>NC_046186.1:5253469-10253469 GCF_011004875.1 Balearica regulorum gibbericeps
GACACGAGATGTTTAAAATATTAGGGAAGCCACTCTCGAGTTAATATATTCTTATTGATGTATTACTAGAAAAGAAGTGTGATTTATTTATATGGGATACTGTATAGCGCTTAGGCGCAGGATGTTTTGATTACTGCTAACACCTATCGGGTTTTTTTGAAGTCGGACAAAATATTTATTATGTATTTTTAATATACATTTGAAACTTATACTCTCGCCTTTGATATCTTCCCTGAATATGCCAAGACATAGATAGCAGTGCAGTAGTAGTTCAGCACTTAGATCAGGGTAGAGAAAACCTTGCATTTTCATGCTGGATTTCCTTTACTATCAATCTTTAAACCCTTGAATAATTTGATCGCTTTAAAAAGAGAGAGAAAGAGAGAGAGAGAAAGGAAGGCTGCTGACTACAATCATCTGCACAAGTAATTGGAATCTCCTTAACAGGAGCTGGAGAGCTGAATAAACGGGAGTTGAGCTGAGCTGAGATTTGAGCCGCCCTTCAGCTGGGAAATGAGAACCGCAGTCAAACACTCCAGGCACAGACCCCAACTGGTGGGGACTCTGCCTTTCTCTCTTTCAGCTAACGATCCCCGCTTCTCGGAGGTCAGCTCTCGGATCAAACCCGAAAGAATTATCCCTCTTCCTAGGTATAATTAGAATCCCCTGAAATCCGAGAGACGAGAACCTAGGCAAGGCACAGGCACCGACAGCACGACTTGGGCAGGACTTTGCAAGTCCGCCGCGCTACCAGCCCTCTCCACAGCGTCCCGCCAGCTGTGCCCAGGGAGGGGCCGAGAGATTTGGAGTCCTTCCCCTTTCCTCCCGTCCCTCTCCCCTCCGCCAGCTCCTCCGCTCTCCTCCGTGTGCCGGCCGCGGGGTCGGGGGCCGCCCGTCGCGGCGAGCCGAGCCGAGGCGGGGCCGGGCGGAACGGAACGGAGCGGAACGGAACGGAACGGAGCGGCCGAGGGGAGCTGTCCCTTCAGCACCACCGCTCCGCCGCCAGCCCAGCCCGGCCCCGGGGCCGCCGCCCGCCTCTCCGCCCCGCGGCTGCAGCCGGCCGCCCCGCGGAACAAAGGCTGGTCTGAGTGGGTGTGGGGTGAGGGTACCCCGAAACCTCCCCTCCTGCGGACATAACCTTGTGTGAGCCTACTCTCGATCTTCGATAGTCGTGTGTGACTATTGTTTCGGCGTAAAGTTTGTCTAGGGAAGTGGTGGCTAAAATCGGCTCTGTGGCACAATAGGATCGCATCGCCTAAAAGATCTGCTAAAGATCTATTTTTATTTTTATTTTTTTCCTGGTGGGTATAATGAATAAGGAAAGGTAATAATGGGATAAGAAATGCGCATTCCAAGAGGCTGAGTCGCGAAGAGTTCTGCCTCCGACTGCATTATTCGTTTTATATTGTGAATGAAAGTATGTGTTTAATCTCGTAAGAAGAATGTGTTCCTACGTTAGGCCTTTAACCACTTTTGTTCCTCTTCACGGTAAATGACGGTAATATCACACAGACACCACCCCCCTCGAACACTCAGATTTCGCAAATGCTGAATAAATGCGTATTTAACAAGAGTTCCAAACCTTTCCTCTAACTTTGACGTTAGATATTTGCATTGACAGATGGGTATCAAATGAAGTGACACTCAAAAGCGAGTTCCACACCGGTCTGTAGCGCTACTGAAACCACATTTCCAAAAAAGCTCCTTCCTTTCCCCACAAGACATCAAACTGCCGAATTCACGGCCCGGAGCCAGGGAACACGTTTCTCAAACTATCAGGGATCAACTCGATTTAACGGGGAATGATAAAACGAGTCAAGAAAGCTCTGGATTTAGCGGGAGTATCCGAGAACTACCGAGGAACAGATCGCTTGTAAAGTGCAAATGGACTGTGAAATGGGAAGTGCTCTAAGCCAGTTTGAACGTACTTCTGTCAAACGCCAGATTATCGCTATTTCGGCAGTAACTCCAAACTACGCTAAACAGTGAGGGAGGGACAGAGAGAAAGAAATGGAGAGGGGTTCATGTTTACAAAAATTGATAGACGCAAGTATTTGTAACCTCTTACCTCTTCTTATCACACCTCCTTGCCCGTTCAGTACAAGTCCACACTGGGCCTCCACTGAGCTCTTAAGTAATGAGGGGTAAAAAAAAAAAAAAAAAAAAGGAAAGAAAGGAAAGAAAGAAATCAGATACAGAAACCCACAGAGAGATCACATATAGCTTTTGCTTTGTTACACGATTCGCACAGGAACAATAGTTAAGGTGAACTGGAAAAACACAGGTACTCTCATCGAACTCAAGTGCTCCGGCGAAATCCCATCGCCATCCTACAGTCTGCCCTTACCCCAGGAAATGCAGAATAATTATCACATTCATTGGCCATTTAAATACGAGTTTCTCCTGAACCGGGGAGTTAGATCGGCAGCTACGTGGCAGGATAGAGAGATAAACAAGTAGTCTTGAGAAGTGTGTACGCACTTTACAGTTGCACGCACGAAGGTAAAATTACACATTTATATAGTATTTTCGTATGTTTAGCTGCATATTTATTGATATATATATACACACAGCTAAATTGATATATATGTTTCGTGACACATATATACCGACTTCTAAAGTGTGCACAGAAGTAGACAAAGAGCACAAACAACAGACGACCTATTGGGCTTTGCCGGCTGCACGGAGTCGTAAGGGTGTTGTAACAATGCGTGTGTCCGCACATAGGTGGGGATGAATATGCATCTGTGTGCACACACACACGGGCACCCATGTGTGAGCGTGGGGTGAAGAACCATCCAAAAACCTGCCTAGGGCTTCTGGTGCACATCCGAAGAGATCTCACTTCTTTATTCTCCTGTTACAAGGTTGATTATTTGGGGATCTTCGCCCTCCTTAATAAATATTTTTATTGGAATGATAAAAGACTTGAAAGGGTTGGGTTTTCTTTGGGTTTTTCCTTATGTTGGGGTTAAAAAAAACACAACAAACCAAACCTAAATCTTTGCCCAGTGGAAATGTGTTAAAGACGCATTTTCCTCTACAAACAAACGAGGTATTGGACATGAAAGAGGCCTTTAAGGGTGTTAACCTACTCAACAGCCCGTGAAGAGTTAAGTAAATGCGGAGAGAGTCGGTGCATAATAAAAACCCCACTTTACAAAACAACCTTTACAGTCCTGGCTCTCTCCCCCACTTTCACCATATTGGCGCTGGCCCTGTAAGACCTTCCTTTTCAAGGCTCTTTTTTATTTTAAGTGTTCTGCCTTAAAGTGATTATGAAATCAATATGAAAAAAACTTGGCGACTGAGCATAAATTAAAGCGGTGATGGGAAAAGGTGTGACAGTTTTCTTTGTTGCCCATGGAAAATCTTTTTAGGGCACTGAAAGATGCCACTCCAGCTCCAAGACTGTTTGCATCTGTTAGGCTGACTTAAACCGCCCTCGAAACTATTGGACATTCACTTAAAATTCTGTGCAGGGAAAAGTATATTTACATTTGTTGCATTTGAAATGAGGCATATGCTGATGAACGTTTTAAAAAGAAAGACTAAGGAGAAAGGGGAAGACTGGTTAGACCACAATTTTGGTTTATAAGTATTTGTGTACAGTCCTGTTTCTGTTCGCCACCAAAACGCTTCCCTCTAAGTCCAAGGCGATATTCGCAAGAGTTCGAGTTTGTTCTCAGTCATCTAAATCATAACGACAAATATTAATATTTTCAACTTCTCACCGCTCAGGGTTTTCGATATCTCAGTACACTCCCTCTTTGGTTCGGGAGAAGAGGGAGGAGGAAAAATAAAGAAAAGATTAGGTACAAAGACCTAAGTCTTTTACTTTCGAATAAAGTATGATCGAAAAATTATTATTTTCCAAATAAAAGCTGCTTATTCTGTTCTTCTTTAAAGAAATAAAAAATAGAATGTGCCTCTAGCAGCTTAACCAACCTCTCTCTCTCTCTCTTTTTTTTTTTTTTTTTTTTTTTTTTTTAAAGGGAAACATGTTGTTTGGTCGGATGACATTGCATAAATGACCAGTTGAATGGCACTAAGTCGAAAATTGGATAAACTATGGTGCTTTTTTGCCCGGGACTTAGGCATTGTCTGCTGTCTTGCAAACGTTCCTAATCCCCTCTTTTGAAAAATACAAGGCTTTGTGCCTGCCAAAGAAAAAAAATTTGTACAGATACAAAAAAATCAGCAGCAGACGTGGTTATAAAAAGGAGTAAATAGGTTTTAGTTGGGCTGAGCAGTGAATGGCAGATTTTTTTTTTTTTTTTTTTTTTGAGGGGGGTAACATAAGGAGATCCTTGTGAAAAATGTAAACAAAAAATGGCCAGAGAGGATAAAATTATATAGTGAATTTTAATGGAGAAAGCTACGTTTAAATAGTTAGGGTTTCCTCCTCAGACATATAAAAGATCACATTCTTTGTTGTTGTTGGGTTGTTGGATTATTTCCCTCAAAAAAAAAAAAAAAAAAAAAGAAAAAAGGGAAAGAAATCTTTTCTCCGATATAACTAGAGAGTTTGGGTTGTGTTTTTGTTTTGTTTTGTTTTTAAGGGAAGAAAATAACCTTTCTTAGTTTTACAAACTTCGGGTTTTGGTTTGGGTTCTTTTTTTTTTTTTTTTTTTTTCTCCTTTTTTTTTTTTCCCCGAGCCTTTGACCGCTGCGTATTTTTGGAAAGACCAACATAGCGAGCTTTGTATGACTGGGAGCGAGATTTGGGGGAAAAGTAAGTACAGTAAATACGGTCCTATTTGTCTCTCCCCCCTGCTCGGGAAGCCTTTAGTTCCTCGGCTCGTCGGGAGAAGGAAGGTTTGCTTTTGACTTGGGCGGGGGGACGGGGACTTTTCGAAAAGGGGTGTTAGCTACAGGAGGGCGTTGTTTGCAGTTTTGGAAACAAATTTCATTTAAGAAACCAGCTTAATTTACCGGAGGGGAATTTTTTTACTGCGGGGGAAAGGATTTCTGAGCGGATAAAGCTGAGGTTTTGATGTACAGAAATAGAATTTTTTTGATGGGTCCGGATGCCGGTTAGGGGGGGAACAGATGAATGATTAGACACATAGATAGATGAATTCAGCTTTATCTGCTTGTACTTCTCTCCCTATTGACATCTAGATCGGATATTGCGAGGGATTCTTATCATACTGAGTATTTCTGATGGATGTTTGGTCCCGTTTATTTCTTCCCTGCCTCATGCCTCGGAGTTGAACGGAAGGTTTGCCTTTGTATGTATGTCGGAAACTAGATTTATTTCCTGCCCCTACTTTTTTTTCTCTTTTCCTACTCCATCCCTTCCTTAACACATTTCCCTGCTACGTCGCTCCAAGTCGTTTAAACTGTTCCGTTCGCCGAAAGAAAAGAAAAGTTTAGGAAAAACGAGAAGGAGGGTTTGGTTTGGTTTGGTTTGCTTTGGTTTCTGTGTGACTTCCATCAGGGCTGGTACACGCACACACGGACCCGCACACACACACACACGCACCCCGAGATCTCCGGATGAGTCCCACGGTCTCAGCCATCCCAGAGACACAACCCACGCGGGGAAGTCAGGCGAGAGGGTTTGTTTGTTTGTTTGGCCAAGAAAGACCACTTGCTTCCCCCCCCCCCCCACACACCCCCCCTCCCCATTTTTTGCTGCTACTACTCTGGAGGGGACGGGCTCTGGAGCAGATTTTGGACGAATCTTCCCTTCTTTGTATGAGCTATTCGGAGAGAGGAAAATGGGGAGGGTGAGGGGGGGGCCCAGGGCAGGGGGAGGGGAGAAGAAGGTGCCTCGAAAGGAGATCGCATGCTATTTACCTGCAAATCGTCTGCTCCCGAGGCTGCAAGCCCGAGGCTTGGTCCTGGCAGGAGTCTTTGATCTGGATGCATCCCATATTGGGATCCATGGCTCATAAGAGACAGGTCGTGACGGCGGTAAGCATCTAAGCACCCCAGCTCTCTCCTCTGCTCGTCCAAGCAAGAGGACTTGAGCGCCCGCGCATTGTGCAGGTTGATAAAATCAGTGGGTTCCCCATGGTGGATCTGCTGGTAGTATTGCTGGGAGTGATGGAGAGAGTTCAAGGAGTAAGCGTCGGGGTTGACTGCCGGGTGGCTGTGTTGGAACTCGTAGTGGAAGGACTGGTGGTGCAGTGGGGTGTACTGGTGGTTAGTGGAGAAGTACGGGGAGGCGAACTCGGTGCCCGTGGTGGAGTAAGTGAGAGGAGATGAGGAGGAATAGGCGACGGTCGAGTTGGCCACAGACTCCAGGCATCCAAGCTGCATCAAACGGTAACTGTTTGATCCGTCATGACGTATCTGAAAGGAAGAAGTGAAAAGAAGACCCCAAAACTGGAGGTTTGTCATTGAAAACCCCGGGTGCGGTTCTTCCAAGCACGCTGTCCTGCATAGCTTCTCCCCCTGCAGAAACGTCTAAGCCTGCGAGCGGCAACCCCAGCAACAAAAGATCCTTTCCTACCTTGGGCTGGTGCCATCAAGGTCTGTTCAAAAAATCATAAACAGCCCAGCCTGCCCTTAATACCGTCAAGCGAAAGGAATCCACGCACTGAAATAAACACTATCTATCTTTCTATCTGTCCATCCATCTATCCATCCATTCACCTCCTGATTGCAGCTGTAATATGTGGGGCTGACACACACAAAAAAAGTCATCAAACAGAGGAAACTACCGAGAATACAAAGTCCCGTCCCTATGTTACAGCGTTACACGTTTAAAAAGCTTTGCCGCCTGCTTGCCTTCCTTTCTTCCTTCCTTCCTTCCTTTTTTTTTTTTTTTTTGATTTTGAACCCCTATTTTTCTTTCTTTTTAAAATAACGAATCAGATCCAAAATTCCCCCCCTCCCCCCTTTTCCTGCGTTTCGAAAGAAAAGGGGAGTCCTGTTTTTTTTAGTGAAAACTCCCCATTCCTGGCGAGCTGGTGGTGATTTCTCTCCACTTCATTATATTATTAGGGGTATTATTCTGATTTTCGTTCTGGCAACGGTTTTAACGTGGTAATGAGTTGCCCTTTCTGGCGACAGATGTCATAACGAATTTTCTCTCTATACTTCTTTAAGTTATCTCTGAAGCCGGATTATAATTAAATGTAACGGTCCAATATGGATTTAAAAAAAATGGAAACAACCACACAGGCACATACACACACACATATGCACACACACGCACACACACATCCACACACGCGCACGCACACACACACACACACACACTCACTCTCACACACAAAATACCTCTGCATCGTGGACGAGACCTGGAAAGGTAGTTGACATTTTTTGGTTCTCCGAAAAAAAAAAAAAAAAAAAAAAAAAAAGAAAAAAAAGAGAGAGAAAAAAAAAACCCCTCTGGATAAATTTCCCCTCTCCAAATTAAAAAAAAAAAAAAAGAAAGAGAAAAAAATTTGAAAAATCCAAAGTTCATGTATTTCCCCAATTTTTTTTAGAAAAAATCTCTACAGACAGAGAGAATTTGCAATGTATCTGCATAGATCAGATCTCTCGCTTTTCCATGCACCTCCTTAAAAACCTGTAGGAACAAAATTTTCCCTCTGCACAAAAGCTGCTCCCTGGATCAGATTTTGTACTTGCTGGGTATTTCTTTGGCTGATGTCGTAGGTCCCTTGGTAATATAGAAGTTTTGAAAATTAAGCATCAGCACTGAGAACTGGGAGGACAATAGATAGAGGAGCTTCATCCCAGGAGACAAGGAATAAATATTGTATCTTCGCCTAATAAGGAACTGTAGGTTCTTTCAACATTTTTATACATTTTTTCCTCCACTCTTTAGAATGCTTTTTCTTACCCAGGCTAATATGGGAGCTAATCTGATCGAAGGGGGTATTTTGTGTACATTTTATTGGGAAGACATAAAGCTAATATATATTAATATATATTATTAAACCATCCTTTTCAATAGGTAAGTGCTCCTTCCTGTTGATTATATTGCTTTTAAGTACTGACCAGAATCTAAGATTGCACATTTGTATATGTGTCTGTTTAACTGTATTTTTTTTTTTTCTAAATGAAAACTATGTGGTTTGTTTTGGGTTTGGTTTGGTTTTTTCTTTTTTTTTTTTTTTTCTTTTTTCCCCCCCCCCTTGCATTTACATCGAATTTAAGTCCACCCCACACTCCAACCTGCTTTTAAAGCTTCCTAATATGCTATCTTACAGGCTTCTTTAAATAGCATTTTCAAACATAAAACTAGGGTGAGACCACAAAGTATCACTGCAGTGACATATTATATGGAATTATACATAAAATACATATAGATCTACGAAATCACATCTGTAACAGGAGAAAGAAAAAATAGAGAAGGGAACGTAGGAGCTAAAGACCACTGATAGCTGTTTCGACATTTCTAAGTGCCGATGTATTTTAGTGATGGAAATACACGGAGGCTGCGTAGCCTTGCCTTGCAAAGCTGGAGGGGTACGTTATTTATTTATTTAATGACACCGGTCCGAGGAGTTACCACTCGGGGGAATAAGTCCTCTCTGCCTGCTCAGCACCCCCCCACACACCCCCACCCCCCCACACCCCACCACCACCCCCCCCCCCTCCCCAGCCCCTCTGCCCCCAGGTAGGGGCTGGAGCCCCCGAAGTGACTGCGGGCTCCTCACGGGGAGCGCCCGGGGGGGGCCGCCCGCTGCCAGGGGAGCTCGGGGGAGGAGGAGGAGGGGGGGGGGGGGGGAAGGTGGGAGTCACACGCCCTCCGAGAAGATGCCAGCCCAAATGGCATTTCCCGGCGGGGTGGCTCTGCTGATGGCTAGCTTCCACGAATGATAAGCCTGGAGATAGGAGAGGGTGTAACTTGCTTTTAATTGCCATTTAATTTGGGTTGCTTTTAAGCGTTTAAGCTGCGAAGGTGTCTTAATAATAAGCCGCAGGCAAATAGGCATGTGGCTCTCTCCTTCTCTTTCATCTTTTTTTTTTTCTTTCTTTTTTTTTTTTTTTTTTTTTTAAGGTCCAGGTTTTGGGAGGGTTTATTGGTATCTGTTCATGCAGGCTAACAGGAGCTGTCATTCAGCCCTCTTTTCCTTCTACAAATGGACAAAGGCACACGACTGGGACTGAAAAGCATTGTCTGAAATGGGAAAGTGCGATGATCCAGGGGTGCAGAGGGGTCAGCACCAAACACGCACCTCGTCCCTCTCCAGTGCACTGCTGGGGAGCTGCGGTCCCCCTCCCCCGGGCCCCCCGCCCCGCCTGTCCTGATGGGGAAAGGGAAGTGGGAGGAAAATGGAAAGGAAGGAAGGAAGGAAGGAAGGAAGGAAGGAAGGAAGGAAGGAAGGAAGGAAGGAAGGAAGGAAGGAAGGAAGGAAGGAAGGAAGGAAGGAAGGAAGGAAGGAAGGAAGGAAGGAAGGAAGGAAGGAAGGAAGGAAGGGCCCCTATTTGAGAAAATTTTAGGAACTCTTCCACCTTCAGATTTTGTTTGGACTCCTCAAGATTTTGGTAGTTGAGAGAATAAAAGAATACGTAGAAATGGGCACACTCTGCTCTGTCCAACACCTCGTTAGAGCCAGGCGAGCGCAGTGTGAGCACCCACACCAGCCTGGAGCAGGACGGCTTAGACCTAACAAAATAAAAAGTTAAGACACCTTGAGCACACACTCCTGACGGAGGGAAAAGCGTCCCTTCCCTTCGAGGAGGAAGGCAAACTCCCTCCCACACATCCAGGTCACCGCACCTTCCTCCCTCCCCAAGCTCGGCGGGTTTTCCCCCCAGACAATTATTTGCACTTTGGTGTTACTTTAGCCCTGTCTGGGTCTTTTTTCTTCTTCTTCTTCTTTTTTTTTTTTTTTTTTTTTTTTAGAGGGGGGGGATATTTTCCTCGACCTCGCCAAGGCAAGCCCACTTCAGTGAATAACTGGGGTACACACAGCGAGGGGACACGACGGGGGCGACCCTGGCAAGGGGGGCGCGGAGCGCAGCCCAGTCCCTGCCGTGATTTGCGGTGCTCCAGGGCGGCAGCGCTCCCCCCCCCCCCCAACTCACCTCCCCAGGACTTTGTCCCTCTACGCATTTTTTTTCCCCCCCCCCCCCCCCCCATAAAACTACCGGGGTAGAAGAGATGGGGAAAGGATTTGGGCGCAGATTCCCTTATTTTGAATCCCGTGGGTACCGTTAGCACCCCGCACCTGAGCGCTGCCTCGGGGAGGGGGCTGCCCAGCTCCTGTGAGTGCGGGGCAGGACACGCACGGTGCAAGTGCTGGTGTTTTCCCAGGTCGTTTCCCGAGCTGACACATCACCCCGCTTTACGAGATCCGTCTTGCGATAGATCTCCCCCCGGTCGGACCTCTTCCCCCCTCCGTCCCCCCCTCCCCACGCACACGCAGCCCAGACAAACCCACAGCCACACCATCAGCCAGCTCGGAGCTCAACTTTGCTTCAAACAACAACAAAGCCACCAAAATGGTTTTGTTTGGAGGAAAGTTTATAAGAAACCCGGCTTGCCAGATGCACGTTACTGGTCAGTTCCATCTGTTAGCTTCGCTTACAGACCCTAAAAATCATATAGACCGTTTGCGCTTTTAAATCCCGCCCCCCAATCCAATTAATAACGCGAGTCAAACTGCAAAGCACTTATTAATTGCTCCCAAAGAAATTCTTTCAAGAAAGTTAATTGGAAGCTTTCTGGTTTTCCAACCAGCGCCATAAGCTAATGGTCAGAGCAGACAGACTTCGCGTTGGGGTTCATTGTGGCTGGGCACGTTGTTTATCCCCTGCTTAAAAGTTTACTTCTGCTCCTAAGCTACAGAAAGGCTTTCTGTTTTGCTTTTTAAAGTTATTATTATTTATTTTAAGAGGTCTGGGGGAAAAAAAAAAAAAAAAAAAAAAGAAAAGCTGACTGGGCTACTGAAAGGGGTGGGTATGTGGGAGGGAAAAAAAACCCCCAAGAAAAGAAAAGCTCCCTCTCTGGGATCATCTCAGTTTCCCTGGTCGTTCACTGAAGTGTGCAGAGCGGCTGGTGCTGCTGCAGGGACAGGCTGGGCTGCCCGTCTGGCTGCTGTAGGAGAGCAGCTCCCCGCACTCACAGAGCTCTCTCACCTCCTGTTTGACTTGCAAAGGTTGCCCAGCATTTAGAAGCCTGAAACGACAAATTTTTTTTTCCTTTCTCTTTTTCTTCCTGCCTAGCTCCCGCATTTTGCTGGTTGCCCAATAATTGTTTATTTCCCAATTAAAAGCCTTCTATTCTGCTGAGAGTCACCAAAGCTTGATCCTTACTCGACAAAAACTTCTGACCACTTTTCTTGGAGTTTCTTGCGTCTGAGCGAGACCAGAGAGCAGTTCAAGCCATCAGAGGCAGCTGGAGTCAGCAGCACCAGGACATCCCTGGAGCAGGGTCCATCCTCTGTGATGCCCTTTTCTGTGAAGGACCCGCAGTTAAGTCCCCTTTTAGCAGCCGGCAAAGGCTTTTTGCTTAATACTCTTTTCCATCCCCTTTGTCATCTGCAGTTCCTTAAGTTTGGGGGCTGTGAGCTTTGAGGACACCCAGCTGACCTAAAACAAAAGCCCTGGGGCTGCTTTTGTGCATCACTGGGTCCTGCCCATTGTTTGCAGATCTATTGTTGTCGATCCTTTGTCTCATCCTTCCCCCTCCCCCGGCAAATCTTTTTCTCTTTCTCCTGCTCCCCTGGTCCGTTGAACTCCTCCCTCTTGTCTGGCAGAGGGGGTGAACTTGAACATGGACCCTCTCTGTGCTGAGCGTCATCGCCCCATCTCCCTTCCCTGAACTTGGCATGCAGGGAAAACCCTGGGAGAGGCCCAGACCTCTGTGGGTTGGAGGGAGGGGACTGGTAGCGCCCCCCCCCCCCCCCCCCAAAATGCACACACAGACTACCCACCTTCATCTTCAGGCAAACACGTCTGTGTGCCTACCCTTCCACTCAGCCAGCCAGAGAAAGACAGCCCCTGGCTGGTAAATAAATAAACCCTATATACTCTCAGGGGAAAACAAAAAGGGACCATAGTGAGAAATTTTGGATGTTTTCCCCTCTTGTTTCTCTTTAAGAATCATTATTTTAAAAGTTACATTGTATTGCTTTTTTCTCTTCCAAGGAGGAAAAAAAAGAAGAGAGGAAGATTCAACACTGGAGTTCACAGACTGTAGCTGCGGGCAATGAGCGTGGGGAGTTTTGGAGGGGGTTTCTTCAAGCTGCAAGACCAGAGCTGTCCTGCAAAAACCTGTCCATTCCCCTTCCCTCTGAACGGAGCTAAACTCTCTGATGCCCACCACCATGTTTCCTCCTCCTTGCGAATTTGTATTCTGCCTCACCACAACAGCCGAAAGGCAACATAATGGGACAGAGAAAATGCATTTGCAAGCAATTAAAATGCTGTGAATATATCAGTCAAGTATTAAAGGGGATAACTGGTGTCTGCAGTCATTTCTTTGATGGCAGCAAGATCTCCTGCTTGCTGAGGCTTTCAGGGCAGCCATATTTCAAGCCAAGTGCCTGGCATCACTCAGAGTCAATGCAAAAGGGAGAGGTGAGATGGCTTCGAAGGTGCCAATATTGATCAATATTGCCTTGCAAAAAACCAGACCAGTGCTCACGGGCAGTGAATGCCGTTGATAGCAGTCTATGCAAGGATCGGGAGGGCAGAGTTTGTGGCCGCTGCATTGCAACGTGACTTTCCAGACATTTGGCAAGGGTGAGCCATTGACAGACCCTCTCCTTTTCGGGTTCACCTTCCCTTGTCCTCACCTTCCTTAGTCTCTCTTCCCTGCTGCCTGCTGCCTATTGCTGGCCAAACGGGGCTGTGAGCCCCACAGTCCCTGTCCCTGCCCTGTTATTTCTTGTGATAAGTGTCTTGGTGATGTGACTTCCCTGTTTTCTCCTTCAAGGACCCTGCCCAACAACCACAGGTTTACTTCTTACATGGAGCTGCTCCCCATGTTTACCCTCTCCACTGAACTGATCTTGCAGCCATCTCATTCCTCCCACTCCTGACTGTTTCCCCACAGCTCCCTGAGCTGCCGAGTGCTCCATCCCATCTGTCTTTGCTCTCCAGCCAGACCCCAAGAAAGCAGCTTCTCTTGGCTTGGGCTTGTAGAGGCACGGAGATCCTACTGGGGAAGCTGCCTAGGGCCCCTTCTTACATGGCTGTACCTGCTCCATGGAGGCCTCTCCACCTGGTCCTCCTTGACAATAGCCTATGGTGTATCTTGGTCTTTCACACACTCCTGCTTTAAGGCATTTATTTCATCACCACGGTTGTGTTTTCAAGCTGTCTACCCGCCTTTTCTCTCTCCTTTAGGCACCTGCATCAAGAAAAACAGGCTGCTTTCACTCTGCCCCTTTTGGGATTTTCCCCCTTTCAATCTTCGCACAACGCTGCGGTTTTGCCAGTGCCTTTTACTGCCACGTTCCTAATTTCTTTCAGCATCTCTACTGCATCCCTTAGGGGGGTAACATGACTGTCTGTGGCAGCTGTCCTCTCTCCAGTTCTGCAAACACTGAGACAATGAAAAACCTCCCTCCCTCCTTCCAGCTTTCTCTTGAAAGCAAAAAACTACTTCGGTCAATTGCTCCTACCATCTCAGAGAGGCCATTTTTATTTTCCATTGACCTCTTCTATTCTTGAAGAATGTCCTGTTAATATATCTTGCTCTCTTGTGCAGTTCTTTCATTCTTCAACTTGGCTCCTCTCACATTTTTTACACTTGCTTCCCTTCATTAGGTAATCCTCCCAGACCTCTTTTCTCTTTACCTGATCTGTCTCACTCACGTAGGTCACTTTTTTTACCCTTAAATCCTCTTCTGATTCTGTGGTTATCTGAAGGTATTTACTGCGGTGGGCAACGGAATAACAACAATTTTGGAAAATGCTTTAATAATCTCTTTCTATTTCCTGTCTATCTAATGATTTGTCAAATTTCTCATATTCTGTGTGTTTTGCTGTTCTGAAAGGGGACGTTTGATTAGAATCACAGACATAACTAGACTCTAATTACTCTTCTGTGTGAGAGCCTTGCCTTCCTTCACATCTGTAGCTTGTCAGTCAATTCCTCTTTGCTTGTAAGCCATTAATGCTTTTAAATTTTGGGAAAGGAAACAGTCACAGATATCTCAGCAATGTTTTGTGCCCTCAAGTTTATAACAAAGAAGAAGCCAGAAATTCTCCCTTAAAGAGTCTTTCTCTATGGTAACTTTTTTTTTTTTTTTTTTTCCAAGTTGTGATCACGTATTTTCTTGCTCTGACCATACTTTCTAACTGCTTCACCTAGGATTTCTCTAACAATATTGCTGCTGTAAGTTATTTCCACTACTAATATCACACTGGGAAACTATTAAAAGGAAACACAGACATAACCATCTCTGCTCATGAACTAGGATGAGGTTAGCAATTCAGCGGTAGAGCAGAATGAAACCTGGTTCTGGAAAACCACATGATGGTGAAAAGCCTCAAATTGTGACTTGAAAATTAACAGGAGTCCTGGTTCAAATTCTTGCTCCATTTCTCATGATATGGACATTTGAACCTAGTCCTTCTAGACCTAATAACTTATGGAAAAGCTTATGGGTTTCAACAGGAACATTCCTCAGGACCAGAATAGAACAGTGGAAAAATTTAGAGTTAAGAGAATGATTCTCTGACATTTCCACTTGTCTCTGTCAAGTGTCAAGTCCATACTTTCCTTAAAATAGCCTGATTTCAATAAAATTTGTAAGACACTTTCACTGACTCTTTTTTTTTAAAAAAAAAAACCCAAACAACCTAGCTACCAAAGAAAAGGTATGAAGCCTCCTCTCTAGAAAGCACTATAGGAAGCTGTATGGGATATTTCTGCTCACTGATGTAGCATAATATCCATACTTGACCAAGGTAACAGGAAAATTCCATATGTGACAGGGATTTTGTACCAGGCCATCAAAGTTTAGTGGGAACTGTCATCACGACCTTACATTTTTGCTGCTGTTGTGGTTTAACCCCAGTAGGAAGTTAAGCCCCACGCAGCCACTCGCTCACTCCTCCTCAATGGGGTGGGGGAGAGAATCATAAGAGTAAAAGTGAGAAAACTCGTGGGTTGAGATAAAGACAGTTTAATAGGTAAAGCAAAAGCCGTGCACACAACCAAAGCAAACCAAGGAATTCATTCCCCACGTCCCATCAGCAGGCAGGTGTTCAGCCATCCCCAGGAAAGCAGGGCTCCATCACACGTAACGGTGACTTGGGAAGACAAACACCATCACTATGAACATCCCCTCCTTCCTTCCTTCCTTCCTTCCTTCCTTCCTTCCTTCCTTCCTTCCTTCCTTCCTTCCTTCCTTCCTTCCTTCCTTCCTTCCTTCCTTCCTTCCTTCCTTCCTTCCTTCTTCCCCCAGCTTTATGCACTGAGCATGACGTCATATGGTATGGAATATCTCTTTGGTCAGTTGGGGTCAGCTGTCCCAGCTGTGTCCCCTCCCAACTCCTTGTGCACCCCCAGCTACTCGCTGGTGGGGTGGTGTGAGGAGCAGAAAAGGCCTTGGCTCTGTGTAAGCACTGCTCAGCAATACAAAAACATCTCTGTGTGATCAACACTCTTTCCAGCACAAATCCAAAACAGAGCCCCACACTAGCTGCTGTGAAGAGAATTAACTACACAACTATATCCCAGCCAAAACCAGCAGAGCTGCTCAGGAGGAAACACTGGTGATGAAACTGGAAATCTTACAGTTAACTAATGCATCTAATTAAAAGTGTGGGGCTTTTGCTTTTTTTTTTTTTTTTTTTTTCCTCTCACCAGTTTAGCCTACAGGGCTATTTTAAACCAAACTATCTGCATGTAACTAGCTAAACTAGGACTTTAGAAATTCACCTGATCACGAACTGACTCAGATGGTATTATCCACATTATTTTCTGGATGCCTTTCAATATATGAGGCAAAATCTTATCATTAAACTTCTCTCTGGTAGTGGAGAATGAAAACATCTGTAGACTGTGATGTATTAAAGATGTACCTTATATTAGAATCATCCATAATTAATGCAGACATTCCAATAAATAATACAGTGTCAGATTCTTTGGATTATTGAGTGTACTCCACTGTGCTCATATACTTATGCACTGGCAGTAATAGTGAGCACGTTTCCTTACCTAATTAAACACTGCGCTCTACTATATGTTTAAATAGCATTAAGGTTGTGTCACAAACTTAAAAGAGTAAATTCAAAGGTAAGGCTGACATCTTTGTCCTCAACTCATGAGTCATGTACTGATGGCGGCTTCCATTTTTTTCCCCACCTGTGTGTCTGCATGGATATACATTTTAATGGATTTTTTTTTTTTTTTAACCACTTACACTTAATTTGTAGCCTTAACAATTTAAAATTAGGTGTAATAGTATTAATATTTTAAAGACATTCTTTCCTCAAGAGCCTGGAATTGCTCTGAATAGCTCAAATAAATCTGTATTTAGGTTAAGTAATATATAATTTTCACTGAACACATATATTTGTTAACATATTTGAAAATGGAATTTGTATTGATCCAAGAATCTTGGGTAGCTGTGAAGAAACCACTATATATTTTTTTATTGGTTCAGTATTCAGGCATTTGCTATTAAAATGCATAAGATGTATCCCCAAAACTGAAGCCAGCTACTTCAGAGACATAAGATTCCACCGAGGGATAGGTATTTATGCTTTAAAAACATATTTTAATTTCCCAATTGATCATAATAGCTCATGCATAAAATCAAGAGATTTTGGAATTTCTATTACTTTAAAATTGGGCATTAAAATTCATTTGGCAGAAGGAGATTTTCCTTTTATTTATTTATTTTTTTTTTTTTCCCCCAGAAAGAAGATCTTGTCTGCAGGATCTGATTCTGGAATGATATCTCTGATAGATGAGGCATTCACCACCTGACAATAGCTACTAGAGGATTGATAATGACTGTGCTGATAGAGCTCACTGTGAGCTCCATTCTGCATCCACGACTCATGTCAGTAATCCCTGTATAAGCCAGTTGTCTCTTTGACCTCCAAGGACCTGAGCAGGCTAGTGAAGCTGGAGGGGTCAGGCAGTAAAAGACTAGTACTCTCTTGCATGAAGGACCTGATCCAAAGAACAAAATCCTTTTCCTTCTTTCCTTCCTTCCTTCCTTCCTTCCTTCCTTCCTTCCTTCCTTCCTTCCTTCCTTCCTTCCTTCCTTCCTTCCTTCCTTCCTTCCTTCCTTCCTTCCTTCCTTCCTTCCTTCCTTCCTTCCTTCCTTCCTTCCCCACTGTATAGTAATACCATTATATCAATGTACATATATGTGCTAGCGCTGTGGATGGCCTAATTAATCAGTTTCTAAACTGTGACTTAAAGTGTGATTTTCAGCAGTAATTTCCCTCAATTCTTATCGTCTGGCTGTTCTGAAATGGTTATTTGAAGACCAGTGAACGAAACATGGACAATCAACAATTTTTGATTGTATAATAAAATGACTGCAATTGAAGTCAATGTTTTCAGTAGTTTAAAGACAATGGGCTATAGCTTACTGACCCCATTCAGCAAAGTGCTTAGCTGAAACAAATGCTTAACTTTATTTCTGAGTGTAGAGTTAAAAAAAAAAAAAAGAACAAGGAAGTGCATTTATCTCTAGTAAGCAACATTCATTCAGGATGAAAACAGAAACTGGTATTCAGGTTAGCAAAGACCAGGATATAATTTTGGTTCATATGTTTTAAGGGCAAAGGACATGGACCATGTATTAAATAATCGTCAAATTAGTATATTATTTATCCTAAAAAGACCCCACATTGCTGTTTCTAACAATGCTCATGCATATTTGTCCATTTCCTCAATGAAACAAACTTGTGACAACAATAAAAAAGACTCTCTCTTTTCCTCTCTATAAACATATACCACATCATACAGATGCACCATGCACTTATGTGTGTATATGATAAAGAGATTTTGCAATCATTTGCACAGCTATTTTATGTCTTCATTTTAGATGAATCAACACAGCTACGTTAATGTAATTGATTCACCTCCCATTTGCATCAACTGAACCACTGGTCTATTATTTTGAAACAGAATTTATGCACTTGCAATTCCCCTTCACTTCAATGGGAAGTGCTGAGATATTGTTAGCAATCTCATCCGCCTGCATATATGTAAGTGCATGGTGTAAACTTTGCACCCACACTCATATCCCCCCAAATTAGTATTTTGGTTATTGCGCATCAAAAGGGCATAGGAAGAGGATATAATTCCCTCAGCTGGAAATATGAACATTCACTTTCCACGTAACCTTAACCCTGACCCTAAATTTGCAACCCTTAAAGATTAGCTTAAACAGAAGATCAATTTTGTTTATAGTGATGAGCATTGATTTTCCTCCCTGCAGTGCATGACACTGGCCTGGCTATTAATAGAGGAGAAAATATTATTCCCTATGGCTAGGAAATTCTATAGCATAAAAAGAAGCTATATATCATAGAATCATAGAATGGTTTGGGTTGGAAGAGACCTTTAAAGGTCATCTAGTCCAACCCCCCTGCAATGAGCAGGGACATCTTCAACTGGATCAGGTTGCTCAGAGCCTCGTCCAACCTGACCTTGAATGTTTCCAGGGATGGGGCATCTACCACCTCTCTGGGCAACCTGTGCCAGTGTTTCACCATCCTCATCGTAAAAAAAAATTCTTCCTTATATCTAGTCTGAATATATATAAATATATATGTGTGTGTGTTTTTATGTATATGTATTTTTAGATACATACATGGAATGCTATCATCAGCTTCATACCTGCTGCCCTGCAGGATGGGGTTCTAAAAGAAAAAGTTACTTTTCTTTATTGCCTTCAAAGAGCCCCCTGAGCTAGGTTAGTTGTTTGTAGTAACCCAAGGGAGGCAGAAAGCCTGTTTAGTATCCCTCTTCTTTCTTGCAGCAAGAAGCAGGCTGCGATTTGGACGGCTCCCCCCCCCCCCCCCCCCCCCCCCCCCCTCCTCCTCTCCCCCGCCTTTTCCCTCCCCCGGCTGCGGGGGGCCGGTGGGGTGAGTCCCCCCTCCGCCCCGCCGGCAGGAGCTGTCCATTCAGCACCCCGCGCCCACGGGCTGCCTGCCCGCCCGCCAAAACCGACAAAAGAAGGGAAATATTAATTAATTAAAAAGAGGTGGTGGTGGGGGGGGAGTTTAAAAAAAAAAAAAAAAAAAAGCCAATCTGCTCAATCCTCTGCCTGCAGGCAGACTCTAACGGAAACCACATATGCTTTGCCTCTCCCTATAAGAAATCTTCATTGGGGCATTAAAATACTTAAAAGGATTAGTCGTTAAATACTTGTACATTTGGTTTAATTCACTAGAAACGCTATGTCACAGGGTTACATCAGAAAGCTAGAGAGTTTTAATCTCACTTGCAGTATTTACCTAGATGTTTTATTCCTTCTGCTGCTTGTTACAGGGATAATATTAATATCCTACTTGTCCAGAGGGATAAAGTTAAAAAAAAAAAAAAAAAGAAAAAAAAGAAAGAAAGAAAAAAAAAAAAGAGCTGGCTGCTGTCTGATGGTATAAAAATATCAAAGAGACTTTTAAGGTAAAACAAAACAAAACAAAACAGCATGAATTGGAGCATGGCATTCCTTTCCACAGCCTGTTGCTTATTCATGATGATGATGATGGAGGGGTAAGGAGCTGCTGTCTTAGGAAAACAGATTAACTTAGTAGATCACACAGGTCTTGGGACACGGGAGATGGTGGCTTTGTTTAAAGTCATCTCCTTTTTTAACCTCAGTTTCTCTGTGTGACAGGTGTGCAGCTCCTTTGTAATTCCTCTTTCTGTGCAGTAGCTAAAAATACACTCATTTTGGCAAGGGTCCAAAAGAAGTTATCTTCGACTAAGTAAAGGAAAAGGGGCCATACATCTGATGAAGGCAGGTACAGAAATGCCTTACAGTGAACTTTGCGATGGGGAGGGCAATTGCTGTGTAGGAGGATATTGTCAGGTGAGACTTGCCTCTTTTTGTCACTAATGAGAAAGGACGGACTGTTACAGCTTAAAACTTCACTCACGTAGACGTTTCTGCACTTAGTCCTGGCATTCTCTCTACAGCCTTACTGTAGCTATATCCGTTCAAAAAGATCTCAAGTAATGAGATATCGGTGAAATTCTTTGCTCTTCAAATCAAGAGTAATTTCATTCATATTTCAAGCTGTTTGGCTGAAAAATGAGCAAAGGTGAAATTTTGGTCCCTTTTAAGTGAATGAGTGCATTGCCACAGATTTCTGTTAATTTCATAAGAAAAACCTCACACAGTAGAGTGGTATACATTTATTATTTCCAAGAAAGAAGCCCTGGATCTTTCAAGGAAAGGGAAGAAAGGATTAAGATAAGTCTGATCATCAAGTTCTTTGTTTGCTTTGCAGTGTCTGAACAGTAGAACGACCCATAACCAACCATTTTCATTCTATCAGTGGAGTTATACAGAAGAAAAATTACCATGCACACTCCCCAGCTCCAAAGTGCACACATATCTGCCAGTAATTGGGAATATAATTTCAGTGCTGAGATTTAATCTCAGACTTTATCCAGCTGAGCTAAACAATAAATAGCTCTACAATGGTGAGGTATGGGGTGAGACTTGGGTAAGACTCATCAAATTAGGCTCCCAGTTGTTTTGGATTCAGAAGAGAACATCTTATTCTAGAATTACCCAATCGTTCTTTTTGCAAACTATGGAAGAGGAGCATTCCTGGGAATCGACCAGAAGACTTTCTGAATGCCTGAATGATGTAAGAAGCATAAGAAAAACAGTTCACCACACAGCGAACTCAGGAGACATTTTTTTACCTCCTATAATCTATTGCTATCTTTTATTGATTTTTGTGGAACTCCTCCCTCTGGTTTCAGCTGGTTTATAGCTCCTAGATCTGTCAACCTAATTTAATTTTTTGGGGTGTCTGAATATCACCTTGCCCTTGACATAAAGGGTATTTTTTTTGTGTGTGTGAGGCTTTAGGCGTTGTTGTGCTTTTTTCCCCCTCAAAAGCAGAGAATGGTTTCTTGTATTCAAAGCATAAACGCAGCTGCCCATGAGACTGCTTGGATGAGAACTAGATAAGAGAGTTACATTAGGGCAGAATTTCGGGTCACATCATATCAAACTGAAAGCATCAGGCCAAAGATAGGCTTGGCTAATAATATTTATACACGATCATTTTAAATGTGAAAACTCCTCCTGCCATGAAAGAAATCTCTTTTCAGTCTCAAGTCAGTGCAGGTATTTTCAATAGGGTTATGTCACCACTTGCTAAAATGCAGTGCATTTGCATCTTCTTTGCATTATTTATTGTTATCCTGCAGGCTGGATTGTCACACTAATCATGATTTATGTCACTGAATTTCATCAGCTTCTGCTAGATTATATTTTCAAGTGTTGCCCCTGGACTTTAGGAAGAGACATGTCAGTGTAAGTCTTTTACACCTGTTACACAGTATAGGTGGATGCTGCTGGTTGTCAAAGTCATGCAGAAAAATGTCTCTCCTTCAGCAGCACCTCCTGGTATTGTGACCTTAACACATCCTTAGCAGACAGACTCTTTAATGCTTTCAAAGCCTTTAGAACCATGTTACAGGAACACTTTATAAGTTTATGCTTGACAGACCAAGGGGAGAATTTTCCAAGTCACTGTGATGTGTGCTGCAATATGTGACATAGTAGGTGGTGCATGTGATTAGAGGACAGTGGAGGATTGGGATGGGGGTTGGTAAAGGTTTTGGGCTTTATGTGCAAGATCACTCCTTGCCTCTGCAACTGACTTTCCATGTCACCTTGGAAAGATCACCTACCAAGTTATTGCTACGTTCCTCATGTTTTGCATGTGTGGTATACCTGTTTCTTCTTTTCCTTTTATGTCCCATCTCTTTTCAATGTTATCTCCTCAGGGTGAAGACTGAGCCTTGCTGTGTGACTGTATATTGCTTGAGAGAATGAGAACCTTGATTTGAGCTTGAGGCCACTCAAAATATAAAAAGTAAAAGTTTTGCTTTTTTTTTTTTTTTTTTTGGAAAAAAAGAAAAGCAGTGTAGCATACAGGATGAAACCTTGAATTATCATGACATGCTTAAGGACTTGCTCCACTTTAACTTGTTCTGAGAGACTTTGGTGTAGAGTATGAAGAGTATGAGTCTGCTACTGTGATTGGCAAAGACACTCTATTGCTTGAAAAGGACATGGGGAGTCCAATGAAAGCTTTAGACTTTGTTGGTTGTCTACACTGGTAAATTAAATACTGCCACAGTAGGTATGGCTATTAAAATTACAGCTGTGCCCTTAAATTGTCTACCAGAAAAGCCATATTCTTATGCTATGGAAAAAGATATTCCCTTTTCCTTCCTCCACCCAATAAGGCTTGAAGTTACAAGTCCTTGTCACCCATGCCAGTTCCCCACCTTTGGTCCCATATCCGTTCTCCCTCGCTTTGAATTCCTAGCCACCTGGAATTTCTTTTACATACACTGCTCCTGCTATTACCTACATGCTCCTAGTGGCATAAATCTATTTCAGGTGTTGATTAGGCTTCCTCATGTGAATGAGGAATGAACTTACGTGAACGAGGAGTGAATTTCCTCTCATTTGCAATTTTGCATTGTTTGAAGTCCTAACCCAGGGTGAGTTTTCTTTCTTTCTTTCAGCCACCAAGAGAGCAAAAGCTCTGATGAGAAATGGGTGGAAGAAGTGCAAAGTGCCACATGCTCTGCAGAGTTGCATTTTATTTGCATAAGCGGATCATCTAGGACATTTCTCTTAAATAACAGCATTCTAACCTGGGGTACCAGATATACCATTGGTGTAAATCAGCACAACTCCCAAAGGACATGTGTTGATTTTACACCCACTGGACATGTGGCTCAGCCAGCCTGTGATTTTTAGCACTTAGTTTTCTTCATGAACAGAAAATAGCATTATCATTTGCCTGTGATAAGGATATCTTTAATCAGGAACTGGGATCTACTGTACAGCTAGGTGTCAAAAAAGACAGTCCTTAATTTAGAAGCATTTTGGTGTAGCATAGAACTACTCCATGAATGCAGGAAAGTGAAGGAATAAAACGAAGTCACAATGGAAGAATGTTAAAGTGTTGAATTTTATGTGGACATGACTTGTTTAGGGATATGTATTTGTCTGAATTTTTTCCAGAGCAAGTTTAACTGTGACGGAAGACAATTCTTTTGCTTTCTTGAATATATATTCAACTGTCAATGTTATGAGGGAGCCGAATTCTGATCTTATTTCCATCAGTAGGAATAAAGAGCAAGTCAATGGAGTTATGTTATCTCACAGCTAAGATGTGCCTCCTGACTATTATTCTTGAACAGATGTAGAAAAAGAGAGTTATTGGCTTGATAGCCCAGATTTAAATTATTTCTAAGAACGTCCTGTGGAAAGAAAATGAATTTGAAAAGATATTGTAAAGGAAAATTCATTTACATATTTGGTACAGAAAGAACCTGTTGAATGACATTTAAAAGAGGATTAAAGCTGATTTCTTACAAGCAGTAGAATAATCAGATTTCTAAGCTAAAGTGGAATTAAGGTCCTTCAATTCATCTGCAAAGCTGACTGAAGTTGAATCATCGTTCGGTAATTTACATGTCATTTACAGGGGCATTCATTGTGCTTTTAGTACTGTAAATATGATCTGAACAGCTTTTGATCTTTTGCAGCATTTGCAGGAACATATTATTGTTTCTGAGAAAAAAAAGGAAGAGTTTTATACAAAAAAAATCCATGACGCTTTTTTACAATGTCAAAACAAATGTGTCAACCAAATGGTAATATCTGCACTAGTTTCATTTATCTGCACACGGTGGTTGTGAGGTTTAATGATTGTTTGTCACAAAAAAACATTTTATGAGAAGCAAGCAGATTGCTGAGTAGCAAACATGTTTTATGGAATATGTAACATTGTAAACACATTTTTGTTTCAATAGGATTTACAGAGGATTGCAAAATGAATGTGTTCATACAAAATGAGAAGTAGACAAAGCTTATCTTTTCCTATCTAAGTATTTCAGCATTCATTTACTCTTACTAGAAGGATTCATTTGTGACCATTAAAATTCACACCTTCATAATTTTTTGTGCTGGACTAGTCTCACCTTTGAACTGGGACTAATTCTTCTGACATATATTTGACCACAGATCCCATAGCAAGAAAACCCTCCCACATTTCCCACAACTGCCAACCTTGTTTATCCTGTCAATTATCTCTTGAAGGATCAGATCTTTAACTGTGCCAAAGCCCAGGGAAGTCAATGAAAAGATTCCCAAAGGCTTTGAATCAGACTCTGGCAGCAAAGCACCAGTAACTTCAATAGAATTACACCAATTTACTCCAGTTGAGGATTTGACCCGATGTTTAATACTGCACTCATCACCATTCTGAGATTCATCCTCAACACTTCTTGGAGGCACAAAAAAAAAAAAAGAGATGTTCTAAAACCAGAGTTTTGGCTCGAAGTAGTGCAGTTTTTATCTAGAAAGATAATAGCTCAGTCAAATAATTTATTAAAGAAACTATTGGGAAAGTTTGGATATGTTTACAGGATGATGATGATGTCTTAGAACAAGTATCTATCTATCTGAATAAGACTGCTGGCACGGATTATAGAGGGAATAGTGACAACATTTATCATATGTTATTGACAACTGATTTATTCTGAGATCAGTCAAATGAATACCTAGACACCTCTATAAGGCTTATTTTTGTCCATCAAATTATTTGTCTACTTTTGTTGACAAAGGTTCAAGAGTCCCTTCAGGAGCATGACATGGTAGCCACACAGAAAAGACACCAGTTGGTTGTCAATCAGATAACACAGCTTTAATGTTAGGATTCTAAGACTCCATCTCATGATACAAAAGCCAATTAAAAGAACACAATCTAATATTAATTATCCTTAAATAGCTATCAAAATTCCAGTCAATAGAAATGGACAGACGCATCCAGAAGGGTTTTCATTCTGTTCACTTTGGGCACCAATTTTAAGATCTGATGAAACTTTTAGAGTTTCTGCATCTTTCTATTGATGGTAGACAGCCTAATGAGCATCTTCTATCAATTTTCCTCTTTAAGGGGCTGAAATTAGATATATTGAATCCCAGCAATACTGATTTAATTTGCTGTTTAAAAGATATTGAGGTGCTGGAGCATGTCCAAAGAAGAGCAACGAAGCTGGTGAAGGGTCTAGAGCACAAGTCTGATGAGGAGTGGCTGAGGGAACTGAGGTTGGAGAAGAGGAGGCTGAGGGGAGACCTTATCACTCTCTACAACTATCTGAAACAAGGTTGTAGCCAGGTGGGTGTTGGTCTCTTCTCCCATGTAACAACTGATAGAACCAGAGGAAATGGCCTCAAGTTGTGCCAGGGGAGATTTAGATTGGATATTAAGAAAAATTTCTTCACCAAAAGCTTTGGAACAGGCTGCCCAGGGAAGTGGTTGAGTCACCATCCCTGGAGGTATTTAAAAGACGTGTAGATGTGGTGCTTAGGGACATGGTTTAGTGGTTGGACTTGGCATTGCTAGGTTAACAGATGGACTTGATAATCTTAAAGGTCTTTTCCAAACAAAATGATTCTATGACTCTATGATAGTCTTAGGAGCTAGGCTGTCTGATACTGGAGGTTTCCTTTACCTTAATAGTAGGACAGTCACTGGATTTTGAGCTTTAAGCCCTGATTAAACCTCAGGTCATATTTCACTAAGAAGGATTCATAATCTGAAAGCAAAGTAGTTTTAATTAGGTGAGAAGCACTGTGTCAGAATCTGTCACTTATCTGAAAATCCACAAAGCTGAAAATTTTGGAGCAGTCTAAAAGGCATATAGAGATCAAAATCCCTTTGAAATTTTTAGATTCAAAATACTATGAAATCCTATTAGCTTTGAAACGAACACCTCATATCTTGTTTTAAATATCCTTGCTCCAGTTTAGAGCATCACAACACATCTGAAATTCATGTCAACATACACCGATATTCATACTCATATTTCACATGTATCTGCCTAGGAGAGGTCTAGGTAGATCGGTTTCTGTTTCCAGTTTATGCTGCCTACCATTCCCTTCCTTCTTACTGGAATATTTGGAGGATTTATTATCAGTTTAAATCCATTAATTATCAGATTTAGATGTGTAAAGCTCTTCAATTTCCTAAAAGGCTTCTTGCATTCTTGCTTAGAATTTAATCTTCTAGAAGTTTTTGTTGTCTGTTTTCTAAAAAAAAAAAAACAAACCCCAAACCCCACATTTCAATTCATCATGTTAAAGATGAGTTTTCCTACTGTGTCTATCTGTTTCTCCCTTGTGTCCTCAGGTTTCATTTCCTCCATCAGCTTACAGGTTGCATCCAGCATGAATAGAATGTCTGCGGTATCACTTGTGCAATAGTCACAATACTTAGCGCTCTCTCGCCTATACCAGATGCCTATGGTATATGCACATCGTCATCATGTTCCATCCAGCCACTCATACTTCAGCCAAGAAATCCACAACACCTGATCTGATGGTTAGTTCTCTCCTATGGACAACTTGCAGATGAGCAACCTTTTCTTCCACAAACATGTCCACAGGCAGCAGAAGCTTGTTTCAGAGATGCCATGATTGACTTGGTCTCATATCAACACTGCTTTCACATCCAAAATTTCTTCTCCCTGTCTTCTCTCCTGTCTTTCTTCTTTGTCTTTCAAGACACTCTCCAATCTTATTTTTGGAATGCAACAATCAGTCTGATTGTATTGCTGGCTCTCTATTAAAATGAGCCTTTTTGGCTTATCAGTCAAAACCTATTTTGGCTGATAACGCTTTTTTGGTTATCAGATTCTGATAGTCCTGTCTCATCAACTTGGTAGCACTCTACAGTATGCTCACAAAGACTGAGTATGTGTCTAGGTTGTGCTGCATCTATAATAAAGAAATTGCCCTTCTGCAAGAGCTGAAGAAATAAGAAAGGACAAGTGCTTGCAGTGAAGAAGAGAATATGAGACAGGAACATCCTTGGCCACGACCAGGTATCTTGTGTATCTGGGGTCTGACAGGACGGAAGACTGTATGGTATCTCCAGGCACAGACAATCCATGTACCTGACATCTGGATGTCAGAAAAGAATAAGTGAAGCAGTCAGTTGGATTTAATCCTTTGGAGTTAAGAAACTAAACAAGACACAGTCACTGTTGTGTCTTTTCCCATACAGGTGTTATATTGGAAAGAAGACTAACCCTACCTTTCCTGCCCTTTCCATCCGGTTTATTATGCCCTAAGGTCTTCTTCATTGCATGGCTGAATGTCCAAATGAAGGTATGAGTAGAGGAGATCTTTGGATATGTGGGAAAATGTGCATTTCTGGATCTTTTTTCCAAAGGGGGGGTGTGTGTGTGTGCACGTGTGTGTAAAATGTTCTAAAAAAGACCGACTGTCTGGCTGCCCATGCTGGGGGCACATCATTTTACTCTTTAGGAAGATATTGATGTTTCTGAGAGGAAAATGGCCATACATAATAGGGAAAATGATGAATCTCTGGTCTCTTTTTCTTGCTTATCCAACTCCTCTACCTTGTTATTTTTTTAGTGACCATAAATTATCAGAGGCTTTATACCAGTGGTGGCTCATCTCAAGCCCATGGGCAGCTCATCTATACCTTTTGGCTGCCCCAAGAAAAACTTATACTGCTCATCTGTTTCAATGAATATTGATATATGACTCATATCCCTTCAGCATTTCTTCAGATCCTTAGCCTTCAAGTTAATACCCCAAAGGAAATAATTTGCTTGGTCAGATTTCCACAGGCTTGATCTTTAGTGACGCTCAACAACTTTTGTGACAGAAAGCAGAATGTTTTGTGGTTTATTATCAGTCAGCTGAATTTAGCCGTAAATGACCAACAGGAGTTAACTTGGACACCATCAGGGACACATTCTTGACTCCTCCTAGGTTTTCTCCTTAGCTGAATCCTTGTCATCAATTTTCTAGAAGATATTTTTGGCGGTTAAAGGAACTAGAAATGCCTCCACCTGGCCTGCTCATATTGCTTTTGAGTTTTACACCATTGTGAATGAATGGCTGTTTTCTGCTTCTCATCTACCTTAGGCATTTGTTTAGGCTTGAGTGAATTGGCCCTTGAAGATGTCTGTCTCTCCAATAACTCTAGAGGCATCCCACATGCTTGCTTAGATGAAAAAAAACCCATATGACTTTCAAACAGCTCTGTTTAAAGGGGGTGAATCCCATCCTAAGCCGGCAATTTTATATTTTGGAACCTGCAAATACAAAACTTTCCCCCACTTCATCTGCTCCTAATTGTTCTTTTCACTGCTTGCTGGTACTTCATGTTCCTTCTTGTTGCAGATGACTGCCAACTGCTTTTCTTTTACCAAACAAATAGATTATGGCACCATTTCAATGGAGTGATTTAATATTCTATTTCAAGAGAAATTATCCTCAAGATTTTGGCTTTGATTCATTGATGAACATGGGAAAATTGCCGTGTTAGTAATCACGTTTTTGATAAAGCATCCAAAGACATTTAGAAAGAGTTGCCTGAACTGATTGTTTCTCTCATTTGTAATACTACTCAATACATTAAATGACTCAGCTGTATTTTATAGCAGTCCTGACTTGCTTCTGTCTTGCTTTGGGTGTACAATACTAATATAGTTGAACAGCCATTGCACTACAGAAAGCAAAACAAATGATGCTGTGGTTAAATAGAAGCAGCTGGATTTAGGAAACCAGGGTTCGACTTTATCTTTGGTATGGATGTTCCCATCCTTACTGTCATTATATCATTTTCCAACCACGGGTCCTTTGCCAGTCATCAGACCTCACTTCATAAATTAATTGTCTCAATTTGGTGCAACTCACTGAGATCACCATTTAGGATACAGGTCCATCATTACTGCTGATATCCTTGGAGACATGACCCAGGAGTATAGTACTGGGAAAATTTTGCTGAAATAGTTTTTACTTCATCTTCAGTATTTGGTGCAACCACTGAGTAATTCTAGTCCTTTTTTCTCTCTCTTCCATTTGACTGAAAATCTTGACCTCTTGAAACCAGGGAAAAAAACATCCTTAGAAAAATTTTCATAATTTTTGGATGGGAAAAATGGAAAAGATCTAAAATACTAGGTTTAGATGTCAATCATACTATGGTGGCCTCCAGGCTTATATAGCTCTCTCACCAGATAAGACCTCTTTCTTCTTTTTGATCCTTTTTTTGCAACTGTGACCTGAGAATCGTACAGACGGTTTCACTTTTCACCAACAGGGGCTGTAGAAACCAATTTTTTCCTCTTCAGAACTCCTAATCATAGAACTCACATCCACAGACATGTCATATTTATAGGAATATAAATATAAATAGGAATAGAAATATCTAAGATAAATAATACCCCAAACCTATTATTACTAGTTTTATTATTATTATTTTTAACAATTCTCCCTAGAGGAATTTGAAGTTTAGTAACTACTTAGATCAGAACTGAAACCAGTTTCATTCTGCATTCAATGTACTGTTAATCATGTTTTTTTGTTGTAAGGGCTTCAGCGTAAGGAAAAAAATTCTGAGAGAAGGAGCAGAATTCACAGCATTTGTGAATATTTGAGGGACATCTATTTTCCCTTATGAGTCTTGTCTCATAATTACGGGTTTTTGACTGTAATTCCCGAGTGGAGAAAATTAATGTACGCATATATATGCATACATACCCTCACACTACAGTCTTTGCCAGCTAAGTAGGATAGACTGATTGTACATAATGTTTTGTATGATATTCCAAGCAACACAAGACAATGCCAACAAAACTGTTGTCTGAAGACTAAAGGAAGTGGCAACTCTTAGCTGAATTCATCCTCGTCCCTTATCTCAGTAAGTCACCAGTTTCATATCCCTCATGTTAACTTGAAGGAAGTTTATATTGACAAAAATCCCACGACAATCTCCTGGGTCACTCCCTAGCTGGTGGAAACTGCAGCAGATCTGTCTTTTTCTTTCCCACTATCACGACAGGCTGCAGGCATAAGCAAAGCAAGCAGTGTCCTAAGGGAGCAGATACCAAAGCCATCTCACTTTCTACTCTGCCTGCAGTTGCGACTCAGAGTTGAGTGAAGCCAGCCATAGTGACAATGGAACATTTCTAAAGCAGGCCAGATTCATGTGCCAAAATTCAAAATAAGCCTCGTGTTTAATCACTCTGTTAGATTATTGGCCACATGATAGCAGCAATTCATTACAATTCTTAATATTCACCTGATAAGATGACAATAAAAATCCTTCTGGACTTGAAAAATGAGATTATCATCATTAAGATCATGCTTATGTACTTGACTGTATCTGGACCTAAGCTCTAATGAGAACAAAATGGGTTGCACAGGTGTAGCTGAAGGAAGAATTTGGTTTTGGGTTGCCATTCTTAAAAGCAGAGTGGCTTTTTATGACAAAAATTTACCTTCCTCAATCTACCTTAGGCTAGCTAGATTATTTCTTGAAAACAGAGGAGCTTGAAAAAAAAGTTCTTTTTCAAAGATTACAAAGAGCACATCAGCCAAAGACTTAGGAGTAAACTGGTTATGAGCCTGTAAGAGGTGCAGTACCAACCACATAAATGGAAACAGGAGAGAAAATGTACAGCATGAACTGAATTTGTGCAATAATGAATCACAAAACACTTTTTGCCTTCAAACTGAACTACAGCAGTGCAGTACCGGGTGAATTTTATCCTCAGTCCTACTTTGCATGGGGTACTGTGAGGTTTAATTAATGAGCCTTTGTATTGTGGTCGGAGATCCTCAGATAAAAGAAACTGATCCACAAGTTGAAACAAACAAACAAATGAACAGAAAGGGAAACAGGAAAATAATAAATCTCTACATGAGCTTGCCAGAGTTAAGATGCCATTATTTCAGCTGTGATTAAAGGATACAAGCTTTAAGAAACTGCAGCAGTGAGCTTCCTCTGTGGCAGAACACTGTGGTTTTATGACATGAAATAGGACTGTTGAGTTGATTAGCAACAGTGTCCCTTAAAAAAAATAAAATCCACAGCTTCCTATTCACACTCAGCTTAAATAATTAAACTGGTATTTACAAATGCTGCTAAGATCTTTTGTTATTTCATTTGGCATGTGTTACTTTTTTTTTTTTTTTTCATAGGGCTAATAAGTAAATTGCAAACATACATTATTCTTCACCATTCTCCACTCACTTTCCTCCCACTGGCAACCAATCTACCAGAATTTTCTTCCATTCCCATTAATTGGTCCTTAGAGAATCTCCCTCGCATACCTTTGCAGTGACAGTCAGTGAACATTTCTTAGTAATACTGAGTCAGAAGCCCTGTGATAGCTCGCAAGTCACATATTGAACTGGAGCTGTACTACTCCCTTCCATTATGTTTAATGCATGAGGCTTCTTAAATGGCATGGCTCAGGTGATGGATCATACTTTTACTTCCAGAGTATCATGAGTTTTTCTGGTTATTTCTTTAAGATATTTTTATATTTATATATATATATATATATATTTTTTTTTTTCCTACTGGAATGATTGCCTGGCAGTCCATAGCATGGCAAGCAAGATAGCCTCATGGTTTTTGAAGCTGCAAAATCACAATGTCTCAAGTGACCATAGCTCTACAGGGGAGAGGCAAAAAAAAAAAAAAAAAATTAAAAAAAAAAAAAAAATAGCCGTATCTCCCAGACACTGATATTTTTAACATATTTGAAAATTTTGGACTAGGAAATTTCAGTACAGTAGGGAATCCACAGGGTCTTGCAGAATTTAAGTAATCCATGACATTTTTTTATTTCAAATGCATATTGCTCAGCAGTACTACAAGGTCCCAGGTGAAATCAGGTGTCGGCTGTGCACACTGCTGTACACAGACATACAGAAAAAAAAAAAAAAAAGAAAAGTCTTCACTACCCCAAAGACTTCACAATCAAAAGATACAAGAGAAGCAATTACTCTCATTTTTCAGAGGAGGCATTAACATGCAGGAGGAATTAACCTTCTTTCTATATATCCAATTTATTTGCTGTGTGGATTTGTGTAAGTTAGGTACTGAAAACAGTGGGGTGGTTCAGGCTGGTGCAAGCTTTCTGCAACTGCTATCAAAACACATAGGGTAGAAACCAAGGGCGAAATTTATTACATCTAACTGTAGGAGTGGGAATAGTTTCACCCACCTCTGGGTGCACTGAATCTACAGTAGGTCTTTGCCCCCTTGATTTTCAGCTGCCAGTCCAGAAAGGTGAATGTACAATTAAGTCATGTCACATCTGCTAGCCCCAGACAGATGTCTTATGCCCTGTAAGGCATCTCAAATGCCACTTTGTACTCTGTAATGGCTTTTTGAGCTCTAATCTAAGGAAACTAGTTACATTAACTTTATAACTATGGAGAGAGCCAATAGAGAGAGGTAGACACCTCCAAGAGCTGATTTGATCCTTCCTAATAGTGGTATCTGGAAAAGATGGGATGGTTCACATTCCGGAGGTGCCTAGCCCTCTCCGCTAAGAGCAGAGGAAGGCTAGAAGCTTGGCTTACACAGGATACATATCACTGAGGTACCTAAACTTATCTGAAACCCTCCTCACATGACCAAGCAGATAAAACTCCTTTCCCTTTCACTTTCTCCTACACTTAGGATTGGAGCCATGGAAGGTCACCTAAAATTCTTATCTTAAGATACATAAAGACAGTGAGGTGTTATGAAAGAGCAGAGCAGTTCTATATACCAAGAAAAAAAATCTTATAAGACACTTGACTGCAGCCCCTTTGATAGAAGGGGCTATAACTAACTACGCCTGTACAGAGGTTCTCACAGTGAGCTGTCGCTTTGCTAAGGCCTCTCCCTGCTCTTGCAGCAGGAGTGGTAAATAGTAATATTGTTGGAACCAATAATTTGTGAACCAAGGGTGGAAAGCACTCCTATTACAATAGAATTGCTTTTTTTAAAAAGATAAATATTATCAAGATCCATAGCTATTCCACAAACAACCCAAACATGTTTATTGTTCTACATAGGAAAGCTAAGAATCAGTGGACAAATAGGTTATTTCCCATATTACTTTCTGTGCTCTTTATTGAGGTGGATTGCACCTACCTTTAGCTTCTCTTGTACCTGTAAAGAATGTCTGGGAATAAGGTGATGGGCTCCCAGATGCAGCTGGATATGTTAATTTTGTTGATAGCAATTGTCACTGTGCTGAGTTCCCTTATGGATGGTGTTCAGCTGTGGATTAGCAAATCACAGATCAGTGTCTGCGTTTGGCTTCTCAAAGTAGTGAGGACATTTCAGTGTAGCGATATATGACCTTTTTAAACTTAATTCTTACAGGTCTTTGCGCTAGGAGGCAGTCATTGGGAAAATATCTTGAGCGTGAGAAGACTGCGTTTAGTTTCTGCGTATACAAGAACAAAGGCAAGTATTTCCTCTTTTCCTCACATCTTTGAAACTATTTTATTTGGCTCACCTGGGTTTTATTTGGCACCTATACCAACATATTAAGCAGAGCCAGGGTTTGTTCTGAAACACTGGAACTTGGTCATCAGTACTATTTAATTATTAATGAATCATTTTGGCCTGGTGCAACTAGCAGTCTCTGAAATAATTTCTAAGCATAGTCAAGAGTTAGCATGGGCTAGAGATCATTCTCAGCAGGTAGTTTAGATCTTTTCACTGTGTTTTAAAAGGATGTGGCCAGACTGTTCCCAGTGATCTCAAAATCAGAGCATAGACCTTTAGAATATCCATAAAGATGCAACCATTTGAAATCCAAATACAATAAAAGGAATACCCTTCCTTCTTTTACAGGCACAGATCCAAAGGTTATAAAAATATGATCCATACTCTGTTTTAAGAGGAAAATATTAAATTCCCTGCCTATATTCCACAGGAAAGGGTGCTGATGTATACTGAAATTGTCCTCCTAATGATAAACTACTATCAATATTCTTGGTATGCAGTTGAAGCCAAGATGTTTGGGTAAAATCACTCCCGTGCGTAAGAATATGATCCCTTATCAAAAAGAGCAAGTGTTACGTGCAAGCCTGTATGACTAGCATCACCAGGACAGTCTAACTTCTGTAGCCAAAGGCAGCAGTATGGCCAGCATCAGGATTAGTTACCTTGGCTCCCCCAATTTCAGCCTGGATGATTATATGACAGCTGGGTCAACTTGCCTTTGGCATGAATCTGGAGGGAGGATTCATTTTGTACCACAGGTTTATGGTGAAATGCCTTAATCATTGCTACTGCTCCTCACGAATCCCATAGTTAGGAATGTCAGTTATGTTTTGAAAAAATATATGTCCTGAAGTAGCATTGTTTCCTTCCTTCCTTCATGTCTTTTTGCCTCCTTACCTCCCTGTAACAAAAATTCAGTTGTTATTTTTGAGTCTAAGACATGACTTTTACAGTTTGTGTAAATCAGTCGTTTCTAAATTCAAACTATTTATGATTTTTTTTTTTTCACCAATATCAAAAATGAAAAGTGTTTTTTTCCTGAAAAAGTTTCATAGAAAGTTGATTTTTTCAACTTGGTAACAACTTGCTCTAAACCTCCAAGATAGATTGGTGGATTCTTCTAATGAAAGACCACTTTTCCAATTATTTTTTTTTTTTTTTTAAGAGCAGGAATGCTTCAGTTGAGCTGAAATCAAGGCCATGTTTTAAAATGTTATGACTTGTGGATTTTGCATTGTGAATGCATACAGAGCAAGATGTCCCATAGCTATTTCTACAGCTGGAGTTTATCTATCACTGATAAAATAGGCAATGATTAATGGGATGAAATTTAACAAGACCAAATGCTGGATCCTGCACCTAGGATGGAGTAACACTAGGCACAAATATAAATTGGGAGAGGAGTGGCTGGAGAGCAGCCCTGTAGAAAAGGATCTGGGGTGCTGGTTGACAGCAGGCTCAATGGAGGCCAAAGGTGTGTTCTGGCAGCCAAGAGGGCAAACTGCATCCTGGGGTGCTTCAAAAACAGTATAACCAGCCGGTCCGAAGAGGTGATTGTCCCACTGTACATACACAGTGTTGGTGCAGCATAACCTTGAATTCTATGTGCAGTTCTGGGTCCCACAATATAAGAAAGGTGTTTAGGTACTCAAATGTATCCAGAGGAGGGCAACAAATCTGATGAAAGGGCTGGAAGAAATGTCCTGTGAGGAGTGCCTAAGGATTTGGGTTTGTCTGCTTTGGAGAAAAGGAGGCTGAGGGGTGACATCATTGTTTTCTACAGCTTCCTGAGGAGGGGAAGAAGAGAGGGAGGTGCTGATCCCTTCTCCCTGGGATCCAGTGACAGAACACATGGGAATGGTTCAAAGTTGCACCAGGGGAGGTTCAGACTGGACGTTAGGACACATTTCTTTACCAGGAGGGTGGTCACACACTGGAACAGGCTTCCTAGATGCCTCAAGACTGTCAGTGTTAAGAGGTATTTGGGCAATGCCCTTAATAATGTACTTTAACTTTTGTTCAGCCCTGAATTATTCGGGCACTTGGACTAGATGACCATTGCAGGTCCCTTTCAACTGAAACTATTCTAGTGGAGGGTGTCCCTGCCCATGGCAGGGGGCTTAGAACTAGATGATCTTTGAGGTCCCTTCCAACCCAAACCATTCTATGATTCTATGATTCTATGATTCTATGATTCTATGATTCTATGATTCTATTCTACTCCTATTCTATTCTATTCTATTCTATTCTATTCTATTCTATTCTATTCTAAAATCTTCTACAGCTAAGACACTTTTTGAAAATATCAGCCATTATGGTGGGGAAATATATCTGAATTCTCCACTTTATATATTCAAGGTTTACAAGTTCCATCTAGTGAAGTATTATTTTTCTAGCCATTCAGTTTCTCATTTGAGTTTGGATCAGGTTGTGAAGATGTCTAGGTACCACCAGTCAGAAAATACGTGGTAAGATCATCTGCAAGAGAAACTGAATATAAAAAACAAGAGGGAGGGTAGGATGAGAAAGGCTGGTCATCTTAGACATTAAGTCTCAAGGTACTCACACTTTGTCTACAGTGGTTAATAATTGCCACTAAAATGATCTGTAGCAAATCTTCATTGGAGCTATCCTTGTTGAACTACAGTGTTTTAAGGTATGGTATGTGTAATAAGGTGAAATTTGATGTCTTAAGCATAGTTGGGAAAAGTTGCTAGATCATAGAATCATTTAGGTTGGAAAGGACCTTTAAGATCATCAAGTCCAACCATTAACCTAGCAATGCCAAGTCCAACCACTAAACCATGTCCCTAAGCACCACATCTACATGTCTTTTAAATACCTCCAGGGATGGTGACTCAACCACTTCCCTGGGCAGCCTGTTCCAGTGATTAACAACCCTTTTGGTGAAGAAATTTTTCTTAATATCCAAACTAAACCTCTCCTGGCACAACGTGAGGCCATTTTCTTTGTCCTATCAATTGTTACTTGGGATAAGAGACCGACACCCACCTGGCTACAACCTCCTTTCAGGTAGTTGTAGAGAGCGATAAGATCTCCCCTCAGACTCCTTTTCTCCAGGCTAAATAACCCCAGTTCCCTCAGCCACTCCTCATCAGACTTGTTCTCTAGACCCTTCACCACTTTGTTGCCCTTCTCTGGACATGCTCCAGCACCTCAATGTCCTTCTTGTAGTGAGAGGCCCAAAACTGAACACAGAACTCCAGGTGCAGCCTCACCAGTGCTGAGTACAGGGGGACGATCACTGCCCTGGTCCTGCTGGCCACACTGTTCCTGATATGAGCCAGGATGCTGTTGGCCGCCTTGGCCACCTGGACATGCTGCCGGCTCATATTCAGCCGTCTGTTGACCAGCACCCCCAGGTCCTTTTCCTCCAGGCAGCTTTCCAGCCACTCTTCCCCAAGCCTGTAGCGTTGCCTGGGGCTGTTGTGACCCAAGTACAGGACCTGGCACTTGGCCCTGTTGAACCTCATACAGTGGCCTCGGCCCATCAATCCAGCCTGTCCAGATCCCTCTGTAGAGCCTTCCTACCCTCCAGCAGATCAACACTCCTGCCCAGCTTGGTGTCATCTGTGAACTTACTGAGGGTGCACTCGATCCCCTCGTCCAGATGATTGATAAAGATATTAAAGAGAACTGGCCCCAGTACTGAGCCCAGGGGAACACCACTTGTGACCAGATGCCAGCTGGATGTAACTCCTTTCACCACAACTCTTTGGGCCTGGCCACCCAGCCAGTTTTTTTACCCAGCGAAGAATATGCCCAACCAAGCCATGAGCAGCCAGTTTCTCCAGGAGAATGCTGTGGGAAACAGTGTCAAAGGCTTTACTAAAGTCCAGGTAGACAACATGCACAGCCTTTCCCTCATCCACTAAGGAGGTCATCTTGTCACAGAAGGAGATCAGGTTGGCCAAGCAGGACTTGCCTTTCATGAACCTATGCTGACTGGGCCTGATCACCTGGTTGTCCTGTACATGCTGTGTGATGGCACTCAAGATGATCTGTTCCATAGTCTTCCCTGGCACCGAGGTCAGACTGATAAGCCTGTAGTTCCTCAGATTCTCCTTCCGGCCCTTCTTGTAGATGAACGTCACATTTGCTAACTTCCAGTCAAGTGGGACCTCCTCGTTTAGCCAGGAGTGCTGCTAGATGATGGAAAGTGGCTTGGTGAGCACTTCTGCCAGCTTCCTCAGTACCCTTGGGTGGATCCCATCTGGCCCCACAGACTTGTGTGTGTCTAAGTGGTGTAGCAGGTGGCTAACCATTTCCCCTTGGATTATGGGGGCTTCATTCTGCTCCCTGTCCCTGTCTTCCAGCTCAGGGGGCTGAGTACCTGAAGAACAACTGGTCTTACTGCTGAAGACAGCCTTTTCCTCACCCTTTGTCACTATGTTTCTCCTTGCATCCAGTAAAAGAATGGAGATTGTCCTTAGCCCTCCTTTTGTTGGTAATGTATTTATAGAAACATTTTTTACTAACTTTTACAGCAGTAGCCAGATTAAGTTCTAGTTGGGCTTTGACCCTTCTAATTTTCTTCCTGCCTAACCTCATGACATCCTTGCAGTCCTCCCGAGTTCCCTGCCTCTTCTTCCAAAGGTCATAAACTCTCTTTTTCCTGACTTCCAGTCTGTTCAGCCAGGACACTCTTCTTCCCTATCGGCTTGTCTTTTTGCATGTTTAAGATTTCCTTCTTGAAGAGTGTCCACCCTTCCCGGACTCCTTTGCTCTTCAGGACTGCCTCCCAAGGGACTCTGTCAACCAGTCTCCTAAACAGGCCAAAGTCTGCCCTCCAGAAGTCCAAGGTAGCAGTTCTGCTGACCTCCCTCCTTACTTTCTCTCAAAAACTCCGGGAACCTCCTGGACTATTTTGTCTCTGCTACATTGTATTTCCAGCCTGGTAAGTCGAAGTCCCCCATGAGAACAAGGGCTAGTGATTGTGACACTTCGCCCAACTGCTTATAGAATATTTCGTCTGCCTCTTCATCCTAGTTGGGTGGTCTATAACAGCATCCTGCCATAATATCTGCCTTGTTGGCCTCCCCCTTGATTCTTACGCGTAAACACTCAACCCTATTGTCACCGTCATTAAGCTCTAAACAATCAAAACACTCCCTAACATACAGGGCCACCCCACCACCTCTCCTTCCTTGCCTATCCTTCCTGAACAGTTTATATCCATCCATTGCAGCACCCCAGCTGTGTGAGTCATCCCACTACACTTCTGTGATGGCAACTATATCATAGTTTTCCCAGTGCACAAGGGCTTCCAGCTCCTGTTTGAAGGAGAACCAGTGGAAATTACCACTCCTTGACAATAATCATGTGCATACAACCGTTTTCTTTTAGAGACCATATTTTTGTGATGGAAGTTCCTGATGCCTAAAACGGAAGCTCAGAGCAAGTCGATAATGGAAAGGCATTAACAAAGTGTGATTCTCACCTCACATAACACTGGCAAAGCAAAACCCACCAGGTATTCACCTAAGCGTGTCGTGCTGACTGCTTCTAGAGCTAATAGGGAGTCCACAAGGGACTGATTCCTACCTTTCTGAGATGCTCTCATATGTAGTACTGAGTTGCAATCTAGAAGAATTCCTCTCTTCAACTAGAGAAGGGGAACCTAGGCACCTTTATTAAGTACCTGATGTAAACTGGATGTTAAAAATTTATATGGCTTCAATGAAAGGCTGGGAAAGTTCACAGAAATCCATAGGGGTTTCCTAATGTGTGGATAACACGAGTCAGGAATTTTATTGACCACAAATTGCTGAGTGATGTGCTAGTGCTCAAGGGGAGTACTATATTCTTGTTCTATCTTCTATTCTTCTCAAGACACCTGCTTTGGAGCCATTTTTTAGAGACATGTATGAAGATATATGAAGATGAAAATGTTTGATCAGGTCCTATAAACTGCTCTTTCTTTCTGCTCCGAGCTTATTGGTTTAATGCTGGTTCTGATGTATCTATCTCATTCATTCCCTAAAGCTGAGTGATATGGGACAACACATTGCAGTACATCAATCATATGACACCTATTTGATAGTATCCGAAATTATGACCATTGTAACTCTTGGAGTTAGACCATTGTAGAACATATTAGGCTAATGCTGTCTCTACTTGCTGTTTCTATCATAACGTTGGCCATTGTGGAGAAAGTCATTACACTGTAAAATTGATGTGCATTTAGACCTGCTGTCTATACGACTGTTAAACGCAAGTGTTGCCTCATTTTGTAGCATGTCTCATCTGTGGGTTGAATCACGGCTCTTTGGGGGGGGAAATCAATGATTCATTTGTTTTGCAGTTATTTTTCTTTCCCTCAAAATATGACTCAAATTCCTCAAAATCACTGGAAAGATACACCAGATGATAGAATTAATCTTGTGCAATGCTGATATCTGAAATGTAAAAGTCTACCTCTGAGCTAATCACCCTGGGCTCCTTTTGTGGTCAATGGAGAGGAATAGGTATCTTGAGGCTGTAAATGATCTCACCAAAAGTAGAGCATTCAAGTAGGTCAAATGAATCAAGCCTGAATGTGTCTGTTTCCTTCAAGGGCAGATGTAGATGTCTACATTAGAGAAGTCTAAAGTACCCCCTGAGTGCTATTCAATCCTTCAGCAGTTCAGAGGTACAAGCAATGCACAGCTAATTCACAGTCAGATTATTCTGTCTGAGTTTGACTAAGATCATAAGAACATAAGAGAGATTTTACTGAATCTCACCATCTATCTCAGCATGCTGTCTCTGACAGCTGTCGAAAAGCAGATGCCCAGGGAAGAGCCATAAAAACAGGGCAAACATATCATATTTCCTCCAGCTTCTTTCCCAGCCTCTAACCATCTGTAGCTTCAGAACTCTGTAAGCCAGACATGTTTTTGATGTGTTCAGTAATCTATGAATGTGTCCCATCTTTCTGCAAACCCATGTTAAAGACGTAACCATGTGCAGCATCCTTCAGTAAGGAGACTCTGCAGGCTGTGTAATGAACTTCCTTTTGTGTGCTTTGTTCTTGCCTTCTGCTAGCTTCATTTGAAACAGAGCAAAGTGATCTCTGGAAGATAGTTGGTGTAAAAAGGCAATCTGCTGGCTTTCTCCAACCTGAAGCGTGCAAATGTTGGTGGCAGTAGAAACCGATGTGTTCCGGTAACCTATGCTAACTTTTGTGTGTTCTTTCCAGACACCCTAGCTGATGCTAGGCATCTGAACTGGGTGTCCTGAACCACAGCCCTACAGACACGTAATTATTGTTAGAAAAAGGTACTCAGGTGTTTTTTTGTTAGTCTCTGGAACTGTGTTTAAGCTAAATGTTGTAGAGAGTGGCTTGTTCTGCTCTAATTTCAATGCAGCAGAAAGTTGTCTATGCTCTTTGAGATGTGACACTGCATGTTTTATCAATTCTTAACTACTATTTTGGTTTTGGTTTCAAATTTCATTTGCCCAAATTGCAATTGTTAAAATGTCCATCCACGCTGTTCCATTTTCTCCTTAAAATTCTGGCACTTGTTCACAGTTGTTAACCCAAGCACTTGCTTCACTTGCTGCAAAAATGATCAGAGGGCTGGAGCACCTCTCCTATGAGGACAGGCTGAGAGAGCTGGGATTGTTCAGCCTGGAGAAGAGAAGGCTCCAGGGAGACCTTATTGCAGAATTTCAATAATTTAAGGGGGCTTATAAGAAAGATGGGGACAGACTTTTTAGTAGGGCCTGTTGCGACAGGAGAAGAGGTACTGTTTTTAAACTAAAAGAGGGGAGATTCAGACTAGGTATAAGGGAGAAATTGTTTACAATGAGGGTGGTGAAACACTGGCACAGGTTGCCCAGAGAGGTGGTAGATGCCCCATCCCTGGAAACATTCAAGGTCAGGTTGGACGAGGCTCTGCGCAACCTGATCTAGTTGAAGATGTCCCTGCTCACCGCAGGGAAGTTGAACTAGATGACCTTTAAAGGTCTCTTCCAACCCAAACTATTCTATGATTCTGTGATTCACAACTGGACTTTAAAGCTGAGTAAAAAAATGGAAAGTTAAAGAATGACAAACAACTAGGCCTGTCATGTGGAGAGTTTTGTCAGGGTATTTTAAAATAGAAGGAGAAGTAACAACCTGAGGAAGGAAAAGCTGAGTCACTGTGTCTGGGTCAAGGGCTGAGAACAAGGTTTAGGTTAACCTGGTTGCAGAGTATGGCAATAAAGTTAGATGTGATCTATTGATCGCAAAGGATGTCTGGAGAATAATATATACAAGAAATATAAAAGTAACTTGAGTAGAAGACAAGGAAGAGACAGAAAGGGAGACAGCTAGATGTTTTTGGAGGTTGAATGCAAAGAGATTGATGACCACAAAGCAAGAAGACTTCTGTATTTTCTTGTACTGTGTTCACCTCTGAAGAGAAAAAAACTACAGCAAACTAAGCCATGATAAAGAGGAAAGAAAACACATGGAAAAAAAAAGGAAGAAAAATCTTGAGAAGGCCTTATAAAGGTAGAAAAAAACAAATGGGAAAAAATGAAGACGACTGTTATTATCCAACAGGTGATAACTGCTTCTGAAGCTTTCCCTCCTCATCTCTTTTTTCCTTTTTATTTCTCCTGCTAAGAATCAGTTTCCTACGTGTTCCACAAGACTTCTGTGACTTGCCCCCTCCTTCCTGCCCTCTTGCTGACCCAGCTGAATTCTCATGTATCTTCTATATCTTTGCTAATTTCCAAGTCTCTTGCTGTATCTTACAACCACCAGACCTGTCAGTCAGAGCCCGAGTACCACATTTCAGGGCTGTCAGCAAAGCCTAAAACTAAAAGTGAATTGAACCTCCACCTTCATACCATTATCTCCTGTATAGACTGGTTTGGAAAGCTTTGTTCCATCTTCTGTTCCTTTGTGATTTGCTCTGCTTGTATTTTCACATATCTGTGGTCAGTATACAAAAGTACTGAAATCTCCCTTGAAAGATTAATTTCATGATAACACTGACCTTTAGTAAATGTTAAGAATTGTTTTGTAAATTCTCAGAAACCACACAGAATTTAATAAAAAAGATATCTGAGTTACAGACATAAAAAAAATTAAAATTATCCTTTAAGCCAAGAGAATAGTTTTCTCTATTGAGAAATGTAATTTCTTTAGAATCCTACCAATTTCTGTAGCCTAATTTTAGTCTTGTTCAAATTGTTAGAATGCTTTCACATAATATTAGAATAAGTGGCAGCAGATTTCCATTATTAATGACATACTGCAACAATTAATATCTAAAAGCAATTATTGGAAGATTGACAATGGGCAACAAAAATGAATTATTTAATTCAAGCTACACAGCAAATACTTCCACATAACCAGCAGCATTTTCAAAATCAGGGTAGATGATCTGCAAACAGTTCGAAATTCTCCACAAATACTGTTTACAGCAGACAATGTGTTGACAATCAGACAAGACTGAGATTAAATAGGGTCTGGCCTTATTTGTTATTTTTGTTTGCCAAACACTCCTTTTATAAAATACACTATATTTGGGTTTATTTCGTTGTTCACAGATCTCACATGAGTATCACTTCTTAATTAGCAACACTAATGAGGGCATATGACTCAAAAATCATATTAAAAACTTTGCTGTTTAAACAGCCTAGATTTACAAATATCTTAGCAAAACGACCATTTCATTCAATATCAAAACACCGTCATCACCTACTCTAAACAATCTTGTTCTGCAGAAGAATATATTTTAGCATGCTATTTATGAAATAACAAATAAAACAATGTCTTCAACAGAAAAAAAACAAAATAAAACAAAATTAAACAAAACACCTGTGTTCAAGGAAACTAGTTTCTATTCTCATTTCTATTAGGTGAACTAAAGAAATACCAGTCGAGCTAGATCCATAATGGGTCCACTGTTACCATCATGGAGAACTTCCCAGTGGTCCATGCTGGAAGAGACTAGCAGTGAGCTCTCTTCCCAGGAAGGAAACAGTACTTCCCACATGCTGAAATATTGTTTAACTGACACAGTTCCTACTTAGAAAAAAAAAAAAAAAAAAAATTGTAGAAGGAAAAGACAAAGAGGATTCTGTGCTGAAATGTTTTACTTTTCTGTTAACTTAGGTCCACAGAAATTGATATGAAACTTGCTCACCACTGCTGCTGAAGAACTCGCACTGTAGTGACAGACAAGCCGGGGGTCAGACTGACACTAATTTTAGACCTTTGTCCACATATTTGTGGTCTCTGAAGTGCTGTCTACTACCAGTTGCGTAAGGAAAACAAAATCACTCCTACAGCAGGGAAGGGATAATGCTGGCAATCTTGGTGCTCTAGGCCATTTGACACTGGACGTGTATTTGGTATATGTAGCACTACCAGAGGGGAGGTTTGTATTGCTGAAATATTTAAATAATTTTTTTACTGCTAAAATAATGCTAGTGGCATCCTTTCAGAGAACAAAACATCAATAATTTTTTGTACTTATTAGCTGGAAAGGGAAGTTACCTTCTTTCCATCTCTAAATGTTTCCTTGCAACAGAATAGAGGAATTCATTCTGTTACACCCTTTTTCTGGAGATAAAAATGGGTCAGGGCTCCAGAGTCCCTGGCTCTGACAACACCAGCTCAGAAAAAGAAGGACAAAAAAGCATCAGGAATAAAAAAAGTAGGGAATGATGGTTGAACTTGATGATCTTAGAGGTCTTTTCCAACCTTAAAGATTCTATGATTCTATGAAATTGTAGCATGGTAGTAGGTTGAAAAAAACCATTTCAATATTTTTCTGAGCTTTGCCTACACACTCTTGTGTTCACCTTTAAGCTAAAGAAGACAGTTCACAGTATATGACTGTTCTAGGGGTGTAGTGAAGAAGACAGCGAAGAGGATAGTGTAGGTGCTTTGGTCTGGTTTAGTAATTAGCTTTAACACAGATATTTTAAACGTACTTTCAGGAAGCTCCTCGTCTTCTTCTCCCCCCTTTGCTTAGATCTTGGAATAATCTCTGCTTTCCTTATGTGGATCCCTGCTTGCTCTCTGTTTCTTCCAACTCCATGGTCCTTGGTTCCAGTGCTAGCCCAGTCAAATTTGACCTTTAGCTTGTTCATGGCTCTCAAAGCATGTCAGACCACCACATTTCAATTCTTTGGTTCTTTCAGTTCTTTGGTAAGATCATGCTCTGGCATTAGTTAATCTACTGCTTTTTGTATCATCTCTTGCTCCTTTAGCTTGCAGACTCCTGGAAGCACGAACAGTCTCTTGCTGGCTGTGCATGGAGTGTGCGGACCACAAGAGTGGACGACCAGAGTGGACCACCAGAGCTTTAAATGAGGCAGTAGCAGAGACAATAAAAAAAATCAGATAACTGACTGTTCACTCATGGTAACGGGACTGCCTAATAAATAGGGATTCTTAAACAAAAACAACTAAAATTGGATTTTATTTCAAAGTTTTTATCAGCTACTCCTTCAATTACTCAGATCTAAATTTTCATGAAAAATGGAATATTTTGACAAAATAATAATGCAAAATTTAACAAAAACTGGAAAAAGTGAGCCCATTAATTTATTAAATGAGAACATATATTTCAGAAATTCATCTAGTTTTAGTTTTGTAATTGTATAATATGAAGTAGGACAGCAATCTAGAAGAAATATCTAAGCTGACTTTCTTGACAAATACTTCATTGTCATTATAGTAAGTATTTTTTAGTTCATAATAAGAAAAAAAACATAACTTTATAAAAATCCAAGCTATTTGGTACTTTCATATACTTATATAAAAACTCAGGGGGTGGGATTCGTATCATCTAACTTCAATCATCTATAAATTACGTGTCCATTCTAGTTTGGCATTGAAGTCCTCTTTACAGTCGATGGAACATGAGGTCTTTCCAAAAGTTGATTATAAAACTGGTGTGATGAAATGTCCTCTGAATAAACACATCTCTTTCCACAGTTCTTAGAATATGACTAGACTGAATCAGACATACAGGTTTTACACATTTAATATAGAGAGAAATAAATTCTAGATACATAGAAAAACAGATAAAGCTGGTTTCACCCAAGTGAGGAATGCCCTTGGTGACATATACAGTCCTCAGCGACTTAAGAATCTGCCATCCCAACATTAGGATTAGTCAGTACATGAGACATTGCAACATATTCAGTATATTTTCTGAATGCAAACTATGGGTCCGGTTCTGAAAAATTTTACCCACCCATCAAACTATAAACATATAAATTGGCTTCAGTATTTCTGTGTTTGCAAGACCGGATCTATGTCCGAGCCATGCAACTCATTGGACACATTTGAGCAAGACTGCAAGAGAGCACAGCTCAGTTTGTGCCATTTCCAGATAGGTTTGGCTTTTCCTTCCCATTATTTTAAGTGTATGGTTGAATTCATATTCACTCCAGTGTTGCCCTTCCATTTTGCTGACAGCTGTAATTTATCTGCCCGACTTCCTTCATTTGAAAGTCTTCAGAAATACCTTTTTTTAACCCTGTTAGCAGAGTTTGTTTTCCCTCGTTTACCTCAGGCAAAAGGATTTCTGCATTGAGCAAGTGGTTCAGGATGCAGTCCCCATCTCTGAGAAATGGATAATTTTACACCTTAGAAGTTCCTTGCCCAGATTATATTGAGGCATATGGCCTGTGATGGTTTGACCTCATGGCTGGAAGGTATGGACACTGTTGGAAGGGATGTTTCATAACACCTTGAGTCACCCTTGCCACCAGCATTAGCATAGCCCAGACTGATAATTAGTATTCTCTTTGTAGGTATGAGCAAATTGTATAGCACCTTCAGTGAACCGAGTTCCAGAACTCTGAACTCAACAGGAATTTTGTGGCTGAAATAAGATGGAAGTAAGCTTGGAATGCAGTTTCCAGGCTGTAAAACAGAAATCATGGCCACACATCAGCAAAGCACTTCTGCTTAGTTTTAGCCACATGAATAACTCTTTCTCCAAGCATGTGCTTAAATTCTTTGCAAAATCAAAGTCAAGAAGTCAAACTATCTCTCAACTGTGTTGACATTTAATTATTTTTCTGTATCTCACAGATGATAGAAGTGCTTGATATCATCATAATAATAATCGAATAACAACAAAAAGTAATAATACTATGAAACTAACTCTGCTATTATTGATTTAATGTGGAAGGTATTTATATCCTTTATAGATGGACTTGCATAAATCCTTACAGAGATGTAATGGTTCTCTCTGAAATGAAAATTCAACAATGTTGTCTTATATGCAAAATATATAATAATTTATATTGCACCTTAGCTTATCATGTTGAAAACAGATTTACAAGGCCCTGTCTTAATCTTCATGGTGGCGGGGGGGCGGGGTTTGGTGCCTTCAAACCCAAACCATTCTATGATTCTATGATTCTTCTTTTCAACAAGAAAACAGATACTGGATATACAAAGCTATAATACAAAACCAAGCAACAACATGAGTCAACACAAACTGATTATTTGCACACATTTTCCTGAATTCTAATTGCTTTCAGTGTTCTCAAAACACCGTTAGATGGAGAAATAACAACTTCCATCATACAGTAAAAGGCAATTACACCAACTCGGAAAAGATACCTAGGGAATCTTTGTATCAAGCTTGATTTACCCTGATGTTCTGCAAACATGTGTACCAATTGCAACAATTTTGACTAAACTCCAACACAAAATAAAGTTCCCTGAAGTTCATTGGAGGTAAAGCTAAATTTTCACAGTAGTCCCTTCTGGCCTTTAATCATGGTCTTTTTAGATTAAAGTACCAGAATTGCCTACATATAGCATCTTCCTGATTACCTACTTCTCATTTTCCTATAGTCTTTCTTTCTTGTCCTGTATTTAAACTCCATACCCCTTTCCAGCCTTAACATACGCAGTGCATCCTACCCTCCTTGTCTGAATCTGTTTGTGAAACTGGGTAGCCTGGTTTGTATGGCCATACCTGAAGAGTACTTCTGAAAAAAAAAAAAAAAAAAAAGTTTCTGCCTAATAGCCACCTTCAACACAAGAAACCACATGCTTTATTATCAAATGAAGCAATGCCTGAAAAGCCAGTCCAAGGTTATTCAGTAGAGAAATTCAAGTGGAGCTGATGATTGGCAAAAAAATGCATCTGGGATCAAAAGTCCCAAAGAACTGGGAAAGTCATTCCCTGCTGTTACTTAGAACAGCCATGGCAGTGGTCACTATTGCTTCCAGGAGCAAAAAAAGCTTATTTAAGAGAATCATTAGCCCATAAATCTTGATACCTGCTTTTGCAGAAACTGCTGTATAAGGAATTAAAAGGTTATCTTTGCTCTACTGTGCTGGTCAGAGGCAGGTATTAACTGTATGGGACTCATAACCTGCCCCAACAACAAATTATTTATTCTGCAGAGTTCCCTAGACATGCAAAATAGAGAAGAGTTTAACCAAGTGCCAAATTAGAGAATGAAAACTTCTGGTTGGATTCTCTGATGTTTAATAAAAAAGTAATCTTGTTAAGGTCTTCTTGTGGAGTACAGTCACTCAGAGTTATGAAAGTTATTTGATTTAATGACTTCGAGATCTGTCAACTGATATCAAGCTTCTCACTGAAATTGGTTGATGGGTTCAAAGTTATTCGGAGATGACAAAGAGACCTGTTCATACACAGTGTCCTCGTGTAAGTTTTTTCTCTTAAACAAACTAAAAGACAATCTTCCTCCACAGACAAAATTATGTGATGAAATAGAACAGTTTTAAACAGATAAACATGAAGACAAGGCAGCAGTGAAAGAACTAAAAAATGTGATCGTGCCAAGTTGAGTTTGCATATTTATTTCTTTATTTACTTATTTATTTATATAGCGCAACTAACTTTCATAAAGCTCTCATAAAGTGTAAAGCTGTAATCATCAGAGTCATGTCACTTAACTCTGGGAATCTAAAAGGTGGGTATTAAGGCTACGCTAGCCTTCAACATTGCCTTTGTAGGCACTGAGAAATTCATGACCTCCAGAAATCACACTTAGTATGGAGTGAATATCTCCTTGGAGTTCAGTATTCTTACTGAATTAGGCATGTTGATGAGCCTTATAACCCCGGAAGTATTTAATCTGAAGTTAATTTCATTATGCTTAGATCTGCCCTTCATGTTTCTGTTTCACTTGTGCTACGTAATTTTGTACTCAGAACACGTATGTTCATTGCAGGAACCCGTTGTATGACACAGCAGCTTTGGGAAGTGGAGAAGAAACACTCCAACCTTCACAGACTCCTGACTTATTTCGAGCAGCTTGGGATTTTTCCCTAAATCCATTGACTGTATCCTTCAACACAAAATATCACCAATCAATAGCTAATGACACTTTCTAAGCATTGCACAAATTGCTGAGTGACTCAATACAGATTTATGCAGGCAGTTCTTATTCTCAAGAATATTTTTTAAATATTTTGGGTGGGCTACCTGCAGGCTCAGAAAAACATACTTGGTTGCATTCTGTGAGAAGCAGTTTACATACATGGGATTACCACAAGGGATGCAAAATGATCATAACATATTTTTCTTTTTTATTAACATTTCAAATTTCACAAAACAATTTTTGAGAAATGTTTCCCGTATTGTGCACAATGACATATGTGTAGCATTACTGATTCAGTCCATCAGCTCCCTGTCTACATAGGAAGTGATAAACTGGTTTAACCACAAGCTGACTCACGTCTTTAGTCCCCTCAAATGTCATGTTGTCATAGCTGCAAATGAGAGCGATCACTAGGAAGGATAATGACAGCAGCACCATCCCTGTGAATTCGGGAAGGATGTTGAGAGACATTGGTTTCAGATGAGCCACTTCTACAGCTGTCCTTGGTGACAGGTCTTGGCACCCTGGTAACCTGCTATGCTTTGCAGAGATCTCTGAGAGGAAAGTGAAGTAATGAAGGTGAACAGGAGTTTGTACTTGCTATTGGGACAGGAGGGGAAAAAAAATGCCCCCTACTAGTTTCAAAAAGAGTTTTCTGACCTGTGAGATACCACATGTATCTGGCCATTTTATTAGTGCTGTGAGGACATGCCTGTGGGAGGGAGGGCAAGCAGGATGGGAGAACTGAAATCTGTTCATGAATCACGGTCCTGGTTAGGAATTGATTAGATTATAACAGCAACTTTTTCATGCCTCTTCTTATTCTTCTGACCCAAATCCCCTAATTGTTGAATGCTTCTGATTCCAGCTAGTCCTGCAAACCCAACTTCTGAGACTGTGGGCTGGCACCAGTGTCGTGAACTGAACTGTTAACTAGAGTTGGTCCAGTTTCCAATAAAGTTAGTGGCAAGCTGCCCACTGACTTCAGCCAGCAATTGCAATTTCAGAAACCATGTCATTTCTGATGATGCATGAGATGGAAAGAGCATGGGTTGACTTGGATCCTAAAACTGATTATGTGGGCTTGACAGCTGGAAAAATAATCCATCTTTACCTCTAAGTTATCTAGCTACCTGTCTATCTATCTATATTTCTCCCAGACCAGATTTAGAGGGGATCTTCACTACAGAAGGCTGAACATCTAATGAAATATTTTTTTTTGCGTGTTATTTCAGGGATATTGTACGCATTTTGTCTTCATCAAAGACATTAGTGTTATACTTATTTTAAGTCTTTGGAAAATGTATCTTATTTTGGGTCCTCTCTCATGCTGCAGCCATCAGAGGGATAAGAACACATTTTATAGGATTTGAGGTATTTAATCAATTAATCAACATATAGGAAGAAATAGATCCCGTGTCTGACCAGTACCTCCTGCAAAAGATGTTTATCAACACTGCCTGAGTCATCAGGTCGATTCTTGCTATGTTATAGGCTAATACAACAGGCAATAAGACACAGTTTGGCTTAGCCAAAGTGAACTCGATTAAGTGGTAGTCAACGTGACCCAGTAACAGTTGCCTTTACACTGTCACTAGTAAAGTTTTTTGGGAGGACAACAGGTGGAGCAAAGCAAAGTAGCTTGACGTTCTCAGGGTTTTACGTAGCAAAAGCATTTCTGTTCATGTATGTGTGTGCATCTAAACAGATCTGCGGGGGAGGATTCACAAAGGCTAATTTTGGCCTGAAGAGGTGGATATCTCTGAGCTACCCTATAGTCAGGGAAAAGAAGGAGAGAGACGGGATCCTTCAGGGAGCGATTAAGGAAAAACCCTTCCAGAAGAGCATATTTTTCTCCTCTGACCTAACAGAACCAAGTGCTGTAGGGTAGCGTTAGCCTTTGTTGACACCACTCTTAGAGTGTTTGCTGTTAGCCTAAGAGCTAGGATAACTGGACCTATCACAGGATGGACTTTTACTTGTAAAGTGTAAGTCATGACTCATTAAGCCTTTGGTCATGTGAAAATTTGCATGCACCATTAAAGGCAATGAGATTACTCACAGTGCATAGACATCACTACCAGGGCCCTGACTGCCATCGTTTTTAGTCACGGTTTGGAAAAACTTAAATATATGCTTAGCTGCAGGCACAATGGATAGCAGAGCTAGTTAGAACAGTTATTAAGAAAATGGTGATTTGTCAATAACAACAAAACCCCTCAACGTTCTAGGAAAATGACTTTGTCAACATGTCTTGCTTTGGGAAAGGTTTCTCAGGTGCAAGAGAGAATTTCTGTCCAGCTATAGGCGTGCTGGAGAACAGCCAATAGCCCAGGGCTAAGGCATCCACCTGAGACAGGGGAGACCCAGGTTGTCTCTGCACCGCCTGAGTCAGCCCAGGTGTTTGAATTTTTCTTCCCGTGTTTCAAGTAAGTGATCTGATGCCTTGGTTAACCGAAGGTGGGACATTTCCCTCTGGAAACTCAAAAAAGTCTTCAATGACTTCAAAAGGAAAAAGAAGCAGATTTAATTATAAAGCAGCTTAGTTAGGAAGGCATTCAGATTTATTTTTGCATTTTCCATTAAAGCACGAAGGCTTTTATTGCTACAAGCTTGAGAAGGCTGTTTTTGGAAAAACACCCTGCATAAGAGTGCATTTTCAGGTCTTAACTAGAAAAAACCTGTGTCCCATTTTCTCACTACATTTTATGTTCTCTCTGGCATCTATTATTTTGTAATTTTCCATTAATTTTGAACCTCTGTTTATCTATGCTTTTCGTTATTAGTAAATTAATACATGTAATAATAAATCTATAATTTATTAGTATAAACATTCAAACTGGTTTTAACTGGTTTTACAGTCAAGAATCACATATTTACTTAGAATTATCACAGTAGATTAGATTAATTTTTTGTGCCACATTATGACAAGAAGGCATACATCAGAAGTACGAGTCCTAATAGGAAGTAGCTAGCTTAAAAAATTCCCATATTTTTCATAAGATGAGAAAATAGCTTCACAGTATGTTCTTGTAAGTGATGCTGTTGCCTCAAAAAGGGCAACTTGCAGTCAGTAACAGTGAGGAATTTGCAGTGTCTTTAATAGAGAAAGTAGTTCATCTGTCTTTTAAAAATAAATCACAGATGGATATGCTCAGTAAGCAGAAATTTCATCTGCAAAATTTTTTTACTTTCCCAATGTAAGGGAAAAAGAGAAAATAATACTGACAGCCTATTTGTATCACTCTTCCTGCTCCTTATAAACTGCAGCAATGTATTTCTTTATTTTAACTCCAGTAATGCTTCTTTTTCTTTTAAGCACTGAATTAGTGATAACAATGGACAGAGTGGAACATGGGTTTGGTTTGAATAACTGATAACTGGGTTTTGATTAGCTTGGCAGTTAAAAGTAATATTTCACATACAGTGTTCAGCTTCCTGCAAGAACAATAAAAGCATTGCTCAGCAATATCTCTAACTCCATTGTGTAGTAAAGGAATATTATAAGAGCATTATTATCATAGGCAAGGCAATTACTTAGTACTTTCCATAGAGAGTGTAACTTTTGTTCAAAAAAATAGAGGAAAAGCAGAGTATTCTTAATTAAGGGCTTTATTTTTTTTTTTAAATTTTTTTTATTTTTAATGGAAACATCTTTTAGTTATCCAACAGAAAGCAGACACATTCCAAAACAAATTGACGTAAAGTTTACAAAATTATTAGTTATACAATCCCCAACAAACCAGCTTCCTCTCAAAAAAAGAATTGCTGACTTTGGTCCTCACTTATGATGCTTTCATGAGTATAATACCAAAAGGTTGACTGACAAGGTACGGATAGTATCAGTTGACCAGAACCCAGGTCTTCCTTTTGTTGGAGTGTTCAGCTGTGCCCCTTCTTGCTCGCAGTCCTTCCAGCCCCACCAAAGTGGTTCCCATTCATATTTCCCTTCAACATCAGTCATAAGAGAGTGTTTTCTGCACGGTGCCCTGCACCCAGCTCACTCCTTCATCGCTGCTGACATTTTTGAGTGTTGTCCAGAGAGATATGGAGTTTACTTTTGAGTCCTCTCAGTAAAATGGCTTTCCAGGTTATTAGGTTTGTAGATAGGTGAGGGAATTTGGACATTTTTCTGCCTAATCTCTGAGAGACTCAGAATAAAGACTCATTGAGACAAATAAAAATGAAGGTGGGAACACTGTGGGGAACAGCCACAAAGAAGAGCTTTGGACTACATTGGATGTCGGTTGAGTGAACCCAAAGGCTGGTAGGTGTGGGCTGCAGTAGGTCTGAAGTCCACCTTGGCTTTGTTTTGGCTCTAGCTCTTGCTAGGGAATAAGGAAGGAAGGAGGGAGAAAGAATAACGAGTGAGGATTTTAAAATAAGTTCAACAAGATTATTTTAAGCACAAAAGTATGTCTGTTATGTCTCCACAGTCAAATACTTTCTGAACAGCAAGCCCTATATATTGGTAAGCAGTCTGCATTGAAATATAGACCCCAAAGGCCAGATGCTAACTGAAATGTTCAGGTATGAATCCCGAGCAATCCTACAGACCTCAGTTAAGAGGCTCCATCTTTACCCTGATGAACTCTGATTACGCTCTGCCTCTATAAAAATAAACAGCTAAGGATCTGTTATTGCATAAGGCTACGAATGCTTCACGTGAAGTTCTGAGTAGATCATTAAGGTCAAGTGGCTGAAGTTGGATATATATATACACCGGTTTAAGGCTCTGGGCATAAATTGTCATTTATACTTGTATTGAGCACATAGATTAATATTGCAGTTGTCTGTCTGAACATTAAAGCAATGCACTGCAATGCTAAGCTGATAAATCAGCCTGATCATCCTGAGAAATGTTTATATTGCAAAGGGCAACTCTCCTGCATTCTGTCCTGCAAACAGAACCGGGGTTTTAAGACAAATGGGCCAAATTTGTTGGTATGTGTAAATCAGTAGAGTTCGGTGATGTTAACGGAACTACACCAATTTCCATCAGCAGAGAATCTGACATTTTTCATAGAAGGTAATGACTGTTTATTTACAGTTGCAGCTATTAAAATTCATTGCTTGGAAATCCTTAGGCTACATTTATTGAACAGGTGCTCTAAGGGTGCTATTTTAATAACCACATACCTAGCTCACGAAAAAGCCTCTGCAGTTATTTTCCCCTGCTGCATCTTCTGCTGTGCTTCCTGTTATTTTGACTATATATTAGTCTAGCAATAATTCAGATCAGCTTCAGAAGCTTAGAGATTGGTATGAGGGTTGCTGTAAGACTACGATTTACTATCTGATTTTGAAAACTTAATAAAGCACAAAAATATACATATCTAAGCTGGACTTTATTGGGTTTTTATGGAATGAATGTTAAATATTAGATTTGTCATTGGTTTTAATGGCAATAGCTCCTTTGAAAAAATAAGAAAAGAGAACCTGCATGCTTTCTTTGCTTAAAAATGCCCTTGTTAAATCTTAACATATTCTGTTTCCCATATTTGACAAAAAATAGATTTAAAAAATATTAAAATGAGCATAATTTTACCATAAAGCCTGAGAAGAGCAGACACCACCCTGTGAAATAAAGCACTTCTAGAGCCATTTGCTGTATGCTATTGATGGTAGATATTATGTAGACTGCACTCTGAGTACAATTACCTTTCAAAATTCAGTTTTAGAAGGAAAATAAAATTAATAGTACATCATAACTGAAAATCTGCACTGAATCAGTGAATACAGTTCATCTTGATCAATAATTCTTATTTTTAAATTCATTAGCAAAAGCAAAGATATATTCAGTAAAATTGGGTTAAATGGGTTAACTGGGTTAAGAGAACTTTTTTCTTGCTTTTGCTTTGTTTCTTGTAGTTTCATAGTTTCTAGCATGTTCCTTATTTTGTGCATGAGAACAATGAAAGGTTAAAATAAAACTTTAATTTTGCTTTTTAGAATCACATTTGAAATTATGTAAAAATATTGTCCGTCTTCCCTTCAAATCTATCTCCTTTTCATTCTATTTGTCTGGTTTTATGTATGTGTGTTTTTGGTAGAAATGTATCATAGACTCAAATTTATGCAGTTCTGCTATAATACAGTTTTGTTAGAAAAAAGAACAGTAATAAAACAAACCCCCCAACCTGTTCCTCTTCAAGTCAGTAAATCGAAACAGCAAAGCTGATTTTATGTACATTCCTACATGCAACTTATTTTTTATGAAATCATATCGTGCTGTACCCTATAGATGACTGTCTCTGGAAAAATGTTACACACACAGTTCTAAGCTGCTGTACGTATTTTGCAGTTTGCAAGCTGTCACATTACAGATAAATGCCACAAAATCCTACACCATATCTTTGAAGTTTTAGTTTTATTTAGATTAAGCCGTGAGAATAATTCTAGTAGGGAAATATCCAATTCTGAATGCATGCCCTATAATATTTTCAGTTTAAAATGACACCTTCTATACTGAAATGGCTGAATTAATATACTAAATTATTGTTGTGATAACTCTTGGCATTATTTTTAATAACAATTAAAAATTACCTTCAAAAAACTTACTTACAGCCTACAGTCTTCTCAGTGAGTGTGATTCTGAACACAGCATTATCAGACCGGATTGGAGATTTCGTGTTACTTTCTGCATTTCAAGCCTTAATGTTAAACACTTTTCCTTGCCTAGTATTAGTTTCATATGTTAATATCATTTTTTATTAACATAATACAAATATCACTTGCGGTACTACATCCTTCATTGCTAGCGGCTTTCATATCAAATGTCACAGCAAATTTTATTTTCGCTAATAGATTACGACTTGTACATTGTATTAGTGAAAGTGAACATTATTACAGGATGACACTAAAATTAAAGAACATACTGTACAACAGCACATAACACTCTGCTAAATTACCTACTCCCTCTGACCCACTCTCCATCCTATCCCACCCCACAAAATGCTATCAGAAGTTCTGTTAGAAATTTTATTGCTTCTTTGGAGAAAACTTCACCTTTCAAGAACCTTACTATATCCATTGTCAAAATATCACATTATACAATTCACTGGAAGTGAACTTATTGCTAAATACCCATTAGGTTCCCAGGAGATGCCTTACATTAATTGTTTAGTGAAAGCACCCTTAGGCTATCGCTAGGGAAGAACATTAAATGCATAAAAAGAGAAGTTGACAGAGATCCCTGTAGAACAAGATACATCTACTGGCTTAAAACTTCTCCATGAAGAATCCTGCAAGTCGCTGTTCAAAACGATCTTTTTGGGGGTTATTTTTCCACCTGCTCCTGCAAGCACAAATGCAATTAATCTGAAAGAAAAATCAATGCTGCATCAGCAGAGACTCCTTCAAAAGTGGTTATGAAAAGGCAAGCTGGGGGTCGTAAACAAGACAAAAAAAACCCCAAACAGAAGGACATTGTTTTGGACCCGAGGTGTCTGTGTGGCTTGTAGAGATAATAACAAAGGGAAAAAAAGTTGGAGAGCAGAGAAACTGCAGAACTAATGCTACAGATGAAACAGAAACTAAGAAAAAAGATGGTCAGGAGAGATAAGAGGGAAAATGAAGATAGAAAGGAGAGACAGGATGCTCAAAAGAGCTGTGTATTCAAAAAAGTTGTATCTAAAATGTCAGCTAGCTATTCACTAGCAAGAAGTCCAGTTCAGAAAAAAAGATTAATGATTTTAACAGCTACACACATCATATTTTCCTATCTGCTACATCCTTTCTACCATGTCCGCTTAACATTATTCTTTTCTCTAACATTGATAGCTGATAGATCTCCTCTTGATTACGCATCTAATACCATTTCATCTACCTTACTATACCTTGTATTTAAAACACCTCTGAAACGAACCTATATTATACCTTGTATTTTTCTCATCTTAGGAAGAGATTTTGGGGTTTGGTATTGCTGCCAAAGTACCACAAGAGGGGGCACTAGTTAAAGAAGAAGCAATAATGTGACTTTTCTCAGGGTTTTTTCTTTTTGTCACTCATAAATACAGAAAAAAATATTCTCTTTCCCTGATGTACTACAGTATGATGCTGTTATGTTGAGAATATTTATTCCTATTGGGATAATTAATGGAGGAGTAGCTACCATGAAGATACATTGTAAAAGGGGACACAGAAGCTTGAGTGTCCTCAAAAGTAATTAGCAAAATAAAATTAAGGTTTTGCTCACATCCCCCTTAAGAAAAAAATCTACCTAAGAGGAAAATAAAATCTTCTTTATTTTGGTCTGAGTCTTCAGATATGTTTATAATCAACATTTGTAAACACAGGGCTCCTGGATATTGAGATGTGCCTATATTTTCAACTGTCAGTGCTTTGCAGCTTGTGTAGTCATTTGTCTTTGGGAAAAAGTGTACACAAATTATATTACTCTGAGTTTTATTTTTATTTGGCACTCATTTTGTGCAGGTGCAAATGCCTGCAAGGCTGTAGAAATCAAGCATATGTACTTTGACGCTTTATACTAGCTGCCTATCTTAGGGGCTTGTATGTCTGTACTAAACGTGTAAGCACCTCAGTCTGTTCGGGATTTTCCTCCAAACAGCCCAAGGAGGTAGGAAGTATTGTTATGTCTAGTTTTATATTTAGGGAGCTAAGGCAACCAAAGTGTGGAAACACAAAGACCTGCAACTCCCAATGAAATGACTGGAGTCCAAGCAATCCCATATATGTGAGTAGCTGAGCCTGGATATTTTGCCCCAAACCACTGGAGATGTCAAGAAACTGAAACGAGGGATCCCCAGTCCTAAACTAGAAGATTAAATTATTTCCCTGTAAGCAAAATACCTGGCCCCAAACTGCCTCTATTTTCATTTGCACGAGCTTTATCAAAGTGCAGCTCTCCAGGTTCAGGCTGAGCTACAGGGCTCTCACATTCCCAAGTAACTGATGTGCATTTAGTGGTGCTGTTCCTAACACACAATGTGAGGAGACTCAGAACTCACTTTTCCAGCTCTTCCGAGATTTTAAGGCTTTTTCTCCACTAAAGTTGCTGAATCTGGTTAAATACAGCACTTCAGACTCAGGTTACTGAAAACTCCCTGGTGCAAGTTCCCACCAGTTCACCCATGTTAAAGATGTGGGTAAGTGAGGACAACGACTCAGGAAAAGAGGTGTTCTGTTTCCAGGCACTGTGGTGGGCTTTGTCCACAACCTGCCCCAGTCCGAGAATGATTATGCACCACTAACCAATTTCTAGCTTGGTTTACTGTGGAAGACCAACACCAAAGCAAGTTAATTTTGACATTCTGCACTGCAAACTGCTTTACAAACACCTCAGTCCTCATGTAGTGAGGGCAGAAATCTGACCAAAGGATGGGAATGTCAAAAAAGAGAAAGAACCACTATGGATATTGAATAGGAAACTGTTCCTCATGGTGTATCCGATCTCCAGACATGCTGAGCAACACTGACGAACCCGTTTCAGTGCCTGTACTGGGGGCTCTCATCCATTTCTGATGGTTGGATTAAAATAGGTTTGTTTAACTCAGCACAGTTTGTCCAGCATGGAAAGTTGCAAAAATGGCAAACATTTCTCATGAAGAGGCACTAAGCTCATGAAAAAGAAAGGAAGATCAGTGGTTTAATTTTTAGTTTAGAGCTTGAACAGCAGAGAGTCAGCTCCCTGCTCTGTCACAGAGCATCCTTGTGATCTCAGCTAGACATCTCCAGAATAGTTTAAGGGATCGTTTCACAGGCAATTTGAATTGGATTAACTGTTCCTTGCAACTGAAAGGATTAGGAGCTGTTCCCTCTCTCACCCACCTTGAGCCAGGCTTTATTTACATCTCACGATACCAACTCAAGGTTCTTTAAAGGCTGAAAACTAACTAGAATCATAGAACCATAGAATGGTTTGGGTTGGAAGGGACCTCAAAGATCATCTAGTTCCAATCCCCCTGCCATGGGCAGGGACACCCTCCACTAGACCACATTGCCCAAAGCCTCATCCAACCTGGCCTTGAACACTTCCAGGGGTGGGGCCATCCAAAATGAAGCCAATTCTTGTTAGATTAGTGAGGTGAACTGTCTTGCTGTGCAATTGGGCAAGCAGTGTTCAAAACTGTTGGGAGAGAAGGATTACAACACTGGGCTTGGGGATGAGCACAGGGAGAAGAAAGGGAAGTTGAAGCAGCAAGGTGGCCATGCATCTCTGACAGCAACAAACCATGAGCTTGTCTTGGCTGCCTGTGAAACACATCTGTGTTAGGCAACTAGGGCACATAATGGATGGAGAAGGGGATGGACCCTGAGAATGGGAACCAACCTTCTGATCAAGGACTGCCATCAGCAGCCAGACAGGTATGTGAAGAGGAGCTTATCTTTCATCCTCATGGTGCTCTGGGAAGTTCATGGGCTGGATGCTCTGGCTAATTGGAGTCAGCCATCCATAACCCTTCCGGAGTGAGGGACACTCTCTCACAAGTCTCCATTGGAAAAGGACGTGATCCTTCTATCTAGAAGCCCTGGGCTAAGGATATTCACTCAGAATATGGGGTATAGCTCTTGTGTCTATGAGGGCACAGGGCATCACCACTCCTACCTTCCCAATCAATCCCCTAAGCACCAGGACATATTGGCATTTCCAGAATGAGGTGATTTGATGAATTAGTTGTCAAGGTGCTATCAACTGAAATTTCTAAAAGGGGTTGATTCTATATCAGCACAGGCTACATTGTCCAGTGGACAACATTTTTTAATAGTGCCAGCAGCTGAGCAAACCAGGGAGCACCGCGCGGCGGGTCCGTCTTGGAGCTGGCTGGCATTGGCTCTATCAGACACAGGGGAAGCTTCTAGCAGCTTCTTACAGAAGCCACCCCTGTAGCCCCCCCCACTACCAAGACCTTGCCACACAAACCCAACACAGGGAGGAAAAGCAAAACTGCAGTGAAAGGAACCATTCTCACTTCCTGAAGCAGGGACAAGAAAATGTTTTAGGGTAGGAAATGTGGGGGAAAGGAAAGAGATGACATTAAAGATGGTCACTGGAGCATTTACATGTTAGTCACAAATTAGTATGTCTGGGACCAATCCAAGCTAATCTGGACATCTGTTGTGCAAGTTTCTATGTGAGAATGAGTCACCTGAGAGTCCCTTTATAGTTCAGAGAAAGAAAAATGCTCTTCCAGTATGGACCAGAGGAATCACACCTTAAAAGCATCTACTTCATACCTGGAAAACTTGGGTTTAGTCCCTGCTTCTTCTGGAGGGAATTTGGCTAACATCTCCCTGTTTAACCCATCAAAAGCAGGGGACCCCTGGACAGGGAGGAGACAGTGTGACCATGTTTTGAATATAATCCAGCCTCATAGATGTCCTCTAAGAACAGCTACTAAAGCAAGAACCTCAAGGGAGACAGGTGGAAGAAGGTTTAATTTGTGCATCCCAAGAGCCATATAGGTATTGACTTGCTGAATTCTGTCAGCATTGAGGCACTTTGGGGACCCAATTACAATTAGACACTGAGAAAAATTTACTGTTGAATATTGAGAAGTTGATTCAGTTGATCTAAATTTTCCTTATTTGGGGATTTAGACACCTGAATTTCACGTACATGACTAGCAGAAACCCTCTCCTGCTATCCACTTTTCTGCTCTCTCTTCATGTAGGAACCTAACGCCAGCAGTAACCAACATGTCTGGTCTTCTGGGAGATTGCTGCCTGACCTCTCCTTTGTGCTTTTTCAGTTTTAGACAAAGAACTACTTAAATTCAGAAAGCAAACAGCCAGGGTTCTACACTGTTTCTGGCAGGAGAGGATCCTAAACCACCTTTCCTCCATTTCACAGAAGTGCCCTAATCAGCAGACGTTCTCAAAAAGAAACCATCCCCCTTCCTTAAGATTACCACTCACCACTCAAGAATGAAGATGTCCTCAAGCCATTGGGAATCCAGGACCCTGACTCCTGGAAAGGGGACAGAAATGAAGTGGTGGATCCACCTCCCAGGGGTGTGTGCAAACCACAATTTTTATTTATGAGATAATTGTTCTGAAGAGTATAACTGTTGTTATTAGTATATATATACATTTAGAGAGAATGATGATTACCCTGTTAGACATTTATTCTAACTTAGGCATGGGTAGCTGAGCTCCCAACAATAGCCATGCATCTGCATAGGCATTTTGATGCATGAAGTTATGTTAATACATCTGTTTTTTACCTAATGCACCATGAAAGTCTTAATGATCAGGTAGTTCCTGGGACAGTCTGGTGGTTTAATACTGAGTTATTAGTAAATATAGACCTTGGCTAAGTGAAAGGATCTTCTTCATTAGCTACAGTTCCAGGTGTACTATTTCAGTATGGTCATCTATACACCACACAGAGTATCTGTCATTTCTTCCTCTTGCTAGGCTATGTTTCTACTTCAGTGTAAAAAGTTGTAAAGGTAGAAGATTAAAAATGGACATTGTTCAGACTTTTGAAAGGAAGGGAGTTTATAATGCCACGTCACATTATCACAATTTCCAGCCATGTAGTGATAAATGTTTTTGACTCGTTCCTCTGTCCTCCTCTGGAAAGTGGAGAGCTCACAACATTCTTAAAATGTTGGCTTAAACTATTCCCATTGACTTGACTCTGATTTTTCTGAAGGGTTTTGGGTTTGGTTTGGTTTTTTTTTTTTTTTTTTTTTTTCATAGAAAGACTGAGTAATGGAAAAGACCTCTACTCTGAATTGTTTCTAACACCATGGTTTAATGATGAGCACAAATCAATCTAGTCCAAGTCCATGCAACTAATTAAGGGAGCAATTCCTTCAGAAGCAATGCTGGAGCAATTCTCCCATTCCTTTTCCTTCTCCTGAATTGGCAATCATGTGGCTGAGTGATCAGGTGGATCGGAAAGGCACCGGATGAAAATTATGGGTTTTTTTAATCTCTTCTGCATTCAGAAGAACTATTTTCCTGATACCGACTCTGATGTTTCAGGAGCTCTGTGATGCCACAATGGAGACTGTTGAGAGCTGGTGGTTAGCATGGAATCTCCCTTTTCAAAACAGCCTTAGATTGCCTTAAATTCACTGTGAAAATAAACCCTTTGTTTAGGACACTGAAGCTTGTTCTAGCTCTGCATGTATCTGACACAGATACTTCATCGGGACTTAGTTATGCAGGTCTATGGTCAAGATCAGGGTTCCCAGGATTTCAACAATGAAGACTGATCAGGCAAAGACAAAAGCAAAACTTAGAGGCACATTTACAACGAACTTTGTAAAATATCCAGCTATTTTCCTTGAAAAAAGTAAACTGTACACTTCAGAGGGCACATTTCTCTACGGTAATGCTTATATTTGGGCATGAACTAATTTTTATTTTTAAATATCTGCTTAAAGTGGTAGCTGAGAGAACCAGACTGACAGAGTACCACAGAGCTGAGACCAATTTCATCTACATTAACAGAATGAACCCCAGCCAGATGGAGAGATGTGGTTTCTTTCATCTACACAAAACCATAATAGTAGGTATTAGGAATATCTACCAATAACAGATGCTTCTAGGTTCTATGGACCGCAGCTCCAGGTCTTGTCCTCCAAGAACACAAGTCCCTTGGACAATAGGATGAGGATTCATCTCACCAAATTCAAACATTTACAGGATAGAATTATAAATCTGTGGTACTCTTTATAGTGTCTCTGAGTAATCAGTGGAAATACATAAACTCTCTAGGTTGTTATAGGTTTCATTTTAGCTCAGGTGTCTAAAATAGGCCAAGCGAATCAAACTAAAGAACAGTCACTGCCACCAAGTATATTTTCTGTGTTTTATCTGCACTACTGCAGGAGAAAAAAAACCTGGCTCCACGGTGCTCAGATTGGTAAAAGCTTTTAGGATTCAATCTGCTGCATAAAGAAAAAAGAGAGGGAGAAAACAGTTGGTTTTATGTGGTATTACATACATTTGGCTCCATTTTCATATTGATTGTATATATAAAAAAGGGGAAAAGTAAATAAACATGAGGAGGATAATGTCCCAAATTGAGTTTTATCACAAGTGCCTCCTGCTGGGATTTGAGAGCAAAACCTTCCCTCAAGGGGACAGAATAATATCATTTTAGTTATGGCCATATTCTTCATTTGGAACCTCCTCGTCGGCATGTCAATGCATGTTATTCACTGCTTGGAGAGACAATAAAATCAAAAGGCCCATCTCTAGAAAGAAACATGCATGTTACCAACATTTACACTACAGAGATCTTGGCCCTTAATAAAACCTACATCCAGTAGCGAAGTTATCAAATGGAGTTGTGCTCATTTTCTTTTATACGCAATGAAGGGGCACAATATATCTTTACCAGCAGCTGGGAAATTAATGCTACAACTAAAATGACATTCCGCGTCTCAATGAATGATTTCCTGTGGGGTTCAGATAGTGGCTGTGACGAGAAGAGGTGTGATAATGGATCTAAGTCCATAATGCATTTATCCCCAGGTGCACTTGCTCAATCTGTTCCTTGTGCAGCTTTTTTTGGGGCTTAGTAGGACTTTTAGAGTTTTATTTTGCTGCACTGAGGCAAATGGTTATGATTCACTTTTAAAAATCTGCGAAGGGGAAGGTTTCTGTGCCTGTGAGATTGTGCGGAATAAGATTGGACTTCCTCGCCATTTCTCAGAAAGGAAAGAGTTGAGATTTTTTTTTCAACAGTAGTGCAAAACAGACTTGTGCTACCATTTCTTTTTTAAGATAGGGAAACTGAGGCACACAACAGTAAACCTTCATAGGCAGAGGCAGGTTGCTGAAACCCAGCTTCTTTCCTGTGCCATCCCTCGGCTGCAAGGAGAACAACAGTGCAGGAGAACATGTCTTCTTTAACAGCTCAACTGCAAGTCATTTCTAGGCATGTTTCGTATTAAGGTTTACCTGTATTAATAATTGAAAAAGGGCTAATACATGATTAATAAATACCATACGGATGTTACAGTCCCAAGTAACATGTCTCAAAGAGGACAGTAAGAGCTCCAGCAGATCTTTTAGGTAATAGGTTGTATGTCAGGAGTTTATGCCGTTATACTATTCAGTAATCTGTATGAAGGAATTAAGCAGTTTTGAAAACAGCTCCCTAAAAACTGAATTATAAAGCAGTGGATTTGTCATCTTTGATGAAGGAAAATATGCAGAGAGGCAGAACAATGTTTTGAAATGAAATACAAAGAATCTTAATCAAATACATCAGGCTGATGGATGATTATAAGTTGAAGATGACTGTGGGGAAAAAAACCAACGTGTTTTATGGCTGATACTGTCTTTCTTAAAGGGGAAAAAACTCACCTGTTTTGCTTTCATTTCATTTAAGGAAGATTATTTCCAGCCATGTGGGCTGCCACTTGATTATTTATCTCTTCAGTATTACCAGTAAATAATGTTAGTACATTATTATCACAAGTGCATACACACTAGATATCTGTATTGCAAAACTATTACTACATTCTATTATCAATGTTAGTGCTATTGTACCTCTGAAAGCTGAGATACGAAAAATCTGGGCAGAGGGAGCTCAGGTTTTTCTGGAAGGTCCCGCACATGAGCACAGCTACCTGCTGGCTTGGAAAACTGCACAGCCCATATCAAAAGCAGCAGCAGCGGGAGAAGAAAACACAAATCCTGTGTAACATCTACCTTTGGGTCCGTGTGGTGCTGAGTGCTGTACAGACATGGGGCTGACACAACCAGCCTGCAGGCTCAGTGCTGGAGATGGAGAGGTCTAGGGCTGGTGGCACGGAGAAGTCACTCGTTTCCTCGTCAGGCTGCCTTGGTCCCGCCATGAGCTGGCTCACCTGGCAGTGAAAACTCCTCTCCTCTGCCTCAAAACCCCCCCCACGGTCCATGCGCTTCCCCACCTGCCCGCAGGAGGCTTTGTGAAGCTGTTCTAGGGGGGGTAGATGCTGAACAGCTAAAACCTAAGGCTCCTTCAGGAGTTTCTACCTCCCGAAATGCCATGGGATTGCTTGGGAAAATATTGTAAACAGGTGACACACTGCCCAGTTCCAAGCTGCTGGAAGTCCGGTCTGAGCCACTCTCCAGAAGGCTGAGTAACTCCGACAATCCAGGAAAGGGAACAGCTTCTGCTCCTGCCCCCAACCCTGCAGGAAAAAAAAAAAAAAAGTTTTTATGAAAAAAAAAAAAAATCTGCAATTATCCAACACCAGACAACTTTCTGAATCCAGCTCACCTAAGCTTTTTTTTTCCTTTTTTTTTTTTTTCCCCACTCCACGAGCAAAACGAACGCTGCAAGCAGTCACAGTGCTAATGGTCTTTTTTTTTTTTTTTTTTTTTTTTTTTTTCACGTCGCTTCCCCTTGCTCCCCAAACTGAAAGCAGAACTGCAGAGACTTCAGGAGACTCTTCATGCTATCACTTCACAGGCTGGAAGGTGACAGCTTCGCCAGGGACTAATGCAGGCGGACATAATTGAATGTGGCCTGCAGCAAAGCAGCTGCCTGGAGCCACTGTTGATTGTAGCTGTCATCAGGTGGAGCTTGCTGCAGTAAAATACGGTCCGAAGGAATGCGGCTCTCGCATGCAGCTCCGTGGTGATAGCTTATTTACTCTTACCCCCGCTACAACAGTTTTGTAGTTAATAATTGTCGGTATCCCGCTGTTGAGTGAGCACAGATGCTCAAGGTCTGAATCATCAATAATTTTCCCGGTAACCTGGTCTTGGAAATTAAACAATAGCGCTAATATTCCCATTTTCTGGGTGTATATTGTGTGTTTCAGCATGTCATCTTCTTTTTTTTTTTTTTTTCTTTTATAGAGAACCTTAAATGATTTTAGAGATATTTCCTACGCCTCTTTATTTAACTGTCACAGGATGTGGGAGAAATATAATCTGCTAAATTAGGCATGAAAAACTGTACACAAGGAGAAGGCTCCCTGATTTCTGCCTTGAAAAAGAAGTGACTTTAATTACAAATTCAGATAAAGAAGCAATCACATCTTCCATTTATACAGCTTTTTTCATTTCAAAGGATCTCACCACAACGAGCAAGCAATAGGTTTAATCTTCCCTCCTTTATTTGGAGACTGTGAAGTGTAGAAGGAGTATGAGAATATTTCATATGAACAAGACTGCAGGATGTCTCTCCTAGATGCAGTAAGTAATGTATATCTCAGATAACACTGATCTTTGCTACCTAAATCCTGCCTAAACTCTTAGTGGAAACCTATGCAAGCCCCAGGATAAACTTGGTTTATTTTTTTGATTCCTACTATTCATAAGCTATTTATAAAACATTATAAACTGTGTATATTGTATTTAAATTTAGTTTACTAAATATAGTATATACAGTACCATATACCAAATATAATATATATTTAGTACATTCAGGATACCATATTTAAATTTAAATATAAAATACAAACCTTGGTCTGCATTAAAATATATACAGACCGAGGAAGAAGATCCTGTAGCTCCCAAATTATTATGCAGTTGTGCTGATAATATATTACTCTAGTTAAGTTTAAGAAGAACCATTTTACTTTAAATACTTGTCATTTGCATTTTAAAAATAAATCATATTGGTGTCACTGGTTTTTAGATATTCAGTGCTTCCACATCGGTTGGCAACTAAGGAGGTGCAGAGCTGCAGGTACATCAAAGAACTCAAAGTGAGTTGATTAAAAAAAAAAAAAAGAGAAGTAGAAGAAGGGGTAATGGAGAAAAGATATGAAAAGAAGAATTGTCAGCCTACGTCTGCTGGATGTTTTGATTTGGTTGCTTTGCTGTTTGCACCTGCTTGGCTTCCTGGGGATGATGGCAAGGGGCTTGGCTACGTCTGCCTTGCAACGTTGCATACATGTTCCTCGCTGGGACATAGGAGCGGTGCATCCCTTCCGATGTCTTCATGAGGTTCTGTCCAGCCTGTAGCACCTGGACCAGCCCAACTGCAGGGCTGGGAGGTCCCATGAGACTCTACAAACTGAAGTTTAACTCGCAGAGGATGCTTTTGCTGCCCAGCTTTTTGGGCCTTACTCAGGTTTTGATTGCTTTGGTTTTTCGCTCAGTCCATCTCCCCAGCTGCATTACGCTGGGGGTAAGGTAGATTACAATTAGGCCTGTTATTATAATGATTAATCTTGTCAATTTTAGTTTCCACCTAGGGTTACATTATGGGTGCTCCTTGATTTGGTGGTAAAGGAACCGGGAGCAACATTTTGTGCTTTTTCCTGATTCTGAACTTGTCTTACACTGCTGCAAATTAAGGATAATGAAATTGGTGTACAATAAGAAATTTATCCATTGTGTTTATCCCATCTATGAACCTCCTGAATGAAAGCTGCGGGTCTGACTCTGATGGTGGTTTCACAGCGATGTAACTTTAATGACTTCTGCAGAGTTACTGCTGATAGATACTCTCACGAGTAATCAAAAGCGGAACTGATCGCTCTTATGCAGGGCTCTTCTACCGCAGACAGAAACAAAAGGTATTTCTTTCCAAACCTCAGCGACTTAGTCGGTTGTGAAATGTTTCTTGCCTTCCTTGATAGAAGTGGATCTGCTGTTTATGAAAAGCAAATATTAATTATAGAAGGTTTAGCCACAAACATCTGTTTTTTCTGCTTTTAAATAAACATATCCCTTCAGCTGGTATGGAGCGTTCTTGGGGAAGGGAAAAGACTCACACTGCAAAATATCACTGTGGATTAACACAAGTGGTCTGATCATCTTGTCAGGGATGACTCCGTACCTTACCCAAAACACAAGCAAGCAATATTCTCATAAACAGTAAAAAAAAAAATGTATATTTAGTAGGAGATCATGATGTTGGCTCAGCTGTCTGCTTGTATTTAGATTTTGGGAGCTTGCAAGAGGATTAAAACCACTTGTTTCTTTTCTTTCTTTTTTTTTTTTTTTTTTTTTTTTTTTTTTTTAACTTGTCACTCCAATAAAGTTGGCGGTGGCTCTGGGGAGTCCTCTGTAAAGTACAATGCCCTGGGCTATGGGAGATGGAGCCCTCAATAACTGATATGAAAGGTCCTTAATTAAGCACTTAGCATTTCAAGGCAGTTATCACGGCTAGCCCACAGACCGAGCTGGCAGTCCGTCACCACCGATAGGCCACCTAGATGACTAACGTGAGTTGAGTCGAGTCTTTTGTACTTTAGGCGAGGAGCCCCGAGGCACAGGCTGATCTGGTGACCCTCCCAGATACACGTTCTCTGCCGGAAGGAATGGGATATCGGATGTGACAACACTGCAGACGGGGAACGTGGTTTTATTTTTTTTTTTTTCCTTTCCCCCCCCTGAAGAGCAGGGATTGAGGAGAAAGTTAGAATGACAGTGGCACTTTCTTGGCTCTGTGCGTTGGTATGAATATGACCAAACCAAATGAATGAATAATTATGAATGTATTATGAAAACAGAAGGGAAAACCCTGTTGCTGTGGTGCATTCAATTATTTCACCGATTACATATGGCCGTTGGGAAGTTAACGAAGAAAGAGGCTGCTCGTCCCCCCAGTACCGCTCTCCTTCCCGTTCTCTTTGTAATCCTCTGGACACGAGAGCGTAAATGTTTCAGGGGAAGTTTATCTTTATATTAAGGAGAGGGGGAAGACTTGTGGCATTAAAATGGAAAGGGTTAATGGAATGAACTATAGATTAAATTGTAAAGCAATCAAAGAAAACCAAACACTTTATAGCAGACAACCATCTTCTGGTGTTTGGGTCTGTGTCAAGCCATGGATGTGGAAAATTAAAGCCATACTGAGAAGGGAAATGAACCATGTCTAATACATCCCCAGCAATAAAATGTTTTCACTAGGACTGTAAAACTGTGGCTTACATTAGGAAAAAGAAAATCAAACTATATGTCAATTCCACATCATGGGACATGAAGTGTCCACAAAAATTTATATTACTATTTAGAAGTGTTTCATTCTGGTGTTTTATTGTGATTGGATGCGCCCTTCTCAGTATCTTTTGACTGGTATGAAAATGATTTGAACTACTTTTTTAGCATTTATTTTACATCTATTACCTGTTCTATTACTTTTTATTATTTTATTGTGCTTGTGTAGAGGATTTTGCACAGTTTTCATTATAATGTAACATTAAGTCAATTTATTTGTGTATTACACGCTGTATAATTGCACCTTTTTTTGTGGAACAATTTGGATTTCATTATCCAACAAATCAGCAGTGTTACATTTTGAAAAGCTCTTGTTAGAAATCAAGTGCATTTTCCAACTAAGACAACAGAGGTCAAGTTTGCACCAAAAAGGGAGCAGAAGATTTCTTGCCTAAAACACTTGCACAGAGGAGGAAGGTCATGGTGGAAACAGAAATATTCATGTCTTGGAGAAAATATTTAATTACTATGGTCCAGATCAATGGAGATCAATATTTGTGAAAAGGGAAATAGTATGGAACAAGGTGGTCTGACATGGAAGAGGTTTGAAGAGGCACAAATCAAGTCAAAACCAAATGGGTGCGGGGAACGTGTCAAATGTAACAGCATTTTTGTTTAATATTCTTCTGTATCATTCTGTTCCTTAATTTACAAGTGCCATAAAGAGTATAACTAACACAGGCAAAGCGAAGTGTACAGCTGTTTGTGCAGATCTGCTTTGCTATCATTTATCAGGCTGAAACCTTTCATAAGAGGTGACATAGCAGCAATTGCATCTCTCTCAAAGGTGAACTGACAGCCCCTCTGAAAAGGAAATGCAAAATAACTTTTTAAATAACACACCAAGAATGAAAATAGACGTGAAGATGGAAACCTTCACTTTTTTTTAATCTGCCAAAATTGCTACCTGGATGCCTCAGTTCTTCTCTGGTAGTTATTGCAGCTTCACGCAGAAAAGTTAAAATTAGCTCATTAGTAAATAAATCAGTAGGTTGCACCCTGAAATCCTCATGCTATGAGAAAACCTTTCCACTCTTAGTTAGACCTCCTATGTCATCCAACTGTCCTGTCGTGACAGAGTGGGACCATCAGTTTTCAGAGGGGTGTGATTTCACTACTTTTTTCTTTTCTGTTTGGCAGGGCCTTTTTATTGAAGATGTTGGATTTACAGACAGGGATTTATGTGTGTGTGTGTCTGTACCGTGCTGACCACAACCAATCTACAGGATCACTTGAACTTCCATGAGCAGCGAGCCCTCCAGGATTTCCAGAAATGAGGGAAACCATGAAAATAACCTGGTTTTAGTGCTTTAGATGTTGTCAGCTTTTATGTGGAATTGAAATCCCTTGAACTGAAATGGGTGCACAAAATGAGAAATAGAAGGGTATTTTGCAAATGCAATTTTTTTTCTCATATTGCAACTATTTTGCTGTTGATAGATTTATTTCTCTAAAATATTTTTCTGACAGACCTTATGCTCTGTACTGAAATTCCTTAAGGAAGATGTGAGTAAAAGCAAAACAGATTTGGATGCTTTTTCAAATGTAACACTTTTTCAACAAATTGTCAAGTTCACTCTTGAGCTGTGGTTTAAAGTCTTCACCTGCTCCATGGTAGCAGATGAATCAGAAAAAAAATAAAATATAAAAGCTGAGTATTTCAATTACCAATAACACCTTTTAACTCTGTTCTTTAATTCTCTTTTCTATCACAACTGGCTCAGAAGCTCTACTACAGAAAGCCTTGTTTACTTCAGCCTCCCTCCCCAACCACACATCAAATCACATATTTCAACACCTCTCAGAGGTTAAACAAAGGACTGAGGACTACAGCAGAACAATGCAGAGTTACTGCCCAGTAAGAAATATTTTTTTCATTTCTAACATCCATCATTCAGGATCTGGACTGTTTTGGGTGTTTCAGGAAAAATTTCTTCACCGAAAGGGTTATCAAGTGTTGCAACAGGCTGCCCAGGGAAGTGGTGGAGTCACCACCCTTGGAGGAATTTGAAAGATGTGTAGATGTGGCGCTTAAGGACATGGTTTAGTGGTGGACTTGCAAAGGTCTTTCCCAACCTAAATGATTCTATGATTCTATACAAATGGATTTTTTTCCTCCTTCTTTAATGTTTTACTTTATTTTCGGAGAGTATTAGCATCTTTCACAGGCCGGGATGAGCTCAAAAGCACACACACACAAGAAGTACTTCCCATACCAAACTCCGGTACAATGCTAACAAATCCTTGTACTTGGGTCTGAAAAAAATATCCAACTCCTGTTTCCAGACAGAGATCACTGAAAACCTTTACTTCTTTCTAGCAGATGGTCACACACAGTAATCAGTGGAGTAATGAACTCAATCACTTCAAAACATAATGTCAGAAACCAAGTTGAGCGGCTGAGTGAGCGATGATCCGATGTGTTTTGTCTCAGTTCCTCAGTTTCCCACAGACTTATTGAGTGGGTCATTTAAGCCATTGAAAGCCAGAGCTTCAAAAGATTTTTAGATATTTAACAATCAATAACCCTGAGGATTTTGACTTTTTCCTTTCCTTAGCTCAATTTCCACATGTAAAAGGGTAATGGAGCTTTTCTGTGACCGCTGTTTGAAATTCAACCATGATCCTAAAGAATGTTAGGCTTTTTTTGTTTGTTTTTTGATGGGCGAGGCCTGAACAAGTATCGCATCCATTCAGTAGCAAATTGCTTATGTCCGTTCAGAGTGATAAAAACGTGCTAGCATAACAGTTCTCAGTAAGATCTCTTCTAAAAAGAAAAAATACAAGCATGGTAGCACACTACAAGCAAAAAGGAAACTACTTCAAAATGAATTATTATTTTTACCTCATTCAAATTCTGTGACAAAAACGTGCTCTTATTGAATTCATAACAAACACTCCCTAAATCCTGTAGAAGGTTTGCTTGATTCTGAGCAATAGGAACAACCCAGAACCTCAGAAGAGAGGAGCAATTCACCAAAAACGCTATAGAAGAGAAGGATCAGAACCAACATTTTCAGTACAGAGTGGATAGTCTAGCAGCTAAACATCGAGATAATTTCCAGAGTGTTTAACTTTAGGCACGCAGATCGAAAATACTTACTTTAGTATTAATGGCAAACTGTTAAAGCTTTGCAGTTAATGATTTGCTTTAATGATTACTTTTAATCATGTAGAGGTGACATTTAGTAAAGACTCTCTGTGAAAGTATGTAAAAATATCAAAACAAGAGGGTTTTCTTCCATATTTTTATCTGACACGGATTTAACTTCATTTTTAAAAATTTTACTATTCTTGCTTATAAGAACTTAAATGCTAATACCTTATAGCAAAGTAAGTAGGAGTAATTAAATTTGTATTTATACATTTTTATATTTATAAATTGAATTTCTATTTTATTACAGTTTGGATGACATTTCTCTCTTTTATAACATACCTGATGTCACAGTCTCCAATTCTGAAACCATTTTCTTTATTAAAACACAAATGCCACCATATACAGTACAACCATGTGTGACATCAGAAAAAACAAGGCCAAGATCACAGTATTGGACTGCAAAGGACCAGGTGTTTCCTCTCCTGAAGAAATGGGCAACTGTATAAGAGGTATCTTGTTTAGAAGAAACCACAAAGTCAGCTGTGCAGCCTATCATACGCTGTTGGGTTTAAGACACTTTCTCATACTTTATAGCAAATAGGAGGTATTTGTTATACAGATTGGTGTGCATGACCAAAATTTGCAGCCATAATATGAGAAAGTGAACAAGTGAGAGTAAGAACATTACTAAAAGCCAGTAACTCTACAATAGCAGGGAATTTGTTCATTAAAATTAAGTGATAATCCTAGGAAGCATGACATTCCCTGTGCTAAAAGAAGATACTTCCCTCCTGCCTGCAAATAATATAACATAAAATTAAAAATGAAAATTTTCCAGTGTGACCAATGGAAAAAATTGTCTTAACGTTCCAATTATAAGAATAAATTTTAACCTGAACCTCTAAATGTGAAACACAAACTAGGTACACAATAATAAAATAAGAAGAGGAAGTACCCTGCCTAATTCCTGTCTCCAGCACTGCACAGAAAAATGAAAATACCCTAGGTGACAAAAACTGGCATTTCTCAATTGTTGTCAAAGTAACAATTCTGTCATATAATAGCTCCCAGAAAGTGCAGCTTCCATTATTTGTTAATAATCTTGGTTCATGAGGTATTCCTGTTGATTTCTCCACACCTTGAGTAAGTATTTATGACCATAAATGCTCAGAGTCTTTAATGACCATTTGTAGTAGATGCAGTGAAGTTACCCCAGAGATCTCTCATTGTCTTTACCAGTATTTTTTCTTCCATGCTCATCCATTTCTTCTCTATATTTATCTCAGAAAAGCATCTTGAGTCCCAAAGAAGTGTTTGATAATAAGAATTCATAAGCAATGACTTATGCATAAGCAACGACCTATTTACATGCAATTGATTCTGTGGGGAGAAGGAAACTGAACCTAAGATGACAAACTGCACGACACATTGAAGACCCATTTAATTTACATACCTAATCCGGGGATGGATTCTGTACACTGAAATTCAGTTTGGCTTTACTGTCTATTGCCCCCTTCTAGTAAAAACTGTTATTGAAAAGTCCTTAACCGAGCACTCCTGATCTGGTAAATCAGAAAAACCTTCACTCGTATGACTCCTTCACCTTTTCCCTAGGCAGAGCATCTGCAGTGGAGTAGGATTTTATTGGTATTTATGTGTAAAAAAAAAAAAAAAAGTATATGAAAAAATGTTTCCAAGTGAAAACAAGAGTTGAAGGTTAGGCTGGGTGTACTGTACTGTCTTTGGTTAGAAGTTCAGGTGCGCCTGTAGCAGCAAGAAAATCAACAAAACCCATTTTTCTTCTGCCCCATATTCCCCAGTTTCTCATTAGTTGGTTACAAGTGTTGCTGAAGGTGAAGAAGAAAAAAGCCCAAAACTGCTATGACAAATGAAATTAGTGTAGTGAAGGTTCAAATAAAGAAGAAGTAGGTTTTCTTGACGCAGGGTTTTATAATTATAATTATTTTATTTTATTGTTTGCTGGGAAGAGTCAGGGTTTCGAACAGTACTGGCACGTAGCTATTTCCTCTCTTGTGAGAAAGATGGGAGATGACATGTCAGTGCAATTCTTTGTCAGAAATATACATCTGCATGAAGAGAGTAGAGTTAAAAATTTAATCTGCAAAGCTATTTAGAGAGTGGATAGGCCTTGACAGGCCTCCCAAATGTATTAAAAGAACAAGAACAGCAGAGTTATGGAAAAAAAAAAAGCTGTTGCAAGCAAACAGAATGAAACTAAGCTTTCCTGACAGAATCAGTTTGCCAAATGACTTTAAAATTGCACTATGTCTTGTAGTTTTTTCTTAAATAGATTTTAATTTAAATGTGTAAAGCAGAAGAAACTTGCTTAACTTCAGAGACCTGCACAGCTTTTCCTTAAAAAAGAAAAGAAAAGGACCCTCACAGTGATGTTTACTCAGGTCATGAGACTGATGAAGGAAGGATGGATGGTTTTGAGGTTGAGCAGTGGCTTGGGATCCTGGAGAGCTGGCTTCAGTTCATGTCTATACATAGACTTTGTGTGTGACTTTATGCAAGTTATTTGATCTTACTGGACCCATTTTTGCAAGCATCTAAATATTCTGAAATTTGGGTTCCTGTGTCACTGAAGTGCACATGGAAATGATACCCTCTTTACCATGTGCTTTCCTGCCTGTGAAATGAAGACATGCTACTTTCTTTATTGGTCTTTGCTGCATGTATAAAAACCCTTTGAGTTAGGGCAGCTAAATTTAGGTGGTAGTCAACTTGCCTAAATAAAATGGTCTAAAAGTTAGACATCTATTCTAAATCAGTCATGACTTTTTCTGCAGTCAAGAGTCAGGCATCTCCAGAGACCAATTCGTTCTATCCATTTTAGATATAGCTATTAGAATAGGATGAATCACACTCTGAAATGCTCTTTCTTTCTTTCTCCATTGCCTGCAGAAGAAATACTGATGACCGTTGTAGAATTTTACATAGTTAAAGACAATCCTATTGTCCATAACAATAGAGTACTCAGCACAAAGAGGTTTCTAAGAGATACCTTAAAGTAAAAAGTACAGACCAGGCAAGTCTTAGATAGTTGACAACTGGTTCTGCTCCCTTGAAGCCAAACCTGTACCTCCCACATTTACAGCCTAGCACCACAGAAACCTTTACGCAGTTCTGGACATCACATGCTTGATATGATAGTATGGAGTTGCTGGCTGGAAGGGAGCCTTCAGGGCTGTCCTGCAGAAGGGGGTTTGCTTATGGCATGGACAAAGTAGAGGGCAGCCCCAACAGATGTTGTTGAGTTCATTGTCTCCTCTTCCTGTGCCATATACGTGCCTGACAACATTACTTGAAGCATAAGATTTCAGTACTGAGGAAAAAAGCACTTCACAGTTGTAATTAGAGCAACTCTGCCCACATATAACTACTGACCATGAAAAATGAGGTCCATATGCTGCTGAATGACCTCAGAAGACCTTTCATAAAACACTTTGTTGATATGAAACTATATCGCTTTCAAAGTAGTGTGTAGATTGAAAAAAAAAAGAAAAAAAGAAAAAAAAGAAAAGTCCGTAGCTAAGTTCTGGATGAAATGAAACACTCTTCTGCTCCAAAAATTCTCTTCTGCAAGAGACAGTGAGAGAGCAACCTGCATGTGCTATGCTCTGCTCACCAGTTATTGCCACACCTTGGAAGCCTCTGAGAGAATTTTGGGATCAGGGAGGTATAGAAACCCACAGAGAACAGGATTAAAGTTTGCATAAATATGTGTGGCATTCCACACAGGCAAACCTGCAGGCATACAAGTGGACTCAATGAAGTTGATAAGATTTCATTATAAGTTTTAAACTATTTTCTTTTTTTTATATAATCAAAGAATGCTACTTTCAAGGCTTTATTTCAGTATAAAGCAATCAGTCATTAATATTAATGCTAACATTTTTACTCTTTTTCCAGGTTTACCTGAATTCCCAGTTTAAGCTATCAGTATGGATGGCTCATGTAGTTCACACAATACCGATGGTTTCTGTTCTCTTGTAGAGTGATTCTACTTGTGACAGGGAGGTGTTGTAGTAGCATCTAGATTTGCAGATTCTAAAGCACAACTATAATCTAACCTGATCCTCTCCATAATGATCTAGAAATGTCACAATAGGTTTTGAATTGGAGATTAAATATTTTATAGAATAATGCACTGCCATTAGATAAGTTGGCTCAATGTTTGCTTAACTCTGAAAAGTACATTTGCTGTTCCTTGTTTACTACTTGTTGGTAGAACCCATTTTGACTTCTGTTCATATTAGGGGTGGCTGTATTTTGAGTTCTCGCATGGAATCAACTGAATAAAGAATTTCTGGTCTGTGAAAATGTCTGTGCATGGGCAAATGTTTAGTTGTATCTCCTGGTATGTGTCCTGTACTTCAAGAAAAATAAAGGAAGCATTTGTCCTGGTGATTTTCTTAACATACTGGAAGAGTAGAGGGCTCTGGAGTGAAACAGGAGTTCCACATCCACTAGTGTACCAGATTAAGATCAGATGTCTGGGAAATGGCAAAAATTAATCAGAAGGTAATAGAATTTGTAGAGAGTTTTGCTCATTAACGCACAAGGTAACACAACTGAGTGACTCACACTTTAACAGACTCTAAGCTGAGATTTCGTTTTTCTTTGTGTCTCTTTCTATCATCCTTTCTCATTTTCTTTTCTTAAAGAACAGCAAGGAGTTTTTTACCACCATGGCTTCCATCAAGTGCCAGTTCAGCTGCAGTATTTACAGATTTGTAACCAGTCAAGCTCAGCTACTCGATGAAGTGCTTGAGGAAAACATTGCCTTTTTATGCTTTAATTCTGTGCCTTTTGATTCATGGATTAGGGGGTCATAAGCAGGTCTTGTTGACAGGAGGAATAGGTCTGCAAAGAAAGAAAAAAATGAAACATCACTTTTTCATTCCCAATCCCATATTTTGCTAATATTGTCAATTTTGATATCCATGAAAAGGAATGTGGAAGAAGGGGGAAGGAGTATATCTATTTTCTTTTCCATTATCATTCTGATCTTAATCTATTTTAAAAAATATTTACACTATATTCAAATGCTGCATTTTAGTCATGCAGATCATTTTAGCACAATGTAAAATACATCATAAATACTTAATGTTTTAATATAATGCAATAGTCCAAATGAAATGATTGGAAATTAAAATAATAAAAACATTTTCATTCTTTAACAATGAACTGTTTAATAGCCCTTAATAAGATTTTTACTTTAAAGACTTGGATTTTTGATTCAGATACAGCTTCAGTCTGTATTTTGACTTAGAACATCTTGGTTTTTTTCCAAATGCCCAAACTACCTAGAGGATATATTTAGTTTCCTACATTGCTGTGATACCATAGCAGAGTCAAAATTACAAGAATACATTGTATAAAAATAATACCAAGATTCCCTGAAGATAAGGGTAGGGGAACTAAATGGATTACATAAGCAAGGCGAGGATATAGAAGGTGGAGTAATTGGGAAGAAAATGCAGAGACCTGTGCCTTAACTGTAAATGACAGGAATGCAGAGAGCATTATTTGTGGTTATAGCAATGAAATAGAGATTTAAAGGGAAAGCTGGAGGGATTTTGTATGTGATACATCTTGGAAAGCACTGGAACCCCCAGATTTGGTGTCTAAATATAATAATCAGAGGACATAGAGATTTTATCTTCAGCATGGTGCTGGGTAAATTTTTAATTTCTTGGAGACAAGGTTTTCTTAGGTAACTTCAGAAATACACTCTCTCTCTTAGCCTGTAGTTTAACAGCAGAGGTTGCTAAGAAGTCACTGTTAAATTATTTTTTTGCCTCTAGAGAGTGGTTCATGTCATCCTGAAACAAAAAAAACCCAAGGTCTATCAGATGATTTACAGTTGGAAACACCTATTTGTTTTCTTTGAGCATAAAGAAGCTTTGGGTGATGATACCCGACCTAGACATATGATTCAGTTGAACTGAATTGTGTCCTTTATTTCACCCTGAATCCTGTCCCAGATCTGTACAGCTAAGGCCAAAGATGTCTAGTTATTGTGACCTTATGCCTCTAAGTTAGAAAATAAAATAATATTATTAAACCAAGAGAATCTTTTAAGGATCCTCACTTAAACACGGCAGCATTGTGGCTGTTAGAAGCATGATGTCATGTCAAGAAGTCTTATTCCCTTCTAGGAATGGTAAACAAACAGCAAGGTTTTAAGAAAAACTTGCTTTGGAATAGATAACCTATTTCATTGTCAAGGACTTATCACTGAAGATGGTTAATAAGAAAAATATATAGCCAAAATATTAATGCACAGAACATTAATACAAACAAGAACTTTGAGAAAAGGGGTGTGCCTTTGATTTTAAATGTTTCTTAGGCATCAATACGTCAGTCATTATTACTTTGTATGTAGCTGGAAGGTTGGTTATGGTACTACGGCGGCAGCAGCAGAAGGGATTTTTAGTTCTTCTCATACTGAACTGCTCAGTAATCTGCTGGATCTAGCTGTTGCTCATTTATCCCCTCTTTATTTGTCCAAGCTTTTCTTTGCTTGGTTTTCTCACAAAATCCAGAAGTGGAAATACAGCAGGATATGGGAACCAGACAGGCTATTGGGGGCAAAATGCCGTAACTCAAAGTGCAATTTAGCCAGTATATTTTAATGGAAGTTTTGCAGAAATCTGAAGTAGTGGAAAATGTTAGAAAGTCTTCAGCTAATAAATTATTCTTCAAAAAGTAGCATCAGACCTTGATGAGAGTTTGAATAATCTTTGAAAGTATACCACTACGACCATGCAAAAATGATGATGACCGACTTTAAGTAGTACCATCTATGAATAAATAGTCTGCCTCACCATTGACCAAGCTTATGCCTCTCTAAGAGACCTAAAGATGTTATAAATCATGTTTGTCTGGATGCAACATTTCATGCTTACAGAAACTCATACACTGAATGCCTTTGTAAGACTTCAGGATGTAAAATATCCTCAGGCCTTAGTTCCTATTGAGGAGTAATAATGTATCCCTTGCATTTAGAAGCCTATGAAGGGCATAATTTTTATTCCCAGTCTTAGCCTTTAGGTGTCAGATTAATAGGGTGTAGAAGATTTAAAAGTAGCATCCTGAGGCCCTGAAAGCAGGATTCATCTAACCTAATTTTAGCCATCTAAAATTTAGTGGCTCAGTTTAATAGCCCACACATGCTGTAGTTCCTAGTGCCATCTGAGACCTAAGAGTTGCAGTTGGAGTCCAGGTGGAATACTTTAGGGTATCCCAAATGGCACTAAATGCTTGTGTTTAGCCAGCTGACTACTCAGTGTCTACTTCATATTAATTACCTGGGGTACGTTTCAGTTCAAGATTAATACACGTAAATTTTGGTGTTTGCAATGTAGGTGTTTGCATGGGTAGTGCATGTCTAAACTCCCACTATTCATAATGGGAATTCAGTCAATATAGTTCATTTGCCTAAAAATGTTAATCTAGTGCTATTTGAGATGATTGAGGTTATCTCCCACAATCTTGTTTTTCCAGATCATGGCTCTCCTGTAGGTCCTGTACTACACCCACCATGACCACACAGATGTCTCAGATACCCTTGGGTAACTCTAATGTGGTTATGCAAGTGAAGCCATCTTCAAGAGGTTCTTGGGAGCTTTTCTGCTGGCTAAATGGAGATAGCTGTTGACTAAAAGGGGAGCTTAGTCGTGTAGGGAGTAATTCCTGTGACTAGCATCATTTGGTATAACACAGGATTTATGGGGCTTGTACTTAGACCTTATAATCATACGTGATGATTTCTTGGCCTCTGTTTATGCCTTGCTGAAGGCCCATGACCAGGGTTATTTAAAGAGTAAACCCATTTTTTTTTTTCTTTATATTCAGACAAGTCCAAATGTATGTTTTCACCAATGTTTTCAGACAACACCACATGCTCTTCTTTCTCTGAGTGTGTCATAAATGATCATGTTTTAAAAGGTGTTTAGTAGCATTCCCATGTCACTGCTCTTGAGCAAAAAAGCTTGGGAATCTGTTTAGCCGCACCTGAAAATTACAGAATCACAGATTAAAATTAAGCAGATTGATTTAATCAAGATATAATTTTTATTAATATTCCTTGGTAATAACAAGTAAACTCATCTACTGCAGAGACTACTTCCATCTATAATCTAAAAATCTCAGAAAAAAAATCTGTAAAACAGTACGTTGAGTAGGATCATACAAGAAAGGAAAAGTAAAATTGCAAACAGAGGTAAGATTGTTGAAATGGAGATAGGAAGAAGCTCAAGTATTCAGGAGGGAAAATGACAGCAGAGAACAGCATAAAATGATAAAGGAAAAAGTAGAAAACCACCCAGGAACATCAAGAAGGCTGATCGTTTTACCCTTTGACTGATCAGTTTGAGTGTCTTATTGGGGATGGTGAGCATACCAGTACTTCGAGTCACAACTCATTAATCTCAGCTACCTTTTGTGTTTATTTAAGCAACAGTTAACTGCTTTTTACTTTTAAGCTGTATCTATTCTGTGTATTTGCATACATCTTTGCACACAGGTAAAGGTGGCAAAAGAAAGTGACCCAGAGAAGGCGTGTTACAGGAGACACATAATTAATGCTTCACTAAGAAGTTGCATAGGCTCTCACCTTCTCTCCCTTCATAGAATTATAGGAACCATTGAATGGTTTGGGTTGGAAGACACTTCAAAGATCACCCAGTTCCAACCCCCCTGCCATGGGCAAGGACACCCTCCACTAGACCAGGTTGCCCAAAGCCCCATCCAACCTGGCCTTGAACACTACCAGGGAGCCAGGGGCAGCCACAGCTTCTCTGGGCAACCTGTGCCAGGGCCTCACCACCCTCACAGGGCAGAATTTCTTCTTAACATCTAATCTAAATCGACCCTCTTTTAGCTTAAACCCATTACCCCTTGTCCTAACCCTTGTAAACAGTCCCTCACCATCTTTCCTGTAGGCCCCTTTAGGTATTGGAAGGCCGCAATTAGGTCTCCCTGGAGCCTTCCTCTCCCTGCTTTGGTGTACAGCTCATGTATTACTGTGTTTAAATACTGGCGTGGGTTCAAACATGTATGATACTTGGTGAATTGGTGCCCAAATAGTTACAACCAATTGGACTGCTAAAGCGGAAAGAAGCAAATCAATAAATAGGGTCTTTTAACGCTCTGGCTGTCAGTACTATTTCAGTGCATTTAAAGCAAATATTCAAAGAAAGGATTTCAACTCTTCTATCTGCTGGTACCTATATCTTTCAGAGGCACTCTGCTCTTTCAAGAAGCTCACTGGCAAGGATTGGGATCTTCCTAGGGAAGTCAGCATGCAGGAGAAGTTGTTTTCTAGGGGTAGTATAGGATTGATTTCCAACAGGAAACACTAATGGGAAGAATATGTTACAGTTCCAACCCTCACAGAAAAATACTGAAACTTTAACATATGTTTTGGTATTTATATAGGATGTTTCTTTGGACTGTCCTCAATTGTCTCTACAAGAAGATTGATTCCAAGATATTTCTTTCATAACGTGTAGTCAAAACACAGCTGAAAGAGCTTACACCGCTGTTTTCTCTCCCTCGAAGATTAAATATTGTGTTCAAGAAGTAAGAGATCCATTTTTGTTTCCTCCTCTGCCCATTTTTCTAACATTATCTAATTAAGCAATGCCTAATAGCCTCTTTTGGAGGCAATTCCTCAATTCTTCTAGCAAAGCCATTCTACCTGTCACAAAAGAATTAAGGAATAACTGAGACAAAGAGCAAGCTTAAGAAAGATGCTAGCTTTCTATATTTGTTCAGACATTTGGCTGGGATGGGGAGAGGAAAAAGGTTTTAAATTAACACCTCTAATTTTACCTGAAGTTCATTAGGGACTTTTGAGATGATTCCATAAAAAGTTTGAACTCCTACCAGTGGTTAGGGACAGTAAATTTACACACTGCACAACTGAATTAGGAAAAATATAGAAACCTCTTGAGGCTGCTGGATTTTAAGAGTACAATGGCTGCTGTGTTTCATCAAAGGCCTGATCCAGTAAGTGTACTGGATTTCCTCATTGGCTAAAGTTTCTTTCTTGATAGAAATGAATGAATACCACTTTGTGATCCTGGAGGAATCTGCAAAAGAGCAGGGTGCCCAAGAAGATCTGGTACGTTGAGACTGAATCCTTTCAGAATTCCAGATCCTGTGTTAAGCACCTGAGAAACTTTAATAAATGGAGAGAGGATCTGATAACGACTGATTTAGAATTAGGTGCACAAATTTTGTTGGTATCCCACCATAAGCATCTGTGCTTTACTCACAGATGGGTCACTGTCTGTGCTGATCTACTGTGAAAGTGAAGTAGAATAATAAATCAGAGAAAAGAAGGACTAGACAGCAATTCAGAGGAAAAAATGTATTCAGTACATTAATCTGTGTGTGTGTTTGCTCATGAGTTATTCACAAACATACTTAATTTGTGAGCAAATCTTTGTGGTGCTTTGTTGTTTGTGCTGTATGATGGATCAGCTAAGTCAAGAGATTCTTACTGAGATGAATTGATATTTGCAGAATGTTTCTGCTTCCATCCAAGGATTTTGCTTTTTTAGTGTCACGATTAAACACCTTCATGTTCAAAACCAACATTTTATCACTTTCACAGCCCAGAGGATAATCTGAGAGGATGGATTTGTATCTTCTGATGGACTATGCAGAAGGTTTCTGAATATCGTACTGGTTTGGATAAGTGTGACCAAGTTTTCTAGACCAAGAAGTACACAAGTGTTTTTAACTCAGGAACTCCTAAAGGCAGTTTTCACAGGTGATCTTAGGAAGGGATAACTAGAGATACTTAACCATAAATTATTCTTCCTAAAAGACAAAGAGGAAATAATGGCGACACACTTTGAGGCAGTGAGGAACAAAAGAAAGAAAGAAAAAATCTGACCAACTGGAAATCATTGATGTTTTTCCTGCTCATTGGATCAGCAATCCTAAGAACATGACATTGGTCATCAAGTCCAGCTCCTTGCTATCACAATCCATCATACCATTCAGACTTGAACAAGCTTAAACCTAAAAAGGAGACGTAATTTTATTCTCATTTAATCTCATTTGTTCTCTCTTTTCAAATGGTTTTCCTGAATCCCCTTGGCCTAATGATTAGAATCTGCTGATAAGTTCAGATCTTTGTCAACTTCCACATTTGGGGTTTAAATCTGATTCAGTCCTAGAAGAATCAATTCACTGAAGTGCAAGGGTACAAGTACTGCTTTATTATATCAGGTACTTACTGATCCCCTGATGTGCCTTACTCCATTGCCTCTGAACACAAGCTAAGAGATTGTATTAAAAACTTTAATGCCCCTAAAGTTAGATTCAGAATCTCCACTGATACATATATGCAAAAATTGCTAATTACTTTAAGCCTAAAGCCAAGACCAGTTTTCTAAATCTTTCATAACGCACTTAACTATAACATAACCACTCATATCCACTCATGTGTTGATGTAAATTTATCCACTACCTTTTCGGCTTCCTTTTTTCCTTGGCTTGAGACAAACTATATCCCAAGCCTGTCCAAAATATTAAAGCTAACTCTATGCAAGATTTTTATGTATTTAAACATTTAATAAAAGGTTAGTTATGCCAATTTCTAAGATATTCATTAGTGTGTATCTGTAATTAAAAGACTACTTTGGTTAGGATTTATTTAGTTGGGGTTTTTTTGGTTGGCTTTTTTTGCCATCTTAGCTTTGAGAAAACAGGTCACCTCTGCAGATAGATTGCAGCAAATCTGATTTATGGTCAAACCCTACAGAAAAGGAATCCCTATGAAATATTCACTTTGATTCAACTGCAGTGGGAAAATGTAAAAATAGAGAAAGCTCATGACATGATATATGAAAATAATTCATTCTGCTGTATATGAAAAATGAGGAGATCCGGCAGCATCAATGATTCATCCTCTGCTAATACAAATTCAAAGTCGAGGAAATGCTGGATTTTGTAAAACAACAGTCTGACAAGAGTTAAGCTGCCAACTATTGTTTCAGATCATTATTTCCTGAAAAATGGGAAGATGATTATTGTGTTTTCACCTGCTGCAGCTTCCTAGCACACTATTAGCCTGCACAAAGGGGTTTCTATCTAGTTTGCAGCATCCACAGACATATTAAGATTGTGAACAGCTGGTGAACTGTTTTGTTACTGTTTTCAGTGCTTGTCAGTCTTTTTTTTTTCAAAGCATATCCTGTCCTATTATGTTGATGAAATTTTCTTCATCAACACATTGGGTCAGTTACACAGCTGGTGTAAATCAGCATAGCTTCACTGAAGCCAACAGAGTGATGTAGATTTACACCAACTAGGAATCTAGCCCGCAGATCCTGAGACAAGCAAATAATTCATAGTGAATTATTTATAGGGTGAGTTTCACATGATTTTCTGTTTATGTAAATCTCTGATTTATTCTGCATTCTATGCAAAATTGCTTCACAATATTTCCTTTGGCGAAGAATTCTTTGGACTTCAGATGTGTCAGTTTGCAGGTGATGGGTACATTGGTCATGGTAAGTTGATGTAAGATTGGGCAGACACATGAGTTTCTCAGACTATTGCAGACCACTTCCTCTTGCTCTTGCTGATGTAACCATTTAACAAATAATTTAATATTATTTAGTATTTTATTTTGCTTTCTTGAATTTAAGATCTAGAACCATGGAGGAGGTTCTGTCATATGTTGGTAATGATGATTCCTTGACCACAGTAGAAAATCCACTAAAATTTGTGATTCTGACCACATGGAATTATATATGTCCCCAGCTAGGTGGAAGAATTGTGCAGTAGATTGGATACAGGATCTAGGAGACTAAGATACATTTGGAATCCATTCCAGACTTGCTGAGACCCTTCACACCTGCTCAAGCAAGTCAGTTTAACTTCTCTATATCCCATTTTCCCTATCTATCTGTAAAATTTTGGAGTAATTCTCATATTTTTATGTTTCCAAAAGCTGGGCATTTAGTGTGAGAAAGCCAAGAGGATTTCTATACAATTCATGGATGATTTATCCCACCCACTTTAGACATGTCTTGGAATGGGATGGAGTTGTCTAACTCTTTCCATGACTACCTCCTCTTTCAGCTGCTCTGAAACATTCATACTCTTACGCTGTTTGGGCTGGTAGTACAGTACATCTTTTTTTTTTTTTTTTTTCTGAAAGTTAAAAAAAGAAAAAAGTTCATTATGAGGGATGCAAATAAATTAACATTTGTGTGCTTTTAATATAGTTTCCTTTTTGTTTGAGGACCAGAGACATTGCCACTTTTTAATTTTAGCTTAAATTGCTGAATATTGCTACAGAGTTAGCCCTTAGTTTTGAGATGTTGCTGCTTCTGTCCTTGTGACAATCCATTTTGGTTTAGTTGAGGTGAAGCAACTTGACAGTGACTATTATTCTCAAGACCTTTTCCACAAAGCAACACTAGATGTAGGGTTGGATGCAGTTCCCTAAAATGAGGTGTCTAGTTCCATTTCAAGTGCCCTAGGGTATCTAGCACGGTCCCGTGGGGCTGGCAGATACTGCACAGAATCCACAGAAGACTCTGGACAGTAGCTAAAGGTCAGGCACGCTATCTTAGGGTGCCTTAAATTGAAGTAGAAACCTGTCTTTAGGCAAATGAATCCAGCTGCTGTAGAGCAGCATTCGATGCTTTTAATGTCTAATGGAACTTTAGATTCTGTGAAGCATTTTACTTGATCTCCAGCTGCTGTTCCAGAAAGGTATTAATCTCTTACATATCCTTTGGATACTCTAGAGAATCTTATTCGGAATTAAACACCAACATTTAAACAATAACCCTGCTTATGCATTAGTATTCAGCTTCAGATGAAGATAACTAAGTTTAGGTGTGTTCATACAGGTTATCTAGATGTGCCCCAGGCACCTGAGCTCCTGTTATAGTCAGTAAATAATTAGTGAATAGAGGTCTGTACATAGATACATCTATAGCCATTTGAAATGCCCACTAGTTTTCCATTTCTTCCTCCAGAGTAACATGAGAATCACATAGTATTGACATCACATTTGCCAGATCCATGTAAATGTCTCAGATATTCTAATGTATTTCAGATGATGGTAAATTCTTATATGTAAGCAAACTGACAGCTAAACTGTCCTCCCTGGACTGTATTGACTAGGTTTCCATTAAGTATAACAGAAGCTTAGCTAGCTGGCATAAATATGCTTATGTAGACACCTGAATTCAGTTGCTTTAATCTCAAACTGAATTCTACTCCATGGAAAAATATATAGCTAGAGGTCAATCTGAAAGGCTCAGGAAGGACACCCATGCCATGTGCCTTATGCTAGAGGAAAGTGCATTCATCCAGGATTAGCATGATGGTATCATCAACCTGCTGTCTTTGGACAAGATTGGGGATGAATGTCTGAATGCCGTTTATAATCGAGGGAGAGAAACATACACCTAGCTTACATTTTAACTTTCCACATTAGATGAAACTCTTTTCACCATTATTTCCTCATGTTAAATGACAAAGAAAAGTTGTTTCTTCAGCTGATATCACCAGTTACTCCTATAATGCTATACTGAGTTCAATATTCTTACATATGTGATATTTTTCTGAGTTTCAGTACAAAAAGTACTAATCAAAATATTTTTTAGGGTTATTTCTGCATAAGGTTTTTAGTATCATCCACAGCTCCATTTTCAAGATGAGATTCAGAAGTTGCTTTGTGCTGAGACCAGAAAGACAAATACATGACTTTGAGAAAAACATTACAAAATGTCACTGTAACATTACCACATTTTTAGATGCTCTGTTGGAGGCACACCTCCATGTTAAATATACATAACTCAAGAAATTCATTAGTTCTCCCTGCACAAGGGAGTTTTGAATCCAAAATCCATCCTCTGCTGTCCCTTATTCCACTGGAGCAGCATCGTTACATTTCAGCAGTACAAGAAGTGATATAATTTTTATTTCGATACAATGTGGTGTCTGCGAGCAACGTTTATTGTGGGAATTGGATTCAGAAGGTAATAATTGTCATATGCATGGCATGCCAATCTGATCAATAGACTGCTGAAGCATGTGTGGCCGGCTCTGCCCAGCCCCACCATTTGCAACCTAATTAGCAGCTGCTCAGAGATGGGAAACAGGTGCAGATCCGGGCCCAGGCCAGGGAAGTCTGCCTATAATTAACAAGGAAAAAAGGGTCAGATATTGGGAAGAATATCAAATCTTGGTCCACTGGGGCTATCATGCTGGCCTCAAAGGCATAGTCACCTGAGATCTTAGGCATGCTAATGTAAATTATGCAAGCTTTCAAACAACATGGCTGCATAATCAGTTGGCAGGGAAGAAATGACTGGCTGTTTTTGTGTAGGTTAGTCTGAGTAGTTAAAAAAAAAAAGAAAAAGAAAGGATCTCAATGTTCTTACTGTGTTGCTTTTTTGTTTTGCAAATAACAGTGGTTTGCTGTTAAATAAACAGAGAGAATGCCTGACTTCTCTGCTGGTAGCAGTAAAATGTAGGCATATTATTTAGCTCTGAAATGTTATTTAATCATTGAAGTGAGTAAATGCTTATATATGCAGAAAAAAATTATTCTGAATTAACAAGGATAACCCTGGTTAACACTTGTATGGGCACCTCATAAGCTGGAAGTTGAAGCCTTGCTAATGTCATCGTTATTTTCTAGCTATGTTTGTATAGCTTATGAAGAACCAAATTACATCTTTTGGTATATTAAAAAGAAAATGTTTGATGACAGGTTGATTCTGGCTGTGGTGATGGTACCCAGAGTATCAACTGGAGTTCCAGATCGTATTGGGCTAAACAGAATATTTACATGAGAGGAAAAGGAAGGCTTTTTACATCAGAGGAAAAAGGTAGAAAACTCCCCCAAGGTAGTTAAAATGTATTGATAACTTGACAGAACTTTCTGGATGCCAACAGGTACTTCAAAGGAAGGATTGTTTCCCCATGAGGTAAGGCATAATCCTTCAGTTTGCCCTTTGAAGTTTATCTGATTAACTTCAGTTCTGTAGCAGAACAGAGGCCAATTACATATATTTACAGTAACGAGCCCATTACAATACATATCTAATTGAGATGTTATTAATATGTCATTATATACAGCCACACACACGTACACAAACTTGGGATCACCTTTAAAAGTGGCATACAGGGAAATCAAACTAAAAAAAGAAAAAGGAGAAGGAAGGCAAAGGACTTCTTAGTCTCTTCTGTTGTAAAACTTCTGCACGTCTTCTTTAAATGTATATTTTTAGCGGAAGAGCAGCCAAAGAGTAAAGTTTGTACCTGTTTTTCACTAATCTTTGCAGAATAGATCTTTTCCTGCCTACTAACATTTTAGTTCTTTACCTAAGAACATATTTATGTAATTTTTCAAAATCACCATGAGAACTGAATCAAAATGTCTAGTCAAGAGGGAGGACCTTGGTTTTTTCTACAAAATGCCTTTTTTTTTTAAAAAAAAAAAATAATATTCCACTGAAAGTAGAAGTATTTTGTAACTAGAAAGTCCGTCAAATCATTCTAGCTATTTCAATTTTTTTGGTTACACCTATTTTATAATTCAAAATTCCAGTTCTCAAACATTTGCCAGATTCTGATTTCTTGCTCTGCTTTAACATGGGAAATATTTCTAAGAATTATCATTATTCAGCCTTATGCAGCATTATTAGGCAGAATGTAACAACAGTAATAATGAAAATAATAGAAGATTTTGAAGAGGAAGGATGCTCCTGTGCTTACAAGGCTGACTAGACTTGAATATTTCTTAAAGCAAACATGTTTCCAGGGGCTCCAGGTCATGGTGGGAACTGACCTTCTGGGAAGTACAGGAGATGACTAGCTGACCTGCCTGTGCAATAGGCAGCCAGTGAGAGGAACCACAAAAGCAGCTGGAATTCTGGAAATCTGCCCATGCCGGGTAAGGAAAGCTGCAGCAAGAGCCCTTGAAGGGACCTGGGAGTTTATTACTCTGGATTTTTATGTATGTGATTGGCTGTAAAAGTGGTGACTCTGTAAAAAGTGGTTCATCCCAGAGGTTTGGAACGTGTTTGCCCAAGGAGACCTGCTTCACCAAAGAGGTGCAGCTGGACATCAGGGTGCAAATCCTGCCCTTCTGCTTTCTGTGTCAAACACTTCAGCAGAATTGACATGTTTCTTCAAAATTGATTTGGTGAATCTGGTAGAAAACTATTTTACTTGGAAATTATTAACTGACTGTACCCAGTCTAGACAAAAGAAACAGGTTGGATGAGGCTTTGGGCAATGTGGTCTAGTGGAAGGTGTCCCTGCCCATGGCAGGGGTTTGGAACTAGATGATCTTTAAGGTCCCTTCCAACCCAAACCATTCTGTGATTCTATGATTCTATGAAACAGAGAAAGGAGAGGGGAAAGGGAATATTATCAACTTTGATCAACAGATGGGGAATTGAACCACAGCGGATTTAAAACACCGAAGATCATGAGAGAATTTGAGGCTGAGCTGGAAATATATGCCAAGGCTCTATCTAGTATATATTTCCCTTCCACTAAAGGAAAAATCCATGCAGCTCCAGCTTAAAAGCAAAAGGTAGCAAACAAAATATTGCTACTTTTTGACTCAATCACACTGACATGTTCATAGAACAGGCAAGCTTTCTACATCCTTTAAGAAGCTAAACCCCTTAGTTTAGGAAAAAATAAAAGACATCACAACATTTTATTCACATTTTATTTGTTTCTTTTCCTTATTCTAAGATGAAATCTGGAATAAATTTGCAGAACTGCCTCATTTTCGCACGATAGTCTTATGATTGCAGATATAGGTCCAGAAAACAGCTCTGAACAACTGATCAGATTTTTAGCGATCATTTGCCCAATCTTGTCTGTGGTACTACAGAGTACTGAAGGTTAGTGATGCTGTTTAGGAAGCCCGTATGCATCCATATTTATTGTTGTTTAAAATAAAACTCTTTTTCTTTATTTGTCTTTTTTTTCTTGCCCTCCTAGTAGGAATGTTGTACCTCTCAGTGGTCCAGACTGCAGTATAATATACAATGTCTGACAAAGCCCCACGAAGTAGAATACAAACAACTCCATATCGTACTGGAAAAGGAAAGTAATGTGAAATTTCTGCAGTATCAATAACTTCAGCTTCTTGAGTCTTCTGAGGGAAATGATTTCAAGAAAAGAGAGAGAACTTTATATCTGGAGATAATTTGGAGCTGGGAAGTATGACTGTCATTTGAATTTGACAGCCTGAATTCCCAAGACAGGGTTTTTTGATTATTCTTGTTCAAAAATTTCAGTCCTGATTCTAGAACGACATCCTTTATACCTAACATACAAAGTAAAGGAAATATTTATATATATTCTGCATATGTGAAGTTACATATACACACACGCACACTTTTTCAAATCCCAAGTGACTTGAAGTGATTAATTAATCATTACAGTACCCCTGGGACAGGAATATTATCTCCAATTTAGAAGCAGCAAAATGGATGAAAATAGTTCAAGTGATTTATTCAAAGAGTAAGAAGTCAGCAGAGTAAAGGAACTAATGACTCATTTCTAACTCCTTGCGCAATCTACATATTCCTGAAGGTTATGGAACACAATATTGGAACCCTGCACACAAATACCCCTCTGCGATAATTCACATTGAATTGACCTTGGACTCTATAAGGGTTTATATAAAAATTCCTGACTGTGCTATCACATTTTGTAGCACTGACTTGACTAGAGAATAAAAGACTTCAGCATTTACCATTAGGTTATAATTATAACTATACATTTCAGTGTCCCAGTAGGTATGTAACACATAGAGAATCATTTGTTGGTCTAATGAAAGATACCACCCCTTGCTAACCTTACTTAATTTCTATCCTTAGAGCATCATAGCTAAACTAACCATACTCTTGTAATGTAAGGCAGAAAATATAACCAGTCATTGGACTGATGATGATCAAAGGAGATAAGGGAAATCTTGACATTTTTAATGTGATTAAACTGAAGTTACCTTTCTAAAATAAACTTCAATTGCTACAGAATACAGCTCATGGTTCTTAGGAACGGATATTTTCAGTGGAGTGTCTGGCTCACGGAGGAGCTACTTGCTTCTCTGAAAGTGCATCCTTACAGGGTTTTTTAATTTCTTTCCCTGCTACTGTCGTTAACCCTGTCTAGTCACCATTACAAGCACATTACAGACAAGGCAATCCAATGCCGAGGCACTAAATTATTGCCAACCCATTTGTACCATCTGCTGCACAAGTGTCTGTTGATGGAAGGGGTGATGGGGCACCTGGTGACCATGATGTCAAAACAACATTTGTAAGGGAGGCAGGGAATAGCAAAAGGACTGTGTAAACAAAGCACTGGAGCAGGCAATGAACTGAGATTAGTAGAGACTCCAAAGCAAGCAAACCTGATGCTCTTCTGCTTGGCTATTTTGAGAATCCCAGCCGTGTACATTGCGATGGCCTTAGAAGTGGGAGCAAAATTGAATTTTGTTGCTTATCAGTTACAGAAGTGAGGCAGTACCAGTGCTGCTACAGGAAATCACAGAGAAAAAGAGGAGGAAAGATAAAGAAATAAGGAAGATGAAGAAATAAGGAAGGGAGCTGTGGGGAGTCAGGCTTGCTCAGTATCTGGCTGGAGGAATGGGAAGGGAAGGGAGAATCGACTGCTGCTGCCAGGAGGGGTGTCCTGTCCCTCCTTCAGAGGCAGGTTGTGTTTCTGGGGCTTGGTGTAGAAATAGCTGGCAATGCAATGAAGGATGCTTTTCCATCATCTGTATGTAGCCTATTTTCTCTTTTGCTTATATAAAGTAATGTGACACCACCTACACTTTTTTTCCCGTAAACCATTAATAGAATAAAGCACACAATGCTCACCCTAAAATCTGTCTGATTCTACCCTTACTGGATATCCTCTCCTTGTACTCCTGACTGCGCTAAGCTCCTAAATTAAACATCCTCCCATCTCTAGAAAAGCTAGGGATTTTTTTTTATTTACCAGGTGTTGTGACTGAGTTAATGTCTATTTATAAATATCTGCAACCATTCTCAATGCACCTGTTAGTTACCCGCTCAATTTTTTTCTCTCTCATATCATGTTCTTCCAGCATTCCTGACTGACATCACTGAATGTAACTGATTTTTCAATGATTTTTCAATATATTTTTCAATAATTTGGTATAAACTCCATATGGGGTGTGCTTTCTTTTTCTGTTTCTCTTTCTCTAGTGCACTTTCTCTCACTTAGTCTCTCTCTGAAGTGACATGGATTTGTAGCACAAACTTTAAGTTGATTTGATTTGGTGAGCTTCATTGCTGGAAGTCATGTTGTGCAACAGATGAAAATCTTACAAGTTTCAAATCATGAACATTCTTTAGTGGTCTTTAAGACCTTTTTTTTGTTTATTTGCATCCATGAATTCCAAGATAGAAGTTTTACATTCTGTAATTGGCTTCCTAAATAGTCTTTTTTTTTCTTTTTTCTTTTCCTTCTTGATCCTTTCCAAGTAACATTCTGAACACAAACAACTACAGATGTATTAGTTATTAAAAGTGTGATTGTCTTTGTTATTTTCAGGTCTGCTTCACATGTTCAGTTGTAATAATAATTTGCATCTATATGTCTAAAATACTGGACAAAAATTGCCTAGCACAAATACTCATACTTTTTGGTAGAAAATAAAAAGCCCAATATGAAGTGAAGTGTCTTACAAGGTATTCATCCCTCCTGTGGGAAGGAGAGTTTCTCAGGACCGCTCGTCCAGATAGCTGGAGAATTCAAGGTTTGCAGTTTCCATGAGGCAGGGTGTCAGGTTTCTTTTGCCCATCATGGTATTGCAAAAGTCTCTGCAAATGTTTTCTCTGTTATTGTATTTTAATCTTTTAAAAGACTTCTGTGAACCTATATACTTCTTGGACCAGCTTCAGAAGTCTTTCAGGAACAGCTGCATCTCTTGCCTCCAATTTAATTGAATCTTTCTCATCTTTTCAATCTTTCCCCATTATTACATTTTCTGTATCTCTAAGGATATCTTTTACTTCCCTCTAGACCCACTTGCTATCTCTATTGACATACATTGACCAGCTGAAGCCTCAGAGTACAGTGAAATTATTTGACTTGTTTTAGAAATCTGCTTTATACCTCCCAGCCTGACAGTGAAGTCTTTGAAAGAGAATGAGAGACGAGTTACTGTTCCTGTAGTATGTAGGTAGTATTTTGCAGAAGTGTTGGCTTCTCAAACATCTCCCATTCTGTGCCAGCACAATTCATTTTTACTGTGTAACTGTAGAACTTTGCACTTGGGCTTATTGAAAGAAATCTGTGATGATAATTTTGACTTCTAATCCTTTCCTCTGGCACACGTGCAGACCTCTCAACTGGAGTCACTCACAAAATTTAATAACTCTATTCTCCATTTTATAATTGAAGTCCCTAATAATGATATTAAACTCCACCTGATTCACTTCAGTTCCCTATCCTACCATGTTCGAGATCTTACGCTAGTGGAGCCAGTCCTTGTCCATCAGGCATCTGTGCTGCTCCACATACCACGGTACAGCCTGTCTCAGCTCTCATTATATTGGTGGGAAACTCAAACGAGTAATTAGCAGTGAGTCATATTCTTTCATGTAGGTTAAAAAGGATATGCATAAACTGAAGGAGCCCTTTGGTCTCTACTATGTCCTCTAAGCTTCTCTACTATGTGTACACAATTGGCACTTACCATTACTTGTACGAGGAATCTGAGTATACTTCTGGGATATAGCCTAAAAGATTTTACATTTGGGAGTATTGCAAAATGATCCTCTACTACATTTTGCCCTGAGCTGACCTTAGCACATTTCAATGGTAGGATTATGAAATCGGAGAGAAATTATATCAACTGAGTATTTCCCAGAGGAAAATTAATTTTCTCTGGTTGAATTTTCTTCTGCTCACTTATTGTAGGAATCCAGAATCTGCAAAAACAAAAGCTCACAAACCATTATTGAATGAATTTATCATTAGAGATGGAGCCATGCTACAATAAAAAAAAGGACAAATGTTCATGTCAGAATTGAAAAGCTGTTATGAATCAGTGGTAATTAAATCAACAGATTGATAAGGATTGGGATTGAAATTTCAGTTGGTTTTTAACTCATTCTTTGCCTTTGTCAGGTTGGTTTAGGGGTTTAGGGTTACAGGCGTAGAATGGATAGTTCTTTGATCCAAGTGCATTTGCAACACCTTGCCAAAACTGCGGGGGTTTTGTTTGTTTGTTTTATGTGGGGTTTTTTTTTTTTTTAATGAGGGAACAAAAATTTATTTGAAGAACTTCGAAGAGGAATTGGATTTTGAAAGCCTACTTTTCTGTGCTATTTGACTGCATAGTTCTGGCTTCAGACTTTCCTAAACTTCTAGTTTCTGTGTTCTACAAAGAGTTACTTTTTTATTTTCTCAAATTCTTCTGTTGAAATGTTAACACAAAACAAACGAAAGTTTTAGTTGATCTCACAATGAAGTTTTTTCCTCATAATCAGGAGACGCAATTTCACAATATCTCCAAATACATCTAGACCCAAGCCTGAGGTAGAAGAAAACACCTGAATAACAGTGATAGAAGATTTTCAGATACTGATTTACTGTCTTGGGAGAGAGTCTGTAATGTTCCATAGCAGAAAAAAATTGACAGCCTTATTTTATGAAGCAAAACAAGTACACAATTTTCTGTGATCATGAAGAGCTGTCCAGCCTTTTCCCATATCTTTTGGATAAGACTTAAAATTAAGGTTCTGACCATATCTGCCATTCCACATTCAATAGCACCTCTCTATCTGCCTTCCTACTGGTGTGATTTTCAGTCCTTCAGTGTTGGAGCTCATTTAGCTATCCCAGCATCTGCGCTCTGATGAAATATGTGTGACTCTAATTTGCCTACACAATGACCTACTTTAGTTTCATCTGGAAAAAAGTATTTTTTGTTTCTCAAGCTGACCCATGGTGTGTTTCGGCTCTATTTGTCAAACAGAGGTTGTCTTCCATCCAAGAGGGAGCTGCAAATGTAATCCAAGATTTACATACACTGCATAGTAAGGCTGGCCTTCCACTTTTATGGTAAAGTCCCAATTAGCTGCTGACTAGGAAAAGAATATGAGCCGCAAATAATTTTCTGCAAAATCAGAAAACTTTATACTAGTGCTTGCAAATGTCTGAGAGGTAATTTAAATAATGGTTTGTCTCTAGGTTGTTCCTATAATGTCTAAGAGGGACACAAGTAATTCATCTGAACATGAAATTCATAAAATAATAACTGCCTTTATATCTGTGACAAATCTTTGTTGATTTCAGAGCATCTGGGTAACTTTGTCATATAGGCAGCCACTCATGTAATCTGGAATATTGTCTTATTTTCATAACAGCAAAGTTTGCCTTAGGGTTTACTGTTAATTAATCATGTCCAAATATTAACTGACATCCGTTCTTGGGTGTGAGCAAAACTCCCCCCCAGGGCACCTCCTCTGTGGAAAATTTAGCATTTCCATTTAGAAAGTGAAAAGGATGAAATGCTCTAAGAATTAGGACAGTTGTATACAAGGGAAAAAACAGCTCACATCATTAGCTGGGGGAAGGTAGAGAAAGACCAGTTGGCTCCTGGGAGCCAGCTGAGGAAGAAGTCATCACCAGAGTTTGCGTGAAAGAAGGGAGAAAGGAAAAAAAGAGTAAGGTGCTACCATCTTCCCCTGGGATCACACTGGTGTAAATCCAAATGGACTCTAATGTGAGTAGATGACCCGATCGTTGATCAGTATTACATTAATTTTACGTTCTTGGTGATCTGTGTAGCTTTAATGGAGTTTTTATGGATTTACAACAGAGTGAATGAGGATAGACCTAAACATAGTGAGAAAATTCCTTTTGTTAGGAAGGATTAATACTTTGGATTAGCATGTCCACATGGGATCTTAACATAAAAACCCAAGACTCACTGAACTTTTTGGGAAAATTTAAAATGGTGTGAAAATGAACAATAAGTGTTTGAACTATTTTCCTTTTATTTATGGAAGAACTGAACTATTTAAAATGACAATCCTTTGGAATGAGATTATTATAATGCACACGTACAAAGACCGCACATTGAGACAATCGCACAGAGGTAATTTGAAATCTGTGCACAGAGGGATTTCACTCCCACTGTTTCTTCATCCCTTTGTACATATATATTGAAAAAAAAAAAATCACCCTAAAGTACTCATTTCTTTCCATCAAGTATTAGAGAGTGGTACTCACCATACTTAAAGCCTTCTATGTAGATACCTATTTCAGAGTCCTGTTCGCAGGGGACTATCTGCTCCCCCTGGGCCATGAGTATTTACCTGCCTAAATGCTAAAATGTCTCAAGAGTGTGAGCTAATACACATTTTTAAAGGGCTTATAATCACTAAATTTGAGTGTTTGTTACCACAAGACACGCTTCTGATGCAATAGGCAATCCCCTATCCAATTTCAAATCTTTGCTACTAACTAAATACGGATCTTCTGAAGAATCCTTTAATTCTAAAAAAAAAAAAAAAAAAAAAAAAAAAAAAAGTAATTAATTTTCTCTGTTTATAAAACTTTCAGTAATTAAATGCCTTGGAAGCAATGGCAGTAATTAATTGAATTAGCTTTATACGTAAGCTGGGTTTTTTGTGTCAAAACAGGTGCATGATTTAAAGAAACTAAGCTGGGCTGATATAATGCATTTTCAAGAAGTTTAGTTTGATACTAATATTAAAGCAGAAGCAACTTTCAAGCAACATCTATTACATCATCTTCTTACAGTTTTTAAACTGAGTTCCCTGTGTCAGAAATTACTATATTAGTAATCAAAAAATGCCTAATAAAGAAGGAGACTATCAAAGAGATTAGGGTCTGCAGCAGTATACGTATATAAAGACATAACTGGAGGAAGTAAGTACTCCAAGGAGGTCGCAGCCTAGCTTTCAGAACAAATCTGAATTTTTCAGAGATTTCTGGTCACTAAATATGCAGGTAGACAATGAGTTAAAAATGATATGGCTCATTGAAAGCTGTAGTAGAAAGCAGAATCTGTTTACTCACATGGTGTAAGATGCTCTGGATAAACATATGTTACTCTACGTTTCCTGCTTGAAAACTTTTCTGTTCCAGCCCATTTTACTTTGAGGCACAGATGGGTAACAACTTGCTTACATTTCCCTACTTGGCCATTGAATGAGCCAGGAATAGGATAAGCATCACCATTTCCAGCTCTCGCTTGAAATTTCCCCTCCTTATATTCCCCGATGGTAATTGCAATAAGTTTGGGAGAGTCTTTTTTTCTCAAAGGTATATTGACAGTGGTTTGAGATGTTTGTCTTTTTTTTTTTTTTTTTTAGTTTGCTGACTGCAATGTTCCTGTTCAAATCATCTATTACTATTAGATCACATGTGGTATACTATGTCCTGTTCTGGGTCCTGCAATATAGGAAAGACATGAATAAAATACCCTGACTTCAGTGGAAGGCCACCAAGATGATCATCACTGGAGCACTTGCCCCATAAGGAGAGGCTGGGGGAATGGGGAGAGCTAGCAACAGCTCTTCAGCAAGTCTGAAGACAGAGAGACAGAGCCAGGCTCCTCATCGTGGTGCATGACAGGAGGACGAGAGGCAGAGGATATAAGCTGAAACAGAGATATTCAGACAAGACGTAAGGAGAAACTTCCACCTTGAGGACAGTCAGACAATGGAAGAGGTTGGTCAAAGTGATGTGCAGTCTCCCTCCTTGGAGGTTTTGAACAACTGCTCTGATCAAGCCCTGAGCTACAGTTGTCCCTGCTTTGAGCAGGAGATTTGACTGGAGACTTCCTGAGGACCCTTCTAACCTGCATTAGTCTATGCTTCTATACAGCTGTACATTTATTATATGATTCTGCAAACTCATTACAGATATATTTTGTACCCTGCTGGGTTGTTTGTACACACTTTTCTTCTTTCTCTAAGAATTCCTCGCCTTGCATTTATGCAAAGCTCCTTTTATCTCACATTAAAAATTGCTGATGTTTCTGATGTTTTCTTGTATTATATTGATAAGTTCTCCCATGACCCATGGCTAAGAAGTCATTCCTAGATGACACTTACTTTAGTCTCTCTTGCAATCTTTGCTGAATTGCTTTCTTGCTCTTGTAAAATGTATTCAACATCACAGATACACGACAGATAAGTGAACGTTCTGGCAGATTCCAACCTCAGGAAAATAAACCATTTTAAGTCTAAATTTGTATCAAGCTATCCCTCCCTGTATGTACATATTTTGACACCTTCGTCAACACAATTTCACTGTGCTTTTATGGAGTATCTATATATTTCTTGAAACCCCTTAAAGGAGATAAGCAAAATTCAGGCACTTCTCCCAGTTTATTGAGTTTTCACAGCTCCATTTATAGTTTAGTGACTTCAGAGGGTTCTGGAACAAAAGCTGGAGATTGGAACTGAGGGCTTTGAAAAAGTTGAAAGAGAAGTAAATGTACTTTTGTTTGCAGATATGAATCTTAGTATATGTGTATGCATGTTTCTGTTACAGAGTCTCCTTCTCCTCTTTTACAGACCTTAAAATTTTTTATATTGTCAAGTTTTGTACTGTAAACCCAAGTTTGGCTTGAGTTACAGCAACTCAGATTGAGAGGCTTTTAGTTCTACTCCTTGGAGTTTAACTGAACAAACAAGCCATCACTTCTATAAAATAAGCTATGGACTCAGATTATGATTGGAGTAGGCAAAAGGTGATGTCCCTATGCATAATTACTCAACTCATTTTACCAAGGTATACTGGAAATTGTACTGACTGGTACTGATATCCTTTCAACAGAAAACTGCATTTTTCACAGCTTTCCTATGCCAATGAGGCATTCAGTGCAGCATTCATGGCTGAGATCCAATGCTGCTTAGGACACCAGAAGAATATAAAGAAATAAGGATTTTCACATAGGAATTCAAGAGGCAACAGAACTACATCTATATTGGTAAACTACACAGCCAGTTACAGTTTTTTGGCCCATAGGCCAAATGACTGGATATGTCCATACTATTAAATTCTTTTAACAATTAAAATATAATAGCATCCCTCAAAATGCCTGTTGGGAGTGGTCCCTTGCCTGTGTTGCTTCAGAAACTGCACTTAAATATTGCATAGCATTGTGCTAGTTTGCCTAGGTAAAAAATGTCTTGGGCATTGTACCGACAAGATAACTTAATAAAGTTCTAGTGCCTGTATCTAGGATCTGATGGTTTTCAAATTACTAAAATGGACAAAGTTCAGGTGCCTGAGATCCAAGGAAAAATTGAGAAAAGCTGTCTTAATAGTAGGACTAATGAGGAATACGCTATTGGAGAATTATGCCTCTTAAACTGTATCTGTGGTTGTAAAAGCTCATAAATTTATTTTGTTAGTCCCTTGTTTGATCACTGGGGTGTATATCAGAAAATCATGGCTGGAAGCAAATTGATATGAAATTAGACAGGCTTCCACCACCACTGTAACATATTTCTGAAGATAATGAGGACTTAGGAGCCAAGTCCCTTAAGTGATTGCCATTTATGTGTGCTAATTCACTGTACATTTTGGAAATTTGAACAGAAGAAACAAGAGCAGAAAATTAGGAAAAACTGGAAGAATAAAACCTGATGATTCTTCAGATTTCATACAAGTATATGGTCCCCTCAAACTATCTTAAAAAGCTCTAAAATATATGTATATTTTTTTCATTTAGTTATGGGTTTTTTTACTTGTGCCAGCAACTTTGTTTGCAATATAAAATATTAAATTTTATCACAGGGGTCAAGTCAATCATTTTGCTAGTTAGCTTGTTTGGAGGGAATAATGGTGTCTTGTTTAGAAACTATAGAGTTGTTCCTGAGTCTCTTTGGGTCCCTGTCTTGTGTTTCTGGTGCGTGGGCAGAGTCCTGTCCTAATGTTACATAACAAGGATCTGTGCCCCAGGCACAGAAAATTTCAGGAGCCTATAGAAATTTCAGTCTTGGACGGTACAAAAATAAATGAAACATGGCACAGTTTTTGAGAAGGGGGAATTTTTATTGGTCCGGTTTGTTTTACATGTCATCCTTCGATAAATTGTTGCAGACTATCAGCAGCTCATGCTGTATGAGTTGTTGCACAGGCTAGTTATAATCATGTTTATTAAATGCCACAACAGGGGAATAAGCCAGCTTCAACATGTCATGTCATATGTGACTATTGATTGCTATGCACGTCTAAGGAAAAACCAGAGGATAATGAAGAATCCAGCAGCAGAGCTGTGATAAGCAATGATCCATGGGTAAGTCAGTCAATTATTTGCTAACCTGCAGTGCATTTCCTCCACTTCATGTCTCTGCTCCTTTTTCCTGTTCTTCCACACATATAGGTTGGGACATGTATGAAAATTCGAGTGCTTACCGAAGCCAAAAAACAAACCTTTGCAAATAATGATAATTGGAGTCAGAAAACTTTGTTTGAGCATCTTTATACCAAAGGGGAGCATGACTATTGTCACTAAAAGAAAGAATAGGTGATGGGAACAATAGAAGAAGTGTTTCTCTGGGAAAGTAACAAGCCACAATTCTTGTTAGCATAGGACCAAAAACTGTTGCCATTATCAAAACGAACAGCAAAGCAGTTGGGATGGAGTGCAACAGAATTTACTATGTGGATAAGGGTGGCAGATAGGAAAAATGGAGAGTAAAGCAATAACAATAATAATCATATGTCACAGTGAAAACTACAAGAAAGAAACAGCAAAGAACTGTGTGTAGAGGTACTGTATGAATTAATGCAAGCTTCCAAAATGCTGTATGGTTTTTAAAAAAGGGTTGAGCTAAGACTAATTAGCAGTAAATGGGAAAAGAAAAAAAAATCAAGTTATAAATCTACTTTTTCAAACCTGGGGCAGATATTTTCAAAGGTGCTGAAATTAATGTGATCTCAGTAGCTAAATCCCCTAGCTAGTTTTGAACATTTTCACATAGATGCTCACTATTGGGCTGCTAGATCCATAATTAGGCCCTTAAATCAAAGAAAACTAGTTTTCAGAGAAGTTGACCCCTTCTTAAAGTTATTCAGAGTTCAGTGCTTTTGAAGATCAGGTCACTTTGATTTAGGTCTTGGGTACATAGCCTGGGTATTTTGACCTCCAGGGGAATCTTGAACAAGTGTCACAGGGTTACAACCTTCATGTCCACTCAACATTGCAAAATGAAAAGATGGTACTGAAAAGGCCTCTCTGTAGAAGAGGCAGCCTGGCACAATAGGAATATTGAGATCCAAGTTATGGTCTTACTGACTTGATGTGAAATAATTGCAGGAAGGACAACTGATTCCCTGCAGGTTGCACAGCTCTGCTCAGATGTTTTTCTCCACTTCAGTCCAGGTGGGAAGGTGCCCATGAGTGGAATAAGAGCCAGTCATGAGGCTGAACTTGCAGATAGATGACTGGCCCACAATTCAAATGGTTTGATTGATTTCTTCATGCCGAGATTCTTGGGTCACAGCTGGCCTAAACCATCTCCGTTCCTTACTTCAAATCAGGGCAAGGAGCACTGCTGAAAACTGATGGGCCACTTTGGGAGGAATCCATGATGTGACCCTACTTGAGGGTTCAATTTCTTGGCTGTGCAGAAAATTTAAAAAAAAAAAAAAAAAGAAAAATAAATCCTCTACTCCAAATGGTTGTCATCCTCAGAGGATTTCATTTATCTATCATCTCAGTTATTGCAAGGCAGGCAAAATGTTGTTTTTAGTTCCCATGGCAGACAAGGAGCCCTTAGCCACCTCTTTAGTTCTAGCCTGGTCTAGCCTAGTCACTTCTACAGTCATGTTTACAAAACAAAGTCCAAAGAGATCCATAAGAAGCTCAGCTCAGCTACTGAGATGACTAAGCATTGTAAATATATATAGGTTGGTTCTGTGCTTATTTAACTGATATAATTCAAAATCTCAAGACACACATTTTACAACTGTTGATGCTTGTGTGATTTTCAGGTAGTGACAATACACTGCTGGAACCAGGGAGAGGATTAACATCACCTTTAAGCTCCCCCAAAGCCATTTTACTACAATTTTTGTTCCTAGTACAATTGCAGTGGGTTTGTGCAATGATCCCACGTATTAAACCTTGCATTTCTCTCTCCCTTTCATTCCCCTTCTTCCTTTCTTCTTTACACCCCTCTCTTTTGCCAAGAGCTGTTCTTTTTCCTCTTTCCTCTCATCGTTTCCTTATTCCTTGACTCTTACTTTTTTAGCCACCATCCTTCAGTGAGGCTACCGATTTCGCACTGCAAGATTTAGTCCATAGGGTGAACAACTGTCTTCCTTTATGGCTTTGACACTGCATCCTGAGATTAGGACAGTTGAGCTGGAAAAGAAATCAATTATACTGCATCTTTGTTCATTATTGAACAGATTAATACTGCTGCTCTTCCTAGCTAAGAATGATTCTCCAGCTTGGACAAGTCTAAAATAGCTAACATAGCTCATGTCCATAATGCATGAGAAAAGTGATGGAGTGAGAGCTGGGAACGTGCCTATCAAAAAAGAATGGAAAGTAGAATTCAGTTTCAATAATTTTTGCTTTAATGGCTTCACAGATAGACTGTTAAGGGCTGCAGGGAGGATTGTGACTGTCTCCTCTGACCTCCTGCGTTACACAGGCTGCTGAAGTGAGCAAATCACTCTCTGCAGCAGGCCCATAGCTTGGGCTGAGCTTCTATGAGACCCTAACAGCATCAGTACTGGGTCAGAGCATCAGTACTGTGTCTGTGCACTCCAGCCTCCTCTCTGACAATGCTTCATAACAAACCATAAAAAAAATCATAGGGCAAGTTTATTCCACACCTTTTGGGAAGATGTCGTGGTTTTACCCCAGCCGGCAGCTGAGCACCACGCAGCCGCTCGCTCACTCCCCCGCATTGGGATGGGGGAGAGAATTGGAAAAGTTAAAGTGAAAAAACTCGTGGGTTGAGATAAAGACAGTTTAATAGGTAAAGCAAAATCCGTGCACGCAAGCAAAGCAAAACAAGGAATTCATTCCCCACTTCCCATGGGCAGGCAGGTGTTCAGCCATCTCTGGGAAAGCAGGGCTCTGTCACATGTAACAGTTACTTGGGAAGACAAATGCCATCACTCTGAGCGCCGACGTCCCCCCCCTCCCTCTTCCCCCAAGCTCCTTATAAACTGAGCATGACATCATATGGTATGGAATATCCCTTTGGTCAGTTTGGGTCACCTGTCCTGTCTGTGTCCCCCCCATCTTCTTGTGCACCCCCAGCCATCCCGCTGGCAGGGCTGTGCGAGCAGCAGAAAAGGCCTTGGTTCTGTGTAAGCACTGCTCAACAACAGCAGGTCCGTAGAACAAAAACATCTCTATATTATCAATGCTGTTTCCAGCACAAATCCAAAACATATCCCCATACTAGCTACTATGAAGAAAATTAACCCTCTCAGCTGAAACCAGGACAGAAGACATCTAGGCTAGTGTTAATCTTAGCTCAAGGAGAAAATCTCTTTAGTGTTTCTTCATAAACAGTGGAGAGAAAGACATTGGCTCTTCCAGCAGGCTTGTCAGGGTACTCAGAGTTTGGCCCTTGACATGAATCTTAACCCTAAGGGAACATTTTTCATCCTGTTACCACCTGCTGAGGGAGTTTGCAGAGATAAACATTTCTAGAAAGAAGTCAGCCTGTTTGAATGACATCCTCTATGTCCTAATGATAGTGAATTCATTTCCAAATTAAGCCTTTTTTTGTTCATTTTTAAGCAGCTATTTTTAAAGGAAGAGCTGAAATGTTTTGAGTGAGAGAGTAATTTTCAAATTCAAATATTAATGTTGTCTATAACAGTGGCATAACAGGAAGAAAAACTATTAAGAAAGTGAACATTATCCCTTGAAATTACTCATTAAACAACTACATCCCCATGCCTGTTAATAGGGGTAAACGAGTGGTTCCTAGAAGTTAATCATTACAGCAGACTTCAAGTAAATAAAGCAACATCGGTGCATTCATATGCTTATAGCTAAGTGTTTGTGTAAGAATTTGGGGTTCAATATCATGCTTGTTGGAATTCCTTAAGGAACCCACACATGAATGATCTGTCCAGGCACTGGAGAACACGGAACAAGTTCATGAGCAGAAGACTGTGATAGAGGCACCTTTGGACACCCTTGTGCACCCAGTTGTTATTTTAAACAATACATTACTCAAGTCTTAAGCTCTGATTTTTTAATGGCATAAAAATAAACTATGCATACATAGGAGTAGAATAGAGTAGAGTAGAGTAGAGTAGAGTAGAGTAGAGTAGAATAGAATAGAATAGAATAGAATAGAATAGAATAGAATAGAATAGAATAGAATAGAATAGAATAGAATAGAATAGAATAGAATAGAATATTTCAGTTGGAAAGGACCTAAAATGGTCATGTAGTCCAACTGCCTGAACAATTCAAGGCTGACCAAATGTTAAAGCACATTATTAAGGGCATTGTCCAGATACCTCTTAAACACTGACAGGCTTGAGGGCATCGACCACATTACTAATTTTCAAATATAAAAAAGTCAAGAGAGTGCTATTTTCCCCCATTCTCCATCCATCTCTTACATTCACATTCCTACAATTAGGCAAAGATGCAAAATAGAGGTCCTGTCCCATTCTGGCTGTAGTAAAATTGTCCGGACCCTTTATTATTAATAATGGACTTTAATTCTAGGATCACACTCAAATTCCAGTGCAGGTAATTGCATTTTGCATATCTTAATGTCCCTCAGCTCCTTCAGGTGCCTTCAGTTCCTGTTCAGATTGTTGCAGTGTATTGTCAAATCTGTTTAATAGCTGACACGTTCCATGTTTGAAGTGGCTCCATTTTCTGTTGGATGAGGAGGCGAGTTCACAGTTTGTACTGCTGACATACCTGACAAAGGGGAGGGGCTCTGCTATGTGTTTGCACTGAGACTTGGTTATTTAATATTTATAAACTTTCTTGAAATGTGCTACGAAAAGACGACAAATTATTGCTGTTAAAACAATAGCGTCATCGATCTATTTTCATAAGCTCTTCCTTTCAATAATTAGCATCAAGTGCTCAGAAAGCAAAACAAAAGAATCTCTTGACCAAAATAAAAAAAAAGTATCTGAAGGTATTAGAAGAAAACCCTTCATACCTGATTTTTCATGTGTTTGTGCCTGTTTAGCTCTATTCGGTTTTTGTTTGAATTGTATAAAACTGTTGAAACAAAATAATTTATTAGCTCAGTTTTATTTGCAAGGAAGGTTCAGTTGCCCTTTATATTATTGTTATATCTCAAGACAATGTTTCTTTACTTATGAGCAGATGTTTGAAATCCTCCAGGAGATTTTTATAAGACTATGGAAATGAACTTGGCATGGGTACCGGTCTCCCAGGTGGAGCGGGTGAACACAAGCCTTCTTAGAAGTCTCAGATCAAGGCTAGTCAGAAAGAGCAACAGAGCCCAGCCACCAAAAGCCTAGTGCTTTGGTGACTGACAGGTACAGGCTCTTTCTGAAGCATAAAAAGGAATGCTAAATGATCTCACTGACAGAATAAATCTTCTATTTGTTTGGTCTGGACCAGATGTGCTACAGGCTGATGTGGAAATGTCTGCTGATGCCAATCTCAGTTTAAATCACAATTTGGCAGCAGGGCGTTTTTTCCCCCCCTCTCCATTCTCCCCCCACCTTTTTTTTTTTTTTTTTTTTTTTTAAAGTTGCAAGCCCATTCTGTGCTCCTAAAAAAGTTTCAGCAATGATCGCAATTAATTGGAAAGGGCCTCACTTGCTTTCCTTAGGACTGTGAGGAACAGCCTTTCAGGCTTTGTTGCCTGCATAGCAGAGAGGCCACTGTAAAGTCAGGAGAGACTCCTCAAGGTGGCAGGCACTGAGGTCTCTGCCCCATCCTAATGCCATCTTATTATTCAGATTTGGATGCCTTTCTAAAATATGGTCCAACAGAAATGGTTGAGATAGTTTCAGGTCAGGTAGTTTGACAGATCCCCATGGGTTGTGCATAGGTATTCTTGTTTTCCAGAGTAAAAAATAATAATAATAATAATAAAAAAAAATGGTTTAATAATTTTAAAACAATGAAGCACTTTCAAACCTTTAATACCTTTGCACCTAACGAGAGCTCCCTGCCATGCCTGATGTTATCTTCTTCTGCAAAAAGAAGACAAAAATATTTTTAATTGAAAAACTAACATTTATTTGTTTTGCCACAGAACATGCAGTCAAACTACTCCAATTTTTCCCTATAAATGACATTTTCCTAGAGGTATATTGGAAAACCAAAGAGAGTAATAATCAGTGTTACGATTAGATATTATTATCTGTTGTATGATAAATAATCACACAAGAAACCTCTGGTTTCATTTGAAAGCCTTGACAAGATTAAACAGGTTTGACATACCTGAACAGAAAGTCTCTGGTTCAGAGAAATTACGTTTTCCTGTTAGAACCAAAAACATGGAGTAAATAATGCAAAGTCATTGAAAGAGAAGGACCTGTGCGATCCACCTTTGCTGTCTGTAAAACCCAATGAAGCACACTATCTCACCATCCAACTCTTTCAGTTATTTCAGAAAGCCAGGTACACATTAATGCGGAAATGTTGCGAATGTAATGAATGATGGAACTATTAAAAAATCAATTTATGATTTACCTGTGACCTCCTCACAAACCTTTGCTCATGGATCCATTTCCACAGGACTCAGTCTAGAGCTTCAGCTCTCTGGTGCCCTAGTTTTCCTTTTAATTCAGCCAGTCACAATAAAGTCTTTTCCTTCTTCCTGAAAGGTAAAGTTTGCTCCAAAGGCAAGATTCAGTCCTTCGGCAAATGAAAGATTTTCAGCATCAGACATGTCACACCTTTCAAATGCATTAGAGTCACTGGAGGGCTAGAAATGGGAACTTTCCCTCACTCTATGGGATAAATTTTCTGTTTCACAATGAGATCCAGCATCTAATTCTGGAGTTATAAATAATAGACTTCTTATTTGTTATAATATGAAGATTTTAATGTTACCATGGTCTTTAAGTTGTTCTTTAGTAAATGGGGTGAGAGAGCAAGCAGTGCATGACTCAGAGTACTGAATAGTAAATTGGCATGTCAAGGGGAGTTCCAAAGCCATGTGGGAAGAACATGTGTCCCCGTTTAAATTATCTCTGAAGCTGAATCTAAAAGTGGCCTTTGTGATCCAGAACCCAAACAGGAAAATAAGTTTCCTTAAGGCTTTCTGACATCTTTGCTTCAACCCCCAAATTAAAAAGGCAGTGATGTTCAAAGAGAAAGGGAATATTTTCCTAGCTTAAGTTTGTTTCCTGAATCAGGCAATTGCTGAAAGGCTGTCAGAGGTATTCTGTAGTTGCTGCCTGCATCTCATTTCAGCTTCTGATCCTGTAGGTCATGAAAAGAACTGAATTTGGAAAGCAAGGTATGACAGAGGTTTAAAAATAGCGAAGGAATCATTACTAGTTTGGCAGACATTAACATGATCAAATCTGCCAGTACATCTGATTATGATAGATTACATGTATATGCAGTCACATATTCTACATCCAAGGATATTTGCATTGCTTTAATTCAAAAGCAAATTTACTTCAGATGATGAAACTGAGTTGGTAGTGTTAAGAATTATCACCAGAGTTCGCAAACTTTGTCAACATATGTATGGAAGAATTTCTAAATTGTTCTCTTTTTTTGTCAGGAAAAAAAGCCACTGCATTTCATGTCAGAGCAGACATCTACACCAACTGTTCCAAGCATTCAAGGAGTTTGCTGCTCCATGCCAGTGTGTTACAGAAGACTGCATAACCAAGTCTTCAAATCATATTTCCATTGACAGACAAAGGTGGGCAACCCTCCCTGGTAAATCAAGTTCTTCATTCTCAATGGTCAAATTGTTTTCATTGCAGTCAAATGAAACCAGTTCTTTGATTAAAATGTGATGCAAGAGGAATGTCTTGGGGCACCTAACCAAAAACGTAAAACCGAGGCCAGCTCACCAGGGATGAAGGATACAACAACGCTAGCATGGACAGCATCCATCTTTCTTACACTGTGGGTTAGTCATACAAAGAGAGGATGTGAAAGTTCTCTGGGATGTATAGGGTAGGGTACCTTTAGCTGGTGAACATAATGCCAATGATAAGGATCCTGACTGAGCAGCTGCAATCAACACCTAGTTCTGAGAAGCCCATTGACATATCTATTTTAGGAGCACCCAGTAACCTAATTAGTTTTCTCTGTGTCAGGATGGAAGCACTCATAATCCTAACAACTATTTCAGAATAAATTCAGGGTCCCTTGGCAGTGAAGTATGAACTGAATTTTGGAACCCCAAGGATCAGCCCAAACAACATTCCTGGGAGGATGAATGAGGCAAGAGCTCTCCTGAGCTGGACTTCCTAATCCAGCTACTGTGAGATGAAAGTGGTGACGATGGTTTCTCAGAGTTTTTGTCTTCTGTATAAGCAGCCACCAACTCTATACAGAAATGTTCTCCACAGCCAGACCAGGGAGAAACACATTATTTCTGTGGAAATAAAGTGCAAATTTTTGTGCAAAAAGAAGCAAAAATTCCTGGTTGTACAGCTCATACTTTCTAAACTGCTGGCACCTGCCTGTTCTGGCAAAGGAAAAAGTGTCAGCAAATCCATACCCACTCCCTTCACCTCCATTTCGCTGCCCCTGGAAGACTTCTACCCTAGGTTGCAATGCAAAGATGGCTCTGGACCATCTTATTCTCAGTCCCCTATTTCTATGCAAACTCTCCAGCTGTGACCACAGACCGTTAGCTTTTACATACAGTCAGGTGAGCTATTTCTCTGGGCGCTACAGTCCCCTAATAGTTACAGACTGGCCAAATTCAAAGCTCATATTGCATATCTGTTGATGGGACTTCATCAGCCAAGGAGTGAACGTGCATTAGAAATGTTTGTTAGCTCTTAGTATTCTTCTCAAAACAGACCTTGGAGAAGAAACTTACAGATGGCTTCCTTGTTCATATGGTCCCTCAGAAGTAGAGTCCAAAAATCATAAATTCTTTATTCTCTTCTTTTCTGCACCTACAGGAGACACTAGGCTAGGTCATGAGGCAATGGCATGCTACCAGTAGTGATCTGTACATCTTCATACTTGATTGTTATAACAGAGGGAAATCAAGGCGATCTGGTGAAATTACCTAGACCTTACCCATAGACTTTTCTTCAAAGGCATCTACACTCTGACTGCTGAAGCAGTCTATTGTTTCGTGGTTCTGTTAGATGTGTCCTTGCTCCAGGAAAACCTGACAGCAACAATAGCAAAAAATACGAGTGAATATCAAGTATATACTGTAATGCATATTTCATCAGAGCTCAGCAGCTCTTTCTCTGACTCAGAATAAATACTCTTCTTTGACTGTGACTCATATAAACACAACACAAAACCTTGCCAAAAAACAATCATCAAAACTGTGAGTCCGTCTTCTCAGGAGTGCTGTAACTTCAGTGTACTGTTTACTTCACTGGAAGTCCCAAATTATATCAACAGTTAATAGAGAAGCTGCTACTTTAAATATCTAGTTTCTCAATACTGAGATCGACTTTTTTTCCAATTAATGTGGTGAATACATGCTTTCTGTTCTTATTTAAGATGTCAAAGTGTCAGCTTGTTTCTTTATAGCGCAAAGAAGAGACACGTGTTTACAAAAAAATAAAATAGAATAGTTCAGTCATAGCTGCATTTCAGAAATGATACAACAGGATAGAATTACTATTGTATTATGGTATAACATGACACAAGTATGACAGGCTTTGACATGTGCTGGACATGATTGTCTGTCATGCAACAGTATTGCTGAATCTTCATGAAATCAGTGTGAATGCAAGCAACACAAAATACAATTTAAGCTGGACAGATTCAGGCTGAGCAGAAGACTGATGTATTTTAATAGTGAGAGGAATTAACCTTTGCAGTGAGGATTTTGATGGATATTCTCTCTAGGAAAATTTAGATGAAGATTTTAAATATTTATTTTATTTTTCTAAATGAGGCAAGTTAACTTAAACACAGAGATATTCGATGCTATCTAAACCAGATGAACTGCAGTAACCTTTTCTAATTGACAGAAAATCTACTGGTAGTGCTCCTACCACAAAACTGTCAAGTATATTTCTTTAAGGAATATAGTTGTTATCAGTCCTCCTTTAGAATAATTAACCATTGTTTTACAGCTTCTATCTGCATGTGATTGTAAGAGACCTGCTTTTCAGTGAGTGATGACACAGTCATGACATCTCACCCAAGTTTAACTGTCTAATTATTAAATGTATTGTCTTCTCTTTTCATTTATGTGGCTAGCAAATTAATTCCTGAGATATAAACAGCATGGGAACTATGGAGGGCCGTTTAACAAGCTGTTTTAAAACTAGATGGCCCCCCAAAAGTGGGGTTTAATTAGCTGCCTGGCTTTGCATTGATAAGCCCTCAGACATTCCGTAATTGTATCTCATGAGCTTTCTCAAATAAAATTAATGAAAAATAACACTTTAACAAATTTTATTCAAGCTTGGCAGGAGTATTTCCAGTGCTGTGATATTACAGCATGAACAATCCTACAGGTAGAGTCTTTTTCTCCTTCATAGTTAATCTAGAAACTTTCAGGCTAAGTGCATTTTCCAATTCTATGGTATTGGAGGAAAGGCTTTATAGCCAAAGGGGCTATAAGTCAGAGTTATTTGAAGGATTAATATGCCAGAGGCCATCATCTTTCAATATTGCAAAATGAGTTAATGGTTTTCATTGCATAAAGTATAAAACCACAAGGGATCCTACTAAATTTTGACCTTCTGTCTATCATTGGGCACTCAGTGTTACCCAATATCATACCCTGGATTTGAGTTAGTCAAAGCATTTAAATTTCATGGTTTGTCAGTTGTGTGTCATTGGCAGAAAAAAAGGGAAGCCAAGGTGTGACCAAAACCTAAGGTTGCAAAGCATGGAAATCAATTGGATGTACTTTTCTCACTTTACATTTGAAGATAAATTGCACCCTAATTACACCCTAGCAGTGAAAGGCAACCTACTACACCCACAAAATTCAGATCTTTACCTGTCAGACCTAAGTGGAAAATTCTTTCCTGAATCCAGTGAGTGCTCTGACCATGAAAGAACACGAATTGTTTGTGCCACCTTTGAGTACCGAGCAACATCATCTGATGTCTCTGAGGAAGGCTGAGAAAAAGAAACCAGCCAACCCCAAATATATCTGTTTAATGGTATACTCAGGAAAAAAATACTCCTTGAGGCCTTCAGGCAACTGAGGCATGACATAGAATTGTTATCTTTCTCAATAAAAGCATTTTGACCACTTCAGGAGCATTTTATCTGTTTACCAGGAGACAAGTCTGGCTGTGAAAGAGAAGTGAGAGTATACATGAATAGAGTACGAACTGTCTTTCCCACCCTTCTCCAAGATCCTTCCAGGTCATTGCTGAGTTTCAGTTTGCAGGACACTGTGAGTAAAGACTGTACTTACACCCACAGGGCCAAGTTCGTTTCCAGACAGATAGGAGCTTTGCTTTTCAGAGGTTAGAAAAGAAAAAAGGAGAAATGGGCAATTGGTCACAAGGCTTCTTTTCAGAAAGATCTCAGTGTCAGGGTCATGAGCGCATTGGTAGGTCTGAATGGCCCAGAACAGCCTCACATGGAACCCCTACCCCTTTTGCCCATGGACCTAGCAGTCCCATTTCAGCTCAGACCTGTGGTTCAGTGTCTGCCTGTGCTAAGCTGTAGATATGCTGTTCTCCAGTCCTGCCTCTGACCATGCCTTCTGGATGGGCTTTGGACCTATACTGTAACCTTCTCTTCCTCTCTGTCTCTTGCCTTTTCCTGTTTGGTTCCTGACTGGGCTCCCTGGAGGGGCCACGGACCTGGTTCATCCCCTCACAGTGTCTGGGGCTGTTCACAGATCCCATTTCCAGCACAGAGCACTACCTGGCATGTTCAGAATTACACCGTCAGTGGGGATACGGTCTGTGCTGGGGTCACCCTTAACTCCTGGCTTGTCCTCCCTTGTGGAACAGCTGGTCCTTGCTAGTTGAGTATGAATCCACATGGGCATGTTCTTTCAGTGACCTGCACAGGGGGCTATATCAGCTTGAGTGAAGAGAGCAGGTTGAGAAAACTGAAAATACTTCAGATGTGGACTCACAGGGAAACTATCCCGCTCTGTGTTCCTCAGAACAAGGCAGGCATTGATATACCGCAGCAAGTGCACGAGAGATCCATGAGGATTGTTAGGGGATTAGAGCACATGATATACAAGCACAACAGGGTTTGTTCAACAATAAGAAGAAAGGGTTAAGGAGAGATCTTCTTGTTTCCTCCAAAGGGCATGGAGAAGATCAGCTAGACTTTTTGGACATGCACAGTTGATAGGGTGAGAGGCAACAGACATGAGCTGCAACAAGAGAAACTGCAGCTAGGAGTTAAGAAATTTTTTCTACTGTGTAAGTGGTCAAACATTGGATCAAGAACCCAGAGAGACACTGAAATCTCATCCTTGGAGACAGTCAAACAAGGACCTGAACTACCTGATCTAATTTGACCCTGCTCTGATGAGGGGACTGGACCAAGTGAGCTGCTGCAAAGGTTGTTTTTAACCTATTTTATCCTATGTCTCTAGTAAAATCCTTTAAAAATATTTAGCTACAGAAACAGCACAAGTGAACAGCACAAATGAACAGCTGATATCTGAAATCACACCAGAGCGGCAATCCCCCCTGTCCTATTTCTTCTCTCTGCCTTTATTAGCAGGGGCTGGTCTCTCAAAATGGAATTATTTCTCATGAGCTCATCTGTTCCTTCTGTGCCAAGAACAAAGGAAAAGAAATATTTAAAATGAGTGTGATGGGAACAGGATCATTGCAAAGTAAGATGTTTTTCAAAGTTTCCCAGGAGGTATCACTAGTTTTTTAGATCCATCTGGAATTCAATCATTGTTACATGCCAGCTGCTGCTGGGACCTTCCAGTTGTTTCTCCTCTTCTGGACACAACATGTAGTGGGAGCAGTTATTGCTGCTGATATAACTCTGAAGGACAGGCATATAAGCTGGGAATAGAGGCAGCTTTTTTTTTTTTGCTTTTTTTTTTTTTTTTGTGTGTGTGTGTGTGTGTTTTGAAGTGGACCAAATTTGTTTTATACTATCTTGGCTGCTTACAGCTGAGGTTATTGGAGGGTACAACTTATGAAAGCCCATGCAGAATACAACCTCTCTGCTAGTGCCAACATGAGAATCTCTTCACTGCACAATTTATTTAATGTTACAGGCATTACCAAGAGCTCAGTTTTGGAGGACATATATTGCAGAATTTATATTTTATTCTCTAAAAGACAACCTGTAAAGGCCTGCAAATCTCTCTCCAAAACTAGCACATTTAATTTACAGAAGAATTAATAAGAACCTATGGGGTCTAGATATTAGTCCTTACTACACAGCAAATTTCTTGACCCCAATGTAAAACCAGCAAGAATCAAACAAAACTAGTTCTACTCATCCATTTAAACACCACAAAATATTATGCTGCCTCTTATGGTGTCTCAGTTTGGATTACTGACAGGCTCTGAATCCCTCACTGTCAACAGAGAAGAGCTGCATCTATAACCTACTGCAGGTGCTGAACTTAAGCACGGCAATGACTCCCCACTGACTACTATCAATTGTATTCCTGAGCAGTAGATAGTTTGACTAACACATCACCCTCCAACAAAGGTGCCTTACTCTTTCTTAAGTTTCCTGGAAAGTGGTTTGAATAGCATTTCATAGATGTTTGAAGAGTTTCGTGAACATTGTTCGGCTTAGTTGCCTTAGACAACTGCAACCTTAAGGTAAAAGAAAAAAAAAAATCTGACTTAAAGCAACTGCTTGGGAAACAACTGTTAAGATGCTTGTCCTTGACAGGGCTGGAAAGTTAGTAACTATAAATTTTTAGAAGGAAAATCAATGAACCCCTAAGATGTATTTTTCTGGGTGTCTTAGGGCTAGTGCTGCTTTGCAACCCATATTGATGCCTTGGAAGTTTGGCCTTTTAGTATCACGCAAATCTAAGAGAAATGTGATAATACTGAACATGACAACATGTTGCTAAAAACAAGCTGCCAAGCAGCTTTAAAAAGCTGTCAGACTACCTGTCAATAAATGTGCATTGTTTGGTGAAGTGGATTGCAGCTGCAAATTCTAGGAGATGAGAGGGCATTGAACACCCCACAAAGTTTCTCTTAGTCCCTGCATGGGCAGGATCTTAGGGCAGCAAGAATGCAAACAGATTGATGGCATCAAAAGAAATGTCTCAGTAACATTATTGGCCTTTCTGGTTCGTATTCAACCAGGCAGCGTCTCAAAACTTCTACTCTGTCAAGTAATGAATCAAGACATTAGTAATAGGATGAAGCCTTTTGCCCCCAGGTTATTGGTCTGAACATAGACAGGTAACAAATTTTGAGAAGGGGGCCTATTACGTGGTTGTCATTTGGCCAAAACAATCAAAGCACATTCACGTCCAGGAGTTCAATCTATGACATTCCTAAATCTAGGACTGACTTCAAGGAGCTAAGGCAAAGGTGTACATCATGGCATGATTAAAACCCAAGGTACTTTCCCAAGGTAGTTTGCATATTGCTAACAATACCATTGCATCAAAGCGGTCTTGTACAGGTTAACCACCCAAATATTTATTTCTGGGTAGATTTTTCAGACTGTGCTTTCTTTTCTACTGCCAGGATTATAATATTATTGCTCTCCATCCCAGCAGACATTATTAGCTCAATTAGATCTACAGTTTACTGTAGTGAAGGCAAATGTAACTAGTCTTTTTCCATACTCACATCAGTCATAACCCTCATATAATTCAGTGAAAAAAATATCCACTGAATTAATAGAGTAACATATTTATTGGGGTGAGTAACAGAATGGGACTGGGCAGAACTGAATAACCTTACAAAGGAAATCCTACAAACATTAACCATGTCCCAGTTAGGCAACAGAATAGAAAACTGTAGGAAGTTTAAATAATATAGTTTTCATATCTTAAATAGGAACAAAGACAGACTGGCCATAAAGCATTTGAAAATCTTAGTAGTTTCTACATATAAATAAATATGTTAGAAGTATTTTCAGCTAGCTGGCAGAATTTGCATCTGATGATATAAAAAAAAGCTTCACTTTTCTTTTCTTAACAGTACAAAGAAAAGAAGCATCTAACCCAAAGCATATTGGGCCTGTAGGTTCTTTGGTGAAGATGTGAGAATCTTGAGATTTGTCTAAATCATTTGGAATCAAATGGAAAAAAAAAAATGTCCCTGTGTAACATACAGAGGTATACTGCAAGTATACTTGCCCATACTCCAAGGGCAAGATCTGGCTTGAGAGTGGCTTGGTCTGTCCTCACTGACAGGAGGACACAAACAAGAAAACAAATAGCAGGAAAGGGAGACCTTACAGCACCTTCCGGTACCTGAAGGGGTCTACAAGAAAGCTGGAGAGGGACTGTTTACAAGCGCATGGAGTGACAGGACAAGGGGGGATGGCTTTAAGCTAAAAGAGGGGAGATATAGATTAGATATTAGGAAGAAATCCTTCCCTGTGAGGGTGGTGAGGCACTGGCACAGGTTGCCCAGAGAAGCTGTGGCTGCCCCTGGCTCCCTGGCAGTGTTCAAGGCCAGGTTGGATGGGGCTTTGGGCAACCTGGGCTAGTGGAGGGTGTCCCTGCCCATGGCAGGGGGTTGGAACTAGATGATCTTTAAGGTCCCTTCCAACCCAAACCATTCTATGGTTCTATGATTCTACGATTCTATGATTCTGTGAAAAGGAATGACTCAAGTGAGAAATGCTATGGATAGAAATCTGAGTAAGAGAATGCATGCAGATCATAAGCATTTTGAGATCTATAAAAAAAAGAGTGGACTGAGCAGAAATGTTCTGCATCCTTGAACTGCTTCTCCTTTTACTCATAATTTTTTGTCCCTTAATCTCTCTGTTACTTTTTCTCCCATTGGTATGATTTGACCATTTGGGAGAAGAAGCTAAGGAGAGTGGTGTTTCCAAAATAATATGAATTTGTTTCTGTATTTGTCATGCAACAAACAGAGACTTGAGGTGACATATTACAGGCACATACTTGTGGATCCACATCTTAGCACACAGGAGGGAGGAGAGACCTCAGAGAACGCTGAGTCAGTCATGGGCATTCCAGGTCATGGTCAAGTGGGCAGCGAGTATATAGAGCGAAACTTGAACTTCTTTAACTTCTGGTTCTATTGAGCTGAATCAGATTGGCTCCATAATGTTTGAAAGAGAGGAAAAAAGAGGGCCCAAAGCCCAAGTAAAGACTAGTCTAGTAGACTCAGTTATAACACAGTAGAGAACTAAAACTAGCAAAGCCGAGACAAGAAGAAAAGTTTGAAATTTGAATTTTAAAAAAATACACATGTAAATAGTTCTCAGGGCTAGGAATTATATTTTGAGTTATTTTGGATCAGTGGACAGGATTCTTTAGGAAGATGTAGGAGAGCCAGATAAAAATTGTGTCTGGGCCCTGTTTTTAACTTACAAAGATAGATGAGTTACAGGGTACTAGCTGGAACCAAAACTACACCAGAAACTATGATATCAGTTAAGCAGCACGAGTGATCAAGCAGTAGAGGCACAGCCAGATTTTCTTAATCCTTGCCTTTGCCTGCCACTGTTCTCTGTGAGTATCAGATACAGAAATTGAACAAATTGCCTTGCAGTGCTTGGTCAGTGATGAATAAGATAAATAAAATAAAATAAAATAAAATAAAATAAAATAAAATAAAATAAAATAAAATAAAATAAAATAAAAATAAAATAAGCAATCATTGCTAGGACCTTCTTCTGGAGTGAGACTAGCCTCCTTAGGGATGGCCGATGTTGTCCCATGGTGCTCAAATGCTGAGCTTTTGTGGGTTACAGCATAATATTTCAGAAGAAATCATCACATTTTGTAGGAAAATGGAACAGTTAGAAGTGAATAACTCTGTGGATCAGCATCTGGCACTATGCAAATAGGTACAAATAACAGGAGATCTTGATAGCCGTCAAGGAATAAGGCTTTTCTACCTACCCAGTATTTCTTCTCACCTCTTGCCATGGCAGCCCTGTGTGAACTGAGTGGTATCATTTTCAATAGCACACTTTGCACTGGAATTACAGAGTAGCAGGGAAAGAGTGAGTAGGAAAGAGAAATGAGGATTACAATGCATGATGTTACTCAGCTGCAACCTCATACTCAAGAGTTGTCCGGACGTGGTGGGCTTTTTGTCTTCTGAATGCTCCTCTGCAAGCTGATGACTGAACCTCTGTCTAAACACAGCACATGGCAAATGGTGAAGTGGAGAAATGACAACTCAGTATGAAGTCTCAGTGCTCAGATTTTTCATTTTCTATTCAAATCACTGTTTACAAGCTTCCTGAGCAACAGTTCCAGGATGCAAAATTGCATTCAATGTCCTCCCTCTCATTTGGCTTGGCAGAATAAAGGTCATGAGTGAGTCTGTCAGACTGAACACCATGTCTTTTGCTCGCTGTGACAAATACAGAGCTAATCTGATGCTGTAGGCTCTGTCACCTCTATCAAATCTCATTTTGTCTTCAGTTTGTTGGCAGTTTCAAATGGTTGCTTTTCAAAGGTTCTCTCCTGAATATGTGAATTTGGAGCTTTACATCTTTTTCTCATGAGATGTTGACATGCCGCTTAGAGCACGGACTAATGATTGAATCTCCTTTTCGAGTACATCATGTTTTGCACTAGTCTGGTTTGGAGAGGGCTTTTCACGTATGCACTTGTTTAAACATACTCAGTTCAATGTGAACGGTACAATCTAAAATGGGATGCAGGGTTTTTTTGTTGGGTTTTTTTTTTCTTCTCCTTTGTAACGCAAAGAATGTGAAATTAAAAGAGTCAGCTTTAACTTTAGTGTTGCAACACAGTTCCTTTTAACTTGCCTCAGTCCCGTGAGTACCCTGTCACCTTAATTTCTGTTTAGAGTAAGACAGGTTTGTAGCACTCTTCTCAGTAATTCATCTCTGAAATAATGTTGACTTGGGGCCTCGTGTCTATCTTGAAGTATAATAGTGTCATTTACTGTTAAAAGTGGCATCAAGAGATCCTTTCTTTTGTCACATTTGCAGTGTCTCCATAGATCTAGATATTTTTCTAAAGGTTATGAGACTGGGCCCTGATACTGCTAGTGATTTCTTCAATATTTTGAACCTGTGGTGTTTTAGACAATGACTGTTATGGGAAAGGGGATGTCATTTACAGCAGATTGTGGCTTATGTTATCTAATAAAATCAGTGCTTATTTGGGAAATTAGACTTTTTTCCTTTATTTTTATTTGGTTTCCCTGTCTCTAGATTGCTAGGGTTTATTTTTATTTTTATTTTATTTTATTTATTTTATTTTAGTTAACATTTTTTAACCCAGGTGTTTTAATTTCTGTGTGACTGATGCTTCCTTGACCAAGTTAACACCAGTATCACCCTCCAAATCGCATTGTTACCAGTCATATTTCCATTGCAAATTTGATTACAACAACTTTGTTCTCTGAAACAGGATATTGCATAAGTCAAATGAAGACTGATAACTTTATGAAATCTCAATTTGATAAACTATCTCAGCTTTTAGCTGCAACATTTTCCACATTTAATCCGGGCTATGGCCCCCTCACTCCCCAACTAAATTCCTATGCTTTTAACGTACAGGCGAATCCAAGATAACTCCCCTTGTTCAGTGGCTCCTCAACATTTTCACTGAGGAAAACCACCATGGGAAATAACACCAAAACTGTTGGATCTTCACTCTTACCCACATCACACGCAGACATTCCCAGTGTTAAAACACATCTTTCTCATTACTGGTACACAGCTGACAGTTCACAGTTGAGTTTGCTGCAGGAACATCGTTTTATTTCTGTGCATCTTTGTCATAATTATCAACATTCAGAATCTAGAGTGTCAGACTTTACAAAACCAGGCACTTCCTGTCATTTAACTTCTCTCTCAGAATTTGTGTAGAAACTGCATTTTTGCTGTCAAGGTTTCTGTCATACAATGAGAACCGTTGTTTCAGGATTCCTGGCTGTTTGTTGCCTTGAACTAAAGAGGCAGCTTTTACTTCTAGGTCTCCTGACCCTTTATTTCAAGGATTTCCTGAGATACACAAGGACATTTTTTTTTTTCCTGCTTTACATTTTGTCTCCTACTCTGAAATATTCCCTGAGAAACTCAGTAAGTTTCCCATAGAGGATATTATCTACCTTGCTCTTGTGGAAGGGGAAGGTAATAAAGTATGCACCTTAGAAGCCTCAGTGTTATTTCTAAACATAATAAAAGAGTTTCCCTTTAGTTTTGTGTCTATTTTTCCCTCTGGAGAGTTGGAACCTGTCCCTTCTAGCATCACACACAGGTAGGAAGCAATGTCCCTTTTACTTCTCCTCTTCTTTGCTGGGTACTTATCACATCTTCCATCCTTCTCTAGCTTTTCTCTGGTCTTTCTGCTTATTCAGTCCTTTCCGGTTTACCCTATTCACCCAAAAATAAAACTAGATAAACAATGTGGCTACCCTCAGTTTGCAGATAACCTTGTGTTCCCTTCCCCTTCCCTTTTCCCTTCCCCTTCCCTTTGCCTTGCCTTGCCTTGCCTTCCCTCCCCTTCCCCTTCCCCTTCCCCTTCCCCTTCCCCTTCCCCTTCCCCTTCCCTTTCCCCTCCCCCTCCCCCTCCCCATCACTCTTCCTCTTCCTCTTCCCACCTTTTTTGACAGTTCAGGCTGTAATAATTTGAACCCCAACTTTCTCCTCCTCTACTATAAGGGAAATCTGCTCTTGAACGATCATTGCTGGTACTGTACAATAATGAGTACATTTATGTGTGCATATGCACAGACATACACACCACAGGGGAATAAGTTAGACTTTGTATAACCAAACACAGCTCTGATCATTAATAAAATTCTTGCTCCCATTCAGATCTGTATTGATTTCAGACTATTTTAATTCTCATTTACACTACGGATATTTCATATCCTCTGTCACTGTGAACGTAAATTATTTTCAGGTACCAATTGCTACAATGCAATTGTTGAACAATAATAGAAATTGCTCAACTATGCTTCCAGCATGGGATGAAGTGAGTATAGTGTAAATGGCAAGCATGACCATTTATTTGTCTTTATAGCCAAGCTGGCTCACTCATCCTTAGTTTAAGTGATAGTTCAAGCTGTGAAAGAGTTGTTATCGCACTCATCATTTTTATTACATAGGAAATGGTCCTTTTGGTTAATTGGATTTGGAAAATTTGCTGAGCATTCAGGTGAACCTCCATGAATCCTAGTAATATTGTGATAAACCACAAATCTCTGTCAGCTGTCCACATTCTAAGTAAGCCTTCCATTTTCTGGAGTTTTGAGCCCAGAATTGCAAAAAACCCCTATGACCAAACAAAAAAACCCCAAACAAACCAAACAAAACCCCTCCCAACCCTCTATGAAGTCCATTTGGACTTGATTTGATTACTGTAATATATTTTACAGAAAGAATGCTAAGATAGTGTGAGCCCTGTCACCCATACGTGTTCATAAAATACATAATGAGATTGATTTAGTTTTCAGATGTCTGGAGAAGAGAAGGCTCCAGAGAGACCTTATAGCAGCCTTCCAGTATTGAAAGGGCCTACAGGAAAGCTGGAGAGGGACTGTTTACAAGGGCATGGAGTGATAGGACAAGGGGGAATGACTTTAAACTAAAAGAGGGGAGATTTAGATTAGATATAAGGTAGAAATGTTTTACGGTGAGGGTGCTGAGGCCCTGGCACAGGTTGCCCAGAGAAGCTGTGGCTGCCCCTGGATCCCTGGCAGTGTTCAAGGCCAGGTTGGATGGGGCTTTGGGCAACCTGGTCTAGTGGAGGGTGTCCCTGCCCATGGCAGGGGAGTTGGAATTAGATGGGCTTTAAGGTCCTTTCCAACCCAAACCAGTCTGTGATTCTATGATTAACACATTAGAAGCAATTTCCTTAATACTCTGTAACTGAATGGAAGAAGGGAGCACTTGTGGATGTCTCAGCTGTAAATCAGCTTTCAGTAGTCCTATTCAATACCTGCCACCCTCACTGCAGGACAGTGTTCCTGAATCTGTCCCTTTGAATCAACTTTGCCATTTAGAAACAAAACCACAAGGGGGGTGGTGGGGTGGTGGGAAGAAATAAAGAAAAGAAGGAGTCACTCAAGAACTTGATTTTCCCGTTTGTCCTTCTAAGGTTTGGTCTAAAAGCCTTCAGAAGCATTAGGATACTTTCAATTAACTTCAGTGGGTTTTGAATGCAGACTTTAGAGAACAGTGTTTCACAAAACAGCAGACACAAGGCAGTCTTTCCCTTTCTCACAATAATGAAAAATAGTATGGCTTTTACAACTACTGTCAGTTCAGAAAATGGGGGGAAAGAAGCTGTAGTTTTCTAATGAGCCAAATAAACCCAACACAAGCATAGGTAATTTAAACTGCTGTCTCCATTTTAACATAGCTAATTATTAGTGTATGACTGAGATCTATATCCTATAAAAATGACATCCTCCACAATACAAGAAGGATAGTTTAAGCTACCTTAAATCACTCAACCTGCAATACATCTGAAATGTTTATTAAGCAAGTTTTTTATCCTCACCTCTGCTCTGCTGGCTTTAGTGAAAGCTTGTCTGCCAGGGAAAGCTCTCTACAGGTACCGCCAATTCTGTTTGAAGTTGGTGATCTGGGTTTGGCTCATAACATTCACAGTAGATTTACCTGAAAGATCAATAAAAGCGTGTTCAAAGCAAGATTGGCTTCATAGAGCCTAGGATTTTATTAATTTATATAAACTTCCTAAAACTTTTGCTATAAAGAAAAAGGGAAAAGCTTGAAAATATTCACATTGTACAGCAGGGTAATGAAAATGGTATTACAAAGTTCTGGAATTAGTTTCTCTTTTCCAAAAAAACCCTGTGAAAATAGTGTACATATCAGAATGACAGGATGCTACAGATACAGATGAGATTTTCAAGTATAGCTGGAGCTTTCAGATGTTTCAAGTTATGACATCTCAACAGGTCCTCATTTTCAGGGGATTGTAAGCACCCCATCTTGGCAATATGTCTTTAAAGTGTCTCATACAAAGCACCCCAAAATACCCTTCACAATATGCCTCCCTCAGAAATTTTTATCATGGCAAGTCCTTGATTGAAAACTGTATCTTCTGTCATTGATGTCATAAGGCAGATCATTGTAACAGGAGAAATCTAAAGGCAATTCTCATTCCCTACTGCTAAATGAAATAGTATCCCTCAGTGTGACACATGCCGATTTCTTCTTTTTTTTTTCATGGTGTATAGTTTAGTAGAATATAAAAACAGAATTTAAAACCCAATCAAGCAGCCAGCAAGACTTTGATCTCTAAAATGCTGGAATTATCTTTAATCAGAGGAGATTTATAAGTAGTAGTTGAATTAAAGGTGGAATTACTGTCTGGCTTTATTCATTTAAGTTTCTCTGCTCTTCCCACTAACAAAAATTTTGTCCCAAATATCTCCTGTATTCTTTGAGAGTGATTTGTAATAGGCAACTTCAGAATTGGGATAATCTTCTGGATCTTTAGTGGCAGCAGTATAAGTAGATCTGTGAGCTTGGAGGCCTTTATCAGTGAAAGAGTATTTATTTGAAGCTCTGGGAATGTGTGTTCCCAAGCCCACGGTGAACTGCCTCAAAGAGCAGAAGAAAATAGAGTAAGTCTGGATGGAGAAATCCTCATTTTTCATGTATGTTCCTAGGGAAAAGCAGGCTATTTTCTCTTGAAATCCTGCTTCTTTGCGTTACTTAGTTGTTCTCACGCAAAGATTCTTATAATGGAGGAGGGGTTTGGTTTCTTCATTGGAATAAATGGGAAAATATGTTGAAATGCTCAAACAGGTTAAAAGTTTCATAGAGAGGTCCTGTCCAGGAGAGGAAAAAGGGTGTGCCACAGCTCATGGACTAATGCGTCACCAGACCCTTCAGCAGCAGGTGAGCACTCTGTCACCTTCTTTCTCTTGCTACCCAGTTCAGGTTTGTCACTTCACAAAGGAGGTATTTGGTCAGAAAGGAGTTACTTCTATCAACAAAGCAAGAAACCCTTCTTTTTGCTGGTTTTTTGTGTGTGTGTGTGTGTGTGTGTGTGCGCGCGCGGCCAGCTTCACTACTCAGCCATCCCAGGCTGAGTTTTAGTTTTTTCACACTAAAATCATGTTTGGAAATATTTTGATGCTCCTTGTCAGATTTTGAAATAATACATTTCCTACCCCCCTCATCCAAGAAATGTAATATAGTTTAACCAAAAAATCGCAGAATGATGGAGTGACACATGTAAACAGAGCCTCCCTACCCCTACTCCTTCTCAAGCTTTTTCACGGAGAGATACCAATAGTGCCTTCTTCATTCCCCACAGCCTCACCAGTTTAATATTATTTATCACAGTATTTGCTGACATTGTTCATATACCACTGGAAAACTCTCTAGTCTCTGAGTTCAAACCTAACAGAACACAGGTTGGAAGTCATGCTTTCCTTGTTTTTATTGATACCACAGTGACATGAAAGGCCAATAAAGATGAAGTGATGTTGCCTGCATGGCCGAGTAGCTAGAGGACTGTCTTCCATGCACTTCATTGCCTTTATAGATGTTGCATTTTGTCACCTTCCTCCCATTCCATCCTGAAAGCAAAACTAGTTAAGTGGCTGCGTGGGGTGAAGCTATGCAAAGGGGAACTGCTTGAAGGGAGTTTTCAGGAAAAACAATTAGTCTCTGGAGGGGAAGGTATGATGTGGAGAAGGGAACATTTAGAGAGGAGGTTACTTTTTATTATCTTTTTTTTTTTTTTTTTTTTTTTTTGAGTTTCTAAAGAAAGTGCCAGGTGTTTGTTAACTTTCCAACCCCTGTGAACCAAGCATCGAGCCTAATCCACTGAGCCCTTTGCTAACTGAGCCCTGCTGGATTTATCCTGCTTTACTTAGCACATACTATCTGGATACTTTGACTGCCTCAGATGATTATGGCTTTAATTCTTTGTGGGGCTTTAGTGCACCATACCGGGGCATAATAAGACCTTAAATACTTTTTTTTTTTTTTTAAAAAAAAAGAAAAAATAAGGAAAAAAGAAGAAAAGAAGAAGAAACAAACCAAAAAAACCCTCATCTGCGAATAAAGGCTTTTATAAGCAGCATAGCATTGCACTCTGCCTGAGTGTTCCTTCTGACAGTGTAACACTGGAAAAATAAGTATTCCCATTGCCCCTTTGCAAGGAAAGGTCTAGCTGAGGCACAGTGAACAGCAGTTTAACATTTCTTGTTTTTCCTTTTATTTATGGGTAACTGGGATTGCTGCTCTTGTAGCTGTGAAGTAGGGCAAAGTAACCCACAGATGCAATTTCCACAAAGAGAGACCCAGGAAGAACAGTCTTAATAGACATCCAAAGAGAAGGGATAGCTAAAGCTCCCTTAAGAAAACACAGAGACACATTATGAATGAGTTCTGAGAAAGGTGTAAGTCAGTCAAACTCCTACTTCTGTACAAGCAAAGAAGCAAAATCACTATGAGGTTTGCATGCTCACTCCTTGCGATGAGCAGGAATCTTTATAACTTATCTAAATACACTATTTGACTCTTAATATACCTGTTCATAGTACAGCATGCTGAAAGATGGGGCTGAGAATACAAGGATGTCAATATAGGAGAAGAAAGGTGAGGACAAAAGAATGACATTTTTCAGTTCAGTGGTTTTTTGGGATCAGGAAAGGGGAACAGGCTGGAGGGAACATTTACCAGCCACCAACCGTGTGATGTGGCAGAGATCACTTGAGAGGACGTATTTTTCTGCACTGAGTTTTATAGTCTAGAATAAGGTTTGATGCCATGGTTCAGCTCTAATTCTCCTGCCGTGATGTTGGCATGCATACTATGTATATTTCTCTACACGTTGGCTTGAGAAAGGGGACAAGAAAAATTACATATCCCATTTTTAAAATTTTGACCACAACAGGGTACCGAAGAAGATGTCTGTGGGCTAGAATGTATTTCAGGGCTCTAGTGTCCACTCTGGGATCTCTGGTGACCCTATCTTCTCTCCCGTTTCTGCATACTGCTTAGCTGGTATTCATGTTTCTACAGTGACTTCTTCAGTTCCCTGTACATATAATCAGCTCATTCTGAACTGATCCTTCCATCCAGTTCTTCCTTCCCAAGCCCTATTTATCTACCAGTCCCTCCCACAAGGAGAAACAAGGAAAGAGGCTTGGGTGCCATCCTGCAATCTTCCTGACTTGTCTAAATCCCGGCCATGGTTTTGGTCCTTGTTAGCTAGCACCCATGCAGACAGTGTCTGAACATTTGTCAGGGGTTAACACAATATAGGAACCATTTCCAAGCAGCAGGTGGGATGCAGCCACTCTGTTTTCAGGAGGAAGAGTGTCTAAGCATATGGATGCAAGCTGTCTCCTCCCAGCTGGTCTCAAGAACAGAGAACGAGCCTGGCCTTCTTTGTTTAGGAATATACAGAAGGGAGAATTCTAGCAGCAAACAATAACTTGGGGAGCAGATGTGGTTTCTTAACGCTGAACTCATTGTTACAGTTTCTAATTATGTGTTTACAATTACGTATGCTTATAGTCGACTGTATTTCTTTCTTAAAATGAAAATAAATGACATTTTACATAGAAAATATTTGCAGGGGCATTTTCAGATGCTTCGTTATCTGTGATTATGTTTCTGTGGCTGTGCATCACTGTCTTCTTAAATGTATCTTTCTCACAAGCATATTAGACCTTAATCTGTATCTTTTTTATGATACCTTTATATATCACAAATTACTAAATAAATAAATGTCTTTTAACCTTTTTTTAGTAAATGAATTTCTTTTCCTGATTTTCATACTTTTACGTGATCCTCCCACCCCTGTAAAAATCTTCCTGTGCAATTAAAATGTTTACATAACTGCTATGCATAGTTGAAGCGTTCTCTGTTTAATAAACAAGATATCTGTCATATAGGGGGCAAGATTTCCAGTTGTTAAGCAGGCTGGATGAGTGGTAACAGTATTTTTAGCTTCTGTACAGAAGAATAGAAAAGGTAAATCTGTTCTTGATAAATTATTTCTTTGGAATGTAAATTCTGGTAGAAGATATATCTGAATGATCCTTAAAAAAATAAATTAAAAAATCTCATATACATTAAACTTCCAGACTTGTCAGACTTGATCCACCATTCATTTCACAGTAGCAAAAAAATGCCAGTGGGGAAAAAAAATAAAATAAAAAAGAGAAAGTTTTCCTGCTGTTAATGAGACAGAGGTGACTGTAAACAATAGATGCCTTATAGCTATTCTCAAACAGGAATCAAAGCTGTAATTAAATATAAAACACTGTCAGTGATAGGCTCTTTAATGTAACATATCTCAGTTGCTTTTCCTCTCTCTATCAAATATCTTCACTTAGACAAAAGCTGAGAGTGACTGAAAAGAACAAGAGAAGAAAGACTTGTGCTGAAGACTGATTTCTGCTTGCTTCTGACAACCAGTCCTGTAGCTTCAGGAGCAAATATTCTTGTCTAGAAGTCAGAACAGAGCTAATTACATGATTTTGGTGGCATCTGTCCAACTAAATGGTGCCATGTGAAGACAGTTTGTTCATAGATGAACACAGGCTTCAGCCAAACCCCAGGAAAAGCCAGATCCAAGCAGCATTTGGAAACGATACCTGCTCTGTTCAGACCTTGGGCTGCCTTCTCTTCGAGCTCAGAGTAGGCAAGGGATAAGAGAGGACATAACTTGAGGAGAACTGGTGAAGAGCCGAAGTTTCTTTACCTTTGCATTTTCAAGTTGTTTTATAACACAAATTTGTGGGTACTGGATGGTTGGCAGCATTCTCCCAAAACCATGAGTCCAAAGTATGTTGCTCCATGAATACACACAAATGAGAACAAAGTAAAGGGAGTACTGGAAGTTCGAGGTAACTCTCACGTAACGCCTGCCTGAGCTAATCAAAAGGATACACAACTTCTGCACAGTCCTTGATCAGCTGTGCAATGCCTCAAGCCAGAATCCAGCCTATATATGTAAACAAAGAGGAAGCCGTGAGCAAGTACTGGGAAATAGGCCAGAGGATTTGGTATAAAGAACCACAGTTCTTACATGGTGCAGGTTAATTCTCTTCTTGCATAATTCTCTACTTGCAAATCAAAAGAAAGTACTTTGGAATCTGAAGCATTATCCTGTTACAAGGTTGTAAGATAAAGTCAAATTCTACACCATTGAAGTAAGCGTAGATAGATAAACACAGTATAACTAATCTGTTGGGTTTGGGGTAGCATAGCAGCTACACCCAAGGCATTTCAATATGTAACAGAAACAATCTTGCATCTATATTACAAGAGGAAATAGAGTCAGAAGGAAAGAAATTCTATTCCCAGTTTACTCAGAATAACTCTGCTACAGAATATGACCCTGGAGAACCTCCTCCACACAAGAAGATATTAAGCAACTACTTCTACTTTCAAGAACAGTGGAAATAATGAAACTTGGTTTCTTATGGTTTGAAGTTATGAGTTTGGACTTTCTGATGTCTAATAAACTGTATGCGCTGCTGGTGTATGTAGTGACCCTTCTCTGCAGATTTGCTAATAATCATATGTTGAGTTCATACAGCAGCTGTCTCTCAATGGAATCACAAAAAAAAAAGGTTTTTCTCCTTTACTGAGCTAGCCAGTGACATTTCTAGGAATTTGATGTAATAGAAAGAGTTGTCAATCTCTCAAATTATGTTGACAATGACAAATATGTTAAAAAGTCATTAGGGAGATACTGATAGACATGTGAAAGCATACACACACACACAGTCTCAGCAAAACTGCATAAGCCACAGATCCTTACAAAAATGACACTTGGAGTATTGGTGGCTTAAGGCCCAGAAACTGCTTTAGTGCAGAAAGAACAGCTCATGGATCTCCTGTTTTATTGCACCCAGGGGCAGAAACACCCCTGAGGGACAGCGGTCCATGAAGGACCCATGCTGGAGCAGAGGAAAATGAATAAGAATCATAGAATCATAGAATGGTTTGGGTTGGATGGGACCTCAAAGATCATCTAGTTCCAACCCCCCTGCCGTGGGCAGGGACACCCTTCACTAGACCAGGTTGCCCCAAGCCCCATCCAACCTGGACTTGAACACTTCCAGGGATGGGGCATCTACAACCTCTCTGGGCAACCTGTGCCAGTGGCTCACCACCCTCACAGGGAAGAATTTTTTTTCCTTATATCTCATATAAATCGACCCTCCTTCAGCTTAAGGCCATTACCTCTTGTCCTATCACTACTTGTCCTTGTAAACTGTCCCTCTCCAGCTTTCCTGTAGGTCCCTTTAGGTGCTGTAAGGTGCTATAAGGTCTCCCTGGAGCCTGCTCTTCTCCAGGCTGAACAACCCCAACTCTCTCAGCCTGTCCTCATAGGAGAGGTGCTCCAGCCCTCTGATCAGCTTCATGGCCTCCTCTGGACTCGCTCCAACAGCTCCATGTCTGTCTTGTACTGGGGCCCCCAGAGCCGGACGCAGTACTCCAGGTGGGGTCTCACCAGAGCAGAGTAGAGGGGCAGAATCCCCTCCCTAGACCTGCTGGTCACGCTGCTTTTGATGCAGCCCAGGATACAGTTGGCAAAGAGCTGGACTCCACTCCGAGCATGACCTCAACCTCCTGCGCCACTCAGCACATCACCAGGAGAATTGGGACAGGCTAAGTGTAATACACATCAAAAAAAAAGGGAGGTATGAAACTAGAAAGAGGGGAAAAAAGGTGTTGACTGAAGTTCAGCCTGAGTAAGGGGAAAAGAAAATGTTTCCCTAGGTTTTTCTTCAGTAATGAAAAGTTTGTGTTAATTGGCAGTAAGTTAAATTAAGTAAAATTCCCCATGTCGAAACTGTTTGGCCTGTAATACCCTTCTCTGCTATCCACCTCCTATGTGGGAATGTTGCAATTTCACAAACCCTTCCCTCTCTGCCCCAGCTAAAAATTTCTAGGTGTTTGCTGGCTGGCAAACTAGTAATGCCTGAGTAGATACATTTCGATAACACCAACGGGCAGCTTTTCATAGTTACCACTGACACTAAATAAAACAGGACAGAGAGTGATCGCACATACCCAACTGCTTGTTATTGATCCGGCTTTACTGCTGGCATGTTCTCTGTCATAGTTGTGGTGTGTACCAATAAGAAATCTTCCAGATAGAGCCTAAACATGTCTTAGTAATAGGACATGTCATCCCATACCTCATGGGTATGTGGACCAAAATGCTTCAGTTTAACTGTATATGGTACTCCCGTATATCACGGTAGGCTTTGCAACCTCAAAGATTGCTGCACGCCTTTCTGTTGCACACACAAAGCATTTCTTAGTTTCATGCCAAGAAAACATATGGTGGTGAGCACTTTTGACTGAAAAAAGAAAAATTCGTACAGAAGATAAGTGTATGTCTTGGAGCCATAGGCACTCCACACAGAGCCCCACAGAGGTTCAGAGGCAAGTTAGTGTGAATGTTGCCAACCTTGGCTTCAGGGCTAAGGAAAGGAGGGACTCTAGATGGGAACAGCTTTCCCACCCCAAAGAATATTTTCCCCCTTATTCCTTGGGGTAGTTATATCGTTCTTCTCATCACAGGATGGGAGGTACATCACAAACATTTATGTGTGTAACCTTACAGCTTTGCTCATGCTAACAATTCAGGTAGGGAGCTGACTCACATCAAATCAGTTCTTACTTCTAGTTGATATTTTTGATGGCCAGAGATTATATTAATGTCTTACTCCTTGGCATGTTACTGTCTACAGAATTTGGTACATCTCAGTAATCTTGATTTGACAGGCTGCTTGTACTCAGTCTGCTGACTTGCAACCTCTTCATCAATATGTGGGGTGAGTGGCTATTCTAAAAATCAAGTGCTTGGGAAATTTGAGCTATAGACAGCACAAACAGTATCTCTAAGATTGTTACATACAGTGTATTGGAGAACAGGCTGGATATGATATTAAATTCCTTTAGCACAGACATGTATAGTCATTTGCACTGCTGTATAGTGTCTTACCTAACCTTTAGATGCCCCTCCAGAAGGGAGAAGGTTTTATGCATCTCCTGTGTTGTACCCGGCAACTCCAACCAAAAGTCTTCAATAATCTAATGCAACTCAAAAAGCACAATTTCCTTTGTTTAGATAACCAATATGAGTCAGAGTGTCCTGTAATAATGAGAGTTTTGACCCTCAGTGCACTTTCAGACAGCTGAGTTTGGAGCTGAGTCTCTTAGTTTTCTTGAACCTTAGATTAATAATCTACTGGGGACATTTTTAAGTCTAACAACTAATTTTAATTGTATAATGACAAAAATAATATTTGCCACACTGTTTTGCGTACTAAATTCCCTCCACAGAGTTATGCTCTAACTTTTTTAGCTCTACATTTCTTTCTTCTTCTTCTCAAAGCTAAAGGACTGACTTGAACAACAGTCAAGGCCTTCAGAATCCTCAAGGACCCTTCAATCTCTGAGCTTCACAAAAGCAAATCAACTGCTTCAGCTAACAAAAAAGCTGTTCCACAGTTGGAATCAACCTGGTAATATTTTCCCAGTGCACAATGGCACCGGTCACCTTCTTCCTAATTAATTACCACCCCAGCAGAGCTGTACCAATGTGTTTTGAAAAGTTCTCAACAACAACAGTCTCTTCTGTGAAGTAGCTTAAAACATGCACATTGCACTCCGTTTTGATTGATTGATGAACCTCACTGCAGTGTATATAATAATGTGCTAAATGTTACATATGCCCTTAGTGGGTAATTTCAGGAAATTATTAAAATGTGCTTCTTTTAAAAGGTTTGGTAATGTAAGTCAAAGAGACACTTAACAGACCCGATGCTGATTAGTGTGGGTGACCACAGTATACCGGAGTCTTTGATATTTCTTGGCTTTTTCTCGGTTTCCCGGAGGCCCTTTGGACAAAGCGAGAAAGATGGCTGAGACACCCTTGGCCTTCTGGGAAACTCAGTGACATTTAAAGACTGCTGGGGCCTATTCTGCTAATATCTAAACTAATTAAAATCAAATCATAATTGTAGAAGCTTGTTCACCAGAATTCTAATAAGCCTCGGAGCAGTACATGCTGCATGCTGTTGTGCTAAAGGCTGTCTCAGCTATGTGAGAAGGGTTTTACTATACAGTGAATTGTTCTCAGCGATTTTTCTCGATCTTACAACCAGCTCCTTATATAAGAAATGTCATTTCAAATGTAGGATGAAGACTTGCTTCAACTGTATCATATAATGGGATATTTGTCAGGGTGTGGCAGGCTTGGATATACCGTGTTCTTATTAGGACTGAGTGTGAGACCCTGCACTGAACTTCCACCTGATACAGCCCCAAAACTATTTCTAGGATTATAATTGGCACCTGAGGAAGCAGAGCAGTTGAGGAATAAGGGCACTTGCCAAACAGCCATGAGTTAGGTTCCCTTTCCCTTACTTCACTCCCTGCACAGTCGCGGTCAGTTCCTTCAAAAATGTAGGAATTATTTGGAAATCAAAATTAAAGACAGCATATGATTGTATAAACCCCTACTTTGAATAAAGGATGCAGTTAATACTCTTTCAATTACAATCTGCCATCCCCAGAAAAGGTACAAAGAAAAGTGCTCAAAGGTGATCGGAGGTAGAGAAAACATTCAGTTTTCCTTGGTTAGGACTCCTCCGCGTGGAAAAGTGATTGGGAAGGGATGTGATAAATAAATTGATAGCATGGAGAAGGTGAACAAAGAGTGCTTATTCATTGCTACAACAAATGAAGGGACACACAAAGAGATTATCAGGCAGCAAGTTTAAAAGAAATAAATAATACCTTTTTGACACTGCACAGTTAAACCGAGGAGCTCGCTACTGTAGGCTGTTGTAAACATGTTCAAAGAGGAATGAGGTAAATTAATGGTACTTCAGTTGAAAAACTAAGTTAAAAATTAATCTTCACCAATAATGGCTGGAGGCTGCAAGAATGTGTCATGGGACGGATCACTCATGTTTTCTTTCTTTCTTATATTCCTTGGTAAATATCTCCAACTGGACACAGCTGAAGACTGGTAGGTGGATATTTTCCTGATCTGAGATGATCATGCTTACTTAAGAAATCAGTGACATATTAGGGTGTCTAAGTCCTATTCCTTTCAACAGAATTATACGAAATGTTTAATTAGCTAAATTCTTTGAGTATAAAACAAAGCAAATTACAAAAATGAGAAAAAAAACCCCCAAACATGGACCACACCCCAGAGTATGCAAATACTGCAGAGCAACCATTAAGGAGCACTGGGGATCTCACGAAGTAAAAATTTCATCACTCATTACACACCTCTTCTTGTTGAAGGCAATGAGAACTTCATTACAGACTTTACTGGAAGCGGAGGAAGGTCTACAATGAAGTTTTTGTTTATTAAGTGTCTGGCTCCATTACAATTATTGTCTCTCCTATCTGCATTCATATCAGGCTGGGAGAAGGCTGGTAAAGGTAAGCGTCACAATTAAAGGTAATTAACCCAGCAGGAAATCTGTTATCAGGTAACTACCGGCATGATGGGGGTTTGGGGAGATACAGGACAGGAGAGGATAGGTTTCATATATTTCATCAGAGTTTCAAACAAGTGCAGCAAGGGCCTAATTCTGCTCCCTTGGGGTCAATACACAGGAGGTGTATTCACTCACGTTGGGACTGCAGAAGATCACGGACAATATGTTAGTGCATCTCAGTGCAATACAGTAAATGATAGGGTCATACAGCTGAGCTGAATGAGAGCTATGTCTGATGGAGTACATGCTGCTGATGAAGTATGTGTCTGTCAACTTCGCTCTGAGTCTGGCAGGTCTTATTTTTAACGTCTGTGTGTTCGGTGTCACTATGGCTGTGTAGTGAAATACCTGTGTCAGATCAATAAGACACTCTAACTGCCAGGGAAAACGGTGTGAGAATATAACAAGTATTAAAGCATATAGGAAAGGCTTGTTAATATTTAGCAAAACTAATCTGTGTCTCACTAGCCAAAACATGCACATCCAGCCCTTTTGGGAAGACAGCTTTGAAGATTCACTAAGTTGAAACGAGGTTTTCTGCACGATATGTAACCATTCATATTCTCTGTGGGCTAAATCCTATTCCATAATTTTGAAGTCAACCTTTGAGATTTGGGAGATCATTAGAGGGTTTGTGTATGTTTTCTTCATTCTGTTTTTCCAGATAGACCAAATGTAGTCACTTTATAGATGGAAATGTGATTTAAATAATATGACTTTGCTAACATTACATTTTGAATTTATCTTTATTAAGGCTGCATTTTAATTTCATTCCATGTATCCTCATTAAGCAACTGTTTGCTCCCTTAGGCATTTTTTCAAGCTAACTTTTAATCTACCTATCGGTACTCAAAGCTGTAAAAGTTAAAGCCTATTTGAATTTTTATTTGGAAATCTGCTAGATTTTTTCCCCTTTATAGAACTGCAGGCATTCCACTTTTGCTGGAGACGGTCTATTTTCCGTATATAACCTGATAAATATTAAATTAAATAACACATGTTCATATCAATGTTTTCTATGCAAAGCCCTGATCTCCAGAAAATTATATATTAACCACAATAGCATTTTATTTTACATTACTATTGCAGAAAGCCTGTCTAATCAGCTGTCTGAAATCCTGTCACTGTAGCATTCAGATGTTGTATAGTCATTGAAATTAGCAGCCAGTGGGCCTAAAGGACATATATTTTCCTTGTTTCTATCGATTCTGACTTCTGAATATAGCACACACTACTTTAAGATGACAGGTGATGGAAGAAAGTCCAGTGAAAGGAAAGTCATTGATAAGGAGCTGCTTTACATCGTGCCATGTAATGTGATTTCTTTGCACATACAACAGTGGCAGCATCTGTATCACATAAAAAAAATAAAAATATTTTTTATTATTGTACACTCAAAGAATAAATTTCTTTTGTGCTATATACAATCCCTAGAAACTTTAGAGTGGGAAAGACAGGCACATCTCAGGGAGGTAATAAAAGCACCCAGCACTGGTTAAGATTGCAAAGCAAGTTAATGGTGTCTTGAGACTTGGATTTGGATTTCATGCTCTCTCATCTAGTGCCCTCAGCCATCCACCCTCTGCCTTTGATGAGCTGCAGTGGACATTATGGAAACCGATCCTGTGGCGGTGTTGGCGTCACACAAGTCAGGTCATACATCTGGCAATGTGAAGTCATAGTGGGTGAGCTACCGCTCTCCTGGTCTCATCCTCTCCTTCCTCCTCCTTTGCCTGTGTTTCTCCCCGTACAATCCAGCTCAAGTCACTGTATATTTACCTAGAGAAACAAAATTATTGGCCCTTGGTTTGATACAATCCTTCATTCCCAGAACGTATATAGTCTACAGTTACTGACTGCTCTCAAACTAAGTTATTGTTTAGGAATATTTCTTCAGCTCAGCATTTCTTGTTTTGAAAAGCTGGGTGCTACCTTCAGCAAAAAAATAAATAAAACCTCTAAAGTAGGTCAGGAATCAGAACCAAAAAGGCTGCTCAAGGCAGACTCAGATCTGTAGGTATTTGCAATTTTAACTCACTGGTTGTTCAAAACATAACTAAAGCTTATAAGCATACAGTACAAACAGTTAGCAAGGAAAATTTTTTTATATTATAAATGTCTGCATATGTCTTAATTACTCTCTGCTTGATTACATATAAGTTAGAGTGTGTAAAACTATAGCTAGATATAAATAGATATAAATTGCACAAACATAACTAGATTGTTTGGGGTTTTTTTGTGGTATTTACTGATTTAAGTTCTAATTTCATATACCCTTTCAATTATGACTGGATTTCCTTCTAAGTGACACTCAGAGTTCACTGCTGCAAGTGATTGTTCTGAATAAAAATAATTCTGCTGAGAGCAGTGAGATAACCTGTGCCTTATGCACTCCCGCACTGAGATACACTGCAGGCACTTAGCAGGAGGAACAGTAGAGACGAAAAACTTTCAGAAAAAGAAAATGTCTGTGTCAGTGCTATTCCAAATGGTAGCTGCCTTTTTAATTTACTGCACCATCTTTAACAGTAAATATTACTTCTCCATTGCTGGGTGTTTCCAAACTTGATTCCTTAGCCTTGTAATAAACAAGCCAGTCTCAACAGTAATAATGGTTCAAGTACTACTGGTTGGAAGTCACTAGTGGAAGATGCAGCAAGGTGACAATTTGCCTTTGTGCAAAAGATCTTTCCTTGGGCTAGGTGGGGACGTGTTTCCTCAGAGGCCACTGCAGACTCCATTTTGGAGTTCGTTGAGCGTATTTGCAGGTGTGGAGAAGGGAAAAGCCCAGTACAGCAAAGAGAGCACTTCAGGTCTGATCCCTTCCAGCCAAGGATTTTCTTCCTAGTTGGTCCAGTGAGTCCTCACATTTTCAGCCAAGCTGAGGTCTTTCAAGGGAGATTGTATCACCCCTATGAACATGCTCAAAAAGCTAACCACTTTCTTAGACTGACTTCTCACCAGGCTCAGTAAAGAGTGAAAAACACCAGAATAAGTGTGGCCAAGACAGCAAAAACATGAGTGTGGAAAAACATATGCACATTTACAACCTCCATTCCAGTATCACACAAGGTATGACTTCTATCAGCTAGATATTGAGCGCAAGAATCACAAGTGTTCCAGAAAATGCATGATTGATATACCTAATAAATGCAATCAAAGAGCAGGAGCAGATTCAGACAAATGTCCCCATCTGACCTTGAAGTCACATGGTTTTAAACCTAAGGTAGCTAGCAAATTACTTCAACTGACCTGTACTCTGCAGGAAGGTACACATTTGCTCCAACTCTCTGTTGGGCAGGCAGTTTACATATCCAGCATAATTACTTCTATTAGAAGTAATTGACTTCTAATGGGAAATTTCTATTGACTTCTGCTAGACAAGGTCCCTGAGATCCTGTGCAACGCTGCCAAAGCACTGCCTACAATATCCAGGCTGAAGACAGGACCTTATGGGCTACCAGTGGGAACCTAATGGGGGTCCTCCTCATTCATCCCATTTTGGCTTCTTGACAGATCTCAACAAATGCATGTAATTGCTGGAACTAGAGTCAGAGACATCCACTGTATTCAGGCTTGAATCTTGAGATGGAATTCATGGGGGTTTTTTTAATTCCTTTTAAAAACAAATATATTGTTGGTTTTTAAGTCCATGCAATTTGTGTGTGCAATTATTATTTTTTCTTTGCATAATTCTGATCCTGCTTCTAAGACACCGAGGTGAAAAATGAAAAGAAATTCAAGCTCATGGATCTGCCCTCACCAAATGAAGACCAGATACAGAAATACTGCTGACCTCACAATTTATCCCAAATCTCTACCAAATAAAAACTGGATTCTTTGGTGTCTGAACTAAAAGATCCTTTAGCTATAGGTATTTGCAAGCTTATATACCTCTTTGAATCAGCCAGTGGGTATGGACAGGTTTCTCGTAGGTTACAAATCACACCTCGGGCCACCTTCAACCTTGTTCAGCTATAAATATTTCAGCTCAGATGGGACAAGGAGGGAAATATAAGTTGGGTCAGATGCTTTTGACTAACGTCCCTTCAATGTCTGCTCTTGATTAAAAAATTCAAGTCATACTGTGAAAAAGCGATCCTAGTTTGAGGGTGAATTTCCAAAAATGCAGGGCTGCTGTTATAAATGGAAAATAATTTTCACACAAAATGTTGCTTGATTGCTTGCTTACTTTCTTCCTTCCAGAAACATAAAATTAATTTAACGCTATTCTGATTTATACCATATGAGGGCTGTGCCCTGTTTCTTCATAATGTCCATGTGGGTTTCTTGTATTCAAATGGGTAAGGAACTTCAGTCTTTTGGGGGGTGTTTATGTTTTCAACATATTAAATATTTATTCCTATTTAGATCTTGTTCAGAAGATTATCCAATTATTTACTTCCCAGTATTCTTAGCACTGCACTGACTTAACTTGTGCTTTCAGAGGTCTCGGTCATTTTGTCTTACCAAAAAGTTCAGAAAAGTCACCTCCTCTCAATGCTGCAAGTATAAGAACATCTTTGTTGAAGGAGGAAGTTCTGCTGTTGTTTTGATGGCTTAGACTCTACTGGTGCAACACGTTGGTAAGAAGTGAACTAATGCTGAGGTGGGTTGTCACTGCTGACTGTTATTAGCAGCAGGTTCATCAGTTCCTGAAATCAGGGTGTCTGCAATTCCACCAGTTTGATGTTCCTTGACAGCTACCTGGTAAGTCTCTGAATGTGTTGCTAATTGCAAAAAACACAGGAAGGATCAAGAATGTGTGATATCACTGTATGTAGTCCAACATGGAGAGTTATAATTTGGTTGTTAATAGAAGGTTTTATTAGGAACTCAGTAATGAAGAAGACTGCTGCAAAAGTATAGACAAGAAATAAAACAGATGAAAAATTGCTTTTAGCATGATATTTCCAATTCTACTATATCTTAGGAAGCCTTAACCAGGACAAGCTTGTAGCATTTAACAGAAAAATTATTCAAACTCTAGCTCTGCAATTTCTGCCATGTTGAATAATGTCATTCTTTTATGTGGCAAATTTGTTTGTATCCCATATAAATTTGGCAGCTCTATCATTTTTCCAATCATATACAATTACTTAAATCAGAAATGTTGAATCAGAGTATGGAAGTTAGCTACAAAGCTCAAATTATCCCTTTGAAACAAGCTTTTTGATATTATAAGTTTCCTACTGTAAATATTTTTGAATAACTCATATCTCTTTGGGTGGGAGTGTTGATCTGCTTGAGGGCAGGAAGGGCGAAGGCCAACTGTATGAGTTTCAACAAGGCTCAGTGCCAGGTCCTGCACTTGGGTCACAACAGCCCTGTGCAATGCTACAGGCTTGGGGAAGAGTGGCTGGAAAGCTGCCTGGTGGAAAAGGACCTGGGGGTGTTGGCCAACAGCCAGCTGCACATGAGCCAGCAGTGTGGTTGAACATGAGCCCAGGTAGCCAAGAAGGCCAACAGCACCCTGGCTTCTGTCAGGAATAGTGTGGCCAGCAGGACCAGGGCAGTGACAGTCCCCCTGTACTCAGCACTGGTGAGGCTGCACCTCTAGTTCTGTGTTCAGTTTTGGGCCCCTCACTACAAGAAGGACATTGAGGTGCTGGAGCATGTCCAGAGAAGGGCAATGAAGCGGTGAAGGGTCTAGAGCACAAGTCTGATGAGGAGTGGCTGAGGGAACTGGGGTTGTTTAGCCTGGAGAAAAGGAGGCTGAGGGGAGACCTGATCACTCTCTACAGCTACCTGAAAGGAGGTTGTGGTGAGGTGGGTGTTGGTCTCTTCTCCCAAGCAACAAGTGATAGGACAAGAGGAAACGGCCTCACATTGTGCCAGGGAAGGTTTAGTTTGGATATTGGGAAAAATTTCTTCACCACAAGCGCTGTCAATCACTGGAACAGGCTGCCCAGGGAAGTGATTGAGTCACCATCCCCGGAGGTATTTAAAAGATGTGTAGATGTGGTGCCTAGGGACATGGTTTAGTGGTTGGACTTGGCAGTACTAGGTTAACAGTTGGACTTGATGATCTTAAAGCTCTTTTCCAACCAAAACGATTCTATGATGCTATGATATTACAGTGCAGTTGTGAGAACCAAAGGTCTCATGAATTTAATTCAGTTTCGCAGATTTGTTTTGTACAGAAAAAAAAAGGGGGGGGGGGGATTTGGAAAAACAATGATACATTTCAAGTAATCATCTCCAAAAGGAAACTTCTAGATTTTTCTCTTGGAATGACTTTATTTTAAACAAAAACTGCTTAACATTTTTATTTTGATATGGTGCATTTTTATGGTATCAGGTAACCAGAATATCTAAGATTTTGTTGGAGGAAGAGAATGCCACTAATTTCCCTTCCATTCAATTATGGCTGAAAAAGTAGTAGGAACAGACTTTCTTACAAAGGTTTAAGACCTTGCATATAAGTAAGCTAGAAACTTGCAACACTGATATGTGCCCACCAGGTGAGTTGTTGAAGATAAACAAGAAAAGTGAGTTTCCAGGTAATTACATGTTTTTCCCTGGGACTGAAAAACAAATCTGGGGCAAGTTTCGCAGTTTGAAGGTCAGGTTTTACTTTACCTTGGTGTTTCATTCCACTTCAGATTGTTGCAAAATCTGTTCAATCTTCCCCAAAATCTGCTTTTCTATCTTGCACTTTCCTGTTGATAGGTTGCTTCCCTGCAAACCCTTTAAAGGCTGATACGTGCAAATCTGCAAATCCTGAATACTTCCAGCTTGCTTTAACCTTTTGAATCTTAATTCTGAACTAATTCTAATCTTGAAAATGATGGAGACATATTGGATAACATCTCTTAATGCCTACCATAAGCAAGGATCCAGCTGGCATAACATAAAACCACGACTACAGGTTGCTGACTCCTCTCCCCTACTGCCAAATTTGCATTACCACACTGAGAAGAGCAGTGTTAGTAAAGGAACCAGCAGGCTGGACAAAGAAAGAAGGTTTTGTTCAAACTTCCCACTGATACTGAGTTTCACAGGTAATAGGCAGGACTGGCCTAAGGCCAAAAATAAACTTTTTATTTGGCTCTCTCAGTGAAGGAGACTCTACTCCTTACAACACAGGACTTCAGCAAACTTTCCCTGAAGCTAATGAAATTTCACTCAACTCAGGACTGTTAAAAGTGATTCTAGAAGATGGTATAACTTGAATCCCTCATATATGGTTTTCTTTCCAGAGTCCTGTCAGCAGCTAGAGTCATTTGGCCATATATCAGGAAATTTTTAAAAAGGTCTAGATGTATTTGACATTCACATTATGCACCATGAGGAAAAATAATAATTCTAGTTCTATTTTTCCTTTGCAGATTTTTCTGAAACCACATGAATAAACTTGATTGTGCACATGCATATGTACCTTCTTTAATCAAAGGATAGAACAGGAACTGTCTTTAAAGACTCCCATAACTGGACTGTGCTGTGTAGCTAAAAAACATATACAAATTAGAGAAGTCTTAAATTAAAAATATGTGCCTCCAGAAATCTGAGGGCATTTTGCATCTGAATGAACAACAGTCAGCTTCAGGAAATAATTCTTTTCCCCTACCGGAAAACTTTGTTGCCGCTCAGAGAAAAACAAAACAAAACACAACACATAATTCTGGGAATTGTCATATTATTTTTCATGTAGAAAATGTCATTTCCTCCTACAGTTATCTTTAGTTTCTCATCCTCAATACTATAGCTGTCCTTTTGCATTCTGTGACATTAAGTAAAGAAATGCTTGTGGAATCTTCTTGTCTAACTTCACTTTTCTTTCTAAAATGTGACTCTCAATAAAAAAGCCCACAAACTGATTAACTATTCTAAAACCATTTGATCACACTCCAAAGCCCAAGAGGTGCTTGAAGAACAATTTTTAAGTTTTATATTTTAAAAATAATTGAATATTTCTAATCCTAGGTGTCCCAATCCCAAGTGTTACTTGCAGAACTAAGTAAATAAAGTTCTTCTGTATTTGCATTTTAATTTTCTTTTAACAATTTGCAATATAGATTTTCATACAGAGAACACTTTTTTCATAAACAGATGCTACTCTAGCTGTCATTGCAAAGATGTGTGACTGAATTTCTGAAAATCTAAGAGAAATGTTAAAAGTGACATGAAGTAAAGCAAATGATTTGACTATTGTTTCAAGTGTTCTTTTTAAAAATTTAAATGGGAAAAAAAAAAATCCTGAATATATTATTCAGTAATAATAATGATCTTTCAATAATGCTTTAAATTGCTAAAGTTCCTACGTAAACACTACTTAATTCCAATAATAGCCATAACTTTTAAATGCTAATATTAACCTTACAAAAGTAAGTCGATTTGCGCGTGTGTGTGCATGAGGGTACGTTCCCTCCACGCATTCACGTGCACAGCCTACGCAGCCATTTGTCAGTCTCTAATAAGAAGCAGAAGTGACATCTGTCATGCATTCCTGTAAACACATTAAGCAAACACAATAGGACCCCAAAACGTTTACTCAAGTACTCTAATTAATTGTGACTTTCTGTAACAGAATTTTCTATGAATTAAACAGAAAGATCCATGCTCTCTCCTCCCCCTCCTGTAGCTTTTTGTGCAGAGGGAAAAGATTTAAACTAAAGACTTCCCTTCTGGCCCTGCCAAGGTGCATTTTTTCCTCATAGACTTGACTTGCAGTAGAAGTTGATGTGAGAGTTTGTCATGGCTGTTTTGACAGTCCGGTCATCCTAATCCAGGGATCTGGTCCCTGTGGTTTGTCAATTATCCTACTAACCCTACAGCGAGAGGAACACTCAAGGCACTGAACTGTCATCCAATAACCAAGAAATAATGTCAGCAGCCAGTGAGTAGGGATTGTGAGAGATGGGGATGCTTTTGACAACAGAGAAGTGTGGATCATTTCAGCATTTATTTTATTTATAGGCATTCATAACAAATTAATTATATCTCACTGCAAGGCTTCACTAAAACTTGCCAGATCCAGACCTGCATGCACGCACAGGATGATGAGCACGATTGAGTGCAGAGATTGCAGCACAGCAGATCCAGGCGCGGAGGTTCGATTCCCAGTTCCTTTCACGCCCCCCCCCTCCTGTGACCTTGAGCTTGTTACTTGACTTGGATATGTTTCAATATCCCCCTGGATAAACTGGGGATAAAAGCATCCACTCTTAAGAGCAGACAGAGCCTTAATCAATTAATGCCTGTAAAGGACATTAAGATCATTTAGCAAAAGGTAGAATTAAAGTGCAAATTATGGTAAGGTCCTACTGAAATGAAAGGCAAGTGTGTTTAAAAGGGGATTTAGATGCAGAAGGCTAGACAGCAAAGAAAATCTAGGTGGAGGATCACAGGAGGCTTGATTCTGATCCAGTGTGTATCAGGATAATTTGGCTTAACTCCCCACTTAATACTAGCAAAGCAGGCTCTGCCCTGGATTCTCACTTGGTGTAAAGTTACACTGATCTATGATTGCACCAATTAACTGACAGTACAAATATTTGGCTCTTAACATCCTCATAATTAGAGCTATAATTTTGGGGTTTTTAAATTTCCTGAATCTGTTTTTTCCTATTGTTTCTCAATCACAGGTTTACTCTAAGTGTGTAGAAGTGACAAAAAATGTCAGAAGAAATGAAGTAACACAGACAAACTAAATGCCTGGAGTCATCCTGTTTCCAAGTAAGCCACAGCATCACCAGCAAGACTGGATGATGGCACGGGTACCAGTAAGAGTCTTTTACACCTTTAGTTTCTCTAGTTGAGATGTGGTACTGCACCAGCAGTAAACGGTTCAAATTTTCTGCCACCTGACAGCTCTTCAGAAAAGCACAGGTTGTGAGATGGGTGAATTCACTCGACAGACATTTGTCACCATCGAGGTAACTTCTTTTAAACTTACATACTCAGTTTTCTCATTTCCAGCAAAACAGCGTGGGAATAGGCCAGCCAACACAGTGTTGGGATAAACTCTGATGAGACACAGCTGATATGAAATTTAAAATTTTAAGGCATTGTTTTAAGACTGCTTCTAGTAGACTGAACAATTTAGAGCTCTAGTGTTTGTGGTGGTTCGGAAGGTTTATTCTGGACACTAGCACAGAAATGCAAAGGAGAAATTTTTGGTGAACCTTGGAAGGAAAAGTTCTTTTGGTTGTAGGTGTTTCAAAACCATGGGTGCTACTATTGGAACAACTGAATGTAGTGGATCATAGTAGATCATGCTATTCATCAAATAATTTCATCTCCTACATATCCCCTATATGACTGAAATATGCACATCCACTACTGACATTTTGGAAAAGTCTGGGAAAAGAGAGATACCTCAAAGTGTCTGTTTAAAATCACCACTTTCATTCTTAGCTATATTAGTGGGGAATTAAAATCCGTTGTCCAGGACTTTTCATGGTCATGTCTGGTATTAGACCCTAGCTATTTCAATTGCAGTATTATCAAACCTGGAAAACAGCTGGAAGCCAGCCCAGGAAAATATTGTACCTCAGCAATGTGTGGCTATGTGAATATCAGTTCATTGTGCAAAATTTAAACCATCTTATTCCTGAAAACCTTGAAAGTATTTGCCTTGTAAAGAAAAAACCTCAAACCTTTGGAATAACCCAAATGAGAAACAACTGATCCAACTAAAACCAGCTGAAACAGCTGGTTGTTGTCATTCTCCATAGCATTCAGGTAGTTTAGGGTAACTTCTTATATATAGAAACATTGTCTTGCCACCAAAGACTAAAAAAGTCTGTGCTGGGGATGAATATTTGTAAAGACAGAAGGCATATTCTGTTGTGGAAATATACATAGCATAAGGAAATAATGCTCAGCTCCCAAGAGCCAAAGCCATGAATGAGTCAACATGTGTTCCCAAATGAAGGCCACTAAACTTTTTTCTCCATGTTTCTCTCCATTTTATGCTCTGAATATGATCCCTGCTGCTGTTGAAATGTCAGTCAAGAAAAACTTTTTTGCTGGTTTATGTACTTGCCTGCTGGTAAATGGAGATTTCCACAGTCACTCAGGAGCCTGATGGGAGTTGTTTTCATAATTCCCTGTGCTGGTTTTGGCTGGGATAGAGTTAATTTTCTTCATAGTAGTTAGTATGGGGATCTGTTTTGGATTTGTGCTGAAAACAGGTTTGATCATACAGAGATGTTTTCGTTATTGCTGAGCAGTGCTTACACAGAGCCAAGGCCTTTTCTGCTCCTCACACCACCCCACCAGCGAGTAGGCTGGGGGTGCACAAGGAGTTGGGAGGGGACACAGCTGGGACAGCTGACCCCAACTGACCAAAGGGACATTCCAGACCACATGATGTCATGCTCAGCACATAAAACGGGGGGAAGAAGAAGGAAGAGCAGGATGTTTGGAGTGATGGTGTTTGTCTTTCCAAGTCACCGTTACATGTGATGGAGCCCTGCTTTCTTGGGGATGGCTGAACACCTGCCTGCTGATGGGACGTGGGGAATGAATTCCTTGGTTTGCTTTTCCTGTGTGCACAGCTTTTGCTTTACCTATTAAACTGTCTTTATCTCAACCCACGAGTTTTCTCACTTTTACTCTTCAGTTCTCTGCCCATCCCGCCAGGTGTGGGTCGTGAGCGAGTGGCTGTGTGGTGTTCAGCTGCTGGCTGGGGTTAAACCACGACATTCCCCTCTGCAAACAAACTGCAGCAGCATCACCACAGATTTCACACTCAAGTGCCCGAACCACAAAATAAAGTTATTTTATACCAGTGATTTGGAGAACAGCAATATCCATCCCAAGCTTCAGGCCAGTCTCTTCATCCCACCCTCAGTAGGTAAGGACATACATTTTTCAGGTCAGTTGTTTTGTTTTTTAAAAGATGAGCATGCTGATAATGCGAGTGTGTCTGAAGATATTCAGACGTGTTAGGACTTGTGTCTGGGAGGGGGATGTTACAGTCAGACTGCTAGTGAGGTGGTCAAGGGAAGATGGTAGAGAGAACCCATCCCCTGACTCTCCCCACACCGATGAGTCTAACCCCCTAATACCTCAGAAGGCTTATTCCATAAACACTGGATCCTTTAAAACAATTTGCAGCAAAGTCAGATTATCAATGAGAAACTTTAAACCTCTAAGACTGGTACTTGACAATTTGTCACTCAACTTCAGCAAAACTATGGGGGAAAAGCACAATGAATTAATGAATAGCAACAAATCCCCATGACAACATGTTACTTCATTAAAATTTTATCAGCATTCTTCCTAAGGAAAGCATGCCTTCTGTTCTATGCTGAGTTTCTTCTACAGTGTTTTACAGACAATTCACAGCATTCTGGCGCTTCAAAATTAGTTCCTGTGGAGAGTGAGCTGCACACAGACTCTAGATTGTGTCACACAGTGGTCTCCTGGGTGCCGTGATGAAGTTTTGCCCACATTTTTTGTGTGTATCTTATGCCTTAAACATTAATCAAGCATTTCCCAATTGCTTTCTTTGAGAATAGGTTAATTAGCTGCAAATGCATCTCTGTGTTAATTTTCAGCAAATGCATTAAACTACATTTCATAAATATTTTCCTAGCAACCAAATAAAAGCTTTGAAAGGAAAATGTTTTGATTGCTTTCGCTGGGGCTTTCTTATGCTGTTTTTCTTTTTCTTTTTCTTTTTTTTTTTTTGTGTGTGTGGAGATCCATAAAACCTACCCATTGGTGTTCAGTGTATTTCTCAGTTCTGGATATAAGTACAAGAAAAGAATAATAATAAAAATGGTTGCTAGATACTGTAATCTTACCAATATAATCTTAGGATTTGAGAAAAAGAAATAAATCCCTGCTCAGAAAGACTGAAAGTATTTGCTTGGAAATTCAAATTGTTTTAAAGAGGAAAAAAACATATAGATTGGGAGAAAAAAAGCCAAAATTACTCTTAAAAAGAAATATTTTATATAGATATCAGTAACCTGTCCTGGTTATGTAAATAACATTTCCCTCAGTACTACAGTCCACTTACTGCATGTATTTGGCTCTAAAAGCACCTAACGAGAATATCTGTTCCCAAAAACTTTGCAAGCCAAACAGCTTTGGGATGCAATAGCTGCACAGAAGGAAAGTATTTCTTGGTTTTTTACCTGTAAACTAAGGTGTTTGACATAGGGTTTAGGGTGTTGAAGTGAGCAGCTAAAATCTTGATTTTTTTTTTTTTTTTAGTTAGGTAGGAGGAGGCAGAATTAAGTGTCCATACTTATGATGTAAATTTCTGAGACAGATAGAAGGTAGTAAAAAAATGATGTTTCTTTAGCATTAGATAGTTATTTTCTGCAAACCACAAACCCTGCAAAAGGAAGAAACCAAAGCTTCCTACTTCCAGCCAAGTGCCTGAACTGTACATCTCTGCCTTCTCTCCTCATGGTCCCATGAATCTTGCCAGTCTTGAGCAGTGGTGCTGTAGAAAATGTAGAGATCTATCTATAGAATATCACAATAATGAGAAAATTCTGGCTGGATGTGGAAACTGCTGTCGTAACCACCCCACAACTCACAGAAAGCCTACAAACAAGGTCGTCTGCCTTTCACAATACTAATCGAACCACTGGGCTGTTATGTCAAATATTTTTACCCTGTATTGTTTTTTTAATTGTATTCGTCGCAATCTTAGTAAGAGGCTTGATTCTGAGCAAGCTCAGAAATGTGAGTCACTCAAGTGACTGAGTGGAATGAATATCTTCATCTTGAACCTTGAAATTCTATCTTCTCAGCTATCTCCACTCAAGAAAGGATGGGCGTTGGACACTTTAGGATGGCTGGTAGTTGTATGCTTTTGTGACACCATCCTGAGGAAGTTCTAGAGCTTCAATGTCTATTTGTTCCTTCCTAGACTTGTTTACTGGCACCCCCAAGTTTATTGTGTCACAGATGGATAAAGACTCAAGTATCTCATCATTCTGGTTTTCAGCAGTCAGTAGACAGTATGATGGTCATCTGCAGATGCATTTTTCCACATTGGTTATCCAACAACTTGACCTTATGAGAACATTTATCAAAACCTCTTTACTTCATCAGTAGCTCCTGTTCTTTTCAGTTTAAGCAATCCCAATAAAGACACACCATCCCTTTACTTCATTACTTGCATCAGGGCTCAGAATGTAGAAACACTTGCTGTTATTACATGGCAGTAGTTTTCAGAAACACGGATAATGCCAGGTTGCAGCCAGTAGGAAATTGAATGTGGTGCACTTGATGCACTTATGGCCATACACGGATTTAATGATATCTCAAGGCTCAGCAAGCTGTGGCATAAGTGTAGAAGATATGTTGTGAGCAGGTTTCAAATGGCATGCAGCAGGGTCAGGAACAGGAGTCGTGGTACTCTGAGAAAGGCCTCAGTGGGAGGCAGGTGATATCAGGCTGCAAGCTACCTTGTTATCTTGCTCTCTTGCAGATGACAAAATACAGGACAAGAGAACTGGTAGCCACGCTCCTGTTGAAAGTCAGAATCTCCTGGTGTGTTTCTTTTGGCAGAAACATCTTCAAGTTAGGGGGAAAAAAATCGAGTCAAGGACATAGCCTCTGCAAGACTGTCAGACCGCTAAATACAACGTATTTTTCTAGACACTGTACTCTTCAACTGAAGCTCATGTTTGTGTGAAATGTCTAACAATATTTGGCCAGATAATAGAACTAAATCATGATTCTGAAATTACAGCTATCATTACCCAAAACCAAAGCCAAATGGACGGTGTGTTATTCCTGGAGAAAGCAGAGGAAAAACTATTTCTCTTCCTTTCTTTTTCCACTTCTGAAGACATCAGTAACTTGTGAATTAAAAAGCAAGGGGAGGTGGCTTTGAGCAGGATTCAGATAAAGCTGTCGTGGGGAGCATGTGGTGCTATTTAAGTTCCTTCTGAACTCTGCCTGCCTGTCTCTGTCCTGTAGTCTTTTTGAGGCAGCTTTTGTTAAAGGCGAGTCATGCCAATCAATCCTGGCAGGTGGTCTTTTTAGTTCCAGGTGTTGACAACAGGTATTTACTTTGGTCTCCTATATCCTGTATCACAAAGGGAGATGGTGAATTCAGCATTCGTTGGCAGAAAGATGATAGATGACATGTGCTGGCTCAACATTCTTCATGCGACCATCTCCAACAGTTGTTATTCCAGTTCATGTGCCTTTCGGTCAGGAGTAACTGCAGATTCAGGACTTGAAAATTCATTGCCCTACGCAGAGTGGTCTTTCCACCAACGTGCATACTTCGAAGAAACACTGTGCTCCCTGGTTCTTTGTATTTTGTTACAAGGAAGCTTTTCATTCAGGCTCTTTTAATTTATCCCTGAGTTTTAATGAGTTGCACTCTATTTTAATCGTAGTCATTTTTTACAGAAATCTGATGGTGAATTAGAAACAGATGCATCCCTCGCAGACATTTCCTAAAAACTACAAGATGCTTAGAAAGAATCTGCTTGCTAGTGTCTAGGAAAGGGCCATTGGGGATTGATATATATTTGTGTACCTTTATTAAATTAAATTAATTATCTGAGAGCATGAAATTATATCAGTGCCTGATTTTTTTTTATTTTTCTGTTTGCCTTTTGTATACCACATCATGTACGCCACATGTTTCTAGCCAAACATCTGAATTAACATTGTAGCAATCAGAACAATGCTTAGAACGTGTCTGTTCCAGTAGCTGCTGTTTTGGAGAGAAGTTGTATTTATTTAGCTTATATGTACTTATTTATTAATGTATTGTAGGGTGTTTTGCTATCAGGGAAGCACCGTTAGGTAACATGAGCAATGTGAATACAGTCTCCTGCCTCATACATTCCAAAGCAGTTTTATTAAATAAGTGTTATGGACAACTTGGTAAACCACTAAAAGTAAAGCCAAAATTCCCCAAGAACTTGACTATTCAAATCCTGGTTTTTGGAAGAAGATCTCCCAAGGGAAAAGGGTAAGAGAGAAAGAAAAACTCTGCTAGGTGGTGAAACTAGAGAATTAGAGAAAATGAATAAATGAGAGGACTGTTCTCAGTGATCCCATACAAACAGAACCTATGATAAAAAAAAAAAAAAAAAAAAGAGAAGAAAGGAAATATTAAAAAATGAAATAATCCTCTGGACTCTGAAGTTCTTTCCTGTAGTTGGCATCAAAATTGCCAATACTGACCTTTGCTCACCTGAAGGAACAAAACCCTTCTCCATCCTTGCCTGGATGATGGGACAACATGTAATTGCACTGTGCTGCTAAAGCCCAGAGCAAGCATTGTGACTCCAAGAATTACATCTCTAGACTCTGCTCAAGAGCAGGTGTAGGCAGGTGATCCACATCTGTATTAGCAACCAGCTGGTCCCTATGGGACACAGGTAATTCTCTTCCTCAGAAGGTAGCACCCAAACTGGCTGTTGGGCAGGATGGCTGGACTAGACCCATAGTCCATGATTGGGAGCTACTGGGTCAGTGCTAACTGTGCCAGAGCCCATATTACAGTTTTCACAAAATACATGCTACTACTTGGCTCTGTACCTTAAATTTGTTTATTTTATTAATATAGAGGTAGTCAAAGCCTTTGTGTTGCCTTACAAAGCTCTCAGTATAGGTGCTGGAGGACAAAGCTACAGAGTGTTTCCTCCTCCTCCTCTTCCCCTCCTTGATCTTGTTGTACTAGAATAGGATAGGATAGGACAGAATAGTTCAGTTGGACCTATAATGATCATTGAGTCCAACAAGATGCAATGTTGTGGCATGGTGTGCCAATTGTTTGAATGTGCCCACGGCCTTTCCTAAGAAACCGGTTGCTCCACAGCTCAGGCTATGTCTGTGCTCGGTACCTGTTCTCTTGTTAAGGCAGAGCTTGGAGATGAACTGAGCTTCAAAACAGGCTTGAACCAAGGTAGACATGGATGGGTTCCCCTCATAGTTTCGTTAGCAAAATGACCTGTTCAGGCCCTTTCCCCTGCAGGTTGTGTTACACTCTGCACCACATCAGCCTCACTGTTCTATGAACTTGGAAGAAAAAATTACAAGCCGGATTCACATCTTCCCACATTCACCATGTTCATCTGGCAGTGCTGTCTACAGGACCTCTCCATCTTGCCTTTGGTTTCTCTGTCTCAAAGTATCTCCATGTCACTGCCTCACAGACTTTATCTCAGTGTCTTTTAGCCTAACTTTATCAAGAATTTTGCAGTCTTTATACACTAGCCCAAATAACACAAATTATTGGTTTTTATCTTTTTTTTTTTAAAATAGTTAGTGTTCCTATATTGACAATCTAGAGAGGGGGAGAACTCACTGAAATGGTGGCAAGCACACTGAAAAGCTTCCTCTAAAATGGAAAACTGTTTTGACTTTTTGCATTTTATTCTCAAAGAGAGGTCTTTTATCGACGCCAGCTCAGCACCTTGGAGAGAAAAATGATATCTTGAAAAAGGCTTTTAAACCCTGAGGTTGGCTGTGGGTTTGTTTTTTTTTTTCTTTTCCCTAGACTTTGTAAACACTTTTCTCTGTAAAAGTAATGCACATAATTGTGGGATCTTCCATCTTTTTATAAGCAGTATGGTTTAAGTATTACAAATCTCAAAAAAAAAAGCTTTTTTTTTTTTGCCTTTTTTTTTTCTTTTTTCTTCCCCCCCCCCCCCCCGTTTTTGAATGGAAGTTACCCAGTTAGGGAATAAATGCAGAACACAAAGATGTCATTTTCTTTCTTAAACAAGGTCAGTATCCTGACAATAAGGGCACTTTAAAAGCTTTCTATTGTGCATGTGTTCATGGGGGAGAAGGAGTTGATCAATGTCCTTTCAGGTTTTCAGGTTTCTTTTTGGACTTTTCCTTGTTTTTTTTTTTTTTTTTTTTTTTTTTTCTTTTTCTTTCTCCCCCCCCCCCCCGGTTAAAAGTTAATTAAATATTTCATTTTCTAAGGAGGAAATAAAACATCAGTTACATTGCCATATTTTAGCAAGGAAAATCAATCTGGTCCAAGTTGGACTTCAGGTTTTTATTTTTTATGTGCCATAGCTAAGAAACATCTCAGTAATATTGTAAGAAAGAAATATCTGGCTATTTGCTTTGTAGACACAGATTGACCCCCAGTCCTGCAAATGATGAAGCAGGGCTGCAGTTTTATTAAAGTACTACTTAGAGAAGCCATGTCGTGAGCACTTACAGTCAGTTCCTGGTTTAAAACTTCTCTTGGTAGATAAGCAACAGAAAGATGGTCTTGGTTTTGCTAACGGTGGCCTCACAAGATGAAATTCATCTCTTCTAGCTTGTTCTCTAGTGTGGATGCTTCCACGTTAGTCAGCCATCCTCAAATCCCATAGGCGTTGATGTAAAGAAATTACTCCAGCTTCAGATTTTATTTCCTACTTTTTCTGCCTCACTTTTTTAGTCGTGACCATATAATACTTTCTATTTGTGCTATACTGTTAGCATCTGTTTATTACAGCAGGAGTGGGTACAAATAGCCACACTGATACACAATTATTGCTGTATCACAATATTTACCTTGCCTAAGAAGTATTTTATGGTACCGATTGCATAAATACTGACTATTCTTTCAAGGACCACCTTTGCTTGGGAGTGTGTACATTACAAATATCAAGACATGTTCAAAAGGTAAAGCTTGAGAAAATAACATGACCAATGCGCAGAGAATAATCCTGCTGCAGATAGCATTAGCATGATTTATCTTTCCTTAGAAAAGTGAAGCTTCTTGCATTGTTAAGGTATGTGGAACTGTGAAATACTTTATATGATTAAGTGTGAGATTTTTATAAGTAAGTAAGTGCCACACTTCGAAGAAAAAAATGTCAGTTGTTTCTAAATGAACTTATGCTTTTAATTCAGCTTAAAAATACCCTAGTCCAGCAAAGCAATAATGCCAAGGTGTCTCTATCAGGTCTGGGTCTTAGTCAGCGAAACACCCGTACTCAACGCCTGGATCTAAACCTGCTCAGCAAAGTGCTAAGGGAGGGCTCAGGTCCTCCGTGGAGCTGGGTGGAACTGCTCACGTGCTTAAAGTGAAGAATGTTCCTCAGAGTTTTGCTGAATCAATGTCAAAATCAGTTTAAAAAAGCTTAAGACAGCTTAGCCCTGCCGACCCGCAGACAGATACAGGTGTAATACATGATCCCAGTGCAGTTGCACATGGGGCAATTCAAGGATGGAGCTGTACTTTTCCTGCTCCCGTCTCTTTAAGGTAGGTATAACATTACTGTAACATAATTTTGATGCTGATTTCATTACAGTGTTTAAAGGAAGATCAATGTAAATGTATGATATCAGCTACTTCATATAAAAGTCTTTTATATAAGCAGGTGGTTTTGGACCTTGCCTCCAGCTATACCTTTTGATCATTTAGAAGGCTACTGATGTACCCCAGGCAACTTACGTAAAACAGTTGTTTGTACTCATTTAATGCTATACCTTTAAACACCCCTTTAATCTATTTGCAGCTGTAAAAGGCTCACAGTATGGAAATGTTTTAAAGGAGTAGGTTTAACTTCCACAATTAGGCCGGATATTTTTCTGGATCTACCTCTTTCTTCAACTTGTACGGTCATGTATGCATCCAAACACACGCTCCTCTGTTGTTCTGAGAAAATCTCTAAGCAGAAGCTCCTCTATCAAAGGTGAGTACTGCTGGATGGAAGTGACTGGGTAAGGGCTGCAGGACTTTGTATATCTGGAATAATTATATTCCAGTAAGTGCATTTCTGTGCTTCAGACAATTCAGGATACCTGTTAATCTTCACTGAAAATGAAATGTGTTTGCACTTAACATAAAAAACAAATCATTTGTGCTGATTTCTTGTGACTGTGGATAAGCTCCACCTGCCAAACAATGTAAACCAGTTAATAACGTGGCCAAAGAGGAAAGCAGTAGATCCCAGATTCCTTGCTGTGATTGGCCTTATGAAACTTATGTCAGGGGTAAGTTTGGCCCAAGGCCTGGAAACTGTGGAAAGAAGAGAGTCTAGTGATTTCATTCTTTATTAATTTATGTGATTGAACCAGTTTTTCCATTTTCTCCCTGTTTTTGTTTCCCTGGTCAAAACAGCAAACCGTGAAGTCCAGGTAAAATAGAAGAACACTTCATGCAGCTTAATAATGTAATTTTCATGTATACGGTGTGCTCATGTGTTCTGTGCTATGATCAGCAATAAATGTGCACAGAAATCCATTTTATTAATACCTTTAATTGCTTCCAGAAGGTTCTGCTGTTTCATTCTGTCAAACCAGCCATAGAAAGACAATTAGGTATCAGTTAACACATTCACTGTTCTTATTGTTTTTTGAGAGCAACAATCATAAAACAATAAAACCATTCCTCCTCCATAATGATATTCTGGGGAGCCAGGTGTTCTGCATGTTAGAACAAAATTACTACCTTTTATAAATAAAAGCTTCGTATAACACTGCAGTAGCAGAAGGTGGAAGGGATATAACAAAGTAGTTACATGCTCATATATATTTTTTCCCCCTTGGATTCATTTGCGGAAGCTGTAGACACATATCTATCTGTGCACACAGATATGTTAATGTATAGGCACGCGTGCACACACGCACACGCACACACGTGTGTGCACACACACACGCTTTTTCAAACTGCAAAGTGGTGGCAGCTATCTTGTAATCCATAAGCAGACTCATTTCTCTAGTTTACGATGAGGTATCTTTGGATACTAAAACCAAACACAGGCACCTATGTCTAAGCTAGTTGTAGACCTTCCTAAATAGTCAATTTATTCTAAAATTAGATTTCTAAGAGAGACGTGACATCAGGCTCCAAACTGGCCATTTGCCTCCCCATTGACTGTGAAGGAAGTCTGGTGTGGTTTTATCTGCAGGTGTTTGTTCTGTAGATATTTAACAGGATGCAAGATGAATCTCATTCTTTCTCCTCCTTTTTGCAAAATTCAGGACAGAAAAGTATTTCTGAATTACTACTTTTTTATTACTGCAAACGCTGATATCAGAAAATAATTTTGATAAGCACAATAAACTCCATCCTGAGAGCTGAGAGTAATTTCTGCTCCTAATTCTCCTATTTGAAGGCTATTCTTCACTGCTTTCATGACTCAAACCCTTCTGTTTCCCTAAATTTCTAATGGACCCTTTGTATCCACTGAGCCTTATTTGCCTAGAAAAGCAGTAGGTCTTATATTTCATGGCATATTTTATTTATCTCCCTCCCCACCCCACCCAATTCTTGAGTATTATCGAGTATATCAGAGACAAGATCAGAAATATAAATTGATTTAAAAGATGTTGACCGATGTAAAAGGATGCCTCATAGAAAATAAAATCAGAATTGCAAAAGTCAAACCAATTGAGAACTAGAAAAGGAAATAAAGCAATGTAAAAAGATTCATATGAAGTAAGAAAAAAAAGAAAAAGTTGAGAAGTTGGGATGAACACAAAGGTAAGAAGGTGATCAGACAGTTTACCTCAACCACCACCAGGTCCAGTGCGTCCTCCTTGCTCAAAGGTACGTATCCTTCCAAATGGATCTGCTTTTTACAGCGTCCTCGTTATTTGGCAAAGCCTAATCCAAACCTGATCTACCACATGTTTGCTCATTGAATTTGTCAGAGAAATGTGTCAGCTCTAAAAGGAGTAACTGAATCTTATTGGTAAGTTTTTTTGTTCTTCAGCTTTCATCTGGGAGCTAGAACTTCTTTATAATGATTTAGTTCATAATAACATTTTATTCTTGGAAATGTATAGATCATATAATTTATAACCATGCTGCAATGTAAAATATATATATATTTATTTATGTCTGTAAGTATATGCACATGTATGTTTATATAAAACACTATGTGTATGAAATCATCTCAAAAATCTCTCTGCATTCACATAGCTCCTCTTGACAATCTATAAGGGACTTCAAGAATTACTGCGCCGATAAGTCTTTCATCTTTCTTCCCCTGTGTGATTTTGACCCAGACAGCTTCCCTTTCACCCAAGATATTCCTTCTTGTTTCTTTACTGTTGCATTAAATAAATCAGTATCCCATCACTTTTAACTATATTCTTTTTGATTTTGAACAGCTCACTCCTGTCAGTTCCCATCTTCCAGCCTTGATTGCTGTTTCACCATGTTCCTGTCACCTTGCAATGCTCAGATTCACAACCTGCACCAGTAATTCCTGCTCCTTCCCTGGAGATGAAGGTTGGTCTTTTGGATTACCCATGAAATTCTTTGTCTTTGTCCAGCTTTCCATACATTTTCTAAATGATCTTTCATGGCTCAAGCTCTGCCTGTGGGATTTAGGAGAAACAGGAGTGTCTGTGCATCATCTATTAGCATTTCCAGCTGCCTAGAGTACAGCTTGTCCTCTTAACTTGTGCAAGTAGATCTTGCCTGTGATATATAAAAACTATAGCATACACCTTCTGTCAGGGAAAGGACCATCTGACAGCAAAGAGCCTCTGATAATTGAGCATCTGAACATGCTCAACAATTGAGCATCAAAACATCACAAGCATCTGAATCCTGACAATTAGCAATCACATATTTGAAATGTAGGTCTTGTCAACCTTTGCATTATCAGGTTCCACTGACAACTCTCTTTACACCTCTGCCCAGCTTTTCCTGATAAGGAAATCCAACATTTTACATTTTTACTCTTACAAAAATCCCCTCTCTGATATTATGACAATGATTTATGAGAAGTGGTTTTTACTCAGTACAAAGGGTATCGAACCAGACAGCTTTGGGGTTAAAAGCAAGACCTGCTTGGTTAAAAAGATCCAAACATTTACAGATTGACAGAAACAATTGACAGATTGACACAAATCTCATTTGTGGATCAGCTACACTGGGGACACGGAATGCTTACTCATCTTCGTCAGAACGAATTCAATCCCAAACACCAATTGCTCACTGAAGTCTGAATACCACAGAAACTAATGTCAGACACTTAAGGAAGTGATGCAGAGGAGTCTAAAAAGTGCATAATTTTATAAAATAATCTACCTGGTTCAACTGATCTTGTAGCTGAAGGTCCATGAGTGAGAGGAAGGAAATCTACTGGTTTATCAAAACATTACTGTCTGCCTCTGAAGGAGGCCTTTGGACTTCTTTTGCCTTCATTTTCCAGTCTGGAGAATGGGAATGATAATGTCAAACTCCTGGATTGTGTTGCTGAACCCATCAATAAAGGCACAGTGAGTTCAGATCCTTAAAACAAAACAGTTCAACACAAGGTTAAATATTACAATAATAAATGGAACTGGTTAACAATAATACATCTAAATATATGTGTTTGAAGAATGTAGACAGCTGGGCATTTTTTTGTTTGTGTTCATGTTGGTAGATACGTAAAGAAAAGAAATCACTAAAGTTGGCCGATGCAGTGAAGATAGAAGACATGCTAATTTACAAGCCAGTAATCAGATGCCACCTTCTGGTTCATGGAGAGAAGGAGAAAATCAATAGCCTTATATAAATAAATCAGTCAGACTGTATAATACCTGTCTGCATTATCCATAGAGTGATATGGACTTTGTTATTTTCTGGTTACGAACACTTAGAGAAACCCACCATACTCGTAACTGAAAAAGAGTCTTTAAAAAGTGGAAAAAGAAAAGGGAATGAAGAAAGAGAGAAAGAAAGAAGGAGAAGGAACAGTGGAGAAGGGATGGCTTTGTGATGGAAAGGGAATAAAAGTCATCCATAGCCCATAAGGGATCTCACAGCACATCAGATCTCACCTGAATCCCAGGAGCCACTGAAGCAAGGCTCAGAGTTTCTCCAAAGCACTCCTTGCTCCCACTCCTGTCTGGGAGTCTGGTCCAAAATCAGAAAAGAAGATATGTTCTACAATACTACAGCCTCTCAAAACCAAGTGCAGTCCTAAAAGTAGCTAAACAATAAAAAAAAAAATAAAAAAATATCCAAACCAAAACCAATTTTTCAAATGTTTCAACTGTAGGATCCCATTCTATGAAAGAAATTAGAAACACTTTGAACAAACATCTATTTGTGCTGAAGTGTTTTAAAAATTTTAAAAATCACTATGACAATTTCACTTTAAAGACATTATTTATAAAAAAAAAACATTAACTCCTACTTAAGATGATACTGGGATTAAGAAAAAAAATATTTTAGAGCAAACATTTGTCATGTAATGGTATAATTTCAGTAACTTCAGAATAATATGTAGAATAAAATTAATTATCGCCATCCGAAAGCTGGAGAGGGATTTTTTACAAAAGCATGTAGTGATAGGACAAGGGTTAATGACCTTAAGCTGAAAGAGGGTAGATTTAGATCAGATATTAGGAAGAAATTCTTCCCTGTGAGGGTGATGAGGCCCTGGCACAGGTTGCCCAGAGAAGCTGTGGCTGCCCCTGGATCCCTGGCAGTGTTCAAGGCCAGGTTGGATGGGGCTTTGGGCAACATGGGCTAGTGGAGGGTGTCCCTGCCCATGGCAGGGGGGTTGGAACTAGATGGGCTTTGAGGTCCCTTCCAACCCAAACCATTGTATGATTCAATGATTCAATGATTCTATGATTCAATGATTCTATGATTCTATGATTCCATGATTCTATAAATCGGTGTTAGCAAGTCAGTCTTCTTACATAGTCAGGAACAGAATGGGGAATTGTTAAAATATTTTTAAAGTACAACTTTTTAAATTACACATTATAAAATATAGCTCAATAGATTACCTAATGTGTTCGTATTACCAGTGACTGATGGAGAAAATAAGAACACACACCTTTGTCTTTACTGTCAAAGTTAACTAAAGCTGAACAAGAACATAAATATTTGTCTGGTCAGGGTTTAAATAAATTTCAGACTTTAAAATGACATGTGTAGAATTACTTATTAATTTGCCAAAGGTAAATATTCTTCCTTTCTGTTGTTTGGAAAGCTTTTTTGCTTAATTACCTCTTCTTTCCGCTTCTAAGAATTATACTTTAATTCTGCAGTTTGTTCATCAGAGTCATCTGGCATTGTTCCAAGTGCAGTTTTCTGTGTTGATTTAAACAGCTGGAAGCAGGAGGAAGAGAGGGGGATATTTCACTAACGAGAGCAATTCTATGCTGTTGATGTTGTGTATTTTCATCTGAATCCCAATACCTGTACGAACACACTTGGTACAAATCGTAAAATGTCAATCGCTATCTAGTAAGTAAGACTTCATTCACTGTTTTCCAAGGTAATGAAAAGGCTGAATACACATATGTGAAGCTATATATTTATTTAAATAAATGAATAACATTTTAGTGTATCCCCTGACTTACCAGAAAGTACCAAGAACTAAATTACCTTAAATTCTGTGTTCTAGTAGCTAAGCCTAACCAATAAAATCAGAATTCTTTTCTTTGGAAAATAGGAGTAATTGAGGAAGAGCATTCAAAATGACAGTTGAACCAAGGAGTTTTGCTTGCATTTTTAAATCATGATTGAAATAGGAATCTTAAATTACAATGATATATTTCAAACCACTACCTTGCTAATTTACCAAAACACACGGTTCATTCTCACTTGAGTTCAACAGAATTATCCATAGTATAAGACCAGAAATGTCCTGCATTTTTCCTCCAAGAGGAATATTCCTGTGGACTTTAAGAGGTGTCTGTGATTAAAATCCTGAGCAAAAGTGTCAGTATTTGCCCAAGAGTTGAGTAGCAGTCTATGGCCTGTTTGCTTTCTTTTCTCCTCCAGATTAAGAGTATTTTGTCTTGGGTCAACAATCTCATCTTGTTTGCCAGAGTGCCCAGCCTAGCTGCAGTTTAGGCATAGATGTACATGTTTTCTCAAACTGAGATTTCAGTAGAAATACTACTTTATTTTAACTGAAATGAAGGAGTATATGTTTCAAATCTCAGAGTTTCTGATTCGAACCAATCTAGGGAAAATCCTTAAAGGAGCTTATTTAATGTTAGTAGACAGATCACTAATAGGTTGCAAAGGGAACACATAAAGCCTGAAGACCTGTAAGATTACCAAGATGTGCCTTAGTATTTATCCATCTGTATCCCTCCACTGTTACATGTACAAAGGTGTTTGTGTTATTTTCAGACTCAAATAATATGCAGATGTTTGGTGTATGGTCATATGTTTTCCTTGTCTGTCGTAAGTACAACTCATGGAAAGTCTTTATGGCTTCTTTGATTTGTCTTTCTTAAGTGACGATTAAATGCTTCATTGGTGGCTCAGAAATCAACTGTAATTTGCTTAGTTGGGTGGCCCTGAAACTCAGAAAATATGGACTATTTTGCTCATATTTTAGTATCACAGTTCAGTGTTTTTTTTCTAAATCTTGGACTGATATCCACAGTACATCTTCAGCAACTTCACAGCCAAAATATTAAGTTCAACTTTAAGCTTAATAAGCCTATGAAGATGAAGAGCCTAAGTTCCTCATATATTTAAATACATGTAAGTTTGTGGGGTTAGACTGATTGAATCTGAAAGCCGACAAAGAGAGGTGGAAATTTAGCAAGCTATCACACTAGACCTGGTTCCTGGTTTTGGTACCTTCATTCCCCCAGAAATGTCCATGGTAGTCTCCCTATTTTGGACACGCACATGAAGCACCAGAGGAGCTGATACCGCTCATTTATTCTTAATAACTTGCCAGTCAGAGAAACCCATGGTCCACTTTGAGAAGAAGACTGATTTAAATGAATGAATGGTTTAATCACTAAACTGTTAATCAAAAAGTGATTGTCCAGGAAATCAGGGCTACAAGAATACTAGCAAACTTAGCTGTGACAGGAGATGAGAACATGGAATTCAGTTACCCGTATTGTTGGAACAATATGCTTTTTGGCCAACACCATCCTATGAAATTTCCATTAATAGAGCTAGTATGGTTCATGGACTGTTCTCAACAGAGTTTTTCTGTGGCCAGCCTATATGGGGAAGCAAGAGAGTTTTGTTCATGAATAGGGCCAGACTGTACCAGGTGATCTTAAAATCAGAGAGGGCCTTTCAGCTATACAGTTTACTTTAAATAGATGTAGCTAAAAAGTCATGGTCCCAGAAGCACATTATGACAAAAAAAAAAGCACCTACCAACATAAATGATTGGGAAAGATCATATATAGGATTCTATCATCAAGTCTTCCTGCCGCTCTGATTGAAATTTGCAATAAAATATGTAAAAATCCTTTCTACTCTAGATGATGAGCTTTTAAGATGAAATTTGATAAATTTATGCTCTTACACATTGTAGTATAGTGTGGTTGCTCAAAACAGAAAAACACTATGCTTGATGACTGAAATGGTGAATTCTGAGAACATGTTCCTAAGTGATGGCATTACATTTCTTCCTATAATATTTTCTCATTCCTTGTGCTTCCTGGCTTCTGCACATTGCAGGTTTGCATCATTTTTCCCCCTGTAGTGTGTGGGCCTTTTCCCTTCACTATTGACTTAGTAGTTAATATATTATATGAATATTTTGAATTATTTCTTCTAAGATTGCAGGTGTCAAGAATTAATGTCACCTGCCCATGTTACTCAAAGCACAGATCAAGAAGGCCCAGGCCTTCTTGAAGTTCAGTATTTTTGTTTACCTTAAATAATCAAAACAATTTTTTGCTGGGTTTGGCTGAAGTAGAGTTATTTTTTTATATAGTAGCTAGTATGGGGCTAGGTTTTGGATTTGTGCTGGAAACAATGTTGATAACACAGGGATGTTTTTGTTATTGCTGAGCAGTGCTTACCCAGAGCCAAGGCCTTTTCTGCTCCTCACACACCCCACAAGCGAGTAGGGGTGCACAAGGAGTTGGGCGGGAACACAGCTGGGACAGCTGACCCCAACTGACCAAAGGGATATTCCATACCATATGACGTCATGCTCAGCAATAAAACTAGAGGGCAGGTGGGCCTGGGGGACCGCTGCTCAAGGACTGACTGGGCATTGATTGGTTGGTAGTAAGCAATTGCTTTTCATTTGCATCACTTGTCTTCCTTGGGTTTTATTATTATATTTCAATTATTAAACTGTTCTTATCTAAACCCACAAGTTTTCTCACTTACCTTTCCTATTCTCTTCAACTCATCCTGCGGAAGGGGAGCGCGCAAGCAGCTGAATGGCGCTTAGCTGCCGGCTGGAGTTAAACCACAACAGTCCTTTTTGGCACCCAATGTGGAGCTTGAAGGGTTTGAGATAATAACATATTGACCAGAGCATGTTAGAAGGGATTTATATCTGTTAAGAGTTGCAGGTCACGATATTGATTCATCTGTTCTCAATACTAGTTTATCTGATCGCGCCATGCTCTTTTTTTTGCTGTGCATGTTAAAGATTCCTGTTGGCTTTTGCAGTTTGCTGTGCTCTGTAGTGATCAGTGATGTTTTGCCTGAGAGATTTGTTGTTAAAACACTGACCTTGAGCTTAATCTGGTATTTGGGCTTTGTACTGAAGCCATAACCGTACCTTGGGTACCATCTCACGGAGACAATTAACAGTTGTATTTCTTCCTCTGAGAGGAAGAAAAACTGAGAGGTTTTTTTTTGAGGAAATACAGAATGGCACCTTTGCTACCTTCTTCTGTGATATTACAAAAACTTCTCAGTATCTTGAACATCTTTGAGTAGTTAAAATACTTCTATTGGTATTTCTTAGGAATATGGCTTTGGTTTTTTCTAAGGTTAACAAGCAATTTAGGAATACGATCCAGGCTCTACCAGATTATGGTCGTGGGTGGTACGGCATGTTTGAGAATGCATATTCCAGTTTATAGTCTGGTCATAAGCCGTCTCTATCAAGTGACCTGGAAGAAGAATGGCTTTGAATGGTGTCCTGAGCAGCAGCAAGCCTTTGGACAAATTTAACAGGAGATAGTTCATCCAATAGCACTTGGGCCAGTCCAGGCAGGAGAAGATGTGAAAAACGTGCTTTACACCTCAGCCAGGGATAATGGCCCCAACTTGGAGCCTCTAGCAGAAAGTGCCTGAAGAGACTTAAGGTCAACCTCTAGGGTTTTGGAGCTGGGGATATAGACGATCTGAGGCCTGTTACCGTCCATCTGTAAAGATGGAAAGAAATGCTAGCAGCATATGAAGGAATCCGTGCCACTTCAGAAGTAGTTGGTACTCCTCTTCGCACCTCGATTGCCTATGCTCAGCTGGATGTTCCAAGGGAGACTCCCCTCTACGCATCATGCAACCAATACTACCTGGAGAAAGTGGGTTGCACAGATAGTGTATGGGCTTGAATGGGAAACCCTGACCGCCTGGGCATCCTGGAAGTGATCATGGACTGGCCAGAGGGCCAAAACTTCGGAGTGTCACCAGAGGAGGTGACTCGTGCTGAAGAGGCCCCTCTGTATAATAAATTACCAGAAAATGAAAAGCAATATGCTCTATTTACAGATGGATCCTGTCATATTATGGGAAAACGTCAAAGGTAGAAAGCTGCTATGTGGAGTCCTACATGACAAGTCGCAGATGGGTAGTGTAGAAGGATGAGGGAGTCCAATGTGTACCTCAAGGTGATTTAATCCTGGGTGAAAATAATCCAATGAAGTTGCATGTTATGGGAATTACTATAGCAGGAACCCCTTGTTGCTAGCCAGGCTAGGAGCAAGGGGAGGAGTTCATAGCAATGTTAAACCTGATGGTCTGGCCCAAAGGGACCAGGGGAGGAGATTGTTATGGAAATACCTTAAAATTGTTATAACACAGGACTCGAGTTGCATGTTATAGAAATTACTGTAGCAGGAATGACCTGAACCAATGGAGGACAAGCCTTACAAGAAGCAGTGCAAGTGCAGCAGTGACCTGACCTGAGCTGGCTTTGGTGCCCAGTAACTCCACGCAACACACCACCTTTCCTGTCCTGAGTGACCACCATAAGAGATGGAGCCCAGTCATGGGCTAAATGAACTCAATGGACATTCTGTGGACATTTGTAGTGACTTATGAACATTTTACAGACATTTCACAGAGGTGGTCCATAAACTAAGGGAATGAGAACTATATTGTATTAAAGGATGGGAAGGGTGGTGGTTAAGGAGGGCATATTTGATAGTGTGGTACCTGGGCATGATGTAAATCGTATGGAATAAGGGGTGGAGAATGTGGTGGGTTTGGCTGAGGTAGAGTTAATTTTCTTCATAGTAGCTAGTATGGGACTATGTTTTGGATTTGTGACCAAAGCAGTGCTGATAACACAGGGATGTTTTCGTTATTGCTGAGCAGTGCTTACACAGAACCAAGGCCTTTTCTACTCCTCACACCACCCCACCAACGAGTAGGCTGGAGGTGCACAAGAAGTTGTGAGGGGGACACAGCTGGGACAGCTGATCCCAACTGACCAAAGAGATATTCCATACCATATGACATCACGCTCAGCAATAAAACTAGGGGGCAGGTTGGCCTGGCTGGCTGCTGCTTGGGGACTGACTAGACATTTGTCGGTTGTTGGTGAGCAATTGTTTTTAATTTACATCAGTTGTCTTCTTTGGGTTTTTTTAATCTCTTTTTGTTATTTTCCTTTTCATTACAAATTTTAAAATTATTATTATGATTGCTATTGTTATTATTATTGTATTTTGTTTCCATTATTAAATTGTTCTTATCTCAACCCACTGTTCTTATCTCTTCCCTCCTATCCTGCTGTGGGACGAGTGAGCGAGCGGCTGTGTGGTGCTTAGTTGCTGGCTGAGGTTAAACCACGACAATCTGACAGTGTTATTTATTGCTTGTCAGTTTTCTTGTAGTGATAATGAGCTTCTATGCATCCCACCAGTTTGAGACATTTTCATATGTAATAAGTCACATTTCTGGAATATATTCCTCGAGTAAGAAGGTCCCACCTGAAGGTCCCTCCTCATGCTCCACCATAGCTTGTTCAGTATCATATACAATGGCAACACAGGACCTCAAAAGCTTCCCTTCTCAATGACCTCGTGTCCTGTTTACCCTGTCTGCACACAGCTGATCATACTGGTCAGCTATGTCTGCGCCTGAGGTCACAGGTTAGGAGAAAGGGTGCACTACTGTAACAACAGCAGGGAACAGGCTACCTCATATGACTCCAGAAGATTCTCTCTAGGCAAGGAGTGCTCTGTCTGAGCATGTGCACCAGGTGAAACCTCCAGCATGTGACTTGAACAAGTGATGTCTCTGTGTGTTGAAAAAAACCCAACCAAACCAAGTGAGAGCTGCAGCGTCATCCATTCATTCTACTCACAAATTCCAGTTATTTATCCCACATTTTGCCATCCTTCTCTCTCCTTTCATGCCCTGCTGTGGGTAACGCTTGAAATAAATATGTTTATAAAATATATTTGTGCAACATATTCAAGTAAATTAGACTAATCACTAAATCTGTCATGTTAGCTATTATTGAAGGGCGATACTTATCAATAGTTATCAATCGATACTTACCAATAATATGATATGTTAGAATAGAATAATGGCTCTAGCCTTAAGAAAAAAAAGGGTTCTTGAGATACCTACATCTTTGTAAGGCAGTTCAAACAACAGCTGTTTCTATCTGCAACAGTCTTAAGGCGTTAAGTAGGGGTAGAACAAAAAAAAAAAATCCACACCTGGAAATGTTCCATCTAGGAATTTAATGGAATGCACACTGAAAACACATGCATCAGCATGGAGAACAACCTCCTGCAAAAGATTATATTAAATCCTATGGAGGAAAGAAAATTCATTGTTCAATTTGAAGCACTTAGAAATTCTGGAGCAAATTTTGTTTTCAATTAAATTCTATGGGAATTTTCCATAAGGGGCTGTAATATCAAGCACAAGTGCTTTGCAGCCAGTTCATGACATTACCCATACACCCTGACCTCATGCACCAAGAACTAGGAGGATATGCAACATCTGCTGTAATCCACTTCTGAATGGGACTAACCTCTTAATGCCAGAAAGAATAGGATTTACCTGATTTGAAATGTAGTCCCAGCAGTGGACATGTCCAATGTGCTGCCCTTGCTAAGAAAGAATCTTCCAGCAGAAGCCTGATGGCTTCCATTATGCAGAGTGGGCTGAGGTATTAAACAGTCGGCTTAAAAAGATGAAAGAGAAAAAAAGGGAGGGGAAAAAAAAAGAAAAAGCATCAATCCCATCTTTTCCAGTGCTCTGATAAAGGTCCCTGAAAAATGTTCTTTAAAGAAGCCAGCTAGCTTTCATCTGAACAGGTCAACAGGGGAGAGAAACCTTTACAGCACGCACAAAGAGGGTATAACGTTCAGTTTGGATAGTGCCTTACCTGATGAATTCTTATTGCATCCTCATTTGACTCGTTTAAACTGTTACTAAATGTTCTTTAACACCCAGTGAACTAAACACATTGAGGAGAAGTTAGTTTGAAAGCTATTATCGTATTCATTTCTTTTACACTTCTGAGAACATTGCTTATGGCACCTTACGAATTCCTGTGAATTCCCTTTTTAGTACCTTAGATAGAGGGTGTGAAAGAGAATATGATCAAAATTAATGCTGAAACATCTCCATAGGCAAAAAACTGCCTGGAAAATCAGGCCTTAAGGAGAATTCACTGTTCAGCTTTGGCTTTACATTCGCAGCTGAGTGTATTCTAAGTGTTTTATATGGAAAGTAACATAGATATGAGCACTTGGCTTACCAGTGAATTCGGAAATCCTGCTGTTCTACCACTTTGTGCAAAGTATTGGAACAGCAGAGAGATGATACGCAACGTGTAAACAGGAAAGGCACTCTTTTTCAAAGATATTGTTCTCCCATTAACAACAGGTCTCAAGACCTGCAGGTGAAGCCCTAATGATCATGTGCTAATGACCAGATAGTGCTTTATAAATAACTCACATCATAACAACGTAAGTAAATTTTTTACTGGGACAAGGTGAAGTAAAGTAATGGTAAAAGTACTGCTGTTGAGAGGAATAACACCAAGTGGTCGATACCTCGAACCAGAGGCATCTTGAATTTAAGTATCTATCTGGGGGGTTGTTCATATATCATTCCTGTGTTATAACTTAGCAAATGTAACTATATGAACATTTGTGACATAAGAGAACATTGTTCTCCTCATCCTTTGCAGAACCAAAGGGGGAAGATTGCAGCTTCTGAAAGGTTTTTTGCATAACTAGATCATTGCTAAAGTGACTAACAAATTTAACTGACACATAACCTTTTTGCTAAATTCATAGTCCCACTGATGTTCTGAGAGCCAATCTTCCTCTTCAATGAATCATTTTAGGCAGACAGTAGGAGGTGGTCATGTGCAAAGTATTTCAATGACTCTACACTCAGGTCTAGTTTGGGGCTTATCAGTTGTGATTTTCTTGCAATTAGCTTGGAGGTCTCGTTGCATTATGAAATCTTCTCTGATGAGTGAAAAGTCCAAGAGAGAGTATCATGGTCTCATCTGACACTAGATGGTTCTGAGGATAATCAGCTATGTGAAAAGGTTTGAGATTTTGAGAGTAGCCTGTCTAGAAATGCAACCAATTTGTATAATCTAACTTTCATCATGTACAATGCAGATACCTATAACCACATGCTCTAAACTCCCTGTAGAAAGAAAGGAGAAAGAGAAAAATGGAGGGAAAAAAAAGCACTTTTAGGAATTAGTGCAGCTTATTCCAAATAAGTGCCTCAGGGAGATCAGATGAATTACTTGCTAGAAGTGCCCATTCCTCTGTGTTGGCTTTGCCAGGTACTGTGGGAGACCAGCTCTGTAGACATTTTAAGTTGGGTGAGATGTGCCCCAGGTATAGTGTCTGTGTCAGATGGGACCCGATGGATATAACCACCTACCATCTCTCCTGAGGTTCTAGTCTGACATTAGACATAGAAACTGGGATATTTTCTCTCTTCAAGAGCAACCCCGACAAACTGGGAGTTAATGCTAGAAGGGAGGCGAAATATCATGTACTTTTACTGTCTACACAATACCCAGATGGCATCAATTGATATCTCCAAGAAACCCCATGATAAATTACAACATACAAATAAATTCAAACAGTGGGCTTGCATAAAATCTTATGTGCATGTAGAGGGAGAGGAATATCTTGGTTTCCTGAAAATCTGCATTATTTTCAAACAGTTCATCACATATTATTCATCATATGCACTTGGTTTGCATGTGTATGTGTGTTTTTTCTCTCTTAATCCTGTTGATTACACTGTATTTTAAAGTCAGATGAAAGGAAGAGAAAGCAAACAGAGTTTTTTCCATTGCTTTGATGTCACTAATGTTCTGTCAACTGGCTTATTAAACCATACACTCTTAGTACTCTAAGCAAAAGCTTGAGTGCTTTACAAGGTGTCTAAAAATATACTGTGATCCTTAAAAGTATGATCATACTTATCGGACAAGACACTAAATAAAAGATGATGCTCAAGACCTCTTTTATATTTTATTCACCTCTACATATAAGTTTAATCAGGGTGGCAGAATTTTCCATTCAGTCATAGTCGGTTAGGGAAATCTTGCTGAGTCTGGAGGTGAGGTTTTTACACTATGTATTTTAAAAACAGTTTAAACAACACCATCCAGCTAATTTCCAGCATGGAGCAAACTGGAATGAAAATGACATTGAGAGAAGAAATTGCTTGTAGCATTATTTTCTTGCAATGGAATACAACAATCCCATAAAGGAACAAGGGGATTGGTGGTAAGTGTTGAACTCACAAGTCTTGTCATAGAATCATAGAATCATTTAGGTTGGAAAAGAGATTTAAGATCCTCAAGTCCAACTGTTAACCTAGCACTGCCAAGTCCACCACTAAACCATAAGCACCCTAAGCACCACATCTACATGTCTTTTAAATACCTCCAGGGATGGTGAGAAGCTAAAAATCTGCGTTGAATTAGAAGCCCAAACTGACCTGTTGCTGTGCTGACAGTGACTCCGTCCTTGGTCTGCAAAGAAAGTTCTTTGCTGTTCCCTTTACTTGAGAGTTTTCACACTTGTTCAATCCCTGCAGAATTCCTGAATTTATTCCATGACATTTCAACTGAATGGAGAGAGATTGGGTGAAAAATGTGTTCAACTGGCAAGATCTTTAACTGGTGCAACCTACCATCCCTTAAATAGTGGGACACACAAAGATTTATCTCCAGACTCTTTTAAAAGAAACATTTCCAAACTACTTAGTCTTTTCTGGGACCCAAACAGCAAGAATGCAGTACTATTCCCCAAACTTTGACTTAAAATCTCTCTTAAAATAATGGGTTCAAATTTTAAAAAGGTTTTGTATTGTGGTGAACCTCTGGGTCTGTTGACATTAGCAGTGAATCTCTTTTTGGCTTCAGTGGGACCCAAATGTTACACTTCGTTTCTTTTCCAACTAAACAGAAAATTTTTCCTTAATATTTGCTCTATCTCAGATTTTTTTTTTTTTTTTTTGCTGCTGAGTAGCATTCCCAATAAAACTGGGTCACAGGAGTAACAAGAGGTAGCTTCAGAAGATGAGTAGATCTTGCTTTTTCTCTGCTTTTTGTTTGGTACTTTAAGCCTCTGTAGAGCTTTTAATCCCAGATCTCTGGATGGGATTCAATAGGCTTAGCAACAAAACATAAAAGCTTACCAAAAGCACCCCGGAAAGGACTTCATTCTGTCTGCCTTTTTCCTAGCCGATCGCTTATTCATCCTACTTTCTTATCTATCATTTTTAATTACTTTTCCTCAGTTTTGGAAGCCACATACTGTTGCTTTGCATTTGAAAAAAATCATCTGGCTTGATAAACCCATGCAGTCATGCTGAATGGGGAATCTGCATTTCTACTTCTAAAGGCAGCCTCCAGGTCAGCACATGAAAAATCTGAGGTCAAAATGTTGTCAGTAATGAGATCTCAGGCATTTCAAAAGTTCACATAGCTCTTTGTACAATGCAGGAGAATCCCTCTGTTTCCTCTGGTGCTGTTTCATGCTAATTTGGACACTGCAAACCGGCATGAAACATTTCAAATGAAACATCACTTCATCTTGGATCCTAATTTATGGCTTTTGCAGAGTGCTGGTGTTGAAGCTGTTGAATTCTTAAGAATGAGAAAAAGACAGTGTATGCAGCTAGATAGCACGACAGTGAAATGAAGAGTGACTTAATTGCAAATTTTCGAAATACATCTTTTACATGAAGTCAGGGGTCTGACATTTCCTGCTTTATATTTTTGATAAACAATCCCACTATGAAAGGTGCAATAAATAATAATTTGTTTGACCAATGAACTTCCACCCTCCACTCCCTTTTTCAAACGATTCCCTACATTGATAAGCACAAATTAAGAGCCATGAGACTTGGTCACCTACTTCTCATAGTCTTAAGAACAACTCAGCTGTTCACGACAAGCTCATTCCAATTATGCAATACATTGTGTTGCAAGAGGATGGGAACTGAATGTACTTATCACTGTAAACAGAGAAAGCTTCGTACCCTGCCACCCAGAAGTTCCTAGAAGTTCTCAACTAAGTCCTCAAGCAAAATTTGACACCAGCAGTCCAACAGACCTGTAGATCAAGACTCCATGAAATCATAAGTCTTGATTTTCTGGAACCCTTGATATTTTTATGACAAAACAGTTTATTTGATATTCTAAAGCATGCATTTTCAACTTACTTTCCCCACTTATACTCCAAAGCTCTGGTCAGGGCAAGGATTGGAGAAAAAGTATCATATGACATTTTCTTATGTTTCTTAAAGCTAAAGAAAATATGGACATGAATGAAGCAATAAAAATTTAAGAAGTAGTATTTTACTACAGACATTGAGGTCTACAGTTTGCAAGAGGCCAAGTGCTAAGTGAAATGCACTTTCACAACAAAAGTGAAAACATGGAACCGATTACCATCTTTTCAACATCAGAGAAGTTTCCTTGTAAGCCAAATAATTAGAGGCTGGCCTATGTTCTCAAGAATGACAACCATTTTTGTTTCAAAACTTTTCATAACTTTTTTAGAATATATATTGTGACACTAGATATTTATCTTTTTTCGTATGATCACAAAACCTGTTTATGCAGCATCTGTAGTCCAAGGCCCAAGAGACTAAGAGAAACACGGAGCCTTTCTGAGATGAACCCATGCCCTGTACCTTTTGAGATTTGTCTGTCATTGATGTTTGTAGCCTGCTGGAAATGCAGACAAACTGGACTTCCAATCCTTCAGAAACAACCCCGAGATGCAAGAAATATTATTTTCCCTGCTTTGCACTCCTTTAAACAAACCCAGCGGGGTATATCAGATGTAGATTGAGGATTAAGTTATAATTACGATCAATATCTTTGCCATGCCCGCTTCGCCAAATAATATATATTTCAGTCAGTGCACTTTGGGGATTTATCTCTGCAAGGCCTGTTTCTGCCCAAATCAGTGTGTCTTTCCCTTTGATATTCCCACAGTGTTCACATATACCCTCAAACATACACAGCCCTGGGTAATATGTCTCCAATGCGATGAAATCAATGGGAACACAGCCTTTTTTGCCTGACAGTATTGTCAGGGTGTATTATCTGGTTTAGGCTGTGGCTTCAGTTCATAGCAGTCGTCAGTTAAATTTCCCTTTCTGAAGCTGAGCAAAGTGTGGTAATGTCACAGCCACAGGCGACTGCCGCTCACAGGACGGTTTACCGGTGGAGCTTAGCCTCCTGGCTTGTCACAGTGTATATATCTCAGGGTCTTCTTTTCCTTCCTACTCAGAGGTTTCCAAGAATGTTGCCTGGAGCAGTCATGGGATGCAAAAAAAGAGAGATTTTTGTTCTGCACTTAGCAACATTACCACACTTCACACTCAGTTTCTGATAAGGGGAAATTTAACTGACTGCTCTGAACTAGATATACCAGATAATACACTCTGACAGTGCTGTGGATAAAGGCTGGCAAACCTACTAATTTATATTTCATTATCTCTGCACTTGGCTTAATCTGTTCTCTCTTACTAAACATTAGAAAGCTCACAAAGAGAGCTGCACTGAACAGCAGAAAGTGGAACCACAAACATCCTTGAACGCAGGGTGGCTTCTGTGCCAGAGGTTAGACGGGGCATTTTGGCTACCCAACCTTCCCAAAAGTTAATGTGCAGCACTGATGCACTGCCTGTTGTTTTAAACCAAGGTTTGTATCCCTACACAACCACCTGTCTGTCAATGCAGAGTGCTTTTTTTCTTCCCTGGGTCTCTGAAGGGGCGTTCATTCCATCTGTAGGTGTTCAAGATAGAGGTTCATCAGGATAGCTGTGATTGTCAACACAGCCCACAACTCCAGCTATTTCAGAAGTAGGTGATATACACAGATCAAAACGTGCCCTTATTTTCCAGTCTCCAAGAAATGGCAATATGAGTTGTCGTAGGTAATGATCAAGTTTTAATCTCCTCAAGGTTGGAATACAAAGTTCAACATCCTGCACAGTCTAACCTGTTCTTTGTCTCAACGGTCTCTCAGTTCTATTAATGTTACCCTAAAAAAGACATTTCCCCAAACTGGCTGCTGTTTAGGAAAAGTCGCTATGCATTTAGAGGTAGTGGGATTGAAGTCTTGAGGTCCTTCTTAACAAGCCATGAGAAAGACAGGGATATTGAGGGTCATTTCAGGACCCTAGATATCATTCTTAGTTAAAATGTTGTAAGATACTTGGGAATTTTGCAAAAACATTTACTTCTAGTTAAAGTTTTTAAATACCTGTAGGTCATCAAATTAACACTGCTTTATAATAAAGGGTTGATTTTGATCAATTTCCTGTTTCTAAGTTTGGAAAGACATTTCTGAAATGTCAAAATGGTCCTTTCTAACATGTATAAAAGGAAGACAATGATTTTTTTGTTTGTTTGAAGTAGGTCTTTGCTTTGAAATGTAGAAAAAAAAATAATAAAAAGCTAAAATCAAAATAAGAGCTCAAATATATTAATATGAATCAGTTTGCTTAATGTTTTGGTCAGATCTCACCGTTTGTATTGTAAAAAAATAGGGTTCCTCTAGATCTGGGATGGAAAGAACTCAGTGACTCAAAAGTTCTTCTGAGACTGAATAAATGTTCTCTTTAGTTGTAATAATAGAAGCTATGAAATAAGACAGATAGATAGATAAATGGATGGAAATTCATATAGACCAATCTAATGTGCCTTTCCACCGTATAGTTATGCAGACCATGGTATATTTCAACCTGTTACCTGTCTGTATAAGAACATTTGCATATATTTTTACTTCTTCGGTTTACCTTCCTTATATTTATTCTTATTCATAACACTTACAAGAATAGAATGTATGCTCTTATTTGTACAGCATATTTTCTTTACAAAAGGCTCAATATTTATTTTATTTCTTTACTTGCAGGGCAAACCATTGTGCCACTTTATGATGCTTTCACATCAAAAGAAACTTTTGTAATTTTTTCTGCATTTTCCATCAAAGACTGTTTGTTGTCTGTACCTATTTCATCAGATGTAATATCACTACGATCTTCTTTATAGCTTGTCAAATATTTTTAATTGTATTTAAAGTAGTTTTGCATTTTTAACCTTAAGAAAACCCAAAATGAACTTTCAGATCTTGATTGTTCTTTTGCGTGCTTTGATTTCTAACATTGATGGCCCACACCACTTAGCTTTTAAAATCCATCCAACTACTTAAACTGATTTGGCTTTACATCATCTTAAACTATAGAAGCGGCTTTGCTGTGATTTTTCATGACTGTTAAATTTGAAAGAATGTTTTTAGGTTATGATTTTGCTTTCTTTCACTTTTAATACACACAAACGCAGATTTTTTTCCTACTAAGCTGTCCTTTTTGGCTGGATCAGCATTCAGTAAGCACATTGTGAGCTACTGACAGAAAAAAGGCTAGATGACATTTGGCTTTTTCTTTTAGATAAAAACCTCTCTGAGGTACAGCAGTGTGTGTTTAAAAACAAACTATGAAAAATAGCATTCAAAAATTATTTTTTTATTTTTAATTTTGTCTTTGGCAGAAGTTTAGATCCAGTTTAAAGGGGAAATGAGTGGTGTATATCCTACACATTGGCTAGCTGTGACCCTTTTGCAAGGCGGTAAGAGTCTTTTCCCTTTCCTGACTAATATTTTGAACTTTATCATTTTTGTTGATCAATCCATCTGAAATCTGGGACATCTCTGGAAAGAAGACAACTTAGTCTGAATATGAAATCAATAATTTCTGTTTAAGAAACAGAACCTCTTAATGTGAAGCAAGAAAGAGAGAAAGGAGGCTAGATTTTGCATGTCTATGTTTAGGATGCAAGCTGAATTCTTTTTATGTTCAGAGATGATCATCAAAGCACTTATTTAAGTAGTCTCAGTGTGAAGACTCCAGGATTGCTTTTTGATTTTTTTATAATTCTGATAATCTGTTGCTAACCCATGCAATATTAATTTGCTTAATATTTCTAAAACATATCTAATATGTGAAAAATATGGTCTTGGGTGTAAATATGCCAGTCTAAAAAATAGGTGATCTGGATTCAGTTGCTGGCTTGGATATAGATGTCCTGTGTGTCATAAGTCAAATTGTTTGCTATTTCTATACCTGTTTTTAAAATGGGGTAGCCAGTCTGTTCCTCACAGGGGTATATCAAGAGAGATAAATTTTATAATGATGCAGAACACTACTGGACAGGGAGTAAAGGTGGCTTTGAGCTCAACGCTGTCAATTAGGTTAGCCCCAGGGCTTGTCTAAATAACATATTGCTTCTCATAGTCACTGTGACGTTAATGAGCTCTGACGGTGCCCCATTTCTGGCCTTGGCCTGACTCTCTCCCTCCCTTCAACTCTCCTGGCCCAGCTCCTCTCCTGTCAGCTGAGGATGGACATAGTGATGGAGCTGGGCTCCTTGTCATTTGTCATGGTGTTTGCTTCGTATTTGGCATGATCCCTTGCTGAGGGGTTTAGCAGGGTGATTTTTAAACTCAGCCGGCTGCAAACTCTGTCCCTTACACGATTGTAAGAACATAGACTCAGGAAAGACCCGCAAATCCATCTCCCAAAACTCCACAGAACCTTCTCTCCTTAGGGAAAAACACATCACAAATCACAAAAGATGCTCTGACACCTTATAGCAAACTTCAGAGGTGCAGTAAAATACCCAGAGTAATAGCAAGTTCCTGGAAAATAAAAGTCCAAGGCTTTGTCCCATAGCTCTCTGGCAATGAGGATTTTTTTTAGACAATAGTTCTCAAAATGAGGACAATTTCCCAGAGCACAGTGGAAGGTTAACAAAAGAAAATTCCTCTTTCATCCTAAATCTAGAAGTGAGTTTAAAATCTAGAGGTGAGTTTAATTCTGAGTGTATAAAAAAGGGAAAAAAGAAATCACAGCAGCAGTGGATCTTTCAGTCTTATAGTACATAGAGAATGTAAGTATTAATAGGAGAATGGTGATATCTGGGATGAGCAATATACTTAGAATATTATTATTTTGGCTTATACTTAAGTATTACTTATATAAAATATAATAATAATATAATAATATATAATATAATATAATATAATATAATATAATATAATATAATATATTTAAAACTAAGTAATTAAATACTCAAATATTTTTAAAAAGTGGAAAAATTTTGCCTGTTCCAAAACTGTCTAGAACATTTGTGGCTATGCCATGGTTTAAGCCGGCAGGCAGATAAACCAACCACACAGCCGTTCGCTCACTCTCCCTCCCCCCAAGTGGGATGGGGGAGAGAATCGAAAAGAAAAAAAAGGTAAAACTCGTGGGTTGAGATAAAGACAGTTTAATAGGACAGAAAAGGAAGATACTAATAGCAACAATAACAACAATAGCAACAACAATAGTAGTAGTAGTAGTAGTAGTAATAATAATAATAATAATAATAGTATATCAAAACAAGTGATGCTGAGCACAATTTCTCACCACCTGAAGCTGATGCTCAGCTAGTTCCTGAGCTGCCCTCCGTCCCGACCAGCCCCCCAGTTATATACAGGACATGACATCATATGGTATGGAATATGCCTTTGGCCAGTTAGGGTCAGCTGTCCTGGCTGTGTCCCCTCCCAGCTTCTTGGGTGTCCCTCACCTTCTCATTGGCAGGGCAGTATGAGAAGCTGAAAAGTCCTCAACTGCTTGGCAACAACTAAAATATTAGTGTGTTATCAACTTTATTCTCATCCTAAATCCAAAACACAGCACTGCACCAGCTGCTAGGAAGAAAATTAACTCCATATCAGCCAAAACCAGGACAGGCTGAAAAGAATGCCAGATTCAAAGCAGCAGCAGGGCTTCACAATGTCTTTTACATAACACAGCAACAGTTAGGACCCAGTTCATTTGCTGACAGTACTTGCATGGATATGAACCTACACTCATCACAATATTCTATAATATTCTGGGGTACCCACCCATACTTGCTTATCAGAGTGATTATATTTTGTTTAAAATATTTAAATATTCAGGACTCTCTGTCGCGGTGTTTGGATGATCACTTGGGAGGTAGGACAGCTGCGTTTCAGTCTATGCTCCAGTGCATGTTTCATTATTTATGCAAAGAGAAATAGCACCAACAGGAATGACTGAAAGCATTCCACCCCGGGGTGTGTTCCACACTGATGATGAAGGCACTCTTACCAAGTAAAAGATGAGGGTTCAAACCCCTGTGTGTGAAAGAGAGGAACTGAAATGATTTTTCAGATCTAAAGTGAATGTCTCTCCTTATATAAGGTAGCCTACTTCTATGGCAATATTGTGAATCAAACTTATTACTTTGTTGTTGGTTTTGTTTTTTTTTTTTTTTTTTTTTTTTTACAAGTACCTAAAATTGCATTTTGCATTGGATGGAATAGTTCATGTAATTGTGTAGATTTTTAATTCAAATAAAATGAGATCTTCAGTGAAATTGAATTTCCTCTTCTTCTCATCCTCTTCCTTGATTCTGTTGCTAAACCCCAAATCAATTATAATTACAGCCAAACGTGAAGCGGTAATTAAACTCCTGTTTCCAAATGAAAGAATTCAAATATAGACAAAAAACCCCACCAAACCCACAATTTGTAAAAGAAAAGGGAGAGTCAGTGAAAGAATATGAATGCTGACATGACATAATCCAATGGAAAACTGGGAAAAATTATCTTTGCAGGTTGTTTCTGGTCAGATTTTGGCAGTGCAAGATTATATTTGTGAAGAGGAGAGAAAAATCCTGCAACAATTAAGAAATGCAATGATGGATTTCCAGTGGAGACTTGCAGGTGTGTAGGTGGATGGGATAGACCTGTCTTTCACATACTCTGTAGAAAGATGTCTACCCTATAGACCTGTCCTTGTCAAGGATGACACCTAAGTCCTGAGCTCAGTGACAACAGGGCAGTAGTGCTCCGCATGCTGTAGAAGACAAGATGTGGTAGGGAGGTCCTGCAGGCAAAGGTAAAGAGTTCTCTTTTAGTCAGTTCTACCATCACTCTTGCCCAACCAATTCAGGCATTTTAATTCATAGACTCAGTCTTTGCATATAAGTTCAAGACAAGATCCACACAATATTGAGTTCTTAAAACTTGTGTTTTCCAAAGGCTTTTTTCATACCCTCTGCCTCAAGACAATTTTCTCCCACTCCATAATCATGCTGACTAGGATTCATTCACCTAACTTTAAAGTCAATAACAAACGAAGCACTTGGTGGTGGTGCTGGGTGATCATCTGACCTATTTTAGGTATCTGCATGAGATCAATTGCACTATGGAAATGGTTATTTCTTCCCATTGACTACAAAGACAGTGTAGAGCTACTAACTCACATCTAAGCATTTACAGCTAAAGAAAAGTATTCCATTCATAAATACTTTTCTGTGTAACACGATCCCATAATGCTAAATCCCATACTACTAAAACTACTCAGAGTTTGCTGTTGACTTCAATAGGCAGGAAAACATCATGGTAATCTTTAAGTCATGCATAAGATCTCCCCTGCAAAGCAACAAAATTTTAAGCTCAGCTTTTGGATTTCTTTTACTATGCATCTGTTCTCCTCTCTAACTTCTGATAGATGGTCACTCAGCTTCAGCTTGCAGTATCCAGGGCTCCTTGGGGCATTATTCAGGGCCCATTACCTTTTTAGCTCTAATGATATCCTGCCAACAGCAATCCTCTATGCATGCCATTTATTCCATTACACTAAACAGGGGTAATTTGGTAAATTGAGTGTTTAAGTAGCCTTAAGGTAAATATTTTTTTCTTTTGCAAAATGATGATGTTCCCTTTGGCCTCAGTAGATTCTTCCATTTTTGGAAGGGCTTATTTTCATTTGCCTTTAATTGTTCATAAAAGTGAAAGGTTAAATAATGCCCAATAGGGAAAGGTTAAATCAAGCCCTCAAACAAATGTTAAATAAAAACAAAATCAAGCAATCATTAAATTAAGATTATTTTTCTTTTCAAATGTAACTTTGAGTAACTTCATACTCCCCGATCTTTTTACCCAGCAACTAATCAGTCAGTGCTAAAGCATCAGGGGTAGTTATAAGATATTATGTTAATTACTAATTAAGGCAAATAGATTATTACTTTTACAGAATAAAAGCTAGAAGAGATTCTTTTGATTAATGTCTCTAAATAAAAATGTTAACTCAATTGTTCCAGTCAATTATGTTTTTAATTTAGGGTACTGCAAATTAGTTAAATGAACAAATACAAACTTTTGTGGCACTCACCACACTAATGAACTCACAAGTTTTGAGCTTGTTGGAGACAATGATGTTCATAATGTGAGAGAATTAAGAGGAAATCTTTAAAGTCATAAACAACATCATGGAGTGTCCAAAAGAGGCTACCAAGACTGTCCCATCTTCAGCTGACTTGACCAATGAAATTTATCCTGGAATCTGAATTAATTTTAAAACTTTTTTCTTTGGGGGGAAGGGGAATCTAGTTTCATTTTAAAAAGTAAATCATTTACATCCCCTGAATATGTCCTGCTATTCAACTCTTCCCACTCTTTAGAAAACTGCATCTAGCTTAGGGGCTGAATTTGTTCCAAAATTCAAATATTCCCAGTTTGCAAGTGAGTTTCTGTAAACTGCAGAACTCAGAGGAAGCTTGGGTTAACCCATTGGAAATTTCCCTGTACAAACAGAAAATAGTTGCCAAGCTTAGGTCAGATACCTAACTTTCAGAAGGCTGAAATTTAGTAAGATGAGTGTCACACCAAGCCTCCAATGCAGATGCAAACAAGACATGAGAGCTGAGGCAGTATCATCAGGACGTTGCTCTTTGTCTTTTCATCCAGGCAAAGATAAAAAAGGCCTTAAAATACCTAAAGGAATTTTTTTCCTTTTCCTCACATCCCTTCCCTGGAGTATTAGCTTTATCCAATGACTAAATGCCACAGAGAGCATATCTATCTCATTTATCTTCATACAGCCTCTCCTTTCCCACAAATAAGTTATTTGTTTAGGAAAGCCTTAGAGCCACAGATCATAATTAGTTGTTGGATCAGGCCCATAGGAAAGCTGTGACCCACAAACAAACCACATCAAGAAATATTTTAAATTTCTCCAAGTCTCTGAGGAGGCAGAGGTTTTCTTTTCTGTATACTTTACTGTGACATGTTTGTTGATCCCAAAAAGGACAGTGTTTTTTGATTTTATATCATGAGAATAGATAACCAAGAATCAGAGTTGACTAGAGCTTCAGGCTAACAAGAATTTACTCCAGCATAAACACTGGTCTTTTAGCTGCTAGGGCTTATTGCCCTTAGTAAGGGTCACTGAGCCTTGGGGTAAAGGAAAACACAAAGGTCAGATTCATCCCATTTAATTGCAACTATAAAGAAATTAGCATTCAGCCAATTGTCTGGTTGAGGTCTTAGTCAACTGAGAGATAAAAACACCTCCAGAAGATCACTCACTCCATCTTAAGACAAAGTCTGTCACCCTTTGGAGAGTCTTACCCCACCCTAAATTCTACCCAGGAGCCTACAGCACCCAGGGCATGTGTACACTGGCAGGGCCATATGGGTGCTGTCCTCTATCCCAGGCTGCAGATAACACATGCCTGACTTGTGCTACAACAGCTAGTGCCTTATTTTCTTGTATGCTAAATTCACTTCTTTTTAAATGCAGACACTCAGATTTAAAGAGCTTGCTATGATTAATATTTTAATTCATGGTACAGAGGGAAGCAAGGGTTGAGATACGGGAAAAGCATCTGTTAAGCATGTCTTCTGCTAGCCATTTTGAAGTTTTTGTCCTTTCAGCAGTGGAAATGTGTGACGTGAGTACATTTATGTACAAAGAGGGTGAGGTAGGGGAAAGATGTAATCAGTCGTACAACATGTAGTGTACTCTCTACATTAAAAGTGTGTTTTCCTCTTTGCACAAAAAAAGAACAAATCATTCACATGGAAATGGCATAGATCCCTGTGGTGATTAAAAACTCCAGTAGAAAGATACATATTTAATGAAGAGATAACACAGATAAAGAGGAAGAATGCATTTACAGTAGAAAGCAACTAGAACAGCTTGAATGTATAGCCTTTATTGCAGCACAGAATCAACTGAAAACATGGGCTTATTAAGTTGTTTAAGTACAAGGGCAAGGCATTTAGGAAGGAGAACGGGAAAGCTGGAGGCATGTGAGTATAAGAAGCACGTGATGATATGGATGTAACTATACTTTGGCTGGTAAATGACACTGAGTGAATTCACATTGAACTATTGCTTTAGGAGAGAAACTCGGGATAGAAAAGAAGGTGCATTATAGAGTCTGATGCTTGAAATATAGTTTGTTTGTCCTATATTATCAAGTAATTGGATGCCTGTTCTACACTCACCAAAATAAAAGTAGTGTGTTGTTTTCTCATCTATTTGAATAAAACAGGTGTAACCCAGGGGGTCAGATAAAATGATCCCAGTTTTCAAGGCACAGTCATATGGATACATGCATAAATGAGGTAATATAGTCTTAAATTTGTTGTGAAAGGGTATATGATCATCTGTTCCATAGCAGATCTGAACTAGTATTGAGTACAAAGCCTCCTGGCCCAAAATGTATCATAACTCCTCAAAGAATTCATAAGAAAATTTACCTCTGGAAGAGGTTATTCTGTAATTTGTGCTCTGGAATGGCATGATACAGGCTTCTGGACCACTCAGTCCTTCAGCAGTGTGTGATGCAGCAGTTCTGGCAGATCAGAAAGCATACTGTACCAGCCTGACCACCTTGAAGGGAAGAATGTTTTGTCTCCACCATGAAATAACAGTATGACTCATGGATGACCTTGATAGGTGCTGTACCGGTGATGTGCAACCTCTATTTCCAGTTGCCTAATATTCTAGATGGAGCAGTTGAATATGAGGTCCCACACCCTGCCATGTCACCCTTTAGCATAGAGGGAAGTTGGGAAAAAGCCAGCACCTATGCTTAGCCATATAAATGGACCTATAGATGTCAGTTAGTTATTCTCACCTCTCTTCATCATCATTAGAGAAGCTGACCTTAATTGCACAATACATCTGATCTGTTTTAGAGTTTAGGACTGATAAATTACTCCTTGGAAATACTTCTCTCTGTTATCTGTAAAGGGATAGCAGGCACCAGGTGACTCTTGTTGAAATGAGTCCCATCCCATGCCTCTCGCCAGCCTAGATCCTGTTGGATGCCTTCAGCGTCAGGCAGATAGCAACATACCCTGGGAAGTAAGGCTGAGAAATAGAAACTGGTAGAGAGCCAGGAAATGTAGAGTGGAAAATTAGTTGACTAGGAAAGGAGAAGCACAAGGTAGCACAAGGGTAGATGGGCCTTTTTCTTGTTTTTTACAGAGGAAAAAAAAAAAAAAAAAAAAGGTCTTCCGTAAAGAACAGCTTCCTTTTTCTCCTAAATAATTTCTTTGAAATAACTCAAACTCAACATGCTGAATTAACAAGTTCAGGAGTTTAGGATATTTTATTTAAAAAAAATAAAATCCATGAAACCAAGAAAAATAAGAAACAATTTTGTCCAAAAAAATTTAAAATAAGCACTACTTGGATTTTTTTCAGCCTGCCCTAGAGCCAGTGGGACTTTTCTTCTGGGATGTTTCTCCTGACTTCTTACACCCCCACCCCTTATTTTTGCAGACATTTTTACAGTGAGCAGGAGAACTAAAATTATAATCTGAGGAAGAGTTCCTAAATAATAAATGTGCACACGTTTGGGGATTGTTTCAGGTGTGCTATAAACCTTTGTGAAACAGTGTGGGTAAATAGAAAGTTGGTATTAGTTAGTTATAATTAATCCCGATAGCTTTAAGGCAGAATCTTCCTGCTCCAGGGGTTCAGAGAAGGAGATAGCTAGAAAAGCAGGGAGGGATTCTCTGGGTAGGAAACTGAACGGATGTAGCAAACAAGTTTATTCAAACCTTAGCAACATCTGATGATTTGCAGAGCTCTTGCTTCTTTCTGAGACCTCTGAGCTGCACTCTGCTGAGGAAATTACCATTTGTCAGGCTTTACTTTCACCTTGGAAATGCACAAAATACAAGTCCTAAGCACCTTAAAGAAAAGACTACTCAATAACACTAGAATAAAAATTATAAATGTTCTACTGTATTCATTTTTGTGTATTTATTTAAATTATTTGCCAAAGTAGAATAGTCGGAACCCATGCTTCCTAGACCAAAAGAGACTACTGAAATCCACTCATCTGGAAGTGAAGCAGCTGATTCCTGCCTAAAGTCCTGCAACATACTGTTTAGAAACCTTATAGGTGATTTGAGGACCCGGTTGGTCAGTCTGTCCATCTGTCTATCTATAGGTCTATCTAGCTAGTTTCCAATGAGTTGCAAGTGGCAATTAAGGGAATGTTTGAAAGAGAAATTTAACAGATGTACTGCATTATCAAAGTTAACTCAAGCTAACTAAAATTTACAATCACATTTTAACAAAATCTTATTAGTGGTTTGGGGAGGTACTTTGAACCATTTTGGCAATACCTGACACTGCAGGTAGGCATTCTGAACTTTCTGAAAAGTGGTCTTTGTTATGTTTTGCAACGAGTACATTTAATATTCCCGTTGCCTGATACTGATATGGCTCCCAAGAACGGTCATGATGTAACGGAGAATTCGCTTGGTCACAATGAAGCAATTCAGAATAATAATTTTAAAAAGTCTCCTTTTTTTTTTTGCATCAGACAGGTGAAAGGGACAAAACTAATTGAGAATAAATAGTAAGTGACACATAAAACAGACTAAATCAATACATGAAGAGAAATCCAAAGTCCCTGGTAGGTGATGTCCAGTTCAGAAACGTTCCAAAGGTGCATTTCCCAAGGACATTCATGCCTTTCTTTTCCAATCATTCTTACAGCACATTGTCTGCAGAGCAGGTAAAAGAAGTAAAGGCAGATGAGATTCACCTCACCTAAACCAGCTAAAACCTACATGTGTAAGAGAATTCTCTAGGTTCCATCTACAGTGCATGGAAAAAAGAAACTTCCAGAAGCAACTCATTGTATCTTAAAGTAGATGTGTAAGACAATATTTCTGCTCTGGAGGTGTCTCTGTAAGGGGTTAACTTTCCTCCCAGATGAGATGGCAGTTAGATGTAGGTAAAATGCATGGTTGGTTCTAGACAAGGACAAGAAGGGGAAAAAAAATCTCATCACGACATAACCTTAAGCATCACGAGATTTTCCCGAAAGAATTTCAACAGCCCAGAAGAAAAAAAAACACAAACCTTTAGAAAATTGATGTTGCATGTTACACAGTCTAAGAACTCATCTTTGCAAGGAAAGAGGGAGATGGAGGCATTCAGAATAATATAAAAATTGAACTGACAACTGGGTGAATTTGAAATGTAACAGTAAATACTGAGTAAGGTAGTGGATCAATGAAAAAAATGGGAGAGGGATAGAGAGAATGTTGCAGAATCATGATCAGCTGCAGTCATAAATCTGTGAAAGAATGGATTTTTTTTCTATGTGAGCAGGAGGGAGAAACACTATGTCAAAATAATAAAAAACCAAGTTTATGTAATGAAAAGAATTAAACTGTTGAAGTTTTGAAAAAGTAGATTAATATTAACCTATTTCTGAAAAAAAACCCCAACCAAACAAACCAAAATTATTGGAAAACAATAAAAAGACTATAGGAAAAAGCAGATAGGTATAAAATGGCATTCTAAAATCATTATTAATTCTTCTGGATCTCTAATCTATAAGAAGGATCTTTACAGGATTTGTTGTGTAACCTTCTAAAAATATGTAACTTCACTGTTTGACTATGGAGGAAACCTTAATGATGAACTTGGAATGGACATTGACATTTCAGTACTTTAAAATTAAAATAGCAGATTTTACTGGATTTGTGTGGCAAGGTTTTGGTAGTGGAGGGGCTGCAGGGGTAGATTCTGTGAGAAGCTGCTAGGAGCTTCCCCCATGAGCCAATGCCAGCCGGCTCCAAGACGGACCCATCACTGGCCAAGGCCAAGCCAATCAGCAACAGAGGTAGTGTCTGTGGGCTAACAGAGTTAAGAAGGGAAAAAACCAAAAAACCAAAAAACCAAAACAGGAGCAATTGCAGCCAGAGAGAGGAGTGAGAAGAAGTGAGAGGAACAACTCTGCAGACACCAAGGTCAGTGCAGAAGGAGGGGGAGGAGGTGCTCCAGGCGCCGGAGCAGAGATCCCCCTGCAGCCCATGGAGAAGACCATGGTGAAGCAGGCTGTCCCCCTGCAGCCCATGGAGGGAGGATGAGGGGGTGTAGAGATTCCACCTGCAGGCCGTGGAGGACCCCACTCCAGAACAGGTGGAGGCACCCAAAGGAAGCTGTGACCCCGTGGGAAGTCCGTGCTGGAGCAAGCTCCTGGCAGGACCTGTGGCCCCGTGGAGAGAGGAGGCCACGCCAGGGCAGGTTTGCTGGCAGGAGTTGTGACCCCGTGGGGGACCCACGCTGGAGCAGATTGCTCCTGAAGGTCTGCACCCCATGGGAGGGACCCACGCTGGAGCAGTTGGTGAAGAACTGCAGCCCGTGGGAAGGACTCACGTTGAAGAAGTTGGTGGAGGACTGTCTGCTGTGGGAGGGACCCCAGGCTGGAGCAGGGGCAGAGTGAGAGGAGTCCTCCCCCTGAGGAGGAAGGAGCGGCAGAGACACCGTGTGATGAACTGACCACAACCCCCATTTCCCCGTCCCCCTGTGCCGCTGGGGGGGGACGAGGTAGAGAAATTGGGAGTGAAGTTGAGCCCGGGAAGAAGGGAGGGGTGGGCGGAGGTGTTTTTAAGATTTGGGTTTATTTGTCATTACCCTGCTCTGGTTTGACTGGTAATAAATTAAATTAATTTCCCCAATTCAAGTCTGTTTTGCCCCTGACAGTAATTGCTGAGTGATCTCATGCTGTCCTTATCTCACCCCACGAGACTTTTGTTGTATTTTCTCGCCCAGCTGAGGAGGGCAGTGATAGAGCAGCTTTGGTGAGCACCTGGCCTCCAGCCAGGGTCAACCCACCACACATTCAAACTCCCATGATGTGTCTCCATTGCAGTTCAGAGAACTGAGTAGAGAGATGTTTGTGAGTGAGGTTTAAAGCACAAGGTGTGAGTACCAGCACAGGTCTGGACATGCTGGCACAGACCTGTGTGCTGTAAGCCATAGCTGGTGCCTAATGCACCTCATCCACAGAGTTACAGTGAGAAGTGCTTTTACTTTTCTCCCCATAAGTTCCCTTTCAGATTCCAGTGGAGGCATATTCTTGATCTTCCCATGCCTTTTCTCACAGTTTGAAAAATTGGCTATTTAGGTGGAAAATTCTACAGGAAAGCAAGCATTTCTTCCAACACATTTCCTGAAGGCACCACCACAATAGGCTGTACCGCAGGACAGATGAAGGAAGGCATTTTGAATAAGGTCATGGCAAAGGCTCTAGTGTTTTTTGTAGAATTAATATGGGTCATTTAACAATAACTTTTTTTTGTGTAACTTGTATGTTAAAGCGTGAGATGGAAAGCTGGGAAATATTCAGGACAATTTTAAAGTTGGTCCTTCCAACACAACTACAAGCTAAACGAGATATACCATCTCTGGATATGCACAGGTCTACATGTGTCAATGCTCATCTGCCATATGTGAAAAAAACCTGCTACACTACACACCAAGTCTTGTTAAACATGAGACTTGTTCAAAAGAACTATGGCATTAAAGCGAGAATATCATGAAACCTACTGTCAAATAAGCCTGCCTTCCTTTCCTAGGTCATTTTGCCGGCGGCTTATCAGTAGATCTCAACCTAGGACCTATCTTTCCAATTTATTAGAGAGGATATTGAATCTGTCAGTGCATATGCAGTTATTTTAGGGTAACTAATTGCAGACAGTTCATCCAGCTGGACAACCAAAGCAATAATATTAAAGATTAATGCCCCAGTTCAGCAAATAACCTGGGCATGTGCATAATCCCTGTGGCTTCACTGAGACACACTTACAGGCAGGCTTGTTGAACTAAATATATTGCCGAATGCCTTAAAAATGAATTCACATCACAGATGCCATGCAAACAATTTAAAGAAATTTGAAAACATTACTGGCTTTGACAACTCAATGTTTAAAGCTCTAAATATTGGTAAACAATATCATAATGTCAAAATATAAATAGAAGAATCCATAGTTCTATTGCTGGAGCTCTCTTTCTCTGAAACAATTGATACCAGTGATAAACTGATTTGCCTGCTGATACACTAGGTTAATTTGGACCTGATCGGTATGGGAGTCCTTCCATTTTTCCACTGGGAATCTTCTCACATGGTTTCAGCTGTATGAAAGTGGGGTAACTGATCTCAGCTAGAGATCAAAGATCTCTCCATAGCCAAAGGACATCAGTAGACACCTCAAGGGAGCAACCCATTCCATTTACTTTAGGATGTATTGAATTGCCCTCTGGAGGTACCTGCTTCTTTACATCATCTGCAAGGGGCAAGACTAATTGCCCACTTTTGGACTTCAAAAGTTAGGTGCACTGAATGTTATCTTACATGTTCACTCCCTTCTACTGGAAATTTTTTTCTGGCACTTCAATATTTCTGATATATATGTGCAGCAGAAAAACATAGAAATAGAAACAAGTATGCTATATAAGTCACTCCATCAACACCATTCCACTCCACTCACACCAAGATGGGTGGAAATATAAATGACAGCAATGTTTGGCCTGCCACTGACACTTATCCACACATAAACAGTCACAGTTAGATGAGAAGATTCACAGTTTCTCTGAATATTTAATTAGTACAAACTTGGTTTCTTTGAACTCCATCAAAAATAAAATTGAAAAGCCCAGCTTCATTTACCTCGTGTTGACTATAATGAACATTAGAACTTCCCCCATCGCCGCAGGTTTAGCTCTGTGGCTAACGCTGAGATGTTGGCAATCAGAAAAGACTTGGGGCAAATCACACTTCTTTATCACCACAGGGATAAACTTAAGTGACAGACATGCATGGGCTAATTACTTTTAATAGTTTCCCATTGCTCTGGCTGATGACACAGTGCTAAAAAGCCACGCTCCCTCCCAATAAGTCAGAATTTCACTTACATGGCACTACGTCTTTATTACCGCTTCGTTACTTCAGGGGAGCCGCGTTCTCTAAAATGCCTTTCCCTGTGGCTTAAAGTAAAGATTTTTTAAATAAATAAATACAGTTTATGTTGGGCATCTACCACTTGAAGGGCTAATGATTATTGACTACCCTCCAGCAGACATCAGGGAGTCTAGCCTCAGGCCCTTCCCGCTCGCCCCCAAACATGCCGAATGTTAACACATGTTTCTAGATCCTGGCTGGGATTGGACACAAACAAGGCAGTCAGAATGGACCATTTAGTGTACAAGTCAAAATGACAGATCTCTGCTTAATACAAGGAAGACAAAAATTCGTATCTTATTGAAAAAGGCAGAAGAGCCCCGGGTGCTTTCGCTTTGTGATTCTGCAGCAAAAAGTGGGTTGTGTCAATATAAGTCTATGTCACCCGCTCGCAGCTGCCACACTGAATTGACCCTGCTAGCTGCAGACAGAAAGGCCTTCCATTTCCAAATTCTCTCTAATGCTCATCTGCGAGATCGAGCACGAGGTGGAAAAAAGCCAACAAGTTACTCCTAAGTATAGGAGCAAAAAACCAAACCAAAACAAAACAAAAATGCCTTAATGCCGTGAGACTCTCTCCGCTGCCTGTTTCTAATGAAACGCTAGAAAAACTTTCTCATCTGAAAGCGTTTCAGAGGATGCTTTGACAACGTGAGCTTTATGTTTTGTAAATCATGTTCTTGTAATTCGTTGTAAGTCTCCAGATTCTCTTCAGATAGAGCAGTAGAGCATTAAATATTCTTGCAACGCTCACCAGAGCTTAATTACTAAAAGTTGAAACAGCTTTTAAACTCTGCGATTTTTTTTCCCCTGGGTATTCCCCAAAGAAAAGATACAAAAAACTTGAAGAGTGTGCACAATAACTATTAGTTAAGATCACGTTTCCAAAAGGGGGAAAAGAAGATAAACAATTTTGAAACTAAGAATAGAATATTGCTTGATACCATTATAATTTAACATGATAGCATTCACTGATGTGTCTGTTTCTCATGTGTATTTTTACTAGGCTCAGATGTTCACACTGGTGAAAAGATTTAACTGAAAACAAAAAAATAATATTAATATGAAAAAGAGAAAAGCTCCCAAATTCCCTAAAATGGAAAAAATAAAGAGATAAATCTTCAATTAGTTGAAATACAGAATTCTATTGATTTCTGGAGACATATGATAATTTAGGGAAGCTGAAGATATGGCTAAAATTATAAACCTATTTAAAATACATTTTGGAACATTCTTTTTATGGACCCACTCAAAGTCCATGAAAATTAAAAAATTAAAAATATATTCTTTACCTCAGATCAACTTATATTCAGGCGAGTGGTTAATATAGCTAAAGAGAGGCAGTAAGAAGTGAGCATATTTTATTAACAGAAGATAGAAACTTGTCCTTTTTTGTGTTTCAGTGGGGGGACAGTGAAGTTTTCATCAGCTTTTTGTCTTAATATATTGTAAATTATTGGTTGTAAATCAGTAGTTTGACTTGTAAATATACCTCAAGTGACTGTGAAATCTTCAGAGGTAGCTGGGTGCTGTGTGGATATCATAGAGAGGAATAATTAATCTTACCTAAATGTAACCACCTGAAGGTAACAGTCATGTCTAACCAGTTGTCTGTGGTTTTTCTATAGGCAAGAGAGAGAGAAGAATCACAAGGAGGCCATTCATCACACCAGTCTTGCAATGGTTTTCCACAATCCTGTGGAAACACTTCTTTCTCCACTGAAAATCAACATGTACATGATATCTCAGACTAAGTGCCTATCTTTCGTACAGCTGATATCGGGTAAGACGAGAGTACTGAAGAAGAATCAGGTTTCAATTGCATCTAACAGTTGCAGGGATTTAAGAGGTGGCTGTAAATTAGGGTCAAGAAAAAGCATAAGTTAAGGGGTAGGAAAGACTGAGGTATGTCGGTTTTTCTCCACTGTCTATAAAAGGCAGTGTAGATGATTAGCTCAGATAGAGATGTCTATGATGTAGTTATCTATATTTGACCATTTCAATCCACCTGTGAACATATTTTTCGTTTACAGCGATACCAAGTCCATAATCTTGCTCCGCAGCCTGATGGCATGGTTTGGTCATATATATACCATGAAACTTAGCTACATCCCTCCCTACTCCCAACATAAATCAGAGTTTCTAAATAAAAATTGTCTTTTGGGTTATACATATGTAGCTTCACCAAGCCTGCTTTAATAAAAGTGTGCTAATTATAATTAATGTAATTTATTAACAGCAATATAGAAAACTTCAAATCTGTTATAATTTGATGGTTTTCAAAAACATTAACTTTGTCTGTTATGGCAGAGTTTGAAGAATTACATGATTGCATGAAAAATGTTTAATACCTACAGACTTATAAAAGAGCATAAGGGAGTCAAAAGAAAGATAATTCTGTTATTTCTGGATGTGGTTTGGGACCTCGCTCTTACAGTGCCCACCTCCTCCAACACTATTGGAAAAGGAGACTGATTTAGAAGAACATACAGTCTGGGCTGACACAGTTGGGTTTAGTTTCTTGTAATACTGAGGGCAGAGAAAGGTGGAAAAGATATATATTGCTTTCTTTTGATTTGATAAAGTTGAGATGTTCTTTAAAAGTGGATGATTTAACTAGAAGTTACCAAGAGCTGTACTGCATGACTGTGCATACCACGTGTCATTGCAGTGATTGTCAGAGAGCTACCCCAGATGTCTCCTAATGTCAATGAAATCTGCTGTTTAAGGTTGACTCTTTGGTCATAAATATATATATGAGCCTTAAAAACACCGAGGACGACGTTGTGATGTGGTTTATGAGGCCTTACCTCATAGTTGTGCTCTTTGACATGCAGAAGAATTGGATAGTAAATCAGACTTTGTAAATTGAAAGTCAAAGATATTCTGAAGTCACAGACAATACACAGACAAGTGTGTTAAGTGTTTTCTGAAATCCCTAATAAGCTATGTATCAGGCTCTTTTCCTCCTCATTTTTTCCCTTTTGCAAAGGCAGTTATGTTTGACTGAAGATTGCAAGCTTTTGCTTGAGCACCAGTTGAAGGTGTTTAACGTAGCTCATTTTCTTTGAGGAATACTGACAGCAACTCTCCACTGAGATCAGATCAAGTCAACAATAGGGAAATGACTATGTATAAAAGTTAATGTTGCTCAGTCGTGTCTCAATAGAACGGGCTGACAATGCAGAGAATTAACAGCCTGAAGCCAGCAAATGTTGCTTTACAACATTGTGCAGTCTTGAAAGTGTGGTCAGCTGAAAGACTATCACTCACGAGATCTTGGCTCTTACCTTACATGTGTTACTAATTTGCCAAGCAATGTAAGGGCAAACGGATTATTTCTTTGTGCTTTGTTCTTTTCCATCCCTAAAAGTGGGATAATCATCATTCCGCATTTTGTTATTTAATATACATGCATGGGAAGCGACCAGGCCACATAATTAATTTCATTCCATCTACAACTCTTATTCAACTCTTGGGGATTTTAGCTGCAGTTGCTTGAGCTGTTGTCAGCCTGGAGATCCTCTTCGTTTCACTGCTGACGGTTTTTGCTCCCATAGCAGGCAAGGCAAAATGTGCCCACTCTTCAGCCTCTGCAGATCACAGAGATTGGTATCAGCTTCAGCCACTGATGAGCAGTGAGGCTGTGAAATATCACAGGCTCGGCTTTTGCGGCTGCAGTTTCCGGTGAAGAGCATGGCGGTGGGCCAGCAGTTTGCTGTACTCACCAGGGATGATGAATCCGAGTCCTGAAACACGTGATGGTCAACAGTCAGTGACACACAAGGGGATGGGGTGGTTGAGGATGGAACATCCCTAAATTACGATATTCTGATTTTAGTATACCTTAGAGAATCTGGAGACAAATACCCACAGAATATAAATGCTTTGTTCAAGCATTTCCCCAGTTGTAGTGTCTGTCATTAAAGCAGCTGAATCCATTGTTACTTCTTTAAGAACATAATGAATTAATTTGGAGATCTTCAGGACACAGACTTAATCTTCCGTTACATCTAAGAGGAAACAATCTTATGCCATATTATGCTCCCTTAAGTCTCTCTCAAGATTTCTAAACTGTAAATCAATGGGGGAAAAAAAAAAAAAAAATCACAGCCAAGCATACAGGAGCAAAGCAAGACAAATATGTAATTTTTTTGCCAGTCTTTCAGCTTCTTGACAAGTTCAGTCTCCCTTCGTGGGCTCACTCAGCATGCTTAGAGCACTGGCCTTTCTTCCACTGGCTTACTCCAGCCTCAGAACAGACCTTCGAGGCATGTCCACACCATGCAGTGCCGAGGGCTCGCTGCAGACGTGCTGACTACAGAATAAGAAGCCAGGCAACTCTCCTGCTAAGCTTCTTGCTTCAGAGCCAGACACTTTTGTGCTAGACTGCAACCTACATGCACAACAGTTCATTTGGAGCTCAGTCAGGTATCCCCAGAAAGATGCCAGATTGTACTGTTTTGGTTCAGTGAGAAGAATTTAGTCTCCTGAGTGCAATGATCTGGTGTCATTGGAGGTATTCTTGGATATCAAAGGATTTACAGGACCCCTGAATCCTTCTGGATTGGCAGGATAACCCATAGCGCCTAAAATGGCACTAGACATCTGTGTTTGAAGAGCTCAGTTGTGTCTTCGTGAACACTGAAATTTAAGGTGGGATTGAGTTCCCCAAATATAGATGTCTAGTGTCATTTTAAGTACTGAGTAGCTACCTTGGATACTCTACTACTGTGTTTAGGAACTGAATCCCACTCTAGCAATGCAGATGCTGATGAAGTACTGATATTCTTATATAATAACCTTCCCCGTTTCTGTGGCAACATTATAAGTAAAGTCTGTCTGGTTTAGTTGCAAAGTCATACATGTCCTTGTACTAAGACACTCTCCTAGGTCTCAGCATGATGCAACATGAACTTACGGGAGAAAGTAAGACTGCAAGTGCTTGCAATGGTTAAATGCCAACGAGATCTGGTCCAACAAAGCTTCACACTGACTCAGCTACTAAGTAAGCTTGTGTTAAGCATGTAGCAAGCACATTTATATTACAAGACTTGAAAGGATAGTCTCCACTCTTAAGTTGGCAAGTGACTCTGAATTAGACAAATATGATACAAGCAGAAGAAAATAATCTAGATATTTTCTTCTGCATTGTGGAATATATTGATAAACGTATGTTAGCATTTAACTATTCATTCTTTTGGAGAAAACTGGTTAACCCCTTAAGTGTTTTGCCCTGAAGGCAGACATTAAAAGTTAATTATAACCACATGGGACAAGCCCCGGAGGACCGTGACAGCATTAAGCTGCTACCAACCAAGCATGCAGGATGCGCAGCACTCTCAGAGAACACCATGTACAAAAATGATGCTGTCTCCTTGAATGAGTTTTCAGAAGTTAAAAACATGCTACTTTTTGCATGCACAGTAAAAAGGCAGATTGCAAATGTTCTAGTCAGAGGGAAAAAAGCTTCCAACTGAAGAAGAATTAGAGCAAATGAAAGCACTGAGTAATTTGATTAAGCAATGTGGCACAGCAAGAGCTACCACAAGTACTGTTTTACTTAGTGCTGCAAAGAGAATATGGTAAAATCTCTCCTAAAGACTTTGGATTGCTACCTCATGATAAACCTTTCCAGTACCATATATGGCCTATAAGGCATTTTGATTTTACCACTGTAAAAAGGGAGAGGAGATGACACTTGTTCTTGGGGAGGATCATTTAGACGATATGAAAAAAAAAAAAAGGAAAAGGTTAGTTCTAAGGGAGAGACTCTATGTCTACGCAAGTAAATTAAGTGTGGCTGGAAGGCACTGAGGTTAAGTAACATGGAATGGCCTGCACCTACACAATTAAACTTTCTTCCCCTTAAATTAAAATACCTGTATCTAAGTTAACTATCGGGAATGGTCCCTGTGCTATTTCCCGAACCATACTGGGGACCATTTAGAAGTCCTATTGTCGTGAACTCAAAAGTGTCTGTGTGGCTTTTCTAATAACAGTGTTAGACAAAGATCAGTTCAGCAATGGAAATGACTGTTGCTTTTTAATAGAGAAGTAGCCACCATGTCCTGAAAGTAAGTCAGGAGACAGTCAGGAGACCTAATTCTGTTTTATATATATATTTACATATATATATATATATGTAGTGGATTTATATTGCAAGCACCAGAATGAGTGAGGCCCAGAATGAGTGTACCAAGTTCCTGCTAATATTTAGGAGCAGCATACCTCTCACCTAATGTAGCCTTCAAAAAGCTGACCTACATCTATATACCAAATTTGAAAGTTAACCCGCTTTAAGCAAAGGGTTGGACCAGATGACTCCCAACATTTGCTTCCACCCTAAATTACTCTGCTATTCTAATTGCTAAATAAAACAGGAATAGAAACAACTCTATGGCCTCTAAGCCAAGCGTTATACACAGGCTATGTTCTCTTTGCAGGGTACTTGGATTTTAATTTGTTCCTGGTCTGCTGTGTTGCCCTGTGGTTGTAAGACATATTTAGTAGTGTGTGAGTTTGTGCATGTTTAACATAAAATGTTCCTAAATTATAAGAGAATTCTGTTGCAGCCCCCCAAGGGGTGCATTCACAACATGAAAACGAAGATGTGCTATGTGCTCTGTGGTTTAGCATAAGAGCACATCAAGGCATGTGAATCCGTAAAACTTGCTGGGATAGTGTTGGAAGACTATGCAAATTGGAAGGACCCAACCTGATCCATTTTTGTCTATATTAGAAACAGTCCATGAGGTTTGTCACCCTCCAAACAAAGATCTAGAGAATTCCAGTGGGGACAGGCCAAAAGACATACCAGGGAACATGCTAATAACTAAGCAGTAGGTTAAACTAAGACTGAAGCTTGCTTGCTGATTCTAAGCCAAGTCCTGAAGCACCTAGTTTAGCCTAAATTAATCATGTAAACTCTAATCTAATCCTTAAAGAAATGGGAAAACTCCAGAGGGTGTTTAATCACTCTATCCTAGTAAATTTGAGTGGATCTCTTGCTGTCTGGAGGAATCCCTCCCTCTTCTACCTGTTTCCCCTAGAGGAAGTCCAAGCAGTTACATGAAATGTCTGACTCTTAAATGGCTTCATCTGAGTAAAACGGCATGCACTTTTGAGGATCAGCACCTAGATTATCTGAGAGAGCATCTCTCTCCTATAATCCCACCAGTCCTGGCTTAGTTTTCAACTCCGGGTACAACTGTAAAGGCAACAACAAAAAAGCATTGTTACTAAAGTGAGGTTTAATTCTCTTCCTCAATCTTTATGCTTTTTTCATAGAAAGAAAAAAAACATATTTTCTGATTTCCTTCACCCAAAGACTTCCACATAGGGGATGACATACAGCATAGCACAAGGCAGGGAATCTCAAAGTGGGACAGAACTGGCTGGGGACTCTATGCTGCGCTGGGCCAAGGCAACAGCTTTTAAAAGCTACATAGCTGGCTTGGCAAACTGTGGCACCTAATTAAAGGGATTTTGGCTATTATATGCTTCCAGTTTGGAGCTAGCACAAAAATCTCTTCACTGTACCGCATTCCGAAATGTAGCCTGTTGTGTTACCATCCATAACGTCAAAATGTAAGATCATACTTTTGGGGAAAAATAATGACAGGAAGGAGGAAAAGGACCTTTGAATGAAATTTATTTACAGAATATTCTGGATCCAGTAACATAATGCAACTGTGAACAAAGGACAGATGTGATACCCAGGTACTACAGGAGAAAATTTTCCTGTAGAGATTGAGAAATGCTGGCGATTTTGTAAATGCAGATGAGGCTCACCTGTAAATATTTGTAAAATTTGGTCACTCATCTTTCAACAAAGAACATTTAAATGGTAATTAATCAAGGGAGGGTAGATCCCAAAGACAGGAGAATGAGGAGTCTTTAAAAACAGATTGGAAAAGACTTGTTCAGCCTCCTGGAACAAAGGGCTTGTTTCTACTCATACTTTAGGAGGCCAAGGGAAAACACTACATAGTGGGGGGGCAAAAGCATCCCAGTGTTTTCAAGATGGAGCTCAAAAAGTTTGAGAAAATTGTTGATGAAACTAAACAGTGACAACTGATTACCCACAATTCCACAAATGGAATAAAGATAGAATGATGGCTGGGATAAAATCCAGTTGATTCAATGAACCAGCCTGATATTCCCACATACTTGTGTGACAAAGAGACATTCCAGAACTACTTATATTGTTGATACTTCATCAGGTCATGTAATAATAATAAGAAAACGTTCAATATGTCTGGTCACATTGTGGTTAAGGTGCAAAGTGCTAGGACTGAGGATGAGCATCCATCACCAGATCATACAATGGAGGATAACCCCACTCCCAGTGCTCACCACTAGGTTACATGGTTCAAAGCACAGGCTCCTGCCCTATCCATCATCCAGGGCATTGGGAAGAGTAAGTCGGCAGGGCCAGAATTTAAGAGTGAAATAAAGGAAGTTCTGTGTCCCAGACCAAAATCTAAGATAATATAGTGCTCTAAATGTTTTTGTTGGGACGTGGGATAATGTCTATATTTTATAATCATCTTGGGCAAATTTGGCCATACCGTAATTGGGTTAAATATGCCTCCTCTGGGCCTCTTCCAAGTATGGGCACCAGCTGGCAGTTTCTGTCCCAGCCGCTTATTCACACTACGTGCTTTCTCCTGCTCCACAACACTGAGTCAGGCATGGGTCATTGGTGGACCACAAATGAGGCCACCCAGCTACACTTCATTCGTTGGCCTACAGAGCATAGAAAGATCATGGCACTGTGAGGGAAACTTTCTGAGCTAGGAAGAGGCAAGACCTGTGGGATGCAAAAGCCAGTTATGAGAAACTATGCTTCATCTGTGAAACCAGGCAGGTTCAAGACGAGGTCTGTAGCCCCTGCCTCACTGAGAAGTGAGGTTCTGAGAAAGGAAGACTTCCAGAGAAGAGACTTTGTGGCTTCTAAGACATGTTGTCTTTAACCACTACTGAAGTTTGGAGTCTGTACAAACCAGAGTGCAGGGCATGTGGACAGGCACAGCTCAGATGGCAGAAGTAACCCACAATGGGGAGCTGACAGGTTCAGGGCAGTGAGTAGAGAGAGCATACAAGGAAACTTTGCAAAGGCTTGACTATTTTTTAAACTTCCTGATGGTAACTTTTAAAGAAAGACACTTATTTAGCCCTGGTGCTCATGCTTATGCAGGCATAACCTTTTCAAATTAACATATTTATCCCCTCCCTAACCCTCCAAGGTAAGGGAAACTACTATTTCCATTTTAATGCTGTGAAAGTGAGGTAGGAAGTGGTTCATTCCCAGATCCACACAGGGAGTGACAAAGGCACCCTAAAGAGGGAGAGAGGCAGGACTGAGGAATGGGATTCTCCCCACTTAGATTTACTCATCTAACAATCTGGCTTCTCACTATGTTAACTGTCTAGGTTCCATCTCTACCTTCCACTGAGAGAATGCTTGATTAATCCCATCAAACTTATATATGTCTTAATGTTGCACCACTGGCTTCCTGAATCCTGAAAAGATTTAAGCAGTGTGACTTCTTAAATTTCTTACAGAAAAAATCTAGAGCCTTAAATCCTAAAGAGGAAAATGATTTTTTAAAAAAATCCACTTTTCTCAGCTCTTGGAAGTATCTTGGTTCCATTCTTTAAATCCCTAAGAAAGCACACAATTTTTTTTCTGTTCCTTCTGCAGGTATCTCTCTCTCGCTCCTTTTATTTTTGTTTAAATTTTCCCCTGTTTAATTTAGTTTATTTTTCTTTAACACACACACACACACACACACTCTCTCTCTCTCTCTCTCTCTCTCTCTCTGATTCTTTGCCTTTATTTCTTTTAATTTTTTGCTTTACAAGCAACAGAGTGTGAATTCAAGTACCATGCAGGGGAATAAAATGTTTCAGTGCTCCTGAAGGGGCTACTTGCACTTTGAATCTGGGCAGGTAACAGAAGTGAAGTGATTTGTTTGCTTGTGCTGTGCCTCTAGCAAAGGAACAAGAGGCAAGGGGAACAAGAGGAGTGGGAGGTGGATAGAAACTTGGCTCCTACTTCCCCTAATTTCTGGACAGAGGAGTAGAATATTAAATAGGGAAAAACAAGGGAAGCATTATGGAAATGTGCAAGGACTATGAACTAATAAATACTGTTGTAGCTCCAGAAAAAAACCAAGCAAAAATACCATGGTAGTGGTTCCAGACCCAAATCTGTTACCACGCTTTTTTGAGGGCAAAGAGCCTCCTGTGGCATATGGACTTTGAAGGTCTGAGTCAGCACAAATTCTAGCTTCTCTGCTCTTTGTGTCATTGCGTGGGGAAGATGCCCTCAGAGGAGCATTGCAAAGGCTAAATATCTCTTTCAACTATTGCTACGCAGCATACCCACACACCTACTGCAGACTACCAATTTTTCCACTTTACCCAGTAAAACTACTTCTGCACCAGTCCTGTGCATGGGCCAGGTTGTACCACATCAACTCTGCTGTTCACAGACCCTATTTTGATTCTCACCTGCTACAGTGAGGTGCTGTAGTGTCAACTGAACCCAAGATGAAAGACTGTGCCGTTACCCACGCTGACACATCGAGGGTCATGGGGACTTTGCAGTCACATAAACATCATCTATTATACATCTGAAAAACTGCTGAAGCCCAGTGTCAGAAGTTCCAGCAACATATGAACCTGTGAAGTGGCAAACCCATCAGCTATATGACAGCTTCATGCCCAAGGCTAGCAAGACTGGACGTAGCAGGAAGGGAAGACCTCTGCAACGTCCAGGGAATTGGCTAAATGGACCTAATAGGTCTTTTCCATCGCTGGTGTCTGTGGGCTACATTGCGCCCTTAGGCTGAGTCCTGAATAAGGGCTGGCATGTAATTATGCTTCTCTGGGAGCAGCCCAAGAAAGGAACGGTGATGGAGGGAGTTATGATCCTTTCCCTGAATTGCTTTAGCTACAGAGTGGGAGGCAGTAAGTCATAGTGACCTGGAAGCAAGAGATTTTACTGCTCTGGCAGCTCTCCCCCAGCATTACCCGCTTCTATGCTCTCTTTCTTCTTAAGCACTTCCCTGCTCCCTCTTTCTTTCTATCAATCACCCCTGTGAGAAGATGTGGCCACTGAATGGTGTTCGTACTCAGCACTGGACCTAAATTTCGTCTGCCTGAAGCCAGTAGGGTTCCAGCACATGATGTTGTGTGGTAGAGTACAATGGCTCTGCTGCCACTTGGCAGGTGGACAGTGTACTGGAGAGTCAGGGAAGGTCCCTCCTCATCAGAGCACAGGGTACTGTGACGAGGACTTTGTATACGCAGGAGGCCCACCCTTCCCCACAGGGGAATGCATATGAGCTTCAAAGCAATTGCACTCTGTCTCAGAAACTAAACACATCTGTCAACTTACGGGCTTCATAGGTCCAGCAGTGAGTTGGAAAAGCCTTTATTTCCTGTCAAAGAGGGAATTACAATCTCACGCAGTGATTTGGGGGCAAATTCTTCCATCTTTCCCTCACAAACAGTCATACCTTTCAAGAGGTAAAGTGCCACTTGGAGTGGTACGGCTGAATTCAGCCTGTACGAGCAGTAAAGCACATGCAGTCCATAGAGCCACATCTCTTCACTGGAAGAACATCAATTGCAGAGGGTCAGTGATTTTAAGAGCTGGAGGAAATAAGCAATAATACTACTGAATCAAGGTCTTTTGCCTCTTTTTATCCATCACCGTGTATCATTCCTTGAGAGAAAAGAGATTAAGAAAGTTACTATCCATTTATATTTCTTCATAGGAACTAAGCTACCCAGGGACTCTGTGTAAATATATATACATATATATACCTAATACATGCATCTTTTTTTTTTTTTTTTTTTTTTTTTTTTTTTTTGTAAAAGTCATAGTATGGTTTATGTGAGCAGAATATTTAAAGCAATTATCACCAATCATTTTGCAAATACACAGAAGTAGCTGAGACACGGGAACTGCAAGCTGGGATTCTTTGAGAAGACTGACAAAATTGATAAAAAGAAGGAAGGTAAACATACACACAGGTAAAGATAAACAAGAATAAATGCTCATGTAAATAGATTCAGTCTGATGGGACTGATGGACTTGGGAAAGGACATCAGGTGATGCTTCTTGGTGCTTGGATTTCCATTCACTGGTGATTCTTTCCCTCCCTTGTCTTTATTGTCTGAGGCAGTGAACAAGTTGCTAAGACAGCACAAAGCCTTTTAAAATCAAACACTCCCTCCAACAGGCTCATTCAGTGACAATAATATTCTGTGATTTTACAGATGCTAAATCAAAAGGTGCTAACTGGTTACTGGAAAAATCACAGAGGAGGTGCAATTCTGGATACATTGTCATATGCTGCTTTGAAAATAAGTGTTCTTAACCCAACTGATTAAAATTTGCAGTGCCTTGTAGTGTGGCACAGGGACGCAGTAGCTGCTCTTGTTCTTTCTGGAACTGGCAAAGGGTATGCTACCGGTAACTGCAGTACACACTTGTAGAAGAGGGACGGGATCATCTTGATGTTAATGCCTGATCTTTGGTCTTTATTTCCAAAACAGGTGAAAATTTCCCCTACCAGTGCGTTAGGTTGGAAAATTTCTCACCCTGAATTTAACCCTGGTAATGTAAGCCAGAATCACCACAATTAAGTGTTTAATCTTGCTGGTGCCCTCTTACATGCAGGGTTTATCCATTTTATCCCTGTATAGATTAAACCAAGTATAGAAACCAATTATTTTCCCTTCTGCCTTGCATAGATATTCTGTATTGTACTAATCTTTTATTTTCTCTTTCTTACTATTTGGAAAAAAAAAAACAACCCTGTAATAAAACTCAATTACCTAATAAAAATTTATTATTTAATGTGCACAAATGCACTACACAAAATCATTAAAAAGTGGAATGAGAAAAAAACAACCAAAGAAGAGTGTAAACATACAAAAAAGCGGGATGAATAAGAGCTCATTAGAAAAAAGTTCAAACAAGACATTATTCTAAGACAGCTTTTTATTTTCTGTGTGTGTGCACCATGCTAAAAGTGGGATTCATATCACTTCAACTGAGCTGCCTAAAGATGATGCTTAAATTAAGCTAGCTGTGATCACTCTCCTTCATACTATTGGAAACAAAGAGGCATCTTCAGAAGATTTCTCTGTCTCACAGACCTACCTTAGAAAGGAATAAATTATCTCAGGAACTTCTTGTTTCTTTTCATTAAGTATAGAGGGATCTTAGACAACTGGTTTACATCGCGCATCTGAAGTCCACATTTGAGTGACGTTATGGATTTGGTCAGCTTCTCCTGTGCCAGTGTAGCCAATGAACGTCACACTTAAATTATTACCTTAGGAAGCCAGAGGATGGTTCTGATGTGGAAGGTGATGCTAACATAACTAAATAACCAGGTAGATGTTTTTAGGATCATGGCAGTTTCGCAGTGGTTTTGAAATTAGGTGTGAGTGAGACAAAGTGAGCTTCTTCCTGAAAATATTTTACTTAGTGAAAAATGCATCTCTGCAGCCTCAGCCTATTTGTCGGCTTAGACTGAATTTAGTGTATGATTTCAAAGTAGGAAAGATATTTCAAAAAGTCCAAAAATGTTAAAAAAAAAAATGTTAAAAACTGAATACTGTAGTTTTTTTCTCATTTAAAGATAATTTGTTATAGAAAAATAACTAAAGGTTATATACAGTTGAAAAAATTCCATCGGAAAACCTGAAATTTTGTCAACTGAGGTTTTTCCCAAAGCATTCTTTTTTTTTTTTTTTTTTTATTTGAACACTAAACTCAGAATTCAATTATTCATGAAGTTTATTTATGAATAGACCTGGGTGATGAATGTTTTTCTGCATCAGAAATCAACTTTTCTTAAAAATGAAACTTCTCTTGAAAAATTGGCAGTCTTAAAGACTTTTTCTGTAATCCAGTAAAACCTTTTCATATTCTTCAACATATTTTATCACGGATTGTGTTTATACTAAACCACAGTACTGGGAGTATTTTTTTTAATAAGTTGTGTTTATTTTTAAATGATACGACATAGGAAGTATGACAGAAGTTTTCAAGAAAACCAGAATATGAGTCTGTTTGCTCTTTAAACCCAATAAAACCCCTCAGTATTTCTAAAATGGTATATGAAGCAAATTCATTAATTTCTAATGTGCCTGAGACCTTAGACGTATTATTTGTTTTCTGTATTGAGTTCTTTTTTTCTTGTTTCAGGGCACCTCAAATTCCAGTTAGCGTGAGGAAGACAGCACGATGAAGGTCATTTTACAGAATGCTGCATGTCTAAAAGTTAATCTGTACAAGGTTTCTAAGCCATCTGCATACTCAGTGAAGAGACAAATATTTCCAGAGTAATTCATCCCACACATAATTTATGATGGGACGAATCACCATTTCCATGAAGTGACCTCTTTCTGGTGTCTGCAGAATAGATACCCAGTTTAGTGTTCAATCTAACTTTTCGGTTTAGAGGGCTTAGCAGAAGTGAAATGGATACCACGTCAGACAAGAAATAACGTTGTTAGTGACAATAAATCAGGCGTCAGCTGCAACACTCGGCTCATCCATTGCAGTCTGAAAGGGCTGAGCCCTGCTGCAGCTTGATCTAATCCGAGAGGCAAGGTGAATTAACGCCGGAACAACGCTCAACGGCTAATCAAAAGAAACCCAAGGGCTAACCCAGAGCTTTTTGACCTGGTGTTGCCTTTACTGCCTTCCTGTACCTAGAAGCTCAGCAGAAGTAAGTCTGGCCATAACCTGGTTTATCTGGGGTTTTTAACAAGAAATCACTGGGCTTCAGACATTCACCCTTTTTTTTCCCAGTCTACTGTAGGTTCTTAAATATCTTTGTTCATCCTGAGCACAGGCAGTGAAAATACATTAAATTTTAAGGCAATCAAAACAATATTCAAAGACAGATATTTAGGGTAGGACAAGTCTTCCTTGGAAGTGCTTCTCTCTCTTTGTTTCCCATAAACCATATGCTGGGATTCATTCAGCAGCATCTATTATTAGCTCATCTAAATCAGCATGCTACCGATATTAATTTATCGCAGCTGAAACCAGGCCCTCTGACACTTTCTGATGGCTGCTTTTAAAACCTGCTGAATTGCAGCCCTGAGCCCTACATTCATCTGTCAAGATTGTGAATGAGCATATTCAATAAAAATTATGACTTGATTCATGGAGACTAAATCATGTTTTCAAATTCAGTTTCAGTTGAGCGTGTATTTTTGCACAAAATCAAACACACAGATAAATAAGGATGCCCACCAGCCCCTCAAATTGAGATAAATGCTACATATAAGAAGAGCATTCACTGGAATTTTAATGATATGTTTCATTTTGGAAAAGCAGAAAAATGTATCAGTATTTTCAAAATAAAATTGAGGCAATGTATCATTGAAAACATCCACCTACAAAAGAAAAGTGAAAAAAACCAAAACCCCAAACAAAACAAAAAAAACCACCAAACCAACCAAAATAGTCTTGGGTTAAATCATCATTTTAAATCCAACATGAAATTTCTTTCTTGAATTTTCTTCAGCACAGCCCAATACTTTTCCTCAGGCTTGTTATTTCAGCAGCAAACTGAAAAACATTCCTTTATTCAACTCTTGTTGCTACTAGAAAGATTGAGTTATGGCCAAAGAAGCATCAAAAGGGAATGTTTTCAGTGCTGAGTGTTGGAGCTGGAGCTTGGCAGAGATGACAGACAACTTGCTGTTCTAATCAAGAAGAAATGTGCTCCATCTGTGTGCCAGGAATACACAAGCAGCTGAATATTCCATTGTTTTTATTTACTTATTTTCCAGGTAGTTCAGGTATCTCTATCCTTAAAGACAAGGCGGAAAAAGACATTAAATTATTTGTATTGCCACTAGCTAGAAAATGATGGATTCCCACAGCGTGGCTGAAGGGGATTTATGGGATTTGCTTTTATTTTTTTAATCTTTCTCTCCTTCATTAATATTTAAGTCTAAACTTAAGGAAGGGAAAATGAATACATAGCAAACAACAACCAAGTTACTCTTTTCAGGTCTAGTTTGCAATTCAGAGCACTAGGAGCTGGTGAAAATATCAAATGGTAAATATCTATTCTGTGGGACATGTTTTTACTGCACCTTACCAAGAACTGTATAACGTTTCTCAATGCAATGCTGTACTGTCTCATTCACTAATTACTATAAATTGGCACAGCTTCATACTGCTAATAGAGTACTGCCAGATTATGCGAATCGATAACCTGGATTGCTTTTCAGTAGTTTATTTTGCAGAACCTCATAGCTAAACACTCTTTCGCTCTTGAAGAGAAAAATAAATCTATGTTGATGTAAACTGAAGTTGGCTTTGCTTGCTTTTTGCCTGATTTCTGGAGAGTTTACTGTAAAATTTTTCTACCAGCTTGTTGTATACTAGCATCAGGAAAAAAAAAAAAAAAAGAAGAAGAGAGAAACTTTTTCATGTAATTAAAAACCCACCCAAAACCTCCAACCCTGAAATGCTTAATTAAACAGTTCTAGAGAGAAGTGGCTAGAGGCTGAATTTGGCATGGAAAATATATCGAAGAAACCTTTCCAAAGGACTGAATGAAAATGTGTTCTGATTTGATTAAGTTATGAGTTTTCTGGGAAAAAAAATATAAAATACATCCTTCAAGGCAGTCAACTCAGTAAGTTCCTGCAAGACTATTAATGCTAGGAAAAAAAAAATTAAAAAATGTTTCTAACAGGAGCATAATTTGGCCTGAAAAAAAGAAGGTCCAGTTTTGAATTTTACATTCATCATTTTCCTTGGAAAGAGTCTACCCTGTGCTCTTGTATGTCCTAATCAACTCATCTTTTCAGTGGTTGGTGTTTTCTTTTAGAGTGGTCTATAGGGCTACTCCAAGGGCCAGGTGTTGCTCCAAGAGTGTGAAAAAGAAGCGGAGTCTGCATTCTATGTTTTTCTGTATGCACCTGTCCTTAGCTTTTCATTTGAATTGGTGTTTTGAGCCAAGGTAATCAATAGTATTTCCATAGTATTACCATTAATTTGTAAAACTGATATTTTCCTTAAAGACTCAGCTCTTGAAATCAAGTGATTGCTTAAGAATCTCGGTTTCCTACAAACAAACAAACAAAGACAAAAAAAGTTCTTCCAAGAAAGAAAGAATTACAAGCTGTTAATTTAAAAATAATCTATTTTTAAAGCATTAAATGCAATAGGGACTGATTCAACTTGTTAATGATATACAGCTGGAAGAATTGAATAACCAAAAAAAGATAAATTAAAATCTTATGATACACTTGCATATAATTGGGGTCTATAAGCCCCTGTTTCAGCTTGATGAAAAGCTAGTGAAATGAGCAGGCTGAAGCAAGTGGGACTTTTTATGTGAATAACTGGAGGAAAGCAAAGCCAGTTCACAATCTGACCCTCTCTGCTTATTTTAAAGCTGATAACTCAGTCAAATATAAAGCCAGCTTTCATTCTAAGACCAGAAGTCTTTTCAGTGGGGACAATTTCCAGATGGGTTTCACCTTTTTAGCCCCCAGCCATCTCCACTGTAGAGCTACTCAATTAAATGTGGCAGCTTTGACTGTTAATACTGACCCAATTATTTATTTTTTTCACAGTCACTTTGTTTAAAACTGTTTGAAATGCTTTGGAACAAACTTTTAGGTGTTATTGCTCTGGAAATACACATTGCAACTTACAGTAGGAAGTTTTGATCTTTGTCAGTAAGAAAGCCTTTTAATGGGTAAAACCCTTTCTCTTCAGAAACAATCCTTCATAATGAAAAGAAATATTACTCAAAAGTGCATAAAGCCACTATGTTGATGAAGCAAACTGGAGTATTTCTGTTGTGCCCATCTCACTGTAAGAGACAGCACCTACTGCGTCCCTGTATGCAGATACCTACCTACAACTTCTGCAGCGTCCCCATGGCTTTTCTTATGTGACCAAGCTCTGATCTAAAAGCCATGAATGTCTGCAGCAGATTTGTTGTCTTCACTGGGCTCTGCCGTAGGTCTTTAACACACTGTAGCTGAGTCAGGGGAACAGAGTGAGGCAGAGGGGCTAGCTCGGGTCCCTACTTAGGCTAGCCAGAGGGGATAAAGACAAAGATTTTTTCCAAGTTTAAAGTGTCTTATCTGAAACCTGTTTCCAAATGAAAATACTCATAATAGTAATCCTGAGGGAAGCTGCCCACAATGTGCTCCAGCTTTGAAAAATATCAAACTGATTCACCATGTGAGCACTGCAGGACTTCTGGGTTTGAAGGCAGATACAGCTCAAGGAGCAGGTGCCACTTGTCCCAACAGCATTTTGGGATTCCCTTTCTGTTCTGGGCATTAGTCAAGAAAAACTGCAAACCAAAACCAAGCTACAATCTCACATCAGGGCTGATTCTTTCTAGTATATTCAGCCACCTCCATAATCTCCAGCTGCTCTTCCTGCCATGACATGTGTTGAGAAAACAGCTCGGAACAGCGCAGAGCCGTGGAGAGCAGGCAATGTAGGATGCCAAAGCAGAGAGGTGGGTAATTTCTTATCTGCCCTGAGGGTCCATTTTCCCAGAGGAGTTATCTGTGCTAGCTTTGCTCTTTTTTTGTGTGATGCCACTTGAAGAATTAATACAGCAGCCTGTGGAGGCTATTATTATTGTGCCGGTGATACCCAGATCTGTATCATCACCTCTCACAATGGAAATTCATCCCTGAGCAGTGATGCTGTCTGGCTGGAGCAGCAAGCTGGGACTTCACTCATCACAGACAACTGCAAACACAGGAAGGACTTACAGGATGCTTGTGCCATTGCACCACCTGGAAACCTTTTAGAAGATGAGGTAGTTTGAACAATCTTCCCTCTTTCCAGGTTTAGAATGAAGTAGTAGCACTCTCCTCCTGTCCCATTTTGGTGCTAAAACCCTGAAAAAATTGTGAAATCTAAAACTGGTGATAGTTTGCAAAACTGATGCTCGGTTTGAACATTGAAGTCACAGAGAGGGGAAACAGATAAACAATCCTAGGAACAATGTATGTGAAGCAACTTTCTCCAAAACAAGGAGAAACCCAGGAATGGAGTTTCATAAAGGGGGATTCATAGAGGTTGAGCTCATGCGGTTCAGTAATTCAAGCAGGGGGGGTACCAAAAAGTTTAGGCAATACAAAGCAGCCCCCTCTTCCTTTTTTTGTATCCAGGCCTCAAGATGTGCCTCTAGGTCACACAAGAAATCTGAGGTAAAACAAAGTCTTGGATGTACTATGTCTTGTAGCTACTTAGAGATAGCTCTCTTTCCTCTCCTGGAAAAAAAAACAAAAAAACAAACCAATCAGTGTGCTAGAACACAGTAACGACATATTTCAAGGACATTTACCCTCTGCAAATGCTGTTAATTCTGCTTTAACGAGGGTAGAAAATTATGTTGTCCGGGTTTCAGTGAAACAGAAAGGAAATGGTCCTTAGTGCAGAAGTTACTCTTGATCCAGCTCTGAACCCAGTGCAGACTTATGAGACCGGGAAGGAAGAGCTGTTTTGAATGTACAAGTATTAATTATTATCCCATTGCATCATGATTGCCTTTAAAGTAAATTGGGCAGCTGAAGTAGAAGGGACAACTGGGAAGTGGTGGAGTCACCATCCTCGGAGATATTTAAAAGATGTGTAGATGTGGCACTTGGGGACATGGTTTAGTGGTGAACTTGGCAGTGTTAGGTTTACGGTTGGACTTGATTATCTTAAAGGTCTTTTCCAACCTAAATGATTCTGTGACATCCCACAGTCCACATTGCATTGCCCACCTTCACGCTTCAGAGCCTTCTGCAGCCCTGGCCACTCGCTGGTACCAGCTCCTAATTTGAACTGAAATAACATCATCTTTTGTTGACAAATGTCCATGCTTCCTGTCTAAATGTTTCTCAAGAGTCTGTCTGCCTTCTGAAATCTTACAGTAGGCTGTTTGTGGGCTGGAAACATTATATATGAATAATTAGCTGAGCCTTTCTGATGTTTTCATTTTCTTCTTTTTCTCTCCTCTTTTCCTCCTGTATTGCTCCCTGGAGCTGCAGGGAACAATAAACTGGTAGCAAATCAGCTTTTCAGAGCATGCCTGGCACACAGACGATGAGGTTCTCATTGATTTCGGATGGAGCAAGCCAGAGAACCAGGCACGCCCTGGGACACAGGGAGGATGTGTTAGAAAAGGAGAGCGAGCTGTCAGAAAACCGAGCATGGGACTCGCAGGACAAGATACGTGTCATCAGGACTCTGTAGTGTGCGAGAGCACTGAACCCACAGATACTCTCGTGGTTACGAACAGAGATGCTTTTCTCCCAAAACGTGCTCTACTTTGTTCTGCCTGGCTACCCGACAGCTGGTTGAGCTGTCTTAAAGCTTGAGAGCTTTGCAATTTCTCCCCTCTCCTTTTCCCCTTCCCCCAGTCCCACCAATTCCTGCTCCTGCTCTCTTTATCTCTCTACCCTGAAAACGTTAACCATGATAACTAAACTTTTTAATTTTTTTTCTATACCTGAATAACCTCTTGTGTGCAGGATATTTTCTGCTTTAGGGCACAATCTGTTGCAGCACAGTTATAACTGTTGCTAAGGCACCTATTGTCATTATATATGCCTCGGCAACAAGGCATTCTGTCGTATTTCTCATCTGTGAAGCCGGTGATTTATTGATAATGCTAATCTTGTTTGAAAGTTATAGAGCTTGTAAGTCAAATGTGTTTAAAGGGAGAGATGGAGATTCCTACTCCCCAACTTTTTATTGTTTGCATGTCAGAATAATCACGTTTTTCAGCCACCGTTAGAGGAGCTCAAGGTGTTTCACAAGCATGAATGAAGCCTCACAAAGGTACCAAAAGGAGGCTTTTTACATATTCATTAAATGAAACAGAGAAACTGGGTAGCAGAAATGACAATACATAACCTATCTCACATCAAGTAGCCATAGAACTGAGCCTCAAGGGAATGTTGGGCAAGTTTTACATTATCTTTCCTACAATATATAGTAATTGATTTGTACGCCCATATCCTCTGTTGAAAATACAATTTTCTATTAAAAACAATTTGGATGGATACTTTTTTATTACCTTTCCTATGTGGTACTCCTCTATGGTAAAAGATGGTCCCTGCCCTGAAGTGCTTTCTGTCTGATCAGCTCAGCCAGACAAAATAAGTTTTACAATCTCTATTTTACAAGTGGGGAAATGGGATACAGAGACATTAAGGAGGCAGCTTTTGCAAGATCCCAGCAGACAGGGGACTCTCAGATATCATAAAGGAAACTGCAAATTCTGACCACTTACGGAAATACAGCTAGTAGGCAGATAAATAGATAGATATAAAAGCTTTCCATTTCTTGCTCTCCCACTCCTTATTATAGAAGGATATGGATTTTACTGTCATTGTGGTATTCTGCTCTTCTTCAATATGGGAAGACACTGTCCATTTTTCAGATGGTGAACTCTGGCACAGAAAGTCTGCAGGTTCATTTCAAAAAGGGATTTGAGCACCCAAATGCCTCTGTAATCTCTTGAATTCAATATTCTGATCTTCTTGGCATTTACAACAGCTCTGTTCAATTTTGTCCTTGCTCTAGAGATGCCTGAAGTCACTTAAATATGTGTGTTGGCATAACATTCCCTAGGGTCTGATGCCACCAAGTGATTAGAAACCCTAATGATACCTAAACCCAGTGCCTTTCCAGCGTGTTCCCTTGCCTAGCTTACCTGAAAGGCTCCTTAGAGGCAATTAAGCTTTTATTTTTAATTTTTTTTTTCTTCCCGAAAGACCAAGTGGAATTTTCATCTTATCAGCAGTTTAGTGTATAATCACTTAGGATACAGATACAAGTCTCACTCCAAAAATAGGTTTTACTGTCTACTCATAATGAAACTGTTCTCACAAAAACTCCTGAAGCCAGACAATAATGACTTTTTCTTAGCAGCTTCTACTCTCCTTGAGACTTTCTGTTGGTGGTAAGGGCCCAGATCCCACCTCATTTCAGGCTTTCAACTGAAGTACTCAGTTTAGGGTTCAACTCACTCTGATTTATTTTCCCAGAAGTTAACCATCCCTGCTAAAGCATTAGGCTGCCTTGGAATCAGAGAGGAAAAGATGATCCTGCCCATCTGAGATCCGAATCACCTCTTTTTAAGGTGCTGATGTTTCACCACAAAAAGAAAAGGAATTTTGGTGACTAAGCTCCTAAATCAGATAATTCAGTTTTCATGCTGTAGGTAAGACAGTTATATCAATAGCACCAGTCACATCTTCTATTGCCTTTATCTCCAGCCTCTGGCTAAATGTTTCCCTTGCACTGTGTGCACCACTGTCCTGATCTTATCCCTTCCCTCCACCAATCACCTCTAGAAGTTAAAGCTTAGAAAATTAACCCTAACAAAAATAAAAGAACCCCTCCCAAAACTCCAAAAGCCAACAGTAAGCATTGTATTCACGCTGCATGAGGGATCAGATAAATGCCAGAAATGACACAAAGGAATGGCACAACTATGAGGCTGATGGCAAGGGGGGCCTGAGGGCAGATATTCCCCTTTAGCAGGGTTAGTCATTAGGTAGGTTCAGCTACTACATGAAACTCTTTGGTTAGTCAGGTGCGTAAGGACAGTGAGGATATATCTGAGACAGACACAGAAATGTAGACCAAAGCTTGTCCGGTCCCAAATGAGTTGACCAGTGTCAGAAATTACTCACCAGAGAGGGACTAAAACCCAGATGTCCTTATCCCTAAAAATTCTGTTATGACAGTATATGTACATCTGTGCCATCTGCTTGGAATTTCTAGATCATTAAAATGGTAGGTAGTAAGAAAAATATCCAAAATGAGATAAGAAGTCGCTGGCAAATCTGTGAACTGATGTCGGTTTGTCTTGCACAGTTAACTCCAAGAACACTATTCCTGCTTAGTTACCTTACTGTAGGTCTATGTATATCTGTGATACCCTGTGCAGCTTCACTAATGCTACCTCATATAAATAAGAAAAGCAGACAAAGCATTGAATTAAAGAATTACTTTTATGCTTTAAAGCTATTTTTTTATATATATATATATATGTCAAACTAGCTCCAACACTCTAAAAAACACCAAAGGTCCTCTCCAGCCTTCTGGCTTTTGCCTTCATCAAGCAATGGGAGGCAGCCGGCCGGCATGAATCAAACATTCACGCCTGCAAAATTCTCTCCCATCTGTTGTAAAACCAATGCAAGCATGAACAACTGAGAGGTGAAACAATTTTTCAACCTCCTCAGCAATCTCATAAATTATCTGCAGCAAAAAACATAGAAAGCAGAGCAGAATCTCCCAGCCTTAGGTAACAATTACACTATGTGAACTTGGAGAAACCTCTTGCTAGCACTCAAAATTAGGAGCTTAATACACAAATGGATGGTGAAGGCATGGTGACAGCAGTGCTTAGAAAATGCTTTTGCAACCCACCCAGGTGGTGTGCCGATTTGTTTCTGAATGGGGAAGTGTCGTAAAAGGTTTCACTGCAGAAAAAGAAGTGTAGACTGGTATTGCCTGTCTCTGAAACACTGAACAGCATGCATTGGTTTGCTTGCTCATGAAAGGCAAGGGAACGCTCAGGTCACCTACTTTGTGTCAGGTGCTTCATTTAGACACCGGTGCAAGAGTCCAACTGTCTGACTTCTGAGCTCTTCTCGAAGTCAGAGTGAGATTTTAGTTCCTGGTGCCACTGAAAATACAAGGAAGTCCCCAACACTATGTTTTCAAAAGTTTTTTCCCCTAATTTAAAATGCATCAATTTTTTTATTAGGCCAAGCACTTTTGATCAAATTATTCACCCATGTTGTTTAAGTTTTCTTTTGTTTCCTAGTTGCCTGTTTTTTTCTCTCCCTCCTAAATATTTTTTCTTCTGATGGAGCTCAAATATTATATATAGCTATTTTATTCATACTTCCACCTAACTCAGCCATTTGTCAGTATTTTGCACTTATGAGCCTTCCACCAACACTTTTGCATAGTGCAGAGCCAGAAGATCTCGGTAAGATGCGGAGAACTTACAAGCAGGAGATGATGAAGATTTCCCAAGAATCCTACAGCTCCATTGCAAAACCAGGGCTGGGCTGAGCATCCGGTGACCCAATGAAGCTTTCAATAGTTCTTCTTCGATTAGCTTCTTCCATGGGGGAAGAATGTGTGAGTTGGCAGCCTTTGTGCCACCGTGAGCCCAGGAGTGGTCAGCTGCTAGAGATGCAGTGAAATCATGCCTGGGCAACAGGTTGGCCTCCACTGATGGAGTTCACAGGTCCAGTTTATGTATTTAGTTCACAGCTCCCAGGACACTGTAGAAAGACAACGTTGACTATTTTACATAGAGGAAAAATATAATAGAGAGAAGCTCAGGAAGTCATCAGATTTTGGAACAGAATCACAACTTCTTTGCATAGACATGGTGCCAGGCTGCTATTTCTTTTCCTTTTCTCTAAGGGCTCGTCTTCCCGTGGAGGCAGCTGATGCAGTATGCAGCCCACGTGCACACAATTGCAGACAGTATTGATAAACTCAGGACGCTCTGACCCCCACAACCATAAGCACATCCACCAAGAAATAATTTTATTCAAGAAAATCACACTTTTCTCTTTAAAAATGTCCCTGTCTCCTGAAGTATTCTATAATTACATGATCTCCAAATAACTGGTTTTACTCCAGTGCCTAATAATCCCTTCTACTCTCATTTATCTTGGTATTTCTTTTTTTTTTTTTTTTTCAAGCAGTCTAGGCCTCCAGCAGGTATCTCAGGTGTGTTCTCAGGAGTACTTAATAGCAGCATGCTAATCTCCTCTGGTTCTTTGATTTAATGCCTCCCAAAATAACATTGGTCTATGTTATTTATTTATTTTCTGCTGTAGCACATAGCAAGCGTGTAACAACTTTGCTTCTTACTCTCATCCCAAATTTCTTTCAGCATTCACTTTTCCCCAAGCCTCTGCTTCTGCCTGCCAGCAAATAACCTATTCCTGATTATAGCACCCAGGTGAAGCAAAGGGTAATTTGGCCCTTGTTTCTCAAAAATACATCTCTTCTGTTAACCATAGCAAATTGTTTTGGATTTTTCTCTATGAATTATTCATGAGATTCAATATAGCATGATTATTAATTCTAACCTCTGCAGTGTATGAATCAGCAATCTCATTGCTTAATAGTAGTGCCTGACCATTCTTCTCTACAACTAATGACCTGTCATAGATATCTGGGTCTAACAGTCATCAGGAAGCTGGAAAGTACTTAATTACTATTAATTTAATAAACCAATGATTGGACTAATAGTGAAAAGCTGTCAGTGCTTTGTCCCCAATTAATAGGAAAATAAATTAGCAATACATCTGGAGTGACACCTCAGCAATCAAAATAATTTTTGATACAGGGGCAATTTTGAGTCTGCATTTCTCTATGCCTAAGTCTTGCATTGTCACATGTCATCTTGGGAAAAAGCACAACTCTGCCATCCCCACTTCTGTACAGTTTGCTGGGAGAACTCTCTCATGCATTTCTTACCACTTTTAACTTTTCTCTGTGAAATATCTGATAGCAAGACAGTTTGTCCTATTGCCCAGATCTAAGTCTGAAGGACACAGATGTTGGTCCTTTGATACTCAGGAGTTTTTTAAGCCATGTCCAGCAATTAATTCCTCTACTGCGTTTGCCCTAACCTTTAAATTAGTTCAAGCTGATATCTCAGTTTTATTAGATGGATATTGCTAAGTTCACTGAGCAGTCTCACAAGCATCTGGATAAGAACAACTGAATGAGTGATCACTGTATGATGCAGGTGTACATTGGGACAACAGGAGATCCACCCTCTGGCTTTGCTGCTGAAGCCAACATATTATCCAACTACTGCCTTAGGGGTCATTGTAACCTGCAAGTCTTCCAACCAATTCAAGGGTCCATACCCAGGAATGAAACCAGTTGCAGGAAATGGCACAATTCAGAAATGAGACAATGCTGATAATCAGGGAACACTTTTAATGACAATAACTTTTAAATTAATTGCTTTCCAGGTTTTGGAAATTTTCCTTTTATTGTCATAAATTCATGTAATGCCTATAAATGTTCACAGTCTTTCACAACAAAGACAAAAAATATCATTCATTTTCCAAGGGAAATCTTTGGATAGCAGTAATATTAGCATTGGATGAAGCCACCACAAATGTCAAGCTTTATGAATCATAGAATCATAGAATCATAGAATGGTTTGGGTTGGAAGGGACCTTAAAGATCATCTAGTTCCAACCCCCCCTGGTTGCAGATAAACAAATATGCTGAAGTGATACCCTTATCCTGAAGAACTGGTATGCTGAGAAAGTTTATCCCCTCAGTTATAAAGAAGGGGAAACTGGCAACCAACTACTAAAGATCCCAGAACTTCTGGTTTCCCAGCCCAGCACCAATCTCAAACATCTTGCCAATGTTTGAGTGAAATTCAAACTGGACTTCCAGGGCCTTCAGCAGCAGATTGCAAGGCTAAGAAATGACTCAGCACTGTAAAAGTGCAGAAGAGTAAGAGAAGTGACAAGTGAAGATGAGTTTTTAATGACACATTGATATTATAGACCTGTAGATCTATAATTACATATATATGTATATATGTATACACACACACATCTTTCATGTAGCATAACACCAAATGTAGGTTAGTGTTTATGTCCTCATGTCTTTTTCTGAATTTTAACCACATAGCCATAAATTATACACTTTTGTGTATAATATAAATATATGTGTATATAATATAAATTGCATAAATACAGATGAACTGCTGCAGTTGTCATATCATCGTAAGACAGTTTAGGCTTTGAAGTCATTCTTTATTACTTGGTTACTGTGATTTTCTGACTTTGATTGCTATAATAACATCAAAACACAGTGCAGCTTTTAAATATATTCACTTCAGCCTTTGTTCTTAAAAGAGACCAGTTATTTATTTCTGTCTTCTGAAGAATCTCATAAGCCAAGTAAGGAGTCAAGTGTCAGGAATGCTATGAAATGACTGAGGATTCATGTCCATGCAGGTTTCTACAGAATGAACATGTGTGTGTAGGGGGGGTTATACGTACATTTTTATACATGTTTGTGTGTTAGGGAAAATATGTATGTAATAAGCATATAAAAAAAAATATGGCAGCTGAGTAAACACTTAAAAATCTGAGTCTTGCCAGCATGAAAAAAGATGTGAAAATACCAACTATTATGTGTTGTATTCTTTTGGGATTTTATGATAAATCTAGATGGTTTTACTCATATAAATGTTTGCATTGGGTGAAATTTGCCCATTCAGTCATGAAAGCTCTACTAACGGGGGAATTTCAGACATTCATTTGGATCTAAATGGTCTGTATAGGGTTGAAACATCCAAATACCTCTTCTTTGTATTACCATAAAGCAATTTTGTTAAGCAGTATCCCAACTTTCCAATTTTTTTTGTTGATATTATGATTCTCATAATATCTTGGGGTTTTATGTGTTTTATAAAGACATGAGTTTTATAGGATCACACTCTCCATTTGTCTGCCTATCACATATCTACCCACTTGTACCCTTCTCTCTGCCCAACAGTTCGTGAATTTGTCAAACAATTTTAGACCAAAGTGGCAGAAACATATCCTGCTTGAAAATGTAAGGTCGCTAGAAATGTCCTGAAAATTCGCTGCTGGCTGAAGGAGAGACACCCAAATTAATGCCCTAATAACAGTGAACATTTCAATCTGAATTCAGCAGATTCTCTTCTCTTCTCTTCTCTTCTCTTCTCTTCTCTTCTCTTCTCTTCTCTTCTCTTCTCTTCTCTTCTCTTCTCTTCTCTTCTCTTCTCTTCTCTTCTCTTCTCTTCTCTTCTCTTCTCTTCTCTTCTCTTCTCTTCTCTTCTCTTCTCTTCTCTTCTCTTCTCTTCTCTTCTCTTCTCTTCCGCTTAACCTTATTGCTGGCCAACTAACACACTTTTAGCTGGAACTGGAAAATATCACTGCATGTGCTGCCTTTTACCCAGACCAGTAATTGCCAGTCAGGGGAAGGTGGTGAGGGTTTTTCGAGGAGGGAGCAGGAGAAGAATAAGGGCAGGATTGAAGAAATGCTGGAGAAAAGGAGTCTAAAGAGAATAGGAATTTTTATAGTGTGTGCATTTTTACAGTTTACAGTGTGCTGGGGTATAGATTAAAAATATGTACAAATACAGGTTTTCTTGCTCCTATTTTAATGCAGCAATTTGTTAGCACTGTCTACTACTGGAAGTCTGCTATTTTCTTCAAATCTTTTTCATTGAAAAAACTTTTTGCTTACATTGATATGTATATAACCTGATAACACCTAAAGGCTCCAAACCACCTTCTGCCCAAATACAAAGCACCAAAAGTACATTTCTTTATATGAGTTGGGGAGACATTAGAAAGTTTTCTCCAGTGGTTCTGGTTCGCAATTCTGCACATCCTTAGGGGACCCCCACAAAACAATATGTTCCTTCTGTTTCACTGGCTGAGGTCCTCTCTTTTTCTGAATTTCCTCAGTGAAAGACTTCTCTCGTCCCCATTACAAGGTCATAAAAACAGAATAAGTTCATTTCAAGCCCTGTGAACTGATAATGATGTAACTGGGATTGAAATCCAGATGAGCAAGATGCCAGAAGGAATGGAAGAAGCTCCCAGGAGAAAGCATTTAAAATAGTGTCTTTGGGCTAGTGAAAAATCCCTTGTTATCACAATTTTATTTGCAAAAGGACTCAAGAAAAATGATGACAGATAGAAAATAAATCATGAATTCTTCCATTATTTAACTTGCAGTTGAAAGTGAATTAAAATGTCATGTTTAAAATCACCACAATCTGTCAATATCGGTGCCTCAGAGTGTAGTTTTGTACACAGCTCAACAGAAGGCATAGTTTTTTCCTCAAATCTCACAGGCAATTAACCTTTTTTTCTTTTCAGTTGGCATACCAGTCATGTAATATAGGCTAACCATATCTCACAGCATCAAGAGAAGAATGTGTGGCTAAAATGCTTACTTTTTAATCAAAGTATCAAAATGCTGATATAGTTTTAGACTTCTATAACTGATAAAAAAGGAAGTGCTCATTCTCTTGAAATAAATAGTGAAACTCTCATTGACATTAATAACGGGATTCCATATCTATATAATCTATGCTTTTGTTTTCTCCCTGTTTAAAAAAAGAAGATAATACTACTACTTTGTCCTGTAGAATTTTTCAAGGGAGAAACGAGAAAATGTGCAGGAGATGCACATTTGACATAGTGATCGAGATATATAAATACAGAGAATGATTATTAAACATCTAAGTAACTTCCTTTTCTTGTTCCAGAGGCCTCAATGATTTGTCAAATAGGGTTTTAAACTCAGGGTCCCAAATTTGTGAAAGGTAGATTTTAAATATTAAGTCAGTTTAACAAATGTCACAATAACATGTCTTTAATAGATGTAATTTACAATCAATCTGAAGGACCTAATTTTGACATTTCAGTTGTGGGCTTTTTTCCCTGGTATATGGATATTTTTTTCATTATTATGCAAACATTAGAAATAGTTTTACTAATTATTTGACTAAGCATCCCAAGAAAGCATAAGGATGGAACTCATATTCCCAACGATGATAATTGTGCTCATTTTGGGATCCAAGATGAATACTAATTTGACAACTTTTTCTAAATTCCATCCTTGTCTATAATAACCACCTTAGCTTAGGTCAGTGGTCTTGAAGCAATATGCAGAAGTCCTAACTGATTTCAACATTTTTTATCTTCCTCAGAATTATGCATAAAATCTATATCTCTCCTGTGAGACCATCTCGAATAAATTGCATTAATTCTTGTATTTGCTGAAACTGTCTTTCTCTTGCTAAGCCACGTGCATCCAATTATGAGAAATGGGAAATGCTTTAAAATATCACATTCTGGCATGAAGTGTTTGAAAATCTTTGGGGGATGTTAGTTTGTCTTTAATAACAAGTCCCAAATTGTGCCTAGTGGGCCTCTTCTCTGAAAACAAAGATTCCAAACTGGTATTAAAAAAAAAAAAACAAAACCCCAAACAAACCCCAAAATTATCTCATGGCTGCTATCTATCAAATAAAGAATAATTCTATTTCTAGGAAGAAAAGATGAAGAATAAGAAAACAAACTAATTCAAAAGGAAAAGCTATATTTATTTATTTCAAGAAATACAAGGGGAAAAGCTATTTTATTTTCTGCCCCTCCTTTCCCCACCCTTACAATTATTAGTTTCTCAGTATTTGCATGGCCTTTTTTTCAAGAATTAGAGCTATGATAATTTCCCAGGAAAAAAAATAAAGAAAAAAAATAGAAAAAAAGACTTCTAAGAATTTCTGCTAGGCATATAAAATGCCTCTTTGTTCTGCATTGTGCTGCATTTTGCCTCTGTCAGATACACCATGGAGAATGTCAGTGGGCATTGGTGGGTTGTTTGGTGAGTATATTTTATTTTCAAAAATTATTTTCTTCCCAAAGAACCAAACAGCACTTGAAGCATCTTGTTTTATTTTGTGTCAAACAGGCATTTGCTTCTGGGTGTATGAAAAGTGCAAATTAGCAACGAAACATCAGAAGAGAGAATGAGGGAGGTCCCCATTGGGTAGAGATGGTGGGGGTTTTTTTCTTTTTTTTTTTTTTTTTTTTCCCTGGGATCTGAAAATGCAGACATATCCATGGGGGAAACAGGAGAGGAAAAAATTATTGCAAATTACATTCACACAATTGGTCCAATCCTGCTCCTAAAGGAATTTACACTGTCCCCCTTGGAAACCACAAAGGTGTTACCTTTCTCTCCAAAGACAGATTGATATGAACCTAAAGATATTGGACTGGAAGACAGATCCTGGATTTCTAAGCTTCTTCCCCATTTGTTGCAGAAGCATGTTATGATCCCTGTAATACATGTACCAAGTTCCATCTGAAAAATAATTAGGCTTTGGGGGTGTTTTTCTGCTCCCGGTACTTGTACTGGAGGGCAGTTCCAAACCCTTCCTCCTCTGATGTTTTATTAGCCTATTTCAAATTTCCATGATAAATATACTCATGGGCATTTTATACCCGATTGTTCTCAGGCCAAAACTGCTCTTTGATGTGAATAGTCATTCTCTTTCTCTGGTGTACACATCCTGTTGTAGCTATAGACAAGTGGGACAAACACACAGAGCAGCTCATGTGGCACACAGTGGGTCCTTAAACGTATCCTCTAGCTGCCCCTCCTGCCTTACCCAAAACTGAAAGCCAAGCCCATGAGGATTCCTGATTCCAGTGCAATTTCTTGAGCCCAGCAATCACTGGAGCCTCTGGATTTCATACATAGCACCTCTAGATGAAAGTAAGAAGACAAATCCACCCAGCTCAGAACAAATATGATGGTGTTACCTGTAAGATCCTTGATATTTTGCCTGTGTTTCCAACATTTCAAAAGCTTAATATAAATAATACAAGCAGATAAATAAATAATATGAGTACATCCAGCTTCTAACTCTATGCATCTGCAATGTGAATGTCCTCCTTCAGGCTAACTCAAAGCCACTTTACAGCCACTGGAATAGGACAATTGCCTGACCTGTATAATCCCTACTCTAGCATGAAATGAATCAAAACCAAGGAGTCTTTTTTTGGCCTTTTTTTCTGTAAATGAAATCTATATTGGTACCTCAAATGTAGGTGCCTATGCTATCTGTGACAGTGATCAGATGAAGCCACCCACCATCTCATATAAACATATTTTTAATTCTGTAACTAGAGTTATCTTTTTGTTTTGGCCTTTCCCAATCTTTTCCTGCTCTTTCAGTTTCCAGATTCTATCCTCATACCATCATCTTCCTTTCCATATTTGCTTTTTCTTCCCTCCTTCTTTTTATTTCTATCCTTCCTTCTTCCACCCTTACTGTCTTTTAATTTTCTCTGTATCCATCAAGTCAATCTCTATTCCCACAATGCACAAAAAAGGAGAAATACTATTGTTTACTCCCAACCTCATCACCTTCTTTGTTGCATGCTCACGTACATTTGTTTACTTTTGTTTTACAGGTTTTGATCTGAAACTTATTGGTGTCATTGGAGTGTTGACTTCAATTGGCTTCAGATCAAGACCAGCAGCAAGGCCAGTATTAAAACCTCTATGCAAAAGAAGCCCTTCAGCTCACTTACCTGACTACCATGCTTTGAAAAATTGCGAAAAAACTAACTGTGAAAGATGCAGAAATACAGTGAGAAGAGGTTATACAAAAACAAATCATTTTCTTTGTGCCTAGAAGATGGTAGGTATTAGGCTGATAAGAAGAATGCTTGTGGGCGATGCTAACAGAGAGGCAGCTTTTCATAACTGCACAGTGTGCAGAGAAAATACTTACAGAAGTACATGGAAGAGTCTTTGGCTGGTACATGATTTGAAGCTCACTTAAGCCAGCAAAAGTCTTTCCATCATCTTATAACTTTTAGATATGTCCCAGGTGTTGGAACTGAAATTTGATCAACAGCATCATTGGCTTTCTAAGTCTTTGGTTTTATGACTTTAATATTTGTGTTGACTTACTCCTTCAAAGACCTCAGTTCTGACTTCTTTTGAAAAACTATCTTCAAACAATTAGTTCCAATCTTCAAACTCAGGGAATATCCAAAGTTAATTACCATTAATTACCTGGACAAACATGCTAGTCTTGGCTTTTTACAAGTCATTAATCCTTGATCAAAGATAATTGACCCACCTGTGTTTGATGAAAAAAAAATTTCTTTCAAAGATAGTGAGCCATTAATACCCATATCCTTAAAACAATCCAAATTAATATTTAATAGATGACTTGCACAATTTAACATTCTCCCTAATTGCATCATTATTCACCTTTTTGCTTCAATCCTGCAGATATCTAACCATCTTCTGTATGTCTGTGTGTACATGAAGAATAGCAGGTAAGGACACTAAAAATCTGGTCACTCTTTGAAGCTGCTGTAACTAGGTGGAAAGGCTATGCCAGCAATTCAGACCCTAGCCCTGGATTTGGGAAATGAGGAGAGTGGTCTCTGAGCTGCCAAAGACTACTTGTGTGACATTGGGGATATTGCTTTGATCCAGATCGGTCTCTCTAATTCTTCTTAAGTATAAATTAGAGTGTATTTTATGCTGCTGAACCTCAGAAAAGGATCAAGACTGTATATTCTTGGGCTATCAATCCTAGGAACCCTTAAAACATAGGGGCAGGTGATTCCTTGGTGCTTAAATATCAGAAGAGCCAGGAGCCAGAGTGACAGCAAGACAGACAGACACAGTGACCTCACCAACAAAAATGACAGTCACACAGCGCTTGAGTAAGGTGGGCTGAGCAGATGTGGTGGTGATAATCAGGTTCAGTCAAAAGTCCAACCAACCAGTCAAGGCCATGGTGACAAAGCAGGTCCAAGACCAAGACAGGAAGCCGAACCTATGGGTCATGTCAGTATTTGGAGCAACAGAGTACGTAGTCAGGCATGGCCCGCTGGAGATAGTCACCTGTTTTGTCAATAAAGCTTGCCATAGCCAAGCTGGATGTTTTGAGCAGACAGCCTGCACATGTTCCTCAGATCCTCAATTCAAAATGGGAATTGTCAATATTGAAAGAGTATCTAAAGCATCTTACCTTAGGCAGATGTTTTGAGGAAGACTACAAAAAATTGTGAGGTGTGTGTCAGGTGCTATGGCAGATTAGGGAAGGCAGACATAGGACTAGCAAATTCATCAAATCTCATTTGCTGCTAATAAAGTCAAACATGTCATATCAAGTCACCAAACTTAATCTTAAAATGGATTTAATATTGCACCTTCTCCTTCCCTCCAGTACTTCTGGAAAATTATGGTTTGTGTTCTATAAGAGGTATCAACTCTTATTACCATTCATGAAAAGTACAGTCATAAAGTCATTCTGAGCCTTTCTGTTTCCAGCGGTGAATATATAGAGCTAGGGCACTGAATCAAATAGCATTTCTGTGCTAGAGTTGACACGAGTGAGAAAAGGCTGTGGTTCTCCGTGCAAGAAGGGTTTTATTTGATTGGTGATAAGAATGATTGGCATGCTGGAAGAATTTTCACAGCAAGAAATAATGGATGTATAAGATAGGGTACAGAGTTATGAAATCTCCCAATATATAAAAAGAAATGAAACTGTTAAAGGGAAAAATGTATTATTTGTCACTGGAATTTAGGATCAGAGGGCATCACATGAAACATTTTTTAATAGATCAAACACATAAATTAATATGCCACGACATAAATAAAGAACACATTTCTAATTATGCAGTAAAGATTTTACTTAGAAATAGAAGACTAGGAAGGACACAAAACAAAGGACATGCTACAGGGCATAAGACCACCACAGCTAATGAGATTAAGGGACAAATTATTTTGGGAAAAATTATTCTGATCATTCTGATCTTGCTTCTTCCAACAGCCACCTTTGTACTACAGACTTCATACAGCTTCATCTGGCCATACTCAGAGACAGACAGATGAGCACTTGGGTTCATTGGATGCACCGTTAAGGAAAATGGAAGAAATTGTGCATTGCATTGTTCAAAATTGAAATATAAGATGCACACTGATGATACCAGTATCATCAAACAACTTCTCATAAATGTCAGAGAGATTAGGAAAAAAAAAGGCATTTGTATGGTTTCCAAACCTAATTCTCTCGAGGATGGGGAAGGAGTAGCTGTTAGTCCTTCCTACCTCCACACACACTTCAGAGGAAAAAGAGTGATCTAATATGAAGCAGAACAGTTTCATCTTCTCCAACTGGAAAATAGACATGAATGAACAACCCCCCATTGTTAAGTAGCATCAAAGGCATTGACTACCAGGAGAAGGTAGGGCTTTGAGGTGCTGCCCTTCCATAGAGTGACAGGAACTGCTGACCTCATTAAGCTCTGCCCTCATAAGCAAGGAACTTCTGAGAGGTTAAGGAGACAGAGCAATAAGCACAGGTCAGTGTAATAGGAAGAAAAAAAGTAGGAGCTGTATATTAGGCAGCAAAATCTTTTATAATGAGAGCATAGCTACAGCTTAACATCTGAAGGGAATATATCTCCATGGAGAACTCCTATTCTCTGCATTCCCTTTTTCATTATCATTTTATCTATTAGTGTAATTTCTCTGTTATAGAAAATGAATGTCAGAAACCAGAATGCTTTGCTTTATTTGTACCCAAGCCAGTGCCAATCAATACCAGAAGTATTCCCAGTGCCCTGTCAATGCACTTCAACCCTACCTTGTTGAGAGTCCTTCTTAATTGACTCCAGTGAAGCAAATCCAATTTCCACATTCTCAGTCCTTGTACACATATGCTAAGACAGCTAAATTTAAAGTATTTCTGTTCAGTTTTGTGGTGTCTACTCTGACACACACGACAGAATGAGATCACCTGAATTTGCTTTATATCTTATTTTTAAGACCATTTAATTGGAATGATTTTCTGCCATTGTTTCTGGGTGATATTAAAGTGATATCCTAGAGGAAAAAAACAAATACATTATTCTACCCCATCATCGACTCTCTCTGAAACCACCTTCTTTACTTTTACTGCCGGATCTGATTTATATCGGAGACATAAGTGTCAATAACTTGTTTTTGATGGGCAAAATACTGCCAGAAAAAATGGATATAGTTGAACATTAGGCTATAAAGTGGGGTATGAAGTATAATTCAGATGGGCTTCATGACACTTGTCCCTCATATGACACACATTCTTTTCATTTCCAATTTCATTGGAACAAGGGGAAAAAACTGTTTCCAATCTGTCCCACCTCATAAAAATAGACCTGTGTTTAATTCTTCAGGACCTAAAATTATCCTTTAGATATTGTCAGCCAATCATCCAAGGAAAACGTTCATGGACAAAGTAATAGAGAAATCTTCTAGGTACAGAGATGTCTAAAATATTGCTGTAGCTTCAGTTTTAATGACAGCACTCAAAGTATTAGGGGGAAAGCTAAATGCACTGATAATAGTAGGATCGTCTGGCATATGCTTTTATTTTTTTAGTAAATGGTGTAGTTTGGTCCATGTATTGCTGCAATTTATACATATAAATGATTTCACAAAAAGAAATAGCTAATAATATTCCTGCTTTATATCCGGTGGAGGAACTGCATATGCTGAAAGAGAACATCTGAGTACTACTTGGCTATACATGATTATAAAATTAAAAGAATAACATTTGTTATGCATGGATGCCTTGGTTTATGTTTGTGCTTGGCTGGTGAGCAGCAGCAGCAAAGCCTTGATGTACCCTGGCTTGGATTTAATTGCTATTTCCACACCAGGGACAGAAAATGAGAATGAAGACAGCAACAGTCCAAGGGCCAGCTGTGGTTCAGGTCATCTTCTAGGTGAATTCTGGACATTCCCCTAGGTAGGCTACTAGTTATATTGAAGTAGAGTTGCTGACTTGATGAGACAAAGTATTTTGGGGCCAAAGGCTGGCAGTTTTCATCATGTTGGGGAGCACATGAACCAGGATCTCCAGTGTTTCAGCTAGGTTTGCTTCCTGAGTATCAGGGTCATATCATGGTGGTCAAGCAAGTGTAGAAAAAGTAAAACCAGACAAAGGATCTCCTTCATGGATGCTCAGCTAGTCACAAAAATTGTTACATTCATTTCAAAGAAAACTACTTTGCAGCTAAGCATTCAAAACTGAGACAAAAAAAAACAAGTCAGGTAGAAGTTTTTTCTCCATACAAATAAAGTTGAGGAAAGGAATGATTTGATTCAGGCACACATCATTGACTCTCTTCTCAGGACTGAAATACATTAATGGTCTTTACAATTACAGTTTTGGCATTGCAGTCCTCTCAGATGCTTTAATTCTGGTCCCAGTGCAACTACTGATGGTGGCATTAACTTTAGCAGGAGTTCAGCTAGATCACCTTGGAGCATTGCTGAAAAACTCACAAATTGCAGTTAATGCAACACAGGGTACAGCCATATCAGCGGTACCTATTTTCAATGTCTGCATCTGATGCTAAGGAAGGACAATTGACAGTCATTTTACAATCCGTATCTACTGCATTAGCTCTTTCAGGAAACTAATCCACTGTTCATTAGCAGACCAGTTTAAATCAGATTATAAAGGCAGATGACAGAACTGCAGATGAAGAAATCTGTTGTTTTCTGCAATTTCTTTTCAGTACTTTAAATTTCAAACCCTACTATGCCATTTACAGCACTAGTAACATGTAGATTCTCAGTCAATTCTGATTTTTCAGGCTCTATTTTTGTAGTAGACTGCATGTTTTTTTCACTTCCTCATCTGTTATGATGTTAAATTTGGCATTGGTCCTTATTTCATCTATGAAGTAGATGTTTAATAGGAGTAGAAACACCTAGATATATAAGTCTTTAGAAGAGTTCTGTTATTCACTTAAACTGTTCTGGAAATACTCAGCAGCTCTACTGTGGCTAAGAAAAAGTTGTGTAAATCTGTGTAGGTTCACTAAAGACAGAGAAGTCATTCCCCAGAAGCTGAGAATATGGTCCCTTGAGCCAACTGTATGCCTGATATAGCTCCATAGGAGTGAATGGAGACACGCCAGAGATTAATTTAAACACATTTCCACAGCTAAATGGAAAAAACCCTCTATGTATTGCCTGCTATAGCAGAGCTGAAAGACATTATTCTTTTGAGTATCAGCTTGCAGGGTAAAGAAAAGGCTGTTGATTTGACCCTGAAGGATTTAGACCCAGGATTTTTGTCTGATTTGTAAACCCTGCAGCATCACAGGATATAAATCAGCACAAGAAACTGGTCTTTTATCTTTTCTGTTTTCAGAACCAAATTAAATCTGTAGGATAAAATGTAAAGAAATCTAAGTATTTTGAAAGATAGATTATTCTATGATTTTATGATTAAACAAGATTGTTTGTCCTCTAAAGACGCTTTTTTCTCCCCTTATTGACTGTCAAGGGAGTTCAGAAAATTACCTTTGTGTAACTTCAGTGAAATTTGGACTTCGTGTCTTTATCATCAGGAGATAAGGAAGTTCCACTGCTCTTGGTCCCCTGAAGACAGTGGTGTCATAGAATCATGGAATGGTTTGGGTTTGAAGGGACCTTTAAAGGTCATCTGGTCCAAACCCCCTGCAATAAACAAGGACATCTTCAGCTAGATCAGGTTGCTCAGAGCCCTGCCCAACCTGACCTTGAGTGTTTCCAGGGATGGGCCATCTACCACCTCTCTGGGCAACCTGTGCCAGTGTTTCACCATCCTCATCGTAAAAAAGTTTTTCCTTACATCTAGTCTGAATCTATCTTCTTTTAGTTTAAAACCATTACCCCTTGTGCTATTGCAATAGGCCCTACTAAAAAAGTCTGTCCCCATCATTCTTATAATCTTTAAGTACTGGAAGGCTGCAATAAGGTCTCCCCAGAGCCTTCTCTTCTCCAGGCTGACCAACCCCAGCTCCCCTCTGGACTCTCTCCAATAGATCCATGTCTTTCCTGTGCTGAGGACTCCAGAGCTGGACACTGTACTCCAGGTGGGGTCTCACCAGAGCAGAGTTAGAGGGGCAGAATCACCTCCCTCGACCTGCTGGTCACACTTTTTTGATGCAGCCCAGGATACAGTTGGCTTTCTGGACTGCAAGCACACATTGCCAGCTCATGTCCAGCTTTTCATCCACCAGTACACCCAAGTCCTTCTCCACAGAACTGGTCTCAATCCCTTCATCTTTCAGCCTGTATTGATACCAGGGATTGCCCTGACCCATATGCAGGACCTTGCACTTGGCCTTGTTGAACCTCATGGGGTTCACCCAGACCCACTTCTAGAGCTTGTCCAGGTTCCTCTGGATGGCATCCCATCTCTCAGGTGTGTCAACTGTACCACTCAGCTTGGTGTTGTCTGCAAACTTACTGACCATGCCTTCGATCCCACTGTCTATGTCTTTGTCTGCTCCTACACGTGGGTGGGGATGAAGCAGAGGCACGCACCACAAAAGCGATCAAAAGGGACTTCAGGCTCTTAGGGCAGTCACTGAAGGATTCAGGGGCACAGGTAATATTCTCCTCCCTCCTTCCAGTTGAGGGCAGCAATGGTGGGTGGAACAGGCAGATGAAGTCAATAAATGCATGGCTCTGTGGCTGGTGTCAACGCCACAACTTTGGGTTCTTTGACAATGGGGTGGCCTACACAGCACCAGGCCTGATGAACCCTGCAGGGATTCATCTCTCTCAAAGGGGGAAGAGGATCTTTGCCCAGGAACTAGCAGGGCTCATGGACAGAGCTTTAAACTAGGCTCGAAGGGGGAGGGGGATAACATCGGTCTTGCCAGCAACATACTGTGGGATGATGTGCCCAGGTTGGAGGGACGGGGAGCTGGCGTGCATGGAGCTCCACCTGGGGCTGGAGGAGGAGCTCACCGAGAGCCTATGGGTCAGGATTAAAGGGAGGGCTGGGGCAGGCGACATCATAGTGGGGGTCTGCTACAGGCCACCTGACCAGGGAGACCGAGCAGATGAAGCCCTCTATAGGCAAATAGGAGCAGCCTCGTGCTCACAAGCCCTGGTCCTTATGGGGGACTTCAACCACCCTGACACCTGCTGGAGGGACAATGCAGCTGAGCCAAGCAATCCAGGAAGTTCCTGGAATGTGTCTATGACAACTTTCTCCTCCAAGCGATACAGGAGCCCACAAGGAGAGGTGCCATGCTGGACCTTATTCTCAGCAATAAGGAGGTCCTGGTAGGGGACGTGAAGCTCAATAGTAGCCTTGGCTGCAGTGACCGCGAAATGGTGGAACTCAGGATCCTTAGGGCAGCAAGGAGAGCACTCAGCAAGCTCACTACCCTGGACTTCAGCAGAGCAGACTTTGACCTCTTCCGGTATCTGCTTGGTGGAATACCATGGGACAAAGCCCTGGAAGGAAGAGCAGCCCAAGACAGCTGGCTAATATTCAAGGGTCACCTCCTCCAAGCTCAGGAGTGATGCATCCCAACAAAGAGGAAGTCAAGCAAATCCACCAAGAGGACCCCCGTGATTGAACAAGGAGCTCCTCGGCAAAGTCAAACAGAAAAAGGAAGCCTACAGAGGGTGGAAGCAAGGCCAGGTAGCCTGGTAAGAATACAGAGAAACTGTCCGAGCAGTCAGGGAGCAGGTTAGGAAAGCCAAAGCCCTGACTGAAAATAGTCTGGCCAGGGATGTCAAGGACAACAAGAAAAGCTTCTATAGGTATGTCAGTGATAAGAGGAGGACGAGGGAAAATGTGGGTCCACTCTGGAATGAAACGGGTGACCTGGTTACCCAGGATTTGGAGAAGGCTGAGGTACTCAATGACTTCTTTGCCTCAGTCTTCACTGGCAAATCCTTGAGCCACACTGCCCAGGTCACAGAAGGCACGGACTGGGAGAATGCAAAACCACCCACTGTAGGAGAAGATCAGGTTCAGGAATATCTAAGGAACCTGAAGGTGCACAAGTCCATGGGACCTGATGCGTTGCATCCGCGGATCTTGAGGGAACTGGCGGATGAAGTGGCCAGGCCACTCTCAATCATATTTGAGAAGTCCTGGCAGTCTGGCGAAGTTCCTGCTGACTGGAAGAAGGGAACATAACCCCCATTTTTAAGAAGCGCAAAAAGGAAGACCCAGGGAACTACAGGCCGGTCAGTCTCACCTCCGTGCCTGGCAAGATTATGGAGCAGACCCTCCTGGAGACTATGCTCAGGCACATGGAAGATAAGGAGGTGATTGGTGACAGCCAACATGGCTTCTCTAGGGGCAAATGGTCCCTGACAAATTTGGTGGCCTTCTATGATGGGGTTACAGCATCGGTGGATAAGGGAAGGGCAACTGACATCATCCACCTGGACTTGTGCAAGGCATTTGACACTGTCCCGCATGACATCCTTGTCTCTAAACTGGAGAGACATGGATTCCATGGATGGACCACATGGTGGATAAGGAATTGGCTGGATGGTCACACTCAGAGAGTTGTGGTCAATGGCTCAATGTCCAAGTGGCGAACGGTGACGAGTGGCGTTCCTCAGGGATCAGTATTGGGACCAGCACTGTTCAACATCTTTGTCGGCGACATGGACAGTGGGATCGAGTGCACCCTCAGCAAGTTTGCCGATGACACCAAGCTGTGTGCTGTGGTTGACACGCTGGAGGGAAGGGATACCATCCAGAGGGACCTTGACAGGCTGGAGAGGTTGGCCCGTGCGAACCGCATGAAGTTCAACAAGGCTAAGGGCAAGGTCCTGCATGTGGGTCAGCGCAATCCCAAGCACGACTATAGGCTGGGTGAGGAATGGATTGAAAGCAGCCCTGAGGAGAAGGACTTGGGGGTATTGATTGATGAGAAGCTCAACATGAGCCGGCAGTGCGCGCTTGCAGCCCAGAAAGCCAACTGTGTCCTGGGCTGCATCAAAAGAGGCGTGACAGGTGATCCTGCCCCTCTACTCTGCTCTGGTGAGACCCCACCTGCAGTACTGCGTCCAGCTCTGGGGGCCCCAGTACAAGACAGACATGGAGCTGTTGGAGCGAGTCCAGAGGAGGCCACGAAGCTGATCAGAGGGCTGGAGCACCTCTCCTATGAGGACAGCCTGAGAGAGTTGGGATTGTTCAGCCTGGAGAAAAGAAGGCTCCGGGGAGATCTAACTGCGGCCTTCCACTACTTGAAGGGGCCTACAGGGAAGATGGTGAGGGACTGTTTATCAGGGAGTGTAGTGACAGGACAAGGGGTAATGGATTCAAGCTGAAGGAGGGTCGATTTAGATTAGATGTTAGAAAGAAATTCTTTACTGTTAGAGTCGTGAGGCCCTGGCACAGGTTGCCCAGAGAAGCTGTGGATGCCCCATCCCTGGAAGTGTTTAAGGCCAGGCTGGATGAGGCTTTGGACAACGTGGTCTAGTGGAGGGTGTCCCTGCCCGCAGCAGCGGGGCTGGAACTAGATGATCTTTAAGGTCCCTTCCAACCCAAACCATTCTATGATTCTATGATTCCATGATGAAGATATTAAACAGTACTGTTTGCAATACAGATGCCTGAGGGACACCACTTGTCACTGTTCTCCATCTGGACATCAAAGTGTTGACCATCCAACCAATTCCTCATCTACCGACTAGTCCATCCATCAAATCCATATATCTCCAATTTAGAGAGAAGGATGTTGGGGGGGACTATGTCAAAGGCCTTAGAGAAGTCCAGAGAGATGATATCCATAGCTCTTCCCTTGTCCACTGATGTTGTCACTCCATCATAGAAGGCCACTAGGTTGGTTAAGCAGGGCTTACCCTTGGTGAAGCCATGCTGGCTGTGTTGAATCACCTCCCTGTCCTCCATGCGCCTTAGCATAGCTTCTAGGAGGATCTGTTCCATGACTCTTCCAGGCACAGAGGTGAGGTTGACAGGTTGGTAGTTCCCAAGGCCCTCCTTTCTACCCTTTTCAAAAATAGGTGCAATGTTTCCCTTTTTCCAGTCACTGGGGACTTCTTCTGACTGTTATGACTTTTCAAATATCATGATGAGTGGCTTGGCAACTATATCAGCCAGTTCCCTCAGGACTCTGGGATGCATCTTGTCAGGTCCCATAGACCTGCAGGATCTTTTATTTCCTTTGCAAACATAACTCAGTTAAATCAAGTTGAGGATTGTGTCATCCAGAACACAGCTTGCCACATCACCAGCCAAAGATGGCAATTTCAACTGAACATTAAAATTAGTGTGGTTTAGCTAATATAGTTGTAAATTATATGATATGAGGATTCAAACTTTCACTCCTATTTGTACTTAACTAAGCCTTTTGATCACTATCTAACATTTTTAAAAATGTAGTGTTTATTCTTTTTCACAATAAGAGAAACATTTAATGAATAAAGTTCTGTTGGACTTTACACTTGTTCCTTACATTGTGAGCTGTCTTGGGCTCGAATGGGATCCTGCTTCTGTAGGGCTTTCATCTACACACTGACTTTAGGCATCTAATTTAAAAATCTACGCACCTTATCTTTATGCTACTGACGTCATTAGCCAGTGAGAAGAAGTAGGATCCTTCAGAGCACAGTCAAAGCATCTAGTTTATATTCACTGGAATAATCCTTCAGAGAAATCAGGTTTTTTTTCAATTGATCGTGTTGGCTAAATCTATACTGGTAAATTAGTTGTCCCTGGGTTGTGGTAAACCCAGTACTGCTCACCATGCGAGCTGGCCCAAAGCAAAATAATGTCAGCGATGAGGTTAACAATTGTATCTTGATCATGCCTCTCTTTTCTAGTGTGGATGACTACAGAGGGACGGCTTCCTAATTTAGTCACTTAAATTAGATGGTTAATATTAGATATGTTGAATAGTTCCCCAGAAAACTTGACTTGTTTGCAGTGAAGATAATGCAGGGATGACTTTTGTCTGCAATATTTCAGGGAGAAAAAAATAGTTAAGCTAATGGACATTGCTTATTGTGATGACTATAATCTGAAGAGACGCAGGAAATGAAAGAAGCTGTCTAACAATCAGAGCAACAAGAATTAACAGTAGATAATTCTCCTGTACCACAATTTTCAGACATTGAATTTTATTTTTTATGTAATTTTCTTCAAATGCTTCAGATTGTAATGGTACCTTCTTCCTCCAACTTATCTCCAGTGCATGTGTCATGTCACAGTTTTCATTCAAGCTGTCACTCCAGCTGGCTCGTTGCCTTGTGATTTTAGTCCTTTGGACAAATTGAAGCAAATTGCTCCCAGGACGTATTTGAGAGCAGCAAAACCAAGCAGGTTTGTTTTCTGTTTTTCTGCTAGGCTAAAATATGCTTCTTGATTGCAGGTGCTGCTGGGTTGAGCTTGCTCCCAGTTCTCTGGAATCTCTGAGCATGGTCTCCTGAAAAGCACATGCCTCATCAATCATCCCAAGTGATATCATAAGTGGTCCTATGTCTTTTCCTTACAAATTAAAATGTCAAAAATATTTCAGAGGTATCTTCTTTCTATTGCCAACCTCCTATAGCTCAGAGCAGTGAGCAGATCTTTTATAACGTTTCCAGCATATGGTCGTCAAAACCATTGCCCTAAAGAGATTCTTTCCTGTCCTATCCTTCAACAGGCTGTATACAATAAGTCCTAAAAAAAAATGTGCATTTGGTTCCTATTCAGAATAGTCTACACTACAGCTTTTTAAGAAATCTTCCCTAGCATGGTGCTGAGAAGATCACTTTAGCTGAATCTGGCTTATTTTAAATGACTTCTTATTCCTTGATTTAGACATTTAATTTCATTTTGTGGGTTGCTCCTGGAAAATGTTTTTCAGAACCTATTTTAAGTATTTCTGGCTAAACAGGAAATAATTATATTGTTTGTGCAATTCAGATGTTTCTGCAATGGGTATAACCCAAAATGTTACAGTTGATAAAATAATTCCAGAATTTCTCTGTTCTCTCTTTGCAGGTGCTGGAAGGAAAAGGATGACTGGTATGTGTGCTTTTAGCTTGGCTGCACTTATTATTTTTTTATGTGTTAATGTGGAAGCATACATGAATGAATAATTCCTTTAAGCATATTTCTTAGGAGAGTGTGTACAGAGTAGTTCTGAAACTACAGGACTCATTTCAGATTAGATAGTGTAAATTTTGTAAGCTGAAAGAAATACAAATGTAATCAAATACATTATGTGTCATATTACCACTCGGTGGATAAGGAATTGGCTGGATGGTCGCACTCAAAGAGTTGTGGTCAACGGCTCAATGTCCAAGTGGAGAACGGTGACGAGTGGTGTTCCTCAGGGGTCAGTATTGGGACCGGCACTGTTCAACATCTTTGTCGGCGACATGGAAACGGGATCGAGTGCACCCTCAGCAAGTTTGCTGACGACACCAGGCTGTGTGGTGTGGTTGACATGCTGGAGGGAAGGGATACCATCCAGAGGGACCTTGACAGGCTGGAGAGGTTGGCCCGTGCGAACCGCATGAAGTTCAACAAGGCTAAGGGCAAGGTCCTGCATGTGGGTCAGCGCAATCCCAAGCACGACTATAGGCTGGGTGAGGAATGGATTGAAAGCAGCCCTGAGGAGAAGGACTTGGGGGTATTGATTGATGAGAAGCTCAACATGAGCCGGCAGTGCGCGCTTGCAGCCCAGAAAGCCAACCGTGTCCTGGGCTGCATCAAAAGAGGCATGACCCACAGGTCAAGGGAGGTGATCCTGCCCCTCTGCTCTGTCCTTATGAGACCCCACCTGCAGTACTGCATCCAGCTCTGGAGGCCTCAGTCCAGGAGAGACGTTGAGCTGTTGGAGCGAGTCCAGAGGAGGCCACGAAGCTGGTCAGAGGGCTGGAGCACCTCTCCTATGAAGACAGGCTGAGAGAGTTGGGATTGTTCAGCCTGGAGAAAAGAAGGCTCCGGGGAGATCTAACTGCGGCCTTCCACTACTTGAAGGAGCCTACAGGAAAGATGGTGAGGGACTGTTTATCAGGGAGTGTAGTGACAGGACAAGGGGTAATGGATTCAAGCTGAAGGAGGGTCGATTTAGATTAGATGTTAGAAAGAAATTCTTTACTGTTAGAGTCGTGAGGCCCTGGCACAGGTTGCCTAGAGATTTTGTGGATGCCCCATCCCTGGAAGTGTTTAAGACCAGGTTGGATGAGGCTTTGGACAACGTGGTCTAGTGGAGGGTGTCCCTGCCCGCAGCAGTGGGGCTGGAACCAGATGATCTTTGCGGTCCCTTCCAACTCAAACCGTTCTATGATTCTATGATATTAATAATTTTTATATATATGTATATATATGAAAATGGTTTTGTGGTTCAAAATCCCTATGGTATTTTACCTGAGATGGTCACTGAGTATAAAGATCATTGATCTTACTGGTTTTAGTAAGTGAATAAAAAATAGAAATTGCTATTATGATGATATTATTCATATTTACGCAAGTCAGATATTATAGTAAATGGCTCTAATCATGCAGATGTCAGGCTGAAATTTTTAATTGAATTTTAAAGCAATCTTTCACAGTGACTTGTGGAAAAGAATAATGATTAGTCATTACATTGATTATTAAAAAAAAATTCCATCTCCCACCGTTTCTATGAGGGTCTGAAAAATCTCAGAGTTAAATGGAGTCTGACCTGCACACTGTGAGTGGCAGATAGAAAAATGATAATTATATACTCTCATGGTTTAACCCCAGCCAGAAGCTAAGCACCACACAGCCGGTCACTCAACCCCCACCCCTGGTGGGATCGGGGAGAGAATCGGAAGGGTAAAAGTGAGAAAACTCATAGGCTGAGAGAAAGACAGTTTAAATAGGTAAACCAAAAGCTGTGCACACAGGAAAAGCAAACCAAGGAATTAATTTCCTGCTTGCCATGGCAGGCAGGTGTTCAGCCATCTCCAGGAAAACAGGGCTCCATCACGTGTAATGGAGACTTGGGAAGACAAACGCCATCACTCCGAACATCCCTCCCCCCTTTCTTCTTCTTACCCCAGCTTTTTATATGCTGAGCATGACGTCATATAGTATGGAATATCCCATTGGTCATTGGGGTCAGCTGTCCCAGCTGTGTCTCCTCCCAACTCCTTGTGCACCCCCAGCTACTCGCTGGTGGGGTGGTGTGAGGAGCAGAAAAGGCCTTGGCTCTGTGTAAGCACCAATATCGGAAACATCCTTGCATTATCAACACTGTTTGCATCAGAAATCCAAAACTTAGTCCCATACTAGCTAGTAGGTACAAAAATAACTCTATCCCAGTCAAAACCAGCACATATACAGAACAGTAACAGTTCCGTGAGAGACATATGGCCCTGGAATTTCTTTCTGTTCGCTGAGAGCAGCAGCAGTTTACGGTTCAGTGATCCGTTGGATAATCACAAAATAAAATAAAAGATATCATTTGTTACAGAGAATAAGCCTCAATAATGCTGTTGAACTACAGAATGACTCCTCTGTAATCACTGGTTATAACAAGATGTGAATGATCCCTGTGCCATAATACACTCACTCTGACATCATGCTATCATTTACACTACTAAATGAATAAGCATTCACTTTCATATGAAAACACATTATTTGTGTCTCAGAAACAGCACTGTTATAAACGTCACATGTTATTTTACTCATATTTTTATTTTTCCTCTTAGGAAAAGAAGGTATCCAGTAGAAAGCTGCAAGATCCAGGGAAAAAAACGAGCATTGCCAATGGCTCACTGTGATCTTCAGTGGTGTGCAGTGTGAATAAAATTAGCAGTGGTCAGAGTTTGGCTTGTATAGAAACATAAACTGTTTCAGTGGCATCACTGTAACAGAAAGGATGTGGTCCTAAACATCTCCTTAAATGTACTGCAATGCCTTTGCTTTCACTAAAGTCAGGTATTTCTTTGAAAATAAACTGTGCACATTATCCTTCATCTCAGAAACTTATGCTTTAATCTGCCTTTTCTTGTCTGAATTTGGCCATTGAAAAAATATGTCCCACTTATATGGAAAACAACTTTTCCTTTCTGCTTTAAAGCAACACGCAGATAAATTGCTTCAGTTGTAAGCTTGCCATATAGGTTATGAAAGAAATCATAGAATCGTAGAGTGGTTTGTGTTGGAAGGGACCTCAAAGCCCATCTAGTTCCAACCCCCCTGCCACGGGCAGGGACACCCTCCACTAGACCAGGTTGCCCAAAGCCCCATCCAACCTGGCCTTGAACACTTCCAGGGATGGAATTTCTACAACCTCTCTGGGTAACCTGTGCCAGTACTTCACCAGTGAATTTTTTTTCCTTATATCTAGTCTAAGTTTCCGCTTCTTCAGTTTAAAGCCATTCCCCCTTGTCCTATCCCTACATGCCCTTTTAAACAGTCCCTCACCATCTTTCCTGTAGGCCCCTTTAGGTACTGGAAGGTGCTATAAGGTCTCCCTGGAGCCTTCTCTTCTCCAGGCTGAACAACCCCAACTCTCTCAGGCTGTCCTCATAGGAGAGGTGCTCCAGCCCTCTGATCAGCTTCGTGGCCTCCTCTGGACTCGCTCCAACAGCTCCATGTCTTTCTTATGTTGGGGGCCCCAGAGCTGAATGCAGAAGATGCCTGCCATTAATCTGTATCATTCAGGATGAAATTCGCAATGTGAAGACAGACTGAGACTCTGGCTAAAAAGCATAAGCCTGTTCCCTGGCCTTGAGATGAGCAGTTGTCATCTATCCATACTCAAACCCTAAATGAACTTTGCATCCCACAGGAAGGTCACATCATCCAAGCTGGGACTAATCCCTGGACCGTGTTAATTCCTAAAACATTTCAGGAAATGTGAGAGCGCTTGCCAAGTGTGCCATGGATCATGCTGGCAGCTGAACACTGGTTTCCAGTGCCTCTGCCAATGGCCTTGGGATAATTTAATATACTAGGACAGATGTAGCATGTGTGTCCTGATTATTCTTCTGAAGTCTTGTGTAGATTCAAGCTGCACACTGCTTTGCTGTCTTATGCCAGTGAAGGAATTTTGCTGTTATTAATTATAAACACTGAACAGGGTTCTCAAAAACAGTTGCCCAAACTTTGGTTTCACTTTTATGCATTGAAAAAAGCACCCTGATTTTCAAAAGTGAAATTTTCTTGAGGATCAAGAGTATAGTTTCTCAGATATCACAGATCTTGAGCTTGGAATTTTTGAAGATAAAAAAATCCAACAGCTGTGTAAACGAAAAGTGACAGTTTTTTAAAGATAAAATGGTATTAAATACTTCACAAATTTAATCTAGCCTGTTTCTGATGAAAATTTATAATGTTGGCAAAACTGAGCTTTCTGCAAGGTAAATTTACACTTTTATCACAAGTTAGATCAACCATATATATGCTATACATATAATATGTATATATGTATGTATATTATATATATAATTTATTTTTTACTGCCTTTTCAAAGTATTTGCACCAGAAACTGCTGAACTTTGAATCAAGAACCTTCTAGATTTTTTGGTAGACTTTTGTTTTGCTACAAATGCTGAGTGTATCATTTTTCATATAATGCTGGAGACTATAAAAATGAAAGAAAAAAGTGAAGGGTTTTGCTTGATTTTGTTTTGTAGCTATTTATTTCAATGCAATACTATGATTTCATTTAATAGTGATATTTCAAAACAATAAAGATTGTTAATTATATAAAGCTTAGTCAAAATTGAAGATTTGTTAATATTTGTGAATATTGTTTGTTCCCATCAATATTTTCTTCTGAGGTTTACTTCTTTGAAAGTCTTCATCTGAATTTTTCTGAAATGTTGTTTTATCTATTTTGGTTTGCTAACTATGCACACACACACACATATGAGAATATTCCTAACCTATCGTGTATGTATGACTAGGTGTTCAGTGAACTGCAACAACACCTCTGATTTTTGGAAGTAATAACTCTGCTCCACCTGTGCCACAGCAGCCACAATACTTAACCAAAAAAGGAGGAAGATATGTCAAAGAGTTTGAAACGTTGTAAGAACATAAGAATATAAAATTACTAGAGAATTTGCAGATATGTTGGGAAAACTACTGTTCATTCATTAGTCACCTCAAAATTGTTCAATGCAATAAATTTTCTAGTGCTCCATCCAAATGGAGTTGCCAATTACTGCCCAGTAGAGCTTTCATAGGTATTTCCTTTTCTACATTTCTTAGACTCTCTATTAAGCAAGACAATGATGACCCTGATTTTTTTACCTTCTTGACTAGTGGTTCACACTATTTCCTATCTTTTCTGTAACCTTTTATAGGGAAAATCTGGATAAGAAACAGCAGAAAGAATATTTGTCTTCAGTGTGCTGTTTGGATCCCATATAATTGCCTGCAACCTACCTGATCCTCCCTCTATAACCAATTTAATCTCTTATGCTCATTATCTATGTAGTCAAGGTTTCAGTGGTAATAGTTTAGAATTACCAAGTTACATTCTAGACCTTTAGCAAACTTTTCAACAAAGCTGTAGTGACGTTTTAATGTCGGGGGTACCCCAGCCTCAACACCAAATTCCCTAAATTCTCTCATGTTTACCCCCATTTATTAACTCTTTGGTAATAACATAACAATGGTGGATTTTCTACATCCCTGTATTACTGCTGGGTATGACAGGAAAATTCCCTTACCAACATCTATTGCAAATACAGACTAAATATTGAGAACTTTTATGTATATCTGTATATTTAGATATAAGTTGTTTGGTTTTGGGTTTTTTTTTTTGGTTTGTTTTTTTTTTTTTTCAGAGTTACACATGTACAGATATAGATGGTATGGATAGTTATGTACAAACATTTGAACATAAACATGTGCATCTCCACATCATCTCAAAGGTCAACTAGATTTGTCATTTCAGCAATCCAAAGTTTTCATAAAATGGTTCCTAAGTCTACAGAAGCACTGAAATGTTCTTAAGTTGTTTAGAATTTCTTTCTTGCTTCTAAATTTAAAACTAGGCTTTTGGGGCACAGGCTGTACTTTCTCTGGGGGTGTAATTGTCATGTACATATTAATATATGCAAATAAAATTGGAGTTTCAACAGCCACTATTCCTCCAAAGGTTACATTCTCTAATTAGAGCCAAGCAATTAGTTCTAAAAAGTTTCTTTTTTTTTTTTTCTAGAAGCCTTGCGTTTCTTTAACAGTGAAATTACATCTCAGCCATTCCTTTTTGTTTCAAGATATGAAATAATTACAATTGTACCTTCATTTCATCTTGCCAACTAATTGGCCCCTTTTAACACACACATCGTTTCAAATGGTGCCTCTTTGAGATTTTATAGCTGTGTAATATGTACATGAGTATAGGTGCAATGTTAGAACAAATTGAACTGTTCTTTGTCATTCTGACACCTTAAATCCCATGTTGATGACTGATGTGACTAGGGAACCAGCAATAACTAAGTCTCCAGGCTTAATCTTTTTTTTTTCTTTCCTTTTTTTTTTTTAAATTAAAAAAAAAAAAATCTCGGTTTGATGTAAGAATAGTGTGACCCACTGAGTGCACTCAAAGATGGATGAATAGTTGAACTTTTTTATTCCTCTAGTATGGGATCTTAAATTTTAAAATAAACTGTATTTGACCTTAGCATGACTTTTTGATTCCTTCTTGTAAATGGAAGAATCAACAATGATCAAAAAGGTCAGTCAGTAAGAACAGCAAAGCGATTCATGTAACTTTGAATGATTCATGGTACATGATCATTTTTATCATAAAAAAGAGTAAACAAATCAATGTAACATGCCTGTCAGTTTGTTGTCTGAAATGAATACCCACATCCACAACATGTAACTAGAGGCAAAAAGAGTCTATTCTCCCAGCATCTCCCTACAGGGAGATACAGGCAACTCCAGAGGGTAAGTCATCACCCCCAAGACACACATTTCCCTCCAGTGTGCCCATCTCTCTTTCTCCACCCACTATTTGTGGAGTTCAGAGTCAGCAGGCTTGTGATTCAGATACCTCACTTAAGCGCCTAAAAATAGCAAATGCCCCAGCAAAGGAATAGCAGAGAAGAGACAATACTTCCCTGCATGGCACTTGGGCAGCCAAACGTAATTGTAAGCTCTTCATTTGCAGGAACCAGCGGGCAATAGATGGGGGTTTTAATCCACTTCCTCAGCTCACAGATGTCCCATGCACAAACTGGGTAAACTGAGCCAGTAGAGTTCATCCTCCAGCCTGTTCTCCATTTCCTGGTAGTATAAAGAGAGATATAAATACCCACCCAAACAAGGTAGGGAAGAAAAGGAGGTGGAGATGTCCAAAGAGAGATGCAACAGGGTTAGGTACTGACTTATACAGACAAATATGCCAAGGAATTGTCAGGTTGTGCTTGCTGAGAAAGAGAACCCAGATGTCTACAGAAATCTGAAGCAGCAGCAGAAAGAAGTGACCTGAGGGAGCTAGAAAGAGCTGAGGAGGCTGGGAGCCCTTAGGGACCAGAAAGGATGAGTGCCTAGGGAGAAAGAGAGTCCGGTGTTGCCAAAATGTCTCATTATTTCTGTTCAGAGATACGATGACACTCAGAAAGGGCTGGAGGACAATTTTGCAATTAGCCTTTTTTTTTCTGTTTTTCCTTAAGGAGTGGAGGAGAAGAGAGGAAATAAAAACCAACCTGTTCTTTTTAGTTTAGGCACCAGCCCTTGCTTAGGGCTGTGCCTTAAGGCACAATATAGCCCATACTGATTATTATAACAACATTAAACTTATTCCCATTTCCAGTAAATTAGTACACTTATACATGTGCATACATACCAGACATGATAGTGACTATATATTTTTTAAAAAATGCAGAGAAATAGATACTGCAAGCATCATCAGGTACTCATCATCCCATAAGCCAACAAAGGTGGCAGTATCAAACCTCAGCCAGAACCATGGACCCACTTATCTTCCCACCTGCATAGAGGACATAGGCTTTGCCTTAGGTGGTAGCAGACATTCACAATCTAAAGCCTCCTCAAAACCTAAGTTGATCATTCAGTAGGTAGGTAGAGAAAAGAAAAAGATAAAGGCATCTTTGAAGGATCCTTAAATATTGCATAGACAACTTTTTTTTTTTTTTTTTTAAACTGAGAGAAAATACTTAACTGCTTTATTGTGTTGATTGCATTTTTTGTGGATTATAATTTTCTCGGATATATTCTCATGCATAGTAGCGTTTATTTGCTCAGTATTGTAGAGAAAGCCTCAAGAAAACCATCATTCAATATATTTTTTTCCTGATAATTCCAGATGCACTGTGAGAGGAAAATACTCTGTGTTTAAGCACCGCATCATTTTTTGCCAACAATTTGTACATTCTCTAGTAAAAGAAGGTTCTGCTTGCAGTAGACTGATTTAATCTTAACTTTGCACGGTCATCTGTTGGCATAAACAAAGGTCCTGGATACAAATAAGACAATAACTATCTCTGGCAAAGTCCCTCTTCAGCAAGGCTTTAAACTCATTCCCCAAGGAGGTGACTTCATGATGCAGGCTAATTCTGCAGTCATTGCTCTCTAGAAGACATTCATGTATTTGGAAGATTGTCAGTAGCTGACAAAGCATAGAGAAGCAGCCTTAGCTGCAACTGCAGTATTGATTTGGGGGCTACAGTTTGTTTGGCACCTCACTATCCTGTGAGAATAAATGCTTTTCTGTATGCAAATACAGACTATCTGAAAGTCATGCATCCAAATGCACTTCTAAGAGCCAGGAGCTGAAGCATCTTCAGCTTCCACCTCTTCCCTGGATCAACAACCATTAGGAGCTCCTGTCCTACAGTCATGGTACCACTTCTCATCTGCTCAGCAATTTCTTGCCTTTTGTAAGAGACAGCAGCTCTCAAACTCTAATATTGACTACCAGAGTGCTTAGTCTTTAATTTGGGGAAAGAAAGCTATAGACATCCCACCCTCTTATAAAGATTCTCAATCCTTAATCCCCAGCTAACTGCACATGAAATCACACTCAGCTGACATAGTCCCCAAAACTATGTTGCGTCAACCATGAACCTGCTGACGCCGGCTGGGGGCAGGGAATGGATTACATGGCCTCTTGAGATCTCTTCCAGTCTTGTTTTCTACACCTTTATGAAAGGAGCAGCAGGAGATGGGTTCATTCAGTTCAACCACATGGGATCTTTCCTCATCAGGTTTCTGTGGAGCTAAGGTGCGGTGTAAAGCTGTCATCCCTTTGGGTAATACACAGGGGGCAGGGACAAGGCAAACACCATCTGCTCTTTCTCCTTGGCACTGCATCTTCACAGGCTCTGGGAGGTGCATTTGTACCTCCATGTGGAGTTAAATCAAGATCTCACTCATCAAAGATATTGTAATAGTCGGCCAGAAATCTAATATAAATGTCAAGCAGTTGTTCTCTGAAATATCATAGGCGTTGTTTGCCATATTGCTGCCTTTACCTTTCTCATGTGAATTTAGTTAGAACTGGTAAAAAAGTATTCCAAAAGAACATGGGAGAATGCTGACTGGACAAAATGAAACTTTCTTCAAGAACATGACAATTTTGTCAAATTTTTTAACGGGATAGTATTCAAATGTTTGGTTTAATGAAAAAGGGTCAGGGTCCTTCACTTCCACTTTGTCATGTATTATAGATAATATCATGCAAGCATACATGAAAAAATGCAATATAAATGACAAACCCACAGGATCAGCAAGAAAAGCTCAAGAGTTCTCTAAACAAAATGTTAAAAAATATTTTTTGTTTTAAAACCTGCCAAATTTCAGAATGTCATAATTTCTCACACAATTTAAAAAAATCAAATTTTGTCCAGAAAATGATGAAGCTTTATATATCAGACTGAAATTCTGCAGAGGTAAAGTGTGGCTGTGAAGGTCATCCACATTTTTCTCAGTATTAAGCTAGAGAAATGCCTCTAAGACTTGCTAAAGTTCTTCACATCTAGACTCTGGATGCATAAAATAGGACATCAGATCCAAACCCTGTATTTGTCTATTAAGGTGAATAGCTGAAGCCTTGAAAGAGGCTACGCTATTATGGTATTTCTCAGATTATTTAAACATTTCTGAAGCTCCTTGAATTCTGCTTTTGTGCATGATCAAAGATGTTCCTCTTTGATTGCTTTGATACCACCCTCACAGCAACATCCCCTGAGGCGGTTGAACTGGCAGATGTTTTCAGATTACCAGTTTACCAACTCAGACACACACTTCATTAAGTAGAGATACAGACACTTTCTATTGAGAAGAGTGACAATGTCCGTCTTTCAAGTTATAACCCAACGGTTAGAGCACAGACATGTGGGAAAGATGACCATCTTCCTTCTCAAAGACAAAAATTCATTTGCTCTTCAGTCAGAAGAGAAGCCATAACATCTGGTGGGTTCAAGCTGCTGCCACCTGAGCTCCTTTTTTACTTCTGATGGTGACTTTTGCAATGATGTTTGATGTAAAGACAGAAACACTGAGATTTTTTAGTGAGCTCTCATTGGAGACTAGTAAGCTGCATGACTGACCTCAAGCCAAGAATGGAAGAAAAGCCATTTGCTACTTTGGAAGGAGGACTACATCCAGCAGGTTATGATATAAAAGGTGGGTGGAAGCATTTCTACACGTTAAAAGCAAAGAGACCACTGTCTTTCCAAACACTTAAAAGAGGAATCTCTCTGGAGAAGACTGTGGACTGTAAAAGAACATGCTTGACTCCAGTTCTGTCCAGCTGCCAAGCTTTGGAGACCAGCAGAATCTCAGATATCCCACACATCCAACCAGTTCCTCACCAAGAGGTAATCCTTGTGTTTAGGTTTTCATGCCTGAGGTGCACAATCTTCCCTAGTCAATATATAGGGAATTTCAGCATATAGGATGTAATTATGGAGTGTATTGCACACTCAGTACCAACAAGGCAGGTGTCCATGCTATACAGGACCTAGCCATTCTCCAGGTCCCTTCATCTGCTGACTCTTCTGCTCACACTACCTGTAGTGATACAGGAAACCCATCAGACTGGTTGTATGATTCAAATGAAATTTAACCTCGAAGTTAGTTCAGAGTGCATTGCTTTTTGTGGTGGGTACCTTTAGAGCAGTGGGACTATTTCTCTAGTCATGCTGCTCATATTCTGTGGTACTGGAAACTTCAGTAGAGTTCCTCTCCTCATTTACATTGTATTGTAGGAGTTTAAAGCCTCTTTGAAGAAGTGAGGCTAGAGAAAGGATTTGGAAGATGAGAGAATGGACAAGAGAGTATATCAGCCCTTTCATTCTTTAGATTTGAAGGGCATGTGAGATCAGTATTCAGTAGAGCCAAAATACAGTCACAGTTTTTGGATCCACTTATGAATTATGAATCATACAGAGATTTTTCCCCGCCAGTGACTAAGAAACAGACTTCGGGGGTCTGATATTAAACTGGGGTAAATTATCTTAGTTTCTCTGACACCAATGAAGCCTTGACAGTTTACACAAGCTGCTCACAGATGTCCATCGCTTGCAAACACTGCCATTGTAAGCCAAATTTTAACGGGTGACCTATTGATTAAAGGCTTATGTTTCTACTGTCCTCTTCCTAATCCCTCTATCAAAACTGTTTTGAAGAGAGTACTTTTTGAAGCATGCAATGTTAGTTCCCAGTAAAAAGAAGGCCAGTCTTTAAAAAGGAGCTCTTAGTGATCCCATAAAGATTTCTATTTCAGCAATTTTGCTTGATTAAACTTCTTTGGGTCTTACCAAAACATAAGTTACAGTAGATCATGACAGCAATGCTGAGGACTAGCTTAGAAATTGTGTCAGATCTTTGGCCACAAAGCTCCTGAATTGGTTTCACTCCTATTAAACTAACGGATACGGCTTTGTGTCTGCAGGAGACGTTTTGTTCCTCTTGACGTTGTATGTTGTGGGACTCCTGCTGAGGCATTCTGTCCCGTTTTATTGTTTACAGTTTACGTGTTGCTACTTGGCTGTCAGTTGGAAGCATGGGGTGGGTTAGACTGCATTGTCATGCAAATGACATCCAGATTTACATATTACCCCAAACTAATATTCATTGTGATGTCTCAATAAGGTTGTCTTTGATGGATAATAATTTTTCCAAGACTACAGTCATCTTTGACAGTGCAAATTAAACAGAAGCCCCATTAATAGGATTTTAATAGTCTTTAAAAGCTGTCAACTGTTCAACTGCATTGTGATGTTTCAGGGTCAGATTCTGCCATCCAGACTTAAGTTGGTGATTAGTGACTGCTCTGCAAATAACCTACTTACAGATAAAAAACTACTACTCAGAGAGAGCCCAGGTGCTAGAACCTGATCTCACTACAAACAAACACTGGAGAAGTACAGAAAATTTTGGTGAATTTTTCAGTTAGTATAAGTATTTAAAGAAATAACAACTAAGACCTGTAGCACCTCACAAAAAGTTCCATCAATACATTATCCTCAGTGCAATATACTGCAAAGGACAGGACATTTGAACTTTGTAAAGACTGCAGAAGACGTGATATTCAATGGTCTCCACACCAGTGAAATGCTAATATCTGTCCTTTCAGTGGGCTTTGGAGATGTAGATGTACGCTGCCTTAACTGTTTCTGTATGACTACAAGACATATCACTCCTTTTCAGGAACTTCGTTTAGTAGCAGGAAGCACAAGGAAGGCTTTAGGAGAAATCCAATCTCTATGTAAGGTCTCCTGTTTCATCAGGGACTCTGCCCTTCATCCAGATCCCATACCTGAAGGATATTCTCAGTTTTATATCATTCTTTTATTCAGATTTTTTGCGATCACCATGCAGTTCCTGATGACTGGGCTCCCACACCTATGTAAGAGGATTAGCCAGCTTCCAAGCAGGGAATTATTTAAGTTTTGTTTGTGCTGCTGGGAAAAGTATGTTCCTGACCATTGTGTCTGAAATTAGACTCTCATAATTTTCTCTGGGATTTCCAGAAAAATGATTGCTTTTACTGTACTATACCGAGTCAGTCCGGTACATTGAAAAGGAAAGAAAATGTTTGGAATATGTACTGACTTCGTTGGAGTATATGGACAGGAAATTCAGTGCATCATTAAAGCAAGACACCCATTTCACTCAAGCTCAATACGAGAGAGATAGATGGAAATGTCTTCTGTTCTGAAATTCTATCTAAAGAAAATTATCACGTATGAAGAGAGGACATCTCTAAGGGTGTAGACTTACAGGGTCTGACCCAATTAAATTTCTACAACTTATACATTTATATCTTATCTAATGACTCTAAATTCTCATTATAAGAAAAAATAACCCAGAATAAAAAATCCCCAAGAGATTTCTCTTTGGTCATCCTGCTTGCTTGCTTTCTGTCTGTCTATCTATCAAGGGATCCTAAGTTAATACACTCAGACAGAGTTATCTACACTGTAGATGTACTTAAGAGAGGTGGACCTCCCCTGTGATACCCTTACAGACCTTCAGCTTGGCAGTGTTCTTTCTTCTTATAACAGCAAATCCTAAGTTTCATCCTTGGAGCCAGAGCCTTTGCAGAACTCTTCTGAAAAATGTAGATCTTTCCTAGATATCATGTAAGAGTTTGCAACCTGTGTCTTTCAGTCATCCAGGATCTTCAGATCTAGCAGTATGTTGGACTCTTAAAGGAGTCCTATATAGAAACAACCCTGTCCAGCTGAGTTAGCAGTCATTTACCAAGATCCAATGACTATTAGCTTTCCAATACCTAAGTCCTAATTTATATGTATGTAGGATAGTGTGGATTCTTTCCCATTTAGAAGTTAAACATCTAACCTAGCACCTAATTGAAATATTTGGAATCACTCCTAGGCCAATGAAAAGTGTGAGACAGGCAGTTCATTTTAGCTACATTAAGGTGAGACAAATTCTTTTCTAATAATGCTCATACCTCTTCTCTGGCAAGAAACTTCACTTTTAGATAGCACATGTCTGTGATTAACGTATATCAATGCATGTGATAATATTAATAGGTAGAGTTATTCTCCTACTTAAATACTTATCTTAGGCAAGAGGTAATCTGTATTTCTTTGCCCTTTCCTCCTGAGAAACCTTAGAGAGTAGCTGTTATCTGAGAGAATCATATTGTAGTTCCTGAGAGCTAAATGAGATGCATTGCACTGCCTCTAGCCTAGCAAAGAAGTATAGATTTCTCTGGGAGGATTAAGGATGTGTTATATGCTCTTTCTCCCCATGCAGCAGCAATGACTGCCTGCTGGATGAAATCCTGCCCTTGTGAAAGAGAGAGGTGAAGTTATTCTGGATTTGCAGAGCATGAGGATTTCAACTATTAATTTCTCAGTGGTGAACTGAGAAAGCAGGAGCAAAGAAATCTGGGTACACAACTGGTGGAAGAAACAAGCAAAACATACAGCCTTTGATATAGCTTTATCAATTACAACGCTAACTTATTATTTTCCTTGGCTTCATTAATCTATAACTAATTTGAGTGGGTTCCAAGCTTGCTCTGTCTCATTCCCAATTAACCCAGTGGCAATTATCACTGGCTTTAGTCTTTAATATCTAAGAACTCTCTTTTACCTCTTGAAAGAACCTTTTGAAATCTGAAAATGCCAAACCAGCTAATGTTTTATTTAAGCATAGAAAATGAACTTTAGGTTATTCCCCTTGCCATAGGTTAACTAATTATTTATGAAAAAGTGAATGAGAGGAGAGAAAAAAGAAGAAAAGGAAGATTAACATCCAAACCTATTTCAGTTGTGCACCCTATCTTGTATGTTAAAAAGTTTCTTTCCATTGTCTGGGCATTCAATGTACTCTCAATAACTGTCACTGTTAATTTTGGTCAATATAGCTACATCTATATTAATAAATTTACATCTATTCTATTAAAAGTTACGTTCTCTGGTCCTAAGAGTGGCCAATATGGTCTGGCCATGTCCCTGCTACTGAAATAAGTTGCTGACTGTAAACTGCTTACTGGGATGAGTTCTTCATCCATTATCATCCCCAGAACTCTTGGGACTTTTCCAGGTCAGGGCCACTTGGTCCAGGCAAAAAATGTGCCATGGTCTGTGCTAACAGACTGTGTACCAACGATGAAGTTTCAGTGCTTGTTCCCAAGTCTTAGAGGTGTTCAGTTACTTACAAAGTCATAACTGATGTACCTGATGCTGACATAACAGTAAATTTAGAATTTGGCCTGATTTCTATTAGGACATCAGTGAAATTCCCATTGACTTAATAAGTTGGGCTCAGCCCTTAAACTTCTTACTGAGACATAAAACTATTTTACAACATAAACTATTTGACTGGAAAAAAGGGTACATTTGAAGTCTAAATCTGTACCCAAACACTCTCCAGGTAGGAATGATAAGGGGTGGTGAGGAAGAAGGTCAGTGTTTTATATGCACTACACCCAAAATGTCACTTACATGCTAAGGGCATGGACAGATGGAATTTCCTGAAGTTCTTGCAAGGGAACACATTTATTTGGGCTTGCATATAGATGAAAAAACTCAATTTCGTATATATTTAGATCTAACTTGACTTAAACAGGTAACCTATCTCACTTTCCCTCTTTTTTTTTTTTTGGGGGGGAGCTTCTCACATCAATACAATGGTGTAAAGGCAATCAGACTGTTGATTATTGTTTTGGGGATACCATGAGCAAATAGTCTTGAAAAAAGGTAAAACAAAGGGAAGAGTATTACTGTAATGAAGGAGAGACAAAGCATCACAGACAAACAGTAGCAAGAAACCAATTTAACTTGTATTCTTCCATAACAAGGAAAATTAAAATTATTAAATTTGGTGTAACAATATTGTAATAAAGAAGTGAAAATTATATTAAAAGAGAAGTTGAAAAAGGTGGAGAAGTGAAGACTGAGGAACCTTTGAGGAAGACAGACGCCTTTGTCTTCTGGCTCATACCCTGGTCAGAAAAATTAAGAGCAAAAATCTAATTGAAACTAGATATCCTTTTGTCATTCTATTTTATTTAATAAGGCAATAAAATTGTGCAGTCTGGATGACTGGAAGGATTTCTCACCACCTCTTACTACTACCTTGCCAACTCTACTTGCTGGTATAGCAATATAACCAATACCTCTTGAAGACACTAGTGTCTTACGCTGTTTATTGCCATCAGTTGGAGATTAATGCACCCACAGTCCTGCTGCCAGAAGGCAGTATGCCAATATATCCTAATCTGTGTCACAGCAAAGTCAGTGAAATGAGCTAAAAAATGTTATCGTCATGATTTATAAGGAGGACAACTTAGGCTGCACTGAAGCAGGTGAGTAGTATTAACACAATCCTTTCCACTATCTGTAAGTAAGAGAATTAACCTCCAGTTAGGATCACTGGCAGAGCAAGCTATAGGTGATAGGACTTAAAATTGCATTTATTATACACCAAAGTGAACACCAGTCTAGAGTCTGAATGTGAGAACCTATGATGTGGTTTGTGAGGGTTTAGTTTTCCTCCTCTAGGATCACATTTCCATGTATAAGTAGAAAGAGACATTTGAAAATGTGAATAACTTGATGCCGGAAAAAAATTGATTCAAAAATTTAGAAGGATATCACAGGAGTGTATCAATATTTAATCACCACTTTAAAGGAAAAAGAAAAAAAAGCACACATCTTTCTGACTTAACCTTTTCAACATTTTACACCACAGTGAATGATACATAGTGTGTTACAGAAATCAACAGAACAGAATTTAAAGAAACAGAAATGTCTCAAACATATCAGATGTTGCAATAGAAAGGAAGATCCATGGAAACAACCTGTTTTACTCAAGTCATGCAGTGGGAGCGCATTTAGATTGTAAGAAAAAGACTGAAAATTTCTTTCAGCAACAAGCTGCCATTCATCACTGCTGACAGGGATGTGACTGATGTATCTAGCTGTTACGAGCTAGTTTCTTTCCATAAGAAAAGAGGAATCAGGAGAGGAATCCATGTTCTATTTTGGGGGCCAGAAGAACAGTATTTGGGCAGAGGAACAGTACATTACCCTTTGCACTGTTTTCCTGACAAAGATACTTGCAAGGCCTTGAGAACTTTTTTCAATGAGCTGAATTCTAGCCACTTCCATTAGTTTTAGTGATGGCTGGCTGTGGGCCATCAATAAGTCCTTAAATACTAGCGAGTAGTAAGTACATAAGCTAAAATGGATTTTAAGCTCCATATAATCACCATATAAGCATCATCTATTTTCTCGGTTCCTGCATCTTCTAGGTGATGTTAGGTAGGAATATCTGGTGTATCAACATATACTAGGTTGAGTCCAGTCCCTTTGCAATCTGACTATATATGGCCCCTTAAAAGGAACAGTAATCCATAGTGTTAGGAAAAAGATAATACATTGTTTTCTGGAATAAGTTTAGATGACAATTTCAAAACTTACGTTGAATTTTTGCTTAGAAAACAAGCTCTTTCTTCAAGGAGAACAGAATTATCAGGGAAAATTGTTCAAAACAAAAGTGGGTTGTTTTTTTTTTTCTTTTTAAGTATGAAATGTATTTTGGGAAACAGCTCTGTTGACGATCAATGTCATGATGACAGAGGGACAAGCAGGGGGCCATGCAAAGCCTCTTCAGAGAGGGTGTCAAAGTGATGTGTTCCGTCCTTAGAGTAGCTCTCTGAATCAGAGTCTTCTTCTTGTATTGCTCCCACTAACTAGGTCTAAACTGTATTTCAGGCTCAGAGAGCTAGCAGAACCATGTGGATACCTGTAGACAGGCTACAGGCATCCTGCAGGCAGCAATCCACAACATTAGAGCTGGGTCAGACAGCATGCTCCGTCTGACGTGGCTTCCTGCCTTACACCCTCAGGCAAACCTCTGAAATTTCTTCTCTCTCAGGGTTTGAGGCACCTGAACCAGGTAAAGTGCGGGGAGAGGAAAGCAGGAGATCATCTGGCTGGGGAGAAGCCACAGAGCTAAGCTGCAAACAGGGAAGTGCGCATTAAAGGAGATACCTGGAGGACAAAGTCCCACCAGGTTCCAACTCTTCTCAGCTTGCGACACATGGTGGTGGCCTCTGCCTTCGATCCTTGACCCGACAAGCCAGGTGCTGCTTCTCAGATCACCGGTCAAGCTAACTGCCATCTAACACACTAGCCATGGAGCAGAAGAGACATGTCGGTGCTGTGATGCAAATAAGCAGTAAAGAGGACGTACATCAGGAAATAATTGTGTAAGTAAGTGAGACATTGGAAGTTTGAGTAAGGCCAGAATAGCAAAAGCACCACAACGTTTTCAGCTGAATCACTTTTCCCTCCATAACAGATGGTCTTGACAAATAAAAACACAGTATGAGACTATATCAAATTCATTTTTCAACATCTTTCAGTAGCAAACAGTCTTTAAAAATAATGTCTACTTTCTCATTTTGATTAGGTGGAAATTATACATTAAAATTATCTCTTCAGTTAATTTACATACACATAAATATTTACACACATATAAATTAATTTACATAAGTATAAGTATAAATATAAATATAAAGTTTCTAATGTTATCTCCTTTTGCATCCTAACAGATAAACAGAGACATTTTAGTATTGTATATGTATCATATATACATACTTGCGTGTATACATTTTGCTTTAATATTGATATTATCAAAGGTAAAATTCCAATTACTCAGAAAATCTTCTGCATAATGCACATTTCATGTACTATTTTTTGTGATTTTTATTTCAGAATATCTTAGTAACATAATCCTAATTTGTTGAGTACTATGAGTGAAGATAGAATTTGATTCACATATTTCTCATTTTTGAATAATTTATTTTCTTTTTTTTTTTTTAATATCCCATTATAGAAGAAATGGTCACCATTACCTACACCCATCTATATCTGTGTTATACTGTAACTGGATGATAGAAAAACACTGGCAGCCATGAAGTTGTAATGAATTTGCTTTTCCCCCTCCCTGTGGCCACTGATTTCCACCTCTTTACTACAGCCTGCCTTCTCTTCAGATATATTGGCACTAATGTTCATGGTCCTGCACTTCAAAGAGCAAGAGCTGTCCACGCTTCTTCTCGGGCTATTTTTTTTTCTGGCTTAAGAAGTAAATCCTTTCAGTGAGGACTGAGACCGGTGGAAGGAAGAGGACATGCAGGACCATGAAGCCAGAAGAAAAGGAGAGAGAGTGTCAGGTTTGGGACTATTGCTTTCAGAAAGCAGCAAGTTATAATATCATCATCTTTGCTTTGCTTTTTCATCTAAATGTCCCCATGAAAATGCAAAGGGTGGGGGCAACTTCCTGGCTGGCTGGGTCTTTAACGAGAGATTGTCTAAGAATCATAAAATCAAAGCTTTGGACTGAACTTCATTCTCAAAATGGTCCCTTGCCTTTCATAGGGCTACGTTAGTCCCAGGAATGAAGCAGTGTCAGAACCCATCCCCTGTCCCTGAAGTCAAATGTCCTAGTCTGCCTATATTTCAGTACTGGTTTGCTGTTTTTTTTTTTTAAATGCTCACAGACTCACTCCATTTTTATTTGCTGTTTATGGTATTTTTTTCCCCAGAATGATTATTAAGTGTTAGTAGAATTATTTTGATGAATAATTTTCAGACATTTGGTTGTTCATGAGCTGTTTGCTACAACTATTTGATGTTTGTTATTCAAGTTGTATGATTAGCTGTGCAAGTCATGCATTATTCTTTCTGATTCTTCCATCGAAGATTATTTTTTTTTAAAGTAGATGGTGAATAATGATGTCTCTTACAAATGTTTGGAAGAATATTCTGTTGTACTAATATTTGTGAGAAGATCAGGATTCATGAAAGATTACACAAATGCTCACTCTGCATCCATCTGAGCACTCACAAACTATGACTCTTTGTTCAGTGTTTCTGCACCTTCCGGTACATTCAGGTTTTTGTTCTTGATACCCCATGATGGTGCATTCGAGGCTCTGCCACAGCCAAAATGGTAAAAAACAATAAGGAAAAAGATACAATGAACTTTTTTTTTTTTAAATTAATCACAAATCTTTTATTTTCTCCTTATGAAAATAACCACAAATTGGAGTTTTAACTATTTCTATGTCTCTGTTTTTCTGTGGTGAGTTTGCTTGCTTAGTTTTATGAACAGTTTTTTCTCTTAATTGGAACAGCTGGATGCTGGGCCAGCCACAAAGCTTTCCTAATTAACTGTATTTTCCTGCACTATTTACTATCCTTTGATTTTTCTCCCACTAAGACTTCTGTAAAGGGAAAAAAGAAAATATTAGAAATATGTTTCAACCAAGTTTCTTTTTATTTTTTATGTTGTGTTTCTTTTTTATTTCATGCTCTCATAAGTCTCAAAGGGAAAAGCACTTCTTGATACTACCAGAATTAACCCCTGAAATAAAAAATAATATGTAAAGGAGCTAGCAGTTTCCTGATTAACTTCAGAGCCTTTGAATTCTCCCACCAGGTATATATCAATGCTACTTTGGTGGCACGTTCAGTGGGGGGTTGCAAGGACTTTGCCAAAGAAGTTGAGCGTGTAATCCCCGGGAAACAAGGTTGTGTATGTACCTGTATCACCATTTCATGAATGCGAAAAAGGAAGGTAAAAGGAGATCTTATCAGCCAGTGAAGTGAGTGATTCCTGCTTCGGACTAGGAATATCCTACCTCAAAATGTGCCTTTTCTGGGAAACCTAGCGTAATCATCACACCACAAGCTATGATGGGGTACAAAAGCTCCAAGAGGATTGTAAGAAGATGCTGGCGCAATAAAAATTTGGCACATTCAAATTTAAGGCTCAATTTAACAATCCCTGTCATATTTAGCAAGACTTAAACTGAAACCAAAGGACTTTAATATTCCAGGAGCATATCACCATTCCGCTGCCTCTGGTAAAAGAACAGCAAGCTGCAGCCCATGACTGCAGCTGACAGCTAAGATGGGAAATTCCTCAGTCACAGCAAGTAAATTTGACAGGGATCATCAGTCAGAGTCTTTAGCAAGTCCACTTTCCCCCTTCTCCAGAGAGGAACTCATGCCATCCCCCTGCTTGCTGCAGTTTGAGCCTCTATCACATCACCTTCACCACCTGAACTATTGGAGACTTCGAGGCAATTTTTTTCCTTCCCTTGCTTCCCACTTCTGTCAAACCACCACAGCTTCTAGTTTACATTTGGAAGGACTTAAAAAAGTAGATAGTCTATAGGGGAGCAAGAAAATTTCTTACTTCTTTTTTCATTTCCTCTTAATGGAAACATTGTCACAAAGATTAGCAGAGCCCAAGCCATTAAAAAAAAAAAAAAAAAAAAAAAAAGAAATCATTAAACTTCCGATGTCTGGCTTAATTTTTTAAGCGATAAACTCTGCTAATTCTCACCAATTCAATCCTGTTGATTTACACAAAAAATTAAGTAAAACCCACCTAAAGCTGCACTCCCACCCTTGATTTGTGTCAGAAGAAAAATGTGGATATCCCATGAATATATATCTTTTGTGAAAGCAGCTCCAAAAGGACAGGAAGTTTGAAGTCCAACAGGTTATTGCTTGGTTTTCAGTTTTTAGGTTTCCCCCCTGTCATTTTCTGGTTGTTAACTTCTGGTGCAGAGATGAGGCAGTGTATTTGCTTTTCCGTGATGTCCTGTTCCATTTCAAGCTTTGAGATCTTTCTTTGCTTTGCCTTGTCCAAATTCAGTAAAATACTAGGAGGCCTCCTTCACATTGGAAATTATTCAAAATCAAGCCTTGATTTTGTTTTGGGTTTTAGTTTATTTGGTTGGGTTTTGTTTTCAGTTGGGGACCAGGAGCATCACACTGTTAATTTCAATGACCTTCCAACTCAGATTGTGTTCTGAATTTGCAACAGGATGGCAAATAAGAATAATTTAGCTCAAGCACTGACTCCATCTTCTTTCCTATTTCTGTTATATATTCTGATAGATTTTAAAGACTGGCTTTCCTGATATAGCACTTGTAAATGCTAAAACTATGAGCCACCAAATTACCACCACTGTTGAAAAGCCCTGTCCAAACAGCCATGTAACTTGGGGGGACCTCAGGGACATCTCCTTACCAAGCTTTGAATCAAAACCATAAATTCCAGCTCCAACGTTCTAATAAAGTGCATTTTCATTACTCTTTGCAGCTGATTCCACACCTGCTTCTAATGATCTGATCTTAGATACTTTGTGCTCTGCAATGTTTATCCCAGGCAGCCAGCAGGGCTTTATGCTGGACCTCCATACTCAACATATAAAACTCTGCTGCATATAATACAGAAAAGTCACCTACCAAGTGGAACATAAACTGGAAGTATCATGTTGTTTTCTTCAGTTAGAGTAAGGATAATGTATTAAATAGTGACAAGTTGCACACACATTTTATCTCAGTGTACTTTTGCAGCACACAGAGGCTAAGGTGAGCACGTTGACATGTAACACACACAATAGTCGAACAGCCTTAAAAGTCTAGAGCACAGGCAGTGCTAGAGAGGGAAAAGAAAACTCTGTGAAAATCAAGATCTGACTGGGAGTGAAACTTAAAACAGATGAAGAACACTTCAGTGCGAAGTGCGGCTTTGACAGCAAATCTGCTGTGCAGGGAAGAAAAACAGAAAACAGTGTTGAGCAGAGCAGGAGTTAAAATGATGAATAATCCTAATGAATAACCCCTGGAGGGGGGCTGTACGGTAGTAAACCAGATTTGTGTAATCGGTTCTCATTTAAGTTCTGCTGCTAGTTTAAAGAAATTGAATGAATTGCTGAGATTCCTAATGAGACAAGCCTGTTTTTCTTGAGCTAATTTATATGGTAGCTCACAGTAAATAATAGTGACTTTAAATATTGCCAGTGCTAAATGCTGTAAAGTTTAAAGTGTTTTCATCAATCAGGAAAGAAGGGAACTGGGGAGGGCAGACCTCCTCTTCTATTCATAAACAAACATAAGAATTGATTAAATTCAGAGCATTTGTTTTTTATGAAGAAAAAAAAAAAAAAAGAAGTACTAGCTAAAAATATTCTCCCCTGAAAGTTCTGTAGATCCTCCAGAATAAATGTTGTAAACAAACTTTGTTCCATGACTTTGAAGTCTTCCTAACCAGTTTCCCGAACTTATAAAAATTAGACTATTTATAAAGTGCATAAATTGTAATTTAAGTAAAAAGCCTTGAAATTTTTATCAAAAGCATTCAAATTAGTCTCTCCCCAGGTCAGCTAATGAGTTGTCATGAGCTGGCCTCTTACTGTAGTGCACCTCCTGCAGACTAAGACAGTGAACCATGTTTTCATCAAAGGAAATGCTCATTAGTAGAGCTTTCAGAAACTGATTTGATTATAGTTTCACTTGTTAAAGTGAAATATTTTCAGCTCATTAGGATGATTACGATTCAAGGTCATCTTTTGAAGCTAGTCCTGTCAATATAAGATAAATGGGTCCTCATCTTTTTCCCTTCTTTACGTCTGTGCTTTTTAAACTCTTCTGTGCAAAAGTTCCATAGCCATAATTAATTTTAGTTCTTCCTTTACAAAGCTGCTAAAAAAAAAAAAAAAGAACAAAGATTTTGGCTACCAAAAAGGCATTGAAGAACTATTAAGAGGAGGAGGAGGCTATCTTGTTTTAGAAAAATCAGAGAAAATCCTTGAAAAGTTCAGCTTTTGAAATCCAGCTATTTTCTCCTTGACCTCTTCCAAAGTTTCTAAAAGGTACTTTGTACATATTTTTGCATGTATCTTTTAATCTCAAAAGTGTAAAATGAAACTGAAAAACCACCCAAGAAGTACTGGTGGCTTATTAGATATCTTTTCTTTTATGGCACATGATAAATTTAGCACCTTTTAAAAATTTTTTTTTGGTCTCCTCCTTTATATTCACCACTTAATCTCTAAGTGGTTAAAGAACCATTGAAACATAAAGGGAAATACTACTAACTTCTATCCACATACTGAGAAATATTACATTTACATAGGGTTCGCAAATTAAACCTAATTGGTTGGATATTGCCTCATACATCAACTTGAAAGACAAGGTCAGGAGGCCAGTTTTTGTGCCAAATATAACAGACTTGAAAGGTGTAAATTAAAATGGAAAATCGGGGCGGGGGGGGGGGAAGGCAGATTTGGACTAGGCAAGTGAGTTTAAACGTGACATAGATTTCAGTTCCCCATGGTGACTCTGAAAGTGGCCCACCAGGCTGGATTATTGGAACAGAATGGGGTATGTATATGCGAGTGCTGGGGATAGAGGCTGGGGAGGAGCAAGAAGTGAATTAATAGACTTCCATATTAACTGTCAGATGATAAATGATTAATCATTTTGTCAACAAATTATCCACAATGAAGCCTTGACTTTACACCAAAGCAGTACCAATTATACCAGTGTAATTGCATCAGGGCAACCTCCCTAGCCAGAGCACAGTAATAGAACTATTTATCCAATATGGTTTACTCCCAAAAGGGGAATACTCTTATGCAGCATCTTTATACTAATATATAGCTGCATTAATTCTTGGACTTAAACTATCATCCTTCTGACTGAAATAAACAAACACATTCCCCTGTAAATTTATTATATATGTGATCACAGGTTTTTCTGTCTACTCACTCTCTTAAGGACCTTTTAGTAAGGGCAATTATAAAAGCTGGTTGCAGAATCAAAAAATTCCTTACACTTCTTGTTGGATACATCCTGTTCTCACTGCGAGTCCAGCTCTGAGGAGCTGCTTCTACATGGTGGTGCAGTAACAAGTAGTTCTACAATTAGTGAACTAATGAAGCTTAGCATCCTAAAGATTTATGTCTTCAGATTGGGTTCTCAAGTTGAGTCTCTATTGATATCACAGACCTGCCTAATGTAACAGATTAATAGATCTTTTTTATTTGTTTGTTTGTTTTATTTTTTGGGTGTGTGTGTGTCTTTTTTTTAAACAGGGACATTGACAAGCAGGTAGACCTGCAATGTAATACCAACTCCCAAGTAAGATGGTTCATTCCACCTTGAGGCTTATCCGTACTGTAACTCTAGCTATTTTCAAAATCGATTAAGTTGATCTGGGTTCTATTGTTGCCATATGTTTGTCCTGTGACTTTTGATAAATCACTTCATGCTTCCATGTTTCAGGTTGTTGTTTTTCATTTTTTTTTTAATCAGTACTATTATTTCAAGCTAACCAAAACAGAAAAAGAATCAACACTTACAGTGAGTTTTATATTGGCATTAACCATGTACACTGATAGGTATCCAAGCAAATCTACTTTTCTGGGTTCCATTTATAGTCAGTGGAGAAAGGTAGTCACTTGTAAAAATAATTATCTGTTCTTAAGAGAAAGAGTTATAGTGGGCAGGATGAATTGCCTTTGGGATATATCTGCCTAGGACTTTCTAAATTAAAAGGTTTTTTAGGAATTCTGGTCTTAAATCTGCTAGTTTGTGTGCAATCAAAGCACTTTTCCAGGAAAAACTGATGGTTTTAACCTGAGATCTCCAAGAAAGTGAAGAATTTATCATTTCCTTTGGTAATTTATCCAGAGAAGAGCAAGTGACATTATTTTAGATCTATTCTCTTATTTGCTTGACTAACTTCCAGCTGCTGCTTTACATTTTGCTTTTCTCTTTTGAGTTACGTAAACTTGATACCATTAACAACGCAGGACCCCAGGATACTTCTTTTCCAGTTTTTCTGCCTTTGACACCCAGAGAGTCATTTAAGACATTTAGACTGCTTTCAGAGATTTTACATGGTTTAGATTGTTTATGCACTTCACCAAGGCTTATTCCAAGAAGCCACCAGAGAAGAAGCATCAAGCTCTACCAATTGCTCTTGCCTCCTCCCTGTGTTCTAAACAGAAGAGAGGAACCTGGACGGGTTTGAGGGAAATGGGATCAACCTTTTCTTTGCAACATCCAAACTCTACCTTAGTAGCAGCAAACAGCGTAACAAGGGGCAACAGTCTCAAATTGCAGCTTGGAAGATTCAGATTGGACATTATCTTCATCAGGACAACGTGACTCAAAATGGATACTCTGAGCTGTGGAATCTTGCTTCTTGGAACTTTTCAAGGCTTAGCTAGAGAAAACCATAGCTGACCTCGTCTAGTGTTGTAACAGTCCTACTTCAGGTGAGAGGTTGGCCTAGACAACCTCCAGAGAGATCTTTGTCAACCAGCAATTCTGTAACTGTGAATGTCTCCACCACAACTGAGAGGATAGTATTGGTGAAGGGCATATGAAAACAAAATAAACCTGTTTCAAGCTGATTATCTGAGTGTCCAAGGGAATAGGACAGTATCTGTATGGACTCTGGTATGGTTTAGCTGCCCATAAAAGTACCCAGAGCTCTGGGCAGGTATAGCAATTTTGCATTGAAGCCTCTTAACTGCAATTTCTTTACTATTGGACTATCAATTTTGAGTGTCTCAACACAAGTGGAAGCCACAGCTACAGCTGAGATACAGGTCCTCTCCAGGAGTAACAGAACAGTGACAGAAAGATGTCAGAGAAGATCTGGCCCACTTGCTATTTTGCTCACCCTCTGTACAAGGCTGTGTCTGTATCCACCAGTTTAACTTGGAAAACAGTCATCATACCTTGCTAGGCAGATTCATTTTTCCTTCTAAACAAAAAAATTTAAAAAAATGGATGGGAAAGAGGACAGGGATTCAAGATAGATAAACCTATTTCCACGTTCTTTGGAAAGGGGAAGAAGATATTCACAGAAAGCTGAATTAAATTAAGACATTGCAGCAAGAATGTATTTTGTCCAAAATTTTCAAAATATTTCAAAACAATGAAGGAATTCAGACTTTCAGGAGATGATAGACAAATATCTTCTTGCAGTGGGTCAAATGAGGTGTATAGAGACAAATGAAGCATTTACAGTTATTTCACGGGAGCACGTCAGAGCCATGAATGAACCAGAGCTCATCTGCTTTGCCTAATTTGCTTTACTCTTTAATCAAAGGGGCAATAGGGAAGAATTTATCTTTTTTTTATTATGACAACAGAAATCCCTCATGTGGAATTATAAAATCATCAGGAACGAAGTTGTTCTGATTTCTTTAACCAGACAGGTCGAAAGTTGCCAGTGTCCATAAAGTTGTTCCCTTATTTTAAGAGTCTGTGTGAAACTGTTTGTGTGCAACCCTGCAGGCTAACTCCAGGGGAATTTGGTTCAGACCTGTCAAAGACCAAACAATGAGGATGCTGAGGTATATTTTTATTTTTTCCTGTGCTAATATGGTGATGCTGGTTTCCAAACATAGCATTCAGAAGAAACCAAAGCTTGAATAAATATTCTTATAATGTTTCAAGTAGTACTGATGTGATCTCAGTAATATACCAAGAAACACGGTAAAATTAGGAAAACTATAGCTGTAAATATAGAAAAAACTAATTTATCACTTTGTTCAGTTTCAGCAGCAGCAGAAAGCTGAAGGATGAAGAGTAGCTCAAGAAAATGAAGGAGAGAAAACAAATTGTACCACTGCAGATGCAAGGTTGTGATTAAAAGTCAGGATGTAATGAAAAATAAAACAAACAAACAAACAGAACCCCAGACAAACCACAAACCCAGACACTTTATAATCATCAGTGGCCACTAGAACTTACTATTCTTATAGATTTACTTACTACTGGATAAATCATATGGTTTTGCTTTCATTTATTTATTGTCTAAAAGGTTCCTTAAACAAAGATTACTAGACAAGCCAATTAGGATGCAATTCATACCACAAGATATGTCTAAATGTGTTTAAAGTTAGCTTTCTCAGAGGGGGTGCCTGAGTTTTTTATAAGTGCAGAAGGAAACCAGGCTGAAGAGAAAGCTTTCCAGATGTTCTCTTTGACGTAGGAATGTCTGTTTCTGCCAGGACTTAGCTGTCTAGATTTCAACATCGGTATCACAAATTCTTCATTATAATTCATATTACATTTCTCCCTTTTTCTAAGCCTCTTAGATATATCGGAGAGAGACCTCCTTAAAATATATTTGCAAAGTGCCTAAGCCCTGTCTTCAAAATTATCAGATACTAACAGATCACTCTTGTACAGAGCTCTTCATGACCTTCCAGAATAAGCCTCTTCCTTATTTATCCAGAAACGCTGCAGGATTCATCCTACTTAACTGTAACCATATGAGAGTTCACCTCTGATCTAAACCTGCCATCAAGTCTTGCCCTCTGGTCAATAGAAACAGATTCAATGCATCTCTCCTTGAAAAGTTGTTCTGGGGAAGTGCTGTGAACACTCTTCTGGAGTTGTTTGCTTCATGGATAACCAAGGGAGCCTGACAACTCTTTTAGAGTAAATTTTAGCCACCTAAAAGATGGAAGTTAAGTGCGGTGAATCCCTTGATGAATAAGGCTGGAACAAAAGCTGTCTGAAAACCTCACCATGGAGAAGTGAAGTAAATGAGAGACAATAAATGTTATTTTACCAGCACGGAAAGGAGGAGCTGTGGAGGGATTGTTTGTTTTGATTAAAGACAGAGCATTTTCCTATCTTCTCTGTCACAGAGGGTGAATCCAGAACCTCCTGAGCTTACCAAAATTTGCTTGGAAACAGTTTTAGCCATGAGGAATTCGGCACATAGTGCATGATCCTTCAGCATATGGGGACTTGCCCCAAACTGAGAGAGTACTTCAAATACCATGAACAGCTTTGACAATTCTGGGACTTTTCCTAGAACACCCCATTTTCCTCAGACTAGCATTTCAGCCTGGGTATCATCAATGGAGGGCCCTGAACTTTGGAGATTGTTTCCCCCAGTTGGCCCAAACCAGTTTTTAATCTATCAACTTGCAGGGTACCACATGAAGCTCATCTATGTTCTCAGGTTTTCGCCTGAGGGGCTGGTGATAGGGAACATGTCTGGCGTATCCTAAGAGAGTCTATTTAAGGCTGACATTAGTCAGCATGTTTGCATTTTGTATTTAAATTATGTAAATGTGTTCAGAAACTGATGGGGGCATATCTGACAAACCTAAAAATGAGTAAATAAAAATAAGTGAAGCAGAGTGGCATGAAAATGGAAAGCCCAAATGAAAATTACTTTTCAGGGGCTTTATACACACACAGAAAGAGAAAACCACAAACCCAACAAATTGGGGCAGGACAAAGGTCACAAATGGATCCTGGGCAGGAAGAAAAGAGAGATTTCTTCTCTCAACTGTTTCCTGGAGCCTAAGGCACCCAGGAGTACAACAACCACAGGGAACATCCTCCCTCAAGGAAGCAGCAAGAGGAGTAAATGCTTTAACTGGTACCAAGGGCTTTTATATGCCTTGGTTCTCAGCAGAGATTTCTAGACATTGTTTTTTCTCCAGATCAGGAAACGATGAGGACATGTGTCATGGACCACAACGTGGGAGATGCAGTGGCAGCAAGGCAGCATGGCTGAGTTCAAGTTTCAGGAAAGTTTGGGACGTCTCTCCCAGTGTTGGCTTTTGGTCTTACTTCTCCTGCCTGTGGCCAGATACAGACTGATGTGCAAATCTTGATACACATGAAGGAAAACGTGATGGTTGGAATGATCCTGATTTCCAAGAGTCGTTTGTTTCAAGCTCTTAACATCAGATAATAATTTTTGAACTTGAGATGATCCAAGAATACTTGAAAGTGATACTTGCGGCTAAAATAAAGGGGTTTGATTATTTCCTCCTCTCTCAAGTGTTAAATAATTTTTTGAGAGACCTAAAGCAATATCTGAAGATTCTCATTTGAGATATCCTGGTGACCCATGTCTTACAACAGGAAGATTGGAGAATCCAAAGCAGAGTTCATGAAGAAGCCAAATTTTTCTTTCTAAATTCATGATAGTTTACTAAAAGTATTTTGTCAATCTGAAAACATGACAGCATGCAAAAAGAAATTAACTTATTTAGTGAGATAAAGCTGGAGAAGAAATTCAATTCCTAATTTGTATCACAAATATATTTATATTATATTATTCTGCAGTCTGTAAATCACACATTATAGAGCAGCTTGAGACAATCTGGTATCTTAATTTTGAGGTTCGTGGTTCATAATCATGAAAGGCTAGACTCCAGTGAGTGGTTTGTTTCCCTTTTTTAATATTGTTCTGTTGGTATATTTATTTGCATATATTTGCATAAGAACATCCCAGGATCTGCTTACATTAGCTCATTAATTATATACACTATAAACCTAGCAGAACAACTCAACAACTAAATCACTCCCATGAGTAATCTTGCACCGAACTTTTCCCTCTGCAAGTGACTCCTGTGAATGACAGGCAGTGAACAATATTTGTTAAAATAAACAAAATAATCAGGCAACAAAGTCTATTACTGACTTTACCATTTTGTAGTGTTCATCATATTTAACTACCTGAATATAAGGATAAGACAAGCACAAAAGTGTCTATATTTCATGACCTCGGTGTAAACAATCAGGTGTAATGGGACTGAAGATGAGAAAGAGAAATTTTGGAATTAAGTCCCTGACTTTCACAGCTAGCAGGGTTCTCAGTCCACACCATTGTCAGCAATTGGTGTGTTATTTTTGTGCATAGCATTTGTGCTATGTCACATTACAGGTTCAATACAGGAAAAGGAATATTTTTTTTTATTATTATTACATCTTGGATCACTTGCAAAAACAGCATTTCTGCACTAAGGGTGCTGCACTTTTGCTCTTGTAAAAGCTGAACAAGAGAAGAGAAATGCAGAATTGAGTCCTGAAGGTCAGTGAGACACAGGGAGCATCAATATAAAGATCACAAGTAATTTACAGAGGTATTACCTCAAGCTCAGCATTATGTTTGCACTGGAATGTGAGTATGCTCTGATAACTGAGAAAGTTCAAAAGTTGTGCTTAGATTTTCAAGGAAAGTGTCCCATCATATTAATTATTAACTTTGATAAAAGCCAACAGTTATGCAGTTTTCATGCTTTAAATCTCAAATATTACAGTATCAGGCTGCCAAAAAGTTATTAAGTTACAGAACAGATCTCTGGATTTTGGGGTCAATGAGAAGTTGGTTTTTGTCATGTATTGTCCCTTCACACCATTTTTAAAAGTGCATCTTAGCGACTGGCAGAAAATGCTTTTGTGTTTTGGGTTTGGTGTTGGGGGTTTTTTTGGTTTTTGTTTTTTTTTTTTTCCCCCCACATATGCTGAAGTGAGATAAAAAGCCCAAATCTCGTAAGTTTTCATCTACTAAAACTTTTACTTAAAAATAAATTTGGGTAATTTGAAATATTTCATTTAAGCAATTTGAAATTAAAAAGAAAAACTGTCATTAAACATTCCTGAATCAGTGCTTTCAAATGAAAAGTCATTTTGAGATAAAAGTTTTGATAATATAAAAATGTGCCCACAATTTCAAATCTTCTTTTTAAAATTTTATTAAAATTGAAAAGCCATTAAATCTGCTTTCCCCAGCAATACTGATTTTCATTACATTAACCACAAAACATCATGAAATTTGTTATCAGTGTTGCTTCTTGTGTAATAGAAGAATTATGCTTAGTTACTCTCTAAGAAAATGACAGCTGAGGTTTTAAAGTTGTTTTTGTTGCCGGCAGCCAGGGCTTTAGAAGAAGAGTCTTACCGATGTGGGAGTCTCCTCCTTTGAAAAGAGGAGGTTTGCTTCAGATAACTATCTAAAAGTCAAGATAAGTGTTAGAAGTTGTCCAAAGTGGAAGCAAACTATATTTACCTAATATTTTATAAATACTGTGTAACGAATTCTAATTTTATTTTTTTTTCCTGGTTTCAGCAATCCGTCTGGAAACTCCTCACCTTAATTTGAGACAATTAGTCTGAATTCATTTAAAATCATGCTTCAGAGTGGGTGGGGTAGAGGAGTCAGCAGGAGTTCTCGGAACATTAAATTCTGAAATTCTTAAATATCAAAAGCTACAGTAGATATATTGTAATTATTATAGGTCTTATTAAATCTATGATTTTTTTTCTCCTGATAGAATCTCAAGTATCACAATGCTTGCTTTTCATATTGTCTACTTAATTTTTTCAGCATCTTTGCCTCGATTCCCAACTAGTATAAAAAAGTGAAAGTAGAAAATAGAAAAGCAAAACAACTTATGAAATATTTCTTTCAAATCTAACACATTTTCAGAGGGAGAAAGGTGAAAAAATGCTCTGTTTCTTACTTTGCCATCATTCTGGTTTAATATTTTTTAATCCGAACATGCTTAGTCTTTTTTATCACAACAGAATATTTTTATTGACTTGTCTTTTTGTTGTGTTGCTTTCTTATTTCACCCCATGTAAAGAATTTGCTGCTGCTGTCTTTCTGGGAGAAGCCAAGAACAGGAAGAATGTGTGGGAACAAGAATGTCAGACTATTATATAGACAAGATTTTCCGCCTGGGGACAAAAATAAAAAAAAAAAAAAGCAAAAAAAAAAAGCAGAAAAGACTTGAAGAAAAATATGACATTTCTAAAACTCTTGAGTGGCAAGGAGAAAATGAAGAAATGATTGTTCCTTGTCTCTCCCAACACAAGGGGGCATCAAATGTAATTGTCATGTAGCGTGGTCAAAACAAAGAAGAAAGGTATTTATTTACACAATTCATAGTTAGGCTGCGCAGCTCTTTGCCACAGGATACTGCAGATGCTAAAAGCGTATATCGGCTCTAAACCAACTACATAGGAAAAAAAATATGAAAAAAACCCTCAAGGACAAGAATACAAAGACCCCATCAGTTTGTTGTAACTGGTTCAGAGCAGGATTTCAACCTTCATTGTTTGTGTATGGTTAACAGCTTTCCCTGATATTAAAGGGAAAAAATGAGATGATCCTTTTCCACCCATGATTTTAGAAAACCGACAGTGGCTCTTGAATTTCTTTTTGCTTTCATCTTTGATCTTCAGCAGGAGCTTTGATCTGCACTTTTTACCTTTTGATGTCACTGGTGTAAGGAGAGAAAAAAAAAAAAAAAAAAAAAAGGCAAGATCTTCACTATGTACAAATGGGCGTATCTCCTAAAAGGAGTTACAGATTGGTTTGTACAACTAAGAATCTAGGTCAACACATAGAAATTTAATTGAAAAGGATGGAATTCAACTCCCTTAATTTTATCTTTTTATAAGAAATTAGATGTCTGCAACAAACGTTTTTGGTTGAAATAGTTTCTGATTTTATATTAGATGTCTACTTTAGAAGAAGATGAATCACAGCCTGATTCTAAAGAGAAGTTCAGGATGTATATTTGGCAGAATTAATTCCCTTTAAGAGGACACAAAGTAGGATTTGTAACCTTGAACTTTTATCAAATACGTACCTAATAGTTGTTCAGTGTTTCTGTTTCCACTTTCTCTTTAAGTGTTCATTCTTTCTTAATAAAGATTGCAAAGAATATCCTTTGTCTATCAAAATGAGTAGAGATAATTTGTTACCACAGTGCTACAACATTCATCATTAAAAAAAATAAAAAAAATAATAAAAAAAAATTCCTCCACCCATATAAAAAAAATAGTGGAAAATAAGTGTTCTATAGAACAACGTAAAATTTCAGTTCTGAGACTGAGAAAGAAGGAATAAACAAACTGGATTGTAAATTTTGTTACAGGCTTGTAAATCAGCTGAATTGAGTCAACAGATTGAATCTGTTTATTACCTCTTGCAGTAAACTGGAGCTGCAAAGGAGCTTTTTATGACATGTTTTCACCAGAGCCATGTGGAATCTACTTTTTCACTGAAAGCTGTCACAACCTGAGACTAAGTAGCAGGAAGAAAGCAGACTTCTCTTCCCTCCCAAAAACTTATCTTAAAAATATAACCTAGCCTAAAAAAAATTGTCTGTCTTATATCCTTGGGTGGTAACTATTCAACCTGTGCTCTTAGGTTAGTCCTCCAAGAATCCTCATATCATTTTTGAAAAATAACTAAAAGAAATTGGCCTTTTGTCAACAGGCAGAAATCTCACTATTCAAAAGCTCATATTGCAGTGTAAAAAATGTAGGTGTCTGCAAATAGAAAGAGAGATCAGCACACCTACAACATTATTACAATGGTAGGTCCTGCCTGTGAGTTTTGGCTAAATCCTCTGTTAGGTTTTGGAGGAAATCAAATACAGCACTTGGTGTCATGCCTTGACTGTACCTTCTATTTGAGTTGAACCAAAGAGTTGGTAAACACATATTAATTTAATTCCACCTGGCTCCACTACTTTAAGAAAAACTACAAAGGGTTTGGGACTGCACTGGATGTTACCTAGGACAATCAGGCTATGTTTATACTAGTATGCTGAGTGGTCTTGTGGCTTCTCCCCTGAGGCCAAATGCAAAATTCTGGCTACATCCACACTCTTGAACTCTCTTACTCTCCAAAACAGATGGGCACATCCTAAATGCTTGTTGGAAATGATCACTGCCCAAGCTAATTCCTGAACAGTGCCTACAAATTGGCTGGGAGAGAAGTAGTTAGATTGAGCCAAAAATACACCAGAGATTTTCCAGTAGTGTAAGGGTGCAGACAATCAAATTTCAGTGCTGATGCTATCTGGCACAACTTAATTTACACGACAAGAAGGATGTTTGCATGCTGAAGTTGTTCAATGATCGGATTTTGCTGTATGCTTTCAGCATGATTACATTGAGCCTTCAAGAGGACACTGTACATGGGACGGTGTGGTGACATAAAATATCACTAAATTATATGTACTGGACTTGAAAATTACTGTATTGAGGTGTCAGAGCTCTTCCTGCATAATTTGTATGTAGCTGATACAAATAGCCACATTAAATTTCCTACCAAACTCAGCAGGAAAAAAATAAAGGAAGAAAGAAACCACCACCACCAAAAGACTAACACTGCTATGATTTTTTGTAAAATACTCCTGAGCAAAAAAAGGTTCTTTGCTTTATGGGGCAACTGTTTATAATGCCAACTTGGAGACATATTACAAATTCAGACATTCAAGGGGCTTTTCTAATCCTCAATTGCTGTTTGTCAGTGCTTCAGGAATATTCCCTTGCTCCAATTGTTCATCCTCAGCAGGAGCTGGATTAGTAACATCAGAGTCTGCAGATGCGTATTGTTTCCCATTAGTCTCAGCTTGAGCCTGGTGTTATGTCCTTTTCATCAGGAACCTCCAACTCTAAGTCAGTGAACCAGGACTAATGATCCCAGCCTTCCTGGGAGACATCAGAGTCTGTGTACGTAATGTCCAGAGCTTTCACTTCTGCTGCTGTTAGCCTTTTAATGTGCTGCTTAAGCCTCAGACCACTTACTCCCATTGCATAAGCTACAGCCTCCTCACAATGTTTCCAAGAAAATACACACTCGAATATAATTTTTGCTCTATCCCTTTGAATTTCTTTTATAGTTGCATCTGGCGGGAAACAAGGGGGGCAGGGGGTGGAGAAAAGAAAAGAAAAAAAAAGAAAAGAATCAATTTGCAAACACTTAAATGTTGCTGGCTAACATTTGCAGTATTACCAGCAGACTACCTGCAAGTAAGAATTATTTACAAATCATTTTTTGGCAGAAATGGGGGAGAAAAATTCCAGCATTCACATAGATGAATAATATCTGAGGAGGATTATTCATCCAAAGTCTACTCAACAGTATCAGATGGAGAAGTGCTTTGTAAAGGTTACTTCTGCCCTTTTTCTCTCTCTGTTTTCTTGCTAACCCTGTTGGCCTTTCATAGACATCAAATTCGTGTTTCCATCTCAACACAGCGAATAAAGAGCTCCCTTTAGAAACAGACTTTTTTTGATAAAGCCAGGGATATTTCTGTAACGGAACCAACAACCTGAACCTTCTTGCTCTGGACTTCAATATGAACATATAAGACTGCCTGGCTGCCCTCCTTTTATAACCAGCTGCCTAACAAACATTTTTCATGCTTTGTGAAACTAGATGTATTTTTTAATGAAGACTTAAAGAATTTCCTCCAAAGTTCCTTTGAAACCTGCACACCATAATATTTCAGTGCAGTCTGTTTCTTGATTTGCCAGTCTGTTTACAAGGCTTGTAAGACAGTGTTAGAGCAGAAGAATTTCACTTTAATTGGCATTGCTCCTAGCTATTTAAGCAATGTGCTGAACTGTCTATCATCAAACCTGGGCAGCCAGAACCGTTTCTTACCACCAACTTGATATTATCTAGAGTCTAATACTCTACTTACAGCCTAAATAGTGATGTTTGTGCTCTATTGGGGACTTTAGAAATCATCATCTTTAAGTGCCCCAGGTATGTTTCTTACTTAAAATGTTTTGGCTCAATACAGACCATCAATATGACAAAAAATCCCTTTGGGTAGTTAAGATCGTCACTTCTGGCATTTAATGCTATTGTTATCTGTATTGTGATAAGACCTGGGGGTCTAAGTAAGGATCAAGATTTTGTTTTAATTGAGTGCTATCAAATTCCTAACACGAAGACTGACTTCCTGCTCTGGAAAAACTGAGATGAAAGAGGAGTTAGATATGGACAATTGGATTGGCAAAAAAATCGCTTGGATGCTTGGACTCAGAGAGTAGTGGTTAATGAATCATACTCACCCTGGAGGTCAGTGACATGTGGGTAACTCAGGATCTCTCCTGGGACTTGTCCTGTTTCATTTCTTTATTGATGACTTGAAGGAGGAGATGGAGTGTACTCTCAGCAAGTTATCAGATGACACCAAACTGATGGGACCAGTTGATACAGTCCAAGACTGAGTTACCACCAAAGGGATTCAGACAGAGTGGGGGAATGGGCTAGCAGGAACCTGAAGAAATTCAACAAGGACAAATGCTCTGCACATAGGAAGGAGGAAAATTTGTAGTGATACAGGCTGAGGACTGACTGCTTAGGGAGCAGCTCCATGTCCAACGTCCTTGGTCACCAGCCAGCAGCGAGCTCTGGCAGCAACAAGGGCCAACAGCATCCTGGGCTGTATGAACAGGAGCAGAGCCAGCAGACTGAGGGAAGGGATTCTCATAGAATGGTTTGGGTTGGAAGGGACTGCAAAGATCATCTAGTTCCACCCTCCTGCTGTGGGCAGGGACACCCTCCACTAGACCACGTTGCCCAAAGCCCCATCCAACCTGGCGTTGAACACTGCCAGGAAGGGGGCAGCCACAGCTTCTCTGGGCAACCTGTGCCGGGGCCTCACCACTCTCGCAGTAAAGAATTTCTTTCTAACACCTAATTAAATCTACTCTCCTTCAGCTTAAACCCATTACCCCTTGTCCTATCCCTACATGCCCTGATAAACAGTCCCTCACCATCTTCCCTGTAGGCTCCTTCAAGTACTGGAAGGCCGCAGTTAGATCTCCCTGAAGCCTTCTCTTCTCCAGGCTGAACAACCCCAACTCTCTCAGCCTGTCCTCATAGCAGAGGTGCTCCAGCCCTCTGATCATCTTTGTGGCCTCATCTGGACTCACTCCAACAGCTCCATGTCTTTCTTGTCCTGGGGACCCCAGAGCTGGATCAGTACTGCAGATGGGGTCTGATGAGAGCAGAGAAGAGGGGCAGAATCCCTCAACCTGCTGGTCACACTTCTTTTGATGCAGCCCAGGATACGGCTGGCTTTCTGGGCTGCAAGCACACATTGCTGGCCACATTGAGCCTTTTGTTCACCAACATTCCCAAGTTCTTCTCCTCAGGGCTGCTCTCTATCCATTCCTGCCCAGCCTGTTGTTGTGCTTGGGATTATGCCAACCCACAGGCAGGACCTTGCACTTGGCCTTGTTGAACTTCATGTGATTTGCAAAGACCCACCTCTCTCAAGCCTGTCCAGGTCGCTCTGGATGGCATCCCTTCCCTCCAGTGTGTCAAACATACAACACAGCTTGGTGTCATCGGCAAACTTGCTGAAGGTGCACTTGATCCCACCATCCATGTTGCCGATAAAGATGTTAAACATCCCATTATCCCTGTATTGGGTCTGGCTGTGATGGAGTTAATTCTCCCCATAGCAGTCCTCACAGCGCTGTGCTGTTTATCGGTAGCCAGCAAGGTGTTGATAACACACCGGCGTTTTGGCTACGGCTGAGCGGTGCTGGCACACATCAAGACTGTCTCACCAGCATTTCTCTTCCCCTCACCAGTAGGCTGGGGGTGGGCAAGATCTTGGGAGGGGACATAGCCAGGACAGTTGACCCAAACTGACCAAAGGGATATTCCATACCATATGAAGTCTGCTCAACGATAAGAAGATGAGAGAAAGTGAGAGGAAGGGGGGGCGTTTGATCTTTATAACGTTTGTCTTCTGGAGCAACTGCTGGAGAAGTGGCCGGACATCACCTGCTGATGGGAAGTAGAGAATAAATCTTGTGGTTTTGCTTTGCTTCTGTGTGCAGCCTTTTGCTTTTGCTTTATTAAATTGCCTTTATCTTGACTCATGAGTCTGGGCTTTTTCCACCTTATTCTTCTTCCCTCCCTGTCCTGCTGAAGAGGGGAGAGATAAAGTGGCTTGGTGGACACTTGGTGTCCAGTCAAGGTTAAATCACCACAATCCCCCTTTACTCAGCACTCAGTCTACATCTAGACTACTGCATCCAGTTTTGGGCCCCTAATACAGAAAAGACTGATAACTAGAGTAAGTTCAGTGGAGAGTAACCAAGGTGCTCAGGGCTGGAGTACTTGCTTGGTGCAGGAAGGTGGTGGGATTGTTCGACCCAGAAAAATGGTTGTTTGGAGAAACCCAAGATCATCCTCTAGTACCTACAAGGTTATCAAGAAGATGTAGCCACGGTCTTCACATCGGTGCATGGTGAGAGGATGAGAGACAATGGGTTTAACCTGAAACAAGAGAGATTCTAACCAGAATTATGAAAGACAATTTCCCCATGACAGTAAAGTAATGGAGCAACTCATCCTGAGAGGTTATGCAGCCTCCATCCTTGGAGGTTTTTCAAAGCACAGCCGCACACAGTAACCTGGTCTGACCCCAAGACTGACCTGTCTTGAGCAGCTGGTTGGACTAGAGACCTCCTGATGTCCTTTCCAAGTTGAATTATCCTATGACCTTGTGATCTTCTGATTCTAGCCTAGATGGAGAAAGAGAACTGAACTTGGGATTTGTAGGCCAGTGTTCTGATCTAAAAATCAAGGAACTCACTAGAAATGATTCCTTCTCAATTTTAGTATGTTTTGGATTACAGTCTGTGTAAGAACATGTGGATTCAGTTTTGCTCAGATAATTCAAGGTGATGCCTCTTCAGATGAAGGCAGTCTGTGTTTGCTGTAAGGATGCAAAATCATATAGATGACAGGATAAAAAGGTGTTGCCTGTAAAGGGAAAATATTGCTGTATTGATAGGTATCCTAAGGAGTTACTTTAAAAATTATCACTCCCTTTGTTTCTGAAAGGTGTTTGACAGCAAATAGATATTCGAGTTATTCCCTCCCTCGGCCCCAAAATTATCAAATTTAAATAATTTTTAATTTTCCCCCTAATTATGTGGACAGAGATATTCTTTGTATTTTGTACACAGGCTGCTAAGCTTTGACACTAAGACTTTTATCCAGAAGATACCATATTTACCAGGCTGTCAGGCAACTGAGGGTCAGGACTTTGCTTGAGTCTCACTATCAAACTATAGAGTTTAAGGAGGGAATTAAAAGAAAGTGTATATTTTCCTGAACAGTTTTGTGACTTTACCTCAAAAATTTATCATTATATGCACACCTTCATTAAATTAGCCTTCATTCCTAAAAAGGCTATCAAACAATATAGTTGTTTGTGTTAGAGAAATGATTTGCTGGAACAAAAAAAGCTCATTTCTCATTACTTCATGCACCAGTTTAACCTACTATACATAGACATATTCTTTACAGGGTTATCACACATACAGCCAGAGTAAGCTACACTTAGTACAAAAGTGTAGTAATTTAGGGTCTGGATATCATTGTCAGCAAAGAATCATCATTATCTTTTTTTCCCTGCTCATTAATCACGTCATTCCTTCCAATTGTAATGCTGATTACTTAGGTCAACCTTTTCTTATTTCTTCATCTCTGAGAGCTTCCCAAAACCTGAACTCAACAGCATCATAGGTTTCCTGAATCTGTCCTTCACGAGACGCTTCTTGGTCAGCTCTGCCTTGGCCAGGACCTCAACAGCAAGCCTGAGAAAGCTTTGCTGCTGGGACACATATCTGCTAGTAAACAAAAAAATGCCAAAGATTAGTCACTCCGATAAGCCAGCTGGCATATTCTCACTATTGTCATGCTATCAAACCCTCTCACTCTCAAAAATACTTCCCTGCTATTTTAATACTGACATCTATGTTTAAGCTACCTTTTGGGAATGCACTTTGATATATCCCAAGTCTTCATGGGAATAGTTTCAGGGTATGGTAGGTATCCTAGGTAAAAGCTGTGCTGGCGAGCATGCTGGCAATGCAGTGGGATGGACGGTCAAAGTTCAGTTGAATACAGACATAGCTTTTGTGCTCAGTCTGTACAGCTTTTCACTGAAGCCTTGGCTGCTGGCTATGTGACTTCATTTCTCTCAAGTTTTAAGGACCTGTGCTTTTAATTCTGGATGGCTGAATCCACTACTGATGGTTCAGTGTGGCAAATTTGGATATATCTAAAATCTGAGGATGGCAGTGTGGTTTTACACCAGGGCATTTTAGACCATAACACATGGTGACTCTCCAGTACTACCTGTTTAATTTAATTTTATGGTTTTTTTCCCAAAAAAAGCAGTTTGAAATGCTGATGATTAAAGTCAATGTTGCTAGAATCAACTTACCGAGCCTCAAAAACATTTTTGTCAAGTGGGCCATGTCTTTTGCTGAGCTTTTACAGCAGTGGAAGATTGCGAAGTTCAATGCCTCTGCATGCAGCCTCTGTGAGTTCCTCCTCACTGCCTCCTTTCACCTCATCTGTCCATAGTCCTTTTCCTCTTTAGGAAGCATTTTTGATGCAAATGCTACAGGCTTTTCTGGGCTATTTGGCATTATGTGAGAAATCACCATTCCTGACCTCATACAGTGAAGCATCAGTAGTTTAACAGATTGGCAGGGACGGGACAAAGTGCACTAAAACCCTGGAGGATATAAGTGTCTGTTTAGCCAATTTGAAAGCATCTTGACATTCTTTTGACCAATGCCACTATTTATTTTTCTGTAATAGCTCTGTCGCAGGACTAACTATAGTAGACAGATTCGCTATGAATTTCCCTTGGTAGTTTATCATAGCCAGAGAGAAAGTTAATTTCCATACCTTTTGCTTTGTACATGAGCTTGTGTAATATACAGTATCCAGCTGCTTTTCTGAAAGAGGAGTAAAATACCTCTGCAATCTGAAACTTGACTGCATCTGTAGATTTTCCTAACCTCAGCCCTTATTTTGCTACAGCCTCAATGACACCTCCAACAACTTAAAACCTTTCTGATCTCTCCCTTCAGGAGATAAATGGCTTGCAATCCCCACCTTACAAAATTCAAGCATTGATGAAAGGAGTGGATAATGGAAACACAGTGGGGAGTTATTTGTTATAGCAATTATTCCCAATAGTTAAAGAGCACTTAGAGTTTCAATGAGTGAGCCTCTACGTGGATGTGTTAATTCAGCACATTGCCTTACAATGTAATGATATTCTTGTTTACTGCTGATCCTCAAGAAATTGCAAAGCGTTTTACAAAGGAGATCAGTAGCATTCCCTTCATTTTATAGAGAATTAATTTGGTCTGTGTCATCTGGCTAGGCCAGGAACAGAATCCAGAAATCATAGGTCTTCATTTGCTGCTTTTTTGCCCTATAAAATCACTTGAACGCTTGTAATAATGCTCAGAGGTCCCAAAGGAAGGAGAAATACAGTCAGTGCTTGATTACAACAGCCTTAGCCCAAGCATAACTCTGTGCTTATGCTTTCAATCAAAACTCTTCCATAGGATTTAAGCATAGATTTCCCATTAAGAGCACAGAAATAATATTTTTGTCAAAAGACAATACTCATGTCATATGAAACCCCTCAGAGTGATAGATGTGGCACGTGAACAAGTAATACAGGTGTCCACCAGCTCTCAATCTTATTTCCAGTGATCATCCTTTTTGTTATAATTGGGAGAGAATTTTAAGGCACAAATAGCAATTAGGTTTCAAATTCCCATTAAAGCTATGAAAGTGAGAAAACTAAGTCCCTCTTGGGCTTTTCAAAACCTAGCCATTACTTTTAGCAATTCTATTGATCTCTTCTGATTTAACAAAGAAGGATAAGATGATCCTGTCACAAAGTTGTGATGCCTTTCATACATTTTGAAAATATAAACCATAAAAGCCCCAAATTCAATGTTTACTTGTTCTCATACAAGTCTAAAATAAATAAAATAAAGTCAGTCAGCCTCATTGGAAAAACAAAAAGATTAAAAATATCTCCTTTCTCCCTAAGAATATTTATTCCAGTTTTACTTATAGCTAATTACTGACAAATGAGTAGCTCGAAACTAGATCCATTGAGGTCACTTCTGCTGTTTGCCTCTCCAAAGGACTGGGGTAGTTCTGACATTTCCCAAGTGCTCTCAAGGCAATTAGCAAAACATTCATGAGCCTTGGTTTCCAAAGACAGACAATAACTAACAATATTAGCCTCTACCATAACCTAGAATAAGGCAGCATTGTGGTTTGTTTTGATTTTTTTTTTTTTTTTTTTTTTTTTTTCCAAAGGAGTTGCATGATCTGTCTGCCATCCCCAGGAGATTCACCATGGCTTACCTTCCAAGTGATTTCTAAAAAAAAAAATTGCTGTCCTCTTCCCCTGAAGCTTTATTTAACTCTTTTGGTGTAAGTATAGCCCCAAAGGCTGTTGCACTGCTTACCATTTCCCAGGTGCTGAGGTCTTACTCCTGACTTTCCTCTAATTATCCTCTGCAGCAGGCTATCATTTGGCCTAGTTTGTGGAGGAATCCTCTGAAAATGGACTATGGCTACCTCAGAAATGGCCATCAAAATGTGTTTAGCATGGAGCAGCCTCAAGGAGAAAGGCTGTGGCACCATAGAGCAAGTTTTTGATATACCTATAAAGGTACCACAGTGGAAAAGCAAAATATGTGATTTAAAACATGAATCAGTCTGTCGGCACATGCTACTTAATAGATCTACCTGTGGAAATTTGTTTCTCACCACGTATGATGCAGATAGGCACAGTATCTGTACCTATAGCTGCACAATATCTTGGATCTCTCACATGGCATAAAAGTAAGGGCAAATTTCCAAGTGCCCAAATACTTACCATTTTGACCCACAGTGATTAGACCCAGTATAAACCCAAGGGAGTTTTGTCACCTATCTTCTCTATGATAGTATTTGAACATGCTTGTTAAAACCCCCACACTTTCCTAGCAAAGAAAAAGTGATGATACATTGAAATTTTAGTGGAGGTTGAAATATTCATCTTAGTAAGACCCTTCTAAATATCTCCAGAAACTTTATCTCTCAGCTGGCTTATAACCTAGAGATCCTACCAGTGAGAACCTTTTGCTCACATGAACCCAAATATTTGTTGGCTGGGTCTGGAAGCTTTTGTTTCCCTTTCACCACAATGATGAGGAAACGTACCTATGAGAGTTGTTAGTTTCTAGATGTGGATGTGCTTTAGTGATAATTGACAACTGCTGGACATGCGTATTTGGTCTGTGCTAGGGGCACAGAACAAGGAATCTTTTTAGCACCTCACTGGGAGATAAAAAGAGAAACAGAAGAGGGTTCTCCTTGAATTCTTTCATCATCATTTATAATGTCACACGACCATGCCATTGTTCAGATACGTATCTGTAACTTTGAGATCTCTCTCAGCCTTTCTGAGACTGATAGACTCCACGTCTGGAGTTTTTTTTTTCACAGTGGATCTCCATTTGTCTAACATCTAGACTTTGTCTGCATTTCTCCTCCTCTCAGATACAGTATGTATTTGAGACATAAGGAAACACAAGCCCACCTGGGTTTATCCCCTATTTTAGATTTTCCCTGGAATATTTTATATCAGAAAATTGCAGGGAAGCTTGACACTTTCCTCAAAAGAAATGATCTTTCATTTAGACATGCAATGGCACAATCCCAGAGGAAAGCAGAGAATAACAGACTTATTCGCATACTGATTCGTGGTCTTCTCTAAAGTTCAGCCATTCCCCAGGATTTGCAGTTCAAAACAGGGTGAGATATTTGTAAATGTTTGATCTTTTCAATCAAATGAGTTGGAGAAGTCTTTTTTGTTCTGATTATATACATGTTCTCTGTAGTTTGTACACAAGCACTACCTCATTACAAAAATTTGGGATGCTATAGTCAACTTGTTGGGACAGGACAGACTTTCTGGGCAAGATTCATTTCACTTAATATTAGGCATCTAAAAAATAAAGCCTTACATTTGAGTAGAAGGGATTCAGTCACCCTGGGCTTTCTTGACCATTAATTAAAAAAAGAAAAAAAACCCCACCAACTTATAAAGGATAACTCATCTGACATGTCTCAAATATCTTCTGCAGGGTCATAAACATATCCTAGGAGTGCCTCTTTCTCACTGCTGATTGTAGAGAGCTTAGATGTCACTGGGTGGATGTTTCCTTATGACAATTTCTGCCTCTGTGTCTGTAGAAGTCCTGGTTCATGACTGAACAGTCCAGGTTTTTCATCAATGACATTAAAGCAGCTCTTAACAGATGGGATCCATCTTCCTAACTTCACTTGTTTGAAAATTGAGCATTTAGGATGACTCTCTTTAATAGGGAAAAAGAAACTTTCAGAAAGTAACTCAATCCATGTAACCCAATATTTTTGTCTTAAGATTAATTCAATCAAGGTTGGGAGATTTTTCCCCTATTTTTCTCCACTGGTTACAGAGGGAAAGCAGATGTCTGTACTAGAGATGAAGCCTAGCAATAAGCTGCTGACAGACGAGGATCAGGATATTTTGCCTCAGACAATCCCATCCTAAAACACCAATCTAAAACCAGGAGGAATGAACCCCACGTTGGAGATGTCTGTTCTCCTCCTTCACCATGGAGACAATCTTCAGTAGACTCTTAGGCTATGATTTATTGTATAAACAAGGCGAGGGCAGAGACTTTGTATCTGATCATCTGCTCCGCGAGGTTATCAGCACAGCCAGGGCACAGGGCAGGGTTAGCACAGAGTAGGGACCGTTCCCGAAAGGCAGGCTCGAGGCAGCTGACCTACTTCAGAGGCTGAGAGTTTGGTTGTATGCAAGGATGTGAGCCAAACCTTCCAAGTAGGACCCAAGAGAGCCGTCCCTACCCAGCTTTATTGGCTAGTATAACTATAACCTTAAAGACCACGAGGTCAGAGGAGTACCACCCAAAGACACCCACTCTATTATTCATTGTGCAAGCCTAGAGGAAGGGCTGCCCCTAGCATGAAGAAAGAGACACCACAAGCCTGAATCACAGTTAAGGTATAAAGGTACTGCCCCTAAATTTATTGTGGTTCCTTTTTTGAGTGGGAAAGGGAGAGGGAGGCAGATGGGGCACCGAGTCAGCTTCCTATCAGAGCACTGCTGGGTCTTCTCCTCCTCACTGCCCACCCCTGCGTGCAGTAGCATCGGTAGAAGGACCACTTTCAAACCAGGCACATACATTAGTGTCCCCAGATGAGTGTCTATATTCAGCTGCTAAACAAACCCAACAAAGGTATTGGCTTTAGAGCAATTACACTACCCAGAAGTTTAAAGAAGCTAGGTTAGGACTTGAAGAAGAAGGAAAGTTATGTTCAGTGTATAAATGTTATGCTTTGAAAACATTTGGCTGGCAAATTTTCAGCTTTCATTTTCTCTCTTTTCCTTTCCTGCCCTTTTTCCTTTTTTGCAACTCAAAAAAGAAGCCTGAGGAAGGGAAAATAAAGAGGCCTGGGATATGAAACCTAAAAGAGCAACTTAAAATAAAATAAAAAAAAACCCAAACATGTTTGTTTTTCTGAGAAGAGCAACAGAAATGTTTCCTAGGAGCAGGGAATTGGCTTATGAAATCGTGATATTACAAAAACAAAAAAAAAGGTTTGACTTTGTTTTTGCCAGCCTCATTATTCACTTTTTAAACACAAGCAGCCTGACTGGTGAGATGTGAGGCAGAGATCAGAGATGGAGACAAAGTTTGCACCCTAAGGTTTATAATCAGAGTAAAAATTGTTTTCAGCGTGATCCATAAATATTAACTGGTTATTATCAGCCAAGGAAAATGAAGAAGTGTAGATCAGAGACATATTTACTTAAAAGCATGGAGTGAGCCAGTGTCAGACCCCCTTTCTGCAAAGAGCTCAGGCAAATACTTAAATTCCTGTGATCCATGGAGAGATAAATATCTTTCTTATTATGCATAGATGCATTTGTTTTTCTTTTCTGGGCCAGCTCTTGAACTCAAATCCAGCACTTCTAGGTCCCAGGTTTATGTTCTAAATATACATATATATTCCTACCTTGCTCCTATCTTGTTCCCAGCTTTTGTATTAGCAAAGGAATGAGGAAAACAAAAGCAAGGGGGTGGGAGATGGTTGTTGTTTAGTGTGAGCACAGATCTTCACGCTTGGACATCACATAAAGTTCAGTTTGGCATCCCCGGGCTCTATTTCTGCAAAGGGTCTGAGCATATTTTTCACAGTAAGGAGAGTTTCTTAGTATTTGGACAGTGTCTAGAAGAGTATCCTATCACTATTCCCCAATCACAACATGGAAACAAGTAACTTATAATAAAAGTACAATCTTTTCTAACTGAACACTGGAAAGAAAATCATAGAATCATAGAATGGTAGAAATGAGAGAGAACCAGTGAAAAAGCAACCTTAAAGTTTCCTAGAGAAAAAATTCTAAATTTTGGTTGACATACCGCCATTGTGTAATGGTTCCTGATTGATCAAATACTGCAAAAGTATATAGATTTTTAAAAAATAATTATAGTTCCTTAGCTCCGTACCTGGCAATAGTCTGGCAATTAGTCTCTTCCCCTTTGAATGCAAGATAGATTTATTGGAGTTGTTTTTGACAGTAATCTCTGCATTTTTATGGTGGATGAAATATAGAGTCAGAACAGCTCCCATCACATTCGTACAATCACTTTTGATGCTTCTTTTACAAGCTTAGTTAAAAGTCCACAGAGGAGGCTTTTCTTCAAGATATGAGAACTCACCTCATTACCATCATTCTTTTCTTCCCGTGATACCAAATATTCAGTTATGCTTTGCAGTATTTTATGGCGATCCCCCCTCACTTAAAACCCCAAACCAAGACCCACCCCTTGCAAAAAACCGCATCCCAAACAAAATAATAGTAGTAGTAGTAGTAATAGTAATAATAATAATAATAGTAATAGTAATACAACAGCAACCATCACCATCATCCAGTCCCAAACTAACAAACAACAGACAAAACCTCTCCTCCTAGGGTTAGCTTGGCCAACATATGCAACCAATTCTCAGAGAGGTTTTCTGGAAAACCAGTGACAAGATAGGTATTGTGGGCTAGCCCCGGGCAGTCAGAATGGCAGAACGCTTCACACAGCCTCATGTGTAAAGTCTCTGAACTGACACAAAGCTTAATGGAAGTGAACCCTGACGACTGCGGCCAACCGACTGTAAGTGACATCCTGGGTGCCTTGCCACTATGCATCCATCCTCCTTCCCCTGCTCCCCCCTTCCCCTTCTGCCTCTCCCCCTTGAAGGTATAATGTCTCCTGTGGGAAGCCTTCATGCTAAAATGCCATCGTACTCTTTGTCAGGTGATTTGCCGACTACCAACTCCTGTGTAATCAGAACAGAGTACTCGGGATGGGAGAGCGCTGCAGAGTCGCTTTTGGAAGGAACAAACGAGCAGTGATGTTCTGGTGAAGGACAGGCTGAGATTGTGTCTGAAATTACTAAAGCCAGACAAGGCTTTTTGGGGAAGAAAATGCCTATCTCAAAAGCCGAGAGTGTCTAATAAGTCCTGCTCAGAACATGTGTTTTTACATTTTATGTTTAAATCTAGATTTTTCAAATTTGGAAGCTAACTTGAGCTATCTCACTGCATGAATATTTGTGCTTGGTAATTTTGAGCAGGCTCACAACTCTCTGTTATGGCACCGAAACCAACCTATTCGTGTCTAATGAAGCATGGATCTCTCTACAGTGCTAATGCCCTGATCACATTGATCACTTCTCCTCAGAGGGTTTTAAAGCATTTTGCAAACACTGGGGAAAGCAATAGGTATGTAACAGAAATCTCATTTTATTAGGTCTTGCACAAATGTGGTGTGAAAGCAAAGCCCTGTCCTCAAAAATGCACAATATACTTGAATAAAACAGGCAAAATTGACAGGGAAAAGAAATATGGGAGGGTTAACGAAGGCTGTTATCATGTAGGGGTTGGAATTATAAACAAACAGAATTCAGTCTCATGAGTGAAGCCTGAAATCCTTGCTGCTAAATCAAGATTTGCCCTCACCTCACAATTTGTAGGCAAAAGAGTGGTATTATCTTCATTTTACAGACAGGAAAAGTGAGGGCAAACAGGTAAAACTACTGTTTTCTGAAAGGGAGGAGAATAAAACCTGGATTCCAAGTCCTCTATAACTAATATCTTATATCTCCTCCAGCTGTAGGATCACATCATGTTTTTATCAAATATTCCAGTATTTCACAGTAGTGTCATGAATATTTGGGAGTGGTTTTATAGAAAAACTGTTCCTAGAAATATACAGTTTGCCTGAAGAATCTCAGCTTTTTTGTTTATTTTTTAAATGATTGACATCCATTAAGCTAGGCAAAAAAAAAAAAAACCAAAAAAAAAAACCCACACCCACAAAAACACAACAACCCCCCCCCAGAAAATCTGAATCCAAAGGACTGTAATTTTGAGCGAAATATACATAGACATGGTGCTTACAGATATGGTTTAGCGGTGGACTTGGCAGTGTCAGGTTTATGGTTGGACTCAATGATCTTAAGGGTCTTTTCCAACCTAAATGATTCTATGATTCTATGATTTCTAATGATTTTTAAATGCTTAAGTTTGACAATGTGAGCTACTTTAAAGGTGAGTGTAGGCCACAGCTCTGTGAAACCTGCCACTGTAAGAGTAAAGTGTGAAGAATTTTCTCCCTCCAGGTATGGATGGGTTTGGGTGCAAATCTGACTTCACCATATACTCAGTAGCAATGAGTTATATATTTCTATCCCTATTCAAAGACAGACCTCTGCTCTTGGTCTGAAGAGCAGAGAATACTTAACAACAGGAATATAATTTCCCATTGATAAATTATCCTTTTAAGTCTGTTTTTAATATATTGCTTACTTCAGTTATTGGCAGAGACACTGTAAACAAGTAATATTCTTGGATTTGTTTTGGAAAAAAAGTATGAAATTTGTGAAGATAAAAGCACCCCAAGTTCAGTGAAATGATCGATAATTTATTCTATGAAAGAAACATTTAAGCAACAAATTCTTAATGACTTTGAGCTAAACACAAAGTTAGATTGTGTCCCTCCTGTAAGCAGTGTTCTTAGACAGCTATGAAATTACTAATATTACAACTATTTGGGGAGAAAGAAAGCTATAGCGGAGTGTGGACAAAAGGCAGCAGAGAAGGACATTGTAATCATAGAATCACAGAATGTTTTGGGTTGGAAGGGACCTCAAAGCTCACCTAGTTCCAACCCCCCTGCCATGGGCAGGGACACCCTCCACTAGCCCAGGTTGCCCAAAGCCCCATCCAACCTGGCCTTGAACACTGCCAGGGATCCAGGGGCAGCCACAGCTTCTCTGGGCAACCTGTGCCAGGGCCTCAGCACCCTCATTGTAAAGATTTTCTTCCTACTGTCTAATCTAAATCTACCCTTGTTTAGTTTAACGCCATTCCCCCCATCCTGTCACTCCATGCCCTTGTCAACAGTCCCTCTCCATCTTTTCTGTAGTCCCTTTAGGTAGTGGAAGGTTGCTAGAAGGTCTTCCCGGAGCTGCCTTTTCTCCAGGCTGAACAATCCCAACTCTCTCAGCCTGTCCTCATACGAGAGGTGCTCCAGCCCTCTGATTGTCTTTGTAGCCTCTCTGGATTCATTATAGGTCCATGTTCTTATGTTGGGGGCCTCAGAGCTGAACACAAATGGATCTATCCAGACAAATAAAGTATTTGTGCCTCAAGTATTGAAATTCTTAGGGCTACTACTACCTGTTTGAATTTTGATGAGCGCTAATAAAATAGTCCTTATTAGGCAAGAAGCAGTATACAAAGATTTTGACTTCAGGTAAATCAGCAAAGTCTTAGTAAATTATGTTCTTCTGGCATCCTTCCTTTCCACATCAATAAATGTGTTATTACTTCCAGTGCTTTGTGATGCTGCCATAATATTGAAGTCATAACAGAATAAGGTTCTTCTTTTGGGTGCCTGAGAGGTAGAGGCTGGAAGGAGAACCTGGCATCTGGAGGGCAACTGCTATGTATCTAATACTTTGGATTATGAAAACCCTTTCAAGGGCTTTTCTTCAGAGAAAAGAAGATGGATTCCTATTCTTATTCCTATTTGATTAAGAAATTTCTTGCTTCTTTTGTGAAAGAGGTCATTCTAATGACTCAAGAGATGCCATGCATCTGGTGAACTCATACTGCATTTTGAGGAAAGTATGCAAAGGAAATGCCTTTTGGAGGTGTGCAAGAGACCTCAGCAGAGGAATATGACCCAGCCGAGATGAATTAAAAATAGAGAGGAAGGATCATTGGAGGGTTTGAAAATGTGCTGTTTATGTATGCTTGCTTTTTTGCAGTTTTATTTCTGCAACAACAACAAAAAAAAAAGGTGGCAAAAGTTACGGAAAAAATTAGAAATGGAACATCAGCACTGGAAGACTTGTTTCTTATTTATGGTTTAGAGGTGAGTAATCGCTATCTTGCACCAAAACGTCTTTGGTTTAAAAACATGTTGTCTATCATAAATAATTTTTAAGCAGAAGCTCCTATACCCTCAATAGTGCCAGATTTTGGATACCTTAGGCACTGCTGGGTTTTGTTTCTGTAAGTAGTAGAAAGTCATAATTTCCTTCTTTCACAGGAGGGATAATGAGTCGTAAACACGAAAACTGTGAGCGACTGTATGAGCAAAACTATTTGTACCCAAAAAGCCTTGGAGATGCAGCCTAGATGTTCTACCCAAGGTCACATAAAGAATCAGTAGCAGAGATCGAAATTCAGCTTGAGTCTGCTGAGTCCCATTCAAGTGCCCAAACAACGAGACCACCTTTTCTAACTGATGTTTAATCTGTCATCTGAGACTTAAAATGTTTTGAGGTGGCAGCAACTGACCCAAAACCCAAGTTTTATATGAAAATATTTTCTAGTCTAAACAGTTATGTTAAATGAACCATTAAAAATTAAGCATTGAAATGAACTGACCTGAACACCAAACTAAAACATGCCTGAGGCATCAAACAGGTTTCTATTTTTTTCCTTTTATTTATGATGGGTGATGTGACAAAAGAATTCACTAAATTCTGAATACTAAATAAATTAGTCATAGCTCAAATGCCACTTCAATAATTTTTCCAGGGAACAACCACCACACTATCTTTTCTTCATTTTTGCCCCTTTGGTTCACCTGTCTGAAAGATGTCTCAAAAATGGAGAAAATTGGAAGACAATGAAACATAAAGAGTTCAAACGCCAAATCCACCGAACTACTTGGTCATCTAAGATACAATTGGGTTAAAAGCTGGGCGTGAATGTCTGGAATTATACCCATATACCTCCATGTAAATGTTACTGAATCTTAGATGCACCTCAATCCAGGAGCTGCCGATGTGTTCATGTGGCCACCCTGTTTTGGAGGGTCAGAGAGCTGAATAGCACAAATACAGTCAGATTGTGACAGTTGGATTTAGGACCAGATAACCACCCAGATGTTATTTACTGCTAGAGATACAGTCTTATTATATGATCTATTGAGCAATGGTCTTAATTGCAAGGCACATTGTCTTTATGTAGCATGGTATATGCCCTAGTATGGTATGCACGTCCTTGCATTTTTGCTTGATTTTGCTTTGCGATAAAAATAATAGCAGCGATGAGTTTCTTCTGTTTCAGATTTCCCATTTTTTTCACTTTGAAGTCAAACAAAACCAAAATAAAAAGATATTCAGAAGATGCGTTCAAGTTTCTACATATACCCTAAATCTCTTCTGCTGACGATCATTTCAGTAGAGAGATTAGGGTGAGTCTATGAGTTAGGAGCTGCTGCAGGGAGACAAGCACAGATGGAAAACTAGAGAAATCACAGACAGAAAAGAGGAAAATTAAAGGAGAAAGAAGAATGTGGAAACAAAAAATAAAGAATAAGATGGGAGCAGACTCTCCCTTCAGGGAACAGACTTTCTCACTGGTTCTAGCTGAAGAGGTGATAGAAGTATAGGTGCTGAAGACTTTTAATTCCTTTTAAAGGCCACATTTATCCCTTGATGTCCTTTCTAAGTACTCCAGATGTGAATTTGTTGTAAAGCCATCTAGTCCCTGCTAGCTGATGGGGAGGCAGACACCAGCTATCCCTGTACTTTGTGAGTACCGCTGACCTTGGACCTCCTCATGAACCCACAGAAAGCAGCTGTGGATGAAAGCAAATAGGGTGTTCAAAATCTATAGCCTGGCCTGCAAACTTGGCTAAACAGGGATGCTAACTTGCAGATCTGAAGCTTTGAGTAAAAGAGGCCCCTTCTGATATTCCTCTTGTATATTTTAGAAAATTACATATTTTCCTTGGCTATCATTTCCCTGCTTGAGTCCTTTCTTTCCTGGAATAAAAGAAAAAGCAATTTTCACACACAGCTTTAAAACAAAATGGAAGGTAAGTTACAGAGGAAAGCTAAATGGGCAGTTTTATGCATAAATGAGTGGTTTGGGATTAATTTGGTAAATCCTCTTTGTCAGGTTTTTCCCTTCATAAAACTCAGAGCTATTTCTGTCCTTATCAACCCTTTATGACGATGCTGAGTAACTGGACTGGAGTCTGCATCTCATTCGATTTGCAGCTGTTTGGTGTGGAGCCTCGATTACAGCGGCGTACACAGAGCCCTTCTAGAGCAACGTACGTGGATGTTTCCTCTTCAGTGGGTGCTGATATGAAGGTGAAAACCTCCCATCATGGTAAGACACAATTCTGTACACCTTGAGGCTTCAGAATTAAAGCTGATGTTGCTTTTATCTAACTAGTGCAATGAAGGGAGCTTTAAAATGCTGTAGCCTCACCTCTTAATTAACTACTTTTAAACTTGCATTAAAAGAAAGTGACTCATCCCAAGGACTTGTCTGCTTTAGACAGATGAGTCACTCGCCACCCTGGGATGGGCGTCTTTCTGTTTTGGTCATCAGTTGGGAATTGTTTGAAGGGCTTACAATATAAAAGGGTCATGGTCCCGTTTGCTCTGTATGTGTGTGGTGGAAAGAGGATAAAAGAAGAGAGTTGCTCCATAAAGATCTCTTTGGTGGGGAAATAAAATTTAGTGGAGAGGAGATTCTATCTACCTTTCAAAAAGCTTATGATAATTTCCAGGTTTTGACAAACTATTGCAATGCAGTTTCTCTTTTTTTTTTTTTTTTTTTTTTTCCCATCTCATTGCACAAAATTATACCTGCTCTTTTTTCACTTCTTTTCCTCCACAACCTAGGTAAAGTAGATCTATTTTCCAGACCTTCCTTAATTATAATGTCCATTTTTGTAAGATGGTTTGCATTGTGGGGTCTCCATCCTTGGAGATAATCAAAAGCCAACTGGACATGGTCCTGTGCAACTAGCTCTACTGGCCCTGCTTGAGCAGGAGGGTTGGGACAACTTGATCTCCAGAGGTTCCTGCCAACCTTTAACATTCTCTGATTCTGAGACTCTGTGATTGCCAGCTCCAGATTCCAGTACTCATATGAAATCTTCCCTTTTCCACTTATCTCTCAGGCTATGTTGCAGAAGGGACTTTCCGGAGAAGGAAAGATATGGTCTGGTATATGTCAGGTTAGAAAGGATCCCACCTTGCTACGACTCACCCTGCTGTGAGCTGAATATACCTTGCTTAGAGAACTGTGCCACCAGCTCCTTCTCCGTGCTGTACAGAGGCAAAGGCAGAAGCAGCCTTGGCGAGGGATGTTTGGTGGGCTACAATTTGTGACAGCTGCCCCTGCTCCAGGGAGATAAAATGGCCTCAAAGAGAATAAGCAATGTTTGAGGTCTCCTTCCCAAAGCCGTAAATGTTCACGTTCATCCCAGCCACCTCCAACCAAACAAGCTGAGTCTCTTGACAGAGAAATTTGAAATCTTGGCAACCTTCCGTGGAGGAAAATAGTCTTTAAGGAGCCTCAAAACTGCCCTTGGGCAAATCCTCTTTTCATAGTCAAAATAATAATAATTAATGAAATTCCACAGTATTCAGAAAAAAGCCAAAGCTTTTAGAAAATCTCCAGGCTGCCATTTCCAATTATAAATTGCCACATCCAGTAACATCACCCTGATAAAGCAGAATACTGATCTGTACAGGCAAGTGAGGATGCATTTAAAGTTGAGATAATATCAGCACCTCTCCCTTAAGATAAAAAATAAATCGCATCATTTTATTAGATTAACATATTAAAATAAAACTTAGCGTCCCTGCCACTTCATACAAACTAATGCCAGGGAGCTCAATATTTGATTATTGGATACATCTTGCTGTTTGGGATGAATGATTAACTCTTTCCAGTAAGAAGGCACCTTATTTCTCAATCTGTCTAACTGGAAAATACTTTCTAAAAGAAATATTTTACTGAAAACAGAGACAAAGAAATAAACAAACAGGTAAAGCATTGGAATGCAAAGTGTGAAGTGAGGTTCTTATTTTAACAATATGTTTTTTAGAGGTTTTAGAAGCAAACCACTCCTCCGCTCTCTAATTGCTAACCTACAATGGCATAATTTCATAGGGTCAGATTATGTCATCTTTCAGGACTGACACGACAAAACCCCAGTTTTGTTAATGTGGATTTGTGGAGCCCAGCACATATTGGAGAAGAGTTTTGCAGCACTGTAAATTTGACCTATCTAATGTTTTTGGAAAATTGCATAAAATGTCCTCACCATCTAATTGTAGAATTAATGGATTGTTTCTTCTGATTTGACAAATCAAAAAAAACCCAAACCAAACCAAAACAAAAAAGCAGAACACCTTAGTAACCATATTCAGCTAGGTATAAAGTGTGTATGAATTAAGACACTTTATTTTTGTGGACAGAATGGAAGTATGTCTAAGGACGGAAGAGATTCCGTTTGTAGAGTAGAAATGTTTAAGCTGAAATCTAAAATGTTTCCATGAAACATTTAGAATTTGTTAGCCTTTGCTTTTATGTTCTCCTTTTGCTATAACCTCAGAATGATAACTTGTGCTTGTAAAATGCCTTGTTGTCAGCCTACCTTTATTCTTTTGCTAAAATGTTTACACCATAACATTTTGTCCAGGGAACGTGTCCACAACGACTGAATGTATCCTCCTGTCATGATGAAGTTAGAAATCAGTACTTGAATTTCAATACTGAAATCTGGAAATCAAAGGGATTGTTTTTTACAGCTGAAGGTAATGTGGGGGTGGAGGTGGAGGAGAAAGTAATACTGAACACTCTGGATTTTCAGTGACAGTTATTTCATGTTTCAGCCAGCTAGTAATTTCATCAACATATCCTGCACATTTTTCTGTACTTCCTAAAATGCATGAAAAAAATTATTAACATTAAGATGAAGATGATGATGATTTTAGTTTAAGAGCAAGTTTTTCTTCAAAAATTGTTGTGGACATGAAAGCCTACTACACCGCAATTCTGTGTTTGTGTCACTTTGTTCAGACCAGCTGCTGTGTCACTCAGACCAGTTCAGTTTTGGCTGATGTCCTTGGTCTCAGACCATGTCCACAGCTTCTAGCACTGACGAAGCGCTAGACTGGGCAGCACTCACCAGCCTCACCACCACTTCAGGGTATCCCCTGTTGTGTCCTCTGCATCAGACTTGAAACTTAAAAGGTGAGCATTTCCCACTGGGGTGGTAAAAGTTGTCCCACGTGCAACTAATAGCATTTGATTTTATACTTTAAAAAAAATTGCCCCAGAAATACCACCGTTTGTAGTCATCTGGGGTTTGTCTTTAATCAATGCAGAGAGATAGGTATTTCCTGAGGGTAAATACTCTTGCCAGCATCCAGGTGTGCTGAACTGCAAGATAGAGAGTCTCTTAGGATCAACTCCAGAGGAATCTGCCCAAAAGTAAATGAGAAGAAACGTGTTGCTTTTAGATACTTAAACTGTGCCAAGACAAATCCTACCTCACCAACATGAAACTACTTTGTCATAAACAAATCCAGCTTGTGAACATGATTTTTTCTAAAAAAGCAAAAGTGTGTGGTTTTTTTCTTCTTTTAGAAAGGAGCTGAATTCCTGTACAGTTGAAAATCAAGCAGAAGAAAATGTTTGTTAGCAATTCTGCCCTTTTGTCTCCTTTCTACTCAGTAGAAAAGCAAATAAGTAACACTCCATCACACCCTTATACTCCAGTTACTGTTTTTGGCTGATATACAGGAAACCAGGGATAATCCATTTCATAAATACTTTTAAAAACAGTGAGGGTCTCCATCAATTGTAATATGGAATTTAAACATGTCCTTGTGTCCCAAAGTTAAAATATATCACCCTCAGCCTTGTAGAAATTTGCCTGTAGAGGGATGATTTATAAATCATTCAGTAACAGATGATGTTACAACTAAAGCAGTGGGAGTTTTGAAATACCTACATCAGATTAGGCTTGTGTTTATTTCAAAAAAAGCTCTGATCTACTTTGGATTTTTGGCAGGCACAACATGAGCCCAACATGAACTACTGTAAATCAAAGCCTTTTTTGAAAGTCAAACTTGGAATGCTTCCAATCTCAATTAAAAAACATTTGATGCCTTTTGGACTTCTATTTTTTAATATTTTTTTTCTTCTCACTTACCCTGTCCAGACCTGTCCATAACAAAGATCTCACCAGGAACTAATGAAATTGCAAATATTTTCATGTTTCCTTTATTTGTGGCTCTTTTTGAATGTGATTTTTGTCTGTGATAATTTTTTAAATAAAGAAATTAGGAGAAAAAATCATATGAAGCCAACCACTTAAATTACTCAAGATCAGCATTTCATATGCATTGAATAGCATATCTCAGATATAAATGGCAGCAGAAAAGAAGGAAATCAGGCAGCATTTGAAACCATGAAAATTATTCAAGGCAAGTTTTCATGCTTTTCCTCCCTCATGCCTCCAAGATGATGATAAACAAATTACTTATGACTAACTCTGCTGCAGTCATGTGGTCTAATACAAACTCAGTGGCAAAAGAGTTGCCATTTAAAGTTAAATAAACCTGGTACACACATTTTTTTTGTTAGATAATGAATATAAATGTCAGCGAAAGATGCATGAATGTCATCAATTTTGCATACAAGCACATTTACAAAGAGTAGAGTTTTCCTACTACGGTTAGTCAAATTTACTAGAGAATCAACTTTTTGTTTTACAAATCTGAGTACAGCCTCTGTTAATACTGTCTACTAATGGGTTTATAACCTTTTACACCAGGACAGGACTTCATGCCAGACGCCTCTCCCTCTCAGTCTGCCAAGGGTCAAAGAACAGCCTACAGGTAATAAAGAAGCAAATGAAGAGGCTCTGAGCAATTCATAGTTCTGTAAATCAGAAATCTCATGGTCTTCATTACCTTGGTATAAATAACGTACTCAGAACCATGAGATCTCCTGCAGGTGAAAAATTCAGCCACAGTCTGCAGGGCAGGATTATGCCAAGATCGGTATTAAACCTTCCTATATAATGATTCCCAATAATGGTTAATATTCTACTTGCACTGGACGAGATGGACTCAACTTCCAGTTTACGCAACTTTAGTGCTTCTTGCTTGAAATCTAGCATGTATTACAAGGAGTGAATCCACCAGCTACCAGGAAACCTCAAGCTGTAAAAAATACTGCAGGATGACTCTTACTCTTCAGACCACTCCTGTGATCAGCCACAGCTGTCCTCTGCTGTTCCTGCTAGCTGTCTGTAGAGCAGTGAAGGTATCAGCCCTCATTTCCATGTACTGGGTGTTCCAGCATTTCTCAAAGCCCACAGAAACCTTGGGAGTTAGGACTATAGGCTCTGATCCTGTGAAGGGAGAGAATTTACTATGGAGATAATGCTTGTTTGTGCAAGAAAAAGTATGTTTCTGCATTGGACAGAGACTCCTAACTTGTTCCTTTGATGTGAGGTATGCACGCATCTTCCTCCAAGTGCTTCTGCATAAACACAGTGCAGTGAACACCTCACATGGACCAAACCCATCCACACAAATGACCCCACAGGGCACTTAAGAGATTTAAGGGAAACATCTCTGTGATCTTTGCAAGCTACTGGTCTGCAGAGAACTCTGTGACTAGATCTGCACGGGAGGTGGATGCCTCTGTACAAGAATCATCCTTATTAATATTTTTTTGTTCTTTGTGTTTATTTTCTGAACGTGACATATTACTTGACAGTAAGCATGTTGTGAAATACATTGAGCTGGTACTCAGAAGGGCTCAAGTCCCACTGCACATGTTATTAAGGTACATAGCAAAGGTCAGTCCCTTGGTCTCCAGCCCACATGGAGTCATGTAGACAGTTGCCAATCTCAAAATAAAAACAGTACGCTTGCATTAGTGTTGCAAAGTATAGTTTGAAAAAAGTTCCTCAATTGCCCTTTAATGCTCAAAAAATAAAGGATAAGAGCATAATCTGTATTTCTGAACCAATGGACTCATTGTCAGAATAGGTCTAATGTCAATGCTTTTACCATATGTCACCAAACCATATATATAATTTAATTAGACCACGTGCATATGTCAGTTCTGCACTTCTTTTATGAAGCTGACCAATATGCTGTGAATAATAGTAGTTCTGTGTCTGGGAGCAGAAAGATGTTACTCAGCATTCCCATACTGTTAGTAAGAATCCTGCTTCACCTACTTTACTTCCATTAGACCAAGGGCTTAAGTATGGAAAAGAGCAAGGGGATGGAGGAAGCTGGTCAACAGGGGATGTGTCTCTTCAGAAGCATTGATGCAGCATCTGAAAATCAAGTGTGTTGGTTTTGCGTGGCAAGGTTTTGGTAGCGGGGGGGCTACAGGGGTGGCTTCTGTGAGAAGCTGCTAGAAGCTTCCCCTGTGTCTGACAGAGCCAATGCCAGCCAGCTCCAAGACGGACCCGCCGCTGGCCAAGGCCAAGCCAATCAGCGCCTCTGTGATAACATATTTAAGAAAGAGAAAAACAGTTAGAGAGCGCTTTTGCAGCCAGAGAGAGGAGTGAGAAGATGTAAGAACATCTGCAGACACCAAGGTCAGTGAAGAAGGAGGGGGAGGAGGTGCTCCAGGCGCCGGAGCAAGATTCCCCTGCAGCCTGTGGTGAAGACCATGGTGAAGCAGGCTGTCCCCCTGCAGCCCATGGAGGGAGGATGAGGGGGTGTAGAGATTCCACCTGCAGCCCGTGGAGGACCCCACGCCGGAGCAGGTGGAGACACCTGAAGGAGGCTGTGACCCCGTGGGAAGCCCGCGCTGGAGCAAGCTACTGGCAGGACCTGTGGATCCGTGGAGAGAGGAGCCCACGCCAGAGCAGGTTTGCTGACAGGACTTGTGACCCCGTGGGGGACCCACGCTGGAGCAGTTTGCTCCTGAAGGTCTGCACCCCGTGGAGGAGACTCACGTTGGAGAAGGCCGTGAAGGACTGTCTCCCGTGAGAGGGACCCCACGCTGGAGCGGGGGAACAATGAGTCCTCCCCCTGAGGATGAAGAAGCGGCAGAAACACCGCGTGATGAACTGACCGTAACCCCCACTCCCCGTCCCCCTGTGCCGCTGGGGGGGGCAGAGGTTGAAGCCGGGAGTGTAGTTGAGCCCGGGAAGATGGGAGGGGTGGGGGGAGGTGTTTTTAAGATTTGGTTTTATTTCTCATTCCTCTACTCTGTTTTGCTTAGTAATAAATAAGATGAATTCCCTCTCTAAGTTCGGTCTGTTTTGCTCGTGATGATAATTAGAGAATGATCTCTCCCTGTCCTTATCTGGACCCGTAAGTTTTTTTTTTCATTGTACCTTTTCTCCCCTGTCTAATGAAAAAGGGGAGTGGTAGAGCAGCTCTGGTGGGCACCTGGCCCTCAGCCAGGGTCAACCCACCACATCAAGTTATTTGCAGGGTTCCTCTAGGACACTGCTATGACTCCTCAGCGTCTCATTCTTGGCAGAACCTTGGAGACTGTGATGATGACCTTTTTTAATATATATAAATAAAAGCTAAAAGACGACATTTTGTCAGTAGGTCATTAAAGTGCTGGTTGATTTCAAACTTACTTATGACATGTACAATAGCAATAAATTTAACATTAATAATATTGAAGAGTTGGTCTTTATCATTAGAGCTCTTCAGTACCCTAGACATGGTGTAACGGAAGGGAAAAGGAAGTTTTAGGCTGTGGTTTGTTGTGATCCAGGCATTGTTTTAGGGAGCAATAAGTCACAGTTAAGAAATGAGAGTTTCTGTAGGCTGGCTGAGACTGGCTGAATAGCTGTGTTGGGTTTGTGTGGCAAGGTTTTGGTAGCGGGTGGGGGCATGGGTTATAGGGGTGGCTCCTGTGAGGAGCTTCTAGAAGCTTCCACAGTGTCTGGTAGAGCCAATGCTAGCCAGCCCCAAGATGGGCCCGCCCCTGGCCAAGGCCAAGCCAATCAGCGCCTCTGTGATAATATATTTAAGAAGGTGGGAAGTTTTTTTACATCCGGAGGGGGAAGTGCGGAGATGTAACATCAAGGTCAGTGCAGGAGGAGGGGGGAGGAGGAGGCGCTCCAGACACCGGAGCAAAGATCCCCCTGCAGCCCGTGGTGAAAACCATGGGGAAGCAGGCTGTCCCCCTGCAGTCCATGGAGGACCGATGAGGGGGTGTAGAGATTCCACCTGCAGCCCGTGGAGGACCCTACGCTGGAGCAGGTGGAGGTACCCGAGGGAGGCTGTGGCCTGTGGGAAGCCTGGGCTGAAGCAAGTCCCTGGCCGGACCGGTAGACCCGTGAAGAGGGGAGCCCACGCCAGGGCAGGTTTTGGTGGCAGGACTTGTGACCCCGTGGGAGACCCACGCTGGAACAGTTTTCTCCTAAAGGTCTGCACCCCATGGAAGAGACCACGCCGGAGCAGTTTGGGAAGGACTGTAGCCCGTGGGAGAGACTCCATTTTGGAGCAGGGGAAGGATGAGAGGAGTCCTCCCCCCGAGGACAACGAAGCGGCAGAAACAACGTGCGCTGCACTGACCGCAACCCCCATCCCCCTCCCCCCATTCTCCCCCCCCCCCCCCCCCCCCGCCACTGAGGGGGGGAGGAGGTTTGAAGCCGGGAGTGAAGTTGAGCCCGGGAAGGGGGGAGGGGTGGGGGAGGTGTTTTAAGGCTTGATGTTACTTGTTTTTTTTTCATTGCTCTATTCTGTTTAGTAATAAATTAGATGAATCCCTCTTTTCTAAGTCCAGTTTGTTTTGCTCGTGATGATAATTAGCTCTCCCTGTCCTTATCTCGACCCGAGCCTTTTGTTAACTTCTCCTCCCCATCATGCTGGGGAAGGAGTGAGTGAGCGGCCGCGTGGCGCTCAGCTGCCGGCTGGGCCTAAACCACGACAATAGCTCAGGAAGAGATATTTGTATTGTAGACATATGTGTTTAATAAGATGAATCTTGTGTTGAGAGACAACATATGTTGGGCCACATTATGCAGTAACCTTTTAGTGGAGAATTACATGCTAAGACTCTATAGCTACACATGCTGTAGCTGTTAATTAACTCTATTATGCAACTAGATGGAGTCTACATGGGATTGTCATGTACCTCAGACAACGCTGAAATTATCTGGGTCCTAAAATGAGAAATTCCAGCATTACTGCTATAAAGTTGACCCAGACCTCTTCCCACGTTTACCAGGATACAGAAGATTGCGAACTGTTTGGAATGAGCACAGAGCTAATAAACAAACTGTGGTTCCCTGACCAGGAAGTCAGTGGTGGCCTCATGTCTGTAACACAGAACCTGATCCACACTGGTCTCCTGTCCCCGATCTAATTGCATTGCCTACAGACTCACTAACTCTGACATAGGTGAAATCATCTAGGCATAGACATCTTGGAGCCAGGATTTTACATATGCTTTTTAGCTTTATCTGCTTTTGGATGGGTTGCCTACCCATTATTATGTGGAGGATGTCCCCGCTTGAACATGTTTTCTTGATGCAATGCAGCACAAACAAAAAATCTCACAGTGACCACTGAGAAAACATGCTCCAGACTAGAAACTAGATGCAGCTAGGGGCTCGGGCTCTCAACATGCTATGGTTCATGTGTGTTGCTGCAATTAACATCAGTATTTCCATAATCATTATTTCATGGGTGCAAGGCCTCAGCCAGTCTTCACTTAAATTGTGTTGAGACAGTGTTGCAGTGAACTAGGTGAACACAAATACTGCCCTAGAGAGCAAACAGACATGTCTTGCAGTGTTAACAAGTAAAGGGGATAGACATTGTAACTATCCCATATCTTTTCAACATCACGAAAACTGAATTTTAGTGCCCTAAGAAAGTGAGGAAAATAATTTGGCAGGAACAAAGCCCAGAGTCCTTGGGAAGAGTACTCCAAGATGTCATCTGTCACTTACTAGGGCCAGCTACTATTTCTGGGTAACTGACTCCTTTGCTTTACCTAGAGCTGGCCTTGGCCATTTTTAATTTTCTGATGTATATATTTGATATGTTTATTCCAGCTTATTTTATTGATTTTTTCCTTATGGTTAAAGGTTTTGCCGGTTTTCTGTTTTCTTTTTACTCAGAAGTGAGATACGAGTGAAATGTTAACCATCATTCAACCAAACTGAAATGTATTTACTTATGTATTTGATCCATATCTATCTCAGCATTTTGTTACTTGACTTGCCACATTCTGTGACATTCAGTAAACATCTCAGTGAAGTGAATGTCACATAATTTCAGAATATGTTCTTGGCTCTGAGAGACCCAGACTACCTAAGTCTTGTCATATCTCTGTCAAATTTCAGAGCACGATACGTTTCTGATAGGCCTTGCACAAAACACTACCGTGGAAGAAACTTACTGAAACTATTCCAGTATTTCTTTCTGATTATTTTCTGAGTTGGGGAAGAAAAAAGAGTTTTCAAAATGTAGAGGGGGACTAAGACCCAGGAATGTGCAGTTTCACGACAAACTATCTTAGGTGGCTTTGAAAGCCTCAACCTAAATGTACCTGTGTGAGATGCATTTGTAACTTATTGCCTAAGACGCTCTGTATTTTAAATCTAAGTGCTAGAGCTGTTATGAGAGAGGTGAGCAGATTTGCAGCAGTGTCATGAGAGTGGGAATCAGTTCAGTTCCTGACTCAGTTCTGATTTTTGTGGTTCTAGACATGGTCTGTAGCATACGACTCATGTTATCCACTTTTTACCAACTAAGCGTTAATTGCTTGCCCTTATAAAGTGAGATTCAGCTCCATATTGAGGGAGCAAAATTTTGATTTTTGCAGTGTAGCAATGTGGGTGTCTGTATTTGAACAAGGTGTCTAAGCTCCCTTTATAGCCAGTGGAGACCTGATCATCACAGTCAATAGGGAGGATCCATTTGCCTTAACAGTGTGTTCTGCCTGACCTTTGGCTACCTCTCCAGAAGGATTTGGGTCTCACTTAGATCCCTGTATTGTTTCTGCCAGCTGTGCAGGGATGTTTTTTCTGTCTTAGGGCACAAAATTAAAATTATTAGGAAAATGCATTGTCTTCCCACAATTATTCAAGTTTTTTTCCATACATTAGCCATTTTGTGTCTCATTTTTTCCTCTCTGTCAAAGATTTCCACAAACAAGATCTAAATTTAAACTTCATGTGCTGGTTGCCAGAAGATAAGAGACAGTATCTCCAGATCAACAAATCTTTAGCTACTTACTCGTGTGGACAAGCTCTGGGGACAAGCTAGAGGAAGGCAATCATTGCAGAATCATCAATGGCACAATGGATGAAATCCCATGGTTATATTTTTGAGTTATACAATAACCCAAATTTGAGGCTGTCATTCACACTTTTGCACTGTGTTTTCTCTCACCCTGTTTGCCTGGTACTTCCTCAGCCTCATCTCTGATCTACCAACCACCTTTGTGCAGTGTCAGCAAGCAAGGAAATGTCCATGTCATTGGATTGCCCCTAAATATGTTCAAACGAATCCAAGTTGAAGCTTAAACAAATTGGGGGTTATCACCATACTCCTTCTTTGCTCTTTTGTTGGAGCCTACCTGTTTGGAGAATGAAAATTTTTATGGCAGTCATTAGGAGCTCAGTAGATCCCATTAGGAGGTCAGCTATTTTTATGACCTTTATTTCTGAATTTGTTGCAATCTTTTTTACATCAATCATCTCCACTGTTCTACTAATGTAGAAAGGGAGATAGTGACACATTTTTATGACGACTGGGTGTGAGGGATTAGTCTATATTATCCACAGCCTAGAGTAAAAGATGACCCAGTTGACTACCCCACCTTTGTTTTAAGTTTGAAGTAAAGGCCACCTGAAATACTGTCTTATGTTGCTGTATGTTGGCTCTTTTTTGTGTTATCACCCGATGTGTTCTTCTGAGTGTCTTTGTGTCGTGCTTCCTCCCAGCACCCCTTTCAATATCTCTTTGCAGCATTTCAGCTACATATTTGAATATTGCAAAAGCTGCGAGTAAAACATTAGAACAAGAGAACACCAGATAAAAATTCCCATTTGTGGATACAAACCTTCTTAAATTGCCATTATATATTTTGATGATTTTTTAGCCTGTGGGTACTATCACTATAATTTGCAGTGTATAAGTTTTAATAAGTCAATTATAAATGTAATGTATGCTGCAAATATCACCACAGTAACAGCTTAATAAACAGGGCCTTTTTTAATCTTATCCTCAAAACAGAGTTAATGTACCATTCTTCTAATTTATAATCAAAATGCAAAACAAAATTCAGCTTAACAGTTATAGTGTAGCTGAGGTGCTTCATATCATTAACTTGAAATACCTGAAGGCAAACCTGTTCTTTTCTAACTGTAAAAGATACTAGGCAACTATATGTGTAGGTAATATACATATTTGTGTGTCTGTATGTGCATGTATACACACTTCTATCTATATATTTAGACAGAGAGAGGATATATACACATACACATATTCCTCTGGAGTATATGATTTCTTGGTATAGCACAAAATTTATAGCAGAATGAGTTTGTGATGTCCACATTACTCTGGTAGAGAGAAGGCATTTTGCACACTGTACGTTGCAATCTTGTTCTTAATAAGGCACAGCAAAACCCCAAGGAAACTCATTCAGAAAGTCTCAACCTCATACAAACATTATTATTGTTTTTCTAATACCCACAGCAGTCAAACCTATGTTCCTTGGGTGGAAGCAGTTGGAATTAGTGGATGTTATAGTCATAACCCATCTTCCTGAAGTGTCCAAATTCTCTACATCATAGCCAACAAAGTGAGGTGGGTACCTCTGACAGCCTGCAAAGGGAAAACAGAGAGGTCATGGCTGATGTCCCTTAGGTTTCGTAGTCCTGTCCCGAAAGTGTAGATCACTCCTTTAGTGATACGTTACGCTTCTACCTTGGGAAAGGCCAGGTGTGTGCCTCACAGCTAGGTAAATGCAGTAACAACCTAATGGCAACCCTGAATCCTCACTGACATTTTTCATCTTTTTTTTTTTTTTTTTTGCAGCCCAGAAAGCCAACCATGTCCCAGGCTGCATCAAAAGAGGTGTGACCAGCAGGTCAAGGGAGGGGATTCTGCTCCTCTACTCCGCTCTTGTGAGACCCCACCTGCAGTACTGCGTCCAGCTCTGGGGCCCCCAGTATAAGACAGACATGGAGCTGTTGGAGCGAGGCCAGAGGAGGCCACGAAGCTGATCAGAGGGCTGGAGCACCTCTGCTATGAGGACAGGCTGAGAGAGTTGGGGTTGTTCAGCCTGGAGAAGAGAAGGCTCCAGGGAGACCTTATAGCACCTTACAGCACCTAAAGGGGCTACAGGAAAGATGGTGAAGGACTGTTTATCAGGGAGTGTAGTGACAGGACAAGGGGTAATGAGTTTAAGCTGAAGGAGGGTCAATTTAGATTAGATGTTAGAAAGAAATTCTTTACTGTGAGGGTGGTGAGGCACTGGCACAGGTTGCCTAGAGAGGTTGTGGATACCCCATCCCTGGAAGTGTTTAAGACCAGGTTGGATGAGGCTTTGGGCAACGTGGTCTAGTGGAGGGTGTCCCTGCCCGCAGCAGGGAGTTTGGAACTAGATGACCTTTAAGGTCCCTTCCAACCCAAACCCAAACCATTCCATGATTCTATGATTCTTTTGGAAAGTTAATCATCTAAATATTAGACATCTATCTATGTTACTCAACTAAGCTACATCTCATCAGTGCAGAAAGATGAATATTTCCAGAAGAGAACTAATCTCTTCTGAGAAACCTAAAAGATGAAGTTCCCTGGAGTGCCTATCTCTCTTCATTAATTATATAGGAGACTTTGGTGACAAATGTAAACTACATGCTTAGATTTGAGGTTGCTGAACTAAGAAGAAATACCCCTTTCATTCCTGCATCCAGTCCACAGTGTTACAGGGATGATCTGCCACTTAGCAAGTTTGGGATATTGCATGACTAACCTTTTGTATTAAATATATCTGAGTAATGGGAAATTAGCTTTACTGTTGTTCTTTTAACACTCAATATACTTGATTAGTTGCTTTTCACAGATGTCTTCTGAAAAGAAAATGGGACAAAATAGCATGAATGCATTGTTCACATTGGATCACTCAGCCAGTTCCAATGACTTCTTAATTGTTCTTTATAACATAGGCACATGCATAAATACAGCTGAGGGACTGCATCTCATTTTTGTTTGGAAAGTGGTTAGAAAATGACCAAGATTTGGACCTGTAGATAATTTTCCCTATGATGTACAACAGATAGAGCTGGGGTTGCAGTCAGAACGAATAGTGTCCTTACTTCAGAAGGCTGGCCTGAACACTACCAGCACTGCCTCCTTTCCATCAGCTTTCTCTGATAGCACCTGAGAAAGATACAGGACATTGGGAAACATTTACTTCATCAACATAATAGTAATATCTCTGAATCACAGTGAGTGTCTGCGCAATTTCATGGCTTCTAGGGTGACTAAAACACACCATACTTCATGAAAGGGAGACATGTTTTCTGACCTATTCGCATTTTTGGTTGATGCTACATGAAGAAGGTGCAGTAGATATATGTTAACAGCCCCTGGCAGTCCTCTCAAGCTTCATAGAGATAGATTGAACTGATAATAGCAAGAAATAGCTCTGAATCGAGAGTGGATTTGGGAATTGCAATGGCAGAATAGAAGGAGCATTTTTTTACTTCTTCCATAGCTTATAAAAAGATATTTTAATATTTGCCTAATTTTTCTATTTACCTGCTTTTATTTTAGTTTTCCACCTGTACTGCTTAATCTGATCTTTCATGTGTCATATGAACAAAGTACATTTCAAACTCTGTCTATGCAGACAATAACGATATCGAAAATATGTTAGCCTATAACTGTCACTGAAGTCCAGTGCTAAACTGCAAAACACTTTGCAGGAAAGGTGACCAGGAATGATAGCAGAAGAAAAAAAACCAAAAAACACAAATCTGAAAGCTTTGCTCTGACAGATCAAAGGAGTGATGAAGTCAAAAGATGTCACCATTTGAAAAATTCAGAAACCATTAAAAATGGTGTTGGGTTTTCAGCTGGGGTAAAGAACCATCATTCTGCTCCCAATCCAAAAACCTTGGATAGTAACCCTGAACATATCAAATATTGTCATCAGGCAAGCCTCCTGCAAAGGCTCATTCAACTCGTTCTGGTGAGAAGTTTACTCTTACATGGATGAAACTCCTGTAAAAGTCAAGGAAATTTATCAAGGCAATTTACTTATGCTGCCAAGACCAGAAGCAAAAAGTGGGACTCACCCATGGGAGGGTTAAACATAGGGCTCTCTTGAGGCTTCCTATGTCCTGTCACTTTGCTTTTGCACTTGAAAGTTGAAGAGCTTGAATTGCCCAGTCTTTTCCTCTCATCCCTGCCCTTAACAGAAGCAGCAAGCCCAGCTCCTCAGTCCTCAGTCTGGACAAGTGATTTTGTCTTCAATTTAGGTGACCTTTCTGTTTTCCCTATGCAGCTGAGATAACTTTATCCCACGCTAGTGGTGATTTCCACCTACTTCAACCAAAAAAATAACCTACTAAGAGATAAGTGAGCACATCTACACTGAGACTCACCCATCATTATTTTTTTTGTCCAGTCCCCTCCTTCGCTCAGCTCACCTTAAACTTACATGGAAACCTGAAGAACTTAATAAGAAATATCAGAGGTAATGTTTTCCGACACTTGCAAAGCGTGCCTTGCCTTCCAGACACGATTTCCTCAGTCTGCTCTGTTCTAGATATGAAACCATCCTTCGCTCTGCCACTACCACTCATGCACAACAAGGGAGAAAGGGGCATTACACAGTACATTTTTCCACTGCTGTGCCGTATCTCATTTACTCTTGCTACTGAAATACACAACCTCTAATTAGCTCGCCCAGCTCCGCTCATTTTTTTTTTTTTTCTCTGTGATGGAAAAAATAAAAAGTCACTTATTACTGGCTAACATTCATTAAAAATTGTAACTAGTTTGTTTATTGAAACCAGACGGCATTTCTTCCCCTTCCCAACCTGTCACTGTGTGCTATATTCACATATAAGGCATCAATAATTATACAATGCATTACAAATGAGCTTTTAAAGCCAGGATGCAAATTAGGAATGTAAATGTGGCTTCTAAATTGGCTATGTTAATATGAAATATGATTCTTTCTAATAGAGTGGGAGTAAGCCCCAGCGGTATTGATCTTTTCCCTTTTCTGCTTGAACCCCCCCACCCCCAGTTAAGCAGCAGTGTCTTTTCACCTCCCCTCGCTGAGACTCATCTGGTCAAGTCGAACTCTTTCCTCTTATTTGCCTGTGCTGAGCCATGAGCACTAAATGAAGCGAGTAATTTGGTGCATTGTTGGGGGGGACGGGAGGAGGGGGACGGGGGAAGGGGGGCAGCTGACAGTGAATGGTGTCAGCTGCAGAGGCAGCAGAAAAAGCCGACATCTTAATAAAACAGCCTCGGGCAAAATCCCATTAAAGCCTTCAGAAGCTTGTTTCCCTGCAGTTGAGCAGGTAGGCGTCGTGCACTGCGTGGCAGCCCTGAGTGCTCTCTGGGAGCCCAGTTCAAAAAAAAAAAAAAAAAAAAAAAAAAATTGAGTGCTTTTCCCCCCCTCCCTTTCCTCCCCCCTGATCTAAATCATCCACCAGCCTCTGCTCCTCAGAGTCATTTGCAAGGCAGAGGGAGAGGGAGGGAGGGCGAGGGAGCAGGGAGAGCGTGTGTGTGCCTTGATGTGCGGGGACTAAGTGCCTATGCAGTGGCAGGAATCGCTGGCGAGCGCTGCTCGCCCATTAACGCTCCGGTGCAGACCTCGGGCTGACCTTTGGAGAGGAGAGGGAACGGGGGGACACGGGCAGAATGACAATGAGGAGATTGGGGCAACGGCCTTCCTCTCTGCATGGCTGCCTCGGCTCGCTTCGGCCGCTGACCTGGAGCTGAGGATGTTGGCACCTTTCGTCTGGTGGTGATGAGTGAGGCAGGGAAGAGAGGGAAAAATTGGGACAGAACAGGGGAGAGCCGGTGGCCTGGCAGGGGGCTGTGGTTTGAGAACAAGGGAAGGTGATGAAACTCTGCCCCAAATCTCTGCTGTTCTGAAATTAATTCTTGCCAGAAGTTTGTAGGGAGAAATCACCCCACACATATTTTGCTTGAATGAGCAGTGGCTGGTCTTAATTCTGTTTTGATGGAGGATCTATGCATGTGGCACTGAAGGCTAGGACACCATGGTGTCAGGGGCTGTACATGCACATGGAACCAGGGAGACGGTCCATGTCCTTCAGCAATCGTGGCTTCAATAGGCAAGAAGACCAAGATGCAATTAAAATTATTTTAGCCCCTTTGCAGCCTGGAGATGCCTCCTCAGTCCCACACACATCCCTCTCTTTCTTGATGATGCTCTTTCTGGTTCTGGGGGTAAGGACTTCTGGAGCATTTCTAGAGACTGTCTTTATACTTGAGCTTATATTGCAGAGGTCCAGTGGATACTGTCAGTTCAATACACAGGGAGGAACAATTCTGCCTGACTCACACCATCATGTAGCTGATCTGACTCTCTAATAAAGCACGTCAGCCTCCTAAACAAATAGATGATGCACTTTGTACATTTGAAATACCAGTTAGGTCTCTTAAGAGAAGACAGTCTGCTTTGGCTCAAGATCGCTGTACCTCTGCATTGTATATTTAATGTTTGATGGGTATCTGGTTAGAAAAAAATGTGTCTTTCTTATGTTAAATCAATTTTACCTGGTCTTTCAAATCCATTTGGGCTTATGAACGACGCTGTGCTGAAAGAACGTCCTCAACGCACCTGGAACTTGGTGCAGCAGCTTTTGTTCAGTTATCACTCATTTTTGTTGAGGGCAAGGAAACAAGAAGTCTGCTTGGCTATTAGTTTAGTCAAAAACTACAGTTAAATCTGTACACACTCTGCCTTCATTTCCATATCTGTAAGGCAGCAAGAGTAAGAGCCAAACTTTTGCTTTACCCAAGGACTGCTGCCTTGGCCATAGGCAACTACCAGAAGGAATATTCAGGCAAGTACCAGAAGGAATAATCACATCTCTGACAATGAGAAGGCTCATTCCATTATGGCTAAATTGCATTGGTTTTCTCAGCTTCATGAGACCAAGTCTGAGCCACCAGTAACTGGGTGCAACTTTGTGGACTTCAGTAGAAGCTTCTCTACATTTGAGCTTTTCCCTGAAGCTCAGCTAGAAAAATCACAAATAATTCCTGTACTCTGAATTCCTTTTTTTTTTCCCTCCTCTGTTCTTGTCTATCTTTATTCACTTTTATTAATTCCTCATTTTCCCTATTTCCTTGCCTTCCTCACTTTTTATTTTAAACCCTGCTTTCTACTCTGGAAAGTCCCAAAGCATTTTCCAGCTTGCATTTCTAAAGTTTGATTCCCCCATGAGTGCGCATCTACTGGCAGAAGTTGAACAAATGGGATTATCCCCTCACCTCTGAAACGCAGCCACTTCTGAGGTAGAGCACTGCAGCCACTCTGTCTTCAGCATGTGCCTCGGGTCTCCAGAGAGGGAATGAAGGATAACCTTTTCACCTGAAAGTACCTTTTTAGGTAAGCTGAATATAACTTGGAATTAAGCCAGAATACCACAGTTAACACTTCTTTATGAGCGTAGCTTGGGATTGTGACCAGAAATGTCAGAACATTCCTTTGATGTCTGTCTATTGGACCTGTAAACGGAAAGTGCAAAAGTTTCATCTTTCTCTCATATGTATGTGTGCATATTATGTGTATATTGCAACAATACGTACGTATGTGTGTGTACTCTAAGGCTTTGGGAGTGGAGCCTCCTGGAAAGACAAATAGAAGTAATCAACCAGTGGGGAATGTTTTAATAATGGTAATTCTTTTAACACATTGATGTTCCAGTGGATCTCATCGTATTTGCAATGCTTTTAATACCTCTGAGTAAAATCAAATAAAACTGTATGGTAAAACCCCAGACAGGACTTCTTTTCCCCAGTGTTCTGCAGCCAGGTGTTCTTATTCTGATGATGTGACAGTATGATGGAGGCATCTGCTCTTTTATGCTGTTTTGCTGGTCATGGATTGTGTGTACGATTCAATCTGGCTAAAATTAGTTTACAATTCAGTAAATCTACCTGTTCTCCATGACTGTTAGCCTTTTGTTTATATACATCCAATTGCCTTGCCCTTATGTAAGATCCTTGGGTCACTAACTTTAGCTACCTCCATGTATTCAGAAGTTCAGGTTCAGAGAGAAGTTTTCTGCCTCCCACCTGAAGTTTCACCATGGTCCAGACAAGCAGATGAACTCCTTCAGGTTCACAGAGGAACCCATGAACAGGACAGAAATGCAGCCAGCAAAGATGCTACCTTAGGGTATTGGATGCCTCATTTCCAGTAAGAGATGCCATTTCTAAGCCTTATTCTGTCTGTCTGAATCACATAAGAGTGATCAAGTCCCCATCTCATGCAGTATCTTGAGTGACAAAGAGGAAGAAAAAGGCAATTTTTGAGGTTCTACAAGTTTCTCTGCAATTTTATGATTAGAGAGTTTTTGCTGAACCAAAGCAGAACATGTCCAGACCTGGGTCTCTCAAAAAAGAGTTTACTCCAGACTGCCATTGGATAGAAAGCAAAATCCTTTTTGGGATTAGCAGCTAATTTTAAACGGGAAAACATCATCAGCAAGATTGTAACAATCAGAACGAAAATTTTGCCATGAGTTAGAACACTCAGGATTCTGGGTTTGTGTCCCAGCTGCAAGAACCAGGGAAGAATCATCATAGAATCATGGAACCATAGAATAGTCATTGGAAGGGACCTCAAGGATCATCTGGTCCAGCATTTCTTGGCAAAATCTCCATCTAGGCAAAAGCACTGCCTTAATAAGATGGCCCAGCACCCCATCCAGAAGAATCTTAAAAGTGTCCAGTGTTGGGGAATCCAACACTTTCCTGGGGAGATTATTCCAATGGCTGATTGTTCTCAATGTGAAAAATGAGCATCAATCTCTGGGCTTTCTCCCAACATTATATAAAAAGTAGATAACTAAATCTATCTTGGATATGTCCATTGGACGACCTTTAGATTAATCTCAGCCTTGTTTAGTTCATCTGATCTCCCAAGAGTGCAGGAAAAGGAAGTTAATTGCTCTATAACTCTTCTAAACAAGATACCCTAACAGTGGATGTGGTGTAAAAAGGACAAGCAAAATTTCTTGCTTTTCCTCTTTTATCAGTGTAGTAGTGTGTTTACTAGTGAGAAAAGACCAGAAACAGCAAAAGGAAATCTGTCATCAACAGAGAGCGCAAGACTGGATGAGTCAATGATCCGAAGCATTATTTTTCCTTAGATCTGTCAAACACACACTTGTGTGTCTGTGTGCACATGCATAAATACATGTATATGCAAAAATATGTAATGGTCTGTCTGTTATGTGTTTGTATACATTTGAATCAGGTGTAAACACCAAAGCAGACAAGGGTGCATTTGCATATTCAGGTACTCCCATTTCTTTAAGAACAACCAAAAAACCCTCCACTGTGTCTATGTTCATACTTTCACATTGACATGCATACAAACACATCTTTCTCCTCATGTTTTTCCTTGTCAGAACACTTTAAAGGAAAATATAGATTTTGATACTCCATTTTGGCAGAGAAATGTATAGTGGTGTATTTTTTTCTTTTTAAAAAGAATAATCAATGAAGAGAAACTGTTCCAATTTTCTTCAGCTGCTTACATTAATTCCAGTGATCAGCAATTTGAAGTGTACATTACTAGATGCCTCTCATCACAGAGCTACCACCAGGGCTCTGCACGTGATGAAGATGTGACAGGGAAACAGTCCAGCTCTGTACTGATCCATCAGAGACATGAGAAGGAGCAGAACTTCCTTGTGAAATTTGTTTATAAACTTGACATCTTACGATAAACTGCGCTTCACATGATTAGATCCTTTCATGTTGGTGATATATGTAATGACCAAACACTACATATAGACTTCAACACATCAACTGCTTTAAAGGGACCACCAGGAACGTGTTCTCTCTTCTCCAGATCACACAAGGAACGAACGAGAGGAATGTCTTCTAAATGTTCGGCAGACCAGTGAACATCTCTTACTATGCAATAGATTTGAAAAACACAAACAAAATGACAGATTGCATAAAGAATGAGGTATCTCAAATAAAACTTTCCTACATCACAAATACTAACTTACATCACAAATACTAACTATTCAACTTACTGCATGAATTTTAAATACATTTTGTCATGGACTATTTCCACTGAAATCAAAAGTAAAACTTTCACACTCTTCTCTATTTCCCAGCATGTGAAAAATCTCATTGAATACACAGGGCATGTATGAGCAAATATTTAAGCTTTGTACATGCACTTTTTTTGCAGGATCAAAGCTTAAGGTCAGATCTTATTTCCAAAAAGCTTCTTCCCTTGAAAATCAAGGCTGATTTAGTGCAAAAGAAATTCTCATTATTGCCTTCTCTTTCCATTCAGCCATGAAATAACTCATACCTCTTGGAAAAAAAAAATAGTTATTGGGTAGACAAAACTTCCAGGAGAAAGAAGTTGAGGAACAGAGACTTATATGAGATCCAGTTTGTCTCAAGAGAAGACAATTGATCTGTGATTTCTCACTAATAATGTAAAAGGCTATATTTTAACTCCATAAACACGTACACCTTGAACTTCTTATTCAAAGCATTTTTCTACTGCGCAGCCTCATTTGCTTTTCTGTCTTTAAAACCTCCCTCTAACCTGGTGCTTAACAAACAGATTCTGTTAGAGGGAGGGAGTGGCTCTATTCTGGAAAATGGTCAGTATTTTAACCAGTTTTATCTTGTTATCGTCTTCAGCTCCTGCTTTCTATTTATTTTGAGAGGGGATTTTTCCAAAAAAAGGCTGTGAAAACCCCTTCCCACACCGAATTTCCTAGTACAAAGTGTGTGTTCTGGGTAGCACAGCAAGGGACTGTTCACACCATATCCTCATCACGTTGCGTCAGCCTTGGGGCTAATACCTGCAGGTTGCTCCTGTGCTAGTAAATTGAACAGTGTCGGGGAAATGGACACAGATGCCAAAATTGTCTGCTTATAGGAATAAATAATTAGAGTAATCCCTGGCATCTTTTGCCATGGACCAGCTAGAACTCAGCCCCTCCAAATACTGAGTCCTGTGGCTGATCTCAGCACTATTCCTGAGGGGCAGAAGGATGAGACCGCTCTATTTTGAAAGATGCAAGACGCTAATAAACATGGCCAGAGAGCAGGCTCTGGCAGCTTCAGTTTATTTGCAGGGACTCTGCCTGAAATTCTAGGTGCTTTGAACTATCCTCAGACTGCCTGCCAGAGGGGTCTTTGCTTCCATTCCCCCCAACTGCTGTTCAAAACTCCATGTGCAAATCAGATCACAGCTACCACTTTCCTGAATAAGCTCCAGGGTGGTTTTTGAAGACACATAGACATGCATGAGTCTATATACCCACATGGATGCAAAGAGGTTTACATATATATGCCCCTATCCAGAATGAGATCTTAAAGTGCAAGTGTGATGCAAACGAATAGGAGAAAAATAAAAACTTTGTGTTTTTTACATTGGTCTTGGGTACTGGGGACATTAGAATGAGAAAAAAACTGTAACTGCATTCATAAATTCAAACAGTATTTTGTTGGAGTATTTTCCTGGTTATAGGCAACCTAAGTGCAAGAATTCATGTCCTCCGCTAAGCAATATCTATACAGTTGCTGTACAGCAATTTTGTCTTTGGATTAGTTAGGGGTAATTCTATTTTGGTTTATAAAGTCGATGGAGCAGAACATTGTCATAGGATAGTGGTCTCCCACTGCTACCTCGTTTAAGCAATCAAGCAAAAATAAAGCATATGTTACACCTTGTAATGTATTTCTCATTCTTGTATTCTTACACTATTTTCATTGTCATAATGATCCAGTATATCTTTATCTGCTTGGACTTTTTATATAAGTTAGCTTCTCTCTAAGGTTTACAAGTTAATAATTTAACCAACAGCCATGTACTATATATTATTTTTTCGCCCAGAAGCACAGCCTTCCTGAGTTACAGTCTGCAGAAGATAGTTCAGCTACAAGAGAAATGGCCTACATATGACAGCAAACTTCGACTGTTGTTCCACGTTGCACACCTAATCTGTGCTGTGTTAGGTGAGCCTTAGTCGCCATGCTCTTCTCAAATGAGTGACTTCCACAGACTGTTTCTGACATACACTAGAGCATTAAGACACCTGAGGCTTACATTCATCAGGATTCTGGGGAAACATCTTGTGACTTTCTTGTACGAAATGAGAAATACTATGAACTGCTCTCGCTATTGACTGTAAAATGCAAGGATGGGTTTGTAGTTAAAATGTTTGAAGCAGATCAAAATAACTGTGCTAAATTTTTGTTTTAGCCATGACGTCCCTGAAAGACTTTTGGCTAGTGACTTTGCTTCAAAAGCATTTAGGATGTGACCAGCAGGTCAAGGGAGGTGATCCTGCCCCTCTACTCTGCTCTTGTGAGACCCCACCTGCAGTACTGCATCCAGCTCTGGGGGCCCCAGCACAGGAGAGACATGGAGCTGTTGGAGCGAGTCCAGAGGAGGCCATGAAGCTGATCAGAGGGCTGGAGCACCTCTGCTATGAGGACATGCTGAGAGTTGGGGTTGTTCAGCCTGGAGAAGAGAAGGCTCCAGGGAGACCTTATAGCAGCCTTCCTGTAGCTGAAGGGGCTACAGGAAAGATGGTGAGGGACTGTTTATCAGGGAGTGTAGTGACAGGACAAGGGGTAATGGGTTTAAGCTAAAGGAGGGTCGATTTAGATTAGATGTTAGAAAGAAATTCTTTACTGTTAGAGTGGTGAGGCACTGGCACAGGTTGCCCAGAGAAGCTGTGGATGCCCCATCCCTGGCAGTGTTCAAGGCCAGGTTGGATGGGGCTTTGGGCAGCATGGTCTAGTGGTGGGTGTCCCTGACTGCAGCAGGGGGGCTGGAACTAGATGATCTTTAAGGTCGCTTCCAACCCTAACCATTCTATGATTCTATGATTCTATGATGCTACGTCATGTCAAAATTAATGGAAATTAGATATCTAACAGCCATCAGGGGTATGGCACTTATAGTTCTCTTTTAGGAAAACAGCTCTATTACCATTAGGAAATAATTGTTAGGAAAATATATGTCCTTTTCCTCTGTCTACTTTTTGTATTTGGGTGGAAAACATTGCAGTTAAGACACTTCATCCCATTACATATTCACATTAATCTCTCTCATAGCAGCTGAGAAGGGTGCTGCAGAGCCAGTATAACCAAGATAGCAGGAGTCTAAGTCACAGTTTCAAAGCAAAGTCAAAGCTGTAGGGTCTCAGTTAAGTTCCTTAAACATCATCACCCACGCTGGTGTCTCAGCTGTCCCTGGGCTTCTCAAATGGCACTAAGTGTCAGTGCAGAGTCAGTTGTGTCACGCCCTCAGTGTACTCTTAATTTGTTTGTCAGAAAAGCCAGTTAGAGTTGATATTTTCCTGTATTTTTAATAAGATTTACTTTTGTTTCTATCTGCTGATGATGTCACTGATGTGTTATTATTTCATAGATCACTTTTCAAGAGGTTTAGTGCTATCTCTCCTGACTTTGCCCTTAAAGTCTTAAGGAGAATAAAATTACAAAACTGGATAAAAGAATATTTTAGCTAAAGATCAAGACAAGTATCTATTCCAGACTCCAAGGTCTGTTTGACTGGAATTTTCTCCCAAGAGAAGTACCGGAAGCCTCGATACTTGAATTATTTAAAATTCAAGTAGGCAAAGAGTTGGAGAGTCTTGTAAGGATCAATTCAGTATTGACAAGGGGATGGACTGGCTGAATTGGCAAGGTTTTTTCATCTCTAAATTGGGTGATTCTAAAACAACCCACAAAAACCACTATGGCTTTAATGAGTACTTGCCCTACTCTGTGGGTACAGCAGCAATAGCAGTAGATACATTGCTAAAATTAATTTTTTTAGCTTGGGTGGAAGTGGTGAATCTGGGAAGTCTCAACTGTCATTTGAAGTTCTGTGTGTAAATGGAGTGAACTTTCTGTTTTGCTTTTTATACAGTACATTGCACATCAGGATCTTGACCCGTGACCAGTACTCTTGAGGAGGGGAGGGAGAAAACTAATACAAAAAATTACTAACTTGTTATAAGTTATATCTTTATTTCAGGATTTTGGGGCAAAGAGGGGAGACAAATTCCGGTTCTCCAAGTCCAATCTGCAAAGCACATGCCTATACTGTTCCTTTAAGTTGCACCAGGGATGTGAGGCATAGTCCTTAACAATCTCATCTAACTTCAGAATTATTTCTTCTTTGAAGAACGGTCTGGTCCAGATGATCTCCTGAGATCCCTTGTAACCTAAATGATTCTACGACTGAATTATTTGGCTTGCTCCACATGGGAGCCCCAGAGAGAATTAGCAGATATACGGTATTGATGATCTGGAGCCTGAGTCTAGAAACAAAGAGTGAGGTAAATTAACTGCAGCATTGAGATGAAAAAAAAAAAAAAAAAATCTTTTGTCAAGTTCACTGTTTTCTTTGTACATCTACAACAGAACTGCCATAATTTGATCCTTTTTTCAGCTAAGGGCTCAACGGAGGTCAGTGTAACTCAGAGCTATATTATAAAGGGTTTAACTCAGTTTCCAAGGCTAACTATACATGCAAGTCACAGATGCTGGATTTTTTATGGAGAAACCTGAGATTTATTTTTTTCTCCTCTGTCAGAAACCAGGACACTAATCCAGCACTTAGCAATTGTAGCTAATGACTCAGTGTCAGCCACACTATACCAGGCAGAGGTGTTCATTCCTCTCAAAAAAGCCTTTATCTTCCAGTGAGGCAGAGATCCCTGACTGACCCTTACCATGCTATTATGGTAAAAACAATAGTAATGAAATAAGGAAAACAATGATTGAAACACCCCAAAATTCAGGTCTTCCATTACAAGTGAGGATAGAAGGATCAACTTTGGTATCTTTAGCTTAGACAGCTGAGGTTTATTTGATAACCTCATCAGGTAACCCCAAATTGCCTGCCCAGTGTTGCATGGCTTTGTTTCAAAATTTATGTGTTGATTCTGCAGCTTCTGTTGTATTTAAATGAAATCTCTCTGCATTGATTGAGGGTTTTAGTAGTTTAGTAAAATGATATTTTAGCTTTTATTAACTTGGTCTTGATGATACTAGTTGAAGTCAAAAGTTTTGACTTAATGGAATTAAATCAAGTTCCCAAAGATGTCTGTATAACATAAGCATTCAAAACTGTAAAAAGAAAAAGAAATATTGATCCTTTACCTATTAATTTAAAAATAAGTGGTTTTGAACTCAAGCTCCCTTTGAGGGTGCTGTAATGAATACGAGTCACGATCCAGCATACTCTGCTCCTTTTGACTAATGCCCTTTTCCATAGGAACAGTGAAAGGAAAAAAAAATCTTTTTTTGTGGTTATTCTTTCTTATTTATATACACACACTGAGGCAAATGACTTTCCTGTCACTGGAGGGACATCAAAAAGGAAAGCAGTTGCAAATTTCTCACAGAGCTGAACTTCCTGGAATACTTTACTTGGCTTCCAGAAAATATTATTAAAAAAAAAAAGTCATTTCTTCCTTTCACTAGCTCCTTGAGGCAGGTGGAACTGAGAAATAGCTAACGGGTGGTTCCATAACTGAAGAATTATCTAGAGTATTTTATCTTGATATTTTTAAGTATTCAGATATTAGTTTTCAGACTAGCTTATTATTAGCTGGATTTCTTGCTGACATTATTAATATATACATTTATTTATTTATTTATTTTTAATTCCCTACTTGAAACAACATAAATGAGACTGGTTTTCAAAAAGATATTAAAACCTTTTTTTTTGGGGGGGAGGCATTTTGAGATCATCAGTAATTTTGGAAAATCTTAGGTTCTCAAGAGGTCTGAGGAATTTAGATGTGAGGGCTTGGCTTCCTGCTCATTTCTATTCATAAATGGTGTGTGGGAGAGGGATTTTTGTTTGTTTCTATTTCGTCCCCTGAATATTAATGTCAGACCTGATTCTGCATCTGTCATATGGTAATTCAAATGGTGAAAATCCATTCATTGTTGATGTGAGCTTTCTATTATAATAAATCATCGGTAAATCTTGGAGACACTTGAGGTTAGGTTGGACAGGACAGCTTGATGTAGTTGAAGATGTCCCTGTGCATTGCAGGGGGATTGGACTAGATGACCTTTAAAGGTCCCTTCCAACCCAAACCATTCCATGATTCTATGATTCTATGATTCTATGATTCTATGATTCTATGAAATCAGTTAAGATTTTTTTTCCCCAAATGTCATGTAAAATTAATATTGGGAAGAAAATAACAATATTAAATAATGCCAGTGAAAAATTACTACAGCAGACATAAACATATAAATGCATAGATATACACATGTTTTCAGACAAAACCCTCTCCTCTGTTACTAAGCTTTATTGTTAAAAAAAATTTCTGATTAGACCTAGTCAGTAATGCTCTCCATTTCTGTCTAAAGATTTGAAGAATTCAGCAGAAAATAATAATAAAGGACCATTGCAAAATTTTACCTGGAAGTATATCTCTTTCTGTTCTGGAAGATTATTGCTTTGCCTTATGGAACACATGGGGTGGGCACTTTAGGAGTCCCATTCACACTTTGGAACAGATCCCATTATCCATAAAGTATGAAAACCTTACTTCTTGATAAGTAGTGATGGGATTTTTGTAGCATCCCAGAATATGAAGAATACCCTATAGTTCACTAGGATAGCACAGCCTACCGAAATCTCGACAGTAAGATAGGACTTTTTATTTGAACTAAGGATCATAGAATTGGGACTCTGTGCAGTCCCCTGTTAAATCTGGGGTTGTCTATTCTCTCACTTCAACAGGGTTTGAATATAATAACTTACCCTGACTAATTCCAGTAATAATCACAACTTTGCCCTGAACTAGTAGGACAATCTCCATATAGTTTTTGGCTTCACTGTCCAAAGGAGGGAGAAGAAGATCTTTCCTACTGGTTACATTACTAATTTCCTAGAGGGCCTGCTCCATGTATTTGAGGAAATTCCCTTATCAGCTATTGAAATCTGAATTTCCCTGCCTGACAAACAGTAGTCTTACCAAAGACATTCCTGTTGCTGGGAAGTTCAGCTCTATTTGTACACCATCTGTTTCTGCGTGGCAGGCAATATTTTCTCCAACAGACCCTTAAACGCACTGAGAACGATCAAAGTGTTAACTAAAAATTATAACACTAATCCAGTACAGTACTTCTTCCTTAGTGAAAGTCCCTCCTAGAAGCTTTTAAGAGCATCTGCCCAGAAGAAGAAAGGCAGAGATAACACAGGGATTTTAGAATTAAGGCATGGTGATTTCAACAGCAATTATTCTTGGTCATGTAGTTGTGCTTCTGGGTATGTGAGTTAGTTTCAGTGAGTGTTGCCACATTATTCCTAGCTAGTAAAAATCCCTAAATGTTTAATTACACATTTATTGTTCTAGCGGTAACTGTTACCGTAGCACTAACTATATATACAAAATACACTATTTTAGTACACTTATATTTGGGTTCAGGACAAACTAATATTAATTTTAACCTAATCAATTTCTTTACAGATGTCACAGACCTCTGTTTTGACTACAGCAGTATTGTGCTCTTGCCTTCATCTTTTGGAAAAATAAATGAAACAAAATCCAAAAAACCACAATAACATCACTGCCCCCCCACCCACCCACCCCCCCCCAAATTTGATAAAAATAACTATTTACTTCAGGTTCTCTAACAATTTTTACTGGAAGCTGTTGCTAGGGGGGAAAGGGGGTTTCTCTCCAAGGGTGATACGCTGCCAGACAGCTGAAGTTCAGTTTTGGTCCCTGAGATGCTGGAGCGATCGTGCCAGACTCAGAGCTCTCTAAGGCACGCTGCAGCTCTGCCTGGTCTCAGAATGATGCAAATATGAGAAGCCACAAAGGTGACCTAGAGTTGCCTTCCTCCCCTCATCTCTGGGGTAGCAAGTTTTCCGCTGTCGTTCCTAGATGTGGTTTCCACCAATCCTCCCTCCTTTTTTATCTTTGCCTACAGAAATCTCCATGGAGGCTGGTAGAAAGGGATGGCTGGGCACTGAGAACTTGTCGTATTTACTACTTTATCCTCTACCAGTCTGCAGAGGGAAAAAAGTTGCTGTGAAAGGGGAATAGATGGAGTAGGAAAGTGTCTGACTTTGGAAAGGAACATTTAGTACAGAGACTTTTTTACTTTATAAAATTTCAGTTACAGCTCTCTTCTCCTCCCCATACACAGACAAAATCCAGCCAGCATCTCAACCAACCTTTCAAAACCTTTTTCTGGCTTGAGGCTAATTGCAGCTTTGCATTCTGGGAAATGCAGAGGGTGTCCAAGTCATTGAAACCAAGTCTTAATTCGGACCTGTGTTTCCTCCTTATTAAACTGTTGGTAATTTGGTACATGAGAAGACTGCTCCTGCGAACAAGAGGCATGGCCCCCTCTCCATCCCCTTATACTACAAAGCTTGCATTTTTCACAGTGGATTAGCAAGTCTAGACATCCTATAAAATGTCAATGAACGTATGGATCTTCAGTGCATATTTCTCAGGAGAGCTATGCTTGTTTGCAATGCTGCTCTCTCAGCCCGATCAATACAGCCACAACAGCCTTTTGCATTTTCTGTCAGAAAACAGAACCCCACTCATTGAATTTTTTTTTTCTTTCTGAGGCAGTTAATCAAATAGTGGAGGTAGAGGGAAGTGGGGGTGGGTTGGGGGTGGGGAGTTAAATCATATGCCGAGCACCCAGGGAAGTTGTGAATAAAGTATTTTATTTTAATTATTATTACTAACCACGAAGGCACGATAAGAATTATCATGAGAAAAATCATACCTCAGGGGCAAGACAAGGACTGGGGAAGAGAAGGGAAAGGAGGCGCAGCTGAGTGCGAGAACCCCCACGGGATGTGATTATCTCCTGATAACAACATCCCCAGACTTATTGCTATTATGAAATTTCGTTTTTCCATTTTTTTTATATACACAGATACATAAATTATTTAGGTGAAGTATTTCAATTCCCTGCAAACTGCGAGTTTGCATTAAAATGCTTCAACTGTGAGATTCCCAGGTATATTAATATCCACCCTTTTAGGATGTTGAGCAGTCCATCAGAATAAGCTCTTCATCCTCGGCTGTTTTATGATATTATTACAACGTATTTTAGTTGGGGAATGGTGGGTAGAACAAGTTTTCAGAGAAATAGACTTGTTTGGGTTCCATTTGGTTGCTGGAGGGGAAAACTCCACATAAAACGACTCTGGCTGTTCAGTAAGGCATCCTGATTTCTCATTATTATTATTTTTTCCCCAGCAGAGCTCTATTTCTTCTCTGCTTTTTAGAAGTCCCAAGACCCCTTCCCATCTACTTTAATAACAGTGAGAGAGGATTGCAGCAACAAGACATAGGGACCTCGAGCACTGCATCCAGTTGTGTGTTTTCTATGTCAAGTTTCCTGGCAATTACATACAAAAATGAGGACAGATTGATGGTGTTATTAAAAACAATTTAATCAATGCACAATTGTGATTTAACAATGTTCAGGGCTGGAAGATACTTTAAAAAAAATCTACCTCACTTTTTGTTAGGCTCACCCAGCTTATGTTTACATCTTTCTATTTTCCTTTTAACATCCCTAATTTTTCAGATAATTTGATTTCAGTTAATGGCCCTGATTGTAGCTCCCTGCTGTCATTTTGGAATGAGGTTATTGTTGAAGCAGAAGTGACAATCTCATGATACTCCTGAATTTCTCAGGAGTCACTGCAAATAACAGTGATCGTTTTGCTCACAGGGTCAACCTTAAAGCCTTTTGGATGCAGTGAGAAACTCTGCAGCAACTTCAACATAAGAGCTTGATGTCAGTCACGTAAGGAGGTGGAGAATGTTTAGAAGATTTCAAATCTGACTAAATCCCATGCAAAGAGGCAGAATCTACTAAATTATGTATATACTCCTTCTACAGACAAGATGGACATGGATTTTGGTATACTTATTCACTTTTCTTTCCCATGCATTAGGTTCACAAATTCCTTTAAGAAAACACTCCATAACTTTTTTTTTCTTTTTTTTTTTTTTTTTTTTTTTTTTTTTTTTTTTTTTTTTTAAACCCCAACAATTCAATATCAGGGAACAAACTGTAGAGTTTAATGTGTCTGAAACTCCTGGTTCATAGAATGCCCATGATGCTGCACAAGGATCTCTACAGGATCAGGTGTACTAAATCCTTTTCCATACAGTTTGGCATTCTTTTTGTCCTTTTTCCTTTTTCATGTGTTCTTTGAGCTATTGCATTTTATACCCTATTCCCTATGGAATTATTTGGGAAACTTACAGAATGATTTTGGGAAAGATTATATTAACCCAACATAGAGTTTAGGGGAATTTTAAGCCAGGATAAAACTACGCTTAATGCTCTTATATCTATGTTTGTGGACTTGATATGCCTCTCCTTTCTGTTTCACATTGGAATAAGTGGGAGCCTGGCAGTTTTATGTTCTGTTTCAGTTTGTTATCAGTATAAACATATCCCTGATGAGGCTCCAACAATTATGTAAAGGTAAAATTCAGGCTGGGAAAGAGAGATTCTACACACTAATGAAGGCGATGCTGATTCTCACTTCAGTTCTTGCAGTTGCAGTAGTTTCATCGCTTTATTTGTATGCTGTTTCGATGCTTTTTTATCTCTGCTGACATCACTGGAGCAATTCCTGATACATGTTTGTTCAGACAAAATCACAATCAGCCCTTAGGAATTCATCTAGTTGTTCTCCTTCACTAATGTAGCAAACAGGCATAAAAAATGAACTGAAGACAATGTTTCCTGGGCTTTTCTTATCTACTTGAAGCATTTTGTGACAGAGGAACCCAACCCTGCTCCACTTTACCAGTGAAACGAATGCTTACTGTCAGCTGTAGAGACAGGAATACAGTTTCAACCTAAGGACCCACTGGTCTCAGTTATCCTGACATCAGTAAGGAAATCTGTGGGTTTACACCACTAAAAAAATAAAAATAAAACTACAGATCCTCATCTTATGTATTCTTCTTTAGCTCAGTTGAAATCAATAGAACCATATTTATTTAGTCCCAGATGATGGTTTAGCTCAGGATCAGTATCACAAGCCTCATGGGGTATATACTGAGAAAAAGAAATAAAAGGTAAAAAAATAAACATATGTACACACATAGGAAAAAAGTTGCAGAAGATTGAAGATCTCAGCAAACTTCACTATTTTGCACTCTAAGAGAGTGGCCGCTTGTGAAATGCCGGAGCTCTGCCTGTTTGGATGGATACTTGCAGAGTGGTCACCCCTCTGCCCCTGGGGCTAGGAGAATTTTGTAGCAGAAGGGTGATACAATGGATGCTCTGCAGTTTCTAAATTCTAGATTACAAGCTGTGATTTGTCCCACCTACCTTTGAGTCACTGGGGACCTTGTTTAATAGGCAGCAATAAAGTTTAGAAACAAAAGTTGAAAACCTGAAGACTTCAACGCAAATGCAGTCGTACCTTGTTTACGCATATGATGTTTTGACATTCTAAACAAATGGGGTTTGTAACAGCTCTTACCTATGAATCTAACAAATTAGCTTCAGTGGATAGTAAAGTTAATAACTTTTCTGGGCTGCAATGTAAGGCACTGTAATCCTTCAGGAGCAAGGGCATCAGAAAGTAAGAATTTCTGTTGCATATCTTATATGCTTTAGAGAATGGCATCCAGTCATGTTGCTAAAATCAGGATGATTTTTTCCACTGAGAAAAATCCACCAGACAAAGCTTTGCTGTCCTAAGTAGTTTTTGTTCTTTAGATAGAAGTTACAATTCCTAGCAGAGACATCAAACAGGTACAGAGTCAAGTATGCCATGGAGATGCAACAACTTTGCATTATTATACAATATAAACACTTAGTGCAAATGCACAAAGACAGCTAATATATTTTTGCATCTGTAAAAGGGGTTCAGTCAATTAGAAGCTGGATGGTGGAACATTGTGACCATAATCTGTATTTCTTAAGAGGGCATAGCTATTTTTTTCAGGAGGATGTGGATACACTACAGAGAGTTCAAAGGAGTGCCACAAAACTGATCCATGGGTTGGAAAACAAGCTCTGCGATATCAGGCTTAAGGAGCTCAACTTAGATTATCAAAGGGAAAGTGGAGAAGTGAGTTGATCACTGCGTAAGGTACTTAGAAATGTTTGATAGCAGGGAGCTTGTCATCCCTGCTAACAAGGGCATAACAAGATCCAATGGCTGGAAGCTGAAGTTTACATAAATACAACTTTAAAATTGATGGGATTTCCTAGCAATGAGGGGATATGGCTTAGTGGCACCTAACCAGTGCAGATGTACTTGGCTTTTGGATTTTTTTAAGTGTAATTGGACTTCTCTTTTTCTACATGTTTTGATTCAGAATTATTTGGCCTGTGTCTGCAGCAGCAGGAGGAGGAATCCAAATGACTCAGTTCAAGTTCCTGCAAGGAATCGATGGTGGTATGTCCTTAGCATGCTCAGGAAGCACACAGTCCTATATTTAGGCAATGTTTACAATCACAATTCATGTTTCTGAACTTTAGCTTGATATTTGTTGTGAGAGAATTTGCTTCGAGGGCATAACTTGGCTGTTGATGATTTGCCGCCTTCTGAAATGTAAGAGGTTGTTTGCAGCTGGAAATGGGATATAAAAGAAAGATTTATTTTGATCCTTATCCTCTCTATATTTGCCATCTACACTGAGCTAGAGATTTTGACTGCGAGGGTAAAATTTGTTCAGCTCCTATCAGCTCTTGAAGGATCTGACCTCCCTGAAGTCTATGGGTTTTTTAGCACTTAAACTCTTCTCCCAGCGCATTTTGTCTGCCACTTGTCAGTGTTGAATTTCATCTGCCATTGTGTTGCCCAATTACCTACGGTACTTTAGTTAGGTATATCTGGAGTTCCTACTAATCCTCTTGGGCCTGGAGTAACCTAAATAATTTTGTGTCTGTGTCATAATAACCATAAAATAATTCTGTGTCAAAACAATTTTGTAAATTGGTGTTTCAACATTTGTCCTGAGTGCAGCTGAACAAAACCCTTTGTGTATAGCTCCAGTCTTTGCGCCTCAAGGACTCCCCTATTATACACCTGTTCTTGACAGATTGAGGCCTAAAACAGGATAGCTTAGTCACATATTAACCAGCAGGAAGAAAGTCTTTCCTTTTTATTAATGCCTGCCTACTAGTTCAGTGTTTGGAATTCGGTCTTACCTATAAATCAACATCAGAGACTACAACCCAGTGTGTTCAAGAGCTTTGTTTAAACATCAAAAGAAGAACACAGACAAGCGCTATGATAGAAATATAACTAATCACTTGCAAATACATCTTTCCTGTCAGTAGGAGCTTAACCTTTTTGTTTAATGTTACTGGAGGAAAATGCACTTATTTCCATCCTATCTATTTTCTTTAAAGCAATATACAGGTTCGCTATGAAAAATGATCATACTTATTGCTAATATAACACAAACCCAGCAAAATGGATTTTAGAAGTATTCAGCTGAAGGAAGATTTATGGAATCTTGCAAATTTCAAGGCTACACAATGATTAATAAGAACAGGAATTACTGAGATTGCTAAACATGTTTGGCTAACCCATCACTTGATAAAGCGACAATTTACTAAGGAAGAGAAATATATCTAGGGCTTTAGCTTGTTTGTTGACTAACAATGAACACAACATGATTGCATGTGGCACATTGATTGGATCAATTTAACTTCACACTCTGCTCCTGGCTTTCTTAGCTCATAGGGGACTCTGCTAGGATTTAGCCATAGTGTGCAGAAAATCCTACAATCTATAGACCATTCCCTTTAATTTGAATGCTGCAGATTACAGATGAAAGATTGGTCACCTATAGGATTTAACACTTCAAAGGAAAGGAAAATAAAGAGAGACACAGAGAGGAAAAATACAAACAAAGAGCCCCCGTGAGAAAGAAGTGGAAATGCAGCCTCCTACAAGATGTGGGGCTGGGCTCGATAGAGCTTCCGAATCTGATTTTCCACTTACTCACACAAACTCCACTGAACTCATTGGCATTGCTCCTCATTTATGCACTGGGAAGGGAAAGCAGAATCAAGCCCATGATTTCTACTGCAGCATAGTTCATTGCCAGCAAACAGAAAAAAGGTCACTACTATCCTGGTTTGCTTTCATCTTTTGGGCTTGATGATGTTTCAATCAATACAAGTTTGTCATTGATCAGCAGCATGCACTTTGTCAGCAGGATCAGGACCTCTGTATTCCTTGCAATCTGTTCTGTAGATAATAAAAAGTGCTCCTCCCAAAGGTGAGGGTTGTAATGCAAAAAATGCAAAAAAATCCTAATTGTCCATTGGCTATAGGATCTTCCTTCAGACGATACAACTTGTCTTAGCGCTGTGCAGATGCAAATCCACAGGTGGAGTTGGCCAGCTCCAGAGTATTCAGCCAATTGAAAAATCTCTGGTTGAATTGCATGTGTCCAGCACTGCCCAGCTGGGTGACCCAAGGTCTTACCATCTGTTGTGGTTTAACCCCAATAGGAAGCTAAGCACCACGCAGCCACTCGCTCACTCCTCCTCGATGGGGTGGGGGAGAGAATCATAAGAGTAAAAGTGAGAAAACTCGTGGGTTGAGATAAAGACAGTTTAATAGGTAAAGCAAAAGCTGCACAGACAAGCAAAGCAAACCAAGGAATTCATTGCCCACTTCCCGTGGCAGGCAGGTGTTCACCCATCCCCAGGAAAGCAGTGCTCCATCACATGTAACAGTAACTTGGAAAGACAAACGCCATCACTCTGAATGTCCCTCATCCTTCCTCCCCGCAGCTTTTGTTGCTGAACATGATGTCATATGGTACAGAATATCCCTTTGGTCTTCTGGGGTCAGCTGTCCCAGCTGTGTCCCCTCCCAACTCCTTGTGCACCCCCAGCCTACTCGCTGGTGGGGTGGTGTGAGGAGCAGAAAAGGCCTTGGCTCTGTGTAAGCACTGCTCAGCAATAATTAAAATATCCCTGTGTTATCAGCACTGTTTTCAGCACAAATCCCAAACACAGCCCCATACAAGCTACTATGAAGAAAATTAACTCTATCCCAGCCAAAACTAGTGCACCATATCCCTTATGCTCAGGTGCAGATATACAGCAAACAGCCTCGTGACTCTGTACCATGTGTGTCACACTATACGTGGAGCTGCCTCCATCCTCCTTGTGGCACATGTACTTAACATTGCTTCCTTTCCTCCATCTCACCTCTGTAATGGCCTCAGTAGATGTTTTCTCCTGTCCTGTATCAGTCAGTTTGGTCTTCTCACTTGAACTGCACTACAAGGCAAGAGCACTGGCTCATTTTTAGAGGCTTTTGCACAACCTGGACAGGAAATGCAGCCCAACTGCCTACAGCAGAAACCCCATCTTCCACTTGAACTCAAGAGAAGAACTAGGGGACTTCAGAGAACGTGACAACTAAACTAAGCAGCAGCCATGTTCCTAAAATGGGTGCTACAAAGTAGTTTCTGCTGTCCACCCTTCAATCCTTTCTTTTTCAGATTTTGTTCTTTCTACCCTTTCCTATATTTTTATCTCCCTTAGTACTACTGTGTAGCAGAGAGGTCTCTTCTATCTTTCAGTCACTAGTTGCTGTCTCTTCATATCCTTCCACCTCTACTCCAATCTGCATCTCAAAAATCAGCTGAAAAACAAAATTACATCCTTTTCTGGGCCTATATTTCCTAATTTGATTTTTTTAATATTTTATTCTATTAACTGTTTACTCACTGTAATCCTATAGACCACTTCAGGCTCCAATTTAAATGAAAACTGCCCTGCCAAAGAAGACTGCCTTGAATTGCCCCTGTCATAATGTAAACTACAGTTCTTTCATTTCCTGGAGTGCTAATGGTAAAAGTACAGCACTAGTGAGCATCACAGGCTGCACAATACATTATAAATAAAGGTACATACACTACAGTATTCAAGATAAAAGGTATTAAGGTTACTGTAGGGGTACTGCAAAATTTAGTGCTCTGTAGAATATGCTAGTAGTTTCTAAAACAGCAGTCGGATAGTCACTAGGCACAAAACCAAAGCAAATTCAGGAAAGAAACTGTCAACAGCACAAGCCCTAGAAACCTTCAAAGGTTTTTAGGTCTGATCTATTTGCCCTTGTTCAGTAACGCTTTTTTTTCATGATCTGTTCCATTGAAATCACTATGTAGAAAAAAGTATTGTGCAATGCGGAACAAGTCATAACCTGCAAACTCTTCAAAAAGAGATCTTGCCAAAACCATGCAGCTTGACACCCAGTCAGGTTAAGTAATGCTCACATAAACCTACACCCATCTCGGACTGTAAGCTCTCCTGCATTTTTGGTTCTGGGTTGGCTAACACTCCAGGATCCTGGGGAGTATGGATTACCAAGCCATTACTGAAAATCAGCGTTGAGATAGAAAAATATTATTGATATGAGCAGTAACACAACCTATAATATCCTGTCCCTGTTCCTTTCTGTGGCCTCACAGCACCCCGTTCAACCTCAGCACCTTCATGTGTGCCTAAAGCAGACAAGATACTTACATGATATCTCGGTATTTACATTGCTTAGCCTCAAAAGCCAGAGGTTTTGGCCCCACATAGCCGTATAACTGTGGTGGTTTTACATCCAAAAAGCTAACATGAGATGTTCAAACTTATTCTGGATCTACCTGCCACATCTGTGCAGGTTCAAGACTAAAATTAATGACTTTAGGTGTGGCTAAACCCCCACTGGCCCTGACTATGGGACAAAAAGACCGGCAACCACTTGTCTATATGTTTCAACGTCTTCTTAATAGCATTGCTTGAGCTTCACTTCTGTCCCAGCTATTACTAAACACATTTTCACAGCAGCAGCATTTTGGCCCTGCTGAGCTCTCCAGAGAATACTTATCCAAGAAGCTGGCATGTATATGGCAAGGGAGTAGGTGGCAAATGATTTCGTATAGTTTAATTGGCAGGCTCAGCATAATTCTCATGCCTTCCCCTATTGTAAATATTCTCATTCCACCCTTTTTTGAAAACTGCACACACAGGTTTTGTAGTAAACTTTGTGATTGCTTATCTGAAATAATATTACTCAGGAAAATTTCTGATTATTTGATTAATTTGATTATTAATCTTCTACTAAGACTCAATGCAGGGATTTGTTCAAGAATCAAAAATAAAATAGGCATTTTAAAGTTTCTTAACAATAATATTGATTATATTGAAAAGTCAGAGGCCTGGCAGTAAATCTTCAAATGAGGATTTGTGATAGTGCAAGGTACCTTTACACATGTCATACTTTCACATGCAAATCTCATCTTAAAGTAAAGAGGACTCAGTATTTTCTTCCAGTAATTTTTATTTGGCATTTGGTGCATTATCACTACAACAATTGTAACAAATCAGCCCTTTTGGGGAAACCAAGGAAAAAAACTAAAATTATGGTTACATTGCAAAGTTAAGACCGGGCTCAGCTAAGAACTAAGCGTGGTAATTTCTGCATTGCCAGAGATAGCTCAGCTGTAACTTGGGTTGAGAACTTGTCTCATGGAATGAAGAATTTCCATCAGAGGTGGTGACTCAAGACTTTCAGTCAACATAGAGAAATGAGTCTTTTCAGAGAGCAAGTCATTTTTATTGTGCTGGAAGTGCCCCAAGTAGTCAGAGAAATCACACAATAAATCACACATTTCTCTTGACTAAGAGAAATCCTAGTGTGGAAGTCAAAATCCAGGTGAAATGCCCCTATTCAAAGATTAGACTAGTAAATTAAGTGTACTCGCATGGTGGTGTCTGGCAGGGAGGCCAACTGAAAAAGAACAGCCCATTCTCTTAAACTTCAGAACAGTGTGGTCTCATCCAAAATGCCTGTTAGGAAAAGTTTCTAGTCTGTGCTGTGTCCCAGACTGTGCCTGGGAAAGAGTTTCTGAGAGGGTGTTAGTCCCCAGAGCCTGGAGAGACAGCTCTGACAGGCTGAGAATGGACAATAATGATCCAATGCAAGGGCACTGTTAAATTCAGGAGAGAGGAAAAGTGTTTCCATTGTGCTTAAGAAGAGATAACCCAGGACAACCTGACAGACCAGGGTAAGTTGCTTCGGCTTGGTCACACTTGGCCAGTACAGATATTAACAGTCCATATTATGATACTTATTACGTCCAGAATCTTCCTCTCCAGAGGTTGCTGCTGTCTGGGCTAAGCCATCACGGAGTTTATCAAAGAGTGGCTATGCCTGCTTGCACAGATAACCTAACACAACTTCAACCTCCAAAAATCCCCTCATTTACTCCCTGGTAGTTAATTTTCCACAGCCAGAACTCTTGAATTTGTGTTCTGCAGAAGTGTTGCAGACTTTGGTTTTCTTTTCATAAGGTCTTTATGTTTTAAATTGCTCTGGATATATCTGATCTTGTCTATTTTTCAAATGACTTGTCAACAGTTTCCTATGGAGACAGAAAGGGGCTGAGGGAAAGCAGATTTTTTTATGCTAGAATACAGCCTGCCTTCTCTGCTGGATTAAGGTACAATAAGATATAAAAATTTAGAAGCCTGTTACCACGTCACGAAAGATCTTGAGCTTATTTTCTTTAAGACCTTTGTGCATCTAGACAGTCATTATGGATGATAGCAAATCTTGACTTAACCTGCAATGCAGACATACATGTTCAAGAGGGACAGCTTATCTGCAGAGGTCTATGAAAATAACTTAATCTATACTGGTTCCCAATGTTCACAGTTGTCATGATAAATCTTTCATGAATGCTAAATTCTCTTTTATAAGTGAATGTTGATTGAAGAATGACTGGGAGGATTTTTGGAAAATCATTTAACAGTCATGGAAAGATACTACTCTAGGCTTTTAACATTTCCTGTGAAAGTAAGAGCTGTTGAAGCACTCCTTATGCAAAGGAGCCCATTCTGTTCCGTCTTTCCATGGAGGTGTTCCTGTGTGCTGGGGATTGCAAACACCGTGATGGCAGTGGGAAGGTCTCACTGAAGGGCAAAATCTCCTGCACCATGCAGAAAACCAAAATCACCTCCCACCAACCTGCTCCTTCCTCATTATGATTACACTTTCATGAGTTCTGCCGAAACATATTAAAAGTGACAAATTAAAAGATTTTTTAGACGAGGTTTTGTAGTCTAGGAGGAAAGGGAGAAAAACCCTCCAGTGCTCAGAGGCCAAAATAAACAGTGCAAAGTGCTGCAGGGAAAATGTCAAATAGAAAATCTCACTATATGTGCTGCTTTTTATAGCAGACAACAGAGTCCTGTTTTGGAGGGCTTTCCTTTCTTGAAGAGAAGTTGAAGTCCCTTGGTTTGTTCAGCCTAGACAAGAAGAGACTGAGGGGAGACCTCATCGCGGCCTACAGTTTCCTCACGAGAGGGAGCGAGGTGGCAGGCGCTGATCTCCTCCCTCTGGTCACCAGTGATAGAACCCGAGGGAACGGCATGAAGCTGCGACGGGGGAGGTTTAGGTTGGATATCAGGAAAAGGTTCTTCACTGAGAGGGTGGTCGGGCACTGGAACAGGCTCCCCAGGGAAGTGGTCACAGCACCGAGCTTGACTGAGTTCAAGAAGCGTCTGAATAACGCTCTCAGTCATATGCTCTGATTCGGCTGGTCCTGTGTGGAGCCAGGAGTTGGACTCATGATCCTTATGGGTCCCTTCCAACTCAGGATATTCTATGATTCTATGATTCCAACCACCGTACTTTGTTATTGGTCTCTGATGCTGAGGTCCACAGCACAAGTTATATGAACAAAGCATTAGCTTTTTGAATTGTCATTGATATGGCCTCATAGATTTTGGTTCTGCTTAAATAGCAAGAATTGCTGATGACTATCTGGACCCTCATCTGTCATTATTTAACTCTAAATTTCCTTTAAGTTCCCGGAAATTTGCTGTTTACTCTGCAGTACTCTGCCTTCACACTGTCATGTTTCCTACATGCCATTAAATCTTCAGGCCTACAGATGTATTATTAATAAGCTCATTGCTTCCAAATACATAAAATCAGATATTGCTCAGCTGGTCCCCAATCCTGCAAAAATACGTACATGTGTTATTCTCAGCACTTGAGCAGTGTGAAAAAGGTGAAGAGAGAACTTAGTCTTAAATTGTGCATACTTGCTTGTAGGATCATGGTTCCTATCAGTAAGAGTTGAAATAGCAAAGTATCTTGGGCTAATTTATTGCTTCTTTATTATTCCCTTTAAAAATGTAGGTTGATTTTAAAATGAAACATCCTTCTGAACTGGAAAGTTCATACATTTAACTTGAAAAAGAAAAGTCTTTGCCAAGTCATTTAATGTTTCCTCTTTTTTAATGCTTTATTTCAATTAAACTATTAAAAAAATGTGGTTGAATTTGTACGTAGTTTTGTTCCTTCCAGGAATATACAGGGTTGAGCAGTTTCTGCCTCTGAACTACTCAGCTACAAACTTGCAAACTCTGAAGCCCAGAGACTTATAATACAAAAATAAGCACAAGAGAGGGGTACAAATAGACTGAGTGGGCAGATGCCAATACAGTGAGGTCCAGTGTTTTATGAGATTCCCCAAGGTATCCAGGTCATCTAGAAGGATAACCAGGTATGACACAGGGTTACAGGTGACCCATTCCCTTCTGGAGTAGCAGATCAGCAGTCGGCACTTCAAGAGACATTGAACACCCATGAATTGTGTCCAGCATATCTACATGACCATATCTATTTTAGGTAACCAACTCACAATTCTCAGCTTGCAGAGCAAGATCTGGTCATGAAATCATAGAATAGAATCATTTAAGTTGGAAAAAACCTTAGATGGTAGGTTCCCCCTAGATGGGAACATTAGGTCACCTTCTGGGCAGAGGCCATGGTATGTCATTTGGTGAAAGTGAAGGTTTCCACTAAGTTGTACTCTGACTGCTTGACACCATTGTCTCTCTCCATCTCTTACACCAGATTCTACTGGTTGTTGGCTAAAAAAACATGCCAACTGTTGGGAAAAATAAGTTGTCAAGCCTAGCATAAGTGGCTAAATTTGCTGAAACCTTAGGCCACAAGCTGTGAACTTTCACCTTGACATGTTGAACTTTTGTTGAACTTTTGCCTAGTCAAGTAAAAGAAGGGTCCAGAGCCAGGTCAAGCCAGAAGACAAGGAGGCTACAGCCATTAGCAGAAGCGGCAGCCATAGAGTTAAGAAAAGAAGTGGCCTGCCTAGAGACAAGGAAAGGACTTGGGAGGACCTCAGATCCTAGTATAACTATTGATCCCAACTGTCGTGCGAGGGGAGGGGAACCTAGATTGTAAAAGGGAATAATTGCCCAGGGGTTTCTTTGTTCAGAGTTCCTCTGCAGAGGCACCCAGCTTGAGCTGTCAGAACCGCTGTACCACTCAAATAAATTATCTCTTGAGACTTCAACATGAGACTCTGCTGTGGGAAACCTAGGGTGAAGAAACTTCCTTAACACCAAGTGCCTGTAACAAGCAAGGCTGATCACTGAGTGGAAGAAAGAAGCAGCTAAAATGAATGTGAGCCTGTGCAAAGGGTGAAAACTGAGGTGTAATGATGTAGGACTGAATAAATACAGAACATTCCTAAAGCATGGGATGTGATAGGTCTGAGCATGTGGCGATCCTTAAAGCTGGGGAGAAATGTTGAGACTCCGTATCTCTGATAATCTTCAACACCAGTAAAGCAAAAAAGAAATATACATGTATATATATACTGTGTCTCAATTTTAATGATAAGAAGAAGAGAAAATTCTACTCTTTTATCTATGTCCTTGGAGTTTTCCGATAAACCGTTCATGAGCTTTTAGCTAATGTGCTTTCCAATGACCTGCACACAGCAAGCAAAGCTCCAGCTGAAAGCTGGACACAGTGTCGCTTAGACACTGATCAGATTAATAACCTGCAACATGCAAGCTGGAGCCCTTCGAGTACAGACAGTATGTCTAGAGGCATGGCCACTTGAACAATATGTGCCTGTGCATAAATACACCATCCACTTCTGTCTCGCCATGGGGCGATTGCCCGTCCATTGAGAACAGGGCAGCCTCTGCCACTCCAATTACCTCTTTCCCCTGTAGTCGCTATAGTTGTGATAGACGCTTGAACTAAGGCAATGCTTTTGTATGAATCTGAGCTGCTGGTACAAAGGCCTTTGGGAAATAATCAATTACCATATTAAAATAGCATGTGGCGCTGGTGGAGATCTTTGCTGACAAAAGCTTTGCTCTCACAAGGTGCTCAGCACTGGTGCCTCACTTTGCCTTTCACACCTTTCAGGACAGGGCATCTTGATGCAAATAGACCAAGCAGAGCTGATCTGGCTTTCAGCGCAAATACCTTGATTTACAGCAGCAATAGCAGGATTTGGCATCAGGACCCTGACTGTTATTTCAGAAATGAACTGGGCCCAACATGCTTTGATAGGCTTCATTGTAAGGAAAACTATGTGTTTGCTTACAAGGGTTTTACTAAGTATCATTTTACACAGATTTAGCGATTAGTATTGTTTTGTTTTAATTGGCGATGATTCTCTTATTTGTGTTTCTTCAGCTGAACTCACTCATTGGAATATAAGGGCACTCTTGTGAGGCTTTTGAAACAAAACCCGCAGTAGAGCAACAACAGTTCAGTCCTAAGCCTTTTCCCATTAGTGATAATAAACAGTAGCCAATCCTTAGCAACACTAAAGTACGCTTAGTTTGCAGGCTGTCATATCCTTTAAACATGTTCCCAAGAAAAAGAGAAGGGGATATTAATACAGTGCATCTCCTCCTAGTGGCAACACAAGGGAAATCACAAATTCACTGGATTGTACCACTGTGACAGAATGTCATTTCAATTGCCTTATTAACCATATGAAAAAATATATCACAACAGTGAGAAAACTTCTCAGTTATCTATATCTTACCCCTAAGGCTATTGTCATGAGCCAGTGGCATACTAAGGAAAGAGTACTAATTCAGTTGTCAGCTGCCTTGCCTATTAAACAGGAGGAAAAATACCAGCAACAAAATTGAAACAAGTAATAAGGGTAAGAGAAAGGTCTGGATACCCTTGTCCACTTGATTTCTTAAATTAAACAAACACAATTACTTGTCCTGTTTTCCCTGTCACATAACATTGTACTGGGAGTCTTGTACTGTCTTCTAATTGAGTATTTACTCTGCTTAAAATGCTGCATGGGTTGCACTTTAAAAACGTAAGTGCTGGAATATTATACTCCAAGTTCATGACCTGCATTGTAAACCATAAGAGGATGAGCAATGATCTGCTAAACCAAAACATGTTCAGGGGCTGGAAAGAGCAGGATCACTGCTAAGGATTTAAGGAAACCTACTGGTTTCTCTACAGATAGTCTGGGTTGTTTGATTAACCATAGACAAACTCTTCATAGCAGGAGGTGAACCGTGTCCAGGTGTTTGATCCACAGAAATCAGAGAGCTTTCTAAGACAAATGCAATGACACGATTCTCTATGTCTCTGCTCTTTGCATAGCCAGTGGGCACTGAAGACAGTATTCTGTTTCCTTAATTCAGTGTCATGCGGGAGGACTCTGCAGCTTGATAAGTATGCAGGTGTCCCCTAAGCCCTATGTCAGGCCAGCCCACCCTGGGCATGCCAGTGGCTTGTGCCACTACATGCCCGTACCTAGCCAACTGAAACCTACCATAAGAACCAAATGTATAAACAAATCTGTTAACATTTGTAACTGTTTGACTTTGGAGCACTGTGCTGGTGTCTGGACTGGTGCTGAAGAATGTGTAAATCTCAAAAGTGTTCTTTTCAGAAGATACAATTTTTTATCTTATAATTTTGGTGGCTGATATGGGTTGCTGAGACATTTGGGGAAGGTTCAGTTCAAGATTGAGACACAAAGTGTGCAATGCAGCTGTCCAGCCAAGAGCACCTACAGCTATCAGAAATGCCTTAGAATATCCCTCTTTGCCTTGAGTCACATCTCCAGAAGGGCTGAGGTATACCTTATGTCTCATGGTCCATATGCTTAGGCAGCTGAATCACATGCTGTTTCCCCATCTCCTTCTCTGAGTCACTTTACCGTATTTTGTCACTTGTACATATGCAAAGTGTGTGTGCAATTCCACACTTCTGTTTTTTGGGGATCTTACAGGGGTCCATGACAAATTAAAGGGAAATAGGCCTTTCAGAAGACAGAAAATGATCATTTCATGTCTACAGGAAAAGAGTGAAAGTATTTCTAGTGGTGTGAGCAGGATTTCTATTTTCATCCCTGTACCAACTGGCTACAAAAAGTGCAGTGTAAGTAATGGAGGATGGTAACTAGGGGAGGCAGATGTTCCAGTGCAGGTTGATGACTCTGTAACCACCAGACCACTGGTTTAATTGGAGTTCAGCTGTGGCAAGAAGTTACTATGGAGGGAATATTATTTTCAGGTAAAAGCAAGGGATAGGATTTCATTCTTGGCCATATCCACATTAGCATAGCATTACTTCCAAATCTTCCACACTGCTCTCTTCAGTAGCACTCATCACCTTCACTCCTTCTGGTACATCTGTATTGCTTCCAGCTCCATAGCTGATGAGAAGGGATCCAGACTTTTTAATATACTCAGTGACAGGACAAGAGGAAACAGCCACAGATTAAAACACATGAAAATACTTTTTCTTCTGTGAGGGCAGTCAAACATTGGCATGGGTTGTCCAGAGAGGTTGTGGAGTATCCATCCTTGGAGATATTCCAAAACCCATCTGGACATGGTCCTGGGTGACCTGTTTTAGATGACTCTGCTTGAGCAGGGAGTTTAGATAGGATGACTTCCAGAGGTCCCTTCCAATCTCAACCATTTGTGATGGAGTGACAGCTGGTTGGAGGCCTCTGGCAGGAGCTCAGATTTAGGACTGTTGTACCTTCTTCAGTACCTGAGCCTGTAAAGGTCCCATTCTTGCTGAACACGCTCTGTGCCTGAGTTTTCCCTCAGTAGGATCAGAATTTAGGCCCATACAATCTCATAATTTCTGTCATTCTTCCTGTTCTTATCCTTGACAGAATTTCTTACATTGAGGCTAAGGATGGGGTTCATGTCTCTTAACTTTAAAAGCCTAGAAGTTAAGTTTGTCAAAGGGAAAGACAATTACTCTTTTCTGCCTTTATTTCCAGTTAAGGAAAATAGGTACCTTTGGAGGGCAATAAGGCCCACAGACACTATAAGGGTCCTGAGCACACACCCCACCCTGGAGATCTGGCAGCTGGGACTCGGGACCAGGCTGGAGATGGCACAGGTGAGGGCCAAACGCCATCCTTTGGTGACTTTAGACAGTGCTGTGAGTCTGCCCTATGGGGTCAGCCAGGGCTGATCCCTCTGCCTGGGAGAGCTGCTTTGAGCTGGGGCTTTTTTGCTGGGATCACACACAAGCTACACTCCCACCGTGCCACTATCCTGCCTCGACCTGGCCATGGGCACCATTGGTTCAAATCTGGATCGTGATCCATGAGCTGACATTGTAGTCTGGCCTCAGTCTGTCCCTGTCCCCACAGAGGTGCCTGTTGCCCAGAACTCAGAGGATTGGAAGTGCTATGGGAACAGTTCAAGTTGATGTTTTTCTGGGAAGGCACATTGCCACTGACACTGACTGTAGTAACCACAGTGCTTGGGGTAGAGGGAAGGTGGTCTTCTTCATGGCAGTGAACCAGGGGTCAGGCAGCACTGTCTGACTCTATTCTTGGCTCTGCCTGAAGCTTCCATACTTTGGAAAATTTGCTGAGACCTGGATCCAGAAGATTACTTTCCTGAAGCTAAACTTTGGAGTGGACTAGGACCCCAAATCCCAAATTGTTCTCCTTCAACCCCTTACTCCAGATATCAACATCACCAAATGTAAGCAGTTCCCCCACACAACAGTCCCTTGATCTCCTCTGTTTGCTAGATGTTCTGGGTCCATCAAGCATCACAAAGTTGAAACCACTTTCTCATGATTCAGCTGGCTTTCTCGGGGCACACCTCGACAGGGGCTCCAAGGAGAAATCAGAAGTAGCCCCTGCTGCAACTGGCCCCAGGGCAGAGGAAAGGCCTTCACATTGTTTAGCCTACCGGTATGAATGTCACCTTTAGCCTTTTTTGTGTTGCCATCCCTAATATAATCTAACAAATCAAAACATGGCACACATCCCATCCACTGCATTGAAGCCATTGGGAGGTAAGATAATTGGTACTTCCAGAGAGCTGAAAGCTGGGCTGGATGGTTCTGTTAACATTATACCATGGTAATGTTGCTATCATTCATAGTACTGATATCCAGTAATATCAGCCTGAATAAATTCACAGCTGTGAAAATAAGTTTAAAAACTCTCCATGGAGCTATTTCACTGAATAGTTGTTCTCAGTATTCATGAGAAGAAATATTTATTTGGGTGAAAATATAGATCCAATTCTTTTCAGTAAATTAGTAACAGACAATGCAGAGTCAAAAGGGTATTTTTTTTCCTTCTTTTTTTAAAATTTTATTTGTAGCAAGCCTTCAGCAATTTGTAATTAGATCTTTCATGCTGGGAGAAAAAAAAGAGAAAGAGAGGGAGAGAAAGACCCATATTTCTGCAAAATCATTAGTACTTTTGGCAGCAGAAGGCTGGATCCTCAGCTGGTGTAAATTGGAGATAGCTGTACTGAAGGCAATAGGGTGATGCTGAGTGACACCATGGATATCATTCCCACTGCCTGCAGGAGCCAAGTCTGAAGCAGCAGCAAAGCGTGATGAGCCTGTATTAGATCAGACATTAGCGTGTTTGAGGAGGACATGTGGATAAAAGAAGAGATGCAAGAGGGAGAGCAAAGCAGGGTGTAAATGTGTGAGGTCTTACAGAAATCAGGCCTGTGGAAAAGCAGGAGGAAACGGAGAGGCCATGGAGAGAAGGACTGAGAAGTCTGATGGTCACAAAAGGCTGGCAGAGAAATAAATGAAGCGTCAAGAGAGTCAGCAGTGTATTGAAAGAGGAAATCACAGTTAGCGAACATCTCAGAACTTAATAACAGGGGTTTGGTAGAGTATTAGGGAAATATTAATTATTTTAAGCTTTTCAGTTTGACAGGTAATAATGTATTACCAGAGAGATTAGTCAATGGAATAAGCTACCAAAAGATTTGGCTAAATGACCACTCTTATATGTCTTGTAGCAATATTTTCTCTTCTGGCAGTTCTGATTTATACCCGTAAACGCAGATGAAGAAGTCTAACAGTTCCTATGAACCTCCCAAGAGTGGCAGAGAAGGAATACAACTCTTTAAATCTTGAAATCTTTGGTGAAAGGTTAGTCTTTGACTATGTCGTGCCTGGAGAATGTCTGGTGTATATCTGTGTAACAGTATGTGAAGCAGGGCCATTGGACTGGTCTGTGCACTGGAACTCAGTGAAGTTGAATGAATGAATCATGTTCTGGGCCTGTTTAAGTTCTCTGCATACTATTTCAACAATATGTATCAATGACCAAGGCTCATCCACAGCCAGGTGTAGACAAAGTGCTTTAGTTTCTGTAAAACAGAATCACGCCCTTTTATTTTTGTTTCTTGAAGCTAGATAACCCACTTGGTACCATTCCCAGGAGTGTCAGCCTAATTTAAAACTGTCTCACATCTCTGCCCCTGTGTTTTCCTCCACACTGACATGAGATTTCAGTAGCACAAGTACTTTTCTTTCAAGGCAGGGCTCTACCTCCTGCAGTGAATTGCAGGATGCCAAAATTGCTAAAGCCGTCCTCCTCCACTTGATTTGGTAGTGTTTTACTTGGATCTTGTAAAACACAATCCTTCATTGCAGTTAGTCATCTGGATTTTCTTCCATGGTCCATGGAGGCAGATAACTCTAGAGGGTGCTTCATCCTCCTATTGATGTTTCTGTTATTCAATGTGTCTTAATCTCATCTATATTTGTCTTTCAGCTAAAATTCTTACTTTACAGGGGGAAAGGGGATTTTTTTTGAGGAAAAAACCCCAAACCTTTAAGTGTCATACATACATTTATTTTCCAGCCTACACAAGCCTGTCTTGGAATACCGGGTTCCCACTTTGAACTCTTCCCATTTACAAGCTATAATCTGTGTTCTCTGAACATCCGCCTGAATTCACTCCAAGCAAACTATTTCTGCATATCAAACTATCGGTCCGTCTGTCCATCTGGCTCACTAATCTTCCTCCCAGCTTATATTTTTGGGTTCTTTTCTATGTCATATCTGTGTATCCTCCATAGGGAAAAAATTCTGCCTGCAGGTTAAATTGCCTGGAATATTTGGGTGAACAACAACAGGTCTGAAGACAAATGGAAGGGGGTTTGCTTAAAAATATCAAGTGAATGTGTGTGGGAAAATGCTGCTGTTGTGACCACCTGTGTTTTGACATATGTTTGCTGTAGAGGGCTGAATCCAACATTCAGTGCTTCAATGGGAATCTTGAGCGCCCAAAGAATGAAGGGCTCAGCCCTTGGTCAGGTCTGGGTAAGCCTCATTGCTGAATTAGACATGATGCCTAAACTGGTGCACAGGTGGGAGAGAAACTCCAAAGGACATCAAGCGAGTTACGTTTGGAGCAATCAATGGTTCCTTTAAAAAACAGGAGGAAAAAAACCTAACCAGAACAATCAATGAACCAAAGAAAAGGATGATTATCCCATAATACCAGTAATAAAAAACTTGACAATACAAATTGGAAGGGTGAAAAGTCTCGTTTTGTCCATGAAAGCAGATTACAGCTTGCTTCAGAACATTACAAAGCACTGAAATTTAGAGTCAACACTTTCTTTTGATTGAGCAACCACTTTAAATCAACTTGGCATGTAATCCTAGAAGAATTTATGGTTTTGAAAGGGGCAGGAAGGGTAAGGTTTTTGCTTTAATGAGTCTGGGGAAAGTCATGGACTGTGTAGCTGCTTCTTTGAAAGACTGCACATCACCATTTAAACAGAAAGAGTTACTTATTTTTTCTTCATCTAATTACTCTTTTATGCTCTGCTGTGGCACAAAACTTTCCAAGTTATTGTGCCAGAATTAACATCTTTCTTACTGCCAAATTTTGCCTTAACAGTTATAACAAAGAGAAGTGGGCTTCATGGAGGCCAGGGTCAGCCTGAAAAGACTGTCTTTGATGAAAGGAGCAGAAAGAATGGTGTCTTTTGTGGTAACGTGTGCCTTTACATGACTGAGAATGAAGTTACAATAAGTGGAACTACATATTGAAACTATACATTAATGAAGCAGATGATAGTCAGTAATACATATTAAGCAATTTCATTTGCTTACTTGAAAGATGTTTGCACTGGATACCAGAGCCCTGACAACTGCTTTGTCCCGTATTCGTTATGCAGCTTGGTATAAAGGTATGAAACATTTCTAATCTGGGGGGTACTGATACTCAACTACCACTAACATAATTGGCTACTTCAGGTGCAAGGTAATGCTAAAACACCTTTCAGACCAGGCATGTGAGAAAAAGATACTTATGGAGTGAAGTCATGAAAGCACCTGTCTTCATTACCCCACCAGTGCTGAAGATGTGTAAGGACACCTCAACAACTTGTAGCATGCAATTTCCATGGGATAATTGCAAGCACCTTAATCTGCATTGCTGGTTTTGCTCTTCCTCATCTCATTTCTTTCTTCTGCGATTGTAAGGGCCGGGGGGTGGGTTATTTTTCATTGCAAAGAGCCATATTTAGACCATTCTTCATATTCTCCTTCCTACACATGTTTAATTTAGGCATCATACTACATAGCAGAGCACCAAAGTTTAGTTCCCTTCATGTTCTTCCTACCAGACAGTTCTGGGTCCAGCCTAAAGGTCCCTGTGTCACCGTTCCAGTTCAGACACAACTGAGTTTAAAAGCATTCATGAACTGGTATTTCAACAGAAAAAGTAAATGTCATTAGAAAGAGAGAAGAAAGAGGTTTTTTATTTGGTTGGTTGGGCTTGGGGGTTTTTTTGTTTGTTTTTAAGCATCTGTGTTGAAATGGTGATAGAGATATTCCTAATGGTAGTTTTTAGTTTAAATAAATCAAAACTTTTTTTTGGTTTTTTTTTTTGTTTTGTTTTAGTAAACACCATTGTCTATCAAAGCATTTCATCAAATATTTTGGGGAGAAAATTATTAATGGAAAGGAGGTGCACAGGCAGGGGCAGGGGAGATCCTTTTTTAAGAAGTCAAAGGAAAACGAAAAACTCTCTTTCACTTTCCAGCTAGAGGCTTTCCGGAGAGGTTGGCATTTTTCATGATTGGTCCATCTGCTCTGATGATCTGCTTCACTTCACCAGCTCCAGGATTTCTGACTGGGCTCATGTGCCTATTTTTGACCTTAAATTTCTCTGCTGAGGTGCTTCCTAGGGAATTCAGTTAAAAATGTAGGAGGTAATTCACACGGGAATCGCAAATGGGCTATGTAAAGGAAGCTCTCTGAGTCATGATGAGTCTCTTGAGTCATGATGTCTTCCACAAGTAAGTGGAGAAGGCATTGCCTTTCCCCACTTTTTTCATCTGGGAGTTTGAAATTCATGCATTTTGGAAATAATAAGGAAAGTTTGGAGGTTGCTGGGATATTTATTTGGCTGTTGCTTCACTGTGATCCTTGGGACAAGATCAGAGACATTTTGGTACCTGGAAGTGTAGGGAGGTTTCAAAAAGACTTGAATTTTCAGCCACATGTTTCAGCATCCAACAACCTTTGGAAATTCACACTAGGGAATGTTCCAAAAAAAAGGGATCATCCAAACCCCACTGATTTCACTACATATTGAATTAATTCCTTTGTAGACTTTCTCACATTCCCATCCTGGGCAGGGAGACTTCTTTATTTCTAATTTATTGAGCACAGAAACGTGGAGAATTTAATGGCAATAATATCCTTTTGAAAACTTGTCAATAAGTTGTCTTAAAGGGAATTATGGGGAGATAAACCTGTTTGGAAAGAGGGTGGGTGGACACATACTCATAGCTGATGTTTCTAAAAATGTTAAGTCCAGTCTATTCTTTGGCACCACTTTTTTTACTGACATTACAATTTTTTCCCAAAATTTGCATTAAAAAAAGAAAGAACAACTGGTTTTGCTGGTCTAGGCAATTTGTTGTGCCAGAAGCTAATGAGACATGAATAAAGCCAGAAACGCACATCTTTTCTCTTCTTTAAACTTTCCGTCTTTTAGCTGCTTCTGATTTTTCCTCAGATATCAGCACAACTTCGCTGTGCTGTCAAAGTCTATGTATGATCACATGGCTAAAACCCAGCAAAAATCCCTCATTTCATCCCTATCTTTTTATTCCCATCTAAATGGATGGCTCTGGGTGAGAAAAATAATCTACTGTTTTCACGGTATTAATAAAACCTTTTCTTCTCTCCTTCCCCACCATGTAATGGCATATTAAGGAAAAAACAAATAAACAAACAAAATCCAAACCCACAAAACTCCTCAGGGCTGGTAACTCTTTAGCAGTTTCAGAGATTTTTTTTTGTAAGCGACATTGAAAAATTAAGAATTTGTTCCAGCAAAGAGAATTTTCCAGCCTCCTCAAGCCAAAATATATGCAGGCTGCTCCACACTGCGCACCTCCAGTCACACCTCCTGGTCACCAGACCATGGATCTATCCCAACAAACAAGAAAACTGTATTCAAACAGGTAATGTCCCTGCTCTGATTCACTGCAGAAGAGTGCAAGCATTAGCGCTGTCCCAGGGAGGGGAAGGAAAGGGAGGCTCGAAAAGACAGGGAAAAAGCAGGAACCCTTTTGGGTCAGCCCACACCTTGACAAGTTTGTATCATTTGTGAAATCAGAACCTATGAGCTGTTTCAAAAGAAAACCAATTCCACCCAAAGTAGCTAAATTTCCAGCCTTGTGGAAAAATTCTAATACCATTTTCATTAAAATATATCTGTATAAATGAGAGATTTCCAAATGAAAACGTACTTGTGTTTTGGAGCAGCAGCCTTACCCATTTTTTTTTTCCCACTGGAACACTTCAAGAAGGTCTACATTTAGTATTTCAAGTATAAGTGCATAATGAAATCTCACACTTTTGGGTACACATACTCATGTAAAACTCTTAAAAGTGTGGATTTTTTTTTTACTTAGACGTATATATAAACTACATAAGACTTCAAAGACACTTTAGGGCCAAAATAATGAAGATGAATCTCTTCCTCACCACCTCAAACAAATCCAGAGAGTAATACTAAAGTCTCCTTAGTACACACTGTGAGTAAGACCTGTAATTTTCTCCTGTTCTTCCAGTCAGATAAAATTGTATCTCAGTCCTTTGCAATATTGCTGTGGTTTTGCAGTATAATTAATACTCTGAGGAAACACACAGTGTGAGAATCTCTTCTAGAAACTGACCTGACAGATGACCTCCATGTAAGATATAGAGTAAAACAATATCCACTTAGCTGATAACTAAAGCTGGTAGAATAAGTAACTCTGACATAATATTGCTCACAATCAGCAGCAAAGGCTCCAGATTGGGCAAATAGGTAGGCAAGTTGTTTAGACCCTTGGCCCTACCACTGACGCATCTTCGGATCCTCCTGAGCACCATGGCAGGCCATCACTGTGCATCCCTGAGAAGCCACATAAGGGACTGTGCTGACCCCTGTGTAACTCTGGCGCAGCCCAAGATGCTCACACCATGGCTTAGTTCAATACCCACTGTGGGACCCAACTGTTTATAGACTAGTGAAAATGCAGAGCTGGAAGGACCCCTGAGAGATAGTGTAGCCCGGTCCCTTCCCTGGGAAGTGGGGAGGGTTTTTCTGCACTGTGAACATTTTTACTTTTGGCCAAAAGAGCTGCTATCACCAGGATGCAGTGTGTTCTTAAAAAAAAAAGAAATTAAAACCTGAGGTTCTCGTAGTAATGGAATAAACTCAGACCAAAAGTGTTCTTTTTGCTATTGGTACCCATAGATGATATTCACACACTTTATGATAATGGTAAATGATGTGTATTAAAATGGATTAAAATAAATACTCAGAGTGTGAAGAGGTCTCTCAGAATCATGACCTGATAATACTGATTGTCTGGAGTTGATTAAACACAGATTGAATTGCTAGGTGTAGCACTTTTCTCTTTAAAAGCACTAATCTTGAAAAAAATTACCCACGCCCTAGATTTTATATCCAGGAATTTTGTCTTTGATTACACTGGAATTAGTGAAATCTTTTTATGAACCCATCCACATTATTAGGATCAGGCTTGAGTTTTCATTTCCTCATGTCAGATGGTTGAACCCCACCCTGACAGGACTATCGCTCATTTCTGTGTGTCCTATTCAATATCCCCCAGACCCACTGGAAATTTTATGGGGAAGACCAAATTTGTGCTAAATGTCAGGTCATCGTGTTCTTTTGCATTTTTAATGTAAAGGCAAACCAACCAACCAACAACTTTTAACTCAGAGCAAGCCTGGGGTACAAAATAATGTCATCCAACGACCGAAGGAGCAGTGGCAGTTCTCTAAGTTTCTGCATCACCTGCGAAGCATCGCTGGGATCTCTGGTGGCACAAAGCCACCGTGGCTTATGGAGCTGGTAGAAGTTTTTGTTGTAACAACATTGCCACCTAGTGCTCCAGTGGTACAGTTCAGACAGGGCCTGGGAAATGATGCGTTTTAGCAGCCGAAATAAGTACAAAACAAGTTTGTTGGACAGGTTTTTAATATTTTAGAGTAGTGAATCGTCCACCAGAAGTGCGGTGGTTGTTTTGGGTGATCCACCTCGGTCAAAGTGTGTGTAAAGTGCTCCCAAGGGGTGAGGCGTTGACGTTGAACTCACTGCACACACTTAAAAAGAAAAGTGGGATTCATCGCATTGAAATCTGTACACTCTAAAGCTAGGAATAAAGCCTAGATTGGTCATCTAGACTCTTTCTGTTGTAAATAGAGATAGGTGGCACCCACAGGTCATAATACATCCCACCTACATGAGGATAAACACCTACATGTGTTTATTAATATGCACCATCATAATAAAAATAGTAATAAACATCCTCTCTGTGTTTTTGTTCTCTATGTTCATCATCTAGGGAGCCACAGAGACTCAGACGGGTGCCTAACTCTCCAATGGGTAACTTTGGGTGAGGTGAGTCTGGGTGTAATTCTGTGACAAAGCTAGGAAAAGAACTGGGATCTTTATAACCCCATATTTTAGCCACATGACCACCTCTCCTGTGCAACTAACTTTTAGTGAGAGTGAAGGAACATGCCACTTCTGAAAAGAGTCAAAGTTTGCTTGCTTACTTTTGCAATGACATGTGAGGTGTAGTTTCACACTACCTTTTGAGGAATTTGGAGTTTTGAACATTTTAAATTTGATCCCAGTGACTATGCTACTACAAAGAGAGAAAGGATACCTGCAGGGTAGAGGTAGGATTTTATTCCCAAAAGAAAACAGCATACAAACTTCTATTCTAGATGGTCTTGGGGAGAAAGGTGGAAGTTTTGCTCACTGTAACTGTGCTGATTTGAGTTTTTGCCAAGTGAAATATCTGCCTTGTCTGCATATTGCCACGTACACTGCAGGAGGGAGGTTTCTGGCAGGGAAGGTGTCGAGATGGGATTGAAATGGTCTGGCTGCAGACGGTACTCTTGCATTGTTCCTACCCAGCATGATTTTGAGTCACTTAGGTTAACTGTACATTTTCATATGACATCTAATTTCAGGCACCATGATAGTTTTTATCTACCCACACAGGTTTAGACAAAGACGTGGTGCTTCTGGCTTTAGCATAAGTCATTTGAATCTACCAAAGCCTCTGAGAGCGTGTAGGTATCTGATACTAAGTCTACGTCATCACATCTTCATATTGTCTCATTGGTACTAAGCTGGGCACTACATTTTAGGTACTACATCTACTACAAAATTTAAGCAAAAGATAATCACCTTGCCCTTGTGTACGCTTTCTCACTGAACAATTATAGAATTGCAACACGAGTATGGATCTCTCTAGGACTGGCTATCTTTACTGCTAGCATTTACCCTAATAAAAATACACACAAAACTACATGTTACTTGCTTCTCTGAGGTAAGATGTGTCAGTACACTGATAGCAAACACAAGTGGTTACGGGTTTGGGTTGAAGTCTCCTGTAGACAATGTTCCACTGAAACCTCTAGGCAACGTGCATTTGGATGAATCCAAATGTAGCTCCATCTGTCAATACAAGGTTTCAGGATTACTCTATCGGCAGTGTCCAAGTTACGGGAAACTCTTCAGCTATGAACCGCCTGGCTCTATAACCCGTAGAGGCAAAAGTTCTGATATTTGTGATCGTTTACATTAATATGCTCAGTATCCTACAGCTGTATCTGGTAATGTAAAGGGTTTAGCAAATCAGCAAATTTTCCTTGTGGGCCTTCTTGTTCTTGAACTGGAGAAGTATTCCTCTGTGTCCTAGCTGTCATTACATGCTTGACAGATTTCAGAATGGGATGTAACAAGGTGTCCAAAACCATTGGAGACAGATTTTCCTCCCATACTAAAATATACAGTAGTAACGTGGTTTCTTTAGCAAGCATCATGTGCCTTGTAAAACTGGTAAGTGTGTGGCTGGGAGCTCCTGGCTCTACACATGACTTGCTAGATACCTGCAGAAGGGGAAACAGCAGCCGCTGCTCCTTTCAATTGTCTTATGAAGTGTTTTCCCTTTTTTTAAAAGTAATAGATGTAATTGCACAGAGATTTATCCCCCATAAAAACTGACTTCTTTGGAAACACATCTGGTGCTCTAAAATTTATTGTTATAGACATGATACTCATCATATACCAGTTATCTCTATCATATGCAGGTTATCTTTGTCATTACGTCATAATCTCCATTTGTGTAAATAAGAGATTGTGGTGGGTTGACCCTGGCTGAGGGCCAGGTGCCCACCAGAGCCGCTCTATCACTCCCCTCGTTCACCAGACAGGGGAGAAAAGGTATAACGAAAAGCTTGTGGATCGAGGTAAGGACAGGGAGAGATCACTCACTAATTATCATCATGAGCAAAACAGACTGAACTTAGAGAGGGAATTCATCTTATTTATTACTAAGCAAAACAGAGTAGAGGAGTGAGAAATAAAATCAAACCTTAAACCACCTCCCCCCACCCCTCCCATCTTCCCGGGCTCAACTTCACTCCCAGCTTCAACCTCCACCCCCCCTCAGCGGCACAGGGGGACGGGGAGTGGGGGTTATGGTCAGTTCATCACACGGTGTTTCTGCTGCTTCTTCATCCTCAGGAGATGGACTCCTCTCATCATTCCCCTGCTCCAGCACGGAGTCCCTCTCATGGGAGACAGTCCTTCACGACCTTCTCCAACGTGAGTCCTTCCCACAGGCTATGGTCCTTCACCAACTGCTCCAGCGTGGGTCCCTCCCATGGGGTGCAGACCTTCAGGAGCAAACTACTCCAGCATGGGTCCCCCACGGGGTCACAAGTCCTGCCAGCAAACCTGCTCTGGCGTGGGCTCCTCTCTCCACGAATCCACAGGTCCTGCCAGGAGCTTGCTCCAGCACGGGCTTCCCACAGGCCACAGCCTCCTTCAGGTGCCTCCACCTGCTCCGGCGTGGGGTCCTCCACGGGCTGCAGGTGGAATCTCTACACCCCCTCATCCTTCCTCCACAGGCTGCAGGGGTACAGCCTGCTTCACCATGGTCTTCACCATGGGCTGCAGGGGGATCTCTGCTCTGGTGCCTGGAGCACCTCCTGCCCCTCCTTCTTCTTCACTGACCTGGGTGTCTGCAGAGTTTCTTACATCTTCTCACTCCTCTCTCTGGCTGCAAAAGCTCTCTCTAACTTTTTTATCTCTTTCTTAAATATGTTATCACAGAGGCACTGATTGGCTCAGCCTTGGCCAGCGGCGGGTCCGTCTTGGAGCCGGCTGGCATTGGCTCTGTCAGACACAGGGGAAGCTTCTAGCAGCTTCTCACAGAAGCCACCCCTGTAGCCCCCCCGCTACCAAAACCTTGCCACGCAAACCCAACACATAGATGAACAAAGCTTTCTTTTTCAGGCGAGCACTTATTCTCCTGCATTTGACTTCCTGCAATGTAAGGCAGGGATGAGTTCATCCAACTAATTTCCCAGTGTCATCCTGTGACTCAAACCCATTTTTTTCTGACCTCACTGTTGTGACTACAAATTTCTTGATGTCAATAGGCTGATTGCCCATTAGTTTCAGGCACCTCAGTCTTGCTCATGTTCAGAAGGAAGATGTCAGACACAATGACATTGACCATTGACAGCTGGGTCCTATTTGCACAGAAGCCCTCATGCAGAGGTGACAGACAAGGATGCTAGACCTCTCACTTAGTGGATTGATTACAGCAAGATTAGGAATTTTTTAGAGCATCTAAGTGCATAGATCCCATGGATTTTTTTGAGTCTGGGCATTTGAACACTACTGTGAATCTCATCAAGTGTTTTTGCTTGTCTATAGACACTCAGGTACATGTGGAAATATGGTTGGTGATTCTGGAGATTCCCTGTGGAGAGGCATCACACCTAAATTAAACTGTTACAGTTAGAGCCAAAAGTGGAAGGACTAGAATACCATGTATACAGTAGGTCTCGCCAAGCTAAGAAAGAAATTATGAAAATCTTATTCTGTGCAATTAAGTGCTTAATTGTTAATGCTTGAACTTAAATATGTTATGCTTTTATAGTAGATTCATGGGGAATGTTTTCATGCAGACATAAGCTTTGCAGAAATGCCCTGACTATTAGAAAGTTCAGCTTACATTATTCCAAGGGCAGAAGCAAATTCCAGGCTGTCAAACCCTTCACTTTTAAAATAATTTCTCTATCACTGTCCCCAAACAAACACATTTCAGGACTGTCAGCTGTGATGTCTCATGTGCAGAAATATGGTCTTTGGGGTACAACAGATCTTGAGCCAGAGATGATTTAGCTTTGAGAATTTTTAACCAAGGTTAAATTCTGTCCAGCTTCTGAAGTCAAACAGGAAAATCTGCTTTTTCCTGAAAAACAGTGTCCCTGCTACATCTATAAAAAAAACTAATCAGAGCTGTTATCTGTCATTTAGAGTGGCCAGTATAACTAGTGTATCACATAATATGAGGTGTACTTGTCCACAGGGAAGAGAAGAAACAGAACTCATTGAAATAAATTTAAAATTGATTTTTTACTGAAGCTGGTAAACAGTAGGGTTCCTCCCAGCTCCCTAATTCCCAAATTAAGAAGCACAACAGACTGTCATTATGCAAACCTGCTTAAATTCAAGTCCAAATGATTTACTGACTCAACTAAGTAAAGTAAATCTTGGCTTTGACTGCAAATAACAGATTTTTCAATTTAATTTTGAAAAAGAAAATCAAAAGAAAAGTCAGCTTGAATCATTCAGAAAGAAAGAAGTTGTATGATTTTTTTCCTTCCTGTTTTTAAATTTTGTATTAAAAAAAAATCATATTTGGGAGATTAGGAATGGGAAGACAAAATGTTGCACATTGCAATGCCAATTGAAACATTTTGATATTTAAGAACAGAAAAACACACTACCGGATCAGACCAGTATCCTGTCTTCAGTAGGTGCCAAAAATTAATGCCTATGGAAAAGCATAAAACAATATTTGTTCAGAATTCTCTCCCAGCCTGCAATACCTCACAGCTCACAGATTTCCTGGGCCTGAAATCATGTTTTGTATCTAACTCAATGAACTTCTTTTCTGCAAAGTCATACAGGCAATACTTAAACTCATCTAAAGTTTTAGCACTTGTAATATCTGATATCAGTGTCTGGAAACAGAATTCCATGGGTTAACTGCATGTTGTATGATGAGACACTTTCTCTAATCTCTGACCTGTTCTTTCATTTCACAGAATCACAGAACGGTAGGGGCTGGAAGGGACCTCTGGAGATCATCTAGTCCAACCCCTCTGCAAAAGCATTTGATCCACCTCACTGTTGCACCAAGACAGTGAACAATCATTTCCCAATTTATCCATTTTTAACTCAATTAAAAAAATTTCCCCAAAAGTTATAATTTGCTGAATGAATGTGACTTCTCTTTTTTCTCGCCATGAAGGAGAAAACACTTGTGGCCTCCACTGCTCTTATGTGTATGGTGGAACCTTTTTGGACAGAAAGTTCTGATGTGAGGCAACAAATGGTTTGGCATCATAGCAGATAGATAGAGAGCAAAATTCTGGGCATAATCATGGTTTCTGTTGTTAGATGGGCAAAAGATGTAATGTATTTTTTAAAAAAGGCACGCTCTGACATTGTTTTATGGGCAATGATGACAGAGTTGGGAAATACTGCCTCTACGGCTGTAGTCTTCCTCTGTATTTCCTCCAGCTTTGCCTGACATCTGTGATTTGGTTTCACATGTCTCACCTTTTATTGTGGCTGCAATTTGTGTCATATTTTCTATCTGAACCTGAGTAGGAACAGTGGTCATTCATAGATGCGCTTCACAGCTCCGATTTGGTAGATGTTGACATGCAAAAGTGATGGAAATTACTTATTAATAAATTTTTATCTCCCAACCATTAAAAAAAAAATGTGTCAGGCCACATGCACGTACACCCCCCCTGAGAATGTCTTAAATAAGATCTCTAAATCAACAGCAAATATTGGGGGATTTTTTCTTCTTAGTTTCCAAACCCTGAGGTGTGCTTGCAGTATTTCCAAGTTTTTCACTGATATCACAAAGTCTAAAATTTTCACAGTTTTTAACAAACATTTTCTGTAAACACAAAATCTAGTACAGGTGTAAAAGAGTTGGGATAACCTAGGCATCAAAATTCAACCAAAGTATTGAGTCTCTCCCAATTTAAACTTTAATGCAAAAATGTCTCCAAATGCGCATACTAACAGAGACACATACGTGTATGTGTGCGTTTTCCACTATATATGAGGGAAATGTTTGGCATCTATTCTGAAGGTTAAATTGTCTCACCGATCTGCTGTCGGACGTCAATGAATAGATTAAGGCAAGGAGACAAGAAATAAGAGCTGAGCAAGAGTGGTGGAGAAGCTGCTGGGAGTGTCAGTGTTGATCCTTGTCTATGTTGAAGAGCAAGAAAGTCATCAGAAAGAAATGAGCTTCTTGGTTCACAGAAGAACTCTGCAAGACAGATGTAAATTTCATTTAGAGGGTGCTAATTAAGGTCTGTTAAACACTCTGAATAAATTGACTGAGACACTAATTCAGGACTTGCAGATTTTAGGAATGCTGAGCAAACTTTTCTTTGGTCTGATTTCTGGCAGGTAACCCTTCTGTCTCCTAGGACCTAGAAGGCTCCTGGTGTTTGTGTGGACACAGACTTTAGTGGTGCTACCTTACAACTAACAGCATGGCCACGGAGGAGGTCCAGAAGAGCAAACTCCAGTCTGGCAGTGGATCATATCTCTGGTACGCGCAGGCAGTAACCAGGTTTCGGAACAAGCTAATGTCTTAGCCCCACGTTGACTAAAACCATCAGCAAGAAACTCTGTCATGTGAATTTACACAAAACATATTTCTTGGGTCAGGCATGAAATCAAAATTCCTTTAAGGAAGATGAGACTTTAAACACTTGCTGTCGGGAAAAAAATAAATGTCTCCGAAGGCCTTATCTCACGCATGATACAGTCACAAACATCTGCTTCCGTTTCAGTTTTTCCTTCTGTTAAAAACTAAAGAGAGTGTTTCCAGATCCCTGGAGCAGCTGTCCCTTTTAAGCCAGATACATAGCAATATGACACACACTGTTGGACTGTGGATGGGAAAATGCTGTATTTATCAAAACAGACAATTTTTATCTCTTATTTTTGGACAATCGCTAGGCAAAGCAGTGGAAGTCTATTACCAGATTTTTCATACGGTATTCTGAATTCTGAGTTAGAAACTGGCAAGTACATGTGGCATATTTCAGGAGAGTCTCATCAATAGCAAATGTGAGATGCAAATTCAACTAAAGCCTGCAGTTTAATCCTCATTAAGAGACTCATTGGTGTCCACTTTATCAGGATAATGAGATAGAAAACAAGAGTCCTAAGGGAGACCTTAATTAGGAGTTCTGGCAGGTCTGTTAAAATGAGTGTATGATGACTGATATGGGGGGTCTGCTGTTGTTGCATTTTGTTGTTAATATGCATTTGCAAATATATCTTGTTCTCCTAAGCTTTAAAATGCATTTGGGGTCTAGTTCAAGTAGCTCTCCTCATGCTATTATTTTTAAAATCCTTCCTCCAAATTCCTACAGACCTTCAGCCCCTCTGCCCAGTCAAACATTAGGAGACCGGCTTTACCGGCAGGGCTCCTTACAGATTATTATGTGTCGGTGCTCAATATGTGAAGCAGTCTGAATCTTACACATCTGATTAGGGATAATCATAGGGCAAAAGCAGAGGAGATAAATTCTCTGTCAGGACACACAACCCCTGTTCAAGCTGGGGCAAATAATTTAATCTCTCTGCCTCTGATCCCTGCCTGTAAAAAGGAAAAGAATATTATTTGCTGGCTTGTGTTGTTTTTCATCTTCTTGTTGCCTATTTTAAGCTTCCTCAGACAAAACCTGCTTTCTATTGTCTGTACATAAACCACACAATCTCCAGTGCTGACTGTGGATATTAGCTGCTCCTGCGAGATAAACATATCCTCATCACATCACATTCCTGTTGGACTGCAGCACATCTCCCTTCTCTGCTTTCTCCACAGCTTAAGTACCGCTTGGCTATCAAATAGACTTGGCTGCTAATTCAGCCAATTAAATGTTATTTCACGGACAGGCAAATTTCCAGAAGCTGAATGACTCTGCAGTGCTCTGACCCCAGAAGCCAGGAAGGATTTTCAATACATTAGCACAGCCAGTGGCTCAAGAATGCCCCAGGCCATCAGCTGGTGGGGTCTGGAGCATACACTGGAGAAATACCTGCCTGTTCCAGCCCTGTTCTTGCTGTCTTTCTCACGACTTTTTTTATTACCCAGAGACAGGCTTCTGAACCATAGGGACATTTGGTCTGACTATAATAGTAATAAAATAAGTTTAACCTTTTATTATTATGCTTGTAATTCAATTTAATAACAATTTATTACTATACTATAATTTTATTACTATAAAACAAGCCAGTAACTTTTCCCTGATCCAAGACAAGAGAGTTCACATCTCCACAGATCAGCTTTCTCATCCTGCACAACCAATGACTGCACATGAATCTCCTACTAGGCATGATCCCTATGCGCAAAGCACCAGAGGCTATGCGGTTGCTGATGGTTGTCCTGGGCCAAAACCAAGCTGTGAGTCCAGGAACTGTTCTAGCAATTAACAGTGCAGTTTACCGCATGGCAGTGCTTGAACCAGGGCCTGGCAGTGCTTTAGTAGCACAGCTGCAGCCAAAGGGACACAAATACAGGCACTCGCTTTATGGCAGAATGTATGTCCATAATACCAACAAACAGAGATGAGAAAAACTCCAAAACATATTGCCTGCAGAGACTTCTGCTGCTGATGCCACATCTGTGGGTTGCTCAGGACCCACAGGACTGGCACATCTAGAAGGGAGGAAAGTGATCCCACAGGAGTGCCTTGATTGGTGGAGTCGACTTCCCGAGAAAGCACAGCTCTCCTTTTTTTCTTAGAATCATTGGATTTAGGTTGGAAAGGACCTTTAAGATCATCAAGTCCAACTGTTACCCTAACACTGCCAAGTCCACCACTACACCATGTCCCTAAGCACCACATCTACACGTCTTTGAAATAGCTCCAGAGATGGTGACTCCACCACTTCCCTGGGCAGCCTGCACCAGTGACTAACAACCCTTTTGGTGAAGAAATTTTTCCTAATCTCCACAACTTCAGGCCGTTTCCTCTTGTCCTATTGCTTGTTACTTGGGAGAAGAGACTGACACCCACCTCTACAAAAATCTTTTCCATTTTAAACCAATGACAAGAGCAACGTTGGTAGAGACTCATTTTTAAATGTCACCTAGAGGTTGGAGAGGTCCTGCAGGGTAGACAGGAGTGGGTTCTGCACTCCTCTCAACGTGGAAAGCAGGTTAAAACAGCAGGTCTTCCAGCCACAGGCTAGGATGGGACCATCTACCTCCACCTCCTGTTAAGGTTAGACCTCTGTGTGGAAAGCTGCCACCCAATGATTCAGATGTCTATAACAGAAATCTAGAAAAACAATCCAGCAGTGAACTCCAGGTTCACAGCGATATTTTTCCCAGAGCTGCAAAAAAGGGATTATGTAGGACACATTGGTTTTGTTGGGTTTTCAGGTTAGTTAGCTAAAATAATTCAGCTCGAAAAATCCTTTTGTAAGGTACACAACTTGTCTTGCTCTCTGGACAGGAGACATGGGCTCTCAGTTCTAGCTGGGCAATAGCTAGTGTGCTGCTAGGAATAGCTGAATTTAGGTTCCTTTGTGGCTGTGAGATGTAGCGTTTGAGGCAGCAGTCCTAAATGTATAAATTTGCAAAGCAGTCGCTTGGATGAGGATGGTGCATAAGGCCTCTGGAGGGACATCCTGACTGTTTTTTCCTGAAATAGAAAAGTTTGAGATACCAAACAAAGACAACAAGGTTGTCCCACTTTTCTGGCAAGGCTCCAATTTGATAATTACTATTTCACCTATCCATATTCTCTGTGCAATTCTAATCGCAAAAGATTACATGTGTGTCCCCCTTGAATTCATGGGGTGTTGCTCAAATCCTGTTTCATTTTTGCCATGCTGCCTCCAAAATAAAGTGAATTTTGTCAAACCTGAATGAGCAGAGAATTCTTTACCTCTGTAATTCCATATACAAGAGAAACCCTATGTCCCCATATGCCACTTTCAGAAAAGTTCTTTGGTACAGAGATGGTCTGAGATCACAGGAAAGCCTTATCTCGTCTAGGCATCTATATCAGCTTAATCATATGAAGTGGAGATGTAATTTTTATAGCAATGCCCTGTTGTTAAGATGCCTAATATAGGTCTTGATAAAATTCCATAGATCATTTATAATTGTATAGGTTATTTTTCTTCTTATTCATCACCCTGAATGAAAAAAAATATATTTTTTTTTCTAATGTTGATTTGTCTGACTTTTAATTCCAGGCAGTATATCATGAGCTTTTCTTTATGAGACAGAAAAGTCTTATGGTTCCTGATATTCTGTGTATGTGAAGTATAAACTCAGGGTTGTCACTCTTTAGTCTTGGAGATATAGTAAAGGAGATGGAGCTCCTTAAGTTTTCCAGAGTAAGATTTTCGTTGCTGACAGTAGCTTTCCACATGTTTTTCAGTTTTCCAACATTGTTTTTTTAATATCTAAAGATCTGAACTCAATAAGGTATTGATCTCTTCAGTGGTGTGGAGACAAAATCATTGCTATTCATTACTAGCCCTGTGTTACACACACAAGAACATTATTAATTCTTATCCCTTCTAAATTTTTTTGCTTGCAGATGATGAACCCAGTCTTCAGACAGAGCCTTTATGTTTAGAAATATGACTTTACAATTGCTCATTTTAAAAATGTTGTCATTAAACATACATGTTTGGCTGAATATCCCAAGTCACTATACCCAACACCGGCCAAGTTTTTTTACCTCTGGACAATTTACAATGTTCTTTGCGGTGTATCTTTGCTTCCCACCCAGGAACTTGCTGGAATAGTGGCTTTGTTTGTTTACAAAATTGAGGATTTATTTGCCTCTCTGGTACTTCTGAACATGCAGCAGGTAGTTAGTCAACTGTAACAGCTCCTGAATCGCAGCTGTGCCTACTAAGCACACAGAAACTAGAGACCATGGGATCTGCAGCAGACGTTTATCCCAGAAATCCCTTCTCATAAATCCCTGCACTACACTGCTCCTCTGAAAACTCTGTTCGTAGCAAAAGAGTTTTATTCAGAGCAAATTAGTTTTCCTCTGCACTACAAGCCGCCCCTTGACATAAACAATTTCTCTCCATCTTTAAACATCCCCGTTTGAGGAACGGTATTGATAAGGTTATGAAAAATCAAGCGTGGAATCACCCAGACGTTTCAGATTTCCTGGAGGGTTTCCGGCAACGCTCTGCTTGTCTGTACCACGCTTGACTCCATGGTACCTGAACACCAAGCTGAGTCAGAGGGACTGGAGTCGCTGATGTTTTTTATCTCTAAGAAAATACGCTGTAGATGATTTCAGAATTGCCTCAGGGTCTTATTCCTGAGGTTTTAGTGTGCATCGGTTACAAGGGGAAAACAGTATTAACTAGAAACCAAACAGAAAATAACTAAACTGGGTCATTCCACAGCCAGTTATTATAAGGGCTTTCTAACCTCTCAGAGGCTTTCCTATTTCTGTCCAGACACTGGTTTTACAAAGTGCCCCTTTGGAGAGACATCTTCATTTTCCAGTCCTTTCACACTTGTGTGAAAACCTTCGCAGTCATTAATCACCAGCTTGCAGCAAAATAAGCAGAACCTCTGAACCCGTCTCACACCAGAGTACCATTAAGAAAAACAATTTATCATTTAACTCAACGTCGTTCGCATGTGAAGTTTATCTCTCCTAATGAGATGTTGTTCTCCATGGGTATTTTTTTCCCCTATTTCATTATTACAGCTCCCTTTAGGCAGGTTTCCCTTGAGTTTTAATTATGAAAACAACACCTGTTTTCAGTGCCACTGTTGGAGTTTTCATCCGCTCCAGAGAAAGCATTTGCTTCTCTGTTATCTTGAATGTCTTCTACTCTCTGCATTGATTTCCCAGAAAATGCTGTATCGATTTTATCTTGACATTTCACTGAATGCCTCGTCTTCCTCATTCTGCCTACTTCTGAATTTTAGAAAGCTACACTCACCCTTGTTCTCTCCGGTCTTCTAATTAGGGAATACTTGTAATTCTCCTTTTCTGTTTTAAACCCCTGTGTGATCAGATTTTTTGCTGCTGTGCCCTATGTTTTTTTGAACTTGCTCTCCAGGCCACTGGGGAAATGCAAGGATTTTTTCTTGGTCTGTAGTCAAACCTTAAGACCTGCTATAATATTTCTACACAAAGATGGCTCTGCTTTTAAGCTCCTCTTTAAGAGTTGTTTTCATCTGCCATGTTTGTGTTGGTTTGGATTGAAGAGCCTGGTGTTTTGTCATGTTCAGTACATCCATCATATCATCTAATATTAAATTATGCTTGTGTTGGCTTCAAGACCATGGTCAAAATGTTTCTCCTAATGTATTCTGTCTATATTTGGGGTCCATGTTATTGTTATGTTAGTGTTTGATTGCACTAGAAATAAGAAATAGTGGTAATAATAAAGTAGTTCTTACCTTCAGTGTATTCTGCCTTTATCTCACATACAATTTTTCATCACTGCTGTGGGGAAAATAGGATATCAACAGCCAAGAAGAATAATTTTCACTATATAATAATAAAGCAGCAGTTCACATCTAGCAACTTATATTGAAAGGACAAAGAAAGGTAGGCTTAAAACACTGCCAGGCTTATAATATTATTCATCTAAGGAGCCGGACAGAATTGACTATTAGACAAAAGATCTATAAGGAAATTTCTAGATTGTCCTTATAAAAAAGTGATTTATCACTCAAGCCACTGTGTCAGAGCCAAGCAATATCCTGGCCTCCAGTCCTGGATAGAGCCAAAGAACAGAGTAAGATCTAAATCCCAAGCACAGCCATGTATGGAGGGGGTTTGGGATCCACTTTGTCCAACCTAAACCACTTAAAAAGTGATTGACTACTTTAAACTAGATATTCAGCTTCCTCCTACAGCTTATAAAGATAAATAATTGAAGTGTCAAGACACTTGGTTTTAGGAAATGATGGTTAATCTCCAGAGTGGTGCTCTCAGAAGAAGAATCAAGCTTAAACTAAATGCCTTATTTTTAGATGGGCAAAGGTAGAATTGAACTTTTCCACCCTAAATGTCCCTGAATCTTTCTAACAGCAATAGTTTCAAGTTTCATAGTCACGTTCCAAATCTGATCACTACAGCCTGGCACCCTAAAATCATCACTGAAATTTTAATGGAATACACTTTATCACCCCTTCTTCTACCCCTCAAGTAATGATTGTGTTGGCAGTTAATTCCCTGTCCTCCCATCCTCAGAAGCCCAACTGTAATGGAACAAATAGCTCAAGGAAACAATGTGTGCAGTCTTTACTTTGTCCAGTCTTTTAGGGTGTTTCCAGATGAAAAAGTTTAAAAATATGCAATGACTATTTATTTCTTTCTTCTCTAGTAGCGGTGAGTCAAATCAACTCAATTTGCACTGTGGATTTTGTGGATCAGTGTTATCTCACTCTTAGATACCTTGAAATAACATCTATAAGCATTTCTCACTTTGTCTGCAAATAAAGAAGTGATTGAAATGAATCCACATTTTAGATTTTAAACAAACAAACAAACAATGAAACATTAGAACATTATAGTAAAAAGTGATATTAACCTCCCTCTTTCCCACCTTCTCATCTTACTTCCAGGCCTTGTCTCTCTTGAAATCCACATAATTTTATGTGAAGACGGATCTTTAATTTTGGAGTTTATTTGCAGAAACCTCTCTCTGAATGTATGTGTGTGCATATTTGTGTATATTTATATTTATATATTGTATATGTATCATTATTTGTGGGACAAGCTAACATATATCTTATGAGTTAATTAGATCTCCATACCATTACAATATTCTGCCCCTAAAAATGATGGTTTCATTATTTTTCATTTTGTTATGAGTATTTTGAAGACCTAAAGAAATAAAAGTGAGCTTAAATAACAGGAATTTTCATCAACAGCTGCTAGACCAAATTCACAGGTAATATTTTGAAATAAGTAAATGTGGGTATAAATCTAATGGGGAAAAGTATATTTAAAGGATCTGGAAGACATAGGACTAGCAGACTTTTCAGTTTATTTGGAAATACCTTGTCCGACATTCTCCTTGTCGTCCTAATGGCAGATGGTAATTTCAGTTTAGAGATGGTCATGAACAGAATCTTTGTATATTTGCTATTACTTGGAGGAAACATGGCAAGTTCCTGTCAAAGGCTATAAATATAAATTTAAGTCTATATTCTGATTTTCCTCATGGAGGGTTCTCCCAAGGTTTTAAATTTGGATCACCAAAAGTAGCATGAGATTTTCCTCAGCCATACAGGACTTCTTGACCACTACATTGCAATTCCTGTACTAATGTTTTTTCTGAATTGTACTAGTTTTCCAAGTCCCATTACAGATCAGCATGTTTCCCCTTCAAGGAGTTTAGCTGACAAAATTTATCAGTACCACAGTTTTTATGCATGGTGTTTTATTTAGTCTTCAGCGTTTGCCAGCAATGGTACTTTTGGGCTAGATCTATGGTATACTAGGATTATCACTAATATGGAGGTGGCTGTGTATCACTACTGGAAAAAAACAACTGAGACTAAGGGTTTTCAGGATAAAAGACAAGTCTCAATTACAACACAAAATTTCAGATACAGTGGAAAGGTGATGTAGAGTCTTAAGGGCCATCTATTGTGGTAGCTGTAATAGTAGATTATGTGGGTGAGGAGGTTGTGTAGCTGGATAATAAAAAGGAGATGAAGGACCTTACAGTGGACGCTTGATTTTGGGAATATCCACAAGCTGTGGCATTAGAAGTGCATTTTTTTTCCCCAGGAGGCTCACAACATGTCCTGCAGCTCATGGTTCAGGTTTTTCCTCAACTGTGAAAAATGGAGATGTTGTGAAGAAAGAAGTGAAACAGAAGGCAAGACTGGAAGATTTCTCAGTCTTCTAAAGGTTTTGCAAGCTCCGAGCAATTCACTATAGCATAAATTCACTTACTGTATTAATTTGAATAGTCTATTTTGACCAGTGGAATATCCACAGACTGCTATTTAACATGTATAACTTGGCCTTTACCATGTTAAGAATTTGCTTTATATTTTTATCCTATTTTTTTATCTTAAAAAAAGGTAAATTCTAGCCAGCTTTGAAGAAGAAGATTCCAATGGGTTTGTTCTGGTTTTCTTATATTGCAGCAGGCAAAAAGGAAGGGGTAACATTTTCAGTTATCCATGCTCCCAACAATTTGGATGACTCACATCCATAAAGTCACATTCTTTGAAACACTGTTTTACGGGGAACTTTGCTAAAACAACCAATCTTTCATTAAGAGATAATTGCCAGCATTGGATAAACTTGCAGAACCCAAAGAAAGACGAGGGACTTTTTATGTTGGTGAAGACTGTTACTCATCAGCTGGCAGCTGCAGCTTTGGAACTTCAATTGCTACCACGCTTTGTTAAATTTGGTATTCATAAAAAAAAAAAAAAAAAATCCACAAACAACACAAAAGTGAAACAAAAGCCCTGCTAATGTTTAAATTTTATAGTGAGATACAGCCACAAGGCACTAGCACAGAAGAATATTTCTGATTGGCTACCAGCTGTCGGAGCTGAACAGATGAGCTGGAAAGTAGCAATTTACAAGCTATTTCATATTTAAAACTGTTAGGTCCTGTGCAAAACAATCTTTTCTCTCTGGGAAAAACAACAGGGGGAAAAAAAAAAAAAAAGAAAGAAAGAAAAAGATCCCCGGAAGAAAGGAAACATTCACTGAGAACAGATTCTCCCAGCACAATGGGAAATTTCAGATTTCTTTTTATTCATTCAAATGCTTTACTTCTTTCAAACAAATATTTTATTCTTTCAAAAGAATTAGTGTCATTTAATTAGGTTAAAAATCAGACTTGTTCCTTAGAAACATTAATTACTAACTGGCTTCACCTCTGCCATGTTATAGAGTGTCACAGCTTAACTCGCATCTCACTTTTTAATCATTACTGTGTTGACAGAGCTATTTTAATACAAAGTCTTCCAGAATTTCTGAATGCAGTTACTTACATTGTGATTAATTAAGATTATTGTGCTTAAACTAGAATGGAAATAATAAATGTTTATTTCAGGAAAATGTAAAAGATTTGTGCAAAACCATTGCATTCTATATATAGTCCTTCACTTAACAGCTCTACAAACCTGCAAAAGTTGGTTCTTGTTGAAAACTGCCAGGCTGCATACAATGAAATCTGGAGTAGTAATACCAGAGAGCTGTCAGTCAGCCATCCATCCATCTAATTGGCTTCTTACCATCTTTCCATCATGTTTTTTTTATAACTGGTCGCCTCTGGCTAAAATGCAAATCACGAGGAAGAGCCGTCTAGAAAAAGCTGCTGCTTTCTTAATTATCTGTCAGAGTATGGACCAGTGGACCCTGGGCCGCAGACTAGAGTTATGCTAAGCAGCAAGGCATCACGGGAATTGGAGTGACAGCTCATTTTCCTCCTGTGTTTTTTCCGCGTTCGAATGACAATGCAGAAATACGGGTTTTTCCCACACTTTCTCTGAACACCTGGGCCAATGCTCAGGGGAACACAAAGCCAAAACTGTCACATTTCCAGACATGGTCTTATTGCTGTCACTGTGACAGGATTGTTGACAAATGCCAGCAGTCATCTCAGCATCTTGGGAAATGTCTGCCGTGGTTGTGTCAACAGCCTGACAGAAATTGTTAATGTTTAAACTTCTTCCACTGACAGAATCCTGTCTTGCTGACAGTATTTGTCATATGAAACTCAATCTTTGTCAAACTTGCTTAAAAATTAACACTTCCTCCATTTATTTTGCAGCTAACTGCCTGTGTGCTTTTTTTTTTTTCCTTAAGTAATAAGATTTCAACAAGGTAATATTCCACAGTCCACAATGAGTCCAAGAGCACAAGCACATTATGAACTTATGGCCAGCTTGTCCTTTTGACCTCTGCTACAATGATAATTATGCTTTTATTCCTTGCCCATTTTTTTTGCCTTAGGAATCAAAGTTCTGAATTATTCAAGAGCCATAAAAATCCTATTTCTCAGTGTACAATGTGGAAAATCAATTAAACAGAGTTAGCTTAGCACTTATATAAAAATCAAGTTACAAGTTTGTAGACATACATTAACTGAGTCCTTCTCCAACTTTGGTTTTGAAGGTCAGTCCAGCTGGATAGAGAAACAGGGTCAGTAAGTCTTACCTAGAAACCTTATTCCAGATCTAAATCTGAAAAGTCCTAGGATGAATATAGGTTTGTACAAATGAAAAGGCAAACACATAATCAATGTTGTATATCTTCCGAAAAATGGCATGGGAATACCATGGATCATTTAAATTTATTTGAGTGAACATGGCTGCACCTAAGAAGACCTAAACTAATCATCAATATCACATCGAGTACTAACAATTAAGTACTAGCCTGAAAGATTTCTGTACACTTCCCTGCTTAAGTAGGAAAACTTCAAGTACTACAAATGTGCACCCAGAGGTGTGGAGACCTTCAGAATGGTGCAAGACATGATCTTGGAGCTCCATTAGGAAGAGTTTTGTGTGTGATACCAAAGCCATGTCCCCTGGTGGCATTATGCAATCAATAGTTAATAGGATGTCTCTAAGTCAGTGAAAAAACCCAAACCTTTATTGTTCACAATGACTGAAGATTTAGCAAGAGTGATGTCCTGGTTAGATTTTAAAGCTAGGCATTTATACCTTCTCCCATTTATTGCCTTCACAGAAAATATTTAATTGACACTTCTCTAACCTCTGGGAAAGTGAATCCATTCCATTAGTAATCCTTTCATAGGCCTGATGTTGTGTCCCAAATGTTTCATTTGGATGAAATATTATTCATCATTTAACTTCCTAACCTGATTTCTGAGTATTGTTAAGTGTCTGTCATTTTTTGGCCACTGTAGAGGACAGAAGCAACCCCTAGGCAGGAAAAGTTACTCATATGTAGCATTGATAAAAATAAGAAATATAATCCAAGACACTGAACATGGGCTAGAGACCTAAAGCTGCTTTTATCTTCACTTCAGTACTGACTCTGCATTTCAGTGTGATTTTTTTCCAGTTGCATAGGGCAAACTATTAAAACCTGGGTCCCCCAAATTAGTTATGAAGCACCACACTTAAGCAATTAAGTACGTGACCTATTTCTAGAAGAGAAGACCATCTGTATCTTCCGTTGTAGACAATAATGGCTAAAGGTTCTCAGCATCTCTGTGAAAAAGTGTATTTCTTTAAGCACTAGGTTCTTAAACAACTTGTGGCATTTGGTCTATAGGTCAAGTTTGGGCTTAGTATTGTCACATCTTACTCTTGCTGCTAGGTGGATACCCTCAGTTTGGTTTCCTATGCAAGGTATGAGAACAGGCAGATACCTAAGGATGAGACCTGTAGAAGTCAGCAGCCTAAGCAAGGGACTGCCTATAAGAGTAAGAAATATGAGAGAGAGGAAGAATGAATCTGTGCTTAAAGTCTATAATTATATAGACATTTATATACTTTGTGTTATCCAGACCTGTTTCAGCTTCCCAGTGGATTGAGTCTGGCTGACAAGAGGGGTTAGGGAGTACATTTGCTGTGAAATGCTGGGATTTTAGGTGCTGAACTTTCCAGCATCACGATTTGAGTAGTTTATGCTCACTGAAAGAAAAGGTGTTCCTGGAGAACAACCAAGGTGCCAGGGAAAAGTGGACTCCTCTTCCATTAGGAAGCAGCTGAGAAAGTATTCTCCGCAGCCCATTCACAGATTTAGCAATTCCTATTCAAGCTTAAAAAATTGAGAACAGGGGCTTATCTTGCCTGTATCTTCACTTTCCCACTTGCCAAACTGAGATAATTATAGTCAGCAACTATGAAATATCTAAAAAATTGAGAATTACAAGATAATAGGATGTCCTAGTATTGTTATTTATTGTTTTGAACTGATTTTGAAGTTTACCACTCAAACATCATAAAAATGTATGTTTGCTCTCTTTAACATCCTGGTCAGTGACATCAGTCTGAATGTGTTTGAAATTTTGAAATTTTATAAAATTTCTGGTGGAAATTAAAGATATTGAATACACAACCATGATCTACTTCCAAGAATGAAATATAAGCACTGTTAAATTAAGACATATAAAATAATGCCAGAGGAATCCAATCTTTCCTGAATTTTACATGATTTAATCTCACAAAGGTTTGCTTATGCTACTATATTTGAAGCTGATTATCAAGTAGAATCAATTATCTTCTTCCAGCGTACAGGAATGATGTCAGATGAATGTAGCAGATGGTAAAATTTGATATTGTGGATGTGATTTGTAATTCTAAGAAAGTTTCATTTCAGAGGTTTGAAAATTCTTTATAAAGCAATGTCACATCTATTTTACAGGTAAAGAAACTCAACAGACCAGCCAGAGCTACAAAGGTAAGTACATAGACCACTTGTGCTGATGCATAGACTTATTCATGTGACTTGGTCAGAGCCATAAGGCAAACTGATTGCAGACCCAAGTTCAAAATCTCATGTGCCCAGAATCGTACCCTTTGCATAATGGAAAGAATCCCATATGTGTCTGTCAAAAAGCATGATAGAGAGTTTGAAACAAATCCATCCTGCCATTCCTGAGTTAGCTCTGGGTGAAAGTTATGTGTATCTGTATAAAACAAAATTCTGGTCATAAATTTGTTTGTTTTTTTTTAAGTTAACTCTGTCAAAAAGAAAAGTTTGAAGGTTTAAACTTGATTTCCAATTATTCATTTATGAAATATTAAATTTGACTGGAATAAGAAAAGGTTTTGACTGAAAAAAAAAAAAAAAAAACAACCAAAAAGTAGGCAGTGCTCAACAATTCCATACCAGACAAGAGCAATGAAAAAAATTTGAGCTACACAGATGGGGTCCAATCAGATGTAAGATGCAAAATTCAGCCCTGCAATGAAAAGTTTTGGATCGACATAGGGTTTATCTGGAGGCTGCTTGGAAGTTGGCAGACTGAAAGATAGATATTGCAAACTTCAACTGGCTCCTTTTGTTCCCTGGCCAGCCTTGCAGCAACCTATTCTTCCCCAAACCGCGGCACGTCTCTGCACATCTTCTCTGAGTGATCACCTGCACTGAGTAAAACGGAAAATCCTTCATTCTCCTTGACACAACTAAGATGATGTAAAGAACAGAACAGAGTCGAAAAGCCTATGAGAGCAGAGCAGAGCATAGACTATCCAGCCTCAGTCCTGGGCTAAATAATTATCTCCGGGTATTGTATTATTTGCATAATTAAAAAGTTTGGCTGAATTTCCGACACGCTGTCTCCTACATCAGGGAGGTGGTGGGGGCGAGTTAATCAGCAGGAGGAAAGTGAAGGTTAATGAATTGTTATTCAGATGGTGCAGGCCCTGTGAGATTTGTGGATAATTGATACCATTTGGGAGCTAAGGCAGGGTGGAAGACGAGAGAGGAGCTGCCGCAGCAGCTAGACTGGAAAAGAGCAAGCAAATGATAACTTAGCAATTATCATTTTGATGGGTTTGTTTGTCTTTTTTTTTTTTTAACTTCTTTCCCTGTCTCGCTCTCTCTCTTTTTTTTTTTTCTTTCTTTTCTGTTCCCCCATGAGTTGAGTAGAATTAAGATGGATGCAAAAAAATCATTCAAAAAAATTAAATATCTGGCAAAGGCAATGGCCTTTGAAATCTCATCTGGGAAATTGTCATCTGGAAGGTGGAAAAGATAATTTAGTGTGAGCTGGAAGTATGGTAGCAGCTTCAGGTTGCAGAGGTTCCTTTGACTTCAGCATGGGCTTTTTCCAGCAGGTGAAATTCCCCTTTTACAGAAGTCCAGGGTAAGCCTTGGATACCATTATCCCACTGTCACTTATTATGCATGCTATGAAAACATCTAGAGGACATGAACTCAAGCCCCACTGTATTCACCATTGTCCAAAAAGCTCACATCCCAAGGACCCTACCGTTTTAATTAATAAATCAGCATGAGAAGAAACCCATGATGTGATGTGTAGTATCTAAAGCTACGAACAGGTGAGTAAAAGCAGCTGCATCTCCTGAACCAGGGCATTGTAAATCAAGAACTTTAAACCATCCTTCTGAACCATGTTGCGGGGCTTCACCAAGCTGCTGGCATTTGACATTCTAAGGAAGATATGAGAAACACCACTGAAAGATTTCTGTCCAGGCACAGCTTTCAGATGACTGTGGTTAAAGAGTGGCAAGATGGAGATCTTCTCCATCTTGGATAGGTCTCCTGTCCAAGAAAATCATTTATCATTTAATTCAGAGATAATTATTTCTAATTTAAGCTATTTGAGCTATGAAAAAATAATTTAATTCAGGTAATATTCTATTACTAGAATTATTTAGGGACACAAAACAAACTTCAAGAAGCTCCCTGACACTGGTTGACTACCATCATCAGTTTGAGACATTTCACAAACACATTTAAAATGCTTACTTTTGGCCCATAATAAAAAAAAAAAAAAATCAACAAACATGTTGATTTTTTATCTGTCTAGAGACAGAACAATAAGTATTTCAGCAGCAGTGCTGTTCTTGCATAAACCCGGAAATTTTAATGTACAGGACATTCTGATATTTCACAAAATCATTGCTGTGGGTCCCAAATGACCTGAATGGGAACCTGTCTATTCTCTGCTGCTGTCTCCCCAAAATCAAGATGTTTGGGGTGGAATATTTGGCCTTCAATGAAAAAAGCATTTTCTGAAGAAAACTGAGGTCCGTGCTGCAGGCAGAAAGTTGGAGAGGAAAGGTTGCTCAAAACAGAGTAGAGAGAAATTTCTTTTGTTGACTCTTAGATGGAGCCTGAAGTTTAGTAGTAAAAATTATTTGGTGAAAATAATCTAAAAATTAGTTTTCACTACCTCTAAGTCAAATAAATGGCTGCTATGATAGAAACACAAGATCTGTAGATACAAACAGATAAGTACTATGTTTGAGATCACAGAATCACAGAATCACAGAACGGTAAGGGTTGGAAGGGACCTCTGGAGATCATCTAGTCCAAATCCCCTGTGAGCGAGTCCAGAGGAGGCCACGAAGCTGATCAGAGGGCTGGAGCACCTCTGCTATGAGGACAGGCTGAGACAGTTGGGGCTGTTCAGCCTGGAGAAAAGGCAGCTCCAGGGAGATCTAGTTGCGGCTATCCAGTACCTGAAGGGGCCTACAGAAAAGATGGTGAGGGACTGTTTATCAGGGAGTGTAGCGACAGGACAAGGGGTAATGGGTTTAAGCTGGAGGAGGGTCGATTTAGATTAGGTGTTAGAAAGAAATTCTTTACTGTTAGAGTGGTGAGGCACTGGAACAGATTGCCCATAGAGGTTGTGGAGGCCCCATGTCTGGAAGTGTTCAAGGCCAGGCTGGATGAGGCTTTGGGTAATCTGGTCTAGTGGAGGGTGTCCCTGCCCATGGCGGGGAGATTGGAACTAGATGATCTTTGAGGTCACTTCCAACCCTAACCATTCTATGATTTTATGATTCTAAAGCAGGATCATCTAGAGCAGGTTGCACAGGATCACATCCAGGTGGGTGCTGAATCTCTCCAGAGAAGCAGAGTCCACAACCTCTCTGGGCAGCCTGTTCCAGTGCTCGGACACCCTCAGAGTGAAGAAGTTTTTCCTCATGTTCAAATGGAACTTCCTGCATTCCACTTTGTGCCCATTGCCCCTTGTCCTGTCACTGGGCACCACTGAGAAGAGTCTGGCCCCATCCTCTAGACACCCGCCCTTCAGATATTTCTAAGTATTGATGAGATCCCCTCTCAGTCTTCTCTTCTCCAGGCTAACCAGCCCCAGCTCTCTCAGCCTTTCCTCATACCAGAGATGCTCCAGTCCCCTCATCATCCTCATAGCCCTCCGCTGGACTGTCTCCACTAGTTCCCTGTCTGTCTTGAACTGGGGAGCCCAGAACTGGACGCAGAACTCCAGATGTGGCCTCACCAGGGCAGAGTAGAGAAGGAGGATGACATCCCTCGACCTGCTGGCCATGCTCTTCTCCATGCACCCCAGGACACCATTGGCCTTCGTGGCCACGAGGGCACATTGCTGGCTCATGGAGAGCTTGTTGTCCACCAGGACTTACAGGTCCTTCTCCGCAGTACTGCTTCCCAGCAGATCAACTCCTAACCTGTACTGGTGCCTGGGGTTATTCCTCCCTGGGTGCAGGACCCTACACTTGCCCTTGTTGAATTTCATTAGGTACCTCTCCACCCAACTCTCCAGCCTGTCCAGATCTCTCTGAACGGCAGTGCAGCTTTCTGGTGTATCAGCCACTCGTCCCAATTTTGTATCATCAGCGAATTTGCTGAGGCTAAACTCTGTCCCCTTGTCCAGGTCATTAGTGAATATGTTGAATAAGACCGAACCCAGTAGTGACCCCTGGGGCACACCACTAGCAACTGGCCTCCAACTAGCTCCCTGCTTGTCACAACCCTCTGAGTCCTGCCATTTAGCCAGTTCGTAATCCACCTCACTGTGCACGCATCTAACCCACACTTCCTAAGCTTACGCATGAGGATGTTATGGGAGACAGTGTCAAAAGCCTTACTGAAGTCAAGGCAGAAACATCCACTGCTCTCCCTTCATCCACCCACCCAGTCATGCCATCACAGAAGGCTGTCAGATTGGTCAGTCATGATTTCCCCTTCGTGAATGCATGTTGACCACTTCTGATAACCACCTTTTCCTCCACATGCTTAGAGATGACCTCCAGAATGAGCTGTTCCATCACCTTTGCAGGGATGGAGGTGAGGCTGACTGGCCTGTAGTTTCCTGGGTCCTCCTTCTTGCGCTTTGTTAAGACTGGAGTGACATTGGCTTTCATCCAGTCCTGAGGCACCTCTCCTGTTCTCCATGACCTTTCAAAGATGACAGAGAGTGGCTTAGCAATAACACCTGCCAGCTCCCTGAGCACTCATGGGTGCATCCCATTGGGGATCATGGATTTGTGGACGTCAAGTTTGCCTAAATGATCTCTAACTCTGTCCTCTTCGACCAAGGGAAGGTCTTCCTTTCTCCAGACTTTCTCTCCTACCTGCAGGGTCTGGGATTCCTGATGGCTGGCATTAGCAGTAAAGACTGAAGCAAAGAATGCATTCAGTAAGTTCACCTTCTCTGTATCCTCCATCACCAGGGCACCCACCTCATTCAGCAGTGGGCCAACATTTTCCATAGTCTTCCTTTTGCTGCTGATGTACTTGAATAAACCCTTCTTGTTGTCCTCAACATCTCTTGGAGATTTAATTCCAAGTGGGCCTTAGCCTTCCTTGTTGTATCCCTACATACTCTGACTAATTCCCTATATTCCTTCCAAGTGGCCAGTCACTTTTTCCACATTCGGTAATCTTCCTTTTTCCCTTTGAGTTTTTCCAAGAGCTCCTTGCTCGTCCATGCAGGTGCCCTGCCTCCTTTGCTTGATTTCCTACTCTTCAGGATGGACCAATCTTGAGCTTGGAGGAAGTGGTGCTTGAATATTGACCTGCTCTCGGACTCCCCTACCTTCTGGAGCCCTAACCCATGGGATTCTCCCAAGCAGGTCTTTGGAGAGGCCAGAGTTAACTCTCCTGAAGTCCAGGGTTGTAATCCCACTTATTGTCCTGCTTCTTCAATGCAGGATCCTGAATTCCACCATCTCATGGTCACAGCAGCCAAAGCTGCCCCCACCGTTCACAACCAGTCCTTCTTTGTTTGTTAGTACCAGGGCAGCAGCACCCTTCTCTTCGTGGGGTCCTCCACCACCTGTGTCAAAAAGTTGTCATCAATGCTCTGCAGGAACCTCCTGTACTGTGCATGCCCAGCTGTATTGGCTTTCCAGCAAATACCAGGGTGGTTGAAGTCCTCCATGAGGACCAGGGCCTGTGATCATGAAGCTACTTCCAGCTGACTGTAGAAAGTCTCATCAACTTCCTCTTCCTGATCAGGTGGCCTGTAGTAAACACACACAACAGTGTCACCCATATTAACCTGCCCCTTAATTCTTACCCATAAGCTCTCAACTCGTTCTTCATCCAACCCTGGGCAGAGCTCAATACATTCCAGTTGCTTCTCACATAAAGAGCAACTCCACCACCTTGCCTTTCTGGCCTCTCTTTCCTAAAAACTATGTAGCCATCCATGACAGCATTCCAGTCATGCAAGCTATCCCATCATGTCTCTCTAATTGCAATGAGATCACGGCCCTGCAACCACACACAGACCTCTAGTACCTCCTATTGATTCCCCATACTGCGTGTGTTGATGTACAGGCATTTCAGAGAGGTAACTGAGCATGCACGTTTCCCTGGAGGGGTCAAAAAAGTTTTAATATGACGTCCAATGAAATAAGAAGGTTATGCAATGGCTTAACATATAGGACTAGGCAAAACACTTTAGAAAACTTTGAGATTTAATCTGAGTTTAGCAAAAGGTAGTGTTGATCTATATATTACGCGGAACATATTAGTAAAGCCAAGTCTTCATATAACCTAAGAGGAAGAAGAGTCCAGTACAACTGCATCTTACTGGAGGGAAGTGTTACTTTCATTATGGTATCAATTATTGCCTTCCTGGAAAATCTGTATTTCTCTACCAGTGAAATTTTGCTGCACTCCCTAAGCATTTTGGTGCTCATTTTAGGTTCTGCAGCAAACCCACATGACTTTGGCCCAAATGGGTAAGATCAACATAGTATCTATTTGGACTTTGTTAGTATTTCCCATCCCTTCCACTGGTGTTAGTCTAGAACAACTCCATTTTCCTATTATGATCTGATAAGATCAGTCCTGAACTGATCTTATCCTTTCTACCTTGCCTGGCTGTCTTTGAACTACTTTTTTCTATTTTTCTTTCTTTTTTTTTTTTTTTTTTCCCCATATTACAAGTTCCTGGACCTTTGAGACCTTAGCAACTTCAGTAAAGTTTTATTTATTTATTGAATAAAAAATTCAGTGGTAAAAGAACATACACTCACATGTACCTGTATGGCGGGAAGGGGAGGGGTTGCAGAATCTAGGGCACAGCTTGCCACGATGAAAAAGATGACAGGTGCCCCCCACTGCAAGCGTGGGACTGAGAGACCGTGGATTGAATTTAAGGAGGATGCTAGTGACTTCAGGGACAACTCTTCTACCTGCAATATTTCCTTGTAGTTAAAATATACAGCACACTGCTGAAGCTAGTTATAGAGACAGGCAAGTGTGAAAATTAATTTAAGAGGCAGTTACACAGATTTTGGGTGAAGGTCTGAATAATGAAAATAGCACTCCTAGGGACATATTTTTGGCTGATTCCAGTGCTGAAATACGCTGTAATGTTGGCTGATCTCTATTTAATACAATCCTGCAAGCAGGTGTCCTTGATGGTGCTTCAAGACTTCTTGCAAATAACTCCTTATGTTGCCACTTTTAAAATATGTGGGCAGTATTGTTGGACACAAATCACAAACACAAAATAAATGAAAAAAAAAAAAGACACAGCATTTTGCACTGAAGAGTGAAGCATATAAAATAACTGGGTTATGCTCTAACAGAAAGCATGGTAGAAAATATAGCTCTGCAAATTTATCGGGGCGACTGAAATAGTGGACAAATTAACAGTTCCTAGATTGATAAATATGCTCTGGGTCACATGGATGGCAGCAGTGATCAGAGTGCAAGACTGGATGTAGAGAGAGGGAGATGATGATTCCTTGCAGTCCATCATATATGAAATTTTGCTACTTTCCTTCTCTGTCTTGTGTCCACATTTTTCCTATCAATCTTTTGGTGCTATTGCTTTTGACCCAGGGACTACCTCCACCCTAGTGGCAATTTTGGACATAGTTTAATTGAGACATATCAAATCCCTGTGCTCAGAAGCTGAAACCTGAAAAACACAAGACAAGGAAGCTTTCCGAAAGCCAGAGACATTTAGGCACCATTACCAGAAGACGGGAGGAATTGTTGTCACCTCAGCTCAGTAAATCCAGACAAGCTTGAATTTTCACATCTGTATTTTGTCTTCGAAAATTTGTGTGGTCAGTTTAGGCTAATGATTGAGATTTCCTCACTCTTAATAAAATGGGGCAGCTCCAGGGGAATAGTCTGCATTAGACATTAGGTATTATGGTATGATGAATAACTCAAGATGGCTTTTTTCTTCCCCATTGACTAAAGAAATGGCCTACATATTCAGCTTAGCTTTTAGACCTCTGATATTAAGTGCTTTGAATTAGGTAATACAGTCCTGTATATCTAATTTTTAGTCAATTAAAAATATGTAGATTAATCCTACCATTCTACCATCTTCAGTAACAAATTTATAATTGCTGTTTGGTTTTTTATCACTCTCTACTATTGTTTATGATAATAAATGCCTGGTTTTGAAAAGAAGTAGAATTTAATGTGATCCTAAGCCTTGATTTCTCCCAGAAAGAATACATTGAGTTTTGTTGCAGCAGATGCCATCACTGACCATTGAGCTAGAAATTTTCTACTTTATGGGTGTAGTGCAAAATTTAAACCAATCTGTTTGATTAGCAAAATCCAAGCGGTTGCAAAGCATACTCATCTGTTCTTGAAGTTATTAAAATAGAAAGGATTTTAGTGTCTGGGGCAACTGAGCTTTCAGAACCCACCAGGGATATCTGTCCTTCTGACTACAGGAAGGTAGATAATCTTATACCATGACAATACCTTCCGTCCCCATTGGTGGGAAAGGCAGGAGTGGAGGAGATGGAAGTCTTCACAGACTTTTTTGCCTAGCCTAGTGCTTTACCCCAAAGAATATTTCTTCTGCATCGACAGCTGCACAGTAAAAGCAGCTCCGTCTGTTAAAATATGCAAATGACCAGCATGCATCTTTCCTCCCTCTCCTACTGGGCAGGGAATTCTGAATCTAAATTTATGGTGGAAAAAAAACCAGAGAATCAGAATGAAGTGAATCTCAAACCGAGGGATTGAAGTGCCTTTGGTTGGATATTGATTTCAGCAAATAAAAAAAAAAAACAAAAAAAAAAAAAAAAAAAAAAAAAAACAGGGACATACATACTGGTTCTAGTAAAGAAATATTTCAGCTTAAATTAGCAGAATCACTGGATGGGACAGAAGATCACTGAACTATGGGAAAAATATCAACTAAGTCATAACATCCAGAGATCTTTGAAAGAAAATGTAATTTATAGTTATGGACAAAAGAACACTGAAAGAGAACAAAAGTAAATTGATGAAATGGACTGAGCTGAACAAGAAAATGCAATTTGTCCTAGAAGACAAGCCGATTTTATTTATTTATTAACTCACAAAGAGAGCAATGTTAACTCCACCTTCAGTTTGTTGTGTGTTCATGAGTTTTGCCTTTTGGTTTCTTTGATTATGCTTAATGTAGACAATGATTTAGGCAAGGTAAGGTTCCCTGGTCATAACAATTCAAGACACTCAGTGCTGGCCTATCTTTACTGCCACTAAGGATGTATCTGACTTCAGCATTTAATCAAAACAGGACTCTTCAAAGTCAGCTAAAAATGTTAATATTTTCTGAAAGAAATTAAGATTGAAGATCTGTCTTTGAGATGGATCCAGGACAGAAAAGGGGAGGATTTCTTAAGAAAATGGTTTGGGAAGCATATCATGGTATGTGAGCACAAGATCACTGAGGACTTGAACTGTGTTTTTAGAGATTGGGATAGCTGAGGTGCCTGTTTCTTATACTGCATTTTCTAGTTAGTGTTCCTTCTTAGTTCAAGTGTCTCATGTTTTTATACAGGACTGCTTCCACTGCTCTCTGAACCTAGCAGGTAAACAAGGCAGAAAGGTAATATCAGACTTGAGTTTTTGTCTGAAGGTTGATATGTGTCTCTGGGAAAAATTCTAAACTTACTCTGCCAAATTACAACTACGGGGAAGGTTTGGTCTCTCTCTAATTCATATTGCTGGGGTACTTAGCATTCCAAACTCAGATCTTTCTTCAAACAATAATAAATGAACAAGCTGGAACATGTTATTAATACATCTGACCACTCTATGTGAAGTTACATCACATTTGACTTCATAAAGAAAGATGTTCGTTTTCTCCTGTGCCATACTGAACCTTTCAGAACTGCATCCTAAACTATCCACTAAATGAATTAGGCTCTTGATATTATCCTCTTTAGTCATACCTCAGAACCAGCTTCCTAGAATCATCTTTCTTCTGCCAGTCTCTTTCTGCAAAGTTGATCAAGAAAATCCACTCTGTTTTTCTTGAAATGATGTTGTTCCCTCCCTATTTTCTGTAATCATCTTTTTTCCAGTTTCCTCCACCCTCTCTAAACTTTCATTCAGACCCTAGGTCTCAATGGGTGAAGGGGGAAATGCCAGAAGATTCTGTCTTTGTGTCCATGGTGTCATTTAGACACCTTCTCTAGTTAGCAGGAATAGAGAGAAAGATAATATTTCTACAGACATATTTGATGCTTTCCTGAAGTAGATATCTAAGGCATATATTACTCCCTGGATATATCACTTCCTGAAAGTGTTTTGTCTCAGCTCCTTAGATGATTGAACGCAGTCTAGCCGATTCTCTGTCTTTGGGGAATTTTCTATCCATGTCTCAGTAGAGTCCTGGATCAGAACAAGGAGTTTTAATCCCTATGGTAATAAATAATACTAATGCTAGTAGTTTGCATTTTAACAGATTTGTATAAATGAAAAGGAAAAGGAATGAAGATAAACTGGCAAAAAGAATATTAACGTTCTTGTACTGAGATACAGGTCTTTTCTTTTCTTTTCTTTTCTTTTCTTTTCTTTTCTTTTCTTTTCTTTTCTTTTCTTTTCTTTTCTTTTCTTTTCTTTTCTTTTCTTTTCTTTTCTTTTCTTTTCTTTTCTTTTCTTTTCTTTTCTTTTCTTTTCTTTTCTTTTCTTTTCTTGTCTTGTCTTGTCTTGTCTTGTCTTGTCTTCTTTTCTTTTCTTTTCTTTTCTTTTCTTTTCTTTTCTTTTCTTTTCTTTTCTTTTCTTTTCTTTTCTTTTCTTTTCTTTTCTTTTCTTTTCTTTTCTTTTCTTTTCTTTTCTTTTCTTTTCTTTTCTTTTCTTTTCTTTTCTTTTCTTTTCTTTTCTTTTCTTTTCTTTTCTTTTCTTTTCTTTTCTTTTCTTTTCTTTTCTTTTCTTTTCTTTTCTTCTTTTTTTTCTAATGAATTCCGTTTCAACCTCAGTCCAATCATGAAGTATTGGATTTGTGGGCCCGTTTTATGGATGGAACAACAATGGCACATAATCTATACAGCTGTGCATGTAGTATCTGGCAGAGGTCTGGCTAGATTTTTACTTGCCAGCAAGCCACATTTTTGGCTGGAAGAACCAGAGTTGTTCCAACTTTATTGGCCCTAATCACACCAATACTTCCACATTGTAGTGACTGCTGCCAAAGTCATTCATATTCATTTCACTCCCTAACAATGACTATATGATCTAATTTCATTGTCCTTCTAAATTATTATGTGTATAATGCTGATGAAAAAAACTTTGCTGACATACAGCATTTTTCATCAGCAGATCTCAAGGATCTTTGCAAAGGAGGTCAGTATTTTTAGTATCGCTAACAAATGGGGAAACAGATATAAGCAGGTGAAGTGTTTTAACTAAGGTTTTATTTCTTTCTAAAATCTAAAAACCTGAAAAGAACAGAACCAAATTTCCCAGGCTGCATCTATACAAATAAACAAACCAGCTCCAAGGCATAGACTTGAGTTGGGTCCCACAATCTTCCCACCATTTGTTAGCAGGTTCCTCAACACAGCTTTGGCCAGTGCCAACTAGCACTCCATAATGCCATCTCCCTCCAGTGAAAGATTGATGGCCCATTTTATTTGCTGGTATAGGCTCATCCCTTAGTGTAAATCCATGCCTTTCCTCATGAGGATGCTTTATTTCTCTACATAATCAGTGCAATCTTTTGCTTGTCATGAAATAAGCACTAGAAGTTTCCCAGCTCTCTAATTGATAAATATGTTTGGCTTTCATAAACATGGTTGAGTTTGCCAATGCTCTCACACCTTTTTTTAACCCAGATTTTAATCCAGAGTAATGACTTTGAGCATAGAAACACCAAAAGGAAAGAAAATAAAATATAAATCATTGTTCTTGTCCAATGTAGAAAGCAAGAATAAAAGACATTGGATCTGTGAGGTGAGATCCCATAAGAATTCATCTCTTTGTTTTGCTGAGGAAACAAGAAGCGTGTGTGAATATATCTTCCATGTGGGAGGTAGGCAGCAGGCAGTTTTAGAAATGAAGATGGAATACTTGAAAACAAGAGCTAAATTAACTCCTGAAAAAGCAAAGCGTCCTCTCACTGACAGTAGTAAAAACAAAACTAGGTATAAGCCACATGAAAGACATCCCCTGGGATCCATACCTTTCCCCCACTTTTCCTAATAACTATATATTTTAGTGACACTGTTCAAGAATCTTACAACTGAAGGTTTTTATTTTTTTTCCCCTCATCAGAATATTAGAACATGCCAATTTCCCAGAAACAAATCTTTCAGATTGTGAGAAAGTATTGTTTTCAAGGATTTTTCTATCTCAAGAATGTTCCAAACTGTGAGTTAATTTACCACTTAGGAAAAATGTTTCAAAATTATGAAAACAAACATTGTTTTTGACCTGATCCAAAAAAGTATCTATTTCGGTTTATTTTGTCTGGTGAAAATGTTTGCTATTTCACTCTCTCATCTTGTACCAGCATTGGAAAAAAAGTGTGAAAATTTAAAATAATCATGGTTTAAAGGCTCTTTTCTGCCAGTTCTGATTTTGAGTCATTCACCTCTGTCCCACTGCCATCAGAGACAGCATTAAGAAACCTCATGAAGTTTTAAATGCTCAATACCTTTTATACAGACTTAGAAGAGCACAGGGCAATTCCTCCTGCTGGGGACGATTGCTCCTGGGTTTCCACAGAGGTATCACATAATAGAGTGGGAGCAAAGTCCACTGCTGAAGCTCCATTCATGTGATCATCAAAATATACTCAGAATAAGGGAGACAAGTAATCCTGAATTGGTTTGTCAAGGTGTTGGGGTAAAAAGACCAATTAACTGCTTTGATTTTTTTTTCTTATTTTTTTTTTTTTTTTCTGTTACAGAACTGCATGGGATGTAAAATTCATTCCCTACATCTGAAGGGTGTCCTCCAACTCATAATTTTCTATGTCTTCATTTTGCATAATAGCAAAGCCGATAGTTCCTTGGTCTTACCCAGTGTTCATCTTTTCTATTTTAAGAAAAAGATTATCATGACAAGAGCTGACTCTTCGTGCTCCTGTTCTAATAGTTCCCCTGTCTCAAGGACACCAATATAAATAAAATCACGGGAGTGTTTAATTATGATAAAGCCAATAATACAGCCTCATAATGGTAATGGTAGCCTTAGGCCAAGATTACCAAGTTTGGTTGACTAAACTCACATGTTTAAGACTACAGAAAAATTTCTTATGAGTAAGCATATTGAAAATGTACACACCTTTAACCGTCACAAAACAAGTGAAAATAAGTGGAGGCATTGTCTACCAGCTCTTTCAAAACATCATGCAGTTTACCACCACTTTTTTTGACTGCATGCAAGGCAAATGTTTTCCTTGCAGCACTTCCATTTTGGTTTAAATCTTAGCTTGATTTTGAGATATGCTGGCTGTATACAGTAAACTGTAAGCACTGTAAATTGTTTCTCTAGCATATGAATTTAAATATTTGAGGTTAAAGATCCAAATGCCAGGAGGAATAAATCCTGGCATTATCCCTACATTTTTGCACAACTTCAACATTGTATCAACTTTCTTCATAACTAGAAGAATAAATAAGAAGCAGTTTTAAAGGCTTTAGAAAAAGATTACTTCATTTCAATAATACAAAAAGAATTTTTACTATTTCCTACATTAATGAATACTGATTTGCATAAATCAGACAGGGATTTGTACCTTAAATCTTATGGCTGCCACCCATTCCTATTCTTCCTCAGAAATATCACCGAATATTTTATTTTAGATATGTGTGAAATGTGTGTCTAAAATAGAATCACATTGTTTCCACTTCCAAAATTATATCAAGGTTCAGATTTTTGGGAATACAGTACACTGGGGGGGGGGTTATTATTATTATTCGTTTTGTTTTAATATCGATTCTTTGTAATTAATAGGCAGTTTGCCAGTGACTTCCTCGAGCATAGGATCAACCCCTCAAGCAACATCAGTATCTGGTGTCCTTCCTGAGGTTAACCCAAAACTTCCATTTCAAAGGCCTATTAACCACAGGAGAAATAAACAAAAATACAAGTCCATCTCACAGTTCAAAGAACTGCTTAAATAGGGGTGATTTTACAGAATCTCAGTTTCAGCTAAATGCACCATGAGATTAAAAGAAGGCTACGCCAGAGCAATTGCTTGGCAGGTACTTCATCCGCCTGTGACTTTGCGAACTTTGCTGTGGGTTTACACACTCCGTGGCTTTAAGTATTTCTGAAGTACTGCATGGTAATAATTAGCAGCCAGAGGCAAAATAATCATTGCTAGTTTCATTTAATGCTAAAGCCAAAACTAGTATATTTTCTGTTGGTTGAAATGTCAGACCTTATCTGCATTATTCTAAGATCAGATGGAAAAAAATCGCTTTTAAACATGGTTCTGAATAAGACTGCACTCTTTGTAAATACGTTAATCTGAATGTAAGGTATGCCGTCTAGTGGATAGAGAGGTACATTTGAAATAAGCAGGTTGAGCTAATATATCAGCATAACTGATTTATAAAGAAATGCTAATAAGTAAATCAGAATTAAAATTAACAAATTGAGTCAATGTTGAATTAATGTAGGTAAATATTAGTATTTTAGCTCAATTGCAATCGTGGGAACTCTTTAGCTGAAAGAGGTTGATAACGTTTCCAAGGAAAATGTTTAAAAGAGCAAAAATAAATCAGAGAAGGTGTTTTCATGAGACCCATAACATCATGTGAACCACTTAACTTTCAAAAACTTAAGCCCTCTTTTTGCATCTAGAGATTCTTAAAAAGTTGTTCTTAACTGTTTTATGAACACTTGAAATCTCATCCATGCACGTTAAAGATACAAAGAAGTGCAAATCTTCCCCCAAGTGTTTTCAATGATACGTATGATTTGTTTTCCTCCCCAGCACATCCATTTTACCATCTTCTACTTACCAAGAAAGGTCTCATCTAAGTTGTGGTAAATGGACAGTGAAGGATGTCAAACAGCCAACTTCTGCTTTGTTGTTTTTGTTGTTTGCAGAGCTGGAACATTAGAAATGGCTGAACAGATCAGAATTTGTTTTCTTTAAATTTGGAAAAAAAAAAAAGAAAAAAAAAAAGTTGTTCATCTCAGACCTTATATGCCAAGTTTCAACAAGGAGTGAATTTTTATGGTCAAATTACAAAACCCTGAAAATAGGAGTTTATAATGGAAACGCTGATACAACCGTAACTATGGTATTGCAATTGCATCACTATAAGAAAATTGGTTTAGATAATATACCCTTCTGGAATGACTGCAGTTCTAAATGATCCTGCATCTCCATAAATCTAAGCTAACTCAGTAATTCAGAATTACTAAGATTTAAGTTTATTACCAATAAGCAATAAACTTATGGCTATTGCTATAATAACCGCTGGTCTGTGCTCCTTTATTTCACAGCAGGTGGTCTTTGGGCTGGTTTGCAGCCTGAATGAAAATACTTCTGACTAATTCAAAACTAATTCCTGAAGTTGAGTGGAGGCACATTTCCAAAGTTTCTCACAATTCCCCTTCACTAACAAAGAGCTTGGTTGTTTGGTGGTTTGTTTTTCTTTTTTTTTTTTTCTTTCCCCTTTTCTCTTTAATCAGTTCCTAAGCATATTGTCCCTTTTTACACTGTTTTATACTAATATATTATATGATGACAGCTGACTCACTGTATTTCTGCAAACTGTCAAGGGAAATTCACTGAGGAACACGTAAGTTCCTCTAAACACACTGTGTCTCTTAACATCATTTTGCTTCCCCCGCCACACCCCCTATACACCTAATATTCCAAATGTTAAAATCTCATGCTTGATTCTCCTGTCAGACTTATCAGCCTTATGTGGGCATGACTTTAGTGACTGATTCAGGCCAGCAGCAAGCGAGAAGAAAATGAGGTTAATAAAGTCTAATCCCACAATTTACCTTTTCTTTGGACGATGACACAAGCAACACCCAAACTGCCTTTCATGTCCCCTTCTGCCCTGGGCTCGATCCTGTTGATGAGAAGTCTGGTGGTACCTTGCCTTCGTGTGAGGCAGGAGGCCCTGACTTTGGCATGCAGTGTAAAAGTCATGACCTGGACATACTTCGTTTCCCAAAGATGCCTCTGTCAAAATGCCACAATCTGTTTCCCAGCCTGGACGTACGTGTTGTGAGCCATCCATGTTCTGCCTGTATACATCTTTGGCCCTTCTGCTTCAGATTGCTCATCTTGGGCATATTATGTCCATCTGATTTATAGTGTTCATTCTCCTGTCCTTGCCTCACAGAATGGCCTTACTGCCACCAGCATCTCCATCACCTTCTTCCAGAATGACAATGAGAAGACAAGTCCTCTTGGTGGTCTTAGCCTTCCCTTCCCACCCGTTCTTCTCTGCAGACCTGTCAGAGGCAAAATGAACAGGCGTTACCTACAGGCTGCATTTTTCTCATCCCCTTTCTCTTGCTAGGATCCAGCAACAAACTTTTGATAAACCTGCTCAGCTATTTAATCCTTCAAGAGGAGAAATTAAAATAAATGGAAACAAGCTCACGGGGTAAGCTAGCATCTGAACTCTGCCAGAATGCTGCCTCTCAGTCTGTCTTGAAAGGGAATCCTTAACAGCTAGAAACCCAACAGGAGGGTTAATATTTTGTTGAGTAGAGCCAGAACAAACCTACCAGGTACAAAAAAAAGTACTACTGCAAATATTCAGTTTTTATTTTAAAGTACTCATAACTTTTTCTTTTTATTTTTCTTTTTTAATAAGTGTAAAGAGAGAGACAGGTAGATAAGGTTATGTCAACTTTATAGAAACATATCAATTCTCATCTTTTGCTGAGGTTATGTTTTTAACAAGCAGCTGATAATTAGGAAAAAAGGGGTGAATATGCATTTGGGGTTTTTTTGCGCTGCAAGAACTTATTAAAAATCTGCATTTAACCCTTTTCAAGCTACTATCAACTCATCCTGGGTGCCCGTTAACTTGTTCGGTGGTGTCAGGAGGTGAAGAGCTTCTGCAGTTTGACTCCAGTGCACAATATATCAGATGCGTATAGTCCCTAAGCAACAAAATGCCTAGAGACCAGGAAAGTATTGTGGAGAGAGTTCATTCTGCAGTTGCATGCTCTTATTTTCTTCCCAAAGTATGTGCTGTCAGCTACTGCTGGAGATGGCGTTGAACTAGGCAGAACTTCTGTAAGACTCGCCCATGCATGCAACAAATGAAATTCAGTATCTTTAGAAATTCACTCTGATAGTTTTCAGCTGGATCAGTTCCCTGATCCAAATCACAGTGTGGCCATGCTGGCATGAGGGAGGGTGCGGGAGTGAAGAGCCAAGGGATAGGATGTTCTGGCAACAGTGTTGAGCTGTGTTAACTAGATTGATCATGGAGTTACTCAATTTTCTCAAGTGAGCTTACTATAAAAAGCTTGCATGAGCTAGACAAGGTCTGCATCTTTGTCAACAAATATTAGGGGCCATATAACATGGAAAGCTAGAAAAGCTAAGGGTCTCAACACAATTTCCATTTTATTAACACATGGTCAGCTGCAGATCACTCTACTGTTAATACTAAATCATGAAATGTCACATTTTTGCTTTAGCGAATTGCTTTTTTTTTTTTTTTTCAATTCTGTGAGATATAAAAAGTCAAACTCTGTTCAATTTCAGTCTTGAGTTTCTCTGAGCACTTCTGCAAATGTTTAATTTGGGAGACATTTCATTCTATCACTTGCTTTACATTAGAATTTAAAAAAAAACTATTGAATTTATGCCAATCTAAGGGATGAAAGGGAATGTTCCAGTTAGCAATTTTCAGAAAAGAAGATTTAAAGATATAGAGTTTGGTTTTTTGTTTGTTTGTTTGTTGTGGAATAAACTGTTGGGTTAATTCCATTTTTACAAATCAAAATATCAGACTATTTTCAGACATGGGCACTGTACTTCAAAGTCTCTGCAGGCATAGTTCCTGTTGAACCTCTTATCCAAGACTGCATGTGAGTAGACCTTGTTAGACTCCATGGAAAGAGTTGAAGAGATAACAGTTAGGCATTAAATGGGCAACTCTATTAAAAGAGGACTCATTCTCTCCATCTGTGCTGCTTTCTCTCGTTGCTAAACTATAGAAAGACTGTAACTTTCTCTCAATACCTTTTTTCCCCCTAGGAGGATGAAAAACTGGGAGGTGGGAGGGGAGTTTAAATAGAGAGAACACTACATAATTTAGAAGATCAATACAGAAACACAAGTAGGAAATTTCTATAGAAACACAAATAAGAGTCTACCTAATAGCCGAGGTGAATGGCAGAGAAACCCCTAGGCTGGGATATGCTCCCATGCATCATCTTCTCATTCTCAGTAATGAAGACATTTACAAAGACCAACTGTCAGTGCTTAGCTTGTGAGCAAAAGAGTCTGAATTCATCAAGTAAAAAGACAAATTCTCTACTGATGGTAATCCACAACTCTGTTGACTTCAAGTCAAACCGTGCCAACTTGTGAATTTATCCCAAACTGCTAGCTCAGTTCTCTTCTGTAATGACCTTGAATAGATTTAGATTGGTGTGAAATAGATGAAAAATGGTCTGTAGCCTGTTATCAGCGCATTTCCCTACTCCCAGCCTTTAATCCCATGAGAGTAGCAGAAGTGAAAAGGTTTCAAACTTCTTATGAAAATATTTTTCCACCATGCCTGTTCCCTAGCCCTGTCTGTTCTCCTTTCTCTCTGCATAAGCAGTTTTAGACTTTATTTAAGTGTCGCATTTCCAAGTGTTCACGACTCTGTACAAAGCTCGTCACACATCACTCATGCCTTATTTCACGGGTTGAGCTGGTAATTAGCATATTTCACAATTAGCCAGTGTATTTGCTTTGCTAATTTCATTCCATGATGAAGGTGCTAACTTGGCGTGAAGCTGTAATGTACTGGTTGATTTATTAAGCTTCCTCTGATGGATGAAAATCACATGCTGTGCCTTTACTGTCGGGGAAAGTTAACAACATCCATTTGTAAGAGATGGTATTTGAAAAGTGATGTTGGTGTGATTGAATGTGTGAATCTGTAATGAAGCCAAGTCAGATAGCTCCTTCCCGATAAAATAGAATTCAACTTCTATGGTGGCTCCTTCTTGAAAGTGGGCTTTTCTGCCCAGATTCCTCCCCTAAAGTATGCAAGTACAAAATACTCATCAGGTGTCTAGCACTCAGGTTTCTGCAGATGGAACCCAACAGCTGTAGAAGAGTTAAGTGCCTAAACCCTCTGAGAGTCTGCATCTGACATTTTGTGCTGATAGGACAATGCATTTGCTGTTCTTTTCTTAATGAAGCTGCACATAAAATGCATAGGTGACCAATCAATCAATTTGTTTGTGAGAACACAGGTTTTCAAGCAATCCTTTTGAGGAAGAACTCCCTGGTCCATGACCTCTGGTTCTGAAACCCAGCATAGTTATGTCCACATACTCTTCATCTTTCCAAACAAAAAGATACATCTTTCTTGTGGTTATAACTATAATATTAAATAAGCAGTAGCAGGGCCCATTCTTTGTCCACAGAGCCCATGGGTAGTCTGTCATGTCCATATCATGAGACTCTCTCACTCTCAGAAAAAAAAAAAAGAGGCTGCATGTAAGCCATCTGCTGGAAACAGTCCGGGGCCATTGGTAATCTAGAACTTTACAAGGTCAATTAATTTGCTGATATGAATGTACTGTCCGGTGCAGTACAGTTAGTTGTCTTAGACTGCTAAACACATGGGATGCCTCTATAGGGATGCCTCTATAGTCGGTGGTAAGATAGGACATGTCCGCAGATCAAATCAACATGCCCAAGGTATTACCTAAGACAGCAAAACTTAAAGGATCCTGTGGCTGTGGTTTACAATTTTTATGTAAAAAGAAGTTATATAGGTTACTCATGATCTTCACGGGATAGACACAGCTCCAGACAAAACGGGAGAGGTGTAGCATAGAGAAAGTTTCTGTGGCTTCAGTGACAAGTACGTGATGTGAACTAGGAGTGTAGATGGTGCTGGACAGTGGGAGGAGCAGCTGAAGGCTCTTTTCCCTCTGTTAATTCTGCAAAGGGTATTTTCTACTCTGACCTGTATGGTTAGCCAGTCTGTCTTGTATAAAAACTTTTTTGTCCATAGTTTAAATATCCCTGATACCTGCATATCCCAGAGAGGATCCACACAATCCTGGAGTGATATTCCCTGAGGAAGGATCCCTGCTCCCTTCACACTATTCTGTGGCCTGTGATTGGGGTATTTTAAGTCTATTCTCCTTTTTACCTTCCAATATTTCCCTTGATTTTAACTCCCCTGAAGATTATGTCTTCTCTGGAGAAATGCTTTTGAGAGAGCACTTTGAAACTTCTAATGTTTGTGTGCCCAGAAAGAAGAGATTAAGTTCAACCTTTTTCTAAAGCCACCGCATTTTATCTTCTATCTGCATTTTCTTCAGTGCATCGAATATGAACTATTGACAAATCAACATTAACCTGTCTTGTCAGCACAGTTTAGAGTTTCAAAGGCATAAGAGATCAGATTGCTCTATATCAGAACTTGCATGTGTTTCACTAAAATGTGAAAGCAGAAGGAAAAAGCGAAATAAAAATTGATAAGGCAAAGATCCCATAAAGAGAACAACCCCAGAGTAAGGATTAATCTCTTTTTATTTAAGTAGATAATAAAATTACACAGATGAAGTCAGCATGAGTTGATGATCTTTGTATTTTGTTCTGATTTTTCTGCCTCTCTATTCTCTCTGTGCTGGGTTCGTCTTTGCTTTGTAAAGCTTACACATATGTGATGTTATAACAGTATTAACAAAAACAAAAACTTAGATTCAGGAAAAAAATTAAAGCAAAATTTTAAATCTCTGTATGCTTTTGAGCGTGTGTTTACCTTTCCAATTAAGTATGTGCTTAACTGCTATCAACTTCAGCAGCTTAAAGATAAACACAGATTCAGAACAGGTTGTTTTCCTGCATAAAGCGCTTGCCTCTTGAATTATGTTAGCAAGTTTGGGATCAAGGGCACTGCTTTCCTGCACAATGAGAACAGTTTAGCCCGAATGTAACCAATCTTCCCGGATGAAAAGCCAGGGAAATATATCATATCAGGAACATCACTGACCTTACTGACTTTGGACTGCCCTTCCACTCCTGCCACCAAAATGCTTTCTTGTGTCCCTTCCCTTCCTCCTCTACAATCACCCGACCCTTATGCCTTCAACCTCCTTTTATTCCTTGGCTCAAGCCGGTTTTGTAACTCAGCAGAAGGCAGGAGCTGCTGCTTCACACACATTTCGCCTCAGTGTGAGCCCCCAGTTCACACTTCCAGCTGAGCTTAGAGACCACGATCATTAATTATTGTTACTCATGTTGTTGTTTATGCTCCAAGAGCTGCTTTTTCACCTCGGAAGAGTTACAAGAAACTTAAGATATGCCATTTGGCCAACCTTATATCATCAAAGACTATGTGTAACTCAGTACATTAAAGGGCACCTTGCCCGCTTTTTTCATGATTTTTAGACTGCTACTTAGATTTAGCTAGCTAAAGCCTATTTTTAACTGAACAAAAGCAATCTACCAGATATAGACTGTTAGAGAAGAAAAATGGAAAGGTTTTCTGTAGGTTAGGACAAATGCAACCTTTCAGAAATATACACTCAGTACTTGTTTAATTAGCTTAATCTGTCAAACTGTCATGTATGTGCTGTTGTAATTATGTGACAGTGATATGGACAGCTTTATTTTTTTAAAATATTTTTGGATTTTGGACAAGTCTTCATCTTTCTTTTGTATTTAGCAGACAAACAACATATCTTTTTCCTGTATTTTATATGAAAAATGAGGACTGCTTATGTCCCTAACATATTTCATAGAATGGTAGAACCATAGAATGGTTTGGGCTGGAAGGAACCTTAAAGCCCATCTAGTTCCAACCCCCTGCCATGGGCAGGGACACCCTCCACTAGACCACGTTGCCCAAAGCCCCCCATCCAACCTGGCCTTGAACGCTTCCAGGGATGGGGTCTTCACAACTTCTCTGGGCAACCTGTGCCAGGGCCTCACCACCCTCATAGGGAAAAATTTCTTCCTTCCATCTAGTATAAATCTCCCCACTTTCAGTTTAAAGCCATTCCCCCTTGTCCTGTTACTCCATGCCCTCGTAAACAGTCCCTCTCCATGTGTCCTGTAGCCCCTTCAGGTACTGGAAGGTGCTATAAGGTCTCCCTGGAGCCTTCTCTTCTCCAGGCTGAACAATCCCAATTCTCTCAGCCTGTCCTCATAGCAGAGGTGCTCCAGCCCTCTGATCAACTTCGTGGCCTCCTTTGGACTTGCTCCAACAGCTCCATGTCATTCCCATGCTGGGGACCCTCCGGTGAGTCTCCAGTGAGATAGGAGAACTCACATGTCTATTGGGGTAGTAGTAAAGAAGTTTGGTCATTCGGACTACCCGTTGAGGGAAAGGTGCAGACCAAAACTGACTGCTATGCCCAAAGATATATCTTGCCATCAATGATAACGTATCCTATTCTGAAGTTAAACATGAATGCCTGAAGTCTTTTTTTCCTTTTTTTCTTTTTTTTTTTTTTTTTTTTTTTTTTTTCCCCAAGGAGTGGGGGTGGAAATTGAGCAGAATACTTCCTTTGGCTTGAAACCTCTCCTCTTGAATTCTCTGCAGTATCTAAGTCCTGCTCTGAAGGATTTGCCAGCAGCTTCTAGGACAGCAGAGTAAAACTGCCACCATCTTGTTTGGGAGCAGGCAATAGAGTGGCGTGGGGAACAGTGAGATGCTGAACCTGTGATGAAGCAGCATTTGCTCTGTGCAGCCTGCAAGCTTGTTTTTCGTGCAGCAAGCATCTTTCGATAAGGTGTCATGGAGAGAAACACCAAAGGCAGGCCCTGGCAGCTCTCCTGTCTGTGACTCAGTTTATCGACTGCAAACGAGCTAGAATTTCTCTGTTCCTTGTAAACTCATCCTGATGCCACTAGATGGTGCTTTTAATCTCTGGTAAAATCTGCAGCGCGCTCAGACACGGGTTTTTTCAATACACAGTAACTCCGGAGTTTTGGGGATTTTGCCAAAGAGAAAACTTATGCTGCATGAGGAGAGACAACCCGAAACACAGATATGTCAGTAAAAAAAAGAAATTCTGCAATGCCTTCTTTCAGCAATATTGGTACACTTGTGATCCCGAAGCAAAATACGCTCCCTAGGTACCCTGACAGCTGCTGACAGTAAGGGACAATCTGGTCTGTAACAGCAGTGCCTTTTAACGGTGGCACTGGCCAGGCTCCATCAGGGCTGCACAGGCTGGAGGACTCACAGCTCCGGATCAGCCCTGGAAAGACTGCGTGTATGCAGATTGCCCTGGAAGCGTCGGTCCTCGTGTTTCCAGACTCCCAGACCATCTGGCTCCTGGCTCGGACACCAGCCGGTGGGATGCAGGTGTTTGGACAGCCTGGTGAGAGAGCTGGCCCATGAGCCAGGCAGCTCTGGGGATCCAGCACTTCACTAAAGCCACCGACCCCACATGTCCCAAGCAGCACAGCCATCCCTTCGGCTGCACGTGCATTGAGAAAAGACTCTGGTTCTGCCGTCATTTGGTATGAGGCAAGTATTATGTACAAGGATCACTGATTTCTGCTCAACTCTCACCTTTTCTCTTAGGTTTTGTTCTGGCCAACTGATGATGTTTCTCTCCCGCTTCTCTGAGCTGAACAGAAGGAAAAATTGCAAAGTTCATATCAGAAGGCTGATGTTTTCTACAGTGTGGACCTGTCATTCTTTGTTTGTGTGGGCAGTTCTGCCTCTCTTGAAAATCATTGCTCTGCAGTCTTTGACGGAAGTCTGGCCTGTGCCACCGTTTGGAAAAATTAATGAACCTGATTATTTTGCTGCTGTTTGTTGTAGAGCAGCTGAAGCAGATACTAAAGTTAGATGGCTGGACATGTCATCTTAATTTGATTAGTGTCTCCTGGAGAGAATAAGGAGTTTCTGGTGTAACAGTATGGGGCTGCATTGACTACAGTGATGTAAGAACAGCTGCTAAAGGCTTCATCATCCTCAGGTGACACTGTGTATTCTCAGATGACCTCTGTTAAATCCAGGTAGCTTTCATTAGATAACACACATTGGCTAATTTAGTTGTTATCTTTTGAAGATCATTTTCATTTCCAGTCTCAGGAGGAAAAGCCAAAAAGAAGTGTTGATGTTCAGAAGAGTACCTCAATATCTGTTATAATTCACACAGGGAAACGCCTCCTTTTACTGAAGAAGTTTAGTGTTGCAGTGATGCTTTGCTCTCTATTCACGTCACTTTTCTCCTTTCATTAAATCTTCCCAGACAAATTATGAAGAAAAATATTATTTCTGCTAAAATACAAAATGTACTGCTATTTTAAAGATGTCCTGAGCATAATCACATCAAATTATGACCTTTGCTGTTTACTTTAGAATTTTATAGATTTATAAACCGAGATGGTTAAAACTCCTAACATCTTTTGTACAGCACAGCAATAATATCCTGTCCAGATACAACTGTATTATACTAAAAACCCCTCAAGTTGCATGAAAATAGATCTTCCAGAAAGACATCCACTCTTGATTAAAGGCATCAAGATGAACTGCCAGGGATGTTCAACCTTCTCTGTTAAATACACGTGCACTGCTCTGCTGTGATTTGCCTTGCTTCATCTTACACCATTACTCATTGTTATTCCTTCCTCAGTTGAAGAGGAAGTAAATTCCGTAAAGGAACATGGTACATTTATTTACCAGAACTAGGTTATAGACCTTGCAACATATTCAAGCCAGCTTCAATAGCACAACACAACAAAGGAAGCCTTAATGAGATAAGTCTTTTCTTATGTTAGACTTTTCCACGGCAAGAAGAAACATTTGCATGGTAAAGACAAAGCCACCATTGTACAATCCAAATTCAAATAACAGTAATAATATTTTCTGGCTCCAGATTTATGTTTCCATCTGGCTGAAGTGACTTGGCAACCGAAAGCATAAGCTTTGTTTCAATTCTTGGTATCAACAAGTACCCTTAAGGCATATTAGGGAGGTATGACAAAAATCTCATGAATGCCAAAAGCAGTGAAGCTTAGTTATTGGCTTGCCAGCATGAGAGAAATATAATCTGCATTTTGTAAGTATGGATATAGAACAAGGCCTGGCATTGCAAGCTGCTGTCAGTCAGGAGGAACTTCCTGCTTCTTTCCAGCATATATTTCATTTTATGTGAATTTATTTTTACAGTGTAGTTTAGTGCACGGAGGATTAAGCACAATGGTGTGGCATAAAACAAGGTATGAGTATGCTTTGTATACACGTTTTCTTATTCTACACTGTTGCACTTAGCCCAGCATTCATTAAGTAATGGATAATTAAGAATGACTTAATCTCAGACATTAATTTTAGTGTCCTAAAAGTGACGTGGAAGAGTTTAAAAACCTCATGGTTTTTCAAGCCCTCCGTCCACGGTGTCTGTGCATTAGAGGCATTAGCCTCTGCACTTTTCATGAAGATAGAAATGAGTCTTCATTGACAACTTTGGCAGAATTTGAATAAAAATTTGATTCAAATAAGAAATAGAAACCTTTAGTACGAAGTAGACAATAATGAATAGGTCATTCCACACTGGATCTTCTGACTTTGTTTGGGTTTGTTTGTTGTTTAAGCTGTTAATTTCAATTCTGCTTCCACAACTTCAGTTTCCAATGTCAGATAGCTGTGTTCGGGTTTTCAGTGGCCAAGCAAACAAGATGAGGCAAGAAGGTGGACTGAGGCTTGAAAACATCAGTGGATAGATGGAGTTTGAAACATGGGTGTTACAACAGATATTTTGAGACCTTTTTAAGAGAAACCCATCAGCTGTCTGATTTGTCACCTTATGGCTCCTGAGCAGTTTGCTGACATCACATAACATGAAGACATGAAGACATGAAGACATCACATAATCAGCCATGAGTTTGTGCTGGCTGAGCAACTGCTGGGCAATCTCACTCTTGGGAAAGCACATGAACCAGGGGGAGATATTGAAGCTACCACTACCAAATTGTCCAGATATCTGGCTACACATCCGTATCTTCATCCCATGATGTAGAGCTGGACGTATGAATGTTTTGGTATGTGACTTACTGGGCCTACAAGCTCGGCTTCCCCCATTTAAAATAATCAGACATGAAATAGTTCCAAATGTTGACTGTTTGTTTGTTTTTAACTTTGGCTGAGCTACAGGAGTGACCTTCTGGCTGTACTTGTCTCCTGTTATTCCACATTCTAGGTTTTTCATGTCTTTTATACTTTGAGGCACAATGGGAAAAATCTAACACAACCATCATTCCCCTTTGCCTAGATTTTTATTGTTGGCAAGATTAACCTCAGAGGACAGTTACAGGGCTGAGCTCACCTATTTCACCAGGTCAGACCAGGAGCCTGGAGCAATGTCTGCCTGCAGCTCCAAGCTGTGGTCCCGAATACAGTGAAGCTTCATGGGGTAATTTTTTTCATATTAAGCAACTGATCTAATCCCAGTTAATAACATCCAAACTGTGGTAGATTTTAAAGTTCATCAGGTCCAAGCAGGTTTTCAGCTTCCTGAACTCTTTGGAGGTAGAGATTATGGAGTAAAAAGTAGAATTTGAACTCTGAGCCAAATGTCTCGTTCTCTTTCTGCTGCATTAGAGTAGAGCAAGAGACTGGAGACACGCTTCTATGGCTTGCATTTTATCCTAACAGAATTCTTGAGAAGTGGCTTTTATAGCTGGCACAGTAAGGTTTTACCTCAGAAAGTGGTCTGCTGGAACAACAAAATAGTTTTACCACCTTTACTATACTGGGGCTCACAAGGCCTGGTTATTTGAGCAAGCTGCACCATCTGAAATGCTAACCTCTGTCTCCTGCCTGCACAGCTCAACACAAACAGCCTTGCTGCTCTTGCCACTGAGATAAATCTGTTTCTGAGTGGTGGCTGGTAATGCAGAAGGGGGAAGAGTCCCTCTCAGCACTGCTATTGTATTTCCCATGCCTTCTCCTGCCCCAAGCCCAGATTCCCAGGGCTGCTCCAGGCTCTGCCTTCAACCCCTCTGCCCCATTCCATTGCCCTAAGGCAGGACCAGACACATCCTCTCCCACTCTTCACTGGAGTGACGGGAATCCAAAAGTCCCAGGAAGTCAATCATAGCCAACTGCCTCCTGGGCTGCATAACAAGAAGCGTGACCATGGCGAGGGAGATGATTCTCCCCCTCTGCTCCACTCTCATGAGACCCCACCTGCAGTACTGTGTCCAGTTCTGGCTCCCCCAGTACAGGAAAGACATGGATCTGTTGAAACAAGTCCAGAGGTCCCTTTATGTGGGACCTTTTATAAGAAAGGCGGAGAGAGACTTTTTACCAGAGCCTGTAGTGACAGAACAAGGGGCAATAGTTTTAAACTGAAAGAGAGTAGAATTAGATTACATACGAAAAAGACATTTTTTACAGTGAGGGTGGTGAGACACTGAAACAGGTTGCCCGAAGAAGTTGTGGATGCCCCATCATTGGGAGTGTTCAGGGTCAGGTCAGATGGCAAGTTTGGCAACTTGATCTAGTGAAAAGTGCCCCTGCCCATGGCAGGGGAGTTGGAAATAGATGGTCTTTAAGGTCCCTTCCAGCCCAAACCATTCTATAATTGTACAATTCTGTAAGGGAATGTGTGAGATAGAAGGTGCTTTTTGGGGAGAAGGACACTGGCAGTGGAAGAGCACGCTACACTCCCACTGCAACCTCACAATCTAATCAGCTGTCAGGGGAGGTTAATGAAAGATGTGAAAGGGGGACAGGTAACTTTCTCCCAGGAATAACTTCCTGAAATCATTCACTGCTCTTCAAATCTTCATCGACCCTTCTTGGTCTCATCCCTAAGCCCCGCCTCACATCCCGGCAGCTTCCTTCAAACCCACATCTTCATCCTCCAGAACCCCACTGATCCTTCTTGTCACTCATCATCACATCTATCTCCATAAAAACCTTCACACTTCTGTCACAGTCACAAAATGCAATTTTACCTGAGACATCTCAAATCAGATCTGCTACAAGGCATAGGAAAAGATTTAAGGTGTCACAATAGGCTTAGAGAAATCACTAACAGTTGCAAACACACAATTTCAAGTGAATGCAAGTGTTCATGAACATCTGTATTTGTATGTGCGCATGCACAGTGGGGTGCATGATATAGCCTACATGGTAGAGACCGACACTGCTTGAAGACTTGTCTTTCCTTTCTAATTAAGTATTGAGTAGTAAAAGAATTAATTTAAAATGGCTTCTACAGCTGTTTGACATTTCTCTTTATGACAAAACCCGAATCATTGCATGTGGACTTATATGTTTTTCTTCATTGAAAAGGGGGTTGATCCCAGTTCGAAAAAAAATGTAGTTGGTCTAAGGATATGTATCAATGAGGCTTTACTGCTGCCTGGTAGGGGTTGAGGGCATCTGAATTCCTCACTTTAGACCTGGGAAAATCACAGTTTTCTCAGTCCCCGTCAGCAGAAACCCTTTGTTTTCAATCTTCTAGAGATACTTTGTACAGGCGGACGGAGAAATACAGAGAAAAAGATCAATTGCACCCCAGGAAACATTAATTTCACAGTGATACTGCAGCCGGTCTATCATAGCTCTTTTCTGAATGCTGACTGAACTAAAGCTGAAAGCAAATTTAAATTGCTGTAAATAATTTTAGTCCACAATAGGTGACGAATATAGGAAACCAGGAATCTTACCTTCACAACTCTGCTATATTTAAAATTTTGTCTTATTTTGAAGAGATTCAATCAAGCATAGGCAGGAAACTCGACATGTGTAAAATACAAAACCCCACACACTTACTCAACAATTCTTCTAATGCTTTTAAGTCCTCAGTAAGCATGTATCGGCCATTATCAATAATAACCTTGAAAATGTGTTTTGGGGCTTTTGTTAACTTTTTTGATTAAATTTTGTGTGATAAGTAATATTTGAAATATTTTTTTTAGATTACAAAACCAAAAATTCCACTTTAAAATGTCAGTAAAGAGGAAAAAGTAAACTGCATGTATATAGTTAAGTATATATTTATAGACAGACATATTTGTGAATGCACTTATTTTTTAGTTAGTAGACTGATGTATAATGAATCACACAGATTCACAGATTCACTGATTGGTAGGGGTTGGAAGGGACCTCTGGAGATCATCTAGTCCAACCTCCCTGCTAAAGCAGGATCACCTAGAGCAGTTTGCACAGGATCATGTCCAGGTGGGTGTTGAATCTCTCCAGAGAAGCAGAGTCCACAACCTCTCTGGGCAGCCTGTTCCAGTGCTTGGTCACTCTCAGAGTCAAGAAGTTTTTCCTCATGTTCACATGGACCTTCCTGCATTCCACTTTGTGCCCATTGCCCGTTGTCCTGTCAGTGGGCACCACTGAGAAGAGTCTGGCCCCATCCTCTAGACACCCGCCCTTCAGATATTTGTAAGTATTGATGAGATCCCCTCTCGGTCTTCTTTTCTCCAGGCTAACCAGCCCCAGCTCTCTCAGCCTTTCCTCATACCAGAGATGCTCCAGTCCCCTCATCATCCTCATAGCCCTCCGCTGGACTCTCTCCACTAGTTCCCTGTCTGTCTTGAACTGGGGAGCCCAGAACTGGACACAGAACTCCAGATGTGGCCTCACCAGGGCAGAGTAGAGAAGGAGGATAACATCCCTTGACCTGCTGGCCATGCTCTTCTCCATGCACCCCAGGACACCATTGGCCTTCTTGGCCACGAGGGCACATTGCTGGCTCATGGAGAGCTTGTTGTCCACCAGGACTTACAGGTCCTTCTCCGCAGTGCTGCTTCCCAGCAAGTCAGCCTCTAACCTGTACTGGTGCCTGGGGTTATTCCTCCCTAGGTCGAGGACCCTACACTTGCCCTTGTTGAATTTCATTAGGTACCTCTCCACCCAACTCTCCAGCCTGTCCAGATCTCTCTGAACGGCAGTGCAGCTTTCTGGTATATCAGCCACTCGTCCCAATTTTGTATCATCAGTGAGTTTGCTGAGGCTACACTCTGTCCCCTCGTCCAGGTCATTAGTGGATATTTTGAATAAGACCAGACCCAATACTGATTCCTGGGGCACACCACCAGCTACATGCCTCCAACTGGACTAGCTCCCTGCTTATCACAACTCTCTGAGTCCTGCCTTTCAGCCAGTCCTCAATCCACCTCACTGTCCATTCATCTAAGTTTACCTATGAAGTTGTTACGAGAGACAATGTCAAAAGTCTTACTGAAGAAGAAGTAGACAAACAATGAAATATTTATCATAGATTAAAAAAAAAATTCTTCTTTAGACTTTTGTCCTTTTCCAAGGTCATCCAGATGCAAGCACGAGAGAATAATTGTTCTCTACTTAGATACTACTCTTCAAGGTATTTGCTTGCAGGGTAGGCCATTGAAGTAAGCCCTGAAAGTACATTTCCTCCAGTTCTGGTAAACAATGAAGTGAAAATCCCTTTGAAAGCCTATTAGTCTCCCTACTGTGGTCAAAAGAGGAAATGGGTGTTTCCAGGTTTCCGTTCATCTCATCCTACAGGAAATAGGAAAATCTCCAGTATGAATCATGTCATTAAAGTGCCACCTTCTCATTCACTTTGAATCAGGTAACTTCTTCAGATGTAGGCATCTATATTTACAGGAAAGATATAATAATACTTAAGGTGTTACGTTCTGTTGCTGTGTCCTGTTCCAATCCAAGTAATTTTATCCCACTCCTTGTATCTGTGATGATGTCTATGCTTTTGACGAAGTCTACATTTTTTACACTGATAAACTGGCAGTAATAGCTAGCTACCACTGTTGTTTCATCTTAGTCTGTGGTATCAAAATCAGAAACATAAACATATTACACAGTTATGACTCCACAAAAAAATTGTGAAGCTCGTGGTTTATCTATTTAATTCATATTTCTGACATGAGAAAATATTAAGGTGGTCTAATGTTCTTTTCATGTTAATGTTGTAAAGTAATGGGCTATTACTTCTGGATCACATACCTGGGACTCCATAGGTAGCCTTGTTTATGTGGTAAGTAATGGCAATAGGGGTTATGTCGTAAGAATATCCAAAGGCATCAATAATGAATTATGGCCCAATCATGCAGGGTGTGTAGGCATAATGAAGCAACATCTCCTGCAAAGAGTTCATGAATGGTGTATTTTGAGACAACATGCTGATGCAACAAGCCGGAAAACCCAGACAAATAGTGAGAAGCTCTGCAAATAGCTTAAGAACGAACCCTATGGGGTCTGTGCCTTAGGTGGCTTAGGCCTTGCTGAATATTTTATGTATATTGTATGATTTACAAAGATATTTATGAGCCAAAGTAAATCTCTTTAACCTTCACACATTGCTTTGGAATTCAGCACCTTATGACTACACTCATCGCACACATTGAGATTTATATTTCATGGATTGTCTTGCTTGCATTAAGGTAAAGATATGCCTGAAAAGGAAAAGAAAGCTAGAAAATGGAAACATGGAGTTGAAAGCATGACCTGTCTCTTGACACAGGATAAAGATTTTTTGTCTCTGTGCTTCAAGGAATCAGCATTAAAAAGATACTTCACAACTGACCCACTATTGATAATTTCAATAGGAAAAAATACCCAACAGACTGGGTCTGAGCTAAGGCATTTACTTATCTCTGGGGAGGACAATTCTGATCTAAAGTGTGTCATATTGGCAAAATTAATTTGGGAAAATTATTGTCATTCTTCAGAAAGATTTCAAAAACTAGTATAAAAAAATGGATCCAATGTTTAAGATCCATAAATAAGGACTACATGGAGTGTCCTGCAAGCAAACTAAGACAAACCTTTTGTTGATTTTCTCTTTACCATATTTACTTCAGCATTTTGAAAAGTAATTTTTTTTCTGATGGATCTTATAAAAATACCTTAACAGTTTATTTTCTTTATAGATTTTCTTTCTATCAACATTTCTGAAGGAAATTAAAAATTGGAAACCAATATTTTTATTATGGGTCTTATTTTACTTAAAATGGTTATTTAAAACTGCCTCTTCATTTGAAAAATAATAATTGACAATCAAGATTCCTTTTGCTCCTTGATTTTCATGAAAGAATCATGTATTTTCTACTTTAGTTACCAATATACCTAATTTCACCTTTAAGCACTGAGACAAGATGCATTTGCTGCTGAGTGAGACTGGAGTCCACAGCAGAATAAACACATTACAAAAATCTCTATTCACCTAATAGCTATTTACAACTGCTATTTCTCCTCTACACGTACATTGCCATTGTTAGAAGTTAAGGAGAGTTCATTATCTGTCTGACCAAAGATCTAGTTCCAATTTATAAACTTAATCAAAACATTTAAAAATTATTGGAATATTTGCGTAAATCTGATAGTTTTCGATCAAATCATTTGATGTAAATTGTGCTTAACTACTTTGCAATCATTCATGGATTCTGCTAGAAGACTTTTTTTTTTTTTTTTTTTTTTTTTGGCTTGCATAGAAAATGCCTAGCATCTTAAATCTTATCTTCAATAGAATTTGCTATAATGGACATATAATAGCTCTAAGGAATGCTGACAGTAGTGTTGAATTTGAATCTGCTAGTTCAGGATATACTTATGTGCTTCACATTCCTTTTTAACTATGGTTAAATCAGTTTTAAATCATTTTTTCATTTTTACTGGCTGAAATTAATTAATATTCTCAAGAAAAGATTATTACAGCTGATGACCAAAAGAAAATATTGCTTTTTTGGTACTGAAAATTTCTTGTTATGATTTTTTAAGATCAAAGGACAAAGAAATTAGGGGGGAAATTTTGCTTAGTCACTAAGTATTGACTGCCTTTCAAAAACATAAAAAAGCCTTGGGAATCTGTATGTGTTTATACAGCTTGTCCTACACTGACTGATCAGCGGGTGAGTGATACTGATTCTTTCCCTGAATGTATTTGCATCATTTTTAAATTAGAATCATAGAACAGTTTGGGTTGGAAAGGACCCTAAAGATCATCTAGTTCAGCCATCTTGCCATGGGCAGGGACATCTTTCACTAGATCATGTTGCTCAAAGCCTCATCCAACCTGACCTTGAACAATTTCAATGATGGGGCATTCACAGCTTCTCTGGGCAACCTGTTCCAGTGCATCACCACCCTCATAATAAAAAATTTCTTCTTTATATCTAGCATAACTCTACCCTCTTTCAGTTTAAAACCATTGCCCTTTGTCCTGTCACTACAGGCTCTGATAAAAAGTTTCTCTCCATCTTTCTTATAAATCCCCTTTATATATTGAAAGGTTCCAGTAAGGTCTTCCTGGAGCCTTCTCTTCTCCAGGCTGAACAATCCCCAACTCTCTCAGCCTTTTCTCATAGGAGAGATGTTCCAGCTCTCTGATCATTTTCACGGCCCTCCTCTGGTCCCACTCCAACAGGTCCATGACCCTCTTATGCTCGAGGGCCCAAAGCTGAATTCGGCACTCCAGGTGGGGTCTCAAGAGAGTGGAGTAGAGGGGCAGACTCCTGAAGCCTATATTGATATTGAGGATTGCCCTGACCCAGGTGCAGGACTTTGCAGTTGGCCTTATTAAACTTCATATGGTTTACACAGGCCCACTCCTCAAGGGTCAATGTCCGTCTGGATGGCATCCCTTTCCCCTAGTGAATCAACTGCACCACTCAGCTTGATGTCGTCTGCAAACTTGCTGAGGGCGCGCTCAATCTCACTATGTTGCTGATGAAGATTATTAAATAGTATTTATGCCATTACAGACCCTTGAAGGACACCGCTCGTCACTGGTTACCACTTGACATTGAGACACTAACTTTATCTCTTTTGATGTGGCCAGCCAGCCAGTTCCTTATCCATATAACAGTTCATCTGTCAAATCCATATCTCTCCAATTTAGCAGCCAGAATGTTGTATGGGATCGTGTCAAAGGCCTTATAGAAGTCAAGATAGATGACACCAATCATCCATCAATTTATTGATTTTTCATTCACTCTTTCTTGAACAAGCAAAAAACCCCTCAATTTTTTGGTGGAATTTTTGTTGCAGACAATTTCCAACATAAAATATCTTCCCCTGACTTAAAAGTACTGCATCCAGCTCTGGGGTTCCCAGTACAAGACAGACATGGAATTGCTGGAGCAAGTCCAGAGGAGGCCATAAAGTTGATCAGAGGGCTGGAGCACCTCTCCTATGAGGATAGGCTGAGAGAGTTGGGGTTGTTCAGCCTGGAGAAGAGAAGGCTCCAGGGAGACCTTATAGCACCTTCCAGTACCTGAAGGGGCTACAGGACACATGGAGAGGGACTGTTTACGAGGGCATGGAGTAACAGGACAAGGGGGAATATCTTTAAACTGAAAGTGGGGAGATTTATACTAGATGGAAGGAAGAAATTTTTCCCTATGAGGGTGGTGAGGCCCTGGCACAGGTTGCCCAGAGAAGCTGTGGATGCCCAGTGTCTAGAAGTGTTCAAGGCCAGGTTGGATGGGGCTTTGGGCAACCTGGTCTAGTGGAGGGTGTCCCTGCCCATGGCAGGGGGGGTTGGAACTAGATGATCTTTAAGGTCCCTTCCAGCCCAAACCATTCTATGATTCTATGATTCCATGAAATAGAAATTATGTGAATGGAAGAGGAACAGCTGACCCAACAGGAAGGGAAAGGTTTTTAAGGCTATAAGGATTTCTTGCAAAATGTTTATTTTCAATGCCTACCTTCCCTGTCACTAGGCCTAACATAGTGTCATAAATATATCAATAATGAAAACCACTTTTCAGGAAATAGCTTTAAAGATATTGACTTTAATTTTGTGATGATCCTCTATCAAATAAATCCATACCCATGAAGAATAATGTAATATTTGCAGTGTAGGCAGAGTAGTACTTCTAGGCATTACTAAAGATAGTTGGATTAAACTCTTTTTTCTGTCCCTTATGATTCACAACAGGATTTTTCATAAAGGGGTATGATGTCTTTTTTTTTTTTTTTTTTTCAAGTTTTAAAAAGTTATTTCACTAGGCACGAAGAACCTAAGCAGAGTTTTGGGAACAGAAAGTGAGAAAGCTCCAGAATAATTCATTAGACCCATAGCCTGCTCCCATCAATTATTTTATAGAATTTCAGAATTGGGTAAGAAAAAGTTTAGGAATAGGAATCATTTGTTAAATGAGCCTTAAGAAGGAACATGAGAAAGGAACAACAAGCTTTGCAATTCAGAATGAAGTTCCGTTACACAGTAACAAGGAGATTTACTCTGCATGACTTGAGTACTTCAAAAAGAGCACCATCGATTTAAGAGGCTGCCTCTGTATCTGTTTTGTAAATCGGTCCAGAGCTTTTTCATTTTTTTCAATCAGTAACCACAGAAAAAAAATCAAGTCGAATTTCAACTATGAAATAATTCCTGGTTCATCTTCAAAACCATGTTGCTTGAAATATAGGGTTATTGAATTCAGTGGATGATCTGAAAAGCAAAGCGAGGAAGGTGTTATATACAGCATGGAATGGCATGTAATAAAGAATCATCAGACTGGAGCCAACTTGAGGCAGCAAGTGCGTGCTGTTTGCTGCTTCCTGGCACAGATATGTGAACTTGAGCATTTGTGAAATTTACCTTTAGCACTTCAGGTTCTGGATTAACTCACGCTACTCCTGCTAGCGTGTCTTTGTGGTCTAGACATAAGCTAAGAGCTTTTTAATCTCTCCCTAAAAGACTCAGAACTTTTCTAAGTTTCAAATTTTGTTACAGAGTAAAATGATTCATTACAAGTCCTCAGACCAAAGGTCATTTCCTAAGACTGTAAGAGCTTTAGCAAATGTTTCAGTTCAGAGCTCCACCTACACGATGTACTGTCACACATCAGTGAGGCATTACATGTTGTACTGTACTCAAACTACATTTCATGTGCAGAGGGTTAGCAAAAGACTGTGACTCCTGCTTGAATGAACACATTCTCAAAAGGTACCCATACAACAGTGCTGGGGAACATGTCTTTGCACTGGAATTTGATTTTTGTCTACAATGCTGAAGTGTTGGAATGGTCCCTGAAGCTGTTTGGGCTTGGATCCATGAGCACCGTCCCGTACATTTCCTAGTCAGGCTTCAGGAGCTACACCAGACCTCATCTGAGCACACAGAGAGATGCAGACTCCCTCTTTCAGAGCATGAACATGGCAGATTGTGGTAGTTGGTCTCACAGTGGCAGAATAGGAGCTGACAATGTTTAGCTCACCCAGGTAGTCTTCAAATAATGAGAGGTCCGCTGGCATACCGTTGCCGTCTGTGGATGTGACAGTAAGCAAATATTGCTCACCGTGGCAAATGCACAAGTGCCAGTACAGGAGTGCGGCTGAAACATCTCAGGTATGATCTTCAAGAAACAGCCATGGTAAATTCTATGTAAACATGCAGTGGACTTTGTACCCCATATTTTACTAATATGATTTCAGGCTAGTTTAATGGAGTCATGCTTGACTCAGCTAGTGTATTCTTAGCCTGGTTTAAATGTAATCAAGGTATCTAGTCACTTTTCACCTGCACATCTATCTTTGGCAGTCACTATTTACCTTAACAATATTTGAACCCAATCTTCAACCTACAATGTTTGATAAAAAAAAGGGATTTCACTGGCTACAGCTATACTTAACACTGTGTCTATAGGCACAAGTGCATAGTCAGGCAGCCACATCTAAATGGTCTCTTAGTAATGGTCTTTGGTCCGTGTTAACTCTCAGATCATGTCCAGGAATTGTTTGGGAGAGTGCAAACTGTCCCAGGCCAGCAGCAGGCCAGGACCCAGGCAAAAACAGCAACCAGGTGCCACTGCTCAGGATTATTTCCTAGCGTTGCTTTGCTTAGTGGCATCAAACTCATTGCAGGTATTAAATTTCTAAAATGACATTAAAATTGCTGACTAGGTAGATAATAGAAATGGACAGTTGTGTCTGTAACAAGAGAAAGATGATGATAATCTTGGAGATATTCAGGCACTTGGTCAGCTAAACAGCTGCAGATTTCCCTGTACTGACTGAGCTCTGTTGACTGCAATGTGATTTGAACACCTAGTGCACACCTACATGTAGCCACTTAAATATAGATGTCTTAATCTGCCAGCTAAATCCCATCTGTAGCTTCAGCAGTTCCACCGCTCACAAAACTATTTTTAGTAGCTGCAACACAAAGTTGTGCTAACACATCAACTAGCACAATTCAAATCTCAGATTTTAGAGATGTTAGAAAGGTGACAAAATCTCCCTTCAGTTGTCAATAATTACAGTGTTTCCCTCTCAAACCACACAATCTCCATGCCAAACACAAACTAGAAAAATCTAGCTGAGCTATTGCTTCATTCAGCAATAAAGCTGCAATTAATTGGTTTAATTTTTATGGTCAGGATGCATTTGCAATAATAAGCATAGTAGGCTGGGATTATATTTAAGCACATTCAGTTTTGCAGGATTCAAGAGCTGTTGGTTAATGAAGCTCAATGTGATACTGTCAGCAACAAATCTGATAATTGCTTACAGGGAAAAGGCAATTTTAACAAATGCTCCTTCATGCAGGTGGCTGGTAGAAATTGCTTTCAGTCAATTATGCCTTCAATTACTTTGGATGAATGAGGCAGGATCCTTTAGCTCATTATAAGCCCAAATCCACAATAAGTAAGTAAATATTTTGACACAGTGTTGAAACTGACTTCTGTAAAAGCATGTATAATATTTATAAGCATTGAAAAGGTCACATGTTGTATAATCATTGTTCAGTGTGTTCAGTGCCAGCTAAAGGAAATTAATGATTTTGCTAACCAGTCGATATTACTGGAGTAATATTTTAATACTGTGAGCAGTCAGTAGTTTTCTGAAATAGTCAGAGATAGTATGACTTATAAATACTCAAGTCTTGTATCACCTCTAAAAAAGGAGGAAGTTGGACAACAGGAAAACGTACCTCGATTATGGGATAAAGGGTATACTAATCTATACTGTATTGGAAAAGCCTTATCTATCTATTTTGGAGCAGAATTTTATATCACTTTACATCAGAGAACAGGCTGAATAAAAAAAAGCATAGATTAAATATTTTCGGCCTTCTACAGCAACAGAAACTTTGGAAAAAAAGAAAAAAGAAAAGGATACCCTATCTACCCTGAAGCTTCATTTGACATGACTCAGGTTTAGACTTTGTTATCCTTGCTTCATCTTCCTGTTCATCTGGAAGGAAATGCAAATATGAGATTACTACCACCCACTTTCAGAAGAACTGGTTGTAAATCATCACTGAGATGTCGTAGAAGAGACTTTTTTCAGGTGAACAAACAGACACATGACAATTGTGCAAGCAGAGTATGTGGAGCTATTACTATAAAAGTTAAGGTTATCTTGTGCATCATCCTAGTTTCTTTGATTTCCTCAAAGCAGGAAATAAAGCGTGAAAACCCACAGCATATGTTAAGTAAGGAAATAGACCAGAAATCAGCCTGAATATCCCAGGCTCTGTGAAAACAGATTTCTGTTAAGAAAACATAGATTTAAAACTGTAGGTCCAATGACTTTGTCTCAAGGAAAAGCAGATCACTTGAATACCAGTGGATCTGAATATTATAAGAGCACTTAAAGTCTATGGCACTTTAGTCACATTCCATTTTTTAAATAATTGTTCAATAGCAAACCTTTGCAAATATTTTTGTAACTGCAACTGAATAACTAAACTAGAATTTTTTACTTATTTCTAGACATCTAATTGAAGCAAATGAAATTCTTCTTTGGGTGCCTCCTCTTTTAAAATATAGACCAGCTAACCACTTCCTTTGGAATGATGTTTCATTGTGCTTTACATAGTGTTACTGAGGTTTAACCTGGCAGGCAGCTAAAACAACCACACAGCTGGTCACTCCCTCCTCCCTCCTCCCCCAGCCCCACAGTGGGATAGGGGAGAGAATGGAAAAGAAATAAGGTAAAACTCATGGGTTGAGATAAAGGCAATTTAATAGGACAGAAAAAAAAGACAATCATCATCATCATCAAGTGATTAAAAGTGATGCATAGCACAATTGCTCACTACCCAAAGCTGATGCTCAGTTAATTTCTGAGCCACACCACCTCCTGGCCAACCTCCCAGTTATATACTGAGCAAGACTTTGAATGGTATGGAATATCCCTTTGGCCAGTTTGGGTCAACTGTCCTGCCTGTGTCCCCTCCCAGCTTCTTGGGTGCCCCCCATCTTCTTGCAGCAGGGCAGTATGAGAAGCTGAAAAGTCCTTGACTGCTTGGCAACAATTACAACATCAGTGTGTTATCAACATTATTCTCATCCTAAATCCAAAACACAGCACTATACCCACTCCTAGGAAGAAAATTAACTCTATCCTTCCTGAAATCAGGACAAGTATCCTTGTCATTAGGGCAACGGTAGATCTCTGCGGAGGTGGTGAGGCACTGGAACAGGTTGCCCAGAGAAGCTGTGGCTGCCCCTGGCTCCCTGGCAGGGAGAGGGGTTGGATGGGGCTTTGGACAACGTGGTCTAGTGGAGGGTGTCCCTGCCCATGGCAGGGGAGTTGGAACTAGATGGGCTTTGAGGTCCCTTCCAACCCTAACTATTCTGTGATTCTATGATTCTATGATTGATTCTATGATTCTATGAATGTCATCCTTCACTATGAATTTATGAATTAATATGGCACATGAACTTTATGCAGGGTTTCTATCCTTATGGTTGCCTTGAATATTAAATATCAGTAAGTTTTCATGAACGCCAATACTTGCATTATTCCTTTCTCCTGTTAAATTTAAAGATTAAAACCACAATACATGCAAAAGGTAAATGCTGAGCACTCGTGATTCAACAAAGGCAGCAAACTGACCTTCTATTTAGACTATGTGCACATGATCTGAGTTTCATGATCTCATCATTTCTGTACCATTTGCTATTAACTTATTACTTCCAAGGTGTTACCTTGTGTACATTCAAGAGAAAGGGTGTATAAAAGATGCTGTTCCTTTAAACTGAAGAAGCAGAAAATATGTGATCCATCCAAAAGCTTCTTTGACTAATCTTTGAACTTACTGAGTTTTGGCTAAGATACTGCTGCCTTATTCTAACATGGCTTTCAATTTGTGGTCCATAGCATGATAAGGTCTCTTAATTACTTCTACTGGTTCCAAAAATGCAATTAAACATGAACTGATTGAAGAGAGAATAAAAGACTATGATTTTATCTAAATGTTTTCTATCTAAAATTTTGCTATTCTCCATCCTGCTTTCCCTTGTCCAAGAAGGACAGATCGGAGAGATCTCACAGGTTGTAAACTCTCAATGCTTGTATGATGTAAATTGCAGTGAGGAATATTTATCTGTACTCAGATAAAAAAATAATATTGATTTTCTGTGGTGAAAGGTAACTCATGTTCATCAGCGAGTTGACTCTTGTTACTTAGGAGTGATATATTCTGTACTTATGTGTTTAACACGCTTCCTTAGTAACCCAACAGCAGCTGTAAATATTTCAAAGTGCTTGGCCAAAGTTTGCAAACTACCCACATAAAGAAATATAAACTAGTTTTAAGAGGACATTTTATGAATTGAAGAGAAACTATCCAATTCAGTTATCTGCAATATTAGTGGGACTAGACATAATAGCTCAGAAAGTCCCTTCTAGTCTTGGATCTCAGACTTATTCTGATAAGGAGCTGTAAGAAGTGTAGCAAACATCTGTCCTAATTATGTTTTGAGAACATGATTTGGTGTTCAGGCTAAAATCTTTAAATGATCTAATCACTTATTCCCTCCATTTTTCCAACCTGCTTTTAGAGATGCTGCCTGAACCATGAGTGTTTAAACTTCTGTCAGCTGGCATTTGCAAAAATATATCAAATATTACTGAGGCCCAGTATAGAACCAATTGTCTTAAACCCTTGCTGAGACTTAAATTCTGGAGAATGCAAGTGAATTCCTCAAATCCAGCTGGCAATGGCTGTACTATCAGTTCTATGTACTACCTCAGCTGGTAAGCAATCAACATGGCCAAAACCTGCCTATTCCGTAATATGCACATGGTGTTAGAGAAAACACAATGATAGCTGCTCTGCTCCCCAGCTAGCGGAGTGGCTTTCAGTGCTAAAAGCCATTTTCTACACTTTCATGCGTACCAAAGCTATACAAATCTGTCATAATGTTGGGTGAAGCACTTAGCACAGAAAGTCCCCAGCATCAAGAACTGGATTGTTTCTGTTTGTTCTGCAACCCTCATATCAGTACTCTATGATGGAATTTGTTTTTCAAGGACAACGTAAGGCTTTATTTATTTTTAATCCTATAAAAAAATAAGGGTAAAGCTACTTTTAATCCATCTTTATTTGTCCATAAAAGTAGGCATTAAACATCAGAATTATTTAAATATGACACTCCCTCAGGAGCTGCTGGGAGTCATTCTGTCTTAAGCCAGGCTGAACTGATTGTGAAACAATTGTAAGATGATTCAAAGGCCGGTGGGAAGAGGATCCTCTCTTCAGGATATATTGAAATTTTCCATAGGTGTTTGCCAAGACAAATATATCACCCTAAGGTACCACAATGTGTTATGAGCAGTGATTTGCTCTTACTCTAGAGCAGCTACCTACCTTTAGGCTGGCAAACAGGAAAGCTAGTCATGAAAGCCAAGCTTGGAAGACATAAAGCCCATTTAGATTCTTGTCCTATGACAGGCAGCTCATGCTAGTAAAAAGCTCTAGGAACTTGTCCTGGCCTTTAGTTGTTTCATGACCATGAATTTTGTTTTCACTTTGAGCCTTTCCACACTTTCCACCATAGTGAATTCAGGCGCAGATGTGCTCTTTATGGGAGACTGCAATTATTCAACTTTTTGGGATGGTTTGCAGTAGTAGTATTCAACCTGTGGCTTATAAACCTGTAATGAACTGTTCATTGATGCTAGAAACTGCTACTGACCTCCATATATCCTCCCCCACCATTTAACTCTATTATCTACGTGATATACAGAGCCCAAATTTACTACACTGTAAGGTGAAGCATCTTTGACTATCCATACCGGTGACAGTGTATAGTCCTTCCATTCTAAAACTGGCACTACATCTGTACAAGTGATGTAAACATTGCCAGGCCTGTCTTCTGACCCTGAGGACAAGTCATTGGGCCCAGCTATAGCTGTTACACTCGAGACAGTATGGCTGGATCCTAAACTATTAGTTGGGGATTGTTCTTGGTCCATGGTAACTCCTGAACTTTACCCTGGGATTGTCTAGAGAGTGTTGATCAGCCTGAGATCCAGCCATGGGCTGTGCTAACAAGTTAAGCAATAGGCTTTGCAATGCACTACAATGCGTAGACTCATGCCCTATATAATTTACGAGTATAAATATACAGGCTGACCCATTAGCCAGAGAACTGTGAAACCTGGAGTTGATGAAAACTATCATGAAACATCCCAGTACCATGGGATTCATGTGCAGATTGCCTGAAAGACTTACTGAGCAGACTTGCCTAGTCAGTATCCCACATGTATTTTAATTTTCCTTACAGGAGTGTAATCTGGCAAAATTCAGATTTTTGTGTTCAACTCCAATAAGTCAGATGATACATTTACTGTAGCATTTCAGAATGAATGTCCACAGTCAACCTTTACTACCAAGATTAAGACAATCCTTTCCTACATTTGCATACATTTTTTTATTAGTCATTCAATAAAGTCACACTCTTTGATGCATTAGCTATATGTCCTTCATGAGGGAACTCTTCAGATAATTAAACTTGCAACAGTTCAGGGAATTCAAAAATGTTTTTTCCTTTTCAGAGATGAGTCTACTGACTGTGATAATCTAGACAGTTACTGGATCTTGTATCTCAGACAGCTATGAACTTGAAATTTGAGATACCCCCTCAGACAGCTATCATGTTTTCTTAGAAACCTTTTGAGAAGACCCAACATGTGGTCACCAGAAAAAATTCTTGTAGCCCTGGAAGACTTCCAGTATTGTTGGCAAACATCTGTCCAGGCTGGCACATAAATCAATACAGTGTAAGATCTGATAATGCAAATAAATATATATTTAAATAAATGCTTTTCCTTAAATCATAGAATCATAGAATGTTTTGGGTTGGAAGGGACTTTAAAGATCATCTAGTTCCAACCCCCCTGCCACGGGCAGGGACACCCTCCACTAGACCATGTTGCCCAAAGCCCCATCCAACCTGGCCTTGAACACTGCCAGGGATCCAGGGGCATCCACAACTTCTCTGGGCAACCTGTTCCAGTACCTCACCACCCTCACAGTAAAGAATTTCTTTCTAACATCTAATCTAAGTCTCCTCTCCTTCAGCTTGAACCCATTACCCCTTGTCCTGTCACTACACTCCCTGATAAACAGTCCCTCACCATCTTTCCTGTAGGCCCCTTTAGATACTGGTAAGTTGCAATTAGATCTCCCTGGAGCCTTCTCTTCTCCAGGCTGAACAACCCCAACTCTCTCAGCCTGTCCTCATAGGAGAGGTGCTCCAGCCCTCTGATCAGCTTCGTGGCCTCCTCTGGACTTGCTCCAACAGCTCCATGTCTCTCCTGTACTGGGGCCCCCAGAGCTGGACGCAGTACTGCAGGTGGGGTCTCACCAGAGCAGAGTAGAGGGACAGGATCCCCTCCCTCGACCTGCTGGTCACATTTCTTTTGATGCAGCCCAGGACATGGTTGGCTTTCTGGGCTGCAAGCACACACTGCCAGCTCGTGTTGAGCTTCTCATCAATCAATACCCCCAAGTTCTTCTCCTCAGGGCTGCTTTCAATCCATTCCTCACCCAGCCTGTATTTGTGCTTGGGATTGCGCCGACCCACGTGCAGGACCTTGCCCTTGGCCTTGTTGAACTTCACGCGGTTCGCACAGGCCCAGCTCTCCAGCCTGTCCAGGTCCCTCTGGATGACATCCCTTCCCTCCAGCGTGTCGACCACACCACACAGCTTGGTGTCATCGGCAAACTTGCTGAGGGTGCACTCGATCCCACTGACCATGTCGCCGACAAAGATGCTGAACAGTGCCGGTCCCGGTACCGACCCCTGAGGAACACCACTCGTCACCGTTCTCCACTTGGACATTGAGCCGTTGACCACAACTCTTTGAGTGCGACCATCCAGCCTATTCCTTACCCACCGTGTGGTCCATCCATCGAATCCATGTCTCTCCAATTTAGAGACAAGGATGTCATGCAGGACAGTGTCAAATGCCTTGCACAAGTCCAGGTGGATGACGTCAGTTGCCCTTCCCTTATCCACCGATGCTGTAACCCCATCATAGAAGGCCACCAAATTTGTCAGGCACGATTTGCCCTTAGTGAAGCCGTGTTGGCTGTCACCAATCACCTCCTTGTTTTCCATGTGCCTGAGCATAGTCTCCAGGAGGGTCTGCTCCATAATCTTGCCAGGCACAGAGGTGAGACTGACCGGCCTGTAGTTCCCTGGGTCTTCCTTTTTACGCTTCTTAAAAATGGGGGTTATGTTCCCTTCTTCCAGTCAGCGGGATCTTCACCAGACTCCCAGGACTTCTCAAATATGATGGAGAGTGGCCTGGCCACTTCATCCACCAGTTCCCTCGAGACCTGCGGATGCAACTCATCAGGTCCCATGGACTTGTGCACCTTTAAAGGTGACAAAACATCCCAAAGGGGAGGGGAAACCAATCCCAGAAGGGGACCAAACCATCCCAGAGGAGGGAGAACAAACTGATCCAACCACAAAAGTGGACCCAAAGTGGGAAAATAAGATAACAGACAATCTCACTTCAAAGATGATCCATATCACAGAGTCTGGAGTTGACCAGTTGTCCCTGGTGAGAACCTAAGATCTCATAGAAAGTTCATGCAGAGAAATTACCCTGCGAGAAGGGAAGGGGAGGGAAGGGAAGCCAAGCCAAGCCAAGCCAAGCCAAGCCAAGCCAAGCCAAGCCAGGAAAAGGAAAAAGGAAAAAGGAAAAGTACATGCAGAATGGGAAGTTCTCAGAGGCAGAAGTTCCATTTTGGATAAAAATTAAGTCATTTTTATATCATAACAATATAAGAGGGCACAGGACATGACCACTTTGAGTAGCCAATAGATGCTGTTAATTTTGATTTTTCACCTGTCCCAGCCAATAGATGATGATGGTTTTGGTTCTTTCAGACCAGTTTTTGGGTTGTTTTTGGTTGTTTTTTTTTTTCCCCAGACTATTTCCACTTTTTCCAATGATAAATTGCTGTTACAGTTTCTTGTGCTTATCGATGGTATCTCAGGATGTCTCTGGCTTCTGGGTACCCTAGCTATACTTCAAAGAGGCCAGCTGCAGTTTTCAGGCTAAGTTCCCAGGCTTACAGCTCCCAGGCTGGCAGGCAATTTTTCTGTCAGTGTTTTTCAGCATACATTTTCTTCTGTTCTGTAATTTTCCCTTTGTAACCCAGCCACCTTTAAGGCTGCTCACAATGCAGCCTCTGCAGAGGAAAATCCAGTCTGCTTATCTTATGTGCTTCCCTCTCAGCTCTAACTTCAGTTCCTCCCAAAAGGGATGCTGTTCTCTTAATGTAAATATCTACCTCCTCCTGTGTGAGCACTTTTATTTTCTCCGGAAAAGGGAGACTTTATGCAAAAAATCTGAGATCTCTTTCTAATTTAGGCAGGATTTAGGCTGGATAGTACTACATATGTATGCACTGTGCTGTGGAACTGAAAGAGGTCAAGAAGAATGATATTATAAATCATCAGTCATACTTTTAATCAGAAGAATAAGTAGTACTCATGATGGTGACAAATGCAGAAAATGTGGAGAAAAAAAGGAGAGGAATTGTAGAGATTAAGGGCTGAAACTACTGTTAGCTACTGAACAAAAAGCCAAGAGTGGCAAAAACATGTCCTGTTTTGGACTCAATAAAACCCAGCTGCTTTCTGAGTGGTCTGAGAAATTCTAGCATTCCTTGTATTTTCAAGACTATTAGTCTTGAATTTTTTTTTCTTCAATATGTATTGTACATGCATATACATGCATATAAGTCAAAGGCTCAATTTCTTCTTAGCTGCTCATGTAATGAAAGCAAGATCTTTGCAAAAAGTAAAAAAACTTGGAAAAATCTGTGCATAAAAAAGTTTGCAAGGTAAATTTTATTCTATCCTGCTAAACATTATACCCCTGCCATGAGCTACCTTGAAGCATTGTCGTCAGGATGTTGTACAAAGGAAATCTAATCGGGTATTTATGACCATCTTTGAATTGTCCACAGTGAACCTAACTGCCTCCCTGTCCCAAGGAATATAATCCATGTGTCTGATGCTTCATATTACCTGACTAAGGGCTAAGGTGAATCACAGTTTCCCTTATGGCCTATGAAATTGAGCTCTTTTAATAATCAATTGTGAATTGTCTGCCTTTTCCTGAGATTGTCTGTACTTACGGGTGGCAAAAAGAAAGGAAAGGATTTGCAAGAACTGCAAGAAGTCAAAAACAGGGACTTGTGGGATTGCAGCAGATCGATTCATAGTGCTTACAGATTGTGTGCCCAGATAATTTCAAAGCACATTGTATGAAGGGGTCACATCAGCCTCGTGCCAACATTTTTTGCAGCATCAGGCAAGACTGTCACTTAAGACCTAGCCAAAAGATTTACAATGTAAATGGTTAGTGCATATGGGCATGAGATTGCCTAAAGTCCCCAGCTGCCAGTGTAGACAAAGCCTTAATTAGCCAATAATGCTGGAAATTTGTGTTAGTATGGAAGTTTTCTTTATTCAGCAAGCAGTTCTTCAAATAGTACTGAATTGAAATCAACAACCGGTTTGATAAGTAACTGAGGAACGTGGATATAGCTCAGTAATTATTAATGAAAAATTCAGTCAGTTAGCTAAAGGTAAAAGTTTATCATTATATCTCATGAGACATTTGGTACACTAAGCAAATGAGAACAAGTTTCTTTTAAAAGATTAGATATCTATATTTGGGGATCTAATTCCTTACGGAGAAACCTGATTACATGGCCAGTTTTTATAGATTCAGAGAAATACATAGTGTAAGCAATTTTAAGCACTTGTTCTGCAGACAGTTGAACTACCTATGCACCCTGGGTTAAGAAATTCAACAGGTCCTAGGAGTTTAGACACACAATTCTCGGTAATAGGTACTGAAAATATCAGCTGGTGTATTCAATTTTAGGTAAAGCCACCAAAGCAGGCAAAACCCCTTCAGTAATTTATTTTATCCTTTGAATTAATTGTGTTCCTTGTCCCATATTTTCTTAATGTGTGAAATGAAGAAAGAAGCTGCAAAGAATGCTAAACCTTAGGCGGATAAGTACACTTTAACTTCTAATTATGGAAGACAATGCAAAAGTAAGTTTGCTTGCTTGCTTGCTTGCTTGCTTGTTTTCCTCAAGTACTCCCTAATTGATCTAAGCTTCTTGCCATTCTTTTGTATATAGGGAAAAAAGGAGCAGAAATATAACAAAATTATTTCCAACAGCACAAGATTTCTGAATTCCTTTCAATACTTAATGGGGGCAGACATTTTAGTAGGGTCTGTAGTAACAGGATAAGGGGTAATGGTTTTAAACTAAAAGAGGGTATATTCAGACTAGATATAAGGAAGAAACTTTTTTACAGCGAGGATGGTGAAACACTGGCACAGGTTGCCTAGAGAAGTGGTAGATGCCCCATCCCTGGAAATATTCAAGGTCAGGTTGGACAGGGCTCTGAGCAACCTGATCCAATTGAAGATGTCCCTGGTCATTGCAGGGGGGTTGGACTAGATGATCTTTAAACATCCCTTCCAACTCAAACCATTCTATGATTCTATGAATTTTCTGATGCTCTGGAGGAGAGAATGTAAAGCAGTAGACAGCTAACCAAGCTGCTCAAATCTACAGTATGAAAATGGAAATCTGAATCTGATGGCACTGATCGGTTATGAAAGCTAATCGTCTATATCAGCTACCAGCAAGAATTTTTACTCTTCTCAGCTAAGTTAGAAATGTGATAATAAGGCAAAGCAAGAATCAGAAAAGGATGAAGAGAAATCCCTCATTCAAAGATGAGGTCTACCTGATGAGACTGTGGGCGTTGATAAGGGGACTCAGGAAATGGTCAAGGTTTAAACTGTTTCTTATTAAAAAATTTATAGGTGAATCAGCTTAGAGTCAGATTCTCACATACACATATTCTTTGGGTATATGAGTGCAATTTTGGCAATGTAAACAGGTTAGATAGATAGGATAGCAGCAATACATTTGCTCACATTTGAAGTTCTCTTTAGGCTGTCACAGCAGACCAAAGAAACCTTGGTATAAATGAAAGTCAGGTCAAAGTGTTTAATGTATACATAGGCATGCAAGAATGATCAGCTTAATGTTGGTAAGCATATTTGAGAGGTGTCCAAAATTCTATTTTGAAGCACTTGCTCTGTCTCATTTGTATGCCATTCTCTTTAATTCTGGAGATTCCTGAATGGTTTCATAACTTTTCCTTTACAAAAGCAAGCAAACTCTCATCCTGTGTATTGTCTATATTCTTCCTGTTTATCGCTATTATGCAAGTACACACACCTCATGATCATCTTCAGTCCAGGACTAGTTTGATGAAATCCAAATCTTCATGTTTAACGGACCACCAACATCCAGGACAGTGGTGAGAAATCAATCCCAGGTATTACTTGAACTATAAAAATTATGCTGCATTAGGAGAACCAAACTTTTTTGGTGTAGCATTGCTGATAGTGGTTGCAATGGTAGCAATATCTCCCAAAATCGTGCCAGGCTTTTACTACTTTGCAACATCTAGGTATTGCTCAGTAGGGCTATTAGTACAGGTGCCCAGTTTCAGAACCCATTGAATTATGCTACTATCAAGTTCTCCCTACAACAGATAAGGCTATGGAAATGAGTGAGACCAGCATTTCTATGCTAGTCCTAGAACTTTACATTGTAATACAGTTGTCTGAAAATTAGATAGATGTTAGATATTCATTTCTCCCTTTGGGTAGCAGCTGCAGGACCAGGGAACAAGGTTTCTTGCCTTCTTTGGAATAAATATAAAGAAAAGATTTTGTTCCATTCTACATCATTTGAAAATTTCAGAGGAAATCTAATGAGCTATACTTACACACCTTACCCCAAATAATCCCCTGCAGAAACCGTTCTCATGTTTGCAACGGACTAAGCAGTAAATGAATAGATGACAGTGACTCTTGTGAAGATTTGATGTGGTTTTGGTAATGTTGAGTTGGCTAATCTGTTCCAAGTTCAGTCAAGGGGATTGACTTGCCTGTTTGCTTTAAACAATACATGTTTGTATTATCAAATGTGTTCATATCCAGTGCATAAGAGACTACCTGCCATGTCAACCAAAATGGGGTTAACTGTTATGGCCTTTTAAATTCAGAACAAATATGAGCAAATCAGTGTGAATATTATCCATGACTGCTTTGTTGTGGGTCAAAGAAGTCAACAGAGCATGATATCTGTGTTACACATGTAGAATAATAAAAATTCCTACCTCAGTTTTAGACTAAAGAAGAACACCAAGTCTTGCAACCTTTGCTAATAGTTACTTTTACTACATATTAACATGGTCTTAGTCTCTTGAATTTACACTTCTTAGGGTGAGATTATGTCATCTAAGGGTAATATTCATCACTGGTCATTTTAGATTTCAGTATCTCCAATGCAGTGTGTACATCTGAGCTCGATGACCAAGTTGCTGTTGTTACCAGTGGAAAAATAGGGTGGGATGAAATATATACATGTAATGTCATTTTAAGCACTGAGAGTTGTCCTATCTAGCATCCAGCTGCTGCTTCAGAAGGATCATCTGTATATCTCCCTTCCCTCTCAGACTCATGGTGTGGCTGTCTTGGATGCCCTGAGGCATTTCAGATTTCTCTAGATGCATATGTATGGGTAAGCCCTTATGTCCACGGTGTTGACATCTTCTCCTGAGATAGTTTTGACTGTGGCTAAAGCCAGTGAAGAAGAATATGAACATCTCGCCTATTTTAGCTGCACTTTAAAATGAATTTACTCTGCTCAAGCCCATATTTTTCTCTGTTGTTTGTAAAGGAAGCATGGGGCTGACCAGATGAGGCGTGGGCATCTATATTCTATCCATGTAAATATATGCAAATGGGTGATACTGTCTTACTTCTGGAAGTGGCATCCATGCCAAAGGACCAACTCCTTCTTATATACTCTGCTAGTATTATTGTTTGGGGGTTATTCACACTGACCTCAAAGAGCAGTTGCATAAGAGGAGCGCAGCCATTCAGTCACCCAGCCTTAGTCCAATGGAGTGATGGGTCAGTGCATGAGCATCTGTGAATATGACACTATTTGCATCAAATGTTGGGAAAAAGCATCTTTTCAAAAACCTGGGAGAATGGACATGGTGCTTTGTTTATATCACTTTAAAGAATAAAAGTGGAAAGTGGTAAATAACATGCCTGGGAACGCAATGACTTCCCAATGCCCAAATGTGATGGCTCCTGTGGACTCACACCACCATTACAAAACTAGTATCAAATGAGCTGATATCAGTGGAGCGGCTGTAGACATTTTTCTATGTTGGCAGAACATAATTTTGTGAAATAAATGAGCAGCTGGTAAAGCTTAAAGAAGGAAAGGGAGGTGTGGGGGGGAGGGGAACCAGGCCCTTGGCAAAGAGATGGTTGTGGTTGAGCTAGAGCTGGAGATGGTAAATCCCTTCTTTGCCTTTTTCCTTCAGTGTTCTCTGACATGGCCCTTTTTCCCTCTCTGACTCAGAAGCACCATCCCAAGCCAATCAGTTATTAGTATGTCCAATGCCATCCTTTCACAATTCCCTCACTAGATGAGAGCACCAGTAGGACGCATTGGGGCCATTCCTCCAGGACATGACTATTAGACACACCTGCACCCCTAACACAGACATAACCCCTAACATGGAGGTACTAAATTAATCCTCTTTCTCTTCTGCATGAGAAAAAGCTTAAAGCTGGCTGTGAAACACTCATCCTACTAGTCTGGAGCAGCTGAGTTAGGAGAACAGTCTCTCTAGTCTCATCAAACCAATCTAAACAGAGGAAAACCGCCTCAGGTATTCCTGCACAGGTTATAAGCACAGCTCTGGGTTTTAGGAAAGACTTGGTCTCCATTAACTGCGGAGTAATCCATGATAGCTGCATGCCCCCTTTTCTTTCAGCTGGTTTTTGCAGGTATGAAGATACTTGCTCACAATGGAAATGGAGATATTCTTGCAACCACACATAGGTCAAAGAACACTACCCTGGTTGTTATAAATGCATCACTGAGATGATAGAAAAATTCTTAAGAGAGTTATACAATTGACATAGGAAAGATTAGTCCTTGTGGTACAATAGAAAATATCTGTAATAAGAGCACATTTCCAGATTAAAAAAATTAACTGTGCCTACTATACTCTGTAACTATAGCATGGCTATATAATAATTTAGCTATAATATGTCATCTTCCATTTAGCCTTTATTTTCTATTAAGTCAGTTGAACTTGATGATCTTAGAGGTCTCATTCAACCCTAGAGATTCTATGTTTCTATGATTCTAAGTTGTACTACCTATTAAGTAGGAATATTTCCCCTTTGAGTCTCCTTGTATGTCAATCAAATTCTCTACTGAAATAGCTGTACCCTCATAATCTTTTTTTTTCTCAATGTTATTTGCCTTGATGCCACTTGAGAAAACTCAGGAAAGATACTACTTTTACAAAGGTGCTTCCAACATTTCATCACAATGTAATTCTCAGAGAATCTGCAATGTCTTTTTTTCGATGTTTCTAAATTCCTAAAGAAAATTCAAAGTATCTTGCCTAACTGCAGATTTCTAAACATTAAGGATCTGATCCAATCTTATCTGTCCGTTATCACTGGATAAAATGAATCTCTTGCAGAGAATGTTTTATCCTACTTTTCAGAGATACCTCTGCGAAGATGTGATGAATAGCCCCTCTTACAGCTGTCTATCTCTCTCCATCTACTACAAAGGAACACTACACAACCTGTTAGATTAGATCTTTCAGGTGAGAAGATTAAGTTAGGTCAGATGAATTTTACCCTCTGTTGAACTACTTTATCAGTGCATTTCCAATGGAGAAATTATGAATAACATGAAAATCAGAACAAAGTAATGACATCAAATTTCTCCTACATTTTCTTTTTTATATACAAACCCATTTTTTAATTGTGGAAGAGCCAAATTAAGGAATTTTCTTATCATATAGGCAAATGTTATGCAGGAGCACACTCCTAACTATTGCTCAGGCAGAAATTCAAGGATTTGAAGTACAGAAAAAAAGGAAGCCTGGCATTTAAGCAAACTGACATCTGTTTCATTAACAGACAACCTGGATAACTTGGTTTTGTGTAAGAGGTTTTCATTTGTCATAACTCTGCAAACTGAAGGAGCTGTTTAATCAGCTTCAGCAGAGCATAATCCCTTAACTTTGATATTTTTTTCCTCACAGCACTTAGCAATGCAAACAATATTCTGAATACCTGGAAGCATTGCAGCAGATTCACAATAGCAACCTGTCATAGTCCGCCCATATGAAATTGTTTCTGAGACAAAGGGGGAAAAAAAAAAAAAGGAAATTACCAAGAGAAAATGGCTGTCATTTGGGAAATTCATATTAATTGCCTACAGTTATAGTAAATGTCAACTGACTCAGCAAGGAATATTTAACATTAAGGTTTGAGTAGTCCCCAGAAAATCAACCTCTCTGTTTTTTAAGTCAGTTGCACACTTTAACAACTGGCAGAATAGGATTTTCAGTAAGTCATTTGCTCCATTGATCTGGAAATGACAAGATTTAGGACATACATTTACATAGAACAGAGGTGGGACAGCTTGGAAAAGTTAGCAGTGTATGGAAATTTTCAAGAACATAAATGTGAGGTTTCCATCATGGACCATATGTGTGCCACTAACAGGTACCGCTAAATAGGTTATCCTGTATAACTAAAGCTATTTCAGACTGGCAGCAAGCAAGTCAGAAAAATGGAGAGGAGAGAGCGTTGAGGAGAAACATGGCAATTATTCAAGCAGATACAGTTTCAAAAAAAAAGAAAAAAAAAAGGAAAGCAGAATAAGGGGTAGCTGTCATCCTCCATGAGCATCTCTAGACTGCTAGACTGCAAGAGAATCCACCCGTCCTCAAGATAGTCGAGGGGAAAGAAGGGGGAAGGAAAAAAGGCAGAAGGACCCAAATCATCTGTATTAATCCCTGGGATCAATATGATTGCTGTAGTGGTCTGGTTTCCTCAGGACACATGACCAATATATTTCTGTTATTGTTGAACATTTCCCTTCTTATCAGTGTGGGAAACTGCCTGTCTTCCCCAGCATGAATGCTCGTGAAACTCTTATTTTCCTTTCTCATAAGCTTCTCACAATATAAGAACCATGAAATGGGACTTTGTCTTGGCCATACCTCTTCACCCCACCTTGATTTACAACCCATACCCATTCTCTTGTGTATTTTTGCTGTGCATCTCTGAGAAGAATCTGTATCTGTCTTCTCTACAGCCCCCACTGAAATATAAATTAGATATTCATGGCCTTCTGCTGGACTTGCTGCAATTTGCAAATATCTTGCTTATAATGTGTGTACCAAGCCAACAACACTCGTATTGAGAAAATCTAACAGATAGTCAGAAATTATTAAGTGGTCTAAATACTGTTTAGATTATAAACCATTAAGTTTACAGTGTCCAGGTTAGGTACCTGTAGTGTGCAGTCAACATATGGTCCGAAATTCCGTCCAATTAATAATAGAGTAAGACATGGCTGTTATTGTATGTGCACTAAAATGAACAACTGGTGCAGGATGGGTACCAGTAGAAGTGAAAGAACAGTGATTTTAAATGTCCTGCATTAGTTTTGGGCTTTGGAAGAATCAACTTCTTTTGTTTTGGAAGTTTCTTTATTGTCCTGTGATATTGTTCTATTGTTAGACAACATTCAAATGGCACATTAAAGCTTCTATTTTTAAAAAAATAAGATATGCAAGGAAAAGACTCATTTAGAAAATTCTTTACATGTCTGAGCAAATCAATTTAGCCATGAGTTTTCACTTTCAAAATTGCCTTGAGAGCATGAAGGTGGAATTCAGCTTACTTCCCCCTTGGCATGTATACAGAGGGGTCTTTGTTCAAGTTAGGTACATAGGGTCCCACTACAGCCAGCAGAGATCGAGTCAACATAGCCGAAATTAATAGCTCTGCAGACTCCCTCAATTCAGTCAGCACTGTAACAGATAGAAGAGTCTAGCTAACTCTTTCCCCAATAATCTCCAAGCATGGTTCAAGAATCAGCAAGGGTCAGAGACCAACCTCCATAGGCAATTTTAATGTAGTCATCCGGTTTGGAGGCTGACAGAGTCACCAACTTGTCTCAGAGCTAGAGAACAGTCCCTGGCATGGATTTATTTGCTACACTTCATATATGTATATTTATGTGTACACACATGTACGTATTTCTGTATGTACATACAGAGAGGGGGACAAAGATAGAGAGTCTATGTATGTCTATATATGTAAATATATATGTAAATATATACACATACAATAGATAAAGTATACAGAGGTAAGGCCTTAACTTCAGCACTTCCATTTAAAAATTTCTGTTTACTTTGTCTTTCTTACAAACTAAATGTGTGATAGCATAATTTATTTGGCAGCATTTAGGCTCATATTTGTGTGTTTACTGTTTTTATGTGATGTGCCTTTCTTTTGGGCTTACTGTGCAAATTCAAAAATCTGAAAATTACCGTTCATTTTATATATTAGGAAATCTCTATGCTTCTAAACCCAAACTAGCTGTTTGAGAAGCGAAAAATACTGCAAATGGAGCTAGCATGTAGCTCACAAATCTGCCAACTAAATTACCGGTGCTTTCTCCAGACTCTTCTTTCCAGGTTTCATTTGGGGTGTCAGCAGAATCCTTTATGAGAAATGCAAGAATCCCAGGTGCTGTGGGAATTGATACAGAATCAGAGACAATTCCTGAGATTTGGCTGGATATTTAAGAAATTGCTCATCTGGGAGAGGTGTAACACCAGATGAGTTCTCCTTGACTCAAAGTTCATTGAGATGAACAACTTTTATTGTTTCTTACTGAAACAATAAACTATTTGAGCAGAGTCGTTGGTTCCTAAAATGAAGCACTGACTATGCAGCTGAATGACACAAGGATGTGCAACTACCAAAGCACAGAAGAAATTGTCAAGAACCTCAGAAGAAAATAAGATGTTTATCAGTCCTGGCAGTTCATGGAGATGGGTGAAGACAGTGATTAGCAAAATGGTGAAAGTGTAAAATGCCACTGCAAATAACTATAAAAATAGTTTGTGTGAATATTTAATAGGGTTTGGGAGGGATTATTTTCTTTCTTTACAGATTCTCACATAACCTTGCTAAAATTTTTATTTAATTACTCAGAATTTATTTTTTTAAAAGTAAAATTACATCTGGCTTTACAAAAAAAAAAAAAGCAAGTAGGAAGAAGATCTTCATTAAACAGTCAAAATTTTTGAGTGTGCAGAAGAAATTAAGATCCTTTACTTGAGTGATCTGTAAGACAGACATTTGTGTCAAAGATCTCTGTAATCAATGGAGCAGTGCAAGCATTTCCAGGATTCAATGTATCTTGTCTTTAGTAGTTCAGGTGGATTAAATCATGCTCCATTGATGTCTTTTTCAGCCTAATCACTGCAGGACATCTATATGATTAGCTTAGACCAGACATCAGACTTTAACATATGAAAACTTTGTTAAAAAATAATCTCACCATTCATACCTAAATATGGTTATGTTATTCTCTGATATAAAAAAGAAAAATACCATCTGTTTTGTATAACTCTGATCAATAATAGGCCCTTGCTCTTTTAGAAAGGGAGTGAAAACTAAGATGAAGAAACATTTGCAATTCAACTGTAACTTATTATGAGTAAGGTAATTTTGGGCTTTGTGTGCAGATCTACTGAACACAAAGAAGCTATCTAACAGAGACACAATGGCAACTTCCTGAGATTACAAAAAAATAATAGAGAGAGAGCCCACCTTTGTCTGTAATCTAATTCCCAGATGTACTGTCATGTAGTGGCATTAGGGCATAATGAGTCTGTTCTGTTATTTGCTTTGCTGCGGGCTTTGAGCCAGGGAGTCATTCTGCCCGAGAGACAAAAGACACTCTGTCTGCGCAGAGATCCCTGCATCTTCCTGACACGTTTCCTCATACATTTTGTGAACTGTCTTTCCCCTCCCCTCTCCCTCTGTTATGTTAGCTGTGAACTGCAGTGAAAATCTGTCTGTGACAGACACTTTCGGTACTTGGTCAGCTGTCAGACAAGCATGAGGTGAAAGACTTCAAATATGGCATTGGGCTCACAAACACACATAAGCACACATAGAGAAAAACAGCCATCACTGGCTACTGCTCAGGTCCAAGCACAAAACCAAAACCAAAACACACACACTCACACAAAAAACAACCCAAAGAAGGAAGTGTTTCTATATAAATCTGAGATCTTGCAAACAAAGAAGGAATATTTAATGGTTTTGTTAAAATCAAACATGTAAGATCTAAACTCTAACTGCAGTGTTAGTAACATCCTCATTGTACACCCAGAACTCATCTGGGGCAGTATTTACTGGAGGAGATCTTCACTTTGAAAGTTATTTCCATTAATGCCAACTCTGAGACAAACATAAGGGAAAAAGACTTGATGTGAATGGATGAATGGTCCAGGCTGACCCATAGAGTATGAACTACAAATCACCCCATGGTGATCCTCCTTCATTTGGGTACTTACATGGCACCTGGTAATGCATTTTCATAAGTCTAGCATGGTTAGGGCACATTTGTCTAAGGTACATTGCAGTGAAGTCACAGTGTTTATCCAACGTGCTGGGGCTCCGAGTGAAATATCCTCTTGTACTGTAACAAATAGCTGTTGTCTTTTCCTACAGCACCAGCTGAATCCTGCCTGTAAACATGATGGAGTATTCACGGAAATTGAAGGAAGCATCTCAGGTACATCCAATCTGAGATCAGGTCTCGAAAAACCTTGTTTGTTCAAGATCTGACCAAGTAAAGCATCTGGGCTGGAGTACACAAATGACAAAAGAAACTCCTTGATTTTCTTGTGGCTCTGAGAGACATATTTTAGATCCATTAGGTTGCATGACTCTTTTAGTGTAATCTATAAATCTAAACAAACAACATGGACCACATGAGTATCTCTAATATATATTAGTATTCTTAATGTCTCTGGATGCCTGTAGACAACTGAATCTTACTGCCAGTGATTACTACAAGAGTCACGACATACAGGTCAAATATAGACACTTCCAATTAGGTGTATGAACTTGAATCCTGCCATAGGCTCAGTCTTAGTCACTGGAGACATATAGGCACCTGTAGAGGGTGGTTCATCCTTTTCTAAGACTGAGAAAAGATGTGTCAAATATAAATTGGACAGAAATGTCTGAATTTTATCTTCATTGAGTATGGATTGAGTCCTAAGGTGGACTAAATGCCCAACATTTAGACAGTTGAGTCTCCATTTCTTTCCCTGAGCTTAGCTATTCTTGGCTGTGTAAGATGCCCTGGCATAGCTGAGACAGCCACCTAGGGCTGTCAGAGATGACTAAACATCAATGGGAAGCTCAAACTTTCTGAACCAGTGGCTAATGTTAAAGCAGAATATCTTATAGCATCTCAAGACAGTGCCAGGCACTGAAGTTGAGGTAACTGAATTCAACATCTGAAGGAAAGTGATTGAATCAGGCAGTGGGCTATATTCAGCTGCCCCAACTTCGGTATTTAGTGTCATTTTAGAAGCTGCGCAGATATGACAGACAACTTCTGGGAAATCCCCGAAGTTTTGAAGCATAGCTGAGGCCAAGCAAGATAACTCACAAGGCCTGAAACAATAGGGATGTGATTGTAAGTACTGCAGGATGTCCTACCTAGCCTCCATCTGATACTCCAGAAGGGTAGTCTCCCACAAGTGCTGTGTAATACCTGACAGTACCACGCATATGTCTCAAATATGCTACAGCAAAATTGGCAACAGCCATCCATGTTTCAGCAACAAAATCCTCTCTTATATGTCTGCACTTCAAACTTCCCTGAGCATGTGGAGATCCAACCTTGCACGTTGTCACCCACATAGCACAGAACTGCAAGTATCAGCCAGCTAAGGCACAGAGCAGTATAGTGCAGTATGGTGAGTAATCCAAGGCAGATAACCCTCATCCCCGGCCGGTGTTCATGGCTCCATGAGTGGAGGCATTAGTACCTTCTTGCAAATAATTCTAGCTTGCTCAGTTTTCTCTACGCTTGCCTCAGAGAACATCCAAAGAGGATGGTCAGACCCTTCTGGTGGATGTACAGCATACGAGCTAAGATCTGCAGCATGCGGGTCTCTCTTAATGATGTTTTTCATAAGAAAAGGAGAAAGGAAGGGCTGTCTTTGTGTACAGAAATAAAGTTCCATTTGTGACTGAGCCACAAACTTCCTGCATTTGACAAGCAACTCTTTTCCCCTTGTCTCCTCCTATCTTATCCTGCAATTAATATTACTTCCCCTTTTCTGAGATAATTTGGGTGGACACATTCATTGATGCTTATCAAATATGTCCAGAAATATTTTTACCACTGAAATTTTTAGAATCCTCAGGGGTTCTTGCCAGAGAGATAACAATCATAGTTACCTTCTGACAATGATGAACTTTTCACTTCTCTTCCACCTCTCTGGTCCTTCTTGTTTTCTTTCTGATGAGCACCAAAAAGCCCCTCTTAACCTCCACAAATTCAGCCTTCATCTAAAGACAAAGAGTTCACTTTCACTTCCACACTTCAGCATTTGGCATTCTCTTCCCCAGCATGAGAAACCAGAGAAAATTGCACACAAACCAGAGAGAAGCTACAGAAATTCCCTGTGAAGAGAAGAACAGAAAAGACTGACTATCCAGGGTGTGCACCAGCTTTGAAGATGCTATTCCCTTCCTTCACCCATTTCCCTCATCTTCTCCTACACATTTATCCTAACAAGGCTAACTTTTAGTATCTTTTTCATTAATTAGTTAAATAATTATTTTTTTTTTAAAAAAGGAAGAATTAAAAAAAAATCTGAAACTTTAATATGTCCATTCAATAATCATAAGATAAACAGGTACTTCTAGGACACAGTATGATTTTGTTCAGATGTTAACTTCAGCATGAAATGAAATACACCCCAAAGATGCCTGTTAATTTCCAAAATCTATGAAAGGAGTCTTGCTCAAATGTAGATGCCTGTGTTTAATTAAATTGATTCCACTTCTGGTACCTAAATGACTTGGAGAATGTAGTCTTAATGGTCTTCGTAGTATTCTTTTCTCCAGAACTTTTAATCATCTTTCCTAGTAGCCCTTGGTTTTAAGTGAATGCAAAGGGGATGTGACTATATAAACCACTAATGCAGGAGATGTCCACAGCTTATTGTGTAGACTACAAATACTTGCTTCTTAAAAAGAAACAAAATGCACTATTCAGTAACATTGTTTATATTTCTTTCTTATATTGTAGTCACTCTTGACTTAGTTTTGGCACAGCACTTCTTTAGATGTGTAGGTTGATAGATAAAGTTTCCTGTATTGCATATATCTATCAACACAGAATGCTTAAAAAAAAAAAAAAAAAAAAGTTTAGCTTTTATTACCTTTGTATGCATAGGATTTAGTGTGATGATGGAGATCGTATTACTTCAGAAGCCATTTGAAATCATGTCCAGGTACTTGACAGCAGAATATATTGTTAACCTGTAGAAGGAAAGGAAATTACCTCCAAAGATTTTAGGGGTTCTCAATAAATCTGGAAGTACATTATTCATAAAAATAATTATTAAGGTCTCTGACTGTGGTAAATTTGTGCCTGAACATTTCCTGTTCATGACAGGCCTTTTTGTGGGAGGCAGTTCAAAAAGATTTTAGGCTTTTGTCTTTCTTTGAAAGGCCACAAGGTGTAATTTTGCACCACCATTAACAACATTATGTGTGTTCATAGAGATGTTGAAAAGGTCCACAGAAGTTCTTTTGGCTCTTGGAGCCCTCTCTTTCTCCTATACATTGATGAAGGACATAATAAAGAGCGAATAAGATATTGGGATTCAGGTTTGAGTGGACACCTTGGCTTTGGACATATGTGACACTTTAGTTCTCAGGTTCTTTCACGTCATAACATGTATACCACCACAGCCAGTGAAACAATGACTGAATTTCCAACAAAATTGTCTTGAGTCAGCCCAAAAGACCTGAAGATTTGCTCTGATGTGCAATGCTTGGGGAGCCACGGGAGCTGCAGCAAGATGTGTTTGCGCTGTGAACACAACCCATGTTGCCCAGTGGATTTTCTTCTCTACTATGACTCATGGAGAGATAAATAAACACATACAGGGATATAGAAAAACAGAAATACAGTTTTACAACAAAATTTTCTTCCGCTCAGATTCCTTGATAGAATTAATTTTTAATTCCAAATCTACTTTCTTAATAAAGTACATTACTAGTGTTAAACACAAGACTTCGCTATTTCCGTAATGGACTCTTGCTTTAGACCACCTCAGGGTTTGATCAGGCTAAAGGCTAGACTGTACCTCAAAAATCCCTTTGGGAAGAAGAGAAATGAGAGCTCCACTAGTCCAGTGCATAATTCAGTGAAGATACTGAATTTTGGAACATATCCGTGGAAGTATTATTTCCCTAAATGATCCATGTTCAACAAAGAGTAAGAAATATATATCAGACATTTATAAAAACCCACAGAATGCTCCTTTTCTATCATCTTTTCCAGGTCCAAAATGATTATCACAGATGTTCCCTTCCATGATATCTAACATGTTCTTCTTGATATTTTTAAATCAGAATTGATAACAGCAGGTATGCTGGGAATTAACTGTACCAAAAATCTAAATGAGGCCTTATAGAAAGGCATGGTATGGTACAAGGATATTGTTATACAACCTTGCCATACTGCTAAAATAGTGGTAAGTAATATCTCACCCTAAACTTGGAAAAACTTCATTCAGGTAAACTACGGAAATTTAATTTCATTTTTAGTTGTGTTTGTCTATGTGACCGCCTAATAGAGCAGATCATTGAAACATAATCCTTCTAAATAAATATACCGTTGCTAAATGCGTTTACTATAGCAGAGGCCTGAAGTCACTAAATAAAGGAGTTGTTTAACCTTCTTCTAAGTTTTGCTTGCTTAGAGTTACTGGCTTTAGTACTCTGAGAAGAGCTACGGAAGAGTCTGGGGTTTTTGTTCCATGTGCAGAAGTTAAGGATGATGGAGAGGGAAGAAAGAACCATTGACCCTTGACAGAACCAGTATCGTCTTTAAGATGGAAGCGCTATACCTCAGTGATTGAGTTTGCAATCAGTCTATTCCTAGAGATACATAGTGGAGACTTCAGGCTACTGTTTTCCAAAGGTTATGCTTGATGGCACAGTATTTCCATCAGTTTACTGGTAAAAATGAGGCCTTGGGAAACACAAAAGTGAGGTAGAAATAAAAGCTGAGGCATCAAGTTTCTTTTCAGGATTATTAATATTGTTTGGAATCTCAATAATGGACTCAAAATATTTATCAAGTATGTGATCTGAGGTTACACTGTTCACAGAGGAATTACCTCCCTGAGATAAATGCATATGATACATAGAAAAAAGCACACTTTTGTTCAGGGTAATAAAAAAATGATATGCTCGAATAATTGAGAACATTTTCGTCATATGGAGCATGAGGAAAGAATGTGGTTGATTATGTCTAAAATACCAGTGGGAAAGCTGCCAGAAAGCCTCTTTGGCCTTTAAAAGCAATGCATTTATTGACTGTTCCATTTGTGTAACAGGCATGAAACTCCAGATGAGCATTTGGGCTTTCAGTTTGTGGCAGGCAGAAAATGAGACAGCTCCACCCATTTATAATGCAGGACTGCTGAACAGAAGTGATTATATGGTTGGGAAGATGAAATTTCTCTCTCAAATGTTTTGACATCTCTAATTCAGGTGTCTGTTTTCTTTAGTGATCAGGGATGTCACCTAAGGTTGGTCTTTAAATTGGATGAACTTGGAGATTATCTGCCACTTTAAACACTACAAATGAATTTTTAGGTTGATAAACTTAGCTGAGATTAGTCTTAACCTATGATAACAATTATTTTTTCCTCCACTGCAAAAAATCTAACTTTTTCTACATCTAATGCTCATCTTTCTACAATCACGAACCAGGAACTTCTAGATATTTGGAGACTGCCTCCCACATATAGGAATATTTTGGCAGAGTGGAGTTTCAGAGGCTTTTGTGGCATCTAGACTAGGTTAGACCCTCTTTGTAGCCAACAGTAACAGAACAATATTTTCAGAAGCTAATTTACTTAAGATAGGTGTCTAAGACAGGAAAAGAGAAAGATGTCTCTTACTCTCTGTTGACTACTGAGAGACTCTAGACATCTAGTTTGTGCTAGATATGCATCGTCTGGACATCTAAAGACAGGTGAGAGGAATCTGAAGTATGATTCTTTATATAGTTTATTGTTGCTTTTTGTACTTACTGTGATAGTCTCTGGGGCCCTGTTCTGTGCTAAGAAACCATTTTAGATGTTGTACAAATGAGAACAAATGGATGATAAATGGATGTCCTTCCTCCTAGAGGGTATATAGCTAGCTACCAGACAAGATAAAAAAGGGGTACAAATAAACAGGAATACTAAATGGAGATAATAAGAACAAAATAAAATGGTTTTGACCTATTTGTAAGACAATATCCACAGACTAGAGCTAGCTTACTGCACTGAAATATTTTGTAGGCATCAAAGCAAATAAGATCCAGAGATAGCTCTGCAAATGTTTACTGACCACTTTCCAATAACAAAACTAACGATGCTGAAAAGTTACAACTAAAAGGTGAAAGTCATCACCAGGGGCTGAGGAAGTCATGGTCAAAATCTGAAGAGTAGGTGAAAGATGAATGCCAGGAGACAGAGAGGGTGTCTACATATGTGAAAAATGGAAACAAGTAGCTTATGACTGATGAGATAAAGCTGACATGAAAATTTTAAGAAAGATAAGGAATTGTATTTATTTGAGCAATGTCAGGCATACAGACACATTATAAATGCCTGAGACTTAATGGGATTTACTAGAAAAGTGAAGTTTAGATAACCATGTTTTCTGCGTGCATGACCACTTTGCTTCCTCAGTGGACATGATTTATTTCATCAACATTTAGACATCTTCAGTATAGAAGTCTACAGCTGAGTTAGTTGCTCTAGGCTTTATTTAGAGAAAATGAACTAAAACAGACATTTGTAGGCTTTCGTGGATATAATCTATTTTAGATAAGTAATACAGGATGAAATGATTCATGTCCTGGAAGTGTCCATTTTTCTTCATATGCTATCAAGGGAGGTGCGCCTGACTAGCTTCAACGACATCAAAGTTAATTTCCCAAATTTAATGAAAATTACCAGCCAGGCATAAAAAGAAGACATTTACGGGGTGGGTGGGTGGGGGAGGCTAGTAGATCAACTTTTACTAAACATTCAAGAATTTACATATCTATCTTAGATCTTATTTTAATACTAAGCCTAATACTGAATTTTCTGATTAGTGGTAACAAGGCATTTCAGTTCAGTGTAATACTACAATGAATTCTGTACAAAACAATACAGAGTAAACTGATGAGAGCTCACAAGAAAACCAGTTGTTTCCTCTCAAGGGTCAATACTGGGGCCAATAATGTGAGACATCCTCATTAATCTGTTAGTTGATGGGACAGCCTACACCTTCAGCAAGTTTGCTCATGATACAAAACTGAGAGGAGTGGCTCATACACCAGGTGGTTGTGCTACCATTCAGAGGGACCTCAACAGGATGGAGAAGTGGACCAATAGGAACCTCATGACGTTAAGCAAAGGGAAACACCAAGTCATGCTCCTTAGAAAGAATAGCCCCATACGTTAGTATATGCTGGGGACCAACTTGCCTGAAAGCAGCTTTACAGAGAAAGACCTGTGGGTCCTGCTAGACAACAAGTTGAATATGAGCCAACAATGCACCTTTGTGGCAACAGTGGCCAACTGCTTCCTGGGCTGCAGAAGACAGAGTGTTGCCAGCAGGTCAAGGGAGGTGATCCTTCCCCTCTACTCAGCACTAACAGGAGTGCTGTGTCCAGTTCTGAGCTCCCCGGTACAAGAGAGAAATGAACATACTGGACCAAGTCCAGAGAAGAGCCACTAAGATGATTAAGGGACTGGAGCATCTTTCATATGAAGACAGGCTGAGAGAGTTGGGTCTGTTCAGCTCGGAGAAGAGAAGGCTCAGGCCAGATCTTATCAGTATGTACAAGTATCTGATGAGAGTGTGTAAAGATGATGAAACAAGACTCTTCTCAGTGGTATCCAGGGAAAGGATGAGAAGCAGCGTACACAAATTGAAATACAATAAATTATTATTAATATTAATGTTATCTATTTAAACTTGAGAAAAAACTTTTTTACAGTGAGGGCAATCAAACACTGGAACCTGTCTTGCCCAGAGAGGTTGTGGAATCTCCATCTTTGGAGACATTCAAAACCCAACTGGACACAACCTTGAGCAGTCTGCTCTAAGTGACCCTGCTCTGAGCAGGAAAATTGAACTAGGTGATCTCCAGAGGTCCCATTCCAACCTCAATTATTCTGCAGTCCTGAGATCAACATAACTAAGGCTTCCAGCAAGAACAGAATTCTGTGAGAGGGAAAATTTTGACTGACAATAAATGAGATCCAAAGTCTAGCAATGGAAGGCATGGAAATTCAAACTAGAAGTGCTTTATTAGAATAAATGTGTTGTATCATTGGCCTCTAATAGGAGACTGAACTCTAGAGCCAGAGAGGCAAATTCTAAGTCTGTGTTTATGCAATGCAAGTTTTTGACAGTCAAGATAAAACCATTTGATATAGCCACCTTTTATCATCTCTGATACACATTTTAGCAGTTAGTTTTGCTTCAGAATCAGGGAGAGGAGTGTCAAGTCCCCTGTGCACAGGGAGGTGGTGTTCCTTCCACTAGAAAAGCTTTAGTAGAAGTCCTTTATATACAAATTAAAGCCAACAAACAGGACAAACTGGAGCTCCATGCCCAGTCTGACAGTTATGATATCATATCATCACCAAAGAGCCCCGTACAGGACAGGATCTGTGTGGCCGGGAAGCAGCCTTGCTAAAAGGGACATGAGGTTCCTGGTGGACAACAAGATGAACACAAGTCAGCAGTGTGCTGCTGCAGCAACAAAGGCAAATTGTATCCTCAGAAGCTATCAGAGATAAATACATCATCATCCCACTCTACGCACTGCTTGTCAGGCTGCATCTGGGATATGGTGTCCAGTTCTGGCACCCACAGTTCAAGGAAGACGCAGACAGACTGGAGGGGGTCCAAAGGAGGGCCACAAAAATGATCAATATGCTGGAGAACTTGCCCTCTGAGGAAAGATTGAAGTTAGGTCTCAGGAGGGCTCAGGAGGGACATCATCACAGTATTCCAGGATTTAAAGGGCACCTACAAAGATGATGGATAATGTCTCTTTACAAGGCACCACATAGAGAAGACGGGGGCAATGGGTAGAAGTGGCACCAGGAGAGGTTTCACCTTAACATAAGAAATAAATTTTTCACAGTGAGAACAATCATTGGCTGGAACAACTTCCCCAGGGACATGGTAGAGTCCCCATCGCTGGAGGTTTGCAAGATGTGACTTGACAGGGTGCTAGATAATCCCGTGGAAGGCTGGACCAGTGATCTTCTGAGATCCCTTCCAACCTGGTCTATTCTATGATTCTATGATATTAAACTATAGGAACAATTTATGAAGTGTCATGACAGAATCTCTATTCACAGAAATGTTATTATGGGATTGGATGTTGTTCTGAATCATTCACTCAGGTTTATAGACAGCTCTCACACTTGAACGGGGTGTTGATTCAAGAGGTCTCAGTGTATATTAGGCAGAAGGATGAATGACACGAGCATAATAGGGTATAGTCTTTACCTTAGGATCCACGGTTCACTGGTGACGGGAATGCAACCTTTTTCATTAGTAGTTGCTATAATGATTATGTTAGTAACACTTGCTTTCTCATATAGCAATTAGAGGTTCCCACTGTAATTAATTAAACTGTCATCTCTGTCAACAAGTAAAATAAGACAAGTTGCATTTGGTGCCTTTCCAGTGTAAACAATATAAAAATCACACAACCTTAGAACAGTTTTGGTTGTACAGCACCTCTGAAGCTCATTTGGTCTAACACCACGTTCAAAGCATTGCCAACTTGAAAGTTAGATTAGGTTGCTCAGCACCTTGTCCAGTTTCGACTTTCTCCAAGTCTGCAAAAAGTACTACCTCACTAGACATTCTGCTTCAGTGCTTAACAAGCATCACTGTAAAAATTATTTTTCTTAATGTCTAGTCAGGGTTACAATCTGTGGCCCTTACTTCACGTCCATGTTGTAAAAGGGTCCATCTCTGCCTTTTCCCTTTCTGACATAGTGGCCTTCGCTAGGCTTACTCCAGTTTGTTAATGTCTATCTTGTGGTGGGTACTCCAAAACTTGACACAGTAGTCCAGACACAGCTTCAAAAGTGCTGAAAAAGTGGGTATAATCACTATTCTCAGTACTCGCACTACGTAGTGGCCAATGTAGTGCCGTACATGGTTAGCTCTCACTGTTGCAAGGGAGCACTGTTGACTCATACGGAACTTATCGTCCAACAACAACCCTTAAGCGCTTTTTGTTAGAGCTGCCTCCTAGACAGCTGGTCTCTCCCAATTGTTTACTTTCAGATCTTTTCTGTCAAATCACTTCTTCAGCTTTTTGATATTCATCTGAATATCAGCCTTAGTATCCAGCATATTGACTGCTCCCTGCTATTTGGTGTCAACCACAAACTTGCTGACAGAGTGTTTCTTTCCATATAATTACGAAATAACAAATCACACCACTACCATTTTGTCCGGTAGGGCCAATACACTGGTTTACCAGGTAATGAAAAGCAAGAGATGGTTCTGAAGGCATACTTCACAAGGGACTAGGGTAGGATTTGAGTGACTGCAAGGAAGGAAGACCTACATTTAAATAGAAAAATAAGATTTTATTTAAGAGCAGACAATGACAGGTGGTCTGGTCAGTAATTACTTGAGACTGAATGTGGACAGAAACAGTCAGTGTGCACACAAATACTCTTTTGATCTGGCAGCCTTTCCACTCATTCTCAGCTTACCCCATGTACCTGGAAACACCAAAACAAATATGTGCTTTAATGTTAATGGACACAATAATCTTTTAATCTTTATCTGATACTGGGTAAAATTATCAATTACAGAAATATTCTTGTCTCCTTCTTTGACTTTTACACTATAGAATTGATGTAAAGAAGCCATAGCATGAAGAGGAACTTGGCCCAAGACATTTTTTTAGCCCATGGAAAAATCAATAGGCAAGATTCCACCTTGGTTACCACAATGTCAGTCTGGAGCCACCTCAACAGACAGGTGAGTTTATTTGGAGCTGGAGATTAAGATCAAGTCTTACTATAACTGGATACGTCAATCATTAGCAGAGAGTCTTTGTACCTGGCATTCACACTGACTGCAAATTTCACGTATAAGGACAAATACACACAAAACTCAGAGTATTGCATCTCTTCCAATACAAGAAGTAAAGAGGAAATAAAAATGGACCACAAGCAAACAACTTCCTTCTTGGAAGAACGTGCACTTGACAAATGCGCTGTTCTATCATCTGGTCACTATTTGAATTTTATAATACCTGTGACGCTGAGTCACCTTGTCCTAGCAGGAAACAGAAGACCTATAAATCACCCTCAGATGAAGAACTCCAGTCACTTCCACAACCACCTGAAGAAGGACGGAAGAAACTTCTGATCTTCCTGGAAACAAAAGGTAGGACTTAGATTTGTTTGCTTGCTTAAACTATTGTGATTTTTTTTTCATGTATTAAAATGTATTCTTAAAAAAACCCTTCTTGTCAGAAGATTTGTTGAACAATTTAGGACAATCACAGAAAGAGGATTTTATTCAGCGAAAAATAAGGATTACATAGGCAATAGTGTAACACAAGCTGAAAAAAAGGGAGGAAAAATTGATGAACAGTCAAAAACAGATGAAAAGCTGCCTGTATGCAAGAAAGTAGTATCTTGGCAGATTATATGTACACAAAGAGACAGAGACAGACCGAACATATTGAATTGGATATATATTCTGTTCAGTATATTCTATTGCTATATGCAGCTATCACCACTTATTTTCAGAGTGGGGAAATTACCACCTTGTGTAACTTACCACTCTTGTGTAAGGTAGCTGCTAAGTAGGACTTTGTGCAAGAATGCTGTACAAGTGAAGTGACAGCTTGTATTATTCCATTCCAGGTCTTTTTCAAGGGTAATTAAAAACAATGAGGATGTTATTTTGTAATAGATATTCAATTGTATGAATAATTTAGGATACACTTTTTTTTTCCCCCCTGGAAGAGGGATGGGAAAAACATCTTATATTCACACAAGTTTGCTAAACTCATACAAACTAGGGATGCTAAAGCACTATCTTTCAGTAGCAGATCCCTGTACACAGATGGAGTTGCAGGAAAGTCAGTAAGACTTGGCACATGTCCTGATTTGTGTTTGATTGAGGGGGAAGAGGGGAGGGGGACAGAGAGACTGATTTTAGGACCAGTGCCTAGAAATTAATGCAGAGCAATTAAATTTACATCTCATAAACTATAAGCATTTGGTTGAAATCAGTGGGATTGCCAAAAGTATGTTAATATCTTGGAGCAGGAAACCCACTGGGTCTTAAAAAGCATTCCAATGGCATTTTGAAACTTGTATCAGTATTAAATTACCAATTATATTTAATTGTAAGTTAATTCGTAGAAAATATTACAGTGAATGAATACTTTGCTCATGTCTTTAAGTTAGCTTCTTCAGTCTGGTTTGCAAAATGGAAAGTTTCACCTTTTCAATGCAGAGTTATTTTTTCTTTGAAACAGAGAGTTTGTTTTTACATGTTTTAGGTGCAAAAAGGGTTGTTTCCATTTGCATATCATCGCATTTTGCACTCAAAAGACACATTTTTGCTTGTACCTTGAGTACAGCTAAAAATAACCCCCACCTCTATTTACTTTCTAGTTAGAAATTAAGTGAAAAGAATAATTTCTCATGTTATTGGGAGTAAAATGTTTTATTCCTAACCACCTAAGTCATATTCACTGCAAAGTTTTTTAACAACTCTGAGAAATAAGTGGTAGAAAAGTTACTAAGAAAAAACTTCTGTGATCCTAAAGCACTTCAAGAAGGCATAAGTGATGTCAAAATTAAACAATAAGTGACAAAAGCAATACCAATAACAGGAAAACAATGACTTATACTGTTAATTACCAGTATGTTTTTCCCCTGGATCAACTAGATCTTTCCTTAACTATAAGTGCTTGGAATAAGCCACCCTATTTTGAAGGCTGTGAGAGTTTAATTGTACAGATGTGTCCAGGCTGCCCAGTTTTTTGGCCTCTGAGCTACAGCTGCCCATAGTCACAGTCCACCTCAATGGGCTTTGCTCTTTAGCCGAGCTGGAGCAGCACCCCTGCTTACAGCTGGGGTCTGTGGGTCGTCTCCAGTGCAATGTAAGCTGGCTGGTGAGGAAACTGGGCCTTGTTGTACCATTTGGAAAAGGGTAGTTTTACTTACCCACATGTTCTCCACAAGCCGGAGCACCTTGTGTTTTATATAAACTGGTTGCCTCGAGGGAAAGGGGCTTTGCTGAATATCGAAAGATCAGCAAATCCTATTGGCCTTTCCCCAAGAATAAATTAAAACTAAAACCAGAAGCCCCTCAAAACCAAATAAGAAATTAAACTTATAATATATCTCTGTGGTAACATGCCCATAAATTCCCTCGGAGTGGGAGGCTGGGAAAAATGCCAAAATAAGCAAATTCCACTCTAGTCACCTGCTTGCCTGCCCAAGGTAGCTTAGCAGAAACGAGCTGAATGTAACTCTGATTACAATCAGGCACCTGAACTTTGAAGTGACCTACATTACCTGCTGGATCACTGTAGTGGGATGATATGGTGCTTTGAGCCTCCTAAGCAAGTAGAGTCCTGGCATCCCAGGGTGTGGTGGTTGATTCTTCAATTAGAGAAGGCTCCCATTTCTCTTGCCATTCCACACTACCTGTAAGATAATCAAGAGTTGTCTTTAAAAAATAAAACCAAAAAATGCTTTCTGAAACAAACCTTTCCCAGGAAGCCAGTGCTGGTCCATTTCTGGTCCATCCAGTTCTTCCCCAGTTCACATGCAAGGCTTCACAGTGCTGGTCATTAAGTAAGGGTTTTAAATCCTGACTCAGACACCTAGGTGTGGAGGTCTGCACATGGGCTGAGTGTCTATTTCCCCTTTCGACCAATGCAGTCCAGTCAAAGCAGGCAATGGGGAGTAGGGAGTTTCAGACTAACACAGAAACAAGCTAAATGCAGCATCCTACTCCTGCCATTCAACAGCGTGGCAATGAGCAGAACACTTCCTACAGGAAAGGAAACACTAATTTCCTCCTGAACTGTGAATTCAGATGAAGGTATTTGGCCAGGATTTCATCAGGAAGTATGAGATGTACAGAGCAGTTGATTCATAGAAATTTGGAAATGCGGTGGGTGAGTTAATTTTATATTTTTACTTCTAAAAATGTGAAGATGAGAAAGAAAACATTACCTTAGTACTTAAAAAAACACAAGGAAATACACAGAAGAAAGATGCATTCAGAGAAATGGAAGATCCATAAGAGAAAAAAATGAATTAAATCCTCATTCTCCCCTTTTCAGAGATGATTTTGCCAGTGGTGTTCCTGTGTCTCACAGCTGTGCTGCCTCTGTCCACTGGAGAGGTAGGATCCCTGCTTTGTACTCAGAAAATCTGGATGGGACCCGAGGCACTCATGGTCTGCCTGAATGTGGCTTTTCTTGTGCGCACCGATCAGATGCAGAAAGAGTCTGATTACACATCTAGGATCTGGAAAGCATTTATCCTTGAAGTCTGTTTAATTTCAAAGCAGTAGACAGGTTCCACACTTGTATAACAAACTATATAGGCTCAGCGTTACTTATGAACTGGGTCAGAGATAACTACATTTTCCAGAAGCTCCCATACACAGATCCAGTAATCTGGATCTCCCAGAGATCCAGCCCTTTTCCTGGTAATTCCTCCCAGTTTTACAGGCAGCAGTTACCTAAGTCTTTTCCTTTCTCGTCCTACAGGTCCTGAGCTATGTGCCTCTCCCTTTGCTTACAGTCTCATCCTCTCAACATGTATCGTTGATTTCCCTCAAACAACCAAACAAACAAACATACTCAACGCACACTTAAAGTGGTTATTCCCAAACCATACTTAGTCTGAAGTTTGAAGTTTGCCACTTCTGCTTCAGAAACACTAATGTGACTGAAGGCTTGAGGACATTTCCCCCTAATTCTTCAATTTCTGATCTCCATGCTGCAGTCTAGAAGAACAGTGAAAATGGTTGTAAAGTGGAGGCTGAGTTCTTCACAAGGCTATTTTTTAGTTAGAAAACACATCAAAAGTTTGAGAAATGCTTCCAGTTATGGCAGGAGTAGAACACAATCTATGGTGTGAAAAGCATAGGCACACTTTTTTGTTCAGTGGGATGTTGTGATAGATACCACAAGAGGTCTGTGATAGTCCTGTGATTAAACAACAGGTTCCTTCAATAAAAAAAACCATTGATAGACATGTTTAAAATACTGAAGGGGAACATCATAAGCACATTCATGTCTTCAGCTGATTTTTAGATCCTGTTTCCTCAAAGCCTCATGAAGGAAATTATAATAATAAATGAAGTCTGATTCAGTTGCCCAAATTTAAGAGTCTGCAAGCACATGAAATGTTCCAGGATATCTCAGCCATCCACAGAGGGTTGGCAGATATGACGCAGGAACCGGTGTTTTTCCTGCTAAGCTCTACGCTGTGGAACCACTTAAAGTGCTACTCCACATGGAAGCACCCCTAGAGATACTTAGGAGACAAAGTGTATCACTATCACAGTACCTCCTCCATCACAAGAATCATCTCCTTGATTGATGTTATTATTTTGGTATTTTAATATTTCCTAGACAGGATTCAGGATTTAGTTACATTCAAATTAAAAAAAAATATAACATATCCTTTCAATTTAGGAACTTGAGAATGTCAATGTTCTGCCAACCAGCAAAGCAAATGAGCAAAAGCTGATTGTTGACAAACATAATTCCCTCAGGAGAGGAGTAAAACCAACTGCCAGCAACATGATGAAGATGGTAAGTTGCGTGCTGTAAAGCTATTTTTAATGAGTAATGGACCCTATGAGAGATACAGGACCGTATGAAAGGTCATTTTATTTTATATATCCAGAAGTTCACCCTCCAGACCTTTCCTAAGGCTTGAGCATGGCCAGCACCAAGAGAAACATAAAGATGGGCAAGTGGAAAAAAAGTCTGGAAAATTTTGTGATGTATGAACAATAACGTCTCTTTCCTTTGGAGGAAAAAGGAAAGGGAATGGAGGGGCCACAGCATTGTTCATCTCTTTCTGATGCATTCTTCATCAGTCTTCACATTTTCTATTCTTCTCCTGGGTGCATAGCAACTTTGTTCCTACTCCCCTTACCCCCCCAAAAAAAGGGAAGAAAAGTATTTTGTATATGACTTTTTTCTGGTTTGAAGTGTAATTTCAAAATGTTGGGTTATTAATTGGTGTAATGTGCGGTTATTAATTGGTACATGTCTGAATGACTAATATTTTCTTCTTTCATTGAGGAATGGTGTCCTCCAGCTGCAAAAAATGCCAAAAATTGGGCCAATAAATGTACTTTAAGACACAGTCCTGCTAACATGAGAAGAACCAGTAAGTGAAGCATGAGTGCTAACTGAATAATGTTATAAGTTACTGATGTGACCAGTTTGTGGACTGTTTTATGTTTTGTTTTGAGGGGTTTTCTTTATATGCCATTTATATTCAATGTGATTTTATTAGTGCACAGGACAAAGGCAAAATTCTAGATATAAATCTGTCCAGTAAGTGAGAAAAGTTCAATTCCGTTGTCATCCCATTGCATCAGTTTTACATAGGTATATCCTATTTTCTTCAGTAGGTGAAAAAAATCCATGAGAAAGCATATTCTTTCAAAATATCCATCAGAAAGAAGAGAATCTAGATCCAGTTTACTGCAGAACCCAGATAGCATGTGCTGGATGAAACTGCCTGGGAAGGAAGGGGCAAAGGGTGAAGTTCCAAAACCCTCTGGTGGTGCTAAGCATAATTGCTGAACCAAGACTCATAATTTTTAAATCCCCTGTCAACTTGCAACCTGTAACTATCTTGGAGGTTCATATAAACACTTCAGTCTTTGAATATTGAAGTTACAACTGTACTATGTAAACATAGAATCATAGAATGGTTTGGGTTGGAAGGGACCTTAAAGATGATCTAGTTCCAACCCCCTGCCATGGGCAGGGACACCCTCCACTGGACCAGGTTGCCCAAAGCCCCATCCAACCTGGCCTTGAACACTTCTAGACACGGGGCATCCACAACCTCTATGGGCAATCTGTGCCAGGGCCTCACCACCCTCACAGTGAAGAATTTCTTCCTATTATATAATCTAAATCTGCCCTCTTTTAGTTTCAAGTCATTCTCCCTTGTCCTATCACTACTTGTCCTTGTAAAGAGTCCCTCTCCAGCTTTCCTGTAGCCCCTTTAGGTACTGGAAGGTGCTATAAGGTCTCCCCAGAGCCTTCTCTTCTCCAGGCTGGACAACCCCAAATCTCTCAGCCTGTCTTCATAGGAGAGGTGCTCCAGCCCTCTGATCAGCTTCGTGGCCTTCTGATTGATCTCTGTCTATACTGTATGTAAGATGAGGTCTGTCCTTCAGTCCCCATACTTTTTTTGCCTAAAAAACAAATCCTCTGGTTCTTGCTAAGGTGAGCCTCAGATGAGAACTAATGCACATGCAGTAAGTTGATCAGGGCACCAGACCTGAATAAAAACAGTACGTTAATTCATGTGACAGTGTAGACACTTTCCTGTGTACCAGAAGTAAACTTTAAATTATTGGGATTTTCCCAAGATTTCTGAGCTGTGATCACAATAATAACTAGGTTGCTAACTTTCAAATAGCAAAATTACAGTTGTGAATCTGCGGTGCACATGTGCAGGTGTATCCACAGACATGCAGAAGGTCTGTCAATAACCAAACTACCAGCCAAACAGGCTGGCAAACTGCTCAACTGACAACTTCAGTGTTGACAAAGGGTTATGGCACTGAACTGGATAAAAAAAACAGCCCTGCTGTCCCATCTGGGATGAGAATTTCCCTGGAAATCATACCACCTTTTGCTGTCTTTTTCTCGCACATGTTCCTTTTTTTTTGCATTTCTCAGTGCCTTTCTTTTTTCAGCTGTACAATGTGGTGAAAATCTCTTCATGTCATCTGCCCCTCTCTCGTGGTCCGATGTTATTCAGGCCTGGTACAATGAGGAGAAAGATTTCCAATATGGGACTGGAGCAAAAAGACAAGGTGCTGTAGTTGGCCATTACACTCAGGTAGATGCAACTTTTTTATATTTCAGGCTGCATAAATAAATATCTGTATGTTAGCTAAGCAACATTTACCCTCTCATTATCTTTAAAGGGAATAAACACAATGGAGACATGAGAGTTATTCTGACAAAACAAGATGAAAACTTTCAATGTAACAGAATTAAAAAGAAAATAATAGGCTGTGTCTTTATGGAGTAAAGCATAAAGATACTGGTATTTCAAAATTTCAGGAAGAAATAAAGGGAAGAAATTTATTTGTTTGTTTAACTTCTGAAAATTGCTCAGAGACTGGAAGAATAGGGTTATTAAAATATCAGGAAGGAAATATAAGTAACTGTTACAGTCTCAGACCGTTGACTCAGAGAGTTTCCAGTTTGAAAATGGCTTATGATAACCTCCTGTATTCAACTGCACGAAACACAGGATACAAAATTTTACAGCATGATTCCAACATCTTCTTCAACAGTTTTAACTGAATGAAAACATACATAACTGAGGCAGTTCAATTCAAATGTTTTATACGTACATGTGATAAATTATCATTATATCCTAAATGTTATTTGGTTCAAGGGTGAAAGCAGGGGAAAAAAATGTTTTTACAGCAAGATGGGACTTATATTTTACTATAAAGAGTAAATAACATGACTTAACGTTGCTGCAAATCTATCTTTAAAGCATATTGTACGTAAATGATTTTCATATGTATATTTTCATTCTCTCATGATTTTTATTCTTATACCTACAGGTGGTTTGGTACAACTCTTATCAAATTGGATGTGCTGTTGCTTTCTGTCCCAACAGTATATACAAATACTTTTATGTCTGCCAGTACTGCCCCGCGTACGTACTGATTCTTATTCTGGAACTTCTTATTACATTATCAAAAGTAGTTGGGAGATGGTGAACTTTGTAATAGGGCACATCACCTATAGCTGAGCAACAGGTTTGCTGAGTGTATTAGGAGTATGAAAAGACAGAAAAATGCTCATCAAAAAAATTGACAAGCAAAAACATAAAACACATAAAAGTGACACTGATTTTCAGATTAAATTTCATTTGCCTAAAAATCCTAATTTTCATAATAGTAAATCACAAATAAATATTTTCCACATTCTACTTGAAATCTTGGTTCAGAAAGGCATAACAATATGTACAATACAGTGAAGACTACAATTAATACCAAGAACTTTAGTGGGAATTTTAAGACATAACGATGATTTCATAAACTGTCTAAAATTAATTTTCACATCATAAAATATTGCAATGGGTTGACCTTGGCTGGCCGCCAGTAGCCCACCAAGCTGCTCTATCACTCCTCCTCCTCAACAGGACAGGGGGAGGAAAAAATATGACAAAAAGCTTGTGGATCAAGATAAGGTCAGAGAGACTCACTAGTTACCGTCATGGGCAAAACAGACTCAACTTAGGAAAATTAATTTAATTTATTGCCAATCAAACAGACTAGGATAATGAGAAACAAGAATAAATCTAAAAACACCTCCCCCTGCCCCTCCCTTCTTCCCAGGCGCAACTTCACTCCCAATTTCTCTCCCTCCTCCCCCCCAGCAGCACAGGGGGATGGGGAATGGGGGTTGTGGTCAGTTCATCACACCTTGTCTCTGCTGCTCCTTCCTCCTCAGGAGGAGGACTCCTCACACTCTGCCCCTGCTCCAGCCTGGGGTCCCTCCCATGGCAGACAGTCCTCCACCAACTTCTCCAGCGTGAGTCCTTCCAACAGATTGCAGTCCTTCATGAACTGCTCCAGTGTGGGTCCCTCCCATGTGGTGCAGACCTTTCCAGATAAATCCAACACATATATAAAAATTGCTTCACATATAACAAAGACTGAGAGAAAATTAATATATGTATGCATCCATATAATTAAGTTTTATTCTCAGATATCTTATAGTGACTTCATAGCTCATGTTGGTAATCTTGATGTTTCAGGGGGAATCTTCTAAATTCAATTCAGACACCCTACAAAAAAGGAAAACCCTGTGGTGACTGCCCTAATGCTTGTGAGAATGGATTATGCAGTAAGTTTTAAGCATTTTAATTGTATCATCTCAGGTAAAGTTGATGCTTTTAAAAAATCCTAATTAATTTATGCAGATTTTGAAATTATTTGTTCAAATATCAGGCCAAAAGCACTATTACAGAATCACACTTGAGCATGCTAGGTGCCTTACCTAGGTGGAACAACTTGTGGAGTGAAACCAAAGAAGGAGTCTATGAGAAGGGTGGGCAAATGTTAGACAGTAGCTGGTGTACATTAGGATGCAGTTACCCTCCACTTTACGGATCAGGATATTCATGTGGCCTAGATACCTTCATTAAACATGACAATGTCTGAATCTCCGTATGGAAACTTTCATGCTTACTTCCTAGTGTAAGAAGATGCATTGACTGCTGTGAGGTCAAAGATACATTTATACCAATGGTAGCACAGAAATCTCAGCTTCAGATTTCCAGCTGTAGCTTATACAGTTTTCCATAATCAAGAGAGGCAATTCTCACCCTTGAATCCAGGAAATGCCAGGGAAGGAGAAGGGGACTTCTTTATCTGTTTTTCTTCTTCCTTCTTTGAACAATGGTGCTGATCAGGTAGCAGTAGCAACACACTTGATAAGAGCAAGTAGCAAATATGAGTTTTAAGAATTCTAGTAGAAAATAAAAACATATGAGCTGAGTCTCATAATGCAAGACTTAATTTCAAATCTAACTTCTGTTACATAATTAACCTAATTCTCATCATGAGCTATAGTATAAAGAAATAAAGCTTCAAAACACCTTGCAAGTTTAGTGAGAAACCTCCTCGAAAAAGCTACAAATTTTGTATGTGTCGTCAAAGGTTTTAGATGCTGCTGTGGACTAAAAGACAACAAAGAGGAAAAAATTACAGAGAAAAGAAATATTGATGGCAAATTATCCTAAAAGGAAATGCTGTAGGTTCTCATTCCCCATTTATACCTAATTTTGTGTTTCATTTCATTTTCAGCCAAGCTTTGAAAGTTTGAAGATGTTTATTCCAACTACCTTGGCAAAGTCTCCTGGATGTACCCATATCTTCATCAAATTCACTGCCCTGCTTCCTGCTAATGCAAAACTGAAATAAAATAACAGGCTCAACTTTTCCCTTCCTGGACATCCATCTCCTTAGTGACTTCTTCCATAAGAACAGATTCCATCCTGCCTCTCCTACATATGCAGAAGAACTAACTTCAGTCCAATGACCCACACAAGAAATATATATATATATGTATATATTCCATTCATATAATGGTTTAGAATACAGTGGAGATCTTAACTGAAATTTGGCATTTGGGTACCAAATACATTTAATGGTTAGCTTCTCACATCTTTCTTTTCCCAAAAATGTTATCTAAGGAGCACTGTTTGAAGTTCTGTGGTTCCATATGTTTCATATGATCTTAGTATAGATGAACAGTTCTTGGTCATGCAACTAGTCTTAACTTGACCAACATTTTGAACTATTGTACTGTTAAGAGAACCAGAAGATAAACAGAATTACCTGAAATATACAGTTCTCAAAATGAATTAGGAGAGCAGTGCAGTTTCCACTAGAACTATTCTGGTTTAGAATCTGTATCTTTTGCTGACATACATTCTACTTCATAATTCTCAGTTGTACTTAAACATTAAAAAAAAAAAGTGTATTTCATTTAAATTAATAATTCTGCTTATAGTATAAGATTACATTTAGTGTAAATACAGCTAACCAAACCTGCCCTGTAATGGAAAAGAACTGTCTGAGAAAAGGGCTTCATTCACAAAAACAGATAGCCATGTGGAAAGATCCCTGTGTTTGGAACCTTTGCATTTAACAACAAATAAGAATGTCTTCCAAAATTATTTTTTTAATATCTGCTTTTGCTGTATCAATCATTAAATTACTAGTTCTTCACTGATGAATTCATTGTATTTTTCCTTATTACTGTGAAATACTGTTCACTTCCACCAACTTTATGACTTTATAAGTATTAAGCCTGATTCTTCAGTAGCATGAGCAGAAAGAGTTCATGTGAGAAACTGAAGATTTCCTAGGCAAAAACAGAAGCCAGGCAAACAACTTTCCTTCAGACTCTCTTTCAGAGTATAACTATTAAGATAAATAACATGCAATACTCACTTCTGTGACTTTTGGGAAGCAAGTGTTCTACTGTGCAGTCAACAGTGGGACTAAATATCATTTTAGTCTCATCTTACAATGGTTTCACATTCCAGTCCTCTCTTAGTAAGGAAGCTGCTGTCATAATTGAGATTCCAGGTCCCTGAGTCTTTGGCACAGAATAATTTCAGCACACATTTCTGACTCATTCATTTCAATGGCAATTTCAACACACATTTCCAACTCATTCATTTCAATGGCATGTTTTCTAGTATGAAAGATGTGCATTAAGTTAAAATCCTTTCACAATTTAAAGTGCTTATTGTTTCTGTTGTGTTTTTTTCTCATTCATCTCCAAAACTTTTTCCCTCTATGGTATACTGACCTCTCATGTGGGTACATCTCTGCTTGTAAATTAAGCAATGTCAGGACACAGATGTGAGCGCTGAAACATGAATTACTGCACTTTTAAATAGCACAGATCCAAGTAAGAATGACGATAATGCAATAGCTAATCCAGTGCTGTTATCAATAGGGGAATGGGTAGACCTGTCACCCTCCACTCCTAAAAAAGTCCGTTTACTGTGAGTAACAGGTCTAGAAATCTATTCCCTTCCATTGAAACCCATAACACAAGAACTGATTTCTCAGTCACTCACAAGAGGCAAGAAGTAGTGTAATGAGGTAAAAATCAGCCCTCATACATCTCACCTGTGAAGACCCAGGGAAATAAAGGTCAATAAGCCTAATTTAGATATCCAGAAAGATAATGCACCAAATTGTTTACTAGTCATTTTGTCATCAGTAAAGTATAAAATACCAGCATGTATTTGTCACAAGCTGATCTTGCCAAACCAAACTTTCTTCTTCAATGAGTAAATTGGACAAGTGGATGTTGTTTTGGCTTAGGTAGCATGTTTGACAAAGTTGTAAAAGACATTTGCAAACCACGGAGATGTGGTTCAGATGAAAGTAATAACATATGGCACATACACACTGTTGAACACACAGATACATGATGCTCCTGTGCAGGGGGAAGAGATAGAGGCCTCTGGCAACGTGGTGAGCCTTTGACACCATTTTCCACAGCATTCTCCTGGAGATACTGGGTGCTCATGTCTTGGACAGGAGCACACTGGGTAAACAACTGGCTGGATGACTGGGCCCAAAGAGTTGTAATGAACACAGTTAAATCCAGTTGGTGGCCAGTCACAAGTGGTGTTCCCCAGGGCTCAGTATTGGGGTTAGTTCTTTTTAATATCTTTATCAATGATCTGGACGAGGGGATCGAGTGCACCTTCAGTAAGTTCAGTAAGTTGGGTGGGAATGTTGATCTGCTGGAGGGTAGGAAGGCTCTACAGAGGGATCTGGACAGGCTGGATCGAAGTTCCGAGGCCAGCTGTATGAGGTTCAACAAGGCCAAGTGCCAGGTCCTGCACTTGGGTCACAACAGCCCCAGGCAACGCTACAGGCTTGGGGAAGAGTGGCTGGAAAGCTGCCTGGCAGAAAAGGACCTGGGGGTGCTGGTTGACAGCCAGCTGAACATGAGCCAGCAGTGTGCCCAGGTAGCCAAGAAGGCCAACAGCATCCTGGCTTCTGTCAGAAATAGTGTGGCCAGCAGGACCAGGGCAGTGATCGTCCCCCTGTACTCAGCTCTGGTGAAGCTGCACCTGGAGTTCTGTGTTCAGTTTTGGGCCCCTCACTACAAGAAGGACATTGAGGTGCTGGAGCATGTCCAGAGAAGGACAACAAAGTGGTGAAGGGACTGGAGCACAAGTCTGATGAGGAGTAGCTGAGGGAATTGGGCTTGTTTAGCCTGGAGAAAAGGAGTCTGAGGGGAGATCTTATCGCTCTCTACAGCTACCCGAAAGGAGGTTGTGGCCAAGTGGGTGTTGGTCTCTTCTCCCAAGTAACAAGCAATAGGACAAGAGGAAACGGCCTCACGTTGTGCCAGGGGAGGTTTAGATTGGATGTTAGGAAAAATTTCTTCGCTGAAGAAATCAGGCACTGGAAGAGGCTGCCCAGGGAAGTGGTGGAGTCACCATCTCTGGAGCTATTTCAAAGACGTGTAGATGTGGTGCTTAGGGACATGGTGTAGTGGTGGACTTGGCAGTGCTAGGTTAACAGTTGGACTTGATGATCTTAAAGGTCTTTTCCGAGCAGAACAATTCTATCATTCTGTGATTCTATGATTCTATATATTATAATGGCTTTCAAGTCTTTTACTAGCACTGCTTGGTTGTAGCACAATGGTTTGGTCCCAGAGTCAGTCACTAAACCTTTCTCATGCCCAAGAAAAAACAGTAGCTCAACCCCACATAAAGCAGTGGTCATAGCCATCTTCCTTCCAATATATGCTTAAATGAAAAAAGTTATTGTTGGAGGTCTACTTGTACTTCATAATGCATTGCAAGGCATTGTGCCTTGTCCTTGATAGCTCCCTGAGGTCACTGGGGTCCCCACATCAGACTGTGCATTCCTCCTAACACATTCTGTTCCTGGGTTGTTTCACCTTTCATGGTGAAACCCTTGAAACCCTTCCTACCTTTACCAACGATCCAGAGCTGACAAGGAGCTGCCATGGGAGGGCCCAAGGAAAGGGGTTGTTTCCCATTCGTCCTTCTCACCTACTTCTGATGGAGCTCCCTGAAGACAGCTGGCTGCTCTAGGACAGTGCCTGAATTATGTCCCATAACATGGGCCCCTGCTTCACTGTGGAAAAGTACACAGTTTGGAGAAGGATAGGATAGGGTAGGATAAATTCAGTTGGAAGGGACCTAAACCGATCATCTAGTCCAACCGCCTGACCACAAACTACTTAAGTTTACTCTCACTTTGTGCGGTGGTGTAGTAACAGGAACAGCAAAACTTCATCATACACACGGTTCAGCTAAGGCAGTATCCTGTCTCTCACCATTACAAAAATAATGTCTTTTGATGGCAGGTAGAAATTTCCTGTGGCAGGTTGAACTGAGTTTGCTCTTTCTCAGATTTGATATCTAACAGTCATAGCATCCTTTTAGTGCTGAAGCAGAAACGTTAATGTCATTTTGAAAATGTATCATCATTAGTTATGAAACTTCTGGATATTCCTAGAACGTATGCTGCCTTCTGAAAGCTGTAAGATGGAAGTATTTTACACCCTTCTCATTCTGTAGGTCTTATTTTTTTCAGAATTTGAAGAAATGTTCTTGAAACCTGCAAAGCAAAAACATGCAGTACACTTTTAAATGTGTGCCTAGAGCCTTGATTGATTTGACACTTTAAAGTGTTACAACCATGTTTCAAGGGTGAGGATGGAAAAATAGTGAAGTCTTGTTATGTGTGGTGGGTTAGAAAAATCCCTCCTGAAACTGTGAATTGCCTCTAACTTAGCATCTCTCCTGGTTGCACGATGCAACAGCTCTTTCCCAAAATTCAAGAAAAAGATATTTTATGTGCTTTAAAGTAACATTTGTTCTCTGTGAGAGGGAGCTGAATGAAACAAAGTGTGTGTCCATCTGAACAAAATAACTGCAAGAAGGATCTCTAATTTTTAAATAACACCCTCATCATAGAGCTAACTTCCCTTAAGCCAAAGAATGCTTTGCACTTGTTGGCATGTGACAGGAAGATACTGTTTAACAATAGATTTGTATATCCAATACCTTTATAAAAGAAGTTAATTTTAGGTAAATGGCAATGCATTCCAAAGATTGGTGAGACCTATTATAACTTCCAAATTGTATATCAGGTAGGATATACAACAGGAGGAGAAAAACGACTACATGTCTCTTTTCAAGACTATTTTCACATGAATAGGTTGGGGTTTTTTTTACTTCATTTTGCTTGTATCTTTTTATTCATTTCCAAATAACATCCAAGGAGCAAACTCCACGTGTTAAAAGACAGGGCTAGCAACCAATCACGTGGGCTTAGTATAAGGATAACTTGTCTTTGAGAGCAGAAATGACAAACCAACAAATCTCATAAATTAATCTAAACTGTTGAAAACTGACTTTTGATAATGTAATGTCTTCAGTGAATTTCTTTCCATACTTTCTTGAGATTTGAAGAGGGAGCTGTGGTTTGTTTTTTTTTTAATCTGCCTGACACCTTTCAGCAAAGCACTGCCTGGCATGTATCTAAAAGGCAAAAATGTACTTGCCACAAGAGACATCATCATTAGATAATACAGTTCACAAATATTAATGTTTTAAAATATGCTAATGAAGTTTAACATCCTGCACACTATTTTTAATATATCTATCAACTTTTTTTCCCCTTTTTCGCACTAAGCATGTTATTAACATTTGAGGAAGCCAAGAAATGTAGGCTCTGCAATTACTACCAACATCTTGCTATGAAAGCTTACATGAATGCAGTGATCAAAATATGGAAAATTACATAGTATTCAAATACAGTCTTGAAGAAAGTCCTAAGCTTTAAATGGAAGGACAGCTTGACTTGTTGAAATGCATGTCACAAGTAGCTGAAATTGCATGGTAGATAAAATTTTCCATTCCTCAGCTAAACCTAATTGGATGATAACTAAAAAGAGAGAGAGAATACAGTGAGCTTTTAAGGATTGGGAGTATATACCATAGTGAAGTTACATTTATACTTTTCACACTTCTGATTTTGATTGACACAGTAGACAAATACATTGATTTTTAGTGCATTTTTTCCCTATGTTTTTTGCAGGAGCATGTACCTTTGGCTTTCTCTCTTACATAATTATGTAAACCCAGACAAATTAATTTGAATTGTACATTGAAATGGCAGGATTTTTTTTCCTATCCAGTTAAATCCTGCCAATGCTGGGTTGTCCTTCCATACTGTTTGTCTAACTTTTAACCTATCATATGTAAGATTGGATTTCTCAAACAGATTTCCTCAGAGGCTGAGTCATCATCTGCTACATACTATGCTATATCTAATACCAGCCTCTTCACAGTCTGCATTAGCCAGGTTTTTATTCTGTTCTGCAAGAGTAAAGACGTCATCAAAAGTACAGTGGACTTTAAAATGGCCTACAAAAAAAAAAAAAAAAAAAAAAAGATACTTCAAATATTAATCGTCTGAGCAGAAAGGTGCCTTTTCTACTTGTATAGAGATAATCCCCACTAATTTTCTCTGTAACAGTTAGCCACAGAAAAGCCTTTTAGATAAGTCTTATGCAACAAAGTAATGAATGCTGTTCTAACTCTTTCTATACCATTTTCAGATGGATTTCCTGACTTTACATGTGTGTCCACCTGCTCTGCTATATCACCTTGCTGGACAGGTAAGAATGATAAGACATACTTTAAAGAAAACAGAAATAATCTACAGATAGTTTTCCTATTTGTAGATTATTGTTTTATCATTTTGCAGCTGCAAAATAAAACAATGGATATATACCCAGGAGATGCATGTGCAGGTCTTATGAGGGCCAGAGATCATGTGTGCCCTCAGCTGGTCCAAGAAATACTGATATTTTACAGTCAGCTGTGGCACCCACAATCCTCTCTTTGGCACCCAGACTGCCTTACACAAGAGGTAACTGTCTACAAATTAGATGCAAATTGCAACAAAAGACTGAGCAAGGAGTGGCCTATTTCAATTTAATAGGGAACAAGGTTTTAATCCTCCCACTCCCTCCGTGCTGTGGCATGCATAAGGGTTACAGATTTCCCTTGGCATGGCAGAGAGCTATCAGAGGGGGTTAGGACCACACATCTGGATTTAAGCAGCTGTATTTCTCCCAGAGCTGTCTGTAGGGAACTTTTAATCTGGGTCTCAGCCTGTCCACAAACGAGCACTCTCTGTAATATGTCAAGAATAAACCTCTTACTGTTTCAGCTTTAATGGCAGGGACTGTCCATTGCTGTAAGTATATTTATTATTCTGCCTATAATATACTATGGCCATAGTTTGCTAAGTTCATCATTTAGTAGCAGTGCCGTATCAAACAATTTCCATCTATTTTTCCATAAGTATTGCTGTTAATGCTGTTCTGGCTGTTTTGGGGGCATCTGGTTTTCAGGGAGTTGGTGTACGATTCAAAAAAACTTATCAAAAATCAGTTCATTTTGATCTGGGCAAGCTCCTCAGCACAATTTACAATAAGGTCCAAAATCAAGTCTTTTTGTTACAACTGAGGGGCTGTAAAAAAGGCAGAAATGAGCTTTGTGGGAGGGGGAATGTTAAAATATGCTATTACTTCATGCATAGCTCATGGGTGGGATTTAAGACATAATCTGTTAAAGTCCAGACACTGAGTTTGTAGGGGTAGAATTGAGAGACAGGGGAGCAGCAAAAAATTACTAGAACAGTTTGGCTGTCTCATCTAACAGCACCATGGAAGCGAAGTTACCTGGGATGGCTTACACAGGTTACCACCAACAGAAGAAGATCATCCCCAGTGCCACCACTACATTTCCTACTTACCGAGCTGATTCCATCTCCCAGTCTGGCAGAAAACTCTCCACAGTCTAGCTGGTACTGAGACATGCAGACACAGAAAGGAACAGAATCTCCCCCAGCAACAGTGGGAAACTGCTAGATGGCTCCAAATCAGGTGCATCCCAGGAGTGTATTCGGAAGAGATGGCTGAGCTCCCCTTTTCTCTCCTTTCATCTGTTTCCCCACTTCAGCCACCAGCAAGGTCCCTCCTCATCAACAATAAGCTGATGTGCTTGTGGTCCTTATCAAGTAGATGTGCTGTGAAGGGAATGAATTAAAAGGAAAGGATAAGGAAGGCAGTGGATGGGAAGTGGTCATCCCATCCACTGTTTATTCAGCCTGCACTGCAGCTCAGAGAGAGGGACAGATCCAACTTTTCTTATTTCTTTAAGGAATGCAGTCTTGCTGCTGCAAGGAGTCCCCAGTGCTGTGCAAATCAGTGCATTTAATCCCACAGTCCTCAGTACAGGAAAACAATAAGTGAAAGACTTGGGATGGTCCACCTATATGTAGTGGCAGTGCTGCATTAAAATAATTCACTGGGTTTTCCAGAGCTTGTGCTCCTCCATTTACACCCAGTTATGTACCACACTTCATTCTAGGGACTCTTACCAACACCCACATCCCTATGCATGGGACTCTTGCTTCCACGTGAAATCAGGCTTAGTTCAGAGAAGAAATTTTCTTCTTTCAATACCTGCTATTTATTACCTGCAGAGCGGTCAAGTTTTTCACCTACGGGTGTGAAAATTAAGTGCTTAATCCCATTCTGTCTCCGTCAACTGTATTGCTAAATTTTGACGATAATTTGTCTCTATATCTTTGCTTGGCTGCATAGTTTGCTCTGCCTAGTTAAGGCATAATGGTTCTCTGAATGGTAGACAGGAGTTTGTACAGCACCCTTTGGGATAAGCTCTAAACTAGAGTTCCATCCCCTCGATACACCCTTTGCTATGAGGTTCAGTACACCAACTGTATACAGGTCAGATCTGGCCTTCATTTTCTGTATATCTCACACTCTAAAAATCAGTTTCATAATCTACAGCAAATCAGACCCTTTAAACAGAAGTTTAAAGCAATCTGAAGGAAAACAAATACCTTCTAAAGACTTAAGTATAAATGCTTAGATGTGTCAGTTCTAGAAGGTGGCTGAAAACATTTCATGAAAAGGATCTCATTCCCTAGTCAGTCTGGTTTTTGAGAGCCATTTCTCATGACATTTAATCATGAATAAAGGTACTTCTTGGTATTAATAAAAGTTATAAAGCTTTGGAGAGGCTTTTGTCCAAAAAAGGTATGAAATACAAGACTTTTTGTTAGCCCCTTCACAGAAGGCTGCCTTTGGGAAACATTTCTTGTGAGACTGACTGGCAGAGATTTGAACCCCTTGCCCAGCTTAGACTGGTGAGGTGTATGGTGTAACTAAAGGTTCTACCATTCTAACTTGGAAAATTATAGAAAAGAGATAGCACTTTAAGAAAGCTGCATCTTTCTCATTTCCACTTCATTAAATCAGTCTTCTTCCCATTTGAAATCAGCTAGGATGAGCACATGCAGCAGAATGGACTTGCAGTGCTTGGTAATCTGTAATGTTAAGTATGGCTTGAAAGCTAGTTCATCTATCACGTTTTCAAATGTTCCATTATTTATATTTCAGCAAACTCTTGCAAATGTGCAGACAACTACACAAATTGTCATGTATACAAATTTAAAAAGGAGGTGAACATATTGCTGCAATTCAGCATCATTATCAGGCTTCCTGTGCACTATTGAAATAAGATAAACAGGGCCATATTCCTCACAGTGGTATGACAACGAAAACACTGTTTGTGTCCTAGTACTGTGATCTTTAGTCTAGTCACCCAACTTAGCTTTAGGCAAGGTGTGGGGAATCCCATGCTCTCACCTGCAATGACACCATGGCTCAGTTACTGCTGCTCTCTGCTTTCCTTTTGTCTCATAGCATCCTCTTTCCATGACATGCTCTCTGGGAAGAAGCTATCCCCACGGTATATCCATGCTGTTATATTAATGACTGAAGTTCCATGTGGCTCTAAGTGTTTCTTTGGAACTGATTTTATCCTGGCCGTAGCTCAGGTAATACCAGCAGCCTCCATGGCTCCATGGGGTGCAGCTGCCCTGCTATTTACCCCCTCCCTGTGTGGGTTTTGTAGCCTTTGCAAGAGCTCTGGGTGGTCCCCAGGATGAGGCACAGCCTCAGGGTGATGGAGAGACCGTGCAGTCACACAACAGTCTCACACTATAACCATCAGACTGGCCAGTACTAACAAGGACCTGCATTTCCCTAATCCATCCCTTTGTCTCTCTCCTCACCAAATCCATATCCGCTTGCCATGAGCAGTAACCAAGTTAGTTTTAGCTGTCTGTGAAAGTGTCCTGGTGCCTAATTAACCTTTACTGAGATAAATCAGCACACTAACCCAACAGAAAACCATTCCTCTAGTTAGTTTTCTCTTAGAGGGGATCTCTCCTCTAATCACAGCATCAAAGCTAATACAAACCAGGACCTTAAGCAATTGAATGTGTTCGACTTGCCTGCATCCTGTACCTGTCCTGAGCTGCTAGCATTAAACATCCACACTCACACAAAGGCAAAAAACTTCCCGAGGCGTGGGGAACGGCTAAACAAGAATTTGTTTCTCGTTTAAATGTGCCTTAAGATCTGCAGCTGCAACACTCTAACAAAACAGAAAACAGGTCAAAAGAAGCACTCATTAGATGCAACCCCTCTACAGCGTTACCGCTAAGATTTTAGTGCCGGGGGAATACATTGTGGAGTCTGTCATGTATTTATCTCTCAGCTTATCAGAGGCTTGTGTCAAAGAAAATGATAAGTAAAAGATAAGTTAGTTCGAGACTGACAAGACCATGTTGTCTAGGTTGCTTGAACAGCAACACAGCAACATGTTAACCAGCATCGTTAGCAGAATCGTGAATAGGAATTGCATGCCTGATGGCACTTGTGAGGAGCAGCTACCATCTAATGAGTGCTACGGGTCTTTGGTTAGTGCCGTGTACTGCCAGCTACATCTGCGAAACAAGGTGAAGATAAAAGATAAGGAATAATAAAGTAGGATGTCATTAATCAGCTTCTACAAAAGTAGCATATCAGTAGATAGCATTTAATAATACATCGCCCCAAGCAGCTCGATGTCTGAGCCTGATCTCATCTTCTGCATAAAGCATCTCCCTTGAGCCCAAGCTGTCTTTGTTCACTTTATGAACTGCAGCATCGGACCCGCTTTGCTGTTAGTGGGTGGTAGCAGGAGGCTCATCCTGCCAGGAGGTGATACACAATACATAGGTTACCTTTTTGCTGCCTTTTAGGGACTAACGCGAAATAACAAGGCCATTCAGGTCAACCCATCACCTAATAAGCCATAACTGCCAGCCAGTCCACCCATTGCCAGTTAATAAGAAACAAGTCTGCACAGGTTAGGCACTGAAGACACCTGTTAGCCAACAGGTACCACACAGCTCCTGTGTCAACCAAAGGAAATGAGCTTACCTATTAAAATATCAGGAATATCAATATGGGGGGTGGGGGGGGATCCATCCTGGGTTACTTTGATCGTCTACAGCCAGTTTAGTCATACTGACTAAAGGGAGATAAATGGGTAATTTTGTGGAATAATCCATAGGAAACTCAAAAAATTTTCTCAAACAAACAGAGGCATTATGTGATACTCTGGGTTGGCAAAAATCTACACATAGAGATGGTGGGTACTCTACAGGATCTACAGAAGAACGAAAGGATAGTTTTAGAGCGCTAAAAGCAATTGCTATGGATCTTCACCTTTGCAGTCAGTGAAGCTGTTTGACATTATATTGGTTTTTGCTGGGCTAGAATTAATTTTCTTCATTGGGAGCTCATATGGTGCTGTGTCTTGGACTTGTGACCAAAACAATGTTGATAACACACTGGTGTTTTAGTTATTGCTAAGCAGTGCTTACCCAGTGTCAAGGTCATCTCTGCTTCTCACACCACCTCATCAGTGAGTAGGCTGGGGGTGCCCAAGAAGATTAAAGTAGACACAGTCAGGACAGCTGACCCCAACTGGCCAGAGGAATATCCCACACCATATGCTGTCATGCTCAGCAATAAAAGCTGTGGGAGAGGAGGAGGAAGGGAGAGATGTTTGGAGTGATGGTGTCCTGCTTTCCTGGAGATGGCTGAACACCTGCCTGTCGATGGGAAGTAGTGAATGAATCCTTTATTTTGCTTTGTTTGTGCATGCAGCTTTTGCTTTCCCTATTAAACAGTCTTTATCCCAACCCATGAGTTTTTGCACTTTTACCCTTCTGATTCTCTCCCGCCATCCCACTGAGGAGGAGAGAGCAAGTGACTGTGTGGGACCTAGCTCCCTACCAGGGCTAAACCACAACAGCCAGAAAAACTTTGCCATCTCTCATGATGTTCCTGTCGATGGAACTAGATGGTCTTTAAAGGTCCCTTCCAACCCAAATCATTCTATGATTTTATGAGACCCATTGTTCTGCATGAAAAGCAAATTTTTTTCATGCCACTGTTTCCAGTAGGTGTCTCACACAAGTGCACCATGCAGGTGAACAATCCCCATTTCTGGGGAAGCAGCAGGCACGTTTCAAACACAAAATAGCAACTGTACAGCATGCCTGTGTATTCCACATATATGGAATACGTATGGTATGTGTAGTATTGTCCACCCTCATGAACAGGTGTTGTGTGACTGTGCAAATGGAAAACATCTCAACAACTGCACTGCACTCTAAAAACAGCCCTCATATGCAGGGCAGGAATGGGTGACGTGTGTACATATCAGAGCTATGAAGGTACTTGTGATTAGCTAAGCAGCTGAAGAAGTGGAGAGGTGCAATTTTGCATTGCTGCTCACAGAGTGAACACAGCACATTTTAATCATTCCTACAGACCATATAAAGACACCATCAAGCACACCCTGAAGGTAACACTCTGATGAGAAGATGAATCAGTTAAGAACAGGTTTTCCTCCTGGTGACTTTGCGCCGCTATTTCCAGCAAACATGAACTAGCTCATAGGCCTTCCTTACGTGTATCCATTGCAGTCTAACTCATTCCCTGATTATTTTAGAGGATACATACACTCTTTTCATCAGTCACTGATGGCATTCTACAGTAGGAAGAATAAATGCTGTCTCCATGGCATGACCTGAATCTATTCTTAGCTTTAGACCTTTTTCTAGATCTTCCTCCAAATCCTTTCCACCTATTGTTTTTTCCATGTCTATCTATATTGATAGGTTACAGAGAGCCAAAACACAGGCTTAAGTGCTCATGTGATTTTCTGTGTCTTTACAGTCTTAGTCCTTGACACTATTTTGGCTTAGACCAACCAGCATTACGCTCCAGAAAAGCCTTGACATGGTTGAGAGGTTAGTAATGCCAAGGGCACTTCATTACTGGCAACTTGGAAGATGTCATAGTGATTCAAGACGTAGAGTTCAGCTATACTGACCAGAGCCAAACCAGTTGGCCTTAAAGCCTGAAAAGTTATCCTAGACACATAGTACTATAGGATAGTGTTTATATCCTTACAGCTTCCCCCTTGCATCTCTTCCTGAAACAATTGTTTTCCGCAACCTTGTCCTCAAAGAGATATAGAATAGTGAATGACTTGGCCCATATGATACTTTTTTTAAGTCTTGGTGATGTCAAGGCAGTTATTTAACTTAACTGCTTATCCAGCCTGTCTCAGACATCTGTTGTATATGGAGATGAAATGCAGATCTGAAGTGCCTCCATTACCTCTAAAGGCAGCATGAGGAGAATGGCTCTGAAGTGGACCCCTAGCTTCTAGAGCTGGATGAGATGAATCCCAGCCCAGCAGTATAGATCATACTCTTGCAGCAGCAGGTCTTTCTTCATCATCATCTGCAACCTCAAGAGACTTGTGTGGAGGCTAGCTATACTGAGGCTAACTTTACTGACAGCAGGCTTGGCAGGGGTGGGGCTGGGAGGTGAGAGATCTGCTGAAAAGCAGGAGATTGAAGAGTGGAGATACCAGCAGGCAGTTAAACATGGAGATATTTTTCTGCAGTGCATCAAAAGAAGAAGTTTAAGAAGCGCTTTAAAACAAATAGTAATAAAATATTCCAGAGAAGTGACTGATCCCATTAGATGAACTAACTTTCATTCCTCATATTCAGATATTTAATTCCCCATATTCACATCTTGTAAGCACAGAGGTCATCTGTCTCCTCCTGAAGTGCAACATCACAGGTTCATAGGAGATTCTATACTCTTGATCTCCCTTTGACGACATTATGGATGATGAGTTTGACCCAGAACAGACAGTGACTGATGCATTAGCTGGAGCACAGGAGGTGACAAGGTGGAGAGGTGTCATCACAGAACTATGTAGTCAAGGAAGTCATCTTATTTCAAAGTATGTTTCTCTGTGATTTTCTCTGCTTCTGACTAGATAGGCAGGTCACAGGCACATGACATCTGTAGGTCCATTAAAGATTGCTGATTTTGTAAGCAGCTCTTACAGAGCTATAACCAGCTGGGAAAAAAACTATGACAGAAAAAACATGCCAAAGGTGTCCATAGGAAAAACACAATTGAGAGGAAAGGATTGGGGGAACAAAAAAAACCCAAAAACGCATGCTTACACCTGTGTTAGCTCAGTCTGGCTCTCCCTTGTCTCAACTGGGTTCAGGTTAATATAGATGCTTCTTTGGTGCAGAGCTGACAGTCTGATTTCAGGTTGTTCCTTCTCACTGTTTACCTGTTTGGTTGAAGAGTTGCTGTGAGAATCTGTCACTTCTGACATGGTGCCAGAACAGGTAAACCATTTGGTGTGTCATACTTCCAATCTCTGCTGACTCTGTTCATATATATTTTGGTCAAATTACCAGAAGAGTTTATTTCTTTCTTAAAATGCTTTTGCCAACTGTTTCAGTAACTAAAGAATGAGACTAACTTTAACAAATCCTTAGGAGGTAATTCAGCCTTGACAGAGCCTGTTAAGAAACGTGTTTTAGTCTTATACACCTAGATAAAACAAACTTCTTATTTTCTCTAGCATTGTTTTTCAAAAAGAAGAACATTGGCTTCCTTATGTGGATGCCCTAAAAACTATGTTTTCTCTTCTTTCATTAAAAAAAAAAAACCTACCAAGATTTTCTTAAGCCAAGTATATTACCTTAACTACTTTAATATGGTTCTAAAAACGAACAAAAAAACTAAAAAAGACTCAAAAAGCCCTATAATATATGACTCCTAATAGGGACAGAGTCCAGCTAAACTAACAGGTTCTTCAGTCTCTACATATTTCACTGCAGATATTTGGTTTTTATTGTGCATTGATATAAATTTTCAGTCGTCAAAGCTACAAAATCAACCCAAGCTGCATCAACTCTCAAAGTGATCTACTTTTTATAACAATGAGTATTTCCACGAACTAAAATAAAATCACTGGACTGTGCAGGGAATGGAATATTCCATAGAAAATGTTGAAATCTGGTACCAACCCTGGTGACACAGGTGGCCTCCTTCCTCCTCAGGAGGAAGACACAGATCCATCAGTCCCAGGTCAGACCGGGTCACACCCTGGCCACATCGCTCTGTGTATGAACTGGTTGACTATTTTACGTGCGTAAGCCTGACACATCTGGCACGCTGAGGACTTGCTGTGCATGATTGGCTAGCAGTGGAGGGTGCCAGGTGATGCATAGTGTTGACAGATGTGCAGTGAGGTGAGTCTGATCCTGCATTTTTCTGCTTGCTGTGTTGCAGCAAGAATCGTACCGTACACACCAAGCTATGCAAACCTGCCTGGTGTTGTTCAGAAACTTGCTTTCATTAAAAATATAGGAGTGCCCTCTGGTGGAAAACTGAATGTGTAAAGCTGAAGTTTCAGTGTCACTAAAAATTACCTTTTTCCTCAACTGTAAATACATGCAATTTGTTGCTGGTAAACCAAAAGAAACTGCAGAGCCCAGATCAGTTCTTAGTTACATCAGTGGATATTTTCACCTGACCATTGCCCCTGCTTTGGCAACCTGGAGATTTTTTTTTTTTCTATTCTTACAAAAATTTGGTTTAGATTTCATCTTCTTTCCTACTTTAATAAAAGCATTGGGACACAGCTTCTCTTGGGGTACTAGGGACTGATGTTTCATCTCCTGAAACTTAAAAAGACTACCTGCTTAACAGTTACCAAGTGTAACACATTTTATGTTGAATATATAATTTTGGTGGGTTTGTACCATATGCAGCTCTGGTTTAGGTGACTAAACTTTCTCTATAGCTATGGGGAGTTAGGTACTGCAAAAAGGGCATCTTTTACTGACAATATGCCACAAAAACTACTCTTGCAGGTAGTGGCGTAAACTATGTTTTGGACTTTGGTGAACATCCTGTGCAAGTATGTCTATATCATAAAGGAGGTCTAGATCTAAATATATAACTTTTAGACCTTCATGTCAGGGTAGAAGAATCTCCCCTGTTGGTGATTTCAGAACAGGGGACAGTCTGTGTCTGTTTAATGGGTGTAAATTCCTCACACACAAAGAAAAGCACAGTAAGAAGACAAAAACAACCTCTGCCCACCTCAGACTTCTGGCAGCCTAGCTTGTGATAGAGAAATGGTTTACATCTAGCAGGATCCCTCTGTGATAAAATTATTTATTTAAAGCTAACAGTCACTCACGCAGAATTTGATTCTCCAAGACACTCAGTGTTTTGGCTTGAATATAAAAGTTCTTGTGCTTAAACTTACATGTATGCCAAAGTATTTGTCTGGATCGGGGCCCAGTGCAGTCAACTATTTCTTCTGTCGAAGTTGTACTCAGAAACTAGTTCAGATATGCCAAAGAGTTTTGCACAGTTATGGTCCAGAAAAGAAATAACATCCTTGTTTGAATATCTTGTAAGTATATGCAACAGGGCTTTACATATCCTAAGGTACAAAAAAATGTATCTTGAGGTGTTTGGAAAAATGCAGCACAAAGTAGAGTGAATCAGGAACTCAGATTCAATTTGTCCAGTTTATGAAAATAGTTATTTTTGTGCTAGTTTCTACAGAAAAGGAATTGGGGGGGGGGGGGGGGGGGGGAATGAGGGGGGGGGGGAATGTCCATGCAAAAGTACAATAACTGGTTTCAAAGGTGACAAGGTTGTAAAACCTGATTCTTATGTTTGGTTAGGGCTTGGTACCTGCCTTTCTGTAGATGATAACAACAACTGCAGCACTATTTTAAAATATTTCACCTTGTTTTACTTGTATGACATTTTCTTCTTAAAACTCATTGCACTATGTTTTTGAAACATTTTGTAGTTTCAAAGGTTATTAGGCCAACTGATGAAAGAAAAATCTGTCAAAGGTATTAAATGCAAATACATTATCTCCAATTCAAGGAATCCAGCAGAGGCTAGGAGATAGTCTGGAAAGCATCATATCTTTATCCTGCCCTCCAATTCTTCCTAAGAGTTTGCTTTTTTCCTTTCCTGCAGAAAGACAGTGAGGTTAGGCTGACTTTTGGCATGACCCACTGATGCCATTTTCATGTTCATGTTCATTTATCTATTTAAGCTTGGACTCACTAGGTCTGTGCTACAACACTGCAAGATCAGCTGAAAGAGTTAACGTGCAAAAGTAATGTCAGTTCTGCCTTGTAGAGCAAAATTACTGCTTCTCTTTAACCTCAGGGCTCCGAAGACTTCCTTGAAGACCAACAAGGCTCAAGACCAGTTTGAGGTTGCAGCAGAGCTTTCCATGTGGCTGGGATGCTGAGGGAGACAGTTGGTTTGGGAAATTTCAGACATTTCACCTTCAGAGAGCAGGACAGGAAGGCAGGTGCCATTTCGTCCTCCCTCTGAGTGCGTCCATATGTGTTATCATATAATAAACTGATTTGATATTAGGAATAATGGACAACTAAGTGTAAGCAACAACTGCAGGCAGCATATGTTCAATGCAACTTTTATAATGTTTATAGAGAATAATATAACAAGAAATCAAAGATAAGAAAATTCAGAAGAAAGAAATTAGTCAAGGTTTTTCCATGAGAAATATAACCCAGCTATAAACCAATCACTGTTTGTATAGAGTAATATAACTATGTATTATCAGCAAACACCATGTAGTGCTAATGATATCCAATCAACTTCCATAGAGGAAGAAAAATTTTAATTAGTGATAAAATTATAAAACAAATATTTTGTGATAGAACTCTTTTCTGGCACTGAGCCTGTCTTCAGGCAGAGATTTCCATTCACTCATATCCCACACATTTTTGAAATTTTGTCTCTGAAGGAACATAATCTTATATGTTATTTCTTTCCTCATATTTATTTAAAGTTACACGAGTAATGAGTGAGAAGGAAAACATCACACAGTTCATCGTATTGTAATGCACGAATGACTACAACTGCGTTAACTTTTATTTAATCTACAGTGATGTGTTTACAGTTTGATTTTATGTTATTTTATTATTTACTCTGAGAGACCAATCTCTTGGGAGGGCGTAGGGAGGCAATTGTCTCCCAGAGCCAATTCAACAGAGACTACATTCAACAGAGGCGAATCCAATTTAGGCAAACAGCCGTCTGGAATGGTTTAGGTCTGTCGCATTCTGCATTTGGACTTTTCAAAGTTGCTTCCGACTTTATTTTTTATTTAAGCAAGTATCTTCAAAGTGAAGTGCAAGTTACTTTTCATTGTTCACCATTTGTTTATAACCCTTAAAGGAGAAATGAAAAGCATCTTCTATAAGGAAAAATTACTAAGCAGGGTACTTTTTAAATTAAAATGACAAATCTCCAGGGGCTCCTAGAGATACAGTCATCACCGTATGAAAAAGTAAAGCAGCATGAGCCAAGACTGTAATTTCAGTTGCACTGACCTGAAACTGTCCTATAGTGATATAGCTGTCCCTATTGTGAGCAGACCTGTGTTGATATAATAAATCTGTGTCAGTAGAAAGCCTTTCTGTCTGCATGTCAAAGTGCATAGGTTTGAAGCTGCAATCAGATATCACACCCTGAGCAAATCTACTAGACTCAGATAAAAACTTGCCAGGTTGGGCTTGCAAAGAGGTGGGAAAGCCTCTGTCGTGGCACTCATGCGGTCGTATCCCAAGAACAATCACCCTAACAAGTGCCCGGCAAATTGCTGTGTATGCAGAGCGTGTCTGTGGCCATCCCGCTCTGCCCGGGAAGGGGATGGATGTCTGCTCTCCGTGAGAGGGCAACAGGACACCGTGCTCACAGGAGAATTATTGTCTGGGACTCCTTTTTAGTGGGACTACTCAACAGTGTGTTCAGTAGCCTCTGCTTTCTCCATGGTAAAATCTCGGGACTGGGGTTTTCTCTGTGTGTTTGGTTGTTCCTGCAGGTTGGAGGGGAAGCTGTGCGTGCAAAGTGCTTCTCTGTGCCAGCTGCCCAGAGGTAATGTCCCACCTATGCTGCAATTAATGGTCAGTGCAAAATCTCTGCTCAGTGGAAATGGTCTCCAAAGTCATTCTGGGGGATCCACCACATTGAACTGAGGGATTTATCATAGCTGGCTGCGCTTTGGACAGGGTTCTCCATGCGATGGGTCAGGGAAGGATCTCTGATCTGCTGCCCCATGGTGCCCTGCAGAGAAGTCTCTCTCTGCAGATGGAATCTGGGATGGCTTTCTCTGTGTATTAGGTACAGATGAGTATCCCCTCTCATTTTTCCCTTTGATTTGAATAAGGGCAAAATAAAATGGAGATCTTAAAACAATATTTGGACTGTATAAATTTACCAAATCAGCCACTCCACAAGAGACTTCAGCTGGCATAACTGCCCTTGCAAAGCTGACTTAATGCACAGCTTTGACAGCCAGCTGAGCATCCTCTCCCTCACCAATGATCTCTTCCTGGTCCACACATTTGACCAATATTGTTGTCACTATGTATAGTTTTCCCTGTGTTTTCTCAGGCCTTTCACACAGGAGTAAGGGACAAAGAAAGAAAAAATATTTAGGAAGGAAAATCAAGGAAAGGAGTTGTAATTTGTTCTTAAGCTCAGCCTTTCAGATGATGACGTTCTTTTAAGGTAAATATACATTAACTTGTTTATTTGATAAGCTGAACAGAGCTTGTGATTTGTTGCTTGGCACTAAAAGTATTCTTGGAGCAGAAGAAAAAATGCCCTGGTTGTACAACATGGAATATTAAAAAAAAATTACTTTAGCAAACAGAAAGTTTCCTGGTAAACATTCTCTGGCTCTTTGGGAGTGGTACTTCATGGACCCAAAGTGTTTGCTTTCCACAGAGCAAAGGACAGGCAAGACAAAAGTCCGTGAGACTGTAATCTACAGATCTGTCATATGAGAATGTCACGATGTAAAATCTTTTTTCTATTTCTCTCCTAAACCTGCACAGGTACGGGGATGACCCATGCAGTGAAATTTAAACACCTAGTCATAGACAGGGGAAATAAATACAATAAAACTCCATGTAAATTGTCTTCACTGCAATAGAAGATAGGACAAATCCATCTGCAAGATTACAGCTAGCAGTGTATTCAAGTTAAATTAAATTAACCACTGATACTTAAGGAACTAATTGAACAAATCTTTGAACCCTAAACAAGCAATTTCATGAAGGCTATAACCTCATGGAAGAAGTGATTTAGATTTTGGGGAAGATGAATATGGAACTTCTGCTTAAAAAGGGAACTAAAGGACCATTTGAATCATTGACCTGGTTTGATCCAGGGAAAAATTCTCGATTGAATTCTTGAAAAATCAATCCATAAATCCATAAATGCTTTGTTGATAACAAAACACATCTAATAGTTCAAATTTCCATCAAGCAGGCCTGCGAGATGAAGAGGCCTCATGGTAGCTAAGTCCTTAAAAGGGAACCTTTACGTACACAAGACAGAAATGTGAAACAAGTTACTCTGCTGCTCCGGTATGCAGACTACTGGCACGTAAGATAAGAACCTGCTTATGTTCAACTGCAGCTAGGCAGAAGAACCAAGGCTAAAGCAGAATATGGTAAAGTAAATACAACCAGTATGAACTGGAAAATGGCAGGGGTGTTTTGGGCTGCAATTATACCCACACCATATCAGTAATACCGTATAAGGGCAAGATTGCCTAGGCAATGCTATCAGAAATACCAGGTTTTGGATACACTAGAAGCAAAACTAGGATCAAAGGGGAAACTGTAGTTAAGAAAGGAGTGCATATTTGAGAGGAGTTTGAGAAGAGAAAATGGGGTGCAAGGACAGTGAAAAGTCAGGCTTAAACTAAGAAAAATGGAAAATAAAGTACAAAATCAAAGAACAACAATAAATTAATCTTCTGGCCACAAGAGTGTGGATACCTACAGACATCTGTGATGCCAACCTGCAGACCTAAGTCCAGCAGGACAGTTAAGAGTCCTTCCATTGAACAATCTATTTTACTTTATATCAGGTCAACATCTGGGGGAAGGGGAATAGCATTGGGTGGCAGTATTTATAGAATTGTAATTTAATAGTGGATCTAGATCTTAAATTAGATTTAAGAGCTATAATTGAGAGTTGGGGTTGTTCAGCCTGGAGAAGAGAAGGCTCTGGGGAGACCTTATAGCACCTTCCAGTACCTAAAGGGGCTACAGGAAAGATGGAGAGGGACTGTTGACAAGGGCATGGGGTGATAGGGCAAGGGAGAATGGCTTTAAGCTAAAAGAGGGGAGATATAGATTAGATATAAGGTAGAAATATTTTACGATGATGGTGGCGAGGCATTGACACAGGTTGCCCAGAGAAGCTGTGGATGCCCCTGGCTCCCTGGCAGTGTTCAAGGCCAGGTTGGATGGGGCTTTGGGCAACCTGGGCTAGTGGAGGGTGTCCCTGCCCATGGCAAGGGGGGTTGGAACTAGATGCTCTTTGAGGTCCTTTCCAACCCAAACCATTCTGTGATTCTATGATTCTATTACTAGTTTTATAGTTGCACATAAACGGCTACATAGCTATACAAGTCAATTAATATTAGTAGATTGTTATTTTATTAATTGGATTATAGATTATTTTGGTTTCTTATATTACTGATTGAGATTACTGGCTGCTTTGTTTGCGACCTCAGAGTGTGTTCACTAATCAATAAACAATCGATTTGCATAAGTTACATCTCAAGTGTCTGATCCAAAGGGGGAGTATCAACCCTCAGCTGTAACAGATGGATAACTGGTAAAATGAGTAAACTGAAAGCAACAGACAAGAAACACTTTGACTTTAATAAGACTTTTGATATTGACTTATATGTCATTACATATAAAGAAAGAAAATTGTGGTTTAGATTACATCTCCATGAAGGAAACACACACTTAGTTGAAACTCAGAAAAGTTTTAATTCACTTTGACGTGAAGAATTGGTATCAGGTAAGGGCCCTGAGGGCTCCCAGGCTGAGTGAGCCAATCACTATTTTAATTGTTTACTTGTGCAGTTGAACAGGGAGTTCAATTCCTAAAATTTTTTTTATAACTGAACCTGATTGAGGTTCTGCATCATGTAGGGGGTGGGACTGGAATTCAGAAAAGAGCCTAATAAATTGGAAATGTTATCTGGGCTAATAAAAGATGAGGTAATAGAATAACAAACTTTATAAATGTGAATTGGAGGATAGTAAGTTTTAAAATGGATGAAACATCAAAAAAGGTATATTTTGTTCTGGGATGTATTAACCACTTTCCTGTTAGTAAGACTTATAAGTTAATTATTTCACTCTGTTCACCATCAGTAAGTCCTAAGTTGATATACTATTATTCCAAAGCAATTTATAATGTATTTTTATGTAAATATTAGTACAGAGATGACTCAGTATTTAACAACTCTACTGCACTTTCTGGAAATTCCTAGCACAGTTTTTTAGAACAGTGATATATGAGTTCAACTTTATGCTAAGCTAAGTAATTTGCATGGTAACTTAAAATATTACATGGCTGCAGTAAGCAAGAAAGTGGCTTCTTTCTTGCAGATATTTGAAATTTTCAGGGTTTTTTTCCCTACTAGAAATTTACAGCTGTAATAATCCCAGTAGCATCATTTCTCCATCTAGAGCAACACTTTACCTCAGGCAATGGGAATTTTAGTGAGGATAGATTTGGCCCACAAAATATATCAAGACCTTCCTCAGTTTCTCAAGGTGATTGCGAGACTGATAATGTTCAGAAAAAAGATAGCAGGCAGCAGTTTCAGTAACTAGAACTAAGAGATTTATTTATTCTTCCTTTTTGAGGGGGAAGGAGTAACCAGACCAGCAATAGATGGTCAGAATGAAATACAACATGCAATATAATAATAATCTAAGACAGAGTTCTGGGTGGCCTGTACACTGTAGTGCATGTTTCCAAAAAGAGATGATCCATAAATCAGTAGTTCTACTTCATAAAATAACAATCCTCAAAAAATGACAGGACAAATAAGAAAAAGGCAAAAAAAACCCAAGCATCTGTAACAGAAAGCTACAGCCAAAGTTTTAAGATTTCACCAATATGCTTTAAATGGCAGTGTTAGAAGTTTAATTGCACTTGAAACAAGAAGCCTGAAAAAGTCACCCCCATGGGACTCCTGTAGCTGCTTTTAAGTGCTCCCAAAAAACATTCATATACGTTCTCTATATTTTGCATCCAGTGCATTGTTTCCCCAAGATTATGAGATTGTTCTTTGACAAAGTGCTTAAAAAAATTTTTCAAATCTGGACAGAGACTGTTCTTTCTCCTACCAGATCTTTACAAATGCTTACATCGATCCTATTCCCAAACCTCTCTCACCACAGATGAACTGAAAGCTGTCCAAGGTTGTGCTATAATAAAGTATTCTCAAAGAAAAATATGAATGTGAAGTATTATTGAGAACGAGCATGAGGATCTGTAATCAGGAAATACCCTAATCTGTTAAATGCAGTGTCAAGCTGTGACTGTAAAAACTAAATAAACCACAGAAAGGTCTATTGAAGAGTCTCTTTAAGAGACACAAATTTAAAATTAAGGCCCAGACTTTGGAAATGATGCATTTGATGCTGTAAAGATGATTAAAATAAATGTTACTTTTCTTATGCTCTTTTCCTGCAGCTCAACCAGGGACATAGAGGTGGAACTTCATTTGAAATAAATAAAAATAACCTTTTCTTTCCCATTTTCTCCCACACATTAGGAAAAAATAATTCAGCCTGGATTGCTCTGTTCATCTGGGACCAAGCTGCTTAATTCAGGACACTTATGGGAAAATCAGAGACAAAAAGAAGTGGAAGTTATGCTTGGATCTCCATCTCCTTCACAGTTAGTAGCTACATGAATAAAATACTTTACCCACTGTGTAGCAAACTTGGATGGATCCCTCTCCTGTCTGTCCTAAAGCATGTGTCTCTCCTAGAAAAGTGCCCTAATCCTCATGTCACCAGGGATTTGGAGTGGCTTGCACTCATGAACATGCCTTCTTTATCCCCTCTTCTCCCTCTTCCCAATGACTTCTGGAAGTGGTTAAGATGCTCAAACATAAGCGTGTTTATTAGAGGTCATATTAGATGACCCTGTGCTTAAAGTACATCTGTGTGGGGCTGGCAGATGCTTTGTGAGAGACCCATACCCTTCTGGAATAGAAGGAACAGGCCAGGAAAGACCTACGTGGCATCCACAGCCACGCTGGGATATCTGTGCAGGGTTTGCCATTTCTAAAGCAATGCTGGAATGCATCTGCATTGCTTCCTAGGGGAATGTCTTAACCATGAGGCCACAGAGTTGATATCAACAGGGGAGAATAGCTTCCTCAAAATAATATATAAATGCCTTTTGGGCAGCTCTGTGAAGATCTGCTATGTCTTCTGTATTAAAACAGAGGGAATTAAACTGGATTTCATGTAGCCTGCTTGGGTGCTAGCCATGCCAGTCAGAGAAAGGACCTGTGTTTATCCAACTCTGAAAAATTGCTTTCAAACAGAACTTATTGGCTGATGTGATCCAAACCAAATAACTAAAACAGTGCTCTTCAGCTAGCTCACAATTTTCCAAAAGAGAATATGAAAGAAACCCTCTCCTACTTCCACAGCAGAACATTCTGGGCCAGAACCTGTAAAACTTTTGCTCACGGTTGCGGACCCACTGGAGACTTCCCACTCTGAGAAACAGAGCCATTTTCAGAAATTGTTTTCTTGCAATTTTTCACAGCACTAAAATCTCACAGATTGAAAGCAATCCAGTCACATACCAGAGCAGTAATTTCTTTAGGTTAGACCATCCAGATACGGTATTCCTTTTTCACAGAAGAGGCTAGTATGTAGTTCATGAGTTATCCAGGTTGAGGACAGCTTGTTACGGCTTGCAAAGGGGACAGATTAAAATGTACATTGTGTCAACACCACTACGCTTTCTTTGTTAGCTCTACTCTCCTAAGGACCAGTGAATGTCAGCCTGACTTCACAACCCAAGCTGACATTAAAAAGTAACATACTTGCGATATCTCTTCTTCATTTTCAGTGTCAGAGGTAGGATGTGAAAGATCTTCTCCTTACAACATCAGAGATTTTTTTTCAGCTCTATGTTGACTCCCAGCATGTGTGTGTGGACATGTTATCATGAGAGAAGTCTCTCCCAAGACACCCCTCATTGTCTTATCTAAGCATTTAATTCAGTTGGGAGTCCACAACATCCTGAGATGCCTCAGAATATCCTGCCAGGACTTCAGCTACAATTTGGAGGGGCCCAGGTCTTCCATATGTCCTTTCTATCATCTTTAGTGCTGCAAGGGTGGCTGGGACATCTTGTTTTATATGAAATGATGTCAGGTTTCTCCATATAGGCTGCTGCTTTTAGAATTAGGTCTCAACTAACATAGAAGCTCTCCTTCCCTCTGTTGGGATAACTAGCTCAAACGTAGAAACCTACATTTTAGATACCCTCTTTTAGTTAGACACAACTATATTTTATGACTTCTTTCAAAAGAGTCTGTTCATTGATTTATGAAGAAATGTATGTATTTGCTTTTCCCCGCCTTGAACATAGAAAAGCACTAACGTAAGTACATGTGCTTAGATACCGTTGATACTAGTGTGAATAACTGGGTACTTTCCAATTGTAGAAACCTGTAGAAGACGTGTATCAGTTTCAGCCAGGAAATATTTTTTTTTCCTTACCAATTATTTTTCTGCAGTTCATTACAGAACAGAGTGTTCCAGGTTCTGCATCCTGGACTGTGTGTACATTTTCTATCAGATCATGTCTCTCTAAAAGGGAAAAACATTACAGGATGCAGAAAACAGAAATCTATGCCTCCCTTTACACTGCTTTTTCTCAGGATCTTTTTCATGTACTTACATACTCCTTCTTTCCTTTTTTTTCCATCTAGCCCTATGGTTCCTGCACATCGGACTGTGGAATGGTTCAGCTTCAGCAAGGTGTGTGGAAAGCCCTCTCAGTCAAGATACACTGTGAATGGATATCTAATATGTACTCTGGTTACGTAGGTTAGATTTATCTTTTATCGAGTAGTTTCCCATTTCAGACTGTTATAAATTCTATGCTCTTACAAAAAAAAAAAAAAAAGGTGAGAAGCCGCTCAACGAACTAGCTTGACTGTGGCCAAATGCAGTTAGTTCAATAATTATTTTAAGTCAAAATGCAATTAATCACCAATATCATTTCCAAATGACTCTTCATGCTTGGATACTGTGATTTTAAATGATTATCTTAATACTTTTCACTGCTACAAACGTTTCTCATTTGCTTACTGTAACTAGTCCAATAGAATGGTCCATGCAGGACTCCTGACTTGCAAATCAGATTTTCCTGTTTTCTTCTACATTTTAACATGCGTTTCAGTCATAACAAGTTCAAGATATTTTTCATGAACTGGACACTGCTACAAGAAGACCAACCTGCTTTCTGTGCCATCTACAATACCTCTGGTATACTCTTATGTCAAGCGCATGAAAAGGCTAAAATGCTTAAATATAGAATGAATTTAGGGCTGACACTCTTTTAAAGAATTCACAGCAAAAGTCCCCACGTTGTCATCACTATAGTTAGACTAGAGAAACATCATTTCCCAGCAAACAAATGTAGTGAAGAAAAAGGCATTAATGAAAAACTTCACTTTGTATAGACTTTTTTACACAGAGGTAGTTATGGCTGAAGTCATTATCCAAGTAAAATGAAGCTGAGCCCTTATTTCAAATAATAGATGTGCTCTAAACGATCAGCTGAGCATGATTATGGTGGGGTTTTTGGTCATATTAGACTCTCACAGAGGAAGATATATCTGAAAAAAAAGCGTTGTTCCACGTGAGGTTTCCATACAGAAGTCTTCTGTGCTCACTTTCTTTGTATCCTTCCATATTGTTATTAACATTCGCTTACATCAGGCATTGGTTTATTTGTTTTATGGGAGAAACATGATTGAAGGGATGTAGCTTATCTGTCTCATTGACCTGTATCTGATAGCTTCTCTTATTCTAATCTAACATTTTAAATGCATTAGATACGTTGCTTCCTAAAGGTGACTTTATAAGTGGTTTTTAGTTATTTACAAGAAAGGGAGATGAAAAAGACTAGCTCGAATGCAAGTGCTTTCACTATTGAGTTGTCCCAGGAGTTGGAATGAATTTTACCCCAGATTTCTTTTCTGGAGCCAGATCCTTGATGTCCCATAGTAGAGATTTAGAAAATGTTTCTAATGAATTACTACATTTAAACTGCAGCTGAAATGCCAATCCGTATACAGTTAAAAAAACCCAACAATGCTACATTTTTACATTGCTCAGCTTTGCCACATTTCAACAGAGAAGATTGAAAAGAGCATGAACACATGCACATATTGAGCTTTGATATCAAAAGTGTATGATTTTAGTAATTGAATATTTTGCTAATCCATTTTGGAATCCATGCAAATGACTTCTGCCAAAAAAAAAAAAATTCCTTCTGAAATTTCATACATTAGACTTTAAGAGCAGTTTTTGAATGGTAAGAATAGAAAGTAATAAAGTTTATTGCTCAAGGAAACCATGAATTCTCCTTGAAGCAAACTTTTAAGAACCATGTATAAAAACATGTCAGACACAGCCTATTTACAACAGATCCTGTTCTGTGGGCAAAAGGGAGGCAAAGTTTCTTGTTGACAATTTTTTAAATTATTCAATGTATTATGCTTCTGCACAGTTACTGTTGGTTCATTCACTTTTGGGGGGATTTTTCCTTGGTTATGAATAGTCACTTAGGCAGTGATTTCAAGTTTCACAGTGTCATGAAAGCAGCCTTACTGCAATCACTCAGAACTGCAAAAGGTTGAATTCCTTTAATGGGGGAAATCCCTTCTGGAGGATCTAGACCCATATTTTTTCCTTCAGGATGAATACTTTCATAGCTTAGCTGTGGTCCAAAGGATGGGTACTAGGAGGAGGTTAGCAGCAATGACTACGATTCGTGCCTTGCAGTCAGTGATGTCTCCATTTGCTTGAGAGATCTGGGGCTTTGCAGAAGCAGGAGTATCTAGAAAAAATAATATCCCTGTGCTCAAAACATCCAGAAGTATCTCGTCCCATCCCAAAAGGGGCAGCATGTAGAAGGGACGTGGTGTGACTGCTTGTTAGCGTGCTTAGCTCCTACATCATATACTCTTAATTCAACCCATGCACCTGAGATCCCTGACTTCCAATGGAAAGAGTGACCTACTGGTTGCACCTGCCTCATCCACTGACTACTAAGGGTTTAGACAATGAGTTTGGAGTAGATGTTTAACTTCTGGGCAGCCAATGTAAGGGAAGTGAATCCCACTTCAAATCTGATAGTCAAAACTTTATTCAGTAAAACTAGCAAATTAAGATATACTCAGTGGGAATTTCCTAGTGTGGTGATTATAAGAAGTATAAACTAGACTAGACAAATAAGATAGACTCATATTTGATTACGAAAAATAAATTAAAATATTATTTTGGTTTTTATTAACAATTTTTTTTAAATAACAATTTGCGAGGGTTATTACAAGTTTCTGAATTCAGTTGTAAAGCCATCATTCTTTTTAAAAAGATTATTACTAACTAAGAATCAGACTAGTACTTCAGAACAGATGTTTTGTCAAACAAATCAAAATTGTATTAGATATTAAAGGATTTAATCTGGCTAGTCCTTGCAGGTAGTGGGAGTGACTAACATGACTATGCTGACATTTTATTTAAATTGCTAAGATGACCTCTATCTTTGAAAAAAAGAGAGCAAAAAACATTACTCTCTATATTTTCCTCTCCTGTGCTCTGTTTCTAGGGTGCTAATTTCTGTAAGGAAGAATGTAAGAGTAATGAACTCCTTTTCAAAAAGTCACAAAAAGTTAAAAATCTCCCTCTTCATTTCAAAGCCAGAGACTAGGAAATTTAGAAACACTTCCTATTTTGTAGGTTATTTACAAATATATTTAAATATTAAATCTATTTATGAGATGATTTGTCTGTGGCAGAAGTGAGTAGTTATTGAAATAACACTGCCTCAGGTAACCACAGTCAGACACACTTATGTTTGTGCTTAGCCTACAGCCTCACATGCTGCGAAGTTCCTTGCTACTGGCCAGGTAGAAACTATTTATTTAGATTTATTTATTAATATTTATTAATAGACTAAACAATATTTATTCACAGTAATTTTAAACTTACAAGTCAGTCACATTATATTATGTATATAAGCATACAAAGCTCAGCAGCAGCCACTAGAAGGACAAGACAAAAACAATCTCAGGATTGAGCAGAAGTCTCTTTCCAAATCTAGCTAGTAGGCAATGGTTTAGGTCTTTCTCAGCTGCTCCTCATCCCTCACCACCACAGATCTGATTAAGCTGTGTTCAGCAGAGGCTTAAACTCAGCAGTCAAGTCAATGCAGCCCAGCAAACGAGGAGCAATCGCACTGCCAGTTTGCAGGTCTGCCTCCAGCAGCGGACCTGAAAATTCACTTGTATGCAATAGTACCTGGAATGTCTCCTTTGTAAAGTGAAAGCAAATTTCAACCCTGTCCTGGTTTCAGCTGAGAGGATTGATTTTCTTCATAGCAGCTAGTGTGGGGATATGTTTTGGATTTGTGCTGGAGACAGCATTGATAATATAGAGATGTTTTTGTTCTATGGACTTATTGTTGAGCAGTGTTTACACGGGGCCAAGGCCTTTTCTACTTCTTGCACTGCCCTGCCAGCGGGATGGCTGGGGGTGGACAAGAAGTTGGGAGGAGACACAGACAGGACAGGTGACCCAAACTGACCAAAGGGATCAAAGACTTCAGCTGTGCCACAGTGGGCAGCGATCTAATCAGTACATCTGCTTGGACTGAAAGATGGTGGAGAAGAGCCATGGTGAGCAGCTTTGCCCTCTGAAGACTGACGGCAGACATCGAATGGTGTGTTTCTCTGAGGAGGGTGGATTTGTTCCACCTGCTCTCCATGCTGGCTGAATGCACACCTCCTCCAGTTCAAAAACAATGGTGTGGTATTATAATGGTGCTATAGTCAAAATTTCCAATTTGAAAGTCATCTAGGCCCAGTATCTCAACCCTGGTTGTCCAATAGACTTCAAAGAGACTCGTAGCTTCTGCATTTTCATGCCTTGCCTTTGCCTGGGATAGCTTTTTTTTTGTGTGGCATCTACCGCCATCTGACATTAACTGTTTGAGTTATTATTCTGTTAGTTATGTCCCTAACAATAATCTGGAGTGGAAGGTGAGTTGGGTTGTGTGGAAGAAATTAATAATGTTCCTTTTTGGAAAATAAAGTTGGCTAAAAGGATCAGGTCTGCAAGGTGTTTTGTGCAGCTAAGAAAAAGATCTTTGCAAAGTCTGAACAATACAGAACAGCATGAATTTTAATCAAAGACACTAGTTAAGCTGTCATTAACTTCAGTGGAACTGAAGAATTGAAGAAACTGGAACTTTCCCTTCGTTGCTTGGGCTCAAATCAGATTCTTGTAGTTCAGGCTTATATAAGGGCTGGAAGAAGAACTTCCACAGTCAAATCCCTCAATCTGATTTTTTTTTTTTTTTAAAAGAACCTTCCATAGATTTATCTTTAAAAATTACACATATTTGCAGAACCCTGTGGAATTGTTTTTTTTGTTTTTTTTTTTTTTAATTAAATTACTCCACCCCTTCAGGTAATCCACATGAGGAAGTGGGAATTGATATGCTAAATTGCTCTTTGTACCATGGTCCCGGATGTCAGTTTTATTAATCTTTGTTTTCTCCCCAATTATTTTACCCATAGACCATGAATTGTAACATATCTTACAGACATTCTTTATAGAACAAATGGATTTCACTATTTAAACAGGTGTGGCATGCTTTAAAGAAACAGTTGCAGTAGCATTATTTCATTTTACCAATACAAATAAAGCTCAGGTGACTGTAGCAAATAATGAAAATTAATGAGTACAGTGGATGGGGTGAAATAATGGCACTATCTCCCAGATCATTGCATATCTGGAGGCGCTACACTGTCTCCCCTCACAGTCAATAGAGATGCAGTCTTAATGACTATGGTAGGCAGTTTATTAGGCTTTCTGATGGTGATAACCCTGGTCTCACCAAAGTTGTCACAAGCACTTCAGATAAAAAAATCACCCTTGCCCTTATCTCAGAACATGGAAGGATATGGGAGACCTTATCACAAGCTACTTCCCGTAATGCTGCCCGCTATACAAATAAAGAACAAAAGCAGCTGTGTTAGAAAGGAATTATAATCCAATATTAAAATGCTGGCAGCAGCATATAGCTGCAGAAATACTGCAGAAAACAGGAAAAAATGAGAAAATATTGAGTTATACTGTGGACAGCAACCTCAACCCAGCATAATGAAAACGGTGCTCAGTGTGCAAGGCATCACAACAAAAGCATGGATGAGGAAGGGAACTGCAAGAAAAGAATGCGGAGATGTGCAGATGCTTCATGCCTTTTGAAAGTCAACAGGCAGCGTGGAAGGAAGTAGGACAGGTTGTGTTTAAATAGAGCAGAGCTGAGCATTGAGGACCTGTCAAAGCTGACTTTGTGATATTACCTTATAAATGAGTGGAAGCAAAGGTTGTGCAAAAAGGAAAAGTGAGCTGAGTGATGCTCAATTGGAGCAAAAAAGCAAACACGTCACACATCTCTTCAGACTGCAGAGGGAAGATGTACCCATCTGTAGCCATTCTGCAAGTAGGTTACTCTTGAGCAACACATGGGGTGAATTGTATGTACAATAGTGCCTAGTGCCACAGCCTTTTGGCCTCAGTGAGCTAATGCAATACAAATTTTATTTAGCCACTTGGAAGAAAATATCACTGTGGTGCCCAGTGTGCAGGTCATTCTGTGCATGGCTGTGGAGTTGCTGACATGTTTCTGCATCAAAATATTTATCCCATTCTTTTGCCTGAGTCAGAAAAGACAATTGCAAAGCAACCGTCCCTAAACTTGCACTTTCATTTTGTGAACAAAACAGCACTGCAGCTTCCTGATCAGGCTACAAGTATTTTGGCAAAGTGCTGCAAAAGGACAGGCCTTTTATTTTCTTTCTTTCCTTGCCCTGGAGACAAGCAAAAAAAAAAAAAAAAAAAAAAAAAGCCAGAACAATGCAGTTGGATTGGTTTACTTTCAGTCACCTGTTCCTTAAGAAAAGTTCTTTCTTCTAAAATATGAAGCCCCGAAGCTGATGTCATTTATTGGCAATAAATATTGACAAAGAAAGAGAAGGGAAAGCATATATATATATGTAACCCTAGAGTGAGGGAGTGAGGAAAGCCTCTCACTTCTGCCCTTCTTCCTAAGATACAGAAGGATTCTGGCTGGACAAAGGTAATGTATGCAGAATTTAATTTCAGTATTAGAGATTTTATCCATAAAGTCACTTGGTCAGTATTGATTGGGTACTGTGTTACATAGGCTAATGTAGTTAATGTCTAAATTGTACCACATGTGATAATTAAAAGAAAGTATCTGCTTATAATAATCCCAGAGGGAAAATTTAAAAATAAACTATATCTTCTGCTTAGAAAGCATGCCTTCCACCTGTGTGCGGGAGAAATGGCTTCAGTGAAGTCTAATTCCCATATTTCTTTAGATCAAAAGGCAACACTTTGACTCACTTGCTTCATTCTTCAAAAGTGAACATAAATTAATCCATTTTGTGGAGGGTGGTCAATCATGGGAAATTATTTTCTAATGTCCTTTGAATTATTTTTATGTTGAATTTATTTCACTTGAGTATTGGGATATATCAGTACAGCTGAACTCAGAATTTTGCCATCTAGAAATGTTACCTATCTGTCCATGCTTTCAGGTATACATGCTATTAAAATATCTATTATATCTTATACTATGCAGTAAGCTGATTGCATTTTCTTAATGAAGCATGAAAATTCTTTTACAAAATGAAAGTTAAAGATGTAAACTGAGAGAAGGTAGAAAAAATTTATATCAAAGTAAGTGAAAAGAGAAATATTCTCACTCTTACAAACTTTCAAACCTGCTATGGTCTGAAAGCTTTATCACATGGCAGAAAAAAGGCTCTGCTGAGGAGTGCAGCACCAGGACTAAACACAAAAAGCCTGGACTGTATTTTTCAAATAGAATTTTGTTTCTAGCTTTTTAGCTATAGATTTTATTTATTTATTTATTTATTTATACATCCAATCAAATTTGCATGAAATGGCCAATTTTCAAGCAGAGTTACCAAAAAGTGCATTGCTAGCATTTGTCTTTTCAGAGGCATAGAAGTGATTTAGTGGACTGAATACTATCGACGTGGAAGGAAAATTGTATCTGGGAACCGTCGTCTTTTGACTTTGAAAGTAATGCCAAATACATTTACTCCAAGGGACAGATTTGATTGTACAGTCTGACAATTGAAGATGTGCAGCAGTATTTTAATCAAGTCTAATTCTGGAGATAGAAATGTTTTATGTTTCCAGTTGTAGCACTTATATGGAGAGTCCCAAAAAGATCTTGTTTCTGTATGTAAGGACAAAGCAACTCCTCAGTGGTCAAAGACATCCCTTCAGCTTAAGCATTTATTCTTCATTAATATGAGTGAGATCCCTGCCTCTACCTCATGCAAGTGATTTACTTCTGCAATCATGGGAAAACAAGCTAAAGAATGAATATCTGAATGACATGAGGTCTTTGGTGTGATAGGATATGTCTTATTGATTTACATCATGCAATGGAATACAGTACTGAAATAAGTGATCAATCTAGCTGAAACCTGTCCAGGACCAGGAGCATTATAGTCACCAGATCACATTCTCTTGATGTTTTCATAGGCTGAATAGACCTCCTAAGAGTTAAGATTTGTTAGCCAAGGCACAATGTCATTGTAACGTAACTATGAAGCCCATTGGATTCAAACTCGCATCTCTGCATGGCTGTGCTGTACTATCATTTTTATTAGTATCAGTTTGGCAATGAATATGCCAAGCTCATTACTTTGTGAGCTCATGAAAGAAAACAGCACATTACATAAATCAACAGGGCATGATTTTGGTCTGAACTCAGACAACTTTGTCTTGTGTTGCTACCATGCAAGTGAAAAGAGAATAGTGTTATCATTTTTCTTCTTTGGTTTAATTTCCTCAGAGGTAGGTTGAAACTCTGCATAGCTGGGCATCTAAAAACAATAACGAACTTACCTTGATCCAACAGTGGCTTGATTGCCTTCTTGTGATATATGGATGTGTGTTCATGAACACTTTGCTGTGAATATTAGCCCTAAGATCTTTTGTCTGGGTGTAAAAGTCACATGGTACATTCATGTTCTCTGGTTGATTGATCTCCAGTCTTAGTGGAAAGTCTTTCCTGTGTTGTAAAAATGATGAATGTTTCTAGCTATGCCTATAGTTATTAGTATCTAAATTCAGTGGAAGTAATTCTCAGCCTCAAAGCTAAATGCTGGCAAGAGCATAGCTACATCAAGCCCTTTACCATGACATTATACACCATGACATGTATGTTGGGATACTCCTGCTGCAGTGTGGAATATTCATAAAATATGAACATAAAAGGGGTCTCACAGAAAAGAAAGATGCTTGAAAAAACTTCGTATTTTCCAGTGTTCTGGCAAGCCTTTCTCAGGCCCTCTGTCCAGGATTGAATTTTAGTTGGAAATTTAGCCCCAAATGAGGGTGATACGTGGACATTCTTGTGCCCAGTTAGAGACCAGAATGTACAGAACTTGCTCCTCAGGGAACATGAAAGTATCAGAACCAATGCACTATTTGCAAATGAAAGAGTCACACCAAAGCATCTGAGAAGAAAACTAACACTCTTTCTGGACCACCACCATCATTCTTTTTATTATTATTATTTTCCTTCACAGCAATTTCTGACACCACAGATGCAGGATGACTCACTCACACAGGACTAGATAGCAAGTAAATCCACTGACTTCGGTAGCATAAACCCAACATCAATAAAAGGGAGATCAGATCAAAAATCTAGAGGCAATTTCAGGTGTTAAACGATGAACTGGATATGAATAATGCTATCAATGCCATCTCTTCCAAGTCATCACTCTAGGAGCAGGAAATATTCATTCTACTCAGTGAAAGAAGAATGAAATGTAAGTTGTTTTTTTCAGGACCCTGGTAACTTGCCATTAATTCTTTGAGATGGTAATCCATTCTACAGGTCCTGATGGAAGGAAAAGCTCTCTGCAGCTTTTCTTAACTCATTCTTCTCACCTGACAGTACTGCTTTCAGCTCTGGGGCCCCCAACATAAGAAGGACATGGACCTGTTGGAGCGAGTCCACAAAGATGATCCGAGGGCTGGAGCACATCTGCTATGAGGACAGGCTGAAAGAGTTGGGGTTGTTCAGCCTGGAGAAGAGAAGGCTCTCAGGAGACCTTGTAGCAGGCTTGCAGTACCTAAAGGGTCTACAGGAAAGATGGAGAGGGACTGTTTTTATAAGGGCATGGAGTGATAGGACAAGGGGTAATGGCTTTAGGCTGAAGGAGGGTAGATTTAGATTAGAGATTAGGAAGAAATTCTTCCCTGTGAGGGTGGTGAGGCACTGGACCAGGTTGCCCAGAGAAGCTGTGGCTGCCCCTGGATCCCTGGCAGTGTTCAAGGCCAGGTTGGATGGGGCTTTGGGCAACCTGGTCTAGTGGAGGGTGTCCCTGCCCATGGCAGGGGGGCTGGAACTAGATGATCTTTAAAGTCCCTTCCAAATGAAACAATTCTATGATTCTGTGATAATGATGCTGATTTAAAGAGGAAACAAGGAACAGGAAAGAAATGGAGACAACTGTTGATGTTCAGTGCTCCACTCCAAAATACCAGTTCCCATTATGGATGATGCTTGCTTGAGCAGGACACTGATATGACCCTACTGAATAAATTAATGGGCGTTTTTCTATACAAGGACATAAAGATGAAGGAAATGTTGCAAATTTAAGATATCTTGAATAAAGAGGTCAAGAGGGGGATGGTCCACCTGTTACAAGGGGCATGCAACTTTATGCAACTTTATGCTACTTACAGACCCTGTTTCAATGCAAGCTGGAGTCCTCTCTATACAAGACGGTGGTGCCCATCCACCATCATATACTCATCTGCACAGTTTCAGCACATTCAGCTGTGTGAGGTATCAACTAAAATCATCTTCTGTGTTGCAGGCTTGACTTTGCAACAGTTTTGTACCTTGCTCACATACCACATTACACCACAAACTTTATGCCACAGAGATTAATGGATTTTGTTTTGTTTTGTTTTTCTTCTTCTCGGCAGAAATGGATCTACTAACTGCAATTGTTTTCCTGGCTGCTTTGCTACACCAATCTGATGGACAGGTAGGGGCATTCATCTATGCAAAAGGGCCATATCTGAGCACATTGTATAGATATCTGACATCATAGTGTAGTCTGGTCTAGTGATCTCTAGAGCTTTATAATTCACAGTTTAAATTATTGTCAACATGTTAATATAACACAATAAAGATGAAATCTGATTTTTCAAAGATTTTTGTATTAAGATATTTCTTCTGATCAAAACATTCTTCTCTTCACAGGTCTAATTTTAAAAACATATTTAAAAAAAAATGAATTGAAGCTATTCTAAAATAGTTTTGCTAAGTAGCAGAAATCTAATCTTCACTCTTCTTTAGAGAGGATTAATCTTGTAAGATGTAGATATCTACTATGTAGATCTATTTATCCAGGTCTGCTTATTAATGAATGAAAAGAAATAAGTACTTCAGGGATGCAAATCATCTCTTCAATAAATGTCAGGTGCTACGTTGCTTGTTTCCTTTACCTGAGTATAGCAGCAGCCTAAAATAACAGGCTGAGATGATATTTCTACCACTGTAAAAGTCTTAAGTTAAATAAGATGTATGACACCTCTTGAGGTAGGTTCAGCTGCCCAAACAGAAGTGTCTTCTTGCAGCTTGAGAGTCTCCAGAGTATCTGAGCTGTTCATGGATGGCTGTACAGACAGCTATATCTTTTTGGAGCAGCAGTCTGAGGCTAGGTAGTGCTCTCTGGGCATTGCAAATGGCATTAGGTGCCATTTTAAGCCACTGACTACAACCTTTAAAACCTACAATTAAGCTCTGAAGGCAAAGCAGTGAGATTCACATTACTTGGACATTTCAGAATTTAGTCTCTCTCTTTTTATGCTTTTCTCATTGACCGTAAAGGCAAACTGAGATGACTTTTAGATATTTACGTCTATGGTACAGATATCTAAAATTAAATAAGATGAACTAGTGCCTAGAAAAGAGACCATTACACCAATGGTGGAATTCATCTCACTGACGCAAAGTATTAGTTGTCCAGATCTCTGTCAGGCTCTCCTTACAACCAAAGGAAGAAGAAAGAGATACTTATAGAGAATGGTTCTTCCAGTCCTGAAAAAGAGTTCAGATTTTGCGGGATGAGTTACTTCTGCCCTCTCCAGTAACGATGAGGAGTGAAAGTGTCTAGCTTAGACTGAGATGTCTCATTTTTAGACATTAAGTGGGAAGAATCTTTTCCTATTTTTTCTATTTTTTTTCTATTCTGAAAATTCCAATGTAAGCTTTGCAGCATTTTTTCTCTGCAAGGATTTACTATGTAAGAGACAATATAAATTATTGATTGCTTCCTTGACCTTAGGTATTTCAGACGATGGTCTGCAAACAGTCCTAAGTTCTGATCCAGCTTCACATACTTCCAAAGTTTACAACTGAAAAGAGCTAGGGACTTTTTTAGTGCACACAAGAGGTCAAAACCAGTCTTGAGATTTGGTTCCAGAGCTAAGCTTTCTCCACGTTTAATGTGGAGACATCTGAAGATAGAATTCCTATGTACAAATTTCATTTAGGGTCACGTCTCCTAATGAAAAGTGCAGTTCAAATCAAGGAAGGAAAAAAAAATACCAGCAATTATGGGAATAGAAGAACCAATAAAGAAAAGTTGGGAATTTCTGCAAAGCTTTACTTTGACAAGAAGCTCATAATTTATCTTGCTTATTAAACTTCGGATAACTGGAACTTTTATTATTATTGTTTTGCAGGGTTTTCAGTATAAACAAAATGGCATCCCCTCCCTTCCTCATTTTAAGTTTCAAAACCGAAAACTGATCGTTGACCAACACAATGAAATACGGAGATCTGTAATTCCCACGGCCAGGAACATGCTGAAGATGGTAAACTATGCATTGCAACTAGCCTGCTTTCCACATTATTAGCAGAAGATTGTAGCCTCCTTAACATCCCACAGTCAGTGAACAGAGTGGGCAGGAAAGGTGCTTGGGATTGAGATGAAGTCAGAATTTTATCCCTTTGTTTCTGTAGGTTTCATGCTTAATTTTGCACACCTTGATACTGCAAGCACTTGTAAAATCATTGCAAAGGTCTCAGGATGGGCCATATGTGAAACCTCTCTCCAAACTAACGTCTTAATTTCTCCACTTAGAAAAACTCAATTAAGCAACATAGAAACTGTTCCATGCCTAGGGTTATTTGTCTACAGTAACCATGAACACAGGTTTGCCCCAACCACATCTATTATTGCTGTCAAAACTATGTTAACATAGCCTGCACAGTGAATCACAAGATCTTGCTTTATGTTTGTTCATTACGATAGACAGTAACTGCAAGCCTTTCCAGGAAAAGCATTTAAACTGGGGATAGGGTACAAAATGCAGTGATGGGCGGCACTCTTCAGTCTGTGGGATAAGCAGCTTCCTTAGAGGAAGAGAAATACATGCCTGGCATAAAGGAAATACTATGTAAAGCAAAGGTGGAGTAGAAGCACGAGCAGCAGCGTGCTTCTGAATCGCACAGTCGGGGGGCAAAAAAGACCTAGATCTGCATAGCTTTTTGTCCTCAGCTGAGCTTGCTTTGCCCATCACTGCTCTCATCCCTGTCACCCCAGATATTCTTTGGTATCCCTATCCCATGAGCAGGTGAGCTGGTCAGTGCTTTATGGTTAAGTCTGCACAGTAAGACTTGCAGGCATTCCCCAGGTTCAAAGTCCAGCTGGTATCTGTCGCTACATCTCAGCTGCACCTGGGCTCACAACCAGTTTTATACCATTTAGCACACTGCACCCTGCAAAGTTAACTCAGACACAAAGCCAAAAGAAAGTATCGGTATGTTATAAAATTCCTATTAATTAGGACCATCTGGAGATCAGGACTGTGTGATACTGTGCAGGATAACCTGCTCTGCAGCCTTTAAGAGTTGAAAAAATGTGGTGCCTGTGCCCCAGTAGTGTAAACTGGCACAACGACTCCGCTTTCTGTTGAGGGCTACCAGAGCATTCAGCACACAACGCCCAAGTCACTCCCCATTTTTTTTCTTCTCATGAACTGCACTAATCTATCTGTGACCTGGATACTTTTTCCTTTGTGTTTTTCAGGTGTGGAGTGAGAAAGCCGCCAGAAATGCTCAGAAATGGGCAAATAAGTGTGGGATGAAAATCAGTCCAAGAGATCAGAGAGTCATTAATGGTACATGACAAATACGGAGCCTAAGCTGAAGGGTTAATGACAATTTGCAGATGACTCCTGTGAACTAGAAATAAGGATAACTTTTAACCTCTTGTAGAATATCTTTTTAGGATTAGTAAATACAAAAACATCATCTTTGTCAGATAAATATCCTGAAATAGAAATTTTTGGAACTCGAGAGAGAGGGATGCTATGTGCTTGCCCTATATTTGTACTTCTCTTGAAATGTCCACTTCTGGCTCCTGCTGGAGACAAGACAGGGCAATAGATGACTGTTGGTATGAATAAGTACAGACATTTTTGTGTAACATTTTGTAGTCAAATAAGTATCTGTAGCTGAAAGCTCATAAAGATCAGAGTAACATTTCCTGCAGCTTTCATAGGATCAGGTGTACTGTCCACTTCTTAAAATCACAGGGCAAATAGGTTGGCATACTAGAGATTTTTTTAGGATAAAGCTACAACTCCTCTGTCCTACCTCCCACCCTACAGCTTGCTTCTCTCCTAAATAATAAAATAAACTTACTTCTACTTCAGGTGCCACCTGCGGTGAGAATGTATTACTATCATCTTACCCAAGAACATGGGCTGATGCAATTCAAGTCTGGCACAGTCAGTCCTCCAATTTCAAGTATGGATATGGAGCAACCTCAAAAAATGTCAATATCGAGAACTATAGTCAGGTATGGAGAATTGAAACAAACTGCAGTGATACGTTAGAATCACAGGAGCATACTTAAGGGAGCTGGGAGATATTTATCATTAAAAAAAAAATATCACTGTCATCAAACCATTATCTATCATTCACACTCTGAACCAAAAATGAATGATAAATTAAAACTCTTTTTCATCTAATTCTGAGGCAATGGAACAAGTATTTTGGAAGAGCTGTCCAAAAGACAAATATTATTCAGTAGGAGAAAAAAAATCAATACCTTTAAATTAGAAATAAATATTTTCCTATATAGGAATTTAAATATCTGACTAAAAAATGTCAAAGCAAAATGACTACGATGAAAATGTTTGAATCAAACTTTAGTGTCCTGCTAGAAACTATGTTCAAAAAAATTTGGAACCTGGAGGACATGATGATTAACTCATTTTTCTATTTATACTTTCTGACAGCTAAACTGTACATTTAAAAGCTAAACGGACAAAATGAAACAAAAAGATATCTTCTGGTTCTGTTATTTTGTGAGCTCTTTGATGAGAACTCAATAAAACATGACTCTAAAATAATGTGTTTATTTTTTATTCTACAGCTAATCTGGTACAACAGTTATCAGATTGGATGTGCAGTTGCCTACTGTCCTAGGAACCAGTTCAACTACTTTTACGTCTGCCAATACTGTCCTCCGTACGTACTGCCTTTTTTACTCATTTAAGATGGAATGATTATGGATATGTTTTCTAAAACTCCTGTGGTCTGTTGGTCATGTGTAGGATAAAATTATTACAGTTTGGTTTAACCATTGATAATTTTGAAAATAGTGATGGGTTGTACGTTAAATAGTAATATTAATTTTTTTTTTTACTTTTAAACAGATTTTAGGGAAATTTTAGCATATGAACAAAGGTCTGTTGCTGTCAGTATCAGGTATCATGCAGAAATCATCCTATAATTTTGACCACAAACAAGAAAGTCATATGCAAAGTGAAAGCCAACATCAAATTAATATTCACAGAAGTAAAGAGAACATCTGAAACAGCCACACGTCAGAAGGCATCTGCTGAGGTTATTTCCTTTTAAGCCACAATCACTTGAAAGCCATTAGAAAAACAGAATTAGGAAGCACATAAAATACATTTTTTTAACTGATAATGCAATACAAATGGAAATAAATGATTAGTTTTCTCTCTTTAAACCTTATTATCCCTCATTACTTTTTAAAAGGGCATGTAGCAATAGGGCAAGGGGTAATGGCTTTAAATTGAAAGAGGGCAGATTTATGTTAGATATAAGGAAAAAAAATTTTATGATGAGAATGATGAGACACTGGCACAGGTTGCCCAGAGAAGCTGTGGCTGCCCCTGGATCCCTGGCAGTGTTCAAGGCCAGGTTGGGTGGGGCTTTGGGCAACCTGGTCTAGTGGAGGGTGTCCCTGCCCATGGCAGGGGGGTTGGAACTAGATGGGCTTTGGGGTCCCTTCCAACCCAAACCACTCCGTGATTCTATGATGATTATATTTAAAATCGAAGTTCTTGTATTCTATGAATATCTGAAACTAAACTATGACTGTCTATGAAAATAATTTCATCCAAAAACTTCTAGATGCCTTTCATTGTGATAAATAACTCCTGTTAATGGCTCAGAGATGCACTTTGATCTTGTGTTGTGTTGTATTTCTTCCAAATTTCAGAGGAAATAACGCAATGCAAATAGCTACACCTTACAAAAGCGGACCAAAATGTGCAGACTGTCCCGGCCACTGTGACAGAGGGCTTTGCAGTAAGTGAATGTATTTTCCTCACAACAAACATTACATTACCTCAGATAATAACATTGAATCTTTGTAGCATGTTACCTTTGCATAGTTACTTCCTGCTAATCTGAACAAAAGATCCTAGAACTGTCCCTTTCATTTCCCCCCAAAAAATAACAGTGGTTAAATATCCCACCAGAACAGGCGCAGTCTTGAGCAGGAGAGTTGGGCCAGATGACCTCCAGAGGTCCCTTCCAACCTCAACCATCCTATGGTAATGGATAAATTGTGTTGCTGCTGAGCAATAGGTGCATTATCACACTACCAATCTTCTGCTGCCCTCTTCTGGAATGCTCAAGACCAAGTGTCTTGATGTACATCTATACCTAAAGGCACAAACAGATTGTCACGCCTCACACATCCATATGTCCGTGAAGATCTGCACAGGCTCCTTCTATGTGGAGCAAGACAAAGCGTACAAATAGATGGGAACTGTAAGATACCACCTTTCTGCCTGCATTCTCTATTCTATAATATTCAAGCAATTTCAACAGCAGAGCAAAAGTACAAAGACTATATAGACATGACAATTTTTAATTTTTAGAAAATGCAGAAGTATCAGACCAGGACTTGGTTTTCAATTAATATTTCATGGATTTGTTTTTCTCTTGTATTTCAGCCAATCCTTGCCAGTTTCAAGATGACTTTGGAAACTGCAGAAATCTGAAAACCTTGTTTAGCTGTGGCCATTCACTGGTGAAGCAGAAGTGTCCTGCTACCTGTAGATGCACCAAGCAAATCATGTAATGTCCTGCTGGATGTCTTTATAGCTGCTGTGAGACTTACTTATTAGGAAAGAGTAGAGTCCACTATGAAGTGTATTCAGTCTCAGTGCATCAGCTCAGATTGACCTATAGGTAACATTTTTTTTCTGAAATCTCACCATTACTTCAGTCCTAAATAAGTCTAATAGCTCAAAATAACCTCTGATGTTATTTTAGACTTTGTAGGAATCGTGCTTCAGCTACTAATGTGTTACTTTGTGGTTTTCCTTGCAGTGAATCTTCCACTGATTCATTTCTCTTTAATGGGAAATACACTTTTAAAACACTTTAGGTTTGGGGTTTTTTTGCAGAATATGTTAAATGCCACTTAACTTTCTTCTGTTACCTTTTCTTTGATTATCAATGGAATGTATTCCTGCTAAATAAATACATGATTTACCACCAGTTCACAAACAGAGCTTTTCACTGAAATTATTTAGAACTCAGTTTTTACATTTGGAAAATTCCTTATGGATATTTCAAGGCTCTTTGATACTTCATGTGAGTGGGGATGAGACAGGAAAAGAAAGACAAAGCAAAAAGTGATGCATTGTTTGTACAGCCAAAATAGGAGGTACACGTTGAGTCTGCCAGCTGTTACTCTATGGCCTAAACATAAGGCTTCTGATACATCAGTGTATGCAGGTGATAAATGATAATTTTTTCATATGGCACCAACAGTCAAGAAATATGAAGCTTTTTAAAAGCATTCATACAAAAGAAAGATATATATATCCCTTCCCATCCTCTCTATGAGTAAGTAAGTCCCACAGTTGCTTGGAATTCATATTGCAGCATGTAGAAAAAAAACGTTGCTTTAAAAAAAAAAAAAAGTAGGAGATAAAAGTCCCCAAAAATCCACATCAAAATATCTGATTTTCTCCAGAACTTTCTGGAACCATGTTAGTGCCTATTCCTAGCAGGGCACACCTTTAGGATGTCTCCAAGAGGATTAAGTTCAGCTGAGGGCCTTAGATGTACCTTCTCCCACCTCTATTTGGAGGCACACCACCAGCTTCTGCCTAGGGAGAAGTTTAGCTGGATCTGCTGCTCGTGGTCACAGTGCCATGCTAGTTTGTGTATTGCTTCTAATTATGCATTTCCCTGAGTAAAGTTTTTCATTTCACATTTTTCCAGGCCCTTTACGACACGGGGCATGACTTCAAAGGACTGTGTATGTGTATTGACCCAGAACTGAGGACTTAGATTTGTTGCCTATCAGTGGCATCGGTTACTTGGAGAAACTTTCTGACCCATTTAGTAAGGGGCATTATCACAATCACGTGTCTAGCCACTGACAGTACTATTACATTGATAAAACAGTACTGCAGAATCATCTTACAGGGGGTTTTTACATGTTATAGCTTTTATCTGATCTTTATTTATCTGACTTTAATAAAAGGCAGATACAGAGGGCATAGAAGCTCTTCTTACAGTTTTTAAACCTTGACAGATGTTAAAAAATGAGCAAACACTTGGAACAGCATCTTCTCACTGAACAGAGAAGCTCCTTCCCGCTAACCTTCCCCCTGACGCTTCTCCCCAGTGATACACCCTGGTGCCGTGCAGGATGCCCTAGGGTGTCCCAACGGACCTCCAGCTGCTCCTCAAGATGGATGCTGGTCTCCCATAGGTCCTGAGTCACAGATACCAGCCCTGAGCAGGACTGATCCCACTTACCACCTTCCCTTCCTATTTTAGACCAGTAAAAATAATTTTCTCCAGAGAACTGCAGTTCTGGTTAAAAACACAAGAGGGTGAACCATACCCAGACATTCAGCTGCGTTGGTTTTTCATTTTGCTACCTGTATAAAGAGCTCCTGCTTTTATTAGAAATTAAAAGTTCTGGGCTTACCCTGGCCTGTTTTTAACACTTGCTTGCACAGAATTTCTTAGCTAATACCGGATGAATAACTAATCACTACATATAGAAACACTTTGGTAGCGGTTTCTTCCCCTCCGTTGTTTCATCCTGTCTGTTGGCCAAATTACTATCATATTAAAGCAATTTATATCATTAAATTAAGGCAATTTATGGTTTCCAGGATATCAATGACTAGTTCTAATAGCCTTGTTTTTCTACCTGCCTGAAGCTCAGTTTCAACATCATGACTGTGTGCCACTATTCAAGGCTCCTATAACTACAATGTTATTTGTAGAAAGTCTAATTCAAACCAAAGATGGGTGAAAATCTCCTGATAAACCAGTTTTCCTCAGAAAATACTATTCTATAAAACCCCAGTTCTCTTACAGGAGGATACATAATTTTGGCAAAATTTTCAGCTGTTTTCTGGGATGTTTCCCAAGATTTAATTTCTGCTTACAACCAAGGAGATGTGTGTTAAAACTCCTTCCATGCACACACTTTCTCTTGCCTCCCTCTTTCTCTGGAGCAATGAATATTTAAAGAGGAAAGATTTTACTGTCAGAGATTTCTGGGAGACCTCCCTCCCCAAAGAGACAGCTTTTGTACTCTGGATATCCAGCTGTGGTGTTTGAGCATGGCAGCAGCAGGAGATGGAAGAGATCTTCTGCATCATGAAGTGCCACCCTGGAGCATTGTGCATCCTGCTGGGCTACTGCAGGGTATCCAGGCATTAAACTTCTTGTTTTCATAGGGGATTTCAAAAGATTCTTCTTCCTTATTGATATGGAATAGAAAAAATAGCAGGTGAGATGAATGCTACCTGAGTGATCCTGTTTCTCAATACAGACTTCAAGGACAGCTCGGGTCTCTCTTAGTTGTCCATATCCCTGGAAAGGCTGAGATGCTTCTGAATATGAGTTTCTCATATACAGGTGAGGTAAAAGAAATACAACGTTCACTGAGACCCAGCATGTCAAATAACATTTTTCTCCATTCTCTGACTGTATTTTCACAAGTTTATTTTTTTTATACTGAGAGTTGTTTCCTTTGTGGTACTAGCACATGGGTTTTGGTGTGTGCTGAAGTTACAACTACAGAATTGTGCTACTTTTTAGGTGTAGTTCAGGCAAGAAGCTCATAACACCGAAAATATTGTAAAATTTCTATTCTGGTTCCAGATATACTCACAAGAAGTACATATGCTGAGAGATGATAAGAGCAACTACTATAGTACAAGTCTAAGTCTTATCTGTGGAGAACGCTGTAAGAGCTCTTCAGCAGTTAACTTACATGACAACGACTTTAAATACAGAGCTTTGAACAAACATTAAGAAGTAACTAAGAGTCTTATGGCTTGTGAAGAAAGAACATTTTTTTATATTTAAAATGTGCCAACTGCAATAGTCACGTTATCAGATTTGGCTGCCTAAGAATCAGCCTCTGGGCTACACAAAATGGAAGGTCTTTCGCTTTCATATCACAAAGTCTGGCTGAGAGTCACAGGCCTAAATCTTCCCTGTTTTCCTCCATCTATGGGTATGACAGAGATAACAGCTCTTCCATAAATCTTGCCTCACTCATGTCCTTATATCACACCTACAATAACAACAGGTTAAGCAGCTAAAGCTGAGACTAGATGGAAAGCAAGGGTTGGAAACCTTGACAAGCCATTAGAAATTTGTGTTGTCGGAATATCCAGTTAATGCCCAAGAAACAAAACTGTAGCAAGGTGCTTAAGCAAGACCAAGCAGCAAAGGGCCATCAGAGCAGGGACAGGACGAGGATGTTCCCCACCCCTGGGCTGCTCCCGACTCTTCTAGACCAGGCTGCCAAAATTGGATTCCTCCAAGTGTAAGGGCCACAGTTAAACTGTGAAAAACAGGAGACGGACTTTCTCATTAAGAAAGTACTTGGCAGCTACTGTCTCTGCTCTGGGCTGCAAGCAAGACATTTAACCTCCATGCCTCGGTCTCACCAACTGCAATGCAGAGATAAACTGACATAGTCAGGGCAAGGAAGATTAATTAGTGAACGCTGAGAAAGAGCCAATGAAGCACTAAGACCTGTTTAATTATAATATCACATTTGGTAGCCACACCTCCAGTATATTTATATCTCAGTTTAACCACAAGTCAAGGGGACACCGGGCACCAGGAGATACAAGTGAGGAAATGACACTCCCTCCAGCACTGACCCGCCGGTGATGTCTGAGGGTTCACGGGTTGGTCACTGGGCTCAGTCGTCTGGTCTTAGGTCTGTGCAATGCAGCCGTGGAGATGTTCCCTAGGACTAACAGATATTCTGACACCTGCATCAATAACAAGTCTTGAAGAAAGGCAACTTTTAGGAAAAGTTAGGTAACAGACTAGCATGGAAATACTCTCGTGTACATTAAGGAAATTGCCCATGTTAACTATTACTTCTGTTACTGATGGGCAACCCATGTGTAATTGAAAGTCACTCTTTAAAATGCTTACTGTCAGATCATAGAATCATAGAATCTTAAGGTTGGAAAAGACCTCTAAGATCATCAAGACCAACTGTCAACCCAACACCACCATGTCTACTAAACCATGTCCCGAAGTTGGGTGTTGCCACAATAATGGAAATGATAATTTCAAATCTAATGACATTTTTCTCTTTCTGTTTTGCATCATTAATACTTCTCTACTCTCTTCTCTTCTCCCACTTCCACATATAGTAATGGAAGTAAAGGAGGAAAATCCAGCCTGCTAAACTAAAATCAAATTAAGGCTTTTATATGTTTTGTTGACAAATTTGAAATGAAATACAATTTTTTTATTTTATTCAATTACTTTAAAGCACCAATTTTTATTTCAGAGCATGCATAACCATTTACCTATCTTCTTTAAAAAGTTCTTTCCCAATGTAAACATATTCCAGACCTATACTGAAGATAATAAAGGAAGTATGTGTTAAACCATGTTATTTTTATTTAGTGATATACAGAATTCTTTGTGCAGACACATACCATAACTGAAGTTTCCCACAAAGTGATTCCTGAAGGGTTAAAAGCTGTTTATTTTGGCAAAAGTTGAGATGTAGGCCTTGTGATATTTGCACAGGATTGAAACACTGAGGAGAAAGGGAGAGTTTCTAAGCTTTACTGCTTCTGAAGCACAGAAATTACACAAAACTAGTCATTTCAAAGCACGAATGGATTCACTGCTTGTACAGATATGCCTATGCAACTCTGGTCGTATAATGGAGAAGACTTTCCCCTCTCACCCAACAATGGATCAGAAAACATAAAAATGTCTCCTATTTTTTTGAAGTAGACTTCTAAGTTAGTGCTTTGGTTTTAGGAGTGGTTCCTGTGCAGGTGTCACTATTTCTTATGTCAGGAGATGTTTCTCAACATATCGGTTACCGCAAGTGACAAAACTGCTTTTTTTCTCCTTCCTTTTACAGGTGGTAATGCATTAGTAATGCAAAACTGTGTTTGATCAAAAGGAATAAATCTGAAAGAGAATTGAGCTTTTGCATGAACATTTAATATCCTGGAGATCTATCACATGGAACAGTTTAATCATTCAGTTTAACCACAAGTTCTAGATGTCCTTTGCATTCATGATTTATGGGAATATTTTTGTCAACTCAGAGCTGTGAAAAATTCTGACCTTCCAACATTTCTATGCTGACAGAAGTTCTACTGCACAGAAGCTTATAGCAGCAAACAATGTCGTTCATCAGAGATTCTTTCTTAACTCTGGAAATGTTACCAAAAAAGCTCTTTTGCTACTAAAAGCTGTGTATCCAGCTAAGAAGGAGTTGGCAGGATGCTCCATTTATATATGAATACAGACTTCTCATCTACATGTAGACTAACTCAAAGTCAAGTTCTGTTGTCACCACCTTGATCCATAAAGCAATGGAAGTCTAATGAGACAAGATTCTAGCCATAAATACTTCCAGTAAGTAGAAAAGCCTACTAATTGTTGTGACAGCAGCATATGTCAGAGTGAGTCAGTTAATATTTGGCAAGATCCAGATGAAGATCTAGGAGCATCTAGTTTGCACGCACTCTAACTCTTTTGAAAGTGTAAGGACAACATTCTTTCTCTTAGTTTAAGGTAAAATCTGGGTATCTGAGACAATGACAGGAAATGACGCAAACACCGCATGTCTGAAAGTTTGGTAAATCTGGAGACATTTTACTCACAAGCCTTTCCAGATCAAAATCAGGTTTTGAGTCTCCTCCCTGCTATTTTTTTCCAAAGCAGGCACTATTGTTGTGACTTGGTGGTTATCTGGCAGACTTTCCTGGAATTCTATGGTTTTGTGACTGTCTGGAGAAATATTGTTGCAGGTTAAGGAGTTTTATTTACTGCTTTATGTACCCAGAGGAGGAAGCTAAAATATTTACCCTCTCTCCTTCCTCAGGCACCTATACTGAGTGGGTTGTTTGCATGCAGATATGGTGCTATCTAGAACACCTATCTAGCTGTCTCAGCTAACCCTGTTCCTAGGAGAAATTAAAACAGCACTTGTTTAAAATATTTATTTATTTTTATTACATATTTATCTTTAGCTGTAAATAACAGGCACAGAGTCATGTGGTTATCTTCAGGATGTGCTAGGAGTAGTCATGCCTAAAAAAAGTTTTTTCCGAAGCCCATTGGAGACAATGGAATGAGTGGATCTGATTGACACCTTCCAGTGACACAAAAGATGGGCCATGTTTCATTTGCCAAAACATACACCCAAACTGCTTGCTGCCATTCACAGTGAATTTTCTGATGAGTCTTCTTAGTATTTTAAGAATTACTTGACATTAAAAACATAAGAGTAACCTGACCAGGTGTCCTGCAGTCCCAAAGGAGACCTCAAAAGACAGATTGATGCTTTGATATCTCTTCATATCACCTCATCTCAGCCAGTTGAGGACAATACTTGCAGTTAAGGGACTGGTGCTGGACCATAGAAGACATGAGTCCTGGTGCCAAACTTCTTGCTTGTCCCCTGGAAAGGATCCTGGAATAAGTAAGGGCCTGATCCTCAGACTGTGGATTCTTTGCTTCAATTCCTCATCTCTGAAACAGAAATTATGTTTTCTCAAATTAATAATCTGCTATGCAGCTGAACTTGTTAAAATCTGTGACAATTTCAGGTGGGATTCATCTCACAACTTTAAAGGCCTATGGAGTTAGTCCTTTATATATTTGAGAGAGAGGCAGAAAGAGAATGGAAGAGTGAGAGAAATAAGTCAATTTTACCTACCTTGGGTATCTGTATTAGGATATGTTTAATTACACTCCTTAAGTAGCTATTTCGATTACCTCTAGCTATTTCCCCTTACCTCTTATAAAGTGAGCACCAGGTCTCTGAGATAAATGTGGACATCTATGACGTAGATGTTCATTTCTGCAGATGCCACATGGAATTAAAACCTAGAAACTCCCCTTTCTCCCTTTTAGTAATACAAGAAATGTATTATCACTGAAACCTTAAAGACATTTGAAATGTGCTATTATGTGTCCTCCTAGTCTTCTCTTGTTCTAAGTAAAACAAGACCTTTCAATTGTTCTTTCTGGGTCATTGGGTAGAAAGCAAATATGCTGCAGGTAGGTAAAGTACCTTCTTTAGACAATGATAAGTTATTTGTCCAGTTCCAAGCAGCTCAATCTGGAGCTTTTTTTGTGATCAATGGGGAGGAGGAGAAAATAGTCCAAAACTAGTAGGGTGAAGCACAGGCCTGGAAAAGCTTCAGGCCATAAAGGAGGTCACAATGGTTAGATTAGACCAGATGCTTAACATTTACTCAGTTTTCTGTGATAATGTGGGAGGCAGTCAAGATGAACCAACTCTACAAGGGAAAACCTGGATATATTAATCGCAAGATGACTGTTAACTATAAAAGTGAAGTTGTAATCAAATGTCACCTTAGTACGTAGCACATATTTGCAGAAAACAGAAGAGCTAATGCTATCTTGCATGATATTTATTTGAATATGAGAATTTATTTGAAATTCTGTTTACAGCTCTAGTTATTTTTTATTAAATGACCTGAAATTAAGCCCCAGAAGAAGAGATATTAAAATATTCAGGAGAACAGGCAGTTTGCAATATCAGAGAAAACTAAAGAGCCCACTAGTTTAGAAAAAGTAAAAGCTGAAAGGGAATACAATTGCTCTCTACAAACATCAGAAGGGTTAAAAAATATATAAGAGCTATTATTTGAGCTACCAGGTATTTTTATCACAAGAACAAGATATATACACTGTATTAATAAACTTAGTGAAGAAATCAGTTTATAAGCATTAAAACTGGAAAGGTCAGCAGCAGTCTTCCAAATGAATGAAGGACATAAAAAATTTACAAAATAGAGGGCAAAACACTTAAGGAAAGGATTATGTGATAAGCTACCTACAATTCCAGGAAAAGTCCTCAATGACCTAAAAATTCCCTGTGTTCCTAAACAGACAAATGCTGGGTGATTGAAGAGGTAAAAAATGTCAGTCAGAATAAATAATGTGTTGGAAGCAGCCAGTGTGCTTCTTCCATAGATTGTAGTGGGTGAGTGTTCATGAGGAAATCAGCTTATAAATGGGAAAGAAGGGAGGAGAGAAAGGGAGAAAAAGAAATGCATAAAGAACCAGGAGTGAAAACTGAAATGAAAGCAAGCAGTAGAATATGAAGGCAGGGAGACAAAACATGAGGTAAGGGAGATGCCATCCAAAGTATAGAAAGTTTTCTGGATGGGCAAAAGTCAACAGAAATATGGATGATCATTCAAGCCTAGTATTTAATTATGAGCTTTGAGGATATTTTAGGGCACTAAGGACACTCATAGGCTTTAATGGTCCTGACCAGCCTCCCTTGAAGCTCCTCACCACCTGTCCATGGCCCCAGGAGCCCCATTTTGGCTCAGCCTGTCTCACCTCAGTGTACCTTGTTTCTTGCCCTGCCTCCTGGATGGGCCTTGGATCCTCTGTTATGTAGTCAATAAACATAAGAATGAATGCTTTTGAAACACAACAATCCAGACCACTTTGACATAATATTGATCATAATATGTCAAAAGCCAATATTAAATCTTTGGAGCTTATATTATTCCAGTAGCCTCACACTGACAGTCATTGCAGATCTAGCTGGACAGACCAGTCAAACAAACCAGTATAAAAGATATTTATCCAGCCCTATATGAGTTATTTAATGCTGGTAAGCATATGTTTTAGGTGTACCTGGCAAGTGTCTCAGAAGAATGTGGCATCTAATGAGTTATGGCATGAAAAATTGTTTCTTTCACAGATTGGTATGAACACTTCAGAGACTGGACTTTTCCATGAAATGATTTTTTCTTATATGCCCATATTTATTTGCTCTCAGTTCATTGTAGTACCTCCAGTGCTGGCTTGTCCCGGAAGGGGTGTTGTATTTTAGATAGTAAGTTGGGTTGCAGTTGTTCATTGAATTTGTGTTTGGCCCATTGCGAGGAAATAATAAATTCATCTTGTCAGTTCAATAGCACAGGACTACTTCTGGGTATTCAGTGATTTAGTACCTACTTCCTGTTAACTAAAACACAGTCATGTAAATTAATTATGAAGGTCACAAATCATGTCTTCCATTTGGTCAGCATTCAAGCTACAAACAAAGAAGTCCCTACTTGCCTAATATTCGGACAACTGAAGGAGATGTTAGTTGTACACAGGAAAAAACAAACAACAGGGGAGTTTCTTGTAGGAATCTGTTATGTACTGATTGTTCTACCTACATCCGTGACTTGTGCCAAGGTCAGACTGATTAGAACTTGCAGATCAGTGTTAACATACGTACAAAATGCACAGTTTATTTCAGGTTTTAACTCGTGCTGTGGCTCAGAGTTTACAGCACTCATTGAGTGATCTAAATCAGATATTTACTATCTGTCTGTCTTGACAAATCCTCATGGAGGTCAGACCAATTATTTCACGCATTGCCACTAAATGGCACCTTGCTGCTGTGCCATGAAGAACGTTACATCTCGGCCTCTGTGAGGCTGATGTTTATATAAATGATGAAAGTGCCACACATAGCAGGAGGTCTTCTGGGATCACCTCCCTGGAGCCCATTTCCTACAGTCTCAGTCTGCAGACACCCTCTCCGATCTGGCTGCTATGGATGGATTGCTGTACAAAAGTAGCACTGGGAGCTATATTAGCTCAGGAAATTGAAGCTAACACATCTTTTCATTGAGGAATATTCCCTCACCACCCTCTTCAACTCTTCATGCATGCACTGCAATTATTGCAGCAAACTTAACATTGTGTAGCTCACTTAAGATTTCTGTACCATTTGTGTACTCTGCAAGATTTAGTAGAGAGAGAAGTACTTAACCTTCTCAATAGGAGGGCACGATGAAGTGGAAGAGATGGGAACAGGCCCTCTTCCTGAAACAGAAAGCATGCCAATTTTCCTGTAGTCATCACTCCAGTGATGTGGCCTTTCCTTACAGCAAATGGAGCACACAAGACCTTTGCAGAAATAGCAAAATACTCAGTACTGAGCAAAACTGTAACCTTGAAAGACCATTGGGGGGGAAAAACAAGAGGATTTATAAAGCTCAAAGGGGTTTGTTTAGTTTTCAGCAAACAGGGAAATGGAAATCACACACAACATTTACAGATAATGGAACAGACACCTTAAAACTAGATATGAGGAATGGAAGTTCATGGGCCACAATGCAGGGATTGTAAATCAACTGTAAGGTAAAGAGATAAAGACAGTTACCATTGCAGTTACATCACCTGAGGTCATAGCTCTCTAGAGTCATGATTTCTCAAAAGTGCTTTTTTTTGCTGTTATTCCTCACAGGGAAACAGATCCCCATCCATATGCAAACTGAGGCACCTAAGCTGATCATTTAAATTATTAAAGTGGTACATGTGATCTGTGCATAAGCTCAGAAAAATATCTTGTATAGGTTGAGAAAATACTTCCTACAATGTGGTGTTTGGAAGCAAGGGAAGCAAGGGCTGGGCGGTGGGGGGCGGGGCAGGAAGGGCTGGGAAGGCCACTACGTAAATGAAACTGTTAGGGAAGAAAAGAATTAATAGAGAAAATTCATATTACTTGCCAGGAAGGGTGAAACTAATAAGGGAAATCAGCATGTTACAGAATCTGCGCACATTCACAGGTGATCAAGACTTCTACCCAGAGCTGAAAGTCCACTTAAATTTTATCATCTCAACTGATAGATGAACATAGAAGGGGTGTGCTGGTTTTGGCTGGGATAGAGTTAATTTTCTTCATAGTAGCTAGTATGAGGCTGTGTTTGGGATTTCTGCTGAAAACAGTGTTGTTAATATAGAGATTTTTTTTTTTATTCTTGAGCAGTGCTTACACAGAGCCAAGGCCTTTTCTGCTTCTCACACCACCCCACCAGCGAGTAGCTGGGGGTGCACAAGGAGTTGGGAGGGGACACAGCTGGGACAGCTGACCCCAACTGACCAAAGGGACATTCCAGACCACATGATGTCATGCTCAGCACATAAAATGGGGGGAAGAAGAAGGAAGAGCAGGATGTTTGGAGTGATGGTGTTTGTCTTTCCAAGTCACCGTTACATGTGATGAAGCCCTGCTTTCTTGGGGATGGCTGAACACCTGCCTGCTGATGGGACGTGGGGAATGAATTCCTTGGTTTGCTTTTCCTGTGTGCACAGCTTTTGCTTTACTTATTAAACTGTCTTTATCTCAACCCACAAGTTTTCTCACTTTCACTTTTCCAATTCTCTCCCCCATCTCGCCGAGAGGGAGTGAGCGAGTGGCTGCGTGGGGTTTAGTTGCCAGCTGGGGTTAAACCACAACAAGGGGTTGCTAGAAACTGTTTTGAAGACTCCTTTGTGCATCATGTGATCTTCAGGTAAAAGGTAATTCAGAAGAATAAATAACTTCCTTGACACTGGAAAACAACCCTCCGAACTCCATGTTGCAAATAACTCTAGAGCGAGCACAGCTATGAAATCCTGTAAACAAGACTGAAAAATAATTATTTTTAGGTGCACCTTTCTAGTTTTCTTTTTTAACAGCATCCCCACTACTGAACTTCTACCAAAGTCTTTGCATTGGTAAAATAAAACTTTCTGTTTTCATTTAAATCTTGTCCTGTGTTTTGGGAAATTTTTGTTTTGATTAATATGAATGTAACAAGAACACATTGAAGGCAACAAAATCAAGTGATGTTGTGGAGTGTCTGCAAACCAAAAGAAATGTGGAGATCACTCAGATTGACATTCACTTGCATTTGCTGCTGCCAGTAAGGAAAGCTGTATCACGAACGGTCAGTGAGGAACCAAAGACTTCTCCTCAATTTCCCTGACAAGTGCCCTTTCCCAGTGCTCTTCTGTCAAGATGCAAAGAGTAGAGTGAACACAAATACAGGTGTATTCACAGCTTCAGATGGCATTTTAAAACCTAGAGACAGTCCTCAGTAAGGAAAGACAACTGAGATGAAACATTACCATGTCTGAAGTCACCTCCTTGTGCTTTTTCAGAAGCTTAATATCTGCTTGACTGTAGAGCAAGACTTGAATAAGGGACCTCACACTGGCAGGAGCAGCATCTCTGTAAGAGCCACTTCAAGTGCCCAGATATGATTAAGCACAGAAGACTGATGGGGAGCAAGAGAAACACTTACATTACCACAAGAAAGGACAACAGAAATGCATGATTCATCACTAATATCTTTTGCAAGTAGCATCCGAGACTTAAAGCATTCATCTCATTTATACTATTTCTTATTCCTTTCTCACGATAATAGGCAGAGCTTTAAGGTGTATGTAAAGCACCAATCATCCCTGTGGTAGTCCCTTTTTTATCACAAGAACAGCACAAACTGGCCCTTGTGTAAGGGAGAACGAACCTCATTATCTCTTGTAAACAGCTTTCTTGCAACTTTGGGATCCACCTCAACTAAAAGCTTCTGCTTCTGCATTTTATTCCTTCTTTGCAATGCTCATGCAATAAAAGCAGAACATGAAAGAGTGAAGTTTTTAAGTCCACCATGCTCTTCTTCAACGAGGTACACTTTAGCCAAACACGGCTTAACTGGATATAATCCTCTGGCCTATTTTATTTAGAGGGGAGAACAAGAAGACCGAGTAATTCCTTCTAGTCTTAACCTCTATCAGTTCTTTGTGTACTGGAGAGAGGAAAAGCATTGTATAGTAATCAAGCAAGGTCTTCCATAGAGAAGAAAGTCTGTATTATTCCAAATGGAAAAATAAAACACAGTTACTTCAGCAAGACACCCTGTAATAACGAGGCAAACTAAACCATCATCTAACTATTAAGCTGTGATTGCTATCTGTCCATTGCGTTTCCTCCTTCTTCCGATGGACATCTTAGTGCTCCCTGTAATTAATTTTTAGTGGTGCATTAATGGCCTTATTTTCCCTGCATTTGTAAGAAATCAGGTAAGAGGCTGATGGGGGTGATACGGATCCAGTAAAGACAATCTCATCGATGCTATCCAAAGAGTCAAAAAATACACTTACTGTTACTTCCCTCTTCAAAGTGAAGGATGCTATTTAGGGACTGCACGGACAAACTGCATTTACCTAGGTGAGCTTTCAACTGGAGGTGTCTGCTGACTCAAAGCATTAAAGTTAATGTTTAATGAAAAAACTCTTCTACCATGACACCACAGAAATGGGATAAATGTCAATGATGTTCTCAAAGAAACTTATTCAGCTCAAAGTTCAGGAGATCTAAGAAATATTTTTGTCACAGTGTGCAGGCATGTTGCACCTTATCCTGCCTTTCTGGTCTCTGTAGCTATGTCCACAATAAGAGCACACACCAAGAAGTAGCTTAAAGATTGGTGTGCACTCAAGTCATGTTCCATAAATCCACATCATTGGCTGAGGAATACTCATAGCTCTGACTTCAGTGAACTGAACTCAGAGTTTTAAATAACACCAGTCTCTTCAGCAGACCACATCAGTTCTCTTCTAGGAGGCATCCTGAAGCTGATTTGAGCTTGTGTCAGCCAGCAAATGTGACCAGAAGGGCATTGAGTGCCAGGTCCTTGCATTCACCTGGCCTATTTAACCTATTTTAGGTATCTTCCTTTAAGATTGAAACAATTGCTCTTGGAGGTTTCTATTTCCCTCTTCTGACTTAAAAGGGAAGAATTACTATTAGATCAGATACAGAAATGTATAGCATATGTCTGGTCAGGTGAATGTCACTCCTAATGACGCTTGAAGGTATTCTGTAAGAAGATTGTTAAATGCAGCTTCTTTCTCATTCTTTAGGCAAGAATATTGCTCAAATTGACCCTTTATCTCTTATTTCTCTTCCTCTGGAAAATTGATAGTCTGCCATAACTTTTCACACTTATTTACATAAAGGCTGTGTTACCTCATCAACACCATATTTTTCCATCAGATGGAAGGTAGGGTGAAAAACACAATGGCCATTTAAAAGACAAATACTTCTTGAAGTTAGTAGATCCAGGCGTGCAACAGTACTTATCAAAGAACACCCTCATTTCTTCCGTTGTATTTATAGCCATCATGATTGGGCTGAAGTTAATGAGACACAAGGGAATTTCCTAGACACTAAAGACCGGCAGCTCAAGGTGTGTTCAATTTCGACTGCCCTATGCAGCAGTTGGATGGACACGTAAAGATCGCTGGCGTTTGAAATGAGATGTTGCAGGTGGCTGTTCCCCATCACCTGGTAAGCTTGTGTCAGAAACAAGACAATCAGGAAAAAAGATGGGAATGACAGCCAGCCATTGACATGCCAGCTGCTTCAGCTGGGAAATATATCAGGCCAAAATGCAGGACCTATCGACTTTTTCCTATGCACAAAGTTTCCACTGTGATATAGGGCTGCAGGATCAAGACCTTGTTTTCATGATTTAACAGGATAAACATTTCTTCTCCACAGACGGTATGATCGAGGGCCCACAGCGATCTGTATACGTTTTTGTATTTAATAGAAAACTACTAAAGGAGTGGGAATAATTAAATAATAAAGAAAAAGGGAGTGCAGGAAGAGGAAAAGCTAGGCATTGGGCAAGCTTAGCCTACTAAGAAGGCAACGTGAGGTTTGCTAAATGTAATTCCTAAGGACTGTGTATTCCAGTCACAGTGGTACATCAGCTTTCTGGCACATACATGCTGGAGCACAGCTTTTGTTTGTACTCTCAGGTAACAGATCTGTATCTATCTCATGCACTGCATAGGCCACGTGAATTACAGCAGAGAAAACGAGCACATTTGGCAAGTCCTCGAAAATCTTGGGTGAAAAGCCTGGTCCTGAGTCAAGTTTCTAGAGTTTGAATGTTCAAATCTGAACAACTCACCAAAGGCTTGCATTATAATCAAATAAGGGAAAAAACTCTCTAAAAGATTATGCATCTTTTCCAAAGACAACTGTTTGTTAAAGAGAGTTAAGACTAATCATTTTCTTGAAATGCACATATTTTCATCTAAATACAAAAGTAGTATAACATGACCAACTAAGACATGTGTGAATACTCTTTCAATATAAATCGTGTGTTTGTGTGCATGTTTATGCATACCTGCATGCAATTTAAGATATAGAGAAAGTCCTGACTGAATGAACTTGACCCATTTTAAAATTTAACTATTTATTAACAGGCACTTTCCCCAATAACATTTCAACAAGGAGCCTTTTCTGGACCCCTGAAAGGATGTGAGATATCACTAGGGAAAACTTTATTTAATGAATAACACAAGATATTCATTGCTGAGCTATGGGTAAAAACCAAGGAACTTTACTCGTGATTTTGTTCTTTTTTAATCACTTCCTGTGCACACAAAGGAGCTCACAGGTCCTTACAATCAAACGCTGCCATCCATCTTATCCTGTGGTACAGCAAGGATGAGCAATGGCTTTTTAACAAAGCTCTGCTTCCTCTCTTTGAGCTGATCAAATGAAATACAGTCACTACAAAGAAAAAATACATATATGCTTATTTTAGCTTTGCCACTTGCCAGTTTGATTCTGTGATAGACTGGTATGTTCTTCTTGCTAAATAATTTGGTTTCCATTCCAAATCCACAGACCCATTTTCAAGGAGAAAAAGCTGAGATAATTTTAAACTTAGGCAATGGTCTAACTCTACCTGTATACTAGAAGACTGAACAGTGCCAGGGCTTTTACCCTCCGTAAGATTACAACAGCAGTGTCAAGCTGCTGTCAACCCCTTAGTCCAGGGGTTATCAATCATGAACAAGGCACCATTCCTAAAAGGTGCCTGGCATCAGCCACCCTGCTTGGCAAGCTAAAGATTGACAAATATGTAAATTGGTCTCATGACCAGAGAAAAAGCCATGGCACTGACTGGTACACCAGTATAGATGGACCCTAAAAATTACGTACCCTCAGTTCTTTAAAACTCATAGTATATGAGCAGTGTTCCAACAGTAGTCTCACCAGGACAGCAGCCCAATGGAGCGTCACCTCCCAGCATCTATAGATCATGCCAATTTTTATACCCAAGTACTGACATGACATTTTATTGCTGTATCCTAGCACTACTACTTCATGATCATTTATTCTACTACTGCAATATCATCCCTTTTTCTAATAGATATAATTTTTCATTAAATAAAGGCTCCTACCATACAATTTTGGCCTATCTTCTGAATACTGGATTAACAGAGGCCAAGTTACTCAGTATCACTACAGTAAAATATTTTATCCATAAAACTTTTAGGAGTCATTTTGACAAGCAATGTGAATCTCAAGAACAAGTGATCATCCAACAGTAATCTAAGTGAAATTTAATTTGCTCCTTCGTTCATGAGACAGTTTACAAACTGAGATTTTTAAAATGCATTTAAGATACTTGGTCTCTGATCTATTTGAATTGTCTGAGCTAAGGGAAATGCAAAAAGGAATAATTAAATTGAAAAAATTAGTTGTTTTTTCAAATACCTCTTTTTAATAATCCACAGCTTTTTTTTTAACAACTAGGAATATCCTTTTTTCTTACAAAGAAGTACAATTATTTTCTTTTAAATAAAAATTCACGATGAGAAATTGTGCTCTGAGTACTTCATTCACTGTGAAATAAGAACAAGTACTTCTTCAGTCTGCTGAAAGAGATTCTCTCTGCTTATCATATCCTATATGATGGGATAGGAGATTATCCATGTTTCATATAAGGTGAAAAAATATTTACCTTTTAAAATAAAAGCTGCAATTCGAAAAAATTATTGACTACAGGAAACACAACTCATTGTCACTGTGTTCCTTACTATGTGCGGCAAACCAGGCTCTGTGATATTTTCTTTTAGGTTATTTCCTTTTTTAAAAATGCATAAAAGACAGTGAGAAGGAAATCTATGGCTAAATGAGCTGGTTTGCGTTCCATATTGAAAAAAATATGTAAGCCAGCATTTCATGCACAGAAATAGCCTGGGAAATAGAAATTGCTATATTGACCCATACTGTTTCCCTCCCATAGTGGGCGTGACAATGTGTTTGCCTGTCTGTTTCTTTTTTTTGGTTGTTGTTTGTTTTGCTGTATCACCCAGATCCACTGAATTCGGCAGCTCCGCTGAAGGCAAGCGTCCTTTATCAGGCTCTGACAGCCGCCTGCCCTCCTGCAATGCCTTCAGTCCTTGACACCAACATGAGGTTCAAGTTCTCGATCGTGGCTCTTCTTCTGGAAGTGATCATCATTGTTCTGTTTGGGATATTTGTGGAATATGACAACAGTGATGCCTCTCAAACTTCATACCCAGGTAAGTGTTGCTGTCTAAGATTTATAGGAGTTAGATCTTAAGCAAGATTTCTGAATAACTTATGAGACCTACCAATGAAGCTAGAAAAGAAAGGCATGCTTTGGGGCAAACAAGCTTTTTCCGAGGTGTGAAAGAAGCAGGCTTCAAAGACAAATTCAAGTTGAACACATACAAAATTCTGAAAGTAGCTAACTGCTAAGAAGTTAGCTGTTCTGGGAGAGAAGAGTCCTGAAAATAGTTCTAGCGTTTGCATAGCAGGTTAAAATTTGGAAAAATATGAATTGTTTTGAACAATTCTAGCATTTTCTAGAAATGGATGGTAGTGCTTCTATCCTGATTACTGTATCAAATAATGAAACTGAACATTTCAATACTATCATCCAGGTTTCAAGAGGTTGTCTTATGAGAACATGGAAATTGGACAGCATATTCATCATTGTTACAAAATATTTTTGCAGAAACTGGAGTCCACAAAGGGCAATACCTTTTGTCACAATGTGGATAACCCCCTCCTACCTTTCAAAGCTGTGGCTCAGTTTTAGACATTAATGGTTTAGCCTGCAAATGTTTCTGTCTATTGGTTGTTCTGCAAATGCTTGATGAAGTTCAGGGAAAAAGCTTTTGGCCTGAGAAGTAGCTGTTAATATCTCTCATCCTTCTCCTCCTCAAAGATCAGACTGTTGTAAATAAATAGAATGCAGAGCAGCAGCCTGTGTCTTGTTGGCAATATTGAAGGTTTGTTGTTTGTTTTCTTGGCTCTGCTGTCTTAACAACTTGTAGCCCTGATTCCAATCCTCTTAACAATTATCATAAGGGTAGAGAACTCCTTGCCTGTATGTAGTACCCATGTAATTTTGAATGTATCTCTTTTTGTTTCATTCTAACTGACCTTTCAGTGACTGTTACAGGGCAATGTGATCTCGAGGTCACTTTGCTCCCTCGTAGTCTTGGGTTGTGTATTCTCACTCAGAGCATTGTCCAGTTGAGAGAAGAGTGAATGCACAGCATTATTCAACTCCAGATGCAAGTCAGCTGATGAACATCAGGGGCTAAATACTCACATTTGGGTTAATTCCACTGAGATGCAGCAGTATCCCCGAGAGACAATAACTTAGGCTATGCCAGAGCCTGTTCTCCTTCTGAGACACAGAAATATCATGTCCATGATATTGAACTACACCAGCTCCTAAATTAGGTGGCCTTAACTAGATGTTACATTGGGAATGACCCTTAGGCCACTGCCACCCAGGAGGTGATAGCTGGTTTAGGCAAAAACTATGCCAGAGACCACACTAATAATTTAACAGCACAGATAATTCTACTCTGGTACTGTTATTGCCTAAAACACCTGTCCACCTACCTCTTCTCTGACTCTACCCCAAAACAACACAACAACAACAGATACAGCCACAGAACAATAGTGTTTTGGGCATCTTTGTATAATTTGGTAAGCCTGAAGGATGCCATCTAGGACACAGGTCCTTCAGACTCAGATTAAGGTTTATTTGCCCTGCAAGAACAGAGAAAATGACCTTCTCCAGTCTGAATATCATATCTGCTGGCTCTGGTACTAAAATGACCTGCATTTTCTTGGAGTCCCCCTTAGCAAGGCAAACAAAGAAAGGTGCATGGGCTCCTCACACTTATGCCAGTAATCTAATAGTCTTCAGTGGCCCCTTACAGTATTGTGGTGCATTTCCTAGTAAATCTTGAGTCTTCTGGATGGAGATTGCCTGTACCATACGCATCACCGTGGGTACCATGTTCCCTGGGGAGCTACCGGGATAGGCTGTTTTCACACTTAACAAAGCCCTCTCCCTGCCCTTTTGTGCAGCCCTGTTTATTAATTTAATATCTCCATTTTAAAAAGGCATCAGAGAGAAGGCATGAGCCTCATCAACATCACAGAGAAAAGGATTCTTCTCACCAAATATTAACACTACTATATAGGCCTTTAAATATAATCTCTCCAGCTAAGGATCACCTATAGTTATTTCCTCCCTGATACCAGTGTCTAAAATATGCGGGAGAAATTGCCAGCTGTCTGCCATGCCTTTCTGACAGGCAGTGTATGCTCGTTATACCATTGATATGGTATTGATATCAATATATATCAATATATATTGGTATATATCACTGTATGTATACTATCCCCCAGCTGCCCACACTATTGAACTGCTAGCAAGCTCCTGGCATGGTTTCAGCTCATGCAAACCAGCACCTTAACCTCCTCCTAGGTATGGCTTTAGGCATAGCATAGATAAGAGACTACTCTTAATAAGTAGTACAGGTGGGAACAGTGTTTTGGGAGAGAAAATCATGTAGCTGTGCAGATGTAAGTCAACCTATGCCATTTGTCTTTTGGCCAGGCTGTTCAGTTTACCAGTAGAGACATAAACGAAGCAAACACTGCAGATGTAATGTTGGACTTTTAGATGCTGACCTAAAAGTTGATGGATCTCATTCACAATAAAGAAGTGGAATAAAAGTAGGATTTCCTAATACCTGTGTTTTCACTTTTAGGCTCTCTTCCTCTCAAACTTCCCTGTCTACAAAGTGCACAAAAGAGCACAGTTTGCCTGAGGACCTGGCAGAAAGTTAATGCTATGGTTTTATAAATTTATTAGGACATATCCTGAGCCAGGGCTTCCCCTGAGTTCACAAAATGACGGGTTCAAACTACTTCCCATAGCATCCCCAGGGATGTTAACCTCATAGATTTAGATGTTTCATCCAGAGGCCAAGTTATATTCTAAGAACTGCAGTGCAGAACCTGTTTTTAGATGCCTTAAATACCTCAGCACCATGAATCCAAACTGTTTCAGTATTTTTGGACTGAAGAAAGATGAAAATAATAATTGAGGATCACCATAGTTTTGCACTCAGGTAAGGGGGGGCTGAGCTGAGATCATTCCCAAAGCATAGCTTTGTGTTATAGCTACTTAGAATCATGGTTTGGGTTGGAAGGGACCTCAAAGATCATCTAGTTCCAGCCCCTTTGCCATGAGCAGGGACACCCTCCACTAGACCAGGTTGCCCAAAGCCCCATCCAACCTGGCCTTGAACACTTCCAGGGATCCAGGGGCATCCACAGCTTCTCTGGGCAACCTGTGCCAGGGCCTCACCACTCTAACAGTAAAGAATTTCTTTCTAACACCTAATCTAAATCGACCCTCCTTCAGCTTAAAGCCATTACCCCTTGTCCTGTCACTACACTCCCTGATAAACAGTCCCTCACCATCTTTCCTGTAGGCCCCTTCAGGTACTGGAAGGCCGCAAATAGATCTCCCCGGAGCCTTCTCTTCTCCAGGCTGAACAACCCCAACTCTCTCAGCCTGTCCTCATAGCAGAGGTGCTCCAGCCCTCTGATCAGCTTTGTGGTCTCCTCTGGACTCTCTCCAACAGCTCCATGTCTCTCCTGTGCTGGGGCCCCCAGAGCTGGACGCAGTACTGCAGGTGGGGTCTCACAAGAGCAGAGCAGAGGGGCAGAATCCCCTCCCTCGACCTGCTGGTCACGCTGCTTTTGATGCAGCCCAGGACATGGTTGGCTTTCTGGGCTGCAAGCACACACTGCCGGCTCATGTTGAGCTTCTCATCAATCAATATCCCCAAGTCCTTCTCCTCAGGGCTGCTTTCAATCCATTCCTCACCCAGCCTGTATTTGTGCTCGGGATTGCGCCGACCCACGTGCAGGACCTTGCCCTTGGCCTTGTTGAACTTTATGCGGTTCGCACGGGCCCAGCTCTCCAGCCTGTCCAGGTCCCTCTGGATGGCATCCCTTCCCTCCAGCGTGTCGACCACACCACACAGCTTGGTGTCATCAGCAAACTTGCTGAGGGTGCACTCGATCCCACTGTCCATGTCGCCGACAAAGATGTTGAACAGTGCCGGTCCCAGTACTGACCCCTGAGGAACACCACTCGTCACCGTTCTCCACTTGGACATTGAGCCGTTGACCACAACTCTTTGAGTGCGACCATCCAGCCAATTCCTTATCCACCGTGTGGTCCATCCATCGAATCCATGTCTCTCCAATTTAGAGACAAGAATGTCATGCGGGACAGTGTCAAATGCCTTGCACAAGTCCAGGTGGATGATGTCAGTTGCCCTTCCCTTATCCACCAATGCTGTAACCCCATCATAGAAGGCCACCAAATTTGTCAGGCACAATTTGCCCTTAGTGAAGCCATGTTGGCTGTCACCAATCACCTCCTTGTTTTCCATGTGCCTGAGCATAGTCTCCAGGAGGATCTGCTCCATGATCTTGCCAGGCACGGAGGTGAGACTGACCAGCCTGTAGTTCCCTGGGTCTTCCTTTTTACGCTTCTTAAAAATGGGGGTTATGTTCCCTTCTTCCAGTCAGCGGGAACTTCACCGGACTGCCAGGACTTCTCAAATATGATGGAGAATTCTCAAATACTTCTGGTACAGGCATGGTGAATTGGATGGACAACTTCAGGTGTGCCATGCCACTAGAATTGGAGAATAAGGGCCTGTGATGGTTTTTCTTTAGTACTGGTATTCTTATGTAACGTCACGTGAGCAAGCCATGACTCATGACTTAGGAAAACTTATGCACCCCTCTTGTTCAGAGTTCTACAGTTTAGTCCTTTAAGCAGAGCAAAATCACAGTTTTAATATAAAACTAGATGCCACAAACATCTTTGCGTTGAGACTGACCACCATGCAGAGACTTTGCAGTGGAATTAATATGTTGGTCTTGGGCAGCTTTGCAGAATCATGTGCAGCAGTTTTGTTCGGGATCTGCTGGAGTGTTTTTCGCAATCTTTATTCTCCTGTCACACGGAATAAAAGTACTATGTCTTGTTAAACACAACTAGTTACTGAAACAGTCTATTTCAAATCATGCTGTTTTCTCCATCCTTTGAAATCATTCCAAGTCTACTCTTCTTCAAAAGGATGCATAAGAGGTAGTTAAAGCACAAGGTATAGGCTAGACTTGTTGAAATTTGTCCTCAACATCTATGAATTAACCTAGTTTTAACCAGGACTTTTAATCTTTTGTGTAAGTAAGTCCAGACAGCTTTACAACATTTATATGAATCCTGGCTAGCTCTCAGGAGGACTCAGGGTTACATGTCAACCAGCTGCTTGTTTCAAACAGAATTGCTTTTAATCTTCAGGGCTGGGGTAAGATTTCTAAAAGCACCTTTCAAAAGAGACCTTAGCATACAGAAACCCTGTTGACGGGCACTGAGAATTAAACTCCTCAGTCATTAACGTGCCTTTGAAACCTGTTCTTCTGCTCATGTGTAGATTCAGGTTACTTAAGCAGTAAAGCATCTTTTACTAATCTAGGCATGATTTACTGAGATGTTGGATACACGAATGGGATTGATTCGATGAGAACAATTTACTTGCTTTGTCTGCAATGGTTTAACAGGAGATTGCAAACAAGGGCAAGTAATGTGCTGAATGCCAACAAACTACAACTCCTCTCGGAGACTGGGAAAACTTTCTTACCTGGAGCTGACTACCCTGAATGGGCAAAACTAAAACTTTATTGGAAAGTCCATGGCATAGGCTCATTAAATAATAGAAAGAGCAGAAGTAAATAATTTTCAAATGTACTCCTCATTTTGTGCGTGAAACTCGTGTGATATAAACTGAAAACTGTTGAAGTTGTATATCACTTTGACTTGTCATGCTAAGACTTTATTTAACATATTTCCATTTTCTTCTGCTAAAACCAAACAAAAAGGCTACTTCTGTAGACATTGCTGTGCAGCTTTTCTCGATTTGTCCTCTAGTTCTCTTTTGGTTTGGTTTTGTTTTGTAAAAACATTAACAAGCTTTTAATAAAGTAGTTTTACAAGAGTCAGACAAATAACCCAGGCCACTTCTCAAATGCAAAGGTGCTGATCCCACAGGTTACTGGGTCAATGGTCAATCGTAGAAAATTATTTTTTAAAGGGGTGAAAAAGGCTTGTTCAGCATCCAATTTCCACTTAACCTCAAAAAAAGAGGGTAAGAGATCTTGGGTTACTCCTTCCTTTATTTAAGAAGAGCTTTCTCATGTGACCTGCCAACATATTTTTGTACCACTTAAAAAAAAAAAACAACAGGGGGGTGATCACCTGTACCTGAGATCATCAGGGTGGTGTTAGGGGAACACTGGGAAGGCTCTCCACCCTCAGCCTAATGGGCACTAACCACTGCTACATGTTTTCCAACACATTGGAAGGAGAGTTGCTTCCAAAGGACTGCAGGGACCTCAAAAATCCCATCACAGGCTATTACTGAAATCAGGCAATAAATGTGAAAATGTGCAGCCTAAAGAGGAAGAAAAAGGGCTGGGGATGTCTGCAAATCTCCTGCATTTCCATGCTGTTTCTTAGATGTGTGAAGCCCAACGTAAAGGATCTTACTACATGTATGTATGTAGGTGCTAGGTCAGGGCTGGAATATGACAATGCAAAGTATTAGATTTTGTTAGGAATCTCCAGTAACTTATTATACTTCTGGGCCCTCTTTTGGCTAAACATGGTAATGCATATAGCAAAACTAGGAATGCTCAAAGTACGTAACTGGAAAATGTAACTTCAAGCCAAATATTATACTAACCAGGTCAATGTCTCAAGTCTTTCCCGCATATTTGCATGTAAGAAGCAATGAAATAGAAATTAAAAGAAATAGTTTCTCTATACTGAGGTTCTTATTAGCAATAAGATTAGAGAAAAAACTTTAATCGCAGGACTCAAACCTGTGTGGTGTAGAGTCCATTAAAACACATAAACAATTTCAGAAAAAAAAAAATTTAAAATACAAAATATCCATGTTGTTATAAACTCAGTTTGTATTAAAAAGCCTAAAAAAAGGAAATTAAAAAAAAAACTTAAAAAAGTAGAAAATTAACTAGCCATATTTTAACAAAATTCCTATTTGAAAAAAAAAAAAAAAAAAGCATATTTGAAGTATATCCTGATTAGAAATATTAATTTACTAGTTCAGACACTACCTTAAATACCTTTTTCTTTTACCCAGGCAAAGAAATCAATCATCTCTTGTACAGTAATTTTTAGGTATCACAAGTATATCTTTGCAATGGGACAACGAGCACTCTACCAAACAAATCCCATGTACAATTATGGAGTTAGCCAGAACACGTTGGACATGACAACCTTTATCTGAGGGAGAAGAGAACTTTTCTGTAAGGACATGAAGCCATGATGTTCCAAGTAACTTCACACACAGAGAACAGTTCCAGACACATTAAATTTGCTATTATAGATATCTGGTGTTCTTTCCATGATGATATAGCAAGGAATAAATTCAATAATTGGGTCTTGCATTTTCCAGACACTCAATCTTCAACTAGTAGACTGGGCATGAAGTAGCAAAGGATGGATCACATTGATGACATGAGTTCGGAACTCTTCTTTTCTATTAAAACCTCATTTGTCCCTAGCCTGCCTTCCTTCATAGTCACTATGCAGACATGTTTTCCCTTCAGTCTTTCAGGATGTCCATGTGATGATATTTGTTGGATTTGGTTTCCTGATGACCTTTCTGAAGAAATATGGGTTCAGCAGTGTTGGTATCAACATGCTCATTGCTGCCTTCGGTCTCCAGTGGGGAACCCTGATGCAAGGATTTTGGCACAGGAAAGAAGGGAAAATTCGTGTTGATATCAAAAGGTACATGCAAATTTAACAAAACTGACATTTCTATATGCTTTAAGATATCAGGAGAAGTGGTAAACTACATCATCTGTGGGATCAGTCCTCTAAGTTCACTGAAATTTGATTGAGCCTTACTGTCTATCTCTCACTGTTCATCTGTCCTTCACCTCTAAAGGGGCAATACCTGGTGCACTGGGCCAAGGGAACCAAAGGGTGTGAAGAAATATGAGGTGATACATTCCATGTGGGCCATAGGTCATGTAGAAAAACTGCTTTGAACCTCTGGAGCTGTGGAAGCGGGAAGATTCCCAGCAGTAGCATAGCACCTCCTGCATCCAGCAGGCATGTAAGGATATGCCATTCCATGACACATGGTGTCACAGAAGAAAGGCTGGAATAGTGTGTCTATCCACTCATGAAGTTTTCTCCTACTTCTCAAGGAATGATGTGCATGAGCACTATACTGCAGTAGGTTTTGGACCCCAGTCATGGAATAAGAGACCTCATGAGCAATGTCTCTAGATACTTTTAGTCCTCCTCCTATTCATCTGTCCTGCTTCTACCAAGGTCTCAGAGTGTTTTCTACATCTGCAGTTCTGTTTTCTGAGACAATTTGTAGACAATTTTGAAAGGAAAATCATCCAAACATTACTGAAGGACAAGCAGAAATAATAGAAGTAGCTCCTTAATGCTTACAGATAGGCATTTGTAGAGGGACCCTAAGTTAGTGCCCCTCTGTGCTGCAAGTTTTTGACCAATTTGTTGTTTTATTTATCTTTGCCATTCCCCATAACCTGTTAATGCCAGTCCTTCCTGACAGCTACTGCAAACATGATGCACAGTGACAGAACGGCTTGAAAGGCTTTTGAAATAAGATAAACCATCTCACCAAAGCTAAGAGTGCCCTGTCATCTTTGGAGTTCAAGTGACAGTCAGAGCTGGAAATATCCCTGCACATCTGCAATACATATCTCATCTGACTTTTCACTGTAATTTCAACCAGCTAAGCACACGTATGGTTTAAGCAGGAGGTAATCTTCCCACACTTTTTCCTCAGTAGCTGTCAAGATCTCTACAAAACCCATCTGGAAAGGTTTGATTTAATTTTCATCCACAACGATGACATTGATAATTTTATATTTGAAGAGTTAAAGCCCTATCATTTTGATGATATAACAGGTTTGATATTACAGCCTTATTTCAGATTTCTTTAAACTGATTTTCTTTTTCCCTGTGTTTTTGTTTTGCTTTGCTTTGGTTTTATTCGTTTTTCTTAACTTCAGCATGATAAATGCAGACTTCAGTACAGCAACTGCTTTGATTTCATTTGGAGCAGTCCTGGGAAAAACAAGTCCTGTTCAGATGCTAATCTTGACAATTCTGGAGATCACAATCTTTGCATGCAACGAACATCTAGTTACAGAAATACTTCAGGTACAACCATCTAGCAATAATTGTTTTCTCTTTATAACAAATGCTTTCACTTTGTAATACTTCCAGTCTACATATTCTAGGTTCTAGTTTCTACCATAGAAAATAAACCACTGAAGTCATCCAGACTTCTCTTTCATTAAATCCTCATCTTTATGGTGTATAAAATCTGCAGCATTATTTTGGGTCCCTATTACAGGCCACAGATGTTGGAGCCTCAATGACTATCCATGCCTTTGGAGCTTATTTTGGTTTGGCCGTAACCCTAGTCTTGTATCGTCCTGGTTTGAAAAACAAACATGAAAATGAAGAATCTACCTATCATTCGGACATGTTTGCCATGATTGGTAAGTGAAGTAATAGTGAGTGCTGATCAGTTGTTCATCCATCTTTCATCCCTATGTTTTAATGATTGCTTAATATTACACTGCATTTATTTTCTCAAGTACACTCCTAGGGGCATATTTTTTTGGTTGATGCATGCACAATGTTTTCAGTGACACACATATATTTACAGTTTTCCCTTGGTTAAAAAAAAAAAAAAAAGGAAAAATCAAATTAAAAATGCATTTTCACCATGCATTTTTGGTGACTCCCTTCTTGTTAAATCTTCTAAGATTCTATATTTCTATATAAATTGGCCATAATTAAAAGTATTGAGCTGTGCCTGTCCCGTTAATGAATGTTAGAAACCATACATCTATCTGTCTGTGAGATCTATTCATAGATCAATTCACCAGCTAAAACTATATAACAACATATATATATGTTATAACAATAGATGATAAAGAATTTGCATGTGAACTGTCTTGCTAATGCATCCTATTCTGGTATGGTTTTCACAGTGGTGGTGAGCTCTGGCAGTGAGTGGGTCACAATGTGTTAACGTCTTCCAGTAAGATTTGGCAGAGACAACGTGTCAAAATCCCAGCTACCAGTGTCAAAAGCTTCTGCATAATCTATTATTTTTTTCAGCATTTTGGCTATTTCAAGTTTCTTATTGATCATCTCCCTCATTTCTTCTGGCTAGTTCTGTTGTGTTGGATCTTTCACACTGAAATACCCCTTGTAACTGAATAGTCTTTTTTCATTTTGATCCAGGTACCCTGTTCCTTTGGCTTTTTTGGCCCAGTTTTAACTCTGCCATTGCATCTGATACAACTCACCAGATGAAAGCCATTATCAACACTTACTATTCCTTGGCTGCGTGTACTGTCGTAACATTTGCCCTCTCCAGCCTGGTGGATCAAAGGGGCAAATTCAGTATGGTGAGAATCACACCTTGTTAAATCAAATCACTCCTCTATAACAAGGATGATTAGGCACATTCCCAATGTCTGTGAGCTATCTGGAGCCTTTGCTCATACTGTGAGCAAAATTAGAGCTATTACACTTCAAAAACTATAATGTAAGATTGGGTCCTGAGACAACACACCCTGCTTAGGTATGTGGTGATTCCTCAGTGGGATCACTGCATCTGGAGAGTCAAAAGCTCTTAGACATTACAGCGATGGTCCTGGTGCCTTGTTCTCTCTTGTCCATAGAACCTGCTGGACCATACAGACATTAGTCCAACACGCAGGTGGAGTTTTGGGTCTTGTTCCAAAGGGTTCCTATGTGAGTTACCATATTGCAATAGCCAGAATAGGTTTCTCAAGGCAACAACCTGTTCCCTGGCAATCTCACAATGCAGGTGCACAACAGGCAAAGCCAAACTAGGTTGGGGCTGCCAGGCTGCCAACCTTTCATCTCCTTGCCCTAAAATCCAGCCCTATGTTTTCACCTACATCTTTCCAGCAGTTGCACTGTTTACCTAAGCCCAGCTTAAGTGACACAATTCAATGAGCTTGCAGAATTTGCTGCTGCTGTTGTAGAAGACAGTTCTCACTGGCTCAGCCCGGCTTCTTGAGAGTCAGACAAGTATTAGTGACTTTGCAGAAGTTGGACTTCTATAAACTGGCCTCAGTTAAACTGGCTTAGATCAGGTTTGAACCAACACCCTCAACATGTAACAGGGAAACCTATTTTAAATTCCTGTTCATTCTTCATTGAAAAAAATCTCACCTGAAGAAAAGGAAAACTCCTGTATGTAAAAAAAAAAAAAGCCTTCAAAGTCACTCAGCCCTAAACCAAGCCTCTGTTCCACATAGATCATCTCCACCTGTGTATACTCTTTGCAGGTTCTCATTCAAAATGCCACCCTGGCAGGAGGAGTAGCAGTGGGGACCTGTGCTGACCTGTCAATCCACCCTTTTGCTGCCATGTGCATTGGGATCATTGCTGGAATCATCTCCATCCTTGGGTTCCACTTCCTAACTGTAAGTATTGAGGACCCACGTCTGCTCTCATTTACTTATTGCTTCATTGGCTTTACTGAAGCTCCCTTGGTTTGATAGAAAGGGAATTTAGAAACTGGCTGATACAGTAAGGATAGAAAGCTCTAGATAACGGTTATTTTTAAATCAGTGTGATTTAAATATATGCTTATGAGCTAACTTCAGTTCATCACCTAGCTAAAAACAGAGAATGATCATGAAGATATTAGAGTTCATTAAAGTCTGAATTTCTGTTCAAGGAGCTGCCAGATTTTTACTCCAAGCTCAAGTTTCAGTGAAATAGGATCAATTACAATTCAGTCCTAAAATTTCTAAATAGGTCTGTAATCAAAAAATACTTTTTCAGTCTAAAATGGAATTGTTTCATGTGCAAAATGTAGAAACAAAATATTCTGACTAAAACTGTTTAAACTGCCATTTAAACATGGAGAAACATTCTGGAAGAAAATATCTGACCAGCAGACTCGGAACAGGCGTGTATATGTTACTTAGGCACCTCTCTCAACCTTTGCTGCAGTGGCTGAAAAGATTAGGAATATCAGTGGACTGTCATGTGTTTTGTACCGTTATATTTAGGATAGTAGCTTGGACATTTGTACTGCTATATGTACATAGTTGGTTTTCTCTGCATATAAACAATTTCACAGTGAAGGGAAAGACAGCAGGTTTTATAGCTAAACTTTGCATACATGAATTGTTAAATTGTTTCTTGTACTTCTGCACTAGTTTCTTTCGCATATCATTTTAGAGATAATGGAAAATCACTATAAACTTCATATTTCCCCTCATTTCAGCCTTTGTTGGCATCCAAGCTGCACATTCAAGACACTTGTGGAGTTCATAATTTACATGGTTTACCTGGAATACTGGGCGGTATCGCTGGCATTGTAGTAACTGCCATAAAAGAAGAAACTAGGTGAGTTATAGAGAAAAGAGAGAAAGGAATTTATTGATTTTTGAAGGTCTATACTAATTTTCCACCTTCTTTGGATCTAATTATGATACTTTTTTTCAGAAAATGCATCTTTGATTTGATGATCAGACACTGTGTTCTGGTTTAAATAGGACTCTTCTTGATATCCTGCCTTTCACACACTGTTTATATGCCAAGCTTATTCCAAATTAAAAGATCAAGTAAAGATAAATAAATTAAAAACATCATAAAAAGCAGTATGCAGAACCATTCAAATGTAGAAGAATCTTTATTATGATTCTATAATTACAGTGCTGGTAACAGTAAGATTTCCAAGAAAATTGGCAAAATGGACTATTTTCACTATCTTAAAAGACCCCAAGAAGATGAAATATTAGTCTTTTTGACAAAGGCTTGCAAGATACTAATAACCTTTTCAAGTAACTTGTTTTCTTCTGTAGCCTAAAACAAAACCAAAATAAAATCATGGTTTCTGTCTTGTACAAGACAATGCAATATCCTGCAATGGCAGGATATTTTCCTATGAGCCATCCTGTCCAGCAGACAGCAAGTACAATTATCAGTCTCAAAATGTAACAATTTTTTGATTGTTAATGGTTTATTTTTCTACCTTTTCAGGCAAGGTGTCCAATTTACTCCTGGCAAGCAGGCTGCTGCCCTGGGCAGTACAATTGGAATTGCACTGGTGGGTGGAGCATTGACAGGTCAGTATGATGCGTATAGCAACTGAAATATATGTGAATTTAGAGGTTTGCCCATGGAGAACCTCAATGTATCAACAATTTAATGTGAATGATACAAAACAGAAAAATAGAAATAATGCAGGATGGCACAGTGGCAGAAACTTAAATAGGGAAAAGCAGTTTTCCAATAATTTTGTCTTCAAATGAAGCCTAGATATCTTACTGAATCATGCTTCAAAGATACTGAGTTGTATATATAGGAATAGTAAGATGTACTGGATGGACTTCTCTAGATTCAGACACTTAAAATTCTGAACAGAAACTAGTTTGAGATTAAGACATATTCCTTTTGGTGTCACATGTTTCCATGTGATTCTGGGTATTTTCCAAATAAAAATTCAGGCTGAAATAGAAAATTCCACTCTCAAGTCTGAGAAAGGTTTAAGCAATTAAAAACCAGCTCTTATTCATGTCAACATGAAGAAATCTACATCACCTCTCATAATGAGTGACCTGATGTCCCAAGATGGTTGGGCATTTGTGTAGACTAGGAAATGAGTCTTAAACCTTAGATAACTCCCCAGGGCACACCTTGGGCATTTTTTTAATATCTGATGATTTTTTTTGCTTCAGGTGGTATTCTAAAGCTGCCCTTCTTGGGACAAGCATCCGACCAGAACTGCTTTGATGACTCTGTTTATTGGGAGGTAAGATAGAACCTCCCCTTATTTTCATTATGTTGGAAGATGTGCAGCACACTGCAGTACTGCTCTCCTGGGGTTTGCAGTTTGCACACATGAGCCAGCTTTCAAAAATGTTGCTCTCCCTTAGGCTGTGAATTTATCAAGATGACCTTCAGGATCTTTTTTGGACTTGCTAGCTAGTCATGCTGTTTACATTGGACTAACCTTGAACAAAAAGCAGAAATAGAGCCAACAAATTCAGACCTCAGTGGAGCTCTTTATCTCTCTTTTAAGTGCTTGCTGTGTCAGGTATCCTCTTCCTTCTTGTAGCTTAGACATATGACATTTGCATTTTTGGCTAAATGGTACTGCTTTTCTAGTGTCATCCAGAGTTTCATATTGAATGAAATTTAGAGTACTTCTTCAGTATTTGTAGGACAAGTCTCCCTTAGGCTGAGCAGAAGCTCTTCTGCTTCATGGTTGAATGATCTGACCACTGAGGTTAGCAGAAGAAGACAGGCCTCCTGGCACTATTGTTTTATTTATGAAGACACAAATAATGGGGCTGAGAAACAAGTACATCTGAAACAGCCCTGCTAGGCTCCCTTTACGCTCAATGAAGAAATGGCCCTAGATTGCAATTCATTTGAATCCTTCCAGATCTATCTTAGGTTACATGAATTAAAACCTTGAAAGTCTCTATATTCCCCACTGATAATGAAAGACCTTTCATTGCCTACCTCAAATGTAGAGCTCTATAACATAGATCAGTTTGATCAGCTGAGTTCCACATACTTCTCCGAGATGAACGCCTACAACCAAGTGCAGAGCAGAAACTCAGACATACCTTTCCTCTTGACTAATCTAAGAAGATCCCTGTACTGTTTGAGGGCTTGCTGCATCTCCCTTAATTAGAGACTGATGACAGATTCTTAATTTAGGCAATCTGAATTTTATCCTTTATGCCAGGACAAACTCAAATAGGCCAGACAAGAAGAAATACATGATATACATTCCTTGTAAATAAAATGTTGTGAACCCAAAAGGAGATACTAGTTTTTTAATGAATTAAACTCCATTATGAACCACACAACTTGGCTTTCAGTGAAAGAAAGTTTGCAGTCTAAGGGGAAGTTTTGAGCCAAAAGATCAGCTGTAGCAATGACAATCAGAAAAAATGACAGCTCTGCAAGTCATTTTCTGTTTGACCTTGGGAAAGTCAAAGCACTGGTTTTCAGCAAGACCTGATATAGGCTGTCATATGTAAATGATAAAAAATGTCAGGAAAAGGAAAGTTTTACAGTGTGGCTGAAGAATTCAGAGCCTGTGTTGACCAGTGATAATAATACAATCCTCCTCAATTGAAGGTCCTGCAGTATCAGTAGAACTGCTCAGAAATATTCTATTCTAAGTGAGCTTTATCAGGTAATAGGAAGGGAAATTTATGTTTAGCATACAATATTGTTCACATTTCATTAGAGATGGTCACCTTGTTTCTTTAGAGCTCTCTGAAAATCCCAGGTATTGATTTTGCACTCTTGTAGCTAACATCAGTGTTAAGGAATTCTTCTATTAAGAAAACCCTGAATTCATCCCTCAGAACTCAGAACTGGTGGTTCATGTAAGGGTGGGTCAATGTTAGTAAATAGACACATAATATACACAAACAGAATTACATTCTCAGTGCACTTTAGTCTCCTTTTATAGCAAAAGAAAGTCTGTATCTCATCAACTGACTCTTCTCTGAATTTCATGGCAGGTTCCAGAAGAGGAGAAACTACATGAAATTCACTCCAACAACCATGATGAGCACAGCAGATTTGAAGCCACCATGTAGAAAAATAATTCAGCTGTAATATTTGTCCTAATGATGCTCTTTTCAGTTTCTAAAACTAAAAACCAACATCCAAGTATTGTCCTAACCACACTAGGTTTTCAAGAAGGGGCCATAGATAGTTATATTTTTGTAGTATAAAACAAACTTGATACATAGTCATTATGCTAAGCTCAGGTGAATTAATTAGATCTTTCCAATATATTTGTTCATCAGAAAAACCCACCACAGACTGCTCTACAAAATTATCTGTATTTTACCTTTTGTCGTCACTGAGTCAATATAGCCACTGAAAGAACCTTTGTGTTTCAAGCCTATTACAGGATAGGCTGATAGGTAAGATTTCTGAGTTACAGTTACATCCTTCAACTGCATACAGGTAATCAAGAAGAAATGGCTTGATATTGTTTATTTGGATTCTAACAAGCTTTTCACCAGAGCATCCCAGATTAACTTTTTTAGAAAGTGTGTTGTCCTATTTTTGGGTGGGGGAAAAAATGTACTATATTTTGAAGATTGTTTATGACAGGAAACAAAATGTTGAAATAATTTTCAAGGAAAAGAGCACAATATAGCAATTTATGAGGTATAGTATCAAGAGTCGTTGTTAACATGTTTATCAAAAGAGAGGAGAAAGTGAAATGATGAAAAATTTCATTATTGGTATAGATATATTTAGATTGTTTCAAGGACACAGTAAGGGAATTAAGTAGGAGCTGTGAAAAACAGGTAATTACATAGAAGTATTATGTTATATGTCTTATTATGTCCAACTGCAATAAGTGGATATTAGCACTGGTAATGTGAATAGATATAAACTGACCCAAAAGCTAACTCCAAGAAAAAGCATGAGCTGTTAGGAATTGGTCAGAAAGCAACTATGTTCAACCTACAGAAGACTCAGTGGAGAATTTCTGTGCGGTGAGTTGCCACCTTTGAAGTCATTGCCTCCTAAAACAAGAGAAAGCATAAAGAAGAAAATTAAAGCTAAATTAAGGTAAATTAACTCCACCTGAGAAGTGATGATAATGGCTGCCCAATTCAGAAAGACAAAAATTGAGGTATATCTGAAGGAACTCTATGAGATGACAGTAGCTGGGAGCAGAGTCACACATATGTGCCTACCTACATGGGGTAATCCATTGGGAGGCAATGGATAGGAGATGAAAATCTAACAGAAGGATCACAATGCCTCTAGGCATTATGCAGACACAGAAAGATACCACTGATGTCTCAGGACAAGCTACAGTGCATGAACTTTCAAGACTTCTTTATATTAGCATCTTATTTCAATTCTTACTTATCAGATTTAAGGTGAAAACGCCTCTCATAAAAATAGCTTAGATATTTTCAGTTCTGCTGATGTATTTTTCCTTGAAAAACTTTAGAAAAATATGAGGCAGGGCTGTCCCATATGTTATATCAGCTGTATACTGCTATATACGTCAGATTTCTATCTATGAATGAAAATACATTTGTTGTAACACACTTTAGTTCAGCTACGCTCTTTTGCAGATGTGCAATGACTGACTCTTTTCTACCTTGTTGGCTAGAAGACATCTTTTATCCTTTCAAAGCTTTCACACCTGAGAAAGCATTTAGCAACGTAAATATTGCCTATGTAAAGATTTTAGAAGTATTTTGTGGATAATTTAAAAACACAAAGTATTGAAGTGCTTAAAAAAGATTCCATCTGTAGACAGACTGTAAAAATCTTATCCTTGATACATGAAGCTCACCCCTCAAAATCCTACTTGGGGATTCAGAGGGTCTTTCATTCACCTACAGCTGTGAGGTAATTTCACTGATGGTGAGTGTTGACCACAAAGGTGAAAGTGAGTGAAAAAGTACCACTCACTGTGAGTAAATCTTTCAGAATGATGCCCTCAATAGTTATCTTTAGTCCTTTAAAACAAAAGGGGGGGAAATAAACTATGCAGTTTTGTTTTCCGTTTCTCATAATCTTTCCATAGTATCCCAGACTCTCATCCACTAAGTACTCATTTTTGTCCTCTGCCTTTTTTCAGAAGGTTAACCCTCCAGAGAAATCAGTCCTTCAGGTTTTCTTAAAAAACAGAGTAGGGAGATAGATCCCTTTACACGGTGATTTACTCCACCTAACCTAGATATCAGTTTCAGGAAATTCTTTGTTTCCTTCTTGACAAAGAAGGACCCTAGAAGTAGGGCCTGTAGCGATAGGACAAGGAGTAATGATTTTAAACTAAAAGAGGGTAGATTCAGACTAGATGTAAGGAAGAAATTTTTTACAATGAGGGTGGTGAAACACTGGAACAGGTTGCCCAGGAGGTGGTAGATGCCCCATCCCTGGAAACATTCAAGGTCAGGTTGTACAGGGCTCTAAGCAACCTGATCTAGTTGAAAATGTCCCTACTTATTACAGGTGGGTTGGACTAGATGACCTTTAAAGTTCCCTTCCAACCCAAACTCTTCTATGATTCTACGGTTCTAAGCCTAGCTTAGCCTGGGAAACTATATTTTAGATGGCTAAAACCATGTGAGGAGTATACGACTTTAATAACTGGAAGAGGGATTACAAATGCATCTCTGAAAAAAACTTTGATAGGTCCATTCTGATGTTCACAATACTCAAAAACTCATGAATAATACAGAAAAAACATTAGGACAATTAAAAATGTAAAAAGCATGCGTTGTAAAAACATCAAATATGAAATAAGACTGGAAGTGACCTCTTGAACAACATAGTGCACCCAGATGACTAAACCCTCATGTGAACTTAAGTTAAATGAACGGGACGTGAGAAACTACAGCCAATGTATGAGAAAATTGCTGGACGTGACAGGAAACACTCTGAAAAGAATTACAGGTAACACCATGAAAAGTGAGTTATATGAGAAATGGCCTAATAGCACAGATAATTGTAGGGGAGAATTGGGGACCTTCTGGAGAGTATAAACTTGAAAGGCCAGCAGTGCCCCTGTAAGCATAGCTGAAATACCAAACTCAGGTACAGATGTAGCAAATCTGAGGCCAAAAGAAAATTTAATTAGTAGTGGGCAAAGATGGGGAAGGCAAAGAAATAGGAAAAAGGACAACAAGGTATGAAAAAAAATCTGCAATAAGGGCTGTCTGGGTATCAGGCAGTCCTGAGATAGATCACTGCATCCCAGAGAAAGACAATAAACCAAATCTCTTGCTTTGATCATCCTCCTGTGGTCTCCCTGTGGTCTCCCTGTGGTCTCTCCACCCTGCTATGGTGGAGAGGTGCTGATCATGCACAACCCAAAATCCACTCATTACCCATGGTCAGAAGCCTTAGACAAGTGCCTCAGCTCAAGACAGATAAATCCAGGCCTTATGGTTTGACTGCCCTGTATGAAAAGGTTGGACACAGAATTTTCCCAGCATGTTTCAGACTGCTTTTCAATCCAAATAGACTCTATGCAACAGAAGGTGCACAAAGATCGCTCACTTCTATTCTTCAGAGGTCAGTGTCATTTGGTTCTCTGTCTGAGGGCATTTTCTTCAGTTGGTTATCTCCAAATTAATCAAAGCTTTGAATACCCCGAGTCAGTAGAGCTTCTTTTGTGCATACTTACAACTTAGGTGCAATATGTTACTCGACACTATGGAGAGGTGTCTGGACTTACTGAAGCTTAAAATGTTTTGCTGAGAACCTTTTTGCTCACCAATGATGAGCCATACACTGGTGGAAAGGAAAGGCAAGGAAAGGCAAGGAAAGGTGGAAAGGCATGGCAAGACAAGGCAAGGCAAGGCAAGGAGGAAAGGAAAGGAAAGGGATGAGGACAGGAGCTCATCTGGGGCTTCTCATGGCCCAGCTGAGCCTCCTGCTGCAGGTGGGTGGCCCCTACCTGCAGGGTGCTGCAGTCCTTGCCAGGGTTGCCCCATGGTCCTTGCCTGGGTGGCCCCATGCTCCTTGCCAGGGTGGCCCCATGCTCCTTGCCAGGGTTGCCCTGCAGTCCCTGCTGTGGTGGTCCTATGCTCCTAGCCTGGGTGGCCCCATGGTCCTTGCCTGGGTGGCCCCATGCTCCTTCCCAGGGTGGCTCCGTGGTCCTTACTGTAGTGGCCACGTGGTTCTTGCCGGTGTGACACCTTGGTCCTTGGGGCGTCCCCGCAGCACACGCCATCCCCAGGAGCTGTAACCCACCCCATGTCCCCCACAGGGCCCGTGGGCTTCCAGTCCAACAACATGCCACTGATGGCCGGCATGTTCACCTCCATCGGTACGCTCAGCGCTCCGGCCGGCGCCCGGGTGCTGGGGATGTCCCTGAGGCGCAGAGCCCGGCCAGGAGAGGAGGCGTTCGGCTCTCGGCCCCTCTGGGGTGGGGTGGGCTGGGGGAGTTGCTGGGGCTTGGGACTCACCGGGAGCTTTCCCTCGCAGCTCAGCCAATGTCCCAGCACTGGTGCCGGAGCCACAGCACCTACACTCGTGGACCAAGAGGAAGTTGCCAATGCCGTGGCCGGACCCATGGCCGTAGTTGAGTCCCACGTCCCAGAGCGCCCGACAGGTGAAGGACTCCACCGTTCTCCCTGGGGCATGCGCTTTCCCCATCCCCCAGAGCCCGGGTACTACCGGGACAGTGAGTTTGGGATCCGCATCGAAGACGTTGCCCTTGTGGTGGAGGTGCAGACCGAGGTAGCACGACAGGGCTGGGCAAGGGGGTGGCACGGCACGGGGGGCTGCACCAAGCAGGGGTGGGGGCACCAAACGGCACCTCTCTACGGCAGCACCAGAGCGGGGAGGAGCCCTTCCTGACCTTCGAGGTGGTGTCCCTGGTGCCCTACGACCACAACCTCATCAACCTCACCCTCCTGTCACCAGAGCAGGTACGGAGTGCTCGAGGCAGGGAGGCAGAGCCGGGACGTGGGGTAGCGCGTGGGGCTGGGGTGCGGGGAGAGCGAAGGGGTCCGGGGATGGACTGCAGCATGAGGTTGGGGGGCAGGGATGGATGTGTGGATGGAGAGAGGCAACGGAGTCTGCAGCTGGGGCCAGTGATTGGGGTGTGGGGTAGCTGGATGGGGAGGGCCAACGGGGGGGCACGGGCAGGGAGGGGGGGCCAGCGGCTGGGGCAGCCCCCCCGCAGCCCCCCAATGGTGCCCGGCTGCAGATCCAGTACCTGAACACCTACTATGAGACCATCCGGGCGCACGTGGGGCCCGAGCTGCAGCAGCAGCAGCTGGAGGAGGAATACCACTGGCTGCAGAGGAGCACCGAGCCCTTCCCGCCGCTGCCACCACCGCCGCCCTGGGCACGCTGCTCACCGGGCTGCAGGCCTGACCCCGTGCCGGCCGGCCCCCTTCCCGCTGCGGATCTTTCTTCTCCCTGCTGCTCATTTCCTTTTTTGTCTTTTCTATTTGCTCGTCGGTGATTAAACATGAGCAATGCCAGTGGGTGCCTGCGCAGTGCTGTGCCCTGCCACGGCAGCCCGGTGTGCTGCCAGCCTGCCCGCTGCCTCGCTGGCCTCATGCAGCCCTCGGCCCCACACGTGTGACCCAGCCCGTGCCGTCTGCCCAGCCCTGGGGCAGCCGAGTCAGCACCGGCGGCGAGGGGGCTGACTCAGGGCAGATTTTAATTTTTGGGACAAGAGATGGAGGAACTGGAGCAAAAGGGTACAGGTCAGCTGGCCTGACCGGGCCACCCCCACTACCCCGCGGGTGCCAGCGGCAGGGTGCCAATGTGCATGTCCCACCCAGGCTTGCTGCCCAGCCAGGGGGACCTGCGGGTGCGGGGGACACAGGGGACACCCCAGTCCAAGCGTCACACGGAGGGCTTGGCCATTGTGTGCTGGTGGGGAAAATGAGCGGGCACGGGAAGTGGGCACGGCGGAGGGGTTGGGGACCTTCATGGGGGGACGCGGTGCCCACCAGCAGCAGCCCCGAGCGGTGGCAGCATCGCCGAGGGCTGGCAGGGTGCAGGTAGACATCCCCACCCCAGGGGCCCCGGGCAGGGCGGAGGCTTCGTGGAGGCTTTCCTTCCTCCTGTCCCAGCCTGTGCACCCTCCAGCCATCCTGAGACGAGCCGTGCCGCTGCAAGCACCTCTCATGTGACCGTCGGCTTCCTGTGTGCGCTTCCCAGCCTCAGTGCCAGTGTTTCGGTACGTGCCGTGCCAGATGCTGCCTGAAAGCTGCCCCCTTGCCGCTGGGCCCCAGCACCATACTGCGCCGCAAGCCCTCAGACGCTGGCGAGAAGGAGCTGAAGAAGACACAAGAAGGTGAGTACCGGCAGCAACCGACTGCTCTTGGCACCCGTGGGTGTCCCTGCACACCCAGCTGAGCCCGGGCTGCCCATGGGATGCTGAGCAGGGAGCGCTGGTGTCAGGGGGGCTGGAGCAGCCATGGGGCAGAGCCCTGGGGGGCCTGTGGGCAGCACTGCCAGCAGTCAGTCCCTGCCACCACCAGCCACCATGGCCTTGCTGGTGCAGGGTCCTGACCATGATGTGGTGGGATGGGGGCCAGCGAGCTGGCGAGGGGCCCTGCCCTCCTCCTGCCTGTGCCTGGGGAGCGTGGGCCGTGCTGCTGACGCCGGGCTCAGCACCCACCTGCTATGTTGGGTGGGAAGACAAGGCAGGACAGGTCGATGTTGCCCATCAGCACGCGGGTGTAGGCTTCCTACGAGGGGCATGGCAGGGGGGCTGAGTGTGTGTGTGTGTCCCTTCGGCACGTCCAGCCCCAGCTGGGACCTTGGTGCTGGGCACCGCAGGGGGTGCCGGCTGGTGGGGGGGGGCTGGTACCTCCTGGAGCGGGGTCGGCACACCCCAGTGCATCGTCTGCGTGATGTCTGTACCTAGTCGCAATCAGAAAACAGATCTCTTTCTCTGTAAAGGTCAAACTGACAGAATTCACTGGGACTGGTGGTTTTCTAACTGAAAACTACAAATTTAATGTTTCTAATGCATTGTATCTCTTTTTGTGTGTGTGTGGGGGGGGGTTAAGAGACTAAATACAGATAGATTAAATTTTAATGAAATGAAACAAAGGCGTTAGACTTAAAAACCAAAAAGTTTTATCTTATTATTATTTCCTCTTATTAGCAATTATTTCTTATTTAAAATAACCAAGCTTATTTGTCAAGCTTTGTCAAGCTTATTGACATTCAGCCCTTTTCCAAAACACCAGTGGATGATCATAACTTTGAAGACTGTCTTACTTCAGTACTACCTCTTTCAGAGCAATATCTTTGTATCTCGTTACTGAAAAGCAAATTTCTTTTAAAGCTATTTACTGAGCATTTGCCTACAAAATTTCTTTTAACATTTGTATTCAAATCTGTTGCTGATTAAATGCATGAATTAAATGATCAGATGATCAATTGTATTTGTTTGATATTTCTTGGGGACATACAGTCTTCTTCCTCTCTCAATGGGTTCAACCTGTTAACACAGTATGTACAGTGAGGGTCTTGCCAAAAGAGAGCTCTTCCTCTTCTTCACAAGCCTCCTGCAGAAGTTCACCTTTCACCCTCCCCTAGGGGTTTCCATCTCAGACCTCTTCCGCTTCACTGGGTTTTCCATCCACCCAAGGCCTTATAAAGTTTACACTAGACCACGTCCCTAGAGCTTTTCTCAGATATATTTCTGATGCAGAAACAAAAAATGTGTACATTCAGCACAAAATATATTAATAGTCCACTGCCACATATGTGTCCTACACCTATGCATCTTCTCATAAAGCAAACAGGCCAGGGATCAGTGCCTGGTACTGCACAGATCACATACATACCCACACAACGACACTTTCTCCTCCCTGACCTCCAAGGCAGACCTTGGTTCTTCACACATTCCTCCAAATACAGACACACACGCGGAGATGCACACAAATACTAGTACAACCTACTGCAAGAAAATGACAGATGTCCCAACTGAGAACTACTGTACAAAGATGTTGGAGTACCAGAGGAAATCCTGTACTTGGAACTAAGAACTAATTTACTCCAGAATAGTATGCATATCGATGAGATCCATTGAACTCTTAAAAAAAACCCCTCAACTTTCCCACTTTAGAATCAAACTGTCTCCAGCATTGTCTTCAAAGCTGCAAAGATGCTTACTTTATTATGGGTGACATAGCTAATGTGACCAGATCCCCCAATTTTCCAGCAAGATGTCTGCATATGTTTTGGGTATTTTTTTCTTGAGTTCGTGTTAGATGAGGAGAATTGGGACAGTGCAAAGAATGACTCTTGCTCTACTGAGTCTTGCTCACTGAAATGGCTAAGCACCACAAGAATTTTCTCCTGTTCCTAAAAGAACCTGGCCAAGTTTTCCTCATGCATCATGTAAAACATCATAGAACAGTGAAGTATTTGACTATCATAAACTTAACAAACACTGTAGAAACAACTCATCTGGTTCAAGATGTGTGTCTAGAGACATTGCCTGTCAGACCTTGAAGGAGCCACAAATATTGGTCCAAAGCAAGAGCTTGAATCTGAACTTCAAAATAAGGCCAAGGGGAAATGTTCCCAAGCAGGGAAGAAACACAGTCTATCACTCATGTCTGTGACAATCTCAGGAGTCAATATCTGACTCATTCTTTGTTAATAGTTAAGTCCCAGATATATGTGGAAAGAACGACATTCTTGGTGCCTTTTTACCTTCTTTGGGGAGGTGGAGCAGAAACAGGCCAACTGGCACATAGTTGGACATAGGCCCTGGACTTTTTCCAGGACACTTTTCAGGTAGGTGAAATGTCCTGATCTTTCCTCCAGAGACCCCGGGGGCAGCAGCAGACTCAGGGCAAGCGGGTACAAGAGCAGGATTGCTCTAGCTCCTCTTCCAGGCTCCTGGCCAGGTGCCTATGCTCTTTTACTCTAGGTCTCTGCACCCCCATCCCCTGGGGGTCTGACTCCTCTCCTACACCTTTGGTCACTCTCTGCAGAGATCTTGACACTTTAAAGAGTCAAGGAAACAAGGCTCAGCCTGGGCATCTCACCTGACACAGGATTCACGTTCTTGCCTCAAGGTAATGTGCAATTTAGTTCTCTACACTTCTAGAAAGCTCTTCCAAACACCATTCTGTTTGGAATGCAGCTCATCTTCTCTGGATAATTTCTTCTCCATGGATGCATCTTTTAACACTTCCTTCTCTGCTGCTTACTCACTCAGACTCTAAGATACAAGAGTCAGACTGTACCTCAGCTCTCTTTCCTCAACCAACAGAGGCCATCTTTTCTCAACTTTCCCCTCAGCTTTGGCTTCTCATTCAGAGATAATCATACAAGCTCTTCTTTCCACCTTTCTTCCTGAAATGGCTACAGCTGAATGTCAAAGGCAATTGCCACAGCTGAAGATACAGGCCCTACTGTACAACTGGCTCTAGGTTGCCCTGCTTGAGCAGCAGTATTGGACCAGATGACCTCCAGAGTTCCATTTCAGCCTCAACTATTATTTGAAAATCTGGAACATGTAAGGCACGGATTGTCTGACCAATTTCAGCTTCTGGTTTTGGAAGAGAAGGTGTCCCTTGCCCTCTACTGACTTTAAAGGAAGTTGAGGCTATCAGATCAATACAGACCTCACCATTTGGCCACATCAGTCTGACCCTACATTTCACTCTGCTTGAACTCCTGCTAGAGCAAAGATGTGTTTGCCACAACAAATTATTCAGCTAGCGCAGAGGAGGTTAGCACTGAGTTCTTCCTCTCTTGAGTACTTCTGATCAACGCAGCTTTCCACTATAGGACCCACAGTGCATCAAGACCATAAATCCACATTCCAGTTACTCAAGAGAAATCTTCACAGCTGTCTCAGATTCCCAGTCAGCTGAGCTTTTCTCTTGTCAAGACCTGGCATCTGCAACAACATTCATAAAGGGAGAAGGGAAAGCCTGAGCAACCAGTGGAACCTCTTCCTTCTTCTCCCACCTCCTCCCAGTCTCAAAGTTCAAGGCAGTGTTTGAGTTGCTGTTTCTAAATTGGACTTATGCCCACAGACATCTCTGCCAATGCATAGGACTAGTTTAGACATCACCAATTAAATAGTAACCAGCATAGGGTAAAGTGATCACACATGATGGTGAAAAAGTGCCTAGTAGGGATTCTCCAGGGGTAAAACCCCAGACAGGCATTTCTACCATTTCTTAGAGGTGAAGCTTGCATCTCTGTATGTGTAGAATTGCCATTAATGCTTGAAACTCTTAACTTCTGACAGGAGATTGCACTCTTTTCCTGAATTTTCATCTTCTCAGCTAAGCCTTTGCTGAAAGATAATGGATTGGGTCAACCTCGTTCCTGTAGGGTTACTCTTTATACTCATTCTCCTGCTGATTCTGAAAAGACAACCTGTCTGGAAGAACCACGCAAGAGAAAACTTCCCCCCAGGACCCAGGCCTTTACCCATCATTGGAAATCTGCACATCATGGATCTGAAGAGACCTTACCTGACAATGCTAGAGGTAACTTCTGTTGTTCTTTTTCTGAGAGATCTCTGTCTAAGGCAGTCATTGACCCCCAAAAGAAGTACAATTTTTTCTCTGGACAGGTAGATGCAAATACAACAGAATTAATTATCTGCAATACCTGCTCTCCTATAACATGATGTTGTGCCAGTGCAGGGGAATTGACTTTCAGTCGCATCAAGAGAATTGACCTATTTCTGTGCAACACAGGGAATGCTGAGGTTCTCAAGACAAGGGTAACTAGAAGAGAGGGACCTTACAGTTCCTACAGGAACTTCCACCAGGGGCTGCTGAAACATTTAGTGAGGAGACCAGAACTTTATGGAGGCTGTTTGGTGGACTCAGTCATCAGGGCACTGGCAGGAAACAGCTTCTTTATCCTCCCCCTTCATCCTCACCATGAAGGAGGAACTTCCCTGGTTTCCCAAAGCAAAGCAGGAAACAAACAAACACTATTTATTCTTTCATATCTGGTGGCAGTAATCTCCAGGACTTCTGGTAAGATGGCGTGTGACAGTCAGTGTATGATTTTTGGGGTCCTCTCACTGCGCTATTCCTCAAAGCCATGAACAGCAAACCTAAGAGTTTCAGACGGTTTCCTGTGCCCTGATGTACTACCACCTTGAAAAGTGGTCTCCTTCTGGGTTGGGGAACATTGCCTACATATCTCCTACAAGTTCTCAGCTTCTCAATCACAAGTACCTACAGAATCCGTGTAGTGGACACAGTTACCTCATAACTCAAAATGAAGCCATTCTTAACCTGCTTTCTTGGATTTCATTCTCATGTGAGCCATGGAGTCTATTCCTGCCTGGTTGTGGCTGCAGCTCTTGCACCTGGTCTCTAAAGGCATAACTCCAGACTATTTAAGAGTTGTTACTCATGATTCCAGCTAATTTGTACCTCCCCAGACTTGTATACCAAGAACTGAACAGGTTTTGCCACAATTACTGAGAAATTCACTTTCCATTTGTCTCTTCAAAGGAACACAGGGCCAAGCCTATCTGCTCTTCAGCCTTTCCTTTAGCCCCTCTAAAAGTCCTTTACTCAAATACCTAACAGAGGATTACAGACCCCATTGTGATTATTTTGCTTCATAAAAGCTCCAACATTTGTATGACAAATTATCCACATTTTGGACAGTGAATGAAAAGCCAATGCCATGCAGGAAAGGCAATATCAAACCTGCTGAAAAACCAGCATTTTGAGCTTGCTGAAAATCATCTTAGAATCATAGAATCATAGAAATATGGAATGGTTTGGGCTGGGAGGGACCTTAAAGATCATCTCTTTTTATTGTCTCCTTTCATCCCACTAGCTATACAAAACGTACGGTCCAGTCTTCAGCATTCAGATGGGACTAAGGAAAATAGTGGTGCTATCAGGATATGACACAGTGAAGGAAGCTCTGGTGAACCAGGCAGATGCATTTGCAGGGAGACCTAAAATACCAATCGCTGAAGAAACAGGAAAAGGAAAAGGTGAGTGTGCTGTTCTGTTCCCCATACATCTGCCTTCTGCAAAGAACAATGAGACTTTCTCCATGGAGAGAAGAATGCAGAACGTCTTACTTTGCTTTTTGCTAAGCATATGAGGCAATGGAAATGAGGGGGAAATTTAACAATGTGTGGTGATATTCATCGGGGATAAGGAGAGATTATATTCTTAATTTCCACATAAACATGTAATTTGGAGGTCTGAATCTTCAGCTGAGTCTTTCCTTAGAGGTGACATGTTGAGGAGCTGACATGGGGGCACCTCCTGATCTCGTCTCACAAAAGCCAACCCTGCAGCTGTCCAGCTACCACCAGCTACAGAAACTTTGCCACATAATAGAATCATAGAATCACAGAATGGTTTGGGTTGGAAGGGACCTCAAAGCCCATCTAGTTCCAACCCCCCTGGCATGGGCAGGGACACCCTCCACTAGACCACGTTGCCCAAAGCCCCATCCAGCCTGGCCTTGAACACTTCCAGGGATCCAGGGGCATCCACAGCTTCTCTGGGCAACCTGTGCCAGGGCCTCGCCACCCTCACAGGGAAGAATTTCTTTCTAACATCTAATCTAAGTTTACCCTCCTTCAGCTTAAACCCATTACCCCTTGTCCTGTCACTACACTCCCTGAAAAACAGTCCCTCACCATCTTTCCTGTAGGCCCCTTCAGGTACTGGAAGGCTGCAATTAGATCTCCCTAGAGCTGCCTTTTCTCCAGGCTGAACAACCCCAACTGTCTCAGCCTGTCCTCATAGCAGAGGTGCTCCAGCCCTCTGACCAGCTTCGTGGCTTCCTATGGACTTACTCCAACAGGTCAATGTCTCTCCTGTACTGGGGCCCCCAGAGCTGGATGGAGTAAACCCAACACAAACTGAGAAGTGTTTACTACATCAGCAGCACTATATCCAAATACTCCCTGTGAGATTGATATTATTGAATGCTTATTTTAAATTTTCCAGTTCAATTTACATTTGAGAATATATCTCTCTGTAAGAGAAAATAAACAATATCTCAAACCTTTAATTTGCTTCCCCAGAGGGAGCTCATTCTTGCTCTGAGTTCTTCTGGTCCAGATTTCACCCTCCACAGGTATTAGACCCAGAACCTGATCTTTTGATTCCCATAAATACTGATGGGATACATGGAAGTAGGAACATGAGAGATTGTAGTCTTCTGACAAGAAAGCAATGGTGGGCACATTTGTATCGTGTGACCAGCTCTGAGTAACCAATGTATTGTTAAATGCCAACCTACCTGCAACTGTTTTCTTTCCTCACTAGGGACAGTTTTTTAAACAAGATTCTAAGCAAGAATAAGACAGCATAACAGGTGCTAGGAGAGTAACTAGCAGCACCAGCTTGACTGAAACTTCTCTGCAGATGTCACTGAGAATTCTCTGCAGCTTTTCTAGTATGTAGGGGGATGGGATTACCCCCCATGAAGTGGGGAGACTTTCCAAACAGATGCCTGTATTTGAGGTTTCATTTACTCTCTATAGTCTACATAAGAACACAATGCTCTTGAGAGAGGATGCACCTCACCTAAGGGAGACATCTAAGGTTAATGAGCACACTCATCATGCCAGGTGATGTCCCAGAGGCACAAATCCAACTCTTTGTTCTAAACAAAGCTGCACAAAAGCCCTCATGTCTCAGGGCACATCAGATACCTAATGAACGCAGAATGGTTGCTGCTTCCCTCAGAGCTTTCTTCTGACATATCTTCCCTGTCTTATTTCATTCTATGTAGGGACATAACATGTCTTGAGAGCTTGACAGGTTTCCTGCCAGCACTCTTCTTTACCAGCATTCAGGGTAGATGAGGAATCTTTGCTCTCATGATGAAATTTCTATTTCTGCATTTTCATTTTCCATTTCAGGAGTTATATTTTCTGATGGAGAAAACTGGAAAGTGATGCGAAGATTTACTCTTACAACCTTAAGAGACTTTGGAATGGGCAAGAAGGCCATAGAGGATCGTGTTGTAGAAGAGTATGGATACCTGGCAGACACCATTGAGGCACAGAAAGGTAAGGGGAATCTTACCTTCATAATACTCTGATTTTCCTCAAGCCTCCTACAAAAATGCCAAGGGTCAAGGAGGAAGAGTCTCTGAACTCTTTCAGAGACCTACCTTTCTCCAGCATCCATGCTCAGAGGAGTTTATACGAGGTATCTGTCTCTGTCTGTCTACCTGGCAATTGCCTGACATGAGAATGAAAACCATTTGTTGAGGCATTGGAAGCCAAACGTGGAGTCAGACATCAAACAGCACGCCTGAGAAGAGTAATTTGTTCCTCCATGTGCAGCACTTTAGATTTAGTGGCATTGGGAGAGCAGAAGGCTATCGCAAGGACTAGCATATCTATACTAAAAAGTCATTTTCCCCTAAAGTCACATCTCTGGGAAACCCCTTCCAATAGAGGACAGAACATCCAGTTACACATTTTGCCATCATCATCCAAGATTATTTCTCACTAAGCTCAGTTGCCAACAGCAGGACTTCAGTAGGTAGCTCTTGTGACCAAGCAGATTTGGGACAAAACAGATTTCTACATTATCATTCTAGTTCAGGCTTCAGGTCCTCACCTTGAACCCCTGAAAGCAAGAGCTGCATCCAGCTGCAAAGGGAATGCACCAGAGGGATCCAGAAGCTGTAGAAGCGAGAGCCTCAGCAGGAAAGACTGCGTGATCAAGAGCTACTGAGTTAAGAGATTGGACCTAAAGGGCCTACAGGGACACAGTCTAACTCTCAAAGAGTAGTGGTGGTAAGGAGCAGCCCAGGACAGCACCAATGGGGGAAAGGGCAATGCTGAGTTTCCCTTATACCAGAAAACTTTAAGATCGTGTATGCCCAAACAGAGCAGTCTGGGGAAGGGTCACAGAGACCCAGGGCCATAACAATCTTGGAGAAAATGGAGGGGAGAACAATAGACTTGCATTCAGTCTCTGGTCTGTCTAAATGCCAATAGGGACGTGAGAACCATGAGATGGGGGAGCCTTTCCTCCTGCCAGCTCTGTGCCTATCATGTCCTAGACTTCACTGAGCCTCTGCGTGCTACTTTAATTAATTAGATAACTATTGACTTTTGTTGTTTGCACCACCTTTTCCTATCCTAGGGAAGCCCTTTGAGATGACTCTGATGATGAATGCTGCTATTGCTAATGTCATTGTATCCATATTGCTTGGAAAGCGATATGACTATGAAGACCCCACATTCAAAAGGCTCGTGTCATTGGTGAACGAAAATGTCAGAATTTTTGGAAGTCCATCAGTTTCGGTAATTCATACTGTTTGAATATTGCTCTTCAAAAGCATGGTCATACAGCAGTATACAGAAGTACACCTCTCCAATGCTGATCATTGCAACGCATTTATCTGCACGTGACAAATGCACCCAGAAATGGCAGAAAGTTGACCTCTGATGCTATTTATGGATTCCTCTTAGCAGCATTGTCTGGGAAATTATGAGTTCCTCCTTTCATGAAGAATTGAACAACATGTGAAATGATACAAGTATTGTGTCCCCTAGCAATAGAAGTTGGTCATTATTCTCCATCTCCCATTACAAACAACAAGGTCAAAATCAGCGTGGGAATGCCTGTAACTGCCTCTTAAGCTTGAGACTCCCAATTCCAACCAGCATGGAGAGGGAGGGATGAATTCTCTAGGAGTGGAGAGGTAGGAAATAGTGTCAAGGACGATGCACAAACAAGGGATTTCTAGGCCATCATCAACTAGTGTGATTAATACTCAGTGTAAGAGGGAATAAATTTTAACCATTTTACACAGTTGGTCAGGGAAGGAGGACAAAGGGACATATTGCACCATGAGTATAAGGCTATACACCATTTTCTGTAAGGGCTTTTCTTAATATACACTGTTGAACTGTGGTACATTTACTTAGCAACTGTTTTTTCTTCCTAACCATCTCTGCATCTTGCAGATGTACAACATGTTCCCAGTCCTTGGATTCCTCCTGAAGGACCACAAAATTTTTATTCAGAATGTAAAAGAAATCAATGCTTTTATCAAGGTTACTTTCATAGAACATCTCAAAGCTCTGGACAGAAATGACCAGAGAAGCTTCATTGACACTTTCCTCGTGAGACAACAAGAGGTAATTGAATTCCAGCAGCTTGTTCAAATCTCCTCACTTTCCTTTCACGCCTTGACAGAGAAACAAATGTTCTTCAGCAGAGATCTAGCATGAGCAAAAGTCCTACCATAACCTGTGGTCAGGCTAAAAGACTGTGCAGTCATTTCAGCTAAGAGATAAATTAATCACAGACAAGCATCTTCTATGTGTCCTCAGTAATTTATCAGGAAAATACAAAACACTATTTCAGCATAAGAAGCTGTCTTTACCCATAGTTTAAAATCCCTTTCTGACTCCAGCATTTCTGACTTTTTTTAAACTCACATCCCCCTTCACAGAGACACACCCAGGGACAGCTCTAGGCCCAGGACTCTTTGGTACATATTTCTTGGTTTCAGTTGCCAGCTCACACAAGATTGCATTTACCTGCTTCAACAAAACTCTAGTTTTACAGTTCTTGTAAAAATGTGGCAGTGTTTGTACCCAGCCCTCACCTCTATGTGTATGGACTCATGGGGTTTCAGCCCAAGTCTGCTATAGCAAAAGTACGGGTTGGCCTCTGGATTACAGGGGAACAGGAACCACCTTTCTAGGCTCTCTTTTGATGCGAGTGGCAGGTAAAGGCAATATCACCATGGGCCAAATTCCCAGTACCTCCTGAGTTGATGCCAAAACGCAGCTCTGAGAGCAAATTTATTCTTCTTCCCAACAAAACTCATCCTGCAAGATGCTCTGCTACATGACCCAGGGGCAGAAAAGCTCTGAAGCAAATGATTGAATCACATGGATGGCCCCAGTGACTGCTCACTCTTTTCCAAAACATTCTTGTCATCACTGACATTATCCAAGGTGAAGACCCTTGTTGACTTGAGTGTGTGTTCTTGTGGGCAGCATGGACAGTCCAAACTCTCAAGACTCAGCTTAGAACATGTTTCTCAAGGCATCCCCTCAAAACCTTCCTATCCTTTACACGCTTAACTCTTCCTTGAGAGCTGCATATGAATGTTTTTCCCTGTTCTCCATGAAAAAGTGTTTTCTTGAATCTTTAATCAGTTGATATTATTATTGTTTCATATATCCAGGAGAATGGAAAGGCCAATGGGTATTTCCATAATGAAAACTTAACTGGGGTTGTGAGAAATCTGTTTGTAGCTGGCATGGAGACCACATCCACCACTTTGTGCTGGGGCCTTCTGCTCATGATGAAATATCCTGAAATTCAGAGTAAGTGGAAACTAGGCAATCAGCGGCTTCCTCCTCCTCAAGTTACCTCAAATGTGACTTCATGTTGAGCAAGGCTGAACAAAAAGTGAATTCTCCACATCCCCCTCTTCCTAGTAGGAGAAAGAGACATTCAAGTGATTTATCTATGTATGATGCCTATTCCTTTCACAGAGAAAGTCCAAGAAGAGATAGAGAGTGTGATAGGGTCAAATCCCCCACGAATCGAGCATCGAACTCAAATGCCGTATACAGATGCTGTTGTCCATGAAATTCAAAGGTTTGCTAATATCCTGCCATTGAACTTGCCTCATGAGACTACTGCAGACGTGACCCTCAAAGGCTATTTCATTCCCAAGGTGAGACAACTTCTGCACTACTTTTCTTCCCTCCATTCCCAGTGTAACACCTCTCCCTTTCAAGTCCTTCTTGTGTCCAAGGACACTTGCTCACACTGGGGTTCTCACAGCTACTATGGCAGGAGTCCCCCTATTAAAGTGCGTGTTTTGAGCACCAACACTCGCTGTCACTCTGATGGTGACAGCAACACCATCCTCAGTGCAATAACTGCTCTACCTTGACTTGCAGGGAACCTACATTATCCCTTTACTGGCCTCCGTCCTGCGAGACAAATCCCAGTGGGAGAAACCAGACATCTTCTACCCTGAGCATTTCCTCAACTCTGAGGGGAAGTTTGTAAAGAAAGACGCTTTCATTCCTTTTTCAGCAGGTATCTTTCATTTTGTTTTTAGGGCTCTTAGGGGAACTGGACATCTAAGACTCCTTTTTTATTGGTGCTGGTCTCACAGATTCTTCCCAGAGCTCTCTCCTCTCCTCCCCTCCTCTCCCCTCCCCTCCCCTCCCCTCCCCTCCCCTCCCCTCCCCTCCCCTCCCCTCTCCTCCCCTCCCCTCCCCTCCCCTCCCCTCCCCTCCCCTCCCCTCCTCTCCTCTCCTCTCCTCTCCTCTCCTCTCCTCTCCTCTCCTCTCCTCTCCTGACAACAGCTCAAGAAGCAGCTCCCACCGACTCTCTTATGGCCATTCTGCATTTTGTTCCAGGGAGGAGGAGCTGTGCTGGAGAGACTCTTGCCAAAATGGAACTCTTCCTGTTCTTCACCAGCCTCCTGCAGAGGTTCACCTTCCACCCTCCCCCTGGAGTTTCCACCTCAGACCTGGACCTCTCTCCTGCCATCGGGATCACCTCCCCACCAGTGACTCATGAGGTCTGCGCAGTGCCACGTTCCTAGGGCTTTTCTTAATCATCTCCTTTTCCTGAAACACCCAGATGAAATACCGTGTCTCTAGTCCCACATGAGAAATTTGGCACTTCTTAATCCAGTACAGGATTTTTAGCCCAAGTTCACCTTGGCTCATAGCCAGAGGTGTCTCACCCACCATTATGGCAGGCAGCAGTCCTGACTTCCAGCCACTCCTTGAAAGGGAAGGTGATGATCATTGTGACGATGAAACCCATGAGGGAGATGATAGCAAAGTCCATTTCATTCTGTCCTTCCCGACACCTCTGCATGTTCCCCTTGATAAAAGAGGCTGGGGTCAGTCTCTGGGCCAGATCTCAAAAGGTACTGCACTGATCTACACACACACACACACACACACACACAATGGCTCTCACCTTCCACACCTCCAGCACAGCTACAACCAAACTGCCTAGGCAAAATGGTCCATTACACAATCTATCCCTGCACCAGTGCCCTAAATGCACACACACACACATACACACACATAGAGAACTATAACTGAAAGCTCAACCTGAGACAAGGAAATATAAGATGTTCACCCGATGCAGAACTGCAGTGCAGATGCATAGAGGGCTCTCAGGTGATGCCATGTGGTTATACACTGCCTGGAAGCTAAAATTAATTTAGTTTACTATAGAGTAATGTGCATATTAATGATAAAAGCACGGAAAAATAAAAAGCCCTTCTGCATTTCAAATCAAATTGTTGTCAATATTGTCTTCAAAGCTGGAAAGATCTTCTTTCACACCTGAAATGGCTTCTGTGGATGCACCCTTGCCTGGAAGGGACCACCAGTGCTGTGGTCCCAGTAGAAACCAAGCAAACAAGTCCTTCTGTGGCACCTCTTAGGCCTCTCCCAATTTCTTTCTCATACATCCCTGCTGTATCTTTTTAGTCACAAGAACAAGTCATCTAAGTCACAAGAAGTCTTCTTAGACTTCAGTAAGGCTTTTGACACTATCTACCATAGGCTCCTCATAGACAAGTTGTTCACATATGGGCTGGATGAGCAGACAGTGAGGTGGGTTGAAAACTTGCTGAAAAGCCAAGTCCAGAGGCCAGTGATCAGTGGTGTGAAGTCCAGTTGGATGCCAGTAACTAGCAGGGTACTCTGGGGGTCAGTACTGGGTCCAGTCCTGTTTCATGTCTCCATTAATGATCTAGATGATGGAGCAGAGTGTACCCTCAGCAAGTTTGCTGATGGTGCCAAACTGGGACGGGTGGCTGATACACCAGAAGGTTATGCCACTATCTAAAGGCACCTCAGTAGGCTAGAGAAATGGACTGATAGGAACCTCATGAAGTTCAACAAGAAGTGCAAAAAGTCCTGCACCTGAAGAGGAACAACCTCAGGCAACAGTACATGTTGGGGGCCACCCATCTGGTAAGCAGCTTGACAGAAAATGACCTGGGGGTCCTGGTGGACACCAAGTTGAACATGAGACAACCATGTGCCATTGCTGCAAAAAAGACCATTGGTATCCTGGACTGTATTAGGAGTATTGCCAGGAGTTTGAGGGAGGTGATCCTTCCTCTCTACTCAGCACTGGTGAGGCCACACCTGGAGTACTGTGTCTAGTTCTGGGATCCCCAGTAAAAAAAAGATATATGAACATACTGGAGAGAGTTCAAGAAAGGGCCACAAAGATGCTGAAGGGACTGGAGCATCTCTTATATGAGGAAACACTGAAAGAGCTGGGCCTGTTTAGCCTAGAGGAGAGAAGGCTCAGGGAGATCTTATCAGTATGTATAAACACCTGGAGGAAGGGTGCAAAGAGGACAGAGCCAGGCTCTTTTCAGAGGTGTCCAGTGACAGGACCAGAGGCAATGAACACAAACTGAAACACAGGAGGTTCCCTCTGAACATCAGAAAACACCTTCTTTCTGTGAGAGTGACCGAGCACTGGCACAGGTTGCACAAGGAGATTGTGGATTCTCCTTCCTTGGAGATACTCAAAAGCTGTCCAGACATAGTCTAGGGCAACTGGCTCTCGGTGGCCCTGTTTGAGCAGGGAGGTTGGACCAGATGACTTTTAGAGGTCCTTTCCAACCTCAACCATTCTGTGATTCTGTGATTTGAAATTCCCAATGAATTAAACAGGAGCAAAGTTATACCAATTCCTAAATGCTTAAAAAAAAAAAAAAAAAATCTTTGTGCACGTGGGCATTGGCATTTTAATTTCATTTCTCAGGGTACCAAGGCTGTGCCAGTACTAATGATGAAAATATAACTAATCAGTAACCTGAAGAGCATGCAGAATTTATGACTTTTGGACCAAACACCAGGTTAATGACCTGTGGTTCTCCATGTTCTTGGACTTTTGTGTTTGGACAGTGAGCACGCTCACCCAGTCACGGATGCTTGGCTAGCAAACATTTATCTCCTCTGTACCATACTGAGGATTCATTAGCAAGGACAGGGGAAGAGAACAAAACGAGTCACCAATTACAAGAAAAACATACCCTTCACTGAGAAAGAGGTTTATGGTCTATTACAAGTGTCTCTCACGGGAAATTTTTGCAGGACAGAGATCCAGAGTCCACATTTTCTCTTCTGTAGCAAATACTTGGCTGAATAGAGATGGACTGGAGCAGCTGCACTTCCATTGGTTTAGTGTTCATCCTGGCTTTTCTATCCATTTTGAAAGTGGGAGGTTTCTGGAATAACCACTGGACAAAGAATTTTCCTCCAGGACCAAGAACATTACCTATCATTGGAAATCTGCATCTGTTTGATTTGAAGAGACCCTACAGGACTTATCTACAGGTAGTCATTATCTTTTCTGTTGGTTCCATAATTGCACATATCACCAAGCCCTATAGTCCAAGATGTCAGAGTTCTTCCTATTGCACCCAACCTGTCGCATCCCTTAAGAAGACCCTTAGCAAGGTGACAGGAGACTGTTATTTGGGCAGGAAACTGAATGCAGAAAGATTTGTTCTTTACTATAATACTTTCTTCCTTCCCTGCAATTTCATTCATCTAGGTTTCAGCCTTAAACAACTCTCCAATTAATCACCTTATTTTTGTGATAATTTGTGAATAAGGAGTGATTGTGATATGTGGTATAACTCCCTCCACCTTCCACTGATATTGACATATCTGAGGTCGTTACTGCAGCCTCCTGCCTGATTTAGCAGTCCTTCTCACTGCCCTTTCCTCCTTTCTTCCCCAGAAGCTGAAGAGAACTATATACTCCTAATATTCAAGGCCAACGGTTGCCAGAATATACAGTAAAGCTGTAAGCAAATCAAAGCAATAAATCTTTCAGGTTTTTTCTAGTGCTTTCTTTACCTAGCTTATTGTAGGACTTTCCTGATCTTAAGTCAGAAGACTTCTGTGAACCTGGTCCTTTCTTAGAGATTTTTCTACTTAGACATTAAAATTACATATGTCCTCCTTGCTGATTATTTTCAAAGGGATATTTGCACCTATGTATCTGTACGTGTGTTACACCCACAAATCAAAAGACTGCTCAGATGCAGTATCCGGAAAATCATCTGTAGCTATCCAATGCAGCCTAACTCTGTTGGCAAAAGCAAGCTCCATCTCTTTTCAGTCCAACAGAGCCAACACGTCTCTGCTGTACTTCCAGTGAATCCATTCTAATGGAGAAGGTTGGTTCTCTGACTTGAGCTTAGCTCAAAGTTTAAGATTCACACATATTTAATGTGCAAATGCAACTGGAGACCATGCGCTCACCCTGAGCATCACCATTGCAAGCATTGGAAAGTCCTTACTGGAGAACACGCTTTGAAAAGATCGCATTCTGCCACAGCTACAGCAGTCTGGAATAACAGTATCACCATCAAAGAAGCTGCTCTTAATTCAGACACGTGTTGCTGCTGCTCTGTTACTTCATATAGCTGGCTGGATTTGCTACCAGTTGCTAAACATTTTGCATATCAATGTTAAATAGTTGTCTTCTGTTTTGCTGTGCAAACACACTAGAAAATGAATGCAGCCAGGAAAAGCCCCTCCTATTGTTAGAACAATCAGGAACATTAAGTTATATGAAAATAAATCTGCCAGTACAAGGTAAAAAGGTACTAGCTGAGGCCAAACATTGTGTCTGAACCAGATTCATGGTTGTAGTCATATACAAAAAGTCAGAATTTACCTAATCTAGATCCTGGCCCAGAAAGACACTGGATTTTTTTTAACAATAGTGGTAGCAAAGGTTTGAACACGGTTAGCCTTTAAACAAAAGAAACACAATAACATAGAGATCAGTGTGAAAACATGTAAAAAATTGAATTTGCAGGGGTTCCTGAGGGAAGACAGAGCTGTCAGCACAATCCTTTACTGACTTTGGGTTTCAGCTGTTAACACTTCTGCTCGGTTTAGCACAATGGGACTCGACTCCTGACTGTGCCATTTAGTCATTAGCCATCATAATGTCTGGCACATTCACATTATTTAAATCAATTCTCTTTCTCTGTACTTAGGAAAATATTTAACATTTTAGTAACTAAGAGGCAGGACAGGAAAATTAGCAGCACTGAAAGGGTGGTGAATTTCTTTGTAAGCTCTAAAAGCTGTAAATCACTGTTGTCTTCTTCTGACAGCTGTCAAAAATATATGGTCCTGTCTTCAGTGTTCAGATGGGGCTAAGGAAAATCGTAGTGATTTCTGGGTATGAGACAGTGAAGGAAGCTCTTGTAAACCAGGCAGATGCATTTGCAGAGAGACCTAAAATCCCAATCTTTGAAGATTTGACTAGAGGAAATGGTGAGTTGTTTTTCTTCATCAGCTTGACTTATTCCAAACATTTTTTTCCTACAGAAGCAGCAGAGGCCGGCACATCACTTTGGATCAGAGACCCCATAAGACATTGGAAATAGGGAGAAATTTCATTGATTTCAGTGGGTTTGTTCAAATTTGAAACTACTGACAGTGATAACAAAACCACCATAACAATAGCCACAGCAACAGATAATCGATAGTGTCACGCTTTCAGGATCTAGAACAGGGTCGTGCATGCCAGGGAAAGCATCTCCAGCTCTCATGATACAGTTCTGGACTTCTGTTGTTTTGGGCTTATCATAGAACCTCCTTTTCCTGAACTGAGTATTATACCGCTGCTTCTTATTTCAAGTGGTGAATGGTGCTTTTAAAATCTGAATGTGACAATAGAATGGAACACATACAAAATTGGGGATTTATTTTAATAAGGGAAATACAGTATACTGAGCTGGGTTCCCAAATGAGAATTTCACACCCAAACTTCATTCTAACTTTGCATGAGAGTTTCATATTCACATCTCCAAAGACCCTTGGACAAATTCAGGAATAATTTTGCGAACACTTTAGCAGTTGCATCTTTTGATCACATTATTGCATGTAAGCTTTCTTTACACCTTACTTGTTTTCCTTGAAAATACACAGCTAAAGTCATTAATTACATGGTGTAACAATCAGAGTGAAAAAATTGAATGAGGAGGGTTTAAGATGTTACCTAAATGTTAAAGCCATTTGTGCCTAGTCAGGTTTCTCCTGCAATCATCAGAAACATGAGATCTCAGTTCAATTCCACTTCAAAAGTATGATGATCAGCAGTTTGAACTTGAATTTCCAATGCCCTCTTTCTTTCAGTGACAAGTGTCTCTCAGAGACATATATTCTTCTTAAGATTTGATTAAATACCTCTTAAATAGTTTATCCTCCTTTTTTGTGTGCAATAAACATATTGTTGAGGCCTGAAAAATTTAAGGGAAAGTTGGGGGGTTTCCTCAGCCAGATGTAATTTAGCTTATTTTAAAAGTGACTGCTACTAAACAGCTACATTATTTGTCTACAAATTAGTTACTTAAAATCTTCCGCCACCTTGAAATGTTCTCTTTGCGTCAGGGATTGTTTTTGCTCACGGTGAAAACTGGAAGGTAATGCGAAGATTTACTCTCACAACCTTACGAGACTTTGGAATGGGAAAAAGGGCCATTGAGGACCGCATTGTGGAGGAGTACGGGTATCTGGCAGACACCATTGGGTCACAAGAAGGTGGGTAGATTCTTCAAACCTCTAAGGTTTTGTTCAAGTACCCAGAGGCTTGCCAGTAACCTTCTCAAGTTCAGATCTTTTTAAGAAACGTGGTACTTCAGGCTGAACCAATTGGATGAATTTGGCTCCTCTGGCATTTTTGTGTCTTGGCATGGAATTCTAACATTGAATGATAATCAATAACAGCAATCAATAATAAAAAATAAATAAATAGCTCTAATGAGTGTTAAATATGCATAGTCTCTTGCCACAGTGTAATGTATTCTTTTGTTCATTGTGTAGGAAAGCCCTTTGATGCTAGCAAAATAATTAATGCAGCAGTTGCTAACATAATTGTGTCAATATTACTTGGAAAACGATTTGACTACAAAGACTCCAGATTTGTGAGACTTCTACACTTGACCAATGAAAGCATGAGGCTTGCTGGGAAACCGTTGGTTACGGTAATGATAAACATTTTTATGTTGCTGTTCCTATGGATGCCGTAGGAACATTAATACTGGTGGCCAATTGTTTCTATTAAACAGGAAAACCTGAGACTTTGAGAGATATTAGGTTTAAAAGCACTTCCTGGGACAACACAAAGCTTGGAAGACAGTCTGGAAACCTTGAAGCCAACAATCAAACCCCCAATCTCTTAAAAACATACTTGAGCTGTAGTTTGAAGAGTGCTAAATCTGGACTAAGAAAATCAGACCCTAGTTCCCCTCTCTACTTGCTCTAAGCTATTTTGTCCCTTGTGACTGCAGCATTCTGAGGTGATCTGAATCTAGAAAATAATCCAACTTAAAAAAAAATATATATATATATATAGGTCAAGAGATTTTAGAGAGTTTAACTTTTTATGAGATAACTTTCCCAATCAAGTGTATTGTTCAGACACACAGATGTTTGTGTTGGCACAGCAGAGCCTGGTATGAGGAAAGGAGCCCCTGAGAAAGGAGAACAACAAGGGTTGTTTCTTCTGGCAGCAACGCTTGCTGAGATGCACACTGAATTGGTCTTTAAGAAAAGCAATGGAGCCTTGTAAGCTGACGCCTCTCAGGGAAGGGAGAACACTGAGTGGCCTCGCTGCTCTTCCTACTACACTTGGTAAATGCAACACTCATGATACAACATGAGGTGGATCTAAACTTCCAGTTTATGGACCATGAAATGACTGCCAGGACAATTCTTCTAGACAGACGTAGGCTAGAAGAACTGGTGTGAAGGTAGCACTAACTCCTTTTCCAGAGCACAAAAACCCTCAAAGCTAATTATACACCACATGAATTACTTGTGTGAACACAGCCTTCTACCAGACACTCTTCTGAGAGAGCAGAGATTATCTGTACACATACACACCATTTAGTGCATGAACAGCGAGCACAGCATTCCCCAAAAATATGGTTCACACATATAACGCGACGGAGCAATACAGTATATTCTCTCAGAACATGAGGGAGAAGCTATAGAGTATGTGGCCTACCTGTATGAGGAGCCCTGATACAAAATATATTTTCCCATACTTCTAATACACTGAAATGTCTCAATGAGTAACAAATATTCTCTGATACCCACAGGCAATGCTGCCACACACCAGATTCACTCCTGTTCCTTTAAATTTTGAAACAGGAAAAAAGTTAGCAGAAGAGCTGGCCAAAACAATAAAATGTTTCTGGCCAATGTTTCTATCTCCCTGGAGGCAGGTTCCAGGTGTTTGAGTCTGACATCCACGCTACTCCTGCAAAATAGTCTCTCCTTACCGTAATTTGGGGCTGAGAAGTTTCTTTGTATTCAGTGATCCTTGATGGATATTCTACCATGATTTAATCCAGTAACTTTTTCATATTCTAAAGAACAAAATATTAAGTCTTGGCATTCACAAAATAGGCATAATATTATTAATTTGTTTCTGCAGTGTTTTCAGACCTCTGGCTTGTAAATTCTCTCTGATATCTTTCACTCTTGTAGATGTACAACATCTTTCCACACCTTGGATTCCTCCTAAGGGCTAACAAGACTCTTCTCCAAAACAGAGATGAATTCCATGCTTATATAAAAGTTACCTTTGTAGAACATCTCAAAACCCTGGACAAAAATGATCAAAGAAGTTTCATTGATGCATTCCTGGTTAAACAGCAGGAGGTAAATGGATCTTTTCTCATTTATTCCAACTTTCATGGTTATATGAAGATATTTACAATTTCCTTTCAGTCCTTATAAGAATAGCTGTATTTCTTTAGGGCAGCTGTCTTTGACAAAGCACATATAATGAACTAGTAGAGCTGAACAGATATTTCACTCTGTCACAGTTCCAATGCCTTTTAAACAGCAAACATTTATTCTTATTTATGCTTTTCTTCAGACGATATCAATATATTTACAGAGGTTGCGTCTTTTTACCTGCTCTCTCTGTTGTCCTAGCCCTTCTGGCTCTTTCAAAAACATAGTGCATTACAGAACAAAAGTGCTACCTGTGCTTTACTGGGATCCTCATTTGGGGTCTCTGATATATCTGCGTTACCTTCTTCATAGAGGAACCAGCTCTTTTTGCAGGTGGCCCCAGTAAACACAGAGATCATGTAAAACATAAAACCTATGATGTCAACAGTTTTCTCTGGGTACAAGCCCAAAGCTCTTCTTTGTCTTCCACGCTTTTTTAAAATGTAGGATTTATTTCTTAGTAAATGTTTAGCTACATAAATTTCATTTTCACATGGAAAGCTTTACGTTTCCATCCTTTTATCTCAATCACTTCCTTCAGGAGAAATCGACCACCAATGGGTATTTCCATAATGGCAACTTGCTAAGCTTGGTGAGCAATTTGTTTACTGCTGGTGTTGAGACAATTTCCACCACACTAAATTGGAGCTTTCTGCTGATGCTGAAGTACCCTGAAATTCAGAGTAAGTGGTTTTATGACCGATGCTGTTACACCCAGGGAGTTAGCAACTGAACAGGAACCTGGAGGGTCAACATATCTGTTAACACACTAAGTTACAAAAAGCCAAGATTTCCAGCTAATTACTGTCTAGGTTTCGCCGTGCCCTGTGGTTCAGACCCGGTGAGGGGCACGCTTGTCAGCCTACCAGTAGATTACAAACACACTTCATATGGGCCAGGTCCTTTGCTCAGTAAACAAAAACTCACTAATTAAAGAGAGTTGTCCTGTGTTAATTAATGAAATTGTTTCACGTTTCCCTCAGAAACAGGATGCTGATAAACCAAAGGCCTGTGCAGATGTTAAATGGACTGTACCAAGGTTGTAAACACCTGAGAAGATTCAGGGAATCACTCTTTGTCTGATATCTGCATTCCAGTTTATGGTACGCAGTTGTTAGGAGTCAAGTGGGGTTTTTGAGACACCTCTTGGTCAGAGTAAGAAACTTTATGCAGAAGAGAGGGCAGAAAAATACATGTATTTATATCTCTTATTGAGAAAGAAATAATCAAACACTATAGTTCTGCCCACTTCCCATTATTTCTGAAAGGAAAAGCAGATTTTTGGAGAATTTATCATTTTCACTCAAGGTCTTTTATGCTTTACATCAGTAAAACACAGTATGTCTCAGAGATGAATGAGCCCTTGTCACTTCCTTATAGTTGATTCTTTCCTCAGGAAAGGTCCAAGAAGAGATAGAGCAAGTGATAGGGTCAAACCCCCCACGGATTGAGCATCGAACTCAGATGCCATATACGGATGCTGTCATCCACGAAATTCAGAGGTTCTCTAATATCCTGCCATTGGATTTGCCTCATGAGACGGCTGCAGATGTCACTCTCAAAGGCTATTTCATTCCCAAGGTGAGACGCTTACGGGATTTTTTCTTTTAGCATTTCTTCTTTCTCAAACCTGGTTAATGTGATAAACATGAACACTGTAATGAAGTCACATAACAGCAGTCAGAATAATCTCCTTCTTCAGGCTGACAATCTTGAAGCCTTATTGCCATTACTGCCACCAAGATACTTATCCGCGGATTAATTCCACTGTCTTGTTTTGCAGGGAACCTACATCATCCCCTTACTGACCTCTGTCCTGCGAGACAAATTGCAGTGGGAAAAACCAGACATGTTCTATCCTGAGCACTTTCTTGATGCCAACGGAAAATTTGTGAAGAAAGATGCTTTCATGCCTTTTTCAGCAGGTGCCTTCTCTTTTCCATTTACTGCTGTTGCAAGTACAGATCTTAGACAAGAACTTCTTAAATATGAGGGAGGTTTTCAGCAAATTACATGATGGTTTAGATAACAGATTTCTGCATTACACTCTGTAGCCCACAACTGCTCTATGGCCTAGGCTTCTTTGTCTCTGACTCTTACCATCCCCAGCTGCATTGTCTATGACCACAGACAAAGTACACAGAGAAGGTGGCTTCTGTGTCTTTCCTGGGGAACCACCTTTCATTTTTGCACATCCCATAGAATATCTCCACTACCGTCCTCCTCAGTCCCACTCTAGTCAGCATTTGTGAGTCTCCAAGATCCTTTCTGACAAAATTCAGCATAAAAAAATGTCTGTGACTACACTAATAGAGCCAAAGTCTAGTCTAAACCAGCCAAAGTTGGTCTGGGATCCAAAAATTGAACCAAGTAGAGGAAAAATCTGAAAATGAAGAAAAATACAAATGCTATTGAAAAATGGAATTAAGGAATTCAGACAGCATTTCCATACATTTGTCCCCAAATGCAAGCATTTAGACAAAGGGAAAGAAAAAAAAATCACCAGGTGGCTTTTTTATCATACCTCTGAAGACCAAGTATCCTCTCTCAAATGATTCTTCTACTCAATAAACTTTTAACAGCTATTGTGTTCTTTATCCATAGCTAGGATATTTCAAGTGTTCTGGATTCAGCAGCTCAGAATAAGAGCTGCTCAGAGGTTTTTCTTTCTTCCAACTATTGAAGAAACAGCTCCCACTGACTCTCTTATGGCCGTTCTGCATTTTGTTCCAGGGCGGAGGATCTGTGCTGGAGAGACTCTTGCCAAAATGGAACTCTTCCTCTTCTTCACCAGCCTCCTGCAGAGGTTCACCTTCCACCCTCCCCCTGGAGTTTCCATCTCAGACCTGGACCTCAGCCCTGCTATTTCATTTAATGTCATCCCCAAACCCTATAAAATGTGTGCTGTAGCACGTTCCTAGAGCTCTAATCAGCATCAATTTGTTTCAAAAAATGTTTACATTACTTTTCTTTTTCATTATATCTGCCTTCTTAATTCTTTGGACAAAATAATTCACAACATTACATCTTAATGAAGGTTTCCAGTACTTCTAAAACAAAGTGGTGTTCTTTTATTTTTTTATTTATTGGGGGAGGGCAGAAGTGGACCAGCAATGTGGACCAATTTATGACTCATCGATCAACCTATTAGATCATCTAATCTCGGCTAAATAATACAGACCCTCAGCTTTCACTTTCTTACTTTAATTTTCACTTGGTAGTGTATTTGTTGAAAGCATATCCCCCAGAACACTCCCAAGCCCAGGTTTCTCCAAAGAGACATATGGACCATGAAGCTGTGCCTAGGTTGTACTATTCTGCTTAAAGATAAGCACTGCAGAGCCTCTGTGGTGAATATGGCATGTTCAGAATTCCAGGTCTTCAGAAGAGAAGGGTTGTTTGGGCTTGGCAGGCAGGTGGGTTTGAAGCTGGGTTGGATATGCATATCTGCCCCAAAACCTCACTGAGGCTTCTCCTGTTGGGTCTTCCCACAATATTCCATGCCCTGCTATTTCTCCTGAGAGTAGGTGTTGAAGTAGTGTGGGTCTCCTTACTCAAGCAAGGTTCTGATCATTAGGCTGTAAATAATTAAATAATTACGACGAGATTCAATCCACTTTAAAGTTGATCTACAGACAATTGCTTTAACTCCAAGCCTCTAGCACCATTTTAGATACCCTCAGATCTTTTGCTTGGCCTTCAGCTGCCAGGCTTGGGGGGACAGGTCCTACGCCATATAAGCCCCACGTGCATGTTTCAGATAATGTAGATACTGAAAACATCTATAAGTTCAAATGTAGACTGCTAGATAGAGACTAATGATTAAAGACTCAAAAGTGAAAATGAGAATCCAAAAATTACATGAATGGTTACATCATTTTTATTTTCAGAAGCAAATTTGCCCTCCTCTTGAATTCTTCTAATGTAATAATTTCCTTTTAATTTTAAGGAAAAATTTTACATAGGAGTAGTAAACTTCTCATATAGATCTGTTTATTTTAGTTTCTGGATTCACAAAGGTGTCAGGAAATTAAGCCTAAGGTTTTTCTTTGTTTCCAAATTTCAAGAGGCAAAGGCTTTTAAAGTCACGCCTTTCCTACTTTCCAATCCAGATTGCAGAGCAGGTGTAGGTGAAAACCTTGCCAACATGGAGCTCTTCCTGTTCTTTACAAGACTCTCCAAATCCATCATTCATCCTGGCCATTTTAAACAATACACAGTTGTCTCCACTTCCAGTAGAGGACAGACCAGAAAAGCAATGCAGAAGAATGGTCCCACTTACTAGGTATACAACAGAAGAATACTCCTGTATATCTTCATGGTGCTCTATGAGCTGGATATGTTGTTATTCCCTCTGAACTGTGCTAACTGTACATCCCCCTTATCAGGTACTATTTTGCATCTCAGGGGGAACGACTTAAAACAAAACAGAGCTGCTGCAGTGGAGGTCATAGTACTCCAGATTCCAGTTCAAGAAAAACTGATGTAACTTACAGGACATTTCCATTGCAGTCTTATGTGTGTTTTCTGAGCTGTGTTTGCACTTGGAGAAGATGATGTTTTTCATTAGATAGCTGATATCTGTTAAAATTGCAATTTCATTAGCTTTACCAGGAATAATTTTTTTTTTTTTCATTCTCTGTCCCTGAATTTTAAATGTTAAAAACATTTATGAAAGTATGGAGGGGTTCCACTGAAGGTAAGGTTTGAAAAAGGGAATCACTGTAGAAAAGATATTAGAAGTAGGTGATCACATTTCATTTTCTGAAGCTGTTCTTTCTCATATCATCAAAGTACTCAAAACAGATGTTTGCATTTCTTGCTCCTATTAACCGTTAAACAAAACACATTTATCTCGGGAATAAAAGAAATATAATGTAACAAGAAGCCTTGCATTTATCTTATAAATAAAGATTATGAAGCCATAGAAAGAATGTGATAATTAAAAGCGTGATCACAGTGCATGGAGGGGCAGGAGGTGATACAATTGCACTGTGTTTTCTTGAGAGAGTGTTTCTGTATGTACAAATCAGCTAATCTTATCTAACCACCTTTGTACGTATTGATTTACATGACCTCCATTATCCTACTATCTGTATCTGAGGCTTTTCCACGTACCTATCTTCAAAGACAGAGCTACATCAAAATGGATTTTTTAGTTATTTTCCAGCTCCAACATTTCAGAAAAAAACCCACTCATTTTAAATACTGTTTTTCACTTTGGGGGTTGGAGACAAAATAATGAAAAAAAAATTATTTTTCCACGAGCAAAACAGGCCCCTGTTCCTTACACTACTTCTGGTCAGGAGTTGCCATCAGCCCTGAAGAGGCTAAACCTCCATTTCTAGGTCTTTACTAATTCAGAAGAGTGTGGATGTCATCTGAAAGATGGCAATGCCAGATTGTGCATGAGCTATAGTACAGTTGCTTGGCATTTGCAGGATCACCAGAATGAACACCGTCATGGAGGCTGTAACTCCTCCAGGCCAGTCCCACACACTTCAGAAGAAGGCAGATCCCAGTTGTACTAGAAACAGGACATTTATGCACATCTAATGTTCACCGAAAAGGCCCACAGTTATAATCACAAGAGTGCTTAATCTGTTGGTTTGCCCAACTGCCTGGGACAGTCTGGGCACACTACTGTCAGACATACCAGCTGACTGCCTGCTTCTCACCCGGAAAAGAAACAGAAACACTCCCTCTACCACATGACACTTGCATCTGTAAAGTGGCAATATCCTCTTTAATCATTATTTCTCTCTTATTTCCCTGCTATTTTCTGTGGACCTTCTTGCAATGATGAAAGGCCTACAATGCTACAAGTCAAATAGCCCTGAAAATTTATTTCACAAATACAGATGTATCTGCGCAGCCTACCATATGCAAAGAAATATCAGTTGAGTACTTTTTATAGCAGATCTCTTCTCAGGAAAAACCTTAAGCCAAGTTAACATGAGTCCAGAGGGTCATTAAGATAACCTCAGCAAATAAAGCATTTTTGCACCCATGGCAAAATAGCTGGTGCTTTTGTAATGAACCTTCTGACTTGCTATTAAACATTGCATAAACACTGTCTCCAAATTCCAGCTGGCAGAGGGCTCCCACCTCCTGGTGACAGTAATAGGAAGTTAAAACTGACTGAGAGCCAAAAGAGCCTTAGGTTGATATTGCTTCAAGCCTCCACATCTGCTTTCTCCCCGTAGGTAGCACAGGAGTTGAGTGATACTCTTGGTTCACGTCCAGCATCCTCAGGGTGCCACCCAGACACATCAGGGCTCATTGGCCAAGTGCTGGTGCAATGGACATAGTTGATGTTAAGGAATTATGACAGGGCGCACAGAGGAACCTTCTCTCATGAAGCGGGATGATGGTCATCCTTTTTGTGTGTGCTTATTGCTTGTCCTGACTTTTCTATTGACTATGAAAAACAGGTGCTCTCTATCTAAACGTCAACCCTGAACTCCACCTAAAAGTGCAATAGGAGGAAAACTTCAAATACTACATAATTCATTCTCTTTACTGCAGATGCCCTTTCATCACACCACCATATAATTTCTGATTTGTGTCAAAAATATTTTTTGGCAATTAAAAGGGATCATCCCAGTTATGAAGAATTCATATCATTTTGGGACTAATATACAAAGCATGACCAGAAAATAAGGGGTTATGGAGAGGCCCAAGATCACGCATGCCTCTGTGTGAATCTGTTGCAAGGACATTAATATGTCTAGGTTGTGGGCACAGCCTGCTCCAGTACTGAGTCTATAGACCTGTCATCTGCACTTCACATGGCAGATGGCTCCTCACACTCTTCCATTAACTGGCAATACTTCTAGGAGTAGACAGAAAAGATAAATCCACTTCCATGAAAATTTCGTGTTCTTATTATCAACACCTTTCTGCAGGCAAGAAGATAGAAACAGCAAAGCTCATATTACTGCTTCAGTGAGTTCCCCACACTGGTTATACTTTGAGGGTTTCCAATCAAAAAGTGGACAGTCCTGTCTGAATTGACCCTGCTCTTTCCTCCAGGATGTTTATTTGCCTAGGCAGCCTGAATTTCTGCCTTTCATGTGACAGGATCCTATATTGCATGACCATCTCAGGCTCTTTGCTGTGGTATCTGTTTATCAGATGGTTATTTTCTGTCTTCAAATCAAACCACCACTGGATGTAGTTACCTGGAAATTATTCTCCCTCTTGATAAATACAGGATCTCCACAGCTTCTGTAAAAATGGTCTAATTGGCTGAATGAGATAGAATTTCGAGGTAGACATCTGGCCCTATTGAATGCAATGCCAGAATTTACCTGGACTTGATAAAGACAAGGATTGTAATCTTTATATATTCCATTATCCTAAAATACTGGGCTGCCTTAAACCCAGATTGGCCTTTGAATCAGATGTGTATACATCTGTGCACCTGCTCACACACCAACAAAGCACTATCATTTCCTGCAATTCTCACTTTTCTATGGTCTTGCAGAAATTCTCTGTTGTATGACAATAGTTTCCTCCTGCCAGGTATCCCTGCTTTGCTCAAAAAAAATTTTCATCTTTTTAAAAATTGATGATTTTGGTTTTCTAAAACCAAATCTGCCAGCCCTGTACGAGTTCTTCAGATACATATACTGTCTTTCAAATGGCAGTGCACATACAAATGACATTCTTATATTTAATTCAGTATGAAACTCAGAAAGCTAAAATAGTAATGGAATATTTGAATATTAATGAAATTAAATGTCTCAATCCACCCTTTTGCCCTCCTTTTAAAAATTTTGTAATTTTTTTAGTCCAGGACCTGCTGATCTTTTGTGCGCTAAAAGGACATGTTGCCTCCTACTGTGCTCCAGGCATAGATTTAGCAAGGGAAGGTGCCTCCCATTAGTACCATCCTGTCAGGTACCCGCTGCAAGTCAAGTTACCCTGGAACTAGCTCATGCCTGTGTCAGCATCACCTCCTCACAGACCTGCAGGCATCCAGCCCTGTATCACTCTGTCCCTTCCAAAGGTCTATGTACATAAACTATTTATCTTTCCTGCTCACCTGGGCCATTGTTAGTTAACCCATTAGATCACATTGTTAGTGATGCCAAAGTATGCAGGGAAGAAAACTAGCAAGCAAATCAGTTGGGTACTGTGTGAAGCTTTGAAACTACATGAAGCCAGAACTCATAATGTCTGAATTTTTAGCATCTTGACAGCTGCTGTTCAGAGGCTCCCTGGCAGCTTTTTGGCCAGCAATATGCCACTGCTATGCCTCTCATCCACATTGTCTAAATCAGAGATCTGAGTGGCAGCGTTGACATAAGTCAAGCCAGCAGCTTAGAGGACAGGCAAACCTTGGAGGAAGCAACAGTCTCTTGGGTATTAACCAATCTACTTTTTTACTTGAATCTGTGTAGAATGCACTTTTTCCTCTCTTTCTTACACTTCCTGGGCATATGCTGTCTCCATTAAACCTTTACAGCAATGGGGCCAATTGCTTAGCTTTCATATAGGACTAAGGACACCCTTGCTGGCAATACCAGTAGAAACAGGTAGAAAATATAATGAACAGGCCCATGTTTCCTCCCCAGTCGCTTCAGAGCATTTCTGTAGGCTTGATTCTCTAAGGTCCTTCCCCTGAAGCTCGTGGCTCATTTTCTCAAGTACAGAAACCGACCTAACCTTGTTTCTCCAACAGGCTAGCCCCTCAAACCTTCTTTCCCTTTCCCCCATGGCTTGTCCCTCTTTTTCTCTCTTTTGCTCTGTTTCCCAGAGAAATTCAGGAATTAATCTGCACGGCTTTACCTGAACTCTTTGTCCAGCCTTTTTTTGTCCTCTACCTTTCTGTTCTCCTTGCTTTGCCAGACAGGACCGACAAAACTGGTTCTCACTCAGGGTTTCGTTAATCTCCTTGTCAAAAGGAAACAGGACTCCTTTTGTTCTGGATCTGACTCCTGTGAAGTGCTGCAATCATGGCCCCTTCCAATTCAGTAGATAACACAAGCTTAAGGCTAAATCTTAATAGTCCCCATTAAGCATTTAATGATCGACTCATTTCAGGTCTGTGAGGAACCTTACCAGCAGTGCTGTGTATATGTTTGCACAGAGAGATCCCTTAGAGATACCCACTAAAGATACATAGCAAACTCACCAGAAAGCAGCACCTGTAGACACACATCCCCTTCACAGTCACACCCTGCTTCCAGTCACACCCATTCAAATTCAAAAAGTGAAACCATGATGCAAAACTGGAATGACAATGGATTCACAGGTTCACAGTGCCACGGGATAATTCAGGTTGGAAGGGACTGCAGGAGGTCAGTGTCAGCCATGAGGTCAGACCAGACTGCTCAGGGCTTTATCCAGTCTGATTTTGAATCCAGATGGAGCCAAATACAGTTTTGGACATACATAGGTGTAACAGAAAGTACAATACCTCTCCGGGTCAAAGTTAAATGCCAAAATAGTATATTAAGCCTCCCACTCTTCTGTTTTCCAATGGAGATCTGATTTTGGTACAGTTCTCAGGCTGAGATCCAGGCTCTTTAGATGAGCTTGCATGGCGTGATGCTTATTGCACTACTTGGCCATGAGCAGAAGGCACTGCTGTGACAGATGCAGTCTCCACGACAGTGACAAATTGCTCACAAGGAAAATTATCAATAGAAGACCACCACTGCATTACCAATTTGCTTTTCTCTGGAGATATATTGGTAAATAGACATGCTGTAACATGGAAAGCTAAGAAATACTGACTAAATAACAAAGTCTAGTGATTCTTAAAATATAAAAGAGAAGCAGTGTATTGGACCAGATGCCTTGTGAACCAAGAGTCCTCCCATTTTAAACTATCTCCTGCAAGGTGATGGAAAAGGTGCTCCAGAGTAGCAGTTTATACAGTACCAGGAATCAACAGAAATACTAGAAGTTAAGAATGTCCTCTGGAAACAACTGCCTCGATTAGCAAAGCACGGTGACCACCAGCAAGAAAAACATTCAGAGCTGCTCTGAATGTTACTGTGTTGGTAGCACCTCAAGACACAAGCTGTTAGTTAAAAGCATGTGCAACTGGCAGGATTCAGCTACAAATTCAGATGTAAATTTAGGTGTCTGATTATCAGTGTCTATATGTGCTCTTGTGACTTAATTCAGTTGTTTGGATCTTGAGTGTTGTTTGAGATGTTATATGAGAGTTGATGTCCAATGGGTAGCCCAGAAGAGTGTTGGTCTACCATTCGGCCTTTCAACATCAAGAAGGTATCTCAAATATTCTAAGATGCCTGAAGCTGGACTAGACACCCATGCCTAGGCAAGTAAGTAGCAGCTTAGTCTACATTGTCATTATTTAATGAGGATCTCCTGAAAACAGTCAGTGGAACTAGACAGTGATTTGACTTAACTTAAACAGACACGTTTGTTCAGCATTAATCGAACCCTGCCCTTAGTGTCATTTCAGACACCATGGAACATTAGAGATACCTGCACAGGGTTAACAGATGTGACATGTCGGAGATTTGTTGCCTTCTGGACCAGCAGCTGCAGATCAGAAAGGGTACCCTGGGGCCCTGCCTGCCTTTGGCCAACCAGATAGAGCCCTCGTTATACTTTATATCATAGGCAACCGGCCTTTGATAGTTGTGCTGCTCAGGGAACAACTTCTCAGTCATGTCGTTATCTTCCTAGTAAGCTCCTGTGCAAAAGCCTTATCAGCTTTGGCATATACAGGACTTCCATGTGTCCTCCCATGGCCTTCAGTGTTAGCATCTTCATCGCTGCTCCCAGGCATTCTCCTGGCTTGTAGGGTTTAGCCACGTCCCCAGGAAGTGTGGTCACTTATCTTAAATACGTATCTATACTTGGACACTCTTGACTGAGAGACAACGTAGATATCTCAGAGCTTCTGCCAAATTTTATGTAAGCTTTAAACTGGTGTGAAAACAATGAGACTTACTCTACCCGCAGAAGGAGTATTTGCAAAGCATTTGGAGTCATTTACTGATAGAACTGATGAAAATGACCTTTAGCAAGCCCTTCTGACTTCTGCTAAAACACCTATGTGTTGGAGTTAAAATCTGCAAGACTTTATCCAGCTTCTGCATGTTTAGCTCTACCATGAGTAGAAGACAGACAGACAGATTTGTCGATATGTACCTTGAGCACAAAGGAGACACACAGTAGAAAGGAGACAGACTTGTTCCTGTAATGGACACTAACTACTTCTTTATAAATTTTTTCTTTAATTCAGATGGCTCCTTACAGGTTTCTCTGCTTCTTAATTTCACATATTTAATTTCACTCTTTTAGGCCATCTTAGGGAAAGGAGAGGCTTGAGGACTTATACCAAAACAGACAGATGGTGTCAGAGGTGTTCAAGGATTCTGCTATGGATATCCCAGAAAATGGCTATATAGAAGGAATATTTCTTCAGTCAGAAGCAGTACAATCGGAATATCCATCACAGTTCAACTATTAAACTTACAACCCTTCCTAGTCTTTTGGATTTGCCATGCACAGCTTTCCCCAAGCAGAGAAGTAACGAGCAGTCAGTACCTTCTATTTTAGGCTTATGCAGGAACCTCTTGTATGATTTCTGATCTCACCCAAGTTATTAAATTCCACCAGAGTGCTCCTGCAGTACAGAAAAGTTGATCTGAATGTAGTGGTTTGTGAGGTTTGGCTATAAGTGAGATTTGGCTAAAAATTGAAAAGGTGTATGAATCACTCTGAAAAACGAGCAGGGAAGAAACCAGGCATTCATGCTTTTCAGCAAAGTTATTGATGGTATATTCGTCTCCAGGACATTACCCTGTGCTGGAAAGCCACAGCTAGGTAATTTCTTAGCTAAAGTGGTAGCCACAAGCCTGCTATAACCCTTCCTCCGATGCTCTGGGAGAGTGTAACCATGAATCATGGTGGCAAACTGGTCTGTCAGGCTCCAGGAGAGGGGATACCCATTGTCATCCAAGACACAGACACTGGGGAAGCAGCAAATGAGGTTAGCAAGGTACTTCTGGCTCCTTGGGTTGCCCCGCGCCCCCCCCCCCCCCCCCCCCCCCCCCCCGTGACCAGGTTTTGCTGAGCAGGCTGGCATGGGAGATGTCCAGGTAAGTCAGTGTTAATTTAGGGTCCATCCTAAGAGACAATACAGAAAGTGTATTAGGCAGAAAGCTGTCCCTCCTAACCTCCAAGCAACTGCACTAGATTTAAAGCTGTCTTCTCCAGACGAACAGATTTCCAAGTTTATATCATAAAGCAGAATCAAAGAGAGCTGAGTTCATTGGGCTGGAGGTTTGGGAATAATTACAGAGGGAAGTGCCTCTTCGATCTAGGTCTTTGTTTATATAAAATCCTGAGTCCACACAACACACTCCAGAGGTGCCTTATTCCTTACAGGAAAAGTGGAGAATACGTTAAGGAAGGCAAGGAGCCCCAGTGACACATTAGGTGGCACAGGAGAGTGGAAAGGATTTGATTTCCAGTCTCTCATCCTCCAAGGCTGATAGCTTTCTGGATTTTGAATCCACTGCTGAGAAATTTATTCCACAAAAAATGGAGCCTCTGGTTCCCCTACTCTTCTGCTCTGATGTCAGACCGATACCTAACTGGCAGATGGACGTTAGAAAACTTACAAGACTTCGAGCAGTCATGTAAAGCCTCCTTGTGAAAAACAAACTTTGCAGGAGTCCTGGGTCCAAATATCAAATCTAAGGAGCTTTGACAGAGGAAGGTCAAAGGAGATGGAAACCAGACCTGTGGATTCCATGTATAGACAAAGAGAAGAGGGGATGAGGACTATTCTGGAATATAAAACTGCAAAAGTGATAGACGGATTAAACAAAAATCTTGGGGGATTTTTAAGTATTTAAGGGAATAGTTCCTCCCTACCAAGTAAGTCCTCAGTCAGGTTTTTGACCCAGTCAGAGAAAGACTAGCAGTCTTCCTGATTTTTTTTATGAAAATATATTTTCAGGAAATATATTGCTATAGTAAGGACATCAACAAAAGACATGGCGTGCTTAGACGTACTGAAGTCTGACATCTGGCAGCATGTCCAGGTCTGAATGGATAACCATCTGGAAACAGGATATTTTCACATCTACCTTCTTAGATAAAGCCACTGTTCTGGATATTTCACATATTCCATCCTGGAGCCCTATGTATACAAAGATAAATACTGAAGCACTTTAAAAAAAAAGCTGCTTTTTTTTTTTTTTTTTTTTAATAAAGTCCAGTAGTACACTTTTAATGGAACTAGCCAGGTATTTAAAATCTCCAAAATTAACTAGGTTGCTTCCACACTTTGGCTATGGCTTTATATACACAAAGGTCAGAAGACACCACACTTTTCATCTAATCCAATCACTAGAATAATGATTCCCTCCAAGTGACTTCCCTATCTAACTCCTACCCTCAGTTTGATCCACAGTAAATTACACAGTCGTAATGCAAGGATTTCAATAATGGAGAAATCACCTATTCCATAAGCAAGTTCTTCTACTGATTGGTAACCTTCACCATTAAAAATGTGCATATTGTTTCCCATTTAGGTCTTGTCTAGGTTCAGCTTCCAAACGTTGTTACCACATTAACTACTGCTCAGCTCAGTCTGTATGTTGTCCACAGAATCCTATGGCCAGTAGCAAAAATAAACATAAATATACATGCCTTCCTGCTAAGGAAATAGCTCCATCTAATTGAAAGCTGAACTCGAAATGGTAACAGTGAGTATGATATAGATGAAATTCAAAAGCTAGAAAAGCCATATCCTAGATCTTGTGTTTTATGTAAATACAAGAAATCTTTCTACAGAGCAGAATGGCAGGGTCTGCACTCCATGAAGCCTTTTTAAACTAACTGCTTTATCTATTCTGTTTCCTCTAAACCAAGTAAGGCTGCACTGTACCTTGTATCTGAAAAATTTGTCCCCAGTTGATGGCATTTGTGTTTTCCAGTAGCTCCTGGTAAGCTTGTAGCTCCTTGTAGAAAACTGCATGAGCATTGGTATAATGGTCAAGGTGATCCATCTCATTCTGGGGAGAAAAAATCTGGAAGAATTAAATATTCTCCCCCTTCCCACACACACATCTTTCACATTGGAATCAAAACTCAGTGAAAGCCAACCCTGGAGTTTTAACAAATGTTAAAAGCTTCAAGGTGGCTTCTTTTAGGACATTTGCAGTAGTGACTCTCAAGCAAGACAGCAGAAATATCTGTTGCTCTCCATAGTGTCATATTAGCAGAAAGCAGCAATGGTAGTAAATGCTCATGTACCTAAGGCACAGTAACCCAAACCTGGCAGCAGTTTCTTGAAATTCTTGCCTAATTCAAAGCTCACCTCTACTACTGTTTGTCCCAAAACCAATGCTGTGTTATTTAGTTGCCAAGGTCAACATGTGTAGACCTTGTTGTGTGTGGTGAACAGAGGAAGGTCAAAGGAGATGGAAACCAGACCTGTAGATTCCATGTATAGACAAAGAGAGGAGGGGATGAGGACTATTCTGGAATATAAAACTGCAAAAGTGATAGACGGATTAAAGAAAAATCTTGGGGGATTTTTAAGTATTTAAGGGAATAGTTTCTCCCTACCAAGTGGGAGGTGTGTTAGAACACACCTCTTCTGGTGAACAAAATAGTACCAATGCTTGTTCTCTGCCCTTGAGCTCAAGTAGCAGAGTCTGGCCTCGTCAATACTATTAAACTCTCATAGTCTTCAAAACAGGTTGGAAACATCCAAACTGCCAAGTAGGGATTGTCCATGTCCTGTGCTGACTCTTGCATTGCTGGCCTAGGAGAGCTGGTTGTCCCAGAGAGCATGCCAAGGATTTAACTGCACAGGCAGTACTTTGGTGAGTACTACACCACGAAGAGCTTGTCTCCTAGTCTGGAGACACAAATCCATGCAAGTCAGATTGCTTTATCATGGTGGACAGAAAGACTGAGGCAATGCCCTCTCCCAGCATCTCATTAGCACTGCATGTTATGGAGTAAGACTGCAGAAGTACCCTTCTTTCACCTTATAGCTGCATCTGCTCCATCATTAAAGCTCTTTTTTTTCTGTCTGCACAAAGACTAGAAAGACCAAGGAATCCTGGGAAAGTTCGGCCAAGCAGCATGAGTGCAGGTAAAATGTGTCTGCATAAACTATGCAAGTTATTCTTCAGTCGGTACAATCAATTAGAGCATGTACTTCATAGGCAAGCTTGGTTAGGCTGTCATTGCTAGGCAGAACGTTTCCGGAAAGAGCAGCACTCCCCCTAGTGGGCTTTGTGCTGGCACCCACTGGGATGTCCTATTGCACTTTATGGTTCCACATGCCCCCGTTACATGGTTCCCAGCTAAAGCTAGGCCCATCCACAAAGCTCTCAGCTGAGAGCAACACCTCAGTCATGTTGGATCCACCTCTGAGAAAGAAAGATAAAACCCCATGCCAATCTACCTCCCTCTGTGGATGGGTGATAACAGCTTTGAAGTCTGGCCATGAGTCCACCACCACTTCCTTCCTGAAGGGGTTCCCTCTGTTGATGTTCATCACAGCTCCATAAACCTGCAGGACAAACAGCCAAGAGAAGAAAGACAGTTTGAGACTTGAGACACACTAACGTGGCACCTGTGTTATAAACTGGAGACTGAACTGGTAACACAGAGCTGAAAACACACATTTAAATTTTCACGCACACACATATTTCTCACATAAGTTGATACCTATACACTCACCAGTAAGGCATATTATCATGAAGATAAGCCATTGTCTAATTATGCCAACCCTAATTATTTTGGAGGAGAGGTGGACTGGTTGGCTTCTTTCTTAAGTACATGGATTTGAGTTAGTAGGCAGGGCCAAATGGGTATATCTCAGATGTAGTCATCTAAACAGCAAATATCAGTCAGTCCAGAAGCAGCACAACCGTTTCCTACAGCTTTGATTCCCCAACAAACGTCCTGATTCACTGATGGAAATTCCACAGAAAATGACAAGTCAGAGCTGTGTTACCTTGAGGGACTTGGGGAAACTCCACCTTAGCATTTTCTCCAGCATCTGCAGCTTCATGGAGCATTTGAGCACCAGCATCTTCCTTGCTAGGAACACAGACAAGGTATAAAGAGTCATTCAGAAAAGCAATAGTGTGGAGGAACTGAGTAGCATAATTACTAGTTTCACACTTCCATAAGTGCCCTGCTTCAGCATTTTCCTATGAAAAGCGTTTCAGAATATTTTTTTTTCCAATGTTCAGAGAACAGCAAGATGGGATAGTGTTTGGCAGACCAAGCTGGAGTCAGAAAATCCTGGGCTTAATTTGTTATTCCACACCAGGTTTCTTGTGTAACATCAGGCAGGTCACCTACAAATAGGTTCAAAAAGAAAGCTGTCTCATGTCTGCCCCAGAAAATCATGTTAGTTTTTGCTGGTAAAAACTGTAAAAATGAATTCTTACCACCAAATTCTTTAAGCCTAGGTATGACTGACCTCTTCTACTGATTACTAACAAGTAATTTGTGCTACATTAATTCAGCCTCTAACATTTTAAGGTACATTTCACAGAATCACAGAATGGTTTGGATTGGAAGGGACCTCAAAGCCCATCTAGTTCCAACCCCCCTGCCATGGGCAGGGACACCCTCCACTAGACCACATTGCCCAAAGCCCCATCCAACCTGGCCTTGAACACTTCCAGGGAGCCAGGGGCAGCCACAGCTTCTCTGAGCAATAACAGGTTGCCTCACTATTCTTATCATAACAAATTTCTACCTTATATCTAATCTAAATCTATCTAATCTAATCTTCCCTTCCTTCAGCTTAAGGCCATTACCCCTTGTCCTGTCACTCCCTGCCCTTGTCAACAGTCCCTCTCCAGCTTTCTTGTAGCCCCTTCAGGTACTGGAAGGTGCTGTAAGGTCTCCCCAGAACCTTCTCTTCTCCAGGCTGAACAACCCCAGTTTGGGACAGTTCATCCCCCCAGGGTAACTTCCTCAACAGAGGAGTTATCACAAGAATAACAGCCAGAAATATTATTAGTGAAACAGCTGCCTAGCCTTGGTAATTTTTTTTTTTTCTTTCAAACTTTGCTGTAAATCCAGAGTAGCCCATCCAAAACAACATAGTTACGGTCTGTCAAAAAAAACCCCAAACAAACAAAAAAACTAAACCCAAACCAAACAAACCAAAAAGAAACCCTGAGAAGCAATAAAAATGTATCTTCACTTAAAAAGTCCAAGGAAAGAATTCAAATCCTAAGGTTTCTCAGAAGTACCACATCCTTCATCCTCTCTTTTATCTCTTAAATATGCACCAACTAATCATAAAAGCATTTCCCTTTGCTGCAGTGCATTATAAATCTTAACATAAGTTACAAATCATTGCAGCTATCAAGTATCTACCTTACTACTAATGAACATCTTACAAGCAGCCACCTCTCAGGATCACAGACAGAGCAATAAATCCTGTACAGGGGGCTAGGTGGTCATCCATCCTCAGCTCCCATGTTCGCTTATTAGACATTATACGCCTACTACAAATTTACTGATCCAACAGACAGACCACAAGTAAGACAACAATCAGGTGTCACTCAGTCTGATTTTCCTGTTTTTAAGGGAAATAAATAGCACCTACATACTACAAATGTTGAAGGGTCGGTCTTAGCACTGATGACTTATCTTGTCAGCACTATACGTTAACCTTATAGTTGATCTACTGCAAGTTAGTCAAGGAGTCTTTCCAAGATCACTGCTATGGCTGATCTGTAACCCATAGAAAAAGGCTTCTATTCACTTATTCTTAATACAATGTGCCAATCTGGCCATTTTCTTATTTTCTTTAATTCTACAGATTACACAGCATGTATTTTTTTCTAAGAGCTTTTGTATCTCGTAACTTGAATCTTCCTTCCAGGCTATGTTTAGGTTCCAAACAGTTCAGTTTCCAAGTAACAAGGCTTTGTTTAACAGAGAAATCACACAATGATTAGCACTAATTGCCTCCTCTTGTCCCCAGCAGACAGGTTAATCGACACACTTACACAGGCAATCTGCTCCCCAGGTCAGAGTAGAGATATGTGAACACAGCAAGATAGCAAAGCTCAGACTGCCCCATTAAGACACCTGTGACTTGGAGAAGAAAATATCTTCCAGCATCCACATGATCCACCATCAGTCTCAAGCCCTCCTCTTGTTCCTTGTCTTGCTTCACCAAACATAAAAATTTTGAAAAATTAGCCCATTCTATGATCACATGTGCATATTTACCTTTCTTGAAGCTTATACTCCATTTTCTCACCATTTGCAAGGGGAAAATTGCCTCTATGTCACAGCCCATCAGTATACATGCAACTCTACCTAAAGGCAGCGTTGGTATGTGTTTAAATATACAGCTACTTCTACTTAAGGACAGTTTTTACACCTGGAAGTACTTTCAGATTTAAAACAAATACTGCACCGAGAAACTACCCGATCGCTTACCTGCTTTCAGTCTTGTAGCTTGTCCTTCCAAAGTGCAATGATAAAACTTGAAGTTAGAAAACAATAAAACACATCTACTTTGTGGCTGCATCTGCATGGGGAATGATGAAAGCCCTTGTCCAGAATCCTAAAACTGTAATTTTATTGATCCAAATTGTTCTAAACTGGTGAGCTGTTCCTGAAAGATTCTTTTGTTTGGTTGGTTTTTTTTGGTGGTGGGAGTTTAGAAAGAAAAGACAGAGCCAGCCACACCTTCAGAGGAGGAGGGTGTAAGCATAGTTAACAGTCAAAAGGCTTGTTCAAGACTATAGGCTCTGGCAGGAACCTTTAATTTTTTCATTAAGACATTTAATCTCTTTGCATTCATACCAGTGAATGATCTGCTTTGCACATAATTATCCTTTTTCTCCTCAGTGGCAGTGAAATTTAAGTAGTCAAGTCTCATTCTCAGTGCCAAGCTGCGTACCATGAGGGAATTTAGAGCCTGAGAGAAAATGAGATGCATTCTGCCAAAGAGAAAACCAGCCCAGCTAAGCAGACCCAAACATCATTTTGAGGTGGCAGCCCTGTTCATCCTTTGCCTAATTTTTCGGTTGTCCCTGTCAGTCCAGTTTGACGATGCCAACCCATATCGCCCTTTTGATTTGGACTTGATAACCTATAGCGCAAGGCAGAAGAGTCAATACAGAAGGAACGTCAAAGTGTTACGGGAGACCGCATGCAGAAAGATGTTTTATTTGAACATGAGGAAGAGTTGATACGGGATACAGATTGATATTCCTGCTGTATCTTAAGAAATCTGTGGCTTGTAACTTACCTACTTGAAGCCAAGTTTTGTGAAATTGAAGTTTCAGGTGCTCTCAGGTCAAATCACACAAGTTCACAGCTCCACACACGCTGATCAACAGTGAACCTTCTCCTAGAAGAGTCCTCTCATCAGAAACCACAATCCCATCAGTCCACAACTCTGCCCAAGGGCATCCACCATCAACTTATTGTTGAGCTACAACCACCTCCTAAAAGTCTGGATTTACATTCCCATTTTATGTTTTTGTGGTGGGTTAACCCTGGCTGAGGGCCAGGTGCCCACCAGAGCCGCTCTATCACTGCCCTCCTTCTCTAGACAGGGGAGAAAAGGTGCAACGAAAAGCTTGTGGGTCGAGATAAGGACAGGGAGAGATCACTGACTAATTATCGTCACGAGCAAAACAGACTGAACTTAGAGAGGGAATTCATCTAATTTATTAGTAAGCAAAACAGAGTAGAGGAGTGAGAAATAAAATCAAACCTTAAACCACCTCCCCCCACCCCTCCCATCTTCCCGGGCTCAACTTCACTCCTGGCTTCAACCTCCTCCCCCCTCAGCGGCACAGGGGGACGGGGAATGGGGGTTACGGTCAGTTCATCACGTGGTGTTTCTGCTGCTTCATTATCCTCAGGAGATGGACTCCTCTCATCGTTCCCCTGCTCCAGCACGGAGTCCTTCTCATGGGAGACAGTCCTTCATGAACTGCTCCAACGTGAGTCCTTCCCACAGGCTACGGTCCTTCATGAACTGCTCCAGCATGGGTCTTTCCCATGGGGTGCAGACCTTCAGGAGCAAACTGCTCCAGCGTGGGTCCCCCACAGGGTCACAAGTCCTGTCAGCAAACCTGCTCTGGCGTGGGCTCCTCTCTCCACGAATCCACAGGTCCTGCCAGGAGCTTGCTCCAGCGTGGGCTTCCCACGGGGTCACAGCCTCCTTCAGGTGCCTCCACCTGCTCCAGCGTGGGGTCCTCCATGGGCTGCAGGTGGAATCTCTACACCCCCTCATCCTCCCTCCATGGGCTGCAGGGGGACAGCCTGCTTCACCATGGTCTTCACCACAGGCTGCAGGGGAATCTTGCTCCGGTGCCTGGAGCACCTCCTCCCCTTCCTTCTTCTTCACTAACCTTGGTGTCTGCAGAGTTTCTTACATCTTCTCACTCCTCTCTCTGGCTGCAAAAGCACTCTCTAGCTGTTTTTTCTCTTTCTTAAATATGTTATCACAGAGGTGATGATTGGCTTGGCCTTGGCCAGCTGCGTGTCCGTCTTGGAGCCGGCTGGCATTGGCTCTGTCAGACACAGGGGAAGCTTCTAGCAGCTTCTCACAGAAGCCACCCCTGTAGCCCCCCCCGCTACCAAAACCTTGCCACGCAAACCCAACACAGTTGTCCTGTTTATGCATGCACATCAACACCAAAGTAACAACATCCACAGCCAGCCTACCGTAAATCACCCAACATCAGGGGAAAAAAACATTAATCATGGTTTGCTTCAGTATGTATCTAGCCCTGCAATGCAACACCTCCATTGCTAGTGATGACTTTGCACTGCGTGTACAAGGCCTCAGGACTGAGGCCCATCAGGTGAATGTTTTAGCCATGTAATTCAGCATTTCCCCATGTTGACCAGGTGACTATGAATAATTATTTTAGTTATCTTTGGTACAACCACAGTTTGAAACAGACAGCAGCAACAGTTATTCCATGTGAAATGAGTTATTTATGATTAGTATAGAGTATGACAGGCAGAGTATGACAGCAGAGGCCTTGAGAAATGGAGATATGGGATGCAGCACAGAAGTACAGGCGTGGGGTGATAAGCGATGGGACATGGGAGACCGAAGAGGATAGTAAAAGATGAGGCTTGGAATGGGAGACCCTTCAGCTACAAAGAACTTGTCAACAGAGACCTGGAGCTGGACAAAACCAGTTTTAGGAGTATCAAAGAAATAGCATTTAACATAATAAAAAGCATGATACCCTACCCCCAAGGAGTGCTTCCTCTTTTTTGAGCAGAACACACTGCAATCTAAACAACTAGATTTGCAAGGCAGGGAAGAGATCACAAATCTCAATGCAGGAGCTGACCACATCGGAAGAATTGCAAAACGACTTGTGATTACGGCCTTTCTTGGGGAAACATAGGAAATGCCACAAATCACATTTAATCCATAATCTGGATTAAATTACTTTTAGTAGTTATGTCAGTAAGTGCTCCCCTCGTTGAGTGATCCAAAATTGAGAAATATTTCTAAATATTTATCTACTTTTTCATGTGATTCGGTATAAAGCAAACACATACTCAGTCTGGTTTTCCTGATCCTACATGTTGCTGCGTGAAAGGGTACAAGTCTGATGTGTGGCTGAGGGAGGCCCTCCTGTTGAGTCACGAGGTTCAGAAAGGACCCCCTTGCTTTCTAAACTCAGAGAGGAGCCTAGGTGCGGCTAGGTCCAGTCTTAGTCCCAGACTTGGTCAACAGTTTATGTCTAAAGGGTTATGTGTGTAGCCACTTATCAGAGTCAACGTTTGCCTGTCAGAGCCCCACCAAGAACTTTCACTGAAACAGTTTCGCAAAGTTGAAAAGAAAAATAGGTAATTTATTGAAGCGACAGATATAAAAGTTCAGAATTGCCATTGATAAATGCACTAACTGCAACAATTTGGAGCCCAAGTTAATAGTTTAGCGCTTTTGTTAATGATAGCTTTCCCGGGGTAACATCCGACATAATCGGAGGCGCAAGTCTTACCAAAGAGGGGTCCCTGCTTGGGGAGGAGAGAGGTCCCGGCCCATTGACCCATCCGGATAGTTGGGAGTTCTCGTCCTCAAAAAAGAGGATTCTAAATGCCAGATTTATCCTTTTGGCGAGGTGGGACTAAGTCAGGTATTGTGTGTCGATTGGCCCTTAACAAGGCTGCTTGTGCAGTTGATCGGGGCTGGGGGGGGGGGAAGTGGCAGAGAACGAAGGCATTCAGTACAGAGGAGCGGTGGTCTGTTTAGTTTTACCAAAGTAACGTCAAGCTGTGAAGGCTCCCCCTCACCCCAGGCGTCACTTAGTTGATTAAGGAGCAGACCAGTCAGGCGCTGCATCTTGTTAAGATGAACAAATTGCTCATCTCCTGCCCCTGTTCAGGTCCAGTGCTTATCAGTGCAAGACAAGCAAGTTGCTCAATCCCTGCTCTGGCCCAAGCTGGACTCCCCCAGGGCCCCTTCTGCTGGGTCGTAATGGCCCTGTATTCGGCACCAACAAGCCTGGACAAGTCCGGCATCCCACACAGAGAGGCTTTTAATCTTGAAAGAGAATACAGATAATGAGCTTATGTCTCATTAAGAGTACCAGCAGCTTGTAAACAAAAGAACAAGTGTTTCTATGATAAGTCGATGTAAAGAGTACTGCTGTCTTCTAGCAGATAATTTGACTGGAGAGAGCACTTCATAACAACTGAATCTCTTAAGGGAGAAGATCTATCATGGAAAAAGATAGAGGAGATATTAAAGTGCATGGGAAAACAGACTTTTGACTTAATTTTCTTCCTCTGAAGATGAAGGATATCTGACAATGAAATATAAGGTGAGCACACAATTCTGAGACTAGAACTTTGCTCTATAATATTATCTGCTTTCCCCAACCATCTGGATTAAAAAAAAAAAAAGACACCAAGTGTGAATGTAAGTAATGAATATGAAAATGTAAAAAAAAAAAAAAAAAGCTGTACATTTAATAAAAATTATTCTATTTCCTGCCATGGAGGTTTTTTTATTATAAAATGGTGAGAAAGTTGATCAGGGAATTTACAACTGAGCATGAGATAATCGTATTTTTACTACATGTTTGGGTTTAAAGAGGATTTAACTCCAAAACAAAAGTTAGTTTGGCAAGAGATATTGCCTTCACCGATTTACAGATGTGATATACAAGTCCAAACGTAATGGAAGAGGTTGCCTTATTCTACAAAAAAGCCCAAATAAACCCAGGATCCATTTCCCTCCCTTCACCTAAGACAGCATATATTGTCATTAGAAGTCATCACAGATCCAAAACAAACCCCCCAAAAACCTCTTGATTGATCACTTAAATCACTAAAGGCCCAGAATGTATCTACAGATTTATATACCAATATTCACAGAAAATGTTTTAACAGAAATTCAGCAGTCAGAACAGTAAAGCCATTAGGAAGAAATCACTGTTTCCATGATCAGCATCCTGCTGCGCTACATTAACACGGACTGCTGTTGTAGGTTATCTTCTCCAAAGCGGACTCCGTATTATTTTGGTTTCTCAGAGGAAGTCTACCTTCTCATAGATCTTTTCAATGAGGGTTAACATGTTCTTCATGTCAGCTGACTGCTGAATAGTGTTCATATCCTTTAAAAGGCCTTTCTGATTTTTTATCTTCAAAATTTCTTCCTAAAGAAGGAAAGAAAGAATAACAGATAATAAAAAACAGCTTTCATTGAGTCCAACAGAAATTTCACTTTCATGCAGCCTAGCTGTATTTAAATAGAGCTAAAATAAAAAGGATTCAAAGACACAGAATTAAGACAGTCTTCCTTCCATCAGTTACAGAGATATATATGATTACAGGTTCCCTAGGACCATAGGGCTCCTAGGAAGAGACATGTGACCCTTTAAGTGGCAGGGTTTTGAGGGTTTTGTTCTGTTTTTAACACTTAAGCATATAGTTCTCAAGAAAAAAAGAGAGAGAGGAACAAGAGAGAAAACTTCAGATATTTCAGAATTTTCAGAATTGCACCCTCTGGCAGAGGTTAAGTGATACAAGCACGTTCTCCTGCCTTCCTTCTCACAGCCAGGCTGTCTCTGAAAATATATTCCATGCTCACCTGCAAAGTGGGTGCCTGTAAACTGCGCTTGGGGAGTTCTGGAAGGTGGAGTGCTCCACTGCCATTTTCCTGGAATACCTAGAATGGGAAAAAGAAAAAATAATCCAAACCCAAACATCAGGCACACAAGTAGGAAAACAAACCAGCTGTTATCACCCAACTTCTGAAAACTAAACATCTTAATTTTGCAACTCAAGAGGGAAAGACTGAAAAGTTACATTCCGAAAGACAGATAAGGCCTTCCTCGTACGACGCTCTCAGCAGAAACAGCTTGTATCAGCTAGCTCTGGAAACACCTTCTCCTTGGAGAAATGCACCAACATCTATTGGAAATACCTTCCTGGCCTTTTTTTCATCTTCCTCTAACTGGTTCTTGAGCACCTGGATTTTGTACTGCAGCTGTTGTATAGTTTCTTCAATGTGTTCTGCTGATCGCTCAGCTTCATTTATTTCTTCCTAAGATAAAATAGACATAAAAACAGAGTAAAATTTCCTTTAGAGATGGTGAGCCTTTTGTGTATAAAATACTGATAATAAGCATCAGTTGAGTCACTAAAAAAACATCCAAAAAGATACACTGCTTTATAGCAAAGGTGGGTGACGATGCAGTGGACAACTCCTCCACAAAAGCACAGGCATAGCCAGCAGTTCTTCTGCTAAAAAGTTACAAAACACTGAGCAGCAGCAGACGGGTAAGACACTTTCTTCCCTTCATACCTGCAATTGTACCAAAGACTCTTCATTTGTCTCAAGCATTTGTTTCTCTGCCATTTGAAGGCCTGGGACATTCTTCAGGTTGCCCAGCTTCCCTGGAGGCACCTTTAAAGTCTTGAAAAATCTCAGCACCCTTTATTAGAGAAAAAGGAAAGCATGACTTGTTTGGAGTTCTTTGCAAAACAAAAAGAAAACTGGCTAATGACTTCTCTGGCAAAAAACTTAAACTCAATTTAGCCCCATTGCTGCCAGTGAAATAACAGGATCCAGACAGCAAGAAAAGCTGTCTTGGATTGTGTTCCAAATACCGTGCAGAATAGATTGTCCAAGGAAGGCACCAGGAACAAGAAAACCCACCATTCTAACATTTGCTAATACACTGACGTTGTGCTGTTCCAACCTTATTGGCCTGTACAGTCCCTGACTGTAATTTGACATTAACTAATATTTTCCCAGTTGTGACCTTTCTGCTTTTCAAAGTAAAACTAAGTTCTAAAAGCAGCATTTTTAACTGGTTCCATGCAAAAACATTTTAGTTACATCTTATTTCACAAAAGTATTTACAGATTTTTAGTTTTATGCCAAAGGAAGAGTTTTAGCTTGCTCTCAAAGATCCTTCTGATTCTGAGGAAGACTTGAATTCTTCCAAGTTGGATCTGTCTGTTAGACACAAACTGCCACAATTTCCATGCATCTCAGATGAGACTGCAGGAGTTTGGCAACTCAGAAATCAGACCAAACATGTCACAAATTAAACGTTAAAAAAAAAAAGAAAGAAAAAAGAAAACCATTTATGAAGAACTAGCTCTTCATGTTAGAATCCCGAGGTACTGTAATAACAATGAAAACAATATAGATGCTCAGGCTCTATGTTGATAAGAGTCTAGTATATCAACACACATGCACACAAAAATTCTCAGACACTCAAGCATACATAATTACTCCCAAAATGACATAAATTACTCCCAAGACAAAATTTCATGTCTCTGAAGTAACTTCAACAGACAGAAAATTAATTAGCATTTAAGAAAATTTAGCTATAACTGGTCTCACTACTATTGTAAAATGATAACAAAATAAATAGCCGCCCACAAATTTAAACCCTGTATAAAGAGTACAAAGCTGATTCAAGGAGATCTTAAGAATACCTCCTAGGTTCTGTTACTCATATAGAAGTAGTTGAAGTGGGTCTTTCAACAACTCTTGCTTAACCACTTCAATCAAGGTACTGCCAAGATATTTCCCTCCTTGATTTTGCATCAATTCTCCCTTCCAAGATTTTCTAAATGTGATTGCTCCCAGGAGGAATTCTGTAAGCATGGTACAAAACAACTGGGTAAACTAAATCCCTTCTCTCCCTCTTTTTTTGTTTTGTTTTCTTTTAAAATTATAATTTCTTACTTTTCTTTCAGTAAATTGAGATGCTTCTGAACATCACCTTTTCTCTCACTTTGTTGGCACAAAACAGATCTGGAAGGAAAATAAAGGCAGAACTTTCATCACAAAGCCTGCAAGCACAGAGAACACATCAAGCGAAGTAAACATAGTCAGAACTTCTCTAGCTAAACATGTCCAACTTCAGATAGAAAGTGTTAAATTATACCAGACAAAATATACAGAGTCAGCCATACTGCCCAAAAAAGCTCCGAAGCTTTTCCAGTTCAAGCAATGTTATGATTTTTATTTTATTCCTTGTAAAAACAAAGAACCACCACAGGGACAGTTGCCACTTACAGAATTGCTGAATCCATTACAGTTTCCAGAAACTGCCTAGTGCTCTCTGAGAGAGTCTGCCAAGATCCTATTTTAGTGCTGGTTAGCTTCACCTTCTTTGAAGAACCTTTTTCTCCTGGTAACACAAAGGAAAAAAGGAAAAGATATGATTTGTCAAACCTGGATAGACAGCTTTGTGACTCAGATCGTAGTCAAAGGTGTAACAGTTAAGATTCTTCCATGTCACAAAGCCATCAAGACAAATTTATCTACATTAGATGGTACCTATTATTTGCAAGTCATAAGTTGTTTAAAAAGCACAAAACAGAACAGATTCTTTCTACCGTAGTTTCATTCTAAACAGATACTATCCCAAAATCGTTGATGATACAAGTGACAAAACCCAGAATGAAATAAAAAGAGTGGGAATATACATAAGCGAGAAACTCAAATGCAGCAGGGGCCTCATCTCATTTGTATGTTCAACACAACACATGCCAGTCTTAAGACAGAAGGTTAACAGAGAAGACAATAACCTGTGACGAGAAAGTAAAATGTTCTGGGTGCTTGTGGTGGAATTCTACAAGAGAAGAGCACTGCTTGCAAACAAAAGCCTATGGTTAATATGTGCATATGCAACACATAATATGAATGCACACTGGCCAAGCATACACTGCAAATACTCGCTGTTACTGTTCAGAAAGAAAACTGAAAATTATTTCAGTGACATCTCAGACATCTGTGATTTCAACACAGCAGTTACTACTTTCACTTTCAGTGTTTTTTTTTCAAAACACTGATTTTGCATGAGACAAACATAAGGAAAGAATACAATCCTACCTGGAGGGGAATAGTCTCCGTGTTCCTTAGCTTTCCTTTTGACTGTCTGAGTGACCTGATGTAAAGAAAAAATTACAGCAAATATGGTAATTTTGAAACATCCTTTGCTGTGCAACCATTCATTTACTACTAGCAATCCGCTATGAAAAGGCTGTCAAAGCACTTCAGTGCTTGACAGAAGGTTGTTGCTATTGACCACGAAAAAGGCTTTTTAACAGAACTGTAAAACAATAATTCATCTCCAGCAAAACAGGGAAAGCAATTCGCAACTCTTAGTTCCACCCATTCAAAGAATGGGGTCATGAAATAAGAAATGCACAAGATGTTTGGCTATCCAACTGCATCTTGAGATCATGCCATTCATAAGCAGTTAAGCAAGCTCTCTCCAACAGAAAACTGCCTAGGCCAATCCTGAGAGATGCAAAGAATATTTTCCAGAACTGAATAAACATCATCTGAGTTGCATGAACTCTGATTTTATCACTCTGTTCAAACAGATGCTATGCAGCTCTTCAAAACAGCCAGCTTGCCTTTTTATTGATTATCAGGCAATGCTTCACTCTACTTGTCACAGGCATCGTGGCATGTGACTAGAAATTCTGAAAACCAGGGAGCAGCCAAGGCAGTGAGTCTCAAAACAGCTGTTCACACTAGACATTTCCTCAAGAGGACTGTATTTAGTTAAGAAAATATTTCCTATAAATTCCAGTAGAAAATTGGGCAAAATTGCCTTCCCCCAGCCCCTTTTGGTTACTTTTGTAACTTATTTGATACAAAATAATGATTACCTTTCTTTTTTGACCTTGTTTTCTTCCTTCTTCATCTGTTCCCTTTTTTTTGCTGGAAGACCCTTGCTGATTTTGTGATTTAAAGGTTTTTTTTGCTGGTCCTCCACCAGTGGTCTCCCCCATCTTACCGGAGGATGCGTGGTGGCGTTTCATTATCTGTAAACCAAACATAACAGGAAGAAATAAAAACAAAATTAAAATCCAATTATAATCCATGCAGCACAAACCACACGCTAACAAGCAAAATGATGGAAATTCCCTGTACTAAATGAGCCTGAACATTTGCATATTCACTATCCCAAAGTCTAAATCTTGTATATTTATTTAAGTGCAAGGCCACAAAAAAAATCCCCGTTTACCTTTTAGGCAAGTCTTTGTGTGCTCAACATTTAAAAGTCGGCATATCTGTATGCCAAAGAGCAGCAATGGAAATGGAACATTAACTACACTGAGAACAGCCTAATTTGTTCTTAAAAGCCTCCAACAATAGAAATTCTTTATCTTTCTAATGCAGTTCAGTGCAGTCATCCTGCTACCTGAACTTTTTACCCTAGCACCTAACCATAACACTCCTTGCTGCGGTTTAAACCCATAGTTTCTCTTCTTACTCACTGTAGAGATGGAGGAAAAAGAAGTCAGACAAAAGAGAGTAATCATTACACCCCACTAACCTTCTCTTTTCTAACCACAACGACTCAGATGTATTCATTTTTCCTACCATACCCTCAGGCTGCTTTTTCCCTCGGGCAGAGGCCCCGTCACGGCTCGCCAGGCGACAGTCGCGACCGACACCAGGTAAGCAAGCCCTACCTCTACCCCCCCTCTAAGGAACTACCGATTTTGGGGGAGAGCGTTTACGGAATACCTCAGCGTGCGAAGCGCGGACTACAACTCCCGGCATGCATCGCTGCCCGCCACCGCTGTGGCCCAGGCCCATCGAACGAAACGCACGCTGGGAGAAGTAGTCTTCACCACTCACGCCCCTCATATCCCCACAAATTCTGCTCCCCGTTGTTGCCGGATAACACCGCGCGAACCTCCACAAAACCTCCCACCAGCTCATCCCGTCCCGAGACTCACCGCCCCGGCGTCTCCTCAGAGCTACAGCCGATCGCCGATCCCGCCTCACCCCGCCCAGCCGTTAGCAGACCGCACTCCCCCGCGCACCCAAGCGCATGCGCACTGCTAGTTCCCGCCTCCTGCGGGGAGGGCTGAACTCAGGGCCGCTCTGAGCGCATGCGCGTTAGGCGGGAGGGTGCATGCGCGCTGCTGCGCGGGGCGTGGATGCCGGCGGAGGGGCTGACAGCAGGTAGCGGGGGGCGGCCGGGGCCGGGGCCTGTCCTGAGCCCGCAGCCCGCCCGGTGCTCCCGTCCCTCGGGCGAGCAGGGCCATGAACCCCCGGGGCAGCCCCCAAACCGGCCTCCCCTCCTTATTGGCCGCCGAAGGGGGTGTGTTGGGGGCGGGTTGTGGCGCCGCGGGGGGGTTGCTGGGCGCTCGGCGCTGCGCACGGGCGGGCCTGTCAGGGCGGTGTGGGGCTGCCAGGCCGGGGCGGTGAACGGTGCTTTACGGTCCCTGTCCCGCTCCGGCTGTGGGTGCTGTGGTGCGAGGGGTGGAGGGAGAGGTGCGGAGGAGGGTGGCAGGGCAGCTTTGTGGTTCCTTCGGGGTATGGGGCCGGGGGATCGCGTTGGGACCCGTGCAGCAGCGGAGGCAGAGGTTATCTTCCATCCTGGCTGCAGGATGACATCTCTGCAGGGAACTGGGTGCTCCTCTGGTGCTCCTTTGCACTCATCAGATTATATGTGTTCCACATGTAGCATATATATTATTAAAGCACTTGTGTGGAATGTGTTGCAGCACCATAACAGCGATAGAGATGCTTTCCAGTTTTGCACAGACTTCCTCATAAAGGTGTCAGGGAAGTGTGTGTTTCCAGGGAGCTGTGAAGGAGATGAGGCACAAAGGAGGTGACTGGCCTTTGGAGCCGAGCTGTAAAGGTTTTAGCTTGGGGAAGAAGTGCAGGAATAGGGTACAGAGAGCAGAAGCAGAGGAGTTTACAGCTCACAGGAGTTAGTGAACTTATCCACCATCTCAATCTTATGCATAGTGAGATGACCTCTGCAACTTGTGTTATCCCTGTGTTCTTGCATACCACATGTTTTGGTCCTTTCTTTCTTAGTATAGCTCTGATTTTCATCCTGCCCAAGCCACCTTTTCCAAAGTGCGTGACATGTCAGTAGTTTTCTGACAGTCCACTTCCTTCAGAGTGTCTGTTTGATGTTGAAGGTCCCTCTTTGACATAAAGGAATTGGTAGATGAGAGAGATGGGAAGGTGAGAGGGTAGCTAGGCATGCCATCTTCATGTGTAACACTGGCTTTTCAGTGACAGATAAATGATGGTGCTGGTTAGGGACTGAAATAAGTTACACATTTCATGCGTGGATATAGAGGAGTTGTAGGAATGTTAGCTAGAGGAAAATGTAGAATTTTTCCTGAATTTTGTTTTATGTGTTTTCTGGTTGAAAGGCAAGGACACGGGCTGTCTGTCAAATGAGTAAGTGAATAAATACACTTAGTTTTTTTCCTGAGTAATTCCTGTTTTCGCTTTAGCAAACTGCTTGATCTCTCTGTGGTCGCTTCTCCTATGTCAGATTTATATGATAATGAAAAACTTGTTTTTATTTTCTTCAGCTTACCCTGTAGTTGCCAACCAGTGGGGCAGACATGCTAAGAGCCAAGGATGCTCTCCTGCGCCTGCGGCCCCACTGCTGCACGTGCCTGGCACAACTTCCAGCCTCCATGCTCGCCTGGCGTTTGCTGCACAGGCAGCCGCTGCACCCCGAGTGGGCTGCCCTTGCTGAAAAGCAACTGAAGGGCAAGAATCCAAAGGATTTAATTTGGCACACCCCAGAGGGGATTGACATCAAGCCCTTGTACTCCAAAAGGGACACAAAAGACCTTCCTGAGGAGCTGCCAGGGGTGAAACCTTTCACTCGAGGACCCTACCCAACCATGTACACATACAGGCCATGGACTATCCGTCAATATGCTGGCTTCAGTACAGTGGAGGAGAGCAACAAGTTCTACAAGGACAACATTAAAGGTAAGACAGCTGCTTTGGGAAACAACATCGCCTTGCAACGCGATGGGGAACATTCATATGGTGATGTGTATGGCAATTGTGATTATTCTGCCTTGTGAGTTTTGATTTCTGATAGGCTTTTCCCAGTGGCACTATATTTCTTTAGCACTGAGAAATTGGGTCATTTTTGAAACTGTCCTTGCTTGATTTTACTATTGAGGTGGAAAAATGAATGCATTAAATGCTATTTTTAGTTATTCTGCCTCGACATTGACAGAGATAAAATTTGGCTGTATCCCAGGGTCCAACCAGCAGAGATCATGGAGCACTTTACACTCATTTTGTGACCATGACAGAAGGTTATAGTGGAAAAATCTGTTGAACTTTGCCACTTAGTTAAACTTCTGGTGTTAGTGCATTCTGATGTTTTGGGTTTCCATCTCATGTTGTAAATTTTAAATGAACTCATATAAATACATATGAATAGTGTCATGGTGTGCCAGTAATGCCAGCTTCCTAGAAGTACTGATATTTTCGTTATTTGAGAGTGGTTTTCTGCAGAGTATTGCGCTTTGGCATTGGCCAAAATACCATTTGGTATTGGCATTGTAAAACCACTACTAAAAAGTTGTTCTTAATAGACTGAAGCATTAGTTTTACACCAGCTGTACATTTTACCAATTGTTTGAAGTTAATTGTAACCTTACCAGTCAAACAACAGGCCACTGAAGTTTGCCTTCTGAGTAATGTATCTGTGATCCTTTTATTTCCACCTTTCCAACTCAAATCATCACTGTTTAGGGCAGGGGAGAAGAGTTGTTTGGGGAATTTTACCTCTTGCTATATCATGGTTAGCTAATGTGAAGCAATAATAGCTGCTGCAATATTCTTGCAAGTATTCTTGATTCTTTCAATTTATAAAACTCTCAGTAAATTAAGAAATTATAAATACAGAGTATTAGAGGTTTGCAAACAAACACTTCAATAGAAAGATTGTTCTGAATATACTTTGCCTTGCTGCTGAACATTGCTGCTGAAGCAGAAGTGCTAACACTTGAGTTAGCTGGTAGCACAGCTGAGTTACTCAAGAACCTTTGCTGTCAGGAATTTTTCATCTGTTCGAATTTTGACATTGTGATATTGTAATTTTATGTCTGTTGTTGTGTTAATGGTTGTATTAATATTGAATTATTTAGCATAGCTTCTTAATCTGACCTATTTGTAAAGCATTTTTAGTAATTCAATTAAATTCTCTCTTTAATTAGAGGAATGCTGAAAAATAATTAAATGTCAGTTCTCATAATTGCTGAAATGTCTATTGCTTGAAACTAGGCAAAAATTGAAATATTTTTCATTGTGCTTCAGAGCTAACACCTAGCTTTGTAGGTCAAAGACAATAGCTGGTGTTTGCCAATTAAGAGCTCTGCTGATGTTGAGAAGCAGATTTGCAAATGCAGTAGATATAGTTACTTTAAGAACGGCAGTGCTGGTCAGAGGGTGAATACCCAGGGTTAGCACAGTTTCAGCTGCTGCTTTTGGGTCAGAGCAGCAAATCTGCCAAGAGCTCTTAATTGTCCTGTTCCCTGCTTTATATGAGTAGTTTTCTCTTCCTGCAGCTTTAGTAATGCATCACTTCAGGAATAAACAAGGCATGTCAGTAGAGCCAGGATAACAACCTGTGTGTGTGTGTGTTTACCTTCTCTTTATCACAAATAGTTGTGACGTAGTTTATCACACTTTTGTTTCCAGCTAAGCTAAGTAGAGCTCCTGTATATAAATCCTGATACTGTCTGTCTATGCACATTTGTAACTTGTGGCTAAACTATTATGCAGTAATTTGTTAAGCATCGTAAGCTGGTTGTGTGGCTGAACTGGAACAACTATGATACTTTTTTTCTCAATTAAAAGCTTTTTCATCTAAAGTTTAAGACTAGAGGACCTTGGACAAGTTTGGGGAGGGAACAGCATTTAACATCAAAATTGGTTTGTTGTCCAAGCCTGGATGATATAAAATAAAACTAATAAATTTAGGTCCAGTCCTAATGCAAATCTGTTTAACACTTCTGAATCTTTCTCTTTGTTGTGGTTTTTTTTTGTTTTGTTTTCATTTAGCTGGCCAGCAGGGATTATCTGTTGCTTTTGATTTAGCCACCCACCGTGGTTATGATTCAGACAATCCACGAGTTCGAGGAGATGTCGGAATGGCTGGAGTTGCCATTGATACAGTGGAAGACACCAAAATCCTTTTTGATGGAATTCCTTTAGAGAAAATGTCCGTTTCTATGACAATGAACGGGGCAGTCATTCCCGTGTTGGCAACATTCATTGTAACTGGAGAAGAACAGGGAGTGCCTCAGGCCAAGCTGACAGGGACAATCCAAAATGACATCTTGAAGGAGTTCATGGTCCGAAATACGTACATTTTCCCCCCAGAACCATCCATGCGGATTATTGCTGACATATTCCAGTACACCTCAAAGGTATTGATTGTTTAAATGTATTTATTTCTGTTATTATATCTAGTTAACTATTTATGAGGCATTTTGGAGAACAAAGCAGAAGACAGGAAGACCTGTGGTAGTGTAGAATGATGTGGTTGTAGAAAGGGCCAGGAGAAGTTAAGATCCCAAATCACTTATGGCATAAATTTTAAGATTTTTAAGTCAATTCAAATCGAAGTCAGTTTAAGATGAGCATAAGCCTGAAAGGATGGCAGGAAGCTTGGAGATGAGGAACAGACAGGCTGTTCTTTGCATAGAAAGTAAGAAGCCACATACTTAAGCAGCATTATACAGCTGTTAGCAGGAGTGAAGAGGTAAGAACAGTTGAAGGACTTCTGCTGTGAAATTGAACGTGAGAAGCTAATAATGAAAAGAGTGAAGTCCTGAACTGATGAGTGGAAGTTTAGTACTATCAGTTGTTTTCTTAGCTGTTTTCATTGGAGAGGTGGAACACAGCCTCTAATTGAGAAAGGGACTTAAGGTGGGTGATAGTTTAAGCACACTGAATAGTGCAAAAAGGTAAAAGCATGTAAATTATACATCTGCAAGCACTGTTTAATAGAGGTGGGTTGCATTCACGATCTACAAAGAATGGATTGTTTGTGAATGTTGGTAGAACAATTATCTGATCTTCTCCTCTTCTGCTGTCATGGAATCATAGAATAGTTTGGGTTGAAAGGGACCATTAAAGGTCATCTAGTCCAACCTGCCTGCAATGTCATATCATCTTGTCGTTTATTTTTGCAGTATATGCCAAAATTTAATTCCATTTCAATCAGCGGATACCATATGCAAGAGGCGGGAGCTGATACCATTCTGGAATTAGCTTATACTATAGCAGATGGCTTGGAGTACTGCAGAACTGGACTTAAAGCAGGCCTTACCATTGATGAATTTGCACCAAGGTGAGCTAAAGAAATTCACAAGTGTAAAACCTCTAGAGTTTAATATGAAATTCAGTATTTTTACACATACAAGCAATAATGGCAATGCTCACATTGCAGATAGGTTTTGTTTTGATTTTGTTACAGTTTCAGCGGTAGGAAAATATCTGGTCCAATGGACACTTAGACTACATCTACAGTAATAAACTGAATAAAGCTCATGTCCAAGCCCAAGCATTGTCAAGGTCTGTTGGCACAGTTGGTCTCTGGTCAGAAGGAAGATCCCTAAGCTGTTATATCTAATACAGTTGTAGCTTTAGGACTGCAGAATGCAACAACAGCTCTTGCAGTTCTTTTATGCTGTAGTATTATTGCATTTTTTTCATTAGTATCATTTTGAAATATTTGAGAAAAAAAGCTTAACAAGGGGAAGGGGTTCAGGTAGTTCAATTTACAGTTGCCAATTTCCTAAAAATAAAAATTATTTTTAAGTAGAATATTGTATTTTTGTGTAGTTACTGCCAAGCTGAGCAGAATCACAGTTTCAGTGGTCTAGGTGATTTACAGATAACCTAACTATATGGTGAGTCTGAAAAACAAAAGGCATGGTTCATGTAGCCTGTTGCACATTCAAAATATCAGAGTCAGCTGAACAAACCTGTTTCCAAGATCTGTGGCAAAATCAAAGTAGATCATGTAGAAAAAGATACAGCCTTATTTTCAGACATTCTAGTGATGGAGAATCTCTAAGAGTCTTTGGCAAATTGTTTCAGTAGCTAATTCACTGTTAAAAAAGTGCATCTTCGATATAATGAGTTTTACTGGCTTTAATTATGCATGTGTACATTTATAAATCATAGAAGCTTTAAGTAGGAAAAAGTAGATCAATCGGCCCGTTTTCTGATATGCCATCCAGTATTGAACTGATGTTTGATTTGGGTTTTGATTAAAATCGTAAGAAAAAGGATGAAAGCATGCTTATAGTATATAATGTCTTCTCATTATAAATAGTTTGTGAGTGTAACTACACTAGTAGATTGTGTCCAGGAGCGTTCCCTGGCACTAAAGTGTCACTATCTGTATTAGTGAGTTGCTGGGACACTGCTTGACCTAGGGCTTCCCTAAAACAGTCCCTGGGGACAGTTTAGCAGTTCCAGGGACCATTGTCACTGGCAGTTTGCCTGCCGTCACCTTGTTTGGAGGCTAAGACAAGTTATTGGCGTAAATGTGTGTCATCCTGTAGCAATTGGCATCAGTGTCTAGGAACATTCCCATCATCTTATGTCTGGGTTATATCTGTAAGAGTAAATTAATTGGAGACCTTGCTTCTCCTTTACTGAAACAATTACTAGAATGGTTTAATGTTTTATCCTGTTCATGTGCTCTTATTACAGGCTCTCCTTCTTCTGGGGAATTGGCATGAACTTCTATATGGAAATAGCTAAGCTGAGAGCTGGGAGACGGCTGTGGGCTCACTTAATAGAGAAAATGTTTAAGCCCAAGGATCCTAAATCTCTTCTACTGAGAGCTCATTGTCAGACTTCGGGCTGGTCACTCACTGAGCAGGTTAGAAATCGGACTCTCATCAACTTCCTCATTTAAATATGTTCTCGTGGTGTGTATCTTAAAGGTGGCTGGTGGTTTTACTCATAAAAATGCAATTTCTGAAGGAGACAACCTGTCTTACTCTCAGTCTGACAAATGCGCACACTAACATCGGATACATCTTTTTGCTTAAGTAACACAAAAAGTCTTGTTGAGTGCCAGCAGCATTTTGCTTCCCAAAATGCTGGTTTACAAAATACCTCAGTATTCTGCTGAGGTAAAAGGGCAGAAACTAAAGGCTGGAGACTGTATCCACAGAAGGATTCCAGCATAGGCAGAGTCTCAGTGCCTAGCTTTTCATTGTCTGGCTTCATTTTCATTCTGGAATCATTGTCTTAATCGTGTGATCTCTCAGTCTAGAGGCTACTGAATTGAGAATGGGATCCAAACCTGCTGCGTAGAGAGAGAATTGCAGATAAGCGCTTATATTAATTCAGGACTCGGAGGATGAAACGCTCTTTTTGATTTGTCCTGTAAGTTATCCTTTCAGAATGCAGCTGAAAGAGGAAATAGAGGCATCTTTTTCTCAAAATCACTGGCTTGAAAATTCATTTGAGCATCCAAGGAAATCATTCATGCCCCTGTCTCTCACTGCTGAAGAGTGAAGCAATGGTTATAGCTTATTTGTTCTTTTGAAACTGCGTGCACTTGCTGCTTTTCGTATTGAGTTATATCACTTCACAAGAAAATAAATCACTGGACTGCATATAGAGTTACCAAAGTGAGTTGGAGCTGAGTTCTAGCTCTTATTCCAAGGCCTGTTCTCAATCAGTTTCAGGCAATATGAATTATTTTTAGGTTGTTATTTGACTTCTGTGCCTTGGTTTTATTCTTTTTTTTTTTTTTTTTTCCAGAGCAAATGTAATGTTTACTTACATTACAGGAATGCAGTAAAACTAAAACAATGGAATTTTTTGAACAGTAGCCTTTGTGAGTCCTTCAATTAAAAGTATTATATGAGTGCAAAATATTAATATTACCAAAAATATGATCAACCGTCTTCCAGTGTCCAGTGTAAATTTATTTCTGGCTGGATCATAACCCTTTTTTCCTCTCTAAACATTATTTATCTTAATACAGCTTCTCAGTGCCCAGTGTTTGTTTCTCATAGGTTTCAGAGGGCAAATACATTTTCCTTCAGCCTGCCTTTAGATAGGTATCCACTTGTAAATTAGGTTTTAGATTCTTGCTTGTCCAAATCACCTTTTTTCTGTAATTCTTTAAATGGAATACTTGAAACAGAAATAGACTCTAGTGTGGGTATAATTATCCGTGTCCTTGCAAAATAGTGATATTAATTGCATTTCTTTATGGAAAATAATTCTCGGATTTCATGATTCCTTTACCATCTTGAAGGCTCCTAATTATTTTGGATACATTTCATCCCAGCTAAGCATGTCAAGAATTAGGTATGCAGTCTGAGCTACTGTTACGTTCCCTCAATAATCAAATGAAATAAGATGAGCAAATGCAGTGGGTGAATCTTCACTCCGTCTCAAAACGCAAATCAGCCCCTGGAGATTATGATAACTCTTCTTTGACTGAAAAGGCACATATAGACAACTGCCTAGATGTATGAAAAGAGCAGATAAAAATTTTGACCTAAAGGCTGAGATGATATTCTGTAATACTGACTCTCTTTCTATACCTTGTGCTCCAGATTATCCATTTGTTTTGGTTAATATCCCAGTTCTCCCATAGACATCTTTCAGTTTTATAGCACCAGCAAATTTCAACAGCAATTCCTACCCTTGTGTAACACTGTCATTAATTAAAATATTAAGCACATTTAGTTCCAAAACACATCTTGACTAGTCACCTCTCTGACAGATCTGCTATTTGGTACTCCAAGACTTCTGGAATCCCAGGATGGAGGACATCAGGACTACCTGTTCCATCCTCTCCAACTTGGATTCATTAAGTTCTTTGAAATACCACTAAATATAAGTCAGGCTTTGCTTTGTTACTCATACACTGATACTTTTGGCTTTCTTTATGGATTAATGATTTTGTCTGAGATATTCATAAATGATATATCAATTTGACTGGATGTTTTTCATTGACTGTTTTCTTTTTCAGCTTTTGTTATGATTACAGTATTTCAATGGGGAATCTTGCATTCATTTCATTGCGGTAGTATGTGTGTGACTAATCTGCCTCAGCCCCGTGGCAGAACTGTTGAGCTGCAGAGCTCTCCTTTTCCTTCCAGGATCCCTTTAACAACGTTATCCGTACTACAATTGAAGCAATGGCTGCAGTGTTTGGAGGTACACAGTCTTTGCATACAAATTCATTTGATGAAGCTTTGGGTTTGCCTACAGTGAAGAGTGCTCGCATTGCTCGGAACACGCAGATCATAATTCAAGAGGAGTCAGGTATTCCTAAAGTGGCAGACCCCTGGGGGGGATCTTACCTCATGGAGTGCCTCACCAATGATGTCTATGAAGCTGCTTTAAAGGTCAGTTGACATAAGCTTTTATGTTTTGTAGGAAAACTTTAGGTAGACGAGTTTTGAGAAATGTCCTGTAAGGGACTATTTCATAAGTTGGTAACTTCTGAAGAGGGAATCATTTTACACTTATGCTTCAGTGATTTCTTTGTAAATAAACTTTACAAAAATACACTGTATGTTTAGAGAAAGAGAGACTTCAGCCTTCTAGTAGACTACATTCAAAAGGGAAATATCCCAGTGTGGAATAAATAGTCAAACCCTGCAAACTCCCTTGCACGCTGAAGACTCCCAATTTGCTGGGATCTCTGTTTTATGTATAAGAAAAAAAAAAAAGAGTTCAACACAAGAAAGAGTCAAACCAACCTACTTAGATGCCTAATCATGCTTGTGGTGATCTGCTTGAGACTCTCAAACTAGGGGTTATTGAAAGCAAGGTTTTATAGCCAAGCATGTAGGTAGACAATTGTCTGGCCAGGCTTCAGTATTATGCAGAATTTAGGAGAAATTTTTCTGTTGGATCAGAATTTTTTTTTTATAATGTTTTTAGCTACCAATCATTACTTGCATGTGAAAAGTACTGTGCAGGAGTAGTCTGACCAGTGGCAATCCTGCATAAAGATACATGCCTACATGTCTAGTCTACAGCTAAACCCAGTGATTCTCCTTTTGAGCAAATTATTGCTCTTATGCAAAGTCCCAAATTAATAAGCTAATACAGGACCAAATTAATAAGTTAACACCGGCCCAAACAGTAGCCTGGAACTGTGCAGACACTGTTAGCACATTGTCTGACGTGGTTTTTTAGGTCCTTGTCAACTAGGACTCTTCTAGACAGTGCCAGGCATGGTCTGATGGCCATTTTCAGTAGGCACTTTGAATGTGATCGCCATGTTTTAGAGCTGAATAGGCTTCTGCTGCGTGAGAGCTGAACCATGCCATGCCACTTGTCTTCAGGATCAGAGAACTGACCCAGGCTTTTTTCAATTTATTTGTGTTTGTATACCTGTAACCATAAAGGCTGGTTGGCAGGCAGAAATCAGTGCAGAGTCAAGGTCTCAAATTGGAAGCCTTTTCATGCATAGGTGTTACTGGTTGAACAATATGCTATGCACAGTTATTAAATTAATGGAGTTTTGGTAATAAAAATGCTTTTTTGTTTGAGACGTCTCTTAATTTATACCCAAACCTGTAGTCAGAGACACGGAGATAAGAAACACACTTTTAGAGCACAGGACTGTATATATAGGTATAATAAAAATTTGGATGGTAGTACAAGTGCAAAGCTCGTTTTGTGAACCTTGCTACTACTCACTTTCTCAGTCCTATTCATTTCTCAGCTTGTTGAGGAGATAGAAGAAATGGGTGGAATGGCCAAAGCTGTTGCTGAGGGGATTCCCAAACTTCGTATTGAAGAGTGTGCAGCTCGAAGACAAGCCAGGATTGACTCTGGTAGGGAGCGGGGAGCTGAAAGAAGGGAAAACTGCCAATAGAATACCTTTGTATAAAGGTTTTTTACACACATTTTCATTGGTTTTTCTTTCCTCAGCTTAGGAGTAGCAGATTGTGAGTCATAAAATGGTAATCTTTTCATTTTACGTCTTGGAAAGCTTCTGGAAAGAGATAGCAGCATGTCTGAAATACAGTACCAGTATGAAAACAGTCTTACCTGACATATTTAAGACTAGATTAGACAAAGCACTAGAAAGACTATTTTGAAGGAGTATTTTGGGTCTTCAGTAGTTAATTGCTTGATTTCTGACACTATCTTTAAACTGTGATTCCTGAATTTAAAAGCATGACTGCCAGCAGATGGCGATATTGAATGATCCAGCCAAATTCCTAGTTTTGCTTGAGAGCTGCCCATTTTTCCTGAAGACCAGAAAAAATGTAGTCATCTCAGATTAACGGATGTGTATACATGTGTGCTTATAGTTCTATTCCACTTTTTGTAGTCTGCATTCCAGTAGCATTCCAGTAACAGAAACTAGAGATAACTCAAACATGAAAGAAGTTAGATGAACTTTTTTATTTGGAAGATAAATTTGAGGCAGGTCTTTAATTAAGACCAATAAAGAATAATCAATAAAGTTCTGTGTTTTCTCTCCCAAGGTAAATTACTTCATGTTGCTTTGAAGAGTGTAGTAATGTTATCAGGCACTGCAAATAAAAACGGTTGTTAAGTCCATACTGTCTGAAAGCTAAAATATAGTTTTCCAACATGATAAATTAATTTTTATTCACATGGAGTAGTTTTAGATAGGAACTTCACTTTCTTATTTATCTGGTAAATCAAAAAAGTAAATGCAGAGCAGTGCAGGAGACCAGCACTTCTGCTTAATTCTGTGAGATTCAGTTATGTAAACTTAAAAAGAGAAAAATAGCTAATGTACATTAGTGACTCATTACTAAATCAGTTTGTAAGATAAATATTGTTCTATATCAAATCTTTTTTCTGGCCCAGTATTCACTGAGTTGAATGTTTATGCATCTAATCATCTATCATCATAAAATATGGAAAATACAGACTTAACTCGTTCCTATAAGAAGAAATTTTAAGTTTTTGAAATGTATATAGTTATAAAGCAAAGTGCTACATTATAATGCTCAAAATTTTCTTGTCCTATTAATATTGTGTCTTTTCACAGTAGTTTACAAATGTATTCTGAGTTTCTGGTGTTTCCACTGGAAATAGGGTCTGAAGTAATTGTTGGAGTAAACAAGCATCAGCTAGAAAAAGAGGAGACAGTCGAAGTTCTGGCTATTGATAATACTTCAGTCCGTAGCAAGCAGATCGAGAAGATTAATAAGGTGGGAACTATCTTCTTAGAAATCAAAGTTCTTGTAATTGCAGGTAGAACTTGAGTAAAGATGTCTTGCCAGAAACTTGACCCTCACATTTCTGAGAATCCGCTCTAGTCTTTAGTGGAGAAGCTAGATTTCTGTTCAATATCAGTGGAGGCTGATGGAAAATCCCAAGAAACAGTATTGGAATCCAAGCAAAAATGTTTTCGTTATGTTCATTTGATTTTAATCATTGTATTTCCGATAGTCTCACATCTAACATTTCAAAATTGAGAACTTTGCTTTTTCTGAAAAGAAGGTAGAAAATATCTATGCAATGTTTTGCTCTAAAAGTATGTAACATTATTTAATCACTCACACTATTTGGTGCAGCTTGTCAAGTGCTATTAAGGCATAGGGTTATGGAACCAGAAATCAACATTTCATAATCAGTAAAAATGTAGATAAAATGGTTTTAGAGTTATTTTATGGACTTGTACACATGTTTTAAGGTCTGAGATGCCATTTTACTTCTAATCTTACTGAAATATGTAGCGTATATTGACAATTCCATGCCTCCAGAGTTAATATCTGCAATCAGAAAGTCTTACACACTCATCTTCCCAGTTCACTTTGTAGTTTGTTTTAACTTAATATTTTTGTCTTCCACTTTAGGTGAAGGCTAGTAGAGATCAAGCAGCAGCCCAGCAATGTCTCACTGCTCTAACACAGTGTGCTGCTACTGGGGAAGGCAACTTGCTTGCGCTTGCAGTGGAAGCAGCACGTGCAAGGTATTGGGGGTGGGGGGGAATATCCAACTGCTGTTTAAAGATTGATGTTCATTTTCACCTTGGGTATGGCGTCAGTGAGGTTGGTGTCTTGGGATGTTTTGGGGTTTTCTTCAGAGGTGGAAGTAAAAGATGGCTGCAATTTGACATGGTAAGATAGAATATTGTATTTTACAGTCTCTTAAGGCTGTGCTTTAATTTCTCACAAAGAATATGGATACAAAGAATCTCACATGAAATCATGATGTTCATGCACATTGGGTTGTTTACAACTCAAACTCTTACCAGTTTCAGGGTGTAACTAGGTCTCTCTGTCACCCTGCTGTTTCATAGGTCAGGGAGCTTAAGAAGTGTCTGAGATGTGAGAATGGATATTCACAGTCTTATCATGGTCTGGTGCTTCATCTTTCCTTGCACCGCACATTGGTGTGAAAACATTTTTTTGATTGAAGGAGAAATAAGTTTGCTTTAGTCAGGCAAAGATGTAAAAGCTGCTCTTGAGAAGAGCAGTGAGGCATCCTGTAGAGTCCAGTGGAATGTTTACTTTTTTCACCTAAGATGCTTTTAAGACTGTTTTCATTCCTGCTACAAAGTAAGCATCAGTTTTTAGAATAGATCCTATCTGTCTGTTCCTTAATTAACTAAATCCCCCCAAAATGAGCAAACCAAATTCACTCCTTATTGGGGTGCTGTCCTATTTTTACTGCGATGTCTCAAATTCTTTCATTCCTTTTCCTTGAACACTTAACAGACATATTTTGAGTACATTTTATCCCTCAGTGAGCTTGTCACAATTCTCCAGCCACATGTCTACACTCATCTTTGAACTGTAAAGGTCACAGGAGGGTAGTGTTGAATTTACCAGGGATTCATATCTTCTGTACCAAAATTGACCAGTTAACAACTAGTTTCTGTCCTGGTCTTGTTTTTATTATTTGTAAAAGCATTAATGGACTGCAGATCCTCTTTGTAAGTTGCAAACACAAAACTTTGCCCCAAAACTATATAGGACGTGACCACAGAAAGCAGTTGTTATGGCATTTGATAAAGAGTGTTTGAAGGAGGATTGTGAGCTCTGTGAACATACGAAGGTGATCAAAGGACTGGGAAGCCTGAGAGATAAGAAAGGCTGAGAGAACTGGGTTTGTTCAGCCTTGAAAAAGAAGGCTTAGGGGTGACCTCATCACCATGTTCCATTACTTAAAGGGTGGCTACAAAGAAGATGCAGACTCTTTTTTTACAAGGAGTCACATGGAAAAGACGAGGGGTAATGGGTGCAAGTTACTCCTGGGGAGATTCCAGTTGAACACAAGAAGAAAATTGTTCACAACAAAAACAATCAGCCATTGGAATAATCTCCCCAGAGAAGTGGTGGATTCCCCAACATGGGACACTTTTAAGATTCAGCTGGACAGAGTACTGGGCCATCTTGTCTAGACCGTGCTTTTGTCTAGACAGAACTTTTGCCAAGAAGGGCTGGACCAGATGATCCTTGAGGTCCCTTCCAACCTGGTATTCTATGATTTACACAGAGCCCTTCTGTTAGGGGCAACATGGGAAAAGATTTTCAAGTGATCACATTCATCCTTTACTAGTAGTAGACAAGTAGGCCAGTATGACCAGCATGGGAGTGACAGATGCCTGTCTCCTACTGAATGGAAAATGATGGGCTTTGATCATGAAGACAAGTAATGTAATTCAATTGAAATAAAAGGAGTAGCACAGAATTTTCAGGATTGAACTATGGAAAAGACTCCATGGACTAATATGGAGAAGTAAAGTCATTTTATTATTGTAACCAAAGTAGTAAGTCAGACCAAAGGTGATAGGGAACGGGAGCAGTACTGCCTCCCTTCTTTGCCTCATTTCTCATGAGAAGCCTTGTTACAGGAAAATGGGTGTACTTAGGTAGGGCTATGAGACAGATTATCCTAACTTCTTTCTCTTCTGCGGTGCTGTTTTTCAAATCTCTCCAGACTTACTGTGCCAGCTATCCATGATGGAAAAGGAAGGCATGAAATGCAGTGTAGCATGCAGTGCTGCTTCTTTGTCTGCCCAGTCTGTGTCCTCAGGGTACTTTTTCACCTGATTACACAGTGCTACCTCTCATTACTGGTGAGATGCAGAGAGGCAGCGGTAGTAGTGTGAGACCGAACAGACAGAAGTTGTCCTAACAGGCACATTATGGTCATTAACTTTCTGTCTTCAAATTCTTATTTGTGCCGCATAGCGTCTGCAGCTGCTTTTGAACCACTGGCCGCAAGTCATAGCACTAATTGCTCAAGGAGATAGATCCTGTGCCTGATAGGACACACTGAATTGAACAATATCCTCTCTGGCCATCACCGTTGTGGTTGTATTTCATCCCACTGACCTTGTTGAATTGCCCAGAAATTTAGAAAAGGGCTGAGCTCCTCTTATTTGGAAATCCTTTGGTTTTGAGGAGGCTCAGGGAGTCTTTGAATAGTTGAGGGCTCTGATAGAGCACAGTTGGTCAACAGGAATTCTGAGCAGTGCAGAAGTTTGTAGGATGCAGGCAACGGTTTATGTACAAACATGCTGTCCTTGCCACAAGACGCATTGTAAGGGCTATAGGCTAATAAAACACAAAATGGAGAATATAGCTATCTTTCGGTCTCCACTTCCAAATTTTAAGTTTACATAAAACCACAGATTAGGTTATAAAATACGTGTTATTCATCAAAACAAAGGGTGCTACCAAAACATGCTGTTCCGCACAAGGCAAATGTGAATGACAATCATATGAAGGAAACACAAATTTATACAGTAAAGGCAAAGTGACTTCTATTCTGCCAATTTTGCATAATTGTCTAGTAGGTTTTTATCAGCACGCATTGAAAAACCTGTAAATTAATAATAAGAATTGTTGCTTATGCTACTGAAGTTTTATAATAGTGAGATGAAAATGGTTGTCTCCAGAACAAATTTTTGCTGTAGAAATAAACAGAAATGGGAGGTGGCTTATATGTCCAGATTGTAAAGAACTTGTGCAATGTTCTGGCTAGCTGATTAAAGAAAAGTATAATCCTCATTAACAGGATGTTTCTCCTCTCCTTTTAAGAAGAGAGGCTGTATTCCTGGCTCCAGGCAGAGCCATTCCACTGTGGATGCATAGATGGCACCCACCAATGCAGCAGGACTAAGAACTAAGTAGAAGTGGTGTTTAAAAAATAAATAAATAATTGATAAATAGTAGGAAAACAGTCATGACTAGTTTAAAAGCCAAACTCCTACACTATTACTTAGGAATTTTAGATTTAAAGTGTTGTAGAGACTTGGGGCAGAATTTTCAAAATACTCTAAAGGGATTCTAGAAGCAGTATTTAGAGAAGAAAGAAATGGATTTAATTTTTTGTGCAGTATACAAAAAAACTTCATCCCAGCCACCAGATTATATTTCAATAAAATAGATAGTCCAAACCATTTATTTTTCACTTGCTATGTGACACTTTCATTCACACTTTTACATAGTAAGAACAGAAAAGCATACCACAACTGTATCTACACGTGCTATGCTTTAATTTGATACTGAAGTTATGCTCAGATGCCGCTTCTGCAAAAGAGAAGGAGAAAGATTTATCTAGGCTTACGATTTTGTCTAGAAGAAAATATGGATGTTATGTCACTGTCAGCCTTCACCAAACTGCCACTGTTTACACAGGAGTAAGTCATCAATGTTTATGCGTGGGATGTATCTATATCAGGCTGCAATCTGGGATGTCTGGCACTCTGAGAGAGAGTCAGTATTTCTAGATACTGTTTTTAAGTCTGCTGAAAACTTGCTTTATAACCTGTCACTTAATCTAGCCCTTACGCAGTTTACTTATAAATTTTTTGTTAGTAATATCAGAACACAGTAATATTAATAAGATTATTTACATATCCTGAAAAACAAAACCTGATGATAGCAGTTAGTAAGGTATGAGAACTACTGTAACTCAGGTAGTGCTTGCTAAGCTTTCTGAGATCCTACAGGTGCTGTAAAAATCAAGCGTTTTGCATAGCGATGTCAATGGGTTCTGATGCAATTGTGGACAGGTTGTTTTATAACTAATGCTTTTTAAATCATTGTTAATAAATAAACTCAGAGAGAGTATCAGACAGAGTCACATTCACACACAGTCTTACAGATACTATAAATTTGGTATTACTTTGCGTTAGCTGCTTTTCTAGACTATGATCCTCATAAATCCAGATACGAACTCCTTAGCGCACTGAGGAAGAAAATGGATAAAAGCAGAGAACTTTAAAAATATAATTTCAGAAAGCCAGGAGAGGGTTGATGACAAAAAGCAGCCAAGACTGTGTCAATAACATGAGTTAAAAACACGCGTTCCAGTGTGATGCTGTCTTCCAGACAAAGCAGGTCAACTGTGAAGAGTGATACCTAGAGATAAGAAGGCAGCTTCAGGCCTGTGCATTATACAGATCTTGCCTATATGTTCAAGATAGGATTTCTGCCATTTTACATTAGCATAGTTAAAGTTTATAGCTATGTTTAAGTTTGCTGAGTATAAAAAACATGAGGTAGCAAATTAGCTGAGGGGTCACGGGAAGTAAAATACCTCTCTGAAATTTACAGGAGGATTCAGTTAATACAGTAGAAATCTGTCTTCTGTGACATTGGATGTGTGGAAGATTGCATAAGGTAGGAATCAGATAATAGCTACTGAAACTGCAAACACCAGAAGGAAAACCAAGAACAATTCATTTGGCCATCCCCTTCTAAAAGTATGTGGACAAGAAGTAGCATCTTATCCAAACATCCTTTGAGCATTTTATATAAAAGCTTTAGAGGATGCTTAACCTGATTTTGCCTCAGAGTTGCTTACAGTTAAATGCAATACAACAGGAGAAAATGTGAATGCTAGGGGTTTGAAACGTGCTTAGCAGTAGCTAGATGGGTAGGCTTTGGTCTCTGTATTTGTATGCGTACTATAAGAGTAGTAGTATTCTTTCTTTCCTTTGACAGAGTTTGCAGCAAGTGGTATTAATTTCTTAGTAAACACAAATTCTCTAGTCTTTTCCTATTCAAGTATAAGCTAAAATATTTTCATCAAAATATTTTTGATGGAAGATTTCATCAAGAGCTCAGTAGTGTACCTTCACAATCATTACACAGTACTGACATCCAGTTAATTTCATACCAGAAATACGAAGCTTGCTGTGATGGAGCTGCTAGCTGAACTGCTCTTCTCTTTTTTGGTACAGTCTGCATTATAGAATTTACACCGAAAGGTAGAATACATTAAGCATGAGATTTGAAATGCTTTGGGGCAGAGGCTGTTATTTCTGAAGAAGACGACAGCACAGCCTGTCCGCTTCTAGCATTTGTGCTACAGCAGTAAAGTGTGTATTATTTCTAACATGCACAGTGTTTCCAGTAACAAACGAAGTTTGTACCTCGCATATAAATGCATTTCCCAGATTGTTCTGCATGTTGGTGGATAAAGGAACTATGTCAAGGGTAGAGAAGAAGAATAAATACTAAAATATAAACATCAAGGGAAAGACAAACAAATTCCAGTTAAAAAGTTAGGCTTCAGTCTTTTCTGTGTGTTCTTCCTTTTTTTTTTTTTTTTCTTGATTTATATTTTGAATTTTAGTATAGATCCAAATGCAAGATCTTGCAGTCTGAGCCCCAAAAAATTCCCAGTTGAGAAAATTTGATTTAAATTCCTGAAATATTTTGCCATGCAGTGGTCCCTGCTACCTTGTCACATGTAAAATAACTTCTCACATCAGCAAAAACGTATTTTCTTAAAAATACTTTTGCATGTTTTATTAGTGGGTGACACTGGGGTGAGTCAGATGTTCAGTGTTGTAGCACCAAAGGGGAAACAATTGTAATTGAATTTGTCCTGCTGCAAGGCAAATAGTTGGGCCTCTGCCAGTGATTTCTGTTTTCATAGAAACCTCCTGATAACATTAATACTTTGTTTCTGTATCTTAGGTGCACCGTTGGAGAAATAACAGATGCAATGAAGAAAGTGTTTGGGGAGCATAAAGCCAGTGACCGAATGGTGAGCGGAGCTTATCGCCAGGAGTTTGGAGAGAGTGATGAAATTCTTCATGCCATCAATAGGTGAGAATAGCTTCCCAGGAAGCCAGACACAGCTTCACGTTTAATCCATGAGATACATGTGCTACTCACTGTGCCTTAGAAAAGCTTTTCCCAAACCTGAATGACGTCCCCAGAACAAAACAATGGCCTGCGCAGGCACTCTCATGCCTGTAAGCAAGTAAGCAGAATAAGAAGAAATAAGTGCAGTAAGAGAATAGTTAAAACTTAATTGAACTTGTATTTGCTTGCAAACAAAATCCACTGAGGTGGAGGCTTTTGTTCAAATAGACTATGCAGCCGTACGATTAAGAAGCTGAGAAACATTGCCTGAAGTCCTCATACGCTGGATTGCTTCTTTTGAAGACTCTGTAATCTCAGAATTCCAGAACGGTAGGGATTGGAAGGGACCTCTGGAGATCATCTAGTCCAACCCCCCTGCTAAAGCAGGATCACCTAGAGCAGGTTGCACAGGATCGTGTCCAGGCGGGTTTTGAACATCTCCAGAGAAGGAGACTCCACAACCTCTCTGGGCAGCCTCTTCCAGTGCTCGGTCACCCTCAGAGTCAAGAAGTTTCTCCTCATATTGAGATGGACCTTCCCGTGTTCCAGTTTGTGCCCATTGCCCCTTGTCCTGTCACTGGGCACCACTGAGAAGAGTCTGGCCCCCTCCTCTAGACATCCACCCTTTAGATCTCTATAAGTGTTGATGAGATCCCCTCTCAGTCTTCACTTCTCCAGGCTAACCAGCCCCAGCTCTCTCAGCCTTTCCTCATACCAGAGATACTCCAGTTCCCTCATCATCCTCATAGCCCTCCGCTGGACTCTCTCCAGTAGTCCCCTGTCTGTCTTGAACTGGGGAGCCCAGAACTGGACACAGAGCTCCAGATGTGGCCTCAGCAGAGCAGAGTAGAGGGGAAGGATAACCTCCGTCAGCCTGCTGGCCATACTCTTCTTAATGCACCCCAGGACACCATTAGCCGCCTTGGCCATGAGGACACAGTGCTGGCTCATGGAGAGCTTGTTGTCCACCAGGACTCCCAGGTCCTTCTCCGCAGTGCTGCTTCCCAGCAGGTCAACTCCTAACCTGTACTGGTGCCTGGGGTTATTCCTCCCTAGGTGCAGGACCTTACATTTGTCTTCGTAATAGTAATCTCTAAAATATTTCCAGCAATTTGTATTTACAAAACCTGCCCATAAGTTGTCCCTGCAACTTCGCTCATACTGTTCCTAAAATTGTAAGGCTAAAAATCTATCTGGATATCCACATACAACTCCCAGTCTATAGGTGCTACTTATTCATATCACGAGGGAGAAAACATCAGAAGATGGTATTATGTGTGAAAACAGTTGCCTATTTGCGCCTTTTATCAGCTTCTGCCTTTGCTGCTGTCCTCTTGGGTAAAGAGACTGAATTGCTGTAGTGGGTGGTGATGTAATATGAATCGATGCTCATAAGTCCCTGCTGTGTTGGGGCTGACACATTAAAGAGTTACAAGCTCCCTTGAAAGGGAATTACTTGATGGCTTCACAATGGTGATGTTTAGCGTGACTTGAAAGAAGTTGTGCTGGGGGATGTCACCATCGTTTTTTATTTTAAATATTTATTTTAAATTTAAGTATTTGTCATTATGCATTTACGTGAAACTGAACTGAACTGATTCCTTGAGAATCAAGATGTAGGTCCCTTTTTTACATACCTGCCTTTAAGTCCAAGGTCATATGTACCAGTTAGTAAACATGATAATGAAACTGGATTTACTGTGTGTCACCTTTCCACAGGCCTTCAAAAATGTGATTCCACACCTGCCACACACTTAAACCAAGCCCTGAGTTACAGTGACTCAGGTGTTCTTAGCCTGGCAGGCTTGGAGCACCTAGAGCTGTTCTTGTTGGGAGGGAGCCTGTGGGTGGGGAAGTAGGGAAACAAGAATATGGAAGCAGACAACAATAGAGAGAAAAGGATTTAAAGATGTAACAAATCAATTCAGATACGTACTGCATTGATATTCTCAGCAGTCCTTAGGAATAGCGAAGGCAGGTCCAACTCTTGTACATCCTCAAACAGAAGCTTTGTCAGTCTGCTTCTTCAGGTTCTCTTGACATAATTCCCTTTTAAGCTGTCTGAGTTCTTATTTTGTCCCTCTTACATGATGCATTTTCCTGTCCCGGAATCATCTCTTGAGGCTGTTCAAATAAATAAATGCTTTATCTAGAATCATTCCTTTCCCCAAACTAAGCCACATCCCAGCCAGGTCAGCATATGGTTTCAAGGCACATCAAATCCATACAACTCCATCATTAACAGAATGCTCAGAATGGTGCAATATTTAAAAAAACCCAAAACACAAACCCAACTTTTATTTCTGAGAAGTGGTAGTCTTAGTGTCCCACTCAAGGGCAGATACTGATTGGTACCTGGGTAATGAGAAGTAAGATGAAAGATGAGTCCCTGAGGCTGTGGTTACACAGTCACTTTTACTCAACAGAAATCTGAACTGCCGCTAACCAGAAAATGGGAGGCGCTGGCATGAGTGCGCAGAATGGGGGATACAGTAATCATTTCTGCACAGGCTTCTGCCCAGTTGAATGATGATGCACAGCATGATGACTGGGACCCATCTCTATAGCCTGTGTGCCATGCAAGTACTTTCTGAATAATTGGTCATAATTATTCTTAAAATCTAAAAATTACGTTTTAGTTGTAATTCAGCTCATTAAACCCTCAGAGAATTCAGTATTTTTTTCTCTTACAAAGCAGAAAAGTAGTGGGGTGGTTTTCTTAAAGGTTTTATTGTTCAGGATGGTAATTACAAGAAATTGGCTAGTAATCATGTAACATGAGTATTAACTTAGTGGGCTGACTACATAGACAAACCGTGAACTTAGAAGATCTTTTGGTTTGACGTACAGAAATGATGGTACAGTTGCAGCCAGTAGGCTTTTTTTTATTTGTGGAAATAATTGTAATGGATGTCAGTGACTCACAATGATACAATATATGTTTTCAATCAGAGTTAACAAATTCATGGATCGTGAGGGACGCAGGCCTCGTATACTTGTTGCAAAGATGGGTCAAGATGGCCATGACAGAGGAGCTAAAGTTATTGCTACAGGATTTGCAGACATTGGCTTTGACGTGGACATAGGTCCCCTCTTCCAGGTAAGACTGACTGAGCGGTATCTGATGTATTTCAAATGCAGCAATTTCCCCTCTAACGCTTGTTCAGAAGCCTGGCTGGGGCTATGACTTGTCATGTAATCCTCTTCCCACACAGACACCTCGAGAAGTGGCCCAGCAGGCGGTTGATGCAGATGTGCACTGTGTTGGTGTGAGCACACTTGCAGCAGGTCATAAAACTCTTGTGCCTGAACTCATCAAAGAACTCAATGCCCTTGGCCGGCCAGACATTCTTGTCATATGTGGAGGTGTCATCCCACCTCAGGTACGGGTCAACATCATTTCCATGAAGACTAGGAGACTGCTTTATTTCTGCCTGTGCTGTTTTTAGCTAATTCCTATATTCTGTTAGGATCAGAGGTGATTTACGGTGCTGAAGGCTACTGTGCACAATCACCAGGGTCAGCATAGATTGACAGGACGGCCGCAGAGTGCTGTCAGGTCTCATTGATCTGGTTTTATGTACGCCGTGTCCTGGTTTAACTTAGAGTCTGTCTTGGATGGAATATTAAGTTGTGTTGTGAAAAGACTAGCCTCAGGGAGATGTTCTTTATGCTCTGTTGTTTCCAGTTACCTTGCATATTACTGATAAAGGCTAGCTCCTCTCTTAAGAGACTTTATGGGTTCAAATAATAGTTTGGAAGAGGCATAGCTAGTGACTAAGACATGTGGCAGGTGCCAACACATATGGGCTACACATCTCATTCACTGTTTCGCCTCTCCTCATGTTCCCCATCATCAGGCCTCAGTGTTGCCTCTTGTTCCCTCTGCTTGAAAGTTTCTCCTAAACTGCTGAACACTTTGTTGAATTCCCTTGCAGTCAGATCTGTGCTTTTGTCTTTAAATTTTCCTTAGTTCATCCACATTGTGCCTGGCTGTATATCGCCTGTAGGGTCATCTTCTGTCTAGAGAGATTCAAACTGATTTTGCATATAAATCTCCTGTTACTCCCTTTTCCTACACTCCTTCCTTTTCTAGCCAAGTTGGTAAGTGTTCAGGAATGACAGACTTTTAAATTGAACAAACAAAACTCGTAGTATTTTGCTAAGATGCGAATTGTGTTCTATCCAGTCTCTCAATGGGATTTTACTAGCCTGTGGTTGGAAAGGTATAATATATCCTGTATAGAAATGAGAGACTACACAACTGCTTCCCCGGTCTTTCTGAAATTTCAGGACAATCATAAAACTAGAGTAACTTAGATTGCAGGAGACCACTGGCAGTTATCTGGTCCAAGCCCTTGTTTAAAGCAGTATTTTTTAAAAGTAGAAGTTAGATCAAATTTAGATTAGGTTATTCAAGGTCACATCCAGTTGATTTGGAATATTTTCCAAGGATCTGACATCAGTCTGATTCTAAACAAACAAACCTTTCCCATGGATGTTTTTTAATATTTCTTTTTTACCTCCTACCTACCTCATTTTTCCCATTTCCCTTGATGCTGTGGTGCCTCTCTGTGAGACTTGTTGCATATGCTTTCTCAGGCTCAGCATACAGGATAGAGCAGACACCAATTAATAAATAAATTATCAATTTTCTATTGCACTGTTAACTATATCTTAAATTCCTTTCTGAACAGGATTACGACTTCCTGTATGAAGCTGGCGTTACCAATGTGTTTGGTCCAGGGACTCGTATTCCAAAAGCAGCTGTCCAAGTGTTGGATGATATTGAGAAGTGCCTAGAGAAGAGGCAGCAATCTATGTAACGCTGAAACGTCACGCAACGCAACCAGCCTTACGCTAATTGCTTACAGAATGTAATCATCAGCAAGGGATGGCCAGCCACATACCTTTGGCTCCACTGCCCCAGTGGCCTGGTGTTTTCTGCTTTCTAAGAAAGTTGTAAATTCTCTGCTTGTTCTATTTGAGGATTATTTATATATGTACCGGCAAGAAAATTTTATCTCTAGGATTATGACTTCAGGGAATGAAGGGAATTGAGTAGGTAGGTTTGTTTGGTTTGGGTTTTTTTTGCAGATATACTGATAAATAAAATGTCTGTTCCGGCTCTTGGGTTGATCTCTTTTGCATGCAGAGAACTTCTGAATTTTTTTGGCAGGCATTGCAGACCTAGAAGTCTCTGGGCAAAACCACTAAAGTTCAGCAGAGATGTGATTGAATCCAGCAGCACCTTGATGTTAACATTAATCTGATTTAACTGTCTTTAGAAATGTATGAGTAGATAAACCGTAATTTTTCAAAGTTTGTGGTTTACTGAGATACAAATGCTGTATCTGGCAGTAACTGGTACAGGAGCAGCTGTGCACCTCTGCTCTCCCTGCATCACTGCCCTTCCCTGATACTTAAAGGGGTCTACAGGAAAGTTGGAGAGGGACTGTTTATCAGGGAGTGTAGTGATAGGACAAGGGGTAATGGGTTTAAACGAAAAGAGGGTAGATTTAGATTAGATGCTAGGAAGAAATTAGATATTGGGAAGAATTCTTCTCTGTGGGGATGGTGAGACACTGGCACAGGTTGCCCAGAGAAGCTGTGGATGCCCCATCCCTGGCAGTGTTTAAGGCCAGGTTGGATGGGGCTTTGGGCAACCTGGTCTAGTGGAGGGTGTCCCTGCCCATGGCAGGGGGTTGGAGCTAGATGATGTCCAGAGAAGGGCAGCAAAGTTGGCGAAGGGTCTGGAGCACAAGTCTTACGAGGAGCGGCTGAGGGAACTGAGGTTGTTTAGTCTGGAGAACAGGAGGCTGAGGGGAGACCTTATCACTCTCTACAGCTACCTGAAAGGAGGTCGTGGTGAGGTGGGTGTTGATCTCTTCTCCCAAGCAACAAGTGATAGGACAAGAGGAAACAGCCTCAAATTGCTCCAGGAGAGGTTTAGGTTGGATATTAGGAAAAATTTCTTTGCTGAAAGGGTGGTCAGACATTGGAACAGGCTCCCCAGAGAGGTGGTGGAGTCGCCACCCCGGAGGTGTTCAAAAAGCGTGTACACATGGCACTTCAGGACGTGGTCTAGTAGACATGGTGGTGTTGGGTTGGTGGTTGGACTTGATCCTAGAGGTCTTTTCCAACTTTAAAGATTATATGATTCTATCTTTAAGGTCCCTTCCAACCCAAACCATTCTGTGATTCTATGATTCTATACTTCACTGTTTCTCAAATGAAGTTCATTCCAGTGCTCCTTCTCCTGTACTTAGTTCTTTAGTTTTGTCCAGTATTGTTCTTGCCATCCCTGTCTATTCAGCAGTTGGACTTCCTTCAGGTAAATTGATCCTAAATTCTCACCATTTCCGTCTCGCCTCCAGAAGGAATTTTGATTTCTACTGGTGAAAAGCCCTTTATGGAATCCATACAGGGCAAAGTGGGTGTGAGGGTCTTTTGGGGCACAGTCTCTGTCATTATGGCTCTATCCCACTTCATTTTGCCTTGCTGCTTGTGGCATCCCTTCATAACAGGAGACCGCAGCCTCCCTAGGGTAATGCTTGTAGCTGCGCCATGGTGGAAGAGGCTGTAGCACGCTTCTAAGAGCGTCAGCATCATCATACTTTATTCAAAATGAGATTAAAGTGTAAAATATTGATCCCAATCCACACTTTTGCCTTGAAAACTCCTTGGGGATTTATCCTTAACTATTTATAAGTATCTGATTCCCTCCAAGAAAGATTGGTATGGTTCAAATCTGGATATACAGAAAGTAACAACAATAAAAATACTCTTGCCTGCCAACTGGAAAAAATACATAGTCAAAGTGTTGGTCACCTCTAAACTTTATAATGACACGGGTTTCATTCATTTCTTTCTGTCTATGGTTTCTCTGCTTTTCAATAATGTATGTTCATCTACCTGTGTTTGCCTTACAGATTCCACTTTTCTTTAATGATCTTTAAAATCTGCATCTTGTTCCCTTGAATTCAATACAAAAATCCCCACCAACTTCAGCTGGAATCGCTCCAGGCCTTCAGTGCTTGAAGGAGGGGCCGTTAGAGCTCTAGATTGGGACTGACTAATGTACAACGATTCTCTCTGATTTTATCAAGGTCGGAAAACAAAACGGTGAGTCTAAGGACAGAATAGTTCTCTCACCCTGCACACGGTGTTTGTATTAGGTCCTTTAAGGAAAGAAAATACTCAAGCGAACAGACTTTCCTTCAGGCTTGTCGTCAGTTCGCTGCCTAAGTAGAGGTTCCTTATGGGATGACAAGCTAAGACGGAACATGCTTTTTCCCATATGTTCCCTGCTGCAGGAGCAGCATAGCAATGAACGTAGTGCTTACTGACAAGCTGGCGTCGGGCTGCTGGTCCCCGTTGATAATGGTGAGCAGTTGCCAGGTAACATCTCGGATGCTGCACACACTCCTCAACTCAGCTGCTTTAAAACTGCGCTGCTGCTCAGGCTGGTGAGAATTTGGGTTAGTGCAAAATCAAGTAGGTGCTCCCCAAATATACTGAAATGTTTTGTTTCAATATGATTATTTTTGGCATATTCCAGGACAAAATGATAACTCTAAAATGTGGGACTAGGCACTTGGATCTTTCCAGTAGGAATGAGCAGCAGGTTACTGCATGACTACATCATTTACCTTGGGAAGTTCCAAAATAGTAGATCTTTTTTTACGTGTAAGACATACTCTGTTTTGCACAGATGCAAGGAATAGAGACAGGACAAAGGGCTGGAGATGTGGATCCTAAGTTACACATAGGAATTGACCTACTGAGTGCATTGGCTTTCTAGGAAGAAGCTCTGATTAAGCAAGAACTTGAGCATGGCACCAAGTCCCAGGCCAGCACCCTCACTGTGGAACAAACTTTCCACTTGGTTTTCAATTGTAAAAAAACCTCCTGAGCATGGTAGATGGATCCTACGAAGGACAAATTTCTCTAAGGAGTGGCAATCCATTTTTCATTCTTAGTGTTTCACAGCCTTCAAGATCAGTGCTTTTGCACTTGCATTAAGCTGTTCATCAAACTATTGGTGCTCTACAATGGCAAGCAGCAAGACCATCTCTACTGTGTGGATGAGAGAAGAACCCAAGACAAAGTTTATGTGATTTCTCCATTTGCACAGCATATCTGGCAAAGTAATGGAGTGGAACCTGGGTCTCTGCAGTGTTAGCAGCCTCTTGCTCTAACTGCTAGAACAATGGTCTTCCTCAAATAATTGAACTTTGTTCTGAAATGAGTCACATTTAATTTTACAGATGGAAAATTGACCATTAATAGAAGTGATCTAGTTCTGTAAGTTATTCCTGTGCTGAGATGGACAAACAGGCTTGAAGGTTTTTCAGATTAAGGCACTGAATTCCAGCCTAGTTTAATGCACATCAGGGTGTTTCACTTTCTAAGTCATCACCTGAAGTGGGAGTACCATTTATCCTCAATGGAAAGGAAAGAGCCGAAGATGGCTTGCTCATATGTGGATGTCTGCATTGTAAACTTCCAGGGTTTGGTGAGATAACTCCTAGTAGGTGAGCAGGTGAGATGCTGTTGGAGTTTTTACCTTAAACAGTTGTCTGTGTTGGGATGACTGTGCTGGTGACTGCAAACCTAAGGTGCCCAGGTTAGCTCCTGAGGTAAGTGCTTGCATTCTGCTCCAGTGTCCTAGAAGATCAATTAGTCGACAACATAGTAAAGGGCTGAGCAGGAAATACCATGGAATTAGAATTTGACCATAACTCAACTTCATGAAACTTAAGAAAAAACTACTAGTCCCCTATATAGTATGCTATGCTTCCTTTCCTAGTTCTCTGGTCAAGCGCAGCCCCACTTTCCCAATTTTCTGTATATAACATAAACCCATCTAAAATTCAGAGTCTGTACTGGGGAAGTTTCAGTTTGCTTCTCACTGAGCCTGAGAAATGAAAAGAGATTTGAGCCATATTTGGTACACAAACACCTGGACTTTGATTTTTAAAACTGAAGTACATTAACAGGTAATAAATCAGGCTATTGAAGCATTATACTCTAACAACATACAGATCTTTTGGGTTTACAGTGATTTTGTCTGTATTGTAGAGTGGGATATTTTCCATATTATGTACACTTTACAAGCATTTACAAGTGGATGTGGACCTGTTCTGCTCCTAAATTTTTCACAGAGGAAACTCACGTTACATTACATTATCAATGTGCATGTCATTGTTCCATTCCCTAATCTGCAATTAGCAGGTGGGGATGTGTCTTTTGCTATTTATTTTAAACATCAAGCAACTGAGCACGTGAAAGCAAAAACTCTGAGGTGGAAGATGATTATTAAAATGCAGTTTCATTTTCCTATCAGGTTATTTTTTAAAGCTGAAAAATGCTGATTTACCACAACGAGACCCTTTGCAGCGCATCCTCTGACCCCTCTTCTGTTTTACACTATTGTCCTTTCTGCATTTCCCTCCGGTATCTCCTCGCCCTCCCCACCAACACACTTGCCTAATGCTCTCCTGCCTCTTCCCCTCCTCCCAAACATTTCCCTTCAGCTTTCACGAGCTCCCCTCTCAATGTTTTCTCCTCCTCCCCACATTTCTCTTCCCTTTTGCCATTTCCCGGTGCCATGGGATGGTGGAGGTGATTGTTTCCCAGAGGATGCTTCACCTCTTTGTATTTGGGAGAGAAGACTGAGCACAGTCTCGTTCTGCATGGAGCATCTGTGAGTGACAACCCAGGACAAGATAATGTCACCCTGGATGCCAGCTTAATTTAGGAATTTTTCACAACTTTTTACAAATAAACCTAGTTTAATCTAGTGGAATATATATGAGAGTTAGCGATACTGCCAGTGGCAGGAACTCAGGGGAAGGCAAGCTCCCTAAAGTTTCCTAACCCAGAGTAAGTAATTTGTGCCTCAGTGTATGTTACAGCTCACGTCTCATTTTGTTTGTTCTTTTGTAATCCACGCTCCACAGGAACCAAAATTCTCATAGCCACAGAAGTATTTAAGCCTATCTTTTAATCCTGTTCTTGGCCTTAGCTGTAGTTTATCAAATGAAACTAATTATTAGGGTTTGAGTGTGGTAGAAGTTTTCATGAACTCAAAGTCCATTCTCTATTGTTTTAGATTGTCGTTTAAAATCTGTGCCAAATCTGCCTGTGGTTTAACTCTTCTTGTCTTCACCAAACCTAAAGCAAAGATGGATCATAGAATCATAGAATCGTTCTGGTTGGAAAAGACCTTTAAGACCATCAAGTCCACCACCATGTCCCTAAGCACCCCTTCTACACATCTTTTAAATACCTCCAGGGATGGTGACTCCACCACTTCCCTGGGCAGGCTGTTCCAGTGACTGACAACCCTTTCAGTGAAGAATTTTTCCTAATCTCCAATCTAAACCTCCCCTGGCACAATTTGAGGCCATTTCCTCTTGTCCTATCACTTGTTGCTTGGGAGAAGAGACCGACCCCCACCTGGCTACAACCTCCTTTCAGGTAGCTGTAGAGAGTGATCAGGTCTCCCCTCAGCCTCCTCTTCTCCAGCCTAAACAACCCCAGTTCCCTCAGCCACTCCTCATCAGACTTGTGCTCCAGTCCCTTTACCAGCTTCATTGCCCTTCTCTGGACATGCTCCAGCACCTCAATGTCCTTCCTGTAGTGAGAGGCCCAAAACTGAACACAGAACTTGAGGTGCAGCCTCACCAGTGCTGAGTACAGGGGGACTGTCACTGCCCTGGTCCTGCTGGCCACACTATTTCTGACAGAAGCCAGGATGCTGTTGGCCTTCTTGGCCACCTGGGCACACTGCTGGCTCATGTTCTGCTGGCTGTTGACCAACACCACCAGGTCCTTTTCTGCCAGGCAGCTTTCCAGCCACTCTTTCCCAGATGTGGTCAGCTGAGCAAACAGGGGAAGCAAGAACGGCTATCGAGGCATATTCTGTACAACATTTCAAACCCTAAAGATAGGTGTTTATGTCCTTTAAAATCACAAACAGTAAGTCAGAGAGCGAGAGAGATTTAAACTGTAGGAGGTCATCATTTCCACCTCAGAATCTCTTGTTAAAACTGTCTAGCAGGATGATGTTACAGTTGTACGTATGCTTTAAACTGAGTCAGCAAACCCTGTTCTCAGTTGCAATTGTGTCAGTGCTCCAGCCAGTGGGGAACTCGGTATCTCAGAAGCTTCCACTCAAGTGAGGAGAGCTAGGACTGCCTCTGCAGGATTACTTACTGCCAGGCTGGTTATCCTGGGGATGTCTTTAGGCATGCTAATACGGAGTGCTCCTCCAGAAAATAAATGCTCTGCCAGCTTTCACGCTAGGAGAGCTGTTATACCTCAGCAAGCAACAGCGTAAGTGCACGGTTCCTTTTGCCAAGAGGTTCCTTCACTTCTCGCTGGGCTCTGTGTGACAGGCAGAAGAAGACATCCTTTGCCGACTGCCACATCCCCACCTAACCTCTTCAGACGAAGACTGCTTGATTCCTGTTCGAGCGTGCATTTTGAGGAGCTGGAGCTGTACCTCTGACAGAGCAAGGAACTGTAGATCTCTGTAAGACATTTTGATAGCAGCCACTTTATCATTTTTTCCTGGCAGTGAATATTTCTTCCTACCCATATGGTTTTCTATCTCTATTGCTGGAAAGCTACACTCTACAGCTGTATTTATTTGGTAACATTTTGTGTTCAACCTACGGTTTTCTCTGATGGCTGTTTTACTGATAGAGCCAAGAGTTCACAGATAGATTGCATTAAAAAGTTAAAAGTATAAGAAAAAAACCCCACAAAAATAATAAATCCTCTTTTAATTATAGCTGTTTCCCTGAAAATAAGTTTAGTTTACATGTTTTTATTTTCTAGTACATTATCTATTTCCTCTAAAGTAGAAATTCTTGGAAAAAAAATAGCAGGGTTTTTTTTGTTGTGTAGCTTAAAGACAAGATTTGAGAGTTGCTTAAAAACATATACTTAAACCGCTGTATCTGACATAAGATATGCAGTGACAACCCCATGTGCTGCATTCCTACTCATTTGGACCCATGAGCGAGCCCACGTGTCGACCCATGTTGTGAAACCATCGCTGCTTTTCAGCGAGTTGCAGCTCCCTGGTTCTCCACCTTCGCAGCTGAAGAGAGACGTACGTTGTCTCTCCCACTCCACATCGTCGACACGGGATTTTCAGCTGAGTTGTCGGTGCTGAAGAAATGAACTCGCCAGCCGCAGCAACACTGCAATTGTTTAATTTCACGACGGAAAGTTTTGCTGAAGATGTAGTAAATAAAAGGGTTATAGGCTGTCGAAGATTTGGCAAACAGACAGGGCAGCAGCGTAACAATGGGCTGTAGGGAATCGCTGGAGTTAAATATGGACCAGAAGCTGGCTGCTGCGTAGGGTGTCCACGAGCTCAGGAAGCCGACTGAGATGAGCACAGCCATCTGAAAGGGAAACAGGGCTTCAGTTCTCAGCTTGCGCTGGCTGGCTCTGGTACTCGGGCACGTGGTGTGTGGATGAAACCACACCTGAACCAGCCGAAATACCTGAACCCGTATGCGTGCTGTGTTGTGACATGAGCACAGGCAACACTGGACAGTGCATCTGTGCTTTTATACCCACCCAGCAGATCTACACTGTGGGCTTGTTCTGAGGCAGTTGCTTCCATCTCTTTCCCTGACTCTGGCTGCAGTATGTCATGGGAGACACAGCCCAACCAGAAACTAGAGCCTATCAATAGATCAGCCTCTAGAAAGCTTGGGTCGTTCTGCTTTTCCACAAGAAATGAGCAACTGAAGTGTGTATTTGAAAAAATGTTATATTAAAAACTCCTGTTTCCATACAGAATTCTGTGTAGCTCTCACTCAGAATAGCCGCTTAATTAGAAATACCTAGGATGACAGAACAGGACGTCTGCCCCAGCTACAACATGAAAGGATCCAGCAGCTATTCCAGCATGAAATTGCATCTCGGATGCAACTGCCTAAAGATTTAACAAGCTGCATTGTACCTGCGATATGTTATCCTGATCAAGCTACTGAAATGACAAGGATTCCAGGAGCCCCCTGCTCCTCTGAGGAGTGCAGAGTGTGGGTGAGACTCAAACCACATCTCCATCTTTGGTCAATACTAGGCAAAAGCAATGAAGGGTCATCATGAACCATGCATGAGCAGAGCCAGTTCTCTGCAAGCTCCTGATTACTGCAGACTCTTCTCATCACTGGGATAACTCACCAATGTCAGCTTCTTCTCCAGTTTAGCTGCATTAGGGATCCTGTCGATATTCTGGATCTCCTGGTACGTTTTATGAACCTTCCAGGCAATTCCCAAGTAACAGGCAACGATGGTCAGTGCAGGCAGGACTGTGCACAGGAGGAACATGCTCAGGATGAACGAAAAGCCATTGGAGGAGCTGTGGAACTTGCTCCAGGCTATTGTGCAGGAGATGCCAAATGGCTCAGGACCATAGTAGCCCCAGCCTACCAAGGGCAGAATAGCCCAGAGCAAGGAGTAGAGCCAGATGAGAGTAATCAAGATGCGAACAGTGGTGTTGGTGATTTTGTTACCTGAAAGAAAGAGGAAGAGCAAGCATATATGAATCTCATCTCAGCCGCGTGGTTTTCACGACAACTTCTTCTCCAACAGAAGGATGGTGGCTACAAATATGCCTGGGCTGCTGCTGCAGTTCCCTACCCTTTGGGCTTCTTGAGAGACAAAACAGAGAGTGTCTATGGATTGGGTGAGACCTCAATGCAGCCCTCAGTGCTGATCTACAGTTTGGTAAGTCAAGGAGCTTCACAAGAGCAAGTTGACCCAAAATGTACCGTGCTCCCAGCGCAGGAATGCCAGAACACTCTTTCCTCTCAAGTTTCAGTATGTCTGCTTGCACACAAATAGGAAGATAAGACAGTCTGGTCCAGCAAAACATTTGGGTTCTGCACCATCAGGTAGTTTCACTTGGTACTACTGAGAACTGAGAAGCCTCGCTTTTTAATAAGGAGTTTAATCAGATCCTTCTTGGAACACTGGAGGTTTGATATTGGACTAAAAGTTGAGGCTTATTCCTACAGTTATTGAACTGATACTTCATGCCATATTCAGCAAAGTACTTCTCTGAACATAGTAGCCCAAATGCACCATTATGAGGTTACCAGAGAAGTAATTTACTTACTGTTAGATTTTGATGAATTGGTAACAAGGAATCGAATCACAGCCATGGCACACAGGGTCATCATGCTGCAGACACCAAAAAGGAAACCCATCAGGGCATAATATATGCAGGACGCATCTCCTCCTAGCCAAGCATGGTTCCAGGCGGATGCAATGGCCAGCGGATACATGCTGATTGCCATTCCAATATCTGCTACTGCCAAGTTGACTGTAAGCAGCTCCGGTGACTTCAGGAGGGAAGAGCGTTTCACAGCTGTAGCAAGGACGGCTGAATTTCCAAGGATTGTGAGAATGGCTGAAAGAGAAGAATTGGCACAGACAACAATATCATAGTTAGCATACCTGTGAAATGCTTATCTATACAAAGGATGTGAAAAATGCCAGTCATTAGTCTGGGACTAAAGTCTAGAAGACAGGACAGACTGGGAGACTAGCCAGAATTCAGCACCTCCCAGGCCAACACTATGTTGTGCTGATGCTTTGAAAACACGCCAGTCTGTATCCACCAACCCCTGCTGTTCTGGTGTCAGCTGAGATAGAGTTAATTTTCTTCCTAGCAGCTGGTGTAGTGCTGTGTTTTGCATATAGGATGAGAATAATGCTGGTAACACACTGATGTTTTAGTTGCTGCCAAGCAGTCAAGGACTATTCAGTTTCTCATACTGCCCTGCCAACGAGAAGGCGGGGGGCACCGAGAAGCTAGGAGGAGACACAGCCAGGACAGCTGACCCAAACTGGCCAAAGGGATATTCCATACCATATGACATCCTGCTCAGTATATAACTGGGGGGGTTGGCCCGGAGGTGGGGTGGCTCGGGAACTAGCTGAGCATTGGCTTCAGGTGGTGAGAAATTGTGCTGTGCATCACTTGTTTTGTATATTCTTCTATTATTATTGTTATTATTATCATCCTCATCATCATCATTCTCCTCCTCTGTCCTATTAAACTGTCTTTATCTCAACCCATGAGTTTTTACTTTTTTTTTTTCCTTTTCAATTCTCTCCCTGATTCCACTGCAGGGGCAGGGGGGCACTGAGAGAATGGCTGCGTGGTTGTTCTAGCTGCTGGCCAGGTTAAACCACGACACCTACTATGAAACCATGATCTTTAGCTCATGGCAAGGAAATACCTGGGTGGCATTTCTGAGAGCTGCTACACAGCTTGGCATCCTCACCACAGCATCCGCTGTTTTGCTTCAGCCAGGTCTTGAGTTTCAATTCCTGCCTCCCTGCTAAACAGGGATTTCCCTGTCAGGCTGTTTCCACTGTGGACCTGCTAGAGCAAAGAGCGCTTCAGATTTCTGTTCACACCCTCCTGTAGTGCTGGCCAGCATTACCGACTGGGGGAAATTTTGTCATATGAATAGTAGACCACATCTCGCCCCTTCCTATCACCACACTATAGCCCTTCACTGCCATGTCACACTCCATGTCCCACCTATTCCCCTGTGGCTGCTATCTCAGGTGAATATCCCACACTATCAGGTGAAACGGGCCTACCCACCTTCATTTTTCCCTGGTAATATTCCCACTTCTGCTTCCTACTGAAGAACTCCAGCTGTCCTGCCCGCCTGTCCCCTCCATTCATCTGGTGCCCTCCACTTCCCAAAGCCTTCTCTCTTTGCAGTGCATCTTCCACTGGAGCCTCAGCTCCAACCTCCTGGGCTCTGAGCTGCCTCGACAGTCAACATGTGCTGGTCAAGGACCACAATCACTCCGTGACACCCACCCTGTTCTGGTGGTCTCTGAGAGCAGTGAGACACACCATAGAAATTGTTTTGCCAGAGGCACGCAGCTGAGCAGAGATTGCTTTGCAAAGAGATCTGTCGGACATGCATTATTCAGATATGCCATAGGGCTTCAAAGCGTTCATGACAACAGTGTCAAAAGTAAATGAAGCAAACAACTCATTTTCTCTTTTCTTTCAAGTGAACATTGTGCTGGAGCTACATTTTGAGCAAAGGTTTTCCTGAGAAGGTGTCCTCTAAAGTCAGATGTGAAATAAGGAAACGGAAAAAGATTCTGTCCTGTTCCCTTGTCGCTGTGAAAGCAGAAAGGCCGCATTTGCTCACAGATACCACATAAAAAAATGCCCACACAGGAGTTAATAAAAGCACGTGCAACAAAACGGAACAAAGATATTGGCATAAAACTAATTTTCAAGCTTCAAGAGGAAAATTAACCCAGTTCACTCTCTTCTGTGAGACCCCTAACCACTACGCAAGAGGTAGGAAGTAGCTCTTAGTCTTACCGTCAGGGGTAGACATCCAGGCCCACCCTCTTTTTTACTTTGGCAGATGCTGTTCCCCGCATCCCACTGCCTGAGAGGCTGCTGGATGGCACAGGACAAAGCTGTGCCAGCATGGGCTAGTAATCCAACAGCAGAGAGGTGGTGGTGTGTGCTGCAGCCCATGCCTTGGCCTTGTTGCTTCCTAATGAAAATCATTAATACTTATCATCAATGCTTATCAATATCTAAAAAGCGGGTGTCAACAGGATGGGGCCAGACTCTTCTCAGTGGTGCTCAGTGACAGGACAAGGGGCAACGGGCACAAACTGGAACACAGGAAGGTCCATCTGAATATGAGGAAAAACTTCTTGACTCTGAGGGTGACCAAGCACTGGAAGAGGCTGCCCAGAGAGGTTGTGGAGTCTCCTTCTCTGGAGAGATTCAAAACTACCTGGACATGACCCTGTGCAACCTCCTCTGGGTGATCCTGCTTTAGCAGGGGGGTTGGACTAGATGATCTCCAGAGGTCACTTCCAACCCTCACACACAAAAAAAAAATTAAAAAAACCCTCAGGGGACAAATAAACAGGCCTTGCTGCAGCCCCCAGTGAGGTGGCAAAGCTACAGATAAATACAACAGGGTTTCCAGGTAAGCTTACTGCTTCCTATATGGGATGTAGTGAGCCTGGCTGCCACACAGGGCTCTTGATCCAATGCTGGAAGCTACACCTGGAGCTTAGGTGCCTAAAAGCTCTTTAGGAAAGGTGTGAGACTGTAGCATGATAGCACAAGAGCAATTATCAGCAATGGGAGCTCCAGCCTCCAGCCCTTTGCTGCTGCCCCGTCCCATGACCTTAACTGCATCTACATATTTATGTTTGCGTAGAAAGGAGCTGACATCCTGACTTGGATTAAAAGGAAAACCCTTCGTTGTTTTGCAGATAGTGATTTTTCTCACCCTGAGTTGTACTCTCTGCTGTCAGTACGGTGGAAAGTGTGCAGGAACGGGTGAGATGTGAAATGCTAAAGCCCAGCATTGCTGTCCAAAGCCTCTCTGATAAAGCACATAAAAACATATGCTTGCCTTTCTTAAAAGCATCTCAGCCAGGGTTTTCAAGTGAGCTGAAGGGAGGAGGGTACTTGTGTCTTAGCAAAATTCAGTTGGACTGCGCACCTAAACCAATTCATCTCCTCTCCAAATCTACACCGACAGTAAACAAATCACCAGGGTACACACAACAAACAGTCACGGAAGAAAATACTTTGCTAAAACCATGCTGGAGCAAACTGGTACATATCCCCACTTGTATTTCATTGTAAATCTGCCTTCAGCAGGGCAAACAGGCCATTATAAAAACCAGAAGTGCTATTTAGAAACCCTTTGCTATTTTATACCAGTCTATCCTACCAAGGCACAGCCGCTCTTCATGCATAATGAACATCCCCCCCCCATCAAGCAGGCTGCCTCATCTCCCCATTCGCAGGGCTGAGATGCCAGGATAAGCAGCAGACAACTTATTTTGAAAACTTGTGACGCCGCAGAGGCAAACTTATGCTGGCAGGTCTTCAGCATCGAAACAAAAGATCGCAAATCTGAGAGTGGAGATTAATCCTGGCACCCAACCGACTCGAAGGCAATAAGCAGGAACCTGTGTGGAAACAGATTTTCTGTCATTTCCCTCCAGCTTCCTTCCACAGCGCAGACAGGGCAGCCCCAGCACGTCTGCTCCTAGGCTTGAAGCAAAGAAGCAGGCTGAGAAGGCAGAACTCACCTATGATCAGAAGAAAGACCCCAACTCCATAATCCACTACCGGGTGGAGTTTGGAGATGTATTGCTCCTCCATTGTCCCTTGTGGAAGTAGGCGAAAGTTTTAAATCAAAGGCAAAGTGACCGTAAGGGCAAAGAGACCCTTCCTCATGGTTTGCCTGCTGCCGATGCGAGCCGGGCAGTTGGGTGCTGTCAGTGTGAAGGGACCCTTCTGCTTTCTCCTCTCTCCCTCCCTCTCGCGCGGCAGGGGAGAAGCCTGGAGAGAGAGAAAGGCTCCCTCCCCGGGGAGACAGAGTGAAAGCTGGGCAGAGCCACTGCCAGAGCGATCCCGCCTGCCTGGCTGGCAGAGCATCTCTCCACCCACCCCCTCCTCTCACACCGCTCCTTGGCTTGTCAAGAAAGTTTCACAATGCAAATCCCCTCAGACTGCCATTGCTGAGCAAAACCAATTGTCGTTCAACCATCAGCAGCCTTGGGAAATCAATCCAGGCAGGGGAAGGAAGGTTGGGAGGTTTGCTTTCCAGCTTTATGGCTGTGTATGAGAAATACGAGGTCATCTCTGTGTTGAAGTATTACAGGAAAGCTGTTTGCTCCAGGGGTTCAGAAAGGCCAAAGACACACTGCCGCAGGCAGGACGTTCAGAGCTGCTCCAGGGCAGAACTGGAGGACGCGCAGAACGGTGTGCACAGCTGCAGAGCACCACAGCAGAACCAAGCTCTGGGTTCGCTCTAGTGACACTCTAGTGTTGGTACTTGGTAAGCAACGAAAGCAACGCCTCACATCCAAGTTTACCTTCTCCTTATAATATCTGAGCCTAAAATCAACATAATGGTCTCTCAGTCTTTATAAACAATGTGAAGTTTTGCTCCAGGCTCCAAATATCTATCAATTTACATATGCAGTGCACACGGTTTACAGGTCTGTAGTTGCAATGCCATTAAGTCGACTTTTACCCTGGGCAGTACCCAGCCAGCACACTGAAGAGCTGATCTATTCTAAATTAATTAATTCTAGTACCTGGATATGCCAAGCTGCATTAGCAACATTCTCTGCTTGGCCTATTTTACTGCATTCAGACATAGGGAATTTTAAGATCCCCAAGAGCATATAGGCATCTCATGTGCAATCTAGGTGGAATTTAGGTGCCTAAGTATAGCAGTACCAGCCTAAATTCTGAAATCCTTAGGAATCTGCGAGACTTTAAGAGCTTTGAGTTTCACCAGAAAGCAAAACTGGCCACGCACAGATGTGCTGCCACCTCAGCTTTGCTGCATGTCTCCATGCTTGCTCCCTGCTGAAGCTGTCTGGGATTTACACACCAGGGATTCCTGCACTGAAGACTTTGAGGAATTTAATTCAGTACCAAGTACATGCAACACAACACATACAGCACAGGGCTCAGTAGCACTCAGAGCATTCTCAGGGCACCATTGTCCTAAAATCTTAGCCATCCTATGTGAAATACAGAAATCAGTTCCCTCCTCTGGTTTCTGAGACTTGAATACATGTTTTTCCTGTAAGAATGTTTTATTCTGCAGGTTATAGATGCTTTGGGGTGAAGAAAATGGCATAACAGAGAGATGCTTTCCCCTCCACTTGAAGCTGGATTGCTCCACACCTAAGTCACAAGATTGGAGGGAGAAAAAGCAAATGGTATCTGACTCTCTGGTACGGTGCTGAAGGGAGCTCTTGCTCCAAAAGTTGTTAATACATTTTGCATGAACAGCTATGGCATAAAAAAAATTCTGCAGGGGTAATGGTGATTCAATATTAGCCACTAGCTACAGCTTCAAAGTGAACCAGTCTCACAGAGGTGCTGCTCAGGGTGGAGTTATCACTTCAGAGAAACGAAATCCCTGTGTCTGGGTCCATGGCCCCACATCAGGATTCCCCACTGTCAGCACGCTGGGTGTTACGAGTTTTGTTCTTGGTAAATTTGCCTCCACCACTGAACAGAGAACTTGGGTACCAAATTCAGCACTAACTCTGCTGTCACAGACACAAACTCTATTTTTAAAGGAAACTGAGCACTACTAAGAGTTAGGTGGCTTCGTTAGCCCACAGCAACACTCGAGTTCCCAAGTTCTGCTGCCAGGAGCTAAATGTAGGCAAGATACAGTGGAGGAGAGCAGAGAGAGATGTCTGGTTTTCCATCAGAGAATAGACACTGTACCTCATAGTATTATCAGAATGGAGGCTTCAAGAGATGCTACAACCCCATCACTCCCATCCTCAGAAACCACTTCGCTGTGCTAAGCTACTTCTTGACCGAGGCTGGCTTATGTGTAGTCAGCTCAAGAGTTTCTGAAAAATTCCCCCAACCCATCCCACATCACTCCAAAATCAGTAGAAACACAATGGAGTCTGCATGTATTCATGGCATAGATAAGTACTAGGAGATGGAATGGTCCACTGGTTCTTCTCCAGAGCTTATAACATTCTAATTCAATGACAGAAATTGCTGGCCTGAAAAATCTGAACAGATAAGGAAAAAACAGTTGTGATGTTCCTGTTTGAACTGGGTGCCTAGGGAGGCATGAGTTCTGGGTAGAGGGAAGAAAAAACAGGCAGGAAGGACTTTGACTCTTACCTGGGTGAAGAGAGTCTGATATTCCAAACCTTGATCCAACAAAAAGAGCACACAGAATCACAGAGTCATTGAGGCTGGAAGTCATCTCTGAAGATCATCTAGTCCAAGCCTGTTGCTCAGAACAGGATCAGCTACAGTCGATTGCCCAAGGCTGTATCCAGTTGGGTTCTGTATATCTCCAAGGACAGAGACTCCACATCAGGTGGAGCTGCTCTGTGGACAACTTGTTCCATTGCCCCTTCATCATCTCACTCAAAGGCTCATACAGTTTTTGAATAAAGATACCAGCTAACTCAAGAAATCAAGGACTTACTCATTAGATGTTCACTGCAGATGTCCTTCACCAAATGTTCCTTGGCAGCGGGTATGCAGCTGAATGTGGTTGGTTGTTACAATGCTTCTCAAGCCTTGGGTGTATAAGCATGTAAGTATCAGTTTAGTCCAGGAAGGTAGGATATATACAATATTAATTATAAAAAGAAGTTATTCTATCAGAAAAGGCTAAAAAAGGACAGATATGATGTCTCAAAAAATTCCTAGTAATGAAAGTGTTAAATAGCTTTATCAAATCAGTTCAGTCTGTTCAAGAGAGGTTACCATTTGATCCCAGTTTGGGGAAGGTATGTCTTCTAGTCAGCAAAAGACACAGTAAATCCTATGACAGAAAGTAGAAGATTGCTGCATTCTGACAATTAATCCAGTATAGTGCACACAAAACCATAATATTGGTAAATTGAACAATGGCAGATCATCTCAGAGATGCTGGAATTTGACTGTTCACCTTGTTAAATGCACAGAACAGTTACTGGTGCTGTTTTGGGCTGGGCCGACTAGCACTGTCCTAAGTCATTCCCAAGCACAGGCCAGCTGAAGTGGGCCCAGGACCACTCCCAGGAGGCGGTAAGGCCATCTGTTTCGAAGACAAAGGGACACTGTTTAGTTCCCTGGTACAGATGTTGCCCGTGGGTTTTGCTCTTATCCTGGGTGCCAACATTTAGCTCAGAAATACTTTCTCAAGGTGCAGTCGTTAGATGAGAAGTGACTTTTAAAGGATTGTTAGTGCTCAAATAGAGCTTATAATTCTGATACAGAAAATTTTTAGAAAGTTTCCTGGCCTGTGCAATGTAGTCAGCTCACCTAAAGTTTCTTTTTGGCCTTTCTTGGTGAAAACATGACAGAGGGCTCAGCTCAGGGAGCCTGATGTCACCCAATCCAAGCCTGATCTCCTGCTTTCCCACTTGTTGCATGGTCCATCCTGTCACTACTGAAATAAGATATTAAATTTTTTCAGGCAAGCAAAGAGAAACCATAGGCAAATTAAAACATTTTTCTGAGAATTTAATTACTCCCTGGAGACCCCATTGGCTACATCAGGAGCCTAGTCCTCTTCCAACTTTTGTGGGCACCTTAGATTACACTATGTGGATATCTCATGCTGGTTTAGATGGCATTTCATTTATTGTGAAACCCCGAATTTAGCATTCACATGGGTAGGATTACATCAACAGTTCAGTTACGAAATGGAAGAAAAGAAAATAAATTATTAAAACCAGAAGAGTTGACTGATCCCAAATCCAGTGCATGTGTTGTTTAACAATAGCAAGTTGTACCCAGCATTATCTTTCTGCATGTCAGATCAATCTAGATTATCTGTTTACAACCAAAGCACAGTCAAAGTTTATACATCTTGACAGACCCAATTTTTGGGGATCATATTTTAGAATTGTTTTGTGACATTTCCCTTCAATTTAAGAAAGTAATCTTTAAATTACACAGATGAAAGAATAAAGGTGCTACCTACTCACTTCTGAAAGGCTATGTGAAACTTCGAACAAAAAATGAACTCACCATATTTGATATAAATATATACATGCATATAAAACAAGTTCCTATTGTTGATGTAAAACAGGGTATGGTTTGAGTAATTACTTGATGCTACAAAGTTAGAATGTCCTACAACTTTATTCTTCCTTTCCACAGGAAAAAAAAAAGGCAAGTATTCTGAATCTGTAGGAACAAGGGAATTGTTCTGAATTATCAGTTTGCCAGTATGTGGTAGTTCATTTTTCAGAGATAAAAGGTCTCAATGTTTGGAGCTGCTTAAGCCAAGAATATTGGGTTTGGTTTGGTACCATATATCAATATTGTTGATATGTCCTGATATCTGGAGAGGGCTATGAATCTATGTCTATATCCGCACAGAATTCATGTCTATCAAAAATAGTCGTGTATCATTTAGAAGAGGAGCATGGCTTTGCTATTCCTGTTTATCTCTGGCTGCTCTGTCCACATCTTCTCTTCTGCAAAGACTCCAAGATTTCAAGCTGAGCAGAGTACTGCAAAGACTCTATCTGGACAGTCCATTTTGTGTGCCTTCTCCTTGCTTCAAAACAAGTCTGCCAAGATGCACGCTTGAGATTTTTCATTAATGCCACATTTTTCAAACTCCTTGGAGGCGACAACTTTATCATATTCTCCAGGAATTCCTACAACTTCCTTCCATTTAACTATTAGGCTATTTCTGCAGTCTTAATTTTGGAAGCTCATCTTTGAGCTGAGACCTCTAGCTGAGCTTCTAGCTTTCACCTCCATTTATGAAAACCAGAATCAGCATTTAAGTTGAAGTCTCAAAGTCTGCTCATGAAGTTGTATGTTTCCAACAACCAAATCTTGTTTAAGCTGGTATTTGCAACCTCCAGCATAGTAATTTGTAAATTGTTTTCTTCTGGATGTCTGCACTGACTTGCATGTTATTGCCTGAGGGGTTATTTACAAAGTCTAAATTTGGTCTAGGCATACTTGTCTCCCTAGCTTCCCTCTACAGTAAATGAAGGTAGCTGTCCCCTTGAAGAATCCAGTTTGGATCGATAAATTTTGCTTTGTAAAACCATTTTTACATAAAATATTTGGCTTGTACTCCAGTCAAAGTGAGTAGAGGTCTCCACCACAGCAGCTACAGACCCACCAGGAAGACCTGAGTTGCAGCTGTTATTCCAGTGAGTGTTTGAGCCCAGACAGAAAATGGACTCCAAACCCAAGACCATCTTGTACACACAGGACTGAAAGATGACTTTAAGGCTTTTTTACATCACTTTTATTCTTCACTTTTAAGAGCTGTTCAATGCTACTGGCAGTTTGAGGTGAGAGTAAATAGCAGTTTAACACTAAATGAATGACCAGTGACTAAGATAATGATGAAACAAAAACTTGTACAACTCCCACTTTAGGACTAGTAAATATATCATGGAACTAAAGCCAGAAGCTCATATTTATTAAACAACAATGTCATCATTTGTTTGTAGCTGGTAACCGTTGATACTCATTCTGCATTGGTGAAAAGGAGAGGACAAGATGTACAGCTGTGAGAAAAGTCACATATGGAGTAAAGATGTGCTGTGTCCCTGACATGACAAGCCAGTTCTTTTCAATTGGGCAACAGGCTGCCCTCTCAGGGACAATTTTTACTTTTTTTTTTTTTTCCCCCCACAGTTCCCAAATATGAAATGAAAGACACTAATTTGAGAAGCAATATGACAACAAGACAAAGCAGAAACATATCATGAGGTGGAAAGGAAAAGATGGTAATGAGATATGAAAAGGTTAATTCAATATGCAAGTATGCAGCATATTATAGCTACTTCTTTTAAAGGTGTGAGAAGAGAGACAGTAAAACACTATAAGTGGAAAGGAAATGGCACCAAAGGTACTAACATAAAAGGAAAACTACTATTATGTCAGGAAAAGAGAAGAAGAAAATATATTTCCCGTGGTGTGGAATTTCACAATGCAAACCTGCTCATATTTAAAAGGGTGATAGTGTTCCCAGATGTCAGTTTAACAGTAGTACGAACAGCACTAATTCTCCCATTTACAAAGTTTCAAAGACAAATTCATGTCCTGTTATGCTGGATATTGCACAAATAATCATGAGGGGACACCTACTTGCCGTTCAAGTAATTTTTCAATCATTTATTGACAGTAGTTTTTGGTAGCAAGCTCCACTGAATTTTCCTTTGCATTTTGGTCCTGCACCCCATTTATTCATGGTTTCTCTGTGCCATTCAGACCACGCGAAAAAGTCATACATTTTGTAGAATGGGCCACTCAGAGCTCTGCCACCACAAGAATATTCTTGTGCAGTAGCTCTGTATCATCATCCTCTGCACACCCCTAGGCAGACTGCACGCAAGAGCGCAGCTGAAGAGAAGGTTGAACTGAGAAGCAAAGCATCACAGCCACTCCACACACCAAAACGCCAGTGAACAGATCGAATCATTTAAGACTCTCCAGTTCTGTGTAACTGTAGCGTGGTAGCAACAAAGACTTGACTGTCTGTGATCCTAAGATCAGAAATGTCCTGGAAGTAGCAAAATAGCAATCATGCCACTGGGGGAGACATCAGACAGGGATCACAGCGTGTAGGGTTAGGACCATACCCGCCCAGATCCCTCCAGCAGCACAGGGAGCAGGAAGGCCAGCTCCTCAGGAGTCTCCCCAGCTTCAAGACTAGTCCCAGCCCCGCTCCTTCCTTGTGACTTTTTCATATGACCTAGTGCTGATTTGGACTCACTCCTTCCTCTTTTGAAAGACAAAAACTCAATTCTCTCCACTTTGTTGGGAAATCTGGCACCATGCTGAGAGGTAGCATCACTCCAACAGCAGAGGTGAAACTGGTCCTTCTCTTCGATCCTTAACTTTCGTAGCAGGACTAGGATCCAGCAGAATTGTGACAGGAGAAAACAGGCTGTGGCGGTGATGGCCACAAATGGGGATGTCTGGCGTGCAGGGTCATATGGAATGGCAAACACTAGAGGGACCTTTTGGACATAGGCAGGAGGACAGTAATACTCACCCAGTGCTGCCTCTGCTAGAGGCCATTGATTGCATTCTTGCTTGTGTTGGTGTTGTGTGCTTCACTGGAGGAGGGAAAGGGGGATTTGTTTTGAGAGAAGCTTGTTACATTTATTTAAAGGTAGTCAGAGGAAAGGTTACTAGAGTGGGAGACAATAGATCAAGGTGTTTTTACTAGCTTTGGGGACAGAGCTGAAGTATATACTGATATTCTTTACCCGAATGGTTTAACCTAGTTGTGTTGACACCATAGAGTCTCTGGACACTGGGTTTACAAACACTATCTGCAGGACTGAAGCTCCAAGGTGCACCTGCCTCTATTCCCTCTTCCAGTTTCTCCACAAAGGCAGGACTAGAACAGACCAGGGGTGTGATACCAAAGCAAACATGGCTGTGTATCCAGTGCAGACAGTAGAGTAGAGTTCAAGGGTGCAATCATCTGGCACTACAGATGAACTCGGTGGTACTGCTCTGGCCCTGCTACTGCCTACTGTGTGACACTCATCAAGTCACTTCCTTCCTCCTTCTGCCTCTGATTTATCCACTGAGATCGTACATTTTTCAAGTCCTGACTGATCTCCTACTATTTCTGCTCAGTGTCTGGTAACAATGCAGGGCCAGTATTGGCTTGTGCCTCTCGGCACCATTGTGATACAACAACAATAGTTTTAAGAAGGAGGACAATTTTCTTTCATATTAGGATTCGGCTAATTTTACTCTTACTAAATTCTAAATGGATCCACCCTGGGAATTCAGAAATGCCAGGATTACGACTTATTATTTAGAAAGACTTGGAAGAGAAAAACAGCTGAGAGACCGAATCCTGCAAAAATACAGTGGAAAATATGAGTGGAAATTCATGGAGATGCTTCTCTTGGATGGAAAAGAACAGGTTTCCTTGTTCAATCTGTAACACAATGTTTAATGGAGAGAGAAGACAGAAAGATTGGGAAACAACGGTGCAACAGAGACTTGACTTCTTAACTTCATATGAAAGATCTTGCTTGGCTGAATGAGTTTAAGGATCCTGAGCAGCAGGGATGGCACCAGAAGCCTCATGTCAAAACCCTCTGTCGCTTTTGAGGTCTTTGTCAAATTTGCAAAATCATGTTCAGGTCTCTTTTTCAGCCTTCAGATTATATTTATGTGAGTGAGAGAACTCACAGCTATTCTGTCTTGACTTGCTTTCCGTGGCCTTTTGACCCTTTAAACCAAGTGGTGTTTAATCCTTGCTAGAGACAACTGCCAAGCTTCAAGCTGGTAGTAAATACGGCACAAGCAGGATTGTGAGGCAAAGATGAGAAACTCCTGTACTACTTTCTTGATATTATTAGATATTAGGCACTAGCAGTTCAATTGCTTAAGTTTTCTAAGATAACTGAGCTGCAGCCACGTGTTGCTTTCAGAGAGCATATCCCACACCTCTATATTGGAAGGTTTTATTTCCTAGCGCTTCACTCCCCCTTTGCAGTGGTGTGAAATGCCCTTTGCAGGGATGTAAGAGATCATCTAAGTGTTGTTAACTTGCAGTCAGGTGCTCTGCTCATTGCTCTTGGTACTTGACAGGAAATCAAAGTGGGATCAAGGGATTAGTTAGTGGATTTTCCCTGCTTTTGCACAGAGAAACTTTCAGATAATTAATAGAATCATAGAGTCATAGAATGGTTTGGGTTGGAAGGGACCTTAAAGATCACCTAGTTCCAATCCCCCTGCTGCGGGCAGGGACACCCTCCACTAGACCAGGTTGCCCAAAGCCTCATCCAACCTGGTCTTGAACACTTCCAGGGATCCAGGGGCATCCACAACCTCTCTGGGCAACCTGTTCCAGTGCCTCACCACTCTAAAAGTAAAGAATTTCTTTCTAACACCTAATCTAAATCGACCCTCCTTCAGCTTAACCCCATGACCCCTTGTCCTGTCGCTACACTCCCTGATAAACAGTCCCTCACCATCTTTCCTGTAGGGCCCTTCAGGTACTGGTAAGCCACAATTAGATCTCCCTGGAGCTGCCTTTTCTCCAGGCTGAACAACCCCGACTCTCTCAGCCTGTCCTCATAGCAGAGGTGCTCCAGCCCTCTGATCAGCATCGTGGCCTCCTCTGGACTCTCTCCAACAGCTCCATGTCTGTCTTGTACTGGGGCCCCCAGAGCTGGACGCAGTACTGCAGGTGGGGTCTCACAAGAGCGGAGCAGAGGGGCAGGATCACCTCCCTCGACCTGCTGGTCACGCGTCTTTTGATGCAGCCCAGGACACAGTTGGCTTTCTGGGCTGCAAGCACACACTGCCGGCTCATGTTGAGCTTCTCATCAATCAATACCCCCAAGCCCTTCTCCTCAGGGCTGCTTTCAATCTATTCTCTGCCCAGCCTGTATTTGTGCTTGGGATTGCGCCGACCCACGTGCAGGACCTTGCACTTGGCCTTGTTGAACTTCATGTGGTTCGCATGGGCCCACCTCTCCAGCCTGTCAAGATCCCTCTGAATGGCATCCCTTCCCTCCAGCGTGTCGACCACACCACACAGCTTGGTGTCGTCGGCAAACTTGCCTCCATACTTAAATTCCTCCATGTTTAAAGAGTGCTCCGCTATGCTTTGCTAATATTGAGTTATCCCTCTGATTACCTTCCACTACAGTGAAAAACTAGTAAGAAGACAAAAGGCTTCAGAAAAGCTATGCATCACTGCAGCCTTCTGCATCTCCAGGTAGTACGTACGACACAAATTCCTCTGCTGCTTAAGTTATCTGCTGTACATTGGAAAAAATACTGTCTCACTTTTAAGACACTGGTTCAGATTATTCTGTAATAGACCATGCATAAAAACAGCAACAGCAATTGTGAATACTTTCTGCACTCAATTACCCCGAAAAGACAGAGAGGAACCTAGTTTAGGAAAAAAAACAAAACAACAACAACAAAAAAAACCCAGTCCTGTGGCAAGGGCCCTGGGGAGTGCTGGGTTCAGTTCCTTGCCTTGCCGCTGTCTTCTTGTCTGCTTTTGGCAAGTGATTAAATCTGCCTTAATGCCCCCCAAAACTAAACTATAGATGTCAGTAAAGCTTTCTTCTTCTTTATATCCTTTACATGGCCAGCATGCTCCATGAGAAAATTTTGGCCTGTGCAAATCAGCATTCTCGCAGGCAATGTCTGGACATGGTTCAAAGGAACCAGGGACCATTCCTGGTGGGCAGTTTCCCTCCTGTGTTGGGAGGGAAGAAGGTTCAGGCACGCAGATCTGAGTTGTGCTACGCCGCCTGCCCTGCTGCTCAGAGCTCAGTCAATGGTTTCTTTTACTCACATAAGCACCGAGTATGGCGGCAAAAGGGGCTTGTTGGGGGCTTGTTGAACTCACATCAGCACGTGGGGGCCTCTGCAAGGCATACATTGGCTTATGTGGAAGTAGAGATGCTTGTCACTTGGAGAATCCCTCCCCACGAGCCTTTTCTATTCAATCTGTGTTGCAAACATGTTTGTTTGATTGTTTGTAGACTCCATTTCCTCATTAGGAGAGAATCTCTGTATTCATTCTAGGCCATCTTTATCCATTACAGTGGTTTAGAAAAACTCTGACAGCATGAATACAACAGGCACAAAAAGGATGAGGTAAATAAAGAACGATAATTATGATGCTTTTTTCACTCCTCGTTTCTGTGATACTGACTTGTGACCACTTTAATGCGTGGAGTTGACAGGATAATATTAATCTTGTTTGGCCTGTAACTGAATATATTAAAATATTTGTCTGTCACATGTACTTAAATGGATTTTATAACCCTAACATTAGAACAGAATTTATTTCAGCTAAATCTAACTATTTAAGTGTTTCAGATCTAGATTAAACTGGTCATCCAGACTTCTTCTAGAGTCAATGGTGAAAGGCAGGCACTCTTGGTGGAGAAATATGCACCTTATCTCAATGAGATCAGCTGCCATTTGGAAGTGCCTATTGACATTACAGGGAGCCCAGAGAGATGTCTTAGACAAGCCAACTGGTTTGAGGTGGCTAGACTTCGTTGAGCTGGATCCTGTCCTGACAGACTTACTCTAGGCAACACAAGAAACCTATAGCAAAGGATGGTGTCTCAGATCTTGAGTTAAGGCTTTAAACTTTGCGTATATTCTCCTTGTTTCCATTACTACCAAAACCTGAAATTCCTCAGACCATGCAACAGCCATGAATCCTGCTTACTATTTAAAATGAAAAAGTATTTTAGCCGTCCAACTTTAATATTATTTTCCCAAAGGTTTTAAATGACCAGTTTCTTCCTGTAGAAACATGATAAGGACAAATGATGTTAGTATTTGAGTGATCTCGGTTTTACTGTGAAAGTCATATTACACTGTCCCGAACAACAGGGGGAACTTGAGTTTTCCACTTTGTTGTTGCAGAAAATTGCTGTTACCTGTAAGGCTCTGCTAGTAAGGCAATAGCATGTTCTCTCAGGCATTCTCCAAGCACAAGAGAGTAATCTTTCCCAGAAACTGAAAAGGAAGATTGGAGCAGTGGAGTGAGTAAAAGTATAAGTATTGCAAAAGCACCCACAATGCCACAAAAATAAGACAAATCCTTAAACTCTCATATTTTCTCGCCAAAGTCTTCACTTGCCCCAAAAGCTAGAATTTCATATTACTTATTGTTGATTAATGAAGTTTCAGGCTTCAGTAATACCGTTCAAGAATGCATTTCCTCTTATCAGTTCTCCCTCATATAAACAACATGTTTGGCAGAGAGGAAGAGCATGCAGTTTGATCCCAAAAATTTTGCCTACCTTGAATTCTTATCAAAGGTACCTTGAGTCCCCTCATCACCAGAGGTAGTTTGTTTAATCCACCAGACTTACTACTGAGATGTAGGCTGCAAGATGGTCAGATGATGAAAGGACAGAGAATCTATGTCAGAGAAACATTTAATGATGGATTCACATTCTGGTTACAGTCCTGTGAATGTTAGTCACCCACAGGTACCCCTGACAGCACAGAGACTCGCATCCTCCACATGAAATATCACTCCATCTCCATTCAGCTGGAGGTGACCTGCCTTTCACAGACCCTAATGAGAACCTAGGTAGTCGGTTTAAAATAAACTCCCTAACTCACTCCTGTGTCTGGTGAGCCAGCTGACCAGACTGCTGGGGCTCTTTGAGGAAGGCAGTAACACTTACTGGATGAGGAAGCTGCTCTTTGTAACCCATACACCAGTGGTAGCCTTGGATTAGATGGACACATGGATTAAATATTGATTGCTGTGATAATGAAGACTGTGGACTAGATCCACCAAATCAGAGGAGACTCAGGTACTAAGGGAAGGGAGTGTTGTGCTAATGTATACTATCAGGATAGCATTTACACAGCCTTTATGACTGAGTGAGCCCCTGTATTAGTCTATGACTCACTTCGTTCTGCCGGCTCTGCTGTGAGAGTGGCGACCTTTCGCAAAACATTAATAATAGAAAACAGAAGAATGATGTTATCTTAAATTGTGGCACCCAGCCACTAAACTAATGTATGCCGAAACCCCAGGGTTTGCAAAGCCCACTGAAGTCAGTGGAAAGATTCCCGTTGACCTCAGTGGACTGTGAATCATTCTCAAATGGAAATGGAGCTCCAGTTCCAGTGGCTATTCTCATCTCCATGCAGATTAGTCTTGGGCCAGATCCTGTATCAGCCCTGGTGTTTGTTGGGTGATAAAGCTATTTGCTGCTGCTAAGGCGAAGCATACCCTCATTGTACTCTGGAATGGGGACGGGAGGACTTAATCTAATCCCATTAGACATCTACATCTAAATTAATCACCCTCTGCTCCTCTGGTACTCAATGGAGAGAAGTCAGCATTTCATCTGCAACTCATCACTCCAAAATGGACATCTAAAATAGGTCAGATGACTCACACTCTAAAAGCTTGTTTCTTCCCATTGACAATAAAGGGAGCCTGGGGTAATTTTCTCAGATTCAGACATTGACATGTGGTTGGAGGAATCTCACTCCAAGCATCTTCATTAGACAAGCTTCAAAAATTTTGTGTTTTTATATCTGATTGCTAAATCAAATGGCCAAGTCAACACAAGATCCTAGTGGAGAAAGGTTCAGGTAATTCCAGTCAGCTTTGAGTTGTCTTGCTTTAACTACAGAGCTTTGCCTCAGTAGGGTTTTATGTTAACAGCTTAAAAATACACCAATTTTTTTCAGTGATTAGATAGCCTTTGATGTACCCTGCTCTGCTTACATGCTTTGGACGATGGGTCCAAAATGTTCTCAGGTATATTCCAAAGATAATAATATTGAATAGACAAAAGGCTTCAGATTATTGCCATTACTTTGTTCTCAGAAAGCTCTCATCCCACTGGTGAACAGTATAGGGCAAAATTCAAACCTAAATGTACTTGCCTACAATAGAGTCTAGGGTCCCATCATAGTTACTGGAGAACTAGTCAATGCAGGCAATAGAGACTGGAAAGCAATTCACCTGCCTAATTATAGGTATCTACTTTAAAGTGATTTGGACTACTCTACGCTCTGATGGCTGTAGAAAATCCCTCTCCAAAGCAGGAATTTTGCCATCAGCTCCAGTGTAGTCACTACACAAAGAAGATACCTAAAATGAGGTAGGTAATTGTAGCTGAATCCCATCCACAGTATTGGAAACTGCCCACGTGGTTGCCCAGTAATAACATCCTCACCTGGACCACATTCTGACAGGATTCAATGTGGTCAGATGTGTCGCGTCCTGGACCACTAGAACTGTTATGCCAGGAGCTAACAACTCGTACAAAGATAAGAAGAACCAAAAATAAGCTTTGAAGTTTCCTGTGTACATATATCTATAAATATACAAGTTTTTTAAAGTAACACTTTTCTAAATGGGCAGAAAAGTTTTTACACTTGTGGTTTTGTTCATACTAAGAATGAAAATATAGTGTGAAACTCTGACATTTGCCATGAAATGGAAACGCTGAGTTTCAGACGGCTCAAGTAAATTTGATAAAGCCCTGCAAAGATGAAGTGTACATCTTTAGCACAACCAAAACCATAAACTGGCTCCACAAGGAGACATGTTACATATGACTGCCAGTCTTTGTTGTGTCATTCTGATCCCCTTCCACCAGATGTTTCTTGGATGAGAGTCCAGACACACCAACATAAAGCTTCTCACGAAATTACCCAAAACATAATAGAGTCCTTGGGTATTTGTAAAGCTCTATTCAGAAACACAGCTTCTAACTTGGCACTTAGCCTCAAAATATTCATGATTGTCAGCAGCTATTAAAACCAAGAATAACAATGGCTATTTATTTCCATAATAGCTGTATTTTGAAATCTCAGAGCACTTTGTGAACTTAACAGACTTATCTGAGATGTACAGACTCATATCATCGGTTAGGGAAATGCAGCTCCCTCTGGGGCAAGAACTGGACTTTTGTTCTCAAAAAGTCTATAAAGAAATACAGACAAGGCATGAATACAGCTTTCTGAAAATTGAGGCCAATTTGGATTTTCAGGTAGGCTAAATATGAGTTTTGCTCTCAGAATGTGCCTACAAACTATACTTAACCTTTGAAAGAGTGGAATGATTTCTTTTTTTAATGAGCAGCAGTAAGTAGGATTTCTCTCTTTTGCATAAGTTCTGAAGTACTTCAGTATCAGGCAAAGGAGCCGGTGCAAGGGGATAGCACGGGCTGCAGAACTGTCAGTGCAATAAACAGCATTAACTGCCTTCTGTGTTCCCATCGATACAGCACTGAGCTAGCACCTGGGACACCAGGACTGTGTTCCAGATTTTTGTTTAGGCAAGAGAGTCCTCTGTGTTTTCTTTTTTCCATCTCTAAAATAAGATCTCTTCTTGGTAATATCTTTGATGAGAAGCTTATCTAATAGAAATACGGTTTGGTTTGTTTCCAAGTGAACTACAACTATTCCAGGTAACTTTAACTAGGGAGAAGTCTGTCAATTCTGGAATATGTGCTAAATGCAGCCACAGCAAATGACCCACTGGAAAAACCCCAAGCAGTGGTTTTGTCTGTCAGGGAAAGAACAAAGTGTCTTCCTATAGCATGTCACAGGTTGGTCTCTGGGGAAGCACCACGTGTGCTTGGGACAGTTCAGAGAAATCATGTGTGCCAAATAAGTTTCTTTCTAGCCCTCTCCCCTGGAAAGCTCCTTCAATTCAGCATTATGTGAACTATATTTTTCAGAGCAATGCTTGCTTATGGGTCTCATCTGTGCTTAATTACAACATAGGCAATGCAACTATAATGCCTTTTGACTGATAAGTCACCCTAGTAATCATTCTACTCTGATGAGAAGTCCATACCACTCGGTGAAAGCCTCAATCACTTCTAACATGCTGTGTTCCTGTCACTTATGCACGACAAAATGATGGAAAAAAAGAGTATTTTGTACTTGCATTAATGGAATTTGCTTTAAGCCAGACTTGGTACTTTGCAACACGCAGGGGAAAATCAATTCTGGAGAGAATTTTTGTATCACATAAAATGCCCCTCATGTTTTTCCATTGTTAAAAGTATAACCTAAACTCTTTTAGCATGGAATAATCTAAGCTGGAAGGAAAATACAAAAATAGGCTAGAAGGGACTTGACGTGTTTAGCTGGGGAAAAGGTTGCAAACACGAAAAGCTTTGGCTTCTTCTTTTCCATAATTTTCCACCATTTTCAATCTTGTCAGCATGAATAATACAGTTGATTTTTGCTATGATTATGAAGCAGCTGCAGAATACATAACAAAGTTGAAAAAAAAAGCTGAAAAACCATTTATCTATTTTGTTTCCAATTGAGACACTCCTCCCAACTGCAGGAAAGTAACCAACCTGACTATAATTCCATAAGCCACATCTGATCAGCATATAGTTCAGGTTTTGGAGGGAATTTTAGGAAATCTTTTGGAAAAAAAAAAGTTACTGATATGTTATAGTCAGATAAAATGTCTTTTTTATTTAGTCAAACAAAACATCCTTTTTGCAGCCCAGAAGTCCTAACCCTGAGGTTTCTTGTTCTGCATGTACCCGTTTAGTCTCTCTTCCTGAGGACTTTAGTGGTTAGTGGACTAAGTTTGCAAGTAAATCATCTCAGGAAATTACAGAGGTACATTTTGATGGGAGTCATCTAAGCTAGTCTAGAACCCCTTTAGACACTACAACAGGTGTTTCCAGGTGAAAGACTCATCTTTTTTTTAAGTAGACATCTAAAAGTCAGATGGATCACGCACACAAAAGGTGCCTATTTGTCTTTTAGCTGTAAGGAGGTGTCTACTTTAAAGGAAGCCTTATAGGAGGGTAATAGGTGAGGCAATACATTACTCTAAAAATTGGCAGAAGAGGAGGAAAAAAAGGTGGATTTAGTTCTGACTGGCCCAGTTTTATTTTATGTTGTAGCAACTGTGATTCTAGATGACTTCACTGGTGCTAGAAGTTTTCACCTGATTTAGTAAGGAAATTAATCATCTTCCCTGGTTATTCCTTCTGTTTGTTTCTCTGTCTTGCTCTCTGTGCTGGGAAATTGTCCCTGGCCCATGTTAACTCCTAAAGTGCACCTGGAAATTGCTTAGGAGAGTTTTAGTTTGCCTGGATCCAAGCCAGGCCAGTATCTTGTTGACAGTATACATGGATTGAGTTCTGCTGCCTTGTGCAGGCATCTGTCACTGTTTAATTTGTTGGTGTAGCCTGGCAGAGACAGAGAGATGGATGGATAATTTCCAAATGGCAACTGGGATCTAGCCACCCACTTTTGGAGGGTAAGAGAATGTCACAATAAGACGTGACCAGATCACACCAAAACATCTCAAGTTAGCAAAAAAAGCCCTGCCACATGCAAAACCCATTGCAAGAAACAGCTAAACAATCAAATAATATCCAGTCAAAAGCAAGCAGAACACTCTCCATTTGGAGTGAGGTACCTTAGCCATCAAGTTCTGTTTATGTTTTCAGATTGGTATTCAATTCTTGTGCCTGTGAAGAAATTTGTCCATAAATAAATCATGTGCAGTTTATTTTATCTAGTATGGATGTTTTATTTTAAGTCCATTAGGGATACATCAAAACTAAATAAAGGAACTTTTAATTGCTATTCATGTTCCCCCAGCTGAATTGAGCCTGCAGCCAATGTTACCAATTGACCAAATGTAGCAGGTAGGCTGCATTGCCTTAATAAAAGTGTCAAGCCATTTGAGATGCCCTGATTTATCTTGCCTGGTCTACAGATGCTCTTCCAGAAGGGCTTGTTTTCCCTTCGTATCTGTCATATCTGCCAGCCCACACAGATGTCTCATATGCCCTATGGCACCTCAGATGGTTCTAGACACCCATGTTTATGCAGCTGAACCATGTCTGCAGTGGCCGATCAGCTTAATTACTCCCTAGGATCTACAGTCTATAAGGGGAGCTTCAACATCTGCCGCACCTGTAGACATATGTGGTGCAGGTGTCTTAATCTGTAACTCAATCTCATTTTAAGGACTTGTGTCAGTTCATAGATGGACTTCTGGCACCATTGTAAATGCTTTGTAATATGGGAGACATCATAGAATCATTTTGGTTGGAAAAGACCTTTAAGATCATCGAGTCCAACCATTAACCTAGCACACATTCTCACAGGGCTGGCCAGTAGGACACAATTGGGACACCTGCTCCTTCCAGACCACCAGCAGCAGAACCCAAAGGGCAGTCTAGAGCTTCTCAATCAGCCCAAGGCACCTATCTATGTGCAGGTAACCAGACTGAGCCTTGTGTCTTAATCATATCCTAAACTCCACCAAAGCTGGTTGCTTCTTGTCTATAGAACACATATTTTACTCTTACATGCCCCACTGAAGAAAACTTCACACAGATGGTAAATCACTAAATTCCTTCATTAAGCAAATATACTTTCCTTCAGCTGTGGGTTACCCAGCAACTGATGATTTGGCAGCAATAGACTTATTTTTATGATTAACCTTGTCAATCCACAGGCACTTCTTTCCCAAACAGCTGACCTTTTCCTACAATATTATTTTTGACAAGTGATGGCTCATTACTCTCTGTTAAACTGCCAGTATTTTAATGTTCAGTTTTCAAATTATTATTGAAGGCAGAGGCACCAATATCCTATATTAAGATTTCCTCATGCTTTCCACAATAAAGTCTTGCTACACTAGAACTTTCAAGCTGAAATTTCCTTTGTCACATTTGTTTCACATCATTGATATTTTTTCAGAAAGGTTCAATAAGAAAAATCAGTAATTTCCAAGACCAAAGTTAAGAAATATTTTGTGTATGTAATTTAATTAAAAAAAAAAAATACAATCAGTCATACACTATTGCTGAAAAGCTCTAGCATCTGTGTGCTTTGAAGCAGGAACGTGAAATCAAGCCACACATGTAACCCAGGGGACAATCTTGTGTCTTTGGCTGTTTTCATTATGTTTTTCCAAACACAACACAGCTCTGAGCCCCTGGAAAAATCAGTTTATACATGCTCAGGAGAGACTTAGTTTGACAGCTCTGTTGTCCAGTGTGCTGGCACTGAGATCCTTCTCAGCACAGCTCCTCTTCCCACCATCCCTTGGATCATTAGGCACATCCACCCTGGGGTCACCGGCTGAGCAAAGCCTTTCCTGTAAAGATTTCTCCAAGAAGCTGCTGGTCAGCGATACAGAGAGCAGAAGGAATTGATGGAGCCTTACTGCACAAAAAGAAAGGTGTGAACGGAGTCAAATGAAGATTCCTGACAAATAAGGATGACTGGGAGTTAAAAGGTTTAGGAGAGAAAGAACAAGGAAAGAGCAGGAAGAAAGATGAGAATCTGAGGAATGCGAAAAGAAAATTGGCAGGCAGGAAAAAGGGACAGAAAATTGTGAAAGAAAAGAAATAAGAGCAGAGGGAAGAGCAGATTCTGCAATGTTTCTTGCAGAACATGGGCAAGAGAGGAAGGGAAGTGGATAGCTTATGCATTTTAGCATGTATTTAAGTCGCAGAACCTCCAGGGCTCCCTCCCTTCTAGGGAAACAGATACGACCAGGACTGCATGAGAGAAATACATGGTATCATCTCTTGTTCCTCTCTCAAACTGCAACAAACCCCACAACTCAGAACTTTTGGCTAATTGTTCAGATCAAAGCAGGAAACAATATTTAGTTTTTAGTATATTACCAGTTCTTTCTGCATACCTTCAAGAATAGCAACTTTGGTACCAGACTGGTCCCTAAATGTGGCTTTATAAAAAGCAACCAATTGATTCAGGAGTTGTCAGATTGGTGTCATCGCTGGCAGAGATTCTCTGTCTTTCACATCAGAAAGGCATACGAGAACTGCAAGGGGAGAGAAAGACCAAATTCAGTAGAATGAACCATGTTCGATTTACCAGAGAAAGGGCCGTGTATTTCCAGGTTTTCCTAAGTTCTACCTTGGATATATTTGTCTCCTGATTTAGGGAAATGCTGTGTATGGCAATAAATCCAACCCTGTTTCTAATTACCAAGAGCTGCAAACACTTACATAATAGCACTGCACTGTTTAACTTAAGCAATGTGAAAAACTTGAAACACTTCACAAACAACAGTGACCTACACAAACCTGCACAAAAATCAGGAGTGGAAATCAAACTTCCTGGCTCCTATGCCCTAACTGCAAAACTGATTTTCTTCCCTAGTCATACAGTTTCAACAAGGTCAAGGTGAACTTAATGACAAGGAGATCAGCTTGAGGCAGAAAGTATTGAAAAGAAGAGTGTGCTGGGGACTTTGTGTGACTCTCAATCCCCAGCTGCCTCTCTGCGTGGGCATTTGGTGTTGAAGGCTCTGTCCCTAAGTGTTGCTCAGTTCTTTGTCAATGACTATCTCCTCACTGACGTATTCTCTTCTCTCTGGAACAGAATTTAGTGGAGCTGTATACAAAAAAAAAAAAAAGTCAGGGGCAATGTGAAAACAAGAAAAACAACAACCCAGCAGGTTTTACAATAAAAGAAGCCATTTAGTTAGTAAGTCTTGGTCTGCTATTGCAACATCCTGGCTCTTAAAAGGCTCTCAGTGTTGTAGCTCACAGTCCTAATACGGCTGACACTGTGCTGACCAACCCTTCTAGAGAGATATTTTCTTTCTTTACAATAGCTGATAAACGATTTCCTTCCAACTCATCTAGCCTGTTTCTATGCTTTTCCAGCTGGATTTCTATTCAGCTACCACTTTTCCTGCTCTAACTGCCAAACCATAACTGCTCTTAAATTATTTTCCGAGGAACAATTCTCTGACTCTCCCTGGTCTAAAAGTGACATTATGTTTTATCCCTGAGGGTTTCAAGCTTTTTGCTCAACTCAGATATTTCCAGCTTGATTTTTTGTTACGTGTCAAAGCCCCAAAGATTTAGCTGAAATTACTAGGAACAGTGGATGTCTATGGCCAGATGACAATATGAAAGCATCTACACATGATCATATTTGTCTTGAGGTTTTAAACAACACATTGCAATGCCTAGGAAAGAACTTGTATTGCCATCTGCCAGCATTTACAAAGGACAGGTTCTGCTAGTATCTGTGTGAGTGATAATGACACACAGCCACTAATAGAAACCGAATCAAGAGCATAAAATATGAACTGGCATGTGCAACTGCTGCAATAACAGTATTTATAAAGCAGCAGCACTTAGAGGTTGTAATCAGACTGTGCTCCACTAAGTAAGGTACTACGCAAACAGGTACAGAGGCAGATGGCCACACGTACTTCCATCTCGTTTTAGTCTTGCAGCCAAAGCTTGCATATTAGGAATGTAATTTCTGTAGGTTGTTCCTCCATAATCAAGAAAGACATGCTCTAAAAAGTGATTCAGTCTAGCTGCTCTCTGGGAGAGTTCGTCACCTCTGCTTTCACTGGACAGCAATGGTTTTCAGTCTTTGTCAGCCTGGAGAAGATTAATGCTCCCTCTTGGAGGTACAGAGCCCTGTCTGGCAAACTGAAGCGTTTACATTTTATTTGGGATACGTCAATTTCTCATAGTGTCCAATATTTTCCATACTGTTTTTCAAAATTTATTATCTTCCATACATCTAAGACACATATTTGACTGTCAATCACTGCAAACAAAGCTTCAGTACAAATCAATGTCTGGTTTTTATCTTGCAGACAGAAAGCTGTAGGTTGCTGGGTTGTTTTTGGTCAAAGTACATTTTTCAAAAATGTAATATCTCATGTGCATTTCCCTGTTTCTGTCACTGCTGCCTAGGAAATCAAAGGAACATTCGCTGGCCAAGACACACACATGCACTGGTAATTGTAACTGAAGTTCATAAATAAAGACTTTCAGCTATTAATAATTAGTGGCAACTCCTCCTCCAGATAACAGTGGATCTGAAATGCCCTCTTTCTCTCAGATTTGTCACAGAGTTAGAAGGCAGAGATGCAGGAATCACAGGGATTCCTTACAAGGTACTTTCCACAATTCTCTCTTTCCATGCTGGAACGTGGGCACGAGCACTGCTGCAGACAGGTTTCTATCACTCCACTGCAAGTTGAGTTTGCAGAATGGAGTTTTGTGCAATGTGCATGGAAAGGCAGCTTCATTGTTCCAGACTCACTTTCTGTAGGCCAGATTTACTCTTTAGCAACTGCATGATAACTTTATTAGTCAGATGGCAGCATCGTGGAGGACTAAGCTGAGAGTTATAGTTTCTTACTTTAAGAAAAAGAGTGGAAATATTCACTTTCAAGGAAAAAGGCTTGTCATTTATAGCTTTGTAAAGTTTGCACAGAGTTTTGCAGGGTTTTTTTTATGGGGGAGATATATTCTTCAAATAAGATCGCTTAAAAGTTTGTGTTTTAGAAAAGAAATAATGGAAAGAGATATTAATCTCCTTCCAGTGTGAATATATGAGCAACTAAAACATTCCCAATTAAGTTCTTCTTATCCTCATTTTCTGCATTTCCTCAGATGCAGACCAAGGTTACAAGAACCACCAGCTGTCTGAGCTGTGTGACACCCTTTTCAGCTGTTAACCGCTGTGCTTTTAAAATGCAAAATGGGAACTAGCTCAGGGAAAAGAGTCAGCAAATGGCTAAGACACAAATCATAGAACCACAGAATGGTTTGGGTTGGAAGGGACCTCAAAGATCACCTAGTTCCAACCCCCCTGCCACGGGCAGGGACACCCTCCACTACACCAGGTTGCCCAAAGCCCCATCCAACCTGGCCTTGAACACTGCCAGGGATCCAGGGGCAGCCACAGCTTCTCTGGGCAACCTGGTCCAGTGCCTCACCACCCTCACAGGGAAGAATTTCTTCCTAATCTCTAATCTAAATCTACCCTCCTTCAGCCTAAAGCCATTACCCCTTGTCCTATCACTCCATGCCCTTATAAAAACAGTCCCTCTCCATCTTTCCTGTAGACCCTTTAGGTACTGGAAGGCTGCTCCAAGGTCTCCCCAGAGCCTTCTCTTCTCCAGGCTGAACAACCCCAACTCTTTCAGCCTGTCCTCATAGCAAATGTGCTCCAGCCCTTGGATCATCTTTGTGGACTCGCTCCAACAGGTCCATGTCCTTCTTATGTTGGGGGCCCCAGAGCTGAAAGCAGTACTGTTAGGTGAGAAGAATGAGTTAAGAAAAGCTGCAGAGAGCTTTTCCTTCCATCAGGACCTGTAGAATGGATTACCATCTCAAAGAATTAATGGCAAGTTACCAGGGTCCTGAAAAAAACAACTTACATTTCATTCTTCTTTCACTGAGTAGAATGAATATTTCCTGCTCCTAGAATGATGACTTGGAAGAGATGGCGTTGATAGCATTATTCATATCCAGTTCATCGTTTAACACCTGAAATTGCCTCTAGATTTTTGATCTGATCTCCCTTTTATTGATGTTGGGTTTATGCTACCGAAGTCAGTGGATTTACTTGCTATCTAGTCCTGTGTGAGTGAGTCATCCTGCATCTGTGGTGTCAGAAATTGCTGTGAAGGAAAATAATGATAATAATAAAAAGAATAATGGTGGTGGTCCAGAAAGAGTGTTAGTTTTCTTCTCAGATGCTTTGGTGTGACTCTTTCATTTGCAAATAGTGCATTGGTTCCGATACTTTCATGTTCCCTGAGGAGCAAGTTCTGTACATTCTGGTCTCTAACTGGGCACAAGAATGTCCACATATTACTCCATACCCTGATAAACAGTCCCTCTCCATCTTTCCTGTAGGCCCCTTTAGGTACTGGAAAGCCGCAATTAGGTCTCACTGCTGGATGCAGTACTCCAGGTGGGGTCTCACAAGAGCGGAGTACAGGGGCAGGATCACCTCCCTCGACCTGCTGGTCACACTGCTTTTGATGCAGCCCAGGACATGGTTGGCTTTCTGGGCTGCAAGCACACACTGCCAGCTTATGTTGAGCTTTGTGCATATGCATGACCTTGCATGACCTAATATCTAACCTCATTTCTTCCTAATATCTCATCTAAATCCATCCTCCTTCAGCTTAAAGCCATTACCCTTTGTCCTATCACTCCATACCCTGATAAACAGTCCCTCTCCAGCTTTCCTGTAGGCCCCTTAGGTACTCCCCGGAGCCTTCTCTTCTCCAAGCTGAACAACCCCAACTCTCTCAGCCTGTCCTCACAGGAGAGGTGCTCCAGCCCTCTGATCAACTTTGTGGCCTCCTCTGGACTCACTCCAACAGCTCCATGTCTGTCTTGTACTGGGGCCCCCAGAGCTGGATGCAGTACTGCAGGTGGGGTCTCACGAGAGCAGAGTAGAGGGGCAGGATCACCTCCCTCGACCTGCTGGTCACACTTCTTTTGATGCAGCCCAGGATGAGGTTGGCAATCACTACAAGAAATCAGTGTATACATCACTGAGAATTCAGACATGGCTCACAGCCAAAAAAAAAAAATAGAAATCCTATTCACAAAGGATTTCTTGCAGTTTAGTCTCTTTAAAACGGCTGGGGTTCGTGCATTTTGAAATTCATCTGTGAAATGGGAATAACAAATGTGTGGGATATTACATTTCCATTAGCTTTGATAATTACAACTGAGATGATGTATTTTCAGGTCTTTCCCTGCAGAGCCTTTCCCAATGCAGCTGCGGAGCAAACCTGTGGCCGCAGAGCCCTCTTGTGGAAAATCAGGCATTCTGGCAGGAGAAAACTTTTTTTGTTTAGTAGGAACAAGAAAAAGGACGTCCTATGGATTGCTGTGGCAGGAAAAACTCCAGGCAAGACATCTTGTTCACCCTAGCATCTGCTTCACCCAGCTTGGAGTGTCAACGAGTCTTCTTACACCCAGAGCTGAAACACAGAAACGAATATTCCTGTCATCTTTGCCTAAGTTAATACTCCCAGTTAGGAGGGTTTTGACAACGCTCCTACCAAGAGGTTTTGCCACATCTATTTGAAAATATAGCTATGCATTTCACAAACTGAATCAATGTTTCTACACATAAAGGCAGGACAAAGACGGGTATTTCAGTTATTCATTCTAACTGTCTTGGAGTTTCACATTATCTTCTGTTAAAAGGGGGCTGCAACCCTGCAGTTAGGAAAAACCACCTTATTTTAAAAATAAAGGCTTCCAATATAAAGGCTACCAGCCCACTTGTATGTACAAGAAAATAATCCCATCTAGTATGCACCTGGCCAGCCTTCACGGAAGGCGGAGACGTACAGTAGATAAACTTAGAAGCAGGCACAAATTTAGCTTTGGATGGTACTGCCTTTCTCTATCCTCTTTCCAGCTGTAATGTTTCTGTGCATATAAAAGAAATTTTTGCAAATGATGACTAGCTACATACCAAAGTTAGCACGGATTTGGTTGAATTTTAACTGGATAGAGAAGGTTATACTTTGTCTTTGTCTATCTATTATCCATGCATGTTTTGATCAGACCTAATCAACAAGTTACACTTTTACTTTAACTCAACCCAAAGCAGTGACCTACATACACAACACCTGCTTGTTGATAAAAAAAAATGAGTGCAGCTGCATGTATGTCAGGAAGCAAGGTACTGAAGTTAAAGACTGTAATTAGATTTTTACATGCTTTTTATAGGGGGGAGGAAGAAGAAAGGGAATAGAGACAGTTCTTCTCCTCAGAATGGCTAAACGTGCCACCTTCTTGGAGGCACCATTAATGAGTACAAAGCCTGTAAAATGTGAGTTGGAAATCCTCTAGCAGTGTAGGACTTGGGATCACAACCTGGGGGGGTGATAAGACACTGCCAGGGCACCGCACAGGCTGGCTGCTCCCTCAGGACCAGGGTGCTGGGAGCAGAGGGGTCCCTGGGCTGGCAGGACAAGGACGTTGCTGGCCAGGGTCTGTCCCTCTGCCCCCAGTGAGGGAGCAGGTGGCTGCCTGGATCAATGAAGAGCCCAGATCCTCAGACAAGCAGTAATGGGGTAGGTCCAAGGTCGGGTTGGGAACACAAGTCAGCAAGTCGTGGTTAGGATCAGGCCTCACAAGAGTAACCAGGGTCAGGCATGGCTCAGCAACAGACAGGCAAGCCTGCTGTCAGGCCAGGCAGCCAGGCCACGGGTCAGGGTCAGGGTCCATATCAGTGCGTCCATGGCCAGGCACACTCAGCGCTGCGATGCTGCAGAGCTGTAGCTCAGGTAGGAGTGGGGCTAATCCTTATTTGAGATCTAATTTTTCAGAAAAAGAAATAATAATCAATAGTTTTTCACATCCTTAGCTTCTGCCATTTCCCCAGTGGTGTGCTCACCCTTCCCCTGCTCCTCATAAGGCAGGTAATTACACTCAGGGGTTGTGAGGGACGTTACAGCAAACTGTCCTTTGCCCAGAGGAAAGCTCCCTGCACGTACAATTTGGCATGAGTTATGATCTCCTTTGGGAACATTAACTTTTCTTGAGATTTTATACCCATGTTTGCAGAAATTGTAAGCCCTTAACCGAGCTGTTGAAGAAAAAACAGGACTGGGAATCTGAATCAGATCAGGACTAAGCCCTATCAGCTTTGAAAATCAAGTTAGCATAGGCACTTGCATTACAATTTCCTGATCCAGTAAAACCATTTCACTTTGTTTGCAGCCACTCTAGAAGCAGGTATCACGAAAAGAGGGAAAGAAGCCACAAGCTACTGCATATGGATTCTATGCCCTAACACTGAAAACCAGTTCATTTTGTGTGAAAAAGTGTGTGGCACCAATATGGACCTTAGAACACTGATCATATATCATAGGAGACAGCCCAGTTACAGTTCAGGAAAAACAAGGACCATTGAAGTGTCAGGAAAAGTACCAAACAGGCACATTCCCAGTCTGTGGACCACAAGGCAGATACTTGCCTTAATGAATTGGGGAACTGCCATGAATTAAGGACAGGTTCTGTTGCTTGCAGCTTATGGACTGTTAAGTATAGGTGCTGAACATGAATGTCCACTACTTCAGGAAGGAGAAACCAGTAACATCAACATCATCATCTTCACAATGAAGGACTCAGGGATGACAATTCAGTTGTTATCCTCCTCACAGTCAAAAAGTTCTGACTAATACCCAGAGAAACAATGAAAGGGTGAGCATAACACCAAGAAAAAGTGATAGAAACTAAGTGCATGTTTTTTAATTGCATTACTATTATTGAGATTTCTTCTCCACAGAAGTATTCTAAATATTCTTTGGGTTTTTTTCTTAATAATTAGATCTTTGACTTTTGAATTGGACTATTAAGATATCAGTTGTGCTAACAATTTTTTGGCTTGATATATACCTATAAGGTATGCTGCTTTGCCCATAAACAAGACTTTGGGCACACCACCAGCTATTGCAATGATCTGTACTGTGTGTGCCTACACACACATATACATATATATAGTATGCACAGATACATGTATATACACACACATTTCTCTATGTATATCCATTCCATTAGCAGAATCCCACCTTGATCAGGCAGTGAGGAAGAACAGGATCAGACCACCATACCATCCATGTTTGTATGAGTGCTTTGTGTTTTCTGTCCGAGTATAGCAAATATGGCCAATGTTACTCTCATCACTGGTTTACTATTTAGTTCAGTTCACCTTCCTTTGCTGTCTCTTCTCTCAACAGCCCCAGAGCATGGATAGGTGAGCAGTAAACAAAAACAGAACAAAATCTCTTATCACCTTGTCAGATGGTGATAAGAGCACCTGCACTGGCTGGGATGGAGTTAACTCTCATCATAGCAGCTTGCATGGTGCTGTGTTTTAGATCTGTAACTAAAAGAGTGTCAGTAACACACAAGGTAGTCATATGGTATAGAGTGACCCTGTCAGTCATTTGGATCAAACTTCTTTGGGCAGTTTGCGTCAGCATCCCAGCTGAGTCCTCTCCCAACCTCCTGCCCACCCCAGCCTACTCCATGCCTACTCATGCCTCCTGCCCACCCCAGCCTACTCTCACAAGGTGAGAAACAGTGAAGGCCTTGCATGACTTTGTTTTTTCCTCAGTTTATAAGCAGAGTTGTCAAGGACCTGGAACAAAGGGGCAAGTAAGAGTGGGGCAAAGCAGTCCCTAGGCCCTGAGAAACCGCTCACTGACCAGGAAACCCTTCTTTCTGTATGCCCTTTGGGAAAGCAGGACACTCATTTCTGAGCTCAGACCCTCACAAACACACTCTGGAGTTCAGTCCTGAAGCCACCTCCCAAGAGCTTGTCCAGAATATCCATGGAAACAGCAGGCTGGACAAGCTGCTCTGCAGACCTTGTGGCTCCTCATCCTCACTCAATAAACATGTCCACAGGCCGGCTCTCTAACAGCCTCTCCCCCCGACATGCTCTCAGACCTCCACCTCCCCTCCCGAGAAGCAAGGCCGGGTTTCCACGGCCAGGCCACGGCCACCACCTCTGTACTTCTGCCTGAGGAAGGAATGCTTCCGAGCCCTCCGCCGCCTGGTTGATGGGCTACCTTATCTTTTTGCTTGGCTTAAAATGGGAAAAGATCTTGCACAGCTTTCAAAAAAACCCTCTCTGACCCATGGTCAGGGTGATTAAACTGACTGTAAAACCACCCACAGACCCCAACACAACCAACCAGTCCAATCCCCTCAGCGAGGCGGAGACCCCAACCCCTTCTCAGGCCACGCCCCCCAGCGCTCCCTCCAATCAGGAGGCCGCAGCCATGCACATACGCACCCCCGAGAAACCGCGTGACCAGCAGCGCAGTCCTCCGTTCCAGTGCGCACGCGCGCCAGGCTGGCGCATGCGCGACGCTGCTGGAGTACAGCGCAGAGCCAGCCGGGTGCGGGCTGGACAGCGACGGGAGATGTCGGTGGAGCCGGCGAGGCCGGAGCCGGCGGACGATAGCGGTAGGTGCCCGTTTCCCTGGTAGGGACCCAACGGGGGTTCCGACCGGGCGGGGGCCGAGGGGCGCGAAAACCCGCGGGGGGGCGACGAGGAGGAGGAGGTGATAGGGATGGGGGGAGGGAGAGCTCACCTCCATCCAGGGCGGGTGGGCGGGGCCTGGGCGTGCGCATGCGCACTGCTTGGCGCACAGGCACAGCCGCGCTTCCGTCAGGTGTTCTGGCAATGGCGCTAATACCGCCTTCTTCTGCCTTCAGAGTCGGATGTCTTTGAAATTGTTCTCCCGATCACTGTCTTTGTGCTGAGCGACGATGATTTTCTCCAAGATGACGCTGAGGAGCAAGCAGCGTTGGTTCCCGAGTTGAAAAAGGAGGACGAGCAGGATGTTAACTTAAACAATAGCGTTTTTCTAGAAAGTAATGTGATGCCTTCAAATGACAGTAATGGTTTAAGCATCTGTGAAGAAAACAAGACTGCTTCAAATAAGGATAATAATATGAAATACTCTGAAGAAAAATGTGTTGCCGAGAGTGTGTGTAACAGATCAAAATCATCTTTAAGTGACTGGTGCGATACGGGCACAGATGAATACAGTCAGAATTATGTGTTGCCTACATCATCTTGCAAAACAGAGCTTACAGAGATAAATGAAAGCAGTGACAGAAAAGAATATGATGGTGATGATGGCTTTCAGAAGATTCCTCCTCCTCTCTCCTCTGCTGGCAATGAGGGTAGAGATGAGATCGTCAAGACAAGCAGGCAGGTGACGTTGGCAGCAATATCCAAACATGAAGAGGAACTTGTGAGCGTTGCAAGTGTTCTTTCTGATGGCAGTCAAGAAAAACAACCAGAAATCCACAAAGAGATGGAGACAGTTGTTGAAATGGAAGGTAAATCATTCATAAGACTACTGCAAGAGTTTTAAGAAATCTGGTAAATCTTACGTTTTTGAAACAGGTAGGAAAGTCTATAGGAAGAATGCCAAACCCATTTATTTTAGAGTAAGCATTTCAACATAGATTAATATCATGTGCAGCAGAAAGAGAATATTGGCTAGAGTATCCTTAGTTCTTCCACGGAGTCCTGTGAATAGTAGTGAAACTACAGTAAGTTGGGACTGTTTCATTCTGCTGCAGTTTGCAAAAGGGCGGCCTTTCATGAGGGACAAGGATCTGAAATTGGAAAAAAAAATAGGGCAAAAGGAGCATCATAGTTGTGAGAATGGAGCCCTGGCAGGGTTTGGTGACAGTACTTTCATAGGAATTCTGGCATAAAGCTGTTTCATTAAAATCTGCAGGGGCTGCTGGATTGTCCTGTGAAATTCAGAGCTTTGAGTGAGATCAGGAAGTGGGAAGGAGGAGACTACTAACTAGGATTTCTTCTCTTAAAACATTATTTCAGTGTTGCGAGGGGAAAGCATGGAGAGTGACATTAGGAAAAGTGGAGACAGGAAAATATTAAGGAAACAAAAGGAGCGAAGAGCAAGCAAGTTGTTAGACAATTTGGGATTATTACTACCAATTAATAGTGAATGTTGTATGACAGGTCATAAAATCACCATGTGACTTTTTATCCCCCTGTAGATCCTGATTCTTCAAAGAATGGAGACAATGAAGCTAATAACAGAAGCAAATCTGAAGATGAAACTCAGTGTTCTTTTTTGGAACATGGCTTGAAAGAAGAACCAAAATTTACCTATAATTGTTCTGCTCCGTTTCTTAATGGATGTTCTCCTACTTCAGAAGAATTGCTAAAAGATGTAGGGAAACTGGAGATGAATGCTTCCACTTCTGCTGAATCAAGTATTACTGGAGAGCATATTTATAAGACATTAACACCATTTCCTAAGAAAAGACGTCGGCAACAAAACGTTTTTTCTCCTCATTCAAGCCCAAAAGAATTGCAAAGCCAGCAAGAAGGTTTAGCATGGCTAAGCAATAGCGTGACCATCAAACCTCTTTCTAAAGCATCTTGTTCTATAAATAAGCATGAAAGATTGAATTTGAAGTGCAAGTTTTGTTTTTCTGTATATAAATGCAGTGCACATCTAAAGAAACATGTTTATTCTGCTCATAAAGATAAGAAAATACATAAATGTTGCTTTTGTAAAAGAACCTTTTTCTCTTCTGTCAACCTGAAGAATCACCTTAAATTTCATAAAATAAGTAAGTTGCAAAAGGCAAGAAAAAATAGAATGAATGCGAGAAGAGTTAGGCAGAGAAGATCAGAAGAAAGAAAATCTGAGACCAAGAAAAAAGAAAGTAAATATGAGAAATTTTTCATCAAAATTGAAAGGGGCTTTACACCTCTGGGTGTGCCAGTTAGTTTTTCCTGCAAGTATTGTTTCTTTTCTTCATCAAATCCTAGGACTTTTATTCATCACATGAAGGGACATAAAGAGAGACCACCTTACCAGTGTCCTCAGTGTGACTACTCCTGCATTAGTTTATCCTACCTGATAAATCACACCTACTGGCATGCTGGGTACAAGCTGTACCAGTGCAGGTTTTGCACCTTTTTTTCATTATATTTTGCAAGCATGGTGAGGCATAGCTACATACACACTGGGGCTAAACCATATTCCTGTGAGTTCTGCCAGTCAGCGTTCACGAGCACCACTGGGTTAAAGAGACACAGGAGATTACATGCAGGCAAAGAAATGTGCCAAGGGCAGCAACTCGACTTCGTAAGTGGAAGAAAGAGAACTCGAAGACCTTTAAAGAATTACACGTGTGATGAGTGTAATGTAGTGTTTTACACTAGAGGACATCTCAGCTTTCATAAGAAATTTCATGAACAGTTTAAGGCTACTGCTAATGGTTATACAAATCAGAGCAATGAATATCACAAAGGCAAAATACGTGAAGTTGGCAGTGATTCCCAGGACCATGTTTCTCTGTCTCCTGCTAGTAAAAAAAATGATTGTCTCGGTGGGGGAATGCTGGCTTCAGAAGTAGGCTTTAAGCAGGCAGGTGATGTGCAGGACAATAAGAAAATGTGCTCTCAAAAGAAATTCCCTGAAAACATCCATGGAAGCAACAGCTTACCTATTATTGGGAATAGATCAGACATTCCTCTGAATTCATACAAACTGGACACTGTCATTTGCGAAGAGGAAGCTCTCTTCAACTCCAGGGCCTCTCGTTCACAAGCTCAGGATGATGATGCATATCATAAATTTGTGGAAAACTTGAAGGATACCTGGCCTGCTAATTGGTCTACGTTCAAAACGTACAAGTGCCAACACTGCAGTTATGCTACCACTGTTCATAGCGACTTTAAGCTGCACCTAAAAATACATACAGATGAAAGACCATTTGTGTATAAAAAATGTAATAAGACATTTAAAACATCAAACCATGTGCAGAAGCACAGCCTTACTCATGTAAAGAACAGATACGAGTTTGGCCATTGCTTCTATGTAGATAGCCGTTCAGAGAATCTTGAATTGCATCATGAAACGCATGTAGGCATGTGTCCAGAAAGAGATTTCGGTTCCTCGGAAGGTTCAAACAGCGTCCATTCCTTGCTTGGTTCGGAAGTCTGTGGAGTACAGCCAGATGTCCAGAGGGGCAAAGAAAATGATGTGCTAGCACAAAGTCAACGACGATTCTATCAGTGTGCAGAGTGTGAGTACGCTACTTACATTTTAAGCAACCTTGAACTACATGTAAGAACTCACACAGGTGAGAAACCATACAGCTGCAGTGTTTGTCAGAAGAAGTTCCGTACTTCCAGTCACCTGAAAAGACACAGTATCACGCATTTTAATATAGAGCATCTCAAGTGCAGGAACTGTGACTATTCAACAAACAAATGGCTGTCTTTGAAACAGCATCTGGCTTCACACTCGTGTGGGGAAAGCTCATCTACTGGCTGTCTCTACGATCAGAAGCAGCTACCTGTCAAAACGTACACGTGCGAAGAGTGTGGCTATTCCACGGCCCACAATGGAAACCTGAAGCCACACTTGAGAATTCATACAGGGGAAAAGCCATTCAAGTGCAGTCAGTGCGCTGTTGCTTTCCGCACATCCAGCCATCTGAAGCGCCATTTACTGACTCATTTGAAGTTGCGCTGCAGAAGGTGTAGGTTTTCGACAGCAGATAAACAGGCTTTCCAAAAGCATGTAAAAACACACAAAAAAAAGTACAAGTGTGGAAAGTGTAATGTGATGCTGCCTACCAAAAAACTTCTGGAAAAGCATAAGCGTCAACATAAGCTTGGAATATAAGCTTGGGAATTGCAGGCTGGCAGTTGATTCTGGAGAGGTTTGCATGTTTTGAATTTGTTCATTGCTTTACATTCCCCTGCTGTCCCCAGAACGACGGTAGGTAATGGAGGCATCCAGCATTTTGGGCCAGAGAATGAACCTGGTTTGGTCTAGGTTCTTCTGAGAGCTTCAGTTCTAGCATGGGCTGTGCTAAAAAAGATCTTAGAGGGATCTTTTCATGCCTGAGTAACTTTTTAATACCATGAGGTCAGTTATTATTTGGCCAGTGTACATTAGTTTAAACAGTTATTCTGTGCCACTTACTTTCTTGCAAAAAATTAATAAAAAGAAGTCTAACTGAAAGAATGTTAAAAAAAGAGAGGGACGTGCACGTTATATTGTATTGTAGTAACTTTTCATTTAAAAATTGTCAATGTGTTTGGAGGCTTAACGCTACCTCCCATCTGCTGAAAAGTTGCATTCCCTGATCCCAGGTTCTCTGGCAATACCTGCCAGAGATTAAAAAAAAAAGAAAAAAACCCAACAAAAAACCCCCCTCACAAAATCACAGAAACAAAAGAGTTGTGTCATCACTGGATAACTGGGATATGAACGTGTTTTCTGTATGTGAGTATATCCAAAGGGTTTATTAGGCAGTTATCTTGTCTGTACTCTTGATAATTCTTTGAGTAGTATGACAGAAATGGTTTTGTCCTTAATCAGTTATTTTATGATACTGAGAACCCTTAAATTAATCTTCATTAATTTTATGTAAATGTCTAACGTTAATCTAGTATGAAATGCCTTATCTTTTCTCAGGCTGGTAGTTACTGTGTTCTTTGTTTCTTAAAATGGACAATATCATACTTTTCAAAGAACTTCTCTGTTAATTTAACCACTTGTTGGTATATTGCAAATACTACTTAGCTACACTGAAAACCTTAGCAGTATCTTGAACTGTAAAATATATTTTGTTAAAGAGCTTTACTGTGCATCGAAAATACCATGTATGAGGACCACTTGTGCCAAACAGCAGTCATTACCTGGTATGGTGAAGACAGATGGATGTTTCTTCCACTTTATACTCAAATCTAGACAAATCTTGGCTTGTTTTACGGAGTTATATGCTGCTCGAAACTCTGTGTGGACATCACTGACTCTGTGTTCGGTGGTATCAGTAACAGCGGTGTTACTCTCTTGTGTGAGGAAAGACAATGGCAAAGGGCTGGTGCTAACAGTCCCCTGATGTTCCAATTCAGTCCATGAAACAGCAGAGTAAACCTATAGCTTAATTTAGACAATGTAAACATGAAACTACGACTGTTTTCTTACTGCTCTCAGATGTATGCTTTTCTTTATAAATATAGATACTATCTTGCAGGGGCTCTCTGGTAACGTAGGAGACAGGTTGGAAATGATTGCCCAGACAGGTGGTGGAGTCTCCTTCTTTGGAGATACTCAAAACCTGTCTGGCTCTGGGTGGCCCTGTTTGAGCAGGGGGTTGGACCAGACGATCTCCAGAGGTCCTACAGCCATTCTGGGATTCAGAACGCAATTTTCTAAGAGTGGATTGAAACTCATGACTAGATGCCATCAGCAAAGGTATTTAAGTGATCTAATTCTTTGTAAAATCAGGCAAGTAAATATCTGTGACTGGTGGTGACAGATGTTTTTCACTACAGGCAGGGAAATTGCTGTTTGGGAATGAGTAATTCTGAGATTAGAGTGATTGAGCTAACCACCTGGTACAGTTGTGAGAAAGAACTTTATCCTGATATGAATAAAGAAAAGCATTTCTGGGAAGTATTAACACTGTTATAAGAGCTTGGAGGAATTTTTACCTCCATTACTGCACAATTTTGATAATTTATTTGAAGAAAAATTAAGAAAAAACAGGTACATCAGTGAAAAGAATTGTAAGCCTGTATATCAGATGAGTCTAGGAAAGCTAAATCTGAGAATAATTGTTTCAAAGTGTGGTGTACAATGATGAAGAAAGGAGCCCAATTTAAGGGGGATAAATTATTGAAGGAAACGTTAAAAAGAGTTTGTAAACAGCATAAGTTTCTTTTAGTTGTAAGTAAGAACAACAGAAGACATTTCCAGATGGAGCTTGATGAATTTGTAAAAATAATTAGTCCAGTTGGTTGCCTCTAATAAAAATAAAGTGTTTCATGACTCCTCAGGTTCCCCTCTGTTCCTTATGCAATACACTGCACTTTTTGGGGATTGGAAGTGATTCTCAGTCTGCCAAGTCAGAGAAAGTTAAATGTAAAGGCATACTTGTTTTAAAATAAGGACACGAGCTGTTCTTGTTCTTCCCCCACCCCCAGCTAAAAGTGTAATATTTTTTATTCTTGCAGAGTTTTAACAAAAAACAAAGCCCTTTCTAAATCATACTATGAACTTTTCTATTTCAACCAAAAAATTTTGCTTAATTTTTTTTATAAGCACATTGTGAATGTGGACGAAACAGTAAAATGTAACAGGAAATCACACTAATGACAAACAACTTGAGCAAACAGGTGTCATTTTATCTGCTGTCCCTCTCCTAAATAAGGGAATAAAAAAGTTAAACACAGGGGGATGTAAATGAATGTAGGTGAATCAGACCAATATGGTTAGCCACCAACTAGGTTTATCTACAACAGAAGGAAGGACCTATTTTTTTACTTTACTGTACATTACTCTATGCTACTACCTCTGTTTCCGTTTGGGCTACAGTAAACACCATGTTTTTTCCTCAAATTGAAAAAACAAACTGTAAATGTAACATTGGTGAAATCTAATTTTGTTCTGCTGTCCCCTTCCCCACCATTGAGCTGGAGGAAGTTGGAGTGAGTCCAGAGGAGGCGATGAAGCTGATGAGAGGGCTGGAGCACCTCTCCTATGAGGACAGGCTGAGAGAGTTGGGGTTGTTCAGCCTGGAGAAGAGAAGGCTCCAGGGAGACCTTATAGCACCTTCCAGTACCTAAAGGGGCTACAGGAAAGCTGGAGAGGGACTGTTTATCAGGGACTGTAGTGATAGGACAAGGGGTAATGGCTTTAAATTGAAGGAGGGTAGATTTAGATGTGCTATTAGTAAGAAATTCTTTACTTTTTTTTTTTTTACTTTAACAGAATGAATTATATGCATTTTAGATAGTTTGAATAAAATGAGCACTCTGATAGGGGGGGCGGAACTAGATGATATAGTTACAGAGAAGCTGTGGATGCCCCTGGCTCCCTGGAAGTGTTCAAGGCCAGGTTGGATGGGGCTTTGGGCAACCTGGAGTGTGGGGTGTCCCAGCCCGTACCAGGGGGATTGGAACTAGGTGATTTTTGAGGTCCCTTCCAACCCAAACCATTCTGTGAGTCTATTATTTGTGTCCGTTGAGGAATTCGCCAGAATTTAACGATCGCTTTATCCCCTCAGAGCACGGCAATACATCGGCGCGAGCACCTCCACCTCAGTACCCTGCGCCTGCGCGGAACAGCCACCCCCCCTCCCCGTCCCTCTGCGCCTGCGCCAGAGGTGCCGCCCCACCCCCGGCGGCTGTTCCCGTACCCCTTGTGCGCCTGCGCAGAGAGTGCGCCTTCACTGCGGAGGGCGCCTGCGCGGGGTCTGGGCCGGCCCCGCTGAAGCGAGTGGCGTTTCCTTCCTTTCACAGCTTTTTCTCTGCAGGACTTCGAACCCTTTCGCCGCCAAGATGCCGCGGATTATGATTAAAGGCGGTGTGTGGCGGAACACCGAGGTAGGGCTCCGATCGCTGTAATCCCCCACCACCCCAAGCGTTGGGGCCTCAGTCGCTGGGGGGCGGGGGGGGGGGTATTGGCCTGGATAATGCGCGTGCGCCGCTGGAAGGGGTCGTGGTGCGCATGCGCAGGGGGTTCATGTACAGGGGTGTTTTATAGCAGCGTGGAGGTGCGGGAAGATTGGGGTCTTCTTGGGCCTTCTGTAGCGGGGGATGTGGAGGGATACGTGTCTGCAGGCCACTGTGGTTCTGGTGGGCTTGATTCCTCAGCAGCCTGGCTCTTCCTCCTCGTTTCTTGCCCTAGCGGGCAGAGGTTACATCAGTGTTATTTCTCTTGAAGGCTGCGTGTTGAGGAGGATGGGAAGCTCAGCCATGCGTTTGTCCTGTCCCTGCCTCCTGGAGAAACTGTCCCCAAAGCAGCTGGAGGGGATGTGTGAGCCGTGTTGTCCTTGGAGATGTCCCTTTTGTAGACTGGAGTGTGTCTTATACTGCATAGGGAGGGTTCTTACTCTCTGGAGGTAGAAGGGAGCTGGAATCTCTTGCCCTTGAAGACTCTTCCAAATGTGGAAATAGTGAAGATGGGTATGGGCTCTTCATCTGCAGCCTGAAATGTTTTATACACAGAAGTTTATGTGCCATTCAAAAAAGAGCAAAAAACCATTTTTTGCCATTGCATGCTTTCAGAACTGCAGGTAATTGTGAAAAGGAAAATAATAACACAAGAAATCAAGGATGTCAGTTTTATTAGATGGCATGTTTAAAACGAAAGGAAATACTTGAAAATCCAGTATTCTACCACTGTATCCTGTGAACACTAGGCATGTACATAGTTCTAAAAAGCAGTGAGAAAAATTAATGGAAGATAAACGTACCATGTGCTGGGAAATGTACTGCATGTGCTTTTAACTTCTTGTGATGTATCAGTTAGGTGCCAGGAGGCAGCTAAATTGGAGGTTGGCAGAGGATAGGAAGAACCGCTGTGTGCCTACCCTGTTCTTATGGTCTTCCATAATTAAATGGTGACTGTTAAGAGAAACAGCAGTGGGTTAAATAGATCATTGTTTCACCCATTTTGGTGTACCAGAGGTGAAATAACTCTCCTTGGTGCTATTTTCTTGATTAACATTTTGATTTTTACATACAACATAAAAATTACAGAAAGTGAAACCAGTTACTATCAGGTCACTAGGAAAATGACAAATTACTCACAAAAAAAAAAAAGCCTGCTAGTGCCACCAGTATGGATACTGCATGCCATATAACACCAAATACATTTTAAAAAAAGAGAGGATTTATTTTATTTTTCAATGGAAATTACACGAATTGTTTTCTGTAGCAGCTCAAGCCAGAGTTCATCAGCAGCTTACAGTTAAAGCTGCTGTGTGCCCTGAGAAGTGTCTGTGCCGGACAGAGTATCTGTCCTTGATGACGAGCATCTGCATGTTACAGCTGAACAGATTCTGAACACAGCTACAAGTACTTACTGGATACAGAAGAGGAACATCTGTGGTTGACAAGGCTGCAAGAATAGCTTTGATGCATTTAAAATACCACTTTCTGACGTATGAGGAAACTAGAAATAACGAACCCACTTATCTAGGAGGAGAAGGGGCTGATGGATGGATTGACAGACAGTTGATAGGACTTCTAGCTTTTGATCAAATCTCAGTGCATACTTTGAGGCATATGAACAACCCGGCTTCCAAGCTGAATCCATTAAATTTTTATTTTTTTCCCCTCAGAAGTTTATAAGCTTTGGGATCAGCACTTTTGGATGTTACATTCTGAACATTAAAGTGATTTATTTTAAGATTTACTTGTAAAAGAGAAACTTACTATAAAGTTCCTTTATTTTTGTGCTACTTTTTTTTTTAAAAAGTATATTCCATTGATAGGTAAATATTCTATTTGCATTAAAATATACAAAACCAAAAGAAGATATTTTTATTGTATTATTTAAAACAAGCCACCCAAAGTTGCTATCAGTTGTTTTTTTTCCAAACGTTGTGTTGTTACCAGATAAACACTTCCCTATCTCTTTATTGCTGTCCTTCAAGGAAGACCTACAGAACCTTTAAAACCTGTCCATTAGAGAGCATTGAAAGTAATCATTTTGGAAGTTCTGTCAGGTCTGTGAATGGTCACAATGATCATCACATGTCTTTTTCATTTAATCTTTATTGATTTCATTGGCATTTGAAATACAAATCCTCATTCATCTTGAGAATAAAATGTGGAAAAGAAGCAGCAGTTTCCACTGTTTCCACTGGGTCAGCCCATTAGATGAAATCCACTGTCTTCTCTCCTTGAGCTCAGACTTTCTGTTTTGTAAGTTCTTGTGATCCATAACAATATTTATTTATTTTTTTTAAAGGATGAAATTCTCAAAGCAGCTGTGATGAAATATGGCAAAAACCAGTGGTCTCGTATTGCTTCTTTATTGCATAGAAAATCAGCAAAGCAGTGCAAAGCCAGATGGTAAGTGAGAAGTGCCGTGTCTGGGAATATGATATTCATAATTAGTGGGCATTTAGAAATAACCACAGATTAATTTATGTACACAGAGGAGCAACAGTTTTAAGGTTGCTTGATTTCTGCTATTGTGGATATTTTGAATTCCTGTTGCTTGAAAGTAATTGAACAAAAGTAACCAAATGTTCTCTTTGCCAATGTTAGCAAATGCAGGATCACTTAAAATTCTGTACATGATTTTTTATCTGTATTTGCACATTTTTAATCATTGAGTATTACCAAGGAAGTCATTTTTAATCAGTGAGTATTAACAAGGAAGTAAAATTGTAAGATATTAATCTCTCTTACAGATAACTTTGTAATTTTTCATAATGAGATTTTGGCTTGAGGATAGATGTTTAGAAATTGCAGTGTAGAATTTCATTATATATATATAAAAAAGCTTAAAACTAATGCAAATACATGCAGTATGAATCTATTTGACAATCACTTAAGTTCTCAAGTACTGAACTGTATGTATTTATTAGAATACTTCTGTATAAAGGTAACAGTACTGGCACAGTTGAAAATTATTAAGATAACTGTTGAAGGATCCAGACCAAACAAATCTACCATTTCTGGTACCTTTGTTGCAATTTTTACTTTTATTTTTCTGGATTAATTGTGTGACTTTGTACTTTGCCAGAATAGAGATGGGGAAAGGAGGAAGAGGCAATATCTGTATGAAAAGTGGGGGATAAATAATACATTTTAAAGCTCAAATACGTATGTTGTAAAAATAGTCTGGAGTCACATCCTTTTGTATGGAAAAAACTTGTATGAAATTCGTATGAGAAGATTTTGAAATCTCATTGTGATGATTTGGGTAAACACTGCTTTGAATTAATTCAAGACAAATCAATGGATAGCTTGGATCTGTCATCCTTTTTTTTTTCCCTTTTTAACAGGTATGAATGGCTAGACCCAAGCATCAAAAAGACAGAATGGTCACGGGAGGAGGAGGAGAAACTGTTGCACCTGGCCAAGCTAATGCCGACCCAGTGGAGAACCATTGCTCCAATTATTGGGAGAACTGCTGCCCAGTGTTTGGAACACTATGAATTTCTGCTGTGAGTTACTGTTTTGCTAGATGTGCATACCGGGAAAATCTGCGGAGTTTGTTGTAGCAATGTGTCGTTCCCTTCTCCCACGGTGCTGAAGTATGGTGGTTCCAAGTTGACAGAGTCCTTTTGTAGGCAAATCCTTAAGGACTGTTTCTTTTCACTCGATGTGTCTAGCTTGAAAGAAGAAGATTCTAGAACCTGCAGTGCAGGCTTGAATAGAGATAGGTGTATGTTTTCTTGCTTCTGGTCTGGCTAGTGGAGTGTCAAGATAAACCTGAAGTGGAAGCCTATAAAAAGCATTAATTTGGGTATTTTTTGACTGGCCGATCAGCATGAGTGGATGAGAAATAGACAGACATAAAACACTTGCTGTTGAAATGGCTGAACGTGAAGCCATCATCGCTGTATGCTGCAGAGGGTTTCTTTAGGCCATGAGAAGAGAAGGAAAGTACTGTTTTCCCTTGTGAGCTTTTTTAATTTTGGTGTGATTGGTTGAATATAAAAGCTTGATGGGAAACTCACTTGTTCATTTTGTGACGCTGCTTGAATTCTCATCCTTACTGCTCAAGATTACCTGAGAAGAGTTCTCTACTATTAGCTTTGTCAATATTGTATTTTATGTCATATTTTGTTGTTTTAATGTAATACTATGTTGGCTTCTTTCTCTTGTCTCATCTAAGATTAGGTAACTGTACGATGTTCCTGAATCTTTTCTGCAGTAAGTGTATATCAAGTTTAATGTATGGTACAAGTTTACTTTTTTAATCCGTCCTTGGGGACATTTAAGGGATGGTTATTATGAGGCTGAGGGAAGTTGTGACATATGTACAATGTGTTTTTAGGGACAAAGCTGCTCAGAGAGACAATGAGGAAGAAACTGCTGATGATCCTCGGAAACTTAAGCCTGGAGAAATTGATCCAAATCCAGAAACCAAACCAGCCAGGCCAGATCCTATTGATATGGACGAAGGTAAGATAGGAGTTTGTTTACCATTTTTGATAGAAATCTGATCTCTTTTGGTTTTTTCTTTACACAGCCTCTGTACCCTGGGTTTCTATTGTTTTTTTTTCATAGAATCATAGAATGGTTTGGGTTGGAAGGGACCTCAAAGATCATCTAGTTCCATGGGCAGGGACACCCTCCACTAGACCAGGTTGCCCAAAGCCCCATCCAACCTGGCCTTGAACACTTCCAGGGATGGGGCCTCGGCAGCCTCTCTGGGCAATACGTTCCAGTGCCTCACCACTCTAACAGTAAAGAATTTCTTTCTAGCATCTAATCTAAATCAACCCTCCTTTAGCTTAAACCCATTACCCCTTGTCCTGTCACTACACTCCCTGATAAACAGTCCCTCACCATCTTTCCTGTAGGCCCCTTCAGGTACTGGATAGCCGCCATTAGGTCTTCCTGGAGCCTTCTCTTCTCCAGACCGAACAATCCCAGCTCTCTCAGCCTGTCCTTATAGGAGAGGTGCTCCAGCCCTCTGATAATTTTTTCTTACATGTTTTGTTTTATTTCTGTATCTGGCTAGTCAGTTACAGTTTTCCAGTTTTCTTTTCCTTTTCTTGGTGTTTTCTGCCTTCTACGCTGTCTTCATCATCTCTTTACCATGACTGACTGTTCTTTGCTTTGACAACTTCTCTGCAGTTTGCATTCTTATTTCTGTATCTTCATCTTTTCCCATCAGCTCGTATCTCCCAGTTGAACCCCTGCTGAAGCACGGGAGGACTACATGACTTTTTTTCTTTGCACATAGCGATGTTATGAACTAAAAAATGAACGTTGCTAAAATTCCATGAATGGACCAAAGGTGCTTTTGAACAATCCCAGATTCACTAATATAGCGCTCTTGGATCCGGCTGTAAATGAAGTTAAGAAGTTCTCTAATATAGTACTCTCAGATGCAGATGTAAATGAAATTAAAATTTGATTAGTGTGGTCACTTTGCCTCTTCACGTGGATATTTTGATTTGCTGTAGGTGTTAATTTAATTATTTTCAACATTAGGCTTTTTTTTTCCTAAAGTCTTCGTTTCATCTAGCCAATGATTTAGAAAACGTGCTAGAGCAACTCAGAGAAAATGAGTTTAGCGATCATGCAGAATGCTTATTAAAACATTGATTCATGCAACTTCTACAGATTGCTTTCTGATCTTAACGTCACTTTTTTCCTTACTCCCATCTTTAAGTGCAAATTCATAGCTGTATTTATCTGTACTATTGTAGATGAACTTGAAATGCTGTCTGAAGCTAGAGCTCGTCTGGCTAATACACAGGGAAAGAAGGCCAAAAGAAAAGCAAGAGAGAAGCAGCTGGAAGAAGCTCGGTAAACTTATGCTTAGTTTGGTATACTGGGACTGCTTTTGTTGGCTCTGGAGCATTTACAGTGCATAATAAGGTCAGGCATAGCCTTAAGTCAGTGCAGAATCATTCTTGTTTAGATACGTGCAGCCCTATCTCAGCAGTAACTGATTAAACTAGTACTAAATCTTAGGACACAGGAGCCACCTATAGGTATGCACTTTAAATGATGTAGTGTTACTGTTTCTTTAGACGGCTTGCTGCTCTCCAGAAAAGACGAGAGCTTCGGGCTGCTGGAATTGAGATCCAGAAGAAAAGAAAAAAGAAGAGAGGTGTGGATTATAATGCAGAAATTCCATTTGAAAAGAAGCCTGCCCCTGGTTTTTATGATACGTCAGAGGAAAACTACCAGTCTCTGGATGCAGATTTCAGGAAGCTGCGTCAGCAAGATTTGGATGGAGAATTAAGATCGTAAGTGTGTGTTACACTGAGGGAACAGTGTATTGGAAAAAAAAAAAATCTAGGTGTTAAGTCTTGGAGATGTCTGAAATACAACGTGGGCGGAAGTTGCATTTTCCATGGGACAGATACTAGTGCAGGTTGCTTCTACCTTTTCAGTCTCTTGTATTTTTTGTCTTTCTAAAAGATCTAGTTGACCTTTTTTCCATGAGAATAAAGTTCCTCATGCACATTCTTGCTCTTTAAGTGGAAATCTTACAGGTTTTGAGGTTCATTTTCTTTTAGCAGTAGATTTGCTTGTGTATTTGCAGTCCTTTCTTCAATTAGTAATGTTATTAAGATTGCTTACAGGAGTAGATTTTACTTGGTGTAGTATTACTTTTGATGGAACTGTTCTTAAATAGAATCTCCTTAAATGCTTAATTTCTCCCCCTCTCCCCAAAAAATGCCAAAACATACAGTTGAGAAATTAAATGCCTACCTTCATCATGAGCAGTATGGTGCATATTTAATTGTACAGTTGCGTTTCCCACTACTTCCACCAGCTGCTTTTTACTGAGAGTATAGGTCCAGTACTACATACAGTTTGGTTTATTAGGTTGTGATCTAATTGATTTTTTCTGTATGGCTCTTACTTCAGAGGGTCTGGCAGGACCTTCAAACTGAAGTTTATGATTTCACAGGCTGACTCCATTGCTGTTTGAAGAAAATACCATTTTTATTAAATACTGAAGAGAAATTAGTTCCAATATCCCACAGAAAATTTTCATTTTCCCTTAGCAGCTGCTAGAGAAAAAAGGACTGTTCACATCTTCTGATTCTTGCTATCTAAATTGCAAAACTGACATTTTTTTCTTGCTCCACTGATGCTGTTGATTGTAGCTGAAGCAACTACCTGTTGCGTAATTCCATACTTCAGAAGCATTACACTGCCTTGGAGGTTCTGCTGCAAGATTGCAGACTGTATCTCAAGATTGCAGACAGCATCTCATCACTTAACTTCTGCACCACAAGGTGGTTCACTCTTCCTGCAACATGTGTTATTTCAGCATATCCAACTTTTGGTTAGGGTACGCGCTTTTTGCTTGTTTGTTTTACTTTGTAGCTGTTCTGTGTGTATTCTAAAATGATTCCCTTATCTATCATGACAGTGAAAGGGAGGGGAGAGAGCGCAAAAAAGACAAACAACATATGAAACGGAAAAAAGAGTCAGACTTGCCTTCTGCTATTCTACAGACCAGTGGAGTGTCAGAATTTACCAAAAAAAGAAGTAAACTAGTGCTTCCAGCTCCTCAGGTAAGCTCATTGATTAATAAATTACTTATAAGGCCAATGCCAATCAACTATTTCTGTTTCATCAAGTGGATCTCGTGGTTGTATTTTATCTTACTATGCCTTGGAATTTTCTCTTTTAAAGATATCTGATATAGAACTTGAAGAAGTTGTAAAAGTAGGACAGGCAAGTGAGATCGCACGCCAGACTGCTGAGGAATCTGGAATTACAAACTCAGCTTCCAGCACTCTTCTCTCTGAATATAATGTGACCAACAACAGCATAGCACTAAGGACTCCCAAAACTCCGGCAGCGCAAGACAGGATCCTGCAGGTAGGGTACAAATGTACAGAACGAGCTTTTAGTGCAATAGACAACTGAATAGAAGGTTTAAGTGTCATAGAAACATTCCTTAGATTATGTGTGGTACTGGGACACGTGATCTCCAGGACCCACTGAAAGACATAGGAGCAGATTTGCTGCTATCTGATCATTTGTCACCGTGTTTCAAAACACTATAGTACTCTTTTAATTATACAATGTGTGCGACTTTTAGCATTAACCATTCTCATGGTGTCTTAAATAATTTCCCCTTGTCTTGGGTACCTCTCAGTATCGAAGGGGTATATGGTGTTCATGTCCTTAAACCAAAGTTTTTTATCTTGTTTCCTACTTAGTTTTGCTGTTCAGATTTTATTTCATTGGACAAGAAGTAATTAACTGCAACAATGTATGAGTATTTTCCTAGCACTTTATTGGCTTAAAACCTCTTAAGACAAAGATTGTCAAAAACCTACCTTTGCAGCCTCTGAATTACATTCGTGTTGCACTGATTGTGTGTCTGGTTTCCTTCAAAAACTAGTAGGGTAGGGTAATGTTTTGTTGAGTGTGAGGAAGTGGCTAAATGAAATCAGTGCAGCCAGTGTGTAAAACAAACAAAATTCCACTCCAAAACAAAAACCCCCATCCCTATGTTGATAATGAGCTGTATTTCAACAGTTTCATGATAGGATAAAAGAGAAAGTTCCTGACCCTACAGATCATGACCTAAGTTTCTGCAGTATTTGCAGGAATGTGGTCACCTTCACCTTCAAATGGAGTAGTCTGACATCACATGTGTCGCAGTATTATGCATATACACAATTCTATAGATGGGTTTGTAGTCTTCTGTGAAGGTAATTACTATATGCAATAGTTTCATCATCTCAGTTCATTTTCAGAGTGCCTTAATTCTTCATTATGAAAAGGAAAAAGAAATAATACGATGGCATTCATAAAAGCCCCAGTTGAGTCATAGATCAAAAATCTGAATAGTGACCATCTCTTTTGGAACATTCTCTTTGAAGTGCAATTTGGATAAACTTCATTGATGTTGGATTCCAGAGTGCAAGTGTGCTGTTCCCTCTGAAAATCAGGATCCTTAGGATCACTTGAGTATTTGGTCACTAGTAAATCTTGCAGATTTATGGAGTCTAGCAAACTGAAGGAAGTTGAAACATTAAATAACCCACTCATTTTTGCAACTCCAATTTATAATATATTTCACTGGAAATGAAGATTAAAATCCCTTTCAGTGGAATAGTAGAGTTTGTAAATACCAGTGTATGAGTGTTAAGGAGTGTTAAGTGTTTTCTACAAACTGATTGATACTCAAATAACTCTTCAGCTGTTCTTACTGCTACTGAATCTGTTAAGTATGTATAGTAGAGACTGTAGAAGTCTTGTTGATATACTGTATGTGTTGTCTGTTATACAGGAAGCACAGAATTTGATGGCTCTCACAAATGTGGATACCCCCCTGAAAGGAGGTCTTAACACTCCCCTGCATGAAAGTGACTTTTCGGGGGTAACACCACAGAAACAGGTTGTTCAGACTCCAAATACTGTGCTTTCCACACCATTCAGGTAAAGCAGGCTCTTTTTCTAATGGGCCCTTGGATGGGCGTGTATCTAGCGGAGGGAGTAGATGCAGTGTGTGAAATAGTAGGGGTATGATCAGTGCTTCAAAACAAATTTGTCTTGCTTTTATGTCAAGGGCTCGTTGTACAACTTTTTCCTTCTCTGTGTCTTTCACAAGCTCAGCCGCATCATCTATATTTGCACAGTGTATAGCTTACTGGAGTTTTGGTCCAAAATGAGGTCTTCTGTGGTCTGGAGCAATATAAATTATACCGAAGTAATACAGGAGTATAAATAGTAAGATGGATTTTCATTCTGTATGTGGATCCGAGCATTTCCAAGGTATTACCTCTGAGTCAAAGGTGTGGGACGTCCCTTAGCCAAACCCACATTGAATTCTTGAAAATCTGAAGTAAATATTTTATAAGCCATATATATCTGAAATAAAATATTTCTTATATTGCCAATCTAAATAGTATGGAATTACTGGTTTAACTCTTACAGTGGATCCTGCATAAATATATATACCACAAATGCCAAATAGCATACAGCTAAAAAATATTACGCTTGGTACATTTTGTCCGTCAATTTTTTCAACTTAGGTTCTAATTTTACTTGTATCACGCTAGTAGGAAAAGTGGAGGATGAAATAAAAAGGACCTTTATGGCAGCTTTTCAAAAGCACCTTTATTTTGTTGTTTAAAAGCTGTGTGCAAAAGCCATGCTTTTTTAATTGCGTCTACATAAATGAATCCTTTTCTGGAGATCTGTTGGCGTCAATGCGGTGCAGAATGAATGTAGAGTTTGGCCTGGAGTGATCTGACTCTTCATTTGGGTTATTTTATATTAATAAATGTAAAGACATTCTAATTTTGTTGGGTTTGGGGTTTTTTATGTTTGTTTGTGGTGGTTTTTTTAGCTTCTGAAGTTCAGATTTGTGCGTGTAAATATGGTACCTATGTATCAACTTGGCTTGCTTGCAGAAATGCTCTATCAGTGTGAAAATCCAAGACACTGAGCAGAGAGGGAAAAAAACCCACAAACCACCATTAAATGGTTAAAAATAAAGAGAAGCCGTAAGTTTTTAAGGAGGCAAAGTAATGAAGCAGAGGCATCATCTTATTATTTAGGCCAAAAGAGCAAATATTTAATTTAAGTACACCTTTTTTTTTCTTTTGGTATGAAATTTATAATATTTTGATGCATGGTTTTTATGGAGGTTATTGCCTGGCAGTAGGTTTTTTTCATGTCCTAGTTATAAGAATTTTCTTAAAAGGTATTAAGGTGAAAATTGTAATAGGGTTTTAAACACTGCATGGAACTGAGACAACTAGAAAAAAACCAACCCACTTACTTGGAAATTGTTTCTTCTGGAAAGTCAGTGTAGAATTTTTTCTACTAGTATAATCAACAAAGTAAATATATCCTATGAAATATGAATTTGAAAACATAAAAATGACTTTTGCTGATTTTTGTGGGTGTCATCCTGCAAATGTTATTGCTTGTATTTGTTGTCTTAAATGAGAGCTTATAAAAATCTGTGAACGACCTCAAGTAAAAGGGCAGTATCACTTGCCTCTCACAGACATACCCAGTAAATAGGGCACTGTTGTATCCCTTAAAAGAGGATGAGTAGTGTGTATCAGGCCATATGTACAGTTGTGTTTGTCCACCGTTATGATGTCTTACTGGCACTACAGAATTACAGTAGCTGCTGCCGGAAATGATGTATTAAATCATCATGCCCAGTCTATCTCTGCCAGGGTTATTCTCTACAGCACACATACTTGTCATTGCTGTTGGAAAATACTTATGTGTGTAAATGAGTACCATAATGTAGGTTTTTCTTTAAAAGTTTTTCCCCTTCCTGAACTTGTTTTCTTTGAGACATTTAACTGTCTTATCAGTTTATTATTATTATCATCGCTATGTGAAACCTCATTACAAGTTGGCAACAGAAAAACTTGTGACTATATTCAAGACAGTGTCTGCATATCTTTCATGTAGTAGGTTATTGGGATAGAGAACAATATTTCTTCCCAGTCTAGAGGAGAAGCAACTGAGGCCCACAAAATCTAAGACTTAATCTATCTTGCCTAACCTTAGGTGCTTAAAAGTGATTATTGTAATGTGGTTACTCCTTAAATAATCAGTGAAAGCAAAGAGGCATCTTCAGAGTGATTCATTCAGTTGTAAGATGGGACAGCTGTTAAGCCAGATGAATTCAGAGTGAATGACTTGCCACAGGTGGTAGGGAAATCAGAGCTGGCAATTAAATCCTGATTACTGTATCCCAGAATAGTACGTGGTGACTGGATAATCTCTTCTCTCAAAAGTAGCAGTGGGAGTTTGTGTTGATGTAGTTCCTGAAACTTCTCTTAACATAATGATGTGCCTAGATTTCTGCTTGACAGGTACTTGGTTACACTTTGGCAGATTTAAATTATTTTTTTGATTCTTCTAATTGCATATTATAGTTTCACTGCCTCCCAAGAAAAAAAAAAAAATCTAGATTGAATTTATTAATGGTATTTATGTAAATTTTGCAGCATTCAGACTTTTCTAAATAGGGCTCTTTAGGAATAAAAGTCAATGACTGCGTCTGTGCTTTCTCTAGAACACCTTCTCATGGACCAGAAGGCTTAACTCCTCGTGGAGGACTAACTCCTAAACCTGTAGTTGGTACAACTCCTGGTAGAACTCCACTGCGTGATAAACTGAATATCAACCCGGAAGAGGGAATGGCAGATTACAGTGACCCATCTTACGCAAAACAAATGGTAAGAAGTACTTCAGAAGTGGAGATCAGTGCTGTATGAATTTTCAGGATTTTTAATGCTCATTTCCTGAACAGGGTTTTATTTTATAGCAAGTGTTATTTCTACCACTTGTATACAGGTCTGTACTCATCACCTGATAAAATCAAATCTTTATTTGAAAGAACAGAAATCTTACCACTTAGAATGGCTTTCAGTGTGCTCAGTAAAAGCACGCTAAAGCTATTTGTCAAAGAAGACATAGTTCAGTTTCCATCCTACTTGTATCTTTGAAGCTGAGCAGGAAATATATCCCAAGGAAAGATTCATTTTCCTTGCAATCCTATGCAGCCCTCAAATCCCTCATCATCTTGGCTCCCTGATTTACCTACAGGACCTTTTCATCAGTCTGTCCTGTTGACAACATTGAGCTGAAGGAGTTTAATTTTTGCCATTAGGAGCACTTGGTTTTTAGATGTCCAGTAATCTGAGTCCCATCCAGATTCTTTCATCGCCTTTGGCAACAGATGTTTCCATTCTTGGAGATTCAGCCAGATGTACCCTGCCAATTAGACATGTTATAAAAGGGCATATACCTAATAGGTAGCACCTTGGGAACTCCTTTTATGTGGCTGATTCCGCAGCCGTAACTGTGGCTTTGGATATCTCCCACCAGAGCTATTGACATTTTTCTTTTTGGGCTAGCTAAGGATATCCACTTCAAGTTTTTGGCATGTTCTTCTTGCAAAAATAACTCTTCAAGTTCAGAATTTTAGATTTCCTCTTAGCTTGAAGGACAAGGTTTATTTGATGTCCTTATACTTACTTTGGTTCTGTCTTAGTCTTTTTATAGTAAAATGGCTTTTTGCTGCTAGAAGGAAAACTGGAGCTTCAGTGTCCTGATGAACTCCACTGGTTTCCAGATCTGATACTGTTTATCTCATTTTTGTACTGTGCCACAATCCCCAGTTTTGTGAGCAACTGCAAAGAAAAAAGTTCCAGTTTGGCTTGCAAATACCCCTCTTTCCATCACCAGGATGGACACATTTTCACATACTTTCAATTTCTTGAAAGGCATTTATGTGAATCTGTACTGTTTTACTGAAGCTATGAAGGAGGCGAAGGTGCCATGCTGTTGTTTTACTTGACTGTATTTCAGCCTGTTTGAAGATTTCATTAGCTATATGTAAGAAAGCTTTGTATTGTTTTTTTAGCATCAGAGTGTCTTTGCTTACTAGCGCATAAACTCTGAGGTGATGGTCTGTAGGCCAGCCTGGATTAGTAAAATGCCCCTTTTGTCAGACTTCAGAGATTTTATTTCTGTTGACTTTGTAGCAGACTAAGATTGCCAGATGATATTAGTTGTATATTGTTTGTGTCTGTTGATGATTAATTGCAGATGACACCAAATCGGGCGGGAGTGTCGATCTTCTTGAGGGTAGGAAGGCTCCATAGAGGGATCTGGACAGGCTGGATCGAAGTTCCGAGGCCAGCTGTATGAGGTTCAACAAGGCCAAGTGCCAGGTCCTGCACTTGGGCCACAACAGCCCCAGGCAATGCTACAGGCTTGGGGAAGAGTGGCTGGAAAGCTGCCTGGCAGAAAATGACCTGGGGGTGCTGGTTGACAGCCAGCTGAACATGAGCCCGCAGTGTGTCTAGGTGGCCAAGAGGGCCAACAGCATCCTGGCTCATATCAGGAATAGTGTGGCCAGCAGGACTAGGGAAGTGATCGTCCCCCTGTACTTGGCTCTGGTGAGGCCACACCTCAAGTTCTGTGTTCAGTTTTGGGCCTCTCACTACAGGAAGGACATTGAGGTGCTGGAGCATGTCCAGAGAAGGGCAGCGAAGCTGGTAAAGGGACTGGAGCGCAAGTCTGATGAGGAGTAGCTGAGGGAACTGGGGTTGTTTAGGCTGGAGAAGAGGAGGCTGAGGGGAGACCTGATCACTCTCTACAGCTACCTGAAAGGAGGTTGTGGTGAGGTGGGTGTTGGTCTCTTCTCTCCAGTAACTAGTGAAAAGACAAGAGGAAATGGCCTCAAGTTGTGCCAGGGGAGGTTTAGATTAGATATTAGGAAAAATTTCTTCACCGATAGAGTGGTCAGGTATTGAAACAGGCTGCCCAGAGAGGTGGTGGAGTCACCATCCCTGGAGGTGTTCAAAAAACGTGTAGACGTAGGACTTCGGGTCATGGTTTAGTAAACATGGTGGTGTTGGACTTCATGATCTTAGAGGTCTCTTCCAACCTTAAAGATTCTGTGTTTCTATGGATGGAATTTGATTGCGTCGCACCTTAGTGTGTGAATTCAGAAGCATTATATCTTTCTATTATTTCAACAGGAGAGAGAGTCTCGTGAACACCTGCGCCTTGGACTCATGGCCCTTCCTGCTCCAAAGAACGACTTTGAGATTGTTTTACCTGAAAATGCAGAAAAAGAACTTGAGGAACATGAAGTGGATGAAACCTTTGTGGAAGATACTGCTGATATAGATGCCCGCAAGCAGGTATGTGTGTGTGAGATGCGGATAGTACCTTTTGTTCAAAATAACATATGTTGTTCCTTGTATGACACTTGTAGTTTCATACACGTTTAGTAGAAGTGGTACAGCTTTGACAGAATAACAAAGTAAAATGTACCTGTTTTCTGTGCTGCTGTCGGATTGTACACACACAGAGGCTAAATCAATTTTCTCTCTGAATCCTTTTCTTTGTTAATGTCATACATCACACTTCATTTTCTACAATGAACTCTCTAAAAGCGCATATATCTTACCTCCTGCTGTTGTCTCCCAAAAGATAAAAAGATAAGTAAAAGCATTTTTCTAGTGGCACATGCTTGATTTTAAGCACGTGAGAATTGAGTCTTTTTTTTTTCTTTCCAGTTTCAGATTATGCTCTCAAGGTTAAAAGTTACTATTTGTAAAATGTAAGACAGGTATATATGAATGCAGGCAGGCTGGTAGCACACAGAAGAAATCTGCCAGGCAGTGATCTTGGTCCCTTTTGTATGACTTGTACCACAGAATTACCCAGACAGCCAAGGAATCAAGAAAGGCTGGATAAAGTACTAGTTTAAATTCTGCTGGTTAAATAGCTGTACTAGCCAGTAATTAGAGACACTTCAAATTTTTCTGTTTATAAGAATTGTCTCTTTTCCATTTATTGCTTGTCCTAATTTGTGTGAGGCCAATTTGTTTTTGTTACATGCCTTCAAATTATTTTTTTTTTTAGTTCAGAGGGGTTTTTGCCAATGACTGTGCTTTGACGTGTGACAAAATATTTTGAAAAAAGTCTTATGCTCTGATATCTTCTAATATGATAAGTATTTCCCAGAATTGGATTCCTAGCATGCCCCATTTGGGGAGGAACATACTGTATACATCTATATGCGTGTCTTGTGCGTACAAGACATTTATGTGTGTAGAATAGAGAAAAGAATTTCGGTTGTAATATGATATATGAGAATAGCATCCTGCCTTTCAAATAACGGCATGACATGGCTGGGATTAGAACATGGAAGATCTTGGTCGTTGTTCATGAAGTTTCAGACAACCCTGCCTTTTCATGTTATTGCCTGAAAGTGCAATGTAAGGAAAAATCTCATGTTTTTATACTTTAACAAGTATTGTTTTACTGAAGTAGTTACTCCATGTCATAGAAGAGGACAAATACAGAGTCCTGGCTGCAAATTTAAGAGTCTTCCTTGTGGATTTCCTGTCTGGAGAGTTAGAGCAGATGTCAAACTTGATGCAGAGAAATTCGTGAAGAATGAAGTCTGCTGGGGTTGAGCCTGAAGGAGAATTTGATGGCTGGAAATGACTTTTTAGGATCTCCCTCCTCTTAGTCTGCTGTGCTCTTTGGAGCCAGTAAATAATGATGTTGTTGCATAGAGAGTGACCTGTTACTTGACGCTGGCTTCATAACATGAAGTCTTTAAGGAATCTTTGCTGCAGTAATCAATTAGTTTTTATATCGCATGCATTTGTAGAAAGCATCTGATTGTATTACAGCAGGTGGAGTAACACTTGGCTTGTTTGTACAGGCTCTTCGAGATGCAGAGCGTGCAAAGGAACTGAAGAGAATGCACAAAGCTGTTCAGAAGAATCTACCGCGGCCCTCAGAAGTAAGTGGAAACAAAATTCACTTTAGGAGAAAAAATAGAAATAAAGCTGTTAACCATTATAGGAGGAAATGCAGTCTAGGTAGATCATGAGAGAATGAAATCTTTATGTGAGTATGCTATTTTCAGTGTTATGGGAAACTTCAACAGCGAAATTGTCATGAGGTATTTCATATGCACAAATGAAAGCACAATTGGGTGTTTGGATTGCTGTGTGTGTCACACTGTAAAGGATTTTGGCACCTGTTCTGGGTTAGTTGATACATAAAATTCATGCTCAGGTGGAGGTATGTAAATTTAATGTGGTCTTTGGTGTGTATGGTGTTTATGAACTTTTTTTAATTCCTGGGCAGGTTAATGAAACAATACTGAGACCCTTAAATGTGGAACCACCTCTAACAGACTTGCAGAAAAGTGAAGAGCTAATAAAGAAAGAGATGATTACTATGCTTCATTTTGACCTTTTACACCACCCATTTGGAGAACAGCCTAGTGGTAAGAAGGGGAAGGGCCCAGGATTTGGAAGCAACAATGCAGAACACATGGCTTACTTGGAACAAAATCCTTATGAGAAGTTCTCCAAAGAGGATCTCAAGAAGGTGAGAATTGTGTGGCCTAATTACCAGTGACCTACTGTGTCCTTATGTCGTGGTCCTGTGGTCTTGCAAAAAAAGGTGGATTCAAGCCTGCACAGAATTTAGTTGGGAGATCTCCAGAGGGTTGTATGAAGAGCTGTAAGGATAACTTTAGTGCACATTCTCTTTTCTGTGAGCTGAAGTTAATCTAGGTACTCAGCAGAATGATGATGCTGTATTTGTCCAGAGACGTTGTCTTAGAATTTTGAATGTGTTGTGATTGCTTATCATTTTATTTCAGGGTAGGAGCTATAATACCCTAACAGTTACCAAATTCTACTTTGCTGTTTCTGGAAATTCACGTGAGACTAGCTGTGAGATCCACTTTCTGCTGCCTGTGTAGCTTGTTAACCCATAATTACTAAGCATTTTTTTTGATAGCAGTACAGACTGAATATGACAGTGGTAGCCAGTTTATAACTTCAAGCAGCAAATCAAGTTGTTTAATTATGCTTGTCAGACTTGATCCAACAGACCTGTGCTAGTGCAGACCCTGCTGGGCTATGGCAACTGATCTTAAAGCATACCTAGTTCAAAAGTGCTGAATAGGCAGAGTAGGTTGTTGCTGGATGAAATGAGTAGGCTGTCTGAGCACTCTGTCCTGTTTTGCATGGTAATCCCAAGTTAAATACCAGTCCTGTACCAAGGGTGCTGGTTCAGGTTGTTCATTTATTTAAGCAGCTACAGATGTTGCATTTTGCTGCCAAGTGACAGATAGACAGTTCAGACACACAGTGCTGTGGTTAGCTCTTTCGAAGAGTTTCACCTGTGAAGTTGTGCCAGTACCTTTTGACCAAATGCTCACAGGAATAAAAATGAGTGAAAAGGACAAAATCACGTGCCACCAAGTCATCTGTTTTATGCAGACTCCTGCTATCTGAGACTTAGGTTCAGACAATAACTGTGGTATCTCTACACCTAAATCCCCTGCTACTTTAAAGTGACTAAAGATACACAAGCAGATTTTAAATCTATCTCTTTGACCATATCTGACCAATGAATCAAGAGCCTAAAATGAGAAACACTGAACAGTACGTACTTCCAATTTGCTATTAAATGAAAAATTATACTTGAAGATTTCTGAGCAGGAGAAGTTAAAGATGGAAAATAACAGATGATGAATTTCACTGTTCTGCCAGTGTCAGATTGTTCCCTTAGGAACGCTCTCAGAGTGCTTTCTCTGGTTGAAGTGCAACAAGAATTATGTTTTCTATCATTTCCCTTAGAGACTATTACACAGTCCAGTAGTTTTTGTCTGGAAACTTCCTTCAGAGTCCCTGGAAATTTTGTCTCCTGAGTGATGGGCAGAAGTTTTTTGCATCCTTGCTTTCTAACATTCAGCATAATAGTCCCTCTCTGTCTAAAATCAAATTCAAACCAGGAAGTTTTCCCATCTCTGTGCTCCCATCTGGCGCTTATTTATTTTCCTTTATTTTCCTTTATTTCTTCATTTGTATTTAGAACATCTTCCTACTAAAATCCCTTCACAAAATGCTCCTTTCTTCTCCTGATCTGTAGTGCTCTTTTGGAAAGGATTAGCAGTGGTGCTAAGCATAGTATGCTGAGCTCTTAAAGCGGTAGGACTGTTTTGGTGCCGCAACTAAATAGCCTTTAGTTCCTCACAGTGTACAAATAGAGGCTAATCGAAAGTGAACATTTATAAGATTGAGCTTTGTCAGGTGTGGTTAGAATACTCCTATTTTATCTGTCTTGACCAGCGAGGACAAGTAATCAATTTCTCTTTCTCCAGTGTCCCTGGAATCATCTAATGTGGTGATACCTGAATTACTTCCTGGGTGATACACGATTATAAAACATGTATCTGCTTGCAGTGAGATATCTACTGCTGATACAGAAATTTCTGGTGCATGCATGAATCCTGTTGAAAGAGAGGACATGCACTTACAACCAATGAAGTCCAGATTGGCAAAGATATCTCAGGTTTTTTTAATTGCAAATAAAATTGGAAGGACTTGGGTGCCTATATAGTTTTGTGGGCCAGGCTCTTTGACAGAAATATTAAGAGTTGTGAGAACAACATGCATCTTTTCAGTTCACTGTAAGTTATTTTGTAAACTAAACTGGAAACAGCAGAATGCTCGTATCTCACTAGCAGTTCTCTAGCAACAGAATGCATGTTAAAGTCAGAGTAGTATTTCCTGCAATGGAGCTTATACAACTCACCCATTAATGTTTAGAGTTGACTTTCCAGGTTGTGTGGAGAAGGGCAAGCAAAAGGAAATGAAAAGTGATTTTTGTTTCATAGAACAGCTGCTTCTGTCTGTACAGTTCTCCCTCCCCTCAAGGTCCTTGCTTTTATCTCTTTTCTTCTGCAGCAAGATGAAGTATCTAGCTGTGCCACAGCTTTCATTAGCTACAGCAGAGTGATGTCAGGTTTGGCCAAATTATATAAAATGAGGGGTAGTTGTGCTGTGAGTAGCTGCCTAGCCTGGGTTTAATTTATAATCCACAGCATCTGTGTTAGATTTCATCGTTAGCTTAACCTGATGGTGAGCTTTTTTTATGAAAAAAGAAACTGCCCCTGTGAATTGCACACTGAAGGATTGAAAAGAAGAGGAATTTTCTTGTATCCTGTGTATTGTAACTGCAATTTATTTCTCATTATTTCCAACAGGCACAGGATCTACTGGCACAAGAGATGGAAGTGGTAAAGCAAGGAATGGGGCATGGAGAGCTCTCAAGTGAAGCTTATAACCAGGTGTGGGAAGAATGTTACAGCCAAGTGTTATACCTGCCTGGACAGAGCCGTTACACAAGAGCTAACTTGGCCAGCAAAAAAGACAGGATAGAGTCACTTGAGAAGAGGCTTGAGGTCAGTGTCATTTTTGTCTGCTTTTTGCGCCTGCTGTTTAAAAAAAAAAAAATTCTCTCCCTGTGTTTTTTGTTTCTTTTTTCTATGTAGGAGTTACTTTATAAATAATTCAGGTCTTTTGGTGGGATTCCTTTGAAAAGATTGTTGAGGAATTCTAGGGAGTTCATAGATGTTCTTGAGGTGTTTAAATCGCCTTCTCTGATCTTCATTTTCTTAAAATATGTTTAGAGTATCCCCACACACAGTTTCTCCTTGCACTGTTAGATGTAACACTGCTCATCTCACCCACTTTATTCTCAACTGGAGAGAACATCAGGTTCTGCTCTCTCTTAATTCCATGTTGATTTTTTTTTTTTTGCTTCTTTCTTAATCTCCACTATTAGCAGATCAGATACCTGATCTTTCTAGTTTTGCACTTTGTTCTTGATAGTAGCTGAAATGAGATACTTCAGAGCAAGTTGCTTAAAAAAAAGTCTCTGTCCCAAAACTCCTCTCAAGTTCTCTTTCCAACTTAAGATTTGGTTTCTGATTCACTATTACATACGTGAAGGCCCAGATAGTCCTGAATTCTTGCCAGACTGGCCTCCTCTGCCAATGCCAGTGATTCCCTCCAAAAAAGAGAACAATGGATGTTTGTGATCCCGTTCCACTTTATCGGAAAATACTAGGCTTCCTTATGAGTGCATTTTAAACTCAAATTTCGAGTTTGCTGTTGTGTATTTGCATAACTGGTATTTGCTGCAAGTGCAAAATGCCAGAGTTCAGAGAACGTCTCACCAATATGTCTGCATGCAGTTTGAGTACTGTGGCAGGGCACTGGTTCTAAGGATCCAAGAATTGAAACTACATCTTTTTCTGCGGAGTAGTAGAGTACAGCATTCTCCAGTGTCGACACACTTGCATAGTTTTATTCAAAATGCAGCAGTCACAGGCCTTAACGAGGCATTAAGATTTGGTAGGATGTGCTGGGATTGAGGGAGTTGTGTGTGGAGAAGAAATCATTTGAGGTATGGTGCACTAAGCAGAAGGTGGCGATTCAAACCCTTTAACACTAATTTCCCTTGCTCTGTCCTCTCTCTAGAGTTTCACCCGAATGCTCCACACAAAACACAAAAATGATAAAAAGTAAGCTGGTTTAAAATTGTTTCTTCCCACAGAACATGTGTTTGTTCAGACTTGCAGTAAGTCATTAACTGTTTTCCAAAATGCCATTTTAGCCTAAAAGTCTCTCTAAATTATGCAGGCATGAGATTTATTTTTGCCATGGTACAGAAAAACTTAAAAAAAAAAGTTTCCTTTATTGAAGATAAACATAGCTACTGTTGCTAGAAGTAAACCTTCTCAAACAGCTACTGCCACAGAAGTAACATGAGAGAGAAGCCAGAAAGGCTGAATTTTCACTTGATTCATACCTGTGAAATACAGCATATATGTGTGGTTTGTAAAATCTGTCAATCAAGAACTGTCCAGGAATACAGTCCACAGTTGTTAGTCAGCCACTCGGGCCAGGAGCCGTTCACCTGCAGGTAGCCATAGCCGAGCGGTTTAGCATTAATGCCAGAGCATACTCGTTGTGCTGCTGCTGCTTACCCAGCAGAGAGCACCATTGCCCTGCCCAGCACTGCCTGACACACTCTCCCAGGCTCTGCTCTGTTCCCGGTTTTACAAAAAAACCGGTATCTGAGCCCAACAGCAGCAGCCAGCTTGCATGGCAGCGAGGGGCTGTGCTGGCATCATGCCAGCAGTCTGAGGGCTGCACCTAATTTGTGTACAAATGCTTTTGAAATTTAAATATCTTATGCCCAAAACTACATTAGAAGTACGTTATTAAAGTTGCAAAGTCAAACAGTCAAAGTTGGGGAATGCACAAACAGCCTTACTCTGGCTGCCTTAATTTGCATATGCATTATGAGACAGTCTTTAATTTCATGATTACAGATCAGTTTTTCCACAGACTCATTTATTGCACAGGGTGGATGGTACTTGCTTAATGAGTAGCTATTGAATATTTTGTTTTCTCTGTATTGTTCAGTGTGAGGCCCTGTGCCTTTATGCTGCGTGCTATTTCTGATGTCTGAATTGGTTACTTCTCTGTGGGCTTTCTGTGCCGTTGATTTCTGTTCATCTCCTCCCACTGCTTGAATAAGTAGTTGGTGGTGGTATGCTTATTAAGGATATTGAAGCAAAGAAAGTAAGGTCAAATAATCCGTTTGTCAAACTCCTGTTGCATTTGCTCGTTCTGTAAGTGCTCGTTGCTCTGTAGTCACAAAACAGTCACCCAGGAAGCAAAATACAAAGCAGAAGTCTCGGCAAGAAAAAAATTGTATTTTATTTGTTCCCAGCATTGCGTGGGACTCCATGGAAGACACTTAACAAAACCCAGCTAGCTGTGTCTACAGTGAGTTGCTGTGATCATAAGGCTCTACGTCTCGCTAATGTGCTACATCTCTTCAGGTTAGCTGGGAGCTTGGAGCGCTGCTAGACAAGGCTGATTGCTTGGTGCATTTACACAAGCTTATTCTCTCGCTTTACTGTATGTGTTCAAAATACCACATATCTCAATTCAGTCAGAGCTTGCTGTGCCTGCAGGTGCAGTGAAAGTACTGCGCTGCCTTTTGCAACTCATTGGTCGTTGGAGTGCAGGTGGACTCTTTGCAAAGTTGAATTTGAGCTGAAAATCTCTCCCAAGTGTGTGCAAAATGCGGTTTTGTGCAGCTCTGTTGCCTGACCTATTGAAAAGACCCTTCCTAAAAGCAAGATATACAGTTTTCCAAGTATAGATCACTAGCTGAATTGTTTTTTAAACTTATAAAGAAAAAACATAGCAGTTTAATGGACAAATAAATACACAACAAAACTTTTTTTTCCTAATCCATTCTCAGCAATGGCAAACCCCATCTTCATTTTAATGTTTTTCCAAGGAAAATTGTCCAAAAGCAGTATCAGTTGAAATAGATATTTTAACGAGCAGTATCAGACAACCTTAATGAAAACCAGGGATATTAGCTCAGCTTTCAATACCCCAAGATACTTGATTATACTTTAACTTCCTTTGAGAGAAGAGTAGAAACTGTAAAATAGAGTTTGCCAGCAACAGAAACTGATGTTGGTCAGCTTTTGGGCCTGCTTCTTCCCGTTCATGTTGCGCTAAGACCATTATGAAAAAAGCCACGAGAATTTAGTGATACTTGTTGGAGACAGCTGCACATTGGGTAGTTGCTGTCTAGTACTTCCATCTGGGACTGCTGACACCCTGCAGATCCTGTGTAAAAAAGCTGGCTGTTTCTAGTGCTGTCTTCGTTGCTCGGAGATTTCTGGGTGGATTGATGATGTGGACAGTCTTCTTTCTCTGATTGGCCTGTTTCCACTGCCTGAGTGGTGGCAGCCTTGTACATGTTGATGTGACATTTATCTTTCTGAAATTGATGGTGATACCACAAACAGATTTGTGCTGTTATTGATGAACTTGAGGAGGCAAAGTGGAGCAGTTGTGGAGAGCTTCTGTTTGGCTAGATATCCTGTCCGGGCATCATCGGCAGTAATGCACAACTCAGCAATAGTTTTAATATTGGAATGTACTGCTATGTATCAGTAATACTTTTCACCTCTTTATTTTGAGGGTTTTGGACTCTTTGTGACTTAACATGGCTTAAGAGTGTTAAAAGATTGGTACGTGACCTTTTTTGCATTACGGATGGGGAGTTTCACATCCATGCAAGTGAATCCCTGTGACCTTACTATGCATCTGTGGTACCACTTAGATTTGCTTGAATCCTGGTGGAATTTTCTGTTCTTTCCATTAGCTTCTAGATGTCTAGCATGTGTGTTCAAGGCTAGGTTACACTGCAGAGTTAGTCACTTCAGAAGTGGGAGTTTTCTGATGCCCACAGTCACATGTAGTAACTGCTTCAGTTCTCCGCAATACCTTGTACTCCCTTCTCTTCCAAATAATATATTTATAAAGAAAAGTATTCCTACCTAAGGCGTATGTTAAACTAGGAACCTTATCAGATGAAATGAGATAGTAGAGGCATCTATTTGACAAGCTAGTTGCTTCCCTTTGTAGTTCATAATGTAGAAACTTCCTGCCAGTGTTACTTTTCCTTTGAAGACAGTTCATGATGTTGGCTTTCAGCATACAAATATTTTTATTAAAACTGTGGTACTTCACGTCATTATTTCAGTTGATTGCTAAATTATAAACACTACTGAAAGTCTACAGGGGAGGAAGCTCTAGTTACACTGTGTACACAAAGCACAGTAAATTATCTGTTCTTTGCAATATCCAAGATACACCAAGATGGTAATTTACCAGACTAAAGTGTCCATTTCTGCTTTTGGTTGCAGCCCAAGTCCTCTGAATTAATTTACTTTGAAAACCAGTTGCTTAGCTGGAGTTTATGTGTTACATGGTGCACTCTGCTGCAAGGTGTATCGCTTACTAGTTTATTGGAGGTTATAACTTCTCTCTAGTTTACATGCTTCTAACGCTTGTAGTTTCTTCTGGATTTTCAGGTGTGCTGTTACTGAGAGAACACCTGGAGAAAATAAGAGAATTGGTAAGACTAGGAATAGAGAAAAAACTCATAAAACTAAAATATGGTGGAATCTCTGAGTAGTTTGCTTTTATGGTCATATATATTAATTTGTACTACTGTGTTGCCTTTGTGCAAGTTTGGTTTTTTTAATAAGATCTGTTGGGAACATACTTGGCACCAGATGATCACATCTGAGGGTTAGCAGCGGTCTTCACTGTCAAGCTGTTCACAGTCTGATAGAGGTGACTTTATGCAAGACCATCATTGCAGTCTCTGATCTCTGCTTAATGTACGGTTGATCATCAGAGTGTATGTATTTATCATAGCAGTTTTGGAAGGTATATACTTCTCCTGGGTAACACGGATATATGGCAGATCCCATAGGAATTTTCTTTACCTGTGTGTGAAAACACTTTTATGGTTTACCAGAATTGTTGCCGTGCAGTTTGTGCTAGAGCTAGGATGCTCTAATGTTTTAGCTTGTGCTAAAAAGGGTCAGTGCTACTTATTTTTCTTCAGCTGCCCCCTGCCATTTCCTCTGACCTTGTACTAGTGCTCTTGTAACTCTGAGGTAATCTGAATCAGTTCATTCGCTTGGCAGAAAATTAATTATTTTTAGATTAAGCAGCTTTCCACAGTAGCCAGGTATTAGATCAGCTAGCTATAGCACGTCATGTCTTTGCTTGCAGAATTTCAGAATATTTGTGAGATCCACAATGAAGGTAACCTATAACGAGGAAAGCAATAAATAAAAGTGTTCATATTGCCAAGGCTAACTTATGTCTACAGTAAGAAAAAATGTGCCAGGGAAGATAAATGGATTTAGCCAGAAATCTTGTGTTTTCTGTCTAGCAGAGGTGAGGATTTATTGCCTGTTGTTGAGCAATTCCCATGAGTTCAGATTTGATGCACCTTATTTTAGTCTCCTGAGTAAAACAAAGCCGCAATTGCCTCAGGCTCCCTTTCGTTTTGGTAGAGACAGGCACCTCCTGAGAGCAGCTTGGCCCATTTAAGGGTTGAATTTCCCTTTTCTCTTTTTATTACAGAGGCACCTAGAGCACCTCAGATCAGTGAAACAAGACTAGGTCTTAACGTCTCCTTGGTTCCTCTGTCACCAGAAAAGAAGTAATGTCTACCTTATGGGGCTCTGTAGTTTTGTTTGCGAAGCACTTGTAGACCTGTGACTGACTGAAAATCACTATCTAAAACTGCTAAATCCTTAAGTGTACTTGTACTACCTGGAAAGTAGTTGTTTTTTCCATTTACAGCTTGTTGAGCCAAGCTGGAGCTTTGTATCTTTGCACGTTAGAAGTCTGGGAAAAAAACCCCATTGTTCGCTGTCCTTGAGGTGAATTAACTTATTACATCCTTGGTTTTCCCTGCAAATTATATTTGCAGTTAGCAGCTACCCACCCCCAAAACCTTCATCGCCCTGAGCAGGAAGGAGGAAAGCAGATCTAGTTTTATTCAAATATAACTAGTCAACCCTTAAAGCAATGACATTTCCCAGACTGCCAATTGAACAGTTTTGGGAAACAGAACTATACTTTTGCTGTTACACAGTTATTTTCAGAGGAAAATGCTACTAATTCATTTTATACCAGTTCTCTTACTGTTGAATTACTTTGACACCTTTGGAAGGAGGCAGATGAACGCCAGTAAGAGGGTGGTTCTTATTCTTATTTCTGTGATCTTGCCTATAATTCTGAAACTTGTCTTCAAATTGGACTGTTGCGCTAGCCTTTCTTCAAAGGTCATAATCTTTGGGGAGCTAGACAATTCTTTTGTATAGAAAAAAAATTGTCTTCTGCATGTCCTCAGTCCAGAGTGTGCCAAAACATTAGAAATGAGCAATAAAAAAAACTTTTTTAAAAATAAGCTTAGACTGCACAGCAGTTACTACAAGCAACTGGTCAAACAAAAAAATATGGTGGGAGGTTTTTTTCCTCCATGTCTAAAACCATTGATTTCCTCTGCAGTGGTTGGTGAAATCAGGTTTCACATTTGGAAACATAGTTCATAATGGGAACTTAAGTGCTTAGAAATAAAGTTCAGTATTGACAAATCTCTCATTGCACAAGGCCTTTGCACACCATCACTGTTGAAAATTGTGTTTGGACAGAGAAAAGTATAAATTGATACGGTCTTTGGCTGGAAGCCACCTCATCTGCAGACGTGTCGCTCTAAGGCCTGTCCTAATGTGAAGCAGTGTCAGAACCTGTGAATGTTGGGCCAGTGTAAGTTGGCTGCTCACAAAGTAACTTGCTTCATTTCCTATTCCAGAAGCCATTATTAAATATAATATATACTAGTGACTGTTGAAAGCTCATCATGGAGCTTCTGCTGTGTATTGAGAGGGAACCAGGCTGTTTGCTAACTTGTTTATTTAGAGAGCTTCCACAAGATTGTTAGCCTCTTGTCTGGAAGAGACCAGTCCAAGAACTCTGGAGTTGCAGTGATAGTTTTTGAAGGTAATTACACTGTGCTCGCTGCCATGTTATCTCATTGGACACGGCAGTAACCCATGTTTGCTTACAGTTAATCAAAGCTGTTAGCCTGAGGTAGTTATTGTTGTCTGTGATGTTACTGTAACTTTTTTTTTCCCCAGGGAGAGGTAGAGTGTTTTCAGAAAAGCTTAGGAAAAATAAATTATTTGATTTTTTTCTTAAACTGTCCTCTTCTAGACATATTTCTACTGTGATTGTGATATATGGGTATCATTGATAATACTGCTGGTCTTGGAAGCAATTCACAAATGAAAATATTGACAGTAGGCTTTAATGTCATCATTGTAGATGATAACTACATCCAGTAACTTTTTGGATTATTCTAGATCTAGATAGTTGGATGCTATGAACTCTTGTGGGAACACTTGCTCTTGATGTATGCTGTACTGTCTTTACTCAACAGTCCTACCAAGTCATGCTATGATGTTTGAAGGCAAGTCATCATCATTTCTGAAACAATTCACATGGACATTGCTCCTGGCTTACTAGTTTTGACTGTGAGTAGAGAGAATAGCCTTCTGCAGATACATCAGTAAGTTGTAATAATACATGATCTACATAATACAGTACAACATAGGAGTTTATGTTGAGGCTTCCCTATTAAATTGGGAAAAGGTAACTTTATATTTCCATGCAAGCTTTGAACGTTTGGTCTAGTTTCAGTTGTGAAGTTGCAGTTGCATACCAGCAGTGCCTTAATTTGGGGATCACCTATGACGGAATCTTTTAATGAAAAACTTTGTGTGATCCCAGTCAATTAGAATTAAATCCTACTTTGTTGTGTCTTGAAAGTTATACTCTGTCTCTTTTTGACTGATCTCTTCTACTGATCAGCACCTTAACGATCCTCGTATCCCCCCTGTACATTAAGTAAACATCATCTTCAGTTTAGATTGGGTCAAGTCATGGAGCAGTTACAGTTAGCTGAGCTAAGGCTAATGTTAACATCAGGTTGATTGAGCCCGTATTGTTCTACACTGGAAATGCAATTTTTTGTTTGATAGTAACCCCAAGCCTCAGTTTCCAGCAGAGTTGACTTATCTTTTACAAACTCAGAGGTTAGGCAGGCTCTACAGAGAGTTTTGCCTGGTCAAACTGTAGACAGATGAAATGGTGCTTCAAGGCAAAAAAAATGAAGAATTCTATCCAAGAGCATGGAAGTGGAAAACTGTTTTTATATAGAGCAATTAAAGAATTTTTATTTTAAAATAAGCTATCGTAGGGTGCACCATTGGGCTTGTAAAGGCAAATCGCCTAAACATGCACAGAGGATGCCCTGGTGTTACAGTCATTGTTGTTCTGCGGGTGGTTTGAAACTCTGGTGAAGAAACCTGTTCAGCGTAACCTGGCGTTGAGCAGGAGGCTGTCATCTTAGCATGTATTGTCTCATTCCAGCTACTCTGACTGAGCCAATGTGAGGCAAGTTCACAAGCCCTGCTGTTTAAGTTAATCCAGCTCCTGCCAGCAGAATTGAATATGGGAGGGCCACTTGTGGGTCTGAGGTGAGGAAGGAAGTTATAGTGATGTTTGGAGTAGTCCTGTATAGTTTCCAAGAGTAACCTATTCAGCCAGTATAGCTGAAGCTGGCAGAGGATTTCTCTGCACACGCTAAGATATGTTGATTCTCCAAGGTCACGGAACAAGTTGATTTACTTTTGACTATGGCTCTGGTAAGAACATGCAGAAGTTTTTCTTCCATGTTTTTTATCCATCAGGCATGATTAAGAAGATCAATTAGAAGATAAGAGTACTTAATGCTGCTTAGGGATTACCAGAAGTTCCATGTTTAATAGAAGGAAGACAAAACAGTCAGTACAGGGAAAAACAGCCCTTTGAACTGAGGAGGGGTATCCTCAGTAGACTGAGTGAGGTGAGCAGTTGTGCAAATGCAGTTTCAAAGGCACATGAGCCCTTCCTTCCTCAGGGTCAGTTTTTCTTGAATCTTTCCCAGTGGATGTTTGTTCTCATAAGCAGTCTTTCCCTCTTCTTTGTTGTCCTTAGTTAAACCTTACAACTAACCTCCTATCTAAAATTGCCTTGCCAAATTTAAATCTCTCTTCCTTTCTGAGTGGACATAAGAACAGACTAATTTTTCACAATGATCTTTGGGATATTTAAAATGTGTTGTTGTATCTTTCCTCATTTTCTCTATTTTTGTTAGATGGATGGGAAAAAAAAACCCAACCAAAATAAGAGAGCCCTAGTTTCTCAGTCAGTCTCCCTTTTCTAGATCATGTTTTATAACCCTCTGATTATGTCTGTTGCCCTGTTTTGGTTTCTCTTCTTTGGATCTCTAGCGTAGTATTGAAAAACTGAACACAGCTCTCCTAGGCACAAGGGAAGACTTTTACATAAGAGATTTGGGATGGGATGAGGCTCTCACACTTGCCCTGAGATCATGTATCATTTTACCCCATGTCTGTACATGCTGTTCTCATTTTGCTAGAGCTGGTACAAAAGTCAGCAGAACCAAAGCCAGCCAAGAAGCAGTAAAAAATAAATAAGTGCAGAAATCTTTCAAATGTCTTTACATTTTCTGCTAGGTTCAGGGGGGAAATGGTTGTCAGATTTTACTGAAATCTATTTCTTAACTTTAAGCAAATAATGTAGACTACTGTTTAAACACACCTCTTCATAACTGCTTGGAATTTTTAACTTGGTATCTGAGCCTTAAAATTTTACGAAGCTTGAACTAAAATTATATGCAGTTGCTGGCATTAATGCAGCAGTCAGCAATTTTTAATAAATAGTATTTGTTACAAAAGCTGAGACCTCCTTTTGACCTTTTCGTAGTAGGTCCTAAAATCTTGTAGTTGGGAGGGCAGAGGAAAGGTGGTGAGTGTTCACATTTCTCTCTATAAGCAGAGAAGGAAGAAAGGGCTGTTATTTCTGGGTTTAGATACTTGGGAGGCTTTTTTCTTTCCTTTTTTTCCCCTCTTTTTTTTTTTTTTTATTTTGACAGCAGTGAGGTCTATGATAATCCAAGATAGACAAGGAACTAAGTAGAAAAGCAGGGGCTGAATAGCAGTATACAACCTAAGGAGCTCTAGTACTTAAAAGTAAGAATCTATATCCAAAACAACTCTGAAATACAAAGTCCAGTGTGAGCAATCAGTCTATGCTCCCATCTCAGTTGGTGGAGAGCACATCAGTGGCATGCTTAGTCTCGTTTTGAGGCCCTGATCCAGATGAGCCATGCCCTGGAGTTGCCAGTTTCTCTTCTGATTATGGAAAGGCCTCAGTGATAAGCTCAGATGTTGATGTCTGAAGCCAAGCAAAGTGAATCCCAGCTGAAGTATGTAAAATTGCAAGGCCAACCCAATCCTGCTGCTGCTACTGCTGAGACTTGGAGTGTGCAGATAATTCAGGATTTCTGACCGCAGTGCCCTGATCCAATCTCTTTTATGTATGGTGGAGATAGGATATTGTATGTATTTTAGGTACTCAGTGTTTAACATTTTATTAGAAAATTAGTTTGTTGTCAGATCTTCACTCGGGAGGACAGAATAGCGGAACTTTTCTAAATGGTCTTTTTTTTTAACCCATTCTAGAAAAGTGACATTTGGATTGATGTTTCATTTCATAGAATCATAGAATGGTTTCACACCAAGCATACTCTACGTTCTCTGTAATGCTGTGCAACAACGTGGGACAATTGTTCTTTGTTACAGTTAGACCTCTGTTACAAACAAAATTCTGTTTGCCTGTGCATCCATCTATTCCATGATTTCTAAATGTCAGTGGCTTTCAACACACGTTTTTCATCCAAGAAACAGTAATTGGAAAATAGTTCATTTACCACACAGCTGTATTTGTTGTTGCAGTAATAGCATATTATTTACCAGTGAAGACATTTAAAGCTTTCATACTTTTCCATCAGAGAGTATCCTCGCAAATCCCTAATCTATTTATTTAATTTTCTCTAGATTTGTATAAATATTGAAAAAGAGGCGCCTTTCTGTATGCTTAAAGCACCTTGGGCATAGCTTAAGTCTACATTGCAAACAGAATCTGAAAAGCATAGCAGTCTGCATCTGTCTCCCCAGGAGCAAACTAGACAGCTCAGAAACTCAAATTTCTCTTTCACTCCCCCATTAACAGTTTTCTCCCTTGACCATTCACTTTGTTTATCTCTGCATCACCTACTAAAACTGTTTTAAATGAGTGAATAAATTGTTAAGGAATAGGGCATTTTACAGAAACATGCAGCTGTATAGTAGAGTGTACTTTAGTAAAGTTGGACGGTTGAAAGGTTGATGAAATGCACTTTGCCATAGCTTGGTGTGTAAGACTGATGGCCGTACAATGGCTGGGGTTATCTGGCTGACAAGTTACCACTGTAAAGGACAGATCAGAAAGGAGTTTCTGCCCAGTGGAGTTTAGTTTCATGGGTAAAAGATGGTATCTTGGGCAATTGTAGAGTGCAAAGCAGGGAAGAGCCTCTGCTTTTCGGTCGATCAGTGGTAATACCTTTGTATGTAAGAACGTTCACCAGCAAAGCTTTAATTTTTAAAGAAATGAGGCAGGATAGGCAATTTAGCCACTGTGGTTCCGAGTTAGGCTTTTACATTTTAACACTTGACACTTACACATTTTTCTTCATCTCCTGCACTAATATATCTTTAACTGTGGCAAAAATCAAAATCTGAGAAGCCTTATTCCTTCTTTGTTGAATTTGGCATCTTTCACACAATACTTTCTGAAAAAAGGGTATTCTTTTATTTATTTATTTTTTTAAAAAGAAGTAGCATTAAACCCAGGAACCTTATGTCCGTATTTAGAGATGTGAAATGCTACACTTCTCCACAGTTCTGCTCAGTGGTATATTTCTGTGTTATTTGTTAGTTTGTGATTCAGTGTTCAAGATTTCTTCTACTGGGCTTTAGAAATCTTGATGGCTGTTCGTGCTTTTACTGCCCATTTAATTTTGCTCTGCTGAATACAAGTATAAAAAACATGCAGAGACTTCTGTTACCTTTGCTGTTTATAAATGTTATATAAAACATTTATAACACGTTAACATGATTATGCTTGTTTATTTTTGTTCTGTCCCAGTTGGCAGAGTTTTGTAATTTGTATCACTTGTCTGTTTATGGATTATGTCTGGATTACGGTTTTAGAGGACTGGCCTGGAGAACTCTGGGGAAACTACAACTTCTAAATCCAGGGTGTACTGTGTAACGTTTACTGGAAGGATACAGGAAGGAGAGCTTCACTCCTAATGTGCCAATTGCTTTGTGGGTTTGATACTACATTTTAATCTCATCGCTTTGTCATATCTGTTGCATACACCATTGGATTGTAAATTGTGGGGTTTTGCTTCTGGCTTTTGCCACTGATCTTAGGCAGCTGATTCATTGTGCTATCTCAGTATTTGTGTGCTAGCTGAAGATAATCTTACCTTCTTCCTGTGAGGTCCTTAAGGGAAAAGCCTTGTGCAAAAGAGGTGTTTCTTGAGAGGCCGGTAGGGAGCTCCAGGTTTTTGGTATGGCCTAGGAGGGAGTAATGTTGCAACATTATAGCAATGTCATAAAGCTGAATGGGAGATCTGACAGATTTTTTAAGACAAAACCAGTTTCACTTACTTGCAGTCTCAGACTCACATGCTTACAAACACGAGGACACATAAACATGGAAAGGTTTGGGTTGGAAGGGACCTTGTAAAGATCATCTGGTTTGACCGCCCTGCCATGGACAGGAGGGACATCTTTCACTAGATCAGATTGCCTAAAGCCCCGTCCATCCTGACTTTGGACAGATTACTTGATTAAGTATTCAGTATTCTGCTACAGAGACATTTGAATCCAAGCAGTCTTTCTGGGATGCTTAATGATGACACCAGAAATGAAGGGTCACCACCTGTTGAATTCTCATCATGGCACCTAGGTTGTTCTTGGGATGGTGACCGTGTTTTGGTTTTGGGTTTGTTTTTTGGATTTGCCTTTCAGAAGCAGACAGTAGTTGATGTCCCCACCCTGTCCCATCTCTGTGAGTTACCAGGATTTAGTCTTAGACCTTTGTCTCCTTATCTGGCTGTCCTGAGAAAGTGCGTGCAGATAGGTGGTAGGATTTAGTTGGCATTCTAATAGTCCTTCTGCTGTTCTTTGCAGTACCTCCATGCCCCCAGGTTGCCGTTCATTTGCCAGTCGGACCACTCTAAGTGTTTTCATTATGGTTCTCTGCAGCAGAGACACAGATTCAGAGCTGCCTTAACATTCCCAGTTGCTTTTTTATTTTACGGAATATGATTTAGATGAATGCTGTTGGTATAGGCAGAAGGATTGCAAGATGTGGCTGGTTTTGAACTGTAAGAATGTAATTTTTAAAAAGGGGAACATAATTTCTTTAGTTTTCCTTCACTGAGGCAAAGAACATCTCCTGTGTAAGTGGGAGGTGGCATAGCAACCTATCATGTGACATGGCTGCTTACTTAACTCAGCAACTACGGTAATTCCTGTCTGTAAAGCTGGACTCATATAATGTGTTGTCACCCCTGTTTAGGCTAGTGGGCTTCATGCCTGGAATAATGTATTTACATTGTAAAGGTTTTAATCCAGAAATCTAGGTGGTTGTGAAATGTGCAGTATGATTTGTTAATAGAAATCAAAGAACTCTATCAACTCTGTACAGTTCCACAGATATATCTTTATTGCTTTTTTTTTTCCCTCTTTTGAGTTCCAAATAAATAAAACAATCACCGGGTTCCTTCTGACAGATAAACAGAGGTCACATGACAACTGAAGCAAAGAGGGCTGCCAAGATGGAGAAGAAGCTGAAAATCTTGCTTGGTGGTTATCAGTCTCGAGCAATGGGCCTCATCAAACAATTGAATGATTTGTGGGACCAAATTGAACAGGCACATCTGGAGCTACGTACTTTTGAGGAACTGAAGAAACACGAAGATGCCGCAATCCCACGGAGACTGGAGGTGAGATTGCTAAATGTAATGCTTTAGGTCAAATACAGGCACTTTGTGGAAAAGATGTTTTTACAGTGTGTGGGCTCTGAGGTTGACAGCCTGAGTTTGTATCAAGTTTTTAATAGTCTTTTAAAATTACACTTTTGGCTATTACCAGACTCTTCTGCCGTTCACTTCAATGTCAAAGATTCTGTGACATATTACAAGCTGGTACTAATCTACTAGTGTGTGCTTTAACTTTTTGTTTTATTTCCTCATGTGGTTTATTTTATTAATCTTCTGTAATGCATATCGGCAGAAGTTCCATATCTATCTTAATTTGGCTCATTTTGTTTTTTAATTACTGTTAGAACATAGGGTAGATCTGAAACTGGTGTAAAGCCTCCTGCTTCCTTAAAAGTCAGTGGCCCAAATGCCAGTATATATATACTACAGGAGATTCTCCTTTTTTTTGCTTGTTGATTGTATTCCTCCCTGAAGCTGCTGTTGCTGTCAGACTTGGAGACGTCTGGACTTGTATAAATCAGTACAATAACCCCATTTCAGTACTGGCTTTCAACATGGCTCTCAGTTTCAGAAGTTGAGCAGTTGTTCTGCAATTATAGTTTTTAGCCATCCTCAGAGTTCAGGCCCTTTGCCTGCAGTCCTGTTGCTGGCTAACGATGTGTGTACATGTGTCTGGACCACTGCTCCTGAATAACACCACCTGCCTTACCAGCCTCTAACTGATTGGCATGGCTTTGAGGAGGAAGATACCTTTTTCTCTTAAGCAGCCTTAACTTCAGCCCAGAACTAGCGGAAACAGATACACTGAGGTACCTGACAACAGTGCCGCAGGGACACTGTTCTTTGTTTAAGTATCTGCAGGATATTCTTCCATGCTTTATTCAGCTGGCAAGGCAACCCTCAAGCAAGACTCAGTCCTAGACTTGAGCCAGTGCCAGACTTCCTTTCTGAAAAATCCGTGCTCATCTGAGCACAATTTTTCTTTTATTTATTTTTTTCTTACAGAAGGGAGGGTTCCATTGAGTCTCAAATCTTATCAAGCACTTGCTATTAAAAAGATAAAATGGATCAGTTCTTAATACTAATTTTTGTGAAGATGGTTTAGAAATGCCAATAGATGTGTGTACAAAATCAGAAGCGATTAATCGATTTAGTGAAAGTTAACAGTAAAAATGTATTGAATAGCCTGATAGTTACTAATAGCACCTGGTTTTAGTAAATGGCACTTTACTCCAGGCTAATCCTCAGAATGCATTCACGGTCTCCTCTGATACAGGAGCGAAGGGAGGTCAAATGAACCAGCAGCTTTAGAACAAGCAGTAGTTCTCCTTTGTGCACTGTGTAGTTAGTAGAAGCCACCTGTGGAAGGCTTTGTTGCAAGATGCTGAGTGAATTAGGAAGGTTACCCAAAAAAGGCTTTGAACAGGCTCATGGAAGAAGAATCCATGGATAACTGTTTCATACAGTGCACTGCTTGCGGCAAGTTTCCAATTTGAAATCTTTCCTTTTGAAGCATTTGATACTAACTGCTGTCAAAACCAGGGTAAAATACCTGACATTTGAAGTAAGGTAACGGTGATTCTTGATACTCTACATCAACTACTCTATTTTGCATTTATATTTAAAATAAGTAATTTTAGCAGTCCCCTCTCTCAATTCTGACTCCCGAAGGAAGTAAAATATAACCTTTGCTAAAGATATTCATGAGTGTGACTGTTGGTAGAACTGACTGGTTTCTTAATTATGATTTTCTTGTAGTGTCTGAAGGAAGATGTGCAGCGACAGCAGGAGAGAGAAAAGGAGCTCCAGCAGCGATTTGCTGACTTTATGTTGGATAAAGAGACTTTTCAAGCAAAGTATTAAAGCACAAAAATCTATTCGTCACTGATGTAACATTTTTAAAGTGTACATATACTTCTCCAGCAGCTTTTGCCATCAGTTGCAGAAATCAAGTGTAGTCTGCGGTTCGCATCTTGTCAAGTTTTGTTCCTTTAATGGACTATTCCAAATGCTGTAGGTATGAATGGCTTTGGCCAGTATTAAAAATTGGATTGAAATGTCCAAAATTTTATTAAAAAAAAAAAAAAATCACTCTGGTATGATTTTAGCCATGTCTTCATTTGCTAGGATTATCACGTTATTCCTAGTGTTTTACCAGTCTTAAGATCTGTAAGATACCTGCCTGCATGTTTGAATAACAGGTTTGAATAAACCTGGAATGTTAAAAAATCATTAAGAAATAAAATGCCTTTCTTTTAGTTAAAATGGAATCCTCCCCTATCCCAAGCCTCATTTGTGTTTCTGATAAACTGTCTGTCTTCCCTTTATTTTCCAAGACTAATTTGTAACAGGAAGGACCTATGCAGGATAACTGTGATCCATGTAATAACTGTGTTGCTGATTCTTCTCTGTGCACATGACTAAACACTCTCATTTATGTCAAGATGTTAAATGGTGATACTGGCATGACTTCACCATCCTGAAGCGTGGTAGGTTTAAGTTTTATAAAAGCACCCAGCGTAGCCTAACTGTTCCCATAGGTTTAGCAGAAAACGTACGCTTAAATTTTCTCAGTCTAATGCTTTTAAAACAATCTGTGCATAATGCATGTTCCCTCTGTTTGATTGATGGAGTTTCCTGCAGTTTGACTTTTATACAGTGGGCTGAAGAACTTGAGTACCATCACAGTTCTGCCTTGGCCTGAACCTTGTGGAAGATGGTTGCGGAGGCTATGTCTTAGATGTCACAAGCACTGCAACTCAGCTGCTTGTTCAGCTCAGTTTTTAGAATTGTCCTTTGCTCTCTTCTGGCTCTGATCAACCAGCATCTTCAAAGCACCTCCAGGTCACGGTTTGTGAAGTAGTGTAGGCATAGACGCTGGGAATGCCCAAAAGGCAGTAGGAATGCAGCCAGCCCTGGGAGCTTAACTGCATGTGTCCATGCTGTGCCAGAGTGCTCGGGAGCGTGCCCTGAACTTCGTGTGGTTTACTGCTGCAGACAACGGCCACGCCATCTTGCCTTGTCACCTTCCACCATGTAGGGATTTATGGAGTACATTCTGAGCACATGGTACTTCGGAGATCCTTGGCGATATTTCCTGTTGCTCTTTGAAAGCTGGTTATTCAGCATGCTTTGTTGGCCAGAGCAACCGTGGGGTGGGGTGGAGAAAAGCTCTCTATTTACTACTGCTCTCACCACATCTCAACAGGTTTTCATTTTCTCACTACTTTGACTGCTCTTCTGAAGAGTAAGGATGTGATTATCGAAAGGGGTGAAGGCATTTTTTCCTATTCATTGAGGTACATTTTCAAATCTCATCCAAAATTTTTCTCTTGAGTACTGTCAGTCAGACCATGCTCGAGTTAAATGTTACCATTTAAAATTTTATCAGCTATTGCCAATGCTTTTAATACATGCATTTGCCACGGTCAGGCGTCTTGTTAGAGGATTCCTTTCACGGTTTAAATTTTGTGTTCATTGCATCTTCAGGGATCCACCTTATTTTCAACTCTTACGCTTGGGTGTTTTGAGCAGTAGCTTGTGGAAATGCATGGAGAAAAAGGCAAAAACATGTATTGCTAACAGCACAGAATCCAGCAATTAAATACATCGTTTCATGCATCATGCAATTTTACTTTAATATCTTTGAATTTAAATGAGGATTTTGCTGCTGGTGATTTTGCCGTGTTACAGAATTACTTTGTTTAGCCCGTGGGGACGCTGTCAGGGTTGTGGATGTGTAGATGTTTAAATGCCATCCATGGTGATCAATGGTAATCAAGTTTTTCAAAGGCAACCTGCCTGATTCTTGCTCATCCCTGGCACGAGCAGATTGCACAGCTAGCTTTGGAATATCTTTCTCTTTACTCACCAGGATATCATTCTTCTGAAGTACTAATGCAATTATAGACTACATAGTTACAGAAATGTGTTAAATAACTAAACCAGAGCACATCTGGAAAGAAGTATTAGGCATCAATCTTCTAGTATATGGGGTATTTTAGTTTGGATGGTTATGCCCAAAAGGAAAAATCATATAAATGCATATCATGACAATTCTTGTGGTTGTGTGGTAGCTAGAAATATTAATAGAAAACCCTTGTAGGTTTACCAATACCACAACTACAATTATTTCCTTTCTTTTTAGGGCTGCAGTAGAGCCTCTGATGTTTCCTGTATTTTTGACAGCTTCGGAGCTAGACAGGTATTCAAACACTCTGCCTTAGCAAATGTTTTTAATGGCGAATTCAGAAGGACTAATAAATCGCAAAAGACTCTCTTTCTTGAAATGCATACAATTAACCAAATGTTAATTGTAGCAGATACGTAATTGTAGCATGTAACACAGCAGATGGGTTATTATATTCAAAAGGTACCCACAGGAGGTTTGTTCAGTGTTGTTGTGCAGTTCAGTTTGTTTAGACAACACTTAAGCAAGTTCACTGTTTTTGCCTGTCTCCAGTCAGAGTTTTTGTCCTGATGTTTCTGCCTGTCTCAAAACTGAAAGAAAACTAATGAAACAGAGTTTCTTGTCTTACTTAAAGCTCAATGGTACCCTGCTTTGGCTTTTTACGTGCCCTGAGCTGCCAGGAAATCCTGCTGTGAGCCAGGGAGAGACCCTTTTGGTTCAGAAGGTACTCCAGGCCCTGTGGTGCTTCTTGAGCTAAAAAAGATTGCTGGAGAAGGCTTGATGTCAGGTACTGCTGCAGGTCTGAAATGAGCCCTGCCGTAATCAGGACTCTAGTGACCAGAGGACAGAAAGTGCAAAGGTGATGTTAAGCTATAGAGACTCCCTCTTCCCCACCTGTCTTCATCCTAGATAACTACTACTAGAGCTCTGGGCCTTTATTTTGCAGTCACAAAATACTGACAGAGGTGGGACTGTAGCACTGCTCCTGCCTGCTTTTCCAGACGTATTTCAGCGTCATGGGACAGTAACTTATCCCTGGCTGATGCTGAGGTTGTTAGTCCTGGGTATGATTCACAGCTTCGGTGCCCACTCTAAGGTAGCTGGTCTTACATCTGCTGAAATCAACCTTAAGACTTCACACTGAATACTCCATGCGTGTCTGTTGGATCCAGAGGGATGTTAATGGAGCAACAGAGCCTGGCTAGGACATCCTGAGATCAACAAATTCATTTAAGCAGTAGCTTAAAGTGGAGTGCTTAGGAAATTTGTTCAACCAAATTTGGATGCTGGTAGATGTCAATGCTTCCAACAGCAGGTGGTAATGGAGCTTGGGCTTTATACATCTCTTTCTTGGGCGTAGGTCCAGCGTATGTCCCAAACAGTGCTCCCTGAATCTCTTTCTAAAATGCTTTGTAATTGAATACAGATGTTTGGTGGACACAAGAGTGACCAGAACACCTTGACACCAGCCTTTTATTTTATAAACTTCTGAAGCCAGCCACTAATTTGGTTTTTGTTTCCAAGAACAGTAGTAAGTAAAACCACAAACAGTGCAAACCAGCTAACAGTTTACTGCAGTGGGTAAACCATAACCTGACAGAGGTGGGATGGGGCTTGTGTGTGCTAACAATTATTTTGAGAATTATTTAACGTTCTCCCTGAGATACTCCTTCATTTCTATTTAGCATGCCAAGTTATATCTGCAAGTCTTTAAAAGATTTCAGCTGATGGTTTTCCTCCCTTCCCGGAATCAGACTTGGCGCTTGCATATTGGATCAATCCCATAGCTGGAGCTTGCTTCAAAGTCTGTAGAGTTGATAAGACTGTCATTTACTTCAAGTGAGTTGGATTCAGGTACCTGGGAAAGCTAATAGGATAGCAGTGTTAAATTATAACAGCTGAGTGTCTCATCCATACCTGGCAGATAATAAAAATCAAGCAAGAGCTAGAGTTAAGGAGGAGACTTTTCTAAGGTACAGGAGGTTCCCTGTGAGAAATCCAACAGAGCTGGAGCCAGCTCTTCAAAATATGGCAAATCTCCAGAGAAATAAGCACTGGTTTAACATTGTAATTAGTCACTCCAGCCAGCAGTGGCCAAGAAACACTGTACTTCTCTGATTTACTTAAGCAGAGACTTACGGTGCCACAGAAGGAGCATCTTGTCTTTGCGTATTTCTGCTTGTTCTGCTTCTGCATCCTTGTTTGCTGATACCAGCATTGGGGCAGCCACGTTTGGTTTATAATGTGTTAATCCAGCTTCATTGTCCTTTGTCCTGTACAGACATGAGTTGGGCCAACTCTCAAGGTAGGAAGTGCAAGCAAAGGTAGAATTGGAGGAGAATAACCTCTGTCAGAGGGTGTGCCCCTTCATTGTCTGCTTAAAGCGACTGTGAAACGTGGTCTGCGGTGCTCCAAGACAAGAAGCTAATGTGAGGCAACTACCCACAATTAGGCACTCTAGCTGACTCAACTGGATCTGAGCCCCTGATGATAAATGCTGGAGATTCATTGCTTTTTGCAAACATGACCTGAACATAGATTTCTAAATAAAATGCATCAACTTGTGCATGAACTTTTTGTTTTGGCTGCAAACTAGCTAGTGGTGTCTTAAACTAGTGTGTGAACTTTGGCTTGCCTTCAATATCCCAGGACAGTGATGTTGCTGAAGAAGATGACATTATTGTGGTCTGGACTTAATCTGCCTCACATTCATCTCGGGAATCCAGCTTGCAGTTATCTTCCATACTGCGGGTTCAAAGCAACACCTGTCTTCCAAGCAGGATTTAAAAGTGAAGTATCAAATAGCATTTCCCCCATTTTCTTAGATGAGTGAAATGCATGTTGAAAAATAGCCAGATACTCATCTAAAAGCAAAGCGTTCTTATAACTGATTCCAGACTTGTACTTTCTGGCTTTCTAGAATTCCAGCTTGTACCTTTGCTTACAAACAACAGAATACCTGGTTGTGCTGGTCTTGAAGACTGGCACTCACATTACAGTGTCAAAGATTCACAGAATGGTAGGGGTTGGAAGGGACCTCTGGAGATCATCTAGTCCAACCCCCCTGCTAGAGCAGGATCACCTAAAGCAGGTTGCACAGGATTGTGTCCAGGTGGGTTTGAATCTCTCCAGAGAAGGAGACCCCACAACCTCTCTGGGCAGCCTGTCCCAGTGCTTGGTCACCCTCACGGTGAAGAAGTTTTTCCTCATACTGAGATGCACCTTCTTGTGTTCCAGTTTGTGCCCGTTGCCCCTTGTCCTGTCACTGGGCACCACTGAGAAGAGTCTGGCCCCATCCTCTAGACATCCACCCTTTAGATATTGATAAGTATTGATAAGATCCCCTCTCAGTCTTCTGTAGCCTAAACGGACACAACGCTCTCAGCCTTTCCTCATACCAGAGATGCTCCAGTCCCCTCATCATCCTCATAGCCCTCCGCTGGACTCTCTCCAGTAGTTCCTTGTGTTTCTTGAACTGGGGAGCCCAGAACTGGACCCAGAACTCCAGATGTGGCCTCAGCAGGGCAGAGTAGAGGGGGAGGAGAACCTCCCTTGACCTGCTGGCCATGCTCTTCTCAATGCACCCCAGGACACCATTAGCCGCCTTGGCCACAAGTGCACACTGCTGGTTCATGGATAACTTCTTGTCCACCAGGACTTCCAGCTCCTTTTCCGCAGTATTGCTTCCCAGCAGGTGAACCCCTAACCTGTACTGGTGCCTGGGGTTATTCTTCCCTAGGTGCAGGACCCTACACTTGCCCTTGTTGAATTTCATTAGGTTCGTTAACTCACATGGGAGTGAGATCAGATTCAGAAAAGGACTTAAAATATGTGCTTAACGTATATGTAAGCCAACCCGTCCCTGCGTCTCTGCTAAGTACAAACAATTGTCCCACCACTTTGAAAGTTCAGCGTGGTCTCTAAGTGCTTTGTTGAATCAGGGCCTTAATGGGGAGTAGCAGTGGATAAAAAGAGGATCTTCACTTTTTGGTTGCATGCGGCCACTGCCATTAGGTAAGTCTCTCCTCTCCCCTCCAGTGAGCCTATGGCTGATTAATTTTTTGATGTATTTAAAAGAGGTGGCTTTAACCAATTCCTGCTGCCTTGGGCATGACTGTGATCCACGCAGTAGGTGAAAAGGTAAAGAAGTGGGTACAAGCAGTGTTTTACATCACTTCTGCTGCCGGTATGATTACTCATAGTGGGTTTGATTGTTTGCCAGTTGTTGGGGGATGTTTTATGGGTTTTCTTTATAATTTATTAAGAGATGCCTTAGTGTCAGGGTTAGAAAAAAATCTCACTTTCAAGTCAAAGGTTTTTCACATATCAGATTAGACAGAGTCTGCATCATTAGATCACTTTCAGGTTTCCAAGTTACAACCATGGTTCTAATGTATTTGGATTCCTTAAAGATTCCTCAAAGGAAATGCAAGTACCCCTTTTAACATCATTTATGTACATCGAAAGCATTTATGAATTGTGACGTGAGGAAACACAGCCTATTTTATTATTTATTCAGTTCATATATCAGATCTTTTGCCAAGTAAATGCTACAGGTAAATGCCTCATAGGATCAAACCTGTGTGTTAGGTTCCCCCCTTCTCCTCCCATTCCCTCCCCTCTCCCAGAAAATAAATGTGGGGTCTATTTTGTATAATTATCATGCCAGTAGCATTTTAAAGCATGTTATGCAGCTTAGGTGAGATTGTGGCCCCAGTGAAACCAACAGGAAATTTGGCTTCAACTTCAATGAAGCTGAGATTTCCTTTCCTCTCCTCTCCTGTCTGTATTTGATGAGCCTTTCTGTCAGGAGAAGAAAGAGATCCTCCTTTGAAAAATAGTCATAGATGCTTAATAAAGCTGAATGAGTCAGACAGGATTACGTTTTTAGCTCCATGGCCAGCAAAATCTATTCCAGAACTAATTCCGATTAAAAGGACTGAATCCACTGGTTGAACCTCAGACACAAAGGCACCCCTGAAATAATTCAACTGTATGATTATTTTTTTAAAACTAATTATTGCACTGATCTTTATAATATCTGGCCCTTGTGTAAAGCATTGATTTCAAAGCTGTCTCTCTCTTATCTATTAACGTTCATGAATTATCTTAGGGCTTGGGCAGGACCATCACTGTAGCTGGATCTTAAAGAGTGAGTTTACTGGCCACATTAATTAATCTGCATGAAAGACCATAAAATGACTATAAATAGCAGTTAAATTATTCCATAGATTGTGTTTGTGTGTTCCCCTTTTTCTTTCATAATTCAAACTCAACCAAATCACTCTCTAGCATAAAACCGGTTTTCCCCTCCTTGGTCCATACTCCTACCAAAGCACTTTCAAGGTTTGGGAAGAGGTAGGGTCTTTCGTTAGACCATATAGGTGGAGAACAGAGATATTCATGAAGTCCTGACCTCTGAAATTAGAATCTCACCTCCTTTTTCCAGCTGGTTTATTGAAAGATATTGTCCCTTCTAACCATGCTGCTTCTATGTCCTTAGCTCATCCTGGCTACAACAGTGACCTCAAAGATTGTCATTCCCTTTTTTCTGATGCTTTAGTTGAAAACAGACAATGCTAGTGATCTTGATTTACATTTAGAGGAAAACAAGACAAAACCTAAGAGCAGTAAGTTTTTTGGTGAAAGAGGAGAGAGTTCATTAAATACTAATGTCCCCCAGCTCTCAGACATTGATGGATCCTGTGTGCTTCAGAAATCACTCTGTTGACCTGGAGTGAAGGAGCTCTGAACACAGAACCTACCTGGCTATGATCAACCTGCTTATTTTTCATCACTATTGATGAGCTGAATGTGGCTTAAATATGACTGCGCCATCTCCTGGTGACTTGGGAAATGGGAGCGGTGGGTTTGACTGGTTTCAGCTCTGTGGGCTAAATCCCAAAGGTATTGCTTTGTGGTGCATCTTCACATGTCTAAACCCAGCCTTGGCCTTCCTGGTGTTACAGAAACCTGCCTCATTACCATGTAATAGCTCCGTGATTTTTCTTTTGGCCATGTGCACCTCTGACCAGCATCCTAACAGGACTCACATGTGCACCACTTGCAGCCTTGGCCAAGCTGGGTCCTGCAGGGTCACCCACCTGCATGCAGTTAATGGAGAAGGGACATAGGTTACTGGGAGAGCAGAAGGAAAGCCTTACCATCCCTGGCTGTGTCAGGGCTGAAGTACACCTTTAGGGAGCCAGAGCAACAGTCTTGAAGATGTGACTTGGAGCAGAGCATGAACCATGGTTTTCCCAGGCCAGGAAAGCCCCAGCCCTGCAGCTCTCACCCCCATGGGGTGTTTTCCCCATGTATTAAATGGACGATCATTGCTTTAGAGGGCCCAGCCAGTTTCTGTCCCTGTGCTAGCAGATGTTTGGTCACACAAGTGTGTCATTGGAGGAGACGACAAACCTTCAGCACTGTCAGGAATTCGAAGGTCCGGAGCTTTGGTGACACTTTTGCCAGTTCCAGAGACTGACCATCTGATATCACTATGTTGCCTGGAAAGTGTCCAAATTCCAGTGAAGGTGGAATTTTTTGCCTCTGGCCTCCTGCCAGGTCTCGAGATGGGAAGGTGGGAGTAGCTGACCATCCTCTACCTCACAAAAGGATGGTACAGAAAGGAAAAGAGGCTCAAGAATTGTATTTTATATGTTTCATGCTTGCTATAGCACAGCCTGTGGATTTGATTCTGTCATTCTTAGTAATGACAATGCTACTAAAGTCCAGGCTAAAAAAAAAAGGTCTTTGAACCTGCTATCAACATAAAATAAATATCCCACCTAATTCTAAATCATATTAAACCGGGGGTGAACTTCATCGTAGGAGCGAGGATAGCGTAGTGAATCCAATATCCTAGCAGGTCCTAAAATGTATTGTTAGCAGCAAAACAACCCCTCCAGCACTGTATTTAACTTCCTTTTATTGCAAATGCCTTTTGGTTAACAGCAAGGATCTGGTTTAATTTTACAGTTACCCAGTGACCACAGGACGCAGATTGTGCATCACCAGAGAATGCACAAACGTCTGTCTGCCTTCCCTTGTTCCAGCAGTAATGAGTGATCGCAGGAGCACAGCCAAGCCGATGCGGCCAGGCAAGGGGTGATTGTGACAGTAATTGAAGAAACTGCCGAATCAGCCAGAAGAACTAGGGTTCACAGCGAAAGCTTGAGCCAGGAATACGCGTGTCTTGGAAACACCAAGCAAAAAACAACGACAAATAACAACGAAGACTTGGCCAGGAGAGGTCAAGAGTTGGTTCAGAGGCACATACCTACCTACCTCTTAAGAAGTCCTCTTCAGCAGTACAGCAGGTTGCCAACCCTTTGGTGTTGGACAGATTTTTTCTAAAGGACTTCCTTGCCTTTGGATGCAGAGATACTGAGTGGTACCTCCAAAAGTCTTGAAGCGTAAGGATGAATGTAGTTGTGGCCACTTACGCTGTGCTGAACTCCAAACTGGGGGCTGGGTTACCAGCCGTACGGTTACCCGTACCTGGCCCTTCAGGGAACACTTTGGTTTGTGCAAATCATGGCGGTGTTTAGACTAGAAAGAAGCCTCCAGCCTAGGCCAGTTCTGGGCATGTTTGTGACAAAGAAATGAGGAGGCCTAAGGACTGCAGAGAGCTTTTTGGGCCAAACTAGCTAAATTCTGGGCAAGTCCTACTTGCAAGGGCTAAGGTCTTTCTATTGATATCACCCAATCTACTTAAGCTGTTTCTCATGCATTCAGGAACATGAATGCAGCATCTCTGTCCCATTGGTTTCAAGGAGAAGCTGACATCTTTGACAGAAGGAGAAGCAGATGCCTTTGGCACAGCAGAAAATGGCTGCTCATGGCTTGGACAGGAGGACACTTCGCTGGGTAAACAACTGGCTGGATGGCCTGGCCCAAAGAGTTGTGGTGAATGGAGTTACATCCAGTTGGTGGCCAGTCACACGTGGTGTTCCCCAGAGCTCAGTATTTGGGTTAGTTCTCTTTAATATCTTTATCAATGATCTGGATGAGGGGATCGAGTGCACCCTCAGTAAGGTTGCAGATGACACCAAGTTGGGCAGGAGTGTTGATCTGCTCAAGGGTAGGAAGGCTCTGCAGAGGGATCTGGACAGGCTGGATCGAAGGGCCAAGGCCACTGTATGAGGTTCAACAAGGCCAAGTGCCAGGTCCTGCACTTGGGTCACAACAGCCCCAGGCAATGCTACAGGCTTGGGGAAGAGTGGCTGGAAAGCTGCCTGGAGGAAAAGGACCTGGGGCTGCTCGTTGACAGCCAGCTGAACATGAGCCAGCAGCGTGCCCAGGTGGCCAAGAGGGCCAACAGCATCCTGGCTCATATCAGGAATAGTGTGGCCAGCAGGACTAGGGAAGTGATCGTCCCCCTGTACTTGGCTCTGTGTTTAGTTTTGGGCCCCTCACTACAGGAAGGACATTGAGGTGCTGGAGCATGTCCAGAGAAGGGCAGCGAAGCTGGTAAAGGGACTGGAGCACAAGTCTGATGAGGAGTGGCTGAGGGAACTGGGGTTGTTTAGGCTGGAGAAGAGGAGGCTGAGGGGAGACCTTATCACTCTCTACAGCTACCTGAAGGGAGGTTGTGGCCAGGTGGTTGTTGGTCTCTTCTTCCAAGTAACAAGTGATAGGACAAGAGGAAATGACCTCAAGTTGTGCCAGGGGAGGTTTAGATTGGGTATTGGGAAAAATTTCTTCACTGAAAGGGTTGTCAGTCACTGGAACAGGCTGCCCAGGGAAATAGTGGAGTCACCATCCCTGGAGGTCTTTAAAAGACGTGTAGATGTGGTGCATAGGGACATGGTTTAGTGGTGAACTTGGCAGTGATAGGTTAACGGTTCGACTTGATGATCTTAAACGACTTTTCCAACCGAAATGATTCTGTGATTCTCTTCTACCCAACCTGTTTGTACACTGCGGAGAACAGCCCTTGGCACAAAACAAAAGTTGCCTTAGGAAACTGGCTGAAAAGGTTCACAGGAATTTTAACCTTTCAGACAGAGAAATTTGATCTGCAGTGACCTGAATATCCAAGGCCATATGACCAAAGCCAGAGAGAGTGCTTTAAGGAGGCTTGATCAGCTTCCTTTGGAGTTTGATGGTATTTGACATCCAAGCAGACTGAGCCAGTAACCGGTTGAGAAGGTAACCAAATGTAGATGAAGCACGTCACAGACACCTGCCCACTGCATGGGCACAGCACAGACAAGATCCTTTTTTGCGAAATTCACTACAAGAATGGGAGATTCACCAAGCAGCCATTACACCCTTCTTGCATTAATGATGTGGATGACACCAGATTGCTACTATCCGCCTAGGTGAAACCTTCCTTTGCTCTTGTAGCCTGCGCATCGCTTTAGTTTGTCAGAAAGGTCCTGTGCCTATTGCTGGCAGTGTCCAAAGGCAACCTCCAAACTCAGGCTTGGTTAGCTGCTCCTAAAGACAGTCAGCAGTAAGGATCAGCCTTTCTCCACCCATCCCATTAGCGTATGGAGCAGAAGCCTGAGAACAGCTGCAGAGTGGCTGGAAGCCTGTCACGGCCCACAGCTGGAAGCAGTTTTCTTGCAGAGGCTGAGTGCAGCTTCCAAGCCCCAGGGTGGAAGGAGGATACTGCAGAGAAGCGGGGCAAAGCGGAGGAAGGGAGGGAGACAAGGAGCTCTAATGAAGTGCACACATGCGAACGTGTGAAGGAACGACCTGACACACGAGATGTGTGCCAGTGAAATTAAAAAAAAAAAAAAAAGTGTGTCCTGATGCTTTTCTGCTTCTGTCACACGTGCAGGGCTGACCTCAAATGCCTTCTGTCTGGCATCACCACACTCCCAGAGACGATGGGACTCAGGTGACATATTTGGTATTTGGCCATGTCTGGCTCAAGCTCCTTGGCAGAGCACTTAGCTCAATAAAAACCAAGAGGAGGGACAGCCTCAGCTGGAAGAGACTCATCCCTGTAGCTCGCTGCTGGGGAGCAAAGCCTCGACCAGGAGCTGCCTAATTTTGTGCTGTAGCAACAAGACACTCGGCTCCTCTTCCCCTCTCCTCAGACCAGGCAGACAGGAGCACTTTAAGGAAGAGGTTAGGAGACTCTAGCCATGTTTGTTTATTACATCCAGTCACTGTTAAATGAAAAATATCTGAGCAGTCCTTGGACCTGCTCACTGCTTGCTGCCTGCCCCGCTGAAGTTACAGGGTTCTCCTTTGTAGCGCAGGCCAGGAAACTAAACCATGCCTATCGCCGTCCCTAAGGTGGGGTATGGCCATGCCTTTATCAAATTCATTCTCCCAGAATGTTAAAAACCGGCCTTGGCCCCTGCTACCATCTGAGGAAAGCTTGGGAATTGATGGTGCGAAGGGAGCATCCTACTAGCTGCACAATACAGACTTCCAGGTCCAGCACACTGGTGACATATGGCCCTGTGCTGCATCTGTAACTGCTTAATGGAAAGTAGGCAAGGAAGAGCTGCTCTCTCACTCCAAAAAGTGACAACGTGATGGGAGCTTGTTTTGTGGCTGAGCATCCTACCCCCATGGGCTGTAGACCCACATGACACATCCCACTGCCATCACTTCCAGCATGAACAGTACCAGACCCATCCACCCTGGGCTGGCTCTTGCATCCCTCATGAGGGAACAGCCATAAACAGTCCTTGACCATCTCAGCAGATGCTGGTACAGCCACAGCCTAATGCTATCAGGTAGGATAGTATGATTAATTCATGACAGACTCATTTCTCTTAAAAGATGGTCTTTTACCACGGTGAAACAGCTACAATTATTGAAATAAAGGACTGCAGTGAATTATTTTTCCAACATGGTTTAAAGGTTTTAGATGGTTTCAAGCACGCCTAGCTCACATTCTAAAATGTTCCTTTTTTTCTGGCAATATTACCAGCTTATTCGCTTAGAGCTCTCACTCTACCTGAGAGAGGACTGATTTCTTCACCCCTGCACCCAAATCCTCATTCATAAAATATTCCAAGATTTGAAGTCAATTAAGCAGGTTCCCTCTCTCATGCAGGAGAGGAGAGGGGGCTCACTTGCACTATTGGTGCTGGTTTTTGGGAAGCCCACCATTTGCCAAGGAGCCCCTTGGGACTAAGCTGCAGGACTACTATTGTGTCCTCCCTCCTTCTGTATCCACGTATGGAGCCTGTGGCAGGGGGATGCAGACCCATCAGCCAGTATTTCTGCGGTATTTTGGTGGGCAGTATCACTGCTGGATTTGAAGCTCTAAGACTGCTTGAAAAATGGTGGCAGCGCTCCCTGAGAGACTACAGTGGCCTCTTGCCCATGTGAAAATGTTCATCTAAAGCCATGAAAATGCTTCAGAGGTGAAGTCCATCTCCTTGTCCATGCTAATAATACAAGGGCAGGAAACCTCAGAAACTCTAAGAGTATACCAGCAAATGGGCAATAATACTCTTATTCATGTCCCCTACATGGATAAACTTGTCCCACATGGTGGGATGAAATTCAACCCTCCAAAGCTCACTCTAAGACTGAAGGTCTTCTCCACATGGCACCTAAGCACGTGGTCAAGGCCCAGTGACCGCACGGTAATAAATGCCAAGAACATGCTGAAAGACTCTGCTTGAGCTAAACTATGTGTTTTCCCCCAATTTCTGAGTCCTGACATGTTGTAAGGTTATATCTCTGCCCTGCAGCCATATCTACTGATGTCCACAAACTCTTCCCAGCCCCTGGAGTCCAGCAACACTCCGTTTCCACAGCAGGACACCCTTCTCCTGAACCACGTCTGCATGTCGTTAAAGGCAATGCCAGACACCAACTTCCCTAGCTGTGTAAACACTGCAGAGGTACTAAAGATAGCATCAGATCATCTCTCAAAATCACATCTTTTCTTCTACGCTGAGGCTAGAAAATGGCAAACAGGATGCAGGATTTGGCTGCACAATATTCGCTGTTGTCATGACTCCTGAGTTATTTTTATCTTTTTTGTAACGGAACAAGCGGCTGCAGTAATTAATTTCTGTCTGTTTTGACAATGGCCTGGCCAAAACACATTATGTTCTTGCATACAGTCAAAGTAAGGAGGGGAGCACAACAACATCATGTATGCGAGTCAGTACTTTAAATCTTTTCATTATGTTTGCTTTTTTACATGTCTTTAAAGTATGCTTATGTACTGTACTTAAAGTATTAAATAAAGTCAAAAGGAGCAACAAGTGCTGTTACACAGGTTAGCTGCACAGATATAAATCTCTGTTTTGAAGCTCAACCACATGTGAAACAAGAGCTAATAAAATCATGACAAAGTCAAAATTAATTTGAATCTTTTCAAGAGGATCCAATGAGGAAGCACCCAATCCCAGTGGAGGATTTAACTCTGCCAAACTCCTTCCAACTTTATTGGCTAATAATTATTTCTACAGAAAAAAATGTTGCAATCAAATACTCCCCCAACAGTACTTTTGTTTTCTACAGAGCTGGTTGAGCAATGAAAAGATTTATGAGAGGACAATATTAATGAGGAATTTGAGGAGAAACAACCAAAAAGTCAGTGAGTGAGATTTCCACGAAATATCTCTGGGGTGGGAGTTTGCCTTACACACAGCTTGCAGATGCCTAGCACTCCCTGTGGAGTAACAATCATACCCAAAACTCTGTAAACATGTATTTTTGCCACTCAGCATGCCTAAAGGGGAATACCAATTTACAGTAGTAGTCCAGATCTACCGATACCAGCTCATCCATCAGCTCAAAGGAGCAAGTACATTATCTTCTGAGTTCAGGCAACCCCTAATTGGTGGCTTAGCAAAATACTTCTGCAGAGGACTGCTCATCTCGTAAGCTGAAATTACGGTCTCTTGTCCCTTCCTATGAAGCATTACGTTCTCATGGTCTAGCGGATATGAGCTAGACAAGCCCGTCTAGTAAAGTTGCCGTTGTGTGACAGTCTGTCTTGGGACTTCTGCAAGCACATCCTAAAATAAGAAACATCCATTTTCGATACCCACTACTCACTACTAACATACTATCTGAACTATCCTGTCACCTTTATTTAATAGGGTTTTCCTTGCAATGACCCATGAGATAAGACAATAATTAGACTTGTCCTTAATTGCTCAGTCTGTTGCACAATAGGACATTAGTAGAACACAATAATTTTTAAGATCTCAGAAAACATCCTCCAAGTCTGTTGTAGCAGTAAGAGTGATGCTTTTGCTTCCTTCAGACTTTGTAAAAGTGAGAGGAAAAACTAGTCTAGGCCTTTAATTTTTGTTTATCAACACAACCTCTTTTGGAGTTGCCTTTTTTTTCTACCTATGGGAAAAGTTTGCAGGTTACATATTCCTACTTCTTCCAGTGCTGGGATATCTGTATTTGTGTTGAAGATAAACAGTGACAAATTCCTCTTATTTCCAATTTACCGAGAATTTGGACTGATGTATTTCCTGGACTTTCATGGAACTGATGTGTTTGGTAGAATTCAGAAGATATTTTTAAACTGTTAAAGGAAAATACACAAGTATTTCCTGAATTTGTTTCTTCTTATCCCATAGTTTACATGAACTGTTCAGCAAGGGGAAGCAAAAGCTGAGTTTCAACCAAACCCACACCAATACAGAGCTTCTGGTGGAAACCATGTTGGGATTAAATGATTTCCTTTGGTTTCCATCCAAAACCAAGCTGAACGTGGATTTCTGGGTTGAGTTTCACTTTGATTTTTTGGTTTTATTCAGTTATGAAGAATTAAGTGAAACTTGGGAGGTTCAAACCCTCATTGAATGATCCTGAAAAATGATCTGCAAACCCCTTTGCTATGGAGTCCTATTTCATACCTTTGATCTCTGTGGATGCTAGGAGCAGCACTCGCATCTCTTCCAACCTATAAAAAACAGGCCAGTAAAGCCACTACATTTTTATGTAGAGACTTCGAAATCGAAGAGACAACATCTAATCCCAGTCACCACCGTGGGGCCAGCTGGAAATTAGGAAATCCCAGCGTTAACCCTTCTCCCAGACAGGGTCCATCAAAGTAAGCAGGCACCACCCTGAGGACTCCATGAGCCTACTGAGAAAGGCAGAGAGAGGCAGACAACTGGGAGTCCTATGAACTTCTTCCTCTAGGAAGAGGAGAACATTTGCCTTCCTCAGCTCCCAGCTTGTGCTGAAATCACAAGCAGTGCTCTTTGGGTTTCCCCTCATGGTTGTACAATCCATGAGATCCTGATTATGTGGCGTAGCTGTCACTGGGCAGCCCACCCCAGCAGATAGGAGGAATAGGGCAAACCTTGAGCTGCCTGCCCATCCAAGGACTAGGCAATTTACTTTTGCTTATCTACCCATCTACACCCTGGGGTGTAATCCCATGCTGCACCAGTTTTGGCAGGAGAGGTGGTGCAAGAACTTTCTGCCCCACCATCTTGGATCTTCATAGCTTGCTTTTTAACTGGGGTTATTTTCATGATCCGACTTTAAGCCTGAGCCATACAAGGTGGTATGATGCAATTGAGGAGGGGTTAAATGCATCATAGATTGAGTAGCCTTTGGGGGAAGAGAAGCCTTCAAAGTGACTGCCTCCCCAAAAATACCCTCAGGTACTCCTGTTGGATCCTTCTTGTGGATGTGTGACACATGTCTCCCAGTTAAGTCATCTTTATGGAGCACGTATTTCCCGCTCCCTCATGTTTTTATTCTCTTCAAATACTTCCTGCCTTTGGCTGTCTGTGATTGAATTCCCTGGAGCCTTAATAGTCTTGGAATCCCTCCATTTTTATAACTTGATTCTACTATGTAGAAGAAAGTTTGATTCCCGCCCCCCCCCCCCCCCAAAAAAAAAAAAAGAGAAGAAAGGGGGAAAAAACCCCTATTCACTCACCAACAAAGAAGCAAGATAGATACAAAAAGACAAGATTATTCTCATTCAGCTATTCATAGCATTGGAGTGCATTTCATTTCAGTGTCTGCACAGGCCTTTGTAGCAACCATCTGATTGAACATTACTTATACTGCATATTATATGCACTAATGAGAAAATGATTCTAAATTGCCCCTAGGGATGGTTGTGATTAAACTATTTGCCTTCACTTCCTCTACTAAATTAAAGCAACCAAAAGAAAGAGACTCAATCTGGAAAGCAGTCAGAATAACGGTTTGGTAAAGTTTCTGAATTCCTGGGAACATTTTTACTCTTAAACCTGGTGATTGGCTGCGTATTTCATGCTGCAATTTGAAGCTAAAGCTGTGACAAAAATGTGACATGGAGAAGCATTTTGGAGGGCTGAACTGGGCATGGTTTTCTATATTGTCAACCAGTCCGAAGCCCTGATCAGCTTTAATTGCACACGACTGAAGCTGCTAAAGCCTTCTCTGCCACTGAGGAGCTCCTCCAAGGCGTCAGACGTCTGTCTCTTAAAAAAAGAGCGTTTCAGAGGCTCGCATACACGGAGCCTCATTCAGACATTTTATTTAAACTCTTAAATCTTTTGAGCTTTGGATGAATAAACAAGTCCCTGAAATGCAATCCATTCTTGCTGGTCAGAGTTTGCAAGTGTTTTTTCACAGAGAAGAAACAAAATGTCATTTGTGTTTTCTTTGGCCTTTGAAACACAGCAGGATTTGGGGAGCGGGGAGCAGCGTTGCATTAAAAGTGCGTGTGCCTGCGTGTGCTCACGCACTGGGACGTTAGTGGGAGTTTTAGACATGATTGTTCGTGGCTGTTGAATTACCTAATGAATTAATTAAATGTGTGCAAACTCCACGGGGTGAATTGCCAGGTCACACAGTTTCTGCAGGACTAGTTAAAATTATCTCAACTCCACTGTTGTCAAACTGGACCCCGTGTCTCTCTTTCGGTCCCAAAGTCTCTGCAAGGTGGTCCTCATCATCTTCACGCTCTCCAACCTGGACACTGTCTCACTCCTATCACCTAACCCAACACGTTGGGGTCAATTGCTGCAGCTGGTTTATGGACTCCTCCCACCGTCCCAGTGACAGGGAATCACCCTGAGATGACCTGTCCACCGACATACACCAAAACACCACGGCTTCTCTGCCACAACCTGCGACGTGCACATCCCCAGCACAGAAGTGTGCTTACACCCAGGCTGTACAAGGCTTTGGCTCATGAAACCCTGCAGATGCCTTGGTGGTTCCTCAAAAGATAACTAGGTGCAGAGTTTAGAGATCCATGGGACAACCAAAACCTGCCTTGTGGAGTCTTACTATAGAGGTACTAATGATGTTGTATCACAGCTTTCAACAGTATGTCCCTTCTTTTATTCTTTATATGTCACAGGGACATAAAAAAAAATAATTGTGAGCTTATCATCTGTACAATACCAGAGATCACCTGGAGCTTTGTATCACTTAGCTTGGGATGAGAGAAACCTGCTCTTCCTCTCCTTTGGCCGTGAAGAACGGGATAACTGAGTAATTCAGATGCAGATGTCTGCACCAGTGACATCTGAAGTTGGGGGAGTTTTGTGGGTCCATTTGTCTGGGGTAATGGAGACAACTCTGGGTTCAAATGGTCTCTGAGATGCCAGGAAAGATCTTGTTCCAATGCTTGCATTAATGCAGATGGACACTGGGGCTTATTCACACTGCTTAATTTGGGGCGGACTACATCAGGGAGCTGAGGTCCACATTGCTGAGGACCCGATCTGTGCCAAGACAGTAGGTGTCTACATAATTTGTTCCTCTGAAGGAAGACATTCCTCTCCACGTACAGTCGGTAGTGAGAGAAAAAGCATTTGAAGGTCTAGCAGGGAGACCAAAACACAGGTACTCTACCTACCTACTCCAAGGTAGACAGGCTTTTCCCTCTAGAGGCTCTCAAAGGTGCTCACCACCCTAAGAAATGTGGATCTCCATGACAGAAACATCTACAACTTTGCCATTAGCTAGATGCCTGAATAAGACAGGATTTAGGCTACCTGTCAAGAAACGAAACTGAATGTCATGCTCTTGGCTAACAGGGACAAGGTTAAATTTCATGCATTCAACTGAAATGCAGGTATCTGCACCACCAGGTCACCCCCATGGAGTCTGGCCGTACGTGTTTCTGTGCACATGTGCACCCGAGTGTATAGGCAGAAGGAGAGAGGTGGAGGCGGCAGACTCTTCTGGACATATGCACTACAACCCAGCAGCTGTCCCTTAAATCTCCTGGCCTCTTGTGCAGAAGGATTCTGGCGTTGGTGGCAGAAATGCATTTTCAACTGACCCCATATTCAAACATGAAGGTAGTCGTCTTTGTTTCCTCCCCACACTGCTCCTCCCCTATAACTGGAGGGTTATGTGTTTCTTAGCTACTGGTCAGACTGGTAGTGACTGCCAAGAAGCTTTCAGGGAATTTCCTCACTATGTAACAAATTTATGAGTCATATGAAAATCTGGGAAATGATTCAACCAGCTGTCTTTCGTTGACTCAAAGATTTTTACAACACCTCGGTGCCTCATCTTTGATTTGAGCCAGCAGAATGGTTTATTGTAACATCAAATGGTCTTACGTTCACTCGAAGGATGTTTCCTACTACCAAAGAAGAAAAAAAAAAAGAAAAAAAAGCTGTAAAACTTTTGAAAACAGCCTGCTGCTAGGTGAATGATGCACAGAGCTACTATATTTATTCACTATGAACTGATGAATGTGGCTGGGCTGCTTCTTCCCTCCAGGATGTCTGCGGAGGTGGCTGTCACTGAGCAGTGGGGCTCAGCTGCTGCAGGTAAAGCCTTCGTGCAGGGCAGGCATCAGGCTTGCAAGAGCTTTTGTTCAGTTTCTGGGCACATTTGGGATTAACCAGCTCTTTCAAGGAATTTGAGCAGATCCCGACTGAACAGCAATTCTAGTTAAAGCCAGGGAATGTTATTAGTTGTTATCTTTTTATCCTGCAGTTTCAGGCACAGCCTTCAAAAACCTTGGATTCAACCATGCAGATAGGGATCCTGGCCAAACGACCACCGAGCAGCCTTTGGAGAGAACTCACAGGGGAAGTCTGCACTCACGCATGGTTTTAGACACCTTGATCAAGACAACACACTGTTCCTGCTCGCAGCCACAGGGCTCACAGCTGGGCAGGACGGGATCCTGCCCTCCAAATCACGTTCCTGAGATAGTCTTTGTCCTATATCCAAGGAGTGCAATTTGACCTACATCAATTGCCCAGGGAGCGGAGACTTAGGGTGCCTCTGTCCAAGCTGAGGGTGCAAAAAAAAAAGCTTTCTTCTACCTATTTTCCTCCTGTCCCCAAATATCTTGCAGTCCTGCCTGCAGAGACGCCAAAGATAAAAAAAGGGTCTTATTCTGTATCCTGTCCAAGTGGGAGAGATAGGTTGCATCCCCTCAAACAGAAGCAGGAACTGGACCAGGACCTTCCATCAACCATGGAAAATGCTCACTGTAGGAGACAATTGTAAAGAACATTGTTTACATCATCCTTTTTGAGCAAAACCATCCAGAGCTGCTCTTTACTGTGCTGGAATCACTGATACCCACGTGCAGGAGCGATGCTCGCAGACGGAGAGCCCCATCTTACAGGTGCCTTCGGATGGTCCCACGCATGTGGAGCACTTGGAGAACAGAGCTTCAGCTGGAAGAGAGCTGGACTGAGGAGCAGACAGATATCTACAGCTGTGGGCACTAGGCTAAGGAGCAAAGTGGGTTAATCCTTTAATCAAGGACATACGTTTGGGTGAATGCCTCTCTCTTGGGTGACACAGCCAGCTTTGGCCTCCCCTCCTCTTCCTAAGGGGCCTTCAAGTACCAAACAAATCCATCTGTAAGTTATTGCAGGTGGGGGATGTTCCCTCCAAGCCTCACTTGGCACCAGGACAGCATACCAGCCAGGGCTGAACCTCTAGCCAGCGGCTAACGTGTGTGCCTGTGGTGGGGTACACCGTTACAGTCCGGGGGGCACCAATATGGGAAAGTATTCCCTTGAAAGGTTTTCAATCTCCCCCTCCTCCAACTTCCATAGTTATTCTCCCAATGGAGGAAAAATAAATAAAGGTCATCGGATTCAGGCCTAGAGTAATGTTCTCATAGGCACTGAAATTGCTTCCTCAGCATGGAAAAGCAGGTCTGTCAGGAGCCTTGCCAAGAGCCTCCTGTGTGGGGGACAGGGGAAAGGAGACCTCTGAAATCTCCATCAGGAGCCTGTGGGCAAGGCTCTTGTCCTACAACAAGTGTCATGATCATGGCCAGTGCTTACACCCAGCAAACACTGTAGGTTTATATGTCTTGGTGAGAAGAAACTGGGTTCGGGCATGCAGCTTGCCATGGCATGGCACCCAGGAGAGGGACACCAATGCGCCCTGAGATGCTTATTGAGGACAGCACCACTAGCAACCAGCCTTTGCTGGAGGCAAAGCAGGACCATGAGTCTTCTGCTGCTCACCCAGGCACTGCAGGCAACCTCCTACAGCCAGGGCTGTGCTAGCAGACCTCAGTTCTTTATTACCGCCGCTATTGCCAATAATCATCATTAATGAGAGCTGCACTTGTTGCTCAAGAGTACCAGAATAAGAGCAATGCGATTTTGGCAGAGCTACATGAGACCTGAAAAGCCAGCCCACCTAAAGAGCCAGAGCACAAGAAGGGTGTCATTAAACAACTTCAGCCACAGTTTAATCGTTTAGGATTCATAGATTTGTATTTGCTAATTTGATATACTTACAAATATAGAGAAATCGCTGGGATCCTGTGCTTTTTAAAAACTGCGTAGGTGGATAAATGGATAAATCCATTTAATAGGTGGCACTAGAGCTAACCAGGGAGTGGGAAGCAGAAGTAGAACAGAAATGATTCTACAAGTAAGACTTAAACTGCTGCAAACAGAACAGAAGAAAAACTGGAATTTATTATTACAGAACTAAACCAACACTCTATATTAAATATCCAAATGAATTTAATGATTAGAACCATATTTCCAGCATGCACTTCCATGTCTATGAAAGCAATCAGCCACACAAAGAATTGCCCACAGTAGCCCAAAATCTTTTGTTTTAGCCACTCGATTTCACTGCCAAAATTCTTGCGGCAAGCAGCGCTCAGCATAGCTGAAATTAATGCACCTCTTGCAGCATTCACCCAGCACTTTGCAGGCGTAATGTGGCTTACAAATCTTGAAATGCTTTGTGTCAGCACCTGGGGAATCCACTGTACAACATGGTAAAGGCAAATACAAAATACTTTAAACAGACAGGACAAGTAAGTGTTCAGAGGAGAGCAGTACTATTTCAGTTTATTGAGGGTGACAGCCTATATTCAGTGAATTGAACCACCCTTATTTGTCCAGAGACACAGAGCAGCTGTACTCTTAATACAAGTATTCAGGTAAGCAGTATAAATCCTTGTCAAAAGTTTTCATCCGTATCACAAATACACATACACTAGCTGGCATGAAACTCTTGTTTACAATTATATTTATAATTCACAAACTGTTTATAATTCCTGTTTCCATCCATTTCCAAAGGATACAAAGCTGGGAAGGTGGAGGATGAGAGAATTAGAAACTCAGGGGGGAAAAAAAAAAAAAAAAAAAAAAAAAATTCCTAAATGGTGGTATTGTTTCGTGACTATTTTCTGGTTGAGAATTCCCCTTTCATCCTTCCACCCCCTTCCCGTTGAGCAGCATCGTGGCTACCATTTGTAACAGGCAGGGAGTGCAAAGATATCTGACTTCAGGGGATTTGGCAAAGATTCTGGGCTTGAACCTAGCAGCAGATACAGAGCACTTGTAACATTCGAAACAGGCCCCCTCTTCCCTGACCTCTGTGATTTTTATTGCTTATCTGGGTATACATAATCATTTTAAGATGTCTCCCTTTACTTACCATAAAATAACCATGAATTATTTTTTAAAAGGTAGATAATAAACTTCAGAATAACTCTTAAATGTACCCAAGCAGACAAGGGGGAATATGAGGTTACTGTCATGAAGGATAGCTTCTGGCAACTGATCTGAGAGAGCTGCTAATGATTTTAATTAGCTTTTGGAAGCGCAATCCACCCATTCTGAAGCCGACGCTCTGCTGCCAGTGACGATGCTTTGGAAGATCGACAGCATAAAACATTTTCTGTAATGAGACTTCGTACAACTCCGCACGTCATGCAAGGAGCGATTTGTCTCCTGCAGAATTGCAATAGGAAATCTGTAGCTGGGAGGCTTTCCAGCTGCGGACCTCCAGCAGGTAACGCACGTGCTCCCCCGGGCCATTGGGGATTAACGACTGGGCACCGAGACCTGGCGCCGTCAGGTGCAAAACTGAAAATCAGGTTTTCCTCCTGGCAAATCATTTCACCTCCTTATTTATTTCATCTATTTAGGTTACAGGCTTTTCAGAGGGATGTTAATCTCTGCCTACGTGTTTGCGCAGCACCGAGTACATAGTAAGGGCTTAATCGCAGTTGAAGCTATTGGCCTACAGTAATAGGAACAGTGAAGTAGCAATGAATGGGCAAAGCAGCAGTAGACATTGCTCCCTTGGAGATGGTTGGGATGAGGTCCTCCACTGGAGGACCAAAGCTGGATCACAGTTAGCAAGGAACAGCAAATCTGTTCTAGTGAGGAAAGTGCAATAGGAAAAGATAATTAAGCTGTTTTAAAAAAATAAAACTACACGAAGGACTGTATTGTAGATGTAGATGTTTTGCGTGTTTGTACAGCCATACCTGTGCTGGCCAGAGGTGGGAGCAGTTCTGCTGCCATTCAGGGTCTGGCTGGCCTCAGGGTTAGAGCGGAGACAGCTATCCCTGCATGTCGCACAGTCCTCTCACTGAGGAGCCATCCCTTAGACCTGAGAGCTGAAAGAGGGTGAGAAATGCATGCATACAAGAATGACAGGCAGCTGCCCAACCAGGCAGCCGGTGTGCAAAGGCAGGAACTGTTGGCTTCCCAAAAATCGATCTCCTGCCGAGGTGCCTCAAGTCAGGCGATGAAAAGTGGAGGAACCCAAAGGCAATAATATCTTTGGAGTCTTTCAGCGTATCCCAGCAGGACAGTTAGCAGAGCTCGGTGGCCTGCAGTACACATAACAGCATGGCTTTGCCATCCTACAGCACCTTCAACTTCTCCATTACAGCTCACTTGGGAAGAGCCAAGAACAACCCAGCGAACCAAGGGAGAGACACTTGTAAAAGACTTAAAAAACTGCCTGATGTCAGAACATACAGTGTAACTTGGAGAACTTCAAAATTACCTAACTCAACACCCCTCCAGGTCTGCAGCTACCCTCTAATGCATGCATTTTAGAGGTAAGCTCAAAGCAATGGCTGAGAGAGAACAGTCGGTCCTTCAACACAGATGACTGTTTACAGCAGGGGAATGCAGAAGAAAAAATTACAAGGAATGTATATTACTGGTGGGCAATGAGAGATTCAGACTAGGAGACATTTAGACTAAGGCATAATTATCTCGTGTTTGTGCTGAATTTTTGACCAGGTAAAGTGACACTGGACAAGGACAAAGACGTCCCTGGCTCAACAGATTATAGCTGCTGCCCTCCCAGCCCGCGGGGGGAATTTAAAGTATTCCAGAAGAGACAAGGAGGAATCAGTGCATGCAGAGGTGGAGTCATCAACAATTTTAAGCGCAGTGTGACTTTATGCTGACTGATGGAATTATAGATAGATATTGAACATGTTATCATTTAAAACAGATCAGATCAAAGATTAGAGGAATTGACCAGATTTTTTCACTGCAAATGCAAATTAAAGCTGAGTATTTTCACAGAATCACACAGAATCCCAGAACGGTAGGGGTTGGAAGGGACCTCTGGAGATCATCTAGTCCAACCCCCCTGCTAAAGCAGGATCACCTAGAGCAGGTTGCACAGGATCGTGTCCAGGCAGGTTTTGAACATCTCCAGAGAAGGAGACTCCACAACCTCTCTGGGCAGCCTGTTCCAGTGTTCGGTCACCCTCAGAGTCAAGAAGTTTTTCCTCATATTGAGATGGACCTTCCTGTGTTCCAGTTTGTGCCCGTTGCCCCTTGTCCTGTCACTGGGCACCACTGAGAAGAGTCTGGCCCCCTCCTCTTGCCATCCACTCTTTAGATATTTTCTGCAACTTGGAAAAAAATTGGGTTACTTTTATACCCTCTATTATAAATCATTGGGCCCAAGGCACATGTTTAAGTACTTTGCTGAATCAGGGCCATTATGAATAAGAGCCTGGCAATGCTCCCCTGTTAATGAGCTTCCAGGAAATGTACAATTGTTTTTAGAAGAAGTCTAATGAAGACAGATTTGTATGAGATCTCATTTGATGCAGCCAGAAAACCCAAACTCATCAACCAAACAAAAGCATGGGAGTAATTTTTTTTCAGTGTCTGATTATACTTCTAGGAGTGCCGGTGTGTAATGCTTTCAAACTTTCATTGAACTTTACTCTCTCACTCCAGGCGATTATTTTTCCTTGATGTCTGATGTTGAATGATATACGTGCACCTGCGTGATAATGGCTGGTTAGATATATCTTTACTGAGCTGGGAAAACCCAGAATGTCACCTCTACACTTAACCATTTTATTTCTTTTATGGCTCTGGTATGGATCCCATCTCTAAAAAGCTACCGACGGAGCTTACATTTGTCAGGGGAAATGTGGGTGTTTTATCATACCAGCTGTTTAAAGTCTCCTACAACTTTTTGCAAACTGCTTTAAGAGTCCTTGCTTTTATCATTGCTCAAACTTCCAAGCAGTCACCAGAACAAAGGAAAGAACAGCTGGGAAGTTTTAAAAGCAGCAATGTTTGCCATTTCACTCAGGTTTAAGCACAATAATTAATAAAACTTCCCCTCCTCTTCCATCCCATCTCAGTGCAGAATCACTTCTGAACAGGACTTCTTACCAGCCCCTTCCGCTGGATTTCAGAATTTTATACCCCTGTTCCAAAACAGCAATTATTATTATCATTTCACATCCATATTGTGCTAGTGTCCTGGTGTCAACCTACTAAGAGGCAGTGTGCTCAGGGCTATTATTTATTAAGCATGAGCAAATCGTATTTCATTCGTCTGAAGTATTTCATTCATCTGAAGAAGATATCCTGCAGAGGAGCATGGCCAAGGGAGGCGAGAGACACCTCGTGTCACTTCAGCCATCTAGAAGTTGAGTATCTCACACAGGCGAATGATATGGGCTCTACCTACAGCCAACGCAAAGAGTCGGGGCCTCCGAAGGGTGATTTATTTCGGCTGCCTGGGACACCTCTCCAGCATAGGATGAATCATCCCCTGACCCTCTCCCGCTCTCTCCACCGACTAGAGAAGGATATCTGGCATTAGCCAAACTTGTAGGCAGTTACAGTTAGGTCAGGCGAATCCCATCTGGGCAGCGCGGTGGTCTGTCCAGCCTGGCTTTCCGTCAGGCTTTCCATCAGCAGACAATGACGGATGCTCTGCAAGGATGAGAAACAAAGAGCGGCACCGCGATCTGTAACGTACGGGGCTGCACAGTAATAAAGTGTGAAGAAAATTGCTTCCTTCCCCTCTGCGGTGATTAGCGTATGCTCTGAAGTATGAGGGCTGGATTGATGGCCGTTGTAATTTTATCCCAACTAAAGCTGCTGGAGTAGATTTGAGAGGCGGAAATAGTGCTGCGGATCCCTAGAAGATGAGGCTGGGTACTTTGAAAGGACCCAGAGGCTTGAAACGGTGCTCGTAGGCAAACCAAATTGTGGGATTTTAATGGGAAATAGCAATGATCGTGTTTTCACACAGCACATGCTTGGAGACATATCTGCAGCAGGTACAATTCTGAGTATTTTCTAAAGGAACTTAGGGGTCTTACCTCCCCCTAAATACAAATATAGACATTGACATAACTGATTTTTTCCCTTTCTCTGATAATTAATGCCAGGACTGGTGGCTTTGGCCTTTTTGCTCTGCTCAGGGCGTCCCCACAGCTGCTGTTCTCCACCCCAGTGGGACACTCTCCGTGCCAGGAATTGAGTCCTCCTTCCGACAGGTGAGATGGGTCCTTTATTCATATAACAGCACTGTCCAGCTGTGGTTGCATCAGGGATCTTCCAGGGATGATATACCCTCACTCAGAAATGACCCGGTGCAATCCCCAAGATGTCCTGCTCCCCATGCCCCGGGCTAATGCCGTCTGCTCCCCGTGGTGACCTCCCACATGCCACCGGAGGAAGGGATGGCTGAATCGAGCCCGAGACCTTGGCCATTCAGCAGAGTATTGTTTCACCCTGGCCACACAGACTTGTGCCATTAACAGGTGTTATTGCAAGGAAAAACACTCGAAGCACGTGAAGTAACACGAGGTACCTGTGTTTCCCAACCGAGACTTTTCCAAGATAGTGGCAGCAACACTTCCGACAGACCGGCGTTTACAAATCATTATTAACAAAACAAAACACTTTAAAGAGAGTCACCCCAGGGCACTCTGGCCTCTGTTAAAACAGACTTTTCAAAAACATTTATGGACTTAAATAAAACTCATTTCAGAACGCCAGCGAAATTGCCTCCAGGTTTCACTCTGGCTTTGCTACCAGTCTAGTCCTTAAAATTACTCACCGGGAAAGGGAAAGGTTTTTTTCCCAGCTAAAGGGTTCCCGTGTGTGCTGCTCGGCTGTGAGAGTCCTGCCAGAATGCAGCTGGCCAGATGCGGGTGGCTGAGATTTGATGCAGTGTATATACCAGATCGTCATTATTGTTATTACTATTATTATCATTATTATATGTATTACAGCCTTGCCTGAAAGTTTGCAAAAGGATAGGAGTGAGGAACGCTCTAGCAGAGGGAACAAGGCACAGTGAGATCAAATGATTTGCCCTGGAACATACAGGAGGTCGGTGGCAGAGCTGGGAAATGAGCTCGGCTTTCCCGAGACCCAAACTGGCCTCTTTAAAACAGGTCTAGCTACAACATTTTTATGGTGTCCGTCACATTGGCATCCAAGCTGCTGTCCCAAGAGCCCAACCTGCACATAAACCACTGTGTTCTGGAAGCTGTTCTTTATCCTTCTGCCAGTAAATGCAAAAATCTCATTAATAGGAGCGGGAGAAATGGTTGCAGAAATGCATTTGCTGGTGACTTTCACTCTCTAGCTCATATTGTTAACACACCCGGCTCCAAATGCTGGATGGCAGATGGAAATACTCATTGCCCTGATGGATTTATGGATGTCTGAATCCTTGTGGCAGTACATATTGCCTTCAGAACAACATTTTCTTCACAGTGAGCCAAGTACTGGTGCAGTTGAAGTTATTGGAACTTTTGCCACTAACTTTAATGGGATCAGGATTTGGATTTGTGTCTGCAGATATAAAATAACCCTCTATTGCAAATTTGGAAAGCAAGAGTTGAATTAAATGGGGTGAGACTGAGGAAAAAGTGAGAGAATAATTGAAGCGCCGGTAAGATTTAGGATCGAGTTTTGCCCCATCTCTGTGTCTCCTCTTGTGAAAGAGGTAGTCCCATGATGGTATGAGCAGATCAGCATTTGGCCCGGGAAGAACTGGGTTTTTTTTCATCTCCAGGCAAGTAGCTGTAACCCCAGCCTTTACCACTGGTGACCAAAAACTGTTACTCGTGTGACATTTTCCTGGTGCATTGCATGAAATCAGGTGTTGCTCTCTGCCTGTTTTCCAGCAGGCAACTATCTACACTGTGTAAAACATCTTAAATCCAAGCATAAGATGGACACGCAGCTATATATAGCAGGGGACTGACATAGCAGGGGACTTTGGCCTAAGAACAGTCTAAATACCTTCTTAGAAATAAATATGGAGAAGAGATAAGAGATAGAAGCAGGGACAATCAGCCAAAGGGTTTTAGGTAGGAAAAGCCCAGGCTTGAACACTCATGTGATGCGGACCCTAGGGTATCTCAGCAGTCCTCTTTTTCTGTTGCCTCCTGACCTGAAAGAGTTGGCCTGGGAGGCACTGCTTACTGCAAACATTTCTGGTTGGGCAAATACCAAGAAGCATAAGACATTTCAGGAAACTGACCTTTCTGGGGTGATTTCTGGCATATTCTGTATAGAAGAATGTTTAGAAAAATCACTGCAACCTAAATTGTTACTTTGGTGGCAGATGGGGAGAGGATGCTGCTTTGGATGGTGCTTACGCTAGAGCAGAACTGCCACACTGACACAAGAAGGAGAGGCTGGAGATGGGTCCCAGCAGTCTGCACTCAGCTGTGGTGAGCGACACCATTTCCAGGCCCAGAAGCGAAAGGACGCGTGTGGCGAGTTGGCCTCTTGTGACACTCAGTATTTCTTTTAACTCTTTTGCAGGTGATGGGGGTTGATGTCACAACGTACCGCAGCATGTAAAGGTGGGTTTCGCAGTCAATGCAAACCGACAGGAGCTGATAACATCTGGACTCGGTTCCTGACATTGCCTTGGTGATTCTGAGGCTGCTCTGACACCACCAGGAAAGCTACAGATGCATTCGGTGGGGCAAGGGTGGTGTGTCCCCTCCTGCAAGTCACCCCCATCCCCTCCCAGGGAAGAAGCACGCTTCACCTAAAGAACTTTTCAGAAGCGGAAGCCAAAGACCATCCACCAAGTTTGCTGAGCATCTTCAGTCCAGCTAAAGAGGAAAAACCCGTCAAGTGCGAGTCTTTTCACAGCTCTGCCTTGAAAGGGGAGACAAAGTCCTTCCTCCTGAGCTGCTCGGCTCGACCAGCTCCAGCTGTGAGCTCACAGCCGCACTCTTCCCCGGGCAGAGTGAGATAGCGGTGCAGAAATCACCGCCCGTGGCTGATTACACAAGGCAGGTGTGATGCCAAGAACATCGTCACCCACTTCGCTTGCCAAGTACCTGGATGCAGCACGAAGAATCGCATAGTGCAGATAGCTCCGTCAGCCGATGAGCACATTCCCCTCGGAGATAGGATGACTGAACATGCAAACTAATGTGCTTGTGGGCCTTTCATGTGCAGAGCTGTAACAGATGTTTAGAGATCATCCTCTGGCACTGGGAAAGTGTCTAGGAGGCCCTGGATAGGAGTTTTCTTGGCACACTTTTTTTTTCAGATGAGCTGAAGGGGGAAAGTTCCTGTTAGTGATTATCTTCTGTCTGTGAGCAAAGGGCTTACGATGAATGTCCCAGCTCATGTATCAGGGAGTGCCAACCAGATAAATGCAGCTTTCCTCTTCCCTGTGGGTCCCTATCTCTCAGCAAGCTTTACAAAGATCTGTAAGACATCCTTTTTGGTCACACCAGTAATTAAAAACCTGCAGCTGGCTGCATCTTGCACTTTCCCTGACAATGCTCCACACAAACGTGAATCACAGGTGATACCCACAAGAATCTCAGCCAACAGTAATAGGGTTTTATGCAGAACTTATGTTGAAGCTGAGAAAAAATGCTGGTGTGAGTGTGCTCTCCAGGGCTGACTCTAGGCCCTAGACACTTTGAATTGCAATATTACAGACCCTGTTGCACATGGCGGTCAGTCTCTTCAGTAAGATTTGTGCAGCTTGGCTGCTTCCTTCTCCTCAAGAACTAAGGCAGAGTTATAGCAGACTTGTCTTCTGGTGTCTTGATGCAAATTAAGTCGGCCCTTGTCATAACTAGGCCTTTGCCAACACCACATGAGCGTGAAGATTTGCATCTCCCTGCAGAGCCCTGGGTTTGTTTTGGGATGCAGCGATGGTGGGCATGGGCACAGGCAGCTCATGGATGGCCTTTGGGACACAATCAGAGGATGCAACTCTTGTCTCAGTGCTCCATTCAATTGGACCTGTCCTAGGAGCTCATCAGGAGACCGTGGCCCTGCCCTGATGTGTAAGTGAGGGCAGAGAGTGTGAACATGGCCATTATGTGATGCTGGTGGCCAGAGATGGCAACAGCAGGTCATCCAGGCTTTAGAAAACATGGCCACTTATTTGAGCACCTAAAAGGTGAACCCCACTGATGCTGGGCGAGGAGCTCATTGCAAATCTGGCCTGATGTTCCTCTGACTCTGCTCTCCATGTGCAGAGGGGGGATGCCACAGCTCCTTCCTTTAATCTTGTGCATCTCCTTTCATGCTCCCCAGTGTATGAGCTCTCTCCAGCTGCAGGTTGCTGAGACTTTAAACTTCCTATTTGCCATTTCTACTGAATAGTCAAATGCCTGGCACAAGCAATCAGGATCACATCTAACTGAAGCATGTATTCCTGCTATGAAACCCTATGGCAACAATTTAAGCAGTTCTACTGAGGACTGTCCATCCCATCACGGAATAATCCCTGCAGGGCACCACCACACGCTGCAAAACCTTCTGGGGCAAGTCCTGTTTAATCAATGAGGGGTTTTTTTGTAGAGCAGCTAAAATGTCTTTGACTCACTCAGTGCGTTTGGCTAGTTTACTGTGAAGCTGCATACTTTAAAAAGGAGGAACATTTATGCTCAGGGTCTGATCTAGAGCCACTGCAAAGCACTAGGACCCTTTTAACTGATTACACAAAGCTGGGAATAGACCCCTCTTGACTGCTGCAAAAATGTAGACCTTTTTCATGCTGTTTTTGAATAGAGACAGAGAAGATGCAGACATAGATAAATGGGGCATAAAAGACATTTTTCTAGTGTAGATTGGAACACCATGAAAAAAACCTCACCCACTCCCTCTTCTTCATTTATCAGTGGTGTGTTTTGAACATCGGCTTTTGGTAAAGGGATACTTCACTACTAAGTCATAAGGGGAAACCTAGCATTGAATGGCCATCAAAGTTAAGGGGAGTTTTGCCCCAGGTGTCAAAAGAAGGACAGAACCCCAAAATAGGCTTGTTACAACTACTAATAAAAACTGGAGGCACTTGCTCTCATTTTTTGTGTAAGTAAAACAAGATTTCTCTTCCACTCTTCTGGATTTTGTCTTTAGCAATGAGGCTATAACATTGTAGCTTTGTTTGCAGCCTCGTTGAACACGGAGTTTAATTCATTAGTGTTTATAAAGTGCTTTAGGATCTGCAGCTGGATAAGTGCTAAGTAGTCTTACTGCTGTAATACAGATGAATTTGCTTATCTCTCGTGTAAATCAGCTTAAAACATTACCCTGAAATTAACAGCTCTGGGGTTAACAATAGGCTCAACCACACACTAAACTGCAGCACTTATCATATCACAACATTACCCTTATTAATTACATGCCACGCTGTGGTTTTTGGACCAAAATCAGCTACACTTCAGATATGGGCAGCCGGACAGCGCTGGGAGGAAAGCGTTTGTAACTGCACGACACATATGTTAATCATGAAATTAAACAGATGGCCCAGTCACTCATCAGTGAAAGTCCACCAGGGGCTGTAAGAAAGAAGGAGATTTCCTATGTAACATAACAATTTGGACATCAGAAGGTTTTGAGTTACAAGATTTTTCTTTATCCTCCACCTGAAACTTTTAAAGGGTAACATCAGGGAATTTCATCCGGAGTTCAGATACTAATCTAGTTTTTTGCTGGTTTGATCTGTCTGTTGAGAGCTGGCAGCCAGCTCCACCGACTCCACGTAAGTGTACACCGTGCAGCAGATGGACCAGCCCTTTGCAGCCACGGAAATGTGTCTGGAGCTTGCAAATCCCCCCCTGTCTCCAGAAACCCTCGCATGTGATGAGCTCATAAAAGAGCTAGACCCAGCACTCACTGCATCACGCACAGGCAGGACGGGTTTAGGGGCTGAGATGCTGGGGAGCGGGAGCAAATATTCACTTGTTGCTCATCTGCCCATCTCCACTGAAGCCATGAGTGTCAGATTTAATGTTAAACCTGTTTTGAGGCCGCGTAACCATTAAACATACATCAAACTCACTCTGCAAATTTTGCTTACTCTAGGTAGCGTGCACAAGAAATACCTACTGCGGTGTTGCCTGGTGTGAAACTGCAAAAAAAGGGATAATGGGCACAATTAAGATTAAAGCCAATTTATGCCTGAATTCTGCATCCTTCTTCACTTATAGACATGAAAGGGATGATTATCAATATTTTCAAATGCTTTTCTGGCAATGGTTAGCAGTTCTAAGCAAAGTCAGGGCTCTGATGCACACATGCACGGTAGAGACAGCTTGTACACAGAATGGTTTACAATCTAAGAGGACACCAAAGAAAGACTAGATGAAGGGAAGAAAGGGTTATTATCCTCAGAGCACCTACAGCCCCGCTTTTGGTGGTATTTAAATGCCTACTGGTGTTTCCAAAACTTGACATCTAATTCTCTTTGAAAACCTATTCCAGATTTACAGAAGTGGTCAGCTCTCCCAATTGGAGACACATTTTCAAAAGAGCTCAGATCCTAATTAGACAACAGGTGGGTTTTCAGAAGTGCCCAGTGTGGGGTTTTGAGATATTTTGGAAAAATGGGAATAAAAATGGAATCAAAACAGGCACTGAGAGTATGAAAAACCAGGTTTACACGACCTCTATCAGTTGCAGCTTGAGATTTTATGTTTGGACTTGTTTGGACTTTATCAAAAGCCTTTCTATGAAGAAATTATACCTTTTAACTTCAATTAAGCAAGTTTCTACTATCTTCCTCTTCTGCAACACAGCCTTTTCTTCCCATCACATTGAGTTTCCTACAGAGAACAGTTTGGGGAAATGAGAGAATTTTTCTCTCTGTTTAATATTTACAGAAAGGGGATTTTTATTGTGTTATATTTCATTCCCAGGTCATCTTATTTTTTTCAGTTTCCTTCTGAATCCTGAAGCTTTTCATTTATCTATGTTCCTTTTAGAAATGTTTGAGATTTAATGGAAGCCTTAGAGTTTCTACTTCAAAAAATAAAAATGAGTATGAAAAAATGCTCATTTTACTTATATTTTCCATGTGCTATAAAATGATTTTACAATAAGCCCAAATTAGAGAGCGGTTTAGGAGAACAGAGCTGGGAAATGCAGAAAACAACATCTGTGTGAACTTTTTTCATATGCTCACTAAAGGTACAACATTGATTGGAATTTTTGCCATTTTTCTTTCAAGCAGAACAAAAAATTCTGGGTCTGCTACTGAAACATAACCCAGCTATTCTTTTGCCAAGAAAAGACCATGTAGTGGATTTGCCCAGTACTAATATTAGCTCAAAACCCATCATTGCCAGATCAATGTCTTGTATTGGGCTCTCTGGGTCCTATGTAGGTACCTCAGTAAGCGGCCCAATGTTTCAGATTGGAGTCCCATGGACCATGAAATCCTCGAGCTTCGCTGGGTGCTGTTATGAACTCTGCTAGGTAGAGCTAGGCAGAGCTCACAACCTCAGTGGGGAAATTTGGGGGTGGTGTGTCCATCGCCAGTTGGCTCCTGGCAAGCACAAAGCATTGGGGCCGCATCAATGCTCAGCATCTGGTGCTGGGAGCGCTCAGGGTGGTGGTACCCCATGCAGAGCAATGAAAGATGAGCTGAAGCTTGGTGAACTAGTTATGCATAATGCACCTTGTACTTGGGCCCAGGTACCTAGGAAACACCCCAAAAACCACGTAGAGGTCTCTGTATGACTGGGACAAAGCTGTGTCTACATTCAAACATCTGCGAGGGGGAGCTCTGAAACCCCACTGCCTGCTCCATTGAGCAGCTGGGTGCGCGAGGATGGACTGCACTTACCTTTCGCAATGTTTTTGGCGGGGGGGCGGTGGGGGGTGGGTTTGTGTGTCAGGGATTGTTCGTCATGTGCAGAGTCATATCAGTTTCTGGGTCCAGCTTAACGTGTCAGAGAAATGAGGTATCACTCTGCTTTCTCACCAAGGCAGGGGGCACGGGGCAGGATCACAGTAGAAGCCCAACTGCAATTGCCCAGAAGAAAAGCCCACCAATCCATCAACCATTGTCACCTTGGAGATGTGGGAATGCACAACCACGACCAGTGCAGGTACCTTGCAAACACACATCTGGCACTGCCTCATAGCCAGAGAGTCCAGAGCTCATGGGTAGGCTTTGCTCTGAGGGCCCATCTCGTTTTGGTAGTAATATACTACAGGTGAGGAACAGAAAGACCTTCCTAGTGCACAAAGAGAAATCAGATGCTCAACCCAAATTATTCACTAGGAGGATATGTGCCATAAGAAATCTCCCCTCTTCAGTTATACCAACACCTAACTTCCAGCAGAGAGGGAATAGCAATGGGGCATGCATTGAATGAATGACACTGCAGTTCTTGTTAAACACTTTCTTTTATTTTCTTCTTATTATTTGCCTCTCCTCCATTTTTTAGCTTGTAACACCAAAAGGTGTTGGAACAGGGGCTCCCTGATGTTGTCGCATTTCAGACAGTCAAATAAGATAATTTCACAAGGTTCCTTCAACTCCTTTATCCTCCAGTTCTGTGATATGATTCAATTTCCTGGGGATTAGTGACCAGGTGGGGTTAATGGTGCTCAGCTGCAAAGTAAGCCATCAGCTCCTCCCAGATGGTCAGTGCTTATCCCTGCATGTCAGTCACGACTGCTGCCCTGTGGCTCTAAGAGTTCTAAAAATTCCTTTGTGTTTTTCCATAGCCATCTAGGCAAACAGCCCCCCCCCCCCCAAAAAAAAAAAAAGGGGCTAGAAACAAAGCCCAGAAGTAATCACCCAGCTTTGAGGGGCAAGCAGACCTGCATATGGTACCTTTAAGTTTTGCCCTGCTAAGCAAACTTTTAAACAAAAGCTAAAGTGCTTTACTCATGGGCACCTTGCAAACAACTTCTTGCTGATTAGAGAGGTCTTCAAGCAGTTTATTCCTGGGACATGCTGAGGCAGCAGGTATCAAGCGGTCCTTTGTCAGCGCTGAGAACTCTACCCAGCTTCTCACAATCTGCTGAAGGAAGGGTTTGGCTTTCTCTGCGTGCATGACAGCTGCCATGACCTTCCCGTCAGCAGAGCCTGGTGCCAGGACTCTGGCAAAGTTTTGAAATATCTATGGCTGCAGATTGGTAGCTGGATGGGGACACAGAGGGTTGTTCTGGCAGAACTGGGATGCTGGGATGGGGCACGTGGACAAAAAGCCCCGGAAGCAGTGAGGATCCCATGACGCAGGGGAAGACAGCACACCCCAGCAGTCCTCATTAGTCCAATCTGGAGGAAAACCTCACTAGATCTAGCATCAGCCTGACCTGGAGCGAAACAGAAGGGCCTGACGGGACAAGGGGTAATGGTTTTAAATTAATAGATTCAGACTAAATGTAAGGAAGAAATTTTTTATTATGAGGGTGGTGAAACACTGGAACAGGTTGCCCAGAGAGGTGGTAGATGCCCCATCCCTGGAAACATTCAAGGTCAGGTTGGATGGGCTCTGAGCAACGTGACCTACTTGAAGATGTCCCTGCTCATTCCAGGGGTGGTTGGACTAGATGACCCTTCCAACCCAAACCATTCTATGATTCTAAAATTTACTGTGCCCAGCCCCATTATTTATTGGGGTCCAGGGTGCTGCCCATACCCATGGCAGCTGTATGCCTACATTGTCCATGCCCAACTCCAGATCTCCAAAGTGCATCCACCAGTGCTGAAAGATTTTCCAGCATCCCACCCACCTCCTGCTCTGGGAGCTGCTCCCGGCAGAAGAGAGGAGCTGAGCTGGGAAGGGGTTTTCTGGCAGTAATAGCAGGGCAGGGAAACCAAAGCCAAGCCCGTGCCAGCCCCCAGCTAGCCACAGGCACAATTTCTGACCTTCATGAAATCATCAACCCTCTGTCCTGGGAATACAGACTCCAAAAAACTGCCCAGAGGACCTGTTGTGCAAACAGCGGGGAGAGGGGAACTTCTTTCCCTTAATGGGCCAATTATGTACTTAATAAGAAAGATTACTTGCTTAAAGGGCTTTAGCCAGTTCAGACCCTGAGATCTGGAGCATCTGGGCCATGGAACCCCATCACCCTGCATCCAGGCAGGGGGCATGGGCAGAGGCAACCCCCACCAGCTACCATGGCTCCTGCAAGGCAGGACAGCTGCGAATAAATGTGCAACTCATAAAGCTGAAGGAGCTCTGCAAGCTATTAGGTAATTAAGCAAAGTGAGGGCTCGGAGCGCCCGGCTGATGCTTCCAGCCCATGGCTGTGCTCTCTTTAGAGTCTGATTGGATAAAGGATTTTTATTAACTTCATATTTTTCCTTCTAATTTTCCTCTCTTTGCCTTTCATATTACAGGCCCTGAGCTCCTCTGGTCTTGTGGTGATGTTTATTGGCACTGGCAGGTTGCAACACCCCTGCAGGCTTCCCACAGACAAACCCCAGAGTGCAGACCACGAACCGAAGCAACTTCATACGCTGCCTTTGCTGTGAAATTGCTCAGGCACTTCCCTCCCGGTTTTCCTCTCGTCCTCCCCACCTTCCCAGCTGGAGCCTCCTCCCCCCCCGCTGCGCCTCTCCTTTTCCAGCAGAAGAGGCAGCAGGCCCAGAAAAGCAGCTGGTTTGCAGGGCATCGCCAAATTCATCTTTTCGCTGCTCCTTGAGGCTGTGGTTCGAGGTAGGAAACAAGCCCCAGTGGGCTGCAGCAGCTGCCACTTCTGCACAGTGCAGGATGGACTCCAGACAAGGGGAGGGATGGAGGGACGGTGGCTTTGAAGCAGCAGCAAAAGGCATGGGCATCTGCTTTTGGCTCCATCATAGACCTGCTTCATCTTCAAGGTCAGGTAAATTGAATCCATCCAACCTGGACACCTGGGAACTTGCACTTTGTCCCCTTAAATACACTCCTACTATCTTCAAAGTGGGTGCATAAAAGCTTAAAAATGCAAGGGTATATTTTTGGTGCCATAGTGCCAGTGTTTGGGTATCTACTTTCTGCTCCAGAGAGCTCCCCAACATTTCTTTGTGGCAATGAGCACAGGGGAGTCCCGAGCACCTTCCTGGAAGCTCTCCACAGCTTGCAGAAGTTGTGCCATGGGATTTATTTAACCTCCTGCAGTTGCTTGTTGTGGCCCATCGAACAGTGGACTCTGGTTTGCGAGCAGGCTGGATCAGCTAAATTGGCATATTCTTCTTGATGCTCACAGGCACATCTGTTAGCGACAGCTGGCTGCGAGCCCAGCCTCCCTTTTTTAATATCACTTTGGGGTTTTGCTGGTAGTGTCTCTGGACAGTAGGAGGCAAAGAAAGAAGTGGCAAACCCCCAGAGTGCCACCAGTGAATCCAAATAAAAGGCGAACGGGAAAGCGCCTGTTTGACTAGCAGCAGTGCCTGGTTTTGGTGGCCCTCCAGCTGCTCGTTATAATAGCAGGGGAGTGGCTGGGTCACTTGATTTATTTCAGCCCCTTGTCCTGGAAGAAAGCATAAAAGATGCTTTGTTTCCATGAATAGGAGATGGGGAGCGCTCCAGCCTCCAAATCTTCCATTTGCCAATGGAGCCTGATGCACTCCCCCCATGTGGGATCCATTTGAGCCTGAAAACTTGACAAGGAATGTCATAGCAACACCAGGATGTTCCCCCATCCAGCACAGCAGCGGCAGCTTATTTGTTCAGCGCTCAGCTGCTGTGCGCAATCAATGCAACATGTAGCATGCAATGGGCTTTAAAGTTATATGGGTAACCTCTGGCTGTGTCGAAAAGATGCTCTGTCCACAGGGAGTGCTTTCTGAGCCGCACTCAGCATTGTTTAAGCTTCTAGGCATCTCGCCTGGCCCTTACAAGCCCTCATCCCTCCCAAGCACTTGTAAAACTTTCGAGCCGTGTCATTTCCACCCTTTTGGGACTGCTGCCATATTCAGTGTGAATCCCCCAACCCAGACTCATCAGCCTGTTTAGGTTCCTACCTTCTTCACAAACTGGATTTAGGACCCAAAAGGTGATGTTGGATCTGGACCGACACATCTATGATTGTCTGCTGATTAATGTGATTTTTTTTTTTTTTTTTTTTGAGTCCCTACTCTTTATGGCTGCAAATAAAAGCTGAAGAGCTCAGAGAGACCTAGCTGATGCCTTTTTGAGTCTGTGAACAGCCTGGAGTAGTAGTTCAGAGGAGCAGCACATTAGAGGACCTGCACTGGTAGCAGTCTCTTTTGTTTTAAATAAATGAGTCTAAATCATTTAAATAATTTTAAAGGCATCAGCTTTAATGGAAGCAGCAGAGATATGTGTACCAAGATCTGTCTGACTGGTGTCCTGCTTCCAGTGTCACTGCTACGGTCTGAAGAGACATGGGGTATGGTGTGAGATGACTCTGAAATCTGAGATTACCCCAAGTTAGTAGTATATCATTATTTAAAAACATTTCTACACAGCCCTTTGCAATCTCTGAACAATAACAGCATTCTCCCTGATCTGCAAATAACTTAATGGAGGTATTTTCTGCAATTACTAAGGCTACTTGAAAAAGACCAGACAGGTCAAAAGACCTGCCCAAGTCATGTAGATGAAGAGTTCAGAGTTGAATTTCAGCTTCTGGACTTAGGTGGAAAACGGAAAATAAATAAATAAATACATACGTATTGAAAAACTCAGTGATGTGATTAGCTGCATTTTTTTTCCCCTGGCCATTCATCCACTTGTCTCCGCTATACTGAGGGTCACTGCAGTGAGTTGTTTCTCTTATCTGCTGGAAGAAGCTTTTCTCCTGGCAAAAGAGAAAAGGCCTTTTCATATCATATGGCGGCCCCTAAGGTAACAGTCCAGAGAATAGTTTGGCTAGCAAAAAGCTCTGCTCAGAAATTACTCAGTCCATGCTGATTAAGCCAACACTGAGCTTGAGTGACTTAACTTGGCCATGTAATGCTCATTTGTCTTGGCATGTCATTTATCAGCCTGGCCTGAGCCCAGAGACATCCGAATCCTTTCTCCATCCTCAGCTGCAGGACAGTGACAGACACTGGTGAGAAGGACCATCCAAAAGGACCTCAACCTTTCAGGATTTTTCTTTCTAGTGGGAAAGAAGCAGCTGTATTTCCATAGTTTCAGCATCATCAGCCATTACAGATGGTCCCAGCACCGCTGGTGTCTCAAACACTTATCATAGAAGCATAGACTGGTTTGGGTTGGAAGGGACCTCAAAGCCCATCTAGTTCCAACCCCCTGCCATGGGCAGGGACACCCTCCACTAGACCAGGTTGCCCAAAGCCCCATCCAACCTGGCCTTGAACACTTCCAGGGAGGGACCATCCACAGCTTCTCTGGGCATCCTATGGCAGTGTCTCACCACCCTCACAGGGAAGAATTTCTTCCTAATATCTAATCTAAATCCACCCTCCTTCAGCTTAAGGTCATTACCCCTTGTCCTGTCATTACATGCCCCGATAAACAGTCCCTCTCCAGATTTCCTGGAGCCCCTTTAGGTACTGGAAGGTGCTATAAGGTCTTCCCAGAGCCTTCTCTTCTCCAGGTTGAACAACCCCAACTCTCTCAGCCTGTCTTCATAGCAGAGGTGCTCCAGCCCTCTGATCAATTTTGTGGCCTCCTCTAGACTCACTCCAACAGGTCCATGTCTGTCTTGTACTGGGGCCCCCAGAGCTGGACGCAGTACTGCAGGTGGGGTCTCACGAGAGCAGAGTAGAGGGGCAGGATCACCTCCCTTGACCTGCTGGTCACGCTTCTTTTGATGCAGCCCAGGACACGGTTGGCCTCAACACCTTCAACGTGACTTCCTCAGTTGCCATTCATTTCTTTTCTGATGACCTCCTTCTTGGTTTATAACCAAATCCTTGTTCATTTTGGCACTCACTACACCTGGAGAGGGCCAAGCCCAAGCTCCAACTGACCTCACCATGCCCATCTAGGTCACTCTGCAGCACCCTTCCCAATGGATATTTCCACCTCTGAGAAACTGCCTATCACCATCTGACTAGTATAGACTCAAGTGAGCTTTAATGACAAAGAAAAAAATCCCCAACTTTTAAAACCTCTTTTTATTTTTGCTGTTTCCTTCAGTGTTTGTGTGTTCTTAAACTACCAGCTCTTGCAGGCCAAGGATGCTGTGTGGCTGCCTGGAAATGGCTTAGCTCTCTGGAAGCACTGCCATTAACAACTAATAAACGTCAAGATAAACTCCATAATCACTGATTGTTGCATCCAGACCTGAAAGTTCCCTGGATTGCTTTACCTTTAAGCAAAACCACCACCTTACTGGATTGACACATTTTTTACGGCCAGAAGGTGCTATTAGATTTTGTAACTCAACCTCAAGGGACAGATTTCAGGCAGAGAGCATCTAATATCCACAAAAGGCTTGCTGAAAAGCAGCCGAGTGCAGGGCTCAAGCACGGGTACAGCAGTCCCAATGTGTTACTGTGAGCTGCCCATGTTCAGCCGTGAGCTGATCACTGTCATAAGGTGACCTTGTAATCCTGGTCACCTGCTGGTCCAATTAAATTATGGACATCTGCAAAATATAAGCCAAGAGACTCCCCATGTCCTTGCGGTGCACGAATTGTATTTTATAATGATTCCAAAACAGTTCCAAGTGAAAATAAACCACCCTGCACAAGAGCTAACACAGGCAGGGTGCAGACCTGAAAAAGAACTGGAAAAAATTAACTTCTGGTATATATTTCCTATGGTTCCTTTCAGTTAACTCACTGCAATGCTTAAAATACTTCCTTGCCATATGAATCTGCTGCGGTATATTTAACACATTACCGGTATGAAATGATTCAAGCACGAGCTTCTTTTATCAGCGAAGTCCAAACTACTTTTCCTCCCTCTGAACCAGTGATGGAGCTAAACCAAAGCCACAGATCTGATCACTCTCTGAACATTTGGGTAAGTTTGGATCTTCAACCTAGCATCATGTACAGTCCTAATTTGTTAATAGACCCACACCTAAGTCCCAAATCCAAATGTTGTTGGATTTGGAGGTTGTTCCTCATAACAAAAGTGATCCAAAACTCCATTTTGAGGAGACTTAAGCTTTGAGGAAGTTTGGTTCTGACAAAAAGCAACCACTCATTAACTTTCTCTAAAAAAAACAGAAAGGAGAAACTGGAATTTTACCCCTCTTGTGTTTGGATAGAAGATTTCATATTGTTCCAAAATTCTACTGGCAAACTCTATGGTGTGGGGCAAAACAGTGAAGTTTTACAGGGTGAGGAAATTATGGTTTTGAGGATTTGTCCTAAATGGATTTGGGATTTTTTTTTTTTTTTTTTTTTTGGGGGGGGGTGGGGTAAGGAAATTGTACCAGATCTTTTTTCCTGGCATGTACAACCATTTATTTACTAGTTTTTATATCAGGATAGTGAGAACCAATGGGTAGAGATGAGCAGTCACAGGACAGTTTGCTCTTTGACTTGGTCTCCTTGGGTAACTTGGACTAGTTCCTTGGGCAGACCTGGCTGATGGCATCTGCTGTCACATTGGCAGAGTGGACCTCTCCAGCTTGCCAGGTCTGTCCCAGGCTGCTCCCAGGGATGGTGCAGGAACAGGCACACTCCTGGGACCACTTCCAATAGATGGCTGGATGCGGTCACCCTGTTTTAGAGGTTAACAGAGTTTAATAGAGTGAATGTAACCAGACTATTAGTCTCCAAGTCAAAGAATAACTCCTGGCAATGTTTGATTAATACAGATGTAGCCATTGAGGTCACTGCGACAAACTGGAGAGACAGACACATTTAAGTACTCTGAGGGATGAAGGCTGAAAGAAGATAAGAGTCTAGTCTATAAATCCTCTGCTTTTTCACTAGATAGATAGGAATAACACAGGCAGCAGCACTTAATGCTATATCACTAACCCAAAATCACAGTTCTGAGCAAGATGTTGAGCTCTTCAGCTGAGACCATCTTCAGCCTTCCAGACCCAATCGTTAGTTCTTTTTGCCAAGATGATGCTCTGGAAACCCCTAAACTCTGGAGTGGAACAAGTCAAACAGATGCCATAGAGTCTGCCAAGAAAGACACGGATTCTTTCTGTGTCTACTGTGCCCTGTCATGGTAATCATCAGCAATAATTTTAAGATCCCATCCTCTGTCTTGTTGTGCAGTGTCATGAACGCTTTTCCAGCAGAAAGATCAAAGAGGAAACCCTAAAACCACCCTGTCCTTTAAGTGCTCTTCAGAGAATGACATGGTCTGAATGACCCCATGCTCCAAATGCCCTTGGTCTTCCAGCATGCCTCTCACAGGACAGTACCTCCAAGGCGGCACCATCACACATCAAAATCACATTTCTGAGCCTCTCCACAGCTTCCTGGTCTGACCTTCTATACCACAGATGAATGCCATGCCAGACCTACTCAGTCTGGAGTATTATCTTAAATTGCTAATGAAAGTCAGTTTGCACTAACTCACCAAACTCTGATCTGCCTGAGGAGGAGGACAGGCAGCTAAGAGAGCAATATTTTAAACCTCCTTGCACAGCTCCCCAGAACAGCCTTGTAAGAATCCCGAGTCTTTAAGCTTAAGATCAGAGAAACTACTTCACATCAGAAGACCTTCTGCATGTGGTTGCTGTGCTCTGAACCACTGTGGGTTTCCAACAGGTTCTACAGAAGATCTAAAGTACAGCTTTTTTCCATGGCTGTTTAGTTTTGTGCATCTATTTAGCAGGAAGGACACAATCCTACCAGCAACCTAACTTGTGCTTGGAAATCATGACTTTGTAGACATTCTGTTTTCAAGTCTATGGGAGATACGTGCACCTACAGCCCATTGGGAGAGGCTGCTCCGCTGCTTGGTGGTGGTTCAGGCTCTCTTTGGATGCTCTGGGCTAAAGCCAGACCTCAGATGGGTACCCTGACTCAGTTCCAGAGCTCCTTCTCATCTGTTCCATCTCAGATCTGCATGACTCAGGAAGAAGAGACACAAACAGAGAGGAGACTTTAAAAACAATCCTGAGTAGGACAGCACCTCTGTGTTTTAGGTTCCTCATTGTGCTCCTTGGTGGCAAATTCCTCTGCATGTAGAAGATGCCATCAGCCTCCCCAGGTCTCGTACAGAGGCATCTCAATACATGAAAGTCACCAAGGCATTGCTGCCAATATTTTTTGTTGGGTTTTTTTGTTGTTCTTTTTTTTTCACTCCAAGTTTCCCTCTTGTTTTAGACCGCTTTCATCTCCCTCTGTCTCTTGAGCACTGTCTCATTGTGCATCTGTTTTCCCTTTGCATGTTCTCCCTTCCCCCCATGTTTATTTTTGTAAGCAGACTGTTGTTTTTATTCAATTCCCCTTGGCTTTCTTTGGGTTTTTCAGTTCTCTAATCTTCCCTGCAGCTCTCCCATCTCTCCACTTACCTTCCATCCTGGAGTGCCACTGGGGCCCTGTTTCCAATTAGGTCTGTTTTGTCTTGTTTACTGGACTTTTCCTCTCCCCTATGTTGCACAGCAGCCACCTTTTATTCTTTTTCTTTTTTTTCCCCTTGCTGGTCAGAAGCCGGGAAGCTACTTCTTCACTGCTGCTGGTTTTATTCATTTATGTCTTTCCTCAAGAAATAGAGTAGATGGCTGTTTAAAAATGTTTACACTCTAATCGTAGCAACTGCTATGGAAATTAGTTTCATGCATATTAAATTGTAGTAAAAAAGTCAATCTTAATATCCTCTCTTTTTCTTTTTTACCTCAAAGCATCTCATCAAATGTAGACCAAATCCTGCTTGCTACCAAATTTCCTTATTGAAAGACCTGCAGATCCTGGTCACTGAGCACCCAGGTCCTCATCAAGACCTCCTTCTTAAAGACTGCTGCTGAGAAGAAGTCAGAAACACCCTTCTGAGCCTACAGAAAAACAATACAAATTTCCAGTGCAACCTCTTGCTTAGGTCTCCTGCAAGGTTTGCCAAAACCACACCACTTCCAAGAAGCATTCAGATAGTAGCAAACCTGCCTTTCCTGGCAGAAAAACGATCTGAGGGGAGAATTTCTCACTGGATCTGGTTCATATTCAGTGTTACCTTGTGCTGTCATATCTGGGTAGTACAGCAGGGAAAAGTTAGCACCATAAGGGAAGGCAAATTTTATTAACCAGAAAAAAAGCTTAGAGAGCAACGTGGGTTTCATCTGCTCATTTCCTTTCTTTTTTTTTTTTTTTTTTTTTTAAGAAAGAGGAAACAAAATAAAAGTTAACTTCTTGGCAATCTTCTATCCCCTCAAAACTTACTCTTTTCAACCTCTGGAGGAAAAAGTACGGCTGACCAATATGTGTATGGGTAGCAAAATCAGATTCTACAGTAATAAAATTTGTGGGGAAAATTATCCACCAACTTTGAGAATTCCAGCAGTGCTCAAAGATCTAAATGTTTGGCAACACAAGGCATTCAAGAAATCTGAACGGGTGATGTTGGGTTTGGTTCTTTGAAAGCTTTCCTTCTCACTCCCCTTTGGTTTTTTTTTTTTTTTTGTTTGTCTTTTTTTTTTTTTTTTTTTTTAAATACTTGATTCTTATGAGCAGAAGTGGTTAACTCAGGAGTTTATGAAACAAAAACCTTGGCTTCTATTCCTGGCTCTTGCATTCACTTTCTGCCTACTCTTGGAAAAGTACTCTACTTAAAACTAGATCTATAAGCAGGCTCAGGCTGTTCCAGGCATCAGGCACCCAGGATCTCTATAAGCAGATTAGATGACTGAATAGGATCACCCAAAGACAGAAAGCAGATCTTAAAAATACCTGGGGCAACCTGTAGAAAATGGGAAGATGGGCAAGACCCAGGGCTTCTAGATACCTGGTCCTGGATGCAGGAATACATGGCTATCTGGGAGTCTCTAGCTGGGATTTTCAGCTCTGAATCTTTTTTCTAGATTAGGTACCTAAGTCACATTAGCCCAATTTTAGGAAACCTGCAGGAAAATGCATTCTTTGACAATGAAAGAGGAAAGTGGGGAGTTATCTTCTCAAATATCCCCTAAATTTGTCTGAGGCAGGAGCTTTAACCTACATCTTGACTTTTGGGGTAGGTTTTTGGGCATCTCCTTGGTGGGGTAGGCAAACTAACAGGAGACCGGTCAAGTTCAGTCACTGGGCTGTGGAATATGATGGGACACATGTGGCAACATCAGTAAGTTTCGTTGCCACCTCTGGTTGGTGCAAAACCAAATATAACAACTGTGCTCAAAGAACAACATGCTGTGGAGGAGATCCTAGAGGAAGGACCATGGATCAAACAGGCAGTCTGAGCGCTCTGCTTTGCCTCTGATGTGACACAGGGTTCTGAGCAGGGTGACATTTTCAAGGCTGGTGTAATTTCTCTGCCAGAGACTCAATGCCCATGGGGCTTTGCCAGCAGTAATGTGAATGTGCATAGCCCTCAGCCACAGGAATTTGAAGGATCCCTGTAAAATCCCATGTTGGAAGTCGCACTTAGGTCCATTTGTAGCTTTAGCTCAGAAGCCCGATTCTGTGATCTGTCTGCACCCATGAATTCTGGTTTGCTTTATGAAAGATGTGAATATTCATACAATCCAGTTGTGTTGAAGAGGTGAGCTGGAGTCAGCCAATTGTGTAGCGTGTGTGCATTTAAATATTTCATTAGAAGTGTGTTTTGGAAAGACAAAAAAGAGCAGCACAATTTTAATAAATAATCCTATCAAATGTTTACGATGCCAAAGCCATAATATAAATCAATAGGTTTAGATTTCAGTATGATAAATATACCTTAAAACAGATGATTTGAAAATAATTTCCTTATTCACTTACCTGCCAAATTTTCTGTACAAAGATCTTTGTTTCTCCAGCTACTCCTGATAACATCACCGCCACCTGAAACAGCTTTTGGACTGAACCTCAAAAGCAATCCAAAACTCATGAATCATGTAGTCTCGCATGCACAATGAGAAGAGGACCTTCTAAAAACACTGACTAGTAAAAATCATTGTTTATAAGAAGTTAGGGAACAGGAACATGTGTGTGTGGTTCATGGGTCGAGTGATGAGCACAAAATCTTGGCAACAAGCAGCTTTTATTCTGCTTGATCCCCCTACAATGTGAAGAGGATAAAAAGAATTGAAGAAGCATTTTCCAGTAATCAGTAAAAAAATTAAAGGCTTCAATCAAAATAAAATGGTACTTTACCTCAATGGGAAGGACTAGGCATGAGGCTTGGTGTTTGCTTTACCACTTTCTTAGACGCTTAGCTTTTGTTCCTGAGTACAGAATCATGACTATTTGGCATCCACAGCCAAAATTGCCCCCAAGGTCAACTCTGGATATGCTTGCATCTTCCTGGAGCCGTCTGGGCAGCAGTGGGGATCCAGGAGAAGATACCAACTGCAGATCTCCATTTTGTGAGGAAACCTTCTATAATTGCATTTTTGGAGTCCACACCCAAATCCTGTCACATAATGCCAATGATAGGGTTTCTTCCAGTCATTCTTGTCATATGGTCTTTGATTGCTTGGACCAGAGAGCTGTTCCTTCTTGTCTGAAAGCAGCCATCCCATTGCTAGACTGGAATGACTCTTACTTTTCCAGGATGAGAATCAGATGAGGTCTATGTCCTAAAGAGATTATTACTTTTTTTTGGTTTGTTTTAAAAATATCTGAAAAGCATATATTTTGCTCACAGTATATTTTAGCTACTGGCAAATGTTTCTAGCCATGCTAGCGAGCTGATTATATCCCTCCCAAGCTTCCACTTGGAAAGAAAAAGGTCTTAGTAACAGTTGCTAGCAAAAACATTCTGGAATGGATTTGTTGATAGAAGATGACTGCTGTGCTTTCAGAAGGAAAATTAAACTGAAGAACAAGTATATTTAAGCATAATTGCTTTAAAAACAGAACACATGCTATATTATAATCTGTAGTTCACTGGAAAATGGCATAATCATGACAGCTGAATTCAGTACAGTGCTCTAGAAAAGTTATGCTAATTTGCAACGAGTCCTGCTTGCAGCTTTCTATCTGACTACGTGTAGAATGCCTCAATGCCTCTGGAGAACAACTCAGCTTGGGTTCTGGTAGGACAGCAAAGTAAGCTTCAGAAGCAATTTTCAGGAATGTCATTTTGCAGATCAAGACAATCTTACTGAAAACTGTTTTTCAAACAGTATCCAATTCCCTCTGGTGGCTGGGTAACCCCAATGTGACTGAGCCATAGGGTCCAGACTGGCTGCGTAATGACCTTGTCCCTGGTATTACGTAGCATCTTCTCATTGGGCTCTGTTAACCATGACACACTATTAGTGTGTTGAAATAAATGCTAATAATGATTCTTCCCTGGTGAAGTTTTTAGTTTGCATCTGATAAAAGATGAACTTTGAGTTACTAACAATTCTCTTAAAGTCTGATACTCAAACAGAGATAATATTATCACCCGATTTTCATTTTGGAAAACTGGAGCTTCCCCAGTACATGAAATAGGGGCAGATTCAGACAAGTCCCTTTGTCCAGTGGGCCTGAACCCTGGAGGTCTGAATAGTGGCTCACACATCCATGAGCCAGGATTTTATTGCAAACTTCCAAATGATCATTTATTGCATAGCTCAGAAATTAATTCTGGCAAACAAATAAATAAACCTTGTCAAACCACTCAACAGGTTTTTCTGCTTGCCTTTTCTACTTTATTTTACCCTTTCCTCTTTGTGTTCTACATCACATGCTTCTTGTGGAGAATGAGGCCACCTCACAGGAATGGACATTATAGGAGCTCTTCTAGTCAATGCTGTTGTAGGTCAAAATGAGCACTTCCTAAACAGCAAAACCAGATGTAAGGCATGACAGCCATAGCAAATCCCATTATAGACCAGAGCACTGGAGAAACCAGCAGGTAAATGGGCCTGTGTTGGTCAGACTTTGCCACACTGCTGTCTTACTGTGTTAGGAGGTAAGCTTTTTCAATGAAATGTCAAAAGATACCAAATCATGAGCAACACCAGCCTTCGTGTAGCTCTGAAGGAAGGAAATAATCCATCTCAAGATGCGTTGAGCCTATGTTAAGTTTCTTTGGAGCTTGTAAAGCAAGCAAGAATAATAAACAAGTGAAAGCTGAAGGAGGTTGGAAGGAGCCTGGTGTATATAACAGGAATTCAGCTTTGCTGCCACCAGGATTCCAGCAGGCCTTCCCATGACAGACTTACACTAGTCTCTTCTCAGTTCAGCAAAGTTTAATTAATCTTCCAAAATTCTTAAAGACCCGATTTTTGAAAGAAGTTTCAACACAACTTAGCACACACCCCTCTGATCCCACAAAGAACTGCATAATTTTTTTTTTTTTCCCCATCCATGAAAGTATCCTGAGCAAATGAAGGTGCTCCATCATATCAGTGCACCAGTTCTCTCAGGCATGTCTGTCACTGAAGTTGAGACTGCTCGCTGGAGAATGAGGAGGGGGCCAAGCTCTGCGTAGGGAGAGAGTTGCTGAGTTGGCATTAGATGAGCTATGCTCCTTTGGGACAACAATAGCTGGGGGACAGCACTGAGCCATAGCCTGTGGACATATTTGCTTCACAGCTTTCCCCAGTGTTAGATGTAGATGAGAGCCATGTATTCGTATTGGCCAAAACTCCACCAGCATTTCGTAAACACTTGGAAATGATTCTTCCAAGAGTGTAAAAGATGTTCATTATGGTTAGTAGCTGTGTTCTGATTGTCTGCTAAATGGTGTTCAAGACAATGAGGAAATACAGGAGATGAAATGCATGAACACATTAATTAAACCCTTTCAATACAAACCTGGGAAGCTGTACTGGCTGTATATATTAGCATCACATTAGAGCGATGGGTAAACTGAGGCACAGAACAATGACTTGGCTTGCTGGTGCCACTCAGAAGGTTGGACCTGCACGACAATCTGTTTTGCAGTTGATCATTTCTGTCTGGCTCCAGAAGCTATAGCAAGGAAGATACATTTTGCCAGCAGTAAATATCCCAAGAGTGATGAGATTATTAGTGTCAGACGTCTCTTGCGCTCTCTGTGTATAGAACCACTGTCCAGTAACACCAAGGATTATTTTGATAAGCAGTTGGTCTCAGGCAATATTAGTTTGTGGGAAAGTTTCTTGGATGGAGCAAGTCTTCTCTACAAGGCTCATTAAATTGCATTTTGCTACATTTACTGCACGTGGCCAGTTTCCCTTGTATGGATTGACTGTTTATGCTCATTTCTCAGCTGTGTTTATTGGTAAAGTTTCATAGCCTTAATCACAAATGTGTAACAGCCCTAACCAATATAGAGCATCCACCATTTCTAATAACATATGGTCTGACCACTCAATAGCTTAGATGCCATGGTTCATTAATTCTCCACGGGAGTAATAAGCATTTGGTATTGTCTTATATTGTAAGCCAATTTATTATTCCAAAGGGATAAAAAAAAAAAAAGGACCTGCTATAATCTGAGTTTAAACAGTCCCTTGTGTAATTTTTCCAGAGCTATGCTGCTGTGTGACAACAAAATCAAAGCCACAGGACTTTTGTCTTGGTTAAATAAATGTCACTCCCAATTGATTGAAAGCCTTCAGATGCAAAACTCTAGTTTATCTCTAAGGTCATTCTGATGTGTTTCTTTCACTCACTCTGTTTTGGAGAACACCCATCCTTAGCATGAGGACATGAGAAAGAAAGAACAAGTAAAGTAGACAAGTAAATTTAGAACAAATTAGTTGCTGCACCACACCAAAAGCCTGGGAAACTTCTACTGTTGGAAATCAGAAACTCAGAAGGGTTGAATCTGAAGTGAGCCTCACCAGGCTCCTAGTGATATGGAAAGAAGGTTTCTAATGAAGAAAAGCATGGCATTTTTGCCTCAATTCTTTGTGGTGTTAATACCTGGATAATTTTATGGCTATTACCATAGGTCAATTGTATGAGGTTCAGCAAGGCTCAGTGCTAGGTCCTGCACTTGGGTCACAACAACCCCATGCAACACTACACGCTTGGGGAAGAGTGGCTGGAAAGTTGCCGGGCAGAAAAGGACCTGGGGGTGTTGGTTGACAGTTGGCTGAACATGAGCCAGCAGTGTGCCCAGGTGGCCAAGTGTTCAAGGCCAGGTTGGATGGGGCTTTGGGCAACCTGGTCTAGTGGAGGGTGTCCCTGCCCATGGCAGGCAGGCTGCTTGTGGTGGGTTGACCCTGGCTGGGGGCCAGGTGCCCACCAGAGCCGCTCTATCACTCGCCTCCTCAGCAAGGCAGGGAGGGGAGAAAGGAAGATGGAGAAAAAACAATCCCAAACTTGTGGGTCGAGATAAAGGCAGTTTAATGTAGCTAAAGCAAAAAAGCCGTGCGCGGAAGCAAAGCAAAAAGCAAAGATTATTCTCTACTTCCCATTAGCAGGCGATGTCCGGCCACTTCCTGGGAAGTAGGGCTTCAGTAAGCGTGCCCCCTTACTCCGGAAGACAAACATTGTAAAAAAAAAAAACAACGAATGCCCCCGCCCTGTTCCTCCCCCTGTTCTCAGTTTCTTACTGCTGAGCATGACATCATATGGTATGGAATATCCCTTTGGTCAGTTTGGGTCAGCTGTCCTAGCTGTGTCCCCTCCCAAGATCTTGCCCACCCCCAGCCTGCTGCTGGGGAAAAAGAAATGTTGGAAAACCTTGATGTGTGCTGGCACTGCTCAGTAGTAGCCAAAACACTGGTGTGTTATCAACAGTTTGCTAGCTACCAATACACAGCACAGCACTATGAGAGCTGCTGTGGGGAGAATTAACTCCATCTCAGCCAGACCCAATACACTGCTCTAGATGATCTTTAAGGTCCCTTCCAACTCAAACCATTCCATGATTCTGTGATTATATGAGGTGCTGAAGCATGTCCAAAGAAGGACAACAAAGCTGGTGAAGGGTCTAAGGCACAAGTCTGATGAGGAGCAACTGAGGGAACTGGAGAAAAGGAGGTGGAGGGGAGACCTTATCACTCTCTGCAACTACCTCAAAAAAGGTTGTAGCCAGATGGGTGTTGGTCTCTTCTTCCAAGTAACAAGCAATAGGACAAGAGGAAGTGGCCTCAAGTTGTACCAGATGACGTTTAGATTAGATATTAGGAAAAATTTATTCATGAAATGGGTTGTCAATCACTGAAGCAGGCTGCCCAGGGAAGTGGTTGAGTCACTATCCCTGGAGGTATTTAAAAGATGTATAGATGTGGTACTTAGGGACATGGTTTACAGTGGACTTGGCAGTACTAGGTTAACGGTTGGACTTGGTGATCTTGAAGGTCTTTTCCAACCTAAATGATCCTTTAATTCTATTATTCTATGATATCAGTGTTCTAATCAGGCTCCATCAAGGAATCAGTTGATTTTAGTAAGATTGAGGAGGCATTACATGGCACAGCAATTGTTGCATAGCCAACAAGGTATAAGAAGGAGGATTAAATCTTCCTCTGAAACTCAAACCACCACCTGAGAAACTGAATAGCCAACCTGATCAACTGGCAGTGGGATTGATGCTGTCATCAGCCAGGTTGTTCGGTACTTTGGGTCATTTGACTGGTTCATTGTTGACTTTCTGCAGTTGCTTCTCATCCTCCCAGGACACCTCCCACCATAAACCCAGCAGCACAGTCTCCTTTGAAAATGCTTTCATGTGGGGAAGTTGATTCAGTCACAGATCAAGAGGATGAGACGTTATGCGGGCTGTGGACCATGCTTTCACATCAGCCCACAAGATATGTAGGACTGCAGCCAACTTATCCTTAAAGAGAGAATACTCTTTTTTGAGTTTTCTAAATTAATTCCTGAAATGTAAGGTGCCAATAGAAGTGTAGTGATGGAGAATGACATCTAGTGGCTCCAGTCCACTAGAGTCTTTAACTGACTCCAGTTTGTAGTGTTTCTGTGCCAGGTTTTGTTTGTTAAAATACCCACTTGTGCTACCACTGGTGGTAGTGGTGAGAGCTCTAGTATTCAAACAAGTTATTCATAACCATTACAATTTTTAGACCTGATGAGGGTAAGGTTAGCGAGGAAGGGAGCTACAGGGTGGTAGCAGGTTCATAACAATGCTTAGACCTTTGTCGTCCCCAGTGTAACTTGAATATTTCTTTCAAGTCATTCGTAGCAATTGTTAGGGATAGGCAATGGCCAAGGCTGTTGACTATAGATCTCCCATTTATGGAAGTGATCTTTCCCATTACAGTTTTCAATTTTTTTTCCTTGAATTGTGAGAAAAGAGCTAGTAAAATTGAAGCCTATTTTCTCTTCAGCCTTCTATTGGCATTGCTGACCAGAATGCAAATCACCCAAATGACAGTAGATCAGAACTGAAAAGAATAAAAGGTGAGGAGAGTAATTTTTTTACTTTGAAGCCTGTTGTCCAGGCCTAGTTGATACTTCTGAATAAGTCATTTCTCTATATTGACAACTGTTAACAGCTCTTGGCTGAAAGTCAACTTTGTTCACTTAATTTCTCCAAAGTTCTGTTCAATCTGGCCAGAAAAAGAGATATTTTCTTCCCTTGAGAGGTGTGAATCAGATGACATGTTTGTGGCTGTGTCTATGCTGCAGGATTTGAGTGAGTTCCCTAGCCTCATTTGAACCCTTTATCTGCCAAGATCGCTCATCAGAGCAAGACTCCAAATCCTCTCATGTCAATGTTGCACTAAGGAGGGAGCCTGGGCACATGGCCAAAGGGCATGAGACACTGTGCCCAAGCCCTGAGCCCATTGTGCCCCATTTCTCCTACTAAATGAGAAGGGTGGGAATACCTCCTAGACATGAAGGCCAACAGGCGTAGTATGACCTGCATGTAGCATGATCTCTCATTCTTCAGGATGGTTGGGTGCAACCTGCCTGTTGGGAATGGTGCCTGCAAGGTCCCATTTCCAAGCCATACAGGGACGCTGTTTGGACACTGTTAGTTGGCCCCAAACAAAAGCACGGCAGGGTGAGTTCTGGCTGTGCAATGGCAGAGATGATGGCACTTCGAGGTGCTATCTAGCTGGCTGATGCAAATGTACTCTTGGGGTACCGGGCTGTGCAGTCTGTGGAAGGATACATCCGCCCTACAGTCTCGGTATTGCTCTAAGAGTGAATAAAAATCAAAGCAAATCACTTTTGTGGAATATCCTATTTGAGGAAAAGGAATTTTACAAAAGTGATGAGTTCCTTTTTAGTGCACCATTCATAGGAGCTCTGCTGGAGGTAAAGCAGAGGAGGTAATTTTCAGGTGATATGTGCTCAGCGCTTGGAAGTTGGATGTCTGTGAAATGGATGGGTTTTGGCCTCCATAAACTGAAACACTGAAGATCACCCTTGAAAACCCTATCTACAGATGGTAGATAACAGGGCATACCTCTGAACTTTCTGCAGTTTTCAAATACAAAATGAGTGGCTAGGCTAGTGATAACACAATTGCATGATAATCTGTAACAGCCTAAGAAGGTATTCCACACACAAAGAGAGAGAAAAAGGGGAAAAATATTATTATTTTGTAACAAAATACTAAGGCAAGTGAGAAAAGTTAAGGTTAAAGCTCTGAGAAAATAGTCTGATACTTCAAATTCTTACACACATTGGCATAACTGTATGGTAATATCATTGCATCACTCTAGAACTTCTTGATCCCTGAAATGTGTGTTTCCAGATATTAATGTACTTTGATTTGGCTTATGGTTCTTTTTTAATTGGTGCATAGTGAATCATAGTGTGGAAATTGTTACCTTTCTACCCCAAATCACTGATTTACACCCATAGATTTTACATGGTGGGCATATATTTTGAATCCTTGTAATATTTGACCCATCTTCTTGGCCAGTGAGAAAAAGAACATAATGCATGTTGCTTGTTCACATAAGCATTCAAGCCTTTAAAAATATCTCTCTGACCTTTTTCAACTCTGCCTCAATGGTTTCCTGTGGCAGGGAATTCCTTAGGGTGATTATATGCTTTAAACAGAAGTATTTCCTTGCATCCATTTTAACTTTGTTGCCTGTGAAATCGACCCAGCAACCCCCTTTGGTTCTTGCTTTACGGGGTTGGATACAGAGAAACTTCCGGATGGTTTTTCTACAAACCAGTCATTATTTTGTATTCCAGCATTATTTATATATAAATATATATACACAAAAAAGAAACACATAACAACAACCCACTTATGTAAACAGGAAAAATCTAAAAGTTTTTCTGGAATCTTTAGTCACTTGCATGCAAAAAAGAAAGAAAACTCAAGAAAATGACCTGGAAAAGTTAGCTGCACCCAGTATACACAGTAAATGGAAAAAAAGAAGATGGTTTTTCCCTCTTTTTTTTCCCCCTTTAGACTGAAAATATATTTGTCTGGGCACCCATCTCTTACACCAAGAGAACTGGCCCTCACATCCCGCTTGCCTACTGTGGGTCTCCCCCACACCCTGCCACCATCAACGGTAAGGTTGCTGTTGGAGCAACAGCCTTAGGGACCAGCTACAGCCGCCCAGCTCTGCGCTGTGCCCTCTGTCCCTGCGGTGGGGGGATGCATGCCAGAAGGAAGGGTAACTTACCCAGAACCATCCCCAGTGGGGGGACAATGGTTGGTGCTGGAGGACACCAAGATCCACAGCTTCTTGATGATTCTGGGTAGCTTTTCCACCCCAGCAGTATTCCTGATTCCGTTTACTCCCACCACACTTACTGGTGGTTGAAAATGACAGATTTCGAGTCTTAGTATTTTCATGTCAAGATGGCCAAATAGGTTAATCAGTTTGCTCAAGGTTATTGCGATCTCAGTAGTGAAGTCACAGACAGAGCTGAAGAACTCCATCTCTCAGTCTGCTTTGTAACCCTAGTTACTGGTTGCCTGTGTGATGAATTTTACGTCTGCGGGTACTGTAGAAGTCAGTACATGGGTGAGAGAGAGTGGGATGAGTGGGAGATGGGTCAGGAGATGGATGGGAGAGGACCTGTGTGAAAAGAGTCCTTCTTTAGTTTAACTAAAGCTTTTAGCTTTAGTCTAAACCATAGGGTCTCCTTAAAGGAAATACTGGAATCTACTGAGGAAATAGAAATTATGAAGCAGGAACATCTGACTTCCTCATCAAGAAACATAAAATCACATCCCTCCATGGGGCCACTCTGGAAGATCCATGAAGTTATGCTGGAGAGGACTGGCCCGTTGTGCCAAACAGAAACAGTAAACACACATTTTTATAATTCGAATAGGCTTTTACGTTGCCTGGTTTTTCGTAAAGGACTTCTATCTCCCAATTCACCCTTCTTGAAGAAAAATGTCTCTCATCCCAAATCAGGGATCTCAAAAGGCTTAGCAACTGGGAAGTCTTTCTTTGCAGTCTTTTCCGAGCTAGCCCCAAAGGTTTTGTGTTTGAAAACCAGAGACTTTACAGAAAAAAAGTAGTATTTTTAGCCTCATTCAGTGGCTCAGTCGAACAAGAACCCATCGGTTTGTTGAAGACCTCAGAGATTCAGGATCAGCCTTGTGTCAGCCCTTGGGATGTGGAAGCTTCCCAAAGGCCACCATACCATACTTGCCATCAGCGTATATGTGTTTAATCAGGCCCTTGACAGGTAAAGACTGTGAAAAGAGGACAGTTTGTTCTCCCAAGCTGTTCGCTCTCTAAGCCCCCTGTTTATTTTGGAAGTGAATGAATAACATTGTGCTGGGAAAGGAAATTAAAAAAGCAGGGTTGTAATTTACAGTAGAGAAAAGAACAGATTTAGTGACCTTTTTTTTTTAACCTTCGTTCTCCCTCCTCCTTTCCCCTTTTCACTGCTCTGGTTCCAAACATCTAAACGTGCTACAGCTGAAAAAGAGGACCTCAAGCCTTCCTTACTGCTGGCAACAAGAAGTGAGTTACAATTGCCAGTCTCTGTATTCTTGCCAAGAGAACAAACTGCTTCAAGGCAAAAGAAAAAAAAAAAAAGACAAAAAAAAGAAGGAGGTTTATCAAAACCAAATGCCACTGGAAATCCTAACGCTGCAGAGCCCAATTCAAGATGTACATTGAAACCTATCCCCAGCCATTTAAGGAAAAAGAAGAAAATGGATTCTTTAATAGAATATTTAAAATATAACAATTGCTTTGGAGTGAGGAATTCTACTCTCTCTGGTTCTTATAAAAGCTCTAATTTTTTTTTTCTTCATCTCTAAGTAAACTCCCAGAAGTTTTCTTTGAAAGTGGATCCTAGGCAGGCACCTCTTTTCCAAAGCGCTCAACATTGTTCTAATGAGATGTGATAGGTGGTTTGGAGTAGGAGCTGGTCCAAGCAGCGGAGGTATCGCTTTATTGTGTGTTTGTTTTTCTTTTAAAATTCAGTGATCTGGCTACTCTTCATTTTCACTTTAATGCTTCTTATTATTTTGCTTCTAACCTGTCCCCTGGATCCAAATAAGATCCAGCCTCCTTACTCCTTCCAAGCATTCACTGCAGAATGGAAAAGGGGGAAATTCAAGGCTTTTATTTCTAGAGTAGTCACAGTTCTGAAGGCCAGAGAGAATGAACTATTTGGACCATCTAGTTTGATTGTTGAACACCACAGACCATAGAATTTCATGCAGTGATTTGTGCATTTTGTGCAGGAGCTGGACACCACTTTCTGGGAAACCACCCAAGCGTCAAGTCCTGCAGGAGCCATCACAACCCTGGGCGTACAGACCTAATGGGTAAGTCTCACCCCTACAAGCTGGGCCAAGTTTTTGCCTACAACACTTGCAAATCCCAGTTCAAGACATTCAAGCTTGGAATAGCTTTAGAAGATACTCTATCACATGCTGTCTTTGTCCCAAGCTGTACCTGCAGGCCATGGTTAGAGCTGTGGCTCCTAAGTTTCATCTAAGCAAACATCTGAGCTGGCCTGCTAACTTAAGTGTCCACAGTCAAATGTCATCCGAGGGGCAAGTGGCATTGCCTCACAGTGACATAGCAACCATTAGCAAATGTTACCTTTGAGCTGAGACCAGAGTCTGCAGCCAAACCAACCGACAGAAATATCCCAAAACAGTGAAGAAACTTCCAAACAGGAAGAAACTGCACAGTCAGACTCTAGTTTCAGATGAGAGGTGGGGAAGTTTCTGGTGCCTGTCTACACTAAAAGCTTTCCCACCTTACTCCTGCCTATAAGGAGGACTGTCACAATCCAGCATCAGCCAACAAACCCCTTTTTGTTGATTGCACCAGGGGAAAAATCACCATTTCACTGCTTCAAATGATGTCCACTATCCATGGGACCTCTTTCTTCAATGTGTGACCGTACTTGCTCTTCTGTTATCCTATTGAGGTTAATCGAATATCAAATCATCTGTTTCAAAACCTCTTTGACTGGTACTTAAGTCTTATTTACACCAACCCTTCAGCATACAAGTGTGCCTCTCCAGAGATACCTCTGTGTATGTTTAGCTCTCCAAACTGCAACACAACAAAACTATTGCAATGTTTTCCTGCACCACCCAAACACAGGGCTGTGATGAAGAGAATGCAGTTTAAACCCAGAGAGGAGAGTGCCAGAGGAAATAAAAGGTTCTGGAGCCAATCTTGGGGCCTTGTAGGTTGATGTGAGTTCCAAGGTTTGTTTCCTCCAGTAAAGTGCCTCTGTAATTGTTACCCTGATATTTATATTTTCACTTATTAAATCTGTGTCACATAATAAAATGTGCCATAAATTAAAGGCAGACTAGGAGCTTTTTCATCCATTCTCTGCTCCGTGTCAGCCTCAGGATGTTGCATTATGGAGCTTTTCCTGGTTCATCAAGCCTCCTGCTCCATTATGTCAAAAAAGAAACCGGTGAAATATTCCCTTGTTATTAACTGTTAATGTCTGAGGTTTTTGACTTCTTTTTTTTTTTTTTTTTTACATACAATGCTCTGAAATTGAAATCGGAGCTGCAGCACATTAGCAGCTGTTAACACATCTCTGTTAGCTTGTCCACCAGCCATGGAACACAGATCCCTTCTGCTCCGCAGCTGAGCCGCCAAGCTCTGTTTCAAATGAAAGCACAGCTCAGCTTCAAAGTCTGCATCCAGAGCAGAGCTTCCTCAGCATCAAGGGTGTGGACAGGCCCTTACCAAGATGCACATCAGTATCGACATCCAGATCCCACGGAGGCTTTCCCAGGAGCTAATCAGGATTTGCATGAAAGCAAGAAATCAAGCAAAAGGCTTGCTAGGATTCAGACGCTGGATTTGCACTCCGCATTATCTGCCAGCTAAGTACAGATTTCTACTCTCAGGTCCTGACTGATTTGTCCCAGATTTATGGAGATAAGTCACCAGCACAAACATTGCCTATGCCTGTGGGTTCCCCTCTCTGCTTCTTTGCTTGCACATGAAGAGCGAGACGTGACTCATGTGGAGGTGCTGTAGAATGGTGGTTGGCTTGGGCGGCACCTTGGGATTGGTGACTGTCTCCTCAACATTTCACAGCTGCAGAGGCAGCATGTGCTTTCAGGAACCAGCACAAGGAAGGAAATTGTTGGTATTTGAATGTTTCTGTATCACCACTAATATCTCTACAGTGTTTAAACAGGGTGGTAACAGCAGAATTGCCAGAAATTTATCTAAAAGTTGAATAAAGAAGATTCTCAGCCACCTGTAGGGAACTCAGGGGACCATGGAAGTAAATATTAAGATAACCTTGGTGATATCTTAATTAAGATTTTTTATATGCTCATACCATATGCCTAGCCTAGATCCAAATTCAGGTCTGAGCTCTGATCAGACTGTTGAAGTCCTAAGTCCATGCTGCAATAGCTCCCTACCCAGGTTGTGAAACCCTCAAGCCCTTGGGCCAGAGCTCAGTAGGGTAAATTGACTTGCTTCTTGTTTTCAGTTTAAAGAGGAGGAGCAATACAGCTGAAAAGGTCTTGGGAAGTTGCTGTTAATAACTTCTTGGCTGCTGGCCCTCAGCTGATATCAAGATCCAGGAATGATGGGGAGAGAACAAGGAGGGGGTCAGAGAAAAGGAGATGATCAGAGGGCTGGAGCACCTCTCCTATGAGGACAGGCTGAGAGAGCTGGGGTTGTTCAGCCTGGAGAAGAGAAGGCTCTGGGTAGACCTTATAGCACCTTCCAGTACCTGAAGGGGCCTACAGGAAAGATGGAGAGGGGCTGTTCACAAGGGCATGGAGTAACAGGACAAGGAGGAATTGCATGGCAAGGTTTTGGTAGCGGAGGTGGGGGGGGGTGTCTAAAGGAGTGGCTTCTGTGAGAAGCTGCTAGAAGCTTCCCCCATGTCCAACAGAGCCTATGCCAGCCAGCTCCAAGATGGACCCACCACTGGCCAAGGCTGAGCCCATCAACGATGATGGTAGCACATCTGGGATAACAGAGTTAAGAAGGGAAAAAAAAACCCAAAACAACCCAGGAGCAATTTGCAGACAGAGAAAGGAGTGAGAAGATGTGAGAGGAACAACTCTGCAGATGCTGAGGTCAGTGCAGAAGGAGGGGCAGGAGGTGCTCCAGGCACCAGAGCAGATATTGCCCTGCAGCCCATGGAGAAGACCATGGTGAGGCAGGCTGTTCCCCTGCAGTCCATGGAGGATGATGGTGGAGCAGATGTCCACCTGCAGCCCATGGAGGACTCCATGCCAGAGCAGGTCGAGACACCTGAAGGAGGCTGTGACCCCGTGGGAAGTCCGTGCTGGAGCAGGTTTGCTGGCAGGACCTGTGACCCCGTGGGGGACCCACGCTGGAGCAGTCTGCTCCTGAAGGTCTGCACCCCATGGGAGAGACCCACGCTGGGGCAGTTGGTGAAGAACTGCAGCCTGTGGGAAGGACTCATGTTGGAGAAGTTGGTGGAGGACTGTCTGCTGTGGGAGGGATCCAATGCTGGAGCAGGGGCAGAGTGTGAGGAGTCCTCCCCTTGAGGAGGAAGGAGCAGCAGAGACACCGTGTGATGAACTGACCACAACCCCCATTCCCTGTCCCCCTGTGCTGCTGGTGGGGAGGAGGGAGGGAAATCGGGAGTGAAGTTGGGAAGAGGGTTTTAGATTTGTTCTTATTTCTCATTATCCTAGTCTGTTTGAATGGCAAACAACTAGATTATTTTTTTTAAGTTGAGTCTGTTTTGCCCATGAAAGTAATTAGTGAACTATCTCTCCCTGTCCTTATCTTTACCCATGAGCCTTTCATCATATTTTCTCTCTCCTGTCCAGCTGAGGAGGGCAGTGACAGAGCAGCTTTGGTGGGCACCTGGCCTCCAGCCAGGGTCAACCCACCACAGAGGCCATGATCATCTTCGCCTTCTTTCATATTTTCAGAGACCTAAGAGGACAATTTAGTCTGCAGAGATATGGAAGAGTTCAAGCTGTGCATCCAAGTGAGTAAACTGGACCTGTGAATTTCACCTAGGTACCAACGTGAGAATTTTTTCAATGCAAAACCCAACAAAATCTTTTCATAAAGAGACTCTTAAGCTCTATGTATGTCATCTTTCATCTTTATTTTGAGAATAATAACACCTATATATCTCAGAAAGGCCAAAACCACATCACCTGAGATGTCTTGGTTACCATCATAAGGTAAGACTGGGAGGTATTAAGCAATGACGTAAGAGGGAACGAAGGAAGAAGCATTGATATGAGCAGGTGCTGTGCACAGCCTAAGTCCAGGTGACCTGCTAGTCCTTCTTGCTGCCCTGCCAGCTTATGATGCAGAGCTCAGATACTGCACTAAAACAGGGCAAAGGACTCCCTAAGGTAGACAGAACATAGTGGTGATCAGAGGGAGGAAATTTGTTTCAGCAGTATCATTTAGTAAGACCTAGCAGAGACACAGACTTTGCTGGTGGTTCTGTTTATCTTGGAGAAAGAAAGATTTTTCTGTGGCAAAGGCAATAAATATGTGAAAGCAAGGTTCGAACAAAGAAGAATTTATACTCAGTGAAGGAATCCCAATCACCAAAGACCTTTGATAAGGTTACAGCGTTATAAACCATTGATGTTAAAAGTGGTACATGGGTGAAAATCAGTGTTTCTGTGATACCACTAACAGTGGGACATTTGATTCTGATCTGAGAAGCCATAGGCTTTAGCCATAGCAGCAATAGGGTCTCAGGACCATGTGTCCATTCAGTTGCAATCACCTATTACTAGGTAGGAGGAGTTTTTTCTTTTCCATCCCTGCAAATGTAGCCTCAGAACTGAGATGCAAAGGGTTGTTTCCTTTCCTGTAGCATTACTTTCAATGGGGATCCTATAGAATAAATTATACCCTTAGTTTCTATGTGCCTTCTGGCCACTGAATGAGATATTCAGGGATATGTGTCCAACTCATTAAACTCCAGAGGGTTTGATTAGAAACAACTGAAGAGAAAATAAATAATTTTATTGATTGCACAGGGAGCAAGAAGCAGCTGACTTGGTCTTAGCTATGTCTGTTTTGCAAGCCTCGGAAGACTGAAAGCCAGTGGCTCTGAATGCATGCAGGAGTAGGCATGCAGGCTCAGAAAATGCCATTTCCCATTACCTTTTCAGTCTAAGAATCACAGAATGGAACAAAAATAGCTGCCTCTGAATCAGCAGAAAGAATGCAATTGTAGCTTCAAATGACCCTGAGCGAGGGGGTGCTGTGAATCCAGGATGCAAGATGTGGAGGAAGAACAGGTTATACAAGAATTTACATTAAATTCAGTTAAATGGACATTACACAGCATCAGAGCTCTTCATCTTCCAGTTCCCCGATTCCAGTCAGTAATCAGGAATGCATGATACTGAATTTATGAAAGAAAATTCAGCAAGTAATCCTGTAACGAGTGTCTGATTTTAAGCATCCCTATATTTATGCACAGCAGAAGTGTGGTGTTTCCAGGTGAAGCTTAATAATATCTACAAGAATATGAGACAAAGCTGAGCAAAGTGAGGCAATTAGAGATATTAGCAAAGAAGCAGAGAAATTAAAGGCTTTTTTTCTGTTCCTTTTGGTGTATTATTCTTCAACCATAAAAAATAATAGGGAAATTCCTGCTCTCAGGGAATTTTTATGGAGAAATCTGAATGTGGTCTCAAAAGAAACTCCAAGTTTCCAAAAAAAAAAAAAAAAAAATTATGGAGAAACCTGAGAAGTTCAAGTGCAGTAAATCAACAGGAGTTGATGATCTTCACCCAAGGGTATGGAAGGAAATTAAGTGTGAAATAGCAGAGATCTGAGTTTATGCAATAGGGGACCATTCCAAGAGCCACTGAAATCAATGGAAAGACTCTCCATACTTCTCTGAAAACTGGATCAGACCTTCCCAAATTAATTCAGAAAAAACAATGAGTACTCACGGGAAGGTGTTCATCATCCTTCCAGGTCAGATGTGGGAAGAACAGTGGGGTGAGGAGGGCTGTATCAGTAGGATCAGCCAGATCAGGAGCAACCCAGACCATATGGAAAGCTCTCTGTAATTACAAAGTTCCATCTTGGCCAGTGCATTGCAGCTCTGCAGGAGTTGGCCCTGTAATATTGGGAATGGCATGTGACACTATGAGCATCAAGCCAAATCCTGCCACCCACACGAGGTGGTAAATGCTCTCAGGATCTGGCCCATCTCAGTGGCACCACTGTGTTTGCATGGCTACAGGCTCTTGCAGCTCAGCTTAACTCCCTGGCTTGCTAGACGTAGTACATCTGAAAGCTGCTCTTTCTTCCCCAGAATCACTGCTGGCAATCATTTGTCACAGCTAAGGACAACATCTCCCGCTGCTTGGCGATAGGGCTTCTGCACAGACGATGCCTTATGGAAAACTTCAAGTTTCCAAAACAGCATGAGTGCAGAGCACAGGCCAGGCTTCCCTTTTCAGACACTGAGAAGCAAACACATCCAGCTGCCAAGGATTTTACTTTATTGTCATTTAAGTTGGCTCCTTCTGCACAAGTTGCTGGCGGTCTCACAGTAGCAGGAGTTGAGTAATAATAGTATTTCCAGTATGCTCACCTCCAAGCAACGCTTTAGAGGAGAGACTGCTGGGAGAACAGGATGAGGATGGTTTGTATTGGCTGTTCCTTCTCTCTTTCTCATCAGACTGTGATTCAAACTAGCATCAAACTACAAACTCCATCACTCACATCCCCCCTGCAGATTTTCCATGTTGGCTCCTCAGCAAGTGGGACCATTCATCAGTCCTTGGAGGTGCTGAGAGGGTCCTCTCATGTTGGAAATTCTGAACCAAAGTCATCCACCAGCTTTTCAACAGTGCCATGGCTTTACTACACGGGGGCCTGGGGGTTGATATATTTTTCCCTGAGAAGATTTCTCCAGGAAGTTTGCAAAATCTAGACTCACCAGGCTTCACCCAGCTTAATGCAGGACACTCCCTCCTTTTGAAACTTTCCTCATACTCAGAGAAATGCAAAACAAATCAAGGAAAGTGTCTGGAAACAGACCCTAATGTCATAAGGCTCCAAAATCACCCCAAAGTCATGAACACACCATCTAAAATGACCTCTAAATGCAATGTTAATATAGTCCCTGACTGCAGAGATCCAGTGCTCCTCTCCATTTGCTTGTTTGAGAATGCAAGGAGATCCTCCTCTACCCCCATCCTCTTCCTTAACATTGGCCTCCACATTTCTGAAATAGTCCTTTTTCTAACTTAGAGGCAAAGTCACGCTGTTGTGGAGCAGGAACACCTCTGCTTTGTCAGTCCGAGACAGCAGAGGCTGCAAAATGTGATATTTAACAGAGTCCTTTGAAAGCAGATCCCCACTTGTGGTGCTTACCTGGCCTTGCTTACTTAGATTCAAAGGAGCACCATGGTTTCTTGCCTGCTCTGTGATCAATCCCGGCAAAAAGACTCACCAACTGGCTCCATCTGCAACGCAATGCAATGCAACAGAACAAGAAAGGAGCAGCTGAGTACATGCATACAAGAAATAAATCCACAGGGAAAGGAAAGCAAGGGCAGGAGGTAAACTGTGTTAATATATTGCTCACTGAAGGAAATAAAGATACTGTCCCACCTGGAAGTAACGGGTGTTGTGTGGATTATCAGGGGATGTCTGAGAGAGACCATGATTTGTGAAGGGCTGATCTCAGCTATTCAAAGCTGTAATGCTGCATTCAGTGATGCAATCTGAGACCTGACAGTGATTTAGTGTTTCCACTTTCTGAATTTCCTGGGAGCTGGGAGACTCTACTTAGAATTAATGCAGGTTGTCTTGCATTTAATTGCCTACACTGTTCTAAAAAGTAAAAAGAAAAGGAGGTATTTCTTGTGGTAAATAATACTTCAGTCAATACCTAGATAGCATTGACTAGGCTTTGACACTCATAACTTGTTGAAGAGAACTCGGAGAGAAGGAAGGTCTTGTCATGATTACTGCCCCAATTTTTTCTTTTGTGGTTGAAAATAGTTTTATGTGACATTGAAATGAAAGATCGTCTATTGCTTTGTTAGTTTGGTGAGAGTTTTCAACCTCATAAAGAAAAAGGGCAATGAAAATTTACGCCAATAGACGCAGCCTTACATTTTCCAAGCTTTTTGGACAAAATTGATAGGCCTGTGTGGTGAGAGAGAACCAGAAACTTTGTGAAGTCCATTGGGCATTAGGCTATCATCTTCTCTGTTTTCCACACAAAAACCTGATCTGAGATCCACTATTCAAAATTCTTCCCTTTGAGGGTGATGAGGCCCTGGAACAGGTTGCCCAGAGAAGCTGTGGATGCCCCTGGCTCCCTGGCAGTGTTCAAGGCCAGGTTGGATGGGGCTTTGGGCACCCTGGTCTAGTGGAGGGTGTCCCTGCCCGTGGCAGAGGGGTTGGAACTGGATGGGCTTTGAGGTCCCTTCCAATGCAAACCATTCTGTGATTCTATGATTCCCAGCAGTGCCACAGCCACACTTCTTAGGAACGCAGTCTTGGAACGGGACTTAAAAAAACAGTGAGGTGTTTACGTGCCTTTACAGGAAGCAGACAATCAGCCAGGCCGGAATAGGAGGCACATAGCTGAGTTGTGGAGTGGTGCCTATCCATCAGTACAAAACACTGAAAGATGACATGATGTGAAATGATGTCTCCAAAGACTGGGCTCTCAACAGACTCCAGAGTTAAGAACTTCTGTGAAGCTGAGGATGAATTCTCCAGTTGCCTCCCTGCCTGTACTTGAGGAGACCTTATCTAGTATATGTCCTGTTTTTCTGCCCAGAAGCTCTGTCTGGGAGGATGGAGGATTGTGTACCCCTCTGCAGTGTGTTTCTGAATCTGCAGCAAGATGGCACCAGCCTTAATCCCTGGATCATAACAGAGAAGGGGGTGCAGTATTGCAGTTAGTAGTTTGATGCTTCCCACCTGGGAAGTGAGATGCCTGGATTCATCTACCACCTCAGTCTTTACAGCTTCAAACTCACCGATCTCACTGCCCAGAACAAAGCCCTAATCAACAGGCTGTCATCTAAACCATGCAACAGAGATGGGCCAGAGCAAGAGGGGGAGACCTGTCCTCTGTGCTCCCCTACAAGAGACAGCCCAAGATTTCATGCACTAGCTCTTCTTGCACTAAAGAGCTATTCAAATTCATATGGAGAGCTTTCCAGGTGGGACAGCCCCCAGATAGACCCACCAAGATCAAATACATATAGACAGCTTTCCAGGCGGGACGCCCCTGGATAGACCTACCAAGAAGATTTCCCCAAAGCCAAGGTCTTCAGGATTACAGGGTGTGTAGCTGTAGGGCAGGGAGTGATGCCAAAACTTCCAGACAGTCTCTCCTGGAGCCAAGAGCCTGGAAGAGTAGATATAATCTGGGCTCAGCTCCCAGGTCCACAGCAGGGAGTCTGGAAGCTCAGAGAAGCCCAGCTAGAGCCAGAGCTCTCTAAGCACGCTGGTACCCTGCTGCAAGGCTGAGACTCAGAGCCTGGGCAAGGGGCACAGTTTCTAAAGGTGGGGAAACCAAGCCCAAATGCAAACCGTCCTCTTCTGGACCAGTGCATGAATTAGGGAATGGTATGTCAGCAGGATGAAGACTGTAGTAGCAGGGCTTCAAGTGGTCTCTTCTCCTAGCAGTTGCTGGAACAAGGAAAATGTTTGTGTCAAAAGAGCCCATTTCTTGTCAGAGCTATCATGTTTTGGGTATCTTGCAAGCAGAAATTTATTAGAAATTCAAAATACTTTTTGGTTTATATCCAGCATAGATGGAAATAAAAATTAAAAGATAAAGAAATAAAAGACAGAATTTGAAAACAGAAAAAAATAATCCCTAAAATTTTGAAACATTACCTTTTGCCAGAACAGTATCTGCTCAAGGCATGGATGGAAGGAATTGACTAATTTGAACAAACCACTTTTTTTTCTATATTTCTAAATGAACTGATATAGTACTCCAAAGACAGAAATGTGGGCTATGTTCCTTACCGGTGCATGTGAGTGCAGCTCAGCTGACTTCTGGCAGAATTTCCCCAAAGCAAGTTATTCAAAAACGAGTGCAAAACCCATCAGCTAAATTATTCACAACTACAGTCCCTGCTTTATTAGACTGTTTTTAAAAAAATAAAGAATAATTTATTTTAACTAATCACAAATTCAAATCACTTCACTGGAAAATGATATGCAAACAGCTCTAGTCAGCCTTAATAAGGTTTGGGAGGAAAGCCAGGCATTGATTTGGCCTCTTGGAGCTCTGATATCATGCTGGCCGCTGTGCAATGATTATAGGAGTCAGAGATGCAGCATGCTGGTTTGCTCAGAAATCTCTGCCAGCGGAGGAGACAGATGCCTTTTGGACTAACAGCACTGAACAATAACACACACGCATGCACAGAGGAGTGTTTATTCACTTGTCCGTGGCGCTCTTGCTAAGTGGATGTGTTCACACTCTCTCCGCTTGTTTTATTAAGTCTGACATATTGTTGTGCAGACGCAGTGCTCCGCATGCTGCAAAAAGTGGCTTTCAGATAAGGTGAGTTCTTCCTGCTGAGCTCTATGTAAATTTGGTAACTCTTCCACTCGCTCAGCATGGAGGAATTAATAATAGTGACTAACACAAGACGCGACCAGGCAGGCAGTGCACTCTTCCCTTCATGTTTTTCTGTTTAGAAATTTTTCCTTCCCATTCTTTGACAGGTCTCGACAGCAATGATCAATTACATCTTTAATTGAAATGCGGGCTCCGCTAGCAGAAAAGAAAAGAGATCTTGTGGGACAAGCACAATACTAGGATGCAGGAGATGTTTGTTCAGGTTCTGGCTCTCCTACAGCCTGCCTGTATGATCCCTAACAATTCATCTGATACCTCTGTGCTTCTGTTCTCCTGGTAAATGAGAAAAACAAATTGCAGACTTCCTTCCTCTCTTGAATTCGTTTAGCCTGCAAGACTCTTTGGAGCAGCCTGTGTCTCCTATTACACGTAGATACAGGACCTTCCCCAACAGGTTGCAAACTCAGAGAAGATTCCTAAGTGCTACCGTAATAATGAGTCATTTATCCCCAAACTCCCTTAACAGGTTATTGTAGATAATAAATAAGAGCAAGACTGACCTTTACTGAAAGCTGAAAACTTTTTGAAGATTTAAAAATCAGAGCATGCCAGGACAAGAATGTCAATTCAGCTCCCTACAGAAAGAAAGACAATTATCTCCACTTTAGAGATTGAATACTGAACAGGAAGAATAAGTGATAGTTTCCCAGTTCCCAATTCCCTGTGGAGTTTCTGGGAATTAAACATAAATCTCTGTTACAGAGCTCTTATTGACTGGTTTCTTCTTTGTGTTTCAAAACAAAAAAAAGCCAAACATTCCCCCCAAGCTCCCAGCAAAGTCAGAATGAGAGACTGAAGCGGTTTTTTTCCAGTCCTTCAATTATTTGTTGTTGAGAAATATTTATAAATTCTATATTCAGTCAATCCCAGGTCATTTTTGGTTAAGAAAACGCTTATGTATCAACCACAGGGCTACTCTTCTGCTATTACTAAATGAGATTGCAAATAAAAGAAATGTAGTTTAAAATCTCTTGCCTCATAGTAGAATATGAGTATATTTCAATGCATGTGTATACATATACTGATATATACATATTCTCTAACTTTGAACTGCAAATATTTATCAAGCACACTAAATATTGTAAATGAGTATAGCTCTAGCACACTTTCCAAAGACATGAATAACCCTTACAGAATAATATACATGAATCTTGCCTATGTGTTTAGACTTCTCCTGTATATTAATTTCCTGAATAGGGCATCATCTCTGTCAGAGTCACAAAGCATCTTTTACACTGCTAGGTTCCACCACGCGCATTACTATAATGTGGTCAGGAACTATGAATTTTTTTAGGTACCATTGAGGGGGCATTTTATATGCATATTTCATGAGAGGAGGGGGTGGGAATAATATTTTTGGCATACACTTGCCAGGATATGGATGGGATTCAGGAGAAGATGGCTTTTCATATAAGTAGTCAACTCCACTCAATTTAAACCATGGCTCTTGGGAAGCATTTAAAACACAGAGCTTAAATGGAGCTGCACTGTAAGCAATACAGAGCAAACTGTCCAGTGTGTGTGTGTGTGTGTGTGTGTGTGTGTGTATGTATTTATATATAGCCAGATGCTCAAGGTCAAACACACAGAGTTAGCCGTTTGGGGACTGAAACTATGAAGCAGTTTGCTGAGACAACTCACTGTTCAGAGCTGTTTACCCCAGAGATGTTGCTCGATATGAGAAGTTGTCCTTGGGGTGAACTACGGGATCTAAGTCGCTGCAATGGTGCCAGTGACAAGGCACATCTGCAGAGCCCAGACAGCAGATGCAGAGAAAATAATAGTGCAAGTTGCTTGGGGATTAAAGTGTAAAGCCAGTTATCCTTGTACAGCTGCTTGGGACCTATCACACTGAGACACCTTCCTTCCCAATGAACTACAAAGCTCTAACCCTTACAAATGGTGTACACATAGCTACGTGCTCAGGCACAAGTGCAATGATCCATCTGTGTCTAGAGTCAGCACCTCGTGAGCTAAATTGTGGGGGGAAAAGCTTCATGAAATAGGCTCCATGCTCATCACTAGCACTTAGGAATACCTGGTGCATGGGATCAGGTAGTCAGGGCTTGGGGATGGCACTGAGTACACCAAACCAGAAAGCAAACTAGTCTTCTGAAGGTAGTCAGTGGAAACCAGAGAGATGGAGAGGCACACACGTTACTCAGAGTCACAAGAATGGAGGGAATGACTCCACAGGACACTACAAGGCTACAGGAATCCTCGTAATCAGATCCGCGTGAGCTCCATCAGAGTCCTGTCCAGACAGCTTCCTATCATGCCCTAGGCACTTGGCTTTTGGCCTGGACCTAAGTAGACTCATCCTTGCTTTTTAGACCATTTACTACACAGGCAAAAGATGGAAAGAAATGAAAAAGCTTGCCAATCTGAATACATTACTAACAGATTTTGGAAATAAGTAATCTGAATATGGTTCCAGAGCCCGTATTCATCCTGCCTAACTTTAGGCACACAGCGGAGCCACAGAAATTAGTAGCATAATTGCCTTCAGCTCCTCTATAATCAGAGTAAAGACACAAGCACTTACAGAGGCAATATGTATCTTAACTGGACTGGATTTTTTTCTTTCTCTTCATTAAGGTTAGTGGAGCATTTCTGTCTTTCTGTGATCATTGCTGATTTCAGCCTTCTTGAACTTCCCCAGTCCTGCTACAAAGTCCATCTTGGATGCTCCGGGCTATTTCTCTTGAGATTGTGTCTCTCAAACACTTGGATTTATTTTCACCTTTTCTCCAATCATCATCTTTACTACTTCATTAATGGTCTGGATCCAACCGAACTCTTTCCTAATTCCATTTGTCCAAATCCAGTTTAACCCTTGTTATTAAATTCAACTGAAATTTCTGTGTGGGACGGTTATGGTTTAGCAAATCTACTTTATCTGGTTGATTTTCCGGAAAGAACTGGGAATTTAAAATTCTCTGTTAGTATGAGGTTAAACAAACTTCAGGTCAGACACATACTCTTACTTTGTGGGGCAGTTTTTCACAAATTCACTTTCTAAAGATGGTGAAAGCAAGTTCATAAGCAGAGAACAGCTAAGTGTACTGTTAAAATAGGTTGCCAAGATTAGTCCTGTACCACTTCAGCTTGCTGGCGAGCCCTCCTGACAGCCCCTTCTGGGAGCAGTCAGAAACCAGAAAGCATCTGCCTTGGGACCAGTCAGTCATGCCTGCATCTGATCCTGGCGCCTGTCCTGCTGAGAAAGGGGGCTTGTCTTCACTAATTTCATGATGTCACCATTAGAAGAGTGGGAAGCAATATTTCCATGAATAATAATATACCATGAAGGGCAATCAGTGCTCAAGAACAGTGTCCTTGATCATCGGCCAGCCAACCAACCTAAAGGGCTCGCCTCCTCATTGCATAGGGAAACGAGTTATTGATTTGCACATTGTTACAGAGGGCAGTTCTTAATCATAATTAGGCCACTGTGAAAAGTCAAAGCATTTCAAATCATGTGAGGGCTTTCACCATTGCAATCTGGCATCCATATGTTCAATGGCAACTCAAGCAGACTGCTTTAATTTTTCCGTAGTTTTTTTCTCTGAAGACTCAATATCATTTACCCCTTTAAATATGTCAGTTCTGTGTTTTTGGATATGCAGCCCCATATTGTCTTTCAGAAAGCTAAGTTAAAACACAGCACTCTATTCTGATGCACTATACAATAAGAAATCCTCTCTTTAAGAAAAATAAGACATGACTATCAGCATTGTATTGCGAGATATTCCCACAAACTTGCATGTTTCTTTCCGAATCTAAGTTTCTTCAGAACCTGACCAAGTTTCTTAAGTAAATTCTGAATAAAAGTTAAGAGTAGCCAAAAAATACTTTTAGCCGATTGCTAATCTAGGGCACTGAATACATCCTTCAGATATTTCCAGACATCACTCAAATATTTCTAGCTGAAGGGTTTAGTGTTTATGTTCATCTCGGGTTCTGTTAAGAAAATTTGAAAAAAACTGTCTAACTAAAGTCTCCTCCTGAAAAGAGTCTAAAAGCAGTTGGCTTTCGGTAGTGGAGATCGGTACTTATTCCCTCTCATCAAGGAAAAGGAGCTTTATGAGTGAGAGAGTGATGGGGGCTCAAGTGCAAACGGGCTTCTGTTGGCCTGGAGTATATTTACTCTAAAAATCAGATGTAGTTTTCAAATTTTCAGATGGCCAAGGTCTGAAACCATCTTACAGTGAGAAAGGTAACAAAATACCTTAGTGGTTTTAAGGGGAAAGATAATAATTTTATGAAAGGGTTGAGAGTCTTCCTGACAGCGAGGACAGATTCCTTAAACCCTGCCATACAGGTGGTGGCTGCCTCTGTTTGTAGGCCATGGGAATGGAGGGACCCCTCCAGGGCACTGGTCCTCTCAGCCTAAGCTAATGTCTAAAACAGGCTTCAGAAATCACTTCCTAGACATACCAGTTTCTTTCTGCTGTCTATAAAGTGAGCCTAGTGTGACTAGGTTAGATGGACAGAGCTCCACCATAGGTGTTAGATGATATGAATGCCATCAATGGGACAATACTTAATTTCTTTCTATTGGACATATCAACTTTTAATCTAAATCTAAAGTTTGAAAAAATAACAAGTTTTGTCTGAGATCTGGAGTACAAAGTAGAACTGAAGATGACATCATATAGTACAGGAGAAAATGTATCTTAGCTTGTCTGAAAATCACTGGAATACATCAAATTCATCAGTTCTGCTTTGGGCCTTTCTGCCTTGAGTTCCTTCACCTTCCCTATACCTCCCCAGGTGTCCTGCAGTGCACATACCCAAAGTTCCTTGCTTGCAATGCTAGCCAGCTTTTCCTCAGCAGCACATCACTCAGTGGATCCAGTAAGAAGCAGGAAAACAAATGTTATTTTTTGCATACACTTGTGAATCACATCCCAGTGAGGATCTTCTATTGCCTTTATGAGCTATACGAGCAAGGCTGAGATACGGTCATTGAAAGGATAAGAAAACAGAGATTATTAATTTATGCCAGCCTAAAAGCCCCAGCAATTTTATTATGTAAAAATGCTAAAATGGGATGAGATCAGGGACATATACTTTCACTGCAAGAGATTTTTTTAGTGATCCAAAGCCTTAATTAACAATAAAGGGTAGAGACTTTAAGTATTTTATTTGAATGAATAAAATATTAAAAACTTGCCATGCTTAACATCAGTTCCTTAGAAACTAAGAGCGGGAAGTTTCAGCAATGTGAGGAATACTGAAGGATTGGAGAGCCCTGAACTAGTCTTAAAACTGAGTTCCTCCGGTAGGACTCCTGGCAGAGTCTGTTTAGAGAGTTGTGCTACATGATGTCTCACCAGTATGTCTCCAACTCTTCATGTTGATGAACTTCATGACATGACAACCCTCTCTTCCTGCCCCTGAAAAAAGATAATACTGAACATAACCATACAAATTTTTATATTTATGGTGATGCCAGCTTGACTTAGATGATGTCTTCAGAGCTCTTCAGCAGCTGACAGATCATATGTTTTATCACAAGAGGCCCTTCACAGCAGTGTATTGGCACAACAGAGGTTTTTTTAATACAAATTAGAAGTGTCACATCTTTCATAAGGCCTCAGTCTTGCAAATACTGAAAAGACAAAGCTGAAAATGCCTTCTTCTCCTGAACTCTCTAAGCATATAACATTACGCTGTGCTCCAGCATGAATAACCAACTTGCATTCCTGATTTCCTCATGTGAATCCCAAGCAACACATGGAAAAAGAAGAGCCTGCTCCTGTGTTATCATAATGAATTACATTTGTTAAGCCTGCTTTAGCAAATTAATTGATTTGATATGATTTAGAAGGACAAAATTTTCCATTTTCTTTTGGCATTTTACTTCAACGCTGCCACATCCATAAGACCCACAGAGAACAGAGGAGTTAAAATGGGGGACAGTGGAACTTACTTCTCCTCTGGCTTCCCATCCCCTGCAAAACCAAGAACCATTCTGCATGGCAGTATCCGTCTCCTACCCCCAGCCCAAAATACTATGAATAAGGACCACAGTTCTCTGTTCACTGAGGAATGCCAGATATGAAACCACAATCAAGCTTCGATCTCTTCAGCACAGCATGCTCCACATGCCAATCTACATGTTTGTTGAAAAAAATGATTCTGCTGGAATAAGTTTCTCTTATAAGCTCTCACTGTATACATTTTTTGGAGTTAGTATATAATTCCTGCACCAGAACCCAATATCTTTTCTGTTTTACAACTGCACATAAATACAACTGCCTTCCATCTAAAAAAAATAAATATTCACAATGTCTGTTCAGTTTGCCTTCTCGCAGCATCACTCTCCCTCTGCCCAAGTATAATCACACTTTCTAACCCCAATCACTTGTGTGGGGGGGGCAAGCCAGACAAATCTCACATTCATAAATTCAGATGACAGCCACCCTGAGCCATAGGAACAGCATTGAATTTATTGGAGCCGTTAGCACAGTACAAAGCAACTGGAGTAAACAGTGACTTCCAAAAGAGGCAAAGTTATTTGGAGTGGCTCCAGCATGCAAATGGCAGAGACATTGATAGCTGTAGCAATTATTATTTCCTTTCCCCACACCCTTTTCCTTTTTGCAGTTTGGCCAAATGAATTTCTCTGCACATGCTGGAGGCAATGGAATTTGCTGAAAATTACAGTGATTTCTATGGCTACCCTCAGGTTTTCAGTACAAGAATGAAAAAATTTCTAGCTTACCCATCACCATGAATTCATGGTGGGACTAGTGTTTGGCCTAATACCGTGTTCACTGGGTCTTGGTTTCTTCTTGGAACTGGTGAAGCAGGTTGTCTGACCAAGTGATTTGTGAGCTAATCATTGTCTGTGTGAATCAGATAGGAAAAGGGCCAATTTGTCTGGAATTATTTCTAAAATAACTGAGCTTCCACAAATATGAACTGAGCCCAGAAAAATGACTTCAAGGTTAAAGCGCAAAATTGGAAAATAGGATAATTATTACTGTTGGTAGTATTGTTACTGTTCTTAGCATCCTCACACCCAAACCAGAAAGCTGTTAGGACAAGAGTTGTGCAAATACTGAACAGAAAAGCAGTCCTTGCCCCAAATAACACACACTCTTATGCAAGAGACAGAGAGACGAACAGGGAAAGTGCAGTGAGCAGTCGGTAGCCTGAAGGATACAAAATGAGAAGGACTCTGGAGTCACCTACTTTTTCCATCTGTCTGGTTTCTTTGCACTAGTAGTCCTTTAGGTCAGGGTGTCTCTCTGGCTATGCATTTATACAGCTTCAAGCATCTTCTCTGGTCTGACAAAAAAATTCAGGGAAGCTTTCAGCAAGTTTCTAAGTGAAAGGTATGCAAATGGATTAGACAGTCAGCCTGGCCTTGTTTGTGATCTTTATTCTTGTGTTAAATCCATATGTATGTGGGATTGTGCCATATGTTTCCAGTCAGCCGTCAGACATGGGATTTTATATGGGCAGGGAAGACATTATAGTGAGAGGAACAGGAGGTTTCAACAGCAAAGGGTGCCGCAGCTGATGCTTTTGGCTTAACTGCTGAAATTGTTAGGTTTCTTTTGTTCTAGGAAGAGGAGGAAAGCTGGTTTGATGCTTTGGACACAAATCTGAGTGTGAATCAGTGGACTGAGCACTTAATCAAGACCTACCTGTTACTGTTTAAGTTTCTAGCTCTTGTTGATGTCTTTGAAGAGATTTGACACTACACAGGCACATTCCCATGGTGTTTTGCCCTCCCTGTTACTTCTATCACTGCACTCTGTGGTCTTGCTGCAACCAAGACAGCCCTAACCCAAGGTCTGTTGCACGGTTAGATCCTTTCCAAGATTTCAAAACCAGATACAATCGCTTCATGGAACAAAAAACTAACATGCATTTATTATCCCCCTTGTAATGCATTATTGACATCCTAAAAATCACCCATAGCACATCAAAATGTTGCACACAACAGCAATATAAACTTCTCATTCCTAAAACTGTCATGGAACGTATATGACACCACATGCTCCTATAACACAGTAGCTTAATTCAGCATTAACTCACAGAGTACCTTAATGGAGCACATTGTGGACATAATTAGCAACACCACAGCATGCTTCGGTACCAACTGAGGTCTCACATCAAAGATTTATAAAAAACAGCCTGTTAACTTGTTCCAGTATAAAGGCCAGCATTGTGTAATCCAGTACCTGGAGAGGTGATGCAGTTGTTGGAGGCAGAATAGAAGATTTCTACATCAAAAGGGTTCTCAGCACCTGAGCAAGTGTCATCCACTCAGCTTGTTCTATACTTTTACCAGACTCAAATTTTACATGGGTTATCTGTCAGCAGGAGGCATTTCAACAGCAAAATCAAACTGATCTCTCTGAGGTCAGCTCAGAATCCAGTTCAGCTCATGATCACACAGTGGATTTATTCTCATTTTAAAACAGGTTTTAAACATATTCTGGCAGGATTTGTGACTTCAAGGATCTTCTTTCAATGTAGGAAGCTGCTGTCTGTAATTCACAAAGCTATTTATCAACTAGAAACAAGCCAGAATTTTGACCACGTAGTATCATCTGGAGATGTTGCCATCAGCGTTTTGGCAATCTTCTGGCACCATCCTCATCAGCTGCAGGAACAGTCAATAGTGAGTCCCACAAAAGTTTGCCATCTAACAAGGAGAAAGACTCATGGTGGCTGGTGACTAACTTCAAATAAGATAGGCCTTTCAGGCACCTATTTTATCTCCCGGGGCTATAATGGGAACTAGGCTCAGATGCTGACACTTACATGGTGGAGTTATATATTCAGATGAAATGAATTCCAGGTTCAGGGTCAGGCTGCCTTGCTGTTTGCTGTGAGTAACCAACCCTGAGGGGCCTCTGAAGGCTGAGAATTATCAGCCATGACATTATGGACTCATACGTGCAACCATGACTTTCTCACATGCATGCATGGACCTCAACATCCTAAGTGCACTCAGCAGACCTGTACCCTCCATGGCACACCCAAGCCTGCCCTTTTCTCATCCCTGATTACTTGTCCCATATATTTGCTCTGGGCAGTCCCAGTCTCCACTCTCAACAATTTTTGTCACAGTGTCAGGCCATTTCTGTCTCCCTCTCAAGGCTCTTGGCCCCAGTCTCCTGGCAGTCCTCACAGCTGTGGTCCCACATGTCCTGTTTCCCATGACCCTTAAATCTTCTCAAGCAATAAGGCTCAGAATTTCCTCTCTCATCTCCTTTACCTGTATGGCTTTTTAAATTTTCCTCCTAAATTATCCGTTCCTACTTTGTCTTCACCCCAGACCACCACTGGATTGCACACTCAGTGTTTTTCCATATCTAAGATTTTTTTACTAATCTGTTCTTCGTCTTTTCATTCGGTTCCAGATTATGTTCTCTTTTCAGTTTAATATGGTAGCTTCTTTGCTAAGCCCAAATTTCACATGCAGAAAACAGCAATTCCCCCCCTCTCCTTCATCCACTCCTCAATTTTCCCACCCTCAGCTTTTCTCTAAGAAATACTAGAACTATTTTTGTCTAAAGCTTAAAAAAAGAGATTCCAAAATTCCAGTTCCCACAGGTGAAGTATGATAGGATTATGAGCACCAGAAAGCAAGGCCATAAAGGTTAGTCAACTTAGTGGTATGTATCCTAATGCATCCATAAGCATTGCAAGTACACACACATAGACAGCCTGGTTTCTAAACATACTTAGGAAAGGTGGCTGAAAACAACCTGACTGGCTCTAGACCTGCAGGTGTTCAGGCACTGGTTTAAAGTCACCTTTTACATACTTGCAAGAGGAACTGTTTTAATCAAACCAATACTGCAAGAAATAAACACGTCCTTTAACCACTAAAAGGTGCCTGTGCAGTTTGTAAAAATCACCAGCACCTTGAAACCATTTGAAATTCTGCCCTCATCATGTTTCCCCTTCAGCAAAGTAGTTGCTGAGTTAATGGGCAAGATTGCAGTCAGTCTGGGCTAGCGTGGTAGGAAAAACGAGAAGCTACTTGATAAACAGTAGGCGGGTCTTTGAACTATATCTCAGGTGAGATTTCCACTGAAAATTCCACTCTCCATAGTCATAATGCCCATGTGCTGTCACTCCATTTGCAAGTATTAAATTCTTCACTCATATTAAAAAACAAACAAACAAACAAAACCTTCAGAAACAGCAACATTTTAAACATAACTATGCACTGGAGAGTATAGTTTTTATTGCCTAGGTCCTGTTGCTAATATCCATATATCTTAGAAACCATTAAAATCTGCAAAATGTATCAATTCATCCTCACTTCAAGGAAAAACTATTGCAAGCAGGAGTAGAAAGGATGAGCAGCACTTGTTCCCAGGTTCATCTTTACACTGGACTGTTGTTAAGAAACTTCGTTCTGCTGACAACAGACTCTGTCATTCCCTCTTCATTTCTCATTTCCAGAAGCCCAATGATAAATGACTCCCAACCACAAATGTTTGGCTTAGTGCAGGAATAACCAAGCAAAGTCCTTAAGATCCCTTTATGCCAGAAGGTATATCATTTACATTGAGCTGTTCTTCAGGATTTCCACAGGGAAGACAATGTTGAACAAGTATCTTCCCGTCCTTCAGCTTCAATGTATATTTAGAGGCAAACTCTCACGAAACAATAAATTCCTTATCCAAACTTTCCTTTAGATTGATTCCATGGGAAAAAAAAAATAAAAAGAAAAACTTTACAAGATTTCAAGCTGCAGCAGCCTACTCTGCTGTCACAGAGTATTATAGGTTGGAAGACACCCTTGCTGGAAGGGTACAGCCCAAACTCAACTGCAACTTGTTGTCCAGCCTATCAAGATACTACTGAATGGCATCCCTGCCTTCCATAATACCAATCACTTTCCCTAATTTCATTTTATCCATGATCTTGCTGAGGTGCTCTCTGGCCCATCTTCAAAGTCATTAATGACTGTAGCAGTCCCACAATTGACCACTGAAGAAAACTGCTAGCAACTGGTCACTAATTAGACTTCTTGATGATGACCATTGTTCTGTGAGGCCAGTGGTCGTGTCAGTTTTCCACCTACCTTGCAGTCCATCCATCCAGTCTATATCTCTCTGAATTTACAATTGTCTCATGATAGTGTCACTGCTTCCTTTTGTTCCCCATCTCTCTGTCCACCTGTCGTCTCTTCTTTGGTATTTAGATAAGCTTTCTGCAGAAGGCTCTGTTGCTCTGTTCCATGTTTGTACAGTGCTTAGCACAGTGATATACTAGCATGAAAGTATAGCTCCTGAGGAGCAGAACAAACACACACACAAAAAATCATAATGAAATTGTTGAGTTTGGGCTTTTTTGTAGTACTGGAAAATGGAGCTTTGAGGTAATACAAACTAGAGCAGCAACAGTTGGTTCAGCTTATATCCAGACTTCTGAAGCATTAGAAGTTATCAGATAGCCACCTTCTCTGTTGCAAAGATCCTGGGCATCCTAGGAAGTCAGTAGATGGCTTTAAATGACTTTGGATGTCTTTACCTCTAGACTTCTAGAGTTTTCTGTTATGAGTTCATATGTGCATCTGATAAGCATTAGCATGTCTTTGTACCTGTCAGTCTCAAGGCCTGACGCTGACTTGTAACAGAAGAAAGTTTGTTCACTCACTTTTTCAGTCCAGTGAGGGAAAATTCCTGAAAAGCTGAGTAGTTGTTTGCTCAGTTACTAGCATCTCACAATAGGCAAGTGAGAGCTCTGGGTAGCATTGAAGGAAGAAGCCATCCAAGGAGTCCTTTGGCCAGATCAGATGATGGTCATCTGATGCTCCAGGTCCAACATGCAGTTTGGGACAACATCCTTTGCTTAGTCAAAGTCCACAGTTCAAAATCTATGAGATTTCCCTGTCATTCTGCAATAGCGAAAGCCTGGATCCACTTTACGTCCTGCCCAACTAGCAGCACTAAGGGTACATCTATGTAACCTAAATACTGCCAGGGCACACTCTCTGGCCCTGAGATTACCTGGCACACTCTGGTCATGTCCATTTTATTAAATTCTCTTACCTACAAAACAAGGTGGTTGCATCATCTTGCCTCTAGGAAATGGATCACAGATACCAATATGTCATGAGTCAAGAGAAGTAAAAAGGCATACATCCTACTTTTTGACATGGTATGTATGTATGTACATATTATATAGGTATAAAAACACCAAAATCAAGAGTCAAGGCTTTGGCTGCACTCAGCATTGCTGATGATGCAGCTGACTTCAGCAGGGGCCATTAACTTAATGCTGAACACTTTTGCCTCAAATAAAACAGTTCGATACAACTATTTTGGGAGAAAATGCAAACGTAGGATTCAGGCACTTTGAAAGCCTGTTCAAGGCTTCATCTCTCTTCCTGTGAGAAGGAACAAATCAGATCACTATTTGATGATACTACTTTTCTACTTAGCAAGCACTATTAGGGTAATAATCTTCTAAAATATATAAAGAATATGACAAGCAGAAAGTACCGGCAATATTACCTGTTGTTGTTATTATTATTTTATTATGTAGGTATTAATTTTGGATTTGGTCCCCAGGAAATGAAATTTAGACGCACAGTTATAATAGGCAAGACAATTTGTCAAGTACATTCCAGAAAGTTCAAAAGTAGCAAAGTGTGAGACATCAGCTATTAGGTATTATCTCCAATAACTCCTGAAACATAGGTGAGATTACAGACAACCAGATCAAATTCAGTGCCTACGTTTGAAAAAAAGAGGGGGAAAGAAGACTTTGACACTTGTGTATCACTTGGTTCAACATCAATTCCCAGGACAGCTCCTAGAATCTTAAATTTTTTTTTCTCCATTAAAATGAAGGCTAAAAATATTTGTGTCTCAATTTATAAAATCATAGATATTTATAAAATATATCTGAGATAAATTTTCAAGAGTAAATCAAGCCAAACCAATGAAATATCCATTTATAATAGACTAAAAATCTGTACATCATATCTAGACTTTAATAAGTTTTTTGACATTGTCTTATATGAGCTTCTCATGAACAACCTAAAAAACCAGGATATAGATAGGACTACAGTAAAGTGGGTATGGTCCTGTTCATACTCTCAAAGCAGTTAGTAATAGTCACAGTCAAAGTGGAAAAATATATCCAGTAGTTCATAGAATCATAGAATCATAGACTTACAGAATCATAGAATGGTTTGGGTTGGAAGGGACCTTAAAGATCATTTAGTTCCAACCTCCCTGCCATGGGCAGGGACACCCTCCACTAGACCACATTGCCCAAAGCCCCATCCAACCTGGCCTTGAACAGTTCCAGGGATGGGGCATCAGAGCTTCTCTGGGCAACCTGTGCCAGTGCCTCACCACTCTCACAGGGAAGAATTTCTTCCTAATGTCTACTCTAAATCTACCCTCTTTTCATTTAAACCCATTACCTCTTGTCCTGTCACTACACTCCCTGATAAACAGTCCCTCACCATCTTTACTGTAGGCCCCTTCAGGTACAGGAAGGCCGCAATTAGATCTCCCCTGAGTCTTCTCTTCTCCAGGCTGAACAACCCCAACTGTCTCAGCCTGTCCTCATAGGAGAGGTGCTCCAGCCCTCTGATCAGCTTCGTGGCCTCCTCTGGACTCACTCCAACAGCTCCATGTCTGTCTTGTACTGGGGCCCCCAGAACTGGATGCAGTACTGCAGGTGGGGTCTCACAAGAGCAGAGTAGAGGGGCAGGATCACCTCCCTCGACCTGCTGGTCACACCTCTTTTGATGCAGCCCAGGACACGGTTGGCTTTCTGTGCTGCGAGCGCACACTGCCAGCTTGTGTTGAGCTTCTCATCAATCAATACCCCCAAGTCCTTCTCCTCAGGGCTGCTTTCAATCCATTCCTCACCCAGCCTATAGTCGTGCTTGGGATTGTGCTGACCCACGTGCAGGACCTTCCACTTGGCCTTGTTGAACTTCATGCGGTTCACACGGGCCCACCTCTCCAGTCTGTCCAGGTCCCTCTGGATGGCATCCCTTCCCTCCAGCGTGTCAACCCCACCACACAGCTTGGTGTCATCGGCAAACTTGCTGAGGGTGCACTCGATCCCACTGTCCATGTCGCCAACAAAGATGTTTTCCTCAAGTATCTGATCTGGCTCTGTACAATATACTCATCAATGACCTGAATCATGAAACAGGTTTGCAATAGCTAGAAAGTTTGTAGCTAAACCTTGTTTGAATTTGGGGATGGACAGATGACGAGCTTGCTAATTGTCATTATCCATCTCTTTTGTTTCCTTTACTGTAATTCAACCCAGATGATTACGGCAAGGGAAGGGAAGGGAAGGGAAGGGAAGGGAAGGGAAGGGAAGGGAAGGGAAGGGAAGGGAAGGGAAGGGAAGGGAAGGGAAGGGAAGGGAAGGGAAGGGAAGGGAAGGGAAGGGAAGGGAAGGGAAGGGAAGGGAAGGGAAGGGAAGGGAAGGGAAGGGAAGGGAAGGGAAAGAAAGGAAAGGAAAGGAAAGGAAAGGAAAGGAAAGGAAAGGAAAGGAAAGGAAAGGAAAGGAAAGGAAAGGAAAGGAAAGGAAAGGAAAGGAAAGGAAAGGAAAGGAAAGGAAAGGAAAGGAAAGGAAAGGAAAGGAAAGGAAAGGAAAGGAAAGGAAAGGAAAGGAAAGGAAAGGAAAGGAAAGGAAAGGAAAGGAAAGGAAAGGAAAGGAAAGGAAAGGAAAGGAAAGGAAAGGAAAGGAAAGGAAAGGAAAGGAAAGGAAAGGAGGAAAGGAAAATAAATAAAATAAAATAAAATAAAATAAAATAAAATAAAATAAAATAAAATAAAATAAAATAAATGTATTTTAAAGAGAATATGCAATATTACACAAACACAGGGTTTTGGGTTTATACGGCAAAGTATTTGTACTGTCCATTCATTATATCCTGAACAAACACAACTGGCTTTCTATGCTGCAATATTTTTCCCCTGAGAGTCCCAAAGCACTCTTCAAACATAGCTAACCAATTTTGCAAACCCTTCATAGATTTTTAAAGCTGAAGGGAACCATTTTAATCATGTAGCCTTATCTCCAGCCTAATGTATGAAATATACGAATACATGAAAACAGGTTCAAGACATCTTAAATTTTTTAAAAAGAGCAGTAATTATCTAGGATTGATGTATTCATCTTCCTCTCAGGCCACCACCCTAGAATCTTCTTCTGCCATTTCCAATTTACTGAGCTGGGCATGGATTTAAGCCATTGCTGACCCTGGAAGAAAACCACAGCTGCGCTACAGACTGGTTTAGATTTAGGCCAGTGAGTACGGGCTCCAACTTAAAATGCAGAGGTCAAACTTCAGTAACCAGAAATAATCTTCAGAGCTTTAAAATGGCAGGCATCCAAAGATCCAGCTTTCTCCTCAGTTTGATAAATGCTGCCCAGAAGTAAATCCTAGAGGATTTGTGTGTTTTTCATATATCTGGAGGCATGCAACATCTTTGTCAGCTCTGCAATGCAGAGCATTTCTAGCAAAAGCAAGCCCTCCCCGGCACTGAGGACCTGAGCTGCCAAGTTGGGGCATCTTTGAAGATGTGGAGATGGGAGCTAGTGCAATGTAGCTGTGATGGGCAGATTCAGGAGGTACCAGGGCCCCGTTACTCTGTTTGATCGCCACAAGAGATTGTAAGACAGCTATCACCCATCATGCCTTGGACATGCTGGAAAGTGGGAGGTCCAATGGCTTTCAGCTCTCACTCCCATTTATATTCTCATAATCACAACTGAGAAGATAACACAGAAGCTGCCAGAGCATTTTATCTTTAGAGCAAGTTTTGAGTATGAGGGTGAGGAGCAATATTTTTGGGACATCTGTAAAAATGGAAAAAACCCTTCCTGCTGAATCCTGGTAAAGGGCAGCCTACAGTAACAGAAATCCCTATTCCATTCCTTGTCATCCCTACTGCCTTCCCCACAAATTTCCACCTGGGTAAAGTGCTCATTGCAAGCAGGACCTCAGATTTACGTCTCATCTGAGCTGTGGCTCTTCCAAATACGATAATGCTTAGTTAACATGATACCTTAACACTAGATCAGATATCACCTGAGGAGGAAAACATGCCACCTCTGGAGGCACAAATATAATTTCCTCAGCACCTGAGTGTTCTTGGAGAGCTCTTACTTACTAATTTGATTTTTAATATATACAGCTATTCAACAATGGCAGAGGGGGGCCACTGGGTGTTAGACGAAAATAAGAAACCTTAGCTGAGCAGAGATGTGGCTTCAAAATGCCTATTGAGTAGCATGTCACACAAAACTCAGAAAACTCAAAAGCCTGCTGGGATTTGTTTTCCTGACTGGGTAAATAACATGACATGGAAGGAGAGGTCTGCTGGAAATCTAAGCAGGAGATTCAAACTTCAAGTCAAGGTGACAGCATGGGAAAACAAACCCAGGTATGAGAAACCTCCTCGGTTTTCACCTATAGGTTTGGAGATCACTTGGGTCTCCCCAGATATTATCATTGCATCTGATACAAATTGTTTTGGTTTTCTTGCTTCCTGCGAAGCTTGATATGCAAAGCCCACGTGAGATACAGTGCCTCTATCCCAAAATACACAGGCAAGCTCTGCTCCATGTTATTCTTACCTCTCAAATCCCCTTGCTATATGTCCGTATGCACTGCAGAATAGCAAATCCACTGCAGTAACCCCAGAGTACCTTCTGGGAAGATATTGATTTTTTCCCCACTATCCATTTCCTTTCCAGACTCAAACAAGGAAGTGAAAAACCAAGGAAAATATAAAAATCAGTCAGCCTTGTTGTGGATGCACACTTGGGACTCCTATAGCCTTAAGTGGGATGTGTGTTTGTGCATATCTGAAGTCATAAGAAGATCTTTCAGTTATTGTGAGATGACCTTGGACTGCAGAGCTTTAATCTAGAGTCAAATTTGGATGTAAACTCTCAAATTATGCAAATTCCAGAGTTTTGTTTTGGCTTATTACACAGCTAGAAAGCTCTACAAGGTTTCCAAAGTCTGGAGGTGTTTGAGGCAAAGTGCTGCTTACTTCAATACTGGTGATGTGGGAGAAGGAAGGGAGAACCTTGCTTTTGAATGTCTCTGTACTTCACATTTCACCTGTGACTGGAAGCAGAAATGTTGTGCTGCACCGCAAAAACATTCTTCATGTTTAATTCCATCTCAAGATGGGATATAGCATGCCCCCAGAACACAGAGGAAAACTCAACCAAACGTCTTTAACCCTCTAAAGACTTTCAGGTTCAGTTCAAGGCTTTGACAAAGACTTTGGGTCACTTGTGTTTTTATCCAACTCTATTTGCCCAGCCCTAATTGCAACAGCACATCTGGAAATGCTACAACTAAGTCCCTGCCAGCACTTACATTATAAACCCTCCTCTTTTCAGGGTTTTGTAACTTTTCCTGAAAAAAAAAAAAAAAAAAAAAAAAAAAGATAAAAATGCAACAGCAGAAAGGCTGAAACTTGATATAAAAAGTTCTCAGCTGGGGAGCAATTTTTTTGTGGGTGTTGCAATATTTCAAGGAAATCAAATCAAACCATTTTGAAAATGAGAAAAGAATTTGTAGAAAAGGGTGGGAAGGTAGAAGAGCATTTTCTTGAGTTTGCTTTTTTCTTTATTTGAAGCACACAGGGAAAAATATTGCAGCTATAAACCATTTCTGAACTCTGACCAGTGGCTTGACTTGGATTAAAGGCTTTGGATGACTCTTTCAAAGGACAGCAAGGATGGCAAAGAAAAAGAACATTTGCCCACAGCACCTGCTTGGAAATGACTCTGAGGGGCAAGAATCATCATCATGTCCCTGTGCTTTGGTGGAAGGCAATGAGAGATCTGGGCTTGCTTGGAAGTACTGCTTGACAGAGGAATCCCTAGAGTAAACTCCCTCCAGATATGAAGAGAAGCACAGAGGTCTCTCCCCAGACAATCCTTCCTGGCTTTTATTCCAAAACCCCTGGCTGGCTGTAGGTCTCAGTCCATCACATAAAAGCAGAGCAAGGCCTGCTTGTGATAAACACTCAGTATATCCACAGGGTGAGAATAATTCTGAGGTTAAGATAAATACAAACACCTATGAGTAGGTCTCTAAGATCACATTATAGGTAATGGAGATCCATTTCACGGTGTGAAATGCCTTGGCTAGACAAAAGAAACACAAAGGGCTGCTAAAAAGGACATAGGTCCTGCTGGACCAGCAGCTGAGTTACTTTAAGATGGCATTGAGATACTTTAGGATACCTCAGGTGGCACTAGGTAGCTGAATCACATAATACATATATATTTACTATGAGCTGAAGCACTTACTGGACTTCATTGGTTACACTGACCACATCAACTTTGCATCCTCTAACTAGTGTGGGAACTCAGACACCTACATGTACATACCTAGAAGTTTCCAGAGTCTCCATCCAGCACACTGCATCAGTAACCCCATAGTCAAAGAGCACTTTTCATCACTTGGCCTCAAAAAGCAGTAGAAAAGAGCACAGTATTTTGCCTGTAGCCACTACCTAGACACAGCGCGTGTTAAAAATACTTGAAAATGTTATTACTGCAGCTGACCCTTGATCCATATATCAGGTTCAGCTCCACCAAAACCATGTGAACATATATCTGAATTATTACATTGTACCAAGTTATGGGGCAGATTCTAACCCAAGTGTTTGAAGATAAGTGGTATAAGATGTTATCTGCAAGTGATCCTCTCTCTCTCTTGACTACCAAGACAGCCCACCTGACTAGTAGACAAGGTTCCAGCTGAATACGTTGTCTACTCCATCTCTTCACAATTGACCAGACACACATTGACTGTAACAGAAGCTTGGATACATATGAGCACTAAATTTGGGTGTCTTAGTCTGGAGCTTATTAAAGTTAGTCGTTTTGTGGAGATGACTTCCAATCCTCATCCGCAGCGTGCAACAGCTTACACAGCATAACTTCAACCTCTTTCACTGTGAGCTAAACTGCGTTGCATTATATCACATTTGCAACAAATACAGTCAACTGTGGCAGCTCAGCTGGCACATGGTAGCTTGCAAAAGCATGGTAACTTGTTTGTGTCCCTGAGCCGTAACTCTTAAACAGTTCAGATGCAAACATGCAATTTGCACTCTAGCCAAATCAAAGACACTTAAATCCTAATGTAGATTGATGAGAACTTGATGGAAGAAGATAGTTTTTATTACAGTTTTTTAAGCCTGTCTCTCGTCTAGATGGAGCTAAAAGCACTGTGGGAACATACTGGGAATTGTTTTCATTACACAAACCAGCCTGGCTAAAATCAGAATCTTTCTGACATGTCTTCACTTGGTTGAACCAAACTGGAAACTGTAGGCTCGGTGACTACAAATGTACAGGTGCAAAGCTATTCATTTCTGGAATAGTGGTCACAATTCAGGTCACCTGTGATAAAGAAAGATGAAATAAGGATGGTGCAGAGAAGAGCACTGGGATCATCTAAGGAACATGGAACTTCATACATGAGAGGAGAGGCTAGTTTTAAGTATCAGAACAGAAGCTGAAAGACGATACGACTGCTTAAACTACAGGATGATTTTGGCATAAGGACAAATGGGTATTAACTGGCCATCAATAAATTTCAGATGGACATTAGAAGATAGTTTCAAACTATCAGAAGAGTGAGGTTTTGAAGCAGTCTTCCCATAGGAGTAGTTATGGCAAGAAACCTAACCACTTTTATGAAGGAGCACACTAAATTTATGAACAGATTATGTTGCAGGGGAGGCTGAAGTAGCATGTGGCTGGATTTGATGATCCACAAGACTCCTTTCAGGCTACTGCAGAGAAAATTTTAGAAATTAATTTTCAAATGCCCTTTATACTTTCTGTATGTAGTGCTGGGTGTAGAAATACTCTCACTTTGCAGCTAAGCTTTCTTTTGTGTTATTTCCACCCTGAACAAATAAAGGAAGTAATCAGAAAACCACAGGAAAAGCTGATTTTGTGACATTACAGACACTAAAATGAACAGACAAGGTAAAAGAAACCAGTCCATGTGCCTCCGTGGGCTGATTAACATACTTTGCAAGATTTTAGTATTAGAACCTCAGGAACATCTATGTTTATTTTGTCTTACTAGAACCTGACCAATGTGTGCCAGACTTACATGCTATATACAGAGAACGAGCACAAGAATCAATGACAATTTAAAACATGTCAGTGGTATGCAAAGCAGCACAGAGAAGAGATATCTGGGAAAGAATCAAATGAGCTAGTTCCAGAAGTGAAGGTATTATAGATGTATTAACCCAAGGTTGAGCCCAGGACAGCTGGCTAGCTGAGAGGCAGAGCTAGGCATCCTGGAATGAAATCCAGTCCACTTAAATCCCACTTTTGTCACAGGCAGCAAACCAGTCCATATATTTTTCTGGACTGCTCCTTATACAGGCCCATTAGTTCATTAAATGCAGCTCTATTTCATCAGAAATTTTTCTGGACTCTTGAATGTATCAGTCAAACTCTGCTGTGATCAAAGTTCTAGATTTCTAGCCTTTCCTAATCCTACACCACTTTGTCTCAACCTAAGTTCTCTAGAGAGGGCCTTAAAGTCAGAGGTGGTGAGGACAATGATGTGGCAGTATCTGCCTTCCTCGTAAGAGTCTAAAAGCTATAGAAGCTGGAAGATATTGTCTCCAGGGAAAGTGAACTCACATTTTCCACAACGTTTTGCCCAGGACACCACAAACCATTTTTTTTTCTGCTCAATTGTGGAGCAGGAGACAGACAAAAAAACCCTAAACCCAACAAAAAAACCAAACAAACCAAAAAAAAAAAAAAAAGGAAAAAGAAAGAAACAAGTGTCTAGTGGTTAGAAAAAGAGCAGGGATGTCAGGTCTTGCTCCTTGTAACATGATGCAAGTGACGCATTCCAGGACAGTAGTTTAGATTCATAGAGGAAAGGGAGACCGCACTATGCCTAGCCTTGTATTTGTGATTAGGGAACCCTTGAGGGCAGTGGGGACTGAAACATCCTTGAGGCTGTGTAGAGCCCAGGACCAGGATCTTGAAGGGACTGTCAGTCCTGGTGTCATTATTACATAAAATCTGGGCACATGGCTCCTCTTCATTTTGCATTTGTCATGAGAACATAGTGAATGCACTGGATCGCACAGAGATGTCATCACTTACTTCCACTTCTTTACACTCTCAGGAGAAGAGATACACATTTAAGCAAAATGGGTTGTCTTCTGTAGGTTTTTAGAAATAGTTATCTCTCTCCATTAGTTATGCAGTAATTACAGGTGGTTATTTTATGTACACCTCTTGGAGGCAGGTACCTGATTTTTTCATCAGGCATGACACAGACTGAATTTTGGGCTACAGCCACATCCTACAGGATCCCAGATCTGAGCTATTGTCTCTATATAACTAAGCAGCTCTTTCTCCACAACTAAGCAGCTAGCTGCTGCCTGTGGTGTAAACAGACCCTCTGAGTTACTACCAAAAAAACAGCTTTCAGGCTACTTGGAGACCTCAATTCAAAGCAACAGACTGTCCCAGGCCTGCAAAACAAGAATGTTTATACCTGTTAGAAATGTAAAGGAAATGGCAACTAGCTAATTCAAAAGCATGAATGTACAAAATCGGATGGAAAAGATCAATGATTTGGTCTCTGCTAATTGCTCCCTAGTTTTAGTCTGTTAGCTTTGCTACCTGAGGAACAAGATACAGGAAGCAGCATACTCAAACTAAGTTGTTCCATAAACAACTCTTTTTTACTAATCTGTTACTTTTGATCACTGTGTAAGACTTCTATTTATTTAGTGAAGATGCGCACCACCATTCAACACACATAGTTATATCCACTGGCTGGCAAAGTGCTAAGGACCTTCATGAAACGCAAGGCACTTACAACTCAACATGTCACTTCTCATCTGCCCTGTGTTTTGCCTCCAAAAATTCCACCAGGTTTGTCAGACATGGTTTTCTGTTCCAGAAACTATCCCAATTCCTTTATATCAGCTCATATTTTTCCAGATGTTTTGTGATCTCATCCTGTACTAATGTCTCCAAGACCTTGCCTACTGTCAAAATCAAATTTTATTACAAACTTGTAACTCCTTGATTTCACCTTAGTCCTCTTCGTATGGAATGGGTTTGCATTTACATTGTTTTGGTCCCTTAGTACTCCCTCCTGTTACAATAGGCTAGTAAGTATTCTTTAGTTGACCAGTATCCTCTTCCATCATCTCTTTCATGAGATTCAGGTGTGACCAGCTGAGCCCTACAGCTGTCTCCTCTTTCCAGTGACTTTTTTTAAAAGATTGATCCTCAAATTGCTTTGGTTTTCAGAATCTTTTGTTTTAATTTCTGGCACTCTATTTTGTTTCTTCCTGGAGACCTACTTATCACTGATGGTAGAAGATTAAGGCTGAAGTAATGGTGATACATTTGCTAAGACAATCCACAGACTGACCATTGTTTATAGAGCTTTTTATGCACAGGCAAGACGGGTAGTGATAAAAGAAAATGAACATCAGTGTCTTCTTTCTGCTTTACATGCCAGTGCAAAACTGTTCAACTGTTCTATCTGGAATCTCAGATGTGGCAAATTGTTCAGAAGTTCAGTGGTCATAGTGTGATGGAGGAATACGTTCAAATGGATGAGATGGTCACAACTAAGAGATTCAGTTGCTGTAAATCAGCTAATTTGACCACCATGACCCAGATCCACAAGGAAACATAGCATAACAGTTTTAAGTTGGGACGTCCCCTCTTTTCATCCCCAAGATGGGAAGCCTTGGGCCAGTCCTGGGGCTAGAGGGGTGATTTGAGTCCAGGCATCTTGCAGTTCTCTAGCATCCCCAAAAGATGCCACTTACTTTGGAAACATCTTGCAAAAATTAGTAATAACTAAACCCATTGGGACTACATAATTGCTTCAAAAACCTCTTAGCATTCAACAAATTGTAAGGCCCATTTGTAATCCGTCCTGTCAAATTTTGTGGACAAGGTATAATTCCATCTTAAGGGTATGTGCAGTATTAAGATGCATAGCTGTAGATATATAAAACTTACACACGCTCTTTTTCCATAGAGAAAAAAATACAATTTCAAAGCCAAAAGCTGACAGTTTAGTTGCTGGAAGCCGGCCAGACCGAGGTCTTGCACAAAGCTCTTGTTTGCTCTGTCCCTTTTCTTTGACAAACATGGGGTTTAGTTCTTCATGGTCTCAGTTTAGTGTCTTTCATGTGGTTCCGAAGAGGAGTAAGCTAAAGGTGGGGAGATTGCCTTACAATGAGGGACTATAAATGTTTCCAATATTTAGATGCTCAATTTACTTCATGAAATATTAATTCCTCCCTCCAAGCCCTTCATGTTATTACTGTCTTTGTCATTGCTTTGCTCTCTCAGAAGAAGAGGTTTTGGGGTCACATAGAGTCTGATAATGCAGATTCAAGTCTACTTGGCCACAGACTTGAACAATTCACTTGGATGAACATCTTGCACCAGGGGATTTAGGGATCACAACTCTTAGAGATGTAGGGCTATTCTCAGTTGATTGCTGCTCTGTTTTGTAGGAAATTTCCACAAGGACTTGCACAAGGGTTTTGTTTGTTTGTTTATATTCCCCTTCTCTCCACCCAACCAGCATGAGGTTCCTAATACAGCTTTGAGGTTCCTAAGATACTTTTGGTTCTCTCTGCTTAATATTCTACCTGAGAAATGGGGATAATAGCACTGTCCTTCTTTATAGGTGTGATTTAAAAAAAAAAAAAATGCACTGAGGGCTGTAAGCTGCCACTTAAGATAATGGGGGATGATGGCAATTCGGTACCAATAGATAACCAGCAGATGAGACCCCACAGACTTTAAGTTTTTAGTAAATTATTTGGACAGTTTAGATTATTCTACCACTCAAATCAGTGACAAAGCTTCCTTGGTTGCCAGTAGGATAAGAATTGTGCTTCAGATAAGTGCCTTTGAATAAGACCCCCATATATCTCTCAGCATTAGACATTTTTAGCACGTAAGCTATACAGAGAGCTGAAACTAGTGATAACTTGCTTTCTTGCTGAGTTCGTGCAAACATTTCCTGAAGCTTTCAATTTTACCACAATAGAAGCCTTTTAAAGCTCAAATAGGGATAACTTGAATTATTAGCATCGGTCCCCTAGCCCAACCACAAGCATGTCTGAAGCAGCCCTTGCTGATAACACACTGCAACAACTGCATTTCCCTCAAACATATCCACAGAATAAGCTGCTACTCATGATTACCACCGAGTAGGAAGTCGCTGGGTTGCTGGGACTATTGCCCCCAAGTAAACTTTCAGTTTCTTTCCTGTGTTTTTTTGCCTGACTATTTCAACATACAACTCAAAGAATTTCTCAGTGAAACCACAGGTCAGACACTTCGTTAGCAGACATTGATGGCACCCTACTGAAGTCAGCGGCTCTCTGCAATAAATAATAGCAGCAAGTTTGCGACTGAACTTCCTATGTGAGAGTTTCCTCACTAACACTCCTGGCATGCAAGATGGGTTTTGGAAGCCAACCCATTGGTTTCACCCTCACCTTCAGCACTGCACAGCTGAAGGGACCCCACAAGTACAGGAGCACAGATTATAAGACAAAAACCTTATTTCCTTCCATATGTGAGCAGAGCAGTACACCTTTCCAGCTGAAGCCCAGCACCATGTTTATAACTCAGTGAACTTTATATTTCCTTCCCTGCTACTGGCAACAGTTTCAAAATACATCTTTAGATCACATCTCCCCTCTTTGCTACAACAGAGAGGAGCTGTAGTTGATGGTCCTCAGTCAGCCCATGAACGACTGACAGTGTTGGTCTTCCTTTCTCCTTCCTTCTCCAATGGAAAGTCTGCAGCTTCCAGCAGAGCTCATGTTAGCAGATGGTCTTGTATTTTGTACCGTCACCTATTTTCTGCTGATTTTTGGTTAATATCTGCCTCTGCGCTGACGATTCTTCTTCAGTTTCTACCAGCTGTGGCATTCTCCTCCCATTTGTATACAGGCCATCAGGAAATGTTTACTAGTCCTTTAGGTACCTCACTGCAGAACCCCCTCCTGGCCCAACAGTTCTGGTTTTGGTACTCATTTATCTCCCCTTGACTTTTCCCGTCCAAATTTCCGTCTTCTCCACCTGAACTTGCATCTGTTCACATGACATGAAACGAAAGATGCCAGTGACGACTTGGCAGATTTCTTAATCTAGACTTGACCCAAGCATAAATGTCTGGTCAAGGAGCCAGCCCTGATTCTGTGAAGGCCACTGTAGATTTGTATGCAACTCTGTGTCCAGGCAGCTGAGGACATCAGAGCCATGTTGTAGCACCCATGTGCACATACGGCACCCATGATTAGTCATTCCTTTTCCATAGAGGTTTCCACATATTGTCCTAGATTTGCCACAAGTTGGACACCAACGTCCTGCAATGCACAGCTCAGACCTTGTTAGTCCCACATTTTATCAGCCTCTTCCTTTAACTGTATAGTCAACAAAGCAGCAGTCCTTCAGCTCTCACCCATTAGATCTCATTACAGGTTTTATATTTGCAGCTGTCTACCTCCAGTGGATTTATAATGCATAGGTGAATGTGTGGTATGGATGGCCTTTCCATGATGAATGATGAGGAATGAAGGACTGAGCATCCACAGTAAAATATCTGTGCGTTAGCTATACAAGCTCAAAGCTAAGAAAGTCCCAACTCTATACTTAGTGTATTAGCTGCCACCTTCCACTAAACATTTTTTCATCTCCCAAGCCTTTATTTTCTCTGGAGGTTACTTCTTTCCTTTATTTTCTCTGGAGGTTACCTGTTTTGCACCTTCATTTTGCATCACATAATTTCCTTAATGCTTTGCTGCTATGTTGCGCCCATGCAGCTTTTCATTTGAAGGGGGAAGACTTATAAACAATTTAGGCTAACATTTCCAGGAGATCTTAGAGAGAAGTTTTCTCCCCTGGGGTCAAATGAAGCTGGTAAGTGTGATTATTTAACATGCTTAACCGAGCTCAGCTCTTGCTGTGGCAATTAGGTCACCATGCTAAACCTTTTGCGGTCGTATGCAAAGGGTAGCTAAAACACACTGTGGTAAACTAGCTCGTTTCAGCCAGATCTAGCCTCATTAAACAATTAATTGCTGCTCCTGGGGATTCTTAATTAGCCATTTACATCTTCTTCTAAAGCTTTGTAGGGATTTGGGATTTTGATAAGCTACTGTATATTTATAAAAGTGTCTTATGGAAGGCTGTGCTTTGTCATTTCCAAACTGCGTGAGTGGTCCTAACATCCCAAATTCCTGACGTGCTTCAGGAGACCTAAGTGGCACTGACTTTTGGTGGTTTTAGGACATAATTCAAGTCTTGATAACTAGGTTTTCAAAGGCAAAGTAAATGATCCTGTTGTAAAGTCTTATTCTATTCATGTGCTAGGGAATGGGAAAGCTGTCTTTCATTTTGACGGAGAAAAATAAGAGAGAGATTTCGTGTTTGAATATTTTGCTTTTTTTTCTCTTATTCTTCTCCAAAGAAAGAAAAAAAAGAGTATTTTTCAAAAAATTAATTTATTTTTAAAAATACTTGCTCCCCCCCCCCCAAATAGACCCTCTAATAATCATCTCTCTTATGAGCATTTCTTTTCTGTCCTAAAGAATGATAAATAATGTTGCATTTAAAAAATTTCTGGAGAACTGTTACTAAAACAGTGGGGTTAACAGGAAGGACTGAATAGGTTTGTTTAAGTCTCAGCAGGACACAGCATCCATGATGCAAAAAAGCAAGGAAAATAATAATTTAATATTTAACTTTAAGAATGGAAGCACTTGAAAATGAGGAGGTCAGGGTTTTTTAAGAAATAGAAAGACACAGCTAAAAGGATCAAATGACTGTAGTTGCTATGGAGACTTTTAAAGATGAGATACTATGATGATTTATAATATTGATCAACTAAAATTCTCCCTAAAATTTCCCTTGATTTTATACCTTTTGAAAAGATCGGAAGTTTTTTATAAAGGAAGGAAAAAGAGAAGAGCCTACTGCGTTAGGTCAAATATGAAACATTAATAAAGCAGGTCAAGAAATAATTTGAGGAGCTCCATGCCAAAACCATTAAAAAATACCTTAATAAAAAATTTTCAAATACTTTTCTTTGAAACCCAGCCTTGCAGAGACCCCAAGGAAGTAACTGTTGATTCAAAGAAAAGCCAGTTCTTAGGCAAGATAAGACCACAGCAGAAAAGCTAAATATATTTTTTTGAGAAGCGGTGAGAGGTTCTCGCAACAGAACTTTCCTCTGTGGTGGATTAAGCTCAAGAACTGTGTCAAAATGAAGTGTTATTAGCAGAAATTTTAGAGCAAGCCAATAAAATGTAACAGTAAGAAGCAGCCAAGATCAGATGTCATTCACTCGCAAATTCTGAAGAAACTCACCCACAAAGCAGCAAACCTACTAATTGTGGTATGGGACCTATCACTTATATAGGGCCTTGTACTAGATGAGAAGAAGACGGTAACTATAAAGTCATCTTTTTCTTTAAAGCTCCAAGCATCATCTTGAGAACGCCAGATAATATTCTAACTTCTCTTTAATGCACATTGGTAGACGTTGTACTAAATAGTAGAATTAGTAGACAGAGATATATCAGATATAAGGAAGACAGCATCACATTTCTTAAAAGTCAGGAGTCATAAATTTATTAGAAACCTTTGAAGGACTAAAAGGGGATGTAGAGTATGGGAATCCAGTTGGACTACTTGGACTTTTCAAAAGCTGTCAACAAAATCCCACAGCAAAGTATTTTTGAGAAATTAACCTTTCATGATGTAAGAAGAAGTATCTTGACATGGATTAATGATTGAAAGGTTGGAAACAAGCTAAGCACTGAAATAAATGGCTGGCTTTAATAATGATACCCAACAGAGAGATGAGTTAAGACTTGTGCTCTTCAACTTATTTGCAGATGATCTAGGAAAAGATTGAGGTGATCAAGTAATTGTTTGTCCAAGGTCATCAAAACGGAAATGTATTCATAAAGTGACAAATGAAATGCAAAGCCCATAAAAAAAGATTGGGTACATATAGAAAAATATTATCTGAGTTATATCCAATAATGGAGTATAAATTAACTTTTACCACCTAGGAATGGCATCTGAGCCGTCATGGTTAGTTCTCTGTAAGTCATGTCTATGCTACATCATGTAGATATCATGCCAGATAAAATGCATATTAGGAATTCTTAGGAAAAGAAATTACAAAAAAGCAGAAGGATGTTTATGCAATTGTATATATCTATGTTTGGCAACATCTTGAATAGAATGATATTGATTTAGATTCTTCATTTGCATTTTCTTATTTAGGGAGATGAGTGGTGATAAATCTTGCTTCATTTGGGGCACAGGAGACTGATGTCTGACAGGCACAAAATAGCAATGCTGACCTTTCCCACATGGACCTCTCTTACTTTGTCAAACCAAGGAATGTACCAGCTTAGGAGGTGCTCCTTTGCCATCCTGCCTGGACTCCCAGGTATGAAGGCAGTCATTATCGTTACTTTATGGGGAAGGAATTTTGTCACGTGGTTAAAAGAAGAAGCCATCTGAATCTTGTTCCTTGTTTTGCCACTCCCTTGACCTCACATTTTTTTGTTAAATTTCTCTGTGCCTTAGTTTCAGGGTACAAAATGAAGAGAACATTTCTTCCCTTTTCCATGGGGCTCTTGGGATGCTTATCTAATTGCTCTTTGCAAAGCTGTTGGAAACCTGAACACTGAAAGTGCAAAGAATTAGAAGTCATTAATATTAGCTAATGCTGCCCTTGCCCCACATAACAATTTAACTTTGGAAAGTCAAGTCTCCATAAAAGAGAAAACCCTCTTTGTACTTGGTGGGGATGGATTATGATCATTCTAGGACTCTAGTTATGTTTGTTGGCATAAACTTAGAGAATTTTCAAACAGCCAAAGTAAAAATAAATCTTATTATTGTACATTTATACTAAGCAGGGTTCACAGTTTCCTCTTTATTTTTTTTAGATTGCTATTTTGATTTTTTTCCCCTGAAAAACAAATACTGGAATATAATGTTATTTTAACTTTGAAATTTATGGTCTTCCTGACAACAGGTAGTCACAGTTGCATTCTTGCAAAAGAAAACAAAATTAAAAATATAGACACAGGAAATAAAATTAATTTTAAAATATATGAAAACATTTATTCTGTGCATCAGCCCAAGTGAACAGACAAGTCTCTGACTGATACCCACCACAGACTGCAGTTTCTTGAATTGATTGATTAATAGGACAGAAATGAGGAGGTGTGAATTTATTTTGGACTTCAACAGGGTTGAAAAAGGTTTGGCACAGTTCATCTGGGCTTAATCTGCATTTTAAAGTCTATGAACAGTGACCACCTACTGGCACCCTTCAATGTGTTAGGTCCCATAGAAAGGAAACATTTTGCACTAGACTTCATTTCAGCTAATGTTCCTGGATTTATAAAGGTACTAAAAAGGCAACAGCAATCTGATTTCAAACTAACAAAATACCCCTTTTCCCCTAGCGGGATTGAAACTGAACAGAAGAGTCAAGGAAGGAGGAGGAGGAGGGTAGGTGGGATCGGAGAAACAATTTCTCATTGTTTGGAGGTAGATTGTTCATGAGGGCGACATTACCCTTAAAATAAAATTAAATTCCTTTGGGGTGTTTTCACCATTAAGCGTCAAGATTTTCATTTAACTGCGTGAAAGGTAGTAAAGAAGTAATAAATAACAGTTGAAATGGGAAAAAGCTGCAGAGGAGAAAAAAAAAATGCTGAAATGCCGAGAATTTTATCTGAGCTAAAAAAAATGGAAGCAGAAAGATCTCACTGTATTCTGCAGCAAGGATAATTAAAAACAAAGCCGTCTTTTAAGACAGAGCAAACATTCCCCACCATCTCCTTTTGCTGGCGAAGCCAGGAAACACCCTCTGAAGTAAAATAACCATAACAAGAAAAGACATCTTCTTGAAGAAATTTTGACTCATAGTTTACTGCTTTATAAGCAGTTCAATAGAAAGATGTTCCACGCCAAGGCAACAAGTCAAGAATCCAAATTTTAATGCTAGTTTAGTCTCCTATGTGATTATTTTTACAACATCTGCAATTAAAGACAGATTCTTCAGCTCCCTGATTGTGACCGGATATAAAAGGGTTTGATGTGCACACAGACACACACAGAGGGAAGGAAAACGCCACCTCTCCCTGTAATGGTCTTCATTAAAAACAGCTTTGCCCAGCTTCTGTTTTATTTCATTTTGATGATTGAAATTTTCCTTGTCTAGTAGTAGGTGGGTTTTGGGTTTTTTTTTCCCCTTACACTTCACTGGTCCAAAGGAAAAATCTGATAGTCCAAACTCCAGCATTTTCAGTCATTTGGTCAGAAAAGGGTTGTCACGTTCTCAGAGGAAGGATGGAAAGGAAAAAGGGAAAACTCATAAAAACCTCAGAAATCACTGTTCAAGCCCCAGGTCATTAACACTCACACAGCTGTTGGGGGAGTTTAATGCAGCTCCCAGTAGCACCAGAGACTTGGGGTGGTAAAACCGGTCACCCCTTTGCACCCTATTGCACCTGCTCAAGGTATGAGTTTGCCTTTCAGGCTCACTTACCTGGCCACAAGCTTTTTTTTACACTGATCTGCAAATTTTGTCTGTGTATTTTTCTTAGCTGTCTGGCATGATTTTAAAATAAAAGCATGTCACTGACCATGAAACTGCCTACTGTGCCCTTTGTTGCTTCGGCACTTGAGTTACCAGGAGTTGCATCTGCATTTGCAAACAAAAATTGCCCTTGTACAAGAAAAACAGCAGAAAAAAAATAATCCAGGAATTATTTTGTCAATTCGTTATAGTGTTTTTACAGGCATTGACTTGGTTCCAGGTAAAATATGACCTTACAAGAAATTATCATTACTATTAAACTATGCTCCAAGTCGAACTTTCTTTGAATCCATCTCTTTCAAGGGAGACTCTGGAGATAAATCCATTTCCCTATGATCTAAAGGAGAGGGATGCATAAAAATTATATAGCATTGAAGGTAAATGTTCCTTCTGTTTCCCTTTCTGGACAAATCTGACTCTATTCAAGGGATGTGTTTATCCCAGTGCTGAACTGGCGTGGACAGGAACCCGGCTTCGATCCTGTTGGAACCATGCACGGCATTTCAAGGTGATTCAAGGTGGGCAAATATGGGGGGGGGGGCATTCGGGGCTGCCATCCTGTCTGCTTGCTAGGATGGGAATACCCCAGAGGTTTGGCAGCGTGTCAGGAGGGAATGAGGATTTGGGGGCTGTGCTGGGTTAGGTGGGGTGGGCACAGGCAGAAAACCTCCAGTTTCAGGCCCCAACATCCCCTGATGCCACCAAAGAGGAGCTTATCAGGGCATTGCATTTTTATCAGCTGGCTCAGGATCCCCCAGTGCCTTTAACTTACTGGGGTGGCCCAAACCTCAGCATTCAACAGTTTAGTCATTTTGGTCATTTTTTTCTTTAAATAAACCCAAAACACCAGTTTTCCCCTTGTTCCTTTGATGCTGAAGCCTCAGAGCCGTGGGCAGCATGAAGCAGGAATGCCACGCTGCCCAAACCTTCTTCCTTGGGATGGGTTTGGTTTTATTACTTGCTAAGCAATCTCCCGACGGGGAGGTGGGAGGCTCCACGCTGAAGCCGTGCACATTTGTGTGTGTGTGTGTGTGTGTGCGTGCACGTACGCTGGGAAGTGCTGGAGCTCATAGGGCTCTCCAGGACTCTTCGGAGGGAAATACAGACCTGGAGACAAAAAAGAAGGTAGTATTCATGCCCAAGCATACAGTGGGGTAAACATATTTTGTAAATGGAAGTTTGTTATTCACATTGTAAGACGGGAGTTGCTGTTTACCCACCACCGGTCGGATGCCGACGTTGCCAGAGGGTGAACGATTCAGCAGCGATCGCTTATAAATAGCGCTGACCAGAAACAGGAACAGTGAAGAGTTTTCATTAAAAAAAAAAACCACCAACCACCACCCTTGAATATTTTTTCTTTTTATTTTAAGGGAAGGGTTAAAACTTTACATGCTTCTATTGATGCTTCCTTTTTTTCCTCTCTGCTCTCTACACTATTGTATCCCTCTTAAGTCTTGGGGTTTAATTTTAATTTTTTCTTATTTTCATGTTGTTTTATTTTATTTTATCTTAATATTTTGTTTTCTGTTTTATTTTACTTTGTTTCAACACTGCAAATGGTATCAAGGTCAGGAGAAAACAGAAGAAAAAAAGAAAAAATGACATGCAGGGAAATCCTAGTATTTGGGCATATGTTGAAATCCCAAACTCCCATTTTTTTTAATTAATACAGGTTTTAAATGAAAAGTTCCATTTTGTCAGAGACAAATTCTGGTTATTTAAAAAAAAATGCTTTGAGAACCCCTAATAATAATAATTTATCAGTGTTTAGGGCCCACTGGTAGATACAAAATCTAATGCCCTGCTGAGATGGAGGAGCTCAGGAAAGCTAAAAAAAGGTAGGATAATCTCCCCATGCCATGAACCTTTTCTGAACCCTTAAATTCCCCACTCTGCAGGTTAACCCTGGCTACCATTAAAAGAAAGAAAGAGGGAAAGCGTGTCAGGAGTCTGGATTTTGCTCTTCGGCCAGCGTGCATGATACAGCAGCCGTGCCTGGTGATACCCGTTTGCATCCTCCTGTCGAATGCAGTCAAATCTCTCCGTCATGTAGTTCCAAGCTGAAACTAAATACTGCAAATTCCAGGTCAGGCACTCACTCTTTTTGAAAGCTAAAGTGATCGTTTCCCTGTGCCCAGTTTTGATTTCCTGAGCATAAAAGTAATGTGTGTTCTCCCAAACGTTGGCCCACACAAGCTGGGCACGTACCCACAGGTTTTGAAGGTTTCTTTTATGAATCTGATGGAGAAGTGTGGCTTCAGAAACCAGACAAAAGTCTGCCCTAAGTCAGTGGGAGCTTTGCTTGTGCAAAGACTGCAGGACTAAAGCGCGTCAAAGCTAGGTGATCTTTCTTTTTGCTTTCTACAGGACAATAATCCATAGAGTTTTACAAAAACAATGGGGTTTACTTGCAAGATAAGGGGCGAATCACCAGTCCCTCAGAAAGAAAGGAGAAAACATACGATGGGTGCAGGGGATAAGAAATGAAAAGAACGAAATCAAAGACGATATACTTAATTTGGGGAATGAGCAGTGGAGGAATGAACACTGTGATCACGGCTTCTTCCCTGCACATCCTCAGCCCCTGGGCTGATGCTGCAAAAGAGCCCCCTCCCTCCCAGCGTACAGACTTTTCTTTCTAATTTGGCACAAAGTACATGGAGTGAAATGTAATAATTTTTTTTTTTTCCTTATATGAATAGGGTTGACGCCTGTTCCACAAGGTGGCAACATCGCTTCAGAGCTCGCAGCACCCTGCAAGGAGCAGAGACAGGAACTTCCTATCTTTTAAGTTATAAGTTATTTCAAACACGCTTTTTCGGATGATTTAAAATTAAGGGGAAAAAAAGCCATTCTTCTCATTTTCACCATTTTTATGTTTTCTAAACATGTGATTTAAAATTATATCTACCATCTTTTGTACATTTTATTGTGTGTACTACCTGTACGATCCATTTGCTGCAGCTCTTTCTGTACAGCTCAGCACAGGGGAAGGCTGGTTTAATAGCCAACAGTTTTTCACTGAGTGGATGCTGATACCTAAACTCCAAAAATAGTTTAGAGTTGCCAAAATAAGAAATGGACCCAAAGCTTAGTCTTGCTCTTCAGGGTTGATCGGAAAGCAGATTTTTATTTGACATTTTTAGGTAGAGCTTAACTTTGTTTTTAAGTAACTTTTTAGAAGCCAAACTCTCTGCCTTACAGACTGTCCTTTCATACCTTTCTTCTCTATGTTCCTAACTCCTATTTCTTTCCCTAAACAATTACGCAGTCATTCTGCTCTCTTAAACAACACCTCTGCTCTTCACTAATGGCTGCATGTCTATTTCTTCTGTGGAAATTGTAAGGAAATTAAAGAAAAGAACTCCACCTTCCTAAAAATCTTATCTCAGCCACTCTGCTTGGCCTGCACAGTAATAAGGACATGAAAGTATGACAGATATTAAAAATAAACCATTTCAGAAAAGAATGCGGATGTTGTGAAGTTAATGGCAAGTGCAAGGCCCTTCCTTTCCCACTCAGGATCATGCAGGCTCTGATAGTGTAGAGGGTGTAAATAATTTGGCATGGGTACCTAACATCCTATTAGCCTCCCTAGATCAGAATGGAAATGCTTCGTGGCCATTCTGGGCAACATCAATGGGCAAAGAGCAGGACAATCAGCCCAAGGATCCTACCAGCATGAAAGACTTCTCCAGGTTGTATCTACTTGAGCTGTGAATCCAAGCGATGCTTCTATAACATTACAGCAACTCACATCGCCTACTCCATCAGCAGCCTTGTCTTCTACGAGCTCTTTGATCTCATCAGGTATGTCTGCATTAGAGCAAGGGATGTCCCAAGGGCTTGTTACCCTGCTGTGGATACTTCATTCCCGCATGGCCAGCTTTGGGATATCCGTAGAGCTAAGTGAATGTGTTTTTCAATCTTTGTGCAAGCTGCGTTTCTCCCAGCTGCCCTTGCAATGATGGTATCAGGCAGACTTATGAACAGTTTTACCCCAAAATGACACAATGTTTTCTGTTACAAAGGCAAATGGGATCAACGTGCAAGCAAAACTCAAGTTGCCTTCAGGCTGCCCATGAGGGCAACATGGTGCGTGGTACTGGCTCTCCAGAGCAATGTGGCAGATGTATGCATAATGCATTGGGAGATGAGGTTTATTATGGATACAGGCATCATGTCTGGGAACAACCCTTCCAAAGTACACAGCCAGGCATGTTTCAAAGGTCTGTTGGCAATATCAAGCCTGGTGTTGGTGAAATGTTTCCACCTCTTAGTAGATGAGTGCTGGCTGGAGCAGACTCACTGCCGATACACTCACAAGATAAGAGCTGAGTGCAGATAGTGTCTTTCATTAACTCCTCTACAATCACCAAATCTCCTGATGCTCAGAAATGAACCGGGAGTGGGGGCTTTCCGTTGGCTTTTTCTGTCTCTGCCCAAGCCAAGTTTCTTCACTGCTCTGTGGGTAACATCCATGTGTTTGTTTTTAAATGGGCCGCAGGGCCCAGAGATGCCTTGATAATGGACACTCAGCTGATTTGCGTTTAAATGAATAACTTGAGAGGGTGACTCAGCTCGTCTTTTCTACAGCCTTGCCTTCTCCAAGGAAACCTTGGGCATTGCTCTTGGTTAAGAGCAGAGATTTGAGCTAGGAGTGGAGAATACAAAGCTGCTCCCGTGTTAGCAGCTGAGCAGGCTTTAACTTTTCCCTTTCTCCCCCCTCTATTTTTTCCATTGTAAGTCAGAGTGCATTTTTGCAAGATATCCCTGAAATTACTATTACTACATCGCAATATTAGATCAATGCAGTGGTAACACACTCCAGATTGTTATGGCATTCGCATCTTGATGCCTTCCATACTGTCTTGTGGAATCTAACCTAATACCACGATTAAAATGCCTTTTCCATTTCTCTAAAGCACACTGCCTGCTGCCATTACATAAACGTCTGCCTATCTAGGGTTTTATACTGGCACCCATCACCAGGGTATTTCAGAGTCTAATGAAAAGGACCTCCGCTCATTAAAGGGAGATGAAGTTTCTTGCCAAAGCCTGGGATTAAATTAGAGTCCGTTAGGTTTCTCTTCTCACTGACATCATTATGAATCAGGAAAAACACTCCATTCAAGTGAGTTGCGTTACAGCAGTGTAAAGCCAGCATGAGTTCAGAATCAAGCCCTTTCATTTTAACACCAGCCTACCTCCGTTTTCTCTGGCAGCTTTTTACCACTCTGCAACTCAACTGCTGAAAATAGCAGCCCTCAGCGTAATCTATCTCTGTCTCATGGGCAAGCACCAAGCTTCTGAGGGAGGAACCTTTCAGAAGACACTTTCAGGTGGGATGGGAGGGGAAAAAAATTACCAAAAGGATGAAAAACAGAAAAGGAGACAGCTGACCTCCCACAGACTCTGTGTCATAGTCTCTGAAAGTGGCAGAAAGTACGTTGGCTGCTGCCAAAAAGAAGAATGGGGCTTCAGATATTGTGTGACTGCAGAAGGAGAAGCAGCAGGCCATCTCTTGTTGAGAGCTGCAGCCTGAGTCCTGCCCTCCTCCACACCCCTCTGAGGACTCAGAAAAGCAAGAGACATGCACAGGGAGAGAGCCACCGTCCACACTATCACATTTTCCAAGCCTCCTCTCCAAAGGACTGTACTCACAGTCAGCTGAGAGTTGTCATCCTTGCCCCATCGTGAAGGCAGATGTGAGCAGCTGGCAGACTAGCCTTGATTTTCCAGTGTCCCCAGGGCCGAGACCAATCTTGCCATCAGATTAAATGTCCAGAGGGAGCTGTCCCTCAGTAGTCCAGGCATGGCATGGACAGAGTTGAAAGGGCAGTTTGGCACTGTCTTATTTAAGAAGTGGGGTGGTTCCCACCATGTTGAGAGCCAAGGATGGGAGAAGGAAGCCCTTGATGACAGCCCGACAGGTCTTGAATCCATATCCCACAAATGTGAAGCTACTGGCTTCAGTGGGATCCCACAACACAGTTGGCATTTTACTGTGATGTCTATGTTGGAGGTATAATCCCAGGGGTTCCTACATCATCAGTGAAGAAAAATAAATATTTTCAAGGAGCAATTTGGTAGGAAAAATGGGCTGTTCCAGAGGGATGGGATGAATCTGGGCCAAGGAGAACAAGCCACTTGGGGAACCAAACTGAATTTAAAAGACCTATCCATTAAAATACATCTGTGGACATGTGTTTGTCCACAGATATTGAAAAAGCCCTATCAAAGAGCCATACTACCATTCCACACAACAGCACAACAGCGACCCTGTGCTTTTTCACTTTAAAGCTGAGAAAAACACCTGATTTTCAGGATTCCCTCTGGGATGTCTCCTGTCCACTCCTCTAACATTATTAAACTTGGTCAGATCTTTTGTTGACTAAGGGCAAATTTCTGGGGAGAATTTTCAGTTTGAGGGATGTTTGTATATCTGCTACTTGGGGCAGCAGTGCTGGCTCGTGAAAACTTGAGTTGCTGATTAAACTGCAGTGTAGTTTTCTAAGTGGTGGTTTGTGCTAGGGTATTTGGTAGTATTTTCTGAGTGTAACAAAATGGAGTAGGGCACTCCCCTGCTTTATATGTCTGTGAACCCTGGAGAGGCACAGAATATGTTTAATTTGTTTTATAGCAAACTGAAGCACTGAGGTTTATTTGTGTATCCATGTTACTGCCAGGCTGGGCACTGGTGATGGGCTCTGTTCTGTGCATTAGCATCCCTATGATATGGATGTTAGTATCAATCTCTTATAGAGCCACAAGAAAAGCCATGAGATCCAGTGTGAATAACAGAGGATGTGAAAAAAAAATCATTGCAAGTATTATAATTATTTATTACTATTAGCTATAAAGGGAAATTAATACAACTGAATAAAATCAGTCTGATTTCACGAAATAAATCTGTGAAGTCCATGTGCAAGCACTGCTACATCTTTCTTTTTTGTGATCAATAAAATGTTTTTGTTAGTTAGGAGACTTAACAAAGTGCTTTAATAACTACAGTAATAATAATATAAATGTTAGTAACAACAATAATAGCAATTTTAGTAATAATAATATCAATAATACTAACAATAATAGTAGCAATAGTAATAATAATAATTCAATCACATCTGAAATTAAGAAAAAAAACCATAACAAACAATCAGCCAAACTGTCAGCAAATTCTTCTCCATGATAAACTGTGAGGAAAGCTGCTGGCTAAAGCCTTAGTGGAATTAAATCCTGGTGCTATCTTGAGTCACTTTGGGATGTCAGCATCTTGTCCTTAGTAATTAAGCATGTAGAAGAGAGAAGCTGTTCTTGGCATCACCCAAAAATGCATGGAAGCACTTGGACACAGCAGAAAGTCAAGAGCAGTGCAAGCCTGATGTGTTCTAAATTCATTAGGCAGAGGAGGAAACTGAGGCAGAGATGAGTTATGCATTGTAATCACTCTGCAAATCCACAGAGCTCAGACCTACATGTTCTCCAATAGCACCCCTTACAACAGAAACATCACTTCTCATGCAGAGCAGTATTTCCAAGTAAAAGCGAGAGATCAAAAGTAAAAGAGAGGCTTTCAGATATTCCATTTCATCTGTAAAGGCAAGCGTAGGAAGATTGAAATGATTTTTTTTTTTTCTTCTTGCCCATTCAATTAACATATGTTTGTCTGTGTTTCAGTATTTTACCACATATTTGTATGAAATCCCTCCACCTGTTTTTTTCTTGGCCTCTCACAGGATTTCACTTATGCTAGACAACTCCGAGAAACTTACCCACAGTACACCATCCTCATCTACGCAACCCTGAACCAGTTCCTACATCTCAGTCGTGTAGCATCCAAGTGCATCTTGGTTGTCTCCAAGAGGAGCAGATGCTCCTACTTTAAACAACTCCCAGATAATCCCCAATCTACTCAATGAGTTCAGGAGTGTTAGAAAGCATGTACCACTCAGATCAAAAGTGAACCCAATTACAACCATGCCACTGCCTTTTTTTCCCTTTGGGAAGGTGGAGTGAGTCACAGCAGATGACACTCGGTTCTTCTGGCTAGTTCTCAGAATTGCGGTTTCCAGTGATAAATTCAGCCTCTGGGCAATTTACTGAGGAATTACATCGTGTGGTATAGGCCTCCTTCCACCAGTATTCAAGCCCCAGGATTTGATGAGATTCAGTGCAGAGCATTCAGATTTGGTTTCTTTTTAATAACACTTACTGAACGTGAACGATTTTAATAATCCCCAGCAGTCATTAAAAGCTTTTCATCTTCAAAGTGCTCTACATATGCTAATTAATGCTCACAACCATCCTGTGATGGTATTATTATCCCCATGTGGCAGCAAGAGAAATGGAAGCAATGAGGTTAAGCAATTTGCCTGAGGTCAGAGGGACCTGATGATGAAGCCACAAGCAGAACACCTCACCCTCTGTTCCACTACGCATCTTTCTCCTGCAGCACTGTCATCTGGTTCCCAAAGCCCTGGCTCTGTTTTGTCTTATGTGAGCATGGGACAGGTACCAAGAAAGGGGTGAAAAATCACATTTTGCCTTGCATCCACACAAGCTCTGACTATGCCACCAAGCCTACATGTGTGCCAACCTATATGCCACATTACCAATGCACAAAAACCAGCATAGACCAACTCTCGGAATAAAATTCCTGCTGCAGCTCCACATGCCAGCACAGGCCCAAGGCCCTCCACACCTAGCAGCCACAACCTCACAACCTCAGGCATCCTACAGCTCAACGCACCAGCAAATAACCCCAGGTCACATCTTTCTAACCACTCTATGAACATTTTGACCACATCAGTTCTAATAACTAAACAGTGTCAGGGCCCATTCCCCACCGTTGAGACCAACTGGGACAAGCATGGCTGTAGCTTTGCTCCAAGTCTCAGCTCTCTAAGTGTACTGAACAGGGTGACTGTATCCAAAATGCCTATGGGGAGCTGTCCCTGGCCTGGCATAACTCCTTGACCATGGCTGGAAATGCTAACAGCACTTTTGGTCTGGGCCAAAAGTTTGACAGAGACAATGAGAACAAATTAATGGCACAAATATCAAAGTCACAGTGCTCAGGCCAAGGCTTGATAACATTTGATTTTCTAGTCCAGATTTAGCCTCTGTGGCCAAACTACAGCTAGAGTCAGCAATGTGGATACTTTGTCCTCAAGAGTTTTCAAAGACAAGCATCACTGTCTCTCAATGGCCAGCATATAGAAGAAAACAAGATTGAGAGTCATGATTTACTCAGGATCATGCACTATGTTTGTGCCACAAACATGACCATCACTTTGGTCCTCTGGCTCAAAAGTCAATACCTTATTATTTCATCAGCTTTGACTTTCCAAAACATAGATACCTGACTATTAACCTAAGCACACTAGCTTGTTTCACAGCCAGCTCCTTTATGGTGGGTTCAGCTGCCAAGGATTCACTTTTAGCCCACATGATTAGGAGCTGATGAACTTCTCCTTCTATTCTCTACCCATTCAAATAAACACTGAGCTGTGTTTTATTTTTAAAATAAACAAAGGCAGGCTGGACTGAAACCATGGTAGGAATGGCCCTAATTCTGTTCTTGGCTGATCTGCCACTCGTAGAAGGTTGTAGTACGCTTATAGGGAGAAATGACTTATTACTATTAGAATAATAAACTCCTTCCTTTTATGCTTCAAATCAAACTGCAATCTGGTCTGTGCAGAACACATTTCCCACTCCTCCTCCTCATTCTCTTCTTCCTTTACCATGGGCTTCAAACACAGAATCCAGATGCAAGCTATTTTTCCCCCAGCCGAAGGATCTGACTTTTTGGCAAGCTGTGCAAGCTGTTGTGTGGGTGGTTTAAAACTTCCCTCTGGGCTTGTCATGTGGTTAGGGCTGTCTGGGTTGCTCTGAACTTCTGGACACCATTTTCCTTTGACTCACCTTTTATTCCAGCGGAAGCTGGGACCAAGTCTGCCTAGCAAGCGGGACTACACAGAACTGCACTCTGGAGCCAGGACTTTGACGCTTGTTTTCACTCATGTTAAGTCCTTTGGCTGGGTTCACTAGACAATGCTGTCAAAAGGCAATCCCTGCAAATAGCTGTCTCCCTGACTTTGCTTTGAGGCACTTCCTACTCATTTTCTGAGCAGCTATTCCATGAAAATTCACGCTCTGTCATGTGTTACTAGTTAAGTCAGCAGCAAAGTCTATTCTGAGTCTATCGGGAAGCCTAATCCCAGCCGTCAGGGTTGCAGCACTGCCTTTCCTCTGCTGCCAGGCTGCCTTTCTTCAGATGATGTGCAAGCAGTGTTTTGCTTCTGCATCTTAAAACATATGGTGATATGGCCCCAGTGTCTCCAGAGCATCATGAGTCAGATAACCATGCCAGAATTTTCCCCTTTTTTTTTTTTTTTTTTTTTTTAATTTAAATAAAGATGGTGTTTTGCATCTTCCTGGTTAAGAGAAGATTCAACTCTGGTAAAGCACCACATCTGCCTGAGTCTACAAGCAATGTGCTCCAAGTTGAGCAAACCACCCCATACATCTCATCTGGACTCCATTTAACGTTGGCAAGCCAGAACGTTGGGTAGGTTCTCATCAACTGCATTTCATCAAAGACCTCTGAGGACATACTGTGCGTATGGATTCCTTAGCTGCTGTCTTCCCTATCACAGCTTTACAAAGACAGGCTCTACAAAACGATCTCTCTACACTCGGGGTCATCTCCTTTTTAAGTCTAACTGCTTCTGAAGGTGGACGAGATTATTTCTGTGTAGGTAAGTTTTGCTATTTCCCAAAGAAAAGCCACTGGATAACCCAGGAGTGTAAGGACAGGATGAATGGCACTGCCCTGGGAGGGTGCCCTGCACCCTGTGACAGGGATGGGAATTGTGACCCAATGCAGGGCTACACGTGCTAATACGTTAACTGTGTATCTGACTGACTCAGCAGTGAGAGTCAGATACAGAGAGAGTCAGAGATAAAAGCAGGCACAGATTGTATTTCATGAAATATCTCTTCTCTACAGTGTCCTGCCTCTAGACCCTCACAAACCTCTTCAGAAGCAAGCATAGGCACTTTTGAGGGCACTTCAAGTCCTCCATTATTTTTGGTCCAAATTGATCAGAGCTGGTCCTTGTGGTGCTTCCTATGGGGAAATGACTTGGTTTAAAACCTTGAAACCAGAACCACGAGTGTTATATACCACTGAGGGAGCAACGTCTACCTGAGCCTGCAAGCAGCATGTTTGGATAGGGTGACCAATCCCCACATTTGAAATTCGTTCAGTATACTCTTGTCTGGCAGTCTTGCAAAAGTGCTAACAGAGTCATCATAAATATGACAATAGTAAAATATTTAATTCCTTGAGATGGATTAGTGCATTCATATGGAGACAGCTAATTTTCTGAGAGAGGCTGACAACGTGCACTACAGAAATGAAAGAATCAAATTTACCAGATCACACAATCATTATAGGATAAGGAAGCATTGTAAATACTGGCAAACAGGCCATGACAAGTTATTCCTGCAACATGCATAAGCAGGAAAAGTTGTTATACTTTGGAATATCTCAGAAATTGTGGAGGTCAACTCAGGACATGGAATACAGAAATGAGGAGCTTCAACTCAAGTTTTGTTCAAGTGGAGCAGATAACTAACCTCAAATCTTTGCCCAGGGCTACTTAACTGGTGCCAAAACACTTTTTTAGAACTCTGGAAGTGTTTTGATTAACTTCCCCTGATCTTCAGAAAATACTCTGCCTATTCTTGAGCTTTGGGCTTCCAGGAACATGGTTCTTCCCAGGGTATTTTTATGCAGTTCAGAAGCAAGGTGGGCTTCCAGGGAGGTTTTCATTTCACTAAAGAGGCTTGCATGGTTCAGAGAACGTTCAAGCATACACCTGTATATTAGGATTCAACTGCCTGGTGTCCGGTGCTTGTCTCCACTGATTGCACATTTTTTGTATGAAAGTCCATGCCAAAGTTTTCAGAACTAGGTTGCTCAACAGGGAGCCTGGTTTTGGCTAAGGACATAGCCATTCCCTTCATATCAGCATGACTTGATAGATTGTGAATGCTGATTTCAGTGACTTGTTTTGGATTTAGAAGCTTAACTGTAGGCATTCAGGTTTGAAATCCGGCCTCGGCTCCCTCAGTACTTCCATTTCATCACCTATAAACTGGAGGATACCATTTCCCTACAGGTGTTTTATAAGGCTTAACTCGTTCATGCGTGCAAAGTGTTGAGATACTTGAATGAGCAGCACCACACCAGAACAATGTCTTATTTTGTGAATGTAACCTCCAAAATTTTCACACCCTCTTAGGCCTTCCAATACTTCCTGCTTCCCGCCAGGCTGGGACAACTCCTTTCAGGACACTTTTGTGCCCTATCCTGGCTGTGGAAACAGCAGGTGGTGAAAGGAATAAAAATGAATAGAGGTGGGAGGAAAAGTTATCCAAATATAGTGGAACCTCAGAAAAAATTTCAGCCAGAAGCGGAGCAAGATTGCAGAGGGTTTTTTTGGGTTCCCCCCCCCCCCAAAGCTGTCTACCAGTTCCCTTTGACATCTCGTTCCCCGTTGACTGTATCACTTTACAACTTGTTTTGGAGCGAGGTATGCTGCAGGAAGAGTCATCGGGCACTGTCACCACATTTCAGAGCATGGGGGGAAGAGGAGCTGCAGAGCTACTGAGATGATTTTGAGCCTCTGCTCCCTCCCAGAGGCACTGCAGGGAAGAGGGAGGTAGAGGCTGAGGCCCTCCTGCCGCAAGTCTCTCTGTTTTAAAGTTGTGTTAGCTGGTGGAGGGCTAAAACAGCCAAAGGACAGATGAGGAATTTGAAAGGCACAAATGTGCTTTCAATCTGCTTCGTCCTTTCTGCTGCTTTTGCACCAAATGCTTCTGGGGCGCAACAGCATCATCCCCCCTAACACCTCCCCTCGCCCAGACAACTTCTGCTCCTCCCCACTCGAACAATGTACGAGCAAGTCCGGAGCGGGAGACAGTGAGTGAATATAAGTACTTTCCCTCACCCCCCTTCCCAGCCCTGACATAATAACAAACAGCTCTCCAAAAAGCACTTAAATTTACGAACAGTTTATAAATTCACAGACGTTGATTTATAGATGTTGGCTTGACCCAATATTAGACGCTTTGGTTTCTTTTCTGTTTTCAAAGTGCTGCTGTTATGGCTTGGGTTCTGAGTACCGTCACACACCAAAAACAGCCTTCAGGTCCTCCCCATGGGCTTTGCTTTGCCCACAAGGACAGGCTGGAGCTGGGGCTGGGCTCCCACTCTTCGAGGGGTGGCTCTTCCCCTTGCTCAGCAGGACGGCTTCCAGCTGGTTAGCGAGCCGCGATGACAGGCTTTCTAGGCAGCTTCATTTCAGCTTCCTTGTCTGCAGGAATGGTGGCTGCAACATGGGGCGTGAGGAGGAGGCTGAGCCTGTGTGTGTGGTATTCCCTGCCTATGAGCAAGTAGGAGAACGGAATTAACCAGAACCCACACCGCACCACCAAAAAAGGAAAAAAAAAAGAAAAGAAAAAAAAAAGGAAAAGAAAAAAAACCCAAAACCTACCTGGAGCTAGTGTTAATTGGCTAAAAGGAATACAAATGAGCAAATTTGTACTCTAGGAAAGTCAAAATTCCACCCTGAAAAATCGCAGACCTGATGTGTCCAGGCTTATCATCCTATGGCCACCCAGGATGAAAAGAAAACCCCCCCCAATGTCTGCAGGTGAGACGAGGGTTAGGGATAACCGCTTTCCACTCTGTGGAACTTTGTGGTCATGTCTGGCTTGGAAACCCAAAATTTGTCGTAACATAAGGAGCTGTGGGCTTTGATGGGAGCCATGAGAGCCTGGCTGGGGGATCGCAACGTGTTGAAAGGCAACTGTGACCAGTTCCTCCCCACCTCCTCTACATACACACGCACACACAAATAAAAGATATGTTATCTACCAATTGCTTCCATTTGCTCTTCTTCTGCCTCTGGGCAAGTCACCCAAGTTTCTCCAGCTGTGAAAAAAGAAATGATGGGTTCAGCTCACATCCTGATCTCAGAGCTACTGAACTAGCAGAAAGAATTGCCCTCTTTGGAGAGACGGCACTGGGCTTGCAGGAAATCCTAATGGTGGATAAACAGTCTGTTAATGTCTGGCAAAGAAATAGTGGTCCCTCATATAAACGGACATTTGCTAAAACAATGTCCCAGTGATGATCGAGTGTATGAGACATCAGCCCTTCTTGACTCACACTGCTGGTGAGTATCTTTTCTAAAGCTGCACCAGCAGCCAGCAGAAGATGTCAGAATAAGGGCACTAAGAACTTTGTGGCCAGGCTTTGTAGGCACTTGCCTGGGGTCCACCATTTTACCCCGCTCCTTACAGTACCTCAAGCTGCTTGCCTTGATAAATTTCCTCTCATTCACCCACCAACAGACACTTTGCCACCCAGAGGAAAACCTGGTGGAGTCACTTGAGAGGTAGTGCTGTACCATTTCATAACTTTATCTTTGGGTATGAGGTCCGTATTACTTTATTTTGATTTCTTTTTTTTTCTCATGCAGATCTTCTAAAAAAGACTTTTGCTAATAATAATTATTCTAAATATATAAAAGCCTGAAGTTTGTCATCAAAATAAATTTTTTACCATCAAAATGAAATTAAAGTTAAGAAATTAGTCTAAGTTCTTCTTTGAGGAGTGCACATGTCTTTTAGAAATGGAAAGTCAGAACTCTTTTTTTCTTTTGCTTTTAATGGAACAACAGACCAGTCTACAAGTCTTTTATATCTCAGGGACCTTTTTTCCTTGAGGGAAAAACTGCTGGGGAAACTGAACATTTAAGAACACTTGATAAGTTCATCCTGTACAGGCATGAGTTGTTTGCAGGCAATTCTGCCTCTGCATAGTCCTTCATTGCTAATCCAGCCCTAGCCGTGTTGTAAAGACAGTCTGCCATCATGCTGCGGTTTTGTAACCGTTAACAAACTAGAGAGTAGGCACCGGCCACCCAATGCATTTTAACTTGTAATTTAATACAGGATCTGAACTCCAGGCCACAGTTTCCTCAAGAGTCAACAGGCTTGAAACCTTCACGTTCATGGGCTTTGCCAACTAGAATTTAAATCAAATATCATCCAGCCCACCTCAGGAACAGGATGATGGATCTGTGGCCAAGACAACGGACTGGGATCCAAGAGACCTGAAGGTTAAATCCAAATGTGCTAGTTCCTCCAGACTAAATTTTAGACCTGCTTGAGCCCTGAGGAAGCCACCCATTGGGAAGCCCAGTCCTGCCTTTAACATCTATTCAGTGTGGGGAAGACGGTGGATTCACTAATGGGGCAGAATCCAACTCAGTGCAATTTGGAGATCCAGCAGACCCACAGCAAAGAGACGCAGACATCAGCAGGCAGGGGCAAAGGGGCTTACCCCAACGCTTATTCAGGTGGTATGCACCCATGTGCCTTCCAGAAGGGGGAAAAAAAATATCCTTGTGAAAAAGTGTACATAAAATAAAATACAGCAACCTCCATTCCTAATTGAAATAACTCAGCTCTTCTTTTCGTGTGTGCCTGTGTTTAAAGAGAAATCTGAAAGGCACAAGTTCACATTATGGACTAATAGCCTGGAAAATTTCAGTTTAAAAAACAAAGCTGGCTTTGAGTTACACAGGAGAGGCCTGAAAAAAGCATCTGAAACCACTAACTTCTATTTTTTCCTGCACTTTTTACAACATAATATGGCTGAACGGATTTTATTTTATTTTATTTTATTTTAAAAACTTGCTTTAAAAAAATAATCAACACAAAAATCCTCTCTCTGGCCTTCATGTGCCAAGTTTCAGCCCAGGGCAAATTTTTTACAGCTGAATTATACACCCTGAAAAATAAGGGGCTTATAATGACAACATTGAGAGTCCCCTAACTATAGTGGTATGAATGGGGAGGGAGGTATAATAAGAATGGTCCATAGTGTGTAGCAGCAGCAATAAGTGAAGGAGCCCTTACTCAGCATGAAGAATTCTATATATCTTGGAAGGCTTTCATGAACCTAAACATTATTGCTAAGAAAGGAATAAACAGTTTGAACTGCTGTTGCCATTCATCCAGCGCTCACACACTGAGGAATACACAGAGTTGTTCTCTCAAAGCTGGAGTGAAATATTCCAGACATAACTCTTTCTTACTTTGGGGCTGGAGAGGATTTTGAGCCGCTGTTTGAAGGCAAGCTGGAGAAATACTCTTGCTCTGGGAGAATTATGATTTTTTTTTTTTTATAGCAACGATGATAATTGAATGTGTGCCTGCAGCTCTTGGAGCTGAGCTTGAGCTCGCCAACGTGAGCAGCGTCGGCTGAGGACACAAAGGATCATTATTGGCTGGGGGTGGTATCTGTAGGTGAAGTGAAACCAAAATAAGGAGGTTAGGAAAATGACTGCTTGCTGGGGATGATTCACTCCTGAAGGTGGACCAAATCTGGCAGCCCAGAAAAGGTATGGATCACACTGCCATTTTTAAAACTACTACTTCTAAAATCAGATCTTCCAGCAATTGGAGGCAGAAGTGGGATTTAGGCAGATGCGGGAACCAGGGTGCCTACACCATCAGAGCCTGGCCATCTCCTTACAAACTGAGATCAAATGTCAAAATTTCCACAGGGAGTAAATCCCTTCTCTGCACTGCCATTTTCCCTTCTCCCCTCTGAATACATCAGGTCAATCAAAGCATCGGGCTTCTGTCATTCCATAAATCTTTCATTGTAACTTCAGGACATCTATGCATGAATAGGCACACATAATCACACTTATAAACAGCTGTACTTACACATACCTATCTATTACGCATCTCCCCATTTTTTATTTTTATTTTCTATTGCATCACATTTCCTATATGAGGAATCATGTCAACATTAATAACAGAAATTTGCCATTTTCTGAAAGGAAAATTCAACTGAAAAATTTTCAGCTACCTCAGTGACCCTGGTCCTATTTGACCAATGGACATGACTCTAGCTCATGATTCTCATCTGAAAGTGGGCACCTACACCAGGCTGGAGGAATCATGTCTTTAAAATACACTCCCATTTCTATTGATTTCCCAAGAGCCTATGCATTACTAGCTCAGCTCTACATGTCTTCTTTGTACCCACCTTTAAATAAGAAAATTTCCACTCCAAAATGGCTTACTAGGGTGCCCATACCCCAACACCGCTGCTAGCTTTCCCCTCTCCCTGAGAAGGCGATAAGATAAGAGCCACAATTATCAGTAACTGCCAGATCAAAGGACTGATCTGGATTTCACAACATTTTCATACCAGTACAATACAATTTCAGAGTTGCAAGACTGTAATGTAGATTAAACTTGTGTCTGTTAGCACAGAAATTAAGATTACATAAATTTTCAACCTCTCTACCATACTTCTTTCTGTATTAGTTAAAGAACTGTTTCTTTTTTTAATTACTTCTGCTGTAAATCTAGCCCATGAGTATAAATTGAACTTGCAAATAAGAATTTTAACAGAGAAAGTAGTTCATAGTCTTAAATTCACACTACTCAAGTAAACCCAGTCTTTAATCTCTGGAACCCATCTTGGACAAACGTTTCTAGAGTAAAGTGTCAAGTTTCTGGCAGTAAATTTGGAATAACAAACAAAAACCTCAGGTGAAGAAACTTTCTAAGTCCCAAAACTGCATGAGTTACAAAGTTAATGTTATTAAGAAAAATTCCTGAGCATGATATTTTTTCCATACCTGTGAAAGGACTAAAGTCTAATGAGTTTGCAGAAAGTTTGGACATGGAAATTAGTAAAAATTACGCATGTGTATAATACTCAAAGTTTGGACATGGAAATTAGTAAAAATGACATATGTGAATAATCCTAAAAGTAATTTCCTTGAAAGAGCAGTGAAAGAGTAGCCAAGTATTTCACTCTTAATTTTGAGATTTAACAAGACACTGAAAACCTAAAAACCAACATAACTCTCTTGAAAGTTTTGGGTTTTACTTTGTGTCTTGTATCTCCCTGCAAGACTGTTAAAAGAAAACAAGGCTGGAGGGGGAAAATAGGACTTTTAATGCACTAGTGCAAGTGGAGACCTCCTGCAGTTGGGCTGCAAAGATGCTCCATGTCTGTAGGGCAAGAGTTGCCCAAAACCTTTCCCAGCTTTCTCTGTATTACTTCATATTGCAGTCTAACAAGTCCCTGCTGCAATAATTTTTTAAAGCTGGTGCCCAGGTCAAACTATCTAACTTCCCAAGGCCTCCCTGAGTGACGGTTGCCTTCTATCCAGACTCCAGAAAGATGGCCAGCAGATCAAAGCCAGCTTTTATTCCTCCGTAGCAATAGTATGGAAAAGGGAGGTTAAATATATGTATCTGAGTGTGTCAACAATGAAAAGTTATTTTACTAAAAGTCATCCTTAGGGCTTTTGTGTTACAAACATTGTCAGTTTGGTTATCCACCTTACCCTGGTTTTCACATGGTGCTGAACATCTAATCCCTAAAAATCGGGTCTTCTCCAAGCTGCTGCAAGCTGAGGACCCAAAGGCACTGATTCTTTTTCACAGTCTTGGCCTCATTTTGGAGCAGTGCATGTCCACAGTAGCTCATAGGAGCTACTCAATTTCCTTCAGCTCCTTTTCTTTACATAGGGACTTTGACTAGTCTCCTTCCTCTCCTTCACAAGAAAAGTGATTTTCCTAACGACAGAGGTTAGACAGATGACAAATTGTCAGGACACACAGCACATGTTTTCTTTAAGTGAGATTTTTATTTGTTATTTTAAGGTTATTTCCAGATCCCTGACACTTATTCCAAAAACTCAGGTAACCAAGAAGGAGCTCAGAAACTGAAGTCATTTTTAGACTAATCAGCCAGTGATCTAAATCCACAACACTAATCTCATAATTTGGCATCACAAACCTTAACCAGTCACATCTGGATAAGGTACTCCATGCTAACACCCTTATTTAGCCCCGCTGTTTTCAACGTGTTTACACTGGGAAGTAAAACACTCAGGCTGTTTTATTTTGAGCTCACATTAGCGAGATCTGCTTGGGTGGAGAGAAGGAGAATAATGATATTCAATGAGATAGAGCTGAAGTCATAGCTGCCCTAAGAGCACACAGCTCCATACTATTTTATAGTTTCATACTATTTTGTAGGATTTTGTAGACTACACTTGTCTCTTACAACCTTTTACACCCTGCAAGGAGGTGATAAAAGACATGACTAGTATCCGACAACCTCTGTTGGGTTCTCAGGTTCAGCAGAGCTGTGCATGATGGTGTCACCAACGGGCTGCCATGGCAGAAGAAAGGAAGCTCCCTCCTTCTGATTGCATCCACCAAAGACCCTAAAAGAAACCCCTTTATACCCCCCGCTCTGTTCTTTCAACACATAATCTTGAGGGAAAACATTATTACTATTATTGTTGCCATTATAGTAGAGCAAGAAGGCTGTGCCGAGACCAGGTCCCAGTTGTGCTAAGTGCTGTGCAAACAAACACGTGGTGCATTCATGCTCTAGGCAGCACGAGAGACAAAGGCAATATTATTAGCATGCCCGTGAACGGAGGTACACTGAGATTATCCAACTTGCCCAAGGTCACGCAGGAAGTAAGTGGCAGAGCTGGAAATTGAACCCAGATTTCTTGAATTGCAGGCCAGGATTTTAACCACAAGGCCATCTTTCGTCTCTCTTTTTCTTTCCCCTCCGATCTTTCTATTTTAGCACACTTTTGAAAAAAATTACTCTTAAAAATCCATTCGGCAATACTTTAGGTATGCTGTGGCCTCCACAACCGTATTTAGCACAATTATAGGCTAAAAGGAACTCTTGCAAATTATGTGCAAATAGATACGTCTTTATGTAAATCCAAGTTCTTGGAAAAAGAATAAATCTACAGCCAAAATAATACAAAAGTTTAAGCCAGGGAGGAATTAAAGTCCAAATTTTTTCCTCTTCAAAGACTGGTAACTGAGGTACAACACTCCCCAGCTAAAGAAAGGAGAATACAGCCTAGATGCCTGGGGACTAGTTAGCTAGTCATGCCAGCTCTAATAAACCTATGATTTCGTCTATAGAAATGTGAAGGCAACAGACACTTGGTCATTGTTTTAGAGGATTCTGTCATATATATGACTGGTTTTATATACATGCATTTTCTAAATCAGTTACTGTACCATAAGTGCAAGAATACTGAAAGCCAGGCAACTTTCTGATAGTGCACAGCCTCACAGCAGATACGGAAGCCTGAGCACAGGAGGCTAATTTGATGTTTGGCTAGGGATGTTGTACAAATTTAACCATCTGTGGACATTGTTTACTGAAATAAATGTGTAGGCAGAGCAAGGATCCTCTCTCCCAGGTGTGCCAAATGCCTGGTTGCTCCCAGACCAAAATATGGCAGCTTCTTTGCTGCTGTAATCCCAGGCACAGACCAGGAGACAAGCTATGGTGTTGCTCAACACAAATGCAAAAAGCAGAGCCAGATTAAGCTTATTCACCAGGATACACAAACGTGATTACTGATTCCCATGACAATGATGTGATAGCTCATGTGAAACAAAAGGGAGCTGGGTTTTGTGCTCCTGCTGCCAAGGGGAGGGTGTTTATGCCGAGTGCCACACTCAATGCACAGTTGTGCCTTGGCTGCAGTCCTGTCTTGGATCTGCAGCACCAGCTTTGTGTAGGCAGTCATTTACAAAGTCAATTTTAGGCACAGAACCTTATTTTTTCTCAAGGAAAGTCTTACAGATTTTTTTCATGAACTAGGTTTGGTTAAAATGGTGTAACACCTCTTCTCCTTCCCTCCTCCAGAGTTCAAAAGGGAATTAACTGTATATGGATACATTGTGCTATTTTACATATTATGGTAAGAGAAAATGAATCCATACAAATTTTCTATAAGAATAAGCTGTGCTGCGATGTACATGCTTTCATTTACTATATAGCTAGAGAACCAAACAGTAAATGAATCTGTTCATTAGTTTGGAGTCTAAAGGGCACTGCCCAGGCACATCCACACTATTCAGCTTTTTTAGTTTCTCAAACAGGACAGCCACATTCAAGCTACATATCAGGAACAGTCTCTGGTTTGTGCAAACTTCAGGAGGTGTTAGGTATCACCTACAGATGCCAGGGACTGCACCTGAGTCTCCATGCCTGAACCTCTGTCTCGGCAGTGTTAGATTTACTAGCTAGAAAGGAAACTTCTCCAAGACTATATATAAATTCAATGTCTTCTACTCAAAATGCTCAAGCTTTCAGAGCAAAGGCTGGAACGCTTAGTCCAAATGCTGGCTGCCCTCAGCCTCCGAGAATGGTTTCATTGATTTGTTTGAATAGAGATGGGTATGATTGGGGTGGCACCAGGGGCAATGGGGAAAGAGGGATATCATGAGGTTAAGTGGGTTATCTTGTAGGTAGGAAACAAAGATGGAAGGGCCAATAGCTCAAAAGTGCCCAGAGCACTTTTAACAATAGACCTATACTTGAATATACTGATGATTTTCTGGATCGTGTTGGAAACTAAATGAACAGAGGGAGAATCTGGTTGGGAGCTGGGGGGCAATTTTATTTCAGGACCACTTACTGGGGCCAACACTGGTAGGAGTGCAGGATCAGCGCCCACCTATGCTATGGAGTAGATACACAATTGCCAGCTTTCCCAGTTACATAGCCAGTTCAACTGAGCATCATGAACCATGTTTCTGAAGGGAGACGCATGTGCTATTCTGTGCATGCTGCACATGGTACCAGCAAACAGGACCAAGTAAGCAATATCCAGTTCTCTTCTCAACAGGCATCATTCAGAAATGGCACCAGTGGCTTTAGTAGAGGAATCCAGGCCTGTAATATGGTAGCCATTGGCAGTACTTGGCCTCTGTGTGAACACAGTCAAAGGCTGTGGAGTTTAATTTCAGACTAATCCAGCAGCAGACAGGAGCACCAGCAGTGCTGGCTCAGCACTTCCACCAGGACTGGTGCAACTTGCTATAACTCATTCCTTCTGGGCTCTTTTTTAAAGTGCCGTCTGGGACTGTGCTGCTAAGCTGTCCTCCGAAAAACAACACTGTTAATAATAATAACAATATTCAGGTCTTACATAGCATTTTTCACCTTTAGATCTCAAAGTGATTTACTATGGAAAGCTTTGGAGGGCTTTAAGAACAGATTATACAGACATCTGTCAGGAATAAACCAGATTTCCTGACCCTGCCACAAAGCAGGGGAATAGCTCGATGTTCTTTCTAGCCCAGAATTTCTATGATTACCTCCATTTTGTACAAGAGGACTTTGACTCATGGAGTAGCAAGATGACTTCAGTGGGTCACACAGTTACTGCTTCGAAGCCTCTGTGGCAGCCCAAGACATTATAAATGGTAAAAGAAAAGAGCTGAAGCTCTCCCCATCATAACACTGTAACCAGCAGTTGTGGGTGGTCTTTGTGGAAGTGCACCAATATAGCTCAGATTGGATAATAATAAAAAGTGTTACATCATAGATAACATTTGCAATGGTAGGAAACCTTATGTTGTGTTGAAGCCTTGAAGAAGGTCATAAGTCAATGGCAAAGGTAGGATTCATCCTTCAAGATGGGAATGAGTAGCCCTCCACCTCCCTCCACTGACAAAGGGGAGCTGGAGCAAGTAACTAGACTAGACACCTGATTTTCTGTTTGCTGATGTTAGATGAGAGACATTGCAGCCAGCCTGGAAAGAAGGAGAAGGATATTCTCATGATTTCTGTGCAGAAAGAGAGTTCCTATGAGCACCCACACAGCTCAAAGGGCTCATTTCAAAGTCAGGCTTAAATGAGTCTGAAACAACACTTTATCTGCAGCTTCATAAACATCAGCACAGACCAAAACTTCTGTCAAAGAAATTAATTAGCAAAAGAGTTTAAAAAATGATCCTTGGCAATGGCAGAGTGGAGAGCATGGCATTGCTTGTGACGATTTTGTCGCAGTGACCCTCTGATGGTCTTCAGCTGCAAGTGGGATAAAAGAACCAGATCTGAGTGCACTCCTGAAAACTACATCTTCCAGGTGAGGGGCAGTTGGACTGACCTTTAGCTGTTGAGAAAGGGCCCCAGGGATTCCCTCAATGCACAGCAGTGAAGAGGCAAGTGTCAGATTTTAAGGCTTATAATATTCTGTTGCAGTTTTTCTTCCTTTTTTGTAACCAACAACTTAACTCTTTTGCTTGACTACAACAAAACTTGACTCTGGTTTAAGTTTATCTGGTGTCTAAAGTGGTCTCAAGTACATGACACAGCCACTGAGCCTCCTCAGGAGCAAGAGATCCAAGCACATTGGAGGTGCAAACCCACCCTGTGGAGACTCTGAAATGCAATACATATTTTGTGGCCCTCAGGGACTGGAATTTCTTTGCAAACATCAGTCTAAGAAGCAAAATCAGCAAGTGCCAAGAAAAAGAGGAGCCATTCTCAAGCCAGGCACGACCTCATGTTATTTTGCAAGGGACACAGAAAAGTGAAGGAAAATGAGAACATTCTGAACTGCAGGAATAAACTCCTCATTGTCACGGTTCACGGTTGGAGTTTAGTCATCAGAAATGCACTTTCATACCTGTATTCATAGAGCAGCGCGTAAAAGGCCCCTGTGACATGCAAACAGCAGCACAGACCTTAGCTGAGTGTCTGCTCCATGCAGATGCTACAATTTTAATAATAATTATTTGACATGGAAATAAATGTTTTAAATTATTTTTTCCTTATGAGTATTTTTATTAAATTTTTAGTTCTTATTCGAATTTGCTATGCTTTTTTTTTTTCTTGTTTTTCTCATTAAAGGAAATATAAAAAGAAGAAACACCAACCTCTTCCGTTCTGCAGGCTCTTCTTCTAGTTTTGGAAAAGTTTTTGATAAAAACATTCCATGCTCAATAAATATTTGATTTGGTGCATTTATATTTTTTTTTCCCAGGGAAAAATCTTGCATTTGTGATAAAAGCCCACCTTTGTGGAAATTGTGTTTTGGTGGAAAATTTTGACCACCTGCGGAAATGAAATCTGTGAACAGCATGTAATTTAGGAGTCGGATGAAGATAAATTCAGTGGACTGATTTTTAGTTTCTCATGTTTCGGCGTGAGGCAGGGATCCAGGTTCCACCATGCCAGCACGGCCGCAGGGTTGGCCGCTTATCAAAGCTGTTGCTTTCGGGGCTCTCACGAGATCAGGCTTTTACTCAGTGAGAGCTCTGCATCTTCAGAGGGATCAGCAAGGCCACAGGAACAGCCTCATTTCAGCATCTACCCCAAGGAAAACCAGGAATATGGAGGGACTTGAGAATTTTGAGAAACAGCAAACACAAAACTGATTCCGATTTTGCGCACAGATGCAGGAAAAAGATGTTCAGGCAGAGTTTAAAGTTTTATACGAGTTTAAAAAAAAATAAAAATCCACATGAACTTGTTCACTCATCACCCTGAATTAAAAAGGGCAAACCCTCTCCATTACATGAAGCTATTCTTGGCCACTGTGAGCTAAAAAGCAGGGAGGGCAGTTTAAAGGGGGCAAATACAATTAATGTTCCCGCTTTTGCCATATTTCTGGGCCCAGGGGACAAATCAGGAAACTTTATGTCAGCAGGAATGTGAACAATAAAGGCAAAGTGGGTTGCATGTTAGAAACCGTTTCACTCCCTTTTTATATTTTTTTATTTTATTTTTTTGCCCAGCAGTATGATGTGTTAACAATTTTGTTGGTTTAACAGTTCACACTTCCAGCACATTTATCCATTGGCACATGGGGGTTTTATGCATTTAACAGTTTTCTTCATTAAAGTGGGTTCCACTGTGTCTTAAAAATTGTTTTCCTTAGACTACGTGTTTGTTATTTTATATGGTGTGACTGAAAAGCAGGCCAAAATTTTGGCCTTGGAAAATGCGCACTGCAGAGAGCAGCCCGGTGCAGGCAGCAGGATTAGCCTCCCTCAAAGCCCAGCACATATTCTTTTAAGAACTGCTGATTGCACTTTGAAGCTTTTTCCCCTAATTACTGGGAGATTCTTAATTTGTCCTGTGCTTGGGAAAACGAATTGCAGATGTACATGCTGCAATCAAAACCCTCTCTGCACAGGATTTTTGCACGCTGTCATTGAGATGGCCTTCATCCCCTTCCGCAGCGCCCTCGAACCACCTGTTTTTTACAAAACCAGTGCCAGTATTTTTTTATTTATTTTTTTTTTATTATGAAGGGAGAGCAAGGGCTGGGGGAAGGGAGAGGGTGGCTGTTATTTCTACAGAAGCAGGACTGGTTCTTAGAGGCATAAGAGACACCCAGGTGTTTTCACAGTGAGCCCTGTGCAGGGCCCTTTTGGAGCTGAACTCGATTCCTGTTTGCCAAACTACACTTTCAAGAGGTGTCAGATATCGAGAACCTGTTTCAAATGCCAAGCCAAGCAATGGAGGGGAAAAAAAAACCAAGGGGAGGGAGGAGGGGAGAAGGGGGACGTGGGGAAAAAGGAAAAGGGGAAAATGTTCCTCCTCGAAGAAAAAGGCAGTTGTTCCAACTTGGCTGTTTCTTTATAAAATAATTAGTTAAGCAGTGCATAAAAACAGGTAAGTCTGTTCTGTATTGCTCATAGCCTTGGCAGGCCCTGTCCTTTCCCGTGTTAGAGGAATTTCTGTGAACCACCGCTGCACAGGAGAAGGGAGGGGAATTGTATCACTGTGACCTAAGGCAACCCAGCTTGTAAGGTTAACCATAATTTTTTAAACTAACATGACCTCTGTTAACCCCTCCACTCCAATCTTAAAAAAAAGAAAGAAAGGAAGAGAGAGAAACATGTTTAGAAAACCACCAGAAGGAGAAAGGAGGCAAGACACCGAGAGTCTTCTTCCTTCAATCTTCACCCACCCCTCACCTGCTCCTTTGTCCCCGTGCATCCCCACCAGTAACTGGTGTTTACTAGGTCTTGATGCAGCATGTCTAGGGACTTTGCTTTTTCTAATGAGTCACGGAATCATAAAATTAAGCCATTCTGCGAAGCCAAAAAAATTCGGTTCCATGTGTGCATTTGGGGCTTTGCAGGAATGTTCATGTCTGGATGTCTGAGTCACATGCTCTCACGGTAAACGTGATACATCCTCTTTTTAATGACACCATTGGCTTGCTTTATTTATTTTATTTCCCTCTACTCATCCGTCTCTCCTTATTCTGCAGAAGAACGCAGGCCATTTCCTCCAGCTGGGATGCCAGGTAAACCCACCTCAGGCACCCTTTGCCCTTCCCTCTTCTATAGCTGTCTCAAATCAAGTAACCAAAGCCAATGCCAGCACGGCCCTGGGCCAGCTGGAGGTGGCATGGGGCCATGGTATATGGTGTAGTCAGCTTTTGTGTCAACATTTGGATGCTGAGTTCATCTTAACCAGAATGTGCCAAGCTCAAAGGAATCCGAGTCTGCCTCAGAAAATATATATGCAATACGCAGCCCACACAAAGACACTGGCTCAGGGAAGGGACTTATTTCTGGGTCTCAAAATTTTTCCCTATGGCTTACTCCCACCTACATTCATTTCTGGTCACTCACAGACAGATGTGGCATGGGGAAAAAGGGTGTAGGTACAATATGTAGAGACCTGACCTCATGTCTCACCAATGCACAAGCTGTTAATACTGCCTAACTTCCCTTGAATATCCACCTCCGCTGTGCTCCACCACTTCACGTGGTAGACACAAACCTCTGATTTTATATGGGACCACAGTTAGGCCATTCTTAAAATGTCTTTTCTTTGAAACAGTTCCTTCCCTGCTTAAACAAGCATAAGAAAACACTCCTGCTTATATATTTATAATTATGAAGTGTGGAAAATCTACCAATTAAGTAAAGTTAATGTAAAAAATAAGGAGCAAGAGGCCAGATTCTCAAGTGGTATGAGCTGGCAGAGGTTCAAGACTTCATTGGAAAAATAGGCCTGAACTACCATTCATCTAATATGTAGTCCAGCCCTCCATCCTAGAATGAGCTCATGCACAATTAATTGTTTATATACATATATATTTGCAGTCCTGTTTGGCTGCAGTGAGCATGGGAAACACCAGATCTACCACAGACCGCTCACCAGCAGATGCACTGAGCTCAGCTTTCCCCGAACCCACCGTTTGGGCAGTATTTATACAGCACAGTGTAAAATGGCTACTGTGGCTGTCTATTCATGGTTGTCCTTCCTAAATGGTCCCTATAGTCCATGAGAAAACAGGCACCCTACTTCCAAGGATGAAGATGAGCATCCAGTTTCAGCACCTGCCACAGATGGTGCTTTCTGGAAGTAACTCCATCTACACTAACAGGGAGACCTGCATCCTTGTGAAGGCACTTAATCAATTTAAACATATTCCCCTTGCCCAGTAACTACAGTCAGTGATATAAGAGGGGAGTGCACATCTGAGAGCCTGCTTCTCAGCCAAGTGGAAATAGCCTGTGTAGCTATCATCTCAGAGAAAGGACAGGGGTTTAGGTGTGATGTCAGTATCTTGAGATATGAGGACCCATGGGCTTCAAGGAAGGCAGGTGGACTGTAAAGGCCTTGTAATTATCCTCACTACGCTGCTTCTGTATGTGTCAAGATGGTCCAATACTGGATGACTGAATGATCTGAAGGCAATTGCAGCTAGACATAGAGCAGCCAGCTGCGAGAGGGTTTTGGCCTTTGTCAAGTCTTGAGCTGTGTCTTGGGAATTGTCTGGGTGAGTAGTAGTTGTCCTAAGCCCTGCTGGGACTCTCCTAGCAGTTTAACAGTATAACCAGTCAAGTCTTAGTGAAAAGGACCAGGACTTAATACAGTAGTAGCGTGTCAGGTCACAGCTAAAATATCTCAGCAGGTCCCCCTGGACCACCTTGTAAGACAGTTCTAAGGATGGAGGTCCAGCCTGCTCATCTGTACTTGCATGTCAGCAACTCTTTTCATCGACCATGTGCTTATGATTTAATTGTCTGTTTTCTGGAAGAAAAGAAAACAAAACATTGGAGACTCATTTCCTAAACTAAGCAAGGAGGAAGAGAAACTGCTGATAGAGAAGAGCAAACTTGTCTCATGCTGAGAACTCTAGTTTCTCTAAAAAGGCATCGCTGGCACATGTGTATTTGTGCAAGTTTTTCTATTCCTACCCTTCCTCCAACCTGGTTTTTCCTATGCTAAAGCTGTTTGGAAAATACTGTAATTATGACTGTTCACAAATAATTAGTGTCTCCGAGTTTGAATGAACCTCTGCTACTTTTATGAATTAACTTTGAGTTGAAGAAAAATAAATAAATTTGTAACTTTTTTCTACCTCATTCCACTAGCTGACATCTAAGATTCACTTACAAAGTTAATTTAAAGTGGTCTTCTGTGGTAGGGAGTTGACTTCAGCATCTTAACCGATGATGAATCACAAGGCATCTCTGAGGCATCATGTTAACAGAGAAGAGTACTTCAGGCCACCTATCATCCAAAAAAACCGCAACAAACCTGGCCTCTGAAAGACGTAATGGAAAGAATACCAAAGTTCAGCATCTATCAGAACATGGCTCCCCAGTCTCCTCAAAAATAAAATTTCTGGTAATGATGTTTCACCCAGGCCTACCCAGATTTGCACTGGCTTTCAATGTTTATTTTTAGTTATTCCCAGACACTATTCACATTCTTATCCCTTAGTTTGCAGGCTCCATAGTATGGGCACATGTGTTCTATCACAGAAAATTTGCATTTAATTGCTTGCGCCAAGTAAGGGACTGGGAAAGCTGAGAAAGAACTTGCTGTCAGATTCCCATTTCTGGGCCACATCCTCTACCGCACTGTTTTCTGCCTTCTAACTTTCTCCTAAAATTTCTACTTAATTCGCATTCTTGTTTCTTGACATCATGTCTTGAGAAGGTTCTCTCAGCCAGAAGAGAGAGTAGTGCATGTTAAGAGATTCATTTGGTCTTAAAAGTATTGCTGTAATAAAAAAATATCTTCTTTTCCTGCCTGGCCTTGAACACCTTGAGATTACATCAGAGTCACAAGGGAAATGAGGAAGATCTGGGTCATGTTTCCTCATTCTCCCTTTTTCTAATTTTCTGGCTGATGAATTGAAGGCCTGATGATTTAGGTGAAACATCCAATATGAACGAGAAAACGTTGACATTCTCGTGCTTACTGCTCAGGCTCCAAATTGACAAGCAAAGAGTCCTGTAATATATACCAGGCCTTGATTTGGATTGGTACTGCATGTGCACATTTTGTAATTTCTTTATTTATGAAAAGGACATAAAATAAGATTTGGGTAACCTTAAAAGTACCCCAAACATTAACTATTCAAAACTTTAAGCTATTTTCTGAAGCTGCTGAAATTATTTCAAATTCCTAATACAATTTAAATCGGCCTCCTATAGTCCCTGCAAAAGCAGGCCACAGATAACAGGCGTCTGAAATGGCAGTCTACTTTGAGGCAGGTTTTTCTTTGCCCCAGTTTCTTCCCCCTCTTCACAGGAACCTTGTAGTCAGGACCTTAAAGTACTTCAATGTTAATGAAATATTTGGACACTAGTGTGATGGATATCACAGAAGGGGCTATAAGAGTGTGAAGTCTCTGACCCTGAAATAAATAAAACCTGATGTTATACGTCAGAGGAAACCAATCAGTTGGAGCAACTGAAGCACACAGAATAAATTGAGGACAATTATATCCATTACAGAGCTTTGTTTTCTTCTATAACACCAAGCATAGACCTTTCTACTGATCCCACTGGACTTTTTCACCCTAGTCACCTCCACCTTTCCTGGTTGCCACTCTTATCTGAAAGTCTGGAGCTCCATCCCTCTGTACTTCGCAGAACTTTTCTCCAAGTCCTGCAAGCGGTCCTTCCAGTCTCTTTCTTCATTATGTTGGCAGGATCCTCACCATTAGATTAAGGTGAATTACTGTGAGGCTGCTTCCTATCCTTGTGCTCTGTATGATAGTAGGATGGTGAGTATTTAAAGCATAGTAATTACAATCTTTCAGCTCTTCCACGTGTCACTGAAATGGACTCCATATGGGAGGTGTAACTTGTGAGAAAATCATGGTCATCCATTGTAGCTCTGGGCTGGATTATGGTCAATGCAGAGGCAGTCTGGAAAGACAAGTGCCTCAATTCTAATAAGCTTCTCCTGAACAGCTGAGCAGCCCCCAAATGCGATTTTCAGAGACATTTGCCAAACTTGGATGGATTTTCACCAGAACTGCCAAAGCCAAACTCTGACTTCAGGGCATCTCATTCCTCCCATTCCAAATCTTTGCTCTGCAAACCCAATCTACTAGATGGTTGACAAAATAGCTATTTAGATTCCCCCCCACCCACCCCCCCCAGGACACCATAACAATGTCTTTTTCCTCTGGCATTAAGAATAATTTTGGATAAAATTTGCAAAACAGCTCTGCTTATGGAGACAAACCAGTGATGTTATCTATACAACTGAGGGCAGGGTATTGTGTTAGAGCACATCAATCAAACTAAACTTCATTGGCCGATATTTCCATTTGAGTTTGTTTCAGTTCATACTTCATATTTCTGGATCATGATGCTTAATTTTAAATCTGAAATTTATCCACAGACACAAGAAAGGTTGAGGTCAGGTGCCATACTGAGACTTGGAAGATGTCCAGATGGGAGCTGTGCAGCAGACTTTCTGGGTGACATCGGCTTTATCAGTCAATCCAGGTCTCTGTGTCCACCTGTATTAAGGAGAATATACATTTTTTTCTCCGATTTCATATTTGACTTTTCTTTTGAAATTCTATTTTCTAAAGCAGAAATTGTATCTTTCAGTGTGTTGCCCTGTGAATACAGAGAGTTTCCAATCCCATTTGAGGTCCCAATATGCTGCTGTTAAAGAACTGGGAATAATAAAAATTCCTGAATTCACTGAATTAAGTGGTGGCAGGAGGAAGCAGACCCTATGAAAAACTAATAAAAATCAAGCTCTGATTCATCAGAGTGGAACTCCAATTTATGAAAAATGCAAAGGAGAGACATTGATCCCCCTGCACAGGAAAGGCAATTGGCAAAATCAAACATTTTGAGCTCACATTCAGCAGAAGCAAAGCAAAGAAATATATCTACATACCCACTAATGTGATTCCTCTGAATGAACTTGAGCCCAACAGTAGCATATAGGCAGAAGCCTACATCCAAAAATAGAAACCTCTTGGAATCCACAGCTCATCTGGACAGGATTAGGGAAACACTCCCTGAACATTTAGTGAGTGACACGTCAGAAAAGAATTGAACCAATTTACAGCAGTCCTGGAACGTCCCAAACACAGTAGCTCTGAAAACAATGGGATAAGAAGGAATTAATTGTCCACTGCAGCATAAAGCAACTATTTCAGGCAATAATATCAGTGACATTAATGACTGCAACACTATCTTTGGGTAGCTATGAAGGCTGTTAGAAACTGTGGCTGGTTCATGGGTACAATGCTGAAATTGTACCCAACTGAAATTTTTTTCACTGATTTCACAGTTTCAGGGGAGATTAGTCAGATTTGCCTCTGAATTGTTTTTTGGTCACCCTGAAGCAGAACAATGCATAACATGTTGACAGTGAGGTTTTCTGTGGGGAAATTAGGGTTTTCTTTCAATGGGGTAGCTGGAGGGGAAAGGAGAAAGAATTGTCAATACAGATGAGTAGCTTGAGTCAAAAAGCTCCTGAAAAAGTAGCTCAAATATTTTGGGGGCAAGATTTAAACACTGAGACAGACCAAAGTAACCAGTGCCTGTAAAGAATCTTAGACTTTGCCCTCTTTCCAAGGCATAAAGCAAGCTCGCTGCCCAGATCCTAGCTGACATGAATCAGGGACAGTGCATGGAGGAGCAGAGAAATGCTGTTCTATCAGTGTTATGCTTTCAGAAATTATCTTCTGTTTAAGTAGAGCGTACATGAAAAAGGGACTTTTCCTATGATATAAGTATTATTTCAATAAGGTGTTAATTGGCAGCTGTGCATCAAAATTAAATAATGAACTTCAACCCCTCTGTCCTCCAAACTTTGTCTCCAGGAGAAAGACAAGCATTACAGCCTTGCTTTTGAAGGAAACAAAACACACAGGAGGCACATTAGCAGCACTGGAAATGAATATGATATAAATGCTTAGAAAGGACAGATGAAAATATCTGGGATATATTTGATCCCAGGTGGCACAATAACATTCCAGATCATATCAAGTGGCCCAGTTGGGGTCTTAAGCCTCTGCCTTTTGGTGGGTTGACCCTGGCTGGAGGCCAGGTGCCCACCAAAGCCGCTCTATCACTGCCTTCCTCAGCTGGGCAAGGGAGAGAAAATAGAATGAAAGGCTCGTGGGTTGATATAAGGACAGGGAGAGATCACTCACCAGTTACCATCACAGGCAAAACAGACTCAACTCAGGAAAACTAATTTAATTTATTACCAATCAGATCAGAGTCAAGTAATGAGAAACAAAATCAAATCTTAAAAACACCTTCCCCCCACCCCTCCCTTCATCTCAGGCTCAGTTTCACTCCCGATTTCTCTACCTCCTCCCCTCTAGAGGACAGGGAATGAGGGTTGTGGTCAGTTCATCACATGATGTCTCTGCTGCTCCCTCCTCCTCAGAGGGAGGACTCCTCACACTCTTCCCCTGCTCCAGCATTGGGTCCCTCCCACAGGAGACAGTCCTCTGCCAACTTCTCCAATGTGAGTCCTTCCCATGAGAGACAGTCCTCCACGAACTGCTCCAGCGTGGGTCCTTTCCACAGGGTGAATCCTTCAGGAGCAGACTGCTCCAGCGTGGGTCCCCCATGGGGGCACAAGTCCTGCCAGCAAAACTGCTCCGGTGTGGGCTCCTCTCTCCGCGGGATCCCAGGTCTTGCCAGGACCCTGCTCTGGCTTGGGCTTCCCTCGGGTTCACAGCCTCCTTCAGGCATCCACCTGCTCTGGTGTGGGGTTCTCCACAGGCTGCAGGTGGAATCTCTGCTCCACCATCATCCTCCATGGACTGCAGGGGGACAGCCTGCCTCACCATGGTCTTCTCCACGGGCTGCAGGGTAATCTCTGCTCTGGCACCTAGAGCACCGCCTCCCCCTCCTTCTCCACTGCCCTTGGTGTCTGCAGAGTTGTTCCTCTCACATCTTCTCATTCCTCTCTCTGGCTGAATATTGCTCCTGGTTTTTTTCTCCTTCTTAACTTTGTTATCTCAGAGGCACTACCGCTCTTGCTGATTGGCTTGGCCTTAGCCAGCGGTTGGTCCATCTTGGAGCCGGCTGGCATTGGCTCTGTCGGACATGGGAGAAGCTTCTAGCAGCTTCTCACAGAAGCCACCCCTGTAGCTCCCCAGCTACCAAAACCTTGCCACACAAACCCAATACATGCCTCCATAACACTGGAGAGGTTAAAACCACTCCGCCCTGATCCCAGTTAAAATCTGTCCAGATTTATCTTGGTCCCTGGTGTTTTTAGATTGTATGTTCTTACCAAGAAGTCTTTGAAACAGACATTCAACAGAGTTACTCCTGGTTTATGTCAAAGCAGGGAAGATTCATCCCCTAAGAGATCCTCTTGCTCTTTTAAGCTTGTTTTGCTTAGGCTCTGGACAAGGAGCCAAATGCAGTGAGAGCAAGAGTTTAGTATGATAAAGAGAATATCCAGAGTTTGTATAATGGGCAATAGGAGCAACCAGAGACTTTTTAAGGGGATAAAATTAATTTAATTAGTAAAGGGGTTGAGAGCTTCCACATTTCAGATACCAAAAAGAAAATTGCAGTGCAAGGCAGTGCTTTGTAAGAGCTTCTACCTCAAAACTGGGGCTTGGATCCAGCTACCTGCAATTCTAGTAACAACCTTCCCGACTTAGACCTACCAGGCTGCAAAATGTCATAACTAACACCATGAGAGTTTTCCTCAGACAAAAACAATCCTTCCTTAGGGAAAGAGACTCACTCAGACACACTGAGTCATTGTCTGTGTTTCCCTACCCGACATTCTGCACATTGAGTTTTTTAACAATTTCAACCAAACTTTACAGCAAATTAAAGGTCTTAGATGTATTACATTCTTGCAATTTTTTAAAAATAAAAATAGGTGGCTAAGTGCAGAAGGAAAGGCCTCTTCACCTCCCAAAGAAGAAAAGAATGCATTGTAAGCTCAGCTTCTACTAGATACCTGAGACTCCATGCAGTGGATGGTAGATAGGGATGTCACAGCTGTGCAAAGGCTTCAGGCAGCACTCCTAACTCAGAAGACATCAGAAAACCTACATCCCACATCACTGGTTTGTTGTAGTATAGATTCTCTGATGTCTAATGCAGGATTAGATCATATGCATCCTCGGTGCAATTGAGTTTCAAAGTCAACATGAAATACAAACCCTTTGGGAACCAGGCTTAACTGGGGCAGGTAGCAGTGGAGTTGCTAACCTCAGTGCAAGTAATTGGACAAAGAGATGCAGGTTTTTGATCCTAGAAGGTTAACAGAAATTCCAGAAAAGCCCATCAAGTATACAGCAGATAGGAATAACATTCAAATCAAGCAAGATGTTTTTCAGGATTAGGTATTTCAATTACTGAACGCAATTATGGGGATAAATGCCACGGCTGATCTTATGCCTATTGACCCAAATACCCTTAAAAAATACAAATATGACTATAAAGTCAATATAATTCCACTGAATCACTGTGAGACTTTAAAGATACATGTAAGTCTCTGATGACCCAGATAAAGCAGCCACAGGAAACACAAAAGATCATTACAAACACATTACAGCTTTGAGTAATGCTTTCTCCCTAGCATGAATAAGAGGACACTAGATATCCATACAAAGGGTGCAATGCATCATTTCTCCTATGGAAGAAAGGCAGCCACCTCAGGGTTTAATTATGCATAACATTATTTAAAAAACAGTTGAAATATTTTGAAGTATAGTGTTTCTATGCAAAAATTTCAAGAGAGATGTTTTTATCTTCTTATTCTTTGTAGTCAGCTTAGAACTCAGAGTGGGAAAAGTATAACCTTCAGCGGAGACTGCAGGATTGATATAAATGACTAATGCAATGGATTATTTGTTACAGTTTTGCTTCATGCCCAAATCTCTTCCATGATTAGTGGATAATCCCTCAGATGTACACCGTATGGGAAAGGTATCCATCTTGTAAAAAAAAAACCCTACTCTGGTATTGATTTTGAGAGGGAGATTTAGTTTCCCAATTACAAGTACATCCGTTAGTATCCCAGTCTCAACAGGTCTTCAGCTCACCAGGCCCTACAATGCTTACCTCGCAAAATGTGATTTTTTTTCCCAAAAAAACAGCAGTCCGGAGATGGTCTCATCTTGGGACTTTCCATGTATCCTCTGCTCTGAGAGTCACATGAGCAGCTGTTTGTTTTAAGATGAATCATGTCATGTTTTTATGGTTTCTGACACTTAAAAATATTTTGTTTCCGCCTGGCGGTGAAGTCAACCACTTACTATTATTAAACATCATGCTGTGTTATTCCCCCTTATGGGTCATGATCTCAGTGGAGCCCTTACTGACTCCAGCTTTACACTCTCAGATCTTACATAGATGTTACTGGTACGTCTCCCGTTTGTAGTATCCCTGGTTACCAGCTGCAGTTGAAAGTCTATGCTAATATGTTGGATTTACTTGTCCTCTCTAGCTGATTCCAGCCTTGTGGTTTATGGGCTGCCTTTGTGGTTTGCTAAAGGTCAGGCCCTGGATGACTCTAAATTTTCTTAAGTGGAATTCAAACACCACAGATGAGTATGTGTTCAAAGTAGTTGTCTTGGGTGGTATGGATTCAGATTTGGTTACTTGTGCTCAGCATCGAAGCCTCTCCTCTTTGAGGCGATGATCAGACATAGGTGTCCCTACCTCTCAGCGCACTGTCCTCTATCATCTTTTGTTCAGACCCTGACTGTTTCCAAAATATCAGGCTCATGCTAGACCCCAAGTTGCATTTCAAATTGTGCACCCCCCACTTCCCCAAGCCAATGCCAAAGATGCTGATCCCTGCCTTTGGCTTGACTCAATAACTGTAATTCTCACTCTCCTTTTGCTGGCTTGCAGGCAGAGACTGCATCAGCCATAATTCAAAATTGCGAACAGATGACTAGATTACTTACTTGAACTGTACTCAATCATTACATCACCCTTGTACTGAAAATCGCAGCACTGGCTCCCCATATGATTTTGCATCCACTTTAGGGTTTGGCTCCAGAGCTACTGGACTTACTCACTTGCTCCAGCTTACCTAAAAGAGCTGCTTATGCTTCACAGACATCCTCAGACTCTGAGATCAGTCAGTGCCGATTTATTGATCATTCCAACGGGCTGACTAAAAACTGCTGGTATTGAAGTCTTGGCTCCTCCAAATGTATTTTGTGGAAATCTCTGCAACTTTCATCCAAGGAGGGGGAGGGAAAGGAGGGGGAAATAAATCTGTTAAACAGTCTAAACACAAAGAGAAAACATTTTCTTTAAGCTGACAACAGCTTGGCCTCAGCAAATGGAGAGCTCAATCTTTTTTTTTCTCTTTCTTTCATGAAACCCTTTAGGTGTAATCTTTGCATTCAGAAATTTTCCGGACTCAGGCATAGCTGTGCCTGCTAGACAGGGTGCAGATAAGAGTAGCGAGGAGCTGCAGGAGCATGGCAGGCAAGTCAGCATGCTCAGCTATGGGGGATAAGCCCCTGGGATGCCTGATGTGGCTCCTGCCTCCCCAAGACAGCTAGCCCCAGGTTGGGATGCTCAGATCCTTTCAACACCTCCTGCACAGACAAGAATTGGCACTGGGTAGTTTTTGCAGTGATCAAAACTGTGTTAGAAGTGCTGGCCTTTCCCCACACAGGGCCAGCACTGGCTGACTTAATTTGTCCCGCCGTCCATCAGCAGCTCTTTCGTTGCTGTTCACCCTGCGGTTGTCAGAGCGTTGGCCATGATCCCCGCCTGCCCTTCTCACCCTTGTGATGATGTTTGGAAGTGGAGCCTGAGCTACACTGAGCAGCATGTTTCCTCTCCCTTGGCAAAAAAAAAACAGCTCAGGACAAGATCAAGGTCATGCAAACCATGAGTCAGGGAACCAGCGAGGGCTTTCCAGCACTGTCATCGATGCACAGCCGTCCCTGCTGCAATGACAGAGCACTGCTGCCCACTCGATACTGGGTGAAATTATCCTATGAATTATCCTATGAAATGCTATGAGTTGGCAGCTTGAATCTCATTTCAAAAGAAGAAATACCCACATAATGAAAGCCAGCATTTATGACTAATTGGCCCCTTGCTAAGCAGGCTTACCAGCTGGGTCAAGGTCTGTCTGTGCAGGCACGGAGAAAGAGACAATTTTTCTGTCCACAAGTCAGGTCAGGTCAGTTCAGGACAATGGGTCAGCGTCTCATATGGTCCTCTCTTACTGTCAGACTCACATGCCATAAATTCTACAGCTTAAGGACCGCTAAGTTCAACAGAATGAAATGAAATGAAATGAAATGAAATGAAATGAAATGAAATGAAATGAAATGAAACGATGAAATTAAATGAGAGAAGACAGAAGAGAGGAGGAGAGAGAAGAGAGAAGAGAGAGAAGAGGGAGAAGAGAAGAGAAGAGAAGAGAAGAGAAGAGAAGAGAAGAGAAGAGAAGAGAAGAGAGAAGAGAGAAAAGAGAAGAGAGAAGAGAGAAAAGAGAAAAGAGAAAAGAGAAAAGAGAAAAGAGAAAAGAGAAAAGAGAAAAGAGAAAAGAAGAAAAGAACAGATTGCTTTCATGGGCAGATCTGAAAACATTCCCCAACCTTTTCTTTCCAGACTCCCACCACAAAAGAGGTGTCTTTCATCTTTGTAGTTGCAGTCAAGATTTTCTCTTTAGAAAAGCTTGCAAAAAGTACTTCCGGACACTATCAAATTCAGGAAAGGACACTGACATGCTGAAGACGCAAGGCCTCACTGACTGTGTGTAGCAATTCAGGCCAAACCTAGAGATTTCCTCTTGCAGTTGGGTGGTGCTATCCTTTTCTCTAATATATTAGATGTTAAAGGAGGAATCAAGCATACCTCCCGAGATGGAAACAGTTTCAAAGGGAAAAAAATATTGCAGCCACTTCTCCCACACAAATGCCCACCTATCATCTTTCCTGATCCCTGTGAGCAACATATGGCTGACAGCCATGGGACATATACCCATACATCAGAGAGCCGAGGGGGAGAGACCTCTGGCAGCAGTTCACAGGCAGAGGATGGCGGTGGCTTCCTAGCCATCATCTCACCACCCCCTGGGGACAAGGCTTGGCTTGGTCCTTGGTGGGGTCAGCGGTAGCAGCCTCAGCAGCCTGCCCTTTGCCTTGCTTCTTCCCAGGTGGGGTTTTGGGGCTTGCCAGCATCATACGCCAGCATGGTACAGCTTTGCCACAGGCTGCATGTGTCTCTGGACCAGCAGGTTGTCCACCCCGTTATTAGCTCTTCCCTCTTCTAAACACTGCCACATGTATTTTTGTATTCTCCCTTGAAGCTTTTATAATCACAGTAGGGCTACAGTGAAGCCTCAGGAATGGCTTCATAAGCTCAAGATGTCACACAATAAATGCCAAATGTTATTATCAAATGCAACTCATAGACACATGCTGGATTGGCAGAGGTGCCTAACTTTAGGGAGGGCCCCCAAACACACTCTAGACATGTTTGGCTACAAGACTCCAACACAATCCTGGCCAAAACTGCGATACCATCTCAGCCCATCCAGGGAAAGGCAGGTTTCGAGTTAACTGTTTGGGGCTTGCTGTGAGCATTCATGTGATCCCCAGCCCATCCAGATGTAGCTCTGTTCATTCCTACTCTACAGATGGCCAGAGCAATCAACTCCCTGTCATGTGTAATGAAGAGCAGGAAAGAGAGAGGATTTTTGACATGTTTAAATACTATCCAAAACAAAGAAATTGCTCAAAAGCCAGGGACACATTTAAATATATTAAATCTGCCAGCAAAATCCCGTATTTGTTACAGTTCATTCCATTTCATCCTCAGAGTCATCCTTCTGCAAAACATGGCAGATCCAGTAGTTTGGTGTCCAGATGTTCCCCGTCATATGCTCTGCACTGCGTCATGCTTTGTTTCTCTATGTGACTACTTAAAAAGAGTGAACTTGGATTCCAGGACAACCTGAGTACACTTTTCCATAATGAGGGGCGATTGAAAAAATATGGTTGTTGACTTGGCCAGTGAAACACGGGCTTTTTTGTTCTTCTCTTCATCACTCTCTCTCCCTCTCTTTTTTAATTCTCCAGCTGGCTGGTAATCCAACATCATCAACATCTTTTTGCATTTTATTCCTTAAGCCATTCATATTATACACATTCCAGTTTTTAAAATACAGATTTTAGGAGTGATTTGATGTGGCTTGGAATAGTGACATGCTTACATATTTATAAAAAATTCATTAACTTGGGGGGAGGAAAAAAAAAGATTGCATCTTTTATTTTATTTCCTTCCCTTCTCTTTTCTTCATTTCCAGCATATGAAATTATTTGCCGGTCATTTAGGAACCGCAATGTCAAAATGTGGTTGCCCCATAGGGAGGAAAAAAGACAGTTCATCTTTGCAGTTTTCAAGTCAGTTGTTAAGAAGTAGCTTTGGCAAAGGCCAAAGCCAATTTGATCTCTAAGCTGCGATGTTTAAAGGCACTGTTAGCAGTTCTGCTCGCTGTTATTGAGAACACCTCTTCCCACAGTCCTTAAATCTGCCAAATCATAACCAAAAGATGATGCTTTGTTCCAACCTTGTGAAATCCCAGTCTCCAAGTTACAATTGCCAATTACTCCTGTCTGTAGGCTCAGTCATTCCTGGACCTCCGGTGAGACCAGCAAAAAAAAAAAAAGCCAATTTGGAACCCTTCTCAGGAACACTGAAATATCTAATTCATCTAAGCTATAAGGTAATAACTTGGTGTCCAGTCCACAGAGGAATTTAAATGGCTAAACTCCCACTGAAGAACACTGTAGTTTAGGCACCTAAAGGGGAAATCTGTATTGTAGAAAAGAGTTGCAAAGAAGTCCTATGTTTCTTATGTAAGAGTTCCGCACAACTTTCTTTTGAAGTGTACTACATCCCTCTACCATCTCTTTCCTTGTGCTAAACTGTGCCTTATATGTAAATAAGATAAAATAGCATTTATGCTTTTTTTTGGGTGCAGGGACACTTTACAAATTGTCCACTATTTAACTTGAGAGAAAAAAGCAGTTCTTCTTAGAAGCCAAAAATATTAGTTCTGCTCAAATTATATTGTATACAGACATCTAGCAAAGACATCCCTCAAATGTGGGCCCATTTTCAGTATCAGTGGTGAAAACCCAATTCCAAGTTGCTGGTTTATGTGTAAAAGCTTTTAGCAGCTTATCTTATTACCACTATATTAAGTTCTATTCTCTCACCACTGCACACAAAGTAAGTATAAATTACTCCTCTCCCACAGCAGAGGAAATTGCTCTGATCGTGGAAGCAATGAGTGATGGAATCTTCTACTAGTTTCTTGATATGAAAATATTTTTTTATTTTCCAGGCTAATTCCAATTTCAGACAAAAAGTGCTAAATCCCAGATTTTTTCCTCCAGAAATATTTGAATCTGACAAATATTTTTAATTAAGTGTATTTTATTCATTATGACATAATTGCAATTCCCATGAGAGATTCGTATTTCTATCCAGAGTTATACTGAAAAGACAATCCATAGGACAAAAAAGAAATGCCATCTGAATTTTCCTGTTATTTGATCTCTTTTATTGGATTTCCTCTGTTCTCGATTTGTCATGACGCTGGATTTAAAGAGCTATGAAGTAGAAATTCAACCTCACCTCATTTTGATACCATGCTGCCTACAAATCTGGGGTACAAGCTTATGAGGAAGAGGGTTAAATCTGACTGCTTTGTCTCTGTGACATGAATTTCATACCAACATCAACTAAGAAGGCCAGGCAGACCATCACATTTAATAAAATACTTAAGCACATGCATCAGTTGAGACCTCAGGATCTCTAGATCATCCTTGTCTTCCACAAGACTTTAGCACATGCTTCAAGTTCTTTAGCAAATAATATAGCATAGGTAAAATGTTCCTTTTTCTCCTGCCTACATAGCAATCAAAATCAAAGGATTAAATATTACACTGTCCTGAACGAGCTGGAACTTTCCAGATTCAGGCCTGAACCAATGTTTTATGTAAAGATCTGATCTATAAGAGTTTGTCTTTAAAATTACAGGGATATTGCATGAAATACAACTTGCAGTCAAGCAATATTAAAGCTGAAAAAAAAGAATACAAACCAGTCCTAAAGTCTTATCCTTTTCATTTGCACACAAGACAGGATTTTCAGCAACTAGTTAGCACTAAAATGTATCATTTAATATCCAATATGTGTAATGATTTCAAGCTAACCTGAAGTACCAGAATCTGTCATTCACTATCTTTGAGCCCCCCAATCTATTGGGGAGAGTCCATTGATTTGCTTCCAGCCAGGATCTGTGGTTGTCTCACGCCTGTCTTTTAGTTCACAAGATGACAGTCTAAAGCCATAAGATTTTAATCTTTGAACTATCAAAAATGTGGAGCTGTCAATTTTTGTTTCAGCCTAAAATTGCCTTTGAGATTTTTATTTTTCAGTCCATCCAAAGATGACTTTGAAGATCACATGAAAGGGAAACTGAAAGGACCAACTTTGATCAGGATAATACAATGGAGCTATTAAGGACTGTGGACTGGGTGAATGACTCACATGCCCTGTAGTAGCGGTAACTAATACAAACAATTAATAATAATAAAGTCAGGGAGTCATGCAGCCAGTCAGTGGCTCATTGACCTCACATACGAGCAATCATCTGCTGGATTGATATTTTGGGCTGACTGGAGTATAAAGGCTGAAAAGAGATTATCACTAGATTCTTATAATTGTTTTATGAACCCCCTGGTGAATGCAAACAGGGACTAAACAAGAGCCTTTCTTACATAAGTTGACAATTAAAGCCTTGGCAGGCCAAACAGTAGTTTCTAGTCTTTCAGCAATGAAGTTTAATGCTCAAAGCAGATCTCTCTTTTTTTCACTATTTTGTCATGTTTTCTCCAGCTGGTAAACATGAGTCAAGAACAAAGTCTGGGGGAGGGGAGAACTGACTGCTAAGGAACCAGTTCACTCTAAAGTGGGACCTCTCCACACACATAAATGTCAAGAAATGTTCATGTTAGTTGGTGTTACCTCTGACTTTGCAGTACAGCTGGTCCTGGAATGGGATGCAGTCACCATCAGGCCAGCTCTGACAGCAATCAAGTAACACCCCAACAGTGACTTTTTCCACTTGATTAGCCCAGATGTTTGCAGCTACTGGAGCCTGGACTCCATTGTGGACCACACACCTACAGGAAAACTACCCCATCCCACCCACCTCCCTGTTTGCAACAAGTAGGAGCCTGGAATTGCAGTGGGGGCTGTATATGCTTCCTTCATCTTCACCTTCCTCCAAGTGAAGCACCTAAACTACTGAGCTTTTCTAATATGAAACCTTGAGTAACCTGGTTTTACCTCATAGCTGACCCTGCTTTGAGGAGACCTCTCGAAGTCCCTTCCAGCTGGAATTATTCTATGTTCCTATGATATTAAGCTAATTTGTCCTGGATAGCACTTTTCTTTTACTGTGCCAGACTAGAGAATACAAAATCCACCATGAACTCCTGTCTTACTCTTTCCTCCTGTAACTGTTGTACACCTTTCTTACAACATCATAGGAGAAATGAGTGTTTAGGCAGCATCTGAAATAGGAGAAGGTAAAGTAGCTGTACTACTTTAAGGGTCATCTGTTTGCCAGACAACAAATTTTCTGGGGTTCCCAAGGAACAGAATGAGGCCCTTCTGAAGGTTTCAGAGAAGGAGTTTGGCATAGGGATGGTCCCTCAGACCTTGGAGGAGTTTTCTGTCTTCATTAACTGTAGAAGCAGTGTGGAAAGACCTGTTGGCTGACTTGGGAGACTAAAGTTGGATATGGTAAACACCCTACTTGATTAAGTGTGCTGAGATCCCTTCCCAAACATTATCTGCAGGAAGGAAGAAGTGCTCAGAGGCAGGAGTGGGAGAAGGAAATGAAAAAATGCCTGAATAGGATGGCTGATGGAGGGAGGCTATGGAAAGCTATGACAAGAAAAGATATGGGAGATATGTAGATAAGAACCAGAGCTATGAAAGAGGAGATGGTAAGGTTGCTTATTTTCTTGAAGCAAGTGGAAAGTTTAGGAAGATATCAGACTTTTGTTATTAGCTGCTCCAGACTCTTGACTGGTGGATGACATATTCTGGAGGAAATTTCAAGTAAGAGCAGAAGCACTGAGACAGCTTGTACTTGCTAGGGTCTCCTAGATAAAGAGGAAATCTGGGGCTCTGCATCTTCTCCTGATCTGGTAAAGCTCACATTTGTACCACTGTGTTAGCATGAGCACCGATGCAGAGAATGGCCAAGAGGACACCTCACCTATTGGGTCAGCATCTCAAGACAAAGTCCACTGGTGGACAGGAAGCATGAGAGGGTCTGGGAACAACTACAGTCTACTGGGATAAAGAGAGGGAGCAAAAACCAGTCACAATGGGAGGAGAGAACTGTAACAGGGCAGGTTTGACCTTTCAAGAGGGAGAGAAGACCATCTAGGAGAGGACTAAGTCCTGCTCTTCATGCAGGTGCCAGATTTATAAAAATATCCGGTCAAGAAAGAAGAGAGTTTTAAATTCTTGTCACTCAGACAGCTCTGCCCCCAAAGGGACAGGTGGTTTTTGTGTCTGTTAATTGGGTGGAGTTGCTCTGCTCTTTTATTGGGTTGAAAATGAGATGGATTAAGAGGCTTTTACCCTGCCGTGCCTGTGGCACTCTTTGTCCTTCTCAGCAGGGGATGCAACTGGCTTGCAGGGAATTGGCAGGGAATGAGCATCTTTCTCGTCATTAGTTTTGTAAGCAGAACTGCAACTGATACAAACTCCCCAAGGGTGAGGTAACCTGGGCCAGAGTTACAGGAGGACGGTGAACGTGGAGACCTGTGAGGGAACTTTCCTGTTGCTCATTAATTACAGGAGTTGAAGATACTGTTTTTTTTCTCTTTCACTGAATGCTGAGTTACTAAAGCACACTGAAAAAACATTGCAAGGACTTGCCTTGAAGCAAGTGTTGGGGCAGGAGTAAGCGAAAGAAGCACACTACAAAACTAACAAGGAATTTATGCATCCACCATTTCAACGTGTAACATTCAAGTATTAACCATGTACCAAAAACGCCGGTCACTTACAGCCTTTCCCCAGCTATGATCACTCCAAGAAGCATTCAGTTAGGCTGAGCCAAACAAAAAACTTCATTCATTACAACCCGGTAGGATGCAAACACTTTCACAACTTGATAATCCCTTTCAGCCCTTATTAAATAAGCAACGCACTGCAGGTGGGAAGTCAGCCTGGAAAGGAGAGACGGCCCTTTACGCACTTTGCAATAAAGCATGGTTTTAGTCACCAAAAGAGATTTCCAGGGCTTTCCCTGCCTGCCTCCCCTCTCGGGAGGCAGATTCCCAGTGTCCCGCAGCAGATTACGAGAGCATCATGTTTGCATTATGTGGTGGTGATGATGTGTTTGTTCTTGGCACCGAGGGGCTCTGACTCCACAGAGCTCTAGCAGTGACAGTGGAAATCTTTCAAGCCTTGAGCTGGATTTGCAGCTTCCCCCCTTCCCGTTGCAAATCAGGCTCACAGCACAGAATACAAGACTCTTTTGTGTAAAAAAAAAAAAAAAAAAAAAAAAAAAAAAAAAAAAAAAAAGAAAAGAAAAAAGAAAGAAACCCGCTGAGATTTGTTTTCCATCAAAAAAGAATGGATTTACAGCCCTCAGGACATGGCTCTGCTTTTCAAACACAAGCCCCAAGCAGTGGTCAGATGCTTGTATCAGAAGTTAGACATGTATAGACTGACTTTATGTCCACATTTCTGGATTTGATGTTCCATTAATGAGCCCAGCATATGGGAAGGTAGGAAGCGAACAGCCCATGGATGGTTTTATTGACAGTGCAACTTTTCCCCAGTGCTGTGCAGCCCCTGGAGCCACCAACTTAGTATTGCCAGCCCCATCAGCTGTGCCTAGATGTTCTACTGTTTGATCAAAATATGGCAATTATTTTTAATTGAAGATATCATCATCTTTACATAAGCTTATTTTTTAATTTTCCCCACAAAGGTTTTCTAAGTTGATTCTACTTATCGCCTTGTAGTCTTTTCTTCCTTCCCAATTAAAACCTCTAAGAAACTTAAGCAGGTTCTTTTAAAAAATAAAGTTTCAGAGGGAAATATTTCATTTGAAAAAATCTCAAAAGGCTTTTTGATCTAAAGCCAGCATTTGTAGTGAGAATGTTTCCATGGTTGGTTTTTACCTTTTTTTTTTTTCCTAAAATAAATAAAATTTCAGATCGAATTAAAAATTTCCATTCTGGTTGAAAAGCCAGTCCTTTTCTGTTGGAAAAATACTTTGATGCATTAAAAGAAAAAGCCTTTTGAGAAACACCTGACTTCTATTTAGATGAAAACTACCCAGCTGAAAATCTCAAACCCCCAAAGCATAAGATACTAACCCTATATGCCGTTTGCATTCACACTGGCAGGCAGCAATATCTTTTTCTTCCAAAATGCCTTCAGCTTTCTGTCTGTTTGCAGACTTTCCTGCATATGGATTTAAGTTTCAGGGTTCCTAATTTATATATATACATACATACATACATGTGTCTATGTATATATAAAAGTCACTGTGGCTTCATATCCTCAGACTGTACGTAACTGTCTCCTCTCTTGTTCCTGGCCTTGATACTTAGGCCTTATTTGTATGGGGACATTGAGAAAAGTAGCTGGAACGAATTTGCCATAAAGTGTCTTGGGGCCTACAAACAACTACATATGTTTAAACTTGAATTATTTGTCATCTTAGGTCCAAAGAGGTAGCTCTGTCTGGAACAGAAGCAACTCTGTTTCTAAGTTGAAAAGGCACATTTGCACACCTTGTCGTTAATGTACCATGTTCAGTAAAGTTTATGTTTCGTGAGGTAAATCAGGAAACAATGACATTTCAAAGTCTACAGAGATTTGAAGAAGTGCTCATGTGCCCCAAAGCCCTTTTTCTCCTTCCCCACAACTTTATCAGCTGAAATCAGCTAATAGAAGATACCGTCCTTTCCTGCAGACTTTGCAGGCACTGAGATTTTAAGGACATTATGAAAGGATTTGGCTTTAAAGCAATTGCTTTAGCTTTCTATTACTGTTGTATCCTGTTTTCTCCCACCTTCAGATGTCATAAAAGAGAAGATAAAGCAAAAACACTACTCTCTTTTAACAGTGACAATGCAAGGTGAATCAACTCTTCTGGGAGTCCCATATCAGCGACCTTTTCTTTCCCTTTTCACACCAATGCAGGCAGGACACAGGTGTTTGTATTCCAATTTTCCTTTGGCTTTTTCAAACAGACCATTTTTGAAATCATCCTTTCCTTTGTGACCATGATTCAGATATAGACAAGGTCGGTGAGGCAGAGGGAGAAGAAAGCAAGTTGGAGGCTGATGTAGGTGTTGTCAAGAGTAGCTTGCCTTATGTCTGACGAGAGAGAAAAATATTGATAATACCAAGAATACCAGATAGGAAATGAAAATTGTGCAAGAGTAACTAAAAGTCTACCAGCAAGTAGAATAATCATGGGCAACTGTAGTCGCAAGACTGAGTGTCTTGCTCCAGTGTGAAGACCTCTCAGTGCTTTTCCGCCTCTGAGAACTAAGGGCAATGCTCTTACACCATGGCCCTGCTCAGTGACAGCTCCAACACAAACTGAAGTGAGGTGCAGCTTCACCGAAGCTCCAATACCTGCTGGGAAATTCTTTCTTTCCTGGATCAGACCTTCCATATTTGTTCTACATCCTAGAGGAAATAACTGTGGTAGGTTGTTGTGCCATTGACTTTTAGTTTCTCTCCCTCCATCTCTGATCTTCATGATAAGGGAACAAATTTTCCACTACTGCAGCTCTGCTGACTGTTGGTGATGAGTCGTGGAGAAATAATTCTGGTCGGAGTTTTTAGAGAGGAGTCTTTTCATGTGCTTTGCTCTCACACAAAAGCAGCATGCATAAAATGACGACTTATTGTCCCCATCTGGTCTGAGCTGCAATGGTCAAACTGTTTCTAAAACCCCATGGATGGCTTTCAAGCTGTGACAGAGGCTCTTCAGCTGGCATGGGAGCTGCTGCATAATCCAGATCACTGGCTGGGGAGAAAGCAATCAGCATGGGTCTTCCTCCAGTATGCAATGGTGGGATCAAATCCATCACTGAGCCCCTTCACAAGCCATCCATTACTCTCAGATGTCCAAGGTCATAGAATCATAGAATAGTTTAGGTTGGAAGGGACCTTTAAAGGTCGTCTAGTCCAACTCGCCTGCAATGACCAGGGACATCTTCAACTAGATCAGGTTGTTCAGACCCCAGTCCAATCTGACCTTGAACGTCTCCAGGTCCTATGGTCATGGTTCTCCATTTTCTCCTTTTGGCATTTGGACCACTCAGGGAGGCATGGTGTGAGATGATCCCACACCAAAAAGTGTTAGTCTTACTCTAGCTGCTCCAGGGGAAGACTCCCTGAGTGGTTCAGACCGGATGACCATGTTTTACTTGATTATAACTGGATGAGGCAAAAGTCAGTTCCAGACATGATGGTGATTCACCTGGCATAGAAACAGAGCAATGCCGACTTCTTACAGATGCTGCTCATAGTTTTTTGAGATTGCTTAGGAGCTGATTATAAAATTACTTTATTTAATTTTGGTTATCATTTTGTGGTTGGTTTTTTTTTTTTTTTTTTTTTTTTTAAAATTCTGTCTTTCTGGGAAATTGTACCTCCTTAGTTCTCAGCCAGCATCAAGTTTGTGCATCCATTGCCTCAGAAAGATCGAAGATATCTGAATGGATGCTGAAACAAAACTTGTCTCTTCTGTTTGTTCTCGGAAGAGAAGCTACATCAATATTGACAAGGTTTTCTAAAAACCACAATGCTTAGGGATTTGGGGTAGGGATTTTCTCAGCTGTTTTCTGCCTCTACTGCCATTCTGATGCTTTCCTCAGGGAGCGTAGGACATTTTGCCCAGTGAGGTTTGAACAACTTCTGCTTCTGTTGGGAGCCTCTCAGATGCTATTGCCCCTAGGCTGTTTGCTTAGAGCATTGAGTCAAGTTACTAGGAAAATGAAAGGCAGGAGCTGTGCTTTTGCTGAATTTTAGATGAAGATGAGCTGATTTTGTATGTGTGTAAAAAATTTGATCTGTTCCCCAGAAATAAATACTTTATTTTGTCAGGTTGGAGGGGAACCTCTATAAGTACATGCTGCACAAAAAAAGAAACAATGAAATTCAGACATTCCTCTAATAACTTGGGGGAGAATTTCTCCCATGCATAACCAGCTTAGCAAGTCTACAGAAATTATGGTAGGATTATGTAGGACTGCTGCATGGATCCTCAGCTGGGCAGATCAGCAGAGAACCCTCTTGAAATGTGTTTAGCAAGGTAGATATATACCAGCTGAGGACCTGCCCTGTTTTGTTCTCTTCCTCCATACAAATTTTGTTGATATGAGCTAAATTGGAATTGAGTGATTGGAAAAGGCATTTACAGTGGCAAGCAGAATGGAAAAATTCAAATTGGGGCCAACCACGGGAGGAAAAAATCACCTGCCAATAAAATTGACACACAATGGGAATAAGTGTGAGTTTGGGGAGAAAAATGCATTCTCACTCTGTTCTCCACAGCATGGTATCTTCTCTTAGAGCAGAACGAGTGAATTTATTGAGGTCATTCATCCCCTGGTAATTTGGCTACTGTAATATATTTCACAAGTGAGAGGGAAACAGCCTGAGGAGACAGCAGCATGCGAGAACCCAGAGCACTGGGGGAGGAGGCTTATCCAAATTTATAGCTGCCAGTAAGGATGTGGCTTTATAATTCACAGTCACTCTCTCTCCCTTTAGCATCGAGAAATCTGTCCTGTTAATGGCCTGTGCTAAACATCCCAGTGCAAATTCAAATCTCAGTGATGCTAGTGTAAAATCTTCTGAGATTGATGGACTTGGTCTGCATTAAAACCATGACCTTCTCTATATTCAAAAGCTATTCTGAGTGAGCTTGAACTTTCACAGGCTGTGACACTTTCTTCAAAATACCTAGAATATGAATGAGTATGGAGTAATTTAATCTGGACACGGACTAGCTCACGTTTGGATGAGTTGCTCCATGTAGAGAAGCAGGAATGGTAGCAATTTGGATAATCTGTTCTGTTTCTGACTCTTCCCCCAAGGGCTGCCCCACACTGCACTGCCCACACCAAGGTCACTCTCTTTTGGCTGTCTTTGCCTTCCGCTTTTCTGTGGGACATGAGATGGGATTTCTCTTCTCCACTTAAAACCTGATATAAATGAATCATTGTCTTCCTATTTATAGCTCTTTATGCAAGCTGGCCTACCATTCAACTTCCATGTGTGACAGAGGACGTTCTGCTGAAACTGTTTTTTCTTGATTCCTGGCGAAGAACATGTCTTACTGCCACATTAGACATTAAGATGCCGTGGTATTCTTTTAAGAGGTGCCACCACCCTCAAGACCCAGGCCAAGGCTAACACAAATGAAATGAGCTGGGATAAATGAGTTCTGACTTAAACTGTCAGAGACAATAAGAAAACTGATGGCAGAGATACTAATTTTTGCAGTATTTCATGTAGGTTGCAAAAGTTCCACAGTGTCAAAACACAACATTTTCTTTGCCCCAGGTTGAGAATACTCTTTTTAAAAGTTGGAGTCAATAACAGAAGAAAAAATAATTAAGAAGATGGAAGTCTAAGCCCTAAAGAGGATGCAGTCTTTGGGGTTTAGAAGACACTTAGAGTAGAAAATGTAAATGGAAGCCAATCAAGTGCAGGTAAGTTGGATTTTGCAAAATAAACCACTCAAAATTTTCTGTTGAGATTATTACCAAAAAATATCACATGAATAACACCTTCCCATTAAATCTATCTTTTTTTTAGTTGAAAAGGTCTACCTCTGATATCAATTATACAGGAAGTCAGACAAAATTACCCAACAGTGCATTCTGGTCTTAAAATATCTATTTATTAAAGCTTTGATTTCCAGCCTGCACATCCCTCCTGCATGGCAACCTCTGTTTGATAAGATTGTAACTATTAATTAAGTCATGCTAATGAGGACAGCAAGAAAGGGTTTTCCCATCTCTCCCACTGTATTTCAAATGTTGCCAATGACATATCTCTCTTGTATCTGCCTCCAGCTTTGCTGTCTGCTATGCTTCTTCAGTAGGGGGAGGAGGTTTAAAGCAGCAAGTCATAAATCGCCAGACATCCTCATTTTAACAGGATGATCCTCCGTTAGAAGAGGATTTCCCCTTGCCTTGTGAGTGGGAGTAATTGTACTCCAACTCCTGGTTTCCCTTTGAAGCACATGAGAGAGGAGCATCGTCTTTTGAAGCCCAGCTGTGTTACAGGACCAAGGGTAGAGGAGGGAGATGTTCAGCAGTGATGCTGGCTTGTGCTGGGGAAGCTGTGTGGGAGACCCCTGGCTGTCTGGTCTGTTGTTCCTCTCCTTGGACATCACCGTGCAAAAAAAAAAAAAAAAGGGGGCAAAAATATGTCCTGCAGTCCTTCTGGAAAGGAGATTTAATGGAACAAAGAAAATGTGAATACAAGGTAAACATCTGGTCATATAACAAGTCCCTCTGTTTCCCCAAAATTTCTAGGGCAACAGCATGGTCTAATGAGCCCCTCATTGAATGAAAAAACACAAGGTCTGACTTCATCCTATTCCTTTTTCTTCTCCATGATAGCAGGATAACCATTACATTTTTCTGCATTTCTGCCCTGTATTGCTACCCTGAGCCTGTCTGTTCAGTTTGGGTCTGAGGCTCCTCAGTCCCACTCTCATCTCTCTTCAGAAATGTGTGATGCAACTGCCAGCTACATGAGGTCCTCTAGGTGCTGTCACACTACCAATATATATATACAAATTCCCTTTTTTTTTTTTTTTTTTAGTTAGCCTGGTGGTCTGAAGTTTAATTCATTAACAAAAGAAACTTGGATCACAGCAATGGCAGGGCAGCAAGCCCCGTCCCTGTGGCAGGAAGCAACGCACACTTTTCCTTTCAAAAACAAACAAGAAAAACTCAGGAGAAAGTTCTCCTCGGCCGCGTCCCCGGGTAGCGGTGGAACATTTGAGCAAGGTCTGTGGGGATTGCTGTCTCTAGGCTTGAGGGGTGGAAATTCTCTGAGGACTTTCTGCTCTATTTTTCCCTGTTCTGGCCAACTTCCTATGTATAGGATAAAAATAAGCCCTGAATCCTCCTCCTTCCATCCACTTCATTAGAGACATCCCTCTGTGCAATAACAAAACAGGCCCAGAGGAAGCGACACAGACCAAAATACAAGAACGATAATTTTCCTAACACAAATAAGCAGGCAGAGGAACTCATCTAAGGAAACAAGTGAGTGAAGGCAAAGCCACAGATGAGCAAACGATGGAGCCAAGAACTATGCTTAGATTGATGCAAGCCTGCCTCCAGCACGTCTCCTGAGCCATCCCCACCTGGGAAAGGCTGAGTGGTCACCTCGAGTGGACCTCCCTGCAAGGGGCTGACTGCCCTGAGCCCACACCCCATGAGCACCCAGACCAGGAGCAATCCTCATCTTACTTCTGGGCAACGTGGCAATGGGAAGAGTCTCCTTTTTCTCAATGGGGACCTGGACTGACTTTTAACCAGCCCTAATTGTGTCTTTCACAGTGCTTCAGAAAAACCAAGCAAAGCCACGAAACAGAGAAGCACAGGTTAACAGGAGGGATAGCAGAAGTCCTCCAAAGTCCTCCAACTCCAGAAAAAAATTGTCTGGGCTCAGTTCACTCTATTATTTGCCATTTGGAGGCACTGAGACTGCTGTTCTTCCAAAATAACCTCGGCCCAAGTGTTTATTTATCTAGAAATTCATCGTGGATATTTGCTGTGTGTTGTAGTTCTGTTTGAAAAGCTTCAATCATCAAATCAAGGAGAGGGAAAACAAAAGCAGATCTCTCAGCTGGCCAGTCCCCCACTGCAAAAAGGAAGCAAAGAAAACAAACCATTTGTGAACAGACCGGAGGCTGAATGTTTCTTGCTGTAAATGATCAGTGAACATCTCTGAACACTAATTCAGTCCAAGGAAGCCAAGATCAGTTTGTGAATGACTTGTTAATTTAAAAAGAACCATATTCATAATAAACAGTCTTTGAAACCATTCTTTCATGCACGCTCCATTTTCACAAAGTCATTTTTATAGGTAAACAGCCAAGCTCTCACTACCCAGGAAGTCAATGGCAGAGATAAGAAGGAGACACGAGACTATGTCTGGTTTAGAAAATTAAACACGTCCAGGACTGCTCTCTAGCCTGGAGGCCAACTGGCACAGAAATGCCTGCATCCATTCATTAAACTCTTCTGCTTTCCAAAACAGAGCAGCTATATCCAAGCTGCCAACTGGGAATGGTCCCTGGCTGTGCTGGTTGCCGAACTGTGCCTGGAAACTGGAAGGATGCTAGTGAGCCAAGGTCAAAAGCATGCAAGGGACTGGTTTGAGGATCAAAGCAAACTAAAGCACCTGGGAATGCTCCTTTGCAATGTGCAATACCATAATGTAGACATTGCCTAAGAGTTTGTTGTCATGCCTTGAAGCAACGTCACTGGACCAATGTCATTTAGCCAGAAAGCTTTGCTCTTTCATTTGTATCTTGACTCCATATATCCACTTTGGGGAGGTGTGGAGAAACTGTTTAGAGTTTGACATGCTCTAACTGCATCCAAAGAAGTGTAACCACCAGGTCAAGGGAGGGGATCCTGCCCCTCTATTCTGCTCTTGTGAGATCCCACCTGCAGTCCTGCGTCCAGGTCTGGGGGCCCCAGTCCAGGAAAGACATGGAGCTGTTGGAGCAAGTCCAGAGGAGGCCACGAAGCTGATCAGAGGGCTGGAGCACCTCTCCTGTGAGGACAGGCTGAGAGAGCTGGGATTGTTCAGCCTGGAGAAGAGAAGGCTCCAGGGAGACCTAGTTGTGGCCTTCCAGTACCTGAAGGGCCCTACAGGAAAGATGGTGAGGGACTGTTTATCAGGGAGTGTAGTGACAGGACAAGGGGTAATGGGTTTAAATGAAAAGAGAGTCGATTTGGATTATATGTTAGAAAGAAATTCTTCCCTGTGAGGGTGGTGAGGCACCGGAACAGGTTGCCCAGAGAGGTTGTGGATGCCCCCTCCCTGGAAGTGTTCAAGACCAGGTTTGATGAGGCTTTGGGCACCCTGGTCTAGTGGAGGGTGTCCCTGCCCATGGCAGGGGGGTTGGAACTAGATGATCTTTGAGGTCCCTTCCAAGCCAAACCATTCTGTGATTCTATGCCTGAAGGTTTCAGGGCCCCTTTCACATCTGTATTTTCCTTTACCAGTGTCCCCACTACTGAAAAGGGACACTTGGGGCATGGGTGTTTGCAGATAGGGGTCCTCACCTGTGCTAGAAAGCAAAATTTATAATGCTTAAAAACCATGAAAATTTAGGCACCGCTTCTGGCAACCTAAGTCTGATGTCTCATCCTTGTTAGCCAGAATGTCAACAGGCAACAATGCTCATACTTGACATTAATGGTCCTCTTAAGGAACGTATTGGTGGCACAACCACCTATTAACAGGGGAAAGAATGGGAGGGGAATCAAAATGCTTAACATCTACACAAGCATTTCCCACGACGATCATTAAATTAAACGATTGAAAAGCCCCTCTGGGGCTGGCCAGGGCCTCAGCACACTTTGTGAGATCCCTGGTTTCCTCTGGCTTAATGAATTATGCAAGTCAAGAGGGGCTGGACAGAAAGGTGTGAATAAGAACCCTACTAATTCCCCACAGTAATCACCTGCAAAAGTGTTTAGGAGCAACATCTATCAGGCACTAAAAAGTAAGAAAAGAAGCCTGTAAGAGTAAAATATCTACAGCTCTTCAGTAAGAGACAAGGGGAGAGCTGAGCCAGGGAAGTGTCACCTTGATATGAATCTACTCCGGGCACTGAGCACACAGCAGTCATCAAATTGCTTGCTCATGGTCCCAGGGTTTCTTCTGCTCATATGGCATGCACCTGCGCTTTGCTGGAAACTCATTTCAATGCGTGTGAGAGAGTCCCAGCTTCAAAGCAAGCCTTGTGATTTTTGGTTCCTGTGTGTGAGAAGAGTATTAATAAATGTTGTATTAATAGATCATCCGCTTACATGCTTCCTGTCTTAAATAAAGACGATATTGGATCAACCCCCTTTTCCCAGTACATTCAGGCTTCTTGGAAGTTTACAGCATGAGGCAAGACGGCAATAGTAGAAATGGACTTTGTAATCCAAATAAATAGAAACTCAGGCCTTAATGCGAGGGGAGTTTGGAGACCAGTTCATAACTGAATTACAGAATGTGGATGGATAATTGCTCTCTAAACTGGCTGAATCCAAGCTCAAAAACTGAACATTCATCCTTGCAGTTTATGGAAGCTGGGAGTCAGAGCCAAGGTTTATTACTCTGGCTTGGGTTAACACGCAACATAAGCCATTTCAGTAGGATGGGAAACTTTCCTCATTTCCTATTTTGATAAACAGATCTCTGTCCTCATCACCCTCCATGTGTTACCGGCAGAGGACACGAGACAAGTGGTATCCGAAAAACTGAATCCAGTCATGTCTCCATGGATGATGTTCCCTTGTTTATGCCATCATCTGAAAGGCTAGTGACCATCTTTTCCAATATCCCTCTTTTTCACAAAGCTTCGTGTGAATAGATTGAATAAGGATGACACTGGACACTTTAACTTCATTTCACCATCCAGCCCTTATCTGCAATGTTGAACTCCTGCTGATGCTGTCTTTGCTTTAAGACTCCAGACACAAGATATTACTGTGAATCATTTTAGCATAAATACTAAAGTTGGTTGGAAATTTTTAAACCATTTTTCATAGGAAAAACACAATTCCTAGTAACCAAAACACTAAGGAAAAACATTGGTTTCAGTTAATCTCCTGACTCAAGCTATGTTGAAAAAAAGAAATTACTGAAATGCCATATTGTGACATAAAAGAAAAATTAACGTTATTGTTTTGAGAAAATTAGAGTAAGTAAAGTAAAAACCTGAAAATAGCTAAAATTAAAACTTTCGTAATTAGTGATATCAAACTTTTCATTTGGTGCAAATCAAACTTTAAAATATGAGTTTAAGTTTCTCATGGTTTGCGTTTTGGTTTTTTTTTTAAATCTTGGGTATTTGTATCTGTGTGTTAAGGGTTGTAATGCAGTATGTCAAATATTGTAACAGAACAGCAAAATTATTTTCTGCCCAGCTGTAATATGGACCTACTCCAGGGCAATGCTACCAATTCTGCATGTAACTATACCTCACGGAAAAGTACAGGGAAGGCTTCAATGGGAAGAAAAAATGGTCTCAGAGAAAATAAATCTGTTTAGCTGGCATTCAGCAGTGCAATCAGCGCTGTCTCACATTGAGGGAAACTGCAATTGTCATAACATGCTGACTTTTGGGGGCTTATTTCTATGCCTTGCCAGGAGGTCTAGCATCTTTTGAAGTCAGCCAGCTTTCTCTAATGTAGTAAAATTCATCACTAATCGCAGATATGCATGTCCTGCTGGCATCTTTGATCTTCAACTTTTCTATCCATTTTGCTCTCTCTGTTTATTGGTCATAATGAGTTATGGCAGCTGTATGCTACATATTGTCCAAAACTCTTCAGCCTTCCAGCACATCATGGAAAGTTCCCAGGAAAGCTCTCTAGCTGCAAAGTAACAACTCTGCAACATAACTCTCAGCACCATGTGCAGCAATTCATCAATAACACTTCTTCTGTAGAAACCAATGGACAGATCAGTTACAAGAGCAGAGCTGTAATGTGACCTGCCAGATAGATGGAGATCCCCACGGAGAATTCACTGACTGCACAAAAGAGAATAGAAACTCCTCTAGTGTTTCTGCAAAGAGGAAGAGCACAGCGCTTGGATTAGTCTGGGCTGAGTATAAGAGTCCCTCTCCACTCCACACCGCTCTGTTGCATAACCTGAGTTCCTAGAAATAAATGAGAAACAAAATGAAATAAAATTATGGGGGGAAAAAAAAAAACAAACCAAAAAACAAACCAGCTATCCTTTAGGAATTCCAGTGACATATTAAAAGAAATCATTTACACACGGCTGTTTCATGCCTTAGGTTTGTCTGTGCAATTACTCTTAGTGCTGTCCTAACAAGAGGCTACTTTATAACAGGGGAGTCTAGCCAGGATATAGCCTGACATCTGCCTGAGGATCTTTCTGAATAACACCCAAGACCCACCTTTTCTTTTATTTATGCATTCTCTGCCCAGTGTGCATGAATATTTTGCTGAAAAATCACGCCATTGTATTGAGGTACTGCCTATTTTTATTACAAGCCTTCATTTTAGAGGAGTTTTCTACTTTTTAAAATATTTTTTAAATTTTTTTCTTTTTATTTTTTTACTTCACACTGGCACATCTTGAATTTTAACAGGTTTAGGCCACGGCATGGTATGGCTGTGATGCCCAAGCCTACTTGGTAAGAAGATGCTTGCACTGATCCCAAAGTCATGAGTCAGAGAGGTACGTTGAGAAATATAAGACTTCTTTCTAATACTTTTGTTCTCATAATTTTCCAGTCATGAGGCTGAACCTAGATATGCAGAAGGAAGTCATAGCTCACATATCCTGTTGAGCATTTTGAAGGAAACAATGTGATACTAATATTGGTTAATGCAAAATACATAGATTACAAAAGGCTTAAAAAGAAACAGATCTCATCTCTCCTGCTTAATAACTGGCTAAAAAGATACAGAATTAAGAATCGATTTACGTAATAGAGGGAAGTCACATGAAGTTCCACGCAGATGCTGTTGTTCCACACATTCATGAAATCTGGGAAACAGTGACTCATGAAATAACAGAGTTTAGAGATTATAGGATCTCATTAGGATCTCATGACACTGAGTGATACTCATTGTTGATGAGATCTCATGGCACTGAAAGAAATTCAGTGTTGATAGATGCAAAATAATGAATATGAGATAAAAATAACCCTAATTGTACATATGTTACAATGCACTGAATTAGCTATGACTGTTCACAGAGATACTGGGTTTTGTGGATAATTCTCTGAAAACATTAATGCAGTACTCAACAGTCATCAAAAAGGCTGATAAAACACAAGGGATTATTAGGAAAAGAACAGAGAACAAAACATAAAACCTCATGATCTCATAGTAGAAATCTGTGTTTATTCCTGTTTGTCTTGACTTACGAATGCCTTCTAGACAGACCTCCTTGGAAGGGTACAAAAGAACAGCTAATTGTGCACAGAAAGAAGTGAATGCGCTCTCTCACTGGCCAGTTCTGCCTCTTCTTCTGCCCTGGATCAACAGGGCTCCCTGGACACAGTTCTGGACCAAAACTGGGCAGAGACACCAGAAAAAACAGGAGGTCTCAGGATGTTAACTCTGATGCCCTCCACCCCCAACACCTCTTGTACCAGCAGCCTTTGCAGGACACATTCCCATCCCAAGCAACGTAGCCAGCTCCCCCACAATTGTAGGTCCCACACTCAGTCACAGCACTGGGATTCACAAGGTTTGGGATTTCAGCTGATAACTTACATGACTTCTTTACTTACTTTGTGTTAGTATTTCTCCTGTGCTGAGACCACAATATGCACCAATCACTCCACAGGACACAGCAGAAAAAGTGACAAAATTTTGTGGCTGTTGGATGTTATTATACAGCAGACTGCCTGTTCAGTGTAAGACAGCTAAGGAACATTCAATCTCTCCCCCAAAGCTGAATAATTTCTTGAGAAAGCAGAATATTTGATAAAATGAAGAGCAGGTAAAGAATAGAATAGGATTTCACAGCCAGAGGGTAGAGCTATGTAAAGGAGAAATGTGAGGTTTAAAAAGAAAATTGTGAATGGGGAAAAACATTTGCCAGATGAGGGAACTAGTGGAAAGCAGATAAAGACTTTCATATAAACAAAAATGTTCACAAAAATGTTCACTATTTTTCCAATAGCTTTCATAGAAATCTTTTTTTTCCTGTAGATAGAAATCTCCAGATTTTTCAAATTAGCACATTTCTTCCATTCTGCTCCTTGCCACGATACTCCTTTATGCTGAATATGATAGACACTGAGGGTTTGTTAGTGTAAAAATATCTTCAATCAAAAATTTTGCTGACATTGGTTATAGAGAAGTTTTCTCTTCATCCAGTTAATCATGTAGCTCTTGCTCCCAGACAAGGAAGACTGTACACATATGTAAAACTTGCTTCCAATGAGTTCTTGCTTCCAACAAGTTTTGTGCTGGATTTGCCATATTTCCAGGGATTTATGGTAAACGCATCAGGACTGCATTAAAATCTAGAAACAAAAGATGCTGCAGAAAAGGTACATTCCTAAAAATCTTTAACATATGGTAAGGGAGAGAGTAGGAGAAGGGAAAAAATATCAGAGCACTCTATGCAATAAAGAATGAAAGAAAAATGAAAGGGATGGTCTCTCAGGGATGCCTTAAACCCTTTCAGGGATGAATGCCAAGACCAGAATTAACACTTGTGAGATCGTCTTTGGCACACTGCACTTGAAGAAATCTTCTTCAAGTGGATCTGACACGAGTCTGGTAATGAGAAGGTTCATCAGCCAACAACATGCCCAACATCAATGAGAGCTCCCAAAGTTCACAACTAGGCTGTTAGATCTGTGGTCCTACCAGTAGAATTGGTGCTACTGTAGGGTCCCAATCAGTGTGACCCCACTGGCAGTGCCAGGCTGACTATGCGATCTTGGGAACTATTTTCTACTCTCTGGTGCAACCTGTCCTACCAGTGCAATCCTACAGAAGCAAGGGCAGTATGCTAGGTCATCCATCATCTCTAGCAGGGTCATGCTTGCTGCTTGCACAGATCACTCCAGAACAGATGGGACAGGTTTCTGCCTGCATCCAGCAGCTCAGAGCAAGAGAGAAATATTCAGATTAACAGAAAATTTTGCAGTCAACATATTTCAACAATGATTTTCCTCCAGGGAAGCATGTGGTCCAATTCAGGGAAATGAGAAAGAGAGTAATATTTTTTTTTTTTTTTTTTGCTTTAATTTTACATTTCAAGTAACAACAATTTTCTGGCTTCTTGTGCAGGTCACTAGCAATGCTCCCCAGTGAAAAAAGTTAGCAGTTCCCACGTCTCTGACTCACTTGACTGTAATACAACCTGAGGCAAAAAAGCTCTAAGACCTGATGTGCATTTGTACTACAGCCTCTTTTTGCTTTTCCAGTAGTATGAACTAGCCTTACTGCAGGCATCAGTGTCAAACCCTGCACATTATAAAGGGGTGTGAGTGTAAATAAGATCCAGCTTCATCAATGTGCATGTCATCACTGTGGGAAAAGGACAGGAGACTATTGACTTTGGGTAAAAACAGCAAGACCTTTAAGGCAATAGAGGCAGAGAGGAGAACTGGGAGCAGGCAGAAATAAATCAATGCCAAAGCAGAGCTAGAACATGTGTGTTCCTGAGGCCACAGGATTGAAATCCTGATTTAAGATTAGCACAATGCAATACCAGTAGAGCATAGAGTGACTTAGGGACTGCCTGACTGACAGGGCCAGAAAGGGGCCGTTAATGAGGAGTTCCCACTCCACGGGGGGACCCACTGAGGCTCTGTAGGGAGGGCTCCAAGGTTTGGTACATTTCAGCATTTCTGTCAGTGACCGCTGGAAATAAAGTTAGCATCACTACTAAGAGGATGCCTTTAAGGATCAATGCAGGGCTAACTAAGAGGAGAACAGCAATATGACCAATAACTCACTTGATAAACCAGGTCAGTTCAGGGAAAGTCCTTAAAAATGAGCTGAATGTGAATGCACAGGTTCAGGAACAAAGAATACAGACTACATTTGCAAATGGGGATTGTCTCCTGCCCCAGGTAAAGGCTTCATTAAGATACTGCCTACAGGAATCGCAGGTGTTTTGCTCCTGGGCAGGGAGTGATGGTGAATGCCATCATGGCCTCAATTTCAAATGTGGTCGGGATGGAGAGAGCTACATGCCGCTGAGCACCTGCAAGGAATTATCCAGTCTGATTGCCTTTTTGTGCCTTGGTCTACCAGTGACATCAGGAATTTAAGCACTTTGCTCTGCTTAAGCTAAGTGCCAAGCTTTTCCACTTTCAGCATAGACACCCGGGAGGAAACGTAAGGCACAACTGCTCAGTTCTGCTCTGGGCAAGCAACAGCAGAGCATGAAAAACTCTCAGTGAAAACTGGAGGCCCTTCTCAGCTCAAGGCTTTTAGGAAAATAATCAGTTGAAGATCCTTGTATGGATAATGGTAGGAGGAATGGGTAATGGATATGAGGAAATGGTAGGAATTTTCATTGGGGAGGAGAGTAACCAGCGAGTGCCATAGAGACCTGTGATGGCAACAGATTCATAAATGATCTTAAAAAGGAAATTAATAGTGAGATGGTCACATTCATCGATGACAGTATTTCGGAACATACAAGCTTGTCTGTGAAGAACTGCAGGAGTTTATTACACTGAGAGACTTGGTGCTAAACTAGCAGATGAAGCTGAACACAGATGAAGGCAGTGATGCATAATGGGGAAAAACCACTCTAACTTCACATATAAAGTGATGGAATTGGAGTTTGCCATTACCATTCAGAAATGAGATCAGAAATTAACCCCATTAGACAGCTCAGAGGGCTGCTGAATTTTTAGTAACGTACAAAATGTAAATTGAATTTTTGGAATTATTAGTAGAGAAACTATTAGCTGACTCTCTTATAAGAGTAATACAAAACCACGACACACATCTTGAACACTGCGTGCAGTTCTCAGACATTATAACAGATGAGAGGACGATGGCAAGAACGATCAAAGAATTTGAGGAATCTTCGAACTTCGGCAGCTGAGGGGAGATTTATACAGTTGTATAAAATGAGTGACGTGGAGAAGGAAATGGGCCTAATTGTTCCCTGACTATTCCAATACAAAAATGATGGAATATCAAAGTTAGTGGTTGGCAAACCCAAAAGAAAAAAGAGGAGGCAGGCTTTTTTTCAGAGGACACATGCTTGCCAACAGGATGTTGTAGATGCTAAAAGTTCACATCAAGGAGAGATTAGATAATTTAATGGAAAAGAAATCCCATTTGTATTACTAAAAACAAAGGCAGCAACTTCTTGAGCCATAAATTGTTGGATTATGAAAGAGTAACCTGGGCAAGTGTCACTATGTGCTTAGCAGTCTGCTCTGCTTGCTCTCTGCCAGACCATACTCCCCTAGTTACTTATTCAAGAGAGGAACATTTATACCTGAGCTCCTCCACAGCCTGGTGCTTAGAGACATTCCCAGAACACGGGCGATCAGGTTTAGTCCCCTCAAGCCAAGCAACCTGGTTTTCCACTTTCAAGGTATGCGCTTTGCCCCTTAAACTGCAGTGCCAAAGGTGGGCACCAATCTCATATTTAACTGTTTTGGACTTCTCCAGCAGAGTGTAGAAATCCCACTGTTTAAACCTGGCATGGTGCCACATGCCAGAACAGGCACTTCTGAGCATATGTGTGACTGAAGTCTTGAAGAAACTCCAAGACAAACGCAGAGATGCCTTCAATGTTAGATGCCAAAGAACCAATCCACTTGGAGTGAATTCCACCCCAAGAGCCCAAGCTGTTGAGCTCAGTGACAAGGAGACTGAAAGAGATGATATGATTGTAGCACATTAGTAACTCTGAGTGAAGAAATACCAGATACTAAAACGCTCTGTAGTTGAAAATGGAAAGGCACAACAAGAACTGAAAGCCAGGGAAATTCCAATTAGAAATAAGGTACAAATTTCTAACAGTGCTTGTGGTTAACCACTGGAACAAACTACCAAAGGGAAGTGGTGGGTTCTCCATCTCTTAATGTCTTCAAACCAAAAGAGGATGTCTTCCTGGAAGACCTGATTTAATAAAGCACAATATATTGGGCTCAATAAAGGAGATCTGGATGTAATTCAAGGGCTTCAGATATTCCAAAACTTGGGTTAAGTGATCTTATTGTCCTTTCAGGCCTTTACCTTTACCAACTTTAACTCCTGCAGGAGTCTGTTATATGTAGAGGGACTACAGAGTGACCTGAAGGGGCTAAGGTATGAGCAGAGCTGGATTTAGTAGCCCTCCTCCAGGAAAATCCCCATAAAAATAGCTCAGAGAAAGTTAAGCTTTCAAAGACCACCCTATCAAAGTAATCATAATAAACCACTTTAGAACATTAAACTGGCAAGTCAGTTTATAGACATAGAAACACAGTTAATATTCCTCTAATGCCCATAGGTGAGAGCCATTTGTCCCCAACACTTATACAGTAAACCAGAGAGCTGCGATTTCATGTGCCATTTTAATTTCCAAAGCAAACGGGAAAAATACAGATGGCTTATACACGGCTAGGAAACCACTTCCCACCTCTTGCTTTCAGCCACTAACCAACACAAGTGCCTTCCCTCAAAAGTGTAGTGCCACAACTCACTTCTCTGTCTCCTTATATATTTCACAGCAGTGCTCTGTTGGGTTTTTCCATTGCAGATGTCACCACAAAACACGTAGCTACCACCATTCAAACCACACCAGAGCAGTACCACCTACGAGTACCTCTTGAGTTCACCTTATAGGAGGCTTCATGCTGTTCAGGCTAAAGGATTTACTGTAATTATATCTATGGTGAAGATCTGTGATGAATTATGCAATCCTTGTATCTACAGATGAATCACACCAATGGAGCAGAAGGATGTGGGGTCAGAGTCAGGCTTGGAAATGGAAAATGCATACTCCAGTGTTTTAAAACATTTAGTTTTAAAGCAGCCAAGATTTCAGAATTTCAAGCATTTTTTTTAATCTTTGTTTAAGCCTGGATTTGGGGAGGGGATTGGTTTTGGTATTTAGATTATTATTTTTGCTGTAACAGGATTATGCTTTTCAGTAACTGTTAAGTCGCCACAAGCTTGTTGCCTTTTCTGTGCAGGAATCAGTTAAGCTTCACAGATAGGGAAATATTATTATAACTGGTTTACAGCCCATTTTGGCCAAGAATAGGACCAGGAATGCTGACTCTCAGTCACCTGCTTTCACAGCTAAGCTAATAAATGAGGTAGAAAGCTAATAAATGAAGGCACTGTTGTGTACATTAACCCTCATATAATGGTACTTATCTCATTCTTGTGTTATATGCAGGAGGTCAGAGGAGATGATCAGAGCAGTCCCTTCTGGCCACAAATCCAAGGAACCTATTTTTAAGCATGAGGCAACATTCAATAACCTGCATCAGCTTTGATTAACTGTTCTGCAAGATTGAAAGCAACACAAGCAGAACTAACATGCACTGTGGGCAAAAAAAAGACGTCAAAGCACAGTTCATGATGGCAAGGTTTTTTAGTGCATAAATACTGGATGGGAATCTTGGCTGTATGGTTCATGCTGACCCTTTTGGAGCAGTTCATCATGTCCCCAGACCATTTTAGGTAAGGGTCTTACAGAAAGGCAGTATCAACTGGGCACTGTAGCTTCCTTGAAGCCTTTAGCTAACCCCAGTCTCTAGCTCTTAAATATATAAATACACATATATATAATCAGATACTATATATGAGCTGCTATTAAGCAACCAACTTTTTTAAACATGCAAACAAACTTAGTATAAGCTCCATAAAACAGCTCTGCTTTTTCTGGTATTGATTTTGCTTATTTTGAAGTTAAGCGTATCCATAAATATGCTCTATGGTCCCTTGAGGTAAGTCTCATAAGGTATATTAAAAAAAAAAAAGGAGGAGGAGGAATTTTTTGGCAGCAATTACCATCTCAGATAACCTGCCTGGGGTTGGGAAAGTGTGCCAGCAATCTGCTCAGAAATAGCTTTCATTTGGGCTGTTTATTTTCATATGCTTTGTCTGACACTTTACTGCTGTGGCTGGGTACTTAACTGTCAGCTTCCATTAAACGCTTTGTCAGCTGTTCCCACTCCAGGCAGAAACCAAAATTATCGTTCATCTCCCATTATTCATTAAAGTCAACCCACTGGCAGGAAGCAAGCAGGATGACAAAGGAAATCATCCTTGCGCCAAATGGTAAGATTTCTCCACATTCCTTTGCTCCAGTGTTCCTCCAGTTCCTTGTTCCTTCCTTCTCTTGACTGGTCCAGTCACTTTCCTTGCTTGTCCCAAATAAGTGGGGTCTTGGGGGCAGCTGATCCTCTTTAAAGCAAAGTTGGGGGGACTGAACTCCTCTACAGCAGCTCCAAAAATTTGGGATATTCTGAAAGAGAATAATGCATTTGCTTCACATTAGTTTAGACTATCACAGCATAATCATATGGGCAAGTATCCCTTCCTATGGCAAGACAGAATATCAAATATGCATGGCTTGCTGATAAAATAGCTTTGGTGATTTCTTGTTTTGCTGTTTTAGGGGCTGTGGATGCATTAATTTTTAAAAATATTTAAACCAAGTTTTCCAAGTTCTGATATATAAAGAGAAAGAAAAAGGGGTTAAACAATTCCAGAAAAGGCAAAACATGTCATTTCAGGTCAAGCAAAACATTTTAAGATGACCCAGACTGATCCTTCCTCTTCCAAATTTGGTCCTAGCCAAACCAATGCCCCTGTCCCCCCAACACTTTAGTTCACCCTTTGAACCAGAGAATCCATTACATGTATTGCTCTAATTATGGTATGGTTTCTTTTAATAAGCAGATGTGGAACAGTATAATCGTAGCCCCAGGCTACTGAAATGGTGGACTCCAATCTGGATCTGGACCTCACATAAATTTGCCCCGTGCCTTGCCAAGGTCCCAGACATATGACGCCTCACGCATTCCTGAAGGAGATCCCATGTTTTTTACCACTCTTTTTGGTTTCGTAGCAAGCAGCTGCAGGACCCTGCCAGGACTTCCAGCCACAGAGGTGGTATGCACCACCAAGCTGGCCTGGCACAGGTAAAGCCAGCGTACAGCTCCCTGCTGAGTACCCCCTGGTAAGAGTTAGCAGACCTCGATAAAATTAACCAGTGGGCCTTTATTAAAAATTGAGACCCTATTGCTGAAGATTGCAAAGTGCTTGCCTCTAGTGCAACAAAAGCCCCCTCCAAAAAACCACCACCAAATGTTCCTCAACAGAGGATCCCTATTGCTGGTCGTCTTCCCAAAGGAAAACATTCAGTCTTAACATATTTGTTCCCACTCACAGTCCTGGGGTTTTCAATGAAAGTCTTGAAGCTGTCCAAGTAGCTCATAAACCGGAGCCCCTTTCTGATTCAAGTGTGCCCTCCTGTTCAGATTTTGGGAAATGGGATGATTAATTGATTTCCATCATCGGTCTCCCTATAAGTCACAAGCCAAGCTGCTATTTCAAGTCTCCATTGACAAAGATTTCATTATAAGAAGCCATAATTTTTAACCGGCGCTGTGAAAACTTTTTAGTCTTCAACCTGAATTAGGCCCATATGTTTCAGAAAAATGTGGTGAGAGCAAGTTGGGGGGTGAAGTGGGGCGGGGAGGGGAAGGGAGCAACTGGTCTATCTCAGTGGCTGAACAAACTTCTACCCACATCACAGCATAAAGGGGCTCTGAATTGGTTGTCTTAACCCTTATCTAAACAAAATAAATCAAAAATACAATTTTCCGATTGACGCTGAAGGATTTGTTTTCTTAGCCAAAAAGCAATTTTAAACTCCCTTGCTGAGTAAGCTCTGCCCAGATATTGAACTCCACCGACAGCTCCTGCAGTCCAAGGTGGTATCGCTTAATTCACCTTCTCGTGTTCTGCTGCTGGGATGGAAATGCCCTCAAATAGCACCTGCCACAGGATGCAGTTGAAACCACAGCGAAGTGTTGTGTGTATACCTGCTGACTGGGAGAGCCTTCCTCCAGAGGGCTTGACAAGTCAGTTGAAAAGACAGGAAAAATGGGATAAAGGCAGTGTGGCAATCCTTACTTCACAGAGTCAAACAGGCAAGGTGTATTCCAGTAAATAAAACAGTGCTAAGTTATGAGTTCAAGAACTTGACAAGTTAATCTACAGTGTTTAAATGTTAGCTTAGTCCATGGCCATGAGCAAGGGACTATTAGTAATAACAATTAGCTAGAAATTAGTGATAACAATTAGCTAGCTAGAAATGCTGTAGCACTTTGTCATCTAGAGTGCCAGGGCAACACCTTGTACTCTCCAGTTGTCACACAGGAGGACTACAACAATCAATGGCTTGGAATATCAGGGGGTGGAAATGCAAATATTACATTTATATGATGACTGCTTCCAACATGACTGAACTATGGCAATAGCACAAGTCATGTTAGGATCTGGAAAGGCCAGAAGGTCACTCAAAATTTCTCCAAATAAAAATATTTAGTAGTCATTGAACAGAAGCAGGAATTCAATTGTCTTCTCTGGCTTTTGAATGATAAATTTAGTCAGAGCTCCAGGTCTTCCTTCTTCTATTTTTTTTTGCTTCCTTTTAGCTCAACCCAGCCTGGAGGTCTGGAGACCCAGATTCTAGCACAGATTCCTGCACTGTGAGGAATCTGTCTCAATGCAGGTTGGATTGGTCAAACAGATGATGTTGCAAGAAGGTAGTGATAGACCGAGACTAATATCCCATATCTGACTTGTTTCCTCTCCTTGCTGAGACTTTGCAGCCTGTGCACCCAGTTCTTGTCCTAGCAGCCTGTCATTTGCTGTCAAATCTCCAGTTAATCTCATTTCAGTTCTGCTATGAGATAGTGATATATTTGATGTCACAATAATGTCATCAGCTTCAGTGGTTCAGAGTCTTTTGCATAAAGTCATGCAAGTTGGACAACAGAAGAGCAGAGAGATTTTGCTACCCTCAGGATTTCAGAGAGCATGAAGGATGGAGAAATTACATCCTTCACACACATGTTTTGGTAAGAAATGCCAGGTTTATGTCTTTCAGGCTTCAGAAACAGCAGTAAATCCATACAATCGAAGCCCAGAAGAAACTATTTATTTGACACAGACCCTTAAAGACGACCCTCCACTCATCTTGCTGTGACTTCAATGCCTTGTGCTCAAGTAGATCCTTTTTTTAGGATGACACACAGTTCTGATTAAAAGTTCCAAAGAGATGAAAAATTCCCCACTTGCCTTGATAGTTGTTTGTAGTGGGTTGACCCTGGCTGAGGGCCAGGAGCCCACCAGAGCCGCTCTATCACTCCCCTCCTTCATTAGACAGGGGAGAAAAGGTGCAACGAAAAGCTTGTGGGTCGAGATAAGGACAGGGAGAGATCACTGACTAATTATCGTCACAAGCAAAACAGACTGAACTTAGGGAATTCATCTTATTTATTACTAAGCAAAACAGAGTAGAGGAGTGAGAAATAAAACCAAATCTTAAAACACCTTCCCCCACCCCTCCCATCTTCCCAGGCTCAACTTCACTCCTGGCTTCAACCTCCGCCCCCCTCAGCGGCACAGGGGGACGGGGAGTGGGGGTTACGGTCAGTTCATCACACGGTGTTTCTGTCGCTTCTTCATCCTCAGGGGGAGGACTCCTCTCATCGTTCCCCCGCTCCAGCGTGGGGTCCCTCTCACGGGAGACAGTCCTTCACGAACTTCTCCAACATGAGTCTCCTCCATGGGGTGCAGACCTTCAGGAGCAGACTGCTCCAGCGTGGGTCCCCCACAGGGTCACAAGTCCTGCCAGCAAACCTGCTCTGGCGTGGGCTCCTCTCTCCACGAATCCACAGGTCCTGCCAGGAGCTTGCTCCAGCGCGGGCTTCCCACAGGGTCACAGCCTCCTTCAGGTGCCTCCACCTGCTCTGGCGTGGGGTCCTCCATGGGCTGCAGGTGGAATCGCTACACCCCCTCATCCTCCCTCCATGGGCTGCAGGGGGACAGCCTGCTTCACCATGGTCTTCTCCATGGGCTGCAGGGGAATCTTGCTCCGGCGCCTGGAGCACCTCCTTCCCCTCCTTCTTCTTCACTGACCTGGGTGTCTGCAGAGTTTCTTACATCTTTTCACTCCTCTCTCTCGCTGCAAAAGCGCTCTCTAACTGTTTTTTTCTCTTTCTTAAATATGTTATCACAGAGGCGCTGATTGGCTTGGCCTTGGCCAGCGGCGGGTCCGTCTTGGAGCCGGCTGGCATTGGCTCTGTCAGACACAGGGGAAGCTTCTAGCAGCTTCTCACAGAAGCCACCCCTGTAGCCCCCCCGCTACCAAGACCTTGCCACGCAAAACCAACACATTGTTCCTAATAATTAATCGTCTCAACAGTTAAAAATGCGGGCCTTGTTTCTTGTGAGGATATTAGTTCAGGTGCAGCTTTTGTTCCCAACTTTTGTTACGTCTCTGTGTACTTGACCAGGAAATCTTCAGTACTGCTATTTTATCCCTATGAAGATACTTATCTGGCATAAACAAATCACATGACAACCTTGCTTCTCACAAGCTTAACAGACCAAGCTCTTTTAAGACTTCCACTGCACCTCATTTTCTCTGGCCCTTGAGTTACTTTTGTATTACTTTTTGCACCTTGTCTACATATCTTAAAATAAAAAGTGTGCCTGAAAGATGATCTTCTGTCTTGGAGCAAGGCACAAGCTGCTGCGCAGATCCATGATCTTGGGGACATTCAACTCAGGGTGCCAGTTCACATCCCATCTCATGGCTCACATGTGGATCTGCTCTCTCCAAAACATCCTGATGTAGGAATTGTGCTCAGACTACCTTCTCCAAATTGGTCTTTTCTCCAAATTTCCTTCAAGTTTCTCTTGAATTTTAGTTCACGGGCAGTTTCATCTAAAGGTACATCTGAGCCCAGGGTTCAGCAGCCCGACCGTGGCAGGCTCTGCGGTGATGTCTAAGTCTTGGGAATTGCAGTCAGTCAGTAGCAAAAGGTGAATTCAGCCAACCCTTTCAATTGTGGAGTCTGACCTTGCAGGACAAACCTCCACGGAGCTGTTTTTGCATCTCCGGTGCTGGCACACAGACATGTAATGTAGTATATGCCCTTCCCTATGGGACACTCCTCCATGAGTTCATTCCTGGCTTAGCTGGAGGAGCTGGATTTTACATTATTAGGTATTGAGTTGCAACATGAAATTACCAAAATGTAAAACATGGGAAAACATACTGTAAATCACTTATTGGCAGGTCTCTCACCTCTTTACAAGTGCATGACTGGATACATTTGAGTCTTTTGGAATTTCCAAATTAGAGCCCAGAAGACCTTCCCGAAGAAAGGTATTTTCTACTGGCACCAAAATAATTTTATCTGAGCTAAACAACAGAGTTAATGTTTCAGCATTCACACAGCCATTTGCAGACTACAAATCCAAATTTAATTTCACCTCCTTGTTGTACTGTAGCTCTATTATTATTACTTTTTTAATGAATGTTATTTTTCTTGTAACTCTCCTGCTTTGGCTTTTCAAAAGAAATATACAGAGACCCAAGGGACTGACAGTGAGAATGCAGAACCTTTCACCTTCAGGTGGAAACACTGATATCTTTAATGGACTTATCAGGAAGTGAATGTACCTAAACAGAGTAAACATATGTTATTTCTACTGTGACCTCCAGCTCTTCTACCCCCACTACTTGCTACCCTCAGCTTGTGTGACAAAGGATGTTCTGATGTGAGGAAGGGGTGATTTTGTGGTTAAGGCACTAAACTGGGAATCAGACTTGTGTGATTTATTCCTGGCTCTGCCACAGCCTTCCTGTATGACTTCAGGCAAGTCACTTAATCCTTCTGTGCCTCAGTTTCCCATTTGTAAGAGAAAACTTTTTTTCAGTCCCTTGCCATTCTTGTCTCTGGAGCAGAAAGCTGTCTCAGCTGAGCCACAGAACAGTTGAGTGTAGACTGTATTACATGGCTCTGTTTGAGCTTCCAAGGGAGTGGGTCATGTGTTTGGTTAGGTCAAGCTTTCAGATGGGCAGGGAAGAGGCATTATTTCTTGTTTCAGAATTTGTCCAAGACACGTTACTGTGTTTTGGTTGTGAAGACAGGGTCGAAAACTGAAGGGAAGTTTCTGGGAAAAATGAAGGGTTAGGTTTAGGATCAGAAATCCTACACTGAGTTTTCAGAAAGCAGAAATAAATAAATAACTTACTTATACCTGTAACATCCTTCAGATCCCAAAATGCATCTTACTTGGGGTCTGACCCTGACACCTCTTGCATGGAAGGAGTTCAGGGCGACTCCACCAAGAGCCAGCAGTTCACACGCACACAATGAGCAATCTTGGACCCTAAACCAAAATACGTCCATCTGCAAGAAGTTTGCTTGTTACCAAAACAGAGGGTAGGTCACAGCAGGACACACAGCAAACTTGCCTGAGGAGGAGTGAAGGTGTCACCAGGAGAACATCCCAAAAGCCATAACGTGGCTTGTCCTTTCATGTGCAAAGGCTGCAGCTCAGAACAGATAAGACGTAACAGATTTGTCAAATGCAGCTTCTGCCATGTGTGGAGACAGGGTTTGAAACTGCCACCTGGCACACAGCACTGAAAGTGTCTCTGTTGGTAATGATTCTTCATAGCCCGTGGGAATGACAGGGGATTAGAGCTTCCCACGTTTTCATTTATCTGGACACCAGTTTAATTTTTCTCTATTTCTTTTAGAATTTGTGGAATTGGTGGCATGCAACCTGGGTGTGAGTTCTTCTTACATTCCTGGTTTCTGCTTTCAATGTGTCAAAGATCCCTCATGAGCAGACGTTTCCTGTAGGGAGGAATTACAGCATCTAGAGAGACGGGCTGCAAAATAACAATGAATACAGCCTGCTGGAGAGAGGTGGCAAATATCCATTATCACAATCTGCACTTTTCACTTCTGATCATCTCCAATAGCTACTAATTTTAAATTAGTAGATTTTTGTTGAAGGTTATTTAAAATAAACGATGTTACCAGATATCTGCATAGAGCTGGTTGCTTTCTTGCTGTTGCTACAACCAGTTATTTTCTCCCTAAGCAAGAAAGACATATCTGCTGGCCTTGCAGAGAGCACATCAGATCCTCTGGATTAGCAGGTCTTTCCATGGATAACTTGATGTGAGGCTGGTGTCCCGCAGGAGCTCCCAGATCACAGTGCTCGTTATGGAGAACACTGCACTTTAGTGCTCAACTTGGATGATGCTCCGGGAGATAAAATACAGAGTTATCCATAAACCATCAAATGTTTCAGACCTTTCAGAATACTATTCGCTGATTCCCTCAGAAATTTATTAGCTCTACCAATATTTTCTTTCTTAGTTTTGTAAAGCAAGCTCCAAGTCAGCTAGTACTGACTATGCAGAGCCCTGAAACCACATGTTTATTTTCCTAAGTTATAAAAAGTTTATAAGGGTAGCTGGTATCCTTATGGGCCACTGTACAGTGATTTGCTACTGCATTCCACACTGATACAGAAGAGCTCTGTGTTTTATACCAGAGGGAAATCCTTGTGATACAGCTGTCCAGCAGCCAACAAGAGTACAGACACCTTCAAAAATATAACCCTGATAAAAAATGAATAGCTGAAAAGGCAGAAAACATCCCTTCTGAGAAAAATCAGTTTGAACAGTGCGATGACCCTGGGTATTGCAAGATCTGTATTGCGATACCCCAGTGAACATTACCAGCAAAGTCCTTTCATCCCAGCCATAGGGGTTTTTTTAACTAGATCACCACTTCTACCTGAAAATGCTGTATGTTCACAATAATTTTAGAAGTACTATGTAATGGCTACCTTTTCTTTTTGCAGCTAATGTCTAGCCTCAGGCTTTCAGTTTGCACAACTTCATGTTGCTTCGTTGACTTGAAGAGGCTTTGGTTGATTTACACCAGAGAATGGAGAGACTGTTATTCATTTATCTCTTAAAATAGTGAGTACACAGCTGTACAACCTGAAGAATTAGGTCGGTATGTTGCTATGACTGTCCAGGAAGAACAAATTCAGAGCAAACAAGGTAGATTTCAGGAGGGACCCTGGAATGTGTGAAGAGTTAGCAAAATTGACATAGATGCAAAAGCAAAAAATAAGTAATTTTGCAAATCCCTAAACCACAATGGTTGGATTAGGGCCCTTGTTGTACAATTCTTGGGCATGTGAACAATCCCTTTTTCACTTGAGTTCATTTCATTAGCTTTTCTCAGCTACATAAATACTCATACTCTCAATAGGACTACTCACATCAATAAAGTTCCTCAAGCGAGCGAGGATTGCAACCCAATTTTAGTGGAACAAACCCAACCTATGAGTTTGATTGCATCCCTCACTTTTCTAAAAAAACTTAATTTCCAGCTAGAACGAGCCCACAATCCCTGTGGAGCTTTCTTTCGCCACTTCCAAGCACACCCCAGTTATTTGTCTTGTCAAATAAGAAGGTAAACAGGACTCTTCTAATCTCCCCAACTTCACCTCCCTTCATAAAAACACTGCTGGGCCTCAAGCAGGCTGACTTGGATGTCTTTTGTAACTCCTGGGCATTGCTCTGCTCTGACTGATAGATCCCCAATGGGGTTATCATGCTCACATCAAATCCCAGCATGCCTCAGCCAGCCAGCAACCCTCTGAAGTCAAAATACTGCTCAGTGTAATATCACGAGTAATGACGATAGTATCAAGGCAATAACTACTCTGCTTGATTACTCAGCTATAAACTGTCTTCCGATTAGGCTTTTAGCCAATAGTCTTTGACACTTGCACAGTGTTGACTGTGATTAATTCACTTCTAGTTAATACAAACACCATGGAAAATTGCCCCTTTACCTACCAGTTGCTATCATAATTCTGATGGAGTTCTTATTTTAAGGTCTGCTGCAAGGGAGACAGGATGGGCAGGGCTGGATTGAGAAGTGCATTGCACTGCTTGTGGAAGATCACTAAGAGCAGCAAAACATAATTTTTGCCCCCATCTAGCAGCAACCACCCCCCGGGATCCCTAAGTACAAAGGACAGATATTGAGTTAGGTGTTTCCTGCGTATTTTGCAGGCAAGTTTTTATTTATTTCCATTCTGCAGAAAGCATGGGAGGAATTTCTCTTTTGCCTCCAACTCTCCCTGTTCATCCGAGAACACACATTAACAGCTGAACATAGCAACAAACAGAATTGAAACCAACAAATCTGCTTAAAAAAAAAATAGGCCTGGGGATCGAATAGCATTTTTCTAGCAACACATTTCTTATAATTTGATGCTGCTTTGAACTAGGTAAGGCAGTTTAGACTGTGGGTGAGACAGAGGACCCCATCCTGAAAGAAACCAAGCAACCAACTGATACATACAAAAATTTTTACTAAAAGTACCCAACATCTGTTTTTAAGTCATGCTTAGATGTATCAATTTTTCATTGTAAATTCAGCCATTTTGGTCCCCCGAGACACAGAAAGATCTTGATTTTAGAGTTCTCTCTCTCTCTCTCTTTTTTTTTTTTTCAATTTACAAAAATGCACACATATAGAAATAAATATAAACCCTCTATAAGAGCTGAAACAGTTTAGCCTGATTTTCATGACATGTCTACCATGAATAAGCTCAGGTCTCATCTGGTTCACCTCTTCCCAGCCCACATCCTACTACAGGGAGAAGAAAAGTGCAAGTGACACTTCTTTTCTCCCCGAGGAGAAGGCACGAAAAGTTGAATTCAACACAAACCACTCCCGGCCTGGCTGAACTTCATCATTTACACTAAACACCTTCTGCTTTTCTACAATGCATCTGAAAACTTTTCTTAACAAAAAAGTGGATAATAGTTTGGTTTGTATAACCTCATCCGAAAGGGTTACACAGAGAGAACTGTAGAGAGAAAGATTAAGGTAAGTCTGCCTGGGAAGGATTAGATCAGAGGATACAAATATTTCAGCCTGATGCTTCAGTTACTGGCTTCTTATGTCAGTATTTCTCATCTTATCCAAGAATACACAATAAATTCAGGACATCTAAACTCGGCCATTTCCTCTCAGGACTGTGGTCATGAAAACTCTGCTGACGTGCTTTGCTTCCACAAATACCCATCGAATACAGCACATATCAGGTGAAGGCTTCATAGTGGGAGGCGTGAACTCTTCATTTAGTGTCCTCTCTTACCTTCAAGGTGGAAAAAAAGAAGTGGGAAGGCAATGAGGATGAAGTTGAAGCAAAATCAAGTCCTTTCCCTCCCCTGCCATTATGTTCAAGGACTACAAGATATCCACAAAGACTGTCATAGAAAATAAATACACAAAGCTATTTCTGTTCCAGTGTTATCAGACACAAACCAGTAAATAAGCTCTTACTCCTATGAAGAGAGACAGGTGGATAGACCTGGTCTCTAAGTGTGGTTGTGTTACAGCAAGTAAAGGTTGCTGCGAGTAATAGCAGGTTTGCAAAGTGCAGGAAAATAAGACTTGGTAAAGTAGAATAGGCAATGGATTGTTGGGTTTTTTGTTTTGTTTTGGGGTATTTTCTGTTGTTTTTTAAGTACAGTGACAGGAACATATAAAAATTTTTTTATGGAGCAAAAGGACATGGACACATGGAGTACTGAGAACTCTGACTCACTGATTCCCTCAACGGGACTCGAGTTCAGCATTGATGCATTTCTTTCAATGAAAAGGACATATTTTATCCAGAGCTAGGAGTCACAGAATCCATCTGCAGGGTAAGAAAATTCAAGTAACATCCAAAACAACTTGCTCTCTAAGATCCTGTGTATGTACAGGCTTGTTGTACATGAGTACATGAATGTTAAGACTATTTTTTCTGGGGAAGGGAGAGACCTTTTACATTGTAATATAAATGTAATGAAATGTAATATAATATATAAAATGTGAAACCAGTCTCTGCTGCAACTTTCTTGCACAGAACAGCATCTTACCATTCATACATTCAGATACATTTGCAGTATATATATATTCACATACATAAGCACACTGTATTATTTAACTTAAAGCATAAACATGTGCTTAAGAGAGACAAGTCTGACAGCCCAGAGACTTAATCTTTCCATTAGCAGCCTTCCATCTCTATTACCTTGTCTCGCTGGATTTCCTTCTGTGTCACAGTGAGAATGGCTTTTGCAGTAGAGCAAGCAGAACACTGAGATTTATGTAAAGACCATGCTCGATGGTTCAAGATGCAGCCATGCCGTTGGAGAAAGGATGGTTTTCTCATGCAGGAGGAATCTCAGCTGTAATCATCAGCCTTTTCACAACACATTGCTCGGAGTCTTTTACTTTCTTCAATTGCAATTTGTCCAGCTCAGCGATTTACATGAAAGAGACGAATTAAATATTGAACTTCAGGTGAAAGTGCATTGCATGATCTGGGAAATCAAGGGGTGTCTCTGGAGTGCAACAATTTTGCACATGGTAAAAGGATGCCGTAGACAGGTGATAACCTTTTCCTCACCCAAAATGCCATCAATAAGGCCACTTAAGTAGTTTACCATTATGATGTCTTGTTCTTCATCCCATATTTACTTCAAATGCCTTCAGGACAGTTAATATAAATGGTACTTTAAGCATTTTAGGAAGTGCTGTGCTAACTAATACAGAGTCCTCATTAGTGAATTCTACTCTACTGAGTTTCATTGTCAGGACTGAAAACTAATTGCATTGCCAAGGCTGAAATTGTATCATCAACCTTGACTATTTGGTGTTAATAGACTGCTCATGAGAAACAGAACAGAATGCCAATACCTATAGATTAGTAATCAAGTAATGCAGGAATAAAGTGAGAACTGGAAGTGAGAACTGGAAGTGATCATCTCAAGTGACTAATAATGCAAATAATAAAAATGTTTGTCTTTAGCCAAATGGATGGAAAGAGAACAATGACAGATGAAGCAGAGCCAATATGAAGTACATACAGGCCTGAGAACTACTGAAGTAAGGGTTTGCTTTTTGTTTTCAATGATGATGATGAAGAACATTCTTGGACCCCATGACAGCAGCATCAGCCCAGGCAAAAGCACATCCAGTGTGGGTGAAATCAAAGTCTCCTCTGGGCCTTTCACCTTGCAGCTTGTCAAAGGTTGGACACTTGAGCAAGTTTGGGATTCTGTGAGTTTTCATATAGACTTTCAATGCATTTTCATCCTTGACACAAAGGTCAGTCTGTTTGCCAGATGTCAGGCCCTTCCTGCAAAGTACAGGGGGCAACAGAACTGTTCACATAAAAGTTGTCAGAATTTTTATGCATTTTTCTGATTTTGGCTGACGTTTTCTAAAATTATTCAGCCTGAGGCAGACACTCAGCATGAAGAATTTAAATCCAAATGGTTAAAGCTTGGCAAAGCTCTGAGCAACTGAAAACAGAGTCTTGTAATGGGAAGTGTCAGACAACCTCAATAATGGGCGACCAGCCCCGTCTGTAGTATGCCTTGTAATATACTGATGATTGATGATATCAGACTTGAAATTTCACAGTTAAGTAGCTGCAGTACCGTTAATCTTCCCTTGCGAAGATCAGTATTATAGTCCATCTGGTATGCACGTACAACGTATGATTATGCTCTGCAAGAAACATAAGTTTATACTCATCACAACAAAATGAATTAAGAATAGAATTCACCTTACTTTTTAAAGTAAAGAGTAAAATTTAGACATCAGTGACTGAGCTGACATTGCATACCTTTATTTAATGACAAGTATAGGGTAAGGCAGCTTCCACTTACTTATATATAAGTTACTGAGTTTTGCAATTTTTTTCTTCATTAAGTGAATATTTATTACAATTTACTTCTTAATTACTTGGCTTCAGCTTCCATCTGGGCATTCCTATAATTGAACTTCACAGGTCTTAATGGGCCAGGACAGACCATTTCAGAGTTGAATGGAAGAGCGTCAAGAGGAACAGAATCTTAAATGTGTGCACCTGGATATTTGTACTGGAAGCAGTTGCAGCAATATTTCAATGAAGTCAGCAGGAATAGCAACATGTGACTGGCTTGACCAACACGTCTCAAATTTTGTTATTCGTGAATAAGCCAGAGGGCAAAAAAGTTCATAATGATATTTGTCCAAGCAAGTACTGTGTAGGAAGTTGCGCTTAGCTCAGAGCTATTCCCTCAGCAGGAAAAAAGGCTACATTTGAATAAATTATTTGTGGTGAATTATTCCATTAGCTGTAGTCATCAAAATTCTATCCTGATTTTTATGTAGCATACATAAGAATTTTCTCCTTTCCATATTTTATCTTCACTTAATTTGTTGCGGCTGGAAACAACAATTAAACATCCCTTTTAACAAATCTGATTATCTGACAAAAACACATCTTAGCTAATGTTTGCTACAGAGATGCTACAAACAAAAGCAAAGCTTACTGTGAGCTTGAATAATGAAAAAGATTTTCAAAAAGTTATGCATGAATAGATCTGCAGACAAAACCAGAAATACAAGGAGTAGCACTATGCTGAGTGAGCCTCATCATTGTTAGCAGAGTTTTGATTTGTTATTTTGTGGAATGTAAGGGCTTCTTAAATTAGCATCAGTCTGCAGCAGTTTTATTTCTGAGTTCTCTAGAGAAGGCTTTGTGAAAGTTTTGACACAAATGCCTTTGTCTTGTGCTGGCACCAGCAATGTCGAGAGAGTGCGAGAACATTTCTGCAGCTTACGGCTGCTTGACTGTGTGGGACCAAATTCAAGCACTCAAGTGCTACAAAGATCAGAGCAGCAGAGTAAGGAGAAACAGAGATATGGATAGAGAAAAAGGAAAATAAAAAGTCTGTTTCATCTCTGGAGAAGACAGTTGTATTATTTTATCCTACTGAATGAAAGACCAAAGCAGGGAAAACTCCTAGGCACCATCAGGAAAAGAGCCAAATGCCTCTGCAGCACCACCAGCCACCACCAGACTCTGAACACCCAAGCTGCTGTGAGGTGAGGCATGGAGCAACTCACCCAACTGTGCAGGTTCAATTTGTGGGCATTCATGCAAATCACTCCTTTTTGCTTTGGTTTGTGTGGGCTTATCCCCTTCTGAGTTTTGGTTTCCTACAAACTCCATAACTCAAAGCAAAGCCAGCCAAAACCAATCTGTTTTGCCCAGTTTCAGGTTTAAATCACTCCATTTCGCAGTGTTCATCTGTAAGCATAAATTGGCCCAGGTGCGCTCAAATCTTGGCCTACATCTTTTTAAAAAAAATTACAATTTTTTCATCACAGCAGACCCAAATGCCTGGGATTGCTACAGCTCCAAACCAGATCGTAATGGGTTCATCACAAGGGGAATAACTGGAAATAGCATGTCCATTACCTTGGCACTGACAATGGCTGGCATAGTCTTCTAGAGAGAAAGGTACAATAGGTTTCCCCTATATGCACAGTTGCAATTTGGGCTAATCTACCTCATATTACAGGGTAGAATTATCCCCCGTTTCTTCTGCACAAACCTGGATGTCTAGAAGGGAAGGATAAATCTGGTGATGACCCTTGGTTAGTGTTAAATGTTTACTCTTCCCCCCACTCTTCATTCCACCCATTCTTCATTCTTCTTATGACTATGATGATAATGCCCCTGGATGAAAAATTCTGTAAATTATAAAAAGTTCACAGATTCTATTTGGTAACATACTGACTTCACAACCTCCTTCATGAGTATTGGCTCTGTGAAATAAATCTTATGAGTAGGGGGATAAGGAATATTGTTTTCTCAATTTTTTTTTTTAAATTTTAGTATTAATGCCAAAAATATATGAGGCAAGGAAAGAAGAAAAAAAAAAAAATTATTGAAATCTGAGATTTTCTAGCACAAGTGCCCAGGTTGACTCCTGAATCAATCTTTATACATGCAAACAAGCAACATGTTATTCCATCATGCTTGATGCCCACTGGTCTCAAAGAGAGTTGTGGGATGCTCTGCACTATAAAAAAGTCAGGTGTCTTTCGTTGGGATGGATTTAGTCTCATGTGACTTTTTATAGGTATATATATCAACCGCAGAATTAAATTTTAGTCATTCGAGGCTGCCATCTATATTCAACAGCTTAAGTAAGGTATTTCAGATATTTGCCATTATGTGGGATAGATTCCACCCTAAAAGAAAAAAAAAAATCTATTTATTTGCTCTGACTATGGAGAGATTCTAAACATCCAGGTGGCACATAGACATTCATCATCTGTCAGATGCATCCTATCATAAATAAGTTTAAATATGGCTTGAAAGGCAGCATTCATCTGATCAAATTCAGACAGCTGCAATGTTGACAACTACATTTACTCTCCTTTTGTACTCAGTTCAAAGAAACAGGTGTCTTTAGGGTGCAATTCATCTAATATTAAAGCACACAATTAAAATAGGTCAGATTGACCACTCCCTAAAAGCATCTATTCCTTTCCACTAGCTGGAAGGTGAGTCTGTGACAAGGAGCTGAGGTGTGAATGCTGGATGGGATGTATTTCACACTAAAAGTTCACCTATAGCCTCATTTTGGCTGGACTAAGAAACCAGAAGCAGCCAAATATTAGAAAGCTCATGATGTGACCAAACCTGAGTAATGTGAGACAACCAAATTTTCCAAGATTTCTTGGGAAAACACAGGTGCACGTGAACTCGCTCAGCACAAAAACCTCTACGTTTGCAGTAATATCATCTTACTCAGGGATCAGTATACAACCATTAGCTAAAGCTAATAAAATAAACTCCTCTGATATTTTGTTAGGTAGGTAAGAATGTGTAGCCGTCATAGCTGTAATGAGGAATAAACCAATTCTAGCTGATTCTGTATGATATGAATCTGAGGAAATTGATCCAGCTAGAAGTGATTAAAAACATTAAAGCTCCAAAACCTCATGGGATCATAGAATTAGGCAATTCCTTAGCACAGTGCACATCACCCAAAGCTTATGAAAACATTTTCGGAAAGAGCCACAGGAAGTATTACATCATTGAAGACACAATAGCTCAGAAGACAACAAAAGTCAGGAAACATGACTCCGTGGCCGTGTGAACCTGGTACTCGAGTCCTGCCTGTCTGAAACCAGCCAATTTATCTCCTCTTCCTCTTCTACTCTTCACTTGACTTGCCTGTGTAGGACTGTGAGCTCCTCTCTCTCGTGTTTATCTAGTGCTGTTCCCTGTGACAGCACCTCTCGTAAAAAATGTGTGACTGCAGATCAGCACAGGTTGGCCGTCCATCCTCCTCCGACAAAAAAATCTCAGCATGTTATTATTATCTTAGTTGAACAAAAGATATACTAGGGACAGACTGACGGCGTTTAATTCTTATACACATAAGAGATGCAGATTGTGGCAAGCAAATTGGTAAGAAAATGTAAATAACCATACCGCAGCTGCCAAACCCTGGCTGGTTTCTGCAACCAGACACATTCTCTGCAAGGCAGTATTATTTTGCCAAATTACTTTTTTACATATTTTTTCTTAACCGTAAGTTTCTCTCCTGTGCTGTGTGTGAATATAGGCAGCGCTGTGAGAAAGGCAGTTGTGTCTCCTTGATGTGGCCTGGAGCAGGGGGCCAAATTGAAGATTTCCAGGTCAGTTTCTCAAATTTAAGAGTCACTAGACAGTGACTCCTCCAGTGAAGAGCCTAACCAGCTTGAATTTGATTCCCTCAGTGGTAAACACAGACTTATAATCACTGGCTCAGTTTCTAAATCAGCCAACTTCTATTATGGCCAGTGCTTCATCTTCACAGTGCAGTTTTTTTCTGTCTCATCCACAGTTTAAATTGGAAAGGAGTTTCTATCAGGTTTAAAAAACCAGCAAAAAAAAAAAAAAAAAATCTAGAAGGATACATGCCAGGGAAGTCATGTATCAGAAAAAACATGATCTCCCATCTCCTTTTCCAAATTTCCCTATTATTTCCAATTACATCACCTTAAGTATTCAGTCTCCCTGAGACCTTAGGTCTCCAGATGAACTGAAGATTTTGTCCTGACAAAGATGTCAGACAAACTCATGATTCAGACTCCTGATTCAGAAAAGTGTGATTACAGTGAAAATCTGGGTTCAACTTTGTTAGGAAAGAAAACAGTAAAAACTAAGCCAGACTTCAATACCAGGCCTTAACAAGTCAGAGCATCATGACTATGGGCTTGGTTTAATCACCAAAGAAGTACATTTCAATACGTCAATGAGAAAGTTGTTCTATGTTTTCATGAAGCAAAATGTATAGGTGGAAACAAAAAGTCAGAAAGGTTTAAATACCACCTGTTTTCTGCTCCAACATAGGGCCACCAAAGGACGAGGGCTTGAGCCGAGGCAGGGGTTGTCTTGCCAGCGACAGGGATATTCTGAACTGCCACCATTTAAAAAGTATCTACGAAGGTGCTGATGTGCCTCAGTGGCTTGTCCACAAACTAGGAAAGATCTAGCACCAAAACTCCTCCTTTAGCTTAAGCAGTAGCAATGATCCCTTTTAGCACTGCACATTGCAAGTTCAAACCCTAGAAGCAGCATGAGCGGGATAGATTAGGCACAAATTTGCACTCATTAGGTCACTTACTCTCCCTAGATTTATAGCCGCAGTGCGAGAGTTTTATATCCCCCAGGTACATTTACAATCTGTTACCATTACCATACCATTGTTCTTCATTATTTTTAACTCTAATTTTTACTTTTCCAAGAAGTTTCAATAATTTTTAATTAATTTTTTTTTAAATAAACATCACTAGATAAGCCTATGTTTGCCATGACTACATGTGAGGACTTGGTGGAGGAATGAAAAGCTCCTTTGCAATTTTAGCTGTGGAGCCACTGAAGCTTGTTGCAGACTAGTAGATGTTCTGATAAATTCACCATTGGCATTGTGAAAGACGTATCTGAATGCAATGCAAAACTGTAAAGAGGAAAGACAGAGGATCCCACTGGAAGTCTACCAAAGATTTGATATGTAAGATGAAGTTCTAACCTTTTAATTTTGCTATGATTGCAGATAGTGCCTTGAGAGCTTGTACCAATGGCTATTTCAAAGAGTAAGATGCGCTTCAGCCTCAGCCTGCAATACAAAAAGTTCTTTTCAGATGCACATTCATGGTACCCAACTAAAGAAATGAAAAAGGCTTGAAAACGAACCACTTATTTTTTCTGTTATGGTGTGAAGGACCTTATGACCATCAGATCCAATCTTCATCTTTAAAGAATTTTAAATAACATTTGTTTTTAGTCTGGAGCTTTTCTAAAAGCAATTCTTCCAACTAAAAAAATGAGAGATGAAGAAATGTTGCATGAAGATTATCTTTCTTTAGACCTCTATGAATCCATTGCTATTCCTCACATCAGTACAAACCAATCTGTAAGCAGTAAAAAAGGTTTCATTGCAGGGTCATACAAGAAATACACTGGGTACCAAAATCCACCTATTTTTCCTATGATGATGTGGAAAAAAAAGTAGTGAAGCAGGATGTTGCCTTTCTCTGGTTCACAATCTTTACATCTCTCTCACTGCCAGTCCACTTAGGAACAAAGGAAGTAATTTCAGTGCCTGGATGAATCAGAAGGAAGGGGAATAAATGATCTGAAGGCATCTTGACGTTATCCAGTCCTTTGGAATAATGATCCTACAAGAGATTTCAGCTCTATTGTTAAGCAAAGATCAAGGGAAAACCCATCCTCTGCAGAAGGCCAGCTCTGGACCTCAGCATGACTTACATCTGAGCTGCAGAAGGTAAGCAGACATTGCTGCATAGTCTCTTTGGTGGCTTTCTGCAGCAAAAAAGTTTTGGTCACTGAAGTATCTATGAGCAAATAATCACATGAAACCTTGGATTGCTATTATTGTGATTTAGGGTGGGGTGGGTTTTTTTGTTGTTGGTTTTTGGTTTTTTTTTTTTCAGGGAGTAACCAGGACACCATAGGTATTAAATATTTGATATACTACATTTGCTCCTAGTCAAGATAGTTAGGAGTTAAGATCTGCTATTTTTAAAGAAAATATAGTTAATTTAATTTGGTTATACATTGATACCAATTAATATTTTACTAATATTAAAAAAAAAAAAGCATGCTGGTGTGTGCACCTGTCTTGCAGATACATATTCATATTTATGTGCACACACATATGTGCCTACATACCTTTTCATCTTGTACCTGGGCACATAGGTATACTGTCTTCATAAATGTAACTACATACACCTAGTGATGCACTACGTACATAGAAACACGTCTGTCATCACAAATAACAATTTGGGAAATGGTCTGGTCCAGAGCCCATTTCTAAGAGGCAATTTAGGTATGTCCATACTGTTTAGCAGACTGAGAAGTTAATGGCTTTGATGTGGCTGTACTACATCTGGTGGCCTCCAAGAATGACCTCCACCATTGCTTACCGCTATCCACAAAGCCGATGAGACTCTCAAGACCAAGTGATGGCCACGATGTGTGCAAACCAGCCCTTGACTGTACAAACATTAAGTACCACTAAGAAAGGGATTTTACCATTGCCCATGGTATGAACAAGAGTGCTTTTGGAAAGCTACATCCAGTTCTACTGATTACATTTTATTTTAAAAGTGCCGATGAAATTAGAAGACTTCACAGATTTTTGACAATTAAATCTTGGAAATATGCCTTGGACTAGAGAAATACAGTCATTTATTTAGTTAAGAAATGGTTAAGAAATGGTTAAGAAGCAACTTAATTACAGTTTATATGCATAGAATATTTATGATACTGGGGTAGGAGGAGATAACTCATCGCTCAAAATTGACATAGTTTAGTGGTGGAGAAATGAGGATAAAATGTAGTTGACTAAAAATAAGGTCTAAATTTTGTACTGTTGCTTAGCACTAAAATGATTTACCAGGGAAGAAGTGGTACTCTTTGAAGACCTTATGTCAAGATTAAAGTCTTTATAATCCCATGAGAAGTCATGGGTGGATGAAGAATCACTGGGTTAAAGCTAAAACTAGAGTTATATGTTTCATCAGAGGAAATTCCCAAAATGGTGTCCACCAATCTTAAACCTAACCCACAATAAAACTTTTATCCACAGGTATGTCATCTTTTTATCCATCTTCTTCACTTTATTCTTTATCTTTTAACTGAAAAAGAACAGCATTCTCTCTCTGTCCTTCCTCCTATTTGGAATATTTCCTTTTCATCATTTTCATTTCCTTTCACACCAGGTTTGGCACTTACTGCTCTAACACTAACGTTACTTTTGGCCTGTTCTCCTTCTCTAGTGTCTAGTCCTGTTATAAGAAGGGCTGAAACCCTTGTTACTGGATGCAGGCAATAAGTTTGCCAGAGAGATCTTGTGTGGTTTCCTCTTCCCTTTCAGAGCCTATGGCCAAGATTTGGTGATAAAGATGATGCTTCAGGCTTTGAGTCTGCCACAACCCATGGAGAAGCCGTATTAAAGACTCAGTTCTGCAAAGCATTGGACCTCATGCTATTTGCATACCCCATTAGATGGCTATTTGCCTAGTAAAGAACGGGGATGGAATAAATTCTTGAGAGGGTACAGCTCTGCAGAAAACACACGTAAAACCTGCACGCCGCTGACATGGGCCAGCACCCCTCTGAAATTATTTTTTATCTCCATGCACTGACCATTCATCCACTTCCAGGGGAAAAATCTGGCCCTGTACACCACTTGCTCCTATCACTTATTTAACACTCGATTGCTACCGCAAGACTTCTGCGTTTCCCGTCTTTCGGATAGCATCAGATCATTGCTGAACTCAGGCAACGCTAACCATATTTAAAGAATCACTGGTCTTTCTCATTAGGATCCTACAGGATTTGGTTTTCCACAACTACAGCCTCTCCATAGCCACGTTAAAAATAGGCTTGGTAATACTTTTCACATTTGTAGGCTGTCACAAACGGTTAGCAGGGAAGAAGTCATTCAAATGCACATGACTTTATAATTAAGGCACCTAACTCTTACAAAACCCATTTTTCACAGAAGCAGTGACTTTTAATAAAGTGCAGTGGAGCTGTGGGGGATTCTGTGGTTTTTGTGTGCAGGCCTTGTGCGAACATTTCGACCCTCAGCCCTGACCACAAAGACCACAGTCATCAAAAGGAATATTTATTTCCACTCCAGCACTTGTCTGGTCCGGTGGACAAGCCCCTGAGCACGGAGCCGCGAGGCTGAGGGCATGGTGCCTTGCAGGAAGCTAACGGTAGTCGTTTCCCTTTGCTGGGCCTCAGTTTCTCCATCAATAAAATCATGATGATGATTTCTTCTTCTTTTGAAAGCTTCCTTGAGAGCTAGGGATTAACTGAGCAAGATATTATTAATTTTTCAGATGGGGTCACTGAGGCGTGCAGAGGTGATGGTAACGCTGATGAAGCTGGAGAGAGAGCTGGAAATGAACTCCAGGAGTCATGAGTCCCATTCCCATGCATGCTCTGAGGGCTGAAGCTCCTTTTATTTCACGGTCTTGAGAGGAGTAGGATGCAGGAAATTAAAACCTGGAAATTAAACTGATGAAGCTCTTTTATCCCGATCAGTAGGAGGATCACAGAGATGAGAGCAGTCTGGCTCTCTCCACACATGCATTAACAACACGCTTAAAGCCAGAAAACCCAGATAAAATTAAAAGAGCCATTAGATAATCACTAGAAATTAATTTAACTTCACTGTAAAGGATATTCATTTCAGTTCACCTGCTGAGTGAAGTCAGGGGAAAATACCCGATTATCAGTGTGATGACAACAGGTCATTCACACTGTAAATTAGAAGAGCAGATGTTGCAACTGCTGCCCATCGGCATTCACCGACCTGTCACAAGGCCACCAGTATTGGTGTGAAGACACTACATGGTGAGAGCATGGGATTTCGGGGAGACACGGTCCACCTCTTGCATGTGATGCCTGTCTGGCTGCAGGTCAGGGTGCCCTTCACCAGGACTCTGGCACCTCAGTCCTTCTGTCTCTTGGTTCACTAACAGGTTGAATATTCCCTGTTTTTAACTAATCCTTTGTCTGCTCTTGAATATACAAGTGTGACTATTGGTGGCCACTTGAACTCTTGTTGTGGGATCTCTGTGACAGGTAACAAGCCTTATGGTGAAGGAAAAAGCAATAGATTCATCACTGGCGCTTGCAGGCTTCTGACACTGTCTCAATATTCACTTTCCTAATCAGGTGAGGGAAACACGGGTCTAGGTAAAACTGCTAGAAAGTGGTGACAAGGCTGTAGATATATGTACCCAGAGAGCAGTTATCAATGGTTCATTGTGAAAACAGAACGCGGTGCTCGAAATCCAGAAAACACGACCTGGGAGGACAGATTGATCGAGTTACGTTTGTTAGCCAAAAGAAAGAGTCTTGGTGGGATATAACCCTTTGAGCATAAAAAAGGCTGTTACAAAGTGTGCTGGTACAATCTATCTTCACTGGTAGGACAAGAAATGCTTTTACATTGCTGCAAAGAAAAATTCAAACCAGATAGAAAAACAATTTATGAGGATCAAGAACATCACTAGATTCAGGACTGTGAAATCTCCATTCCTGGGGTCTTTAAACACAATCTGGATAAACTTCTGCCAGGAAAAATAGGTATAAGGGACCCTGCTTAAGATAGGCAATTTTGCTATAGGCTTTCTCTGTGTCTTTGAATGATTTCCTGAATCTTGATGTGTTTCTGGCCAGGCTTTGCACATCTGCATCACTCATGTATAGGCTGCTAGTAGCTCAGTGCAGCATACAGATATAACCCACTCTCAAGATGCCTAAAAACTATGAGCTGATGTTATGGCAGGCGAAACTGGTGCTTTTCTAGGAGAGACTGTGGTTGTGCAATGCTATTGAAAGGGTAGATGGGGAAAAAAAGTAGCAGTCAAGCCAAGTGCACAAGGCTGGGTCATGTGCAGACCTGAGTCTTCTCACTGTGCTTTCCCCAAGGTCATCTCAAAACAGCTCTGGAGCAAGGACTTGTATCTAAGCTGTGTGGACACAAGGCATGAAGTACTGGAAAACCAAGTAGCATGGTGTCAGATATTGCAACTCACCCTGTGGGTGACACCACATTCCTGACCCAGCCCCTCCACTGGCATCACATGGGTGATCTTGGGCGTTTAGGAGCCATCTGGACAGACTGAAGTAACTCCACTGCCTTCACATGCACACAAAACATATAAGTCACAGGGACTGAATCTCTGGCTGCTCAGTCTAATGTCACTCCGAGTCTAGAAATAAGGTTTTTGCTGCCTTTCCTAGCTGCCTGCTGCTCCATTTCCAGGACCCCTGAGTCTCTCACTGGCAGAGGGGAGCACAATTAGGAAGAACATGAGCCCATGCCTGCTCATCCCAGTGGGGCTCAGGGTTGGTGCTTGCAGGAATACATGCTGCTTTGGGATAAGCCATGAGGAACATAGAGGAATATTGTGGGCTTTTAGATAGCTCTGTAGAGTTGTATAGTCCACTAAATAGTGAATTCACTACAAATACAGACCTATCAGTTATTGGGTTCATACATCACATAATAGGTACAATTCACCCTAAATTAAAAATGCAATGTAAAATAGATTTGAATATAAAACACACACAAAAATGTAATTTATTTGGTCTCTGTTTCAGTGACTATATGGTAGTAGCAGACATCTTTGGGGAAGGTGCTTTGCAGGGATTAACGGCCAGGTGGGGGTTAATAGGCCACAGCTGCACTATGATCCCCAACTCCACCCCAAATTAATGATCTTCTGAGAACATATCCTTAAATTAGAGGAAATGACAGGTTTAAATTGGCATGTGCCACACACAGCGCAGTGGCAAGCCCAACAGTTAGTATAATTTTTAATATGGCCATAGAAAACACCTTTTTATACTAATAGAATAAATCATGTTCTCAACACCTGGAGTTTACACTAGCCAATCTGTAATAACGTATTAATGCATAGCAGTTGCACATCCTGTTACAGAGCAGCAATAAAATGGTGAGGGACCCAAGGGTAAGGGTATTAGCTCCAGCTAGCAAAACTCACTGATGGTTGTAGATCACCACTCTCCAACAGTGCAGGTGATTACCTTTAGTATCACACAACAGACCACTAACTGATTTTCATTCCTAGGTGTCCATGGGCTTTTCTTTTTTTCTTCTTTCCTGATCATGTAGACTTCAATTCAGGAAAGCATTCCTATTTACAGTCTTCCTTTAGCTATACCAATTACCAAGCCAGCTTCATGCTGGATGGGTGGCAGATGCTGCCCCTTCTCTTAGGAACACACTATGTTTGTAGTCCTTGTAAATGCACTGATGGTGGCAAGACAGTGTATATCTGCAACATAAGGGTAGTTCTGAGTAGGGTTCAAGGAAAAGTAGATGTTTGCTAATACCTTGCTGAGAAAAATGGATTGCTTTCTTCCTCTTGGAACTATTCTTCCAAGCTGCCAATGGTGTCAGGTGGACCTCAGTAAATTGGACATGCACAGGTCCAAGAGGTGCTTTGAAAGCAGCACCTTTCTTAAATGAAAACAGAGAATTCTGATTTCAGCCATGAAGCTGGTGCTTTCATGAGGAGGTTGTACATTTACAAATATCATCAGTCATGAAAATTTTATCTTACATGTGGTACCTTCATCGTTCAGCAACAAATCACAGATTTTGAGAAATTAAATCACAGCCTGTTTTGATAACTACAGAGGGTTTACATTTTTTTGCTTTCTATTGTGAGGAATATAAGAATTGTGTCCAAACCACAGAGGGAACTCTGAGCCAGTAACTGCCTTTATCAGAACTCAGTGTCTTCCTGAGGCTCTAAAATATTTGGGGTTTCCAAATTAGAAGAAACAAACACAGCACTTGATGAAGCAGCTGCTCTGCTGCATTCATCTCCATCTGTGCAAGAAGAAGAAAACAGGTTTTGCAAAGCTGTAGTGGTAAGTTTTTCAGTCGCAGAGTTATTGCAGCTTCCATACCATCATCTTTTCGTTTGAATTTTGGGGCCTACAGGCTTCTCATTATCATTATTATCTTTATTATTTTAAAAAGACTGGGTCCACAAATTCATTCCCATGATACAGCTATAATGAATTGAGGCACTGAGAGGTCTGGATGGGAGCCCAGGTCTCCAGAAACCCATTTCAGTGCCTTCACCTTCAGCATGTGTTGGTAAGGGGAGGGGAGGGGGAAGTAGCAATTGCTTTTCTTAAAACATAAATAAATGAATCAGAAGATATGCCAAATCTGATATGATGCAAAATTAATATAATATAAAATGGAGCAGCAGACAGCTAGGAAAGGCAGAAAAAAACTTATTTCTAGACTTGGAGTGACATCACCAATGATGCCTTTGACAAGGAAGTAAACAGGAAAAGCCAAGTTGGCTGAAAGTCTGTAAGAAACAGGGAGGGAAAAGTCCATGTTTACCACATGGAAAAGGACAGACAAAGGCAGCACAGAACTGAATGTTATTTTCAACATTCCCAAAAGAGGATGAGACAGGAGAGAGGGTAAAGACACAACAACACTTAAAAAAGACTTTAAACAAGTACTTAGTAATGTTTCTTTCTGAATGGATTTAGACTCTGGTTCTCTCTGTCTGCATAAGGCATGGAGAGAAAGCAGGACCAGGTCACAGCCATTGCTGCAGCTGAAAACTTTGACAGATTTTGTCTTTTTTCTTATCCCCATACCAAACTTTTATCCAGCCTGAGAGTGGCTGATGTCTCTGAAGATAAACTTCCAAAGACCTATACTTACATTTACTGTCTCCACAACTTGACAGCTTGCCTCCCCCTTAAACACATTAGGATTCCTCTCTTCATGGTTATATAGACAGTCACTGAATTTGGATGAAACATTCCATCAGGAATTGACAGAAAGAGGGAGATTTATGGGTTCTTTAGGACCCAGTTCTGCAGTCAAGATCAATATGAAGTCATCGATAACATGACAGTTAATGGAGCACAGGCAGCAGGATCCTGCATAGTATCCATGAAAAACTCTCAATATAAAAAAAATTAGACAATCTAGTTCTTTTAAGCAGAACCTGTGCCTCTCATAGTCCAATGACCTTAGCTACTTGACCAGAGATTTCATATATTTTTTTTTAATCTGATGACTGTCAAATCAAAGCTGGGACTGCAAGATAGACTTGGTCACCACAGCTCATACTGCAGAACTGGTTCTCCATACATACAGCAAGGAGCCAGCTGCCTTCTCCCAAATAAAAAGGGTTAAAAAGTGTAACCTCAGATTGGATTTCACGGTTTCCACTTGACCAGGAATTTTTTTCTGCCATGAGAGCAACAAGATATTGACCTGGGTGAGCAGAAAACCTACACTTTGAGTTATGAAAGGGTATGACCCATCCCACCAACATCAAGTAAACTCCTAAGATCTGCACCTACAGGTTACCAGTTGCTGATCTGGGAAACACTCAGTTGGGGCTCACTGCTCTTCCCACCTAAGCCTCAAGAGCTATCACTTAATCCAGTGGAAACAAGGCTTGACCTATAACATGAGCACTTTTTTGAAAGAAAAAAAATGATACCTTCTTTTCTGAGGTAAGAGTGTATCACTACAGGATTCAAAACATACGAGATGATTTTAACTTTTTTTCCCCTATATATTGTATGCATGCAAATTGAGGGACTATCTCTGACCTTCCCAGCAAAGTTGAATAGTAATGTTTCTAGTATACATAAATTTTTGGGTGTCACTTGCTAGTAAAAAGTTGGATAGGAAAAACAGGGGGAAATAGCCTATCCATATGAAAACAATAATCATGTAATATTTATTGTCTGGGATTGAAATGTTTCAAATATTCAAAGCAATAAAACGTCAGGAAAAGCTAGACTTCCTGATGTAAAAAGGCCATAAATTTCTTTCTTCATGACACATGGGGTGGGGGGGCATCAATGTGATATTTTATGTAAAAGAAAGAAACAGAGAAAGAAAGAAAAAGAGAGAGAGAGAGAGACAGAGAGGGAGAGGAGAGAAGAGAAGAGAGAAAAAGAGAAAAGAAAAGAAAAGAAAAGAAAAGAAAAGAAAAGAAAAGAAAAGAAAAGAAAAGAAAAGAAAAGAAAAGAAAAGAAAAGAAAAGAAAAGAAAAGAGAAAAAGAAAAGAGAAAAGAAAAGAAAAGAAAAGAAAAGAAAAGAAAAGAAAAGAAAAGAAAAGAAAAGAAAAGAAAAGAAAAGAAAAGAAAAGAAAAGAAAAGAAAAGAAAAGAAAAGAAAAGAAAAGAAAAGAAAAGAAAAGAAAAGAAAAGAGAAAAGAAAAGAAGAAACCCCCCCCCACCCCCCTTAAATCTAAGTTAAAGCAGTAGAGAGCCCCCAGAGGGCACAATCCACTTACCTTTGGGAGTTTCAAGGAAGGAAATGGCAGCCAAGCACACAACTTTGTATTACAAAATATAAGGAAATTTCAGACACAATTTAAGGGAGCAATGAGGTATTTCTGCTGTGTCCAGCTCTGACAACTCCCTTCAGCTTTCAAGCGCTATAAAAATACCAGTTGTTGCCCTCAATGCGTAAACTGGGGGCTTATTCCCAGCCCTGTGAGATCTCTCCCTCTCAAACAATATTCTCTTTGATTTTAAAAAACCAAACACACACACACACACACAAACCACCCAAACCCCTCACACCTCCAGATTCAAAAAAACCTTTCTTATACAGGAGGTCAAAGATGATTTTTCTAAAACTTCACACAGCGTCACAATCTCTTAAAGATCCATAGTCTGACATTAAACTTTGTACAAGAGAAAAATGAGTAATACAGACAGAAAAGAAGCCAAAGGTTGCAATCAAATTATTTTCACAAAGTGAAAAATCTTTATCTTTAAAAGGAGAAATCTACTTTCATTGCAGAGAGAAGAAGGTATCAAAACAGGGTCAAGTTTGCTTTTGGATTTGTAAAAGCAGAGCTGTTTTCTGGTATTCAGTCTTCTTGAAAAAATATGAATATATATATTCATATTTGTTTAATATATATGCATATAAATAAATACATTTTCTATGCCTCTCCTGCTCACCTGTGAATAAAGTTTTAATAACAGTCTCTTTAAGTGTTGCATTAATTTTGCCCTGCCTTTAGGACCACCAAAGAAACCAACTAACATGCAAAATCCCTTCAGAGTGTGCACCACAAATACATACCAAAGTGCAAATAAAACAAGCCTCAACAAAATAAAAATGAATCGAGCATCATCTACAAGCCCAACTTCAACACCGTAAAAAAACACATATAAAAACTAACCATGGCAAAAACTGGGAAGGTTTGTACTTTGGCCAAAAATTCAAAAGTTTAGCTGCTTATGCCAAATTTTATCTTCATTATGATAACATTGGGAAGTCTGTAACCTGCAAGCACGGCCACACCTCCTGTCACAGTCCATAGCCATGCCTTTCCTTCTTCTTATCTAGTTTGACAGTAGCGTACATTTGATCCCAAGGCAACATTAATTTCCTACATAAGCACCATTCACCGATATGAGGAGTTAGTCCTCCGCTTCATAGACACTTGTCCAAAGAGGTTTAATGGGGCATTGGAGCACACAGACTAACAGATATTTAATCTCCAGAGTCCTGGTGGAATAATCTTCGTACTGCTCCCATTAACCCATGTGTGGATGGAGCTTTGGTCATTTCTTGCATGATTTTGTTGCAATATTTTGTTGCAAGGGACGATATTGACACTTCTGGACACATCAGCAGAGCAATGTGGACTAGCTTAGATAGCTACACCTATTTGGGAACCATGAATAAAAGTAACCAATTCCTCAGACTCTGCTCCAAAATACATTTGCCCTTAAAACGTGAAAGGTTCTTAACCTGCTAGTCAAAAACAGCTGCAAAAAGACAGAAAGTTGTTTACCATTGTATTGGCTCTGAAACCTAACCACATACAAGAAATAACTATTCTTAACTATTTCACTGCCAAACACGAGCACAAAGTTCTGATCACCAAAGTGTGGAAATAAACATGAAGTAACTGTCAAGTAGGTAAAAAAAAAATTAAAAATAAATAATTCCTCAAGTGACATTTAGCTGAGTCCAGCCAGACCAAGGCCATTTTATTTTGTCTTACCTTGGATATTCAGCACTGTGGTTCTTGATCTTCCAGTGGAAGATTCTGTCATGTTTTTCCTCTTGGGCTTGTCTCTAATTTGCACAGTAAGGAGACAAGTGGGATGCATATGAGTTTGAGGGAGACCTCAAGGATGACCTGAACCTTGGTGGCACAAGTTCCAGCCCTACCGAAGTCATGTATCAATCCTGCTGCCATCCCAGAGAGGATGAATGAGCAGCACCCTCCATGAAGAAGCTGACTTTCAGACACCCTTTCCCAGGTACTAAAAGCACCCCTTCAATTTATTTCTGTCCTGTCTACACCAAATTCTGCTGAACAGTAAAAATTTAAGACTAACAAAATGTTGATACCATTCCAAAACAGAGGAATATAAATTCTTTTAACAGTAAAGTAAGGCCAAGGTGACATGGAGAACACTAGCCAGATCGTGTCTAATTTACTGAAATCATTTACTTGAAGCTACAAAAAAATTTGTGCACGTGCAGCAGATTTCAGCACTGAGGATCAGCAGACACACAACGATCTGAGCAAGGGAGCTCAGGGAGAGAAGCTCAGCTGTGGCCTTGCTCCTATAAAAGCCTTCCTTCTCCCTCTCCAGCGATGCTTCAGATTTGTTTTCACCTAGGCTTGACAAACAGTTGCTGCTATTTCATTTGCAGATCTGAGGAAAGCATGTCAGTACAAGAAATGCAATAGTTTCTTTGTTTGCTTTTTTTTTTTTCTCCTCAAATTAATTAAATACTTATGGAAATGAGAGCTAAACAGAACTGGCTTGAGCCAACTTGCTTTATTGACTCTTGACTACCTGAATCCCGCTATGGCTTCAGGTATCTTACACCTTCTCTTCTTCCAGGTCTAGTTATAGGCTGAAGATCACCCACCACACTCCAGTTGCGCTTTATTACATTCAGACCCCGTTCATTTACTAAAAGTTAACGTTTTACTTTACCTCTGTGAACACCTATCGCAGCTGTTGCCCCATTTAAAAGAGGGCATTTACATTTTTTAATTGTGTTTCTCCTATTATTTCTTGCAGCTCTGATGCACTAAGCAAAGGCAGGTTGGGAGGAGATTAAGGTAAGAACGCTCTGGCACTGCCAGAGTAGGAGTTTTTGACGAGCACGTCCCTCATGGTGGTTCCTGATGCAGAAATCCAGCAGAGTGTGAAGAAGGGAAAGTGTCCCACAGCCCATGTTTTGGTGGAAATGTAACGATTATGTTTCTGCATGAGGTCATTAAGTGGCCGTGGCACATTTCAGCCGGAAGGTTTTAAAGTGTTGAGCCCTGGATTGGATCCAAATTGAGCGATCGCATTCTTCCTCCCTAAATTCCTTGCGTAGATCCAGTTGGATACTGCTTTTGCTACTTTCTCTCCTAACCTGGGCTGGGTTACGTGTTTTCTATATACACCTACCATTTTCAGTGTGGAGGGAAGATGACAGCGCTGAGCGCGTCAGTAAGGATTTGGGAAATCCAGGTTTTCTGAACCATCCCAGGTTTCCCAACACGGGGCTGGCCATTTAGCCTTTCCGTGCCTCAGAAGAAACAGAGATAACAAATTATTATTTCAAAGCGGTGCTGCAGGCATAAATACATGGAAGACTGTGAGGCACTCAGATATCACAGTAATCAAAGTCATACATGTACCAAAGATTGACAGATTACATCTTCACAAAATCAGTAAGAAAATCTGCAGAACATCTGGATGAAGACTAGTCCAGAAATACACAGATATTGGAACAAGACTCTTGCGCCAATATTTCTGTCTGATAGGAATTAAGATGAATTATCAATCACAAATATAGAAGAGCGCTATAAAATGTAAAATGAAACCGTATTATTATAATTTTAGTTCTTGATTTTCCTTATTTATCTTTCCAGCTCTCTTCCTCTACTAATCTATCTTGTTTAGGAAAAATAGTATGTAAGTATAGTGGAGCTTGATTACTGAGAATAGCTATTAATGTAGTGCCTTAGAGTGCTCTCTAGACAGTTAAAAGGCTTTTAAGAGTAAAATATGAAGGTTTCCTTCAAATTTGCAGTCATCTGCCTTCTAAAAGTTTGTTTCAGTTGCCAAGATTTCAGTGATTTATATAAGTCAACGTATCTGATTTTTGTCTCCCCAGAATAAATGAGAGCTATTTTTTCTTATTATTTTGTAAAGGCAACGTCATTATCTTAAGCAGAAAAAACCCAAGTTAAGAGCTACATTAAAGATACAGCTTTCAAAATAATTTTTTAAGGCATCTGGCCTTATTTAAACCATCAAATTTACATTCAATTCCTTCAGGGATGGCTCCGTTGCTTTGCGCTGGCTCTGTGCCCTCCGAATAAAGCCCTGGATTTAATGCATGCCACCACCGCGTTTCCCTCGCTGCACCGCCGCTCAGTGTAGATATATAGTAGAGGTATAAAAAGCCTAACCTTGGACAAGATGATTCACTTAGGCAAAAAAAAAAAACAAAATCAACCTATAACTGTGTAAGTTTCAACTAGAGGTTAGACTTGTGACTAATGTCACTATCTATTTATTCTTAAATTATTAGTAGAAGTGTTTATGTACTATGAAACATTCTGTATGAGCTAGACGGGAAGCTATAAAACATTTTATGAGATCTACACACAGCTGATGGCAGAACATTAATACAACGCGAAGGTTCATCTAAATTCGAGAAGTGCCAGAAAACACTTTTTTTTCTCCTCCCCAGTGAGATCTTCACTTGACAAAGAGAAGTGTACTCTGAAAACCCGGGCGGGGGGCAAATCCTGTGAGGTCCTGAGTGTCTCTGGAGAAATATGGAGCACTGTCAGCCTCTCCTGATTTCCAGATGAAGGCAAGAGCCTTCAAAGGGCTTTATTTTCTCGGAAGAAAGCCCGAGGAAGGACAGGTCAGGAAATGAGATGAAGCCCAATTAGAAACCTGCGTTGTGGCTCCCTCACCTCTGACAATTTTCAAGCTGAATTATTATCCCTGTTTTGTGGATGGTTGGATAAGAAAGTGAAAAACTAGGTAGTACAACCACACAGCAAGGCAAGCATTGAACTGTGAGCAAACCTCATGCTCCCTTTAATGTTATTCAGTCTTATTCCTACTGAAATTGGTTCTGTTTCTCTTCTTCAGGCAACTAATAATCAGCGTAACCCGATTCAGTTACTATTAATCCTTGCTAAGAATCAAAACGGTTTGCAAGCTGAAATTACACAAGCACAAAGCTATTCGTACGCAGCCATTAACTGAATCTCAAATTGATTTTTATACACATGACAAAGAAAAAAGTTTAAGATAAAATGTGTACTACCAGCTTAAACATACATCTCTGCTTCTGCAGCATCTAAAGTGGTGCTAGGACACGCTCTGTATGCAGCACGAGTCCTGCTGGTCTCATTTTTGTTTTAAACAGAGTTAAAGAAAACTCTGAAGATATAAGAAAAAAAGAAATTACTTCCCAAAATAAGAATAAACTGTGTTAGTCCAAGATAGGGAGACATAACCTACCTTGTTTTACTCTAAATTCAGCTCACTGACTTGTGCAGAGAAGTGAAAGGTTATTATATGGGTTTACTGGGCAAACCCAGATTTTATAAATAATTGCCTGTCAAACTGTTCAAGATAGACAAACATACAGCAGACCAACAAAAACATGATCTGTCATATTTCTGAGAGAAATGTATGTTGAGTCTTCATTCTCTGGGACTTTAAGTAGACCAGTAAAAAATAAGTGCCAGTATTTTTCCTGCTTATGCATATTTTAAAATGTAAAATCTGGGAGAGATACAGCGACGGAAGGAATTTTGATTCCAGTACCCAGTGCCTGAAACGGTTTCTTCTGTCTATATCCCTGCAGATCGAAACCAAATACAATAAATGCTGGTGTCCTTTTAAAAAGTCTGGATGTTTATGCAAGCATATAATTTTCCATGATTAAGGACGCCAACAAAAATAAGAGTGATGATAAAAAGAAAAGTTTAATCATATATTTCAAGAAGCACAGATGGAACATCAGAAAACTTCCACCACCACCACCCCCCATTTAATACACTGCATTGTACACATTACTTTTAGTCCTTTACACACAGATTAATTCCAGAAAACAGAAGCTTAAACAGGTAGAAAAAACCCGAAAAACCAATTTGTGAATGGCAGTAACATTTCATGTACAAAGTTCATTTTTACAATATTTTGGTTGCAAAGAGAAGAGACATTTTTGTGTTTATTTAAAATATATATATATTTTAAAGGCTTTTGCAAGCAAGCCCAGGAAAGCAGAGCAACAAAACCACTTACAAATGACCACAAGAGCATACAGTGGGAGCAAAAATTAAGACCTCACATACTAAGCACAAAAGAGGAAGACGGCTTCGCTATATAAAAGTAATATTTTGCTAATCTCCTCTCGATCCCTTGAGTGCTCTGTCTTAATTTGAGGTTTAAGTTAGATTTCAAGCCTGGGCTAAGAGCGGTTGAAGCAGACCCCGGGGCCAAGGGGGTACCAAAGGGACACAAGCAGTCCGTGCCTGGAGATCCTGGTGACGGGCTGAAGCATGAGCCCTTTTCTCTGGTCAGGCATCATCGTGGTTAGCTCTATATTTGTACAGTTTTTATGGGAAGAAATGAATGTGTTTGCGAGGCCAGCAAAGGCTGGAGGAGCAGAGGACGGGAAGAAGCATAGAGGGAGGGACTGAGATTTGAAAAATAAATCTGAAAACAAACAACGTGAACTAAAATATAAAAAAAAGGCAAAAAAGAGCCCGTTTCTTCTTTAACCAAATCCAACAGTAACGCTGCCTTTGTCAACAACAGAGACAACATCTGCTTCCTGAAGCAAACGCTGAGCAAGTACGTAACGTTAAGCCTTTGCCTAGAACCACTGAGACAGACACAGTTATTTAAATACTTCAGGGTGTATTTTTCAGAATAGGGGCCCAATCCAGTGCCAAATCACTCTGAAGGTGTGATTTCTTTGATTTCAGAGAGCGATGGCTCGAGCCTTAGGAGATGTAAATATTGAAAGTTTGGGGCTGATCGCTTAGCCTATCCTTGGGTCTGCAAAAAGACAAGTCTCCAACCGGTAAAGTATAGTTTACCTGAACTTTTTTCCTGAATATGTTTGGATCTGAACTCACTATTACTCTCATCAAAAAAACTGTGTTACACTGTCTGAACACTTAAAAATAAGTTGTGAGGAATCAGTGGAAAATAGTGGAAAACAGCGGAAAACAGTTTTTCTCTCTGTAAAAAAATCACAAGGAAAACCTATATAACCTTTATATAACCTATATAAACCTACATAACCCAGTCTATCTCTGGCCTCTTTCTGCCCCATCCTGCTTTACAAAACAACGTCTGTAGGAGAAGATACAGACTTCCAAACACTTAAATAAAAATGACATCGCATTTGAGAAAGAGGCTGACATCAGCAAGTCCCCTGCAAACTTCAGCATTGTCTGATCTGCATTCTTGTCCACCTACACGCTATCCCAAACATCCTGCCATTAATTAGCTAAATGTTCCAGCTAGTAAACAAGAATAACGATTGAGGGGGCTGGAAAAAGAGACAGAGTCAGCCAGCAGATAGTCACAACAAACCAGCCCACTCACTGGTACACGGAGACATTGGAGCTTGTATTTTTTTTTTTTTTCCTTCCATGGAGGGGAAAAGAAAATCACCTTAATATAACACTGTCTTTCCTGTTGCTGCAGCCACATCCATATTAGCAGGCGAGAAAAGTCATCCCGTTTCTGCGGTAGGCACTCTGTCAAAGCAAGAGAAAATCTGTAATGAATTATCACATCAACTTAAACAAGGGAAGAAGGCAGAGAGAAAGGCAAGGCTTTCTTCCTGTTTTGTAGACTATTCTGGCTGCAATCTAATAGTGTGCTTAATCTGAACATTTCTGGTGGGGAAGCTATAAGCAACCACTTTGTCTATTAAAAAATCAGTGTGGTTAACAAGTGGTTAGCGACTCTATTTCAGGAGAGCGAGAGATATGCAAAAATGTAACATCCTATTTTGTTAATTGCCTGCAAAATAGATGAGGCCAAAAATACACTATCATGCTGAATCTGTTTGTCCTTTATAAGCATGTGTTCTCTATTCACTATGTTCAAGAATAATTTCTAACCTATCTTAATAGCCTATAAATTACTGAATAATTACAGTTTTCCAAATCTAATTTATAGTCTGAGTCTAAAGTTATGTAAACAGACACTGGTATAATCCCCACACCCCCAAAACCAAATGAATCTTAAAGACCCTCTGGTCAGTACAAAATAATTTGATATCCCATATATTGTAACCTGGGATCAAGTGTTTCCAATGGTAAAGAAGCACAAGAGTTAAATGGCAGTTGAGAAAAGAATTTTAAAAGATCCTGTGACACTGTCTTACTAAAATACCTTTCATGCATTTTTAACATCTCTTTTTCGATCAATATAGGAAACTATTCCTTTATATCTCAGGCACACTGGAAACCCTATATTTTAAGGGGATATACTCAGTTTAAAAATCTATTGCTTTTTTTGTGTGATCTTAATGATGTCTTCAAAAAGGACAATAGTTTAAATACTTTTGCTTTATTTGGTTCACCTTCAACAGTCATTCAGGTTTGAAAATGAAAATATAGTCACCTGCTTCATTACAGTTAGTGCTTCATCAGATTTATTTTGTACTTCTTACATTCAAGCACTTAGGAAGTGCCATATATAACTACCATTTTTAGTAGTGCTACCAATTTCCTAATCAATGTCAGCAAGATCAATTTCTCCTCTCTCAAACTAGAATTAGCAGAGTATCGTTAAGAGCAAAGGATAACCTCAAACAACTTTGTATATAAATAGCATTTATACTGAACTGTAAGGAAATGGTTTCAAAAACAGCAAGCATGTATTCAGACAGACATTTACAGACATTGAATATGCAAAAGGAAATATGTACAAGATGTTCATTACAGCATCCTTTACATTAACACCATACTTCAATATAGAGATCTAGCAGCATATGCCATTAAAGTCAAAGAGCAGACTATTAGCTCTGGGATATATAGCCAGTCATCAGACATGACAGTATCACCGCAAGCAACAACAACAAAAAATCCAAAGGCTATACCCAAACATGAAATGCACAAAAACAGACTAGCCAATAATTTTGAAAGGATCCAATATATTCCCACAACCACAAGCAGCAAGTCCAAGGGAGTTTGGATCTGTGTCTTGCCCAAACCATTATGGCTGGCATCTTGAAGTTGATGCAAAAGTAATGTTTTTAGCTCTTTGACCCTGATATTTTTACAGAGCTTTATAACCCAAGTGACAACCTTTAACACATAAACAAAATATTCAGGGCTATTGTGCAGTTTGCTTGAAGATAAATGAACCCAAGCATAAAGTTGGACCCACATGAAAGATAAAAGGTTGAATTTTGCAAAAGGAATTTTGGTTGCAAAGCAAAGTTGGGCTTGGCTGGGCTTACCTGGGAAATAATGAAGTTTAACATTCTCCAACATGGGCAATATTATACGGTTAGTTATATCCCTGAAAAGGTCATTTTAGAAGCAAGTTTCAGAGGAGGGAGGATAACACCTTCAGAAAGTTGGACACACCCACCAGTCTATATTTAGCAATATATTATAACTGCTGTGGCTATAGTTAGGATTGAAAACTATTTCCTACTTAACTCCCTGTTTCACATACTTTAAACTTTCTGAAACATTTGCCCTTGGGCTGAAATTTCCTCTACTTTAATCTCTGCCTGAAGTTCAATTTTTTTGGAAAGGACCAACAAAATTCCTTAAGCCATTTTGAAGTTGAGCAATAATGAAAACAACACATTTTTCCTTCCCAAGCCAGAGAAAGTGATTCTGATATATGCATATTTAGAATTTAGCCACAAATTGAAGCATTTTACCCAGAAACAATCTTTACCTTCAACCTCAGCTTAAAGGTAACTGTTTGGAAAATCAGTATTTCAGAGGAGGGAGTTTGATTCATCCCATTTGATAACAAGATAACACTTCATTCTTATTTTGATCCATTACTAGACAATAAAGGTTAAACTCAAAAATGCTTTTATGCATAGCAAAACTATTTTACAGTCATCCCATAGTTCTGAGTTATACCATATATCTTTAAGATATATACCACTGAATTTGTGATACCAAAAGACATATCTCATATCTTTACATGCCAAGAATTGTGAAGAGAAACAGCAAGATGTTTTTTATAAAACTTGCATGTGTGTGCCCTTGCAATAGAGAGTTTATATGTATGTGGCAGTCATTTTAATGTGGTTTTGATATAATGTAAAGGGTTTGGATGACACTTTTGGGTGCTTTATGACACTTTGGCAGTATTTTTTTTTTTTTTAATATGATTATTTGGCTCAGAATTACAGATAGAGGATGATGCAGACTCTTGATATGAGGTTAAAATGGCAAGCTATAGCTGTACCCATTTTGCTGGATATGTCTTCCTATAGCCCAATGTCAGCAGATAACATAAGCCCATGGTCCCTCCTGGAGCCCTTTTTGGAAAATTGCCTAGTGCATCCAAATTTTTTACATGCTCTCTCTCAAAATTTACTGTCTACCAGTCTGCGCTTTGATTTTTCCTGCTGTGGGCTGACTCTTTGCCATGACTGGAGGTCCATCAGCCTGTTACTGTACCCACTATGTGGGTGGTCAAGGGACCACCTTTTAGACATGAGGAATCACCTAGCTTGGCACAAATTACACAGTTCACTTTCCCAGAATGGATTCCATGCTCGGAAAAGTTGATATAACCTTGTTTGGCCAATCGAGCTCTCATAGAAACTCTTCTTGCTACTTTTGCATCCCCTTCTCTGATCCCATTAAAGGTGAAAGGACAGATTGCTGCTATCCACAACCAGAGGCTAAGCAGGCTGAACCAACGTGAAGGCAGAAAGATGACCTTAATCTTGCCCAGTCCACTCTTGCCACTTGCTCCCATTTAGGGGAGAGGCTTGATGATTTTGCTGCTTAGTCCTCTACTTCTCAGTCCTGACCCCAGCCCATCTAGGCACCATGTGAAGAACCTTCTCATGGCTTCTCAGGCATCCTCTATTTGCCTGTAGTAAAAGAACCCGAACCCTACCTTGAAAATGTTGCTCCTTCAAGTTCTCAAAGTACATTGGATTCTGATATAAAGATCTCCTCTGGGAATGCTATCATTATTTAAGAAATGAAGGTAGCGTTTTTTCCAACAGTCTGAAAGGAAGTACAATGAAGCAGAAAAGATGAGCAGTGTTCACTGCTGTCAGTCACCTAAAAGCAAGATCACACTTTGCCCTTAGTTTGGTGAAAGAAGGGAAAACTAAAACAGCTTAAAAAGGAAGCAAGAGGCCTTGGTCAAGTAACTCCTCAAATTTAATGAAAAACCATCCATTTTCTACTCTCTTTTTTGGTCCCATTTCTCTCCTGTAGTGGTAGCCCGAGGTAGCGTAATATCAAGGACCACAAAGAACTGCTCCATGAAAAAGGCAGCAAAACTCCTGTCCCCTCAGTAGGTCACATGAAATGAAACAGTTTACTGAAGAGTTCATAGGACCAATTTAGGAGCAGCTAATCGTGTGTTCATTAACACAAGATTTACTGAAGCTGTGATTTGGTCCCAGCCAAACCTGAAGATGTGAGTACTCCTCAATTAGGTAATGTATCAGATTAGAAAACTAAGACTTCTGAGCAGGCACCTTAGCTAGAAATGGTTTCCAGTTAACAATTTACACTAGTGCGTAATTTCACAGCTGTAGCATGATGAGAAAGAAGTAAGTTTGGCAAGAGAAAGAAACAGCTGTGATTTTTGAGTAGGCTGATGTTTAAATCTTATTTGGGATAAAATTTGGAAAGTCTAGCGCAAAACATCTCCAGCGGGCATCCTAGACACTAAAGTTTATTGGGCCAAATCCTCCATTGGTTTAAGTCTGCAGTTCTGCTTACATTGAAGCTAAGGCACAATGTCATACCGCAGGTCTGTTGTATCACTTAAAGATGATAAATCCTGAATTATAGGTCCTGTATAAGCAAGTTACAGAACAGCTTTTTTAGAACTTGAAGTCTCCCTTTCTTGGTGTCCTCTTGTATGTGTGTGGGCAAGTGGTTTAATTACAATGCAGAAAGTGGAATGGCAGACAGAGACATCAAAATCAAAGAGCAAGTCCTGGCTGAACTCCATTAGCAAACATAAATACAAATAGGCACATCTTGTTTGTGACATGCCACAGTCCTTTCCTCCTTTGGTAATTTTACTCTATTCTCTGATATTTGCATAAATGTAAATCGAACCATATGACTTGAACAGGCTTAAGATAGGGGAATCATATGCAAAACTTCTTTTCATTAAATAATTCTCTTCATGCAGTCTTACAATGTTACTGTGAAAATCAGGGAGGATTGGATCTCAGACAGTGAAAGCCTTTATTTAAGAACAGTGGAGGGAGCCCTGCCCTTTAAATAAGAGACATTCTTGGATCAGACACTGGCTGGCATGATGGAAAAAAGGATGTAGCATTAACTTTCATTCCATTCCAAATAACCTGGAACCCATAAAACACAAAGATTCTCTAATTTTAAATCTGCTCCTTTTCTCCCTGTGTCTTCTTTCCATTTTATTTGGGGAATGCTAACTTTGAAATTTCATTAGCCTGCCATAATATCAAACAAGTCATCCTGGACAGCTTCATAGCTTTTTGTACATAAAAACATCTACATTAAAGCCCCTGTGATTAAAAGGTTACTCCCCTAATTTTTCCCAGCCTGCATAGACAAACCACATGTAAAGAAGTGTCATCTTATTTAGAGATTAAAATAATAATTAGTTCAGGAGGCAAAGTATAAGCAACATTGTTTAGAAAAGAAAATCCCTAAGTTGTTTAGAATTAGTTGCTTCTGTTTAAGTTTAAATACATTTGTGTGGATATAAAGCCTTCTTATTAAAAGTGCATACATGTTACAAAAGAAATGTAACGCATAATTCTCTCTCCAATTTAAAACAATAGCACTGAAGGCTCTAATTCTGCAAACCCATCTTTAATCACTAGCCAAAGCACAGATGTCTGATATTACTCAGAGGGTGAGGGAATGTTTCATGTAAATAATGTCTAGTACGTGGTCAATATTGAATAACAAATCCCAAATATACATCTATGATCACACAGGTTTAGTAGATGATGAACTTGTACGATGCTCTGGATGATCTGCCCTGCTGTATTCATGAGATCTCATGGATTTCATTTATGATGGGGCCAGACCGATGTGCTGAGAGCTACAGCATCCATTTATCCATACAGTAACGGTCCCTCTGGAAGTACGACCACATTTGTGCTTAAACTAGCCGCCGAGAAACCAGAGTTAGGTGTAAGAAACACCAACAAAACAACTTTATTCCTCCAGTCGGTTCCCTGAGTCTTCAGCCACCCAGCGACAGCAGCGGCTTCCACACTGTGAGTACCTGCCCTCCAGGATGGTGGCCGAGGTCACCAGCACACTTTATGTAGGCGACCACAAAAATCATGCACTGATAAAAGCACTGCTTCAGTAAACGACCCTTCAACAGCCTGTAACAAAATGCTTTCCAGCGAAGTCAGTTCTGGGCTTTGGTTTACCTTTTATCTGCCAATGGCATGAACTTTTTCAGTAATCACATAAAACTGTGCTGCTGTGTCCAGGAACAGGATATATCCAGGATATATCATCCAAGTCTGTTAAAGAACATAGTTTAGATCTCACCTACACAATTTTTTTATTGTTGCTCTCTGCTACTGGGAATAATGATATTCCCGAGGCTGATGGAAACTGAGGACCTCTGAAAAAACAAGGACCAAGTGCATTTCTCCGACACCTCATGCAATACCACCAGAAGGAGAACAAAATGTAGGGCTTGTACTGCTGTTCTTCAGCTCATTTGGCCAAATTTGCGATGCTGCAGTTAACTAGCAAACGCTATTCTCAGGGCTGAGCTGGTATTATAAGAAAGAAAAACAAGGCAAAAGGATCATGGCTTCTGTTGCAGCAAGAACTGGGGTGTGGGAGTGGGGTACCAACGTCTGCCAAAAGAAAAAAAAAGAACAAAATTGGTAGGGAGAGAGAGATCATTTTAAGTTTCTCAGAGGGTACTGTAAACAGTGGAGAAAGAAGGAAAAACTGGAACTATAAAACAATACTTGGCAGCCAGCTTTGCAAAACAAACATATTTTCGCAAAGTTCTTCCCATCACTGCCACCAACTTTAATAGGCTGTATTTGTCTGAGAGCAAGAAACTCTTTTTAGTTGTCAGAGAAAAGGTGGCGCTGCTTAGTACACTGATAGAAATTCCTCTCTGGAGCCCTACTTCAACCGCACGCTGCTCTCCGTTCACAGAGAGAGGAATTCTTTCCCGCAGGCTGCAAAACCTGCAGCTGGGCTCCATTCACCACCCTTCCCTGGACCGAGGGAGTAGGCTGCTTCTCTTGTGGAGCAAGCCGAAATCCAGCAAGTTATTATTGCCGTGGGTCTAATGGCTCATCACTGTCTGCCCATGACATGCTACTGGCAAAGCACACAGCAGGTCTCCATGAGGCATCAGACCTTGATGGATATGACCTTGTTGGACCCCAGCGTAATTGGGAAAGCTTAATCCCCCCACCGCAACAGAAATGCAGTAATTCCTAAGTATCCCTGATCTCCTCATGAGCATCAAAATTAGTTCACTAATAATTTTACTGCCATATTTCAAACTGGTCAAAACACTTTGAGTTGCTCAGCGGCCAACGTCTCCTCTTCTGATGTGTCTCAACTTGCTGCTTTAGCTGTACAGCAGCAATAATGTATGCGGGCAACTTGATTATGTCTGAGAATTAAGTTAAAGCTAGAAGCCTTGAGACATACAAAGAAAAGACTTTAGGTATGGTTAGGTACTGAAACCTCTGGTTTATGACTCAGGGCACTGCACAGTCACATCACTCCCATGTGAAAATATACCACTACTAATAAAAACTCCTTCAACCTGAGAGTAATTCAGCATGAAATAACCTGGATGGCTCCCTCTCTCCAGGGATGGCTTTTCTTGCCTTTTTAAAGTTTCCTTCTACTGCTGTGGAGGCTCAGGATTTTTTCTGTAGGAAGTGACAGAAGAGGTTAACCCCCCCCTCCATGTCACTACTGTTCACGAGCTCAGCATACGAATTTTAGTGAATTTATTTGGAAACAATATGGTGTGTTACGGTTGTCTGAGCACAAGGGCAGGAGCCAGGGCTGGGCTCTGCTCCCAGCTCTGACACTTACTTGCTGTGTGGCCTCAGACAAACCACTTCATGTCTCAGTGTTTCAATGTCCCCTGCCTTTGAAACAGAAATATTATCATTCACTGAAAACCTTCTCTGAGGATTGCTTGATTACAGAGCTAATACACAGTGTTTTGAAAATGCTGTATGCTATTCCATAATTTTTATTTTCATTACATTATATCTTCCATAGTAACGACTAAAATACCAGGTGTACAGAAATGGATGCTGGAACTGGCAGTTATTGGATAGGAGGAGCAGGTATTTGAAATAAATTAAATCATTTGGGCAAAACAAGATCGTTCACCTACATTCTTTTCTTAAAACTGTCGAAATCATAATAAAAAGGAGCACTTAATGACATTTTGCAACATACTTCTCTCCCCCCACCCCCTGAAAGCATCCTGTGAATGCTCCCTGCAGAAGGCACAGCATCTCTATTCTCCCTTCGCATTTCACCGGGGAAATGAGAACCCAACCAACAACGCAGAGCAGAGAGTCAGTCTGTAAACAGAGAAATTTTCTCAGGCTCCGAGGCCCTTTGCCGGTGGCGGCATTCGGGTGCGGCCACTTCTAGCCACGCTCCTTACTGACTGATGCACTCTGTCTGCAGCGGGGCGCCTGCTCACCGGAGCGGTGGGAGGTAAGAGGAATTAAGGTAATGCATCAGTGGTTGCCAGTGGAGGAGATGGGAAGGAAAAAAAGGAAAAAAAAAAAAAAAAAAAAGGCAAAAGAAATATACTATTTCAATCAAAGTCTGAAATTTGTAGAAGTGGTTTTGGTCTCAATATAGAAAAAATATTTATCCAAGAAACTCCTACTCGGGTGCGAACATCCTACTTCTAGTGGGATTTTGTTTGGCAAAGTGCTGTGAAAGAGTGGAAGCTAATACAGAGCATGTCTATAAACAAATATATTTATTCAGTACAGATTGACACATTCACTAGAGTATTTCAGTGATTACACGTGTAAAACTATTTCCTATAGTGGTTTCCTTTTGTGATTCTGCTAATTTATTCAATCCACCCCATTTTCATGCATTGAATGTTATGAGCCATTTCAGCCACCCAGACTGAAATGTGCGTTTGGAGACTATATGCCTGTTTTTTCATTTCATCATCTACACATAATTATTTGGTGATATTAGGAATTCGAGCTCAAATGGAAGCCAACCAACATTTTAATAGCTTAAAAATCATACAAAATGAAGTCTGCCCTGAGGTTAATGAATAAGAGCCAAATCTTGAGGCTCTCGCTCAGTTTTTACTCACTCCTTATTCAGGCAAAAGTTGAATCAATTGTAGTTGGACTGATTAAAGCCAGAAGAACATATATTTGGACCTTTCTCTCAGGTAAAACTGAATAAATTACCTAGGATTAAGCTGCAGAATGGCATCCAATCGATCTTTCACGTGTATTTCTGCAACACACTGGAGAAAAAATCCAAGTGCTGAGGCAGTTTAAAACAATACTTTAGCAGCAGAATAAATTATTGTACACTACCAGGTTTTATGACATTTATATTAGAAATAGCCCCAAATCAAAACACATTTTCTGGTCCCTCCTGAACTTCTGAAGACCAGGATCAAATCCTAACTTAAAAAATGGTCCACGAAGTATGAAAGCCAGATGCCCTTATCCTTCAAAACAATGCTCCATCCCTAATTTGAACTTTAATCAAGATATATTGTGATACAATTATTTGATTTTTGATGATGGGAAGTATTTATAATTTAGGCAATTAGAGTTTATTCTTTAATTATATGCAGGATGTCCTAATCCTTATGCAAAGAATGCAATGTGCTCGTAAAAAATATAAAGCAGAGCAGTTAATTCCTTTGAACAGTTATCACTTTACTTGCAATTGGTGATAATCACAGAAAGATGCTCCTCCCTTAAATAACGACCCATTTTAGTATTGGCCAGCCATGTCAAAGTAATGACACATTTATCCCTTTCAAGCCAGATCTAAGCATAAGGCTGTGGAAAGGAAAGTAGTATGACAAACAGATTTCTTCATTATATACAAAGCAAATAAGAGAAGGAAAAAAATCGGTAACAGGAACGATCCGGTCATCTGTGAACAATACCCGATCCCCTGATTTGGTCTGTGTGATAGTGGCCCTGCTCACTATCTCCTGACAGCCTGCAATTAGGATCTCAACGCTGACACATGCCTAGCGTATGCAGAACTCAACTGTGGGTAGCTTCATTTGCAAAAGAGCAAGTGGGGCCATGTGAAAAGGAGAGTCTCCTCCTAATTACCACCCATGCTGCAGACCCAAAGTTTTCCAAGCTACACGTATTGGTTCTGCTGCCCCAAGATGTGCCCTGGAGGTGAGTCATCCTGGGTCTCTTCCCAGCAGTTCCTAGCAGTGGCTACCTGCAGGACAGACAGACTCCTTCAGGTATCATCCCAAGCACAACTATAGGCTGGGTGGAGGATGGGTTGAGAGCAGCCCAGAGGAGAAGGACTTGAGGGTATTGATTAGTGAGAGCTCAACATGACCCAGCAATGTGCGCTTGCAGCCCAGAAAGCCAACCATGTCCTGGGCTGTATCAAAAGCAGTGTGACCAGCAGGTCGAGGGAGGAGATTCTGCCCCTCTACTTTGCACTCCTGAGACCCCACCCGGAGTACTGTGTCCAGTTCTGGGGGCCCCAGTACAAGACAGACATGGACCTGTTGGAGCGAGGCCAGAGGAGGCCACGACGTTGATCAGAGGGCAGAGGGACCTCTCCTATGAAGACAGGCTGAGAGAGTTGGGGTTCAGCCTGGAGAAGAGAAGGCTCCAGGCAGACCTTATAGCACCTTCCTGTACCTAAAGGTGCCTACAGGAAATCTGGAGAGGGACTGTTTACGAGGGCATGGAGTGATAGGACAAGGGGTAATGGCCTTAAGCTGAAAGAGGGTAGACTTAGATTAGATATTAGGAAGAAATTCTTCCCTGTGAGGGTGGTGAGGCACTGGAACAGGTTGCCCAGAGCAGCTCTGGATGCCCCATCCCTGGCAGTGTTCAAGGCCAGGTTGGATGGGGCTTTGGGCAACCTGGTCTAGTGGAGGGTGTCCCTGCCCATGGCAGGGGGGTTGGAACTAGATGGGCTTTGAGGTCCCTTCCAACCCAAACCATTCTGTGATTCTCTGATATTTAGACAGGGGTCTAACAGTGCTAATGGCACATTGGCCAGCATGTGAAGAATGCTCAAAGCCATCCAAGCTGCTGGGTAAGGCAGCCGGTACAGAAAACAGACCTTGGTGCTCCTTCAAAGAGCTTCTGGCAAGTTATAAGGAGCAAGGATGTACCAAGAAACTTGGGATCCCAAGGAAGGCCAGACTTTTTTGTTAATTTTACTTTTTAAATGACATTATATCCACATTCATATGCTGGAAAAACTGGTTCACAAGGCAAGATAGACTTCTACTCTCTCTAACGTGTGGCTCAAGTTATCTATAAACTTTCCAGCTGTCTTTCCGTCCGTCTATTCCTTACCTGCCTAACGTCTTGGCAAAACGGCCCATTACAGAGACACTTGACAGTTGCTGAGAATAGCAGAATTCCAAAATGTCCTTCCTAGAATTGACTAAAATTTCCTTTTAGTCATTTCAGATTGATCAGTCTGTAGAGGGGGCAATGATATTTACTTTGCGAAGAAAATGAAATAACTAGGTGGACTCTGAACTTTCACATTGCATTCACTCTCCATAGACCCACTTATACACATTACTTGCCATGGCACACTTTTTACTTAAATGAAACTTATTTTGAAATGCTAGGACAGATCAATGCTATTAACAAACAATATCTCATCAGCCTGACCCATCACATCAAACTCTCTCTTCTTCAATCTCATCTTTTTCTTTTGTATCCAGTTTTACAGAAGACATACATTTATATGCACATCTATAAAACCGATACTCGTCTGAAAACAAACTGGTCGGGCCATGAGATTCTTCTGGCTGATTGCCATTGTTCAGTCATTAAATACAGGCTTACGAATAGGGAGATGGATTACCCGCTTGTAACTCCATCAAGGGCTTTTCATGATATCGCAGCCCATATTTTTTTAATAACATTGAGGAATATTTAAATCCTGTATGAAAGTTTTTTCATAAGTACTTCTTTGATGTTAGAGCATTTTGATTTGTGTGCATGCTGACACCAGAACAGCTCGATTACTGCATGTTCATTTATCAAAGAGTGTGGGGCCGATCCCGTTTGGATGCACAATTATTGCATCAAATACATAACATGCGCTAATCATGCTGACAGCAACACCCCTACTTCCGATGGCTGGAAATACAAGAACAGTAAATAATTACTGTAAATTAAGAGTTAGGTTTCATTAAATGTTATTGCTACTAAAGCAATAAAGGAGTTGTTTATATTAAAAAAAGCAGAAAGGTGGTAGGGGAGTTATTCAGCCCCAAACCTAGAACACATTGCAGTTCCTGGTCTTAAAGCTAATGGGACCCAGTGGATCTGAACTTCGGCAAAGAGAGAGTGTGTTGTCTCAGTCACATTATTTATTGTAATGGTGCAACTCCCTTTTTCTTTGTTTCTCATCTTCCCCCCAGCAGAATGGCTGTTGGTAAGACGGGAATGTCAAATCCAGGTTTTCGGCTCTCCAGTAGCTCTGAATTTCCTGGCTTTTGTGGACTGAAATCAGACCCTTAACGTTGCTTATGAGCATTTTGTTTTGGGTAATTGACATTAATTTTTAGGTTGCATCACCGACATCAATCAGTGCTGTTCTCAGAGGACTAGAGTTAAGGGGCCACAATAAAAAGGCATGAAATTGTTTCTTTTGTTTTATTTTTGGAGCACTTTGACTACTCTATACTTTTCCAGTTGATGTTACATTCTTTTTGTGTGAGACAGTGTAAAACATTACTGCCTGTCTCATTTAAAAGAATACTTTGGTATTACGGTAAATGACTCTAGAGGCTGGGACAGTCAACCCTAGTAAAAATTCAAGCTGATACCTTTTTGTCTATATAATACTTTGAAGAAACTATGAAACAGCAACACATTTCTTTAGAGAGCTATGTTGCCCATTACAGATGTTTTCCATATGGTAAGTGGAAGGTCGGCCCCTTCCCCCTCCACTCATCAGTGTTCTCACATCGTAGAAGGCATCTACAAAGACAACACGGCTGTAAATGATATTCCACAGAAGCCTCCATCAGCACGTACTGTGAATGAACAAGCTGATTTTCATTGTACAGGGCAGAAATATGCACCATTGTAGCCCATTTATGGTGAAGATTTTGACTCTTCAGCTTCCCATTGTACCAGCGTACCGCACAAATACTCAAGGGTAAGTGGTCAAGAGAAGCCAGGCTAGCCTTCGGATGCTAAGACGATGAAATGGAAAAAAACAGATTAATTTGGCAGAGATTACTGCAGATTATCATGCTGCAGCGGGTTCAACACCTCATCCCTCAAATCCTTATGAGTGGGAAGGAAAATTTTCTCTCACACAAGATCATGATTTTAAGGGGAGAAGAATCTGAGGCACCTCAGTCTAGGGGCTAGACCTATTTTTTACACACTGGTACATACACAGGATCACAGGTTCACCTTTATAACAGATAGTCTTTGGGTGAAGAATTGATCTGCTGCCCCATACTTTGTGTTGGTCCCATCAATACATAATAACAGCTGTAATTAAAATGGACTTAGAAGCACAGCTGGATTTTTAAGAGAGTAGAGTTGTACTTCCAAATGTTCAGCACCTGTAATGGGAACCACATCTTCAAAAGATCTTAGTGCTTCAAACCACCATTTTGTCATGCTTACAGTCTGGTTCAAAAGAGTTCATCACTGGCATTTTTTTCTAGTTCTTTATTATCAACTCTATTCTCTTTCACCTTAATTAAAAATCCTTCCTTCTCTGCAACTCAGTTCAGTTTATTCATTCCTTGCTTCCCAGCCCACTCTCCCATCTTTCCGTAAGTCATGACTCTCACTCACTTTTGCCCAGCATTTCTCTCTACTGTTTTTCTTTCCAAGCTCATTTCTGCAGGCCCTTGTCTCTTACTGACATCATCTCCTCTGTAAAGAAGTGAAGGGCTTCTCTGTCTTGATATAATTCCATCCAAAACTTACTTCATCCTCCTCTGACCAGCTTTTGGCTCTGCAACTGTATTAGCAGTCCTTGCAGAAACTATAGAAAATTTGATCTATCGCTTATTATAGTTGTAGGACAGAAGAAGAGTTTTAGCAGTACCAAAGGGGGCATTGGGCATGCAAGAGAAATTTGATTTTTCTATATAGGAGCAGGAGGATCATAAATATCAATTTGGAGTCACCAGCAGTTGGCATCCAGGGCTTAGAACCCTCAAAAGCTTGAGGGAGTTTTTGTACTTCCCACAAGCTTACGTTCAATCTTGGATGTTAAATATAAATGAAGCATGCAGTTTTCTTTTTTTTGGCTGTAATTATTCAGTTTGCTTAAGGAAAAGAAAGCAAGAGGGAGAGGAAAAAAAAAGGCACACACTACCTTCATGTCAAAGAGAAGCATGTTTGTGCCTAATCCATTGAAGAAATTGCTCAAAAATACTTCACCTTTGTGGAAATGTTCCCCCTGTGAAAATCTGGGGCTTCTGCCCCAGAAATGGAGGCCCCTAGGTTTGCCCTCCTCCAAGACTGGATGAACTCACAAGCCATCATTTCTAGCAAGCTTCTATTTTTCCTTGATAAATTAGTGTCACGTAATTGCTGTAATATTTCCCTTCCCTTTGTCTTTAGCTGGGCATGATTCAACTGAAAATGCATGACTAAGTCTCACATAGCACTTAGCAAATGCAGAGATATTGTGGAGCAGAGTATGTTTGGGGGGGGATGTTTATTCCTCAAGGGGAGCTGTTGATGGGGTGAATCTTTGATCCTGGCCCTCTGCAGGGGGGACGACATTCATCCACCCCAAAGCAAACAATCCTTTTTTGCTATGTACCATGTAGTGCTTACGACAGCTGCTACAGAGAATGAAACTGGGGACAACCAAAAATAAGCATGTCCACACTGCATAATAAAATATCTTGGTCCTGATCTGGAAGAGAATATAGCAAAGACGACTGCTGATTCAACTTTGGCTTCTGAAGCGACCAGCTGGGGTGCCAAATGGAAGGCATTTTTGTCTTGTGGGCAAATTTTTATCAGGCACCAGGCAGAGTCAACCAACTAATTACTCACAGGCCACTTGCCCAGTATGAAAAGGGAACAATTTTCAATCTTTGACAGATTGGATTTGAACAGGGAACAGAAGTGAAAGCATCTATTGTCCATTATCCAGTCCAGCCCTGAGACTTCCAATTTCTCAGTTACCATGTAGCCAGTTCAGAAAAGGTTTGTCAAGCAACAGCCTCTCTAAACAAATTACATCAAAATTCCTTACACTATGCCACATAGTCAACTTGCCTTTCCAAAAAGAGCCACATAATAAGTTTCTAACAAGGACATTGGTTATTAAAGTACTCTAGATTTTCTAGGTCAAAGAGGTGAAAGGCCACATCAAAATAACTGAAATAAAATATTCTTTAAATCATGTGTATTTACTTACAAATACCAAAAAGCAAGATATGAAAAGACCTGCTGCTATACTGACCAGAATTCAGTTAACTATTTTGAATTACCATCTTCTTGATGAAAGCAAGATTTAAGGCTTCAGAATTGTTTTTTGGAAGTACCCAAACAGTTCAAAACCAAACAGAGCTTAGTAGAAGCTGGTTCCTTCTTTCTTTTCCCACTTCTTCCTCCAAAATGTATAAGACAGACACAGCAAAGAAAAACACGGGTAATGCATGTTGTTCCTTTTGTACAATTAAAGGCCAAAAGTAGATACCTTTTGTCACATATACACTTGCTTAGGTAACCCAGGGATCTAAACTGAGAAGTGTAAAATTTCTTAATGCATTTACAATGCGGAAGTTTTAAAAATTGCCATCTGTATCTCCTACTTCCTAGAAACATTAAGATCTGAGACTTCTGAAAAGAACATTGGATCATTTCAGTATATTTAGAGACATGGTTTTTCACAGTGCTGCATCTTTATATTACTTGATAGGAAGAGAAAAACATATTTTTGCTGCAGTTTTCTTCTTTAGGAGACACCCCTTATTTTTCAACTTCTTAAGTATATTCAAACACATACTTACTGTGACACCTAGAGCCGTTGATTAATTTTTCAAGAAATATGCTTTGTCAATAATACAATTAAAAACATGTCCTATTTCCTAATTTTCCAAGTTTTAGTCTGTAATGATGATTTTGCAGTAGTTGAATGAAACTTATTGAGAATGGATGTGTACTTAGGTAATAAAACATTGATTTAAAGAAAAAAAAGAAAATAAGGAGAGTCAGATTGAGTGTCTAAAATGGGTGCAAAGGAGCACCATGTACCTTCTAATATGGGGCACGGACCAGCTCAGTACAAGTGAAACAGTGAAGTGAGAAGAAGTGGGTGGGAACGGCAGTGGATGTTCCCGTTCAATAAAGACTCGGAGCAGTCTCTGTTGGTGGGCTCCACAGACCCCCAGATGTAATCCTGCCCCCACCCCACACTTCCTGGCAAAAAAACCAAACCAAAACAAAAACCAAAACCAGTTGGGGTGGGCTGTGGTACCACTTGCCTTCCTTCTGGGTGAATCCAGGGAGGAAGGGATCAGGATAAATTATAGGTCCCTGCAAAAGCTCTGTGTGTTTATGATCATGCCATCTGGAAACAGTGATAACTGCACTATTAATGGAGGCGTTACTACAGAAGATCTGCCGTGTCTATTAAAACCAGCCATGCTGTGTGCTGGCTCATGATACGTTTGCTCTAATTTCCTCCCTGACATTTCATTCCTAAAGCTGTCAATAACCCGTTAACCTTCCTGGCAGTAAAACTCTAAACCAAAGTCCTATTTCAGCTCTGATTTTGAATCTGAATTGTGATAAGCAATACCAAAGGCTAAGTTTACAATACACAGTTGCCCTAACCTAAATCATGCTATATGTAGGCGGTGGGTTTTTTTCCTTGCTTACACAAAGCCCTTCGCATGATAAACCAGGAAACAACGATCTGATATCCTAAAATTAATTTCTTAATTTGATGGCAGAACAGCAAATGTTCTTTACTGGTAACTGACAGCTTGATCCTGCAGTTTCGAATGGCCAGAAGTGTCCTGTAATCAGGGGAATTGCTCCCATTCATACCGTTTAAAGCCAGAAGGGAAAATTAGATCATCTAGTCTGACCTCCTGTGTACCACAGACCACAGAATTTCAGCCAGTTGCCCCTATTTTGGGCCAGTACCCAGTTTAACAAAAGCATATTTTCCAGAAATTCATTTGACCTCTATTTGGAGTCATCAAGAACTAGACAATGCAGAACTTCACTTGGTAGTTTGTTCCACTGTTAATTTCCTTGTGCCTAATTTCTAACTTGAATTTCTCTGGTATTACTTTTCTATATAAATACAAGTTATAAGAACAGCAATTATGACTGTCTCCACAACAATGGTAACATTAACGTGTAAAGAATATGTCCAATCGGGATGTTAAGGAGCCTTTTGGCCACATGCACAGAAATATTTAAGCACCGGCTGATCCAGATAAGCCCATTACTGGACTTGCTGAGATGTCTGAGTCAGGTACAAAAGGATACATCTATGGAAGCATTTTAGTTTGGATCAGGGGTGCGATTTTGAAACAAATCTCCCATTCATCCCCACTTTACTGCACATCGGTTTGCACCGTGGCATGATTTCAGAGCACGCTAACTGGACTCTTTTTGGATAAAACCAAATCAGAAGATGCACTCCAACCACTAACAGGCATTCAGTCAAGGGAGCCAGACTAGACCTCGTGCTAGCGTGAAAGTAAACCCCGCTGAAATGCTCATCGTGTGCATGTCGGGTCAGCACCAACCATTAGTCTTCTTCACATCTGCTCTTACTTGCAAATTAATTCCCCCTGACTTGAAAGAACCTCGCGCCAGCAGCAGCAGAGAATAGAAAATCAAGCTTTAGCTCCTGTTTCAGGAGAACAGTAATTGGAGGAATTAATTTAGTTGAACAATAGCTGGGTATTAATCCATAATGTGAAGAACAATGGCAGTGATCAGAGGGTAACACAGCCAATAGAGTTCCCTTTCCCAGTGGTACCCTTACATTTAAGAAATAACAAATATCGTAGACTAATTCGCCTGGCTCATCCTGAAAAGACCAAGTCAGAAAACAAAGGGCTTCTAGGAGAAGTGCCAAGAAAAGATAACGGGAGACACTCACATGGAAAAAGGACAACAAATACGACCTAATAAATAACATAATTCAAGATGCAGAAATGGCTATTCCACAAAATTTGAGAGGCAACTCTTTGTGTCCAGTCAATGACCTCAAATATACTGTCCAAGGGAAGAAGAATAAGAATACATCTTCAGAACCTCCATCCATTTACCAGGTCCAAGAGATATAGGTGAATTAAGCATTTTATGCTAAAGGAAACTTAAAATGAGACGTGCAATTTCACACAAGACCACTTAAGATAGATAGTTGTTTTCTGTGGCTGCCAGACCAGCAGTGCCATTGTCAGAAATAAGTGCTTCTGTGTGGGACAGAAACTACCAAGAAATGAGCAAAAGGCAGCAAGAAGATGGCTAGATCAATGGTCACCTTTTATTTTTGTGGAGGAAACGTCCTGAAGAGTATAAAGGTCAATGCATGGGTGATCATGGCAAACCAAGATTTATTACAGAGATCTTTACGGAAGTGACTGACACATCAGAAGTAAGAACTATTTCAGTCTTAGTTCACCGCAGTTTTCTCCATCTTTCAAATCATATTTCCTGTAGGTGTTCACTTCCAGGAGCTGAAAGGCAGAAGAGCTATCAGATTGGCCACTATGACCTCTGCTATATCACAATTCCTAGTTATCCCATCTTTTCACAACACAATAGTAGCATATAACTTTTATAATGGGAAAAACAATCACGAGAAATTTCAGCATGCACTTTCAGTAGAGCACAACCTCTCTTTAGTGTTTTCATAAAAAAAAATAAATACCTTTCTCTTTTGCTTCTAATATTTTCAGCTTTCCAAGGGACTGATTTATTTTTGTGATTTCTCCTTTCTGCAATGAAGAACTAAAGTACTGAAATATTCAAAAAACAATGAAAATATTTGTTCTAACCAGGGCCAAATACCAACATAAAACACACAAAAACTTTGCTCTTAGCCTCCCAGCAAAGGTCTGTCAATCCAAAGGTCTGAAATACACTGCAGAAAAGAGCAGACAGAATTCATGCTGATCTAATCAGCGACTTTTGGGGATGTCCAAGACTGGAAATAGGTGCTAATTTAAAATAAGATTTTAAGTTTTGGACTTTTTGGGAAGGTAACCAATATCTAGAAGAACTTTGCAAAAAGATAAACTTGGTCTTTGAATTGCAGATACAACTGAAAGAAAAAAGAAATTCCCAAAAGGGGGAATCTGAAAAGAATAACAAGGTGATTTTGAAAACCTTGTAAGGTTCCAGTAAGTCTCTTTGGTCTTTGACTCTTTGGCTGGTGATGCTGTATATATGCAAACAGTAATCAGTTCCAGGCCTGCAGTAGCAGTGCTCACTCATAATAGAATAAAATTATAGCTTACATAGGAACTCAGAATTGAGAAAATCTCTGACTATTTGGCAAAGGAAAGTATCAGGAAAGCAGAGGGGTGGAGAGAGAAAGGTTGTAAGGAGTAAGAAAAGAAAATTATACTGTTCAGACAAATTACAAAACATAGGAGAGAAGAGGGGCAGAAGGACAGCAACAGCAGAAGGATCACAAAGCAAACTCAAGAATAAACAAACATGGCACAAGTCAAAGAATTTGACAGCAGGTATGCTCAAGGAACCTGGGCCATATATATATGTGTATATATATATATAAAAAAATATATAATATATATGTAATTATCCGTGGAGAAATGTCCTTGCCACTGCAGTTAGTTTTCACCAGCATATCAAGACATTCTCTGATAGACTGATATATGTACATGACAGTCTTCAAAATGAAATTCAGTATACTCCTGTCCACACTGGAAACCTCACCTTCTTACCCAGTCCCTGCTAATGTAACCGGTTGGGCCTGGAAGGATGCCATATGTGATCATCTCCTGTATTACAGCTTTCTTTGTCGATGCTGGAAACGAAACCTCAGGCATGATAATACCAAGAGTTAACACACACCAGCACTGCTATGCCAGCTCAAACCAGTTACATTTTTCTGACTCTGTGGTGGTTTTGAGTTTTCCTTCTCTCCTTCCCCCTCCTCTGATCAAGGACACACATGGCTACCCAAAAGCAGCAAAGCCTTTCTACCAAAATTACTCTCCTTTAGTAACAAGACCGCAAAAGACTGAAACACACAACACTGTCTGCCACCACCCTATTCTGGTTGATTGTCTTTTAATAGCTACAATAAAGTTGTGCAAAGGAATAATATTCCACATCCTTGACTCTCCCAGGCAGTATACGGATGATCCCAAAGGAAAGCATGCCTTAGCTGAATCTGCTACTTTATGAGTAAAACAGGAAGTTCAGTCCCCTTTTATTGTACCTTTTTATTTTTGAAAGGCTGCCCAAACAGCTCCAAGTTGAGTTGAAGCAAAGTTATTGATGTCAAAAAGCCAAGATCTTTCGCCATGGCTTGCTGAATGAGGAAGGAAGAAAACTGTTTGTACTCAGCTGTCCTTTGCTTCTCCAGGCTAGCTTTGAGCCAAAGAAGCAGGAAGAGGAGAAAGATGAATAAGTGAAAAGGGATAATGTTTATCTTTTAACAAAATCACAATGTTCTGCTCCTAGCTCTAGCAGCCAAGACTCGCCGTTGCATCTTTAAGACAGATAGTCTCTTCTCTGAGAGACGACAGGCTAATTATAGTGCTCCTGCCAGAGGGAACTCACACATGCAAACCATTATGTAAAATATAATTTTTTTCTTTAAGAATGCTCAAGATCATTAGACATGGTTTTTTCAATGCTAGAAAATCAAGCCAAAAATGAAAATAAACAGTTTCAAGTATTTGCAACATAATTCCCTCATGCATTTATGGAAATATAGTAAAAAGCGCCTTAAAAATGTGGTTTGACATTTCATGCTGCTCTGTTTTTCTGTTTTTCCAGTTCTCAACATTTGCCCTCTTGTCCTGTATCATTTCAGTTCCACTGCAGTTTGGAAGAGATGATGGTGGTAGCCTTTGTCATTTCCACAGTACTTTTCAGCATTGTTTCAACTAACGGGTGACAGAAAGCATCACAAGGACTTGCCATAAATGACACAAAGGCTTTCTAAATTCTATTCTGCATAAACCAAATGTAAACTCATTGTATGCAAACACGATAGAACTGTTCACCAAGAGAATTACATGTACAGCACTGCTTCCCTAACAATGTGCTTTAACAAATTAAGGCTGAAGTGATGATCTACATTTAACATGGAAATACTGTCCCTTTTTCTGAGCCTCCCTTCCTCCAGAAGAAGGGGTTTGTTTGATACACTAACACCTTCAAGAGCAATCCTCACTTTAAGACAAATATGGAAAAAATTCACCGTTTGGCTATGATGATGATGATGTGAAATAGCTTCATCTCTGTTTTATGCAAAGAGAACTGAACTCCTGCCTATCTAAACTAATTGGTATTTTAAAGGTTTTGTCTACTTCATAAAGCACAGGACTATTGACAAACCAAACACCGTGGTCTAATGGATTAAGCAAGCAACTGCATGCCACAGATTCCTGAGTTTTAATCCAGACTCTCTTGGTGCTCACCTTCTTGTTCCATAAAATTGAGATAATATTTATCCTCTACTTCATGAGGGTGTTGTGAGAGTGAGTAAATGTTTGGACAGCTCTTCAAAAGGTCAGGTCCTAACTAGGCACCTATATTTTACTGAAGTAAACTGTTTCCTCAGATTCCCATATGATCATGGCCCCCTTCTCCAGAGCCTCTCAGATCAGTTCGTAATAACCATCCACATGCATAAAGTTAGGCACTGATTTGGGGCTTCAGAGTGATTTCACCTGTAAACCCACTATGTATATAAATTATCCCCTTACCACAGGATTAATTCAGAAAACATAAGTGCTAAGGAACTTTTAACTTATTACTGATCTTAAGCCAGCAGCACGACACCTCCCATGTTGGTAATGTCAGTCAATTTTAAAATTGTCATTTAAAATCAGAATTGCATCAAAACATAAAGTGGAAAAATAATTTATTTTATAAAAAATGTTTTAAGAGCCACTTTCTTCTAGATACTTCAGCAACTGATGTTCTATAAAGGTTTAAAATAAAAAGCTTTAAAACCCTATGTTTTATTAGATGGGCAATTCCAGAGACTCGACACACCGTATAATCCCATCAGTGGTTAGTTCTTAACAAACAAGTCACACATATGGAAAAAAGGCCCTAGACCAAGGCAGGAGGCAAAAAGAGGTTAAATTGGTTACAACCACGTTTTTCCTCAGTTTTAACTCATAAGTGATGACATAAAACTCAGAAAAAAACAGCTCCAACTTGAAAATGATTTAAATTTGCCAGCTCCAGCCGTTTCTGGAAGAGAGCCAGGCTTAATTTGGATTTAGGCTTCTCAAAGTTTGCACAGCTCTAACTTTAACCTGCTGCAGCCTCAAAAGCGGACCTGGTTAAGAGACACAAAAAATATTCCATGTAATTCAACACAAGTGACAGTCTGTTCTCTCCAGGTACCTGAGCGCTGGATCAAAATGTTTTAGTTGCTTCGTTCCAGGAGGGGGTGGTGACGTGTCTTTATGAGCAAAGCTGTCCACCTTAGAAACGCCTTCTGTACCGATCTAACACTGCATAAGGATAATGCTTACAAGAGGGAATAGGACTTGTTTTCCAGGAGGGAATATTTTCAGAGTCGAGCTTGTAATTTGTATTTGCAAATCTCCAAATTCAACAATTTCTCAGCCTCTATAAACTTGCAGATGGAAAGATCCTGTATTTGGAATAAATAATGTCTAAGCTTCACCTTCATTACAGGGCATTTTCTGTCAGAAGAGTGCTATATCCTGACTCCTGGAATACACAGAAGCCCTTTGTAGTAAAGCTATCACACCAGGCTGTTCCAAGTGCACAGCTAAGGAGGTTAGCATTAATAGTACCATAGAAGGACTGGGAAGGAAAAAAAAAAATAAAAAAAATATCCTGACAAGCATTGATTGGGAATACCAATAGCTCTCTCAGAATCCTGCCCAAAATTCAAGGGCAGTTTTTATTTTAATACATAGAAATGAACTTTTATACTTGTTAAAAAAAAAAATTAAAAAATCACAACATTGAAACATAAGTACATTTATCTTTTTACTATTTTTCCAGCCCTTTTCCCAAAATCTGCTGGTTATTAAAATGTTGCTGTGTAAATAAAAAAAGGTTCTGCTTTATGACTTGCTTTCTCTTTTCCCTGCTTACACACACAATGTGATCATTGTTCACTAGATTATGCTCATTCTCATAGCAACAGGCTTTGATGTCACACAGCAAGTGCTATGACTTCATTATATGTATACGGAACACAGAAGGATTGTGTGAAAACATTACCAGTCTACACAATAGATATCCAGTGCCCGAATCAAAACCCAACAGAAGCTTTGGAGCATGTCTCTGACCATCAGGAACATATAGCACACATACAAACCACATAGGGGTACACAAGAATACCAGTTACAGCTATACAGTGTTTGATCAGAGGATCTCAAAGCATGGTTTGACATCAATCCTCCCAATGGCATTAAAGAAGATAAAAGATATTCTTACGGGAAAGCAAAATGGGGGGGAAAAAAAAATTCGGTAGTATTCTACTTGTCAATAGCAAGTTGACAACATCACCACCACCATCTGTAGTTCACACAACCCTGAGCTAAGCAGTAGTGATACCTGCAGCATGCAGTAAGACCATATAATGCTGAAGCCTACAAAATAAGGGACTATGATATTCTTATTATTATTACTATTACCAATAAGCATCATATAAAAAGACGCATCAGATGCTGAATGCTGTTGAAGCGGATGTAACATGAGAGAGTTGTGCAGTTCTTAAAGATGACTGCATTTTCTATATTTTAATAGGTAAGAATTAGGTGTTTATAAAACACAATTGACCACATGAAATTACGGAGTGGAAGGCACCTTTTTTCATAGATCAAACAGCATGTGGTAACACCATGAAGACTGCACATGTGGCTGCTCTCAGGGCCAGGGTTTAAGACTTCAGCTTTAGAGCAGCCAATGACACTAAAACTTGACCTCAAGTTAAAACAGTCTCAGGGAATATTCCTGGACTCCCAGAAAACCTCTTTGCACTTAAATTGTTCGACTAGCCCCAGGAATGCTTTTGGCACAGGGCAACGACCATTCCCCGAGGCGGGGACACAGCTCAGAGGTATGCGGGGGCCAGAAACCATTCTCAGGAGGCGGTTTGGAGATGGTCACCCTATTTTAGAGGATAAGAAAACTGAATAATATGGACACGGGCCATTCCATGCTTGTTAGCCTCAGTGTCAGAGAGCACAGACACAGTTAATCTCCTGGTACAGACATAGCTTTATGCAGTCAACTCCCCAGGCTCCTCCGAAAACCTCAGCCCAGATAGCTGGAAAAGTGTCCTAATTGAGTAGTTAATAATTGCAGTGCAAGCGAGCATACTTTCTAACTTAAAAGCTATTATTTTAATATCCATATGAGAAACATGCTTTGCTGAGGAAGTCAAACACGAGGCAAAACAGGTATCTTTGTGTTGCCGTGCAGGCTGTGTTTATATGCTGATAAGGTCTTGTTCCACTAACGAGGGGAAAAAAAAAAATAGCCTTCACTTTCCGAAAAGCTAACTGCTTTATCTGACACAGCCTCCCAGAAAAGCAGTGTCCTTGCGTTTTAGAATGGGCAGCCTGCCAGCTTGAGCTAAATTGCCTACAAGGAAGAAGACATAATATTACATTTAATATCGGAAAACATTGTAATTTGCTTTTTGCTTGCAATTCTATCTGACAAAAACAAAGTGGTTGGGGAAAAAGAAACAACATAAGGTTTGCCTGGCTGCTGGCAGCTCCTTAACCCTATCTAGTGGGGAATGCTTTGCTTGATTCAGAGAAAACTATCATAGGGCCGATAAAGACAGGATCAATAAAAACATTCGGCTGAGAAATTCGTTCACTGGGATGAGAGAGAGAACAGCCCAGGGTGGCAGAGTTTAGAGAATGGATGAATACAAGAAAAAGGGAGACAGAGTGTAAACAGCGATCTCCTATTTCTTTTCTCATGCCAGAAAAGATGGGAAAATAAATAAATAATGACATTTAATCCTATCACTGAGCCAGTTTAATACAGGTATTTATATAAATACTTAGATCAGATATAGTTCTGTTACAAGAAAACCTCCTCCTGCAAAGTGTAACTTAGAGAAACATAGTAGTGATTGTACTAGAGTTACAGTCATTATTTATTCTTCCTTCCATTTTCTCTGTTCAGTCTTGAATGCTATGTGTGACATACTCTACACTTCATTGCCATAATTACATCCCATATTTGAGTATTTCAAAGGATACGGGGCTCCTCAGTGATCCAACCCAGAACCCAAATATGCCATTCAGACATGGCAGAGTCACAAAAGAGGAACAGCCAAAAAGAAGGAAAAAGAGAAAAAAGTCAAAGATGACAATAATGAGATCATTAAACGCAGAAGCAAATGATGCTGGAAACTAGCAAGGATTTTCTGGAACTGTTCTGGATGGGCAGGTAAATTCTCTCTTCAGCTTGTGGAAGAACATATCGAACTTTTCCACATTCAGATTTTTTTTTTTAACATGGACATCGCATTACCTGGTTAAGTTGTATATTTTGGGTATATGTGTAATGTAGTGAATATTTTGGTTTAAGCTGTAATTCGCAACAGGCAGTGCATTTCTGGACGATTATAACATGTCTCTGGTAGCGTTTTAAGGCACAAAGCCAAAAGACTGGATGACTTAAACTACCCGAGATGTGCAATAATCCCCCGGAAATGCTCTGGATTGTCTTACAGCTATTATACAATGTGATATTTATATTATGCATATAAATAAGAACAGTTATGGCTGTGTATTTAGTAAGTCTTACTCACATCAGTACAGCCTATTAGCAGCAAACCTAAATGTTCAATTCTGTCAGAAATTTCTTTCAGTTTAACAGCTGCCACCTCTACAACTCCCAGTCACCTTCACCGAGATGCATAAAGGTGGCTTCATGATCAAAACTAATGGGTGCACTTGCAGCTTACTTGTCCTGGTTTATTTAGCTGCTTTGGATATGGTCAGCTGTATATCCTTAAAACCACAGCTTCCTTTAGCAGTCATGACTTTATCCTCTCACTACTCACCTTCCACTTCTCATCATCCCTTTAGCATCTCCCTTTCAGAGACCTATTTCTTCACTCCTTTTCTCTGGGACTTAGAGTAATTCAGCCTTCTTCTATTTATCTTCTGTCTCATTTTCAGGTAATTTCTGTGCCCGCTTGAGCTAATGACACGTGCACCCATAGTGCTTACATCTGCCTCTGGACTGCTCTCTCACCTCTTCTGTCTGATCCTGCCTCTCCATCACTGTCCCTGACAGCTCCAACTAAATATTTCTCATTTTAATCCACTTCACACATCTAAAATGAGACTCATGTTCATACACTACTTTTAGCTCAATGAGGTTTCAAGTTCAAATTAAAAGAGGCTTGGGGGGTGATTTTACAGACATGGCAAAAAATGACAGAAATCTCCAGCAGTATCAAGAATTTTCAAGTCCATCAAGTACTTTAAACTTCTTGGTGCCACATTTTTCTGTATTTGGGTATCTGCCTTGCAAGTAAATATCTGTCTATTCATAACATTGAATCTGATTCCTATTAAGTATACGTTTAAAATGCAGCTCTTTTTCTATCTAATTCTTGACACGTAACTTGTTTAAAGGGAACGGATGTAATAACATTCCATAGAACTTCTACTGCTGTTAAATGAAACTTTTAAAAAACTAAAAATTCATACAATATACTTGGAAACATAAAATATTCTATTTATGTAGAGTTTTCAAATACTATTAACATGAGATGAAAAATCTCAATGGAAAAATCAACTTCTATCTTAAAATATTTTTACAAATTACTGTTATAAGCAAGATCTCTCATAGCTGCAATTGAAAGAGAGAGAAAAAATATCTTACTGTTACCTTTACTTTTTCAATAAATCTGAGATTATTTTTGGTATAGTAAGTTCCAGCTGTTCTCTTACCCTCAGTTTTTTAATCTATATTTTTATATTTTATTCACTGAGAACAGAAAGAAAATATATTTACATAATTAATAAAATGGGATTATAAAACTGGTAAGGCAATTCAGAGACATAAGGGATATCAAAACTACTTTTAAGATGACTAACAAGAACGGAGATATGCAACACAAATCTGAAAATAGCATTCTAAATATAAATATGGCATGAATTATTAATATTTTAGGCTTAATAAACCAAACATAATTTGTACTGTACCTAACAATCCTATCATTAAGTCATTACAGTGCTGTCCACCATCTATATGAATTAAAAGCAAGACATCCCAAAATCTCTTCTGCTTATTTAAGGTGCATTTGTCTCAATTTTTAAACCATAGACATCTCTCAACTGAGCTAGTTACCCTCACCTCCATTTATAGCCAGTGCTGAGAAATATGCTGTCTAGAAGGACATGCATCTCTGAAAGTGCCTTCTCCTATATGTCTGCATTTGACAAGATGAATTCCAATCTCTTGTTTTGGAAAATCTGAACTTCTTTAGTTTAACCATATAAAATTCCACAATTTATTTGATTATATATGTTATTTTAACCATGTTGACCATATAAAGTTGAGTTTTCTGAAAAAAAAAAAGTGGCTAATCATGAACATTTTCATCAAATGGTAAATTATTATGGGCTTCCTTTAAATATCAAGCCAGTTGTCAACAAATCAGACTATTAACTGCGACTCCTGAAACCGTATTTATTTTTTTTTCAATGACTGCAAAGTTCATTAAGCAATATACTTAACCATAATGACTTGTCATGCAAGCAACCCTTCCAGCTTATTGCAGCTTAAAGATAGGAGTACTTGGTATGAAAACAAGAGCGCACAGATCTCCTTTTACAAACAGGAGAAATTAAGGTTCCAAAGTATGACTGTTCTGAATTTACACACCTTACAAACTGGAAAGTGAAGAGTTTAGAAAAGCATACACCTTTCATTCATGGGTAGGATAACAGAAACGTTGCATTTATAAAGTCTGAGCGTATAACGAGAATTCAGAGAACCGTCGTGGTGGCTTTCTTAGACCGCACAATAGTACATTCAAGTTGAGTCACTGGACTGCATCCTCTGCAAGTGCATCCTACAACACTTAGCTACCCCCAAATACTGATGTTTTTAAAAACATATGTAACATTTAAATTAGCCGCAGCAGTACCCTTCTATAGCACGAGCCAACTGGTACAGCTGCAGCCATCTGGGGCCCTGTTGAGCAAGAGCGTGTGGGTGGCCCTGCAGCCTGGTCCAGTTTAGCACACTCATCACCGCACAATTTGCAGATGAGTTTCCGGATGAGCTATCGTGCATTCTCAGGATAAGCCATGCACCTTATAGTTCAGAAAATGCTGTTTTCAGCATTCTCCTCTGACAGTCCTAGGACTAGTGTTAGTAGAGTGTGGAGACCCAAAATTAATCCAGCTGCACAGCAGAGAAAAATGACTTTCAGATAGAATCTTGAATTATTATTATTATTCCTCCTGCTTTTCTGGGGAAGGCAGATAGAGAAGATACATTCTATTAACGAAGCCTGGGCCTAAAAAAAGTGTACCACTGCATGTTAATGCCTTTTAGTTTGGTTTAGGAAAAAGCGACAAGCAGATAACCAAATCGGTTCTGAAGTATTTCACCCAGGAAAGATATCTCAAAAAATAACCTTGAAGCCATAAAACAACTGTTTACCAAGTCTTGTTCCACTTTGTTATGAACACTTTGACTCAGTGCTAAATTAAGAAATACGCCTCAAGAAGGAGCAGTCCATAAGATACGTTATCAGGTTGTAATGAAGCAACAGGCACATCCAGCCACCAGGAACAACAACCTCTCATGAAACTCACTCAGAAAAACATGTCCCAAGTTTTTAGTTTTGTAAAAGCTCACCTCTGACTGATCTTTTCTGAAGCACAAACTCCTGACAGAAGGACTGGCTAAACTGTTTGTTGACCATGGATCCCAGGTAATGAAATCATGGTATATTTTATGCTGCCTTTATAGAATATACTTCATTAATGGGAATTACATCCAGGACACTCCAGTAAGTCACCTTATTTGCACAGCTCGAAAAGTAGAAAATGACAGCAAATTCAGCTGTTTGCACATTGGCTTGAATTTCAGACTTCATAAAACCCTACAGTTCTGAAAGGGAGGATCATCTTAACTGCATTTTGAGACCAGATGATGACAGACTAGCTGAGCTTCCGGTGAAGTCCTATCAACACTTTAGTGGTTGGCAGCACAGCTACTGTGATCAATTAGGTTAATTAAAACTGTATGGCACGCAGGCTTCATGTGCAATTCCTAGCATGGTTAGAAGGGAGGCAAATGTGTTACAGCATGATTTTAACTGTAATGGGTACATCTATAAAGCCTTTCGAAAGCAGGTCTTGAATCCCAAGAATGATGAGAAGACAGAAAACTTGAATTTACACAGTTCGTAAACATGCTCTCAACTACATTGCAATTCAGACTCATTGAGGTTGGAAGGTGCCTCTAGAGATTGCCTAGTCCAACACCTTGCTGAAAGTTGGATCACCCAAAACAGGTTGCTCAGGGATATATATGCTTGAGTTTGGAATATCTCCAAGGATGGAGACTCCACAGTGTCTCTGGGCAGCCTGTTCCCATGTTTGATCACACTCACAGTGAAAAAGCCTTTTTTCTTTTTAAGTGAAATTTCCTGTATTTCAATCTATGCCCATTGCCCCTTGTCTTTTCAGAAGGAACCGCTGAAAAAAGTCTGGCTCTGTCTTCTTCGTTTCACCCTAATCAACTATTTATACACCTTGATAAAGTTCATCTGAGGCTTCTCTTCTCCTGGCTGAACTGTCCTAGCTCTCTCTCAGTCTCTCCTCATATGAGAGATGCTCCAGTCTCTTAATCTTTTTAGTGGCCCTTCACTGGACTTGCTCCAGTATGTCCGTGTCTCTCTTGTACTGGGAAGTTCGGCACTGGATCCAGCACTCCAGATGGGTCTAATGCCGAGCAGAGGGGAAGGATCGCCTCCCTCGACCTGCTGACAACACCCTGCCTAATGCAGCCCAGGGTGCTGTTGCCCGTCTTTGCCACAAGGACCCATTGCTGGCACACGGTCAACTTGGTGTCCACCAGGACCCCAGGCCCTTTGCTGTAAAGCTCCTTTTTCAGATGTTTCCCTGTGGAAAGACCCCACATGACATGTGACAGGAGAGCAACATAGGTTGAAAACCTGAATATAAGCCCCCTCCCTGAGGACAGTATCATGCCACACCAACCAGACATAAGTGAAAAGAAATAAGTGAATGGAGCATGGATAAGAGAGGGTACCATGCTGCAAGCTTGCTTCCTTCTATCAACATAAACACAGCCACGACACAACAGGAACAATATTTGCTGGCCAATAAGAGAAGGTAGCAAACTTTCCAATGCGCACAGAAAATACATATGAAAAAAAAGAAGATGGAAAATTACCAGCATAAGAATTAGGTCAAAAGGAAAACCCTGGGCCAGATATCTCTGAACTTGTGGAAACTTCAGATGCAGAAGTGAGTGAAGCAACATGACTCACATGTCACCCAAACTAAAACTTAAACCCCACTCAAGGATTTGAAGAAATAAGGGTTTCATAGGCAGAGCCGAGTTTGCAGTGCATCAAATGGAAAATTCCTCTGAATATGGAGGAAAACAGGTTCCACAATTCAGCACTTCTGCAGACAGAAAGTTTAAAAAGTGAGGTTAAAGGCAAGCGTGTGTGGACAGAGGTCTGTAATGATAAGGTCTGCAATGAGTCCACATACTCAGTGTTATATGAAATCATACACACTGAGACCAGACCTAGGAAGAAGAAAGAGTTTTACTTTATGTCAGTATCAGGATTGTTGCTATTTTATTTTGATCTTGGTAAGACAGACCAAAGATGAAGCTAAAAATATTAGAGATTAACTTAGTTTTCCTGGTTCAAGGTTGAGTTTTCACATTGCTTATATTAAAAGTATCTATTACTAATTAATCTTCATTTAAATTGCTGCTTTATGACATTTATAATAATTTATTTTAGTGGTGCAGTGCTGAGCCCATACTGACAGCCCATGACCCTACTGTCTAAAGTACAAGAGGAATATTAAACAAAATTAAACTTCTTCCTGAGACATTAAGAAACTTCATGTAAGGGCAAAAAGCACACACAGGAAAAAAAAAAAAAAAGGAAATGCAAAGAAAAAAAATGGTCACCAGTATGACTGATATTAGCACACTGACAACCTAATTACTGACAAGGTTAGTCACAAAACTATGCAATCCTGTTTCCCTACTATAATAAAATAATACTATACATAGATTTCCTCATATACATAAATTAGTAAGGGAGGGGATGGGTGTGCATATGGGAATGAGGTCTCTGTTAATTTGGTGAACTCCCATCATTGCCACAACATTTGATGTATACTTTACACTCTTTTTTGTCACCATTAAAGGCTTCCATCAATGGAGACATGAAGTTTGAGGTTCAGCAAATACATCTTTGACAACTGGTCCATCCACCCCAAATTACGGAGAAATATGAAAATTCTTCTGGTTGTACCATTTTCTAAAGCAGTCATGGTCACCATGCTACCTGCAACAAGCAGGTGTTTGAATCCCTCCTCCTCCTCCTCCACCACAAATCCATTCCAGCTGGTTAGCATGGCAAACAAACAGAAGGAGGTTTAAACAAGAGATCATCTCCTTACCTCTCCTGGTATGGGAACATCTACCGTTTTTCAGAAACACAGCATACAGTTGCTGATGTTCAACTGAATGTTGTTTATATATGCATTTTAAATCTACGTGCTCAATTTGTGTAAGAGAAGACTTTAGTAAATACATGTATGTGGCTCAGCATATTTAGCATTTAGATCTACTAAAAAAAATAAACTATGATATCAGAAAATAATACTGAGACAAAATGTTAATGTAGTCTCTTCCACACACCAAAACCTTGTGGGGTTATAGGCATAAAGAATACTCGGAGAGAGACACTAACATCTTGTAATGCAATATGTTTCTGTTATACACACTCCAGACTTCCTAACAGCTGCATATTTTAATATACATAAACCTATACTTGAAAAATAATAAAATGTATTAGTTTTCCACATTAGGCATTTATGACCTAATTTAGGAGAGTATTACATCTTTATAACTTTTAAAAGACCCATTTTGATAAAACATCCCCATAAACAGACTGAGAAAATCAGGGTAACAAGCATCTGTTGCTGCGTTGTTTTCTTAATGGGGTAATAAAATAACAACACATTTTTATAACTTTTCACAACAATATAAAGTATTAAAATTGAACTGATATTGAAAAATGTTCTCATGGTCCATTTTATTTTATTTTTCCACTATGTAAAGTTACAGTACTTACCAGATTAATATTAATATATCTTAATTATGTTGACACAATGGAAATTTGCCAAAGACATTCAAAGAATGGAAATAACTTGTTATTTCCACTACTCTAATTAAGGTGGTGTATTTAGCCCATTTTATTCACAATATAAGAGTAGTATGAATACTTATCAGAATGCATAGAGATACCGCATGTAGAAATGAAGACCCAAATTTTCTGAGGGTTTGAAAAAAAGGGTTATTCCATTGACTTTTACGAGTAGCACTGATTTTTGTTCTAATCTACCTGTTCTAATAACAAATGATCAAAATTTTATTTCTAGTAAAAATTTCAAAATTACATAATCAATAGCTTCTTCCCAAAAACTTATGTTATGTAGCTGTGATGTTTAATTTTTATAAAAAAAGATCAGACTATGTCATGTAACACAAAACTAATGAAAAGGTATTGAAAATTGTAACTCCGAGTGTAATTGCTATATTTAGAAAAGCAAATTACCACAAATTTTGAAAATTATTTCCTCTGAAACTATGCACCTGAACAACAGGAATTCAAATTGGGTCAGCCGCTGACGTGCATCCAAAGTGGATTTGCACATTTACAGTTTACCGAAGAACCAGCAAAGTATGATTCATAGCTCTTAGGGATAGAAAGGATCATCTAATCTAACTTTGCTGCATAACACAACCCACACAATTTTCTTGAGTCGGGTGTCCAGATCCAATAGCTGTGGTTGAACTTGAGCATAGCTTTTACAGAAACAACTCATCTCGATTTTAAAATTTCCAGTCATGGACAATCTGTCACAATCATTGGTTAAGTTATTTCAGCACTTAGTTATGTTGTTAAAAATATATATGCCCTATTTCTAGTTTGAATTTGTCTAGCTTAAATGTCAAGCTGCATACTAGGAGAAGGACTTCTCTCACCCAACCTAGAGCTCTGCAATGCCAATATCTACACACATCATCCTGTCAAGGTGGAGAAATAGGTATTTCCACAGCATGGTTCATTTGACCCCTCTTAAACATCTACCTTAGGAAGAGATAAATTACAGCCCAGAAGCCCTTATTTCTCTCAATTAACTACAAAAGAAATCTAGTCATTGTGCTCCGACACAGACATTTGTATCTAGCCAGAGGAATCCCACCATGAACACTCCTATAACTTTGGCTACGACTGAAAAACCCTAAACCATGAGATTTTTCTTCTTTAGTGGGCCCTTAAAGACTAACTACACGACACTTTCTTCAGTTTGATAAACTACACAGATAAAGCACTGTGTGTATCTCCGTGTCGGGATTTTCTAGTCTTTCACAATTTCTCCTAGATTTTTAAGCCCTCTCCAATTGTCAAGGTTTTTACTAAAACACGACCACCCAAAGTGGAACATTTTAGCTGTGCTTGCCCCGACACAGCAGAAGACTTCTATTCCCTTGCCAGCCTGCTCAAGGACTGCATCAACCCCTTCAGCTACAGAACTGTATTGGCCCCATCATGTACAACTGATTCCTCAAGACTCCAGGACACTCTTTCAAAATCACTACCTCGCAAGATACAGCCCCAGAGCCTGTAAACGTTGCCCATGTCCTTAATTCACAGATGAAATACTTAACATCTGGCTCTTCTGGAATGAAAATAGTTTGCTTACACTTCATTTATCAAATGGTAACTCAGTAACTCTCTGTCACCAGCTTGTCCTCTTCATTACTTTACAGCCCCAAATTAACTTTTTTCAAAAATATTTGACAAGGAAACTAGACCCTAAATAAACTACACTTGGAGAACTGGAAAGTTTAAGAGTTTGCAGTGTAAATGTTCCAAACCTGCAAACACACACTACGAATGCAGAGCTCCAGCCACTCCGCCTACATCTGTATTGTTATGTACAGCAACATCAGGGACATCTCAGGCCAACCAGCAAAACCTTATTGCTGTTACTGCACTTGTCTCCAGATTTCTTCTGCACCCTGACAAGGTGTCCAAAAGTCCAAAGTCAGAATATTATTCTGTGTGTCTGCTTCAATTCAAAGTATCTATAATGATGCCGGGGGTACCCTACCGGAATTGCATCTTCATGGCATGAGATGGAGAGTATGTGTGGAATTCAGCTGACATGTGGCTTAAAAATACATGATGGTGTTTGCATGTGCAAGGCTTCCTGGCATGGTGTTAATGAACTACATGGATGAGGATATCCAAACCTGGATACCCTGAGTTTGTCCCTCTGGGAAAAGTTTCTCTGACTTTATACTACAATGTCAGTCTCAGGTACAATGGTGAAAGTCAGAACTTCCCAATATCTAGTACTATTCTTGGGGTATATGTAGTAAGTACTAAAGCCAAAAGGTTGCTGCTGACTACAGGCAACTGAATACTGCCATATCAGTTTAAAGTGAAATATATCTTTTTTTTTTTGAAAAGGACATTATTAGAAATCTTGAACCTTGATTTCTTAAAAATAAAGTTTATGAAGTTGAGAATGAATTCTTTCCGAGAAAAAATAAGAAATATAAGGGGTTGTTTCAGCAACCTAAAGGAAATTGTGCTTTGATGAATTGGAAAGTGTGTAATAAATTAGGGGAAGCAAATAATACTATGCATTGTAACCTTTGCCCACAGACATGGCAGTAAGTGCTTCTTACTCTATAATACAACCGATAGAGACTCCTGGCTGAATAACTCGGGGCTAGCCAGCTATTCATGCTCCTCTGGGAACTCTCATGTCAAGCTGCCAGCTCAGGCTGAATGTGGATAAACTGGAATTCCTCATCTCCACCTATTCCAAATCCATCTCTGTTCATTAAGAACCTCGTGACCACCACCGTCAAGGTGTATAACATGGGTGTCATCTCTGATACCGCATGCTCTCTATGTTCACATTCAGATTGCAGCTATATTTTATCTTTTTCTTTCTAGATAACAATCCTAGTGGCACATAACTGCCTTCCTTACCCTTCATCCAGATTCTGATCTTCTCACTGAGGAAGTTATAAACCAGTTATGAATCTAGCTGTGAAAAAACCCCGACATTTTCTTGTTTGTACCAAGCCATAAGGCTCCTGCCACAGCCATTTCTCCTGCCCATCGCTTTGAACCTTCCTCTCAGCTGCAAGCATTACAACCTACTTTTCATTTTCCTACCTGACGTATCCTCCTCCCGTGCAGCAGCACATCTGTCTTCAAATGTCAGATCCCAAACTGCATCTGTGCATTTGCCACCCTTTGCTGCGCACCCACCAAACGTTCAAGCCAGCCTATCTTCCGCCTCATCTTTTTTTGTAGGAACAAGAAAACAGCAGACTAACTTCATCACCCACTGTCACTTAATTCTTAAAACGCTTCTGTGCTGTGACTCCTACTCAAAAAATCTTATAATAATTGGATAATTTATGTACTGAGACCACTTCCTCACAAGTTAAACAACACTATCTCCCTTTTACTCTCCTGTTTATCTTATAAAATCTTGTCATTTGTCATATATATATATATATATATAAAATCTATTGAGCCAGCATTAACTTCTGGTTTGCATTTGTGTATCACAAATAATATACAAATAGTAATAAGATTTTTTCCCTTTTTTAAAGTTAAATAACAATTTAGTTCTGTTATGGAAGTTGAAACGCCAGAAAAAAATCCAGTTTCAGGAAATACTACCATGCATCTTTTAAAAAACCCACAGTAAAAACATACTGTCTTACATATTTCAGGCTAAGCATTGAAAATATCTAGTTACTTTTGGAATAATAATAATTTGGAACTAGTTATAAAATTATGTCTCAAAATTAATATTCCTTGATCATATGAATGGCTTTCAACATGTTCTAAAGAGCCATGATTAATAGCTTTTTATCAACTTGTTAAGCCATCCAGTTTCTCTCTTTTGTACCTAGTTATCTCTTTTTATTGCCTAAGTATTACCATAGTAAATTATGGATAAAGATGGACCTTATCTACCTAGTAAGCTATTTAATCCCAAATTTCTTAAAGTGGCAACAAGCATATACCTTTCTTCTGTACCATATGCTTCTTTTTAAAGAAAATATCCATGCACAATGGTGAGATTGTTTAAACTTTCTTGTTAACAGCTGCAGAAAGAGCTGTATGCTTTTTCTCAGAAGCACCTAATCTACGCTCCGCATCTACACTATATCTTCTGATGGTCATTTAGGTATCGTATCTAAACACCAATTAGAACTACAGTCTTCTTGATGGTAAATATTAATAATTTTGCAAGAAAAAACACTCAAACTCTTCCCCATCGACAAAATTAACCTAGTGAAATTCAAATGTCTCACTTCCAGGCCATTTGTATTGCAATAATTCTGCATGGAGACTGCTTGCTTCCAGCTGTTTTACCACCTTCTGCAGTAAAACTAACACGCGTAGATCTCTAGAGAGCCTTATTTTTTTTTCCTGTTGTCCCAGTTCTTTACCATCAAAAATGACAATCCTGTCAGCACATCACCACATTTAAAGACTGACCTGTGCCAGTACATTGCCTGAAATGTTGCACTACTACAACTTCTCCAGGCTGGATCCCAGCCTCTTCCTCACCCTAGCAACCCTATGCAAACATTTATTGTGTGATTTTTTTCCTTATTTTTATTATTATTATTATCCTAGCATTACTGGAATTTAAATTATGTGAAATTAGAGGCATATAATTCTGGTAAATTAGTAAAACAAAATAGGAAGTTTTTTTAACCACTCGGGTATATTCCAGGTTCCATAGTCATTCAGCAATTAAAGCCTGAAGGAAACCACCTATATGACATATGTTCTCAGGGCACTGAAGAATAGCTCAGGATCTTTATGAATGGCCAATACATAATGTTTTTATCCATGTGCATATTAACTAACATAAATACTTACAGAGACATAGAAGAGTGTCTCACCAAGGAATCCCTCCTTATGTCCTCTCTCTGCAACTAAGTGACATGGAGGAAAGGGTATAATTTCTACCAATAAATAACTAAAGAACTTAATCACTGAGAAGGGAACTGAATTTTCCAGGGTGATATAACTAGGAGTAAGAAGTTCTTGGTTTAAAAGCAAAACAACCCCATCCTGACTGTGAAATTTTGTCACCGTGGAACAGTAGATACAAGGGATGTATTTGAAAGCCCTGGTTGAAGCTTAAGCGTAAACTGGACATCGCTAAAAACATGACTGGTACCTGATTAACTTTTTTCAGTTTCTGGGGTCTGATATTCCATTCAAGAATTTCCTTTCACTTCGTGATTTTTCTCTAGCTCTGCTAACACCACAACACTGACCCAGTGCTGTACCCTATTTAAGTTCAAATCCTTTAAGTATCTTCCAAAACTTTCCAGCAAATATTACAAGGCCAGAAAAAGGATCCGATCTTAATTTCATCCTATTTTATGCTTATTGCTAGTACTTTTTCAGGATCCTTAACTATCTTCTCTTATTCTGGCACCTACCTTTACAGTACACACAGATACATAATTTGCACTTCCACAGCTGAGCAGTTTCCATGCTTATTTTCAGAAATGGAACACACAAAAAATAACTGAATCTCAAATTTCAATCCACCTCTTCCTTAAACTACTCTCTCTCTCTCTCTCTCTCCACTAAATATATTTTTGAAACATTCTACCTTTCATCCCAGCAGCAGCAATGCTAGGATCTTGTCTTCTTCACCAAATCTATTACTTGTGCCCTTAAGGTCACCATTACTGACAGAAGAACTACTGTAAATTAAATGTCCTGAGAAAACAAGATGCCAGGAAGAATCACTTTATGTAAAAAAAAAAAAAAAAAAAAAAAAAATATTAAAGCCTTTCACATGGTGAAGACTAATTTCAAGTTTTTCTTACTGATCTACAATTAGACATAGATATATTTATAAACTATAAACCTATATTTCTTTGCATCTCTGTTTACATCTCTTAAAATCTGTTCCACCTACAACCATCCTCCATCTTTTTCTCCCATGTGCAATACATTTTAAAAAAAGAATGTTGAAATAACAGATGAATCAAAACATATAATACTAATAATACTGAAAGCCTCAATTTAGCACACGCCTTTGTCAGACTGAAGGTATAGTTTAAAAATTAAGCAGATGATTGCTTTGCTGAATTGAGGTTTACACGACCTTGAAGTTAAAGTCAGAAAGCTGGAATAATGCAAAACCTCAAGGAAGGGAAGAAACACAGAAACCCCAAACTGAAATTCATAAAATGTGTTCAGTTGCCTCAAGCCTGGTGTTTTCGTTTGATTCTGCTAGAGAAATATCTGCAAGCACTACAAAGTGCGCAGTCAGGCTCCCTGAAATGGGTCTAGTTTGGAGAAAAGGAGAATTTCCGTGTTAAAAGAGCTTTTCTAGGAACCACACAGCAGTGTTGCCTTCAGCTGCCTGGAGGCATATCAGAGGGATAAGGGGAGAACGAGCATCATTGCCACAGGGCATAGAGAGGACAGAGGACACAAACCAGAGGAAATCAAGCATCATTTGCACCTCTGCTCGCTAAACAACTGGTTTTGCTATAGCTGTATCAAAGATTTAAATGAGAACTGACATCTCACTGTGTGGGGCATGATAAATGGACAGAAACAAAACACAAAGTCCCTCTTTAAACTTCAGAAATCCTTTGTCTTCTGTGTGCAATATCGAGCTCAACAGCTACGCAAGTTTGACTATGATTCTATGACTTCATGAACAAGAGAATAGGCAACTAGAACGGCAAATAACAGATAATAAGACCAATAAAAATATTTACACTTGGTCCTGTTGTTCCCAGATTATTATTTCTTCCTTTCCAGATTTACCCTGTTATTCTAGAGATTTTACATTCTTTATCTTCAAAGTGACAAGTCAGTGATGCCAGAGATGTCCACAGGTATAGCTTCTGTCCAAGTTCAATACAATAGGACAAGTCTGTCAAACGTTAGTGGTAGAAATAACATCTAAAATGGAGATCCTGTTCATGAGAAATTAAGTTCCATGCAATTTTCTCCAACCATAGATTAATTCCAACTCAAACAGTTATATTACATGATCCTGAAGTTCCCATCATGTTTCATCTAGACAGCTCACATCCTGTCCTACAAAGCTGTGCAGCACTGCTGCAGACTTACACAGCTGCTGCGCTTCACATCTGAGCTGGCTCAGTCCAACGTATAGGTGAACTGATAAATAAGAGCAGGTTTAGTTCAAAAAGCACTTTTACATCTTTCAAGGAGAAAAATACGAATGAATGCTCATTTGCATTTGCAAGAGGAACCTGAAAGAATTGTACAGAACACAACTACAACTCAGCTCGCATTATAAAACGGTGTAAGTACATAATATTGTCCATAATCTAGCATAATCACCAAAACATGAAAACTGCAGGGAGCTGCACTATTAGTCCGTGTAATGACAATAAGAAAAAAACACAGTGTTCTTAAGATTCTTCAATTTTGTTCCTAAGATTCTTCAGTTATCAAGTTTCTATTTATTAACTTTTGTATCAGAAAGTACATGCTACATGGATGCAATGTCACTATCTTTACAAAAATTAATGTAAATTATTGAAGATGGGCATGTTTATATATCTTCCCTTCTGTGATATCTTGGAACACTTAATAAAGTTACCTCTTTTTCTTAGTATCTGCTGTAGAATTATATTTGCTCACCTTACCCTTGAAATACATATTTATGTAGCTGTATTACATGTTAGATTGCCTTGAGCAAAGTACCAGAAGTCAGATTCTCATTTATACTAAGGTTTTTTAAGCCTCTCAGGAGTCATATAAGAACATACACTTCATTTAAAAAGTAATGTATTCTTACCCTTGGATCCTTTTACATCCATACAACTGTGTGTAAAATGTCTCTAGTATGTATTTGAATCTGGCCATACAGTTAGAAAAAAATAATTATATAAGGCTTATGAGATTAGGAGTTACTTTGTTTTAATGAGAGATTCAGGTGATTGCAAACTTCATAGCTTACGTATTATCTTCTCACTAACAGAGCTAGTAAATTTATTTCCTAAATCAGAATTTTTTAAATTATTAGATATGAAAAGTAATAAAATCCTACACTGCAAGTTCCTATGTTTAGCAAGATGCACGTTTCGTTTAGTACTTCCAGCGTAACGTGCTTGAACAGGCGGCGACACAATGGAGTAGCAAACCGCCACGCGGTTGTGCAAACTACATTAGCGGAGTCATTTCATGCCAGTATCTTCTACCTCAACAGAACCACATCTATACTGCCTGAAAGCCTGGCGCGCTGCTCGCAACAATTCATGTACTGTGTTGTGTAGTAAGACACTGATGTATGTGCAATCCAAGAATTTTAAATGTCCCCACAGGATATCAAATACTATCCAGACCGTTTGTAAATACTTTCCCAGTGCTCTGCAGAAAATGAGCTAGTTCTTTTCAAATCTACTTAAATGACATTTTTGTCTTATCTAAAAATCTATGTTCCTGTTTAATAAAATCATCTGGGCAACTTACTGTTTCATCAGTACTGCAAGCTTATGCCTTCATTAATAAATTCTGTCTGAGCGTTAAGATTACCCCCAGTAGAGACAGCTGGGAAACTGCAATATAAAGTCAAGCAGCACATTTAATGACCAACGAACTTCTGGAAACTTAGTCCAAAATGATACATCATTGTGTCAGACACTCTTAAGCAATATGCAGCTTGGTCTCCCTCTTTAGAAACATGAAACCCCCTGAAACCGCTACCACAAATTGTGAACCTTTTAAATTACTGCCAAGCCACCTGCTTTTCTCCAGGAACCTTCATAAAACTCTCCAAATTAGTAATGTCATTAAGTAAAGCTTACAGAACTGTTGTTATTCTGAAGGAGTATTAGCTGTTTAGTTTAAGGAAACCGATGGGGATTTTTATCATGGAAAGAGCTGTCATGTATATCGTATAATCTATTCCAAATGAAATGCTTTAAAATACTCTTAAATATGCTATTCTTTCACATTTTAATCTTTCTGGGAGAAAACCATATAACCATATTCTCAGGATTAAACTCATATAATGAAGAAGTTCAGTTCAGGAGAGTGTATGCGTAAGATTCTCAAACAGTTTACGTGTCTTCAGACGGTATTAAGAGCTATATAAATCAAATGTCTGATTTTGCATTTTTGAATAGCACTGGAAGAAATAGTGTTCAGATCGGACAGGGAGTCTGATTTCCCCTGTTCATTCTCTTTTTTGAATGGTTCTACACAGAGCGGGCGAGGATGGATTATAGGAATGCCTTCTGTCGAGGACTCAGCCAAAACCGTACCATCTCATCTTGGAGTAATTTATCCAAGAAGATGATTTAAAGGACAGTTCAGTGGCACCATTTTTGGAAGGCAAAAGCAGAGGGGAAGGAATATAAATCAGAGGTGACTGGCAGGTAAAGGATATATGCAGCAATCAGCCAAACCATGTGCACACTGGCACAAATTCAACAAGATCATTTATAAAAATTTTAAGTCAGGAGTACACAAAAGGGGGTCTGGTGCTAACTAAATCCACAGATAGATTACACGCCACTGAAATAAACACTTCCAGATGCTGGCATACAAAAACCTTTTACAGAAAGAAATGTTTTCTTTCATAAATCTGAAAGGAGGAACCTTGAGTTGGGGGTTGGGAGAGAAGGGAACAAGATTTCCAAACCGAGATTTGACATCCTACTGCTTTTATAGAATAATAGCTCATATTTTTCAAATGCACAATGTTAACACTATAGAATAACAAATAACTACAGACAATAGCTTGAAGTATAGACAAATACATCACAAGTATATAACTGTTTAATGAAATATTTTTTTTTTCTTTCAAATTGAGGAGAAACAATAAAAATGTCAATTTGGCTTTTTCTATATCGGAAACTGAATGTATAACTGAAGGAAAAGTTTTCAAATGCCTTTTGACATATATACATACATTTCTTTTTTAAAACTGATTAAGAATGAAATCCTGACTTCTTCAAAATCAGTATCAATTGATTTTGAATATCAATAGAGGCAGTATATAATATACAGGACCCTAAATATCAGAGATTTTTTTATTTGGTTTCTATGTACCTAATTTCTTTCAGAAACAGCATTCAATTTTTTTTTATCAATCAAGTGCTTTAGAAAAAATCAGATGTCAATGCATCTACATTGTGTATATTGAAGATCGTATTCCAAAACTACTTCTTACTACTATGTCAGTCTGAAATATGGAGAAAGAAATTTATTTCAATTAAGATGACTAAGTTGTAGACAAAATGCGAAGCTGAATTTTTCTTGATGTTTAAGGCACCTAAACCAAACTTGCTTTTCAAAATGTTATTTTCTGTTTATCTCCACAAATATCATACTGCCACACTGTCCTTTACATTTTTAAAGTTTCCCTCTCTTCTTTCTACACCCACAATCTGGTGTTTTAGCCTCACACAGGCTCAGCTTTGCCAGGTCTTCAGCTAGTAGTCCAGAAATTTTGTTTGCTAGAGGAAATCAGTAGATTCAATATCATCTTTATTAAATTGAAATTACTAAAGGTTTGTGACGAACTTCAGGGTTTTTGCAACAGAAATAGATTTAAGCAATTGCATGAAAGCTGAGCTCAATCAGGATCAAAAACTTGCACTTTTAAAACATCAGAAGTGAAAGGTCTTGACTAAGTATATCATTTGATTGGGAAACTCTATTATTTATATGTACATGCAACGTATTTAAGTCTACATGGAATACTTGCATTTATTATTTAACCTGTAAGAGTATAGGCAGGGCTGTATATGGCCCAAATAATGTAAGTCTCTGCTGAACGGCATTCGCTGGTGTTACATGTTCTTCGTGCAGGGAATGTCACAGGCAGTATCATAAACATGGTTTTGTAAATATTCATTGTTTTATGATGCTTAGGCAATTTTATTGGACTGAAATTTTTAACAGGAGAAGGTTTAGACTAGCAAGTCTTTTCATACTGAAATTACTTGGAGCCTGAAGGACCATTCTCCCAAAAAAGTAAATACTCAAACAAAAGTTGGTTATACCCTCTGTTCATTCAATATGCTCCATTTACACACACATATGCTGCTGAATAATGGCCACTGTCTTCCACAGGTCTGTGCGGTATTACAATTTATATTTATAAACTCAGTTTCTCTTCAACTAAACATCAAAAACATTTCATTTCAGGACTGGCATAAACTAGAGGGGACAAAGAATCTGTTTTGGAACCATTTTTTCATTCTTTTTGCCTGTGGTCTTCCACTGCTGCAGCTGACCACTTTGGTTTTAATTTCAGGTTAGAGGGTGCTAGCTGTATTATTTACTAGAGTTGCTCTCTCATGGTCACAAGTACTACTTACAAACTGTTCATGTACTATTTGCAACTGTTCATACCAAGTTTTCAGTTAATCACCACATATTGATCACAGACTAAATATTTTTAAAGAATTATTTACTGTTTACTACTCCAACTGTTAGAAATAAAATTAATTTCTTTGGAAACATTATGCTCATATTCTTGGTGAGAAATATATATCTGATATTTTTGTGAACAGCATGGCAGACTGAATATTATTATTTAGAATAATATTTGGATGAATATTAGGATTATACCTATAGGCCCAGTCAAGACTGCAGATAACTTTTACTATGTGCTTTACAGAGATGGGCTTTTTAGATTAATTTAAATCTAAGTTGTTATTACTATTGTTGTTATTATTACTACTACTACGACTATCACTGTTACTGTTGCTATTTTTCCCAGTCTGCAGAAAGATTGAACTTGTTAGAATTTGTTTTGGTATTGATTTTGATCCCATTTACATCCTGAATCTTATTGAAATCAATGATGCTGCCATGTTGAAAAGCAAGTAAGAGTCCAGAACCATAGCTGCGTGAAGAAAGAGGGATGTACCCAGGTCATGCTACAAGATATGGTGACTTTCTCTTTCTCAAAGAGACTTTCCACTGATTTCCCATTGAACTCCAACACATTTTGTACATATAAGAGAAGTAATCCTCTTACGCTCTTCATTTTAGGTCACACTTCAATGTGTTTAATAGATCCCTCATCTGAATGAACCATGAAATGATCTAATCATGTGGTTATAGTCTCCAGGTAAAGGGTTGTTATACCAATATCATTGTATTTGAGATCCTGGGATACACGGAGATGATGCTTAATGACTGGGCATTCAGGATTATTCTACTCCTTAACTATCTGAATTAATAACAATAAAAAGAACATGTGTAGAAGAGTGCAATTAAAAATAGATGTTACATAAAAACATTAGAATATTCACATATACTAATTTTATATCCAAATATAAATTAATCTCTCAACATAAAAAGTCTGTTAATCCTATGTAGACAAATTTCCCATTTTTTTGTGACCAAGGAAGCTAGATTTAGCCTGCAATGAATTAATACATATAAAATGTCTCACTTCCTAAACTGAAATGCACAGAGCACAGAGCAATAGATTCAGGTGCAGCACAAGGAATTGCATCATCCCACATGCTGAAGAGTTACATATTTCCTGGTTTTGTCTTGCAAAATTATACAACTCTATTTTTTAAATCAATTATTTCTTTCTCTGTTCCTTGAAAGTAGGCGATATGGAGTACTACCCAATACTGTTAGAGAATATATGGATAAAATATATTTCTAGACTACCTTAGACATGACACGATGCAGAAGAATCTAGAGTACACTTGCTGCTTTCCATTGTGGCTTGCACTTGGAGACAAAATCTAAATGGTCTAATTATGTTAGTCATTTTGACATAGCTATTAAGGTCAAAATAAATGCAAATGGATCATTTTCACTAGTTTAATGTTAGTTCTCATTTACCATATGATTATAAAACTTTCAAAGTGCTCTTTTTGTCCAAACCAACATCCATCAAATGCTGCTAAAGAATAAATTACACAGCTTAACTCTTCTTCCAAAACTGCCTTATTAGGAACACTTATCATTAAATCAGATGGGAGAGAGGGACAATCATGATGAAACAGCAAAAAAGGGAAAGATGTCAGAAAATATCACTGTTCATGCTTTACAAATATATTAACCATCTTAAGAAAGTATTCTCCTATATTTCTTTTTAAACAGAAATAAAATCTAAACTCTATGTATGGGACTGAGTTTTTCAGTAGTGACGATAAAACTTGTACTTACATTCCGGTTTTCCATTTTAGAAGTAACACTAGTATTTTGAAATGTTCTACAAAATGTAAGATCTTCACATGATATCCTTCAGAAATCTAGTCATTTTGGAAGGAAAGTATGCTTGCATCTGGTAACTAAATCTGATGAGACTCATCTCGGTTCCATAAAGGTTCAACCAGCAAAACCAGCAAGATTCAGTGAAACCAAAATTAAAACATAAATCACATCAGCACAACTCAGCAATAGCAGGTTTCTACTGCAATAGCATGTATGCCTCAAACTGCAGCAGAATGCAAAATCAGAGGCTTACAGTCCTTGGGAACATTTTGAGCATAGGTCAACCTAGGTCAATTTGTTCTCAAAGCTGAAAGAATGAAGCTGGCAGGGTCCTATCAGCATTAAGATCCTGGACCTTATGGTGGAGAACCTAGAAACTGTGGAATCCCCATAGTGGGTATAAGTTCCAAATTGCTTTTTTATATACACAGACACCTGGAATCAGAGAACATCCATTATCCCATAGCATGCTTTGGTTTCCTCACTACTAGAATTAGTCAGCATGTCCAGCCAGTTGGCATGCAAGTCCATGAGCCACAGGTTCTAGGAGGAATTCTGTATGGAGAGGTTTCTCATAGTCAGTAAGCATCCTGGGATGCATATTCAAGGAAATTTTGCTTTGTTTCTGCTTTTCCCTTTCCCTTGTCCCTCCTTCTGGTGTCACAGACCTAAGTTACAATACATTGCAATTCTTTCAGAAAAAATTGCCAAACACAGCATGTCAGATATTACCCCATTAATATCAAGAGAATGTTTCAATGGCTGTTACCAGCAAAAAGTTTGCAGTTTGAGATGTCCATAACAAAGGTGTTATAAAAATTCAAGTGTCATGGCAATTATTATTGCTACCAGGGCTGTTCACCTCTATAATTGGTTTAATGCCTGAAAACAGTCAGTATCTCTATTTCTGTAAAAACCATCATTCTAACAAAACTGTTACCTAACAGTCTTGAAATATTTATTTATTCATTTAGAACAATTTACATCAATTCTCAGATAGTGACATAACTGGTGCTGGTCTAAACAGTCACTGGCCCACTATGACTGCATTTAGGTAGCACACCTCGATTCTGTTGGGAAACCTGTTCTCACAAGGAAGCAAATCATGTCAGGACATTAACACACTAAGTGTAATCTTAGATTCACACAGAGTAAAACACTGGATGCTGAGTACAAAACGACTTTTGGTGTACTCAGGAATAACTCCTTCCTGAAGTACTGAGAAGCCGTTACGATTCCAGTTAAGTGCATTCTTAGCCATAATTGGTTATTTTTTTGCATTGGCTAAACTGTCACAAAAGCCTTTTGTTTCTCTCCCCCTGGGAGTCTGAAAAAACTGAGAAAAGATGGGCAGATGGGAAAATATACAACCAAAATATATGCAAATCTATTACAGAAAATTAATCTCTCCTTCTTCAAGGACTTACTTCCATGCATATTCACACAGTACATGGCTCCAATGACACAATTCTCTATCCAGACATACAACTACACCTTTGAGTTTTCATGCCATAACAATGACCACTGTATCTTAATTTGGTAATAATGTAGATGGAGCACTGAGTAGCCTCCTACAATCTACATTAAAAAGACTTTGGAGCAGTAGTGTGTAAGAAACAGAGTTAAGCAATAAGACCCTTAACACTGAGAACAACCTGGTACCCAAGCTGTGAGATGGCATATGGAAAATTGAGATAACTTGTCATCCTGAATCCCATCTACATCAGACAGTTTCACCGAAGAAACATATCTGAGAAGGATCCTGGATATGAACTACTGCTTTCTTGTTTACGTCTAAAATGGAGAGGTTGACTTTGGAAATTCCTGGTATGGGACCAACTGATGAGATCCACTCACTCTGTCTCCTCCAACATCAAGCTTCAATATGAGACCATGGCTGATGGTACTCAGGGACGAACTCAGTCTGCTTATGGGTGAACTTCATATTGAATGCATCCATCCCAAAGTTAGTCCCCATACCTGGAAGTTTCTTGATGAAAACACCACTTTGTTGCCAAGACAAGATTAGAGCCAATACCTATATGTGTAAGGTTCTCGTGGTCCTCTGGTCTCGCTGCTCTGCTCTCAACAGAGAACAACCTTGAGGGATGGAAAAACGGTCTAAGGAAAAACCAAACAACCCACACCACAATGAAAGCTGTGAACTGGTAGGATAAATACAAGACCAGAAGAAGACTCTCCTATCAGTTCATATCCTCTCGTGAACTGTGCCAAAGAAACAAGTATATTTTATTCGACTGAGCAGAATCAAAGTCTCATACATCACAGTCTCCATGGCGAGTGATTCAAACACAGAGGCCTTTCTGGAGACTTAGCTCTAGGTGTGCACGGGTAAGTACCTGGGTCAAATGTGAATGAGTAATCACGGAAAAACATGTCAATCAAATCTTAAAGCAAGGCAGATCCCTACCTGCAACCCCACAGAGAAGAAGGAAGGTAGAGGGTTTTCACATTTTTGGAGTGTGATGTTGAATCTGGAGAAACAAGGAGGATTTCCCAGCTGGCAATCTAGTTAAATACCTATACCTTCGTCTGTCTCTGCAATTATGTATTGGTCTTGCCACTACTGAGGATGAGTTTCCAGACAGTGCAGAAATTAGCTTTAGTCTAAGCACTAAGTCCTGGCTCACCAGAGGTAAGAAATGAAAAGAAGGTGAGGAAAAAAAAGATTAAAGCATATAACACGGGGAGGGGGGGAAAGGGAATTGATAAATTCTGTGTTTTAATATCAAGGGCAGTTAGAATATTTTTGTCTGGCTTTGGTTTAAAATGCAATCATCTTCATGGCATTTGTCATATAAAGAACATTGATTTTATAGTATCTTGCAATTTTAAATGGGGAAATATTATCAGATACTTTGCAGGTCCAGTTTTTTATTAATTTCTCCAGATGTACTGCTGATTTAAACTCAATCCATGTGTATAGATGATAAAGTCTTTCAAAAACCAATGTTGTTAAACCATAAATATTAAAAATGATACACAGTGAATTTCAGGGAGACTACTGAATGCCTCACACTAGATAGCATGGCAAAAAGCCAAAAAACAACTCTAGCTAAATTAAAAATAATCTCCCAAATGAAAAAGAAAATGTTTTGCTCTCTGCCTCGTATGATTGGCTGGAATGAGATGGAAATTATTTAAAATGAAAAAATAGTCCAGAGCTGTCCATTATTTCTTATTAATTTACAGCAAGGGTAAAATTCTTCTGTAAATCCTCCTTACTGCTCAATAGTCACATATCCAAGAAATTTCAGAATAGCATAGGCCTACAAAATTAAAATAATTTATTAAATCTCAATAACTGAACTGTGCTAAAGTTCAAATCATATTGCTTTGGAAGACAGGAAAGCATTTAAAGTAATCCCTTTTTCTTTCCCCAATCTTTTCTCAATGGTCAGAACTCAAGAACTCAACAGGAACATGCTGCTGTTTTCAAAAAAACTGTTGTTGAATACTTTGGATAACTGATTTTGTGTATTATTCCTCGTATGCGATTTCCTGTATGTCCCTAACACACGTGATGTTATTCAGATAGGTAAGTACACGGTTAGGTTTCTAGGACCGATTCTACATTCTTCCTGTACAAGTATCATAAGCTTACACTGGAGTAATATAGCATTTTGGCATTAGCAGACTTGCACTTTTTTCTTGTTACTATTGTAAGAATGTAGAATTGTGTCTTTTACTTCAAGTTCAGTCTAATCTATACATTTTAGGGACTGGAGTGAACACATATATAGGTCACAAATATGGTTGTTCATTCTTTTCCGTGCTTCTGTACTAGGTGTAACACGAACGGTAACCTGCCATCAGAAAACTTTGTGCAAAACATCTGGACATGCAGAAAAATAATTTCTGCTCACCTACAGCAGACTCTGTTAGGGCACCTACTGACTATAAAATCAGATCTGATGTAGAAGAATTATCAACAGGCTTAAGAGAAATGGAAGAAATTATTTGCAAATGTATATTTCTAACTTCTCTGCATGCCCTTTAGGTTAGTTTTAAGGGTGGAAACAGCTGAAAGCATGACTTCACTGAATCTAATGACAGATATTCAATATTTCTCTGTCTGCAGTTTTTAAAGTGTCACCACAGAATCACAAGAAGCACATCAAGTAAAGCACACCATTCCTCCTGCTTCTGTCATCCTGTCTAAGATGAAAGAAACTATTGTGAAGGCAGTGGCAACAGGACAAAGCAGAAGTCATTCAAAAGAAGTGTTGCTGTGGTACTGTTCCAAATGCCTAGAGATAATACTTTTAATGCAACAGTATGACAGTCTGGCAATAGGAAAAGGTAGGGACAAAGGAAGCATTATTCTACCTTCATGCTTTCTGCACCTATAAGGAACTTGCAGGACATTTGGGTACTTTAATTTTAGACAATTGTGATAGCATTGTTCGTCCCCAAAACTGCCAACGAAGGCACTGACAGGAAAAGCGAGCAGCTTGGCAGACCTAAATGCATAGTCAATAATAGCTCTCAAAGTGCTTTTCCTGAACTTCCTTATTAAAAAGGGAATCATATTACAGCTCTCTACAACATCTCTATGCATCTAGATGACCCAAGATTCCCTCTCTCATTCTTGGCTTGTTTAGAGGGAACAAGATCTGCTCATCTCATCAACCACGTTGAAAGTAGGTAATGTCAACAAATTAAATTGTTCAGTTAGTTAAAAAAAAAAAAAAAACAAAAAAAAACCTCCAAAAAAAACCCAACCCAAGCCAGAGTATTTTATTTTATCTTGTGGTTGGACACAAATTTCAAACTTTGGTTAATAATTTACCAAACCACTTTTAGTGAGGGTCAGGAAGACTTACCTCTCTGTAATTGTTTATGTGAGTTCTTTACTTCTTTATAATAAAATTAAATATATTCTCTGCTTTCAGAAGCTATTGGCATACTCTTAGCTACATCTCTTAGCAAATTCCTGCTAAAGAAACTTCTCTATTTTGGACTAGATATTCTATCCTACACTTTACATTATATTAATCTAGCATTTGTGAGTGGCAAAAGAGAGAGGTAAAATTATGTAAGGATAATCCATTGCAAATACATATCAACTATCATTAATAAACCAAATATTTAGTGCCATTTATAAAAGCATTGATCACTTTTGACACTAGGAAAATTATAACTTCATATATTTATTTACTCTTTTTTTTTCTTATTCCTTACTTCTGAGGTCAAGTCCCACTATTTCCTTGGTATTTATGGTCTTCACATACTTCTGTATAATTTTTATGTAGATGAATTTCCTCCAAATTCAGAATCATTCTCTTTTCCTAAAATCCCTCCAAAAATGCACAATTTCTTCCTAATTTTTAGGAGGTCAGATCTAGTTTGGTGGTTTTTGTTGTTTTGGTGGTTGGTTTTTTTTCCTGTAATGATTTCTTTGACATTCATTCATTCCTAAATGTAACTATTCTGAGGTAAGCAAGGATATATGCCACACAGAACAGCAGATCAGAAGAAAATGACCCCAAGTGATGGCACTGGAGACAGTCTACTTTCACATTTTTATCAGCTGAGAAAATTAAATAAAGCATTCATTTGGCTGCTCTGAACAATGGATTTGAAATTTGCATAGAAAAAATGCTGGCAAAACCTCATAACCCATCAATGTTTTACCACAAACTCAGTTCTATTACATTTTAGTGGAGGTTCAAAGTTGTCTAAAGAAACCATTCTCTTCTTTCTCCAACCGTAAATGTGTCACTTGAGAGTTCAACTTCCAATAGGAGAAGTATGTGACACACAACTAATTTTAGAATATAAAGTGCTCCTCACCATATTGGAATACATATAATTTAAAATAACTGTAAACCTAAACTTTGCAAAAACAGAAAATTCAAGCACTAACAAAAAAGCATAATTTGTAATTGAAAGAAAATAATATTTAAAAGAAAAAAAAACTTTTTTTGTCTTTCCAAAAAGAGACAGAAATTACTAAGTTTTATTTCCCAAGAGAATTATGCCACTTTTATAAAGAAAATTACAGTCACCACAAATTGCTCTCAACAATTCCAAAGCTTCTTCATTTGACCACTTGAAAATCAAAGTTCTTTAAGATTATAAATATAACTTTTTATAACTCTGTTATTACGTACTGTGAATGGGGAAAGGGGGCCAATCTTGTGGCCATAGCGTCGAATGGCCTCTCTGATGTGGCTGGGCTGGATGGCATCGCTTTGAGCCTCTATACCACAGGCTGCAGTGCTCTGCAACAGAAAAACACATAAATTGTTACTAAATCAAAAACACACAACAGACCTACAGTGCATAAAGTATGAAAATAAACCTTTATAAAATGGACCAATTTTTTTTTCCTGAGGATACACATCATTGCTGCCACACACTACATTAGAGAAAAAAAAAAGCTATTAACAAATCAAAGAGGACTTTTACATGAACTTTGCTTAAGAGACCCAAAGAACACCATATTTGTCCTCTTAAATCTTTCACCTAGTGCTGCTGTATGTTGCAATTGAAAAGAGCAGAAAATGTTCAAACTAAAATGAAAGGGTCATATAAGTCACACTGCAATAACCACAGAAACTATTTTTAAAACATTTCAGGCACTCATTATGATGTCAAGGGGTGGGGAAAATATTGAACAAGTACCCAAAGTGGAAAGAAATTTGACACCAAAATCACCATTGAGTAATATCAGATTCAAATTGGAAGATGAAAGATGTGACATAATGGTGTTAGGGGGATGCAAAAATATTTTAATTACCTCAAATTGGAATGTTTTCAAATTTCAGATGGCTTTTTGGATAAGGACCTTACACAGGAAAAATAAGAATTCACTGCTACTGGTCCATTGATTTTACAAAACTATCCCCAGGATTTTAAAAGAAAAAGTTACTCTTTTCTCCTTGTTAGTCAAACTGAAATGTTGTTTTAGGCTCCATCTAGACACAGCTGCTTGCCAGAATTCAGACAACTTATCAGAATGATGGCTGCTCGGTAATAAATTCATGAAAACGATATTAGTGAATGCTCTAAGAATGACAAAAATTTAAATGTACACACACACACAGTCCCCTCATACATTTACACTATATACTAATTCTTTCAAACCTGGGATATTTTTTACAAAATGTTTTATTTTCAAGAGTGCTGAGTCCACTGGAGCCTGTGTGTGTACACACAGAATTATTCATAACACTATGGCAGATTCTTCCCTTGCTGATTGACGTTCATAAAGGGAATATGAAACTCAAATATTTTCAGCTGGACTGGGCCTTCATGAACTAAGAATAACATTCTTCACCAAGTTAACTCTGTCTCTATGCCTCAGTTATATCCAGTATATACCCAACCAAATTGGATAAGTCGTGGGAAGATTTCATTAAAACTGTGCATTTTTTAGAATATAATTATTTCAAAAGACATTAAGTCAAATATTAAGGATTTAAAATAAACTCACAACACTACTGAAATATAATGTATCAAAAATTACATGTCCAGCTAAATTCTTGTTCCTAGGAGTAATAATGGAAATCAGCCACAGAAGTAAAACATAACCAAATTTAATATAAAAAGGAAGAGGGAAAAGCAAAAGTCTTCAGAGAGGTTTTTAGGATTCACTAACGGCTTTCTAAATGGACTATTACGAGTATCTACAGCACTGATAACACTACAAGGAGAAAATACATCTATTTCTATCTGTCATTGTAAAAATCACTAGTGGAACTGTGAAAAATTGGTTGTAGGAGAATAACACACATGAGAAAATCACAAGTCACTCCATTGCTTTGCAGCAAAATGAGTACTGCAATCACATTTTTTTTCAAAAAAGCCCTAAGTGACTAACACAGTGCTTCCTATTTAGTTTATTTAATCAAATCTATTTCCCTTGTGGTTTTAAGGTACATATATCCCTCTCAGACAGAATACCAAGGATCTACAACAGAAAACAGGAATTGTAATATTTACATTTCACACTCTGAATATGAGACATCCATATTTTATGCAAAGTAAACAAATATTTAGATTGAATGCAACCAACTGCAATAAAAATAAAGCAGGTCAGGAAAAGTTGTTATAGGCACAGGCGGCAGTTGCCTAAGGCTACTGGGAGCAGGCAAATCACCGCCCCCTCTTTGCCTACATTGCTTATGCTTTGACCCTCAAAACTTACATTACCTGCTACTGTCAGAGAAGGGGATGATTATTTGGGGTAGTGTCTACTGCTCTGGCTGTAGAGGAGCAGCTCATCTTAGAAGCAACAGTTGTTACCTCAACAAAATTCAGTTTGCAGGCATTACTGAGAAGTTTTAGCCTAGTTCTGATAGAAGAAAACCTATGCATTTGACCCCACAATAATAACATTGGTAGTTAACATGTGATATAGGTTAAAATTAATGTTTAAATTGAGACACATTATTTCCTGAAGATGTTTCGGTGGGGTTTTTTTGTTTGTTTGTTTGTTTTTTCAGGCTTGTGTACCAAATACCTTTTTTCTTTTCCTTTGTTTGGATTTGGTAGAGTCCTGTCCAATTCCACCATTCCCCAGGGGTCCTGACGGGGTTTTCCCAAGATGTTGCTGTCCTGCTGATGCTGGGGGTGTGGGCGTAGGAGGTGGTGTGTTTTCAGGAGAGTCAAGACTGGTCTTCATGCTTGTAGATTGCCCTAAGAGATGTGGCTATAAAAGCAAGATGTCAAACAGCCATTAGACAATTAATCTTGGACAGGCTAGAGAGTTGAGTGGAGAGGCAACTAATGAAATTCAACAAGGGCAAGTGTAGAATCCTGCACCCAGGGAGGAATAACCCCAGGCACCAGTACAGGTTAGGGGTTGACCTGCTGGGAAGCAGCTCTGTGAAGAAGAACCTGGAAGTCCTGGTGGACAACAAGCTCTCCATGAGCCAGCAGTGTGCACTCGTGGCCAAGAAGGCAAATGGTGTCCTGGGGTGCATGAAGAAGAGTGTGGCCAGCAGGACGACGGAGGTTCTCCTCCACCGCTACTCTGCCCTGCTGAGGCCACATCTGGAGCTCTGTGTCCAGTTCTGGGCTCCCCAGTTCAAGACAGACAGGGAACTAGTGGAGAGAGTCCAGTGGAGGGCTATGAGGATGATGAGGGGACTGGAGCATCTCTGGTATGAGGAAAGGCTGAGAGAGCTGGGGCTGTTTAGCCTGGAGAAGACTGAGAGTCTTTCCATCTAAATCCATAACTTCAATGTTCATAAACTCCATAATAGAAGTCTATATCAATACCAGACTTAATAACATCTTCTTCAAAAGACACAAACTACCAAATACATGTAAAAGTAAAACATAAAATGCATTAATATTTGAAAAAGCAAGATTTACCTCAGTAGAGTTGTGATACTGTATGAAGGTGGCAGATATGGCATGACTGAATGGGTCACCAGCTTTGGGAGCCATGTCCTGCTTAACCAAAAGGGCCAAGTCCACCAACTGGAGGGGCGAAAACAGCCGATAAACAGGTAGGTTTACTGACATGGTACTTACTACTAATACCATCATAACAATGAAGAGAGAGAGCAGTTGTGGGTTGAGGCAGATTATTCTTAGTGTTTCTCAGTTGAAAACAAAATTATTCAGAGAGATTTCAGCCTAAAGAACTTTTCTTTTCCACTTCTGTAAATATATGGAGTAATCTATCTACCCAAGAGGGCTCAGCTTGGCACTAAGGCAACGTTTTGTTTTCCAGGAAATCCTGCTTTTTAATCCAATTGTGCAATGGGGTTGAATGAGCCTCTGCGCACTGCCAAAGGTCACATAGCGAAGTATGTGGTTTCAGTTTGGTCTTGAATAAAGTTCGTGCTGGACTCCACTCTGTTCTGTAACCATTATAAAACATTTCTATTTGTTTATCAAATGGATGAATAGGATACAGTACACATCTGTGATAGAGTAAATTGAAAGATGGACAGGAATCTGGTTAGCTTGGGCAGCCGAAGTAGTGACTGCATGCTTTGAAAGAGGCTTACAACACAGTCACCTGAGGCCAAACTACATTCAAGAGTAATTAATTTTGTTTAACTAGAGTTCAATCAGTATACTCCCTTACCTGTGCCACAGTCTCGTACGCTAAATATGCCAAAATCTCCATTGCAACTGCATTTGGCTTTATTTCCATGCTGCTACAATCCAGCCAGTCACGAAACTTGGATGCTTTCTTTGCTGTCAGTTAAAATGGTAAGGGGAAAAGGAAAAGTTAACAACGGGTAGGACGAAATAATGCATTATTTTTTCCAATCATAGAAAATATTGTAAATGTGAAATAAGGAGTGGGAATGTGATTTGATTCGCCAAGGAAGGAATTATCAAAATGGAATAAGTGGGGGGAAAGACTGTTATTTCATACACAACATTTTGGAAACCCATAAGCAGCATGGAGTAAAGAGAAAAACACACAGTTAATCAATCATACAGGAGTTTTCAGAACAAGGAAGGGTCTACCTCAGAGGACATAGACAGGACAAACCTGATTTTGAATATATTATTGTAAAAGAAACGTTGCACCACATCTTTGATGAATGAGAGAAAGCACTAGAAGAAATCAACACAAATCTGAGTCCAGATAAAATGGTAATTGCATTAACAATAGCAGAGACAGATGAAGGACAGAAGAACTAGGAAGTCCTTCTGTTAACCATGCAGGGATTAGGTGCTGACAAGCTAGCCAAAATGATTTGTAGATGAGTGTTTTTAAAATGTGCTTTGGCTATAAAGAAATAAGAATAGATGTAGATCTGCAAATGATCAACATTCACACGAGAACTTCACACTGCTAATGGATGAGTTCACTTAGGAGAAAGTACAGAGAAAAATATGGGACAAAGAAATGTGATATTTGCTGAGAGAGTAGAAGGAGGGAAAAAGGATGGTCTTAGGTCAGTGGTGGACAAGCTGATCACAGAAAGCTGTGGAGAGCTGGACAGAAAGGAGCTAGTAATATAGAGGTCTTAATGAGGGCTGCTTGTGAAGACAGCACAACCAAAATGAAGTAAATACAAGGTGAGAGAATAATTTGAAACAGCTCTTTCAAAGAGACTCTTCAACGAGGACTAAAAAGTTAAAGATGAGTCAGGTGTTAAATGGAAAAGAGGTGTGAACAATGGTTATTTTTTTAGGAGAAGGCTACATTGGATTGCTAAAGACAAAAAACACCCAAACAACAAAGGAAGAGAAGCGTGAAGGTGACAGCACGACCACAAAATGTTCCCTAGCATGTAAATTTGTGATCCTGTAATACTTGATCCTTTCATAGGCCTTTTCTTTCACCTGTCTTTAAAACTGCACAAAAATATGTAGAGCTGTAATTATGAATATATACTGTTAGAAGAGGCTTCCTGAAGTCCTTTCCAGGTTTATTCTCTTGTGGCAGAGTTTTCATAGGTTTACATTACAGTAAAAAGGGTTTACTACTTTAAACATAGCAATACATTCAAATTTTACTAAGATATAAAAAAAAAAAAAAAGGAAAAAATAGCCTTTGCGTGCCTTTGCGTTAGTTCTGAACAAATGTTCTGCGTGGACTTTAGTATGTTCTCTCTAGTTGGGTTCATATTGTACAACCGAATTTGTGCGTGAGTCTCTCTTGCTACTATTTTCTAAGCACTCTAATTCTCTTATTCTTTAATGACATTAAATGTCAGTGAAAAAGAACTGTAGAGACATGGTGATTTAAAAACACTGTGAAAATAACATTGAAATATTTTTATAAATTACAGTCCCCCTGGTCAGCAACATTCAATTTTATTTCACAAATTTAAGATTTCTATTTTTTCCGTCTCCAGATGATAATTTTGGGGTTTTAAAAATGAGTTTATCACAAACCTCTCATTTGCTGAAGTCACCCTAATCTGCAGTATCATTTATCTAATGGCTCACAGATGTGTGATGCCAAATTGTAACTAAGCTTACAAAACATATTGAATTAGGAAAAGAAATGCTTACAAAACATGTTTTCCTACATTTGCTGACATTTGCTGATACAGAACAGTATTTCAAATGTGTCATTTATTTGCCATAAATGAGTCACTCTTTCTTCGAATTTAAAAGGAAGAACAAGATAAGGTCTCTCATTTAAAGACACCATTGTGTTCAAGTCTGTGTTGTAGGATCATGCGCTCTTTTGTCATGATTTTTACTGGCTCCTTCACCTCACTTTCTCTGACATTTGACCTAAAACCTTAGTCATCACTTAACCGCTTCTGTAATGATGTTTTGCTACATGATCAAGCCCATTAATTTACAGCTCATTATAGTTGTGGCCCACAAGTACTTCTAGTAAGTTGGTTTTCAGTGCTAGTAAAGCCCTAATTCTGTCATCATGTTATTAGTGTTGGAATGGCGTATACTGATGAATTTGGCTAATGCTGAATAAATTCCACAGCAGGAGCTTACAGCTTAAAATAGAAAAGTCTCTTTAGTAAGTTCTTTGTGTCTCTGCGGATAGAGAAATAAAAGCAAAACTTGCTGCTCTTCTCTAATTTTAGATGCATTCCAAAAAACCTGCAACCATGAAACTTTACTAATATGCTGACTATAACACCACCCTGACAGACTTCAGGCAGTGTGGGTGTTAATCCATTAACTCTTTACCAGCTCTGTCTTTGCAGTCGTCCCCAGTCCCATTCCCCCATCCCTCCCCCCGCCGCCCCCCCCCAGTATTTGAGCATATAGAAAGCTTGGTAGATATTCAAATAAAATACGCTGCCTGACAGCCTGAACCTAAGCTAAATTAACTGTTCCCAGGAGTTATGCAGACAAAGAATTTAAAGTTTTATTATTGCAGATGAAACAAAAGTGCTTTCAAAAAATGTGAGGTTCTGGTGTGTTCTCTATTACATGAAATAATAACTGAATATCTTAATACAGTGCAGTCATTATAATACTTACAAAAACTCAATTGCCGACTTTCACAAAATTCTGCATACTGGACCGAGTCCATCATTCGTGTTTGTCTTTCTGCTCTCTGACAAAAGAGTAGAAGTACATGATGTACCTTATTCCAACAAGAACTGCATTCCACAACAGAAATTATAGCAGCACAGCACCCCTGCCATAACCTTGAACTAACCCTTCCAAATTAAACATGCATTGAACAAGTTAAGATGCAGAAATATAAACCACAGACTGGTTTTTAATCTTGTGAGTTAAATTTCCCAAAGGAGGGTGTCAATTCTTATTTTAAAAATCTGCTTGCACACTGCTCACCTACGACAGCGACGAGGGCTGAGTTAGGAAAGGCGCTGAGCACTCTTGCCCTGACCGAGGTGCACATTTAAACTGAAGCACATGAGTGGTCTGCCTACGTGTTTACAGATGACCAGAGAAGTAAAACGTTCTCCTGGACTGAGGCCAACGTGTTCCGCACTGAGCAGAACTGAACCTGTGTGCTTTTAAAATGGGAGCATTAGCAGTAGTGAAATGAATAAATTCCATCACATTGGGGATATATCAGACAGAGAGGAGCATTGAGGTGCCCCTTCCCGCACTCAATACACACTAAGAACTAAGTGGTAAATGTGTCTCTCTCATTTTTTTTCACTGTTAATCTTTGCTGGATTTTTTTATACTTCTGAACATCTACAGGAAAAGAAAGGAAATTAGACTGAATTAGAGCTTGTTCAAGAAAAAACCAGCTTAAAATATTCAGTTCTGGATTTAAGAATGTATTTCACACAGATTCCAGTGTCAACCAAAAGAGTATATCTCAAAAAAGTCAAGGTATGAAACCAAAAACATTACACACACCCTCCTCTCCACATATACACTATGCCATAATTGAATCATGGTTGAAGTAGCACTGAAGTTCATGGTTAAGTTTGAGCACATGCTTGAGTTTTGTTTACTTCAACAGAGCAGAGATGATTTTCACAAGGTAAGGATCTGGTCTTTAGAAGAGATTAAATCCTTCACGTATCAGAGGCAGGAAGCAGTAGTTAGATTAAAGAGAATGATTATCCTCTTCAGAAGCAGACAGTTTACTCAAGTCTCAAATAAGGGAAGTAGATTGTCTTAAACACCAAGGAAAGGAATATAACTATCTTCCAAACAATAACTCAATGAATAAATCATTACACCTGGTAAAAACAGAACCATAACTAAGGATACAAAGTGGTATCAGGAGTGGCTGATGGCATTGAGATTTTCACAGAATCACAGATTGGTAGGGGTTGGAAGGGACCTCTGGAGATCATCTAGTCCAACCCCCCTGCTAAAGCAGGATCACCTAGAGCAGGTTGCACAGGATCGTGTCCAGGTGGTTTTGAACATCTCCAGAGAAGGAGACTCCACAGCCTCTCTGGGCAGCCTGTTCCAGTGCTTGGTCACCCTCAGAGTCAAGAAGTTTTTCCTCATATTGAGATGGACCTTCCTGTGTTCCAGTTTGTGCCCGTTGCCCCTTGTCCTGTCACTGGGCACCACTGAGAAGAGTCTGGTCCCATCCTCTAGATACCCACCCTTTAGATATTGATAAGCATTGATGAGATCCCCTCTCGGTCTTCACTTCTCCAGGCTAAACAGCCCCAGCTCTCTCAGCCTTTCCTCATACCAGAGATACTCCAGTCCCTTCATCATCCTTACAGCCCTCCACTGGACTCTCTCCAGTAGTCCCCTGTCTGTCTGGAACTGGGGAGCCCAGAACTGGACACAGAGCTCCGGATGTGGCCTCAGCAGGGCAGAGCAGAGGGGAAGGATAACCTCTGTCAACCTGCTGGCCATGCTTTTCTTAATGCACCCCAGGACACCATTGGCTGCCTTGGCCATGAGGGTACACTGCTAGCTCATGAGCATTTTATGGCTGCAGTGAGTCCACAGAGTTTAAGGAACCATGCACAAAGAAGGTAAAGTACAAATGTGTTTGCATTAAAGACAGAAAACAACAATGAAAAAAACACACATACACAAATTTTGCTCTCACTCCCTGAGCACTTTTACATCTGATAAAACTGAAATTGCAGAGTTCTTTAATCTGATTTAATGGAAAACAAAATGCCTGTTGATAAGTGTATTTGGAGACAGGCTATACAACCAGCATTTGGCCTTAGGAGTTTCTCAAATCAGAAAAAAAAATTTAACAAATCAGTGCTTCACATACACAGTTTCTTCCTCTATTCTCTGCCTTTTAGGTCACTCTGCTATGACAGTCCAATTCATCAATTATGAGATCTCGTTGACAGTCAACATGCTCAATTTAGTTGTAAATTAAACCACTAACTGTCCAGGAACATACCTGGATATTCCTTCTTTCTTTTCTTCTTCACGCAGTCAATCATTTCTACTGTATTTTTACTCTTAGTCATCAGGATAGAAACTGTTCTACTTAGGTATTTTTTTCAGTTCTCCTATGCATGCTTCTGGCATCTTGACTACATTTTGTGGAGCTGCCATTTCAGATAAGTAAAAATTTTCAGTTAATTTATTCCATCGAGACATTAAGTAAGTCTAGATTGATTTTGTATCCTTTAAAAATAATTTTGACAATACATGCCGTAACTTCAACCCTCATCTAACATAACCATAACAGAGATCTGGTTTGCCTCTGAATTAATTCAGTCATACTTTTGAAGAGAGAAGGCACCACCAGGATCATCTAATCTGAACTTCTGCATAGCACAGGATACTTCTCACATAATGCATCCTAGAAATGGCAGTCCTAGAATTTCTTGTGTAATTTTACTATATGTACTATTTTACTATATGTAAATATTTTACTATATGTTTTAGAAAGGCATCTAATTTGGGTTTAAATTTTTTACGTATCAAGAGATAACTTCTTCAAATACTTTAAAATGCTAACTTTTTATGCAATATGGTTGAAATTCTGTAATCATTTGTGTCTTTGTTTGCCAGTCAGAAATTACTAGTTTGGTACTCCCAGGTAATGTTCAAATAATTTAACTTCAGGTGGGTAATCAAAATGACTGAGTTTCTCTATGACAAAATTTTCTTGAAATTTTACATGGAAATGTGCAGGCTTGCAGAACTGTCGCTTGAGATCTTTCTCCAGCAACCCTCTCTCTAGAGGTCTCTAGCCCACCTCCAGCCTAAAAGAGGACTATTGTCAACACTAGATGAAGTCAGCTGTGGCTTTCTCTAGCAAAGTGTTGAAAACCTCCAAGGACAGAGATTTTAAGTCTCCAGTACATAACCTGCTCCAGTGTTGTACTAGTCAAAAAGACCTCTAAGGTCCTACGTGAAACCACCAAGCAACAATTTGTGGTTCTTGACCTTTATTCTACCCAGCACTACTAAGAAAAGTTTGGTTCTATCATTGTTTGTAATGTGCTTCAGCAATTGTAGGCTGCTATCTAATCTTAGCCTCCTCTTCTTCAGACTAGTAAAACTAAGTAATCTCTCTCAGCCTCTTCTGCCAGGTCATGTGCTCCAGGGCCTTCAGCTCTCAGTAGCTTTCAGCTAAACCTTTCCAGTTTCTCAGCATTTCTGTGGAACTGAAGAACCCCAAACTGGATGAAGTGATCCAGATTTGGCTCAACAGCATAACGCAGAAGGTCATGACAACTTCCTTCAGTCTGCCAGCCACTTTTCTGCAGAACTGTGAATTTTGCTTTGTGATGAGTCCAAACTGTTGACTCATGTTTGGCTTGATGTTCATTATCACCCGCCAGGTTCTTCCCAGAAGGGCTGCTATCCAGACAGTTGGTATCCAGCCTGTACTGATGCATGGGGTTACCCTGTCCCAGATGCAGGAACTCAGTGAATTTTCTGTTGGTTCAACTCTCAAGGTTTACAAGACCTGTCTGGACTGAAGCTCCATCAACCAGTGTGCCAGTCGCTCCTAATTTACTGTCATCAACGGATTTGCAGAATGTGTGTTTTGAATCTTTGCCCACATTTTTATTCACAAGGCTAATGAAGATATTGAACAATATGGGTCCCAGCATCAATCCCAGGGATATTCAGTTTTCACCTGTTGTCACATATATGTCAGGGCATTATCTATTACCCTTCACATCCAGCAGTCCCAGGGATTTAAAACTCTTTGCAACAAGAAGGAAGGCACAGGAAAGCAAAATGACATGAAATGCTAACAGAAAAAAGGTTATGCTTCAAAGTCCTACCTCAGGTGACAAAGAGTAAAAAAATAATCTAGAAATTTGACAAGGATATGTTAACTTTAACAGGCATCCCATAATGTAATATGGAAACTGTGAAACCAGATTAATCCCAAGAGTAGTTATGTTAAATTAAATGATTTAGCAATGGCTATTCTCAGCAAATAGACTATAAATGTTCATCAAAAGAAAGATGTTGCTGGGGGATTTTTCCAACACAGACTTCATTTCTCTCTACAAATTGTCTACAGTAGTTATTTAAACACTGGACTTAATTTTGTTCTTACATACTAACTGAATACGTATGCTTACTTTTTCTCTGTATGAATATTGTTTATATAGTAAAATTACCTACATATCTGTGAAATAAAATTGCTTTCTCCATTCAATTGTCCTCTGTAAAAGAAGTCTTTCTTAAAGGTGCATTCTAGAGTGATGCTCTAAACCACCACCCAACAAAATAGCTTTTATCATAAATAACTGGACTATATTTTCTTCCTGATACACTTTAACAAAAAACCCCACATCATGGCATGGAAACTCACAGTTCAAGGGATAAGGATAGCCATTCCATCAGTGCTACTAGTTTTAGAATAGTCTATAAATAACCAGCAAATAAATAGATGGATAGCATAGGTATATCATTAAGGAAACAGCAAAGCAGATGACAACAGCAGATCATCTTTCCTCTTCACTTCTCAAGATTATAAACAGTAATTATTTTCTCTTACATCATCCCTGCTTTGGAAAAAATTTATGTTCCCTTATCTCTACATTTCTAAGGTATATTTTACAAACTCAAAATGAATCAATAACATGGGATTAAAAGAGAGAAGAAAGGGCGAGCGCATTACTGTGAACAAAGTGTTACTCCAGGCCAAAAGAGTTTAAAGGAAATGGCATTCAATGTTGGGGAAGTCACAGAAAGTTTGTGGAAATGCTATAACCTGTAAGTAATGCTTTCCTTTAAGTCTACAGAACACCCACTTGCTCTTTTTCACAGTCCTTATTTTTCAACTATTTTTTTCTTGAAAACAAGATATGATACAAGATGTTTTAACTGAGAAACAACTTCAATTTTATACAAGTGAAATTTTGCAAATTCTGTTCTTGGAAGTAGCCAGTCACTCCAACAGGACTGAAGTCCTCTTTCATCAGTGTAAAAGCAAATTTGCTGGGAATCTTTCCTACATGAAGAAACATTGAAACCCCTAATGATACACCACCTTGAACCAATCTCAGCTTGAAACCAGATATAATAAGTGACATCAATGACACTGCCTCACTGGTTTATCAAAAGAATTAAAAGTAGATATATTTTGCTCTCTCTATAGTAGTACCAGTCACTCTAAGCAGTTAAGAAGCTGAGTTATGTGGTGTACAGCAGAGTTAAAATACTTTGCTTGCTTTCCTTGGAACATGCTGAAGGATGCAGTAGATAGGACCTGGCACAGTAAACGTATGCTTAGTCTTCCAAAAATGTGTTGCATTTTATCTTTCTTTCAGCATGAAGAACTAAAAAGGAAGATTAAAAAGGGAAAGAAAAGGTAAAGAGTTGCATATTGTCACCTACCATCCAGGATGAAAAATAATCTTACTTTGATTCCATTTTAAAGCTTTCACACTTGACATACAACTCTTTGTGTGGGGGAGAAGGCAAGAGGCCAAATGTTAACCTGCTTACAACTATTTTGTGTTTGAAGGAAATGTGCCGAGTAGCTGCTGAGCTGGAACATTCGAAAAACATGTGCAGCATGGCTGGACACCCCTGTGTTTGGTAACAATGTTAATGATGATGATGTTGGCTTCCCAAACTGCTTGCATATTCATATTGTGGCGTGATTTCCTGATTTCCTTTGCTAAAGACCTCTACATTGTCCACCTATCATGGCTTCAAAGGAGCTAGGTGACTACCCTAAGGATGAAACAAAGTTTCCCTGCAATGGCTGATATTACTAAAAGACTATGCTAAATAATTTTTTTTATTATTTATTTAGACTAGAGAATAACGAGGCACTGTATGCTGTACCTGACAGCTCTAGGGGTGCAGGTAAAAAATTATCTAGATTAAAAATAAATAATTTGAAAAATAAAGCACAAGGTAGCTCAATATTGAAGCGTTTACAAAATATGCTGAAAACACGTTTTTAAGTCTTCTGTATCTTGAAATTATCTGAGGATTATCACTGTCTGATGATTTTTGTTACAAAAAGGAAAAATGTATGTACTCTTCTGGGAATCACTTGAACTGGTAAGCAAAGTAAAAAAAAGCGTTTCAAGAGTAAGCATTTTCAAAGATTAAGCTTACTCAGAGTTTTATACTGAAAATAAAAATGCGACTTGGGGAAAGATCAATAGCTTTTGTAATGTAATACTTGATTTGGCTATAAAGTACAGACATACAGGGAATTTCCATCATTTTTACCCACCTCTTATAGAACATACCATACATTCTGCAGTAACCATTAATCTGAACAAGTCTGCATAGCAAACTTGAGGCCTTTGATGTAATACTGTATTTGAGTGCTCATGTGTTTAGTACAAAGTTCCCAATATTAGAAGAAAACATGAGGTCTTTTTCTGGCAGATCAAGATGATCTCAATTTTAATATATTTTCACAGTTACAAATAGCAGAAATAATTTTGCTTTTTTTTTCTCTACAATATCATTAACCCAATAGAGTTTAAGACCTTAAGAACCTTAAAAATCTTAACTGTTACAGAGATGTTAACAATCTACAGCTGTAAAATGCATGAAAGGAACCTGTGGATTATAACAAATATTGATTAAAATAAAAGTATTTTTAAATTCTGATTTTTCATTATGGAAAATTGGTGATTTTCTGTCCAGGGCCAAAAGATGGGATTCACTTGAACAAGTTGGACATCTGCAGCATCCTAATTAGTCACCTAAAGTCCCTTTACAGTAAAAAAGATATTAGGCACCTTTAGAGAGTGCCAAATTCATCCTAAACTAGGTGTCTAAAATAAGTCAGATGAATCATATCTATGAATTTGTCTGAAGGTCAACTGTGGACATCAGCAACAGAGCCTGAGGGACACCGGCTTAGGTCTACATGTCCTCAGTACATACAACCTCAGAAAAGCAAGACGAATCCTACTCTGATGAGTGATGAGTGAAGAACACCACCAGCAATAGGGCAACTTCCATTTTAGGGCTAAGCAAAAGCCAAGACTAAAGAATGACTCAGTAAATTTGGTTCCTGCTCTGATCTCAAAGCAATGCAAGAATATATAAAGGCGGCTTTGTACCCTGGGTGTGTGTTAACTCCATTCATCTTCCTCAAAGAATGTAAAATGTAATCTAACAAAGTATGTACAGATAAGTAGGGGGAAGGGTGCTGGCAAGACTATTTAAGATTATGCAAAAATTTCAAGGGAATTATGAAGAAAGCAAGCAAATGGAATTGCACAGACAATAACAAAGTGAATGGATTAATTCCCAGCAGTCATGATCTCATTGTTTAAGGAATAAATAAAACTGACCTCCTGACAGGGAGTCACTGCCCTTATAAGACTTTGCCCTTGAACATATGCAAAATCTACACATACTGTATTTATTTGAACCAGCTCCATATCATATCCAAATTCCTTGTCTAAATTTATTATTGCTAGTCTGAAATGTGGAGCTGGAACCTGCAAACGAAACATTTCCATTTCATGGGATACCTTTGATTTCTCCAGGAAAATATTTTTTTCTGCTATAATAAGTATCATCATGAATATTGTAAAACTATGTGTGAAATTTATGGCTATCTTCTACCACTGCTTTCCAAAAAACCATAAAATAATTTTGGATAAACTATGCTACCGAACTTAAAAAGCTATGTGGGATTTATTAATATATTAAGACAACTGACCTTTCCTCACTTTTCTGGTTGAGGACACTGTAACACCTTTCTGTGGTTTCCATCTGCCTGTACATCAAAAACTTTACATACCAGGTTAATATTAGGATACCTTTATGTCTTCTGGATAGCATTCTTCTGAACACTTTATCCTGGCTCTGTATCAGTTCATAGATGAGATTCATATAAACAGCTTTAGAATCTCACAAGTAAAGCTTGCAGTCCTTCTATTTAACGATGATATAATTATAGAGACTCACTTGTAAGCAAAAGGAAAATATTGTAAGCCATGAGAAATTTTGGAAATATTTCTTTTAGCTTTATGACTAGAGATATGAATAGATGGATAAATAAAAGGACAGACAGCTTAGAAATGTGCATTTACTTAAAGTTTATAATGGCTTCTATGCAAATTTCTTGTAGTTATCATATTACGTGTCATCTCAAAAAACCCTCAAGTACCTCTCACCCTCATAATATTTTCCCCCATTGTTCTTTGCAGATAGCTTGGTTTCGAACCCAATTTAGGTACAGCCACTTGCTAAACACTTTTTGCTCAAAGGTTGTTTATGGTCGTGGATGGAGGCTGGCTCAGAGCATGTCTTGCACACCTGCTCACCATCCTGGGTGTAGAAGAGGGTTGGAGGATCCAGTCTAGCTCCTACTGATCCACATTGAATGGCATAAGGTGAAGGCGGCTGGTTTAACTCAAAGTTCACCAGGAGATCAACCTTAGCCATGATCTGCTTCAGTGAAACTCAATTCTCAGACATATTCTGTCTATAGTGATAGACATATTCTGCCTATTCCGGCACTCAGGGACATGGTTTAGTGGTTGGACTTGGCAGTTCTAGGTTAATGGTTGGACTTGATGATCTTAAAGGTCTTTTCCAACCAAAAAAATTCTATGATCTATTCACCCAACTAGAATATGTCCAGAATTATTCACTTTACAGACACAACTTGTTAAGCAATACATCCAGTACAGGTAGTTAAACTAGGTAAGGTAGTAGGTAAGTTTGGGGTCAGCTAGGGACCAGCCTTCTCATTCACTGGCTTTAACTGGCAAATGCAAGTAAGAGAACAAACCTAATTTAAAAAATTTGCATCGCAAAACTCTGTCCTGTTAATAACCAGCATCAATATATGTTTCTGAAAATTGCATTTAAGAGTTTTGCTAATGTTAAATGAAAAATGAAGAAGGAGGAGTTCCTCAAGAACATTGTTCTTACATGCTTTATGTTGAAAAGAAAGGAAAGCAAAGTGAACCTAAGGTACACACTGGTAAGCAATACCTGTGATTAAATTAATTTTCCTGTGATATGGCATATCTTTGTGAATCAGGCCTGCTGACAGACACTATGAAATACCCTCCTGAATAATCCTCTGGAGCTCCACTAAAAGGAGGAGCATAAGAAGGTAAAGAAAAATTTTGACTAGGAGAAACTTGAAGAGGTTTCAGATCATATGAACAACACATATATTTATTTTACTCCTGTTATGTTATTTGTAAAGATTATAATTCTGTCTTTTCCCTTACCCTTAATAAAACAGACTTGTCTTATATTCACTCCCAGTAGAACAGCCAATTCTCACATTATCTGCCATTCTTTGGGATATCACCATCCTGCACTGGAAATTACCACTGTGCACAGGAGATTTATAAGTACTACAATGCTATAGGCATATCCATGCAGGCATCCTTGGCAGGTGATGCTCTTTCAATCAGAGTGGAATGAAAAATGGTTTGGGGTTTGGGTTTGGTTTTTTTCAGTTATGTTGTTTCTTGAAAAACTATTTAAAAAAAAAGCCCAACTTCCAAAAAAATGCCAGAATGTACATGCATGAGTAAGAAATTCAAGACACAGATTTTTTGCTACATGCACAAGTAATTTGGTGTGCTTTATAGCAATCCAATTCAAAAATCTGAATTCAGTATTACAGCTTATAGATGAAGTCCTGGTTCTATAGTGTCCCCAGCAGAGCTTCCATTAACTTCAATAGCTGTAAGATCTCACCCTATGAACATCTCTCCTAACTTAAGCTTGTACCTAGTACAGATGATTATCACCCTCTTGTCAAAGAAAAGCAGAAGAACGGGCTCTCAAAATGGGACACATCCTAAAAGAGCTTTTTCTCTATATGCGCTCACATGCAGATTAGAAATCCAACTTTGACTGTATCTATAAAGGTATTTTTTAATGAAAACAGGCCAGTATGGCTCTAGAGAGAACTCCTGCTGCTTCTAAGCTGGCTGGGTTCTTTCATAAAGTCATTACAGCATTGCCTCTTGGGCTAGGACTCACCTCATACAAAGTTTGGTGGTTTAGTGTAATCTAGTCACCCTTTATAATCAATGGGAAAAGAGAGGCACTTCTATAGGCTGATCACACCTATCCCATCTCTCGTAAAAGAATGTGTCACCTCTGGATGTGCCCTTCTCCCTGCAGGACACAGGAATGCAGATAATTGATAGAAATAGACGTCTGGTTGCCAGCTGAGAACTTCAACATTTAGCCATACAGACACGGTGTTAATGCAAACTGGGAGATTATAACCTATGGAATGAACGTAGCACAAGACATTGATCTGGTTTTTGAAAGGAAGGCCACTAATTCATTAATTCACATACCTCTTAACTACAAAAATAAGTCAAACAATTTAGCTCAGCCATTTTACATGACAAATCCAAAGCAACTTTTATGATGAACTTGTGTAAGAAAGAAGTATATTCTTGAATGTGCATAAGGAAAGCATTAAAATTAATTAATTAAAATTAAAATACGTGGTACTATATGTATGTAGATGTGGTCTCCTTGACATGTGACTGGAGAGTGCACAGTTACTTGAATTAACTTTTTCTGTTAGAAAAGTTTTCCTGTCCACTGTAATCAGAGAACAATATAGAGTGAAATTCAAAAATGTATTCTTGCTTCTTTAACACAAGAAATGTGTATATAAGCATTTCACATTCAACTTGTGGCATTTACGCCACTGAGTCTAATTCTGTGGTTAGATTTTTATTCTTTTGGAAAAACCTTTCTAATTTGATAATTGCAAGACATGGAACTCCAGATAAAAATCACATCACGAAATTCAGAGAATAAGTGAGTCACACATTGAGTTAAAAAGGAAATGCTTCCCTCAGAAAAACAGTGACCAGTATGCATTACATATAATCTGCATGTGTTTTTATAAAGACAGAGTACATTTCTCTTAAAGCTCAGAATAATTGATAAGAGAGATGGCTGTCTCAGCCTCCCAGGCTGAATTTGGCTGCCTGCTGCCTCTTGAACAGCCCAGGCTTCCCAATCTGAAAAAGAACAGGACTGCAATATTCAAAACTCCTGCCTGGGTTTTGCTACTTATTTGCCATCTGAGCATGACTGAGTGCAAACGAAGGCTGAATTAATCATGTTTTAAGGCTCGTTTCACAATTGCTGTAAAGCTTATGGAGTTATTTGGCACTGATACTAAACCAGTGCGAACCTTGTGCATGGTGATGCCATGATACGCGCTAGCCATGCGTACCCAGCTTGCATAGGCTGGGGGAGAAAAAAGCAAACTCAAACCTGCACAATGTGCCCAGGTATGAAGAGTAAGAAGACCCTAAAAATCACTGCCTGAATTGAAAGGCTTTGAAGAAAAGTATTAGGATTTTTTTTTTTTTTTTTTTTTTTTTTACTGGGACTTCATTCACAACACTGAGAACAGAATTTGGCCCGGTGTGAATATTTCCTTAGTCGAATGACTGTGTGACATTTGCTATTTAACTATGCAAAAATTTCTATGCTGCTATTCATTATTTTTTCTTAATTTCTTTAAATATGACCAAATTTATCTTCATAGTAGCCTTGTGAGCATTATCTCCACTATATACGTGAGAAAAAGAATCATGAAAAGATTATTTTCCCAAAAGCAGTTTGTTTAATTGGCAAACGCTTCTTGTTTTTTCCTCTACTTTCTCTTTTCTCTTTCTAATGTTAGAGAGAAAAAGGAAAACATGAAGATTCCAGGATTTAACAAAATGATGTAGCATTTGGAATTAAGTTAATTTGAACCATCAGCTAATTCGGCTAATTTGGAACAATCTATTTAGTTAGTCCCTTACACCATGCCTATTGATAAATATACCACAAAATTATTAAGCATTTACACAAAACCAAAGAAACACATGCTATCATTAATTCAAAACAATCTCCACCATCCAAAGCCACTACAGGAGTTCTGATATTAAACATCCCCATTCCCTTCTCTGTGAAACAAGAAGGGAAATCTCAAAAAAAATATTTCTGAATTGCATAAAACTTTCACAGTAATACTCAGACCAGTTACATATATAGAACTGAAACTTTTAGATAAAAATTTACTGATATATCATTTAAAAGCAGAAAATTCAAAATTTTAATTTGTGAACAAAATTTGCCAGATTTTGTTAGTTTGGTTAAGATTGGAGGAATACTTCGAGAATTTCAAGGCCAAAAGTCAAAGTGACACTGACTGACTTGTGAAAACCTACGCAAGTGTATGCTGGCAGCTTTTAGTATCTGAAATGTAGACGATCTGTACTAGTGGAACCACAGTTTTTCAATAGTGACCTTCCAATGAATTATATCTTAAATAATCTCAGCCATTTCACAGCAAAACAAACAACGAAGTTGTTTTGGGAAGCCTTGATTCATCATAGCTTACCTTTAACAGAAGAAACAGATCCTACGTGTCCTGGTCTCTTGCACTGCAGTGCTGATTGCCCACCCAACACCCATTACTACTATAGACTTCACGTATTTATAAAAATTGAGGTACCGTTACAATAGTTTTGATGGGAATTTTTTTTTTTTAATCCTGAGATGAGGGGACGGAGACCAAAGAGCATCTACTGTGTATGGATTCATTACCATAAGCTTTACTGATAGTTTATCCTGTTTCCTAATGAAAGCAAAAAAAACCCCACCATGTCTCTATTAAAAAGCAATCAGATTTGGTATCCTGGTGACACTTTAAAGAGCACATTATGTGGGAAAACAAAATAAACATTTACCCTGGCAAATGAAAGTGACTTTGGGTTTTGACATACTTGGCAGGAAGGTAGAATTATATTCATGTCAAGTATGCAGAAAAGCTAATATAATATTTAAATATTTGCTTAAGTAATATAGAATTTAAAACAACACATTAGAAGAAACATTTTTTGTGAAATATTTTTAAGTTTTTTAGTATAAGACATGCCATGAAAGTAATATGTTCAGCAGAAATTTCAGACTTCTACAACCTTTGTTACACATTCCCTTCACTTGTAAAGCCGTAAAGTCTTCATCTGCTACTGACAAGTCTTTATTTATATTTCCAAGACAAAGGCAGTTCTTATACTGATGGTCTAAACTGATAATGAATATATGCAGCTTTCCAAAGAAACAACCCTTGAGATTCTCAGTCTTACAAATATTGATACAATGAGCTAATGTTAACACTATCTCAGCTAAATCCTACAGCACTCTTCTACTGTTCAATATTACACGTCTGCAATTATTTTAAAACTCCTTTAGTTTTACAAGACATAATTCAGTGAAGACAGACCTTTATATCGCTCAGAAATTATCTAAATGCAGTGTGTCAATGACCTCTGAAATTCTCAACTATATACAATAATGTAGCACTAATTAATATATTGAACTGGATACTGGCCACTAGTTTTAGTTCCAAAAGTAAGTATTTTGATGCACACTCTAAATATGCAGATATTGGACTTTCCTTTTTGAGTACAAATCTAAATTAATTAGTCACACGTACCCACAAAACTAAAATTTACTAGTGTATCATAATTATAAATTATTATGAAGTTTGAGGTACAATATTCTGAATTACTAAGAGTATTTTAAAACATTTATTTTAAGAAAAAGCTTTGCTTAATTTTATCTCATTTGGAGAGATATGCATAATCAGAAAATATTTTGAAACATTTCTAAATTGCCATAATAATACTATAATAATTCAAAGCAAAACCACCAGTCTTCATTGTAATTGTATGGTGTAGAAATATGTCATTTTAAAATCACTTGAAAAGAATTCATTTAAATGTAACCTGATTTGTAAATTTAATTATGAACTATTAAACTAACTGCTCGGATTTTCAGTTCTTCTAAATCAGCACAGCTCCTCTGAGTCGCATCATCAGAGACAAGCTACTGTTTATTTCAAATCAGCAATTAAAAGCAATATCAAGAGTATTCGGATTGTGAGACATTTACAAAAGGGCTACTTTGGGTAAGTTGACTTTCAATCTTCTTAATTTGCGGTGCCTGATACACAAATTGTTATGCTGCATTAATAATAGCTTTTGAACATAGTATTCATTCATCCAGCCTGTTATAGAAATAAATTCAACAAGAGACTATTCCCTGGGCGCGTTCTCAAAATTGCTTCCAATAAAGACACTATCTTCCAACAATGTTAGCACCGTTCAACATGCAAAATTTTCAGTCGCTTACAAAAGAGGAAAATATATAATATTTTTAAATATAGAAATTCTACAGTTGGTCAAATGATTTTAAAAGGTAGAAAGCTTTGAATTCAAGAGCTTAGCAAGAGATATCCCAGAATCCTACTACCAGGATAATCTCCTGAAAAGGACGTGATGGCTCTAATTCCTATTATAACAGGAATTATAACCAGTTATAAAGATATTGAGTATATGCCATAGTTCAGGTTGATATTCTTACTGCTGGGCACTGACAGGTTTGGAAATTTAACCTGAAAATGAAAATAATTTAATTTTGGAAATGTCAAAACCTGTTCACATTTCAACGGATTTCTCTCATTCTATTTGGATTTTCTTGGTGGTTCAGACTGACCGAAATGGAAGGGTTAGGGGTTTTTGGGGAGGTGGAGGGGTGGCAAGGTGAACCAAAGATCTATAAAAAAATCTATAAAAATCACATAGTCCTACTCACAGAATAATGGAAAAACATCTTTGGTTCAAAATATTACACTTAACAATTTCACATAATTGGGATGCAAGATAACAAGATTTTGAAGCACAGCTTTGAAGGCTGAAGCCTATTTATTATTAAAGGTCCTTATAGTGTAGCAACACTAACAACCCCAGTTTGGCACCAATTACTGCCTGCACTGCTAGAAGTTGCTGTATATTCTCATGCCATCATACATAGTGTTGGAGAAAATTTGCTCTTCATTGGTGGTTGATTGGCTTCTTTGGGGTTTCTGAGTTTTTCTGACATTTCTGGAGTCAGATCTAGCATTTCTTAAAGAGGCCAATGTCTCTTCAGCATTTTTGTCTCTTTCTTTAAAATACAGTTCAGGATAACAAGGTTAGCAGGCACAGCAGTTGTCTCACCAATATATTTCTTTAAATACTGGAACTAGAAATCAGATCTCCAGCCTTGGGGTACATCAAGAGTTAACTCCCATTTTAAGAAGGGTGTGATTAGTAGCTGGAAATCTGCCTGAGTTTAGTACATCTGAGGATGCTATTACAATTTTCAGATATAAAATAATTAGCTGATGATATGAGCTGACAGCTAATACATCTACAACAAACATTAAAAAAATTATTTCCAAGCGGATGTAGAGAATGTGTTCCGTTTCTAAGCTGTTTGATATGGTCTGTGTAAGGAGATAGGACACGATACCAGATGCTGTATGTTCTACAAGGTTTTTCTGCAGATGTCTGCAGCCTGAGAAAATCAACAGTGCTTTGAATAACACTCCTAGTAAAAGCATCTTCTTGTCAGAGTCACTGTATGATATAGGATATGAATCCCACACAAGTGGATGAACTGATTTTAAATAATACCATCTGACAATGGCAGAAAAAACTCATAGTAGGTCTGAAAAGTCCTGGAAGTGGCTGTTAGCCTTGGGAAATAAAATCCAGCCCTGTGACAGAGACTACCCGTCCTTCTTTCGTTTGATCAAATGGAAAACCAAATTTAATGATTGCTTCCGAAGTTCCAGGGGCGAAGTTTCAACAGCACTTAACACTGCCACTAAGGAGTCCATATCTTTGCCCCTTCCATGTACCACTCAAAAGAAGAGTCTGGAAAAAATGCTTAAGAATTATTTGAGAATAAAATACATGCAATAATGTATTTTTGATATTGCCAGTTTACATTGCTTTCGTGCCATTGCCTTTAATGAAATTTCTTTTAGAACACCAAAAGAAAAGATTTTAAGCATCAAGTATACTGTATATGATAGATACCAATATACCAAAGAAATTCTAAAAGCCTGCCACTACGTGCATACACAAGTGAAGAGCTACCTCTCAAACCACAAATCCACACATTCAACCAAGAAGAATATTTTTTGCCCCCCAAATAAACCCATTCCCATAGATAAAATTGTACTGAATTCACATAAATCCATTTCTAAAATTTATTCTGTATGCAAAATCAGTATTTTTTCTAGCAATACCATTATGGTCTTGTCTTCCCTGAAAACACAGCTGTAGTTGTGGATGTCCTTTGTCAAGCCAAAGTGGCAGCCATGCCTAATTTTTGCCACGTTAAAGTTAGCTAATTGTAAACTCTGGATTATTAAAGGCGTCAAATGCTGATCTCAGGAATATCAGTAAGATTAAACTCTGCATGTTCACTCTATGAGGACTTTATGTAAGGTAGCTATCTGAAAATGAGATCTGTTACTGTTTTTCCTGAGTACCGAAATTAAAATAACCTTTTCTGCTTCATTTAATGAAAGCGTATAACTGTCTAGGTATCCTCAATCTTCATCAAAAGTGGTAGAGAAAAATGGAAGAAAAAAGAGGAGAGAAAATTTAAAGCTTGAGGGGCAAAACATACAAATGGAGACCTGCTACCTCGTGTAGCGTTAATAAACTATGCCAGTTTATTACCCAGGCTGTTTTGTTAGGAATGTTCTGGGTCCGTTTTCTAGTGGATTGAGTAAGGATGCATCTCCCATTTTGCAACATGTAGAGTTTACTTATATTACTTTACCATTTCAACAGACACTTAAAATGCTTAAATCTTACTGCTTCTGATTCCATAGCCCTGACACGTGTGAAGCTATTGCTGAGTGCAATTTTGCAGAGCAGCCGGATCATATTCTTACGGAAGAATACAGCAAGCAACATTATAGATAAAATAAACCACAATGACTGAGACAAAATGAAAGACAGAAAACCCTGTTCCTTGTATACATAAAACATCTATTCCAGGAAATACCAGCAGTTACAGATTACAGAAAGTGCAGAAGCTGGAAAGTCCAATTATACGCTACCTAGATTTTTAAACAGTTTTTAGAAATTTGAGATGGTTTATCATTTATGTGTTTTTGTAAAAGCTCTTCTATTTCTACCCCACCTGCCATTTTAATATCCCAAATGGGGAACTTCAGAACAGAATCACGGAATTGTAGAACAATTTACATGGAAAAATGTTTGGGACCTTCCTAGAGATCTCTAGTTCAACTCTCTGCTCAAAAGAGGTCCAGTTCGATCAAGCAGCTTGGCACCTTGACCAGTCAGGTTTGGAGTATCTCCAAAGTTAGAGACTTCCTTAACCTCTCTGGCCAACCAGTTTCAATCTCTGATCAGAATCTTTTTTTTCCTATTACGTATCAGTCCAAATGCTGTCCTTTAGCTCTTGCCCTATCATCATGCACATTCAAGCAGGGTCTGGTTCCATCTCCTCTGTATGCTGTCATGAGTCAGTTGTAGACAGCAATAAATTTTGCCTTTAGCTTCCTCTTTTTCAAGCTGAACAAGCTCGTCTCCCAGCCTTTCGTCATATGTCAGGTGCTCCAGCCCCCTAAACTTCTTGATGACCCTCTGCCAGACTTGTTTCAGTATGTCAAAGTCCTTCTTGTACTTGGGAGCACAAAATTGGACACAAGATTCCAGATACGGTGTCACAAGTGACAAATAATGGGGAAGCATTATTTCCCTTGACCTGCTGGCTAACCTCTTGCTAACACAGGCCAGTATGTGGCTGGCCCACAAGCTGTACTGTTGCATGGGGTTATTGCATCCCACATTTGCTTTTGTTGAACTTCATAAGGTTCCCATCAGCCCGTTTCTCCGGTCTATCAACATGGTCCTTCTGAAAGGCAGGCCTGCTTTCCAGAGATTTGACTGCTCTGGTATCATGACTCAGTATTTATTTGCCATGCTATGAATTACTTCTTTTATTTTGTTTATAAGATTCAACAGCTAATCATTTCTGAGTTTAATGCATAAAGAGAAAGAAATGCTTCAAGAAAATGGAGCACAATGGGAGGCATCTTCTCTGGTTAAGAGATGTCCTATGCTCACTTTAATTCCTTGCATGTTAATCTTCATTGAAAGCTGATAAAACTAAAATCACATCAACATGCATACTTTGTATTCTTCATTGTACTTATGTTCCTATTCTTACTCTCAGTACTAAAATGATATCTGTTCTAAAAATTTGCCATAGGATCCTATTTTAAGGATAGTCTGAGTGTCAGTTTACAACTGTAGTCCCATCAGAATGAGCTTTGACACCAAAAATGCTGGTATTTCCAATATACTTCATTCAATAAGAAGCAATGTATTTACTATTAGATTGCCTTAATGACCTTCACCTTAGGCAACAGATCATTTGACTTTCCTAATGACATCCGAACTCTCGTGTGAATATAGGTGGGAAGGCTTGGCCTCTGGTGGCTTACCAAATGGCGACAACAAATGACAACGCTTGTACTTAGCAACTGGGTAATGTGTAATCAAATCTTGTGACATGCTAGCTTTGAGACTGGAACTTACTCAAAGGAAGATAACAATAGATAGACAGTGACTATTGAATGAATCATATTGAATGATTCTCGATTTTTTGCTTAAGTGCCTGCACAAATGTTCACAAAATCCTATCTGAATTCAATCAAATACCACAGACAATATAAGGCCAGAAGCTAGCAAAATTACCTCTTCACTCCTGAGGAGAAAAATTGTACTAGCCCAGGTTAATCCTCTGGTCAGAAGGAAATAAAAAACTGCAAAACAACCCAAAACCGAAGGGAGAAAAGCAAAGATCAAATTTATCTAAGGCAGGACAGAGCAAATCTCCATTTAGCCCAGGCTCCAACAGTAGCTAGCCATGAAGGCTTAGGCAATAGTATAACTACAAGACAAGCTTATAATAATTCTTTCCCTGAATAGTCATACAGCACCCGGTGATCTGTGGCTCAAGCACTTCCTTAACCAAACGCACTGTCTTTGTATTCGATAGCCTTCAATAGATTTTTTTTTTTTTTTTTTTTTTTTACCCCATTAACTTGTGCAATTCAATAGATCTGAGCTCATTTTGGCTATATTTAGCTGGAGTGCAGCCTGCAAATTACTTTCAGCGCTCCTCTATATTGTCTGTCTGCTACAAACTGTGTACGGAGAGGGTATGATGACACACAGCTTGCTCACTCTGCTATCAGAGGGCAAATGCCAGTTTAAAAGAAAGGGATTCTTAGTAATTTGGTAGAAGGTATTATTTGCAGGGCTGACCCATGAGCATGATTAAAACTAGGTTTTGGTTCCTGGCTCGAGAGTAATACTGGAAAAGCTATTGCCATTCCCTTTGTGAATATACGGAGTAAGGAGAGGAAAAAAGAGGCTTCTTTACTACATCTGTCATGTCTAGAAACAGAGACACATGAACCTTCATATAAATTAAGATGGCACAACTTAGGCTGAGAGGCATGCACCAGCCTCCTATGGATGAGGCAAGAAAACATCCTTTCCTTAATACTGGTTTGTGAATCTTCTCATCTATTTGTTAAATCCAGGACCTTGTCTGTTAAATCTCCAAACCCTCTCTTCTGCAGCAGTTGAAATAGAACACCACCACCAAACTCCCTTGTATTTCATGCCATAGGGAACTTTCCTCTATTGCTTTCATTTGTGAGAAGAGCTTGTTTTCTTCCACAGAAGGCTTTTCGTGATATGGTATCAATGATATCAATGATATATCAATGGAAGGAGAGAGAAATTCAGGAGCACACGCTGAAGCTTGGTCCAAGGTACTCCTGCACCATGGAGCTTTGCAGGTGGGAGCGAGAAAAGCGGGTGGTTGTGAAGCTTTCCGCCAAAAAATATGGGGTCTCTGTGCTGAGGTTTCAGTCTTGCTCTTCACGATAGTGTCAGAAAATTTCTTCATTGCAACAGGTGAGAAGTGATAATGTCATAGAGCGATACTGTATTTGAAATTTTTATGTAATTTTCATTCACGTTACAACTCCATGGATTTTTCTTTTAAGTTTAGTGAATCCTGTGCAAAGCTGTCTTGAAAATGGGTTTATGCAAGTGGCCAATTCTTTTAGGAAAGCTTGAGACGATAAAACTGTTCTCAGCATAGGCCTGGTTACCATCTTACCTTAAGAAATAAACTGTTGCATTTTTTAATTCATGCAGAAAGGACTTAAATATTAAGCTAATGGAGTTGTATAAAGGACACATATGTAGGTATAAAAGGTAAGTAATTTGCTACATAGAAAATAGACCTGAAACAATCACACCCCAAGCCCCCCTGCAAAACATCTGAATTACATCCTGTCTTGTAGAAAAGATTTGCGTTATTGCATCTCTACGCAACCTCAGAAATACAAAAATACTAATCATTATCAGCACTGATTTGTTTAATTACTTTAAAGCATGACAGCAATTTCAATAACCTACTACCAACGGCACCTTTGTCAGACTTCAGAATCATTCCTTCTTCCCAATTCTCCAAAGTTTACATAAACAATAACTATGTTGTCAGTACCAATATACGGTCACTAGTATATCTAAGCAACAAACGTGTTCAACACAAGATCGCAAATAAACATAGTATTAAAATACATTTAGGAGCAGAACATTCCTTTAGTCTTCCATTTGGCTCCCAATCAAATGATCCGTGGAAATATTGTTTATATGTATGTGTGTCTACATTTAATTAAAGATATAAATAAAAAATATACATATATATATAAAGTTTCCTTTCAAAAGTGCTAAAACACAGTCATTTGGGTGTCAAAAATACAAAACACAACAGCCCAGAATCTTCCTCTTCCTCAGGGAAAGCAAACAGTGGCAAAAAAATACTCAAAGAACTAAAAGACAGAAAAGCAAATAACACCTTGTCCTCCCAGCAAAACCACCTAAATTTGCAGTATGAGCAACGTTCACTAAAATGCTCTAAAAACAACAATATTTTACCAGGACCGAAGACCCAAACAAATAGCACGGTTTATGTAACCATAGCAATCAGCCCCAACGTGAGAAAACCCTAATAATCTTAGATTTGTAGCAGCGTAAAAAGTCTATTGATATTATTTGCTATAACAAGAAACTTTTTCCATTTGATAGCTTTTTCCCATTCTGACGAGAATGACACAATATTTACAGACATATAGGTAATAACGAAAAACTGTTTCTGTTTATTTTCTGTTTACTTTTAACCAATTCAACCATTACCCATGAGAAATGGTGTTTTCCCAGTATCCCAAACATTCCCAAGCAATGTGTAATCAGAGAAACCATTAACACCAGCAGGCTTATTTTTATACTCAATAATGGTTACAAACACTTTGATGCCCAGACAGCTAATTTACAGTTGAGACGCTACTAGTTGTGCTATCTTTGCGCTCATCTGGAAACACTGGAGTGATGCAGTGAAATGAATTCCCTCTATATTTGCATTCTTAACTGTGGTAAGGTATGTTTTGCAATATTGGAAGAAAAACACTGCCTGGAGAATAAAGGGGTTTTTCTTGATTGATGTTCCATCTACGTTCTTTTTATCTTTGCATCTATGTATATCAAAAGACGTAGAGAGTATATAGGGAGCTGGTGTTGACCTTTCAGTCTATGAGAGATCATCGTTACACTCTTTTTTTCATATCAAGGTCCCACTGCGTACACAGAACTTCACTCTCCAAAGATAACCACCCTGAAGGCACCAGAAGTATCGTTCCTAACATCTGATGAATGCCACTTAAATGCAATTTAAATGTTTTGGGGGAAAAAAAAAAGCAAACAAAAAGAATTTTCTCTCTTAACTAAAAAGTTAACTTCCCTCTGGATCATTCTCTCTCATTTCTGAGTACAGAAGCAGGCCTAAGTTACTGCAAAACTTAAGTTTAAACTTTTAGGAAGGTACAGTTAAGTGAAATTCAACTTGTAGTAGTGATGCACCGAGCTCTCAAAGTAGTTTAAGGGGGTGGGAGAAGGAGATGCTGGGGTATTTTTTTCATCACTGTCCCCAGAATGTCCCCACTGTCCTTGGGCAGGAACTTTCCCACTCCTATTTGAGTATGTTACTTAGTTGTTATAAGTCCCTTTTCAAATTCAAGACAACCTCCTCCTATTTGGCCTGGACATGCAGGTGAGGATAAAACTGGTTAATACTGAAGGCTGCGATTATTTAGTCCATACAAGAATGTATCATAAGATATAAGGCTTTTAATGGTATGGCTTGTCCTGTTTCCCACCACTGGGAACCCTGTGCCCATATTTGCCAATGTTCAGTAAAGAATAAAGAACTTTATTTTCTACCCTTTTTTTCAAAACTTAATGTCTTAAAATTTAAGGCTAAAACTTGAGTTGCTGCTGTAAATGTTATAACATTAGAAAGCTGCAATTTTATATGTGGACCAACACAAGATAAATGGATGATAGATCCGAGTGTATTTTTAAAGACAGCAAAAAAATGCAACGGAGATTACTCTCCTATTCTCAAGTCACCCTGAGCAGCCATATATACTCATAGGCATATATACTCCATCCATTTACCAGTTGCCCAAAACTCAAGCCTATTCCACTTCCAACACTTTTTGTCTTAGTCTTTCAGCCTCCACTCCCCACATGTGGCCAGGGTAGATGCAGAAGGGTCCCTGACAACACAGAGAAATTCCCTGCAAGATAAATACATCCAAAGGAGTCTACAGAGCTGTGTAGCTCACGGTAAAGACGACACAAACATTTGTACCAGCTGAATAGCTCTGTAAACTCCACTATTTATACTGCCTGGGTCTTCAGTAATTCCAGAGAGGAGACACTTAGCTCAACGTGCAAAAACCCAAAATACATTTAAACATTTTCATCTGTAGCCAAATCTTACCCCAAGATGTATTCTTTCATAGGGTGTAGCTGGTAAAATCTAAGAAGGGTTAACGTTTATAAACTGTGATTCTAAAAATTCATAAATTATTAAATTTGGGCACAATATCGTGAGATAGCAGAAGTCACCACTCAACTAAATGCAAAGATTCTGTCCCAAAATAGAGCTTCTGTCAATACGAATCAGAAATCACTAAAAAAGTTAAAATAATTCCTTCTGAAGAAATAGAAAAATAAGATTATCATAAAAATATATATAGCAAAAAAGAGAAAGAATATATATAGCTCTGAGAAACAATGCCCCGATGCTTAGTAACATAAAACTTTTTAGTTTGTCTTCTGGCATGCAGTTTCTATTAAGTATGTGTTGTCTGTACTACAGCACTAAGCTTTCCATATGGGCTTTAAATCAAATTCCAGTTTGTTATTGATACATCCTGCATGAACAGATACTCCCTAAAGAGTAATGGCCCCACCCAGCACTTACACTGGCCTAATTTTCGCCAGTGAAATGAGCACAGTAGTACTAAAAGACCTCAGAGCTCTTTCTAAATCATTTCCTGCTTTTTTTTTTTTATAACATCATAACATCTTTTCCAAATTAGTACAATGAATTTGAGTACTTCAACACTATCTGAACACAAGGGCTCATGTTTTTTTCTGAATTATCAAATTTTAGCTGTCTCAACTAAAAGATGCCAGGTCCATGCCCTAGCTCCAAGGGCAGTCAGCATGGAGCAACCTGCGTCCGTGCTCCTGCCCTCTGAGCCTCCCAAAGAGAGTGGCCACATCCAAACCATGCCATGGAGAGAGCTCCTGGCCCAGGCTGACTCCCAAACTGTGCCCAGGAATTGTTTGGGACTACGGTACCTGGCTCAGGTCAAAGCATGACCACTCAAAAGTTGATGATCATCTTCCAGTTGGAGGGAATCTTCTTAGTCATGGTCTAATTTACTACTATATGCCAAGTTTATTTTATTTCTATGATTGAAACAGAGTGGACTTCCAGAACATGACTTCTTGTATCCCAAGGTGCATGTAGGTGTGTTTAAGTGTGTTTGACGGACACAAATTAATCGTATCTGAACACAGACAAAATTAAATTAATTTAACCTCATGTGAACAAAGGATATATTCCAAACACATCTACACTTTATTGCAATCTACTGTATTTTACACAGGGCCCATTGCATTTCTGAGAGCTCTGTACAGAAGCATACTAACAAACAGTACAGGGAAAATCACACCCACAACAAACTTCCTAGAACACTAATAGGTATCTGTAGTTTTTAAATACCTAACGTAATTCATAGGACAACAGACCTTAAAAAACCACAAGCTTCTGCCAATCCCTTTCTGTAGGGATGTACTTTAGTTTTAACATTTTGCTGGCATCTAGACTGTTTTCATGGTAGTGTATTCTAGGGAAGTTATTTTCCCTCCACTGTTTATTCAAACTTGCAATGTACTATGAAAGCATTATGGTAGCTACTGCAACTGAATTATTGCCATATAACATCTGAGTGTTGGAAATCTATCCCTAAACTAGGAGTCAGAGTGACAGATGAATGGTGTTTCTCTTAATCCTAGGGGAACAAAAGTGAACCAGAGCATTCACAGCGTGATGCTCCATGCATTCCTTTGTATGTCAGTTCAGATTTCTGATGGGAAGACTTTTTTCTGGTGGGGGAGGTGGAACTATAAAACAAATGATAAAAAATGGATATGTACGGAATGAGACAGAAGTCAGCTTTGCAATGACACTGACTGAAGTTCTAACATGGCTATACTTTAATAATATAGTAATATAATTTTAATAATAAGACATGGTAAATTTGATAGTGGTTCTGATACGAAAATTTAGCAGAATTGCCATCACTATTCCCAAAATCACAGCCAAACCTGCAGCTAGGTTTACTATGGACAGCTCACCCGAGAGGTTCAGAATAGCAACATAAGGACACAAACACCCAAAACTGCATCTCTACCCAAGCTGCAAAATAAGGAAAAATGCAAAGATTTTAGATGAGCATGTACCATCTCCCCACCAATTCAGCCATATCCCACAGGAATCCCAACTCTCCCCTCTAAATGATTTTAAGAGACAGAGGAAACCAAAACTGCAGTCCACTTGCAAGGTTTTACTTCACATGGGTTCTGCCATACAGCAGGCAATAGAAGGGGAATTGAATTCCCGAGTACCACCAGCTTTAGTTATTCCAGAGTCTAACCTGTACAATAAAAGAGGGGTGTTAGGTAGATCACCGATAGATTTTTCTTCTCAAGAGACTGTCACCTGTTATGAAGACAGCTGTTATGATCCGGATAGCTCTCTTTCACGTGTACAGTTCAATTACATCCATGAACTAGAATTGTTTATTCCATCTATAACTGTTCTTACTCTGAGGAGTAGTGTTTCACTGGTGCTTTACTGTTATCTTAGGAGGGCAAAATACTAACTGTTATGAAGTGAGACAGGTGCTATTCCAGTTTTCATTTGGTTTCGATTCTGCCAATACAGTTGGCTGGTTTGCCACTACTTATTGCTATTATTGAAGTTTTTATAAAAAGTCATGATCACAATGTATTGATAACATAATCGCGAGTTATGAAAAAGTAATGTGAATTTTGTTCTTAATTTTGTTCCGTATTTTAGGAGTAGTCCACCTTCTTTTGCACATTGCTATTATTACAGTTTTAGAGATAGTCCCTTTGCTTCAAATTAAAACCACAGGATACATCAATAAGTTCTATATACAATCCTAGAAAAATGTCCTTTCTTTTTAATATGACAGCGTTAGTGGGTGTTTTTCATTCAAAAATGTAGAATTGTTTGTTCCCCTTTAGTAATGTTTGAAAGTGGCTCGGAGCTTTGCTTACTCCTCTGTGGTACAAATATGGAATAGACCTCGCAGAACAGCAAGCGATCTCGTGAAGTCTTAGCCCTAATTTTATAAAATATTTTAAAAGAAATAAGTATAAACAATATTTGCTTTTTGTATCATAACTGAAACCATACTGCTAAACAATCATATCCTGTTTAGCCCATAATGACATCAGAAATATATGTTTATCATCTGCTCTGGACAACTTAGCATGATTTTGCCCCAAGGCAAAGTGGAACTGAAATCATTTACAGTTGTCCAAATCAAGATAACCACACGTTTCTGAGGTAATTGATACCTAAAAGGAACACTGCCTTTAGATCACAGTTCATGATTTAAGTATACTAATTCCTTAAAGAACGCTGTTAGAATTTTTAAAGTGTCTATTGGATTTCCTCCAAAACTTAGCATGGATTAAACAATCTACTGCACAAAGAAAATGTGATACACGAGATTAGCCCATCCACTAACAACTCTTCCTTTAGGAATGGATCACATTTCCTGCTATCTTTGATTCCTTTCCACCCACCTCACAGTGACAACAAAATCCCAAACAAAATGAAGCCAAAAATATATCAAACATTTTGAATAGCATGTCTCAGGCAATCTTTCATGTTTTGTCAATAGTTTTAAAAATGAATAAGAAAAAAAATACATAGTACTGACTTCCTACCTGTATATAACTCATGGATTTATTCTAAAACAAGTAGATCTTGATTTTTGTCTTTTTTTTTTCTTTAACATGGAAACAGATCAAATGTAATAAAGTAGAGCAATAGAGAGAAGAATTACTTTATATATATATACACATACACTACAGTTCATGAATTATAGTCTAGTGAGAAAAAACAAAACATGTAGTCAGATGAAAGATAAATATTTGATTACAAGAACACATTCCTTGACAGACAAACATAGAGTCAGATTTGTCCTCACCCAGGACAGGGAACTTTATACTTTTAGCAACTTGTGTAGTTTTTTAGACTGAAAAAATACTATACTGGAATGACAGAAGAGAATGTAAAGTCAAGTACATAACCCATTCATTCAGAACAGTGTTGTTAACGTATTTTTGTGCGTACAAGCTCAAACATTTTGCCTGCTTTTATGCAAAACATAACATTTTTCATAAATAAATAAATAAGAAAAAAAAAGAAACCATCGATTTCCAAAAGACAAACAGCAGTTGGGAACAACTGTTCTACAACACTGACTCTCAGCTGGGGAGAAACGGGACTTGTTTCTAGCCAAATTCTTAGAGAGAAGTAATTCTTGATTAGATTTTGAGTAATTCTAATGGGGAGAAGGAAGGGAAAACAAGACTGGAAAAGTCCCAGTCCTGAAAAGGGGGTCCATTAAGAAGAAAAAAATGAGACTTACAATTCAGGCAGGATAAAAATCAGATTATTTCTTAGAATTTTCCATTAAATCTTGAAAGTGTAATGAGGCCCTAATAGTCAAATATTAAATACACAAACATTACTGAATGTAGCAGCCACCTCAGCATAGAAAAGAAAATCAAACCAAAGTAACCAGCTTCTACCACTGAAAGGGTATAAAAAGCACACTAAAAATAGCAAGTTTCCAACAGCCACATATGCTATATTACTGACTAAAAAGGATGGAAATTGGCCCAAACACTAGCGTGGAATCGTGAGCGTGCTCCTGGCACAATTTTGCCCTTGACATCCAGTTGCCCACACAAGACATGAGGAGGAATTGAGCATGAACAGGGGCCATCGACTGTTCTCTGTATCCACTATAGACAAGGCTACGAAAAGGTCAGGGTAGTCCTGTCCACCTACAGAAAATTTAGCCATGGGGACCCAAGCCAGTCCTTGTCACCTGCCTTCAGTGCCAGAGAACTGGCCATGGTCAACTGGCCTTTAGATCTTATAAATACTTCAGAGTAAATGACATTCAAGAAGATGCTCTACTGATAGAGAGAACATAGGGTTGATAAGATCTATAAGGTGTACTTGCTATGATGTATTATCTTGTGCCAGTATAGCTAAATCTCAGTGAAACCGAGTAAAATTGCTATCAAAACCACCTGGTATCAAAACCATCGTTCTACAGACTTTCATGCTAACACGGCTATAATGCTTCTTGATCCCACCTAGCTTTTTGAGGGTACTATAGTACTACATTCTGTAATGTAGATGTAATTATTCATAAGTATACAGATCAGAAAGTAGGACTTGAAAGAGGGGTGGAGAGAAGAGCATATACTAAAGCATGTTTGCACAGAATAGTTTAATTCTATCTGTAAGCTGTACTGTATTAAAAGAGTCCTCAAATGTTATTGAAACAATTTTCTAATGAGAGGAATAATGAAAAAGAAAAAAAATGATTGTGAAAAATGCGTGTGAAATGTTTATAAATAGAATCTACTTTCTACAGGAAGGAAATATGAATACATGGCAGGCAGAAAGATTCATAACTACCCTTTCATAATCCTCCTTCTCAGCACGCGTGCTTACATATCAGGAAATATTGAGGGAACAGGAAAAATATGGAAATAGGATTCCTTTAGACCATCTGGGCAAAAGGAAAAAACGTATAACAATGATATATGCAGCATGAAAAAGGCATCATCACTGATGATCAGAGGGCTGGAGCACCTCTCCTAGGAAGACAGTCTGAAAGAGTTGGGGTTGTCCAGCCTGGAGAAGAGAAGGCTCCGGGGAGACCTTATAGCACCTTCCAGTACCTGAAGGGACTACAGGAAAGATGGTGAGGGACATTTACAAGGGCATGGAGTGACAGGACCAGGGGTAGTGACTTTAAACTAAAAGAGGGTGGATTTAGATGAGATATAAGGAAGAAATTCTTCACGATGAAGGTGGTGGGGCACTGGCACTGGTTGCCCAGAGAAGCTGTGGATGCCCCATCCCTGGCAGTGTTCAAGGCCAGGTTGGATGGGGCTTTGGGCAACCTGGTCTAGTGGAGGGTGTCCCTGCCCATGGCAGGGGGGTTGGAACTAGATGGGCTTTCCAACCCAAACCATTCTGTGATTCTACGATGATCAGACCAGCATGATGTATGAAAGACCTCACAGCTTTCTCTGCTGGAGCTGGGTATCACTAAAAGAAGAGAATTACCTCCATCCGCTCTTGCTTGACATCATCAATCTCATCATCTTCAAACATGGCTAAGAGCTCTCCAGTCTGGTCAATGGAGTTCAGAAAGTCTTGAGCAAGCTTCTGCCGTTTGTTGGTGTTATTACTGTTGAATTTGTCTTCACAAAGGTAAGCAAAGAACAACAAACTTAAGTTATTTGGCTTCCCCAAACATCAATCAATGTCCCTAGGAAGGACATGTTTTAGAATTAGATGCAGTATAAAGAAAAGGTCTGTTCTCACTGTCCTCCTCATACAAGTTGTGCTACCTGACGAAGGTGATGTCATTGCTGTGCTGCACTATCACTGTAGTAAAAAAATACCTTTAGTGTTTTCTAATATAACCTAGTGGGTTTTAGTAATCTAGAGAAACCTAGTCTACTGCTCATATATCATTATTTCTCACGGAAGGATCCACAGTGGACAGAGCTGTAGAAGAAAGCACCCTCCTTTGGTTGTACAAAACCCTCCCTTTTACAACAGAATATATGTGGAGGAAATGCTCTTTCCTGAAAGCATACAGAACATTCTCATTACCTACAGCAAACCATAATCCATTGCTCTACAGTAAAACCTGGAGAACCCTGGTAAAGTGATCTGTCTTGTTCCAAACAGGGTAACAGCTATAAAGACATTAGTTTCACAAAACAAAATTAATGGCTTCAACTACCAAAGCATGCCAGAAAAGGTAATCTTTAATTCCCAGATGAACTGTGTTTAGGAAGCATTTCATGAGCATCTAAATGGCTTACAAAAATTGTTTATTTGTTTTAAATAGTGACACAGACTTAAGTATTAAAAAACCCAAAGCTGTCAGCTAGGAAGGTATAATGCCAGACTGCTTGCATGAAACAATATACCTTCCCATGTGGTGAAAAGAAAATGCCAGAGGCAAACTAAATCTTAAAGGAATTGACAAAAACTTATCCATACATTGACTAAGTCAGAGCAAAAAGTACAATGGTTACCTAACAGCAACATGGATGCTCAGAGGAACTAAACACAAGGAATTCATCGTAAGGGAAAAAAGATTAAAATAAAAGGCTCTGAGAAAGGAAACAAGTTAATACAAAAAGTTGTGTATGACATTGCTAGATGTTATAAAAGTATGGAAAGATTTAGATTTGCTACGATAAGTTTTAACTGAACTGTTTACAAAGGAAATGTTAATTCTTCGATTCATATAAATCAACAAAACTTTATACTAGCAAATTATATGGCATAAATTAATATATTTTTAATTCAAAGAGCTTTTCCTGTAAATGAATTGGTTATAAAATCTGTGACTTGCTCATGGAATGAGGAAACAAAAGTGTTTCCCATTCTTTACATTACAGATTAAGTATAAAATGTTAAGCCACACTGAAAATAAGCCCAGATCATATATTAGTATTCAGCGATTTCACATTATGGGTTGGGTTTTTTTAAACATGTCAAAACCCTTGATAATGATATAATAAATGTCCATTCAATTGTACGCGGTAGCTGCCGCATTTAAATTATATATGCTGAAATCTATTAGCCCTTTAATCAGCACCAGTTTTTTACTTCAACAGAGTTCTGATATTAAACAGTCTTACTTATCATTTGGATACTAGATGCAAATACTTACTTCTGAAGTATTTCAAACAGAAAAGCAGAGATTTTAAACCAAATTCCTCTGAAGACAATATTTTGGTGTCTTTAACTATTAAGCAAGACATTAATATTTTGCATTGAGCTGTTCAGCACATTTATAAAATATCAAGCCTCCCCCAAAGTAAATAATTTATTTTTTCTACCTTCAAGGAGGTCATCTTCTTCTATTCCTTTGACAATTTTAGATTTATAGTCTCGAAAAAACATGTATTTAAGTAGCCTTCTAAGCTTCTTCTAAGAGAAAAAAATACATTTATATCAATTAGTATTATACAGTTGTTTTTTATTAGACTAACTTTGTAACACACAAACATATGGATTTGTAAAATATTCATAATTTTTGATTCTGCAGAAAATCCATGCATAGAAAGTACATCAAGGTCAGTAGCAACCCCACATTAACGATTATTTATTTGAGCTCCCTGGTACTTTGCTTGCCAACTGTGAGACAGAAATGGGTTTGACTATCAGAAAGCAGAAATTCAGAAATCAGGCTTCTTTAGGACACGCCAAAATCTTTGCTTAGTTTGGAAATTCAAGCCTACAAATGCATATTTCCCTGAACTTTGACATCCATATTAACCACTGTTTTCAGGATAGTCTTACAGATCATATCAGATAAAGAAACTGCAATTGGTTTTTATGTTTTAGTGGGTTTTAATTTTGATATGGTTTTGGTCATTAGTTTTCACTTCTCAAACAAGGGAAGAAAAACAAAGGGGAGAGAAAAGGAGAATGGAATAGGGGGGAATAAGGAAGAAAAGGAGATAAAGGAAGAATAAATAATGTTAATAAAAATAGTCGACAAGATTTTTTTTATAATTTTGAAATTTGAAAAAAGAAAATTAATTTAATCTTGGTATGGAAAAATGGGATTTTTAAAATTATTGACCTGCTCTACTTACTATCCAGAGAAAGCAAGACCATCATTAAATTTGGAGATTTTAGTGAGACAAAGTACAGGAAAAATATTATAATGGAGAATGAGGACAGGTTTTACTGACAGCCTAGATGACAAAAATGTAATGGTCACACTGTCAAATGTCACATCTATACCCTGTGTTACTAGGGGGAAATTAGAATGATTGATTTTTAATAAAAGGGATATAAAGGATAAGGATCAATATCTGTACCTTTATTAAGAAACTATTTTGAGCTCTAAGGTACATTACCTTAAGCTTAGTGAAAAATATGTATTGATAATTGAAGTTACAGGAAAAATGAGAATGAATTAAAATGTTATACAATGATTGTACTGTGCACAATACGATACAATTGCAGAGCAGCGATACTCTTAAATAAAGCTATTCATGGTGATGGACTCCTTTCACATAGGTTAAGCAGGCACTTTAAAACACGATAAGCAGCTTACTATGTAAAGTAAGAAATTTCTCTTTTATTACTATACCTTATCTTTGCGCATTAAGAACAGGAGATCTTCAGCAGAGATGACTCGAGCTCCTCTCAGCTGAGAAACTTCAGCTGCTTGCTGCAACTAAAATAAATGAATAAATTAAGATGGCTGTTTCTGCGTTAAAAAATTATTCACTAGGGTTTGTTTAAATAAGTTCAGATAATATTTTGCATGGTAGTGCATAGCAAAATACAAGCTATGCACTAAAACACAAGTTGGGACTCTCAAAGGTGTCACGCATTTGGCTTTTGTTAGCCAAGAAGTGAATAACAGTATTACAAAAAGACTGAAAGACTCTTGACAGATCTCAAGCAAAAGCTTTTTTGTTTATATTTAAAATGATTGCTTTTAAAAAGCGCTACATCCTTTTTTTTTTTCTTTCCTTGCACCACATTAGCCCAGAAAATGCAGATATAATTCTCTCAGGCAATGTAAAAATGCCAAATTCTTGCCATAGCACTTTATCTGCAACTGTGGAAGGGTGGCTGATCCCTCTCACAAGTTTTTAGAATAACAAATATTAATTTTAAACAGCTTACCTAAGTATTTTTTGAAAGAAACTCTACCCCTACTTGACTTACCATTAGTACAAACCAGACCCACATGAAGAACTTTTTTAGGCATGCTCTTATTTCATTTGAGAGAAAGAAAATTAATTGATAGGAAATACCAACTCTAGTAACAAAGAAATTGCAAAAACCTTATAGAGCAGACCAAGCCATTGAGATATGTGACTTGCTCATGGAATGGGGAAACAAAAGTGTTTCCCATTCTTTAAACTGAGCACTGAATGCCACGAAAATTGATAAGAGGTTGCCAAAGAAGTGTGAAGCAAAGACCCGTCCTCATCTCCATGGCGACAGTGCCTCTAAAGGCCCCAAACTCCTCAAACTGGGCTGTAAAGAGCGAAAAACTCTGTAAGGGACTAAGCACATCAACCTTGGAATCGCCTTCAGTAGGAGCAGGAAATTGGGCTACTTTATACACAAATAGATCATATCAAAACCAGTACAAGATTAGAAACCAAACTGGCGCAAGCTGATGCTTATCAAACTACTGGGCTAAGGAGGTCCAACCCAAACGCACTAGAGAAGTCTATGGGATTTCCTCCTTTCACCTCGCTAGCCTTTGGCTCTGGCAGAAGATGATACTGTAGAGTGGTGGGACAGAAAGGATGCTTCACAGCATGGAATACACTTTATCCTCTAAATTCAAAAAGATTGTCCAAAAGACAAGATTTAATCTCAGTTTCTTTGCTCTTATCCTTGTTAACCATCTGATGGATGAGCTGACAGTGAGCACAGTTATCTAAAGGAGAGATATCTTAAAAAATTCTTGATGTTAAAACTCATACACACCTGCAACATTATCAATGAACAGCAATTTAATTTATTTTCAAATATCTCTATATTCTTCTTTCAGAAATGCATTAATGCACCTGAAAATAATTTAAAGAAATCCTATCCTTCATACTCACACTAGCAATGGTTTCACTCAGTATCACTGGCTGAATAAGTATATTATTAATCTGAGCTCCCATGCTGCTATGACTTGAAATAGGCCTATTCAGAAGTTAAAAAGATCAACAAAAACAGTAGCTGTTTCTAATATCCAAAGGAGGAGGTGGGGGGTGTGGGGGGAAGATTTTCATTTTGGCAAGTGTTCAGTGGGCAAAAGATTCAGTCCATAAATCATAATACTGGACTGCATTAATTTTTTTCCACACTAATCACATGCATACAAAACGTTAACTGTATCTCGTACGCACAACACAAAACATACTGCGTGAAGAGTTTCAGATTTTCCCCTTGAAACCCTCTCTTGGCCCTTGCAGTCATAGAGACCAGAGAGATTTCAGGAATTCAGAAGTCACAGTAATATAATCTTACTTGAAAAATGTAAGAATGTGAAAAACGATAGTTCTATTTTTTGGCACAAGCAAAACTGTTTCTTATTCTGATTAGTCTGAGGGCACGCAAGCTACTTATATTTCTAACATAAAATATAAAGAGCTGGATAAAAATAAATTTACCAAGAACGAGCCAATATTCATCTCTGGTGTAAATCTATTGCAGTTAATGGATTTATGCCAAGGCTGACTTTGGCCCCACTAAGCTTAGAAGTGTTACAAAACCTGACCTTAGCATGGTGATAACACAACACAGTTTTTCCAAATACCATATAAAACAACAGCAGAAATATCTGACATGAAAGTACGCTCTAGTTCCCTAACACATATAGGACCACAACTATAATCTTTAAGGTCCCCTCCAACCCAAACCATTCTATGATTCTAGAAGACATTAATTTTCTTACCATAAAATTCAGATATGTTAATTTCTGTTTATAATTTTCCAAATTATAAACACACAACAATGTCATTTAAAGCAAAGATTGTGTGCAAGCTGCCCACAGAAACCTCCCAATGAAGTAAGGGAGAGTAAGGGGAAGAGGCCAAATTCACGTCCCATTTGCATCTAAGTAAATCCTGAATAACACTGTTTACTTTAATGGAGTTATTCTGGGCTAAACACAAGATCAAAATCTGGAATAATATTCTCAGTTTCTACCAAAACAATGACAACTTTATTCTTGCATTGCCTCGACTTTTGCATCTATTTTATTTTAAGGAATGAACACACAGCATTTAATTTCTTTGGCTTAAAGAAAGCAAAATACGAAAATAATTACTTCCTGTACAGTTATAAAATATGGATTATTTATCCAAACAGACCATAATGAGTTCTGCATTGGTACACATATTTACCTGGGAAACCAGGATATGCTCAGGTAAATATGTATCCAAGCAATTAAAAAAAAATTACGTACCACACAGCCGAGGTTGGGGGGAAGATGTATTTATAGTTTTAACCCACACATAATTGACTCATTCAAACCACAACATGAGTGCTTTGCTATAATTAGTATTATAACAAACTGTCTTATTTCACTGTCCCAGAGTTGCCATTAATATGCAATAAGTCCCGATTCCTTAATTTCCGGAGCTGAAGGCCTTGTTGAGTCATTACCGCAACTGCGTTACATGATGAAGGGGGATTTCAGGAAGCCATACCAAAGAAACGATCCATCTCCGAGCACCCGAGCATTTATCATTCCCGAAAAGCATTTTTCAGCTATGCAACCTTGAAGCCAGGAGGTCTTTCACCTTGCACTGCAGTGGAAGCACTGGGGTTTTTTACTTTGTGAACAGCACGTCTACTCCCCGTGACTCTTGACGATAGGCGTGATACAAACGCTGCAATAACTTTTCAGATACGAGGTTACTATATGGCAACAGCGGAGATGTGCAAGAATTTCCCACCTTTCCCTTCTCCAAGGCTCAGTGACATTCACTGCCAGTCACCGAATTCGGGGCAGCAGCAGTTCCAACATACTCACTGTCTTTTCCTAAATTTTTTTAATGATTAAAATTATTTAGTCCACATTACAAAATATTTTGTTTGGGATTATCTTGAAGAACACCAAACAATCCAAATTACTTAGCTCCTTAAATTAAAAATGCCTAAATTTCCTAATACCAGCAAACAATATTTGAGACCTTGGAGTCTGAATATATTTTTTATTACAGCTAAATTATGAACCCCTAAAAGTGAAGTTTAAATAACGGAAGTGTTGAAATGACTTTAACTATAGGAGCGCAAATAGCTCTGTTAATAATTAGGAGTTTATGAAAAATAAGTGTATTTTACAATTTTTCACATTACAAAGAAGGTAGTATATACAGTAACTATATTTTAAAGTCTAAGAAGAAATGGCTGGGGAATAATATTTTAAAATGTAATCACTGGTTTAATGACTTTATGAAGTTAACTTTCTTGGCAGGATGAACTGAAGTATGTTAACAGTCACCTTACGGCTATTTTCTTTTTGCAACTTCTGCAAATTATAGATTTGTTGAAAGGAGTATTCATTCTCCTATGACAGAAGCACAGTTACTTCAATGGTACTGTCTGCTTTTTTGTTTTTCATAATTATTTTTTCTTCCACTACCTCCAAAGTCAACAATCATTGATACTTCTTCTACAAAACTGTCTTGATGGACAAACAGACAAAAAGCTGGAAAACAAACATACTATGTTGTGACATAATCCTTCCAGTTAAACTGCAGGACGGAGTCGGCATGGTAATGTTTGCATGCCTTGAAACTGCTGGGAGCCAAGAATAATGCTTCAGGAGCTATGATTTTGTTTTCATTATAGAAGAAAATTAGATCATAGTTCACCTGGCCAAAGTTTTTTCTGAAGCAGGAAGATTGTTTTGTTATTAAATATGCATTAAAATGTACTATTTTTTCATCTTTCTAGATCAAAAGTATGCAGCTATAAAAATACCAATAGAATAATCTGAATTTAGATATAATGCCATAAATGTATTCTAAACAGAGCATCCCAATACTTTTTTGAAAGCAATTAAACTTTGTTTTTCACTTAAATCTTTCCATATAATATCTCACATACTAATGCTGACACCTGAGCTTTTCATTCTAACATACATGGGAAAAACGCAGAATTTGTTTCAGCTAGTCAGCATAGGAATGTGTTTGACACAGATAGCACATCCTGGGAGGATAATGACATTACGGAAGCCACTAGAGCACTCTAATAGGTAATGATTTAGGATGAACACACAAGGGTTAAATAGTGTGACCAAATCATCACAAGCTGCCTAAAACATAAAACTAATCTGCAGATTAAAAGGCAATCAATTTTCTTGGGTTTAGGTATCTATTTTCAAATTTAAGTATTTTTTACTGAAGAACATTTAATGTATCACACCAGGTGATCATGTGTGACTTTGAGAAGATAAAGCTCTGCATCACATTTGAGGCTTTAGAGGAGCACTCTTCTTGCTTGACATACAGTGAATTTCAGTCCATACAGATCATGGGAATAAGAAAACATCAGTTCATACCCCACAGTCCCTTGCAGCTACTGAGAACTTGTTTTCAAGTATGTAATTTGTTATATTTGATTCTCAAAAAAACCATACTCTTTAGTCTCTGAAGGAAGACTGACTGCTTTGTCTTGCCTTCTACCAGATGGCAATGGCTGTTGGTTTCCACAATTCAGCCAGCCCAAAGAGCTGGATCTGGATATGGAGAGCCTGCAGCCAGTTATTGCCAGCTGGAGAAGAATTATCTCAAAAGTATCTACAGCAATATGCAGGTTACACAAGGGCTCTTTCCCATTGAAAGCATAAAGAGTACATCTACAGGTCCGATGGTTTGAGAGCAGCCCTGACAAGAAGGACTTGGGGGTGTTAGTTGAGGAGAAACTCAACATGAGCCAGGAGTGTGTGCTTGCAGCCCAGAAAGCCAACCGTGTCCTGGGCTGCATCAAAAGAAGTGTGACCAGCAGGTCGAGGGAGGGGATTCTGCCCCTCTACTCCGCTCTTGTGAGACCCCACCTGCAGTGCTGCGTCCAGCTCTGGGGGCCCCAGTACAAGACAGACATGGAGCTGTTGGAGCGAGGCCAGAGGAGGCCACAAAGACAGAGGGCTGGAGCACCTCTCCTATGAAGACAGCCTTGAGAGAGTTGGGTTTGTTCAGCCTGGAGAAGGCTCTGGGAAGACCTTATAGCACCTTCCAGTACCTGAAGGGGCCTACAGGAAAGATGGAGAGGGACTGTTTATCAGGGATTATAGTGATAGGACAAGGGGTAATGGGTTTAAGCTGAAGGAGGGTCGATTTAGATTAGATGTTAGAAAGAAATTCTTCCCTGTGAGGGTGGTGAGGTACTGGAACAGGTTGCCCAGAGAAGCTGTGGCTGCCCCTGGCTCCCTGGCAGTGTTCAAGGCCAGGTTGGATGGGGCTTTGAGCAACCTGGTCTAGTGGAGAGTGTCCCTGCCCATGGCTGGGGGTTGGACCTAGATGATCTTTGAGGTCTCTTCCAACCCAAACCATTCTATGATGCACAACAATGGTTTTGACATCAAAGCAGTTGATATAAATTTAAGAAGTCAGACTATACAATCAAACACAGGACAAAACAGCCCCTTCCTCAGCTGCCTTCAGACTGAAATTGTGTGAAAGCCAGTCCTATGAACTCCAATAAATAGCCCTACATGTCAGCCTGCATGTTTTTAACCATACCACTGCTATCAAAGACCCCTACAGATTAGTATGATGATGAAAAGATACCTTGTTATTCCCATTTGTTTAAATTGGACATTTAATATAATTTTGGACTTCATCATCTCTTCATTTTACTGACAACCCACATAATTCCTTTAATTATAGAAAAGCTTGTAGGGTTTTTTTGTTGTTGTTTTGATTTTTGTTTTTTAGCAACACAGTAAAATCCAAATAAAAGAAATGCAACAAAAGAAGGTACATACTTCTAGGGAGAGAAAATAGCAAGAGCAGAGCACCCTGCAGCTTGCTAGAGCTGATATTCTTCATGTTACAAACAAGATCCTTCTAAATATACAAAAGAAAGAAAAAAGAAAAAAACCACAAGAAATGTTCACAGTCCTTAGAAAACTACATTAAGTCAGCATGTGTAATGGAATGGGCTAACAAGAAAATGCACCATGCTCCTAGAGTACCCATGCTGGAAATCCCTGCAGCTGGAAGGGGAAGGCTTTCTACTGGCCAATGTCGTAAAATTTAACATTACTAAATTATTCTAAGTTAAAGAGCATACCATTTCTTTTCAAGAAAATGTATAAATACATCATCAGAACAGGTTTGGCCACCCAGGGCATCTTCAGACTGTACCCTGTAATTCATCTCAGAGCAGTAGATTCCCAGACAGCAGTGATTCATGGGGTTATTCTGCAATGGATGTGGACACTTACTAGATTTATGTCCATCTGATCCTCAATTTTATCAAGCTCCCACTGGATTTTATTTTTTTTTTCTTGGGTTGGAAGGGACCTTAAAGACCACCTTGTTCCAACCCCCCTGCCATGAGCAGGGACAGCCTCCACTAGACCAGGTTGCCCAAAGCCCCATCCAACCTGGCCTTGAACACTGCCAGGGATCCAGGAGCAGCCACAGCTTCTCTGGGCAACCTGTGTCAGTGCTTCACCACCCTCACAGGGAAGAATTTCTTCCTAACATCTAATCTAAATCTCCCCTCTTTCAGCTTAAGGCCATTACCCCTTGTAAATGGGGTACTACATGCCCTTGTAAAAAGTCCCCAACCCATGTGCAAGACCTTGCACTTGGCCTTGTTGAACTTCATGAGGTTCGCACAAGCCCACCTCTGCAGCTGTCAAGGTCCCTCTGGATGGCATCCCTTCCCTCCAGCATGTCGACCACACCACATAGCTTGACGTCAGTGTTGTCGGCAAACTTGCTGAGGGTGCACTCGATCCCACTGTCCATATCGCTGACAAAGATGTTAAACATCTTCGGTCCTCATGACAACCCCTGAGGAACGTCACTTGTCATTGAAGCTCTGCTGCTTGTCAGCTACTCCCCAATTTAGTATTATCAACAAAGTTGTTGGGCATACCCTGCGTCACCCATCCAGGTTGCTCATAGAAGACATATGGGTCTCATTACTCCAGTCTTTACCAATGTCTAATGTGTTGCTCCACAGAAGAAGGGAGAGGAAAAAACTCCTCTGCTGATGTTCTCTCCCACTGCTGGTGGTGACAACATCAAGCAAGAAAACAAACTTGGAAACCACTAGTCTAGTTATTATTATTACAAGGGAGGAAAAATACGCCTGAAAAATATCATCCAAGGGGAAATGATGGAGTAGTGTTCTCTAGAAGGAGCAAGTGACCGTGAAAAAAAGGTTTGTGAAGTGTGAACTTTGTAGATATGAAAGATTCATTAGGCAATATGAAACTGAAAAATACCAAAAGCCAAAAAGCACTTCAACCTCCGCAAACAGATCTCTGTATTTCTGAAGAAGATGAGCATAGAGGTCCTCTGCTAACTGTCCACGTTCTAGGATTGTCAGGATATTCTAGATGCTGAGGTAAATGGTGCCATCCCACTGTAAATCACGGCAGCAAATTTCCCTGTATCTAAACTAAATAAATGCTGATGTTTTGGAGGAAATTGTCAGAGAATCATAGAATAGTTTGGGTTGGAAGGGACTTTTAAAGGTCATCTAGTCCAAATTATAATAAAACTAACTACTTTTGGCGTCAAACTTTCATAATGAGCTGTTTCATTTTTTTATATCAGTATCACTACAGCTATTCCAAGTTGACAATCTCAACTATAACAATTAACTTCCATCTAAGTTACATCTTCGAATGCCCATTTAGTAGTAAATGTTACTTTGAAAAAATAAGAATGTTCAATCTTTTCAGCAATAAATACATTCACCCTTCCTTTAGTAAAACAAAAAAAGCAAGGAGAATTTACCCTTCTTAAGAACTGAAGATAATATTATTTCTGAATATTTAGTCTATTAACTCAGATTTATTTCCTCTCCATCAATCATTCCTATTTCTTTTCTTTCTCCAATAATACTGTGGCATGCAAACCAGCAGAGGTTTACATTATACCAAAGCTTCCTGTCCTTTGGTTTCAAGTCCCAGAAGAAACCACCATTCAGGATTATTGTTACGCAGTTTCCAATGCTGCAAGCAGAAAAAAAACCCTGTTCTCTGTTGATTGAGAGACCATCTAATATAAACAGGTTTCTTTCTCCCATTGCTGCAGAGAGTAACATTTGTTTAAATCATGCATCCTTACATTGCTCACGCAGGAAAATAATCTTTGCCTTATATTAGTTTCACCAGAACACTAAATAAATACTCTTCCTTTCCGTATGACAGCAAATTGGAATCAGGCTTCACTGTTTGTCATAGGGAAAATAAGACATGTATTTACCTATTCCAAGCACAGAGATAAAGTGCTTTTAGACCAAGCCTCAGGCTAATGAGAGAACTGCAAAGCAAGTATTACTACGACGAGCAGGCAACCATCAGTGCACTGAATATAGAGAAGACAGGACCTTGATCCTCTGGATGAAGTGATCTCAAAGTCATAAAAAAATTTTCTTCAAACATCTCAAAGTGAAAGTCAAAAATATACTTTAAAAAATTAAATCCTGCAAAGGACATAAGCAAGACATTGCTTTGAAATTTTAGACTGGGAGACAGAAAGAGTAAAAAAGGTTTCAGGTTCAATCAAAAATACAAAAATGGCAATATTTTCCATTAGAAAGCTCTACAATTGTTCACAGCTCTGAAGAGACAGGCCATTATGTTCATACTTGGAAATATTATCCTAGTGGTGGAAGACTTTGTAAATTAAAAGATTTTTACCTGAACTGATTCACACTGGTCTTTTTTCTTATTTTTTTATTCTCATCTGCTCAAATGCATATATTGACTAAGTGAGAGCTTCTCAGTTTGCATGGTGACGACAACTTAATGCTACAGAATCGCTCAGATTAAACAGTGAGACATATCTAAATGACTACTGGTTTAAATGATTTTGGATGGCAGATGGGCCATATGGGTGCCTGGGTTTAAGGTAAATTATACTGCCCACAGAATTTTGACAGACAGGTAAATATCATCTTGCAAGATGTACCCAAATTATCAATAGAAAATGAAAACAATAATAGAAAAAGAAATATGTGAAAAAGTTTGGTTTAACGCTTTTTCAGCCACAGTATATGCGTGGAGTGTACATTATGACGCTAGAGAATGTCTAAGTCTGTTCTGTAATCTTTAATCTTAGGGAAAATCATTTGTCAACAAGGACAAGGTATAATCGGAATGTGTAATAAAACAAAATCTTTGTCTTCTATCAGGAAATCTCTCTCCAGTTCATTTCAAAATGGCTTCAAAATTCTAAATCTATAGCACTTTTCTTCCAAGAATCTTTTAATCCAAGATAAAGATAAAAATAGAGCTAAATTTATGAAAACAATAGTCCCAGTCCAAGATAGACCCATTTTCATGTAAAAATAAGAGGAAAGGAAGTCCAAATTTTTGTATGTATGTGTTAGTTTGCTGTATTTTCTTTTTTATTTATATGAATCATAATTCTCAGAGCTTCAAAGAAACCAAGGTAAATTGTACAGGTGATGATGACAGATTTTCTCTTGGGAAGATGGAAGAAAGAAAAAATGAGAGAGCTCTTGCTCAGAGAAAGAAAAGAAAGCAACACGAAGGAGCATAAATGTAGAATCTGAACAACAGATATTTGTGTCTGAAAAACAGCACTGATTTCCTAACTCTTATTTAATGTTCATTCTTTAATTAACATTCATTTCCCAAGGACATAAGTTTGAAAAGGCTGTTTCACATTACTCTAGCACGAAGAGAAAGAATCACTTTTAAGCCATAAAAAGGCTGGGGAAAAAAAATAAACATGCCTTCTGAACATAATTTCCTCTTTATTGCTACTGCAAAGTTATGAAATGAAATCTATTATTTAATTACATTGGATCAAGCAACAGGAAAAGAAGGGAGTGTTTGAGTCACAACATCCCTGTAAGGATAAATTACTACACTTCCTCTTGCTAAAAGACAGTTTTAATGGACTGAAACTGTGCAAATGGTTAAAATCAAACTACCGGGAGGTAGGAAGACTTTCTTGCTAACAAAAAACCCCCATAAAATGTAATCTGAAATTCTTAACAGAAACATCGGTAACAATAGGGGGAAAAAGCAGCAACATTTCTGCCAGAACATAAATAGTTTGAAAATTATTACATTTAATCAGATTCTTTCCAGAATCTGAAGATAGTTTAAAAACTATACAATAATTTCTGGGCCTCTTTTATTTTATGGCTTGCATTGGAGATGTTTAGATAATCTATTATGAAAACTTCAAAATTTATCTGCTATTACTACCAGAATTTTATTAGCCATAAGGGATTTCCCTTAGCTGTGCTTTAGTAATGTTTACTAGATCCTTCAAATTGAATACAACTGTTGGTAAAGTTAAAGTATTTTATTTCTTAAGTATGTTCTTGGCATAAAAAAAAAAAAAAAAAGGAGGGCTTTAAACTATAATGAAAAGATAGGCTGAATTCTAAAATGTTGGAATAGATAACTTGGCAACGAGTATGGAGTCCACAATTGGGATATGAATGTGCAAATGCTGTGAACTTTTATATAATTTAAATTCACTTTGACTTGTGTGGAGATGCTCTGAAATAACCTTTCATGGAAATATTATCTTTTCTCAAAACTAGAATACATTAAAATACGAGAGCATTTCACAGATAATTAGAAAAACAATGGAAACTATCTTTGAAGTTGTTCAGGAAAGCTCCTCCTAAGCCTAAGGGTAGTATGGGAGAAAGCATTTCTTTGAAAAAGCTATCCTGGAGGCCACAGAGACTGATTTCCTAGGCCCATCAGAGACTGGACTGACCTCTCAAGACTGCAGGATAGATGACATGGAGGGGGTGAGTAGAAGCCATGAAGCTTTTTTGGGAAAAGTGCAAAGAGGTTTTTGAGAGGGATAAAGGAAACAAGATAGCAAAAGCTGTTTGCAGAAATTTTCTAGATCAAAGCTTTTTATGGTATCCTTCTAGTATTTGGCCCACGGTCTACTTCTAAACTTCTAACACAATCTATGAAAGTAGTCATAAAATAAAACTTTTCGGTCATGTGGTGTCTCACATAACTCCATGATTCTTTTATTTTTTTTAAGAAGTCTGATCTTCAATGGAAAATGTTAGGAGGCTACTTATTCCTAATAAGTAGAAGTCACTGTATCTAGAGAACCCAGACTTCACCTGCTGAATGTAGGAAACTAAAAAAATAAGCCATGAATCTCATCGTACATGGTGTATTTCTTCTTCTTCTTTCGAAACTCGAGCTATTGGCTACTGACAGACTCCAGCTGGCTATGGGGACATTTGGTCAGATTCAGTGAATTTTTTAATATTTTACCTACCAATGCTTCACAAGTAAAACTTGCACATCCTCAAAATGGTTATGAACCAGAAAGGCTTTGATGGACAGTCAGTCCAGAGTCAATCCCAAAAACTATCAATTGACTGAGCAAGAAGTCTGATAAAGTAGAGGAAACAAGAGATTTATGTCAAGAGACAGAAGTACTTTTGCAAAAATCTCTGGAAACGGGCAACAGGTCCAAGATATGGACCTATATGCATCCATTAGAAGACAATTTCCCCTGCCTGAGGAGATCTCTGCTTTGAGAATCCAGCTGTACAATCTTATAATTAAATGCAGCTCCACTGAAACTGCTCATGTGTTGAGTTACTAAGGCTGAGCACAAAGCCAGGCTATCCATTACCGGTACCAGAGGAGTCAGAAGAAGATCACGTCAATGATGCCAGTGGGGAGAAGGAAAACTAGTGTTTCCAGAATTTATCCTTTGGGAGCCACAAAGGAAAGTGTCAGCACTACAGGTCTGAGTTCAAGAGACACAGAAACATCTCCAAAATCTTCAAGAGGAAAGGAGAGTCTCAGTGCAAAAAAGCAAGGATGGGAAGAAAAATCTTTATTTTCTCCAGGAAAACTATGCTGTAGATTGGCATCTGAGCACAGTGATTCTGACCATGGTAAAGGCTGAGTCTTAGCATAATCATCAGCACTCAAACCATTCAGCTCCTAAAAAAACTGGTAGCACAGATTTCTTCAAGAAGAGACCTTGATACTTCTGCATGAGCATGCAATTTAAAAGGTGTGCAAAAGGGGACAAATTTCTCTAATTATTAGAGGTATTCTCTGCAGTATTTATGGAAATAAATAGGAGGAAGATTATACAAGGCTAAAGTGCAATTGCTAAAGTGCAATTGATGAATTTCTAACAAAAAATCCACCCCAAAATCACATGGAAAACAAATGGAAAAATACCTTCATTCCTCAAAAACAATGGAATACTTCCATTTTTATCATGTATTTATAAGAAAGTGACCTCAACTATCTGTCACAAACTGATATTTACGTTTACAGAAAAAGAGAGTGAAAACAAGCGTAAGTAAAATCAATACAGGTATCAGAAAGACAGAAAGAAATCTCTGTTCTCACAATGACAGAGTGGTTGATGCTTTTCTAAAAGACATGAGGAAGGAGGGCTCCAAAGTGAAATGTAAAGTGAATAAAGAAAAGGTAAAGACTAGGTAAGATTTAAGAAGACACATTGATTATTGAGGGGATTTAACAGGTCAAGAAAGTAGGGGATAAGAACACTAACAATAATAAATAAAACATTCTCCATTAATACAGATCGCTCCCTTTCTGGGTTGCTTTTAAGATTGATTTCTTTATTGTGGGAAAGCTAGGTTACCTACATGAATTTTACGTTTTTGTTCATACGACAGTGATTATCTGTTCTACATCCATTTTACAAATAGACAAAACAAGGCACAGGACCACTCACTGCACGTGGGCAAAGCGAGGACCAGGAGAAAAAAAAAATCCTCTGTTTGCCTCCCTCACCAACCAATTAGCAGCACTCCTTCACTGCTAACGATACTTCTCTAATGCAATAGGAAACATCTGCAAAATAATGCAGAAATATATTAAAAAAAAAACCCAAACACCAAACAATCAAACCTCGTCTGAGCTTTAACTTAAGAGTTTTTTGTATCTAAACTTGTATGCACTCCTAAGCAAAAACTATAAATATTTCCCAGTGCCTAAAGCTGCGAAATGCAGAGGTGATTTAGCAGACACGTAAACCATAAAAACTGTGCCCAAAATATTTCTCTTCTAATTTAGAGTAAGTGGGCCAGCCTTATATCATATATAATCATAATTCTCAGTGACATTTAAACTGAAAACCAACTAAACATTTAAACTAAAAACCTGCAAACCTCCATAAAGCTTTACAAATAGTATCAGTCATTTTAATATAAAGCTAAGAGACAGTAGCATAAACAATGTCAACAGAGTCACTAGTTTGCAGTTTAGAACCCGGACCTGGAATACTGTAAAAGTAAATCCTTACATTCAGAAAAAATCACTTTTCAATCAGTGGCTTTCTGAAGAGGAACCAGGATCTGCAGCATGCAGTAAAGCCATACCATTAGAGGTCAAGGAAGTACAGGAATAAAGAACTGCCAAAAGTAAAGCTTAATTAGCTTTGCAAGTCCAATTAAGAAGCAAAGCAAAGCAAATCAAAGGAGGCTTCAGACATAACACAGTATGAAGAAAGATAATCTGTGCAGAATGAAATAGAGATGGAAAATCCAAACATGGTTCCAAAACAGGACAATAATTTTCACTGAGTGTTGAGAAGAACTGAGATTTTGAGCATGGGAGCAAAGGTACGACAACTCATGGAAGATGTATATGGAAATAAATTATTTCTGATGTACTGAATGGAAGCAAAAATCCAAGATTTTAATGTACTCCAGTCGTCAGCACTGGATATCTCAGATGTGAACGAACTATAAACATAACTGAATGTCTGCTGTCATTAATATTCAAATAAATCAGCTAAGTTTTGGGAAGCTAAAAGGATCAAATAATCATAGGCTGCTGCCTAAAAATACTTGAAGAGCAAATAGAAAGATGATGGATCCAAGTTCTTCTTGGTAGTGTCAGATGATATCACAAGAGGCGTCAGCCAGAAATTGCAATTTGGGAAGGATCAAGTAGGGATGTTAGGAAAACCATTCTCAGAGACAGGATAGAGCCACCTGCAGCAGATTAAGCAGGAAAGGCTTTGAAGAATTTCTCCATGGAGCTTCCAGAGCCTGAGCTGGACAAAGCCATGGCTGACCAGATCTAGTTCTGGAAGAGACCTCAAAGCCCATCTAGTTCCAATCCCCCTGCCACGGGCAGGGACACCCTCCACTAGACCAGGTTGCCCAAAGCCCCATCCAACCTGGCCTTGAACACTGCCAGGGATGGGCCATCCACAGCCTCTCTGGGCAACCTGTGCCAGTGCCTCACCACCCTCACAGGGAAGAATTTCTTTCTAACATCTAATCTAAATCGACCTTCCTTTAGCTTAAACCCATGAACCCTTGTCCTATCACTCCATGCCCTTGTAAACAGTTCCTCTCCTTCTGTCCTGTAGCCCCTTTAGGTACTGGAAGGCTGCTCAAAGGTCTCCCCAGAGCCTTCTCTTCTCCAGGCTGAACAATCCCAACTCTCTCAGTCTGTCTTCATAGGAGAGGTGCTCCAGCCCTCTGATCAACTTCATGGCCTCCTCTGGACTCTCTCCAACAGCTCCATGTCTTTGTGACGGTGTGGGCCCCAGAGCTGAACACAGTACTCCAGGTGGGGTGTCAGTCCTTTGAGTCTGTTGGACTAGATGTCTCCAGGGGTTTGACTGTCTCTTTCCCTTCTGTATTTTGTATACTTTTACAGAGTTTTTTCAGTAAAGGAAATTGTTAACTTCTGTTTGTACAGATTCCAGCATGTCACCCTCCCCTCTATTTGGAATAGAGTCCCCTATCTACTGCTTATATCAAAATTTAAATTCTTATCAAAACCAGTGTGCCAACAAAGTGAAGAAAGCCAGTCCTGAGGACTCTGCAAAAGACAGAGAACACAGGTGGAGGTGAGACAAACCTCGCCTCATCTTTGAGTTGCTGCTACAAGCATCAACTCAGAAAGTCAGCTGTGGCCAGCTCCCCAACGTCTATCAATCACGAAGAAAAGCCTGCAACTAAGCACTGCTACTAAGGAGTAAAAGAAATAAGGTCTGATCCTACACACCAGCAGTCCCACTGTGCACCGAGCAAGACATGGGAACAAGATGAAATTTGCTGACTTCTTCTGTAAGAACAAATAAATACATAAAAATAACGGGTTCATTTGCAGCAAGTAGTCTAGGCTGATGAATGGTAGTAAAACAAGTTGAGCAAGGTTATTGGGGATTCTTTTGATAGAACTTGAATGAAAATCAGCTTCTACGATGGTCTAAGTATTCCCAGAGAAGATTCCTTAATTATTTGCAGCCTTGGTTCATTCAGATAAATAGGCTGTGCTAATATATGTTTGAGCTTCATTTAGAAAAAAAATAGTTATTCATTACAGATGTGAATATCTCTGCTCTGCCACATACTGCAACTAATAATAAAATGCAGAGTAGTTGAGCTCGTACCTCACAGTTAATTTTATAAATTCATCTCGTTAAGATTTGCCTTCTTAAAACCCTGTAAGCTAAATCCTAAAGACCTAACACAAGTTTTTACAGAATAGCTCCAGAATCAAAGCCTTTTTAACAGATTCATGTAAACAGTGATTTATAGTCCGGAGTTACTATTGGGGTTTTTAGATTCTCTTTTCTAGATTCTCTTAAGATATGTTTCCCTTTATACTCTTTATACAGATGTAATAACCGTAATATATCAGCTAATGAATGAAAGAGGACATTTGTCTCATGAGAAGGCAGCACCATAGGGGGTATTTCCGCTTTTTACAGACACTTCCAGTGAAATTTGTGGCAAGGACAATGGAGCTGAGATTGAGGTCCCTCAGTCCAGGACAAATTTCAGGTTCTAAATAAATGGATACCACCATAAAATGCATATGCTATACTGCCCTTTTCTAACAGTTTCAGAGTACTTTATGAGGAAACTCAGTAACATTACTCCATTGTTCTAATTTAATACCTGAGACACAGAAATAAAATTAATTCATCTAAGGTCAATTCACATTTTACTGATTCTGGGTCATCATTTCAGTACCTGATCCCTTCCTGAGTATGACCCATTGCAGAATACTTAAAACTTTTATCTGCTACTTGTCTTCAGAGACAAAACATATTTCGGATATCTCCCTCCAATCAGCTTCAATCTAATCAGTAGGATAGCAATCTGCGTAAAGTACTCTCTAATGTCCACCTTTTGTTGTTCTATTGATAAGTTTGGTGACATCGAATATCTAGTCAGCTGATGAGCCCTGAATGTTTTGTTAAATGACATTTAATATCAGAAACTAGATATAAAAAGATAATTTGAATTGCTAAATTCCCATAACTATCTCACAAAGCACAGAAACATGCATCTGGGTGCTTCCCATTTCTTTAACCTTCAGCCAGTTGTAGAAGTTCAGGTTTGCACAGTCAATGCAAACAAAGAGAGAATCACAAACAAAATTTACACGTCCTGTGTCTCTGTGAAATGCATCATGATACTGGTTTCAGATGTACGTCAGGTTGCTTAGTGAATCTGCATTTATCCCCTTGAAGAGTATATTCAACAAAATCCAAGCAAGGCTAAATGATATTTCGATGGATGACATTTAGCCCAAACACAAAGTTGAGTGTTGTAGCAATACCAGGAAATTCTTTTGACATATATTATAGCCAGACATAGGATGAAATAGTCGCCAGTTTGAAAATCTAGCTTAGTTTCAGTGGATTTGTTTCCTTAAAAAAAATCAATGTACTTCTGCTAATAGCTTCTTATAATGAAAGGGCTTTATAATTAAGTAGAAATAGTGTTGTATTCTATCAACTACAGACTAAAGCAGTGGGTCTGATCATATTAGTAATATGTGGATGTAAAGTGAAAAATTCCTCATCTAAATATTAATAAGCAGCTTCTACAAATAATGTGCATTATCCATTTGGCACATACAATGGCATTTCTGGCTGCAGCACAGTCATGCATACATGAGTCCTAGAAATTAAATGTATTCATTCTTAAAATTTCCTCTTCTTCCTACTTCCAGTGTGTAAATGTCAAGTATTAAAGTAAGTCTATAAATATTACTTTCATTTTCAGGCTTTCTAGTTATGTCAGAAGGAGTTTCCTGCAATCCAGCAATGCACTTGAACTCACTCTTACCTAGTAGAAAGTGAATCCCCTTGGTCTCAGCAGAGCTGATTTCTTGTCCTGGTCTTCCATTTAGTTTTTATTTTCTGCATTATTTTATGCAGGTGTTATTTCTGATAGATTGTACTCTAGTGCAAGTTCGCTTTTTGTAACAGTGGGGTAGCCCGTGGTGTGTGGGAACAGCTATTTTATAATTATATGTCATAATTTCAGGTGTGCCATTCTCTCCATCCATCTAAACTGAAATAGCAATGTGTTACACAGTTCACTTCTCTGACAAGGAAAATCATCTAAATGGTGTTCACTTTGACGAGGGACGAGGTAATCAGAGCACTCCCCTCTCTAAGTATTTTTGTCTGTCTTCTTTTCTTTCCTACCTGTGTTGCCACGTCCCACATCAGTAGCCGTTTCAATAATGAGTAAGATTAAGGGAAAACCAAGTTGCGCACTTCCCCTTCACAGCTGGGACCACAACTCGAACTTGATCTAAAGCATTAAATTAAATTAAATCAGCACCTGATCTTTAGCTGCCATCCCCTTCACAAAATACCCTGCCCATAGTTTGCTGCAAGTTGACATCAGCGGCATCCTGTGCTCAGGAAAAGATGAGTACAGCACTAATTATGACTCAAGCCTAAGCCAGGGTTGAGGTCATGGGCAAGGAAGTGAAGGAAATGGGACTGTGTTGGCATCTCACCTCTTGCTCTTCAAGTTTCTAGCATAGTTTCCACAAAACACAGAAATTAATTTTCAAAAGGTCATCTGTGTTTTACAGTATTCTTAAAATTGTCTACTATTTCCTCCACACATCTCTTCCAGCAGCACCAATGTTGGCTAGTAAAATATGATCTCTATTCAAAATCATTCCACACTCCTGCTTTTTAGAGAAAATACAAAAAAACACAGCTGTGTGTGACTGGATTCGTATGACAGCTTAATTTGAATGTCCTTTCATGTTTATATATATTTTTTTATATGTATAATATTCTAAATTTCAAAATGTACTGCTACGTTTTTAAAAGCAAATTTCACTATAAATCCCTTTCTCACTCATTCTCATTCTTCTGTAATTAGCTTTTCTTTTGCCATGTTCTCTGCCCAGTTTCAGTTAAGGAAAATGTTTTGGTTTGAGTATGTGAGAAAAATGCACTTGGCCTTTTTTAAGTTAGCCAAGATGAAAATAAATTTCTTTACTTCAAAATGTGTATAGGTTTTTTATGTACTCAAATAATATGACTTTTGAAAAAAGTAAATTGTCAGTGAAGAATCATCACAAAGATTCAATTAACTTAAAAATAAGCAAACTAAGTAATTAATCCAACTTCTTAAAAAGGATTATTCTAAAATGTCACTTTTCCCTGTTTCACCATTTTCTTTCAGAAGCTAGAAACAAGATGCACAGTAAATGTTAAATACTGTTGACCTGAAAGCAGCAAGTATGATTTTGATCACAATACTAACATTCTCCTTGAACTACAAAATGGTCAAATGCTACTCTAAAAATAAAAAAGAGGAATGACTCCTATCATATCGAAATGGAAGCAGATGACAGTTTTGGCAATATGGACATGAAGATTAACTATCTGCAATATTAGGTTGAAAAAGTGGCAAGATTTAGGTATGGCCCAGGATACAGAGAAAAAATAGGCAGAAAGCCCCAGATCCCAGGGAAATTAGAGCATTAATCAATTCTCAGAGTAAGGGAGAAAAGATGAGGAGCTTAGTTTTGTCCTTCCTAAATTTCAGCAGATAAAAAAAGTACTTCTAGGGAAACATGGCAAAACACAGTCCTGGGTAAACACTGATGAGTCGAGAGTGAAGAGAGGAATATCCAAAACACCAGTGTTAAGACGATATTGAATCCTTGAAAGCAGATGAGGCTAGAAAGCCTACTGATGAAAAGGAAATGGGATGAGAACAGAAATTTGTGGGATGTCCAAAGAATGTAAGAAAATTCTGTTGAAAGATACATTGAATTACGTAGTGGAGGGAGAGGAAGATTAGAAGAATATGGTGTTTCTCCTTAGGATGAAAAAAATCCTAAACTTTAAGATTCAGAAATGATGTAACCCCTGTTCCATAGTTATGGAACCAGAGATCAAGAGAGTCTCAAAAATAGCTCTTTCCTCCCAACGCAAGCAGGAGAAAAGCCATATTTTCTATCACTAATGCTTACTACTTGTCACAGCCTTGGTGCATATCATGATCAGTTGTCCTTTCTCTTTAACAGTTCGTGGGGTAAGAGTAAATCCATTCATTAGAACACATATTTCTGATGGAAACTACCTACCTAGTCCCCTTATTACAACGTTGTACTTGCTGAAGAGTTATACCGAATATAAAGTTCCATATTACCTTTATCTTCTGTTTGAGCTAGTACAGAGGCAAACTGTTTTGCACCTGCAGCTTTTATAAGGCAAGAGTGGGATGTTAAAGGAACTGCTGAAGTGACGGAACACTTAATGTGTGAGAGCCAGCATGTGCTCTACATACTTACGTTTGCTTAACAAATCATTATCAGCCAAATTAAACTGATGTGTGAAATATGGCACTCTGAAAAATGACATATACCACTTTTGCCCAGTGGTGAAAAGAATAAGGCAAGAAAATAGGAAAAGATCTCATAACATTCATTGGATTTCGATCTTTAAAAGACCAGTCATAGAGATGCATACATGAAAATGGGTTCTATCAGAGAAGTACCAGTATTTCTTAGTAAAGTAATGCCTAAATCTTTTAATCACGCAGAGAGTGGGTTCAATGGCCTCCATCTCTTAATCCATTCAGGAGTTCTAGACATTTTCCTAATGATTTAGCATTACAAATTCTCTTCTTGACCATCTTCAATTCAGAATTAACTACAAAGAGATCTCTCTCCAGTGCATGTGAATAAAAAGGCATGTAAAGCAAAATGCCAGGCTCTGATGAATTCATAAAGAATGAGAGAACTACTTATACATGTAAGTATATGTATCATAGCAGTATCTGTTTACAGATTCTGAAAAACTGCAAAACCCAAGAGCTTTGCCATGAGAGACCTCAACTGCCAAACTGGAGCAGATTAGCAACTAAGTGTAGGGTATAATGAATAGGGAAAATGAAGCCAGAAAGGCCAGATGAAACATAAGTTGAATTTGCTACCAGTTTTCTGACAAAATGCATTTTGCTTTGAAACTATTGATTCTCCAAAACTTTCAGAAGAAATACACATACCAGAGACTGAGACCAATGATCACTATTGCATGCCAAAACCCGACTGAAGCATGGGCAGTCTCTCTCTCTCTCTGAGGAACTCCTCTTTGTATCAATACTTCTGTATTTTATTCTATCAGGAAACAAACTTTTTGGGTTTTCTCCCTTCAAGCACACCATACATGAATAACCAAACTCTAGCAGGATAAGGACATGGTCCCTGTCAGTCTACTTGGCCAACAGAAATTTAATTCTTCACAAAAAATGAAATGGCTCACACAGGAAAAAATGAACAAAAGAGAATCAGGGTTTTATGGATGTCGTCTAGGAGAGAAAAAGCTGGAGTTAAATTCCCTTGCCTGAACTGGGAAGAAACTTGAGTGTCAGCCTCCTGTGTATGCCAGGCAACCATGCACACCACTGAACCCTGGTGCAGAGGAGGCTCTCTTCTGTATTTCAAAGAAAACATCAAGATATTTTCAAATACAGGATAAGTCTCTTTTCAAGCCTTATAATAATTATTGTTCTGGAAACCTTATACCATAAACTTTAGGCCTGATGATCACTAAGTTCCAGTGGAAACATGAAAAAATTAATTTCTCTTAGGATATTCACAGAAAAGAAATAATTTGCCTACAGTTTGTTTTGTCAAAAATACCTGTTCATGCAAGTACTACAGGTAATGCAATATTTTGTCTGATGAGGTTCATAAGTCAGGCCTAGAAGACATGAAAAACTAAGGTTTTTTCTGCTAATGCAATGCCATATGTAAGCAATGTACATACGTTCAGTCACATCTGATTTTTTTCTGCATCGTCTTTTCCCTTCAAGAGTCATCAAATGCACATTCAGCAAATCCGGTACTCAAAAATAACTGACGCACATATATATGCATGTCCTGGATCCCTCCATTTACCAGCATGGGTTGGAAAGTTCTCAAAACCTTCCTTGGGTTCTTAGAAATTACTCCCCCCTTCAATTTTATTACCTCAAGATCTTTACCACCTCTGGTCACAGAGATGTGAATGATGAATCATTGAACTGACGGCCCAGAAAGGATTATCAGTCATCTGTTAAAATTGCAGGCTACGGAGGTAAGGATGTCTGCAGTTAAGCATAGGCCTGATGTGCTTTCTATAGTTTTGATTCCTTTAAAACACTTGAGATAAAGTGCAGCAGAAATCGCTCACTACTTTACTGGCATTGTTTAAGGAAAAAATACATTTTTGGTAAGCATTAAAAACTTATGCATTCATTTTTTAAGAATTATAAACATCCTTATTCTACTGAATAAATGCTGAATTCTGTCCATAAAAAGGCTTTTACAATACCTGAGAAAAATCAGCCACCAGACGTGACTGACTGGCCTTATGAAAAAACTGTATTTGCACATGCCAGTGGATAATTGTTCAGAATTCAGAAGCAAAATCTACAAAGTTTCCATCCATGGCACTCAGAACGCTGGAAGTTGAACAGTTGAACTTCCTCTACAATTTCTTCTCCTAAAAGCTCTCCTCGGCCGCTGTATGTAGCATCAGATATATGAAATTAAAAGGGAATGAGTTATTTTCTTATGTTCTCAATGCCTTCCCTTCTGTCCCCCGAAGCAGCCATCTGAGTGGCGCATAGGAAAAGACTGATGGGAGAGACCTATTAAGTGTCTCCTCCTATATGGATGCTTAATGATAGCACTTAGATAAATTCTATTTATGGTTTTAAAGACATAGAAATATTCTTCTCTACAGACAGAGAAATGCAGCTCAGAGGTGCTGGGTAATTTGCATGCACTTACACAATCAATAAATAATGAAGCCCAGTGCAAAACTCAGGAAATCAGTTCTACCTCCATATGTACGAGACACAGCACCATCTCATCAGCAGAGGAACGAAAATCAGAACGTCTTTTCTTGTGATTTGTCATCCCAACTCAAGTATCCTGAGGGATTATCAGAACAGGCAACGAAAGGCCAAGGACAGAATTGTTCAAGATCTCAGCTAATTAATGAAAGGAAAAAAGATGGTCAGTTGACAAGGGAAAAGAACTAGCTATTGTTCTGGTGATGAAAGATGCACTTCAATAGGCAGGCAAGTTGTCTCCACCCTCCCATTATAGCTCGAATAGTTTTCTTGGTGGCTCTTTTATAAGAATTCAATTGTTACAAAGATATATATCTTCCAAGGACAAATAAAGTAATAAACCTCTACATTAAGAATTTAAAATCTGAGAATTTTGTTGTTTCATGCAGCATTTTGAGACAAAAATCAATGTCTTTTCATCAGCCAACACTCAGTCAAGCACCTTGAGAGATCAGACAGTCAATGAAACCAGAAATAATGAACAGGGATAACGGGAAGGAGGGAAAACTTAATGGGAAAGTTCATGGCAGAGACAAAAAAAGTACAAAAAAACCTCCTAACTTACAGTGGTGATGAAGCATGGCATATATGTAACATCTTTACCCTGTTGGAGCCTGCACAGATTTTATTTTTAATTAAAAGCATTATTCATTTTAATCAGCCGTCATGATTTATAAGTGATGTTTTCTTTGAAAAACACATTGAGCAACAATTCTAGACTATTCAGTCCAATTTATCTGCGATATAGGTGGCATATGGTTCAGGAACAAACATAAAAATACCTTGAGAATAAAGAAATAAGGCAACCCCTCCCCAGGTCAAGCATTATATAAAAGTCAGATACATAAACAAGACATTAATATTTTAATATTATTTTCAATGTGACAACGAGTACAGGCCTTTTCAAATCATCATGGACATATCCCAGCCCAGTTCTAAACAACCTGATAAACAAAATTTGTGCTTTAAATTAATTCAGCTTTAACAGTTTTGTAACCATGACTTTTTTTTTCTAAAAAAAAAAAAAAAAAAAAAAAGCTTCCATTGACCCATGCTGTTAAATTCAGGGTTATAATCCAAAATCAATTGTGCCTCAGCCAGCTTTCTATCAGCTGAGTCTTTTGTTTGGCAAAGACTCAACTCAAAATGAAGGGAATTCATTGGGGTGATAATTTGCTGTATGAGCACCTATAGGGTTGTTAAAATAAAGGTGCTGTGCCATACACAGGTGTTCCAACATTCTTAAACAGTTCGTCCAGTATCCCCAACGCACTTGCAATTACAAAGTAAGCAAACTCAGTAAAAGCAATTCTTCATCTAGCATTTAATTTGGAGCCCCGTCTGGCAAACACCACTGATTCCCGCTTTAAAGCACATCCCTTCTGTTCAAATGATGATGATGTACTGTAAGGAATTGCATTAAGGTCTCGGTCAAGTAAATTACTTGGGCTTCAAACTGTCAAGTAAACTTTGCAGCTTTGCGCTTCATACAGTACAGTTTGTGATAAAGACGCAGGAGCCCCAGGCTGCTGGTTTTGGCCATAAAACCACCCACTGAAGTAATCATCCAGTTCAGTGTGTGATGGGGGAATATCATTTACATGGCAGAGACACACAGTTGGTGAATTGATATGGTTCCAAACCTACTGAAAATTGCTTTTGCCCGCCTACCCCCAAAATCCCTCCTCCTAAACCTTCACGGGACAGGAATCTGGGACAATTTCGGTCCTAAGATGCAATAACTATTTGATTACAACTTTGCCAATTATATTTTTTAAAATGATTATCTGCTTACATTCCTGTTTGTGCTTCAAGAATCTTCTGAAATTATGAGATCGTGTAAGCTAAGCAGCTGGAGGGACCTATAGTGTTTATACATGTATATAAAGTTATACATAGTTAGATATGTATATGTGTATGTATGCATATTTGTATATTTTCAACTAACACCCTTTCATTTGGATCAGCCAAAGATGAACAGGATGAAGCCAACAGTGCTGTCTGCATGAATTTTGTGCTTTCTGCCTGCGTTGATCTTTCTGGCTGGTTGTGTGTATAATTATATAGGTAGTGTGAGCGTGCCCGCGTGTGCGTAGTGGGAATCCACGCTCGGCCGCGGTACTGGCTGGACCTGGAAACGTGCAGCTGCAGCAGCCTCACATCTCTCGGGCTACGAGATCAGTCAACTCCAAACACCTCATGCAATAACGCAAGCAAAAATATTAAGCTCACAGTAAGCAAAAGAAATGATCATAAGACAAAATGTCTTAAGATATGGTTAAAAAAGAGCATTGTTTGTTCTCAGTCTTCTAATGAGCAATATTATCATTGCTGAAACATACATTCCCAAACAGGATAGTAAGATAAACTCCGTAAATCTCACTAGCATGGTACAATATGTCTTTTTATTTTTCAAATGATAAAACACCTCATCGCCTTTTCAGCACACAGATAAGATACCAGACACTTCTCCGTACAGATAAGGCCACTAATTGATGAAATGGAAACTGTTGATGTTACGTTGTTCTAAAAAATGTTTTTGTGCTGATCCAGTCACCTTGAATAACAATAACTGTATATACATACCATATTGTTTGCTGCACTTGCAGTTTTTATGAACTTTGGTAAAAACATAATAAAACCGAGTACTCAAACTGGATGAAACTGCTTTGGGTAGGAGTCTGCATGGTAGAGATGAGAACTGCCCTTGGCCATTCAGCCTGCATGGTATTTATGAGCAACACTTCATTTTCACAATCTAAGAACACTTACAATAAACAATAATGATAATAATTTTCAAAACACTCGCTGAATTTAAAAATATTTTCCCAGAGAATAATGTTCGGCTCTCTCTGTTTTGATACGTGCATCTGAGTCAGTACGTTACACGTAACTCTGGAAAAGTAAGAAGTTTCTGCTTATGATATTGAACAGTAAATCTTGAGCATTAGCCTCTTAGATCTTTAAATAATATTTACTATTGTAATACACAATGGTATTATAATGGTATTATAGTGGTTTATAAGCTATTTTAGAAAGTAATTTAGAATATGAAGACAGTATATAACCTTTTTCAGCTCAGCTGTGAAATTACAATTGCATTCTCACTCTAACTACATAAATAACACCTTTCCCTGTCAGTTCTGGGATGCACAAATCCTTCCTCTCCATAAAATTTACCAACCTAATAAATAGTGACCTAGAATCAGCAATTTTGGTATTTACTGGGGGCTCTAACTGAATTCATAAATCAACATAATACCTAAGCGGGCAGTACTACAATCATTTTATATATTCTCTATAACTCTTTCACATAATATATTTAACGGTCAGAAACATTACACATTTAGCTGGCAAGTTTCTCCTTTAGCATTTACTAAATGCCACACTTTTACATAAGAAATTGTATTTCAATCTAATGTTTATATTTTGACTGCACCTAAAATGTGCTTATTGTAGCATACTGCATCAATAAATGAACAATTATTTCTCAGTGGCATGTAAAATGCATAGTGATGTCAGCAGCATTAAATTCTAGTGCCAAGTAGGTAAACAGTTAAATGTAGTTTAACTATAAAATTAATATTATACTAATTTTAATAAAAGGAAAAGATTTACCTTATTATTTTTAGTTCAGACATGCAGTCATGTGCAAGGTAATTCAATACCCACTGTATAAAATATGAACTATGAAAATGTTTTACAGATGTTTTTAATCAGCTTCCTTTGTTTAACATTAGACGCTAACCTCCAGAAGATACATACAAGCTGCACATCCTACAGGTAATGCTGTCCAGATGGGATGTTTTCCCTGAACATCATGCTTAATAACATAAGGAATAAGGAATAACATAAGGAATACGCTGTGAAGAAAAAGCACTTTGGCAAAAAATTTGTAATGTCATTTCGTATTCAGTGGCACGACATCTTTTCCAGCTTGCCTACAGTACGTCTATGGAAAACTCCCAAACATACAGCATAAAAAATGTCTTGAATTCAGACAGCTTTATGTTGACTTGCCCGGCTCTAGCAAATACTAAATACAGGAGTGATATCATCTTAATTATTAACTCATTCCTTTGGTTAAGCTGTACAACTTTCCAGCTGTTAGAACGTTGGGTTATGCCTGCAGTCCTATCCCATACCGAATTTTCCCAGTCTACACCAATTTCATCAGGAAGATGCTGTTGCAATGAGTGAATCAAGTACATCTTTCTTGGCAACAAGAAATGAGCTTTCCTTGCCTGGATGCCAGCTGACAGGAATAAAACACCAAGCACCTTAAATTCATTATTCACTGATGAGTAAATAGTTACACCGGTTCAGAGAAGAGGTAACCAGCTAAGGCATTGCAGCTAAGTGGTGAAAACATTCCTTGTGTGTTACAGCACTAGATCCATTTGCTGAACATCATTATCTCAATATCTCAGTCAAGTATTATCTACTTAGAAAGGGAAAAAGCCCCCAAATGCCCAGAAAACTCCAGTGATTCTTGCAGAAGTGCACCCTGTAGTCCTTTGCTCTGGTGACTTGAGCAAAGGAAGGAAACAAAATCTTCCTTTAACCACTCCAGGGAGACAGCTCAGACAGAGACTATAATCTGTCCAGTGTAAGGACTTAGCCCGTGTCCATAAATGTCTCATTGTTCCTCAAGTCGAACAATGGGGAGAATTTAAGCCCCTATGTTTTTGCTAGGGATATCTACTGTATTCTATGAGCTTGCCTAAAATTGTGTGCCACAGCGACGTCATCTTAGTAGAACTGAAATGTTCAGGGTCCAGCCTGTCACCTAACAACTCTCTCCTTGGGAGGATTTAATCCTTTGGATACCCTCAATAGACACCGGGAGCACTGCATTCTCCACAAAATTCAAAAGTCAGGGTAAACTCAATTAAAGAAATACATATGGAGACAAAGACGCTCCCTAAAGTGAACCACTTATGGGTCATCACCTGGAGATCAGAGCCGTAGCCAAAGAGACAAGTTTAATTCCTTCCTCCAACCAGTGGAGATCCAAATCGGACTCTCAGCCCTCGGGGTAGCGCTCGAGCCAGGAGCCAGAAGCAATGCTGAGATCTGTGCCCCTGTCCTGAGACTACATGTGCACACGGTATTTGCTGGATCTGAAGAAGAGTAAGAGGGAGAATGACCCCGCACGCTAGTGCTGAGGGGGCTTGGTTACGACAGAGTAGCTCAAGGCTAATACTGCTACAGCTAGAACTGCTTGTGCATGTCATTTTATGGCTGGTTACCTGAAAACACGGGAACAAGGCTGTAATTAGAGCAGTAATTACAGAGAAAACAGTGAAATCTACAGGTTTAACTTAATGGTTATGACTCATTATCACTCATTATTGTCTCTCTAAAATACCTGAGTTCATATGTTCAAGTGAGTAAAAGCGTGAAACATACACACTTTTATGGAATAAATATGTTAGATATTTACTTTAACATGAGAGGAGATTTCCATCTCTCTGACAATAAGGCGAACGTAAAACAACTCTCTCAGGAACGCGGGTCTACCTGTGTGTCCCATCAACTCAGACTGAAAGGCACCATAGCTAGGAGGAAGACATCTGGCCCTGACACACTAGAGATGCTGCTTTTCTTCCTACCACTGCAAGGTACCATTGAATTCTGTCACCTATTTGTAAACATAAAGGAATGACAACTGCTTGTTTCTTAGGGCTACGAGAAGGCTTTGCTCAATAATGACAGCAGCGATGGATATAAAATACAAAGAAGCCTAAGAATGAGGAAGTCACAATTCAACGTACACTTCTTTACCTGAAGGACTGCGTTCAGCTCTGGGGGCCCCAGGACAAGAAAGACGTGGAGCTGTTGGAGCAAGTCCAGAGGAGGCTGTGAAGATGATGAAAGGGCCGGAGCACCTCTCCTGTGAGGACAGGCTGAGAGAGTTGGGGTTGTTCAGCCTGGAGAAGAGAAGGCTCCAGGGAGATGTAATTGCAGCCTTCCAGTACCTAAAGGGGCTACAGGAAAGCTGGAGAGGGACTGTTTACAAGGGCATGGAGTGATAGGACAAGGGGGGAATGGCTTTAAACAGAAAGTGGGTAGATTTAGATTAGATATTAGGAAGAAATTCTTCATGATGAGGGTGTTGAGGCACTGGAACAGGTTGCCCTGGAAGTGTTCAAGGCGAGGTTGGATGAAGCTTTGGGCAACCTGGTCCAGTAGATGGTTTCTGCAAGAAGACATGGATATCTACAACAAATACGCTACAGATAATTTTTTTGAATGCATGCAATTGCTAGTCCACAGTCAGCAAAACAGACAGATCTCCAGTCTTGAGTTGACTCAAGCCTACCTTAGAGGGTTCACACATCGCTTTGTAGAGCCTGGTGGGGCGTTCCAGCACACAGAACTACCTAATACTAATAAACACTAATTAAAATGCTTCCTGCATCTGAGAACAGTAGCAGCTCTTGCATAACAACACAGTCATGTCTCCCATACTTATATTACTGAAGCATTTGGAAGTTTAATAAAAATTTAGATTTGAAATGGGTTGTGACAGGTTAAGATTAACATCCTCCTCCTGCAATTGCTTAGAAGTAGGGAACTGGCAAGACACAGGCTATTTTTCAAGCAGATGGGCATGTTTCTACTGACAGTGACAGAAACATTTCCACAAAAGAGCCTCCTGCTGTCTCCAGCACTAATGAAATGCACTGCGTACAGCGGCGTAAGGACAATACATTTCCCTCAGAATATGAAATGTAAACCCTGTGTTAATCATCCTCCAGCACTGCGCTGTATCTATAACTTTTATATAACATTAAGTCTTTGTTAGATGAACTGCTGAAGGGCCTAACTGCTCATAAAAAAATACACCCCCCCAAATAATAATAATAATAATGTGATAAAGAAGGATTTTATATGGAAATCCAACTAGATATAACTCTTAGCCATCTTTTGTATTTACAGGGTAAAAAGGTCTGCAGGAGCTGCAGTTAGCAGATAAGAGCAAAATAACTAAGTCTATGAAAAAGGAACATCCCATTCCTGCTCCCCAAAACAGGTGTGTAACTTTAAATTCTAATATCTTTGGGTTTATTACATATTTATTTAGTTGTTTATTATTTATATCGTAGCAGCATACAACAATATGCTACTGATACTGGTGGGTCATAGGATTTCAATGTTGGCCATCACACATTCACGTAAAAAAGAAGGACATTGTCACATAAAGCTTAGAGTCTAGGATGACAGTTAGCAAGTGACAGACACACAAACATAACAAGCAATATGAATAGTAATAGTCTTAGAAATTCAACTGCTATGAACGTTTTTGCAGATATTGGAAGAGATAGGAAGTTTAGCAAGAATTTGGAAGAAGCCAATATTTGCTTTCTGGAATTAAACAAAGTGCTTTTTCTTCATAAGGATGTATAGAATAAAATAAACTCTACAATACTGACTTTATTCTAATGGAGATGATTGACATAATTTTTTTAATAGGGGCCACCAACCTATGATAACAGAATATAGCAGAGAATTGTGACAGACTTCAAACATGCAAACATGTAGTATTGATGCAACAATTCCAGTGAATTTTTTTGCGGGGGGAGGCAAGGGAAAGAACATTTATTGTTCCCCTCAAATTTAAATTGCTCAGATTAAGTTTTCTCTATAATGACCTTTTCAAAAACTCTCCCATTATGAAACTATGGAGAACAAATGGAGTAGGAAGAACACGGAAACATTCTTCTTCATCCATAAGCAACATCAGAGGATTGCACATGCTAAGAAAAAAAATTCCATCACTAGATCACACTACCAATAGATATATCTAATGTTGAATTATAGAATCTGTTCAGACAACACTTGGCATTGTATTATAACAATGAAACAGATTTAAACCAGCACAAGGTTTAAAATAACTTTTTGTAAATAATGAAGTTCACCACTAATATGAATTAATTACCATTAAAAAATTAATAACACGAAGCAATCAAGCTTTTATGAGACCCTGCAGCTATAGCTGAAGCAAAAGATTTATAAAAATTAAGTTGAAATTTTAACTATAAATAGTTACTATAAAGTGTTATTTTGGATTAAATGCACATGTGAAATATATGAATAATTTAATCATGAGCACTGGTCCGTACCTTGAAATGAAATATTTTTCCATTGGAAAAAATCATATTTCTTGAAACACACAGTTGCCTATACTGGTACTGGGCAATACTTTACAGGTCCATGGTTAAGATCATAGACAGAAATAATGACATCGAAAGATGTATTCATTGGTCCTATATTAGGGCACTTGGCACATGGGACACTCAGTTTTAGGTTTACATTCTTCTTGCAAGCAGAGACTTAAACACTGGTCTTTCCTCTCCAATGCTGTTGTCCCACCCACCAGACCCACTGGCTAACTCAGATTCTTCTTCATCTCAGTAGATTTTTACAAATTTTTTTCAAAGATTTTAATTTTGTTCTACTATTAAAAAAATAAAGCAAATTTCAAAACCTCTAAATTTTTCAGGAAATGGAATTCTTGTTTCCCAGCCAGACACAATAATTATAGAGACCTCTGAGCAGGACATGACCCCTGAAATGCTTGAGCAAGAGCCTGAATTTTAGGCATGCAGTGTTTGACTGAGTTCAAAATCAGGCATCATTTGAATCAACTCTAACGGTAATATAATAGAAATGCCACCACGTCCTATTGTAACTGCTCCCATACATAGAGATTTGAAGGAGTTTCAAATGTATGGATAAATATTGGAGAAGGACCAAAATGAACACAAAGGACATTCAAGTCCTAAAATCTATACTGAAGCAATCTGAAAGGCTTGCTTTAAACCTGTTAAAGGAAGGAAATTCACAGTTAAGACTGAAAATCCTGGCTGAAACTCCAGCCTTCAAATACATATACTGCTTTGCAGAAATAAAAAAGGGGTAGGCAAACCATACAAATCAAGACCACAGTGTCAGACTGGATTTCCAGTTTTAACTATGATTTGTGACATATTAGAGAATACTTTATTTCATTCTGTTTCCATAAAGTTGTAGCTTTCAGATGGACAGGCCAAGAATAGTCAAACTAGCTGAGGGTTTATTGTAGAAGCAAAATCACTGCCTTACTTGAGGTAGTGAATAGATTTCCTGCTACAGGTCCATAAAAAAAGAAAGGAAAAAAAAAGAAAGGGGAAAAAAAAAAGGAAAAGAAAAAAAAAAGAAAGCAATACTTCCAGAAGTCGCAACACTAGAATTAACAGCATCGCCTTTCCCCGTATAAATTTCTTTGTAGTACTAGTACTTCCCACAGCAATATCAATCAAGATATTCTGTGCAAGTATGTCAAAGCAATTGCTGGTAGCTTACATCAAACTTTGATTCTTAATTCTTCCAAAAATGGGACTTGATCCAATAAATAATTGTGTATATATGCATATATACACATACATGCACATATATACATGTATATATATTTAAAAGCTTTCCTGAACAAAGGCCAAAATTAATTCAGGATCAGAGATATGGCTCAGATGACCTCTTGAGGCTCCTTCCAGCATAGTTCTCCAAGGTTCAGGATTGAAATTCCAGAGCAATCAGGGTAAAAAATGTGTCATTAACCAAAAGGAAATGCTCGATTTATAACTGGCGTGCCACAAACTCAGTACGTAGAGAGGCTGAGGATCAGCGTGTGTAATGTAGACACAGGATAGGCAGACTAAGTCCTAATACAGGTGTCAAAACCATTACACAATTTTAGGTAAGTCTTCGAGCTCACTTTTCACATGTGAACAGTGAAATTCAGGACTAGCATGAGGATGAACTAGTTATTTTTGCAAAGTGCTTTGAAGACAAGAAGTGCTGAGTAAAAACGCTGAATATTAGTGGGATGACTAATAAAAGTTGTTAGTTACAAGGAGGAAGAATCAAAGGTGAAGGGGGGTACCACAGAAATCCAAGACATCTGGGGAGGAGAATCGGTGTAATAAAATGAAAACAAACCAAACCCATGTTATTTGGCAATCCCACATGCAAACCACTTGAACTCTACACTTCTGGAGCTTATGTCATCATTGAGCCACCACCTTCCCACTTTGAGAAAGCTGCAGTTTAGAGAACTATTATTTTAAGGCATACTATAAAGCTGTAACGGAGCAGCTATTCAAGAAAAAACCTATCAGATTAAGCCGAGTCACTAATCGTGACACTGTTAGAGTTGTCTTTCCCCAGAAATTAATACACCTCTTCCAGCATTTATAAGAGAGGATGTAGAAAATCACAAATCCTCCTGAAGATTTCAAGAATCTCTGGCATATTCGGAGAATGCAAGCGTATTGTGTATTAAACAAAGAAATGATACACACTTTTAAAATATCATATACAGCCCTCCATAAATCCCGCAAAACCTCTCACTAACGGTTATGGTATGATTAATGTTTGTACTGGGCCATTTTAATTACTTAAACAATTCAGACTTCTACCTTAAAAAGCAGCTTTGTGAAACTGCAGTAGTTGCAGAATATTTTACTCCTGGGCTTGATAAAACACTAAACCAGAAACTGCTTTAAAATAACTGCCTGCCACAGCACTTTTAGCCAACTTTTGCACCTGGTGCCGAGAGAAAAAGCCAAGTGAACTTTCACTCACTTGTTGCATGTCAGCTTCAATGCGATGTCTTTCTTCTGTTGTGTTTGGGTTTCTAACTGGAAGAGACAAGTAAGCTAAACTAGCAGCCAATCAATCCCTAAATTCTAAGAATGCAATAAAATTTGATACCAATAAATCTTTTCTTTTAACAGCCAAAAGAGATTAACAAAGTTATTTGAAATTTTATCCTCTTCTGTTCTTTCAATAGGACGATTACCTGACAATCCCATTGAATCAAATAGCAAAATTAAAAGAGACACAATTAAGCTTGTATATACATAGGTACAGGATACACATTTTATGCATATCCCTAGTAGGTCCTCCATTATTTATTAGCCTTGATGTATTTCTCTTCCTCTTACAATAAAAGTTATTAGACCTTTGGATTGTCAAATAAAAATCCAATTGGCTGAGACATAGACCATCAATATAAAATAGCTTTGCACAGCTTCCCTCTTAACTCCAACTAGTTGACTTTTTTCAGCTCTGCCATTCATTTGTTTCGTGACAGGGGGAAAATCCACTACTTCTTCTTTGCACTTTAATTTCTTATCAGGTAAAGTGATCCAAATTTTTTTTCCCTAATTTGGAACGACGATGGCACAATGTAAGAGAAAAATGGCAAATTATGTAAAAACATATTCAGGTATTAGAGATTATAAAAAACGTAGTTACTGGGTATTGTGGGAACAGTTTTTTTAGGAACAATATCTTATGAGTATATTGAGGTTGATATACTAGCATCGGGCTGTGTATTACTGTACAAGTGCTCATTATTAATCTATATATATAATGCATACGTGCTTGCATGTACGTGACAGTGCAAAGATGCATGCATTCAGACTTCCATGTGTATGGTGATGTCCACAGAAGAAGCACTTGTCACAAGACTTTCCATTTTACCATGAATTCTTCACCAGAATGCAGAATCTGTCTCTCCCTTTCTTCTTAGTCCTGTCCTCTCCTTCACGGTGACACCAATGGCCATTTTCCACCTGTTTCATCATTATCCACCTACTTTCTCTGGCCTCATCTGAGATTCAGTTTAGGAGCAACACATCTGTTGATTCTCACTCCATTTGCTGCTACTTGATGGCCACCCTGTCATGAGGACTTAATGTCCTGTAAAGCCACTTCCCAAACTCATTCTCCAGACCAGACCTTCTGAAGCTCCAATGCACCAGTCACAGTTTGTCTTTCAAATCTCTCAGTCACTCATTTCAATTATTCCCGTTCTCTTGCTATTGAAAACTTTAAGAGAGGATCATGGGATCCTCTTCCAAACTCCTTCCACTACAGGTTTGTTTTCATCTCTCATCTTTCTTTTCTTTCACTTCTTTTAAACAACTCTTTGCTGAATCTCCAGCTTCCTATTCTTTATTTGCAACCTGAGTTCTTCTTTCAGTTGCATAATTTTTCTGCTACAAGAGAGAATATAGGCATTCCTACAAAGGTGCACCTAGTTTTTGTTCCTGAACACCTTCTCTTGTCATAAATCTCTGGCCTTTTTCCCAACTCTGACCCACCTCAGCAGATGCATCATATCCTGCCTACTTAGTTTTCAATTTGTCTTTGCTCTCTGGCACTTTCGCTCATGATACACAGGTGTCCTCAGCCTATACTCTCTTTTAAAAAAAACTTATCTCAATCCAGCCAGTCTCTCCAAATCTTTCCCCATTTCTTTCTCTTCTCTGTAAAAAAACACAGAACATGCAGTTTTCTGCTAATGCACAGACTTCCCCTCTTCTAACTGTCTTGGATCAGCTCCAACCTGACTTTTCATAAATCCCCTCCCTTGAAATTATTCATATACGGTACACTATGTGCCTCTTCCTGGCCAGAAAGCTGGGCCTCCAGTATGTCTTTATTTTCTCTGACTTTGCTGCTGCTTTTTACACTGTTATCATCTCCTTTTGCCATCAGAGAAGTTCCCATTAGCCTCTTTTTTTTTTTTTTTTTTGATTGCTTCAAGATTTTGGTCATGGGCGCTCTATTACTGTTAAGTCAGAGATATCGGACAAAACATCTATGTCTATATCTGAGCTGGTCACCCAAGGCATCCTTTACAGTCACTAGAGACCAATCACCATTCTAGGTCCAAATTCACCTCACCTTGAAAATAAATGCCCAAAAGAAGTCAAATAAATGATATCCTGCAAGTAAGATTTCTCTCTGTCTTTTCTGATTGTCTCTCCATAAGCAGACTATGACTGGTTTACAGGAATATTACTATGGATAGGCTGCAATGTAGTATAGTATCGAATATGCCATGTGCACACAGAGAAGTGCAGGGCCTTTACCCAAGATATAAGAAAATGAGCAGTCATAAGTTGGTAGATTATATGTTGTAATTTAAAGGAAGAGTGTATGAAAACAGAGCTAACTGAGTTTGGGAATATTTACGGAAATCACAGATACAACCACTGCATGGAGTCCACTGTACTAGCTGTGCTGAAAATAATTCAGCTGAATTAGATTGACCGTAGAGTATATACTTTTCTGAGAGGATCATCTCTGTATCAATTGGTACAAAGCTCTAACATTTTCCCAAATTTATTTCCCTTATGGTCTCCTCTGACCAAGCCACTAATTCCATCACCTCATCCAAAAAAGTCTTGGACCAGTCACACTGCTCTTTTAAACACCAATTATCTTAACAGCACAGGAATCCACAGTCCCTGCAGGCGATGGATCTGGAAGGAAAGAGATATCTCCGGAGGGAAAGCTTCAGCCTAAGCAGTAGAATTAAACTGTGACATCTGGCTAATACAGGTTTACAAAAGTTTATGGGAAGATGATGTTTTTGTAGCCAAATTCTGGCCTGTTAGGAAATTGGGTAAAAATCAAGGGGTTCCTCAAGAGGAGATCATCATCTAGGTGGGTATTCTGGTTCTGGCTCTTCTGGTTCTCTGAGAAGGCAAGGTAAAGTGTATAAAAAACTTAAAACACATATGACTCACTGCAGAAAGGCAGCTTTTTGGTGCACCTACAGGAAAAGTAATGAAAGTAAAAGGGAAAGAATGATCAAATCAAGGATAAGTTTAACATGCAGTCTCTCTGCCTGAATATGTTTCACTTTTCTATGGAACCCACCACTAAACATAAAATTTATTGATACTTTTAGATACAGCCACACAAAATTCTTAACGTATTTTCTTAAATTATGAAAGATCTTCAGTTAACATACAGCAAAATCAAAGGTATATGAGTTGGAGTGTAAATTTTACTCTCTCATTTGCCGTCTTTGTCAGGAAACGGGTTACAGTTTGTACTTGGATTGCTCCGCTTCTTTGCAAGTCTGAGATAAAAAGACTGTTTGTGCTACTTTTTGTGTTTAAGTTATTTTCTGTGTAGTCAAGGACTGTGCTGCCATCAACACTCCTATCAGGTAGAACTCGTGGCCTTGAAGATAAAAGAACACAGAAATAAAAGCGTTGACATCCCCCACAATTAAATAAGTACTGATCTAAGGGTTTCTGCTGTTATCAGTTATCGTTGTTTTTGTTGGCCAGTGACACTTAGAGACACAAAAGAGTTGTATTTGCCAAAACTAAAGCACTTCAATTTTAAGAAAACAAATTTGCAGCGCTTCAAGAAGTAAAATAGCTTTTGCCAAGTTTTCCAGTAGTGGTATACTATTTGTATTTCCAAAGTAAAATGATGGTAACACCTTTGCCTCCAATTATTGTTTTCTTTTGCAGAAGAACAGAAAATGGAAGATGTTGACAAAGGTATTGACAGTTATCTATAATAACAAAGTGTAGTATTAGAAACTCAAGACCTCTGAACACTAGGTGTCAGTGTAAGAAATGGAAAAATATCAAAAACCTGTTGTTTCCAATCAGGTGGATTAGCTAAGAAACCAGAAACCAGCTGTGACCACATTTCCTTGTAACTGCCTAACACTGTTAACAAGCCAATCTTCCTAAAAAAGTTATTCTGAAACTATCAGGTTTGCTTGAAATCAGATAAGGTGATTTAAAAACCGACAATGAATTTGCTCTGTTAAACACTCTGAGATGACCTTTAAGGTTTATGAGGTACACTCAAAGACCATGGAGAATTTTACTACTCTCTTTTCACCACTGATATCCATAAATCAGTTTGTGTCTTTCACAACTAAAGTTTACAGTTTTGTTGATGGAATCAATGAAGAATGAAATATCCAAAAAATACAGCTAGTGCCAACAGTCATAGAGGTGAGATGCCTCCTTACTTCACTTAAGAAGTCCAGATTTTAAATGGATGGCCAGAATTTTAAATAACTACTTTAGGACACCAAGACATCCTTTAAGACATCTTAGAAGTGCCCATTTATCTCCCCTGCCCGGATCTGGCATCATTATCTCAGGTATACAAAAATATATTCGTTTGTCTTTATGAGATAAATCCACTCAGGATCTCAGAGGAGAACCAGAAGGAACGTTACCCTGCACCAGGCACTGACAGCTAACATATTTGGACAATAATTTGAAGCAAAGCAAGTTAAATGATAAAAATAACATATTAAACCCCATTGTTTATTGGATTCTGGAGCTGATTTCAAAGACACAGATGCTTTTGAAAGTTAACTTGAGGTCCATCTTCCTAATCAATATCTGTTTGTTGCACAATGGATATATTTCAGGTTCTTTTCATTTAGTTTACTAATTTCTGCCACAATTAGACTACTAGATGAGATGGGTCCTTCCATGCATGTATGTACTTTACACACATGTTCATATACTTATAATATTCAATTTACATCAGACAAACAAAGAAAGAATGAAATGCTGAATATCAGCTAAACGATTTGATATATTTCTTAGGCTACATCAAAAATACTCTTGGCAAAAGCCTGTTCAGTCATAAACACTTTCAATAAAGGAGACAAGTGAGTAAAACCATTGACAAAATATTGATTTACCAGAGCGCATCGTATTGTGCAATAAAAATCTAATGATTACTCTTCAACTTCTTAACTTTTTCATTTGTTCTTTTCTAAATAGCTAATCACCTAGAATTTCATAGGGCTCCAGCAAAATAATAAGTGACATCAATATAAGTAGCCAGCACACCCGGGACACAGTGCATCTGTACACTGAATGTCTCAGCTCATCACAGCTCCTCCAAGATTTCAACAGCTATTAATCTATGCTCTACTCCTAACAGTATATATAGACATTAAATAGAGGATGTATTTGTATTTTGGAAACTCAGGCTGGGATCAGCTTATCAGTTGATTCATAAAAGCCCCAGAAGCCAAGGTAATTGAGTACATATATATTTAAGAATGCCATGGATTCCAAAGCCCCCATGAGTGAAATTTCATACGTACTGAATTCCTCTTACTCAACAGCCTAAACAGGAATCTGATGTGTTAAGGGTGGAAAAAACAGACCTGTACATAGACACATATAGACACACATACGCATACACCACACATAAATCTGTGTCATTGTTATTAAAGGCCCAAAGACTGATATAGAAAATCAGAAAATACTGGGAGTATTTTATATGCACTAGAAGACAATCTTTAACCACTGATCACATTGCTTTTTCCATTCAATCAAGTCAACAGTTTGGATTTTTTTCTTCACTATTGAACACGTTGCTACAATTACGTGGGCATAATTATTCATTTCCTTCTGTTTGATATTTTTAGGGTTCTTAATAACAGCATCTTAGTCTTTCCACTTTTTAGATCAGTGAAGTCCATCACCACTGGATGCTGAGCAGCATCTCTGCATGACCAGGCAAAAAGCAGCAGTTCTGTCTTATAGCACATGTTGACTCTGCAGAAAGATCCATGGGAAAGAAAACATCTGGGCAAGTAAGTCATCAAGTCTCTCATCTTAAGAGAAAGAGCCAAAAGCGCCCAGAATCCCTGACTGGGACTCCTGAACTGTCTCCTGAAGTAGATTCTGTCCTTTAGAATAAATACGTCTGAATACAGTGAACAAGTAGGAGCTAACGTTAGAGTGGAAAACTCAGGACATCACTTTTCATATAAATTACCAACAAAGAAAAGGCAAGACTTCATCAAAAGTCAGACAAAAGACTTCATTGTTTCCAACTTAAATTTTCCATAAAACCTCTCCTTAAAAGACATTTTATAATACTCTAATATATTAAAGACGAAATGCTGTCTGTTTGCTCAAGTAATCTAAAGTCAAGTGCTTGCCAATCAAGAAATATTAGAAAATAAAAACCATACGGTTTGGGTTTTGTCTTTTTTTTTAACAAGATACTGAGAAAACAGTGTCTTCTGTCTGACGTGGGCCTTTCTAAATCAGTGTCATCTTCACCCGCAAATGACAGACACACTCTCACTGAGCTCCTTTGCTACAGAGTAATAGTATCTGATCTCTACAGGATGGCAGCGAATGGGTTGAGTCTATTCAAATTTTTTCACTGTATAGGAAAAATATATACTCAGAATGACAAAGCCTACTCTATACTATTCAGTAAATTAAACAAAAAAGTTTTTTGAAAAACAGCCCTTCCTTTTAGAGTCGCATAAAAATCTTTCAAAAATTAAACCTTACAAATCACAAAATTCATGTCAAAGATGCAATTTCAATTAAAGAAAAACAGTAAAAACTTACCTCCTACCAATGCAATAAACATAACGTAAATAGTGGCCACATTGAAATGATGTAAATGCACAGGGAATGACTGAAAATCACTTGCTAGAGATAAAGTATCTTCTCTTCCATCACACAAGAGCAATGCTAATAAATGCACATTGTTGGTACTCAGGAAATTTTTTATTTTCCAGTTTGATTTCTTCCAGGGCAGGTGTGCCACGTGTTTGCTGCAAATGTATGCGTGTTGTTTAATTTTCTTTACGGTAGGAACAGAATGAATAGTCGAAGGATTTTTCCCAGATGGTTTTTGTGAACTCCTTTATCCCATTCATGTAAACACACGGCGTGTTCCGGTTTGCTGAGTTGTATATACACCCTATGACTTAGTACAAAGTCTGAATGTTTAGTTAGCCAGAAGATTGTTTCCATCCTGTGATTCATTAGGTCCCTATGGTACCCTCGACTTCCTTTATTTTGTACAATCACAAATTATATTAGTTTGTCTTATTTTGATAACCCCTCTAATTAATGTCCTGCACAGGAAACTTTATTACTGTTTTAAAACAGACTCATAAAGCAAGGACTTTTCCCGTTACTAGGGTGGCATAAGTGACAGTTCCATATAACTTTGGGATCAAGAGTGAACAGCGCTTCACACGTGGGTTTTTTACCAGTGGGCAGTTTCTGTTTATGAATGAGCTGGTTTCAAATCTTTCTTTTTTTTAAAAGGAATGTAAGAAATTCTACAATTATGTATATAAAAGTTACAAGCCCAACAGTTCAAAAACGCAGTAAACAAACCTGGAACTGTATGATTTCAGAACAGCATAGAGGTTACATATATTAAAATGACTAATCCACTTTGTGAATGAATAACAAGTGTGATTTGGTTTAAAAAAACCAAAAGCCTGTAGGAGCAGGCTGTAAAGAACCAAGAAAGCTCTATCCTTGTTTTCTGTTTAAATCCTCACTTTTCCTACTCCGCTCTCCCACTGCCATTGTCTTTTTCTCTCAATGGGCAAGTGAAGGTGAGTTTCCCCTCCTCCTTTCATTTAAACTGCAATAAAAATGGTCAATAGCTGCAGGAATAAAGCTGGGAAGTGAAGAAAGCACACCATGTTCATCCAGAACATGTACAGCCCCTTGAAACATAAAATTCAAGCTGATGATTAAGTTCTTAGCATTCATATCAGCAAACCTATCCTTATGCTTGTCTCTGTATTTTCACCATTCCTTTTCCTTTTGTGGCAAATGACTACCCAATTTCATTTAAATCCCTACTATAAAAAGCAATTTATTCCACAGGATGGATTTACTATGGAGTTATTCAGGACTTGGCATACTGCTGAATCTCTGCATCTCACTGTAAGTGTTCTACCTATGAATTACTGCCACAATTTAAAATAAACTACGTACTCCAGTATAGATTATTAGCCTGCTGACCTGTGTTCTGTGCTATGGTTGAGCCCAAAGGACTGATTCTGAATTAACTATATTACCTGTGTAAGAGACAATTAAATTCCAATAGTAATACACCAGAAAAAGTTAAATTATCTATTGTATACGCAAAGTGTTCACATATGCATATATATGTAACATGACACCCAAATCATGCTCCTACAGAAGAAGCAAGAATGGAATATTAATAAGTGTTAGGTAGCAGCACAAGTTGTATGAAATTGAATTCTTCCATAGGAAGCTAAAAGTAAGTGATCAAAAAAATCCCAACAGATAGCACATACAACATGATTTTGTGCAACTAAGTTCCTTTAACGTGACACTACTGCATTCTAAAACAGCCAGCTGAGTGGGTTTGACTTAAATCATTTGACATCAATTGAAGAGATCAGAGTGCATCTTCTAGAAGACACACATTAGCTGACAGGGAGCATAAACCACAACTCTATTAACATCAATTCTATCCTTCATGACAGTCTCCGTGATGACTTATCACACTTTACAAAGAATTCTAGCCGAGAAAACATTTAAAGGATGCAGTCTAAGGCTGCTGCATTGCGCTGTGGCGTTCCCTCTGAGCAGCCAGTCTTTCACGGACGCGTAAGGTTACTTACCTGCAGGTGAGAGACTTTTGGACTCTAATGTTCACAAGCACATCTGTATTTTTGATGTGCTACCTGTGTAATTTTTGATATTCCCTTGCTGAACTCTGTGCTACTGCTAAAATGTCCTTTCACTTTGTAAAAAACAAATCTAATCTCTTCCCAGAAGCCATCTGATATCTCAGAAACAAACGTAAAGGACTGAACTTCAGATCTCGTGATAAATTGAATAATCAAATTCTGCGAAAGCAGGTGTCAGTACTACTACTACCACCACCATACTCAGCGCGCCTAGAGAGTAAACTGCTGGTAGTTCTGATAATAAATGCCCAGTTGATACGTTCCCAGCACAAGGAAGGCACCTCCTTAACTGCCTTTTTGATTTAAGTAGCAGAGCATGATCTTACTGTCTCTTAGCCTTTGAACATGACACCTGAAGCATGAACATGGCTCTATGGCCCTATCAAGAGGAGAAACTAAGAGATCTTTAGCTTTTAATATTAGTCTAATACTACTACATTTTCCTATGATCCAGTCCAGCATGACAGAAATTCTGGACAGAGATGGTCAAGGTGAGGAGAGACTTTTCTTCTTTCCTAAATATTACATGAAACAAATTCCAGATACTTTTATATCCATGTTTGCGAAAGACTTCAGCTATTTTGATGCCAAACTTCCCAATGGTAGTTTATTTACCGAGAAGATTCCCCCTTCCATTTCTCTTACTTAGAGCCTCTTTTTCTTGACAAAGTGATGAATAATATTGATTTTTCCTAAAGCAGGATCTTTAAGTTCCCTTTGCAAGGGCCTGAAGAGATATTAAAAGATTATTCTAACATATGATGCTTCAAAATCTTCTTACTGCACATGCAAATTAGATATAATGAAAGAATGAACTAAAAAAGGCTTTGTTTCACTTCAAACGGTAAGTAATTTAAAGGCTTGTCCCCTTCTCATTAACATCTTTTTGCAGTCCCCGTTGAACCTTTTTTGTAGGCACAATTGTCCTTGTAACAGACGTCTACTACTCGTGCTTAACCATAGAGAACTATAGCCTTGACTGGGACCTCTGGTCTTAGCACACTAAATAAATACAGTTTTAGAGGTAATATCAGGACATCTACACATACATATAGATCAGTTACTAAACAAATACTGTCAGTCAACAGTGAATTTGCTTTCAAATTAAAACTTGAATTCATTGTGCTCTTCAAATACATTATGCTTGAACAAAAACTTTACCAAACTTCTCAATCTAGAGTGGGATTTTTTTGTTTTATATTGCTTGATATGCAAATAGCAAAACATTTATTATAATTACAATATATGAAAAAAAAACTTTCAAACTCATGCTAGCATTCTGACACAAATTGGATGCAATTTATCTCTGAACTTTTATGCCTATCTCCTAGATATTCAAATCCCCAGCACGCTGCCAAAGGATCCCTTTACTAGCCAGCTGAGGAAAAAAATTCCTCAAGAGGTTCATCTCATCTAACTCCAAAACTAATTTTAGGATGATGTGAATCATCCTCTGGAGATACTCATTTCCTTCTACACATTGGTATATACCTTTAGCAGAATTTAACTTAATGTAAAGCAGCATACATATTGTTCAAAACACATGAAAAAAATTGATCATAAAATGTGATGAGGATTTAAAAAAGCCTGCTTTTCAAGAATTTGACTTGTTAGTGCAGTCATCTGCTATGGCAGCTGGACCTGATGAAATATATAATGGTTTGAAGCAGTGACAGTATAAATCTGTCCAAACCAACCCGATTTAATAGAGTTCAGATCAACTTTGAAAATAGGAAGGTGGAACTATAAACCTCCCAGATATCAAAAGTCAACCAATCAAAGGTAATCGCACTGGCAACTTATTTTTTAACTCAGAAGCTCAAACCTGGACTTAATCAACAAGTATGAGCTCTTCTTGCAAATGTTGACTATGAAAGATGTATACAACATGCCAGTTTTACTGCAGGCATAAAAGTAATTTCTGCAGTTTGGCCTTATACGTGTATTATGGATGGCAAAACGGAGATGAATTTTGAGAAGAAATCATTAAATTACATAATGAGAACTGTGTAGTCCATTAACATGAGCAATATGACAAAATCCAGGTAGCGAGCAATAAATTTACATCTGCAGTCAGCTTCAGTTATAAAAATAGCTTTTTTCTAGTACTGGATATAGATCCACATGAACACCTACATCTAAAGGGAAAATTTAATATAACTACATAGTAACAGCTGAATAAGGATGTGCAGTTATAAAGGATGACAAATGTGCAAAAATCCCTATCAGAAGTCTGGAGCATATAGAAAGCTCCTGATTTAAGAGTTCCGGCATGTGAATGTCAGAGGTCAAAGCAATGAGCTATTAAAGATACTTTCACTTCCTCAGAAATAAAGTGCTGTCTTGGGCTGAGAGGGGAAAGGTTAGAAAAGCTGTTTATCTGCTGCTCCGTTCCCATTCTTCCGTCTGTCAGGAAATCATACATGCTCCTACACCCCACACAGGGTTAACCCCGGGTCACGGTCATTTCCCAAGTAAGTGCCCAGCTTTGATTTAAGTGCAAAGACCACATGGCTGCAGGTTGCGTTTTCTCAAAACGCACGTTTTGATGTAAAGCTCAGCTCAGCTAAGCCTCGGTGGGACGTAAAAGCGCACAGACTCGTCACCACATTATTGTTAAAGGAAGAGCGAAGCCGCAGCCATCGGTTTGCATAAATTAAAGGGAGTCATTAACAAAAAGAAAATGTTGTTTTGTAGTAGTTAGAGCTAGAATAAGAATTACAAATATATGCCTGGAGCAGCATGTTTAACCAGTGGGAAACCTCTGCAGAGGGGAAAGAGGTTGTCCCCTCCCCAGGAGCCGCTTGGGACAGACTTGGAGTATAATAAGCAAAGAAGCCACAGCACAAAGACTCCGGGAGACGGTGGAGACAGGGATACACCACCGGGCTGCCGATGTATGAGCAGAAAAAAAACTTCCCGGAGCTGGAAGGGACCCCAAAGTGTTTGCTGTGATTCAGGAAGCCACCAAACAGTTGCTGGATTAAGTGAAAAGCTGAAGGAAAGCACCTGCCTGCAGGCAAACAGTGGGCAGGGGGAGGTTTATTTACAGTATATTTTTATTTAAAAATATTATATATATGTTATGTAAATAAATATATATAATATAAATACGCATTATACATATACACACACATACACATCTACTTATAATATGTGGTCTGCCCCATTCTGAATTTTCTCAGTTTACAAAAGTTTTTCATTCCAGTTAACGTAGTAACAGCACCTAGCTTGAAACTTAAAAACCCTTCTGACTGCTGACAGGGCACATTATAGAGAAAAGATCTAGCAATATGCAGCTCAAAGCTCTAACTGATCTATGTATTAGTATTATTTATACACATTAGTTCTATATAATGTGTATACCCATACATGCTGGTAATTCCATTTGAAGAATCATTGTAATAAGAAAAAACCATTCGTTGTGCTTCTTAAGCTACATGTGACGTATAAGAATATAACTTAATGTCCAAAGTGTCAGATGGCAGATTCGTGCCATGGTGTAAAATATCGTCATTGATTTCTTTAAGAGGTGGTGTTGGACTTTAATTAAAAACTACGGAGGGGTTAAAATTTAAAACTACTTCTGACAGATGAGATTCAAAAGAGCTTCATTTATACAACACTTTCACTGGCTTTCAATAAGGAAAAATACTCAATATTTCTGCATTATTTTTTGACAGAAATCAAAATGTAAATAGTAAGAATATTAGAACATTAATATTAAGCAAATAATGCATTAACACAAATACTAGAACAGAAAAAAATTAGCAATGAGGTCTTCAAGTGACTAGTCAGGTTTTTTTCTTTTTAGCAACTTAAGGTTTTTAACAACAAAATACATCAGCTTTATTACCGAGGTTGGGGAGGGGGTTGCAAATATGACACAAATTCAGTATATAACCATAAGCGAAGCGCGTACACTCTCTCTGCAAACCTAGCAGTGGCTTCTACAGACTACTGAGGCCAGAACATAACCCTCAGTTTCTGCGTTTTACTTGTTTCTAAAAGTAGAACCATCTATTATTAGCCATTTGATCAGGAAAATTTCATGCTGTTTCAAGGATTTTCAGAGGGAAGATTATTTTGTAAGTTATTTTCTTACCAAATTGATCAGCTGAGTGTGGACGATGTCTTCCACCAGTATTGCAGATTCATGAAGTGGTCTGCGAGCATCTCCTAAGGAAAACCTGAAAGAAAGAGGTTTATTGCAAGGTTATGAAAATGAGTTAAAAAGAAACAAAGTAGGTGGTCTCCAGAAAAATAAAAATATGAATAATACATAATAATAATTCATAATAATAATTATAATAGCTTAATATACCGGTATGTACAGAAATGGATCACTCAGTGTGCTGCAAGGAATATCATAGAATCATAGAACCATAGAATCACAGAATGGTTTGGGTTGGAAGGGACCTCAAAGCCCATCTAGTTCCAACCCCCTGCCATGGGCAGGGACACCCTCCACTAGCCCAGGTTGCCCAAAGCCCCATCCAACCTGGCCTTGAACACTGCCAGGGAGCCAGGGGCATCCACAGCTTCTCTGGGCAACCTGTGCCAGTGCCTCACCACCCTCACGGGGAAGAATTTCTTTCTAACATCTAATCTAAATCTACCCTCCTTCAGTTTAAACCCATTACCCCTTGTCCTGTCACTACACTCCCTCATAAACAGTCCTTCTCCGTCTTTCCTGTAGGCCCCTTCAGGTACTGGAAGGCCGCAATTAGATCTCCCCGGAGCCGCCTTTTCTCCAGGGTGAGCAACCCCAACTCTCTCAAGGATGTCCTCATAACAGAGGTGCTCCAGCCCTCTGATCAGCTTTGTGGTCTCCTCTGGACTCACTCCAACAGCTCCATGTCTGTCTTGTACTGGGGCCCCCAGAGCTGGATGCAGTACTGCAGGTGGGGTCTGATGAGAGTGCAGCAGAGGGGCAGGATCACCTCCCTCGACCTGCTGGTCACACTGCTTTTGATGCAGCCCATGTAACAGAATGGGGTATTCAAGGATTCCAGCTATGGTTCGTGGTTTATATACATATATATACATACACACACCCTTCACAGATTTCTCTGTGCTACACACAACTTTGAAACAATTTCTTAATATATCAATCATACTACCTATTCAAAAAGGATGCTATAAATAAGTAACCCTGGTTTTCCCTATTTACTCAGTCATTTGTGTAAGCGATAGAGGATTCAAGATTATCAAAATCCTTCACTTTCTCTTATCTCAGTTCTTTTATTTACAAAAAAAAAAGAAAAAAAGATGGGCACCTTTTTTTCCATGTTATGATTAACAGCAACAAGAACTGATTCAAGCATTCTCATACTATATGTAAAATTTTGTCCTGCTACCTATTCATGAAGGAGCAGAGAAACATGACTGTGATGGGATAAAGAAGTGACAAGAGAGCTCTGGAAAAATGGAATACTCCTCTTGCCACATCGAGTGCCTCACATATCCACACCTCTCTCCCTCTGTGACAGCAAAACCCCTTGGTTTCCCAGAGCTGTGGTAAACAAAAATTAGCCAGAGTCATGGATAAATTACTGCAAGAAATTTGCTCAACTGACTTCCTACATCACCTGGTCTGAAGGTTACCACACCTGGTCTGGTATCTGGTATTTGTACTTCAGCATCCTAAACCAGGCACATTTCTGAAGTACAATTATCCAACAACGGAAGCCTCATGAAAGCAAAGGAATTCATGAAATCAAAGTCATTAACCATTCCAAAGGTTTACTGGTTGCTCTACTTTTTGTCCTCCCGTATCTGACTTTTGGCTAAATTATTTTTTAAATGTAAGTGGTCTCAAATTTGCCTCAAAATGGTCTCAATGAGGCCCAACTCTGGCTCATTGAAAATGTCTTATCCTTACATGAATATCAAAATAAATAAATAAAAAAAAAAACAAACCCACTATTCCAGTCTTACATCATTACAGTGAAAGACAACTTGCTATCCTTTCAAATATTTCCTCAAGGTATTTCTAAAAAAAAAAAAAAAAAAAAAAAGGAAAAAAGTTCTCTCTCTCTTCTTAAACGTGAGTTTTTAAAATAAGAAAACTAGTATGTAAAATATATTAATTGTAAATTAAATAGCACAGGCCAAAAATAACATTACAGTTTCTTACAAAAATAGTGACATTTTATTTATAAGTCAGATTCAAATCTTCATATGCGACTGAATATATTATCTCCTTACAAAAGCATTCATTATCTTGCAATAAAATAAAAGAGTATTTTATCTATAAACAGCTAAAGAGTTATATAGTAGGGTCTTTTCCTTTATCTAATAGTGAATTTATATCCAATATTCTTCAAAGAGCATTTGAAATTCTCATGATATTAAATTTCAGCTTGATACGTGTAAGAGCACAACAAGAACTACTCGGACAACATCTGAGCATAACCCACTGTACCATACTAGTCACAGCATGAGGAAATTACACTCTATATTTGTTCCCTATCATTTGCCTCTCTCATTGAGACTTTCAGCATCTTACAGAGATGGTCATGGTTTCTAACGAGCTGTACAACATCTCTGAAATGAGCACAACAAACAATTTTTTTTTCTATTATGACGTACATGAATTATAAGGTCAGATACTTCCTAGGACTATAAGCACAGCACAGCAAACAATCCAGATCCTATTAAATATTTTAGAAACTGCAAATACCTGGATATTATATAGGAATTACATATAAAAATAGAAATATTTATTACCATATTACACTGGAATGTAGAGTAATATTAAAAAATCACAGATTCAAAACAAGTGCTCATATAGGATAAAACTTAAGTTTGTTTATTTTTAAAGTAAGATACATATGCATATTAACAGAAAACTTACTTTTTTTTCTAACCACACAAGGTATATAAAACCAAATAGAATTCAGTTATCACAACCACAATATGTTGTTCATTCATACTCACTGGCCTTTTAATATTTAAAAGTATTTTTCTTTATTTCTAAGACTTAAAATGCAAAATAAAACAACTGTGTGAGTAGTAAATGCATGGTTGCCAGCATTACCATCTTGAGCACAAATTTCTTTTGTTCACAGTTTCACTAAGCATTCCACATATAGAAATGAAAGGTTTTTGGTTTTCTTTTCCAAAGACAACAAAGTGCAAGAACAAAACTCTGGTTTTGAGGCAGGATGCTGCCTCTACCTTGGCCTCTACATTGAGATGCCCTCCCTGTCTGCGTTTAGAAGTTTCTCTCACAAGTAACTATCAGCTCCCTAAATGGCAAGAGAGGTAAAAGAGATGCCATCAAGATGCAGCACACTGATCTGAGAGGAGACAGGTATCAAATCTTTTTGTTCTATTCTGATGCAAAAGGATATGTCAGAGCTGAAACATGAAGAAGAAAGATGCAAAATCAACTGCACTACTCCATTACATTGAAAATCGAGTTCTGGATGCACCTACTTTCTTTCTTCCTCCCTCACTTACACTGTTTCTACCTTGAAAAGTTATTTCTATCTCGGTTTGCCTTCACTGTTTTCCCACGTAACTTCTGCCAACTTCTTTCCCACACACAGAAATCGAGATACTGGCATGGTGGTTTCAGCAAAAAGTAAACCCCACCACACCTACCCACAGCCGCTTCCTTTTTCTTTGCAATGGATACGGAATTTTTTAGACACTAAAAAAAGTATAAAGCTTTAATACTTGGTTAATTGTATTTGTATAGCATTTCATATATTTCTTGATTCTAACATGCTTACAGAATAATATTCTTTAAGATACCAAACACATTCTTTTTTTACCCTTATCTATCTGTAGGTAATAACTACAAATGCACAAGCTGTTAAAGTAATAAACTCTTCCATTCTCTTTTTCTTCACGTTTGCCATTGTACTTCTCCATAGCAGAATAAACATTAAACTAAGAGTCGGGGGGCTCAGATTTTTGCCAAGTTGTAGAATACAAGGTAGGTTAAGAACGAAAAGAAAGCCCTAAAAAAAAAGGAAACCAAGATTTGGTGCCCTTGCTTCTGGGAACTGAAACTGAACTTGATGTTTTAATATAACTTACAAATTTCATTTCACGTGTGCTTTGCTTTTAATGGTTCTTTAGAGAGTCTTTTAAAGAACCTTGCATTCCCTGGAAGTATAAATAAGTCTTCCTAAGAAACATATAAAAATTTCTGATGAAAACAGAAAAGAGCTGTCTCCCCACAGATAAATACCAAAGAGGAAATATATCAAAATCTAACATTAGCAGTGCATCAAGACAGTAAAACGATATGGAAGACTGTCCTGATAATAGAAGCACCTACCCATTAGACACGTCATACAGTAACAAAACCTTCTCAGAAGATCCAATTTCAAAGGTTTGTCTGTTTTAAGGAAACATTTTTACAAGGAGGTGATCAACTTACCCAGATTTTCACAGGAGGATTAAAATAGTAGCACAGAGAAAGAAAGGACTGCTGCAGCTCTTTTATTGTTTACTTTTAGCTTCTATTTCTAATTTATTTAAGTTCCTGTAATGATGTTTCCAGACTCATCAAAAGAGGTAAATGTCCAAGCCACTAAATGCCTACATGAAGTATCACGGCATACTGTGAGTAAACGCACACGCACATACTTGGCACGTGCTAAGGTACGACAGCTACTCATGGTGCGGGGACCTACCGTTGTAAGAACCCGAAAATCTTGGGCAGCTACAGAAAGAGATAAAGCACTTTTTCTTTTTTTTTTTTCTTCTCTCCATTTCTTGGGGTTTTAAATGCCTGTGAAAGGTATTGGGCCAGGCACAGGCTTGCCTCAAAAACCCTGATGCAGAGCTCTCCAGGTGGCCAGACCACCAGGAGAGCAGACTGTGGAGACAGAGAGCTGCTGCAACCTCCCATCCTCCACAGCCTTGAAAAGCTGTCCTGGCCAGAAAGGAAGTATAACCAGGGTGGCTGGGAGTGCACTAAGCTAGAATAAATAGTTTCCCTTACTGGGGCTTCTATTGAGTTCATACCATAACAAAGCTGCCCCGACTCATGTGGAATTTACCACCTTGAATAGATTTGATGAATCTAGCCTAGGAAAAGTATAAAAGCAGTGAGGTAGACTGGTGGGAAATATCCATTTTTTCTTTTTTAGAAATCCCTAACAATTTTCCTTTTCTGTTTCTACATGAAGGATTTGCAGCAGCAGAGATGGGACCTCCACACTTGAGGGCATTTTTTTAATGCATCTCAAGATCTCACGTAGGGCAAGCAGATGATACTTCTGTCCTCAGCACAGTATTTATTTGCTCCTGTCTGCAACTGGAGTGGGACTGTGGGTCACAGGGATCCATGTGCCTGCAGCGCCAGGACCAGGAGGTCCACACCAGCTGCTGGGGAGACTGTGGAGCCTGGGGCTTGTTCGAGAGACCTGTTTGTGCGTGGGTCTGCACGTGAGGATTGAGGCTATCCAGCACTGAATGACTGAGCTTGAGGCTACTGGATTTGGCAATTCCTAACTTAGGACACGTGTGGAAGTATCAGACTCAGACTAGATGCGGCTGTGAAGTCAAGGATTTGCAACACACACACAAACATACTGAGGAGATTCAAAAGAAATCAAAGGAGCTTGGAAGGTGTTCAGCCAACACATCATGGGAACCCAGAGATGAGACTTAACTCACACGTAGACAACTACTTGCTGACATGTGAACCTGAGTGTCTGTACCAGCAAGCTGATTCCCACTCTGCATTTTTTTCTGACCAACCAAGCAGAATATGATCAAGATATAATTGCTCACCACATACAGAACCAGCTAACTCACTGTTACAAATCTAAAACCAGGCAAGGGTCCCAAAAAATCACAGAGGACAAATCAACCACTATTTAGACTGGATAATATCTGGGCTCACTTCTCCTCAGTATTGTAAGACTATACAGTAAATTTCTTTTCTGTCAGCTGTTTGGCCATAATGCATTTGGAATGTGCAGCATATTAATTCTCAAAGATGGTTCCATACTATGAGCAAGTGTCCTCCTCAATATATTAATTATTTGAGATTTGCAAGCCAGGTCGTGACAAAGAAAATCAGTTTTACAGTACTGAGCACAAGAACATCCAGAAAACTTCCAGCAATTCAAATACCAGAAGGACAAGCACTGCAAATCACTAAAAAAAAAAAAAATAATCCAGTAACAACAAACTTTGAAAAATCAGTAATACAATACATTGAAGTAATTCAGCTTGGTGCTATAAGAGGCTGACTCTGAAGACAAAGATAAAAATATTGAGATCTGGTTCCTTAGATGGCAGAAAATTGGGAAACTACAGGTTTCTTTCTGACGACCATGGGAATGAGCCTGCCATTGCAATAGATGTCCCAGAGAAAGTATGACCTTTTCAAAGTCTCCAAAGCTAAAGCTACCTCTTCCCTCTCCATTTTGTTGCTGAACAAATTAGGCAGAAGTACAGTCTGAAAGGAAAGAGATGACTGGTGCCAAACCAGAAAATTGATTAGACATGCGCAGGAGGACACATTGTACGGAGAGTAGAAGAGGAAAGAAAGAACAAAATCCAGGTGGAAGAAATTGTCCAAAGTGAAAGGATGACTGCAACAGGGGAAAGAGGTGTAAACAACGAGGTCTCAAAGTTATTTCTATTTTATGTTAACATACATTATATCAGAGAGAGATGATGTGACAGATTGCTGTTTTGTAGGCATCACTCTTTCCTAATACTATCAGTGAACTTTAGTAAAGGCACATTAATTTAAAAATTAAATAATCTTGCTTGCTTATTGCTGTATCTTAATGAAAAAGGGAACAATTTAAAGCACTGAGTTATATTAACTAACCAGCACATTTTACCAGTGCTACCTGAAAAAGCACTGGAATTTACATTGCTATTTATATGTTTATCTGCTCATCAGGTAACTTCTACCAAAGCCCATTTAACAAGAAAAGATAATCTTAATTCCAATCAGAGCTCATAGTCAACATATTTATCTGCTTGGATTACTGAAACCAAGTTTACATAGGTTTCATACCTCACACTGAACACAGTACTTTACCAGGATTTAGTGCAAGTATGAGAAACACAAAGTCAAACTGCAAGTTGTAGCTGTGTTAGCTTGTTCTTTAAAGTTTAGAAAGATCATGTTAAAGTTACAATAAAAAAAAAAAAAAGCATTCAAAACCTACAGTAATTTTAATACAAAAATTACAAAAAATTAGGGTTATTTTCCAAATTCTTTTCTGCCCAGACCTTCAGTGGCGAAACTTGGAAGAAAGTACTAGCGTTTGGCAAGAAATGATTCTTGGAGATTCACATTGTCTTGTGCTGTTTGGTACATTAGTAATCACCCAACAAGGGTTTTAAAAAGCTTGTGTGGCAACTTCTAAATAACCTGCCTGCACTTTACACTGTCATGGCTCCAGGGCTCCTTCACTCCAATTGCTGGGCACAGGCTACAGCCCCACCGAGCAGATCAGCCACTCTGGGCAAGGCCAAGGCAAACTGCACTGCATGTACCGAGATGTGGTTGGGAGAATTAGACCAAGCAGTTGTTGGTGTATCAGGAGAAGGGGATCAAATGGGAGAGTTCATTTCTCTCTGAGTTTTGACTCGTTGGGAGTGTTCACCACCATCCTGACTGAATCTGCTCTCAGCACTGAGCGGAGTTGTCCTAAAAGTGAAGAGGGAACCAAGAAATGCTGATTTAAGCAATATCTCAGGCTTCAGTTTGTGCAGTCCATATGCTCTATAATCAAGTGAGGTCTACGCTAAGATTGGCAAATACAGCTTCTCCCTAATACAGGGGTGGTGTAAACTTACAAGGAAGCTGCACTAAGCCCATTACAGAAAAGTACTAACAAATTCAAGTGCCAAATTACATAAAGACAAAGCATATAGATTTTTACATCCTCACAGAAAGAGCAGCTGGAAAAGTAGGCTGGATATTTTGAAAGTCTAATTTACTCCAGGACAGCACTCTTCCTTGTGCTAATTAAGAGCTGCAAGGATAAATAATTAGGTCCCCTATTCTCAGCTGCCCTGAGCTACTCCATGTTACTCTAACCACCTTAGCATGCAACCATGCTATCACAAAACCCAAGAATAGATAAGTAGAACAGCCTCATTCTCTAATATGAAGACCCAAGAGCCAACTGCCTTTTAAAATGAACCTGTCTAATCTGTATGGTTACTCTTATGTCCACAATTAATGGAGAATGCAACAGGGCCCACAATTCCCAGTTTCATAGAATCACAGAATGGTTTGGGTTGGAAAGGACCTCAAAGATCCTCTAGTTCCAACCCCCCTGCCATGGGCAGGGACACCCTCCACTAGACCACATTGCCCAAAGCCCCATCCAACTTGGCCTTGAACACTGCCAGGGATCCAGGGGCAGCCACAGCTTCTCTGGGCAACCTGTGCCAGTGCCTCACCACCCTCACAGGGAAGAATTTCTTTCTAACATCTAATCTAAATCGACCCTCTTTCAGCTTAAGGCCATTACCCCTTGTCCTGTCACTACACTCCCTGATAAACAGTCCCTCACCATCTTTCCTGTAGGCCCCTTCAGGTACTGGAAGGCTGCTGTAAGGTCTCCCCAGAGCCTTCTCTTCTCCAGGCTGAACAATCCCAACTCTCTCAGCCTGTCCTCATAGGAGAGGTGCTCCAGCCCTCTGATCAGCTTCGTGGCCTCCTCTGGCCTCGCTCCAACAGCTCCATGTCTGTCTTGTGCTGGGGACCCCAGAGCTGGATGCAGTACTGCAGGTGGGGTGTCACAAGAGTGCAGCAGAGGGGCAGGATCACCTCCCTCGACCTGCTGGTCACACTTCTTTTGATGCAGCCCAGGACACGGTTGGCTTTCTGGGCTGCAAGTGCACACTGCCGACTCATGTTGAGCTTCTCATCAATCAATACGCCCAAGTCCTTCTCCTCAGGGCTGCTTTCAATCCATTGTCTGCCCAGCCTGTAGTTGTACAGTTTCAAGCAATCCTCTCCAGAGGACATTGGAAACACTGAAAAATTGGAGCACTCCCCAGTGCCCAGATCTGGGGACTTCCTTCAATCTATGACAAACTCGGTGATCCTGCTTTAGCAGGGAGTTGGACTAGTTGATCTCCAGAGGTCCTCTGCAATTCTGTGAATCTGTGACTTCAAGGTCTCTTCCACTATTGCTTCCTCTCACAGCTCTTTTCCGTCCATCCGTCCCACTCTCTCCCATCACCCCTAACTCCTGAAACGACCATGCGTTTTCCTTTCTTAGATCTATACTTCGCTACACAATTAGTCACATTTTCTTGTCTAATAACCAAGGAATGTAACTCACCACCCTGATGATGTGAACAACACTAACTCCCCACTCTCATACTTCTATGAAATCAAGAGAATCTACAGGAAGTTAATAAAAGTAGTTACCATCTACTTATTCAGCAAGTGGAGATATCCTGCTCACTTGTTTGAATACTATAATATTAACTCTAAGAATTTTATTACTAAATTATTGAATCTTTACTAAAAGGAACTCAGAGGAAAATGCTTTTTCCAAAATGTCTATGGCAGTAAGAATGGAAAAACAGGAAATGTCAGCTACGACATTTTTTTTTTTTCAATATAAAATTAAGCTTTGATGATGTCTGCAGATATTGGAAAAGCATAAACAACAAGAAGAGAAACATTACATAATACCATTTAATTATTCAAAAGTACACAGTGACAAGTAAAGGGATAAAATTTAGAAAAGGAACATTTAGAGCAAATTAGAAGGAAAACATCTGAAAACAAGAGCTAAAACCCTCTGTAACCATCTCAGAAGGAGCAGAAGTTTCACTGCTGGTAATACTGGAAACTAAGCTTAACTAAGAACCGGGGGCTCTTTTGATATTAAATAAGTACACAAAAAGAAATCTTGATTATGTGACTTGAGATACTTAAAAATGAGATATGATGACATTCTAAAAGGGTATGTCACCTGCAACTAACAGACAGTTGTTGGAACTCTGTATTTCAAGTCTGAAATAGGATTCACTGATGCTTATAATTACTAGAATTCCAAAACCAGAAAGAGACTTCATAGTTATTTTGAGCTTACTGAAAACATATTAATGCTTACTTAATGGTCTTCAGTATAGATATTTCTCAATTACTATGGTGGAAAGCAACATCCAAAAGCATCAGTTAATTGCCCCACTGAAGTAAGATCTAAACAAAGCAAGACCTTTGTAAGAGCAACTTTGTTTACCTGAAAATTGAAGTAGCTTGTTTACATCATAAGTTTTTAAATGGTAAGGTCTGCCAGACAGCAGGATTAACAATGTCTAACATCTTGCCAAATCAAAAGTCCAATTCTTCTCACATAAAGACAAACTCTGTCCTCAGTGATGCTACTATAAATCAAGAGTAACATGAAATCATCAGGGAATGAATTTCAGAGATGCTAAAGTCTCCCAACTCCATGGGAGGTCACTCTGTCTTGATTAAAGTGTTATTTTTAAGCATGAACCTTCTGAATCATGTTCTTAAGCTAAAATTGAAATTGTTTTAATAACTTGGGGAAACAAAAAAAGTATCCTAAATTTTCCCCTTTAAAAAGGGAAACTAATATTATCGTTTCTTTAAATACACCATAATGTATGCAGTAAGAAATGTGTATCCAATTTTTGTCTTAATAAATTCATACTCATACCTGGAAAATGACTGTGTTGCAGGACAGAAAGGGGGGTGGGGGAAAGGGGGGAAGAAAGAGGATGCCACCACTATACTACTGCTTCTCCATGAATCACAGAACAGGTGAGGTAGGAAGGAACACATGAAGATACCTAGTCCAGTCCCCCTGCTCTAAGAAGTTTGATCAGGGCTGTGTCCAGTTGGGTTTTGAGTATCTCCAAGGAGGAATACTCCACAACCTCTCTGCACAGCCTGTTCCCACGTTTGACCAGCATAACAGTAAAAAATTGGTTTGCTTATGTTTAAGTGGAATTTCCTGTATTTCCATCTGTGCTCACTGCCTCTTGTCCTGTCAGTGGCCACCACTGAAACACGTCTGGCTTTGTCTTCTTTACGTCCCCCCCAACCAGTTATTTCTAGACATTGATAAGATCTCCCTGAGCCTTCTCTTCTCCAGGCTGAACAGTCCCAGCTCTCACAATCTTCTCCTTGTATGAGAGATGCTCCATTTCTTTAATCATCTTAGTGGACCTTCACTGGACTTGCTCCAGTATGTCCATGTCTCTCTCATACTGGGGAGTCCAATAATGGACCCAGCACCCCAGATGGCTCTCACCAGTGCTGAGCAGAGGGGAAGGATCACCTTCCCCACCTGCTGGCAACAGCCCAGGGTGCTACCACAAGAGCACATTGCTGGCACATGTCCAAGTTGCTGTCCAGCTGGACCCCCCCCACGGTCTTCTCTGCAAACCTAATTTCCAGATGGTCAGCCTCAAGCCTGTTCTGGTGGCTGCCGTTATTCCTTCCCAGGGACACAACCTGGGATTTCCCTTGTGGAACTTCATGAGGGTCCTGTTGGCCCATTTCTCCAGCCTGTTGAGGTCCCTCTGAATGGCAGCACACTCATCTGGTCTATCAATCACTCCTCCCAGTTTTGTATCATCAACAACCTTGCTGTGGGTGCATTGTGTCCCATCATCCAGGTCCCTCATGAAGACATTATACAGTATAGACCCTTGGATCAACCCCTGGGGTACACCACCAGTAAGTGGTCTCCAGATGGACTGCATGCTGCTGGTATCAACCCTTTGGACCCAGCCCTTCAGCCAGGTTTCAGTCTGCCTCACCGTCCATCCATTTGTTTACTTCATCAGCTGGTATACGAGGGTCTTAAAGCAGAGAGTGACAAAAGCCTTTCTAAAGTCAAGGTAAACAGCATTCACTGCTCTTCCCTCACACAGTGCACCAGTCATTTCATCATAGAAGGCTATCAATCAGGTGGGTCACACGTGATTCCCCCTTCATAAATCCATGCTGACAGCTCCAAATCACTTTCTTATCCTTAACAAGCTCAGAAATGGTTTCTAGGATGATCTGCCCAGGGATCAAGGTGAGGATGACTGGTCTGTCATTCCCCAGATCATCCTTCTTGTCCTTTTTGGAGACAGAAATGGCATTTGCTTTCTTCCACTCCTCAGGAGGGAACTTCCCCCAGTGGCCATGACTTCTCTTCATGAGCAATATCACACATAAAACCAAAGCAGAATACTGTATATTATGTTATGGGAAGAATAAATATGTAAATTCAAATCTGATTTTAAGCTGAACAGGTTGTAAGATTATCCATACTTAAACTTTTATGACTCCGGTTAAGACATGGAAAATGAATTCATGTATATAAAAACACAACTTAGAAAATGCATTTGAGCAAACTGTTTTTTAAAATACTTTTCCTCCCTCATGGTCTGTTACTTTATGAACCATCCACATGCAAAATGTTGTCAATTTTGATGCAAGATGCTATACAGGTCTACTTCCAACAAACTATTTATAGGTACACCTCCTTCAGGTTGAATATGTCTAAATTCCACCAAAACCTAATTTTCTAAGTTTTGCTAAAAGCTCTGCAGAATAATCTTTCTACATATGGTTTCACTGAAGTAACTTGGTTGGTTACTCTTTGTAAACTGTTGTAAGTACAACACCCATGAGCTGAGAATAAGTGCGATTTTGTAAAATAAGTAAATGCTAGAATATGGGCGGCTATGTTATATAGGTGCTTTTAAAAGGCCTGCTTATGAAGGAAAACAAGAGACTTCACCCTCGTTTGTTTGTTCGGTTTTTTTTTTCTTATACTTTGTACGCACTTTCTAACTGCTGAAAATCAGCAGATTTATCCCAACACAAAGCTGTGGCAGGAATTCTTTTCAGTACCATTGTATACTAATCAGAATACACCAAACTCTAACAGTTAAGTGTCTTTAATTAATTTTACAAATCTTTATGACTGTCAGAGGAAAAAGATATAATTTATTCCAGTTGTATAACATAATATGTTCCGTTCTCTCATTCACAAAGGGTTTCAGTTTTTCAGGAAATAAATGAGACAACTGTCTTTCTAGACTATGCAGACTGGACAATGATCAGTCATTTTTGCTCTAGGAAAAAGTTCATCTCAACAATATACCCAAACACAAATGGAATTTAACAAAACCGAGAGAAATGAATTTTCAGTCTGCTCTCACGAGGACAGGGCAAAAAAGTGACGAGGAGAGCAGGAAGTCAAAACATCATTTCACTGTATATATACATTATAAGTGCTAACCAAATGTGGAAATCCCTAGCTACTTTAAATCTAGATTAAAACCACAATACAATTTAAACTAATCCACAAGATACAAAATATAAATGAAGATGAATGCTTCATGCTAATTTTTAGAGAAATAGTATTATTCTTTTTATACTCTCCAAAATGTCAAGACCATTTTTCATTGTTTAAAAAATTCACATCACAACTTTATGAATGAGATCTTTGGGTGTTAAATGATGATAATTATATCCAATTCTCAAATAACGCACTTCCTTATTAGATGTTAACGCGTTTTATAACATCAGCTTGTTTATTTTACTACCCTTCCTGAAGTCAGTGCCTGGAGAAGGGAAGCAACTTGTCCACAGTTGGTTTGTAGCTGAACAAACAAGTTATTCCCCTATGCCTCCCATAGCTGGGTGCTCTACTGACAAGTCAGGCTTTGCAAATTAGTTTTATTTCAATAGTAAATTAGCAAATTAGATTTAATTTTAATAGTAAAACAAAGTGATATGAAAAGTCTACCTATGTATGTAGAGAACCCACATTGTCATCTTTGTGGTACTTGTGTCAGATAGATGTTACAGTACTCACTGTAATAATGGGGAGAAATATAAAGAGGTGTCAAAAACACAACCTATCTCAAAAATACAAGAACATTTGAGACCAAAAGAGCATTGCAAATCTCAGCATTTCTCACAAACACTTTAAAACCTAACTGTGAAATTACTATTTGCCATATTTCTAGATTATTTTATTTTATTTTTTTAGTTATTTTATATATTAACAAAACTGCTGTAAAATACTTAATTTGACTTTTGGATCAGCAATGGTCCATAGGTCATAGCTTGGAAATCTGTGCTCCCAATCACCATTAACAACTTAGGGGCATGGCAGTTCATGCCTTCTACAACTAATGAAGCACCCAGGTACCAAAAACCAAACCTGCTCTGAAGTGTTACAGTAGTTACTCAGTGATAACACAGAACCTGTGAGAGAGAAATAGAAATTATTTCCCCCCTAGGTACAGATAAAAATATATCCACTAAGAAGAAACAATGCACAACAATTAAAATATAGACTAATTCTTTTGAATAGTTGGTTTAAACTTAGGTTTAACTTTAGAATGCACTGAATACACCGACACTCTCATTTTTTCTGAAAGTAAAATTCTGCCATAAGATACATTAATTCCACTTAAAAAGACAATGCTTTAAAAGTGTATTTTATTTCATAAATCGGACTATGCAACCTTCTCCCTAGAGTAAGAAACTAGAAGTTCTGTGATAAAATCTTTTCTGGAAAGTCAGTGCAATTTCATATCAATGGTGTGCTCCTTTTCCTGCTTTCAAATGGATTACTTAAATGTTTTAAAATGTTATAACCCACAATAATCTGTTCCAGGCACCAACGAAAAGGAAGAAAAAAATTACAGAAGTCAAGATGTCGCCTGGAAGCACTTTATGGCAAACATTATAAAGATAACACAGAGCAGAGAAGTTCTGGTTCAATCCATTATAAATACCCCATTCTTCTTAAAATCACAAAAATGTATTTATAGTAAAGAACTCTTACAGGCTTTTCCCTCAGAAGACTTCATTTAAGTACAATTTGGCAGAATTTTTGGAACAAGGAAACAGGAGTTTTATAAAATATTGATGTTTTACAGTCACCCTAGTCTTGATCTACTTGCTACAAAAACAAAAGCAAGGACTTTGGAAGATGACCACATCCGTGTCTACTAATTAGACTTTAGTTTTTCATTTTGTCCAAAATGTGCTCTCTAGCAGTTATACTCAGCACAGACACTAAATCACCACTTAGACAATTAATGCCTCATTAAAAACACAAAGTTATTTTTTCTTATTTTATTACAGACATATTGTTTAAGGAATTATATGGGATTTTTTTTTTTTATTTTTTTAAAAGAGGGTGACAATACTGGCAAAATATATTCTCATACACACAAACTATAGATCAAAGCTCTGTGTTTCCCATATGTCCAAATGACAGTATAGATAGCTGCCCTCTCTTCTTGTACCCCAGGTCCCTCCTAAGACTTAGGGACAGGGGTGTACAGAGAAGAAATAGGCTACACTGACCCCCTTGTGCACTAAAATTACTAAATAATCACTTTGAGCACAGAGATGATCAGAAGGTAGTAAGAAACAGCTTTTTCGGATTTCTCAAAATAAATTGTTTTCTTTTTTTCAATGAAAAGTGGCTCAGTGGAAAGTCAGAAACAGAAGAATAATTGGATTTTAGAAAAATTTTCTCACAAGCAAATAAGGGATGAAGCACGAGTGCTTAAAAATCTTCACTCAAAAACTTAATTTTCAAAAATATGAAAATATTGAGTTTACAAAGGAAAGAAGCAAAGTCACTAGTACCAATTATGTAATGTTTAATAATAATATAAGAACAACACTAAAAAGAAGGATCCAAAGTTATAACACAGCAGAACAAGCTGTGAGTCAAGAATAAAAGGCAAAAAAGGGGGACAAGAATTACTCTCGTAGTGCTCAACAGAATGGCACATGAAAGAAAAGGCTAGTTAATTATTTCATTTTACTGATGATAGTTCAAAAGGGGTCAATGTAAAGGACAACTTGGAATCCATTCAAATTTGCTTCTTTTTTTTTAAAAAAAAAAAAAGACTTTTTTCTGATCTTTCTCAATAAAAAAAAAGATAAACATGAGCTGTGCTCATTCAGGCAAAACGTGCATGGCTTGCTGCTTCTTGACACACATTTAGATTTGAATAACTGACAATTTGGAGAGAATTTACTATAAAATTATAGTTGGATTGAATGAATATCTTAATATGAAATTATAATTTCAATTTACAAATTTCAAGCTCGTAAAGTAGGGGTAAAATCAGTAATCAAATGTTAGCATTTAAAAAGGGATTTTTAAAAAAACATAGTCCACTCAGTGTTATGCCCAGTACGTGAGTTAACAAAGAAAATTATTCTCATGGATAGTATACTTTGCTTTCTTATCTGTATCTGTAGAATATAATGTGAAATTATATCAGCTAAAATCCTAATTACCATATTTATCAAAACAGATAAGCTAGAAAAAATAAAAAAGCATACCAGAGAGTCCAAAAGTCATTCCAATGAACACTTCCAATTACTTATAGCACATTTCTATGATTGCAGAAAAAAAAATTCTTGAAGAAATGAAGTACATGTGCAGCATCCTAACCAATACCAACAGATGCTCAGTGGCAAGCAGTTTTTAAAAAGAACCACACTTCCAAAGTAAGAATTAATCTCTATAGACAAAAGTCAGGAATTGCTGTGCTTGAGGCAACAGTATTTAGCATCCCATCTTTCCCTTTCTTTTCCTCCTTAGGAGCCAATGGTTGGAGTCAGGGAAAGAGCAAATTCTCCAAGAAAAGCTGCGGTTTCACTGAATCACACACTACAAGGGCAAAAGCAAATGTAATTTTTAGTATCAGAATGATCTGTTACAGGAGAGTAATTAATGTCTCCCTTTCTGCTGCAGTGATCGAATATTTCTCTTTTCCTTCCTTTCAGTTTCGGAGCCGGAGAAGAGAGAGCAAGAGCCATGCGCCGGGGTACCTTGTGTGCAACGGAGGGGGCAGCCACAAAACACCGTGGTATTCTCTTTTTTTTTTAAAAAAAAAAAAAAAAACCAACCAAAAACCCCAACATCCTGACTGTGCTTCTATATCCAGGCACAGTCGTCGCTTCTTAGAGCTCCAGCTTGGCATCACTCAACACACAAGCCATGGTGCTCGTGGCTGAGATTTGTGTGGTCTACGGTAAGCTCCGCTTCCTCGAAAATGTGTGGCATGATACAGAGTTTATTTAGAACCTAAGTCTCTCGGGCACGCTATGTAAGTTTATTGTTTATCATTTGCTGGGGAAGTCTTCTGAGGTCAAGGTAAAAAGCAGGAGGTGATATTTGATGTAAATGTTCCAAAGCACGTTATGTGGTTGCATGGTTGCAGTGGCCCCCAAGCACTTTGCTGGTGGTCCATGGAGATCTGGCTGGTGGAAGGTGCTGGCTTTCCCTGTTTCCAGCTGCTATATCATATTTAATGTATTTTTAGCTTCACTTAATATTTTCCTAATATTCCTTTTCCACGTAAGCAATTAGTGTGGTTACCAGGAATGGCAACAGAAGTGATATTCAGCAGCCAGTGGGAGAAGAGGTGGTCTTCACAGCCATGTATGGGCAAAGATCCACAAGACAATCTCCTTGTTAAGAGGTGGGGGGGAACCCACCCAAGAGCCACCTCTATCTCTCCATTCACTTAAATGAACAATTTGGAGGTTTTCCCTCAGAAAATTCTACTGACGTATTCATTATCACTGAAGACGAAAGAACAAACAAGTTGCAGTTTTTAGCCTTTTGCTATGAAGCAAGAACAGGAATCAAAAAACCCCATCGAGTCACATTCGCTTTCCTGATTAAGCTTATAAAAAAGACATCGACAAGCTATAAATGAGACTAAAGAAATATATTAAATTGCTTGCCTTGATTTTTGCAGGTTTATACATTTTTTTTAAAAAATCTTAGCTTTATAATGCAACTGGAGATTACTAGGTAGAGTAGAAATGTCTGCAGAGTTAACTCACCAATCTAAAAAGTAGAAAAAAGTCTTCTGAAAAACATTTGGCCATGACCCACTGGAGTTGTGCTATTTTAACATTTATTTTTGAAAAAAACTGAAAAGTCTAGGATTCAAATTAATTTCCCAGTCAGCCTCCACTGCCTTAATTCATATTTACTTACTTTCATCCTGCCTTTGACTAATCGAGACTCATCAAATCAATTGGAGACAACTTAAAAAATATTATATGAAAAAACATTAAATGAGAAACATTTGCTGAACAAAGAAAAGCCTCTTTTTATACTTTTTTTTAAATTTTCATTCTTATTTAATTATCCATGAAACTACACTGACTCCAATCTGCTTGTGAAGGTACAGCTGAGAGAAGTCAGTCCTTAGCCCCCGCAAGCATTCTTTATATTACCTTTAAGGAAAAATATACTAAATATTAGAGAAGTTACAAATCAAAGCATTTAGCTTCTGAATTCTGCTAACTAGTCTAACAACGATGCTTATGTAGAAGTGAGTCTTATTTAGGAAAATAATAATCCCTGGAGATGGGGATTTTATGTATTAACGGGAGTCCTTGCCTCCCTCTGAAATGCAGCAGGGTTCAGCCTCCTAACGTCTCCCTCCTCCTCCAGATAAGAGACGGGTATTTTTTTACAATTCTCAAGAGCTTTTTGCCTGATGCCTGGAAAACACCAAATCCCTTATTGGTTTTAGAAGTCTGTAAGATTTCAGTAGAGCAGTCTCGCTGAATCATTTTCCAAGACTTTGCAACTGAGGGCCTTCCTAAACCTCAGCTTAAGAAGGATTTAAGGAGACTAAATTTGCTCATCAATGGCTGACAGAGTAAAACACAAAATTGCACAAAGCTGGATGGAAAAATCACTTCCATGTATGAGGGTTTTCCTCCTTTTTCTTCCCCAGAAGCTTAATCATCACTTAATGGTTACTGTTCTTCCATCACTTTGACAAGGAGCAGCAGGTAATGCTTAAAAATTAAGCAACAAAAATAATATTAATAAGGTGGGTTGTTTTTTTTTTCTTTCCTTAAAAAAAAAGAAAAACCAACCTAAAATAAAAATAACCCTACTGACTTGTATATCCTGACTCTGGCATCTGTCCGGACAGTTACAGAAAAGTAGGGAGCATAAATATGTTTTTAAAACTACACAAACATTTTCTTTTTCCCCCTCTCCTTTCCCACAAAGACATTATCTACAAAGGTAGGTATGGTAATAACACTAGTCTTGAAACCCCAGTCCATCAAGATAGAAGGAAATACAAACTGCAGGGAAAGTTGTTTTCAGTGACATACTGTGCAATCATGAGCCTGCTTTGTATGTTCAGGAAATTCTCATGAGTTTTCTTAATGAAAAAAAAAAAATCACTAAAAAAAGATTTGCCGTAAATATCTCGCGAGCCATGACAAAGTACCTTATAAAATATAACTATTCATAAACAGTCTAGCCTCTGGAATTAAAACACTGACACTTTCTATTAAAAGGTGCTTAGTCACAGTTCACTAAATATTTACAACGAATCATTTATTCTCTAATTTCATTGACTTTACTGTCGTTAGCAAAAGTCAAGAAAACTTCCTGCATGCGTGTGAATGGGTTGTGTATGTAAACTGCAGCTCGCAAAGTCAATTTTATGGAGGCAGAAAGATTTTCACATTATACAAGCAGGTCCTCCTCTTCTGTAGAAAACTATTTGCTTAAACTTCATTGGATGCAAGTATTCAAATGAACTGGAATCAGAAGGTGCAAGCGTAAATTGACATCATACCTTACAGGATAAAAGGGAAAAAAAAAAGACACAGTTCTCCAGCTTCTTATTTCTATCCAAGTTTTGCAGACAAATTGCAGTAACCTTTCTCTGTCTTTCTCTCTAAACTCTGCCAAGGAAACAGAAGCTCAAGCAAGGAAAGAATGAGTGAAAAGTGCACTATGCAACATTACAGAACACACGTTATCAGAAAGCAGAGTCAAGATTTAAGCTATTGGTGTTGACAGATTTCACCAAATGAAAAACAAAGTTTTTCTGCTGTTGTTTGGGTGGGGAAGGAATGCGAGGTTTGGGGGTTTTAAGAACCTGATTGAGATGCTGTCCAAGCAAGGGAAGCTCAAATGGCTTTGTAGGAAAATGAGGTGCTTATAAAAATAAACAGGACTCTGCCAAAAAATGCAGACTTTAATACTATCAGAAAACAGACAACCTCCCCCACTCAGCACTGACAGTAACATAGTTCTACGGGCTTGTCAAAGACAGAATACTGCAAAATGCTGTGATTTTATGACCCACAAACATCTTTCCAGCGAGGCTTACATTAGAACCACCTAATGGATTTATATGAACAACTACGTCTGAACGTAGCCTCCATACAGAGGAGTGTTTTGTAACTCTCAAACCTTTCCATGGTTTGATATCATTAATTTGTATGGTACTAGCAAGGTTATTGCTATCCTCTTCTTGACATCATTTCTGCCTGTTTTTCCGGTTCTGACTCTTCATTCCCACTATTACAGAATCCCAGAACGGTAGGGGTTGGAAGGAACCTCTGCAGATCATCTAGTCCAACCCCCTGCTAAAGCAGCATCACCTAAAGCAGGTTGCACAGGATGGTGTCCAGGCGGGTTTTGAGAATCTCCACAGAAGGAGACTCCACAACCTCTCTGGGCACAACCTCTATTGTTGCTTTAAATTTCCGAATGCACTTAAAGATAAAAATACGTTTTGGGTACATGTCAAGATGACATGTCAAGATGACAGAGAGCTCGGATCATGAGTTGGCTGGCCTCAGACTCTAACAAGAGCTATCTCTGTCCACAGTTCCCTTTACCAGGACTGATGGCAAAGTTGCCAAAGAATTAACAGTGAAGATCTTGTAGGATAACAGCAGATCAACCACTAATCTATATGTCTTGAAACAGAAAAATAGCTAAAAATTGATGGCACTTCCTAAATTTTTCAGTAGTAGTTTTGTCCTAGAGGAATCAATTCAGAGGAAGAGCTCACCATTTATTAATTCATCTACTTTTTCAGAAGATGAAATAAGGTTCACGTCAATCCTTTTTGAAGACTCTGGGAATAACTACTATATTCAATGTGCCCATACTTATTAGAATAAAATCCTTAACTTAAATCCCCACAAACAAAACCCAAAGTAATGCCTGAAGACAAGCATTGTCCAATCTGTTACCAATAATCCCAGGAGCAAGGAACACAAAAGGCGCTATATCCAAATCAACTTTAACTGTGCCCTAGCTTGTCTTGTAAATACCCAAGAGATCTTGGCTGCATGAGCCCAGCTGGAAATCTTTTGGTGACCACGGCACATGCAGACTTTCCACAAGAATCCTGGAAACAAAATGTCTCAGTAGTATGAAGACAAATGAGACTCTTCCAAACCCTTTACTCTGAAACAAAAAAACCCCACACAATAGATTTGTAGCCTTCGTATTTACCCTTCTCCTTTTTGACTTAACACTAATAAGATAGAAAGACCAGAAAGCTTTTCTGAAAATCAGGCTTACCTCTATCTGGCAAAGGGAATTTTCATAGGCTAATGGAAGTGTGTCAACTCATAGTCGCAGGTATCATTTTCTCGAGCTCTGCTTTTTAAAGACTTATTTGACCACAAAGATTAGGCAGATGAAGAACCTACCACTGCTTCCCTCTGTTGAACTATTCCATTGACTAGCTCACTATTAAAAAGATGCTTTGGTTTTAGTATTAATTTACCTTGCTTCATTTTCCAATCAGTACCTATCACGCGTGTGGGATTCAACACTCCTAAAATCCTCAAGAGATTTAGTTGATATAGTCACTGGAATCCAGACAGTGTCTCTGTTGACCAAAAGTAGGGTCAATGTTATGGTGATATGACTAGATCTCTGCACAAACTAAAACTGGATTTTAGACTTCTACAGTAAATGAATTGCACACTGACTTTGATCACTTTTTCTGTGACATTACAGACCTTAACTTTCCATGTTAACAGTGACTGAGAAACTTTTGACATAAAGTACACAATAAGGTATTAAAAGAAATTATATATGATTTTGAATCATTCCTGCCACTGTTTCCACAATACTACTCTATCCCAAAAGCCAGACGGGAATATTTAGACTAAAACACAGATGGTTCATGTGAGTCTACACACCAAATGATCAAGATCTACTATTGTCCCTATCATTACCTTTGATTCAAAATAAATCTCATGTAATTAGTCTGATAGTTATACTTTGAGCTACTACACTTGACAAAAGGAAATAATTTAAAAAAAAAAAAGCCCCAAACTAATAGCACATTAAAACATTAAACCCTTCAAATAACATGATGTAACTAATGCTACAGGTTTTTAAGCATTTGCATTTTGACAGTCATTTTGACCAATATGAGTGACAAGCGTTGCATAATGCATGATGAATACCTAAGAAGTCATGTAGATGATGTCACTAATATCGATCTTTTCGTGTACACTAATGAAAAATAATACACTTAATATATCACAGATGTATATAACCAGTAAAATCCTGATGGTACCTTTTAGATCTCTTATATGTTTTAGATTTCAAATCAACTCTGGATGTTACTTTTACTTATCAAAGTATCATTACAAACTGTATAGGCAATCGGCATACAATGCTTCTGTTCTAAAACACTGCAAAATACCTTATCTTGAACAAGAATCATGTAGCAATGAGTGAGATAACATATATGCTGTCATTTTATTTTTAAAACCAGTTACTCAAGCTTCAAACAACACACCCTACCTTATCCTCAGTTTTATGGAAATAATTTTTTCATTTCTTCCAAAGCCATAAGCAGGGCAAGTTAAACATCTAGTCTTTACTATCCTTACATGTGAATCTAATTCTGAATTTTTTTGTAATGAGATGAACAGAGGTACTTTGCTTGGCAAAACACTACGTAGGAAATATGGCTAAATGACTTCAGATGCATTTTCACCAACTAAAAAAATGGCAAGAGTACTGCTGGTGAGAATGATTAATGTGCAAGCACAATTAATGTGCAATCACACTCTTATATTTCTATCACATTCCTATATTCCAATTAATGGGAGAGCAACACAAGTAAGGACTGAAAATTTTGGATGCAGTAAAAGAACGTTTTAAATGACCAGTTAAAGCTTTCATAAATAAGTTAAGAAAAAACCCTACGTTGCAGATTATGTTTCTGGTAAATAAAGAAGCTGATTATGCTGGGTTTAAGCTGGTAAAGTAATAATTCTAACAAATTCTTCCTATACTTCCTATTTCTTCCAAATACAGTCTTCCTGTATTTTTATGTCCCTTTCCACAATTGCATCAGCTATTCTAAACATTGACAGTATGCCTTAATTATGCCACTTAAGATACAACTGATCTTAGTGCTTGTAACCTAAGATGGATGACTTTCTACAACTAGAAAAATACACCATGTTTGAAAGTATGCCAGCTGGTATTTTAAAGAATATGACTACCACTACAATGTTAATCCATGTATATGTAAGTCAAGAGATAATTAAAAATGTATTAACTTGCTACGGTCATTCCTAGATGTTATATGTTTATAGAGAGAGAAATTAAAAGAGTAGCATTAACATAGACTTGCCCAAACGTTTTCAAAATAGAGAAAAATGTAGAATTACAGACATTTTTACTAGATAAACTGTTAAAAATATAATTTATTAAACTGAATACAGGGGAATAGAAAAAAAATGAACTTAATTACTGTTGTGGTTTCTTGTGCTTAACAGGAGGGAAACAAGCATGAACTCCAAACATCACAAAGGCCTTTACAGCTAGGAAAAAGAAATCAGGTTAGATGAGGATATAAGGGGACGGTTTAGTTCCTCTCTTGCCTTGGTTTTCATTCAGTTTGTACATTCCAAAGGCTTTAATCTCTTAACTACTGTTTCATTAGCATCTCTGCAGAGATTCAGGATGTTTAGAATATCTGGGAGGCTTTCATGTGCTAGAGTTGAAAAACTTCATATGAGAAACCAGTAAGTCCTAGCAAAGTAAGCCTTGGCACAAAATACTATATTATTTTAAGTTTATAATATATTGAGCACCTTGTTTCCATGCCTGGCACTGCAAAAAGATGTAAAAGAACTACCCTAATTTGTTGACCAAAGCCAAAAAGAACAGATATTCAATATAGAGTGTAAATGTCTATAATCACTTCACCAAAGGAAACACACTGACAAGCCACAGGCCTGAGTTCTGGTGGAGTACCAGGGAGGAACAGACACCATTATAAAAGCTTTGAAGCAAATAAGATTCAGGGGAGATGTTAAAGTTCTTGTGAAACCTCTTAAAGTCCCCAGTGAAGAACACACTAAGCAAATATGTCCTGGAGACCATTTGTGTGTGCTTGGTCGTTACTCGGCATAGGAAGCTCCCTCCACCCCTTTCAGCTTTCTGAAGATTCCTAAGATCATTCAACATGTTTATTTCATTTTACAACATAATAATTGCAAAGGAAAACCCACGCAGAGTCACATCTATTCATTTGTAGAATTCTTGTCGCTAAACTAAATGAGTTTTTACAAGATTTTCAGGTAACAATATAACTAGGCGTAAGACAACAGAGTCTATGATGCGCTCTCAGGAAATGCAGAAGAAAATTTGTAGTTTGGAAAAGGAAGTGGGAAACGTCACTGGAAAGCCCTTTGCGTCCCAGCCAGAGCTAGAGGCTGCAATCCTGTCACCAAAATACCCCCTTGCAATGCTGGGACTCGGACATCGTTCTCAGAAGACAGTCAATGAGACAGCAGTCCTTGCATTGCCTCCACTGATGAAACTTTTCAAATATCAACTTTCAGGTAAAGCAAAATCCATCTGTTTTTCTATTTTTCTTCTTCCTTTCATATTTCAACCTCCTCTTTTCCCTTTTCACCTTAAACAACATTCAGAAATTAAATCATTTTTGTCAGCATCTAGTCCACAGAAACCAATTACGTGGCATACGGTGAAAAAAACCATGAAAATGCCGCTACAAATGCTCAAACCCTTTTTATGATCATTTAGGGGTTTACATTCAGGGATAGGACAAAGAGCAGCCTTTTCTTTACTACATTTAAATTCTTTCACTTGAAAACACCTAAGTAAAGAGTAAACCACTCAGGCTTAGATGAACCAGAATTAAACTGCCATCAAATATCAAACTGTTGAAATGGCAAGTGACTAGATACTTACTAAAAATTTTGCCCTATAATGTCCTATTATTCTGGATCAATTTCACTAAAATTTTAGGCAAAGCTGTTTGAAGACGTTTAATAAGCATATTCTATTTGTAATATAATAGTTACTGCTGACTAAATACTTAATATGAGACTGTTGAGAGACAATTACTTCATATGTGAAAGAAAATAAAAAGCACATCAAACCAATAATGAAAAAGTTCATACTCGTAAGACAAAACCTTATGAAAGGCCTTTGGAAATGCTTTAAAACCAAGACTTTACACTTTGTCTTTTAACCTGGTCTAGAGAACTCATTTTTTGCCATCAGTATCACTGACACAGAGCCTGAAAATGTTGAGTTGTCATGTCACAAGAGGACAAACCACAGAGGTCACACGTCCAAAATGTATGCAAGATCGCAGCGCAGCTACAGGCAGCTCCAAACCGCTGCCCATTTTGCATACCTGCCTGCTTCCCCTGCCTCTGGATGTAGCCGGCCCAAAGAAACCCACATCCTAAGCCACAGGCTGGCAGGCACCTGGGCTAACTCTTCACACAGGATGACAAAGTGCTTTAAATTTACCAATGTCAGGTGGACATCCTCAAAATTTGTATAGTGTTTTTAAATAACAAAATTACTGCATCCTTCCTGACCTTTCCTGCAACAAAGTTAATGCAAAAAAATCAGCGGCTCTTTCCCTAATCCTTACCATCGCATTTACAAAAAGGGGACTCTCAAGTTGGGTAAAGCACGAGTTTCGCCTACTCTTCAGCACAGATTTAATGAAGACAAATGACCACTGCAAGATGTGGTTTCTCAATACGTTACATGTTCTCAAGACTCAGTGACACTCATCTTGTATTCTCTTCATACAACCTTGCTTGCACAGCAAGGGGACTAGATGGCTTTGAGTGTGCATGCGCATTAAGAGCAAAAGGATGTTTAAAAGAGGCAATATCAATGAAATCTCCTCCCATCCTTTCATCCACCAGCGAAATACACAATTAGGAGCTCTGACGAAAGATTGTAACACCTAGCTTGAAAAATGATACATTTTTTTTTCTTCTGGAAAGTTAAAAACGTCTGCTACTAAAGTGGCTGATTTTTAACCATTCTTTAACTTCTGAATTTACTGGTTTGCTGCTGACAAGATAACAAAAATTTAAAATCACTGATATAAACACACAGCACTATACTCGCCTTCAACCTATAATGCACAGGCAAGTATGTAGTAAGAAATCTGCTTTGAATTGACTTGATTGAAGAACTTTTGCAAATAAAGTATATTAGTTCTTACTTCAAAGGTTATAAACAGATCTTGCCAAAAATAGTTTTCATGGTGGCAAATTCTGTCAGCCTTCAAACATTTTACTGAAAAATATATAGTATTTTGTTAACTGTCTTGCAAAAACAAAACACAGCAAAGTGTTATGCTTTGTTTTACAGTCAAAGAACCAGATTCAAAACCATTCAGGAAATCAAAGAGAGGTTGAACTTTATTTTACTCCAGACTTTTTGGGTCAGAGAGCAAATAATAATTTAACAATAACAATTAAATGCATCGATTTGTTTCATATGATCAAGTAACGTTCTTACTTGGCCTACATAGGTCCTTCATTTTTATATTTGCCTTCAGAGAAGGTATAAAAACTTTCAAGAATAAGACTTCTGCTTGGCAGAAGTACACACTATAGATGATCCCTCTCATTTCCTATCCACCCTAACTTTTAAAAAACCTTCATTTGAGAGATGAAATGGCCCAGCATAATTTTTAAAAATTTTTATGCTGGCGCATTTCATCTCTCAAGTGAAGGTTTTGGAGCACATTCATTTGAGCTTGAAAATAAGAACTTACTAGAAATTGCAAATACTTGTAGGAATAAATTTGAAAAATTGCACTTTAAAAAAAAACAAACAACCCCTATCTGATGCTAAAAAGGTTTTAGCTAAAACTAAATAGTGATGAGGATTTGGGCTTTGTTTTTTTAAATAATAACCTGTACAGTCCTGTTAGTGAGGAAATGAACAAAACTGATGAGAGGTGGGGTTTTTTATTATTATTATTTTTGAGCTAGTTCAGTTTTCCAAAATTCCTTTCAACACAGCTAAGTTTGCTTAGCTGCTTAATGCACGCATTTTGTAGTTGTATTGATGGTTACGTATAGTACTACATAAACTTTACTTCACATTTACAATATATACCAGCATTTGTTTAGTGTCCACTAATCCTTCTTTCCATGCTTCAGTCACAGTGAACAAATTAATATGGATCTTAATATTATAATCAGCAAAAGAAACATCACCTGGAAACAGAGAGATAAATTTCATTAGTCCAAACTCAGCAAGAAATCTCTTTGCAATCATATATATTATATATTTGGGGAAGGTTGTCAGAAATAAGACAGCCGGAGAAGATTTTGTTGCTGCTGTTCTTCATTTCTAGTCATCCTCTGCTTGCAGCTTCCCCCAAGTAAATCCAGCTCTTGCTACCACTCTTTGTGGTACAGAAGTGTCCAATCAGTATCTAATCTCTGTTTTCATAGAGGTAACCTCAAAGATGCTTATTTTGAAGTTAGTCTGTTGAGAAGCGTTCAGCATCATATAAAGGAACTAATTAAAATAGAGGTGACATTTCTCCAAAAACATGCTGACAAAATTTAATCTGGATAAAATAATTACGAGATTATAAACTCATTAAACTATTACTTTAATGAAACCATAAAGATCAGTAACACAAACATTCCTCACATCTCTAAAACACAACTTGCATCTCAGCCACACCCTGGGTCTAAATGGTGCGACATTGCCATACAGCTGTGTTATTTCACACACTTGTTCCTTTTTAATATAACCTCCTGCTAGCTTCTTCACTTGTCTTTTTGGAAAAATTGCAGAAGAATAAACCATGGGGAAACTTCTAGCCTGTTAATGCTCAACGTTAATTCCCTTGGCCCACCTGGGAAGAACATCCTCACAGAACGATACTGCTGGCCAACGCACGCATTGCAAATTTACATGTTAATCTACTTTCTTTTGAAATTTTTCCACAAATAAATTCAAAAATTGTAAAACTTCCCCCCACTCTCCAAACACAATTCTCTGGGAAAGGCCAGAATTTGTATATTTTACACCAGCAAGCTAAAAACTCCATAAGATCTTGCTTAGTCGTAAATGAACATAGGGTCTGCAGTTAAAGAACGAAATTAATCTTAATTATAGGGTTTTTTTCCTAAATGATGGTCATCAGGAGTCTGAGCTGGATTAATCTCACATCTGCCATGTATAAATATATACATCTGCATTTCTTGATAGCCTTATGACAACATTCACAATCTCCTTCTACCTTACGCTTAGGAATGCAAAATAGTGAAAAGAATTATTTAAAAATTCCCAAATTCCTGGCTGAGGTTTTCTAAGCTCCTGTGCTACCTGAACTCTATTTGGACAGGGCTGCTACCACCTTCCTGTGAGAATCCCTACGTGCTACATTTGAAATCTAAGTAGTTGGGCAGGAAAGTGATGGAAACCAGCACAGAGCCTAAGGCACAGCCCTGTGGAACCAAACTCCACGTTTCAAACAGAGATACATATTTTTAAGCAAGAACACCACATCGAGCTACTTAAACTCCATTCTTTTTGTATTAAGTGTGGAATTAAGCTTGAATCTAAAGGTAAAAATCACATTGTGGATCTGTCTTTTACATGCAGATGATTTTGTATCCTCTCACTCTTCTGTTATCATCTATAGCCTCTAAACATCCCACATCCATAAGAGAAAATAAACATTTCCTTCAGTTAAAGTATTTTTCAGAACAAATTTCACACTTAAATTTTAATCAACTAACCATTTATTAATTTTTGCCTCAAAATCCATTTTTTCCTGAAGTCCATGGGGTTTTTATCAATATTAATATGAAATTTAAATGAAAAGAAAAAAATTGATAACATCCATCTTAATTAACGCAGTGCTAAGCTTTGTTTCCCTTACCAGAAATGACCCGGTTAGCATAAACTCAGTTCTTAGTATACTTATGATTTAATTCATTTTATATTTGTAGCATAGACCGAATGTTTCTAAGCCGAGGAAAAAAAAGGATACCAAACTCACGTATCCAAGTATGCACTTTCAATTTACTCTAAAATCAGACTTCTATAAACAAAAGTCTTGATGTAAAGCATTTCTATAAAAATGGATGAGAAGAACATCGGTGGTTTTTGCAGAGCATAGCAAAACTGGAAACTAAAAATATTATTTTAGGTGGTGAAAACAAAACTTTTTGCATATGTAAGTGAATTATGGTGGGTTTTCCTTTTGCCTGTAATTTAGCTTCAGTAATGAACAGCTTTTTGGGTCTTTTTGTGTTGTGGGTTTTTTCCTGGGGAAGGGGGGGATTTTAGCATTTCTTCGAAGTCAACTGAGAGGAACAGCATTTGAAAAAGATAAAAACAACTATTGAGAAAATAATTAATTTGGTTTCAACACAGAGGCTAAGGAAATGCTGTTGTAGAATATCAAAGGCAGACATGTGTCTTAATTATAAATCCTAATCCTCCATTTCACTGTTTAGTTTTCACAAACTTCTTAAGTTTAAACTACATTGCATGGACCTCTCAAAATTAATTCAACTAAAACTGTTTATGATCACTTCCTACAATTTCTAAATGATGCTACAATTCATATTTTTATGCCCTATGTTTGGTAATATAGAGGAAATTTATTTTTAAAAAAAAAATCACAAGTCTTTGCAACCACTGCATTTACTATAAAGGTACATACTTAAATAATTTCTCTGTTCCCACCCACCTCCTCCTTTTTTTTTTTTTTTTTTGCTACAAGTAGGAAATAGTAATGATCATATCTAACATTCCAATCATGTTTTGTAAATTAGGAAATCACTTACTAAAGGTGAACAACCATTATCCTCAGTGAAGTATGGGAAAAGTACTGTGAAAGAAAATGAAATGACTTTTTCAAGATCACTTAATAGTAACAAAACCAAATTCAACTGCAAGTAATATCCATTTTCCAAAACATTTTCCCTTTGCCAAACATATGCCATGCGTAAGACCAACAAGATTTTTAATGGCCTTTTTTTACACTCCTGTTTTCAGCAAAACTTCCACAAAGAAGAGCAAGAGTTTTGTTTTAAGCAAAGAATAGGGACTAGGTTCACAGAAACATCTCAGGTGGAGATAACAGTTTCAAGGGAGACTTCCAGAAATTTGGGTCCACGGCAAATACAAGGTAGTGACTGAATCAGAGTTTGCGACAGAAAATTCATCAAGGGAACAGAAGAGCTCATAAGTGTATCTCAATAGCTCAGTAAACAGCCAGCAGTAAAACTGCACACATTTTACTACTTACTCATGAGAGAAGCACACCAGCAGAGTAACACAGGGGAATTTACCCTTTTCAATACAATTGAATCTTATAAACTCCTCAATTACAAAGCTCCTACTGGTGTTTAATGAAGATATAAGTAGCACAGGTTCATCAAATCAAAGCAAGGGGTTCTATACGACTTGCAAGATTTGAGCACCCTTGGTGGAAAAGTTTACATATGAAGAGCAATAAAAAGGTTGACAAAGTCAGAATTCAGTTTCTTTTTCTGATGAAGATATTATTTTACAGCATACATAGAGCCATTAAGGTCCAATAAAACAATCAATAATCAATGTACCTTTTTGTAAATAGAGGAAATAAAAATAAGTCATAATGGTTAGCAATGACTTCCAGGAGGTATATCAAAGGCCTGGTTTACTACAAAGATGGCATTTTGGTGTACCTCAAAAATACTTTGTCTCTACCAGCTTCAAAAGTGGATTTTTATTTTTTTTTTAAATTGACATTTTCAGTAATTACCTCATTTTTAGATCCATCATCCCTGTCCATTTTTATCTCACAGTATATTGTTGAGATTTGCACAAATGTATTCAGGATTTTTGTTTAAAGTGGCACTTTCTTGTCTAAGTGAATTGTTCCATAGAGAACCGTGCCAACATCCGTAGCAAACCTGTACTTAGAGGCACGTGCTGCTTGTACTCTCGGTCGTACAGCGGTTCCTTGAAAATTCATCTGTGTATCCCCAGCAGTGGGTGACTGTTCCAAATTTCTAAGCAGCAATGTATTTGTATTAAAGTTTACCTGAGCAGCAAAATCCTTACAAAGCTTAAACTGTTAATTGCCCACACGTTAGAGCTAATCTCCCTTTTCTTCCTCTGCATTGATGTATTCTAAAGCAACAGTTATTAAGGCTGCTGATTTCAGTGCAGCGAAGCAAGTATTTCCCTGGATTATTTCAGAAGTCATTGCAAGACTTTCAAAGATTCAAGTTTTGAAGGGCATCTTCCTAAAATATCACAGCTACTAGGAAGTATTAGTTAAATAATTTCCATCATTTTCAGAAGCATAAAGGTATAATCAGAAAAAAAGATCAAAAGATAAAAAATATTGCTTGAGAGTACTTATCCAGATTGAATAGCCCATTTTCGTCAAAACACAAAATTTCCCAGCTTGTCCACGACCGTCCTCATTGATTTTGATTGCTATAGGGGCGGCAACAAATGACTTTGTTATAGGTCTTACGCACTGGCTATTTCAGATCTGTTTCTCTATCTGCAGCAAGCCATTGCTGAAAAAGCAAAACTCATGCAGAACAGTGAAAGTAGCAGAAATCACAACAGTGGCAGGGGTAGGAACGGTCTTCGGGGAGGGTCGTAAAGAAAGTGCTAGTGAGCTGTTACAGGCGTGCAACCACAGCCAGAGCAGCGCGTGAGACTCAGCTCTATAAACTGCCAACTACCCTAAAGAGCCAGGGAGATTTAGAAGTTCCAAGATGTAGACTTGGAGAAGTTTTTCATATCTGTTTATGGTAACACTTGATTTTTTTAGAAGTTCATATTCTAGATGCACATCCGTAAAGCTTGCTGCAGCTAGGAAAAATGAAGAATATCAGAGAATCAAAGTCTTTGGAGTGGCAAAAGGAGGAAGGAAGGATAGAAATCTCTTGCTCTCATGCCTGATCCCAGACTGATAATGAACCTAGAACAGTTCTTCAAGGAGATCTTTATCCTCAGCCCATAAGCTGCATCGCTCATCACATACAGCCACACAGAGGACAGTGTGAAGAAGTCCTGAAAAAGAGCTTGAGCACACAAATGCTTCTCACTTGTAACCAGCTGTCTCAGATTATGCAATAAATCGCCTCTCCTTACAAATCCTGCTTCACTTAAATCAATCTCTATAAGCACTCAATGATCACCTACATCACCTAATTTATTTCAAAGTTTTGGAAAGAGGCCATGATTGTGACTAATTATTAAGGCTATGAGAGGATGGCAAAAAGACTAAATTCAGTAAAAAACAATCACAAACAATTCTTAAGACTCCTTTTACATTACTCCTAATGTAATCATTCCTTCCCCCCCCCCCCCCCCCCCCCCCCCAAATAATGTTCTGGTGAAATCCATCACTGCAACATAGCAAAGGAAAGGGATTCCCAGCTTGATCAACTCTGGTGCCCAGCTCTTGCAGACAGTTTCTGTTGCCAGAGAGATCTCCTCAAGACACCCTTGTTGAACAATGTGCAATATTTGCATCTCACAACCCTGTCTTCTTAGCATGATCCCATGAGCCCTGAAGCAAGATACAACAGGCATGAGACATCCCCCATCCCTGACTAAATGGAGAATTTAGAAAGCGTTGCCATCCCTTTAATAAATATTAGTAGAAAGTCTCAGTACGAGAAGTTACCTGATGCAAGATTACAAACATGACACTAATTCATAGAGAAAGATCACATTCCATCACCAATTGATCTTGAAAATTGGTGTTGATTCAGAAAAACCTAAATTTGCAGAATTTTGTAACTATCCCAAAAGCAACTATTAAGCACCCAGAAAATTCACACCTAGCAGCCATATTATTTAGTGGATTTTTGTTTGGTTTATTTTTATCCCAAGGACCCATTTTTTTCTGTTGCCAAATTTTTAAACATTTTTTTAATGCATATATTTTTTATTCCTTTTCATGAAACCAACTTTATAGCTGGATGTTTTACCTTTATATTTTCATACTTTTAAAAATTTGCATTTTTTCTCAATTCTCTAGGTTTTTGAGAAAAGTTGTTGGGATAAATATGATCTATTTATTCAGGTAGTTTAACATTTAAATTGTTAACCTGAGTTTCAGACACGTATCTCTCCCATGTCAGAATTTTTAAACTCTATTTGTATCAGAGTCATGGTCCAGTCTCACTGGAAGGGGCTGCAAAGCCACATGTCATCATGTGATGGAACATTGTCCTCTCACTTCTATCAAAGTTGATGCATAAACTATTTTAATTGCACTGACTGCTGAGCAGATTTTCTGTTTCGTGACTATATGCATTTAAGAACCCCACAACTCCAATGAATGAACATCTAGAAAAAAAACTTGAAATATTAATTTTGAATTCTACACACATGGACATTGAACTAGTAATATCCATTCTTCTATATCTTGGCCTTTTCTCAGGAATCCACTAACCTGAAATTCTTTTTTTCATTTATTTAATGTATAATCTCACCCAGGTCATTATGACTTCATTTTATGCTCCAACTACTATGCTCAGATGAGGAATTTGATCACTGTCACTTCCACCTACAATGAATAGAGAGATGTAGAAATCTCCAAATTGCCCTTCAGCCTACTTAGTATTTGACCACTCTCAGAATTTGTCCTTCTCCACTGACACCTGAAGGTGAATAATGTCATAGATTACGAGGGTTGATACTGAGCATACCACAGTTCTCATGGACATACATAGCCTTCTCCTGTATGGCCGGTATCTTTGTGAAACCAGTCACTGTCTGGGACAGTATTTTAGATTACAGAAGAATTAACCCATTGTCTCTAATAAACATATTACCAATAATATCACGAAATATCCTAAAGACAGAAAAAAGATGAGCATAAAGTTTATTTACATCACAGAGGCAAAGCAAGAAAGTGATGAAACCCAATTTTTAAACAACGTGTAAGGTTCTGCTCATGCTTCTATTCCTCTGATATTTCAAACACTGGACTCCACGGCACACCAGCTGCATAAGCAGCTATCCATCCATCCATCCATCCCAGTCACACGCCGCCCATACTTTTGCCTGCTAGGCAAGACACAGCGTGTGTCACATCTCATCCACTGGCAAGCAGATGCCACCCGGCTGCTGGGCCACACAAACTGCTCTCTGCTCACACACTGTGCCCACGAGGGGCAATTTAGTATCTCTTACATCTTCATCACTCAGCTAAATGTGTTTAAAATATGTCAATTATTTTAGCTGACATTAGCAAGAGTGTGTAACTGCATAGACTCATCTTCTTGGCATACCACGCTAGAATGGAAATCCTTAGTTACAACCATCGTGCACAGAAGATAATTTCAACACTTAGTAATAAAAGTAAATAGTGTCGTCCTTTAATCGCACTTTGATGTTATCTACAAGTAATGACCATCATCAGCGTTACACACCTTCTAATCTGGGCTGCAAGGGCACACTGCCAGCTCATGTTGAGCTTCTCGTCCACCCACACCCCCAAGTCCTTCTCCTCAGGGCTGCTCTCAATCCATTCCCCACCCCGCCTGGAGTTGTGCTTGGGATTGCCCTGACCCACATGCAGGACCTTGCACTTGGCCTTGTTGAACTTCACGCGATTCACACAGTCCCAACTCTCCAGCCTGTCCAGGTCCCTCTGGATGGCATCCCTTCCCTCCAGCAAGTCGACCGCACTACACAGCTTGGTGTCATCGGCAAACTTGCTGAGGGTGCACTCAATCCCACTGTCCATGTCGCCGACAAAGATGTTAAACAGTGTCGGTCCTAATACTGACCCCTGAGGAATGCCACTCATCACTGGTCTCCACTTTGATATGGAACCATTGACCACAACTCTTTCAGTGTGACCATCCAGCTAATTCCTTACCCACCAAGCAGCCCATCCATCAAATCTCTCCAATTTAGAGACAAGGATATCGTGTGGGACATACTTATAGAAGCTCTTCTTGTTGCACCCTTAACATCCCTAGCCAGATTTAATTCTATCAGGGCTTTAGCTTTCCTAACCTGATCCCTGGCTGCTCGGACAGTTTCTCTGTATTCCTCCCAGGCTACCTGCCCTTGCTTCCACCCTCTGTAGGCTTCCCTTTTTTGTTTGACTTTGCCCAGGAGCTCCTTGTTCATCCACGGGGGCCTCCTGGCATTTTTGCTCGACTTCCTCCTTGCTGGGATGCATCGCTCCTGAGCTCAGAGGAGGTGACCCTGGAATACTAACCAGCTGTCTTTGGTCCCTCTTCCTTCCAGGGCTTTGTCCCATGGTACTCTACCAGGCAGATCCCTGAAGAGGCCAAAGTCTTTTGTCCTGTAGTCCAGCACAGTGAGCTTGCTGTGTGCCCTTCTCGCTGCCCTGAGGATCTTGAACTCCACCATTTTGTGGTCACTGCAGGCAAGACTGCCCTTGAGCTTCCCATTCCCCACCAGACCCTCCTTGTTGGTGAGAACAAGGTCCAGCATGGCACCTCTCCTTGTTGGCTCCTCTATCACTTGGAGAAGGAAGTTATCAACACATTCCAGGAACCTCCTGGATTATTTATGCCCTGCTGTGTCGTCCCTCCAACAGATATTGGGGTGATTGAAGTCCTCCATGAGGACCAGGGCATGTGAACGTGAGGCTACTCCTATCTGTTTATAGAAGGCCTTATCTGCTTGGTCTTCTCAGTCTGGTGGCCTATAGTAGACCCTCAGTATAGTGTCACCTGTCGCTTCCCTCCCTTTAATTCTGACCTATAAGCTCTCTGTCAGCTCCTCATGCATGCCCAGGCAGAGCTCCATGCACTCCAGCTAGTCAATGACATAGACAGCCACACCCCCTTCTCATCTCCCATGCCCATCCTTCCTCAAGAACCTGTATCCTTCCATCCCAACACTCCAGTCATAGGAGCTATCCCACCACATCTCTGTGATGCCAATGAGATCATTGCCCTGCAGGTGTGCCCATGTCTCTAACTCCTGTTTGTTGCCCATGCTTCCTGCATAGAGGCATTTCAGTTGGGCCCCTGATGAACCTAACTTACTAGCTGGAATTCCTTTGTGCTGCACTTCAGGTGTTCTCCTGCTGACCTGTGAACCTTCTCCCCACTCTGGGCATCTATTGCTGGCACTGGTATCAAACTGGTAAGAGTGGCATGGATTGTGGTTCCCCTCCCCCAGCAACTTTAGTTTAAAGCCTTCTTCACCAGCTGGGCAAGCCAATGACCCAAGATGCTCTTCCTCTTTTCTGATGGACCCCATCAGCCCCCAGTAGACCAGGTTTGTCATAGTGAGTCGCATGGTCTAAGTAGCCAAACCCCTGGCTGTGGCACAAGTCCTGTAACCATTTGTTGACTTGCCAGATTCAGCTGGCTCTTTCAAATACATTCTCTCTGACCAGGAGGATTGATGAAAAAACTGCCTGAGGTACAGAGTCCCTTACCACTGTTCCCAGGGCTTTGTAATCCTTCTTAAGCCTCCTGGCTGTCTCACTGGTGCTCACATGAAAGAGGAGCAGATAGCCAGTGGACTGTACAAGCCTTGGTAGTCTGTCGGTGACATCCCTGTTCCGAGCCCCTGGTAACCAGTATATCTCCCTAGAGAGTGCATCAGGTCAGCCAACGGTGCCTCTGTACCTCTCAGAAGAGTAACCTACTACTGTCACCCGTCGCCTTTTCTGTCATGCTGGTTGTTATCCAGGGAGCAGACCAGGCTGCCTTACTCAGCTCCAGCATCTCTCCTGATGTGGTGGGTCTTTCCTCTTCAGTCTACAGAGCAGTGAAGCGGTTCTGCAAGGGCACCTCAGTAAGGGTGAGGTCTTTTTATTTTTCTTTTTCTTTTTTTTTTTCCAAAGCCTCAGGCATCAGACCACACAAAGACATTTTAACTGGTCAAAGCTCAGAAATTTAAAGAGGAAGTCCTCTGGACCAAAGAAAACAGCACTCTTTCCAGAAGAAACTATGGTGGATCTAACTGAGGTCCTTAAAGCTGAGACCCTTTCTAAGACGCAAGACTAAACTGATTCTTAAATACCTTTCTGAATTTAGAGATAAGAAGTTTATTGATTTTATAGAATGCTTTATATTTAGTGAGTAGGGACCAACATAATGCCCCTAAAAAACCCTAAAAAATTATGGTTAACTGAACTACAGATTAGCATTCATCAGATTGTCCCAAGGATAAACACATTTCTGAACCCTACCTGTTTGACAAAAATCATACCACAAATCACAGAACTAATGCACAAAGAAGGCCCACTTTGATATCACCATGATTTGAGATCACCAAGATTTGCTAGATCCAGATTTAAGATTCCCTAAAAAAGAAGCAATTAATGTCTTAGGACAGAGACCAGGATTTGGGATAAAGTTTTTTTCAATATTTAAAACCGTTTGAACATCACTGGGGCAATCAATTTTCAATCACTGCAACAATTCTTATCTATACAAAGAGAGCAGTAGTGGTCCACTTGGTGCTTAACTCAAAGCAGACCCAGACCAAAGCAGATTAGCTAAACTACAGCATCATGATTTCTCAGTGGCAATCACAGGTAGTTAAAAATTTTAACACTGAGCCCTAGTAGAGGGTCACCGTCAGGATCACACATCTGGCAAACTTCTAAATTTCTACCTTATCTGTATCAGTGGATAAAATCCATTTATAAGCATTACGTTGAACCAGAACTGATATTCACACATTAATCTAAAATAGACACATCCTATTAAGTTACTAATGCTCAGTATCAGAAATATAAATACCAGCTACATAACTAATCGGCAATTATAATTAGAAGTAGAGAATATATGATGCAAACAGTACTTGAGTTTCTACTGAATTAGTGTAAGCATTTCTTTCGAAGCAATGGCATGATAAAACAATCAGATTTTCACAGTGTATAAGATCATCTATTATTTTGATTATATTTATCTAAGTAAATTTGATTTGTAAAAAATTTTGTAAACTGGGGCATAGACCAATTTACTGAAAAATCCAGTTAGAATGAGGGTTTTTTTTAAAATATCAGTTAACAACTATTCTTTCACACTGGATTACCACTGATATTTTTAGATGACATGCTTTTAGCTCAACGTCCAACTTTAGTTGTCAGTCCACAGAATTCAAGAATGTTTGGATTTTGGCATTCAAGTCTGAGTACAAATTAGTATAATTCAAAGAGCAGCTGAAACACAGCTTTTCTGAAATGAATCTCCCCAAAACTTGTTTTTTATATTGTGATATTTGACCATCTGAAAGGTCATAAAAATTGTATTAACACAACTTCCTGAGAATGCAGCAAAAATGTTTTGTCAAAAACAGCTCTAAAGCTGGTACACAAAATATCTACTTGATACTAAATACGGTTTTAATTTTCATGGAAAACCTTTCCCTTCTTTATATTAATTATTATCAAGTTTTCTGGAGTATTTTTATTATTTAATTTCCATTTGTAAATAATTTATATTATCTTCTAATGAAAAACATTCCTTATGTTTTATTTCTAATTTATTGGTACACCACCTTTCCATCTATAGTTATTAATTTCTCAATAACATACATACGTATTTGTATACATATATGCACATATATACACTTATCCAGTAGTTTTTAAATCTTGTGATGGATAACATATTCTTCAAATATTGAGGGGTTTTTTTATTTTCAATATTTTGGGGACAATGATAAGGACTTAACGAACTGGAGTTAGGAGGTTCATTGACAAAGCTAATTCAACACAAAACTATCAAATTTACATCGACGGTATTATTTTTGGCAGCAGAATTCTCTGAATTGCAGAAGATGCAAAGAATCTGCAAAGAACTACAAGCATTACCGGAAGAAGGCTGAAAGAAATACTGTTTTAGCAGGCCTTAGTAGTGATGTGGGTTATAAGGAGATCCTGATAGAAGTGTGAGACTACCTAACCCTACCCACAGCTTAACACAATAACCTCTTTCTAGTTAAAACACTTTTGAACACTTATAATTGTTTTTTCCAAAGTAGCACGCAGTGAAACTTCTCAAAAAAGTAACTTTGATAAAGTGCTCTAACTCACATGAGAGTGTGCTGTATCTTCCTCTACTTCTTAAAAATAAACCAATAAAAAAAATGTGACAGATCCTTTCATCTTCTAACAGCAAATATATCAAACGCTATTTCTTGGAACTGAGATTAAGTGCCATTCATTGTCAGAATTTAAAACTAAGATTAAACTGACCTACAATTAAAAAGTACAAGGGCATATAATTATTTTTTTAAAAAAGTACAGTATTTTGGTACAGTAAGGTAATTCACAACCTCAGAAAGTAACTAACTGCTTTATTTTTACTCTTTGCTGAGTGTAATCGCACACACGACCATTTCAACACCACAGATAGTCACTATTTGTATTATTAAATTTGAATATGCTGTAAAAACCACTACAGATAACGTTTACTGGTGGATCCCAAAATGCAACAAATAGATTATGTGTTCAGAAGAATTATTTAAGCAAAACTTACATCCAAATACAAGGATGGTCACCTGAAATCAAAGCTGGAAGGCTGGATCCAAAAGCCAACAACTCTGCACAACTTGGGACTACAAGAAAAAAAGTAACCAACTCCCTGGGTTGCAGGATCAGGGCAGAAAGAGCTCGATGTAGCCAGCGCAGAACCATGGCAAGAACAGAACTCAACAGCAGCGCTGAGATCAGAAGCGTAACTGTATTTCTCCTACACATCGGAAAAAGATTTTGCAAAATTTGGAATGGTTATATAGTTATAAATCAAATTCGAGAAAGAGTTGAAATTTAAAAACTTGTTATAAATCAGAATTAATTAGATTTTAAATTTCTATTAAGTAATTACAGTTAACATCCAAGAAAGCCTAGATCAAAGAGTGGCTACAACTAAAATCAAATGTAGCAATCAATTAAATTACTGAACCATGGCAGACATTATGATTTAGTTAGCAAATTCATCAGCCTCCACAAAGGAGCTGCCACATTACAATGACAAGCTCATACAGAGGGTTAAACCATGTTATCATTTGGATTCTTTCTAGACTTATAATCTAAACTAATTATGTAATTTAATTCATTACTTGGGTTGACTAAAAGAAAAGCTTACGTCTGCTATTTCTGAAATGTTATGAGACAAAAATTATTTAAAGACTTTTTTTTTTCTTCCTGGTAAACAAAGGAAAATTGGAATAGTTAGTTGTTTTCAGAGCAATACATCCAAAACGTAGCATGGTATTATCTGTGGCAGGACTACATTCACTATTTAAATGGCAAAGAAATTAAACATACCTATTTTATTCAAATTATTTAAAGTATTAAGTGCTGCTATATCTGGAGAAATAATTTACTATACAGGACAACTTTTAGGGAACAAAGAAAACTGGCATGCCAAAATAAGGCAGAATTATAACACTGGATTTCTGGCCTCCTACAGCCTTTTATTATCTCTATAAATAAGATTATAGTTAATTATCTGTCTTGTATGACATTTGTAAGGAGTACTTAAGCTAGAGAGAACTGGATACACAGAATCTGACATAAGAACTGTTTAAAGCAATTCAAATATCCATACAGATAGCATGAAAATATAGGGGTGAAGGTATTCCTCCGAGTAGCTCTGTTTGTCTGAGAGTTTGACTACCCCAGACAATACAAAGGTGTGAGCACAACACAATTCTGATTTCGAAAACCCCTCTGCAGCATTCCTGTGCAGAGACACAGTTATGAGTCTGTCTTCAGAAGGACTCCTACCATTCTAAAAATACTGTCCCACAGCTGTTTAAAATTTATTTTTTTAGACCATAGCACCACTGTTTGGTTGTTTCCAATTTCTGAAACCACAAATAGTAAAAGTGTACGCAGTCTACTGCAAACATAAATAGCAAATGCACGCTTCAGCACTTTTAAAAGGATATGGAAATTGGCAACAAAAATGCAGTTCATGTTGAAAATTTACGAGGGCCTGCCATATTTCTTCAGAAATACAATCAGGTAAAAATTAGGAAGATCTCTACCAGCTGGGTGGCATTTTTGTGTTTTCTTTACTTATTTTTTTTAACTGAAAGACTTTCATTATGCAACTTCTGGCACTTGATAAAATAGAGCATGGTACCTTTGCTAACACCACAGTTTCTTTGGTTATGTTTAGCATTACACAAACATCTTTCACCTTAGATATCCTCTTGCATTAATGTGTTTAATTTCAAATACTCTAAGGCACATTACTTTTTGACAAAATTATTTTAGTGGCAATCAGTAAATGAGATGTACAAATTATTCTTTCCCTCCCCCAATTTCACAGGTCACTTAAAAATAATCCAACCCTTCACAATTATACTTTCGTATATTTGGAGCTTTATGTACATATTTCTATTAAAAGCTGAAGTAGTCCAATAATATCATATTTTTACATGGACATATTTCAAGAAACACAGCACATAATGGCAAAGTATCTTCTAGGTAAAGGTAACAGTAGACATGTTAACAAATGTGATTACATTCTTTTGATGAACATCAAAAGTCTGAAAACCTGAAGGAAATGTCAATATTTTTTCGTCTGAAGTACACTTCTTGAAAGAAGTCCGGATCCCTAGGAAGTTGATGGGAGTTTAAAGTCAACGGGGCTGAGATTTCAGCCCTAGCATGTGTGAATTTAAGTGAGCTCACTAAGAAAAATATCTATTTAGAGTTCTATTTGTGAACTATTTTATCCTGACATAAATGCAACTAAAAGTAGAAACAGGTAATATTCCTTCAGATCAAAAGCAGCATTTTGGTGGTTTCTATGGCAATAGACTGTTTCCATCAATGGCATGCCACTAGAAACCCTAACCTTTGAGATTTAACAGTCCTAAAAAAAAAAATTACAGTAATCCATGAATACAAAAATCTTTTAAAGTACATATATTTTATAAAGGATGAAGAAAAAACTTTTGGGGTTTTTTTCTGATCACTTGCAGCTAAAAAGATAAGCCAGAAATATATACAACTTATTACAACTTGGCAGCAATTTCTTTTGGTACAGAGGTTGGTTACTACAAGCTTTACCAACCACGCACTTTGGAGGCAGCATGGGCATATATTTATGCTCTTTAAAACAATTCCATATACTTCTGAATTTTTGCCTGAGTAGACATTTTGTGTATTCACAGAAACCAATTTCCTAGTACCCTTGAGTGAATTGCAGACATACATGCATGATTTTGCCATGCACGTCATATAAAAAACCAAACTGGAGATAAGACGATCACAGACTATGAAATAAAAAGTTGTCCAACAGGCCATAACACATTGGATAAAAGCCACACATTAAACACCCTGTAGGATATTTTGCTGTTGATTTGACAATTTTTTTTCTTTCTGATTTACTAAATCTGAAATTCTACATCTTTCTGATAGTCAGTAGGATACTGTGATTAAAACAGTCCCAGGATATTTTAAAAAAAAAAACTTAAAAAAAATTGAAATGGATAAAGTGTTCTTGTACTGAATTTCCCACTGGTACTTGACCCAAATAAAAATTCCCAGGCTTGGAGTTGAAGCCTCAAGATGAGACATAAGTCTAGAAATAACAATGAAATTGGTATCATGAGCCTGCAAATGATCCCGGCTGCAGACGTGGGAACAGGTCACGACCTCAGGCTGGCAATCACTGCCTGAAGAGGTGGCAGCGTGAATTGAGCATGACGAACTTCCTTCCTATTTTTATACGCATGTTAAGATTTATTTTAAGAACGCACCACAGCAGTTAGTTTATAATATATGAAAGAAAAAAGTCAATTTAAAATGAAATCACAATTTGGCACTTATCTGTGTTACTTAGCCTAACCTGAAGATCATCTATATATAGACAGCCTTACGTTTTTAATTTTATTTTTTAATGTTGATATATAGACCCTCACATGGGGTTTTTTTAAAGCTATCATTAATATTTTAGAATGAAAATTATGTCCTGCAGAAATAAAGATTAAAAGAAAATACCAAAACCTTCTCTTAAATAACTAAGAATAAACGGATGTGCACATCACTCTGCATTAATATAGAATTACCTGTAGCATTGGGACACTCGGTAATTGCTTTGCTTCAGAAATGTTGTGTTACACAGGTATTTTTCACTGGATATTATGCTTTGTGATGGAAAACCTTTCCCAACTGCTCATTAGAAGAAAAATATTAGTTTAAAATTTAAACTGTTTGCGAAGTATAATTTTAACTAGGAAAATTCCTGTTGTAAATATAGAACTGAAATACTGTGATGTGGTTAACTGCACCTGCCACCCAAAAGAGTTTTGCAATATTACACATAGACTTTAAAGGAAAAATGATTTGAGAGAAGCAAATAATGGCAAGAGGACTAATAAATGTTTGATTAAATTTATTTAAAGGAATCATTTAATTCCTTTTAAAAAAATTACTCCATCCAGTTTACTAATATATACACATTCAGAATTTAAGTACCTACTTTTGCACTTACATTAAGAATAATATTTAAATACATGATTTTCTTGAAGGTTGTCTTCAGGGCTAAGGCAGACAAAAAATAAATTTAACAGAATCAACACTGTTTGCCCATCTGTTAATACGGGCTTAAAGCATAAACTACATTTGTAAACCACAACCTAATATGCTATGGAAAAAAAAAAAAAAACAAAAAAACTTTAAGAAAGTAAAAGACACAACCTAAGCCCACTGAACCCAGAGAAAGAAAAATTTGATGCTTCTAACCATAATGTACTGCACTCTTACAAAAGAAAATGTTTTACTTTACAAGCTGTAGTTAAATAAATTATACACTCAATATGCTCGGTGCAAAAATTTATACACCTCACGCAATGCAATATTGAGAGAAGCAAAGTGTACGATGCATCAAATCTTTATCTTAACTACAAAAATAGTCTTCAGAAGAAATAACAGCAGAATGCCACTGGGAATATCACAGAAGAAAAAAAGCAAAAGTTTCAAGTCTGCCTTATTTCTTATCGGGAAGCAGGGGAGGAGATATGGTATAGAACCAGTACAGTAGAAGACTGAGTGTAGATGCCAGTACAAAGAGATATAAGACAAAACAGGCAGAGGGGAGACAGAGCAAACAATAAAGCCATTGGCTTTCCCAGTTCATTTTCCACGGGGCTTTCTCAATGGAAAACATACATTTTTTGAACTTAGTAAGTCTTGCTTTTTTTTTTTTTCCTTCTTTAAAGGAGAAAAATATTTAATCCAATTACTTCCTTCAAATCTCTCTAAACAAATAAAAAAAAAAAAAAAAGAAAAGAAAAACCAAGAGAAATTTTCATTCCTGTAGCAATAGTCACACATTTGGCTTCTAGAAATATGCCTGCTTAAACCAAACCGGCAGCAACAGAAATTGGTCCTTTCTCCGGATACAGTAAGTATCTGTCAGCAATATTTACAATTTAAGAAAATAAGTTATACAGTTTTCCTTGAATACTTTTCAAAATTTCCTGAGCAGATTCTTGAGACGCAGTGGGACAGTACTGCAGCTAAATCTGAAAAAGCTGAATAAATGAAATTTATACATTGCATTGAAGAGCTCTTCGGTGTTGAACATCAGCATAACTTCTACATAATAAATTATTTCCTTAATTTGATGCACTTGAACGTGCAACCCAATATTAGCAATGCTCTAACCGCTGAAATGAAAGGAAAAGGGATCGCCATTCTAACAGGCAGCAGGCAAATATTTCCTAATTTTAGCAGGACCCTATCCTAAAACCAAAAAAAGTCGTTTTCACTAGAAAACTCAAATGTGGAAGAATTTGGGCTCCAGTCCTTCAAAGACATACACAGGTCTGTAACAGCAAATAACGAGAAGCCCGTTAGAATTTACTGGCACAGCTCCAAGTGCTGAAGTTCAGCTTGCTCTTAAGGATAAAACCTTGCTAACATGTACAAGTTTGCTTAACTTGACCCATGCGAGCACACCCACCGTCTTGAAAAGGAACTACCTTTGCGCGTAACATTTGGCACACGCCAAACCTTACGGTACAAACCCTCTGGAACAGGGTCTGTCTTCCTATCTGCATAAAGAAGTCATAATCATGACTGGGCTCTTTGAGCACTACCACAACACAAACAAATAAAATTACACACAAAACCTGCATTAAACGGCATTTAGAGTTGCGAAAGCCTGCATTCATAAATTGGGAAATGCCAGTCTTAAGATGGACTGCTTGTCTTAAGACGATGTGTATTTTTTTCCCCCTTTCAACTGGAAGAATGTCTGCCTCTGTCCCAGCCCGTTGACGGGGCCCTGGTGCCGTGCCATTATCCTCCCAGTCCCCAGCTTCTCATCTCTGTTTCATTCCTCTCACCCAGAAAAGCAGGGTCTCTTCACCCCACCAATCCATGTCTCACCCCCTCCAGGTGCCCTCCAGCTTTCTCAAATAATTGCTTACAGCAAAGAAATTTAGAGAATCATGGGTTAAGCCAAAATCCTGGGTTCTTCCCCATCTCATGGAAGAAAGTATGTTCTGCTGCAAACAATCTGTTTTGGTTCGGCAAATTAATATACAGTCTTTGCTTAAGCGTGGTCCCATTACTCATGGAGCAGATGCCTACCCTAACTGTCTTCTAATATCCTCTCCATTTAATCAACCCGATCATTTGAATCTTCCTCCCTGGTCCTGGGGCACCAAAAGGTGTCACTGCCAGAAAAAGCATCTGCAACATCCCCACAGCCCTGAGTTCAAGTGTGCTCTATAGGGAGGCAACAGTGAGAGCATTTCACTGCCCAGCTAAAAACCTTCCATCAAGTACGTGTGACCAGCCTCTTGTCGGGAAACCTTTCAGTACGGGAGATTTCAATTCAAATGGTGAATGTGTGGCAAAGCTACTGAAACAGAGGAACCACAGCAGGTCAAGGAACATTAATACAGGCAACGGTGCTGATCTGAGCCATACTGACACCATGGCTGGGTTATTTATATGAACACATTTATGTATTTCTGTTCTGAGAATTACCACTCTTTCCGATCATTTAACAATAAACACAACAAATTTCCTAAGTAAGGCTGAATCACATATTTCATAGTTCAGCAAGAACATGCTAGAGTATCCAATGTGAATGACAAGAAATATTTCACAGGATGAAGCAAAACTTATGTTTGGCTAATTTCCTTATTTTTCAATCATATGCATCTTTCTACCATGCAGGGAAGCCTCCTGAAAGGAGTGCCACAGACACACAGAATAAAGGCAATAGCAGAAATACACTCAAATAAGTATCTTGTGAAAATGTTGGTAAGGTCAGCAAATTGCTAGGGTTTTTTGTTGGTTTTTTTTTTGCTTCCCTCAGGGTGGCAGAAATTACAAAACATATTAAATGCCTAATACAATGGGAAAATATGGATCAGTTCTAATCAGGTAGAAGTCAGCATTAAAAAAAAGAAAAAAAAGAGTGATAAAGGTATGTAACCATTTAACTATTGTATTTCTAACTATTTTCAAGAAACACATTAAATGAGAAATGCCTAGATATGACATGCACAATATTTTATATTTTTTAAAAATTACAACTTTAATGTCATATATGTTAAGTAAAAACTACTTTGGCTAAATACTAGGAACAATGTCTTCTATATTAAAATTTGTGCTCATAACTAATGCCCTCATACATTTACTCATTTTTTACTTCTTCTCATTTACGCTACAGCTGCTGTTCCAATAATGAAGCATGTAACATATCTCCCATTTCCCTTCCCATATTTGTCTTTTAAAATTCCATAAATAAAATACTTTTACCTATTCGACATATAAAGCATATATAAATCAGAAATTCTGCAGAACAGAGCTTTTGAACTCGTATTTTCAAAGATCAGTTAAGAAATATGTTGCTCTAAGACCAAAGTCTTATTTATATGAGTTTGTGGCTTAACTGACAAGTATTTTTCTGTGACAAGTAAGGGCAGACAGTTTGTATCTTAAATACCATAATCCAGTTTTCAACCCATGTAGACATCTGGAAGGGAACCAGTCAGTAAAGTAAATTATATTATATCCCACTGACAGTCCAAATACAATCCATGAGATTCATTACTTCTACCAAAGACAAAAGAAAAATACGGGAGAGGTGTGGGAGGGTCAAAAATATTTGCAGCTCACAAGATTGCTTAATCAAAGTAAACAGACTTCTATTTTTAAAAATACAAATAGCAGTTAGTTCTTGGTTTAAATGCAAAGGTAGAATATAAGCAACAGCTTGCTACATTTTTATGTGAGGCCATGGGCTAACTGTTTCTGTTTTACAAGCTGCCAGGAGTTTGACCTCTTTAATTTGCTGGGAGACATGGAAACGGCACCTCGAAAATTATATTTCTTAGTTAGTATGAATATTTTCTCTCTGCATTTCTTTTACTTGCATTTACGTAGTATTTATTCACAAGAGATTTTCCAATTCTTAGATAGTGGTCTCACACACATGACAGACCTCATTGATCTAGAAGCCAAGATGTACAGATAATTGCAGTCAAAGCTGCAATTTAGCCTTTTTAATTCAAAAGTAACATCTGAGAAGGAACATTTCTGCATGAATTAGAATCTGAAGCTAAATAGTACTTTCTTTTCTTGCAATCACCTCTTCAGCTAACAGCCCAAACTGGACATTTACAAACTGGATTTCACCTTTACCTTAAGTGGTTCTATATGTATGAAGACAAATTCAGAATTTTTTTTTTTTTTTTTTTGTAACAGGAATTATGAATACATTATAAGTCAATCATTAGTTTATTCATAACATATATTTTTTTAATCAAACTGATCTAAACTGTATGTATACAGAATATTACTGAAACCATAGAAGATGCAAACAATTCCTTCTCTCAGTCCCAAATGAGAAACTGAGCAAATGCCATTTTTAATTATAATACTAGACGGAATTTCCACATGAAAGTCACAAGAAATTGGAAGTGAAGCAATAAATACATAGCATCAATTTTTTGTCTTAATTGTACTCTTTGATTCTAGTTCACCTAACAGTACTGTATTGAAAATTACTCATGTTGTTGCATTTTACAAAAATTACTAATAGTTCTAAAATTGTAGAAATAGATAATTTTTCACTGAGCTCTATGTTTTCCCCTCAAAACGCCCACACAGGCATCATTTCAGTTTGATAGTATTCATATATGTGCATCAATAGGAAAAAAAAATCTTTTGTTTTGACTGAAACTGGACAGGGAGGAACTGGGCATAACTTTGGAGCTAGTAACTCCTTAGAAAATGTGTAATGCATCCCAGCACTTTCAGCAGTTAAACTGAAATTTATTTGCGTAACACACAAAAATGTTCCGTTTTTGTGAAAATAGGAGAAACCTCTTCATAAACTTGGTAGCTACAACTGTAAAAATATTTTAAGTTGATGCAGAAGAGAACATGTTTTTATTCTGTAGGCTTGTATTATGGGAAGCTTAAATACAGATTATCTCATTCAGTAACTCCCCACTTTACAGTAGTAGCAATTCATTCTAATTGCTTGGGTAGCACACTCAGGAAAAAGAGTATTTTTCCTTTTCACTGAATAATGTTTCATGTTCGGTTAAATGCAGGAAGTTACACCACCATTGGAATGCGATTGTCTGCAACTGCAGAGTTACTTCGTATTTGTAGGTTTGTGTTTAGCTAAATATTAAAATGTTAGCCATTTAGCATTACTTCTCAAAATATCTTTAACTTCTAACTAGCTAAAGTAAAAAGGAATCTATCTACTACAATCAAAAGAATTTTAAACCATGCATAATCATTTTTCACAGAATTTTTATCCTCCTGTATGGAGCAGATTATAGTAAATGTAATTCACACATGCTGTTTCTTATTCAGAGGAAAACACAGAATAAGGATGTGGAGAATTTCTAGCCAAATCTTCGTTCAGATCCAAGATCCACGGACGCCACTGTAATTGAGAGACATTCACAACCAGATAGCTGTAGACTTCATTTTCGTTTAAAATAATACCTCTTCTACATGAGTTCCAACTCAAACATTAATGTTATTTAACTTCTAGCAAGCTGCCTTGAGCTGAACTTACAACAGATTACAGTTTCTTGTTTTAATTTCGTTCAGAAAAGGACATTGCTTAAAACCGTATACTTATAGTCACATGCAGATTATGTAAACGTGCTGCTTCTTTTCAAGCTACAATAAAATTATGTGTAACTAATAACATTCTTCTTTTGGAATTTGACTTGCCTGGCAGTTGACAATGGAAAATGAACTATTCCTCCCATACCTCAATATATACGCTTTACTATGCAAGTTATTCAAGTTCAGCATGCACAGCTTAAAAATGCCTACTCATAACGCCTAGCCTCTCAGAAATCTGAAATGGGTAATTAACTGTCAAAGAAGCAGTTTTATTGCTTTCAGATTTCAAATAAGTTGTGATTTAGTTCCACTGTTCTGACATTCTGCTTTGTATCAAAAAGAATGATTTCAAAAGCCACATTTAAAATTTTATAATAAGAGGGGATACAGTGTTTGCATTATATCATATTAAAATGTGTAAAGTAAAACCAACCTCAAGAAATATTAAAAGATGCATAGCTGCACAGTGATTTTTACTGGAGCTCCTCACCTACATAAGAGATGCTTATATAAATTTTAAAAACATTATCAATTTCCTACTGTTTACACTGCCAGCCTACAAAGAAGAAAACCTGATTAAAGCACCAAAATAAGATGATTTCCCAGGTGATCTTATTTTAAAATTATCTCTAAAATAACAAAGAGCTGCTTCCTCAGCTATTCCATACATACTCATGTGCTGCTTCTCTGCTTCACCAAAGGACACTCCCCCAAACATCTGCAGCTGACCGAAGTCACTTCAGTCCTTTGATTTCCGATTTGAAAAACTTATACAAGTATTTAGTCAGTTCAGTAACCTTACAACTTTGACAAACTTTCATTACTGTGACTAGAAAATGGCCATAAAGACAATCACGTTTTAAAATTATTTCATCAGTTTATCCTGTTCTTGATTTTCCACACATAGAATCTTTATAAAATTTAATTTGCTAAATTTATTTATAATTTCAGTTAACCATCCCATATTTGTATAACTTTTAAGCAATGCAACACACTTGAAACTGATGTTCAGATGCCAAAAGAAAGAGGTATCCTTTACAGAGACTTCAGTCTAGTTTCATTTGGCATAACAGAAGGGATCACGCCTCTCAGAATCCATAACGAAACCAGCCTGATAACCAAACACCACGCTTTCATATATTCAGCTTCATATATTTCCAAAAAAACCCAGTATTTAAAATATACTGATTTTAGAAACAGAATCACCAAACAGCTTTTGACACACAGTATCCATACTATAGCATTTAATACTTGCACTTTTGTAAGAACAAGCTAAAGTGGCATCTATTTCCACGAGCAGAAAGGGTGAGAACCAGTCAGTGATGGGAGGATCAGTGAGTCTACACCTCTGCCTCATGACAACGTTTTTCAAAAATGAAAAATAGGCTGCTTGAGTATTATTTTTTCCCCAAAATATTTTCCTGCTGTAATAAAAAAAAATATAAAATTTCTTTTCAGAATTTTAGCACTATGTCTAAGCTAACACTAGCTGATACAACACTATAATCTTGGCAAACGTTCCAGCACATGTTTGATTTGATTTATTAAAAAATTATTTCATGGGTGCTTGCTGAGATAAGTTAAATGAAGTCAAATAATTGAAAGTTCTACGTTGCTGAAGCACTGAAATTCAAAAAAGTTTTTCCAAAGGAGAAGCTTCCCCCCCCCCAATAATTTTAAGCTTCAACCACTCCCCTAAAATTTACTAAATTATCACATTTTAAAAATACATAAATTCACAGTCAAGGAAGCCAAGGTAAATCTTAATGTTGCTTTTCCAACTTGTAATAATCACTAAATAACATTTTTCTCCTCAGTGAGCTACAAAGATAAAATTGAAACTATTATACTTTTTAATTTGAATCACTATGACCTCTATTCCTAATCCATCTTTGAAGCATGTTTTTATTATGAGACGAAAAAAGTGTTTTTATTATGTAGTCCCATTTAAATGCATTTAAAATAAAAATACATGAAACTCAGAAGTAGCAACACATTTCTGAGCAAAACATTACTGTTTAAAGGAATAGCAAAAAATAAAATAGTACTTGAAAGAATAAAAGTGTATTTAAAAAAATAATTTTCTTCTTTTGCACCTCTTAAGAGAGTTAAGCTGTAAAAATACCTATAGATATAATAAAATAGCTAAAAATGTATTTAAAGTTATTTTCCACTGTGATCAGCGGTTTTAGAAGTGAAAATAAATGACATTATCACGTGACAGGACAGCATGAGACACGTAGCTTTAATATCGATTTGAAATAGCCATTTTCAAGGAACAGTTGAAATAACAGGGGCTAAACGTTCAATGTTTGAAGTAAGTACTGCTAGAAATGGCAAAAAAAAGTGTCAATGGAAATTCAGTCACCACACAGACTCTTCATTTTCCAACATCAATATACTGAAGAGAAGGTCTCAACTTCAATACTTACATTCAAAAATTATGTTAACAGCAGAGAAACCTATGCATTTTAAATTTTTATATTTGTTAAATTTGTTTTACTTTCTCTGCAGTACATTGCCCAGGCAGGAAAATAAAATTGGTAACCTCTCAGTACTGTAATTTATGATGCCACAATTCAAATCACAGCAAGTAACATTTCACATAGTCAGCAGTGAAGTAAGATCTGTAGACACTAAATGAAACATGTATTTAAAGAGAAAAGGAAAAAAGAGATACCATGCACAAGGTAAACTTTAAAATTAAATGAAAAATACATGCCGTTATAAATCAGACTAAAAGTATTAATTACAGTATGTTTGACTATGAAACACACTACCCAATGATTTTTAAATTGTAGCATCCCAGAAGAAATTTGAGTTAACAATAACAGAGTAACTTTTACAAGGAGCCATTACTCTATAGGGAATTAAACTACAAAAAACTTCTTTATTATTCACAGTAGCCTCTTATAGTCCAGTGTCACACCTGCTCATTAAATTTATTCTATCTTTTCCTCTAATAATTTTATGCCCTCTGATGATTCCATACATGTAAGATAATACTGTTCCCAATCCAAGCCACTGTAGATGTGTAGAACATTCAGCTGGGAAAGGGTACAAGCTGGTTCCAAACCACCTCCCTACCAAATATAAGTATATTCACTTTAAACCACAGTTGGGTAAAAACAGCTCTATGAACAGGTATCACAACTCCAGCTTTCCATAATTTCTTCATAAATGTGCACATCATGAAGGGTCAGGTTCTCAATTTGGTACCTGCGACTTCTGTCCCTGGTGGAACCTTGGTCCAGCTCAATAGGATCAAGGTACAGAGCAACTAGTAAGGTCCTCTGGGTCCTGACACCCATTCAGTGGACGCAAGGCTAACCCCTGGGACGCAAGACCCATCCAGCTGGCTTCAGTCCAGGCTACAACTCCTCCCAGATTCCATGAGGGCACTCAGAAAAAGTGGGCATTAATAACAATATAGTCCACATGCCATTTAACTTTTAACTGGAATACAGGGGCAGAATTCAAGTGTCTGTCTTCCTAAACCTGTTTGTAGGTAGGAGACAGATGGGAGACAGATGCCCACTTCCCCAGAATGGGCGTTCTTGAGCATACGTTGAGGAAGAAAAGTTAAGTATGCTGTAAACTATCATACTGAATACAATTACAGAATAATTTAGGTTGGAAGGGACCTCTGGATCATCATTCAGTTTAAATTCCCACAGGGAGCAGTAAACTATGGAAGTTACATAAAAGACTAGGTAGTCTTCAAAAGCTTACAGGACTTAATCGCTGTCTGAGCCTTAGGTGGATTTCAGTGTCCAAATCTCAACTCAAGCTGATTAAATTTTGCCTAACGCTGAGGTTAATTTTTCATTAATGCAATCCATAAGTTCACATATATTGAAATTTCCATTTTTCTGCCGCAAGCATTCTTTACAAATGCCATTAATGGAAACCTACTTACTTGCACAGTCCAGTGTCTTGCCATTGCAAATAAACATCAACTATAAAGCCAGGTGCAATTTGAAATGCTCTACCTTCATTTTCAATAGCGTATAGTAACAATTTGCATATTCCAAAATCCATCTGTCTTTTTCCCTACTAGCAAACCTTATGCAATTCATTTCCCAGCTAAACTCCTTAAACTTCTCTTCTGGCTTGTTCTCTTACTCAAAGTTTTCCAAGTGCTGATGAAACCACTGTACATTACTATCACTTCAGGGCATCACAGGTATTTCAACCTTTCAGCAAGAGATTTTCCAGTGGTTTACCCTCACCTTCAAACTCAATTTTTTATTTTTATTTTTTTACTTAACTCTCACACTGTAACTGTGCTCCTGCAAAAATTTGCAACTCATTTCCTCCTGCTCAACACCTTTCTGTCCTATTCTTTCTCCAGTATTAAACTTTTTATCACTTCCTTCCCCCGGCTACTCTGGACTCACCATTTCCATGAAGATTCCTACACAATACCCTTAGCTCCAACAAACTGTTTGTTCATGAAAATACGCTTTATTTATTTTGGAATGTCACATACACATGATCCAGTAAGACTAAGAAATCGCAATCCCCTACCCATAGAATCACAGATTTACTCAGCTATTTTCTCTTTGATAGGTGACTAGATTTTTTTGCCTATTAAGTCAGCTTGGACAGTAAGATTTCCAAAACAAGGTATGTCTTATTTTTTTCTGAGAATGCCATAGACTATAAGGGTACGATGCAAAAGCCTAAATTATTAGGTCTTTATATCTAGCCACAATAGGGAATGTAAGCGAGAAGAGCCCAGCTTCAATAGACATCATTATGCTGACAGTGAACAGGAACAGTAAAAATCACCTAACGCTTAGCACCTCTCATATTGTCGCTTACAGAGAACAATACAAGAAAAACTCTACTATCCTTTGGGATGTACACTTTTATCATGCTAAAAATTAAAATACTAGGTTTATCACCTGGTTTGGACAGTTTTTACTATTTAACTAGTTAAAATAACTACACAAATAATAGAACAGCAGGGGTTGGAAGGGACCTCTGGAGATCATCTAGTCCAACCCCCTGCTAAAGCAGGATCACCTAGAGCAGGTTGCACAGGATCGTGTCCAGGTGGGTTTTGAATCTCTTCAGAGAAGGAGACTCCACAACCTCTCTGGGCAGCCTGTTCCAGTGCTTGGTCACCCTTTGAGTCAAGAAGTTTTTCCTCATATTTGAGATGGACCTTCCTGTGTTCCAGGTTGTGCCCATTGCCCCTTGTCCTGTCACTGGGCACCACTGAGAAGAGTCTGGTCCCATCCTCTAGACATCTACGCTTTAAACATTTATAAGCATTGATCAGATCCCCTCTCAGTCTTCTCTCCTACAGGCTCTCTCAGCCTTTCCTCATACCAGAGATGCTCCAGTCCCCTCATCATCCTCGTAGCCCTCCGCTGGACTCTCTCCGGTAGTTCCCTGTCTGTCTTGAACTGGGGAGCCCAGAACTGGACACAGTACAATAATAGTAATAAGTATTACAAAAGCTGTAAGGCAGGATGCTTCACCAAAATTATGATGAGATATAGAGAATTTTTACTTTGATTCCTTTTCAAACTTTATTCTGTGGCTCAAAAGTAATAGGAAAGTATGATCCTCACCTTACTAAAGAGGTGTATATATATAAAAACACCTCAATATATGTTAAAGAAAGTCCTACATTATATCCCACAAAGAACACCCTACCATAAATTTGAAAGTGTTTGTAAAAGCCAGTATACCTGTCCTCCTTTGAAAACTGGGTATGTCAGATACCACACAAACGAGGTGCCCCAGACATGGTGCATCCACGTCTATCCTAGCAGAGAACAGAGCATGCAGACAAGCTCATGTCTTTTCAGCTTGGTTTTCAGACTACAAATATGCAGGCAGGAATAAAGAAAAAGGATTTAAAATACCAATCTGATCTACTGCTATACTGAATAACAGTGCAGTATTTTTATGAACCCTCCTGATCACCTGAAAAGATGCTGCAGAAAGATGAATGAAAAACATGTTGCCATACATATTACTTAACATAATTTAAGCTACATTTTGTTGTACCATAATAAATTTAAGCAAGCCAAGAGCACACTGTCAAAAACTTTATAAACCTCAAAATTAAAACTTTATAAACCAGAAAAATGTCAATATAATGAGAGCAATTAACTGCAGGAAGAGATTTTAAACACTACATCTATGTATAAATGAGCAGCATGGCTCATAGTGACAGTATCTAGCCATTCAATGACCACCCAGGTACAAAGAAGTTTAGAAATGAATAAGGTACTTCCTATAACAATCTCAAAGCTTTCTGACCACACACAGGCTGTGTGGCAAAAAAAGAAAAAAAAAATAAGGAAAACAGTCAAACAATTTAAACAAACAGAAGTTTATACATGTCTTTTATTAAAAAAAGAAATTCTAATTGATAACATCCAAGGCCTGAAACATAAGTAGAAGAGGCCAGCCATGAAAACGTGACAGTAAAAGGAGACACGAACCATTTCTCACTTTTTAACAAAATCTTCATTGAAAAGATTGAAATGTTATCATGAAATTCAGTTACAAGTAAAATTCAAATCTATAGTTATTATATGCATTCTAACTATATGTCAGGCAGATCAGCCTCAAAATACATTGACATAACTCTACATAGATACAAGTACTCCATGTAGAATATACACATTTAAAAAATGTTACTCAAGATGACAAAACCAGCATCTCTAAGCATGATATACTTTTTACAGTAACAACTTGAGGACTTAAAGGGATCATAGAATGGTTTGGGTTGGAAGGGACCTCAAAGCCCATCTAGTTCCAACCCCCTGCCATGGGCAGGGACACCCTCCACTAGACCAGGTTGCCCAAAGCCCCATCCAACCTGGCCTTGAACACTGCCAGGGAGCCAGGGGCAGCCACAGCTTCTCTGGGCAACCTGTGCCAGGGCCTCACCACCCTCACAGGGAAGAATTTCTTCCTAATCTCTAATCTAAATCTACCCTCTTTCAGCTTAAAGTCTTATCACTGCATGCCCTTGTAAACAGTCCCTCTCCAGCTTTCTTTTAGGCCCCTTTAGGTACTGGAAGGCTGCAATAAATCATAACAGGAAACATCCATAAAAGAGAAGACAGATGGGTAGATGGGAATAGTTGGAGTAATCATGTCTCGTTAGCTATCTGATTACTATCAGCAGTGGCAAGGCATTACAGCAAAGGCAATGAAAGACATTTAAATTCTCTAAGAGCTATGCTTATAAATATCCATGCTCTTCACCTCGACTGTTTGCTGTTTTCCAGCACTTCAAATGACATCCTTTCTTTTTCACTGCAAATCATGGAAGATTTTTCTGTTTCACCTAACACTTCTGTTCCTCCACCTAAATTTCCTTCATTTTGTAGAAAAAAAGGTTCTTGGAGAACCGCGGTTTTGCTGACTGTTGTAATAACAATTTATCTTCTCTCATCTGTGTGGGATGCCAAGCTTTTAATGGTTAATATATATCAGTCTGTATATCAGTCTTTATTTCTCCAGTGTTGTTAATATTTACTTATCACCTTAAATACAAACATTTATATGACAGTAGCAAAGAAGTACAATGTAAGGGTAGCATGAAGATACCATAGATAATTTTATCTTATACATACTATGAATAAAGAAGAGCTATTTAGTAAGCTATAATTTTAACATACAGTATACATCCCTATTAGAATACGTAATCATATTCTTCAGCTATTTTTAATGCAACAATTAAATACTCCAATCTTGTTATAGATCTACATGGTGCTTTCCAAAGGACAGTAATATACCTGTACAAAAAAGATACACCAATGTTGGAGATTACTAATACTTTAACTATATATACACACACAACATGTTTTTTTTTTTAGACTTGTAATTTGAAAGTTAGAACTATATTAATTTTCGCCAACCATACACATTTCCTGTAACAGGATTAGGCTAACCATAGATAAGCAGACCATTTTATATATATTTTAAACACTTAAAAATTTGTTTCTAATTTAGAATTGTTCTTCTAATACCTGGACATGCCTTATATTTTAATGTGTACTGCAGGTAATACACCATTAATACAGTTCTGCCACTATAGATCACATATCATTTTCTTGATTGTCCAAGTGCCTCGGAAATTATGTGAAGATATCCCTTTTCTGGCAGCATTGTTTCTAGGCTTGTAAGTGTTAAAAGAATTAAGACACAAGGACATAACCTTCTATTTTCCTTAACAGAATACCCTCAATAAAAATACTAGAAATGCAAGTGTTACAAAAGATGTCCAAATCTTGAAAAAATAGTAACACATATTTAGCTTTCAGCCATGAAAGTGTATGAATGTATTGAAGTGACCAGCATTTCATTTCTAAGGTTTTAGAGACATGAACTTTCCATAATTCATTCATTTCTTGTAATTTCCTCAAGTCTCCTGATGCTGACTCATTTTACTGGCTACAAAAAGCAACGGACCAAGACTATTAAGTAATGATTTTCACTCAAAGCAGGTATTTATACTCATCTACACTTTGTGGTAAAGTTGCTGAAAATAAAAACTATTATTTCAGATCACCGAAATGAAGTGTTTGCTTAATTAAATATTTAATCAAAACAATCTCCAGTCTTCCTGAGTTGGCCATAGAACTTTTAACTCCTATATAATACTCTCTGCTCCAAACTATTTCTGTCATGGAGAGCTACACATTCAAAACCAAATATTAACACATAATTCACCAACAAGATTCATTTCACATCTTAAGGAGGAGGAAAGAAAAATCTTTTAGGAAAGAAAAATCTCTTACTTTTGGGATATCTTCTCTGTCTTAAAATTTGCCACATACACAACTTGATCAAAGAGACATTTCCATCAGCAATTGACCAACATACTCAACTGTTCAGCATCATAAGGGGAAAAACTAATAACCTGTGGTGTACTATTATCCACTTAAAATAAATTCCAGCCTTGAAACATGCAACAGCATCATAAAAATAGAAGTAGCACTCTTTATTATCTGAAACTACCAAAACGAACAGAAAGCTTGAAAGTGCTTACAGCGTGGTTTCCAAATATCCTGATGGAGACTGTTTACAGGTTAGTTAAGACTTTACCGAATGCCAAAATTTAAGGAATAAGGAAAATGTACATAACTGAAATTTAGCAATGGTTTTTCAGATAATTATCCAAGAATGGAAATTTTGAATAAGCCCTTAAATACCAACATGCTGATATGTATAAAATATAATGGTCTCTAACAGCCAGTAGAAAAAGAATGGAAAAACATAATCAAGCTACGCTAAATAAAGCCTCCTGAGTTAGCAAAACAGATTTCACATAGCCTTCAAAGGGAAACATTGCAAGAAAGGATCTTTCATTCAGATTTTTTCAAATAAGCTATGTTTGCTTGAAAAACAAATTCAATACAGCTGAAAAGTTTTGCCATAAATTTGTAGCAACTCCCCTACAGAATAACTGCATAATATAAACATTTCTAGAGAGTGTCTGATAAGAATCGATGATCACAAACATGAATTTTCATTTAACTATTAAGAATACAAGCCATTCGTGACAAGACATCATCATATTCCCAAAGGAGGATATTATCACATATTGAAGGACTGAAGGTTTACATAAATTTAATTCTGTACGTTCACTCACAGTTTTCACTTGATATGGGGCATCCAAGCCAGTGATGGGATAATGATTTAGCAATCATTCTTTCCAGTTGGTGACCTAGAGTCTATTGACTCACCAAACACCGATGAATAAAAGCACTGAAGTGGTAAGTGTGCTCAGCCAGCCACTGATTAAATACACATTGTTTTCTCCAGCCTTTGCAAGCAACCAAAAACCATGGACTGAACTTTGCTGAGTACAGAAGATACAGTGAACAGGCTAAAATTCAAAATGCCCAAAAGGTCTCGAAACATACATGGCTTGCTTACTATGAATGGAAGATACAAGTTTGCATGTTGGGGTGAAAATTCACATCCAAGCATGATGAGAGAAGATACCAACAAAGCCGCTGTGCCAGAAAACCCCATGCTTGGAAAACCAGTATCTCCAACATTAGGGTCTGAAACAGTAAAATGGGCAGTAGCAGATCTATCTGCACAAGCAGACTTAGTGGTTTTCTGAAGTTGGACAGTGGGAGAGATGACAAATGCACTCATGGTCAGACATAAATAGAGCAGCATTGTTTCTTAAAGAATCCTATTCCCATCATTATTCTTGGTATCTATTCCTTGCAAAAGTTCAACTGCTCACCCAGTTTGGAGAACTAGAATAAATCCTTAGTGTTCACGTGCTATGAGATAATAACAAGTGCAATTCACTGCTTGGCACAATACTTATTTAAGCTGCCAGACTTGGTAGTGCTACATAAAACAAGATTCCAGTACCTGACTGACTGAAGGTAACATAGTTCATAAAATGCAATTTGCCATACTTTTTTCAAAATAAAAGTAATAGTAAACAGGCATGTTAATCTCATGGCAGACATTTACTTCATACAAGGATCATAAGCAATTCTGGAATCTTTAGATTCAAGAATTTATCACTTATCACTTGATTAAAGGCAGTTCCAGGTAAAACTGAAAGGTCGTTCATTACCTCTGGAGACTTTCCATGTAGATACTTGACCTGAAGGATCTACTACTGTTTAAAACAAAGCATATAAGTACTGAGTCTCAGTATTTATTTATTTATTATTTTCCTAGCATTCACCCATAACATCTACCCCAGAATCCAGTCTCCCCTCTCTCCACCCAGGCACACACATCACATTGCACTGTGCCACATGCTGAGATCCATCCGCCTTGGCCTCCAGTTGCTCCTTTCAGGCATCACAATCTCACCCAGCTGTCACTTCAATGGTTCAGCACTACGGCGCTGAGGACCACGCACAGAGAACAGAAAGGGATTTACTATGATGATCCATGTATCCATCACCACATACTTTAATTACCATGACTGCTGTCCAAGAACGAAGACCAAAACCCCCCAAAAAACTTATAATGGTACAATGCTTAGAAACCCATTGCTCATAATAGAGCAAAGGTCTGAAGCTCACGCAATTGTCAGTGTGTTGGTCTTCTGTTGTGCCTTTTATGTACCCATTCCTACCGAGAGAATCCATTTCAAATTGTTTTCTTGTAGGCTTTTCTGGACTCCATACTAAATACTCTGCTGATAAAGAAAATCCTATTCTTTCATTGAAAAACTAGTGTCATCCAATAGAGGGCAGGTGATAAGTGAAGGAAATTACTTTCCAAAATCTTTAAAATAAAGATTAGAGTTTACATGACTAAATGAAGTTCATATCACAAGAGATCCTATTTCACCTCCTTAAAAATGAAAATTGGACAAAATTAACTTACTTAACCATTACAAGCAGATACTTCTGCTGAGAAACATCAAACTTTTATCCAAAAGTTTCATTACATATAGTAAACCTTTAATCTGGTCAATTAGAAAATTGCTTGATTTCCCTGTCTTCTAAACTAAAATAAATGGAATTCTGTACCATACAAGTGATTAACGTTAACTTATTCACAATTCAACCCAATTCCATAAAGCCTTCTGGTGATAAGGTGGCATCTTGAGTTACATTTGGGGGAGCAGATGGGCACTGAACAACTTTACAAGGCGTTGGTGAAAGGTTTTACTTTGTGGTTGCAGCTGTAGTCTTTTCTACGCACTTGGGGTTTAAGGAAAGGGTTACAAAAGGGAAATTTTCTTATGCTAATTGCATTTTGAAAATAAACATTAATCTTTAGAGTATTACAGATATTTTAAGACAATTTTAAGGGAATTTATACAACAAGAAGGCAAGCAGAATATATTCTAAGTGTAAAATACTAGGTTTTTATTGTTGGCTTACTGGCAGCACCCTCCAATTTTTAAAAAATTGAATCTTAAGTGCTGATGTAACTTGCATAATTAAAAATGCCTACAAGAAGACCCATAGAGCAAGTTTAACAGTCACACTCTACTTTCTTCACACGGTCTAAAAAGACTAAGTAGCTCTTTAGAGTACTTTCGTCCATAGTTGTCAGTGTATATTACCACAGATTTAGCATACTAAATGTGAGGTTTATGACCATTTCATTTTGTAAAAGGGGAAATAAAGTCATGTCAACATTAACAAGCATAGGAAGTTTTGCCCTTATTCTGCTCAAAGCCAGCTGGACACAAGTCAGCTCTGGTTCAGAAACCACACACCTGCCTTAACATCACTATGAGTCAGTACTGGGATACTATGCCTCACAGAGAAGTGACATCACTTGATCAGGATTGTACAGCTAGTCAGCCACTGACAAAGGACCAAAAAAAAAATCAATTTCTTTGGTTCCACTCTGAAGTTCTAGTTGCTTTATTTATTATTCACCAATTAGACCAACTGTCATTACCAGGTTATCTCACAGAAATAACAGATAAAACTCATTAACTTTTCCAACCACTCCTCCTACCCAAAGATCAGGGCATTTTTATAATCAAGAGTCATGCTGGGTAAGCAGGAAGAGGAGACTTACAGAGGTAGAGGACTTGTTGCAAGCTACTACTAAAAGTTTAGATAGGTTCAAACAGCAGCTGGATAAACTCATGGAAGAAGCATTCATTGAGAGCTACTAAAAACAAAGATACCTCTAGCTCAGGAAGTCTGAACTACACATCACTAGAGGTTAGGAAAGCATCCTGTGGAAGTATTCCTATATGTTTGCCCTGTTCTCATATTATTTCCTTAAAATCCACTGTTGGCCAGCACTGGAGATGATATAACAGGTTAAATGAACCTTTGGTCTGATCTCAGTACAAAAGTTTAACAGTCTTAGTCTGGATGCCTTGGGAATAAAGCTTTAAATTTCTAATCCTACCATTTAAGGTAAGATTAAAACCAATTATTAAGGTAAAATTTTTTCTCACAAGGTATTCTTAATGTAAGCTAGTTGACAGACTATCCCATTCTTGTGTAAGTGGCCACTATTGTTTTATGCCATTTAGTGGTATTTCTGAACGGGATTAATTCAGTGTTTGTTTTGGTGTACTTAAGCTCATGTAGCCTTATATTTTGTCTTTTTGTCTTTTTACTTGGTGTTTCCCTTGTATCTATCACCTTTTGTTTTTTTTAAAACAAATGATGGAAGAATTGAAGCCAAGTTTTAAAGCTGAGTCAGGTACATTTTCCAAGTTTGTGAAATATGTACTGTCATTAATACAGGTAAAATTTGGAGTGTCCCAGTTTACACTGGTCCACTACTGAGGCAAGGAAACTGCAATCCTGGTAAAAAAGTTCTCCTCCTGAAAGTCCTAAAATATTGCGAGTTTTGAATTATTTTTTGGTCGCAATGTGTAATGCAATGTGTTTAAATCACAGCAGTCTTCCCTCCCCCAAACAAAATTTTCATTTTACATTTGTTACGTCAGCTAAATCCTTTACTAAGCATTTGAATGAAGAATCCAGTACGCTATACAAAGAAAAATTGCTAAAGGTGTTTTGGAAGTAGACACAAAACTAATCAAACCTCACAGACCAGCATCAAACCCCTTTTTGTTCTGTAGCCCTGTTAGAATGCTTTCAAACTCTCAAATTTGCAACACACTACAGAATCTTCCATTTATTAAATATGTAAAGTTCTCTAAACACCAGCATCATCAAAGTATACTATAGCTTTATCTGACAAATCATTTTGATAGCAACATCAGATTTGGTGCAGTTTCAACCCTAGCTATTGGGACACGCAGTATTACTCAACTGAGTTAGAGTATCTTACAGATTTGAGGCAGAGCAATTGCTCAGTCCTTAAGTGTGTCGTAGTGTTGAAAACCAAAAGTCTGTAGATCTAACAAAATGGCCTTTGAGGATTACAGGTGCGTCTGCTAGCTCAAAATTCCATATCTAGGATGCTTACAGATAAGAGGTTCTTTCCCATATACATGGGGAGAAAGAAAAAAAGTGTGCTCCTTGAAGTCTATAAAACATGTGTCAGTACATCACAGCACAGTTAGGGTTATGACACCGCTCACTGAAGTCCCATGTATCTGACCACCAGGAAAGGATTATGGTGTGGTACCGATGACTTGAGAAGGTAACAAACCAACACCTTTCCTTCAGTGAACGATCCTATGCATCAGCCTGGGGGCAAAGGAGAAGCAAGAGCACTACTCTCTGCAAATGCCCAAGATGTGGATACCAACCTGGTAGGGATGAGAGAGTTAAAGCTAGGCTGAATGAGCATTGCTTTGAGAGCACAACACTTTGCAGGTCTGAAAACTCTTACAGAATTAAAAAAGTGAATGAATTCCAATGCCAACAGCTCACAGTATGTGCAGTCCAGTTTTGGGGAAAAAAAAAAAAGAAAAGAAAAAAGAGCTTAAACAGTCTTCTTCATATTAAATACAAGAATCCTTCTAGAGAATAGAAAAAACTGATAATAAAGGATAGGTTATCACCCAATTGTATCAATATGGGTTTTAAAAGTGAGGAATTGAAAAATAAAACCTGATTTAATCTACATTAAATTATTTCTCCTTATTCTCCATACTTGTGGAGCGGGTTATGTCAACTACAGCAGGAACCTGAGTCGATGTGATTGACCTCATTTAGCCTTCCACTTGTGCTTACATGAACCTGCAAGACAGCAGTCTTTCCTCTCACATGGCATCAACATGTCTACAGTCTTTAAATTACTTTTAAAATAAGAAAAAAAATTGAGCCATGAGAAAGTGGCTGTTATTTCCGAGACCACTGTTCTCTCCAAACGTTAAATTGAATTAACTCCTAGCAAAAATAACTAACGATATATATAAAGCTGATGAGAAAACACCACTAAGGGCAAAGAAAAACATTTTAAGCTTCAACACGTACTTGTGATCTGCCACTCTAGAATACTTTCCTCCAAAGTACCATTTTTGGAGACAAATCACAAACCAAAGCTTTAGAGCTCACATATCAGTTAAATATTCATGTGTAACTGAGATTTTCACATTACTTTTAAAACACTGAATAGTCTAACACCACAAAAATGAAGATTTAAAAGACAGTTACTCTTTACTACATTTATTTTCACAAGAACATCATTTTCAGTTTATTAGCTGCTGTCTTCCCTTCCTGCTTATCTGCAAACCACTATTTTTCCATCTCCGTTTCCTCTCCTCAAATCCTCTTCAAAAATAGAGGGAATTCCCTTACCAAGGAGAAATTCTGTAACAATAAGAGAAATAAAAATGAAATGCTTTACAGGAATTCATAAATAAAGGTCCTTCTGTTGCTCTTGGTAGGACTACAGCTACAGGATTCCTTAGAAAATGCAAATGCTTGAAAAATAATAAAAGACTGTTTTCCATGGGACTGAAACTAGTCCAGAACTAAGCTAACTCTAAATCCTTGAAGCCGTACATTCACTAATTTACCTGTGCTCTTTTCTCACATATATTTCTGCATTGCTAGTTTCAACACTAACATCCATAGCAAAGTGGAAAAACACCCGATATCCTTTGAATATCTTACAGCAACATCAGACACTGGGCGCTGCTCAAGTACACTAATATACACATCATCATGATCAAGGTACTCACAGCAGTAGGATTCACTGGTGTTTGCCATTCACCCTGAAGAAACTAAATACAGGCCAGAAAGCTGAAAATTAAACAGGGGAACCAAAATGAAAGGAAAGATAAGCATACAAATGCCACATAGTTTTGCTCCAAAGAATTCTCTCAATTTATGTGGACCAAGTGACAATTCATTAGCATCTCAAGATTTTGGGCTTGCATCTATACAGATTTCTTTCTTCTCCTTCTCCCTCTGAACCTGTATTTATATATTCTTCTCTAGCCCAATATTTAATAATCCTTACTTTAATCAGAAAAGTATTTTAACCTATTATTCCCACACTGGGAATGCCATTTCTCTCTTGGCCACAGTCAGCTGTGATTATCACCTGCTTAGCCAGTAAGCACAGTGCTAACTGTGACTTAAACCTATGATTTATATGGAAATAAATATTGTCTTCCAAAAGATCATTTACCTCATCATAGTAATTACCTAGTTTTAAATGTCACTAAAGAAGTACATAAAAGTGAAAAACGATACATTATATATTACATACTAACAGTCAACAGCTTTTTTAACTAGTACTAATCCTAGTTACAGCTACTGTTAATTTCCTATATTCTCTAGGTTTCTGAGTGCAAAGGAAATCTCTAAATTTAAAGCTTTCCAGGCATGTGTTCATGATAGATCATTACACAGTTACAGCTGGGGAGGAGGGAAACACGAAGCAGGAACAACATCCTGTTTTAAGCCCCCAAAGTCCAGTTCTGTCAGAGGGATGGATGAAAAAAATTGAGTCACCACTTAAACATAACAAAAAGCATTAAACAATATAAGGCAATAAAAGTGTTAATGTTGATATAATCAACAATTCTATTCCTGAGTAATCTCTTAATCAGAACTAACTTCCAAAGTAACATACGCTACCCTTTATTTACATTTGTTTAGATGAATTAGTATTTCTAGAAGGGGTGGGAAAGGACTCCTTCTAAATTAACAAAAAAATTGTATAACACTCCCTTTACATTATCTTCTTTCCAGTAACTAGGACAAAATCCAGGAGTTTTCACCTTGCAAGATTTATTGTCAATTAAATCTCATCATACCTGCACAACCATAGAAAACAAAACTGCCACTCAGTAGCGTTACAAGCATTTCAGTAATTTTCTGTTTTATTTTTTAACTGTTCCACATCTAGGTACCAGACAGTGCCTGACCACAAACCAGCCAATGGTGCAATTATTCATACTATTGGTAATAATCGCGTCTGCAGAGTTGCAGCCTAAACCCGTAATTACATAGGCAGGATATCCCCAAGGCTTGGGAAACAGCATTAGTTTTACAATATGAATTTAACAAGCCAAAACTTATCCATGATTGAAAAAAAATTCAAGGAAAGCTTAAGCCTTGCCAATTATAATTGAAAAATTAAAAATACAGTGAGGACAAGAAACTGAATGTGAAGACAATGCTCACAATCAGGTTTTTTGGAGAACAAGACTAAAGGAGCATCCCATGGGATACAATACTGGACAGAAGAGGGATCCAGGAGAGCTGGCTGATTTTCACGGATTACCTCCTCCAAGCTCAAGTGGTCTGTCACAATGAACAGAAAATCAAGCAAAGGAGGCAGGAAGCCTGACTGGATGAGCAAGGAGCTCCTGACTTAAACAAAGAAAGGAAGCATAGAAAAGGTGGAAGCAGGGAAAGGTGACCCAGGAGGAGTAAAGAGACATCCAAGCAATGGGGTTGGGAATGCCAAAGCCCATATGGAGCCATCGGATGATACAATGGACTGAAACACAGGAAATTTCATTTAAACATTAAAAGACAAAAAAAAAGAGTCCCTTTTACTGTGAGGGTGGTCAACTACTGGAACAGATTGCTAAGAGATGTTTACGTAGTCTCAATCCTTGGAGATATTAAAAACATAACTAGATGCAGTTCTGAGCAACCTTCTCTAGGTGACCCTGCTTTGAAAAGGATGTTTGAACGAGATGACCTCCAGAGATTCCTTTCAACTTCAACTTTTCTGTGATCCCACTTAGACAAGCTATACAAATTGTGGGGATTTTGCCCCAAATGATCATTCAGTGCACTGTGTATGTCATATATTGTGCCATGAGGATTAAATTTTCAAAGTTTTCACAAATTAAGCAAGTAGTAGTCAGGGTGATTAAATACCTTAATTTGTATCAAGAAGGTCAAAAGTGGAATATAAATTACTTACTAAGCCCTCTAAAGCATGGAAATTTTGTAGGAAAAAACATGACTACAGAAGAATACAGTCCATTCATGCTCCTACTAGGCACACAAAGTTACAGTTAAGAAAGTTTAAGAAAGCAGACCAGACAAAAAAAAAAATATTCCTGCCTCAACAGACATGGGTGTTTGTGTACATACACATTGCTGGAATATGGTTTTTGCTTTAGGGAATATTCTGAAAAGAGAAAGGAAGGCTTCATTCATCTTGTAATGAAAGAAGTTTCAAGAATAAGGAATAATGGAACAAAACAATGAGGAGCTAAGGAACATTGACGCACATTCTCTAGATTCCTTAATAGTTTATGAAATATTGCTAAATACAGTATTATCCTGAAGTATGCAGAAAGGGAAGACAGAGCTGATCTCACAGGCAAAGCCAGAGGCAGAAGCACTCGCAGACTCTAGCTGACCAAATAGGGCAACAAAATTCTGATCTTTGCATGTACAAGGGGATGATGAAGTTGTTGAAGTATGGGCTGGATGAGCAGTGAGGTGGGTTGAAAATTTTCTGAATGGTTGAACCCAAAAGGCAGTGATCAGTGGAACAAAGTCTAGTTGGAGGTCAGTAACTAGAGGTGTATCCAAGGGGTCAACACTGGGTCTGACTCTGTTCAACATCTTCCTTAATGATCACCTGGCTGACAATAAAGACGAGCTCTTGCTACTCTGGCCCTTGGGTTATCCAACAATGAAGCCTCTGAGCATGCAGTAGGCATTTGTCAGGCATCATGTTACCTGTGGCCAAGCCTGTAGTTCTCTTCCACTTATGGAGTCAACTAGTGATAGCAAGAGAAAAACACCCCTGAAGTTGTGCTTTAAAGCACATTTCATGACTAAGTTTTCTTGGACTGACAGCAACTTTCATTTTGTTTGTCTCTGTTCAGCTCAAACACAGCCTTGACCAGTGAATAACCATTGGTCTAACTCAGTATGATAAAATACGTTTCATGAGTCTTCAGTTAGGTGGATTTGTAATGCATGTGAACATCAAAACAGCATTTGTTCACCTTGGTGGAACAAGAACCCTTTCAACAAGATAGAGATAAACAGACAATCAGTTGACAGTGAAAAATTGCCTAGCTAATTCAAAGATGAAAAAAAAAATTATCTTCATCAGCAAGACTTGCAATAACACACTTGTCCCCATGAAAGGCCTACTAAGCCAAGTACTTGTATACACCTGTAGTAAAAGTCATGCAATAAGAAATATACCTTTCGCATACTTAAAAGGTGCGCTGATTTTTTTCAAATGCTGTAATTCCATCAATTAGCGCTGATATTTATCAAATACCTATAACATAAAGAGGAGAGGAAAAAATACAGCATATTTGGTGTTAGCTCATCTTGGATCCAAAAAAACCTAACATAACTTTACATAGCATAACTCTGTTTAAACAGCAGCACAGTCACAAAGCATAGACGAATGTAAAAATGTAGGAATGTATGGTTACCGCTCAAGATGACACAAGTATTATGTCTGATGGTACATAAAAGCTGTCCTTTTATCTTCACTAGATTCTCCTCCAAAGTTTGCAATAATCAAGTAATATTTGATAAAAATACACAGTTAATAAATTCACTGTCATGACCAGCTTATAACATACCCTCCAATTTCTTAAGTTCAGCAGGACCCCTTAAGAACGTTGGCATGACTACATTATGTTATATGCAGAAAAATACCTTCATATTTCAGAAAAAATACATGATTAAAAAATGTATCCCATCTTAGATAAGCTGAAACAATAGTAATGATCAGAGGATCATGAGTTTAAAAAAAAACAAAACACAAGTCTATTGAGTATTTCAGCAAAACCACATAACTTTCTCAGGACTAACTGTTATAAATTAGTATGTTTGATATCATTTCAAAAGGTGGAAAGAGAAAACTAACCTATGTGTGATAATGTGTCTTTTACCAACTGCAGGTTGGAATTAACTTTCTTATTTTTTTTTTAAACAAGAAATTGGTATTTGATATCAGCCTTTTTTAGTAAAAAGGCCGCATGAAGTTAAGAGATGAAAAATGAGTTTATTTCATCAAAATTCTTCCAATAAAAAGCATTGAAAAATCCTGAAACTATGACCCTTAAAAAAAATCATAAAATTCCATGAAAATAAAATGAAGTTAAGAAAGTAAACTAACAATATATATTTGGTTCCTGATACATTTTTGCAATTTCTGCTTAGAGCTCAGGTATCCAGCTTGCGATGAAACAGAGGGCAAGTAAATCAACACACTAGAATATGTCTGAGCTGCGCGTGATAATACAGAGACTTACACCCCAGGTCATAGCTCCTGCTCAAGTCTTACCACAAGATATATAGTTTGATTACTGGTGTAACAGGACAAAGATCAGTTAACTTCTAATACAAGGATACAAACATTACAAATCCTACATACAGTCTCACTGAATTTACAGGAAGATACGATGCCGTACTTCACTACAGATTTGCAGATAAATTCACACGGAGGATTTGGAAGAGTATTCAAATAGTGCTTCAAAACCAAAGTCTTTCTGAAACCTTCATGAGTGTGTTTCAGTACCACACATGTTGCATTTATACTTAACACCATTTATAAAACTAGATCAAAAACATTTCTAAAGGAAACCAACTTCCATAAAATGGATTTTACGAGAATTTCATTCTTGCAAAATTACACTTGTAATGTACAAAAATCCTGCAAAAGAACAAATTGGTCTTAACAGACTCATTTTTGTTATATTTTTTAAAACCACTGTATTGATACAAGTAGTTTCTGTCCATAGCCTGGTGTTGTTCTATGCACTATAAAGTGAAGACAAAACTGCTGAAGAAGAAACAGCACTTAAGATAATTCTTTTCATATTAGCCCCTCTACTTTCTATCTGGAAGTCCTAACCATCTCAGAAATCTTTAGAGAGTATTGAGAGAGAAATTACTATTTAATTATATGAGTTTAAACTTCCAGAAGATACTTAAGTGCACAGCAGTCCTTATAATATAAGCAGTATTGGTAGTATTTATGCTACTGAGTTTCATTTTTTTTAAAGCACTGAAGAGTTTTGAGATGTGACAGGTGCCAAAGGGACTACTAAGCTACCAAATTCTACCTGACTACCACTTCCCAGAACTGAAATAGCATTACAAAAACCTTCCTTTGTTATCACTTAAGTCAATATGGAAATATTCAGGATAAAAAGATTATAAACATAAGAAACTATTAAATGACAACCACAACCTACAGGAGAAGAAAACACCAAAACCCAAAAAACCGACACAAACTAACTTTAAGCCTACAAATATAAGCTTCAAAATGCTATGCTGATCATAAACCAACAATTTACACTAAATACAAATACATTTCAAAGCATTTCAGAAGTGATTCAGAAAATATTAAAGTAATTCACAGTTCCAGGTAGGCGATTTTTTCCTTATCTTCTCATTCTGTGAGATGCCTGAGTGACTGTGAGCATAAAAAATACTCCAAGTAAATCACACAAACAAACCTAACCAATTGCAGTTTTTCTTCACTTCTAAGAAAAGTTATTTTCCTGAAGTTTCTATATTCAATTTTTAACTTCTTTTACAAATGACTACATACTGCTTCACGTAGCTGATCTGCAGAAATGCTGCTGCTACAGCTATGGTACAATGGCTTTTTATGGAACTGGGCACTGCCCAATTCCATAAAAATGTAGAAATAGTGGTTTAGTAGACATAAAGCCCTTCTTATTAAGGTGGAAATAGCCAAACACAGCAGGCGTCTTGCAAAACTCTGTCCTAAACTCCAGAATGCAAAAATTTCTCTCCTGGGAATTTTCAAGATTTAGACATGAAGACAAAGAAATACTTTTTGATTAAAAAAAAAAATAAAAATCCCACTATAATTACCCCAATGTAAAAAAACCTCAGAGCGGATTTGAGAATAGCAAGGACTTTAAATAACACTGCAAATAAGGTGCTGATCCACACCTTTTAAATACTTGTGAATATGAACTTTAACCATTAAAAACTTGAAGAAAGTAAAACCAAGATTTCAAAGCAGATTTTCAGAGGGCCTTAGGGTCAATATTGAGTTTTTATGGGGCCACCAAGCTCTGCCTTCGCATGTATGTGTGTGGCATGGAGGAGGGTAATAGCGAGGAATCTGTGGAACTGAATTGATTTAAGATATCTTTAAATACTTATTTATGATCTCCAACTTCTAAGAAGTTGGGATTGTTGATACAGACGGGAGAAAAATGCTGGCTTCTGAGATGGAGTGGGATGGAGCTATGATCAAAAGCTCTTCAGGATAAACATAAATATTTAATACTGCCTTCCTTAAATTAGCAGTGACTACCACCATAAACTTTCTGAAAGTCTTAGGGCAACAGTTAATCCAAAAAGTTTCACCTATGAATTCAGAAAACCAAAAGGAAAAATATTAACATCAACTAGCAGTACCAATTTGGGACAAAATGCAAAGATACACTTCCTTTAAAGGGAAAGCAGACTCCTTTTTTCTTAGCCTGGTGGTCTTAAAAAATGAAAGGTTTAAAAGTATTTCTCGGTATCTACCTAACCACCAAATGTAAATGCCGCTAGTTTATACTGTTCTTTACATAAATGATGATTTTTTTCTTGCCAAATTCTGCATTCAAAATCCACTGCATGGGTCAACAGGAGTACCTATTCTAAAATTGTTAATCCTTCTGTTGCTATTGATCCCAAACTACAGATATCATGTGCAGAAATTTTGTCATTTTTAGTATGGAATTAGTATAGTTAACAATTTAGCAACATCCCAATAGTAAATAAGTAATTTGTGCCTGTGACTGGTTTATGAAAAAAAAAAAAGTTATATATATATGAAGGAAAACTAAAGATTGAAAGGGAATTAGATGCTCTTTGCTTCATCCTGTTGAGATCTAAGAATTTCTTCTTTCCAAGCTGTCATCCTTCAAGCATGTATTTTTCCATAATCAGAACGTTACAAAGCGGTCAACAACTAGCATCCAAGGGCTTGGCTCTCCATTAATCTGCACTTCACACAATATTGTAGAAAATGCTGCTGATCCCTGGATCAGACGATTATCCATCATCTTCCTCAAACTCTTCTGAGAATTTCCAACTCTCTTCACTGTTGGTTCCAAAACTTTAGTGCTTTCCAGATTGGTCTACAACTTGCTCCTACATTCAGACTCAAGATTAGCCTTGATCTACACCTTTAACATCTTCAACCTAGTTTTCTAAGAAAACAGATGCTAAACATGTTTATATTATCATATGGTCTATCTGCCAGCCTCTCCTTAATGACTCGCAAACCACAAGCTCATTAACATCTTAAAGAGGTAAAAGACCCAAATAAAATTAAGTCCTTCTATAGTTTGGTTTAAAAAAAAAAAAGTTTTAAAAAAATCAGCAGCTATACAGAGAAGAGATGCTATAACAGAACTCCCAATGCTAAGGAAAGGGCAGGCATTACTCTTTATTCATTTATTTAAATGTTTTGGTTCACCTTCACAAACTTTTAGATAAATGTTACATATCTGTATTTACATTAATTGTTCTACACTCTCAGCTGAGAAAAATAAGCAATTCCAATTTACTTTACCCTAAAACAGGCTATATGAATAATCTAGTAGAGGGTTCCTCCTCTCTGTCATAGATCAGAAAGCAAAATTATAGAATAATAGAATCATTTAGGTTGGAAAAGACCTTCAAGATCATCAAGTCCAACCCTTAACCCAACACTGCCAAGTCCACCGCTAAACCACGTCCCTAAGCACCACATCTACACGTCTTTTAAACACCTCCAGGGATGGTGACTCCACCATTTCCCTAGGCAGCCTGTTCCAATGCTTGACAACCCTTTTGGTGATGAAATTTTTCCCAATATCCAACCTAAACCTCCCCTGGCACAACTTGAGGCCATTTCCTCTTGTCCTATTGCTTGTTACTTGGGAGAAGAGACCGACACCCACCTGGCCACAACCTCCTTTCAGGTAGCTGTAGAGAGCAATAAGGTCTCCCCTCAGCCTCCTCTTCTCCAGACTAAACAACCCCAGTTCTGTCACACTCTCCTCATCAGACTTGTGCTTTAGACCCTTCACCAGCTTTGTTGCCCTTCTCTGGACACAATCCAGCACCTCAATGTCCTTCCTGTAGTGAGGGGCCCAAAACTGAACACAGAACTCTACGTGTGGCCTCACCAGAGACGAGTACAGGAGGACGATCACTTCCCTAGTCCTGCTGGCCACACTGTTTCGATAAAAGCCAGGATGCTGTTGGCCGCCTTGGCCACCTGGGCACACTGCTGGCTCATGTTCAGCCAGTCATCGACCAATAGCCTCAGGTCCTTTTCCACCAGGCAGCTTTCCAGCCACTCTTCCCCAAGCCTGTAGCATTGCACAGGGCTGTTGTGACCCAAGTGCAGGACCTGGCACTGAGCCTTGTTGAACCTCATACAGTCGGCCTCGGCCCATTGATCCAGCCTGTCCAGATCCCTCTGTAGAGCCTTCCTATCGTCAAGCAGATCAACACTCTGACACAACTCGGTGTCATCTGCAAACTTACTGAGGTTGCGCTTGATCCCCTCGTCCAGGTCATTGATAAAGATATTAAAGAGAACTGGCCCCAGTACTGACCCTTGGGGAACACTGCTTGTGACCAGCCGCCAACTGGGTTTAACTCCGTTCACCATGACCTAGCAAAGCACACGCCTGTCCAAGCCATGAGTGGCCAGTTTCTCTAGGAGAAATTGTTGTCACCTTGTTGTCCTGTACATGCTGCGTGATGGCACTCAGGATAGATCCCCAGATCCTCCTTCCGGCCCTTCTTGCAGATGGGCATCACATCTGCTAACTTCCAGTCAGCAGGGACCTCCGCAGATGCAATGGTATGGATTGTTTGTATTTGCATTCACTTATCTATATCCTCTTTCACTTCATCTTTTAGACAGTAACAGGTTGCAGTTTTGCTCTTCACAGATCCAAATAACTGTGTTCTGGTCCATAATCACAAATGCAAGGTGCTAGAGTAAAACAGGGCCAGCAGTCCTAATACGCAGTATCTACTTAAAAAGCCAAGAACTATCCAAACTAGAAAGCAAGTGACAGAGAATGATGTATTTGGGCCAATATAGAGGAATTTCAAAATAAAGAAAAAAAAGCGAGTGCTCTGAAAATACTGGAGAAGATGATGCCTGAAGATTACGTTGCTCCAGAAGTGTCAGAAGAGAGAATACTTTCCTGTAGCAGAGAAGAAAGTCATGTTTAGAGAGTTCTATTTTACCCTTCATGGGTTTTTTTTCCTAGAAGAACACTTTCTTACAGCAAGCGGCCACCCCAAAAGGTCTTCTCTCTGTAAGCTTAGTTTACACCTGGTTTTTATTCTGAAATTCCATTAACGTTACAGTCATTACATGCCTGTACACAAAAATGTGAGCATATGTAACTTGATGTGTCATTCTAAAATTCATTTCCATGCTAACACAATTTCTACCTACAGACACAACCTCTCATCATGTTAACAAGAAAATATTTTGAAGAGCTAGAAATAAGAGTAATCACCTCTAGACAACTTATAATGCCTCACCCAGTTCAAATGCAGCATCAGAATGTACCCATTCACTTATACAAGATACAAATAGAATAATTTAAATTAATTCTATGCTGTACACTATCTGAAGCCTACTTTCTGGTCACCAAGAAATGTATTTATTCACATGAACAAAAATATAAAGATTTGTTAACCTTCTCCAGCAATCAGAAATCTGAAAATGTTTTCTTTTCCTGAAAAAAAAAGTTTGATATCAAGGCAGGTGGCCAGACTAACGTATAGTATTAGTGAATGCAGCTGTGATCAAAACTTAAGTTTTATGGAAATTTAGAAGAGTTGAGTACAGACTTAACAGCGAATTTCATAGATACTTTAGTCACACTCTCTTTTTTGTTGCATTCCATTGCTGGGCCCTGGTTTAAAGTATGTGATGATCCCTATAAAAGAAATATTACTTAGATTTAACTACATAAAATGGATCCAGAGAATGTAAACAAAGTTCCCTTTATTGTAACCACAATTTGATCCCACTAAGCCCAGAAGCTATATATATGGGCATACATCAGAATAATTTATTTTGCCTTTGGAATTCCTGCACCACCTTGACCTGAAGGACCTCTTATCCAGTTCTACTTCTGAGACAACTTAAACAACCTAGTTAAAAAAAATAAAATAAATACTTTTTTTTTCTGAAATATCTCTGTACACATTAGAATTTCGAGGAACACTGCAACTGAGACCTTCTTGTTACATTCTGCTTTGTTGTGTGGTTTTTTTTTTTTTGTTTTTTTTTTTTTTAATGAGGAATGAGGCAACTTTGGCTGTTCTTAGAGCTCCACCTCTCTTTTTTTACCACCTTCTTTTCCCTTCACATTTTATTCATCTCTCTCTTCCCTTCCATCCAGCATTCTTCATTTCTTCCATCAACTTCTCCTGTCCTATACCCTCTCTCTCACCCTGCTCTATCTACACAAGTCTATATACCTGCCTGAACCTCTGCCAAAAGTTGTAAGTTAAGAGACTGGTAAATCTGAAGACAAGGTGGTGGGCTGACCCCAGCCAGCAGCTAAGCACCCACACAGCTGCCCACCTCCTCACCTTCTCCCACCCACCCTGCCCCTGCAACGGGACGCCATCCCAGCACCATCCAGTACAAGACAGTGAAGTCATTTAATGTCACGTGGATTACCTAGCAAATAGGAGTACATTCAAACAAACCACAATTTAACGTAGATCTCAAAGTAAAGCTACGTATTTCAGAAAAAAATATAAGCCATTCCTGCAGAAATGGACAACACCCTAGAAGACAACACCAAAAAGAATTTGGTTAGAGAAAACATTCAATTTAATAGGAGGGCCCACTGCAATAAGTCAAAAATGTTTAATGAGATTATCAGATGTAGAAGTGGGAAGTTATTTCACCTCTCTATGCCTCATTTGTAATACAGATCTTAAAATTGTGTGCCCAGTCTCAGGATCCACTCTTAAAAGAAGAGAAACAAGTCATTGACTACAAAATGTATTTATAGCAAGAGACAGAGAAAATCCAACTTGTCAAGTTTAGCAAATAAACCATCAAGAGGTGACTCAAAATCCTAATGAAAGTATATTTGCTGGAGGAAGATGCACAAAAGAGCGGAGAAAGCCAAACTGACTGGAAATCAACACTAGACATACTCAAATTTGATTTAATACAACTACTTAATTAATTAATAGAGCACCAAAAGACATGGTAGATTCACTATCTTTTCATGTTTAAAATCCAAGCTGGATTACATTTTGGAAGAAAGTTTTAGTCAAACCTCCATCGACATTTTTGGCAGAAGTACTGTTTAACAGGGATAACTGATAAAATAGGTTAGGCCAGAGAAGCGAAAATACCCTTTTGGCCTTAAAATGCATAAACTGAAGATGCGTCCAATGGCTGAGTTAGAGCATAAGGAAGCCCGAGATATCCACGGATTAATTAGAAGATGTTCAGAATGAATGCAATACTGAAGCTCAAGGAAGTGAAATACAGTATCGCTTAGGGAAATCAAATTGTGCAGAGGAAATAAGTAGGAGGAAATATGTATTGGGTTACCCAGAACACGCAAAGGAAGCACCTCATAAATACAGCAACTAAATGAAAAGGTGGTGGCAAGGTCTGCTTTCTGTGGAGAAATAAAAAAGATGATGCAGACTGACAATGGAGCAAAGCAGGAGGACACTACACAAGCGACAAGAACTGCTGACATATAAAGGTATTCTTTCGACTGTGATCATTGTACTGGAAACACAAAGTATTTGCAAAGTGGAAACAGACTGCTTAGAAGTCATAAAAAATTAGTAACCAACTTAGTAGTATCTCTTATTACATTATGCATTTGATAATTTTGGCATATATAATAATCTCAAGGAATAACAATTTTTATGAATTATTTTTTCTTTAAAGTATAAGATTAAACGGTGTTCTCATATAAATCTAAGTAAGCAGCTTTTTACTTAGTTTGAGTGTGAAGCAAAACTCTAAGCAAATTTAGTCAGAAAACTTGTCAGCGATAAACATATAAATAAAGTTTCAAAAGTTCCCACTAAATTTATTAGGAACTGGATCAGGCCTAAATTAAATCTATCAACAATTAAATCTAACAAATTAAATTACCTATCTAAAAGAAAGTAGTTACTCATATAACTCTTAGCATCTTTAAATCTTTCTCATTTTTCAAATATTAGTGTCCATATTTAGAAACCTAAAGTGATTTGGACTCATTTGCAGAAGTGCTGAGCATTTGCAATTTGCCATGAAAACAACATGAAGTGCCAGAGCTCCACACCTACGAAAGTCTTACCACATTTCTGTAGATGTCCAAATATGGATTTATCTATTGAACTTCAGGCACCCACAACTGAAAAATGTGGCTTTCGTTTATAATTCTATTATTACATATTAATATTTATTGCTTTGATTCTGTAATTGTAGTTATTACTTCAGCATCTCTCCTACGCTACGCTATCCTAAGATAATCACTGGTTTAAATATCAGTGGACCAAACTGTTTTCATTCATTCCAATATTTCTTTCACATGTTAATACTTTTTAAATTAAATCATTCCCCCTAACCTGACATCACAGATTTAACAGTTACTTCCTGATTAGAGAGGAGAGGAAGATGAATAACTCAGACTTTTCAGATATGTATGAGAAATTTTTCAAAGTATACCTCTTGAACCCCAAAATCCCAACAGTTAAATAATTATAAACCAGATAGGTCTTTACACAGAAGTTTTATCATATAATTACGATGGTGATCATTTAGAACTATCCAAAATGTCTCCAGCATTTTTAAACAGCTAAGCAAAGTTATTTTTAAAATCAAACATATGTGCTTTTTTTCTGTTTATGTCTTTGGAAAGAACATTCTGTATAATGAAAAACACGACCAAATTTTTCACAGTACATCACTATAAAACCCTATAATTGACTTTTTGGGTTGGTTTACTCTATATCTATTTTTGTCCATGTAGAAAACAGCAATGATGTGGCGAAAAGACCAAAATGTAGGTCCCATTGCAGGATAAGGCTCCATCCTGATTAGTGAAGAAGTATCATGTTTTCCCTGGGAAACATGCCCATTTTGTAAAAGGGAATTCAGTCCACATGAACCTCTTCTTTAGGAAAAAAAAAAAAAAAAAAAAAAATCAGTCATTTTAAGCAGCACAGGCTCTAGTGATTGCTCTCAGCTTTGGCTAAGAATGACTCAGAGCCCTTCCATTAAACAGAATGCAACTCTGCTGATTAAGTTCATTATAAGATGCCCCAATATGAATTTCCTGCTTTTCACCAATATTCTGCAAAGCTTAAGAGCTAGATTTGCTTGTATTATTACTTTGGTTCAACCTGAAATGACGAAGTGTTTGACATCAACTTTTTTTTTTTCCCCAGAAGAAATAAACTTTCTAAAACCAACACTGATACAAGTAGAATGGTGAGAATATATTTACTGTTTCAATTGCTGCTGACATGACTATGCACATAACTCAATGCCAATGAAAGTCAACTTGAAATAGTAAGTCAGAAAACCCAGACACCTGCACTAAAAGAATTTCTCATTTTAAGTATTAACCACCCACATAAGTGAATTTAGATTATGCATTTTATTTTACGTATTATTCTCATTTCTCTTTGAATGGCCTTTAAGCTCTATTATCACATTACTTACATGGCCCAATCACAGAGCATAAAGAAACTGTGCAGACACATTTCCAAAGGAGTTCACATGCCAAAAAAAACCCAAACAAACCAAAAAAACAAAACAACCACCAAAAAAACTTCTACTTCTTTCAGAGTTAATTAAAATAAATCATACAGCATTAAACTTTAACTTAAAAGTTCGAAGAAAATACTGTTATCTTGCAAATTGTTTAACAGCAAGATATGCCATAATTGCTCTGAGGTAAATCTTGGAGAAATTGAAGATGACATCTAAATCACAAGCTTGGGAAACAGGGAACATACCATCCACTGTCAAAAAGAGAGGATAGATTTAAGAGGAAAGGTAAGTTATTTCCTTTAGCTCAGAGATGAAATTAAACTGCAGCTGCAGTCACCAATATGGTCATTAATATCAGATTCCCCCTAGATTTCAAAGAATCTGGGGTCTGATCTTGAAATGAAAAGTTCCAATAAAGCAGTTTAAAGTGCTGGAACTCAGGTGGTGTTTATCTGCTGGGGCTAGAGTCTCTTTAATGGGCTGCTCTTACAAATGCAGTACCTACAGGAGATAATCCTACCTTCACCAAGCCTCACTGAATTGTTTCCACAAGCAAAGACGCTGATTTACGTAAGCGAATGCAGAATCTGTTTCAAAGATCAAGTGTGATGAATGTCACATAAGACCTTAGGATTGACTGACAGATTGGTTTGGGTTTGGGTTTTTTTTTTAATTATTGAAGGAAAAAGGAAGATGACAAAGGTTGTCCTAATAAAATTGAAAATTCTTAGCTCAACTTATTTGATAAGTTTTAATGATACAAACATTATGCAGAAATGTAACAGAAGTATACAGTCAATTTTAACACAAGTATAATAAAGCAGTTGTACCCTAAGAAAAAAAAACCCAACAATTAAGTCAGCACATTTAAAAAGAAGAGGGAAAAAAAAAAAAAAAGAGAGAGATATTTAGGTCCAGCTACCCAGCCTAGAAGATAAGCTTTGATGTCAATAACACCACTATTTTCACCATTCACATGTAGAAGTACTTTAAAGACCTGCCCCAGTGACATACACTGCGCAGAACTACAGCAGCACACATTTATGACAGATTCTGACGGTAACATCAAAGTAACAGACTGCACTTCATAGCCCTGTTGTCCATCAGTTTGGGTACGAAATACTTAACCTGTGGGTGAAGCACGATGTTGCTGAGAGGGACCAAGTATCAATGTCTAAGCGAGTCAGCCTATGCTGCCTTCAAAGGCAGCAGAGAGGAATGTGTTATGATTCATCTGGCTGATTTTAGTGATTATCAAGTGAATCACTAACTAAAATTGCTTATTTCTCTCTGCTGGCTCTAGAAAGAAAGGTTATGCTTACGCTCTCAGGTGCGCACGCTGACAATGCAGACACACGAAGTTAATGAAATTAATCCCTCTTGCAACAACTATTTAGCCATAAACGAACTGGAAGAGAAGATTCATGCCCAGTTAACGCTCAGAAATTAAAAGAAAATCTACTTTGAGTTACAACATAAGTTTCTGCCACCAGTAAGAGGTTTCCCACCAAGGAGGGACATGCACTTCAACAAGACCCATCTTGTATACAGGAGGTGCTGTAATGAGAACTAGCAAGGTTCAGATGTACACTTTCCTGGAACTTGAAGGCAGTCAAAGCCATTCTCATCAACAGACCCCAAATGGTCTTGGAACTAGAACTGCCCCAGTATTTTTAAAATGCTATCCAGCCCTAGAGGGTTAAAATGTTCTGGGTAACAGAAGGATTAGGAGAGGAAACACACTAAATCTTTCTCTTCATCCAATGGAAAGATTACGCTCAGTCCTGCTCTTACACAGAAGACATTTCTGTTGGAATTCACAACAAAATCTATTATCTGTGGATATTTTTAATCACTAAAAACAACACAGGCCTTTAAAGGAAATCTCTCACTTGTCGATATCAATCTGAAACAACTGCGATTACCCATCACACAGGTAAACAAAACACTGAATCATTCAATCAACACGAGATGCAAGTGCCATAAGTCAACAGAAGAAGACTACAGAAGAAGAAGAAGAACAGAAGATGACGACTACTGCCTCAATGCAGAATCTTTTGATGACACCATCAAAACCATGAGATACTGTATCGTCACACATCACCTGTGTGTCATGGCCCTGATGGAAAGTGGAAAGACATCACGGAGCCTATTCACGCTTTCTATTTAGTTCCAACGAATGGAAATGCTTCTTTCCTTCTAGAATTATTAATTGACTAATTGAAAGAAATAATACGATAGAAGTACATTCTGTGGGAAGATATCTCGTTCGCAGTTGATGATGCTGAGGACAAGTTAGCAAGGCAGAAAGATAAACAAAGCACAGCCTTAGAACAGACTAAATGGGAGACTGTAAAACTTCCACTAACCTGTCTTACAAGTGTAATATCCAGCAACGGTAAGTACAGTTGCTATGTAAAAAGGGAAGCTGAATGCACCAATCTCTCAGTATCCCTCTCCAGCACTGCTTGTACTGTTAAGAAACAAAGCTGATGCAATTGCACCGACCAGTCACCTACCACCCTTTTTAATTTTGTGAAATTTTGCTGAAATCAGCCAATGAGCAAAGGGGTAACAGTGATGCAGAAGTTTTGTAAAAAATAAACTGTTGTGTAAAGAAAAAAAGCCTTAAATTGGCTGTGATCCAGTTCCCCTGCCAAATCAAGGCAGTAAAGACTAGAGCTGGAGCTTCTGGACAAGAGAAAAGTAGGACTCAAATATCAAAAAAAATAAGTTCATTGAGTAATTTGTTCAATGGTTTTATAACTGAATGCTTACACAGACAACAATTATCCATTAGTATTCAAACATGTCTTGGATCCTTGAGAGCTAGTACTCAAACATGGTTTGAAAGAAATGCAAACCTCATGATCTGAGGTTTAAAATTTTATCTCGGTATTAAGGATTACAATGAGACCTTCTTGGAAAGCTGGTTATCCCATATATCTACTGCAAAGTTTCTTTCATCTTTCTCTAAAACATGTGGGGATGGCCATAATACAACACAATACCTCAAGTTAAAGTTGAATTAAAGAATTCCTAAATTCATTTTATATATATCTTAGGAAATATGCTTGTATTTCAGAAACTTAAATCACTAACTGATGGTCAGGTGGGTTTTTTTCCCCCATATGAGCAGCCTGTTGAACAGCTGTCCTCTTTCACAATTCTGGTACTTTAAGTAACCAATTCTGGCCTCTGCTATGGACAAAGTACTGAAATACATGAACAAGAGACTTAATATTGGTTTGTTATAACAAGCCATAAATTCCTCCTGATTAAACGCTTTGTTTACATTTTAACAAAGCTATTTTCTTGCGACTTCAGGAAAAAAACAAACCAAAACAAAACCCAACCACCCATATTTATATTTGCTTGATAATTATTTGAAACTACTAATGGTACCACTCACATCCCCACATTACATCACTTGTCTGGCTCAATCCATATTCCAGGCTTTTCCAGAGATCAGCAAGTACATATGGCTATAGTGTTTTCAGTTTTCCACGCTTTCAAAATATTCACGCTGCTATAAAAATTAAGCAAATAAAAAACCCCTATAACGGCATTTTAGCAAAATCAAAATGAATTTGCTATTTAAGAAAGGATTGTGTTTGGGGACAGGGTTTTGGGGGTTTTTATTAGTCTGATACTATTACCAGTAACATCGGACACTTAAAAGGTCTATAAAGGCGATGCATAAAAATAAATGTCATTTTCCTTTTAAAAAATAGAAAGGATAACAATTTCACATCAAATGTCCTTCTCAGCCACATCGTAACGCCAGTCCACTTTCACCAAATACACAGATAAGCATGCACGTACACTGCGTAGGCTATCCCCCAAAAGCTTGTCATACGACCAAAATGTCATCCTATCTCCCAGCCCTGTAAAGTAATTTCTCAAAGTATAAAAATACATTTGACAATTGCCGATCTGAATTTCAATGTCACTTGAAAAAAAAAATCAACGGACCACCTTAAAAAGTTTTTTGGGGATGGGGAGGGCATTCACAGGCAGAAGGGGGAGGAAGAGAAGTTTACAGTTAAGCATGCCTTACTACGGATAGTCCATTTTAAAACGAAGAAATATAGATAGGAAAAGCAGCTCAATTACCTTGTTATCACACTGAGAGAGGCACAGGCTTCTAAATTATCACATGGCCATGAAGAAATCAACAGTCAGGCCACAAAACTGCTACCTCACAAAACTCTTTAATGGATGAGAAAGAGGAAGGGGAAGTTAGAAATTTTTACCTACTACCTCTGGAAATAATCAAGATTCAGGGAAAACAGGACTGAGTTTTATGCAACCATTAAAGAACCACTTACAATATGTGTGGTCCTTCTGTAACCCAAAAACATGGTATCAACGCTTTTAAATAGAGTTCTGAATATACTTCGGATGTGATTAGATACATTTTCACCAATCAATCTTTCAAAAGGAAGTTTTGATTTATTAGTCTACTGTGTTGAAATGTTTGAAAAAGAAAACATTAAGTGTTTGAATATAATCATCATAAATCTGTGACAATATAAGGATAAATCAGTCCAGATGGCAGTGTGATAATATTTTGTGTTTCTAATCTATAAAAAGATGTATAAAGTTCACCCTCAGGCATATATAAAAGCGTAGTTGAAATCTAAGATGATAAATGCTGGATTCAAAACTGAAGTAAGAAAAAAATCTCAAATAAGTGTTTATTAACAGAGACACACACTCTAGTTTCAGTATATTTTGCCTATCATGTTAAGAGTTGTTATAAATTATTATCTACAATGTTCTATTTTCAAACTTTACTGGAGCTTTTTTATTATTAAGCACACCTTAAGACTTAATTTTGTTCATACCTAAGGATGAAATGGAACCAAATTTATGCCCAAAGGGTTTCATCAAAGCATACTTTAGGGAATAAAGTAGGATAATAGTAAACACACCAAGTGAATCTCTCCCAGGAGTCAGTCATTTTAGATAAATTAATAGAATTTTTGTAGCCTTAGTAGAATTATAGAATCGTTTCGGTTAGAAAAGACCTTTAAGATCATCAAGTCCAACCGTTTACCCAACATTGCCAAGTTCACCACTAAACCATGTCCCTAAGCACCAGATCTACACGTCTTTTCAACACCTCCAGGGATGGTGACTCCACCACTTCCCTGGGCAGCCTGTTCCAATGACTGACAACCCTTTTGGTGAAAATTTTTTTCCTAATATCCAATCTCAACCTCCCCTGGCACAACTTTTGCCTTGTCCTAATACAACGGGTAGTCACGTAGCTTTCAATGGGGCTATCTCCTTCAGAAAAGGACTACGAGTTGAAGGTGCTGATTATTGAAACCAACATTTTCCAGACTTTAAGTGGTAATCCCTTTCCCATTTATGATACATACAGTCATTGAGGGTAGCCATATAGCTTTCAATAGGCCAATTCTTCCAGAAAGACCAGGCAAAATCTTTACGAAGATCAACAACCGGAGCACAAAATATCACCAAAGAACCAGGCTTAAAAGCGTTAACAAAATAAGGACAACATTTAAATGGAATGTGTGTATTTGGGTGTGTCTGAAAAACCTCAGATTGACTACCTTGATAAAATGGAACTGGAAAATACCTTGTTTTAAAAAGGCACTGTGAAATAAATATTTGGATGACCAATTAATTACAAATCAAATTAATACTGCTGAGGTTGTATGCTTTTGAAAATACTTCTGTAGAAGTACAGCCTACTTACCTGTACAAGCATAAGCAATTAAAGTTCTTAAGTTTCTGCATCTTGATTTTACACTGGTTATTCATTATTCACACACTAACATCAAATCTTTGAAGATTTGGTGACTTTTTTCCCCTAGCATAACACACTGTTACACTGTATGTAGCACTATAATCTAGATACTATTATCAGTCTATCTATACACAAATGATTCAGAATAGGGACCTGTATGCAGATCAAGTACTCTCCATAAAGGCCAGTACTGAATTCTTAGGGAAAGTCCCCACTTGGTTTTCTCTCCAACAGACCCAAAGTTTCGCCTAAGGTTATGACTAGACAACTGTGTTTTATAGCTATAGATAAACTTCACCGCCATGATCTTCTCCTATTCCTTTTTAATCTACTGTAATTTTTGGCTTCTGCATTAGCTTGTGGCAATAGATTTATGAATTCAACAATTTAATTATACCCCGTTAAAAAAACTCCTTCCTTGTGTTCATTTTAAGCCTGCCATCTGATAATTTAATTAGGTGCCCCTAGTTTTTGTTATGAAAATGGGAAATAATTGTTCCCATTCACTTTTTCCACATTGCTCATAATTCTAGATTTCTATCACATTCCCCTCCCAGTTGTCTCTTTCCAGGCGTTAGCACCCTGCCAAATCAGTTTCTCCCTGAACGGAATTCATTAAGTTCTTTTCTAATTCTAGAATATTGTCTTTGTAATAAGATGATCACAACAGCAGAACTACTAGTAACACCATTTCCCTCATATACTATCAATTCCTTTAAAATCTAATCAATTTCTGACAACTACTAAGCCTCAAGAACTAAGCTTTGAGAGCTATTAATTGTGAATCTCAGATCTCTTTTTCTGTGAAACAGCAGAGAGTTCATGCACATAACTTCATGCTTATCAGCAATGGATTTCACCTATTTTATTACCCACTCAATTCTGTGAAATCCTTGGGTGGCTCTACACAATCAGCATTTGATTTCAGTAAATAACTTTGCCATTAGCAAGCTTTCTCACTTCTCCAAGATCCTTGGTAGATCTCACAAGTAACTTTGCTCTAGCGTGAAAATAAACTATTCCTATCCTTAACTTCTCATCTTTTATTTAGCTGGTATCTTGTAAAAGGATCTCCTCTTTAAAAAGATCTCACAACATTCTGTAAAGCTATTGAGCCAGTGAGGCTACTAAAAAGCCACTAAGCAATTTACTAAAATGATTAAAACTACTGGAGTTCCACCAAATTCCATGCCAATGTTGCAATCACTTCTTAGCAATAAGACAGACCCTGAAAACACACAGTTTTGCAGCTCCTTTTTAGATAAGATGGTCAATATAAATTATGAATTATTTTCTGTTGAAACAAAGTGATTATCAATTAAATGTCAATACTACACAGATTTTAGATGTTCATTCTTCCAAGAAACATTATTTTTTATCAATAGCTATAGTCATTAAATAAATCCTTATTTTGTGCTACATGTGGAACAAGCAATAATAAACTACATTGAATACTGTTTGAATAAATTAAGTAGCAATACTTGAAAGTAATAAACATTTCTGCTCTTCCCATTTTTTTAATCAAAGCACACAAAAAGGAGCTACATATCGTGAATACAGGATATACAAAATGGGTAATCAACTCTCACATGACGACTGAATTTTGTGTTAAGCCATGAATGATCTAAATTGAAGTTACATAAACAGAAAACTAATGCCACTGGCAAACAGCCCCATTCTGTAACGTTCTATTTGAGAATCACTGGTTAAAGAAAAAGAGACGCTGAGCTTTGACAAAGAACGATATGGGAGATGACATCAACTTCTTTCAGCAAACGAGCTCAGCGTGCCAGCTAGCTGACAAATTAGCTTCTAAAAACCACTAACAGTAGCTTACAAAGTCACAGCTGTTATCCTGTTTTGAACAACAAAATGTTGATCTCAGTTGAAATGTCTAGTTTTACAGAAGATTTGTAAGTGCCCTCTTTTTTTAAAAAAAAAAAAAAAAAAAAACACACAACAAAAAACCCCACAAAGCAATAAGTTATACTCAGAAAAGCATAAAGGACAGGCAATGACTGTACTCTGATGACTCCATGGTGATGTTTAATAGACAGGATTAAGTATAACACTTGCTTATGTTCTGCACCCTCCTAAAACTTAAAAAAAAAAAAAAAAATCCCTAGAGTTACAGGCTCAGTAGCAACATAAATCTACCCATATGAAAGCACCATAGTCACTAGCAATTTCTTTAGCTAACTCAAGCAGTTTCCAGGATATTAATTTTGATAGTGGGAAGAAATGCATCAGAAAACTTGCAGGAGATTCCATTAAGGGAGTTAAATCAGTTGAAAGATGTTAATACCCTACTACATATTCTACAATGCTGACTGGTGGACAAAGTTGGAAAAAAAATCATAGCATTACTTAGCACTTCAACTACTTAAGTAGTGAATCTTCAAGTAGTGAAGATTTGAATCTTAACTTCTACGGTAAAATATCAGGCAGTCTTCTCTTTCTCAGTTACAAGGGACTAAAAGCTCTATTAAACACAGCAGAGACAAACTCAGTCTTAATGTTGGTACTCCTATGACCTTCATCATTGGTCAACCCTCAAACATTGAACATACCTTAAATGACATAAATTACATTTATTAACATTTTAAAAAAAAAAAAAAAGAAAAGAAAACTATCATTCCCATTTTACAGATGACAAAGTGAAGGCCAGAACTTGCCTAACCTCCTGATGGCTCAAAGAGAAGCCTGTAGTTCAGCCCCATAGCTAAACTCGCCTCTCGAGCGCCAGACTACAGCCCTTTGCCAGTACAGCATTCTCTCTGCTTTTTTACAGCTCTTTTACCTCCATAAAATTGCAATAACTTCAGCATAATTACTCCTGATTTATGGTAAATGAAAGAAATAATCAAGCCAAGACAGATGCATGCCAAGTTCAAGTGACTAGCCCAAAGCCAACAAAAAACCACTGGTCAAAGCTTGGATTGAAACTTCTAAGATCCTGTGTTTAGATATTTAATAAAGACCTTTATTTAATAATGCTAAAATAAGGACTGCTTCTATCAACATATCATGTAAAAATCATTTTTTTTCAAGTTTAAGTAGAGATAGTATGATAATCAATTAAATAAGACTGCAGGCATGTTAAGAGCTGAACACAAACACGTATTTTCAACAGCAAGTCCAAGACTTACTTTGCAACAGGCACTACCAACTCCCAAATTCATACCCAGAATCAGTCTGTCCCCCTCACGTACTTGTAAAACAGAAATTAACTTGTTTACCTCCTAAACAAGCATGAAGGAGGACAGAAGCAGCTAATAATTAATATCTGAAATCATAAAACAGCAAGTCCCATCAAAAAATACTGTTTGCTAAGAAAGGAAAAAGCAGCAGTACAGAAGAGGGAAGAAACATTTTTCTCCTTGTTTTCTTCATTCTATTTCCACAGAAATATGAGAATTCTGGAAAAGGAGAATTACGTTGTACGGACTTCTATACAGCCATCGAAAGAAATAAGGTATATACAATAATGATCTTTCTACAGTCTCACAGAAATGAGTGGCTTTGCTGTTTAGAGAATTCTTTATCTTCAACACTTTAGCCCCTCTTCACCCCAATTTCACAGATCAGTAACTTGCAAATTAAAAAAAAAAATTACATCAAAGTCCCTAAAAGGTATTTTAAATACTCTTACTTCTCAATAAATCCAACACTTTTGAGTTACTTAATCAAACATCTCAAAGTAAGACTGTGGTAAAATGAATCCATGCCTCTTGACAGTAAATCAGTGTCCTAAACAATGCAGCATCTTTTTGGTTCTTGATCTGCATATGGCTTAGTTCAAACATGGCTCCTGTGCAGGAAATATGTCAAATGATCATCAGGAGGTCAGTGTTGGCATGAAAGCTACCAAAATAATCAAATGCTCAATTTTTTTATTTTTTTTAAACAAGATTCAAACCGTTGAGATGGAAACATGATCTCAGGAACCATCAGCATACCTCACCTTGCCATGTTTGACACTGAAGTGGAACACAGGGAACACTGCCATCTCCTACCTGTGAGACACCTTCAAGTCATCCAACAACCTACATGGCCAGTGTGTCAGGAGTTTAGGCTATATGAAGATTCTGATATTCAGGTGAAGGAGTCTTGTAGCCTCAATCTATTACTTCCACTACTGTGATGAAACATTTGGTCTCCATGAAGCTACCTCCTGGAATCTATAAAAAGTTGCATATGTTCTTGATCATAAAAGTGGACATGCTGAGCTCCAAATTGTTAATTTTATGTTTGGAAAACACATACAATGAAGCTCATCTATGTACAAGAATAAACAAACATGAATACTAGATCAAAACAACACTCCATCTAACCCCTTTCTCTGAATATGGACCAGGGACTTCAAAAGAATCAATATAACAAAACTTAATCACACAGTAACTAGCCAGTTGTTATTCTTACCCTTATCACAAAAAAGTTGTCTTACACAATAAGCATAACGATTAAAGATACAAGTCTAAAAAGAAATACCCTTTAAAGTGTAACCCTGGAATTTTACATCTATACATGCATTAATACTACTGAGTGCTGTACATTACTACTTTTTCCTAACAAATCTTATATCTGTAGTGAAGGAGACAGGAGTTCTGTGATAATCAGAGCCACAGGATAGTAGTAACGGCAGCTGTCTTGCAACTCAAGATGAAAACTGCTCAGTATTTTTCTTGGAAACTGGATTCTGTTTTGCCTCTGAAATCCTGAAAACAATTATTTTAGGAAGTGATCGATACTTATCCATTCCTTGTCTAAACCATGGTATTTGATTTGTAAGAGTTCATACATCCATCACTGAAAAAAAATGAGCTGTTTAAACTTATAAAGATGCATAGATAAAGCTAAGCATTTTCACAAAAAAGTGCACCCTAATTGTGTAGAATGACAGAGAAGCTTCTGTTTTGTCTTTTTTTCTTTTTTAAAATTTATTCTCTCTGTACCTCCACCAAATTATACATTTGATATAGAGAATATTTCTCCCAAGAGTACTGTGAAGAAAAAAAATAAATTAATATTTGTTAAGTATTGTCATAGTGTAACATGTCCCACAAAAGAGCACATGAAAGTTAGTAATTCTTCTTCATAGTAGGGTTTGAATACTGTGCAGGAAACATGGCAGTCAGCCATGCAATGAGCAATAAGTGATAAAAAGAAAATCACTGAATAACTAACTCTGAAGTGAGCAGTATTCGTTCCATGCAAAGAATGAGTCAGGAGTTCTAGGGAAAGGGAAAAAAAAAATGCAATCAGTTAACACTGTATTAGAATGTACCACATACAATGGGGCTGTACTAAGGATCACTGGAAACTTTAATTCTAGCATTTCTGTGCTAGTTTCATCAACTTACTCTTCCACTGTAGAGTTAAGCTAAACTTATTTTTTTAGCAGAGGAACACAGATTTAAGGGGGAAAAAACCAAAAACAAAACCAAAAAAACACCAACAAAACCCCACTATCAGTTGAGATTAGATCTATTTGCAAGTTCTTCAGACTCCACCTCTAAATTAGTAGGCAATCTTGTAGAAAATCTTTGCTATTTTAGTTGCAAATCTGTCAGATGTCCAATCTAAGAATAGTTACTAATAAGAGTTGAAAGGAAAGCACTCAAAGAATTAGTGTTCTGTAAAATTCAAATTCTAAAAATGTGTCTGGGCATAATAATGTCATGTAATGAATGTCTGACTTTTTCAGTTTATTTCAGTTATTCACAAGAAAAAATAATCTTGAATTACTGTAGCTCCTATACACAGATAAAACAGATATTTTCTACCCACATCAGAAAATGAGAAGATTGAATTGCATTCTGTTACGAATTGGATTTGTTCTTCAATTAAAAGAGAAGAAAAATAAATCATACTGAAACTAAATGACAAACCAAATGCTATTCCATTGTAATTTTGTCCAAAAGACAACTAAATTTGTTATTTCTTCAACTCTTTGATCATCATGTTTAGCTTGTAAAGATGCCACTTACTACTGCAAATACTCCTTTTCTGAACAGACTGGTATCATTTTTCCTGAAACTGAAATATAAACATTTTGCTGCAGAGCTGCTTCAAACCCACACTGGGCAAAACTGGACTTAAAAAGCAAGAAAATATTTAGATTTTCATAAAAAATAAAAATAATAAAAAAACTTTGAAGAAAGGACAATTACAAATTTTACAGAATGAGCAGGATAAAGATGGCAACATAAAACTGCATATTCTGCATTATTCTCAAAGCCCAAATTACTAAAGTTTCTTTTTAAAATAATAAAATATATACTCCACTCACGCAGACATAAAAGACACAAAACGTGAAAGATTTTATAGCTCTTTTCACACTTCAAAGAGTATACAGCTATTTTGGAGGGCCCCAACCTCGAAGCCCATGCCAAGAGAATGAACTCTGGCTCACGAGAAGCCAAATCTCCTTTAGCGCTGGGGCTTTTGGCAAAGCAGCAAGCTGCCCGGAGCATTGCTTGATCTTACAAAAAGATCTGGTAGCGCCGGATCTCTACATCCCCATGGATCGCCCAAATATATGATAAGCCTGGCTACAAGGACCTGCTCTGGCAGCATCATTTCAGAGTATGAAATCCAAAGGAGACAAACGTCACAGACAACGTAACTGTTATAACTGACCTAATCTAACGGGTTTTTCTATAAACTAAGCGTTACAGGAATTAAGCTATAATGTAGATCCCACATCTCTAAAATACAGGTTTCTTTAAAACATTAAGCTTATAAAGTACAAAGGAATTTTGTTATTCCACCTAAATATTAACCAATCAACATATTCTTGATCTGCAAGTACATGAAACAGACTTTTGTTTGATTCTTGAACTAATTTTCAGAGTGATAATCTTGAGTCCAAAGTCTTTTCAGGCCCAGAACAACTGAAAAAAAACACACCTCCAGAAGCAGTCTTCTCTCAGCAAAGGAATTTAGAAAATACTAGAGAACACTGTTTTTCAGCCTGGACTAATTTGTGATACACTGCTGAATTTTCCAACAAATCTGGTTTTTAGTGCTCCTGTTCCAACGTACTCCTATTCCAATCACTAACAAGGAATTTGGCCGTACAGTGCCAAAAGCAATTCAGGTACCAAGTGCCCATTCATTGCTGTGGCCTGTCCTCACACACGTTGTAATCAGTAAGCAATACCCAATAAATAGTCTCTAGGCTGTCCACCACCGTCTTTTTATGCCAAAACGCAGAATTTCCATCCTGCCCTCACAAGTGGCCAAGTGGCAGACCCAGAACCTGCATTTTGTCTTCAAATGGAAATGTAATAATCCAGTTTGATTATAGGCTGGGTCTCCAAGTTAAAAGCCCCCTGTTCACCCAACTGCCAAGACTCCGCAGAGCTAACTGGTTTGGGTGCCTACGAGGCACTTCTCACATGGAGCTAACAAGTAGATGCAGTGGTGTATCTTCTTAAAACAAATGATTATTTTTCCATCTAAACAGAACAGAAAAAAATGGTTAAAGTAACAAAACATCCAAGTATTAAAAAATAAATACTGCATACACTGTCTTATCCCCAGAGAACATTTCCTCAAAGCTTGCATTATTTGTTTTAGAAGTTACAGGTCTGGATTCTGGCAACCAAACCACAGGGTCCCTCTAAAAAACCAGCGTGGCTTCCTCATTTTTGAGGTAGGAAGGTCAGAGAAGGAAGAGGTATGAATGGAAGAAGTGATTGTAATTATTATTTTTTTTTTTAAATTACCACCAGTCAGTTATTAAGCAGTCTGTTACTCAGAGTATGAAAAAAAATCTTAAAAAGAATTGACACCTGCTTATCAGAACATCAGTGAATGGACTGTCTACAAATACTGCCTGCTCTCTCCTGTAGATGTGAAAAATCAACCAACCAACTCTCCAGCATAGAACACACCTCCTGCTGGAAATATAAACCAAACATCACCCATAATCTTCCCAACCTCACTTAAGTTTGATTCCCCTCTATTATTATTTTTTAGGCATACCTATATGGGCCATTTTAAGTGCTACGCAGAGACAGCCCAACTTCCTCCAAACAAGCTCAACCCCCCACTGAACACAGCTGGGCTGCTTCCAGTACCCAAACTGGCTATTTCGGAACAAACTAGGTTTCACATTGCCTGGGAGAAAACTGTCCTCCGGTCTCCCATGTCTGCTGTCACCATGAGAAGAGGTGCATCGTTTTTGTTCTTCATCCTGTTTCAGTTTCTTCATTTCTCCTCACCTTCAGTATTCCTTCTCTACAAAATGGGAGCCATACTGTTAAAACAGAAACTCATTAAAAGACAAGATTTTCTTTTAACTCTCCTCCTTCTAATTTTATTCCTTCCATTCCCCTCTCATTCTCTTTTCAAGTCTCTTTCCCATGAATGATCTTCAGATCTCTTCTCCAACAAAAAGCCACAATACATTTTTAATTACTAGGGAAAGCTCAGACTGTTGACAAGCTGTGGAAAAGTAGTAGATCCAGGTACTAAATACTTTTTAGAAAAAAAGAAAAAAAGGGCACGGAAAGACAAATGGGAGAGAGGATGAAACTACTTCATTTTACTTTTTTTTTTCCCCTCTAAAAAAGCTATTTACAGGACTGAGGATTTCATACTTATGTAAACATCATAAACAGCACGGAAATATTTCAACTTCCATTCACTGCATTTTTTTTTACCCTCAAAAAAATATAGAGAAGCAACTGTGATGATCAAGTTCAAGCAGATAACCAGACTAGCCAACTGCACACAAATAACTAACACTCTTCATACTGGATTATGTGGAGAAAGTTAATAATAAAATTAAAACCAACTACTCTCCCTTCTCCATGAAATTCTTCAAATCACTCACTTTTATTACAGTTCATTATATAGGGGTTTTCCCCTCCCACTTTTTCATACTTTTCTTAAATGGTTAGCTGCATATATTTAATTGTATACTCCTCAGGGCAGTGACTATTTCCTTAATTGTCTGTAAAGTCCACTGCTATAAACAACAGTGCCATGCAATGTTAAGTTATAAAAAAAATGGGTAATGTTTTGTTGAGAAAGTCACTCATTAATTATGCAAGATAATCTGGAAAATACAGAAATAGGGAAAAAAAAACATGTTGTTATGAATCCATAACTTTAAAGCATCACTACCCAATGAATGGTTTATGATATTCCATTTCAGTATTATATTTAATTTCTCTTGGGGTATTTAAAAAAACATCTGTTCTGAAAGTTACCAAATGGGTATTGTTTACTCAGAAATTCTACAGGGTGTAACCCCCTTCTATACTGTCAGTTAAACATACAATATTTTAAATACACGTCATGGAGCCAATTGTTGAAGCAGGCACTTAGAACACAAAGAATATTCTACACATTAAAATACACATGAAAAATACTGTCCAGGAGTTATAATATAAATCAAATACAGATTCTAAATTCAGTATTTAATAACTATGCAATTTAAAAAAAAACATTTCGTTTTTATTACTTACTGAACTAATTTCATGTCTTAAATCTACATTGCTGCAGACTTATACAAGCACAGAAGCTACTGAAACTGGTATAATTTTAAAACCAGAAGCAAATTTTTATTGCTGAACTATGCCCCTGAAAATGGGGTTTAATATGAAAACACTGACACCAAATCTGAAGAGCGCAAATACTCTGCTTTAATATTTTTTAAAATCTGTTCTCTAATCTTGACTAAGGTTTTAGAGTAGCAAGTCTGTATTTTTCCAGTGTAAATGTTGTGCAAAAGCTTTACAAACATAGATCTAAATCTGCAATTGCCATTACTAAAATAAATGAAAAATCTATAAGCAGCAGTGAAACTGGCATGCAAATAAAAGAACTGTCAAGACATATATTGCCTAAAAATAAGCTTACAATACTATTTAAAGACTGTGTGTGGTCTTACCCATATATTTTGGCAAGATGCACTTTCTCCAACCACAGCTAGATTCATCCAAAAGCAGTGGCACTGGAGAGTCTCTGTCTCACCTGTCAAACTTGAAGAACGTTGTTCAGCAGACCACCATGAGTCCATGGATAGGATCCACAGCACTACAGCAGCTGTTCTTGATAAGTGTTCGCTAACTATAGAGGCAAATGCTTCAAAATGTTTCTGTAGAGGATCACCCTTAATATACGTGCATTTAAAAAACAAACAGAAACAAACAAACAAATCTATCTAGAACAAGACTTTGAGGACATTTATGGCAGAGAAGTATTGGTGGCTTCATATGTATCTCTGATACTTGGAAATGATCACAGAAGATTTAAGTCTATTAAATCTACCTTAGAATTTAACTAAATTTATTTACCTCTCAAATCATTACACTCTTCAAATTGCAGGCAATCAAATAAAACAACTAGAACCCTTAAATCTTCATCATATAGTCTAGGAAGATGAACTTTCTTCTTCTCAGTTCCTTTCCCACACATGACATGGAAAATATTTTCCCACCAACCTACAAATAGATTAAGTGGGAAGGAGAGGTAAAAGGCTGCTTGGCTACAGTAAAGGTAAGATTCAGTGCAAATGGGATGAAGCAAGAAAAGCTGCCAGTTTTAAAAGTATGTAAGAGGATATTTTTGACGACCAGAAAAAGAAAAAAAAATATCTAAGGAGAGAGCTTATCTGAATTCTGTCTATACAAAATAGCTTTGACTGTTATTAAAAAGCATATAATCATTAATTTCCAGAGCAATGTGAATATCTTCTAAAAATAGGTCACTGCTTTTAACTACCGAGATCTGCTCTGGTTTAACTACTGGTAGCATTGTACCCTAGAAGCAAGAAAGGCTCTAGAGAGATTACTTTCACTTTTCCCTAGATATATTTAGTGTACTAACTAGCATAGTTAGGATATTATTTTTCTTTGGTTTTGTCAGTAGCATGTTTGAAATAAATTTTATTAAGTGGTAGTGTATGTAACATTGCATTGTGGGTAGCAGTTTCCTGCCTTAACCTAGCCACATCCTCAGCTGTTATATGAGACAAGTTTCCCATATTTTCTGCAAGTTGACTTTAAAAAAAAAAAAAGAAAAAAGAAAAAAACAGAGAGGAGAAAACAGCTAGAAGGTTAGGATGATCTTAAACACCATATATTGACTGTTTAGAATACGTGCATCTAATCAAAAGGGCTTTTTTCTTAATTAATGTACAGTCTACAAGATATGTATTCGAGGAACAGAAGAAAAATAATACTTGTCAGAAAAAATGTCTGAGCAGCAAGAATAATCAAGATGAGACACATTTGGCCATTATTCAAAGCCTGATCAGGTGTTAGGTTATTTCACTGCAGAATCTCTGTTCTACCCTATGAAGTGAGCAAGCTGGCAACTTAAGATGAATGAAACCCATTTATTACTACTTGCTATTACATGATGTACTCCCTAGTTAACAGAAGATGATCATCTTTTTAAGTTAAATAACAGTTCAGTTTAAGGTTTAATTTGAGCTTCAGTAGCCTGATGCCACTGTACAGAAAATACACATTTGTTTACAGCAGAAATGTCACAGCATTCCCCCCACCCCCCATATGCTTAGTGGTCCCAAGCACCGTCTACTTCAAACCTGATCTTACGTAGAAAAAGGTTATCAGGCAGAGAAAGAAAGTCAGCATAAAAAGGCAGCAGTAAAACTCAGATGCTCAATGCTATTCCTTGCAGACACCGCTAAGTAGCAATGTAAAATGAAGGACTGGTTACAATTTTTTTAATTAAGAGGCAGTTTTAGCTTTTGCTTTAACAGATTAGCACACATGTGATATCCGCATACTTGAAGCTGTTGCAGAGACGTTGGAAATTAGAAGACTACAAGATACCCAAGGCTAGCAACAAAAGTTCCATAAAACGTGCAAATATTTTAAATCAAACAGTATATTTAATATATTAGCTAAGAACCATCAGAAAACATAGTAATATCCCTCTAAAAATTATAATTACTTTTGAGTTATGAAAAACAGAGCCAAGGAGAGAGGTTTCACTCCTTAAAAAAAAAGGCAAGAAAATGTTGCTCTAGTGGAAACAGATACGTTAATACCACCTACAATTAATACCTGCATCTGAGGAAACTCCATTAGGACCTTCTGTATTACAAAAATCAGCGTCTTTTTTATAGTATATATTGTAAAACTTGTAAGCAAGTGCAATTTAACAAGTTTGTTGTCAGATATATTCTGTTCAAGCAGAATATTTATACCTCTCCAGTTGTAGGACAGAAACAAACATTTCAGTACAAATAAACTTTCCGCAGGGTATCATACTGTTTATACGCTGTAAGAACTTTGAGTGACAGAAAGCAAAAAGTTTGGAAATAAAGCATGGCTTAAAAGTTTCAAAATGCACTTCCAAAAAAAAAGTGAAAGATGTAATTATCATTCAGTGTTGCATTACAATTGACTTTAAATAAGATTTCATTTGTCATCAAAGATCAAGCTCATAGTTTACCAGAGAAATTCCTTAGTATAATACTTCCTTTGTAAGTGTAATTGCAACTTAAAGCATCCCCTATGGAACACATAATTTAACTGAGATTTTTGTAGATCTACCTTTTAAACAAAAGGCTGTCAAGGGTACGTCTGCAATCGAAACACTGGTTTATAGAGGGGATTTTCAGGATTCATGCATCTGCTTCATTAGAAGTGCAAATTATACTGAAAGAAGCCACCAGTTTCACAGGTATCGGGTCTGCATAAAGTTTAGCTTTATAATGTCTCTGTACTAAAAAACTAGCATTTTTTTCAGTGACAGTTTCTGCAAACTACCTTTAGATTGCTCAGTTAAGCTATTTGGTGTTCTGCTTTTAAGGGATTTTGCCTTACTAGGTGAAGACTTACTTCACTATAGTGATCTTGATAGCACAGGTGAAATAGTATGGACAGTAAAAAAAAAAATCCTGCAAAAGTCTCATATAAAAACCGCAGTAACAAAGGTAAAGAATAGCTTTGTGTACATAAATGAAAGCATTAAAAAGTCATTCCAGAGAAAGTCTGAGCACAAAAACTCAATGCAATACGTTTTAAAATTCAGACTTCTGTAGGAAATTCAATATTCTAATATTAAAGATGTGACTATGAATAAATTCTGGAGTTTTAACAATCGAACAACTGCATTCATAGGAACGAAAAGAAGGATTTAAGATCAAGACATAAGTGATCTATTATGTAAAAATACTGAATCTGCCTACCATCAAAAAAAAAAGTTGATAAATATCTTCAATGCATAGCCAGTGTTGAAGAAACATTGTGCTTACAATTAAGAGTTCTGCAAGTAATGGAGGCAGCAACCTCCAAAAGCTTTTGCTGCATCAAAAGTTGATTAAAATTCTAATGTACACAAACGTATTTTGTTTATATGAAAAGATTACCATTCTTCCCTTCATTTTTATACTCTTAACTTTTTTCCATTGATGTTCTTAACCATACTGTGAAAATGTAAATTCTCATTAGGAGAATTAAATATCACCCTTACTTTTACGTGAGATGGGTGATTTGCAGAATACTCCTTTTTCTTTTTAAGGTAGAATTCTATACATTTGGCAATAACTAATAACTTTCAAAGTACTGAATTAAGTACAATGCCATTTACCTTACAATAAATATTATGAAAGTCATTTTTACGAACAGGGTTTTACGTTGCATTGATAAATATATAACAAAAAATCAAAACACAATCTGTATTTTTTTACTGAAAACTCCTTTCCCATTTTCTCTGCATCCCCACAAACAGAGAACCTGCTCCCCACCCACACCTCCAGCTACTAATCTCACATCATTCCTGGCCAATTTCTTACTGGCAAAGCTGAAGACAAAGAGGAAAATAAAAAAGGAGAGATGGCAGCTTCAGAGAGATGTATTTTATTTTACAAATAAAAGCTGAACAATGTCTAGGAAGTGTTTTACACAATTCTTCTGCTCCCAAAAATATATACGACCAAAAAAAAGAGAAAAAATTTAAAAATCACTCAGCTAAAACTAAAAAGTACAGTGCAACTGTGATACAATCAGGCTAATAAGAAAAGTTCTAGACATAATGTCCAAAGAGGCAAAAAATAAGATACTTTCTCAAAGATGTTTCCAATTTTGTTCTGAATCTGAGTGAGCAAATCAAGACTACTAATACACACTGTCTGTGCACGTTATTCCTTACTACACACAGCATTTTGCAATTTATTTCAAAGCCTCTATTATAAACAAAAAAATACTGCTTTTGTTAACCCACTCCGTACTGGTACAGTAAAGGCTTATGTTACACAAATCAAAGTCAAAGTTACAATATGTTAAGTATATAAAAAATATTATACACACATGCACACATATGATATTAAGTATTTAAATCTTACATATGCATCAAATTTATGTTTCATTTTAAAACTAAGTGTTAACATTAACTGGTGAATAAAGTTATTTATAGTCTCCCCAAAAGTCTCGGACTGTTCTATTTCTCTTAAACACTGAAAGGATAATAAGCAATTAATGTAAGCGCAATCAAAACCTCCCAACTCTCACAGTTCATTCAGTTATGCAACATCTACATTAAATCCTAGCAATACCGGTATTCAAAAGCATCGCTCAGACTGCCGTACACAACTAGTCCTGATATCCAAATGACATATTTTGCCCCAAATATAAAAGAAACATAATTGCCCTTAATTTGCATTACCTAAAACTGCCAAGCAGTTTTGAAGGCATGTAAAGCAAGGCAGACATGATTTAAGATTTGCAAAGGAATCCCCAGACTAACGCTTCTGTGACAGCCAATTACAGCAAAAAACACAACCCCAACAAGCAGTCTGCTACTAGACCTTAGGAAAGGTAAAGTTTCTTACAATGAGTTACAGATTCACAAGTATAGGAAGACAAGGAGAAAAAGTAAAACAGAAGGAATCCAGCCACCCAGCAAATGTGAAGCAGACCCAAGATCGTGATACAATCCAAAGATGTAAATTATTGTAAATCATCACTGTTGTTCAGAATTTCACACAGCCACTTGTGCCAATTTTGCTCACTTTTCCACAGACACAATAATGAAGTAGGGAGAGGGAAGGGGGGAGGAAAAAAAAAGAAAAGAAAAGAAAAAAAAAAAAGGAGGGGGAAGAAGAGTGGGGGGAACCTGAACTGAGAGTACAAATAAAGTTCTGCTGTCCATATGCTTTAACTGTACAGAAGTTTGGGCTCTTACAGCATTTTGTACTCTCTCCAAATCCTCATGAGTCACAAAAATTAAAAAGCTATATCCTTCTGGATGCCAGGAAGGGCCTTACCACGGGCCTTTTGTCAAAATATATTAAAAAAAAAAAAAAAGGAAAAAAAAGAAAAGGGAAAAAAAAAAAAGGGAGAGAGAAAGAAAAAGCCACAGTGTAGGCAGTCCTACTTGGAGTCCTCTGATGTCACAGCCACATGACTCGCTCGCTCCAGTAACAGTGCTTGCAAAAAAAAGGAGTTTTAAAAGCTTTTGCTTTTTGGATTGTGTGAATGCTTCATTCGCCTCACAAACAACCACAGAACCACAAGTGCGGTGCAAACTTTCTCCAGGAGGACAGCAAAGAAGTCTCTGGTTTTTAAATGGTTAATCTCCGCAGGTCACTACCAGCCACTGAGACCAACAGAGTCAGTAAGTGCTCTCTAACCACAGTCTATGCAGTAATAGTAGGTCCTTCAAATATTTGCTCATTCTCTTTTTTTTTTTGTTTTGTTTCCTTGCTTTTCACATCTTCCCAGTGCTACACAATTTTTTGACAGGGAAAAAACCAACTATAGAGTCTATGCAATCCAGGAACACTGTAAAACTAAAACAAGGTTTGGCTATGGTTTGTGTTTTCAGTTTGAGGATCCAAGAAGTATTTACACCAGAAGGTGAAAGCTCTGCGTGAACCGAGAGGGACTATGGCATCAAACAGCCTGTTCAGTTCAGTGACACCATGTCAGCAAAACTTCTTTTGGGGTAAGTGCTGCAATATTTGAGCTTCTGTTTTCTGTTGTCGGGAGTTTTCTTACTTTTAACAATGCTGGTTTATAGTTACCCAAGCAAAAGCTTGCTGAATGGGATGTTAGGGTGTTAAAATAGCATACTTGGTTTGGGGGGGGGGGGGGACAGTCACTGTAAATAACTTAAGCAGATTTCTATGAACATAATTGTTAGCTGACAAGCTGAGCAAAATGAAATCGGTGGCTTAGTCCTTAGTGTTTGACAGCAGGTGTGCTCAGCTGTCACCTGGGTCAAGGTGTTGCTACACAAGTGTGGAAGAGTCTGATGGGATCTAGTGTAATGTTTAATATTATCCTAGGGAAAAAGATAGAGTATTTAGTGAGTTAATCAACAGCACAGACTATCTTATGAAGAACTCTGGTGTAAAGCATAACACTTTTAGATGTATCCACCATGACCGGTTAACGAAAGATATTGTAAGAGACTGCAATATATGACTTAAGACTGTTTTTCTCTAAAACTGATGAAAATGAGTAGCATGTAGCAGCCTATCCTACCCATAATGTCCCTATGATTGTACCAGACATCCTAGCATATATGTCAGATGAAGTTATCAGGGTAAATCTGCAGCTCTCTAGTCTTTTGTTGCCCTCATTTCACAGCAAAGCATGTTTGATAATATATTCATTTGCAAAAGCAAATTCTTCTCATTACACTTTTTATGAATAGGGCAAAATATTCCTGTATAAAAATATTAAGCTTTGAAATAAAAAAAAATACATGATTTAACATGCTGATGAATTTAAGCTTTAATTGAAAGTGGGATTTTAAAAACTCTGTAGAAGTGCACTGCCAAATATTTACTTCAATATTCTGAACTGTAAACATAGATTCCTTTAAGAAATCATATATGTATACTGAGGTCATTATTTATATGCACTGCATACATAAAAATCATGAATGTGCTATAAAATTGCACCTCTATCAAGGTGGAGAAAAAAAGCTTCTTCCTCTCAGATACAGTCTTAAAATCAGTACAGAGCACCTCACAAAATATTAAATAAAACAGAATATGACTTTTAAGTGATTTATCTGCAAGTAAAATAAAGTTCTATTTTAAAGCATGTTGGAAAATGCCATATTGTAGTCATACTTGACGAGTAGTAAGAAGTATATTCAAAATTTTTTTCAAAGCATCTTTTACTGAGACAGATTAGGAAAACTAACTGAAAATTCTGAAAGATCAAGGAAAAAAAAATTCTGAAAACTTACAAGATTTTCTTAATGGTGTCCATCATGTTGAAACTATGTTGGGACCGTAGCTAAACCTATTTCTTTTTTCTTCCCTGCCCCCCTTATAAGAAAAACAACAATGCGAGACCCATTTTCAGGATATACATCCCGATTAAGCTTGTATTGTAATGAACTGACGACTGGAGATCCTTTTACCCCTCCTACTTCACACGTTTTGACTGGTTCCCGGTTAAGCACATGAAGAAGCTATATGACCATGTGTAGGAAAAGAAATGAAGAATAGCTTCTTCCAGACAAGAGACCAATTTAATTTATGATCTATAGATATCAGAACAGATAACATCACCCGTGGCTGGTCACATAGCTGTAATACACTGAACGCTGAGCTGAAATCCTAACACAAAACTGGTAAGCAGCTTTTCTACCAAAACTGCTGTCTTAATGAAGCACAGCAGAAGCGTAGCCAGACCACATTATCCCAGTGTTTACAACAGGAAATACAGTTTACATGTATAGGGACTTTCTTTTGCTTTTACTTCCAAAAGAGATTACAAGATATTTAGTTGGCTAAAATTATCAAAACACAGAGTGCTGACTGCTTAATTCATCTACTTTTGATCATTCCTAAAGCGAGTGAGAAGTACTGTAACGTGAATAATAATTTTCCCCAAACTTCACTAAATAGGGTTGGGTACACAAACTTCAGTTTGGACACAACCAACGGATGCAAGGAACTACAAAATCTCATCAACTCTATCAATATGTAAGCAATATATCTTAAGCTAAAAACAAAACCATAGAAAAAACCCATCTTTATAAAAAGGAGACAGAGTATATTTTAAAAAGAACAAAAGCCCGAAGACCCAAGTTACTCATGAATTTGCCGTTTCCTACCACTGGTGCAGCAGTACGTCAGAACGCACAATCTATTCCTCCTTTCTGTACTGTCTGTATCTCCTTCTCCTCCCATCTCCACCTTATTCCTTTCAGGATTGTTGAATTTAACCATGTTTCTCTTCAAGAATTAACCGATGAAACATAATGATGAGTAATAATAGGGAAGGAAAAGAGCACTATGATGATTAACTTGCATGGTTGCTAATCTATGTCAGTACCCATATTGTTGAAAATTCTTACTTCACTTATATTTGTCTATGTATTTTTGACTTCATATGAAAGGGAAAACAAGAGTAGTGAAGAGGAAAGAGCCTTTCCTAATTAATGTGAATATATATATTCTTCTACAATTTAGTAGATTTGAATTAACTAGATACTATGTTTCATATCCAAAGTATTTCTACCTTATGCTAGTTATATACAGGTTTTGAATGCCTCATATCTACATAAACCTTCTTAAGCTTTTAAATATAAGTGCATTCACTTCAACCAGCAAAGGATATTACATTCAGATCTATATTGTTTGAAGAAAAAAAATGCTCAAAATAAACACTATGCAAAAAACCAAACAGTATATTAGAAGATTTGGTAAACATTGTTTACACAAAGTATTTCAGAGAATAAAATACTTTTGAAATGCCTCCCACAAGTTACAATTTAAAAAAAAAAAAAGTGTTTTCAAATATGTTCTGTGCATCTTCATAGGAGGATTTCACCAAAGAAAGTAAATCAGATCAAAATTTAGCTCATAATTTTAACAGTTATTTCACATGTAAGCTGATCCTAATAGACAGAATCTAAATGAAAGTCTTTAAATCAACAGCAACAACAAAAAATTAGTCTGCTTATATTAAAATACTCCTCAGTATCTTCTCACATATTCTTCAAAAAACCAAACCTTTTGTAGATTTTAATTCTCAATCGCTTTACTATTGGGTAGAGAATCTTAGGTTTTTATTCTAATTAAAATATTGATAAGAGAAACAGATTGGTTTTTATTATCTATATATATAAAGCAGAAATCTTCTGTAAGTTCCAGTTTTGTTTAACATATTCACGTTATTGTGAATGCTAAGCAAAAATCTCAGGAATCACTACCCCTTGTATAAAATATAATTCAAAATACTAGGACTTTAAAAAAAAGTAATACTGAAAACTATGCAAGAATGACTATTCTCATGTGCATTAGGAAAGCTACAAGCTTCTCAGGAAGGCTTTCGGTACATGAAACCCCTAAACCATGCAGAATTGCACTACAGCACTTATGGGATTCTTAGGCAGGAAAACACACTGATCTTTTCAGTTATCTGTCTCAAATGAACTATTAATAGCCAATATTAAGTCAACTGCGCTGATGTAAAATTCGCTAAGATCGAAATGTTCCAGTTTGTTAGAAGAACATCGAAATATCTGATGGTTAAATAAACTGGGAAGAGAAAAAAACCTAACTCATTAGGGGCACTAAGATTTTATCAAACATACAGGATTAATCTCTATTGAATAGAACCATTCACAAATCAAAACTTACTCCACTTCGATACTTTCATGCAGTGCTAATCAATTACAACCTTTTCTAGTTATTCGAAATCCATGTGCTTTTAATTTTATTCACTGGTGGTCTAAAATATAATATTCAGGCCAAGCTAAGTCATTCTGTATTGCAACTTTGCTTTTTTTCAATAAATATTCATCTAGAGGTTTTCTTAGAGAGAACTGCTCATATGAAGACTGTGGTAATATTTTTATACTGTACCTCCTTGTTGAAGCAAAAGGTTAAGGGTTACCTAAATACCTCAACTGTATATACAAAAAAAGGAAAAGGTAAGTATTCACATGAAAAATCCAAAGGGACTATATTATTTATTTTTGCATTTCCTATGATTAATGATGCACCAGTGCATACTTGAAAACTGAAGTCAAAATAGGGTAACACCTCAAATTCCTTTACAAACTGTACAAATATCAAACTTCCATGCTGTATTAACTACTCTACCAGAAATATTTAAAGGCTCTGCCACCCCACATTAAGAGCATAACAATAATACCGAAATTCCTCTCAAGCAGTGTGATTTCTTGGTCACGGTCAGACTAATATTAATCTTAAAATTGCACCTTATACCTTTATTTTTCCTGATTTGCTTTTCAGAACACAGTTGTACTTTTTATGAATAACAAGAAGCTCAGAGCAGTCTTAGGTAAATACTGAACATCTAATACTGTAGCCATGTAAGCATAAAGGGAAAAAATAAAGCAGTAAATAATTCTCGCAAGAGATGCTAACTATGCAGTGCAGACAGTTGAAAAGAGCAAACAGAAGCTCGATAATAACTGTTTAAGGATATGTCACACCTTGCGGCACACACCCATCAACGCGTAGCATTAACAAAACGAAGAAATGCTTTCTAAAACTATTAACACAGTTAACACAAGAAGCTGAAAACACAAGCAAAATTTGGCTGCTTTTTTTTTTTATGTACAAGTCCAGCACACTCTGGTGGAAATTAAAGCAGAGAGGGAAGGGAGGAATTACCCTGCGCTTGCCAGGCTGCAAAGGTGCTGAGCACCCGCATTTCTCCTCCTGGGCTGCTACAGGAGCCAACGGCAGCTGTCAGTGCTGGGTACCTCTTGAAAAATCAGACTATGTGTATGTTCTACTCTACGTACCTAATAAAAATCAACATTGTGTGTTGTAGGTGATGGAGTTGGTTCTGAAAACTCATTAAATACACTCCATTAATAAGAATTACAATAAATTGCCATGTTTAATATGCCCTAGAGTATATAATATTTTAATTAAGGCAGCCTCAAGATAAATAGTGAGTTTAAGATAGTAAAACCCGAAGCATTTTAAAGTCTTAACTTCGGCACTGAGAGAATCCAAGTTTCATACAACCAGTTAAGAAAATGCAACAAGAAAATACTCAACTTTTATTTTAAATATAAAAAAAGTTAATTCATCTAAAAGGAATAAATAAAACATTTACTCTGATAAGTGAACTCAAAAATAAATTAGTAAACTGTGCGATGTTTCAAAGAGCTATTCCTTATAAATTCTGCCAGACTTATGAATTAACCTCAGGTTTTCATCCAGAGACAGTAGACACCCACAAAATGCAGAAAACATCCACCTCCTCCACTGCAGAACCCCCACAAGGAACTACTGTTATCGACAAAAATTCAGTTTTACTCACATTATATACAATAGCTTTAATTTCTATTGTATACGTTTCTTTCAAACCAGCTTCTAAAGTCCTATGGGGAACAGACTAAGAAGGTCTATCTTCTGCTCTCAGGTGTTTTTGTTTTTAAGTTAATAAAGCTTAAATCTAAGAGCACGTTTCCTTACATAAACATGGTCTCTTCTACAAATAAATATAAGACCTGCCACTTAACATACTGAAAAGCATACCCTAAAGAGAGTATTTTAAAGATGAGCACAAAGACAAAATAAACTCCAGTTACTATATCGTAAAACAGTTTAACACTTCCAATAAAAAAAAAAATCCATTATTCATGCATCTGTTTCCTGTATATATTTTTTATTCTCCTTGTTAGCATACTGTGTACTGTTCTAGCCTTCCTCATGTAGCTATAAGTTTCCTATTTCATGTATGAACTTGCCCCAGGAGGAAAAAAAACCCATAGGTTTTCTACTGACTCAGTTTAACTGTTGAAGTAATTTTAATCAGAGCAATTAAATTATTCTGTGCAATCTACTCCTTGTTAAAAAAATTTAGTTCTAAAAAATTAATTTTAGCATAGCAAAAGATAAAAGGGAAAAAGGCTATGTTTTCCTTTAAATACACATGGTGCTTTATAAAGTATTTTCATATTTACTGTATCCTTAACAGTTTTCTCTAAGAATATTTTTTCATCTCTAATAAACTACCTTTATTTATACAGCAAAGGCTAAAACCAGTTTCTTCTGCTGCCTGTCTCTTAAAATGCCACATTCATTACAGTCAGGCAGTTCTGGAATTAACAATAGTTTTAAGTTTTAATATGTTATAGCTAAAAACCCCATGGTAAAAATATTTTGGCAGTAATTCATTCAAACATGGTTACTGTATTTCTGATAGACACTAGCTTATTTCACAAATATTTCATCAGAATTGCTAGCATTTCATGATGACTTAAAATTTATTATCATTCATTTTCATGAATAAGGAAAGTTAAAAGCTGATGACCTTACATACATTTATTTTCCCCAGAATTTATTTGACCCATAAGTGTGCCAAACCATTGTTTACTTATCCCTCATGGTTAGATATCTTACATCTAAATCCACTCTGTGGTTTACTAAAACAGAAAGACAGAGCCACTGCCAGTTACATCATATTTTATTGTTCAGAAAAAAGGACCCAGCCTTGATCAGAATGAAAATTAACACTAGTAAAATGTGTTTGCACCTCTATGCGCGCGTGTGTGTATGTGTGTGTATATATATGCGCGTGCATATACGCCAGTGACCATACGCTGGGTGTAGTTCTTCTGAAAGTGGGTTTGGTATAACAAAACAGAGCAGGGTTATGTTATAAGTCATTATTAATTGTTCAATTTAATTTCTTCAAACATATATATTTAATATACCACTACACACTTTAGCAAAAGAGAAGGGGGGTTATTTTTTAAGGAAAAAAATTAGACAAATAATTATGCCTAAGTACATTCACTTTCATTTAGTGTTAATCCCCCAAAATATCTGTAATTCATTTAAATACAAATCAGAAAAGACAGAGTTAAAAAAGCATGATATTTTAATGTATCCATGTGTGGCATTAGAACAGGGTATTCTTTCTTTCAAGAAATGTTAATGAGCTGTGTATGTGCAAACACGCACGTGTATACAGTTCAAACCTCTAATTCCTACTAATCCATACTTCCAAAATTTTTAAATTCTTCAGGTAAAAGCAAAACCAAAAACCTAGTAATAGTGTAAATATAGAAAATGTCTGTATTGGTACAATATTTTCTACCCTAACACTGAAGTTATAGAAGAGAACGTGCTATCACATTCAGATTTGCCAGCAGTACAAATATCCAAAGGATATTTACAACTCCTCACATATCTCTACTTACTCTGCTAATACACAATGTAGGAACCTGCAACAAGGGTCTTGCCTTAATATTTGTAAAGGAGAATGTCCATTAATGCTTTTATAGTGTCCTACACAAATTGCAAGCGTTAGTGCTAGTAGTGAAGTAATAGATGGCAGAAGTACTCATTTCAGAATAGTTGGCAATATTTCTGAGGAAATAGATGTTTTAGAGTAAGTCTCTTGGTATCTTCTTGCTTCTCCCATAGTCCCATGAAGAGAGAAACTGCTTTTGTGGACATTAGACCGGCCAATCTTAACTCACTTCAACTTTCAAAGTGAAACCATACATCTTAGCCAAAGTAGTCTTATTTATGAGTAGGTCAGCTGCTGGTTTTGATAATATATTTTCTTCTGAAAATGATCAAAAAAAATAAGACACACCATATTTACATTGAAAGAATTCTGATGCCAAATGCAGAGTTGTTCTGCAATAATTGATATTACTTCACAGCATTATTTTTACATTAATACTGTATCAATAGCTTACTATGAACACCAACCTTCATGCATAATCAGCAAAAGTAATTTTACACAGAGTTAAGATTCAACAGAACTTAAAAAGCATTCTAAGACATGATCAACAAAAAAACCCTAATTCTGAAGACCATGTCAGAATTTGCTATTTTAGTTTATCAGACCTCAAAAAGCCTTTCAGGTGAGCCATAATAGTGAACTGCTATAGTATCTATGCCATTGCTGCATTTTCTGTATAAATTCCAGGAGTAACTGCTTTAATTCAAATGCATCATCTATTTAACTGAGAATCCTCCACCGTTAAATAGGAAACTTTTAGGGCAATAAAAAAGTGTCACGTTTGCTCTTTAACACTGAAGGGACAGACACGGCCTAGTTTCGTGACTCTATTGCCGAGCATTGGATGAATTAATGCTACTAGCTATTGTATAATACTCAAGCACAGGAGCAGCTTTCTAATAGAGTAAAGTCTGCCGTATATTTACTTCCCAACACAATCTGCAAAACTTGTTTCCTCTAAGTGAAGACCACCAGTATAAATCCACATTAAGGGAATTCATCATCTGCGTTTTTCCAATCAGTGGTATCAAAGTTTAACTCCGCTGTGTTTGGTTATTTGTGGAATAACCAAGCCATAACAATGAATGGTTTATTTAAAACTGACAGGACCAGAAAGCAGCAACTATTTACTTAGGCGGCGTACCTTAGTATACACCAGTAAAAACGTTCTCTTTTCCCAAAAGGATTTTCTGCGTAAAGGGCATTCACTTTGCTTCCTTTCCACCCCTCTTATATCCAACTCTGTACATTCAAAACTAAGTGCTATATTTTTCTTGCTATTCAGTATATTTTTATTTCCCCCTTTCTGATTAGAAGGCATAAACAGAAACACTAAAACAAATTCAGAGGACACACTCTTTATCCTGACATTCCAATAAGAAAACAACATCCAGAAAAAAATCCAGTCATTTGTAGATAATAAAACACCATCATCTAGGTAGCAAGAAAAAAAAATAATAATTTAACTTAACATCAAATTGGAAGAAAAATATCTTCCACAGCACAAATCATTTTCATACTGTAACAAGAACAGTTTCATTCTAATGCAACACTGCATATTGCATATGCAAACACTAGACCAACTTTTGATTTTACAATATTTCAGGAGGAGGACCTAAAATCATGGTCTGTTATTCTGTACAGCAGTTAATTCAGTTGTGACCTTGTAATAATTTTGGGTTCTAAGCTCATTAAAGTAACATTTTAATATTACCTTTAAAAGCAAAAGCAAAACCTTAATTACAGCTGAGCCATCTAAATGTGTATTAATACACCTTAAAATAAAGACTTGAGTTTCTCCAGATACAAAGATAAATTATTGTAATACTCATTAGGTACAAAACAAAGGCTTGAAAGAACATAATTTTGTTGCTTTGAATTATATTAATTTGCTAACTAATTTCAAGGCACATGTGTAGTGCACATGTGTAAAATCTACTCGATGCAGCCAGCTTACATATACACACACACGAGTTGGAATGTTCCAATTCTGATCAAAGATGTATGTAGCCGGATGTGCGGTTAATTCACTGATCAAATTTTCACAACTGAAAAACATCTTGACACATATAGTCCCAGTTACCAGTAGTGTGTGCTTTTTACTTTATCATCAGAATTACTCTTCATCATTTCACATTTTAGGATAAATCTTAAAAATAATATAACCTCTTTCTCAAACATTAAAAAAAAAATAAAGGAAGAAACAAAGAAAAAGATAAAAAGGCACTGGGTTTCAGTTCCAGTATTCTTAAAGGGTACAGTAAAACTAAGTGATGTAAGTTTAAAATACCCATACAGTCTGAACTCTAATCTTAGTGACACGTTCTTACAGTAAGCTTGTGCTCCATAAAACCTATATAAAAATGTCAGGAGCATAGATGCATAGCACATGCATGCAATGTAAGACACAAATCTGCCCTGTAACAATAATATACAGTAGCTCCTCAACGTGCATGAAAGATTTTAGAATGCACTACATCTATAAAAAATAGTCTACTATCAGACTTCAACACTGTCTACTAAACCAACCAGATGTATTGAATAAACACTACTTAATAGCTACTAAATTTTATCAGTTATGTATAAAGTTAGAAGAATTTGAAGTAAGAATTGTTTGAAGTCTTCTACCATCACATTTAATAATCTTACTTGCTTACTGAACTGGCTAGATATAGTAAATATACATAATATAATAGCTATTCCACTTGATCAGATATGCATAAAATAAGAATAATCTAGACAAACTAATACAGATACTGAGATGGGTAACAATTTTACTAGTCTCAACACTGATTTAAAAGACGTCTCTTTTTTTCTTCTTTACATACCTGGTTGTTATCAACTACTGATGTGTCTTCACCCCTTCTTGTTGCAAAACTTCCTTTAAAACTTACAGCACACACAGCACAACATTTGAGACCTATATACATAAAAATACTCTTTTCTTTTTTTCAGTAGCCCAGAAAATCTGAAGGTTTTTTTTTTTTTTAGGCTGACGATATCTTCACATAGAAACACAGAACGTCTGCAGACAGTAAGAAGCCTTTAGTAAGCCTTTTTGCTGCACCATAATAATCTGATCCAGAAATTCAAGGGTACCTTAAACAACGGGCTACCTGTTCTAGCCATGCTTAGGAATGTGGCCAAATCATTTTTATTGATTTAACCTTTATAGGAATGCTACATATCCTCAGAGCAAAACATTTCTAATGCATTTATAATATGATATACCTCTGAGAAGTTATAAAAAAAAAATAAAAAATCTTATGACAGATAGGCTAGCCCCCCTCCACTATTATGTTTTTTCTGATTTACTGATCGATAGGCATTCGAGCATTAGAATATTTTCTGAGTTTGTATGTGTCTGTATTCATAGGATGAAGTCAGAAACTGTAACACTTACAGAGGACAAGACTAATATCTGACCTGTCTTTGTTTAAAGAATAAGAACTGGTGAACTGATAGCCAAGACTCTAAATACTCCTTTCATTCTAGAGTTACACATCAATCATGTTACCTGCAAACATATCAAGTTAAAACTTCCAGAATTTACAGTCCTTTTTGAATAAACTAAGCAGCGTGCTAGTTATGTTCAGAGAGCTTACAGAAGGTGGTTTGTGTATCTCACCAGAATTCTTAAAGAAGTATTTCTCAAATTCCCTCTTCATCAGAAATCTATTTCATATGTATTTCAAATGGGTATTTCTTGATGTCAGATTCATATTCTATTCTTATGAAGCTCAGGTTTGAAAAAATAGTGTAGTTGAGTATTATTTGTTCTTTGGAATGTTACAAACCACACTTGAGCATTACCAGGAGTCACTTGTTTTTCAGAAAGTAAACTGTTCTGAGTTGCTCTTTATGGTAAACTTTTTAACAGTATAAAGCAGAAGTGAATACAGTGACTGAAGAGTTAAACAAAAACAAATACACTGATGTTACAAACATACAGTAGTTACATTTCTTATAAAGAAAATTAGGGGATGAGAGGGGGGTTCATTTTTAAAAAAAACCACAGACATAAATGGAGAAAATCTAGTAAATAAAATGATTCTTCCTCCTAATAGCTACTAGCATGAATTTCTAGTATTTTATTCTTCACAGTAGACAGCAGCATAGCCAGGCACAGTTTAGGAGAGGAATACATTGTAATGCAGATCACCTATTTTAATGAGATTTATATCTACATTTTTTCTGAAGACAACAATGTCTAGAAACCACTGATTTTAAGGTCTCTCATTTACAAAGAAATATGTACCAATCCTACAAAGAAAGAAAAATATTAAAACAATCCATTAGTGAGGTAAGTGCCTATCTACACATAAGGCAGCCAAGTTAGCACAAAGCAATGAATTGTAATCAGAACATATGGCATATCAAAATATATCTCTGCAAATTCTCACAGATTTTTTTCTTTTTTCAGTAAGAGCTTGCCTTGTCTTTCAGAAAATACATCACTAATTTTGTTGTTTCTTCCACTTTTTTCTAATAAATATTCTAAAGATTAATCCATACCCAAATACACAACATCCACACATAGAATATCCCTTGATGCAAGCCTTACACTTTGCTGAACCAGATCAAACTAAGTCCTTAATGTGACACGCAGCAGTAATTTCCCCCCCCCCCCCAAAGAAAGCCTAGTTTTACCTTCATTCATGCTGCACATCAGGGATCTGACCAGATGAGTGCTCACATTCATGGAAACCCAGTTTGCTTTGTACTACAGTAGATTGAGAGCATTCAATCAGTTAACACATGCAGAACAGGGACAATATCCACGAATAATTAACTAGTAAATCCAAACAAGATTCTAGAAAGATCATAGAAGCACATCTGATCATACTTACTTGATTTCAACATTAGCACTTATAGAATAAAAGTTAGTGGAGCAAGAGAAAAAAAATTTTGGAAAAAAAATCCTTTGGATGATACACATTTGAAAGTCTTTGTAACGAGCAGCCTGGTGCCACGAGCTGTATCTCTATTTCACTGTTACGTTACAGAATGGAACTTCTGTTGTCACTTGCTATCACAGCGCAGGTTAAGGAAGGACCTAGGCAACACTGAAAAGTAGTGGAATATGTTAGAAACGCAAATTTTTTTCACCAACAGTGATGATGGAAAAAGGCCTAGTTTAAATGCAGTTATACTAATAAAACTACTTAGAGTAACACACAGGGGGTTTTATAATAGAATAGATACATTTGTACAAGAGGATTTATTAGCGTAGTTATCCTGGCAAACAATAACATCTTTTGATGCTACAGAAAAGCTGCTCTGTGCTGGCGCATGAGAAAGGTCAGATGGTGGAAAACTAACTTCATGCTCTTAACCTGTAAACTCTTTACTTTCCTGACTACTAACAAACGTCCTAGCGGGGGAGATCCACAACCGTTCCAAGAACTCACGCAGGGAACCTTTTGCTCTGTTCCGATGGAACAGACCATGTGCACGTTCACCTTCAGGAGCACCGGCCTCCGTGGCAGCTCTAAGTAATCTGTCTGTACAGGTTTGCCACAGAAAAATTGCCTCCAGATTTTCAGTTCATAAAGGCTGTATATACACGCACACATATCTGTACACATATGTCTGTAAAAAGCAACATACTTGACTACTCAAGTCTGCATACTACTAGAGGAGCAACTATGATACTTCAGGAACCCTAAAACTTGATTTCAGGGTTTTGAATAAAAGAAGACAAAATAAGGACACATAAAACTCTGGGAAGATATTTTGCAAGGCTGTTTTATAGGGACTCAAGCAGGAAAACTGTACAGATAAGGAAAAGCTATCTTCCTGACATGCGACTAGTATTCTATAACAAAGAGAGGAGCACCAAAAAACCACTTGTCCCTGGTACCATACACAGAGGCTTAGGGTGATGGGAGCATTACAGGTCAGGCAACGCACACATTTTGGCAACGTAAAGTTTGAGCAACACTGCTTGTTTTCACGGCAATTCTGATAATTCTTCCACATTTCCCAGTGGATTATTTTTTCTGTTTAATGATTCTCCCCACATTTTCTAGTGGTAGAAGTACTAGGAGAATGCCGTTTCACAGCCAAATATTTTGACTCTTGCAAACTTGTCCCTTAGCATTTTATTACCTACCTCTCATAGTTCTGACCTTCAGGTCTTGAAAATAAGGAGCATAGCTCTGGCTTAAATACCCATTCTTGGCCATTGGTCTTCTCCTTCAAGTGTTTCTAAGCATCTTCATGCTTGCTTGTCCTGCTACCTCTACCCTCTGATAAAGCAGGGCATAGCTCCCACATGAACCTGACTGCAAACTGACTTGAATGTATTGTGGTCATAAATCATATTCTTCTACTTTCAAAATTGGCAAAACGAGTACGACCACCTCACTACAGGTTTTTCAGCTGTCTTATTTTCACCTGGCAATGGTTACTTGTTATGCCTTTTAGAGGTTCTGGACCCATGTAGAAGTCAGAGCCACCTAGAAATTCCAGCCATCTTAACAAAAAACCTGTATCCTTCATTTCTTAATTTTGAAAATTATATTTTGTTATACATTTGTTCAGTAACTTCCATGATAAAAATACTGATCCATAGGTATGACCCTGAACACAAATCAACGATAGCAGAACTTTTATAAACAGCATCATCAGTTCAGCCTTGCTGAGCATCTGTTTGGTTTAGCCCAAAATAAAGCTGTCTCCTTCAAGGTTAACTTATTTTGATGTATATTTGAGAAGTCTGCTCTAAAAAAAAAAAAAAAAAAAAATTTTAAAACACATACTGATGACTCACATCGTCAGGACTTGGTAATTTTGGTTCTTGCTGGAAAAATGCTTAGCAAATATTGTCAGCAAAATGCTTCCATTTTCTTTGCGTAAGCATATTTTAAACCTGAAAACAGCAATGCTAACAATCGTGCCATCACCAAATATAGCTGTTCCCTACTTTGGAAAGGATCCTAAATGTATTTGCAAGTAGAAAACTGGTTTTGACTGCAACTAAAATTTTAAAAAAATTCAAAGCATTTATGATTTTAAAAACCTCACTGACCAACTTGCTTGTGTCAACAGCGCCATGTAAGATTCTGATTAAAAGAGTTGATTATTGTGTTCTCTCTCAGCCAGTTTCCTAAAAGCACAGTTGACACTGTAGACAAAGGATTGTCCTGCATCTGGTTCTCATGCACCAATACTCTTCACTGAAACCACTGCTGCACCTGAGATTCTGAACAAACTGAAATAGTCAACTCATAAACACTTGAGGAGTAGCAAGATGATGACAACCAAAATGCATTAAGAACAAATAGTTACCTATCAACTTAACTGATGAATTTCACAGAAAAACCTGACCTTAGCAGTAAAGATTAAGCAGCAGAATCAAAGCAACTTGACTTCAGAAAAAAATTGATGCTGTCTACATATTATCCAAGGCAACTTGTAAACTCAGAAAGCGTTGCAAACTAGTTGATAATAACTCCCTATCAAAATACAAGACATTTTAAGAGTGCCACAGAGATATGCTATGCTCAGTTTTGTTTAGGTTAATATATTCAGCATAGGTGACAGAACAGGAACCGTATTTATTGCAATTTACTATGACATCGAGCTGGAGGATGATCAACCATTTGAGGAGAACAAGACAGCCTTGATCAATAAGGGAAAGCCAACCAACAGAATTAAACTCAAAAGACAAGTGTAAAAATGCAGACTTAGAGAATCAGCTGTTCATTAAAAGGTAAAAAACTTTCCCAAAAATGGTAACTTAGAAGAAAATCTGTAAATTAAAAACGGTCACAAACTAAACTGGTGGCAGGTGTTCAACACATACTCAGAGATACTACCAAGCCTGCCACATACAGAAAAAGTAGGGGTGGGAATCCCAAAATGCTGGTGGAAAATAAGACATTAATATCAATGTGAAAAGGTTAAAGAAACTGGGAGAGTCACTATAAAGTGAGTGGTGATCAACTCTTCCTTGGCCTTGAGGTGAAAGACCAAAAAAAAAAAAAAAATCAAAGCAAAGGAGGTATGAGAAGGTATTTTGAACAATTCAGTATTCAATGGCTAGGTTGCAACTATGCCATGTACGCCACAAAAGGACTTGCCAGCTTGGATTTTCTAGGGCCTTTTAGATCTGCAAACCCATCTACACAGCTTCTAAAGCTTGTTTGTGTCTTGAGATATTTACTTATTTTTTAAACAATGAGAAAGTTGATTAAATACTTCCTCCACATCCAAACTATTTTCATATTATATCCAAAGTCGCTAACACTGAGTAGTCGTAGTCTCTCTACAATCTTGTACAACAAAAAAGTCAAGTTAACACAGACATCATTTCCCTAGAGAAACAGAGGTGTAACTCTCAGAAAAGAAAAGTTGTTCTGTGGAAATTACCCAACAATCTCCTTCATTAGAGAGTTTGGAGCAGATGAGACAGCCGGCTGTGAGGAAGGCTTTTGGTAATACAGAATCCTGCCTCAGTGACCCAGACTGGAATAAGTAAGTGGATTATTTTAGTTCCCTCCAAGCCCTGTACCTCTTGTATTCAATGACTACCAAGTAACAATCATTGATACAGGAAAAAGCTTTGATACATAATCAACTTTCCACAAGAAGAGGTAGGATGGAAACCTTGCAGTGACTCAGCTACGCTGAAGGATGTGCTCAGGTGCACACATTTATTCTTCAGTTGGTTGTACTATCCCTGAATGAAAGGGGAACAAATTTACTACCTAGTATGGGGAAAAAGCACGTATACATGGAAGTATGATAGAGTCTGTAAGGCAGTACAAATTCACATCCAATCTTATCTATGGGGAATCTGTTTGCATGCCCAAAACCTAGCAATAATTTGTAACAGAAAGTATAACAATTCTTGGGTTTTCTAGATTTCAGTAAAAGGTTTTATTTATAAATAAATAGGCCTTACTCAGCAAAACACATAAGTACATGCACAGCTATTTGTATCTCATTTCCAAAGTCAATGCTAATATCCTGCTCAAAATCTGAAATCATCCAGATAATCTGCTCACAGGCTGTTCTTGCATGTAAAGTACATATAAAATGTTTCCTGTTCCTATTACTGAATTTGATAAGTGATGCACAACTCATTTTTAATTTGCAGTTACAACAAAAAAGTCAAATAAAAATATGAATCACTTCCACTTTTTTTTCCTGTTGAGAATAAGATTTAAATTTCTGCAAGTTTTAAAACACTGGAATGTTGACTCGGCAAACAAAAAAGTGCATGTGAGGGGGAGAGGTGCACATCCTAATTGTAAGAACATACTGAACAGTGGAATTTTTTTTTGTTTACATTATTACTAAGAGAAAATTCAAAAACTCAACAAAAGGTTAATTGGTAGGGTTTGTCCTGCTTTGGTAACAGGTAACAGCTGAAATGTTGAGACCCCACCTGGAGTACTGCATCGAGCTCTGGGGGTCCCAGTACAAGACAGACATGGAGCTGTTGGAAAGAGTCCAGAGGAGGCCACGAAGCTGATCAGAGGGCTGGAGCACCTCTCCTGTGAGGACAGGCTGAGACAGTTGGGGTTGTTCAGCCTGGAGAAAAGGCAGCTCCGGGGAGATGTAATTGCAGCCTTCCAGTACCTGAAGGGACCTACACGAAAGATGGTGAGGGACTGTTTATCAGGGAGTGTAGTGACAGGACAAGGGGTAAGGGGTGTAAACTGAAGGAGGGTCGATTTAGATTAGATGTTAGAAAGAAATTCTTCCCTGTGAGGGTGGTGAGGCCCTGGCACAGGTTGCCCAGAGAAGCTGTGGATGCCCCCTCCCTGGAAGTGTTCGAGGCCAGGTTGGATGGGGCTTTGGGCAACCTGGTCTAGTGGAGGGTGTCCCTGCCCGTGGCAGGAGAGTTGGAACTAGATGGGCTTTGAGGTCCCTTCCAACCCAATCCAGTCTGTGATTCTATGATTCATGCTTTCATCATCCTACATTTAAAGGAACAAGAGACTACCAAAATAACAATAGGAGTGACAGGTATCATCAGCTGGAGAAGATCTTAGCTTTTCAGCTCAGTGTATGTGAATTGTTAGTGGTATCACCTATCAACGCTCAATCTTTAACACTAGATGCTTATACAACAAACACGTGGCACTCATGGAAAGCCACATGGCAAGCTTACATGTAACAAATAATGATACAAAAAAAAGTCTAATTCCTGTTTTATTAAGACAATTACCTTCACTTGTGTGAGAATGGAGGAAACAATGTTGCGAACAGAAAACTCAGACATCCTTACAGGTATCAAACATGTTTCACTGTATTGCCTACATCACTCAGACTAGAGAAAGCTTTATTAAAACAGGTAAGGAAAGGGCAAAAACCTCCATTAAAACTAAACGGAGTCCAGGAGTTTCTGCCCAGGGCCTCAATTTTCAATTGATAAAATAGTGTTATGATTTCTCTGTTTCAAAGGGACCATAACGATAAATCAATATCTTTCCCTCAAATCCTACATTGCTACATAGAGAAGTCTTTTTAAGAAAGAAATTAAATGCCCGGTATATGGTTCCTCAATCCATGTTTAAATAAGCAATTTTCAAAATTTTCATCTATTTTTCTGGATTAACCTAAACATTAAAAAACAGCTGGTGGTTTGAGCTTTTGATTTTTATCTGCCTTAAGAATTTAAAGATAAATATTGCCATCCTAACCCAGGCTCCAGAAACATACTTGACTTTGATTATTCAAACACTGCAGCGCTTTTTCAAAAATAATTCTATAATTCATTAGAAAGAACCCCTAGAGTTTCATCTCTCCTTCTATAAATTGATCACTTATCTTTTCAGTCATCTGAACCATAGCAGGACCCAACAGATACTGAGTTGTCACTTTAAAGTCAGCACTGGGCACGTAACTAGAGCCGTATGTGAAGGGTCCTACCGGGCAGGCAGAGTGGAAGATCCTGCCAGTGCAAACTCACAGGCAGAGCTTGTTTTAATACGTTTCTTTCCAAGAGAGTGTCTCATTCTTGAAGGAATAAAACTGGCATTTAATAGAGAAACAGAGAATACAGAAGTTTGCCAACTAGCTTCACAGCCTTTCTCTTGCAAGTCACCAGATATGCATCTAGCCCTATTTAACATGTATTAAAGCTGGTTCAGTTTAGATTTTCAGTATTCACTCCATAAGGCTACTTCCTTCCAATTCAAGTTCAGTAGGCACAAACAGACCTAGAAGTGCCTGGTCCAGGATCAATAGTATTTCTGTAACTCTCATAATACATCCCATTCAGACACAATCAGCATTTCTACTTCTACAGTTTTAAAAGTAATTTGCATACAGCTAAATTTAATTACACTATTTATATTACATGTTTCAGAGTTACATGAAATTTTATTGTCACAGCTGCTCTGTCCACTATCAAAAGCAAAACTGGAATTACTGGGACATCAGCAGAGGCTTAGGAAGTTAAACAGATTAATGCATAAAAATATTGTTGTTAAGGCAAAAAGACTACTATGAACAGCTTCAAAAAGTTTACATTCCCTCCCAGTAGGTAATATGGAGAAAACTGGTTTCACTTACATCAGAGCTTGTACTATGAAGTCATGCGCAACTCTATGGTCATACAACCTTTACAAAGATGATGTATTAAAGTCTTAGTCAATAATCATCCCCTTATAGCAGCACACCACAACTAGTAGATATTTTTTCCCCTCTAAACTCTGTACATACACACATAAACATGCATACATTACAAAAAACAAAAACAAAAACACACCAACAAAAATACCACACAATCATTTTTTTTATACTACCCAGAATAGTACAGTGAAGTTCTCATCACTGAGACTGTAAATCAAGAGACAAAGTTACTCGGCAGCCTTCACTGCCATTGACTGAACTGCCTTACCAAAGGTAACTGTAGAAGAGAGATGTAGCTGCAGTAAATCTGCGAGCTATAGAGTTATCATTCAATTTAAAGTTATAGAGAGGAACAAAACACTAACTAATTTAGGTAGCTAAATTAGAGAGAGGTGGAGGGATGTTAAGAAAACGTATTCGCACAGATCAACCTCTCCCTGCATGCTAACATTTTTATTCCCATGTTTCTTCCTAGATAGCTAGGCAAACAGAATGGTATTAACTGGAAGTAAGCAAAATGCTGCAGTCATATATAAGCATATAAATACACATGCATACAAAGAAATATAATATATTTTAATTAAAACATGCATACTTTTTTTTCTAAAAAGAGGGAGGAATAGAAGGGTATTTTTTTCATCCTTTCCCAATACTTTATCAAGTCTCCAGGTTTGCTCAAACTTCTTTCTTTAAAAAAGAATTCCTTCATAGCAACCGTCAGCACTGTAACGGCTATATAAAATAAACTCCGGTTTCAAAAGTAACACAAAATGTCTTATCATAACCATGAAGCAGGTCTGTAAAATAGTAATTATTGATTTTTTTGCCACAAGTTCTCAAAAAATTAGAAATTGATAACAGTGTTTTGGGGGTGGGGAGATGTTAACTTTAAATTTTTTTCAGGGAAATATGCAGAATTACTCCAATGTCTACACTTTAAAATATGGATTTGCAGTAGCTTTGCGGTCTAGCAGAAAAAGTCATAGGTATGGAGTCACATATTAAACCACATTGATACATACCTTCCATAAGGACTATATATTTTCTCCTCTTAACTTGGCTAGTGAAAGGGACTTTCCAGAAAATCAAAATTAAATATTATTTAGTAATTTTAGATGCTGCTTAAGTCTAGTCTACATTTAAAAGTTTTTCCAGAGTAATTATTCTAGCTTAGCTATATTGGAAAAAGCAGTTTACTACTGTACACCACAGTAGTTAAAGTAGAATATAAAATAAACACACATTTTTCTCATATAGTTGTGGAGCAACCTGATCTAAGGTCTGAAGCAGGTAGGACCTCCAGAAGTCCCTTACAACTAAATTTTTCTGATTCCATTCTACAGTATTATTAACTGGTGCAGAAATACTGCCAAATCATTGAGAATATGTGTGTGTGCGCACACGTGTGCATACTCATTTAAATGAAAACCCATATAATATAAGCACACAAAAAAAGCATGGCCCTACTGCCTTCATTTCCTATGAGTAACTCCGAAGATAAAAACTACACAACAACTAAGAACTACGAGCTTGGTTTAGAGGGGAGCTACCTTATTTGTGGAATTAACGGGAATCTTTTCTAATACAAAAGTATTAACTTTTTTTAATAGGAAAAAAAAAATAGTTTGCCATGAAAGTCATTATTTGTTTTCTCCCGCACTTAAAATGGCCAGTCACATTTATTTATACTTTGTGGAATTCAAATTTATTCCTGTAAGTTTGTGGGGGTTTTTTAATCAGTGTGTACAGATCAGATGTTCATGCTATCTTGCTGTACTTAACCAAAAGCACAAATAACAGTCCTTAGACTTGTAATAGATATACTGAAGGCTTTACACACAAACAAGGAGTCAAATATAGACTGATTCATACTGAAGTATTACTATAGATTCAACATGGATAGTCATGCTTTATTTCAGGACCAAAACATACTCCTTCGAGATATTTTATCCAAATGACTCTGAATCATGGTTAAAGGAAAACAACAGGACATCTGCTAGCAATATAACATTGGTACAAAATTAAATGAGTACTTAACACATTGTCCCTTCCAGGGTCACAATACAGTCTACTAAGAGTCTATAGTATTGCATCTTCTTTTTTCAGGGGGTAAGACTGTGTCATGGCTGTTGCCTTTTTAAGTAAGAAAAAGACCCACTCATAAGCAAGCCAGCGCTTCTTCAGAAATACTCATTCAGTCTAGAAACGGAGGATGATTCAAAACCACAACTACTCAATTTTCTAAAGGTTGTACAAATCATGTTGGGGGAAAGGGGAGAAAAACAATCTGAGCTAAAAATAAGTAACAAAGAAACATTATCGTTCAGAGAAGGGTACATTAGGTCAGAAGCTGCTGCTTTTTAATGCCATAAAGTGCTTATAGCTTTCTGCTCAAAAACTGAGGCAGAAAAAGTCACCATCACCAAATCAGGAGAGCAAATAAGTTGTTTGCTCAGTTTTCTCTTAAAAAAAAAAATAAAAGAAGAAGCTTTAAGCACAAACTACATGTTCTGGGTACTGTTATTTTTTAAAAAAAACTTTAAAAAGCTCATAATTGCTAACATATTAAGAAACTGCCAATATTATTTCGTAGAATAAACACATGCCACTAGCCTATTCTCCTTCTTGTCCTTTCTTCACCCACCTCCCACTTTGCCATTAGTCTTACTGACATTTCTGCCATCCAGTTATATCACCACTGCTAAATTATTATTTACCATTTCTACAGCCAAGCTAAAAGAACCAGTATTCAGTTATTTCACAGGCATGAGAGGTATGGAGAGGAGGATGGGTTCCCTGCTAATCACTGCAACGCCTTAGTGCATCATTACAGAAGGTCCTACAGAAACACACAAAAAGATCAAATGCTGGTCTATAGGATTTAAAATCAACTTAAAAATAACAAAAAGAGACAGTGAGATTTCATATGTAGTATACTATATATATCTATTTTATAGAGATATATATAAAAAACCCAAAGTTAAATGGAAGAGTAAGCAGAGTAATGACGGAAATTAAGAGTACAAAGTCATTTATACACTTAGTTATATTAAAATACTTGATGGTGTTACTTATTTATAAAGTGCTAGAAACTATGTAAGAGAAGTTATTCCATCTATCATCATTTAGCTGGTTTATTGTAAGTCCCAGAGCCAGTGTGGGATTTGAGGACAAACTAATCACCTCACAGACCAATTTAGGGAGAACGTCATAATCTAAATTACTATGTTGAACTCACAATGATAGAGAAAAACACATAAACACATTTCTCTAACCGCTAAGGGCTATCTTGTACCTCCAAAGAGACAGCCATGTACCAGGGGAGGCAGACTTCAGCATCAGTCCAGCAAAACCTGGGAAGGATTATACAGCCTTTGTGCCTTAGGAAAAAGAAAAAAAAGATAAGTATTGCGCTCCAAAGCCACGGAGCAGATAGCTGAATGAGCCAGACATAGCACCTAGACGACAAAGATGGTCTGAGAGAGCTACTTAGAACACAGCGCAATCAGCAGAGTTTCCTTCTGCTCCTTCTAACGCTAGTCCCTTATGTACATTCTAACTGTAAATTTTCAATAAATTATCTTCTGAAACTGGAGATAATTCCATGGGGTGAAATGACTTCAGAAGAATGAAAAAGCCAACAGTAATTATAGTCTCTACCACCCTACTGCTCTGTATGGATGAATAATGTTCTGTAACAACATTGCACACTGACACATAACTATCTATACTGTCAAATTAAATGTGACTAAAACAAATAAATTGAGATTGCAAGTTATGGAAGCAGCTGCAGCTTGAAGACTTCAGCAGTTAAGAACAGACACATCTGCCAGTTACGGTCATAGCTGTAGTTAAACTGGATTTTCAGGTTTAGTCTGCTGGAACTAATGTATTACAATTTATTACACTAGGGAAAAAAGTAGAAAATGCTGAGCTTGATTAATGTGTTAGGTTATGGCTTAATCAGTATTTGATTACAATATATGTATGCCTTCATTTAAGTAGGACAGATCATTTCCAAGTTTTAAAATCTTTTACTTAGGTATTAGATAATTCCTTAAAGCAACTTGTCAAAACCTGCAACCAGAAAGTTTCTGCAATCTAAGCTCAGAATCCTGGAACCATATTTCCTAAAAATTTTCAGTAAAACAAATTCAAACTTGAGAAGTTGTGTGCAACTCAGAACAAACTGAGTAGAGCCGTATGCATCATAAAACTTAGAGGAATCCTTCTCATACTTACCAAAACTGATTTCACAAATTAACTGCAAATCCTACATTAACTCTGAATCAGCAAGAGAAAAATATAGTACTAATCGAGCAGAAATGCAAGCTATACATAACCCAGACTAATGCTAAATTTCAGTTAATTTTGTTTATAGTAAAAACTGTTATCCAGATTAATCTCTCCAGTCTTTCCTCATAAAAACATCCTTCATGTGTTTCTTTTGCAAGCCTTCTGAGTATGAATATAATTTTGAAATTAGTTATGAGAATGTTCTTTCACAAGTCTGTAAAGAGACCCAGCAATTTATTTGGTCTATGTAAAAGCCTGCCCAGGTACTACTCTATACGTTAATTAAGATCTCCCATTGCCTTTTGCTCCCTTCATAAGTAAAGACAGGATACTCAACAACAAAACAAAAGAGAGAAGGAAGAGATAAAAGCAGTGTATTTCAGACATGATGTTTGACACTAATAAGGTGAAAGTTTAGGCTGCTTCAAGTGAACTCTGCTACCAAGAGGTAAAGTGAAACTGCAGTATTACAAAACAGAGGTCTGAATTAACTACACTTTAAAATGCAGTACAGAAGTGTGCTAGCCTGAAAGAATGAATTTTCAAATAGGTTCTCTACAACTCACTCCATTTGCAGCTCTTGCACCTTTTACCACCAGTTGCGCGAACCCTATCAGGCCTCCTCAGCAAACTCCTGCTGCACCAAGAACTGTGCACAGAAAAGACTCTGCATTTAAAAGCTTAAAAATGTCACATCACAGCAGCAGCAGAAAGAGCTGTAGTAATTTCTCTCTCTAATGAATGTCCTTCTTAGTTTTCTATCTCTTACCACTGATGCATTTAACGAGGTAAACAAAAAAAGCAACGTGCAGACAAACAAGTACCACATCCGCTGCCCTTCCGTTGTCTCCCTACTAAAGGGGGGAAAAAAATTTCGATGCATGTTAGCAGAGAATGATTTCAGCTCAGTAGGCTAAACTGGTTATTTTTGAACAATGCAATCTCAGCACAATTCTGGGTTCAAATATGGTAAACAAGTATGGGACAGGATAGAGAAATTCTTTACAATCCCAAATTACAGTTTGGTTAACCAGAGGGCTCCCTCAGCCAGGTCATTACTGCTGTTTTCTTCCACTATCATTCCAAATGACCTATCCAAAGTCAGATGATTTTACTGATCAACTTCAAAGCAGAGGGATAAGCATATGACCAACCGAAACCATAAGGTATCAATCATAACAGGGTTATGTCAGTACTACCATACCTGATCATACAGTAAGGTAAAATAAATTATTATTAATATTCAACTCAAGCACACGCTCATCGTATGTTGCATGCTATATAAATTCTGGCCCATTTTATTAAAAACAATCATCTAGACTGTCTATTCAGCATAACATCCTAGTCACTATAATCATTTACTTGTTTCAAGTAGAATCAGGGTCTGCATGTGCTGTGCATTCCAAGAAACATGAAAGCCAACACTCTAAAATCTCTCTTCTTCCCGGAGAAGAAATGAACCTGGCACAAGGGGAATTGCAGCTCTTGTATTTATGCTTGTATCTGCCTCACAAGGGTGAGTCAAGCTTATACATTTGGGTATAATCGGAAAAAACCCCACAACATATAAAACCACAAAATAATCAAGGCCATGGTTTAACAACTGCGAACTGGACTTACCGGCGACAAAATCCATTATAACAAGAGAGACGTAAAAAACTCCATGTGTGTTTTGAAGGCTAGGATAACAAGATTAGACGTTCATCAAAAACCAAGAAGCAGGCTGTAACAGCTAAAAAAAATGATTTCTAGCTCTTGTCCAAAATCTTTGTCAAAGAATGTCTCTTAAAAGTTACCTCATTAAGTCATACAATAAACACTTCAGGTAAAATATGCAACAGTAAATTATGTCTTGCAACCAGCACAAAATGCATATTGTGTATTTTTCTCTTCGCATATAATCCAAGTACTTTGAGTCATTCAGATTACAATTATTTTGATATTCAAAATGGATTAACACACCAGCAAAAGCCAATCTGGCAAAGCACAGCTGTAGAAATCACATTTCTTTCACATTACACATGGTGTGCATTTCTTCAGCAGTGAGCAACAAGTTCCCTGAACTTTCTAACTGATAAGAAAACACTATTTTAGCATACATAAGCACTGTTATTATCAAACAGAATTTGCATTTCTGTATTTGAAAGTAAATTTAACATCTGATACTAGAAGAAATCAGTGAGATCTTCCAGGGCATTCAGTGCTGAACAAATTGTAATCCAACTCAAGTCAGCAGGGGTTATCCAAATACATCAGTGGAAGAAAAGATTAGTTCAGAGATCATACTTTTGATAATTTCATTTCATATTCAAAAATTTAGAATGTTATTCCTCAAGATGTTGTCATCTGAGAATGGATGAAAAATCCTAAATAAGTGGAAGAGAGTTCTAGGAACACTAATCCCTAAAAACAATTTATTTGCCTGACAAGGTTGCACCAGACAATAAAAACAGAGTAGATTTTAGAAGATCACATTGTAAATACGAAAGAAAAAAATAAACATTCACACCATGCAGTGTCTGTGAGTCTAAAATACAAGTATGCTCAACCTAGACTCCCCACAAGTGACCAGAAGTCTAGAACCGCTCTCTACTAGCCAGTTTGAACAGCAAATATTATTCAAAATTTTACAGTGAGAATAATCATGAAAGTTGGCTTCATTACACAGTGAGACCCCAGTGTATAAGAAATTATTACTGAAAGAGTACTCCAGTGAGAAGTCTTCAAGATCAGCAACATAGATGTTATTCTCCATCACATACCATTTTATATTCCCAGAAGTATTTTGATACAAAAGTAAAAAAAAGGAAATAAAAAGACACGTAGCATTGTATTAAGCTCAACAGGGAAGTCTTCCATTTGTTTTAGTTTCTCACACTCTACATACACACACAATGTTTTCTATCCCTTTTCTGCAGGCAGTTTGTGCAGCACGATCAGTAGCATTACAGAGATCAAAAGTACCAGGTTAATATTAGTAAGATGAAATAACAGTAGCAACACAAAGACAAAACCTAACTCACTTTCTCCCATTTTTCTTGAGTACAATGAAATACAGACCATACCCCAGTAGAACTGGCAGTCACTAGTTATCAGCTTTACAAACTTCTAAAGGTATTTTGACATTAGATTTTGCGGTTTATTAATCTATTTTAACAAATGATGAGAGAGAAAATGAAAAAAGGGGAAGAAATAGAGGATACGAGCTTTGTATCCTCTATTGCTTCTGAATAACTACCTGTAATTGTGATGCTTATAAGCTGAAAACTAACAAAGGCAAGAATACAACTATGATTCTGAGTTTTCCTTACAGCACTGCAACTTCGCCACTAACAGCAATGCCAGAGATCCATAAAGTCAGGCAAAATAAATTTCTAACTTTTTTCCAACTATTGCAGTAGGCATTTATAAAAGGGACGTAAGCAAATATAAGTGGTTTCTTCTATACTCTGATTACTCTGAACTGAAACACACTTGTTCAAATTTGCCTTTGAGCATAAACTACCGAAAAACTTTTTCATCACCAGAATTAGAGAGTTACAAGCATCTGAAAAAAGCAACTTAAAAAATGGAGTGCAAGTTACTCTTAAATCTATTGCTTATCCATACCCTTCTACATAGAAACGTTCAAGATGTTGCTAGTTAGCTATAGCACTCACTATCCTTAAAGCTATAAATGTACCTCCAAAACTTACACGGAGGTATATACAGAAAAACATGACTGAATCACGACTTCTTCACCTGATGTAGCCTTCGTTAAACTTAGGAAATACCTTCTCCAAGTTTTTTTAAGACATCAAAAGTATTCAGACAGGAATTTCATCTCTGAAATGATTCTTCATCACTTTCCCAAACTGAACACTCCAAGTTTGGGTTCAAACTTCTTGTCCTGCATTCAACATACCTGCGCTCAACATTAATTGCTTATTCTACCACTGTCTGCTGGAGAAAGAGACACTGAACAAAGAACTGTCAGTAGATTGGTGATGGATCACACATAATCTTTATCTTAATGAAATATGTTAATTCAACAGAACAAAACAGCCAGTGTGTTAGCAAAACAAGTCCTTCGCTTAGTTTTTCCTTACTTCATTCTTGTTATATATAGATGAACAATGACACAAAATGCACTTACACACCAGGCCACAAAAATGGAGAAGCGAAGGACAGGAGAAAAATCATGAATATTGCGAAAGCATTCAAATACTTCAGTAACAGGGACCACATAAACATCCCAAGAGTTGGGCAGACATGTCCAAGGACTCTTAATGAAATAAAGGTTTAATAACTAGCCTCAATTCTTACCAAGTCTCTCCAATTATTTGCTACATGTTAAAAAAGAAAGAATAGATTATAAATAATACACTTAGAAATAATAAAAACTTCATATACCCTTTTTAAGTTCTCTACCACACATTAACACACCATAGTAGTATATTAGAGATGGGTATAAGGTACAAGCTGGAGAAAGTTGAAATAAGAACTGGACAGATTTTCATTGCCTGGAAAGAAACAATCAATTAATAACAATACTAAATTTGGTATTTACCAATGGATACTATTATTTTAATACTAACTACACCAAATACAATGAATAACCAGAAAATCTTACATAAAACCAACAGAAACATTGTCTTCTCCACTGCCTCCATCACTACATTTATCTTCATAACCCTGTAACATCAAATTTTGATTTTTGGTACAAAGTCTACCTTAAAAGCTAATTATGAAAACAGGTTTAATTTATATCATGTATATTCAAGTCACATACAAAGGGAAGGAAAAAAGCAGCTTTTAATGCACTTAATTCGGAATGTTACCAGACATAGTCCAAGTATTGTGGCTGAATATAGTTCAGCCTCTTGGTTCAGTTTAAGTAATGTATTATCAAGCTGATCATTTACATTGCCACAAGCCTGAACGATAAATATGGCCATCTATCCACTTACTTAAACCATGTATTTTTACAAAATTTTGATATCAGAAAAGCATGCTGTTTAAGCAGGTATTTAAGGTTTTCTTCCTACAAGTGCATCCTCACAGCTACTTCTCTGCACATCGGATGAATTCCAGTGGACAAAAAAACCACACTCTGATATGGAAGTTTAATAGTAATTTATACTATATCATTCGAATTTGTAGGATTGGGCTCCAAATTGATGTTTAGCTGTCATAAAATTACTGGAACATGCAAAGCTAAACACTGGGTCACCTGTAGGATGAAGTTGTAGGGTGTAGGAAACTGAAGTGTTTGATTCATATTAGTTTCAAATATATGTTTCTCATTGGAAAATTTTACTCACATGATGCTTGAAAGTATTCTGTTGAGATCCTAAACTAATCTTGACTATGACCTCTGTATGAATTTTCAGGGGAAAACAAAAACATGCACTGAATCAATAAAAAAACCTTCTTAATTAACTTCAGATCACAGTAATTAGTATTTTTGTAAAAAGTTAAAGTAGCTTAAAAAAAAATCAAGATATTTTACCAATGGAAAAAATTCTTTCTTCATTTTCAAATCGTTAAACACAAGTGTTTAGAAAGTCATGGTTTCCAGAAATTCACTCTATAAGTAGTATTTATATTACAAAATAGATTATCTCAACCAAATTACGAATTTTAATATCTACTGTGAAATCATCATGAATCTACTGGGCAGAACTATACGTGGAACTGACCTAAGGTTAGCAGTTAGTTTGGGAACAGGTTGTAGACCAGCCAAATTAAGCTTTATAAAACAAACCTCAGTAAAATGCACTTGACATGCTGAAAGCTTTTTTTTTTTAAATTATTAACACCTACTGCTGTAAGTTCTATGGTAACATAATAAAATATCCAAATACAAATAAAGGATGTGGGAGTCAAAGCAAAATCTACATAGCCTTATGCTCTTTTAAATGATTGTAAGATAAATATCAAATAATTCCAAAGTCTTAGCAATTAAAAGCCAAATATATCCACGCAAAAGGCAGTGCACTGTAAACTGACATGTGTTTGGGACAGTCTGATACTTTTAATTAAAATCTGTATATCTCAAGGTAATTAGCATATTAAGTACTATCACCAGTTATACTTAATACTATTTATGCAGTCATTAGACATGATACAGAACAGATTCTTTTTTTCCTGACAAATATGAATTTCTTCAAATCCGAGTAAATATTTTAAATATTCTTAATCAGTGGAAATACAGAACCATTTTATTTATACATATATATATGTATGCTATGAAACACTTTTAAATATTTTAAGACAGCTTTTCTGCAGTATTTCGGGATTTCATTTCAGGACTCCTATACGTAGCCTGCCTTCTCAAATTTACCAGAAAAATATTTGTGAGCTTATAAAAACACAATTCTACAAAAGGATTCAGCTCATTCCCTAGTGCCGTGGTTCAAAATTAGATGGAGCATATGAATAATCTCCTCACCTTAAACAGCATTACTCACAAGCTTAACGTTACACATAGACTTAGAGATTGCAGAGGATCAAACCCTGAGTCAACACTTAAGTGCTGTAAATTATAAACTAATCAAAGATACCACCTTCAGACTGTGAGGTACAGACTTTCAGATCTCACTACTGGGTTATAACAGGATTTGATATTCCACTTCAAAAAGATAGTTTTTCTACATTCTCTCCACCTTTTAAGTCCCTACAATCCAACAGCCCATTTTTTAGCATCAGCACAAACTACCAATGCCATTCTGGATGAGCACCCAACGTCCCTATACGACCCATTTCTCACAAGTTCGTCTTCTTGCTGCATGCATTTTTTTGTTGAGAAAGGCAGGAAAAGTTGAAGTTATTTTTCATATTACTCCATACAGATGACAATCCATAGGAAATAGCTGATCCTACTCAACTTCACAATAACAGACTATGTTAAAAAAAAAATACTATTTCTAAGAAAGTTGTTACCTTTTTTGCACTGTAATGCTCCAGCTTTTACTATTTCCCAGGGTCTTAAGATGACAGCATGGATTTGTTATAAATTGCCTAAATGGGAGAATTTGTAGCTTCCTAAATTATGTAGTTTATAAAAAATGTCAGCTTCTGTCAGAGCCTGGAAAGTTCTTTTAAAGTGGTAACTTCATTTTGCGCTCCTGGCCAAAAGAAACAGCTGTCATTTTTTTTTTTTCTCCACATGGTTCATCCCTGGCACTTTATCATTTCAAAAGTCTCTTTTTTCCAGCAAACAAAAAAATGTAACTTTCAATGTGCTCATTACATTCAAGGAATTTCTTCAGTTCCTACTAGTTAATGAATCTGTGAAAACTGTTACTCTAAAGCACAGGAGATCTGTTTGCATAGCTTTCAAAGTATAACTACAGCAGTTCTGAAGCAAAAGGAAAATGTCTATTTCTTCCATTTATATGGCCAACAATAACTTCTACATTCTGACAGAATCATGTGTATACTGGCGGGGAGGGCAGTTTCAAAAAAACTTTATCAGGAAGTCCACAATTAAATAAAATGCAGGCTCCTCAGATACTGATCTGAATTGATGCACAGGCTTCTTTGACTCCAAACTTGACAGCTCTTCTTTTGTTTTTTAAACACAGTCACAGTTATTTGCTCCACCAAGAACAACACTTGTATTTTCCAGTGTAGATGACTATAATAGATGTGAACAATAACTAAACAGAATTCTCTTGAATGACAGAACTGATATTTTATTATCTGAAAAAAATTCAATACAGCAAACCACTGGGTTCGTAACAAAGTATTCATCTACTTTAGAAGATTCAGCACACAGGAAACAATTATCTCATTTGCATTACACTGAAACATACTCTAGCGGAATGTATCCCATGCTTCACTTAATCTAGTAGGGTCTTAGGGACACTTAACTGAAAACAAATTGTATCTTCTACTTTTGGACAAGGAACTGTGTAGAATTTAATGGAGGCAAGTAATTCCTTTCATATCTACTGCCCACATAGCAATTCAAATCAGAAAATGTTACATGAGAGCGAAGGTGAATCTACAACATATGACAGAACAAGCAAGACAGCATTCTTCTCACCATCATTAATCTGTGTAAAATCCTGCAGCTCCTGAAAGTAGCAGCAAGAGGAGACTGTTAGGAGCAGGTTGAGTGCGAGAGCGCTAGGAAAGGAGGGGGATTTGTATTGTCATGTCCGTAACTGACCAAAACAAAACAAACACAGTTCAAATGTAGCCTCAAGTGACTTGAAACACCTTTTTGCTCCAAAACGAACTCCCTCTCAAGTACAACAGAAGTAAAAACAGAGAGCCTATCTGGTGTGATACAGCAATACTAAGTATTTGTATTATGTTAAAAAGCCAAATGCAGTTTTTATACTGGTAAATAATTATCATCTCTGGAGGCTTGAAATAATTTGCCTTCTTTATGGTTATGGAAGGCAACTGGCAGAAAAAAATAATAACATGCATTTATAAATAAAAATAAAGCTTTAACTTTCCTCCTGTCAATCTTCAGCTCTAACACAATGGAAAGGGGAAGGAGGAGAATAGAACATTTCAGATAAGACTATCTAAAATTTTTAAACTTGCACAAGGTAATATATTAAAAGCCACATTCATTAACAGATATTCAACAACTAATGATCTAAAGTAAAACAATCAAAAGGATAGTATCACTGTAACAGTGATGCGTCCATAGCTCTAATAAATAAAATTTCCCTGTCATTGAAACATTGATCTATGGGTCAGGAGGTGGATGCTCTAACTATTTTGATTTTTATACAGCTGATTGAAAATTAATTTAAAAAAAAAAAAGTGAAGCAACACTGTAAAAAGAAGCTCTCAAATATGGAGTGTTTTCAGTGATCTTGCCAAAGTAAAGATCAGTAGCCCAAAATTAATTCCCTGTTAACTTCATCCTACTTTACCTCATCTTATCTTAAACAACATCCTGGACAGACTTTCAGAGCTAAAACAAGTGAAAAGAGCCAATGAATACCACTGTCTTTTGAAACCATAGATTTATGTCTCAGTACTCTGGGACTAGCTTTCTTCATTTCATTTTCAGCTCTGACAAATGAGCATAGAGAAAAATTCTTTAAGACACTTTTGCAAGATTTCATAAAGCAAAGCTCCCTTTTATGTGCAGCTGACCTCAGCAATTGGCAAACGTGCATCCTCTCCCTGCCCCATAAATTAACATTCATAATCATGTATTTTTTTAAAAAAGTACAATTTAGACATGAGCCACTACAGCCAAGCTATCTGCAGCCTTAGAGGTTAGATATCTTTTAGCTCTAAGTTGAAATACTCTTTAAAGCATTTGATAAATCAGAAGCATGAATCCACATGGAAACAAGCTCATTACTTCCCCCACTGCTCCCATCCTGACAGTACAGTGTCTTGGATTCACGTAGAAAGGGGGAAAAAATGCCATATAGTGGAGGTGAAATTTTTGATTAATATGTTGCTTTCCACCAAATGAAGATTTGCAGTCAGCCCAGCATAGTAGGTTACCAGTCAAGATAAGGATTTCTTCTGGAGAAGGAATCCTTCTGATTATGCAAGTATCTTTAAGACTGACAAAACCCATCTGTTTAAATAACATTCAAGGTTTTAGACGTGGTAAACTACAAAAATCATTTAATATCACAACTTGGAGCTGGGTTTCTAAAAGTCTGTCATTAATTTACAACAACAAACAACTTATCTTTTTAACAATTTTACTTCCTATCTGCCAAAACCCAGTTCTTTACAACTTAATTATTTACATCTTAATTTCATCAGCAATATCATGGTCTCAGCCTACCTCTCTGTATTAGCACTGAGAGATGGTAATACAAAAATATTTATTTAAATGTGCATATATGACAATAGGAAGCTTAGCTTTCTTGGATGAAGGACTGAGAAATATAAGTCTCTAATGACTTCTAAAGTAATATGAAAAATGCATTTCTTTACTCAGCAGGACTTCTTCTCCTTTCAACACAGCACGTGTTTTTTATTCATCTAACTCACCTCTGAATCACAAAGTACAATTACAAATCAGAAGTAAAATTCTAACAGTGCCATCACTGATACCTGCTCTTCTTTCTCCCCATCACCCTTAAACACACATTCTAAGAAACCAGCTAAAAGGTGCATACAAAACGTAGATGTTACCAGATATTTTAACTGATTACTTACATCATACTTTGCAATTCAGGCGTAAAGCTTGTCGATTTTCTTCCACCGCTTGAAGAGGCAATCGTTGACATTGGGCTAGCCACAGTGCTGCTCATCTGAGTAAACAAAGAAATAACAGCACTTAAAATACTTATATTTTATTTTAAAGAGAGTATATGTATGCTTCACACTAGGTACTAAAAAAGGAAGAAAAGCTTTTTGGGGTAGACTTGAATGCAAAAGACTGTGCATGCAAAAAGAAGCCTATCTGAGACACTGTAGAAAACATAAGAGAGTTGATGTTTACTGTAACCAAAGTATTGGAAACATGCTATTTTTTAAAAATATCATCTCAGTAACCCATTTAGAGGTACCCTAGGAGCACCAATGGAAAACTATTAAGATAAAATCACTGTTACTCTGGAATACATGGTATTCATGGACACCAGTATCTTGATACTCAAAACATCCTTTTATATTCCCGCAGTCTATATTCCTAAGCAGCAGTAAGTGACATCCATACTGTCTCCACTGAGACCAAGAGGAGTAAAATAAAATCTCAGAAAAAGCCAGATAAATCTTGATAAGCACCAAGATCACAAGCTTCCTTCCTAAACTGCCAGCTTTATGTACACATATTGCTTTAGCCTTCCAAACAGAAATGCATTGAGTGGGACCTGAATATCATCATCATATTTACATGACTAAAGATACTATCTTTATACTAAACGTTTTACTGCTTTTCTATACACATTTCTCATTAAAAACTCCAACCAAAACCCAGGACAATTCCACTCTTATTCTACGAATTATCTATCACATCTGCATTTTCCTCTTTAATAAAAGGCAAGTCAAATGCCTTTACATAATTTCATTTTTAAAAATAATTTACTAAAACATTGACAGATCAAAATTTATCTAATTATGGAAAACAAATATAGAATAGGGAGTTTCATTTTCCCTCCAAGAATTTTTTTAACAAAGAACCGCACACACTATGTAAGTCTTCTGCTAAACAGAATATATTCCCACTACATTTCTTCCTGTTCTAGTTTGCTGCACACTAGTAACAGTTAAGGTGTACTGCTCATTTCTTGTACTATTAGTAGTAGCTGTAGTAATGACAATGAAAACCATATGTTAATATAGTTTGCTTTGCTGTAAGACCTCTAAAGAGGTCGTGCCTTTCTCCACTTTTAAATTTTACAGTTAAGATTGTGTTTTAGGGAAGAAATCTGCCTAAAAGTACATGACCAGATTTCTATTAAATGCCATTAAAAGCATTGCAACAAATCACAAATATTATGCTTTGGTTTAAGAAAACTTGTAATACTCTAAGTACAAGGCATAAGATACTTTCAGAGAGTAACAAAAGAATTAGTGTTTTGAAAGTCGAATGACATAACAGCATGAGGATGAACAACAAAAGTAAGTTTATGCATTTAGATACATTTACTTTTTTTATTAATGCTTTCCAGTAGATTTTCACAGACTTCTGTTCAGACTCTAATATGGGTCCCCATCCTGCAAGCACTTAGGCGCATGTGTAACTTTAATCACAAGTTGACTCCCACTGAAGTCTGATTTTAATCACATGAGTAGTTATGCACCAGGCTTAAGTGTTGGCAGGATCCTGCCATAATCAGCAGCTACCAAAGAGTCATATAATCTAAACAGTCAAATTAGTGAGTTTTAAAAAAAAAAGTAAAAAAAAAAGTCTATCACATGAAGGAAGGTGACAGGATTTCTAGGAAAGCTCTATGTACACATGGAAGGGAGTGAAGCGGAAGCTGCAATGGTACTCAGGAACAGCCCAAAGATTTTGAAGTTTATACATGTTTTCTTGTTCATTATTTGATTGGGACTGATTATGATGCTTTTTAGCAGCTATATATTTATATCCGATATCACAGTATCAATATTCCTAAATATAAATTAACCCACTATAAATTCTGTATTTTCCCCAGACCCAAGAGAAAGTAGTTAGGGGAACACCTTAGTTAATACTTTCTAAAAGAACTGTAGAAAAAATTCTGAAACATACCAATCACACGTGCCTTAAAGTTTAAAAACTGAATAGCATACAAAGACTTAAGGGGTTGTTTTTTTTTTTTTTTCAACTACCTACATCACTTAAAGCATATGGCTTATTTTCCAGGGCAGACATTTTGCTTTATCCATGAGGTTCAGTTCTGCTAATCTATGAAGCATTCTCACGAAATTCCAAAAAAAACCCCATGTGACAATTCTGTAGTTGCCTCGTCACAGCATAACATCTGTGATTCATGCATGTCCTATTTTGGAGTTAATACTTTTTAAGGTTCCTGCCCTCCAAGTGGACAAGAAGAGTTTAATTAAAAAAACTTGGAGGGCTGTACATCTGTATAAGTATCAGTAGGTTTGAGAGCTGAAAGCTTCTCAGCTACTGCCTCGCTAAAAACTTAGTCTTCCAACTGCAACCAAATGATTTAACTTTCAAATCAAGCAGGTGTACAGCATTTTCTTGACATAAAAAACCAACAGCTTGTCAGGCTTCGTCAGACCCTTTACAATAATTACTTCCACAGCCCACGTTTTGTTTGATGGTTTAGATAATTAACTTCTTTACACATCAAAGTCCCATTGTCCGTATGTTCTATTTCCTTTCTTCCGGACATTTAAAAAAAAAAAAAAAATCATTCAAAAGCAGAAGCACTCTCAAATCAATTTTCTTCAATAAGTACAGTTAACATGGAACTGAAAGGCCTACTGTAATCTTCAATGGGTCAATATACTGTATTTGTTTTAGCTCCAAACTTAGATGCAGCTGTTTGCCATATTCTACAAAATGAATTCAGATGTTCAGATTAGGTCACAGATTATTTCAACATGCCGTATTTTAATCATGAACTCTAGCAGGGAGAAGATAGCTTCTGATTAACACTATTTGGACTAGTAATTATGTTCCCATCCAAATAGGTCCAGCTTTTATACATTTTTTTCCCCATAAGTAAAATATTGCAATCAAACCTATAATAAAAAATATACATTAAGCAGCATATATAATCATTAATATAAATATTTTAAAGCATCTACTGTAATCTCAATGTCTCTTACATTAAAGAGTCACAACAGAAAACAGTATTTGTCACATATGTATCAGCAGAACAAAACAGTTCTCCACTGAGGGAAACAAATTCTGTCATTTCTCATCAAGTTTAGGCCCATCCTTCTCATCAAGGTAAGATACCTGGGCAGACTTTCATTTCACAGCCATCCTTCATATCCATATCCACTCTGAAATTACCAAGCAATACTAACTCACATCGATGGTTGTCCAATCAATACGCCATCTATATAACCCATCTATTTATTCAAGATCCAGTTGAGAGACATTAAAGAACTGAAATTCTACTGCTCCTAAAACTTGAATTTAATATACAGGCTACATATCTAGCCCATAACTGTAGAGCACCAAATCTCCAAGCTATTTCATATCATTTGGGACATACACAAGCAGTCTTAAAATACATATCTATACAGTCAACACCTCCATCTTTTGAAATACTACTCAAGTACTTTCACCAAGCACCATTGCCAAAATGTCACAGAAGGATCTAAGAAGATCTAAGATGCATGCAAACAGTCACTACGGAACAGTCCTACAATACAGCTGTTCAATAATCAGGAAGAGCAAACTTTAATATTACTACAGCTTTCACTTCACATAAAAAAGAAATAGGTCTAAACTCAGTCAGTTTAAAATAAAAGCGGATTCTCACCTACGTTCTGATGTCTCTGTTACAGGCTAAAGAAGGTGCAGAATTACCCAAAAAAGATGTGTCTCTGCATAATTTTTTTACCATAAATAACACATTAGAGTAGAATTTACTGTTATGATGACTTAATTCATTAAACATACATCTAATGTGGTTACTGCATCACTCCTCTTTCTTCCCTTTCATACATACATTTTGCATATAACCTGAAATCATGCAAAAATTTAAAAAGACTGACATTTTCATTTATATAAACCCAAACAAAACGGCATGGAAACAAAAGCCAAGACAACTATGAATTAACACAAAATTAAAATTAATGCTTTAGTCTTCACACCCCCTACTTCAGAGTAATTAGGTTAACTAGTCTGTTACTACTAAGTATTTTACTGCATGCACGGCCTCACCAACAGACAAGAGAGTATAAAAAACAGTCTTGTAGGACTGGAGATGTAAGAACTTAATTAACTACAGGAAATACAGATTTTTTTGTTAGCGCACTTCTTTAAAAAAAAAAAAACAACACAAACCCACAACTGTAAACCCTGTTGAACACATGCAAGATTGGCTTTCTAAGTGTATGCTCAAAATGCTAAAAAAAAAAAAAAAAAGATTAAAAATAATTAAAAAGACAGTTAAAATCCCCAATAATCCATAACCAAATACTGGAGTACATATATTGTTTTGTTGATCACCCACTCTCCCAGTAGCATGGAATAATTGAAAATTAAAACACCATGCATTAAGTCCTCAAGTTCTCCTGAGTTGTTCAAGCAGACTAGAACCAGAAACACTCTAAAGGGTCTCAGATAAGCACAAAGCATGCATGACCTAGATTTTAAAACAAATTAGTGATTCAAAATGTATAATGACACCCCTTTATCATCCACTAACTTTTTCAGGTCAAAAAATCCACTTCTTGTGTAACAAGTAAGAAATGGCTTTGCTTGCAGGCAGTAAGATGAATAACTTCCATAGTCCCTAAACACGGCCTCTTAGAAGCCAAGTAGATAAAGCAAAGGCACAAACTTTCAAGGAACAGCCAGACCGAGCCCAGGATGAGAAGCAATCTGTGGGCAGGCAGTGACACATCTGCATCAGGTCTGCACACAATAATATTGTTCAAAGCTAGGGATGCAATCTCAGCTTTTTTTCGTTTTTTAATTAATTAACAAAGTATCACAAAGTGGAACGCATGCACTATTCACGCTAAGGACAACACATTACATCTGCTACTGCTGCTTCCATTTATTACCTGACTAGATGCTTATGACAGTTTTATTTTAAAGTGAATACCAGAAAGAAATATTCATCTTATAGTTGTCAATGCACAGCCCAGCTTTCACCACCCAGACAAATAAGCATCTCATCTTTAACCGTGACACTCTTTCATGGAATGAAACACGCTTGGAAAGGCCACACGAATACAAGGCACACAACTGAACATCATTTCCCCCTTTCCATTCATAAGGCGACTCAGTCATTTGTTCCCATTTACAAGTTACAGAAGAAACATGCACATCCGATAACAAAGAGTAAACCAAATTTTCAAATATATATAGGCATAGATTTTGGTCCAAAGAATAAAATGCATCTTATTGATTTTATCTTTAAAGCTGTCCTGTTCCACATCCCTGGAGATAAAATAATCCCAGATGTTTGTTTCTGAATCTCATAGGAAAGTATCTTTGTGCATTAATTTTACTGAAGACCAGTAAACAAGCACAACTCTCTCACTGACTTTGCAGGGAAGAAAAGTCACTAGCCAAGTGCAGACTAAAGCATAAAGCATCTGACTATTCTGCGTAACAACCACCGTATTTTACTTAAAATTACTCAGCATGGCCTCATATTTTAAGCTATTATTTGTCCATCCATGAGTAGACATGACAGTTATTTAAGCCTCTTCTGAAACAGACCACAGAATGGTCTGGACTACTGAAAGAATATTAATACACAGATGTAACTATTTGAGATTGAGAAACATACAGCATAATCTTACATGAGAGGTATGCCTCCACATCTGGAGATGTTTACAAACAGTTCTCATAGTTTCTGCCTTGAGTCTTCTAATCAGAGCTCTGTCCTTCCCCAGAAGTGATTTATTTATTTTTAACGAAGAAAGCAGGGAAAATTAATCTAATGTACATGCCCACTTCCCTCTGAACTGAATGTGCAGCAATTTTGCAGAACTTCATGCCACTTTTGGTAGTTAACAGCACTGCAAATTAAGCACCAATGACTTTTTTTTTTCCTTCCTAAAACTGCTTTTTAACATCATGGTGTAAAGACCAGACAATCTGTAACTAACAGCAAAGTTTCCATAGCTTCCAGAACCTTTTTCATAGAAAAAGATTGGCTCCTATAACCACAACTTTGTTTGAATTAGCAATTATTTTTTCAAAATTCATTATTTTTGTACTATTCTGACTCTTCCATACCACTTATTTAATAATTGTATAGACATGCAATTTAGCGACCATGACCTTCCTGCATAATCATTGACAATTTTCACTGAAGGAGATATAAGGTGTGTTTGCAAGTCTAATGATAAAAAACAACTTCACATCACTAGGAACTTACATACTTGACTCCAGGGCGCAAAGATGAACAAAGCCCAACCTGTAACTTACTCAGTATTTTCCTTTACTGAAGAGTACAACATTTCTATATGAATATGCAGATAGCGAGTCAGCTCTGCAAGTACGCTTTACTGCTTATTTGCCAACAAGCAAATCCATTAGTCACTACAGTTCCCACCTACCTTTAGTTCCATCTTAAAATTTAAGGTTTCGCTAATGCACAACCAAGTTCACCCCCTTCTTACCATTAGCTTTAAACTATACTTTCCTGGGTATCATTTCTCTCTTTAGATCTTTGTCTGCCTTCATCTGGTCAACTCCTTTCAAGATGGCATTATCTTCCCAAGCTATCACTGATTACATCAGTCCTGCTCCTTTCACATCACCCCAAGCTGGGTTTAGTTCACTATTTGAAATACAATTAAAAATAACTTCATAATATAGTTCTACCCTGACCTTAATCAAACATTCTGGCCTATCAGGAATTTCATCCTTTGCCCCATTGCTGCCCTCAAGTTAGGGCATCAATGTATGTATCCAAAATTCCTAATCAAGAATGACTAGCCAAATATACAGCTGAGATTATAAGAATTTTCTCCAATTGTTATTGTTGAACTGTTCCTCTCCTTTCTGAAATCACTGCTTGTCATCATAAGTCTAAATTCTCTAGACCAGTAAATACCTACCCCCATTGTTGCTTATTTGTACAACACCTAGCACAAGGAGAACTACAGAAAAAACAGCCACAGCTTTAATGTAAATTACAACTATGAAAATTAGTTCTTAAAAAGTAGGTCTAACAGTAAGTCAGTAACATTCAGGACACAAACCCCTTTCAGGGATCTCACAGTCACAGATGATATCCAATAGGTTTCTGCTAAAAATGTATTCTTGTTTACTTGAAAACACACATTTTTCTTCACTATTTAAGCACATGATTTTTAAAAGCACTTAACACTGGAGATCTGTATCGGTAACACTTATGATTTACCTGAGAGACATGAGCAAGAGTTAGGCCAATACCTAGGTGCTTCAAATCACCTCTTCCATACAAGCTCCTGGCCTCTTTTTACCTTTACTGTTACTTCTTCTATGACAGGTCAAGGAGCTGTGTGAACCAGAAACTTTGCAATTGACTTTGTGAATGTCTGATTGTAATCAAACATCACACTTCAAACGTATGCAAAATACAGGGCTAGAGAAAAGCCAAAGGTTACTTATAAATAGAAATTTATTCTGTATTAGCTTGCAAATGAACACATACTAAGATTACTTCAAATTAATGATTACATGTAGCACTACAAACACCAGTTATCCAAAACACAGATTACAGATCTAATCAGAATCTTTTTCAGTACCTTTGACATGCAGTTTTCTGATAAGCTGGTAACTGAGTTACAGCTGCCTGGTTCCATAAGAACATAGGCCTAACTAGTCTCCTTTTCTTTCCATCCTTCATATATCTACACATTTGGATATTTCACAATTGCAACAAGAGCATCAACTCAATTAGTTTCTATGGTATAATTACACTGCTTGGGTTTGGCCTCATGCCTTAAAACACCCTTGCAATAATGACCTAGAAAGACACTGTCTACCTAGTCTCACTGCTTGAGGGCACGACATCAGAATGGCAGTAACAACGTGAACAATGCTCAGTGTTGCTCTAGACTATTATACATAAGTAATTCTTAAAACACTTGTAGCTTACTAAGTTACAACTTGCTTATGCTGACAAGTTACTAATTGACTAATCAAATTTCAGACAGCTCCATTCTATGTTATTCAAAATTGAGCCCATGAGACTAATTCAGTCAGTTATGACACTCAGAGGCTTAGCAAATAATCTAAGGGCTAATGAATCCTGTTAAACATTAAGCAATGTTTCCAAATCCATATATTTGAAAATCACGAGTAAAAAGCCAGTAAAGCATAGAAGGATTTCTTGTTTACTTCTCAGAGACATGACTGAGTTTTCCCCTCCTGCCTTTTTAGCATATTCTGGTTAGACCTCAACCTTTTCTTCAGAATCATCACAGCTAAATTCAGAATTTCTTTATCTAAATGAAATCTAACATTTTCACCACTTTCACAAGATGCACAGAGATGTAGCTTTCAGAAAACTGTAAATAAATACTGCTACAGTTGGAAATGCTACTTTTAACATCAACATTCCCATCTATACAGCAACAATACACAGGACAAAAAGGAATCAAAATAAAATCAAATCTGATTTGCACATTAGCAACATGCAAACATGAGCCTGTGCAAAGTCCATCAAAGTTAACAGAAAGACTGACACTGCTTTCCATGACACTTGGATCTGGCCAACAACAAAGAAAGAGATGCAAATAGGGAGAAACGGAGGGTGCACTGCACCCTGCCAAGTCACTTAGCACTGTGCAGTGCCTTAAGCCAAAGAGAAAGAGAGGCCTGTACCAAGAAACAGAATGACGTGGGAGTTAGATCAGACTTCAAAAAAAAATTTAAGCATATCACCACCACCACCACAAACCTTGAAACAGATTCACTCTTAGGAAATCAAATGTCTCACAATAAATCATTAATACTAATGCCGTACAGCAAACTTGGTTGTCAGCAACATCAGGTTCTTACCTCCCCTTCACATACACAGCAATAAATATTTTGCATGTATATTGTGCTTTGCATTCATAAACTGCAAAGCATTCATTTGTATAACTTCTAGGAACTTACAAGCATTTGATCTGTACATAGGACGTAAAAAACCATAGTTACTAAGTGGAAAAGCCACTTAAAGCCTACACATATGAAAGTATCCTTCACAACTAGCTGTTATTCCTAGCTTTTTAGCATCTACCAGTAATTTCTGTAAGGACTAATAATTTCTGTAAGGACTACTATGGGATTCCTATTAATAAACCGCCATGCCTGTTTGTGCAAAACAAATAAAATCCACTTCCTCCAGAGAAAAACTACAAACTACTGACATTTCACAGCATCAGAGCAACAAGAAATAATCAGTAATACCCAAAAGTACATGTCATACCGCAGGCCAAAGCCTGGCCTCCCTCTCATAATTTTAAGTCTACAATTAAAGTTCCAGAAACACCTTCAAGATTAGCTGCAAGACAACAAAACAAACAGGGCAGAGTAAATGTGTGTAACGAAACACACAAGCCACAAGAAAACAGATGCAAGAGCACAACATGGCAAAAGGTGCTCGCTGCGACCTCCCAGCAGCCAGCTAGCCCAGGTCTGGTGCTTCCACCCAAAATTGCACGGTGAGGCGGCTGCAGAGCTGGAAGCAAGCCGGCAGCCGGCTCCCAGGCAGCATCGCTCCTCAGCATCTTGGCTTCGCTACTAGAACGGATCGCTTTATGTGAAGAAGCCCCTTTGCAAGGCTGCTGGCCACATACCCCGCGGCGGCTACGCTTGGCAGGCTGCTGCTCACACCTGGCCAGCGTGACCTATGGAACGCAAACCCGCGAATATAGATGGGGTTAGAAAAGCCCCCGCACCCACAGGCACCCCCAGCCGCCCCCTCCCAACCAAGCAGCGCTTCACAGGTATCACTGACTGGGAACAAGCGAGATTAATATTTCTGAAGGCCCCAAAAATGAGCAGCCCTGCGAAGTTAGTTCACGGCAACACATTGTCTAATTACATGCCCTCGCTGGTGACTCACTCAAAGGCTCACCCCGGGGATGGATGGATGGATGAGGCTGAGATGTGCAGGGGAGGGAGGAAGGCAGGGAGGAAGGAAGGAAGGAAGGAGCAGGCTGGCTTGCTGGTGCCCAGTTCCCCCCACCCCGTGTGCGGCTATCCGAAAGGGGAAAGCGAGGGGCAGGAACTGAACCTCGTCCCTTTCCCTCCACGCGTTGCCTGGACCGAGGCAAGAAATGAGGGGGGCGGAAAACGGCGGGCTCTCTCCCTCTTCCCCCCCCGCCGCCTCCGCCGCCACAGCAGCCGCGGCTCCGGCGCTAAAGCGCACACGCTCCGAGGGGGGGGTAAAATGGCGCCGCCCGCGGAGGGGAGGGGCCGGTTCCGCCACACACCGGCCGTGGCGCGTCGCCGCCTCCATCTGCTGTGTGGCAGCCGCGGCCTCCCAGGGCGAGGGGTGGAGCCGGGCGGGGCGGGGCCTCGCCGCCGCTTCCTCCTCCGCGCCGCCGCCGTCGCCTCAGCTCCCCTCAGCCCGCCGCGGGATCGCTCTTCCCGGCCCGCCTCCCGCAGGTGCTGCCTGCCGGCTGAGGGGAGGGCCCGGGCGGCCGTGGCCACCCCTCCCTTTCCCCTCAGCGCCGGGCGTGGCGGGAGGGTGGCGAGTAGAGGCTTCAGGGCTGCTCTGAGCGCTGAAGAGCGGGAAGGTTTGGGGAGAGGGGGCTGGATCCCCCGCGGCGGGGGGATGTGTGCGTTTACACAGGTGTTTGGCTTCGCCGCCCGTCCCAGCGCACTCTCATGGCTGCAGCTACAGCACTGTGGAGGTGTTTGAAGATAGTACAGCGTCTTCCCCTCACCGCGTAAAACAGCTGTCTGCGTGCATTTTTGCCTTTGGAAATACCAGTGAATCCTTACTATGACATAACAAGTTGTACTACTTTAACCATACCAGAGTGGTTAAATGCGTTGAGGTGGTTAAATACTTTCCATCTATAGGCAGGGCCTATGTTTTCCTTCTCTTTGCTGGCAATGGCGGCTTTCCTCTTCCAGTGTCCTGTCAGCTCAACAGGTTGATAGGGAAGGGCATGACTAGATGAGCTGGAGCATTTAACCTACCTTTACTTTCTTCTTTTAACCTTTTCTTTCTTCAACACCTTCTAATTGTAGGTTTTTGTGATTTCAGTTTGGTCATTCCACTCATCGGCAAGTGCACGTGCAGGTTTGTCAGGAGACAGGCTGATTTGCACCGTGGTATAAACTTTAATTAATAAATGTGACCAACAGAGAGAGGTAAATGGGGTAAATGTCAGTGCTTTCTTCACCACCAAAAATCTTGCTTTTCTTGAAGATTTGCAGGGCATGTAACTTGCAAAGTTACAGTCTGTCTTTTGCTTTGCCCTTCTCAGTCCATCTTTAATTCAAATTCCTGCCTGCACACTGAACAGGATCATATTACTTCTACTAGGATTCATTCTAAGAAACCAATAGCTTAGAGACTTTGTTATTTTATGTACATCTTAGCCTTTTACTTCTCTTTTTTTGAGGGATAAGAAAAGGAAGAAGCTCTGGCAACCACTGCAATGATCTTAACACTCTAGGGGCCGTCTGAATTCCAGATTATTAGAAAGTCATCTTATTTTCTGCCTTTTTCCCTTAGCTTCCTTCTGCTACCCTTACTTTTTTCCTTTTTTTTTTTTTTTTGGCTACCATTCACTCCCCATCCTTACTACTTCGTATAAAAGCCCTGTCAGTCCCCTTCATGTTGTTTCCTTCCCGTTCCCACCTCCCACATCAGCTTCAGAAAGACGAGGCAATTCTGCTGCTCTCTGCTGAGTGCCGCCAACCTCTCTCCCTTCTGCTGTTGCTTACGATTATGAAAGTAAAGCGGATTCCAGCCCAAGCACTGACAGCAACAGGGCAAAACACCAAGCAGCTAATATCCTAGAGAATAAGAGGCCTCACGCTGCTGATTCTTGCGTACACAGCAAAGTCTCGTTCTTGCTGCGAGGAGGATGGCCTGATCTATTCCTATACGTTGTAAAATACCTGGGCAACCCCAGCCAAAGCAGGATTATTGATAAGCATTTTCCTGGTGAAAAGGAGAATCAAAGCATTCTGTCAAGTTATGAAAGATGCTGCAGGCTTCCTTGAGGCAACTCAAGTTTTTAGCCAAATTCTGTGATTTGCTACAACCATATATTAAAACGAGGAAGGCAAGGCAGCATATTGCTGACATGTCTATGATATGTACCATGCATATCTTCACGTATATCAGATTTGGTAGGACAGGCTAATATGAAAACATAGAAAATAAAGAAATAACTGTGCCAATTCCATATGGTAATTTTAATAAGGGGATTACTGGGATAATAGGGTTGAGCATGGCCAATATGAAGTATGTAATTTCCAGGAGCTTGAGTAGAGGCAACGTGACTTGGTGAGGTGCCTGAAAAAGCACTGACAGAACATTTTCTGACAAATTCTGTTCTACGCAAACCCCTTTTGCCTGCAGTGAGCAGTTACCACTTTAGAAGTGATTGAAGTTACTACCTGATGGTGAGCTGGGCTGATGAAAGAATAGTCCCCCTGTTGCCGTTTCTGTAGGTCATAACTCCTGGCAGAGTAATTGAGCAAGACAGATACTTACTGGCTATGGAATCTTAAATCTATACCAAAAAATTTACTAGCGGACGGGAGGAAAGAGGACAGGAGCACAACGTCCCTTCTAGCACTGTGTGTTATTGTGCTTGGTAAAAGTGCAGTAAAGTGCTCCCTACTTGAGTCTGAATTCTTACTAGACTTCACAGAGAGGGAAAAAAACTGATCAAGTTTTTGTTATGCATTACACAGAACCAAAAAAGGGCACATCATAGAAAATTATTTTCCATTTTCAGGTCACCTTTCAGATTGTAAGGTCATTATAAACTGTCTCAGCACTTTTACGAACTGGAGTCTGCTCAAACCATAATACTTACAAAGTTTCACTTTGAATAGGCGTGATTTTCTCTGTCATTTGTTTTCACTTTTTATTTCTCTCCAGAACATAAAAAGTCAGGAAAAGATTTTATTTTCCTCTACATAGCATATAATTTACATCAATCATCCCAGGAGGTCAGTACCACTGGGGTGTCATTTAAATACAATGAATATAAAGTAATGAAGCTTTTGCTGGAGTGGATGGCCACAATTCTCGGAGAAAGAGAGAGAGAGTTTCCAAAGCATGTGGAGAAAACACAACGGGAGACCGAGTGAATTCATCACACCACAAAAATGTCTCCATCCTGTCGACAGTCATTAAAGGAAAATGAACCATTGTTACTCTAGATGCTTGCATTCCTTTGGCATAATAACCTCAGTATAGAAGCATTGGTGCAAAGAGAATTTGCACACACAAGAGAGAAAAAAAATAATTAATCTATTTAAAAAAAAAAAAAAGTAACCAGATTATGTAATGAAAGAAATCCTCCATGCTCCACAGAAGAGACGGAGCCTCTGCAGAAGCCACAACTAATCAGGAACCGTATGCAGTGGTACAGGGTGGTTTCTTTTCCTCCTGCCAACAAGTCAAAGTAAATGCCAACACGGACAATTCTTTTCAGATAACCCACAAATGGTGTTCTCCTTTAATTACATGAATGTTTCTACCCTTTGCTGATCCATCACCATCCTGGGTTTTAAGATCCCGTGTTGAGATTTCCCCGGTACCATTTCCCTTTTCACATTCATTTGCTTCCAATATTTTTTTCAGTCTCCGTTAAAGCAATCTATAAGGAACGCAGGGATTAGAAAGGTTTGCTGTGTTCAATTGTATTTAAATCTTTGGCAAAGAGTGCCCAAATAAGAGAAAGTGTCCCATGCGTACAGTAAACCATAGCATATACCGCGTTCAGAAAAGAGATTGGACTTCTGTGGATCTCCCTCAAGGAAGCACCACTTTAAAGCAAACCACCATGCAACCCCTGGTAAAAAAGGTAGCATTAGAAACCTGCAGCAGAAATCCCTCCCTTTTATTATAAATTATTCTATCCTATGGCAAAGTTGTGTTTGCTATACTAACTAAACCAGAAACGTGCTAATTAAATTATCACCTTTATTGTCAAAACCATGTAGGAATGTAATACATAGAAATACATAGATTACATTAATTATTTTTTAAATACAAAAGCACTGCATTGATTTAAGCAAATATTGAAAGGGAAATCTGTCCTTTATTTATTTTTAACAACCGCACTGGAACAGGGAGCTGACTCAAAAATGAGCAGAGTGCTACTGAGGAAACACATGCCAGGGAACACCAAATCATACCTGTTAATTACAACTAATAGGCTCACAGACAACAGCAAGCATGCTATTTATCCATCATTTACAGTCAGTGAAGTGTAGGGAAGTGAATTGGTTTGCTGGCAAATGTCCCAATTAATTGGGCGTGCTATTTATTAGGGTGCTGATTAAAGTGTACTCTGCAATATAATAGTTGAGTATGAAGTTGCCAACTCTTATTCACTCCTGGCTCATATGGATGAAAGCAGGAGAGTAGACTAGTGCAATATGAAAATAATGACGTATTCTGTGCCAAAATGGATTTAAGGCAATTCCAATGCCTGGAAATTAAAGACCTGGAGAAAGAGAATTAGGTAGCACTGTGGTCTTGAAGATAGAAGTTTGTGTTGTGTAATCCAGTTGTGACCAAGAGCTTCAATCTGTAGCATGTATTAAGGCTCCTCTTGGAAGCCAACACTATAGGCACACCCTTAAGTAAGCAGCATACAAATAAAATAGAAAATACAATAAAAGCAGGACTGATCAGAGTCAATTCACTTGAAGAAAAACTACTTGGAGGGGTCCTTTTCCCAGCCACCAACTCGTTCAGCCTCTCCAACCAACTAACTGAGGCTATAGCTTAAATAATGCTACTTTGATGTACGCTATTCAAAACCATGGCTTCCACAAATGAGGTTGGGAGTTTCCACATGCAATGAAGGAAACATATGCTAATAATTGTGTATATTATCTGAAGTAACGCTTGAGGTTTGATCTCAACCAAGATAACCACCAGAGCAAACCAAAATCATGATTTGTACCAGCAAAGAATTTCTTGGTCCTGGATCATTCTTAACTTACCTTGTTAGCACCAATGCAAGACCTGGATAGAAAGCCCAACTGGCCATGGTTATTAATGAACTTACAACTGTGCACATGCTTTTGTTCCCACCTACTTCCCTGAATGGTCACGGCATTTTGGCAACATCCAGCCAAAACAGCCAGAGATATTCGAGGGTGACCTCTATGATTAGAGAGCTCCAGCCAAAAGGCTCTAACAACAGAAATTAAGTCTTGGTGCAGAGTCTTACAAAGCCGACTGTGCCCAAAAAACACGCGGCTCTGAAAATAGCACCTTGGCAGTATGCTACATGTCCTGGTCACTTAAAAATGAAAGCGGTAAAGAGGAGGCAAAGCTCCAATTCTCCCAAGCAAGGGAAAAAGCCAACACTAGTAGCCAGAGTAGGTAGGGAGCAGGTAGCAGCTTTAGCTAAACATTATCCATATAGATCTCAAGGAACTCACTGAAGCAAAACAGCCTCAAGATTCATCACCCGTGTAATCATACCTGCCCATTGCTCTTGCTCTCCTGCTTGCCACCGTTTAACTGAAACCACCGTACTGCACAAAATGCACAACGAAGGCAGCTGAACCCTGTCTGAACCGAAACCATAGTGATTACTCTAATAACAGTACCTACTCTGGCAACTACGATACCAGGAGTAGGTTTCAATTTCAGGTGCAGTCACCTAAAATTAAGTGTCTACATGTGGGTTGTGTTCAGGTTCCCATCCTAGTCAATGGAAACCCAGCCAACACAGTCAGTGCAGGCAAGAGACCAATTTAGTTCATCCAAAAGTAGACACCTATGTTTGGTCTCTAGACTTGCTCTCTAGAAGCCACTGACTGCATTTACTACTGAGTTTAGTTATCTATATGAAGTACTCTGGGCTATGTTGTCCGGCCTACATCTACCTTTCCAAAGAGTAAAGAGCTTCACGTAGGTCCTGCCTCACGTCTGCCAGCCCCGTGGCAATTTCTTAGGTAGCCCAAGGCATCTGTAATGGCAGTAGAGGCTTAAGTTTAGGCAAGTGAATTGAGTCTTAGATCACTATTGAGTACAACGGGAACGTAAACAGCTAGCTTAAATGTACATTTACATTGTAGACAACCAAATTTAGGTGTCTGAATCTGGAACCCAGCTCTCCTCCAGCTGTCATTTGTCCAAGAAAAAACACATGTATGTAGTCGTTGTTTACTTACATTAGATATACAAATTGGAGTTTTCTGTTGCTTGCAGAAAATTTGCAAGTTTCTGGATCCTTTGTATCCTTAACAAACATACATCTGGGGTCATTTTGTGGTGGAGAGCAGGTGGGATTCTCCGGTTAACCATGTCCAAATGACATGTTTAGGTTATTAAGGACTCCTGTCATAAGCCTTTGAAAGATAAGCGTGACTTAACCAGAACACTGAGCTTTCCTCTGCAGAGAACATTAGTTCTTTCTGGATTGCATATTCATATAATGAAAGTTTCCAGAATCAGTCCATTCAAAACAGTAATTTCTTGAAATATAGGAATAGTGCCAGGAATTTGCATCAAATTACTCCTGGCCTGCAGAATAAGTAACATCAGCCACAGGTTGCTAAGGATTTAATATCCTCAATGTCCTGAAACAAATTCATGTTATTTAACCATGCAGAGCAGGTCGAATGTGGAGTTTATGGTTCCCCAAAACTTTTCATCCCCCAAGGTGGGTGCCCAGTGGTGGTAATCTGCAGACGTTAGATATCAGACACAAATATATCAGAGAAGCTTTTTTTTTCTCTGAATAAATGTTTAAATATTTAGGGCCAAATTCCATTGCTAAACATATGAACACAGCTCTCTTTGAGTTCATTGGAGTTGTGTGTGTGTATCTAAGAGCAGAACTTGGCCCTTATGTTTTAGATTTTAGCACTAAGCTTCCAGTGTAAAGTAACGTGTGATCTGTAACACACAGGAAAGCAGTAAGACCTGGTTTTAAAGGAAGGGTACAATTACACGCTTCTGTCTTTCTTTTGGATAAGAAGCAATGACTTCAGCAGAGCTCCTGAGAATATTCTTACCTCTTCTCTAGACAGTCTTCCTTCTGTAGAAGGTGCTCCTCTGGCAGCTTTGATCAATTCTGTAGCTGGGAAACAGAGTAGGATACTTTTTTATTTCTTTGCTGCTTCTCTTGAATTTCCGTTCCGCCAGTTTCGACTTAGCACCATGATGGAAAATACAGAAGCATTTTAAAATACTCTTAGACTAATGAATTAGATACATTTTTTTTAAATTATGAACAAGTTAAGATGTTGATTTTAAACTATAGGCAATGTGTTCAGATCAGCCAAAGGACATATCCAGTCACCCTTTCCAATGAACCTGTATTGCAACTGGGATCAGCTAAAGCACTTTAACTGGGAATTGCTACAGCGTGCCAATACAGAACCTTTGAATCTGCAGAGATTCTTCCCCTCTTCTTGCTATCTTTTTTATCCCTCGGTTACAAAGTATTTGTAAAGTATCTAAAGTCTTGAGTGCCCATATTATTTGTAAGGCTGACATTCCCCTAACGTCCAGGGCCAGGAAAGCCAAAGAATGACTACGTGGTACTTCTGCAATCTGGTGTGAATGCCATAGGACACGCAGTCTGATAGAAACCTGTACCAATGCCAAAAAAAAAAAAGAGACAATGCCAAGAAAAAAATATCTCCTGAGTATAAGTGCGGTGATTGAGCACTGAAATTTCTCCAGGGTTTCAAAATTCTTGCAAAATTAATTTTTCCCATCTAATATAGTTCTGGATTTTCTCATTATCAAAAAATACTCTGACTGTTATCAACTCTTTGAGCGTACTGAACAGTTCGTATATTTTACAGAGCTTTGTGAAAGTCAGGTTCTTGTTGGGGATTAAAGTTTTTGAGGGAAGGAAGGTTTTTGGAAGATTTCTTATGAAGTTCACTGTCTACTTTAGATTCTTTTTTTGTGGTAATATGCTAATGTTAATGGTATCCAGCACAGTAGAGAAAGATCTTGCGCAGTTTTAAAGTTTTATAGATGCAATTATAAGTGAGAGTGAGCAGCTAGCTTGCTTCAGTCTTTTTAAAATCCTGCGCAGATAGATGGACAGACAGACAGATTAAACATTAATCCTTCTAAAAATGTTGTTCCATTTGTGGCCAAAATAATATTCTATGGCATTCATTGCAAAGGTCAACTACAAGTTGTTCCGTACAAAATAGCATTTTCTTTTACCAGTTAGAAAATAACTTCAGCTTCAGTTTCCTTCCTCATATGCTAGCTTATTCTTTGCCCAATTACAAAAAGAAATACGATATGAAAAGAAAATTTCTGTTACAATCTGCTTCTTTCATGACGCTTCCATGTGGCTGGTCAATTAATAATGAACATCTAAGAAGTAGAGATACCAGTAGAGCTCCAGGCTGGTTTGGCAATTCAGTTTCCTATGCTTTTTCAGGTAAGAGTGTGTAGCATAGGAGGGGGCTGCAAGATTTAGCGTTATGCATTATGTCATCAGCTTCGTGTGATGGGAGTGTTGATTGCTTGCTTATAACATGGGTATGTTCTTCCACTAACTGTTCTATCAAAGTCAACTTTTCTTTAAATTAGAATGCATGATATTAGAAGTCATCCAGTTTTGACCACTGGCTTGTGGCCTTGCGTACCATATTTATGGAGATGATAAGTGACAGTGTATTCAAAATCCTGTTCATCATCTGACATCCTGCAAGTGTGCGTCAGCATAGCAAGTCACAGTCCATGCTGACGCTGCAGGCTTTGCACTATCCCAGGTTTACAGAATCGGGCCTTTTATAGCGTCAGTATTTCAGTAGACGTGCACCTACCCCAGACAAACAACGTGTTTTTGACAATTGTTGTCAAAATGCCTGCCCGCTCTCCACACATCTCAGAGTAGTGTTGAAAACAACTGCTCTTCCAGTGTGGACAGTCAAGTTCAACACCTATTGTAACAAATTCTATACATCCCGAGCCAAATCCTATGCAGGCAAGTTGTCCCATGAGCCCTTGACAAGCATGGTTTGCTACGGTAAGCCATGAACTTACCCGACCTTGTCCACACCAGTGAGGCAACCATTTCTACTATTACTTGAATAGATCTGAGGGTGGAAAACTATTTTTGACACCCCTCGTCAAAACCAGATCATTTTTCTAGAGGAGGCAAAACCCCAGTGGAATTACATCGCGTGCGTGCTGACGTACAATGGGGTGAGTTAAGGACATGGGATCATCACTCAGAAAGGCACTTACTTGTTTCAAATTCAGAATACTCTCATAGGTAGAGTAGTATTTAGTAAAGGTTGTATTGATAATTTCACATATGATAGTCTAAAGAAAACAAGCACAAATGTTGTGTGCATCTATTAAATTAGGTAGACTTAATAACAGGCCAGTCCTCCTCTCACACCACTATAAATCAAGAGCAGTACCACTGAAAACCACCGAGTTACTTGTGCGTAAGAAACACTTTAATATTTCTGAAAACAACATCACACACTTACTAAAGCTCCTTCTTCTCACTTAATTTTCATGATTGCCTTAAACAGTTATGGCTCTGTTGGATCCAGAGCACAGAACCGGGAGCAGGGAAGGAGTGTAATGGTAGGAGTACAGGGTGAGCAGCCAGAACATTGCCTGTCCCCTTCTCATTTACTCTGAGATACAGAGCAAACAGCTTTCAGACTTACTAAACGCTTTGCACATACCGAGAGCTCTCTGTTTATTTCAGATGTGTAAAATGCCATAACTTGCCAGTAAATGTAGCTAGGCATGCAAGTGTGAGCATGAATATAACATATTAGTTACAACAATTATAATTGTCCTATCATTATCTTTTCTTTCTTTCCTGAATCGGAGTGAATGTGCCATAATCTAGCAAGAATCTCATGATAAGTAATGTCAGAAATGGCTTTTTTTTTTTTTTTTGAGCTGCCAACTGTCTGTTTTAGACATAACATCACCCTTTACTGTAGCCTTCCACATAAAAGCAACATGGACAGCAATGACTCTAAGCAAGCATGAATGATGGGCTTGCAGATTCTTTACCAAAAAGGGAGTTGATTTACTCCACAGAGGTCATAAATTTCCTTAGAAAAACAATCAGTGGTAATCTACATGTGGTGTTTAGTAACTAGAGCTTTCCTCCGATTCCCTCAGTCCACCTTCTTCAATTGTCAAAAACAGTGGGAGATGGTTTTCTCATGCCGAAAAATACGAAATATTCTAGCTCTTTAAAATGGAGTGGAAATGAAGAGCTTTACATGCAGCAAGGTGGGCATTTAGACATGGAAATGTGAAAGGATAAGGAGAGTAACCCAAAGTAGCAAGTTACCTACAGGCTTGCCTCTGCTTCTCTTATGTGAAGCAGCACCTAATTCCGTGAAGATTCCCATTGAAATGAGTGGAACTGCAGACAGAATAAGGCTTTTCTTTCTTACCAGGGGAAAAGAAAAAAAGAAAGAGGGTGGGATCTGCCTTTTCATGTAACGGGCTTTTATCTGCTCAAAAATCACGCTAACCTCAGGGTGCCAAGCACAGTATGTTTGAAAGCATTCCAAGGATGGGAAGAGCTGCTCTATCTTCTCCACTACAAAGTGAAGCTCAGTAGTAATGAGAGCTGCTGTGATCTCCCAAGAAAGGTTTTGCATCTGCTTTGTCCCCTCTGAGGACCTCTTTCTTGTTCCTCCTGGATACTTCCAGGTTATGTCTTTCTTCTGATGCTTAAATTAGGAAAACCTTTGAGTGACTGACTTCACGATGATTTTTGCCATGAAAGGACAGGAGGATTTCTACCTTGCTTTTCAATATGTATGCATTATTAAATTATCTAAATATTTATAAGATAAACCAGAATAACAGGTTTTGGAATTATATCACATAAGCTCCTAATATCGTAATACTCCTAATATCCCGAGGTCAGAGAATCCTATTCACATTTGAATGTCTAGTGTTAATGGTGAAGATTTTAATTACTCACGTTCCTTCTAGGGCCTGACCAGCATTTGGAAAAAACAGTTTAAAACTTGTCATACTTATCATAACTGAATTATGAAGTGCGTTATGGAAGAAATGTCCAGAATTTGTACATGACTATTTTTTCTTTTCTATCACTGCAAAACAGGCTATTTAAAAAAATCTGTAGAGAATTTTGACTTCTGAACTGAGAGTATAAGCCAGATTTCAGCCTGGAAGGAATTTTTATGGTTGAATTATAGACTTCTAAAAGACACAATTTAAAACTGAACTGCTGACAGTCATTCTGATCATATTTTATAAGCTACTATTAACTAGGATGAGACCTTAAAGGAGGAATAGATCGTGTATCTATCATCTGCTGACTCTAGGGTTTCTTATCCTTTCCTCTTAAAACATCTAGTGCAGCCTACTGTCAGGGAGAATATTGGTCGGACTAGACTGACTACAGATCCAATCCAGTCTAGCAAACTCGGTGCTGCTATGGAGGCTTTGCAAAATCTGGCTGCCAACTACTCCATCCGTACTGAGCACGCGCAAGAAAAACCTCAACAATTTTCAGCAGCTTCTAACTCGGCCAAGTTCGGGTGGATCCTTTTGGTCAAGGGCAACAAAAGGAACTTACCTGATTTTTCCTCCTTATTCCTCTCCTCCTTAGCAAAACTTCCCATCCCTGCTCTGAAATAGATATTGGGATGATGCTAAGAAATTTTAAACTGTTGTGAAACAATGTGTTTTCTCTTAATGCCGATCTTAGAAGCAGCAGAAGTATTTCTGCTGGAAGTTTCCAAAAAATTCAGCTTGAGGCAGACTCAGGATTGAAAAGCTCATCCTGAACAGTTAAAAATTGGCAACGTTATGTGAGCGAAAACAAGGTCTTATACTGGAAAGCGGTAGACAAGCTTAACTGCAGATACTGCTGGCGGCTTCACCTATAGTATTTTTTCTGCCAGATCCTTGTCTTTTATTACTAGAGAGAATCATTCCTGTGATGTCTAATGTTTTGTCATCTGCTCTTCTGACTTGTTTCTGGACCGATGTTGTTGTCTCTTGTGACTTGGCTGCCAATTCCACAACAGTCAACTAAGGGGCTGATCCTGTGTTACGCCCCGCACGCCTTAAGACCACACCTAATTTGGAGCACACGTATGTCATGCTAAAATGTGACCAGGATGCTCAGCATTTTCAGCATCACACTGTGTCATGCGATAAATACGATTATGTTCTTGATCCTCTGGTCTGGCCTGACTATGCTTAGTTCATCATTTGAGTGAACTTTCAGGAAAGAAAGAGCAAAACCAGGCTAATTTTTACAGTTCCTCAAAGCATTGGTTTGCTGTGTCCATTATGTTTACTCTACATTTGCTATTAGCATATGCTTTCTTCTTCTATTACACTCCTGCAGACTGCACCACCTCTTTCCACGTTGCACGTTTTCATTCTTTTTAGAACAAGTCTTGCACTTGTGTTTGGTGTTTTTCTATTGCTCCAGCTGCAAGGTGCATGTTATTAACAAAGAATCTGCCTAAAAATTATTTCTACCGTTCACGCTGTTGAGAATAGATTTACAAATGCAACACTGAGAGAGTAAATGCAAGAATCTGGGGATGTGCTTATGGTTGGGAGCATTAAAAACTACCTCTCCCACTCAAGACTGACTTACATCTTGTAGGATCTTCTGTGTGAGCTTTATGGAACTTGTATCTGGCCAGAGTGCACTTCATTAGTCTCTTAAAAACCAGCATGCAAAATTTAGGGACTCTGCAAGGTTCCAAATGTATAAACCCTTTTTAATTACAAACAGTTATACCACCCACTTTCCCCACAGTTAGTCAAGGGAACCAGTTTTCATTGAGGTCAACAGAAAAAATAACCGTGAAGTTTCTGGCTCATGCTGGTTTTATATATGCTAAAAGAAGGAAAAAAAAAAAAATCAAAAAAGAAAAATTAAGCTCTCGGTTTTTAGCCTTTTTATCTCTAAAACAACGTGCTGATTTTGTCTGAAATCATTCAAGGAAAAAAAAAATTACTTTTTCCTCATTCTGACATTAGTTACTCAGAAGTTGGGAGGAGGATTAACGGAAAGGGACGAAGTGAATCTTGCCATAAAATACCAGTTTGTCCATAACTATGAGGATCCTAGCAACTTTCTACAATTAATTTTTAGTTTGCATGTTGCAAGCAAAAAAGAAGAATATAATTTACTTAAAAAAAACAGGCCAAACATTTTTCTAATGGGACTACACATTCAGGTTTTTACTGTCTGGAAACACAGGCCATGCTTTCTCTTTCAAACCCTGTTACAAGATGACGAGTAGGCCCACATTTCATTCCTTCGCGATGGTGACATGGTCATTTGCTGCTTTAAACCTCGTTGCAATACGTGCGGTTCCAATGGGGCATAAGAGGTTGCAGACAGGGAAGGAAACGGGAGAACCCTACGGTAGGATGGAGCCCTAGCCTTGCAGTCCCTCCTTACTAGAAAAGCAGAAAAGAAATCATTTAGAAAAAGAAAAAAAAACAAACAAACCAAACCAAAACAAAAAACCCACAAAAAACCCAGAAGCAATAACTATTTACTCTGTCGTTTGTATAATGTGCGTTTCGCTTCGTGCCATGGAAAAAATGACAATTTTTCCGTAGTGACCCGGCAGGTTTCTTACCAGCTTTTAGAATTTTTCTCCCGCTGTTATTGGTATGCTTTACAGATGCAGAGCCCCGCTAAACTTTGGACTTCTGAAAACTTAACACATATTTTTATACCTCGAAAGGTATATGGTAATAGTTAGTACCCCATTTTATACTGAAGGAAAACTTGCTGAAAGGCTTCTCCGAGGTCACAGAGCAAGTCAGCATCAAATTCAGAGACGGAAAGCAAGAGTCTCAGCTCTCGGTCCTCCCTTCCTACTGAAAACGCTGGGGGAAAAGTAATATTCTCAAGATGGATTTTTTTAATGTAATCATTTTCTAGCCTGTCTTTCAAACCTTTATGCTTATGTTTGCATCAGAGACTGTAAACGCTAAAAAACTGCATGGTGCTGAAATATTAAATGCTTTCGACTCATTTCGGGACACAAAGAATCTTCTTTTATCTGGGCCGTAAATCAATGGGGCAGGGACCCAGTAGTTAAACAAACCATAGTAGTCCATAGTCTGACTATGAATGCTGTAGTTACAGAACTCATTACCACACGCCTACTTAACAGACCAAAGAACGTGCAAATCTAGAGTTACTATTTGTCATACTTAAGAAAAAGCAAAGAATAGCTGGGCAAACAGTCCATTTACAACCAAAGTGAAAGTAAAGCCCTGCCAAGAGACACTGGAGCTTATCTTGCCCCTGCTGAAATGAATGGAAATTTGGGCAAAACCTTCTCTGGCATTAAGCTTATTTAAGTTCACACATTTTGGCTTGATGCACCTTTTCACCAGTGAATAAACAACTTTGGGAAGGTAGATTTTGGAAACAGAATATTGGCAAGTCCTTAACTATAGTAATAATTGCTGACGTTGCTGTAGTCGCTTCGACTAAAAATATCCAATACGACAACAAACCCGCTGAACCCATTCATTTATTCCGGTTTCACGAAGGCTATTTACATATATAGAGAAGCTCAAAATAAATTCTGTATTCATCGTATTTACAGTACATTCCAGCCCAACAAACGGGCATCGAAACTGTTTATTTAAGGACCATTGTCCAGGTTAGAATCTTTCAAATCTGACAGTTATTTTTCGTCGTGTGCATACAATGCTTGCAACAGGAGTGTGCTGGGCCCATGTTTTATAAATGTAACGGTAAACAACCTCAGTGCTCTTGAAAACATTACTTTTTTTGTCCAAAAGCAATCTAATTATGGCTGTATTCATAACGTAGTTAAAAGTGAAAAATCTAAAAGACAATCGAAATTGCAGGAAACGTAGCCATACTAATGAAAATCCTATTTTATACAGTGGATCCAAAGGTGTTTGTTGAGATATAATTTGCCATGCAAGCACATTTTTTCACTAACCTCCTACAATTCTCTCCCATCTTAAAATATGACCCATTTTGCAACCAGTGCTAAAATTCCAAGAAGTTCTGAAATAAAACCCGAGGAAAGCCGAGCAGCAGGGTTCCTCTCCATTTCAGCCAAATCCAAGCCAACGTTCCAGATTATATATATCATAACATAAATTACTATTTCTGAAAAATCCCATCCAACTTTTATGCAGGTCCATAAACATTACTGGTACTTTTCTTAATTTGTCCGTAACCATTTAAATAAAATTCTAGTGCTCTGAGTTGTGATCTGTTCCAGGCTGTAGTAAGTTCCTGTTAAATGTGTAAATGTTCAGCAGAAAGATATTTTTGCACGGAGACTGAAAATCAGCTGTGCCAGATACCTGAAACTTTGTTAGGGCGTTCAGTGGAAAATTTTATTTCGACATTATAAATAACCGTGGACTATTTTAAGTGACTTTAAACTGGTAGCTTCCAATAACTTATTTTAGTTTATCCTAATTAACTTTTTATTTTATTTTGGTAGGAAGAGAGGAGACTGTAAAATTTTTAGTGTGACTAATTAAAAGTGGAAATGTATCTTCTTGTTTGAAATGAAATAAATCATGATTGTCAGGCTTATATAGTATTTGGATGTAAGACAACCTCTTGCCTTCTTTCTAGCACCTTTGGAATGGTTCTAATGGAACGTATTTCCCCTCCAGCTAAAGGGGGGGGGGAGCCAAAAGAACCCATGGGCATAAACATTTTACCAAAATAATTATGAAAAAGTATATTTTCTGTATTGCAACTATAGCAAACCAGAGTTTCCGAATATACTGGTCCTTAGAGGTGAAGAGTAATCGTTCTTTGGAAATGACTTTTGGGGAAAAGCAGATCCCTGTGGTTGTCGGCGGAGCGGGGCGAGCTCAGGAAGGCTTTGCGCTGTTCTCCGCAGCGATCGCATTTTTGCAACGGGCTAAAAAACTTCCACAGCCCTTCCAACCCTGGACCTGGAAAAGAAAAAAAAAAAAAAAAAAAGAGAGGAAAAGAAAAAAAAAGAGGACATAGATGCCTGCGAGGCAGTGGGTCAGGGGCTGTTAGTCCCCAGTTTAACCGTGGGAAAGGCAGAGGAGAGGATGAGTATCGGCAGAGATCGGTGCCCGACGCGCCGGGCGGGCGGGCGCGGAGCGGAGCGGAGGCGGCAGCGGCGGTGCGCGGAGCGAGAGCTCTCCCCTGTGACCGAACATCGGATCTTTTCTGCTTATTAGGCTTTAAAATCAAATACGGAAGGAGCAGCGCTGCAGCCTGGCTGCTGCCTTTTGCACGCACCTTCCCGCCGTGCAGAGACGGGGGTTTTGCCCTCGGGGCTGGGCAGAAATTTGGGGGGGGGGGGGGGGGGGGGGAGCACGAAGGTGGCCGGGGGGGTGCGTGGGGGGCAGCGCGGCCGGCTCGGCTGGCGGAGGGCGCGGAGGCTCCGCGGGGCGCGGAAACAGCCCCGGGGGTGTCTCCTCAACACCCCCCCCCCACACCCCCCCCCCCACCCCGTACCCATGTCCGTGGGGCCGCCGGGCTTTTCGCAAGATAAACCCGGCTTTTCCGCTAGGTCAGGGTGCCGGACTTTGGGTTTGCAAAGGCTGCGTGAAAAGGACACGTCCCCCCCCCCCCCCCCGCCCACCCTCCCGACACGGAGACACAGACAGACCCACACACACCGCCCCGAGTCACACACAGGCGGCGAGCAAGGAGCACACACACAGCGCCGACTTTTTACAAGAAGGTGGAAGTAGCAAGTCGAAGTAAAGCCTTAGAAATTAGAGGGAGGGTTGTGATAGGTTGTTATCTGCGCTGGGAGGCGTTTACACTTTTTTACTATTGGGTATGTAAATTGTTTTTAATAAGATCTGCCCTTTTTTTTTTTTTTTTTTTTTAAGGGAGAAAACAAACCAGACTCCCTTTACCTTAATAGTCTGAGGGGGGTTTTATAGCATTCATTCATTCAAGGAAATGATTTAGGCTTTAGACTACCGGAGACTTAGCAAAAAAAAAAAAAACCAAACCCAAACCCTTTGGCACCAGATTATTCTATTATTTTTTTTTTGCAAACAAGATTTTTCATGCTTCCCCCCCCCCTAAACAAACAAGCCCAAAAGTGTTAATGGAAAAAACCCGGAGAGAAGTGGAGATCGGAGACCGTCTCCTGCTCCCTCCCGTCCCCGTCCCCGTCCCCCTCCCCGGGGGTGAGAGCGACTTCAAGCAAAGTTTCTCCTCCTGGGGGGGATGCACATTGTTTTATTTATTTTGAAGGCTGCAGAAGTCTGAGGACTGAAGCACCACGTGCTGCTGACTCTCATCAGCATAATGATCGCCTTAGCCAGAGAGTCCTGTATATATAAACCACAAAAACCTAATCATTAGAAATCCCAGCCTCCAAAAACCACATTCAGGACAAAAAAACTGTGGCTTGCTTTTTTTTTTTTTTTTTTTTTTTTCTCCCTCGGCTCCTTCATCTTTCCCGACCTCAACTTCTTGGGACCCAAAAGAAGTTTGTTGGGTTTTGTTTTTGGTTTTGTTTTTTTTTTAAACCAGATTTTTTTTTCAGAAAGAAAAATAACTCAAACAAACCGACATTTTAATGATTTTTTTGCTGCTGTTGTTCATCAAGGGCGGAAAAAAAAAGATTTTTGTTAGCCTGTTCAACTCAACGGACTTGGATCCAGCAGCGACTTAATTAAAAGGACCGGACTGCACCGAGGCTGCCTTTTCCCAGAATTTACTTGGTCATATTTTAGAAATCAGCCTAAGGAGGGGTGTTTTGGGGTGGTTTGTTTTTTTTTTTGTTTTGTTTTGTTTTTCCAACTATGCTCCCCGCTTTTTTTTCCCTGGGAATCCGAAAGTTCAACTTTTTTTAAGTCCTGATCCTCCCAAAGGAACCGGCTAAAGTCTCTCTTTTAATTATTAGTCCTGTGACTTTCCTTCTCACCCCAACAACCCCAGTAACTTTCTTTCCACGCGGAAATCGCTTCGGGAGCGCTTTTTTTTTTTTTCTTTTTTTTCTTTTTTTTTTTTTTTTTTTTTTTGGAGGAGCCACTTTTCCCAAGCCCCTTCCCGAGCTCCCGCTTCCCTCCGCTTCCTGAAGCCAAAGGCAATAAGCGGGGGGGAGCCCAGCGGCTCCTCGCCTCTGTCCCAGCGAGACTTTTTGTTTGCGCTTTTTTTTTTTTTCTTTCTTTCTGTGTGTGTCCGGAGGAGGAAGATTTCTTCGGAGGAAATCGGGACATTCCCCTGAACACCCCCTCTCCGGGTTTGAGAGTTACGCTCCTCTTCTGGCGGCCGCCAAGAGCAGCAGCCCAGGAAGCTGAACTGAACCAGCAGCGAGTTTTACTTCTCCCAAGACAACCTTTTGAAAGTCCGAAAAGGAAAAGAGGACGGGGAGGGAGGGGAAGAAAAAAAGGAAAGAAACTCAAGCACTTGAGGGAAGAAGCGGTGGCTAGAAGGAGGGAAAAGAGCAGAGAGACTGTGCAAGAAGGAAGGAAGGAAGGAGGAGGAGAAGCAGCAGCGTTTTGCAGCTGGGCAGAAGCCGGGACCATGCAGTTTCCAGCCGGGCTTTGCTGAGAGGGGCAGCCCCGGACCCCACAGCCAGACTCTGTCTTCTCGCTGCTCCAGGCTGCAGGCGCCCCCAGACCGGCATCGCCCCCCGCCCCGTCCATCCTTTTTAAAAAAACCCCAACAAACCCAAACAAAACCAGACTGAGATTTTTTTTTTTTTTTCTCGTGCGTTTAATCCGCTCCTGGTTTATTTTTGGGATTTTTTTTTTTTTTCTGATTTGCTTTTTTGCCCCTTATCCTCACCCCTCCACTTTTTCATTCACCCCTTTTTTCGCTATATATATATAATTTTTTTTTTTTTTACAACCCCCACCCCCCACTACACGCCTCCTCGAGCGATCCCCCTACCGCTCCCCCCCCCCCCGCCCCCCAATTCGCTAACTTGTGGCTGTTGTGATGCGTATTCCCGTAGATCCCAGCACCAGCCGGAGGTTCAGCCCCCCCTCCAGCAGCCTGCAGCCCGGCAAGATGAGCGAAGTCAGCCCGGTCGTAGTAGCCCAACAGCAGCAGCAGCAGCAACAGCAGCAAGAAGCGGCGGCCGCCGTGCCCAGGCTGCGCCCCCACGATAACCGCACCATGGTGGAGATCATCGCTGACCACCCCGCCGAGCTGGTCCGCACCGACAGCCCCAACTTCCTCTGCTCCGTGCTGCCCTCGCACTGGCGCTGCAACAAGACCCTCCCGGTGGCATTCAAGGTGAGACACCCCCTCCCGCAGCCGCCGCTGGCCGGGGCTGCCACCCCCCGCGCCGCGCCGCGCTTCCTCCCGCAGAGACGCCTCTGCACCCCCCCACCCTCCCCGGCCCGCAGGGGCTTCTCTGCACCCCCCCAGGCCTGCAATGCCTCCTGTGACCCCTGTGTCCTGCAGGGGCTTCTGTGTGCCCCCCCCCCCCCCGCGTGCTGCAATGCCTCCTGCCTGCCTCCACACACACCCCCCCCCCCCATCCTGCAGTGCCTCCGGTGTCGCCCGTGCCTGCGGGGGCTTCGGTGTTTCTCCCCCCGCCCCGTCCTGCAATGCCTCTGGTGTGTCGTGCCCCCCCCGGCCTGCAGGGGCTTCTGTCACCCCCACCCCCCCAATCCTGCAATGCCTCCTGTACCCGCCCCCCCCCCCCCCAAAGTCTTGCAGTGGCTTCTGTATCTCGTCCCCGTCCTGCTGTGCCTCCTGTGCCCCCCCCCCCCCGGCCTGCAGTAGCTTCCGTGCCCTCTGTCCTGCAGCACCTCCTGTGCCCCCCTCTGTCCCGCGAAGCCTTCTCGCCCCCCACCGCACCCCAGCGCCTCCTGTGCACCCCCCCAGTGCCTCCCATTTCTCCCCCCCCGTCCTGCAAAGCGTGTTGTGCTCCCCGCCGTCCCGCAGTGTCTCCTGTGCCCCCCCGTCCTGCCATGCCGCCTGTGCCCCCGTAACGCCTGCTCTGCCCTCCTGCCTTGCAGTGCCCGTTCTGGCTTCCCCCCCCCCCCCCGCCCCGCAGCGGCTCCGGTGCCCCCCCCTTGCAATGAACCCCTTGCCCCCTCCCGCCCGCCCCGCCGGCACAGCGCGCACCCCCGGAGCCATCCCGTTATCTCCATCCCCGCGGGGCAGTGCCGGCGTGTGTCCCCCCCCCCCGCAGCCCCTGGGCACCCTGTGTCCCCCCGCAGGCAGCACCCCCAGAGACACCCCCTCCTCCCCACAGACCCCTCTCCTGGGCTTTTTTACCCCCCCCCCCACCTTTCCCTCCCTGAGGAAGGGGGGATTCACCCATCTGCCGGAGCTCAGTGTGGGGGCGCAAAGTGGGTACCCCCCCGACTGAGAAGACCAGTACCTCACCCACGGGGGTGCCCCTGCCTCCCTCCCCTCTCTCGGGGGTGGGACTGGGGGATTTGGGGTGGCTTGGAAGTGTGCTGGGGGGGGGACGACTGGGGGCCGAGGGTCAGGCTGGGGGCGCTGGGGGGGGGGCGGTGCGTTGCCCCCCTACCCCAGAGGCAGCCCGGCCTGGGAGGGGGCAGCCGAGGCTCTTTTTTTTTTGCGGGGGGGTCCGGGACCCCTTCACTTCTCCTGGTGGACAAGCGAGGAAGTGTCTGGCCAGGAGGCTCTCCCTGGCAGGGCTCACCCGTTTCTCTAATAAATACCACCCCGACCCGCACCGGGGATGCTGCTTTTAATTTTCTGTCTACATCCCCATGGCGCGCTAATGAGAGGAAAAGTTTTGGTTTGTTTAAAACTGTAAAATAATAACAACAATAATTGCGTGCTTTAAAGCAAGCCCTTTTCCTTCCCTAGCAATATTTGAAAGTGTTCCCCCTGGAGTTTCCTCTCCCGTAGCCTTTGGTAGGGAGAGGGCGATGGCTCGGGGGTCTCAGGGCACCTGCCCGAGCGGGGCGTGGGGTCGGAGCAGGGGTGGGGTGGCCCTGCGAGGGGCTCATCGCTCCCACACCCGCTACGTGAAAAATAACGCGCCTGGAAATGGCCCTAAAGGTAGAAGAGTTCGGAAACGGTCTCACCCAGAGAACGTCGCCTTGTTCTTGTGTTTCCCGATAGCTCGCCGTGTTATCACGGCCCTTTCTCTGGGAAAAATTAGTAGAAGCGGTTAAATGAGCTGGCGCTAAAGTAATTGGTGATAAAGGTGAAGCATTGCTTCGGAAATGTAATTAATAGGGGCGCAGATGAGAGTTGAGGAAAGCGGTCTCGTGTTGGGGATGCAGCCTGGAGCTGCAGAGGAACCCTTTGCACGGGGCCTGCTGTGGGTCGCGATGGTCGGACTGAGTGAAAATAGGAGAAAAATGAGGTGTCTTCTGTTTTCGTGACTCGGCGTAGCACTCAAAGGCTTTCTAGGTGTGGGTCACGGCGGTTCTGATTCACAGGGGCTCGGGGGTAAGGAGGAGGAGCTTTCGGAGAATTGTGATTATAATTTAATTGAGCGTTAGATGAGGTCGGTATTACAGTTACGCGTTACAGAAGGGACACGAGAGCTCTTACGTTATCGTACTCGCATTGCTGTTTTCATTTGAAACGTCTGAGCCTTCTCCTACCTTACAGCAATTCAAAGGATGCGGTCGCAGTTCATTAGAATAAGGGAAAGATCTAAACTAAATATTAAAGTATTTAGAATATTATTACAATGAGAATGCTTACATGTGATACAAGGATAGAAAAAGGTTTAGAGCATTTCCCAATCTTTTTGTGTTCGTGTATATATAATTATACATGTCATAGATTTGGGTCCTGTGTTTGATTGCTGACAGGGAGGTATAGATCTGACCAATTTAATGATGCACCAGGAGTAGGCATCGCCCCTTGCACCCTTCCGCTGTGGGTGCAGCTGTGTTTTCACGTGCAGTATGCGATGCGTACTTTTTAAAATATGCTGAAGATATATACGCACTTATTTACTGCTAAATTAATTTGAAGCTGAGTTGAAATAATTTTTGACCATTTTTAAAAAAACTATTTCATTTTTGAAACATAACTTGCAGCTGTCCAGTATTTTTAGACCAAAGAAGCTGCATGTATCATACAGTGAAACACTTGTCTGTGGTACAACAGAATGGGAATTATCTCTGAAAAGGAAAAAAAAAAAAAAAAAGACAGATTTGGGCTATAGAAATCTCTGTTAAATAGTAACTTGAAAGTAAAATAGCTCACAGACAACAGACTTTTTGAAGTTTTATTGGCAATAAATAATATGTTGATGATAGTGTTTTGAGTGGTGTGCTAAGTGTGTCATAATTCTCTTGCAGAGATCTCTAGTTAAAAAGTACTCTGGATATAGCACTGTTTTAATTTAAAAAAACAGATATAAATCATATGCAGGAGAGGAAGTATATTATAAACAGTGCTGGGTTTGATTCTAAATTTTTTGAAATGATGTTGGCTTAGTATTAGATTTGAATTTGAAGTATTGATGTTTACACACACCGAGGAGGGAGTCCGCGTTGAGTGTGCTAACTAATAAGATTGTTAATGCAAAGTGGTTTTGTGGGGAGGAGTATTAGACTTGTACCTATTAATACAGCTCTAACTATCTAGTAGTATTCCAGCCTAAAAGAAACAGATATTTTGCACCCGGGTCCAAATCATATTCGCTTCTTAATCTTAATAGCCAGCGGTACTTTATTTGAGTAGAATTGTCAGAATTTGGCCCTCTGTGTATGTGTCTGCCTGGGAGTTTTTACTGAAAGTCATAAAAAGAACAAGATTGCCACGTTGGATGTTCCAAGTGGCTTCTGTGTGATGCTGATAGTAGCAAAGAGCCTTAGTGGACCTAAAGGCAAGGGCGGGGGGGGAAAGGATGTGAAGCCTAAAACGTCTCCCCAGTAGCATCCCAGTAGTTAAGGGTCTGTCAGCATTTCCACTCCAAACCCCAATTTTCAGAGTTTATAACTCAGCTGTTTTAAATAGCTTCAAGCTGAAACCTGCTGTATAAATTGTCAGCCCAGATGTGTATTTTGAAACAAAAAATAGTGCAAATCAGTTATTCTGTTTTAAGTTACAGAACATTAAAATATTTTTAATAGTATCAGATGCTCTTTTGGCAATCTCTGGAAAAGGCGTTCTCAATATGGAAGATTTTACATTCAGAGGCCGTTTGAATTTGGCGTTTCGCAAGAAAAGCTGTTGAAGTGGTAGATATCAGTGTTTGAGAGGAACTATTTAGTATGCACGCTAGCTTTTTTTTCGAAACAAGCGTTTTACTCTGCAGAAAGTTGTAATACCTGCTGTTGTATAGTAGTTTTGCTTCGTGCTCGTAACTTCCGTCTTTAGGGTACATACTTTGGCCAGTTCAAATCCCACTGGACCGAAACTGGGCAAACAGGTTGCCTAACCAGACGAGAATTGTGTTATGCAAAAAATACATGGTTATTTTCAACTTGTAAGAAATGGTTTGGTTTTAGTTCGTGGCTTCATCTGACTCCATGGACCTTTTTGAGCTTTAGTTAAAAAAAAAAAAAAAAGCAAAATGTACTTTTAAGTACCAAAATGTGTAAGTAGTTTAATATGGAAAAGACTTCGAAATAGTTGAGATATTTATGTTTAAAGAATAGGTAAGGAATGTACACTGTGGCTACTTTTAATCTTGAATTTTTTACGCAGTCCTTATTCATTTCACAGTGCACGTACCAGTCTCTTTCTAAGAATATGTAAATAATTTTGGATTGATACATGGCATAAAATTACCAAATCAAGGTTTATGCCAACAGTCTTTCAGTATGTAAAGTTACTTTTTTAAATTCTCAAAATGCTATGTATTTCTCCAGGTTTCAAACTTGTTTTGCAACGCTTTTTTCTAACCAGTGCTATTATGTATGCGTGCAATAGTCTTCTGGTATTTCATGACAAAAAAATATGAAATTATGAAAAGAACAAGCATTTTACGCCAGTTGCATAGCAGGGCACCTTTCCACATAACAGGACTTTAGTAGCCAGAGTTTTTATTTTCACCTCTGATTTCAGTTTGTCTTTCCCTTCGGTGTTCTCCTAATGAGGCGAGTAGTGATAGTGCATCACAGTGCATCAAAAAGCCCGTGCATTTCAGTAATGATGCAGTCGTCGATGAGACGCCATCAGCCCGGTGACTCTGGCAGCGCCACGTGCAGGTTCAGGCTGATGTCTAAGCTGACAAATTGAACTGACGTCCTGGAGTGGAAAGGGTAGGGAGGAAACCTCTGACGAGCAGCGGGGTGGGGAACAGGAGGGCTTTTGAAGAGGTTTTGCTCCCTCCTGCCCAGGTGCTGGAAGCCGTACCCGTGTTCGGGAGACGACGGCTTGAGCCGGAGCCGGGATGCTGCTGCCTGCTCCGTGCTCTGGTTACCTCGAGGAGGAGGTGAGCTGAGGCTGCAGCCACTTCGCTCCCTCTTCCGAGGCCCCTGGCAGACTCGCACTTCCTCCTGTGCTCTCGGCATTTCTTTGCGTTTCTGGACTTAATGTGATTTTTTTTTTTTTTAAATAAATTTTTTTTGCTCGTTTGTTTCGTGAGATATAAAAAGCATAGGTTGCAGCTCCCCTGGATGCTAACGCGCATGACAAGACTGTCCAGAGATAACGTGATCTGTCGCACACTGGGAAGGGAGTTATAAGTACTCTCAAGCCCCACTCTTTAGAGTTGAAGCCAATATCCATTTATTAAGGGTTAGAGTCAGCTCTGTAATCTGTTCAGCAGATTATTATTTGTTATTTGATTATTATTGATTATTCCTTACACCTCGCTTTGAAGCCGTCGGACCTGGTTGCTGTCAGACCCAAGGCAGTGAGCTAGTGAGACCTCAGATCTTATCCACAGCGGTGGTTCCTGTGTTTTTATGTTCAGGGACGTTCATATCACTTTCAAGTAAAATCTTTGATAGAGGAGACCTCACAGAACTTTGTGGCAAAACTCGGTTTTCAGTTTTGGGTGGCATTACCTGGTAGTTTATGGAAAAACAGGAAAGCACCAGGGTAGAGCCTTTTTATACTGCGTTTTCAGCTTTGCTTTCTTCTTTCTCGTCCATATTTCTTTTAAATAGGACAAGCTGTAATTTTCAGTAATATAGTCTATTTTAAATATTTTCCGATTTGGTATACCTTTGTCATTAATTTTTATTGTTTAAGAGAAACATTGCACAGTGCACTGGGCTGCATAACACTCTCCCTATATGTTGAGAACTCCTCATTCTTTCCACCTAATTAATATTAAAGTGCAGCCTGCAATTATTAGTTTCAGACAGGATCATTTATGGGAAAGACATTTCAAGCAGGGCTTATGACAAAATGTAATATATATTTCAGGAGACAGAATAAATTACTCTGAATAATATAAAAAGTCGTATCTGACTATGTGAACTGGTAGAAACTGTAAGGGGACATGTCGACTTTGTATCTCCAGACTTTGTTTTTTTCCCCAGTCAGAGCTCAGCCGTGCAGTTATTTGTGAATCTCTTTCTTTTTGTTAGAAATTTATTTCCAGCATCAGTATTAGCTAACTGGGCAAAAGGAAATTATTTTCTTGATATTTTGTGGACTTTTTTTTACGCCATGTGAAGAAACATATATTTTCTTCCTAGTAACTTAGTATTCCTGTTTATTTTTATTTTAAAAAGTCATGGTGCAGTAACACTGTAGGTATCCCTGGTGTTTTCAAATTAGAAGACAGGAGCTGTCTACTCCGTGGCGTTTATCTAATCAGATGTTGGAGCACTACACAACCACTGAAGCGTAAAAGCCAGACTATCAGCTAGGTGAAACGTAAGGAGAAATACTTTGATATCTTTTGTTCGCCCATCCTGGAATTTGAGGGAGGTATCGGCGCTAACCACATGCGACTCTTGCGAGCGCTATGAAAATTTACATGCCTGCAAGGAAATAACAGCCTTTGTTTTATATTGCATCTGAAGAGTTTGAATTCCAGCCATAAAGCGCTCCATCGCAGCAGCGAGTTGGGTGGAGAGCTTCGTCTGCTAATGCCCCCGGTGCCGCTCCTGGGATGAGTAGATGGGGGGGTTTCTCTCTAGCTTGAAGCCTGAGGAGCTCTGGGATCAGGGTGATGGGTGCAACCAGCAGAGAAGTAGAACCGAATCTGGGTGCTAAGGCTGCTAATAGTAATTTCTAACTTTCCATTTCAAATGCGTTCCCGCGTATAATTTATGGATACGAGCCATGCCTCATGTTTTCTTGCTGCTCACTGGTTGCTAAGAACAAAGTTGGCCTTCAGGAAGCATTAAACCATACACTCTACATAAGGATGTTGAATGTTTCTGAAGAAATGTAACAAAGAAGAAACTCCCTATTAGGCTATGAGAAAGGGAGACAATACAAGATGCTTCTTTGTTTGATGTGGCACTTTGTTCTGTGTTCAGCTAATACATGACTCTTCACCACAGCGGGCTGGAGAAGCTGCCACAGAGCTTCGTAATGAGCATGGCAGCCTGCAAAGCTGGGCTGGAGATAGTGTTTTCAAAGTGTCGCTTCACGAGTTGTGGTTGTCTTCCTGTTTTAACAGGTGGTGGCCTTAGGAGAAGTGCCTGATGGGACGGTGGTCACCGTCATGGCTGGAAACGACGAGAACTACTCTGCAGAGCTGCGAAACGCTTCTGCCGTGATGAAGAACCAGGTGGCCAGATTTAATGACTTACGATTTGTGGGCAGAAGTGGAAGAGGTAGGCCACTGCATTTTATGTGTCCATAATGAAGTAAAAATGATGTCTAGACGTCAAACTTGCTTTGCAATGCAGCGCTGGTCAATCTGTAAATACGGCGTTGTCGGCGTTCCGTTTGGAGGGACGAATGCACGTTTTGTTTGCAAACTTCAGGATTTGTGCAAACCAAGTTAAGAGTTTCTCTCAAGTTTTTCTGACTCCTCGCATCTCTGTACAGTTTTTATCAGACACAGGTTTTGAAAAATGATTTGCAGAGAACCTGCTTCCCTATTTTAATCACGCGGCAAAGGTAGAAGGGAACGGGAATATTTGTGAGCTGGGTTATGTGGAGTCAGAGAGTGTATCTCAGGCCACGGCAATGACAGATGGAGAATTCCCTTCAGCAGGAGAGCTGCTTCTGAAGTTGTTGTAGAAGACCTATAATTAAGGGGATTTTGCATATCACATGTGCTGTAGGTTGTATTCTTTAAGGGCTTACATCTTTAAAGGCTTACAGCTATTGGTGGAGAGCTTTCTAATGACTTCCCTGCCCTTTACAATCAAAATGCATATGACCTGCAAAAATAAGTCGTACTTTTCTTTTTAGTGAACTGATTGACTTTTATGAATTGCTGGTAAGCTTGGTCTTGAACTAAATTTAACCTTTATTTTAAATGACAGGGTAACTTTCAATTTTTATTTTTATTTTTTCATTGCTGTCATTGTCTTCCACCTGGTTAGGAGCTTCCTATAATCTGGAAACTGCACTCATAGCCTTTGTAATCATTGCAAGTTTGCAAGAATTCCTCTTTAAGAGTCTCGTAGCTGCTTTCAAATTGCAGATAATGGTTGAAAGGATAGCTCAAAGGAAGCTGGCACTTCAGTTTTTCCTGCAGGAATCTTCACAGGGGTTTGTTGTGTCAGTGGCTGATTCAACCTATATATTTTTTCCTTTATGTGTTTGAAGTAATTATCCATTTTTTAAAACTAGCCCTGCATGGGGCAAAACAAAGCAACAGAAGCTGAACAATTGTGCTGGGAAATCAGCAATAAAGCTAATTTTACACTAATATTTTTTAGAAAGCAATTTTAATTCATCTTAAGGAAGGAAGGAGTATTTGTCAAGAAAAAAATTAAACGTATGACAGAGGCCTAGATAGTCTAAACCAGTCGGCACGCTTTTACAAGTGCTCTGTGAAAGTGAGTCCATAAGCGTGGCTCACAGCGGCTATTTTTTATTTTAGCGACCTTGGCCAACAATTCTCTTCATCATTTTACAACTTAAAAAGTATCAATAACAAAGCATAACTTGAAAGCCAGAATAACTATTGCAACAGCGATGCAATATAAATACGGAGTTCATTGCCCTTTTGGATAAGGTGTTACCTATCTCTTCCATTTGTCTTGGTTTCTTTAAAAAAAAAAAACAACCCGGTTTGCTTTGTTATTCTGCTGATGGATTAGGTTTGAAAGTTCTCTGGCTCCATCACTACTGCTGCCTTACGGTAAAAGTTCAGTAGCGTATCAGTCTTTCAGTAGTGCTGAAAAAGAACTGAAATGTGATGGACTACCTCCGATCTGTGAATTTAATTTGAAACCTATGATATATACTTTTTATTAAAGCATAGGAAATGAAACAGAGGGCCTAAAGCTTGAGTAGATACGGCTACAGACACACACAAACACAAACCTCCTAAAATTTGGTTCCAGTAGTTTTAATTTATATTTGTATCTAGCAGACTTGGAATAGACTTTTTCTCTGATCAATCTGGGTAGAATCTATGGAAAAGCGATAGTGTACTTTTCAAACCCTCAACATATTTATTTAAGAGACTTCAAAGAAAAACAAAGGGTGTGCACTGTTTTACTATATTGGCTTTCTGAGTTTTGGCTAGTTTCCCAAATAGCAATTTTTATATTTAAAAAAAAAAAAAAAAAAGAGGGGGGGAAGAAAAAAGACAGACTTAACTGCTTGCAGACTTTTCACGCATGGAAGATGAAGAAAGCTTCTTTTGATGAAGTGTAATTATGTCCAAACAGAGCTGACCCCCTCCCCCTATATTTCTTATGATCTTAACGGAAGAAAGTTGGGCTTTTCCTTTGAAGCAGCCGGGACTCGGTGGAGGATCTGAAATGCTGCATTCTGCTGCCAGAGGCAGGATGGAGAAATTGGTCCAGACTTGTCTTCCAGACTTAGAACAGAGAGGGGGAGAGAGAGAGAGAGAGAGGGAGAGAAGGAGAAAGAGTTATCATTAATGATAGATTCTTAGAACTCTGCTTAAAATAGCAGGGAAAGAAAGCAGTAGTTGCAAACAGAAGTGAGAAAGCTCCTTGCATAGACAAATATCGATAGATACAGGTCTTGAAGTAGAACAGGAAAAATAAAGTAATAAAGAAATCATTTTTCGGTGGCGAGAAACTAATCCACACCTGTTCCTGACTTTAGATTTACATCTTTCTAAACAGCTCGCTCTTTGATCTCTGTATCTCTAAATTTGATTGTGAAGTCTGAATCATCAACTTACCACTTCACCTCCTCTCCCACGTTTTTTTTCTTGCTTCCCATGGCTCAATGGAGAAACTTGATTTGTATGCATATTAATGTTGCTTGCCTGACAGAAGCTTCACGTTTTTGTTTGTATAATTTCTCTTAAACACCTTTTCTGGATTCATAAGAACAAGTAACTGGGGTGCTTCATGTGAATGCAGTCGTTTGTAATGTGGTTTTGAGGCAGTAGCTCACTTTTACAAGCCCGATCCACAGCGCAGAGAAGAAAGAATTCCTGTCTTCAATAAGCAAAGGATCATAACCTTAATTTTGTTGTGTCCTGATACTTTAATCACATTAGCATCTAACTGAAAAAATATGCAACATGCACAAGCTGCCGAGCTCCTTTCAAGCTAATTTCTGGGGTTTGCCTTGTGCTTCAGCATATGTCCATCTCATCCTCCCGTGTCAGCTCGGCTCACATGTGTGAATCACAAAGAATGCACAGTTTAGACACACTGAAGCAATAGTGCCAGATGACTGCTTGGCTGGGGAATTTAATAAAAGAGAACTACAATTAGTCTTTAGCCTCTAAAAGTGGATAGTTGAAATGACCGAGGGCAGTAAAGAAAGGTGATAAAAAGTGCATTAAAGGATTTCGTAGCTGAGGAGGGATATCTGCGAAATATCTGTGGAAAGCATAAGCATCGTTGAAACAGGGGACCTTAAAAATTTATTTTGTTCTTAATCCTGTAATATGTAAATCATCTCTTGAAAGCTCTGGAACCTGAGCGTGGTGGCAGGGCCACGCAGCTCCCCGCGACGAAGTGATGTATTGCTTACTGAGCGCAGTGGGGCTTCGTCGATGCTACCTCATTAATGCTTTGGTTTGGTAGAATACCAGTTCGGGAACAAACCCAGTTTCCCTCTCAAATTAGATGCTTACCTGTTCAGCTTAGGCTGGCTGAGAGGTGATGATTTACAAGTGCTCACAGGCGAGGTCGAAGCGTAGCTCTTAGATATAAAGGAATGTATTTTTTCTGGCCCCCGGTATCCTGTTGAGATATATTTAGAGTAGAAAATCATGCAGACGTGATTTTACAGGGTCTTACAAGCAGTATATTTTGTCACGTTGATTTCTAGTCGTGATAGACTTTTATACTGGTTTGGTGTATAAATAGAATGGTAGCATCAGAAGGCCAAATTCTTCATTAAAAGGTATATGGAAAATCCCTTTAGTATCTTTGTTACCGATAATATTCTACCCATTTCATGTGGGTATCTGTGATCTGAATGGCATCATCACACGATTGCATAGTCAGAACTTTTTGACATGATAGGCTGGTACTGAAAGAGGCCTTAAACCTGTCCTTGGCAAATGTATATATATCCAGGCAGTAGGCCGAGTTCGTGCTGGGAGAAGGATAAAAGGCACGGACCCTTCTGAGCGCTGACCAAGCAGGCGTGGAGGCACCGTGTGCTTCGGTAGGGCTGTGCTGTATGTCTGCCGGCTGCCTACGCGCATGCCGTACGCTGGCAGGACACACAGTTTGCCTCTGGCGACGGCGGATGGGCAGGACCGGACAAAGACTGGACGTCCTACATCCACCTAACTCTCCTCCTGTGATGATTACTTGAGAAATAATCCATTTCCCAGTGAAACTGGGGAAAGCCACCTTCAGCCATGCATCCCCACCAAGGCAGAATTCAGCCTCCTGAGATTTTGGCACCTTTGCCGAGGTCCTAAGGTGGGCACAGCTGGAGTTCAGCTACACCTGGAAAATCATTTTCCTCTAAATGACAGTTATATTTCCTTAAAAAAAAAAATCCATGTCACATTCTACTTCATGAAAAATATAGCCAAGACAGTTTGAAGTTGCACTCCTGATAAATGATGCGTGTCTCAGGCAGGTTTGGGGGATATACGACTTGGATCAGAAAGAAAGACCAATTACTAGATTTGACAGCCAAAGCTCTGCTCTGTATTATGCCTTATATATAAGCTGTTCTATATTAGACTCGAAAAAAAACTGCATTAAGTTTGCGCTGTTACATATCATTTAAGATTTGTGTCTTGATTGAATGCCTTCAGAGTTCAGCAAGAGGAAAAGCCCTAGCAACAAAAATGCACGTATACACGGCGGGGGGGGGGGGGAGGGAAGGAGTTTTAAGTGTCTGGTAAAGTAGCAGCTTAAATGAGCATGAAGGCCGAAGATTGCTGACTGTTTTATTGAGTCACTGTTGTACGCCCACCTTTTCCTGTCTTGAAACAGTTTTCAGTTTTGACTATCTGACATGACTAACCGTTGCATATCTAACAGATTACAACTGTCAGTGAGTCTCCCGAACGGGGGCCAGCGCCTTGTGAGAATGTGTGCTCAGACGCAGGCAGCTCCCTTTATTTATTTCTTTTTAACGTTTTCATTCAGCTGAAGGCAGCGGATGATCTTGTGCAATCTCTGCCTGAATTCGAACTCTGAAAAATTTAACCAAAAAAAAAAAAAAAAAAAGCAGGCTTACGATAGCAATGTACGTGCACACCGCAGTTTCTCACCCTCACGGGAAAGTTGGGGGCTTTCTTAGTATTTCTTAGATGGAATATATGTAGGGAAAAAGAGTGTGTTCCAGTAAGAATGATATCATCATATTACCCCGGCATATGAAGGACAGGAGACACTGATTCCCTGTTAAAATGACTCCCAGGAGGAAAATATATTCTTTCCTCATCTTATTGTAGTCAAGTCAAACAAACGAAATGATAAAACTGTGTGAAGTAAATAACATGTGGCCACATTCTGCTCTCTGTCACACAGCTGCAAAACTGGAGTAAATTTTTAAATTATCTGACTTGCTTTAGATTTACACCACTTTCAATACAGCAAAGAATTTGGCTTGTCCTCAGCAGTGAATCACTTTTGTTCTGTCATTGTATGATGACCCGTTATTAAATAAGAAACATTTAGATTGTCAACACATGGACATATTCTTGACATAGAGTAAAACTGAAGGGGAGGAAAACTCCTATGGTCAGTTATGTTTTTAATTTTCACGATTGTGGTAACGACAGGGAATAATTCTAAACGTCTCTGATTCTTTACTGAACATGCATGTGACTGTTTTTATGTTGTAATCACTCAGTCCTTGTTGTTTTTTTCCCTTTGTAGGGAAGAGCTTTACTTTGACAATAACTGTCCTGACAAATCCCCCCCAAGTCGCTACATACCACAGAGCTATAAAGGTTACAGTGGATGGGCCAAGGGAGCCAAGAAGTGAGTATTATATTCTTATTTTTGCACTTAAGTCTGCTTAATTTTGTTTAACAGAGACCAGTAAATGAAATATATTATCTTTGTCAAACATTGGTTCTTGCTCAGCAAAATATGTGAGTGCATGCTTAATTTGGAGTCTATTGGACCACACACATACTTGCATTAAACACACACTTAAGTGCTTGGCTGAATTTGGGTAATCACGAACCTGATTCTCATTCACATCAAGGTCTTGATACATTATCTGCCAGTGGAAATGAGAACTAAACCCACTGTATTTATATATAATCGGATTTAGGCATAATAGATACAATCCTGCAACATGCTGAATTCCCTAAACTCCTGTAAGCTTCCAAATGAAGACATTTAGAACAAAATAGGAGACTGATCTTTCAGGATCAGTCCTAGCGCAGAGAGAAAATATATAATATAGCGCCTTTTTGTTTGCCCTTAAATTCTTTTGCCATCAGATAATTAATGCACCTGGTTAATCTCATCATACCTGAAATTGGTTTTCAGCTATGGACTCATCATAGAACCCTGGGGGGCAAAGAAAGATAAAAAAACCCAGTATATCAACAGCATGGTCTTGTTTCTTATTTGTGCACAGAAAGTGTATTTTATTTAAACGTAGTCCAGCAGATTTTCGCTTGGCACGTTTATCTCATAGCACTGCACCTTCCTAACTTACTAAGAATCTATTTGCAATGATCACTGGCTATATTTTTATGACAATTGTGTTTTTTCATGTTCTAGCAGTTTTATGGGCAGCATTTATTTTTAGATACAGTCAAGTCTGATTAATCCATCATGATTTATATGGCTGTCTCTCTGTCTAGCACATTTAGTCGGTAACCAGTCTCACATCATATGGGTATCACTGATGAGCCAGTTCTGGAGTTTTTTCTTAATCTAACTAGAACAACTCTTTCTAAATTGATTGGATTAACCAGGTATAGCTGTATTTAAATTACATTTAGAGATTAAGAATTATTTGATGGATAACCACCTTAAAAAAATCCCTATAATGGAAGGATCTCAAATAATTATTAGGCCTTTGATCTGCACAAACAAATGAGACCTTTAAGGAGCTTTCACAGAGTTTTGTTTAAATACCACAAAGACTGAAGAGGTAGAAAGACTTAGAATTCACTCATTTAAGTGTTTCTCATGCTAACACACGCTGCGGTGTCACCTCTTCTTACGCTGAGAGACGGGAACCAAAATGCCTTCTGTAAGAACTGTCCAGGCTGTAGTCTTTCACCTCAAATAACAGAAAAGAAAAAGCAAGTAGCTATGGATAAATTTCTTTACTTGCATTGCTACCTGCTCACAGCTGAAGTGTCCATCTCTCACAGCGAGGGGATTTTTGTTCTGTCTTCTCTCCCGAGCTGAATCCATTCCCATTTTTAATTTTCACCTGCAGCTGGTGCTCCATGTAGTTTACTTGGAGACAGTGGGCAAACTGCATTCATGGAGTGAAAAACAGAGAATAAGATACATATCATTTAGCCATTCCCATTTGGAGGCTGCTTGCATGTTTGTATTGAGGCATCCACAAAAGAGCAGATCTCCCAGCAGAGGACCCAGCCGCTGTGAAAGAGCAGAGCGGGTTGAAAATGATGTGGAGAACAGCGTGGACTGCCCTGTGTAGCACAGAAAGGGAACCTGCTTGCATTGGGACTAACCGTTTTGGTGATCAGTGGATTAAAAGCAAGGCTGTGTTCGTAGAACTTAGTAAGATTTCCAAGTTCTGCTGGAGTTTTGTAGTTTAGATTCGAAAGGCCTCTGTACGTGATACCTGTCTGCTATTCTCATTGAATAGCTGAACCTGGGAATGCTCAGTAACTTAGTTCTTAGAGCCTAGATGGAGTTATTGTGGTTTTGTTTATCTTTTTTTTTTTTTTTTTTTAAGGAAGCCAAATTTGAGCTTGATTGTCCATTTGAATTTTAACATTTTGGCGAAATACTTAGTGAAGCTCCACTCTGGGGTCAGTTTGGTTCTGCAAGTTCTGTTATTGCAGTCTGATACTTTCAAGGCTATGACACTTCCAGAATGGCTAGTTATTAAACTGGATTTTTCAGGGAAAGAGTAGCTCCAGTGAGCTGTGGGAGTTTCACTGACGTTCTGCTTCCTTCCGAGAGCCCTTGCACTCGTGTAGATTTATTACTGTTTGGTAGTAATCATTCAAGAAGTGTATCTGGCATTTACGTTGCATAAGGAAAATTAGGTGGTTGGGGGCAATAAGGAATTCAAGTCAACCAGCAGCTCTGATAGCAAATGTGCTTTTCTTAACAAATTATGTATCAGCAAATAGTGCCCCTCTGTGCCAGGATCTGTATTTCACTTCGACATCTCAAGCATGTTATCCTAGTTTTCCTCTCTCTGGCAGCTCAACCAGAGCTGTCACATCACAAACAACTTTTTTCTTAATATACACATCTGGCGTTGGCAGTTGGACCAACTTCATAAGAGCACATGATCATCATTCATTACAAGATTAAAAAGTACCCCATGGCATCATTGATGTTTTTTAACTTTGATCTTTTGCAGTTGTGATTCATCTCAGTTATAAAACTTCCCTTTAAAGGAATACAACCGATGACTTATTAGAACCTTCACTCTAAGTAGCGTAAACATAAAATTATGCACATCTCTACAAAATGTCATTTACTTTGTTGCCAGCTTATCATTTTAAGACATGACATCATGCCTTAGATCGTGAATTTGTAAGGCTTGTTTATAGGCAAGGCACTCTGACCTTCTGTTGGCAAGTTGACTCGAGCGAACGGCTTTCCAGCAGCAGTAGGAGCAGCAGCAATACCATGACAGATATCACAATCATTTAGAGCCTGACTTCAGGAGCGCTGAACAGCCATGGCATGCAGTGACTCCGGTTGGTGTTTTGGATGCTCAGCACTTCAGAAAGTCAGGTTCTTAAACGTTAAGTGCCATTTAGTCGTATTAAATGTATGCTTGTAGAAGCTTGCTGCCTTGCCTCTCTGTTATTATTTTAAGTGTTTTTAGTAGAGACAGTGATGTCAGGTTGCTCTGTTAGGAAAACCTGCCCATTTCTATATGAGAAAAAAATCTTCTGGTGATTTTTTCCTTGGAAAAGATGTATTTATTTTATTACAGTCTATCTAGATTACCATCCAGGGACATCTACTGTGTTGCACAGTCTTTGTACTGGATTGAGACAGCGCTTGGCACTCTGATGGAGTCGAGCGACAGGGTTGTATAAGATCTTTGGGAATCATTGGGAAATCCTGCAGATATTTTTCTCTCCTCATATCCAGGATAAAGCCTCTGCCGTATGCACATCTTAGCCAGCAGAGCTGCCTTCCAGCTGGGAGGGCTGAAAGAGGTTTTCCGGAGAAATAAGTTGCCATGAGGTCATAACTGACCAACAGATAGCAAGAGATCACTGTAAAGGGATTAAAAGAATTAAAAAAAAACCCCACTCCAGAACAAAAAAGCGCCAAACATTTACCTAAGTCCCCCTTTAATGCCTCTGCCTTACCTCATTACAAATAGAGAAATAATGCTTTACCCCTCCATAGTGGTACCTTTCGAATAGGAGACACGTCCTCCTTTCTGGTTGCTTTTGGTAGAAACCCAGTCAGGAGGGAAATCATGGGGAAGGAGGGAGAAGTCTATATATTTTTATATTTTCCCTAGCTGCCAAAGACTTTAGTTTGTCTCTAGTTAAAGGTAGCCTCCAAAGTCACCGACCACAATTTTCTTTATCAACATGAATGGAAAAGTAGTTCCGAGCGTCTCAGCAGGAGAAAACTGCTCTGTTTCATTCGGCTCCCGAATATTTCTCTGCCGCTGCAGCTTGCAAGGTGCACACGTGATGAAAGGTATGAGCAAACATCGCCTTTTTGTCTGTGCACGCTGGCAGGGAAAGCCAGCGAGAGGTTCTGCTCAGCCTTTGTATTAACTGTTTGGCCGACCCGGTTTATAAAACGCAGATAAGTGATTGAGATTTTTGAGATTCCTCGACTTAAAACCGTAACAGTTTTTAGGAAGTTCTCCCTCTTTTCTTTCAAAGGCAGAGGGTGGAGGGGTAAGTCTGGGGCTAGTGGAATGTGCTTTGGAGTAGAACAGCTTTAAATCTTTCTTTTTCTTTTTTTTTTTTTAATTTTTCTTTTTCTTTTCTTTTTTTTTTTTTTTTGTGTTGACTGCCTGTCAGGAGCTGGGCTAGTGGCCAAGCAGGAAATGACACATCGAGAGGCATTTGTGTTGTGCAACATTTTGTGGAACTGATGCAAGGATACATTGTCTGTTTACGCATTCCTCTGCTAACAGCCTGCATGGCAGTAATTTTATTCAGGGACACATGGCATGCTACAGCAAGGAGCTAGATCCTCAACATCTCTTTATGCAGAATTATCACAGCAGTTAAAACACACTGTGTGTCCCCCCGTTTAGAATATTCTCTGGCTTGCCTTCAAAAACCACTCTACCAGCCCCCCTTCCTTCCCAAGAATATATTGATTTGACTGTGGTTTTTTTGCACTGCAGTAAATTGGGACAGCGCAGAGAGAGAGTTTGCAGAACAAGAGGAAATTTTACAGGCAGGTCCTACTTTGTGCGTCTACCTCAGACTGTAAATGTAGCATCATGGGGTTTTTTCCAGCGATGCGTTGCAGAGACTGAACACGGAAGTTTGCATCTGCATGCGTTTTGGCACGGCGAGGAGGTTTTTAATTAAAGTCAATGCTAAATACCCTGAGATATGATGAACGAGTCCTGGGTTTTCATCCAAACCGAAGTCAGAAAATCTGTGACTCGCGCTGGTGTCTTTCGGAGTGACAAATCTCTACTGAGATCGGCTGGGTTATTTCGGATTTCTCCCAGCGTAAGTGGGAGCAGAGGAAGGCAGAGTGGGCGGTCTGGCGGTTTGCGAGTTGCTCTAAATGACTTTGTAAAGCTCAACGTTTGCATTATAATGCCCCTTTGTAAGAAATGAGGCAAAATATGATTATACAGCCAAAGAAATGTTCTGTGTGGCTATGCTGTGGGGTTTAGGTTTTTTTCTGTGACTATCGTTAGCATATTTGAGCGTGACCATAGTCCACTTACAGGCTGGGACCTGACCTCCTGTGCTCAGGTCCCCAGTAAGGAGTTGTAGTGGTTCTGATTCCAGTGGTACAACACCAGGTCCTTTTTGCAGTGTAAAATGCAAGACATCATAGTTTCACTCAATGCCACTTGCTGCTGGTTTATTTTTTTGTAAATGTGTAATTTCACAAAACCATACTAGTTGGGGACCGGAGCTCCTGAGCATTCCCAGAGGCTGTAAGAAACTGATGGGATGATTCAAGTGTTCGCATCAGAGGTGGCAGACATTATATATACCAGCGGTTTAGGTTTACGTTTGAGATGGGTGTGTAATCCACAGAGCAGGGCTTCTGATAGCGATGCACGCCTCTGGAACAAGGTGACCAGGAGGCTGTCAGGGGTGGTGGCTGCATCCCAAGGACCAGTCAGTTCTTGTTCTTTCCACTGTGGCTAGAGAGGGGCTGCTGCATAAAAACTCATCATCTGAGGAATGGACTGTGAGAATAAAAATAATTTCTTTTGCAGTGATCATAACTTGTATCTGCTGGTGTAGTGCGTAGGGCAAGGTGAAAGTGAAACCTACTTAGTTCACTCATGGCTTGAATTCATACGCTGCAGTTCTCAGGGATCTAGGTGACACCAGCTGGGTGTCTCTGTAGGAGGACATTGCTGCCCAGGGAGGTGACAGAGTGACACTTCCAGGGAGGGGACATCCACAGTTTCTCTGGGCAACCTGTTCCAGTGCCTCACCACCCTCACAGGGAAGAATTTCTTCCTAATATCTAATCTAAATCTACCCTCCTTCAGCTTAAGGCCATTACCCCTTCTATCACTCCCTGTCCTTGTAAACAGTCCCTCACCATCTTTCCTGTAGCCCCTTTAGGTACTGGAAGGTGCTATAAGGTCTCCCCGGAGCCTTCTCTTCTCCAGGCTGAACAACCCCAACTCTCTCAGCCTGTCCTCATAGCAGAGGTGCTCCAGCCCTCTGATCAGCTTTGTGGCCTCCTCTGGCCTCGCTCCAACAGCTCCATGTCTCTCTTGTACTGGGGCCCCCAGAGCTGGACGCAGTACTGCAGGTGGGGTCTGATGAGAGTGGAGTAGAGGGGGACAGTCCCCTCCCTCGACCTGCTGGTCACGCTTCTTGTCTCTCCAAGCCACAAACAAAATCGTGGCTCCACTGTGCTACAGTTGTGCTGCATAGTCATATGTTAAGAGAGTTTTCCCCTGAATAGCTTACAGTTTCCATTAAAATTACAGATGGGAAAAAGGATTATAACTAAACAAATGAAGTCAACAGTGGAAGTGAGTTCATTCTGTATGTCCATATGGCACGACTACGAGGAAAGGAAAAGTGAAAGCCATTTCTATAAGTCTGTGACTCTACTCCATGTAGGTACTATGGAGGAGATGGTATAAAAAAGGCATTAAAGTAGCTTTTCCCAGACCATTTTGTTCCATAATTTCCTCCCAAGACAACTCTTGTACATCTTCACTTTTTAAATGCGTTTAGCTTGTTGTGACTAATATCAGCATTTTTTCCTCACACTTCAGTGTAGCATCTCTTATACCTCTCTCTCCACTTCCCAAAGCATGTTGGAAAGAAGCGAACAGGACAAATGTGTTTGGGAGGTGCTGCATCAGAGCAGTGAGCAGAGTACTTATGTAGTTCTCCCTTGCTGGCAATCCCAAATTTCTTTATAAGGTTTTTATAAAATTTATTTTTATTCTCCATATAAACTTGATTCTCTACTAAAACATGGTCATCCCAGACGTGAAACACAGATGCTGATTTAACCAGACAAGGAATGCAGAAGAGGAAATGAGGAAGAATTTCATACTTAATTGAAACTTCAGGGGAAGAAACTTAGCAATGATCTCATGCTGCAGTATGTTTTGGACGCCGGAAACCTTACTCTTATGAAGAACTGGGTTCCTTAATGTGTGTGTGTGCTCAGAACCCCCGTTACGTATCCGATCTACAGTAGACCAGCTTAGTGCAATAGTGGCTCTCTGTTGACCGAGGGCGACTTTCAGCTCTCCAAAAATTAGACATGTAGGGTAGGTTTCCTCTGAAGTGAATGAAGAGACACAGGCACTTGTGGAGAGTGATTCATCCCGCCTATGTTAATGCCTATCTAGGAGTGCAATGAATTGCCCTTTAGAGCTATCTGTCCCTTTCCATTGATTATAAATGGAGGCTAGATGACTAGCCTAGACTAGGCACCCTGTTTTTGAGATGGCTGAAATCAGATGAGATTATGCGATATTATGGTCCTAAGGTGTAGCTAATGAAATTCAGACAGCCTGAGTTAGCTATAAAGCAGGTAGCTCAGGCAGTGACAGCAGTGCAGTCACAGATAACATGGAGCTCAGCATGGGTTAACCAACTGTTTGCCCAGCTTCTTGTGTGGATGCTTTGTCTTCTGTGAACAGTCCATGCTACATTTCTGACAATGTAAGGAATTGTTTAAAGCTGACTTTGAAGTGTCTGTACAGCTGCCATAATGAGTGCAATACAGACATGCCTTAGAAAATGATGCTATCTACTAAGGCATCATTATCACCTCTTGCAGGATTTCGGTAGTAAGTACTACTCAGGTCCTACTCAGCTTGTGTGAACTGCTGAGATTAAAACTCAGGTTGTTTAGCTGTAGGCATAGTATTCAATAAGATTCTCACACTACTTAAAATATTGCAGCTGCATAAAAAACAGTATAAAGGTGATAATACACTTTATAGGTGTTACCTAAAGGTAAAGAATGTTGGGGAACACATTTAAAGATTTTTCTAACACTGGGAAATACTCCATGTTTCCAATGTTCCTCCCTCACATCAGAACATATTAATTGTTACTTCCTTATCCAAACTTAACATGCTGCCCGTTCTCCTTTGGTTCTGAGATGTAATCTTTCCCACAGCGTGGGAAGGCAAACCCTTTTACCTGATTATTGCCAGCATAAATGTTTGTTGCTTCCATCGCTCTTCAAACTCCCGTACTTGCATTTTGTGAACTTTACTCCTACTTCATAATACCCTGCTTCTTTAGTAGCCCTGCTAATTTAAATTCAGGATGCCAAACAGGTATTAATCAGGGTGCTTACAAGTGTAGAATCTGCGTCCTGCCTGTCTGTAATCCATGTGAGTAACGCCAATTAGTTGTCTGCTTCCTTAAATCTTCATACACTTTCTCGTTCTTGCATTCCTGCAGTAGTAGACATGGTCTTAAATGTCAGGTGCAGTCAGAGGCACTTGGCAGTGTTTTGTTTCATCGCTCTTAGAGCTCAACAGGAAAATCATCACCTCCACAAGCACCACAGAAGTGCACTGTGGAAGAAATGGATGAACAACCTCAGGCAGCAGTACGGGTTAGGGGTGCTGGGAAGCAGCACTGCAGAGAAGGACCTGGGAGTCCTGGTGGACAACAAGCTCTCCATGAGCCAGCAGTGTGCCCTCATGGCCAAGAAGGCCAGTGGTGTCCTGGGGTGCGTTAAGAAGAGCGTGGCCAGCAGATTGAGGGAGGTTATGCTTCCCCTCTGCTCTGCCCTGGTGAGGCCACATCCGGAGCTCTGTGTCCAGTTCTGGGCTCCCCAGTTCAAGACAGACAGGGGACTACTGGAGAGAGTCCAGTGGAGGGCTGTAAGGATGATGAGGGGACTGGAGCATCTCTGGTATGAGGAAAGGCTGAGAGAGCTGGGGCTGGTTAGCCTGGAGAAGAAAAGACCGAGAGGGGATCTCATCAATGCTTATCAATATCTAAAGGGTGGATGTCTAGAGGAGGGGGCCAGACTGTTTTCAGCGGTGCCCAGTGACAGGACAAGGGGCAGAGGGCACAAACTGGAACACAGGAAGGTCCATCTCAATATGAGGAAAAACTTCTTGACTCTGAGGGTGACCGAGCACTGGAACAGGCTGCCCAGAGAGGTTGTGGAGTCTCCTTCTTTGGAGAGATTCAAAACCCACCTGGACACGATCCTGTGCAACCTGCTCTGGGTGATCCTGCTTTAGCGGGGAGGTTGGACTAGATGATCTCCAGAGGTCCCTTCCAACCCTCACTGTTCTGTGAATCTGTGAATCTGTGAGTTCAGGTCTTGCATTTGTAGTTTAATTTGCTAGAAACGGGAATCTAGCTCATATTCCAGAATATCACTTCACATGTCGTGAAACAGGTAGACAATCATATACAGCAGTTTCACACTGGTGCAGCAACTTCTTGGAAAGGAGTAGGCACTTGCAGGCACTGATGTAGTACCAGGTATGTGTTTGTTTACATATGGTAACTCCTAGATTAGATTTGCAAAAGAAGCCCAATTTTAACTGATTGTGTTAAAAGGGATCGGAAATCCAAAGATTACCCATCAAAAAGGAATGGTGCTCACTATTATTTGTTGGATTTTGAAAAGTCAGACCTGTGTTTCTCAGTAGCATAGAAGCTGGAAAAGAGTAGAGACCTGGAAATACAATACACTCTCAGTGTGTGGTACAAATCACTGGTTAGGAGTACAGAGGGTATTACATATGGAATACTTTTTTTTTTTCTTATGTGTACGTACGTAACCAAGGACCCAAATTCAGATTCTTAGACAACAATATACCTCAATTAATGCAATTTATCTAGTGAATTTATCAAGCACTCTAGACCTGTGAAGTGCAATGGAGTTGGTTCAAGGTTTCTAGGATACTAATTAAATTAAGAATAATTTAATTTTTCATGCCTTGGGTCTCTTATTACCATAAACTCTAGATTTGTTGAACATACTTTTTGCTTTCCTGCTCTTTGACTTTGATGATCTGGGCTCCTACTTTTGGTCTTTTTTGATGTCTTTGAACAATTGTTTGTAAAGCCAGTGCTATAATAAAATTACCACCTCTGTAGGCAGAAGTGTTGACTACAGAAGAGGGCTCAGCGATTGAGCTGTGAATGTAAATTATTCAGTGTTTTAATACATCAACTAAGCAGCCAAAATGAAAATCTTTTTTGTAAAGGGACATATGGGTAAAATTTTCGGAGACGCAGAGTGGATTGACTCTCTTTCACTGTAGTTGCCTAAAAGCTAGATATGGTATCTCAGCAAGTCATCTCTGGCCCGTTGTGGTCAAGAGAGAGATGTATGTGTTAGAAGCTGGTTTATCCCACCCTAAGTATCTACAAGTGTTGGTGTGTCATCTCTGGAGAGGAGTGGCAGTGAACTTGGACTGCAGAGCGAACATGGAGCAGCGTAGACCGTGGGGCTGATGCTCAGGGCCGTGCAGACACTTGCATCGGCTTTAAACAAGCTACCTGGCTTGCTTGGCAACTGCAGCAGCACACGGCTTGGAAATGCTTCTTTATACTCCTTTTTATCCTTCTTTAAACCTTTTAAATGGGGGCTTTAGCACCTGGTTTTTCAAAAGCCACGTTGAAGGGCTGCTCTCTGAAGTTTGTCGCAACTTAGGAGGTTGGTGAACCCCTCTCATTAGGGATAAATAGCCAGTGTGTCATCTTTGATGTTTTCCTCTTCCATGCCTGCTTGGTCGAAACTCTGAGGCACTCAGGGCAGAAATGTCCATCCTGGTTTAAACTGTCTTTCCTCATGCTGATGTGCTTGTTACTGTTCCTCTCCCAAAGTCTGTGGCCCCTACAGCTCAGCAGTAGTCCGGCTTTTATATGCAGTCCTCATCAACTTCACGGCAAAGTCAGACAGTTTAATTAGCCTGTATCTTTTGCTTTGGAAGAGCGAGCCCAGGGTATGCCTGTTAGTGCCGTGAAGAGGTCTCACGCAGCAGTTTTCATGGCCTGCGGTATGACACACAGTCATAAACATCCCTGAGAAGTAGGACAGCAGAATTACAGCACATGAAGGATACTCAGACGCGGTATTTAGGTAGGGTTTGTGCTTTGCGTGTATATGGACTTACTGATCTATGTTATTAGTTTCATTCTTCTTGATCTTTGCTATTTCTGAAGAATGGCAGCAAAAGAGAAACCTGGCAGCAGCTGGCTCGTAGAGATAGTCTTTATTATTGATGTGCAGGAGAGAGTAGCACAGACTTGGTGCTCACAAAATCCAGAATAACAGTGACTGTTCTTCAGACCCAGCTCAAGGATGAAGGAAGCTCTCAGGGAAACATGTTTACTTCTGTGTGGGATGCAAAGTAAAGACCTCACTAACTATACATGCCATGCAACATTAAGAATTAAAATGAGAACTGTTTTTCTCTGGTGACTTGGTGTAAACGGGAATAAACAGTAGATTTAAGGTATGAACAAGGGGATACTTAAAAATCAGATAATAATAACATAAAAGAAATAGATCTTTTTTTGATTAAAGGGCAGATACCTCTGGTTCTAAGTCTTACTTTATGCATATGCTACAGACAAAAATTACGGTAGGAAAAGTCCATGTCTGAGCACTCAGAATTGGGACACGCCAAGATTACGGTTATCAGTGCAGCTTTAATTCATGCCTGTCATGAGTGTGTGACAAAACAACCCTTCACTATAACAGCATGTGCTGGGTTATCCATGGGACAGCAATGTCCCGTGGGATGGAGCACGCCCACTTTTATTCTTATTTTTTTAGAGATCTAACAATATATAGTGCTTTATATGTTCAAAATGCAGCTCCCAGGTTGAGTTAGTAGTGAATGGTCAGTGCTTCTAAAGAATAAATCTGAAGGTCTCATACCAGCCACTGGGAAAAATATGAACACACAGTGACTATGATCTGTGAACACTTTGTTTTAAGCAACTTAGCTATTGTCACAACAAAAAATTATGTGGCAGGAACATAAAATCTGTGTGCCAGCAATCAGCTACCTTTGCCAAGCTGTAATCAAAGCTTTTAGCTGATAAAATCTAAGGAATTTCTATTCAATGAAATTTTATTTTTCAAAGTTTTATAATTTTACCAAATCAGGATGGATTACCATGGAGATTCTGGGGGGGGGGGGGGAAAATCCAACCTGCTGAGCCAAGTTTCAAATCTGCACTCCAAAATACAGTGACAAAAAATCTCCTTCAAGAAAAGATTGCCAAAAATGTTTTTCGAGGCGCTCTGTTTTCCCTGAGTTAACTCATTTCCAGGAATGTCTGAGCCATTTTGGTTGAAATTGAAGAAATGTGTTCCTTACTCATGCAAGAAAAAAATAGAATGCAAACAATCAAAGTTCAGTAAAGTTGCAGGCATCTGAAAAATCATCTTTTACAATGAGAAACATTGGGCAACCTTAATGATAGTCAGTCCTACCAGCCTCACCTCTAACTTAATTAATCTACCGTGGTATTAATTTGCACTGAAAAATAATCCACTAGCTTCACTGGAAATCCTGCATTGAAAATTAACTCGGCAGTTGGCAGGGTCTACCCATGGGCTGCAGCAGCTCCGGCGTTGACTTCAGCAGGTCAGGTCTTTGGCTGGTGACCAGCGGCCGATGAGCGAGGTGCCGTCTCCAGCGGCACGGGGAGCACGACATGACTCCTGCCTGTGTGCCGGGGACACGTTGGAGAAGGCATCAACCTTTGTAAAAGATGAAACAAGGGCCAGCTCAGGCTGCAGGGCCTCTGGAGGCGTTGCAGGTTAGAAGGCAGCGTGCCTCCAGGCGCCAGTGTTTGGCAGGACTCTCCTTCCCCACCCCTAGCCTCTTCAGAGGGGTAATTTGGTGTGTGTACACTTCAGCTGAACTGGTACGGTCCGCCCAGACATTGCAGACTGTAACACACACGGAGGGTGAGCCGAGAGAGGTTTGGGCTGCAGACCGTGGCTCCTCCAACGTGCGCGGGGTGCGGAGCCGGGTCTTCTCGCTGCGAGCACTCCTGCAACTCCGGCACCCCTTTGCCATGCTGAGGGAGCCAGTGTGGGCAGTGGTGCTTCTGAAAAGGAGTATTTTTAGGCAAAACCCCCTTGTGTTTAAGAACAACAACCCCAGGAAATTAGCATTGAACCCCACACACACCCCAAACTCAGCCCCTAGCAGCTCGCAGCGTGGCTGTGCGCTGCTGTCTGCGTCTCCTTAGGTGAGGTAACACCAGCCACAACCTGGATCTAGGCACCATCCAAACCTCAGGGTGGGCAAAATCCGGGCCCAGACTCGTTGCCGAGGTGCAGCTGGAGTCAGTGAATGTGGAGAAAGACACTCTGGGCTCGCGAGGGCCTCCGGGGAAGGGTGCAAAGCCGTGTAAACTCTGGGGCAAATGAACAGTCCTTCTGCAAAAAGGGCATACCTGGGTGATAGGGACATCCGGGGCATGGCCTGTGGAGCTTTGGATACTCTGATGTCAGCCGGTGAAAAAACGCTTGCTCGTTGTTACCTTCTCTTTCTTTACGTGACTCAGGGCTCCTGAAAATGTTGGGCCCATTTAAAACCAGCGAGGAGAGTTGTTTTAGCAGGTTTGTAGATTGGAGGAGCTGTGTTTCAAGTTATTCTTGAGATCTGCTCCTGCACAGACATCTTTCCCCCCTCCCGTGCGAAACACGTGCTCTCTCATTTGAAGCTGCCTGAAGAAATGGCGCGGCAGGGAGCGCGCTCCTTGTCGAGCTGTTTGCCGTTTGCTGGAACGGGGCTCAGGGATGAGCGGTCTGCCGCACGTTATTTTTTTATTTTAAGTTAAAACAATCTTTTTTTTGGAGATAGATTTGAGTGCTGGGCAAGAAGGCACCGTCACAGGCAATTTTATTCCCCTCGCTACTCCGACTTTATTTAAGCTTTTCCCCGCATCTTTTACTCTCCCGGTGTTCCCATCCTTGGGAGCCAAGCAGCTTGAGAGCTGAAAGAGAAGTGTTGTCAGGAGGGTGATTAAAATAGGGATTGATGCAGCTGGGAGCCAGGGTTCAGTCACCTCTCTGGGCCTCCGCGTTAGTGTTATGTCAGACACAGTAGCTTTACCATGCGCGGCGAGTTTATGCCTTTTTTATTGTCTCACGCTGCCAGAAAATGCTGACCCCGAAGTAGCCGCGCTGTGTAAGCAGTCGGCGGTGGAGGGCAGCGTGCTCTGAAAGCCGTTTACGTTCCCTCTTTAATTTGTCACTTATGGGTCATATCTTTTTACATTTACTTTTTAAAATTAGTTCAGCGTGCCCTGAGTTTCGGTTCCAGAATCCACGCTAAAAACTTCCCAACTTTACGAGTTATTAAAAAAATTCCAAAAAGCCCCTCGCTGAATTTATGTTCAGTATGCAGAACAACTTAAAAGTTATGAGAGGGCTTCACGTTTTTATAAGGACACGAGTTTGGGGAGAGATTAGATTTTTAGGGCTCATATGCAACATGGAACAATTGCGTCTGCTTGGTCATCTCTTCAAAGAGGATACTATCAAGTGAAATTTGGCCCAAAATTTAAAACAAAAAAAAAGTTTGGCATGAAAACCAATCTGGTCAAAATAAAATGGTTTTTCCAACATGAATTCCATTAAAAGTAAAGCCAGACTCAGCAAATGCTTGAGATCTCCCATATGGACTGAAGAAATAGTTTTACATTGGAGCACAATGCAGTTTTTTGGAGTGCATTTGAGGCTGCTCCCGTTCTGGAAGCCTGCTCATGTCTTGTTTGAATGACAATTTAGACTGTATAAAGCAAAAAGCATTGTTAGCATATCTGGAACATCGGCATAAAGGCTGTCTGTTAGAAGAAATGTTTCTTTTTAAAGAGAACAAAACACTCCTACCCTGTGCAATTTTTTTTTCTTTCTTTAATTCTCATGTCAGGAAGTTTTGAAGACAAGCTCTCTGTGGCCCCATGAGTAAGGCAGGGATGTAGGAGGCGGGGATGTAGGAGGATGGTTCAGTGGCTGATGCATTTGAACGTGGGTCCTCCTGGCTTGTCATCTGCCTCTGACGTCTTTATGATGTTTGTGCATTTGAAAATGCCTCTAAGCAGCTGTCCAAACTTACTGTTATCAGTGGGAATCGGGTACCTCTTTCTCTCAGCCTCAGTTCCCCTCGTGTGAAGTATGACTAGTGGCACTAGCCTACCCCAGGAACGACCTGAATATGGGAAGATGGTGAAGATCAAGGTGTTTACTCGAGGTGTGTTTTTAAGGCATATTCCCATCCAGGGTATATCACAATATGAGTCAGAAAGCTTTAGTTTCCCTTGATAAATGGAAACATCTTTATATCTATTTTTTTAATTTCATATTTGTCCATCCTCAAGATGGGAAGAAATGGGCTTTTTTTCCCCATCCCGTTAGCTTTTGGCTCCCACCATACATTGCTGCTCCCTGTCGCTGTGTCAGAACAATGTAGTTGTCTCAGGCTCCAGATCCCAAGTCCCTCAACTTCTTGAAGGCATTGCAGGAGATAAAGGTGGCTTGTAGGAGTGGGCTTCTCATTAAATCAGCCCTTACTGAGAGTTAAATACCTGGTGCTGCTTTCAGACAATGGCAAGCACCAGGCTCTTTAGTCCCTGCTTAGGAGCTTTACTCTAGTACAGCCCAGAAGGACAAAATCCGGACAAAATAGAAAATCTGAAGAGATGAAACTCCTGGATGGATAGATATTCTTTCCTTTTTCTCTTCCTTTCCCTTCCTTTTCTTTTATACTGCTGCCTGTTGGATGATCACCATGCATATGCTTTATCAACCATACATTTTCTGCCTTTGGGGAGTGAATCGGCCGCTTTTGTGCAGCCGAGGGGAGGAAGCTTTACAGCCAGCGCAGTCGCCTCCATCCACGTGTGTGTCTTGAGAGGTGGGGAAGGCATCCTTAACCAAACATTTTTCAACCTGCTGTTTTAGCTGGAATAGGAAAACCAGCTTGACAAGAATGAACAGCTTCACCAAGCGACATTCAGGGGAGGTTGGTGGGATTTTAAACAAATCTCCTTAAGCAAGCATGAAAACAAGCTATTTAGCGCTCATTAATGTCTCAGGTTAAACTCTTGAATAATTTGTCATGGTTAGGCTCTTTTGGTTTCATTGGTGTTTTTCTAGTGACTAATGAGATGACAGCTACACATGCTCCTCGGTATGCCACTGTTCACAATAGGGTTTAAAGTTGTGTATTTGTTATTGATGTCATTAAAGTGATGGATTTGAGCTCGGTTTCTGAGGCAGCTGACTGGGTGGTTAGGACTAATTTCTAGCAATGGTTTTGGAGGTTGAAACCAAAGTGTGTATAAAAGGAAATGTTTCTTCTTTTAAGCAAATAATTTGAACCCAGATGAATGAAATTTAAGCAAGAGGGCATCAACTCTGAGTTAATTTTGACATAGTTGTCTGGAAATCATCACCAATTAAAATATTTTTATGAGCTCGAATGTAGTATTGTCTTTCGGTGCTTATGTAATAGAGGAACAAACTGCTTGTTTAACCCCAGCCTTGAGACTACTGGCCAGAATATATGACTGAAGTCATAGCCATCTGGAGCTGCAGGGAGAGCATGGGCCTTGGCAAACCTCACTTTGTGGGGGCAAGGTGATTTCCCTATCTAGCTGAACTGAAAAAATACATAAATTCGAACAGATTGTTTGCACCCGTTAGGATGTGCAGCTTGTTTGAAAAATGAATCTCATCAAAGACATTTGACAATTTTAGACAAGAATTGCTGATAGCGTCAGTCAGTGTGAATCTTGGATGTGCAAAGAGGACAGGAGCAGCTCTGGAGCCCGGGAATGCTAGTTCAGTGTTAAAATGAATCCCTTGGGTTGTTATAATCAGGTTCTTTCATGTGCTCCTCCAGACTGAATAGCTAGCGAGATAGTTCCTTAATTTGTACACACACCTTTCACACCTGCACATAAAGAAAACCTTTGATGCCAAGTGCTTGATGGAACAACAAGATGAGTATGTGCAGAATTAAAAGGATACACACCACGCTCAGATATTTGTATAGCTTTTTAGACTCCGCACATTTAAAATAATAATGAATACCCTGCTTGATGGGGAGGAGCAGTCTCTGCATTGTGATTTTGGCCTTTTCATGAAACTCTCATTGTTTTTCGTCATTTTTACATTGCAAAGAGAGTTGAAATGTCTTGAGTATAAATGTCTGTTGCTGTGTTTCCAACCACAGTCTCAATTATTCAATGAGACAGACTTTTAACATTTAAATTTTTCTTATTAGTGTTTATTGAGTTTTTTGCATTTTCTTTTATTACGCTATATGCCTACATATGCATATATATACACATAATAGTACTGCATGCTTATGAAACAGCCTATCACGAGTTCTTGTTTTCCATTCCAAAATTATCATCATTTGATTCTTATGCAGTAGTGCACTTCTGTTATTTGGGCTCCCAACACTGTAGACAGATATTCAAAAATTTCAACACAAACAAAACTATTTATGTTTAACTTACAGAATCATTATAGTGTTGGTATGTATGCATGGGATTTGCCCTACTGTGGAGTGTTAACGCTAGACCTGTGCACCACTTCAGTCTGAAAGAAGGTAGACCTGAAATTGTACTTAATTTCAGCCTCCAGTTGAGTCCATACCGAGAAAATTTCAGGGCTTAGACACATGATCAAGTTACAGGGGATGTCTGTGTTTCCACATGTCAGCTGAGCCACAGCAGCTGCCCGGTAGGTGTTCTTGGCCCCCCATAAATGTAAGTTGATTTGATTTAGCTTAGCCCTCAATAAAAGAGGCTTAAGATAAGTAGAATCGCTGCACACTTGCCACAGGCAGAGAGCACACACGCAGATGGTTACCATCCGGGTCCGGGACACGGTAACCCGTTCCACCCCGGGAATTGGCTGTGTGTCAGTATGGTTCCATACTGGCAATAGTGAAGCCAATTTTTAGATCAGTATATACATTCTCTTTTAAAAATTAGTCGTTGAATCCCTTAACGTAGCTGGGGTTGTTAGCTTGCATAAAAATTGTTTTCCAGTTCTCCTTTCTCAGCCCCACGAGCACTATTGCTCGCAAGACAACAGCAGTGGAAACCGTGTTAGTCTTGTTTTGAGGGACGTATTCAAAACCAAAATGATTTTATTTCTCAGCCTGGTTGGAGAGACACTTCCTTAGAGAGACTTTGACAGGTATTTTAGGCCCTAAATTTTACCAGTCTTTATTTTTCAGATACATGCAAGGAAAAATGCCTTGCATTTGTTTACCCTGGACTCTGTAATTCCCACAGTCTATAACATTTAGTATATAGCAACCAAGAGCTGATTTAAGAAATTTGCTTTTGAAATCCCCTGTGGCCTCCTTTGCTTGCTGAGTAGGGTGAAGTTGCAACACTTCTCCGGGACATAGGCAACGAGCACGATCGTGAGCTCCGTGCGAGACAGCGAGGCTGCGCTGTGAGTGTGGGCAGACTATCAGCACGTCGCAGCTGAGCATTGCTTTTGACTCTCGGTGTGAATGATAACTCTTTCAGTCGTTTCAACTCAGAGTCAGTTATCTAAACTTGTGCCTCTGGATTTTTAACAACATATCCTTAATCTGCTCTTCCTTAACATGTTATGACCCTCCTTAGACAAGGGATTTGAGAAAGTGGTGAGTTTGATTTTTCTACTTTTGCAGCCGCTTTGAACAGGCAGGATTTCCAGTTCCTTAACTCACAATCTTCTGGGTCATTCCTCTACTCTCTGTGTCTGCAATGGTCTAGCAAGTGGTGTGTGGTCTCTGTACTACCTTTTTGTGTCCCTAACATTTAATTCTTGTTATATGTAAATACGGGCAGTCCACGGATGTTCATAAACGTGCATGTCCATGCAGAAGCTCCCATCTTTCTCCTGTGGGTTAAGATCAGATTTTTGTAAGGGAGGAAAAGTGAAGAAGGTAGATCAACTCCTTCCTGAGCTCAGGTGGACTTTGCATTCAGCATTTCTTATGGCCACATCCAGCGGGGGAAGCTGATAGCAGAACCTACTGCAAATACAGTAGGAAAGGCAGAAGATGCCAGGGTGGAGGCACCTGCCATAAGTGCCTCCTTGCAGCTCTCCAGGGAAATTGGGAAATTTGTGAGCACTGTAGGTTGGCGTGACAATAAATCCATGCCAGCGGAGGGAACATCGCTTTGCCTTGCACATCCTCTAGCAAGAGAAATCCCAGGGACTGGGGGACCTGAGAGCTCCTTGGGTGTCCTCTTCCAGCCGCGGCTATGCTGTCTGGGGAGGACACCATTCCCCAGTGCTCCTCTAATCAGCATCAGTCGAAACGAGTTGGCTTAGCAGAGTCCTGCTCCAAATTGGCGGTAGCTGCAGTGGAAGATTAATTTACAGCAGAGAAAGGCTAGGCGCGATAACCTCAGCACAGCTGTAACCTGGTGAGGCCGCGTGAACACAGCCCTGATTGTGTCAGGCTCGGTTACCCCCCATGCTGATGGCACGTCCAAGCTTCGTGATGAATAGCAGGGGCCGCGAGGTGGACAGTGACCAGGTTTCAATTAAACATCTCGCTGAGATTGGCTTCTGCTTTGGGAACGGAAAGTGAGCTCCACAAAAGTCAGTTCCCATTAGCTGAGTGCCTAAGCAAGATTTATTTTTAAAAGAGTTATTTAAAAATTTATAGAGTTTGTTAGGAAAAAAAAAAAAAAAAAGTTAGCCTGAGTGAGCTCTACAACAGTGTCAGAAAACCCAGAAAACAGAAGCATCCTCTGGAAATGCTGACAGTGTACCAGCCATAAACCTGCTGCTGCAAAACCTGGTTGGTCATTTCTCCCCTAAGGGAGAAAAAATAATTGAGCTCTATTAGAGGGGAGAAAACCTCCAGGCTGTTTTAATCTGGAATTCTGCAGCCTGACGTTAACGAGAAATACTTTTTTTTTTTTTTTTTTTTTACCATTTTTTGGCCAATCCATTTCTATATTACAGACAGTAATAAATTGTCAAGTTGTTTGTGAAGAGTTTGGCTCGATGCATTTCTAAATGCAAAGTACCAAAGGCGGTCACTGTGTGAAATCTCATTTCACTTTGGTTCAGAGTATTGCAATGACCTTTTTTGTTGTCTTTTTTAATTAGTAACTTATTTTTCTGTCACTTCTCCACCCTGCCTGTATAAATATTTCTGAAATGGAGCCTCTTGTATTTGCTAATCTTGTCTTTCATTAGCAACAGTGAACACATGGGAGCAATTTGGGATGCCAGGTGTGTTCTTCTGTGTGTTACCATCCAGCACGTCCTCCCGTTCATTGAAACATGGTGTAGAAAAGCTCAGGTAGAAGAAGAAAAAACCTGTGGAAATGGTGAATTCTCTCCTGTTGCTACTGTGTTATTTGTAACTATGCCGGCAAAAGTAGCCCGTGCTTCTGCTGCTCCACAGATGTTGGCCACGGTGCAACCATAGAGTAAAGAGTACCTGGTACAGCCAAGAAATAACTAACTTCTCCATCATCTCTAAAGACTTGCAGCTCACAGAGAAGTAGAGCAGATGAGTAGTAAAAATGTAATTTTTGAGATAGTAGACAAATAGCTAGTGCTGTAATAGCTAGAGCAGTGAAAGGTTCGTGAATGAGAGGAGGGAACGCCATCCCAAATGACATGTACAGCAAATGGTAAGAGAAGGAGGGAAAAGTAAGATGAATGGGAGACATCAAAGAGGAAATGTTTGCCGGTCTCTGTTGGTTTGTGTTCTGGAGGAAGCTACCAGAAAATAAAAAAGGGGAGGACAAAAAAGAGGATTAGATTTGTAAGGAGTCAAATATTGGAAAAGGCAGAGAAAGAAATATGTGAATGCTATTTATTTGAGCTGCTGGCTGATAAATTGTTTCCCTCTTAGTTGCTCCATTAAAAGCTAAGCAGCCAGCATGCTTTGAATTATCATATTAATAACATTGATTTAAGTACAGTAATTTCTGAGGCATGGGAGACAGCAAAACCTAGAGTGCTCTAGAACCTGCTAATAAACTGAGCAGTGCTGGTGGGAAGGGAATGATGTCTAACACACCCATGATTTTGAGAGTAATTGATGAGATGTCTTTTGAAATAGTTTTTTTCAGTGCTGGCAATTTCCTGTAGACCTCAGCACAGGGCTCCCTCCTCCCCTTCTTGAAAGGTTTTTGCCTCTCCAAAAATATTTCCCATTAATTTTGGAGTATTACAAATCATGTATTTAACACAATTTCTCCCCAGTCTGACATGGACAAGTGAATCCAAGCCTGCATATAGCAGTCAGGTAAACAGGCATCCAGTGTCTTCAGGTATGGGGAAAAAACCTTTAGAGGTTCCATTATAAAGAATTAAGATGAGTGGAAATCCCCATCAAGATAAGGAACCAACAGTCTGTGCCATTTCTGAAAAGACCCAGGGAACACTGGCGTTTTCCAAAGTTTTGCCTTCAGGGCGCGGCATAAAACTCAGGTTGTTATCATTTGTGGTCAGAGATCTCATTGTACGTTAATGTTGGCCCATGAATGCCAGCCATTATAACCACAATAGTAGGAGGTTTTGCTGCCGTTTCATGTGATTAGCATTTTTTTAGATGACTGCCGCGTTTCTAACTTTTGTGCATAGTCCCCAAATTACCTGATGTTATTCATTGGTGAGGACAACCATTCTTGCTGGTTAATCACTGGTGCTTGTTTTTATTGCTAAACTAAGATTGAATTCCTTTAGATAGTTATGGTCCTGCCTATTGAGCAGGTCTCTGTGTAGGTTTGGTCTCACTTATCCATGTCAAATTGGGGAGAAGGTGTGTTAAATACATGACTCGTAATACTCCAAAATTAATGGGTAATACTTTTAGAGAGCCAAAATCTAGTTGAGGAAGGAGGTGACATTTTGGCTAAATGATTTCAAAGCAGGATTCCATCTTGATAAACCAGGTTGCCTCTTTGAACTTTCAGTTCAGCTGTCAGAAGGTTAAATCAATTTATAGAGTGAATCAGTGTTCGAGTGCAGTTTTCCTGTCTTTTTTTTTTTTTTTTTTTGGTCCTTATTTAAAACCTCAAAACCACTATGGGTAATTTCCCCAAGATCCACTTTAGACGTTTGTGGCATGTAGCGTGAAGAGTAGGTGCAGCTGGCCAAACCCCAGCACTCTTACCCTTTTGAGCATTTTCCTCCTGTTTCGGTGAATAACCCAAGAAAAGCTGCCGTCCCTCTCCCCACAAAACCAAACGCTAACTGGAATAGCTGTATTGACCCAAATCATGCTTTTCTTGAAGTAAGTGGGAGTTTTGCCATGAGCTCGGAGGAGGATTGGATCTGGCCATTTCTGCTGGGTTTAACCTTTGTTTCCATTTACCACACCTCAGTTGACAAGCAATTCTTCTGCTGAGAGACCTTATCAAGCATGCAAAACTCACAAATATTGTTTAACCACAACGATCACCACAGGAAACGTTGGCCTGAAATTTAGATTTTGTTTTGAAAACAAAAGGTTGGGGGGGTGGGAGGGAGAGAGAAATCATTGTTAAATCCAGCTTGGACAAAAATATGTTTGTCGCTTTTTTTAGAGTGTCACAAAAAGACCATGCCATTGCTAACGTCTTCAGTATTTCTTCACTGTGTTGAAAGGCTCAGTCAGAGCATTTTGCTCGGGCATGGGGCTGAGAAAGTACTGTTGACTTAACCAACCTTATTTGGTTCTCTTAGTAAGGGCAGCTTTGATAATGGTCAATACACTTTTACAATTTTATCAGAGGTTCAATTGCTTTGTAGTAAGACGTATCGACGCCACAGCCAGGATGGGGATTTTTTGGTACCGTGCTCCCTAGACTTGAAATGGGAGAAAATTGCCCAGATCTTACAACACAAAGGGATAAAACGCGGGAGGGAGAGCAGAGAGGAGACTGCCGCGCATATGGAACCATCAGGAGTGGAGCACAAAACCTCCGCCCCATAGCAGAGCATCCTGTGCCCGTCCTGCCTGCAGAAACCTAAGGTGGTGGCAGACGCAGAGCCGAAGAACTGAGAACTGGATTTTACTATTTACATTACCATAATTTATCTGTAGCATAATGTTGAAATTGCCACTAGAAAAAGATTAGAAACACGTTTCCTGCTCGGTTTCCTCGCCGCTCAGGCCACACACATGCAGCGTGTGCCATTAACCGTTGCAGAGCTCCCGTGCCTGGCGGAGGATGGTGCTCGTTCGGTAGCCTCAAGCTGCGCCAAGATTTGCAAACCATCAAGAAAAGAACCCCCTGCGCCATTTGGTTGTGCCCTGTGGTTTGCTGCTGGTATATACCTCATTTCTGATCTGATCTCGCAGTCCCGGTCAGTTTTTTCTTTAAATTTACCTGTTTGATCAGAAGAAATTAGTGTTTTACACTGTGAAAAATCCCCTGATCCTGTAGCAAACCTTCCCCTTCCCTCACCCCATCACATCACTGGGAGTGATGTCTTTCTAACACCATAGGCAGATTGGCACACTGAAAGTATGTGTGTGCTTTCTTCTGATTTAATTGGATTTGCTAGTCTGAAATGCAGTATGTTTGCTAATTCCATAAACTAGCTACTGTAACTAAAATCAGACACAGTTACCAAAAAAAAAGCCAGAATGCATTTTAGTCCAAAAGGGCTATTTCCATGCTTTAAGGGTGGTCTCCCTTCTCCCTTTAAAATATCCTTTAATCACTGTGTGTCTTGGTTAACATCCCTGTTTTTACAGGATTCCTGTAGTTTACATTCAAAGTTGGATAGGTGATGTTTTAATACACATTTCATTATTTTGAGTCAAAGCGGTTTAATTTTTGCCTGGAATTTACCCATTGTGGATTGAAAAATTGGAAGTTTTATGCTGCGATCTATCTAGTTGAAGGGAAAGATCAGCAGCCCAGGGCGGCTCCGAAAAAAGTTCTCAGCAAAGTCTCCGCATTGTGCTCGTGGCGCAACCCAGTGCTGAAATTTAAGGCTGTACTTAAATTTCCTTGTACTTTATGTGGGGCACCCCTTTGTACTTAAGTCCTGTGCTATTTCAGGGTCAAATGTGGGAGGTGAAATAATTGCATAGGAAACCTCGGCAAGGGGAGAAGTTTCCTTCTGTAAAGATATGGCTGATGCTTCGCTGCTCCGTATTCTGGAGGTTTCAATTGTAGTTCTGCTGTCTGCCGCGCGAAGGGAATTAATGCAGCAGTCAGAGGCAAGCCTTATGCAATGCGACAGGTGCTAATCTTCCAGGAAATTCATCCTACATCCCACCCATTAAGGGAATTTTATGTAAAAATGGTTTAATGTCTCTTTAAAGGTGTCAGCAAGCATGTGAGGACCACACAGCTTGGGTTCCACTGAAAGTAATGGAGTGAAATTGTCTGCATAATTATTTTAGTTGGATTGAGAATCTGCAGTCCTCTCTTGCTTCAGGAAATAAACCTCTGTTAAAACCATATGGCAGTATTCTCAGAAGAGACGTGATTACAGGGCCACTTCTCTTTCACATCTCCAGGCAGAGTTAGAGAAAGTTGTTACGTTTGTGCATAATTAATCCTTCTTTTTCCTTGTCAGCAGACAAGAAAATGTCATTTTTAGCATGTGTGAGGGTGCTTGGTGTGTTTGTTTGCATACACACGTAAGCTTGCTTTTCAGTGTACTGAAGCAGCAATAAATGGCGCTGCCTCCGAACAGAATCGGAGCCACGAAAGGAATGTACCGTCGTGTGTACAGACGACATCGCCATCGGAATGAGTTTTGCTTAAGTTTAGGAGAAGCAACGGTACTTTTAGAAACTACAGCCAGTGAAAATGATGTTACCTTACTTTAAATGAGGCCACTTAACGCACGCACGAAATAAAATACGAAGGGCGGGTTTTAATTACAGCCTGGCTCCTCGCGCTCGGGATACTCCCATCAGCCATCAGGAGGTGGGTACCGGTCCCTGCGGGGAGGGCTGCGGGAGCTGCTCCTTACAGGAGGAGGCCTTTGACCAGTTTTTCATCTCGCTGTTTTTGTTAAAGCAGAGAAGGAAACATCCAAACGTTAAATACAAAGGTGTGAAAACCACAGAGTTTGGCAGAGGTACAACAATTGTCTTAACTGTCAAGTGAGCGAGCGTGACTTTCACTTTAAATTCAGCGGACACAATTCTCCCCTTACATCAGTTATATACCAGTGTGCATCCATTTTTTTTAGTGAAGATTTATGCCACAATCAACAAGAAATTCAAGAAACGTTATCAAAACATAAGGAAACAGTAATATCAGCCATTCTCAAAGGCTATCAAGAAACTTTATCAAAGCAAAGCAAAACCGGAAAAAGAACACTTTTCTTTCTCAAATCTGAGCGACGTGCAGGAAATAAATTACCACCGCACCTGATGAGAGAGTGAGCGTCGAAGCCAGACGTTCTGTTCAAATGATGCTGTGAAATATCAGTATCGTGGAGAAGGGAGTGTATTTTCCCTACTCTATACAAGATATATAATTTTAAACCAATGTCTTGTCGGAAATGCTGCCAGATGCTGGGGGGTAGACTTGACAGGAGATCACCCTTGGCAGTAGTTTGGCCATCTAAATCCATCAGGGGTTAGAAATTGGGTTCGGTCCTAGCCTAACGTTGGTCCTGTGATGAAGGGGGATCATTAGCACGCAAAGTCTTTTGTCAAGGGAGGAATAACTTGTTTGTGCATCAGAACTGGTCGATGATGGGGACACTGACAGCCAAACTCTTTTGCTGCTGCCAGAAGGAGAATAATCCCATGGGCCTTGTGGGAAGCTGGAGTGAAAGGAGAAGGAATGATCTGTCCTACCTGGAAAAGAGTTAAAACCCAAATTTCTTCCTTTGTCATAGTGCTGAGCTCTCTGTAGGGTTTTACTGAAAAAATCACTTTCTTTTTTTAAGCTTTGACTTCCTCACAGTTTGTGTTGAAGCTGGAAAAAGTTTTCCATCCCTCTTTTCTGTTTTGCCTTTTTACTTCATTTAAATTGGTTAAGACAGATGAGTTTTACTTGTAAAAAAAACCCAAGGCAACGCACCACTAAAAGATATCCAATTTCTTCAGCATCACCAGCGTTGGTTGTTTTACTTTTCTTGGATGAAAGAGGAAGAGCACTTTGCGTTCTATTTTCCATCATTCTGTGATGGAATTAAATCAGGGTTATGCTTAAAGAAAAAGGAAACCCTCGTATGTATGTGTTGTCCTGTAATAAATGATGCCAATGGCTTGAGTGTGCCTTATTTTCTCCGTGGAAAAAAAAGCAAGCGGTAGGGCTAAAAGGTAGACTACACAGCTTGTATCAAAATTCCATAACCCAGGGATCAAGTTTTGGCCTCGCAGAGACAGAACTGTAACCATTATGGTGGAAGCAGCTATATTATTCCTTAAAATGAGTCATATGACATTAAAAACAAAGCAAATAATAAAATTCAAATTTGTGAGAGCTGTAAAGACTTCAGGGCCAGGCTGTCTCCCACTGAAGATGATGGCAAAGCCTCTGGCAGATGGCTTGGGCCCCATACAATCCCATTTTTCCAATTGTAGGTTCATATTTTTTTTATCCTGCGAATTAAATGAGGATTTGCCACCCGCAAAATAAAACCCAAAGAAAGAAACTTGCTTTAAATAGAATGAGCTATTGAGACGATATTAATAGCATGGGGATGATGAGTATTTCCAGAATTTAAGTACTTTAGTGTTATTTCTGCCTGGTTTAAGAGAGCAGCATAAAATATCCTTGCCACTCTTGCATTGCAGAGATGTTTTCCACTGGTGTGCTGTAGTGGACATCCAAACTTAATGACTCGCCAAAATAATAACAATAAAATAGTTAGAGATTATTTGAAACACGTGCCCACTGATGATCCAACGCATTCTAACGTCTTTCCAAGTTCGAAGCATATATATATATATGTCGGGCTGTATGCATGTGTTTGTGTACATCTTTGAAAGCTATTAACTTTACAGCTGCCCATTTGAGCGACTTGTGATTTTTATAACTAGGCATTTACAGCTTGTGTTTCTTTGATTTTCCTTTTCCCAGTGGATTGCACCCACAATGTAATGCCCAAGTGGCCTTCTGTTTCGCAGTGAAATAATGGCGTAGTTACAGCAGGGTCAAAGTAAAGCCTGTGAGCTATAATCTTTAAAAAATGAACTTGGGGGAGGATTGTGCAGCTCAGGGGACCGGTGATAAGACAGAGGTTTTCCTGTCTCGTGTGCTACGTCCTGTCCAGCGACCAAAAATTAATGCCCTCTGAGCTCCCTCGTGTATTGGCGAGGGAGACTCATGAATTCAGAAGTAAAATTCACATCCTGTTTGGTCCGATCTTCTCCGCCATGCCTTGAGGAGAAGCCCTCTTTCTACTAAATTCAATGCAGTTGGAAGCAGTAGAAGAGGTATTTGGGGTTTCGGTGGGATGAGCTCCTGAATTGCTCCCTGCAGAAGCAGCCGGAGCAGTCGTAGGGGACATCTTTCCTGCGGGAGCCCCAGCATTTCGCTGGCTTTCCCCGGCTGTTCATCAGTGCAGCTCGCCGCGCCGTGAATGGCATCGCCCGCTGCTTGTGTTGGCCACCCTCCAGCTCCGTCTCGCAGGCGCATCCCCCCCACCGCCCGCATTCCTGGGGATTTGTTACCTTCTGGTAGCCAAACGCACAGGCAGCTGGGGCAGGGGGCGAGATTTATTCTCCAGGACTCTGTTTTCCTATTGTTTTTAAGTTCACGGGAGGCTCCCCGTTACTAAACAAACTTTACAACTGTCGGCAAAAAGGTCAACCCCCCCTGCCAGAGTCCTTCCAAAAATTATTACATTCCTCACAGCCAGATGCGGTTGAGTCACTCACCTCCTTCCCCTCTGTCCCCCCTGGGGCTTTCACCCCTGAGCAGGTTAAACACCTGGCTTAGGCACTGAATTAGCGACCTGCAAAGCCCGTAAGGACAGGCTTAACTTTGGCCAACGACTTGCATCTCATACGCTTGAGATGCTTTGCTGAGTTTTGGGCGTGATGTTATTAAACAGCCGGTCCAGGACAGAGGCAGTCAGCCTTAGGCCTCGGGGGGGGGGGTTAATGTGAGATGAATGTGTGTAGGGCTGGAGTTTCTGTAGCAAGGAGGGGATTTGTGTTTGCGTAGCTCACAGCAGAATGTAGCTTTTCTTTTCCACCAAAGTAGAAAAAAAAATAAAATCCAGTGGAGATAGTTATGAATGAAGCACTTCCAGAAGCAAATAATTCAAATAATGAGGCTGTCTTGTTGGAAAATCCTAGGATTTTATAGTCTGTCACTGTGTTGAGGAGGTCCCTTGTAGAAGGCAGGTGCCTTGTAGAAGGCAGGTTGTCCAAAACATTTGCTTCCAGACTTAGTGGGGTTTTTTTTCCCCCAAGAAGTTTGTCATTTTGATGCCCTTTGTTCTTCATACTGGCTTGGAGAGGAACAGATAGGTTTGAGCAGAAGGGGATGGCCAGGGCCACTCTGTGTGTCACCATCTGTCTGTGAGTAATCAGCAGACACACCAATAAGAAAGCAACAACTAAAATCAACCGTGAAGTAGTAACATGTTAATGGTCTTCTGGACCTTCATCTGGGGATGCAGGAACACTCTCAAGGGCTACGAAATGCTAGTTTTGCTTTGTTCTGTCTCCCCTGAAAACAAGCGGAAACTCGGAGTCATGCTTGCTAAATTAACGGTGAAATCAATCTTGCAACGTCCACTGTGAGGCAAAGAGATGCCAAAGTTGTTCTGAAGTTAGAGCTGGAGGAACCTGTGGCACAGAGGGGTTAACACCAGCGTTTCCAAACCCGGGTTCCTCGTGGGCTGGAATACCTAAGCAGACACCGCCTGCGTTTCACTGTGCCCTTTCATGGGAGCGGGAGATGCTGAACGCTTTGCAGCATCAGGGCCACAGTTAGCAGGAGCTGCCTGGCTTGATGTAGTCATCTTAAAAATATTGTGTACGTGACTGAACCAAGCACAGACAATCTCTCAGCCCTAGAACAGTAGGGCTAAAAGAAACCTCAGGCGACCTAGTCCATTTTTGCTCAGAGGAAGTATTATATATACTTAGATCATCACTGACATCTATCCAAATTCTTAAATCCTCCAGTACTGTGCCTTCCACTTACTTACCAAGTCTGGGTTTTGTGTTTTTTTCGTTTATACTTAAAAAGGAGTTTGCTAAAGTCATACATTAATTTCTTTAAATCTCCTCTACCTTAAATGAAGCCAGCTTTTTCTTGTTCTGTTCTCAGCTGACATAGAGATCAATTGATTACCATTTTCTTTAGAAAACATTTTACTCTTATCATGTCCTTTCCTGCTCTTCTCTTTTCTAGACTAAACAAATGTATTTCCTTCAACTTTTCCATGTAGGTCATGCTTTCTAAATCTCTTATCGCTCCTGTTGCTCTTCTCTGGATTCTCTCTCATTTGTCTGTATCTCTTTTAAAGGGTGGTGTCCCAAACTGGATAAAGCAGTCCAGCTGATGTCTCACCACTTCTGAGCAGAATGTAATAGTTACCTTCTATGTCTTCTATGCAACATAACCATTAATCTTTCCCAGAACTGCATTTACTTCCTTTTTTTTTTTTTTTTTTTTAAGACAAAATCCTATTATTGACTCACATTCAACTTGCACCTCCCTGCTACCCCCAGATCTTCCCCCGCAGTGCTGCTGCCTGATCGGTTTGTCGTTGTTGGTGCATTTGAGCATTTGATTTCTTGCTCCAAAGCGTAGTACAGTGCACTTAACTTTCCCTGCATGGTATTTTACTAATGACATGTCAAATATCATTTCTCCAATTTGCTAAGATCGTTTCAAATTCTAACCTCTTTCTCCAAAGTCTGGAGGACTCCTCCCTACTGGATGTCATCTCAAGGTTTTATAGTTGTGCTTTGTATTGCATCATCCAAGTTATTAAAGAAAATAATAAATAGTAATTGGCCAAAGATGCATAAAATACCTTCCGTTTCAGTATCACTGGTGACAGTCAGCGGGCAGCCTCGTAACACCAAACTCCCATCCATGCGTCCCCTATAGCTGTGTTTTAGCCTTTAAATGACGCTTTCTTTCGCTCAAAGACTTGAAAGCGGAGGCTTAATCCATGCCAGCTTCCACCTGAGACAGAAATGCCCCTGCTGGTGTTGGCAGGTAGAGGTGGAGCATAACAAGGGGATAAAAACTGCGCCTCACCTCCGGGACTGATGGCGGGATCTTCAGGCCAACGTTTCTTCTCTGAAGCCCAGCTGCATTATTTATGGGCCGCTTAAGGCTGTCCATCTTCCGAAGCTGTGTATCATGTAGGTGCTCGTGCAAGTGCTCTGATTACTCAGAAAGCTGAATACCTTCTGCAGCGTGACAGTTGCCCCCATAAACCCACTCATTGCCAGCAGCACGAGACTTTTTGACACACTTGAGTGTATAAATCAGAGGAAAGAACGGCGTTAAGCATAATTTTTACTGGGGGAACCACCCATTCTTTATACCTTTCAGGCGGAAGAAAGGGAGGCATCCATCAAACTGTCATGACAAATTTGATGCCACAAACCTAAGCTCACAGAGCCGCCAGGAATCTGTAAACCTTTTAAAGGATACGCCTGGTTTTGACATTCAAAATAAAAAATCTTTATAGATTTTTGTGGAAAACGCTGATGGGCCAGGAGCTAAATGACATTTCTTAATAGTCAGACAGACTCCACACAAACTAAAGAGATGTCCCGTTTCAGAAGGACGGGTTAATTACTTTCTGTGCTATGCCCAGGAACAAGTAACAGTTGGCCTGTTTTACTTACCGAGTAGGAGAAGATGTTTGAGGGTGGTTGGTTTTTGTTTGTTTTTTTTTTCTTTTTCTAAAGGCTGCTGCGGCCTGGCTTCTGCCTCTATATAGCCTGAGTGTAGGTGCCCTTTATATAACAATAACTTGATACTACTCAAAATACTTGGCGCTGCGAGCAGGGGAGTGGAATGCAATAAGAACACTTTAGCAGGTCTGAGGGTGAGTAAACTCCAGTAGTTTTGGAAGGAGAGGGTAGGGTTTTCAGTGTACTTCTCTCCCTTACTTGGCATTCGCAGACAATAAGAATACGAGGATTAACATAGTAGACTCCGTTTATTACACTTGGGTGGATAAAGCAATTATCTGTCTATCACGGCTGTAGTAAATTGTGCAACAGCATTAACATGGGTGGATACGTGGATAAATGCTACTCTGCCACAGAGGGTGCTGATACACAAGATAATCCTTCAAGTCGAACTTGTAAAGACTGTTTTCTTTTGGAGTTTATATCATGTTACCCCCGCCAGTGGAGATTGAAATGGCATCTTTTTTATTTTTAACCACGTTTTCAGGTTCCTTTGGCCATCTGAATTTTATTAGTAAGGTTATTTTAGAAATATCCCACTTTAATCAAGTTTAAACAATCTGCTTAAAACCTGCTGCATGGATATAAACACAGTAGTCTTCTAATGCAGCAAAACAATCTGTTGAAAGATACAGTGCAAACACGCACACATCCATCTATTATTGCTTAACTGTTGTTTCTTCCATGCCTGAATTCCCGTTGCAACCGCAGTGTTCAGCCTGCAACATGCTCCTGGTTTTGGGGGTCTAAAACAAAACCCAAAACGAAAATGCACCTTATTGATGTCTGGAGAGCAGAGCAGCGTAGCATCGGCGAGCTCTTAGCCTAGATTTAAACTAAGCGCCTTAAATCTGGTTTAATGGCTGTGTTTACATCGTGCGCAACCCACCCCCCCCCACCCCCCCCTTTTTCGTTCTTTTAAAGTAATCAGGTTTCGCAAGCGTTAAGAAAACCATCCCCTCCTGCCAGCTGGAGGGAGGCCAACTCCAGGAGATTTTTTTTCTCTCCCCCCCCTCCCACTCTCGCCCCCTTCATTTGCTGTGATCTTTACTGGCGGTGGCTGCCCAAGCAACAGAAGTTGGCGGGCTCTTTATAGGATAGCTACCTTTGAGAGTTTGGAAAAGTCTTATTCTTTAAAGATATTGCTGGGTTAGGATGATAAAGTCAGAATGAGGAGCTCTTGCGCTTTTGCGGGATGGCCCTTGCTCTCCCTCATCCCCCCTTCTGCTTAAAAAAGGGGGAGGAGAAGGGGGGGAGCGTAACAGATACCAACATGCAAAGGGAATTAAGGCAGGGACTGAGACTTGCGTGACAGTCTCTGTTTATATGAGTTGTCTTTAATGGCTCCGAGTGGCGATGCCAGCAATGTTTAGCTGCTTTCCTGGCACACGTGCACACAGATTCCTTTATGTTCACGAAGGATGGATAAAGGTGAAGGTGAAGCGTCGTGGTACAAGGGGGTCCCACCTGCTCCCTCCCCAACCCCAGACGGTTCGTGGTGATGTTCATATGGGGTGTTGCTCAGCTTTGCAGAACAAGCTTCAAGATCCAAGTCAAAATTCGAATGTTTTTCAAAAAGAAAAGAGAAAGAAAAAAAACCCAACCACTACTAGCAAGGGGAGACCTTGCTCATTTGCTGGCAAGCCGAGGCCGTACGGCAGCAGAGGGGCAGATCAGAGGGCAGCGTGGATCCTGCAACACTGGGATGAGTTGATGGGTGGGAGGGAACCAGTGCAAAAGCAATCCCTACTCTGCTTGTCCTTTTTCTCAAAGAACCTTTTCATTTTCATTTGTTAAATCTCCCGGTTCTGCTGTTTTAACGTAACGTTCCCTGTGCAGACTTCTGGCAGCTCAGCCCCTGCCACATGCCCCCCAACAGCCCCTTGTCTGCCGGGGGAGCAGCCCTGCTCCAAGCCGGCATTTTTCACCTCTCTACGTTGAGAAATTTTGGGAGCGAGAGGCTCCTTTGCAGTTGTTGCAGTTTGCTGAAAACCCCCGACCTCTGGGTCTGTCTTTCAGCCAGATACGTGCTTTTCACAGACCCCAACTGAATTTTAAAAAGCATTAACAGCACTTTACATCCCCAAAGGCTTTGCGATGGTTGAGTTCGAGTCATCCCCACAGGCACGAAGGGACGCAGGTTGCACACCCGTGAGACCATTTCCCTCATCCTTCCTGCCCCTTCCTCCCTTCGACCTGCTGGAAGCTCTAACTTCCACCCATGCTGGGCGGAATGAGCTGCGAGTTGAGCTGAGTCCACGTTTCCTTTTGCTCCCAGTAAGTCGGTGGGGAGACGACCATCGACACCACAGATGCTCCGCAGGCTTGACCTCTACGCTGAGGTTCAAACCCGCCCCTTCTCACCCCGCGTTGGAGCCACAGCTCCGGGAAGACGGTAGCGTAACTGGTTCCCCTGGGAACTGGATCTGGAGCCGAACCAGGAGTCTGCAGACCTTCGGGAGAGCAGGGGTCAGGGAGGAGGGGCTCAGGGGCATTTTGGCAATGGGCCACGTTAGATCCATTGTACAGGAACTGAGCCCATCCACATCGTACGTTCCTCTGTCTGTCTTTATTTCCATTTCTCTGGAGTAGTTTCACTACAGGGCTTACCTGCTTTGGGTGAAAAATGTCTTTTTTAAGAACAAAAAGAGACAGGGTCTTGTTTTCGGCCTGCGTCTGAGTGACTCCTGTGGACACTAATAGGGCTCTGTGTACAGTCGGGAGAATAAGCTCCCCAGTTAATGCAAACTGGTGCCCTCAGCTATTTAAAAAACAAACATCTTTTTTTTTTTTTTTTTTCTCCATTGAGTGAATTAACTGCAGTTACTGCACCTATGTAGTTCCTTGTTTTATGAACTATAAGAACCTTTCCTATGCACAGCCTATGGCCTAATTATGTAATTATGTCTCTTGTGTGGATTATATTTTTCTTCTCATAATTGTGTCTTTACCCAAGAGACTGGAAGGGTTCCAAGCTTTTCCCTTTCCTGGGTAAAAATTGTTTGGCTCTTTTGTGTTTTGGGTTTTCTGTCTTGAACTTTGGATTGGGTACGTTCAGTAGGACTGGGTGGGGGGCAACCAGCCCGGGCATGATGGTTTGTCACAAGTCAAGGGACACAAGAGGGGTTCTTGTGACTTGTGACCCTTGCAAAGACCTGACATGTGTCTTCTGGACTTCTGCTGATTTATGGCTCTCTTATTGTTACTTCCAGAGCGTAGACTGACGCTGCTTTGGAGTGACATCTTGCTGCAGTGATATATTGTCTGAAATTTATAACAGAACAATGAATATTTTTGCTTCATGCTGAATGCTCAGCGTTATTCAGTCCCTGCACAGCAACTGTAACGAAGCCTTAGGCTCAGGTCTTAATTCCTTTACCATGGCATAAATGTTGCTCCCTTGACTTCAGCTTTACAAGCCTGTAGCTGAATTCACAGTCAAGCCCATATCAGTATCTCCCAGTTACATCTGATCCGTAGGACCAAATGGGATGAAATGCAGGAAGAAATTCTCTCTCTAAAGAGAATTTAAGGAGAATTTGTGATGAAATTCAGAGGACATGTAACCTATCTTTTTTGTGGTGTGAAATTGTCTTCTACAGCAGGTACACAGAAATATGTCACTACTATGCTAGTGTTAAAAGAGACGTAATCAGAGTGCTTGTCTTAAAGACATATAATGTTAGTAGGAAAAAAATGTGCACATTCTTTACGTTTTTAAAGCACTTCACCTTTGGAGAACAGTGGGAATAATCAAAACCTGGGTTCTTGGGCTCTGATGTGCTTCTCTTGAAGTCAGGGAGAGCTTGGGATGTATAGGCTATACATTAATAGCTTGTAAACCAGATGATTCTTCTTCTTTCTGCCACTCCCTAGCCTGAAGGAAAGTCCCTTTTCCATTACAGTTTTCTTCTTTTTCAATCTCAACGTTGAACCCAGAGCCATAGAAAGCCGTAGTTACTGGCCCTGGCGTTCAAAGGATTTTTATTTTGTTTCCCCTTATTCCATGGAGTGAGTGTCCAAACTTAATCAGCTGATGTTGAGCACACTCATGACATACAGCAAACACAAACCGCGGTGGTATTTCATGTTGGGTCATCACCCTCCATTCTTCTTGGGATGTCCCAGCAAATGTGTCCCCAGCAGGTGAGAGCCCAGGTTCTTGCTTTCGTGATCTTTCTCCCTTCCCTTGGCTCGTTTACAGAGACACCTGATTCCCCTGATACTTCTTGTTGTTAAGGCAAAAGCAAAAAAGATAGAACTGGGCGATGACTGAAGATAGCTAACCCACTTGAGAGTGATAAAAGCATCTGTTGAAAATCTGGTAACCAGATCTCCTTGGTACCAGAAAAAAAACACACACACACATACACAGACTGGTGGGTGGTGTACACGGTACAAAGAAAGGGAGTCCCTGAGTGTCAGCATCTGGCGAGGCCACGTGTAGCATAATCTGATTAGTTTTCAGTTCCACACCCACAAGCTGAAAGATAAAAACGCACACCCCTCCTCCCCGAGGAGGTAAAAATCTTCAAGCATCAACACCACATTTACATTCTGCAAGTCAGCCGCTTCCATGGCCCGATTTACATCTTGACTTCTCCAGCGGAGAGGTGGAAGTTCAGCTCACGTCCCTTTCCAGTTACCACATCCAGCAGACACAAAACTGCCTTGCTTTGATCTGGGAGACATTCCTTCGATTAGTTTAAACTGAAATGATTAAGCTGGAGATGAAGCCTCCTCACATCTCCTGCCATGCCTGGGATGTGATAATTGAACATTAGCTTCTATGGGCCATTTAACATGTTCTGAGGCCATCCTGGCTGGCTGCGGTTTGCACTGCCTTTATTGCACTCTCTCAGTACTATTTTCTGACTTGGTTCATGTAAAATGGCCAAAATTGGTACTGGGGTGGATTAATGGCAATGCTCTCTGTCTCCAGAAACTGATGCTCAGGTTGGTGTTTGGCTTGAAGTAGCACAGTAGCGGTGAGAGACCAGAATATTGCTTGTCATTTTGGAGTGAATAATGGATTTCTAATATCTAACATGTTTTGTACTATAGAATCACAGAATGGTTTGGGTTGGAAGGGACCTCAAAGCCCATCTAGTTCCAACCCCCCTGCCATGGGCAGGGACACCCTCCACTAGCCCAGGTTGCCCAAAGCCCCATCCAACCTGGCCTTGAACACTTCCACTCTGACAGCAGACAAATCAGAACAGCTTGTATAGCTTTTATCTATTAACTCTCAGTTTTTCCTGACTCTTGCCCATCTCCTTGCCCGTGACCTGATCTTTTCCAATGGCCACTGGATCCCATCCTTATTCACTGCCTCATGGGACAGCCTCAGTCTTTTTGGGTGCTTTTCCTATCCAAGACTGCTTGTGTCCGTAACCATTTAGCCTCTCTCCAAGCCCAATCCAGTCCACAAAATCATCTTTGTAACAGCAAACGGCACAAAATGCGGTGTTGCAGGCATTGGGATAGCTGCGACATTATTTTGTCCTGTTTGTTATGTAGCTTTTATATTGCTTTTTAATGTACTCACGGCCACAGCAGATCACAGATTCTCCCTGAGCTATCCACACTTGCTACCCTAATCTTTTTTCCTGAAATAAAATTACGCCTCATGACTGAGACCAAGGAATACAGCTTTTCTTAGCACACTCCCCTGGGATCAGGAATTTCTCTGTCAACGGACACATATATCAATGAGAGATGAAAAGCAGCTTGTGGAATGAGTTTTAAACATGTATCACATATTTCATTGCTGCTGCTTATATGCTACTCAGAAGGCCTTTTTAGAGTGTTTTCAGCCCATACCTCATGGCTCCTCTGTACTTAATAGGATTTTTTTTTTTTTTTTTTCTGCACAGGAATCAGGGCAAGAGATTTATTTAAGTTGCCTACGCTTTTTTGTGAGCACCTCCTGAATATGAAGTTTTTGTTGAGTTCCCTGCTTACTTTCAACGTGAGCACATCTTAGCTTTTATCAAAGCGTAGGAAGCCGTAACGTGCGAAGCTGTAATGTAATCTCATCTCACTGGGACGTTTCGCCGGGGGAGCGTGGCTCCTTCTGCGGATCTCTTTGTCACAACATGACTCCGTGTTACAACCCTAAATTTTAAATGTCCAGAAGGAGAAGGCAAGTCTGCCTTCGGCCCCTTGCTGGTTTCTGGGGACTTGCAGTTCCATTGATGCCTGGGGTCTTCCAGATGTGCATACAGCTCTCTTTTCCCTACTTTTTTTTTGGGAGGGGAAGGTGGCAACACCCAAACCCACACATCTCTAGATCATTTCAATTCAACCAGATGTGGGAATCATTCTTCCTAGTCCCCGTCCCCCCCCCCCCCCGCCTTTTAATTCCTTTTTTTTTCCCTTCTGTTTTCCCCCTGCCTACACTAAAGTACACCGCTATCCTGCTGAATTTTGTCTATGATAGACATAGTTCATTATAATAATAATATGCAGAATTAAATATAAACTTTTCTAGCAAAGCTATGCACGGGCAAACAGAGCGTGATGAAAACAAAGCTGGGGGTTATCGGGCGCAGGTTGGCGCGGGAGTGGTGAAGTACATAACAAGTCTTCACTGAGGTATCTGAAGACAGCTAAAAGAGCTTGTGCACCAGTTTGTCAGTGATTCTTTAGCAAAAAGGGCCCTGTATGAACATAGCACAGGATTTTTCTACAGAAATTCAAAATAAAATTCACTTTGGGGGTGGATTCATTCCCAGATAAAGTCAGTCCTGGTGTGTGAGGCCAGAGATAAGCTAATCATGTTTGCCTTATTTTGAGCCCTCTTGAATTTGCCGTATTGTGATTAGGAACGAGTAGAAGAGAAAAGGGGAGAGGAAGGAGATGCCTTTAAAATACATAGTGGAAAATACGACTTCAAAGGGAAAAGCAAATACATAAAAATTGTGGAGGAAAAAAAAGATGGAGGAGGAGAAATCCCAAGAGAATACTGGCTGCATGTGTGTGTGAAAGTCATTTCTTCAGATTTAGCAGCACCCAGCTTTTACACCTTGTAATTTAAATAGATTGAAAAGATAACGCTGAAGACTAGGTTAGATGTTATCCTGTTAATTAAGTTGCCATTACGGAGTTGTTACAAGCCCACCAAAAATTGTTCCCCATTTAAAGTGATTGATACCTCCTGAAGAGAGGAGTAGCCACCCATGTCAGCTCTAACACAGAGCAGCACCTTCTCCTTAAGGAGAAAGCTCCTGTCTACCCCGTGCTTTTCGACTGAGTCATCCTGGGGGAGAAAAAATCATACTTCAAAGTGCAAAATAATGGATCAACTAATTAATTTTTTTAAATTGCTAGAGAAGTTTCTCTAAATTAAATTCCGTCCAGTTTCTTCTCATCTCCCAACGTGAATCCTTCACTTCTCTATCTAGACCCACAATTTCATTGAATCTAGTTTGGATTTAGCTGTCACTAAATTACTGACATTACTGACATCGCTTTGCCTATATGACATGTCGGCACCATGGTCCCAGTTAGATGATGTGAACCCATATATTTCAGTACTCTGGTGACAGGTACCATTAAAAGGCATTTTTTTAAGAGTGGTAGTCTGATAGTTCAATCTCAAGATTCAGTGGCCTCCTTTATGCTTTTAAAATAAATTAAACAGTGCCAGAACTGGTTCTCTGGCCCTAAGACCGATGGGACAATCTGACCACGCGTGCAAAGCTGAACTCTCGTAGCTGTGTTCACACTGCTGAGTGACAATGTGGGTTATCTCAGGCCACTGGGGATCATCTGGAAAGGTTCAAGCCCAAACCCTACCAGGGACCCTTCTTATTGTTAAAAGCATAAAAATATCCTACCCAGTTACTGCTTGTGCCCGTGCCCCGGCACTGCTTACAGGGACGGAGGCAGACGTGGTTCTGGGTTGCAGTTGGGGGTCTGCCCCCCCCAGTTTCAGCTCTGCCAGAGCCTTGTTGTGTGACCTTGGTCGGTAACTTCGGAGGAGATTAATTCCATTTAATGTTGACTAATGATGAGGGTGTCTAATTAAACTAGTCATGTGGGCTCACTCTCTGATCAGAGAAGGAAGAGAAAGCAAAATCAGAAGGTGAATCATCCCGTTTTAAGGCTGGTGTCAGAGACAAATGAGATGAATTGCCCTCTGGAAGTAGCTATTTCTTTCCATTAACTGTAGAGGAAGTCTACATTAGAAGAGTTTAGACTAGATGCCTGATTTATGAATGGCTAAAGTTAAGTAAAATTAGTCCTGACCTTAATCTCTATGCATGCCTGTTTCTCCATATGTTGAATGATAGAAATAACACCTCCTGCGCCTCGCATTCAAAGGCGCCATTGGGCGAGGAGCATCCTATAACTGCTTTGGAAAGAAGTTAAACCTAGGAGCAAAAATACAACAAGTAGAGAAGTAAAGCCTTTACTCTTGAAACACGTCAATGACAATATGAGCAGTACCAGTTAGGGCATCCTGTTGCTTTTGCCATTTTTCCCCTTTACATTTTGACAACCGAGCACCCATAAATGACTTTTCCCAATGCGATCATACGGCACGAGGGCAGGTAGCCTGGTTTTGGGGAGAGAAGTAGGAGCACTAAGGAAGGCTGACCATGCAAGGGAGTGTAGGACCCAGTCTTGACCAGCAGCTTTAAAGGTTTTCCTTGCGATACTGCTCTTCCCAAATGACAGTGACGATTTAATTTTTGGAAAATCTCCCAGAGGAATGAAAGCTAATGAGTAACTGTGACAGAGTTAAAGAAAAAAAATAAGGGGAGAAGAAAAGCTTGCATTTTCTTAGCAAAAATCCAGAACATATAAACCAGGCATGGAATAATTGTCCCGTTTGATAACTTGTACTTACATATGAGGCTTGCTTTTGGAAAAGAAAGCATCCCCCTTTAACTACCTAGTGTAGTTAAAGCAGCAGAAAAAAACTTGAAAAAACCAAAAAGACAAAAAAGACCTTGTGTGGGTGTCCTCATAAGTGCTTATTTTGATCCAAATTGCAACATATTACACATCTGCATGGGCACAGTTGTGTTCAATAAGGCTTTCATCAGCACAACCATGCCCAAAACACAAATCACCCCACCGATGTCGCTGTGTTATTGGGGGTAGCTGAGATACCTATAAATCCGTTAAATCTGATAACAGGTCCTTAGAGGCCATATTGGGGTTTTTTTGGGGTGTGTTAAATTACTAAATCTTGTTATTAACGCTTTTATTTTATGATTTGCTGTTTCCAGGGCACAGACAGAAGCTTGATGACTCTAAACCTAGTTTGTTCTCTGAACGCCTCAGTGATTTAGGGCGCATTCCTCATCCCAGTATGAGAGTAGGGGTCCCGACCCAGAGCCCACGGCCCTCTCTGAACTCTGCACCAAGTCCTTTTAATCCACAAGGACAGAGTCAGATTACAGGTAAGAGACAGAACCGTAGGTTTGACTTGCACAGGCAACGGTAGTAATTGCTTATGGATATTTGTGTCTCAGCTGCAGTCAAAGAGGCTGTTACAGGGCGAGAGATGTGTTCCAAGCAAAGCTAGGTGGGAAGGGGCTTTTTCTATAGCGTTTGAAGCTGAAAATGTCTTTCTTTTTCTTTTTTTTCCAAATACCTTTTTGCCGTAAATCCAAAATAGCCCAAAATAGTCAATCTGGGTAAATTGAGTAGGAATCCGGTGAAATTCTAACTGCCACATTGCTCTGCCCTGTCCCCCCGCGTGTGCAACGGTACATATTAGAATGAACGTTTTTATTCAGTGTTTTTATTTTGCACTGGTGTTGAGGGAAGCGGGCAGCATTTAATGGCCTTTCTAGCAGAGTAATAATACAAACTTCTCACGTGGCGGTTTCCTTCTATTACCAGTGCTGACCACTGTCACAATAAACGAACTGGGTTATGGAGAAATCTCCAAAGGTTGCTTGTGAGGGTTGTATGCAACATTTATGATTGCATGCTGAGAGACAGATTTCATTGTGCTGAGAGACATCATAAAGTACCATGTGTCACAGATTATAAGACCGAAATAAGAAGTTTAACTGCAGCTATGCCAGAAGTTTGCAACAAAACTGTGAAGCCTACAAAATAAACCGATTTTGTCATTTTTCTAAATTCAGAGCTGGTTAAATTTTTCAAAAGAGTTTCAAAACAACCTCTACCTAATTTTGGCCATTTCTACACTTAAAATTTGTGCTGATGTATTTGTGTCTATCCAGGATGTGAAGAGGTGTTGCTCCTGACCCGTTCATTTGCTAGAACTGTTGGAGGACTTCACCTAGATGCAAGTCCCATCAACAAAACTCTTGGCTTAATTTACTAGACCAGTTTAAAACTCAGTTTTGCTGCTATAGTTGCATCCATACCAGGAGACCTTTGCCAATCTTGTATACCAGTATTCCTTTACTGGTAAAGCACTCCTAGTATAGACATAGTTTTGAGTCAACCTAGGAAGATTTCTGGTTTCATGTTTCAAGTGGTTTTGACATGATACCAGCTGAAACTTAGCGGTTTTAACAAAGTGTTGTGGCTTTCTTCTTCTTTCTTTTTCTTCTTTCTTAAGTTCAACTTGTTTATTAATTTGCAGTAAGGAAGAGAAGTAAGTGGGTTAATTTGAACCCAAAGCACTCAGAGAATTGAAACGAAAAAATTGTTCCCATGAGCTGTGGCAAAGTTCTCCCAGACGTAGAAGCCTAGCTTTAACTAGTGTAAAATGTTTATAATATATTAAATATGTCGCTAGTACCCATTAAAAGGTACCTGCTGCCCACCAGCTTCCCAGAGCAGGTTTTTTGGCTGGGCTTAGTGTTTTGTTGGTTGGACATGTGAAATCAGGGCTGTTGTGCATATCATTTTCTCGGTAAGAACTGCCAAACTAAAGCCCAATATTTTTTCTAACCTATTCTCTTCTGTCTGGTGGTGTTTGGGGATGTAGTTCCCGAGAAAGCAGGGGAAAAATCCAGGGCTGCAGTCAGCTTTTTTCCTTCTTCCTTGTGCCTCCATAGTTTACCTATTGTGCAACGCTATATCTAGGAACGAAGGAGGGTGAAATTCTTCCTGACCCCATCTGGTGATCAGCTTATGTCCTGAAGCACGAGAACTGAGATCCCCTTGTAATTTTCTTCCTAGCTAAGTTTAACCTCATGTGCTGCTCTCATTCACATAAATGCCTCCTGTAGAAAATGTTCTGCTGGGTTTGATTAATAGAATACTTCTCTGCCTCGTTACAAAGCAGCAGCAGCAGCATTTACAGATCTGGGAGGTGAAAACTTTAGATGAGCTTTAAATAAGCCTGACTGGAAACAAAGCTGTGTGGCACTCGCTGTCTTCTCTGCAAATGTAAGAGTCAGCAGTTCAAAGTACCAGTGGAGACTTCATCGGGAGAGGGAAGATGTGGTGCTGGCAGGGCAGAGGGAAGCGAGCTGAACCGAGGAAGGCAGGCAGACTTTTCCCATCTATTGTGGATTATTATTGCTTTTCTTGCCGGATAAACTCACGGTTGTGGGATACTTTAGAATCCCAAATTGCTCTCATTTCCCCCCAAAACAGTGAGGACTTGGCTGCTTATTAAAGTTTGCAGTGAATATGTGGTCTGATACAGTATTTGCCATGTTATTCCCCACCCTTGTCTCTTCCTCGCTTTAGAAAAGTCAAACGCCCAAGCCCTCAAAGGCTACTCGTTAGCTTTCTGGGAGCCCTCCCATTTAATAAGGCGATTAGCGTGAGCATGTTACATCGGTGCGAGCTCTGTGAATTGCGCTGGCTTCCCCACAAGGCTTTTTGGTGCTCTTCAGGACGTTGATTGTAATCTGTAAAGCTCTACACGCTTTGATGTTCCACCAAAGCGCCGGGATGCTTTTTGCGGACAGTCCCTCCGAGTTCTTCTGGGATGAATGGATGCTGGTTGCCACACAAACCGTGCCAATGAGAGACAAAGTTGATGCCGTAGACGAGGCACCTCTTTGATCGGGTGTTAGGTGACCATGGGAAATTGTTAAACATCCGCCTGTTTGGTGCGGTAGTGGGGAGTGAGCTGTTTGGGCTGTCCGTCTCCACCAGTTTCCTTGTTGTGGTGCGATATTCAGTGGGAATTACCCACTGACTTCGTAACATGGTCACTGGGCTGGTATGGCTTGGGTATGTAATAAAAGGAGAATAGACCCTTGTCTGAAAAGCAAGGATTTTTTTATTACCTTTATTGGAATTAACCAAGCATTCCTTTAGAAATACCTTTGTTTCTTAATCCTTTTACCTAGCAATTTAGGGAAAATAATTAATTCCTAATAACTTTAACAGTAAATACAGGTTTCCTATGACAAAATTCATATTATTGCTAGTAAGCACATAAACTGTTTTTGTTTCACTCCACTTCGGGTCTTGCATAGCTATTGCATGATTAAACAGAAATAATATTTAAAGCCTGGCTGGCCCACACCTGAGTCTGAAAGAACTCAGCACTTTGGGGTTCACCCTTATATTTCTTTTCTCTGTCTGGGTTGTGTTTATTTTCCTAGAGTATCAGAGCACAGGTTTTACAAAGCACGGCGCGGTCCTAAACCTACCACAGGACCGGGCTGTGGCAGCACAAGGCACAGAGTTGCCCTTATTCGACATGGCATTTTAACTAGGATTCTGCAAAAGCAACAGCGCAGGGTCATTAAAAAACAAATCGTCCAATAAGCAGATGCTTTTGCTGAGGCAGTGCAGATTCAATTTGAACCCTGCTTGCTGCCCGTAAATCAGGAATCCTGTCTGTTCACATTTGGATACTGGTATATTTGCTTTTTTATTTCTTTTCCCTTTCCCTAACGGCACTCGCACAATTTGCTCACGTATCCGATTACACCCCCGTTCAGACACTGAGCTGTTGCATCAGTGTTTCAGTATGAAACGAGGAAAACTGCTGTTTTTCTCAAACGCGACCGGTGAGGATTAGCTGCTATCGGCCAGGAAAAGCCACGGGTGTAATGGCAGGAATGTGGTCGGCGTGAGGACCCCGGGCTGGGCTGCGGGGACTGCGAAGTGGGAGTTAAGTGAGGTTTCATGCTCCATCACCACCGTGGCACCGTCTGATCTATAGGCAACCTGTGACTTTCATCACTGAAATAACAGCACTCAAAAGCAGGTCCCGTGAAATCTTTTTTTTTTTTTTTTCCCCCTTTTCCTCTTCTCCCTCCCCTGCCCTTCACCATGCACTTCAGCAACGTTACGCTTCAGTTTCTCATAGGTTTTAGGGTTGTAGGAAGCAGATTTACAGGCTTCAGAGCTGGCTTACCTGGAAGTTAGTGGGGGCACCCATCTCCACTGGTTTCAGGGGCTGGTTTCAGGGACAGTGTGAACTGAGGCCGCTGGGAAGGCCACAGGCAGAAAGTACCTTCGACTCTCAGATGGAGGATGAGGATGGTACCAGCTGGGCCCTCCTTAATTCCCCCGTTCAGGACTTGGAGGGAATGGGCTGGATGCTGCCGTTTTGCAGGGTCAGGGAGAAGGCAGAAAGCCGTGCTCATCACAGGCTTCTCCTGGGCTCTGGATATGAAGCTCTGCAGCATCTGCCTCAAAGACCAGTGTCCGTTCTCCCAGACCATCAGCAGCAGGACAGGTTTGAAACAGAAACTGTGTAGCTGTTATTAGACCGGCACTATGCAAGTGCTCTGCCAGGGGCTGGCTGTGTTTTACCTGGGACCAGCAGCACTCTGAAGCACGCACCGGTTTGTAGCTGGTGCACATCAATCTGAGAGCCCATCAGGCAAAGTACGTGGTTGCCCGGAACAGATAAATTAGAAATAGCCCAAGTAGGAGGCTTGTGGAGTGAATTATGCCTTCAGCCCACTGGAACGTGGAATAAAAGCTGCAAGATTCAGCAGATGAGGTGGTGGAGCTGGGATTTCTGCTGCCATGAACACAAGGGTGGCTGCAGTCTGCTGGATTTTATACAAATTGATTGCATCCTTCAGGCGACTGGCAAGTTGCCACTGCGAACCTCCGTTCGGTAAAGCTTGGGTCCCTCCTATTAAAGTATCCTTTCAACTTCTCTCCCCCCCCTTTACAATTTAGTTGCCCTACTGGCGTGACTTGTTCAGGTTTTTTTGTTTTGTTTTGTTTTGTTTTTTCCTTTAGAAATGTGACTCTTGGTGGGGTGGGAGGAGAAATGGTTTCAGAGGTTCTTCAGGCCAAAATCTGGTCTCAATTACATTTGTGTCCATTGGGGTGTAACTCCACCGGATTTTACTTCATTGATTGAACTGGGCAATCTGGATCAAGCCCTGGGCTTTTGAATATTTCTAAGAAATAGTCAGAGAAGAGAAGGAGGTCGCATTTTTGTTGTTGTTGTTTTGCTGGGGGCGGCGGGGGGGGTTCTTACAACAATAGTTGGGTTACTCATGCAGAAAGTCATCTTGCCTTTGTTAAGATCAGAAGTGAGGATATTTGCTTTAAGTGTTTACCAAAGATAGCTCCAGACAGCTTGGGTTTCGGTATTGGCAGTAGCACTAATACAATCAGCAGCAGCCAGTGCTAGAGCCGATGGCTGGATTTAAATGAGAGTGGTTTTGCAAAGTGCATGCACGCATGTGATGTTGGGGTGTTACAGACAGTACGCCAAGGAGCTGCGAGCCTGCGATCATGCTCTGATCATGTAACTCGGCTTGGAAAATGGGATTTTTTTTTTTTTTCTATAGTAAATCTGTGTGCTTCATAGTCCAGTGCCAAAGCAGTGGAAAAACATTCTTCAGGGCTATTTACGGGTCTTTTTCTTCTGTCCATTGACACTTCAGAACATTTCCATTGAAGGAAGAGAAGTCACATTGCTGGAGAGCTAATGTCATCGGTGGGAGAATGGGTCACTAGGGATTTTTGGGGGGGGGTGTTTTTGGTTTTTCTTTAGTTTTATACAGCGCATCCAATCTTAGACTGATTTTTAAGACCACTTATTGTCTATTGATGCAGTCAATCACAGACCACAAGGGTCAAGAACCGTGTGTATCTCCCACTGGCTATAAATGTGGCAATAAAACCTAGACACAAAATAACTTGCAATACTCAATATTTCCTGCTTTGGCGAGGTTTACCTGGAAGTGCAAACAGGACAGAACTGTTTGTGCATTAGTTTAGACCTCGCCCCGCTGACTTGCTTCAGCCGAGCTGTGCCCAGGCTTTCTTGGCATAGACACGATATGCCCCGTTGTGAACGAATATGCTGAAAGCTGCACTTTTCTTCACACCCACGCAGGCGTAACAGAAATGTTTACAAAAGGAGGACTGCTCTTAGTAATCACTCCAAAATTTTCAAGTGCAAATGCCAACTCAAAGTGGCCCTCTGCCTCCTTTGCTGTTGTTGAATGCTCTGCTAGCCCTTCCCCATGGCTGCTGTATGGGAAGGTGGGAACCTTTCTCCTGAGCTTTTTGCTGTATTTTTATTTTAGCTTTTTCCCGTGTTTTGGACAGATTCTTTTAGGGAGGAATCCACATTTGCTTTGTCTCAGACCTCTAAGGTTTTTCATCTGTTCTGGGCTTTTCACAATTGGGAAGATGTGCTGTGCCTGCAGAGCACATGGTGCTTTGGGCGACAGCACAAAGCCCTTGGCCCGCAGGGACCTGGCGGACACATGTGAGCCCCCCGGCCAGAGCAAATGGAGAAGCTGGTCTTTGGCATAGCAGACCAAGGAAAACCTCTCACAAACCCACTTGTAGCTTCATCCTTGCTGGTACGGGCTAAATACCCACTTCACCCCTTCTGTGCCCAAGCGAGGAGGAGGTGACGCACCTAAGGACATCGTTGTGCTTCCCCCACAAGCACCCACGTGGCTCTGCCCCAGGAGCACTAGCAGGCACCTGCCCGCGGCGCCCCTGGCACCCTCCTTCCCCCCCCAGGAGGTTTGGTTTAGTTTGGTTTGGTTTGGTTTGGTTTGGTGGTGTGTGGGACCAGAAGAGATGGGTTGGTTTGGCCTTGGTGGCTGCAGTCTCCGCTCTAGCAGCATTGCAGGGAACATCTGCTTTTGGGACAAAAGGGTGCCATGTGACACCCAGCTGCATGTCCGCCTTCGAGGCCTAGACAGGGTGGCATTTTACTCTGGGGATTGGGCAACGCCGCTGAGCGGCGAGGTTTACCCTGTGGGCTAGCAGATCACCTGCGACTTGGCAAGGCAAGGGCCTTTCACCGCTCTCTCTCCCGTCTGTGCAAACCTCGGCTGCTGTCAGTGAGCGGAGGCTGGTTTTAGGGCATTTACTTCAGGATCCGGTGAAACTCCTATCTTCACTTTCCAAAGATAACGCTTGAAGCCAGTCAGCTCCAGGGCAAAATCCCTCACCCTAACTCCACCATGAGCTCAGGGCTGCCTTGGTGCGGAGGAATTGCAGTGACCCTCCAGCCTGGGGTACTGTGTCCTTCTCCTCTGTCGCTGAGCTCTGATGCATCATCTGATGTGGAGTTTGGTTGAGGATTTTCCTCTTTATTTTCCTGTTCCCTGAGAACCCATGATCTCATTTCCCTGGAGCTAAGTTGCTTGCACTCTAGTTTCAGAGGGGCTCGAGTTTGCATCTGAATATCTGGGTTGAAAGTTTCCAGCTAAGCACCCCATTTTGTGAGTGAGGTACTCAGAGAGTGCCTGCACCTTAAAGAAATGACTGACTAAATATGCAAGACATATTGGGGGAATGATTTATCATTATTGTCCTATAATTTAGGTCAAAATTGTGGCAAATGGAGTTTGGGTGAGTTACCCAAGTCCAACAGGAGATCTGCTTCAGGGCTAGAGGCAGTTAAGTCACAACATAGTGTTTTCACTAACAGTCCAACTTCTTTTTTTCTCTTTCTCTAAAATACTTTGCAGTTTAAAATCTCACAGTATTGGACTCATGGAGAGCTGAAATCAAATATAGATATATAGATATATAGATATATAAAAGAAATGTGGTAATGCGGTGCTGAGGTTGGGATAAGCTATAGAAGCCATGTATAAATTTAAGTTAAATTTTGTAGGAATGTATGATATACTTTTGGGTCAACTGGTGGTCCATGCAGCCCCATATTCTGTCTCTGATAGCGCAGTATGAGATACTGTTTGGAAAGACCACATGAGCCTTTGAAAGACCACTTTTTGCCATGCATCCTTCTTGTGTCCTCACAGGCATTGACACTTGTTAGATTAAGGACGTTAGGTGTAAAACCAACTCTGGCACGGGTGTTCAAAGGGGTGAGGGTGCCAGAGACGCTCAAGGTCTCCTCATGCCATGAGGATTGCACTACCAGAAGGGCATGAACCTCCAGAAGGCAGCTCCTTCCCTGAGGTTTTCCCCATCTTAGACCAAAATCCTGTGAAAACATCCTCTGCTGTGATTTTTTTTTTCCTAGCCTTTACCTGCGATATAATTTCCTTCCAGCATTGGACCTGACCTAAAAATCAAAACTTTAAAGGACTCTGTTTTGAATTCGGAAGCAGAGATTGAAAAGCTCTTGGAGTTTGAAGGAGCTTGGATTTGAGATTGTGCTCCTGACACATCATTAATTTTAAGATTGTTTTCCCAGCAAGCCTAGGCTTTCCGTTCCCAGTTGAAGATCATTTACCATGGACTGAATGGTGAATTATAGTAGTGGAATGAGGCAGAGAAATATGTCGATATCAGATATAACAACGAGCAGTCAGTCAGATTTGAACCTGTGCCAATCTATACAACCCTAGCCTTGAAATTGTTAAAACAAAGAAGTTCATTACATTTAATGATCAAGTGTCCTTCGGATTTCTGCGGAGTTTATGTTAACCATTTATATTGCTCAGCTCTAATATAAATGGCAAACTCCGGGAAAATCCTCTTAAAATTAAATTGGAAAGTTCGAGGTTTTTATATATATCTATATAGTTATTTTGCTTCAAGGAAGTATCTGCTTTCCAGACATCTCTTCAAACAAATCATGTCTGAACAGAAAAAATAAACAAGGAATAGCTGAAACTACAAGGTTTTGCTGTGTGGAAGAGCAGGGAAAGGAGTTAAAAAAAGAAAAAAGAAAAAAAAAAAGTTGAATTTCCTGAAAAAGTGCCTTTGCTTATGCCATGTGGCTATCACATTGCTGTCTACAAAGTAGGGTCTTAGCACCGTGCTCTGATCTAGCAGGTTCTCCAAATTGAGTGGACCTGATGTGCCTCACTGAAAATACTGGGGAGTTTTTGGAGGGATGTGCTACAATTTCTGTGAGCCAGTTCAGAAATATTTTTCTGCTTATCGTGCAGCACCCAAAACAAACTCTGGGGTTGAATGTGCTTTGTTTTTATTGATGTAAAGAAATGAAAATAATAATTTATGAGGCATTCAGTGGTATCTTTATCACCAGTTATTAACTGAGAGCAAGTGGTTTATATATGCAAACACCCGTGAGTAAAACCAGGGCTCCCTCTCTCTCATTTAATGCAATCCACCAGCTCTTCAGCAAAAAATAAACTGTATTTATCCTTAAAATCATTTCCTCCATAGTGAGCTGCAGCAAGTATATCAAAAGGCATCATTAGCTTCCGACAGTTATCCCGAACCACTGGGTTTCATATTGTTGTAATTGAGGTGACTGTAGGTAATTGGGCCAGCATCCAAATGTGACATTTTTGGACGGATGCTGATAAGATTAATGACATTTTCCTTCTTGGATAGCATTTTCAGCACTGAAAACACTACTGTGTAATGTTTGAACTGGATAACAACTTGACAGGCATGCCAAGTGCTGACTGTAGAGTCTCCCCACCTCTGAAGTCCCCTTCCTAAGCTCAGACCTGGGTCTCATACTTAACGTCTGCTTATCTGTCTGGATCCACGAGGACTAGCATGTCCTGGTACAACACGTTGTTAGACCTGGGCGAGAGACACCAGGAATTTGCAGCACAGCTGCTAGGTCTTTTAAAACTCTGCTCAGTGCTCTGTTCATTCCCCTAAAAAATTGTTATGGGGAGGGAAAAGCAGAGAGTGAGACTTGAAGGGGTTGAGTCCTAGAGGAGCAGGTTGTGTGTCGTTACATTCTCATAGCACTGACACGTGTATTTTCAGTAATCATCCCGCCTCTTTCAATTAGGCTGTTAATGCCTTAAAATTTTTCTTCCCTTTTAAAAAATTGACTCTGTTTGTTTGTTTGTTTGTTTTTCCCTAGACCCCAGGCAGGCACAGTCATCCCCGCCATGGTCCTATGACCAGTCTTACCCATCCTACTTGAGCCAGATGACTTCACCGTCCATTCACTCCACAACTCCCCTGTCCTCCACTCGAGGCACAGGACTTCCAGCCATCACCGATGTGCCCAGACGCCTCTCAGGTAAAGACTGTGTTTTGCCTAAAACAATTATGCAGATAGGAACAAGACTGGCAGAGGCTGCCTCCGTGGCCTCAGATAAACCTTCGTAAGAAGAGCAAAGCTCAGTTGGTGATGACAGGGTTACTGCATGGCAGGCAGGAGTCAAAGTCCCTTTTTTTTCGGAGTGGAAGAGCTGCTGTGTTGCTCTGAGCGTGTATCATTTGAATGCTTCTAGGTCCATTTCAGATCAGACTATTTTTAAATCGTGAACCTGATTCTATGAACAAATTCTCTCTTTTTTTTCCCCTACAAGAGGATGTTTGCTTGCATGTTTTAAAGTAATTGTGATATTCTCTATTTTTTTGGTGCTTTACTTGCGTGGTGTGTGTGATGTTGGGCATCCTGACAAATAGATGCCTTTATTTCTTCAGTAGTTAAGGCTAAGGTTCATTCTCCTGAATTTCAATCCAGTAGCTCAAGAAAGCCTATTTCCTTAGTTAATGTGTACTTAAGATGCCTATCAGAAACTAGCTGAGTCACTTTAGGGTAAAGATTGGACAAATTGTGCTTTGGAATGATGCAGGAGAGAGGAAATACATTTAGGAACACAGACAAGGCGGCAGCGAGGAACTGAGACTTTATTTTTATCAAACAAATGTACATTTACATAGCGTGCAATTCATCTCTAATGGTCTCAGTGATAAAACCATCTGTGTGAAGCAATCTGATTGCCCGAAAGTAAGATAGCGCCGTCATGGCACACAGTCACCTTGTATATCTTGCCAAAAATGAGGAACCTTAGGGGAGGGAGGCTAAGTATTAAAACTCCAACCTTGCAAGTGTGGAAATATTAGCAGCGTATGCCAGAAAAGCATGTGTAATGTAAAGAAAGCCTTTATGATTCATTAATGAAAACCAAAGAATCAGTCTTATTACATCTATTTTTTGCATGTTTGCAAGATATTATTATAATCTTGGATGCTGCTGCCATACACCTGTTTGACTCGCAGCCAGGTGAATTTCTTGCTGTCGTGTTTTCCCCTTCCACGAGCTCGTAGCGCTGGAAATGTTGATCACTCCACTGAGCTGCATCACTGACAAGCTGAACTTCAGCCAGCAGGCATGTAGGATTTGATTAGCGTAGACTCCTTGATTTCTTTCATCTTGGAGGAGGGAAGCTTTGTTTCTCAAACAAACAGCTGCAAAAAAAAACCCCCTCTGCGGTCCTAGCGCGCTCTGCCTTCTCAGAGATACCAAACATCTCCATGAGGGTTGGAGGGTGGTGGAGCAGGTTCCTGCGAGCTCTCTGTGCAATGCGCTGACTTGCTTCAAAAAACTCGATCTGCTTGATGCTGAGGAAATGCTTTGTTTGGCCCGAAACAGGTTCCCTTTGAGTCGGAGCCTCCTGACGGTCTGTGTGTTGTCGAATGGGTTATTTTTGCAATTGTGCCCCCAGCCATACCTCCAGGAGAGGCTCCTCTGGGACTGCGGCAGCTGTAGCACCAAGTACTTGCCCTGCAGCCCTTGCTTGTCTGTGTGTATTCAGACGTGAGCGCCTGGCATGTGGGCACAGGCAGAATGACTAAAAGACCTGGCTGGGTACATTATGTGGCCGCCGACTGAACTTTTCTGCCGTACTCTGCAGCCGGTTGCCTTCACGCTTCTTAACAGCGGCTCGATCGACGCCTCCGCAATGCTCTTACCTTTTCCCAGCGTGGGGATCTTGCTTCCAGTTAGATTCAAGATTGAAAAAGGGGGGCTTTGATCTTCCACCAGTGCCAGAGGTTGTCTGCGGTGTTTGCTGACGTTCAGAAATACAGAGCGGCGTTCCCGGGGGGGGAGGACGAGCTGCGATGCTCAGGGTGCAAACCCTGCGGTTCCTCTCAAGGGTTTCTACCTGGCAGTTCCACGGGGAGGGAGGGCAGGATCCGACTCCCTTTTGTGTATAAAGTAGAGAGAGAAATGCAAGTTTAAAGCTGCCCCTTGCAGCAAACAGTTTATCCCTCGCACACAGAGAAACGCGAATCTCCACTCAGTTCCTTGATACATCTTTCAGAGGAGAACAGAGCTTTGATGGGGGGAAAAAATGACTGCTAAGAAACACTAAAAAACATTAGAAAACTTCAGGCACCTCCAGTGCATGAGGGAGAAATTAGAGTTTTACAAGGCCTTGAATAAAAACAAACTTTGCTTTCCGATACAGTGGCAGAAATCTGATTATCAAGGCTGTTAAAAGTATACAAGGTAATTTTAATGAATGCCATATTTACTGCCTGTTGCTTAACATCATGCAGGAGGAAAAATGGGTAAAACTTCCCCCTTAGGCCTTGGATGTCACACCTACAGGCACAGGACTTCCTACCTGCCACAATTTCACATCACCCAGCCTTTCCACAGGCTTCCCTGGCTCTGCCTAGACAGCTTCTTAAGTTGTGCTCACCCAAACATTGAAAATATACCATCTAATAGAGCAACGAGTCCTTCAAAAGAGTGATTCCTGGTTGTATTGTCAGTGGCAGTCCTCAAGAGCTATTTCTGATGGTACTCCCATGACCAGAAACCCATCCATCCCATGGCCGAAACCATTGGTGTTCCTCCCCGTTCTGGGATGGGTACATCTCTTGGGGATGAGGACGCCTGTGGTTCAATCCCAGATTAGGCTGAGCATCGGAAGAGGTTTGGGGCTATAGGACAGGCGGTGACGGGGGACTGCCGTAGCAGTTCATGCAGGTCTGCGTCCCACGGGAGAGGGGAAAAGGGCAGCAGGCTGCAACCCCGAGGAGTTACTCGGGCAGGCTGGTGTAATGCGGCCGAACTGGTCGTGTCAGTGGTCTAGACTGATTTCTTTGCACAACTGAAATGTTTGCATGCATGCTGCAGGCACGTGCAAATGAGTCCCCACGGCTGTCAAACTTCCAAGTATTCATCTTTTATTCTCCAAATAGGGACAGGTGCTGTATCTGCAGTGTCGGACAACTAATTAACGATGTGTCACACATATTTGGGCAGTATTCAACAGAAAAACAAAGCGAAAAAAGATTATGTGGCATCACTCATGCAACTTTTGAACCAATGATCTCTCTGGTGCATAAGCCTCATGTTCATATCAAGAATAAATAAAAAATAAGCTCACGAGGCCGTGCAGTTGACTTACTTACCTTATTGCACCAACTCAGTCATAAAAAGAGCAGGATTCCCCATATTTTATTAAAATATCTGTCCAGACTTCCCCAGAAGGCAGTGAAAGTTGGTGGCCCAGCAGATTAATATTCTTAATTAAATAATATTGTACTGGAAACCATGGGAATATATGAGCATGGTCATTTTAGAGAGAGTTTTGCCGGAGGGACGTAGTCTTATTGCATGATTCATAGCGAATGCACTCAGACTTTGTGCCCTATGCATAACCAAAGTGCATGTGGGATGGGGAGCATGAGTGTCTATTATGTAATTAATGTATATGATTCATAGAAATACACATCACAGCCATTTTACATAAGGCTTTGGGACTCATCCAGCAAGTTCTCAGCACATGCAAGGTTCAGAGCAGGGAGTACAGGTCAGGTTGTTCCTGCAGTCGCAGGAGGGTGAAGGAGGTATGGGTGTAGATGTCCCCAGGGTAGACATCCGTACCTGAGACAGTCACCCTCAGCTCCATTTTGAGTCGGAGGGAACAAACTGGCATTTGCAGGACTTGACCAGTCTGTAGATGAGCTCTGCTGGTCCCTGGCAGTGCTTTGGAAGAGCCTGTTTCTCTCCACGGGCTCTACAGCGAGCCTAGGTGAGTAGTTCAGGTACAGGCACGTCTGATCTGATCGTCTGCCTTTGGTGAGGTGATTTAAGAGATGATTTAACTGTCCCATAAACATATCCATATCACAGCCTTGTTACACTTCAGTCCTGGCTTAACCCTGCCGTGGTCTGCCTCACCCTGACCTCTACCTGCTCTGCAACTGCAGGGTTTGAGCTTGAATTTAATTTTGTCGAGAATACTCCTGAGAAGGGAGGTGGGGAGACAACTTCTTCCCCTACACTTTTCCTAGACCTCCTTACCCTTCTGTCTAAACACGAGCCTCTTGCTTTTTGCTTAGCCTTTGAGAGAGACTTGTGAGGTCAAGGTCTTAAGCTGTTGGAGGACCTGCCCTGCAGGTCTAACACAACCACGTCCAGCACCGGCTGTGGAAGAGCCTGTCCTACGCAAATGTGTTTGACAAATGCCCATATGACAAAGGAGAAAATTAAAACCGAATCTAAATAGCAAGAAAAACCCACCAAACCTACCTTTTCCAGCCCTAGGCTCACACTCTTTGCAGATAGTTGTCAGTTGGGGATGCTGGCCTCATGCCACCATGCCCAAACTCTCCTGTCCCATGCGCTGGAGTCCCCACAGCATGCAGGGTGGATTTTACTGTCTTTATATTTACTGTGTCATTGACCAGAGACACACTGAGATAGATGAGGGACACGCTGGGCTCAACCTCTAAACAAAAGAAGTTTGCAGACCCATCCCTCTGAACTCAAATGGCCAGAAAGGAATATCTTTACCAATAAATTACATGCTGGTAGAGCCTGGGCCGTTAAACACTGCTACTGTTGAATTCTCAGCAAAGTTGGTTTTGAGCGGGGCTGGCCAGCACGCTCCCGAGCAGGTCCCAGCCGTGGTTTGGAAATGAGCAGAGGCCCGAACCCCTTCCCGTGGGCAGCTCAGAGGCAGCCATCCCATTGTGGAGGTTAAAAGGATTTAATATTACAGCTCTGGCCAGACCATCCCAGCTGGATTTAGAGCCAGAAAATGGGCTCTGACCCTGGGCTGTTTGCTAGTGCGAGTGCAGCCAAGCTTTCCCATTAATTTGTCTCGCTCTGTAGATATCTCCGCATCGTTTTGGACCATCCTAGACCTTCATCGGATATTAAATTTAAAAAGCATTCCTGTTCTCCCAGCTCACTGAGGGCTGGCAAGTATAAATGCAACTCTGCAAACACCAGCCATGCTCTAATCAGTGACAATACTGTGCCTTTACACAACTTAATTTTCATTCTTGTAAGCCTACAAATCTTAAAATACAAAACCACATATAATGGAAGCAACTCCAGCTGAACCTCTGGATTTAGTGTTTGTATGTTAATGGGAAAGTGGCTTACAGAGATGGACTAGTTTTTCTTGAGGTCCTGTACTGGTTGTCATCTTGGGTTTCTAACCCTGAACGTGAATTACCTTGGATTTTGTTTAATGTCATGTACACGCATGATCTTTTTAATAAGGATTTTCGCTTTCGGGGGGGGGGGGGGAGTGGTGGTTGATCTTTGAAGATTATTAACTTTAAGAAAGAAAAGTTTTCTATCTTCCTCTAGGGAGCTAAGAAAACTTTACAGCCACTAAGTAAAACCCATGGTCATATGAAGTAGCTATTCTTGCATCCCTTAATTCCTACTAACTTCATTAGATGTTGTGGGTAATAAGCACGTTTCAGGACTGGACCTTGAAGGCATTAGTGCTGTCTCCAAAATACAATTCTTTTCCCCTTTACGTGCTCTGGGGAGTGGAGAAATGGTTAACGCTGTGGCCATTGCCAGTAACGGGGTTGGTGTTAGCAGCTCCTGAAATGAATGAGCAGTTCACGCTTCAGCAATATTGTCTCAGGCTCTTGGCAAACCCAAGAAGCCAGCTCTGTTTCTGGTGCGCTTGCTACACTGCGATGTTTTTCTTGGTGACTATAACAATTTTCACTCTGTCTTCTTTTTTTAATGGAAGCTGAGAAACTCAAGGTTGTCTCTGTCTCCGTTTCTCCTCGATGATTTTCAATGCTTTCCCTGCGAGGTGACACCGAGTTAAGGCAAAGTAAAGAACTTGGGGGAGCTCGGGTCTTCAGAAACAACCCGCTCATTTTGCTACCTTCCCTAAACTTGTAACTTGTCTTTTTTTTTTTTTTTTCATTATTTGTCAGTGGTTCTATTTATTTTGTTTACCACAGGTTTTCCATTTTTAGTCTCCTGCCCACTTGGTGCCACCTGGGAATCTCAGCACCTTGGCACTCGTCTGTGGGGTTTCAGTAGCAGCCTCTCTGCTGGGTAAAATCTCTCATTGGAGTAATTGTCCAGAAGATGCGTTGCATGATCCCTACCTCAAGGACGAAGGCCAAATTTTTCTAGCGTGGGTGGCCTCAAATTAGGCACCTATACCCATATTTAGGTGGTAAAACAAGCAGGCTGATTTTCAGACGTTTGAATATTATAATACGTGTCTTTAAGCCCTTTTCATTTACTTAAAACGGCTGTCGGGAGAGGAAATAAACAGGAAAAAATGAAGGCAGAGGGAAAGAGTTTTATTCCTGAAATAAGGGATTTTAAAAATACCAAAAAGAAACAAGTGGAATGTTTTTAAATGGAATAAATTTGTTGCTGATACAGGCAGGAAATAGCACACTCAAATATATGTGGATGTATAGATATATTTTTATCTGAGCTTTTTTTTGCAATGTGTTTTGTATTTAGGACACATATCAAGATTTGCATCTGTTTCCAGAACTTGCTGCTAACAGTTAGTAATGATGCCAAAACATACTTTAGTTCCAGCTTGAGACCAAATGATATTCAGGGCTTTTTTTTATTACTAATTTAGGGTCTGATATTAATTAAGGAAATTTTCCATAAGTGCCAGGCCTTTTCTAAAGAACTCATTAAAATTATATTAACTTAAACCGGAATCACAGTCTGAGTATGTTTTGTAATGATTATTCTTACTGACTCTGCTGGGTTTTGTAAACAGAATGTTAATTGTTAATGGGGTAACCAGGCGCTCGATTCCAGACTTTCAAAGGGCCAGATCCTGAGCCTTTACCTAGGTATGTAAAATAAACTCAATAAGAAGACCCAATAAAGTCAATCAGCTCCTAACAGGAAGGCTGTGGGACCAAGCTCTTTGTTTTCATCCTTCTGCAAAGGTGTATGATGATTTCTTCATGCTCTTGGTGGAATCCCTTGGGCAACCTGGTCCAGTGGAGGGTGTCCCTGCCCATGGCAGGGGCGTTGGAACTAGATGATCTTTGAGGTCCCTTCCAACCCAAACCATTCTGTGATTCTAAGATTAAAAGAATGGCTGTTAGTTTCCTGCCTAGGATGGAGCCAGCGGTGGTGGCTGATGCAGGACCTCATGTGTCCTGATACGGAGAAGGAATCTAACTCCACACATGAAGCTCTCTGGTACATATAAGGTGATCAGGATCACTTATTTTGCCCTTAAGTCTTTGTGGCCTTGAGTCTTTGTTGCACTGGATTTGGTTTGATTAGTTGCAGAAGCTGAATTTATGAAATGGTTTCATGAAATGCAGGAGAATTTGGTTGTTCTCAGACTATGACTGTTTTGTGCAAGATAGGTACAAGAGGTTTTTTATGTCCTCCAGAAGTTGTATGGTTTAAAAGGCCCAATTCTGCAAATCTTACAATAAAGAACACAATTCAAGAGGCAAAAGCTACCGCTGGTGGAAATAGCTGGGACTGCCTTAAATTTTGGTGAAATTTCCTTGCTTTTCTGGCCATGCAGAGTTTGACCATGCTGAATTTGGTCAGGAAGAGAGTGTTAGAGCATGGAGAGCTTCACAACACCTTTTTGAAGTGGTTTAGTAATAGCTGTTGGTCCCATTTCATAGATGCCCAAATCTCCTCCCCTCTCAATGGATGTTTTAGCAGAAGAGGATCTGGTGTCATGCCAGTTTGGTTGTCAGATTTAAAAGAGCATTGATATTGGTGATACTGGGCTGATACTGGTGACTGAAAGAGAAGGTAAGAGCCGTGCAAGTGGTTCAGGCTTTCTCTGGTTGTACAAAAGAAAACAGCGTAGGCAGCGAAGGAGAGGAAGTTGAATGAGATAAAATGAAGGTGCACACCTTCACGTGGCTCATAAAGGATGTTATTAAGAGAGAAGGAACTATTTCATATGCATAAAGGGAGGGTATTTGGGGACGCTAATCTGGGAATCTCTTAATATTTGCTTTCAGACTGACTCAAAAAGAGTGAGGGAAGGGATCAAAGCAGGTGATGCCTTCCCGAGCTTGGGACAGGTTCCCCGTGTCCGCAGGAACGGTGTGTGGGCGGTGCAAGGTCCCCTCAGGGGAACCTGACCTGCACCCACGCGGTGTTTCATGATGCTTCTGTGTCCAAGGTGTTTTTGTGGCGGGCAAGGATTTGGAGCAATGGTGGAACCTCATCTATAAAGCTCAGGGGAGAACAATTTGATATAAGGAGCTTGCCACAGATATATAGATTCATAGGTTATGAATACAGTGAAGCCCATGTGATCATCTGCTTTGAACCCAGCTGTAAGATTTCCCCAAATTTGTTCTCATTTGAACTTGAGGATAACCTTTAAGAAAAAACAAAACCAAAAACAAACCAAAAAAAAAAAACCCCAACCAAAACTGAAAACTCAGTTGGTCTTCATTTAAAAATTTCCAGGGAAGCAAAATCCACCACAACCTTTGGTTACAGACGCTAATTAAGCTCGTTTTGAAAATATGGGTCTTATTACTAGTCTGAATTTGTCTAACTTTAGTTTCCACTCATTTGAACTTGCTATAACTTTGTCTGCCAGATTGCAGCATCGATATTTATTTCTGAGGTTCGAGTGGGTTCCTGTAGGTTTTATGGCGACGACAGATACAAGAAGGAGGTGGGTAAGAAAGGAGGTTGCTGTGACGGGTCTCGGGGAGGTGGCAGAAGCCACAGGGAACTGGATGTTGTGGGACGCAGAACTGGTTTGACTTGCAAGGAGGCTGGAGGGACACTGTGCAAAAATATTTTTGTCATTTAAGTTTGCTGTGGGTTCACTGTGAGCTATGAAATAGTGGAAGTTCCCTTCCCTAATCAAAATCCTATGGTATCCTCTGAAAAGGAGTTATTTTTAGTTGAGTTACTAGTGGGGCTCTATTTTTCCAGCCCACCTGAAAAAATGCACTGAGAAAGCATTTTTCACTGACTTTGTGGGCTTCTGCAATTCCTTTAGGATTTTTTCTGCTTTTGTATTTGCCCAATTGTAAAGTCCCTCCCATTTTTTTTCTAACAAAATGAATTTAATTCCTCACCCACTACCCTAGATGGAGATACAGGAATAGGACAGCAGGATATGCATTCTCCCCTAGCTTTCATACATGGTTTAACCTTTCATTTTAAGAAACACAGCTGTAGTCACGGGGGCTTTTTCCTCCAGGTTTAGTGAGCATTTGCTCTGTAAAAGCCAAGAGAAGCCTGCAGCTCAGAGCTCAGCTATGGCCCTGTTAGGTACCAGACACCCAGCCAGAGCAACCTCTTTGGTCTCCAAGTTCATGATTATTCCACGGGCAAATTTGCGAACGGAGAGTTGAAACTGTATTAAACCCTTGGGATTGCTTGGACCAGGCAATGCTCTCATTGCACGAAGAAGTTCAGTTCTGGCATAAAAGGTATCATACGCTTTACACAGGGAGTTTTATGGCATTTTAAAGGTGCTCATGGAGGAGGAGAGGAGTCAGTGTGCTGTGGCTTCAGCCCTGTGTGGGCCATGTCACCTCCAAGCTTCCCCGTCGCTTTCCCCAAAGGTCTCTGTCATCACCCACTTGACCTATTATCCTGCAGTAGCCATGAATGTTTGCCGTAATATGTTATTTTGTAATATAGAAGTGCTGAGCGTAGGCAGCTGGAGAAAGCCTCCTTGGGCTCTTGTGAGAAAGAGGAGGAACTGTGCTGAGAGAAGGGGAGCACCACGGGAGGAAAACAGCCCCGGGGGCATTTAAGACAAGGGTCAATTCTGCAAGTAAAATGCAGAGGCAGGGCATCTCACATCGATTTTTCTGCCTCTTAACATCGCGTTTTTCCAGCGGTGAGAAGTGGAAGGTGGGTACCCACAAAGCCTCTTTCATTTAGCTGAGATGAAAAGTCTCTACACGAGCTCTGGTGACACCACCTGCATTGTTTCCACTCATTTCTAATGGTTAACTGGGCTATCGCACTCTGATCCATAGGCATCAGTGCTTTTTTATGCCCTTTTCTATTAAAGAAACACTGTCTAGAATTGGCAGAATATTATTGGCAGCTAAAGGTATGTCCACCTTGTTTCAGTTTATATAATTAGGCAGTGCAATGGGCTTGCTTGGAAAACAGGATTGCAGCACAGGTACAGGACCAAATGTACAAGGCACATCATTTTTAGGTGATAGATGTCTTAAAAAACACAGCTTGCTGCATTTAACTCTGTGCTGCTGAAATTATGTTCTGTGTCATGTTGAAAGCTGAATGTGGGATTGAAAGATTTCCAGGAACTGGAGATCAGTCCCCTTGCCAGTCCCCTTGACGAGGCTTCGCATGAGGTTTTGACTTTAGCTGGAGCACCCAAGTTTGGCTACTGCAGGCGATGTGGTTCAGTGATCAAAGTAATGGTTGTATTTGTGAGTAGCTAATGGGCCTTAGCTGGAATCACCGCTGACCACGCGATAGGCAGCGGCTGCTAATATTGTTTGCATTGCGGTAACGTCTGGAAGTCCGATCTCATTGTGCTAAAGACTATACAATTAATGAAGAGGAGGGAAAAGAAGAGAGATCAGCCCTGTCCTCTATGAGTTTGCACTCTTAAATACAGTACAACTGGATACAAGGTGTACAACAGAATACAAGAGGGAATTGAGGAAACACGAAGAGAGCCAGCGAGGTGACAGCAGTGGCTGCAGCCTCGCTAGAGCATGGGTCAGAAGGGAGTGCGAGGATGGTGCTTGAAGGAGGGTACTGAGATATCTCTGTGGCTCTTCAGCTCCTTCAGGCTTCAGGGGCAGCAGGAAAGGAAGCACAAAGCTGCTCGTTACGGCTTGCAATAAGAGGCAAGCAGTGTTGGTCAGCATCATCACTGAGAAAGCTGAGTGGGGCAGAAGATGGGTCCCACCGGGTTAGGCCAAGGGTCCATCCAGGACCCATCGCCTTCTCAGCGCGCCCAAAAGTGGTCACGCAGTTTCCCTGGAGTGCAAAACCAGAATCTATCTATATATTCTCAAGCTGTAGGGGTTTCCAAAGCTGGAGGTTTGTATCTGGATCACTGTATTTAATAGCTGGCCATAGACCTCTGTGAATCTCCTTACCTTTAGGTAGGAATAACCCCAGAGGAGCTGCTAGATCAATTCTATTCCCTATAGGTCTGTAGTGTTGTAGTCATATAGGACTGACAGGGACCTCATGAGATCATATGATCTGTGCCCCTCTGTGCAGCATAGGATCGAACGTCTGCAGGTCATTCCTGTTAAGTGTAGCCAACAAGTTATGTGTGTCGCTGCCACTGAAAACAAAAATAAAACCATGTCCCAAAGAAGGAAAAATCCCAGCCAAAAAACTTTGCTAAGGTTGAAATAGATCATTTCGGTGCAGTTAAAAGCATTTGAGAAAATAAACTTAAAAATAAAGGAAGTCAAAGCTAACATTATAAAAGAATATATGAATAAATGCTTGAGAAGTGATGGAGGCTTTATGAATACATTCAAAATATCCCCAGGTTTCTGAATGAGACTGCTGGCATGGTGAATAGACCTAGAGCTGCTGTCAGCATTGACAGAGGGCAAGTACAGAGTAGAAACTTCTGCGAGAAAGAGCGTTTATGCTCTTTAGCATAGCTTCTGGCTTTTTAGATAGCCTCTAGGGCGCGGATCGCAAAGGCTGGGATCTGGACTAGGGGACTGAGGACTGAAAACTAGACCTTCTGCAAAGGTGACTGGTTTACCAAATAGGAAGGGAAGCAAGTGCCTCAAAAACACCAGGAGGGCTGCTGACCCAAAATCTCTGCAACATAAGCCTCAGATGAAATGGCTCATTAGAAGAGGCGTTTTGCAGAAGCTCCACAGAGGAAGTCCCCGGGAACTGTGATGTGGACACTGGCATGGCCAGAGGAGCCACAGAGGAATCCTGGCAATGGGAAAAAGGCACCTCGCTTCCCCCTTTCTTCCCTCTTCCTCTCTCAAATATCTCCCTCTGAAGGGATTTTTTGTTTGTTTTTATTTTCATTTTGATTCCTGCTAAAAGCCAACCCATGTTGTTTTGGGTTTGGTTTTTGGTTTTTGTTTGGGTTTTTTTTTTATGGGTGAAAAGGAGCGCCGGGGAGGATCTAAGTACCACTGGAGCCTAATTAGGAGCCATCGTATTAGATTCCAAAATTAGATAGGAAGCTGGGTTTAAGGGTAGTCCAAACCCAACCAGTTCCTAGTTTGGCCTGGCCCACGTAGGTGGGCCAGACTGGTTTGGAGCTGTTTTGAGGACAGGCTGCTTGCCCATGGAGGAAACCGTTCCAGCCACAGTGGAGCTGGAGCATGGCGCCTGGTCCTCAGCCGGGCCAGCTTCTGCTCTCATCGGTCTGCTCTGCAGATGCGCTTGAGGGGCGTTTAGTCTACAGCAGTTCTAGCCGTTGCTTTCTCAAGCAGATGAAGACAACTGAAGGTGATAATTCAGGCTGACTTTGCATGCCTCTTTTTATTTCACATGTCGGGATTGCGTATGAAAGTTCATTTTAAGCCAAGTTCTCTTTACTCTGTCTGTCTTCCACCTTTTCTGTGTCTTCACCTGTTGAAGAGCTTATAAAAAATATCTGGTGGATTTTGCCTTTAATCTTTTTAACTTTACAACATCTTCCAGCAAAGGATTGCATAGTATTTTCCAAACTGTGCTGCTGACCTTTGTCACTTGGCTATTACAAAGTATTAAAATATCCATCTTATAACAAGCAAAATTTAGCCAGGAAAATCAAATTATATGCCCAAAGTCACAAAACAAATCAGTAGCAAGAGCCAGAAAGCAATGCATCACATTTCCCCTTTCAACAGCTTGACGGATAAGTGGGCTTTCTAAATTTCTAAATAGCGTGGGGTTTGTTGTTTGGGTTTTTTTTTTTCCTTCCAATATGCAATTATCCTGTGCAATAGCTCCATGATACATTTATTTTTTACAAGCCTGGTTAGAAGTTGTCCAAGCTCTCATTTGAAATAAATCAAATTCAGAGACTAGTCAGGTTATCCTGACTTAACTACTGGCTCAGTTAGACTTTGGTAGGAGTGTGCATTTCTATAGCCTACGGCAAGCGCAAGGCGGTGAGTCTTAACTTAATCATCTGTTATGGAATTGTAGTATCTCACATTTACCATGAGCTCTGGCCAGTCAAGTGACTGTTACTGTGGTTTATCTGAGACGTGGTAACTTGGATTTTAAGTTTAGACCATCAATAGCGATTTGAGCTGCTAGCGGTATAGCCTAAGTTGCCATACAGCAAACAGCCTAAAGCATGTTTATGATGTGAGCTATTACAGGCCAAAATCTGTTTCTCTTTCTCATCACCAGTTTCCTGGGAGGATAAAAACCATATTCAGACTTTACACTATGGAGAAGAAGCATTTATTTAGAGGCATTCAAAGTTGGGCTGGTTTAGGCTGCAGCTCAGCTGATGAATGGAGATGCTGTGTGGACCAGCTTATCATGGATTGAAGCTTACCTTACAGAAGTTTGCCTTAACTTAGTAAGAAGCTCAGTTTGGGTCTGAAATGAATAAAAAATACATGGAAGGCTTTATACTACTTTTATTAAATGAGATTGAAAATCATATATCGTTAGCGGTGCAATGCTGAATATAAAAAGGGATCCAGTGCCTCTAGCCCTGCCACACAGCCGTGTTTAGCAATCTGTGTCCTGCTGAACTTGATGGCAGTTTGGGATCTAACGGGGCGCTGAGCGCCTGCATGCATGGAGTGAAACCGCTGTAGGTCTTTGCACAGGTCAGTGTGTTTGATTCTTAGATATCGGAGCAGCAGCTCTAGCTGAAAGAGCCCCGTGGTCACGTGCAAAGATTTCCTCTGTCTCCCTGAAGCTCGTGGTGAAGCTCGGGGCAGCCTGCGTTGGGCGGTGGCGAGTCCTGCTCTGCGGCTTGTCACGAGCCACGGCTTCGCTCCCGGGATGCCGAGGGTCCTGACGTCCCCGAGCTGTTCTCTCTCTGCCCCGTAAGCCGAGCGCAGCGGTTCGGCTCGGCGTTTGCCCACGCATCTCCCTGCAGGGCTCCTTCGCACCCTGAGCCTCCCAAAATTTGACCGGCAGATCTTGAGTCATGCTGACGTGTTTGACAATTTTACCACGGCCTGACGTTACCGCTGTTCGTGTTATTTGGGGGGGGGGGGGGAATGTTATATTCTCACTGTAAGGGAAAAAACCCTGGCTGGCGCTGGGTGAGTTATTTTCCGCTGTTTTCACTCCAACAGCGTAATTTCGCCTGCTGCTAAAATCTTTAACCTAAGATGGAAATGCCTCCCCGGTGTCTCCCCTCTCATTTCTCCAGTATCCAGAAGCTCTCCGCGGGCTGCTCGGGCAGGCTCCCCCGCAGCTCCCGCTTCAGAGACAAGCGGCCGCTTTCAGCTGCCTCCCCGCAGGACGAGGTGTGTCTGCGTGCCTCCACGTACACGTGCCGGGGAGGAGAAAAAAAACCTCCCAAACCCCCAATATCATGGCCCTGGATGTGGACAGGGACCGAGGCTGAAAATGTCCATTGAAGGGAGAAGTTATTTTGGAGGGGAAAAGCGTGGGTTTAGTTGTTTAGATGAGGGGGTTTCATGTTTTATGGATGGCTGGGGGGATAGGGAGGTGCCTTTGCTTCTTCCATTTATGATATCGTTCAGGGGGAAAAAAAAAATAAAATCTGACTATCTACATTTGTGAATTGAAGTTTTTTTGGCCAGAAGGGTAACAATTTGTAGGGTTTGATTTTTCTCGGGGGGGAAAAAAAAAAAAAGGCGTTTTGAGAACAAGGCCCGGGTAACCAAAATATGTTTGTTTTTGTTTAAATCGCTCAGTAGAAAAATCGTCTCTTGTCTATTGTTAAGAGAGAGGTTTAAATCAAAGGCAAATTCTACATATTCTAAAATATACAGACAACTCTTTGAAAGCAAAGCCAAGCAAAACTTTAAAAGAGACCTACTCCTTGATGCAGAAGTTTTGAGTTAGTTTACTGTGCAGAGGCTCGAGTGGAAAGAAACAGCCTGAGAAACAAATCGCAAATCCCCGTTTCGGAGGCGGAAGTCGAGGAGAGCATCGTATTAATAGCACATGAGACCTTTCCACAGAGCTTCTCGTCCAGGGCTTTTCCAGCAGCAGCGAGGAAAAGCCTTTGCAGTTTGTGGGGATTTTTGCATTGGGATTTGGCTGTGGAAGGTTTGAGCGAGCTGCAGAGCGAGGGAGCAGAGGGCCTGATCCTCTCATGTTGGGTGGTCCCTCCTACCGCAAATAACCCTATTGAAAACAGAGGGACTATTTGTGGAGTCATTTGTTTGTCAGGAAAAGTAGGGTTTGTAGGATACGGCCTCAATTAGCAGCCAAATTCCTGGGTATTTTCTTGTGATAAAAACGCGGCTTGCTGTCGCAGAGATGCACGTAGCATCTCTTCGGTTCCCAGTTGAACTCCTTCCACTTGCTCCGTGCTTCTTCCTGTTTCCTCGGCCGTGCAGAAATTATTCTGGCACCATGCTAGCTCGGATGAGCTGGCCACTTCCCTCCTGCCCAGGACTTGATGTGGCCTCCAGCCCTTTGCCGTGCTGTTTGGGATCGATTCGGGCCGGGGGCTCCCCAGCTCCCGCTCCTGGTAGCCGTCGGTGAGGGGACCTGGGCGTTGCTCCCGTCCTTCGGCTCCTGGTTGCTGGAGCATGTTAGGCAGATGATATCCACCCCTCCCTGCCTGACATCGCTGCCTAACACCCAACACATCATCCCCACCGTAAATCCTCCTTTAATATGACCCAGGTACAGTCACCCCCATCCAGAGGATGTCCCTCCTGAAGGCAGCCTTTCCGGGGAGATTTACTTAACGACCAGTTTATCGCCGAGCTGCAGTTTTTGGAAACGCTCTTAATTGCCGGCACACCTTATCACGCGGCGGGCGCCCTGCCGGACCCACGCAGGGTGACGGCTCTGCCGGCCCCGCGCGAGCTCGGCGTGCCAGCGGATGCTGGGACGGCTTTTTGGGAGCCGCGGGAGCGCTGATAGCAGTGCCGTTACTCGGGAGGGAGGAGTGCTTTCATTACTTGTATTTTTTGTGGCTCCCTGTTTTGGTAGCCCTAAGTCATTAGTGGTTTTTAATGCTTTTTCGTTTCTTTTTTTCCCCTGTTGAAACTGAAATAAGGGCTGAAAGGGTAGATTTGTCCTCTTTTTTGCTTTTCCCCCCCCAATTTTTTTTTTTTTTTTTTTTTTTGGCTAATCTGAGGCATGCTGCCACATCTGAAGCCACTTGGCTCATTATGGATTTCATGGAAACTGATTCCCTGAAAGTGTTTCCATATGTGTGTTCCCAATATATCCCATCCTCTTCTAAATGGGAGTACAAACTCGCACACGAGCTGGAAATGGCTTCAGGATGTGACAGAGAAGTCATATGACTGGAGTGGCACTGTGTGTGGCCCTCTCTGAAAGACACCGTGTCCTGTGTGCTGGCTCCCATCCTACACTAGATCCAGTTTCAAAGAATATCTTCCTTCCCGGCTTCTTAAAAAAAAAAACAAAAAACCACTCTTAATCAAGAACCAGCAAGGAATCCTCTGTCCTCAGGAGGGACGCGTGTTAGTCGGACGAGATTCGAAAGGAAAATTTGGATGGGGAGGAAAAAAGAGGGGTTTAAAGGGTGAAACTACGGAGCAACGCCAAGGGCTTCCCCCCCCCTCCCCGCCCCTACAAAACATAGTTTCTTTGTGTCTGCTTGAGGATCAGATGGTATTTCTGAGTTGCTAGCATGCAGTGGAAAAGTACAATTCATGACAACATTGGAAACAAATATTTATACTGGATAGTTAAGGCACATTTTTCTGCAAAAAAAATAATAATAAAAAAAAATAGGCTGCTAACCCCGATGTATATTATCTTCCCATTCACTGGATTTATACAGGATTCTTGTACTGACGCTCGCCATGGCCGTGCACGCGTTGCAGCTCTCAGCCCTGCGGTTTCACCCCCTTGCTGTATACAACGCCGCTGAGGTTGCTATCCAAGAAAAGCCTCAAATGTTCCTCCTGATGCGTTTCGGCTGGGGTTTGCGAAAAACGGCAGCGGCTGAAATTCAGGCAGGAAAAATTGGGGAAAACTGAACCGAGAGCGATATGTGCCTGTGTCCGTGTCTGTGCCATGCAGCGTTGCAGAGCTGCTAGACTTATTTCCAGGCAACGTTATTTACTTTTTGCTTCCAACGTAGCATGCAGATGGCCTGAGACTTTAAATAAGCAGGGGGCTTTTGATATACTACCAGTTCCTTTCCACCTGAATCACCCGTGACAGCCCAAGACGGAAGTGACAGAGATGAGATAGCAAAGACCGAGTAGTTCAGAGGTTCCCCATCGTACCAGGTCAACGGGCATCCACGGGTAGCAGGCCACAACGGCTAGCTGAGGACGTATTTCTGTAATGTGACCATTTGTCCCCCTCCTGTGGTTCTCGTTAGAAAGGTTTATGAGTCCTGTATAAGCAAAGCTGCACAAGAGGCAACATCTTTAAATGAGACAGTGATGACTGATGCTTTCATGGCTCCATTTCTGCTCCTGACAGTCCATCTAGGAGGAGTCTGTTGTTGCTTTTTTCCACACACGGGAGGAATTTCTACCCATTGATGTTCCTAAATTTAAGATGAGCTACCTCTTGAGGTGCAGCCAGCAGCCAGCCACCTGTATATATGCATAGTGTCACCCAGCAAGACTCAGGCGCCTAAAGAAAATCACCTTCTTCCAGCACAGCTCGTCCAGCAGAAAAGTCCTATTGAGTGAGCAGGGCAGGTAATGATGGACTCCAGGCTGGAGGAGTGCGAAGAGAGCCCGATTTTGCCATTAAGCAATGTAACAGCTCTGCTTGGGAAACACTTTCCTTTATTTGCATGAGTGGTACTTTAATGGTCCCTTCTAATTATGTTATTTATGGGGTGTTTCTCCCAGCAAAGGGCTTAGGTGCTGCACCATAAATTCAGTGAAAACATCTATCTGCAAATTAATCCGTGGTATTTTAGGTGCCAAAGTCCTGTTACCTAAATACCAGACGCCACAGGCGTGCAGTTTACCGTGTGAACTGGGGTACCGAGGGACGGCGAGAAGAGGTGCACGAGAACTAGGTTCTTGCGTGTTGTGTGTGAGGCTCTGAAGGGGTTAAAATGTTCCTTCCTTCCTCTGACTTTTGTGAGACTGCTGCGCTTAATAATGTTGCAGTTTAAATGGTCCCAACTAGGCCTTGAAGTTAACACCTTGTTGAGGTGAAGGAAAGAGGAGGGGGGGCCAGCTCACACCTTTTCTGCTGCTATTGTTTGCCAGGAGACCTGCTTGGGGTAACCTGGGGAAAAAAATGCAAAAAAAAAGATGTAAAATGCTTTTTTTTCTTTTTTTTTTTTTCTCTCTTGGTTGGGTTTTTTTGGTGTTTTGTTTGTTGTTTTTTTTTTTTTCCCTGAAAGAAAGGGCATTAGAAAACACACCATTTCCTATGATAAATGGTGGCAAGTATCCAGACGACGCCCGCTCATCCCAGAAAAGGGAGAAGCCCTATGCGTTATTTCTGCGGCGCTGCAGGACCCTCGCCCTTGCAGCACGTAGACACATGCTCGGTGGTAGATGTGTGGGAGGAACGTCCCTGAGGTCCGGCACGAAGCTTGCGGGATCAGATACACGAGGAGGTGGTTTGGGATCCCTGGGAATTGCAGTCCCAGGCTCCATCCCGCAGCAGCATCCAGGGGGAAGCTGGTACGGCACCTCTGGAGAATCAAAGTCTTGCGTGAAAGGAGGCAGGGGAAGGATCGTGCTGTGTGTGATTCATTAAACATTTATTAGCAGAGGCAGGTGACAAGAATTTAATGAAATGAAGAGCAAAATAACACTCTCCCCCGATACAGAAGGACACTTGGGGAGAAGAGAGTTCCAGCTAGCAAATAATCACTCCCCCCCCATCCAAACACGGTGCAAAGAATCCTTAAGATTGCAAAACTAAGTGCTCAGAAATTGGGAAATGCCAGTACTTATGTTGCCTGTGCAACTTTAAATCAGCCTCATTCTGCTTATGCATTATATTACAGATTTTAATTACAGGATCACATGATACTTTTCCCACGGGATTCCTGTCTCATTCAGTGCACAGGATGGACAGTGCTAGCTTAATGAGCAGCTCTTCAATATTTTGTTTTCTTCTTGTTCTTTGCATTTCCCCAGGCCTTGCTTATTGCAGAGCATTAAATTCTGCTCTGAAGAAGGAATTCTTAATTTCGTGCTGGACCTTGCTCTAATATTTCTTCCATAGCATTTGTATACAGCGTGTTGCAGTGCAATATTCAAAAGAAAGAAGGAACCTGCTTTAAAAAGAGTACTACTGAGACTGACTCTGAGGTCTCGTGTAATTCAGCGCACCTTCTTCGTGCCACCTACAGCATGATTTTTTTTTTTCTATCTTTAGCCTTATGTTCAGACCTTTGATCCTGTTGGCTTCAGCTGCAGCTGTGAATATTTAGCGCACGTGCAGATGAGAAGCCAACGTCTTTGCTGGGCACAGAAGATGAGAGAAGTAAAAATGTGATTTGGAAAGATTACAACTGAGTCACGTAGGAGCAGTGTGGCAGAAACATGTATAAAAGACAGTTTGCTCAGAAAATAATCAGGTTCTTCACTTCACTCCTCCTGATTTCTTCCAGCAGTGGATTTGGGGGACATATAGACCACAGTATTCTCTGTTCCTCAGCTCTGATACATCTCCAGAGGAGGTCGGCCTGTGGGCTGCCTGCGGGAGGGTTCGTGTAGAAGGAATAGCATCGTCTGTAATCGAACATCTGTAATCGTAGCACGTATGGAGAAGTAACTTGAATGCTGGTATTTCCTAATTCCCTCACTCTTCACATGGTAACCTTAATAATATCCTTTTGTTTGTCTCTAGTTGTGTTTATAGTTTCTCAGATTTCTAAAAAAAGCAAACCCCAAGTAACTCTGCCTTCCCAAATTTTTCTTTGCAATATCATACAAACATCCCCACGGAGTGTCATTTAGCTCCTTTTCCGCAGGGTTCTGCCATTGCAGTGGCTGGAGCCACCGATGGACCGATTCCTGATGGGACTGGCACGGGGATGGGTGGGGATGTCCCCGTCTTTCAGCAATATTTACTGACATTTCCAAAAATACTGGGACTTGGGACTCCTGGATTTCATTCCAGTCCCTGGACAAGTGTCTTTGTAGGGGCACAGACTCTTCTGCCCATTTTTAGGCAGAATGCTTATGATTTGTTCATGTTTGGCTGGATTTTCATGGCAACGTTTCTCACACAAAAGCCACTCCTATTCCAAAGTTCAAGTCCTTACTTCAAAGCATGGAACTGGTACAGCTTTTCAAAGGAAGGCTCCTCAGAGTTTAAGATTAGTAAAACAATATATTTTTCCCAGCAGAAGAGTTTCAGCTGAAATTTTAAAAACAAATAAATGCATAAATCACAATTTAGCCTGAGACAGACGCCCAGCATGGACAATTTCAGCCAGAACATTTAAAGTTTGGCAAAGCTGTAAGAGACAGAAAATCGTCTCATCCTGTGAAGTGTGTGGCATGCTTCGTACGAGGCTATATTATCAGCTGTAAGTAATCCAAGCTGCGCATATAATTCATGGACGTAGATGGTAGGGAAGGAAAAAACAATCCGAATAGATCAATTAGTGCTACGTCCCAGCCTGAATTGAACTATTGAAGAAAAAAAACCACAAAATCCAGTATCTGCTTCAGCAAATGTCTTAACACTCATGTTCCCCAAAACACAAGTGAATCATTTAGCTACTGGTAAATATATTTAACTACATGTAGCTGAATTTCTTTGAGACAGACTGTTCGGTGACTTTCGAATACAGCACCGCTCTGTTTTCTTGCACCCGGTGATTATGCATTGACTTGATGTGCTGGAAATTTCCTTATCAGACATATGCAATAAGCCGAGGGGGATCTTATTTTTTGGTAGCGACCTTATAGCATAAAATGACCAAGCAAATTGCAATATTTGTAAGTTATAAAATTAGCCTATAACCCTGTAAAGTAGATGTCAGTTTGCTATACCCACAAGGAGTTAATCTATCCACAGTACATTATGATCTTTAATAATTGGAAGCGATTGACCAAAGTGCTGTAAACCTGGCAGAAATTTGTTGCCTTATTTTCTGCAAACCACAAGCACAGCTTATTAATTGAGAAATGAACGTTAACTGGCAATAGCTGGCATCTGTAAACCGAAAAAGAGAAATGACCACGGTACGCGTTCGGCTGGAAACGGTAGAGCTGCAAAGCTGCAACAGGTAAAATGGGTTTTTAAGCGCGAATGCAAAACAATTTTAGTCGGCTGCTGGCAAATGCCCAAGTCTAGGTTTTTTAATGAGGCTTCTGCATCAAAATAAGTGAAACCACATGGAATTTTAATTGTTTGTATTCTAAATATGAAACACACTGGAGCAGTATTCTTGAATCTAGGATGTTAGCATATATATTGGCATATTAGCATTACCACTTTTCTGTTCTAAACGGGTAGCTCTCAGAAAACTTGAGTGCCAGGTTACGTTAGGGAGGAATCAGCTTGGAACATTTAAAAACAGTTTACCCTGGGCACCTTCAGATGTAAAGTTGTTTGGTTTTTTTTTTTTTTAATATACTTTTTTTTTTTTTTTTTGTATTGTCAAGCACGGTGAGCTGATCAGAGCGCATAGGGAAAGAAGATCACTTGCTGTGCTTGTTGCTGTGTTTCCCTTTCTGGTGGCGGAAAATAAAGTCTCTTCTCTTTACAGAAGGGTGGTTTTGCAATCATGCGGCCACCATGTAGGGCGGAGGATCTGTGCTTCACCCGTTTAATACAAGCTATCACGAGAGTGGGAATTCACAGATGCAAATTGTTTTCTTGCTCTGACAGAGGAAAAATTAGCATAAATCTTTAATCCTACTGGGGAGAGGAATAAATAAATTATTTACTTGCACTGTCATGTTACTATATTGCTGATCGACATCGCTATTTGTGCACAAGTAGATATACAAAGGTGGGTGCCATACCCAGAAAAGCTATTTATCTTCCCAGTTCAAGAAAAAGCTAAACATATATAAATGAATATGCATCTGGTCTTCGCAAGTTAGAACCAAAATCAACCTCGAGACGAGGAGTAGGAGGAGAGGGAGGGTGAAAATGCATCGGTGAGATTGCATAGCAGTGAGGATGGGAAGAAGGTGGATTTTAGAGGTCACTTGTTAAAGTTTCTGGACTCACTTAGATAAAAGGCTTTAGAACAGGCATCACGGAAAACTTTTTCCGATCTCCAAAAATATCGTTACGCAATGGAGTTACAGAAGGCCGGGAACTAATCGCAACCTAGTGCGGGGAGTCAGGGAGACAGCAAAAGGCGTTTGGGCAGAACGGGGGTTGGAGAAGTGAGTGTGCAGGAGCCATGCAGACACAGCCATGAGTGAGATAAGAAAGGGTTATGCTTATTTGGCCTCTGGGTAAATAGTATTGTGCTTTACAAGCAACAGTTAAAACAAACAAGTGTGGATTTACTAGGGTATGTAAGGAGGTCTGTAGCCCCACATTAGAAATGCCTACGTGTGGTGTGCACATTCCCAGTCACTCAACATGATCTCTTGGCAGCACCCACACAGATAATATTTGGATCTAGCCCTGAAAGGAAGATTGCCTTTTAATGTGTAAAACTGTGTGGATGGTTTGTTATTTAAAAAAAAAAAAAAAATTGGTTGCAAAGAAACCAAAAATGCCAATGTTGTTCTATACCTTTACACTCATAGCAATTCTACCTTTGATTATAAAAGTCTTGTTTAGCTTCTATCAGGGTAAACTAAGAGCAACTCTGTTCATGTTGGGAGAGTTGCAATAACAATGAGAAGGAAAAAAAAAAAAAAAGAGTATAAGCAGTAGCAGATTGAAACTCAGTATTTTGAGCAGCTGGGGAAATTATGTTCTAGCCTTATATTTCCAGATACATATCAGACCTGTTCACAATATAAAGGATAGTGTTCCAAAATTACAGCTTTGAATCTGGGTGGTATCGCCTCTGGCTATTGTTTGCAGTTGGGAACGAAAGAAGTTGCATCAAGTAGCAGAGTGTTTGCTGTAAAGGTACAAGTTATATTACATTCCATGGTGCTGTGGTTGGAGGGGTTGATGGTGGAGACAGACCCATTCACCCGTAGGTCACTGATTCGGTTCCAGATAAAGATAATAGTAATCACATTGTCATCAGAGTTAAAAATGAGCTTTTACTGCCCGTTTAAAGCTCTGTACTCAGTATCTTTTGAGACAGCAGATTATAAACCCCGGGTTTCAGGCTGCGTGATTTGGACACTTGGCTGGCCGTGGCCCAAGTCCTCCAGCGGGAACCCAAGCTGTGCCTGAGCTTCGTTCCCCTGCCGCTTTTAGATATCGTTGAAGGCGTGGGTTAAATGAGCTGGTAGGGGAGAATAGTGATCTAAATCACAAAATGTGCCACACAAGGTGGCAGGGTCTGTTGAGTCTGCGGCTTATGGTAACCACCACCATGTCGGATGTTAGAGGGGGCCGATGGCAGAAGGGCTGGAGGGACCTTCCTTCTCTGTGGCAGTGTCGGCAGGTCAGATCCAAAGCCTATCCGCAAGGAAAAGCGTTGCTGCACCTTACATTAAAGATGCACGGGGTGTTTCAGTGTCTAGCACTTCAGTTTGGCATCTAGAAGATGCCGTATTTTCCTTGTAGTTAAATCAGATTCGGTAGACTGGCAGAGATGGGTGAACTCTTGGATCTAGAGGACCGTAATGCTGCAGAAGTGTCGGCTGGGAAGCGCAGGGAGAGCCCATTTGATTTCATTATTTCTTCCCCTTTATTTATCCCAGCTCTTTCTAGCTCTTTCTCTGTAGAAATGTATAGAAGTATATAATGCACACTGGTCGATGCATTTCCCTCCCTCCTGTGCTGTACTTCTTCATTAGGCTTTTTGTCTTTCCCCTGTCCCTTTTCCCACACCCTCTTTTGTTTTCCACTCTTCTGGCTCTCAGCGCGAGCTTTCACCATCTTTTTCTTCTGCTCGTGTCCATCCCACAGTCTCCTAAGCAGATCACCAAGCTACTAACGTTTGCTTTCCAGTTCTGCTCCGAAACTTTGGGTGTTTGATGTGGGATTAGAAATTAGGCAAAATGAGTTTACCCGCCCCTGTTTTGCGTTAGACTCCAATTCACAGCGTTACCATCCAGACATTCACAGTAGCCATAAACTGTGTGGTCTTTTTTTCAACCAGACTGCACAGACTACGTAGGAAAACAACTTCTTTCAATAGCAAGAAGAGTGTTGGGCTTGTAATTTTCCATCGACTGCACTGAAAAGTAAAATTTGCATCTTTGCTATCAGCTCAGTGGCTTTGCCCATCCTTCGGGTGCAGCAAATAATATTTTTCAGCCATAGGAGGTAGCTGACCAGATCCTCACCTAAATAACTTGATTTAAAGCAAGAAGTGGGGCTCAGTCACCCCCGGTGTAACTCCCCTGGTGTCAGTGGTGCAACTAACTCGGTGTTGCCAGCTCTTGTAGCTTTATTACAAGTTGCACGGTAATTTCTGCTTTTCTCGAAACCCCAGCTCCCGACGGCGTGTGCTGAGGTGGGAATCTCAGTTTTCGTGTGCAACCAGACCTGAGTTTCTCGAGAGGCTATAGCAAAAACCCAGAGACACGTAACCCTCAAAGTTCTGAAACCAGAAGGCAAATCAACTCCAAATCCAACCTTTTTTTTTTTTTTGGCTCTTTTTAAATCTCTTGATTTTTGAGATTCCCCCCCCCCGCCCCCGGCCTGACTTGTGACCTTTGAACGCTCCGGGTTGGCAATGCTGCTCCCTCCATTGGCATCGGTGGAGTTAGACGAGGGATGAGTTTGGCCCAGCGCTTGTAGAAGACAGGTGTATGTTCCTTGCAATGTATTATTTGATATGATCTGCTGTTCTCTTGGGGGCCAAAAGAAGTGGGTTTTCTTAGAAAAAAATAAAATTCTATCATCACTTGATACAAAAAATGGTATTTACAGAATTGTTTTCCCCCGTCTTTTGTTATAATTTTTTAGGTGCTTCAGAGCTGGGCCCATTTTCAGATCCCAGGCAGTTCACAAGCATTTCATCCCTCACTGAGAGCCGCTTCTCCAACCCACGAATGCACTATCCAGCCACCTTTACCTATACACCGCCAGTCACCTCAGGCATGTCACTGGGTATGTCCGCAACCACTCACTACCACACCTACCTACCACCACCCTACCCTGGCTCTTCCCAAAACCAAAGTGGACCTTTCCAGACCAGCAGCACTCCATATCTCTACTATGGCACTTCGTCAGGATCATACCAGTTCCCCATGGTGCCAGGAGGGGACCGCTCCCCCTCCAGGATGCTTCCTCCGTGCACCACCACGTCCAACGGCAGCACGCTGTTAAACCCTAACTTGCCCAACCAGAGTGACGGTGTGGAGGCGGATGGCAGCCACAGCAGCTCCCCAACCGTTTTGAATTCTAGTGGCAGAATGGATGAGTCCGTTTGGAGGCCGTACTGAGATTTCTTCTGTAGCCGGCCCGACCTCCGCGAACAAAAAAAAAAAAAAAAAAAAAACCCAAACAAACGGTTGACTAACTACGAAGTGCCTGTTTTTTGTGTTTTTTTTTTTTTTAAATAGATTTTACCGATATGTGCAACTGTGTAGATGGGATGATAATGGCCATAAATAACACAAGAGTTACCAACACACCACAACCCATGTTTCAGATTATGTGGATCAAAGCACATTTTTTTTTTTCCTTGGAACCATTTTATCTTGTTTTATATTTAAAATGTACTTTTTACACACACAGACAAAAAAAAAATAATCGCCCCCTCCTTTTTTTTTTCTTTTTTTTTTTTTTTTTTTAATGGTCTAGCGTGTTTTAATAACTAGTGAGTTCTTTTGCCAATGAGGAGAGAACGGACTCCCCAGCTATCAGGAGAAACATGGTGATGCAAGGCAAAGGCTGCATTCCCTTTTATTTCTAAAAAAAAAAATAAAAAATGCAACAACTAACCATGAACTCCAGATACAGTTGCAATCATACAACGTATGGGACCCTCTTCACACCCGTAGTGCAATTCAACTGGCTTGTATTGGTGCACATAAAAAGGAAAGCAAAGATCCAGTTGCTTCCGTTTTGCCATGATACATTCAGATGAAAATAGCTGTCCCAAAAAAAAACTCTGTCCGAGCCTTGCTGCAGATAACAGTTGGAACTTCTCTGTGTTCATCGCTTTTTTTTTTTTTCGGTTTGTTTTTGGGTACTTAAGGAGAATGAGTCTTCAAGTTAGGCTAGACAAAACTGGGGTTTCCTTTTTGCTTTTGTGTCTGTTCATTTTGCCTTTGATTAGCCAAAAAAACCAAAAATAACAACCAAAACCTTTAAAAACAAAAAGTAAAATGTTATTACTTATGCAAAATATGAAAATGGCAATATATATTACTAGAGCCAAAAATGGTATACATAGTATTTGTGTCCAGCTATGTTCTTTTTTATTTTTTTTTAAATTATAAATGTGTAAAATTTGAGGTTGTTTGCTAACATGAATCATCATATAACTTTAAAAGAATATTTATAATTATTTAATGACATTTGGACCCTTTAAACGTTTCTTAATGTAATGATATATTGACTTCGGTCTCTAAAAATGTTTTTTGTTTTGGTTTGGTTTTTTTTTTTTTTTTTTACTTATTACATTTCTGCAATGGTGTAAACCTCAAACCTTCACCCAACTCTGAAAAGCAGTTCCAGTGTGAACCAGTTTACAATGTGACTTAAAAACGACAAACCCAACCCAAATGCATCCACATCAAATGATTTTGGATGTAGGATCTTTTTATATAACTTATGAAGGAAATATTGTGTTTAAAATATTTTTATTAGCTGTCTGGTTGCCTTCAACACAGTCTTGCCTTTTAATCAGTAGTTGTGGAGACACTGGAAAAATGGTAGGAAGGATGAAATATTTTCCACCCTTCCCCTGATTTCTTCTTCTCCCAGGATTTTTCTCAGCGCTTCAAAATTTGAAAATATTCATATTTAAAATGGTCTGTTTTGACAGCATGATTTGAATTTCAACAGGGTTGTTTCGTTGGGGTTTTTTTTTCCCCAAAAGAAAAATCAAAACCGTTTCAAAGCCCGTGTTTTACAAATAACGAATTGTTAAATATCTCAGAAATGGGAGTGAGGGAGAATCGGTGAAACTTTTTCCCCTCCCTTTGCAATTTCAGCCCACTCAGTGGAATAAAAAGGTTCAAAACTTGAGACAGAAACTGCCCGGTAGCGGCTCACCACCCGTTAGCATGAAATGCTAGAGCTGTAAGGATGCCGCGTTGACTTTGAAGCCGATGTGGCTGTTGCCGTATTAGAGAGACAAGCGCAAGGGCAGCGATACTCATCTCTGCAAACGCTGAAGATAAAAAGTCACCTTAAAAGCCACCCCGGGGCTCCCAGGCGCGATACAGGGAGAGCAAATTGCACCCAAACCCCTTAACCAACCCGTCTGCCGCCAAACTCCAGCGGAGGGGTCAAATTTTGCCTGGCCCAGGGCTGCTACGGCAAACGGGGAGGCAACGCGGCATCGGCTGGATGCGGTGGGAGCTGAACCGCCCTCCCCGCGCTCTACCCCCAAGCGGGTGACGTTGAGCTTGGTTTAGCGGGATGTTCGGCACGTGCTGATGGGGTTTGCCGGCGTTCCCTCCTTCCCCTGCCATAGCCATCACCGTCCGCAGCCTCCTCGGGGGGCTGCTGGCCACCACGCGGCTCCTTGGTGGTGCTTTGGCTACCTCCAAAGTATGGCAGTAACTCAACGGCGGGCATAGCCGTACAGAGCCGGACAACACCATCGCCGCTCGTTAATAGCAAAGCTGTTAAACGAGTTGACATTAGCATGCTACATCCCTCCGATTTGTGCGATGACGCGCTCTTAAAAAAAAATAAAATTTAAATAAAGTCTTCGCCTTCTAAAGGTTGTATACCAAGTATGCTTAAAATATAAGTAAGACACTTTTTTTTTTTTTTTCCTTCTAATACTTAGTTTTCCTTCAAAGATGGAAGCTGTAATTGATTCTATTTATTGTTGGTTTGTGGTGGCTTGAAGCATACCACTGTCCATTTATTTGTAACTGTAAAATACGTTTGTTAGTCTCAGCAGCACTTAAAAAGCCAGTGTCTGGTTACACATTTCAGTTTTGTTTTTTGTTTAGTAAGCAAGAGAAAAAGATGTACTGCCAGTGCAAGCTGTTTCCTATTTAATAAAAGGTACTATATTTGTACATTATTTGTTATTGCTGAGAAGGGCTTTTTAAGGTTTACTGTATGCATATTAAGTAATTTTTAGGGTGCTTTTGTGTTGAAATGTTGTTAAGAGTGGCTGCAGGCAGCAACCCAGATTTTTTTTTTTTTTTTTTTGTTAAGACTTTGTTGTAAAATTCAAGCACTTAGTTTTTGTTTCTGGATAAATCCAGCACAGACCAGACTTTTGTTTTGCTCAGTACTGACAGGACTCGGTTTGTGTCCCCGCGGTTTTTCAACTGGACCATTAGGGACGGACGTTGAAAACGTTTTCTCCACCCGGTCGAGGCGCGCGTGCCCGATCCGTGCCCTCGGCTTCCCTGGCCGTGCGGGCGGGCGTCTGGCTCTGCCTGCTTGAGATGAGAAGGAAAGGATGTTCTAAGTACCTACGAATGGAGGAGCACCAGCCCCTTGACTTTCAGTAGATGCCCCCTCCCATGTTCCCAAACCCTCCCGGCACCTTTCCAAAATCTCTGCCGGTGCGTCAGGCTGGTCACGGAGGGAGTTGTGCAGGCTGAGGCAGAAACGCTCACCAAAGCTTTCAGGAAATGCTTCCGAGTTCACTTGGAAATCCTCTTGAATCAGAATATTAGACCAAAAAAAAAAAAAAACCCAAATAAAAAAAAACCCCGACCGGTGCAACGTAGTAAGTCATATCAGATTATTTGATGTTTTGCGAGGTGCTTAGCAAGGAGTTTTCTCAAAGGTACGACAGCCCTTCCCTTCGGTGAGTGGCAATCTTTGGCACCGGTCATAGAATTAAAGATTAAAAATGGCCTTTAACTTTCCAGCTCTCTCATCCTACCAAAGATTTACTTCTAGCACAACAGGCACGATGTCCCTTTTGCCGAACGGAGGATTAAATCCTCCTCTCCCTCCCTCCTCCTAAGGGTAACTAGAGCGGGGTCAGCGCGTCGGGACGGATGAGTAAAGCAAATTATTTAACCCGCAGCATCATTCGTGTGGCGTTTATCGTTTCTTTTAAAAGACGAGCTGCTGTGTCTTTCTTAGCATTCAACTTTTGTTTGCCAGCAGTCCCCCGAGCAAAGATTTACCATTTTCCACAGGTACCATCTCGAGTGGGGAAAATTTTGCACTTTCACACTTAGCGAAGCAAAGCTCAGCCCCGCGCCGGGATGCACGCGGCCAACAAGCCATGAGCAAAAGCAATAATTAAAACCTGGATCAGCCATGAGCTCAAAGAAGCCCCATTCTCTGAACCCCTGAATTTCTTGTTGTTTTTAAATAGAATGCATTTCATTTTAACATTTTCTGAGAACTTTTTTAGATGTTTGTTTACTTCCATGTTTACAGATAGCTCTTTGCTTTTTTTTTTTTTTTTTTTAATGCAGTACTTTTAAGTATATCAGCCAAAACCATACTTTTACAGTAACTTTTGTTTTAGGTAATATGAGTGACATTCCATTTTTTTTTTTTTTTTTTGTTGTTGTTAAATATGCTTTACCAGTCTTGAATTTCCGCTGGAACAAAATATTTGTAGCATTTTGTGTAAATACAAGCTTTAATTTTTTATTTTTTCAAATGCTGTCACACGAGATTTGCTTTTCATGCACATATTGTACAAACACACTCTGCTTTATGCCACAGACAATGATTGTGGATCAGTTTACTTCAACTTCAAAGGGACTATTTGTATTGTATGTTGCAACTGTAAATTGAATTGTTTGGCATTTTCTCATGATTGTAATATTAATTTGAAGTTTGAATTTCATTTTCAATAAAATGGCTTTTTTTTGTTAATGTTCTTCTATGCTTCTTTTTCTTCCACTGTCTTCTCTTAGCACCAGGCAGGGTAAAGTAAGAAGACGGTAGGACACAGTACTGGCCCCTCTGTGGTGGCCCCATCAATTTCTGCAGGGCTTAAGTTTTCAGTTAAATATAAAAAATGAGTTTCCAGGTCTATGGGTGGTAAAGGACACCTTCTCAATCTGATCTCAAACATTGCTTCTTTTCCTGAGTCTGCAAACTGTCCAAACCTGTGTTTCTTAGAGGAGCGCAAACCGCTCCATTCATCTTGCTAGATCGTTAACTCTGAAACCTAACAACTGACGTTAGTCGGGACATTCTGGTGCTATGGCACTGTGGGCAGAGCTTGAAGCGTAGGAAAAGCTGGGATAGATTTCTAAACTGGGAGCGAGGAGAGGGATTTGGGTTTATGGCGCTTTTCCAGGATGGGGGTTGCGCTATCCCCACCTCTTCCTGGTCAGACCTGAGGAATGCAGTTACAGATAATCTTGTGATTTGCATGACCTGAGGCAAGAATAGTTTCCAAGCAGCAAGAGATATATGGATAGGGAGGAGACTAGGGGAGGAGGCTATTTTTCCTCCAGCCTCGTGTCAGGCAGGGATAGGAGGAGATGCAGCTAATGAAGGTGAGGTTAAGTTCACCCAAGGCTGGCTGCAGGAGGAGAGGAGAGGACAGGAGTTGTTTGCAAGCTTGTGCCTGGTTTCATAGTAAGTTATCCTTTCTAGCTATTTCTTGAGTCGGCAAAAGAGAAGGAGTAGCACAGAGAGGCATGAGGTTCTGATCATTTCAAGAAACCTTTACCTCTGAAGTTTAAATGCTACTAATACTGATTTTGTGAGCTCTGTTGGCTATGTCATGGACCTACACATCTCTTACGTGGTAGTTGAAGACTGAGATAATGTTTAGGTGTTTTCAAGGGTGCTTTCATTCCAGCCCATAATCTGAGTCCTGATTTTAGGAAGCCTTATCCAAGAGTGAGGAACGAAGCAAACCGATCAATGCTCTGTGATGTAATTGCTATATAAATTGTTTTGGGGGGAATTACGCTGCAAATGTTAGCGCTAAGACTTTCTGCTGCCCTCTGGTACACAGATTAACCCACCTCAGCTAGTCAGAGCATCGAGGGGTGTTCATTATATTCTTGCTTTCATGGTCACTTAATCCAGATGCTCATAAAGGGAAATGAGCAATTCTCCACCATTTTGGTTGGTCCACCAGTGGAAGAGGGCCCCAGGGAGGTTAGCCGCCTCTGTTCTTGGAGGTTTGCAGAACCCAGCTGGGTAAAACCTGGAGCAACCTGGTCTGACCCCAGAGCTGAGGCTGCTTGAACAGATGGTTGGGCTGGAGACCTCCCATGGTCCCCTCCAAATTATCCCATGGCCCTGTGAGTCAGACTAGGAACTATCTGCTATAGGTTGTTGTCTAAGCTAAAAAAATGGTTGCGTTGATTGTACGGATAACATGTATTCAGCTAAACCCAATCTGAATAAAGATGTGTGACAGGATGAAATTCTGACATAGGCAGGTTATTGAGGAGTTACAGTGATCCCTCTATCTTTTGTTGGTTTCTGGCATGTTCCTCTGGGATATCTACAGCAGCCGTGGTCAGCACAAGAGTCAGAAAAGCCAAACCATCACTCTGATCCAGTACAGAAATTCCCATGTGTTTTCCCCTCGTACATCATGCTGGGGGTGTTGCTTTTGATCTTTTGATGCTGCTTGAGAAGGTCACTCTCGTTCTTTTGCCTTAGCCAGAAACCAACCATTCTCAAGGCAAAACAACCACAGCTAGTCAGTGTGGAGGACTGCCTGATACAGAGGCACGTACAGCGGTGGGGGGAGATCAAACTCAAAGTCCTTTTAGAGATAAGATTTAAAGACGCTTCCTACAAGGGGTGGTGACCGTTGTCTTCCCCACCTTTTGGGGGTCAGTAAATAGCTTCTTGCTTTTGGGTTGTCAGGGTTGAACGTCAGCCCTGGATTGCTGGAGTCAGGCGGTCCCACGCAGCGTACATACGGTGGGCAGCATCTCGTGCTGCCTCTCCCTGTTGGCCTCAGCTTTAACTTTTTAATTTCCTGTGGCTGTGAGCAACACCGGAGGGGCTCAGAGCAGCCCTGCGTTGGCAGCCACAGGCCTAAATCGGCCTTTTTTTGTGCCTAAAACAAGCTCTTGGGGAGAGGTGGGGGAGAGAAGGAGCAGGGTTCGACTTTATGGTTCAGCACCAAGCCTTGTGCTGGCACCAAATAAAAAAATTCATCAAGCTGTTTACTGGAGAAAAGGAGGAAATAACCTCAGTCGTATAACCCAGGACTGACATGTACCGTCTAGTTACCTTCTGCGTGGTCAGGAGGAAATGAATCGGTATTTTGGGGTGAAATCCCTCCCCTGGGGGACCGCTCACGGGTGGCCAATGCTCGGCACAAGTCACAGCAGTGCTCTGCAGCACTTGGGGGGGGTCACGCTAGGTCGTATATTTGGGTAGGAGAGGGCACGGTGCCGTGTGGGTGACCGGCTTTGCAGCTCAGGCACTCACCACTTGGCTGAACGCTTGCAGACGACAGCCCGAGAGCATTATTCATCAGAAATATTTGTTGGACGCGTTAAAATTATACGCAAATCCAGTAGAAACCCATAATCTTTGGGTAGGTGATGGGGACATAGCGGATAAAATACTGGGAGCAGGTTGAGCATTTCTACTTGACATCTTGAAGAAAAGTTTTAGCACAAGCTTAAAGCAAAAAATTACCTATTTAGCATTCAAAAGGGGTGTCTTTGGCCTTCTGTAATTGTAGTCTTTTCTGGATCTACCGGTGCAGTATCAGTCTGGGATGTATGGAGCTGTTCCCATGGAGTCCCTTTGTGATACTTCTGTGGCCTTGGAGGGGAGGACGTCGGCATCTACCCCTCTGGGAATAGGAAGCCGTTGGCCCCAGTAACAGAAAAGACCGTGAGATATCAAGAGAACAAAGTCTAAACTTCCAAAAGCATCTGGTGATCTGATGCGGTGCAAGCAAAGTAACTTGGGACCTACGATATAATTTAAAATGGAAGTTCTCAGCCCTGTCCTGCTGCTTTCATGCAGATTAATTGTAAATATTGCTTGGGGTGGATGCAACCTGCGTTCCTAATGTCGACTGTGTAACCTAAATAACAAGTGGACTTGAATTTCCCTCATTGGGAATTCAAATGGACTTGAGTTTCTCTACTGCAGTTCAGGTGAGAGAATAAAATAAACCAAACCCCCTGTAGATATATTTGTAAGATCTTGTAAAGATGAGACCAGTTATCTTTTGTTCTGTAGCTGGGACATTTCAGCATCGTCTGTGATTCTCCAGGCAGCTTTGGACTCCTCTTTTTATGCCTCAGTTTCCCTCAATATAGAACAGGGAATTTACTATTTCCCTAATTTGTCAGGGTGTCCCGTGCACTCAGTGTTTATAAAGAGCTTTCAATTTTTGTTGTTGTTGTTGTTTAGCTCTTTTTACTACAAATCCAATACTTGGTCTCACACCATTGGATAGTCTCCTTTGAAACAGCACATTTCTAAACCACATGTTTAGAAAATTTGACCCAGTTTCCAGACTGCTGATCTGGTCAAAAAACAATGTGGAGTTAAGGCCAAGTTGTGCTGTCTCAACAGATATTTACTCGGGATTTGCGGTGGGGCAGGAAGAAAAGCGGAGATGGCTGCAATGCGTGGAGGCAGCCCTTGGCCGCTCCCTCCCGGCAGCTCGCTCGGGACGAGCAGCTGGAGCTTGCGGGATGTCCCAACACTTAGAGAAAAGCAAACAACCCATGTTAAAGTTGATACGCCGCAGCAACTTGCCAGTGATTAATGTTCACCGCGAGGCCAAATTCAGATGGTGATTACGCCAGTGGAGATCAGCTGAAGTCCCTCTATTAATAGCCCCGCGTTTTTGGACGCCAGCAATTTTCAATCCGTGAATGTGGGTGTTGTCAATGAGGGGTCACCGAAATGCCGGTTGGAAGCGGGCTCCGTGGGTCTCCTGGTTCAAGGGAGGCTCGACGCAGGACCACCGCCACCAGATCTGCTCAGCGTGGCTGTGTCTGGCCAGTCTTGAAACCTTCCAAGCGTGGAGATGGGGCTTCAGCAGAGCATCCCATCCCCACGCTTCTCCTAACGCCCCCCCCGCCCCAACCTCCCAAAGTGCAATTGGTGACTTTTCCCCCAGCCTCTGGGTTTGGGCACACAGGGTACACTAAGGATTTACAACCTTGTTGCACATCTGTGGAGTCCCGTGCTCCTTTGCACCCCTTCATTTGTATTCCTCCGGCACTTTAGAGCACTATTAAAAATAAAGTCAGAGCCTAAACACCAAGGCAGCCCCTCACCCCCCCCACTTGTTTACTTTTTCATTTCCGCCGTTGGAAAAAGAAGCCCTTAGTAGCTGAAAATGATGCTGCTGCATCCAAATGCTGTGAGATAGCTTGTCCCGGGAAAGCACAATTTTTATCCCTGCCCCGCGGTGTGCGAGGCCGGTTAGCAAACGTCAGGAAATGGGAAGGAAAGACCGTGGCAGAAGGGAAAAAAAAAACCCAGATAATCCAGACAGATCTCGGGAAATCTGGATGCGAAGGATCTTTGTCCTTTTATTGCCAGTAGTGGTGTTCTCCTAACAGAGCAGGATGTTCTCATCTTTTAATAATAGCCAGGCCAGATGCTAAAGTCTCTTCTGCAAATACTGTATAAGTGAGGAGAACAGCTGATTTCTGTTAAGATGAACACACCAGGAGAATAAGCCAAAAAAAAAAAAGTCTGAGAAATCTCCAGAGGACTTTCTTTGCAACACCATTTGGCAGCTAGATCTCAAAGTCGGGACTGAAAATCCAATCTGTGCTTCTGTCCCTTTGCCGATGGGTCGCCGCGTGTCGAGTGGCAATTCCTGCGCTGGCGGGGATTTCCCCCTGTGCTTTGAAGAGCTGCAAAATCCACAGCCTTTGACTTCCGTGGAGCTGTAGAAAGTACCAGTCGATGAGGAATGTGCTTGACGTGCTCCTTGCCGTAGAAAATGGTTACATGCTGAGTTGGGGCCAGTGACTTAAAATGGCATCTTTGTCCCATCTTTTTTTGTACTTTCTCCTCCGCCCTGTTTTCTTTCCTTAGTCTATTTTATTTGTCCAGAAGAGATTAATTCAAGCTACTAGATAGAGACAGGACTGTCATTTTATAGGACATTATATTGGGCATTAAGAAAGATGCCTCTCACTCTCCTCACACTACCCTTTCAATCACCTTTTCCTGAAGTTCAGCACAGAGACTTCAGTTCCCTCCGGGCAGGGATCTTTGAAATCACCGAACAATCACTGATGGTTGTAATGTGCTCATAGGTATTGGATGGAAAGTGTTAGAGAAAAGTAGGGTACATGGTGATGTGATATATTGTGTTTCTGTAATGGGGCGATGTCCAAGAGAAAAAAGAACTGACTGTATCATGTTCACACATTTTTCTCATATGCTGAATGGCAGTCCTCGAAAACAGTTCCTAGAAACCAGAAAAAAACCCATTGTGAAACGATGGGGAGAACTCATCCAATGTTTAGGATTGCCGACTAATGGCTGCCGATAAAGATGTTTATGGAGAACTTGTGCAACCCTTTTCCTTGCCAGCGAGGGAAGGTTTTGTGCGTGCCGTTTCAAACCTCCCCACCTCTGCCTGGCCAAGAGGATCCCCCCAATTGCTATGTTCATAATTTTCCAATTAGGAGCTCATTTTGGTTGCTCCATTTAACAGGGCGCAAGAACACTTTTTTTTTTTTTTTTTCTGTGCACTGCATTTATTTATAAAAGATACTTCTTGAGGATTAGTCATGTTAAGCCTGGCTGTTTGTTTATTGTGGGCTTCTGCCCTGGAGCAGCTCACCAACTCTTTCGTGACAGAAAATACCAACAGGTAACGGGCTGGTGAACTGCAGCGTTATCTCGTTATTGTCTCTTGGACTTACTGATCCAGGGGTGGCACAGAGGGACGGACCCCTGTGAAGGATGGAAGGAGGATCCTCTGCTCGTGGCTGAGGACGCGTGCCCCGTGCCGGGGCAGTCGGCTGCTCAGACACACCTGGCTGGATCAGACCTCACCATCTGGAAAAAAGAAAAAATAGAGAGAGATAATTTAGGTCATCTGCAGCGTGACAACCTAGAGACAGGAAAACACAAACCGCTGGTACTTGAGCAGACCGTGGTTCAGAGGAGGTGGCACCTCCCCGAGTCTGTTCAAGTCAAGTTGGTGGGGGTGAGGGGTGAAACCCTGATGAAAATGGATAAATGGCTGCAAACCATAAACAAAAGTCCTCTCAGAGGTAAATCTCCATGCTCAGGTCCTGGCTTTCCTCTGGAAGCAGTAGGGTCCTGAAGGCACCCCCTGTTCCAGCTCCCCCAGGAGGTGTTGAACATGTGGGGTCAGCGTTCAGATTTTGCATTTGGCTTTTTTCTGCCAAAAAGCAAAGCTAAAACCGGATCCAGTTTGTGCTTTGAGGAAGTGTAGACTTGCTGAAGTGCTGCCAGATTCAATGTCACTGTTGGCCCTTTGGCATTTCAGTTACTGCCACATTAAAGTATTTTAATTAGAAACCCTTCCTGGCCCATGAGAGCTGACAGGAGCTGTGCGAAGGGATCCATCCCTTCCCCAGGTGTGTAGCCCAAGTCCATCACTGGTGTATGCTGGGCTTCTCCCATCCCGTTGTGTCCTTTCAGCCCCACACTGGTGGTGTGGACCAAAATGAGGGAAAATTACAGCAGCCTGGCTAGTGCCACTCGGTCCTCAGGACCCGTGAAAATATGCACCCAACACAGAAAAGGATAATACTGAGTTGGCAAAGGTCTCCTGCTAGAGATGAGAATGACCACAGACCTGAGGCCTCGCGAATGAAATGTCAAAGTCATTTCTTCAGTGCTTCTTTGCAACTGCAATTAAGAAATCGAACCTCAAAGACAGAAGACGTGAAGCTCAGAAACACACCCACACCCACATGCGATATGAGAAAGGGGGAAATCAAATTTTCAGCTGCGTCCCAGAATGAGAAGTAGCTCGCTTTTGAAAATGTTTTCTTAAGTTCACTCTCTTCTCAAGTATCCAGATTAATAAAAGTTGTGTCATGCTTTAGATAGGCATTGGTGAAAATATTGAATATGATTACGGCTGTGAAAATGAACTGACTTCTGTATTTGCCACCTTGTTAAGTCAAGGGTGGCTTTTGAAATATTATCAGAAGTGGGTAAAAATATATATGGGACAGGGGAGCTGATCTTACTATGAATCCTTCAATTCCTGGTTTATTTAGGAAAAGTGATTGTTATTTAGTTACTTCTTTTAGCTTAAAATGCAGTTATTGTTTTTGTTCCAGGGAATTTTGGCTGCTTTACAGCTGTTGTTAAGAAATCAGTATTTCTTAGCAAAATATGTACCCATTTGTTAATATTTGTGACAAGGCACATTTCAAAGAATTGAAAGGCTGTGATGCCATTTTTCTGGAAAAGGCCAATACCTTGTCAGTAAGCACATCTCTCCTTAGCCAGTACCAATCCCAATTAAAAAGAAAATGAGGGTTGCAGTTTGGGAAATTTTTTAATGCCACAGATGCTATAGTTGTTCACTCTACTTTGCCCTCTTTAGGTTCACAATAAAGGCTTAAAAACATTATTAGCAAGGAGTCACAAAGGAGTGACTTGCTTCAGGTAATAAATGGTAGAATCGAATCCTGTTGGTTTTCCTTTTGTAGCCAGTAAAAGCCATCTGAATATTTTCTGCAAAGATGACAGCCTTGAATGTCATTGCCTCCTAGCTCGTGACTTCTCACCTGCCCGATGACCGCTCACAGCTCCCAGCGAGCTCAGGGCTGAGGACAAGGACTAACTCAGTCCTAAAGCGGGAACTTAATCCCTAAATTGCCCTACGAGGGTTTCACGGACTATGTAAGAAGCGTTATACAGACCGTTACTCAGAAACCGAAGGTGGATGCCAGAATGGATATCCTCCCTCATGCAGATGACCATGAGAAAAGAATTTGGCCCAAGATGTGCTCTAAGGTGATTTCCTTAAGTCAAGTGCTAATTTGCTGACATTTAAGGATTAGGGCCAATAGTTTATAGTTTTTTTTTCCCCCCCTTCTATATTTATGCAGTACTGTAGTATTTATGTGATACCCAATTATTTAAAAATGGAACGTAAGAAAAGCCCAGCTTCTCTGCTGGGATCAGCACCCTACAATGCGCTTTTAGGCTTTGGGGGTTTTTGCTTTCCGTGCGTATGAGTGGATCAACACCTTGTACCTGGGCATGTTTGTGGATCTGTGTGTGTGAGCCAGGGCAAATTGGCCCTCCCAAGGAAAACGGAAGGTGAGAGAGTGCTCACGAAGAGGTGGGATTTGCCTCTGGTTTTGCAGAACGGATTCCTGTCTCCTAGGAAAATGAAGAATTTTGGCCTCTAGATGCACAGATTTGAAGGTCATATGGGTAATTAAGTAGTAGTGATGCTGACAGTTGTTAATGTTATACTCTTCATTGCAGCAGTGCTTTGGGATCCCCCTGAGTGCTGAACCCCAGCTAGACCATACACCCTGAGCCCAAAATCGTATGTGTGATTGGACTGGAGGTTTCCAGATAGTTTTGAAGACTTCAGAAGATGGAGGAAGGCTTATTCTCCTTTGATCAGTGGTTCGGTCATTCGAGGTGTGGTGTATCCCACTGCCCTGCTGTAAACTCCAGTGTCTGATACTGCTGGCGTTGGAGATGAAGTCACTGAATATCAGTCAGACAAAGCAGTATCTTTGGTAGACCAAGCAACACAGCTGGAAAAAATGACAAGTTCTTGGCAAGTCATTTTTAAGACTCTAAATTGAAAAAGAAACTGGAAAAATTGGGGAAAATTGCTCTGAGTTTACTGTAATTTTATAAATTATCTGAGACATAAAAGTAGAGCAGAGAGGGACCTTGCAGTGGGAAAGATGAGGGAAAAGATTAAGTGCCATAAAAGCAATAGTTCTATTGTGTCCATAATGGTTACTATCTAGTACAATTATGAATTTCAGTTCTCGGATTCATCTCGCATTGATCTTCTTCTTACAGGACTTAGAGGTCATGCATAGTTCATCTTTTTTTTTTTGGTTTGTTTTTTGGGTTTTTTTTTTTTGTCCTTGTAGCCTTTAGCAGCTGCTTTTGGGACCTCACAGTTTATCACTTGCTCTAATCAACTGCCTCCAAAAGCCCTCCCTCCCCAAGCCTGACAGTTTCTCTTTCAACAAGTTTACGTCCTTAGACACCAGCAGCTTGAATTTTAAGTCTGTGACCTTGTACTTGTTTCTCAGTGTGAAGCCTGGGCATTGAGCCCCGTATTATAATAACGAGAACATGGGTCAGTGGGTTGCTTGTAGAGGTGGCAGACCTTTCACAGAGACCTTTTCCATACCCAGCAGATAAGTCAGGGATAACTAGTGCATTGACCATTCTTCCTAAGTTTTTGCATATGTTTTTTGGAGTGGAAGAAATTACATACAGTCTTTTGCTCAGTGGAGAAAAGCAGAGCGTCCCAGAGGTGTTCTGGTCTTTGAATCATGCTAATGGATGTGATACGTTATTGCGCAGATGCCTCCCCCTTGCAGCCAGCACCTTTCAGTCCCACCTGAGCAAGGTTTAGCCGCTCTCTGGGTTGGGCTAAGCCATGAGAAAGCTGGGCGATGTTGCTTTTCATATTTGATGCAGAGGAAACAACCTCTGTTTTCTTGACACTTTGACCCCCTGTTTTCTTATCAGCCATCACCGTGGTGTCACAAAGATGGTGAAGATAGCAGAGGAAAAGGGCTGAACCACATGAATCTAGTTTCATTATTTGCATTTTATTTGCTCTGACTTCATCTGGGCTGTCGCATCCTGACTACCTTGGTTTGACTCGTGTAGAAGCAACTTCTATGAATAGCCGCTGCCGCTTCGAGCTGTTCCATGAATAAGAAGGGAGCTCTGTGAACACAAAGCCCAGGTAGACAAAAGTGAGTGATTTTGTGAGGAAGTATGTCCTTCGTTCAATTTAAAGGTTTAATTTAGACTTTTGGGGGCCTTTAGCTTTAATTTTCAGCGTCCTTTGGAAGGAGACAGAACTACTGGGATTGTGCTGTGTGTGGACAGAAGGGCAATGTCCATCTGTCCCTCTGCCTGTAGCTGTTCAATCCTGTGGCCAGTCCCAGTTCAGTGAAAATCAGCAATTTGGGAACTCCTGAATTCAAACATATTTCATGATGACATATCCCCAAGTAGCAGAGATGTTTCTGTCCAAACGTAGGTTTGGGTTAACCTTTATTGTGCAGCAAAGAAGACAAGTAAAGCATGCTGTACTACAGAAGACCAAGCTCCTGTACCCAGCAACAGGGCTGGTTTGCTTTTCATGCAATGACTTGTCTTAAAAACCCTGGGATGATTTTTAGTCTCTTAATATTTTTACAGACCCAAAATTTTAGGTCTAGAAAAGACAACAGGAGACTCAGAGGCCTTCTAACAAGTTTGTCCCACCCACTTTCTTGAATTAGCTCATTGCTTCAAACGGAACCACTGCCTACAACTGCCACTAAACATTGTTACAGTAATAGGAAAGGATTTAATCATGTCTATAGAATAACTTTATGCCAGGATCCAAGCGTACAATGTCTTTTCCAACCTGTGTTATCCTGAAGTCTGCATCATTTCCAAATGGATCTTTGGCTTCTAAAGGATAACATAGCCATAGCCCCTGGGTGTGCCTGGGTGTATGCATATCTGTATGTGTTTCTGTTGAAAATAGTTTCAGGAGCCCTCTGAGCACGTTGCCTGGTGGTTAAGTGTAGTGGAGGTCTGGAGCATCTCTTAGGTTCAAGGACAAGATGATTTCATATCTAGAATATAGCAAAGATTGAGTCTATAGTAGGCAATAGAGGTACTCCATAATGCCCTTTTCCTCTCCGATCATCAAAATATTTGTGGCTTGGGTACACTCTTGCCATATCCCAACTGTTTTGCTGGGAGAAAACTGGACCTTGAACCATTTCCCTTTGCATCTGGATGTCATTCAAAGGAAACACAGGCTGGACAGCCTTGCTGTGCACCAGTGGGCCCCCAAACAAGGGGGACAACTCGCAGACAAATACTGCCCAGCCCTGCTTTATAGGCTCAGCTATAGATGTGTCTTCTGAATACTGCAAGAAATTCTCTTCATAGAAAAATAAGAAAGCCTCATGAAAAGGCTTTGGGCTCACAAACAGTGAAATAATGCAACTCAAATGGTGACTGTTGGCAAATGTGAGATAAAATGCCTTTGCTGAAAGCCCAATAAAAGACGTTTCAAGCTAATGCCTTTGGCCTCACCCTTGTGGCTTAGCGTGCATGGCCCGTTGGTGTGGTGAAGCTGACGTGGTGTCACTCATTGAGTTGCAGTGACACAATTGTGTGTCTGAGCCCTCCGATTCTGCAGAGCAAAGGATAAAATGTTTATCAGATTTGACCTAGATTTGGCCTTGATTTTAAAGGCAGGCTCGTTGCTCTATGAATAAACTCAGGATGTTGAACATAAACATCTAAAAAATAGGAGAGGATGACTCTTCTCACTCAACCCCTAGAAACCAGAAAAGGAGAGAATTAAGATTTTAAAAGAAAAGTCCCAGCAGTGTAGAAGAAAGATGGGAAGATGCTCCATTTAAAACAATTTGAGTTCCCACTTTCCATTTCCTCAGGAACGTGATACTCCTGGACCACCGACAGCCGCATTGTGTGTCCACGCACACCCTGCCCTGCTCCTCGTGTTGTTCCTCAGATCTTCTGCAGACTTGAGCTAAAACTGGAGTCACACACCAGACTGAGCCCCCGATAAGAGGCAGCCACTGTAGAAACCAGACTTCAGCCTCTTCCAGGAACCCCGGGTGGGGTGTTTTCAGAGAAAAGGTTGAGTTCTCTTTCCGTCCACAAAAAACAGCTAACTGTTAAAGTAGGCTTGGCTATTTTCTAAAGGTTTTTGCTGTAGCCCAAACTTCTAGGTTGGAAGTGAGCGTTGATCTTTCTTCCTAGCTCTGCTAGTTGTTTGCACAAGGCTTTTGCCTTATCAGGATTGCCTGTCTGGGTGCTACATGTTTGCACTCTTTGGGCTTCTTTTGGGCTGTTCTTTGCACTCCTGACAGCTGCCTGGACCCCCACCCTGGCACACTGACCTCCTAACACACGGAGTCCACTTGCCATATCAAAACTGAGCTTGTGGAAAACTGGTTTTTCCCTTCTGGCTGACCAAACTGGAGCAGTCACACCTCCTGATGTTGGGCTGCGGTGTGGAAAGGAAAGCAAGATTTATGAAGCCTGGGAGAAAATATAGTGGAAAGAGAGCAGGTGTACCAATGGTGATGTTCCCTTGGGAGGAGGCAGGGGTGCGTTTCCATCTTGGTTTTGCCAATCTTTCCAGGACCTGTATCGCTGCCTAATTAATGCTTACACATAGCAGCCATCCCCCCAAATCCCTGCCCAAGGTGAGGATCTGCTGCAAATGAACCAGTGCTGGAGCCCAAAGAGGCAGGACAGGGGTTATCTCACCTAAATCAGGACAGACTTCCACATCTGGGCTAGTTACTCTATGTTTGCTCCCTTTATAGTCAATAGAGGGAACGTGGCACTTTGATCTGAACCAGTTTAGTTGCCCACTTTAGGATGAGATGCTCCAGAAGCATATTTCTTCCCCTTGACTGCCAAAGAAGCCCAGAGACATCTGTCCTGACATCTGGGTCATGAGGAGGTGCAAAAAACTGTGGCCCTGGAGACAATCTACTGGCAGATTTCATATACCTCATGGCTGGAAAATAGTATTGAAGTCCAAGTTATTTTTCAATCATTTAAATTGATGGTTGCCCACAAAAGTAGTGAGCGCACCATATTTTTGAACAGGAAATTGTTTTCTGTAACAAATTGTCAGCTTTACGCACTGCCCCAGGATATATTATTAATAGTGAGAGCCTTTGAACCGGTTTCGGTGAGCAACAGGAGCAAGCAAGACCCCATTAGCCGCTGGGCTTTGGGTTGAGTTTTCTAGTTTTGCTGTCAATGGCAAACAGAAAACTGCTCCAGGAATGAAATGAGGGCAGTTTCTCCTGCGTTTGAGATGGGTGGTAATCTTGCTTCTCTGGTACATAAAGTAGATACAAATTCATTAATGTTAAGTAACAGCACAAATGGTGACTGAGCTGGGGAGAAAATCCAACCTCAAAAAAGCTTCAAGACTCCTTCAGACAAACAGCCATAGACTTGGATGCTTTCCCAAAGTGTAGCTAAACATTTTGCATTTGCAAAAAAACAAGTTGGAAACCTCCCAGGAGGCTTTTCCTAAGAGGTGTCTGAACCTTCCTGCTCCCATGGGGCTAAAATCACTCCGGGACAATTCTCACTCATGTTGGGGCAGTTGGAGGGGAGCCGATGGCAGGTGGCAGCAGGGTACAAAACAGTCTGAAGATGGTTTGTCTGCATTTCAATCACATCGTTCCCAGTCCTGAGCAGAGCGAGGGAACCGGAAAAATAACGAGAGAAAGATGCATGCGCTGGCAGTAGCAAGAGCTGTGGTTTGGGTGCAGGTGGCACCCAACCAAGGGCTCTGGCCAGGCTGTGTATTTCCATAAGCAGCGGGAGGAAGGACATCAATCAGCTGCACAAAAAGTCATGCTGGATGTGGGGTAATGACAACCTAGAGGCACTGCTGTCCCCAGCTGCATCGTGTAGTTGGTCCCTTGATGCCAAGCAGGCGTTTTGTATTAGCTGCACACCTGGGTCCCCACCATCAAAGGTAGCTCATGTGCCTTCCAGAAAGGCTTTTTTCTCTGTCTGTGCTCAGTAATGAGCTGGGGCAGTGCTGGCAGAGATGCTGGAAGGGGAAACTGATTTTGGGGAACCAGAGATCCTTCACAGCTGGTGTTGTGTCTAGACTGCCCTTGCATTTGCTCCTTCCTCCAAATGCCACAGCCACTGATCCCCAGACAGTCCCCAGCAAAGACAGGCTTTATTTTACTTGCACAGTTTTTTGGACGGTGTTGTCCTGATTTCTCTCTGGGCTAAGAACTCAGCAGTGGACGCCAAGGCTCTGGCTTTCCTCTCCCATCGCACACCAAGCAGTTATCCCCTCTGTGGAAGCAGGTTGGCCCCTGAGGAGCAGGTTGCTCCAAACCCCTCGCTGTGAGGTGCTGGGGCTTCACCAGACACCCCTTTGCCAAATAAAACCATCATCAAAGCGACCTATACGGCGTTTGGTCCCTACTGTGATCATAGAAATCAGGTGGTAGGTAGGAGAATGACATCCCCAAGATGTCCTTGCCCATGGCCATGGTAGGTTTGATCGCTGCGGCTGCGTGAACCAAACAGTGCCTGGGCTCAGGCTCTGGTCCTGAAGCCACTTGGCTTTTTTGCCATTAGATCCATAACACTAAGCACCCTTAGACCCTAGAAGAGAACAGACACATCCAAAATGTCTGCTCAGAGTGCTCCTTGGCTTTGCTAACATGTGGTCTATGCCTGGAAATGGCTTTGGAGAGTGCTACTTGATTGTCCCCATGCTAAAAATTGTGCAGTAGGGATGTGTTCTCGTGCCCATTCCCGCATGCCAGGACTGTTTAATTTACTATATATAATCATAGCATATGTATACTTGAATATATTCTCTCTACAGCCTCTACAGTATAGAGGTTTCATGTAGCATACACTATAAAAAGTTTCTTTTTCAGATTTTCATCTTGACATGAAAGTGCATTACAACATTTGCCATCAATAAAACACAATTCCTTCCATGTGAAAAGCATTACAGCCACAGTATGGTTATTGAGTGATGATACCTGGATGACGGAAATACACGAACAGGAAAGTGTACACAGGGAAACTTCAGAAATGATGCCAAGTTTTTAAAAAAACACAATGTCTGATAGCGATGCAGATGGGTTGGAGGAATTTAGTTCATTTGTACTCAAAAAAAAAAAAAAAAAAGGAAAGAGAAAGGCTGAGCTGAAAGAGAAAAACAAGGCGGGGAAAAGCTTCACAAATGAGTAACTGGGGAGGTTGGCAACCCAATGAAGATACGTGTGAAGAACAGATTGCTTGCCTCTTGTTCTGTGGTTCAGTCTTGGGCCAAGTCAGTCATGACCAGGCACCAGGGTTTTCAGGAGCTCCTTCTGCTCGCAGACTGTCGCTCGTGCCCAGCGCAGCGCCCAGTGCTGGGATGCCAGGGACCCAAGGTACCATTAACATCATCTTCGACTTTGAATCCTAAAGATAGGTCCTCCAGGTCAGGCTTGAGGACACTGGGGACCCCAAGTGGAGATTACCCTCTCTTATACAGCCTACACCTAAACTGAACAGCTGACTCCAAACTTGCTGAAACAGAGGGAGAAACTCTGGGAACTTTGGAAAAAGCTTTGGATCGAGCCCTTGTCCTGAAAGTGCACCAAGCCAGGATCCTTCTACTGGCTCTAAATTTGTTTTTTATGAAAATGTTCCCATTAGCACCAAAATAAATGCTAGCTGTGTTTTGATTTTAGCAGAAATTTAGCTTTGAGGGAAAAAAAAAAGCTAATTAACTCGTTAGCTGAACCCATTAAATATACATCTCCAAGTCTTCCTGCAAGTACTGTAAATCACCAGCGCTGGGTTCCCAAGATGCAAGGCAAGTTGCTCGACTTTGGAATGCGTAAACATTTAGTGGAAGAAATTGCAACTTCAGAGAAAGTACAAACAAAGCAGCCTGTTTGTTTGTGCGGCTGCTTTCTCGCAGGAGAACAACCGAGAAGCATGGAAAGGCTTGAGTGTCCTCCGTGGTTCGTGTTTGTAGCTGTGATCCAAGGGGTACAGAACAAAGACTTTCCTATATATAGCCGAGTGACCGAAAGCAAAAGCACTCAAGTGATGAAAAGGCACTGTCTACCATTGTCAAGGCTTCTGAAGAGAACACAAACCATGGTTTATCAAAGAGCAGTAACAAAAAGAATTTTGCTGGGTGGAAAATAAATGATGTTTTTCCATCGAATCCACCATCCCACATAATAATTTTTTTCTGGATTGGTCACACTTCATCAGAGCCGAGATTACAGACAAGGGGGAGGTAGGAGGAGAAACACGTGTCTACGTATGTGTGGAGGAAGTGCTCAGCAAAACCCACGGTCTTATTATTTCCATTTTGCAGGAAATGCCAATGCTACGTGTCAGAGTCAAACTATTATATGACATCACCGAAAGGGTAGATTTTGATTTAAGGAATAAGATAAGCTTTGCTGTTTGTGCTAACAGCTGCTTTTAATGTTTATTTTAAAAAAAAAAAGAAATTATATACAATAAATAAATAGGCTATTTCATCTACTGTACCAGGTCTTATTCAACATCTTGCCACAGTATCAAATGACTTCATCTCTCTGCTGTGTTATATTTACACTACTACCGAGGCATTAGAAAATCAGAGTTATTCAAATACATGGAAATCAAAGTTACCCAAATACATTATAAAGACAAGCGCAGTTGTAGTATGACATGAAAAAATCCCCCCCTTTTTTTTTTTTCCTTTTGAAACAGAGTTTTTCCAAAGTAAATTCTTTTGTTTCAGGAAAGTGTCTTTTTGCATCTAAGTCTTTTTCTCAGGGGGGGGAAAAAAAAAAGAAAAAAAAAAGTGAAAGTCATTTGTATTAAAGTTTCTGACGGGAAGCCTTTTTAATGGAATTTTTTTTTTTTCCAGTTCTAGTTTTGCTTGGGCTTCCCAGTACTACAGCAAAACTGCTGACCAACACCACCCCATCCCAGAAATCAACTAGTAATGCTTCAGAATTCAATATTTATACCAAAGTGTCTGCAACCAGTAGCAGAAAGCCTGATCAGGACTTACCCCCTTCTAGCTACTCACTGTATATGTATCAGTGTCACAACCTGCTATGGGAATCCATCTGCTCCACCTCACCACCACCTCCTCCTTAACACAACATCGCTGTTAACTAGCCTGCACTGGTTTCTGGCCTCACGCGAGGGTTGTCGTCGGCGTGTTACTGGAGTGTGTTACTGGGTTGTGTTACTGGGAGCCGGGAGTGCTGGAGAAGCCACAGCTTCCATTGGTGATGCTGAATTTAGGAGGCAGGCTGGGGCTTGGTTGTAAGGAGGGGCCATGTCCAGAATGGGAGCAGAGAGGCTGCGAAAGGGCTCAGCAAGTGATGAGACTTGGACGGGAAAGAGCTGAAAAGCTTGACATATCCTACTCATCAATGACCCACCTCAACAGAGCTAGGCCCACCTAAACCATTTGTGAATTTGACTTTCCAGCTGGAAGATGGGACCTGCCACAGGCCCTGAAGCTGTGGACGTGTTGCCATAGTCAACGTAGGGAGAAAAGTCAAGGATGGGATGGGATCTTTTGGAAAAACCCAGCCAGACATCTCTAGGCAGACAATTTGAGCTGAGATTGCCACAAAGGATTGCTTACGTTTGTGCATTTGAATATAAAAGAAAGGTAAAGACCTTTCAGGGAGAGAGGGAGGAGCTGTATAAATAAATATCAATGAACGTGAAAGAGGCAGGCCCGCAGTGGGACACGCCGCCTGCACAGTGGCCGACGCTCCCTCCGCTTGCATGGCTCCTGAGGCACTCTTGCAAAAGCTGGGTTTCGGAGGGCATGAGATTGTGTGCGAGGCTTAGATGGAGTCGAAGTGAGAAAAGGAGACCGCAATCGTAAATGACTGTCCAGACAGGCCTCCTCGCGTACGACAGAGAGGAACTCTGGGCAAGCAAAGATGATAAATAGCTAGAGGAGTCCACTGCAGGGGCAGATGCTTCTGCGTGAAGGTTTTGCTAGGGTGAAAAAAACCCTCTAGCACAGGGCACGTTAAAGGAACTCAAGGCATTTACATGCAACAAGTGAACAATTTAAGAGAAAATTAAGAGCAAACAGAATTCAAGCTCTCAGCCCATTTCATCCTTCCTGCAATATAACGAAAATCGGAGCAAACCAGGTTAAAATTTACCTTGTCCCTCCCCAAGCCACTTGCGCATCTGGGGTTTGTGAAAATGATGTGGATGGGGTGTGTGTGAAGGATCTGGCTTGCTCTGGGTCTGGGCTGTGAGCTGGCTCGGCACTGAGGGTCCCAAAATCAGATGGGCTGAGGGTCCCAAAATCAGATGGGCACAGTTAAGCTCTTCACCACTGCCAAGGGCCACGGTGGCAGGGACTTCAGAAAAGACTCGTGAATTCCCTCAAAGCAAACCTCAATTCTTCTGGTTTTACACCCCCTCCACTGTGATCAGGTGGACCCTGGTCACAGGAGCAGGAGGCTCTCAGACCCTCTAATGAAAGTCACTCTTGTTTTCCTTAGATGAAGGAAGGAGGTGGGGAGAAGAGGAAAAGAGGTGGTCCATCTGGCAGAGAAGGCCAGGAAACAGTTGGTGCCATTTGAGCACAAAGTCGCATTTTCTTGCAAATGTCCACAGCACAGAGCCGTGATGGGCAATGAAACGGTGACAATAAAGACGGTTGTCGAAAGAAAAGGCATTTCAGTGGTGACAGCCAGTCTGAAAGGGGACATTTATACTAATAAATTAACCAGTGCAATGGACACATTGATCATCGTTATTAGCATGGACTTGCCCTAACAGAGTCGTTAGGAGAGGTCTGGGCAAGCTTTTGGCCCTGGTTCTCCCATACAACGCCTGGCACAGCTCAGGAGCCAGCACAGGCCAGGGACCGTTCCCAGTGGGCAGTTTGGAGGTGATCACCCTGATTGGAGGCTAGAGTGAATACCATGGACATGACCAAGCCATGCCTGTTGGCCACCTGCCCAAAGAATGGGCCCTGGTCTCTTTTTTCTTTTTTCTTTTTTTTATGTGGCCAAGTGTATTCATGTTGTTATCTTTCCAAAGCATTTAGCTGCACCCTATCATCAGCGCGTCTGCGTGCTTCCCGATCCGTACTGTGTTTATCTTTGTAACCCATCTGCTTGGTAGGAGAGAGCTATTAACTTTATTGAAGCGCGGGGGAACAAGGGTGGAGGAAAGTCTGTCTGTACACCAACGCACAGCAGCTTGGTCAGACAAAACTGGCTGCGGGCAAGTTAACGAGGTTAAACATCGTAAAGATGTAGCGTACACCTCAAAAATGTAGTATATGCCTGTTTCTTGAATCAGGTCGTAGCTTCCTGGCGTGGAAGCTGTGGTGTCACATCTTCACTGTGGTTTTGACCCACGCTAAGCAGTGGGGATGCACCTACCCGTGCTACGACCACACCAGTGCTCGGCTGGGAGTGTGGGCACACAAAAAGTTGCCGCAGGGTAAACAAGGACCTGAGCTTTCTCCTCCACCTCGGTCCCTGTGCGTGTTTGTTACCCTGAGGTACCAATGGCAAGTGTCAGGTACCAGGTGCCCATCCCCTCTGCCTGCTCCCACAGCATCAGGGGGCAAAGAAATGCACTTGCGATGGTGCAGATGGCTCAGTTGGAGCTCTGGCCATAGCTTACCCTGTGGGAACTTGTTTATACGCTTGTACAAAGCCACTTGCCCCCACATCACCCCAGAAGTCTGCAGCGGAGGCAATGGTGGAACCGGTCTCTAAAGAATCACCCGCCTTAACCGCCAAGCTGCCCTTTCATGCTCGTCAGTTATTAACGAGCGTATTTTTTAAGCACCAGCACTGTGTTCATAGCTATTAAAAATATAAAGGAGCTGTAAGCTTTGACCTGCCCTCTGTTCCACCCGTGTCAGATAGCCACTGAAATGAAGAGGTGTTTATTTGCCTGGAAGTGTGGAGTCTTATGTCAGCTCCTGGCGTAGGAAGTAATTTTGCTGGGGGTCTGATCCTGCCATGGGGGAAAGGGCTGGTGCTTTTGTTTCTGTTTTACTCCAAGCGTGATGCCTGCGCTCTCAGCATACCTGGAAAATTATCCCGCTTCGCAGCCAGCACCGGTTCCTGGCCACCCCTGCTACGCGCCAGGCTAAATTGGGAAACTAAACTCCTTTTTTCCCGGCGTACGGCTGGCCTCCCCACTTTGCCGCTCATGAATGCCTTGCTGAGTTAGCTGCGATTTGGAAAATTAATTGACTCGGAGCCTACTGCTGAAGCAGCCTCAAACGCAGAACACCCAAGACGCAGTGGTAGCAAGGTCAGAGGAGGTGGGAAATCTTGCGAGAGAGGTAGCAAGCAATAAGCAGAGCAGAATACGGGCACCGGCGGGGAAATGTAAAAGGAAGCCATTCAGATCAGACGCAGCCAGGGGAGACAAGGCAAAGGGACCTTGGGAGGCTTTGGCATTTACTGGGGGAGCCGGCAGTGCCTGCGGCGGGGAATGCCCCCGGCTCACCCTGGGAGGTGAGGGTCTCCAGAGACCCCTTGCCTCTAGCCAGGATGTGCAAAGAGCACCCGAAGGACCATCTCCTGTGAGTGCAGAGAGCAGCGTCGTTGCTGTGTAAAGAAATCTTAAATTATGTAGTTTATCTCAGGCACGCCATCTGCTTGGGAGTCAGCCCCTCGAGAGACAAAAGGAACAAGGGCCGGGTACAGCTCTGTAAGGGCTTTTCTCCTGTGGCTTCAATGCTTTTGCTCGCATTTTATGAATCTTCACAGAAAAAAAGAGCTCTCAGAGTACACTCGTTGTCTGTGACACAAAGAGTTTACTAAAACTTCTGTCTGCCCTGATATACCGAGGTTCAGCTCTTCCACAGTAGCCGGGGAGTGAAATCCATGGAAATCCCTTAGGTACCGAAATGCCTTTGCGGAGCCACTCTTCGGGGCCCGTCTGTGTGTCACCCTGAACAGGTTGTGCAAGGGGGGTGGTTCAGCCACATAATCCCTTCCCATTCATGGCCGGCTGACAGGCGGGGATGATCTGCCAGGCTGAGAATCCGCCTCGGCTTGTGAGCAGGGCGACACAGCCTAAACCCCTGGTGAGCACACACTCGGCTAAATCACCTTAATTCCCATTCGAGGTGGCCCAAGGGCATGTGCACAGACGGTAACGGAGGCCCAGCTGATAGAGAGGTGATTTGTTAAGCCACCATCCCTCCCGCATGCGTTGGAACTTTCCCTGTCTGCACGACGAGAAGGATGCTGACATTTCCGAGCGGTGCGGCATGAAGGAAGGGCATTTCTGGGGGTCAAGTAGCTGATATTGGTGAACGCCGGTGCTTGTCTTGGTTAGCTCATGCTGCAGGCACTAAGGGAAGCGGAGAAGCACACAATATACAAAAGCTGGTGTCTTATCCTCAAGTTTTTTGGGACCAGGAGCAGGAGCTGCAAAATCATAGAATCATAGAATCATAGAATCTTTAAGGTTGGAAAAGACCTTTAGGATCATCAAGTCCAACCATCAACCCAACACCACCGTGTCTACTAGACCATGTCCCGAAGTGCCATGTCTACTGCCAAATAGGATAGTGTAGGCTAATGTGGAGGCTGGGGAAGGGATACTTGCCCAATGGGGAAAAAAAGTTCCAATAGATCTGATTTAATTACAGTTTTGTATGTTCTTGTCACCAAGCAAGCGTCAGTCAGCTTGTCCTCAAAACACCTTGCCATGGTGAATGACACAACTCTCCCTCCAGGACAGGAATACCGAACCAACCTGCTTCGGATAACCCTGGGAATATGCAGCATAGTTGGGAACAGACCTGTGCTCTCCCCAGGTCAGAGGGGCTGAGCCAGAAGGCGATCCGGGATGGGAGCAATGGGGAGAAGCTACATTTCCATCCCTCAACACTTTGGGTCAAGTGTCCTCCTCCTTTCTCAGGTGTGGGGGAAACTGAGGCATGGGACACGTGACGGTGCCTCGGTTGGCAATTTCTGCTGATGTTCAGCTTGCTGCTGCCTGGAAGTTTTGTGGCAGCTTTTGAAGCTAAATTGTGTAAATGAGTTTGGTCATTATCATCATGAAAAAAAAGAAAAAAAAAAGACCATTTGTATACAGTTACCAGACTGCTGAATCCTAGCGATGCAAGGTCGCAGAGCAAGCCTGTGACAATGCTGGCAATGAAGCCCCGCTCCTAGATTCCCCATCTAGTTTCTATTCATTGCTTGTTTAGGGTAATGAAGAGCAGACGGAGGGAACTGGAGTTGTTTGCTTCAAGAGGCTGTTAGAAAAAAAACCCTACTGCAATCTAATTCTGGGCTGGACAGCGAGGAGTGAGTTTCCTGAGCATCTTTGCCGGACAAACTTCCCCACGATGTTATACAGGTTCCTATTTTATATCTAATTTTGAAAGCGATTAATATCAAGCAAATAATCATTTGATACATTTTTCCTGGCTCTTGTGTTTCTGATATCCACGGCAGATCTCAGCCCGGTGGATCCGAAGGGACAGGCTGGGACAAACAGCCCCTCAAACGGTCGGGAGCATCGTCCTCTTCGCTTTCCCAATTGATTTCCTCATAAACAGCCTATGCCAAAGCCTTTATGAAATTCAAGTCCGGCTTCACATTTCATTGAAAAACCTTTAAGAAAAGCCATTTTTCATACTTAAGACTTTTTCAAATCTCCTCTAACCAGTTACATTCTGCATTGTATCTTTTGAATCTGGCCATTGTCCAACGACAATCCTTAAAATCCCTTTACAGTTTTAAAGGAAAATACAAGCCCTCATTTACCACTGGATCCAGCCTGAAAATAAAAGCTTAATGCCTTGACAGGCCTGGATATTTTTTTGGGTCCTAAGTCTGATTTATGGTGGTAGCCAGCAAACCAGGCTGGTGAAATATTTGCTGCTGCTCGCAGGGATCTGGAAAAATGAAGTGTGAAGTTCTGAAGAGAGCAGGCAACAGTTCTCCAGTCACTAAACACTTCCAACGAGTTGGCAGCGGAACAGAGCTGTGGTCTGAAAGATGAACCTCAAAGGAATAGGGGAGGGGAGCAGTGCTGCGCGCAGTGTCAAAATACTGCTGCAGCCTAAAGCTTTCCATACATTCCTGACATCGAGAGGGAAAGAGAAACATTTTCTTCATTATTTATTTATTCTCTATTTTTTTTTTTTTCCCCCTGCAGGGGCTTCACCCGAAGTAGGGAAAAAAATTAAAAGCAACAACAGGAGCATAGGAAGCTGCTTAAGCCCACCGTAAAAATGCGCTGATTAAAAAAAAAATAAAAAAATAAACCCACCCGTTTAGGGGAAAGCATTGCTTGTGCTTTGCTTGTCACAGAGCGATCTCAATGAGTGAGGCTGCGGCAACGCGGCCGTAGCCTTTCGAAGTGCCAAAGCCCTGCGATCTGTGGGCGTGGGAGCAGCGATTTTCATTCCCATGAAAAGGGAATTTCCTAGAGGTAAAAGTGAGGTGGGGATTTTTCAGAGCGTTCTTGGAATGAATCACCCCTGCATACGTTTGCCAGGTAAAACATGTGGCTGCTTCGCTTTATTTTCTTCAAAGGAAGTTAATATTCATCCCTATCGTGTAGATCATACAGAGACAGAGATAGGCTGATAAATGAGGCGTATTTCGGTACTTGGGGTTTCAGCGATCTGCTTTAGCCCCTATGAATTAACTTGGTTTCCAGTGTTCACGCTGGGGGGAATGGCCAGCACTAGGAGAGCTTTTTTGGGGCAGTGAAACAGCGATGAGCCATCCCCGAAAAACTTGCTTTGCCCACTTGCAGCTCAGAGAGGTTGTCCATCACTTTTTTATCCGTGTCTTAATCCCATCCCAACAGCTGGGCAAGCCGTGAAATAAAAGATCCCCTCCTGTTCCCCCATGCCCAGCAGAGCCCACAGAGGTTTCGTTGCCCAGGAGAAGTGAGGTTGACTTCACCCGTCAGCCACGCTGATGCACGTCCAGTGTAACCCTCTTGCTTTGCCAGTTACTTGAAAATGACAATGGCAAAAGTGGGGAAAATTTATTCTTCTTCACATTTATGGAAATGAGGACAGGATTATTTTTTATTTGGTTGTTTTTTGGGGTTGTTTTTTTTTAAAGAAAAAAAGGCACACTAACCATTTTGGTTTAAAACTGTCCGAGGTCAGAAGCTGGGATGATATAACAAAGGGCTGCTTGTTTCTAAACACAAGCTTTTGGTTTGGGAAGGAACAACTGCACGTTCTGGTCGTCTTTAGACTTGAGGAATGTTCTGCCTCTGCCGCGACACGGACCGGGCTGGGCTGGGGAGCTGCCCGGGTACCAGCCTGCAGCCTCCCGCCCCAACAGACAAGGCGTAGTATTATTATTATTTTTTTTCCCCTCATTGTTATGAAATGGTTCCCTTTAACAGTAGAAGCATTTACGGGACATGCTCGCAGACAAACTCGTCCGTACCACAGCTGCGCAGCCCCAAACCCACACTGTCTGTCACACACAGGCACTCTGTGCCACCCACACTCCTGCACAGCCGCTGCGCGAGCAAGGGCTCGATGCTCACACAAACCGAAACCGACGGTCGCCGCCGTACACCCACGCGGACGTAGCCAAAACAGGCCCCTTCCGTCTCACGCGTCTTCCCCCCGCCCCCCCGCCGCGACCTGCCAGCATCCCGGCGTCAAAGGGGAAAAAAACACAATGTGAGCTGCTCTGGGTTTTGCAGTGCTTGTCTCGTCCCGGAGCTGCTGGAGAGGCCAGCCCTTACACCCCTGGCCAGGGATCAGTTGCTTTTATGTCAAAAAACCACAGCAAAATGCTGAATAAATCCCACTCCCTGAAGAATGGGAACTTCTGAGCCTCTTACCCTCTGTCAACTCCTGGTTTTGCAGGACTATTAAAATCTTGGTGGTCACCCTTTGCTGTTTTAGGAGCTGGAGAAAGGCGTGGGTTTTAAATCAGCCTTAGAAACGTGACTTGTGACAATAAAAATCTCCCGTGGTTCTTTTGGGGGGGGCATGAACTTTGTGCCAGGGGATGCTCATAGTGGATTCTGCAGGGCACGGGCACAGATGAGGGATGCGGTGTAGCAATGCTGTCCTGTCTGGTGGCCACACTGGCCTTTCCTCATGATAGCCCAATCCTTTTCCCACCACTTGACTCCGATAGCAGTTGCCGGTGCTGACGAACAGCAGGGCACCGTGGTGCTGCGCTGTGCACGCTGCTGTGGTGTCTTTGAGGGAGCACCCCGAGATGTGGCTTGGGGTCTGTGAACCCCTCTGGATGCATCCCTACTGCCACTGCTCCCCGAGGACGCATATCGGGCCACAGCACTGCTGTTGCCCCAGGAGCACCCCCAGGCTGCAGGGTGCCCCCATCCCACCAGCACCGCCTGAATTTAGATTCGCTACCTGAATGTAGATTTGGCTACAGAGGTGCTATGTCGATAACACCTGATGATATGATTGATATGATATGATATGAGTTGGCAGTGCATGCTTACAGCCCAGAAAGCCAATCTTATTCTGGGCTACATCAAAAGAAGTGTGGCTGGCAGGTCGAGGGAGGGGATTCTCCCCATCTACTCCACTCACCTGGAATACTGCATCCAGCTCTGGGGGCCCCAGTACAGGACAGACATGGAGCTGTTGGAGCGAGGCCAGAGGAGGCCATGAATATGATGAGAAGGCTGGAGCACGTCTCCTGTAAAGACAGGCTGAGAGAGTTGGGGTTGTTCAGCCTGGAGAATAGAAGGCTCCGGGGAGATCTAATTGTGGCCTTTTAGGGCTTATGAGACAGATGGAGAGAGACTTTCTACTTTTGAAGGATAAGGGCTAATGGATTTAAACTGAAAGAGAGCAGGTTAAGATTAGATATAAAGAAGAAATTTTATATGATGAGAGTGGTGAGGCACTGGCACAGGTTGCTCAGAGAAGCTGTGGAGGCCCCCTCCCTGGCAGTGTTCAAGGCCAGGTTGGATGGGGCTTTGGGCAACCTGGTCTAGTGGAGGGTGTCCCTGCCCATGGTGGGTAGGAGTGGAAATAAATGATCTTTAAAGGTCCTTTTGAACCCAAACTATTCTGTGATTCTATGATTCCATGATTCTATGTCAGCTCATACCATGTCTGGGTAACACCAAGTGCAACCCTCCTACTTTTTTAGCAGAATCACTCTACTTGAATTCAGTGTTTAGTGATGAAAGTATCAGCAGGGTTGGAAGAACTGCTTTGCTGTGTGTCTACACACAGTCATCATACGCATGATAACCTTAGTAAACTGCTAAACTTTTTGTACCTGGAGGAACACCAAATTTGCATTTTTTCTCATGGAGCCCTTGGGGCCAGCAGGCATACTCTGAGATACTTGACTCTGAGGGGACAAGACATCAAATGCTGTGCTTAGATTCGGATTTTTTTGAGACATTTGAAAGGAACTTTTTCCCGTGAAAAGGTTGGGAAAGGTCTTTTTCCTATAAAAAATTTCCATTGGAAACGCTCCTGGCCTCCCTTCGTTGGGACAACCATCCTGAGCCTCACCTCGAAGAAAGACCCTTTTGTTGAGCAGAACAATGCGGCCGCACGGGGAAGCGGGATCAGCTCCCACTCGCAGGGTAGGGTTTCTCTCACCTAACTTTAGCTGTCTAAAACCTAGGTGTCTAGTCTAAACCCGTCATTCGGCCTTCCGCTAACGACCCGGGGGAGATGGAGGCACCTTCTCGGGGTCGTTCACTCCGTCTTCGGGCAAAACAAATTGCTCTCGGGAGGTGGCTAGCTCTCCTGTGGATGGCGGGGAGCCCGCAAGAGGGGCCTTGTGTGGACCGGTGGAGTGGCAATGGCTAATTAGGTGAGATGAATCCCACCCTGAGGAAATCAAGGTAGCTAATGAGTTGCTAGAGTATGTGTTTGCGGAGAGCTTGCCCACACAAAGCGCGGCCGGGCTGGGGGCTCTTTGGCTAGCTGTAAAAGATGGGAACTGAAAAGCTGAGTGTTGCAAGCAATTATTTTTTTATTATCATGAGCCACACCGTGCCGTTTTGCTGATGATCATCCACTGAATCAGCTGTTGCATCTCATTTTACACCTAAATGATAAGATATTGGGGAACTTTAAGATACGTGAGAAATCAGCTTGTGCTCTAACTTGGTTTTTTTAGGCATCGCTATGATAAAAATTAAGCAAGAGCCCTGATTTCTTCTGAATTCCTACAGAGAGCAGGAATTCAGTATCTAATCCCAAATAAAACCTTTAACTTTTGCCAATGGCATCAATAGGATAAACCCTCATTGCAAGTACAAAATTACTTGATCAGTTTGTTGTTTTTTTTTTTAATTTGCCACTAAAATCACTTAATCCTGCTATTTCTTGTTGAAACAGGATTAAGCACCTTAGCAGAGATCTGGTTTTTCTTTTTTTTTTTTTTCTCCTCCACGAGTGTGTGTTAATATAACCTAATCAAACACGCTGGCCTCGGACGGATGTGTCTGCTTTCACCACGTCGGGAGCTCTGTCTTTCGAGTCCGGGGGCGCGCGGGATTTAACAAGCAGCTTGTCGAGCATTTGTTAGTTCTTCTAAAAGGTGATTATTGCCAAATGCACATTCTCGGTGGCTCATTAAATGCTTTCACGTGACAAATCCATGCAGCATTTTGTGTGTATGAACTCGGGGCTGTCACCATTTAGAACAAAATGCTAAATATTTACTGGCAAGGCAAGCTATGAGTATAAATATTTATACCAAGGTACAATAAAAAAGTACCATAAAACTGATATGTTATAAAGAATTTATGTGTTGAAACGGCCGAGGCCGTTACAAAAGATGTGCTATTTCATGATTATATTACGTGCGGAGATCACAGTCTTTAGGTGTTTAATTTACTGCTATCTGGCCTTTGCCGTTCGACTCATTAATCTGTCAGGTGAAGGAGTCCTAATTATATTTCTTGTAACCTGGCAAATGACAGAGAATCGTGTTCATATGGGGAATAGATCTTGAAGATTTACTAGTCTGTTGCTAATGGTCCCACAGGGCTCAAAAATGGCAAAAGTATACACAAGAGCAGAAAATGTTTATAAGGGGAATCTGTCTTCCTAATTATTGCACTGAATGTGTCCTATTGTGCTGAGATAAGAGGAGCATAAGCAACGGTTTACATAAAACTACTCACAGGACACTTTTGAGGCGGTAATTGATTTGGGTTTGTGCACGAGGCTGCATGCATCCTGAAATTAAACGTCCGATCAAGGTGACGAGGAGCCTGTCTCACCCTGCTGCTGTCTCACCCTTCAGCGGGATGAGTTCGGGGTCCTGTAGCAGCAGTCCTTTTTTTGTAACCTTTCCAACTATTTTACATTGCCACAAAGCTAAAGGTTGGTGAGGAGGTCTGAAGAATACTCCCTACACAAGTGAGTTAGTGGAGATAAGAAGTGGTTAGCTCAGGGTTGAATAGTAACCTGGCATGAAAGGGTGCAATCCAAATTTTGCAGTTCCTGGCTCTCCTCTGGAAATATTCAAACCTGCCTGGACACCATCCTCTGCAACCTGCTCTAGGTGATCCTGCTGTAGCAGGGGGGTCGGACTAGATGATCTCCAGAGGTGCCTTCCAACCCCTACCAATCTGTGATTCTATCATGGAATCATACAATCACAGAAAGGTTTGGGCTGGAAGGGACCTCAAAGATCATGTAGTTCCAACCCCCCTGCCACGGGCAGGGACACCCTCCACTAGCCCAGGTTGCCCAAAGCCCCATCCAACCTGGCCTTGAACACTTCCAGGGATGGGGCATCCACAGCTTCTCTGGGCAACCTGTGCCAGGCCCTCACCACTCTAAGAGTAAAGAATTTCTTTCTAACATCTAATCTAAAATCTAATCTATGTTATGGACTCTATCGGTTCACAAGTGCCCTTACAATAAAATGCCCCAAGCTGCAGTATCCTGGGGAAATATCGGTGCAATTGTCTTTTCTTATGCTAGGCATCCACTGCTGGCCACTGTCAGAGGCAAGATCTTGGACTAGATGGATCTTAGACCTGACCCAGTTATTTAGATATAAGCCCTATATGTAAAAGTCATCTCCCCAGGTGAGGGACTCGTGGGCAGTGTCTGCTGCAAGTGCAATAGCAAAGCACAGGGCTTATAAAAAGAGGCAAAGAGAGGAAAGGGAAAGAAGTCAAGATCAGGAGGAAATCTAGACTTCTGGATTGTCACTTGTGATCTTGGACCATAACAGCATTCTCTCCCTTGCTTTTTTTCTTTTCTTTTTTTTTTTTTTTTTGGTGTTTTTTTTTTTAAATATATTGCTTGACACTGCAGACACATGGGGTCTGTCTCTAGGATTATGATTTTATAGATAACAGGCACAGCAAGGATGTAGACAGCCTGTTGATGAGATGACATGAAAGTAAGCACAACTGCAAAAACAGTTCCTACCTGTTGTAGGTACCGTAGGCTCCTCATATATCTTGTTGTTGCGTTGAACTTGTGGTTTTTATTCTATATTCTAGGCTTTGGGGAAATGCCCTGTGGCCTGGGACACCCAGGGGTGGTGGGAACAGCTGCTGGGTGAACACGGGTGCTTGTGAGCAGGTGAGATGATTGGCAAAATTTCAGAAGATCCTAGAAGTAGACCATGCCACCTACCACAAAAGAATATAAAAAAAAGCCCCAACGTTGAGACCTCTGGGAAATTCCTTCCCGGCCGCAGCTCTGACGCGCGGTTTCGCTCTGAGGAGCTCAGAGTTGTGTTTTTACGGTCAGCGATGAGCACATCGCGCTGAGAGCGCAATGGAAAACAGGTGCAGGGACTCGTGTCTTCAGCAAGAATGACCCTTTTGAGGGTGGGAAAACCTATTTCTCCTGCAATATATGGAATTTATATCTTCACACAGCCCATGGTAGACAGCTGTGGAAATCCCTGCCTCAAAGAACTTGCTGTCTAAATGTTTTACTATCATGTGAATAGGAAAGTGAAAATACATGGTGTCTAATACACAGATTTTTTTCAAAAGAGCTGTCGGTGTAAAGCCTGTGGACTAGACATTCAGCCAATATAAACTGAGGTAGAGATACTGAATTATTCCGTTTTACGCCAGCGAAGGGTCTGACTCTATTATTCTCTATAAGAGTTTGATCGATGTTTTCCTCTGGCTCAGCATTTGATTAATACCACGGACTAGACCATAAAGCAGACTTTGGAAACTGCAAGATGTGATCCGTTTAATCAGTTTGTCAGTTTTATTTTGGAGACTTAACGGAGAAACAAAACCCTCTGCAAAGCTATTGATTTAATTCTCTTTGCCTTATATTCCCATGAAGGAAAACGAATAAATATTTCTGATGCATAAAGTGCTGGAAAAGCTTTATCGCTACGTTCAGGAACAATTCATGTGGGAGGACTGTAATGTGTACTATCAGTATATTGTTAAGTCCTTTCCAATGCTAGCAATGAAATAGATACTAAAATAACATTAATATGAAAACAAATGCAGAAACATATGCTTACATTTACACAAACATGCCTCTGGGAGCCTTTTGCATCGTGTTCATTTTCGGAGCTATTTAAAGATAGCGTTGCTCCTCCAAAACCAGTTTCTCTATCTCGGGTTGATATGAAACTGGAAATATTAGGTTGAGACTTATCTAAAGGAGCATCTAGTTGGGCCCAGGTGCTTCCAATGATTTTGGAGGAGAAGCAAGTGGACCTGCCAGACAGCAGAGAAAAGCTCTGCTAACCCAAATCGGGAGCAGCATTCCCATGAAAATGGGAAAGTTTTAAACACGCTGATGTAGGGAACAGCCATATCGATTTAAAGGCTGAGCTGGACTCAAGTCTGGATGCCTACGATAGGATTCATCTCACCAGCTTGATCTGCTGTAGACATCTGGATCTCTGCTACACCTGAGACAGTCCCTACAGAGAAACTGGGGCTGCGGGCTTGAATCAAGTGCTGGGATTTCTTAGGTGAGATGAGTTAGGCTCCTGACGTGCCCGTTCCTCTCCCGGGGCAGGATGGAGAGCCCAGGAAGGTGCCTAGTTGAAGTCTAACGTTTACATTTGATCAGAGAGTGTTGCTCCTTCTAGAGGGAGGGATATGAAGAAATAAATCAAAGGGAGAAAAATGGATGAAATCAGCTGGCAAGATACAGCAGTACCGACACTAAAACCCCCTACTTTTTAAAAAAATTGAGCTGTGGACATTTCTTACAGTTTATTCTACCTTTAACTTAAGGTGCTCGGGGATGAATTTTTAGATTTACATTGTAAAACCAGATTTATAATTCCCTTTGACATTCTATTAGCCTACCTAAACATAAATAAGAGTTTTCATTCGGGTTCATACTAGTTTAACTTGCACAAGAGCAAAATTTTTGTCGATTACTGAAGGTAAGCCCAGCAAGTTCCGCTTAACCGTTGGTTTCTTTTTGTCCTGTAGCTTAATTTATTGCCCGTGCTCTCCCTGCGCTGTGTTTCACTAGCAGGTCCTCCAGACCTCCCCCGTGAGACTCGGCTTAATTCACAGGCGCCTACCAAAGCCCAGGGCAGCGCTACTGAGAGTGAAGAGGCTCCGTGGAGTTAGCAATGCTAATTTTAGGTGGCTGCCAGGTGGGCACAGCTGAGCTGGTTATCGCCTGTATACTCCGTGGAAAAAAAGCAAATCACTTCTGGAAAGATTGTTGTACTTAATGTAGATATCTGCTTTAGGATAAGGTAAATTAGGCATTGTCATCTGCTCTCTGCTGACTGAAAAAACGGGCTAGGATAACTGGGGTTAAAGATTGCACTGTCATGCGATAATGTTAACACTACCATTTGTTACTCTGGACTTAGTAATACCACTGTTGAGGCTCATACCTTAGTAGCATCCAGGCGTGGAGCTCCAGCGATATCAACTGAGAGCTAAATAGAAATTAGATGCCCACATAATTCTGGATCTGGTCCTGTGTAGCTTCTAAAACTTCAAAGATCATATACCTTAAGATTAGAAATTATAATGTATATTTGTAAATAAACTTGTGTAACCCTTTCTGGAGCCTGCTGGAGCAAAAATCATACATATTGGTAGCCAGATTTTTCATCTCATGCTTAGGTAATTTATTTTCCTGAGTAGTCACAATGAATTCAATGTGAATTGTGCAAATGAGAATTTGCATTTACCGTCATGCAAGTCAGCTGCAGCTGAACAGTTGCTCAAGACAGCATAAGGCTTTGGTGCGTCTCAGCTTATAATCTTAACCCTGCCTTTTGCCAAAAGGTTTTGGGAATCAAGGAAAGAACAGGAAATTCTGTATTAGACTGCGCATTCACACCTTTCCTTACATTTCCTAACAGTAAGAAGAGGTCCAGACAGGTTTCTGCATTAAAAAAAAAAAAATGCAATTTCCTTTTATTGTGCTGCTGATTGAACAGAACCCAATCTTGCTGGCTGAACAACCTTCTCATTTCGGATGGGTAGGGTGTGCCTGGCTTCCCCGCTAGCGACAAGGACACACTTAATCGGAGGACAGCACTGGTTTTCTTCTGGCGTCAAGAAGTGCTATTTTATCTTCTCTTCACGCAACTGGTTGGGCCCCTTCACACCTGTATCCCACTTTGCATGATCTGAATGAGAATATGGACTCATCCCGTGATTCCCTGCACAAAGCGTCCGCGTTCTGCAGATGCTTTTGCATGGAAGAAAACCAGATCCCTGGTAGGTGGGCAGCAGGAGACGTTTCCTTTTTGCCAGTGGCTAAAATGCTGCTGTTTGTTACACCTGCATGCTGGCTTGTTTAAACAGAGAAAAACACCAGAAAATACAGGAAACGCTTACTCATTTTGCCCTGCCTGCCCAGCTCTGGTGTCTGTCCTAATGTAAGCAAATACTTTTGCATCTAAATTCCACGGTGGTTTCACTCCTGAAGAGCTGTTGTTGTCCTCATCACGCGTAGCAGCACCAAGAAGCTGTCCCCACAACCTCATATTATAAAAAAAAAAAAAAAAAGACAAAAAGTTTCTCTCTGCTCTTGGCACTTGACATTTTAGCATCCCAGGGCAGGCTAAGTGAGCAGCTCGCTATCTTGGCATGTTTAATCATCAGTTAATTGTGAACAGTTGTCAGGCAGACGGAGGAGGCTCAGTCAGCAGCAAGGTCGGAGTGCGGGGTTGCTGCGCTGTGTTGCGGGGAATGAACCTCATCCCTGAGTGTTTCAAATATAGAAATAAAATGAGAAAACCTATTGCACGTGGTTCCACCAAGTGGAAAAAGGTAATGTTCACCATCGTGTTTGGTTAAACAGGGAGGATGCGCTTAAACCTGCAGCCACCCAGGTGTTTTCACTGCTGACACTTAGTACCCTCCAAAATATTGGCTGCTGTCGGCACCTTTCACCAGAGCAGGGTTTTCTTATTGTTGCAATGCCGCATTGCAAGGAAATTCAATGTTTTCCTAGCGCAACATCATCGTGGCTGTCGTTACCACGCGTGTGTTACGTGATTGCAGTGGGAAGGGGGGATGGACCGCAAGGAGATGCCTCACTGGCAGGGCGGTCTGTGCTAGGGGCAGGATGAAGTACGCCTGAAATCAGAAGGATCGCTTCCCCTGAGTCCCGGGCAGTGAGCAGCTATTGAATACATGAAAGCAGCACGGCCATAGTTTAGGACAGAAAGTGAAATATATTGCCCTAGTAGATTAAATGACATAGGAATGTAAAGTAATTCTAATGTAAGCACACAACTGGAATTCGGGCAGCACATCAGACTTAACACCCTTTTCTCATGAGCAGTTTCAATATCTAAAATTATGAAAGAAAAGCAATTGCTCCTTTTTAAAAAAAAAAAAAAATTACTGCTCAGCATTGTGAGCAAAGGAAACATTTAAAGATAAAAAATATTATTTGATTATTAAGTAATCACGCCCAATCCAACAGCGCCGAGCCATCAGACGTACCATTCTGGGGTGCGCAAAAGCTCCGTGCAGGCTCCGGAAGATAAATGCCACTTCATGCATACGTGGGATAAAAATTTGTTCACCTGAGCACCATGGAAGAAACAAGGGCTGGTTCAAGCGGTGCATGTGTGGATTCAGGAACCTGACCCGCTGCAGGAAACCTTCATGATAGATGAGCTATTTATTTGAAATTGTTGTGTAAAATTCATTATGTTCACTCTAGTCTTTGTTGCTCTGTACTCAGCAATTCTGAAATTTTAGTTAAGAAATTGTCTCGGGTTTTGTTTTTCTGAAATCATATTCTCTGTAGCTCATATTTTTATTATCCCCTTTTCAACCTTATGCTTTGCTACCTGTCTTGCTCTTTTGCTTTTCTGTTCAGACTTGTTTATTATAACCATAATTATAATATCTGAGCAGTGAAATGTAAGTTGACTAGATTGCTCAAACTGCTATTTTTAATTAAAAACACGCAATAATTTCAATATTTTTTCCTCCTACTTCCTCCTACATATGTCCTGTATCTTCTATTTCCCATAGCTGCTCAAAACTGAACTCCCGGTGCTTTGGCAAGCTACTGGACCAACTCCTTTAAAATGCATCAGTGTATTCAACTTTTAGAGCTCAAGATGTTTGTACATTCAAAAAATATTTTTCTGTGGTATTCTCTTTAAGTGCTTTTTGCTACCAACTATCCAGACAAACTCTAGCTCCATAATTCTAATTCTACCTAATTCCACATTTCTTTATTTCACTTGCGTTTGTTAAAGGATTTCGTGAGTACAAGCAAGGTCTTTTTGGGCACAGAAATTGCTACAGGAGCAAGTTGGGTTTCAGAGCAACACAGCTACTTGCTTTTCTTCGTTTCTATACCTTCAAAGAAACAGGATTTTGTGGGTGTATTTCTTAGTTAAACACGATTACAGTCGAGAAACAGAAAAGTTTCTTCTAATAGAAACAGATATTAACTAACTAGTCAGGCCAGAGCAGCCATCCTAGTTTACGTGTATTGTCTGTGGATGTGATTTTCGCACTTGCTTAACCCCCATAGTTCTCACCAAATTTTCTGGACTTCTGGAGGCTCGTTATCCTACAGATGAGGTTGGGACATTTCTGTGGTTAGCCGGCGAATCCACAGTTCTCACAAGTGTATCTAACAGTTTGTAAAACTATTATACTTCATGCTTTGGGGATTAAAACAGTCTTTCAGGACAGCTACACCTCTCCCAGAGGTACGGGATGCTGACCACTGTCAAGGCAGGAGCTCGAACTCATTGGACCTCAGGTCTTTCATTTGGTGTGGCAACGCTTACGTTCCTGACATCAGTCTGTACATGCCACACGTCTAGACAAGTACATGGGGAATATGTTGCTTTCCTAAAGAGGAAGCCTGGATGGAAAGAACCTCTCCTGCCTTTCTGCCAACGTCCTTCTCAGTGTACATGCCCAGAAATGATAGAATTCCCCAGATAATTCCCTCTTCCAGCCCACGATGTTTTGATATCCAGCTTTACCAGCATCCCCTAGCAGCAAGCAGAGTGGCAACGCGCCTGCTGTGAACTTCTCTTTCTTTGATTTTCGTTCATGTGTCTGAATATGTGATTATTTCTTACCGGAAATAATTATGTGGGAACAAACAGTACCTCTCTTCTGCCAGTGACTGCTACTCCCCTTGTGCATTGGCTGGTGGAACAACTCTTGGGATAATATATAGTTTCTCCTTCAAGTATGCGGTTCGTGATAGTGCCAGACCAGAACGCATCAGGGAAACCTCTGCTACAGAACGTGGTAGGATGCAGTGAGAGATTACATTTATCTCCATTGGCGCATTTGGATTCCTTGATAAGAAGCGGTTTTGAGTGATATCATCATCCAGCCCTTGTCCCACCTCCTTCTGCCCTACACTTGACATTTCTTCCCTTTTGTCCTCACCCGGAGCTAGCGACGTAATTCAAACAGGCTTTAGTTTGCAAAGTCTGTTTGCCGGTGATAAATGGAGGTCGTGATGGATGACTGTGGTCTTGAAGATGATGGAGGTGAACAGCAGGGTGCTGCATGGATTTGTGCTAGCAGCAACATTATTTAATGCTTTTATTAATGGTCTGGAAGGAGGTGTAACCAACTACATTAACTAGATCTGCACACGACACTGCGCTGGAAAGAACTGTAAACCAAGTGAAGACAGAGAAATAACACTAATGGAACCAGGGGTTAGAAATATGAGCAGGAAACAGAATGAGATTCTGTCTGGAAAAAAGCAAACTAAGAATTCTGGGAATAATAATCCAAAACACAAATATTTAATAGGAGGGTGAGAGATCTGAAAAAACACTGATGTTCTAAAAGAGCTAGTAATGATGGTTAAGAGTGATTAGGCAATGGCTGTACAATGTGAAATGGTGGAAAAAGGCAATTTTGGTTTGTGGAGTATATCCAAAGATATCTTGCCATGGCACGAGGGCTTGTCCCCCCTTGTGGGTATGACCTTCTACAGCACTTTGAGCCCTTACCTCCAAGCTTTACCTGTGAGTAGAAGCCCACAAGTAGAAAAATGTCTTTATAACTGACCCTCCACAGAAACACAGATCTGGAGGGCACCTTCTGACCATCCAGTCCCAAGTACACTTATTGTGGGAGCAGCATCAGTCCATGTCGCTCTCCTTTCCTCTCCGCTCAGCCCTTCCACACCATTGCTAGGAGCGTGAACCAAGGATTCTCTGATGATAATTTTGACAACTGGCAATTTGGACATCAAGAGCAGAAAAATGTGAAGGAGCACAAGTTAATTCCAACAAAATGGTATGAATTGGTAAGGAGACGAAGCCTGGATTTTTTACACAGAAGAATTCAAACAAGACAATGAATATTCAGTGGGACCATTGCTATTCTTTTCACTCAATGCAATTAAGTTGTAGGTACATTTTTCTGACACCTGTAATTCCATGGCATAAATTGAAATCAATAGACAGTGACATGTGAAAATGGATATTTGCCAAAGGAGGACTTAGAAAAACAGTAGGGATCCTCAAGTGGGACTAAACAGACAAAAAGATTACTAAATATCAAGACTTTGCCTAAAATTATTTGCGCTAGATTGCTGAAGGGTGTTAAAAGCGTGTGGTCATTGCAGTCACCCATTCAGCAGCATGCTGACGTGCATGCGAGCCTCAGGGGTGTGATGAAATATTAAGGTAGATGCAGCAAGCTGGAAATCTGTCCCACGTGTACTCACTCGAGGGCAGCCATGCCTGACCTGTGAGAGCTGTTACCCCGTGGGGAAGGGATGCTGCGAAAAGCGCTCGCTGAGATCGCAAGCGCAGCGTAAGCACGGGGGGGGGTCACTGCCTGCTGGTCTTGATAAATGCTTCGTGCTGGGCACTTGGTGCTCTGGAAATGAAAATGAAGTTATTAAAAGTGGTAACTTGTTCTTGGTATCGATTATAAGATGGATAAGATGTGTGTGCAAGAAATACGGCTGCTATGAGCTGCCTCTCCAGAGGAATTCTCCATCCGTGTGCAGAGCTGAGGGTGGCACAAGCCAGGAGTTCCTGCTTTTCATAATGAAAACATATGATCGTTTCTGCTCCAGGCCCTAATTAGCGGTAGAACTGGTTGCACACTTGGCCCGCAGCATTATTCCTTGTGGAAAGGTTGTCTTCTCGTGCTGGAGCCCATCTGGGTTGCTCCCAACCTAAGGCATAAGGCAAGTGAGAGGTGGGATCCGGGAACTCCTCTACTTCTACAAATGCTCCTCAGACACTGTAGTATATCTCAGAGATTTTTGTTTTATTATTTTCTTTCATTTTGGTTTCAAATGCCGATTATTAAGCAAGCTGTGAGAGTAAGAGGAGACGTACATTTAGCTTCCAAAGAGCTTTCACATTCCCTCATCAATCTCCTCACTATCCTGAGGACTGAGGAAAAATTAGGAAAATGTCCTATTTAGCTACACAGAACCCAAGTCTATTTTCACCCATAGCAGAGAAACAGGGCCAAGCTGCAACATATATAAAAAAGAAATTATATGTGTTCACTAAGTCAAGCAAAAAGTCCTTTACACACTGAGAGACACTTACTCTCCTGTACTCTATGTACCTCCACTGCAGGCTGGGGAATTGCTCCGACACTGTAGGAGTAAAAAATAAACCCATCTAGCCCTGAGTACGTACCATCCGCTTAGTCACGGAGTGGAAATGCAGTTACCTCTAGGGTGGAACAGAGAAACCACTCGGTGAGCTTCACTACAATATTAGCTCTCCAGGCTGGAGCTTTTCATAGCTCTGCTCACAAACCCGTCATTAAAAATGGTAAGTTATGAGGAGCTGTGTTAGTGTCAGAGCGCGACTGCCCGTACAGGAAAACCTTTGTTAGAATATTTTCCTTCAGTCAAATCTTTTTATTCCTAGAAGTTCTCCGATACAGATATTAAACTATTTCAGTGCTGTTTGTAGTAACATAATAATTCCAGAAAAAAAAAAGATACGGTCACTGCATGAAACACCTGGGTATATCATATGGTACTAATTTTGATTAACCATTTCAGTCTGTTGTAAACAAGAAGGCCAGTTAGAAACAAGCAATGTAAATGGTCCAGTATTGGAGCTCAGTTGTTAAAATAATCCCCTATCTGGTTATCCCTGGATGATTTTTCAAAAAGGAAAAATATTCTAAATGAGAACGTGAAATTTAAGAGGAAAGTGAGCAGGGCCTTGTATTATTCTCCTGGCATGAACAGGGAGGGTGAAGTGATTGGCAGGACCATGTTTATAGCTCCAACATGGGAACCACTAATCCCTGTTAAATCTCCTGAGAAACAGCCGATCCTCACGGCATCACACAGGTCAGTAGAAACTGGGAAGCTGCAGAATACGAAAATCTTGAACCATGTCCTCTTAACTAATAAAATCCTGATTTGGGCAATTTTTCCCCCACAGAACTCCCATTTTTGCTGCTGAGAAAGGGATGTATCAGAGGTATGGCTCTCTGGTTGGGGGTCTGATCCCAGTCAGACCCAGGCACACGAGTCACTTCACGCACGGTGAAATCAGCCCTGCAGCTCGGGGCGTCCTGTCCCTGCTGCAGCCCCTGGGAACTGGAGCAGCCCATACCGATGTTCTCAGAGCACTGTAGGAGGACTGTTAAGTGCATATAATTACTCATGTGAGCATGTATTTTCAGGATCAAGGCCTAGCCTTTTAGCTACTGGGCATTCCTCCTTATTCTTATTCTTATTAAAAGCAGTGATTTTATTGAAGTAGCATTCTGGCACCTGTTGTACCAGACATCTACAATTACCTGACCACGGTGCAGTCCTATATGGGGAAAGACCCTGGTGCGCATCAGCTACCTCCCTGTCCCAGCTCAGCCTGGAAGGCAGTTGGAGCTGTTCTGGCAGGTGCCCAGTATGGCAAAGTGGGGGACCAGTATGCCACAGAGCACTTACTTTTCAGAATAAGAATAGCCAAGAGAAAAAAAAATAAAAATTGTATTCCCAAGTTTTTGAACAGAGATGAGCGTAGAAGGTCAAACTGAGGCACACGGAGTTAATGCTTCCTACAAAACATGAAAACTACACAAAACCGGAGTTATTTTAGCCATTTCTTTTAGGAAAGGTGAGGTGCACCCAGAACGTGCCTGTTTCTCCATACTGACTCTAAGCTGAAACTAGTAGCTCAGGCAGAGGCAGCTGCCCTGCAGATCTCTGCTTTCCATTGCATTAACATCACTGCTTGTCAGAAGAAGCACCTGAAACATCATGAACAGACAGCAGCAGACAGCAAAACCCTCTGGTCAGTGACCACAGTGACCATGCTAGGACCTGAGTGGACTCTCAGAGGTCTCAGGGGTGGTCTGAGAACGTTGTCAGCTCACCTATGCTTTACTTAAGCAAGCCATGAACTGCCTATGCCATGCTGGTTTTATGGAAAGGTGCCTCTCGCTCATTAGCAAAAGGAGATGGAGAAGGGCAGAAAAGGGAGAAGTCAGGCAGTTTTCTAATGCTAGAGAACCTGGAGGGTAGAGGTGACTTCCAGACCCGCTTCAGAGAGGTCCAGCTGGACTGTGAGTAGGAACTCCACAGCATCTCTGAGCTGGTGGCCAAACCGCTGTCACAGGGCTCAGGGATCCCATCTGTCTCTAAGGTTTTTAGTCTGACTGAGGTGCCTGGTCTCCTTCAGTAGTGGAACAAGTGAAGCCACTTTTTCTGATGCCTTCAGATTTTGAGCTCAGGATATTGCCCACCTCCCCATCAATCACTGGGCATAGTGGAGACAAGGCTCTTCATGTCTGGGATCTAAGGATGAGGACAAGCTGGGCTTCTCTGCTTTAGGGCTTTGAAATGATTTCAAAGTTGATCGCAGATGTCAGTGCAGACCAGAGAATCCTACAGTGCGCTAAAATGTGAAATAATTAATGGTTGGTGCATGGATCGAACCCAGCTCCTTGCTCGTGCTGTACATCAGTGCTTGTGCCCTTCTCATATCATCAACCCAATCTGCACTTTAGTACATGCCCAGCTAGTAACTGTACCCAGCACGCCTTACAGCTGTAGCATGGTTTTTTTGGGAAAAAAAATAATCTTTGGTAACCATTAGTGTAAAAATAAGGTCACAAATTTTGTCTTGCTTGTCTCTGCCTGCAATCTTCCTCCTGCCTGCGTCCAAAGCAAATCTGTTTCCCTGACCCTGGGACTTAACAACTCATTTCCTGGAACTTGACTGAAAATTCAGCAGCTAACTCTAAAATACGTATATTCACGGCTTGAAAATGAGAAAATTCTGGCCAAAGTCAATTGGCATTGGCTGAATGATACTGCAATTTAAGATAGCATAATTTGGCCCTGATGAGGAGTGCAGTAGTCCGTACCTCAAGGACCACTGAAATATCCATTTCTCAAGGCAGGTCTTACGTTTTCGCTGTATTCCCAGACATACCAGGTGGCTTGCAGATCTGTTTGGCATCAGGGCACGTATATAGCTCATATATAATCCACACCCAGGTCATACAGGTTACAGAAACCCAGGATTGATTGTCTACTGCCCCCAACAGCTGCAGGGAAAAATAACATCTGCATCGACATCTCCAGGCTGAAACCCTGGGGAGACGGAGACTAAGCTTCCGGAGATTTTCCCTTGGCACCGTGTGACCCATCGCTGAGTTTGAGAGGCATCAGAGACTAAGAGCCCAGTGTTTTGAACACACAGAAAATAAAAGCTGAGTGCAACAATTTACATTTGTAAACTTACATGTTCTTTTTCTAAAATTTTCCTTCCGCTACCCAATTTGATACGCGAGCGCAGAGGAGTCACCTCTTGTTTCCTGCGGAGATGACTGTGTAGGGAAGGATCTTTGTAGCTTGCCATCAAAGCAGCAGACAGACAGCTGGGGAACATCCACATCTGGGTGCGCTGGTGTTTTATTGCATGTTGCATTCCATATAAATTCCATATGGAGTCAAAATCATTTTGGATTTGGTACCTCCTCCGAGCCAATAGCTTAATTAGGAGTGTTTTGTTTTGTTGTTTTCCTAAAGGAGAGCTGCAGTCCAAGTGCATTATTATGGGTTTACACATTGCTGTGCTCTTAATATCAAAGCTTTTATTTGGCTGGAGGCTTCCTTCCCTGTGGGGGAAGGGTTGCTGTGTGAGCGGTGTAGGTTACACAATATTTTCCCAACAGAAGAGCAAAGCGCGTGAGTTGGAGCCTGTTGTGATAATGCACGAGAGGAAGTCAAAAGCCAGTCTATAAAGGGAGCCTACAAATGAGATAACATGCAGAGTCTCATGTAACGTAACTATTTCAGATTGCAGCCTGATGGCAAATTCCTGTATGCCTATTACAGCGAGAAATGGGAAATCAGATGAAATAGAAACATTCACAAGATGTCCATTTACAGTTGAAAAAGGGCGACTTTGATGATAGAAATGTTCTTGGTTGGATTCAAACAGCCACCTCTCTGGAGTATTTGCATGCACTTGAGTAGCACTGAGAGGTCTGAACTGGGTGCTATACTTGCACGTAGTCAGAAGAAGAGTCTGCCCAGAAATGATGGCAACCTGAGTAAAGAAGATCAATAAAACATGGAGGAAAAAAAAGAATATTTTTGTTGTCCAGGTTGGAGATGGTAAAGATAGGCTGTGTGGCTCTATCTTGGTTATGTAAAGCTGGGATGTAAATCAAATCTGTCCCAGACTCACCCCACTGTATTGTCCTTCTTCTCTGGAAAATGAAGGTAACTATCAGGAGAAGGGTCCTGACAGTGGTTTTTAATTAGCTGGTAGAATAGTTTCTCAACAGAAGTAACAATCCGTTTGCAGGGACTTCTGCTATTAACTCAAAACATTGGTTTTTCCCTGTACAAATGCAATGAGGCTGACACCAAATTCCTCCCCATTTTTGATCTAATATTACTTATGCTAAATGGGGATATAGTATGTATTGTTAGAAGGATTATTTCCATGAAGCAGTCATAACAATGAAAATCACACGGTATGAGCAGTGGAAGAAATCATCCCCTTTTCTCTTACTCTGATCACCGCCACAGGAATCCTGTACCTACGCACATCTTTGCCTTTCTTTGACAGTGCAGAAATGGGATGCAAGAAACTCTCGCAAAATAAGCAAACATCCTCCACCAAAAAAGCAGTGCTGAGATATTGATTGCGTTCTCATTTAAATGTGCCATGCACGCTTTCTGCGCCACACATTTACTTACAACCGTCTTCACAAGAGTGGAAAATCTGACAAGTAATTTTCTGTGGGGACATAAAAAAGCACGATGGAAACCTCTAAGCTGCGTGGTCTTTAAGGAGCAGTCATCCATTGAACTAAAGCTATATCCAATATTACAGTATCTTGCTGATAGATGACATAAAACAAATTTGTTACTTAGAGAGGCATGTTGATTGGCTTCACGCTGGGCGCGCATGGAGAAAGACATCTAGACTCTCTTTTATCCAGATGGAATTCCTAAGTCAATCAAATAAACATAATAATAATAAGGTTAATCTGGTCTTTACTCATTCAAGAGAGAAAAGCAGAGATGTGGATCTAATTACGTAAATATTGTAAAATCAGTTTGCATTTATCTCTTTCCACATCTCCGTGGTACAGCCCTGGTTCAACATGCTTAACACAGTCCTTTTTGGTCTGAATGATTTAATTCTGGGGCTAAAACCATTCAAGATTTGTTTGAACAAGAAAATCTTGTTTTCTTTGGAGCATTTTGAAGTAGGCATAATTACAGTGTTGCAAACGCGATGCTCTGCTTAAGGAGCTGTCAGCATTTCCATATTAAACCCCTATTTTTGAGGGTTAACAGAATTGCCAGAAAAAAAAAAAAAAAAGAGAGAAGAAAAAGAGAAGGGTGGAAAAGAGGGGTCCATTATGGCCTGAAACTTGGTGTTTAGGTTTTTAATCCAGGAGGGAGGTTTCGAAATCAAATTGTGCAAAATTAATTTACACTGTATTCTTGCAAAACTGCTCATGTCACTTTTTTCATGCTTTTTTTTAAAAGAAATCAACCCACAATAAAGCCCACTTATTTTGCTTACTTCTACTATACACAGCTCTTTAAAGTTAATGTCATTTCCATACAATACCCCCAATGTAATATGCCTTAGAGGCAGCATAGATTGAATAAGTGACTTGGAGCCAGGGACTCCCAAGTTTATAATTTAGCCGCTGACTCACTGTGTGGCCTCAGGCAAACCACGTAACTTGTATGTCCTCATCTATGGTATGGTCTCAATTTTCCATTGTGTTGCACAACATGTAAGGAGCTCTGCTCGTGTTCAATAGGAGCTTAACCCGATGGTGAGTGGGTTACAGGATCCTTGCAGAGGGTATGAGGCTTAACACAGCTCCCACTTCCCAGGTTTTGTCTATTCAGTTCAATCTGCAGGAGATTAGTCTTCACCGAGCTGGTCCAGGTGGGCATTTGGTGGAAGCATCTCCATCTGCGCTTTCTGAGTTGTGGAGAACAGTCTGTCTTGGTGCTGACACTGAAATAATGCTCTTCAGAAACTTAAGCAGAATAACTGGGAGGCTGTCTTGACTGAATGCACAGGCTGCTTTGCGCTGGACCTGCAGGAAACTCAGTTAATGTTGACCCTTTCAGCTTTCCTCAGCTCTTTATGTGTATCCCTTCATGTCTAAGATGGTCCTCTATCATTTGCCTTTGCATACAGTGGAGAATCAAACTCTTGTTATGTATTATTCTAGTCACATGGAGAGGAGAATGTGGACAGCTTGTGTAGACAGTGGATGAGGAACAGCGAGACTTTTTCCTGAGGAACAGCAACCCCTAAGAAGTAGGTCCTTCAGCATTTAGCTAGACCTGGGAAGGGCCCTTTTGCAGCAAGTTCTGGCCTGATGTAGACCTCTGTGAATGATACCGCATTTGTGGGATCATAAGAGTAGAAATATAGATTTAGAAGAGACCATTTTTGTCCTCATTTCCAGTCCTCCATATTGCAGGCAAATGTACACTGGCGGTAAGTTCAGATGTGTCTGCAGAACATTTGCTACCCAGGCCACAACACATCCCATCTCCCAGACACCTACAGCCATCTACCGCATGGTTTTTATCTGCAATAAAAGACCAAGCGTTGCAGCTGAGTTCTGTCATGGAAGGAGAACAAGACTGACTCAATGGGCTGCCAGTGGCCTGCGTCAAGAACAGGGCAGACACGGTGAGACTGGGCAGATCTAGAGAGACAGGGGGTCACAGCCAGCCTTCCCCTCTCTGAAGGGGCCTTTGTTCAGCCAAAGAGGATCATGAAGAACACCCTGGCTTCAAAAAACATCCTCTCTCTTTTTCATCCCCTGTCTACACAAGCTGCCAATATCTGATCACTTTTTGACCTCATGCAAACATTTCTCTTGTACAACATCTTGCAGCACAACCCCGCAGAATCACCGCACTTTTTGTGAACTACCATGTCTTTGCTCTTTTTTTTTTTTTTTTTAATCTTCCACTTAGTAGTTTCATGTGGTGCCTTTGTGGTCTTGTCCTGGAAGACGGGTTACCTCAAAGGGAGTTTTTCTTGACAGATTTTTAGTTTTAATAGCTAGAGACCCTCTAATGTCCTCACACTGTTTTCCATATTGCCCATGTAGCAGTGCTCATGTGGTCCCAGTTTTCTATCTGTGGAATGGCAATCATAGTGTATAATATCTTCTAATATGTATGTGATTATAAAACGCAGGAAATCCCATCATGATCCAGTATTCACTGCCAGTTAACGTAATAGTTTTATGGCTCTGAGCAGACGTGTCACTAGAACAAGGATCTGGATTTGTGTCCTGCTTTTAAACATTCATTTTCATCTTTAATTTGGGTCCCAAACTGAACCGTTGGAAACTTTTGTTAGCATGAGATACTTGTAGAAAAATCTTTTATTGTGAATGTGGGAAATATTTTGAAATATTTTGTTTGTTTGGGCTGTTTCAACACTAAGATGTACTTACAGTTGTTCTTCATTCACCTTGTGGAATTTGTTTTCTTTTGGTTGCTTTCTTGCTGGCTGGGCTTCCTTGTCGGACTGAATCTCCGTTGTTTCACCACAGATACACAGATCTCAACATGTATGTGTAACTCCAGCTAAAGCAGATTCGTGTCAGGCTGGCTTGACCTACAATAGTTTTAATTTGCTTAGAACTGACCTGAACAATTTTCAGATCACATTGACCCAAAGTTAAATGCTTTCCTTCAGTTTTCCTAAGGGAAAATGGAAACATTTCAGGAAAATCAAGCTTTTCCTAGGGGCAGCACTGTCTTTGTACAAAACAAATTTGGAACTGAAAAAAATAGGAAATTTCTGAGCAGCTCTACTTGGCCATTCTCTTGATTTGATGTGAATGCTGTGGAGCTATGCTGCTATATCAAAAAAGAAAACCATTTCAATCCATGGGAAACAGCAGTTTTAATTCAGCATTACACTATTAAAGAAGTTTTTCTTCTGCCATCTAGTCAATATTAGCCAGCCTGCCAACTAGTCTAACAAGGTGTGAGACAAGCCTCATAAAATTAGGGTGCTTTACCAAAATCAGAGTGGGTGATAACCCTAAAAATTAATACCTACAAGGCACTGTACAGCCAGGAGGCTGGTGGAAACAAAAACCATGCTCCTTTCTGCTGGAAAACATGTAAAATTGACACTGTGCAGCAGATTTTATAGTGGTTTGTAGGATTTACAAGACATACTGCAAGTAGCGCTTGCTAAAACTGTACAACTCGAGACCTGTGGAGAGAAAAATATCTGCAGGGATGGGGACAAGCAGTGTCAGCTGTTCGAGAGAGGCTCTCTGGGATGCCTTGGTGGGGTGAATAAATGGTGCTGTGGTTTGGTTGTCAAAGATAATGGTAGAGGCAGAAGGTTGGGGTGGTTTATAAGTTAATTCATCTTTGGTTTTGATGAGAAAGTCTTTACTTTTATACTTAATGCATAGATGTAATATTAAGAAGAGCTGAATGTCTGTAAAGCTCAGCTAATTGACTTTCTGAAGTATCAGCTAAGTGATCTGAACCTCACAATGGTGACTACAACATTTGTGTACTGGTGAGTGGCTTTCATTGAAGACCTCTGAAATGTCACTAGAGCTGGACAGACTTTTCAATCATGCTATTTTTTTATCTATTCCTTTTGCCAAAGGCATTTCCAAAGAGGATCCTGAACCTTTCCCTAAAGCTATTCTTGCACATAAATTCCTCTCCCCTGGAGAGATGGGGACACCCATGTTGCAGTGTTGGTGGCTCTTTGGGTACCAGCTGGCAGAAGATGCTGGTCCTGGAAGAAATTATATTCCATCACCACTGCTCCATGGTTCTGCCTTTGCTTTATGTCCAAATCCCACCAACCCAAAAGCATGAAGGACCAGAAGCGCTGCTGGACCAGAGCTTTGCTCATGGCCGCATGGGTGTCTCCAAGCCACCTGGTCTGCTAGGAAAAGACGACTTTCTCTTTAATAACAGATGGTGGTAGTGAGACATGAAAATTAGGACATATTTTCATTTGATATTGGAGTATCATGAGCATCAGTTATTTTGGGAAGGAGTCCAAAAAATACTTGGAGAGAGTCTAAAACTGCAGATGAATCCGCAGGTTTATTTTATTGGGTGATTTCAGTTCTGCCAAATATTTGTAGTGTAAAGAAATCATAAAAATTGCTGGTGGTCCTCGCCTGGCGGGTACTTCTCACATATTTGAGACAGTTGTACGAACTGTGACAAGAATGTTTGATCTATTAGCTTAAAAACAAATTAGAGTCTTCAAGAGAAATAAATGAAGTATAGATGGTAGAAATACATTTCTCTTATCTTAGAGAGACCAGGAATTTTTGCCCCCAGGCTTTATTTGCATTTAATTATCGCAGTTTGGATTTCCTCTACTGCATGCATGGAGGTTTAGTCTGTCTCATTCCATCCTCTGTTCTGAAATAACATTAGTACCTGTTAATGATTATCATTGTCAATTATGTATTCTGGTTACATGCACATTATAAGAAATATCAGTTTGTTTTAATAAATCTTCAAAAGGCAGCCTAAACCTGTGCCTTATCTCCTTTCTACTTTGTAATTCATTTATTTTTATGGTTTTATATGAAAGACACTGCATGCTCCCAGGGACTGTGAATGGTATCTACTCAGCACTTGAATACTGAGATGACAGACAGAAAAGGTTTTATTTAATATAGCTTTCCAAATGAAGCGAAAGGGTTGTGTATCTCAAAGATACGCAGAGAAAGAAGTGAGAAATACAGGTCTGGAAATCCAAAGACTCAGTTATATGCATAAAAGAGAGGAAACTTAGATGCACAGTGAACCCATAGGTGATTTAGTGTGATGCATACTAACTTGCAGAGTGGCTGATGCTCACCGTGTAGCAATCATTCTTTTTCTAACTTAGATTATTTTTTGCTAGGATTATGATTTCACTGTAGTCCTGACCTGGCAGAAGACTGATTGCTTCACTTCCCATTGGTGTGTAGGGAACAAGAATAGTCCCGTATAAAAAGTTTTTCGCTGCATTTTTAAGAAGAATTTTGGTTTGAGTTGTGCAAACTTAATGTTTATGCCATTTGCTCATACAAATTTTCAGGATTATTTTCATTCGCTGGACCGGCACTGAAATGTCCACTCCAAGAGGAATACTTTAACCAAGCATTCTTTATGTGGTCTTCAATTAATAAACAGGAATACGCCTTTCTGACCCTGTGGGTAATGATTTTTCTGTTTGCTGCTACTGTATGTAATCCAAATGAATAGGGCATTTATGTACTGTCCTTTCATCTGGGATATCAAAGCACTTTATAAATATGGACCAATTGGTCTGATGTGCAACCACTGAATTGTGGCCTTCTCGGAGGTGGCATGCGGTTGACATTTTGGCTAGCAAAGCACATTTGAACATCAGAAACTGTTGGTTTTCTCAGATATGATAGGCTTGGAGGTGTGTGTGTGGGGGGTGAGACTGAATTCGTCTCTAACACATACCTGCCCCAACACTGGGAACCAACACCACTACCTACTTTCCAGCTAGGTAAAGTATGGGCTTGGCTAAGAGCATGACAAAAGCATCTTCCATCACAGAATCACGAATTTTAATCCAGCCCAAGACGGTGGCTGTCCAAAATTATTACCATATGGTAAGCTGGTAAATTGCCACAAGAAAATGAGCTTGGTGGTCCTAGATTAGTTTCATATGGACAGGTGTCTACACCACAAAACCACCATCATAACTGCTACTAGCTGTCGGGTTTCAGAAGGGAGGTTCAGAACTGAACGGGCAGTGGTAACACAAAGGATCCTTCTAGAGGTGGGACCTCGAACCCAGAGAGGTGAAGTTGTTTGTGTCTGTTGAGGTGTTTCTTGACACAAGTGGCCACTTCAGTTTCATGAGCTGTCAGCTAGCTTGTATGGTGCTCTTCATCATTGTGGGAAGTGCTTTCTCTTACCTTTAAACAGAGGCCCTATCCCTCCCCTGTGTCTACCCCATTAAATGAAACAAAAAAATGAGGAGTATTTATTGAAGGTATTAAGTTCAGACCACACAAGTAGTCTTTAACGTCTTTGGTATGACTTGGAAAAGCCTCCAGGAACATAGGACTGGAAGGACCTTCTGGGTCACTGATTCCAACCTCCTGCTATTGCAGGCTTTCACTTTGCATAATCCTTTTGAAAATCTGACTAATCTCCAAAAATGTGGACAATCACAGGAAACCTTGAAAGCCCTCTCTATAAAAAAGGTGCCAAATCTGTTTTGCACTTGTCTAACACCTTTCACCCAAAACTTGTAATGAGTTTTGCAAACATGGAGTTAAGAATTGCCATGCCAGTGGGAGGGAAGGATTATCCTTACTGTACTGGAGAGGGAGAATTTGGGAGACAGCAAAATTATGAAGCAATTCTCAAACAAAGCTCTTAGTGGCTTGAGGACTCTGGTTGAAAGAGTGGAGATGGTGGAGATCATAGAATCACAGAATGGTTTGGGTTGGAAGGGACCTCAAAGATCATGTAGTTCCAACCCCCCTGCCATGGGCAGGGACACCCTCCACTAGACCAGGTTGCTCAAAACAACCTTGAAGATATTCAAGTCCATACAATCAAACCAATTAGACATCCAGGATTTAAAATCAGAGTTCCTGACTATCTTTTTACCTGCCTTTTAACCACTGGACCGTACAACAGCTCAAGATTTTCGACCTGTCAGCCTCGCTATTTTTTCCAGAAGAAATAGATACTACATCCTATTTGTCATGTGAAATAAAATTAGCATCATCATATATCACAGTTAAGTATACTCCAGGTGGGCAGGAGATTCTGTTATAATGAGGGAAGACTATCAGCAGCAGATCATAGGGGGTTTTTTATCTATAGAAGATACAGCTGAACCATCAAAGAGACATAAGCTTCCTGCATTTCCACAGAAGCTTTCTGCATTTCCACATCATGAGAAAAATGTAACTGAATTCATCCTCAAACCCATGAAAACACACATTCCTTCTTTAGGAAGAATGAATCCTGGGAAATGTACTGTGTTGTATATGTCAGGGAAATGGTTTGCTTACATATCTAAGCCAAATCCTACTCTCAGTCCCATTGACTCTTGACTGAATTTGACCTCTCTGATTTGCTAGCACATTTTTTAAACTTAGAAGTGAAATTGATGGCAGAGTATGACCCTGGGGCTATTCATCTATCAGCAGATCATGGTACAGTTGTAAGGAAAATCAATGGCATTAGGAAGCAGAGAAACTAGTACCCACAACCTTGAAGCACCACTGCTTAGACACTGTTTCAGGTTACTGGTGCTAAGATAGGAGCACAGGTCCATCTTTGATCAGCACATCTCATAGAGTTTCCTTAAAATTTGTTACTTTAGGGGCTGATCCCACTTTACTACACAGTGGATAAAAATCTTTCTGTAGATTTTATGAGACATTTAGGTTGAATTGCAAGATTGCTAAATGAATCTAATTCAGCACTGGAAGAGGGAATGCACGCACTCATTTCTTGTGCAGATGCTATATGGGCAAAAGTTAGTAAAATTGTGCTTGCAAACTTGTCTGCAAAACATTTGGAGTTGAGGGCTCCTGGGAGGACGCGAAATCCAGGATAAAGAAGTGCAGGGGCCAAACACTGGTGCACCCAGTTGCGCTGAGAAGGATCAACCCCAAAGATTTTCAATACTTGGAGTAAGCAGCTGGGAAGTGTGAAGGATTTTATTTGCCTCCATTGATAAAGGAAGGAAGAAAAAAAAATGTGATGGCTGTAGAGTATGTTTCCTCAGGCTATGGTTGTTAGAATAGTTCATTTCATACAGTATCTCTACAGGACACATGTAAGAAAGAGACAAAACTGTGAATTTAAGCAAACCTCAAGTGCTTTCTCACCTGTTCAGGGTAATTTGGCCTTTGATGGAACTCTGGCAGCCTGAGAAAGAGAGCATCTGCCATGGCATGGTTGCATATTTTTGAATCTCTTTAATTAATTTCCTCTTTGAGATTTCTGTTTGCTGTTTTTTTGATGGATTCATTTTTCTTCTCTCATCAGAGCCATGCTAGTCAGAGATAGACATAGAGCTTAAATTATTTTTCCTTAAGGTCAAGTTAGGAGTGCTTGAACTGGGGACACGTCCTCATTTGGGGGTCCTAAAAATTGAGGTCTATCTCCATTCTGGAAAGCTCAACTTCAGGCAGCTTTTTCACAAACGCAGCTCCCAAAGTCCCATGGTCTCCCAACTATGTATTTAAACACTTTACTGACTTTGAGTCTTGGAGAGCAGGGATAAATACCAAATTTGGGGTTGTCTCTCAACCCAAATTTTGAACATCCTGCAGATTGCAGTGCCTGGATTTCATTACAAATGACAAAATTCAGGATAATGACAATGTTGGTGCGTGCATCTCGGCTGACTCACAGCACTGCTCCACATTTGGATGTTTGATTCAAGCCCCATCTCTAATTATAATGTCACAGGGACTGGCCAAGTGCAGTACCTCTGTCTGACGTTGTACACAGCGTGCTGGACTGTGTATTTTGTTCCAAACCTCTGCTGCTATTACATTGAAAGCATTAGCTGTAGCGTGAGCTATCCAGGGATGATTGGGGGTTCTTGTAGCCATTTCCAAAAGCGTATCCACTTTCACAATGCCCAGAGAGTCTGAGTGGCAATGTTGTCTTGAAATGGGCTTCCTGGCTCTGTGGCAATATAATCAACATCTATGGAGCAGATGTATAGACGGATGCAGGGTGTTTTTTCTTGGGGTTTTTTTGGTTTTGTTTTTGTTTTGCCTTGCAATACTTAATTCTTTCCCTTCTAAGCCAGGATACTGTATGAATTTGCTCATTGAGTCACTTATGGACTTCAGCAGCTGCACCTCGGCTCTTCTACATCGCCACTTCGCCAGCCTGTCTCGCCTCGCATTCCTGGTGGCGTCCGGGCTCCTTCTGACCTTGATGTCCTAATAGTCCTGGGCTAGCGCAGACTACCCAGCTGGCTGTGTTCCCGACTCACGGTCCTTGTTAAAGACAAAATGCCGTCTTTTTACAGCTCAGTTTCTTTCCATAAAGTTAATCAAGTAGCCTTCCTTTTACAAGGCAGCTCACCCTTTGGTCTTTCTTCCTCCTGGCGTGCTGAAGATTCCCGATGCTGCCAGAATCCCTCCTGTTTTTAAGGCAGTCCCACAGGAAAGAGAGAAGCCTCTTGGCATAGAGAGGAGGCTTTCCTGTTAGGTGCATGTATTGTGTCCTTAGAAAACTTCAGCTTTCCATTAAAATACATTATTGGAGATATCTGTGTATTTCTATTAGAGATGAGTCCAAGCCATAAGGCTGGATGCAAACTTAGTCAAACCATGAGGCTGCTTAAAGTTGGGAGTACAATCTCGATGTGTGCTTTTTGGCTTGAGCTGCTCTCCTGTTTGCACAGCATAACACAAAAGGCATCACTACGCTGTTGGGAAAGCTGCTGACACAACTAAGAAACCAAGTGGTAAAGGCTTGTCATCAAAAAAGCAACAAACCTGAAGGCAAATGGGAACCTGGTGGTGTGAGTAACTGTGACCCCCTGTCCAGCCACACAGAGAAAACTTTCTCTTCTCAATAATCACCAGGTTTTATGAAAGAAAAAAAAAAAATATTACAGATGAAGCACAGAGCAAAATTTCCCTGCATTCCTCTTACTAGGGGAAAAAGAAAAAATCTCCTTCTTTGGACTTAGTCTGTGTACGTCTTTGCTGTGTACCAAGCTGCAAACTGTGGCCTCTCATTTCATTAATTGACAAACATCATCCCCTAAACATTTCCAGGCACAGTCATTTTCTTTTCTCAGGTTTACTCAGTGGTTCTTACTGAGGTTTACATTTTTCCACGCATGTGCTGAGAATAAACTTGCCTCTACAATCTCATCTCTTGTGCTATGAGAAGTTTTGATAATGTAATTCATAAGCAACTTCATTTTCTGGGTCTTTCTCTTTTTGCAACTCTCCTGGCTTTGACTATTTACTCCTCTCTTTGCAGCAAACTGCCCTATTTCCCAAATACCACAGGACTTTCTGAACTGCAGCAGTTCATTCCATTTGTCTCTCTTTTTAAGGGGCTGATCTGTCTTGAAGAAATTTTTCTCATTTAAAAATAATTTTGCTGTGGTTTTACAGTCAGCATGGTTCCCCCCCAAAACCAAAAAAAAAAAAAAAAAATCCTTGCAGGCCTATTTCTTCTCCTCCCATGATTATGCTGGCGTCATGACACTGATGCTAATGGAATTATTATTCCTGTTTTACACCAGTATATATGAGACCAAGGTCTGTAGGGTGGGACGTACTCAACACCTTCACAAAATCATATCGGGGGCTCAGCCAGAGGGTATCTCCATCTATCAAAAGGGATCTCAAAGTGCTCTTTCATCTTCAAGCTTTCAAACAGGGGAATATAATCACCCACCAGCAAGACACAACAACCCTCAGGGTGAAACCTAGCAATACATTTAACGTGTAGAACAAGGCAAGAGCAGCACAACACGTCCCTTTAGGAATGTAAGCAAGGAATACTGTGTCCAGCTGAAATTAGTCTTACTATTTGCCTCGTGGAAAAGCTTGGGAAGCCCAGCCAAATTCGGGGCTCCAGTCTACTAGAGCAGCCGTAGTGAGGGCAGTCTCTGTTCCCCAGCGCTTGCAGTCCCAGTGACAAATAGCAATCAGACCGCGGGCCAGCAAGAAGTTGAGCCAGGCAGAACTAAAATATCCCTGTTGGAGTGCGGTCCCACGAGGCCAGTGTTATGTCTTACCAGAAACAAAGAGAAGAGCACATTTCCACTCTCAAAGACTTCTCTGTCCCATTAAGGAAAACTCCAGACTACAATTAGAAAAAAAACAAGAAAAAGAGACGCAGCCACGGCGTGCCAGTTTGCATCCAAAATGCAGCCTAAAAAAAGAGGGCATACTCCCAGGAGAAGGCTGGTAGCACCCTCTTGGGCTGGCGGCTCCAGCTACCTCGCTCAGGAGGGTAGGAATGTGACCCTGGAGAGAGACCATCCCTCCCCCAAACCCAGAGCCTCTGAGTAAATATTGACTCGGAGCGAGGAGTGGCTGAATCATTCCTTCCTGCCCTGACGAGGTGTCTCCCTCCACCCAGCGAGCATCCAAGCCCACCCTGCACAGCCTAAAATATCAGACGGGAGTTGGTACCTGTGGTGATCAAAGGCCACCGACTCAGACGGAGACACAAAAGTGCCTCTGTGCAGGACTGACGTGTGTGTTTGCTCTCTGAGTGGGTGAACGTCTCCTCCAGTTAATTCTTCAGGAGGACACGGAAGGGTGGGTAGGTGGAGGAACGAGGGACCGGGGAGCTCCTAGTGCTGTTCCTCCATCCTTGTCATGCACATCACACCCGAAATTCTCTGACTGCTGGTACACAGCTGGTAAAGGTGTTGTGCCATACACAGTTAATGGTAAAGCAAGGGCCTGGCTTAATGAAATCTCTGCCCCGAGGTGCATTGAAGCAACAGTGAATTTGTGAGAAGGGGTAGGAAAAGGTCCAACTGTCTCAGTTGTCCAACTGTTGTCATATAGTTGGATTCAATCATATGGCGAAATGATCTGGATCATATCCTTAGATCAATTCAGATCATAATCTAAGGGTATTAAAGTTAAGCACAGAGAAGACCTGGGAGCCAAGCGGTGGTGCCCAGTGACTGGAGCTGTGAGTGGGTGTCATGTACATTTGGGTGGCTACTGGCTAGTGTAATCAAACTGGACGTAGGGGAAGGCTGAGTTTAATGTTGCAAACACAGGTCTGGGTTTCATTTCAAGTCTGCTGCTGATTTCCTAACTGGGTCACCGTGCCAGCCTGTAGCACAAAAATGATAGGTTCCTCCTTTACCGAGCTGTCACAAGGCGCAAGGCTTGAAGGTTTCAAAACTGATTGAAGATCTCCAAGAAAAAGGGCTGTGTAAGAAAAAGCATATGCTATGGATCTCTTTATATATGCTACATTACCAAAAGCGCTGTATTTATATATTTCAAAACTGGGCACTGGGTTACATTTTCATTCCCCAGTACAAAGGCAAATACATTCCAAACAAAGCAATGTTGTTTCAACAAAGCAAGGGTTGAAATCTCTCCAGGGCTTCATTCTGTCTCATTTAGATCGGGCATAAGATCTTAAAACAGAGTTTAGTGGTCGGCCGATCATGTTCCTCTGGGAAATGACAGAGTGGTAATTCAAAAAGGGTAGTGAAGTACAGCATTGTCTTGGTCTGCAGGACTGTTCTTCAATAAAACCAGCGGCTCACCCAGCTTACAGGAGAACATTTTGTTCCAAAGGAGCTGTGGCTCTTCATTAAACAAAAGAATTCACCTCCGGCTAGACTTGGGTGTAAAATGAAAATGTTATTGGAGACAAAATGTCTTTGTGAAGACAGCATTTCCATGATGTCTGCCACGATTGCCTGGGCATATCTAGCAGTTGAAATGAAAGATAGGACTAAAGGTACATCTCCAAGGCACCCACTCTGCATTTATTAAGAACTTCTTGCAGGCTTGGGAGGTGGTTTCAGCTCAGGCCAGGAGCCCCGAGCAGGGGATAAGCAGCCTGGGTCCCATCTGGCCATGGGCTGGCACTCACCCACTTTGCAGTGAGGGCCCAGATTTGATCACGAGTGAGTTGAATCTTTCAGGACTTTCCCGAAAGCCTTTCCTTGGAGTAAACAAGTTCCCCCACATCTGACAGAAGAGATTGGGAAAGAATCCCAGGGTATCTAAATAAAAAAATATTACGAGATATGCCTCCTCCCCTCTGGCTCTCCCGACACACTTGAGAAAGTTCACAAAGAGCAAAGATGCAGTAGGGTCATTCAGGGAAATAATTCATGTCCAGACTGGCATAACTCAGGTGTTCAGATATGGCTGTCTCCTACCCAGATTAACTCTGTAGGAAAGATACAGCCTATACCATTCCTCAGCATATGAAGACAAGAAAAAAGCACCTCAGGCTGTGCAGTTTCAGGGGATTTTCATTACAAGATTATTTTCCTAAAACTGGCACCATCCGTCTGGGGATGAAACATACTGGGAAATATATGAAAATTTCATGAATTACATGAGTTAGTTCCTACTTTTCTTGCATACTTAAGTCAAGATCATTCCCTTGTCATCTTCAGATCACCTAGGGGCTCTTTATTGTACAGCCAAAGTGTCCACTTTTAGCTTGACAAGCAGGTTTTGGGCTGCAGATTTTTAGGCAGTGAAATAGCCAAGCTAATCTTGCAGAGACACTCTCTTGTGCTTTGTCTGATCATGGCCTCCTACTCAGCCTCTCCCTCTTTCACCCAAATGTTGCTCACCAAGGAGGGTCAACAGCCGTGGTTCTGCTTAAGATCAGACAAGAGACTTCCCGCACTCTTTTTCATCATCTCTTCCATTTAAGTACTGAGTTTCCAGAGTTTGAGAATCGGTATGAGATAAGGACTGATGGACCATCGGTCTGGTATGGTATAAAATTCTTATGTAGACTCTAATGCTTAACAGAAGCCTTGTGCTGGGGCAGTCAGATAGTATATACCCAGGAAAAGATATAGGTACTGTGTTTTAGTGGGGACCACCGGTGTGACAAGCCTTTGAGAGGGATAATTCCATCTAAAGCATAACCTGGCAGAGGTAACCCAGCCGGGATGCAGTTTGTTTCATTAATCAGCCCAAGAGCCATGCAGTGTAGGCAACAGAGGTCTGTCCACTGCTGGCTGAACAATGTCCTTGCTGGACCTTCTGTAGGAACCTGAAATCTCATTGACTCATGTGTACTAAATTTCCAGACTTGACTCACTGGCTACTAAAACCATAAGATTGCATGGTGTGTCTCATATTTTTCCTGGAAAAGGTTAATATAACTGCATTTGGTTTATTAACATCTGAATCTGTTTTGAAATCTCTAGAGCGTATATACAAAGAAATTGAACTAATCTCAAACCAGCAAGGAAAAAAAAGACCCAAACGTCTGGAACTTCAGGATTTGTTTCTATAATGTTCCTGGTTGCCTCCAACTTTGAGCTAAAGGCGTAAGATATACATCCTAGGTCTTCTCTTTTGCATCTCTTAGTACCTGCTGAATTTCATGCAATCACGGGTTTATTCTATGGCCACGTGTGGCAGGAAGTGCTATTGAGAAAGGTGCAGAGTAGATACTCAGGTGGTTTCAGAGAAAATGCTATCTGGCTGATTAGTATCAAAAATCTGCTGTGTAAATGGAAAAACTTCCTCACACAATGCAAAACTAACCTGAGAAACTCATTGCTATAGGAGTTAATTAAGACCAAAACCTTGCACAGGAACAAGAAAAAAAAAAAAAGAAAAAAAAAGTAAAAAGAAAAAAAGAAACTGGAAAAATAAAAATAATTTAAAAAATGGATGGGATGTTTACAGGGCTAATAAGAACATAATAAGGACATTTAGAAACACAATAGTACTCATTAAGGAAAGAAAACAAGACTCTCAGAAGAATTTAACGTGTTTGAAAGGCGATCTGCTTCAAGACAGGAAAAACCTTTTGTTGTAGCTAATGGCTAGATTCATAGAGGTAATCAAGCACCAGCTCTACTTCCAGTTGCAGTCCATACAGATGCAGTCTGTTTTGAACCTGATCTTAGATCAAATTTGTTGGCCTGCATTGTATAAAAGGTGATCGTAGACAGTGGAAACATCTGTCCTGGGCCAGAAACCTGATTCATTAATGGAATGTCGAGAAAATTTCCTACAGCAGATGATGGCATAACTGTTACTGAAGGTTTTTTGATAGCTTCCTTTGAGGCAGCACTTACTGACTATTGACAGAGGCAAAATAGAAGACTAAATGGACAAAGTGGTCTGATCAATTATAATGCTTTCTTCCTCTTACTGTTTCTTTTTGGGTATCTGGAAGTAGCTGTCAGTCTTATTTTTGTTTCAGAGGACTTAAATGCTCTCTCCAGCCACTTCTCCATCCTTATTAAGTTTCTGAGAAGGGGACCGCATATGGGTGGAGAAGAGAAGATGTCCTTCCATGGCTACGGGGAGGGCTGGGCTAGCAGTCTCCTTAAACACAACAGATTTTTGTGCTGTGCCTTATTTCTGTGCTGCAAAGGGGAAGGAAAAAAAAGGCTTCCCCAATTTAAGAAGATGCATTAATTGAGGGGTAGGGTAAAGGAGCTATCAGAGGGCTGCATTGGCAATGTCGGTTGATGGGGAAGATGAAAGCGGCCTTTGCTCCTGGCTCCATTGTGGACTTCTGTCAAGGCATTTCATATTTCATGTGTTTCAGTCTGGCCCCCATAAAGTGCAGCCAGTGTGAGACTCGTCTGTGCAGCGCTTTGAGCACAGTGGGAAAAATGTGTTAGGCAATGAATATTGTCATGAGGAATTGCCTGCTGCCCAACAGTATTACCTCTCCAACGTGCCTACCTCCTCTTTTCCCGTTCCCTCTCCACGCTGAGATGTCAGGGCATCCTCAGGGACTCTTGCGAAAATAACAGGAGCTGCTGAGCTCTTCGAAAAGTCTGGCTTTGTCCCATAGGTGTCAAAGAAGGACCTCAGGTTCTTGGAAAATCTTGTCCCAAATGAATGTAAAAAAGCACATTTTGTCAGGAAGTGAATAAAATCTCACTGAAATTAAGCCAGGGACAAAGATGAAAAAGCAGATGGTCCATGACAAACTGTGAGAACAAATTTGTTCGCATGACATGGGAATAAGTATGTATTCATAACAGACTATTACTCAAGAAATTTTGAAAGAGCACAACTCCACAGGAGTCATAATGTGATTAGTCACATAAAGCCCAGTCCAGCTAGGCCTGGTGTATTGTACCTGAAAGAAGAGAAACAGACCACAAAACAGACAACAATTTAAAAAAAAAAAAAAAATTTCCAAAGAGATGCATGGCTTTATGAAGTCATAAAAACTCGTAAGCAAATTAAAATCTGTAGAGTAGCTCGTGGATTGCTATTAGGTTGCTTAAAATGCAGGACGTCAAAAGAAGGAGTCTTGCTGAAGTGACTCAGCCAATAGGTTTTTAATTTGACAGCACAGAGACAGAGTTGGGGTATTTTTTGTGAAATGTCTGGGACTCTTGGACAGACTTTGCCACATGTCCTATTACAGCATAGTTCTGGTAATCTACAATTATTTCCAAAATTCCTTTTTTTTTTTTTTTTGTCTTTTATTGTGGCAGTGACAGGTGAGATTGAATTTGAAAACTAGAGGAAAAGGGCTGATTGTGAACACTGTGATCCATTAATGTGTTTTTTCAAAATAATATTTCATACAAGACCCCCGATCTTGAGTGGGCATATTTAATTACATGAAATCACTGTTGTCATTAAAGATTGCAATACTTTGGTATATACAATATTTTGGGATATTTCCATGTATGCAGAGGAGTGGATTCCTAGGATATAAATGTGATTTGCTTTATCTAAAAAAATAATTAAAAATAAGCTTACCTAATGCTTTTATGAATTTTGTATGCATTTCCAAACCGCTCACCCAAAAGCACATGAATGTTTAGAGCCAGTTTAGCTTTCTAAAAAGAAAAGATGCTAGACAATATCTAGAACCAAATTCAGTTTCTGAAACCACACATATGCAAACACTGATCCTGGAGTGCTCACACTGATGTTTTTGTTCGGACCTTGTCTAACGTAGTGTCCGGTAGTCTCTCTCCCTTCTAAACTTGATTTACAGCTCGAAGCCCTTCTGAGCGTGACTGCAGACCAGCAGTGGGAAGCAATGCCGCTCTGTGTCTGAATCAAACCTCAGCAGCACAGGAGGGATGGCTTCAGATTCAGATCCCAAAGATGGACTTCGTCCGTGCAAAAGCCGTACCGCCCTCGCTTGCGCAAACATTGCCATTGGACTTTCATTTACCACAAGCTGTTAGGACTTCAGTTTCACTTCTTACCAGAAAGAGGAGGCAGGTGTATATTTAGACTTTCTTGGGAAGCAGCTGCAAAACAAAGTGGGAGTGCGTGCACGCACTCAGTCTCACATGCACACATGCAGACGCTGCTAGCTTTAGAGGAACTTCATAAACCTGAGCAGAAAGGACAGTGCACAAAGGCCTCTTGCAGGCTACTGTGTCATCGAAGGGACTGCATGACTCATTTCAACATCTTAATAACCTTATCATTGAAATAGGTTGTGTGTTCAGTGCTGGCTCACTTAGATTATCACCTTCTGAACCACCAGCTTGTTTCTTGGAGCACTCTAGGGGCCTAAGTCTCTACTCTCTTGCACCTTAAACCTTATTTCCATGGGTTTATGTCTTCCACGGGAACACAGAGGCAGCACTACATGTCTACTATTCTGATTTGATAGGAAATTACTTGCTGCATCTGTATATAAAGTGAGGAATCCATCTCACCCAGCTTCAGCCATTTAGAAGTTAGTCAGCCCACCTAAGATCATTGACTTAGTCCTACAAGAAGTGCTGGAAGGGGAGTGACAATCCAGACCATGATTCTCCCACCCTTCTCAGGAACCTGATAGCTTGGGATGGCTTGTCCCCAGAGGTGCTTCTTTCTCAGCTGGAGCTGGGATGACTGCCTTGCACTAGATGCCAACTAAACAGCTAGTGTTAGATGAGCTGAATCCCATGCAGTGTGCTCACCAGTGGAAAGTCATGCCCCTGCTTTTCCCTCAAGGTTTCTCCTTCACAGACCTTTCCCTTGTTAGCTGACAAAAGACTAAGAAATCAGAGTTTGCAGCAATTTGGCTGCAAGGCAGATAAAATCAGTAGTCAAACAAAAGCAGCTAAGATAGCCAAGACTGCCTGAAAAGTTAAATGCATGCTCTTCTCATACAGATGAATGCATTTAAAATAACTTTAGTTTCCCCATTCTCACAGGGCAGCCCATTAATCTTTTGGTAACATCCATCATCATGGGTAGGACAAGTACCAGGAAATCTTCTACTGGAGGTGCTCCCCTGCTCTCTCTCATTACTCTGTCACCTGGCCTATTTACAGTCCTGTGAGTTTTTAACACCCCAAGGTCCTCCCAGAGGTGGCAGTGCAGAAGTATTCCCTGTTACTTGCAATTAGGTAACACAAAGATGTGTAACTGCTTTCTGTTTGGGAGATCCGTAGTAGATCAGAAGGGTGGTGCATGTCAGACATCCACTGTTTCTAAGCTGCGTAACCATCTTATTTTCATACACCTGGTGTAGGAGTTCTCTTTTGAAACGTAGGCATTTTCAGTGCATGGCATCCACACCTGAGTTAGTTATCCTACATTATTCCCAGCAAAGACACGGGGACAAATATTTCTCATTGCAGCAATAAAGAGGTGATGCTAGACCTATTTAGTCCACTGACTGTGAAGAAAGGCTAGGGAATTAGATAAGATGTAGACATTTATACTGTAGACTGCTAAAGCTAAAGGTGACCTGAATCCCATCTCAGTAAACAACTCCTCCTGAAGGGTGAGGCCAAGCTCTCTATGCACTCGGTAGAAAGAAGTAAGTGACTCTGAGGCTGTTCAGAGAGATACAACCTATGTATCTACTAAGCCTTCCCTTTGGGGGCTTTCTCTCAATATTCAACATAAAAAATGCAGGTGCTTTCATGGAATTTCTTCACTAGACACTTACGGTTCAGTTGTTTAGATGAAGTGGATCCCAACCCAATTTTTCTGAGTCTTGGATTACCTTCCCTCACTGGTGAAATAACTTCTCTTCTAAGCTACAAGCCTGCCTTGAACAGTCTTTGCATGTGGGAGTATGCTATAGTGCCTACCCATCTTCTGTAGACTGGGTGTACTGGAGGATGCTGAAAGACCATGCACAGGTGGGTTGATATATTTAGAGAAGTTCACTGTACTTGTCTGAGCACCTTGTCTTCAACATCTCTCTTCTCTGCAGGCATCCATCCATCCCCACTTAGCTACAGCTCTGTATAGATGCAGATCTAACACCTCCTGGAATGAGTGTGAATCTGGATGCTCCAGTTATGAAGACTGTCTTTCTGCTGGGGCTGTACAAAAAAGTGAAAAAAGCAAACACTAGAGTTGTGATGACTTGCAACATTCAGATAAAACAAACAAAATTAGAGAGGAAGGAAACAAATAGAATAATTCTGTTATATATGATAAGCAACTGGAGTAGCTAGCTCCATTCCTCAATGTGATTAGGACTTCCATATTCTTGGGCTTTCTCAAACATGCCCTAGCAATTTTGTGCATGGAGAAAAAATATTGACCCTAGCTGACACTGCTTGGAGCAGGGCTTGCGACTAGACAGTCTCCAGAGGTCCCTTCCAACCTCAGCAATGCTGAGATTCTGCAGTTTTCATCATCGGTTTGGGTCTTTGGATGTTGAGCAGCTGGGTCAGACCCCATCCAGACAAGCAATCGCTCTGGGAGTGCAGACTGCACCGCGTCAGCTGTGCACAGACCCGGCCGTTGATCTGAGTGGTGCAACAGCTTCCACATGTCCTGGAAACGCTGGGCTCTCTGCACGGGTGCTCAGACGCCCATGTGGAATTTCTTAGATGGAAGTATGGGAGCCTGATCAAGCTGAGCAAGATGTGTTTAAAAGGCTGCATGGCATAAATAAATCTTAAGGGGGGATTAGGGGGATGACAAAGCTGTGGCTTCTGATAGGGAAGCCATGCTGTTTGGAAAGATTACAGCTAAAAGAAGCGCCTTTGGAGACCAGATTTTTGTCTCTATTTTTGTCTATGTTAGTTACTACTCCTTGTAATTTAACCCCAATTATTCTTTAACCACTTAAGAATAATTATTTGTGACAGTTATTTGTCACAGTGCTACAGCAGATTACCTCAAGGTTTGTTGAGCTTCCTCCGCTCTCCAATATGTGGCACAACATTACACCTAATTTGGTTTGTTTGGCCAGCGTGGACAGGGATTAGCCATGCTATATATGGACCATTAAATACTGTTCTGGTTAACAATATGGTTGAGCCAAACCTGAACCTTTCATCTCACCCTTTGCAAACTTTGGTGGCTTGGATGAAAATGGAACCTGGACTTAACCTGTGCTTTATTTTTGGTTTTGTTTTGAAAAAACAAAACCCAATCAATAACACTTTGGAAACCCAACATCCAGCATCCTCAGCCCACCTCTAGTGAACAGGAATCGAGCGCCTCTGTAGGCAGGGACTCCGTGTTGGGAGCAAAGCCAGTACACAAGGGAAGGAAGCTGTTTCAAGGAACTTGCAGTAACTTTCCATAAAAATCTCAGGGACTTAAGGGCATGCTGAATTTTGTGTCATAATTCCCTCCAACAAACGTGTTTTGTCAGGGAAAACATGGTGGTCCCATGTGGAATAAAGATGGACTTTTGTAGGCTGCACATCCAATTGGTTTGGTGTTAGAAATGACAAGGAAAAGCCGTCATTTGCTTTTGACTGGCAGTTTCAGTTTGCTAGCTGGAATACCAAACCAGCCAGTAATGAAAATGGATTTCTCACATCAGATTTTTTAGATGCCAGAAATAATAATAGTATGGTGTTAACACCTCAGTACTTGGCTTTCTCTAGGTTGTCTTAACCTAGATAAATCTATTAATTTGTGTCTTTGTATCCACAGCAGTGCCTTAAAATTTGCACTTAATTGCAGCAGAAGTAGTTTTAAAATCCATCTGTCTTACACTGACCATTCCTGTAGCATCTCACCACCTTCTGTATAATGTGTTCCCAACGCTAAAATAAAGATCAGTGGCATGGTATAGTAATTCCACTTACGCAGATCTTTGAGGCTGTTGAAAGGCTAACATTTCCTATTACATTTCTGGCTTTCAGAATGATTGTAAAAATAGGATCATCCTTACCGTACAGTATTTACCAACTGAGCACAGTGGGTAGAGCACCTTGGACCATAGCGTGGCTCTCCAAGTCTTTGCATATTCCCGAGGCTGCTCTATCATCCTACACTGAATATGTTGAGCTCAGTCCAAGCAAGCATGTTTCTAATGACTTCAGTGGACATTGGATGAGGTCCACTGAACTGCTTGCAAGGTGGCATAGCTTTCCAGCTGGGATGTACAGTGTCAACAATTTCTTTCTGAGTTTCTTCTTTGTTGATTTTCATAGCTGAAGCTGCTGAATGTCTACAGGCAAGCATCTATGTCTAAGTTTGTGTGAACTCTGTCATACTTTCACACAAAAATTAAAATTATTGAAGACTTTAAGCCACCAACTAGCTCTTACTGATGCTGTTCAAATGAGAATGCTGAGAACTGGGACCCTCTATGAAGCAGTAATTAACTTTGGCTCTGGCAGCAGCCATCCAGCCTCACATCTCCATGGGAGATCTGAGTCAGTTAGGACATTGCCATCGTTACATGACTGGCCAGGAAAACAGTAGGTAATTCACCAACTAGTGCATACCTATGAGACATCAACCAGAAAAATGTTAAGGCTTGTTCGCAGGCTTTATGAAGAATGAGAGTGGAAGGATAAATTAGATTCATAATGTTAAGTTGCATGTTTACCTACAGTAGGCTTTTGTCTTTGAGTATGTCTGTTCCTTTCTAATTGGTCTACTAAGAGCATCACTACCAGCTGATGAAATTCCCCCTTGAGTGAAAAAGGCCTAGTCCTACTGAAGCAACAGCCCACGTATGTAAGTACACGTGTGAATCAAAGCTCATGATGTGTCTTCTTTGCAGACTCAGAACCTTGCACGCCTGATGCTCCACCCGCTGCCACTTCACCACCAACCTCTGAAGAACCTGGACCTTTCACAGCTCCAGCATCACCCTCCTCTTCCTCTGACACTGGTACTGCATCATTTTCACCACCGTTACCTGCTTGTGTTGCAGCCTTACATCCTAAACCACCTCCTATTCCACCATCAACATCAACTTCTGCTGCCACTGTTCACCCTGGACTCCCTTCTCTTCCTGCACCACCTGCTTCTACTCCATCCCTGCACCCTGGACTTTATTTGCCGGTAGTCCCACCCGGCAGTGCCACCCATCTCATCAACTGGCTGCCCTTCCTCGCTTCTGCAACACTCGCCACCATGCGAGGGAAGGAGGAAGACCAGCCGCCCATAAGAACGGGCTCCCTGGAAGGCATGAAGCGCTGCAGCAGCACACCGCCACACCCTTCCCATGATGGAAATCCCCAGGCAGCACCCATGGGAGACAGGGCTCCAGGAGCTGCTTCCTCACCGCCAGCTGCCCACGCCATGCCCCCAAGCTCCGAGCAGGCATCAGCAAATGTGAGCGACATCCTGGCAGAGCTGCGGACGATGAACAGCCATCTCTCCGTCATCGCCCGAGCCCTGACGCAGCTGGCATCATCGCTGGCACCGCAGCAGGATGCGCGTGGCACCCCACCTCCTTAGTGCCAAGCTCGGCACCGGCTCACCCTGCTCATAGGGGCTGGCGTTGGCTGGGGACAGCCCACGGTGGAGGTAGGGTGGAGGAAAGGGACCCTACCCAACCCTGCCCGTACCATCTGTGCCAGTTCACTGTGTTCTCTCACACCGACCACGTCTTCCAGTGGGTTTTTCTGTTTGTTTGTTTATTTCTTCCTTGTAAATGGCTGCATATATTAAAAAATAGTTTTGTGGTCTTGTTAATAAAATTGTTTATATTTCTTGCATTCCTTTCAGATGTGCTTGCTCCCCTCCTCTCACCCGTTAACCACACAAGCTCTGGTAGGAATCGGTGAGGTCTCACACAGAGAATGAGGAGAATCTGAAGTGGTGAGAAGTTACCCATGATAAAATGCTCAGGGAGGTGACAAAACCCCTCTGAGCAATGTGGGGACACACAGACAGGAAATAACACAATAAAACTCTGAAAATTTTTCCTATTTCTCTCCATCCGTGCTGCATGGCTTGGCTCTGTTGAATTTGGAGCCCTTCCCAGTGCACTAAATCTCAGGGGTAATTGTAATTACCAATGCAGGTAAGGGCCATGATAAATTGTTCAAGATACAATGCAGGGTAGTTGTCTAAGCACTGTTTGATCTGAACAGCTACAAAACAGCCTCATCAACCTCTTGTCCTCCGAGAGAGCCGAACCGAAGGCAGCGCGGTGCTTAACTGAAGTCTATCTGTTTTATTTGCCAGTGGTGCCTGGGGTTCTTCAAGGGCATAAATTTACAGCAATTAGGCAGGCACATGCGGATAGGTCCCGGTATTTCACCATCTTTTTCCCATTGCCAAGTTGCAGTGGCTTGCCTAGAGGTGGCATTGAGGGCGTGAAACCTCGAACAATCCTCTTTGTGGATGGGCAAAGAGCTCTTGGGCATGAATCCAGGACTCGCCCCTCTGAGATGTGTGACCCAAAGAGCAGCTGGTGAGGTACCCTCGGATGCTGCCTGGCCCAGCGGAGGCACCAGAGATAGGAACCAAAGGTTGGGATGCGCTCAGCACCCTGGAAGAGCCCCAGGAAAGACGGCTCAGAGCTCTTGGCAAAGCCATTTTGTTCATCTCAGCCACAGTCTGCCCATAGAGCAAATATCCATCAGTCAAAAGAAGGTATTTTCCCAAAGGTGGGCTAAGCACAGGGCTGGCAGTGGCTGAGCCAGGCTACGTGGCTGCGCTGTCTTTCATCCCAATGAATTAAAATGAGACAAATGTTCGTGTTAAACAAGAGAAAAGAAATGCCTCTGTGAAGTTCGGTATGATCTCGCCTTAATTTAGCTGTGCAGCCCTCAGATATCAGGATCTGAGGCCATCTCTAGGAAAAACCCAGACAAACAGACAGATCGCTAGATAAGATTAAAGAGGAAGTATTCTGTCTATTTGCAAATATTTCTGTTACAGATGAGCCCAAGCCACAAAGATTGAATGAATATACAAACTTCCCCAAAGCTCAGGTGTATTTGAATTTGAGGTTTTGGTTACTGTATATGTATTTCTATATAAACCTATCCATGTATTTGTGTCTGTACCTGAAAGACAAAGCAATTGCCCTGTTTGATCATGTTTTTTTACCTAGGGCTGATAAGATTTTTTTGTTTTTCCTCTGATATGCTTAGCAAAAAAGGTGAAAAGACAGACATTTCATAGATGGCCTTCACTACCTTTTAGTTTTATGTGTTTCAATAAAAGAAGATAAAAGGAGTGTCTTAAAAACATTTTGGCTTTTGATTTGGCTGTTGTAGTCTCCATAAACTAAAGAAGCAAGAGTAAAGACAGTTTTATCACTTCCTCCTTTATTTAGGAAATATAGGGCAGGAAAGAAAGGGGGAAACTCTATGGTTAAAAAAAAAAAAAAAGAGGAATATTTTTCATTTCAACCCATCTTTCCCTCTTTCAATTTAACATGGTAGTAGATAAATAGCATCTTCTCCCACTCTTGATAGTTTTACTTGATTTATCCTGTTGTTTTCACACAGTAACCTTTCATGAGCTAATATTGACGAAACTCTCAGCAGAGTTGAGCAAGACACACAGCCATATTCCTCTGTACAGATAACTTCAGAAAATCCTACTGTGCAGCTGCTCATGCTTTATCAACCAAGGTTAGAGCTGGCTTCATTTAGGTGTCTAAGGGATTTGAGAACAGTTTATATAGTGTGCAGATCCAGAAAAAGCCTGAAAAAGTTGCCTATTGCATTAGATATTCAGCTGCGAAGGTAATGCTCTTGTTTCTCAAAGATGCCACGAATGTGATCCAGCTGGCAGGGAGGGAAAAGTGCTATTCCTGAGCCTCTTCCTAAAGAAACGAGATTTCTGTGGTCCTACAGCCAAAGATATTAGATGCTAAACACCCTTGCAGTCTAGACTCCGAGCTGTCTGGTCCTGCGGCATCCTGACAGCAAAGCCGGACCAGTAGCCAGAACTAGCAGCTTTCGGATTGACTTGGTAACTGCTGCTGGCTCTCGCATGGGTGCAGCGACTGGCTCCGGAGCCGACAACAGAGAGCGGCTGTCTGTGGGTAGGGTCCTGCTGAAGCGAGCACATCAGTCCCGACCGACCCCAGCCAGCCTGAGTCCAGCCAAGGCTCTGCTAACGCTGCGGCCACCGGCTTCGCTTCTGCAAATTCTCGTGCAGGGTTTGTGCACAGCCCATGCTGAGCTCTTCTGGCAGCGCCTGAGCCAGCTGGTTAAAAACCAGCTCAGGTATGTCTGGGCAGCCCCACCGTGGCACAAAAGGGCTTCACTGCTGTGCAAAGAGAGGTCCTGCCCACGGGCGTCACGTTCAATAAAGTGCGTTATTCTCTACTCGGTGCATTCAAGAGACTCACGTCTCTTAGGAATTATTTTAATTGAACCACTTAAGTCCTGCAAGAAACAAGTGGCTGCTCTGACTGCATCGCTTCAATGGCAAGAAGGCTGCCTCTGTCTCAGGTTTTCCTTGCTCTCCTTGCCTTTCATCTGCAACCACCCAAATTCGGCTGGGCGCTGCCAGCCCCGCTGCCTCTTTCCAACTGCTTAGCAGCATTACTCGCGCTGCCGAGCCGCTGCTGCACACGTGGTGCTCCGCCAGTCAAAAGCTGGAGTGCAGCTCACAAACAAAAGTTTCCTAAAGCATCTGAAGCCGTCAGCAGAGCAGCTGACGAAGGACAGAAACCCCGGTGCAGCTGGCACCGTCCCTGCACCGTGTTCCCGCAGTCTCCCACCACCTGCAGAGATGGCATGTCCAGGCTCCTCTGATGCAACAGAGCCTCATAACCCATGGCAAACGGTTCAGGAGACTTTCCTCTCTAAATTATTCATTTTGATACATCTCAGAGAGCGAGGGGCTGAAAGTTATAATGTCTTGGTGCATGTTCAAAGTCCTGTGTAGAAATAACCTCATGAGCTCACACTCCAGTTGCTGTTAAATTATTAAAAATCCCCTGCTGGCCTTCTCTCTCTTGGGACATCATCAGTGTCTCCTTCTTCCTCCTCTTCTACAGCCCTTTTTTTTGCGAGAGCAGCAATTTATAGGGCAAGATTCATTTTATAATTGACAGATGCTTCTTTGGATTTCAACTAAAGACATCCGAACCACACTGGATGAGCAAAACTTAAGGGCTAGAGGCCAGGGTGTTCTTAAGAGTCACCATCGGTGATCATCACACCTTCGTCTGGCTCCACCATCAAAATTCTAAAACACACCAATCTCATGTTCCACAGCTGCTTTATAAACAAATATTGAGGGTGGGTTTCAAGTCACCACACCTTTATCTAAAACTTGGTTTTTTTAGGTTCCTCTACAGCCATGGGGAGGCAGGGGCTTTCAGCGTGTGATTCATCCTAGCCTAAGAATAGTATTTAAAATAAGCAGGAAGGCATTTGACTTCTGGCAGTGTCCATCCCTCTCCCCTGACTATAGACAACTAGTTTAAGCCAGATGCTTGACTTCTAGATGGCTGGAGGTAAATGAAACAAATCCTCTGTTTGGTAATTGCAGTTCATTTCAAACTGGTGAAGCATCAATATATCACATTTATTTGAGCATTGATGAATGTGTGAGGAGCTGGAAGAGGTGAATGGGAGCTCAGGAGAATTGGACTGACAGTAAAACTGGAAACCTCTGCAAAATATCCAACTCCAGCCCCAGGCCAGGAGTTACGCCGTGCCAGGAGGGCACCCAGAGGGACACCCAGGTCTTTCCCTTCTCCCAGAGATTTAACTCCTCAGGATGTGGAACTGGAAGCTAAACAATTTCATGGGATTTGAGTGATGTACTCAGTGTCTGCTACTCCAGCAGGAATTATTTAAGGAGGCAGCAGGCTGTACAGTATTGTATTAGGCTGCAACTCAAGAAGGTGGGAGAAATCACAGGTTTACCCAGGAGGAATAGGAAGCCGGGTGGTTTTTCGCTTTGTTTTCTCTAGTGCACATTGTTCTTCCAATATTTGTACACACATTCACTGTAACGACACTCAAATCCCCCAGTAAAAATAATTTATAAAGAAGCATTGCTAGGGAGCGCATTCCTTCGCATTAGCCCAGCTGCAAGCTGGCAGCACGCAGAGCCTGGGAGTGAGCTCCCTCCTCCAGACAAGATGGTTATTCAGCATAGCTCTGTCTGGGACGCATAAGGCAGGTAGCCTCTGCCAGATGCCCCTGGGGACACCCATCTCTGCCCACAAAGCCATACGGCCTGTGTGCCTCCAGCTTCCTCCCAGATCTTTCAGTACAGCATTTTGCAGGGTTCTTTGGGTTTCTGTTCAATTTATTTCAGTCTGTGAGCAATTACTCAGGACACCTGTGTCAGGATATTGGTTGCACCCATAACCACAAGGCTATACCCTGAGCCCACAGCTGCCAGCACAGTGAGAGGTGCTCTTTGGATGTCAAGGGGCAGAAGATACTACGCCAACAGTGTGGGCAAGGATACCCTGTGGCCACGGCTGTCCCTGTCCCGGGGCACAGCGGTCATGCTGACGCATAGCTGTGCTGGGGAGGGGGTAACTGAGTCACCCTGCCAGCGACTGAAGCCACATACTTCATACCCATCCCATGCGTTGGGAAACCCTCTGCTCACATAACCCACAGGATGCAAAAGAAATACAGGGCCCGTCCAGCCTCAGTGGGTTTGGAGACCACTGTGCCAGAGAAGCACCGAGGCAAGGCAGCACCGCTCCCAGATTGCACGGGAGCTGAATGAGCCTGGACACAGCGGCTGGGCTGGGAGACCTTGCTCTCACACAACTCCACATGCGAGTTAAAAGGCGCAAAATTTTGTGCTTGCTCAGATGCTTCTGGTCATCTCCCATGTGGAATTTTCTTTCCCCTTGACAGACACTGCAGCTCTGTTCTCGACTTAGCCATGAACAGCTAGGCTGTAAGACGCAAGGCAATTAGTACTGGCCTTAAAGGAAATAAAGGTGCCGTACTCTGGGCCAGGTTTTCAGATGGCGTGAATGGATGAGATTCCTTTCTCCTGGGTGTGCCAGGACCACTGCACTGAGCGGTGCTGTCCATTTACTCCTCCATAATCCTGACTGCTTTCTGCCCCCATTTCTTTTACACCTAAGTTGTACATTTTCAGAACAAGGACTGGTTTTATTCTGCCATCGTGCAGAGTTTAGCATGAAAGGAGATTTTAAACACCATAACAGCACAAGTAATTATTAATAGTAAGTGGTATCATGAAACCAAAATCTTCCTCTCAATGAAGAGGAATTCAGTAATGTAGAAGTTGAAGACAGAAAAGTATACCACAACCTCTTACTGGGTTTTGCTGCAGACTGTCTCTCTAAAATAAGCTGGGCAGAAATAGTAACTTCTCACTACTGCTTTTGCTTGTGGAAGTGGTTCCCAGACACTTGCTGTACAACGTATAATGTCGACATCTGATTTGATCCACATCGTTCCCATCTACCACTCAGTCTGGATTTCCCATTTATCTTGAACTTTGGCTGAAATCTCATTTTATTCAGAGACAGATATTATTGAAACAGCTTTCATGAAGAGCTTTAGTGCTTATAACTGTCATTCAAAACATATTTTGAACAGAAGAATGTGGATTTGTGCCAGCTGAAGCACTTGGTGATTCATGGCGATGGCAACAAATTGTTTTTGTCACAAAACAAAAATAAGAGCCCCCTGGAAAAAAGTCTGAAAAATGCCAAAGAGTGTTTCTATTTCTTAATATTTGTTTTATTAAAGATATTAAAACCATGCCAGTAGTTCAAGAATTAATTGAAGCATTTTGTTTCCTCTGCTTTCATGCTTTATCCATTTCCTCAAAATTTTTGACAGTATTTATTTTGGGTCAATAGAAAATGACATTTCTTCTCCCCATCAGCAGTCAAAATATCAGATACTTGTACGGCTCTGCTAGGAGAATACACTGAATTCTTAGGTTAACTTGGCTATTTGTGAGCTGAAATCTAAACCTCATAGCTTCTTCAAGGTTCTCCAAAGCAGTGAAAGTGTTGGTGACACCAGTCCAGTGTCCCACGATCCATGCTATATGTCATCAGTGAGGTGGTATATGGTTCTATTCCCTAATCTTGTTGGGAAAGAGAACTCACAGGCCTTTAGGTGATATAAATTTCCATGGGACTTTGAGCTTTGATTGACCAGCCAGAGCAATTTGATGTGTTCCAGATGGGACCTGACTCCATGTATTTCAGTAAATGGTGGTAGATATTGGGCTTTTCAAGCTATGCCAACCAACATGTGATAAAAGCTTCCAGGGGCTTATTTATTTCTTCTGTATAAAATAAGGCAATTTGCACATTTTATGTTAATTTTATATTGACTATCACTCTTAGGAGGTAAGGATGTCATTATTTTTTAAACACACAGGGCTTTACTCAATCAGATTCATTTGTTTCCTCTGATGGAAGAAAAGGGCCTGAGGTGGAGAGAAGTTAAGAGCTGACTAGGAGGTTTTAACTGAAGTAGTGGGATGAATGTGAGCCAAGGAAAATTTAGGCTGCACATCAGGAAAATTTTCCTAACAACGAGGTCTATTACTACGTGGAATGGTCCCCCCAGGGAAAAGGGGGAAGCAGACTAGACAAAGCAATGAAGAACACATTGTAGGGAGCAACCTTTAAACAGTTGGGGAATGGACCAAGTGACCTAAGTGCATTTTCCATCTCTAATTTCTCTGACTCAACCATTACAAGGGTATACTGTAGAGTATATGACTCCTGTGCTCTGCCACATCAGTCCTGCTTTGGGAAGACATCCCGCAAAGCCAGTCCTCAGGATGCAAAAGATACAAGTGCTCTGACCTCCAGGCATCTTTGCTGGGGTCTACCAGGTGTAGGTTGCTCTTGCATGTGCCTTTGGCTACCCATGGCACTCACCCGGGGCCACGGGTTGCATCAACTCAGGTCATTTTTGACTGGACCTTTCTCATTCTTCAGTTTTTCTTTTCTTTGCATCTTTTTTTCCTGACTTCTTCCTCCTGTTTAACAAAGCTTGTCATGCTAAGGACTTTGGGATTGTCTAGTTTGGGGACAAGGAGGCTGAGGGGTGACCTAATTGCTCCCTGCAGCTTCCTGAGGAGGGGAAGTGGAGAGGGAAGTGCTGAGCTCTTCTCCCTGGGATCCAGTGATAGGACACATGGGAATGGTTCAAAGCTGTGCCAGGGGAGGTTCAGACTGGACATTAGGAAGCATTTCTTTACAAAAGGGTGGTCAAACACTGGAACAGGCTTCCTAGAGAGGTTGTTGATGCCCCGAGACTGTCAGTGTTTAAGGGGCATTTGGACAATGCTCTTACTAACTTGCTTTAGCTTAGTCAACCCTGAACTGGTCAGACAGTTGGACTAGATGGTCATTGTGGGTCCCTTCCAACTGAAATAGTCTAGTCTATCCAGTTTAAGTTTGCTTGGCCACAGCTTTAGAGGCAAACTCAAGCTACACAGAAACCTGACCCAGAGGTGGATTTTCTCAACATCTGGTGATGCCCATGTGACAGTTAACACATTAGCAGACATCCAGGATTGAACTAGGAGACTTTATCGCAAAAAGCTGAACTTAAGATGCCAAAACAGCCTACAATGCAACTGTGATGTACTCCTTTTCCCTATGGAATTGGACTGGATGGGCGCAGGAGTAGATGCATGCTATCAATGGTTCAGTCAAAACAAGTGGGGCTCCCTAGTAATGAGGAATCGTAGAATCATAGAATCATAGAATGGTTTGGGTTGGAAGGAACCTCAAAGATCATCTAGTTCCATGGGCAGGGACACCCTCCACTAGACCAGGTTGCCCAAAGCCCCATCCAACCTGGCCTTGAACACTTCCAGGGATGGGGCATCCACAGCTTCTCTGGGCAACCTGTGCCAGTGCCTCACCACCCTCACAGGGAAGAATTTCTTTCTAACATCTAATCTAAATTGACCTTCCTTCAGCTTAAAAGTTATTCTGATTCTCAAATCCTGTATATTTAAACATCAGGGGCCTTCTGGTAGAGTTCTTGAAGAGTTTTTTATAAATCTTCTTTAAAAAAAAGTTGATTCACTAACAGCAGAAAATTTCTGTGGGAAGGGCCAGTTTCACGACATTACTCAAGGAAAGGTCTCCCAGAATTTTAAAGTGATCATACTCCAAGTTGGTATCTTTTGGCATTTTTAAAAAAAAAAAAAAAAAAAAAAAGGATTTTGTTGTTGTTGTTGTTTAAAAGCAGAGTTTCTTTTCAAATTTTAACTTTTTAGAGTATGACAAAAAGCACTCCTGATATAACTTGGAGAGCTGAACTTTTTTTTTCTTCTTCCTAGAAAAAAAAGTTTCATATGCCCAACTACAGTGAACTTTGTGTCTGAGTATTTTTATGGCCTTTAAAAAAATAGTTAAGAATATCAACATTTCCATGGAAGAGAAAAATACATCCCTCTTTGGCTAATTTATTGTCTGAGCAGGAATTGGTTGAAAATATAGGCAAGATAATGAAGGGTCTTTTCTGCTGTGTCTGTGCTGGAAAACCTGCATTTATTCTTAGTTTAAATCTGGCCCTGAAAACACATATTTTGAAACAATAATAGGTATGTGATAGGACAGATTTAGTGTACCATGTATAAGGCCAGAGGAGCTGTGTAAATTTCTGACATACATAGATTTTGTTTGTGCAAGTTGGATTCAGTTTTTCTTTTCGGCAACCTTCAGTAGTGTTTAGCTCTGTAGTCTCAATTCACATCTATTTCTTCTATGTGTTAGGTGCATGCATGAATGCACTGACATCTAACAACAAAAGAGCAGCTTCATGGACGAGAGGCAGCAGACCAGGTCTATATTCAGCGAGAGCTGACTGCAGACCATAAAAAATACATATGTGAATGCAAAGAAGAAATGGCTGAAAAAAGCTTCTACAAAAAGTGATTACTTCTACATGTTAAAGGGGAAAAAAAAAAAAAAAAAAAAAGCAGCCAACTAAATAATTAATAAGTAAAGACTTTAGAAAACGCACTGGGACAAGACAGGACAAATATCACTTACAGAGGAAAAAAGAATGTCCATGTCAGTAACACCTCTACCAACACCACTTTCGTTTTACCAGTTCCTGTCTAGCCGGGAACTAATTTCTTTACAGTTACTGAAGCAGAGTAACCACAAATCAAACAGTAGGAAAATGATAACCTGTTGAACTCCATAGAGGCCTCTTGAGTGGGTTTGGTGACATCTGAACTATGCTTAGACAGTTGTGAAATGTCTAATGTGGGTCAGTCAATCAGGCTTTGCCCCTGAACTTGTCATTTTGTGAGAAAGTAGGAATAAAAAAATAAAAAAACACAAATATTCAGAAAACTCCAAACTGTTAAAAATTATTTATGAGTAAAAGTTGGATATTTCTTGGAAGGTGACATTAGAAGCCTTTAATATATTATGAGAATATAAAGCATGAGGGGGAGTATAAAGTGCATGGAGAGGCACTGTTCGCGGGAGTTTTTCAAAGTTATGTTCCACTGGCTCAGGCTGCACCTCACGAAAATGAAACTTAACAGGCCAATAAATATAGCACTGCTGAGCAAAAAGAAGAAGAAATCATACTAAACTCTGATTATGCTGACAGCAGCTGGCCTATAAATTATTGTCCAATAAAAACTATCAAGATGTGAACAAAAATATCCCAGATCTCCATTCTGGGAAGAAAAAACAGCTTGGAGCTGTTCCAGCATAATAATTCTTTTTTTTTTTTTTTTTTTTTTTTTTTTTATTGTGATCACGTAAAGGTCTATCCATTTGGCCAGCTTCATCCCTGTGCTTCTTTTACACTCACAGTTCTCTAGAAGAAAATGTCTATTTTTAGGAATTTCTTTCTTGAACATATTTAATGGCTGAAAGGTGTAATAAAAGCTTTGGCCCATAGCCTTGGCCACTATAACTCATTGCATTTGCACCAAAGTCAAGGTAGCCAATCTAATTTACATTAGCTAAACATATTGCCCTGAGTTTCTTTGAATATTTCATTCATTACTATAGACAGCCATGATGTAGACTTGCCATGGTTGCACTGATTTCTAGGAAGTTACAAAAATTTGTGCTGCCTGGAGGTCTGTCTCATCACAACAGAGAAAATTATGTGGGAGGTTTTGGTATCTCTTGGAAATCACAGAGATTCCCCCTCTCTCTTGCTTATTTCTTCCTTTACAGTGCTTTATATCGGAGATTTCAGTGAACGTGAAGGATTTTTCTCTACAGCAGCAATTATAAAATTATAGAATCCTAGAATAGTTTGGGTTGGAAGGGACCTTTAAAGATCATCTAGTTCACCCCTCTGCAATGAGTAGGGACATCTTCAACTGGATCAGGTTGCTCAGAGCCCTGTCCAACCTGACCTTGAATGTTTCCAGGGATGGGGCATCTACCTCTGCCAGTGTTTCACCATCCTCATTGTAAAAAAATGTCCTCCTTATATCTAGTCTTAATCTACCCTCTTTTAGTTTAAAACCATTACCCCTCTTCTATCACAACAGGACCTATTAAAAAGTCTGTGCCCATCTTTCTTCTAAGCTCCCTTTAAGTATTGAAAGGCCATTAGTGGAGTCCATGTGAATAAAATGGGAGGAGAAAAGACACATTTCAATATGATCTCCTTCTTGTAAGAGGTCTCAATGAGGCTCTGAAGGATATATTTTTATTTTTCCATTGTGTTATATATGTAACCTCACTTTGACAGGTAGAAATTATATTTCTGAATGCAGAACAACTCTATTGTAGGCCTACTGCTATTCCTGATAAATCCAGTAACTTCCTAAGGAAACTCAGAGCACTCTGCCCACTACCCATGCTGCCAAATGGGGCAAATCCAGCACCAGTGGCAAGATGTCACAGCAGGCAGGTGTCTGTCTTCTTAGGTGAGGGTGGAGGTTTGGTGGAGTCCAGGTTCTTGCAGGTCAGTCAGCAGGCTGATTTGGAGCAAACTACTTTGCAAAGCAACTAGAAGGGCAATGCTGCCCAAAACCCCTGTTGTTATTATTATTGCAACTGGGGAGCCAGCTAACGTTCATAACTAATGAGGCCACTGCCTTGCACTGTCACAAGCTTCCCATGCAAATGCAGCAAATGACTTCTGGTCAAAGCCAATACGAGGTGTAAGTGGAACAGAGGTGTTCATTCCAACAACTAAAACTCTTTGTTGAATTAATGCTTTAATTTTGTACACACTTTCTCTTAGAGTTCAAAATTACTCTCAGGACTACTTCTACCCATCTCCAGACTGCCAGTCTTCACAAGACTGAGCAGATTAGTGTTTAACTCACATTTCAGCCCAGACTACATGTTCCTGCATGAACCCATGCTGATAGGTGCTCCTAGAGCAAAACTAACACACACTCATGGATGGAGGATCCTCACGGTACAAGGTGGCAGAGATGGCTTTTGGTCTGTATAACAGGTTGGTAATTAAAGTGCTTTCTAGGGAAGAAAATCTGAGCTCCCATCCAGGCTCTTCCAGAGACATCCCATCTCCCTGGAGCTTCTACTGGCATTAGAGTATTGGACTACAGATGCTCTCTATACCACATGTTGAAGAGAAAAAGGGAAAGGTTATCTGGCTTTTGTTTAGCACAGTGGACTTGGCATTCATCTGGGAAAGAGATTGCAGGGTTGCCATCCTTGCTTAGTAAGGTTGCTTTAAAAAATAAAAATACCTGGTTTTTAATTGCTTTTTGTTTAATATCCCAGACTTTTCTTCTGCTAGACCCTTTTGCTCACCTTATTGCAAGCCATGCAATGATGTGTGCATTCTCTGACCGGTTCATGATCTCTTTGAGGTAGGTAGTCAATCTTGCATCATGTCAGGGTAGATCTAGCTGCTAGTGAACAGGTAGCCATGATACAGAGTAGATCCCTCTTGAATAGAAAGGGATATCTTCATAGTGTAGCCTAGCAGACTCCTTTAGACTCATCAGGTTTTTGTCAGCAAACTACTAATTCTACTTAATAGTAAAAAAGATGAAAAATCATAGAGGAAAATGGATCATGAGAACTCAGGTTATGGTCTGCCCCCCTTGTTTGAAAGATGCTATCTCTGTACCACCCAAACCCTCCTACTATCCGTTTGGGTGATGACTGGGAGCAGCACTAGCTCAGACTGAGAGTGTGCCACCCACAGTCACTGGTACTGTTTCCTGTTGGCATGGTCCTCCTTGGTATGAGCTATTCTTCTGCTGAAGCTCCCTCACTTCTTCTTACAAGCAGAAAGCAGAAGTGATATGAGTCACCTCACAAGACCACCTGCTAAATTCTCCTGTGGTCTTGAAACAGATGCCACCTGCTAATAATGAATGTAAAGGTACATGTCTTCAGAATATTGTTCAGAAGGAGAGACTCTTTCTTCAGGATTAATTTCCTGAGGAGAAGCAATAAATACCAAAAATATGAGTACCCACCTCCCAGGAGCCCCCAAATTCTGAAATTTATTGTCTTTACAGACCACATATTAAATATTTTTTGTTTGAACATGAGTTAATTTTCAAATTTGTCTTGAACAACATGTATTCAGGCCCATTTTCTGTCTCATGCAAGACCCTCTGAAACTTAGAAAATAGAGTCTTATATTCTGGCTTCCATTTCTATTGTCTCTCTAAATCCTTTCTTCATATCATTAATTACTTGCTGAAGCAGTGACTGAAACCATGCAATGGTGATAGCCGGCACACTGGGGAAAGACAGCCGGCATTGGAAGTTGGTAGCGAGTATTTGTCCACCATTCTCATATTTGTAACTTCTAACCAAAGATTCAGAAAGAAAATACTCACCTCTTCCACATTGCCACAGCCCATGTAATGCTGGTCTGTCAAGCTGATGTGCCCCCAAATCTCTTGGACTTACGACTGAATTTTTGTAGAAATAGTAAATCTGAGACAGAGCAAGAAGAAAAGTTACTTTCATCTTTTATACTCATCAAGTGTGGGACAGCTTCCAAATCAATGAGTACATGTTATTCCCTGCCCTCAGGTTTGTCTTGTTTTTTGAGTTACTACCATGAAATAACCAACTGAGACCCATAGATTTTAACTAACCAGTGCAAAATACAATGTGGTCTTTGAAATCGCTTTCAAATCTGTCTATGGGTTAAACACTAGGAGTTTCTTGCCTTTGAAAATCCTTAAGCAAAGACGCCTTTGCCTCTAAGGAATGAGATTTTATTAATGTGCACACTTGTGTATGTTAGTGTGTGCATGAATATATGAATAAAAGTATAGACAACTATTTTACAAATGCTTCTTATAAAGACATAAGTTTATGGAATTAAAAACAGTAACCTTAGTGTTGTATCTCTGACCATGTAATGTATGTCAGCATTTAGTTGATGTGTACTATTCAAGAACATATTTACTACCCAGAAGCATTCCTTATTTTACACTCTTACTTCCTGTACATTATTTCAGGAGTTCATAATTCCATAGGCGTTTATTTTTACTTTTTGTTTAAGTGGTAGAAGAAAGAACAGAGTCAGGATGTATTGGCTGGCCAAACTCTGATGTCTTTACTTAGATCTTACTCAGATAAAACTGCCCAGGACTGTAGAAAGACCTGCAGAAAGACTACAGGAATTAGCCCTACAAATGCTTTCCTCGTTTCCAGGAGGTAAATATATATCTTTGTTCTTTTATCTATTTGTTGCCAGGGTGACAGGGTTATACAGTTTGAAAGTACAACAGTAAGGCCTTAGGGTGTCACTTTAAGATAACCAGACACTCAGTTTTGTGTTTAGCTTCATTATTTTATTTTTACTTTATTCATAACAATGTACTACTGAAAAATGCCTATTGTCAGCTCCAGGTGTGTTTGCCAACATTAAAGAGCATAATCACAATAAAAGGAAAGCCAGGAGCTATTCCACCTCCCACATGCCAAAATTAACAAACCATAGCAAAAATTAAAATCAACAATACTTTACTTCCCTTCCTCCCTTCTTCTCTCCATCCTCTGTTCTCTCCCTCCCTCCCACAAACTCTAATGATTTCTTTCCAAACCCCGGGATAAACAGATAACCTGCTATATGAATGTTCAGTTGATGCTACAAAAACATAATTTTGGCCCTGTTTTCAAACCACTGGCTCTCCATTGACAGTGTACTGTAGGCAGATCCCCTTTTTCACACTCAGAGAAATCCTATAGCATGACTTCTGTATCATCATCCGACAGAAGGAATTCCAAGCCTTCATTCTTCCATGGATTTTGGAGACATGCAAATCTGTAGTTGTTACCACAGCCAACAGTACCTCTTGGGTTTTTACTCCTCTTTCTGATTCAGACCTGTATTTGAGACAGGGATTTTTCAGGAAAAAAGTAATACCCAAATGTGCATATTTTCCAGTGAATATGTTCTATCACAGATCTTAAAAGCTAATTACATGCCATACTTTGCTTTCATGGTCCTTTTTTATCTGACTTCTATAGCTTCAGGTCCCAGTCATTGTTTATTGTAATACTTTGCTGGTCACACTGATGATCTGTCTGTTATCAAAATTCCCTTCTCCATGTGGGCACCAATTGACTGTTGTCAAATGACCCATAATCTTATCCTTCATAGGTGCTGCACTGTGAGGGGTTCTGATCCTTTAACCATTCTCCTGATCTGATCCTCCTCATGGTTCTCTTGAAATTTCTGCACCTTTTTGTACTTCACTGTGGTGGGCTGGAGATCAGACTCAGACACAAAATTCCGAGACAACCCATAGTATTTCTAGTGTGGCACATACCACACAGTAAGTACACTTTCTATTCTTACTCACAATTTGCTTATTTAAATCCAAGCTCTGAATCTATTCTTTCTGTTGCATCATGGTTAGCTCATGTTCAGTTATTCTCTGTAATTTCCAGATCTTTTCGGGAAGTCATGCTTGCTAAGCCAGATTGGTCCATGTTGTGTTCTTTGGACAGAATTTGGTCACTCTAAATCCCAGCTACAGTAAAATCCACTTTCAGACCAAACCAGCATCCAGTCTGCCTGTTTTCCATGTCTGCCTTGTACTGCTCTCATCTAGATTCACTGAAACCCTCCCTTTTTACCCTGAAATTTCCTTAGGTTCTTAACTATAGCTGCTCAGATATGCATGCCCCCAGGACCTGTCTCTGGCTGGATGTCATTGAAGACTCAGTTATGCACACAGGTCTGCCTAACCCCCCAGGGAAGCTTTAAAAGTTGGTTTTATTTAAATAATGAGGTAATCTTTCACTTTTTCCTTTGCAGAAAATAATGGCCTAGCCTTCACTCCTGGCCCCATCAGCTGATGGTGTGTATAGATATACTAGGTGAACTAGGTTGGGATAGTGAGTTGAACTGTCAGTAGTGAATCTGGGATAGTCCCATAATTATTGCAGTTGCTTTGACATCCTAAAACAAGTTTACAGATTCATTGCATACCTAAAGGTTTCAATTTGGCTTCCTCTTTTCGGCAGAGAGCTGCTGTAAGCCTGTTGGATGTGGGCAGAGAAATGTTCAAAAGCCACTGAAGCAAGCATCAGAGTCCTGTGGCTAGCTCTAAATGGCAGAGGAAACTGAAAAAACCCATGTTTTAATCTATGCTAGGCTGCGCACACTTCTTGTCCTATGGAAAATGTGCCAGTTCAACACTGCGGAACTAAATTCACAGCAGGGTCCACACATTGGCAGAAACAACCAAACTTGCAGTATCAGCAAAGGTGGGAAAGCAGTTGCAATGTCCACAGCTTTCTTCTCTCAGCTAAGCAGATGGCTCAAGTGTATTTAAGTCACCTGAAGTATGGCCCTATGTGGTAAAAGGTAGCTTGGCCTAGGCAGTGTTAGGACATGCTGATTCAGTGCATTTTCTCAGTAGCTTATTATCATTGGACCGCCCAGAGGGCTCGGATGCTAACCCCAGCTGCTGTAGACCCAAAGGAAGAGCAGTCCAGCCCTTGTTTGGATTCCCCTCCGCTCTGCAAACTGTCAGGCTGAAGCATGAAGGTATGAACAAAATTCAGTAAAGCTGGACAAATCCCGTGAGGCCCCAAAAATGTCTTTATCTGAAAAGGCCGAGGGCTTTGCCATCTTCCACTGGCATTTGGCCACATGTGGTGAGCCAAGACAGGTGGTCTGCTGGGTTGGAAGACGCACTAAGACAGTCTGGTCTGCCGGACGCATTGGCATGAGCGATTCACTGAATGGTACTCTTCTCCTTGCACATGAATGAGTCCAGTGCAATACAATGGGGTACTGTGCTGCTGAAGAAGTTGTTCTTCGGGTGAGACATTACACTCATAAAACTCAGCGGAGGTCCTGACCACTTTGTGGGCATTAAAGATCCCATGACTTCTAGCAATGACTTTGGTGTCCTGGCCACGCTCCAAGTTGGAACGCTTTGTCTCGTTGAACTCCCTATACAGCTCCTATTCAGAAATGTTGTCTTCGTAAAGTCTACATTTTGCTGAGCTCATGTTAAGGTGCCATTTCAAAGTTGATGATAAAATGGAAGAAGAATTGTTAAAACAATTAGTGACGATTACTGATAATTACCTACATGTGGTTGGTGTATCAGACTCAGAAAAATACCTCGGAATGAAAAATGTCATGTAAATATAGGGTATTGCTAGGTCTCTGGCTGGGGTTTTGAAACACTCAGAACTTCACGTATGGAATCACACGTATTTGATATCAGAACAAGAAGTGCTGTTGTGGGGCTTAAGATCTTAAATTCAGATCATGCACTGGGTAAGTTACCAGTAATGCTTGCAAGGATATGAGATCCCTATGGAAAAGTCTGCCCAACAAATTTAAATGTGGTACTTGAAGCAGCTCCCTTTGACAAATGGAGCTTTGAATCATGTTCATCGCTGCAGGAGGAGATGCCCACCACACTTCCCCTCACCATTTGGAAGAGAAGGTCAGACACTGGCAAGACCAGGCCACTAAGTCTGCTACAGGCAATTTAAATACAACACATCAAGATAACATTTGCTTTTAGCTTTTCATTTTCACAGCCTTACGCAGTGAGAGCGGCTTATGAGGTCTCTCATTTAAAGCCTGATTTGTGATTTATAGTGATTTATAACAACACTAAAACCTCCCACAAAAGACAAATTAATACTCAGATGCTTTTTCAGCACCTCCTTTGAGAAAAAGAGTTTTGAGCCAGTGCCAGGGAGTGGGAGGCAAGTATTTCTACTGAAACACAAATGGGTGGCAAACTCTGGAATAACATTTTGGTATGAAATACACACTACATTTTTGGAGTCTTTTCTCTTTAAAGAGTCCGAACATTTCAATTCAACAAATTAAACATTCCCTAATAAAATGAGTTGGTCAAGGGGAAAAGAAAGAATTTAAGTTAAGGATAAGTACCCTTAAATGTTTTTTGCACATTTGTGTTTAAAGCCCACTCCCTGATCTGCATCTCAGTTCATGGTAGTTCCAAAATACAGAGTACTGTTTTTGGCTCTAGGCTTAATATTATATTACCATTAAAATTCCAACTAAATCCTCCAGGTTTGTAATTAGAACTATGGAGAGACCCAGGAGTCGAACACGAAGGATGCTGAACTTCAGCAGAGGAAATTACGGCACAATTTGATGTGAGAACTGTTGGATGAAATTTAATGGAACAAATCAGCGAAGCAGATGGGAGAGTATGTCCAAAGATCAATTAATACATGCCCAAGTGTTATGAGCATTGCCAAGTAGCAGTGCATTGAGATTAAACTGGGACTCTAACAAATGCAAAAGAAAGTGCAAAAACCGTATGAAGGACAAAGCAAGACTGATGGATTCATTCTGTAGAAGACCAGTGAGTCAAATACTCCGGTTGGAATAAAATAAAAAAAAAAAAAAAAAAAGGATTATTTGATGACCAGTTAGAGAAGAAAGGTAATCAAATTTCATGCTTAAAGGTATAAACTGGTAACCACAGGGGTCAGTAAGTAAGTTTTTCCTTTTCTGGAACATTGCAAAATTGGATGACAGGGTCATTACAAGGGCTGTTCTCTCTTTCCCTCTCTCTCAGTCTTCTGGCTTTGATTGAAATATTGGGTGTGTGCCAATCCCCAACCTAGACATAAGCTGATGCTCAAATGGTCAACTACAGCAAATTTTATTTTCTGTCAAAACGGATGAAAACCAAAACATAAGAAGAGATGAACCTGGAACCGAATAAGAGCCCAGTTCTGTCTTCCTTATTCTGGAGGGATTCCTAGTGCCTTGGATGGGAATTCTGCCCCAGCATGGACTGCAGGATTGACCTTTTACTGCTGACAGATGAGATTTTCTGTATATGTAACCAGGCTGCCAGGTGTTGTTGGCAGCAGTGAAGGCCAGACTGAGTATCTAATTTTTTTTTTTCTTAAAATTACAAGATAAAATTGCTCAGAAAAAATAGCCCAGAAACCTTAAGAAACCAAATACTTCCCATAGGTACCCTAGCCAATATTTCCCATTCATAAACAGTGACTCTAATAATTAAATGGCATTAATTCAGGAAAAAAAGACTAGTGGTGAGTTGGCAGCACTTTCATAATAAAGAAAACACCGAATGCCCCAGTGTCTTGGCCAGAGGCCCTCAGAATGGTTTCCAATCATCTCTGGTGGACAAAAGTCTCCACAGGATGTGACTTGCCCCCTTTCTTCACTTGTCCCCATCTTGGTTTATTGTTGGTATCACACATTTTGCTGCTTCTGCTGTACGTGTAAGCCAGGCACAAGGGTAGCAGTCCGTATGACTATGTGCATATGGCTCTAAGTTAATTGTCTAGACTAGCTATCAACAGAGAATAAAACAGATATTTCTAGACCACGGTTGACTTAATCTTAAAGTAAATGTTCGAAGCAGTTCAGATGTACCAAGTGTCTATTTCCTTCTCGTGATTGAAGAAAGCTCTAAGACAGAAATGTCTGCATTGTAGACATCAAAAGCTTGGCGAGATGAGTCCCATTCACAGTGCTGCCACTTCGCCATTAATGATCATGCCACTGGGGATATCTTGCAACTGTTATACCGTCTCCCATTCCGGGTTTTCTTCAGGACAGATGGGGATGGTTTTGGGCTCTGAGGATTGTCCTCAGTCCACAGGGACTTCAGCCTTGGTGATTGGAGCCAGGAGCTGGAGACACAAAAGGAGACCATTCTCCTCACCTTTGTGCTACCTTAAGAAGGAGCCACCTATTGCACACAGTCCACAGAGTAGGGCTTTTCATAGCTGAGTTGAGGCCTGCAAGTATCCCACTCTCTTCTACTCTTGCTAAGAAATGAAGACTGATGTAAGGCTAGGACAGAGGCTAGGACCACATCAGTAGTTTTCAAAGAGCCAGGGACCGGGCACAAGCCCTGGCATACAACTGTCCAGACTGATAAATTGTTAATGTGTAATCCAGAATTACTTTTGTCCAGGCCAACTAGCACTGTGCCAGGTAGCGTTTAGGTCTGGTTATTGGTGGGGATGAAGGATCTTTCCCAACAGACTATTTGGATGTGGCCACCCTTCTCTAGAGGTGAGTTGAACTGTGCCATTGTGTGATGTTCCCTGGTAACTGGACTTGAGCCTCGGCCTGATTTATTTATTCATACAGCAGCTATAGACACTTCACTCGCTAATTTTAAATCCTCTTCTGCCTTTTTTTTGATCATAAACATGTAAAATAATATCTCACTGATGCACATAAATTAATGTCAGTTACAAGTGAAAACATTCATATGAACACAGCGTGTCAAACCTGGGAATGAAAATTACTTATTTTATTTTTTCATTTCACCAAGATATGTTCTTTCCAGACTCCCAGACTGAAGTTTTATCCAAGAAAAGGACAATTAAAGAAAGATAAGATGAATAATGATGCAAAACCACTTATGACGATATGATGAGGTATCTTTTGATCACCTCCAAGCAATGTCAGTAAAAATAATGTTGCTGACATGCAATGTAGTGTATTCAGCTTGATGCAAAGCTGATGGAAGGGTCTATCTACAACTGGTCCTGAGTCAGATTTGTGTGATGATCTTAAACCTAGTCCTGTTTTAACAAGACGAAAGTAATGGAGGTGGCAAACAATCCCTACAAAGCTCTTCCCTTGATGCTCACAAAGGAGAGGGATAAATATTATAGAGCTATGGAATAATGGGATAGGCAACAAAAAATAAAACCCCCATACCTGAAAAACCTTCAGGATCAAGTGACATTTATCTCCCATTTCAGCCAGAAATGGCAAGAAGCTATTTTCCTTTGATGTTCCAAGTCCTTTACAAAAGAGGTTACAGTGCCGAACTGGTGATAGGAAGAAAGGGACAAACCTCACACTTCAGGCAACAGCAAGGATGGTAGCAGAAACCTCAGATAATCCATGTATCCAAACAATTTTTACCATTATTGCTCTACCTTATTCAATAGCATAAAATGAGTGTGCACTGAAAGCAGAGTTTGGCTTCACGTTTAAGAAGAGACTTGGGAAAGATTAGCAAATTCTATGCTTGTGAACATGATTTCAGGAGCTGGTAGTATAACTGGAAGACAGCCACACACATAGCAGGGGAATAACCACAATATCATCATTGATGAAAGGGTGGCTTGATAAGAGGAAGCTGCAGACATCATCATCATTAGTTAAACACTGAAACTGGAGAGAGGAGGGTTTTGTGGTTAAAGTGTTGGACTCAAGAGATCTGGGTTCCATTGCTGGCAGCATAAATGTGGACAAGTGCCTTAACATCTCCTTTTTCCAAGTCTCCATCTGTAAAATGGGAGCAAACTATGCTCCTTCCCTTTGCCTCTTGAGAGAGTGATTTTTTTCCCCCGCACTAACCTGCAGCAACTAGCAGTGCGAAAGCCTCATCATGGATGGAGGTTCCAGGTGCTAAAGCCATACAAACCAGTAATAAGAAATAACAGTACTGCTGATAGAAAAGTTCTCTTGCTGGAAAATTAGTTTTCAATTCACTTCTCCTAAGGAAGAAATTCTATATTCTTACAGGCCAACCTTCCCCCCTCTCTTTTTTTTTTTTTTTTTTTTTCCTGTGCTCACAATGTGGGAGGTGAAAATAGAGTTCATAATGAGAACTTGATTCTGTGGGTTCCCAATGGGAGCATACATGTTGCAGGGTAGGTATCCTGCCTTATAACAACTTTTCCTGCTACTTCAGCTGTAACTAAACTGGTAGAGCAGAAATAAGAACAGGCACAATAAGTAACAAGGCTGTGTTTTACCTTTTTTTTTTTTTAAGGCCACTAACTGGATGCGAAAATAAGATGTAGAGTTACATGAGTTACATCTGCTAAATCAACGTGAGACACTATGGATTTCATGTACAGATTTCACAGAAAAGCTTTATTCCACATATTTTCTGGAAAGTCTAAATCAAAGATTATTTCCCCCCAAGTGCCCTCCCGTTACAGTAATTTCATCTCTGTCTCAAACACCTTGAGCACTGGAAGATTAATTTTTTGCCATCCCAGGAAGCACGTTTCCCCTTCCTTTACAAACCTTCTCTCTTTTCCCTACCAACCTGGCCACTAAAACAGACAGAGCTTTGGTTGTTTGTGACCTTGCTTCATTTTATTGACCCTAAATATCTGAAGATAGTTCCTCAGCTGAAGAACCACATCTGTGTAATGCCTCCCTCTACTGGATTTATGCAGCTGGCTAAGACAGCTAATAAATGGTTATGGGTCACTGATAGCATTGGGAAAACATGCATTTCTGTGCACATTCAAAAATGATAACTGGTTTGCCTTGATTTTACAAGGATTAAAAGAATGTCGTGCATGCAGTTTGGCTAAACAATGGCTAAAGGGGATGTGATAACCATCTACAGAAAGCTGTGAGCATGCTGGAGTTTGCAGTTAAGCAGAGTTTAAGTGATTTAATTAGGAAGGGCTGAACTTTGCGGAATCTGGGGCAAGCAAAACTCTTGAACATTTTTTTGAGGGAGTGGGGGATTTGAGAGAGTGGATTCTCAGAGTCACAGAACTGGCCTTGCTTTGCAAACTCCATTTTTTCCACTTGTAATTTAAACCTTTGCTGGTTCCTTCACCACTTTGAATTCAATTAAAAGAGCATGTGTTTTTGGCTGCGGACAAATCCATGATGTACAGTGAGGAGGGAAGAAAGAGCCATTTAAAAACTACGTTGTCACGTCACCATGGTATTGACTATTTTGTTCATTGCAAGTGGTAAAAATTCTGCAAAAGACACAGATCATTGATGCAGATGTGAGTTCAGAACTGCTGGCATGCTTGTGGTCCACCTGTATGTAACAGCATGAATCTCTGATTCCTGCTGAATCTCTGTGCCATACCATGATTAACGGTTGGACTTGATGATCTTAGAGGTCTTTTCCAACCTTAACGATTCTATGATTCTATGATATTAGCACTTCCTAAATTTTTAACTTCCTGTCCCCCTACCCTTTCTTTTTAATTGCACCACTATGACAACTCTATTTCACTTTTTCAAATTTCCTCTTTATTTGGAGTATCTGTCAACGTGTCAGTAAGTCAACGGGGCTCAGTTCCTCAAACCATGCTGGTGCCAGGGAGAATTTTCCAGCCAGCATCACCTGTGCGTACCTAAAGGGAACCAGGAATGTTATCATTGTCATCAAAATTAGAGCAGGGTCTACTGAGTAAAATGGAGTAATTTTTGTACATGATGACCTTTCAGAGCAGAATTGCTCTTTACAAATGCAGAGATGTGATTTGGTCCTGTTTTAATCACTGCGTAATGTTAAACTGTATCAACAACTGTATCAACATAAGGATCGTAGGGAAATGACACTTTGCATGAAGCCAAATTATCCAGGATGCATCTGGCTGCATTAGTAATCTAAAGTGAGATCATACTGCAAATGAAATGTGGGGAAGAAGAAGGAATATCATTTTGCAAGAGAGCTTAATAAAGATTAATAAAGATTTCACTTAATCAAGAAAATACTTCTGTATGTGATGATGGCCACAAAATATGAAACAATTCCTATGCAAAAGGGATTTGTCGAAATCCTTTAAAAACAGCTTTCAGAAATTTGGGCGGCTAGAGTTTCAACAAACAGGAAAACAAACTAGCGAGGGCTGCTGGTCACTGCATTGGATTGGTAAAACAGAGCATCCACTGCCTGCAGCCACAATTCCCCCATGTCTCACAATGTGCAGAGAGCAAAGGGTTGCAGAAGTCGAAACCATGGCAGGTCTAGGATCTCGGTCTTGTTTTTCTCATTTCTGGGTCTGAACCACGCACCCGAACTAAAGACACTCAGCACTTCAGAGAGCCTGCCTGCAAGCCTGGCCAGTCCGGCTTTGCTCTCTCACTTGGGTAATTTTGCAGGTCACTTTGAAATGCTGGCTGAGCAGTTTATCACAACATATAAATAGTTTGTGCTACTGGAAAAAAAAAAAAAAAAAAAAGAAAAGTGGATTAAAAAAGGGTAAATCAGATTTTGTTAATGTTTCTCAAATCATCTGCAAAGATGTCTTCCTTTGATTGCAGTGTCCGGCAACTTCAGGGAATAGCCAGGGAGCCTGTGGGGGTATCCTCTTCCCTACCTGACGTAATGTCCTTGCTTCAATTCCTTCGAAACACGTTCACACCCTCGCTGGATCTATCCTTCAGGCTGCATAAGGAAATACCTCTGAAGGACTGATGTCTTCCAAATACCTTTAGGGCTCATCTTCCCTTTTTTTAGACTGAGGATCCAGGAAATGAAAATAACATTAACAAAAGCAGCATTGTTTGCAGAGGTCTGTTGTGCCAGGAGAAGGCACTGCTATCTGTGTCTAACAGATATCTATCAGAAAGGTGCTATTAGATGATGTGAGAACCATCCAGTGTGGGGACAATCTACTGGGGTGGAGCTGGAGTGGGGATAGAGGTGGGGATGTGGAGGAGAAGGGAGAAGAAAACAAAATTAGAGTTTATTTCTGTGTTTGTGAGAGGTGGCTTTGTTAGTTCAATTTTATAAACTGTTTACTTTGTCTAGATTAATGGGCAAATGGTATCCTAATAAAAGTCACAGCTGAAGAAATCATCTTGGAGGTTCTACGGGCAGCTCTTCGAATCTCTCTCTGGAAGCAACCTCCTCCTCATCTCACCAAAGCAGCTGCAGAGGACGTCCAGGCTCTCTGATGCCATTTCCCAGGCTGCCCCTCTGCTTTGACCTTATTCTCAGCCCTGCTGTGCCAAGACACCCAACTCTGCAGAGCTGAAGATCTCCTAAAATCTCAGAAAAGGCTGCCTTCCCTTACCCCAGCCATGCAAAAAAAGCCTTAATGCCAGTGTCCTGACAAATTACGATTAAAAGGTACTCTCCACTGTCCCTTTTCCCTGTACACTGTCCATAATGCACATTCATGGGGGACACCCTCCTTTGGACTATCAATTCTTTGGGGAAAGGACTGTATTTTTTAGCTATTTCTATGAAGTACTTGTCACATAAGTAGCAACAGAGGTCTTTTAGCATGGCATTGGCTCTCAGTGACAAATGTCTTCACTGGAACCTGAAACCACACGTGTTCTGCGCATCTGAGCTGTTCTCATCTCTACCTTATCTGCCTTTTACGTCTATGCAATGTGAACCAACTGAGAATACAGATGGTTCAGCTGAACTGAAATATTAAAATAGGCTTCAGGAAGCCTAGATACAGCAGAAGCATGTGCTTCCGTGATTATATCATACTGATTATTTGCATCAGGGTTCCACATAGAGAAATCTAGAACAAGATGTCTAGGCACAGAGGCAAGGCTGGGTTTAGCACTGTGAGTTGAGGAAAGAACTTGTGGTGAGTTCCAGTTGTGTTTAGATTGTTACATATTCGTGGATAATCCACTGACTCCAATAATTAAAAAAATCCATTCAGTCTGAAAAGAAAGGTAGGGTAGAAAAAGTCTTTTCGCACTATAAACTTTCTTCAAAAGGATTGTTTAATGCCCAGATACCAAGAATACAGATGAGATAACAAGGCAGATATTGATGTGCTTTTGGGGTGTGTGTGTTTGTTTTCATCTAACTCTCTGGCATTTAGAACTGAGCAAATAACAGTCGGTATAGAGTGTTGCAGGGTTTTTCCTTGTGCAAGTAACAATCATTTACTGGCACTGTCTGATGCTTTATCTCATGTTTGCTGAGGTGGGTGAAACCAAGAGGAAAAGTGATGCAGTTGCTGAGAGAGCTTTGTTAGTGTTCATTCATGACTCCAGGTAAAGGCATCCTGACCGTATCCAGAAAACTTTGCAGCTTTCTCCTACAGAAGAGGCATGAACTTCATGACTCTAATTTAGAAACTGAAATTTTGATTTGGCAATGCACACTCTCCCAAGGTGGTGTTGATTCTGTAATATATGCATCAGTAAATCTTGCTTTATGAATACAGGTTAAGTGGATACAATTTACCAGCTAGATAGGGATAACTGTGCCAGGACAATGACAGGGATGCAGACACATTGACCTTGAAGGTGCCACCTTTCCACAAAAGTTGCTGTAAACTGAAGTTGGAAAGTACCTTCCCATTCACTCCAGGATGGCAGGAACCCAATCAACAATCCTTTTTCTGATTGCAGACATCCTTTAGTCTGCCTTTGCTCTGTTTGGCAGTGATTTGTAATGTGATTATAATGTATATTTACACACACACCCTCTTAGCACTAACTGCCTAGCCAAGCTAGGAAACGCTGCTGAAATAATAAAAGCAGTTGATCCCCTTCCTGCTTGAAGGTTAATGCTGTGTGGTGAGTGAAAGACTTTTTAAAATTGTTTTATTAAGGGAATAAATGGGAACCAGGAGGTGTTTTAATGTCAGTGATTTCACAAAAAAACTAGCTTACTTTTTTTTTTTTTTTTTTCCCTTTTAAACAAATCCATGTTAAGAACAATACATATTGTGAAGAGAAATAAATCTTCCACTACCAGTGCTCAGGCAGGAGCTGATTTGGACTCAAGAACTAAGGATTTCTGATGTACGTCAATCAGGAAAGGTGAAAAGAAAGAGGTGAAGCAAAAAGAAAAGAAAAAAAAAACCCCAAAACCCACAACAAAACAAATTAAATGAAGCAGCCAGGTGCTGTGGGGAGTAGGTGGGTATTTCTGGGGCACATGGGGCTTAGAAACTCATTGGTCCCTGGTTTGCAGAGCTTCATCTTCCCCTTTGATGATGAGAAGGCACACGTATAAGTGAGGAAATTAACACCCAGAGGTTTTCCAATGTTACTGCTCCTTAGCTGAGCAGGCAGCAGTTCAATTCCACGGCAGGACAGCTTCAGCACTAAGACCTGGAGTGGACACATCACCAAAACAATGCAGTGCTAGGCTGTCTCAGGAGCAGCAACGTGAGTTTTTGCACCCCAGGGTGAAATCTGGGCCCAGCAGTGGTGGAAGCCCCTGGCTGTCTTTTATGTCCATGCAAGGGCAGATGGCTGCTGAGGGTGACATCCAGGGACCTCTGTTCAGCTTCCCAATATCTTAAGGACACCTCCATGACAGAGCTGGGTGATATGGGGGTGGTTCTTCAAAAGTAAAGAAATGACCACTGGGATTTTTAAAGTCATCCAGTTGGGTTTGACTCATCATTTCCTCAGTGTTCAACAGGAATTTGGTACTTAATTCTTTCTCAAGAAATGCTTCCGTCCCCTTAAATTATGCTAAAAATATTTTGTTTTCTGGTCTAGAGTTAGGATATCTAAATTAAGGCACATAAATAAGCATAGTAGCTCTAGATCACTCTCAGAAGGCAGCTGAGGTCTTGGTGGTCTCCTTCCTGCACTGATCGCAGGGGATATCTAAGCCAGTTAGACTCATCTGCCATCTGAGCTGGTGTGCAAAGCTAGGCAGAAAGAACTTGGACTTCTTTTTCTGTAAAATAACATCACTCCACCTTCCAAAGGCACAGTAATGATCTACAAGATGAAGTGCTGAGGTCCTAGGGTGATGGAGACTGCAAAAGCATGTGAAAGGTGAAATCACTGAACCCACTTCTCCTCGTCTCCTAAGCTGCCTGGTACGCTGCTGTGTCAGCATCCTCGATGCTTTTTGACATGGACAGGGTCCTCGATGCTTTTTGACACCGGAGGGCTTTTTGTAGCACTTTTCAGGATCCAGCTGCTGAGTTCCTGGCCACTGTGGGGACAAGGATTATGGATTTAATACACCCTCATGCTTACCCCCGTGTAAATCAGAAGCAACTCCACTGATTTCTTTGGCATTGAGCCAATCCGGCTCCTAATGGAGTCATTCATAAGAAACCCACTAACTTTCCGTAGGGGAGTGTGGATACGGACCTTGCCTTGGGAGGTCGCAGTCAGCCTGGTGGGGTTATCCTGTGACCAGGAGGGAAGAATCAGCCCTCAGGCCTTTCCTTTCTAATTCTGAGCATGCTGCCAGCGTTTAACCGTGTTAATAATTAATCCACAAGCCTGGAATTCCCTCCTCAGTCTGCGTGGCAGCTACCACTGAGAAAAAACAGCTGCAAAAAATGTAGGAGACCTGAGCTGGCTGCCCATGGGTTTGTCTAAGAGCACACACTACGATCTGTGGGATCTAAACAAAGGGGGAAGCTAGTTTCCTGAAGAAAGCTGCAGGAAATCATCTCCTCAGCACAAATTTTCTGTTTCAGGTGATAAAAAGGGGAAGTTTTCAAAACAACTGCATATTTGGATTTTATACGCTGCACACAAATTAACCTCTTTGAATAGGGTCACTCTGTTGCTATTATTATTTTTAGATACATAGTTAAAGTTATGGTTAGCTTTATCCCCTCCTGTGTTATTGTTGTTATACCACATATTAATGTAGTGCTTCTGTAGCTGGGAGAAGTATGGTTGAATTACAGTAACGCGCTACAAGCAGGAGGAAAGTGCTGTGGTTTGGCTGGTCCACTACTAGATATACACCAGCACATCTGGACAGGAGATCATGTGACAAGTAGGAAAGCCAGAAACATATCCTGGATACTATAAAAAATGAGTTCTGTTAAATTAAAAAGGCTTTAAATATTGGCTCAGCTGGTTTCTGTATAGTGTTTTTAGTAGTTTTGGAATGTGTTGCAAGATTTGTGATCATCAAGAATTTGATTAAATATTGCAAATCCATTGTGTTGCTAGTTTGGTCTCATGGGGTCTGTGCATCTTGCCAGTTCTCCTGTACTCATGTAACACAAGCCATGACTTCTGATTCTGGATGAGAACTTTGTGTCCTCAGAACAACTTCTGTGCAAAAAAAAAAAAAAAAGGAAAAAAAAAAAGGAAAAAAAAAAGAAAAAAAAAGAGTAGAAAAGAAACCAAACAGAACACCAACAAAACAATCTCTGCTTCTGCATAACATTTTGGACTCTACCAAGGCTATAGCAGGTTTTCAACTGCTGTAGGATGCTAGACATGACTCCCTCTGTTAAAAGCCACTCTGTTGTTTCATAGAAATTTTAATCCTTAACCAGTTGCTAAATTTCACTCATGTCTATTCACGTCCTGCTATGAAGTGCTGTTCTGCAAACACAGCTTCGTGGCTGTACATGCCATCTTACTTTCCCCCTGAATGACCTGAATATCCTGGATAGTCTTTGGTTCAGGTCTCAACATAGGTCGTGATCTTCTTCCTTTCTTGCACATGTAAGCAACTGTCTTACTGGAACAGATTGTGATTGTCTGAGGAGCAATGTACCAGCAATATTAATAAACTATTGTTGTGGCATCACAAAGAAAACCATCATAGTATCATGTAAATAAAGGGCTGGAAGGGATCTTAAGTGATCATTGTGTCCAAATGCATGCTCTGGTACTAGCTCTCAACTTGTGCAGAAGGAAATAGGAAACACAGGAGCAGACAGCTTGGCTAAAGCATAAGCGCTGGGTAGACCTCAAGCACAAGAAGCATACAAGGAGTGGACATGAGGGCAAACTACTAGGATTAGTATATGAGAAGAGCAGAAACATGTTAGGAATAAAGTCAGAGAGGTCAAAACACAAAATGGGATTAAAGTAGCAATAAACATACAGTGTATAAATAAATCATTCTATAGATACATCAGCAGTAAGAAGAGAGCCAAGGAAAGCTGGCCTATTACCCAACAGAGGAAGAGCTATTGTCAGATGATGCTGACAGCAAGGATACGCTTAACACCTTGTCAGTAAGTTTTCACTTAAAGGTCTAAGATGATCAACATCATGAACAATGAGTACTTCCATGATTTACTTATTCTCAGATTGGTTGGGACTGAAGAACTCTGGTCTAGGATGCTGAGGGTGCAGTTCCACATCCCTTGAGTTGGATGGGCGATGCACTTCTAGAGAGGATCTCCTAATCAGCTCCATTTCCCATGCTCTGGTTTGCTTTCCAGGCAGGCTTAGGCTTCACAATGACACTAAACAGGAAGACACACTTTTGGAGTGTTAACTAGTAGTTGTCAGTGGGCATAAAGTTCCTAGGACCAAAATAGAGCTAATCTGGGGAAAAACCCAAACAAGCAGAGTGTGGTCATTGGGACTGTTTCTTATGACTGCTCAGCTCCTATTGCACCACAATGCTTCCACAAACAGACGTAGCCAGGAAAAGCAGGGTAAAGCAGCCTTACAAATGTTAGCAGTTATCTTTGACAAGCCTTTGGCGGAAAGGTGAAAAACTGAAATTGGAAATAGAGAGCAGAGAAGCCAGTTTACATTTTAGCCCCAGAAAAAAAATCTGGAATGAGCAAGTGAACAAATTATTATACCTGGAAAATACTAGGGAGATTAATAGCAGCCAGTAAGGATTTGCCAAGAATAAACCAATCTAGTATTCTTTCAAAACAGGAAAAGTCTTTTGATTGGGGAAAAGTGTTTCATAATCAATTCTGTTTCACTTGCCATTCTCATACGCAAACTAAAAACATAATCCCGGTGAAATGAGTTTAGGTGTAAAACTGACCAAATTATCATATCTTCTGAGTAGGTAGGAATCTGCCAAAATCAGAAGACTTGACTTGTCAAGAGATTTCCACAGAGGTCAGTCCAGACCATGAAACGGAGAGTAGATACACTCAATTTGTAGAGGTCATAAGGCTGGAAGGGACTGCAAAGGACTTCTTGAAGGACCATTCAGCACTATCATGACATTGTTATTCTTGTTCTCTCCTAGGAACCCCAAAAAACACCCGGGGAGCACAGCCCTACTTGCTCACCCAGCTCTTGTTTAGCAGAAACCAGAGATTCGAGGAGCCTTGTTTTTCTGCAGCCTCAGGATGGTGCCCAGAGAAGACCTCATAGCCCACAGATAGATGCCAAGAGAAAGAGTTATGACTGAATCATACCGAAACCTTCACTCCATCTGCAGGAGTACTTACATCACAGTGAAATCTTGGGTCAATAAGCTTACATAATTTTTTTCTGATCCAATCATTCAATCAACACCAGAGCTCCTGAGGGCTGTGAACGATCTAGGTGCCAGCTGAACAAGACAAGGTCTGGCAATGGTCTGCCTGATTCCTTGATGGGCTTGTTTGAAATGCAATGAGTGGGGCAGGGAAGGACGTGATGAACAATGCAACTATCTATCAAGAGGTTCCCACATACAGGGTATCTGAGACATTACTGTTACACACTCCTTTGGGGAACCATCTCACACAGTGTGTACGTTATGGTTTCTTTCAGAGAAGCTTATGGGAATCATTGAGCTCCATGTATTAGTCACCAAAATGATTAATAAGGACCTAAAGGTTCACATGCACATACTTCCGTGTTAATGAAGCCCTCATGCTTTATGCATGAAGCAGAACACAAAGCTCCGGAAATAGTTCTCGTCAATGTTCCTTCCAGTGCTCCCATTTTTTATGCTGTAATAGACATTGATTTATTTAAAATCAGCATAAAAAAATGTACCAGCTCAATAAACCCCAAAGAGGTTCTCAGACTTTCTTGAGTGTCCTCATCAGGCAATAAATCACAGAAGCAATAAAGTATGTTAAATAGCTTAACCAATCATGAAGTGCAGAGCCATCAAATGACTCATTTAAATACTTGTAGGACATTAACCAAATAAGAGATACTGGAGTCTTTAAATATATATTTCTTTCTCACACTTATACAATAAGTATGAAGATAGGGCTGTGGAATTCTGGGCCATATATAAAAAATTAATAACAAAAATTATTTTTCTTATCTTTGTAAATGAGAACTGCTATATGCTATATTTACTTAGCAGATATCTACTTAAAGTACTTCACCTTGAACTATAGTATCTGAAAGCTTAAAAACTTTTACTGTATTTATCTCTGCTACACCCTATAGAGGAAAGGAAGTAACTTTGTCACCTTCTTAAAATAGGGGAACTGCAGGACAGAGGGATGAAAGGTTAAATCAATAAAGGAACCTACATAAGAAGTGTTTAGGGTCTGTAGGCAAAATTTAGATCCTCAAGAATGTAAGTGTTATAATCTAATGTTAGAAAGGCATACATTGCCTTCAGAAATGTAGGTTCTTACATTTCAGCCACGGGAAGCCTGGATGGGAGCCAGCTTGCAGGTTAAGACACCTAGGTCTGGTTAGCTGAATCACTCTTTAGACCCCACTAATTCTGCCAGCTAGATCTCCATCAACTGTACTTGGAGTTTAGAGATCAGCTTGCAGGTTGTCATCTACGCTTACATGTCTTAATCTGAACCTGTATCCCATCCTGGCAGACATTTTACCTTCTAGAACATTGTCATGGTTTTTTGGGCTATGAACTGGATTCATGTGGCAGCCTAAGACCTGCATCTCCCCAGCTGAGTGACTCCCTCTGATTTACAGCTTTCTCAAGGGAGGCAGCACCAGACCGATCTGCAGGAGAAAGGACTGTGTCCAGAGCTATGACCTTCTTGGGGCTTTATGGGAGCCTTTGAAGGTTGAGTCAGGTCAGCACGGGAAAAAGAAGTAAGGCTGACATTCTGCCCCTCGGCGTGGCTGTCTGGGGTCTAGTGCCATTTTATATAGTCTGAAATGGGAATCCAAAGCCAAACCACTCCCTCTTGGTGCACAAAAGGTCTGCAGGGTGTTCAGACACAGCGTTTCTTGCTCTTGCTCTCCCTCAGGTTTATTACTCTCCTTGTTTTATATATAATATACTTAAGAAATAATATATAATACAACTATTTCTCATGTGTATGTTATATGAGTGCATATTATAGGAAAAGCATATATATTCCTATATATATGGGGTCAGAACTGGCAAGTAGGAGTTTCAAAGCATGCGCTAACCACTAGACAAGATCGTCTCCCACCTACCTTCCTGCTCCTGGATTCCTGATTTTCCTCTGCCTGGAGAGCCAGTTCGTTCATTGTAGACATGAGTCAGAGAATGAGCCTAACACTGGCACAGATGACCATAGAGTTCAGGGCTGAGTGCGAATTTGAGGCATGAGCTAATGTGACAGTGTAGACGTACTCAGGAAAGAGGATGGCTCAGCAGATAGGCAGCACTCTGCGGGAGAAAAAAGAAAGGCTCTGGGCTGAAAGCCAGGGGGAGGATTCAAATGGGGGGCTGTCCACACTAACCCTGAGTGCACCAATCCAGGAGTAATTATACTGAAGGGAACCCTCTGCCATAATTTCTGTGATAGAGCAATGGTGAAGCTGATGATAAGCAGATGAAAATGGAGGAATTTTTACTAGTATACCCACTCATTGGCCCACAGATTGCTCAGCAGACTTTTTTGAGTTAGAGGCCACAGCCTGTTCACTAATACACCTATTATTCCTGGATTTTTGAATCTCACCTTAAGCCCATTAACAACTCAAGCCTGCAACAATGAGTTCACTTGCTTAATTACATTTTTCATTAAAAAATACTTCTTCTAGATCTAAACATACAGACTAGTGATTTCCTATGGTGTTTCCCATTTCCCATCTTCTACAAAATGGAAAGCAATTGTTTCCTGCTTGCTTTCTCTATAACACTCCATTTCTACAACCCTTTATCAGCTGTCTCTTTTCCAGTCTCTCCTTTTGCAGATATCATATAGTACATACATCTGATCATCATTGATCACTATTCTCTTTGTCTTTCCTGATCCCTCCTTTTTTTCTCTTGAGGTGAGGTGACCAGACCTGCACACAGTTTTCAAGAAATGAGCTTGAGACACATGCATATAGTTAAATAGTGATGTTTTCTGCTTTATAGTTTAGTCTTTGCTAAGAAGTTTTCTCTCTCTGTTTGCATTTTAGACTGCTGATACCTGTGTTCCTATTTTCAAAGAGCTGCAGGATCTCTTCCCTGAGTTGGCAATAGCTTGTTTAGAGTGTCTCATTGTTTATGAACACTAAGAGCTATTTTTTTCTCTACCAGGTGCCTCACTTCACCTTTGAAAATCATATTTTCAGATATGGAACTTAAGCCTGTTCCTTACGTTACAATTTATTTGCTTATTGCATAAGCAGGGTGCTTGGTTGGAAGCTCAGCTGAGCAGAGGTGGCCACTCACTGCACATTTTGTATTCTATGACCTTAGGTAGGAGTGCCCTGTTGGCGATAAGAGACCTGTAATGCCCAGCTTGAACTAACCACTGTGTTGGAAAACTACCTAATGCATACCAGGTATCTTCAACTGACAAGAAGATATGCTGGCACATGGGATGGAAGGGTGTAGTCACATGTGAGAGGATGGAGACCTGTTGGGGCTGCAGATCCTGAGCACAAATTCAAGTTTGGTTAGAAGTGCCCAGGAAGGGAGCTAGAGGGATGTCATGTGGTGACCCTCTAGTCTGTTCCTTGCCTTGTACTCATCCCTGTTTGTCCCACAACACAGTGCTGCTTGTGCTTCCTTCCCAACAAAGCAAAGCCCCTGCCCTTCCACAGCCACCCACAGGCAGCTGTATATTCAATCCCTGCCAACCCTCACCCTGCTTAAATTACCTCTCATCCGAATCCCTCACTGGCCCATCCCCTCCAATCACCCTATGTTCTTTCATAGCACCTGCTCAAAATTAAATACAGCCACGACTTGCTTGAGTGATAGCTGGTGTGCTAATGTACACTTGCCCGTCAACACTTTCCCCTAGACCCTCCGACCTCAGTCACTCCCTTCCCAGCCCTGCTGCTGCCTCAGAGCAAACCCTGCACTTCTTGCTGGGTTTGAAGTTGTGTGCTCTACCGCCAAGCTGTCAGTGTCCCTTTCTCCTCACCCCCAGGCCCTGATGCACTGTGACTGATGAAACCATACCTCTTGCCCTGGATCTCTCTGCAGAAACAAAATCCCCCTTCTGCTCATTGTGATGGTTTGGAAAGCCTAGTCATGTCTGCTCTTATCAAAAATCCTTCTGGAGGAGGTGGAGGTAGAAGGAAAAAAGGAATGTGTCTGAAAGTAGGAGCCTCAGGAACAATCCCTTGGCTGCAGGACAAGCGCATCACCTGATGAGACCAAGGGTAGTGTTTTGCAGTGCAGCACAAAGAAACTTGGACCCTAGGCCCTGCTCTTGACTACCTCCCAAATTATAGTAGGACTTTGGCCAAACTCCAGCTCTTTGTGTTGTAAGTGGTCTGGCTTGAAGATAGGAGTAGGTACCTACTAAGGGGTCTTGCAGTTGGACTAGATGATCATTGTAGGCACCTTCCAACTGAACTTTTCCATTATATTGTATTGTATTGTATTGTATTGTATTGTATTGTATTGTATTGTATTGTATTGTATTCTATTCTATTCTATTCTATTCTATTCTATTCTATTCTATTCTATTCTATTCTATTCTAAATGCCCCAAGCAAGGGATGAAGACTTGATCTAAATTCTCTGAAAATCAGTAGTCACTTCAGCACTAATTCCAGTCATGTTGGCAAACCTCAGCAGGCAAGGCAGTATTACTAATTCTTAGCTTGGGGAAAATTTTCTTGGCACCCAACATTCCCCTGTCCTTCCAACTGTCTCTGAAGTTGTTGGCTGAAGAATTATTTTCTTCCAGACACAGTTTTCTCTCTGTATGTATGAGTGTGCAGGCTTGTGTGTGTAGGGAATGGGGTGAGTTATTGTGGCTTGACTTCTTAGCCAGATTACCAGCTCCATTTGCACAATCATCGTACATGTTTCCACAGGATTATACAATGCACTGGTCATTCCAACTTCAGCTGCACTATTTGGCATGCTGATGGTTGACTCCTCCTCCTCCCCAACCCTCCCAGAGACTGGCTTCACTCCACTGAAGTCAGTGGAATTGCAATAAAATAAAATCAATGTTGTGGAGCAAAAGAATCAAGCCCATCTGACAGTATTTCTTTAACAATCCACTCATTTGGTACAGTTCAGATTCTGGCAAGTGGCATCCTATAGATTACATTCATTACTACCATGATGCGACAAGCCAACATCCGCTTCTGTACATTCCCCATAGGAGCAGTGGAACTTGACATCTATCTGGTTTTATTTTTGACCTGATGTATCTAGTTTTGCATCGTAAGAAGCCCAGAGGAAAAGAAAAATATATAGTTAACATAAGTATTAACTAACCAAAATACCTATATACACACACGTGCAAGCATATATGCACAAACATAAACCCCAAACCCTGTTTAAACCACCGTGTTGCTGCAACAGATGAGATTTACCACCCACTCAAACCTCTGGGCATGAAAAAGAGTACAGGAGAACCCATTCCAAGCCAGCAGAGTGTGGGCTCCTGTCTCCTCTCCATGCAACCCTCATCTGACAGCAAGAAAATTAATGTAATAATACTGAGGGGTTTTAGCTGAGCAACCATCCAGTGCTCCAGCATGGGTTTGTTGTATTTACCAGTGCCAGGGCAATTTTAAAAAGGACTTCAAAACAATAGCATGAGCCTGGGGTCAATGTAGCTGATTTCTGATAGATATTTTTTTTCTTTCCCCTTTCCATGGGAGGAGCTGCAGAGGGAGCCAGTGACAAAGAGCCAAGGTCTGTAAGGTTTTCCCGAGAGCGTGTAACAAATGTAGGAAACCGTGAAAGGGAAGACTGTAAATCAGGACCCAAAAGGATGCACTGTCCACGGCAGCAGCTCTGAACCTTCAACAAGACATTTTTCCAGCAAGTTTTTGGAATTTTGGTGGGCTCTGACCTGCAGTTTTCACTTCCAAAATAACTTGACTTTTCTAAAGTGGTAATTTCATTTTCATGATAATGCTAAACTCAAGCCACATGTGCTTTAATTTAAAGCAGGACTCAGGCAGCGGACCCTGCCAAGAAACAGTAGAGAAACATGCTTATTCTACTAGTTTGCTTGAGGCATTCAGCATTTTTGAATGCCTAGGCAGAAATATAGTTTTTAAATAAGCCAATCCCAGAGAGAGAGAGAGAGGAAGAGAGAGAGCAGAAGAGGGAGGGAGGGGTAGAAGAAGGTTGCAGTACATTTTTGCATTAAGCTTTTGTTGCATTGGCTGGTTAAATAAGAACTGATGGGCTGGCAACAGAACAAATATCATTTATTGCCTTCACTGGCTATTTTGGGGGGTTTTTTGACAGTGAAGGTGTTGCACAGACCCCTTCTCTTTTTCAGACACAAACTGGCGTGTTAGACTCCATCAAAGGCTATTAGATTGCTTTAAATATACACTTGGTTGCACAGCTCTTTCTCCTAATTAAATCCCAAGGAGAGATATGTTTACAGTCCTTTTGGCGACATTTTTAGCATTATTTTAAACTCTCCTGGGAGGCCCAGGAAAGCAACCTTGTCTTTTTATTTACTGAGAGTAAAAGAGAGATACAAAACAGAAGGAGAGAAGAGACAGGAATGAGTGGTCAGAGAGGAAGAGGATTTTTTTCCCCCTCCTCCAGAAAGCCAGAGGACAATGCTCTTGGATTAGTGAGTGCTTTGTGTCAAGTGAGAAGCCAGCTTCTTCCCCCCCATTAAAGTGCCTTCTGACAGCTTGTTACCATCACTAATTTTAGATGTTCACAAATAACGTGTAGGTGCTTGACAAGAGCTACTGGTGTTTGGGGAAAAAAAAAAAAAATCATTGATTGCCTATTAGTGAAAACATGTTTATTATTTCATTGGCTTCCAGACACTTACACTTGCTCTTGACTTGTGCCACTTGGGGATTTTCCTCATCTAAATGTGCACAGTTAATTACAAGAGTTGGGAACAGCAATATCCACTTCTTTGTTGCAGCCCTAAGACTGCAGCTGCCCCAATGGTCTGTCTCTACCGCCATAGTGGCTTGGAATTATGTATATGATACAGGGCAAATTGTAGCCAGAGACCCATGTTATTAGATATTGGCCAAATTTGCTCATTTTAAGCAGTCCGGTTCTGGTCATTTTTGTCTGATGCTTTTCCCTGCCCTTGACACACATGTGCAGGACAGTAATGCTTCGGTCAGGGGTTCCTCCTCTGCTTTCTTCAGCCCTGTTCCTAAATGTCCCTGATGGTTAATTCCTGAGCTTTCTGTTCAGTGTCACAGTCCCAGGCCCCTACAAGTGTCCCCAAACTGGGACCCAGCAATTTCCAGCCAGGAAATCTTCCCCGTGTGCCAGCTTCACGGTGCATCATCAATATTCTGTTTCTATAGTGTTGGACCATGTATGAAGCTGGAAGTGGGATCAGCACGAAGGATGCAGCTGGGTTCAGGCAAAAGCCCTAACAGACTCCAGGTGCCTGCTGTTGTAATTGGGAAAAAAAAAAAATTCCAACAAAAAGCCCCCTCATAGGTTAAAAACCCAGTGACCCACATTGGTCTACTCAGGACAAGTTTTTAAAATCTCTTGAAATAATAACCCATGTTCTCAAACAAAGTTTGGGTTTTGATCTTAAAGAAAATAGAGGGTGTTTTAACAAAGAATTTCTAATTTTGAAAGGCTGAGGGTTGCCTTTCAAACAATTCTTCCCTGGCCCTGAAATGGGCAGCCCTAAGACTGCTTGTTTTACAGTGAAATATCTTCAGTAAGAAGTATTTAGAAAAGGAACCACAATGCCTCAAGACAGACATGATTCAATGATTTCCCAAAACAGGGATTTTAAATAAATATTGCATTACATCTTTCTGGTTTTGTTTTGTTTTTATAAGCCATCAGTAACATACATGTAGCAGCTTCCAGGAAGGATGTGCAGGTAGTGAATTATCCATAAGAAATGACCAGGGGCTGAAAGCTCAAAGCTTCCCTTTTCCCTGAATTACCTGGCTGGCAGGCTATAACAAACATACATGCCACCCACACACTGTTTTAAAAGAACATTATTACGGTTGCAAATCAATTCTTAACTCAAAAAATGAACCTTAAATCATTTCCCTTGTGTGTATGAATTGCATAAGTCTTTAATTAAGCGAACACCTAGTATATTTTCCTCCACCTCATTCAGAATGGATGGTGCTCTCCTAATTCAATATTTTGTTCTCTGCTTATTATCTGAAGTGTGACCCCAGGCCTTATTTACAGTACAAATCTCATTCTGAAGACAGAATTATTAATTTCCTTGTGGCTTCTCCTGTGGGGTTCACCACCACAAGATCCAAGGGCTTTACAAACATTCACTCATCAGTCTTCCCAAAACGGAGAGGAGGCATTGCTGTCATCCCCATCGGTCTGTTGGAGAGCCAAGGCACAGGGAGACTGATGAAAAGTGAGATCTAGGGGGACACAGTATGAGACACATGGCCTGATCTTGCACACTGAGTTTGGCTGCAGTGAGGAATGATCGCTGCTTCTGCAAGTCAGAATCGATGATCTTATCAGATATCTAGAAGATGAGAAATGCACAGTTAATGACTTGTGGGAAAAGTTTGGTTTCAGTGACCAAAGATGAGCTTAACAGACACCAGGATAAAAGTGAATCCAACTCAACTAATTTAATCAAGAGATCATCCTTTCTTTTCCTGTAACCTTCATTTTCCATTCTTTTCTTACCCTTTGCAGGCCTTGAAAGCACTGCGATAGGAGTACTGAAAATAAGCCTCCTTCTCTCAAAACATCAGTTCCCAAAGCAGAGACTCGTTGCACTGAACGAGGCAGGGGTCAGTGGGAATTGTAGGAAGTCACCGAGTCATTAAAATCTGCATGAACACCACTTAGACACAAGAAATCAAATTGAAATTGCACAAGCACTCTTAATTTTGGTGATTCCTAACCTTTGCATCTTCCTGCAGTTAACATTTTTTTGTTTCATTTCCTATGTTTTTAAGAAGGCAGACTGAAAAAAAGTAGACTTTCCCACAGGACTTATGGTCCTGGCATCCACACGGGCCATCAGCAGGGCTGGAGCCTTTGTATCACCCTTGCAGACTTCTGCCACTTGAGATAACAGAATAATTGGTCAGAGAGAAGCTTTGGGGAGGTTGCCTAACATCTTAAAACTGTGTGAATTGTGGTTTTTCAAAAGCCTGAAACTTTGCCAATTCTGGGCAGATTCTCACGGGGAATGCAAAAGACTCATCCCATCCATAGCAGCCATCCAGCTGTAAAAATTGAGGTTCCCATTCCCATTTTCAAAAGAAATGCCCCCAGAATTTAACACCAAAAATTAATTTAGTCATCTTCTTGGAAACAGCTAACCATTTTACCTTAAATTTCCCCCCTCCGAAAAGGAAAAAAAAGTCAGTTATAAACTAGCAACCAAAATGGAAAATATCAGTCCCAACACAGAATCTTGGGAAAGTTACAATTAACTGAAAATTAGTGTTTTACTAGTATTTGTTGCGCAATCTTGAAAGTTATTGTGACAAAGGATGTTTATGTGTTTTTCTTTCACTTGGAGCCAGCACATAATCTTAGAGATGACATGTCACAAGAAGTTACCTTTTGCCCGTGCTTTGTTACCGTTCACTTGCAGCAATGCAGGCGAATCAGAAAATATGATTCATTTATCAGGTGGCTCAGTATCTCTGCTTGACTTTGTAGTACTTTGACTGCTCTGGTTAAAATGATGAGAGGAATATACGCAATGGGAAACCTCAGATCATTACTACATCTATTCCTACTCCCACTCCTGGATGAGACCTTAAGTCAGCCAATTGCTTTATGGTATCTAGATAATTGGCCTAATTTTCAGAAGTAAGTGTGAAAAGATTACTAATCCCTCATGTCTGACTAGCACAACTGGAAAATTGCACATCTTTGCTGCCCAAATAGGAACTGAGTTGCTGAACTGGAAACCCTGTGACTGAAAACGTTTGACCTTGCTCTTGAAGTGTTCAAGGCATTATCTCATTTAAGTTGTACAAAAGCCAATGAGAAATTTGAGTACTGTTTGATGTATAGCTTCATGCCTGCAGACCGAACTGTCTCTCAGCCAGCTAGCTCTATGGTAGGTCAGGAGCCAATTTATTGTTGGTTGTTGCCACTAGGATTCCTTCTAAGGAGCAAATTTCACCTACTATAGGACACAGAGGAAGGATCAGTCCATGCACACCCAGGTGGTGCACCTCCCTGACCCTGTGAGCTACTTGCCAAAATCACCATACAAATGAGACCTGCCCTACCCAAATCAGATACAACAGGGAGCAGAGAAGTGCCAGGAGGTATTCACAGGTGGAAAAGGTTAACATCTCCCTGTGGGGTCCTACTACTCATTTCTAACGTGGTGCTCAACCCTACCACAGGCTGGGATGCCTGTGTTGTGTTGCTTCCTCACCAGTTAGAGGGCTGGCTTTCCCAGTGGGTCAACCTGTCTGCAGCACCAGCATGGGAGACACGTGTGAACGGCTTTGGAGCAAGTAGCTGGAGAGCCCCAGGTTGACCGTTCAGATATTATTTTCATTTACATTCTTCTCATATGCCAGTTAATTATTATCTGCTGTGTAAAGCATGGCGTTGGCTGCAGTTTTTATAGCTAGTAATTGGGTGGGGTTCAGACAGCATTTTTTAATGATACCGTTGGGTATTTTTTGACAGAAATGACAATTTGTTACAAAATCCCCTTTTTTTTTAATCTCAGTGAAAAATAAGAAGCTCTCAAATCCAGTTTAAACACATGAAGTTTTCTGAATATTTTCCCCAAGATGCAGTTTGCCAAAGTGTTTGAATTTTGAGCAGTTATGGGTTTTTTTCCCCCACATTTTCAAATTGTCAGCAAAACAAAAAAAAAATTTGATTTTGCTCAGTACTAGCTGGAAGATCATTTAGACAGATGCTCTGTCAACAACATCCATAGAATTTAGCCCCTAGGGTGTTATATATGTGTTTCTCAAGCTCTACTCTATCATAGCTTGCCATATCCTATGGAGAAATTATAGGTAGACCTTTGAATTAATCAGGTTTACTTGATTTTTGCCCACTGGAACTGGAATAAACAAAACAAATGCTAATGTCTAAACCAGAGCAACTGCATGTCTCTCTGATGAATTAAGAAAGCCAAGAAGTATGTATTTTTTTAAGCAAGAACAATGGAGAGCTGACATTGCAAAAGGCCTGATAAATGATACTATATTGTTTTCTTTTCAGTGCTTTCTACTGTTGCCCACTTGTTTCAAGCCCAAAAGACCAGCTCCAGAAAAGGAAATCTTGATTTTAGTGAATGCAACAACTCCCAGTCAAGCTGAATGATTTATTTGTTCACTCTATCATTAAAACCCCTCGATCTGGATGCCATGTTCTGTGAAGAGCCTCACCAGACATGCTAGGTTATTTGTGAGGAGACTCATTCATGGTAGTTAAAAGCAAACGTATGCTAGCAGTGGAATATTTAAGTCATCTAGGCATCCAACTATTTGTTTCTTGGTCGTCTGAATTGGATCTGCCAGGATATGCTCTTGCAACGTCATGGAATAAAAAAGGAGACCACTATTTTAATACATGGTTGTAAGCAACCAATAAAATAGTCCATTTTCCCTCCCTCTGAAACACTTGCAAGTTTAGCTCTGTAAAGGTTAAATAATTGGTTTAACCTGATCCCTCTATGACTCTCCTTTACCTTGTGGGAAAACTCCTGTAAGCTTATTGTAAACATAATTATGCTGTGTGGGCTTTTCATTAATCTAGCAAAAAACCACAAGATGACATGCATCAGACTATTTTTTCCCTTTCTGGAACTTGCCTCTACTTGCAGTTGCTGCAAGATGCTTGTTTGTATAGTCTGAGCTTTTTTGCAAATGTACTGCGAACTAAACCTTCTCTGGTTTTCACGTTCTGAGAATTCAACAGGAGGTGTCCCAGGGTTAATAACAAGGAGTTTAAGGCAGACCCATTTCTTTAGCCATTACATGACAAACAGGATTCTCTCACCATCCTGTTCCTGGACTTTGTTGGCAAGTCAAGCAGCGATATATTGCTTGAGAATGTGAAATACAAAGACTGGAACTTACTTTCAGCAATGATGCTGAGCCAAGGGACACATTGTCTTGGTGGCAATGAAGCATCCTGAATTACATACAGTTTGCAAGCTCTCCAGGTGTGGATCCTCTGCCTTGCCTACGGCAGGCAGCCCTGCTACGCTGATCCCTAGAGACCCAAAATTACTGACATGGGGAGAAAAAGATGAGCTGAAGCCAACTCTGTTGGGCTACCCCAGAGCCAGCTAAGCACCCCGTTGAGGTTCCTCTGCAGGGAAGCAATGGGACATCTGGGAGCCATTGGCTTCTCCTCCTCCTAAGGACTTCTGGAGAGTGCTTTCTGCTTTCTAAAGTATGCAATAAGTATCTGGTGGTTCTTTGGGGATTTTGGGTCAAGATGTTTGGAAAGCAGTGGCTTATTGTGCTGGGTTTGTGGTGGGTAACATAGACTTTTAGGGCATGTTCATTAAATAAAGATCAAATCCAAGGATATCCCAATTTGCACATATCTGCGGGCTAGTTGAGCTGTCCTCCTTTGCTTTCTCATTCTCCTGGGAACCATATAGGAGTATCCCAATAGCTGAATCTCTCCCATGATCCAGCAGTTGGATGTTGCAGGGCCACAGACTGGAGACCAGGGCTGGAAACCACCCTGCAATATAAGACCCATTTCCCCTCACTGTCTTCATCTGCTGGGGGGGGGGAAGTAATACTTGGTTGGTTGCCTAAAAGGACATTTAGCGACATGAAAGAACATTTGAAAAGTGCTCTAAATAGTCCTGTTAAATACACTGAAATAATGGATATGGATTATTTTTCTCTCCAAAAAGAAGGTGCAGCCAGTGCTTGAATATGCCTTCCGAAGTGAATTTGTTAGCGTGGCCTTTCACAGAGAGCAGACCTGCTCTCGCATCATCTGGACTACAGCAGGGCTGCAGACGACGCAGCTCTAATTCAAAAGCGGCAGGTGGCTGGCTGAGAGCAGCCCAGCACTTTCAACAGGACTTACAGATCTGTTTAGGCACAACACAGCACTAACGAAGCTGCTCAGCTTTCAAATCAGAGCTGGCTTGTGTCCAGCTGAGCAACTGCAGATCTGCCTGCAGAGGCCGGTGCAGAAAGCCCCACAGTTGGTGCTCCTGGGGTGGGAGCAGGGACAGTAGCCCCTTTGTCAGCAGCACCCAATGTGATGCATAATCCAGGTCAGCTGCTGGGTTAAAGTAGCACAGCTGCTACTTCCAACCCTACATAACTGAGGTGTAGCTGAAAAGCAGAACATACTTTTAAAAATAAAATAAATTATTTTTTAATCCTACATTTGGGAGTCAAAGGCTGAGCTGCAGTTGGTATTGAAACAACAACCATATCATCGTTGTTATGATATGTAGATGTATATGGAGATATATAACAGGATTCTAGTCTGCTTACAGTCAAGGTGGATAGTTTGGGGGGCAGAGAGCAAAGATATGCTGCACTTCGGGAACTTGTTCTGCAAATTAAGGTGTTTAGGTCTCCCATCAAAATCCTAAAGCCAGGTCCACTCTGTGGTCCAGAGTGGATAAGTGAGAATTCCAGTACCTGCAAAACAGCAGAAGAGGAAAAATTGCCGTTGTCGATGTTTTTAGAAGAAATCTTGCCAAACCAAACTAAATTATTTTTCTGGCACAGTAATAGACCTTTTGGATAAGAGAGAAGCATAAATGTTTTATCTTGCCTCTAATAAGCTTTTGATATTGTTTTAAACAGCATTCTTAGGAGCAAGTCAAAGTAATAAAACATGGAAGAAAAAAAATTGCTGAGAGACTAATGGTTGCCAATACTATACTCTCTACCAGGAAATACGTCATGAGCAGAGTTTTCTAGTAGTCTTCTGTGGTAATATTCAACACCTTCATGAATGAATTGGTGATAGAGGAGAGAGAAACCTCACTAAATACACAGATCATGAATTTTGCAGGCATCCAAAAGTGAATTCTGAAAGTACATTCAGGGACCAGAGTAGAATTCAACTAATTTTCAAAAAAATAAAGAAATGGCTGGTAAAAATATAGAATGTTATTTGACAGGGACAATAGGGAATATTATTGTTAATAAAACATGTGATGTAATCCTTCTGCTCTACTTGGTTTGGCTAAATTTAAATTGAATCACTGTGTTCAGTTCGAGAAATATGTAGGCCAGTGGCAGAAGACACACAAAAGTTCAACGAGAATGGTAAGAAGTCTAGGAAACATGTCCTGCAAATTGACGGAATTAGGATTATTTAGTCTCTTCTTTAGAGTAGATTGCAGGGAGATGTGATAATGACCTTCAGATATGTGAAATTAGCAGTAAAGAGGGAAGGAGTAAACTATCCTCCTGCCTAGTGCAGGTAGAACAAGAAGTAATAGGTTTAAATTGCAACGAGAAAGATTTAGGATAGCCTGTGGGGAAAAATGTAAACACAAATGTAATTAAGTACTGAGATGTGTTGCTTTGCAAGGCTGTGGAATCTCCAGCGCAGGAGGTGTTTAAGAACAGGTAAAACAAGCATCTGCTGGGAATAATATAGCTATCGCTTACCTAGGGTTGGTTTCCCACAATAGACTAGATGACCTTTCAAGGCTCATTCCATCCTTTTCTTTTACAATTTTGAGTGGGGGAGAGGGTGTAGCGTGTTAACTAGAGCACTGCATGTATGGAGCAGAGCTGTAAGAACATCCTTACGTTTACTACTAATGTGTGACTTCGATTAAAATACTCAGTTTTCCACAGTAATCTTCCTTAATTTTTAATTGCTTATACTCTGAGTTATTGTATTGTTCTACGTATTTTTGATTCAAAGATTTCTTCTGTGCAGGCATTCATATAGCCAATTATGTTGTTCCTTATTCTTGAGACAGTAAGATATCAGATAGGGTATAAAATAAAATAAACGTGAGGAGGATAGCAGAAGTTAATCCTTATTCCTTAAAATCCCCACTATCCTGAATAATAATTTTATATTAAGACTAAGGACTTCCGTATTTCTTTCCAATTAAAGGAAGTTGTTTCCATTAAAAAATTCCAATTGCGGAAGAATGGATTAACTTTAGCTTCTTGATAATGCTGTTCATGTTTTAGACTACATTACTTAGTTCTTCAGTTTCCCTTCTTGAAAATGAAACTTAGCAGTATTACAATAGATAATATCATAATATTTTATTGTACTAGAGCAACAAAGTCAATATATTGAGTACAAAGACAGAAGATGCAGACCACAAGCCAGGACAAAGCCATGGTCTGTCTGTAGGCACAGTACCCTCAGTTTTTTGTAGACCTTGGCAGAAGTACAGAATGCAAAAAGCTATGTATTTTTATAATATTAAACAGGACATGATTTTAGTACTGGAGAGATATATATATATATGCCTTAGCTTAACATTGGTATCTAACCATGTTCTTTGGATGAACTTAATATGGTCCTTCTCCATGTGATCTGGAGTTCACAGCATAAATGAAATTCCTTTTTTCTTGAGGACTGATTGCATATTTGAGTGACTGATTACTGTGCAAACAAAAAGAGATGTCATAGAAAATCCTGCCCTGAACAGTTATGAGGAGTGACTCCAAGCAGAGCGGATGCCAAACACATTGCTCTGCAGACCTTTTCCATGGTTTCTTTTCATTTTGGATGCAGTACTGGTAGATTATACTTAGCATTTATTTTGAAACTAATTAAGTTTGACTGTTTATTATGTATCTAAAAAGGCAAATGTCTAATTTCCACTTTTTAATATTCCTATTTCATATTTTCCTTAGCAGATTGCTAGTGAAAGCACTTTAACTAGAAAGACTATGACACATCATCTCAAAAAATAAAGACGAGGGTGATTTTCTTCCCCACATTTGCAGAACTTTTTTCCATACACTGTTTTGGACTGAAAAGCCTCATCTTTGGGACACGTACCACAAGACAGCAGGATAAACCAAAATCTTCCTTGGCTGTTCTCACAGCATGTTGCAGGAATCCCCTATATCCTTCAGGACAGAGCAGAAAACACTGAAGCAACATTTCAAAAGAAATAAATCCTTCAGAACGTACTACCCCAAAATGAACCTCACCTAGAATCGCTCCCTAGACCATAGAGACGATCAGCCTCAGTTTTTCATAACCACCACTTTGATGCCCCTGCTTTTGCCTTAGTTATTAGCTGTAGGTACTGCTGGCTTTTTGATTGTTCTTTAAAGTCAGTGTAGGTATTTTCCACTGGTTTTACTGGTCACGAGATCAGGTCCTATAAGAACAGATACAACTTCGTAAGAATTTCATTAAACCAATGCACGTGGGTCCAGACCATTTCACCAGACTCTAAGGCCTACAAAGGTAAGGTATGTAGGTAGTTAGATGAGAATCTCTAATGTGGTCAACAGATCATGTCTCTTATTGATGATATAGGAAGCATTGAAGGACAATACTTCTATATTAAACCTCACTTAGGTGGTATGAATCTACCTACATAATACTTGTGCAGCTGAAACCCCAACTAGAAGCTGAGACACATGGTTTACAGCAGTGACCACTACTTATGCTACCGTGTCTCTGAAGTAGATCTGGATGAAAGCTCTGGAGGAACTTAAAGTTGCTCTGTAATGCTTTTGCTAGTCATGCAATGTTTTATCTTAGAAATAAATTTTTCCCTAGTGCTGATTCCCTTTAGGATATGGCAGGCCCTGTGATTTATTAATATTTAGTATTTTGATTAGTTTAATACTTTAACAGATACAAGGAGGATTGAGAAGAAGAATGACATCCAACAATAGTCAGAAGTGAAAGATGCTGTAACTTAAAATAAGAAATATAATCTCAGACCCATTGCCTTTAGCTTCTGTATTGCCTCTTAAGGCTTATCCCTTTGTGAAACCTTTGCCGTAAATTAAATAACTTCTCCACCAACTGTAACAAGCAAAAGATGATTTTGAAAGCTATTCTCCATGGTAAGTCATACAAAAAGTGTGTATTCAAGCTGGACACAAGGTTGTATAGAACCAGGACCAGGAGCTAGGTGCTTTGGGTCTGTAATATCTTGGTGCTGATACTGTCATCTCTATAATAATATATACTTTGAACATTTTATGCTACAGAAGGTCAACCTGTTTGGGGTTTTTTGTGGGGTTTTGTTTTGTTTTAAATTTAAATGCTTAAAAAATTAACTATCATTTATAATACTGACACAGCAGAGTTTTCTGGTTAATAAAAAAAGTCCTGTCTTCCTCTAACATATTGATTGCTCTCAAGAGTAAAACTGTTGAATACTCCCTTATCATCAGCAGTGAAGTCATCTAAATTTTGCTTAAGGATGCTCAAACTATTTGCCTCCAGCTCCTTTGAACCAAAATCCTTCCTGGCTATTTATTCTTTCCCTGAAACAACGCTTCCTTCAATTCTTATGCTGACATCATCTGAGGCATTCAGGATGTGCTTACAGAAATCAATGGATTAATCCTTACAATGACCCTAAAAACCAGAATTATTATATTTCTGACTCAGTACAGTGGGGAATTGAGGTATAACAAAAAAATCTTTTTACCCAAAAGACAGATGCATACAGTCTTCACAATGCAAAACCGTAGCAAACAGAATCATGATTTGTTTTCTGGACTTCACGTCCACTTTCTAGCAGTAATACAATGCTTCCCTCCCCTATGTAATATATTCCCTCTTCCTTCAAACATCTGTCCTTGAAACTCCTGCTTAGTGTAAATGTATTATAATCCTTAGTTTCAATATTTCATTCAAGTCATCCCATAAACAGACACTTTCAAGAGTAAATAATTCCATTTTGAATCAACCCCTTTTGGATGTGAGTCATTCTTCCCATGTATCATATTTGCAGTCAGATGCTTTGTGCTTTCCAGTTGAAACATACCTCATGTCTCAGTAATTATTTAGGAATCAGTATCTGCTTTCTATATATTAGTGAGGGAAAAGCTTCCAAATATTCTCAAAAGCTTTCTTGCATTTTCATCACAGCCAGTTCAATGGCAAATCTGATTCTTATTCATATAGGATAAGCATGTCAAGTTTCTAATCCCAGTACAGTCTTTACTGCAGTCCTGTTATTTATTCAGTTTATCCCATGTTTCCATTGTCTTCAAAAAGTGACCAGGCAGGGATAGAGCTGAGGTTTTGGAGCAGATTTTCGTTGGCATAAGTAGCAGCGAAGTGCCTAACTCTTAGGTAGTTCACATGGGCAAGTAATATGGCTGTTCAAAGCCTTTGGGGATTTGAAAAGCTCTTCCCAATGCCCAGTGAAGTAAAACAACCTACTTCACGCTTAACTTGTAGAAAGTGTGTCTGGATGAGATGGCAGTGCAAAAGAAAGTGTATGCTGTAAACTCACACCTGAGTTTACTTCATAGCAGCTGCCCTGTGTAGACAAGCCTCTAAATATATAATGAAGGCAAATAAATTCAGTGCTTTCACCAGTCTGCTGTTTGCTGTGGCACATTAGATTGGAGATTAGAGTTCAAAATTAATTTCTTGCCATCCTGTTGGCAAAGTCTGGGTATTAATATGATGTTTTCAGTGTCTACGTGAAATAGTACATCATGCTCCTGGTAATATTTTGTGAAATGATTGCCCCATGTCACGTCTGTGCCCAGCTTTCTGCCTTGCTTTGTTTTTAAACCCAGGGAAGAGAATTCACTTAAAGCTTGGAGTTTTGGAAAAAGCATGAGAAGGGGTGATCAAATTCAGTGGAGTAACAGGATCCTTTTCCTGCAACCTGATCATTTGTATGGGATTTTGACAGCTAGAAGGAAAACGATTTCTCTTTTCTTTTAAGCCTCTCTCTGGTCTCAGAATCATTGAAGTTTTGAGCACTTCAGGCAGGCAAACAATGTCAGAGTCTGTTCTGGGAGCACCCAGCAGTGACTGAAAGGACACTTGGCACAGTTGTGTCTCCTTCCCTGTCGAGCAGGAGCATCCTCAGCTCAGGTTGGCCTCAGTGGCTCAGCCCCACAAAACCCCCCTCCTCGCTGTCACCTGTGAGCAGGAAGGGCTGACTGTGGAAGTCAGTCAAATAATTCTTCGATGCCATTTGCCAGGTCCTTTTGGAGCAAATTAAAAAGAAAGAAACCCCCAATCATGCCTGAATTAAGAACAGCAGGGTTCAGTATTTGGTACTTGTTTGGAGGGAGTGGAAAGTGAAACAAGATAGCAGAGGCAGATATGCAAAAAATTGCCTTTGGCATCAGGGTCTTGACAGATAATGAAATCTAGCTCAGGAGAAGAGTAGGCAAAGGGAATTTGCGTTAGCTTATATCTGAAGTTAATTTGTGTTGCTCTGGTGTTCACTTGACGATAGTCTATGTCTATCCACACCTCAGATGTAACTACACAGGGCCATGTAAACCTGAAGGTCTCAGCAAGGTTATACTGGTCCAGTTGGGTGTTGCTAGAGCCTGTTGCTGCTATGTTAAGTGTTTGGTACCTGTTTAGTACCTGGAGTTGGTACCACCTTAATTCAGGTGGGACAAGCACAGTCTCGGCTGAGTAAGGGAGTCACTCCTTGCCCCACTGTCAAGCAGAGGTTATGTCAAGAATTTGATTGATCAACCAGGATTTTGATTGATCCATTTTCAACAAATATCTTTTCCATCAGCAGATCCTGCCTCTTCAACAATGGAAGCTCTTTGCAAATGAGTGTCCCTTTCGATGACAAATAGGTGAGGGCATTTTATGTCTGGATTGTGCAAAAGCAGTGTTGAAATCCATGCTCTGCCTAGTTCACAGCCGGGATGCGAACCTGCATTTTGCTATTCTTCTGGCAAGTTTCCTAACTGTTTGCTTGCATTTTTTTTTTTTTTTTTGCAAAGTAGCAACTTTGAGATTTTTTCACAAAGTTATATCTTCCTAGCTCAAGTTACAAGGGCCCAGCGTGCCCTGCTACTCAAGTACCTGTGTGGAAGTTAGTCCTTCTACAACCCAACATCTGCTACATGGCCAGCTGGGAAGCAAAAAAAACAAAAAAAAATCTTTAGCAAAAAAGAAGAAAAGATTGAAGGATTTCATAAAAGTGACCCAATGAACTATATGAAATCCAGGCAACTTCTAGTCACTTCTTCAAGGTCTGGAGGGGAACTGAAATTTACAGATGAAATGCTAGCATGACAGTTGGGATCTCCCCCGCAGACGGGGCACATAGGTGCAGTGTATGGATCTCATCAAAGACAGACACGGTCAGGAGCCACTTTGGTTTGTGTTCATTCATGCCTTGCCAGTTCTGTTAACTTTGATGATAAAATTCCTTCTCGCTGCAATTTCAAGGAAATGGGGAGAAAACGCACAAAATACTTTGGAAAATTTCACTAAGGCTTTTAGAACAATTTTCTGTTAAGCAGTCAGTGTTTTGTCTCTAAGGGGGATTTGCAGTGTTTCAACCAATGCTAAATAGGGAACTAAACCAACCTGTCACTAAAAGTAAAATGTTGACTCATGTTGACATTTGAGACAAAACTCATAACAGGCCTTGGGAAGAACAGCTAAGATCTCTTGCATCTGCTTCCTATCTGGAGATAGAGGATATTAACATTTGCTTTACTTTTGACTAAGGGAAAAAAAAGAAAGAAAGAATTAACACCAAAAAGATGAGCTTGAATTAAAAAAAAATTAGTCTTTTCATATTTATAGTGTCTCTCACAAAGATGTAAACTCACTGGAAAACAAGCAGTATTGCCATAGAATCACAGTGCTCGTTCTTAAAACCTTTATTAATCCCATTTGTAAGAAATGAAAGTATACATCGTGTTGAGTGGTGAACTGGGGAAATGCTATGAATTCTGTTCTAGTAATATTCACTGTTTGCAGCAGTTAAAATAACACCATCCAAATTCATTCATGGGCAAATCTGATATCAAGAAATTTTTCCTGGCCCTGTAACTGATGATGCAGAGGACTGTAACTTCTGATAGCTGCAGATGATGCATGTCAGCTGTGTTGAGGACATAACCTAGTAATATTAAAGACTAAAATATACATGACAAGTGACAAGCTGGTCACTCTTCCATAAAACCTAACACATCTCTCCAAGTAAGATTTACAGCCTTTCAGGAAAACATCTAAGACCTTTTTTTTTTTTTTTTTTTGGGGGGGGGGGGGGAGAGGGGGGAAGGAAGAAAAAGAAAGAAAGAAAGAGCAGCCATTTCCACCAGATCTTGAAGGTTAGGAAATACAGCAGATCTACTAAATCCTGGAATATGTGACCACCCAATGGTAAGAAACCGTCAGTCTCTGAGCCTTAGTTTCCCAAACTCTGTTGGAGGTGACTGAGACTCATTGCCAAAGCGTTCAGCTGGGATGTTTTATTTAATGGGGTTTGTTGTGTGGGAACTGATTAAGACCAATGATATGATAAGGTCTGCCACTTAATTGGGAAATGGTTTGACTTAATAAATTTGAGCTCAGCCGCTGCCAAGTGCTATCAGACAGTGAAACTGATGTATCAAGAAAAACTCCCACCAAACCTTATGCTATGGAAATGGGTGGCAGGATCTGGCTGGATCAGAATCTGATGGACCTAATGTGAGAATCGCACGGTGAGGTTTTGTGGTTGGCATTATGCAGAGAGTCAGTCTAGGTGATCTGGATGGTGCTTCCTGGCCCCAGAAGATATTAAACCAAGGGATGTTTTGATCTCTTTTCTGAGTGTATTGTTTAAAATGGCATTTCTTGTGTCTGCTTTCACACCATAAGTGCAAGGTATTCACTTGCACTCATATTAGTAAGCTTTTAGCTGCTGTCATCAAGATCCTGCAAATGTTGTCTTTGGGAATGGGGCTAATATATTCATAAGCTTTTGCAGGAGCAGGCATTAATCAGAGCAACCCTTTTCTAAATGGACTGCATTTAATTAAATTAATTATGTTTCTTTGTATTTAATTAATTCCATGCTTCAGGGTTTCCACTGTACGTTTAGAGAGGCCAGGAAAATTTTTTTTCCCACCTTTGATGAATAACTTGGCTGCTGATTTTTTGGTGTTTATTTTTTCCCTATTTTTCTCAGATTCATCAGAGATTGGCGGCAGTCTGACATGGGACATGAAGTCACGTGCACTGTTGCTTCCCTCTTGATTTCTTCTTGCTCCTGTGCTCAGGTTTAAACCACTCATCAGTTACACGGCCAGGAAAATTTTCACAATATCAGATTTGCAATAATTTTGTGCATTGACTAAATTCCTTGGACATTTTCACCTTGCCAGTGTCCTGTAATTGAAGGTGCACAACCCCGATGACTTGAGTCTCTCCTGGGCTCATCCTGTGCAATACTCTGGTTTTGAGGTTGTTTTTCTGTCTTGAGCAATAGATCTGATTTTTTTTGGTGAGTGTTGGTGAATGTAGCCAATGATATTTGGATTTGTGCATTGAAAAGGCCCTTGGGGGACCTCCCAGGCTTAGTATCTGTTACATCTTTACTCACAGCAGAGTAGATTAGGTCATCCAGGTGATGTCCGTCCTCCAGCCCAACATCCCTGAGATGGCTCAGCATGAAGTCAGAGCTTGAAATTACTTTTTGCTTGTAATTCTTGGGCAATGTGCATGTAAGAAAAGACAAACTACAGAAATGACAACTAGCCACAAGTTTTAAGAATATTCTAATGCAGGTGTCAATAAAGATAGATGATATATTTATGCAATTATAGGCTCCCATTACACTGTCTAACCGCCACCATCCGGTCAATGGCTTTAACACTGATGCATGGTGCAGAGCGGTGCCTGGCTGCCACGCTGCCGAGGGAGAGCTCAGGACAGACCCTGGCTCCAGGACCAAGGCTGGAGCCAGAGATGGGGGGGTGGGACGTCCTCACGGCTGGCATGAAAATAGGCTGGAGACCAATGCTTTTCCTCCCTCCAAGTGACAGGGCTGCAGTCAAGTGCTCAACTTGGAAGAAAACTTTGTGATGATAATTAGGATAACAGGCATGAGTAAGGATTTGTGGTGATTTTAATTAATGAGGACCGTGACAAACTACTTTGTTCAGAAATTACTCAAAATCCAGTTTTGCAGTGGATCTAATATACAGATCATAAACCACAGCTTCATTTTTTTTGAAATAAAGCATGTTATTGACCAGAGGGTTTAAATGTGGGTTTTCTAGTTTGGGTTTTTGGTGGTTTTTTAAATGTGTACCAACACAGGGACTGATTCTTCAGAAAACCCCAGAGGAAAGGTGAGCATCCAAGACCACCTAGGGCATGAAGAACATAGGGATGGGATTGCAGAAATGCCTTAAAATCTTTCTGGGTCTGTACAGGGACAAGGATTGATGTAGACTGGGGCAACTAAGACTAGAGCCAGGGCCCTTAGGCTGAGTAGCAGGTGCCTACTAGAGCCGCGGGGCCCAGGTCTATGCTCTGATTGTCAGGCTAAAAGATGTAAGAAGAGAGTAGCATAACTCCTCAGTGGTCCGTCTTTCTGGGTTCTGCACTGTGGAAACCATTATTTTAGCAGGTAGGTCTTGCTTTGAGATGAGCCCAGGACAAGGGTTTCTACTTCTTCCTTCTCAAAATCTTCCTGCCTTCAGGTAGAAAGGACCACAAAAATGCTCTGACACAAGTGCTCTTTGGGTCAGCTCCCATACTGGGTGGGATTGCAAATGCTGTGATGGGGCTAAATGTGGAGTGTTACATTCTGGGGCTTGAGATCAAAGTTTGTGTCTCTGTTCTGCCAGAAATACTGATCTGGGGAGGAAAGAAAATGGTTGCTATTAATGCACCATGTCAGATGTGATTTGCTGCAGTGTAGGGCTTTGGTGTTCTTAGGGTTCCCTATCCAAAACAAGCTCCAGAACGAAGATCAAAACAAAACAAAAAAACTTTTCTGGCTCAAGTGAAATTTCTGCAATAAGGGTAAGGACAAAGGTTTCTCCATGCCTGGGCTGAGTTGTAGAATTAAATTCCCCAGAAATTAATAAACATCACAAAACTCTCCATCTTCTGCTGAAATGCAAGACGTCTACCTCTGAGCTGCCTCCTCTAACAGAGGACAAACAGCAAGCACTTAAGATTATTCCTTGGGAAAGCGAAATCTCCTATTGCACACACTTGTCTCCCAGGAAAAGTATAAGAAAGAGCAGACAGCAGATGACAAATGCCAGTCACATCCCTGAATGGGCTACTGGAAGGCAGTCACACGTTACGGTGCGGAGCCTTACATACAAACATACCAACATACGATCTGTCAGCCCATCTTCAGACAATCTTCATGCCAAAGCCAAGGGGGGATTTTACCTCAGTAACATAATGCCTCTTACTCACAGCCTCAGCATTTGTTACTCTAAAACTGTGACAGTTTTTTGTTCGGTTGTTTCATTTAACTTTTTCCAGTAAGTTTTAAAGGAAAAATCCCCAACAAAAAATTCCTTCCTTTTAACAATGCTGTCTCCTTTTTTAGATTTGCAGCTGAGGAAGGGTGTGTTCGAGGAAGAGAATGCCAGTTTCTTAGGAAAGCTTTTATTTAACAACAACAAAAAACAACCAAAAAAATCCAAACCACCCCACGGGAAAACAGTCCCATACAACAAATCAGAAACTAAATGGTAATGTCAGTCAAACCAAAAAAGGATCATCAGATTCTTAAGTAAAAGTTACAGATAGAGCGAGCCAGACGCCAAACTGATTTTATTATGCCTCCACTTTAGCATAAATAGGCAACTGTCAAAATACAGCATCTTGTCATTCAACAAAGTGAAATTCTACTAAATTGAATCAAGTTGAACAGAGAGACGACTGTAGTTCAGACAGGCTCTCCCTCCCTTTCTGACATCGTGGGCCTGCTTGGCAGAGCACTCAGGTTTCAAATGAAAGAAATGTGTTGGAATAGAGCAAGTGATGAAAAAAATGTCCTTAACAGGAACTTCATTAATTAAAACCCAAGAGGCTGACAAGCCTTGAGCTAGTATCTTGCAGTGTTGGGGTGAGGGGTATATATTACTCAGAGCTACAAGCCAGGTTTATCCCCTGCCCCTATTATCAGGACTGGTGGAAGTTTCTTCTGTAATTTAAACAGTATTCACTGTTGGAAAAGAAAAGAAAAGAAACACAACATCAATAAAACTCAGCACGCCGCACTTCTGCTAACCTTAGGGCAGTGTGCAGCTCTCATAATTTATAACAATCATCTAGGCTATCAATTTTAGGGTGTTATACTGGTGCCCATCACCGGAGTATCTCTCAAAGCACCTAAAGTAGATTAGCCCCAGACTGGCTTCACAGCAGTATTCATGGACTTGGTGACTTCTGGCGTTTGAAAATCCACCTTGGACAGGATAGTGTCTTGGTTTGTTCATGACTTTTGAGTTTTTCTTAGCTTTCTGCAACTAGATTTGACTTTAGGCTGGCCCAGAAAGCAGGTAGAGGGGGACTGTCTGGGGGCTTTTGAGCATCTTGCTTGCAGTGGTAGAAGAGATGGTAAAGAAGAAGGGGTACAGCATTTCCTGAAGATCAGATGTACATTTTCTTCTCTAGGACCTATAAGGCAGATTTTAACTTTAGGTTTTTAGATTTATTCTGCCTGCCTGCATGATCATCATCTGCATGATACTTTTCATTGTAGGACTGTGTTCATTTGTCTCTCTCTGAAGTTTGGTCTGAATTTTTTCCACACCATGCACTCCCATCAAACTGAATTTCTCTTGAAGTGTCATCAAAATGCTTCAGCCCTTTGTAAGTACAGAGCCCAGAAAAAATACTTAACTTCTGTCATAGGAGACAGGAAGAGAGTAAGTTAAGGGGAGCTAAGATCAGATAAGGAGCTAGAGGTCTGGTGAAAAAGAAAATCAGGAGTAATTAAAATAGGAGCTCTGGGGTGAAATGGCTCAGATCGTATCTGGATGAAGCCTGAAAGCAAGGACATAGAAGAGACACTGGTGGAAAGTCACATTCCTGGGCAGTATGTAGCTGCATGAACGAGGCCACATGTCTCCTTCTGCAACCTTCATAGAATCATAGAATCACAGAATGGTTTGGGTTGGAAGGGACCTCAAAGCCCATCTAGTTCCAACCCCCCTGCCATGGGCAGGGACACCCTCCACTAGACCAGGTTGCCCAAAGCCTCATCCCTTGAACACTTCCAGGGATGGGGCATCCACAGCTTCTCTCGGCATCCTATGGCAGTGTCTCACCACCCTCACAGGGAAGAATTTCTAACATCTAATCTAAATCTACCCTCCTTCATCATTTTTTCTCTAATTTTAGCATGTGGTGACAATGAATTTTTTGTGATAATGGAGCAGGGACAGCTGTCTTTTTAATCAGGGAGATTTATTCGTTCCAGTGAATGCCTGTCCTGTACACTGACAGAGGCAATGATCCAAAAGCAGGGAAATACATCTGATGATTGGGAAATATGAAATGGAGGGTTGTTTCTGAGGACAATGGAAAGGACAGGGCAGGAATTAGGGTTACCACCTAGCTCACTGTGCACTCATTTGTAACAAAGCAAAAGAAAAGATCAATAGACCTTGCTATGAACCTCCCACGCCCCTGAGCATCTGTGGGATTAACAGGAGCTAGAGAAAGAAGAAAAGAAAGATTAAAAATTGCAATATTGAAAAGGAGATTATAAAAGAAACCAATCTGTTTATCTTTCTTTATGACTTTGGTTTTAAATTAGGGTATATTTCACACATAGGAGGGAGTATATTTTCTAACAAAACCCTCAACATCTGGAAATTTCATCTTTTTATCATAGACTAGACCTTCCCGCCTTTCCTCCTGCTGGTCAGTCCCAGCCAAAAGTCAGAGTCCAACATCCATGCTCAATAAAGTATACTGAATGAAACATTACACGTGCTACGCTACCAAAGAACTGTTAGTAATCAGACTATTGAAATCAGGGGAGTAAAAGAAAAAGAGTTCAACCCATTTGCCAAAGCAATAAGAAAATGTACCCAAGGCTATTGTAAAAAGAAGAAGAAGAAAATGTAATGAGAAAAATTTATTTTGCTAAACAGAAATTGCTTACGTATATCATGTTCCCTTCAGGCCAGAGGAAATAGCTAGATGTCTCACTCAGGCTAATAGCACTTTTGCAGACATATTTACAACATAGACTTTCACCTTCAGCTTTATGGCAGTTCAAGAAGTCTTAATGTGAGTGGACTGGACATCAGATGTCTTCAAATAACTTGTCCATCCATTAGTTCAAGCCATACAAAGGTTTGCATCCAAATCTAAATACCAGCTTATAACCTATCTGTATTTAAAACTTTGCTTTGCAGCACAGAGCAAACCAATTTTTTTTTTTCATTATTAGAAACCAGAGAAGTCTCCAATTTTGTCTGACAGGTGAAATGAATGGCTTCTGTGTGAGATTAGGTCAACAAAACTCTCATTAAGTCATTTCCCCCTTTTCCACAGACTTTTCGCACAAAGATTAACTTCTTGCCTCAAATTTAATATACATAAATGCAAAAATGTCCCCCTAGGATCAAAGGTCTGACCTAGGATCAGAGCTAGGCACTCTCTTCTTGAAAGCAATGTCTCAGAAAAGGAGCTACTTCACATCGACTACCAAGAAAACACTATTGAATAAGGACAAACTCTAAATATGACTAGAAAGGTGGTAAGCAGGAAGGCAATTTTATGTAAGTATTGGTGAGACCAATGATGGAATATTTCATGTGTACATTCTCAGTGACTCCATATTTAAAGAAATTTTGGAAGATTGGAAGCCAAATCTCAAATTACTGGAAATGGCTTTCAATGAGAAACTCAATCTGAGTCAAAATTGCTCAGTCCACGGAGTTTATCAGGAAGATAATTGAGCAGTGATGCAGTTAAAGTCTGAACATGGAAATGTTCTCAACGAGGAAAGACCCAGTGTACAAAGGCTCTTTAACCAATCATGCAAAGGGATAATGGGAGATGAAGCTCTAAAAATTACAAATAGAAATATGACAATGGAAATGATTAATCATTTTCACAAACTACAAGGAAAGCAATGAAATAGTCATCTGTGGATCTTTTCAAGGGGCTATAAAAATGTCAAAGGTATGTTTTACCCAATACATAATCATGCCTTTATCAAACAAAAGCTATGGGAGTCTATAGCCAGATCACTGTGGATAATTTGATAGGTCCACCACCAGATTAAATGTCTTTTCATTGCCTTTCTTGCCCTAAATTCACTGAATCAATCTACTATAGTGTCCCCATTCCAGCCTTGACCATCAATGAAGTCGCTGATCGAATCTTTGCACAATCAGCACATGGTTGTGGTGCTTTGGCACAGTCAAGGGATTATGGTGTTAATATTGGAAATGAGTTGCACAGATCTAGATTAAAGGTTGGTGCAGGTTATGTATAGCTTGTGTACCTGATGCCCTAAATGAGCTGAAAGAGGTTTCAACTATTCTAGGAGCAGGCTGTTACCATTGTCAGCCTGTGCAGATCTTCTAACCGAAACGTGTAGAGCAAACTGCTATTTATCAGCATAAAAGCGCTGCCAAGGGAGAAATGAAGATCTTCCCAGTCTCTCACATGGAGCCTTTGAATTCAGACTGTCTTCACAAAAGTAATATTAAATGATCTGAGGAGACTGCCTTATAGTTGTTCCCAGGCTTCTTTGTGGAGTAGCTGGCAGAAAAGATGGGAGGGAAACAGCAGAGAAAGGTGAAAGATAAAAGGAAAAGTCTGAAGTGAAATGTTCCACTTATTTAGCCGACTAAAGTTCACCATCTGTGTAGAGCTGTGTTGAGAGCCAAGGAATTTGCATGTTACAGTGAACCGTTTATGAAATACACAAATATGTATATAAATATATTATACTAAGTCTTCTTGTAGTTGGGTTTTTTTTTACCAGTAAAAGACCCTAATTACACTAATGTTCATAACTTTACATAAATCACTTGCCATAAGGAATCAATAGATTTCTAAAAATTCCTGAGATTTCGTAGACAGTTTTTCAGGATTATGTGTAACATACTCCTCAGCATTTACTTGAAGCTTTCATTTCACTTCCAAAATGGAGCTTTTTATTTTTTTCTTTGCCTCCAAATACTCCCATCATCATTTTTAGCAGCCTGATTTTTAATTAATTTTTTATTGGACTATATAATGCATATTAGTATCAGCCCATGAAGAATATCACAGATGAAAACTTTCCACTGTATTATGCAAAGCGATCTCTTTAATCCAGCTAAACCTTTCTAACACAAAAAGAACAAAATCCTCCTGAGTGCCAGGGCACATTGACACCTCTCTGGGTTTTAGTGAAAAAACTTGCTTTCCAGCTTAACTTTATATGTGTGAAAGTCTTTGGATTTGCAGCTCGGGAGACAAGAAGCTGGAGGCTCAGCTGCTGTAATCTAGTAGAGATTTGCACAAGGTGAAGTTCTGGACCCATCTGGTCACTTAACGGCAGTGCACGTAGGTAGAGAAATAGGAGAAGTTGCCCAGCGCCATCTTGCTTGTGTGCTTTTTTTTCAAGTAGTTGTCAGTCTATCAGCATGTGCAGTTGTAAGTTATTCTGCACCCTGAACACCCACTCCAATCCTCAGGTAAACTTTCTGCATTTCTTTAAGGAGATCATGATGGTCATTCAATGCTATTGAACTCAGAAGTTCTTCTACCTCCTTTCTGAAAATCAAGCTTAGGTTTCAGTAAATAAAACATATGGGGGGGTCTGCCCTAGTCTGGCACCTTCAGTATTTTCACGCATGGCTTGCATGATGGACAGCATAAATGTAAAGGTATTACCAGCATGGGAGAGGCTGCTTGCATGATGGAAGAATGGATTGGGACCAGGAAGAGCTGAACAAAGTGGAGAAAAGGTCTGAAAAACCAGGATTTTCTTTTATTAGAAAAATCTAATAACAGCACATGCAAAAGTCCAGATTGGAGTAAGAATAATCAACTGCATAAATACAAGATGAGGATGACTGGCAGTTTTGTTGAAAAAGGTCAAGGCATTACAGAGGATCAGAAATTGGGTGCATATACGTCAAGTCATGCTGTTGGGAAATAAAGGCTAACACGACAAAGAGCAGGGTAGGCCACAGGATCATGAAGCACCTCTCCTGCTCTATTCAGTATCAGTATCTCCCCAGCTGAGATACAGCATCCAGTTCTGGCACCTCTCTTAAGGAAGATTATACACTGACCAGGGAGAAGTCAAAGGACAGCAGTGAAACTCACACGAGGACGGAAGAACAGCTAGGAAGCCTGGCCTGGAAGGAAAAACTGAAAGAACAATAGTTAAGAAGATAATAAAACTGCAACGGCTCCTGAAGGTGTCTTCTACATATTCCTGCTTGCGTGCAGTGTCCATGAAACGTGTTCACTTTCTTATTGTAGCAAACGCACATGAAGACATTTCCCTCTGCCCCCCGTCAGGGACGACTCCCAAGCATCCATGAAGAGTCCTGGGTCTCCTCACTTGGACTCCTCCAAATTTGGGATCAACCTCCTCATCTCAAACCTTTAGACAGCTCCAAACCTGTCAGCCAACAGGTCGGGGCTCTCCACAGCCAGCTGCCTTACAGTTTCTGGATGAGGAGTTGGCTGGTCCCTGGCTGCTGTGTACAAAATAATCTGGGTTTAGGCATCAACATGTTGATGATTTCTTCCCTCTGTGGGGTGGTGTCTTCCCAGCTAAATTACAAGAGTTCTGATTTGCCTTCAACTGAAATAGCAGTAAAGTAGTCAGCTATGAGCTATAAATGCTGATCCTTGCCTATTTAGCTCCAGGAAATGGCAACTACTCATCTTTAGGGTCACAAAATTAATTATAATAAAACATATACTTTCCTAAAAGGGACTGCGTAGCTAGCAGAGCTGCAACAGCATCTATCCGAATGCACAAAGGCACAGGTACTGGGATCCAGTCTCTGCACAGGTGTAAAGGCACTAATGATACAATCTAAAAAAAATTTAAAAACCCCTGCATAAGCTGCATTTTCATAGAAGAATATTTGAAGTAGCAAAAAGTTAGCTTCTGAAGCCTCAGTCAGATCTCTGACAAAGCAGGAATGTCGCAGGCTGTACAAGTATTTGATTGAGGCATTCATTAGAAACACACACCGAGAAACACACACACACAGAGCAGAATGCGCACTTCATATGAATAAGACTTGAGCAAATAGAATATATATTCTGACAATATTGATGGATGTACACACTTTACCTACAGATGATTTTTTTTTTTTTTTTTGCTTGTGTTCTGTTTATTTTTTATTAATCTGAAACATTTTAGAAAAAGAAAAAAATTATTGCTGGGGATTTTCTCCAATGCCATGAATTACATGGAAGTCTTCTAAGAGTTTTCAAAGAAAATAATGTGCATCATCAGCTATGACTATTCATAGCTGCATCCATTGTGCAAATAACTTTGTTTAAAGCAGAGAGTGTACAAACATATCATGTGAAGAGATACTCCGAACTGGGTAAGTTGTGGACATTCCCATTTAAAACCCTGTCTGTGACTGACCAGTGAGTTCAGAATCATTTCCAAAAATTGTATAATAAGTAATCATGAATATGGAATATGGACTAAATTAAAGGGAATCATGGAATCTAAAAAATGAAATAGGAGTTATTGGTTAAATTTTTTTTGGTGAATTATTGGCCTGCAGTCTGCACATAGCAAATACATCTTATAAAATAAACTCATTTTACTAGAAAAGAAGTCTTAGGATAGACTTGAACTAGCTGTTCAAACTGATTATATCTCCATGAAAACAATTCAAGCATCTGTTTGTTTATTTTTTCAGTTATACTCAGTTACTGCTGAATTAAAGACCTGTGGCTCCAGGTGTCGAGTATGTGTACCTATTTAACAATCAGATTATTGACATTCCAGTCCCCTTAGTCTTTAGGCAATATCTCCAAAGGAAAACTTCCCTTTGAGGTGAATGAATATTATTAGATCAGACCTTCGGTTTGTTGCGGTCATGATCAATCCATGCAATGAAGCCAAACCCAAAGGAATAATTTTTAAAAATACGTTGAACGAATCATCTGATGGCATTGCAAAAACTGAATAAAGGTGAAATTTGGAGAAGAAAATACATCGTCTTGTCTCAAGTGTGTCAAGCATATTCATCAATCCACTTTATGGATAGATGTGTGCATGTACACACACACATACACAGAGAAATACATGCACACACATCTACATGCATATAAATAGTTTTATGGCAGGTGTCTCCAAATGGCAGGGTTCCCACAGAATCTCCAATTCTTTTTCTTGGCATGCAAGCAGATTTTTCTGCCGTGTAAAGACATGTTGTTACACTGTTACGAGTTTTGATTTTCTTGCTAATTGTTGACAGAAAATCATGAAATCCTAGGGCACCAAGTCAACCTTGAGACTGCAAGGGAAAGTGAAGACACACTTAGGAGCTCTTAATAACTTGTTGAATCCAAACTTTTGTCAACTCTGGCCTTTATTCTTTCCCTGAATCTGTGATCAGAGCTGTTTTCCTTGTTGAGACATCTCGGGAGCCAACAACCAGCATGAAAGGAAGGATTGCTCTGCCCATCCTTGTAATTCCCTCTCTACAGGAGAGGTGCAGACATCTAAATAAAGCAAATTGCACTTTGTATGTCACCAGCCTCCTCATCCATCATGCTGCTTAGTCAAAATGTGTGTATACATGCCTCTAGTGAGCTATCTATGGTGGAATACATGAGAGCAGGAGGGATTGCAATGTCTGTCTGGTTTCTAAGAAAGCAATCAGCTTCCAGCCTAGCAAAAGAAAGCATTCAGATTAGTACACCACAACTCTCTGATTCATCGCCTTGGAGAAGAGCGAGCAGCTTTGGCATATACTCCAGTTATTGTGTGCCAGCTATGAGAGAAGCCACACTCAGAAGCCCGGGGCCTTACACCGTAAGTAAAAAAAAAAAAATAAAAATCCACCGCAGTAATTGCTTCTTGTTAGTGCAGCTCAAACCCACAGACTGCAAAAGGTTAAGCTTTTGGTATAAAACCTAAATAGAGTTTGTCATGTTGGTCCCATATAAATACAGTACTCTACTGTTTAGTTAGTTGTTTAAATCCTCCTCTTGCCAGTGCCTGAACCTTCTGCAGATGTCTGAACATGGGAGAAGCTTTCTGGTGTCAAATTCATTTTGAGACTAGCCATTTATTTTCCTTTGTGTTTTGTTTTGTTCTGTTTTGCTGTTGCCTTCCCCCCCCCCCCCCCACCCCCCCCCCCCCCCTTAAATCTTATTCTGTTCACTGGAATCAGCCATCTAAGTTTGACATGCAGAAACACAGAGATGCTCACGAAACAACATCATGGCCGTTGCCAAGAAAAGATCAGGTCCTCAGGACATGAGCCGGTGGGTTTGCATAAGTGCATTTGTCTGTGATGCAAACATGTTCACCGCGGGAACACACCCGAAAGTGCTAACACGGGGCTCTGGGCTCTCACCAGGGCTGCCACGGAGAAGCCACAACCCCAACATTGCCTGGGCTTTGAGACAAGAGCAGATTTCTGAAGCATTGCTAATACCTTCTCAAAAGCCTTTATGCACAATTAGCTTGGGGAACTCATTGCCACTAGATAGAATTGAAACCAAGGTTATACTAATATTCAAAATATGGATGCTGAAGCACACCACAGAAACATCCAGAAGTACCTTAGCTTGCATAAAAAATGGGCGTAGGGAAAGCAGCACTGAATTTACATTCTTAACAGGCAAATTTCTGTGGTCTACGCTCATTAACAAATTTCCTTAAAAGGCAGTGAAACAGTTAACCTAGGCTACAGCTCCCTGCAGAAACTGTGCATAAAAATATAAAAATGTTGTTTTCTTTCTCTGTATCAGCTTGTGTCCCAATGAACTGCTATAAATTATTCTGCAATACAGATCCTGAGTAGTACAGTTAAGCTCATCTCAGATAAGAAAGGTTTGTTGTTTGCAAAGATGTCATGGTTATACCCACAGTAATAATGTATGCCTAGACATAGGAATCTCAGCATGCTCATGTGAATCCTTGTGACTTGCTACAATGGGAAAATATGGGAGTTAAAGATGGGTCAGAAGATGTCCAATTAGTGATCAGCAATGTAGTCTCCTGAATTAACCTCTGAAAACTATTGTACCAAACTCAGAGGTGAAACAAAAGTTCAGCTTGAGCCATTTCAGCACAACCTAAATGTGCTGTTCAAGCTGTACAGACAGCAGGAAAGCATTTCATAGCAATTTCTGTAATTAAAAGGTATTTTCATTTAACAGACTTTAAACAGATTCCATTTTCCAATAACAATTTTTGCGAAGCACCTCATTTAAACACTTATCGGTATGACAATTAGGATATAAAACCAGCTTGGGAGTGAATGACACCTTTAAAAGCAATTATTTTGCTAATGGATAAGACAAGAATTTCCCTAATCATTTTAATTAAAAGTACATTGTAAAAAGTGAAATAAAACTAATAATATTGGCAATTGTGCACCCACAAAAATGTATCAGACAATTTGCCCTTCTTTAAAGTAAGTAATTTAAAGAAATTTGTTCACCTGCTCTATTCTTTTGCTTGAAGCTATTAAACATTCAGTTACACTGATTTGAGATTGCGATTGTGTCTTCCGTGATGAAAGAAGAAAATATGTTAGATTAGATTTACTCTGACTGTGGAGCCTGGATCACAACTGCTTCCTATTCATTCTGGAAGGAATCTGAAATAATTCCATTAAAAATCCTTTTATGAACCTCCAAGTTGATTCAAATCTCATTTATAGGACTTTTTACAAAGGCATATCTCCATATCTAACTGCTGTCCTGACATCCCTTCTCAGATTCATGGTTTACCACCTCTCCCACTCTACCAACTGGCTGACCATTAGACTTGATTTTATCAAGCATGGCCCATACTCTCTCTAGCATCTCTGTTGCTGGTCTCTGCTTTGGTGGTGGGCTCTGTCCCTACTTCCTCGCTCCTACCCTTCCCTTCTGTGTCTCCTCTGCCTTGTCAGGTCTGCCCTGCCTCCCACGTATGGGGCTCACCCTCAGCTGCTTCTCACGCACCCCTGCGGGGTGCAGAGACTCTTGTGGCAAGTCCAAGACTTGGCTGATTTCCCTCTTGCCCAGTACATCTTCCTGTAACTTTGCTGACCTTCTATCTAAATATATTTAGTTATTACCAGACAACTCTATGTCCTAATATTACCCAACCCTTCAGTGTAATTTTCTGCCTCCTCACATTTGACTCACCATCATCCCTTTCATCTCCCTTTCTTCTTGAACTTTCCCCAAGTCAGATCTCACAAGTGCTTTCAAAGGTGCAGCACAACCTTCCTCATTTCTTTTCGTCCTCGCTTTCTATCTCACAGCACTCTCCTTCCTTTCTCCTGATACAAACTGGGACATTTTGTTCCTCCTTTAGCATTGGTGGCCCTACTCCACATGACATCTTCACACATCCTGTCCCCCGTTCCTCTGAATTTTTCACTTCTCATGCTTACTGCATTTTCCTCTTTCATACCCCTCCTTAAAACATTGTTCTCCCATTGCACCTCCAAAGATACTGGTCAGGATTTGGAGTGCCAGCATACCTTGACTACCAATTGTCACATAGAGTTGCAGTTGCCTCCTTCCCTTGCCATTGCTGTCCATGGCCACCTGTTGTGTCTTGCCTCACACCTACCACTGCAGTACAAGATCTCATTATCAACACTTGGAGAGTCACCGGGACCCACCGAGTCACCAGGAGGGCCCGTGTGTAAGCCATTAGCCCTCGGCAAACACAATGTAAGACAGCTTAGGTGGTAACTTTATTAACACAGGGTCTGTATTTATACAGCTCCTTGTTAGGGACCTGACCCTAGAGTTCAGGTCTCCCAGGGGCTAAGATACTATGACTAATAATAATACTAATCCCACGAATATCAGTAAGGGAATGGTTTTGATTACAATACAGATGCCGACGTTTGAACACGGGGTTTCAAAATCTGCTTGCATTGTAATTTAAAAGAAATGGTTATGCTGTGGAAGGCACTTTGACCCATCTGTACTTGCTCCCAAAGTGATGTGAAATTCATCCCCTGCAGAAAGGCGGTGCAATGAGCCAATTAGACCCCCAAGAACCACAAAGGGTGAGTTATGCCCAAAGAGCGCCTGCACGTTATGAAAGTATATTGCTGCAAAAAAGTACCCTAACTCCGTAACAGTCTCTTTGAACACAATATAAATGCTACTGTGGACCACAGGGGTTAATCCATTACAACAAGGCAATTAGATTTAGTGACTGTTTGGAAGATAAAAGCAGCGAGTCATAATCAATCCTGAGAACCCAGACATGATAAATTTCTATAATTTCCTCTTACTTCATAGATCTGAGCATGACAAAGCGAGTTAGGGTGGAGTGGTTACAGTCCCATGTCAGAAATGCAAGAGGAATTTTATTTTTATTAAACAAGTTACTTGTGAAAAAGGAGTCTTTCGCTCTCTTTCTGGCAATCCCCTTCCAGATGGTGGTACATTTAGGCCTCAAACATTTTGTAGATGCCTCTTGTTAAGCCTTGAATGTCAGCTTCTGGAGGGAGACGGGAACAAAGGGTTTTTTTCCTGATTCTGCTACAGCAGGGTGACTTCAAATTGAAGGTCTCATTCCCCATCTTCTGGCTAAATCCTGCCCAGGGTACTTATGGTCTGCTTACAGCTTGTTTCACCCACAGTGGCTAGCATGAAAATGTATTTTCAGTCTTGTGTAGAGGTGGTATGTAGTGCTATGCACAGCTAGATGTTTCCCAAGCTGAATTTAAGTAGTGAACCAAGTGATTTCTGCAGCAGAGAATGGCAAGACCCTAGTCATTAGCTGCAAGGCTGTCCACAAAGCCAAAACTCCAGATCAGTATGAAAGACCACTAAAAGGAAAGCCACTGCAGAGGTTGGAATTGTGCACACATCAGTCCACTCTGCAGCACAAGCCATCTAACCTGGCTGGAGGAGAATCCTGGCTCTCTGACAATGTCCTCCAGCAACCTGTGTGTTGGCATAAATTAGATACGTGAGGTTGGATGCCTGCTTGGCGTAACTCCACTGATCTCACTGCGTCATGATATGCCTACAAAGCAAAAGATCTTGTTCTCATAGGATATGTGTGTCAAGGCGATGCCCTTGAAATGCTGATCTCGGTACAGAGTCACTGCTCACACTTTCCCTGGAGACTCGAGTTAGAGAACCAGCAATGCAAGTGCAAGGCACTGCCACCCCACGCAGCATGGCTCCTCTTGGCATGTGCTAACTGGAGCCTGTTAGCAGCTGGGGAGCTGAGATTCGATCACAGATACTGGGACTCACCTCACCTACTTCTGGCTCTCAAGAAATTAGTGACCTAACCTAGGCAAGTCATTGAGATTCCCTCTGCACTCAGGAGGAACAGATCAGGGAGTGATTAGGATCAGGAGTAGGGTGAGATTACCAAGGGCTAAAATATCCCTAAATAAGGGAGGTTAATGCCCTCTGAAGGTGCTAACCATACAGAGAGACTAAACAATTTGTTTAGACCAGAAGCTTAGCTTCTAAAGAGCTAAATTTAAGTGAGATAAATACAACTCTTTAAACATGTACCAAGCTAGAGGCAAAAAATAAGTTCAGGTACTTGAAATTGTTTGATATATACCCATCAGCTAATTAGCCTCCTGCTCCCCTTTTTTCCAAGAGAAAGCCCCAAATTAAGCACTTTGGGCAGCACCCAGGCATTGTCCTGGCCCTCCATAGAGAAGTAAGTTCAGAAACACCACATAGGAATTCTCAGGAAGAAAAACTGTCCCTGGTGGGACAACACTACCTTTTCCTAGGAGAATATTGGCAAGTTGTCTTCTTCAGTGAGCCCATAGCTCAGCGTCACAGAGTACCAACCAAAGAGGTGACGCAACTCTAAGAGTAAATAAGCTGCACCCCCCTCCTCTCCCCACTCACCCATTACACCCAGCGACGTGCGTCTGCTGGTGGCATTAGGGTCAGGAGAACTGGGCTTGAGCCACCTTGTTGACTGTGCTGTTATTCAGTGCCTTAAGTGACACATAATCCCCCCATTTGACAATTGGCTTGCATATCTGTGGTGATGTGACCAGCTCACTGCAGTTCAAGCATTCCTCTTCTGTGTGTAGTTTATTAAGGCTTTCAGCATTTTTTCTTATTAATATAAGAATATGTGAGGAGGAAGAACATGGTAGCAATTAAGTGCAGCCATGAATTTTATGAACAGTTTGCTGGAAACCACATTAATGACTTCATCAAGGCTAAGCACACACATCAGCCCAGCAATATTTACTTTTAAAAATAAATTTAATGCTCAGGAATGATGCCCAGCTGACAGCCCTGAGGACTGAAGCCCTCTCCTAGCCACAGAAAAGATATAGTGAAAGCAGTAGTGGGATGTACCTCACCACATTGCCTTGCACATGTGGGCCTCAAGCCTGTTTCAGAAGGGTCACCTCTAGACTGGCAGAATAATTCAATATTACATCCTTTGCTGCTTATCTGTATTTGGAAGAGGTTCCCGTTTACGCCAGCAGTAATAGTATCTTTAGTGCTACAGTAACCAGAGCCTGGATTCCCTTTCAAACTGCAGCTGAAGAAATCAAATTACAGCTCTCCAAGAGTCAGCATCATTTCGATGTATCATCTCCTTGCCTAGTAGGAACTAGAGGGTCGGAACTGCCTGTGAAATTAATCTTTGTTGTCTATTTGATATTTTTTTCTGATATACACCTTCATGTCTTTTTTCCAGGCTGCTCTTTGAGTTTAGAAGAAAATTCCCATAAATATCTGTAAACCTACCCTATTTTCCTTACTTTGGTTCCCTTCTTAAACATCTCCTTTGCCATGTTGTCTAAAGATGACCAACTTGAAAAAAAATCTTATCCCAGTCCCTATCATACTGACCAGCAATGGCTTGGTGGCTTTTACTTTGGGGCTATCTCTTGGCTTATTGTCATCCAGCTGGTGGTTCATGGTCAGCTCTATCCTGCTGGATGGTTTATTCCAGCCCCAGACACCAGACACTTCCCACTGCATTGGTACACCTAAAAGGTGGACAGTTTCAGACTACTCTGATGAATGGTCGGCTTTTGAATGCAGAAAAATTAGATTTTTTAGACTGTTGGCTTTTTAATGGAAGAAGCCACTTTTAATGGAGTTAGTGCAGAGAGCACAGTGAGTTCCAGGTCTCCTGCAACAACAACAATGAATATTTCAGACAACCCCAACCACAAAATCCATATCCAATTCAGGATTCAAACACCCATAAATTTTGTTCCTGTTTATGAAATTCAGCTCAGATTCTCATCACAACTGATTTCTAAGGCCAGTGTCATAACTGGACCCAGGCCATTCTCTGCTAGGAACTGAATCACTGCACATAGAAAACTGGAAAATTCTCAAGTGAAAAGAAAAACGCTGCAAAAAAATGTTAATAGACAACCCTTTCAGCAAAAAGCTGTTACCTGGGTTCTCTCTCTATTCGTAATACTTAAGGCTACTTCACTCTATTTTTTCACACTTTTATTTCAATGCTAGCAAATTTATCACATGCTGGTTTTGTGTAGGTACTATTTCATGAGAAGATATTTGAAATAAAAGGCAAAACCAAGTTTTCCTATTTCCTCCCCCTCATAGTGTAAGAACTAAAAGAATAAAGAAAATGGAAACACAGCTTTTTCAAACACATGAGAGGAAAGAACTTTTTAACACACTGGATAGTTATCCTGTGAAATTAATTACTTTTAGATAAGATTAACAAATATACTAAACCAAATAATAGATTTGAAAGCAACCTATGAGCAGAGCAGCTTTTTAATTTTTGGAACAAAAACCATAATTGCATTTCTCTATAAACTTTTATGGGTTTTTATTAAGTTAAGCAAATGAGAAAATAATTTATCAGATAAATCCAAATAATTGTGTTCTCTTCAACAGAATTGCAAAGTCACAGAACTGCTGAGTCTGAAAGGCACCTCTAGAGATCACCTAATCCAAGCCCCTGGTCACCTACAGCAGGTTGCCCAGGACTGTGTCCAGTTGGGTTTTGAATATGTCCAAGAATGGAGACTCCACAGCCTCCCTGGGCAACTTTTTCCAGTGTCTGACCACTCATCCAGTGAAAAAGTTTTTTCTTGTGTTTAAGTGGAATTTGCTGTATTTCAGTTTGTGCCCACTGCCTTTTCTTCTTTTTACTGGACTCCACTGAGATGAGTGCTTCTCCATCTTCTTTGCCTCTGCCCCCTCCAGCCAAGTATCTATACACAGTGGTAAGATCCCCCTGAAACTTCTCCTCCTAGACTGAACAATCCTAGGTCTCTCAGCCTCTCCTTTGGTGACAGATGCTGCAGCATGTCCATGCCCAGCACTGGGACACAGCACTCCAAGAGCGAGGGAGGATCATCTCCCTTGTCCTGCTGGCAACACTTTTCCTAATGCAGCCCAGGGTGCTCTTGAATGCAAAGACACTTTTCTGACTCATGTTCAACTTGGTGTCCACCAGGACACCAGATCTGCAAAGCTGCTTTCCACCCAGGTGGTCCCCAGCCCGGACTGGTGCATGGGGCTGTTCCTCACCCGGAACAGGACTTGTCTGAACTTGATAAGGTCCCTGTTGGCCCTTTTCTCCAGCCTGTTGAGGTCCCTCACACTCGTCTGGTCTATCAGCCACTAGTCCTGGTTTTGTATCATCTGCAGACCTGCTGAGAGCCCACTCTGTTCCATCAACCAGGTCACTAACGAAGATGCTAAACACCGTTGGCCCCAGCAAAAACCTCTGGCGCAAACTGCTAGTGACTGGCCTCCAGCTGTATGTCACGCCACTGATCACAACCCTTTAAGTCTGACATATTACATATATGTTATTAATTTCTCATGTAGATTTTATATCACATGATCCTGCAAACACACACATGTACACACGCATATATTTATATGTGAGTATATGGCTGGCTTTAAAACTGCATATAGTCCTGATCATTTTAGAGTGACTCTTGTGTGCAAGTCTGTACAGGATCAGAACTTTTAAAATAACCTATTCAGATCCAAACAAGAAATATGCATCTGACCTCAGAATGCCGGGCATTTCACAAACATAGCTGAGAATTATGTATGTCAGGAAACTTACAGGGAGAAAGATTAGAAATGGAAACTATGAATATTTAAGTGTCTCCTTGGGTTTTTTTAATGTAAATTTCACTGAGGCCAATCTCTTCAGTCCATGTTTTTTTTAAACATTTCCATACCTCTCAAAGTATCTAAGGTATGTTAATAGCCAGCTTTATGCAACGCAAGCAAAACTACACCATTTCAAACTATCAGAGTTCCTGCTTTGCAAAAAATGTCACCTTCCCAAGGTTTTGCACTTATTTTTATTGAGAAGCAAGGTCTCTTCCTGCATCTTTTCAGAATTAAAAAAGGGAGGGCAAAGGTGGGTGATGAAAAGTGCTGTGAAACATAGTTATATATGAGGAACCATGCATGTAATGTGTGTTTTCATAACATTCCCAGCAGCAGCCGAACTTCCACTTCAGAAGAGCTAGCCTTTCACATTTCTTTTTTTCTACAGAAGGGAAGAGTTCCAGTACTTCTGTGTTTAGTTTCCATATCATGCTTTTGCTGGAAATGTCCTCTTTCCATACAGTACCTCTGAGTCATGGCTCAACGGGAACGCTGACTATGATCTCCTCTTGACATTAAGATGTTGCTGAGCGACTGGAGGATATTTCAAGCAGTGGAATTCATGTGCAGCCACATGTTTGGGCTGACAACCAGTTAAGCCTTGCTAGAGCAATATTTTTCTATGCCATTAGTTTTTATACCAAACAAGGTCTGTAGTAACTGGATGCCCCAATTGAGCAAAACTGTTTACAAGAAATAAATCACTCCTGGCATTAAGAAAACATAAGGCCCATGACTCGCAAGCATAGCATCATTCAGATCTTTATTTCTCATAAACCTAACCCCCAAACGTGTATTCTCATACACTGTGACTTGCACTTTGAGTTGTGGTCAGTGTATTTCCATAACCCTTTATTATCATGCTTACCTAATCGTGTAGCCATATTTAGCTGCAAATGCATAAGAGACCATTCCACTGCTCAAAAAGAAAAAAAAAAATGCAGCTGAAGACCTGACACAAGGTAAAAGTATTTTATTTGCTTAACACCAAACCCTAATTCTAATGCAAAACTCCTAGTGATGCCTGAGGACCAAAATTTGGCCCTGAGAATGGTGTGTGGCTTGTGCAAGCCACTGGTGCGCCTGAGTTTCAGGTCCTCTTTCTACCAACCCACAGCAGATATGAGTTATTACAACTTCTAGCTTGGCTTTCCGGTCTGGAGGTTCCTGAGTTGCACCATGACGTGTCAGGTGAGCAGGACTCGTCTACCACTTGCGAGGCTGTCAGACCTCGGTGCTGCAGATGAGCTTCCTCTGAGTGGAGGAGGAATGCAGTCCCTCAGTGACTTGGAGCTTGGGTTTTCAGACAAATTTTAGACCAGAAGGTGGTTGTTCCATTTCGTTTATGGAGCAACACCCTCCATTTTGCAAGGGCAGCTGCTGAAAGCAGAGAGGACTGAGCAAACCACTTGGAATTAAAAAAAAATGAAAATGAGCCCAGCACTTTGCTTGCTTCCCTCTCTGTCACAGAAAGACGTAAGCAGAGTGCCGGACCAGAACTGGATGTCAACCTCAAAGCCACAAGATGACATCACTGTCAGTGTCCATTTTTACATGAAACGATCCAAGCGACAGTGACTGTATACAGCCGCAAGGCCATCTAGATCCCTCTACCTTGCAGTGCAAGATCAGACCCTGCTGGAGAGCCTCCAGAGACTGATACTCTTTGGAACGGATTTTTTTCCAAGCTGCAAGTTTCTCATCTCATCTCAGATAAAATCGATATTCAATCCTCTGCGTGATGCATGTAGTTGTTAGTTCCTCTTTTATAACGTAAGGAAAACAGTACTTGCATTTTATTGCTTGTAATCTCATCTCTCCAGACAGTTATCTTTTAGCACCAGAGCCTGTTTCTTCCTCTCTTTCTGTACAACATGTAGCATAAGAAGACCTTGATTTTTGACTCAGATCTCTCATTTCCTCACCATAGAAAAGAAAAAAAACCCAACACCCGAGTTATTTTGAGACTTTAATTAAAGTTCCCACGCTACAGAACTTCACTTTTTTTTTTCTCATATAGGTAGGATGAAATGGTATTAAAAGCAGATAGTTACTGCTCAAAGTGTTTTACTTAAATTATTTGTGCTACATGGTTCATTGTTTTATGTGCACTTTTTGTCAAATGTCCTTGTGGTTCTCAGCCCATTTTACTAACCCTGTGGATAGTGATTGCAATCAACAAAAAGTTTTTTTCTCTTAATAGGAATAATTATGAAAATTCTCACTTCTGCAGACAAATTAACAAAAAACATTTCACAGTCAAGCTCAAGAGTGTGTGTGCAAAATTTTGTTTACTGTAGGGAAGGTGATCAGATTTTAACTGTGATACTTCTGGTTCTAAAAGCATGGCTTACATCCACATGAGAGACAATTTTCTGTATTGTTTTCAGTTACTTTTAGTTAATTTTAAACTATTTGCTAATTTTCCATTCTGGAGATGGCTGTTTAAAGATGCAGGTTACCAGATAGGCCAAAGGATCCTGCTCAGAACAACTATGTTCATAAAAATAAATTAAATGGCATCAGACCTTTTTTTCTCTGGTCCTGAGGGTAAATGGCACAGTGTAGTTCATGTCCATGTCTTCTTCTTCCTCCTTCCCAAAAAAACCCCAATGTGTCCTTGTCTGCACTGCTTATGGGGAACACCCCCGCAGTGTCCAGGCAGCACAGACCAGGTGAGTGCTTATGGGCATCCATCAAAAGCGTGCAGAGAGCTCTTTTGATCATATGTTCCTATGCCTGATGCGGTGGATTTTGAATCAGCCTCATGATTAACGACCTTGTTTTCTCATCCTCATAAATATTTTTTATGGACAGAATTTTAAGGAAGAGTTGCTCCAGCATAGTTCCATTAAGCTGTGCTTATCTTGCCTTTAAGTGTGACTAATCTGATCTAATATTTGCAGTAAAGTGCACCTGACATGGGCTGAGTTTGAATGCAGAAGTTTAGCAGAGGTTAGGTTTCCAACTTTGGGAGATTTATGCTTTTTTTTATTATTTAAAATATAATCCCAGAGAAAGTGATCTATACAGAGAGTCTCCTTTTTTATACTTTGGCTATGGATGATCCCCCATCCATCTCTTTGCATGGACCCAGAAAATTTCACTTTTGAGTCAATTAATGGAAGGAAAGGTGAATATTGCTGTCCCAGGCTCACTCCCACAAACGCATGAGCTGGGGTCCCTGTGTGGGCCTGGGTTTCAGCTCAGTGCGCAGATTTTCAGGCTCGGTGGCGAGTGTAGCAGGTAGAGCTCGTGAGGCTCATGATGGGAAACTCTATGACTATCAAGTGCTTTAAGATGTCTTTGAAATCTCAGCTGTGAATAATCATAATACTTCCACAAAATTGATATAAATTCTACGCTGATTATACTCTGTTCACCTTGACTTCACCAAGTGGCAAGTGTGCTTGTGAAATTGGATAGCCACACGGTAATTTGTAAAACTGGAGTGCGTGTTTGGCTGTTAGATAAAATTGGAACAACTTAACTTTGTGTCATCAGTCCTAATAATATTAATGACACTTTTTTCCTAGATGGTCATTTTTGCCAATAATCCTCAAAGTATTTTACAAAGCTGACAAGTATAATTAACTCTAGTTTATAGGATAATAATTTGAGGCACAGAGAAGTGAAATTTCTGATACTAGGACTCACAGTCCAAGTTTTGCATGCCCTGCACACCAGACTGCTTTCATGGTGATGTTAAATCCACATTTTGGATCAGCAGATTCTGAATTAATGTCTTTTTCTACCCCAATGCCCTGTCAATATTGTATGTATGACAACTGTCTATAAAGGACTCATGCTGGTTGCTAAAAAATACAATTTGTTGTTATTGGAATATTGGTTTACTTCCAAAGCCCTGTGAGAACAACATTTTCAGGTGAAAATAAAGCAGGGTAGCTTTTTGAATGCAGCAGTATCACTTGTGAGGTCAATTTGCCTTGTCTAAACTGTCCAATGGTCCCAAGAACTGTTGTTCTTTAGAGATAGTGGAATAGGAAAGCCCAACACATTGGCATAAACCCCTTAGATAAATTAACAAAAGTAATTAGGTGTGAAACACTCAATGAGCTCTACTCTTCCTCTAAGCTCCAGTGTTGCCCTCACCCTCTCACACAGCAGTAAGTAGGAACAGAGCCAGATGTACTGTGTTTAAAGGTTCAAACACTTCCTCCTTCACTGCCCAACAAAGAAGAGAGACATCCAAAATATTTCCAAAGCAAATTATAATGGAGCCAACCACAAGAATGTCCTGCCATTTCACGGTGGCTTGTACCAAGCCAGTCTAGCCACTTTCCCAGTGGAGCGGAGGAGAAGAGTCGCAGCGTGCTGCACTTCGACCTCAGCCCCATCAAGCCTTTCCAGCCTCAGGAATCTCAGGGTAATTTATGACCAGCTGCCCTCTGCCTCTGTGGCCATCTAGGTAATTAGCAGTGTACCAGAGGGGACTTGCTAAAGGGTGACAGTCATGCACTTTGGATCACCCTCCGTCACAGATGAACGAATCTCTTGGAGTTCTTGGTGCCGAGTTTGCAGGTGGACATGTCATCTGCATGGCACTGATCCATCTTTGAAATGCACCACTAGGAATCCAGGAGGACTACACCAGTGTTTGTTCTTCCTTTCTGACACCTTGGCTTTCTCTAGAGTTTTTCAAGACCTTTCTCTTGGATTTGTTAAAAGTGGTTTCCAGTTCAAACATCCCATTTTTAACAATATCCGTCACTGCACAGCTGTTGGAGACAGACAGCAAGGGCAAGAGCCACAAAAGACCTTGGGTGCCAACTTGTCTTCACTGTCCCTGTAAGCTCCTATGAAATCCACATCCCTGCCCTACCTCCCACATAACCCTGGACATGCCTCCAAAGCACCATCAGCTGTATTCCCTCTTTGCCACAAATCCTTGCTCCTGACACTGCTAAAGAGCAAAGAACCTAACCGATGCTGCATCTCTAAATCCTTCCAACCCTCTTTTAAGTGTATGCCTGTATCTACCCACTAATGCACTTACCAGTGGGTAGGAGAGGAGATTAAGGAAGATCTAGCCCTCATTTAACACCACTTAATGTGGCCCATACCCCCTGTGACCGAACTGGGAAGAAGCTGGCAGGAGCACAGATCCTCACCTGCAGAAGAAATGCATGAGCACTTAGCTCCATGCCATTATTTAGAGGACATTGTCCTATAGCACATATGTGGCTTTCATATCCTGGCCTATAGTAAAGGAAGCCTGTACTTCCTCCCACTATGGCACGCTTTTTATAGCTCTTCATAACTTTGTAAGTTTAACCATTTGAGCTGAAATTTTACAAATGTGGTTCACCTGTTTCCAAAACAGAGCCCGGAAAAAAAAAAAAATCCATTGTTTTACAGTATAAAACACAACAAAACCCAAATAGGTGTTTCATTAAAAAATTATACTATCCCTCTTCTCTGGAGCAGAGATTTGAAATTCAGCAAGGGGCTTACCCTACTGTCAGAGACATGCCTTTTCCTGTGAAAACCTTCTCCTGTGAAATTACCTGGTGAAATTATCCTACGAAATGAGCCTTTGGGAACTCTGAGGTCGCACACACTCCACAGAAACTTTTTTTTTCTTTTTTTTTTTTTTTTCCCAAGTTTAACAGCTTTGGAGTTTCCTCCAGCCCTGAGCCAAATATGACTTTCCAGATAATTTGCTGCTCTTGGCTGTGGAAGGGGTGCTGGTAATGGTGGGGGAGCTGAGAGATGGGGGACGCCTCTCGTGTGCTCCCATTGCTCCTCCTGCTGGAGTCGAGCAGCATGAGGGAGGCTGCTGAGGAGGGAGATGGACAACCCCGCAGCGGGGTGGGAGATGGGTATAAGCAGAGAAAGGGAAAAGAGACCCTCAGATATGGGTTTTGACCCAGTCGCTGCTGGGGTTCTCGGTTAAGGCTTTTCCCACAATTACCGGAGTTGGAAATTGATATAATTTTTAAATGCACCAAGGGCGGCAATCACAGCAAGAAAGCAGATGGGGCCTGTTACACCACTTTTCTCCCCCTGCAGACCCCTACTCCGTTTTCCCACGTCCTCACATGAGGTAGGGTATTGCCATATGGCACATCCTGGGTCTCTACACTTCTCGTTCGCCCCTGAGACTAACGATCCTGAGCACTGAATGAGACAGAGATTGTGTGGAAGAGATAGGCTGCGATCATTTCGTTTGAGACGTTATCATGAATCTTCTTCACATGGAAGGAAAATTGAGGTTGCAAAGGCTACCTAAACTGTGGCTTTTCCTAATTTCTTGCTTGACTTTGTGACCTAAAGCTCTTGAAGCATAGAAGGGTGTGTGCAGGTATATATATATGTAATATACTTTTTTTCCCAGCTAATTTGTGTCTGGGTTAACACAGACATCAGACTGTCTAGTGTGAAAATATACAATATACTAGGTAAAAATGCAATCAGAAACTGCCATTTTGCTATGGGTTGCAAAGCTGAGAGACACCACAAATAGGATAACAAGGAGAGTTTCATGAATCCAGTTGCTCAATAAACTAATGCAGCTTTTTTAAAGCCTCAGTGGTGGATTCCTGTCTCCAGGCTCTCTTGTGGTGAAGGAAGTGTGAGGAGCCACAAATGACACCATGTTCTTGGCAGCAGCATGCCGGCTTTGCAAGTCTTGTAGGACTCTGGTACTTCAGGACCTTCAGTTTTCATTCACTGCAGAAGCAAAAAAGGCATGTGCCTGATTTTTTAATTTTATTTCTGTCTCCTGCATTTCATGGCCACCCTCTCGTTTGTATGTGTGTGAGTCTGAGAATGAAAGAGGAAACTGACAGATTTATCTATTTCACATCACTTTTCAGTAATGTTATTAGATGGAAAAAGAAAAAAATGAAAACCCATCAAGCAATAGAAAAGCATTTTTAGAAATTGAGACAGCAGACAGAACTGAAAATAGCTGTCTGTGAGATGGCATCAGATTTGATATGGACATATTTGAAAATTCCCAGTGAATATGGAAGGGAACACAATTATTATATACAGTTGTGACAGAGGGTGGTAGGCAACTGGATGTTCACTTTGAATTTCACTCCAGTTGTTTTCTAGGTAAGTGTCTCCCACCACAAGAAGTACTCAATGTCTGAAGTCCTTTCTAACTGTAATGACAAAAGCTTTTATGCTGGACACTGTGTGAGAAAGACTTGCCTGTTGAGATCCTTGGTGAAAGGTGTTCAGAAATTTCACCTGGTAAATGGGAGAGGACTAAAGCACTGTTCCCTCACCACAAAAGTGACTCTTTGAGATGCTGGGGAGGACAAGCTCCTCCAGAGCTGGAGAACACCAGACCTTCCTCTAGAGCTGGCTCAAACCAAGGAAACCAGGTTAAAAAAAATACTCAAAGATCAAAGTGAAAATCCTATTCCTTTAACCGTGTCTTCCTAGACAGTAATACATAAGTGAAGTTAAATCTTCCTTTGGGAGACAGAGGGATTCAAAATTCTGCTTTGGATAGTTCAGAATTTCTATGGCCATAGATACACAAGGTGCACACAAAGAGCAAGGGAAGATAAAGAAGTAATGAGTTTAAAATTCAATAAGAATAATTTAGGTTTGACAAGGGGACAAACTTTTTAAAGCTAAGACAACATATTACTTGGGAATTTGAGTTTGTCATCGTGGGGTGTTTTCTAGAACAGGCAAACGCGTCAGGAACAACATGGATGACATTCAGCCTTGTCTTCAATGTCTTCTTGAAGTCTTTTCCAGACTTCCAGACTTATAGTCCTCTAATTCCGAGTTGTCTCATGTACACATGTAAAACTACGTCAGAAAGACATCAGTAAGATTACAAAACAGGCTTCAAAATGTTCATAAAAACTAGACTTTATGCTTCTCTGTGTAATTTTCCTTTCTTTATCCCCCCTGCACACATGCATGATGAGACAGCCAGCAGCACTGTTATTGCCTGTCTGCCATTTTCAGTAGTATCAGTGGCATCGGGGCTGGCTTGTACCCAGATGTTTCACTCCTAAGTCCTTTTTTCTGCCCTTTACTAATATTCATCAGAAGGACTTACAAGGAGGGACTCAGCTTGTCCTGAATGTTCATATTTTGGCCTCAGACATTCTCCTGTGGGAAGCAGACCCCCTTAGACACCCCAACATCACCCACGCAAGCAGTGTGTCTGACACAGAGGAGAACTATCAGTAGGACTTCAGGTTGGGGAGGCTGCTGCAGGATACAGCTTGAGTTTTTCTATACAAAACTACAAATTCACACCCAGAATCTGGTACAGGTAACAGCGGTGAAAATACCCAAGCTGTCTGTCTTTGGTAATATGTGAGTGTCTGAAATTCAGATCCACACAGGGAGAGGAGGAACTACAATAGCACAGTGTACAGACATGGGAATTAAATACTTCAAGTCCTTTCTACTCCAGACCTAAGTGATAATCAAAGGGAAGACTGACCTTTGCAATGCATTGTCAACGACTGGTCTGGATCTGCTTCCAAAACAGATAAATTTGTCCATCAGTCTCAGACTTGTTCTGCTAGCTGTTATGGTGGGAGGGATTTAAGACCACTTTTGGAGTAAATACAAATGTAATTATGTTTCACTGCCTTCCTGCTAATGGGGAGACTAAAGGCGTTTGAATGATACAAAAAGACTGAAGAGATGTTGTTGGCCTTTTGCTGTGGTGATCTTTGATTTGGGTCTCCTTCTGCAGAGCTTAGACAAAGACCATCGAATCTACCATGAATGTGCTTGCCTTGTGACAGGTCAAGAAGACTGCATATGTCCATGACTGGTATGTGTAAGCACACAGCTTTGCTTGATTGTAATAAAAATGCCCTCTGAAATAGAAGAACTTTTAATTAACTTTTTTACCAGCAAAAGAGGAATGAATGAGATTACAGAAAGCAGAAGGACTGTCCAGTTTGCTGGGCAAAATCTTTGCAAGATTTAATCATGTATCAGTATTGTTTCAGTCAAAACAGCAAAGGTGCAATAGGCATTCCGGCACATCTCTGTAGATTTTCTAAATTTGTATGGGTGTGAAGATTGTATCTATGGTTTCACAACCAGCTAGAATCTGCAATGCCTCAGAGGAACCACTTTGTCAAAGCAACTACTGCTTAGATGATCGGTTATAATCTGAGTCAACACTTCCCCAGATACAGAGATGAAGACACTACAATAAGTGCCAAAAATTTATGATCTCGAAATTAGTGGTTTAACTCCCCTTTTGCAGCTATTAGCTGTTTTTTTTGCAGCTCCGTTTTTACACTCAGCTCTGCTTCATTTGGTGCAAACTTAATAGGCAACTCTTCCACTTATTTTTCTGCTCCTCATTGTTACATGTGCATTAATAGAGACAGGAGCCTTGAGGAAAAAACTGTATGTGAAGCGATAACTAAAGACTATATCATAATTTGCAGTGCCAGAAGGTAATGTTTTGAAGTTGATTGACATCCTTAATTCTGACATTTATCAGCTTTTAAGTGCTTTATTCTACAACTATAAAATGTTCTTTCAGGTTGGTTGGATTATTTATTCATTTATTTTTAAAGGTAATATCCTAGGTCTCAGTAAAACCCTACTGTCCCTTCCCCCTCCATGGTTCATCAGGTACCACCATGCTGACATTCACCTGGGTCAGGGGAAGGACTGGGCAGACTATGGAGCAACCACTATTAAAGCTAAAAGAGAAAGTAGCAGTGGGAGTAACCTGTCATCTTCTAGCAGAGCTAGGTAGAGGTGAGAAAACTTCACCAGTAATTTTCACAGACATTTACTGACTTCAAAGGAATAATGAGCAATAGAAATGCTGGGAGTCATCCAGACTGCAATGGGCACAAAACCAGGGCTCATTCCTTCTTCCCCTTCCTCTGACTTCTCCCAGTCTCTTTCCTACTTCTGAAAACTTACCTAATCCCACCCTTCTCCCCTAGACAGTCTCAAATACAGCTGCTCAACACAGAGCAGAAAAATATCTGGTGTCAAATTATGCTTGTGGGCATTTAATAACTCCCTAGATGGACAGACTGAAGAACAGCAAGACAGACAAATAGAGAGAAGCTCCTAAATAGGTGGACTAGCCCAAACAGAGATATGCCTTTATTTGACCTGCTAAATATCTGATAACAGATTTCATATTCTCACTGAATTAAAAAACTACATAAAAAATATTTAGGGACACGTTACACCAAATTTACAAAATCTGGAGTCAGCACTTGTTCACACACATCAAAGCCCCAAATAAACATGGGCACATTTGATTCCATAGTGCAGATGCTAATGACTTTTTTTCTGTAGAGGTTTTCTTGTTGGTCACTCATGTGGTGGAGAAGATAATTTTCAAGAAGCATAGTAAGTAAATTCAGTAAGGCCCAAGGAAGTGGGTATTGTCATCTTTTAACTACCATGTTGAGCTTTGAAGTTAGGAGAAGCCACAATGCTGACCACACTGCCATGGTCAATTTTTGAGTGGTAATGTCTTCCTCCAGATGTCATTATGTCAACCACTGTAATAATGTGTGCTCTCTCTAGCTTTGAAGATTTTTTCCGATCAGTCTCTAGGATTTTATCGGAAGAGTCACGGACCTTAGGGGAACAACTGCCAAAAACTCATTGTGAAAGTTTGCAGGATCAGATTACTGTGGTGGAGAGAGGGTGAGAGTCAAAGACAACTTTAGACAAATCTATCTAACTCAGTTTATTTGTTACAGGTTGTCTGATTGTACAAAACCTTATTTTCATGTCAATAAGAAAGTATTGCTGCTTAATAGAAAGGCAATGATACAGCTGTATTCTGGCTCAACAGAATGGACCTTGTAGCAAAATCATTTTGTTTAAGATAGTAATTTTCTATGAATATTAAGGTACAATGTAAAAAAAAAATCTTTGTAGGAATGATGTTCTATGAATGACTGAATGTTCATCAACTATTTGTAATTCAGATATCATGTACTGAAAAGACATGGGGGCTTGTGCTCTAATGCTTTTTATCCTTTATCTCTTTAACCTCTTTCTCCTTTGAGTAACTCCCTTAACTGTAGAAAGAAAGACTCTTTCAGGGTCGGTTATGGTTGTGGAACAAAAATTAGCTCTCTTAGATCCTCATTGTCTCAACTAAAATTATGATCCAGAGCTAGCCAAACCCCCCATGTACCATCCATTACTGTATTACCCTTACAGTGCTACTTACCCATGGTCAGACGGGAAGACTATAAACTGACCAGAAATTGAGTTTATGTATCCTATGCCCAACTGCAGTGCCTTGACCACAACACCATCCTTCTCTTAAACCAGTCATATTTGGTTTTGATTATCCAAAATCTCATTGACGAGGCTTTGCATAAGCAGCAAAGTGCCAGCATTGGGCTAAAAGTGGCAGTTAGCTGGACTATTCCAATCCTAATGCCTTCTGTGGGTTTGAATTGTTATTAACGAGGGTGGGATTTACCCTTCTATTACTCGGCCTACAAAAGGGTTTCAACATTCAATCCTTGTGAAGTATGGGTAAAGGGAGAAGGATGGTCAAGGTATGGATTTGTGCAAGTGAGCTACTTGGTCTTGTTGTTCTTTTTTTTTTTTTTCAGGTGGTAAAATCTCATAGTCAGTCATTCCTCAAATATATTGATCTTGCATCAATTTTTTTCAACACTTCTTAGTGCTGCATATTGTTAACAGCAATTCATGTGTAGTCATATGTTTCAGTCGAGGCCTGTATGAAGTCCATATAAAGATGTTCTCCTTGAACTCAGGTGACAGTGGTCCATAGGAGTTTGGCTTCCAGCCTAACTGCCTTCAGGAAACATGATGTGGCAATCTATGAAGAATGAACAATTTTTAATTCAACAAATCTTGGTAATTTTCACCTAAGAACTACCTGAAAGAGATTTTGGTGAGTTGATATTTATTGTTAATAACCGTACAAGCTCAGGAGAATTCCAGAAGTAAGATCAAAACTGATGTCTACTTTCTCAAGGCAGAAAAGTGAGATAATGCAGATGATAGATAGGTAACCAGGTAGCTAAAACTGATATGATTTCAATTCATAGCAAAATTAAAGGAATGCAGAAAAGTGATTCAATAAGTAAATAATTTAGAAATAAGGTATAACTGTGGCTCAGTAAGTTCAAATAAACTTGATTTTATTTTGAAATTATATATTTGATCTATAATAATTTCTGATATATATGAGGTATATAGGCTTTTGTAAGGTCAATTGGCTGTGCTGTCATTCTCCTTCAACCATGAGCACTGTACAGTCTCAATAGCACGTATGTTAAATGGATTAAGAAATTATTAGCTATCAGATCTCAGAAATAGAAATGTCAACAGGAAATTAATTTTGAATATGATGCATCCACTGGGCTCCTGCAGGGATTGGTATAATGTGTCATGTCATTCAGTGCTTTGATCATTGTTCTGAAAACAAGTATAAAAATTACTGCTTGTAAAATTTTCAGATTACACAAAGTTCTCCAGGTGGCTAAGTAAAAAAGAAAGACAGAGTCTTAATACAGAGTGATTTGAATCATTCAGTAACCTCATCCCAGTCAAAAAAAAAGGATTTTTTAGCAGATACAGATGTAAGTATAGCTCTAGAAATAAGTAGTACTGACTGTGCACAAGATCTTCAGACCAGCAACAAATGCTTTTCTGGAAAGTGTGGATAGGCACATGAAAGTTATGTTTTGGCCAGGCAAGACGTGACCCAGGACAGGTAATGGAGTAAACTGTAGCAGTCTGTTATATATAGTGGGTCGGATCACATCATTATTTCAAAGTTTTACGGTTTAGACCACAAGGACCAAGTTCACCTGACCACAGATACACACTGAAAATATAGACCTCTGCATAGAAATAGTCACTCTGGACTCTTTTTATAGTCACAGAATCATAGAATCATGGAATGATTTGGGCTGGAAGGGACCTTCAAAGATCATCCACACCAAGCCCCCTGCTATCAGCTGTGACATCTTCCACTACATTAGATTGCTCAAAGCCCCATCCAGCCTGGCCTTGAACACTTCCAGGGATGGGGCATCCACCACTTCTCTGGGCAACCTGTTCCAGCGTCTCACCACTCTCACAGTGAAGAATTTTTTCCTTATATCTAATCTAAATCCACCCTCTTTCAGTTTAAAACCATCGATGTCCTGTCACTGCAGGCACCAGTAAAAAGTCTTTCTCCACCTTTCTCATAAGCCCTCTTTATATATTGAAAGGCCACTATAAGGTCTGCCTGGAGGCTTCTCTTCTCCCAGCTGAACAACCCCACTCTCTCAACAGTCAATAAGGAGAGATGCATTTTAAAGTCACGTTATCTTCTTCCATAAGAAGAGAAATAAGAAATAAGCTAGATGAAGCAATGCCTGGAGTGACTATCCTAGATGTAGATATCCTCACTGTAGCTTTCTAAAGTTATACAAGGTGAATGCCACCTCAACAAAGAAAACAAATTCCCTTGAAGTCAGGAGACATCAACATAAGTCTTACTAAATTATACCTTCCGAACAGTGTAAATCAGGAATAATTCAATTAATTTTTGAAGAAACTCAAATTCAACTGACAACTTATTGTGGAAGATAGTCTGAGAAATTATGACAGTGCCCAGTGTTCAGAAATAGTTTTTCCCAGTTTCACAGATAACTTTTTCAGTCACAGACTGTGTACCCCACAGGTGAGGCTTATTTAATCAGTAGCCACCTTCAAAGTCTTATATTTCATTTATATCATGATATTGCAGATTGAGTGAAACAGTGTTTTTGATGTATTAATGTCATTAGTTTTCTCTTAAAATCCATTCTTCAAAATGAAATTCAGCAATAACCTCAATGCATTCTGACTGGTGAAGACTTCGGAGTGCTGTTATCACAAACTCAACTGCATCTGTCCTCCAAAAAAGCCTACTGACATTTCCAGTAATGGGCAAGGGAGAATGGCAGGCCTGTTCACCCCTACGTGTCTGGCTTGCCTCCCTATGTGACATCATTGCTCATGCCCTACTCCAGCATAATCGAGCAGGTCAGTGGTTATTCCAAGCTTCACCCATTCCAGATTCCACCATTAACCCTCCAAAATGAGCCTTTTATAGTTAAATGATTCACTTATTAGGTAAAATAAACATGAAAATAATGTCAAATTAAAATAAAGCAAAGTAGCATGAAGTTAAATTCAGACTGACACTGAGCAAACAGTCTGGCTGGAATCATTATACCCTTTTGGAAACAGGCACGGATATCAGAGCATGGATCCAATTAGTTTCTACTGGGAGGACCCTTCCTGTTCCTGGCTCCCTGAATCTTAAATCTCACAGTTCAGATGTTAATTTAGAGTGAGGGACAACTCTCCTGCAGTTGCCATCTACAGGAAATCAAGAAACCTGCAAACTGTTTTCTGAGGCCAAGACAACAAAAGAAAAGTATTGAAAAGTATGTAATTTATCATTTTCAAAGATCTTTAAGACCCTGGTCATGTAAATGTTCAACAGGCCTTGGCTCCTACGAAAGCTTGGAGAGAGAGCCAAACCCAAGCCAGGTTCACCAAGTCCAAGCACTGGTCTTTGTATCTGGAGCCAACAGACAGGCCAACACACACAGAAGAAAAGCAAGTGGAAAGGGATGTGTGAGGGCTGCTCTGTAACTGCTGAAGAGAAGGGCTAGACTGCTCTTTCTGGCCTGCCGTTATTAATTGGGCTCCACAAGTGTTTAGTCAAATGCACTACTAGACCACTACTACAGCCACTCATGGGCTTTCCTGCTACTGCTCGCGTTACCTTAGTGCAGCAGATATGAAACGATATGCAAAGCAGTAGGAAAGAGCAAGTAAGCAGTATGGAGTAAGCTTTTGGCTGTAGGCAACTTTCTGCCTTTCAGACATAAGCTCCCTTGTTGAAGGTGGTATGATGTAGGGAAAACACAAAAATACAAAATTAACTCTGTGCTGCCACTTCAGGGTCCAGCTGGACGGAGTATCCATCATGGGGCACATCTACTGTTGATGCCACCCAAATACAAACCCCAGAAGAGGAGGGAAAGTACATTTTCCAGTTAAGCTAAGCTTGGCTGAGCTCAGTGAGGAGAAGATAGCTTTCAGACTCACTTGGAAGAACAATTCTCAGCAGCACTTGTAGATTTTAAACCACTATTGCAACCATAACCAGGATGTGTATAATAAGAGGTACATCCTTATGTATTTGCAAACATGCCACCATCCTGACAACTGGCAGTGTTCCTCATCTGTATGACAAGGGGTGGCATTTTAATACCCTGACCTGACAGAACTCAGCACCATCTCGGCAGCTACCTGTCATGAGGCAATCATGAACACCACAGATCAGATTTGTGCAGTTCTTGATTTTGCACGCAGCGAGAATCAAGAAGAGTGTCAGGGTGTTATTTCAAGTACTTGGCTCTTTATTAACATTTTTAGGGGAAAATATGGACATTAAATACCTTTTTCTTTCAAATTTCTTTGAAAAATCTCAAAGCAAATGGAGTAATAACATTTCTGCTGGTATACCCATGCTGTTCTGAATTCTGTGTATTTGGTAGCAAGCAGCTTTCAGCTTACTCTCTCTGCTACACCTTAAATTGTCAATGCACATAAGGGTATTATGCGTACACTTAAAATCCCTTTCAACCCAATGAAAACCATACATACATTTTTAATTATCAAACTGTTGACTTTGAAAATTGGACAGCAGTGATTTAAAAAAAAAAAAATCAAAGTTAATACTACCATCTCTGCCAAGTGAGAGTGATCCAATCAAAACTTGGCATAATCAAGTGGTATGAATTCTTCCAAGCATTCATTACAATCTTCAAAACAATCCTTCATCCAAAAGGCTGATACAGCATCAGTCATCACTCCAAGGAAGCATTAGTAGAATAGGTAAGAGAAAAGGCAAGAACAAAAAGGTCTTATTAAAAATCATGCAAATCAGGCAAGGAATGTCTTAAGTTTGTTTTTATTACACTCGCTTCTCAAATATGAAAGCCCATACTGTTTACTTTTGCATGTCATCTGTGTAGATTGAGTATTCTCTGGATGGGGACATCAACTTTTCTGCAGAACATTTTACATCCTAGCGGTGTGTCACAGGGCTATGGCCACAAAAAAAAGGCCATGTCTACATTATTCTTGAGGAAATAAAGCCAGCAAGATGGCATCTCTGTATAATTTCTCCCCTACTGCCCCAAGGAGGCTGAAGATCTCTGCGAGCATCTGGTAGCTTTAGGCCAAAAGCACAAGCACAAATGAAGAAAAGGTGGAAGTTATCCTTGGCTGGCGAAAGCCTCTGCAGCCCCCACTACTGTGAGAGAAAGGCATCTTTGGTGCCAGCCCCACCCTCCCAACATGTCTTTCTGCAAGACCAGCCACTTTCCCATCACCCCCTTTGGTGGCAGCTTGGCCATGTGGTTAATATGGCCACTGGTACTGACAGAAAAGTGAGCCTCGACCTACTCACAACACCCCAAGCAGAGCCAGCTGCCTGGGTCTTCTCCTAGAACACAAACAGACACTTGCAGCCTCCTTTCTCCAAGACACACTTCTCCTGCCCCACCAGTCAGTCATGTTGGTGCAACCCTGGCACAATACACTGTGATCCCCCTGTCCTCTCTTCACAGTCTTCAAGGACCAAAACACCCTCTATTAAGAAGACACTATAACATAGTCAGCCTTACTTTAGTAGGAGAGAGAGATGGCCGGAGTGAACTACAGGCCCCAGAACCATTGCTGTTGATGACAAGATCCAAAGCATTACATCCAAGACTGCCCTCTGAGTCCAGCTTAGAATCATAGAATCATAGAATCTTTAAGGTTGGAAAAGACCTTTAGGATCATCAAGTTGAACCGTCAACCCAACATCACCATGTCTACTAGACCATGTCCCGAAGTGCCATGTCTACATGCTTTTTGAACACCTGCAGGGATGGTGACTCCACCACCTCATTGGGGAGCCTGTTCCAATGTCTGACCACCCTTTCAGTGAAGAAATTTTTCCTAATATCCAAACTAAACCTCCCCTGGAGCAATTTGAGGCCATTTCCTCTTGTCAGACCACTTGTTGCTTGGGAGAAGAGACCACCGCCCACCTCATCACAACCTCCTTTCATAGCTTGATCCACTCATATCTTCAAAACCAGAAAGTGAGGCACAGAATTAGAGGTCAGCTGCTGCTTTAGGACTTCTCTGCCCTATTCACTATCTCTGTCATCTGAATTAAACCTGCAGAGCTTGACCTCTTGAAACTTCATGGGAGTAACTACTTGTTCTCTTATATGATCCATATCTTCCACCCAAGTCCACAGATTACAAGCTCAACTGGGAATAATGACCGATGTCCCTCACCAGTCTGGAACAAGGGCAGACAGAGCAACCATTCACCACTACAAATCTTTCTGTGATTCTCTTATTTTTACCCTTAAAAAATACAGAAGAGAGGTTGCAAAGAGCACTCAGCTTTTACTGGTACACAAGAGCATGTAGAGTTGTTTATAAATTGGTAGGCTCAGGGAAATGGTAATGTAATGTAGATAAAGTATCAGAGTAGTAGTAGCTAGCATAGTGCTGGCTACCAAATCCATCTTTCAGCACCTGTCAGACAACCCTTTGGACTTGGCAGATGTGAAGTGTAATGTAATAAATTCCTGGAGAAATATTGAAAAAAATAAAAGAAAGTATTTACTGATTGCAAGTTTAATTCCACCATTTTATTAGATTTCAGATGAGAAACCTGGGAATATTGTATGGAGCAAAAGATTCAGCATCTCAGCACAAAATTAAAATCCTACCAAAAGGCGGTTGTTAAACAGAAGGTTTTTAGCAAGAAAATGACTGATGATTGAAGGGATTGCCTTCATGGTGCCTTATTGATAGATGGTTTAAGGATATTCATCCTAGGAGCTGATAGTGAAGACTGTAGTCTAGCTCCTATCAACCCAGATGTACATGTTTATATAAGAAAATCAATGTGCCTCTGCATGATTCCTCTCCTCCATTTTTATCGCACAACATTGGAGCAACTTCAAAGTCAGCTTCATTTTTTTCAGCACAAATATTGCCATTCACTGTTTTATACAATACAGCATTTCATCTACTTCAGTACTAAGAATGTGTTGTAATTAAACACATAAGACCTATTTTCAGTGTCAAGACATTGCGAGCTAGTTGAGCAGATGCTACGGAAGTAGATGGTAATGCTCTCATTGACCTCACAGAAATCAGAGACAGGCTATTGAGAAATGGTTCTGGAAACACCCTCTTGAAGAAACCATGAAGAAAAAATTGCTCATCTTGATCTCAGTAATGCGTTTCCACAGTTTGCCCTGGTGCAAGTCAAAGGCACAAATCACAGTACCTCTGGATGTCAGCTTTACAACGAGACTGTGGCCACTCTGGCTCCTTGAATTTTATAAACAGTGCAGTCCCAGTACACTGGCTACTGTTTTGTATATTAAATTGTTGGGGGGGTGGTATCAATAAACAGCTGCATAGTCAAATTAGTACTGTTTACTGTCAAATTAACAAGGAAAGTGATACTTTCTGCTCTTTGTTTATAACTCTGCACAGTTGGCCCTGGCACTGGGAAGACTAAATGAAAATGGACGGCTCCCAGTAGTAGATGCTCTCCTAGATCAAACAGAAGGGAAATTTTGTTTGTCTTATAAACTAAACAGTATCTTTTCAGGTTCATGTGCTCAGAATAACAGCTATTCAGTTCCACCAGCTGTTTTTTATTTCACTGCTAATTGTATGTCTCATTCCTCAACCAACTTGCAGGTCATCGTTTCCTTACTGATGTTCACTCAGGGAATGGGAATGGGAGTGCAGCGCACACATGTGTGCCCGAGGTAGAAGAGTGGGGAAATGTTTAAATGCCTGGATGAAAGTTGTGTACATTTGTAGGCCTGTGTTGTACTGAACTTCAGAAGATACACCCTGGCCTTTCAGCACGCTCCCTCAGCTTTGTTCTTGGAGAGATGATATGAAAGGGATGCCAAATGCTTCCAACAGTTATACAAAATTAAGCCACTGAGGATGTTTTTTGCCCCCAAAAATGCCCCCAAAATCTAAAAACAGTCCTTAAAGAAATATTCTGAACTCTTCAGTCAAAATATAAATTTTGAACAGAACTGAATCACTACTTTTATTAAAATGTCTACTTTAATAGGAAAAGCTTAATTTATTCCAACTGAGCCTCATTTTTAGGTGTGGTCTAGGCTACTTGCACTCGGAAAATGTTATCTTTGCATGCTGTGCTTCTTGCCATTCACTCACTCTTCTGACTTTCTTCCTTAACCTCTCCATTCATTAAATTTTCTCTTACACTCACTTATTTTCTAAAATCCCGTGCACTCAGAAATATATACAGGCTGTCATCACCCAACAAAATTAAAAAAAATTGCTCACGCAAACTGTGCACAAGCTTTGCTTATGATAGATTTCCCCTTGATTTTACATTATTTGCATTATAGTCACTTCAGAACAGGTTTTTGCAAGACACTTGATGTTGGTGTGTCTTTCTTCTTAAATCCAATAATAATTTTACCATTTATTTACAAGAGCATAGTTAGAAGAGTTGGTGGAGAGCTTTCTAGAACTATATTCCTTATCAAAGAAAGTAAAAATTAGAGAAAGTAAATACACAGACTATCATAGCTCACTGTTTGCTTCCTTTGTTAAATACTCAGAAATTATGTGAATGAGGGTGGCATAAATGCTTGGATGCATTAAACTCAAAAGCCAGGTCTTCTCTGTCTCCAGTTATAAGACTTTTGTGGTGATATCACGTTGATAATAACTTTGAAATGTTATAAATAGGTAGATATGCTCTCTAAAGCACATATTTGAGGTCATTCTATCTCATCCATCTCAAGAAAAACTTCACTGCTGGCAACTTTTGCAGATTACATAGTTTGGTAGTCAGTTGTAAGAGTGAGAGGTGGTCATTTCTCCAGAGTAACTCGGTAGCTTACAGATCAGTATTACAGTTGGGAGTCCTGACCTAAGTGGTTTATTTGTAAGTTAGACATGAAGGGTGGGATGAATCATGCCCAAGGACATGTCTACATGTGTGCTGGGCATCCAGACCCCTGTTATACGTTATAACTAGTGAAGGTTTAATCCCAACAGCCAATGACATTTAGACTGAGGTTCATCTTGCTGTAGACACCTATGTCTGGTCAGATGATCTGTGCCCCAGGTTCCACTGATGGTGCCAGTAAGATTTAAACTATAATGGGAGTCAAGACAACTAGTTCACAGGTAGATGTCTCTAAACACCTGAAGTTATGAATTATGGTGACATCTAAGTTACTTGCCTAGCTTCCCTGTATAAATGATGGGGAAGAGTGGGAACCTCACCTTATTCCATCCTAACAGACAACTGTAAAGTAACGGGTAGGATGTCATACTCCATTAGCTTCTAAAGAACCCTTGATGAGTGATTTAAGCTACCCACACAGCTGTAGAGGACTGAAATTCAATAACATGAGTGAGAGAGAAAGAGAAAGAGAGAGAGAGGGGAGAAGGGTAGGGGGAAGAGAGAGAGAGAGAGAGAGAGAGAAAGAAAGAAAGAAAGAAAGAAAGAAAGAAAGAAAGAGAAAGAAAGAAAAAGAAGGAAGGAAGGAAGGAAGGAAGGAAGGAAGGAAGGAAGGAAGGAAGGAAGGAAGGAAGGAAGGAAGGAAGGAAGGAAGGAAGGAAGGAAGGAAGGAAGGAAGGAAGGAAGGAAAGAACAAAAGAGAAAGAAGAGTGTTTTCTCTTTTTTTGTTAGAGAATAGCATCATTTGTTGAAAAATTAGGTGGTCTTTACTGGCATTTTTAAAGGACAAATCCTGACTTACTTAAAAGCAAGATGTCAATCAGGATCCTACCAACTGAAATTTTCCCTGTGCTTTCATCTGATGTTTTAATGATATTCTTCTGATTGAAAAGCCTCTATAATACTATTCCTTCGGTATGACACTTCACAAATGACTAACCTTCTGCAAATTTGCAGGCTGAAGAAAATTACATCAGAATACCACAACAGCAAAAGGTCCCCGAGTAACTTACAACATAGCTCTGCCAAACCCTAAACATGGTGGCTACTTTATTTAACAGCATTTCTGTTGTGCGATGCCAACTAATGCAGGGCAACTCTAAAGCCAAAGAGGGTAAAGTAAATCAGCTTTTGCAAATCTGTGCCAGACCCTTTCAAAAGACAACTAAGAAAGCAGCAAAAGTGATCAAAGGCACAAGAGCCTGACAGGCTTTATTTACTCTCTACTCCCTGTCTGTTGGGGATTGACATTTTTTATATTTTTATTTCTTTTTTAAAAACAATAGTTTAGACAAATGTGTCTAGACTGATGGTAGAGCAAATGTGACATTAATTATGGATTCCTACACAGTGGCTGAGTGTATGTGGGCAGTTGCCAGTTCCCAGGGAAACAAAAATTGCCAGGCTGCCAAACTGGAAATAGCTGCTCATCTTACCATGGTCACGTCTCTGACCGTGACTGGTATCAGATGCTTCAGAAGAGGTTGCTGGCACATTGAAGTGGACAACCGTAGGGGAGCAGCACTGGAAAGGTGCTGCTGCATTTCCAGCAAAAGGTGTTAATGGAGAGAAGCCTACAAGGAGATTTTTTTTCATAGGTCTGCAGGAGATATTTCAGATCCAGTCATCTGCCAGGTGAAAGCTAATTTGGTTTGAAGAAAGTTTTCTGCAAATGTGGTAAGGTTGTTTCTGCACCCCAACCTAGCCCATTAAGTGGTACCCCTTAGTCTGCTCTCACAGGGTTGATTTGCTCAGGCACAACAATGGGTACCCAGAAAGTAGGCGACATTGCAGATCTTTTACAACAGTGTTAAAACATCTTCCTTGCTGTGAGCATCTTCCATCCTGGGAAGACTTTTGTGTTATTCTGGTTCCATTACATTGGTGGCTCTGAATAAATGTGTTACCAGGTAATGCCTTTCCCGTCTCAGTTGCTTCCAGTTGATGGCTCTGATATTCCAGAAAAAAATCCGATTATTAATTCTAAAGTTAAATCCTTGTATTTTTCTCCAGTGAATATCATCCTATTTCTGCTTTTCTCACCCTCATGACATCAGTTCTGCCTGCACAATACCCAAGTCCTTCTCTTTGTGTCATCAGAAAATCTCAACAGCCTTTTGTGCTAAAGTGACTAATGACCATATAAAATATGTTCATTCTTAAGAAATGGTTAATGACAAGCACAATTCTTGAAAAAAACTAATCTAGTAACCTCCTTCCAGCCAAATACATAATTTCTTTCATCACATGCATTTTTACTTTCTATTGAGCTGATTCCTTACACATCTTCCAGTTAATGCATACTTGATCACTGATGGACTACCACGTATATTCTGTTATCTTGTGGGGATTTTGGAGGGCAGAGCAAGATATAAATACACTATAATAACAGGGCAATGTCACTTAGTGTAGAACATACTGCTGACCATACCCTTCTCAGTTTATACATGAAAGTCTCTATTGTACCAGTGCCCCAGACTGGGTTGTCAGCTTCTACACAAGTTGATAGGTACTGTCTTTAGCAAGAAAAATACTTTTTAATATTTGGGCCTATGGTTGAACCTAAAAAAAATAATAAAAAAAACCCCTAGCAAAAAAAAAAAGTAGGCAAAATTGTTTTGTCTTTTAATAAAGACTTAGTGGTATAATCTTTAGAACTTGCCAGTGACACAACCCGTTACTGGTTTGTCCATATTAAAAACTTCCTGGTTTTATTTTTAATTAAAAATAGCTCTGACTGGCAGAAGTGCTGAAGGCTGTAACCTTCTGGTTATCCACAAAACTAGAATAACAAGGGCAACGGGGCAACCTCTCCTCACCCTGCCTCTTCACGCTGTCTCTGTTCGCCCAGAGGGTCTAACTCTTCCCACTCAGTCTAGGGCTGTTTTGCTGAGTCTGACACCGAAGCTGTGGAGCTGGATTTCCTGTAGGGATGCCAGGGACAAAACCAGAGTCAATGTGTAGCCACAAAAAATCCCTTAAAACTTAAGACTTAGAAAAATGACTCAGACTGGCTAAGGAAGCCAATTCATACAGATAACTACTCTCTGTAGCATTCAGGCTAGGGTGAAAGAGGTGGGTGAAAACTCCTGCCCTGTTATTAAAAAAGCAATTTCCCTGAATTCTCCCTGAATTGAATTCTCCATTGCCCTGAGTGATTCGCTGGTGAAAGTGCGGCAGTCAGCTCTGCCAGTGCCAGAACCACAGGCGCTAGGCATTGCTAGAGCATCGTGCGTTCTCTCTGGAGACAAGAAGCCTCCCTAATTTTTTAGTTCCCCACTTTTTTTGAGGGGTGTGAATATGGAGCCACTGAGAGGACAGTGGGTGGGGGTGGACCGTATACTTCTCTGCTGCTCCTGGTCTGTCAAGGATCGGAGCCAAATTGTTATGGCATGTTCACAGATAGCTTTAACACCACATTTAATGGCCAAGAGGCAATCAGCACAGTTGCATGTAGTGTGGTATGTCCTCCTGAGCTGAATGCATGATTTGGGCATGTTTGGACTCTTGACTGGTGCAAGTGGCAAGGCACGTAGAAAGAGCTGAAAAACTAGGGCTCTAGAGACATACCAGTGGCAATGCCACCTCCTGTGGTCTGTATCACCTCCACCTTAGCCTCCACCTAACAGCTAGTGTGCGATGAATTTTCTGCATCCTCAGCCCTATTGCATCCCATTTATGAACTGATGCTGGTGAAGGTGGGTTTTGTGTGAAGACACCAGACTGTGAGTTAAAGAGCAGGGTGGTGACCCCCAACAAAGAGGCAAGGTGGGCAGCTGGGAATGATTTCACCTAGACCCACCACTGCCAGTTCCACCAGCGCTGTTTGTTGAACTCCTGCCTCCCCACGCTGCCCCCTTTTTCACGTGGTTTGGCTTTCAAGGCAGAACATGTTTATTCCAATCAACTGCCTGATACCAGCAGGGTGAAAAAATGTCCTTTTTAACTCAGATGTTGCCAATGAAATGTTTCCTTTCTACAAGAAGAAAGCAGTGGTTGAAAGAACTGCTCCCAGCAAAGATAGACCCTGAAGAGAAACTTTTACAGATATGACACACAAAGGAAACCGGAAACCCCTTGAAATTGTATATCAAGAAGGGATTCCTAAAGGCCAATTCAAAATAAGGGCTTATTTTACCCAAACAAGTCCAAGGAGCATTACCACACCTGCTAAAGTGACTGCGCTGCGGAACAGCAGCAGGAGTAGAGAGAGGAGGATATGAAGTAGCATACGGGGCCAGCACATTTGTTCCCAGCATGAACATCAATTCATGGTTCTCATTTCCCTCAAAACACACAGAGAAAATCACAACATGCGATCTTCTTTTGGAAGGTCCATGGTATAAAGGCACTAAGCTAATGAAAAACATTTATTTCATAAAAATCAGATAAACATGCCTGGTGTGATAGAAGCTATTAACCTGGTGTAAAGACCTGCCAAGGGACAGTGAAAGGCTAAATGTCATTTTGGGCTTCCTAAGCCACCAAGTCCCCTAAGCTCTTTCTTCACATTTGACTGGCTGACACTTTTGACATTTCAAATTTTTAAAAAAATTCTGGAATAATAGACATTTTCCATTAAATCTTGGGGAAAGAAAAATATCTCTTTTCCAGCTGAATCCATAAGTGACAACAATGCATGGATTATGGAAACAAATGCATTGCTTTGCTCTTCCCACTGTGCACAGTTGTACTAGTTTACTTAAACTTGTTCAGCTTGTGCCAGTAGTAAAATCCTTAACACCACTGCACAGCAGGACACCAGTGACTTTCAATCTACTTCCATTTGCATGATGTATCTTTAAACACAGACTAAATGTAAGTAGGTGGTATTGTCCCATGGATAAGTCATTAGTGAAGAAGCTGGAGATATTCTCCAGATATTCTGTATTCTAGTACTTTTCTTATTAATGTCTCTCTGTGCCTCAGTTCCTTTACCCTTAAAAGAGCATTAACATATCCTGAAGTACGATTAATAAAAGGTAGTACAGTAAAACTAAACAGTCCTGCTTATTTATCTATAATAGAAATTATATGCAATATTAGTAAATATGCATGTAAGTCTAATTTTAGTTTTCAAGAATGCCCCAAAAGACTAAAGCTCTGCAAAATCATTGACTGGAGGTTGCTCAAAAGGGAATTAAATTATTTTCTTCTTTTTCCTTTGATTTTTGACCATTTTTTCCAGCCTTTTTGTATTTTCTAGTAATTTTCCTGATTTTGTTCACTCCTGGGTTTTTTGTGTTGAATAATGCCTTCATGTTGGGTTGACTTGTTTTGTTTTGTTTTTCCCTTTCTAGTATTTTTTTGTTGAATTGATAACTTCTCATGGCAAGCGCTGATCTTCCCCTATCCTCATTGTGATAAGAAATGGCAACAAGACAACTGAATAGAGGCATTTTTACTATCTCTTTTCATAATTAAAATTTTGGAACAGAAAATTCCTTAAAATAAACAGGATGCAACCTCAGAATAGGTTTTTTTGTATTGTATTAAAACTTGATTTCTTTATGTGGGTTAGTCTGAGGCTGTTGCAATGAATTATATGTTCCCAGCATCCAAAGATTTTGAACACTCGCTGCCAAATGCCAGGAGTTACTATGAATAGTAAGCTTTTGACTACTCCCTGCTCCATAAACGACTGTTTCTGATACAGAATGGGCTCATACTTGACATGAGCAAGGTATGTGCAAGAGTACACATTCATGAAATACACGTTCTCTATGAAAACACAGGCCAAGATACAATAGAGGAGAGAAAGGGGAGATGGGACTACTTTATAGGCTGTGAGAGGAAAGAGGAAAGGCAATACACAACAAAATTAACCTGCTGAATGGGGAGTGCCAGGTGAGGCAGGTGTGTAAGCCTGTGTGCGAGATCTCACCAGCATCAATGGGATATTCACGGCCCAGGCTCAAGTCCCGCTGAGACCCTTGGAGATCCCTTCCATTACCCTTTGTGGTGCTGGATCCCCAGTCCTTCTCCCTCTGCCCCAGCCTTGCAGTGCTTGCCTCAGGCCTTCTTTGTTGACATTTTCTGAGTTAATTCAGCTCATTAAAGTGACAGAACATTTATCCAACATAAAAAGTGTGGAAGTGTGACTTTTACTGCCATTTTACAGAGATGACTCAGCTCACATAGGGGTCGGGGACACAGTAGAGACAGCCCAGAGGAGGGGCAGGACTGCAGGACCTGGTGCTCAGCTGTCCAATGAATTCCCACCCCAACACCTTCCAGAAATCTGCCTCCAGTTGTTTATGATGGATATATATTTAAATATTTTACTTTAACCATAAACACACAGACTGCATCTATACCAGTACATTAAACATGGGAGCAGCCCTTTGCTGGATGTCCATGTCCACACTGCTAACTACTCTCCCAAAAGTGGGCAGCTGCATCCAAACTGCTACTGGGAACGGTCTCCATTCTCTGATAGCTCCCAGCTCTCAACTGGACCCTGCTGAGATCAGGCCAGAGCATGCTGGGGAAGATTCAGGCAATTTAACAGCAGAGACAACTAAGGGGCTGCACCTGAAAATGCTCCTTGGCACTGTTTAGTCTATCAGCATGAAGACATGGTGTCTCTGGTCAAAAAAACCCCAACGTCAACAGCAGCAACATAAAGACATGGTTCAGCTGAAATAGTCCAAACCACTATTGTTCTCCCAACTCACTGTGTTCTGCATTCACATTTCACTTTCAGAGCCCCTCCGAACAAGATGCCTTGAGTCAACAAGGTATTTACTTACCTGTTTATTCTAAATTTATCCCAGGGTTGAGTAACCAACCTTTTACAGATTTCCTTCCTTTCTTGAGAATTTCGTTCCTCCCTCTCCACCTCCTCTTCCCTGCCTCAGATGATGATGTTGCCATATAAATGTTTCCCAAACACTCCTGGTGTATGGACATCAAGCGGACCTCAAGCTGTGACTTCTTCAGAGCAGGGGTCAGGACTTTTTTTTGTGTGCACATTGAGGGGATGGGGAGAGGAAGCGAAATGTATAGAGGGAATTTAGTTCTTTTTTGCACTAGAACAAATCCAGATTAATTCCAGTTGTGCTGATGAAAGACAAATTTGTCTTTGTGCTGCCCAGCAGGGATCTTGTCAGCTACAGAATATTCCCCTCCTTGGTTGTAGATCAACACAACCTTATGGCTCACAGGGCTCTTTCTTCACATCCCTGATTTGCAGAGATGTCAATAGGAGCTTTTCCCCTGGATCCAGCAGTGGATGTCTATAGCTCTTGCCTGGTTTGCTTCCTACTCATCACATTTTGCTGGCAGCTACTGTACCATTGCAGGGACAAATGTGTTCTCAGTTATATATCTCCTGATTGCTGACCTATGGCACTGCAATGAGAGGAGCCTTTCTGGGATTGGAGCAGAATTTGTCCCTTTCAGAGGGGGTTGCAATCACAGGCAATCTTGGGGGTTGGTTACAGCAGCTGCTGCTTGCCCAGGCACTGATCCAACAAACTGTGCAAGCCCAGTGCTTCAGTTCAGGTCATTCGTAGCCACATTCATCTCCACATGAGAATACTCTCGCCTGTCTTCAGCCATCCTAAAGCTAAATGTGCAGTCTAAGGTGGCCCTCTGGAAAAGAAGGTTGTTCCTCCCATGCTAATAGCGATGTCTACAACCAGCAAGGTAAACAGCTTTGTGGGAGTGCTCATCTCGCATCACTAGTGGCAGAGACATCTTGGTCTCAAGTGGCCAACATTAGGTGAGAACGAGCCCACCTGAAGAGTCTGGTGTGAGCACTCAGCTTTGCAGGTTCACACCAAGGTGCACTGGGCTCTGCAGAGGCAACACGCAGCCCTTACTGATAGAGCAATTCCTGAAGATAAATAAAAATCTCAGCTCCCTCCCATGCCACATTGCCATCAGCTATTTGATCCTCATGCTTCAGGGTTATACAAATTTTCTCTTTAGAAAATCTCACCTCTTGCATTTCAAACAATATCTTGGTTATCTCCTCCAGAGCTGTCACCCCTTGCAGTCCTACAAGGACACAGAAGCAATTTAGTTGTAGAAAAAAGTAACCAAAGAAATACAGAGAATTGCAAAGAGAGCGCTAGCAGGCCTGATTTCCAGATCTCATCTTCACGAGTACTGCAGACATGGCATGAATTTGCAGTTCTCTGGGACCCAACACTTGCTATTCACAAATGTGAGGCAACCACCTGATTCCCCCAACCACTGCATGTGTGTAACCTACATGCCCAGGAGGCTTTTTAGTACAAACTGCAATCACTCCTGGTTTGTTCAACTTCAGGCTGTCCTCCTTTGAGAAGCCACACAACTACTCACAAGGCTTCTGCTGCGGTGACAGCAAACACCAGGAAGGGGTTGACCACCCAGGGTACCACCACCAAGCCATGGCTTGGCTGGAGAGGTGGCTGCAGAAGACTGGCTTAAACTCAGGTGGGGTCAGACATGCGAGGTCAGATGTCTGGTCTGATCCAGGACCTTGGTCTCTCTCTGCCTAGAGAGCATGTGGGCATGTGCCACATTTGAGTGACTGAGCAGATGCTTAAAATAAGGAGAAAACACTTTGAAACTGTCATCTCCTCCACTGCCTTCGGTGCCCACAACTATGTTTGCACAAATATATCAGGGGTATCAAGAATTTTATAATGATACTCCCTCACCCATGGTTCCAGTTAAAACCGCTGTAATAAACAAAACATACAGAGCACATCACTGGCTCCTGAGGCTATAATTTTCTCTGAGCAGAAGTATTACCAAAAAAAAAAAAAAAAGAAAAAAAGCAGGATTTCATCCAATTTAGGAAGAAATCTGTGCAGATCTCTCCTTTCATTAAACTTCTCAACTATTATTAAAGGACAGTCAGTAGCCAAAAATTCTTTGATGATGACATTGAATCATTTGATGATAGAGTGTTTTGGGAAAGGCTACAGATGCAGATCACTGGTAAAAACCTTGAGTCCCAAGAAGAATAATCTTTCAAATGTCACGATACTTTTCCTTTTGCAGGGGAACACTTTTAACCCTCTTTTTCAAGTGAGCTTTACATTTTCTCTTAAATGCTTTAGGTTTGCAGCTATGAGGAAAATAATATATGATGCCTTTTCTTCTGGAGCTGCAGAAGATCTTGACTGGTGGCAAAGAGAAAGCAAGTACCAAGGCAAGATATCTTGGTTCTGCAGAATATGAAACAAGTAATGCTTAAGCATACTGGGAGCAAAGGTGTTTATTTTTTATTTTCCTGCTTAAGACATTTCATAATACCAGAAGGAAAATGTGGGCTACACAGTGAATAATTCTTCACTACATAACTCCTCCAAATTCTATTGTCTACATATCTTTATGTTTCAGATATCCCTAATGATTTATGTTTCACTAGTTTTAATGCCTGGCTGTGGACACTTAAATGAAGACCTGACTTTTAAAGCTGCTGATCAACGCTGTTCACAGGCTGGAGCCATCTGAAGGTGCTTCTCTTGCTATGTCACCCCCATCCAGTGACATCATTGACCTTCTCCCTTATCTTGGCTTTTTTTTTTTTTTTTTTTAATCAATCACTCTGTCTTTAAACTGGGTGGAAATGCTCCCATTCAGTAAACCAAATGAGCTTGTCTTCAAGCACACGCTAAACTCTATCCCAGATCAACAGACCGTATAATCCCTTTGACTTCAACCCTGGATTTAAGGATAAGTATGTGACCGTGCATTTTTTCAAGTGAGAGTCAAAGAAATAAAAGATCCCATCCAAGCTGCATCTGGCCAGCTTTGAGTACTGACAAAAAGAAGCCAGGAGCTGCCTGAGCCCACCCCTCTGAGACTGAGGCAGAAATAATTTCTTCATTGTCTTCATTCCTATCACATATTAGTAGTAAATTGTAGGTCCACTGCGTTATGTGCCACGGTACACACAAATGAAGATGTTCACCCAGCCCATGTGTCAGAGGACAGCAAATGAGTAAGGTAATCAGGGGGAGCACAAGGTGACAATGTCAGCCAAAAATTGACAGTTTCGGTGCACTGGAAGCAACAATTTCTTTTGAGCTGCCATCTGACTTAAAAATGCAATTTCATTTCCAAATACTGACTTTACATCAGATATTTAGATTTTGTATCCTGGTTAGTAAATGAAGATTAATTGTTTTGGTGGGCATTTGAGTGTGTGTCCAAACGAGAAATTTTATATGGAAATTTTTTACTAGATTACGTTTTTTAATGAGAATTTCCTTTTGGCTGAAAAATGTTTTTCATCTGGGATAGACATTGCTCAGAAGAGCCACTAACTGAGGAGTCACATGAAGAAGATACATGAGCTGTGCATTCAAATTTTCCAAAACTGATGATAAAAATGAACTGTGCCCTTGGGACCTCAAGTCACCAGCACAGCAAGAGGTTCCTGGTCAGGTCCCCGTGGGTGAGGAGCCACCCTCACATCTCTCAGGGGGCTCCTGGGAGACGTCGGCATTTCACTGGTCTCGCTAAGGAATGGATAAAGGAAGGAGAGGAGCAGATCTGTGATGTTCATTGCTTTGTCTGCCATAGTGATGGTGGCACTGAGGAGATAAGGGGTTTTTGGTCAATTTATCAATTGCATTTTTAGCCTAAATGCTGAGCATGGTGGACCTCAGCCCGCTACATGACATGGGAGGTCAAGAGCTAACACGGGGCATGGCACAGACAGATGTAGCAAACAGAGCAGGAAGGAAGAAATAGCAATGATATTGTCATGGTTACAGTCTCTGGTGTCCTACATGGTCCCAGAAATAAGTGAAGACAGGGACACTTGGGGATTCAGAGAGGAGCCTTTCAGAGCACGGTCTGGCTATACTTTTCTATATACCCAGCAGATGGCAAAAAAGCCCTAAGGAAACACTATTCCTTCTCAGTTCTGGCTTTCTCTCCCCAACCTACTGTCTCTAGGTTTTTCTTGTAACTCACCACCACACTTTTCCTCTCTCCTTCCTTTCCACGGAGGAGAAAACCCTCCTGCAAGCCCCTCTATTTACGCCGGGAATGGGAAGGCACTGGTCATCCTGTGCTTCAAACAGTACTGTCCAGGAGATGAGGGCTGAACTACTAACCTGGCCATTTGAGTGATGAGTGAACATCTTTGGACAATCCTCTCTCTGCAAATGGAGGCTCCAGTAAGACATCTTTATCCTATTTGGATTGCAAATTTGTGGGAGTAGCACAGTCACTTTAAGCACCTATTATATTATTGACATAGAATGTTATATGTTTTCATTATTATATTGCTACATTACTATAATAGGATGTCAGGATGTGTGGAAAACCTCTTTCAAAGCTTCCTGTGCCAAATGATGATGGTGTTGCCCATTCACTAGTTGTCACCATCTCTTATGCTTCCCTGTAGTTTTTCCAGAGGAAGGGATTAACCAGTGCTCTGCCATCAGCTCCTGACAGAGCCAGGCAGGTTTGTGCACAACCATCCTCACTGCTCATTCAAACTACTCCAGACAACCACCATCATTGACTTAAGGAGTGCTCAGGCAACCCATTGCCCATGGGCAGAGTTGTGGAGGTTGTAGCAAATGCCAGAGACAAACACATCTTCGAGGGGCTCAATGGTTTGCTCAGCAAACCGCCATCCCTGATGGTAGTTACAGCACCCAGGTGCTATGTAGATCAACCAGGTCTGAAAGGAGGGGGAGTGAAAGGAGGATTTGTGAAGGAGGATCTCAGCCCTCTGCTCTGCCCGAGGTAGTTGATGCCACCATGATCCCACTTGGCCACTGTGGCTTGTGGCTACTGGGCTGTGCAGTCACTTTAAATCAGGTTATGTCTCTCCCCAGAAAGCAAATGGTAAAAGTACATTAAAATGTGATTGGTTGAATGGCAACTAACAGAACAAAACTCCCCAGACAGCCGCTTTTCCCCAGCGCAACCTTTCTGACAGGCAGCTGGAACTGATAAAGCCATAATTGCCCCTTCCACTTCAGAGAGCATTGTGGGGAGGGGTGCACAGAAAGCAGCCCATGTCCTACCTGGTAGGCACAAAAGTCTTATGCAAAGCAGACCTTTGAATGGAACTGGTGTGGGGATGTAGAGAAAATATTTTCTTTTTTTTTTTTTTTTTTTAATTTTCAGCAAATATCTCATCATCTATATCCCTTGGTCCCTCTGCATCTTCCCAGCCCCAGTCCTGCTGGTCATGCCTGTAGGACCCTGGTGCAGGGGAGGAACAGAGCCCCATGTTGCTCCTCCGTGCATGGCACAGATGCTCCACAACGGTGGTTTGGCTGCCAGAGGAGCCCCAGAATCAGGCTGGTCTCAGTAGGAAACAATGGCATTGCTGCCACTGGAATAAACATCCTGGTGGCCCATTTGTGTTTATCTGGTATTTCCATTCTCTGCTGATTAACCCAGCCAAGCGGGGTCTTCATGTGGTAATTACAGCACAGCTCATTTGTGTGTGTTTTACAATGGTGTTGATATAATCCCACTAGAGCACCCCAAGCATGTGCAAGGAGTTCCCACCAGAAATCTAAATAACGCCCCAGCGCTGCTGACAGCTTAATAACATGACAAAGTTCAGTCTCGCTGGATGTCAGGGACAGGAATGTGGCTCAGGCTGCTCTGACCTGGAGCTTTCAAAATACCGTATAGTTGAGGCTGAGCATTTGACAAATAACCTTTTCTTTGCCTGCTCGAATCCATCAGACGTTACCAGGTGCCACGGAGAGGCCACATGCCACTGTTAAAATGTTAAATTGAGTGGCACGGCCATCGAAAGCTCTGGGGAGGGACATTTATCTTTATTATTATTGTTATTAATAATGCAGATATTGCTGTGCGTTGCATTCCAAGGTATTTTTGCAGCACTAAATCATCCAAACGCCCATCGACAGCCCTGATAAATCACACAATAAACCAAAATTCAATACAGCTGTCAGCCCAGACCCCAAGCAAAATCTCAGTGAGCTTAATTATCAAGTTCAGGCTGGGACTGAGCCTGGTTGTGAGGGGACGAGCAGCAGCATGGCACTGCCATTTCAGGCCCTCGGGAAAGGCTGTATCAGCCCTCTGCTCCTGCTCCTCAGGATCTCAGTGCTGCCACAAGCAGCACGAGGGGGATGGCTGCTAATGACAACATTTCTTACTCTTTTCCTCTTTCTGCTTTTTTTGCACTGTTTCTTTACTTCTTCCTATTTATTTTAAGCTGTTTCCATTTTTATTTCCATTATTATTTCTACTTTTCCTTTTGCTCCTCTCTTTTCCTCCTATTCTTTCCCTCTCGCCCATCGCTTGCCTTCCATCTCACCACCCCTTTCTTGCTCTTTCCCTCTTCTTCCCCTCCTGACCCCCCCCCCCCATCAAAGCAAGGAAACCGTAACCCAAAGGAAGAACAAGAATTGAACCTGTGCCAATGCAATGGGCCAAGAGGCTACATATGGAACCAGCAAATCACAGAGCCATGAAGGATGTTAGTGATTTAAAGTTATGTATATTGAAGTCTGGATCTTAAAATGAATCCATAATGGTAGAGGTAACTAATGGAGAGACTTAACTGACAGCAAGCAGAGTTTTTTCTTTAACATTGTTATGTTCCCACAAACTCCTCTTTTCCGGTCCCCACCCTTCCCCTGCTCCCCTTTCTGATTAGTTCAGCATCCACATTGACAATGAAAAGCTAAAGCTGCTGCTTTATGAATAAAGATTTAAGCCTATACACCATAAATACAAGTGCTACGCTGGCTGGGTGCAGAGCAAGGCATGCAACTGGCTCTGACGGCTACAGGGCTTTCCCTGGGGGATCGTGCCCCATGGCAAGGGGTAGTGAATTTTCCTGGCCGAATGGGCATGGCATCACAACTCTCGCTGCGGTGTGATAAATAACCTCCCGAGGACTCGGGCTTCAGTAGACAGGCAGTGCAAAAGCCAGCCGGTTCCCTGTGGCTGCTCAAATACAAACTGCACTGATTTTCTGTGATCATTACAGATACCCAGAATTAAAATGCTGCTTGGAGGGAAGGATGCCACCATACATCTATAAGCACGTGTATAAATAGATGTATGTATGTGTGCATGTATAGATACGCACACACACAAAACATTACATAAAGAAAAACTACACTAAAACATTACTATACTTGCAAAGTCAAACATTCCAAACTTAAGAATTACCAAATACTGCTCATCTGAGCCAAATTTGCTACTTTTTATGGTGGCACTGGGACCTGAGGTGGCAACAGCTGAGGTGCAGGAGCTCTGAGCACTCCCAGCTGCACTTGAAAGCAAGCAGGAATGCAACCCAAATACCTGCCTTTACTACTTAGTGTATATACGTATATATACACCATATATATATGCATGTATATCTAGACTGCGAGAACCCTCTTGGCTTAGGCCACCTAGCACCCTCCCAAACTAATCTGTCCCCAGCATCATTTGGAAGCTCATTTGTCCAGGGCCTGTTTTCAACTAGCAGTTTGCAGGGTAAAACTTCGGGAGGGTTTGGGAGGGTAAAACCAGTATGGACAAGAGCCATTTTGTGCCAGTTCATCCTGGAGACTGGGAGTTTTCCCAGCACATTAAATTTGCTGGTACAGCAGTATCCTGAAATTGCTGTGCAGTGCAACTTACTGCGATAATTCATGTCTTAAATAGGTGAAACCAAACATCTGAAGTGAAAACTCATATCTGAAGTTCTCAGTCCTGGTTCCCATGCTGTGAAACATCATCTTTTACCCCTTAGGGATATATGAAATGATCCACTGAATGTTTGTGAGGCGGTTACAAACAACGCTGCTGTACAAAGCACGTGATACCACCACTTAAAGAGCTTCCTAACAGGATGAGTAATAAGGAATAAAGAAGGGCCGGCACCACATATCATAGAGAAAACAAATTGCATCACCCGTTCAGGGCACTGAACGAGGCAGGACCTGTGCAGGATGTGGTACACGAGCTAATGAAAGCTGGTACCACAACCCATCCACACGAGGAGGTGAGTAAGGAGTACATGGGTGACCTGAACTCCAGCAGTCCTTCTCTTGGCACCAGTAATATTCCTTAATATTGTTTTAACAAAGGGTTGAGGGAGGGGGGGACTCTTTGCAATAAATTCTTTCTCACATTTCTCAATGAATATACTTCCATCCATCTTTTCCCAAAACCTGTGGCTTTCAATGCAAGGGAACTACAAGAAATCCCCCCTATTACCTCTGCCCTAGAAATCAGGAGCATAAGGGTTACTTAAGCACTAAAGAAAACACTCTTTCTCTTCATTTTTGGCAATTTAGGCTTTCCAGACTGCTGCACCTTCTTCCCTATGGCATGAAATTCCCCTTTGCATTCTGCAATGTCGATTTAAAGTGAAACTTAAATAGATTAAAGTCCCTGGAGTGTACACACAGCACATGGGAGAGAAGGGCTGTGTTGCCCTCCAGTTGCTGAAAACAGGGTGGGTTGGAGACTGGCCACCAGCCGCTGGCATTGCCACGGACGACGGTACCGGAGGAGCCGGTTGCAGTTTTGCTGCAGAGTGACTAGACTGCGGGTTTTTCCTTTCCCTCCAGGCTTCACCAGAGAAAGGCTAGATACTGTTAACGGTGGCTGAATATTGGCCAGATTATGGGGCATGTGGGTATAGCCCATATTTATTTTTTTAAAGTATATATTTGTTTGATGTTTTGCAAGCATCTGCTTAAGATTTCTGTGCTTATCTAAGGGGAGGAAAGAGCCCATTCTTCCCAAAGCCAATTCAGTGCAAGAAAATGTCATAACACTGCTGGGCCCCTTTGTTTTATCCTTCGCCAGAGGGACTCCACAGTTCCTCTGCTACTTCTTGAAAAGCCAAGAGCAGTGGCTGGCAATTAAAGGCATCTGCTGGGCTCATGAAAGGAAAGGCATGCACGAGATATGAAGGATGGATGACACCTGAAATGTCTAAACTCTTGCCTGGCGCAGACTGGACTGATTGCAGTGTGTCTAGCAGGATGTGCAGAGTGTTACAGTAGGTATTGAGATAAAAAAAGAAAAAACAGATGAAACCCTCCTTAACAAAGCTCCCCCCCCCCACCCCATCCCTGAAGAAAGAGGTGCCAGAAGCTCAGTGAGCCCACTAAGGACTCTTTTTTTCACGTGGCAAGCAGGGAGAGACGGCAGTACAAATCCCCATCAGATAGAGCGATTAGCTGAGTAGAAATGATCCTTCAGAGACCAAATGACCAAAAAAATGACCAGCAGCATAGAGACATGGCTGTGGAAAGGGGAAAGCTTTGGCTTGTTCAGACCAGATGCATAAGGAATGATAAAATAATGACAGGAAAAATAATGAGTGATCCAGGTTGTTACTCACCCCATTTTTCATCATTCAGGTCTGCAATCACAATCACCCATGCACAGAAATCTCTTATTTTACACAGTGCCTAACGACCTGACGGACTCACTGCTGCAAAACATCACCTAGGCCAGTGTCCAGAGAGGCTGAGACCTGTGTCAGGTTTGTTTGTACAATGAGAGGAGCCAGAGCTATAGGTAACTATTTTTTATTAAATGAACACAAAAAAATACCAGTGTGGAACATGTTTTGTGTCTGATCAGTATGTTAAACCCCAAGTGCTGGGGCTCCTGGCACCATGCTTTGAAGCATTCAGGATTGGCCACTCTCAGAGATGCTCATCTGGGTGGCGCGGTCTCATGCATGTGGTTCTGGCAATGCAGTGACATGATGGAGCCGTGCAAGGTGTGTGTTTCTATGAGAAAATGCAAGGCAGTGTTGCCAGTCACCCACAGCAGCACTGGCCATAGTCAACCTTCATGCAGTTGGGTGACCAAACAGCAAATCTGTACTTCCACTCAGGACTGGTTACAAACGAGGCAAAAAAGGTATTGTACTACCTTATTTATTCGGTCTGTGGTAAGCCCGATGGTGAATTTTGTAGGTGTCCTCGTTTTCCTCCGTGTTGCCAGGATCAGAGAGAAGGGAAAGACCACGTCTGCTATGAAGGTGCACCTCAGTCTTTGCACATTGAGACCTTAATCCAATGGGCCAAGGCCCTGGACTTCTACAATTCTGCACAACTGAATAGCTACTTCAGCACTAGTTAAAGCGAAACTTTAGGCTGACACTTACCATCTTGGGTTTGAAGACTTGAAACAAATTCTCATTTTTATATAGAATCATAGAATCATAGAATCATAGAATGGTTTGGGTTGGAAAGGACCTCAAAGACCATCTAGTTCCAACCCCCCTGCCATGGGCAGGGACACCCTCCACTAGACCAGGTTGCCCAAAGCCCCATCCAACCTGGCCTTGAACACTTCCAGGGAGGGGGCATCCACAACTTCTCTGGGCAACCTGTGCCAGGGCCTCACCACCCTCACAGTGAAGAATTTCTTCTTAATATCTAATCTAAATCTACCCGCTTTTAGTTTAAAGCCGTTACCCCTTGTGCTGTCACTACTTGCCCTTGTAAACAGTCCCTCTCCACCTTTCCTGTAGTCCCCCTTCAGGTCCTGGAAGGCTGCTATAAGGTCTCCCCGGACTTTTCTCTTCTCCAGGCTGAACACACACATCACATCAAGAGCGATGTGGTACTAAAGAGATGTGGCCCAAAGCGTACAGTCTTTGATGACCATAAGAAAAGATGAAATGTAAACAGAGGAATCCTATTTGTTCCTCTCCAGTTGCAGCTGTTGGATGATGAACTCTTGTTATTGCAGATGGATGGTGATTCCCTGTCATTTGTTGTGAGGAGTCCGAGCCTCGGTCTCTAAAGCCTCTCTGGAAGTGGTTTGCTCTGGGGAAGCTAAATACAAAGTTTTGTGCTGCAATAAATTTTACAATACTCCACACTAGTGTATCATGATATCAGAAAGTCCATCCTGGAGCCAAGCTACCCTGCCCTACCTCAGCTGTGTCTAATCTTTCGCAGCAGAAGCAATATAAGAAATAAAGCAAGTGGAAACCTACTTCTCCCTGCACTGTCTCCCAGCCCTGATATTTAGGGACTTCTTGACCTGGAAGTTGCATCCAAATTTTCATGTTTAACAACATTAATGAATCTGTTTTTCATGAAGTTATCATATCCATATTTGAAACCCACATTCATTTTGATCTGCACATCATCCACCGGTAAAGGGCTCCAAAATTTAATTATACACTGTGTAAAAAGACACTTCTTTCTGTTTGCTTTAAACTTGCTGCTTGATTATTTCATTAGGAACATGCAACCTTTGATATGAGAATTACTGAATAATCATTTCCCATTTCACCCCATCCATTATTTTATAGACGTGTTTTATAACCTCACCAGTTCTCATATCAGTCTGCTACGCTTGGACACTGCCTTGGAGAGTGCTCTGGTCCAACATGGTACCAACCAGCTACACTAACTATAAGGTACCAACATATAGAGGACAAGGCATGAGTTATACCCTGGCCATGTTTCTTCTTCTAGCACAGATGTAGGTTGTCCTCACTGTCTTTTCCTTTTTTTCTATTAAATCCATTTTCAGATACAGTGATCAGTATAGCTGTATTCAGGCTGTGAGTGCACTTTTTTTCTTGCAGCCAATGGAATGTTGCCTGGTTTTTTGTTTTTTTTTTTTAAACAATTAACAAATTAAACAACAGTTCAGGAATAACCCAATGAGAAAATAAACCACTTTTATTCAAATTATCAGGTGTTAATCACACTTGAAATATAAGATTATAAACAGCTCCAACTCAGGAAGGTGGATTTCTTCGTTTAACACATAGTCATTTGAAGGATACAAAAGAAATGTTTGCTTATTTATCCAAAAGCTTAAAATGAAACAATGAGCAGGTATTTTTTGCTTTTAAAAATTAAATTTAACTATTTCTTCAATAACAAAATATACTACCTATTATACAAAAAGGACATTGATTTTATTCACAGTTGACAGAGTATAGCCGCACAATCATAATATTAAAGGTGAACTGCAATGACATTTAAATTATATTATTCCTATTATTATATATTACGAGTGTTAGAGCAGCACACAAAGGCTCTGATCAGGCTCCTATTGTGTTAGGAGCTGCACATACAGAGGACAAATATTTAGTTCCTACCTCAAAATGTTACAGTCTAATCTAAAATTACCCATTAGCAGAGGATGCGTCTCAATTAAAAAATCACAAGTATGCGAAGGGATTTATCCTGTCTCTCTGTCTTATCTGATGGAGACCTGTAGATGCACAGTTACTTTTCACAGTCAACCACTGTAAAAAAGTTGTTTACAAATAAATGATTTTTCGTTGAAGCTTACCAGGTTGCAATTTAAAGATCATTCCTGCTTTCTCCTTGGCAAAATCTTCTGATTTTGCTTTCATCCCAGCAGATCAGTTGGTGATAATCCCAATAGCTATTAGGTGTTTCTGAGATTAAGGACATTTTGGAGGAGAAAATCCAGTTCTGAACTTGGATCTTGGCCACTACCTAAAAATTTTAGTGTCCTTTCAAATGAGTTATTTTTTTGCCTGCATAATGCCCCGAAGAGGTACCATGCCTAATAGTCATGTCATTATTCACATCCCAAATTTTGCTTTTTAATGTCATTGCAATTTTTAAGCAACTGTGGGTCACTTTAGGGCCATTCAGGTCTCTGTACAGGTTGCTGTCACACTGAAGATGGAAAGGTGGCCCATATACCTCTTAGGACTTCCAGGCTGGTTCCTGCTATCCTCTCTCAGTGGAAGGACAGTAGCATGTACAGTGGGCTCTCCTTCCTCTCTTTCATCCTCAGATCCCCCTCAAAGTAACCAGGAGTTTGCCCCGAATCAGTCAGGGTTTGAAAATGACTGGGTTTTGAGGATAAAAAAGCATTCACCCCTAAATCTCACGATGTGACTTGGTTTTGATCTTCAGGCTTTAGAACTGAAAACAGTCAGACTACAAAAATACATCTATTGATCACTGGATCATAAATTTCTGGACAATACAAAGTGGAACCCCTTTAATTTAAGAAAAAAAAAGGAGTTACCATCATAGCTATGAGGATTTACACAGAGGAGGACCCATTCTTCAGAAACCAAACCAAGCAGCTGTTGGGAAAGGATTTACAGCCTCTGAACATACGGTCACATGCACAAGCCATCAGTTTTGCACTAGGAAGGAGGGTTGGGTTGGGATTTGGGGGTTTTCACCCCAATTTCTTATGGTTAATAGCGCCCAGTAATTTCCAGCACTAAACAACGCGATGTTTTATTTGAAACCGAAGGCTTAGACACAAAACGGCATTGGAAAGGAAAAAGTGAGGCAGGGTGGCAGCTCAGCACACTTAAGGGAGCGTTTTGAAGCCATTTAGCAGGAGTTTATTGCTTCAGCGCAGGAGTCTTTGAGCGTTCGAGCACGACAGGGTGTGCATTGTTGTGCCAGACTCGCCCGCCTTGGGTGTGTGTGGTGTGCGGCAAGGGGCCAACGGCTGTGGTTAAACGCACCCGCACGAGAAACGCGATTTAGGCGGAACAAAGCCCACTCCTGTTGTGCCTCCCCGTGATTATAAAATAGATCTGTGTCATTATAAATAGAAAATGACTGGTGACAAAGATGCTGCTTTGACTCACGTCTGAGGCCAAGCTCTTACACTGCGGTTCCTGATGTCAGACCAATTTAGCAGCTGCGCTGCAGGCAAATGTGTCTGGTTCGGGGTTAGCCAGTCCGCATCTCATGATGGCTTAATCTCATTTTATAACAGCAGGGAATCCACTGCGGTCCTTCCAAGCAACGCTATCCGTTCACCCAAGGATGGTCCTGGATGCCTTCCGAAACACACTGTGCTCTCTGCAAGACTCGGATTGCTAAACAGAAAATTATCCTGTCGTCCACAGAGACTGCCAAACTATCTGGATCTGTGAAGTTGAGATCCTGCTTCTGCACATAAATGGTGCAGCTCTTGTTTATTCCAGTGGGAACCAAATCAAAGACTCAGTAATAGTAGTGTTGTTTCAAGAGTATAAGTTTTCCTCTTTATGTCGCCTTCCGTCCCAACACACTTTACAGCATTATTGAATTAAATAATGCTGGGAAATAAAGTGAATATATATTTATATATAGTTTCTATGTTGTACAATAAGTAATTAAAAAAAACCCAATGGAGATTAGAACTGAATCCTAAGTCCCTATTGCAATCTCTGGAGTATTCTGTTCGTTTAGTCCTAAGCATGCTCCTTAAAAAACCCTATAATCCTTCTTGCTTAAATTATTTAATCAGAATCACACTTCTATATATATTTTATACCACATTTTATTCCCAAAGCTGGGGATAACCTCTCATTTCCTGAAAGCTCTTAAAAACTTCCTTCCTTAATGAAAAAGTAGAGAAATTTGCTGTTTGCAAATTCTATGTACTTATCGCTTACTTCCAAACTAAAGTAGTTAATTTAATGAAGGGAGGGAAGTGAAAAAGAAAAAGATTAATGTGGTGCCCATAGCCATTTCCCAAATTCTTCAGAGTTTATAGACCTTGGGAGACAGGGAAAGAGCAACTTCTCAGCAGTGCAGCAGAATAAGCTGAAATGATCCTGTGAAACCCAAGTGATTCTGGGAATTAAAGGATGTTCACTCCTGTTATGGTTCTACACTGCAAACTGCTTTTAGGGCTCCCAGTAGTACCCATTAGCAATAGCCAAGCTTTTCTGTTTTAATTTAATTTAATTTAATTTCCACCAACAAATTCCACCCTGTGGTGAGAATTGACAGTATCATGTTGAGAACCATTAAAGTATATTTGGATTGTTTTTTCTCCATGTATATATATATAAAAAAAAAATTCCCCCACCCTTCTTAGCTTTCTTTAGACAAGCCACTTCATAATAAGAGTGGGGCAGACACAACGGAGGCATCGTTATACTGCGGGATACCACCATAGGGACTGTGGTTGGAGATACAGCAGAACATGCCTTGGCAGCCTGGTCTGGTCTCAGCTCCGCTCTGAACCTCCCCATGACAAACCAGGATGGAGCCTGACAGCACCAGTGGTGGCCCTCCAGTTACCACGCAGACAGAGCTGGGTTCCCTGTCCTGCTTCTGGAGTAAGACCCCATATATCACTGCTGCTTCCTTTTCTCCTTGAGTGTTTTTGTTCTCTAAGGACATCTTCACGCTTGAAACATCTTTGTGCTTATGTAGCCTTGGGTTCTACTGGGAATTCCTATCGGGAATTCCCCCACTGGGAATTCTGCCACTGGATTTCAAAGGAAAAAGAATAATAATGCTCTTCATTAATATAGGCTTTTCTGTCATGACTTTTAGGCCCCTATCCAGGCAAGCAGGCAAGCACATGTTTGACATTAAACACATGAGTAGTCTCTATTCACATGCTGCAAGCTAGAAATGCTCATTAGTGCTGGATCATGGCCCCAGCTGAGCTGCTAACACACTTCAGCGAGAGAGACGGGCTGGAGAAAAGGTGGCACTGAGACCTTTCACCTTGGTTGCACCATGGCTGACTGAGCAGCTTCGGCGTTTCCCACCCGAGCGCTGCCACTCCAACGGGTGACGGGTCGTCCATTTGGCAGCAGAGGAACGACCTGTTGAGATGTGACAGTGTCATCATTCAGAGCTGGTTAGTTGATGAGTGCAGCTCAAAATACACCACATTCAAGTGCATCCTCTGGAGTATTTTCAGCTTTAGCATCTCTCCAATAAATGGTGAAAGGGGAATGATTTGGGGTAACAGGGGAATAAGGATTGCTGCGGTCTCTGAGATGTTGCTGAGTACTGTAATGCTGCGTGGTGAGTGCCTGAGGATCTTCAGACCTTTATGTCACACTTTAAAACACGGACTGATAAAGCTTTGAAAACCAGCATTCGATGGGGTTTCTGTGCTTTGCTAGGGCTGGACTGTTGCTTGGGATGTGGGAGAAGGAAATAAAACAGATTAATGCTTTCTGCTTTCCCTGCACGTGAGCTATAAGGGGAGAGGAGGGAACTTCTGTCACCGCCTAGCACTGAGTTGGTGGGCTGTCATAGTTCAGTGCCAGTACAAACCAGCAGATCTCTCCTGACCAAGGAAATGGGAAATTTTGTGACTCAGAGGGGACATCTCTATGTATCCTGGGAAAATGGCGAGGCAAAGCCTTCTTAAACACGGTGGCTTGCTGAGCTCTGTGCTAAAAATCACAGTCCTGACTAAACAGTCTATCACTCTTGGTTGAAGCAGCCCAGATGAAAAGACACATTTCTAAAAAAAGTTTTTAATGCTGTTTTCTGAAAAAAAATCATTACCTCCTTCAACTTTTCAACAAGTATAAGTCTCACAGCTTTCCTGCCTCCTCTGGAATTACTAGGTCATTGCAGGCATCAAAATTAATGAAAAAAAATTGAAAGATTCAGCAGAAAGGGAAATTCTACTGGAAAAATATTTCTTAATATCAAAAGTAATTCAAGAATAATTAATATATTTAGCAGAATAAGAAATGCAAACTTTCTGATGCTTAAAAGAATACACATGAAGGAGAATACAAGACTTTGGGTTTTGTTTTTTTCTTTAAAACACCAATTAATTTCAAAAAGTAAGTGTTTCCATGTGCTTCTGGGGCTTTACATCGGTGGGATTTCCACTGCCTAAATTTTTGCAATACCTTGAACTCAGCTAATTAGTCAAATTCAGTCAATGCAGAAAGGGAGCTCTCTTTGCTTCTCACCTTCACTGCTGGCACAGTAGTGAGAGCAGTGCCGCAAGCCGTGGCCTTTGGATTTCATCCCACATGACAGATGGGTTACGCTAAAACACACTTCCCCATGTGCCCATCCATGAGCAAGTCTGCTACTTAGCACTGAGGAAATGACAGAATGGTTATGGCTAGCTTGGAGGTGACTTTGAGCAGGGATGAGAGAAGAGGAAAGGTGGATCAGGGTTAAAATAAAATAAATATATATTTAAAATAAATTGCTATATGCAATTCAGCTGAACTTTCTTGTAGGAAACAAAGCTGTCTAGTTTCTCTGTGATACAGACTGCCATTCCTCCATGGCACTGGCTTTTAAGCTGATGCAAACATAGAAGAAGAGCTGGTAACCTGTAGCTCTGTATTCCACACTAGTCTAACAGAAAAGAAGAGTAACTAATATATGGGATCCTCTAGCACTCCCATAGCACCGCTAATAGAAGAAAAATCAATATTAGTTCCAATATGAATGGACTGTTGGATTGACTGAAGAGGGAGCTTTGAGACAAATATCTAAGAAATGTTTGGATGAAATGGACATCTTTACAGACATTTGGTCTGCATTTCTGAAATGTAGATGATTAAATCCACATTGTTGGCTTCTTCCCCCTCTGCACTATGTCTTTCTTTACATCTTGCAAAAAATTTATGAACAAAGTTATTGTAAATCTGCAATGTCTGTCTTGTCACTTTTAGATTCTTTTTCAGAAGTGCTGCCTTGCCAATGTAGATATGCAATCCTGTATGATTAATATTTATTACTTATAATTCTAAATACAATGGAAGGTCACCAAAAATACCCTGCCTAAAGGAGTCTGGAGCCCTTTAAAATCTCACTGGTGATGGATCCTGACTCTAGAGAACTGAGCTCAAAAATTTTAGCAAAACACTTTTCTATGTAGGATTTCCAGTATTTCCTTCTTCTGACTATGGCTAAAGCCAAAAAGCACAAAGGTTGAGCAAAAGTTACAGGTCTGAAAACATGAGCTTGGATTTCAAATCCAAACAAAGGTCAAGGAATGCCTGAACCTGTCCATAATCTTGGATCAGCCTATAATAGAGCTATGAGTAAGATGCAAAGTTAGGATGCAGAATAAGACTTGAATTCACACAGAACGGGTGCGGTAGTTGAAAACTGTTTAATTTTCCTCTTATTCTTTCTCATATCCATCAGTACATTATATTGAATTTTTTTGGGAGTGTTATTAGAAAAATGAAGATATTTAAGATTTTTTTATTATTAATTAAAAGGAAGGTGCCTTGGGGATTTTCAGGTTTTATAACGAAATCCTAAAAAGATTTTAAGAACATGCAAATCATCTTACAAAAAGCTTGTTTTCTTTTTGGTATAAGCGGAACCGTTTTTAAACATATTTTTTTTAAAAACAGATGCAATTTGAAATCACTGAGATCAACTGTGTTTTGGCCCTTTTCTAGCAAAAGTAAGACATATTACAACATCTCAGAACCACATGATTCAGCAAATTGGTGAAGATTCACAGAGGCAGAAGAAATCGGGACAGACCTGAACTGGTTCACTTTGCCTGAAATCTGCTGCATGTTTGGACAATCTTCTTTAAGGAGCTAAACATAATAAGCACAGAGCAAGAACCTGCATCTGCCTCTGTGTCTTCATTCAAAGATCCACTGCAACTGTGATTAAGCAAACCCACTAATTGAAGTACAAACCTGGAAAAAGACAACTAAGAAAAATGTAGATTCTGTTGATCGGTATGCTCCTAGCCAAATCATACTGAAAGTTAAAAAGTCCCAGTGACCATTAATCAGATAGAAGACTTTTCATCAGAAATGAATTTGCAGAGCATTGCTAATACTTTTCAAAACAGACAGAGCCATCTTGACCAGCATGCTGAGTGAAAACAAAACCAGAAAGACAGATGGAAAGGACTGAGTCAATTAAAATAAATAAATAAAGAATTGCCTTAATTTAAAAAAAAAAAAAATCACAAATAATTCCAATCTCATGAAGAAATGTTTTTAACAAGCCACATGTGCTTGTGCAGACACTTCTAATCTCATTAGATTTTTCTGGCTGCTACTAGTGTTCTCTGAGCCAGCTGATTTCTCAGCAATATTTTAAAGAGTGCGAGCCTTTGCCCTCCAGTCTAGCCATTGTTAAAATAGCCCATTCTAGGGGAAGACTTGGGAGTTCATGGATTTTCTTCTAAGGTTTTGGAAAGTTCAGAACAAATTGACCATTGCATGTGAAACAATAGTCAACCACAAACTATCTTCACAGTCAACGAGTAACATTGTGCTCCCAGCTGGGTTTGTCTGAACAGTGGAATAATCACACCAAAGCAACAGGATGGCTTCAGATTGTCATCAGCATCACACGGCAGAGGCTGGCTTTCGATGCTGTCTCCCGTCTTCCAGCTGTCTGGCTGCAAACAAGCTTGCTGCGAGGTCCCCCTTGGTCACAGCTCACCAGCTTGGGGTTCCCCTCAAATCAGTGCAGCTTTCTGCAGCTCTGATCAGAAGGGGAGCCACATCGGGTTACAGCTCAGCTTTATTTTATCTTTGAAAACGATGATAAATCCCCCCAAACTGAAAATCAAGAGCAATGTGCACTGTTGTACTGTGTTTCAGGCAAAAGACCTGTCATTTTGAATTTGCTAAAGTAATGTGCAAATAATCACTAGTATAAAGCAGATCGTCTCAGGCAGAGGCTACAGATAGAAGAAAATAATCAGTTTTAGAAAACAATCCTAATTCAGAATCGTATAATCTGGATTGGTAAACCTTGGAGGAACGGGACTAAGACGTCACGCAGGGATTTCTGCTAGCATATTTGCTGAAATTTCTGTCTGGAAATGTGCCTGTCTGTTTTATCCTGCCCTCTTTGAGGCTCTCAGAGCAAACTTCTCCTGGGGTGAGATGATGAGTGCTTGAAAGTGACCCGTCTGGAGCCCAACGTGAAGAAAGCTCTTCCCCTGCCTGGAATTTGTGTGCAACAAAAACTTTCTCCTGCCTGTCCAAGTTTCCCAAGATAGCAATTATAAAAGAACTGGCAACCCTACAGTCAAGACGACAATATCCTACGTGGTTTGGTTAGCTGTGCCAATTCCCTCTACTCGCGGGAGTCAATATGCTGCCGCCATTATTGCTGCGTCTGCGTGTCTCTACCAACTAGCAGATCCACTGGGCATTTTGGCACTACGCCACTCTTCCAAGGGCGGCCTGCTCAATTGCACATTCACTCTCTTTCAAACATTCAGATCCAACAGCATCATGTAAATTTTATGCAAAGTAGCATCTGCAAGTCTGACGTATTCACTGAGGCTTCCCCCTCTTGCGCCAAGTTAAAAATAAATACTCTATAAACTCTTGGGCCTGCTAAGACAGAATATGCATTCAGAGAGTTTTTTAAATATAACTGCTAAGAGCATCTCTCCATTAGGGTCAAACTATTTTTTTTTCCCCCTCTCTCTCTCTCATATTTTGCTCCTGCCTCAAGGATCTCAATAGCACTGGGGGGAAAAGTGTCCTTGAAATAACCTGCAGAAGAATCAGTTCTATGTGTTCCTAACTCGCTTACTTGAAATTTCAGTTAATATCTGATTTTAAAAATTCCATAGAATACAGGTGGTGATATACCTCCACCATGAAACAAGAAACTAGTAAAGTAGACTTCTTTCCAATACTGATTAGAAATAATACTAGCTGAGCTAGATGTTAGGTTCAGATTTCAAAGGGTCTCCACCCCCCACACTAGAGCTGCCTTCTCTTTTCTCCAGGGAGAAGCAGATTTGTCCATGACCAATACACTTGAACAGGTGAAGTCATAGAGATGCCAACCAGATAGCATAATGATAAAATATATCTTAAGGCAACAAGGAGAAGAGTCTGTAAAAGGGGATACTGAGCCACGGCTGAGGTCAGTTATGACTTGCTGAGCCGCTTGGCCACGTCTGCGTAGGCTTGCTCAATTTCTTTGTCTGCCGCACAGGTGTTGGTGAATTCATCCCTGGCATACGCGTTCTTCAGGTACCGCCACAACCCCGTCATCTCCGTTGGGAACTCAAAGTTGCGGTATTTCTTTGCAACGATCTAAAACAAAGATAAAAGAAGGAAAAAAGCACATTGCTAGTGATGTATCTCCAGATTACTTTTTAGAGAGCTTCTTACTCTTTCTTGTCATATAATAAGTAACAAGGGAGAAAAAATATTTAGAGACTCAGAGACTTATAATAGAAAAGTCTGAAAAGTGACTGTTAGCTGTCCCCCATCTTGCAAGGATGCTACTTGACCTAAGGACATTCTAAATCAATGGCCTGGCTACTGTCACCAAATTATGACTTTTATAGTACCCGAAGTTCATTAATTTCATCATATTGGTTTTCGGTGGTTTTACCCGTCTTAAGTACATCACTTAAAGCTGAGATGCCACATAAGAGCCGATTAGCTGAATATAAAAAGCAAGATAGATTTTAGAGAAAGGCATTAGTAACAATTATATATACAATGTTTTCATAATAACTATTATATTTAACATATTTTATTTTATATATACTATTCTTAATATATATAATATATTTGGGCTGGCCAGTGGTGTCAGAGGACGTAACCACCTACAGCTGTTGCAAGGCTCTATCTGTGTTCATGCAAAGTAAAATTTCAGGGTGGTATGGGTACCATGATTGAGAAAACAAGATGGTTTAGCAGACATTAGAAACAGGAGTGTTAGGATAACCTGGGGAGAAAATGGCTATTTCAAGACTTTTTAGACTAGGAAATTGTCTATCAAGGGAAATTTTTGATTTCTAAAAACACTCAGGCCCTTATTCAGGAAAGTAGTTAAGTGCATACTTAATTTTAAGCACCTGTATAGTCCCATTGAAGTCAATGGGACTAATCTGTGCTTAAAGCTACTTGGTTGGTAAGTAGATTGCTGGATTGGGATATTTCAGTTTTCCTGTAAGAATATAGCGTACAGAATAATCCTGTGGTGACAGAATGAACTAGCTGATAGGAAGGGATGGATTAGCTGGTTTAATGAGTGCTTCCAATCTCTAATTTTTCTGACAGTATAAAATTGTTCCTGGGCATAAATTACATACATATGTGCCACAGAGTTCCCCTTTATTTTTAAAGCACATGGTAGAGCTGTTTTCCATCTCAGATTTCTTAGGACAGTCATGTTCTCAGAAATGACTTAGATTTGTTTTTATTACCAGGATCCACTTGGTATATGCAAGTCCAAATCGTGTGCTAAACTGCATTTAACTAAGCATTCTTGCCTTCAATGATGCTTCACACACACATGGGGAAGATAAAACCTGCTGGGCAACTAAAGTCAAGATTTTCACAATTTCCAGCACACATCTTCCATCGAATGAAAAAGTCTTAATAATTTACCCTTTTATTCCATCCGTAAAATGCTTTTCAGGCAATATCCTATGGCTATGCTTGTCTGAGAAAGATTTTAATTCTCTTTAGACATCTTTCATTTCATCTCAAGGAGACAGGAACCAGTAAGGGGCCACACATCCATTTTGCATTGTCTGAATCCAACGTCACCAATGAAAATGAGCCAAAAAAAGAGCTAGACCTCTGAGGATATTATCACATTTCTTACCTAGTGACTTATACACTTTTTTTCCTATTTTTTTTCTATTTTTTGCATGTGTGCAGTCAGCTTCCAGGCTCAGTTTATGTTTTGGCTCATGGAACCAAATTAGATGCATGACTTGGCCTTAATTCCTAGCTTTCTTGCTTCCAAGGTCTTGCAGGTACTTGCTTTATTCTAAAGAAACATGTAATCTGATAAATTAAATAAATGCAACATTTAGAAGTCAAGATGATGTACACCATTTGCACTATACCAGCGACCATTGTACATCTTAAATCCTGGACCTCAGCAGTGACTTTGATTTGCTGACCTCTCTGTGTGAAATACCAGCTGGAACAGATATTCCCCCAAAAGATGAACTGCTGCTCTTAAGTTACAAATGGGTGGGAACTGACTACATTTTTGACACCTCTCTTTTTAGAATAATGGGAAATAATTAATATGAAATATGCTGTTACTTGCAGTAGGGTAAAAATAGAGACCAGATACCTAGATAGTAATATTGGCTTTGCCACTAATTAGTGATGGGACAGTTTCCCCATGTACAAGATACAAAGTTGCGTAAGTTAACCTATAGGAAATACTGAGGAGCAAAAGTGTGTTTGAGACTCTGCTCTTTTGGGACTTAAGATGCCTCTGCTGAAATACATGTTGGATTTAGGTCATGGCTGTCGGAGCAGGGCACTTCATTGTCAAAAAAGGCTTCTTTGACATTCACATGACATCTTTTACCTTGACAACATGGAGTTTGGGCAGAAGGTTGCAGTCAGCAAGAGTCAGGTCATCTCCATCCAGAAACTTGCGTTTAGACACTTTCTCTTCTTCAGTGCTGTTTGCATCAATCTCCTCTGGCAGAGGGGTTCTCAGGTAGTCATCCAGCTTCTTCAGAGCCTTCACCAAGCCTCTTTCAAGGGCTTTGCCAAAAAAGCAGTGAATAAGTGAGTAGGGCACACTAAGAATTATTTAGAAACACTCATTGTCAATGGCTATGATAGTATCTAGAAAAAAAAGCCAAGAACCATTTCTTTGTTGTTAATTTGTGCTCCCGAACCTACACAATCCAATGACAAAGTACAATGGGAAAAGGGGACACAGGAAACTGTTGTGCCATGTCTTCTCCTGACTAGCAAAAAAAAAAGTCTATACACTGCTACATTATTTTTCTAAGCAACCAGGTAGGACTGTAATGAAGAGGAATTTTCCAGCATTACTTCAGCTCTAAAAAGTTGTAGTTTTACCACTTTTAAACCCCCATCAGAGTAATTAAAGGGAATAGCAATAATTCCAGAGATGCTAAGCAGATCTCTACAGAGCTGGAAGATACAGTACAACCGACATGAAAGTAATATAACAATCATTAAATACAATGCTAACAAAAGAGATGAGATAGCCACTGTTAAGATTCCCCTCAACTTAGGTGCAAATTCTCCTTTTGATAACATCTCAAATCAGGTATCATAATCAAGAAGAGACTTTGAACCTCTCACTTCAATTACTAAAGACCATGTCCCACACTGTTGCTGGCTCCAACAAATTCCAGACTTAAAATGCCACTTAGACATAATGTAGAGTATCATTTTTTTACTTAAAAATATCAACCCAGGTACAGAATTTGTGTTCTTATGCTTTACCAGAAGGATAATAGATAAACTTGATTGTAATAATGCACTTAGAGAAAGCTGAATGACTGTGCGCAGGTTTGCATGTTATTTAAACTGCAGTCTGGGGCAAAAAGGGTCTTTTGCATCTCTGTTTGAAGGTGACAAGCACGATGGGGTCCTGGCCCCTGACAAGTGCCCCAAAGTGCTAAAGCAATATAAATAAGAAACAGCAAGAATTTACAATGTGAAAAAATAACAACATGACTCATGGGCTTAGGGCCAGAATTTCAGCTGGTGAAAATTACCTGCAGTGATTTATACCTGCTGCAGATCTGGCCGGGAGTCAGCATTCAAGGCCTAATCCTGTAAAATCTCATATCTCTGAGTAACTTACGGCCATTTAACTTAGGGGAGACTACTCAACGCGTCAAGTTACTCAGTTGGTGTAGCACTACAAGGCCTATGGAGATAAATATATTTACAGAGCACAACGCAACTTTCAAAGGGCTGCGGCGATCGCCCTGTGTGGAGCAGCTTGCTGGCACAGGTAGCTCCGCTGGCTCTGCTGTCAGCCGCCCCGTGTTTTTGGCACGGAGAGAAAGTCGGCGCATACAGGGCCATTGAGAGAGCAGGAGCTGAACACCACAGAACATGATTTCTCTGCTGCCCTAACATCCATTAAACCTTGTGCCAGCGGTGGAAGTCAGATTAAGCTGCCTGATGTCTTGCTCCCACTGAAGTCTCTTGGCCGAGCACCAGGGAACCATACCAGCTCTTTTGTGGCTGACTCTTAGGCACAGTGGCAAATCCTGGCTTAATTGATTGACTGGAGAAATGACTGCGATCCAACTGAAAACACCCCAACAAACATAGCAGGGAGAGAAAGAATTTTATTTCTGAAAGCAGAGCATCTAAAGCGACTGAAGTGCTGCCATCCATAAAACAAAAGTGTTGCCATCCCTTATTTAATCAAATTGAATTTTGACACTGACAGTCTGCTGTCAGATGCTGGCAGTGGTGTCTTTAATCGCCTGCAGCTGTGCTTCGCCGCACAACTTCTACTGAAGGGTAATAACTGCACAGCATGTAATATACCCCCATGTGGCAACACTCAAAAGATTTAGCAATCTCTATTTGGTTTGACCCATAACACCTGTTGAATAGATAGTTCTCCTTCTCTTGGTGAGCCTCAGATTATATCCTCTTACAGTGAATTCATTTAGAGACAATGGAATTGAATTACTGTGATTTAATTGAATTTTACACATTCAGATTTTAGAGAACTGGCTTAACGCTGAGCATTTTCCAGTATGCCCTTCACCAAGAACATTGTTGGTTCTCGAAGTCATCTGTGCAATATTTCCAGTACCAGTACTACATTAGATGCTTCGTGCTAGCCCATGGGGTGTGTTAGGTGTGTGTACGAAGACAGGAGCATCAGGTGATATGTGTTTATGTAACTTTTCTGGAACTTATTACAATTGGGGTTTTTTTTGTGTGCTCTTATTGATATATCAAAGTGCGTCATGGCTGTCTCAAAAACAATGCCTGGAGTGAAGCCTATTTGTGACAGTGGGAAAAACATCTATCTGAATTCATACTTGGTGCTTGCGTACAACAGCTTTAGGCCAGAAATAAGCGTATGTTCAGGGTTCAACACATCTGTGACCTAATTCACAAGCTCTGCTGGAACCCACAGGATCCTGAGTTCTCCCAGTGAATTCACCACACGGTCAGGACCACCTCATATCCTGATAGTGAAGAATTGGACCACTACTTGTGACTCCAATGACCCTGTTTAATTAATCAAAACTCTTCTAATCCTAGTAAATCTCTCAGAACAGCCATGAAAATAGAAGAGTAGTGAACAAGGGAGAACTGTCTTTCTTCCAACTGAATAGTGACAGAATTTTGAAAAGCTAAGAGAATTAAGATCCTAAAATTGCCATTTCAAATAGAGTTTAGGTGGACACGGTCAGATTTTTAAAACCTGTCAAAGGTTTTCAAGGGGGTTTTTTAATCCATATGCAAATATTCATGTTGAAAATCCTAATTTCTAGGTGCCCTGTAACATTCAGTTTTATATATACAATAAGAAGTCTTAGGTTCCTTGAGAATGTGCTCAGAGAAATCTCCACTTAAAGTAGGAGGATATGTAAAAGAATCTCAAAAATACTGAAGCAAGAGGCTTCTAAGCCCCCCACATTAGAGAAAGACAAGTGTCTAATGCTGGCATAGGTCGGAGAACACACCTTATGTTTGAATTCACCAGTGACCTCACAGAAGAGAGAGGTATCAGAAGCAGGTCAGATCAGATTTTTTCCTTCTCACAAAATTTTTTGGGGAAGTGCAGTGATTTTACCAGTGGTACAGGGAGAGCATTTTCCTGGAAAGTGGAAGACTGAGTTTCAAATGCCTTTTCAACATGATGTCAGCCCAGATCTGCCAGATGAGACCCCACCTGTGGAATATCAGCTGTGTACAGCTCTCCTGTTGAATTGTTTCACTTTTGGTAAATAACTCATCATTCAGTGGATCACAACTGAAGGCTGACACCACATGTAAAAGTCAGGAAAATTCTCTCTCTCATTTTCTCTCTTATCTGATCAATATGTAAGCAGAGACCAAGAAATAACCTCCTCAGAAGCTGTAGCTTCTGAAGGTTTTGGGACTCTTGCTGCAGAAAGAGTTGTCATATTTCATATTACTGAGCAAACTCAGCGGAAGAAAGAAAGATTTCATTCTAAACCTCTCATACTGTGACTATTTTGGGAAAATCTGGACATCTCTACATGTTGTCTTCACTGAGAACATAGGGGACAGCAGGCACTCACCAGGGCAGGGTTCTCGTGAATACCAGTCACAGCACTAGACTGAATAAAGACATTTTAAAATATGTGACTAACTAAAAAGTGACTAATTCCCCATTGGTGAACCTGCTACCCAAAATGAGTTTCAGAAATGGCTAAGCAGCAAATTCCCTTGGCGACTTATCCTCTTAGTAACATCATTAAATAACTAAATAGGTCTGCTGATAACAGCTGAGGCTCCATTGCAAGTCAATCAGTGGGAATAATCTTCCCTGAAGGGAGTAAATTAAATTAATAAGTTTGAGTTAAACACCCTGATCTTCCTCTGTAGTCTCTTCTATACTTGGTTCAGGTGACTCCTAAATCAGCTGTGTGGAGAACTTCTCCTAAAGCATCTAATCTCAGCCTCGCATGGTCTTGGGAATGTCAGCGCAGAGGATTCATTATTACAAGACCAGGAGGAACTATGTCTGAGAATATGGCTCAGTTCTGCTTTTGAAATTTCTACCTCCAATTGCTTCCCCACCCTGCAGACTTTCAGTATGAACTTAGAGATCCCAAACGTGACCTCCTCTGCAAGAGGAGCCCTGTCATCAGATTTGCAACAACTGCAACATCTGCCCTTTTACTCCGCTCTTGTGAGACCCCACCTGCAGTACTGCATCCAGCTCTGGGGGCCCCAGTACAAGACAGACATGGAGCTGTTGGAGCGAGTCCAGAGGAGGCCACGAAGCTGATCAGAGGGCTGGAGCACCTCTGCTATGAGGACAGGCTGAGAGAGTTGGGGTTGTTCAGCCTGGAGAAGAGAAGGCTCCAGGGAGACCTTACAGCAGCCTTCCAGTAACTGAAGGGCCTACAGGAAAGCTGGAGAGAGACTCTTCATCAGGGCATATAGTGATGGGACAAGGGGGAATGGGTTTAAGCTAAAAGAAGGTAGATTTGGATTAGATATTGGGAAGAAATTCTTCCCTGTGAGGGTGCTGAGGCACTGGAACAGGTTGCCCGGAGAAGCTGTGGATGCCCCTGGCTCCCTGGCAGTGTTCAAGGCCAGGTTGGATGGGGCTTTGGGCAACCTGGTCTAGTGGAGGGTGTCCCTGCCCATGGCAGGGGGTTGGAACTAGATGATCTTTGAGGTCCCTTCCAGCCCAAACCATTCTGTGATTCTATGAACTCCTGGAAATCATCTTTCTGGACAGTGAAATCCAAGTGCAAAGCACCAACATCGTATTGCCTCCACAGTGATGTATTTAATATAACTTCAAATTCCAAGAAGTTCTACCTGCACATATACAGAATCCATGGTGGAACTATCTCTCTCACCCTTCACTACTCCACTCCGGGCTACTTATGCAGCCAAACGCAACATGCAGCAATCACAGTCCTGACGTGCCATCCCCCCCAGTAGTAAACAACGATATTAGTAAAAAAAAACTCACAAGCTCTTTGTGATTTTCCTTCTTCCTTCAAAACTATGCTTTTATACAACTTTACTCAAGAATCCTGAGTTAGAAGCCAGAAAAATAGCACTTTCCAACCTCAAAGCAACCACAGAACACTTAATGAATATATTACCATCTGTCAAATGCACAGGGTGAGGTTCAATTTAGCTGATGATACCTAATTCACAATGACGCTCTGTTTTCAGCAAAAGGTTACTTGATGTTGAACAATGAGATTAACAAATCCTGACACGCACAGAAATACAAATAATGTAACAAAAGTTAATAATTGGCAAAATTGTGCTCTCTGTTACACTGACATAAAAGAGGAGTAACTCCGCATTGTCAACAAGCTTTTCCATGTTTACTTCAGTTCAACCAAGAACAGACTTTGGCTCTGTTACTCAACTTTTCAAGCAAAAACTTCCTTAAACTATTAGACTGTGCAACTATTTCCAGGGCACAAAGAGAAATCCTTGTGTCTTGAAGTACTTCTTATACCCAAACTGAACAAAACGTTGGAAAATGTAATGCATGGAGCAATCCTGCAAGTCAAGGGGAGGGCTAGATGACAAAGATTCATTACTAGGTACTCAGGGTGAAATTTTGGCCATATCGAAGCCTGTGGAAGATTTGCTGTTGACTTCAATGGGGTTAGGATTTCTCCAGCAGCTTTTAAAGCCAAAAGAGACTATTACAATCAGTTAGTCTGACCTCCTAAATAATACCGGCCATAAGATTTCCAGCGTCATCGGTCATTTCCATCTCTATTTTCTGTGGGTCAAATAAGGCTGAAGCAAAATGGAAAGTAACTAGAAAGTAGTAAAAGAAAAATGGTTCGGAAAAAGTAGAACTGATTCAGACTGCCCACACCCACAGCATTTGCAGAGGTCAGACAAGGACTCTTCTTTCCCTTCCTTGAACTCCAAATATTTCCTTCCTTGTTTAATGCTGGGATGAGGAGAAATAGCAAAGCAGACAAAGCACATAAACGCCAATCTCTGTGGCCTGAAGGAGCCACTGGAAGGCAAATCATTCCATCCTAAAATAGTAGCCTAGGAAAAGCTGAATTACCATCAGAGAAGCCTCTCTCTTTTTTCTTGAGAATAGGCAGACTGACTACCTAAATTTAAAATAGCTAAAATTAGGTGAGATGACTCCTATTTTATGTGTCTGAGTGGAATCTTTTGCAGGACGAGGTTTTTACTTGATAGTTATTATGGGAAGAGCTGCAAAGCACAGAGGGCACAATAAGAGCAATAAGAACAATTGATTCTTTGGCCAAATGGAACATAAAAACTATTTGATTAACATTAAAAGAGAACAAAACTAGTTCAATTTTTTTTAAACAAACTTAAAGCAAAATAACACAAGATTTCCAAACAAACATGAAAGCAAAAAGAAAGCTGTGTTTTGGGATGGTTGGTTAAGTCATACCTAGATATTCAATCATTTTCACATCACTTTTAAAATGTTGGTAATCTTCAAAATTAACATGCCATTTTCAAATTAAAAAGAGAATAACCTTTTGTTTCAAAAAGTTTAAGGGAAAATGCTTCTACTTTTCAAAACAAGTCATTGTTCACCCAATTCAACCCACATTCGCCAATAATTCAGGTTACTCCCACCACCCATGGCATTTTTTGTCAAATAAACATTTTGTCACAAAATATTTTCTCCAAGACGAAGTAAGATATATGTGGCCCTTTTCGTAAGTGAGTACCACTGAAAGCACAGTAACAACAAGGTTGCAAAGTTATCAAATCCCAGCAACATAATGGCCTTTGTAGCCATCATCTGAAACCACCTGAGACTGACCTCGGCAGAACTGCATGTTTCTTAATTGTCAAGCCCAGGCAAGTTCAACAAACAACGATCCATGTACAAAAATGAACAACGAATCCTGCTGCTACCCTGGATCACTGATTGATGATTTTCCTTTTTACTGCTTTCTTCCACTGCCCTCCAGTAAGATTTATCCTGTAACACACGCAAATGAACTTGGTGAAATACGGAATGAGGGAAAAGGGGGAACAGTACATAAATATTCACAGTCTCACACAAACAATCTGAGATTTATTTTTCCTTTAAAAAAACAAACCACCTTTCCTGATCACTTCCAGATTCACAGAGTTTGATATTATATGAGACCCAATACTGTTTTCTGGTAGGAGAGGGAAACCAGCTAAGAAACAGCAATTTAAGGTAAGAAAATAATATCATTCTACTAGTCTGACAGTCTGATTAAAGACCAAGAATTCAAATTTTTACTCTCTTTTTTCTCCGTCCTGCTCATTTTGTTCAGGCAGGCTCAACGGAGTATTGTAACTTTAATCTGTATAGATTAATCCTTCTCACATGGAGGAGCTGTGACTGCAATATGTGCGCCACTGTATTACATATTGAACAGTTTATCTTCCCTCCCCCGCTATGATTTCAATATAACCCTTGAGATTCGAGTGCTGCCTTGATTTTTTTTTTCTGTTTAGCCATTTAAAAGTCAGGTGTCTTGTCTAAGCTGGTTATGTAGGTTCCCTCTCTGCTCAGAGGTACTAAACATCTCCAGAGGGCAATTCCTTCCAACTGCCTGAGACACTTGATTTAAACTCGGTGTGACTCATGCCACACATGCCCTTCTCGCTGCGTGAATTACAGACAGAGCCTAAAGGACTAGCTCAGACTAGACACCTAACTTACAGGGAGGTGAAGTTAGGCGAGATGAATCCTACCCTTTGAATATAATTTCACAGTTCACCTAAGTGATGTAGGATAATACCTCCTTTTTTTTTCTCTTTTTTTTTTTTTTTTTAAGTTACTTAAATATTAGGGCTTACTCCCCAAAGGGCAAGTACATTGCCAATTTGAGCATTGCAACACCCTTTCCAGGCATGTTTCTGCCTTGTAAAATCCCCAGCTCTGAGCAGCGTGTGTATTGAGAGGCAAAATGAGTGGGCAGTCACTAAGAGAGCCATTGGAAATGCAGAGAAGTATGGAGGTTGTATGCTCCCATGCATCCAGGGCATTTGGATGCCTAACTTGGCACCAAAGGGAGTTTCTGGGATGAGTCACTTCTCCTATTAAAGATGTTCAACTCTAGATAAATAATTCGATATTCACTGGAACAGAGACTTGAGCATGTTCCCACAATAAAGGTAAATGCCCATACAACCATGCTGAAAAGTTGTGATCTGTTTCTACTCACTTCATGAATCAACAAATTGTGTACACAGAAGAGAAATAGATTAGTGTCTCTTATTCCTCAACTCTACCTTCCTGGTTAGGGGTTTCTTAGGGGTTCATTTTCATCCTCCAGATTAGTCAGAGCTGGGACTTGAAAAGGGATTTTGACTCCTGATCAGGTTTCTGAGCGTACGGCAGGAGTGGGAGAAGTCACACGAACACAGGCGCACACGTGCAAACAGCCACACAACTTTGGTCCTAAGCTGCCTTTCAGATATGGTCTAAACCAGGCATAAACAGGTACATATTTTCCATGTATGTTGGCACATATGTTCTGTGTATGTCCAGTGAGAGCAATGGAGGTGCTAAACCCCCAGAGCACTTCATCCAGGACTCAGAGGAACCTGGAGCTGAAATACAGCTGTTAGATACCCAAAGCAACCTTAGGAACCCAAACACATTAAAATTCTATTGATTTAGTTATGGATCAGATTCACCTTGCCTAACTTCAGCCATGTAAGTGTTGAGTAATTAGTTCAACCTAGTTGTCCAAGTCTCCTTTATAAACAGCAATGAAAGACAGGCACTTCTAAAGGAAGTTCTCCCAGCTTTAGATCCATATTTTAAGACAATTCAAACTGCCCTTTAGAAATGGATTTCTGTGCCTCTCCGTTGATGACAAAAGAAGCCAGGATTATTGAACAACTAAGTATCACTTTTAGACAGAGTTAAATGAGATGATCTCTCCCTTATCATCCCTCTTCCCCCCCCCCCCGCCCATCTACAAACCTTTGACGATGTGGATTGATTGATTAGATCTTCATCCCAAAAGTCTGGGATATTTTGACAGATCTGTCTCAAGAGAGACTGAGACCTTGATTCCCCAGGTACCCTTTCCTAAGAGCACAATGATCCAAGGGTTTAGGATTTAGGAGACCTGATTCTCTTCTTCTCAAGCTTTTCTACATGGCCTCGTATAAATGATTTAAATTCTCTGCCTTCCGTCTTCCTATATACAAAATAAGGATAATAGCACTTTTCAGGCACAAACTTTACATTGGTAAAAGCAGTAATGCACCAGCCATGGACTTATGTTTCAGCTTAGAGGAGGACAAATAGTAAATATAACAAAAAGAAGAGGCATCTTCCTATTTCTGTGATACCATCTGTCCTACTCCCAAATTAAACCTAGTGAAACAGGTGAATCAATAATGTCTTAAAAATTAAGAAAATTAAACACATATTTTTTAATCATCTAGAAAGTTTGGGTTGATTTGTTGCTAGTTCTAGACTGAAAACTCAGGTTCAAAACTTCCTTCCCTTTTCTTATTTGGTTTTACAATGGAGGCAAGAAATAAATGTAATACTTGTAATGTTATCACGAAGAATGCAACTGGAGCACCTTCAAATGCGTTTTTTTTTAAGAAGAAACCCCAGGTGTTTAAATGACACCAAAAGAAGGGTTCATTTCCAAGTGTCTTAGAAGTCCAAGCGACCCTGAGGGCAGGAAGCAAGTGAATGTAAAACTACTGGCCTACAAGTGCCCCTGGAAGAACAGTACCTAACTTGCATTTCACAAATCATCGTAACTCTGTAGCAGCACGTAAGTGACAAGCATCATTTCTAGAGCATGTCCCTGAGGGCCTAATCCTGACCTCTGCGATGCTAGTCTTGTGCAGGTGTCCCTAAACCAACTGCAGACAAGCAGCAGCTGATTTGCATCAGAAACCTGAAAAAAACCAAACCATCAGGCCCTGCAGATAATAAAACCACATATTTATAGTATGAGATTATCATTCTGGTATCTTGATTTTTAAGATGCTGTGTGTTTACTCAGACTGTAAAGTTTTGCTTTCCTACCAAAGAACAAACAAGATGATTCTGTGAGTAACAAAGAAAAACTGCATGTTTCTGCATTAAAATAAGAGTAAAAAGTTAGCTCCTGGTAGAGAGTGCAGCTGGGCTTTAGTGACAGTGCTGTGGGGACCCCTTGTGTTCTAATATTTAAGCAGAGAAGATTGTTCCTCCACAGGCTGTTGGCGCTTGCATCTTTAACATCAATTTCTTTTGGTCCCTGGCATGTAGGGGAATAAAGTCTGCTTTTGTTTACACCAGGATAATCCCAGTTGCATGCCACCGATTTCAACTAAGTTATTGCACTTCAGCAGTGGTGGAATGAAGACACATGAGAGGGAAACACGGCAATGCCTAGCTAGCAGCACCTGAGGATGAAGTTTCAAAGCTTATTCAGTTCCCTTAGTTCACTTAGCAAATCTCAGATAGTTTTATTTTAATGTTTCCAGCATTTTCTGTCCTTTGTGTTCAAAAATTTTTACTCAGATATAAAAAAAAAAACAAACCCAAACACATGAGATGATGAGATTTACAAATGACTCACATCTTAATTCTTTTCCATTGTTTCTCTGCTTTTGAGATTTTTTGTCTCAAGCTCCATGAAATTACTTAGGGACCATTGTGATTATGCCTCAACTTAACCTCTCTGAAAGGAGCAGAATAAAAAAAAGTTATAATTATGCCTGCATGTATGAAAAATTTTCAAGTAGTAGTAGGGAGATCATATTCCCTCTGTTGCAACTGTACTGTTGCAACAAGTATTAAGAACATTTTTCACAGTTCTGGTGTCCCCAGTTAAAAAAGGCTTTGAAAATTTGAGCAAGAGGTCAAAGGAGAACAATAATACCATGCTCAAGGACTGGAAACGAGCCTCAAAATGTTAGGTTTGAAGAGTTTATTATTTGTTCAGCTTATCAGCGAGAAGGCTGAGAGGCCAACGTGCACAGATGCTCACTCATGCACAAAACATCTGGGAAGTGCAAAAGAGTTCTTCAGCCTTGCTCACAAAGATGTGAAAAGGTCTAATGGTTGGAAGTTGGACAAATTCACTTTCCACATTGCCAAACCAATGTTTAAGGAACAAACAAGGAGAGAGGGGAGGTGGACTTACTTCTTGAGGTGTTTATAATGTGACTAAGAAAAGGCAGGCTTAAATCCAGTTCTGGCAGAAACAGGAGAAACTGGGCTGGAGGGGGATAGAGTCACATGGGCAGGTCATGGCACTTTAAAATCCCCAATATCATCTTTTAGGTCTTGAAACAAGGACCGAGGTTGTATATGACTATGACCGTACCATCCTTAATGTCACAGGGAATTTACTACTAATGACTACTAGTCATTAAGACAATGACTATAATTAAATCTCATGCTTCAAGACTTAAGATGCTTGCAAAGATCACAGTATCTTTTCTCCCAGTATGCAATTAATCAGATGTGTTGTGGGGCTTATTCATGGCCGTAAGGTCATTCTCTGCTAGAGATGGGAATGGTTGGACCAATACCTTGGAGTGGTGCAGAAAGTCTTGCTGAGTAGATGCCTTCCTCACAAGTTCAAAGTCATCCTGATTCCAGGTTAAAGTCCAGGAAATATTTGTTTTTCAGCTTCGACTGGCCGAATCACCAGTGATTCACCTCCCTCTGCAGTGCACAATATGGACCAGCTATTGCCATCAGCCGGGTGCCTATCATCCAGTAAATTCCCAACCCCCCTTAGAGGCATATCACGCATCAAAGACCCTTCGGTTTCTCCTACTCTCTGCTCTGATGCAAAACAAATTGTACTCTAAAGGATGAAGTACTAACACGTTTGCTCAATGGGCAAAACTGACTGGGATGTGATTTGCAGGAGATCATAGTAAATAACCCAAAGTTACTTCTAGCCTGAAACTCTGTGAAATTCTGATTTTTTTTTCTGCAATATCAGAAGAATCAGGATACTTGGAAAAGAATTACATCTCCAGTTCCCATTTAGTCACCTTATTCCCAGCACTGTTTTGACGCTAAAGGTCAACTATTTAAGATCTGATCTAATAAAGAAAATTAGCAACACTGAATTTCAGTTAGGTCTCATTCTCCTCTTCCCTGTTATTTTATGAAGAACATTTGCATGCATAAAACAAAAAAAAAATCTGTTTTGGGAAAACAGATTCTGGGCCAATCCTTCTCCCTTTGAAGTCACCAACAGTTTTGCAAACTGACTTCCAGGAGCCAGTCACTGGGTTCTCTATCATGTGATAGCTTGCTCTACAATTGCTAAATATAAGCCTGTGAACAATCCTCTCAGGACAATAGGAAAAGCTGGGTGCTTAAATCTGGACATTTGCTCATATAAAATTTGGACAATTTACTGAGTAAGACCGTAACTTCATCTCAGTCCTTGCCGTGGGGAACATACTTCAGATGCACCAAGTACATTGCAATGAAGGGAGTTACCCACCAGTGCGAAACCATAGAGCAATGAAGTTAAAACTCAATTCGAAATAATAATGTAATTTAGGCCTCCCATTCCAGCAGCGAGGCACTTAATTCCTCCCAGGACTGCTGCCGCCAGATTGCTCTAATCCACTTCCAGCTGTGCTACTGCTCCTGTGTGCGAGCATGGGAGCTCGGCTGGGAAGCAGAACAAAGCATCCCAGTAAAGCCAGCAGCACTTGGAGGAATATTCAAACACACAGGGGAAATAATTCCCTCTTAAAGAAGAGCGTCTGCCAACTACTGTTCCCGTTGCAAGTATTTTAGTCTAGGCCTGGCCTGTGCGTATAGGCTCTGATTCAGCAAAGGCTTGAGAACATGCCTTAATTTGAGCAAATCATTAACCTCATTGACTTCAGTATATATTGTTAACTGGTTTTTAGCATTTTGCTTATTCTGTGTCTTGAACTTATACAAATATATATTCTTTCATTTTTTTTCTCTCCCTCTCTATGTTAAGCTATGGTTTCAAAGCTACTTCAGCACAGATGTGTCAGAAAACCATCTCTGCTAGTACATTAATTTATTTATTACTCCCAGAATGGCTGCATCTAAGCGTGCTGATCAGGCTTACCAAGTCCCTGCCTTGAAGGGCTTGCAGTCTGATCACATCTGGACTTACACAGAGGTTTAGTTTTATATTGTTTTCAAAGAGTATTTTTTCACATTTCCATCAGGACATATTCATATCTTAATTAGTGAGTCCTTAGAAGAAGGAAAAAACCAAAATGATAGCAAAGTTCAGAAACATTCCCCAGTAAGGTACACATTTCTGAGGTTAAGATGATGGTTTGTTATCATTTTAGGGAACTCAAAACTTCTTCCTTCCAATGACATAAAATTTCAGTTCTTAGTTTCGGCAGGTCAAAAGATATTGGTCCTTAAAGCTGTCACTGGTACCAGACAGAATATTGATGGCTCTGGGCCTCTGGCCAGCGTGATTTTGAGGAGAACTTTCAAAAAGTTATTTCTCAAACTTATTTTGCACACTGCTGTTTCTGAGCATTTTAGAATCAGTCTTTGATTACCGGGGAGAAAGCAGATAAAGCAATTTAGGACAGATGATAAATGCAACTTGCAGCACTACTTCACAAGTTAGCACACAGCTATCACCACTGGTTTAGCAGTCTTTATACGTGTGTTTTTATAAAGAGACAGAGTGGAGAACAGTTTTATTAACATATCATGAGTGAGTTATATGGGTCATCCCAAATGAATGGCAATAAAAGCTTTATATCACACTCACCAACATGTATTTGGTACTTTATGTGCCACAAATGTTGCAGAAAAGCTATTTTACATATGTTTTAAAGACTGGTTATTTTTTATATTAGGGCTGGTTTTGTAAAGCTGCCAGGCACTTCAGCTACCGCGAGCCCAACAGTACTCAGCTCAGAGGGAGCCATAAAAACTTGTTTAAAATGTTCTGAAATAGCTTTTTTGTGCTTCAAATTGCAAAAGTTAAAGTTCTGTCATCCTGATATATTCCATCACAAAGCAAGTCTTTTTTTTTTTTTAAAAAAAAACACATTTAAAAGCTATTTCTAGTCCTTCCTCGTTGCATGACAGAGAAAACTTAATATCGTTGCAGCACAGGACAAATCGTGCCTCTTGCTGGGCCTTGGACAGGTGTGGGGTTTTGTAGTGGAAAAGGGAAATTCTGCAACTAAAGAGGACGAAGGAAAAATTTTAATGGCAAGCTGATACACAGACATACACACACTAACATACATATGTATACACACCCCTGTATATTTATATGACACCTTGAAAACCTGCGCAGAAAGCGTAAAGCATTAATTAGAGCCTGATCCGAGATCCCTGTCACAGGAAACTCCCTATCGATACAAGGGCATTCAAACAGCTTTTTAACTTGCTCCGTTAAAATCAAGCGGAGCTGACCCGCAGCATCAGGACGCTCCCACCCCGGCTACGTAGCTCAGCTCGGGTGCCACGGAGGGTCTGCACCACAGAGCTGCTATTACTGTAAATATTCCCCGTAGGGGTTTGGAGCAAACTGATTTTTCTGCTTATGTCAGGAGATACTCGATGGCTTCTAGAAAGGATCGGAGCATGCCATCCAGCTACCTACACTACAGGTCTGATTCTCTTCTCAGCAGGAGTAACTCCACAGTGTAAAACTGATGTAGGCCAGTTTTAATTCCAGCCCTATATGCGTGCGTGCATATCTGCTGTATACATGCGTACTCAGCACACGAAGAGAGACATTTCCCACCTCACGCACTTAACCACAAAGTGTGATGTAGCTACTGAAAGAGGTGAATGGCTTTTAATCACATGTAAGTTAATAATTTAAATGCACTTTTATTTTTGGCCTCTTGATGTAAATCCAAACCAGACAAGCGGAGTCCTCTGGTCAGACGACTGGAAATTCCTCTGCATGAAATCATGTTGGTGGTCTCCCGGCTCAGCGCCTTCTGAAGAGCCGTACAGTGAAATATCCTTCCGTACCACTAATGAATGCGCCCACCCACACTGGAGCTGGTGCCCCCTAAGAACTCAATTCAAGAATAACTTTTTAAACTCATAAATGAAATCAAAGGGCTCATTCTATGAGCCAAAGAGCTTATAATTTTAGGCAGGATGGTTAATGGGTGGTTACTACAGGTTGTCCCCTTGGTTTGCAGTATACAGTCTCACAAGAAAAAATAATAAGCAGGATACCAAATATGTACACAGCATTCCAATTAATTAAATTTCATCCTCCTCCAATGAATACATAAACTGTTGCTACGCTGGTTACTATACAGAGTTTGAGTGACTTGCTCTGCATCAACCAAAGGAACCAAAAGTAAGCTCACAAGATCTTGGTTTACTTTCCTGTGCTCCGACAAGACCCCCCTCTAGATATTAAACAAACGTTAAGCAATCAAAAACTCTCAAAGTGACCATGAAAACTTGAGCAGGAGCATCCAGGAAATAATTTTTAAGACTACCGCCACTGAACTCTCCCAAGGACTCCTGTTCTGGTGTGAATGAGCACTTGTCATGGCAAGTACGAGGGGTGAAGCCTGGTGGCAACGGCCGGAGGACTGAATAACCCGGTTGTGCTATCAAAGCGAGACGCGCGTCTAATCCTGCGATGAGGACATGACTCCTTCAGAAAGGCCCGTTATAAAATTATCGAGTGACACGGGGGGTGGAAGGAATCAAGCCCGTTGTAATTGAACTGACTTGAAATAATAAATGCGCACACTTTCTTTAAACACAGCTTGCCACATCCTGAGGATCTGGAATCAATTCCTTCCCTTTCAAGAAGCTTAAAAGTGGTGGGACTTTGATATGGCATAAGCATGTTTGCTTCTGGGCTTACAGCCCTCGCCAGCCCATTCCAAACCTTTCAAAGTTTTTATATTATAAGACAGAAAAGTTAGGAAAACAAAGATGGAAAAAAAGAATCAGAAATTCAGGGAACTATTAAATCAGGGCAGTCTAGCTGCCAAATGCCTTTGGTAAGTAAATGAATCGTGATCAATAACACATTGCCATACAGACTTAAAGAAGAAGGTTATCACCTGCTTCTGCGCCAGGCATAAAACATAACGGTGTGTGGCTAATGAAGTATTGAATGAATCCAGAAAAAAAGTACTATTTTTCTCTGTAATGTTAAAGCATTTTACTTCAAAGTAATTTTAACTCATCCAGAAAAAACATTATTTTTTCCATGAAAATTTTGTCAAAATCAATAGGTTACTATGAAACACTTTTTTTTTGACAATAGTGCATTTGTAAGAGGAAACTGTGTTGATAGAAGGAAACCTACTTTGTTAAGGGGATGTTTCAGCCCGGATTGTAAAGCTGTTTGCTTTATATATTCACATATTTGCCAGCAGAGGGTATCACAATCTTAGAAACAAACAGCCATATGTATCATTGTGTCTATTCCTTTACATGCAAGAATTCAGACACACAGTAAACCAGGAAATTACAAATCTTGTTTTCTTCAGTAACTTTTCCTCTGTCAGAAAAAAATAACTGTTTAGCTATTTAAAGGCTACAGACTCTGTTATCAGTGCCTTCCATCCACCTCTCTCAGGATAGGAAATGTTGCAATGATACAGCCAAGTGATGGCATCACTTGAAGTCTGAAATTGTTGCATGACCCTGGCTGTAAACCCTCCTGGGAGGAACTCCAGCTTGGGCTTATCTTTGGTGTGCATTAGGTTCTCGTTAATTCTCACATCCAGTATCCTCATACTGCATAAATCTCATTAATTATCCAAACCACTTCACGCCACTTTTCTGCAACGATGTTAATAGCCACAGGGTGTAGTGAGAGCTCGTGTTACGTAGACCGCATGATCTCTGCTACACCAGTACACTACGAAGAATGATCATATATAATTACACCTAACCCACACTTCTCGCAGATAGAGATAGGCTGATGCTACAAATTCCCAGCCTGATATCCCACGCATTAATGAGTTCACCTCCCTGACTCCCAAGTTAAGAGAAAATAACTTAAACAACCTGATATTTGGTGCTTTAGCTTACTCGGTATTCAACAATCTCCTATTCCCAATCAAAAGAAATTAAAATTATTTTTATATACTGGTCTGGGTTCTCTGTTCTGTTTTTGATTTATTAACAAGTCTTTTTCTATTTGTGTATTTTGATCATGTGCATCTGATGTCCTGGTTAATGTTATCTCTGGTGTGGCTTTCCAGATTAACCCAAGCACCTGAGTCAGCTGGAACTAAGAGCCAACATAGAGGATGACTATGAGACACCTTTATTTGAGAGCTGGGGTGTATAGAAACTGCTTAAGATAACCACAAGCAGCAATCGCTGTTCTTTCTGGATCTTACCTGCTCACACAGAGACAGGGAAAGGCATATTCTCCTAAGTAATTATATTTTAATTTAAAAAATGGTTTTTTATTACTACGGAACTATATACAGCTACTTCTGCTGTTATATAGGGAGGAAAAGGCATCAGAACCTGCTTGCAAAGCAGCATCAGGGTTAGAGCACCAGATCCCTTTCTTATTGGTGTTGCAACTTTTAAAAATACCAATCAAAAAGAAAGAAGTTAATTAGGAAATACGTATACAGTGGTGCTGTCCTTTCCTTTTTGCACAGTCTTTTCACTGCTCAAGTGATCTAGCACAACTACCTTTTAATTAACTCATCTGCCATCCAAATCAGCCTTCAGAATAACTGCTGTAGGTTCAGATTAACCGGACAGGAAAGTGGGTAAAATGTCCCTGGGATAAGGGAAAAGCTATTCTTGCTCAGCCCTTGAAAACTGAAAGTCAATTACTCTGCTGAAATTGAGGTCGACTTCCCACATGGCGTAAGTCTGCACTGATAGTCCCAAGGACTCCGAGGTCCTCAGATGCTTTACTCTGCTGATAGAAAGAACATGTAGGTACTACTTATACTCCGCTCGTCTCTGCTTTGTTCTCCTTGCACTGCAGCACTCCAGCTGTAAGAAATTAAGCTAAAAGCTTTTCTCTACTTCAAAGAGGAAAGTTGAGTATCAGTATGTTCACAGATTCCAACGTGTCTGCATATCACAAGAGCATGAACCAGCGAACTAAACAGAGTGAGGACTTGCATGGAACAAAGCTTTTTGCTCTCCTGCAATTTAGCGTCTCTTTTCTCTATAACCTTGCTGTGCTCAATTGCTGTTGAGAAGGATTTTCCTTTTATTATCAAAAGTACCTAAACCAAGAGTTTGTTAGGCAGAGCTAGGGAAAGCTCCCATTAATCACACTGCAGCTAGTAAAACTGTGGAGACACGGTCACGAGCACTTTGCAGGGTTAGATTTGTTATCTCACAGTAGCGGATATCCGACCTTGAATTCCAGCTCTGGTTATGGCCAGGTGCAGACACCTCTAGTACAGCCATTTCTTACGGGTAGAGCTGCCAGCCCTTATGAATCCAGGGATTCACATATTGCAGAGTCACTGAGAAGCGACACGTTGGGATTATGCGTGTGGACAGATACCCGTAGCTCTTTTAGAATGCAAGAGGCAGCACAGCTGAATTTAAGATTTACAGTTGTGGAGCAGACCATAAGAATTCCTTGTAAATGGCCAAGATATTTTCACTGTAACATCTATTCAGTCTAACTCTTAATTTATCTTCCTTTTACAACTTCCTACAGAGGTTAGCTGAGCATCCCATTAGCATTAGACAAAAAAAATAACTTTTTAGCATCCCTGAGAAGTGAAGCACTGTAATTATTTCCTTCTGTTAACAACACAAAAATATTACAGAGCAGATTGTTATCTGACATAAATCATCATTTACCCATTTTCATCTCATGGGTCAGCCCCAGGCAATGAAATATAATCACACAGATGAAATCTGTGGCAGAGCTGGAACCTGAAAAAAAATCTAGTCTTTTCTGAATGATACAATATGAGCACGCGGTGTTTAACATGCCTTAGGTCTCTGTCTGAGAAACTAGTGATATAAGGTAAGATGTACATCAGTGAGTGACTGCAATCTTCTACTTGATCATCTTGAGGGATACGGCAGTGTAAATCCATTAACTTTCATGGAGCAACAGGAGCTCAGACTAGCTGAAGTCTTGCCTCTCTGAAGGGAAAGGAATGTGGAGAAAAGCAATTTCATTACAAGGACAATGTAGGATGTGTGTAAATATGCATGGCATCCAGCTCGGGAGAGTATTTCTTTTGACACACAAATGTGAGGAGAAGTCTGGAGGTTACAGAGTGCAATTAAATTTCTTAAAGCCATTTCTTTCATTTAATTACTTTATGTTTAATGTCTTGACATAACTCAGTTTATATGAGTAAATTAGCTATAACAGCATAACATAATCATGAGATAAGTGGGCCAAGAGTCTGATGGCCACTCCTAGCAAATTACGAAGGGTCAGGGCATGGCTTGCTCTCCTGCAGTCATTCAATGCTAAATTTTTAGTACTAGCACAGTTTTGGGTCCAGTCAACACACACTCCTCTAAGCAGTGCCTGGGCAGAGTGGAGGAGATAGCACAGGCCACCAGTCACTTCCAGTAAGCAGTATGGGATGCTGTTCTGGTGAGGGAGCTGGGCTGTATGGACAGGGCGCCATGTCACGGCAGTTGGTAACAGGGCTACTGAATGCTCTGTCGCCTGTTTTATTTACTAGCGTAGATGTAGTTAATTCAACCGTGGACATGTGAATTGAGTCCACTGAACCTGCCGTCTCAGGTTGATCAGCAATGGTACCTGATGTCATATGAACAGTATGAACAATAAAATGATGGGAGAATGGCAAAATGATTCCCTTTCTAAGCACACAAACTCCCTGGCACATTTGGTAACGATCCTACTCACCAGCATTATCCTGCTGCTTGGTATTTTTGATGTATGCAGAAAATTTGGAGAAGATATCGATTCCAGCAGTGTTTGATTCCCGGTGCCTAGCAGCCAGCGTGGGGTACCTGAAAAGGGAGAAGCAGCGTGGAGAGTAACATCTTGTTACCAGCAATATAACGATGGATTACAAATACAATTTACAAGAAGAAAGAAAAAGGCCCTGTACAAGGAGTTGCAATTAACACTGTCATTTATCTCAAAACAACAGCTTGGCAAGTCCCTCTTAATAATATCTGTGTCTGTCAAGGCAGGCATTTGGATAGTTACACAAGGATGGCTTTGTGACAAAGGTAATTGCACTGGTGATTTATGTGACCATGATCCAAGATACAGTGGCCTTAAATAAGAAAGAAGCCTACATTTCCAGAAAGGTGCAGGGGAGTTTGGCAGCCAGCAATCTCTATTATGAACGGCAGTCGTGGCTAATTCCCTACGCTGAAAATGTACTCCAGGATGTAATAGCAAGGCATGCTAGCAATAAACATAAACTTTTCAGTCTCTGAATTGTTTTTTATAGACATCTGGTGCAAAGGGATATATCGATTTGAAAGACCAACACAAACTAATGATTCCTACTGATTTCAGTGGTCTTGGACCAGAGTATAGAAAATTTAAATATCTGATCTCTCACCTTAGGACTAGCCTATAGCTGCTGATTCAGTTGGAGGTAAAACACTCCACAAGAAACTGAGTCAATTTTCATTGATTCGTAGATTTTAAGGTCCAAAACACAAGCCAACAATTTTTTTCCCCATTATCCTTGTATTAAGTCCAAAATGTTTGACTAACTAAGGCATATCTGGTGAATCTGAAGCTTTCCTTGGTAGCTTGATCCAATGGTTAATCATCCATACTGAAAAAATCTATGCCTTGTTTCTAATCTGAATTAGTTTGGTTATAACTTCCAGTCATGGGCTCTTGTCATTTCTTGACTAGAATAATGAGCACTTTTCTGCCTCCAGGGCCTCTCGTACTCTGTAATCAGTTCCCCTTCCAACCTTTCTAATACACCATACAGTTCAGAAACCTCCAGTTATTCACTGTAAAATGCTTTTTCTGGCACAGATGTTTTGTGTGGCAATTCTCGGCATCTATTCCAAGTTATTTTTAGCTTTGTAAATTGTGGACACCAGACCCTTGCAAAATTTTTCTACTATTGGTCTCCTTAATTCTGCATACAAGGGCATCCTGAAATGTGTACAGAGAAAACATTCTGCAGTTATTAGTCATACAAGTAACCTTCACACATGGAAGTCATCTCAGTGAAGCCAGCAAGTTTCATAAATAAATATTACTCCTGTAAGTAAAGATTGTAGGAGGGAGTGCTTTTTAGGAACTCCTCTTAGGACATCTTTCATTCCTAGGAAATGGAATATTGACTGAAAAAATCCCAAGTCCTTACTTTGGAGGTGCAAGAATCTCTTCCAAGAATTCCTCAATCTTGTTAACATCTGTCTTGACTTCTCCATTAAAAGTCAAGAAAGGTGGGTGGGTCCCAGGAGCCAGATTGTGTAGGTCAGCTGGCTTTCTGCAGGGAGAGAAAAAGTCATGAAATCACTAATCTTTATAGTCAGGTAGTTGCACAGATATTTATAGTTCCTACAAAATCAGTTTCCCCTCTTTTTTTTTTTTTTTTCCTCTAGCTTGTGGTTAGAAGACTTTGAAACTACCCCAAGCACCCTGTTTAATATAAAAACATTCCACAAGTGGAAAAAAAAACCCCAAATCTGAATCCCAACTATTTTGGTGTGCACCACAGACTCATTAGGCCAGATTCAAATCTGATTGAACTTGGGAGGGCCTTTCTATAGGGCAAATATTGGATCATATAACTATTTGGAATTAAACTGAACAATTTTTACCTTTTCAGGTCAACAGTGGTGACGTTGAACACAACTCCTTTGAGCCACAGGATCATGAAGAGGCGCTGGGAGAATGGGCAGTTCCCAATACTTTCTCCATCTATACCAGCCTGAGGGATAGAAAGAGAGGAAAAAAAGAGTTCCGACTCATTAGTCACCTCCCTCAGGATGGAAAAGTGGATGTTGAAATAAAAATAACTAGTTCAAAAATAACCGACAGTGCCTGTTATTTAATATAGTTTATCATCCACACAAGAACAGAGCTACTCCAGGATTCAGCCTTCATCAGGAGCTTGAGAAAGCAACCTGGTGCCTCTCTTGATGGCAGGTCTGGATAAAGGAGATGTGTCCCTTGCTGATGGTAAGCACCATCCAGGAGACTGTACATTCTTTCAATTACTTTCATCCCTATAGGACTGCCTGCTTTATGGACGCACTATAACACTCAGGACAGGTTTTCTGCTCTAAGTCAATGAACTGCAGCTTGTATCAGCTCAAGATCTGCTTCACTGTTTTACCAGCCAAAATGTGGATTTTCAGATCTAGATTTAAACCCAAGCACTCTGGACATTCACTCATTCTTGTTCACATCCAGTAAAGCAACAGCCTCAGACACAAACAACCAGATCCAGACAGAAATCTCCATCGGAATCCTTCCAAAGTTCAAGGCAGATTTCAGCCACCGCATTCACTCTGTTCCTATCACTAGTACCTAATGAGTTGCCTACAAACCACTACAAAACAATAAAAACCTGCTAGTGTTAGCATTGAGGAAACAGCCTATTTTTTCCTCTAAAAATTTATGGTCATGCAAATTCTGACTTTGAGCCATGGAGGGATACAAATAACACCAGCTGAACTGAGCCAAAGCTGCATCCAAGGACAACATCCTTCTACAATAATTATGCTTGTGGCCAAAGCTTTCAGGACGATAATGGTTTTGATAGATTTCCATTTTAATTTGTGGTACCATTGTGTTTAAAAGATTCTTATAATCCTGGTGAAGCAACCAACCTTCCGATGTTGACACACATGGGTTGCATAACTATTTTATGCACACAATGTGTGTCCAAAAAAGACTGATGAAAGAGCTAAGCAAATACATGCCATTTTCCTTTGGAGAAAAATATGATATTACTCTGTTTGTTCTCATAAATTTTATCTTATTAATATTCAAGCTGTGAGGTAGCATTTCTCTGTCTTGAAGAAGGAATCACTTCTAATTATTGCAGTTCTATGAAACATTCACAACACAACTAGAAACATTTTGAGATGTGTCCAGTTGCTATACATTCAGGCCTTGCATGTGAAATGTTTAGCGGAAAGATTTTTCTGGTGGGCGTCATGAATCTTTCTCATGTCTTGAACACAGGTTTTGGTGATTCTGGGTTTAAAAACAAATTCAAGATTCCCATCCACCAAAATATGGAGAGAGTGTGGATTCAAGACTTGAAGACAATGTGTTGTAAAGTTTAGGGCTGTGTAAAGACACAGAACAAACACTCAGAATCTAGAGGTATTTGTATATGGTGGTACAGTTTGGCTGCTTTTTTACCTGAAAAATGGATCTGCAATACGGCTGGCACATGGCATATGCAAGAGCCAGCAGATGAAGTGGGTGAAAGAGTGGTATGGCATGAGGATGAGCAAGAGAAGATGCATTTTCGCATCTGCCTGAGGTGTGAGCGGACTAGTTTTGCAAAATTCTTTTAATTAAATAGTTAGCTCTGTTCTGCACGTTTCAGGGCAAACCAATGACAATGTTACCATAAGAATACCAAGCACCACCATATTGCATGCAATAATTACTGCAAAGTCACATTTGTTGTTTTGGCTTTGGCTTGTTCAACCATTGCCAAGAACTTTTAACTTCTTACCCTTCCTGAAAAGAGGCAAATGCTATAAGAGAAAACAGCTATATGACACCAAATTTCCGCTTGGCTTTTTCACCATCTCAGTCATAATCATATCCTTCATAATGGAGTTGGCCAACTGAGTCTACAAACCATATATTACAAACCTAAAATTTGAAGAAAAACAGACTGACGACTGAATTAAAGGGCAAAAAAAGTGCAGACAGAAGGACTGACTCTCATCTTACCTTCTCTTGATTTACTTTGGCTTATAACTCCATTGAGTCTGATTCACTCTTCACCTGACTCCCTTCAAAGTGAGTGTAAAAACCTTGGTTTGTCAAGTTCTGCAAATACTTTGTGAGAGGGGTCTTGTCTCACAACAGTATGCAAAGCTCCAGCCCTCCTGCAGGTCTCCATCCTGCATGGAGGCAATCTGCATGTCCTCATCACCCACTTCTTGTGCTGCAAGTTAACAATATCACCTTTTTTCAGGAAAGAGACTCAGGGAGATCATTTCCCTGCTCTCTAATTATATATTCCCATATGAAGGTTAAGGTTTAGCCACATCTGCATCTTTTTATATTTTCTCCATCCTGCAAGGCAATCCTCAAGACCAGAGAGGATTATTGAGGGAACAAAGCAGATGAATGACAATGTAGACACAGAAGTGATGGGTCCTGTGAGGTTAAGGGATGCAGAAATCATTGGGGACAGCAAAAAGATGCAGAGTATGGAAGAAATAAGATTCACTTAAACATCAAAATTAAAATTAATTGTGGAGGTCAATTGAGGCCTCCAACAGCCCCAAATGGTCAAAATATCTTCCCGATACTTCCAAAAGAGTGGGAAACATTAATTGCTAGAGACACATTGGGAATAGACAGAGGAAATTCCAGAAATGAAAGATAAACTAAAGAAAAAATATGGTATGATCTCTGTTCAACGCTCCTGAATCTGGAAGCCAGGCTCATGATTTGGGTGGAGTCTGATTCATGGGTTTTGATCTCATGTGACTGGTATAACTGAAAACGCTACCACAAATCACAAGGCAAAGTGGTGACAGAGGAGGGAACAGAATCAAAATCTCCCCAGCAACACAATTTATCCATTAAATTCAGCTCTTTTTCTGCAGAAATTATAGGCAAGGCTCTGTCAGTTTTGTGAATCCTTTCTCATTGCTTCTAACAGCAGTCAGTAATTCAATGTTCAGCACTCAGAAAGAGCAAAACCTTAGTAGGTAATAACTTCAAAGGCTTATCAGAGTGTCTCAAGATCCCTTGTGAAGTCTATTAACTACCAGGAGGAGATGAGGAAGAACAGAGAACTTCCCAGGCTTAGTCACTCTTAGCTTCAAAGAAAAACAGCTTGCTTAAAGCACCCTGATAGTGCCTAAATACAAGTCTATTGTGTGTTTGTCCAAGGTTAAGGGCTCAGAAATGCAGGAATTAAATAATACCTTCATCAAGATCAAGACTCAAACAGTGGATGGAAAGAAAAGAACATATAATCGACAAGCTGGAGAAACACCATTTATCCCTGCTGCTATTCACAAATGAGCACAAAAGCTTTCTCACATAGCTTCCCTGAAGCACAGCAAAAGTGATCAACCACTTATAAAAAGGAGCAAGCTGGGGATATATGTGCTCTTCCTGCCAGTAATGCTGGATATTCCTGATTTAATGATTGCAACTGGGGTTAGACTTGAGGCTTTGTGGGCACTAGGATCAAGGAAACTGAGTTTTTATAGTGCGCTGTAACTCCCAAAGCTGTGAAAGGGTTTCAGAGCTGCCTTCTCCTGCAGATGAGCAGTCCCTCCTGTTCCCTATGGATAGGGACGTGACCTGAAAAGGCAAATTCCCAGAGCGACTGGGGAAGAGTAAAACAGATTGGAAGATTTGCTGGGTGAGACACTTCAGCTGATGCTCGACCCGCTGAAGTTTAACTGAGAAGCCTAAGGGAAGGTCTCCTGTGCAGGCAAGGCCAGGATGCACATCCAAAAGATGAATCTGGCCACCTTTCACTTCGGCTGAATTTGATGAGTGAATTTAGGTGTGATGAATGTGGACCCCAGCAACAGAAAAGCCTGGAATCTGTGGAGGCCTAATCGCTAGAGAATTATTTTACTCCATCTTTGAAACATCATTTTCTGCTCCCATTGCTTCACACAAACTTACTCTTATTAGTTTAGCTACTAAAAAAAAAAAAAAAAAAAAAAAAAAAAGATGCTTTTCTACTTAATCTCCAGCTGTTTAGGTATTTCACACCAACTGATGCAGGGTCCTGCCCTGGAACTTGGTATAATCACATCAGGAAACCCCACTGTGATAACAGCTGCTTGCCTCTATCTGAGCGATGGCAAGAATGAACAAGATGTTCTCCTTTATTATTTATAAGGTGCTCCTCCTTAAATACTTCAGCTATTTTTAATGAAATAATTAAACCTTAAAGATATTTGTGTGCACAAGTGGGGGAAGTACTGACACATTACCAAGGAACAAAATTAAGAGGGTTTCGGGGCAGGGGGGGAGGAAAAAAAATCTCCATGATTTTATAAGCTTGTGCCAAATATTTTTGTAAAGTAGCGGTAGCATTGAGAGCCTCCAACCACTGCACAGCACAGCTGAACAACACGAACAGGGAGCTCTTCTCAAGTTCAAGCTACTACTTTGCTATAAATGAAATAACTGGAATAAGCTTCCTTACTTGTTCCAAAAATACTCCAATTGGTACATGCACAGTGACTGCAATGCACCCAACTGTATATTATTTTAACTAACCTTAAGGGGGGAAAAAAAAGCAAGTTTCATTTCCAGTTATTCCCAAAATATAGCAGCTTTAAAGAAATATACCATCATTAATAATGACTAAGCATCTAGCTTAAAAATGGCAGTGCTGGAAAGAGTTGCATATCGGAAAGCACTGTGGTTTTTTCCAGGAAAATAATATATTTGGTTTTATCTATTCTCCTTCTTTCATTTTTCATTGCACTGAGGTCACTCTGCACAATGGTCCAGTGTTCTCTTAGACCGTGGGGTAAAGTAGGGAGATATTTTTGATGACACTAAAACACATTTCTTTTTCAAAAGGGTTTTAAGAAGTTAGCAAAAGCAGGCAGGCTAATTTACTTCAATGTTTCCCAGTAACGATTAAGGAGGGATTTGATTTCATCATCCCTACAATCAAAATCTAGACTCACATTACACATGGTTACACCCTCTCTGTTTTAAAATTGGGAAAGCTCCTGCCTTTTGACACTTACTCTCCTTACGCTCAGAACCCAAAGGGGAAGTGAAAATCCTATTCGAAATGCAAAGCAGGCCAGGAAATATCCTATTTATTGTACCATTTAAAAAAAAAAAAAAAAAAAAATCTGTCTTAGTAATTATACCACACACACAATAGCACAAATCTCCATTGTAGGGAAAAACCATTGGCTGCAACATGACATCAGGCATGCCAAGGTATTGCTTTAGTAAGGATCATTTTTTTCCAGTTTCTCGTCTCTTTTCTTTCACAACTTCTCATCCAAATGTAAAAGCCAGTAAGCTATTTGGAGTGCCACCAACGGAGAGGCAAGCTAAGAAGTGTGTATTCATAGAGCAGCACCGGTAGGTCTCAAGTAAGAAGTAAATCTTGTAGCACAAGTCCTGTGTACCACAGGACACTCTTGTTGACTGTGGCTCCGGTTCAGGAAAGCATTTAAGCATGTGCTGAAATACATCCCAATTCAGAGGAAGTATATGCTTGACTTTAAGCATGTTCTTAAGTCCTGATGATTTCAATGGGACTTAAGCATACACTTAAGTACTTTCCTGAATGGGGGCCTATAACAACAATAATAAATTTGCTGTGCGGCATTTTAACTTCATTGGACTTCTTCTGAGATTTCATTTTTTAGGAGCAACTCTTAGCAGCAGCCTTCCAAGGGAGGGCAAGATAGAGCAGGACTATATTCCTAAGCACACACACGGAAATGGACCATATGCATATATGTCAAATAGAAATAGAGCATTTGCTAGAAAGGCTGTCAGGGTAGTAACAAAACAAAAAGGAAGTGGTGAAATTCTTTAGCCAGCTCCCCAAAAGCTAGCCAAAACGTTGTCCAAACTTGGCATACGTACAGACATATATTATAGATGCACATAAGCTAAACTTGGTCTGCACTGCCGGCCAATTTGAAGGGAGCTGGCTCGTTACACTCGGTTCAAACCGGCTGAGCAGCACGTCAGTAGAGTCGAGGATCTCCAAGAAGCTGCCGTTGCACTTCTTGGATCTCCACGGCTTTGAGAGAGATGCATTTGTTCTCTTGAGACATTCAGGATTTTCAGGAGATGGAATTGCAGATTGGAGACCCTGTGGGCATCAGTAGTTAAGACATGACAAATATTTTCTTTGGGTTTGGTAAATCATTATTTTCCAACTTTTATATCCACATGAATGGCAGCATGGGCAGGAAGAGCTCACTCATAGAGGTCGGCTTCTTCCTAAGGATCCTTTCATGATGGCTTGGGATGTTTGCAGTTAAAGATCTGTTGACTCAAGCTGGTCCATGCCCCTGGTGCAGAGCAGATCCATCTGCCACATCAGCTGAGGTCCTGGTGGCAGAATAGCTACATGCATCAGCTTGTACAAGTAAGTCCTGGTTTTCCTCGAGGGCTTTGCTAGAGCCACTGGCCCCTGTATATGTTCTGCATGAAAGATGTTTTCCTTTGAAATAAACTTTGTGATGCCTGAGAACTCCCATCAGTCATGCACAGTTTGGATTTAGGAAATTACAGCCTAGTCACAGGTAGATAGACTCAGCGTGTGAAAATGATTCATGCTATTCCATCACCTCTTCTACTTTCTTAAAGAACTAAAGGCCTATGACTTGATGAGTATCAACAGAGTAGAAAAGCACAGGCTGGTCTGACACCCTGGACCAAGAAATGATTTTGTTCTCAATTGTATTTGTAGATCCCTTACTTGCCACTGCACATATTAAATTTAATGAGAAATTGATAGTAAATAATCAAAGGAAGTAGGAACTATAATGAAATTTTCTACATCAGCAATTCCTGAATTAAGGATGAGACCAAAATATTTTTTTTCGAGGAGACCATGTTCCATCATGCTTTGCTGTGAGGAATTTCTGAATACCAAATCTGGCTTTCACATGGTGATATATAGGGGAAATGCCCCTAGAAGAGAGACAGTCATTAAGTAACATCAGTAGTATCACAGAGACAAATCACATCTTTCATTTATAAGGATTCTTTCAATGTCAGCAAAATACCGGCTAAAGAATGGGTGGTAAATGCAGGCTGACGTTTTCAAAGTGGCTAGCAGTTTTAGATTCTGTGACACAATTTGAAGGCAGCTGATTTCTCAAAAGTATCAACTCTCCACCCATGGAAAATCAGGCCATGAGCCACCCAGCAGAAATAGCAGGTTTTAAAAGTCTCAGTAAGAATTTTCTAGATCTGCGTTGGGAGTATTCCTGACTGTGAACTTCTTGTCCAACTAGGCAAAAAATTAATATGAGAGTGTTGAAAAAAATATCTCCATTGGAACAACATTGTTTTGAGGACCACATTTGGTGGAGATGTGCAAAGGCTTTGGCCATGCCACTTGGGAAATACGCCTGGCGTCCTGGTCAGTGGCTCCCCCCACCGCTGTCCAGCCAGAGGATGGGCAGAGTGCTGGGACCACGCGAAGCCGTAAGAGCACAGGGTCCCCACGTGCAGAATGGCCAGGACTCACAGGGCTCCTGGCTGTCCGGCAGCCCACCCACCAGCCAAAATTACTGAGATTGTTTCAGTTTCCCTCCTCACGGATACCCACAGCTTCTGTTCAATAACACTGTGAATGTTTTAAAATGTGTGTTTTAGACTTAGAGCAACTTAGAGCAAAATCTTGAAATTCTTCAAAGCCCAAAATTGCCATTCTCATCACAGGTCTCATTAGCAGATTACGCACAAACTTCGTGTGCTTCTTGACATAGTGGATTGGAAATATATATGTTTCTTTCTTGGCTTGATGGACAAATAACGATCTTCCCTTACACCTCTTTCTGAGCTTTTTCCAACCTAATAAAGATATTGTGCTCCCATCGCTTACCAGTGTCGTGGCACAGGATCCTGTGTACCCACATTAGCCACTGGATGGAACCACAGAGAACAGCCTTTAAAAACTTTGCTTTTGGGGGGACCCATCAATAATTCGTTGTGAGTGAGACATCATAGGAACAAAAAAAAGAACTCAAGAAATTATAGATAAATAAGCTTAACATATAGAAAGATACTGGAAGAAACGATTAAACAGTAAGTTCAGAAGTATATGTGAAGATGTAAAGTTGGTAAGAAAAGACAATATAGACTTATCAGGAACAAATGACATTAAACCAAGGAAATTTTATTCTCTGACGGGGTACCCAGCACAGCGGGGAGGAAGGAAGCAGCAGGTATCTGTAAGGTTTCTGACTTAAGCTCCAGACCATATTTTCATAAACAAAGTAGGGACATGGGATCTGTATGAAATCTCTGCAAAGTGCTTGTATGAGTGGTTGAAAAAGGACTTATGGAGTAGTAATAATCAAGTTTTCTGTTAGTCTAGAAACACACAACAAATAGAGGTACCATAACAATCTACAAGACGATGAGTCATATTTAATGTTTCTGTTAGCAAAATGGAAGAAGGAATAGACAGAACCCTGCAAAACTTCCTGACAGCAACAAGCATGGAGAGGTTGCAAGCACAGTATTTCCCAGGAGAGGAACAGACTCCAAATTGGTGCTAAGAAGTTGGAACAAAGTGTCTGAAATCACTTAAATGGAATTTAGGAAAGTAAACCTCAAGGTATAAGACGTAAGAAGAACAAAATCTAATGTACAAATGCAGTACAGGGAATAGATGGTGAGGCTGTGAGATTGAAGTGAAGGAGGTTTTACGTAAATCACAAACAACCTGAATCATCAGTATATGAGTCTACAAGCAACAGCAACAAGATGATGCGATGTTCTACTGCTAAATAACAGTCCTCAAGCATGTAGAAGACTGTTGTACAAAGCGGATGATGATCCATTGTTGTTTGCACCCACAGAGGATAGGATTAAGTATTTTGCTTAATTTGCTACGATAAAGCTTGAGGCGGGGGGGTAGGGGGAGGAAATCCAGTGGAATTATAGGAATAATGAAACACAAAGCAGGCTTTCTAAGGAGGTTGTCTAATCTGCATTAGTAGAGGCTTTGAAGAAATCACACGAAAAAAAGGTTGGTAAAACTGGTCTCATTTTATTTCATCCTGCTGCTGAGCAGGGAGGGTGCATAGGATGTTTTAAACTCCTTTCCAAACATACATATTAGTGACTCTGACAAAAAAGCTGTTCTTGCTCTCAGTGCTAGAGGCTTGGTGGCACAGACTTTCGCTTTGCTCTGACCTGCACAGGATGAAGTCTGGCCCCAGTGAAGTCAACGGGAATTTTGTTCATAACTTTGACGGGACCAGAATTTCACTCACAGGTTTAATGGCCAGAAGGGACAATTATAATAATCTTTCCTGACCTTTTGCATAATACAAACCATAGATTTCAGTCAGCCTGTAGCCAACATCTTGTGGTTGAACTCGAACATATGTTTTGAAAGGCTTTTCAGGATAGACATACGCCAGACGTAGAGTGGTAGTAAAATCCCCTCTAGTGGTGTATGTTTGCATTGCAGGGTGAAGTTCTTACTCCCATGGAAGTCGACCACAAACTTCCCATTTGTAGGATTTTGCTACAGGTAGCTAACTTGCCCCATCACTTATATATGTAATTTATTATTTTTTTTTCTTATCTGTCAGTTGCATGCCTGTATGTGGGTTTAAGTGCTGGAAGGAACCTTAGTCACAGGATTTGGGGAGTCAGGCCACAGCAGTACTCAGAAAATCATCACAATTTGAGGAGAAGTCAGTAGAGATGCTCAAGCATCAGCTCCTACTTGGTTATCTTGGCTACTACGGTGTATCTCATAGGAAGAGGTAAGGACTTTGAACAAGAAAGCCACAAATCCTTTTTTAAGACAAATAAACTTGTCCTGCAACATATTCGTCCTGGATGGCTAGTCATGCTCTGCACATACGGAATGCAGCTCCTACATTTTGGAAGCTTATGCCTGTAGGGTCATATTCTGGTTTTGGCCTTTTGATGCCACAGCTATTGATGGATTATACACTTGATCTAGTTCTGCTTCTATAACAGTCAGTATTCATACAAAATATTCCACTAGCGTCTTTCTAATAAGTGATTAAAACCACAAGTGGTTTTATGGGCTCTGGAGAAAGAATCTGGAAATTAATCTGTTTTAGCTATTCACAAAGTACCAATTATAGTAATTTCAAATATTGATGATTCTATATCCTGAGAACTGATTAGATATGTAAAAAATTCATCCCCCCCAGGAAAGCTGCAGAAAATAAAATGAGAGCTAGATCATTGTCAAAAGGTGTCACAGGCAATGCAAATTACAGTCAAATTATTCCTGTTTCTAGTAGAGATCAGGTGCAAATAACGGAGTCGTTTCTCCAAAGCACGCTCTATGCAGAGCTCCAGTTCCCATTACGGTACCAGAAGCCTGCAAGCAGTTTTTGTTGTAAGAATTAAATCTGTGCACATCTGGAATCTGAACGTCTGTTAAAAATCTCTGGGTCAGGGACAGTAATCTGGTCATACAGTATATTCTGCAAATGTTGACGAATTGCAGCCAAATTTCCATGCCTCTAAGCAGCGTATCAGACTAACAAATAATAACAGCAGCCAGGTGCTGAAAGTCAATGCTGAACCTGAAATCAGAGCCCGGCCTGAATTATTTATTGAAATTCCATGACTTTATTTGCACTATTAGAAGAGTCACTTGCAGGCACTGCAAATAAAGGTCTGAATAGGGGGTGTCACCAGTGAGGGCCTCTTCCACCGCATCAGCTGACCCCAGCGCAGGCCATACTCTGTCCTCCATGGCCTCAGTTTGTATCTTGTTTAACATCGTGCAAATACTGTCCATCGGTGACTTGTATTGATTTAAGATGAAAGAGCAATCAGCAGCTCTCGGGAGGTATCCCGCAGCGGGCAGGACGTGGTCTCTCTGCCTCCTTTTGCATCTCCAAAGTTCACCGGCGCTGCAGAGGGTACGAGAGGAGCTTCGCCCCGAGACGCGATGAATGTTTATGACTTTCACTGAAAGCAGATCAAGTTGCATTGCAAAGGAGCAGCGCATCGCAGGCTCAAACTAGTCTTTGGTTTGATGTTTGCATCTCGGTGTGACTTCCCAGTGCAACCCACAGTACCGCCAGTAAACTAATTATTTATCAATACAATATGACCAGCATTTGGACCAAGCCTTACTGCCAGGAGAATACAAATGCCATGTAAACAAATTTCCTGGTTCCCAGCTACTCACACGGAAATCATTACAGAGTTTAGTGCTTAGGGGATATTTTTTCACCTTTGATATTTTCGTACCTGCCAAAATTGCTGTATTTGTTCATCTGATCATTTACACGCACATACAGTCAAATTTAGCCATTAAAGGGGGTGTTACAAGGTAGTCTTTTCTGATATAGCCATCTAGAAAGAACGGAATGTAACTCTCTGAATATTTCATTAAACGAGAAACAGAAAGTTCTGAGCCTGTAAATGTAAATACCTGCAATGAAAATGAGAGTCTAAGACCTACACACTAACAGCAAGCAAACGTTACTTGTGACTCATCTAAAAGCAAAACAACTTGCGTTTTCAATATTAGATGCTCAAAAAAAAAGCCCCAGTGATGCTTTCCAAAAGCCACTGAGAAATTTTGAATAAGTGTGTATACTAGTTGAAGTACATTTTTAGAAGTATTTTACAGTATAGACTTCTGAAACTAATGTATGACAAATGTAAATAGAAAAACCTAGGTGGATCCGTGAGTGGAGTTTGGATCACATTTCTTGTCTACTTGCCATCTCAGTGCAGGAAAATATCTTAAATCTCTGTGTCTATACTGTTTGGGCCAGTTTGAAATGCTCCACTGATGCTGCTTCACAAACTTCCCATAGGAAACTGTTCTGACAATTTTCTCAAAACATATTTTGACTTGATGCTCAGACTGAATTTCCTCTGATTTAATTTTATCCTGTTATCCAGCATAAAAAAAACCCCTTAATTAAGTTTAATTCAATGCTATTTATTAAAATAATTCTTACTTTTCTTCCCTTTTATACAAAATCTTAATTATGCCATTGTGATTTCCCTAGCACCTCTTCATTTCTTACTGTCCTGTTGCTTCTGGGATCCTTGACCATGCTCTCTATTCCCAATATTATCTTTTTTTTTTATTTATTCTCATCACTCCTGAGTTCCTCTCCAACCCAGGCCTCTCATGCTCCAAGTGGACCACTCTCCAAGTGGACCAGCAGTGACCCCAGCATGGTCATGCAGCAAACCCCTTCTCCAGTCCATCCTTTCCTATCGTGCCTGTCTCAGAAGCAATCAGTACCCTCCTCCTCCCCAAATCTCTTTTGCTCACTCTCTTACCCCAACAAAAAAATCACTTTTTTGATTTTTTTTTTTTTCATTTTACATCCCTCACCTTTCAGCCATATACTCTGTTCATTGGCTTCAGCAACCAAATTAGTGACAGCAATGCCAAAATCTGCTCCCACCTCCCATCCCTTCCCTGCCTGGCCACTCTATTTCTCTGACATTGTCACCCAGTCGCCTCATTCAAATTAAACAAATCCCATTTGATACGGTGGAAATGGAGCATGACACGGGGATCGTGCCCTGTAAATCTCCTCAACCATTTATCATTAAGTCCCACCTTCTCCTCCTCTTAAGATAGTCTCCAACCATACTCTGTAATTCACGTCTTCATTCTGTTTTTCTCTGGCTGCCTCATTTTTATGATCCTTTCCTGATCTACAACACTGCAGATCTAATCACTGTTTGGCACTCTTACAAACAAGTTCTTTCTCACAGTTTTTTCCTCTCTCGGGAAAAATCTCATCTGCACCTTCTTCCTATTGCCAATTCTACAGAAAAATGTTCAATAAAATTTGTCTCTACAATTTAACCTGAATACTCAGGCTTGGGCTGATAGGGCTGGATATTTAAAGCAGCGCAAGCGGGACATCGTACTTCCTATGCTTTGTTTGTGCTTCGGACCTAGATTTCATTCTAGATTGATTAGACAGAGATTTCATGCTATCAATCTATAATCTTTCTTGTCTTTTACACCACTTCTATATATTTTATATTTACAGTTTTGTATTTTGTATTTTATATAAATTATTATAATTTATATTTATTTTATAGTATATCTTTTATATTCTCTATGTTTATTATATTATTTATTTTATATTTTTTATTTAAAGTTCGTTGTGCAATCTGTTAAAAGGCATGGTTAATCTGCTTCCCAGTAGGGTTAATCAATTATAATTCATACCTTACCACTTTCTGGTGTTATACTCTTAGACAGGTAATTGGGTCTAACCATGGTATCTAGAGAAGGGTTGAATCTCACCCTGCTTTGTTTAAGAAGTTTCTCTGGCAGCTTTTTGTTTTATCTTATGCTCCTGTTCAGTGAAGGCAGCAGTTCCCATTTACCGTTAGCCTGAACAACTGCAATTGCAGAACGGCATTTGAACTCCATACGCCAACCACCTGCCGGAAGAAGCTTATTGGAACATCCAGGTTAATGAGGTAATTGAGAAATTGGCATTTAGCAAGAGAATTTCTAAATATTCTGTATACATTTGTGTACAGCTAGGCCCAATTCACTCAAGTACCTGAACAAGATCCTAAGAATTAGATATTTTTTCATGTTTACTTACAACTCTCTGTGAAAAAGAGGGAGTTTTTATTATTGTGAAGTGTCAAGTGCACAGCTGTTTCTTGAAAAATAACAAATATAGAGAAAATATAGGACCTTGTACTAACAAAGAAGGACTGGTTGGGGTGCCCAGTGACAGGACAAGGGGCAGCGGGCACAAACTGGAACACAGGAAGTTCCATCTCAATATGAGGAAAAACTTCTTCACTCTGAGGGTGACCAAGCACTGGAACAGGCTGCCCAGAGAGGTTGTGGACTCTCTTTCTCTGGAGAGATTCAAAACTACCTGGACACCATCCTGTGCAACCTGCTCTAGGTGATCCTGCTTTAGCAGGGGGGTTGGACTAGATGATCTCCAGAGGTCCCTTCCAACCCCTACCGTTCTGGGATTCCGTGATTCTGTGATTCTGTGAAATCTTATAAATTCACATGTCTAATGAATAGCCAAACATCAGTCAGTACAAAAACCCTCTGACTGACCAAGGGGCACAGTGTGATTACTACTAACTGCACTCACTGTGCTGGATATGGCTTTAAATTAAATAAATTTAAAATAAATATTTCAATAAATAAATGTAAATAAATAAAATATTTAAATAATTTTTTTTTTTTTTAAATAAACTCTTGGTGCCCAGTGTGTAAGAGATGTCCAGGGGCTGATTATGAAAAGCCCCTCTTGCCCATGGGAGCTGCAGCAAGGCACTGCCACACACGCAGACAGAACTGGGAGCAGTGGCCAAGGTCAGAGGAGAGAGGTGTTTCCTTCCCCTGGAGAAGAAAATCGCCTTTTCAAGGCTTGTCTCTTTGTCAGGGGAGTGGGACAGCGCTTCCTCTAAGTTCCCCTCCTGGTCACATCCTTCCCAGGCTCTCCAAGGTTGGATCTGAGTAGCTGTTTAGAATCAGCACTTTTAAAAATTATTATTATTATTCTTGCAGAATCATCTTTTTTTGAGATAAACATCAGACCATCAAGCCATCAGGCAGAGGTCCTGCTCAGCCCGGTAAGAGGATGAGGTGTCCCCATAGAGACATACCATAGGGCTGCTGGTTTCAGCATACCAGGATGGGCACGTAGATACTTCCCAATCTGAAACAAGTCTTCCTGCATGCATGTTCGACTGCTTTTATTAGACCGAATAGTGAGAAGTAAGACTTACCGGGTATTTAGAGAAATATGTACTTGGACATGAATTAAACCCCAAAAGATTACATTCATGCACTCTGAGGAGATCCTCGTGGCTCCATCTTGGATCAGGGTGAGTGCTTAATGCAGAGGAAGCAACAGATCATTTTTGAACCTCAAAAAAGACCCAGCTCTAGAACAGGCTCTAGAGTTTAACTGGAGTCAGATTTACTGACATTAAAAAGAAAACAAAACCAAAAATCTGCAGTTAGAGCACTTCAATACAAGAAAGGGCAACCCAGTAAATCAAGGCAAAAATATCGTTCCTTGCCAAACTGCATGTGCAAGTCAACAGTCAGAGGAGAAAAGAAAATTAAAATTATACAAATGCTAGTGGAATTCTGAAAAAAAAAAAAAAAAAAAGGCTTAATTATGAAGGGGTCCTCTTGGCATGTCCTGAACATTTAAAACAACAGGGCACAGATAAACAACTGAAACTGCCATTCTGAGAGAACCTATAACCTGCAAGAATGTTCTATGATTCAACCCCTCTTCATCCAGGAACAGCTTTCTAATAAATACTATAAATAAAATAAACAAACAAAACAGGTCTGCAGTTGCACACTGAATCAGCAGCAATGGCTCATCACAAAACACAGGACAGTGAAAAAATTATTTCCTCCCATGATATGCATTCGTATGTGTTTGAAGCTGCCCATTCAGCAGCTAAAAGCAAAAGGAAAGCAGTAACACAACGCGCCTGTTGACCCACACAAATTGAATCACAATCTAGAAAAACACCGGCAACAATAGCGATGAACCATCGGGGCCGGTTTCTCTGATTTCCACTTGTTTCGGACAATACACAGGTACAGACAGGCACCAGCACCCAAAAAAAATGATAGCTATATGTGGTGGGTGGCAAGGTTCAGGATGTTTATTTGGGTGTTGAAATGTTATGGGGAGGACAAGCTTGGCAACTGATATAGAGAAACACCTGCCCAACCTGAGCATTAACTCAGGATTTAGTGAGGAGTTAAACCACAATGCCTGAGTAGCTTTTACATTCGTTCGTCTACGTAAAGAGGAAAGAAGGAATGCAATTTCAGTTGGACAAGCTACTGGGCTGCACAGAGATGAAAATGAATGTTGGTGCAAATGTTTCATAGGAAATGAAGCCAGGGCACAGGGATGTGGCATGACGTAGGGTATGGCTCCATGACAGACAGAAAGGGAATTCAGCTGTTGTATCTCCCAATTTAACTCTTCCTTCATCTCGGTCACAAGGTCTGACCGTACTGACACTGCATTCAGAGCACCGGCCAAGCCAGCATCTGCTTCAGCCTTTGGAAGCTCTTCCAAAGTCTGGCCCTTGCATATCCAGACCAAGATAAGCAATTACATATTTAACCAGTACCTGAACTAATCCCATCTCATTATCACACCCAGGACACCAAGAGACATTTTAAGACATGCAAGCAGCCCCTCAACATCATTTCTATCAGACTGGCTTTGACCAAATTTGTGCTTTCTTTCAGAGACTTAGAAATCAAAGATTTCTTCTGTGTTTGAACCAAGCCCTGTTCTGGTTTGCCAAGATATCCTCCACTGCAATGCCTTCCTGGTTTGTAGATTTTATGGCTTGTTTATTCCTTTATTGACTCTAACTATACGTGTTTCATTACAGCATATCTAATCTTGATCTGAACCAGAAGAAGAAAGGGTATGACTTCTTTGGTGGTTCATTCCAACGGTTAATCACCTTTACAGTTACTATTAAGCTTATTTCTAACTTGACTATATCTGACCTTCACTATTTCTTGTTATACTTGTTACCACTCTATTAAAAAGCCCCCCTACAGATACATTTAATATTGCAGTCTAGTGATATTTGGTCCTTTACTCAAAGTGTGCCTTAAGGATGGCAATCTTAAGTATTTTTAAAGCCTTATGATTATTTTTCTCTACATCTTTTCCAATGTCATAACACATGTTAGCTTTGTGTGCATTTAAAATAGCCAGCCAAAAGATAATCTAAAACTTGACCCCTCCTGATGACTAGCAAAGGGGAAAAAAAATTTAAAAGCATCATTGTGACTAGTATAATTTATGTGGTTATTATTGGAATATTTACTGTGAATTACTCAGCAGGTGTGGCATACGAACACGGACTCAGTGGTGCTAAGTGCTGTACAAAACCCAAAAGCAAAACACAAGAGCTACACCTAAAGGGTGGAGCAGAAGACCAGAGCAGTCTTCTTGCTGGACCTTCTTGCACAAGGCCACCATTTCTCAGCTTCTGCACATGTAAAGTGCTTTGGAATTGCTCTAAAAAGGCCTTTGTATTTTTCATTTCAGGGACTGGGTTTTGCAAAGAGAATCATGTTCATCGGTGGCTGCCAAAGCATGGAGCAGCTTGCACAGCCTCCTTTGCAGAACTGGGGGTGTAAATATGCTTAATAGGTATCAGCATCCAGGAAGGTTACAGATCTTCTGTTATCACCAAGTGTTTTATTAGTAAGGTGTTGAGTTTTTTTAAAAAGCAACTGCTGAACATTTAAAACCTATGCTAAACTATCTTTTCTGAATTGCAGACATTTGTTGAGCTTAGCCGTCAAAAGTTTTTTGAGATGAGGCGTACATCTCCATGGACTAGATCATCATACTTCAAACTCCACTGCTAGCCTGCAGCAGCACATGCTCTTTGGAGGTGATTAGACCTTTTCCAAGCAGTAGAGCATTATACTTATACATCTTTATTAGCAGCACAAGTTAGAAAATTTTATATCTTCTTTGGCATCTTCATGGTTAACAGAACGGGAAACTAAAGCCATACCTAAACCAAGCAAACTTCCCCTGTGTGCAAACTTCATTCCCAGTATCATGAACAGGTATTAACATCTGAAATATTGGTGAATGGAGAACTGAGTCATGACATTTTTTCTTAGTCCAGAGGAAACCAACAAAGGCAAGAGAAACAACAAAAATAATCAGAGAATCACAGAATGGTTTGGGCTGGAAGGCACCTCAAAGATCATCTAGTTCCAACCCCCCTGCTATGGGCAGGGACACCCTCCACTAGACCAGGTTGCCCAAAGCCCCATCCAACCTGGCCTTGAACACTGCCAGGGATGGGGCAAGTCAAGAAATGTCATTTTTACATCCTGACTTGCATAAGGAAGGGAAAAAAATATTATTCCTATATATAATCTTTGAAAGTTTTAAATGTGTGAAATTCAAGTTCTATAGAATTTAAAATAAAAGAAAATCAGCTTTGGCCTTGACTACTAGGCTTTGAACATTCTTATTACATTTTGCATCAAGCACATACAGGTCAATGTCACGGGCCTCTGTCATCTGCTCTGCACACAAAATTAGTGACTATTACGAATGAAGATTTAGAAGAGCAAACAATCACTACCTGGGCAGGACCTTTTCATATTTTGATTAGAGCCGGACAGAAAAATAAATAAACAGAGCTTCCGCCTGGTGGGAGCTGTGGCTGTTGCTCTGTGCTAAGATAAAGTGCTGAAACACTGAACAGAAAATAAAAAATTTGTTGATTTGGATTTTGACACCACTTGGGGCCATTTAAACATGGCAGAACTTTGCTATGGCGTGTTACGGAACTGTACCTCGGGTGCTTCGTGTCCCAGTCTCTTTTCTAGCACATCTTCTCTTATGACACTGGAGCCACACAATTTCTGTGGTGCACCAGGGTCACCGAATCAAAGAAGAACCTGTGTTATATCATGGATGATCTACTTCAGCCACTGAACACCGCCATTAAAAAAGGATACATACAGAAGGGTAAAATCATAAACACTCGGAAAGATAAGTTATGGAATGATTATTGAGAGGGACAGAATAATACTCATTTACAAAGAATGATTTAATTTAACAGAGTCAAAGAAAATATCCTATGGACCAGTTCTACATTTACATGTGAACTTTGCAATCAAGTTGCGTAGCAAACAGCAATGACATGCTGTAAATATAATCAGTTAGAGAAAGTTTTGCCCTTAGCATTACTAGATAAAATTACCGGCTTTGGATTTTCAAAACACAACTGAATACCTTTTGAATTACTTTCATTCCACTGTAATGATTTCCAAATCTTAAGTCTAATACATCAAAATCATGCCAGGAATACATGATGCTGATTAAACACATCAGACCTACAAAAATCAAAGGTTTTTTAACTCATAGCTCCAGATGTACATATACATCACCGTTATCACACCCAGATGAGTTTTACTGCGTGTCAGCAATACAGAAGTGCAAACAAATGGGGAGAGCAAGGGGCAAGGTAGGAAAGGGAATAAGAGTCTTTTCTGGACTTTGTCAGTATTAAACTTTACTGTCTCAAACAAACCACTTGAAGCTATTTTCAAAGTACCTACTATAGCACTTTAGGTACCTGCTCTGATTTCCTAGTTCAAATAAGATTTATAGATTTGAATACAGTATGAATCCAGCACAAAACCAAACCTTTCCTTACGCCACCTGATTCTCCCTATGACTTTGACTCAGCCTTTGCTGGGAAAAAGAAATGTAATTGAAACTTTCTTTTATTCATGTATAAAACTAACACACAAACTTACAGCCCTTTAACATCTGACTCTGTTAAAAGAGTAATTTGAAAAGTCTTCTACCAGAGCTCTTAGCTGCAAAATGGAAATGTTAGTGTTTATGTTACCTCTTTGCTGGGGATTACTTTGCTGATATCTGCCAGATTCTGTAGAATTATGTGTCATACAAGAGCCAAGCAATATTCTTGCTGCAATGATCAAAACGTTATCCTAAACAATCTTTGCACAGCCTTCCATCAAAATATATTTGACATAGCCAGGTGAACTGATACTAACATTAAACTCCAGGGCAGAGGCAGATGTACTTCCTACTGTCTGTCTTGGAAAGGATCCCTGTATATTTTTGGGATGTTATGTCAAATGATCTCTGTGACATTTGCTGTTCTGGAATAGCCGCAGCAGAGCCATATATTGCCGATAAAAGTTTCCCGGGGACACTTACTGGAGCTTCACTGTCATCGCTGAACCATGACACAACAACCTGTGAGCCTGATGAGACGTGTGCTGCCAGAGATGGGAAAAGAGCTATCTGCAGCTAAACATAGAGCACCCAAAGCATATCGGTGGCCATTGCTAACTACAAGCAATAATAATTATGAATACCACCAGTTCTTCACGGTAGATTTAAAACACTGTATTTACCTGATTTGTCTCTGTGGCTCAGGAATGCCGGAATAAAGGATAGTGCTAGTAGATCTTAAACAAGATCTCAGATACATTTAAGCTGGCCTAACTCTGCTGCCGCTGAACTCAGCAGCACAAACCTCACTGGTTTTTACGGCCATGGGATATGAACCATCCTAAATGTTTCTGAAATCTTATCTATTCAAATTATGGATCTTATTTATAAAGGCATTTTAAGAAATAAAGTCTATGCATATTCAACAAAGCATTTGAATATGTTTAATTTTAATCAGATGTTTTGGTCATGATTAGCATATATTTTGATGCCATCAAGTTCAATAAAAAGCAAGTAGTCACAGTCATTTATATGTGGGAAAAAACCCCAAACCATGGCAGATAAGGGTGTCATTCAGCTTTAGCCAGAAACTAGTGATTAGATCGTGAACTTAAGCAGGAGACATAGTTGAAAATTCCTCCTTAACTTGAGATCCAGTTTCCCAATCAATCCTCAAACCATTCCAAACTAGGTTCAGGGTGGCAGGGATAGTGATTATATCCCTGCCAAGTCCTTTATAAATTTGGCCTGCCTAAACTATTCACTGCCTGCCTCTAATATTCCCACCAATGAGGCACTTGTCCTGACGCAAAACAAAATCTGCAAATGCTCGGAGAGAAAACAGACACACAGACGTACAGACTCTGGGTTGTATAACTCAGGCGAAAGCTTCTTTAAAGTATTGGTTTTCTTCATCACAAGGAAAAACAAGCAACTTATAATTTTAAAACATTTGCTAGGCAGCTATTTGTTAATTTACTGAATTATTTTCTTTGAACAAGAAAGGATTGAAGCAAAATTAGATCCTGCCAAGATGGATGTTTTTCCTTCAATTATTCTTTTTATTATTTTATTGAAAAGGCTTTATAATAAGACCAGAGAAGTAACTGTCAGTCCAGGTAGCGTTTCCCTGATTTAACTGGGTCCGCAGTGGGTTACTATTAAGTTTCTTGTTTAAACAGTGTGATTCCCATTTAGGAGGCCTGACTCTGTTCTTGTGCCCATTTTATATACATATAAACTCTACAGGCTTCAACGGACTCGCTCCTGACTTGAAAAGACCTGAGCAAGATAGGAACTGAGCCAGAATTACAATGAAACACCTGAGTTCCCCTGCATGGAGCTTATGAAACGTGTTTATAGATGTTTAAATAAAGCTTGTAAAACTGTTTCCCCCCCCAGTATACATGCTGGTGTTCAGACTACCAGTAAACCTGGTAAGTTTGGTAACCGTAATACTGACACACAAGGCCAGTGTACTGGAAGAGAAGACTTAGGCTGCTGATCGTGCACTGCCTCACCACAAGAAGTTTGGAAGAGATGTGAACTGTGGTGCCCATCATCTGCTCAGCAGCTCTGAATGGATGAAAAAGCCAAGATCCTTAATAAAGACAAGATCCAGGGTGATAGCTGTGAAGCGTCAGAGACCGCACGCACTGTACGTGTCTGCTTTCTTGGCTGTCTAAGTATCTCTTGAAATGTGAAAGGCTTGGCCAACCTCATGACCAAGGAACCAAAAAAATGTTACTGTGAGTCTTGGACCACCAGACAGGTTGAACCAGATGTTTCAGTATCATTATTCTTTCTGCTTTTCTCTCTTTATTATTTCCTCTTTACCTAGAAAGTTTAGCTGAACATAGGAATGATTTTATATGGAAGCCAAAAGCCGAGTTTGTAATATCCAGTAAAATACCCACACTTCTCCAGAAACAGAAACAAACTTTGTACCTTCCAGATCTGATTGTGCTTTCTACTCATCATTAAAATACTTCGAGGGCAGTCTATGAGTCAAATAAATTGCAGAGCTTGTATTGTTATGATGGGTTAAAAGGTTCCTGTCAAGTTGTCTCTCCCAGTTTGTAAAGCCACTATAGGTTTTGATAACCCCAAAATTCTGAAACTGAAATCAGTTTTCTTATCAGAGCGACTCTCTTACCTTAAAACCACAAAAGCCTTAATAGCAGGGAATGATTGTTTGCAACAGGAGTAATATTTTTATTTACATCTTTCTTTAAAGGAGAGGATAAGGACAGCTACACCCTCCCGAGAGCAGCGACTCCTGCGCTTTTGATGGAGCACACGAAACCCGCAGGACAACTGCTTTGTCCTGGACAGCCAGGCTCTCTGACCGACCAATTCATTCAGGGATAGTAAGTTTGGTGCCAAATCTTGCCATCACTTTCAAACGTTCTCCCAACAGACACCGAAAACTCTTCAAAATGAAATCGTTGGAGATGACAAAGGGCTCACGGGTTCCTTGCATGTGTGTTTGCTGCTCCGGGAGCTGTGAGCATAGCAGGACTAACCTCTTTTCTTTGTGATAATCCTCTAACGAGAAATGACTGCAAGGGGCCCTACAAATACTTCCATGCTGTTAGTCCTTGAATCTTACCACAGCTGGTACCGTATCCCTGAGACGTTGCAAATACACCGTCACTGTGCCTGGTTACGCACAACGCTCAGCTCCCAACGGGAGGAATGGGCTGCGAGCGTCTTCTGCCTTTACGCCTGCAGCTGGCAGGCGGGAATGTGTTCAGTGGAGGAGTCAGTGAGTGTGGAAGATCACGGCCTTTGAGAGGTCTCTCTTGCTTTGTACATTTGCAAGCACCTTCGTGTTTTCTCCAGATGGGTGCTCGGTGTGACTGTGGTTGACCTTTCAAGCAAAAGCTCTTGCACATCTGAGCTGATGAACATATCCAGAATATTAATCACTCAATACCACAGTGACTCCCTGCAGAAATTACTGTCTGCCAGCTCACTACTCTTTCTCCTACTACCATGACGATACTACCATCTTTTGGTTGTCAGAAACTTGGAATATTATATACCTTGTTATAGAGTATTTCTAAAGCAGGCAGATTATTATTTTTTTAATCAAATGTACTTTGGACCATTTGCGTGGTTTGTTTGCTTTCTAGACTGCACTCATTCTGAGCAATGCAAATAGACAGTTGTAGTCTCAAGTCTTGTTTGTATCAGGCTTTGTGTTCCATGTATACAATGTACCCCCTGCAAATTAACTTTCTAGATATTAGGCACCACTCTAATTTTAAAATGCAAGGAACGTACATCCAAACACCTGTTTCCACTGCAAACAGAAAGAAACCATAAAGGTTTTGTGATCCTCCCATATGGATTTTAATAGTCTGTACATAAAAAAGCACCATTTCAGTTCAGTCATTGTATTCAAGTATACAGGTGCAAGACTGCCGGGAAAAGCTAAATATACCTTCCATCAGGGTGTCATTTATACAGAAGCACTTTGCTTCTCCAGCACACAAAGAATTAAAATTAACCGAGTTACAACAAGCTGGGTTAAGCACAGAGCAAGCACTACCTCCCGACACTCGCTTCCCCAAAGCTGCTGCTGCCAGCGTCTTGCGCCACCGCGTATCAAGCCTTTTTCTCCAGCAGCCTCTTCCAATTCCTTGTCAAAAAAGTTTAGAGAAGGAATTGCTGCTGGAGAGTTTCAGCGTTCACCAAAGGCCTGCTTACACAAACGGCAGATCTGATGAAGGCGGCACCATCTCCCCGGCAGAGCTCAGCGCTCCTCAGCTCTGCCCGTTCTCCCTGTCAGTCCGCTCGCGTCCTGCCCCAGATTTGGCGGAGGGAGGGGGGGTTTACCCTCAATCAAGCGTCTTGCAAGAACAAACACTCGTTCACAAGAAAATATCTCACGGATCCAGGTTAGGGCACCGTTAGAGAAAGAGTAGAGTCAATGGGGATGATAACAAATCGGTGTGATAACCGCTTAACCTGTCTGTGCCGTCGCAGTCAGCTGGCCTGGGGGTGCCCAGCCTATCTGCGTCGTGCAGGAGATCGCTAACCTGCATTAGGTTACAGCACGGCTCTTCTGTTTGCAATCAGCTCTCCGCTTGGCTTTCTAAGGCTCCTGCTTGTTAAATAGAAAAAGGGAAATAGAGCAATTGTGTAACACCTTTCTTTTTTTAACCTGAGACAGAAACTGCTTTTATTAGAGATTCTATGCCTGGTGAAAAACAGCCCTTTCTGGTTTATTTGTGCTTGTGGAAGTTACAGTTTTCTCCAGGACATATCTACTGCCCTACATTTTTCTCACTGATCTCTGCATTTTCTGGCTGTGTCTTCATTCAAGGGTGCAGAGCAGAACTTTTTTCCTCAAGTGAAATATTAACGCCACAAAAATCAAATGCTGAAATCGTTCCTTGACCCCAACATCACCTGGTATTAGAACTTTCCTCAAGCGTAGTCCAGTATATTTAGATTTGCCTCTTGTTCCAGCATCTCATACTCATCCAGCAGTTGCCACCTTTCTGTTCTTCTTTCCAGCCTTAAAACAGAGCAAGTGACTTCTCCTTTCCAGATTGTCTCCTGGATCAGCCCTCCTGTTTATCTCCCCTTACTAATATCCCATTCTTTTAAATGTCATTCTCCAGACAAGTTTTCATCTGTTCACATTTCTTTTACATGCTCCTATTTTTCAACTTTGAGCTCATCTCTTGTTTGGATGTTCTCTCTTTTTTTATTTTCAACTTCTGAACAGTATAATTTAAGACTCTGGTTACATGCTTTCCTATACAACTTTTTAGACTTTTAATTAAATTAATGGCAACTTTCCAAAACATCAAGAATTGCAATTTTTCAACCTAAGTGGAAAGTCTCTAGGAAGATACCAATTAATTCTTTTGCTCCAGCTCTGCAAATTATGAGTTTTATGTGAGAATCTCTGTGCAATTCGGTAACATGTATTATGCAGGTACTCACATTACTAAAAATGTTCTTTCTGGAGTTATAAATCTTCAGGTGATGGCATGGCTCAATTGAATGCAATGCAAATTTTTTCCAGTAACTTATGGATCCGAACTTCACACACACTGAATCTGGGCTATGACCTTCACTTTAAGAGCTGATGCAGTCAAAGAAACATATATCACAAACATCCATATCAGCCTCAATAAAATAGTGTAGGCACTAAAACATATCAGTAGTTGAAGGTTTGCATTCCAGAATACGTTTCATAGAACCATAAAATGGTTTGGGTTGGAAGGGACCTCAAAGATCATCTAGTTTCTAGTCCCCTGCCATAGGCAGGGACACCCTCCACTAGACCAGATTGCCCAAAGCCCCATCCAACCTGGCCTTGAACACTTCCAGGCATGGGGCATCCACAACTTCTCTAGGCAACCTGGACAACCCTCATCATAAAGAATTTCTTCCTTATGTTCAATCTAAATCTACTCTCCTTCAGCTTAAAGCCATTCTCCCTTATCCTGTCACTCCATGCCCTTGTAAACAGTCCCTCACCATCTTTCCTGTAGGCCCCTTCAGGTATTGGAAGGCTGCTAGAAGGTCTCCCTGGAATCTTCTCTTCTCCAGGCTGAACAACCCCAACTCTCTCAGCCTGTCCTCATAGCAGAGGTGCTCCAGCCCTCTGATCAGCTTCGTGGCCTCCTCTGGACTCGCTCCAACAGCTCCATGTCTGTCTTGTACTGGGGCCCCCAGAGCTGGATGCAGTACTGCAGGTGGGGTCTCACAAGAGCGGAGTAGAGGGGCAGGATCACCTCCCTCGACCTGCTGGTCACACTGCTTTTGATGCAGCCCAGGACACGTTTGGCTTTCTGGGCTGCAAGTGCACACTGCTGGGTCATGTTGAGCTTCTCGTCCACCAACATCCCCAAGTCCTTCTCCTTCGGGCTGCTTTCAATCCATTCTCTGCCCTGCCTGTAGTTGTGCTGTATTTGTCATTTCTGATGACAGAACACCAAAAAAATCCCACTAACCTACTTTTTAGCCCACAAACACCTCCATTAAACTCACTTTGCTAGAATCAGCTTGTAGAGGAAAGGTAGCAGGATGCACGGACACATGCAGGTCTCTTTTAATATATTAAGCTCTATTGGGCAGTTATGGACCAGGAATTCTTGTAAAATCAGAAAAAGACCTTGGTGCTGGCTCAGTCAGAAAGGCTGCCCCTGAACTGACTGGTTTTGGAAGAGGTGTGAAGAGGCCATATATGCACATCATGGATGTGGTTGACATTTCAACTTACAGCCCAAAATATCCATCAGGGAGTACAAAGCAATTATACACTCTCAACTTGACAAAGGGAGAGGCTGGAATTTGCTTTCCCAATCATTCAGTACTCTGTTTGCAAAGGGCCTGATATAACTCCTACGTATTACTAATAATCGGACTGATTTACAGTGATGGTTTAGGCTCAGAGAGACTCAACACCTGCATTTTATACGGGCATAGAGGATTTCAGCCTTGATGTACATTGAGGCTTTGAAACATGCTCTGAACATCAAAAAATCTGAGCTCTTCACTGGGACAGAGTTTGCATGAAGTTTGCTATTAACAAGGTTGTAAGTATGATGGGTTTGAGCTGTGCCACTGATTTTAATGGTAAGATTTTCATAGTCCACAATGAAACAGTCTGAAATCCTACTATATAACAGGTATACTTATTTTTCTATAATTTCATTAAATCAGCTTCTGTTCTCAGTTACCCTTGTATAAAATCAGAACAGGATTTGGGCTGAGAAAACTGAGAGTAAAAACTGATTTAGTGGTTTTTTGGGTTTTTTTAAGAAAACAAAAAGTATTGCAGGAAATAATCAGAAGACCGCCAGCTGAGCTCAATCCCTTTTGTTTTACAGGCTGGTAGTGTTTCAGACCTGACAGCCTCTGCAGAGGTACCAAATCCTGGTACCCCTCAGCTCTTCATGCTCTCTTCCCAAAAATGGAGAAGGAAGTCAGGATTCTTAGTGAAAAACCTGGCAGTCTAAAGTTAGGATACAGCACATTGCAGGCAGCAGGCTAAGAATACCAGGACAAAGTCACAAGGAGAGAAATAACAATAAAATACAGGAAATCTGACTCGCCCTCTGCAAGATTACCTAATTCTAATGTCACGAAGAAGAAAGCAGTGTGAACGTGCGTGCAAGAGATAACAGGCTGTCAAAGCACCGCTCCCGCTCAGCGCCAGAAAATTAAAGTTTGATTATACAATAGAAGCCGAGCTGATCCGAGAGCCGCGCCAGTGTCCAGTTCACCGTGCAACTTACCTTCACAAAGAGCTCAATTTCAGGGTCCTTTCCTTCCCCGTTAGCAGGAACAGAGTCTGTCATTTTTCACCCCCAAGGCTACCAGCTGATCTCCTGCTATTAAGTGGCAAAAAGGGGGTTTCAACTGCACGGTAGCGGGTAGGTTTCCCTTCCGAACAGCTCTCGCAAAGCTGTTAAAATATCATTTGTAATGATGAAGCTGGAAACCAGTGGAGAAAACAAGTTTGCAGCCTAATAAATAAATAAATAATAATTTAAAAACCAAACCAAAACAAAAAAGCAGGCAGCAGAGGAGCAGTCCCTGTTACGGCTGTGTAGTTCTGCAGAGCAACAAGTGCTGCTGTGCTCTGGTACGGTATCCTCATCTGTCAGAGCTGCCGTTCTCACTGCCTGCTCAAAATAGCCCAGAGCATAAAAAAAAGAGGGTGGGGTTAACTCACAGGGGAGGAGACAAGCTCCTGGTACCTACGGCAGGATCAGTCTCTCAGCAAATAGTTCTGCTCTTCCCTGTTTCCAGCGTTTCTGTCGTTCCCTCCCGTACCCCGCGGCCGGGAGCACCAGTGACAGGGGAAGGGGAAGGTCTGCAGCAGGCTGGTTCCATTGCTTTAAGCAACAGGGATGGGTTTTTACCTTCTTTTCTGAAGGGTGTTTGTCCTGCTTCTACCTGTTCAAAATCCTAATATTGTTCTTGCTAACAATGGTAAGGAAAAAAAAAAGAGCCTAATTTCTTCACCCTGTGCGTTGGTTGCTATGTTGGGGCAAGGAGCGTGCGGGAAAGCAGAGCTTTGCCTCGGGGAAAACCCCTGTGTGGTACAGAGTGGTACAGAAGCCAAAACTGAATGCTCTTAGGTGAGAAAAGCACTTGTGGTGCCACCACTCCTGATGGATTCAGGAGCAGAGGAACAGGAATTGGCTTACGTGGAAAAACGAAGAGCTTCAGGGCCCTGGGAAAATAAAATATTTCGGTCCCATATTTCTCAGCGTGTCCCTTGGGGTGCTGGTTGTAGAGGGCGGACAGGAGGGTGATGATATGCTGGGGTGGAGCATGGAAGAGAACTCCAGGGCCTCAGCCTGCTGTTGACACACCGTCGTCATCTCTACTCCCTTCCTTCGCGCTGCATTCCTCGCATGACTCAGAGGTCACCACACAGCAGCCCTGAGCGAGAGGTGGCACACGGCAGAAAGGCCTGACACGGCTCAGAGGCATGGAGGAAGGGAGCGACGGCACGGGAGGGGAGAGCCGGAAAGGCTAAGGGGTCGGGTAGGACCTGCTCCTCATTGCCATCGTGGCCTGGAGGGACTGGCCACCGTCGTGCCCTCCTGCTCGTGGAAAGTCCTTCCCTCACCTCTGCTCCCCCTGCCCTCTGCTCCTGCTTTGGAATGGCTGTCGGCAGCTTGCACGAGCAACTTCACCTTCCCCTTCTGACAGAGAGAGGTCTTTCGGGTATGGTTTTGACACAACCAAACCCTCGCCTTTCCCGAAAGTGCTCTTAGCTGCGTACTTTCGTGATGATCTCCGATTCCCTCCCGTGACCTGTAGGCATCTGACACGGGTCGAGGGCAGTGGCAGCCACCATCTCTGTGGCTCGTGGGGTAAGCTCTACAGGGATTTCCCACAGCGGCCGTTTCGCGCGCACTCCATGAAGCACCAAAATGGTTAATCAGTAAATCTCATTATGCTGTTGCAACTGTAATTACAACATAATCAACGTTATAATTAGTGTAAAAGTGTGCTTATGGTTTTTAGGTCTAATTAGCACTCGTTCGAATAACTGGAAGGTTAACTATAAGAGAATTAAGTGTTATTACTCCTTTGATTTCAAATCTTTTACATGTAATTTTTGGACTAGGTACATTAATTACCAAACATTTATACTATAATTATTCTTAGGCCCACAGGCAAACTTCCAAGGACATGAGCTAAGTGTACTTACATGTAGCAAAAAGAATCATTGCTTTGTAATTATATATTACAGTTATAAAAGTCTGCCAAAAACATAAGTATAGGCACCATATCGCTAAAATGCATCCCTAAATAGCGTATTATCAACTACATGATTATAAACTTTTGTCTTTGGTGAAAAATTGTTTTGCTTGAGCACCTCATGTGACGCCATGATTTCCCTTTAATGAGGGCTCCTGGAAACAACGGGAAATGGGTCGTCTTGAGCGAGGTTACCTGTAGTACCTCAGTGAAAATGCTGTTTTGATATAGACAAGTGCTTTGAACAATTTATATCACAGGAGTATATATATAAATATATTTCAGCTCTGGAAGAGAAAATCCTGCCGGCTATGAGAACAGTAAGGAGGTAATACCACTAATGCTAAACCAAAATGTTTAAATAAAATCAGCATTCAAGGTATCAGCACCTATAAGACCTGATGCACGTGACCTATTTAAATGTCTATTTTCAAATGAAAAAATGCGCCCTAGAAGTGCTACTTTTTTCCACTGGTAATAAAGGCAGCCCAGGGTAACAAGCTCAGATAAAGACATTATAATGGTCAGACAAATCCTGCTGTAATTATTAAGTAAAAGAAATCTGTGGCTTTAGTGCCTGATTTCTACGCACATGTCATCTCCCACTTCAGAAGTTGTACATGCCTCGCGCTTCTGAGAGTTAAACTCTAGATGCAGCAGTTTCGGTGGAGACTTAACGCGTCAAAACATTTAAAACCTTCCTTCCCAATTACTGTCTGGGTTTAGTGGTGTATTATAATCAGTTTGCAAGACGAAGATTATTGTGCTGAGGCTCGACAAAGCAGAAGGGAAACTGTGCAATACAGAGAAAGGGAGCTAAGATGCCCTGAAGCCATCTCCATCCTGACCCAGATATGAACTACCGCAGGAATGGGCCAGACCCCATCTGGTTCAAGATGTTTCTGGGCAGCAGTGCCCTTGGAAGGTTCCTTCACCCATGAGGCACCACCTTGCACTCATCCCCTGCCCCAGGACTTGATATGGGGTGCTCAGAGGCTACAGAAGCTGTAGTGCAAATACCACACATCTGGTATTCCAGCTGTGCTTTTAGGTATCCACGGAGAGAATAAGCCAGCCCACCTCAAAAAAACTCTGATTTTCAAAAATCTCCCTGCGGAACCCCTAGAAGAGACCAAGAAAAACAGAGTCCTTGTTCTTATAAATGCTGTGGTTTTTTAAACAGATTCGGAAAGCTGGATTTCAGATAAACATTGTAGGAGGCAGTGAGTAGGAGGAAATATATATATATATATATGAGGAAATATACATATATATACACACTACTTCAGGAACCTATTCATGCATTTACTGCTTCGTTGTCATATAAAACTGACTTATCACTTACATCTGGGTGGAACCTTTTTGACTACAATGGTTATTATTGCCTCCACAGCTCTTTTTTGTATTATGAAATCAGCTCTTTCTTTAGCCAAATTAAGGGTAAGAAACTGATAAATAATTAGTACACTCTCATTTTACTGCAAAGAATGAGTTGCTTACTTTGGCCTATCATTTTCTTACAAGTCAGAAGTAGCAGAGGCTTTGAGTTACGTACAAGAACATTTGACACTGAATTATGAACTCTTCATAAGCCAAGTCATTATAGTGTGAAGCTTATGAGATATATAAATGCATATGAGCACGTCATCCCATTAATAAAAGAAGAGGACAGCTTCAGAAAAGGAACAGCCACATCTCCACACAAGACCTCTATTGTAGGTGAACTCTGACGCACTATCAGCTTTCACGAGCCTGATCCAAGCTTCACTTCAAGCAAAGATTTGTCCCGAGGGGGTGAATCAGAGGCCAAGCATCCAGAATGTAATTCTATCATGGAGTTCTCCAGCAGACCGCTAAGTTACCAAGAAGGATCAGGGCACATAGGTCATCAAATCCCCCGGTGCCCTCTTGGTGCTGCCACCCAGGTCATTCTGTGAGAGTGGGGCATTACAAGTTTTATACGACACAGGTAACGTCTTTCATGTTGTGAATAAACTTCCATTACGGACAAAGAAAAGAAGTAAAATCTTGGTGCAGCTGCAGTAAATGGTATTTAGGGTATGATTTTACCTGGGAGTTATTTAACTGCTTAGTTGCCTAAAAAAAACCCCACAACTAAGCAGCAACCAGGTGCTAAACCAGCATGACTGAATGGGTTATGGAAGTCTATCTTCAGGGGACAGTTCTGAATTACTGGTAATTTGCAACTGCATTTATTGCATGCTAGTAACTGACATGCTACTTATTTAACAAATGCAAGGAATCAATCCAATAATTTAAATTTCCTTTTGAATTACAGTGTGTCATTACCAAGTTCTTGTTTGATCTTCAGAAAAATCATAAGGGATTTGTCTCAGATCTTTGGAGTCAGACTGCACGTTCCCCTCCCCAGATGTACAAGACATGCAAGGATGTACAAAGCTCTTCTCATTAGCCTCATGCCAAGGTTGGGTGAGCAGATATTTTCCCTCAACTCCAGAGAGGTACAGTGCCCCAAAACCCAGTGGTTTGATGGAAGAACTGTGATTTTGTTCCTTCTCATAAATTGTCCCACACTTAAGGGCATGGAACAAAAGACATCAAGTGATACAACAGGTGTGCAGCCTGAATGTCCCAAGAAACAGAAGGGGATGGCAAAGCCGGGACCGGAAAACTTCACATTCCCCTTGACTGGCAAATTTTAGATAGCTTGCTCTACATCCATCCCCCAGGCATTATGAATCCATCATAGCCATGAGTTACACAGCTCTCCTTTACCTTATTATGAAAATGCATTATTTTAGCTCTAAAGGTCTCTGGATGAAACTAGGCTGTTTAATCAAATGGTAAATCACTAGAATTAGCTCAGACAGGACTTCTGCAAAGTAAGTTCTAGTCCAAAAGCATGATATTTTATTCATATATAATTATGTTTTCACATGGATGCAGTACCAAACTTTGCCGTAACATTAATAAACCTTACCAACTTCAGGAGAAAAACCCACTGCTGTTCAGTGAGAAGAGGGATTTCTTTATGGATAATTATCCCAGCGCTCGCGTTGAGACAGTCACAGCTAACCATTCACAGGGAAGTGGCACTTAAAAGGTACAAAATCATCTCCTAATGCTTCATTCACTAGAGAGGCTTCTGGAGGACAGTGGTTTATTCCTTTATTTCTTTATTTTACTATCATTCCAAAACTGTCATTTCAATTAAAAACAAAAGATACTTCCAAAAAGGACTGAGACTGCTCTGGAAAGTGATATTGTAGGGGATACAATGGATAGCATTACAGATTGTCCCAACCTGCGGGCTACATCGATAGTGTAGTTGATGAAAGGAGGAATGTAGATATCGTCAGGTCTTGCGTTTCAAAATAAATCCTCCATACTGTTAAATGCGATGAAGAAAAACCACCACCAGGTAAGTGTGATGTACCTGTTATTGTTGACTCACTACTGTCATAGAACTAAAACCACATGATTTTACTTACAAGTCTGCAATGGCATAAGTAATGCATGGCCCTGTCTGAATTTACAAGTGTACTTAGTGCAAGTCCCTATTTAAGTTATTTCTGTTCATTTCTTGGTATGCTTCTTGTCAAATTAAGTCTAAATTAATTAGTATTTAAAGCATGTACATACAAATTAGGATTAAATCCCCCCAAGCAAAAGACCAGCACACAACACACTACTCCAATCCCAATTTATGAATTATTATTTACAGAAAGTGTTCAAAATGGCATGTACAACTCATGCAGATCTCAGGCTAGGTTTCAATTCCTCCCAGTAAATAAGGCCCAAAGAACACACAATTGCTGCTGATTTTGTTGGATACATTCGTGTTTCACTCTGTTGTTTGGCAAGCAATTTGGCTGAAAGCAGAAATTACTTCCTATATTCTGATGCACAGTATTTCTAAAAGATGAAGCCTTCAACAACTCAGTTTGAAATTACTCGTGACTCAGACTAGTTCCCATGGGTTCAAATGTTGCCATCGGTGACATTTAGCTGTGCCAGATGAAGCCATAAAGTACCTGCACAGCAGGTTACGTGCGTGGATCTGCACAGCAGATCACAGGATCATACTATTTGGCTTAAGAAAAGAGCTTCTGGCTTTTGGCTCTGATAAACCCATGCTTGTTCAGTATGAAATAGCAGGGATCAACATCTTTCCATCTCTCTTTATGACAGTGAAGTTTAACCTCTGCAGACATTATGGTCTACCTCATCCATGGCAGTGCTGTACACCTGGGTTAATGCAGCTGGCTGACCCTGAGCCTTACAGTGAACTGTAGAACTCTTCCATTCCCCTTAGAAAATCACCCTCATTCATTTTTCATTTCACCTTTTGGTACGTCTGTGATAAAGTTTCCACAAAGATCGCCAGTGAACATGCTCACTTTCCTTAGTGCATCACCTCAAGCTGTTATTAAATGAACGGTGGGTTGTTTGGGGTTTTTTTCCCTTCTTTCTTCAACGTGATAGTTCAATGTCTTGAAGCACCTGATGTTGACTTGGTGATATTTCATTTTAGTTTTTCTTTGCTTGAGGACCCTTTTCACTGTAGAGATAATGCAGACAACCAGGATGAATTGGAGCAACATGGTTAGTTAATCACAGATCTGAATCCCTCTGCTGCAACTATACTTTCAAGTTAGTAGATTTTCACTGGTGACCACTATGCACAGGTTATTAGGACTTCAGAGACCACATCCCACATCCTTATGTGAAAGACGGTGGTGACAACTCTTCCAGAAGAGCTTAGCTTAAGACTGAAAGCAAATCTTCGTGTGAAATTCAGCTCTGAGCACAGTCTGAATAGCAATGGGGTCTTGTTTAAGTCTTTCAGAATTGGGCATACTGGGTAGTGTAACTAGAAAGATGTAAGATTTTTCCTCTTAAATGGAAGATTTTCCAAAGATTTTATCAACTTTTCCCAAAATCACAAAATTTTCATAGAGCACATAGCAGGTATCGCTTTTATGAGGAAGGTGTTGGCCCTTGGTCACCCACTGCAATACCTGGAAGCAACCTCATAGATCACCAAAATGTCAAAGCTCCGTCGTCTTTGCAGTCTCACTCCGATGACGTTGGTGACAACTATGATACAACTCTGGAAAATGAACTAGGTTTTCCTGGGAGAAAAAGCGCTAATGAGATATGGAAACCTTTACTCATTATTAGCAATTTCTACCCATTCCTAGCCAAGCAGCAAGTGAGAGTTGAAGCCACACTAATTCATAAATATATATATAACAGTATCTCATGATGTTGGGAGAAACCTAAATCCCCCTGCGGAGGATGGCACCAATAAGAGACTCTCAGGTTATCTCTTGGTTACACGTTAACACAGAAAATTGACTTTCAGAGAGGAAAGGCAAAGAGTTCCAAAGGGTGATGTCAGGTGTGCTGTAAGGATTGACTCCTCTCAGCTAGATGGAAGCCACTGTGTGGGAGTTTCTACCACCACTGCTCATGCTGGGTCTCCTGACCAGAAAAAGATGACTTCAGTCTACAGAGCTACCAAACCAACAGTCTCTGCAATTATCTCATTTGCCATGAGAAACGTCTCAGTTAAAAAATAAATTAAAAGGTAATTGCATGTTCATATGAAAGGGAAAATGGCTAAGCAGTTCTAAGTGACCTTTTCAGAAAATCAAGTATATCAAATCAAAACTGGAGGCAACTTAGCCAGATCATCTATCAATCTTGCAGATATTATAAACTTTGCAGTATATTATAGCCAAAGCCCTGATTGATAGAAATTAGTCTGGCCAGGGATGTCAAAGACAAGAAGAAAAGCTTTTATAGGTATGTTAGTGATAAGAGGAAGATGAGGGAAAATGTGGGTCCACTCTGGAATGAAATGGGTGAACTGGTTACCCAGGATTTGGAGAAGGCTGAGGTACTCAATGACTTCTTTGCCTCAGTCTTCACTGGCAAGTGTTTGAGCCACACTGCCCAGGTCACAGAAGGCAGGGACGGGGAGAATGCAGAACCGCCCACTGTAGGAGAAGATCAGGTTCGAGAATATCTAAGGAACCTGAAGGTGCACAAGTCCATGGGACCTGATGAGTTGCATCCACAGGTCTCGAGAGCACTGGCGGATGAAGTGGCCAGGCCACTCACCATTATATTTGAGAAGTCCTGGGAGTCTGGTGAAGTTCCCGCCGACTGGAAGAGGGGGAACATAACCGCCATTTTTAAGGAGGGTAAAAAGGAAGACCCAGGGAACTACAGGCCAGTCAGTCTCACCTCCGTGCCTGGCAAGATTATGGAGCAGACCCTCCTGGAGACTATGCTCAGGCACATGGAAAATAAGGAGGTGATTGGTGACAGCCAACACGGCTTCACTAAGGGCAAATCGTGCCTGACAAATTTGGTGGCCTTCTACGATGGGGTTACAGTATCGGTGGATAAGGGAAAGGCAACTGACGTCATCCACCTGGACTTGTGCAAGGCATTTGACACTGTTCCACATGACATCCTTGTCTCTAAATTGGACAGACACGGATTCAATGGATGGACCACACGGTGGATAAGGAATTGGCTGGATGGTCGCACTCAAAGAGTTGTGGTCAACGGCTCAATGTCCAAGTGGAGAACAGTGACGAGTGGTGTTCCTCAGGGGTCGGTACTGGGACCGGCACTGTTCCAACATCTTTGTCGGCGACATGGACAGTGGGATCGAGTGCACCCTCAGGAAGTTTGCTGACAACACCAAGCTGTGTGGTGTGGTCGACACGCTGGAGGGAAGGGATGTCATCCAGAGGGACCTGGACAGGCTGGAGAGGTGGGCCCGTGCGAACCGCATGAAGTTCAACAAGGCCAAGGGCAAGGTCCTGCACGTGGGTCAGCGCAATCCCAAGCACGACTATAGGCTGGGCAAGGAATGGATTGAAAGCAGCCCGAAGGAGAAGGACTTTGGGGTATTGATTGCTGAGAAGCTCAGCATGAGCCGGCAGCGTGTGCTTGCAGCCCAGAAAGCCAAACGTGTCCTGGGCTGCATCAAAAGCAGTGTGACCAGCAGGTTGAGGGAGGTGATCCTGCCCCTCTACTCCGCTCTTGTGAGACCCTACTTGGAGTACTGTGTCCAGCTCTGGGGGCCCCAGTACAAGACAGACATGGAGCTGTTGGAGCGAGTCCAGAGGAGGTCACAAAGACAATCAGAGGGCTGGAGCACCTCTCCTATGAGGACAGGCTGAGACAGTTGGGGTTGTTCAGCCTGAAGAAGAGAAGGCTCCGGGGAGACCTTATAGCACCTTCCAATACCTGAAGGGGCCTACAGGAAAGATGGAGAGGGACTGTTTACAAGGGCATGGAGTGATAGGACAAGGGGTAATGGGTTTAAGCTGAAGGAGGGTAGATTTAGATTACATGTTAGAAAGAAATTCTTTACTGTGAGGGTGGTGAGGCCCTGGCACAGGTTGCCCAGAGAAGCTGTGGATGCCCCTGGATCCCTGGAAATGTTCAAGGCCAGGTTGGATGGGGCTTTGGGCAACCTGGTCTAGTGGAGGGTGTCCCTGCCCATGGCAGGGGGGTTTGAACTAGATGGGCTTTGAGGTCCCTTCCAACCCAAACAATTCTATGATTCTATGATTCTATAATTATTATAAACCAGGAAAAAAAATACTATAACTAAACTGAAAGGAAATCCAGTCATGCAAATTCCATAGTGAAATGCTTCCTAAATCAAAGAGGAGGACTTAGATCAACTGGAATTAATACATGAGGGAATAGTTTACTATTGATAGGGCTGATACTGCCACCTATTTTTAAGACTTCCTAATACTTTCCCTGATTCAATTCAAATACTTTCCCTATTTTCAACTCAATGTAACTTTTGCCAGACTTTAAAAGAGGAACTCTTCAGCAGAGGTGTCTGCCACCAAAGCGCTTCAGACGTCAAAAGGCTTATCCTCCAATGCAATCAGCCACTGAAGTCACTGTTCCCCCAAAGTCTACAGTTTAAAACAAAAGACAGGCAGAGCTTGAAAAGGAAGCGAAATGCAAGGGAGTGACCTGGTTTCCCCAAAACCAACAGCAAGCCTAAGAATGGACTCCTGAACTCCTCAACGCCAGCTTAGTCAAACCATTGTCAAATAAAATGACGTTTGTTTTTCCAAGCATTCAGAATTCCATCATCGCACAGTACACTCCCTATACACATGATTTTGTGAGTATATACGCACAAGTACAACATTCTTTTACACAAAAATACAGATATTCTGCAGGCACACTTCCAAAGACATTCCACCAGCCCACCTGTCAAGCTCTCCTCGGAAAACCTGCTTGGAAAATCTGGCCTTCAGTTTGTGGGGTTTTTTTGTTTGTTTTTTTTTTTAAAGTAGAACTTGGTTAGAACTTGGTTACTTCCCCATGAGCCATGAGTCACACAGTCCAGTGTGTGTCTTTACTTGACGAGTTAATTGTTAAGTGGAATTCAGCAGCAGAATGTTCTTTGGTTGCATATTTGCAGGGACTTGGAGAACACCATCTCCTCCCTCGCTGGCAGTCGAGGAGGGAATGCCAGGGCAGCTGTGCTGCTCGCTGGGCTTTTATACCAGTGCTATTTTTAGCTGTTATCAGCCGCAGTGCGCAGGGCCAATCGTCGCCTGATGCCTGCAAGAAACTCTGCTCTAGTCCAAACTTCATTCTCTGCAATCTCACAGGGAGGAGCCAAATGACTGTGAATTTGCTGCTCTAAACTTCTGCTGTTCGTTATACGGGCTCATTAACACACGGCAAGGCATTAGCACAAAGTACACGAATAGTTAGGACCACGATGAAATTACTGACTCAACAGATAAGCACTCTGCCTACATTTGGTGAAAATAAGTAAATTTAAAGTGCCTCATAAAGTCTAATAAACTATGCAATCCTGCAGTATGATATACATATATATATAAAAAAAAAACCCAATCTGTGCGTTTTTTACAAAGGTATTCTTTTTTACGTCAGCTTGGAACTATGCACTATGTAACTAGAAACCACTTATTGCTGATTATTTACAAATCCATGTCCTCAGTGAAGGGAAGAAAGACTGGAGCTCTTCAAACTAGGTCACATGGTGTATAACAAAGTTTTTTATAGTGGACCTGTGTCCAGTGTATTTGTGCAGTATCTTTCCATAGAGTAACTTTAGGCTTTGAGAAATTGATGGTGGGGTTAGCCTGCTCAGACATAGACCTCCAGGGCCATGTTAGATGCCCTGGAGTATCCTGCCCAGCCTTCAGCAGTTGCTTTTCACAGGAACATGTAAAAGCACTCAAATCACTTCCCCAGCTGAGAAAACTGCTCTTTCTCGCATGGCACCTGGTCAGATTTATCAGGTGACCAGAGTTTCCCCATTAGTTGATTATACCACTTAATGACTGACCTCCTAGAAATTTAGACTGGATGAATTCTTCCAGACAGTCTATATTGGGGGTTTAATTCAAATAGGTTCTCTCTGAGGTTTGTGCACACACATTTCTAGCCAAAGTAAGAATTACTCCTTCTTCATATTCAACACCTATTCCAAAGTAGAAACAAAAGAAAAAAACAAGCAGTTCGGACGAGTGCTCAAGAAATTTTCTGTCTGGCAGACAATCATTAAAACATGCTTAATAAATTTTACACAGATGAATCCCCAAATCCAAACAATCTTCGAACTGCACATACAGGGTATGCATCAAAGCATCTCGAGTAATATCCTGTCTGCACTGAATCAGTGCAAAACACATATCCATTTCAGCACAGCTTACATTTTCAGCCTGAGCATGCTACTATTTGGAAATATGCCTGAAATCTCAGAGACCCACTGAGCAGACAGTATATTAACCATGATCCACATTGAAGCACTTGATTTAAAATACATGCCCTGTAGCCCTTTATGATATTCTGACAAATTTATTTTTCTTTAGTCCTCAAAATGACAAACACATAGACTGAAACATTAGATAATGAAATTAAAATATAGCAATTAATTTCTTATAGCTTCATACCTTACCTCCAAATTTATCCACGATTTCTCTATATGATAACACGTTAAATTAGTTAAGCTATCTTCATAAAGCAAAGGATGGCATTTTTGTGTTGTCCACTGAACCTCCTCTTACTTAAACAGTATGATTCTTCTCTAAAGGTTCATCACCTTTTTTTTAAAAAAAAAGTCCTGCTTTCTATTCTTATTTTTCCCAAAGAATTGAAGTATTTAAGTAGAAACATAATTTTATTAATTTAAAATGACTGAGAAAAATGTGAATTAAAGTTCTTATATGCTAAAACATCAGGCATGTGGTTTATACTTTTCGTGGATAAGCATCAGATCAGCATGCTGCAGCACTGAGCTCTTGGATAATTTTATTTTTTTTAAACAACTGGGATATGAGTGTGCAGTCTTCATTCTTAATGGGCTTTCTTGATGGCCTGTGAAAAATCCCATGATATGTGCAAGAAAGGATACCTCCCATGCCTGAATTGCGCTATGAGATAGATATAGATGTATATATAAAAGCTTAAAAAAGGACTCTTAGGTCAACAAGTCTACTCTATGAAATTCAGGATTCCTGAAGTATTTTCTACAGTACTTATCTGGAAAGTTCCTAGCTAATAGACATTAAAATTAGGAAGAATTTCTAATGACATTGTGGGGGGGGAGGAACCACTTTAAAAATTTAAATTATTTCTCCTGGTATTCCTGTTTACTGAGGACTTGCCAGTATTATTTAGACACTTCACTGACCAGGCACACGCCATTTCAGGCTAACAGAGACCATCTTGCCATGAGGGGCCACCAAAGTATCAGTGTTACAGATAAGGATGCACATATTTATAGAGCAAGTATAAACGTGGGACAAGTATAAAACACTACTTCTGGCCAGATTTTTAATCAAATGGTACAAATACATGTGAGCAGAGGTTAGAAGAGAGATCAAATACCTATATATTCAGATGCAAAGCTTCCACTCCTTCCATTTGCTTCTCAATCAGTCCTCAAGCTACAGGGATACAGTGTCGAGCTTTGGATGCCGAGATTTCCCAAAGAGCAGTAACACAGACAAGGGACCAACCCCATTCAAATACCAATTAAGGATCCAGAGAGAAGCCCTTTGAAGTTGTTGAATTTAAGATTCAGGAACCTGTGAGCACTCTTAACACCCATGGGAGAATTACGCCCTGCTGGTGCTCTGTAGGCAGACTAGGGAACCTTACAATGATGTTAGAAAAATATGATTGCTGCTGAACGGAAAACAGGTATCAGGATAAGTGAAAAACTGTGTGAGACACCAAGAAATTAATGAAGCTTTTTCTGACTGTCTCTAACATGTTTACATCAGGTCATTTCACCTCAAATAGAATGAGGTATTTACTTAAACAATCATAGGTATCTTAAACCAGGAGGTTATTAAAAGAATCTTTTTTTGCTGCTTGTTTAGTCTAGCTATAAAGGTAGAAACAATCTGAGACAGGATGCAGCTGTGGAAAAAAAAAAGGCACCTTTGTGAAAAGAAGATATGTGCAGAAGGGAATTATTCTGACGCCTGGAAGAAATGGAGACAAAAGGATCGGCTGGTTTAGTCTAAAAACATCTGAGGATGTCTAGGCCTAAACTGATTTTAAAAAGCACAAAATGAAAGGATGAATGCTAATGAACCATGGCACAAGAACAAGGATGTGTGAGCTGCACATGAGTAAATGTCATTTGGAAATTAGAGTAAGGTGTCAAACCATCAGAGCAGTGACGTTTTGAAACAGATTTCCAAAATGAATAATAATGGCCACTTAGTTTTTAGGTCAACCTTGATAAGTTTATGAATTATGTATTATATGATGAAGCTGTCTGTGACAGAAAAGGACTCTGTTTCATGTCCCAAAAGGTCACCTCCTGTCCCATGAAATTCTTTTTAGATTACCAGGGGGGAAAAAAAAAAATCATCTTGGTGAGTGTGCAAAAATTTTTACCTTTCTGTGCCTCATTTTTTATAAATATAGAAGTAGGAAAATTATGTCTTTCTCTCTGAAGATACGTTCTCAAGTTTTATTTCATGACCAGCTGTAGACTGCTTTGAGGTGACTGCATGGGGCTGTAACAGAAAATCAATTAACTCACGAATCAAAATCCTGGTTTCAAACACTGCTTCCCTGTACTGAAACCAGACCTCTGCACTAACCGATTCACTTCTCATCTATTCCTAACTGTATCATTATAGCTTCATGACGGTCACTGACATCTTACAACATAAGCAGAGATGTACCGACAGTAAAAAGTCAACCATAATTGTATTATTAATTGACATAAAAAGGATCATCTAGAGGTCTAAATATAAAATTCACACCTGCAGATAAGAAATCAATGACTAATTTTAAAGTGACATGCTGCCTCCTATTTTTTTTTCCCCAAAGACAGTGGTTTCATACAGGTTTGTAACATTTACCATTAAGCACTTGTAAGTATTAAAAAAAATTCCTACTGATACAGAAAAATATTCAGGTGTTCCTTTTCAGCCACAATCACAGTGTATGGGAGAACACTGAAAATATTTCTAATGGACCAGTAAATATAGTTGCAGAAGAGTGGAAAATACAGGGTCTTATGACCCAAAGAAACAAAGCAGATTTTCTTTTCACAATTAAAATCTTAAGCTGTGTTTGAACTGGTACCTAGAAATTATACTGTGGAGTTTGGGATCCTGCTGAGCACACCGAAGGTTAGTACTAAGATAAAATAAACCTGTTCGCCTTCTACGACAAAGTAACCTGCTTAGTTGATGTGGGGCGAGCAGTAGACATTGTCTACCTGGATTTCTCCAAGGCTTTTGATACAGTCCCCCACAGCCTCCTCCTAGAGAAACCGATGCGTTGTGGTCTCCACAAGCAGTCCATGCGGTGGGTGGGCAACTGGCTGACAGGATGCATGCAGAGGGTGGTGGTACATAGCTCCTTTTCAAACCGGCAACTGTCACAAATGGGGTCCCCCAGGGATTAATACTGGACTTGGACAGGCTGGAAGAGTGGGCTAACAAGATCCTTATGAAGATCAACAGGGGCAAGTGTAAGTCTTGCACCTGGGAAAATGTAATCCAGGAGTGCAGCACAGGCTGGGATCCACCTGGCTGGAGAGCAGCTCAGTGGAAAGGGACCTGGGGGTCCTGGTGGACAACAAGCTCAGTAAGTGAACAGTGTGCTGCAGCAGCAACGAAAGCCAACAGGATGCTGGGTCACATCAACAAGGGCATCACCAGCAGAAATAAAGAAGTCATTATCCCACTCTACTCAGTGCTTGTCAGGCCATACCTGGAATACTGTGTCAGTTTTGGTCCCTGCTATACAAAAAGATGTGGACAGGCTGGAGAAGGTCCAGAGGAGGGCCACAAAGATGATCAAAGGACTGGGAAGCCTGTTATATGAGGAAAGGCTGAGAACTGGGTTTGTTCAGCCTTGAAAAAGAAGGCTTAGGAGTGACCTCATCACCATGTTCCAGTACTTAAAGGCTGGCTACAAAGAAGATGGAGACTCCCTTTTTACAAGAAATCACATGGAAAAGATGAGGGGTAACAGGTGCAAGTTACTCCTGGGGAGATTTCAATTGCACACAAGAAGAAAATTGTTCACAATAAGAACAGTTGGCCATTCGAATAATCTCCCCAGGGAAGTGCTGGATTCCCCAACATTGGACACTTTTAAGACTCGGCTGGACAGGGTTCTGGGCCATCGTGTCTAGACCGTGCTTTTGCCAAGAGGTCCCTTCCAACCTGGTATTGTATGATTCTATGACTGAATTAAAACCTAGTAAATTCAGTTGGCTTTTCTCTTCTACTATGGTGTCTGAAATAAAAAGTAACTACAAAACAAATACAGTTGAAAGAAAAAAATACATGGGGGTTGCTGTTAAGAAAGGATAAAGGTTGACTGAAATTAAAGAAAGTGCTGGTTCTCATTCTTGGAAAGATGCTAAAATGTATCAGATGATTTTATCTGATTAAGTTAGACTGTCCAACATTGCAATGTTGATTCACTGTTGCACTTCAACTGTTGTTGAGTGTGGACACTGAAAAAAAAAAGGAAAATTAAATAGCTTAAAAAACCTAATCAATCTGGAGTTTGTTTCTAGATACTCGTTATCAGAATTAGCTGCTAATCTAATCTAGTAATCCAGACTTTGTACTTAAACTGTCACTGGTGGCATTCAGTTTATTTAACTTCAGGTGCCTATGCCATTGTATCCAGTGAAAGTTTATGGCTTGATTCAGTTGCCTAAACCTAGATACCCAGCAGCGTTTGAGAGGCTCTAGGATAGCTGAGGATATCTGTAAACATATATGAGAAAGGATCTATGGGAGACCTGTGGTCTTCTGCAGAGGCAGCTGGAGGCCAGGAGGGAAGCCCTACGGCATGTAAAGCAGCACTGGATGCCTATGATTGGAAACCTGAATCAAGCCCCTACTTGATTCAACAAATGGAGTCTACAGAACGACTAACCTCACCCTACAGCTGATGCCTACACTTGGTCACATGAATTAACACCCCACTGCGCTATTTTAGATGGCTTTTTTTTTTGCTGCAAAAGGAGCCCAGATATCCTGCAGAGATGTAGTTAACAGCTTACAGACACACGTTAAATCGGGTGAGCCAAATCCAACCCTTGATATATAAAGAAAACAAAGAGCAGAGCAGAAAAGCAGCTTTCCTCTTGCAGATTCCAAAATAACTTACATATATCATTACCAGTTGCTTTGCAGGGACTATCTATTACTTTGTGTTTGTAAAACATCAACCTCAGAAGAGCTGCTCTTTAGGTACTTCTGCAATAAACAATTAAAAATATTACAAATCCCTCTATACTGGACAGAAACCATTTAACAGCTGACAGTCCTGCTACACAGATAAGTTGTCAGAGACAGCAAAAAAAGTAATCAATCCACAAATTCAAACCTTTTCCTCTCCTAAAATGCAACAAAAGGAACTGAGATGTTACAAAAGAACACAACAAACGAGCCTAGGATAACAGTCTTATTTTCAGAACATCAAAGAGGGAGTCACAAAAAGAAAATTACAAGAAAAAGAAAGGAGAAAATAAATCCCATCTTAATTTTCCCTCAGTATGACCTACATATTTACATTGTGTTTGCTGTCGCTGCAATCACTGTGCTGTAACGATTTCCTATACAATACAGGTCCATATTTTGAAGCTGTTGCTACGTTACTTTGCTACACCCAGCCACAGTCGCCGCTGGAGCCAAAGGCTGGAGGTGGCACAGGAGTGTCAGATGAAAATTGATTCACGGACCTTTCCGGAGGCAGGAAAGGTGCACGAGCAAGGCACGGACTCAGTAGAGGTCAGAAGCAAGACCCTTTACCCTTTGTATCCAAAGGCTTAAGCAAACTGCAGTGCCCCACTGCTAAAGCACGTGTTCTGTTCATGATAGTTGGGGAAGTGGATGTTATCTGGAAGAGAACCGCCATTCGCTAATCTTTTCACACATGCACGCAGAGTAATTCAGATAAGCATAAATCAAGCTATGAAGAGACCCACAACAGTCTTCCTCCTCAGAAATAAGGTTTACATGTTAAGATTTAAGAGATAACCAGTCTACTATCCCCAACAGGGTATAGGAGGTAGACATAAACCCATGTTGTGGCTGCGTAGTACGGTGTGGAGGTATTACAGGTGTATCTCTAGTCTCTGAGTTAGTAGAGCAAAAGCATTGGTGATGGTATCCTTCACACCAGATTTATGTCGGAGCAATTCCCTCACTTCAAAACCATACTGTTTTCAGTGACAGGTGATCAGAGTCTGATCACCTCACTAAGAGAAATCTAACGCTCTTCAAGTCAAATGGCAGGCGCAAACTGTGCAATAGGACTGCGTTACAGCTGCTTGTAAACGGGCGAGTAATACATGGTTGAGACCATTACAGAAACATTTATTGGGAAAATACCAGGGCTAGAAGATGAACTTTGTAATCCTAAACAAAATGTTAAAGGATACACAAATACACTAAAATACAGCAGATAAAGTGTCCTGAGTTGGACAACTGATGAATTAAAGAGGCACTTGCTACAGAAATTTTTATTGGCATTGCCAAACACACTACCTGTACATGAAAACTGGAGCTTAAGAAATATATAAATTAACTATAGAGAGCCTGGAAAAGATCAAAAAAAACCCTAAACCAAAAAACAGCCCCAAACCCCACAACACACCAAACCACACAAAGTTTAGAAATGATGACTCAAGCTTGAAGGAAGGCTGAAGGAATTGAATTTGTTTTGTCTAGGAAAGCAAAAACTGAAGGAAATTTGATATCTGTCTTCTAATACATAAAGGACCTATCTATTAAAAAGAAAAATAGCATAATTCAAAGCAAAAGAATTTTAATAAAGGAACATTTTTGTCTCTGGAAAATAATTTTAAGCCTTGACGGAGATTAATTGGTGTATGTGTTGAATCTGCATCACTGCATCTGTAGGGATGGTCTAGATAAGACTGAGAGCTGGATGACATCTTATCACTTGATATTCCAGACTTGTATTTCTATACTTAATTGTATGTGTAAACTATCTTAAGTAAGACTATTTGCAGTGAAAAACTTCTATTCATTTCATTAAAAAGATCAAAAAAGTATCACTTTAGGATATTGGCTCCCCATTAGACATTTCTTGTTGTGCACGTTAGCTTCAGCACGTTGCATCTTGGTCTATAAATCTGCCATAGCTGGAGAATGCTAAATATAGTTCTGGGATGTTTTCCTTGCTCAGGTTACTCAGTTAACACTATTTAAAAGGTGATTTATGAATCATTTAACCTTTTTCTAAGCTTATTCATAAGACAAAAATAATATTAGCTTACTTCCATTACATTTATTGTAAAAATATTTTTAAAAGCAAAAATGTCATAAAAAGCCAAATTACTATAATTTTATGTACATATAGAGAGGTACACCTGCCATCTCACTCCAGTCAGAACTCCTTTTACTACCTGCAAACCTCAGTGGAGAAGATACGGCTTAACACCAGCCTTATGTGCTGTACTGGAGTCAGTTAAAAGACTACCCGGCTTGCATTGCTAAAAGATATTTGGATATCCAATTAGGCTTGCAAATATCTACCACCCCAATACTGCAAGTACAGTTGTTCGTAGACTATGAGTGCAGTAAGAAATCTGTGTAGTTGAAAATATGAAAAACATATTCTCGTTAATGTCGATATCCATCCCCTTATTTGAAAGCTCCTGCAGGACTTCCTACTGAACGCTACAAATGTTCATCTGTTCTGGGTATTCTTTTATTTTTCATTTGCTTCTACAAAACACTCAGTTCCACTCGGCAAAGCACCAGCTTAACCATTAACTTAAGACTGGGCGTCCATGTGGTAACACTACAATTTGATTCTGCTCTTTTCAAATAAAACATGCTAAAAATTAGCTATGTCCTGTAACTTCATGTTCTAAACCATTAATACAAATTTTTAAACAAAACTTTCTCAACAGATACCAATATGCTCCATAAAACAACAGAAAAGCCAACTTGATGGGAAGGAGCATGATTTTTGCAGTGATACAAGCAATCCATCTCACTGTCCCTGTTAAGAACGTGGTCTGTCATTCGTAAGAGTTCAGCTCAACTTCGGGAGGCAGTAGAGAGCTAGGACAGAGCTGTGCCACCAAGTTAGAGCCCTCAGACCTTCCTGACTTGGAAACAAGGGAGTGGGAAGCATCTTGCAGGGAAAAAAAAAAAACACAAAACAAAACGAAACAGAAATGTCTTTTCTTTCCCAGGTAATAACTTCAAGAAGTTTTACTAAAAGATGCAATAACCCCAATGGAAACAGCTAAAAGTTTAAGCTCTGATGTGCAGAGAAGATAAAAGCAGTATCTTTCTCAAAACAACATTCTTAAATGCTGCACTGGTATCCAGTGAAAGGACATGAGGCAACGGGCATAAATTGAGATACACGAAATTCCATTTAAACATAGGAAAACACATTTTTACCATGAGGGTAGGACACTGGAAGAGTTGCACAGAGAAGCTGTGGATTCTTCGTCTTTGGAAATACTCAAAACCTGACCAACTATCATGTTCCTATCGAAAGCTACAAATGTTCACCTACATCTGCTGTAGGTGATCCTGCTCTGAGTAAGGAGTTGGACTAGATGATCTCCAGAAGTGCCTTCCAGCACTGCAGTGATTCAACATGCACGTTCACGGTGCTAAACCTCTGCATTCAATTTGTATTGTGTGCATAACACAAGGTGTTTATTGCTCGGGGTAAAGAATTACCTTCCTTCTTTAGGATCTGTGCTCCTATGGCACAAATGTGTACAGAGAGGGTATAATCTGTAGCCAGTCTCAAGTCATCGATAATCCAGAAGGGCAATTACTTTCTTCCAAAAAGAAAATAGAGGCACAATTCTTTAAGTAACAACTCAAGCTTCAGGAAAACAAAAAGTTAAAATTTTTCAAAGAAACTCAACATTCAGAACACTGTGCACAGTGCTAAACAGGGAAATACAGCAGACAAGTGACAAGGTTGGACCTCTGAGCAATAGCTACAATTAGGTCAAGCTGTCCTACACACACAGTCACACACAGTAACATAGCCTCTATGTCGGTCATATTTCTGTTCAACTTTCAAAGGCTTTTGTTTGAAGAAATCACAATGTTATTGAAAGGGCATTAAGGTGGCTGTGACAAGCCTGGACACGCTGGATTCACACAAACATCTCCATGTTGGTACATGCTATGTTCTGCTATTATAGGTACAGGGAATTCCTTGATGAAAGCCAATTTTTTTTACCTTATGGCACACCCTGAAAGAGCCCACTGACGACACCGTTACCAAGTAATCAGTGAAAGATGAGTTAAAATGTTTTAAAGATTTCCTTGGTGTCTAATAACACAGAATGGACTACATGAAGTTAAATTTATGTTCTAGGCAGTGCACTGCAACTAAGCCAACTAGACTATAAGTTAGATACCATTTCATTTGCCCGCTTTCTCTGATTTTCTCTGCAGCGACCTCCGTCTGACACTTTTCCAGCCACTGCCAGAGATTTATTAGTGCTACAAATAAAGGAAGGAATAAATAGTGGCAGAATTGTCATTACCACTATTGCCTTATAGCAAAAGGTCCTGCTGTCACTGTTAATGTCTGCAGAAAAGAGCAAATCCAGAAGATGAGCCCAATTTCAGAGCAACACTGGCCTCAGGTGGACTAGAGACCATACGAGAAGGGAACTGTCTATGCATAACAGCCATTGACATGACTGAGAGATTTGGTTCCTACGTGCAAGAAGTGATAGCCGTCGGGTATTTAACAATTCTTGTTACATATTACTCTATGACCTTCCATTTTATAGGCTGACTTTTGCTATCTAAATAATTAAAGATAATCAAAGCTGGATTTGCAGTCTATGGAGTTAGTGCTTTATTACCTTGATACCAGAAAGAAAGAAAAGCAAAAATCCAAAAATGAAATGTCATCAATTTCTCCAGGAATAAAATGCTGCCGTAGGAGTTGAGTTCAACCACCCACAGTGCCCTGTCCATCGGGCCTCCAGCTCCTGCTGGAGGAGGATCACAGCATGGATCACCTGAAAGCCTCATGTCTCATCTTCCAGCCAGGCAAGGATGTCTTGGGGCTCCAGGACATCTCAAAGGCACTTATGTTTTGGCAAGTAAATAGAGTTCAAAGTTTGTGCGTCTCTCTAGATTAGCTGATAAGCCCCTTTATGGGATATTCAGCTACTCTGCACAACAGAAGCAAGGAAAAAAGACTTCCTCAATCCTTCTCTGTGATAGTTCTTTTCAAAATGCCCCTCTTCTCACTTTTCAGAAATCCAACCCCATCATTTCCACTTGAATGGGAGCATCTGCCCGCAATTTCATACAAGGTAATCAGCATCTCATACTAATGCAAAGGTTATAGTTTGTTCTTCCTTAAATAACCTAAATTAACCAAATGCAGACATTGCTGAAGACACTTCTCACTACGTGTGGCAACAAAACCTGTCATCCTGCTTACAAAGCACCTGTGGAACTTAGGAACAGATTCTGATAATTTTATTTATGTTGAAAAGTGACAAAGTTCACAAGACTTCTGTTGAAATAACAGTATTACACTCATGGTGTATGGTCCTATTCAAGGGAAACAAGAGCTTGAAAATTTATCTCTTATGACTTAAAAAGGAGGAACTGTCACATCTGTGTTACAACCAAATAAATATGGAGAATGATTGAATACAACAGTTTTTATGAAGGGAAGTATAGCAGTTATTTAACAACACAGGTGTTTATGGTTTAGAAATTCAAGTAATACTTTACAAGGTTAGAGAAAGTGTGCAAGTCCCCTCAGTAATCTATACCTAACTTGAAATTAATGAAAAATACATGTTAAAATTGTCACAGAAATACATTAATCTAAACATTGACAGACATAAAAGAAAGACCTCTTTCAGGGATGAGCATTTGTGGAAATTTTATTGCCATTATTTAAACTATATATTTTGTTTTCTTCATAGCATTAATAACTATCACTTTTGAGCTATTAGCTTCTAGATAGATAATGATACACAGGGATAGCCGAACTAGCTTAACTAAACCAGTTCAAGTAGTAACAGTCTAGCTGTAACAGCATGGAGATTTCACAGAATAAATTAATTACAGCAACAATTAGAATACTTTCACAATACCCAGAGTTCCACTTGCAGTGGAGAAATCCCAGGTATGTCCACACAACACCAATCTTCTCTTTCTGTGCCTTAAGATGTAAGAGGCAAGCGAATGGCTTGGCCCCCAGGAAGCAGAGTTGGGAACAAAGTGGCAGCTAACTGTATTTTACTGATTTGGAAGACACATAGGTTGATTTGAGGTTTAAATTTAGTGTATTCTTAGGAGCACACCCAAAGTCTTACCTTTACAAACAGGAAAATGTCATATTCTTCCTGAAAGTTGTCAGTTTCTCCAAAGTTATTGTTAAGGGGGAACCTGAGGGAAGTTGAAGAGTTGGAAGAAGTGCTCTGGCTCCGCCGCAACTGGAAATTCGGAGGAAAATGCATGTTTCTCTCAAACATCATGCCCTCTCTGTGTTTATCTTCCAGAGCTGGGCTCATCAGATCCATCTCCTGGTATGGGTGGTTTTCTTCAGCACCATGGTGAGATGAAGAACTATCGTCCCCATCAGCCCCATGTTGAGAGGCCACAGAATTACTACAGCTATCTTCTGAGCTCTCTTGATCACTATCCATGCTCTCTGGGATAGTAGTGATGGAAGAAGGAGATGCTGGCTCTTCGTGGACATGATCAAAAAGATTATCCCCTTTGTCTTCCTCAGAGTCTGGAATCTCATCGATATTGGTGTTGTTAACATTTTGATAAACATTGGTAAAGCCCTGATCTTCCATGACTGCTGGCTGCTGAGTTTTGCCTGCCTTCTGGTACCTTAAAAGACCACAATTAACGTAAGATGTTGACAGACAAGCGCTCTTTAGGAGGACGCAGAGTCTGCGGTATGCTTTCTGAATGCTTTGCTACACATGGCAGATCTCCAACAATCATTTACTGAGAGCTTTAAATCAACAACTACACTTCCACTGAAGTAAAAGATAGGGCTGTCTCACTTTTAACCCCTTTGTCGATCTGACTGCTGGTAACTGTATCTTAGGAGCTGTAATCACTTGTTCTTCCAGATATAGCCTGGCCAAGTATAGTGAAAAACAGCTGAAGCACCGATCAGTACTAGAAAGCTATGGTAAAAAATATGTATTCTTTCACAGGAAGTCAAAAATAGTTTTACCGGAAATCTTATGTACATTTTGTGTAAAGAGGTAGAAATGCAGACTTCACCCATTTACTTCCATTTTCAACATATAAAAGCCTAGCTTCAAGGAAAAGCATGGCAAAACTGCCTCAAAAGTACAAGCAATCATGCACAACGTTTCAGTGGTTACAACAGCATCAACAAATTATGATCATTTATAAAAAACTACAAATAAAGAAATTATGAAGTGGTATATCCAAGAGAAAAAGGCATCAAACTTGAACTCTTTCCAGTTTTGCCACCGGTTCACTTTAGGGCCTTGAACCACTCACTTCACATTTAGCAACTTCATCCTCTCATCTATAAACTAGGGCCAAAACTGTAAAAAGTCTTGTGAGCTGCCTTGGAATCTAGGAAAAGAAAGCACTGAATAAGTGTTAACTAGTATTACATATACTTAATATATCACTTACTTATAATCACATTTAGGTTATATAACTTCATGTCATAGGACATCAACCCAAGTTTCCAAAGTTGGCTTAATGCCACTTCACTTTACCAATCTAGTTAGCCACCTTGTCTATATAGTTATTCTTCTCTAAAGAACGGAGACACACACAAAACTCCACAGAACCTAAAGCAGATGAATACTTCCAGCTTCAGCATAAAATGAACTGCCCTCTTAAAGACAGATACACATTCCAGAGCATCTGAAATCAATGGAGCTGAAACTCATTACAGATACAAATCTGAATTTATCAAAGTTATAAGAACCTCAGACCTCATTGACCAAAAGACTTTCAGTCTATATGTTTACTGCATCTGGATTATGTAGATTATTATGAGAATTCTTAGAATCTAATTATATTTAACCTTTTGGGTTTGAGCCAAAAGAAAAAATAAAGGTTTTCCTCCTGATCCCATCCCTGTAACCTCCCTGAGAGGTAACTGCCACAGACAGGTTGGATTTCTAAAAGAAACACAGAAGAGATGTCAGAGAGAAAACCAGTGAGCCAATTAAAAACTTTTACAACTTCAACATTTTAAATGAATATTTTTTGCTTTTAAGAAAACACCTGCATTTCTTTACATTTTGTGGATATACAAATGTATTTCTACAAGTGTCTGTTCAACTCACTCTGAGCGTGGCCTTGATAAGCAACTCGCACTGATCTTCAACTCCTTACAAAGAGCGCTAGCAGGATTAAATATGCTGGGATCACAAAAATTCCCTCCTTAGTCATTCTGCTGGCAAATAACTTGAGGAAGGAAAGAGAACACAGACACATTCATGACGTGAAACAAAGAGCAAAGTCCAGTTGCATAGTATTAAATCAAATGACTGATTTTTTTTTTTTCATCCACAAAGAAGACATTAGCAGGATGCAGCAGCACCTGCTGGAGGGTATAAAATATCACAGGTAATATAAAGAATAAGAGCACAACGTATGAGTATTATTTCAAAATACATATATATACTTGATGTGGATTTCATTAGTCAGAAATGTGAGTTACCTAAGTTGTCCTTTCCTCTGCCCCCCTCCAAGCGCAAAGAAAAGGACCATTCAGCTCCAAGATCCAGCCTTCACTCTTGTGACAGAGTGATAAGGCTCCAGAGTAAACTTGACCACACTTAAGAATTTATCCAGGTGAAAATCAGGTGCATTTCAAATCACTTTATATGAACCCACCACTGGTTTACAACCCTTACATTTCATCTTCAGAGAAAACAGAAATAATTTTCGTGCCACAATTCAAAAGTTCGGTGATAACAAACAAGATCAAAACTGAGATACCTACATTGTGACCTGGGAGACTAGTGTCCCGGCCCACTCTCCTACGTCCTGTGCTGCTCCTTTCTTATTCCCCAGCCAAAAATGCTCTGCTCCAGCAAAGGAACAGGGCAGAGAAGCTCTGTGCATGTGCGTCCAGTGAAATGGGACTTCTCTCCTGCAGGGAAGAGAGAGGAAAGAGGTTGTATGAGGCAGAAGGACAGGAAAAGGTGTCGGCATCACTTTGTGCTCCAATTTCCTTTGGAGAACAAAGTCCTCCAAGTAACAGTCCCAGCCCACAGCCACGAGAATAGAACATTACCAAAAAAAAGAGATAACCAATTTCATCCATTCTCTAAATTCCTCTGCTCCCACATCTAGAAGGTGTTGAATTGATGTGGTAGTTATTTATAGCAATACTTTCCACTGTTAGTTCTGTAACTCAAGTTGTGTCACTTAGCGTTGCATGTACCATCCGTACCCATGTGAGCCACCTGACAACATCAGTTACTTGAATTGCAGAAATACAAATAAACCATAAACAGCAAAATTCATTGTGTCGGGTTTGCGTGGAAAGGTTTGGGGGGGGGGGGAGGGGGGGACGACACGACACACGACATGCTAAAGAGGTGGCTTCTGTGAGAAGCTGCTAGAAGCTTCCCCTGTGTCTGACAGAGCCAATGCCAGCCGGCTCCAAGACGGACCCACCGCTGGCCAAGGCCAAGCCAATCAGCGCCTCTGTGATAACATATTTAAGAAGGAGAAAAACAGTTAGGGAGCGCTTTTGCAGCTGGAGAGAGGGGTGAGAAGATGTAAGAAACTCTGCAGACACCAAGGTCAGTGAAGAAGAAGGAGGGGCAGGAGGTGCTCCAGGCACTGGAGCAAGATTCCCCTGCAGCCCGTGGTGAAGACCATGGTGAAGCAGGCTGTCCCCCTGCAGCCCATGGAGGGAGGATGAGGGGGTGTAGAGATTCCACCTGCAGCCCATGGAGGACCCCACGCCGGAGCAGGTGGAGGCACCTGAAGGAGGCTGTGACCCCGTGGGAAGCCCGTGCTGGAGCAAGCTCCTGGCAGGACCTGTGGACCCGTGGAGAGAGGAGCCCACGCCAGAGCAGGTTTGCTGGCAGGACGTGTGACCCCGTGGGGGACCCACGCTGGAGCAGTTTGCTCCTGAAGGTCTGCACCCCATGGAGGAGACTCACGTTGGAGAAGGTCATGAAGGACTGTCTCCCATGAGAGGGACCCCACGCTGGAGCGGGGGAACGATGAGAGGAGTCCTCCCCCTGAGGATGAAGAAGCGGCAGAAACACCGCGTGATGAACTGACCGTAACCCCCACTCCCCGTCCCCCTGTGCCGCTGGGGGGGGCGGAGGTTGAAGCCGGGAGTGAAGTTGAGCCCGGGAAGATGGGAGGGGTGGGGGGAGGTGTTTTAAGATTTGGTTTTATTTCTCATTCCGCTACTCTGTTTTGCTTAGTAATAGATAAGATGAATTCCCTCTCTAAGTTCAGTCTGTTTTGCTCGTGATGATAATTAGAGAATGATCTCTCCCTGTCCTTATCTCGACCCACAAGCTTTTCGTTACACCTTTTCTCCCCTGTCTAATGAAGGAGGGCAGTGATAGAGCGGCTCTGGTGGGCACCTGGCCCCCAGCCAGGGTCAACCCACCACATTCATATAAAGACAGAACGTGAGTAACAGAAGTCCTTATTTTCAAGGTTTATTTTTCACTTCATGACTGCATTTCCTTTTTTACGCTAACCTTATTCTTTTTCAAGCAAGAAATACCAGAATTAATATGACCGTAACTCCAGTTAGTATACATAAGACACAAGTGACAGTCAACCAGTAAGATCTCTTAGGTCTCATTTTTAGACACTTTGTTTATAGTAATTTTAGCTGTCTATCATTAAGCACGTAGATTAAGATAATCACTGATTCTTTCCACAGTCCAATGGACAGCAATAGGCATCTCAGATTATGTGATAAAAGAGGTTGAAAGAATTATGTCAGAAGGAGATGAAGTATATTCTGGAGATGGTCTTTATTACTGCAAAACTCAGTCATCTGAACTCCCTAAAATAGACGTCTTTTAGAGAGCAAGGTTGGAATTCACCTACGTTTAGAAGCCTACAAATGGACATCAAAACTCACATTAGGAACTTAGATAATTGCCTGGTTCACTACAGAGATACACAGAGCTCAGTTCAGTAGCCCAAACACACATGGATATTTATTGGTATTTAAGATGTTTGCTTAGATCACCTTCATTTTATCTAAAGAACAGCAACCATAGTAAGGGCCCTGACAGACTTAGAATAGTATGTTAAAATCAGACTGCTGAAGCTACTACTGAAACTTTATCTGTTCACCCTGTCACCCTAACAGAAATCAGCACTTCCAGCTTGGACTTCTTTTAAAATGTCAAGCAGAAGACCGGCTTGTAAAGAAATTCCTGCATTGCTAGAGTCAGTTATCCCCCACCTCCGGAGCGGAAGAGGAGGGTAGAAAGAAGGAGGAGTAACAAAAAGGTCAGACCCCTAAAAAGCATACCTCACCTTTTGAGGTCCTTCAGTTGCTTGCTCTAAAGTATCTTTTTCCAGTCATAAGAGAAGCAAGAAAATTGAATAGTTTAAACAAAACACTCAGAGTTCTTGGAAACCTGAAACTGAATCATGGTAAACAACGGGGTTGATGTGAGGGATCTTAGCATCCCATAGGGTCAGGCCCTTTGTTTGCACTTGAGAACACTCACTGCAAAAATCATGAATATTCCTGACAACTCAGGATGCTGGTTTTACAAAAATAACTTTTTTTTTCTTTGTAAAGCTCAAACATTTCCACCGCTTTGCAACATGCAGTTCAAGTACTTCATCAAGACTACACTGCGGGCTCTGGGCAAAAGACTGTTGATGGTTTACAGACATATTACAAGGGAGTTGCAATAAAATCATACCATTTTGTTTTCACTCCTGGTTATACTAAATACCTGGATGAAATCAACAGCAAACAAAACTTGCATCATTTCTAGCCTCATCTTTTACTTATATGATTAGCAGTGCCTTATTACTTCACAGTTCACAAACAGTAATGCTTTATTCACTACCAATTTCACGCTAAAACACATGAGGAAAAGACCTTTATCCTGCACTCAGATTTTTAAGAAGTCTCTGTGTAGGATACTTTTCTATTTTGGCTCTGTGCTCTCTACAAGAATGAGAGACTTAAGTTCCTCTACCCAGTTATTCCTACAGATATTAACACTCAAAGACCTGCATAATAGGAACAGACTGTGAAAACCAGCACCTCTTTAGAGGTCTGAGCATCTGCAGCTCCCCACAATTTTTCAAAATGGGAGGTGAGAAGGAGGAACGAGACTGTTCAGTATGGCCCTGTTCTGCTCCAGCCTTTGGATGGTCACCTTTGGACACCCAAGAAGATCACTGGAACCACGCTGCTATGAAGTGCTACCTTATGAAGGACAAGAAGTTGCATAGGTATGCTGACAATTTTATCTGTATTGTATGTGTGCATATGGCATGAGTTACTCCTCTGAAACACGTGCTTCAGCTGTTTCATATTAACTGTTGAAATGTGCAGCTATAGCAATTTCTGTATTCTATTTAACACGTAGTAAGGAAAACAAAACACAGAGAAAAAACATTCAGAAGCCAGTTTAGTAGAAGATTTTGATCATCACACCATTTCACAAAAGAGTCAGCACATCCTTGAAGCAGGCCTCCAGAAACCCATCTGCTGCTCAGCTATCACTGACCTGGATTCCACAGTCTCAAGGAGCTGGCCCATGGATTCAGGACCCCACTGTTACAATGGTGATTCACCCTCACCCACGTTGTGCTTTGCTACTGACTGCATAAAAGGCGTATTTAAAGCCAACACATCAGTAAATTTGACTCTGCAGACACTTCTCCACTGGGAGCTAGACAAACAATAGGAAATTATTTTGCACAGGACACTCAACTCTCATACTATCAACAGCTTTCAGCTGTTAAAAATACCAAGAGTAGTCATTGCCACCACATCTTTGAAAACCTGCTTTACCTGCTGCAGGGCCTAAACAATTATTCCTGATTTGGATGTTTCAAAGCCCTTTATTTGTGGTCTTCCAGTTCCTTTTATAAAACATTGTTTGTTTTGCTCTCCAACTCCATGGTTGGAAACTCCGGTAGAATACCTGAGAGCCTAAGAAATACTGACTTTTTATTTGCCCAGCTGCTCCAAGGAAAACATTTTTGTTGGCCTTTAAAATCTGGCATCGTTTCAACATCCTCGTTTACCTCTGAAACTAAGAACCCTTATAAAGTCCAGCATCCCAACCTTCAAGCTTATGTACAGTGGAGGCTCTGGTAACTGAAACAGAGAAAGCAGAGACATCACACTCTATCACCCTGTCAGGCAGCCTGAGGGATATCATTCCACAGAGTTTGAGAAACAGCATGGTTAAAAGCCCTGTTTTGTTTATAGCCTCCATATACAACCTATTCTTCAGATTAAATGGCCACTAAAAGCTTAATGTCTAATACAGTTTAACCACTGTTACTCACCTAGCCCTTTTACAGTTTTATGAAACATCTTCCTATTTTTCTTCACCTCAACGAGATAAAAATGCATCAAAATACAGTAAATGACATATTAAAAAACTACTTGTATTGGGTTCGCGTGGCAAGGTTTTGGTAGCAGGGGGCTATAGAGGTGGCTTCTGCAAGAAGCTGCTAGAAGCTTCCCCCATGTCTGACAGAGCCAATGCCAGCCGGCTCCAAGACAGACCCACCGCTGGCCAAGGCCAAGCCAATCAGCAACGGTGGTAGTGTCTCTGGGATAACATAGTTAAGAAGGGGAAAAAAGAAAAACAAAACAAACAAACAAACAAAGACCAATTTGCAGCCAGAGGAGTGAGAAGATGTGATAAGAACAACTCTGCAGACACCAAGGTCAGTGCAGAAGGAGGGGCAGGAGGTGCTCCAGGCACTGGAGCAGAGATTCCCCTGCAGCCTGTGAAGACCATGGAGAGGCAGGCTGTCCCCCTGCAGCCCATGAAGGATGATGGGGGAGCAGATGTCCACATGCAGCCCATGGAAGGCCCCATGCCAGAGCAGGTGGAGGCACCTGAAGGAGGCTGTGACCCTGTGGGAAGTCTGTGCTGGAGCAGGTTTGCTGGGAGGACCTGTGGCCCTGTGGAGAGAAGAGCCCAGGCCAGAGCAGGTTGCTGGCAGGACTTGTGACCCCGTGGGGGACCCACGCTGGAGCAGTCTGCTCCTGGAGGTCTGCACCCCGTGGAAGGAATCCACGCTGGAGCAGTTCGTGAAGAACTGCAGCCTGTGGGAAGGACTCACATTGGAGTTCATGGAGGACTGTCTGCTGTGGGAGGGACCCCACGCTGGAGCAGGGGAAGAGTGTGAGGAGTCCTCCCCCTGAGGAGGAAGGAGCAGCAGAGACAATGTATGATGAACTGACCACAACCCCCATTCCCCGTCCCCCTGTGCTGCTGGTGGGGAGGAGGAAGGGAAATTGGGAATGAAGTTGAGCCCTGGAAGAAGGGACAGGTAAGGGGAGGTGTTGTAAGATTTGGCTTTATTTCTCATTATCCTACACTGAGTTGATTGGTAATAAATTAAATTAATTTTCCTAAGTTGAGTCTGTTTTGCCCATGAAAGTAATTAGTGAACGATCTCTCCCTGTCCTTATCTTTACCCATGAGCCTTTCATTATATTTTCTCTCCCCTGTCCAGCTGAGGAGGGCAGTGATAGAGCAGCTTTGGTGGGTACCTGGCTCCAGCCAGGGTCAACCCACCACATGGCTCAGCAAAAATGATCACAGAGATCACTGTCACATGGATAAAATTGAGAGGAAAAAAAAGGAAAAATACAGGAAAATATTTCTCTTTCAATATACAGTTATTTCAACTCTAAGTAATGAAAATGTCCTGTTTTTTCTTAAGAAGGTACTTAAGTATCTGAAGTATTCATTGGCAACATCTAGTTTTCTTCCTTATAAGGAGTTGCTCCCCCTCCACAACACTGCCAACAGGAGGGTATAGTTTCCCATCTAGAAATCAAATGTTTTACTAAACCTAGCCAAACGCTGAAAATGTATTGAGGATGCCTACCCTTTATTTCCTGTAATCACTAGATTCCACTGACACAAACAAATGTGTGTAATGGTTTTCGAGCTGCAAATGCTCAATCCTACTACAGCAATAAATCTGTACAGCTTCTGGGAGGATTTAGGGCAGTCTACTGCTCAGAAGAACTGAAGTCCATGCAGACAACTGTAGGGTGAAATACAACACAGAGAGAGAGATTAAGATGAGGAAAGGCAAACATCTTGGTTGTTCAGTTTTACTTCTCTTAATGTAAGTATACACAACTCAACTATTTCACGTAGGCATAAACTGTAAATGGCACCAAGAGCTGTATTAAATACGTGATACATGTTGGCTAGCCCAGTTCAAAGTCCAGAGTTGGTATGGTATGCTGCCTTTATGATGTGTCAAATTAGAAACATTATATTAGGCTGGGCTCATGAATAGGTGAATACCGCAAATAGGTGTCAAAGCACATGGGTAAGGGTAAACAAGAGATTACTCACACCTTTTAGGACTGAATAGCTGAGTAACTATGTTGCCAAACTAGGTCAGCAAAAGCACCTCGATGCTTAAAATTTGTCTGTATCTCTGCATAAAGTTTGTAGAAGAGCTCAATCGTCATTTCATGGAATTGGCTAAAAGATTGCATCTGTTATGTGTTCTCTTGACCTCTAATTCACTCTGTGTAATAAACATTTTGAAGGAAATACAAGGAAGTAATTCATAAAGGACACTTCCCTCCTCCACAAGATCAACTGCCATGTGCATATTTACAAAGCTAAATTACTGTAACCAAAAAAAAAAAAAAAAATTAAAAAGACAAGACAAAAAGACCTTCACTTGAACTTGACATGTAACATGTGAATAGCTGCAAGAAGTCTTATCTAGCTCACCTGGAATTTTTTTTTTTTTTGGCCTCTTTTACAATCCTGTGCACTGCCACACCTGCTACATTCCATAAATCAAGGTGAATCAGAGACATGACACTTTACCCAGCCTATTGTACCACATCTTTAGAGCCATGCAGCTGGCATGCACAGGTAGCACAACCCACCAAACTCATACGTAGGTGAAAGCCATTAGAAAGAAACAAGCTCAAATCTATGCGACATTCAGAAAAAACACGCTGGCAGGATACACAGAATGACATTCAGATCCTCTGCTTAAGTCAATCATGAAGCTATAGACATGTCTTTTTCTCAGGTTTCATGATGAAATTTAAAATGGAGTGACAATTTCCGCTCTGTGCTGTTAGAGGACACTTATTTTCTCTATTTACACAGAGCTGATTTCATTGTTATTCAGCACCAGTAACTTAACAGGTTTTGCAGAATTACTAATCCTTTTGCATAATAAAAAGCAAAAGCAAGAGAGTGTAAACTATTGCCTTATGAAGTAAATCTACACCAGCAGCTAAAACAGATCTCAACCCATCATACCACACACTGCCTTCCTAAAAGCAGCACTGGTGTTCAGAGTAGTTACATTCGATACCACACACAATTTCCTGCTTGCACTCTTAAGTTCTAGGGTAAACCAGTGTCACAAGAGAGCATGAAAAGGTCATACACAGGAAAGAACATGAACAATCAACTTTCAGAGTTGCGTGGCCAAAAGGGAGCAGGAGTCACAGAGAAGAGGGGATTTGTAATCACGCGGACAACCACCATTGCCTTGCCAAGGCCGCAGCCTGGGGCTGCTGCAACACCTGCAAAGGAGGAAGGTTACAGGCATCCCAGGGAAACAGGACACCTCCCAGTAACGCACCCCGTCACAGCCTCGCCTCACCCCACGGCATCCTTCTGCAGCCACAGGAGCCAGCAAACAGCCCGTCCCCGAAGCAGGCTCTGACCCCTTACCAGCAGGCCTCACTGTCCCACCTCAGGGGCAACCCACTCTCATCCCAACCTGGGGGGGCTACCATGCCTCTCATAAAAACCTGTACTCCCCTGCAACCCACCACATCTCCCTGTGTGACAGCTGCCTCCCACAGTTCTCCTCAGCCCCACTCCCCTCAGCCTTGCTCCTCTCAGTCCCCTATGGCTCCCTACAACCCTCACCTCAGTCCCCCTCAGCCCCCCCATGGCTCCTTCAGCGCCCACCTCACCTCACCTCCCCACAGCCCTCAGTCTCCCATGGCTCGCTAAAGCTCCCCTCACCTCAACCCCCCTCAGCTCAGTTCCCTTCAGCTCCCCCTCACCTCAGCTCCCCTCAATCCACCATGGCTCCATGCAACCCACCTCACCTCATCCCCCCTCGATCTCCCGTGGCTCCCCACAACGCCCCTCACCTCATGCCCCCTCATCCCGCTATGACTCCCCACAGACACCCCAGCTTCCCCCCCCGCACCCCTGCCCATGTCTCACAGCGCGACGCCCACTCCGCTGGAGCCAATCGGAGCTTCCGCCAGCGGGTCCCCAGCCAATCGCATCCGGCGGAGGCCGGGCCCGCTGACGAGCTCCCCCCGCTACCGTGGCCCCCCCCCCCTCCAGAGCAGCGCCGCTAATGGCAGTTGGGGCCGCGCGGGCGGCGGGTGCGCAGGCGCTGTTCTCCCCCCCCCCCCCCATTCTCGTCCTACCTCCCGCCGCAGCCGGTCACCTCCAGCGCCGCGCAGGAGCGGGCCCTCACGGTGGGGTCGGGGCGGAACCGCGGCGGGCGGGGGAGGCGGTGGCGGGTGGGGAAGGGTCTCCCGCCTGGGGAGGCTGTGGTGACTGGTGCTGCCCGGGGCAGGCCCGCGGGGCCCCCCGTGTGCTCGGCCTTCGTACGAGCGAGTGGCTGCGCCTCCGCCCCCCTCGGTTTTGACGTGAGGGGAAGAAAGTATCGGTAGGCTGCGTGGGGCCGGTGGGGTGCCGGGCCGTCTGCCGCCGGAGTCCCCCCCCGCCCCGGACGAGGCCGGTCCGTTTGCTGGGTAGCCGGAGCCGGGACCCGCGGCGGTGCGGGGGGCCGGCGGTGGAGGTGCGCTGCTCCGAGGGCCGGGTGACGGCGCTGGTTTCCCCGACAGCGCTGCGGCAGCCGGACCCGGACACCGGGTTAGTTTGTACTGACAGCGCGGCATCTTGCTGTAAGCTTTCGAGGCCAGGATAACTCGTTTTGTACTGAACGGAGCAACTGCCTCGGAGGTGGAGAGGTTCAAGAGCAGAAAGGTGTAGTGCTGATGGTACTCTGTAGTTGGCTGTGATACAGCGTGTAAAAACACGAATGCTTAGCATCTTTGGAGTATTTTGAAGCTAATATTGTGGTCTTACGAAAAACTCTCGTTCTGCTTTTTAAAACACCTGACAACATGAAACGAGTGATTCTCTGCTCCATTGCTCATGTCATCTCATTTCTTTTTTTCCTCCTTTTTAAAGAGGCTGCGTGTTACAAGTCTTCTGTATTAGGAGGTGCCCTAATGCTGTTTTTGACAATGCTTTCTTCTAACGTTTTTATCTTCTAAAGAAATTTTAACTTGGTTCTGAGGGGGATGATTTCCCATGCTTTGAATTCCTCTCACTGCTAAAGCTTTGGCTAACATTAAAGCTACTTATACTTTTAAAGTAATATACTCACATTTTTAAAAAGTTTGGGGAAAAGGGTTGAGATAGGCCAGAAGATAGTACTACAGTTAGGAAGATAGCTGCTCTTCCTCCTAGAATCACCCTACTTTGTGCAAGTGAGATAAAGGAGAAGTTTGCTGGAATGGAGTTCTTCTTGAGAAGTAAATACGTTATCTAACAATATTGCAGAAGGTTTTGTGAAACATGAAGCTTCACTTCCTCTTTCTTAAAAGGCTTCTAGAATAATTCTGGACCTTCCTGATCAAAGTGCTCCTGTCATACGTAATAAGTTGGGGGGGGGGGAAGCTTACAAATCATAGCTTGCATTCATAATAATAATGAATTCCTTGATGAGAAATACTTGCCTCATAGCTGAGGTTACTAATGATTTAATTTTTTTTTTTTAGAGAGAAAGAAATATGATATGTAAATAACAGATTTAAATGCTGTTATGGTAGACATTCAACAGCTTAGAAGGAAAACAGAAGTAGAAGTTACTCCTGGTAGTTCCATGTATAGAGTAAGCAATGTTGAAAGGTTCAAAAGTTTTCCACCAACTCGAGAGGGTGGAAACTGTGGAAAAGGAAAGGTGGATGAAGAAGAAAAATCATAATTACAGTAGAAAACAAACTTCTGGTCTGAACACTGATGTGTAAATAGGATTCAGAGCTGCACAGGACTCTTAAATGTGGGGGCAGAATTGTTCAGGTGCCTGTGCTTGAACGTAAGAAAGAATACTGGTCATGTGTCTTGGAATGCAGAATTGTAATAAGACACACAGGAACAATGGAATAATTGCTTAAAAGAGAGAAAACAATTCTTCATTTAGTCTGGAATGAAAAAAACTCACCTCATTGCACGTTTGTTTTAATGTATGAGAAACTATGACAATATATGAGAAACTTCTTTAGTCAGTATGGAAATATACCGTGGACTTCAGTGGTTGTTTACATCAGTTGTTTTGCAGTTAACCTCTATAAGGAAGATGCACATAATGTATAGCTAGTTAAACTGGTTCCAGTACAATTATTTTGAGTTACATGTCTTATCTTTTAAAATTTTTCAGGTGCATCTGATTACCTGCTGGAAACACTTTGAAATATCAACAATGAACTCAATGTTAACATTATTTTTTTCTGGAATAGTTGCCTGTTGTGCTCACTCTACTGGTGATTCGGTGTCCAGGTTACTCCTCGTGTCTTTTGATGGCTTCAGGGCTGATTACTTGGAAACCTATAAACTTCCTCACCTTCGGGAGTTCATTGAGGATGGTGTGCTTGTAAAACAAGTTAAGAATGCTTTTATCACCAAGACTTTCCCAAACCATTATACCATAGTGACAGGTTTATATGAAGAAAGCCATGGCATCGTGGCTAATGACATGTACGATGCAGATGCCAAGAAAAAGTTTTCACAATTCAATGATTCAGATCCCTTCTGGTGGAATGAGGCAGTTCCAATTTGGGTAACAAATCAACAGCAGGGAAAAGGAGCAAGTGCTGCTGCAATGTGGCCTGGTACTGATGTAAAAATTAACAATATGACCCCTCAGTTCTTTATGAAGTATAACTTTTCGGTGACGTTTGAGGAGAGAGTGGAGAAAATTGTTGCATGGCTGAACAGCTCTGATCCAGTAGTCAGTTTTGCTACGTTATACTGGGAAGAACCGGATGCCAGTGGGCACAAGTATGGACCGGATGACACCAAGAACATGCGCAAAGTATTAGAAGAAGTGGATAATCATATTGGTTTCCTTACTAATAAATTGAAGGCATTAGGTTTGTGGGACACTATTAATATCATAGTAACCAGCGATCATGGAATGGCCTCCTGTTCTGCAAAGAAGCTGATTATCCTTGATGACTGTATTGGTCGCAATAACTACACTCTGATAGACAAGAGTCCAGTTGCTGCAGTGCTGCCAAGGCAGAGTACGTTTGGTTTAAGTCATACACTGAGAATTAAATCTTGTTTATCTTACTACTAAAAAGTACACACTATGGTAGACTATTCACATCTTTTGCAAAAGCAGCGTAGTTCATATTACAGGACTTTGACATAATTTAATTAATAAGCTAAAGAATGTTTGTTTGCTTAGGAATTACTTTGTTTTGGTGATCAGTGGGCCAAGGAGAGTTTCTTGTCAAGTTGCTGTGGTTGGTAAAGATGGTCCTGCTACTGCTTGTTGAGAAAATAGATACTCACTTGGTATGCCTACTCTCTTGTTGCTCACTTAGTCTATAGGGTTGTAATTCACAGTGAGCATGAAATAAACCCTCACGTTTATTCAGAATAAAAAATGTCATTATCTAAACTTCCAAGTAAAAATCTAAACCCAACTTTGATCACTTTACCGCTTCTGTTTCTCTGAATGAAACTTCAGTTTTCATACTGTGAATTCAATTTTTGTATCTTGGAGTAGTTACTAACAGGCATGTCTTAAATCATGACGCTGCTGGTCTCAGTTTCCACAACTGTGGCCAGACTGAAGCAATTCTAATGAACAAAGTGATTTATACAGTCACAAAATTTAATACTTACTCCTTTGGATAAAAGGACTGACTACTTTGGCATGTGATTGCTTTCTCTTGATTCCTCTGCTTGAATTTTGCTGTCCTCCCTTGCAAGCCCAGAGGGTGGGTTGAATTGTAGGTCCAAAACTATCAGCCGTGAGGTGCCTGACTTCAAATGAGAGCAAATTGTGAAATTCACTTTGATACATGTAGCGTTTCATTAGGGTTGTGAAAAAATCCTTTTCTATGTGACTCTTAAAAAATAATTGTTTTCCAAAAAATGGATCTTGGGTTTAATGACAGTAATTGCAGTAAACAGGACATAATTTCCAGCTGTTTCACATGCAGTTTTTTTTTCTTGGCAGACAAGAGAGATGTGTATAACTTACTGAAAAAATGCCACAGTCACATGAAAGTGTATCTCAAAGAAGAAATTCCAGACAGATTTCATTATCGTCATAATAAGAGAATTCAACCCATAATTCTGGTTGCAGATGAAGGTTGGACAATTGTACAAAATGAATCTCTTTCAAAATGTAAGTGTGTTTTCTTCATTTGTGCTCTTGGCTTATATTGGTAAACTGTCTTGGCTTTATTCCAGCTGTCTGTAGTACAGTCCTAGTTTAACGAGTGGAGTCCTGGCACTGCGCATCTTTAGGAACAGCTCAGCATTTTTTAGAACATTCTCAGCCTGAGCCTGGAGTGTTTGAAAGGATGAGGAAGAGATGGGGGATATTCCGTTGGCTAAAACACTTTGTCATGTTCAACTTAATAGCCTGAGGTACACTTGTAAGAGTTATTTTAGGCAAGATAGCAGTCTGTCTCAAGGTTCCACCAGAGTGTGGTTTTTAACTTTTTGTATATAGTATATATAGAGGAGAGCATAAATTGAGGAATGCAAGACACAACATATAATGTTGCAGTACATGTAGTAGGAAATAAAAATAAAGGGGAAGAAAAAATAATAGGAACACAACAGTAATGGTGAAAGAAGCCAGAGTTCTTCCTGTTAGGGGCATCACATAGCATGTTTTAAAGACAAAAAAAACCAAAACAGATGCTACTTCACACAGTGCATTGCTAAGCTATGCACTTTTTTCCTGTTAGATGCTATGAATGTCAAATTACATATATACATACATATACGCACACATATATACATATATCTGGGTGTTTCACATGCAGGTTGTTTAGGGTTTTTTGGCAGACAAGAGGTGTGTATAAATTACTGAAAAAATGCAACAGTCTCATGAAAGTATATCTCAAAAGTAGAAATTCCAGATGGATTTCATTATTGTCATAGTAAGAGAATTCAACCCATAATTCTGATTGCAGATGAAGGCTGCGCGTTTTTTTATATGTCTATAAAAATATGTATCTGTGTGTGTTCAGAAAGTGACTGGACAAATTCTTGAAAGAAAAATCCATTGATAGAAATTAAATACAAAGGTACCAACTTCCAGGAAGTCTGTGGGCAGCTAACAGCTCGAGGCTGGTTGGTATGTCAGGGCTAACGCTGCTGAATACTTCGCAGAGGAGCTGTTACAACTGCTGTCAGACACAGGATGCTGGGTGGTGTAAACTCCTGGTTTCATCCAGTTTGGCTGTTGTTGCTGTCTGCCCTTTGCGTATTTAAGTTCAAATTTTCTCATTATTTCTACAAAAGTACTGCTTATAATATAAGGCTTTTGTTTTAGTTTTCCCACCGATTTGTTACAGTCATCTTCAAATTGACAACACTTAGCACACACTCTCTAATAGAGGTCTCTTGTTTATGGTTAAGTTGAATTTCACGCACCTAAAAATAGTTTATAAGTATGTATTTAGAAGTAACAGCGTTTTACTGGTTGAAGTGAATCACTTTTCATAACAATGTTGCTAGCCGAGGGTTCCCAAAAGCAGGCAGGGGAGGTTATAGGCTAAAAGGCTATTTCAGTGTTTCTTGTGCTAAGTGGACAAGTGGTAGCATCGATTGGCAAGAGTGCCAGTACCTACACCGTGTCTAGCAGTGTTAGTACACACCAGCCCTCCCACTTCAGAGGGGAAAGATAGGGAACTTCATTGGAGAGGGGATTTGGAACAGCTGTGTTCAAAACAAGCAAGTAGTAGAAGGAAAAAAATGCAATCGAGAAATGTAGGACTGTATTAAAACAAACAAGCAAGATGTGGAGCAGTAGTATCTTTGTGGTAACAACAATAATGGTGAAAAACATTAAAAGGGAGTATTGGAAGTTTATTGAAGTGGTGACTGTCACCTTATCAACAGAAATCTTTAATTTCACATCAGAAACATCAATGAAGCTGCCCAGGAAACAGTTCTGGTGACAGATTCGTTAAACTGTTACTAAGAAATGAACTCAAAACTTAGTACAGTATTTGAGTAACTGCATTTATGTGTGCTATGAGAAATTTTTGGCATCTTGGACAGATTTTTCAGGCATGTTATTAGGACTATGGCTAGGTTTTAGCTGTACATATTCCACCAAAAATGACAGTGAGTATTTCTTAAAAACCTACCAAATGTCCCAATACTGGTGACCTTGTAGCCACAAATGTTTTGTTGTATTCCTGTCACAGGCATCATGATCCTTGGACTGTTTGGGGTTTTTTTTTTTTGTTTTTTTGGGTTTGTTTTGTGGGGTGTTGTTTGTTTGTTTTGACTGTTTGGATATCCCTTCACCTGAAGCACCTAATCTGATAAGCATGATTTGAGGGTAATTAATATGCTAGAACTGAACACTATCAAGGGAAAAGTGCTTGGCTTTTAAGAAGTAATTAAAGTATCTGCTTTGAAAGGGGGAGATACCTTTCAAAAATCTGAGAAGTACAAATTTGCATTCCAGCTACGGACTTGTGGAGTGGCAACATCCTTTTCAACTCAAGCATGAGGAGTGGGAAGGGGAAAACTGAAAATGTTGATGACCAAAAGGGAAAGAGATAATGGGAGTGGGAACCATGGCTGAAGACCAGTATGGGAAAAGACTTCTGGGGATTGGGGAAGAGGGAAGGAACTCTGGGTCCCTTGAGTGTTTGATCCAACAGCTGCTTTATGTTCTGCATTAGTTTTTGGTTAAAATATATGCCGCCTTGGGGTGGGGGAGAGATAGGGAGGGGAATAGAATCATAGAATCAGTATGGGATACTAGTGTTTAATTAAGGACAAATTAAGATCACAGAATGGTTTGGGCTGGAAGGGACCTCAAAGCCGATCTAGTTCCACCCCCTGGCCCTGGGCAGGGACACCCTCCACTAGACCAGGTTGCCCAAAGCCCCATCCAACCTGGCCTTGAACACTGCCAGGGATCCAGGGGTGTCTACAGCTTCTCTGGGCAACCTGTGCCAGTGCCTCACCACCCTCACAGGGAAGAATTTCTTCCTAATTTCTAATCTAAATCTACCCTCTTTTAGTTTAAATCCATTACCCCCCATCCTATCACTCCATGCCCTTGTAAACAGTCCCCCTCCATAATACTCAATACACAAACAGAAACTGTGATGTTAACTCTTAACTTTGCGTTTCTCCAGTAGGTGACCATGGCTATGACAACGCTCTCCCAAGCATGCATCCGTTCCTGGCTGCTCACGGGCCTGCTTTTCATCGGGGTTACAAGCAGAGCACAATGAACAACGTTGATATTTACCCAATGATGTGCCACATCCTGGGACTGACACCACAGCCGCACAATGGCACTTTCAGTAACACCAAGTGCTTGCTCGCTGACCAGTGGTGCATAAATCTTCCAGAAGCTATTGGGATTGTAATTGGGGCTTTTATGATACTGACTACTTTCACCTGCATTATAATAATCTCAAAGAATAAAGTAGTTCCCCAACGGCCATTTTCCCGACTTCAGTTACAATCTGATGATGATGATCCTTTAATCGGATAGCATGTAGGGAGCCTTGCCTTGTTTGCTAAATAGTGATTTCAGGAAAAGAGATTGAACTTGCACTGGATGGCATTCTTTGATGCACTTTAACAGTATCTGTGTAAAATACTGTACAGCCAGATCTCGCTAACTTGTTTGTGTGTGCTACCTGACTAGTAGTCCTATAAAAATAGTTTCAGAACAAAATGGTGAATGGGTGGCTTTCTGCTGGAAGAGATGCTTAACATAATAAGGAAGCTTAGGTTTTCATTCAAGCCTTTGAACACTTTCAAAATGAAATTCCAGAGTATGAACTAGCCAGGACAGACTAAGTGAATTAACATTTGTAAATGGTATTTTTTTTTTTTTGTACTAAATTTAAATTAATGTTGACTTCTTTTAGGGTTCTTCTACCTGTATTGGAAAGAAGATCTTTTTTATGAGAGTTTGAAGTTAATTCTATTTGGACAGTATATTCCGATTTGTTCTTAATTTGGGGACAGAGGGTGTAGAGAACATCCAATACTTCTATTTCCACCACAGAAGCCAGCAATATGCCAAGAAACTGGTGAGAAGGAAAATGGAAGTCAGTGAGGAAGGAATTGGTGCATCTCACTTCTATTCTGAGCAATAAAGCATGCAGTTCAGCAGTTATAACACTGGGCAGACGGCTCTGACATTTCTAGATATGTGTCTGACTTTTTGTTCCACAGTTCCTGCACTTGGAGAGTTGGGGTGGTACTATTTGCTTGTCTTGAGAATGTTGATTTAATCTGAGAATCCTTGGATTACCCAGTTTCTTGGGCTGTAGTAGTAAAACTACTGCTATTAAACCCTGTGAGAAGTTTTCAGGTGTTTATGTAATACCAGTGGTTCTGTCCTGTGTGCCAGCTGGTAATTATCTTCTGAAGCTTGTCATGTGTTAAAAAGGAACAACTGACAATCTGACATGCAATCATCAAGCAAGGATTCCAAACTTTTATTTTAAACCCTGGAAACTTAAAGGGAAAAGTTGATTTTCTTTTTGAGATAGGATCTGTTCTCTGTAGTGTCTAAGTTGTATAGATGCAAAGTTCTGAAGACCAGTGCTACTGCTTCGCTTAATTGAAACTCTTGATTCCTTGTTAATGGTCAAGTCTAGTAACTTGCCATAAAAAAAAATTAATTTGATTTAGAAGGCCTTAGTGGTACCTTATCTTTTAGTGAGGAAAGAATGTGAGGTTAAATTGTTAATGCTAACCCAAAAAGAGAACTACAGTTACAAAGTCATTTTCCTACAAGGTTGATGGTTTTAAGAACTGATAATTGGAAGTGAAGAGAGCCGAGGTACCTGGTAGCATGCAATGTGATTTCTTGTTCACAAGCTTAAATTCAATGCAATTAGCCACGGACTGCCTTTTAGTGATCTAAGTGGGAGGAAGTACGGACTTTGGAGAGAAGGGTTACTTTTAACTGCCCACTGAAAAAAATACATTTAAAAATGAGTTTTTAAAATGATCTGTGGAAGTTTTATGAATTTGTATCTTCCTCTCTGAGGATTCTGTTGTACTGATTAAAAACACAATACAAAAAATTAACCTGTTCTGGTTTGGTTTGGTTCCCCCCCCCCCCCCCCCCCCCCCCCTTCTTAAACTACTAGTTTCTACTTTCTGGCTAATGTTTGTCTGGATTAATTTGAATTTGAAGAAGGCCCCTTGAAAAATCTGTACTGTTACTGACATCGTACTGGATTTTAGACTGTTGATGTAATATAGTGATAACAGGATTGAACACAGAAGTCACTTTTTCATCCTGCTGGAAGATTTAAAATAATTAATTCCATATAATAAGAGCTCAGGTTAATGAGTAACCATGATGTGAATGTTTTGCAGGGTAGAACCCAGGCTTAGAGATGCTGTAAAAGGGAAGATGTTTGAATTCCTACAATGGAAGGAGTTGTTAGGTTTTTGTAATTTTGCTAATAAACGCTGCCATCCTAAGAGGATGGGAGACTTGCTGGGAAATGCTTTGCATCATTTCTATGTGGAGAGGTTTGACTCAGCTGAGTTATCTTTATCTTGCTAGCAGACTTAGTAAGGTTGAACTGTACTGACCTCTACCTTGAGGGGTTTTTTCCTAGATGCTAAACCAGATTAGTGCAGTATATGCTCCACCCTGTTCTTCCCTTCCTCCTCCTTCCCCCCCAGACTTGTCATACAGCGTGAGTGATGCGCTTTCAGTTCCTCTGTGCTTTGCCATCGTAGGCCAGGTGTCAAGGTTACTACCAAGATTTTAATTACCAAAAATATAAATGTTGACTCAAGTGCAATGGCAGCACTTTAATCTGAAATACGAATATTGTTACAGATGGGGAAATCTAGGTCTAAATGCATTTCTCCTCCTAGCTCTAGGTAGTTCCAATAATTGCTACAGGCAACTGAGCTCCTATGGAGCCAGAAGGCGAGCGGTAGTATCTAGCGAAAATCCTTATTGCCCTCTACTCCTCCTCCTTTTAGTGTTGAGACTGAACAGTGGGAAGAGTTTAAAGAGAAAGTTTAAGTATTAATCAAGAAATAAGATAAACTATATTCCAGTTGCATTGCTGATTACTTTCAATTTCAAAGATGTGGTGGGGTCTATAAGAGAGCCGAGTATTCTTCCTGGCACAATTCTTTGCTGCGGGCAGGGAGGGTTTTAAAGTAGCTCTTCTACATCCAAGATCTCATACAGATAATGTACAAACGAAGAGAACCTAGACAAACACCTCTTTCTCTTTAGAGACAAAGTCAATATATCTAAAGATGATTATTTTTAAAAGCGTTAGTGCCTTAAACATGATGAAATATTTCAACTACCTAATTACAGTTTGTATGAATTACTGCTTGTGAAAGTCAGCAGCTGATCTCCTTTTGAATAGCTAGCTAACTCCAACAAAAACATGAGAAGCTGTGGCTTCCCCCTTCCTCAAAGCTGTGATAAAGGAGACATCCTACAATAGTTTGTGGCAACATTTAATGACTTGCTAAATATACGCAACTCTGCAAGGTTCAGACAGGGCATATTAATTTAGGGGAAGTTCTTAACAACTAAACTAGCACTGAAGTTTAGAAGGGAGTAGGGGAAGCAGTGCTACAAAACCTGCTGTTTCATTATGTTGACTGCCTCCATAAAGGAACTCTCAACACTGGGTACAGAAGCCTTAAAACATCCACCCCTCTGGCTTTACATGCTTTTTGTCCATCAGCACCAAGGAAACACTTCCAGAATTGAGCTGATTTCAACTAACTATCAGTCAACTAACTATTGGTATAGCAAAACACTTGCTATAAATTGAAAAGAATGTACTGCCTATGAAAATAAACCAACAAGATCATGTACCTCCAAGGATCAGACCACAGGGGCAGATGTTTGCTTTAATATGCATGGTACTACCTTTTATCACAAAAAACCCTTTAGAGATTTGTTAACTTAATAAGATTGAGATAAGTATTTCCTTAAGGAAAGGCTGTCTATTTGCAATGCTGCAGATACTGCTATTGAACTTTTAGCCTTTTCAAGTGCTTGCAACAATTTTTGTTGTCTAACATCTAATAAATGCTTGTTAACATTACTGTAGTACAAACATGACATTTCTTGAAAGCTATGTATAGCAGCATAGACAGTAAAGACTACATCCACGGCCATTATTTAAGCAGGGAAAATTCGGAAGTAAGCCTGCTCTATTGTGTTTTACCAATCAGCAGGACTCAACAGCTGCACGTTTGTCATTCTTCCCACACACAGCTCACAATTGTGTTGTTCCACACTTCTGGAAAGTCATGCTGCACAACCCTGCACCTTATAATAGGCATTTTTGTGCTTGGGTTTTGTTGTGGCTTTTTTGAGACCACATTTATTGTAAAAACAGCATTAACTGCAGCTGTAAACAGCTGTAAACTGCAGCTCTTTACCAAGAAAGTTTGGAAGATTTTTTTGACAAAAGAAAGTGTATTACCATTGTTGATAACAGATAGCTGTTATTTCCATATACAGTAGCAAGGTGGGAAATGGGAGGTCTTTTATTAAAGAACTTTGACCTAAAATTCTTAATTTCTATCACTTTTTCAGTTATTTTTAATGAAGGCGTACACTATGCAGAGTACAAGAAATACTCGGGATGCATATGAGTTACAGCCATTCTCCCCCAGCCGGTCCCCACAATTCAAGGTTTTTTTCCAGAAGTGGTTTTAAATGAAGCAAGCACTCAACACCTGAAAGCACTCTAGAAAAGATGTATTTCAACATCGACATTTCCAAACAGGAAGAAGCAAAGAAAACATTTGACATCTCAAAGTATGCTTCACAGGTCAATAATGACAGACAAAATCATGCACGCTTCTCAGTTTCCAAGCTTAAGTTACAAGTAACATACAGTATGCTCAAATCTATTTCCCAATAAACTTGTTCGTACATCATAAGAAGTATCATATACACAGAAACCAAATCCCACATCCTCCCCAACCAAAAAGGTAGACTGACAAAAAAATCTCATATTGAATCAGAGAAAAAGCGGGTATTTTTCTCCAGCGGCATCATATGTGCTTTCAGTTTCATCAAGCATACACCCAACAACTTAAAACGGTATTTAACGCTTGCTAGGCAAATACCCTAACAAGGTAACTACCCGAGAGGTACCTGCAAATACACCTAAGCAATAAAGGAAACCTGTTGAAACCTAAACTGAAATACCTGAATGCTGCAAGATTCCCTTCAGTTTTCTACAGTTTCCTTTTACTCCCCTCAAAGAGCCTTACAGTGCGATACAGAGCAATGACAGCGAGAAGAATTCTCACGTTCATGTTCCCAATCTGTTTTGACTATTATTGTTCCAAACCCCTTTGTTACGGGAAACCTATTGCTCCTCCCCTGCTGCGTGTTTGGGCAGGTAAGCCTAAGTCCCAGGTGACTGAACAACACTGAGCAACTTTGCCCCCTCCTTAAAACCAAGGGTCACTTTGGCTGATGACAGAACTACACCTGTCACAATTAAACAAGTGGGAGTTTAATGGACACTTCTGAGATTACAATCCTGTTATTTTTACATCTGCCACAAACATTGCTATGAAATTACTGCAATAACAAGAATTTCTATTAAAGCAGCATGTTCCAAAGTGAGAAAGTGTGTAACTGAAGTAGCTACAGGTGAGGATTATAGCATGTCCAATTTTCACTGCCATTCCCTTAAGCAAACCCGTAGATCTTTAAGCACACAGTAAGTTTGTGCTACAATTTGGTTTTAAGTTGCAAATAAGCAAAAAAAGGTGGACTCAATGCATCAATTTGCTATCTGCCATCCACTTTTTGGAAGTAGCTAGGGAAGTGATTAGTAATTTAGAGGTTTAGGTTTTCTACTCAGACTTCCCCAGCCTCTCTAGAAACCACTGTGAACATCTTTACTGCTTTCATCTTTCAGCTTGAAAAGCACCTGCAGCATTCAGCTTTAGCTGGCATCAGCAAATTAAACTTAAGACATACCTAATGGTCACCTCCACTAAGAATCAGCTTTGCAGTGTCAAGCACACCTAACAAAGGCATTTTCCTTCAGTGTTTCCTTAAGAAAATGGCAATGTAGGAAAACAAGGCAGTTCACAGAACAGTAACAGCAGGATTGCAGCAATGAGTCAGATTAAGTTATGCAACAGTTCATACATATCCCCCAAATTAAGGGGCTGTCCTCCAACAGATCTGCTGGTTTCCTGCCTTCCTAAAGCTACTATTACAGGTAGACTTTCAGGGTATACCTTAAATCAGAATATTTCATTGCCTTCCCTCTTAAGCATTCACTGCCCTTAGCTGCAGTCTCAGGAAACTGTCCACATCTGTTTGCAAGACAGCTTAATGCTAAGGAAGCATCCCTGCCATTGCGGAGGAACCCAACAGATTACTTCTGACGCACTGAGTGCCAGACAGTTCGTAACACGGCACTGTAGAGTTGTCACTGAGGCAGCAAGGAGTAAGCTCACTTCTGAACTCGCCCAGATGTCATTCATTAAGTCTGGAATTAAGATTAGCAAAATAAGTTTTGTACTTCAGTTAGTTTGCTGCAGCTGCTTGCTCGGTCTGCTAGCACCCTCCCAACTGCAGCAGTAGCCTGTCAGTCACACCGTTAGTTTGCCAGAGCACATCCAAGGCCAAGATATTCCCATCTTTGCCCTCTGCTGGGTGCTGTGGATAAAGCAATAGATTGCACTTACAGAAATACCAGACTGAGCATTTGTGCGAATTTTGAAAGAGTTTCTTTTTCCTTCAGGCATTGTACTCAGAAGCAAAGTATAGAGAAATACTAACTCACACAGGCAGGGGAGTAAGAAAAATCTGCTTTTAAACAAGTCTGACAACTAGACAACTTTTCTCACTTCATACTGCGTTTTTCATACAAACCTTAGTCAGCAGTTTCTCACCTACCATTTAAGTGAGCTCATCAAAAAAAACCCCACAACTACAACATGGGGTAGATGGTAATCTACCATACAAGAAGATTTACTGCCCCACACAAAAGAATCTGCGTAATATATAGCTTTGTTAACTCAGAATTAATAATTTTCCCTGACAGAGACATTCCTCTGGAAGAACAAACTCCAGTCTTACACCTTTTTTTATATTACAGTGTGCTTTTACAGATTTAAGAGTATATATAGCTTTAGATTTATATGGCTGTTCCCTAAATTGTATATCTAATCTTACTCATCAAATTCTAAGGTCCACCCAGATATATCAGATAAAACACAAGACAGCAAGCCAAACTCAAACCCACACTACAGAAAAGTCTCCAGTAATGGATCAGATGTTACACCCAGTGACAAGCTTGACAGCAGCACTCTGAAACCAGCTTGTAACATGTATGTTTCTTAACTGATTTGTCTGCCTTATTCAGAAAGAACCTTCTTATAACAGAAATAGAGAACACTCCATTTGGAGTGTTGTGCTTGTATGTGTCTTTAAACTGCCAGCCGCATGCAATTCCTACAAAATTTAGTCCAGCATACAGGAAACTATAGGAAAAGTAAAGACCTATATTTGCCTAAAATCATACCTAAAATTGTAAAGACTTACATTTACCGAAAAAAACCATACTAAAAAATCAATTAGTTTAATGCTGATTGCTAAAGGCAATTAGCCTCGATTAATATTTTGGGGCTACAATTTATACAGTAGTTTAAAGAAATATGCCTAAACTTAGACACTTAGCACTGCATGACCTACCTTAATAATAATGTTTTTTCCTGCAGGATTTAATCCACTGCTATCTGTAATACTGATCCATGCAAAAGCTTCCTTGGGCACGGGAAAAAAAAAAACAAAACAAAGAAGTCTAGTCTCATTCAGTGACTTGTCAGAACCTAAGAGACTTAAAAAACCCTCTAAAAAAAAAAGACCGGGGGGAAGAATTAAATCACCATGTAATAGTCTGTGAAGTGCACCTCAGTTGATGTTATTTCCCTAAAAGTAGCTCAGAATGTGGTATTCTACATCTGTTGTCACTACATGTCTGCATACACAGATTCACAGATTGGTAGGGGTTGGAAGGGACCTCTGGAGATCATCTAGTCCAACCCCCCTGCTAAAGCAGGATCACCCAGAGCAGGCTGCACAACATTGCATCCAGGTTTACCTAGGGTATTTTCAATCCCTGAAAGATTAAGTGGTTGTAGAACCAGAACATGTTCTTTCTCTGCATACCTGATATGTATGTACTCCAGTGTAACTATGTATCAGCATTCGTTCACTTTTACTCCATGTACTTACGCTGATCCACTTCTATTATTTTTTTGTATAAGCTTCTTTTAAGCATCAATCAGAAAATAGTACCAAGTGTTATTAATCTTGTAATAGTGGCTGGGCAGCTTCAGTATGTTGCATTTGCAGAGTATTTGCTTGGGGGAGAATAAAATGCTTAACAAAAACTGCAATAAAAACCATAACAAGAGAGTTGCTTAGAAAGACTCCTACAACAGTAGCACAGGTGTCTGCTCCAAAGGCTACGGGAACTTCTTCAGCAAGTGTATCTTTCACAGAGTTGAATGAACCATTGTTTGGCAGTGCCTTAATACCAAGTAGATGGCACAATAAGGAGTACAGGTCTGTAACATTCATGACTTCTTTGGTGACACTCTTTCTGAAAACAGGCCCAACTGCCAAAAAAATTGGACGCATTTCTGGTAAGATGTTGTCATATCCATGATTACTGACTAGAAATAAAAGTTAGATAAAGGTCAATATTCTAAAGTTGTAAAACAAGCATTTTGAACCTTTTCCTAGAATTAGCATCATGCAGAAAAGGAACAGCCATCATCTATTCTTGTAGAGGATTACAAGAATCATTTTGATCAACAGCACAAATGCCTCCTAGCAAACACCAAGTCCGAGAACTACAAAGAGAAGATGCCTTAAAAAAAGAATGCAGAGCACTATTTAAAAAAAAAAAAAAGAAAAAAGAAAAAAAAGAAGTAGCAGCACTGTCAATGGTTGCTACACTACACACAAGTTTCCCTGATTTTCCTCAAGGAAAAACTCCAGCTTTGCAACTGGAGCAGATAACTGGGGGGGGGGGGGGCGGGAAATCCAAGTAGAGACAGCCTGATTGACTCCTAGTAGCAGACAGAACTTCAGCTCTGACTGCTTTGACACTTTGTCTAATTTCGTGCACTATCTACTCATCAACAAGGAAAAACTTACTAGTGGGTCTCCAGTGTCCCATCCTTACTGGGGCACTAAAAACTCTGAACAAGTGAATAAATCTGCAGGCACAAAAAGCTGCTCTCATCAGCTATCAACAACTGAAAAACTTGTTAAGTCTTGCAGGTAACGCTCTTCAGCTTCATAACCAGCAGTAAAGTTTAAAAGGTTTTCAATTAAGAAACATAAGAACTTACCATATGACACTGTATTTTTCCTCCTAGCTAACCAAAAGGTAGTTACTGTCTCCATTCTGCCTACAATAAATCTCAAAACCCCAAGGTGAGGAACTTAAAGTGTTTTTTTTTCCTTCAAATCACCTAGAATGCATCTTATTCTATAAGGCAAACGAAAAGCACTGGTGTACAGTAACACAATATTCAAAGACTCTTTCTAGCAATAGAACAAGGTTACTGTAAGTGTAGGCATCCACAGACATTGAGAACTTTCAGAAAGCATTCTTTTATTTCCAACCCATGCCTTCTCCAGTAAATAAATAGTACTTGGTAAAACAACAGTATTCATCCTCTACTCAACAAGTTCAGTTACAAGTTTGGGGTTTTTTTAAATGTCTCAGGAAGTGCTTGTCAGTTTGGTAGATCTCGCAAGAAGACCTCAAGTATGCAGCCACTAAAACATGTGAGTGATCTTATCTCAGTGTTTAATTTTTAGAAACAGTAAGTCCAGTTCCCCCTTCCCTAACAGAATCATGGAATGGTTTGTGTTGGAAGGGACCTTAAAGATCATGTAGTTCCAACCCCCCTGCCATGGGCAGGGACACCCTGCACTAGATGAGGCTGCCCAAAGCCCCACCCAGCCTGGCCTTGAACCAGGGATGGGTCATCCACACCTAATCCACAATCCTAATAGTAGGGTGCTTCCCATCCCATCAGGAAAAAAAATACTGTAAATTCTACACACTTAGCTTCAGAGTTTTCCCTCCCAGTCTTAAAACAAAATAAAATAAGAATTAATATTGATTGAGATGGGAGAGAAAGTATCACGTAAGGTCTCTGACTAGAAAGATATAGCAACACACTGTAAAGACAGAATACTTACATTGAAAACCGTCAGACTTAGTATATACAATTTCCTATCCTTTATCTTCCACTGCTAAGATTGGTTGAATTTTCCTGTTGTGTTTGCACTGTAATCTATCTGGAATCTGCTCCTTTTTATATACAGTCATGTTGGGATCAGCATTGGTCAGGGCTTCGTATACTTCACCCAGTTTGCCTTCAAACAAACAAACAAAAAGACAAAACTTAAACATACCAATATGTTTACTAAACTCATCAGTAATTTGAATACAATTGATAGAAGAGGGTAAAATGCACCTCCCCCTAATTATAACTGCAAGGGACAACAGCGTATTACAATGTGTAGAGAAATTACTGTGAGAAATCCAGAGCGTCATTCACAGATCACACCTGCCATCAGACTTCACAGCCTATTCCCAAGCTGCAAGAACCTTGCTAATTTTAGAAAAATCCCTCATTTCATAGTTATCAGAACGTAAGCTTCTCTCAAGAATGAGTTAGAAGGCATTCAGTTAAGTCTCCCAGAAAAGAAATCAGGTCCTCCTAGCTCCATGTAAAGCCCTCTAGCCAGAAGACAGCTCCTAAACTTGCTTATGAAGTAGTGTATGCATTAAGGCCGTATTCTGTCTTCTCCTCAGTGAGCTATGATAAGTGACACTTGATTTATTTTGAGGCAGCTTATAGTTGTTTTCCTTTAAAAGGCTGAAGAGAGAAGCCACTTTGTTTCTTGGCATCTATGAATACTTTGAGTGAACCCAACTATTTATTCCTCCCTCTACAAGAAGCTCCAATAAACAGCTACATATTTAACTTCATTTGATTCCTAGCTTTGATCTTCTACCATTTTGATGACAAGTTTACCCAATTTCGAAAGGGTAGACAGTTTGTGGCTGTGCACCATGTAACATCATAGTACTGGTAATTAATTTCCTAGGGATAAGCAAACCTAGCTTGCATTAATCTTTCAACCGAAGCCCTCAGGTCACAGTCCAGATGCCACTAACCTGTTAGGAGTTGTACAAAGATTGCAGGGGCCTAAGCAGGGACAGGTTGGACTGGCAGACGAAGATGGCACTTTTGGTCTAGAACTGATAGCAACTCTGTATATTCAATGACAACTAACAGCTCTAGCTACTCCTTCGTGTTATTTGTGTCTAGTCCTTTCCCTTCCCTAGTGTGCTACTGCACAGCAAGCATAAATCCTCAAGAACTGTACTAACACTATCAAATAAATAGGCATTTTCCACTCCCAATTCTTTATTTGCTTATTTCCAGCAAAAGTCACTGAACAGCCAAGAAAGCAGTTGGACAAGCTGGAACACGAGTGCATGGAAAGGAGGAAACAGGACACATAAACATAAAAGCAAGTTCAGGAATCCACATCTGAGCAAGTTTCTTCAATCCTCCCCCTGCCCTCCATTTAAGCACAGATTCCTATTGAGGACTACGTAACAGACTCCCTACTGCAGCCAAATAAATAACCATGGAGCTGAAGTTTTCCAAGTACTTTGTGCTACACGCATGCACAATTCAGTCAGACAGCTGAGTTCACAGCTAGTGGCTGCAGGCCAGTTTCAGCGCTACAAGGTCTTAAGCGCAGTTAGAAGATGTCTACATTTTCTTTGTGGCCAACACTGCTGTTTTTAGCAGATGAGTGGGATTTAAGCACATCCTGTCATTTTGACTTACCATTTCTTGCTAGGTCTGCCTTCACAGCTAGCTGTACATCCTGGAGTGGGTGTTGCTGTGATTCAGCCCTTCTCTGACTGTCTGCCCCCGGAAATGACCACCTTCATGACCACAAGAACAAGTGCTTAGTATGACCCGACACACCTCCTGAAATAAACCAAGGAAAAAAGTCTGATCTTCCATTTACAACATGCGTGGAGTTTTGAACATATCTCAGAAAAACAATTTTGAGGGAACGGGCCCAATGTCTTTAAAGAAAGATTCTTTGCTTTCCTTCTCAGTTCCTAGGATCCTGGGTAGAAATTCTGGAGGGAAACTGGAAGTAGTTTAATGTATAATGATGTTCCTCATCTCAAACTGCCATTAAAAAAAAATCACTAAACTTAAGAAACACAAGAAAGGTCAAGATGAGACAGCAAAAGTCCAGAAACGATAGATAGTAACAGCAACAAGAAAAGGGACTCCAATCTAGGGCTATAATGCTAACAAAATTAATTTTGTTATGCTAGTTTTCTACATGGGGTAACAGGGAGGAGAAGCCCCAAATACAGCAAAATACAATTCTACAGTAAATAAATTATTGAATTACTATATTAAATGAAATAAAAAGGCCAGCATCACCAGCTGTGCTACATGTACCATCTTCATGAACATACAATTATTTCCACCCAGACTAACACACAAGCATGGCTTTAATCCGAATCTCAGGGAATAATTATGCAGCCAAACAGTTAAAGTAGCAGGAATTGCTGCTTTTTTAAGCTTTACAAAATTTTTTCAATGTCTCGCTAGATTTTACCATTCCTTTGGTTTAAGCAAGACAAATGGAACAACTGTTGAAGAATCAGTCTTATGTACTGAAATATAAATTATTTCATAGCTAAACTGAGAATGAAGCCCATTGTTTTATAATAAAAATTACAGCTATCCAAGATATTTCTGAAATCTATTGTAATGACTTTTTTACTATTCTGTCATCTAATGGCTGCAGATACTATTTCTTTTCAGCATTTAGCAGCCAGGAGAATCGGGTTATGCATCTTCAGGTTCTCATTTACTGCATTAGGGATGTTTCAGCACTAAAGTTCACTTTTACAGCTCCTTTATTTGGTAATGAGAACCAGTGGTGCTCAGGCAGCAAATGGATCTCAGTTTGGACATACTAACATTTTAGTTTAGTTAATAAAGGAGTATTCTTCAAACTCAAAAATGACATTTGTTTACACATTCAAAGGTCACTTAAGTCTGCAAAATACCCTCCCTGCTGGGGCATTAAATACAGAGTGCTATCCATTAGCAATGCAAATGTTATACAGAAATCTTAAAAAAACCACCTTTTCAGAAGGCCATCTTAAAACTCAACCTCCAAATTAGCAACCCTGCCACACAAAAAAATGCTATTTTCCAGGTTAACATATTTCCACCAAATAGTTACAGTTTTTGCTCATTAAAATAAAGATCAACGTCTTTACATCAGTGACACTGAACATACACCTGACACTTAAGCAACCCTTCAGTGACTGCACCCAGACTTCAGATTTTGATTCCAACAGTATCCTTACCCATCATTACCACAGTAAGAATGGTACGAACATAACCGGCTAGCTGTTCAGCGCAATGGGGAAAAAAAGGCTAAAGTGAACTCCAATAGCTGGCAGCTAATCAAATAGCCAACACAGGCTTTCTTTTTATCAAAGGCCCCCATCTGGTTTCAGTTTACTGTTTGAGTTAGATAATAATTGAACGTTACATATCTTGCCTTTCATCAAGACGCTAAAGCCACAGTGGAAGAATTAGATTTCTATCTAGAACGCCGTTCATCCTTGATAATGCTGTTAGATTACCTTACTTCTCATAAGGACTAAAGGATACTTGGCAATATTAGTCAACAACAGACAGATTAGCTCACTTTTCATTTCAGAAAGTTAATCCAGGCTTTTGTCAGAGCTAGCAAAGAGAACAAAGAAGTGATCCCGCAAGTATTCCTTGTTCAAGGCTGATGTCCTACTGGCATCAGTACTGCTACCACCACTTCAGTTAAGGAATGAAGTCTATAAAGTTTTGATACTCAGGTATTTTCTTCAGAGAATTTTAGGGCTATAGTTCCTACCCTTTTTTTTTTGGTAAAATACCTACTGCACGAGAACAGTCAATGACTGTAGAGAACTCTCTATGCACATACTGATCAAGCTCAATGAGCCTTTCCAAGAAGGACTGTGACATTAGAATCATAGAATGGTTTGGGTTGGAAAGGACCTCAAAGCCCATCTAGTTCCAACCCCCTGCCATGGGCAGGGACACCCTCCACTAGACCAGGTTGCCCAAAGCCCCATCCAACCTGGCCTTGAACACTGCCAGGGAGCCAGGGGCATCCACAGCTTCTCTGGGCAACCTGTTCCAGTGCCTCACCACCCTCACAGGGAAGAATTTCTCCCCAATATCTAATCTAAATCTACCCTCTTTTAGCTTAAACCCATTACCCCTTGTCCTGTCACTCCCTGCCCTTGTAAACAGTCCCTCTCCAGCTTTCCTGTAGGCCCCTTCAGTTACTGGAAGGCTGCTGTAAGGTCTCCCCGGAGCCTTCTCTTCTCCAGGTTGAACAATCCCAACTCTCTCAGCCTGTCCTCATAGCAGAGGTGCTCCAGCCCTCTGATCAGCTTCGTGGCCTCCTCTGGACTCGCTCCAACAGCTCCATGTCTCTCCTGTACTGGGGCCCCCAGAGCTGGACGCAGTACTGCAGGTGGGGTCTCACAGAAGTGGAGCAGAGGGGCAGAATCCCCTCCCTCGACCTGCTGGTCATGCCTCTTTTGATGCAGCCCAGGACACGTTTGGCTTTCTGGGCTGGAAGTGCACACTGCTGGGTCATGTTCACCTTTTCATCAATCAATACCCCCAAGTCCTTCTCCTCAGGACTGCTTTCAATCCATGATCGCTTGTGATTATGACATTTATCACATACCACAGCTTCGCTTTCTTCAGTTCAGACATAAGATATCCCAGCTTTTTGTCCCATAAGTGCGTCCAGAATATGGCCCATTTCATCAGGCTGTTCCCAATAGAGGAGACCAAAGTTTATGGGTTCTTCCCATGTAAACCAGTCAATAAGCCTAGCAACTCTATCTTCAAAGGAAACAGATTCATTGCAGGGCATATCATACGTAGGAAAGACTCCATGTATTTTCACATCTGTTCCAGGCCACATAGCTGCTCCAGTTTTATGTCCTTCCCCCTGGTTCGTTACCCATATTGGCCTGGCTTCTTCCCAGAACTTGGAGTTATGAATATTCATTTTGTTCAGAGAGGAACTTTCATTCAGAATAGGATCATACATCTCATTGGCAACTACACTGCAGCTTTCTGCAAAAAGACCAGTCATCATTGTGCAATGATTAGGATACATTTTTGTTATAAACACATTAGTGACCTGTTTGACATAGTGAAAATTTGGAGACTTTATAATGGAATCCCATCAAAATCCATCAAAAGATATTAGCAACACTCCAGGCTGGGCTGGCTGGAGAGACAACGTGTTTGGAAAAAATAGTGAGAAAATTGCCAGAACTCTCCAATAAAAGTTCATGACTATTCTGGAAGGTATTCTTCCCTTCTTCTGAGACAGCATGGCATCTGTTGAGCAGAGATGGAACATTTGTTTGTGTTAACTTGTTTGTCAAAGTCATAACTTAGTTTTAAGAATGAGTAGCTAAAATACTCCTTATGTATTTATACAGGCTTGCCTTACTAACAGTGAGCACTCCAAACAGGAACAAGACCTTTTACCTATCAGTTGTATTGATATCCCAATTTCAGAGACGGAAAGTGAGAAACTACAAGTTGTTGAATGAAACACAGTTTGCAAAGCAACTTCTTTATTCAACACCACTGTCCAAACTCTTCCTTTTTTTTTCCCTGCTCCCAATATACAGGAACTCCTGCTCTTGCAATCTGACAAGTTTTCAAGTATTTTGTGTACCCAAAGTTGTAAGAAACTTTCCTATGAAAAAGCTTCTGCTTGTTAAGAGTTAAGATATAAACAGGGGCAGTTCTCACCTTGAGAATAACAAGGTCCATCTCCACCAGAATTTTATAACCCTCATTAAAACCTCCAGAGCATTACTCCTCTTCTACGCAAGCATGGCAGCAGATACACTGGCATCACACAGGAGCGCAGCAGATGAGAGCAGGAAGTACACACTGGAACTGGAGGACTCAGTGCCTGCACAGCTCCCATCAGGGAGGGGGTACCAGCTAGAAACCACCACAGCTTCTCAGCCCTGACACTCGGTACGGGATTACTAAATGTGCTGAGGACAATTTCTGATGGAGAAACTAGCAAATAAGCTTTGGATTTCAGATACAGCAGTATCCATTAAAAAAAAAAACCAACAAACATTAAAAGGTTTTGCTGCTTAAAAGGTGTCAGATCAAGAGTTAGACAAAGAGCAGGAACACATTTCCCAACATTTTGTCCAGTCTCTAACCTGATCGTAGCTCCCCTACATAACCAAGCTCTTATTGATCAACTGATGCTGATGCTTACTACCAAAGGTCATTCCTAGTGTACAGACAGCTTTTACAAACAAGTAATGAGTGTGCAGTTTAAGTTCTTCTAACTAACTGCTCAGGTCTCTGAATGGATTGGAAAGAGGTGATTGAGTGACCAGAAGGTCGAGGGAGGGGATTCCTCCCCTCTACTCTGCTCTTGTGAGACCCCACCTGCAGTACTGCATCCAGCTCTGGGGGCCCCAGTACAAGACAGACATGGAGCTGTTGGAGAGAGTCCAGAGGAGGCCACAAAGCTGATCAGAGGGCTGGAGCACCTCTGCTATGAGGACAGGCTGAGAGAGTTGGGGTTGTTCAGCCTGGAGAAGAGAAGACTCCGGGGAGAGCTAATTGCAGCCTTCCAGTAACTGAAGGGGCCTACAGGAAAGATGGAGAGGGACTCTTCATCAGGTCACATAGTGACAGGACAAGGGATAATGGGTTTAAGCTAAAAAAGGGTAGATTTAGATTAGATATTGGGAAGAAATTCTTCCCCGTGAGGGTGGTGAGGCACTGGCACAGGTTGCCCAGAGAAGCTGTGGATGGCCCATCCCTGGAAATGTTCAAGGCCAGGTTGGATGGGGCTTTGGGCAACGTGGTCTAGTGGAGGGTGTCCCTGCCCATGGCAGGGGGATGGAACTACATGATCTTTGAGGTTCTTTCCAACCCAAACCATACTATGATTGAAAAATTCAGTAGTATTTCTGGTGGCTCACAACTGTACTACGTCTTTCAAGCAAGCATAAACCCCATCATCTGTCCTTTCCAGTCAATTACCACTGCTACCTGAGTGCAAGGAGCAAAAAGTATGGAAGAAACAAGAAACAGGATGCAAACCCTGCCCATGAAGTGCATGAGATGGTGACCACTAGACCATGTGCCCTAAAGTATTTTTTTAATCCCTAGACAAACATTCAGCATTAATTCTGATCATATGACTCAAGGATAGTGACTGTTCTTAGCTATGACTCGCATTCCTTATCTAACAGCACGAGATAATATGACACAACTGCATGCTGTATTGGGTCGTATTCCCCTGCACCAGTTTCCCTCTGCCCTTCCCAAACACTTTCTTGTTCAATACTCAGTTACCTAACTCAAAGTAAGGTCCCTGTAAGAACGCTCACATAGGATTTCTCTATCTGTAACTGACCTAAAATTTCATGCTAATATTCCCCACTTTTTGCTCAACAGCATTATTTAACCACAAGACCATATACTGTTCAATCCAATCCTGCATGTGGACTGCACTGATACACCACACAGCTCCCTTTAGGTTCCCATTTTTCAGCAATCCTCCAGAACCAGTCAATACAGAAATTTGGCTGGAAAACAGTGACTTTATAACCAGTAAATCCATATTAATATCTGGAGTACATAAATATCCTAGTTAATATAAAAAGTTATGGTATAACAAGCATCTGAGTATCACTGCAATGATGGAATAGCACTTGTCATTTTGGTAAACACAAGCTATTATCCATGGGAAGTTTTCCTACTCTGATTCCCCAACTGAATCTCTCATATTTACACTGGAAAACAGTGCTGGCACTGCTGACTTGCAGGCAGTCAAATGTCGCACTCAACTTGCGTGTCTTCCAAAATTAAAATCCAGGCCTAGAGTCATGCTAAGAATGAACTGACACTTCAGAGGCGTAAATCCCCTTTCAGCGAACACCACAGACCCCAAGGCTGCAGAATCACTCAGTTCTACCCCAGGTGGGATTTCTTTCAGCTGCATCTGAAGGAAGAACGGGAGAATGTGCAGTTGTGTCCATCTGAATCCCACCCACTAAATTAAGCGTAGCCCATGGCCAAGTCATAAATTCCCCCTTCTGGAAAGTAACAAGGATGAATTTAAGTCCTCTCAGGTGAAATCAGGTCCTCACTTCTGTATTTTCACTGCTAAGAATGTCAATGCCAGCTAAAACTGTAATTGCCTATTTTTAATAAATAGTAATTTTTTATTATTTTTTTTTCCTGCTCCCAGGGCCTTCCTATACTGGTTTTCACTGGATAGAACCTGAGCACATCTACCAGTCCGGGTCCCTGCAGAAACCCAGCACCACCAAGCACGGCTCTGGGGCCCTGAAGGGGCTCCGAGGGGACAAAGGCATCTGACTGTCCAGGGCAGGGAGCTGCCACACAGCCAGCCAGCCAGGGAAGTGCCCAGGGACCTGCCCAGCAGCCAGAGGAGCTCAGCACACAGCCGAATGACAAGGCCAGGCCGGCATTCCCCTACACAGCACCCTCCAACCGCGGCCGGACAACACGCTCCCAGAGGCGAGAAACCACCTCGACACCCAGGGCAGCCCTCACCGAGGCCCACTCTGGCCTAACGAACCGTCCTCCCGCCCCCGGAGCCCTCTGTCCGGGCTGCCCCAGCTCCTACCGCCCGAGGGCGGGTAAGCTAGGAGCGAGGCCGCAGGAAGCCGACCCAGCCCGGCCTCAGAGGAGCCACGGCCCAGCCGTTACCTACCGACCGCCCCGGGCCGCAAGCGGAGCGACACCGCCAGGCTGGTCTGCGGCCGCGCCCGCACGGAACGCCCACCCCACCCCGTCCTGCCCTGTGAGTGGCTAGTTGGGCTGTCAGTCAGCGCCGAGTAACGGTCAGGGCGCAGTGAGGGGCGGCCGTTGAGGAGTTTCCTCAGATCGCGGTCGCGGCTTGCGGCCGGTGGTGCGAGCTGGCTGAGCGGCGGTTAACGCTGCCCAGGTGCCCTCAGGCAGCTCCTGGGAGCCGCCTCGGGGGCGGTTTTCTCCCGCTTCGAGGAGCAGAGCGGCTTGGCCAGAGCAGGGGTTGGCGATAGGGCGGGTTGGGAGGGTATCGCTGCATGTCGTGGAGTTGCTTTAAACAGACGAGAAGTAGGGCCCAGGCTGGGCTAGCTGTGCTCTGACCTGACTGTGAACGAAAGGAGCAAAATTCACTTTCTGGACATCTGCAGGTGCTTCTTCAGTTTAAAAAACCAAAACAAACAAACAACCAAACACCCCCCCCCCCCCCCAACCCCCAAACCTATTTTGATTCAGGTGTCTTTCTATCTGCTTTTTTCCTCCTCTTGTGTTCTGAGGCTCTTAAATTTTCCACTTTTTTCCTGGCAGATACTTTTTCCCGTGTTGTGATGTTCAAGACCCATAGCCATGCCCTGGAACGATGAGGAAAATCAGTTTATCCCTCCTCATCTCACTAGAAACTAAACTGCTGAAGGGGCCAGAAGTCCGAGCTGCGTTTCCCACCGTTACTACTTGAGGATCTGTGCTACGTGTGGGTCCAAAGCCGGTGCCTTGTGCACGTACACAAACCTTACCCCACTTCGTGGCAGCGTACAAAACTGTTATACTTCCCCTGCTGCGTAGGAACATGCTAATTATTAATCACTTTATAGCTGGCACTGCCTAACTTATTCTGGTGCAAACAAGAATTGCAATGCAAAGAAAACAAAACTTGGGAGGTTTGAGTTTGGTTTGGGTTTTTTTTTTATATTCCATACAGGATGAACCTGCTTTCTTCTTGATGGCACCCTGCTGGTGGCTTCACATCTCTGACATAGCACGTTAATAGTAAGTGGATAGAAAAGGATTACATACAGCCTGTGTACAGGCTGTAATCCAGGCAAGATTCTGGGTCCCTCCCCTCCCTTTTGTGTAAGCTTACAGCTTGGCTTCGTGAACTCAAGATCCCTGAGCTGGCCAGGCTGGCGCTCTGAGGGACAGCGGCAAAGTCTGGTCATCGTATCTAAACTTTATAAGCAAGGGCGATATGTTCTTCCCCCTCACCCCTGCTCTAAGAATTGTAGTAGGGGACAAGGCTCTTTAAATTGCTTTCTTAATGTCTTTTCTTCTTTTTTTTTTTCCTTAATTAACATTGTTCTGTTAGAGATAAGAGACTGAGACTAGTACAAAACTGGAAATATATAGTGCTGTTGTGATTGGTAGAAACTGCGTGGATGTGGCTTTTTGTACACAGCAAACTCAAAGAGACCACACCAGCAGCATGAAATTCATCATCTGATTCCTGACAGTGACTGACACCAGAAGCTTTGGAGAAAAAGGTAACAAGGAAAAACCAGTATAAATTTGCATCTGTGCGTGTTGAAATCTCTAGTTGGGTGCCCTTCAACACCAATGTGCGGTCTTGCACTAGTAGTTATTCTTACTGAAAAATAGCACTCGCATTTAATGTTGGTTCAACTTTAATTTTGGCCTCGAGTCACTTTGATCCAGAGGTCTGGGGAACTGCAGTAGTGACCTGTGTCTTTCTGCAGTGGCTGGAATTAGTCACTAGAGGGTAGAGGTGTACATGGATTTCAGGTACTGTTCTGATTAGCTGGAAATGATACTACTTGCCTTGGACGTAAGAAATGGCTCAGCTGCTTAAAACTGTTACAAAATGAAAACAAAGCATGGACAAGGAGTTTGCTAATTCCACCAAAATGTTTAATACCATAATAGATTTTCACTGAAGTACAGAGCTAATGTGAATATTTGTACAAAATATGTGGTTAAAAATAGTATTGATTTATAATATATACAGATATGTCACATCTGTGTCAGAAATGCAGACACTTGAATGAAAACATGAGTAATGTTTTAAATCTACAACAACATACATGAAATATTTCTGCAGCTACCCACAGTAGGACAACTTGCCAAATGGACACTTGAGGATCCCTCAGTTGTTACAGACAGCATTTCTTTCAGAAGTTTCTGAACAAGAACTCTGCTCTAAAATGGATTCAAAACATTTACTTTCATTAACTGAATAGTGAAGGTAACACATCTGTGTGACACTAATGTAGACACAACTTTCTTGTACTAGATAAATGAACAATTACAATAATTTGTTAAAACAAGGCTGATTTTCTGCTGTAGAGAATTTTAATGCTGCTTGCTGGATACTCTTACTCAGGTGAGTGAGGAAGCCCCTGACTCGGGGACAGCGAATGGGCCCTTCTTAATACAGCTCTCAAGTACAAGGATTTAAATCCTGAAGCCTGCCTTAAGGTTCTGAATATCTTCATTTTTCATTAACTTTGAAGCTGCTCAGCACTTCCAGCTCTCCCAGCCTTACTCCAGCAAGAATCTCACTAACAAAGTCCCCGATTCTAGGCTTTGTAGCTATTGCATTGGTACACAATTCTGCATTAAAAGAATCCACGGATGACCCTTACTGTAGCCCCGAAAGCTCTGTGTAGCAACTGAACAAATTGACAAAAGGGGAGAGATGAATTACGGCTTTTTTTTAACGTTTTCTGAGCATCTCTGCAGCGGAGGCATTTGGAGTTCTTGCCCTTCCATCGGGAATGCTGCTGCTGTTCTACCTCTAACAGCGCAGGCTCCCCTCCTCTCCAAGCCAAAGCAAACGTACCTGACACTTCAAATAGGCAAGTGGGAAAGAGCTTTTACAATGCTTCCTTCCTTGTCATTTTACCTCTGAATGCCGCAGTCTACGTGTATTTAAAAAAAGAGCACAGCTCGCATTAAAAAAAATAAATCTCCTTTTAAGCTGCTGTACTCCCCCCAAAGATGTGCTAAAACAGGAAAAGCAATGTTTGGTGGTTTAGGGGCTGTTTGCTAGCATAACTAGTTATTCAACAGCGTTGCAGGAGGATGAGTGTAAGTGAGGGTCTGTCTGGGACTTTAATCCATGCCTAGTTTTGCTTTTTTGTAAAACAGAACTAAATACGATTTCTTGAGCAGACAGGAATCAAAGAAGTGCAAAGGTCTTAAGTTCATACTAGTATGTGAGGGAAAGCAGTAAGAAGCTAAATGTTTACCACTAAAGAAGGAACAAAAATAAATTTAGTAAAGATTCTTTAGAGGATGTGATCTGAAAGCACTGTAACTTTAATCAGGATATCCACAATAACCTACTTAAATCCCCTCTTCCATAGAAAGCTTGTTCCAGCTCCCCAGATCCGTGACTGATACTGCCCTCACTTCAAGCAAGGTGTTCCAGTAAGTCTACGGGCAATATCACCAACCTGACTACAGATTTCATCACTGAGTGGTAAAACGCTGAAGGACCCAACCCCTGTGAGCTGCTGAATCCATTTTAAGAAGCCAGGCCAATCATCAGGGAGTGAGTTGGTAACTACAGACCTAATTGCAGAGATGGAATCTGCTTTGCACTTCCAACACATCCTTCTTAAATCACCATCTCGCTTGCTTTGATTGTAACTCTTTTGGACAAAAAGCCGAGGTTGCACAAGGAGCAGCAATAGCCAGACTGGCAGTGATGACGTATGGAGGGCTTTGGCTGTAAGTAACCCAGGAGTGAGCTGCGGAAGCCTCAGGCCCCTGCTGCAGCTGGGAGAAATATTCCTAACTCCCATTATTCGGCTTAGGTTGCACAAATGCCCAGTGTAAATAAATACTGCCTATTTGTGCGTACAAATACAGCGTGTACTGAAGTTGCATGCCTACAGACAGTCATGTCCTCAACCAAGGACCAGTTTGAGTTCCTCTGGGACGTGCAGCTCTCTACCATTTACATCCGAAGCCTCGAAGCCTATTGTCCAGTGCCAAGCAAGAGGGGAGAGCCACAATCGGCACGTAGGTAATGCGACATTTCCATCGCATCAGATGAAGAACCTTACTGTAGTTGGGAAAGCTCATTTGTTGCTCAGCAGTGGAGAATAGATCAGGCCTCCTATAGTGCATTTTACCTCTAAAGTACTCCATAAGAGGATGCCTGTTACTACTTTTCCTAATCAAAACACAGATGTTAAGGCCTGTCTTTTCAAAAGGAATGGGTGAGCTCAGAGCTTACTTCTTAAGCGGATCTGATTTTCAGAACCATGAACAATAACCCTTTGAGAAACTGTCTTTTATGCTAGCCACCCAGAAAAAAAAAAAAAAAAAAATTTCCAAATGCAGATCTGAGTGAACAAATATGAGAGTTTCAGAAGACAGTTACTCAGCAAACTCATCACCTGGTTTCCGATCTTTTGGAAGATCCGGTACAAATTGATGCAAGAGACTACAAACAATTTCTTTTGATTTTTGTAATAATTAATGCTAATAGAACTTTTTCCCCAGCCTGGATGTTTCCTTCTTCAAACGCTTGTGCCCACTGTATTTTACCATTATCATAAAAGCGCAGTAAGAACTGCATCAGCTGTCAGGGATGCACTTTTGCTCACCAGGGATTGCGCTGTATGCTTTTTTTTTGCGTACACCTAGCCAAATCCACAGCAAACCAGCGCAAGTTCACGACTTTGTGAAATGGTAGCAGTTTAAAAGGGAACATGGCATATCCTGCCAGTAAGAGGGCTCTTTTTCCTCCCCCTAATTTCTATTGAAACAGAGTTTGGCCTATGTCACACATTTAAGCGTTTTCAGTTCTACCAGTTAAGAGAGCAGTGGTATATACCACACTAATCAGGTTATTAATATAGTTTAACTCTTGAGAAGTTGCTTTTCAAAATGCCAATGCAAGCAGAACACAAAAATATTGGTTGCCATGTTTATTTTTTAAACTAAGCTCTGAATTATACAAGTGTAAAAGTGATTAATTAGCCCATAGCTTTTTAATACTCCTATAAAATATGACTAAATAGAGTATTTCAAAAGTATGTACAATATAATGGAAATGCTAACATAATCTGTCACAGTGCTCAGACATACCACTGGAATCAAGTCTTGCAAGATGGTTCAGTCCGTTACTCTGTACAAAGAACAGTCTTTCTTTTTGCAGAAAGCTTTTTCGCTGTTGCTGAATGGGTGGGGGGGAAGACCAAAATATAAACAACCCACCCCTCCCACCCAATTTAGGATCAAATAAATGTTAAGTAATTTATCCATGGGGCACATTTTTATAGTATAAAGCACTTTATGATAACTATGTAGCCTTGTATGGTTGAGGAAGGGATGCTCTTGCCATGTTTTCTTTCACGAAAACAAAGTGTACTCCAGTGTGTATATATACATGCTAGGAAGGGGGGACTCAGTACTTGCCTTAATTACAAAAATCAAGGCCACAGAAATTCTTTATTCTTTTGTTCCAAAAGAGCAGATTTCAAAAATACCCTTTCTCCGTGCATTGTAAATATTTTCATGCTTTTAACTGTACTTAGGAAGTCATTAAAATTTCGATTTCGCATCTGCAGAGGTCAGAAAGGACAAGCAGGCAGCAGAAATGGCAACTGTACTCCCCTGATTTCCTCCTTTCATTTCCAAGCAGCAGCAAGGGCTGCTCAGCAGAGGGCCCCAGGCCATCGCTGCCAGCCGCTCCCACAGGCTCCTGCTTTGCAAAGGGAATTAAAAGGACGTCGTCTATGTCACTGTGCATCAGAAGATGTAATGTAACACAGAGATTTCGTTCTTTTTTATATTATTACGGCATGAGAGAATCTACTTTCGCACTGTGGACACCCTGTGAAAAGTGCAAGTCAGAGGGACTGAGCTCATAGCTGCTGCACAGAAGAAAATTCCCACTGAAGTAGGGGCTCTGCCTGTGAATTACTGAATTAAATAGGGCAGTTACTCTTCCAGATGGTCAGCAGTTTTTGAAAGAAGCTCTTCTTCCGTGCCAGGCAAGAACCAGCCTTTAGCAAAACACCAGGTTCTCTTAAATGCTGTTACTTTTATGACAGGGACATTATTCCATAATACCTGAAACATTTTTCTATGATGACCATTATTTTATCATATAAAGGCGATACATGAGCTTTGACCATAGTTACAACAGGCTTCCTTGAGTTTTCAGGTTTGTAGTTGTGTTTCTATTTCTGCGCTTTAACCAACGAGCCATGTTGCACTCCCTCCTGGGCAGTACTACATAGATTTGTAAAGACAAAGAGTAGTCATTGAATGAGGCCTGGTTTTAAATCTGTCTGAAAATTCACTTTGAGGAAATAACATTTAAGATCCAAGGCTTTAATTTTCAGTATAGTTTTACATCATTTGAGGCCAAAATCTGTAGTTAGAACTAAGTCTCTCCAAAGTACATAGATACAAGGCCATGTATTCGGCCTCCAACACTTTTGCATGTAAAAAAATCCAGAGTATCAACTTTGATTGCTTACATCAGTTGAGGATGAGGATGTATATCCCATACAGCATATATCAATCAAAAAATCTTAACGCGTTTAATTCTGACTCTCCCTGTTTGTATTGGTCTAAACCCCATGGACCTTAGCGGTCTGTATCTTCTCAAAAAACAGTGGTGTTACTCCTGAAATACTGTAGGTGGCCTATGACGGTGTTTCCACCAGGAACATCAGGTTATAGTCCTAGGGCAGTGAGTCACAATTTATTTAAATCAATTCTAAATCCATCATTGAAAAAAATAATTGAAGTGAAACATCTAAGGAATTACTTTAAGACAACTTTACACAGATATCATGAGGATATTAAAGCCCCATTTTTTGTTCAGTCTCTGCTGTATTTAATGTGCTTCTATTAGTGTAACACACGCACAATAACGTCCATAATGCAGTAACAAGAATCACATTATAGATAAACGCTAAGTAATGCACTACATCTCAACAGGAGTATTAGGGGGCTGTGGTGGTCAGAGAATGAGCTACGTGAGAAGTCCTTGTTCTCAGAATGTCCTCACCATGCATGTTGAGCGTGGCATCTCCTGTCTCCACCAACAAAGCAATCCGCTTTTCTTCCTGGAAGTACCGCAGCGCCAACACCCTGGCAAGGCGGACTCGACTCTGCTGAAGCTTGTAGCCTCACTGCTAATGAAGGGTGGAATGGAACCCTCCCTCAGAAACCAGATCATTAGGTCTTATGATAAAAATCTTGATTACAGAACCTAAGCTGACTTCAGATCCTAGAATGAGCTTCCAAGATGTATTTACTTATTTTAACTTGCAAAGGATTTTAAACTGTGGAATCTCACTGTGCCATTTTATAGTCACTTTTGGGAGTACAGCTGCAGCTAATTAGCTTAAAAATCCCACCGTATCTTACACATATGCTCAGTTTTCTGCAGTATTGATTTCAGTGGAACTACTCATGTGCATAAATTAAGCGCATGCTTAAATATATGCAAAATCTGAGCTCAAATGTCTAGAAAATATGTTCTCAAAATGACAAGTACGCATAAAAAAAAAATCATCATGGAAGGTCTGTCAGACAGGGAATCCAGTATCTGTCTGCTGTCAGCCATGATGAAAACACAGAACAGTTTTTGCAACCCAGTATACATTGCAAGTGAAAGAAACATGCAGGACAGAGTGAAAAAAGGGGATTCAATTGCATGCAGTCTAATTTCAAGTGTGTAATTATGGTCCTGTTTTCTTTGGCCTAAAAAAAGAGAAAGAAAAGGAAAAAAAAAAAAAACCAAAACAACAAAAGAACACCAACTAACCTCTCCTCACCTCCGCAAACCCAAACTGCATACAGCTCAAAAAGGTCTTTAAAGCACAGGAAATGGGGAGGGAAAAGGTCTGAATATTAGGGATGTACAAGTAATTACTAACAGTTTCAGGGCTATTCAACACACCACTAGGAAAGCATTCAGCCATTCATTACTAGAATTTACAGCTATGACAGAAAGCAATGAATCCCATCTTAAACGAGCAGTCACTTAGCTTCTCTTCCTTCCTCAGACTCAGAGAGAAGTACCACTCACACCTTTATGGAAGATAAAGTGACAATCCCTGTTGATATTCTGGCTCCCTCCTCCTCGGAGAGGAGGACCAAAAGACACTGGACCCTCCAGCCAGCTGCTGCCTCTGCCCTCAGCCCAGAGAGCTCCATCTTACATCCCTGCCACCATTAAGGACCAGTGTACTCTACAGCTGTCGATGGAAGAGGGTGTTTTTCTGCTGTGTCTAAAAATGTTGCAAAGATAGTACTCCTTACAGAAAATTTCAGGGAGATGAAAAGGCCACCAAGCTGCTAGTAGATTAAAACCAACACACATGCACCCCCTTAAAACAAAGAAGGGAGGGAAGACTAAGGTCTGCTGGGGAACTGAGGGCAGAGGAGCAGGCTGCTTGATGAAGAGCACTAGCACGTATTCTGGGAGCCTGATATCAGCCTAATCGCCCAGCCTGAACGATCTCTCTGGTATTGGTGTTTCAGCATGCAAATTATAGCTGTGAAAAAATCCTCAGACTGAAACCCTCCCCTTGTTTCTTCAGCCTTGATTTGTCCTTTCCAGAAAAATCTATTAGTTGGTGTGTGATATGGTTACACATACAAAGATCTTTTTCCTAGCCCTTTTATTACATAGGCTTGATTACTGTGAAGGGATTTCAATGAGTTTAATGTCCTCATACTCAAAAGGCAATGGCTGCCTTTCAACAAAAGAAAGCAAACAAAAACCAAGAGCTGTGCTGGAGGAGAGAAGTGCTGCTTCTGCCGAGAGGCTCAGTTAGATACAGGAGGTGGCAGACCAGGGCGTCGAGTTTGAATGATTTTTGGCTTTGGAGAATTCTTTGGGTCCTCGTCTTCTTCCATGTCGCTGTCGCAGACGTGCACTACCACACTGGGAGTGGACTCCGTTCCTGCGTGCAGCTCATATTTCTCTCCTGGAAGCAGAAAATATGGTTAGATCAAAGGACGACTGCCTGAGAGGCAGCGCAGGCCATGGCACTCTTGGTCTGCAGAATACTCCTGCACCTGGATAGGGCAGATGAGTGTGTGCGGCTCCAAAATACAGCTGAGGGCAAGCATGGCTAGACTGTATCAGCTGTCACAACAGATTCTGGGGATCCTACCCCCGAGGGGCACTGATCACTGGTCTGTAAGGCATAATAAAATACCCCGGTGTCTATAATGGTGTTTTGCACCAGTATTAGTGGCCACCAACACTCAAAAAAAAATAAAGGAGAGAGAAGACAGAAGTTTATGGTTAAGAAGAGGGACTGGAAGTCATCTATCAAACATTTGATCTGAGGTCATGTCACACCTCTTGGGCTGGGGCTATTCTTTTGATTTTGTTGTTTTCTTTCGGTCTAGCATGGCTCCAGTCCCATTTAAAGTCCACTAGATTTTGCTGCAACTTGTCACCTCCAGACAGACATCAACACTTGGTCTGATTGCTCCAGAAATAAAAAAATACATGTATCTCCTCCAGACGGATTTTGAGATTCAAAGCTCTTTAGCTGGGGCTGTAACAAGTTCTGTCTCTACAGATGAGATAGTACAGTCTAGAAATGCTCACTATCAGGCTAAATGCTTAAAGAGTACATCAGATTTTCTAACTATGTGCATTCCTTATTTAAGTACTCCTGCGAGGAAGATAAATATGGCTTAGGTGGTTACCTGCAAGAGTCCACAACAAATGAAGGAAGATCAGGATCAGACATAGGACTTTCAGTCCTGAATCCAGTCTGTTGGCACTACATGTGTTTTGGATTGTTCACAGGATGTAAGTAGCTATTGGATATTAAATTACAAGGATTTAATTTAAGACTGTAAAGAGAAAAAATCCTAATGGTGACAGTTCTGACAGGATGACTTGGTCTTTCAGAAGTGACAAACACCCATTAGCAGCACTAGAAACTAGAAACCATTCCAGATAATGTGCTGGCCCCCTTTGCACTATTTGTCATCACTCTCATCTCCAAGACCCACAAACTGCAGTTAAATTAAAATAGGCTTACAGTGACCACACGGACACCTGATAGCTTGGATTATTTTTTTCATAAGATTGCTCCAGAATCACTGCATATTGCCTGGAAAATACTCTGAGGAACAGGAGGTCCCAATACACCTAAGCTGACCTGCATTTGTGGTGCAGCAGCTCTGAAAACACCTGCACACAGGCAGAACCTGGCAGTGGTGAAATGGCAGTCCCTCCCTCAAACCACTTGTAGTTTGCTCATGTTACTAATTCAGATTTTTATTTATTAGCAACTTTGTGGCAGAGTAATTCAGGTGAGGAAGGGTCTGCAGGTTTGGCCCTGCGTTAGCACTTGCAGTTCTGGGACTGTGCTCACATGCTATTTGTGCTGACAAATTCTTGCTCCAAGTAAGACCGGGTAGCTTGGGACTAGAGGACATGCTGCACTTTTGCCTAAAAAATAGGAGGCAACTAGTGAATAATAGCTATAAGTCAGGCATCTTGCTGTGAGAAATATTTTACTGCTGTGATACCATTAATGTTGACATTTAACTGCTCTATTTTTGGCAACCTTTCCTCTGAATCCAAATTGAGCAAAGCATTACAGGTCTTGCTGATAGGCTAAAATATAAAAAGAGAAATAGCTTGGTTGTGCTGCATTGAGAAATTATATGGTTTTTCTTTGCCTATTTTCCCTGCGGGCTTCAGCTAATTTCTCAGCTATGGGCTGACGTCAATGCTGCCATCCAGCACTGAAGGCTACATTGGTCACTGTCAGCTACCAGCAGCTCTGCAGTGCTGTGCACACACAACCCTGGGCCCTTTCCTCGTACACCAGCACCGTGAAGTAAATCAGATTCACTGCCTTCTTAAAAGGTAATAATCCCAGTTCAAATGCCACATTCTTTTACTGTTCAAATCCTTCCCAGAAGGACTCTTTCCGCTGAAAAAGAACAGTGGAAATAAGTACAGACACAAGGAAAAATACTCAGATGCCTCTGGCACAAGTAACTGCAACAGCAATTAATGTCACTTTGCAAATCAAAATGTGATGCACTCATAAATTAGGTTTTTAAGGCATAGAGTTATTTCTGAGCATAATGAGCTGCAGACTCAGTTCTGTACTCACAATTATTCATGCCTGCAGAACTGTGGCTCAAACTGCAGAAAACCTTTTTATGGCTGAGCTAGGAACAGGACAACAGTAACTACGGGAGTTTTATACAGCTGTATCTCGTTTCCTGAATGTAACCGTTGTTTGTGGAAAAATACTAAGGTAATAAGTACAAAGTAAAAACCCAATAGATACAGCCTGGTTACTCCTTCCCTTCTGCTTTTTTCTGTGTTTTTTCTTTCCTCTTAAACAATACCTCCAGCATATTAAAAAAAAAAAAAAAGCTAAATTCTTAGCAGTTAGGCTAGCGCAGTAATGGTTGAATCACTGCAGTCAAGTTATGCTTATAAGATAACAGGTTGTCCTAAGCTAAGGGTAGGAAGTGGAGTTAGGGTAGTTGACTCACAACTTCTGTAGTTAGTATCACTCAAGCACTTGTCCAGTCATCTCCTTCAGCTTCTGACGCTGCCTCCTTTGCGTTCTCAGGCCCTACATTGCCCCACCACTGCTGCTTCTCCCGCTTGCCTGGAGAACTCCTACAGGTTGAGCCAAAGGACACCTGGGGACAGGGGTCTTTCTCCTCCAGCAGTCTTTGGGCTACCTCTAACCCTTAATAATAAGTCGTTTAAATATTCTTGTAAGCTGAGATAACAGTGGAAACTTGCATAAATTTACTGAGAAAAATATCACAAAATTTATCATATATGCTCAAATATCTAAACCCGGCCTTCAGGATATAATGCAGGGAGGAATCAACCTGTGGCACCTCCACCATATAGATTTGTCAGTAAATATTCCTAACAAACCCCTGAAAAGAGCAGTGATGTTCCTCTATTCGTTTGCTTTGCTTAAGAAAAAAACTAAGAATTGGAAGTTTCATTATTCAACAATGGCCCTAGCCGCTTTTGTCTCACTTGGCACCTTTTGTGGCCACATTAACCACAAGCCTCAGGTGACGCAAGAAAGATGACCACAAGAACAACACAAAAGCAACTTACGATATTTCAGAATTAAAAATAACAGCATGTGCTTTTCTATCCCTTTGTGAATCAGTACTATGACCTTTCATTGATGGTGCGTCTCTTGACTAATGAGGCTCTTTTGTCCAGCAAAGAGTATGTTCATATACTTACTTAATAATGAAGAAACGGAAACAATTCTATGCAGCTACCTCATCCCTGATTCTGAGTCATGATCAAAGGTTAACGGGTTCAGAGCTGTCCATTCCATGTTAAACGTGTCATTAACATCACAGAAATGCCGTCCTTTTATAGTCCCTTCATCCAAGCGCTTTACAAATAATATGGTGCAAACAACGGGTGGTCCTTTGTACGGGTGCACATTTACACCAGAAGAGATACAACAACCCATCCTGTATGGTACCTCCTCTGCATGGATCTACCTTAGGCAAGGTGGAAGAGTTGACCTCTGGAAGCTCTGAAGTTACTGACGCTGCAGGACAAGGGTCCCCTCCTCTCCTGGCCAGCAGAACAAGGCAGAGGGAGCAGAGGGAAAGCTTTCGACACCCACAGCTCTGCGCACCCTGCCTCAGCAATCGGAGGGAAGGGCAGAAGCAGCCACAGAACAGAAGGGAGGAGAACGACAGAGATGGAAAATTTTAGCTATCACCCATCTGCCTGCCCATCCATCCCCTTTTCAATCCTCCCTGGAAGTTATATGAAGTATTCAGTATTTCCTTTGAATCAGTGAGAACAAACATGAGACTTTGAAAACCCCTGGGCACAGAAAACTTGCAGCGCGAGACATGGTTTGAAATCCCCGTGTGCGGCATTTACTGGGCAGGGTCCTGCCCTTCCCTGTGCAAGGGTGAGCTAAACGCAGGGCTGAGCCAGGGCAAGAACTATGCATCCTCCTCAAGAAGCCCAGCTAGAGCATGGCAGGGACATCTTAATCGCTCAGAGACAAAAATGAAACGCTGACCCAACCCCTCCTCTGACCGCCAATCACTGGCAGACCCACCAGCCAAGTGGCACAGACTGCTGCAGGGTCTCCTTTCTGTCCCAAGGGGTGCCACCATGGACCTAAGACCCATCATGCATCACACTTCAGAACGGTGCTTTCCTAATGTGAAAAATGTATTTTACACAACCCGGAGTGTACCCTGAGGGCATTTAGGAGGTGCAAAGCCTGCTGGAATGCTTATGAGGGACTGGGAAATGTGGAGAGAAGTGAAAACTGGTACAAACTTGTCTATATGAGCCACTGGAGATGGTGCCTAGCCTGTACTGGTTTTCAAACAGTGCCTGAAATTGTGGAGGTGAGTGCTAACTGACAGGGCAAAACTGCACCAGGGAGCACACGGAGCAGGTCAGGACCCTGACCCATATTGCGCGTTGTTGTTTAGTGCAGATCTTGCCAGCGGAGCCATGACCTGTGAATCAATCAAAGCCTTCGGAGAAAGGCAACTTGTCTGGGCGACCGCCGTGTGGGCAGCAGGCAGGGGTTGGCAGTGGCAGGTGAAGGCCAGGGTGGCACCTGGGATCCTGGGGAGAGGCACTCTGGAGTGCGGAGTTAGAAAGCGAGGGGGCGCAGGGCAGTCTGTTGGGAAGAAATTGGGGTAACAGGTTTGAAAGAGGCATCGGGGGAAGGAGGGAAGAAATATGCAGGTTGGGGAGTGGACAGGGAGAGGGTAGGACTGCTTTCCAGACAAGAAGGGACTTACTCTCCTGCCAAGGGGATGGTTTGTAAACCGCTGCACTAATAAATAGCAGAGCAAACATAGCCGCCTTCTCTGAGAGGAGTAGCTCTGCTGTATGTACACAGCCTACACCTGGAGACTTCCCCCCCCCCTTACAAACATTTCTCATATAAAATTATTGCCTGTATTCCTCAGTGGGGTGAAACTAAGACCTTACAAAATGTTATGGAAAAGACATGAGGGCCTAGACTTAGCCAACAGCTCGGTAGGTTGCAAGCATTGCTGCAGGGAAGAGTTAGGTCCAAGTCAGGCCAGGCAGAGACACGACCCGGGCTCAACGGGCAAACAGGCAAACTACCACCCTAGTTCAGTGCAATGCCTTTCTATCTTCATCAGTATTTTAAACTACTGGAAGTTCTCTGGACAGTGGAAGTGTTTTTCATCAAAGAGATTAACGATCGCACTTCTTTATTTGCAGTATATTGAAAAAACTGTAGGGCAGTGGTCAGAACCAGGCACAGGCACGGTTCCTGGCTCCGAGTGGTCTATGGCAATCTGTTCATGCCTCATTTAAAGCTCCATTTCTGCATCTGCAGCGAGCGAGAATATACATCAATCAGCCAGAAACTTAATTAAATATGCCATGGTCTTCTCTAAGAAGTAAATGCACCCTTACCAATCTCAATGTAATGTCGAAGGATCAAAAGCCAACCTCCTTTTGTGCACAGCAAAAAGAAATCCTTTCCATTAGACCTCTGAGATGCCGGACAGTCATTGCTGCAGCCACAAGGCTACAAAAAAAACCCAACTCAACAAACCAAACCTGAGCTTGGAAAAGCACAACACACAGCAAATCTGTTAACTAGCTTCCAGCCTATTCATTTTACTCTAGAGCAAATCTCTCAACCTTTGCCCCTAGGGACAGTTTGAGCCTCCATTTTTTTGGCTATGATGATTACAGCAGCATGCTGTGAAAGGAGATGACCTGTATTCATGGAATGGGAAAGCAGCGTGGGTCTGTGTCCAAGTGGTGTATCTTAAACCCCCAGTGAAGTAGGTCAGTAAAACTCATCATGTACTGAGGACATACAAAGAAACTGTTCGCTATTTACATGTTCAAATGAGGTTTCCTGGTCCTCAGATATTAATTTTACCAAATTAGTGTATTTAATATAGCAAAGATTCCTCACTAGTTAAAGACACAGAAGTCAAGCTCTAACATTCAGAGTTCTGTAAACAACTGTGTCAGTGAGTATTTTTTGATAGCTGATGAGCCAGTTGCATTTTTTTATTGTTTGAATGAAGAAAAAAATAAATCTGTTAAAAAATAAATCTGTTAGCTGAGGCTAACAGTGTTACTTGATGTACAGCAGCATGTTTTTACTGATGTGATACTGCAAAATGAGTTTTGGTGGGATTTGTTTTTCAATGAAATCCTAAACATAGTAAATGCACAACTGAGAACTGCAACACTATTTTAAAACCGCCGCTGCAGTTAACTAAAATTGATCTCTCTAACAAGTGCTAAAAATAGAAAGAAGAGAGCACACAATGACTTTTCATATTGCTCCCTGCAGGCTCCTTAAATACGGGTGAATATGACCTTCACGCAAAGCTGTCCCAGAGTGTGGGACAATGAGTGATATTTCACATTCCACTGCTCTAGAACAGGAATTGATTTATTAACCAGCTAGCTAGGGAATTCGTTTACATGTTTCCATTTATAACACTGCTGCATCAAAGGAAAAGGGAAAAGAAAAAAAAAAAAGGAGGTTTTGGTTTTTGTTTTGTTCAGCAGTTTAGAAGCAAAGTATCAATTCTGGAAATAATACTATGCAATACAGTATCAAGTGTTACACCTGGCAGCCTTTTTCTATGGGCTTTCCTGCTGAAGGCCAATAAAACATAGGCATCTCTGAGGTTGTCCTGATACATATTTCCCCGCTGTGGAGATCCCATGTGAAAGAGATGCGCGCTAATCCTGCAAACCTTGTGAACCACAGAACATCATCCTGCACCCCATGTGTTTCAGCTCTGGGTTACTCTGGTGCAGTTACACAAAAGCCCCAGTGATAAGATGTCTGCAATTGGAAGCTACTCTCAGAACAAGCAAGCAGCATCTTTGGTACAGCTGGGGAGAAAACAATTCTCTCATCCCACAAGAATTTCAAAAATAACCTGATAAATTTTCATGAGTTCACCCCCCACAATTGTTATTAGATTGGATCTGAAGTGTTTTATTTCGGTACGAAAATAATTTAATAAGCTATTTTTTCCTTGTGGTTTATGAATGTGAATTAGACTAATTTCTAAATTATACTGCTTAGACCTGAAACTGGAACCTTTTCCATTTTGAATATTTTAAAAGAGGATGCTTTAACAGCTTTGAAAGAAAATTATTTGTAAAGATGACTTAATTAAATCCAAAAATAATCCTCTCCTATGAAAAGTTCTGGTTTCATCAGATGAGCATTTTCTAAGGGAAAGCATTGTTTTGAAAATCCCAGCTAGCTTCAATTCCTGGCATTAGCTGAAGACAGGAAGTCAGAAGAAAGCCTATCCGCATGACCCATTGACATCTATCCTGCGATAACATGGCTACAACTTATCCCATTCCTTCTGCATACAGTTTTCAACAGAAAATGAGCAGCCCTAACAAAGCAATCCTGCCGGGATTGAGGAATGGTAGTTCTCTCTCAACAATCTTGTTAATGTGAGAGATTCTCCGCTCTGATGGAGATGCAGTGATGCCTAAATATTTGATGAAGTATTCTGCATCTTGGAATGTAGTACCGAGCAGATGTGATTTCAAGCAAGAACTCCTCAAGTTCATGGACAAGCATTTGTCCAGTCCCCACCTAAACCATCAGTTGCCTCACCTAAGCACGAAGCCTAGCACAAAAAATGTGTAAGCAAGCTTTGATCTGCTATTCAATCAAACAGCACTCACGAGCTGCAGATAAGATATAAATCTGTATGCACATATGGCAAAACTCATTCTCAAGCAAAGAATCAGGTGACATGGATCAACCTAAATCCAAAGCTTTAACGCAACTTAGAGGCTTTACGCCAACTTCCTCTACAGTCACATCTATGCCGCTGTTTCTCGTCTGCTTTTTCTGACACATTTTCACACAAGGACCACAAGCTTACCTGGTCCGAGCTTAGAAACTGCATAAAGGAGGTCGTAGTTGATGACAGGTGTTGCATCATCTATCGGTTGCCACCCTACAGGTGGGGAGGCTGGAGGCGAGATGAGAAACTGTTTTGCAGGCTGTGGTGGTGCCAAATGAAGCTTGTCTCCATCTGTCTCAGAGGTCTGAATCTTTAAAGCATAACAAACACATTGTTTAGTATAGGATGGGTAAACGAAATGATTACTTGAATCATACACTTCTCATACCAAATGCCACCCAGGCAGGGTTTCAGCATCGGTCTCAGCAGAGAAGGCCTGGAGACGAATTTCATCGCAACCTTACAGATGGTAAATACACTGTGGGGGGCTGTTATACGAGCAAAGCTACAATGTTTGTGCCTATTGTGTATGTTCTCTGAGGATAAATGCAAAGCTTTGGTATCCGCAGCTGCTAGTTCAGTGATTTTTGAGGCTGAAAAGATATTGTTGTGATCTACCAGTCTAAACTCCTACATAAAAACAGACATTAGACAAGAAACCAGTAACTCCTGCACCAAGGCCTTATAAGTAACTTCAGAAAGGTTTCTTTCGTTGAAGTGATAAAGGAATCTATTGTGTTCCTTAGTCATTTGCAACTAATTGTTCTCATTTTATTTCCCTCTTAAATTATCTAGTTTAATTCCCGCTCTTTTCTGGTATATTAAAGAAGCCTCGACATAAATTAATTATGCTACAGCCATACCTGAGCAAGTTTACAACCAGCTTGAGCCCAGAAGCAATAAAGTGTATTTGCGTGACAGCGAGCCTGAGACAGCACCCTGCTATACCAGAACAGGTTTGCAAAGAGCCAGTTTGGGTCTCCCAACTCCATGTTCTCCAGAACTTCCAGTGCTGGAAGTGCTTGTTGAGTCTGGCTCAGGCCCATATAAACATACACTGCTCCAGACACTGTGCTGCTTCCACATATTCATCCCCTGGACACAACTAATAAGCTCGTTTAAGACTGCACGTACTGGAAAGCATAGTGCAGATACCTAAATGGCTTTGCAGGAAATCAGCTTAGATATGGAGACTAATCACTATTATGAACGTTTTTCTTTTTCTTGTGTTATCCTAAGCTTTCAATTAACCTCTTGATTGGGCAGTTGAGAGTGAAATGATTCTCAGATCTGCTTAACAGCAGGTTTTGAAACCTTCCAGAAAAAAATTCAGAGCCAGATCTAGGAGATTAAGGCATATAAAATGGGATTGAGGCAGATTTTCAACACCTAAATCCAACTGTAAGATCTTCGGAACTCCTCTAACCCGTTAAGCATATTGGTTTTTTCACATTCATCCTCCTGAAGTTCTGCTTCTGCCTAGGCTTAAAACTATTGAGCTATTCTGCCCAGGCTGTACAGACTCAAAACGTTAACTACCTCTTAGGTCTGACTGACACCTTCAGATGAGCCTGCCCTTAACCTGAGGCCTCCAAAGGACCAATCCCAAAAGCCTAAGTGGCCACAGCAATTTATTAACACACATTCAGAAGAGGTGGTGGTCAGGTTCTCAACCTCCCTCAGCTTTCTGTGTCCTGGCTGAGGCCCAGTACTCACCCAGGCTGTGGGACATCTAGGTTCTCTCTCCCTTGGCCAAGAAGAGCTGAACCCCCATCTGACACGTCCAACAGATGGATATAATCACCTATGGCCCCAGGCTGGTGATGTTGTTCTCCCTCTACCTTCTTCCTTTTACTTAAACTTATTAAATTCCTTTTAGAAAATCCACACGTGTATTCAGTAAGGAAAAAAAAAAAAAAAAAGCAGGAGGAAACCTGACTGTGGCTCAGGGCTGCAGTCAAAGAAGTAATTCAGCCCTACTTTTTTTATGAACTTATGATACTTTACATTACTGCTTTTTTTATGGTTAGTTTAGAGAGCTACCCACAGAAAATACCCAATGTTGTAAATCAGTTCTAAGCTATGTAACTTCTGTGTGTTGAATAAGCAACTTGGGTCCTAAGCAGTCCTTTAAATTTACTGCGGACCCACTGGGCAGGTGCAGCTCAGGCAACGTAAGGACGTTTGAGTGATCTTTTAGCAGAGAGATTGGGCATGCGAGAAACCTTTATTACTTTTATTCAGTGCTGCTGCACAGTATTTCTATAAAAGCTACGCACTAACATAGCAGCAGATACCAGATTTCATTACCTGTGCAAAATACAACTTTAACTTCTTCCCTCTGAACTGTGTTTCATGCAGCTCTATTCTGGCACGAGCAGCTGATTTGGGACTGCTAAAATTTATCCGCACACGCCTGAAGCTTTTAAACAGCTGGAATGTCACGCAGTCATCATAGGCACGGAACAAGCCTTCAAATTTTTCCTGCAAATGAAAAAGAAATAATGCTGAAGATTAATTTTGTGCCTTCACATCAGCCTGTGTCAGAGGATAATCTGAAACTTGAGGACAACTGTCTAACTAGGAGGTTTCAGCCTGTGGCCTTTGGGGCTGGGTGTCCATAGACTGATAAAGGCTCTGTGAAAAGAAACTAAGGGAAGCACTGGTCTGGAAGTGCTGAACTCTGCAAATGTTTGGGGGAAGGAGTCTTCAAGTTGAGAACCCAGCAGCTATTGAACTTCTAGTAAAAGTTGAGCAAAATTGCGATAGTGACTTCTGAAATGAAGCTGAAAAGGGCATATGACTGAAAATATCAGACAACTGTGGTCTCATCTGTACAAAAGCAAACATTGTGCTGAGTTACAATGGAGTCAGCAGACAAAGTCAGGGCCACTGTAACTGAGGGTTGCATTCACATCAATGCTGCAGGGTCATTTTGTATCGTACGTTATCTTTTTCTCGATGTTTAGTCATTTACATACTTAGCACAGATACACACTCATTCCTTAAGAGTTCCTGTAGCAGCAGAGAAAAAAATTAGATAACTGCAAACAGTGACCTGTCCCAAAGATAAATGTCAGGCTTAAAAATGTTTAGCTGCAGAACTCTATGTTCAACAGCACATGACACAAATATGGATATTTTAATATTGCAAAAGAAGGGTCTGAAATGTACTGCATCTATGGACCTAGAGATCAACAGAAATTCAAGATCCATTGGCAGCCCTGGAGAATCAGACTCTCTCTGCAATTTCTATGTAAGCTATTCTCACACAGAGGACTAGTTTCACATTATCAAATATCCCCAAAGTCCTTAAATCAATTCTGAAACACTTGCACAGGTCTTTTCATTCACACAAGCACAGATTTATAAAGTGTTAAGACTGAAAGGGAGCAGTTATCATTTAGTCTAGCCTTTGTGTTCGCTCAGATTATAGACTGCCATCCAGCGAGTGTCTCAAAGCCTTAGCATTGCAACTACTGCAACCAAGACTTGAAGTCTTAGAAGATGGAGAATCAACCAGATCAAAGCCCCTTCTTTTAAGAGTTCTTTTTCCTGAAAAAAAACCAGTGTTTGAGATGATTGGCCACACCATTTCATACACTGAGGGCTATGTCAGGTGGAGAGGTTTGTATAACTACAATAACCTGATGTTTTCTTTGATACGTCTGCAGGTAAGGACATTTTTACATGTTTTAAAATATAACTTCTTTTCTTCTCATCCAGGAAAACAATTTCTTATCCCTTAGACTGGATAACTGGTAGAGGCTGCAGAAGATGAAACAGAAAATGCAGTTTATGTAATCTCATGAATACCTCAAGTTCTCATCGGCTGATCTACCAAGCAAGACAAAGGATCCAGAACTTCTTAGAAAAATGTATCGTGAAGCTGCACCAGGGAGCACACGGATACACGTGTTAAAGAGTTAACTAGGAAAACAGACCAGTGTCATCGCAAGAAGTACGAAACACTAATGCGCATGTACCAGATCTCCTTTCATTCACTGCCAACTCTGTGGTCTTCTTCCCCATAACTGATATTCCATCTCTGGCACCCTTTCAAAGGAACTTCCCTGTGGTCTATTAAGCTTTCATGATTTTCATTTCATTTCGTCTGACCTCACTCACCTCTTCCTCTCACCACAGCAGATACTTTGGAGGAATTAAGAAAAAAAAAATAAAAAGAGAGAGGAGAGAGCAGAGTGGTTTGGTTCAAGGAGAACAAAGGCGTGCAGAAATCCCACAAACAGCGTGAAGTTGATAGGTTTGTACAAGCGGGTCTAGTCATACCACCTAATGTTCAAATTGTCAACATTTCACACCTGAGTTATGTTTTTTAACTGCTTTGCTTACAGTTTTGCAAAATTCCATTTTCCTGAGCAGAAGTCTACAGCCAGTGGCATTTGTATAAAGGTCAGCCAAAAGCAGCAGTCATCTCGGTCCTGTCCTGCTTGGAATTTTGATGCTACAACCTTCACAATAACCAGAGGAAGGGGGCTGGGGGAAGGGAGAGAAAGGGACAGGGGACCAGCGTATGTGTAAAGTAGGACTTACGCAGCATTCAGAAACATGCAGTACTGTGTATAATCTAAATAAAAGATAATATGACTAATTAAAGCTTATGTCTTTATGTTACCAATATTACCTATTTCAGACTTCTTCAGTATTTTTTTAAAAAGCACCCTGAAGTAAACAAACTTCAATACATATATATATATGGCATATCAAGGTATTTTTTTATATATATATATATATATATATATGAGATGATCAAGTTCTTACAACAGAAGTCCCAGAAGCTACAAATAAGCAGCAAGGTGAATATTTCCTAGTCCTCTTAGCAGCTCTCAGTTTCCTCACAAGTCAACAATGAAATCACACATCATATAAAAAAAAATATATATATTTCACCAACCATGGAAGAAACCATGCATGGACTTGTCTGGACACTGGGAAGTATCTATTATGACTGACTATTTACTACAAAACAGACTCTGCCTGTATCGACATTACAGTATTTTTTTTTGCATCAGCCAGTCCTGTGTGCCTGCCTTCTTTGTGCACAGCATATATGACAACCCAGAACCTAGATCTTGGTTAAGAAGGGAGGACATGAGACCCCACCTGCAGTACTGCATCCAGCTCTGGGGGCCCCAGTACAAGACAGACATGGACCTGTTGGAGAGAGTCCAGAGGAGGCCACGAAGCTGATCAGAGGGCTGGAGCACCTCTCCTGTGAGGACAGGCTGAGAGAGTTGGGGTTGTTCAGCCTGGAGAAGAGAAGGCTCCGGGGAGACCTTATAGGAGCCTTCCAGTACCTGAAGGGGCTACAGGAAAGCTGGAGAGGGGCTGTTTATCAGGGAGTGTAGTGACAGGACAAGGGGTAATGGCCTTAAGCTGAAGGAGGGGAGATACAGATTGGACATAAGGAAGAAATTCTTCCCTGTGAGGGTGGTGAGGCACTGGAACAGGTTGCCCAGAGAAGCTGTGGATGCCCCATCCCTGGCAGTGTTGAAGGCCAGGTTGGATGGGGCTTTGGGCAACCTGGTCTAGTGGAGGGTGTCCCTGCCCATGGCAGGGGGTTGGAACTAGATGGGCTTTGAGGTCCCTTCCAACCCAAACCATTCTGTGATTCCATGATTTCAAACATGGGTCCAAGAACAGTGAGCACAAGGAATGTTCTGGGCACATTTCTGGACAGAACTGAGATGCACTCTCATTAGGCACCGAAAGGGACAGATGGGAGTATCTCTAAATAAAGCTGATTAAGTACTGGATGCCAAATGTAATACTGGGAGAACACTGAAGTGCTATGGACTTTATTCTGCTTACTTTTCAATTTGATATTGGCACAGCTTTAGAGATCAAGCTTTGATTAACGCTCCCAAAAATGCCAAAGGGAGGCGTGAAACCAAGCCTTCTATTTGATATCAGTACAGGGCAGTCTCTCCACAGTGGGGACACATCCACTGCACCAACTGAAACTGCATCTCCCATTAAAAAGACTCATACATCTGAATTTTTATACATTTTCAGCTGATAATAATAATGACCTCAGCAAAGGTCATTAATCATCAACTGCAGTTAATGGCCCCCAGCTGCATCTTGAGCCATCCCAACTCCTCCCAGCCTGATATTAATTCCCAGGAAACGCCTTATGCCTTAATTGCTATTGCCTGTGACTTCTAATATCTGCTGAATGTACTTATCTGGATAAAGGTCTTTCAGAGTCATTCCAATCTATAAGAAAATGTATCATATACGTTTTAAAGACCCAAGCAAATTATCTCCCTTTCAAGTTTTGTGGATAAATTATTCAAGACTCATAATCCTCTCAATTCAGGACTTTTAAAGTGCTTTTAGGATTCAGTATTTTTAAAATGCTTTTGGAAAATAAGTCTTTAAACTTTCAAAATACTTTGAAAACTCCTGAAAAAAGCAAAGGAACATCCAAAGTTAAGCAGCAGCGTTGCTACTCTTAAAAAAGTCAAAATGCAGAAAGTCATGAGTTATGCATTTATATTTCTGGGATTTTGGCATGTTTTCATCCATCCCAATTATGTCTCTGTGAGACCCAGTTAATGCTCTGGCAAATGTGAGTATCCTTCATTTGACCAACACTGCAGAAGTTCTTCTCAATTCTCCCTTGTGGGCTCCATGCCTTCTTCCCCTCCCTATTCCTTTGCCCAATGCTGAGCACCTTTCCCCAGTTCTTTCCTGTCACCTTACGTCCACTCCCATCACCCATCCTTCACCACCTCTAGCAGTTTCTAAAGTTTGTGGTTTTTTTTTTTAATTAACGAAATTAGCACAAAGTAGGAACGTACTAATTAAGGCTGCTGATTACTCAAGCTTGATTGTTATCATTTATGACAGCCAATGCAGAGGACAAACAGCACCATCCAAAGAAAAATGAGCACCGGAGTAACAGACATGAGCTAAAAGCCTCAGAGTACAAGGGCAAAGCTATACACTCCTGGACTAAAAACTATTTCTACTACTAAACGGGAGCTCACCTGGGAACCAAGATCCTGCCAGTCACATGATAAAAGTGATCTGGGAAATGCAGCCATAAGGAGGCAAAGAAAATACTGGATGTATCTGGAAAAGTATTTCCAGTGAAGCAAGGAAAGTATTAACAACATTATATACGGCACTATTACACCTCATTAAAAATGCAGGTTTTGTTGCCTGTATCCCAGATAGATTAAGCCAAATGGGAATAGATTCAGATAAAGGCTACAGGGAATGAACAACTTCCTGAATAAGAAATGAAAATGCTTGGCTTATTTAGCAAAAGAAAGCGAAGTCTGAGAGGAGATGGGACAATCATCAGTAGTTTACCAGAACTGTATGGAGTAAAGACGAAGTATACCATATCGAGTAAAATACTAGAAGACTATCTTGGCATAAAACAAGTGGAAACGATTGGCATAAACAGGTTTAGTCTAGAAGTTAAAGAAGGTTTCAAACATCAGAGTAATGATCCAGAAACAACCTTCCAATTACAGCGGCAGTGGCAAATGATTTTTTTTAAGATTGAATTTGGTTAGTTCATGCGCGGGACTATGACAAGGTATCAACACAACAAGCATTGTAAAACAGGACTGCCTGAATTAGCAAGTGAATTGGGTTCCGACACAGCAAGTTCCTGTGATTTATTTCCAAACATTTCTTTCATGAATAGCTCCACTGGTATTGTGTTCATTCAGGACAAAAGCCAAGGCCTAATTCAAATCAATGGAAGTCTTTCCACAGACATCAGCGAGCTTTGGATTAGAGCCCTAGAACTCACAACACAAATTACATTTTATTATTCAGTGTGTTTATGCTCATTATCACCCTTGTTAGACTTTTGATTTAGGAGATGGCTGTGATTTAAAACTTTAGTCTAATCCTTTTTCCTAGAGTTTTGCGTGCAAATAAAGCAAGCATTTTTCCCATTTTATTTTTTCCTGTTCATTTATATAAAAGATAATCCAATGAACTAACTGTATACAATAGGGCAACTCAGACATAATTTACAGTTATGAAATATGTTTTTCCTGAAATTGTTTCTGTACCAGATAGAAGTTTTCCTGTGAGAAATAAACTAACATCCCAGAGTGAAATGTTTTCTGTTTCCACACAGCCATGCTGGTTTCAACACTGCGGATCTCGTGCAGCACAAGAAGAAAGATGGAATTTGATAGAACATAGGGAGGCTGTGCACCAGAGAGTCTTGTAATAAAAACATTCTACCAACAGATTAATTGGCTGGATGGTCGCCCTCAAAGAGTTGTGGCCAGTGGCTCGATGTCCAAGTGGAGATCAGTGATGACTGGCGTTCCTCAGGGTTCGGTATTGGGACCAGCACTGTTCAACATCTTTGTCAGCGACATGGACAGTGGGATCAAGCGCGCCCTAAGCAATTTGCCAATGACACCAAGCTGTGTGGTGTGGTCGACACGCTGGAGGGAAGGGATGCCATCCAGAGGGACCTTGACAGGCTGAAGAGGTGGGACCACGTGAACCGCATGAAGTTCAACAAGGCCAAGTGCAAGGTCCTGCACGTGGGTCAGGGCAATCCCAAACGAGGAACAGAAATTAAGGTATGAAGTGTTTCCTGCTACATCTAAGTATAAGGAAATCAGTAAATGATGTGAAGGGGAAGGGATTATCTGAATTAAAATAACGAACAGCTTTGGTACGAAAGAAAGACTGCCCATTAAACTTAGGAGGTTATTTAGCACTAGATCTGTAAAATTTCAAAATGCCGTTGGCCCAGAAGTAGCAAAAAGGCTAATTACTCTCATGAAAAGGACAGGAAGAAAAGATTACAGGACAGCAGTATGCATTTCTTTAGTTCTGAGAGGGAAGAGAAAAAAAGAGAAAAAGAGAAAGAGAAAAAGAGAAAGAGAAAAAGAGAAAGAGAAAAAGAGAAAGAGAAAAAGAGAAAGAGAAAAAGAGAAAGAGAAAAAGAGAAAGAGAAAAAGAGAAAGAGAAAACGGCTCTGATCTGTCTAATCAGAACTTTAAAGAATTGAGTTCACCTCAAGTGTTTTTAACAATTATTTTATGAGCCACAGAAAAAAAGCAAGCAGCTTGATATAACTCACATGTGAAAATTTCTTCAATGGAAGAACTCCTGCAAGTAGCCAGTGTAAACAACAGCCTCATCAATGATCAGTTCTCTGCTTCTAAAAAGATAAAACTTACCAGGAAACTTAGGAAGCGCATATGACAAAGCACTATTGATTCCCAGTTAAAATTCCAGGAGGGTCCTAGTACCTTTAAGTTTTACTATGTAAACGATACACATTTTGATTCCAGATGTGATGCTAAGTGACCTTCTGGCTGCGCTCTTTGCAGTGAATAAAGCACGTCGGTACGCAGCCCTGGTCCGCAGCTCTCTCACGCTGCCGTGTTATCCTGACACACCAGGGCTGTTTTGGAGGTGTCTGCGTAGAACTTTTAGATCCTGCGTCCAGGGTTTTGCCTTCATTTTGTGCCAAAATCATTCTGACAGCAGAAATATTTGATACAATGCTTACCGCTTACAGATTCAGTGTCTTGTTCCAGAGAGAGACTTTGAAAAAAGTGTAACGGACACAACATAACACAGTGTGACATAGATATTCGTAACTCATCATCTCACAAAAAACGGTGATGACAAAAATAGGTCGGAAACTGGAAGAAGCCTGATAGTTCCACCTCACACCAGGACTGAGGCAGGAAGAGCCATTCCTCACCACCAGTCCTGCTGCATGAGGACAGTCCTCAAAGGCACGACAGCACTGCAATAGTACTGCAAACCTCCCGGTGAGCAAAACTAGACAGACTTGCCTCTTGAAAAATCAGCTGAACTAAATAACTTTATGTTCAGCTTCCAACTCATCAGCACAACAAAAGGTACAGAGATAATATCTGCCCCAAAGCTTAATGGAAACAGCATTCACATTTCAGAAGAGGCTGACAAATGTCAGGGGCACAGAATTTTGCTGCGTCGCCTTTTCTGTTTTTAACCAGCTCATGTCCCTGTTTACCTCAATGTGACGCACGTTCCTCCTGCTTAGCTCCACTGATCTGGAAAGCAAAGGCTCCTTCAAGATGAAATAAATTGTTCCTGTGGCAATGCCAAGGGGGTGATTTAATATAGTTTGGAGACTTCTCAATTCAATTTCACACCCAACGATTGAGCTAAAAGAAAAATCCACACTTTACATTTCTTCTTTAAATGAGCACTGCTATTTTACTGTATCACCAGCAACAGCTTTTCTGAGCACTCCAAATCTGAAGTACTCCAGTTCCAGATGCCGTATTAGCTCCCTGAAAGGCTAGAAGTGCTCTTCCAAACCGGCTGGCCAAGTCTATTAGTTTTGCCCCAAGTGCTAGGAAGAGTTCTGTAGAGACATCATTCTTTGTTCTCTGAGAAGCTACTTTTGATTCCTGCTCTGGCTACCATTTTGTGCAACATCACTCGATACTTTTTTTTTCTCTTTTGCATCATATTTGGCAATGAAAAAAAAGCAAGAAAGGTTTGTGGAGGATTTAATGCAATTTCTGTTTTCCTAATAGCAGCCTTACATTTTGGCTTCAGAATGATAAAATAATGCTAAGAACAAAGACATGAAGAAAAAGATTCAGACTGACCTGAAAGAAAAAAACCACCTTTTGTTTGTTTTATTTTAAGAATTCAAACAATAACTAACTAGATAATGTATGTAGTGAACTCCAAGGAGCCCGTCTGCATTGGATTTAAGAATGTACATAGTACAATACTGGCTATTGATTTTGTCTTGTTGCTCAAAACATTTAAGCACAACAATTAATTGGTAGCACAAGGAACAAATTACTGTGTATACATTTAACCGGTTTCAATAATTCCTAAAGTCCTTATTATCTTAATTTAGCAAACAAAACTAAGGTAGAAGAACAACCTTAATTAGTTTTTACCAATATCTGCTATGTTTATAACAATAAGGGTGTTCCAACAGGAGCAGATCTCTACAGCAAAACAGTTGGTGCTGAGGACTTTCTGATCAGGTGCCATGGACTGAATGCCCATTAGCAGTTGGAGCATATTGGGCACACTATTGGAGTGCATCTTCTCTATTAATTTAATCTGAAAGGTATCCAGTTCATGAACTGCTCTGTGATGTGAACGAAAAGCACAGTTAATGAAGATCAAGAGGAAAGTTGCCTCATGAGAATCCCCAGCTCAGACTAAAAATGCTAATGTAGACGCAAGCCAGTATTTCTCATAAGAATAGTTAGCTGGCACTCCTGCAAAACCCAAGAAAAAAAAAACAAACAAACCCAGATTGAAGTGCTAGGGATAATAATAAATAAGGGACTGGTAGTCAAACTTGTGCAGGAAACTAGGATTAAAGTTATAAGTTATGAGAAGCTGCGTGAAAAACATTCATACTAACTGTATAAAGTTAGGGACTGTAAGAAAAGCTACCGCAATATCCATCTTCTTATTACACTATTTTTCATTGATCTTTGACAACCTAAGTTTCACCTCCTCAGCCCTCCTGAGGTTTACCACTCTGGTCTTCTGTGGGGTGGCACTGAGGCGAGGACAGACTCACTGACAGTCACAGTGCCCGCTTTTGGGCGACTATGGGAGTAGAACCAGTGTTTCCATAGCTCATTCAGGAGCATCTTTCTTCTACAAGCATACAAAAACCCAGTCAGAGCATCTAGACAGCTCAGCCTCTTAAAATCTGTTCCCGAGGCTGTTGAAGCATCAGGGGACACCTCTGCTGCTGCCAGTGACGCAGAATCCGGTCCTTACTGGACAGAATGCTAAATGCAAGATTGAAATATAATAAAGAGAACACTAAGAGCTGAGAAACTTTATTTATACTCGTGGAGCTGTAATGTTGTAAACCAACCATAAAATAGGTACTATTCGTTGCCTGTCTCTGTTAATCCAGTTAAACTAGAAAAATAAACAAGAAAAAGCCATGGGACAGTTTAAACAAATAAAATGCTTGCCTTGCCCATTCCTGATTTACTATTTCGCCTACAGTGATCAACATGTATAGCAGTTCAGCTGTTTCTCACCACAGTCGTGGGGAATGCTTTTCCCTTCCCTCTCCCCCAACAACTACAAACTGCACTAACGCAACTAAAAATACAGTTCAACTTGTCTGGATTTAGAAAGGATGCTGACAATTTTGAAAGTGACTATTAAAAAAAAAAAAAAAACCAAACCCAAGCAAGAGAGTGGAAGAGAATCTAATCTTATGCTCATCCATAAATGTTATTTTACTGTTGAAAAAAAAGTACAAGGGAAGAGTACTGACCCACCGATACACGTCCTCAGAAGTAAAATATAAAACTCTTGCCTTTCTCCCTGCCATTGCAGCCCACATTAGCGGGCAGAATCTGCAGTACTGTGACCACCGTCTAACGCTCCGGTTGTACTACTTGACTGTTTCTTATTCTTGCCAGTCTGTCTCAACCATCTGTCATTCGCCATCTTACACTTCATTTGCAAATTACTCAAGCAGGTCTGTTCTCTATATATGTTTCAACAGCTCCTAGAAGCTACAGCCTCTAAGACTGGAGTCTCTTTGTATGTTAAAAATACCGAAAGGAACGTACTACGCTATCTCCAGTTGAGCAACTGAATAGATTCTGTAGCAAACCTACATAAATTACACGTGAACAGTGTTTGAAGCTTGAAAGCAAACAAAAAAAGTATCAGAAATAAACATTTAAGTGAGAGGTAAACAGAAAACTAAGAAAAAAAAAAAATCATCCCTGGGCTGGAAAAGAGCAAAGGTGTACACAGAGGAAACTTTCTGCTTCCACAGGTGACAGAGAGATACGGAAACCCTTTCTAGGATCCATTTCAGACATATTCTGACCTGTTGTGTCTCTCGTACATCCGGCTCAGTGGCGGTGATGGAATAGGAGCACACTGGTAACAGCAACACACTGTAACTGAATGGGTGACACGTACAACTCAAACACGTTTTACTTGATAGGCTTCACAGGGATTTGAGGGTCCAGGGACACACGAGAGAAGCTTACACCACAGCACGGCTGTCCATTTTGTGCTTGGTTAATACAGCAAACCCCTTCGCATCTCACTAAACAATAGAGATCAATACGGTTTTCTTAAAATACGTTAACTGGTTCTAATTCCTAATTTCACTTCAAAACAGAGAAGTGGCCTAAGTGGGAAAAAATGGATAACGGCAGAGGAAAATAAGGTGAAATAAACAGCCTTAAAGCACAGTTCAGAAACTATGACATCTCTTTTAAATTGAAAGATCTGTAAAAAATATGTTGAGTTGCTGCAATTTCTGCAAAATTATTCCCAGAAAAAGGCTTTTATGATTCATGACAGTCTCTTTCTGTAGCTTGCCAGTGAAAATCCATCTTCATCACCAATTCTTTATGTATATTCTGTTTACTATCTATTTTGCTCTTTGTAGTCCTTCCTTCACTAATGATTTATAAGAAAACATTGGAGCTTGATGCTTTTATTTGAAGAGAAAAATCTTTTTTTATTGTTACATAGGAAATAGACTTTCCTCACAAGAGGAATTATACTATCAAAACTGGAAAGACAGTAGCATGTATATATATACACACACATAGATAGATATATTTAAAAAACATAACTATAGGTAACAGTCTATTCCTCCTAACTTCAAATGGCAGAACTTCCATAGACTAAAATGGTTATATTTATACATTGCACTGAAAGAGGCAACTATAGAAGACTGCAAGTTTATCATTCTTCCACATTCCCAATTTGGTGCCCACAGAGAAGCCTCAGATGAGCTATAATCTGCTGGCTATAATTGCTCTTAGTGCTGTTATCGGTCCGAAAAGTTTACTTGTGAATTTGATTTTGCAGATCATGGCAGAAAATGGAGGGAAAGCTTCTGCAAAAGCAGAGATGATACACTCTTCCCTCCGTGCTTTTTCTATATTGTCACTGTAACACCTGATTCAGCATTATCCTACAGAAAAAATGAAGATGCTTTCCAGTTTGAAAAAAACATCAGTGAAAAAAAAAAAGTGCTTAAAATATTTTTGCACTTTGAGAGGCTGTTTTCTCTCCCAGAGGTCACAGTGTTTAGAAAACTCCAGAATCCCAAGCTGCATAGATGCTGAAATACCAAAGAAATGCCATACAGCGGTCTACCTGCCTAATTTAAAAAAATGCAAAGCATATTTTCATTTCCAGTCTATACCACAATGCTTAGCTTCTAGTACTTTATAGTGTTATAGTACCTAACGAAATCAAGAATTTAGCACATTTCAGAAAATTAGGCTTGCGTAGGCCAGAAGAGAGGTTTTGAGTGGGCTTGGTAAGCAGCTTCCAGGAGTTATGGAGATGACAGTCCCGGACTCTGTAGTAGGTACATAAGGGCAGAAAAAGAAGTGATGGTTTCTATCTGCCTCAACAGCCGCTAGTACTGTCCACTACCAGTCAGGATATGGACGAGGGAATTTCAGTCTTACAGTGATAGAATTGTTTTCTTAGGCAGATGGAAGAAACCCCAGGGTGAAAAAACAAATATTCCTGACCAAACTGCTCCCATGTCATTTTTCAACTAACTGGATAATTTCCAGTTGGCACAGCTTTTGTTTAGAAACAAGAATTGGAAAGTAGACTAATCCTATCTTACAGCTAAAAACAGCACCGCTCTTCATCAAAATCATTTTCATTTCCTGATGTGAAAAATATATCAGTAACAGCATGATATTAAAATGATACTGGACTGGCATTACGAAACTGAAGCTGCTCTTCATAGAAGCTTGTATCCAGAGCAATCAGTATGAAGGCAACGAGCCCAGTGACTGGCAAGCAGAGTGGTAGCCAAAGGTATTTTATTCATTTTTACAAGTTTTTTTAAAATAAGTAGGACATATAAAAATAATTAGTATCCCGTAGAGTCCAGTTTCTTGCCCTGTGGCACTGTTTCACACTGTCCCTGTGTCAAAGAAAGGTACGTGCCTTGCCAGTGCCATGATGTAAATCCATAACGCGTGTATCTGCACAGTGGGAGACAAATGCGTAGACTCGAGGAGTCTGGCTTTGAGGTCAATGAGATTTTCAAAGCACTAAAGTTTGGTGCAAATAGATCCTAAGTGACGCGAGAACATGCGGAACTACCAATTTCAGGGGAACTAGTCACGCAAAATAAAGGGAAGCAACCTCTTTGCTGCTGAGGTTACATCTTCAAGTGTCAGAGGGTCTCCCAGACCGCTGAGCCTGATGCACGGACTATACCTGCATCCAGCTGCACATCACTACGCTGCAGAAGCAGTGTCGGTTGTAGCCTCAAGAATGGAATTTACACTTTTCAATTCCAATTGAACTGTTTAATTAATCAGTATGAGATACTAATATTTAATTAAGAAGGACAAAACATCAACTGAAAAGTGAACAAGTTCATCCTACGAATCCCTTACTGCAGTCCACGGACTCTTTCTAAGGGGTATTTAAATCAGAAACACAATAAATCTAGACTTGCTACAGAAAACCCTCAAATTTGATGGAAAACATTCAGGGGAGAATAAATCAAAAGAGGCTAAAAGCAAGAGTACTTTCCTATAGATAAGTGGTCCCAAAATAGAGCAGTTCAATATATAGTGATCTGCAGCTATTATCAACCACATACTTCATTTTACACAGACATATACACTCCTATTAATTATCATTTTACCATACCTATAGCAATCACTTATTCCCAAAGTAAATTCTCCTTATCTAACACATTTTAAATCTCTTCTTAAAGTCCATCTGCTCTGCTTTTGTTTCACTAGAAAACTATGTAAAATAGTTACAGCTTAAGCAGAAATTTTAGCGAACACAAAGCCAATGACATTCAAAAATACCCTGTATTGTTTTCTAGGATGCAGTGTGCATTGAGTAATCTCCTGTTTCACGACTGGTACCGTAAGCCAAGCAAATGTTTTTATTCAGGAATATTTAGTGACACCAAGCTCTTTCCCCTACCTCAAGAAATACCCCTACTTTGGGAGTTAAAATTGTGGGCAGGTAGCTTAAATCACTACAGTTTTTCAGCAGTTTCAGTCTAGTTATCTGCTACAAAAGCAAAAAATAGATATCTAAACATCTTTCCTCTTTATTCATTTATTAAATAAAAAACCCAGACAAGAATGCATCAACTTCCCAAACCTCTAAAACTTTAAGTATGCCAATAATTTACTTCTTTCTAACATAAGCAGCATACTTATTACTGTTATGGCCCAGCATTTGGCTTCACTCCCAGCTGTCGTAATTAATAAGAATTTTTTTTAGTTCAGCGATTCTCAGATTATGGTTCAAGGACTAGCAGTAGCCTGCAGAAAGCTGGCTGGTCCCAGAGTCCTGGAATTCCTCTAACATAATCAGCCGTTTCTAGAAATAAAGGTAATACCTTTCACACTTCAGTAATTTTCTTCTTAGGATCTGTAAACAAGATAACAACATGAAATCTCATTTTTAGACAAAAAAAAAAAGTGCATCTGGAAAGTCTAACCAGCCTGAAGATACAAACAGCGTACCTGCAACAGCAAGCTTACTTACACTGACCAGCAGCCACATTAGCACAGAACCCAAACTAATAAACTGCCACTCAACAGAATTAACACGCTCAAGAACACCACAACAATACCCACAACTCGAGAGCTTTCAGTCAGCTTGATGGCAGAGGCAGAAAGTACTTGCCTCCTGCAAGCCACTGTCTAAGCACCAAGTGGGACCAGACTTTAATTCCACAAACTCAGGCTCTGTAAGAACTTCAAGAAGCGGATAAACCCCACGCGACCAATAACTAGATATAACAGAAGAGCGTAAATGCTGTAAGAGCGCCATTGGAAGGGCTGCCATCCTAGCCGCTTTGCTAAGCTTCTAACGTTCTTGCAGCTTTGCCACGCTCTCTCCAGGTGTCTGCATTTGGTTTAGAGCACAACAAAAACTGCCCACGGTACCCAGCACGAGCGTACCAATGAGGGAGAATAAGTGATATGCACTGGTATCTGTACATCCAGAAATTACATGCAAGGAATCGTATGCTGGGCTGCATCAAAGAAGTGTGACCAGCACATTGAGGGAGGGGATTCTGCCCCTCTACTCTGCTCTGGTGAGATCCCACCTGCAGTGCTGCGTCCAGCTCTGGGGTCCCGAGTACAAGACAGACATGGAGCTGTTGGAGCAAGGCCAGAGGAGGCCACAAAGCTGATCAGAGGGCTGGAGCACCTCTCCTGTGAGGACAGGCTGAGAGAGTTGGGGTTGTTCAGCCTGGAGAAGAGAAGGCTCCGGGGAGACCTTACAGCACCTTCCAGTACCTGAAGGGGCCTACAGGAAAGCTGGTGAGGGACTGTTTGTCAGGGAGTATAGTGACAGGACAGGGGGTAACGGCTTTAAACTGAAGGAGGGGAGATACAGATTGGACATAAGGAAGAAATTCTTCACTGTGAGGATGGTGAGACACTGGACCAGGTTGCCGAGAGAAGTTGTGGATGCCCCTGGATCCCTGGAAGTGGTTCAAGGCCAGGTTGGATGGGGCTTTGGGCAACCTGGTCTAGTGGAGGGTGTCCCTGCCCACGGCGGGGGGGTTGGAACGAGATGGTCTTTGAGGTCCCTTCCAACCCAAACCATTCTGTGATTCTGTATTTGTTTTAATTACAAAAATACGATACTGCTGACCATTACTTGTTGCAATTCACTAGAACTCAAGAGATTTGCATCACACAACTGTTTAGACACATGAATTTCTTTATTCAGCTATAATTTTGATTTCTTTTCAGGTGTACTCCTTTGCAGTGGTCTTCACTGAAGATCATCCTGTCGCTTAAAGTTGTTCAGAATTTTGACCCTGTCCCACCAGCACAGTGTCATCCACACATCTTTTTTAAGGTTTTTCCTCTGTTGACTAGTGTCATTAATGTCAACTTGGTTCCAGGAAAAAGTATGTGAGCTGGTCTACTTAAATGCCATCACTCTGAAAATGAACCACTTCTGGTTTAGAGATTTTTTAAACAACTGTGCACCCACCTTATGGAAATTATATTTAGACTGTAGATTACTTATGAAAATGACTTGTTGAACAGTGTGAAAGCTTTAGTCAAAATATCCACCTTCCACACCTCCTTTATCCCACTTATCCAGTTGCCTGTCAAACAAGGAACGCATATTGATTTGACATGATTTGCTTTAGACAACCCAACCCTAATTAATTCCGAAGTACTTACAAACTTATTTCCCAGAATTCAAGTTAGATAAAATTATCTGTAATGACCCAGGCCTTTCTCCCCCTCCTCCTTTTAAACACAAATGCTATTTCTTCCCATCTCCCATCCTCAGCCATCTCTCTGTAATCTATGAACTCTCAAAGATAATTTCAAATAGTGGAAAGATTATTTCAGCTATATCCTAAAGCATTCTTTGGTAGATTTTATCAGGTCTTGTACACTTGTGTAACTTTCCCTCTGTATTTTTAGCATTTTTTCTCTGCTAAACCATTAGGCTTTGGTTTTGTTTCTTTCTATTAATTTAGCCAATTATCTGTCAAGCTCTTTATACAGACTAACATACACAAAATCAGTCATACCTTAACCCTCCCTGCATCGTTCGTTATGTGCTGTCTTTGTGCTGTTAATAGATTTGCACATTGTTTTCCTTTTACTTTTTATGCATCACAGGAATTTCCTTGTTCTTTTTTAAATCCTCCGCTAATTGAAATTAATTTTGTGATTTTGCACACTTTGTTTGTTCTTTATATATAAATCCTTAAACTGCTGTAAAGCAAAAGGAGTATCTAATCTAGCCATAACAGTCTCTTAATGTACGTCCCATCTGTCCTTTGCATCAGGACAGATAATCGCCATTATGCATTCATAAGTGCCTCCTTAACTGCTAATTCTCCTGCACTTCTCCGTCTCTCAGATAATCTTCTTATGAGACTATTTGCCAACTCCATAAGGTTGCTGAAAATGACTTTTCAAAAAAATTTTTTTCCTTGTTCATCTGATCTCAGACTTACTTTATTTTAAAAGCTTTCTTCAAAATAAATTTTCACCAAAAGTACTTGCCATTGTTAATTTCTTCCTCAATTGCTAGGATCAAAACCTAAAATCAAATACAAATTACCTATCTCCATTTGCTGAAAGAAGCATGCCCAGAACATTCTCATAATTTGATATATCATGTCTTACTATATCACTGTTCGGATACTTTCAACAATTTAGAAAGTATTATTACTTATTTCTAGTATCATTTACCACACTGGATAACAACAACAAGGGAAAACACTCAATTCTTTCTTACATTCCAGAAGGATGAAGAAGAAAGGAAGACATGTCTCTACTTTTTCTCTATGAAAAGAGAATAGATTTTTTTTTTTTAGGGTTTACAAAAACATATTCTGTCCCATGCATGCATATGTAGCTTAGTTTAGCCACATTCAATCATTTAATTTCTTGTAAGACATTTAACACCAAAAAGTTTTGAGGCGAGAGTTGAATGGAGGGGGGCAGCAGCCCAGAGTAACAGTTCACAAGGGATTTTGTTACCTGGAGGCAGAATGGAAGCCTATGGAAGGTGCTTTCAGTGAGAGAGAGGAACTTTCAACATTAATTTACCTACAGCTTCAATGATGCTAACACCTGCTTGGTAAAAGCTTTGTCACAAAGTCTTCCTTATTTTGACCATCACCTGGTTTCATGTGACATCTTGTGTCAGTTTCTGCTCTCAAAGTCCCTAAATCATTCCACTACGCCATAAGAAGTCAAACTCATCAGTTCTCACCTTGGTCTTCCATTGACAATTCTTCTTTCCTTCAACTCTCCATCCTAAACTTCTCTGCCTCTGTCACCTACTCAATAAGGTGGCCTGCCACAACCTCCACAAGAGTTTTCTCCATTCTTGGTCTTGTACCACAGAGGCCCTTCTGATGGAAAAAAAACCCAAACAAAAGCCCTACCATCATACCGAATTCCTTCCTCTGAAACCCCATGCTCCCCTTCCTCATTTCAGCCACCTTTTTGAATAACCAACTGCTTTCCTCCTCCCTCAGATTAAAACCACAGCTCAGAAGATTTCCACCTATGACCTGCTCCCTAAAGACACTTGCTTCTCTTAAATGTTCATCTTTGAGGGAGAAAGGCCATTTCTGATGGTGGGTTATTTTGTTGTTGTTGGGGTTTTTTTTATCAGCACTAGCAAATGAAATAATAATACCCCCAAAAAACCCAAAACAAAACCCCCTAAAAAAACCAAAAGGACCCACACCAAACCAACAGCTACAGAGAAATTATGGTTAAATCAAATTTCCCAGTATAGTTCTAATCATTTAGACAACAAAAAAGTTTGTATTCTTATTGGTTTAGCTATTGCTTTTCTCTGAGAAATATGGAAAAGTAACTAAAACAGAATGAACTTTGTCATCAGGCAAGAGAACATGCAAAGGACGATGAAACTTGAGGTTGGTAAACTTGAAGTAAGACTTATACAGCAAACGAAACAATCTTATGTCCTCCATAAATGGAATTTCATTTCTTGAGAGGCTTAGCAGTTCTTTTACCATAATTTGTTCATCTGCCTCCACACCAGCACATCTGACCTACATGAATAAAAGGACAAGTGAGATTTCTGCAAGGTTTCCCCTTTCTGGCCATGACATGGGTATAACACAGCAGAACTCATGTTGCATGATTCAGCTGTCTGAATGCCTCCACCTTTTATGGCCGCTGTATCAAGATTACTCACCGCGGTATACGAAGCAGACAGATACTTCTGGAAGTGACAAATTGAGCTGAAGAAATTACAGTGTAGAGCTGCCTGCTGATACTGCTCTGAGCACAATAGGTTCATTGTGTTTCTCAGCTCAGTGACTATTATTTCAACAGATAGGACTATCTGGTGCTGCAAAACTGGAGGCTCTTCCATGCTGCAGTACGTTTCTCCTGCTAAATATGAAGCCATCCTGCAAGATAAAGTCCATCTCTCCACCCAGATGCTGCCAGAATCTCAGGCAGATTCTGAAAGGTAGCGAGTTCAGGCTAATTCAGTAAAAACCCAAAAAAACAGCTAGCAACTAAGCAAAGCCCCTTGCTCTCTGGAAAGCATCTAGAGCTCAAACTGCATTTGAGATTGCACATCTACAGAACCCAATTATTAAAAACAAGGATTATTAATTACACCAGATCTGACACATTCCAAGCCAGATTCCTAATCACAAAACTTATTTCCTGGTTCCTTAGTTCTCCCCACCTGCAAATGAAAATACTTGGAGCTTTTTATTCATACTGTCGCTTTGAAGTTTTTCAGCAACTGCAGGAGTGCAGAAGAGACACACACACTCTGCCACAGAGATGTAAGCAGCAGCCCACAGCTCCTGCAGCACCCAGCTCTGCACAGACCCATCTATCTGGGTTCCTATTGCGCGGTTTGCTGTGCGGACATCTGCAAGGACAGTGGGGCTTTTGACTCCACCAGAGCTGCTGCAACTAAAGGCTTCTCCTTGATTCAGCACCAACAGAAATTATAGAAATTCCAAATGGGAGGAGTTAAACGCATCACAAGAACACTGATGTTGCGAGAAGGTGATCTGTGCTTTCAGGAATTAACATGAACAAAGCAGAAATCAACCTGAATTCTAGATGGAAAGCATAGGTTGAAGCCCAACTTGAAGGTTGCATGTGTATTGAGAAGCATGATCAATGAGAAAGAGGGGAGAAATTTACTATTTAGCCAGAAAAAGTAAAATGTATAATATCCTACATTGCAGTTAGTGCAGAGAGCAGCTAAGCTGTCCTGCCTCAAGCTAGCATCAACTGAAGCTCATCTGTACGATCTACACCAAACCCAAGAGTCAAGACTCAACACTAGGAAGCCAATAAATGCAGTTACTTCAAGGAGGGTTAGACAGTACAGTCCTAGATGTCTCCCATGGGGAAAATTTTTATTGTGTTCGCATTTAGAAGGAGAAGGTGCTTATTGTCATTTAGCCATATTAATGGGGGAAATTTTCAGGAAAAGTCCATGCATGCAGTTCTAGCACCACTATAAATCATAGAATCATTTTGGTTGGAAGAGTCCTTTAAGATCAGCAAGTCCAACTGTTAACTATGTGGATGGAAAACACAAAATCCTGCAGCAACTGAGCACTGACTAGAGGCTTCACTTGGCCAGTTTCTGGACCTTGGCAGTTTGTGTGTTAGCCAAGCGCTTGATAAACTGTGGTACTCCTTGTTCAGCATCTCTTTGCCAGGGAAGAATTCACTGCTTGAGACCACATTGTCATGGTTGTTTGCATTCTAGCATACAATTAGATAATGTCTTCCAAAGCAAATATGCTGTCCAGTACACAACGATCAAAACTAGGTAGATTATTTAGCACCTTTGGCAGAATCACTCCTAGAAAATATTAAAGGAAGAACTGTCCAGCCATAAAGCATATCCATTAGTCTATGTGCAAACAAATTTATTAGAGATACACACAACAAGTTCAGTGCAGACCTCTGCCTCAAAACTTGCAACTTCTCTCAATATCAAAGCTTAGATTGTGCTAGGAAGCAGCAAACAGTATCAGTAAAGCTTGAGACACAACAGTGCACATATACAGTACCTTCAGAGAAGAATGCGACTAGATCACTATAGACCTGAAAACAACGTGCCCTTGAAAAACTTTTCTGAGAAAAACAGAATTTGGATATTTCACCTCTCTAGGTTCTTCTGGGAATTCTAAGCAAAGTCATTATTTAATGAAAAATCAGTCTCTCTCTTGCATCTGTATTAAAAGTACCTCAATCTATAGCTGTACTGATTAATTCTTCAAATCTGCTAAAGAAAATCATCATCACTTCATTGTTCCTCACATAGGCTGGGTCATTTTTCAGTATAATTGCAAGGTCCATCTTACCTTATTACCTGCCTTGGATTAATGCTGCACCTTCTAGCTGTTATTTTCTTTTGACCACAAATTGCTCATGGTCTAGTTATCCTTATGAAAAGGAAGTATCTTCATAGGACTTCCAACAGAAAGGAGGATCAAAAAGAATACAAAACCCTCCGACTTGTTATGCTGTTCACTCTGTTGGTATTAAAAGGAGGACAAAGGCAAAGCCTAAACTGTTTCTGTAACACAGGTTTCTGGCACTGGGTGCGTGAGCCCAGGTTTGCTGGCTCAGAGTCTTGGCATTGACACTGAAGCCAAGCAGCTGGGTCAATGTGCTGGAAACAGCACTATGGCTTCTGGGACCTTTTGAAGAACAGGGAGAACAGGCTACCATTAAATTAAAAGTGGAAAGTATCTCTCTGGACACGTCGCTGCTTATTTCGGTACTAAATATTTCTGTTGCTTTTGAATTTTTTTTCATATTTACAATATAGTACAATATGGTATTTTTGGAAGTCATGATGTTGTTTGGTTTCTTCCTTATAGCCCCAGTCTGTGGAGTCTTATGGCTGTGTAACAGTCTCTTCCCACAAATCAAGCTCACGTGGCTAAGGAGAAGAATTTTCTAAAAAGAAACCCTGAAACTCTCCCAACAAGTCATGATTTCAGACATCGGGCAGCTGGCAGTAGCCAGAAGAGCAGCAACAAGCCTCCCTTTTTCTACAGCTTTCTTCACTTGACTCTCATCTTAGAGCACTTAAAATTTAAACTTCAGAACATCTCTGTGAATGAGCCACTTTTACAAATGGAGAATTGAAGGGGAGAGCAAAAACCACAAGAACGTAGTACGCTTTTGCCCTCCGGACCCCAGAAGTTTAGATAAGATGTTGGACTGTTAAGCCTCTCCAAGGCAACTGCAGGGCAATGACTGATCTCTAAAGCATCCATCCCAAACAACTAGTATTAGCATGTACTCACTGGAGTGTTTGAACTGAATAATGAGTTTACAGATTGACAGAGATCCTGCTCCAGTGGGGATTAATCCCCCAAAGCAATACAGTTAAAACAGTGAAACTATTTCTACTATTTCCCTTTGCGGCCTGGCTCATGTCCACATTGTTTTTTTCCCTGCATTAAGATAATGTTCCTATCCACATTACTGTCTTCAGATACAAATTCAATCAGTCTGGATCATTAGTATTTCTTCTCTGCTTCAGTAGTGCCTCGTGGTCCCAAACATACCTTGTTGCTTAGTGGAATGGTGCATCTGAACATAACTGAAGAAAGAACATGAAGAATTAATAAAATAAGAATATCTTGCTTAGAGTACGAAATATGAGTTTAAATTCTCTTTCACTGTTTCAGTGATGTCTGGAATTTCTCTATTAAAAATAAACAAGATATTAATTAACTAATTGCTTATGTAATAAATATCATTACATAAAATTATTATCTAGAGGCACCGGAAAAAGAATTTTAATTATCCAGGTGAACTTCAAAGCAGAACTTTCTGATTTCTATAGTTCTCTTCAAGTTTCCCAATTCCTGACAGACAAGCACTGTACAGTTGGTAGCATCTTGATTAGCCTGACCCAGTTTTTGGATTATAAAAGACAATTCAAAGCAGCAGTGATCGAAACCAAAAGGCCTGTTGGATGGATTCATGGATGGTAAACCAACGGTGTCAGTGCTGTGGGCCAGCTGCCAGTTTCAGGGCATCCATACAAGCCCCTGTTTGTTGAAAGGATGAGCAACTCCAAATGCTGAAACGAAAAAGCTTTGCCTTCAGTACTAAGTAATCGCTCTCCTGTTCCAGAGGCCAAATGGAAAAAAGAGTATTTCTATCCCTGTCTGCCAGACGCCAAGAGCATAATGCCTACAGAATAAGGTCACTTCCATAGGTGGAAAAGCAGCAATAAGCTAAGCAGCTCACTCCACTCCAAGGCCCGTGCCCGGTAGCAGCCTTTGCCTTTCTGTAAGACTGCCCCAGCACTAGAGAGCCATCACTCTGGAGGAGTGACAACTTCAGGAGGCATCACTGCTACTGCTCTACAGCCCAAACACATACTAAGCTCTTCTGCTGCTGGCCTGGCAAACAGGGCAGCTCCTGGCCACCCCTCTCTTCAGCCTGCTACTGCGTCCAACCCACATGCCGCAAGCGGGACAACGATGGCTCAGTACTGCCAGCATCCTTCTCCAAAGCCTCACTTCAGTTCTAACTCTGAAATGGCATAAAGTAAGCTATGCTGCAAGCATATCCTAAAACCTAGAACACAACCCTTGCTGACATTAGAGAACTACTTCTACAGGACTAATAGCTCATTTTAACAAATCTCATCAAGCACCACACGCATCGTGAAATAAATCCTTAATACGTGTGTTTTACCACTGAAGGGATATTCCCTTCACACAGCCAGAAGGTACCCTACAAAAAAAAAACACAAAAACTTTCCCTTATGTGAAAAGCTCTACAGCAGAATAAAACTGGAAGCACAATAGCCTAGACTTCAGTTTTCAATACTGTTTGCACTTCCAGTTGACCTGCAGAAGGGCTGGGTGGAGACGTGCACATAGGAGAACAGGGGAGGGGGAGAAGGCAGGATCTCTGTGCTTGCTTTTGCTATTTTACTTCAACTTCCACACCCCTCTTCTCAGAAACAGCCTCCTTCCTTTTTAACCTTAAAGCTTGAAGTTCCACCATCCTATCAAAGACAGTGACCATACTGTCCAACAAAAAAAAAAACCCACCTAGAAGCGAATCCCTTTTGCAGACAAAAAAAACATTCTTTTTTTTTTTTTCCCTGCTGCAATTCTCCCGGGCATGAGCAAAGAGCAGTAGGTCTCTCCACCTTTAAAATATCAGTAGCACTGAAAAATTCACAAAGCGGATGCCTACGCTGCAGCCTGCCGTGTAGAAAAAGACCGGGGATCAGCGCAGAGCTAGCTAGGCTTGAGCTCTGGAAGCAGCCTAGCTGCGGCAGCATTGCACACAGCCTCCAAAAACCGAGTTTGTTGACAACTAAGTGAAAATTAGTCTGCAGTGAGCTGTGGGTCACTGAGGACAGACTGCTTCTAGCATCTGAGCCAGACAACTTCAAAGTAGACTTACCATTTCTAAGCTGCACTGCAGACTGCAGTGCAGTCTCCATTGTAAATATACCCCAAGTATTTGCACTCCAAAATTTAATTCCAATATCAGAAAAAAAAGAAAAAAAAAAAAGAGGTAGTTTTAACCAGAGCAAACAAAGTACAGAAAGTCCAAGTAATATGAAAGGGGTTTTCCTGTAATGTCTCTGTAACCCTTTTGTTCTCTTTTATCCCATGTTCCTGGACCACACTTTCCAGATGCTGCAGCTTAAATCAGACTAATTTAAGTCTTATGAAAGTCAATAGAAAGCTTTCTGATGATTGTATGACAGCCAAAATTTCACTTTTTCATTGCTACTGTCATATGAATAAGGATACAAGAAGACGACTACAACTTTAATTTCTTGCATAGTCTGATGCTGAACATGGACCAGACACTAAAAGACAGTTGCTCCAAGTCCAAGTCCGTATCACTGCAGGTGTCATTCCTAAATTTTTTTTAAAATATGTTTTTAAGTAAAAAAAGAAAATAAAAAGGAATAAGCAGATGAACATTTTACTACTTTAAAACACTACAGGAAACATGTCCCAGTGCAGGCAAGGCTGCTCACCTGAACCATTCCTTTGAATTACTCCCTATTTCATCTCTAAATGCAGTATTAAACTGTGAAGAAAAAGCTTCCTAAATTAAGAAGAATCTTCTGCTGGCAACACAAAAGCATCTGTACAAAGTATACATAATATCACCTGGTAACAAACTAACAGGGAAAGAAAAATCGCAATAACCTCTTGCAAATTAAAGTGAGTTTATTTCCAGATATTTCCACTGGCTTCAATGTTTGACTTGGAATTAAACAGAATAGGGGTTCAAAATTTGACCTCCAATTTGCAAATCCTTTTTTCTCTGTTCCATTCTTTTAATACTAAGAACAGAGCAATCAGATTAGTAACTAATGTTATCTGTATCTTTGTCCTTTAAATAAACTGCTGAATATCATTATTATGCCTATGAGCTCTCTCAGATGATCTGTGAAAAGCATACTTAAAATTCCTCTTTCAAACTTAATTTGCAGTGATTTTCTTGCAGTAATATGAGAATAAATGAAAAAGATAATTGATTTCAACAGTAAGCAATTTCACACAATGATTTTTCTACAGCAATTGTCTAATTAAGAGACTATCAGTCCAGCATATGAAGCCTTTGATTTAAGCATTGTTTTTGAGGTATTCATATGATATGCAAGATGTACAACTTTTTGTATTCTGTTATATTGCAGATGCGCCAAAATACTTGCTACAAACTTTTAACCCTTTACAAAACAATTATACTTGTATATATGATTTGGATCTGAAGAAAAGAAACAGCTACTGTTCAACTCAGCAAAAATATCTGAAGATTATCAACATTGATAAATAACACTTATGGCAAGGCTGATTTAAAAAGTGACACGGGACTAAAAATATCTCGACAAAATTAGCAATGAATGATTTGTTATGAGTATGAAACATGCATATGCACAGATGTCAGTTATATAACCCATTTCTTATATCATTAAAGAGTAAACACCAGCCTATTCTTTCAGCTTATCAAAACACAGTAAAAAGCAGGCACATTTCTCTCCCATATTTCTCTCCTCTAATTAACAGATTTCTTTTAACTGCGTGTCTTTTACTACTGCAGCAGAATCTCATCTGCCTCCTCATTCTGAATTGCTACATACAAATGCCTATTGCTCCCAAAGGCTTTTCTAAGAAGCATCCGTAACAAAAGAATTGTAGGTGCATACCTTAACCTCTTGGTTGGCAAAAATCTCCACGTCAACCCCACAGGCAACCAGAGTGGAGACATCACAGTCCATGCTACGGGCTGGCATCCCCCCCTTTTGTACACAGAGTTAGGCAACCTCAGAGTAACAAATGATTGGAAGAAAAAGAAACAAACAAAAAAAAAATAAATCTTCAATTCAGTATTGTAATTGAACAGTCCAAAATTCTGGTTCAATGCTGACAATAACTGCAAGCTTCCGACACAAGCTCTTTGCACTTAACTGAGTTGCTCCTTGCCTTTCCCCCGTACACCCACCAACTGAGCAGGCACAGCATAGTAACAGCGCTATTCCATCTCTCATGGCAATGACATCACCACAAAGACTGACATAAGCTAAATCTATTTTTTCAACCCTTTTATCTCTAGGCAGCACAGTGGATCAAATTGAACATGATTATGTGCTAAATCTGAACTCGGACTAAATCAATTCAAGCAGCGTTCACTGGCAACTGAGTCATAGCTGTTGTTTCAGCTGAGTGCTTATGCTGGCAAAAAAAAGATCGCCTGACACCGAAAGCTCCACTCTGAGTGTAAATTAACCCAGCATTTAAAGCTACTAAGCTCAAGATAACGTTCGTTACTTTATTATGCTTTAAAATCTACAGAACGCTAACAAAAAACCCCAAAACAAACCACCTCAGCATTCTGCTTTCAATAGCTCTAATTCTTTTTTTTTTTTTTTTTTTTTTCAATAAAGCACACTACATAACCCCCCACACGAGATTAGAGACTATCTAGCCCTATTATCAGGAGTGATCAACGTACTGCAAATTTGATCCCAGTGCTTAGACATACAAGTTGCACTATGACTCATTTTCAGGAAGATCAGAGGCATGTCTGTGTGTGATTTGGAAGTCAATACCCCTTCAAAGACCAGAACACAAAAATTTCCCTTGAAATCAGGACTTCACACTAGGCAACCGTTATACCATCTGTCCTTAGGGTTACTCCTTCGCAAATGTAACAGTATTCAATTGAAAGAAACAGATTTAAGTAAAGTGAAGAAATTTTACACCTGCTCAGTGGTCTGTTTATGCTTTGCAAGTTTATTTTTTTATGATAGAAATAAAGTATCTACAAATTTGGGACTTCTAAAGTTGATCTTTATCCCAGACTTGCACCATTATTTTTCCTCTAATGTTTCATTCTTGTGATCCATAAATTACTTGTAATTGTTGCAGGCCTAGAGATGACATTTATGGGTAAATCAGATTAACAGGCAGAATTAAAATATTGAACTATTGATATAAACCTAGCAGCAACACATAGCTCAATGTAAGAGACTGTTCTGCTTAGCTCTCTTTCAGTGACAGATATTGCAGCTTGCATCACGTTCTGTGATGCTGCACATAGTTTACTACTGGTATTTAGGTTGTCTAAAACTCCCTCAGACATGTATGCTGAACCATGGTGAGTTTGGGCTGCAGACTACCATACGCTTACTGAAATTCAAGATGAAAATGCCTAGGGAACATATATCAAGTTCTTTGCACCAAAGCTGGTCATTCAGACACCTAAAAGCAGAAGCAGCTCCAGATTAGACTCAAGCCATCCAGCTTCCCGTCTTACGCTTTCACCAGCGCCGTAAATTTGGTAAGCACAGGGAATTCCAGATTAGCCGGTGACAGAACAACCTCTGCTGAGAAATCCACTCTTTACCCCTGCGAGCTGGCAGTAAGGTTAGATGCTGATACAGCAAAGCTGAGATCTCTTATCAGAACGTTCCTTTCCAAGTTCTATTAAATCGTATAAATTATATTATCATTGTATTTATTTATATTTGCCCACTTTTCAACTTGCATTTAAAATAAATATAATTAGATAATAAATATATTTATATTTTAATTATAATTGTATTTGCCCACTTTTTAAATTGCATTTAGAGTAGTCCCCTCAGCAATAATCACAAACTAAGATCCAGAACCAGGACAGCACTAAAGATTTTACAAACCAACAGAAATAGATAGGGTAGTAGTATAAGGCAGCAAATGAATCAATACGGTTTATCATGATTATCAGTTGTTTTGTACACTAGTCACTTAATCACTGTCAAGTTTTTTCATAAACCACAGGAAAACACTTTTTAGAAAGAATTTGAAGTTAACGTTTTTGTGCATGTTTAGAGGAACTTTTACTCATATATTTGAATATCATATATATGTGATATCATAGAAAAAAGCCATAAAGATGCCTGATTGAAGTTCTAAGCAGGCAGCAATGGAAAAGCCATGTCATCAGAAAACCAAGAAGTTAGTAAGTGATTATCAAAGAGCTGGAAAGAAACAATGAAAGCAAAGGCGAGTCAGGTATATCTGAGCCTAATGAGTTTCAGCAGTACGGACCAACAGGACAAAAAGACCAAAACAAACATTTGAAAAAGGAAAAAAATCAAGAATTAGATGATGCTGATCACTAAAGTCTAGAAAAGCATCTGAAGTGAAAGCGATGCCTGGCTTGAGTGTGGTTTCATAGCAGTGATGGAAAAAAGATCTTACAATACAGAGCTAAACTGGATAGTTCCATAATAATTTATTTCCTTTTTTCATTTTTAAAACTGTCACCTATCAATTTCAATAGCCCATCTCCTTAATCTTCTTATGAAGACTGGTACATGGTGTGCGAACTGACCTGTTCCACTTCAGGATTATTCTTGCACTTCTACTATTATTTATCTCCTTTCAAAACAGAATCACTGCAATTTTTCCACTCCATCTAAGTAAGAAAACCTTACTGAGATCACAATTACTTTCATTTCTTGTTTCTTCTCGCCTATTGCTAAGCACAACCTATTTTTCCCTTCAAAACCACTCTAGCTCACTAGGGTATTTTGGTGAGCTCTTTACAGAGACAACCTAGTTGTTTTTGCTTCTCGAAAACAAAGATTACCTGACAGAAGAACTCTACAGAGCATTTGAGTGCTTCAACTTATGTCTTTCGATATACATCATATTCTATTTGTTACTACTCACTTCTCATTTGAAATCAAGACATTGACAATTTGTGGTAGATTTTTTTCAGGGCACTCCACAATTCCTTATAATCTTATCTAATGTTAATAAAAAAATTTATTATTGTATAATTTAAAATTGATTAATATTGACTGCTTTCTCCAGATCAGGAGACTTGTTTTTGAATCAAATTTAAAGAAAGATTCTTTCAATTTCTTTGAAAATTAATGTTAACTTTGGCTCTAGATGGTCTTGCTAAATTCAATTCAGCAAACTCCTAAGAAAAAATAAAGTCATATTTCATGCATATTTTGAAGTATCACATTTAACAAAGGCAAATTGATATAGACACATAATGCCCTTCAGCATACTCAAAGAATCTACTCTTTCAGTAGGTTCTCCAGATCACCAACTTCTACTCATCACAGCTTTTGTACTAACATGTGAGCAGGAAAGCCACTCTCTTGTTGGCGGGTGCTAAGGCAGAGGATTTGTAAATCACATATATACCTTAAAGCTTCACCTGAAAGTTAAAGGATAGACAATATAGAGAATCTTAATACTGACTGTCATGGTTTCTCTCAGCTGAAACCAGGACACTGATCAATACAAGCAGATTTTTTTTATATTTTTTTTTTTTTCCAAGTAGACTAGTTGGTGCTGAGGACCTGATATGATCAGTATAACTACTTCAAGAGGGATTCTTTTCGGCTAGCTCTAGTATACCCTGTGGACCAGTACCCTGCAGCAGCACAGCAGAAACAGTCCTGGAGGCATCTTCTGGTGTAGGTTCATCTGAAGGAAACCCACAGGCAGAATGCTCTGCAATGTCAGCCAAAGTGCAGAAGGTAGAAGACCATTTCAGAAGAAAATGACCTGAACTAGAGTACTAATCTAAGTGCCCCCAAAAGTATATCACTATTGCCGTCCCCTACCAATTTTACATTGGGCTTAAGACCACGACCACTAATTTTGAGAATGGAGAGAAAGTAGAGAGTGTGGAACAGTCATTCAAGAAGTTTCTCAATTTGTCTCAGGTTTTGTCCATAGTAACAATTGTTCATGGAATTAAATGGGCACTGTTCACTGTCTGCAAATATTTAAGGGGAATGAATTTAAGAGCAGTTGATATATCTATTGTATTGTATGTATATCAACTTGTATATCTATTCAGTTCAAGAAAGACAGGGAACTACTGGAGAGAGTCCAGCGGAGGGCTACAAGGATGATGAGGGGACTGGAGCATCTCTGGTACGAGGAAAGGCTGAGAGAGCTGGTTAGCCTGGAGAAGACTGAGAAGGGATCTTATTAATGCTTATCAGTATCTAAAGGGTAGATGTCTAGAGGATGGGGCCAGACTCTTTTCAGTGGTGCCCAGTGACAGGAGAAGGGGCAACCGGCACAACCTGGAACACAGGAAGGTCCATCTCAATATACTGAGGAAAAACTTCTTGACTCTGAGGGTGATCCGAGCACTGGAAGAGGCTGCCCAGAGAGGTTGTGGAGTCTCCTTCTCTGGAGAAATTCAAAACCACCCTGGGCACCATCCTGTGCAACCTGCTCTAGGTGATCCTGCTTTAGCAGGGGGGTTGGACTAGATTATCTCCAGAGGTCCCTTTCAATCCCTATCGTTCTGTGAATCTAGGGTGAATAGGGAAAGATCAAGTTGTTACAGTTATGTGTAGAGCCATCAGACAGGTTCTAGAACTCAGAATAATACTAATTAAATGTAACTCCAGGTGGTAGTGTTGCTTCACAAAAGCCAAAGTAATCCTGTAGCATCACTAGACTTTCTGATTAGTAACTTGACGATCATGTCTTATGCTTGAATCAGCAATCCACTTCAAAAAGACAAAAAGTTTCCAAAATCAGAAGGGAAATAAGTCATGTTGCTCCAGCCCAGGGCAATCTTGCATTCTGGATTTGTACGGTGCCTGGGCTAACACAGTCCTAGCCTACAACCTTCACTCCTGTGCACACGGAGTTTTTGTTTTTCTGCAGTGTTACCATAGTAATAGCTATGTTTCAGCTTGATACATATAAATAGTACCACAGATTTAAGACTTTTCAAGCTCAACTGTCAAGTCACTAAAACAACTTGTGCAAAATCTTGATCCCCCGCCCCCACTTTTACAACCAAACTACTACTGATTTAGCCTTAGGGAAATGTCACTGTATCTGAACCTCACAATAACACTGGCCACGTTGTAACCCAAAGATACCAGCTAAATTTGGAAGCAAGTGTGACATTTTTTGCTCACTGGATGAAGCCTGTGCTCATTATTACTAGTAATAGAGAGATTATTTCTGTAGCAGCTCTGCTTGCAGGTGCAAACCATATTGTTTAAAGCACTGTACAAATCCAGAACAATGAAAAGAAACCCTACATCAACCTTTTGGCACTTGAATGGAACACCATAAATAGATTTGCATTATGTGTGACTCAAATGTTTTTAATGATGCGCATCTTTATCGATCTTGTTCAACCTACTACACAAGTCAGAAGTATTTAAACTGAGGTCCCTTATGTACCTGTTGTCAGGAACATACTTTTACAAATGTAATCCTATTTTTTAACAGAATTATAAAATAGAAATACTTTTAAAAACCCATAAAAATTTAGTAATGTAAGAGACAGCCCTGAAAAAAAAAAAAAAAACACCTGAAAAAAGACAGTTCTTCCAGTTTCTCTGTCTGCAGCAGATAAGAAAAGCCAACTAGATACATTCTTCAGGACCAAAGTTAGCTCCTTCAAAGAGGTCTTTATGAAAGACATTAAAAGAAGGTGGAATTCTGAAGGCTGAGTAGGGTTCAGTGCAGCCACAGAAGGAAAAAGAACATGCATAATTATTTTTTTTTCTTATGAGAGTGAACATTGACTCATGCTAAAGTAGATTATTTATCTAGAGCATTTTGACCCCCTGAAAGATGATAAATACATCAATTATACATCAAATAAATTTTTCTATCTAAAAGATGTTTTAACTAGCATTTACAGTAAATAAAGAACAACAAACTGTCCAACAGCTACAAACCCACATTTTTCCAAGATGAGTTTGACTCCCAAGCTAAAGTTTCTACAAATTCTAAATTGGCAACAATTGTGGTAAAAAGATGACTCTGATTTACCCTTTCACACAACAAATAATTTGAAGATTTTTTTAAAGACACAGAATTTTCACCAAAGGAAAAAAGAAAACAGAAGTTTAAATAAACTCAGAATAACCTTAAATCAGTAAGTTCCTGATACATGCATAAACTCTAGAGTTTGGAAAATCCATAGCTGAACCATGCCTTGGCTGGCATTTATTTTTGGAAAGGTAACTTTTCTGTATTATAAGTGATATTTTGCTTTTCTGTAGGTAATAACTTTGTTAGTCATACTTATAGGTCTCAGAATCTGAGGGTCCAAGAGTCAGAAAATAAAAGAAATAATAAACATTATGAAGGATTTCTCCCTCCTTTGTTAAAGATAATATCAAGCAACTCAGACACCCACCTATGATAACATGAGAATACTTCAGTGACTGAATAAACGACTAAGTCATTTAGCCAACGTCATTTTGCTGTCTCATTTAGCTACATACAAGTTTCAAGTCTGAGTCAGAATTGTTCAATTACTTTAAATGTGGCAATATCATTTATAGTCCTTAGCTTCCAAGTATATGCGGGGAGGTGTGAGGGGGTGGAAATCAGTGCATGTGTCTTCCGTCTACTGGAAATTGTTACAGATCCTTCTCTGTGCCAGATCCTCACAGGATAAGACCTGTTATGGTTCCAGACTACAGAACCCTCTCTCATAAAATGAGCTGCTGCAGTTCAGAAGTCAAGATGTCCTTGATTCATCTGGTGCACAGATGACCACCCACAGAATACATAACACACATGAATCCCCGATAACAGAAGAGGATCATAACCCTATAGTGTAAGCTAAATTTATTTGCAGTCTATCTACACAGTATCATAGATAAATTGCATAGGTTTCAGTTTTAAATTAAGAGAACTAAACATAGATCTCCACATCCTGGTATATACATTGCCATTACAGGCAACAGATTTGCAACTTGATTTCATTGTGCTAGCTATTCCTGCTGAAGCAATGTGAGATGCCTTTGGGTATCCATGACACATGCATGGGGGTCAACAAACACGACAAAGGGCCTCTGGAAGACCCTTCTCTTCTGAACCATCAACCAGAGGGATTCTTTAACATATTTTAATTGGCACTAAGCACCTGTATTTGGGCAACTGCATGCTTCTTGTTCAATACACTCAATAGACTCTGGAGTGGGATTTTGCTGACCAGTCTTTTGATGTGGTTTAGTAGTTTAGGACAGGCTGAATTGCTCTCTAACCTCCACTGATTGACAAATAGATTTCCAGCAACAACAACAGAAACTTAAACATACAGTGCATATGTATATACGTATAAGGTGACATTTAAATGTTGATCTTGAACTGAATCCTACACATAATGTTACTACCGTGCTTCAAATTCTTCAACAGCAACATAGGAATGGTAATACTTACCTACCGTCTACATGTATGACAATGTTAATGAGAATGCGTAAAACAGATTTCCCAGGCAAATTTCTAATCAATAGTTTTTTATGTTATCTTTCATTTTATAAAGGACAGCAAACCAGGTGACACGCTTACGTATATTTGCTCTTGCAGTACTTGAAAACAGAATTAAAACTAGGTCGGTCATACATGGATTCTGTAAGAGACTGCCGCACACAGAGGATGCCAGGCCAATGCTCTGAGAGCTGCAAGAAACTCTGAAGTCTCAGGCACCTTCCCAGTTCACTTCGAGAAGACGGAGGTGCTCATAGGCTGGTACAGGAGCAAGACACTGGAGAGATGGATTCAATTCTTCACAGAACAACCTTTGCGACCTTGGATGAAGAACATGCAGGAACACACATTCAGACAGGCTCAGAGCCCTTGTGTTTTATTTGGATTTTAAGTGTAAACTGGGCAGGACAGGCACTCTCCATTACTAGATATTATTTAATGGATGATGCCGTTGGAATAGGCCTGTAATATTCCTGCCTAAAAATGTGATTTACAGTTATCCATGAACTCTGTTAACAGTTTCAAAATGTATTTTTAAATCATTTCCATTTACCCTTACTTGTCTCAGCCTAGCAAGGGTATTTAACATGTCTGTATGTTTTCCTTGTCATTTGAGACACTTCATCACAGCAAAATGCCCTTGAAAGGAGAGCCTGGAATACCAATGCTCACTGCTGTGAGAGAGACCAACCTTATCTCTCGACTGCAGCTCTGCACAGGACACGCAGGTGAGAGATTTAATGGCTGTGCTGAGAGAAAACAGTGCTTACTGCCAAGCCAGCAAAAGCAGTCCAGCTCAAAGGAAGAACTAAAAAAAGTAAACTGTCAAACAGCATGCAGTCAGACAGCAAATAATGAAGCAATGAATAACAGATTTCTTACGTAATTGCTATTTTATCCTGATATTATACGGTGGGCATTTATTTTGCTGCAACACTTTAAACCAGATTGTCTCATCTCCTGCTAAATCCCTGATCCAACTGCATACAAAAAATAAGTGTCAGTACTTAAAATTTACTATATACAAATATCTATTCTTGTCCTCCTTACAGACAAAAGACACTGCCTTCCATTTTGATAAATTGTCTGCTATTATTTTTTTATTTATGTTCAAAGGATAGATGGAGATTAGATAATATGGGACCCAAAAGACAGATATAAAGCTTCTCCAGTGGCTCCAAAGTGAAATGTCATCTCTCTTATGGAAGTTGTGGGGGTTTTCCCCCTAAAGCATATAATTGATGATGAAAAAAAGAAAAAAAAAGAAATCCAAGTAATTCTAAAATATTAGTGAATTTGTATTTATAAAATAGCTTTATCTGAGTCCCGCCCCGTAAAGCTGATTTCATGATTTCACAAACAGAAGAAAGAGGCCACGATGGCCCATTTAAAAGCCTGTATCTGCACTCTCAGTTTACTCAATATTTTAGTAGTTTTTATAAAATGTGATACAGCTCTAAACAGATATTAACAAAAACAAAATTTAAAAAAATTAAAACAGCTAGGTCCCATATAGTCATCTTACACATGAAGTATCAATGGTTTCAGTGGTTTCAGAAGATCTGTATTTAATACAGTTCTAAATCATTTAGTCATTCTATATGGTGGTTCACTCCCTAAAAGGGCATTATAATGCATTGTCAATATTAAGTTGACAGTAATTAAATAGGAGACACATTAAAAAATACGAGTGACAGAAAATTGATCTTATTGATCTTATCTGATCTTGAGCTTAACTATATTTAAACAATCCTTCTGAAACATGGAGTGGTGAACAATGAACCAAAATGTATGCTATTACACAAAATATTCTTTAGTAGAAGAACATTTCCATACAAAAATTCTGTCTCATTCTAGTTTTGATAGTCTTCAAGAAAAAAAAAAAGTATTTCTGATTCAAGTCATCCAAATCCCTGGGAAGTCTTGTCTGTACTGGATATTCTTGCCAAATTAGAGCTACCACTAAAATGCCCAACAGAGGCTTTCTCTACATGACTAACAGTGCAGGTTTTCCCCACTTTTGAACAATGCTATCAGCCATACTTCCAGCTGAGGCAGCAGTTCTGCATGTGCCATACAAATCTATGGTAGGTGCAAACTGTCAATTCAGACGACCTCAGACGTGTTACTCCTCACCACCTTACTTCCTAAAGCCTCTGAACCCTAAAGAAAAGTCTAGACAACAGTGGCTTTTTAAGAGCTTTTTTCAACAGCAGGAGGGGGAAAACTCAAATATTGGCTCCAACTAACCTGGAGCAATTCAGTTGTTACTTTAGCTTTTGGGTTTTGTTTGGTTTGCCTTTTTTTCCCATTTAAATTTAAGCAACTTAGTTTTAATCAGGAGTCCCTGCACGAACTTGAAAAACACAGAAACAACTGTTTCTATGAAATACTATGAAGTTTCTTGTTTTCTTGGAAACAAGACACTTTCTCAGCTTCAGATTTTTATTTATTTTATAGTCTTTCTGGTTGCTTTACATCTAGGCAAACCCAGCTTATGAACTTGCTTGATTTTGGGAATATGGTAGTTATTTTTTTGAATATTTCACATTAAGTGGCTACATATGTTTGGACCTTGAACTGATTCCTAAACTGTACCTGCAGTTACATCAGTAAACTAAGTCTGCCAGAAATAATCTAAGCTTAGTTTTGAGGCCAACTAGCACACAACAGTCCACATCTGTGCCGGTACTGTTGGCCTACAAAACAAGAAATCTGTCTTCAGCCTGCCTACGGGGAATATCTCGGCTACTGTGGAGCTCTACCCATGCCCAGGAACTGCTGAGAGAAAACATTACTTAGCACAGCTAGATTCAGGCCAATCTAACAATTTATTAGCCATGCTTATGTAGACAAGCATGTTTGAACTTATTGCGGTAGGTGCCATTTTTAAGACTTCTTAGTTTCCCCCACTCCCAGCCAGACTTTAACAGTCAAAGACAGTTTTGTAGAGCCTAACAGACCTGTTTATACAATCATAGAAAGATTTAGGTTGGAAAAGACCTTTAAGATCATCAAGTCCAACCATTAACCAAACACTACCAAGTCCAACCACTAAACCACGTCCCTAAGCTCCACATCTACACGTCTTTTCAATACCTCCAGGGATGGTGACTCAACCACTTCCCTGGGCAACCTGTTCCAATGCTTGACAACCCTTTAGGTGAAGAATTTTTTCCCAATATCCAATCTAAACCTCCCCTGGCACAACTTGAGGCCATTTCCTCTTGTCCTATCGTTTGTTACTTGGGAGAAGAGACCAACACCCACCTGGCTACAACTTCCTTTCAGGTAGTTGTAGAGAGCGATCAGGTCTCCCCTCAGCCTCCTTTTCTCCAGACTAAACAACCCCAGTTCCCTCAGCCACTCCTCATAAGACTTGTTATTTTTTATTATTATTATTCTTATGTTAAAACAGCTAGATCTCAGAAAATGCTAAGTAAAAAAATTTCACAAAATTTCACAAGTAAAAAATTTTTCACAAAAAAAAAATTCACAAATTTCATAACTTCAATCCCAAAGTGACTACCTTTGACTTCTGCATGTCAAGAGACAAAGATGCAGGCCTATTACTCTGACGTGTTGTTGTTCTCTGTAGTGCAGTCCGTCTGTAATTTTGTCCAAGCTAGGTTTAAACATCCAAGTGAGGAGTCTTTCTAACAAAGGCTATAGTTAAAATTATCTGTTAGGATAGATATTTATGGATCAGCAGAATTTACCTGCTGCTCAATTCTGCATTTCTGATCATGACTATTTGTGTCCTAGTTATTTTCCACTCTTAATTTTGCTCACAACCTTATCACAGCTTAGTTCACCTCATCATCAAGCAATGTATATTTAGTCATTTTTGTATTTCTTCACAAGTAAGCTCTTCAAATTATCTGACATCTATTGATGATTTAACTTTAATTGGCTAATTATTTTTGTAATCTCTTACCAAGAATTCAAGGTAATATTCTGTTCTAGTTGTATGAATCAATTCATAGAACAGTTACAGACAGAGCTCTGATACAGAATCTACAGCTTTCCCATATACAAGGAATAAAGTTTATCACATAGCTATAGATCACTTAATTTTCTTTTTAGTCAGTTAAATTAGAACAATGCAAATAAGCCATGAAGAAAGAAAATGCCAGCACTGAAGCAGTCAAAAATAAACAAATTCAAACCATTAAGATTTAATCCAACAGCCTCAATTTTCATATAATGCATAGGATCCCAGTTTAGGGGAAAAGAAAGTCTCACTAAAAAACCCTACTCCTCTCTACCTTGTGCCTTTTTATGTAAGGTGCTTTGTACCGATGTTTACCATAAAACATGAAATTGAGATTATATTAGTTTGGAGATCAGTATTTGTTTCACAGCTTTCCTCTGTAAAGGAATCTTTTTCCTTGCAGCATAAAGCAAGTAGGGCTTACTGTAGAAAGGTGGTTGTTTCCTCATTGTTGAAAAGACAAAAAATACGAGTAGTAATCTGTAATTTAATATGCAATTTTAAAACAGTATCCATAAGGTTTAGTCATAACCTGAGCTTTTACAGTCCGAACTTCATACTTACCCTTACAACTTAAGACGGACAAGCAAAATTCCACCTTGGTTCACTTGAGATATCACCATTTATATTACAATTTCCTCAGGCCGCAGAGATAAAATTAAGCTCAAATATTACAAACACATGGCAAGAGGCATCTTGGGTGTACCACCTGCTCTCAAAGGATCATTTGGAACTACTTTGTTTTACTCCATAGCACTGGTTTCAACTGGAACAAGAAGAAATTCATGCTCCAAAATGTGCGTAACAGAGGAAGGTCACAGCTCTTTAAATTAGCTCTTAAAAGACTGCTAAAAGTATTACAACAGCGGATGGTATCAAACAATAGCAACCTCTTCTCGTGGAAAGGATACGCTCTGCAGCTAATATAGATTTATTCCCACTCTAAATTACTAAGTGTGTATCTCAAGCGTGTTTATGTTTCTATGACACAGGAAGTAGTTGAAGACAGTCACAAGCCAAGAAACATTCCTTGAAGATAACTGAATTAGAACTTGAACAAAAATAATTTCTTATCTTTTGGACAGAGCAACCAAAATAGTTCTATATTTCCCCTTCTGTTAATATTCTTTCAGCATCTTAAAATATTATTGTAACGTCTGGTTGCTATTTACAAAATATTTTACATACACCAAAGAATGCAGCCAAATTTCAGAAGGGACATGTACCAGACCTTATACAGTAAGTAGTTTTTAAAAAGAACAAATTCCCCAGCGAAACAATTTCTACATCAAGTTGCAGATTGTTGCAGGGCAGTCTGCCTGGTGTTAGACTCTCCTAAGAGAATGACATTGAGGTCTTCAAGGCATAACATTCACTGTTGTGGTGGCCATAGTATAAAAAATTTGCACATAAAAGGTTAAAAGAGCATCTTGCTAACCACCAAAAGACACTCCCATCAGTCTACCATTTGGCTAGGAGCCAGGAAGCACAGTGGTCATGAAATAGAGACAAGGTGCAGTCACACAGTCTTACACTGATCCCACCTTAGCAGCAACATAAACCAACAGGGACTAAAACACATTAATTCATAAAGATACATATTCCGACATCCATAAAGATAGTCCCAACTTACTTCTGTAAAGATACAAAAGAGAAGGTGGATGATAGACAGATATGTTTCTATACCAAGATCTGCTTATATGTGGGGCTAGCTACAAAACTGTAAAATAAATGTTCAAAAGCTACTAAATATCATAGAAGGGTTACAAGGGACCTCTAAAGATCATCTAGTCCAACCCTCCTGCAGTAAGCAGGGACATCTTCAACTGGATCAGGTGTCTGATCCAACCTGACCCTGAACGTTTCCAAGGATAGGGCAAATATCTCACGGTATTTTGAAAACAGATAGATAATAAAAGCTTTTCTGGAAGGCAGAGTAGTTACCAAGTACAAAATCATGCCACGAAGAGTCTTCAAGGCAATGACAGATTTGGAGTTGTGGGGGGTTTTTTTAAAATGTCAATTCAAGATTTGGAAAAAATTATTCCATTTAATGGCCCGCATCTTTGACTTTTGCTCTAATGCCTTTGAACCATTGTATTTCAATTTGCTAAATACGTTATTCAGTTTATTAAGATAAACACAAATAATTATTTTTACTGATTGACTACTATAAATATTTCTGGAGATAAAACATTTATGCAAGGTTAATGTACAAAATAAAAAGTAGTTCCTCTGCCCCTAAAATGTAGAAGGGATTACAAGTTAAGAACTATTTTAGCACTATGTCTAGAGCAAAAGCTGACAAAAGAAATAACACTTTTTTAAAGCAAAATTTAAAAAGGCAGAAAAAGAATAAGGAGATATCTTTTCCACCATTTAAAAATCAGTATACTCAAACATTGATTTTGCAATCCACAGGATAGTTGCATGCTGCAACTAACACAGAATAATACTTTTTTTTTTTTTAGTTTATATTAGTGACTGTAGTTTTTTATATGTAATACTGATGGAGAATGCAGTTGTGCAGAATTTGCTTTGTCTGGAATTGAAGTATTAATTCCTTTGGTGAATGGGAAGCTAGAGGTACTGTTGTTTTCAACATGAATTTGTTAACAGAACACTGCAGAAGAGCTTATTTATATAAGTGCTCTTAAGTCCGTGTAGTTTTAAATTCAAACAAAGGAACAGAAACAGATCTCTGACAGATTTCAAAGTGGCAGATAACAGAGAACCAAACCCAAGCTTCGTTTCCACAATCTCAGAACTTCTCCATTTATTACCGTACAGAATCTGCCGCAATCGAGGAAGCCACTGAAAATAGCTGAACTGGAAAAAGAGGTTCCTATGTCCTCTCTACATCCTGTTTTCGCAGAGTAAAGTTTTCCACCCACTTCATCTTGTCTCTTAGATTGCTTTCGATACCTCATTATTTGAGTGCTTTCTTGTTTTAGCATGTTATTTACAAATCATAGTAAAAAACATCCGTAACTTTCACCTCAAATCAGAGGTGCTTATGGCTTAGGTCAAACTCAAATTTGATCAATTTGGAGTTGTGTCATCAAGTCATAAACCCACATGACTGGACAAGAATAAACACAGCTTTCTTATATTTAAGTAGAAGCGCAGCAGACAAGCACAAGCCTACACAACCTCACAAGATTTTTGGAAAAGATTTTGAAAGAGATCATTGTAATCCACACACTCAAATACTAAAAGAGGCAGCAAAAGCTTAGAGTTACTCTCTTTCTGAAGAGAATCTTTAATAGATTTTGTCTAGCACAACTTATTTCAGATAAATAAATGGGGGATCACATATAATAAATAACATGATACAGTACTGGACAGCAAATTATTTGTTAATGCAGAGAAGACAGGATTGGTATAAGAACTGCTAAGCGTAGAAGAGGTAAGCACTGCCTTCAAGTACCGATAGAGGAAGACCAGCAGAAGGCTAATGCCACTTCTGTCAAAATGGATTATTAGAATCTGGCATATTAATAACAACCCACGCTCGACCCATGACAATCCATGCAGACAGACAGGCAGTCACAAAGTTGCCAATGGCTTGAAGTCCTCAAAGCACAGGAAGATCAACAAGTTTATCACAGAACAGCAGCGTGGGTAAGGTAACATAACTAGCATTTGGAAAAAGGGAACACAATCCTGTTTACAAGGGCAAGTAGTGACAAGACAAGGGGGAATGGCTAAAAGAGGGTAGATTTAGATGAGATGTTAGAAAGAAATTCTTTACTGTGAGGGTGGTGAGGCCCTGGCACAGGTTGCCCAGAGAAGCTGTGGATGCCCCTGGATCCCTGGCAGTGTTCAAGGCCAGGTTGGATGGGGCTTTGGGCAACCTGGTCTAGTGGAGGGTGTCCCTGTCCATGGCAGGTGGTTGGAACTAGATGATCTTTAAGGTCCTTTCCAACCCAAACCATTCTGTGATTCTATGATAATCCCAGGTTTCAGCAGCAGAATACTTCCTGGTAAAGAAAGAGAAATTATGTTGCTTCACAACACCTCAGCTCAATACTCGGTACAGTTTAAAGAAGAGAGAGATAAAAGATGATGGCAGCATAGCAAACAAATACACACTTATTAAATAACAAGCTCCAAGATGTCTGTGAGAATTATAACAGGACAGCATGATTGGCATTGCTGTTAGAAAGATAAGGACAAGAGTAATTTGAAAGATTTATAAGTTAGGCATGGGAGGGAAGAAATGCAGAGCAAAGGCAGCAATAAACTTGAAATGGAACTGTAAAATAGTGGCATGAATATGTAAGAGTGTCAGTGCTGGAGAGAGAAAAAAAGTCTGAGCACACTTCTATTTCATATTATTTTGCATCAGAATCATGGTCACGATGATTCACAAGGAAGAAACTTAATAGCAATGTTGAGTAGTGAAATAGCATGGGAGAAAGTGCAGGAGCCGTGAAACCCAAGCACATGGTCAGCTTAGCTAAGACATTATTATGGCCAATACATTCCTTCAGCCATAGAAGCAGAAGGAAAGAATATTTCTTGAAGGTAAAGTTTGCTGACCATAGATAAAATTAGATTGATTGTCTGGGTCTGTCACCTGGAATCAGGGCTACGATAGTGACATATTCAGCATAAAAGAACAAAAAAAGATGTCAGAAAAGGAACAAGAGTTTGGTTTCAGTTATTCTGGTTTTTACATTGTCAGCGAAACACATCTAAGTGTTCTAATGGAACAGGCCAGCTGGATGTAAGGAGCCAGAGGAAAATTGGGAAGCTGAACCAACTCAAGCTTTGTGCTGATGACTGAAGTCAGAGTGAAAAAAAAGGGATGATCCAAGCAACTTAAAGAGGGTTCCTACCAAAAGAGACAATGAAGTGCAGAGCAACAATAGGTTGTGTCTCATCAGTAAATTGGGAATACAGTATCAAATTCAAGCCTAACAGGAGCTCATTAATAACCTAAACTAAGAACATACGGGAAGATATTCTACTTCCACAGAGCTTGATTTTAATTTGGGTAAAAACTTCAAGAAGTGCCAGTTGAAGAAGTGCTCAAATTTGTGCAATAAAATTATTTTAATGAGTGTTAAATCAGTACAAGCAATTGATCATTTTAAATCAATCACTGTAGACCAGTTAATTTAAGTGTGAGCAAACAGGAACCACAAGTACGATACTAGCATACCAACACCCCTGAGAATCTACCAAGAAAATTCTACTTCATACAGAGCTTTTATAGAATGCGTTATAAGAACAATCTTAAGTTGTGACTTTTTTAATAAGGAGAGAAAGACAAGTAAGAATCAGGGAATAGTTGCAGCTGGAAGGCAAGTCTGGAGATCATTTAGTCCAAACCCCTGAGCAGGGTCAAACTACAGCAGGTTGCTCAGAGTCATGCCCAGTCAGGTTTTGAATATTTCCAAAGACTGAGAGTCCACAGTCTCTCTAGGCAAGCTGTGCTAGCACTTGACCATCTTACAATAAAAAACTTTTTTCTATTAATATAAACTTTTATTAATATTTAAATGAAATTTTCTTTTTTTTTTCCCCTCTCCAATTTGTGCCCACCGCTTCTTGTCACTGAACACCACTGAGAAGAGTTTGGCTTCGTCATCTTCTCCCTCCCCCATCAGATTTTATACACACTGATAAAATCCCCCTGAGCCTTTTCTTCTCCAGGCTGAACTGTCCCCGCTCTCTCAGCCTCTGCTTATATGATGCTCAAGTCTCTGAATCACCATCATGGTCCTTTGCTGGACTCTGTCCAGTATGTGTGTCTGGTACTGGGGAGCCCAGAACTCTAGTTCTAGAACACAGCACTCAGATGGGTCCCACCAGGGCTGAGCAGAGCGAAAGAATCACCTCCCTTTACCTGCTGCCACCATTCTTCTGAACACTGCCCGGAATGTCTTTGACCTTCTTCACCACCAGCATGCACTGCTGGCCCACGTTCAACTCCGTGGCCACCAGGACATCAGGACCATTTCTGCCAAGCTGCTTTCCAGCTAGTCAGTCCCCAACATAGCCTGGTGCACGAGGCTGTTTCTCCCCAGGGGCAGGACTCGGTATTTCCCTTTGCTGACCTTCATGAGGGTCCCATTGGCCCGTTTCTCCAGCCTGTTGAGGTCCCTCTGACTGGCGGCACACTCATTTGGTCCGTCAGCCACTCCTCCTGATTGTCTTCAAAACTTGCTGAGGGTGCACTCGCTCCCGTCATCCAAGTCATTAATGAAGACGCTACACTTCTGCTACAGTGCCCTTGTAGCAACCCCTGGGGTGCACCACCAATGACTGGCCTCCAGCTGGGCTTTGTGCTGAACCCTTTTAGCCCAGCAGTTGAGCCACTTTTCAATTCACTGTCTACTCATCTAGCACCTACTTCATTAGTTTGCCTACAAGGATATTACAGGGGACACTGTCAAAAGCCTCATTAAAGTCTAGATAAACAATATCTACTGCTCTCCACTCATCCACTGAGCTAGTCACTTCATTGCAGACCACCATCAGGTTGCTCAAGCGTGACTTCCCACATGTTTAACATTTTACACTATAATTTAAGGAGTGAACCAAATCACATTTTTAACCCTTTTTTCTTCCTCATTAGTTGCCTTTCTGTCCCCTCTGCTTTTTATTCTGTCTCTCCATGTCTGAAATTCAACTAAGGATACCCTAGCACAATAACTTCTCTGCCAATGGCTGTTCAGTCACTCCAAATACATATGCACACATCAGAATATAATCCATAGAATGGAATATTCACTTGTGTGCCAAAAAATTATTTTTCTTTTAAAATGTTTGAAAAAGTTTACGTGACAGACTCGTGCTAATATAGCCTCAGACATTCTTTATTATTCTAAGTCTCCCCAAGCAGGTAAGAAAAATCTCAAATTCAATACATTTCACATACACAACAGTATTTTATAGGTGCATCTATATTTGCATTTAGTTCAGATCAGGGTTGTGCTCCTGACGACCCCCACCTATCACACTTTGGTTTACACCAGTGATCAGGCCACTGGATTAAGAAGTAGTCTGAAATACCACATCCACCCACACATAACATACATACAACTATTTTCCTCAGCTTTGCTGTCCTGCTCTCTAATGCAGACGTAGCCAATGAATATCTGCAAGATCTCAGTCCACAGGCAGCTTCAATTAGCAAAGGCTGTCAGAAAGCAAGACCTAAAGCGCACAGTACTTAGCCATGGAAAATAATCTTTTTGCATTGTTGATAAAATTTTATTAGGTTGGTGTCTGAACAACGCTAACCATTTTCCATCTTTTCACAGTCATGCAGGAAGGAATGTGAAGAATGAGATCTTCTGATCTGTAACAACAACAATGCACAGAAAAGCCAGGAAGCAGTCCAAATAAAAGCATGATTTTAAGAGGCTTGTAACCAACCATGCTCCATCTATGGCAGTTTGTATGTGAGGAAGCTCTGCATTTACCAATTAGACAACAAAAAGACCGATACCATCCCCACAGACAGCTTCTCCACATGTTACATGCTCCTTCATTACCCCTGCCGAGAGCCTCTCCAGCTAGTCTGCATCTTTTAGGAGCAAGGGCAGGTTGCCCGGGAGGAATACAGAGAAATTGTCTGAGCAGCCAGGGATCAGGTTAGGAAAGCTAAAGCCCTGAAAGATTTAATCTAGCCAGGGACATCAGGAGCAACAATAAAAGCTTCTACAAGTACATCAGTGATAAAAGGAAGACTAGGGAAAATGTGGGCCCACTCCAGAAGGAAACAGGAGACCTCGTTACCCAGGATATGGAGAAGGCTGAGGTACTCAATTTTTTTGCCTCAGTCTTCACCAGCTAGTGCTCTAGCCACACTGCCCAAGTTGCAGAAGGCAAAGGCAGGGATTGGGAGAATGAAAAATCACCCACTGCAGGAGAAGATCAGGTTCAGAATATCTAAGAAACCTGAAGGTGCACAAGTCCATGGGACCTGATGAGATTCATCTGCTGGTCCTGAGGGAAATGGCAGATGAAGACACTCTCCATCATATTTGAGAAGTCACGGCAGTCCAGTGAAGTTCCACTAACTGGACAAGGGGAAACATAACCTCCATTTTTAAAAAGGGAAAAAATGAAGACCCAGGGAACTACAATCCAGTCAGTCTCACCTCTGTGCTCAGCAAGATCATGCAGCAGATCCTCCTGGAAACTATGCTCAGGCACATGGAAAGTAAGGACGATTGGTGACAGCCAACATGGCTTCACTAACAGCAAATCATGCCTGACAAATTTGGTGGCCTTCCATGACGAGGTTACAGTGTTGGTAGATAAGATCAGCTGATGTCATCTACCTCATCAGCGCCTCTGTGATAACATATTTAAGACAGAGAAAAAACAGTTAGAGAGCTTTTGCAGCTGGAGAGAGGAGCAAGCAGATGTAAGAACATCTGCAGACACCAAGGTCAGTGCAGAAGGAGGGGCAGGAGGTGCTCCAGGCGCTGGAGCAGAGATCCCCCTGCAGCCCGTGGAGAAGACCATGGTGAAGCAGGCTGTCCCCCTGCAGCCCATGGAGGGAGGATGAGGGGGTGTAGACATTCCACCTGCAGCCCGTGGAAGACCCCATGCTGGAGCAGGTGGAGACACCTGAAGGAGGCTGTGGCCCAGTGGGAATCCCACACTGGAGCAAGCTCCTGGCAGGACCTGTGGACCCGTGGAGAGAGGAGCCCACGCTGGAGCAGGTTTGCTGGCAGGACTTGTGACCCCGTGGGTGACCCATGCTGGAGCAGTTTGCTCCTGAAGGTCTGCACCCCGTGGGAGAGACCCACATTGAAGCAGTTCATGAAGGACTGTCTCTCATGAGAGGGACCCCAGGCTGGAGCAGGGGAACAATGAGAGGAGTCCTCCCCCTGAGGATGAAGAAGCAGCAGAAACACCGCGTGAAGAACTGACTGTAAACCCCACTCCCCGTCCCCCTGTGCCACTGCGGGGGGCGGAGGTTGAAGCCAGGAGTGAAGTTGAGCCCGGGAAGATGGGAGGGGTGGGGGGGAGGTGTTTTAAGATTTGGTTTTATTTCTCATTCCTCTACTCTGTTTTGCTTAGTAAAAAATTAGATGAGTTTTCTCTCTAAGTTCAGTCTGTTTTGCTCATGATGATAATTAGTGAGTGATCTCTCCCTGTCCTTATCTCGACCCGTAAGTTTTTTTTTCGTTGCACCTTTTCTCCCCTGTCTGATGAATGAGGGGAGTGATAGAGCGGCTCTGGTGGGCACCTGATCCCTAGCCAGGGTCAACCCACCACACTTGTGCAAAGCATTTGACACTGTCCCATGCAACATCCATGTTTCTAAATTGGAGAAACATAGATTTGACGGATGGGCCACTCAGTGGATAAGGAATTGGCTGCATGGCCACACTCAGAGTTGCAGTCAATGGCTCAATATCCAAGTGGAGACCAGTGATGAGTGGCATTCCTCAGGGTTTAGTATTGGGACCAGCACTGTTCAACATCTTTGTCAGTGACCCATGAAGATGATCAGAGGGCTAGAGAACCTCTCCTGTTGAGGCAGTCTGAGAGAGCTGGGGTTGTTCAGCCTGGTGAAAAGGCTGCTCCGGGCAGACCTTACAGCAGTCTTCCAGTACCTAAAGGGGCCTACAGGAAAGATGGAGAAGGACTGTTTACAAAGGCATGGAGTGACAGGACAAGGGGAAGGGCTTTAAACTAAAAGAGGTTAGATTTAGATTAGATATTAAATTCTTCCCTGTGAGGGTGGTGAGGCACTGGAACAGGTTGCCCAGAGAAGCTGTGGCTGCCCCTGGCTCCCTGGCAGTGTTCAAGGCCAGGTTGGATGGGGCTTTGGACAACCTGGTCTAGTGGAGGGTGTCCCTGCCCATGGCAGGGGGGTTGAAACTAGATGCTCTTTGAGGTCCCTTCCAACCCAAACCATTCAATGATTTTTTTTTTTTTTTTGTATCAGGGAGCCCAAAACAGGACACACTATTCCACATTTTGCTTCACAAGTAATTAAAATAAATCATGTCCTTCGGCCTGCTGGCTCTGCTCTTGCTGATGGAGCACATTATGCAGCTAGCTGAGACTGAAGACTAGAATTTGAACATTTTAAAAATACAAATGTCTCACAGTGAGAAAATAGAAATGAACCACAGTTGGAAGCAAATTTACCAATGTCTACTGCATCTTCACAGATAGGTTACCATTTGGGTGGCTTTCCAGTGCAGCCATCCTGCACTGCAGGAAACTCAACAACACATTGCCCCCTGGTTCCCTGGGAAGTCTCTTTCCAATATCCCTGTTGTGTTTCTGCTCCCAGTGCTTCCCAAAACTCCATTGCAATGCAGGTTTCTTCCCCTCAACCTTTCTCCTACTTTGTGTTCTGGAAGCCTGTCTTTCCTAGTGCTCAGTTGCCTCCAAGGAAGAAGTAACACCTCTTTGACTGTCCAGCAGCTCAGGTTTCAGGGTCCAGTAGCTCACAGAAGGCAAACTGAGCTTTCCCTGTAGGCCAGTCCCAGCCATTAAAATATAAAAAAAAAAAACCCGCCACACATACTAACATGCTAATACTAAGCATTCAAATATAATGCAAATATCACCTGATTCATAAGTACTTTAAAGAGCTTTGAGAAAGACTGACTTATCAAAATCCTTACCCAATGATCTCATTTTTAAGCTGAGGATGTGTGGCCTGCATGAACAGACTTAAAGTTGGTTGAAAACTTGCTGAACTGACAGGCAGAAACACTAATAATCAAGCGCTCAACATCCACTTGGCAACAAGTTACAAGCAGGATATCATAAGGGTCAGCATCAGGGCAGAAACTGTTCAGTATCTTCCTAAGCACTCTGGACAAGACAAATTGTGAATTTGCTGAAAGTGCAAATGATAGTAAAATACATTGTAAAATAAGGGGTAAACCTTTAAGATGCAGCTTGGGAGGTCCTGACTGGACATCAGAGAAAAATTTCTTCACTTGAAGGGTAATGTAGCACAGATGCCATATACCCAAGGAGGTTGTGGAGTTTCAGGGAGGTTTTCAAGAGCAGATGAAAAAGTCACAGCTGACCTTGTCTAGTGTTGGCAGCAGCCCCACTTTCAGCAAGAGTTTGACCAGATAGTCTCCAGAGATCCCTTCCAACCAACATTTCTATGATTCTGTGAAGGTACAATACAGGAACTTAGTGCTCAGGACAGCAATAATTGGGGAACACTCTTAGAGGGAACAAAGCATATATTAAACAAAGTGGATGCACGAAATAAAGCGCTTGCCATTCTGCTCAGGTAAACAGACACTTGTTACCACTCTCGACCTTAAAAAGGTATTTGTTAGTTTCAGACCACCTTATTACAGGTTCATAATTATTATCTGCATGAGGAAAAGAAGGGAGGTCTGCTTACTTATAGTCTCAAAAAACCTCAGTTAGAGAGAAGTCAAATTCTCAATATGGTAAAAATACAATATACTTTCCATTGCCAAGAGCTTAGAAAAGACGCCCTTGCTTTTGTCTGACAATTCTCTGTCAAGCTGACTCACTGACTGACACTTAAATATCATTATAAGTATATTTAAATACCTTACTACATTTACCCAAACTTTGAATTATAACGTAATTAATTACAGTAGCTTTTGAGTATACAAAGCCATCTTTTTACATAGTTGGCCTACAGCCTATTCCACTATTGCCAACAGAAATAAGATGTATACAGGATTGAATTCCAGTTAGAGAAAACTGTTCTGCAAATAAAACAATAACTTTTGCAGTAACAAGTCATCTCTCTACCTAAAAACTATTCAGTGACATCTCCTCTATAGTTGTCCAAGTTTCTTGTACTTAATTTTAGTTGCCTAGACTGTTCCAGTAACTCATTTGTTTGAAGTCTGGCAAACAAACTTTCTACTGACATGCTTAAAGTTACCTGACTTTTCTTCTAGCCCAAGAAAATCACAGTTAACTTCCATATCAGAATTCTTTTTCTGAAGTATGCACACACACATACTACATGCATATGTACATGTGACAGAAAAAAGCAGAATAAAACATGAAACTGGTAGGAAGATTTATTATCTGCCCTTACATACTCAGAATGTAGAAAAAAAATCACCACACAGTTTACGTAAATATTTTAAACTAATTCCTCCTACACACAGTAAAACCATTTTTAAATACTACCTTAGAGCAGGAAGTCTGTAATTAAATTGTCTGGCTTCACATTCATTGAAAAGTCAAAGTTGTATAGATACGAAATATCATCACCAAGATCACTTAAGATATTACAGAGGGATATGACTCACATCTACTCAAGAAAATGTTCCTGGCATTGCTCGGGCTTTATTATTCGTTTTGGTTGTGTTTATTCCTCTAGGGTCTAGTGCACTGTATTAGGTGCTGTACTAACAGGCATCACAGTCCGAAAGCACTTAAGATTCCTTATCTGTAACCTACAGTGTGAATCATTATGAGAAACAATGAAATAATCCAAAAATAAAAATAAGACACGAGCTTGGCATTTTTAACTTTCTAGCTGATAAATTATAAGAAAGTTTTTTCTGTTGGTAAAGCTTTTATTTAATATGCTAAGATGGCATAAACTTCTAAAAGCTTCATGCAGCAGTCTACTGCTACTGGAAGAAAACTGTCATTCAGTATGAATATGGGAATCAAATTTAGCTCCCAGTAGAGAGTTACAAAAGCAAGAAATTTTTTCCCCAAGTAACTACAATTCATATCAAATGAACTGCAAAAGACAGAATTTGATATCAAGAACTTACATCCTTCTTTAAGCAAACGCTCTCACGTAGGAAATAGTGCAGTGTCAAGGGATTAATAACCCCAAATTATTTTTTTTTTCTTCCAAGGCCCATATACAAAATGGAGTAAGTTTATGAAAACAATTTCTCTACAGCATTTGTAAAGTGAATATATCTCAAACTGCATGCTCATCTAGAGATCTTATATGTCACTCAGCACTAGAGTTAAATGAGCACGCAATGGAAAGAATTAAAAATGGCACAACTTACCATCTTCTCATACAGATAAGTAAAATTCAATAATCACATCATTGGTCAAAGAGATCAATCCTTCTGTTTGCTAGGCTTGAAAAAATATACTTTTTTGTGTTCAACACATTTAAAACTACTGATATATTCAAATATTTCACGACACATTCTCTTCAGTCCATTCATTTACTTAACTATCTTTATGCGTTAGATAGCGACTGTATCCATTAGTTACCAGTTAGCTCTGCTAAGTATTTCTTGTATATATGGAGGACATCCCCCCACCTCTACAAATATCAGAATACCAAAGATTTCTCCCTACCCCCCCTAAGCAGTCAAGTGGAGGACACAAGCAATATATTCCTAAATTAGAAGATACACAGGTAGAACTAGAGTATTTTATCAAGTTATTTTTAACAAAAACAGTCTCCTTACCAAGGCTGGGCTATAAACAGCACATGTACTCAATCTTCCCATTTTGTTCAAAACATATTGAAAATTTATTTAAATAATTTACTACTGCGTATTTTAGCTGAACCCATTCATCTAAGCCAGGCTGAAACTTTATCCATCTCATGCATTACCTTGCTTCCCAAGTAATCCTATATATTCAGTAGGGCTTTGCCAAATAAGACAACAGACATGCATAAACATGGTCAGACTTTAATCACCTTAATGGAATAGTACTTCCCCTCCCCTCCTTTTCTTTAAAATAAAATGGTCAGGGGCTACCTGTAACAGCAAGGTATGTTAAGTGCCTTAAATAATTCTCATTAAACATTTATCCTAACAACATCCCTGCTACAGTAGGTGTGATCGTAATGGAGTGCTCCAATACACATAGAAAGCAGCCTGGTCAGGACAGAAAGATAAGCCTGTGAACATAATTTGGATCCCAAGTCCCAAACAGGTCTAATAAGTCAGTTATGCTTCCTCTCCACAGCATGGACACCAAACTAACCACTAAGGCTTTTCCACCTAATACGTATCTAGGATCATTTCCTTTGTAGGTGGAGGACACAATATCCTTGTGTCAGGTGGTATGAAGGACAGAACTTGTACAACCCACAGCTAAATGGGTTGACGAAGGCAAACACTGCCAGGGAATAGATGGGGTATGAAAAAAAAACAACCAAGAACAGGAAGAGATATTTGAAAGCTATTTTACCTATGTAGTCTTGGTTTTTTTTCAAATCATGGTGAGGGTAGTTGAGAGTAAGAACACAGATAACAAGCCTAAGTGGAATCATATCCAAATACAATATTACTATTTGAATTACTGGCATATATCAAGTGGAGAACTTAAAGTACCAGTAAGAAGCAGAAGTGTAAAGAATAGGCTCCCATATTTCCTTTCCAAGCTCTTAAAAAGGTCCTTATCCCCACCTTCTGGTAAGTCTATTTAGACAGATGAGACATTCCAACCATGAAAACATCCTAGAAGTCAGATAGCTCACATTTACAGTATCAACAGCAAGAAGCAGATAGCTTCCCTCACAAAAAATAAGCTACTATCTTTTTCTCAGTTAAGTAGTAGGTTCTGCACAGCCTAAGTACCTAAGGTAAGCAGTAAACTGAAACTACTTTAAACACAACAGTGCAGCCATGTTCATGGAGCAAGAAAGCAAAAGAAATTTAAGCTTCCAGTTTCAAGAGGGGTGGAGGGTTGACCTTTCTTGTTGTAAATAACATGCCTGTTATGACACTTTTAGGAGTACAGGAAGACTGCAAAACTAAATCTCCAGAAACAGGATTTGCATTTGTTCCAAGTGCCTTTTTGTGCCTCAGGCCTCTTTTTTATAATTCAAGGTTTCATGCACTGGATTTCCACCATAACTCCTCACAGGCCAGATTCTGAACCCTTCCAACATATTCTAGACATCTTTTTCCAGGCATTGTCCCACCTGTTTAAAAGGAATCAGCTACAAAATACCCCTCCATTCATCTTGAGTTAGAAGAACAAGATCTTTTTCTAAGCACCGAGAAAATGTTAACTTCATAAAGTCCAACTAGGTAACCCAGTACAAAGTACTTGTCTAAACTCTCACAATTCTAGATTCAGTTTACTGTTATCGACACAGCAGTGAAGCTATTTCATCAAAAGTTAGCTAGCACAGTAGGACACCCATAAAATCTTGAACAAATACAAAAGTGCAAGGTATGTGTATATATGCATATACACACAGAGATGAAACACTGGATATTTAAAAAACACATTAGGATTCTGAGCCCAGCAGACAATTAAGAAGTATTAAAAGCATTTTATTAGTGTAAACCAGTGAGAAGCAATCCACTTCCTGCGGTGCTTGTGTCAATACTTGCTTTTGGAAGACTGCCTTCAGCACTGCAGAGCACTTAACATTTCAGTTGCATAAAGTGTTCTGTTCAAACCTTGCAGATAATTCTCACCCAGCTTCAGTTCAACTGCAATGTACAAGCTGGCAGTGTTTTAATTCAGAGTTTGAGTTACTGTATAAATTGTCTGAAATTTTATGTGAACTCATGTTTCATGTATCCATCCAACATATCATGGTAACACACATCAATACTACAAACAAGCTTTTAAAAAATAGATTCTTTTCTAGAAGTATCTTCTAGTTAAAGAGAAAGTAATTTGAAAATTAGAACATACATCATGAAATGACAGTGAGAATATGCACACAGCAGCGCCCTCTGATTTTGTAAGCTGTAAGAAGCAAGAGTGTGAACTAGAGGAAAGCAAAAAGCAAGAGGAAAAAAACAAAGGTAAAGTAACTGTATGAATTCCCATTTCAGATGTTTTCTCTAATCTTTCTGAGAAAGTAGGCAGGCATCTATCTCAAGTATTCAGGAGGCCATGATGAGAACTCTACAGGGTGGGGTTGGTTTTTTTTGTTTAGTCAAAATGGGTTTCAGTAGAAAACCTCAGGTAATCAAGAACCAAATTCTTTGGGGGAAAAAAAAAACAACTAGTTTCATTATCATTCAACCATGGAAGACTCAAATGGAATTTTAAAGACAGACTGCATGCTGCTTTGAATTGAATTCAAAGCAGGAGAACCAGCCTCAAGTTCTGCAAAAGAATCAAAAAATCTGGAAGATGAACCTTTGTTCTTGTACCCCAAGCACATACCTTCACAGCACTTTCATATTAGTGTTTCAGTGACCCCATTTTTGATTAAAGGCTTCCAAATGTTTTGCTTTTGTCCTTACAAGGAAGGAAAAAAGCCACCAGAATATTAAGTGTTTTGCTAGATGCAAATAAAGCTGGGTAGGAAATACAGCAGTCTTGATGGTATCATTCCAAGGTTTTCAACTATTATTTTCCTCTAGATGCTGTATTTTCTAATGTGGTTTGGAAGATCAGGCAAGAGGAAGAAAGAATGTTTAAAAACTTCTCTGAACACTCATTTCTAACTAACCTAACTTTCAAGTTCAATGCATTACTGCTAGCCACATGTGGGCTCAGACACTAGCAAAGCGCCCTCAACACATCTCTGGCATTGATGTTCGTCAAGATTGAAGTCACACACTTTCCATCAGGATCTGCCTTCATGCTGCTTTCAGCCATGTTGAGAGTCTCTGGAGCACCGCCTGATTTACACTAGGGTCTCAAAGAAAGTGCACCCCAACCTTTGATTTTGCATAACTCTAAAATGTGTTCTTGGTCCCCCACTAGATGTTTCTAGAATTATTGTCCCTATTTCATAAGCAATACTTCCATGAGTAACTAGCCTAAACCCCGAGCATATGTTCAATCATGTGATCCTAAGATATCACATGAAAAACCTCCAGTTAATCCAGCAGGCTTAGGCTGCTATCAGGACACTAGAGCTACTTCTACATGACAAAAGTTAAGTGGTATCAAGGCCCATTCACAAGTCTTAAGGCCAACTGTCAGGGAGCAGCAAAACTGCTCCATGAATGAGCAAACAGGTCCAGGTCTAACCAGGGAGTCAGGAGAAAGAGATGGGACCAGAGTGAAAACTAGAAAGGCTGCAACATAAGTCCAAGGCTACAGTGTGTGTCCAAGGACAGGACTTGAGACCAGTAGACCTATGTAATTGTTCAGGCCAGGAATGAAGGCCCCATCCTGAGCTCCTGGACCAATAAGCAGAAGGTAAGACTGGTCACAGTAATTGTTGGTACACTTGGGGCCCTAACACAATACACCATGTTCTGGCCACATCTATGCTATTAAGTGATACTTATTTTAAGGAAAAACTGTTGTTAGCTTCTGAAATGGCTATTGGGAATGATCCCTGGGACCACACAGACTCCCAAACTATGCCTGAAAGTTGTTAGGGAAAGTACTATTTGTCCTCAGCCAACAGCATGTCATGGACCATTTTAACAAATTCAGTTGAAAACATTATCTCACATTATAGTGCTGGAACCCTTGCCAGAACATGATTTGATTTACAGCAGCAACACAGCCTAGGACTATAGCATTAGATATTACACTTCCATGGTTATTAGGATTGAACTATTTCTCAGTAGATACTTACTGACATACAGCTGAGTGACCCAAAGCAATACATCAATTTAGATTTTAAAGAAAACTATAACAAGCAAGACAAAACAGAAGTTTCCTTTTCAAACCCATTTAATAAATAGGCTATAAACTACTCTAAGGTCTAGCTAAACTATACTACTCCAGTTTGCCCCTTTTCTCAGCTTTGTTACTAAATCAGGTATAGCCAACTATTTATCCCACCTTACCTGGTAGTGCTGCTGGTACGTTCTGAGGACAACGGAATCTATCTTACCAGGTTTGCAGGCAAACACAATAAAGAACTTATTTCAGTCTCACTATATGTACTATATACTCTCAGCTATATATAGGATACGATAGATGGAATATAGTGAGTGAAATCAGCAAAGAGTTCAGAAATGTAATAAAGTTAAAAAGATTAAAAAGTGAATGAGTAGAAACCGAGTTCAGACAATGAGTGGCAGTACACTGCAAAAGTTAAGATCTAGGTTCACTGTAAGCAAACACACTGCAAAAGAACACTGGTGGTAATAATAATTACTCTGTAAAATTATTTTCCAGGGCTGAAATAAAACTCAAACCATTTAGGGTAAACACTGTTGTTCATATTGCACAAAGCCAGAAAGGATTAAAAATTATATTCAATATATAATATTTGAGTGGCAAGGTATTTAAAAGTACATTCCTCAACTTATGTTATCTTTCCTTCTTCCCACAGCTGAAGAGCTATTGTGGTACATGAAGGAGTCAGCAGATGGCACCCATGGCACTTGATAAAACCAGAGCACAAACATTGTGATGCCCTTTAGTTCACCCACAGTGGAGTATCCACAGAAAGCGTGGGGGTTTTTCTGTACCAGCCAGGATTTTCCTTTAGACAGTGTAAATAGTCTAAGTGGGTATAAATTAAGTTTACCTTCACTGTTAAGGTGACTTGCTACATGACTATTAGTTGCAAGGAGAGATCAGAAGAATTGAAACAGTGCTTTTCACTATCATAATTTTAATCTTAAATTCCACAATATTGAGGTTTTTTCCCCACAGTTTTCAGAAGTGATGAATCTGTGTGAGAATCCTGGATTCAAATACCCTCCTTCACCCCACCCTACACACACCTAATATCTGACCTCAAGAAAAAGATAAAAAATCCAACCATAGAGATAAACTGAACTATGCTTCAGTAAGTGACAGTTACGTCCACAAAAATTTCTCAAAATTTAAATACATACATAGGACATGTTGCATCTGCAACATGTAGGTCAAACTGCAGGGAGTCAGAAAAACTTCAGTTTCAAAACTGTAAGAGTGATAGATTAAGACAATCAGAAATGAATAAAACTATTTATTTGGGAAATACTTATTAAAAGTTATAAGCTTTATTATTTCAGTCATTTGAAACTGGAACATAAAAGAGGAAGATAGTACAGGGCTGTTTCTTAGGAATATAATCTATTTGTGCTATGTGTTTCTCCCTCTAACTGCAAGACAAATGGAGCAATTAGAATGTTCATATCAGAAGCAGCTATATTACAGAGCACACAGCAGATATAATGGACACTATGTTTAAAGAAATACCTGAAATGAACTAGTGGTAGTAACAAAGATGATTTGTAGTTACAGATACCAGACACAAGGGGATTTACAGAAGGACACATGAAGGAAGGACAGCATTACACCGTTCTGTGATATATTTCAGCAGTTTCTGCTGACAGCAGCAGACTTTAAAGGGATCTGGGACTGTCCATGACCAAAACCTTTAAGTCAGATGGTGAGAAGTAGCCATGCACAGTTATTCAGAGGAATAGAATCACTAGCAGATAAGAACAGAATGGGTCTAGAAGCTATTAAAGTAAGCATAAATCATTATATAAGCTGAAGTTTTTCTTTGCTGGTTAAATACAGATTCTTGGGAGAATCCCCCCCAAAGGCTTGGCAAAGGCAAGAAAGTGAAAGCAACCAGTGTCAAAAGACAGTAAGCCTTGCTAATGTATATTAAATATGTTTGATATGGCACAGCAGCCAGCCCCTGGATCAGGGCCTACGCTGTGCTAGTGCTCTCAGTCTGTACGTGGCCCTGTCCCAGGAACAGAAGGAAACCCAAATAAAAATAACACCACTTCCCAAACCTGCAGAAGGCTGATCTAGATAGCCCTGTGGCTTGACACAACACAATCTCACACCCATTCCCTTCACCTGAACACTGGTGGTATTTCAGCCTGAGTGAACTGACTATATTTTCTGTCAGGGATATCATGGACTCCAGCTGTTAACAAACAAACAACAAAGAAAACCCAACAAAAAGAGTCAAAGCTTTGAACAACAAGAAATATCTTGAGAAACAGATAAACAATCAGCATTCAGACGACTCAAAGAATGAAAACAGACTTAGCAGGGCTTTTAGCTGGCAGCCTCACGGACCACGCCAGCCTGCAACTGAGGCCTGAAGACAGTGGCCCACTCCCACTTAGTCAGGGGCTGGTACCTCATTTCCTCAGCATCTTCTGAAGTTTCAGTTTTGTTCTTCCCTTGTAAGCCACCCACACGCTGGAAATACAGGGGTGAAACTATCAGATTTCTCACCAGTACTAGAGGTCCAGTAGGACTAAACGCAAAATTTCTAAATGATTGCATGCAGCAGTCTTACAATGTCTTTATGCTTTTTAGACTAACTGCAAAACCTATTAAAGGCAACACAGACTGATCCAAATCCACCCTGCTGCAGTGTAACAGATGCCTTCGTTACTCTCCTGCCAGGGATACTGTAATTTCTTTTTCCCCATCCTACCGTCCTCTTAACCTCCAGCTCATCAGTCTATCGCATAGATATGCGTATGTCGCAGAGGGATAAGGGAAACTTTTTCTACCATATTTGCAATGCCTCTGCTTCTGTATTAAGTTTCAAAGCCCAGTACAAAAGTCATGTAATTTAAGCAGGGTAAAGGTTCCATAAAATGCAATCAAATTAGAGCAAAAGAACCTATATTTAAAAGTAATGACATTAAAGCAGACAATAAAAAAAAGTACAAGATATATTATTTTTTAAAACCATTCATGCACTCGTACCACACAGAAAACTAAGAATTTGAACAAACTGATATAGTTTATCAGCAGATCTATTGCCTGAGGATTGGATCTGAGAACACAGCTGTAGAGGAATCCTTGTACTACTGCAGCCAATGCTAAAACTTCCATCAACCACAAAGAAACATAAATTTATCTGGCACAGAAGAAAACACGTTTTCAAATGCACAGAAGTAATTGATAATTCATTTCACCTTGATTCAACTCTGATACAATCTCTCATCTTTGTGCTCAAACCTATTGTGGAATTTGTCTTAACCAATGACACAATCTTAAAGCTGCTGTCTCTCTCTTCTCCACTCTGTATTACTTCAAAACACCTTCCAGTACCCCTAATTTTTTTAGGACTACATTCTTTTTCAAGTGCTACTTTTTTTTTTCCTATCTCTATCAAGCATTATTTATTAATTATATTAAACTCTGGTGCAGACTTTTTAACATATATTTTGTATGACACATTTGAGAAATTCCCTTAAATAAGTGGTAATTAGAGTTGTAAATTTACTGGTTTGAATGCGATTAAGCCAGAATGCAGCCTCTGTAAATGCAATATCTTTATGCATTGATAATGACGGCTGACCTTCATTTAGAAGCCTTTTCCTTGGGCCAGAAAACTGATATCAGAACTTGTGGCTGGATTAGGACCTCTGATGGTATTAAAATAAGGACCAGCTGCTGCCCTAACCACATTAGAATGGCTTTACTGCACTTTTTGATTACTATCAGCTAGAAAAACAGTGGTTTTGTTGACATCAGAATGACAGTTTGCTGGAGAGAGAAGGGCAGAACTCTGTTTGATTATTAGCAGATATTAGCTGGTAAGAACTACTTAGTATAACAAACCAGAGACTTTTCTATAGACTACATAAAGGCAACTTTTTTCTTTGAAAGATGTAGCTCTCCCTTGTGTCATCAGATACCGGAAGGGTTGACTTCTTGCTCTGAAACTTTTATGTTGGCACAGCACGTATTAATTAGATACAAGAAAGTTCCTGCAGAAATCATTGCTGTGTTTTATTCCAAGTGTGACCTGGTATCTATCTCGTTGGCTTTATATTGCTTTACAAAATCATGCTACACCTTATATTACCAGACAGGAAAAAAAAAAAAGCAAAACCACCCACCTCAGGGTAATACTGGTAAAGAATAGTAAGTATCACCAGTTACAATAATTGAAACCCTCTCCAACTTGGGAAGTAGGAAATAGAATAAAATTGCATGGAGAGATTGCTGCTAGGTTCTCTTATCCTAGAAGGCAACATATCCTGCTATCATCCTGGAAAAAAGGTTCAGTATTCCATGTACACGCAGTCAAACTCTCAAATATTTTCAAGCAGAATAATCAGAAGGAAAAAACCACCAACAAAACTTCTCTGTCAGCAGAAGTCCTTGGTTGAACTCCACGCCCCAGCTAACACTGGTAGGGAGTTCAGAGGAAAGGCATACTAGCTTCAGTGTTCCAGGCCAGATCTCGATTTCCTCAAAGATCAAAAGGCATCTGAGTCCAGGAATTTAGTTCAACCTATTACAGGAGACAGACAACTGCAAAGTGGAATCTAAATTTGTACAGTGTTTAGGGATATCTGAATCAGACCTACCCACAGCTTATCCTACCATGTCCATTGTGCTAGAGAAAGGAGTAATTAACAGAATGATTCTTTACTGACTTACAGATAAGACCTTGCAACTCTTTCTGGCTCCCAGAGCCTATGTTTTCTCAGGCCGCAACAGAAGGTCCTCATAAGCTTTGGCATGGACTTACCAACACCTTTGTTAAAATGTCTCATTATTCAAAGGTCTGTATATTTTAGTAGAACTGACAGAAAATGATATTCCTGTACAAAAAAAAATTGAAGTACTTACCCTGAATTATCCTTTTCCAGGAAATATTTCCCACCCACCCTAGTTTCTTGAGATAACGTGTTCCCTCTAGACTGCAGAGTAGAGCATGACCACAGAAAGCCAATACTAGAAGAATTTTTCCATAGTTGCTCTTAAGGAAAAAAAGTACGTTTCCAAATTTAAAAAGCAGACAAGTAACTGCTGTCTTGTGTGTTCTGGAAAGAACATTAATCAGTTTATTTTTGTGATTTACAAACAACTAGTATAGTTAGTGCTTTGAAGCACTACTCCAAATTTCAGCTGCAACAATTGCAGGCGTACTTTTAACCCAGTTGGCCTTTTGCCAAGCACGTTCTCCCATGAAAACAAGGGCGTTTGTGCTACTAAGCACCCCATGCATGGATGGGAAAATAATCCCAAGTACTGTATAAATTATTAGACAGCATCTGCATTACAAACAGTGGCATTTCAGGCCCAGAAATACTTGTTACTTTTTTTTGGTTGGTTGTGGATTTTTGTTGTTTAAAGAAAGCAAAAAACAAAACCAAAACCAACACACAACACAACACTACATTTTCAGAGCAGCAATTGAACATTGATGGAATTGAGGAATATTTGGAGCTTGGTAATTCCTGGATGCCAACAGGATAATCATGGCCAAGTATAACTTGCATGGGATGAAGTGGACATACGCACAGATTCAACTTTGTGCAGTTGTAATAGTATCACCATCTCAGTATGCCCTTTGTGTTTCTTCAAAGGCTATCAAGTCATAAAGCTTATGCATTTTTCCAGAGAAACTGTAGAAATGCTGAAGCCTTTCAGTAACAGCCAGACCCACCTGAGATGAAAGACAGAAGGAATGCCTAAACCAGGCTAGACTAATAACTCCTTGCAGTTCCATTAGAAATTATGCAGATCACCTCAGAGGAAATTACTGTCAGGCTCTATATGCATACATAAATACATGAGCTGCCTTTAGTACCCTCAGCAAGTTGTCTTGTGAGCAGCAACAACAGCAACCTTAAATAATCTCTGTATAAATATATATTGAAAATCTGAAAACACAAACAACATGAAAATTAATTCCTTTTCTTCCCCTGAACCAGAATGAATGCTCAGTAGACCCCAAATATCAATGAAGGTTAACTTCACTACTGCCCCTTCTCCACCTAAACCGCAGCACATTACTGTTACCTGGTTCTAGTCCTAGGGAGTTCCAGACATTCATATGCTGTGGGGCTCTTGGTGCCAGTCATGTTTAGGTAGTTCATGATACAGTATGCCCAACTTCATGAAGTGACTGCTTTTGTTATCTGAGCTCCTCAACATAACTCACAACTAACCTGTGAGTAAAGCACAGAAACAACAGCTATATAGAGGAGCTGTTACACCAGCATCCCATACCATGTGTCAATTCATAGTTGACATAGTTCCCTCCCTGGCAGTGTTCAAGGCCAGGTTGGATGAGGCTTTGGGCAACCTGGTCTAGCGGGGGGTGTCCCTGCCCATGGCAGGGGAGCAGAACTAGATGGTCTTCAAGGTCCCCTCCAACCCAAAACATTCTATGACTAACAAGGTCCAGCAGCTGTACCACAGAAAGTAAATCCAGGTAGGTTTATGAATGACAAATATCAACAGCTCAGTCAGGTCATAGAGAGGACTTATATAAAGGGGCTGGAAAAGTTGGGATCATCACTCCAGCAGTCAGATGGATCTCAGACACAGAGCATGAAAGTTCATAGGTGTTTTTAGCTGAAATACTGTATTGCATAGACACGGTTCCTAGGGAAAGTACTTGAAATTAGTTACAAAACAACATATAAATGCCATAGAAAATGAATTTTTTTAGATTTCATGCTTCTCAGAGCAAGAACAGCTTCCTATAGCTTTATTTTAGTGCTTCCATAATCATACAGAAAAAGTAGTTCTTAGATGCCTGTAAACCACCACCCAGGGAAGAGCCCAAGATAGGATTCCCAGAGGGCAGCTATGATTCATGAAGTGCTGAAGGACACAGCTCCTGCAGCCTTTCTTTGCAAGCCCTCTGTATTTTTATTTTATTGGATGCATATACAGTGTATAGTAAAGAAACACTTCAATTTTTACAGAGTGACAGGGAATAACATTCATCCCATTTATAAAGGGGAACAAAACAAAGTAGGTAGAGATTCCACAGCACAGTCTGCTTCAAGTGGCAGTTTCTGATAATGTTATCATACCAACGGACAACAACCTTAAAAGGTAGAAAAACTGAAAGTAAAACAAAGCAACAGCAAGTGTACCAGGAAGGCAGAATGAAGCCTGCATTCCTTTCCAGCCTTGGAGCGGTGACTTCATCTTTGCTAGGGTGACCTTCCACTGAATCCAGGCTTGAATACTAATATTAGACTAAAAAGAAGTGTGCCACCCTCTAAATATAATGATGACTCAACACCTAGAGGCTTCAGTGATGTAATATGACCAAAGAGATTCTGACTTCACAATCTAGATTTTTTTAAAATGAAGGCAAAAGAAACAGATCTTCCCCTGCAGAAACAAAGCCTGCCTCCTAGAGCATCTTCTTGAATTAGCCTGTAGGAAATGGGAACCAAAGAAACATTTCACACATGGTGGCAGACACACCGGCTCCACTTTGTTTAAAAGGAGCACTGAACAGACACATTTCAATTATATGCTTCAGAGTCAAAGCATCAGTATAAAGTTTCAGTTCCAGGATTAACATATAAAAGTTAAAGACAACGCAGCAGACCACTGAACAGTCCAGTGTCTTTTACTGCACCTTAAAAATAAAAATAGCAGCATGAAGATGTGCTTTGTTGTGAAAGCTGAACACAAGTACAAAGGAAAAAAGCTTTTCCAAGTAAGGCTACAGAGTTCTCTTAAAGCATCATCCTTGAACAAGTATTCTAGCACTTACTTGAGGTAGCTTTAAATCTTTTTCAAGGCCCAAACTCAGTAATACATCTTTAGGAAAAAAAAGTCAAAGGAAATCTAATGCAGACTTCTGCAGTAAAAGCAAGTAGTCATCCAATACATGTAACATGAAGGAATCCCACATGAAAATAGTAATTGTTTTCATAATAAAGTCCTTCCATTAAAGTTGGATTATCTTTTCCATTGACTTGCTAGTTTGACTTTTGTCCTCCCTTCCCCACCTCACCTCTGTTAAGCTCTCCGTTCGAGAAATGGATTTTTAAGCACCTTCATTCCCCAATCTTGCATTCACATGCTCACCCTCCTCATCAGAAGAATCAGGATACACTTTAGCACATGTTCACAGGATCACAGACTGGTTGAGGTTGGAAGGGACCTCTGGAGGTCATCTTGTCCAACTTCCCCACTCAAGCAAGGCCGCCTAGAGCCAGCTGCCCAGGACCATGTCCAGACAGCTTTTGAATACCTCCATGGAGGGAGACTGCACCACCTCCCTGGGCAACGTGTGCCAGTACTCAGTCACTCAGTAAAAAAAGTGTTTCCTGAAGTTCAGAGGAAGCCTCCTGTGTTTCAGTTTGTGCCCATTGCCTCTGGTCCTGTCACTGGGCACCACTGAAAGGAGTCTGGCTGTCGTCTTTGCACCCTCCCTTCAGGTGTTAATAGACACTGATAAGATCCCCCAAGCCTTCTCTTCTCCTGGCTTAACAGTCCCAGCTCTCTCAGCCTTTCTTCATAAGCAAGATGTTCCAGTCCCTTCAACACCTTAGTGGCCCGTCACTGGACTCTCCCCAGTATGGTCATGTCTTCCCTGTACTGGGAAGTCCAGAACTGGACACATGTTTGGTCACTGTATTTTCTCATGCAGAAATAATAATACTATCCCCTATTGGTTTGAATTACATTACTTACAGGACTTGGGCTATCATTTCCTAGGCAGCTCCACCATCACTAAAAAGCTCAGAAACTGATCATTCTTCATCTGAAATATAACTATCAACTTTAATAGGTGCACCTTCCAATTTGAGTCAAAATAGTGGAAAAAGAAGAGCATACAGCCTCTAAACAGCTTGAGGAAACACATCCTTCCCTCATATAAGCATATTCTAATAGTGACAGTTTTGTGCAAGCATCTCCCGAGGCATTATAGCACCTGAAGAAACCATATTAAGAGACAAAGATGCTTCACTTTGACAGTGTGCTTACCAGTTTCAGACTGAAGGAAATTACACAGTCACATTACAGAAAAGATGGTTTTACAAAACAGTGATATATGCATAACAAAAGCACAACAAAAGGGTTACTATCCAGAAAGCCTGAGGGCTACGTGTAGCAACTAACTGTTAAGACACACACGTACCCACCCTTAGGAGTAATGAGAGTCATGCCCTTTGGCTCTCCACCACAATTACTTTATCAGGAAAGATAAAAGGAGCAGCACCTCCCATTCAGTCACACTATCAGCCAAAAATAAGTCTCGATTTTGCCATATCTTGCTCATGTAAGTAGTCCCATCAGTTTTTCCAAGAGACATGGCAAAACCCAGGGTTTAGGAGTAATTTTATTTTTAGCTTCTTCACAGTAAGACTTCCGTGACCCAATCTAGTACACTCCAAAAAGCCCTCAAAGAAATCTGTCCCTACCATTAACAAGTTATATGCCAAAACAAATGATCAGAACACAGGACAGTGGTGGGGGCACAGCTGAATGTGATCCCAGCTTTGCAACAGGACTGTTGGATAATATACTCTTCCACACCTTTGTTCTTCCTTAAAAACTAAAAAACTCAATATTTTCTAGCCACATTGGTACTGAAAATTAAATTGTACCTTCTTTACAAGGAGCAGGCTGTCCATGATGGGAGTGGAGATAAGCAAAAGCACCTCCCCCCAGTTGTAGCAAGCTTTAGTGCATTGAGGCTGCTAAGCCATCCTGTCCAAACCCTTAAACACCCATCTTATCGACCCAGCTATCCAGGGCATTCTCCTGACCTATTTCTTTCCAAGAACACAGGTCTGAAAGGTAGAGAAATTTTTTTTAACTAGGTGCTCTGTTACTGTAGTAAAATCAGGTATGTGTCACTAGTACAAATCTATATTCTCCCTTTCTTCTGCCAGTGTTTAAGATCAGGCAGTCACTCCTGAGCAGCTTCTTTTAAGCCAGATGGCATCTCTCATCTTCAGACCCCAGGGCCCACAACTCTTCAGCCTCGCTATGTCTATGACCTTAGGGTGCCAGCCAGGAAAAAAACTCAAGCCTGGCCTGATACAGTTTCTTCATCTGTAAAGGACATGGCCTTCAGCTGCAAGAATTCCTCATCTTCAGAAAATGAGGGTCCAAAATCAGGCTCCCTACAGATGCCATCAACACTCTTGGTAGACTACACAGAATTCTTTCTGGGAAGCACTGTACAGCCACATGATATTGCAAAAGGGTATATCTGATACAGGATGCAGTAAGAATAAAGTGAATCAGCTTCTCCACAGTACAGGCATACATGCAGCTAAGTGTTCCCTCAAGGCTGCTGCAGGCCTGTACTCAAGCACAAACTAGAATTTACCCTACATCTGATACAAAGTAGTTCAAAAAATATTTAAGGCATTTGCTTTTTTTTAATTTGAAGGCATTTTAAATCTATCTTTAGTGAGTATATTGCTTAGATATTTGTCTGTTAAAAGTTTGAACTTGACAGTTCAGCCTCTTAAGACATTCCAGGTAATATAACTTTAACAAGGTCAGTGTGAACTTCTTTACATTAATACTGGTGCATGCCAAAGCCACTCAAGTTAAGTTATTTAAATATTATTTACGCAGCAAGTCCACACACCAAATCAAAACAATCATTTACAATGACAGGTTTCTCTGGCTTTCTTTACTAGCTAACTTTAAGTTCCAAATCAATTATACTTCCATTTTCCACCTAAAAGTGTAGGTCAGGAGTAAAAGTCAAAGATACATTGCAAAACTTTTACTTTCTGCAGAATGGATAACACAATGAAACTACTGTAGATATAACCATTACTGAAGTACATTCTTTGAAAAAAAATTAGTGTACCACTACATATACATTGGATCAACACATTATTGAAGATACGATTGTTAGCAGCATTTATTAGTTGTGATTGCATGAGATTTTAAACTTTAGTTTTGTAACCTGACAATATTTTATATTGAATTCATGTGTGCTCTCATCCTGCAGCACCAGTTAATAATAGAAAGGATTACGGGTATTAATCAACTGGGAACACAAGTACATGTTCTACAGGAATAATAAAAATCATAATCAGCTCCCCAGGTCCTTGGATTTAATGAGAAATCTGAAGGTAATCCCATCTAGTTAAATATAGACTTATGGGAGTAACTACTTACCTGCAAACAGAGCTGTTCGAACCATGTCATTGACAGTTTACAGACATGCACATGGAACAGAATATCCACCTCCACAACCCAGCTGCTATTCTTAAGAGACATCCTTAAGTCCTGCAAGTCTTTGGGGATTGCTATCCCACATACTTACATAATCCCCCATTCCATTTTTTAACTAAGCCATCAGCTAAATACTAGAATCCAGCTCTCAAAAGGGAAAGCTCAGAGGCAAGTGGGGATAGAATCTCCAGAGGACGAAGAGAAATTCTCTAGTTCCAGGCAGGCTTCTGTTTTCTTCCTTTAAAACTGGACTTTCAGACCCATTCAACTTTTGTGAAGTTCTTTACCAGATGGTTATAGAATTCCACAAAGTGGCACAACATAAATGCAAGATGCTTATCAGCAAAAGGACTTAAATACAATAAAATACTGCACTGTTTTCCAAGATTGCAATTTAGGATTTTTTATTTTATGTATAAATATGTTCATTTTGTTTAGTGCTGTGGTATGAATTTTTAATCTGTATTACTCAAACATACATAAGACATCATTATGGAAGACAAAGATGTCTAAAAAATTAAACACAAACAACTCCACTTGTACAGCCTCAGATACCCCTTTCAGTACCTTTAACAGGAAGCCTGTATCCTTAGATGTATTGTTTTATTTCCCTTTCATCTGGTAATTTCCCCACTAGAGACCCTTTGACTAGGACCAAAACTGGCCAGGATGGACAATCTGATCTGCAGTTTTATCTGGATACCTCATCAGTCAGTTCCAGCCAAAACCCACTTTACCACAACCAGCATGTTTCTGAATTGAAAATTCTGGACAAGACACTCAAGTAGCATCCGATGTGCCTGTAACAATTAGCTTAGCCTAATTTCATCAGACAATAAAGCCCCAAGCTATCAGTTTTATATTCCTGACGTCTCCATCAGGAGAAATACTAGGCTAAGAAACAGGAACTGAACACTTCCTGCAAAAGTTGATCTTTTTTTTAATTTCAAGAGGATATTGTTTTCAGCCATTCTGTTTTAAACTAGTTAAGAGTTAAAAATATTCTCACACAGTTCCTCTTGTCTTTGTTCTCACTATCATTCATTTTAGATCTTCCAGATAAAATAGTATTTCAGATAACTTAAAACATTTAAGAAAATAAGGCAGCCTCCCATCACAGTAGTATGTAATCAGCAAGGGGGAAAAACTTCGACATGTTAACTTCACCACCTCCATCACGACCACAACTATGGTTGCTACAAAGACACATAACCACATTTCAGTATTCCGCAAATCTGAACAAAAACATTTATGTTCACCATAGTTAACAAAAAGGCTTTTTTGAAATAAACATTACAGCACAGTGTTGTTGCCACCTTAGAAAACTCATATTTGTGATCCAGTTTCTTTGTACAAGACAGATTAAACTGTTTCATTGAAACTGCAATAAACACAAACATAATGCATATGTTTCACTTACATTGAAAATACGGAAACTGACACTGTACCTTACTGTCCTCATCTTCAAACACAGACTGGTGAACATTACAAGCAAAGAGAGAATTCGGGAGATCGTTGAAGTCAATTATTTCATTAAAATCTTCCTCTGCAAAACATCTCTTTAAATCGTTGTCTCCATTTATAGAGTAGAGTAAGAACTGTCCTCCATCCTCCGGGATGCAGCCATAGTGACCAAGGCCTCGCATTCCAAAGAAGTACGAATCTCCCCTCATCCCTGGCAGCATGGACAAGAGAGACACAGTTACACTACACTTTTATAAATATCGCATACACAAGTTAACCCAGAAATTCTTAGCTTGTAGGAAGTATGTGTCACGCTATTTTAAGGCAACAATTGACCTCTGAAACAGGGCACTAAGGCTGGTTTCATCAAGGCTCAAACAGGGACTTTGCTTTAGTTTAATTCATTAGCACAGAAAAGACATAACAGGACAAGCTGTTGAACACAACCAGAAGCAAGGCATTATTAAGTGCCTCTTGCTCTAAAAGAAAATACTGTGTTGTATGGATTTAAGAGAGTCATGTTTGTTACTGGGAAGGCAGGCTGGTGTTTCTGAGCTTGCAGTGGGCTTGGAGAGAAAGTGTGATGCACTAGGTAAGAAAATGAAAATTACTTTGAAAATTATACCAGGCATCAACTCAAGAGGAAAAAAAGGAAAAAATAGACCCTGTTGGAAAGTAGCATGAACACAGATACATCATAAAAACAGTGTAACTAAGACATGTCACTATTACAAAGAATAAAGCCAATTTTTTTCTATAGTTTAAGGACAGAACTCACCCTTTTCTTCCATGTCCATAAGCAATTTCTTTGTTTGCATCTTAATCGCATTAGGAAGTGAATAAAAAAGTGAAAGGAAGAATGGACTCAAGAGATGATTCTTAGCACCTTTTAGGAAAATCCTGCTGACTTTGGAGTCTTTACCCCAAATCCATTAGAGTAAAAAGATAATTTTAAGGCACACTGAAGGACACAGAAGTAACAAGCCCATACAAACAGTATCCTTATTGCTGATACAGGAGTAAACTTTATACCAAGCAGAGTAAGTAAAGGTCCAGTGCGTTCATTGGTATAAATTCATGTATTTATCATGGCTAGTATAAACAATCCTTAGTACAGGGGTATTAGACATCAACCTATAACCTCTAAAGAGCTCCAGTAAGCTGACTAGAAGCTATGCAGAAGAATAATTCTCTTATATTTTTGTTTCTTTCAACAACAAGATGCAATCATTGGCTGCTTTTTCTCCTCATAACATAGAGAGTTAAGAGAGTTACATAAACACAGTATGCTCATCTGTTTCAGATTTGTCCTTGCTCTATGTGTACTTGTTATTCTCTATAAATAGTTGTAAATATTAGTTCAAATACACTATTTAGAACTAGTCTCCAAAATTAAACCCTATCGGCTTATTTAGACTTAATCTCAGTAAAGCAAAGCTAAATTATGGAGCTAATTTGCCATGCCTGTGCCTTTCATATAACCTCATTTCTGCTGCAGCTCTGAAATGACATTTGGCCAATGACAGAGCACATCGTTCTGTAACCTTATGTTAGGAAATGTCAGTAATTGTTATTGCTGAAGTCTCAGTGTTAAGAACAGAAGTCCTCAAGAAAATAAAGTCATGCTCAAAAGTATCAGTTCAGGACACTTGAGTCCACACTTACCACACTCTCAAATCGCTTGATAGAGACACAGATCTATTAGGCAGTATTAATCAGAACAACTGAGTTTGGAAGGGGCTGCAGAGGTCATCTAGTCCAAACCCCAAGGTCAGATCAGGTTATTCAGGACCTTGTCCAGAGGTAAATGTTGTACAGCAATACCACTCACAGTGCATATAATGATCTGCGGAGAGCTGGTAGGTCACAGGATCTTAGCTGTCCTCCTTTTCCAGGTACTAAAATATATTACACAGCTAAAAACAGAATACTTCCCTAGTCCTTTATTCTATGCTTGTAATTTGTCAGGGAGGGGTTTAAAACAAACAAGGATGCAGTGCTGTAAGGAAGCAGGTGTAATGTGAAAGCCTCAGGCCAATTACCTCTTTTTACTATGTCAACCTGAGGACAGGTTTCTAGACTATCAAATGCACACTAGTATTTTCACCAACTCAGTCTGACTCATTAGCACAACTATCTCTAGCTAATTTCAGTTTAGTAATTTAATTCTAAGTGCAGGAAAAAAAGCCTGAACAAATGACAGAGGATGTGGCTAGAACAGTCTACATTATTGTATACAAACTCAGTATGACAGTAATACTGCCTCTGGTATTTAACCAACTGACTCAAGCTAGTATTACCATATGTTTCTGTGTAAACATACCCAGGTAAGTACTATAAAGAAATCTTCACAGCAGCAACTACTGAGGAAGAAACTTAAGTTCAGAATGCATTACCACTCTAGCAAAAAACATTAACAGATTATCTACTCCAAATGAGAACATCTCTAAATGTGTTTGCCGTTACATCTAGCCTGTATCAAGATTAGATTCATTGCTTTTAGGTTTATGAAAATAAACCTCAAGCCTGGTATGTAACAAAATATAACTTACCCAGCAGAGCAGACTTTTGTGAGTATAAATTATTTCATTCATAACAAACTACTTGCAGACAGTGAAGACACTGAGTATTTTATAGTCACACAGGTAAAATCCTTCTTCCCCCACAAACATTAAGCTGGAAGAGTCCAGTCAGCAGAGAGGGATGTTTCAAAGCCAACTTTACATGAGAGGATAAAGAAGACAAGCTGATATTCAAAACTCATAGGAATTTGGATTATGAATTAACACTCAGTAGGCATTCTAATGAGAAGAGGGGAGACTGGACAGAACTAAGAGTAATGAAGTCTAAAGATGTACAAGAATGTCCTAAGGATATAATGAAACAGGAATCTGCTGGCTGAATGGTACTTACAGCCAAAGTAGAGCAAGAGAGGCAATACAGTACATTTATTTGCTTTCCATACATATTTCCAGTTATAGGAGCTGATTTCTTCAGTTTTACTTTTTAGTCCAATAGATAAGCTTCACTTTCACTGTAAAGTGAAAGACTTTCACATTACTGACAGTAATGTTAAAGATAACTTCATGGCAGCTAACAAGTTTCATACATCCTGTTCCCCAATGCATAACAAAACTACTAGCCTATGTGGAGAAGTCAAGAATCTCAATATTATCAATAGAAGTAAGAAAAATCTACAGGTTTCTTTGCTAAACTGTTGGGTTTTGTGTTATGGCTCTCCCTGGAGGAAAAAAAAAAACCCAAATTATAAGGTGCTAAATAGGAAAGGAAACTTTTAAGAATCAAGCAAAACCACTATGACAAGCAACAAAACGGAACAGGATTAAGTTAAAACCATGAAGTTCAGGTTATTTAACCATATTAGTTGACAATAAGGAAATAAGCATATGCTATAGCAGGCAATTCTAAAATACATAGGCTTCAAAGTTCCATCTGAGATTAGAAATTGATAAATACTGTTAGATTATGTGGCAATAGTTTTGCTCTCCTAGAGCTCTTAAAGGGGAAACCTTTCTCCTTTTTTCAGTCAATTTGAGACAGGTTTGTTCAGTGGGATTTGGGTACTGGCCAAGTCTTCTCAAGAAAATCACAGTCTTGCACGTCTTCTGACCATCTCTCTTTCAAAACTTGTAAGCGGTAGGTGGATGTGCATACATACACACACCTCTTCTACACTTAAGATATACTCAGAATATACCCCATCCCACTTGAGAAGTTGTGGCAGGAACCTGATGGTGCACAAGTCTGTGGAACCTGATAGATGCATCTGTAGGTCCTGAGGAAACTGGCAGATGAAGTGGCCAGGCCATTCTCCATCATATTTGAGAAGTCATGGCAGTCCAATGAAGTTCCCAATGATTGGAAAAGGAGAAACATAACCCCCATTTTTAAAAAGGGAAAAAAGGAAGACTCAGGGAACTACAGGCCAGTCAGTCTCACTTCCGTACCCAGCAAGATCATGGAGCAGATCCTCCTGGAAACTATGCTCAGGCACATGGAAAATAAGGACATTACTGGTGACAGCCAACATGGCTTCACTAAGGGCAAATGGTGCCTGACAGATTTGGTGGCCTTCCATGACAGGGTTACAGCATTGGTGGATAAGGGAGAGCGACAGATATCATCTACCTGGACTTGTGCAAAGCATTTGACACTGTCCCATGCAACATCCATGTTTCTAAATTAGAGACACAGGGATTTGATGGATGGGCCATTTGGTGGATAAGGAATTGGCTGGATGGCTGCACTCAAAGAATTGCAGTCAACAGCTCAATGTCCAAGTGGAGATCAGTGACAAGTGGTGTTCCTCAGGGTTCAGTATCGGGACCAGCACTGTTCAACATCTTTGTCAGTGACAGGGACAGTGGGATCGAGTGCACCCTCAGCAAGTTTGCTGACAACACCAAGCTGTGTGGTGTGGTCGACACGCTGGAGGGAAGGGATGCCATCCAGAGGGACCTGGACAGGATGGAGAGGTGGGCCCGTGCGAACCGCATGAAGTTCAACAAGACCAAGTGCAAGGTCCTGCACTTGGGTTGGGGCAATCCCAAGCACAAATACAGGCTGGGCAGAGAATGGATTGAAAGCAGCCCTGAAAAGGACTTGGGGGTGTTGGTGGATGAGTAGCTCGACATGACCTTGCAACGTGCACGTGCAGCCCAGAAAGCCAAGTGTCCTGGGCTGCATCAAAAACAGTATGATCAGCAGGTCGAAGGAGGGGATTCCGCCCCTCTGATCTCGTGACACCCCACCTGCAGTACTGCATCCAGCTGTGGGGTTGCAGACATGGAGCTGTTGGAGTGAGTCCAGAGGAGGGCCAGGGAGATGATCAGAGGGCTGGAGCACCTCTCCTATGAGGACAGGCTGAGACAGTTGGGGTTGTTCAGCCTGGAGAAGAGAAGGCTCTGGGGAGACCTTGTAGCACCTTCCGGTACCTAAAGGGGCTATAGGAAAGCTGGAGAGGGACTGTTTATCAGGGCATGTAGGGATAGGACGAGGGGTAATGGGTTTAAACAAAAAAAGGGTAGATTTAGATTAGATATTAGGAAGAAATTCTTCACTGTGACGGTGCTGAGGCACTGGAACAGGTTGCTCAGAGAAGCTGTGGATGCCCCTGGATCCCTGGAAGTGTTCAAGGCCAGGTTGGATGGGGCTTTGGGCAACCTGGTCTAGTGGAGGGTTGAGGCCTGGCCATGGCAGGGGGTTGGAACTACATGATCTTTAAGAGGTCCCTTCTAACCCAAACCGTTCTGTGACTGTAGGAATTCTGATTAGTGTTCCCTCCACTAGTAAGTCAACTTGCAATACCCTCACTATTAAATCCTCTGCCCAATTTAAGATGGAACCTGCACAGTTAAGAACCTCTGTATGGAATAACTACTGTATAGCAAAGTAAGATTGGTGAAACAAGGGCCAGGTACTGCACAATGCACAGCACAATTAAAATAGAAGTCTCAGTCATAGAAGATATACATGCTGCCCAAGAGACAAACTGCCTGTGAGCCTGAGCTCAATGATAATCAGAGGGGACAAACATACTTGAATCAAGAACATTTGTTAGCACACTTCAAACCCTTGGGCTCTAAGTTCATACTATGACTGGACAGACTAGCACTTCTGCCAAAAGATGCAACATAATCACCTCAGGCTTCTCACTTCCAACACCAGTCACTTCCCTACACAGAGACAGGCCCCATGCTACCTTTTGTAGTGGAGAAAGCATCTCCTGCTCCAATTCATGGCACAACCACACAACTGATTCAGTTAAAGGAAAAGACCAGGCCTAAGGAAAAATGTTTGGGTTTAACTCCATTAGGTAGATAAATGTTTGTAGCAACCACAAGTGAAAAAAAACAGACTGGGCAAAGCTTTTTGGGAATGGACAGGCAACAGCAAACATTAGGATTTTGCTTTTCAGCAACTGATCTACCTAAAGCATTCATGAAGCCATAGTCTGAGTTTTCACAGTTCTGCATGAACTTCATAAGTCACCATATCAGACATTTTCAGCCAGTCACAAGCTGGAATTCTTACCGTTTTCTGCATTATTTATATAAAACAAATCATAATTACATATCCTTTATTATGTCCATTAAACACCTTAAGGTTGTGGTAGTGGCGTCTTGTGGCTTCTTTGAATTTATTTGGCCACTTCAGGCACTCCTCTCAAAAAATATTCTCTTTCCAGTTCTTCTACTAAATGAGAACAAAATAATTTACATTTCAAATCCCTTAAAACAATTAATTCTAAATCACGTATAATCCATGAACTGGATTGCCATATAAAATAAACACAAATAGAAATTATCCCTTATGTAACTATATTACAATCACTGGATCACATTCTCATTTATATTAAAGCTCCTTTCCACAACTTCTGACAAAATAAGTTAGCTTCCCCCCTGTTATGGTCCCTTTTATATTAGGAAAAAAAACAAACAGAAATACATTCACATAAGGGTAAACTGTACTCATCTTACTTTTAAAAGGTAAAGAGTTCAAAACAAGTTGTGCCTTGCTTCTCACTCCCCAAAAGTCAGGAAATTGTTCAAATACTTAAGATACCAGAAGTTGTCATGCAGAATTTCTAAAGAAGTGGCAACACCATAAAAATAATGCAGTATCACTAAGGCATCATCCAGCACCAATATTGATGGTAAATTCATTCACCAAGATCTTAAAAAGGGACCACACTAATAAACTCTAGAGCAGGATTGTTCCCTTTAGAAGGCTGAGATACCAAGACAAACAAACCTGAGCCCAAGTTCATGCAACCTACAGCTAATGCCAATTCCTTGCCACGTTCATTACCCTCTTTACGTAATGTTCATCCATGTGTAATCTGTGTTCCTAAGTCATTTCTGACTTTGGCCCTAAACTTTCAAGTCAGAAATTACATTACACAGAATAGAGAACCCCAAGAGTGCAGTACTATTAACCCTTGGAAAACCACAGCAGCCCCTATGCTTCCAGACCCTGTATGGAATCTCCTTGTCACTTCTTTCGTGCAATTCATAGGCACAATTTGCATCACTGTACACTGACACAAGTTATTTCAAACTTCTCCTGTAATGAAGGGGTGCAAGAGCTTGTAATTTGTGATAGTTCTTCAAAACACAAAGCAAATACCCTTACCACTGGAACAGATTATATCGTGTCAGTGTTACCCCAATAGATAGATAACCAAAAGCTCTGTTGAGATTCCAAGTGGAAGCTAAGTATTCATTCTGTTACCTCACTATTTTTAGACATGGTACACCTCTACTTAAAAATTGACAGAGACCAGCAGAAAATTATATTGACTGGCAAACAGCAATAGCTTAATGAAGTTTCTATTTGAAAAATTCCTATCAAAAAGTAATGGGTTTTTAGTGTAAAACTGAAGGGGCAAAGATGTACATTTTATTCTGAAGTTAAACCCCTACAGAGCAAAGAACTTCAGCTGAGATTTTGCTGAAAACAACTAGAACACATAAAGTGTTTGAATGGACCAATGCCTTATCTATCACCAAGCACATATAGATTGATCCACTGTTTTTCTGGAAACTAATAAGGCATTTCCTTGGTGACCATTTTCCTGTCTTAAGAGTTTTTAAGAAGAGTCCCTGAGGGACATCAAGAAACAGGCACATATCTCTTGAAATTGCTAGGAAACTTTACTTTTTTTTTTTTAAACAGTGCTTGCCATGACAAACAACACAACTAAAAATAGAATAAAGCAAACAAAATGTTACAAATAGAAACTTGTAGTTTATAGTGATTATATTTAAAGCATTATTGAGTCCTGAGCATAAACCTGGAAACCATAATCTACATGAATCAAGAAAATTTGGGAAAACAAAGCAAGAAGTTGCAGTTGGTTTTAGAAGGGTCCAGAATAAGTGTAGGGATTCCACCTCTGCTCCTAGTAAAAACCACCCCCAAACAGCAAGTTTTATCATAATTCAAAGGGGGGGGGGGGGAATCAAGCCCACCAAGTAAGATTTTACTTAAAACATTCACTGACCTAATGAGAGCAGAGTCACCAGTCTTAACCCAAGGATGCAACTCCTGCTGAAGTCAACTGGACCTACAGCAAAGGCTTTGGCAGAAGGCACAAGTATAACAGGGAAGATTCAGATAATAGCAACCTACTGCAATTTCATTCCATTCTGCAAAATGAACACTGGAGTTTAGTATTATTTTTATACGGTGCTAATTCTTCAGTATAGAAAGCTCCCATGGACTTAAATGGAGACATTTTACTTAATTAGAAAGAGCAGAACAGGACCTCATGTGACAGGATTAGTGAACTGTTGCAGTCTCAAAAGCAATATAGACTATAGTCACCCCTTCCCTCAACCTTCACCTCTGCGTCTCCCACCTGGGCAATGACCATTCCCCTTACACTAATAAAAATTACTGGTACAGTGAAGTTCACTCATATTTTAACCCCAATTTGGTTAGCACCACACAAAAATAGCGTCAATCTCTTACAGAACTGGCAGATATGAAGAAGAGGATTTTATTTTTTTAAAATGCTAACTGGTGCAAATCCCAAACATTCTAATCCTTTCCATTGACATTCTAGCCATATTAAATTTAGCTGAGACTTTATAACTATTTTTGGAAGCTTTTAACATCTAAAGGGACTATTCACTTTTATTCATCTAAAGCAGGGCTGGCCAGCTCAAGCAGTTCAAGACCTGCATATTGCTCAGAAGGGCAGCTGTGCCTCCCATGCCAGGGATGCATCCTCTGACCAGTAAAGAAACTCCGTTGGCACTCGTTTGCTAAGCAATCTGTACCTCCAGCCCTGGAGAAAACAAGCCAGCAGACACTGGTGCTCAACCCTATCAAGTCAAGACTCCAGTCCCATTCCACAATAGAAAGATGACACTTTGACCAATGCCAGGCATGAAGATTTTCTGTGCTATTCTTAAGGTCAAGAAGCTAGGCTACAATGAACCAACCACTAAAGTTACCATGGTAACATGAAGGTATTCAAAGAAAAGAAAACCCTCCCCAAACAAAAAGAAACCAGAACAAGCTTTCTGATTACCTTCACTTGGCCTCAACACTACTCTATTTAGAGCTAGCCAGTTTTATAAGGGCCACACAGTATTACATCCCTGGCCTTCAGCCAGCTCTGTCACCTCACACAGGGGTCAGTGGAACACTCATTTAATAGCCTTCTAACTTGTCACGTAAAATTCATAACTGTACCCCAATTCTTTCCAAGACCTACTTTCCCTTTCCCTGTTGGGAGGAAAAGAGGAAGAAGCCACGTATGTCAGAACTACATGCAAGAGGAGCTGTTCAGTGTTTAACTCCTAGAAGATACTCAAGACACCACGATGACCTGGAATAAAAGTTCAACGTTACCTTGAAAAGGATTTTCTGCTGGTAAACACAAGTAATTTATAACTTCAAAACGTTAAGGACACCAATGCAATGACAAACATTTTCAATACAAACAGTGACAAACCAAGCCACTTGATCTGAATACATACTACAATATTTGGAAAAGGACAAACTAGATCACGTAGCTGACAACTTCTCAGAAGTTTAAGGAGAATGGGACAGTTTCTGCTGTTAAAAAAGGTACTAGTTAACAAAGCTGATAATCTACAGAAAGTCATCTTCTGTCCTGGTTTACTATGATACATTTTTAGTTTTTCTGATTGTTTTATATTCTCACAGTATTGAGAATTCTATCTGCTCAGGAATTATGTGTAACCATATAATTTAGCTTTACTGTAAAAATAAATGCAACAGAGTTTCTTTGCAGTAATTATGTATTTTCATAGAAAAGGAGTTTTCCTTTTCTATAGGGCAACCATTCTAACTAGGTAAACAAAGAGCAAACCTATTTGTAAGTGCAGAACTTGAAAGCCTAACACAGAAGCTCATGTAAGGCATAACCCTTGATTAAACTACAATCCTCATTTGTATGATTTTTTTTCAGCTGTATAAACCTACCACATATTTTCCTTTTAGGAAACTGAATTAAAATCAGAACTCAAGCAGCAAAGGGACAAAAATATTTTCAAGAGATGCAAAAGAATCTAGGAGAAGTGGGGAAAAACCATACCAACAACTTTGGAGAGGTACCCGCTATACAAACATCAAATAACATCAGTGCGTGATGCTGCAGCTAACTTTAAAGCAGCCCAAGAAGACTCTCCCTCAGGGATAAGGGCTTCACTGCAGCCCTGCACACCAGCCTTAGCCTTAAGTTGTACAAGTAGCTGGGACAGCTCTGCACCACTGCAAACCTCCACCTGCTCTGAGCCGACACCCAGCGCTTCCCGCACGGCTGCGAAGACCCCAATCCACCCCACCTCCCCTCTGCCTGCCCCACACGCAGGGATGCTCCCTCACCTCACCCACCTCTCCATCCCCACCTGCCCCGGAGGACGAGCCGCCACGACGTTCTGCCACACCGCACGCCTCCACCTCCGCCCACCGGCCATTTCCAGCCACCCACGCGGAGCTGCACGGCGGGAACCGAGCCCCCCCCACCCCCCGGAGGGCGGGTGCCCTCGGGGAAGCGCCGGGCTCGCCCGGCAGCCTGTCCCGCACCGCCCCGCGCCCGAAAAGCCACCGGTGAAAGGAGCCCCGGGGTCAGAGCGGAGCCCAGGGAGGGGGCAGGACAGCGGGAGCCGCCGGGAGAGCCGGCGGGGCGGTTACATAACCCCGCCACGGCGGGAGCACGGCGCCAGGTCGGCGGGGCAGAGCTGTAACCGGGCAGCCCCGCCGGGGAAGGAGCCCCTCGCGGCAGCGACTCCGCCCCTACCTGCTGCAGCTCGCTTGTCCTTCGCCTTCCCGCCCTCCTCCCCTGTCGTCGTCGCCGCCGCCGAGCCCCGAGGACCGCGCCGCCGGCTCCTCAGCGAGCGCCGCGCACCTCTCGCCAGCCCGCGCCGCTGAGGCGAAGGTGGAGAACAAGGCGGGAGGGGTAAAGGGAAGCCACAACCCAATCAGCAGACCCCTCCACCCAAACAAACAGGCGGGAGCCACCAATAAAAATGCGAAAAAGCAAACTGGCCCCGCCTCCTCCATCCCCTGGCCACGCCCCTCACCTCCCACCGCTTCGCGCCCGGTCTCCGTTACCAACGTGGGCGAGGCGGGGGCAGCGGCGTTCCCTGGGTCCGTGCTCTGTGTGGGGACAGGTGAGGGGGGGGGGGGGGGGGTATGTGTCTCACTTAGTTCCCGGCATCTAGGGAGCGGTAGGAACCAGGCAGCGGTTTGTGTCCTCGTTACTAGTGCGTGGCAAAGCTTCCCTCCCTCAGGGTGTCGACCCTCCTGCCCTGAGGTGAGGTGAGGAGAGAAGAGACGAAAAGAGGTGAGGTGAAGTGGGATGGGGTAAGGAGATGTGAGATGGGATGGGGGTGAGGAGGGATGGGATGAGGTGAAGTCGGGTGGGATGAGTTAGGAGACAGATGGGATGGGATGGGGATAGCTGGGGTAGCATGCAGAGAGAAGGGGTAGAATGGACACCCGCACAGTGCCAACACACTTCTCCATGGGTTCAGTGACAAACCTCCTAATATCCCCCCTCCCCGTGCCTAAATGGAGCTTCCAGCCACCATTCCTCTCATCACCGATAAGCAAACTGGCCCTTCAAGTGAGCTCCGTCTGGAACAGATCCAGTTGTCATTTGTCTCTTCTTCAGTCTAGCAGGTGAATGAGGTGTATCTTCTCATTACAGATGAGGCCAGAAGGTGCATTTGTAGGACTCTAAAGGAATGTCAGGGTTACAGAGGAAAAAGGCTGATCATGGTCATGATCTTAAAAAAGAGCAAGCATTCAGGTGCCCCCAAGGCACACATTATTAAAGAAAGGGCTATTTTCTCTCTTCCAGCTGCGTGTCAGAGGCTAATGCTGATTTTCTGCAGTGTCTTCGCTTTGGAATGTAATACAGAGGGATTTAATCAATAGGGTGATACAGAAATGTAAATAGGTTTCTGTAAAGATGGCTTTGAAAATCTATAGAATATAATGGAGAACTAGAAGACTCCCATATAATTATTAAATACCCTATAAAAAATCCATGAAAGGAATAATTCTCCATTAGTTACAAATATATAAAAAGATGTATGCCATTTATAGCAGCACTTTCCAATAATAGCAGAAAAAACAGTTGTAATGAATAAGATCAATAGTGTCTCCCACCTCATCTCTGCAAATACCTAAGAGCAATGCATTGTAGATTGTTGTACTTGCAATAGAAGAGTTTCTTCCTGGTCCCATTAACTAAGGACTGACTTATGCCTTGATGCATATCTGGTTTAGACACCTTCCAGGCTTTCTTCTTTGGTTCTACTTTTATTTTTTTATATATAACAGGTATCTGATAGTAGTTATTATTTCTTGTTCTTTTATCTTTGTGCCTAAAATGTGAATCCCTGATCATGGTCTGACTGCTTTAGGCACTATTGCAGAAGAGAAAGCAAGCTATGGAACCAAAGATGTCACAATATAAAATAATCAGGTTTTAAATCAAATTATATGCTTGTTGTTTTGGGGGTTTGTTTGAAGAATTAAACCTGGTAGGATATCTTCCTTTGTCTCCATTTACACCTGTTCCCTTTGCATGATGTCTTATTTTAATATCCTGAGTAGGAAGAGCATCCACCATGTTCTTTCTGTCCTACATTTTATGTTATACAATTTCCTTGTGTCTTATCTCCATACCTCTTAACTGTGTCTTGTTCACAGTAACCAGTCTGAAGTTCTATTCTTTTTCATATTGGGAAGAATATTTTCATTGTGATTAAGTTGCCCTAGTGTATGTTTTCCTTGTAGTAAAATAAGACTCTCTACAGTTGTGAAAGCAAGCTAATCCATGTTCAGGAAAAATCAGGAACACCTAAGTCAGTATTTTGGCTTTTATATGCATCCAGATATTATTGCTAAGATGACAAGGGTAGGGGGGGCTCAAATTCCACTGTTTGCAGTAAAAATGTCCTTCAAATTAGATAATAATGAGAATGGCAACAATTGCAGGGATTTTAATATCCCCTGTTGTAAGCATTAAAGATTTCTGTTAGGAAAGGTCATAAAATAATATATTATTTAGACATGGAAAAATGGTGCTGCAAAAATAAGGGAGTAAGAGCAATTGAGAGAACATCCTTCTTGGAGTCACACCACTTACCCACTTAGGCCCCACTGCTGTTCAGGCTGTGCAGCCTGAGTAGACGCCCTGTGCTTCCTAAACGCTGTGGGCATCTTCCCACAACCCAAGGAGTTGTAGAGTGCCAAAATCTGGAGGAAGCCAAAATTCTGGAAAGCATACCAAAGGAGGTGATAAAACAGCTGCTACTTGCAAGATTTGCAAGCAGTGCTGTAGTCCTGCTCCCACAGAACTGAGTGGGAGTTTTGTTACTGATATCTCAGAGCACAGGCTTAGCCCATTTCATCCAAATCCTGATCCGCTCATTATCTTCAGTCTGCACCTGCTTCTTATCTACGGATTTAATCTGTGAGCAAAAGTGGCCTCTCAAATGTACCGAATTTCAACACAAATAAAGCACTGTAACCAAAAGACTTTGCTCCCTTATGTTATGCTGATTTATGATCATCAAAACACACACACACAGACTCACTTCTGCAGCCTTCACAGGAGCTTTGACAAAGTTTTCTCTTTTCAGAAGAAATGAGTAAGTAATGCCTCAAAATCTGTAGATTCTCAAGAAATGAATGCTGCTGCTTTTGCATTTCTGCTCGCTGGGATAATCCCAAACTCTTTGGCCACATATGGATTATGATTTCTTGCAAATGGCTGAGTCTGGAGATTAGAGTGGATAAAGAAAGTGAAATTAATGTTGACTCCATCAGCATTAGCATACCCTTGATTGTTTCTGTTACTTTTTTAGAATATAAAAACACAGTTGGATCCATCTAGCTCTGTATCTTGTCTCCAGCAGCCAAGACTGGATGCTTAGTAAAACAGTGTAAAAATAGACCATTTATTCTTCTCTTATTTACCTTATAATTTTCCAGCAACTAGTGAGGTAGGGACTTCTGGAACTCAGGGTTGTATCCAAGCTACTATGCTTAGTAGCTACCTGTGGTCAAGTTCTCTGTGAGCACATCTTAACTCTTTTTGAGCCCATTTGTGGTGTTGCTTTCCACAATATGCCATGCCATGATAATTCTTTGCTGTATAAAAACAATTTCAAGTCTTCTTCTGATTATTTTATTAAGTGTTCCTTTGTTATGAGAGGCAGTAAATGAAATTTCTTTTTTGACCTTCTCACCATCATTATTTTCCAGACTTTAATTGGATTTCCCTTCAGCTATCCCTCTTTCAAGCTGATGTGCGTTTTTTTTCTGTTTCCATTGTGAAACCTTACCACCATTCTCTATATCCTTTCTAATTTTACTAGAAAAGACTACTTTCTTTAAAACTTTGATTCTACTAAAATGCTATTGAATTTTGCAAGTCGATGAGGAGCAGCTGAGGGAACTGGGGTTGTTTAGCCTGGAGAAGAGGAGGCTGAGGGGAGACCTGATCGCTCTCTACAACTACCTGAAAGGAAGTTGTAGCCAGGTGGGGGTCGGTCTCTTCTCCCAAGTAACAAACGATAGGACAAGAGGAAATGGCCTCAGGTTGTGCCAGGGGAGGTTTAGATTGGGTATTGGGAAAAATTTCTTCATTAAAAGGATTGTCAGTCATTGGAGCAGGCTGCCCAGGGAAGTGGTTGAGTCACCATCCCTGGAGGTACTGAAAAGACGTGTAGATGTGGTGCTTAGGGACGTGGTTTAGTGATTGGACTTGGCAGTGCTAGGTTAATGGTTGGACTTGATGATCCTAAAGGACTTTTCCAACCTCTATGATTCTATGATCTGGAATACGCAAGAGCTGTATGGCCAAGGGACTCAGAAGAACTCTGAGGATATGAATGATAGAGTCCCTTGACTTTGGGGGACCGCTTCCTAGCCCCACACTAACATTTTCAGAGAGTTTTTCCACTTCAACCTCCAGATCTCCTGCAGCAAAAGTGATAGCTTGAGCCAGTGTCTATGTATGTATAGTTAGGGTTATTTTTTCCCATGTACATTACTTTGCACTTATCACTGCTGAATTTCATCTGCTATTTTATCACCTAGTCACTCAGTACAGTGAGACAACATAGCCTCGACACCTCTTCAGTTCCATCCTGTATGTGTATAGCAACTGCAAAGCAGCTTAGATACATGTTGCAGATGTTTAAATAAAAATGTGCAAAGGAAAGACCATCTCTTTTTTTTTTCTTCCATTTATCTACTGAGCATTTTGTACAATTCTGAGTGCAAGATTAATAAGTAAGTGTACCAATGAAAAACTGCTGCAGGAAAGGGGAGTATCCTTCACTTGCTGTAAAATTTCAATGCCTGTAATGCCCTTGCACATGATACTCCAGGCTGATCATGGAGCAGGGCCGTTTCCTTCCTTGGGGATTTGGAAATGCAGAAAAGCACGTGCTTCAGCTGGGCAAAGGATGCCAGTTCTCTCCAAATCTGGTATGCGAGGGGTCAGGCAAGTGGGGAGAATCTATGGCACTGCTCTGGGAGCCCCTGAGCTCCCAGCCTTGCAGAGGGAGAGCCGCTGCATTTGGCTCTGTTGCTCCCTAACCTCTCTCTCTAGTATATCCAGGGTGTTTCTGAGCATCTTCAGGGGCAGACAGAGGTCAGGCAGGAGACTCGTGTCTTTTAAGGCAATGAGAAGAAGAATAGAGAGTCTTCACATTTTCCATCCACTTCTGAGAGTGAGAGTTGCCTGAAAAAAGGTCTTTTTGATTTGACATTCTAAAAATTCTGTATCTAACATAAAGTCCCACAAAACAGAGCTTTATTATCTTACAGCTAACCCTCAGTTTTCAAGACAACAAAAATGCCATGTCCCAATTTCTGGTTAAGGAATATTTTTAACCAAGAGATGTTTTTTTAGCCTAGATGCATGATAGATCAAGGGGAAAAGTGGGTTTCATTGACTTTTAAAACAATCTCAATTTCAAGACAGAAAAAAAAAACCAACCCTTTTGTTCTTTAACAAATACCATCCTTAAAGTACAAGTACAGTAGTCTCAAATCTGAAATATTATGGCCAGATTTAAATTCTCCCATTTGAAAGAGGAAGTTTTCATTTTGCTGAAATACATGAGGTATTTAAGATGACTGTTTTCACCTATGGGCTGCCCGTTTCTTCTCAGTGTCATCCTTATGCAAAATGAAGGCAGCGGTGTGTGAATCACCGATCATGTGTGTACCTGCTACCAAAGCTACGAGCAGCTCGCGTTGTGAAGTAGAGGGATGTCAAACTGCAGAGGTAGGATGTTAAGGAAACTGATTTCCTTGTTTCTTTAAAAGATTGTCTTTTCCCCTTGTTGGCCTTTTCCCAGTGATCATCTCTCTGCAGAGTCTTACACTGTTTATTTCATAACTGGTTCACTAAGGTCAAGGCCTGTGCAAGCTACCATGCAAATTCAAAAGCAGTCTTGGAGGTAAAGCCTCAATTCAACAGCATGACTGATAGTGTCAGCTCAAATTCCTCAAGAATAAACTGTGGTTTGCTGCCATGTGTTAACAAGTAGAAGCACTTTATTTCTAGGATTTACCCAATCAAAACACGGGAAGCTAAAACATCTGGCTTGTCAAAATGATCATAAGCTTATAGAAGGAATGACAAAGATGCCAGACAAATAAAATCCAGGAAATGAGCACAGTTTAACCAGGACATAAGTTCAGGCTCTAAACATACTGTCTTACCTTTCTGATGCACTGATTTCTGTCTTTTTTTAGACTGAAATTCTCTAGGAAGGCAACTTCTTGTATTTGAGGAAGTGCTAAGCATCATGATGGTATTTAGTAAGTAATTCTTACCACCTCTCCTGCTATTTCTTAGATTTGTGATGAGAATTATTAGAAGTGACTTGCCCATTGTGACCCAAATGGAAATAAAAAAAATGCAATGAGCCATAGCTATGTGACCTCAAGCCAAACGCTTCAAACTCATGTACCTAAATATAGACACCTAAATAAATGGCCTGATTTTCAGAAGCACTGTGCAACTCTGAGACTTGTAGGTGCTCTGAAAAATCATGATGCTTATTTAGATATCTAAATACAGACTCAGCTTCTGAATATATTATTTAATCTGCTTCAGAATGTAAACAACTAAGAAAACAAAGGTATGACAAATACTATTTTTCACATGTGCTAATTAGAAGGCCACAGAGTGTAACGAACTGCAAGACACAATTTACTCCTATGAAGCAAATAGTATGGTAATTATTATTTATTAATTGTTGAGGAGTAGAATTTAGGAGCCCTAGTTCTGAAGCCATGCTAGACAGAAGTCCATTTTACTAGATTTCTTTGCCTTTTATTAATCTTTATCCGTAATTATAAAGATTGACACAGGCTTTCAAAAATGTCAGATTAAGGAGTTTTGTTTAGATTGAGAGATCATAAAAAATTATTTATGTGTTTCATTGTCTTAAAGTGTGATCATAGTCTTAAGGCTTTTGTGTTTTTCTTTTCTTTCTGAAATCTTCATTCATTATTCTGACACTTTTAGGCGACTGTTGAAGGCATAATTGGAATATCATTGGAAGCAGAAGAGTGTGAATGATGAGTTATTAGTCGGCACATGACACCACATACACATTAGAATAGAAAATAAGCAGCTCAAGCAGGTAAGTAACAACTGAGACTGTATTTTTGTGCCTGAATTGTGCCTAGAAGTAAAAACTTACACACGTGGTCTTTTTCAACACTTCTACTAAGACATGTTTTGTTTAGACACATTATGTTGGTGTATGCTTATGTATATGCCACTGCTGCAGAGCAACCTCTGAAGAGTGTCCTTCTTCCACATCAGCCAGAGGGAAGTCTCTACCTCTTCCTCCTGGTCTCCCAGCAGTGTGGCAGAGCTCCAGAAGAGATAGCCAGTCCATCCAGGCATTATGTCCTACCAAGGCAGTGATCTGCCAGTCTTACCCTTGCAGTGTTGTACTCCAACTTTAAGCTTTTCAGATATTGGCAACCTGGATATCTGAAAATCCTGAAGGAAAGAGTAAGCTGGGTTTACAGTTGATCTGGGAAGGGGAAAAAGGCCACTACTGAAGTTCCCAGGGGGGATGGGAACAGTAAAGGGAAGTTAAAAGGGAAAGGAGAGAAGAAACAGGGCCTCTGGTCTAGATTCTGTCCTTGGGCTGCTCCAATGCCACTTCTTCCAGAAGCCAGCTGTGCTGTGAATTCATTATGTAAATCTGTTTGCAGAAAGAGCCTGTGCTAGAGATGTCCTGTCCAGACAGCCAGCCCATCAAGACATCCAGTGGCATGGCGTGCTCCCAGGTTGTGAGATGCTCAGAGTCCAGAAGGTGGGACAGCCCCAGCTCCCACCCTTTGCCCAGCTTCCATCTTCAACCCCTGCACAAAGATGCCAATGCTGGCATGTCCCTGTGTGGAGGAGGGATAAATGTGTCTTGTCATGTGCAGATCAGTGCTGGCAGGTGTGGTAGCTCAGGGCAGATGCTTTAGTGATTGCAACTTTTGCTATGTTCTGTCACTTGGATTTGGCCTGGCTTGTGGGTACGTAGAGAACTCATTATCCAATTTGTTCCTACAGACCCGTGCAAACTGTGCATGTCCACAAAACCTCTGAACCAGACTGTAAGGCCAGATTCTGCAAGAAAAATTTAGCAAGGCTGAATATGTCAATTAATACCCAAAGGACAGAATATAACCATCTCCTGCTGATTCGAGTCTTCATTATTTTAAGGAACAACCAGATCATTGTGATGACGCTGGCTTTTAACAAAGTGGTGCTTGATTTCAGTTCATGGTAAGCAAAGACCAGTTGCCAGGTTTTCAGATAATAAAACATTCTTTGGTTTATTTTTTCAGAAAAAGGAACTTCAAACCTCAAGTTTAATGCCTGAAAACACCCTTGTAATCCTGTTTTATCTGTATATTATTCTAGTTCTATAAACAAGCTTGAAATAGAAAATGATAATGCCAAGATTTGGACAGAAGAAGAGAGTCAAAGGCAGTATCCTGAGCTGTAATGAATGACTTAAGAGTAGAACTCTGTGTATCTCTACTAATCATCTATTCATTTTAATCAGGGAATCACACTCGGGCAGCCATGTCATGATACTGGAAAGCACTTGATTTTCTTTTGATATCAAGCAAGCAGAAGGACACACTTAATTTTTTCTGAGGAAAGATGGTTTTCAGAATAAAGGCCAGATAAAAGGCCAATGCCTTGAAATTGCCTCTGGATTTGTGTCAGCAGTAACAAAGACCAACACTCTGAACTCAAAGAAAATTTTGTCTTTAATTCAAAAGAGTCAAGTCTAGCTACAATTAAGCCCTTTCTCATGAGAGTGCCAGAGCCCTATCTTCACCTTGGAGCACTTCTCCTTTCTGTGGAGAAAGACCTGGGAGTCCTGGTGGACAAGTTAACCATGAGCCAGCAGTGTGAACTCATGGCCAAGAACGCCAATGGTGTCCTGAGGTGCCTTAAGAACAGCGTGGCCAGCAGGTTGAGGGAGGTTATCTTCCCCCTCTACTCTGCCCTCCTGAGGCCACATCTGGAATATAGTGTCCAGTTTTGGGCACCCAGTTCAAGACAGACAGGGAACTACCGGAGAGAGTCCAGCAGAGGGCTACGAGGATGATGAGGGGACTGGAGCATCTCTGGTATGAGGAAAGGCTGAGAGAGCTGAGGTTGTTTAGCCTGGAGAAGACTGAGAGGGGATCTCATCAGTACTTATCAGTATCTAAAGGGTGGATGTCAAGAGGATGGGGCAGACTATTGGTGAGTGGTGCCCAGTGACAGGACAAGGGGCAGCGGGCACAAACTGGAACACAGGAAGGTCCATCTCAATATGAAGAAAAACTTCTTCACTCTGAGGGTGACCGAGCACTGGAAGAGGCTGCCCAGAGAGGTTGTGGAGTCTCCTTCTCTGAAGAGATTCAAAACCCACCTGGACACGATCCTGTGCAACCTGCTCTAGGTGATCCTGCTTTAGCAGGGGGGTTGGACTAGATGATCTCCAGAGGTCCCTTCCAACCCCTGCCATTCTGTGATTCTGTGATTCTGTGAGCACACTTTACCAGTGCAAGACTCCATAGCTAGAGGAGTCTGGAAATGCTGTGCTGAAGGACTACATCCATAGGGCCTCACTTGGCTCTTGTTTGGGTCAGATGTTCACAGCTATCACTGGTAATTGTCTCTGAGCAAGGACCCAGGAAAAAGAGAATGCCAAATCTTGCCATTCCCTAATTACACTTTGTAAAGAACATGATCCTCCTTAGTTTTAGGCTTCTCTGCCCAGCTGTGATTACCTAATCTGATGTCTGCCTTGTGTGGGGTAATATAGCCTCAGAAAAGATGTCTTCTGCCTTTGTAGACTACGTAAAAGTTGTTTTATGGAAGTGGAATGCCTGTATAGAGAATTTAGGTCTTCAGCCTTTTCTGATTTATGTTTTGCAGATTCCTGAAAAGTAATCAGGTGTTCTTTTCCTCCTCTCTCCACCCCAGGAGAGTATGTGCACGTACATCTGATCAAAAGCTTCTATTTCAGAAAAATGTGCAATTTTGTTTTCAGGACTATCAATATAGAAATGTAATTTCAGTCCTTGGTAAAACAATTCCATTTCGCGATCTGCATTTTTACCTCATTTCATGGGGGAATCTGCTTGTTTTCAATCAGTCTGCTGCAGAAAGGTGCAGCATTCCCTTCTGAGCATTCCCTTTCTGAAGCTAACCAGATGGACTCCAAGGCTTGACAGGCTTAGCAACGTTTTCATCAACTTTCTGATTCAGCTCTGATCTCTCTCAAATTTATCAGCAGTCTTTTGGAATCACAGCCAGGGCGGTAACAGTGCTATCAATGGGAGATGTAGTATCTCCTCTCCATTGTAGTATCTGCTCTCCAGCACAGAAGTTCTTGGTTTCATATCCAAAATCCATGTTATCCCCTTCAGGCATCGTATGGGCCCAGTTGTTTGCTCATTTGCCATGACTCCATCTTTCCACTTGTCTTCTTCAAAGCCACAAAGATTTAACAGTAATAGTTGCACTGTACTTGTACATTAAGCTCTTTCGATGACTGTTACTCCAATACTCCGCTTGTTACTTGGGAAAGATGATATATCAAATTTCTAATGCAGTAAAAGCAGTACATGAATCAAAAAGCCTGATACAATTTATGAAAGTTAGAGTATAGATATAGTTTCTATCTCACAGGTAGCTGCTAGACAACCTTCTAGGTAATGCTCCTCCATCATGGTTGGTTTTATGGAAGGACATTGTATTTTTACTCAACAAGAAACTTGTCCACAGTCTTTAAATATCCAGTTTTGCATTAAAACCAAACTATTTCTGAAGAGTCTGGGGTACAGATGTTTCATCAACATCTTAAAAAGTGTGAACTAAGAGATTTAAAATATTCTTCTGAATATTTTGACTGTAACTCTACAAGTACTGTAATTTACCAGTAACACAAATATGACAGCTCCAATTCAGGAAAACACGTAGCTTATCCAAAGTCTTACAGACTTCCATCACTATCAATAAGCAGGCTTGAGTGCTCTGGTGAGTATTAAATACTTACAACTGTTAATCCATATAGACTTTGCAGCAGTGGGTAATTATCATTATTACCCCAATGTATAGATGAGAAAACTGAGTCACTGAGGGATGAAGTGATTCGCCCAAAGAGCACAGTGAGTCAATAGGAGAGCTGGGAATAGATCACAAAATTCCCTGCGTTATCCATTGGAGTCCTCAGATAATATCATTTTATAAATGCTCTATCTTTGTAAAGACTTCAGTGCTATAATTATCTTCCCAGGACTCTCATGGAAACAAGATATTTATAACTCCATTAAGCCTTTCCTAGTAATTTTATGATCAAAGTGAAAAAAATAAATAATGCTGTGCCAATCAGTTGCATGTCCAATGTCATTCAGAATGGCTACATGATGAAAGCTTCTCCTTGGTTGTTTCAACTAAACGTTTGCTATCTTTTGAATGCCTTTCTTGTGTCTAATTCCCCTTCCACTGCATACCAGTGGAGAGGAAATATTTTTTGCCATGTGATGAGCCACACATTTAGAATGTACCAAATAACTGGGAAAGATGCTTGCTGCCAATAAAGCCTACTGGTTTATGCTATAAATGTGACCATTTAAAAAAATATTTTTCCTAAAAGCCCTTAACGTTTGCCAGTTTCACCTAAAATGAGCAAAGCTACCTCAGTATTTCCACTAACCCTTGTATATCTTTAAAATTACAACACAGATGCCAAGACTCACTATACACAGCGGGTTAGGAACTGAGGTATTCGGTCCCTGGTTCAGCAAAGCACTTAAGCATGTGCTTAAATTGAAATCCATTCTTAGTCTGCAAATCCATTTTAAGTGTTTGCTTAAAGCAAAACACATGCTTAAGTCAAGTTTTGCTTGGCACAGTGCTTAGGGACAGCACAGAGCTAGGGCCTTAGAATTAATTTCTTTTCAAAAGGAAGTAATTATTTTTAGCTTACCTCTGAATGGCTACAGCCGTATCTTTTAGTCCCCAGATATCTATTTTCAGGAGGTATACGTGCTAAGCCTAAACTTCTGGTTTCTGTGACAATCAGTGGCACAGAAAAGATATCGAATACCATTACTAGCGTAAAGAAAGAGACCACTTGAAATACTTGACTGCTAAGTACAGCTGAGAGGGGCCTTCACTGAGGCTCATTAGAGGGAAGACATAAAAGAAGTTGCAGTTATTCTGGGAGGTGGCTGTTGATACGACAGGTTATCTTTTCACCGTGCTGACTGGAGAAGATTCACTTGCAGTAGGTCAACAATTTTAACTCAAAATGTTTTCATGAGTTTTCTGTCAAATATTATATTTCTCCTGGAAATTTATGATTTCAGCGAAAACGTTTATTCTTTCCTCAAAAGTATCAGAAAAGGTTTGGCTGCAATGTGATAGTTTCTGTGTTTTGTTTTCTTTTCCTGAAACTCTTAATATACAACTAAGTTCATGAATTATTAAAGGAAATTTGATTTAAAAGAGTTTATTGCTCATTTCTCCTAACTCTAGATTTCCTCTCTCGTTAAGAAGACTCCTACCATTTGTTTCACTGGCTTAGGCATGGGAGTTACTTACTTATCCCACTATAAATGAGTACCAACATGTAGTCCTGGCCAGCCCAGTTTTGCTTAGATAGATCTGGCTTATGGCATGCATGGAGTAGGAACAACTGCATTTTCTTAGACATTTTTTGAGGGCTGCCCTGCTGCATTCTCTTTAACATCCATACTTCATCCAGAAGGTAGAAATACAAAAAATACATTATTTTTTTTTCTTTTTGAGTTAAAAATCTCCTGCTTGTGGAGAGGAGATACTGCCCTTGCAGTGGTAGTGTGAATAAAAACCTCACTCTGACTCCTCCTGAGATGCAGAAAAGCTTTATAACAGTAGGGAGAGTCGGGTAAGAGGACAAATGCCCCATGGAAATTCAGCATTGCTGTACTTAAAAGCAGACTGGACAAACACTTGAAGAATAATAATTTAGATGATAGTGTTAATCCAGTCCTGAGTAGGGTATCTTGATGACCTTTTAATACCCGTTTAACCCTGTCTCAGTGGGAAAGTGCTGTCTTTCCCTCCCCCAGAAGCTTCTCAATTATTTCCAGGTACAAGACCCCATTTAGCTCTATCACTTGACCACCACATTGCTTTACTAATCCACCTCCCTTGTTTTTTCCTACCTAGGAAAGTATGGCAAACGCACAGAGCTGTCATCCACCACAGGGCAGTCATGCAGCCATGGAATCCCGGAGCCAAGCCCACTTTTCTTCACCTGCTTGTTTGGCGTCTCTCTGTCAAAAACAGGTACTTCTTTCTTGCCAAAAGCCTACACTTTCATAAAACTATGTCCTGCCTTTCAGGACAAATATTTTCATGATTGATTATAGCCTGGTAGGGAGTTGCTAAATCTGGTAGCCTGACAGAGGCAAGGCTGCTGCAGCTCCACGCCCCTGGGTCCAGCCCGCAGCGAGGCTGAGCATGGATTCCCAGCAGGCTCATGCACACACACACACACACACACGGCATGCGTATGCACTGATGGCCTCACTGATCACAACAGAAACACTCAGCGCTCACACAAGCAGCACCAACAGCCTCATCCCACTCCCCTCTGTGCAAATCAGGGTGAAGGTCTGAAAGTGCGAAATACATATAAAAATACACGTGTACAATGTGGATCCCTTCAGTAGCTGGTCCTGAATCCTTGCTCTTCCCAACTGCCTCCTGCCCAGAGAAACACACATGCGCACACACACATTCACAAATGGGTCTCAGTCGACCCCCAGACCCCAGGGGCTCTCCGGCAGCTGGCCTGAACCCCCTGGTCCCTCTGGCAGCCAGCTCCTCCATGAGACACACACACACACACTTCACCTACTCACCAGCTGGTGTGGTTTTCCCTAGCGATCACACACTGACATAATGCACCCACACAGTATGTACACCCACGCTCCCTCCAGCTGCTGGCAGCACAGACCCATGGGTCCTCTAACCTGTGGTCCCACCCCAGTTGCTGCACTCACACCCCCATAGCCACGCGTGCACACACAAGAGAGACCATCACCCAGGAAAAGATCTGAAAATGGAGAGTAAGAAGACAGGACAGACTGCACAGATCAGGCACAGGGCCTGTTTACATGCAACTAACCTCTTTTTTCCCTTTATCCCTGTATTTTTCCACATTTGTTCCTCCCCAACCCACCTTGATCCCTCCCTTTCCCTACTTTCAGTTCCTCCCCTAAACATCCTATAGGAAGCCTTGTGCAACAGCAAGCAGCTCCTCCCTTGCATCCCACAGCATGTCCAATACCCGCAGGCAGTGTTGCCCCCTCAGCCCAAAAGGTGGGAGCTGCTCCCGCTGCCAGGTGTCACCCCCGGACATGGCCAGCCCCAGGAGGTGTCAGGCAAGGTGCTGCTCACAGTCCCTGCCTGCTTCTGTTCCTCTTCTCCTCTGCGTGTGGGGGAATGTGGTTTATATCACGTACCCTAACGTAGTCCACAGGCCCTTCTTGCAGGATGTGGGAGGAGGCAGAACATGGTTCTTATCAGGCACAAGAACACACCAAGTCTGAAAAACTCAGCAATATGCAGAAACTACACCAGAATTGTGCTTGTGTTTAGGACAGATCAGAAGCCATGTGTATGGTGCATTAATAAATATTCACAGTTTTAGCTGGCATCAGGTACTTTTTATTCATTCTAACCAAATTGATGCTGACCTTCAGGTTATACTTCCCTTTAGGGACCTTTTTAGTTTAAAGTCAAGTTTGCCATTATAGAATTTTGCTTTTTTGAGTTACCCTTTGGGAAAAAAACCCAACCAAACAAAAAAAACCAAACAACCAAAACAAAACCACACACAACAAAACCCAAATCCAAAATTAATTAAACAGAAAAATAAAAAGAAATGCACATTGGGAAACAAAAAATACCTTTGCAAAATGACAAGATACCTGAACGGATATTGTGGACATTCCCAAATTTTAAAATTAAAATATACACTTTTGGGTAATGACCATACATGAAAACCAAGGGAATAGGTTTCAGTTATGGAAGAGATTCTGACACAGCAGTTAAGAGTGCAACTCTTGTGGAGTTAACTATTATGAGCTAAATTAGAAGTAGGATGAATCATTTTCCAGCCATGTAAATCACTAAAGTTTGTTAAATTGTTCTATCAATAACTGAGGTAAGCCAACCATTTAATGAATTATATAATGTGTTATTTTCCTATGGATGTTAATCTCATAGTTTTTACTGTTGTTGAAAGTCCACTTGTATTTTTTTTGCAAATACTTCTAAAATGATGAATAATCTTCACTTAAGAGACTAAAAATACATGCCAGCTATTACCGTATATGAAATCTGACAGCAGTTGAAGTGTTGGTATCTGAACTTACTTGACAGCTTCTTTGAACAACTTTTACTAGGTATTCTGTATAGGATTTCATATTTTTAGATTTGTTCAATTTGTTCAATAAGTAAGTCATGTTAAAGGGAAAGCAAAAATGTTCTAGAATGAATGACAACAGCTTTTCTTGCGATCACTTTTCATTAGAAGCCAAACCCCATGATCAAAACTTTACTTACATATTCATGCAAGGACCAGTTCTGAATTCTGTGGAGCAAATAAAGCTCAGTAGAAATTTTAGGTGCTGCAGTGGAACAAGACCCCAGTGTTTCCTACACTTGCAATTTTTCCATTACAAATGCAGTTTATTTGCAAAAAGTTGGCACCGACTGTAGGCAGAGCAGGCCAGATCTTCACCTACCTACGCAGGCAGTGATACATAAGTCCTGCTAGTTTGTCGTGGCTGTGGATCTTATCCGGAGGTCTCTGCTCAGCACTGTATTTTGTGCACACCAGCACCAGGGAGCTGTATGGCGTTACCAATCTGATTTCTTAGCACGAGGCACCACTTTGGCCTTGGTTCGAAGAGACCTGCAGGAAGCTGTGACCTGGCCCAAGGGACCTGCTTTTCCGCTGGTTCTAGCACAACTTCCATGCAGGATTTCCAAATGTAGCAGCTTTTTTGTCCTGAATGTCTGGTTGGTGAGTTTAGTATATCAGTTATTTGCAAAATCTGTGAGTAATTTGGCCCACAAATTATCATTGCAGCTGTTGAGAAATTCTTTTACTGGTTTTTCAGTAACACAGCTGGAGAGCTGATTTTTTAAATACTAGGAGGTAGGCAATCAGGTGAGGAACACAGGTACGACTATACTGGTATGACAGACCACAACGCAGAGTATGTACAGCATTTAAAGTTGAAATTAAGACCTGTTGAGGCAGAGAACCTATCTGAAGATGTAGGATAGGGAAGCAGCTCAGTGGTCCGTCCATCCAGGAGTGGCTGGCAAAGGAAGGTGAGTTAGTGCTGGGCATCTTTCATTCCCAGCATTTATACTGGACCCGGAACGGTGCCATGGGCTGCTGTGTCCCCACCAAATGTAAAGGGCTCTGCAAAAAGAAGAAAATCAGTAGAAACATTTAAGTTAGTTCAGTTAATAGAATCATCATCGTGCTTTAATATTAAGATATAAACATATTCTTGGAGCTTTGGTCTTACAGACCCAAGACCAAATACTGAGAGTGTTTCTTGGCTTTGCTGAAGCCATTGAGTAGGGCCTTCATGATTACTTTTTATTCCACTCACTCTGACACAGGATGACACATGAGATCTTAAGAAACTAATGGCTTTGAATATTTTCACCAGCGTAATTGCTGGTGGGGGCGGACCCAAGTTACAAGCAACTCCAGTGAGAGCTGGCATGGCAATACACCATCAGTCAGGAAGAGGCAACCTTCCCCCCTGTTCTGGGTGGGCTTCCTACCACTACTTGAGATCAACATCTCACGTTCTTCAAGGAGAGCAGAGGAATTAAGTTCTCCCAGCTGCCAAATTCCAGCCATCATACAAAGTCCTTGCCACTCTAAACTTCTCCCTATTCTCCTTGGGAGTTTAGCTATAGGGCATGTGTGTCACGTTTAGGTTGTGACAGACCAACATGCTGATTTTGCAGCAGTCCATGTTTGTAAGGAACAATGATTTTTGAAAAGTGGAAAGGACACAGTGCAAATGAAAAAGGAAATTACTGCTGAGAGTGGAAACTGTGCCACTCTCCCTTAATGGTAAAACCTTTCTGTGTCACCATTGCTCCTTCAGTTTTACCCTAATCATTTCTCTTTCACCACAGAATATGTAGTGGAAGGGCACTGCCAGTGCTGCATCTGACTTCATATCCTTAAAGTATTAGTAATCTAGTTCCTTATTCATTGTTTTTGTGAGTGGCAGAAAGCAATTATAAAATCTCTTGTAATGTTTAAGCAATGAGGAGACAAAATACTCCTGGAGGCACTTTCTTGTATAGACAGTGCCGCCCCACTAACATTGCTGGAGTTACTCTGGGTTTTCTGAGCTAAAATGAAAATCAAGTTCTTCATTACATGTTTTATTAACACTCCTCTCAAAATTTTGCTTCATTATACATAACGACAGTTGAGCATGGCTGTTCAGCTGAGTGTGATGAATGAAGAAGATAAAGATGTGGAACGCTACATAAATGCATGGAGCTTTTACCTCCTTTGGTACTGCATCCAAAAGCACAAATTCATATTTGTATAGGAATAGCACAACAAACAACTGGATTTCCATGATAGCAAACCACCTGCAAGAAAAAGGAGGAAAATGTTGTCCGTCCAGCCTGACCATCACACGTCTGTTATCATCAGATAAAAAAACAGGGTGTCTTTGACACATTTCACATTCCAATGCTTTTGTTCTGTCTCAAAGTTTATCTTCAGTAAGAAAATCTGCTGTGGCTTTGTTCAGCTTCATTACCCGGCAAAGAACATGAATGTAGCGGCTGCTCCTTCTTTCCGGTGAAACTTTAGACTGACAGTATCCCTCTGACACCCTATTTTAAAACAGCCCCTTATCATTACGGTTTTTTCCACTGTGTAAACATTTATGTTCTTCTAACGCTTGCTGACTTGAAATAACTTCATAGGAGTGAGAAGACAGTCAAATATAGAAAAGGCTATATGACTAATTGTGCTATATAAAGTTATATAATACAGCTGGGAGCCTGATGACATCAGAGTAGCTGTGACAGCGGGAGTTATTATTTAATGCGTCAGCATTAGAATGCAGTATGAGACCCAAGGGCATGATTTTTTTTTTCTGTAACACTCTCAGAAAGGTCTTTCTTAGTCAGTCCAGAGAAGATTTCAGATAACTGCAGATGAACTCTTCTAGGCTGTTATTGTTTAATGTTGATATGTACAAGAGCTTTTTGCATTTGGGCACTAGCATGCACCTATGCTAGGTCATGGGATTACTCACTTGCAGAATTTAGATGTAAGTCTTAAACACCTAGTTAAAATAGTAATACTACCTTGCTCTCCTACACAGTTTATTTTCCATTATCTGAGAGATGCTGGAAAACTTGGCTAAATCAGCTATTGGGGAATTCACTGGGGAGAAGGCCACATGACTGCCATGGCGTCAGCCTGGATTTGGCCTGGCAGGTGTGAAGAGGAAGCTAATAAGCCCCATGAGACCCAAGCTAAAACTCCTGCAGAGCCATCCAGATCTGAGCCACCCTGTGCTCTGGAATGGGAGGATGCTTGTTTGTTCTGGTGTAGCTTCAGATCCAAATTATCTCTGTGATTTCACATTGGAATTACCTTGAGATAGGGAGCTTTAGGTGACCTTGAGCTCAGGGGGGAATGCAGTGCAGAGATATTTCAATGGAAATTATCTCAGGTCACGCAGAACTTGCTAGCCCAAACTCCGTGCTGGCGGCACTGTACAAAGGTGGGCTCCGTACAGTCACTGCGCTATTTGAACAGAGTGGCCCTGGACCCCTGGTGCTCGAGGTCCTGCCTCTGAGCCATCCTCACTGGTTTGGCACGGATGTACCACAATGGGGACAAATGCCAAAATGCCTCTAGATGGCCCTGAAAGTGGAAGCGCTGCCTTTACAAGAGGGCTGTCCTTCAAACACAAGCACAGCCGGATGTGGGTGACCAGCTGTGACACCTCTGTACCCGCAGTGGGGTTCATCTGCAATCTGTCCAAGCGGCAATGGATATAACCAATAACTGACTGCAGCACTTCCCACCGTAAAATCTCAAGAGTGCTTTTCCAAACAGGCTGCTGCTGTTATTCTGCTCTGCAAACAGAGATGCTGAGGCACACGGATGATAAGCAATGCACACGTCCGAGGGTGGGCAGAGGGACAGTCTGGAAGTGAGAGGCAGGACTGCAGAGTTGCAGCGCGTCCCTCCCTCCCACAGCACGTTGTGCTGCGCAGAAATCATGCACTTTCTTGTAGCTAAATGCCCCTGAGTTCCCACCTGTCTTTCATATTCACGACTGAGTCCTAGAGCGGTTTTCCTGTAAAAACTCTGAATCACTGATGCCTTCCCATTTTATTTACTGACAAGTGGGTTTGACAAAGATATGCCTTCTGAAATCTTGCCCCCAGTGCACTGCTGCGTACTGGTGTTATCCTGTAACCTAGGAGCCCAGCTGTGGGTTGAGGTCCTGCAGTAAATGGAGTCCGAGAATGAAATCACGGCCGTTGTGCTGAAGGGTTTACAATGTCAGCATAAGGCAGGAGACAACAGATGGAGCCATGCAAGATACGCACAGTCGCACAGGCAATAGTCACCTGGTTAGACAAAAGTAGCTTCACTGCCATCAAATTTTTCCTCTAGGTAAAAAAGATGGCACAGAAGTGGCTGTGTGGGAGCTCTTCCCATGTCAGTTTGCTAGAATATTTGACAAGTAAGTTATTTTCTAGCTTTCAGTTTGATTAAATTAGTTTTAATTGCATGATGAACTTTTTTAATGGAGAAATTACATGTTTAATACATTTCATTTATAAATCCCAGTACTGAATTAAATCAAAACACATCTTAAACTTGAAATATCATTGTTTCATTCAGTAGTACCAAGGAAATCTGCAAACTAGGATCTAGATACATCCCTTGATTTAATGTCCTTTCTTCCAAGACCACCACATTATTCTTTTGGAACTATTGCTGAAAAGCATGAAGGTGTGTGTTACCATGTGGACTGCCAAAGGGTTTGGAAGGACTTTATGTCAGTCAGCAAGAAAAAGATTCTCCATCCATTTCTACGTAGAAATGTTATCATTTCCTTTCTAACCACAAACTTATTTTAAATGTATTATCAGAGCCCAGAAAACAGCCCAAACAAATAGGTCAGTACGTATAAACAAGCAGCTTTCAGAAACATCGTTTTGCAGCTTGTCCCATACCTGTGGATGCCTCTTGTGAATTCTGCTGTCGCCCTTGCTGGGAATGAGGCTGTGCTCATATTTAGCTCAGGGAAATGGTACAAGCCATGGAGGCACAGCAGTGAGTGAGCACTTTTCTCTGGCAAGCCTAAATGGTGAATGCAGTTTTGTTCATTTTGTTTATGTCTGTAATGCTTTCACAAAGTTTATCTGACACTCATATCCAGCCTGCTATAGGGTGCAGACTCAAGAATGCAGATCCTCTGCAACACCCTCTAGATTCCTTACTCCACATGGGATTCTCGAGTTAAACTGACCAGTTTTAAGGATTTTCCGTTCTTTGCTTCCTAGAGGAGACCAGGATTGAAGGCAGGGAATTGAGCATAGAGATGTTTGAACACAGAAACAAGGAGCAGCTGGCTCCCTGGGACTTGTTCCAGGAAGAGGGACAGCAGAGAAAACAGCAGAAGGAATGCAGGAAGCATTGAGGCTGGCATTGCTGGAGGAGTGAAGAGAGACAGGATTTGCAATTTAAGCCACCATACAATTGCGGGGGCCTTAATGCGAAGACAAGATTCAGAGAAGAGCCAGTTAAGACATCTGAAGGTTAGCAAAGATGACAGTGGCATCACAGAGTATGGGAAGAGAGTTTCAGACCAGAGAAATGTTCTTTAGGTTAGTTTAGAACTGGTTTATGGCAACCTAAATGCCTATGTCTGTAAACTGGCATGTTTGTAAGTGGAACAACTCTCCCTTGATGAGAAGATGCCTCAGCAGCAGCAGAGCTGGGCTGACTTTCCTCCCTGGGGGATATCCCTTGATACAGTAGTCTGCCTTTACATCGTGACTTAACCTGTCTTTTCCAGGAATGAAACCACTTCAAATCAGTTTAAACAAGGTCCAGATAATACTGAACATTAGGGGACTGACAAAGAGCAAAGCAATGAAAATGCTTTATCTCCAAGTGTAAGAGGAGCCCAGTTCAAGAGAGTTGTTCTCTGCAGGGTTTGGGAATAAATAAACCCCAGCTGTTTCACTGACCTTCCTGGACACTGATGCTTCCCTCCTCCGAATGCCACAAAGCTGTCCAAGAAAGCATTCTTCTCTAAATTTGCCTCTTTCCAACGATCCTGTGGGAAGAATTTTTTTTTTCCAAATCAGCCTTATATAAATAAAGCTTAACTTTATTTCTCCGAGCTAAAAATGACCTTGGACAGCTAATCCTCAATGCAGAATTGCACTAGTGCCATTTTTTTGCATTCAACCTGTTAGAGTCTGGATTCAAAAGTCAGCACCGACTCAGGGAAAGAAATGAGGATCCCATTTGAAATGTACTTAGGTGCCTCAAAATGCTGGAGAGGTTTTCAAAATCACCCCTAAAGCCATCTTCCTTTACCTCCCCATTTTTGTAAATCCTGCGTCTTGAGCTCTCAAAATCCCTATAAAAATACGACCTTCTCCATTTAAATATACGCACATTCCAAGCAAATGTTCAACCAGTACCTTCCCTCAGACACAAAATCGTATCACAGCACACAGACGGCTCACGCACACCTTGCACACAAACTATTTCTAAGATGCTGCGCACAGACAAATGCAAGGTATATCAGCTGTCACATGAGAGAAAGGCAAGGACTGCGCAGCCCCGTTCTCAGGCGCAAGCCGGCGTGTGAGAAAATGAACTCTTCTCCAAAAAACCAGCCTGTCTGTACCCAGAGGGCTCCTTGCTCCATCCTGAGCTTTCAGAGAAAAGGAACAACACAAGGAACAAGGCAATTTGGGCTAAAGTTTGGGTGGGTGACACTGACAGAAGTAAATCTCTTGAATTTGGGTGACAAACTATACCAGCCTCCAGAAACTCAGTGCAACTCTACCAAGGCCTTCAAGTGACACTCTGTCAAGTTTACAGTGCCTAACTCCCCTAATGAAGGTGTCTTAGAGAAGATGTAATCTTGTGTTTGTTTATTTTGGATTTTTTCCAGCTCGGGCTGTTTAGAGGTTTCTGAAGAAGAAACCTGTTAGCATCAAAATCTAATAAAAGCAAGGAAAAAAAAAACCTCAGCAGTGATGAAGCAAGGCGATACCATTTGGAATGGCAGTGTCCAAGGGGTACTCATCTATTCCTCATGGAAAAAGGGTGAGTTTCTAAAAAAACAAGCTAGCTTACTTTTTAGGAAAAAACTTACTAAAGAAATAAGCTGCTGCGTCAAGGTTTCTGCTTAGGGTTTCAAACAGGCAGGAATTGCTATGAGAGATTTCAGATTGGTGAAGAGTTTGCTAAAAGGGGAGTTTTGTTAAAATTACTCCTTGTAATAGAAATTAATTTCTATAAAAAAGGCAAACCGTTCTATAGAGGGTGGTGCTAAAAAGAGCAAGTTACAAGCCTGCCCACACAGCCACCTGGAGCGAAATAATAATGAAGAAATTCTAGATGAGCTACTGAATTAGCAGAGCTAATACCTACCAGAAATCATCTGACTGGAAAGACCGATGAGCCTGTGTAAATATGTGGAGATGAGCTACAGACAGATGCCAGGGAGAGGAGAGTACTTGGAATTAGGTTCAACAGCACAATCAGTGGGGTCTTTCCACGGTGGGCTTTGAATCAAGATCAAAGTGATATAAAGTAGTACCATATTATTTGGAATATATAACTGAACTTTAAAGTCTTGCTTATTCCTACAGGCTCCTCCTTTTTGTGTACATCTTCTCTGTATATAAGGCCATCCTCCGGACGATGGGGAATACCCAACTTTAAGCCAATTTGTCCATGTGCTTTTGTTCTGAAATAAGCGAAGAGGAGAAAAGACAGCAAAATACCCATGCTAAGAGTGACAACTTACAGGTTTGAACATTTCTGGGTCAGGAAAATATTTTGGATTCCTGTGCAACCAATACGGCGACAACATCAGCATGTCACCTGCAGGGACGGTGAAATTCTGAAAAGGAGAAAAATCTCTAAGAAAAGAGAAAATTGTGGGTTCAACTCACAAAACAGCCCCTCCTTAGTACTTCTCTTCCATCAGCAGAAGGTCCTAACAGAGGACAAGTGAGGGTGGTGAGGCCACAGTGGGCTTATTACATGTTTGAAGCTTCTTGCTGTTGCCTTTTTTCCCGTAAGAAAGACCTAAACAGTGGAGAATGTAGAAAGACTATTTTTGTTCTCATTTTGTTTTTCAGGTATAGAAATAATAGAAACATTATTTCCATCTTTCCCACTTCTTCATGTACCATGTGAATGATACTTTTTTCTAAATCTTTTGTTAAGGACTTCCTTCAAAACCCAAAGAAATTCATAGAAAGATTTATATGACAATAGACCTTTATGGGACTTTAGTAATTTCTTAAATGGGCATGAGTGCTGTTCCTTGGGACAGAGTGGTTTTCTCCCAAACATTTTTTTGTTAGATTTCTGAACACTGGCACTTCCCCTCTAAATGGCACTGAAGAGAACAAACAGAAAAAATGCAATTTTATCAGTTACTGAATCGTGGTGCCTTTTACTCTATTTGTTGTGTCTGATTGCTATTTCATATACCACCAACACAGTATCTCCAGCTCAATGCAATTTAATTTAAATTCAATTCAAAAATGAAGGTAAGACTATGAGCAACAGAAGCGAAACCACACTTGAATTAATCAAGATTAATACAATGATAATGAATAAATCTGTTAAACTAAACAGAAGTTATATGTGAGATTGTGAAATATCTCTACTATTTTAATTTTATCTAGATCTATTGGGAGGCCATTTTCCAGACAAATCATACACCATCCTTTTGGGGAAAAAAAAAGAAAAAGAAAAAAAAAACCTCACCTGAATTCTGATTGGGTTTACTACTTTCTTGGTGATTGCACCTGGTGACCTCAGCCGTATGGCTTCCAAAATGCACCATTTAATAAAAGGGAGCTTCTTAAGGTCCTCTTCAGAGACTTCTATTTTATCTCTACCTGTTGTGGCATGAGAAAGAAGATGCCATGTAAAAAATAGATTTCACACTTGTTTTGATACATGCTGATATGTCTTGCTTTAGACCCTCTGATAGAAGGTCTATCTCAAGACTTTAAGGTCTACCTATCTCAAGACTTTGAGGTCTACCTCAAGACTTTAAGACCTTGTTTACACCCAGAAATTTTCTTTATATTTCAAAGTAAATAAACAGACCAAAATCAGTACAATTTAAGAAAAGCCACTGAAGATAATAACTCTAAGGCAGCTGTGGATATGGCATTTTTCAGAAGAGGCCAAACAAAGGCCATCTTGGAAGTTAGGAGTCCCTGTACTTTTTCAGGACTTTGGTAGGACACTGCATGGGAATCTCAGGGACTGAAGACACCAAGATGGGGAGTCAAGGTTGGGCTCTTGGGCTGTGTTAAGACTACCAGATAAAACAGGGCCAGGAGAAAGGCTTAAGCACTGGTTCGTGATTATCCTTACTGGTTAATTATTGACATGTTCCTTGACGTGGTTTTGACCCATGTCAACTAAGACTCTTCCAAGAAAGTCTAAGCATTGTTCAGGGGACTGCAGATGGGAGTGACTGCTCCCAGTAGGTGACTGTTTTTTGAGGGAAAGAGATTAGTCATGTGGGGGTGAATTATGCTGGAGAAACTGGCCTCAGATGAAAGAAAAGACAACAGTTCCTGACCTGATTTTCCACAGAATAGCTGTAAGTCTGGTGAACATCTCACTGTGAAAAGCAGCTGAATTGAAAGCGTTCATCTGACCCTATCACAGAAGCATGAAAAAGGCACAAGACTGCTTAATACAAATCTAGGTCTAAATGATAGGTGTGGAATGAAGAGATAGGTACATACAGTTCTTTTTCTAGCTCCTTCTGCTAACATCAAAGGTGTGTTTGCTTGAAAATATGTCTTGAGCACATGCTGAGTAAAGAACTCAAAGCTGGACTCCATGTTATCAGTCGTACCCTTAGCAGCAACATCCATTGTTCCCAGCCATTGACCAAGTGTGCCGTGTGCTGGGCCAACACAGAATAAATCATTTCCAGGTTCCAGAAAGACGCGATCGGATTTATTACCTGCTTTGCCAAACACAGAAGCCAGGTCTTCCATGATTTTCTTGTAAATGGAAGGATAAGAGAGTATGAAAACAAGGGTCCAAAATGCGACCTAAACAGAGATGAAAGTACTTTAAATCAGAAATATGGAACAGAATTAGAGTATCTTTGTAGCAAATCACAGAGGCAGGTGAAGACATTTTTACTTTTTTGGATGTGCCAGTCGTTGAGATGCACGGGGAGCTGTGCTTCCAGGGTAAATCCAGATCTAAGGGCTCAGATCCTGGGAGATTAGGTCTGTGTACTTATCTTCAGTGAACATTATATGGCTTTGGCTTTGAGTGTTGATACACAGAGTCCTTTCTTTAATTTCAAATAACTAGGTGTTAAAATGAATTACTAAATCATTGTGCGTGATTAGATTTAGCTGCATGAATGGAAGAAAAATTAAATAGTAAATGCCTACTAATATTAGCAGAAATGAGGTTAAATAATTTGCAGGGCATTGTCACAGTGAGTCACACTAAAATGGGCAGGAAAAGTTTTAATTAACAGCAAAACAAGCAGTAGTATATCCCCTTTAGAAATAATTTGCTAACTGATTATGCAATGAAGTTGAAAATCAAGAAATTTAGGAAAGGAGAAAATCCTCTTAAGTAGGGTGAAGCCAGAAGGACTCGCAGCACTGCCAGGAGTCTCTCTCCTCTTGCTGAGCTAGCGGGAGATGCAGTCTGCATGCGCATCTGGTCGTGGGCCATCTGTGCTGGTGAGGGATGAGAACTCTTACTGTTCTTTCCCAAACAGCCCCACGTGGATGCAGCCCTCCTTCTGCAAAACAAATCTGGTAGCTTAGTTTTCTCGTACGGCACTTGGACACTGTGGCTTCTCTCCATGGGCTGTGGAGGGATAACTGAATTGTTTCAGATAAAAGGGTTTAATGCGCTTGTAAAAAATCCCCTTGGAAGGTGAAAGGCCTTTTTTCATCATTCCAGTCACCAGAACAGCGGTTGTGACTATTCTGAGAAACCACGAAATATCTGTATGTCTATTTACAGCTGAATATTACAGAAGTAAGTAATGATAGTGTTGTGGAAGGAATGTCAGTTATCCTGATAACAGACAGCAAGCTATGCCTCTCACTTATACCAACATGTGAATCCACAGAAACCTCACTGAAATGGATGAAAATCCTTTAGGGTAAATTGTAGTAATATCCAATCTACAAAAAACATAGATATATCCATTAGGAGTACATATAAAAATAAATCACTATCATTTTTTTCTAAATCACATCTGTAACGGACATAGCCGTGCTGGGAAGAGCTTAGTAGTCATGGTAAATAAAGGATGTTTTTGCTGCTATGGATTTTTCATCTGAGAAATTCCTATAAATGTCTTTGGTCAGCCTAAGCCGTGTTACATATATTGGGCTTATTAGCATACTATCTATATCATTAATCTGTCAAATCCATTTCTAACATAGACAAAACTTGAGCGGCACTAGAATCAAACTAATGTTTTTCTTCTCCTGAAGCAACACTGGCATTTGTACAGCAGATCGCCCAAAGTGAAAAAGCCAAATTCACTCAAGGATTTACACACAGATGAAGTTACTCTACATTATGGTTTTTATATTCTTTACAATTGCACCAGGCTATTTAAAATAGTCTCTACTCTAATACAGCCACAGTGCTTCAAAATAGAGTTAAATGCTCTTCACAGCTTAAGGCTGGGATCTTAATAGCTATGAGACATACGTTCCCAAAATGTTATGATAGGGGACAGCATAATTTAGGAAAAATACATGAAGAGCTTTTCTTGTTGTTGCTTCTGTGACATTGCAGCCTGGGTATATTTGTAGTGATGCGTGTGGGCGTGATAATCCCTTCTTTGGAATCCACGCAGTGTGTGTGACCTCTGGTTCAAAGTCCTTGCTTCCCAAATACAGGCTTCTGAACAGGGTAGAGAGAAGGTGTTTCTGATGTACTTACAGGGACAGCATTTGCTTGGGAAGCCCAGAGCATTAGGAGACCATAATTAGGAGCTAGATGTTTTCCTTGCAAGTTATCCAGGAGATGTTGCAGTAGTGTCTGTTATAAATAAAAGATAATAATGTGTATTTCCAAAAGTATATTAAAATCTAGTTTAGGGTAGGGCTTATTAGAATTCAAGGATACAACGTAAGACTAGTTTCTCAAAGAGAAGTAATGTTAGTTATGGTTTCTTGCAGTCGCAAAGTAGAGATAACAGCTGTTCAGAGAAAGTGAGACTCACTCACAGGCAGAGGGCCAGAAGTCAATGCACCACGTGAATCCCTACTTAATACTTGCGCTGCCTTCCATTTTCTTAAAGTTTTTAGGGGATTTGGTTTCCTCACTCCCTATTTTTGCTTGGATGTGGAAAAAAGAAAAAAAGAAATCTCTTTTTTAATTCCTGCTCTACTTCTCTAAAGAACCTGAAAATGGGACTGAAGAAGTTGAATGAATGGATATGAAAAAAATGTTCTCTCTGTTCTTGCCAAAAAGATGCTTGTTATGAAGAGGTGGTCTGATATATCAGTGAACTCCCTTGTTTCAGGTGCTTTGTTAGTGACCTAACCAGTGACTTCAATGGCTTGATACCCTTTGAAACTATAGCAACTGTGTCATGTTTTAGGATCAGCTTTTGTTTATAGTATTTCCTTAAATACAGGACAACCACTTGTTCAAGGCAAAGCTTCCTGTCCACTTTTCAGAGGGGAAACGGCTGACCTTGAATAAAAATGACCGTTCTTTTTTCCAAATTCCCACCCAATCTAAGACACCGAGTTCCTCCGCCTTCTTAGCTCCCACCATGCCCTCTCCAGCCCTCTCTTTCTTTCCATTATTCTGGTTTATTTTATGAAAGAAATTGTGGTATGTAAAGCTTTTAGGGTCTAAATAAAACCTGGTTTGTTTAATGATCTGTTCTATAATCATTCGGTAGATCAAAATTCCCAGGCCAGTCTGCCCTCACGTTTGTCAGCCGTATAGACGGAATTCCTGCCATAGCTAAGGAGAATAACCAGGGGGACAACTTATCACAGCTTTGACACAATCAATATTTAGGGTACTTGGCTTCTAATCCAGTAATCTGTTATTTTCTACTAGTCTGGCTGCTCGAGGATTTACTCACTCTACACCAGGGTTTAAAAATAGCACATGTAAGGTTTTGAAATTTCACAGCGCGGTGCCCTCAGAGAAACAACTGAAGAGATCTTTCTCTCACCTCTTCCAACTGCTTACTGCAACCGCGATACCGGAGGCTGGCGATGGGTCATAGCTCTGAACCCTTGGCTTAAAATTCCACAGAGGAAGACATCACTTCTCAGAATTGTAGGAAATAAACTAAATTGAAGAGTAAGACCCAAAATTACGGGTCTGTTCTAATGTAGGTGACAGCAATACTGGACAATGAAGGTACAGCTATCAAAGCTGACATATTTGGCTTATTTCTTCCAGCATTGAAATAATTCCTGCGCTCCATTGCTTGTCAGAATATACAACGAAGTCATCTTATTTCATAGCCTTGGATGTTTACCTTGGATGCAGTCTCTGAAGGGTTGGTCCTTTCAGCGTCTGACACTACTTTCTCAAATAATTTTAGAAGCCATTTTTTGGATTTAGACCAGTTCCTGTAAAGAAAAGCAGCAAACATGAAGTACTTAACTGAGGCAGCACAAACCAACATTTCCTTTTCCATGAGAAGGACTCACTGGTTTCTTTCCAAAAGCCCCTGGGCAGCAGTCAGTTGATGAATAGTCAAGCGTCAGTCTGACTGACAGTAGTGTTGACTGACGTGAAGAGCAGCACATCTCAGACCTTCAACCTGGCCAGACCTCATCTTGCAGCCAGGACCCGTGACTGCAAGACTCCTAAACTTTCATGTTTTTCCACTATAGGATTTCACTGTGGATTTTGACAGATTGCTTAAGTCAATCTTTTCAAGAATTACCCCTCACTAAGAAAATAAAGGCCACATTTTTAGAGCATTGTCAGTTCTCTTCAGGGTTTGGTTGCCTCTACCCAAGGTCAACTCTGTGACAGTGCAGCTGTGTAACCTGGGATTGGTCTGCTGAGAAAACAGCTAAGGTGTGGGGAAGAGTGGAGATGCCTCGCTGGGGACCCCCTCAGCTTGGGGATCATATTTAGGCTCAGGCCTTTACCCAGTTCTGCTGCTCCTGACTGGTCCAAGCTGGACCCTGTCTACCTAAGCAAGGTTGTTTCTGCTTTATGCCAGGAATATGCATGAGATGAGGTCAGAACTGCTCTGAAGCACCTAGCTGAAAGCCTGCCTGACCCAAGGGCACACCATCAATAGACACAGCGTATCATCCTCCAGGGCAAATGTCTCTCACAGTTGATATCTCAGCAAGCAAAATGCCTGTAATGGACACCATCATGTGCATCATCTCCACTCCGTTACCTCAGGAAGCACTCGGGTAGCTGAGAAGCATATTCGAAGTCCTCATCGTACTTCTGAAAATGTTCTTCAAACTCCTTGATTTCACTCTGACTTGTCGGGCAGATGCCTTTTCCAAACAAAGTGTTCACCACTGCTGGATACATGACGTGCCTGCAAGGACAAGATCCCCACAACTTACAGGCCATAGCAAAGCTGTTACAGCAGTTTTAGGTCAGGATGCAGCGTGTTGAATTGCCAACACTGGAAGTGCAGGACTCAAGCCCCACACCAGTCTGGAAGGGCTGGCACAAGGCTCCTACCTCACCCACACCCTTATCCCAGATTTTAAGCAGAGGCTGGGAGACACATGGACCTCAGGCTAGTCCTCTGCCTGTGGCTGAACTTCATCAGTTAGTGTTTGGTCACTTGAGCTGTGGCAGAAAGGCTCTGGGCACTGAGGTCCCCTTCTCCCCGTTAACCATCCCTCTTATTTCAGGTTAGCCCACGTGGACCTTCCGGGCATGGCACAATCCCTTCTGCAGCCAGACACCCTGAGAAATCCTTCCTCTGCCTGCAGCTTTGCTGGACTGAACAATGCCTTTTTTTGTTTTCTTTTTGTCTCACTCCTTCCTTGTTTGCTCCTCCATTATCCTGCAAACTCTGAGCTCCTTTCCCAGGCCATGTCTCCTGAGCTCTTCACCTCCGAGAAACCCTTATGCAGTCTTTGCTGGGTTCCAGCTACTGCTAAATATACATTTCAAGCAATAGCTCTTTCACTTTCTTGCTTTTTAAAAGATCATAAGGGAGATGGAGACACCTGCTGGCTTTACGGATTTAATTTTGAGGCAGCTAAATGATTATGCAGGGCACTGCGTTCCAATCCTTTTACCCTGCCTTGTTTGGCAAAATTCCCCAGCTAATCCAAATTACAGCAATGACAGGTGCTCAGGGGTTTAGCTGCAGTAAAAAGTTGTATTTTAGCTGTATTATGCAGGAAATGTCAGCAAAAGACAACCTGGACGTGAGATCGTAGAAATAGGTGCAAGGCAAAGGCAACTGTAGTCCTTATGGGCAGGCAAGATCGAGGGGTGATCAGGAAGGAGGAGGAGGAGTTAAAAGCTCTGTTATTGTCACATTAAACTGTCAGTTAAGGGTTATTTTTACATGAAGGATAAAGTTCTGGCAGCAAAATTAGTTGCAGAAGTCTTCTTTAAGTTTTAGGCCAGGCTTGGTCCAAAACATCCAGGGAAAGTTTTCATCCTACTGAAGAACAAACATTTTGACTGTTTGTAAGTTCTTTATAAACACGTGAAGCTTTTATCCCATCTTTTGGGAAACAGGGTTTGTTGGAAAATGCAGTGTTTTCTTTTTTCTTCCATAATAGGTAATTCAGATGTTTCTCCTAGCTAGGAGAAACATCTTTAGATGAAACCCTGTGATCCACCTGAAGCTGTGAAGCTGTGATGAGGATCCTGACACAGCTTTTCTACGACTTGTGAGCCTGAGCTCCATCTCTGCTCCCAAATAGGATACCCACGCGTTAGAGATGTGCTGCAAAACTCCCTTACCTTACCAGGTCATTGAGGTCCCCCGTGCCCTCTGTGCCCAGGTGTGCCATGTGCTCATGTAGTTCCTTGCACAAAGGGCCTGTGAACATGTGCAAGTTAGAAGGACCCATTTTTCCCTTCATCATGCTGTAAAGGTTACCATGGTTCTGATAAAATGCTTCTGCAGGGACGGAAACTAAGTACAAAAAGAAACAGAAACATATGGAAAGTAGATGAAGTAGATTTTCAATGAAAGGTAGAGTGAAAACTTTTATACCTAACTCGTGACTCTGATTTAAATGTCTTAACCCTCATTTTCCTAGAATGAAATTCCCAGAAAGCTTCCTTCTCATTCTGTAAAGAATTTGGTGAGCCCTTTGCTTCTACCAGTCCGTGTAACATCTTCCTGCCTCATGAAACTTCAGCGCCAGAATCAACAATCCACAGATTTCCCCCCAACTTCAGTGCAGGTGTACAGAGATGTGCACAAAACTGACTGAAATGAAAAATAAATAATCCAAGAAAAAACAGTTTGGTTCTTCACGCTACAGTACATCCTCTCAGCTGTGCCAGGAGAGGCTGGGAGCGCTGGAACTGTTCAGCCTGGAGAAGAGAAGGCTCAGGGGGATCTTAGCAGTGTGAGTAAATATCTGGTGGTGGAAGTAAAGAAGATGGGGTGAGGCTCTTCTCAGGTCAGGAGGCCATGGCCACAAATGGGAGTACAGGAGATTCCACTGAGACACAGGAAAGTTTTTATTGTGAGGGTGGTCAAACACAGGAGCAGGTTGCCCAGAGAGGTTGTGGAGTCTCCATCCTTGGAGATACCCAAAACCCAACTGGACACAGCTCTGGGCAACCTGCTGTAACTGACAGAGCTCTGAGCAGGGGCTTGGATGAGGCGATCCCCAGCGGCGCCTTCCAGCCACGGGGATTTGGTGAATCTGTGATTTAATCTCTCTGCCAACTTGCATCTCTCATTTCACAGTCCAAAATTGCCAAACTGCTCAAAGTAATTCCTGCCGGTGCAATTCCACGTGCGTATCAGCGTATGAGCTGATGGAGCATGCCACTGGCGATGGGACAGATACCTCTTCCCTTTCTAATGACTGTTGTACTACAGGGTAACAACTGATTATTGCTACAAGCTAATTTTCAAATTAAGTGATAGGACAACATACTGTTGCTCCAAACCTGTTGAACCTAGTCGGAGTGTCAAGCCTCAGAAAAGGAGCTGATCCCAAACTGGGGTTGCTCGATGATAAAAGCAGTAACAGTCCCTGGTTGAGAAACCTTTGATCCCTTGAGACTGAATCCAAATCGCTCAGCAGGCTTACAGTGCTGGATCCACAGGAAGGAATTTCATTTCTCCTTAATTTTGTTACATGGTCATGGGGTAAGATAAACATTTAAGGCATGATGAAAAAGCCAATGGGCTTTGGATTGGGCTTTAATGTTTCTGGGTAACTAGATTTAATTTACATTAAAAAAGATGTAGGTCTTACTTACCTGCGTTCTCGACAGCTTGTTGTACTGCCTGTTCAAAATTTAAGTCTTTAGAATTAAAAAATGCTTCAGCTCCTTCTTCCTCAGTCACAAAAGTAAACCGTTTTCCCAGAGCGAATATTGTGAATACGGGCCCGTGCTGGAACAAAGAAAGATTTCACGTGACTGTACTGTCAACACATTTGACGGGGGTCCCCCCAGCACTCCAGTGCTGCCCAGAGGTCGGGGGGACACCTGGTCCTTCCTGCTCTCTGTACGCCCTGGCTCAGAAGTGCACAAAGATGAACATGAATCAGACCAAAATTTGTAGATGTACACACCAGAAGGGAACATCGCAGGGGCCTGCCTGACCTCTTGCACAGTAGAAAAGATTCCTTCTCTGAGATTAATATTTTATATTTGGATTACAATACAGTTCAAACAATACAACCCACCTGGATTTCAAGAACCCAAGTGACAGATTATCTACTGCGTCCCTTGGCTGCCATAGCAAAGTGCCCACATTGGAAAAATCCATAATCCTACCTATTTCAATCTACATTTTTAAACAAAAACTCTCCACTCCATCTTTTTAATATTTTTTTTTAATTTTCTGGTTTAAAGGTTGTGCTAATACCAACAATTTCTTTCTTGTACAGGTTTTGAAAGATTAATATCAAAATAGCTAACAAGCTTTGAGCAGAATAGATGGAGTTTGTTGAGACACATTCAGGGAAGGGTTTTGATGCCATAAATCATTCTTTTGTTTTCTCTTAATCTAATATCCTAGAGCCCTCTCAAAACTTTCAGCAATAAGTATTGGCTTCTGAATTCCTACCTTATGAAAAAGATCACTGATATTTGTAGATACTGTAAACTAGCAAATGAATGTGTAGTATCTACTGGCTGTCAGATTTAAGGATAAAAATCAAAATTAGGAAATGAAGCATCTTTAGCATCTTTTTCTTAGTGAAGGCGATTTCTGCTTACAGTCAAAAGCCTTGGAAATCAAAAGCCCAGCACCTAGTTACATGCACACCACCGTCTTTTAGCAAAAGTTACTGTACATACGGAAAGGTTTGGGGCTTTCATAAAGTCTGTAGACACATTAAGGAACTTGATTTTCTTTTCCAGGTTACATTGCTGCCAAGGGTGAGAAAAAGTTTTCTGTGGATCTGCTTGGATTACTAAACAGCCTTGAATCCACCTTGCTCACATGGTTTATGCCACTGACTTTAACCATTTCTTTTGTTGTCTGCATTGTAAAGCCTGCTTGATCAAAATCTCTTTGAAGCCAAGGAAAAGACTCCTCTTGACATCAATTGCAGTTTGATTGTGTCCTTCAACCGTAAATTGTTAAAGAAAGAATGACTGTTTAAACTCCCTGGGTGATAAATAAAATATTGTTTTAATGATAGGTAAATTGCTACGGTTGCTTTTTTATGGATAACAGCATGTCCTCATCATCAGGCTGGATAAAAATCAATGAATTTGTACTGTGTTTGTTTTTAAATCAGATGTTTAAAATTTTAAATTAACATTAAAATGTACTTAAACTAATTTTAAAATAAAATTTAATATGAACTAATAGTAACCTGCAATAGCACTTAATTATTCAATTAAGGTCGCACTCAATTAAAGATTGGAACACTTTCTTTTCGATGATTACATGGGAGCAAGATACCTAAGCTCCCGTTATAGACAATCGAGATCGAGTCTATGTGGTCTGGGGAGCAAAAAACCCGATTAATCTGACCAGCTACCGCACACCGCTGTTCGTGAAGGTGAGCTGAACTGCCCGCAGACTCCACAGAGAGGACTGACTATGTGTCCACTGACCATCAATCTGTAAAGCCTGGATGTCTTACTTCTCTGTAAACACCGACGCAAACAACCTGGTTTTGAACATCATCCAATTTACCACCATCTATTTAAAATAATTAAAATTGAACCAGTATTAAAGTAAAAAAGCTCCATAAAGGACCTCCAAAACAAGTCAGATTAGTTGAACAGCACAGTGATGGTGGATATTCAAAGACACTTTCAGAAAGCAGAATTTTGTGTCCAAACAGAAAATTACAAATAAACATTTTACCTGATAAATTAAATGTAAAATTACAGTACAAAAAAAAGGTTTGAGGATCAAACTGCTAATGGTAATCCCCACCTCCAATAATAAAGACTTTTCCAAACATAACAGAAGTCTCCAGTGTGTTGCTGAGCCTGATAGTTCAACAAGGCCAAGTGGAAGGTCCTGCATGTGGGTTGGCACAATCCCAAGCACAACTACAGGCTGGGTGAGGAATGGATTGAGAGCAGCCCCGAGGAGAAGGACTTGGGGGTGTTGGTTGACAAAAAGCTCAACATGAGCCGGCAATGCGCGCTTGCAGCCCAGAAAGCCAACAGCGTGGCCAGCAGGTCGAGGGAGGGGATTCTGCCCCTCTACTCTGCTCTGGTGAGACCCCACCTGCAGTACTGCGTCCAGCTCTGGGGGCCCCAGTACAAGAGAGACATGGAGCTGTTGGAGCGAGTCCAGAGGAGGCCACAAAGAAAATCAGAGGGCTGGAGCACCTCTGCTATGAGGACAGGCTGAGAGAGTTGGGGTTGTTCAGCCTGGAGAAGAGAAGGCTCCGGGGAGACCTTACAGCACCTTCCAGTACCTGAAGGGGCTACAGGAAAGCTGGAGAGGGACTGTTTACAAGGGCATGGAGTGATAGGACAAGGGGTAAGGGGTTTAAACTAAAAGAGGGTAGATTTAGATTAGATATTAAAAAGAAATTCTTCCCTGTGAGGGTGGTGAGGCCCTGGCACAGGTTGCCCAGAGAAGCTGTGGCTGCCCCTGGATCCCTGGCAGTGTTCAAGGCCAGGTTGGATGGGGCTTTGGGCAACCTGGTCTAGTGGAGGGTTTGGGCCTGGCCATGGCCGGGGAGTTGGAACTGCATGATCTTTAAGGTCCCTTCCAACCCAAACCAGTCTGTGATTCCATGATTCTATAAATGCTCAAGGTGTAAAGAAACCAAGTGGGGAAGGAATGTGAGTTATCAATTCCATCAGGTATAGACAAGTCCCACCCTGGAGCCTTTCAGGCTGCAAGTGATGGACTGAGACCTTGTTTCAGAGGAAGTATTAAGTAGAATAGACTTAAACAAGTGCCAGGTAAATCAGCAATAAATATTTCACTTCAAAATTCTACAGGAATTAAAATACAAAGTCACAGAACTGCCTACTATGATCTGTTAAATCACCCTCAGGGATAGGAAGACTGACAGGCAGTCATCATGCCTTTCTAAAAGCCTCCCAGGAGGACTTGGGAAGCCTCAAAGAGTCATCCTAGTACTCAGCAAATTTTTATAAGTGTTAGTAAAGACCAGAGTTAGTAGTTATTAAACAGGACGCACTGGAGAAGAGCCCTGTACAGCTTTTAGGAAGACATAAGGATGTGTGGCCTTAAACATATTCCTAATTCATTCCTTAGAAGAAAGAATTAAAAGTTTGCTCATAATCTGGAGTCATTTGGGAGTCTAAACTATGAGGACACCTAGAAACACCACAGATGAAGAAGGCCTAGAAGAATAACATTCTGAAATGACCCCAAGATCTATTATACAAGTGGTAATACCTAATTTAGAGCTCTCATCTTGCTAGGAAAGGAGCAGAGAAAGGACAGCAAATATCTAAACCCATCCTGTGCTCACACCTTCAATGTGATGTGCGTCTCTGCCCATTCCACCTCCACAGGAGCTAAGAAAGGCAAAGGGGTGGACAGCAAGCATGAACGAAAGTTTCAGTAAAAGGAGGCTAAGTGGACTTAGATCCCCGATCCTGGAGAGGTGAAAAGAGGACAATTATTCCCAGTTTCCCATAATGTAAAAGCTAACGGGCACCTATTAGAAGCTGGTTTAAAACCAGACAGAATGCTTTCTTCATATGGTTCACAGTTAAATTACGGATTGATTGCTGTGGGATGCTGTGAAGCCAGAATTATACACAGGGTAACAAAAGAGATTAGGTTGTCCTAGTCAGATCATCTGGATACAAATTCCAGCCTAAGAAGTTCCTAAACTGTTGATGGCCGGGAGCTTGGAAGGAAAAGCAGAAGGCAGCATACTCTCATCTGGGTGTGCTCCTTACACCCTGTGACTGAGCATCCACTAATAGCTGCTATTCAAGACAGACACCTGAATAAAGAGAGTTTTCATCTGTCCTGGTATAATTATGCCGATGTTCTAACGTCATGAAGTCAGCTACTGGAACAAGCTGTCACGCAGTTCTGCATTTACCATCGTTGTGTTATGGGCAGGTACCAACGAAGTGCGGGCATCGCCTGCCAACACTGCGTCCCAGTTTACTGCTCTCTGAAACAGTGATGAAGGAGACCTGATAATATAGAGAGATACAGAAAGCAAAATAAAAATCCTGTTAGGATTTAGGGCCTCTGATGCTGCTTTCACTCATGAAAGCTCTGTTTTTTCCGAAGACTGTGAAACTCCACCCAAAACAGCAGTACCATGACAAGGCACATCTTAGCCTATGTGAAAGTAACACTCCAGGGAACTAAACCTTCAGAAGGACATTCTCCAAAATCCCAAAGGAAGAAAATCAGGGAAACAGCCATTTTTCCCAGGGGCGCTGCCAGGCAGGGAGCAACCACTCTCAGCTGAGAGCTGCAGTTGTGCCAAGACTCACGCTGGGAGCTAGGTGCACCGGGCTGGTTTTCTCTCCCTTGGCATCCACGCACACATGGGTTCAATGCCATGTCCCCTCTCTATCTCAGGACGTTAGCATTTTGGTCTTCTGTGCATGGGACCAGGGTCACAGACCATTCAGTCTTCAGAAATGCCCCACCAGAAGCCTTGTCCTTCTCTCCAGCCCGTTTGCCCTCCACTAAACCTCGTGCAAGATGCGTGTCCCTTGCCACGGAACCCAGCGAGCCACCTCTCACGCAACCGCACACAGAGAATAAGGTTGAGAGGCATCTAGCTGAGTCCTGAGACATGGCACCATGTCCCAAATGCAATCAACACACTGAGAGCCATAGATGGATCCACAAGTCCATACAACAGTGCAGAAAAATCTCATGTGCTTAACTGAACTTTTCTTGTTAGTGTAATTAGCAAACTGATGAGAAGCACTTGAAATTCCTTATTAACTCTTATCAGGTTTGCCAGACAAAGTGGGGAACCACATCCCATGCTTTGAACCCCTCGTTAGGCAGCACTAGCTGTATTTCATGTTGGATGGTGGCTCCAGTTACCCACCCTGCTCATCCCAGACCGCCTGCAGAACTGCTTTAACCAGCCAGGCAGCTTTAGGAGGGAGAGGCGGTATCTGCTATTAGACCAGAGATTAAATATTTTATTAGAACAGAGGATCTTTCTTTTCTTAGACCCACTGATGACACAAAGGGAAAAACACTTCTTCCAGCCCACGTCTTCTTCTGTAGGAGGAAAACAGAACCAGCGAACTTGGCTTGAAGTGCAGGTTGGAAGCAGTGGAAGTCTGGTGTGTTACTCCAGGGGCTTGAGAGAAAAAGCAGTGAGGGATATACACAAAAGGGACAATAATAATCTAACTCTGTAAGAGAGAAAAAGAAATGAGTGTCACTTTGACAGACTGAAGGATTAGTCCAAGGGAGGAATTTTCTAATTGTGAATTGTCTCCCCGAAGGTAATGGCCCTTCCGAGCTGGCAAAGTTTCGCACTGCCCAGAGGCTGTTTCTGCACTAACTTTTACGAGGGCAGCTTGCTCGTCCTAACACCACTTAACCCTGTTGTGGCATTGTTAAGGAGCTGGAAATTATGGCGGGTGCATTTTGCAACCCTTGTCACGCCTGTTAATGACCCCTTTGGCAGCAGCACCTGTTTCCTTTGGCTGCGCTACGCTGCAGCGCCTGCTGCTTTAAAAGGGAGCGGGCAGGAGAAGGCTTATCTGTCCTGTGGGAGGGGGGGAAAAAAAGATGTGTCTGAGGTGTTTAAGGAGAGGAAGGGGAGAGCAGGAGAGGAGCCCTCGCCAGGGAGATGGAGGCTGCTGGGATGATCGTGCTGCAGGCAGGCAGCCAGCCTGGGGTGATGGATGGAAAGGTCCCTCTTGGCCCGGGGGTATCGCGGGGAGAGGACGCAGCTCATAACGATGCTGAGTTGCTGGACTAAGAAAAAAGTCCAAAGAAGGATCCTATCTGCAAACACATGGTAAAGAGGAGATACATAAGAAAGCCTTCTCTAACTGGTTTGCTTTATTTCAAGTTTTCTCCCGTTGAATGTATTTCTTGTTCTAGTTTCTGTCCCAACCAAACCTGGGGTTTATAAAGTCCTTGAGGTGTTTCTGGTATGTTCTGATGTGGCAGCTGCCATAGCACCACAAGCAGCCTAAAGAGTCTCCAGGCAAATGAACATCAAAATGAACAGACCCAGAGCTACTAAGTTTGTGTTTATACTTCAATACATTCTGTAGTATGTAAAAGTTTTTCTCATTCAATCTGTGAATGAACCCCCAAAAAGGACTCATCTGTCAGGTTTAGTTTAAAATTTTGTCAAAGAGGTTTTGCTAAAAGCTTCCTGGGAAAAAAGGCAACTAAAGTAAGCTTAAGTCACGGTGGAACATCTGTCCCCAAAAGGGATTGCACTGGAAAGGACAGTTTGGCATGCTGCTTTGACCTGGTTGCCACCAGGATATCTTTTCAATAGAACAAGGAGGTTGTCTCACAGCCTCGTATCAGAAGAGGCAAAGAAATATTATAATTGTTTTCAGCCTGGAGAAAAGGCAGCTCTGGGGAGATCTAATTGCAGCCTTCCAGTACCTGAAGGGGCCTACAGGAAAGATGGAGAGGGACTGTTTATCAGGGAGTGTAGTGACAGGACAAGGGGTAAGGGGTTTAAACTAAAAGAGGGTCGATTTAGATTAGATGTTAGAAAGAAATTCTTTACTCTTAGAGTGGTGAGGCCCTGGCACAGGTTGCCCAGAGAAGCTGTGGATGCCCCTGGCTCCCTGGCAGTGTTCAAGGCCAGGTTGGATGGGGCTTTGGGCAACCTGGTCTAGTGGAGGGTGTCCCTGCCCATGGCAGGGGGGTTGGAACTGCATGATGTTTAAGGTCCCTTCCAACCCAAACCATTCTGTGATTCTATGAGGCTTGATCAGTTAATTTCAAGGACTATATGGCATGGTTTCTGAAATAGGAGGAGAATGGACTGGGATGAGTTTTCTTCCAGTCCTACATATGTGCCTTAAGATGAATGAACAAATAACTGACCGTGGTACGCAGAGATGAAAGACACAGGAACGACGTAGCAATATAAGGTTGAAACCGGCCTGTTAAGCTCAAAGCAGCCAAGGAACTCCAGATCGTACACACGAGCTTACTCTACAGTGCACCCAATGTGCTTTAATACAAGACTGACAGCTCTTGATGTTCTTACACCTCATACCTCTAGCTGATTATACCTGAACACTTGCTTTCACTTAACACCAGGAGTTTAACAACCATGGCTGCAAAGAAGTACTTACAAATATGAAATCTAATAGTTCAAAATGAGAAAGAAAATTGTAAACATCCAGTAATTATTAATATTTTGTTTCAAATTTCAGGATGTTACAGTGCTTTCGCTTTTAGCTAGTTTTTGCAAGTAGTGGGCAGTATTGAACATTTGAAGCTGACTATATTGCATCAGTAGCAGGCGAAATCATCACTGAATGAAAATGGGAAGATGGGGTTTATGCCAGTTAGTATTAGCTGCCAGTTAGTATTAAGCATCGAATCTAAATTAATCATTTAGGCTCTAGCAGACAGACATAGAAAGGCATGTCCAGAGGGTAAATTTTCACACCCATCTTTCTTTGGTAAGTTTTTTAGGATGAAGTTGCCTGCCAAGCATGCCTGTGTCTCTCTTGAATGTTGAGGGACACCAGCTGGTACTCAGAAATCTTGCCTAACTTTAGGCACACAAATGGTCTCCTAGTCCCAGTGCCTGGCACAGGGCTTTCCACATTATCTGAAACCAAGATTAACACCTAGCCAGACTGCACAAGCAAAACAGCAGAGGTGCTGGGTCCAAACAGGATAATCACAGCACAGAGATCACGCCTGGATCGGATCCACAACTTTGTAACGTTACAAAGCCAGTCCTTCCCCAGCTAAACACTCCTGATGTTACAAAACAGGACAGGAAAGGAGCAAAGTTAACGCACAAGTTTCTCCTCGCCTTTCCGCTCGCAGGCAGCCACCCCGAGCACGCACCCACGGGCAGGCACGCTGCCACAGCCATTACCTTGCTTCTAGCTTGCTCTATAAACTCCAGAGGAGCTTTCCCGAACTGAAACGCAGCTCCAAACCAAGGGATCCAGCTCCTGATGCAAGGAGGGGAGCTCGGGTTCCTCAGCTGAAACAAAACAGCCTTGACAACAAGAAGTCCCAGGATTGCTGCCAAGAGCAGAGCAAGAGCCATTTTGCCTCTTCGCTGCTGCCGCAGCAGCTGCTCCGCCTGCCGCAGCACCCGGCACGGCCGCGCTGGCCGGAATTACCCGAGTCAATGAACAGGACCTCTTTAATCACTCTTTCCATCTGACCACTGCCATGGAGACAAGATGTCAAAGCACCAAGCAGCCCAGAGGACAAGCCCTTGTTTTGGAAAAGGCAGAGCCAATTCTCCTCTGCTCTGGGATGAGGACCAACTCTACTGCTTGCAAAACTGAGATGTTGCTGTGATAAATCCTTGAACTTTGTACCTGTTGCTGGAAGGATACCAAAGCAGCCAGGGCCACAGCCAGGGGTGCTGTGACAAAGCAGTGCGTGACTTTCTCTAGTTAAAAAAAAAAGATATTTTTTTGGCAATATCAGGATTACAAAGCAGAGAGGCTGTGATTTGCAGACATTTAGCTTTCAGCAAGGCAGACGGCAAGAAACTCTTGTGGGCATCACCTGAAGCAGTAAGCCTTATGAAAGGTATCTCTCACCTGTCTTAGATCACCTCATTAAAGGCTAGAAGTGTCTCCAGTGTCTGAGGAGCAGAGAAAGGGTTTGGAGGTTGAACTGAAAATTCAAAGCCTACTGGTGGTCCCTATAATATCACAGCAATATCAGAAGACAAGATTTCAGAGGGGTTGGACTGGTTTCTTTGTGTGTGCAGAAGTGGCACACCAAAATTATCTGCGGAATTTGTTAAGTATAAAAAACCCTAGTAAGTGCTCTCACAGCCTAAACCCACATGCCCTCAGCAAGTTTGAAGACAATACAAAACTAGAAGGAGTAGGTAGACCAGATGAGTGTACTGCCATTCAGAGGAACCTCAACAGGCTGGAGAAAAGGGCCAACAGGGACCTTATCAAGTTCAGACAAGTCCTGTTCCAGGTGAGGAACAGCCCCATGCACCAGTCCAGGCTGGGGACCACCTGGGTGGAAAGCAGCTTTGCAGATCTGGGGGTCCTGGTGGACACCAAGTTGAAGACGAGTCAGAAATGTGCCTTTGCATTCAACAGCACCCTGGGCTGCATTAGGAAAAGTATTGCCTGCAGGACAAGGGAGATGATCCTCCCCCTCTGCTCAGTGCTGGAGAGATCCATCTGGAGAGCTGGGTCCAGCTTCAGACTCCCCAGGGCAAGAGACACATGGACAGACTGGAGTGAGCACAGTGAAGTGCCAAGAAGTTCATAAAGGGGCTGGAGCACGTCATTTGAGGAGACGCTGAGAGAACTAGGACCATTCAGCCTGGAGAAGAGAAGGTTCAGGCTCATGTTTACCCATGTCCTTCCTTTCAAACCCCAGATCCTACCTAGTTCTGTCCCATTCTCTTCATATCTGCGCTCAAAAATCTTAGCAGAATAAAACCACACTGGTGTCTGTGTAAGAGGGGACCTGGACTGTGCTTGAACTTGTCCTTGTGTATTTTTATAATATTTCAATAAAAGTTTAATTCCCTTCCTATACAGAAATAGGTGCACAGACAGGAACCGTTGTACCTGTGCAGACAGGCAGTACAGTAAGAGTAGCACAGCAGAAATACACCTGATAGTAGGAAGTTAAGAGCTGTGAAAAACACATCCATGGCCTTCGTTAAGCATTCATGCTGAAATATATTGAGATGTTACCTATGTTGGTCATAGGTGCAGAAGAACAAGCCCAGATATGTCAACTGTGACAAGTGGGATGTGGATCTCCATTTTGCAATGGAAGAAACAGATAAATCACTTTTAACTGTGATATTACTACACTTCTGTGTTTAACTATCACAGATCTTTGTATGTTTATTTCCTGGTTTTATTTTATCCATTAAATTCTTTCTTTTCCTACAAAGAGGTAAAGTGATAAGAGAGTTAAAGGCCTTTTAATATTGAAGTATATTTTCATTATACGCACAGCCTGAGTAGTGAGTTTACAGTAATCTAGGTATACAGGTGAGACGAGCCCTCAACCCTGTGAAGGCATTCGTTAAAGGCTTTTGTGATTGTTTTAGATATTTTTTTTTTTTAGCTTCTGCTTCTGGGGCACGATTTGGTGAAGGACATGAAACTCTACTGAAAGGCCCTACTGTGAGGAGGACACAACCAGTGCGATGGTCACTAACAAGCTTTTCCTCAGACTAGGTCCTAGTCCTGGGCAGGTAATAGTTAATGGTCTTTCCAGTGTAAACTGATGCAGTCATCACTGATGGAAGCAGGTGAGGGGACCGGGGCAGCACACAGCCCTCCCAGCCCCTGCTGCTGTGTTTCCATCACATCTGAAGTCCATGCTCCCTCCCTGCATATGCAGCCTTTGATCAAACTGGCTTTGGACAGAAGCCAGAAAATGCTGTCTCACTGAAAACTGAAATAAATAAATAGGAAGGGTCCTCTCTGCTGGAACCGTTTCCCTCAGGATTTGGGGATAAATAAACTCCAGCTGTTTGCGGGACCTCCATGAGCACTGGCCCTTCGCTGCTCCATGAATCACAGAGATACCCACGCAAGTGTCCATCTCCAGGTCAGGCTTATTTCAAATATCCTGTGAGAAGAGAAAATTCTTCTTCACTGCCATCCCCAAATCAGTCTGGTTTAAAAAAAGAACTTATTTCCCCAGACTAAAAATGACCATAGGATGCTGCAATGTTATGGGGTTTATTTTAAGGAGGGATCTAGTTGTTGTTTTCCACCCCCTAAAGCATGGTTATAGAGAAGACAGAGACTGTCCCTAGAGATGTACATCTAAGGGATGAGAGGCAATGGACAAAAGGTGCAACGTGGGAAATTCTGACGGAATACAAGGAAAAAATGTTCACGAAGTGGGTAAGCACCGGAGCAGGCTGTGATTGAGAAATCCCCATCCTTGGAGGTTTTCAGAAAATGATCAAACAAGACCACGGACAACCAGATGTAGCTCTGAAGCTATCCCTGCTCTGAGCAGAGGATGGTACTAGATGACCTCTAGAGGTCCTCTCCAACCTGTATTATGAATCCATGATATACAGGCTGATAGCCAGTGGCACAAATTGACCCAAGCCTGGAGAAAAGCTATGGAGGGAGGTACAAAAATGCCAACAGCAGATTGCATAGATTATCTACAATAAGGCTCTGAACCACTCGTACCCTCAGTGCAGCCAGGCGTGTTTGCATTCAATTGCAATATGCCTCCTCCCCATTTTAATCAGAGGTTTGTCAGTAGTTTATGGCTGCATGAATTCTAATCCAAAGAAGGATCCAATTTAACATCAATGACTGGTGACCGACGAGATAAATTCATCTGACTTTAGCTGAATATTTCACCTGCAATGCTCCTTTCATTTGTCTGAATTGTTGTGACCGGGACCGCACACCAAAATGTGAGGCAGTCAGACAGGGGTGTGGGGAGGTACGCTGGGATAAGTTTCTGTGACCTAAAAAATCCTCAGATCCTCAGCATGAGGATTAGTGATTAATGGCTAATGATTAACTTAGTGATTCAGCTGAGCCTTAATGATAAATGAAAAGCTTCTCTTTAACAGCACATGGCTTACTCTTTTTTGTCATGATGAGAACCTAAATATGCCTGCCTTAATTTAAGAGAAATTAGGACTGGCACACAATTAGGCTGCTAGCCTTCAGCATGCAGCCAGGACAAGCTTTAAACTTTTCACGTACGGGGCTTTGCGCAGAGATGGGTTTGTGCCTGCCCAGGTTTGCATGCTCCTTGCTCAGACTGCACTGCTCTGTGCCTAATCCCCAGGAGATGTGAATTGTTACAAGAGCTCCAGCTCGGCATGGAGCTGTTGCTGCTGCAGCTTTCGTTAAACCAGATCTGGATCAATTCATCCGTCTCGGACGCCTGTGCAGCTGTTTGACACGGGGACGTGGTTTGGGGTTCCCAAGGCGCTGCTGTCAATGACATAAAGCAAACAGACCCCCACACGTGTTCTCATAATCTTGAGGTCTCAGTAATATATTTTTTTTAATGTAGATAATGGGCAAAATCGTGCGTGTGACTGCACCTGCACTGCCGGTTTCCTGGCAGAGGGTAGTGTTGGTGACAGACTACATTTCCCAGGAGCCTGTTGCACCGGAGTCTCTTATGTCACCGCACAAGGACCTTGCAGCTCTGCAGGAGGCACTTGAGCTGCTGCCGTTCCTGGTGCTGGCGCTGGAGAAACATGACCTTCAGCAATTTATCTCCAAAACGACCCAGAACGGAGCTGAGCTAGGGTCTGCTTTTGCTCCAGACCCTCGCAGGGTGGCTGGTTAGCCTTCTTTCATGTTAGACACTAGATGTCACCTGCAGAAGAAGAGAAGAGTTTGCCTCTGCCAGAGAGATGGCCCCGAGCCAGCAAATTCGCTCTGTCAGCCTGTGCAGCGGCTGTGGCAGAACTAGGTACAACTCACCGTGATTTTCCGAGAGGGAAGGGGGTCAAAATTTACTTACAGGGGGCAGGGGAAACTTCAGTCCCTGGACACCTCATTCCTCGGTGTTCGTTCCAGCTTTTTTGCTCCAGCAAATCTGTTTGTTTCACTCTGCTCGTTGTGACTTTTCAATAATTTAAGCCTTGCAAGTGTTTTATGCCACCTGACTGTGGCTGGAGGGAGGGGTTTTTCAGGTCAAAATCTTTGCCTCTGAGACCAATTTAAGCTTTGTGCTTGCTGGAAGAAAACTAAAGAGGCAGGAGGATCTGTTGCCTAAGTTAGTAGCAAGGGGCTGCCTTCTTCAAGAATTTGCTTTTCATAGGTAATGAAGGTTAATCAAAGAAATTGAATCTTACATATCTGGTTACTGTGGAGATGTCTGTAAAAATGGAGTAAACTGCTTGCTGAAATGCGGCAAAGCAGCAGCCAGGCATCTGTGCAGCACTTCTTTGTGATCAGAAACTTATTTGGAATATTTCTCATCATATTACATATAATTTCTACAAGCTCTTACAGGCTAATCTGTTGCATTGCTCTAACGATTTGTAACTTCTCGATCTTTGCTAATCCTTAAACATGACTATGAAATTTAATGCACAGATAATCTGCTGAGGCTTTGAGCATTCCCTTAGTACCTCCGAGTCCTGCTCTGGAAGGACCGTGTCGCGTGGTGTGTCGCTGAGGTATCGAACCAAAGACAACCCCAGCTCCTGGGCACTCGCCGCCTGGGTCAGGCTGGGGAGGTCCCTCACCCAGTGAGACACTCCTGGCCTGGAATTGAAATTAGGGGCAGCAAATATGTACCCATACTGTTTCAGGACCAGTCCTGGAAAGCTGAGGTGGAGGTGGACCACTTTCCCCGGCCACCAGTTATTTCAGTGAGAGAAATAACAGGCTGAACATGATTTGTGCATCTGCATCAGAAAAGCAGCGTGTTTTAGGGTGGCTTGTAGGATAGATTCAAGCATTGGAACAGGCTGCCCAGAGAGGCGGTGGAGTCACCATCCCTGGAGGTGTTCAAAAAATGTGTAGATGTGGCACTTCCGGACATGGTTTAGTAGGCATGGTGGTGTTGGGTTGACAGTTGGACTCGATGATCTTAGAGGCCTTTTCCAACATTAATGATTCTATGATTCTATAGATGCTCACATGCATGTATATCTGCATTATGATGGCCACTGTGGGGTTGTTCCTGACTGTAACGTGTGGTGCCACTGTGCTGGGCAGAATTGGAGAGACCACACGCTCAATAAGAGATTTGACTGATCTTTATTTAGGGGAGTAACTGGAACAGGATTTTCAGTCCAGAGTCTCTTGAAAAGTACATGTAATGCATAACAAATCTGCAAAAAAAAAAAAGGGAGAAAGACTTGGTGTTTGACGAGAATGTATTTTGGTTACTCATGCCCAGAGCCGCTTTTAAAAGATCTGGACATTAATCTCTTGTTCTCCACAAATCGCCTGCAGCCCTGTTGGGTACGGTCCCTGCTGCCTGCTGGTGCTTGCACGGTCCCCTTGGCCGCCTGGCCGGGGCCTTTGTGGCACAGATGTTACCAGCATGGTAGGTCTCCCCGCAGCTGCGCTCCGAGTCACATTTGTTCCCTGCTCTTTCTCTTTAGTGACATTTCCCCTGGATCTCACAAAAACTCGACTGCAGGTCCAAGGTGAAGCTGCCATTCATCGCAATGGAGCTGCCGCCGGCCAGGCGGTCCCTTACCGTGGCATGCTGCGCACCGCAGCGGGCATCGTGCGAGAGGAGGGCTTACGAAAGCTCTGGCAGGGAGCCACGCCGGCCGTCTACCGCCACATAGGTGATTAGCTGCTTGGGATGGGACAAGTTTGGTATGGCCTTCTGTGGCCAACCACCTTTGGGAGTGACCACGCTATGTCTTCTTGTACTTTAAATATATCTGAGAGGACTTCCTCAGTCTACCCTGCAATCCCACTTCGAAATATACGGGATTCTGGCTCAATATTGTCTTTCCCTCTCTGCCCATTCATTCACAGCCTTATTCTGGCTTCTGGGAAAATAAAATATAATTTCCCTGCCATCTTTGCAGGAAGGTCTTCAGTGCAAGCAGGCACTCAGAGTCCTTACAGCAATAAATATCTTTTATTTGAGGGAAGTGGGGATGGGCTGGGAAAAAAAGATAAGATTGCAAGCGCTAGGATGAAGAAATGCATTGGCTGTTTGGCCACAGGTAACAACTTTCTGTGTTTTACTTGGAAATCCTGTGACAGCAACAAACCTCAAAAGCACTTGTGGGAGGTTTTGTGCTGGGCACCAGCTGAGAGGGAAGCAATGTGGTCGCGTCTCCTTAGCACGTGGGCGTAAGCCGTGCTGCCTCTCTGGCTCAGCCAGAGAGATTCTCTGATGCTAAAAAGTTCTGTCTCTAGTATGGCTACCAGGCAGCCCCCTCGCTCTCCCCAGTTTGATCACAAATGTGAGAGCAGTGACCAGCTCACTCAGGTGAGCTCTGGAGTGGTTTACAACCAATCTCTTGACCTCTCTATCACGGGGTGACCTCCAGAAATTGCAGACCCAAAAATCGTCTCCTGCTTTTGTTTTCCACAGTGTACTCTGGCGTTCGGATGGTTGCGTATGAACATCTCCGTGACTCCGTCCTTGGCAGGGCTGAGGATGAAAGCTTTCCTTTCTGGTAATGTTGCATATTTATGCTTTTGCCTGTTTGGGGATTGTCCTTACTGTAGGAGTCCTGCAGCCCTAAAAGCTGTTTTTTCCTCATGGCTCGCCTACCCTAAAGAAGGTAAATATAAAGTAGGGGTTTAAGCACTGATAAGGACTTTCTGATTTTAGTTTCAGGGCAGTATCTTTTCATTAAGCTGGGAACAGGACTAAGGAATATTGAAGTAAGTTTCTCAAAGGTTTAACTAGGACCATGATTACTCTAATACAGATACTCTACTAAAGAGGTGGAGAAACACAATAAACCACGTTGACAGGAGCAGCTGTCCTTGGCTGGCAGGAATTAGCCGGGGTGAAAGTGGAGGCAGGGCAGCTTTATCAGGACTCAAGGTCTGTGATGTAGCGGCAGCACTTTCATTTCTGCATGGGCCGGGGGACGTCGGGAAGTGCAGGCAAGTCGTGGCTGACCATACAGCTGTGTCTGACGGCTGCTGGAGAAGCTGTGAGCAACTGCACAAACCCAACACCAGCATGAGTAACCATGACTAACTACAGCTGCCTGCGTAATGCAAACCAGAGGTTCAGCTGAGCCACGCTGCACTGTACCCTCCTCGGCTCCGAGGTCACCCAGGAGCTCGATGAGCTCCACGCGGGGTGAGGACACATTTCCAAAGGTATGATGGATGTGTCAAATACCCTCTGGACCTTTGCAGAAAAGAAGTGAGGGGTGGTACATAGATTTCCAGCTGCTGGAGGGACGGGTCCTGCTATGTGTTGTACAGCAGCAGTATGTACAACGCTTTGCTGTACTGCCTGGGTAAGAAATTATTATGCCATTGGGTTATTAATGGGGAGCATAAGAATAGGCAGGTTTGCTGATTCTGGTGGAGTATTTTAGCCCAAGAGATGGAAATTTCCTGGCTACTGAAGAGGCATATTGTGAAGGAAAAGACTATTTTGTTCCTGTGTGTATGGCAGATGTCAACCTAAGTTGACATGTGCATCCTTCCTGAGGAGACAAGTGATCCCTATAAGCAGCAAACCCAAAGTCTTTGTTTTGCAAGTTCAACTAAGCAATAGTGGAATCTCTCAGTCCCTTTTTTGACAATGCAAGCAGTATATAGCCACAGAACTAACTCTGCCTGTGGGGAATGAAGCAGATTTTTCTGTAAGTTTTGCAAAATTTGGTACTTTCTAATTGTCAAATACTTATGGTTAAAATGTCTGCCATGTACTTTTATAATCACACACAATATCATAGCCAATCAAGTACTGTACTCCAAAATAAAATCTTGGGACCAAAATGTAACTGTTTTTAAGATGAGATTTATAAAATCTAATAGAGATAAAATACTTGTTATGCCTGATGCTACGGGAAGGGGCAACTAGGGATAATACTGAAATGTCTGGTTCTACTAAAATAAATAGAACCAGAAAATTAACACAACTCATCTAGTAGTAATGGGAGATAAAGAAAAGTTTTATCTATCAGCCATCAGTTTAGAGTTTCAGATTGGCATTCAGCTACTGTAATAAATGGAGCACCATCCCTTACTTGTGTACCTTGCCCTCCTGCCTTTAAACCTTAAGCAAGGAGCATAATGTAACCTGCAGAGGAAGCAGAGCACCTTGGTGATGTATAATAACTTGATTTTTTTGCAGATTAGTTTTAACTCTTTCTTAAAATTGACAGAAATATTACTGGCTACCTTAACTACTTCCAGCTGCCACAATTATTACCTTAACTTTGGCTGTTAATATAAGGAATAACCATTTACACTTGTTTCACTTGGGTCGTGCTGCTGAACTCTCCAGCTGGAGCACTGCGATTTGTAAAGATTTTCAGTGTATTCTGGAGCACATTTTCTCTCCCTGTTTGGCAGGAAAGCTGTAGTTGGAGGCATGTCTGCAGGTGCCATCGGACAGTTTTTTGCCAGCCCAACTGATCTGGTGAAGGTGCAGATGCAGATGGAAGGAAAAAGGAAGTTGGAAGGAAAGCCGTTACGGTCAGTTCCTCTCGAAGCTGGCACTTTTTTTCCTCTTCACAATTACTCTTTGGCCAAGGGTGTGGTTCTCTGTTTTCTGCCACCCCCTCTCCCCAGTTGCTCTGAGCCCTTTTGGGGGAAGAGCAGTGCCTGGGAGGCATTTGATGGCTCTGGGCAGCAGAGAGGGTGGGGGATCCGAGACTTCCTCCTTATCCCATTTATACTTGCCTTCCTTATTCTGATGTATTGGTCCCAGAGACCACAAGCCCTCGCCCATCCTACACGTGCAGCATATCCATGCCAGTGCTCTGCAGGGGGGAGGGAAGGATGCTTTCTGAGGAAGGGAAGCTGGAAGAAAGGATGGGGAAAATGGCTCGTGCAGGATGCACAGGCGCAGGGAAGGGCTGGGTCACCTGCAGACAGCAGGGCTTGAAACCCTCCTGCAGATACTGGGACATGCTGCTCTTTGCATCCAAAACGGCTGGCAACCTTTGGTGTCTTCTACATTTAGTACTGCAACCCAGTTGTAGGACCAAAGGGTTGTCTGTTGTTAGCAACCAGATTGCTGCTTAGCAGGGCAACCAGTATGTTTGGTTGTGGTGGGCTGACCCTGGCTGAGGGCCAGGTGCCCACCAGAGCCGCTCTATCACTGCCCTCATTCATCAGACAGGGGAGAAAAGGTGTAATGAAAAAAAACTTATGGGTCGAGATAAGGACAGGGAGAGATCATTCTCTAATTATCATCGCGAGCAAAACAGACCGAACTTAGAGAGGGAATTCATCTTATTTATTACTAAGCAAAACAGAGTAGAGGAATGAGAAATAAAATCAAATCTTAAAAACACCTCCCCCCACCCCTCCCATCTTCCCGGGCTCGGCTCAACTTCACTCCCGGCTTCAACCTCCGCCCCCCCCCAGCAGCACAGGGGGACGGGGAATGGGGGTTACGGTCAGTTCATCACGTGGTGTTTCTGCCGCTTCTTCCTCCTCAGGGGGAGGACTCCTCTCATCGTTCCCCCGCTCCAGCGTGGGGTCCCTCTCACGGGAGACAGTCCTTCACGGCCTTCTCCAACGTGAGTCTCCTCCACGGGGTGCAGACCTTCAGGAGCAAACTGCTCCAGCGTGGGTCCCCCACGGGGTCACAAGTCCTGCCAGCAAACCTGCTCTGGCGTGGGCTCCTCTCTCCACGGGGCCACAGGTCCTGCCAGGAGCTTGCTCCAGCGCGGGCTTCCCACGGGGCCACAGCCTCCTTCAGGTGCCTCCACCTGCTCCGGTGTGGGGTCCTCCATGGACTGCAGGTGGAATCTCTACACCCCCTCATCCTCCCTCCATGGGCTGCAGGGGGACAGCCTGCTTCACCATGGTCTTCACCATGGGCTGCAGGGGGATCTCTGCTCCGGCGCCTGGAGCACCTCCTCCCCCTCCTTCTTCTTCACTGACCTGGGTGTCTGCAGAGTTTCTTACATCTTCTCACTCCTCTCTCTGGCTGCAAAAGCGCTCTCTAACTGTTTTTTTTGCTTCTTAAATATGTTATCACAGAGGCGCTGATTGGCTTGGCCTTGGCCAGCGGCGGGTCCGTCTTGGAGCCGGCTGGCATTGGCTCTGTCAGACACAGGGGAAGCTTCTAGCAGCTCCTCACAGAAGCCACCCCTGTAGCCCCCCCTGCTATCAAAACCTTGCCACGCAAAACCAACACATTGGTAAAATATCACAGTACGAAAGTCAAAAGATGGATCAAAAAATGGATCAAAAAAAAGATCCAGAGGGTCAGATCCTTGCAGGTATAAATTGCCTTTCCTATCTGAGGACCTGGTGCAGCAAAGCAATGGAATATGCAAAGACTTCCCCATAGGTGGGTTCTCTACTTATTAGTTGCATATTGATTTCAGGTTTCGAGGAGTGCACCACGCATTTATGAAGATCCTGTCCGAAGGAGGAATACGGGGGCTTTGGGCTGGATGGGTGCCCAATGTCCAGAGAGCTGCCCTGGTGAACATGGGAGGTGAATTTCATAGCTTGGTCTGCAGCGCTTAAGGTTGCATCTACGCTTTAAGACAGGAGAGGTCAGCTACACCCCTGGTCTTTGTCTTTTGGTTATCTACACCAGGGACTTGTTTGAAGCACACTGCAGGTGACTTCTGCCTTGTTTTGCTCCTGTGGAAATCAAGTTGCTTAAAAATAACAGTTTGTGCCTGAGCCTGCGGGATGGTGAGCTGGGAGCTGAGGGGACCAGCAGAGCAGGGACCTCACCAGCCACAACCCAGCTCCCTTATGCCCAAGCAAGGTGAGCAGGGCAGAGCAGTGAAGGTAGCCAGGTTCCACCGAGATCCAGATCCTCAGGAAAGCGTGTGGTGACGAGGCAGGTCTGAGGCCAAGCCAGGAAGCTGAACCGGCATCAGGTCTGGTGAGGGTTACCAGCGTCAGACACAGCTCAGTGATCACCAGCAGGTCCATGGTGATAAGAAAGGTCCAAGGTTGAGCTAGGGAGATGGTCCATGGGTCAGCGTCCAGATTGACAAGGTCCACAGCCATGCATGGTGTGATGGAGCTGCAGACAGGTACACTTACAGAGTAGTTCAGGCAGGGACTGAGGGTTGTAAGGTGAAGTGGCTGCCTGAGATCCAAGAAGCACTCACTCCTTCCACATATAGATAGAGCTTTCCTGTGGCTCTCCAGAACTGCTAGGATATGTTGGACAGTCTTTGCTCTCCTTCTGGAGGTTCTGTTTATAAAGTACGGAGGGAGAGGTCTTTGGAACCGAAAGACACCATCTGTGGGTGCCCACCATAAACACTTGCTCTGTGCTTGGTGGCACATATTATAGAATTGCCTTAGCAACTTTTAATTTTGCACGATTAAATTTCTTTGGGATGACGGCTACTAATTTCTACGTCATTCAGCACAGGGATATGTTAGCAGTATGACTGAAAAATATCTTTGAAGATAGAAAATCAGAAGCGGTGTAAGCTTACATCTTGCTAAGCAGCTGTAAAGGAATCATTGGATGTATAGTGTTTGCAGCAGGAGCTGTTAAATGAGGGCTATAGAATGACTATTAACTAAGGTATGCCTCTCCATACACGATGTCACATCCAGTCTCAGTGTGTAAACTTAAACAAGCAAACTCTTTTACAAGTGGGAAATGATCTCCATTGGGTAGTTGTGAAGCACTACAAAGAGCTGGGAAGGTCATCCTGGTTAGTAGGCTGGGCTCTTAAGTTCCAAGGTCAGGACACTGGAAATGAAACTCAGATCTCCTGTTAACTTGCAGATCACTGTCTTTCATTCAGATGCCCAGATGCCATTACTCATGTCTGCTTTCAGAACATGATAAAACTTCCATGACATCATCTACATTTTTGCCTAACATTTCTAACATTTTTGTAACACTTGCACAGAGGTGGGAGAGGTAGAACCATCCTCATCATGACATTTCTGGGTTATGTTAATGAGTTATTTTGCATAATTTTCCATTTGGGATCAATTTCATCATTTGTAGGGTAAATCAGACGGTATTAGATGGGAACACGTACTCACATGTCCAATGACAGGACTTAGGTGCCACAACCACCATCGGAAACTGGGGGCAGAGTGCTAGCTGTGCAATGGGAGGAGCTGCACTGGAAATTTAGGTCTTGCCAAGCCTCCATCCTTTGTCAGTAATGAACAGCACAGACACCATTTACTTCTGACAATGCTGGTTTTTTCTCATTATCCTCTTCACAGATCTGACCACTTACGACTCAGTGAAACACTTTTTGCTTCTGAACACGCCACTTGTGGACAATAGAAATTTAGGTCTTGCCAAGCCTCCATCCTTTGTCAGTAATGAACAGCACAGACACCATTTACTTCTGACAATGCTGGTTTTTTCTCATTATCTTCTTCACAGATCTGACCACTTACGACTCAGTGAAACACTTTTTGCTTCTGAACACGCCACTTGTGGACAATAGTGTGACTCACAGTATTGCCAGGTGCCGTACTCAGGTGCTGATTATCCCTTTTCTGCTGTGGAGCATTTCCAGCCTCGCTGTCTTAATCTGCATGACCTCTCTATGCCAGCAGAAGCTTCTAGTCTTTGGTTGTGATACTGCTGATAAAATGCACCTGTATACTTTTCTTTTTTCCCCTGAGAGGACATCATTGTACAAAAGACACAAGAGAAAGGATGCAACCATTGCTATAAAACTGTCCTCACTGGAAGTGCCTCACTGATGCATTTAAAACACCTTAGCTCTCATCTGTGAGACGGCAGGAATTTTCACTTTACTAGAATTGCTATTTTATCTAATTTAGTTTTAATTTTAGCAAACAGTAAGAATGAGCAATAAACCCCCTACAGAACAGCCTCTTTTACTCCTTTAAATTATGAAGCAATTTGCTTTATATAAGCAGTATTATAAATTGTCTATTGTGGGTCCTTTATCCCTGCCTCAGAAATGCATACAGAGGTGATGGCAGCTGGCACTGGGAGGACATCTGAGCGAGAGCAATACTAGCAAGCCTCCTCCCAAACCAAGTTTATGTTATGAGGTATTACTCATGATTTTAGGATAACTGTTTTAATATATTATATATTAATAGAACTGGAATCATAATGCTTAAATTGTCATGATAAATATTAGTTTCTTTAAGTATCTGTTGCTGTTGACAGTTGCTGTTCTGGCGTGGTAGCTGCTGTTCTGGGAACTCCTGCTGACGTGGTCAAAACCCGGATAATGAACCAGCCGAGAGATAAGCAGGGAAGGTACGGACACTTTGGAAACCGACTTTTCAGTAGGAAATTGGAACCTTGAGTCTCACTGATTTCACTGGGAGTGAAGTGCTAAGTTTCAAATTTGCTTTTCATATTTTTGATAATCATTTTACTGATTTAGTAAATGTCTGGGGGAAGTTGTGTTGTGACAGCCACCCAGGCGTACCCAGGTACTCCAGTGGATTTCAGTTCTGATTAGACTCCAGTGAGCTTACAGAAGAGCTCTTGTACAAATTTATGAGATATAGATTATTTTTCAAGGGGGATGTGATTTTTCTTAATTGTGTATTTGTAGTCCTAACACTATTTATTCTCCTTGCACATTGGTAGAGGTCTGCTGTATAAGTCTTCCATGGACTGTCTGGTTCAAACTGTACAGGGTGAAGGGTTTATGTCTCTATACAAAGGCTTTGTACCAACCTGGATGCGAATGGTAAGTGCCTTTTAACTCTTTTTACAAGACAGCTGAACAATGTGGCATTAAAATATAAGGGGTTCTTTCTGTGTCAACATTTTCTCTAAACTATTTGTGTGTCTCTATTTATTTAACTGCAGTTAGCATAAGTGAATGTAGTGGATGACACAACTGCATGCAACGTCACTTCCCCGATGTTGTCTCCTGCACTTCTTTAATTTGAAAAATGCTCTTCTGCTTCATTACTAGTGATTTTCCTTGTGGTTTCTTTATAACTTCAGGCTCCCTCCTTTCTTCCTTCCCCAAACTCTCCATTGTTCCCTTCTTACTCTCAGCCCTGGAATCCCTTTGCATCCCTTGTACTGTCATGCTTCTTTTTGTCCTGATCCCAGGAGCTTTGTTACTCCTCCATCCCAGATCTCACTGTTGCCCCTCTTGCATTCAGGCTGGCAGCTTTCTCCTGCATACTGCTGGGCTGTTAAAGCTACATCTGTACAATTGAGCCAAGCAGCAGCTGGACCCTGGAACTGGAACTCATCTGTCTATGCTGTTATTTTGAGCAAGGGACAATTCCCAATAGCAAATTTACATGTGACTACCTTTTCTTTTTTTTTTTTTTTTTAAAGTCTGTAAGAATTTAACAGTATGGCTACATCTAGACTCTGCCAGCTGGCTTCAAGGTCTTGACACTGTTTAACGTACCAGATCGAGCGCTACGATCAAAGGCAAAAGCCTCCCGTCTTTAATTTAACTGACCACAACAGTGGCCAGCAGCCTCTGGTAACAGCAGTCACAGGAAGGTTCTGCTCAGTCCCCTGAGCCAGAGCACACTCAGTGTTGATGAGGTCTTTGTGAGTTTACTACTCACAATTTCCGTGGAGCATGTGCCAACCTAGATTTCCCAACGGCTGGTAATTTTGGGAATGTTTAATGGGTGTTTCAGAGGAGCAGGAAAAGGTATTTCCTACGCACAAGGCAGCCTTTTGCCAAATACCAATCTGTTGCTCTAAAAAAAACAAAACAAAACAAAAGAGCATCTCAACTAAATGGGTGCAGGATATAAATTTTATGCAAGGAGAACCGTGTCATTTTCTGATTAAGGTTTTAGAACAAGTAAACCCTTTAAAAATTTTTAAAAAGCATTCAGCCTGAAGTAGCCCCCAAGTCTGAAACATTTCAGATCAAATATTTATGGGTTACCAAGCTGAAAAAAAAAAACTTTTAGGTGTCTTGTGAAGGACTGGGTAGCCCTAACCACATGCAACACTATGATTTTTGTATTAAAGACATAATGTGAGATTAAGCTTAAGAGTATGATTTTTAAGAGAAGACAGTTTAATCTAATGGGTTTATTTATTGGGTCCCTTCTGTTTTAAGCCTCTAACTTCAGTGTTTGCTTTCACAGGCTCCTTGGTCACTGGTATTCTGGCTTACGTATGAACAAATCAGAAGGGTCTGTGGAGTTAGTTCTTTTTAAAATCATGAAACCACTTCAATATTCACAAAACAAAAAGGTATCAGAAAGCTGAATTCTCATTCCACAAGGCATCCTGACCCCACAGGGAACTAATTTAGGAGATTGGCATTAGGGTCACATATATGGGTTGCTGCCCCAAATCCAGTCCTTACTGGTTAGGAGTAGCCATGACTTAAGGGTACTATTTGCTTGTCAGACTGCTATATGAAATTTAAGTTATCCACAAGATAAAATCGTCACAATAATACTTCATCTGGCAGCCAACATCAGCTTTCTGAAACAGTAAACAGAGGTAAAAAAAAAATGTCTACCAAGCAAGTAGAATATAATACTGTTTGCCTGTTTGATAATAGAGATGGTTCCTGTTGTTAAGGACAAGAGCGGGCTGAACAATGCAGCACTGAACATGTTCTGTGGCTAAGCAGTCTATAAAATTATTTGGGAATTTTTGTTATTATTACATTTGCACACACATAAAGAACTACCTCTCATTAGTTTGATGCCTTGGCAAACCAAGCCTGTAGTGCTAGGAAGTGAAAAAGATTAAAGCAGTTCACCTGATTTCCAATCTGCTTTGTACAAAAGGTGGAAGGGGTTGTGTTCCTCTTACTTCCCAGAGACCGCCTGACCCCTTCACTCAACCGCTTGAGTTGAAATGAAGTCCTGTACCCAGGAAATCAAAAGCCTAGTTCACTCTCTTCCTCTTGAAGGACTCATAGTACACACACTAGTCCTCTGAGAGTCCCAGTGCTGATGTGGCAGACAGGGTCATTAAGGTACCACTCTTCCATGGAAATACACATTCTGCCCATTTTACATCTCAGTGAAAATATAATGTTCTCTTCAAAAACACAATGTTTGAATATGAATGATTTATTTTTTTTTTTAATCTAAAGCTTTCCAGATTTCATAGGAAAGGGGACTGCTGCTGTTTGTTACTAGGTTTATCTTTGGCAATCAGGAGGCAAAAAAGCAATATAAAAGCAATCAATGCAGACAGAACAAAGCTGGCTTTGATTTAGCAATATCTAGTAATGAAATGACTGTACAAGACTTAGTTCTCTGAGTAAATACTCAGCATCTCTTCTAGACTAGTCTTTGCAACTAGTATCTTCAACGTGCCAATATCTGATTAAATACAGTTTAGGTGTATTTTTTGCTTGCATTTGTACCTTTTTATTGTACTGTAGAGCTGTCGTGGCTGCACACACTTGTGTCTGTGATTCCAGCCTGGAAGAAATTAATCTCACCATTATTAGGGGGTCAGAAGTTTTTCTTGAGAAATACTGTTATTTTTCTAGTTGCCAGCCTGAGAAACTAATCCAAGTTCTTTCCTTCTCAGACGCCATTACCAGTAATTATAAACCAGCAGTCAAAGCTGCTTCTTTAGTTACATCCTAAGTGGTCCTGCCTGCAATCCCATTACTCAGATAACCCTGATGATGGATATGCAGAAGTACCTGATCTATTGACTTTAAAAATGTAATTTCAAAAGTCTTGTAGTGAAAAACTGTTTTAATAAAGTGTTTTATTTTGGGGTTTTTTGAGCATGAAACACTAAAGAGATTTGTAACAATGTTGATTCCTAGTATTTTGTATTAAAAATAAATAATTTGAGTATCAAAACTTGCCACTTTCTGCATTACTTAGTGTTTTGTAATTACAGTTTTCCCAAGCTGAAGTTTCTACCCTGTGAAGCACTTGGCCATATTTATTTTACCTACCAGCTTCAGTTTCAGAAGCCAAGAATTAGCCCAAGGATGGCACTGAGGTTCCTTCTGTGGAACTGGACTCTCCTGTGGCCTAAGAAGGGCTTGCTGAGGTTCTGGGCCTTCCTCTCCCTCACACCTCCATCCACTTCTGACCGCTGTCCCTCAAGGCTGGAACGCAGCCCCATCAAAACTTCAAAGGTCTGCCTGGGAAAAGGATGGCAAAACCAGGGAGAAATCACAATTGCAGAGCTGAACAGATGAAATTGAGCAGTGTGACAGTCCAGGCCATGTCGAGGGGGGCACCAAGCAGAGCACCCACGTTTGCTGCTTCCCGAGGCGCTCAGAAACGCTTCCTTCACCCCTAGGCAGGACAGACCCAGACGCCGCTGTCCCTCAGTCCATTGTCACCCTCCCCGTGCTGCAGATGGCCGAGCCAGCCACGACCTGGCGGAGGCTGGTGTTCCGTGCCACGGGGCGGGCGCAGATCGGGTAGGGACAGGCGGAGGGCGGCCTCCACCTCAGGCGCTGAAGAAGCCTGAGGCAGGCTTGCGGTAGGGCCTCGCTGTCGGCGGAGGGGCGGCCCTGCGTGCCCAGCCCGCGCCTCAAGTGCCTCCGGCCCGCTGGGAGGTTGGCTGCGGCGAAGCAGGGCAGAGCCGTCGGGCAGAGGCTTCCCCCGCTCCACGCCCGGCCCCGGCTGCCGGCGGCAGACGGCCTCGCACCCCGCCCGGCCCCTCACGGACTGCCACCGCCCCGACCGCCCCACCCCGCCCTCACACTGCGCTGGCCAATAGTCGCCAAGTCCTGCACGCACGCCCCGCCCCGAGAGCCCGCTCTGGCCAATGGAGGCTAAGCGGGCTCGGAGGGCTCTCGTCTCACCTCCTCCTCGGCCGTTCCGCTACCACACAGCCGGCGGGGAGCGCTCCTCCCTGGGTGAGGGCAGCTCCAGCGGGGTCTGGGCTGAGCCCTACGGTTCCAGCGTGCCTCGGCGATCAGCCTCCTCTTTGTGGCACCTCCGAGCCTTCTCCGTTTAGCAGGAGCGGCCCGATGTAGTAGCCCGCTCCGCCCTTCCCCTTCACTCCCCCCCCTGCGGGGATCAAAATGGACTCTACCACTGGGGCAGCCGCCTAACGGTTCCCCGCGGGTCACGTGGGCGGCGCGTGCCGTATGAGACCGGGGTGGGGGCGGCCATTTGGCTTCGTGCGGGCGGCGAAGGCGGAGGCGCGGGGATGAGTTCCGGGCCGGGGGCGCTCAGCCCCGGCGCCACCGTGGTCCTGCGGGTCTGCGCGGTGGGTCTGCGTCCTGAGGTGCCTGTCGTGCGGCTGTGGGGGCGGCTGGGTGAGCGCAGCGATGACTACATCTGCCTCCGCCGTGAGATCCAGGTGGCGGTGGGGCCGCGCCTGGCAGCTACCCCAGGCCCCACCGGGCTGGTGGCTGGTGGGGCTGAGCTGTGCACTGGAGATCTGGCCCTGGTGGAGATGGTTGGGCTCTGGTACCGCTGCTGCGTGGTGAATCGCCGTGGTCAGGACTACCGTGTCTTCCTGCTTGATGAGGGCTGCACGGTGGTCACGTCTGCCTATTACCTGGCACGGGGCTGCAAAGAGCTTTTCCACCTTCCCCCTGAGGTGCTGGGCTGTATTGTGGCTGATGTCATGCCCTCTGGAGGCCCCAGGGTGGCAGGCTGTGGGGATGCACCAGTCTCCACCTGGACGGTGGAGGCTATGGAGTTCCTCAGCCACCTGCATGGCAAGGAGGTGTCTGGCCTGGTGCAGGAGGTGATGACACCACAGCTCATAGTGCTTGAGCTGCCCCAGCTTGTGGCCCAGATGCATCACCTGGGTCTGGCCAAGCAGGTTGCTCCCAGTTGGTTCTACCAGGTGCTCAGACGCTGCCTAACTTATGGCCACTTCAGGAACCAGCTCAAGCCGCAGCCTCCAGCGTGTTCCCTTGTAACTTCTGCAGTGCCACAGCTTCTCCATGTTTTGCTGTCATACCAGCCTGTGTCACCTGTTTTGGATTACTTCTACCCACAGCTTCAGTTGGGTGTGACAGAGCCTGTCTTAGTGACCCATGTCTCTGACCCATACCACATCTACTGCCAGTTGCAGAGCTTGTCCCAAGAGATCTGTTGCCTTTCTGATACCATGCGCCATGCTTATGACCGGTGGGAGCGGGATTTGTTACTCAGAGTGGGCTCACCCTGTGCTGCCCGTGGCATAGATGGCCAGTGGTACCGTGCACTCCTGCTGGAGCTTATTGCTGGGAAGCAGGAGCAGCAAGCGGCTCTAGTGATCTTTGTGGACTATGGCAGGAAGGAAACTGTGACCAGAGCTAACCTGCGCCATTTGCCTGTTGAGTGCTTTCGTATGCCTGTGGTGACTTACCCATGTGCCCTTCAGGGTATCTCAGATGGGGGTTGTGGCTGGTCCCCGGCGCAGGTTGATGAGCTGAAAGCATTGGTGCTAGGCAAAGGAGTGAGTGCTCGCATCGAAGCCTTTAACTCCTTTGAGCATCTCTATTATGTGACCCTGTACGGGGAAAATGGCATCAACTTGAACCATCTTTTTGGGGTGCAGGCTTGCTGCCTCGTGAGCAGCCGTACACAGGTCAGCCAAACTGAGGCTCAGGGGCAGCTGGAAGTAGAAGAATCCACAGCTGAAGGACTGGAATTGCCACCAGGAGCACCTCCTGTTGCTTTAACACACAGAGATTTGGCCTCTGCTCCTGTAGTTGGTGTGCGTCTGAAGCTGGGTGCGTTCCACGATGCACAGGTCTCCTACCTCCGAGACCCATTTGAGTTCTGGCTGCAGCTCCATGAGCATCGCCGGCTCTTTAGGCAGCTGAGGCAGAGCATGTGGAATTTCTACTCCTATGCCACGAAGCTGGATGGTGCTGGCTGGGACCTACAGCCTGGATCCCTTTGTTGTGCCAGTGGGAAAGAGGGTGTCTTTTATCGTGCAGTGATCACCAGGGTACTGGAGAGCGGGGTAGAAATACACCTGGTGGACAGAGGCAATACAGAAACTGTAGATCGGTGTGCAGTAAAGGAGCTGCTCCCTCGGTTCAGGGAACTACCTGCGTTAGCTCTGAAGTGTTGTTTGGTGGGTGTCTCCCCACTGAGAGGGAGTTGGAGTGAATCATCTGTGTCTGCCTTCAGAGAGATTGTACTGAACAAGGGACTAAAGGTTCATTTTTTGAGTGTGCAGGGTGACAGATACATGGTTGAAATTTTTGACCAGTCCCAATTAGGAGAGAAAAGTGTAAGTAAACTCATGGCCCAAGGAGGGTATGCTGAATACCAGAGGTGTGAACTAACCGAGACTCTCCAGAAATCGTCTGATAAGGGTGTGAGCCAGTCCTCTTCCCTAGCTGGGGAGGACAACCAAGTAAATGCAAAGAAGAGGCTCAGAGAAGAATTTGATCTAAAGAGAAGTGATAGAGTACTTAATCCTTGCACAGCTGTGATGGTCAGAGCGAGTCCTGTTGCAGCCATTCACAATTCTAAAAGTAGCGAATCTTTTCCCCCTCAGAAGTGTGAGGGCAAGGAAAACTTGCCTGTCTCTTGGAGACAGAAGTATGTGGAAATGAAGCCATATTCCTCTTACGGAGGTCATTTAGAAGTGGGAAGTACAGTTAACGTTGTTGTGTCATATGTTGAAAATCCCAGTTACTTCTGGTGTCAGTTAAGTAGAAATTGCCATGACCTTAAGGTTTTAATGGCTGAAATTCAGGAGTATTGTAAAAATTCATCGCACCCCCATGCTTGGCCAAATTCTGTATGTTTAGCCCAGTACTCAGAGGATGAAAAATGGTACAGGGCTTTAATTATTAGTGAAGTTCCTTCTGCAGAAAAAGTAGAAGTCATATATGTGGACTATGGCAACAGAGAGCTGGTCTCTCTAACAAACCTCCGCTCAACTAATGAACGCTTTCTTAGGTTAGAGGCTCAGGCTTTCAGGTGCAGCCTTTACAACTTAATCCAACCAAATGGTCAGGATCCTTTTGCTTGGGATGAAGAAGCAATTCATGTTTTTCAGGAGTTTGTTGATACTTCATCATCACACTTTGAACTGAAGTGTACAATATTTGCCTTGGCTTCGATAAACAATATGGAGCTATTTAACATTGTAGACTTAATGACACCTTTTCAGAGTGCTTGCCAGTTTCTGACTGAGAGGTGTGTGGCCAGACCTTTATCTCCTCAAAAGCCTCTGGTATCCTCAGTTCAGCTTCATTCTTACTATTATTCTATGCATGACATTAAGATTGGGAGTGAGGAAGATGTTTATATTACGCACGTTGATGATCCATGGACATTTTACTGCCAACTTGAAAGATGTGCAGATGTCTTAGCACAGCTTACCGATAACATCAGTCGCCTAAGTGAAACAGTGTCCAGCTTAGAAACCTTGCAAAAGTCTGGGAGCTTGTGTCTAGCAAAATATGCTGACAGTCACTGGTACAGGGGAGTAATTATGCAAACAAAACCGAATATGAAAGTCTTCTTTGTGGATTTTGGGAACACAGAGATAATAGAGAAAGATCATCTGCTTCCTTTACCCAGTGATGCTTATGATATCTTGCTTTTGCCAATGCAGGCCATAAAGTGTTCCTTATCTGATATACCTAATGTTCCCAAACAAGCTACAACGTGGTTTAAGCAAGCCGTCCTAGAAAGGCAATTAAAAGTGGTAGTAGTAGCAAAGGAACCCGATGGTAAACTGTTGATTGAGATGTTTGATGGTAATACTCAAATTAATGCAAAACTGAAGGAGGAGTTCAGTTTAATAAACAATACAGGACTGTGTAGGCGTGTAGAAAATGAAACTTTGTGCTCTAAAAATACAGATGGGAATGAGAGGAATGAGACTGTAGAGTCCCCTTTAAATGCAGGTAGGCCTCTTGAAAGAAAAAAATGCAGACCTGAAGCCCAGGGAAGCGGGGGGAGTAGCAAAAAGCACTTCAAAAAAGATGATGTAAACCTTTTCCAGCCTGCTACAAAGGGAGATCTGGCAGCTGGATTACTAGAATCTGATGACATGCTTAGCAGTAAGGAGGATGGTTTTTTGTTAAATAAAACGGGGGAGGAGTCTCTGCTCTCTGTCCAGGTGGATACACAGTCAGATATTAAATCTGATGCTGAAGGTGGGTGTATAATGCTTAAAAATGTATCTGATCTACTGCAACAGAAGATAGTGCCAGCTCTTAAAGTATCAGTGTATGTGTCTCATGTAAATGATCCGTTGGATTTTTATGTTCAATTAGAAAGTGACGAGGCTCAGCTTAACAGCATTTCAGAAAGCTTAAACAATAGGATACAAGTGAAGAACCCTTGTGGACAACTCTTCCAAGCAGGAGACTTAATCAGTGCTGTTTATTCAGAAGACAGCTTGTGGTATCGAGCTGTAGTAAAAGAGAAGACTTCTGCAAATTTGATAAGTATACAATATATTGATTATGGTAATACTTCAGTAATTAATGTTGATCAAATACACAGACTCCCTGAAGACTTGTTGTCTATTCCAGCAATAAGCATTCACTGCTTCCTAGGTGGACTTAAAGACAAGAAAAATACAGACTGGGCAGAGCAAGCAGTGCTTTACTTCACCAAGAGAACAAGCGAAGTTCTACTAACGTGTGAATTTGTAGAGAAGGTTGAGGATAAATGGGAAGTTATTCTCAGTGACCATCAAGGTATAATAACAGTGGATTTAGCTGATGAAAATCTTGCAAGTATGGAAAGATCTTGTTCAACAGAAATACATGATAGAAAAGAGAACAGGGACGTGATAACTGTGTGTGAGCCTTTGCCTCCTCAGGCACAAAATGAAATTTCTAGTATCAGTGTCTGTGAATCATTTATCTGGAAGTTTCCAGAGGCAGGTCAGACTGTAAAAATTTATGTCACGGTGGTAAATGGTCCAGAATATTTTTGGAGTCGCAGTGCTGATACAGAAGACATGAACTACATAGAGGAAAAAATACAGGAAGCTGAAAACCTTGGACTTAAGTCTTTGAATGATTGCAGATCTTGTATTGAAAGCTGTGAGATTTGTCTAGCCAAATATAGTCAAGATGGAAAGTTCTACAGAGCTAAAGTCAGCAGCGTAAAAGGTGACCACGTAGTTGTTAGACATGTGGATTATGGAAGCGAGGAAGCTGTTAGTTTGGAGACGGTCAGACAAATTCCATGTGAATTGCTCAAAGTACCTAATCAAGCATTTGCTTGCTGTCTGTCAGGTTTCAAATCCTCAGAGGGCTCGTGGCTTAGTGAAGCAAAAGAGAAGTTTTATGATATGACCAAAGACCTGTTATTAGAAGCTGAAGTAACAGAAACTCAGGAAGATAAAGCTTCTGAAGTCCCTCTGTCTGTTGTCAAGCTGGAAGCTTCTGGCAAGAACATTAATGAAGAGATGAAGCCTTTTTGGAAGGCTAACAAAGGAACTGGTGACAATGCTTGCTCAAACCTTGAGAACCCCTTAAAGGAAAACAGATGTTCAAACAATGATACGGATCTTTGTCTTGAAAGAGAAATTACTGCTGTTTGTGGATTAGCTCAAGAAGAAAGTGAAAGTGCTTTACTTTGTTCTGAGCCTTTCCTGGGTGTAACTTCTGAGTGTTTAAATACTGTAGTAGCAAATGTGTCAATGGAAGCTGTTGAGTATATGTCTGGGAAGGCTGATGATGGATGTGAAACAGCTGAGTGTCAAAGCAACTTTGATGAAGAGATAACTCTATCTGAAGGAGAGAGCGATAACAATGTATTACTAGAACCAATGAGAAGCTGCAGTCTTCGTATTTTGGGGAGTGAAATGAAAGCTACAGAACAAGAATTATCTGAAGTACCGTTTCAAGAGGATGCTGAGCTGAAAGCAGAATTGACAGGCAGTGCTTCAGCAGCCAGTCTTTTCCTAGGAAACAAACAAGAAGAACTGCAAATACTGCCAGTGCTCCAGGTACAGTCATCTTTCAGTGATGAAATGGGGACATTAGTAGAACTGGATCAGTTACAAACGAACACTTCGTATGATGATCTAAAAGAGCTCATACTGGAGCTAGAGGCACTTTCAGTCCAATCTTCCTTTGGTGAAGAAACAAAGGAAGCTCTGGAAACAGTGTCACTTGAAATGCAGACAGCTTCGGGCAGTGAAGCAAGGGAGAAGGTGTTGGAACAGGAATTGTTTGAGCTGCCAGTTGTGAGTGAGGAGACGGGGGAGTTGGCAGTTCTGAAATTTCTTGAAATGTTACCATCACTTAATGATGAGAACTTGGTGCCTTCAGTTAGCAATGGAGAGAACACAGTAGAGCTGATTCCATCTGATGTTCAGCTTTCTTTGGGAGAGAAGGCAAAGAACCTGGAACTGAATCTGTCTGAAATTCATAAAGCAGAAGCTATACAAGAAGATTGGATAGAAGTTGAGCCTCCTCCCCTAAGGCTTTCTTCATCTAGTGATAGACCTGAGAAACAACTGGACCTGAAGACCCATGACATGCTGTCGATGCTAGGTGCTGAAATTGAGCAGCTTCTGGAACTGGTGCTGCCTGCTGTGCAGTCATCTCAGGAAGATAGCGAGGAGGTCTCGTTACAGTTGGAACATGCTGCACTGCAGTGTTCTGCAAATAGTGGAAGTCCATTTTCATTTCTTACAAAAGACTTAACGAATCAGAGGCCTGTTTGCACTGTAAAATCATGTGACTTCAAAATTGAGAAACATAAGGAGTGGCAGAAGAAGAAAGATGACTGTTATGTGGAAGAGTGGATGAAACAAGACTTGACTGACTCATTTAAGGAATGTGGAAATACACATGTGCAGTCTTCAGACTGTAAGCCTGGGGATGAAGAAGTAGAAAAAAAGCAAAACGAGAACTTGGCTGACTGCAGTGCAGGTAAAGTATCTTTATTTTAAGGAGTTAAACAGTCAAAATGTTGTGCACATTCAAACATGAGAATAGCTTTCTCGTAGAAATCTAATTTTTATTCTCTAATAAGTTACTATATTAGTGTTAACGTCAGTATGCTTTGATGGGTTAACAAATCAGACTATCTCATGGATAATGTGACAATCTAACAGTGTCTAGTCTTACTTTGAGAGGTTAATGATTTTATGATTGGAAATCTCTGTCTGAACATGAAAATAATTTTCAAGGCTATTAAGGATGACAAACTTTTAATTTTCTAATATTTATTAAGTAAAAATAGTTTGTAGAGGGCAGGGGAGTATGGGAGTTGAGACACTTGAGTTTTTTGGAGGGGCAGTTCGTGTGTGGGTTTTGTTTTTGGTTTTTTTCTTCCTCCTTCATTGATATGTCATCATTTTTGTAGAACACAATGAGTATACTTGTAACCTGAAGGGCTTTGCTGTTGGTTCCAAATGTGTGGTGTGGACCTCTCTAAAATGGTGCGAGGCTTGCATTTTGGAGGTATCTGAAAAAGGTACCAGGGTAAGTATGGTTTTAATACTCTTCCTGTATTGTTAAGATATGGTCCTTCTTTGGTCTTCCTCCAAACTTTGAATATGTTACAGAAGTCTGTTACAGAATTTAAGACTTAGTATTGCAAAGGCTGGTTCTGGGCTTATAGACTACATAGAAACAGCAGTGTCTCAAAGCAAGTGGATGCTGTATGTCAACACCTGATATTCTCTTTGTGTCTTATTCCCCTCCGTTGACTGGGAAGACTGAAGGATCTGGCTCCAGTTCAAGATACGTACTCATATGTGTGTGGTTCTAGCCAGCCTGCAGGTTAATGTTCTGCTATGGAGCTATGTTACTATTAAATGGTCATAAAAGTAGTCATTATTTTATCAATGTTTTGAGGAATTAGAGCTAGAACAGTAGAAACTTGGAAAGAAACTTAAATTATACTGTAATTAAGAATCAATATGCAGCTATTCCTACTTCAGTGAAATGTGTTTTGCATTAGTGATTGGTGGGTGTTAACAATAGATTATAATCTTATGGGTTACCTTGTTCTACTGCTGTTTAACCTGTGGGATAAATGAGAAGTCTTCCTCCAGTTCAGGGGGACTGTGTGTGTGCACACACATGCACAGACATTATACTTACATAAAAGGGCCTTTAAGTTGTAATTTAAGTTTGCAAATAAAAAATTCATAAAAGTAACTTTTTGGAAGATTGAATGCCTGAGATCATGGGAGCTAGTTCTTTTGCTAGTAGATTCCTTAAGTATCTAAAGCTGACCTCAGCTGTATTCAGATGAGCGTCAGTGATGTAGTGATATCCTTATTCATCAATTTCTTAGTGGTTCTGATCTAGTAGGTGTTTTCCAGCCTTCCTCTCTCACTATGCTTGGTTTAGAAGCCCAGGAGAGCCTTGAGCAGATTCAGTAGTGACATTCAGTTTTATTAGAGGTTAACTTGCTCTTCCTTGCAGGATCCATACTGAAAGCCTTCTTAAAGGCAGGGAGTCTTCAATCGTGTTTTCCTACTACTGTGTCTTATTTGCTGAGTGTATTCTCAGGATCCACCACTGTGCTAGAAACGATTTGGCTCTGTCTGTACAGGTCTTGAATCTCTCCAGTGGTGATGAGGAGATTGTGGATCCTGTGAATGTCTGGAACGGTATTCCTGACTGGGCTTGCAGATCGTCTGAGGTATGGCTGTGTTAGTGGACTGGGGAAGACAGTACCCATTTCTAGAAAGGGTCCTCTGAGGTTAGTTGTGATTCTTCCTGTATCACTGTGAGAATATAAAGGCAAAGTAGCATTAATCTAAATCTGGGCATTCACGCCAACTGCTAGAAGCACAGTATTTTTCTTTGAGACATCATATTGTCCTTCTTTCTCTAATAGATCTCTATGGAGACTATAGAAATTTGTATAAGTCTATTATATAACTGATACAATTTATGTAAACTATTTATATAGATTTATATAAACTGTCAGCCATTTGGCCTGAGGACTGTGAATTCAGTCTGGGAATAGATTAATGAAAACAGCTTGAAGGAAGAAACATTACTGGAAGACTACGATTAATCAAGAACTGTAGAACAATGCTGATATGTGGCTTGTGACAGATCACGCTAGTAGAGCATGTAACTAACTGGTAAATCATGAAAAATACTTCAATTACAAAGTAATTAGGAAATGTTAGTAAGGTTTTCATTAGCGTTCTTCATGAAGTACCAACGAACCGATTCGTCCTTGTTTCCAGTACCGATTTTCTGGAACCCAAAATTCAGGTCATCAGCTGTGCTACTGAGGATGATAACAATGAATTTCCAGTTCATTCTTCACATACAGTTTTTGCATCAAAGCAAAAAGTGGGCAGAAGACGTCTGTAGTGAATTATAAGGGGGGAAACTTGTGGTAAATAAGAGTCCAGCAGAGCTGATGTAAAAAGTTAGTCTAGTATTAAAGGAGGCACCTCAGTGGAAAACTATCTTGGCAATAGTGCCACCTTCTTAACAGAATCCCCTTTTGTTTAGGCAATAACCCCTGCAACAGAAAACTTGCAGTCCTTACCAGAGGAGTCCTTACTTCAAGGTAAGACTACCTTAAACATCCCAAAGAGGTTGTGTACGTGGTGTTTGGATGCTTTCTAGTTTTCTAGAAAATGCTTTATTTTAGAAAATAACAGTTGAAACACTTTTTTTTTAGCTTGTGTATTTACTCTAATACTGTTCTTGTCATTTTCTTAGTAGCATTAGCTTACTTGTTGTCAGTTTAATGGTGAATACATGCAATGAAAGCTGCTACTCTGTCTTGATTAGAAATCAGTTTAGTATTTATTTATTCAACCTAGTAGATTGAGCCTCTTGGAGAAGCTGGTGTGGTGCACCTAAGTTACAGATTTTTGGCAGGATTTTGAGCGTTGGCCACCAGCATGGTATTCTTGCTCACATTTCTAATGCAAGGTGAGCGACTGCTAGGTAGACTCTACTAAGCGTTGTAGTTTGGGATTTGAATGCCCCAGTCCCTTAATAGATCTTGGTCTATGAATCTAAACCCATAATAATACCATCTTAGTTGTTGCAAGGATAGCTTGTGAATAGTGCATGTAAACCTGCATTGTTAAGGAAAAATTTTGAAGCATTACCAGTGAACATCTATTCTGTGTACCAAAGAAAATAGTACAGGTTCTTTCTGATTATATACTGGTTTTATAATCAATGGAATCATGGAGTAGTTCTGGTTGAAAGGGACCTTTGGAGGTGCTCAAAGCAGTGTCAGCTAGATCAGTTTGCTTAGGGCCTTCCTTTCATGTCTGGAATCTATCCAAGGATGGAAAATCCAGAACCAATCTGGGCAGCTTGTTCCTGTGTGTGACCAGTGGCTGCCTGATGGAGACTGAACTAAGCTTAAGTAGAGATAGTGTTTGTGTTTTCAGTGATTGAATTGGTAATTGTATTTCAGTGCAGCTGTACTGAAAGCTGACTGGTTTATGGGTAACAAACAATGAAGCCTGCAGCAGACATCTAGTTACCTGTTGGGCAAAAAAAAACAAGTAGTTAAAATAATTTGATGAAAACGTTAAATCTACAAATCCTCCCTCAATTGCATCACTCCAATGTAGGATTATTCTTCATCTTGTTGTTTCTGGTTTTGATACTTTTTAGTTTTTACCACTTCATTTTAGGTTTTTCCCCTCTTTGGTTGCTAATTATTATCTAAATCTGCCTGCTGTCTGTGTTCATTTGCACAGTATTAGTGTCTGCACCCTGTCAGCAACAGCACAGACAACATGAGCTACTTTCACGCAGCCACGTGGTGCAGAACTGTATCTTGCTGCAGACGTGGGCTGCTGCCTGGAAAGGAAGTTTGAGTAGAAGGTACCTGGTTCACAGGATGCAAAAAAGCCTGCAGTGGCTTAGGCTAAACCCACTGAGGGATGGAGTGGCTTAACTCGTAAATGAAATCTGGGAGCACTGCTTGCTTCATCTGCTTGGCCTGCTCCATTCTTTCAACTGTCTTGTCCTTATACAATAACTTTGTATCAGCATAGTTTCTTAATAGGGTCCAGTATGTTGATGACACTTAGCCTGAAGCCTCGTAGAGCTATGACTTTAGATACTAATGCATTTATACGTGTTTAGAGAAACATCTTGATGGGTCTAATCTGTTTTTATTCCCTGTAGAAAATCAAATGGGCTGCAACTCAGATTTAGCTGAAGATCCTCCTGTCCTCCAGCATTCCCGAAACCACGTGACACATTCACCACACGAAGCTGAATAAGTAGCTGTGTACACATTCCCATGACAATGTGTTTTCATGGGAACAAGAATACAAGCAAAGCATTGTGTGTTTCTTCTGCCTAACTGAGCAGATGCCTGTCACTACCATACTTCTGTCAAGTAGTGCTTATGGGTAGAGCTCTTACTGTCAGCTTGGCTTATTAGAGCTGTGCTCTCTTTACTTAAGTAAGAATTTGCCTCCAGTGGCATTCCTTACTGAATGTGCACTAACTTGTATCTAGCTGTTGGTGGGTGGTTCTTAAACAAAGGTTTCTTGTGAATTGCTGTATAGGCTACTGTGTTGCACAACACTGCTCTGATGTTTGCTTTTTGAAAATTTGCATTAAGTGCTTTTTTTCTGAGGAAAGTTGAGGGTATCTTTTCTTTTTTTTTGTGGGAAGATGATTTTTTTTCTCTGTAGGGGAACATAGTTATTGTGGGTTGAAGTTTTGCATTTGGTGTTATAAAGCAATGGAAGAAGCTGGAATAAAGCTTTGGCTGGCATATGCTGATCAGTGTTTTGTTAGTGACTTGTGTTCTTTCCCTGTGCATAAGCTAAATGCTGTGGGCATACCAGGTATCTTGCTTCAACTGTACTACTGCAGTTAGATGTAGCTATGCGCATCCTGCTGTTACTGGTTCTGGTTTGACCCTAAACAGATCTCTAGAGCTATGCCAAATGCTTTGAAACACCACAGAGTCATGTACAAAATAGAACTTGTATTTATGACATGGCCTTAATAGCACTAATTAAAGAAGCTTTTCCTCTAAACATGAAGCAGACCTAGAATGGTTTTGCTGCTGCATGTGTAGTGAGGCGAGGACTTCTCCTCCTTAAAGCAGTTACTGCATATCTCACCTTTTATTCTTCTCCTCATGTGTTGAAAAGGGGGTTCTATTTTATGTTCCTGTATACTATAGCTGCTTCCTCCTCTTCTGAGGCTATGGATTTGCTGTGCTGCCACAATGATTTAAGAACCAATGTAACTGTCTGGCAGTAGATCTCAAGTGCTAGTGCTCACGCAATAAGAGAAACACTTGCATGTTTATTCCCTTAATACAGACAATACATGGTGGTAGGCTGGAGAGAATTTAATTAAATTCTGACAAGTTGTCTTAGATGTTGTTGCAATCTCATGTTAAGATCACAGGTTATATAAATATTTAATTACACTGTTAATTGCATTGCTTGCTCTGTTTGCTTCATTTGTGTTCTGTTTGTACCTTGATTTTGAAACAAACAGGCTACAGTTAGTAGTCCCCCTCTTCCAAGGCATACTCATTTAGAAGTCACCCTTCTATGGAGCAGGTTGAAAGAATTTTGTTCTTAAAAACAAGCCTTCTTTAGCTAACCACACAGTCAACTACTTCTACTGGCAGATACAGACAGCAATGCTAGTGTCTGGAGAGCTATTACAACCATGAGACATCAAGATGATCAAGCAATGCTTACATACCCCTTTTTAAAGATAGTAGTTGAAGTGACACATCTCTTCTGTAATTTCACCTACAACAGTATGACTGAGCAATAGTGGTTATAGAGATTAACAAGAGAGGCACTGCTTGGAGCTTTGCCTAAAGGGGATTACAATTGCTACAACAAGAGTGACCATTTCAGCAGCTTCTGGAATGGAAACATCCTCTGAGTATGGCAGTAAACACAGATCTTAAATGTAAGTGGATTAAGTTCATATGAGAAGTCCTGTGTCTGAACAAACACCATTCTTTGCTGTTACCTTAAACTATTTCCTGTAACTTTCACTATGACTCTTAGTAAAACAAGAGTTTTGAAGACCTCCTTCCAGTGGCACCTCTCTGACTAGAAGGACCAAAAACCTGCTCCAGTTCTTAACTGTTGTCAGAGCACAGCTGAAATACTAAGTTTAATACAAATTTAAGATTTTTTTTTTCTTATACTGCAGCAGAGGCTTCCTGGGTGCAACTGACTTAAAGCTTGGGAGGCAGAACTTTAGTTGAATTCCTAGAGCTTAATCTCTCTCTGCAAACTTGATTCTAAGTCAAAAATTAAAAGCATCTTTAAATTACCATCAAGTGATTTTTTTTTTTTCCCCCCAGCTGCCTATGAAGCAGTTACCCCTGTTACAGTATTTCAGAGCATCCCACTAACTCATTTGAACTAAAACCTCTCTCCATTTTTGCAATAATGGAACTTAGTGCCTTATCCTCTTTTTTTGTTCCACACCCCAAAAGCTGTGTAGGTGGCCAGTGCTGTCATGTGTCTGAGCAATGTCTGGCCAACATTAGTGTCCTGATGTCCATGGCATTTTCAGTACTTCTTTGTATTCCTTATTCAGGTTCAGCTGGAGATAAGGCAATATTGGTACCAGGAATAACATTGGGTCCTATGCCATCCACAAGAGAATCCCACTTATCAAAATCTTTCTGAAGACCTAGAAAATGGGGGAAAGAAAACCAAAGATGTAATGAGTTAAGAAATGGGCTTTTTGTAAAGCTATGCTGAAAAACTAAATCAAGTGTGCAAAGTAAGGAGGTATGATGTTTTAAGGAGGAAAAAATGACACGCTAGGTTTTTATGTATCAATCAGAACCAACTCCAATGATAGTCTTCTGAGCCGTTTAGATTACAAAAGTAACTAACACACCTCTAGAAAAAGTCTGACTTGTTTTTTCCACTCAAACTTTTCTGACACATTTACTTTTGATCTTGCTCTAAACAGAATGGTTATATAAAAAGCTTCAGAGGAATTAAGTATTAATTAACTTCATACTTTGATGTAAGCAGATACTTACTCAAATGTTTCTGCAGGAAGGCTAATGAAGCATGATTACTTATATCAATAGCTTCATTTGGATCTATTTCTCCTTTTAATTTGAAAAATCTTCCAATGATTTCTCCGCTCACAAAAGTGAAGTCAGGAAAGCTCTGATGTACTGACCCCCTGCAAATAGAACAATGATCAACAGGCTTATAAGAATGCAGTCGTCTCATTAAAAGATGCCATGAGTTGCCCAGACTTCTTCCAAGACAGTTACACGTCTTATACTGTCTTCTTTAGCAGAAGATAAACCAGGTTAATCTCATGAGCATGCAAGATTAGCAGTAAATTCTGTCCTAACCACAGAAGGGAGGAAGTTTTGTACCTGCTTACTGTAAGTCACTGTAACTGCAACAGCAATAAAGAGAAGGCTTGGCAAAACTTCAAGTTGTCTCTCTGCTCTGAGCTGGATTATACAGCCGTCACTCCCCTGAACGCAGTGACTCCTACTTTCACTAGGTGAGTGCATAACTGCACCCAGAACGCTATTTAAAGTGATGCATGAGGCCCAGAGCAAAACCTGTGCCCCAAGGCAGGAACGCACACCTTGGAGTATCTTAAACTTCAGGTTACTGGCTGCTTTGAGAGAGGTCTCCACTATGGGGGCCATATTCCTGTCTAACATAAACATGCAGTGAAAACCTGGGCCATGAGGAAGCAGGGACTGTCTGTCTTTCTGCAGTTATGTGTAACGGAGCAGCTCCAACAAGAGAGTCAAGATTCATCTTCAACCACAGAAATGATGCAGCCTGGGCACTTACTTGATAGTGATCATTTTCTTGTTTGTGTCATTGGAGCTGAGCTTCTTCATCTTTAAGATATTATCAGCCCACTGGAATTTTTCAGAGTTGATAAAAAGCAGCGGTTGCTGGACGCTGTTTTGGTAAATGTCATCACCTACTGGAAGCATCCACGCATCAAGGGCAATGCCGCACCTGTCAAAAACAACTGGATATGGTCACAAAGCAGAAAGCTTTGTACGGGAGTTTGCAGCATGCTTTGATTTGCAGGAGACAGGGGAAAGAGAAGCTCTATGATACTGAACAGGTTAATGAACCATTTTGTTTCAAAATTATTTCTACTGTGGGGGAAGAGAACTGATCCACTATTGCATTTGTTGGTCTCCACTACCAGGTGCAACTGGGCACAGGAGCTTCTGCAGGGTCCCACAATATCATGCTATAATATGATACAGCTATTCTGTTCCACCACATCCCCACAATTGAAAGAAGCATGACTTGAGAAAACAAGACATGCCAAACAAAACTTTTCTTCAAGAACTAAGTAGTAGTTGGGGGATCTCAGGTAAGGTCCCCTGCTCCAGACCTCTCAAGTGCCAAATGTCTCTTGCCTTGTTTTGCATACTCACCTGAATCTTATTTCTTTGCTGAGACTCTCAATAACTGTAGCACCACCAAAAGAGTGTCCCATCACAGCTATTCTGCTAGTATCAACAGAATCCTGTCAAAAAAATCCAGGTGCTGTAAGAGACTTTCTTTCCCAAACTTTTTTTTTTTTTTTTAAAGGGAATAATTTTTTAGGCAATAGATCCTACTGAAGTAAGAAGAGCATCATTTCAGCTCCATTATTATCTATCCAGCTTGGGATGACCTGAGAATATGTTCATAGATCTACAGTGTGATCTTCAGAATCGTTTACAGGAACCAGTTTAGAAATGGAAGAGGGAAACCAGAAGCATTATTAGGTGTTTAACAAAATCCAGTCACCGCCTTTCACTCACCTTCAGGCTACTCCAGTCGAAGTTTGAATTTAGTACATTCATTACTTCCTCTCCAGAATTGATTTTAAGAATGAGATTGAGAGCTTTGATACACTCCTGCGCTCTTTGCTGCACCTGGGGAGAAAGAGAAGTTGGTGCAGAGCAGTGGAGGGAATTATCAGACAACTGCTAGGCTTGCCAGCCCTTTGGACACAAGACTTAGTCTGGTTTTTTTTTTTCCTCCCAAGTGTCTGATATGGTAAGGACTATTCTGAACTGCAAAATGGAACTGCAAAATGGAACTCTGACAAAGTCTGACCAACATCAAAACTGACTTTTGGAAGTCCAGAGTTGAAGTTCTTGTGTAAATCCTCTGCACACAGAGGAATTTATCCCTATAACATGCACCAAAGACCTTCAACTCCTTCATACTGTCACTACTCGGAGAAGGGGTTGTTGAGATGTGCAAAGGCTTGTTAACTACAAGGAAGGCTGACTCGTGGCTCCTCCTATGCTCACTTTGATGAGCAAATGTCATTACGTCACTTGTCCCTCTGCACAATAGCTTTGAAACTGTCTTTACACTGAATAAACCCAAAATAAGATACAACCAAGAAGCCCTTCCCGTTTTATATACATACACATTCTTGAAAACTGTAGTAAAGCTGTTGCAAACAAAGGTTTCACTGTTTGGTATATCATGTGGTTTTGGTATTTTAGTAAGAGAAAAGCTTGAAAAAGAACCAAAGAACAGTAGCATCGTCAGGAACTGCAGATTGTAGGCAGCCAGCAAGGTATCTGTTCATCACTGAATTTCAAATAAAACTCAATCTCCTGACTTCTCTACTAGTGAAATTTCCAGGCAATGGCTTCTGGAGGTTATTTGCAAGCTCAGGCATTACATATTTAGGCTCATAAGTAGGTGGTTGTATGCACACAGGAAATGACACTTGTACTGCTGTCTGTATGGCCCAGGGAGATAAACACCTCCCTGACTGAGTACAGTAGCTGGATGAAAACACTCCCATATTTTAAAGGTCAATCTATGCTTGGAGAAGCTCATCAGTATGGCCATATCACATCTAGCATAGATTCTGCTTATACTCAGGAAGTCTGCATTGTTCACGTTGCTATAAACCATGTTCAAGTGTGTTGATGATGGCAAAGCAAACATCCCCCTTAGAGCAGCCATGATTCATCTTGCTATCCAACAGTAAACAAAAGCTAAAGCGAGCCTAAGGCCACACAAACATGTGAATTCAGCTTTGTGTCACTTAAAGACCAGGCTGGGCAGCGGAAGTGTGAAGACACAGAAAAGAAACAGAAAGTTGAGCGGAACCAGAGGAGAAACAGCTGACTAAGCTCGACAGTGCAACTTCATGAGAAAGCTCTGTTGAAGAAGTAATTTCTCCTCCGAAGAAAACTGCTGTTCCTATCTTCAGGAACATAATATTTGATGCAGCGGACTGCAGACATGGCCAAAGGGAAAGAGTCTGCTAGTTAGTCCTAAACACACCACTCCTGCCTCACTTCCTAGAGCACAGACCTAGGAGGAGTACCTGCTTGTGGCGCAAACAACGCTCCTCCTCTCCCGTTTTTAGTTTCCTATAGTAGATCCACTCCTTCTCCATGTTTGATGTAGACTCCTCCTGTGGTTCAGAAATGGACTTTTTTTTACAATAATACGTTGCTGAAGCAGATTCATCTCTGTAATATCAACAAAAGGTTATTTCTGGGGATGTGTTCCGTTTGGTTTGAGAGGAAGTCAGCAGAAGTTTCAGATTTCACTTATCTCAAGAGATTCAGCTACCAACCAGTGCTGCTGCAGTCAACTGAGTGTAGACAGACTTTCTAAATAATGCAATAACCCCACCAAAATTCCCATCTCTTTTATATTCTCCAGGTTCTAACAAGAAGAGAGAGAAAAATAGCAAGCCTGAAGAATGACAAACAATATCTACTCTGGGACTTTTCATTCAAGGGCTTATCTAAGCAAATTCCCTTTACTCAGATAAGAGTTGAGGTAGAGAAATGGGGGTGTGGGCAGGGCTGAAGAAGATATGTTAGTTTTTCTTAAATCTAACATAAGTTAGTTCTTCTTTAGAATAAATAACATTCTTCTAACGTAAGTTCTTCTTTAGAATAAATAACATTCTATTCAATGTGAGAAAGTTTCTTTCTATCAGAACTCAAAAACATGCAGTATACACACCTGTGCTCCACAGCAGCCACTATAAAGCCCTGGGAAGCCATCTCTATGCAAATAGCAGAATAGATCGTCCTGCAATCAAAACCACACTCTGGTGATACACATGAATACATAATTATTTCAATTATACTGCTCTTTAAACATTGACCACACTACATATGTGCTAGCCCCCATTCTTCTGTTTGAATTTGCTAAGCAGTAGAGCAGGCTAGCAAATATACGTCAGTCATCAAAGCCTGTTCACAAAATCTCGTTACTGTTTTACTATCTTATTCAGAAGGAAAAATGCTAATGATTTTTAAAAAGTAGCACATAGATACTTTCCATCTTCAAAGACCTGTCCAAAAATCAACTAGCTAATCTTCACAACATACATATTGATCAGTAAATACCTTCACCCCTAAAATACAAAGAGGAAACAGAAATAAATGTCAACCCTGCTTTTATTTACTGCTGTTGATTTCAGTGGAGGCATACTGATACACAGCAGCCTGTTCTTCAAAACTGTTTCAACTACTGAAAATCTGTTCAGAACCATCCTTGGAGACTGCTGTCTCCAAAGACAATAAAAATAGTTGGTCAACAAACTGCAGAATTACCGAAAAGCTCCAAGTCCGTGGGAAAAAATGAGGAGTGGGTATTTCTCTCCTGGCTTAAAAGCAGCATTTGACTTCGCAGGACACGTCACTGAACCTAGATAAAAATCAAAGTGTATGTCATTATTACTGAAATAAGAGAAAGCATTTGTTCCTGTGGGAGAGATCCCAAGAATCTGGTGACCACTGGTATCAAAGCGGTCATCTGAAGGTAAGGTACCAAATCTCATCCTTGAAATACAGAAGACAAACGTGGATCTGATTCTGAGAATACTTTCTACTTGGCAGAAGATACTTTCCTTCTTGTCCTCTCATCCACAGCCTAGCACTAGGCCTACATATCTCTTAAACCCTACGAGAACAGATTTTCAAGAACAGTCAAGCATCCACGTCTCCTTGGTATTCAGACCTTAGTATCTCTGACCTTTTTACATTTGCACATTTCCCTGTGGGATGTAAATCCCAACACATAGGTGCAGCTTACCCAAGCTCTTCCTAGAGCAAACTGCCCAGACACTCCTATTCACAGCAGCCAGGGACTGTGGGTCTGTCTGAGAAATGGGTCATGTTCCGCATTAAGCCTTGCTACACAAACCCATCCCAAACAAACATACTTCTGTGGGAAAAATTATCTTTTTAGTCCTGCAGCAATAAAACACTGCTCACGGAGCAGTGAGGCAATGACCTGCATACAGAGCTCATACCCTTGCAACCAGTCAAAGAATAAAACCAAATCCAGTCTTACCAACATAGTACTGGAAAAGCCTTTCTCCTACAACACGGTACATATTAAGGAAGTCAGAGAGTCCCTGATAGTACTCTTTATCTGGAATCCATGGTGCCTCTTCGTTATCTGTGGCAACGCACGATGGATAATACAGGCGCAAGAAGCTTCCCTGGGATTAGGAGGGGGAAAAAAAAAAAAAGGAAGATTGATATTTATTTATATATTGCAGAGAAAGAGGAAGATAAAAACATTTATGTCAAGGACTTCAGATGCAAGAACGACAGCTCAAGAGAATTAAAAGACCCTTACAAGAAAATTATTATCTTATACAGGCTTTGATGCCAACCCTACATCACTATCTTTTTATCCCTGCAATGAATTTAAAGTAGCATGACTGTTCGCATCCAGGTAGAGATACACATCACCGTCTCTAGGTTAGCTTATGGCTGATTCACAATGCTCCGTTTAATTAACTTAATCATTACAAACACTCGATCTGCTCCATTTCTGCATCTTGCTGGATCTTTCATTCTATCTTCCTCACTATGCCTCCCTTCAGGGAATGGCACAATGATGCAGTTTGATCAGTTTAACGGGGGTGACTGTGTCTGCTTCACCCTTCCAGCTGAGACTTGTCATTGCTTTCCTTGCACCAGTGAGTCTCCTGGAGCTGTTACTGACCCAATTCAGCCTGCTAAACTGGGGGAAAAAAAGGACCCTCCCAGAAATATATTTTTCCACTAGAGAAATTTTAACCTGAGACCAGTTTCTGGAAGTCCAGCAGAGGAGATGCAGGTAGAGTCAGGGTCTCAACGTGGCTGTAGTGTTCCTGGCTAACCTGAGGCTGTCAGTAAAGCTCTTGGACAGCTGCACAGCAAAGGAGTGCAATGTATTCCTCCTCCTCCTCCTCAAGATGTTCGCAAGTCTGTAGTGGTCTATCTTTCTAAACACAATTTTGTTTACCTATGTTTTATCTGTCTCCATTTCTTACCACTGGTTTGAATCTTCTTTTACTGTCTGCACTCCAGGTCTTCCAGGAAACCACCCAAGCTTTCCACGCTAACACGGACCCTCTATACCCCCTTGCCAGTACTCTCCCTACGCAGACAGCGGCAGTGTACCAACGGAACACCTTAAAGCAGACCTCCTGGCAGACAAACTGCGTATAACTTGCATTCTTACTTCCTGCTTTGCAAGGGAATTTGCAACACACTATTCAAATTCACTGGCTTGCTCCAACTGTACTTTTGTTTTAACAAGTTAAGTCTAGGGCCAAAAATAACGTGAGCTTTGGAATAAAGTCTGGTTTCTTGAACATGAATTTTTCAGTTTCATACACAGTGTGGACCAAGAGCTTGTTTAAGGAAGCTTGTTTCTATTTACTTATCAAACTTAAATCAACCTTTGATACAAAGCCCATTAAGGAAGAAATCATCAAACCTTCATCCATACTGGTAATGATATTAACTTGATCTCAGAATAGTCCCAGTGAACTTTCCCAGCTAACTACTTACCAGAAAGGGAAAGAGGTTCATTATCTATGCCTGGGAGAACTGTAATTATACGGATTGTTTATCTAAGAAAAACACATGGCCTGATTGCAAAGAGAAACTAATCGCTTCTTTGTGCTAATGCAAAGTGAGCCCAGTAAAGGAAAACATATGAATAACCACTACAAACTGATCACAGGTTCCACTATACCTGGCTAGTCTGAGGAGTAAAACCACAGTACAAATGCAGGCATATTCTCACAGGAAAATTAAAAAGCAAGAGGATTTGAAAGGGAAAATCATAAGGGAGCCCATTAGCTTGCTTTTTACTTATCATGGCTTCTCGCTGTACTAACCACTTGCAGAATTGACATCCTCTTCTTTTTTCAGACAGATAAAATTTCGAGAAGACATCTCATGCTTTACCCTGCAGCTGAAACGCTACCTCGCCTCATCACCCAACCCTGCCAAATCCCACTGAGATCTTTGTGACGAAAAAAGCTACAGTCACAGGGACTGCGTGTGGTCTCCCCAGGAGCCCAAGGCAGAAGGGAGTGGTGGGGTGGACGGAAGAACTCTGTGGGTCCCAGGAGGACATAGTTTCTCTGCAGTATCTTGCGTAGGGGAGTCAGGAAGGCAAGGATATTAGGAGGAGGCAGGAAGTAACCATGGGGAAGAGTTGCAGGTTACATGCATCTGGTAAATTGAACCAGTTCCTGGAGACATCCAATATTTCCTGAACTGTGCCCAGTACACATCCTACATTGGGATGGAAAGGATAGAAAGGTCAGCTCTGAGAATCAGCTGTGGAGCATCCCTGCACGCAGACAAGACCTTCTGTTTGATTCATCCATAAAACTGCAGCAAGTTGTTTTACTAACATTGTGGCTTAAATCTGAAGGAGGAAGAACTGAGGGCTTTACCTCAACTGCATTTTCTGTCATGAGGTCTGTACATCCAACTGAGTGCGGTCCCTTTCCTTTCGGGATCCTGTAAAACTTCTCGGTGCTGTTGCTCCCCATTTCCATTGGTGCCCTCACCGACAAACCTGGGGAAAAAAACCAAAGCAAATCAAGAGACTGCCATGGCCCGTGTGGGCAGATCACCTACCCTGAAAAAAAGTCAGCATGTTGCAGGTCCAGGAGTAGTAAATTCAAGGCTGAGTTGATACAAGAATCTAGTTATGAGAATCAGAGACCTGAAATCCCGAGTCACCAACCTGACCTGCTCTGTTGGGGAATTTCCTTGGAGCGCTGTCCTGAATCCCAAGGATCAGACAACACCGTGCGCTAAACAGAAAGGCAGGGAGAAAACATTTGGCTGGGGACGCCGTGGTGGCACTTGGGAGGTCGAGGTGCTGCGGAGCAGAGCGGCAGCAGTCTCGCTCCTTGGGCACAGAGGGAAGCGCAAGCCCAAAAGCGGCGAGTTTCGACGTGAAGGCAGTTCCGTTCCCACCGGGCTACGACCCAGAGCTGCTCCTCCTCGTACGAACGGCAGAGAGGGAAGTTTTCACAGCTCCTCGCTAAACAAAACCATTCTACGCATCTGGGGGAAGAGGGCTGTCACAGAGAAAACCAACGCTGTAGCCATGTTCCCGAGAGGCACGAAGAGGCCTGAGGAGCACAGGAAGGGCTGCCCGTGCAGGAGAGGTTGCTGGGAAGGTCCCACCGCCCCGGCCCGTACCTGGGGTGACACCTCCGCGCCAGGCCCGCCCTGGGGACGAGCCGAGCGCAGGGGCCGACAGCCGCATCCCTGACTAGGCGGCAGGCGTGAGCGGCATCCCGCGCCCCTGGCTCCGGCACCCGGGGTGGGTTCTACCTCCCACGTCTTCCTCTCCCGGCAGCGGCCCCGGCACAACGCGGAGCAGACCCGGGGCCATCCTAACACCGCAAGAGAAGCTCGTCGGGTCCGTTCCTCCCGCAGCCGCCCAGCCAGGCCCGGGAGCCTCCGGGGGAGAGTGGGGTGGGGGGGGGAAGGGAGCCACACGGCGCCGGGCCGGGACTCCCTCGCCAGGGAAGCGGGGGGGCGGAGCGCGGCCGCTCCTCCCCGGAAAGGGCCGTCGCTGCCGGCGTGGCGGAGGTGCGTGTGGCCCCAAGATGGTGCGGAAGCTGAAGTACCACGAGCAGAAGCTGCTGCGGCGGCTGGAGCTGGTGAGCTGGGAGGCGGCGACGGGGAGCTTGGCCGAGGTGAAGGCGCTGCGGCGTTACCGGCTGGGTCGGCGGGAGGATTACGTGCAGTACAAGGCGCTGGCCCGCACCGTCCGCACCTTAGCCCGCCGCCTCCGTGACCTGGGACCGGCCAGCGCCGCCTTCCGCGCCCGCTGCGCCGCCGCGCTGCTGGAGAAGCTGTACGGGCTGGGGGTGGTGAACTGCCGGCGGTCGCTGGCCGTTTGCGAGAGCCTCTCGGCCGCCGCCTTCTGCCGCCGGCGCCTGCCCTGCCTCCTGGTGAAGCTGCGGATGGCCCAGAACCTGCGCCACGCCGTCACCTTCGTGGAGCAGGGACACGTCCGTGTGGGGCCTGAGGTGGTGACCGACCCCGCTCTGCTCGTCCCCCGCGCCGTGGAGGACTTCATCACCTGGGTGGACGCCTCTCGCCTCAGACAGAAGGTGCTCGACTACAACCAGGAGCGCGATGACTTTGACCTGGCCGCCTAGAGATGCGCCACCTGCCCTGCCTCTGCTGCCCACGCTCTTCTGCTCTGCCCCTCGGGACGGACAAACCACGGCTGTGCCACCATCGGGTATTTCCCTCTACCCTAAAACACCCCTGAAAGGGGAGCAGGGAGGAAACGTACTCACTTCTAGTAAAGTATGGCTCTGCTCCTCGTTCCCCTTCACAGCTAACGGCTCCGTTCATCCGCGTGGAGAAACGTCCCTTCCGCACGCATCGCCCCGAGAAAACATCCGATAACGTGGCCTCATCACACTTACATCCCGTAAAGCGAAAGTGCTTCAAAAGCTGTCTGCCAGATCGCAGGAGAGGATGCGATCGGGTGTAAGTGCTTGGCTGCCACTAATAGCTGCTGGGAGGGGTTTTAAGCCTGGCCGAGCAGCTGGTTTAGGACTGAGTTTGGCAGCTTTGCTAAGAGGTTGCTCTGCCAGTTCCTCCTTCAGCTGATGAGCGTGCAGTATCTGGAGGAGCTGCTTCTGGAAGGGTTTTCTCTTGATACTGAGGAACACGTATATGGGGGAAATGCAGGGCTTGTTTGGGTAAACAAGGAGGCCAAGTACTGCATTTCTGGAACTGTAAAAGTTTCGGCCAAAAACGGAATTAAAAAAAAAAGGGCAGGGAAAAAAAAAGCCAACTTTTATTTTCATGTGAAGTTGTAAAGGGAAGTTTGATACTCTGAGTTCAGTATCTTTACTGTTGGGGTTCCAGCTGACAACTGGGCATCATCTACGGAGCGGGATCCAACCAGGGAGGCATTGGAGCAAAAGCTGTCCTAACCGTAACTGCGAATCTGGGGGGAACTTTTGCATTTAGCATGTAATCCAAACAAAAATTGGTACCTGAGGGGAGCCTCTGGGGCTGTTGCGAACTTTATTGCCCTTTGAAGTAAAGAGCAGAAAAGCAAAAATAAACCAGTTGTTTTAAGTTGCTGAAGAACTGTGTGTGCTATTTTATGAGGTAGTTTCTCTGAGAGTTTCTTCTGATTTTAAATATTCCAGTAAGCCCTGTTTATCATCTTGCAAAACTTTCTTTTATGTAACTTCTTTTATGTAACTCTTTTATGTAACTTTTTTTTTTTTTGATAGCTACAAGCCTATTACTGAGTTCTAAAGTGGTTTTTTTTTTTAACTAGAAATACTTTCTTCCCCTTACCCAGGGCTAGGAAAGGATTTGGCAGTAGGTTTAGGAGCGGAGCTGTGACTGCCCATCCCAAGTCCGAAGGGCTGGAGTTCAGCTGCAGCCACCACTCAGGGTCTTGACGCTTTACTGTAGCTTTTCTGAACAGGAAAGGTGTTTAGGTGAGGTGTGTTTTGGGGGTATCAAATGACCAGAAACTGTCATCAAAATATTATGGCTGGTTTTTAGAAAGCAAGCTAAATGTTAAAATTCCTTCTAATCTCATAAGCCAAATGTATTAAGCAGAGCATTAACTTCTAAAGCAATAATATATATTAAGGCACAGAAGAGGGAAACCCCTTTGCTTATCCTCTGAACTACTCCTCTTTTATACTTGAATTTATTTTGGTAAAACATCCCTTGTAACACCTCAACAACTTTTTTCTCAGGGCATGCATCTTGCTTATGGTTAAGAAATACAAACTGAAAAGACGTTTTGCACCTGAAGCGTGACTTTTCTTAAACACCTTTCCAGCTTTCGTCTAAAACAATGTCATCATTTCTGGGGAAATTTAGAAGGTGCCTAATTCAGGTGCAGGTAAAAATGGTGCGTTTGGCCTGCTTTACTCTTTTGGGGGGATTTAAATAACAGCACAGTGACATACCCTGTGCAGAGCATTCTACTGCTCAGATTCTAAACTGCTGCTCTGCCTGGTTTGTCCAGCCCTTGAAGGAACAGCAGAAAAGGAGATCTCAAACCTCCAGCCTGTTAGCCTCTGTAGTTTACATCATCAGCCTGTTCTTTTTGTCCTAAACCAACTTTTCATCATTCATCTGTGCACCTCCAGCATCTTGTAGCAGAAGGGAAACAACTCAAAACCCTGTAGGCTGTTAAATTAAGCGGTGGGAATTGATTTCCTTACAGATACTGTGGGATAACAGCATCCATCACCCTCAGTCTCCTCCTGTGGTGTTGGAAATCAAATTCTTACGTTCTTAAGAAATGCATCAGGCTGTGTGTTTATATGTCTTACGTGTCTTAAGTCTGTGGCCCCGCTGGTTTTGCAGTGGCTGAGACCTGAGATGAGTGTCCTGCTCCTAACTTTGTAATGGCCGGAGTCCACGCACGCCTTGGAGGAGAGCTGGGTCCACTTCAAGTGCGATAAACAGAGTGTCGTCTCCGTCTCAAAATGGAAGTTACATCGAACAGCAGCACGCCCACGTTCGTGCTCACGAATGCAATCAGGCAGATGATGGCTCCCTCATGTTTAATGGTCATTTTGCCTTTGGTTCATGGGTTTGAGCCTGTTTGCCAGAGCCGACGTGCTGCGGCTGCTGCTGGGTGGTTCCCGCAGCGGCCCCGGAGCCGGGGATTGAAAGGGCGCAGGAAGCAGCTCAAACAGCCTTTCCTGGCACTTGGATAAACACGGAGGCTTTTTTTAAATTCCCAGGCTAGATCTAACGTCGGTATAAATCGGCACTGGCTTCCGTGGGTCCGTGTGAGCTGGCACAAGGAGGCAATCCGGCATTACGCTTTTTTGGGCCAGATCCTTCAAACTCTCCGGTGCTCCAGGGGCTCGCAGCGGGACAGCTTATGCACATGAGAGCATCAGGACGTGGTCGTGGGTGTCACTGTGCTTCTTCCCAGCGCTTTCCAAAGTGGGTTTGCTGTTCCTTAGGCGGCTCAGCATCTCCATGAAGCTTGTGGGAAGTTACTGGTGGAGGAGGACAGAGAATGGTGGTGCTGGTGTCGGGGTGAGCTGTCCCCGTGCCTGACAAAACCTGATTTCTGTCTCCAAACCAGCAGCTGGGGGCTGGAGAGGTGCCAGCTTCTCCAGCAAGGGAGGAAGGGGCTGCAGGGGCCTGGGCAGTGCAAGAGCGGTCGGAGCAAACAGCAGGCAGTTCCCACGCAGGAGCTCTCGCTTGGGTAGTGGGCCGCGGTAAGGGAAGTTTTACCAGGGCCTACAGGTTTAGTTTTGGGTTTTTTTCCTCTTTTTTTTTTTTTTTTTTTTTTTTTCCCCTGACCTTGACTTGTTCTTTATTTGAAGGCTGCCAAAGTGGGGGAGCTGTGCTTGGGGAATGCGGGGGAGCTGAAGGAAAGAGTCCTTCACGCTGACGCCTTTTGTGTTGCAGGGTGTAAATGGCTGAGGCTGTCACTGAAATGCAAATGTGTATTTTTCTGCTGATCTGAGCCACTTCTTTTTTTTTTTTTTTTTTTCTCTCTTGTCCGAGTAAACAAGCATACTGCACGTTTTAAAGGCTGCTTCTATCCAACATCTTGGTGTGGCTTAGTGCAGAGGTGATGCTGACCTCAGTGATTTGGTGATAGCACATCACCACGAGCACAGACGGCACGTGAGGCTGGGGAAGGACAGTACATCGCCCTTCTCAAGATGGGAAATGGAGACTGAAAGAGGCAAAGGTGGAGCTGGGTGACTCCTAGCCTTTTGGGTGATGCTTCTGCATCCTGGGTTAGTCCAGGGCCTCCCAACCAGGTCTCAGGGCATTTCCACGTGCTCATCTCAGTAGCACTCCCCAGTGAGACGTTCCCCAGCAGATGGAGGTGTCACTGTCCCCTTCCTGAGCTCCACGTACGCTGTTTTAAGTACATCACCTGCCTGATCTGGCACTGGATGTTAAACCAAAGAGCCATTTCTCATCACTGGGGCATGGGATGGCCTCTTAGTCCCTACCCCATATACCAAAACATTTCAATATTTAGTGAGTCCAAAGGAAAAGGCACCCCTAAGTGTTATGACAGCATTTACCTGAGAGCACCAGTTCTGGTCCCTGCTTTTAAATGCCCCTTTTTAGGGACTGAAGCAACTTTTCTCACCCTTTGCTTGCTGGTTTGGGCTTGAAACAGGATCTGGAAAACCTGTCTGCTGTTTGGTCAGGACGTGGGGACCAGCATCCTGACCTTGAGTAGAAGCAGCAGGCAGCAGCTTTGGAGTCAGCAGGAGGAGGCACTTGGGTTCAGTCTTCCCATAAACCGTGGAGCTTCTGGATCCAAGGGCTAAATCCAAGTGTACCTCCCCCAGTGGGAACGTCCCCTCTCACTTCTCTGCAAGCACGACTCCACTGCAGAAAAGTCCCACCTCCTCTAATATTAGCTAATTTCAAAGAAATAAAGTGTTTCACTTCTAGCAGGTAGAGAAAAATGGGAGGCCAACCGCTAATGACAGCCAGAGGTGGAGATTTGAGCATCTCCAGTTTCCTCCTAGAGCTGCCCGCTAGAGGATCCCGTGTGTCCCCAGCAGTAAGTCACAACAGCTTCTTGGCTGCTGTAAATCATGTCAGCAGGGTTGATACATGCAAGTGCAGACGCCGTTACTGCCCTTGGTTCCTACCCCGAAGAGCCACCACCTGCTGCTCTGGGAGAGGCTCCGATGGTTGTCACGGGGTAAAGTACAGGCAGGCTCTCCCGGCGGGTTCATCTGACTGACATTACAGCCTACCACCTTGTCACCTTAAATCTGAGCTCATTGGGCTTAAAACACAACTGGGAAGCCACGTCCTAAACCCACCATCTCTTTCCCCACCAGCTCTAACCGCAGCCAGGGTGCAGGGTCCCACGCAGGTGTCCATGTGGCAGATGCCAGCTTCAGGGGAGATGAATACCGTGCTGGCAGAGCACCCAAACCCTCCTGCTCTGTGTCCCCCTCAGCCTCTCAGAAGAATTTAGATTGCGAAGGACCGCTGGAGATCACCCAGTCCAAAGCCCTGCTCAAAGCAGGGCACGCGTCGGGCTGCCTCAGTTTTGCATGTCTCAGTGCTGGGCGCCTGAACCAGAGTTTAATTACCCTCCCTGCGAATATTTTTTTTCCCCTTCCATGTACTCAGAGTTTCCCCTGCCACAGCCCGGGACTGCTACTTCCCAACCCCACGCTGGGCACCTCCGTGTCAGGAGGGGGTTACTTTTCCCCACGGGAAAACTCGATTCACCTTTTCCCTGAACGCTGGCCATGCATGCAGTGGAAAAGGGGCATGTCCACCTTATCTGGAACGAATCCCACTCCCTTGCAGGGACATGCAGGGATTTAGGGCCAGATAAGGGGCTGGGAGGGAGGAAGCGGAGAAGCACAAGCCCTTGAGGATTGGGGACAGGCTCCGGGAAGAGCAGGCTGAAGCCAGGGAGCTGGAGCACCGGCAAGCGACACGAGGGGCTGTGCAGAAACTACCCAGCTCCTTAAAATCCCCCTCACGCCACCGTCGCTCTTCCCCGTGCTCTCCCCAGACCCTTTTGCTTCCCTTCAGCAGCGCCCGGCGCTCCACGTACCTGGTGTGCGGTGTCCCGGCCGCCCTTCGCTCCCGTCCCGCTGGCCAGAGGAGCGGGATGGACCCTTCGGCCGCCCACGGCCCTCCGGAGCCAGGCGAGAGGCGGCTGCTCTCGCAGGAGGACGTCTCTCCAGCAGGCAGAGCGACTGCCGGGCTCTCCCCGAAGGGGAGGGACCAAACTTTGCCTTAGTTTTCAGATGAGACAATCTTTCTGGGAGAGATCTTCCCCGGGCCTGGAAAACAAGTTTCTGGCATGGAGCCATCCCAAAAAACCACCGCACGCCCCAAAGGACCCTGCGGCTGCTATAGATACCGGGCTGTGCCTTGGTATGGCAGGGATGGGTTTAGATACGGGTTTGTTTACACTGGGCTGTGAATTTCTGGCTTTCCTCGCAGCGCTGCCGAGCGTGGCGGCGTAGGAATGGCTCAAGCACCGGGATCCACGTGAGAAAATTCCCCCCGGCCGGGTTGCAACATCCCACAGAGGAGCTGCAAAGCTTACGGCTGGGCGAGGAGGGGAGACCTGCAGCGGGGGAACATTGCGCTTTGTGTCAAGGTCCCCCCCATAAAAATCCAAATCTTTTCCTCTGGCCTTGTGAGAAAGGGATAACAACACCCTAAGGAAGCTGATCCCACTTTTGGGTGCAACTTCTGGAGGTTTAAGGTGGATCAAGCGCAGGTCCCTACTGATGGAGCAGCTCTGCACGCCCCCCCCCGGCACAGTCCTGGCGTTTGCCCCCTCATAACGCTGAGTTTAGGGAATTAACCCTAAAACCAGCCCCAATAATAAAAGATGAGTTTTCAGAGAGAGCAAGAGGTTGATCCAGCTGATGAAACAGCTGTATGAGCCTTGAGGCTGGCAAAGGGAGGCAGCAGGGGAGGGAGGGAAGGTAAAATTTGGCTTGGCCAAAATTGCTTATGAAGCTGCACTCGTGGACTGTCTCCTTGGAGAGCTGGTGAGCTCCTGCACGGGATCATTGGATTCTCCTCCTATCCCTCAGCATGTATGTGTGTGGGTTTGATATGAAGCTAGCAGAGCACAAAGGTGCTTGAAATTTAAGTTATATTTTTAAACTTTGAATTTTGTTGGCATTTCCTTTGAAAAAAATAAGAAAGTTGTATAGAATCATAGAATCACAGAATCATTTAGGCTATGAAAAGGTCCAAGATTTTTTTTTTTTCCTGTACTTTTGTCCAGCACTCATGTCAGTGGTGGGCTGGATGCATTAAAGTGTAATTTTCAGGATAGATTTAACGCTGATGAAAGATCTTGGAGGACAACTCTTAAGACCTCTAATCTAAAGGAACAGGTTCTTCAAGGTTAGAGAGAGGCAATGAGGAGGAGGCAGCGGTGCATGAGTGGTTAAAGTAACAGAGACATGCCAAAGCCGATGATATGTTTGCGGCCCACTGAGGATCTCCAAACTTTATTTTATTTTTTAATATATTCAGATATTCCCAGATCTGAAGGAGTTGAACTCAGTAGAAGTCATATATGGGTCTTTCTCTTGGATCTGGTATACATAGTTCAACCACTTAAGTCAGGGGACCTACTGAAGCAGGCTGTGATTCCCTCTGGCCTTTATGTCTCATCTTTTTCTTACAAGAAAGCAGGATAGAGATGGTGATGTGTCCTTCCAGCCTGGATTTGGGATGTGGTTGGGATGTTTATGGGAGTTGGGAGCAGGGAAACGGCTCTGTCCACCTCTGGCTCCCAGAATGTAGCTCCTAGGATTGCAAACCTTCCCTCACCACATCAGCCTCTGCAAGCTCCAATGTTGGTCCTTTCCAACATGCTGAACATGGAAATCACACTCTTTTCAATCTGTGAAAATTGTTCCGTGAAGTAAATGCAATGCAAAAGCTGGAGCAAATCCTAAAACTGCTGTGGTTTATGTGGGGGACAGGACTGATTGATTAGCTCAAAACCAGCTGTCAATCCAGGAATGTAAAAGTTTTCTCCTCATTGATTTGGCCAGACTGGAGAAAATATTGCAGTGTGTCCATCCTGAGGATGATGGGCGAGCATAGTGATCCTCGCGAGCTGCTCAAATTCCCTGCCAGCAAAGCAGGTAGGAAATGTCCCCTAGCACAGGTTTAATTATTGTAATCCACAGCCTTGCAGGGGCTGAAGATCTGCTTGTGTTTCTTGAGGAGGGTCTGTTGTATGGGACTGGAAAGCGCAAAACATGGCTATGGAGACAAAATTTTTAAGTAACATGCCATAGCTCGACTATTTGCACCAAAGAACATCAGAAGATACTTGCATTTTCTTTCATTGCAATAAAACACCACCAATAATGGATCTGCAGCATTGGCAAGGGAGGAGCCAGTTTCCATGGTAAGTGAGTACCAACAGACCCGTGGCAAATATTTGACCTGAGCTGGCTGTTTGTGAGCAACCTCCTTGAGAAATGCAATGTGGACTTGTCTACGAGTCCTCTACATAAAGGGCTGCACTTTGCTCCAGATTTCCATGTCTGCAAACCAAACATCACCATCAGTCTGTGATCACTGGTTTGAAGATAAATTATAATCTTATTTTTTTTAATTTTTTTTCTCTCATTCCTTTTTCCTTATTTTTTGGATAAATCCTGGTTTCTCACAGTGTGTGTCTCATTTTTAATCCAGATGCTGCTTGATCTGTTAAAATTGCTCTTGAGAGGAGCTGATACATCAGTGAACACCCACTAAACGACCATCGTTCTTTTACCAGGCACCTTTCTGAAGCGTGCAGCATGACAGAGCTCCACGAAGCCGCGGCTTTGGGGGACTACGACCTGGTGGATCAGATACTGAGGACAGGGCGCTGTGACCCAAATCACAAGGATGTCGACTGGCATGACAGGACCCCGCTGCACTGGGCTGCTGCGAAAGGTAAGGGCACCTCCTGCTCTATTACCTCTGCGAATCGGCATCATGAAGGGTGATGCTGCTTGTAATTACATCTTGCTCTGGCGGCAATTAACAATGGCAATTAATGATGGCGATAGTTGCAGCTTGTATCTGATCGTTTTGTACTTAATGAGCAAAAAAGAGAAAAATACCAATTTAAATGGGAACTTTGCCTTCAAAATAATTTGTGGCATTACCATCAAAGTGATTTTTTTTACCTTTTTTCCCCATGACATGAAAATTTACAATTTACATAGTATGTATGTATAGCACGTCTGCTTCTCTCCCACATTACTTTCCTAAGAGGTGACTTCATACGGTGCAGAAGAGTTATTTCTCATGTACACCTGCACAAATGAGCAGAAAGTCAAACCTGCTGTATTTATACCAAATATCAAACCCAATAGAACAAAATAATTACAGTGTGTTTTACATTGCCCTCCCTTTATCCCACCTGGTCGAATGAACGACACAGGACCAGAGTTGTTTGCAGCTTCCATTTGGTCCTTTGCCATCAGAAATATCTGCTAAAGTCAAATATCCCTTTGCAGCCCAGAAAAGAGATGAATGCAACAATATATAATGTGTAATTGTCCACGGTGTAAAATGGGAAACTGAACCTGTACTCCTCCGTGCTAGGGTGTTTGTTACGTATTGGGATCTCACGTCATGGCATCTGTCTTTGCTCTGAAATCAAGCATGTGATTTGCTGGTTTACGCTTGACATCATGTTTTGCTTTTGACCTGATGGGTTGTTACTCATTTGGGGAGCAGCAAAGGGAACTGAGCTGTTTAAGAAAATGATGATGGGAGACTGGCATGGCCTAGGTGCCGTTGGGAATGATCTAGCTGAGGCAAGGCAGTGTGAAGTGGGGTAGAAATAACTTTTTTTGCTTCTTCAAGCAATTTCACAAGTTAGAAAAATATGAAGGTGAATGAAAACAAATAATTTCTCCATCTCCTATCAAACAAACCTTTGTGTTAGTAAAGCTGTTCACAGGTTTTCCAGGTTTTTAATGTTTACATTTTGAGTTGAACTAAAAGCCAAAATAAAACAATAAAACAGTCAATAGCCAATTGGTCAATGACTAATTGAGATGTGCTGTTCAGAAATTAGTAGAAAGCTTTTTGATTTTATTGTTGTTTTTGTTGTAAAATGCTTATGGAAGCGATTTAGTTTGGAAAAAAAAATCATCATTTTCTAATGAGTATCATTTATTTGATAAATCAAATGGCCAGGTCATGGGTAAAATCCATTGTTACATGACTGAGGGAGCTATGATCAACTGTGTGTGACCGTCTTCTGCATCCTGAAGGTATAAAGTCTGATGCAGGTGCATTTTCTCTCCCTGTTTTGCTGCCCAACGCAAGGGAAATCGGAGCTGGTCAAGCTCCTCGTGGATCACGGCGCCCGGCATTGCCTGCGGAGCGATGTGGGCTGGACTCCAGCTCACTTTGCTGCCAAGTCGGGGAGACTGGGGGTACTTCGCACCCTTCATTCCCTGCACGCTGCCATGGACGCAGCCGACCTCTTCGGCGACACTCCCAAGAGGCTTGCGGAAATCTACGGTCACCAAGACTGCTCCAGGTTCTTAGAAACGTGAGTAGCGACGGCTGGTCCCACTGCGGCAGCTGATGGGGCTCCAGCAATGAAAATTAAATTGTCTGCTGTATAGAGGACCAGAACGAATACGAGTGTGTTATCTTTCCACCTAAAGCCTATTAAAGCCATCAAGCACGAGTAGCAGATAAGCAAATAAGGCTTTTTGTCACGGGGAAGCCATTGGGAAGCCATTCATTTATTCCCCTGCCTTGTATGGTTTGCCTTGGTACATTTTCAAAATCGTTACCACTTCATGACATCATTGTTTTTTCTAAGGATATTATAGAGTAATTATTAAGCAATGGAAATGAAAGCAAGAACTAACAAGTATTAACCCCTTAGAGTGGTCCATACTGAATACACGGTTGAATTGTTTAAGGACAGCCCTTTAGCAGCTGGTGTTAGTGTATGTATATCATTTGGCTTTTCTTGGAGTAAAGAACAGACCCATCCTTTTTTTTTTTTTTTTGTTACATAATTATTGAAAATTATACCATTTGATCTCTTAACAGGATGGCCACATATTTCTCCCAAATTTTGGAAAACTCCTTCTTGTCCTAAGTGTTTATGGTTATCACTGTGGCACCGTATGCAACAAGTAATATGCTTTTAAAGGGTTCCCAATTACCATTCCTGTTTTTCAGCCACTGATTTGGCTCACAGATATTTTCATCCTTGCAAAGCTGTTTCCCTGGGTCAGGATGCTGTCCTCCAGAGGGCTGAGCTGTGTCCCATACCTCCATCTCTCTAAGGCAGTGGGACAGATCACCAGAGGCCAACCACTTTGTTCAGTGCAAATTGTAGTCCCACGCGTTACCTGGTATTTAAATACATCGTTTGTGAAACCTGCACGCGCCGGACCCTGAGATGCTGAGAGCACCCAATGGCTTTTCCTCCCCTGGGTTTTTCTGTGAACTTACAGTCCCGCCATAGTCTTTAACTGACATCTTTTTTACCGCTGCCACGTTCTCAAGACTGCTTTGGCACCATATAAACCACCGATTTTTTTTTTACAGACAGGTATCCAAGTCAAAGTCTCCAGCTTGCCAGTTCAGCACGTGAGCTGCCAAGTTCAAAATCAGGCACGATGGCTGGGCAAACGCCTGAGGTGGCCAGTGCTTACCAAATACCACCTTTCATTAATCCACGCAAACCTTTCTGTAGGTACTGTTGTCCTTTTGCTGTACTTCTACAGCTTGTTGGTTCCTGCTGAAATGCTCCATGCCCACCTTAATCTTGACACAGCATCAGTGTCCTTCCATAGGAAGACACCCCCAAACTGTGCAAAATCTCCCTGTACAGAGCCCAAAAATCTTTCTAGGGGAGCCACACGTTCCCATTTTTAAGCTCTGGCTACTATGGCAGCTGATGGGACCATCCAGGAGACCTTACAGCTAAAGCCTGGCTGTTTATGCAGCTGACATGCTGCAAACCCTCACTATTCACCACCTTCCTTCCACACAGAAGAATCAGCTCTTATTGCCCTCAGACCTTCAGTTTAAAGAAATTTAAACAACAAGCAGATGATACCTAAGCTTTGCTAATTAGTTTTTTTACTACCTAGACACTAGCTGAGATAAGCTCAGGTTTGCCAGTTCTTTGGGACTGGGGCACTTTCTCCTCTTTATGCTCCCCTCAGTTCTGGACTTGCTTAGTTTCTGCATCAGAACAGGTAAATATTGTCTATCCTAGAGAGTGAAAGGTCTGCAGGCTTGTTGTCCTTGATTAATCATTTATAGCAATTGTTTACCTATTCAGTGCTGCCATTTTTGCACTAATCTCACCGTTAAATCCTGCTTATCGAGTCCTGCCAAATCTGTAGCATTTGCTGGGCTCTTGGCTGTGCACCAGAGCTGTGGTGGTGAGGTGATGGCAAGGATGGGCAATTGCCTGGATGATGCCAACAGGCAATGCCGGCGGCAGGCGGAGGCGCTTGTGCTGGTGGAGGTGGCTGGGAGAATGATTGACAGGATGATTGACACCCCTGTCTGAGCCACCTAGGCAACAGCCTAGGGCAACTCATGTAGCTGATGGAGGGTTTTCTGAGGTCAGTGACTAATTTAAGGTGGAAAAGGTCTTTCAGAGCCACGGGTGGCTGCATGGCTCAGCCAGGAGCGTGGCTCAGAGAACTTAGTAACTGGGAAGACACTTTGAATGGTCATGCCTAGGACATTTTATAAGACACACGAAGCCTGTATGATCACCTCACAGCCATAACGCAGTCTGTGGGCAGCCAAGAGTTTATCACTGGGGCTCAGGAACCCTTTTTTAAAGCTCAGCCACTATAATTTACAACCACAGTGGATGCCTTCACCCTCATGCAACAGTTTTACCTCCTCACGTCAGCAAACTTGGAGGTAACTAGGGGAAATTACTGGCATTTATAGTATAATCACGATTACCTTCTGCTCCTTCAGGTGTGCAGAATGTCCCACAGGTGATGTCCATGGTCAGGCAGTGCTCCATGGCAGAAAATAAATATGTGTGTCTGCGTGCTAATGCTGCACAGCACAGAGTAGGTCTGCCCTCTGCTCACGGTGTCTGTGGTATTGGAATGTAAATATGAGGGGTATTTTGTTACAGAGCATCACTGTCAGTTTTGGATATTTGCCTATCATGCAAAAAGAGTGAAAAGGCAATTTTAAAAATAACAGCCTATGCCAAATGCAGGGCTGACATGCATATCTAAACAGGGCTATAAGCATCCAAATCCTTTCCAATTTGGCCCCCTCTAGCACCACCGTGATCCTTGCACACTGTGTGCCTGACCCCAGGTGCTGCTGGCTGGATGAACCTGGGCTGCTCTGTGCTGGGACTGCTTGCATCGACACAGAAATATTACATGTGTCGACATGTAAATATAATTAACATGTAAATATTAGGAATATTCTGCTACAGAATAGCCGTACCACCCACCGAGGTTTGCATGGACATGCAAAGAACAGGAAACGGCCTTCAAACCACAGCTGCTTCTGATTAACAAACATATAATTTGCATTAGATTTATTTTTTTTTTGCATGAGAAGAGCTTTACCCTGGATGCTGTGAGAGCTGCTAGGAATGGCACTGAGGCGACACAGGGACCCGCGGCTCATGCCTGCTGCCAGCCTCTCTGCAAAGTGCCCAGCATTGAAACTGCGCCAAAGGCTCCTGCTATCTAAGCCCAGGGCGTATATATATCTACATATGTACACACAAACACACATCTATAAATATGTTCATCTGTCTGTATGTAGAATCATAGAATCATAGAATATCCTGAGTTGGAAGGCACCCATAAGGATCATCGAGTCTAACTCCTGGCTCCACACAGGACCAGCCGAATCAGAGCATATGACCGAGAGCGTTATCCAGACGCTTCTTGAACTCAGTCAAGCTCGGTGCTATGACCACTTCCCTGGGGAGCCTGTTCCAGTGCCCGACCACCCTCTCAGTGAAGAACCTTTTCCTGATATCCAACCTAAACCTCCCCCGTCGCAGCTTCATTCCGTTCCCTCAGGTTCTATCACTGGTCACCAGAGGGAGGAGATTAGCGCCTGCCCCCTTGCTCCCCCTCGTGAGGAAGCTGTAGGCCGCGATGACGTCTCCCCTCAGTCTCCTCTTGTCTAGGCTGAACAAACCAAGGGACTTCAGCCTCTCCTCATATGTCTTCCCCTCTAGACCCTTCACCATCTTTGTTGCCCTCCTTTGGACACTCTCCAATAGTTTTATGTCCTTTTTGTACTGTGGCGCCCAACACTGCAGGCAGTACTCGAGGTGAGGCCGCACCAGTGCAGTGTAGAGTGGGACAATCACTGCCCTAGACCAGCTAGCAATGCCGTGCTTGATGCACCCCAGGATACGGTTGGCCTTCCTGGCAGCCTGGGCACGCTGGTGACTCATGTTCAACTTGCTGTTGACCAAGACCCCCAAGTCCCTTTCAGCATGGCTGGTCTCCAGCGTCTCATCGCCCAGTCTGTATGTATAGCCAGGGTTTCCCCTTCCCAGGTGCAGAATCTGGCATATACATATATATGTATATACGCACACATATATAGTAAGCCCATGCTATGCAGCACATCTGTGTGGATCTTCTGGCTTTGCTCCGTGGTCTCAGCCAGGACAGCGTTGCACTGATGTGACAGTGCTGCTGTATTACAGGGAAAAAAAAAAGGTTTTTCCCGATATTTGGTGGTATTTTTGACAGAGCTCCATAAATACTGAGTACCTAAAAAATCTGCAGTAGGAGAAAATGGTTTGTCTTCTCTTGGACAAGATGTACAATTGGGGTGTATGTGCCTGGGTGCTGGCAGTGGGAGGGCGCGGGGGGGGTCTTTGTGAAAAGATATCGGAGCTGCAGCACGCTGGACACACTGCGGGGCACAGCTCAGCCCATCAGCGATGCTGGTGGCTCCTCTGGGAAAACATATTTAGGAAAGGGTAAAAATGCTGCCCAGCAGTGAGGAGTGAGGTAAGAGGAGTGAGCAGGAGGACGAAGAGGAGGTGCTCCAGGTTTCAAGGCAGGGATTCCTCTGCAGCCCATGGAGGGCCATGGTGAAGCAGGTGGACATGCCCTGAAGGAGCTGTGGCCCAATGACAGCCTATGCTGTAGCTGGCTTATCCTGAAGGACTGCAGCCTGTGGGAAGGACCCACACTGGAGCAGGGGAAGAGCGTGAGGAGGGAGTGGCAGAGATGAAGCGTTATGAACTGACCACAAGCCCCATTCCCTGTCCCTCTGCACCACTTGGGGGGAGGAGGTAGAGGAGTTGGGAATGAAGGAGTGAAGTTGAGCCTGGGAGGAAGACGGGGTGAGGGGGAGATATTGTTTAATTTTGTCATTTTTCCTTGTCATCCTACTCTATTTTCAATTGACAATAAATTAAATTGAGTTTCCCCAAGTCTGTTTTGCCCATCACAGTAACTGGTAAGTGATATCCATGTTTTTATTTTGACCCAAAAGCTTTTCCGTCTTTGCCCCCCCCCCCCATCCTGTTGAGGAGGGCAGTGAGAGAGCGGCTGGGTGGGCAGATGGCAGATGGCCAAGGTCAACCCACCACAGTGGCTCCTGTTTTATCAGTACTTTCTCCTGCTTACCACTGACATGAGAAAGAAAAGAAGGCCTGAGTTTTTGCTTTTGTTTTTTTTTTGAAAGAGAACTGAAAGAAACTTTCCGTGACTTGAAACTTGGGGGTTGAACTAGATGATCTTCAAAGGTCCCTTCCAAACCAAACCATTCCATGATTCTATGTTCTGTGACTTGGATGTGAATGATAGACGTATTCGTTCTTTTAAAATTCCTCAGTGCCTACAAAATGCGTAAAGGAGCCATCTATTTTTTATTTTGGAGTCACTTTTTTCCAAAATAACTTTTTTCCAAAAGGAGCAGTTTGGTCATGATGAAAGTGTTTTTTGATTTGCTTTTGGCTGTTGGGAAATGTAATGAAAAAACATTGATATTTCAAGGCTATAAGGAAAACTACAGTGAAGTATGTTTATTTTCAGGTTAGCTTGTACAGCGTCCTTCACTGAAGATTTGGGACTGTGTTTGTTTCATAGAAAATGTATAACCAAAAAAAAATTAGGATTCGGTAAATAACAGATGCCAAGAGCAAACTCACTGCTGACTTGGAAATCTCAGGGTCTGGATGGATGATGGTTCAGTGTCTGACATCCAGAGGTTTCACAAACTTGAAATGATGAAGATAACGCAGCTAAAAGACCCTGAAATCAGAGGACAGTTGTGAATGATTTGCATATGGTGATATTGGGCTGGGGAAAATGGTATCTTCTACACAATGTTTTCCCATGCAAAATCTGAACCTCTGCAGCAAAGCCTTCTTTCTATGACATTGCTTAATTCAAGTTATTATTTAAAAAACAGAAATGAGGATGAATTGTCAAGTTCAGTTCTGGATTTGAATGCAAAGTTTAGCAAAATTTCAGGGCTGAATTGGATTAGGATTAGATAATTTCTGAGGTTAAAAGGTCACCTATAAAGAAGAGCTATGTACAAACCCTCCCAAATTCCAGTTGTCTTCAGATCTGATGTTTTGGCATTAAGAATTTCTAGTACTTATGAATGAGCAGTACAAAAAATAAAAGAAAATGGAAATGTTGCAGTTGCAGTGAGTTAATGTGCGATGTACAATTGCATTAAATGTGCTTAAGTCTACTTAATAGCACACACATTCACAAGATCAGTCTTTGTGAGCTTTTTATCCTTAAAATTATGATTCCAGTGGCAAAAGTCTGATCTCACTGTAGATCCTTATTGAAGGTTTCCCACTTCAGCCCAACTCTCAGTGAGTACCTGGTCACTTGGGGGTGATGAATGCTGTTGGATTTGGGATGAGCCTCAGGGTTTTCTCATGTCTTGCTGGCAACAGTACTTTGACCGTACGAAGACACGATCCCCTGATCCTGTAGATGGGCCACTCGTGAATGGTGGTATGAATGTGCTGTGCTCAGTATCTGAAGATGCACTCTTGCTTTCTTCCCCAGAGCAGAGGTGGAGAGCAGAAACTATCGCAGGACAGCCGCAATAAAAGGAATCCCCTTAGACCAGAGAGATGAAGACTGGGAACTCAAGAAAGAAGAGCTTAAGAGAAATCCACCGTGTTCTTGGGAGAACTACATATCCTCTGCTCAAAAGAAAAATAAAAGAATAAGGAGGAAGCAGTAGTGTGCCCTGACTATTTGGTGCCACTGAGAATTTGCAGTGCAGAGCAAAGACTCTGGCAGACCTCAGGTGCATCTGCAGGGTGAAATATGGATGAGCAGGAGAAGCAGATGGACACAGGAATGCATCTTATGATGTACTGAAAATACTGTCGTTAATAGGGAGCAGGTGGAAGTGCTTCTGTCTGTCTGCATGTCTATATGTGTCAGATCTCAAATATCAGGAAACTGCAGAAGTTGTTTAAATATACTGATAATCTAATTCACTGAAATGTATAAATATACAGAAATGACAGCAGTTACCCTTATTGTCTGAGAGGGAAATGGTTTTGTTCCTAATTGATTCATGAAAGCATCTGGGACTGTAATTCTGCTCACTCTGGTGATGTCTGTGGCTTTTGCTTGCTTGCTTTTGGTCCTGAGTCAACCATGGAGCTGTATAGAGGCTCATAGCCTCTGGTGGTGCCTCTCTCTCTGGGAGTGGGGTGTAGTTGCTTCTTCTGCCTGAAGGGGACATGTTGATGTTGTCCTTTTACAGGACACATGGGTCTAACAGCCTGTATCTACCATTCCTGGCCCAGCAGAAGGGAAAACGTGCTCCCTCGTTGCAACTTTCAGACATCTGTGACTGCAAAGACAGAGCGCTGCTTTCAGTGCCCCCAGCCATTTTCATGTCTATGTTCATAGGAATGCTGTGGAACCGGTCCTGAGTGTCCCTCTGCTCATCGACACTTTCCATGGCAAAAGACATTTTTAACTCTCACTTCTCAATTATAAAAAATTTGAATTTCACCAAAAGCAGCTTTCCACACCATGTCAGCAGTGGGCAGCCATTTATATTGACTTCTGACATCTTTTACATGTCTGCTTCCCTTCTCCTTATGTGTTTGCCTCCTTTTCCCTGTTTTCCCTCCACTACCCAAACCCACTCCTCCTGGAGTGCCTGGGTTACAGATGTCCTTCGCACCCAGCCACAACACTCAGGCATTGCAATCACAACCAACAACTCTCTGATCCATCTCCCTCTTCTAGATTTCCAGGGACTAATTCATCTGTCTGCACAGAAGTGTTTAATGCCACTTGACATGCTCTTGAGTATCCAGGCTGACCCTGTAGGTCTCCAGAAGATCAGAGATGTAGCTCCTGACCCTGTGCAGATGTCTCAGATGATACCTTGACTTGAGATGCCTGTGTGGGGACAAATGAGTCAAGCTCCCGCTTTGTCTTTTGTCATTGTCCTGGTTTTCGGCTGGGATAGAGTTAATTTTCACAAGAAGCTGGGAGGGGACACAGCCAGGACAGCTGACCCAAACTAGCCAAAGGGTGTCCCATACATATGACATCATTCTCAGTATACAAAGGGGGAAGCTGGCTGGGGAGGAGTGCCTGCTCAGGGACGGGCTAGGCATCCGGTTCTGGGTGGTGAGCAAATTGCATTGTATATGTTCTTTTATAAGTATTATTGTTGTTATTTTCCTCTTCCTTTGCTGTCCTAGTAAACTGTACTTATCCCAACCCACAAGTTTTACCATTTTCTTCCCATTCTCCTGCCCATCGCACTGGGGTGGGGGAAGGAGTGAGCGAGTGGCTGCCTGGTGCTCAGCCGCTGGCTGGGGCTAAACCTCGACAGTCATTTGCACTTCCCAAGCCATCTCAGCTCCATTCACAGTTGGCCTGGCTGTGGAATTAGTGACGGTGCAAGTGGAGACATGTGGGACAGAATGCCTATTGCCATGCTGATAAACTAAACAGGTCTGTTTCTAGCCCCAAGGCCAGCTGGTGGAGTGTCCTGTAGTTGAGGACCATTTTCCCCAGGGCTGGGCACACCATTGCATCTCTCCAGTGAGCAACTTTAGCATATGGTGGCCATGCTGTTTTATAACGTGTCTCCTCCAGTGCCAGCTGGATGGGTCTGGTGCATCAGGGGGTGATGTTGTGTTTGGCATCACATTCACGGGGGTTTCATGGAGATGGAAGAAGGTATCTTCAACGTGGTTTGCTGGGGCTGCGTTCTTTTGTGTGAGAACATCTGTAAGATGTTGGGTTTTCCTGCTGAGTCTTGTGGTATGTGAGTTTTGAGGGATGATGTTGCATGGGATGTAGGGAGTAAGAAGGATTTTCCATGGTCTTTTTGTGAGAGGGATTGGGACTGTCATGCTAAAGGACCGACTGCTTTGAGCAACAGCAGGGAAAGAAGGGAGGTGTGGTGGTGCCTGTCCTTTAAATGCCTTTCAGCGGGGCAGATGTGTCTATTGAGATGTTTAAGATCTGCCTCCGTTAGGACATGGGATGGCACAGAGGACCCTGTGGAAGTGGGACTCAGTGGAGTTTGGCACGCAATCTAAGAAGTTCAATTGCAGCTAAAGGCAAACAGCTAAAGGCAACCTGAGTGTCCAGCTTCAATCAGATGACTCAAACCCTTTTTCTTTAGCAGAACAACATGAATGTAATTTTTTTTTTTGCTTTACTACTGCAGGAAAAGCCAGAAAAGAGTAAAAAGCTAATGGTTTGAAAACACTTTCTCATACTTTCTTATTAACCTCTTCCCCTTTCATTTTTGCGGGGATGAGAGAAAGAGGGAAGGGAGTGCTCTTTTGCCCATGGAAAAGGCAACTCTTAAAATAAAAAGGTTACAAACCAAGCTTTTTCACCTTTACTTCAACTTTTCAAATTAGCATCCCAGGACCGCTCATGTTCTCTGAGCAGAAATTCTGCCTCTGTGTTGATTTGTCATAGAGAGTACATAGAAATTAGTAAGCCCTTCACCTGTTATCCTACAAGACAACTACATCTCCTTTATCAGGGGAAAAGAAGGTTGGAGAAGCCTTCTGCTTGTAGAAATCCATTAAAGGTTGTTCTCAAAACTACAGCAGAGATAAAGCTCAAGGGTTTCTTACAGACTGAATCCATGCCCAGTGGTGTGATGCTACACCTGAGATGACTCCCTGGAGAGCATTTGGGTTATATCTGAACTCTGCAGAACTTCAGAAGGCCTCTGAGGTTTGAGGCTCCACACTTGGCAAATGTAGTCCTTCTGAGTGAGTGTTCTAAAACAAAAGCAGAAACAAAACCTGCCGAGAAGAATGAAAAATGCTCACTTGACACTTGGCATGAGGTAAGACATTCGTCTGGGCGTGAGCTGGTGAAAGAAATGAACAGTTCAGGTTCTGCTATGTTCGTGCTGGAACTATTTCATGTTTAGATAATCTGCTGTGGTGGGTTGGCCTTGGCCAGCTGCCCGACCCTCACCCAGCTGCTCCTTCACTCTCACTCCTCAACAGGACAGGGGTAGAAAATAAGATGGAAAATCTCATGGGTAGAGATAAAGACAGGGACATCACTCACCAATTACCGTCACAGGCAAAACAGACTCGACTTGGGGAAAATCAGTTTAATTTATTGCCAAAATAGAGTAGGATGTTGAAGAACAAAGACAAAACTAAACCACCTTACCTCCACCTCCCCTTCTTCCCAGGCTCAACTTCACTCCTTCATTCCCAACTCCTCTACATCCTCCTCCTGAGTGGCGCAGGGGAATGAGGAATGGGGGTTGCAGTCCGTTCATTGTGCGCTGTCTCTCCCACTCCTTCCTCCTCATGCTCTTCCCCTGCTCCAGCGTGGTTCCCTCCCATGGGCTGCAGTCTTTCAGGATAAGCCTGCTGCAGTGTGGGCTCTCCCTCAGCATGCATCAGGGCATGTCCACCTACTCTGGCATGGGGTTCTCCATGGACTGCAGGTGGATATCTGCACCATGGACCTCCATGGGCTGCAAGGGGACAACCTACATCACCATGGTCCTTTCTGCAGGCTGCAGATGAATCTCTGCTCCAGCACCTGGAGGCCCTCCTCCCCTTCCTTCTCTGACCCTGTTTTTTGCAGGACTGTTTCTCACAATTTTCCTCACTCCTTAGTGCCAGGCAGTGGTTTTGCTCTTTCTTAAATATATTTTCCCAGAGGAGCCACCAGCATCACTGATGGACTGAGCTGTGTCCTGTGGTGGGTACATTGCAGTCAGGTGGATTGGCTTTCCCTGGCATGGGGCAGCCTTGACTTTGCCTCACAGAGTGGACCCCCCAGCTGCCAGCACCTGGCAGGGACACCACGTATATCTGCCCATGGGTCACTGCGAGATGAAATGTGACCTTATTCCACACCACATTTAGTGCAAAACCCACCTTCCTCGGTGTTTTACCGAGCCAGAGTCCATTGGTAAAAGTAGATCTCAAAAAACTAAAAGCAGACCAGGAGAGCAGTTGCACAGAACAGGGGAAATCATGTTTTTGCATGAAGCGGGGCAGGGAGAGGACACGTAAGGCTGGCATGGGAAGTGGGCTCTCCACCCCACCTGTCTGCCCCAAGGCCATTTCTACATTGTTGTTCATAAGTCAGTAAACACCTCTGGTGAATAATAGCGATCAACATATTCATGCATAAGTTATAAAGCAATGCAAGACAACTCATAGTATTACAAAGTACACAGGCACAAGAGAAATAAATGCAAACCAAAACAGATACAAACATGTTTAGTGAAGTAGTTTCAGTCAGCAAATACCAAAGCATTTTGAGGTTTGCAGTATTGTTATTCCCCCTTGGCAACTAACCCACGTACCAGGTCTAAATGACTTTGCTATTGACAATAATTAAACTCAAAGAATTATCTAAATAAAATAATAATAATAATTTATTTATCTCTTACTAATATAGTTCAAAGAATTTTAATGAAGTTTTCTTAACTTTGATGGTGAAGATAGAACATCTGTATCATCTACATTGGCTGGAGAGTTGCATTATGAAATTACTTGGTTTTTTATAATTAATATCAACATTTTTAATGGGCTCCAGCTTTTATTACATTTCTTACCTCATGCAAACCTTGCACTTCACACAAGATAGAATCTTTAGCAGTGTCTTTTCCAGTTTGGGATTGCTGAAAATCAGAGTAAGGGAATGAACAACCGGAAAAACATACTGAAATACTAAAATGAGAAACAACACAGGATTTTCCTTCTTCGTGGAATAAATCAGTGTCAAGACCAAACACATAAAGTTAATGCTGTAAATGAAGGAAAAGGACAGAATAGATTTCATGGCTTTCATATGGGCATCCACGCTGAGGTTCTTCGCTGACTTCGTCTGCATCTTGCGTTTGTGTCTCCAGAGAGAAAAGAGGAGTAGAAGGGCAGAACAGATTACTGTCAAGAATGCCGTGGCAAATCCAAAGCCGCTGATAAAAAAAGTAGCGAATAAATGGTCATCCGTTTTCACACTTAGTTCCCAGAAATTTCCTGGGGTGGTGGAATTGAGGATGTTACCGCGCACCTCATTAGTGAGGTCGAAGACAAGGATGCAGATGATCAGGGATAAAAGCACTGAAGCCAACAACAGCCATGGCACCATCCTGTCAATTCTTACTTTCAGGTAGATGAAGAAGTTGTGCCTGAAATTTGCAATTTTTATACAATAAAAAACACAGAGACAGGCAGAAACCCACAAGTTGGAACAATTTAAAAAGCTTTGAATAGCTACAAATATTTGGGGTATGGGGTGAACATAAAAGCACCAGGGGTAAATTATTGAAAAAATGGTATAAACCCATGTGATGCACAAATACCAAAACCTGGAGCATCCCAGAAACAACAAGATCTTCTCATTAGAGTTAAAGCTTTTCTTTTTGACCCAAGTAATACAAAGCACACAAACAATGAAAGCGTTTATCCACATGCCAGCAAATGCCTGAAGTGTGACGATGATCGTAGCCATGGTATCGTATGAAGTGGCATTAAATTTAGGTTGAGAGTAACAAGTTTCCATCCTCCAAGATGGGTAGCGGTGCTGTGCCGGAAAAGTAGGTTGTTGCACCGATGCTTAACGCAGGTTGGCAGCTGCTGTTCCCTGAGCGTCATGTATGGGAACAGGAATTTTATAGAGCTGGTGGAGGGGGAGGATCTTGGTGCTGCTCCTGTTCAGAGCGGGACAGGTGCAGGAATGTAAATGTGGTGGGTATTCCCTTACCTGGTATCAGTGTCAGTCTTCAATATTTGAATTTCGGTTCAGAAGAGCTGTGTTGGGTGACACAAACAATGTAGATGTTTTTCTGCAGTGGACAATGTTGTGATTTAGTGACTGTCCTATGGCTGATCGCTGTCAGGATTCGTGATCTGGGCTCTCCTGGCCCTTCATCACCTACGATGCTCACGCAGAGGGGTGTGCTCCGCAAAGCATAATCAGGGGAGCTGCTGTCCTTTTTCACCCGTGAGTCCAGGAGCTGCAAAATTCAGCCAAGGTGTAGGAAACTGGAGTTCATTTTTACCCTCTGAGGGCACTGAAATCCATGTTAGTTTTCCAGTGGTAATGCCTTAATCGTAAGTGAACAGCCACATGGTAGGGGGAAGGCATTGAAGGATAAGCAGGATTTTCTTTGAAAGGTTTATATTGAAGTATATAGAGGGAAAAGGCAAACATAAGCGTGAGTCCCTGTGCCAGGGTTCAAAAATCATCTGCTAGCAATGTGAAGAGTTTTAGGGATGGGACCATACTGGGTTCCCTCCACACTGAAATACCCTCAAGCGTCCAAATGACTTTAAGTCCTGAAAACTTTGGGGTTTCTAACAGGCAAGGTGTGTTAAGTTCTGTAGGGCATGGACTGCCTATAGACTTCGGGTTTGTACAGGACATTGCACATTGGAACAGCAATATCCTGGTTTCAGCTGGGATAGAGTTAATTTTCTGCCTAATAGCTGGTATAGTGCTGTGTTTTGGATTTAGTATGAGAATAAAGTTGATAACACACTGATGTTCTTAGTTGTTGCTAAGCAGCACTTCCAATTAAGTCCAGGACTTTTCAGCTTCCCAGGCCCTACCAGCGAGGAGGCACGAGCCTTCTGCAGGAGGTGCACAAGAAGGTGGGAAGGGGCACAGCCAGGACAGCTGACCTCCACTGGCCAAAGGGATATTCCATACTGTATGATGTCATGCTTAGCATATAAACTGGGGAGGGGGAGTTGGCCAAGGAATGCTGCAGCTCAGGAACTAGCTGGGCATTGGTCAACGGGTGGTGGGCAATTGCGCTGTGCATCAATGGTTTGTATATTATCATCATCATCTCCCTTTTCTGTCCTATTAAACTGTTCTTATCTCAACCCACAAGTTTTCCTTTTTTTCCAGTTCTCCTCTCCATCCCAATGGGTAGGTGCGGAGTGAGCAAATGGCTGCGTGGTTGTTTTGCTGCCTGCCGGGTTAAACCACAACACAGTTATCAACTAGATCATCATGGCTGATGTTGTGGTGTAATTAGGAAAAATGTAAATCACAATAAAAAGCTATGTAGCTATAAGAAATAAACCACCAGCATTTTCTGTCTTCAGAATGACGCACTTGTTTTCTGGGGGATATAAATACAAGTACTACTCTTTGAATATTATTATCACATGCTCCTATTTGCATTTTTTTTGCTAAGGACCTTGCGACACCATTAACGCATTGACATGTTTTTACAGAAGGCCTGGAGTTCATCTCAACAACAAAACATGGTACCCTACCATGTGTTCCCATGAAATCCATTCAGATAGTCCAGTAGCTTTTAATAAAAGTCCTCGTGAGATCTTCACCACCCTTTATTTTTCATATTGCCTAGAAAACATCAATGTCATAGCTAGGTTTGGATGCAGTCATTCAACAATATTATGGATCATTTAAAACCAGTCATGTTTGCCTGAGATGATGTTAGAGATAGCCACTGCACTTATGGATGGATATAGTCTGAGTGCTTAAGGAAAACAACCCACCTATCTGAGGCTAAAAGTGCAAGGATTAATGTGAAGCCAGATGATCTCCATGTCCTTTAGACATCCCTGCAAAAAGTCAGGAATGAAGTCATCAAACTGTGATGGTGATCAGACTCCTCTTCCATGTATGTGAAGAGCAACCGTAAGGGCACTGGACACAACACCGCTGGCCTGCAGTATCAGTAGGAAGCAACATTTAATGAATCACCCACTTCTCTGTATCTCATTTGCCATCGCTTTCATGTCTAAAGACAGTGGAAGTTTTACAGACTGGGTGGCAAGGAGGCAAATCCATTCCTTCTTTTTGGATTATGCCCTTGAGCTCAGGAGTCAGGGTTGGCTTGTCCCATTAGTGGAATTTCTTCCCCTGCAAGGTGTGTTTCAGGAGGCTGATTTGGCAATTTCTCTCCCTGTAATCCCCACTCTGCTGCTCCTGTGACAGGTGGGCTGGGAAGTGTCAGCTGGTGGATGTTTTTTGGTGAATTCAGTTTCTGTTTCCTCTTGGTTTTGTGGGATGGATGTTTGTGCTCATGCCTCTGGGAGACAGTTTCTGATAAGGCACGTGGATTAATTCCTGTGTTGCGCTCTCTGGTACCTCCCTCCCCTCTCTGATCGGCCAGGCAGATGCCCCATGCAGGTAGCAGTGCTGAGTGTGCATCCCATCAAGAGCCCATCACCTCCTGGCTCTCAAGGTGGCCAGTCCTGACCCCCCACATCACAGCCTGGTGCAACTGCCCCTTCCTGTCCCGTAACAACCCTCCTACTTCTCACAGTGCCCAAGGAAAGACTGCTGACAGGCTGCAAACCATGGCTGGGGAGCTCCCTGCTGAGTATCTCCTGTTTCCCCCCTCCGTAGCCAGACTGGGATAGTCCTTCCCCTGAAAGATGGGGGTGCAGCATGATGCTGGGCGAGTGAGCAAAGGGCAGGCAAAGGTAGCAGCAGCACTGTGAAGATGGGAGGAGGAGAAGGTGGGGAGGTGCAGGAAGTGTGTGGGAGCAAGAGAGCTACAGGAGCGTACAGGAGCTGGTAGGAGAAAACCTCTGAGCAGTCAGAGGCAAAGCTCAGCTCTGCTCCTCCCTTCTCACAAAGAAGCCTTTCTCCTGCCCTGCTTCACCCTGGCCCACCTGATTTGTGTCCACAGGAAAAGCCCTGGGTGGGATTCCCATGCAAAACACATGGGAAGCACAAGGCTGCATAGGCACGTGAGCAGGACCAAGCCAGGACCCCTTGCTGTACACCTACTCTGAGAGACAAAGTCTTCAAGATCTCCTGATGAAACCCAAACCAGCACATTTTGCTGGAAGTTGATGGCTGGTATTCTGTGGATTACAAAAATAACTTTTTTTTTTAAATAAAGATGATGCTTTGCCCATAGAATCAAATGAAAACAAAAATTTGTTTGCATCTACCAAGGTGTTTCCAGGAATACAAAAAACCCACCAAGCAAACCTTCTCTTAAAGGGATTTATTCAGGTTGCAGCCTATAAGCCTCTTCTTTTGAACAGGGTTTTATTTCCATACTCAGCAGCTTTGTTGGCTTCATATCAGGATGGGGCCAGGATGGTTCATAAAGCAGAAACAAAAAGTGAGATTGTGTCTGAAGAAGTTACAGAAATATTAAATAGTTCAATAGCTCCTGATTACTACAAGGGTTAATATGCTAAGAATAGTTATAAAATGGGGAAGCAGATTGCTTATTGGATTGGCTTATGGCTATATCTGATAAGATTAAAATCTGCTCTTCCTTTTAAAGATTAACCTTTTTGATGGCTTACTTATCAGTACTTCTGAGGGCTATTCACCTGCAGGACGCTGTATCTACACTGGCAGGTGGCACCAGATGATCTTCTGAAATGGATTCCTGGAGGATATGCTGTTTCCAGCACTGGCTACCTGCTCCTAAGCCTTTCCGGTATTCCCACCTGCTCCTCCATTTTCTGGTTTGGGATCAGGGTGAGATTTCATTACATTCATCTATGATTTTGCAATTGTACTTTTTATGTTTCAGATCCAAAAGTCTGCTGAAGGCAAAGATAAGGATGCAATACTTTTATGTTAGTGGAAGCCTATTGGTCATCAAGTGGGGAATTATATCAACTCCTGTCATTTAGTCACTAACTTAGGTGTATTATTTCTTTTGATAGTTGATGGTGTTGATGGAGGACAGCTTACAAAGGACATTCCAGAAATAAACTCAGGTAAGTCAGGACAGTAAGCAAGCAGAGTGTTGAATTATTACAGAGATCTGAGGTAGCCTTTGGGGACCAGTTCAAGACAGACAGGGAACTACTGGAGAGAGTCCAGCGGAGGGCTACGAGGATGATGAGGGGACTGGAGCATCTCTGGTATGAGGAAAGGCTGAGAGAGCTGAGGCTGTTTAGCCTGGAGAAGTGAAGACTGAGAGGGGACCTCATCAATGCTTATCAATATCTAAAGGGTGGGTGTCAAGAAGATGAGATCAGACTCTTTTCAGTGGTGCCCAGTGACAGGACAAGGGGCAACAGGCACAAACTGGAACACAGGAAGGTCCATCTCGATATGAGGAAAAACTTCTTGACTTGGAAGGTGACTGAACACTGGAAGAGGCTGCCCAGAGAGGCTGTGGAGTCTCCTTCTCTGGAGATATTCAAAACCTGCCCGGACACGATCCTGTGCAACCTGCTCTAGGTGATCCTGCTTTAGCAGGGGGGTTGGACTAGATGATCTCCAGAGGTCCCTTTCAACCCCTACCATTCTAGGATTTTGTGATTGTGTGACCACAAGTCTGGCAGATGTGATGGCACCAGAGCAGACTGAAAGCTCCTTCCTATGTGAGAAAAATCATAAACGTATTGTGGATACGGTGAGTATTGCAGGGCAATTAAAAATGTGTGGGATGAACCCCAACTATTTCTGGAAAGAAGGAAGAAGATCTCTGCTTTGCATTCTAGTAGCAGTCAGAGAAGATGGAAGGGCAGGAGCAGGGCATGGGGCAGAGGCCAGAAGGTCCATAAAAGGTTGGTGTTGGAAAGGGAAGATGGAAAGGCCAGGAAATTTCCATAAGGATAATTTTGTAGGGAGCCCATGATCTCAAATTTAGAAACACGCTTAACTGTTCCTGGGGAAGGCTCAGCAGCCCCTGGACCAAACCTGCATCCCTCCCCATCTTCTGCCACACAACTGCTGGAGAAACCTTGGCAGTGGCTCTAATTTAACTTCTGCTTCGTTGATGTGCATTCATCTTAAGTGAGTTGGATCGTTTGACATGATCGATGACCAAGGTATGAAACTTAAGTACCTTCATCCCTGCCCCAGGGTTTCAGAGCATTGCCCTGAGAGAATTTTTGTTTCTGACAGTGCCTGTTATCTGCTTTACGCTCTGCTGTAGGTTTCCTCTGGTTTTACTGACAGAGCAGAAAACATGGTGCAGGGTTGGGTGGGGGGTTGTTTGGTTTTTGTTGTTGTTGTTTTTTTTTTTCTTCTCTCCACATGTATGTGAGGAGAATATAAGTTATTTCTATAACAAAAGGTCTGAAGATGAACTGTCCATGCTGGGATTTGTGCTTATATGAAGGCATTAAATGAAAATGTTACACTAGCGAGACCATACAGTGGCTGGGGCTTGGGCTCAGCTCTGCATGGGGATTCTGGCACCTTAAAAAAAAAAAAAAAGGTATAAAATTAGTCTCAAATGCTGTATTTTTAAAGCATGGAAGCTGTGGATCAGCTGCTTAAAACACAGGTGTTTGTTGCCAGTTCAAATCCACTCTAGAAGTGGAAGGAGCTTCCCCAAACTCCCAAAAACTCCCAAACTCCCAAATCTACCAGCTCATGTGGATATTTTGGATACCCTTGTGCATCTCAAATGGCATCAGACACCTAAATGTTTAGGCAACTGGATGGACACACAGCTGTAATGGGATCTGAGACACATAGCATGTATTTTTAATTGCTTCAATCTGAGCTTGGTTCAGGCTCAGGTGGTTGAAAAGGTGGACTGAACCTCTTGCCTCTCCAGAATCCTTGTCTTTCTCCTTTGATCATATGGGGAATCCAAGATGATTAGCCTAGGTTAGCTATGTAGTTAGGCTATTAGATGCCTAACATCTGGACAAATCCATTCCACCATATATATCAACTTCAGTGCTTAGAAGTTCAGTTTCAGAATACAAGCCTTGGAAAAATAGTAAGATCTCCTCTGGGCAGCTGTTATGAAATTTTTATGGAAATCCTAATTCAACCCCAAATCCTTGTTAGCTGCAGACAGAGGATTGGCATGTTACAGTGCAGCAATGGTTATTTGTTTGCTTGTTTCTGGGCAATTGCTGTTTAAAGAGAGATGGGTTGGTAGATGAGACAGCCTGATAGCTTTTGTGGTCTTTGGAAAAAAAAAAAAAAAAAATTGTGGTTCTTGATACGTTACTCTGGCCCAAATAGTTGTTTATCTCTTTTCAGAAACAGGAAGGAAGCTATTCAAAGATGTCATTATCTTACCAGTACGTGCTGCTGATCTAATCCAGAATCAGCAAGAGTGTAGATTGGGCTTAAAATTTTAACACAAGCATGTTGATCTCATTAACACCTGGAGAGGAATGCTCTGGGGAACGACTCGTACAGATGGAAATTTCCCATCCCCTATATCCTAGCTGACAGCCTGAGGAATAAGACTTTTTATTGTGGTAGCATTGTATTACTTGCATTAAATATACTCTGGTTTTGTCCAGCTCTCTGAGCTGCTTTTGTTTCATTTGCTATTGAGTTATGCTGCGTTAATGCCCTTGTTACTGCTGGCCAGGCAGAGCGACGCAACTTTGCTCCAGAAAATGTTTTCAGTGTTAACAGCCCCAGCGACCAACCGGATGCTGATGAGCAGCCCAATTTAAGTGGTTTCAGTCTATCTGGCTGAGATCTCCAGATACTAAAGGCAGGAAATCCTAATCTCAAGAACATGCATGTTCATCTACTGCACCCTTCACGCCTTATCCCTTCTTGACAGTCCCAGCTCAGTACAGGCAGAAAGGAAATGCAGATATAAGTCAAAAAATTCAGAGCATTCTGCCTTCTTGTTTTCATCTAATTTTAGGCACTATTTCGAATTGTGAACAATTTAGGAGTAAAAACTAATAGTAAATCAGTGTTAAAATCCTATGGATCTCTCCTGTGTTTACTAGCCCCGAGCTCAAAGTTTACAATACTTGAAATTATATAATAACGTGCAATAAAATTAACCAGAAAAACCTGAGCAGTGCCCTGTATGTCCAAAAGCCTGCTTGTTTGTCTCAGGACTATCAGTTTATCTAATAAAATATATTATCTCTCCTTATAGCCTCTGCCAAAATTACTCCAGTCGGGAATTTTTCTAACAGCCTCTTGCTCTTTCATCCAGGTAGATATTTTTTATACGTGTTCATATTTTTAATGCACTCTCTTCATACTTTCTATCTAGAATTATAGATATTTATAATATTATAAAAGCAGAATGGCTGCTATTGTTATCCTCTGCTACGTGTTTCAGATCTGAGTGCTAAAGGTGTTATCCTGCAGGTGTTTGACATGTTCAGGCTGAAGCCTTGTGCTGATTTCAAGCCCTACGAAGGGGAGCAGACTTACGTGAAGTATGAGAAGCAGGACGGGTAATTTTGTATTAGCAACCTGCTTTGTACCACCTTGTTTGACATGATAGTTTTTCCAACTCAGGAGACGTTTGTTTGCATTCTTGCTTGTACAAAGGACATTAATACCTGAGCCACATTTCTGTCCCAGTCCTTGTTTGTATTACACTGGAGATAAACCCAATGCAAACAGGTTTGCATTGGTATTATCTGCATTTGATGTTCTTTTAATATAAGAAAACAATATTTTATTTCCATTTGCATCCTAGCTACTGAAGTGAATCCCTTTCCTGGCACTGTTTCAGGGAAAGCAAGCAAATAACTTCCTCCTGGTGTTGGTTAGGGGCAGGGTATGTCACTAGTGTTTTGGCATTAGTGTGTAGCTTCCTCTTTGCTTTCAGATGCAGGGTTGGGTTTACCCGACCAAATATTGAAAGCAGCAACCTCTATTGCTGTGCAGGTCACCGCAGGTTGCCTTTTCATTCAGTGGGGAGGAGGTGACTCTTCCAGGCCACAAACCATCTCACCTAAAATAGAAGTCTAAAATAAGTCTGGTGACTCACATCCCAAATGCCTGTTACTGCCCTGGGACTGTAAAGGTGCCAGGGAAGCGAAGTCAGCGGCAGATGCCAACACTGTGACTGTCTAAAGTTAGGTCAGGGACTTCCCCGCAGGCTGGGGAGGACCATCAGGAAGCTGGTGACACCAGCTAGTGTCTGTGTCTAGGACTCCAGTGTAGGCCTGCCCTCAGGCGTGGGGAGATGGTTGCACAGCATTTTTGGGAAGCTTTTTTTATTTTTTTAAATACACACAATTGTTTCTGAATGGACATGAAAAGCTAGGATTTCAATCTGTAATTAGGAACCAAACCTGAGGGCTGCTCAGCACCTTTGAAAATCAGGCCAGTTATTTAAATACTTCAGTAAACATACACATAAAGAGTGGCCAATGCAGTGCATGAGATTATAAAGCATCTGCTGTACTTTCCTGTGCTGCTCATCTGCTGCTGCTCCCCTTCCTATACTGGTTGAGCTGGGGCTACCCAGAGTTGAAGAGCAATAACCTTTGCCACCACCACCTCCTTTACAAGAACTGCAGCCAGCTGAAGAACATGCATGCACTCCTGTCCTGGGGGGGCGAAATGAAACAAGAAGGCCAATGACATCTGGGACAGGGACACACCACCAGGCTGTGGAAGGATGCTGAAGGTACACATTGCTCTCTATTCTGGCATGGTAAATCTTGGCAAGACTGCAAAACTCAGGTGCGAAATTCTAAAAAAATACTGATATTTCTTTTACTTTTACCTTGATCTTGCAGTTGAGTTAATCTGTAGATAAAAATCATAGATGGTACTAAGCAAAATGGGAGCAATATCTGAGTCTTTGACTTACAGGTGCTGGTCTTATGAGAGGGACCTTCAGAGTGGCCAGACAGTGTCTATAGGAGAGAGGTGTGACTATAAACAGGGGAGGTGTCAGCTGCTGCATGTCCTGGGGTTTTATCATGAGCAATCCAGGATGGATCACAATGACTATGTTAAGATATGGTGAGTTGAAATTATTGAAGGTATGATGCAGGTCTGAAATGCTTGAGAATCATCTGTAGCTGCGTGTCCCTTTTTTACAATGCTGAAACCTGTCCGGTTGAGAATGGCTGCCTACATGTTGACAGCTGGACCATTATTCAGTCACTGGTAAAGCATTTTGAAAATATCTTATGTGCTAAGTTTTATTTCTGGTCTTGCCTAATCAGATGTGTATGTTTTTGTCTAGGTTTTGCATATGCCTTTGACAAACACAATGACAGTTTCCTTAATGACCTCAATACCCCATATGATTATGAGTCAGTCTTGCAGTATGGACCATATTCTTTCGACATCAATAGCAACGTTCCTTGCATTACAACAAAAATTCCTGAGTTTAATGAGATCATGGGCAGTGGTTGGATTACAGCAGGATTGACTTACTGAGGTTGAATCGCATGTACAACTGCAGTAAGTCCTTCTTCTGACATATGTTTTTGAAAATCCTTACTCAAGCTTCATGATAACATGGATGGAGACACATGAGAGGAGCAAGAAGACTTCACCCTTGGGATCCTCTCACAATGCTAAAAGAAACTATAGTTCTTATGCAGCAGCAAGCTCCATAGTGGCCAGATCCCCATTGCTTTGTAGAATACTATGGGAGTGAATCAAGAGTCTAACACCTTTCACACACAGACTTTCCTGTAATATTAGTTGTAATAGTTACAGTCTCCTTCATGGATTATGATTGTCATGCTGTTGATAATGATAAAATCTTCAAGTAATACTAGTCTGGAATTGAGGCCTCTGGACTCAGAGTTTTTCAAGTTCCTTTTTCTGCCTATGTGATGTTTGGTAAGACAACTGGGGTCAGTAGGGTGATAATCATGCTTTCCAGCTCCACTGGCAAAGCTGTGAAAGTAAATACTCCACGTGCTGTACAGTACTGACATATTATGTTAACATATACCTGAATATTTCCACTAGGTTCAGCAGAAGTACTTCTGACTTACACCCTGAAGAGATAAATGGCCCACAGAGCCTATCCCAGGCAGGCTTAGAGAAAATGATGGAAAGGGAAAACGAGCATGCAGGGGCCAAGATGGTTCCCACAAGGAAATATTCAGCCTGAGTGGGAGAAAGAGATAATGTGTTTCTTTCAGGAGGAAACATGATGCATGTGTGGTAACAGAGACATAGATGTGAAAGTTTTCAGTTGTATTAAGAACATATTTCCTGATGTTACGTGCTGTATGTAAACACTCCAGTATGGGGTTAACAGTGAGAGTCTTATTTGATATTAAACATAGAATCACAGAATGGTTTGGGTTGGAAGGGACCTTAAAGATCATCTAGTTCCAACCCCCCTGCCATGGGCAGGGACACCCTCCACTAGACCAGGTTGCCCAAAGCCCCATCCAACCTGGCCTTGAACACTGCCAGGGAGGGGGCATCCACAGCTTTTCTGGGCAACCTATGCCAGTGCCTCACCACTCTAACAGTAAAGAATTTCTTCCTAATTTCTAATCTAAATCTACCCTTTTTTACTTTAAAGCCATTGCCCCTTATCCCATCACTACACTCCCTGATAAACAGCCCCTCTCCAGATTTCCTGTAGCCCCTTTAGGTACAGGAAGGTGCTATAAGGTCTCCCTGAAGCCTTCTCTTCTCCAGGCTGAACAACCCCAACTGTCTCAGCCTGCCTTCATAGCAGACATGCTCCAGCCCTCTTAATGGACATGATAAGATATGTTACTCTATTCCCGGCAGCTTCAAGCGTCACCTTCTTGGACCAGTGCTCTTTTGAATACATCAGTATCTATGGGATGGTGCTAAGTGGACAAGACAGTGCTCATTAGGACCACACATGGGGCAAACCAGGAGATGAAGACCATACTTTGGTGGGAAACTGTGCAGGTAACACATGTAGTTTTAGATGGTCATTAGACTTTACCATGCTTTCATGAGATGCGAGAATGAAGATATACAGAGATAAATAAGTCATTAGGAATACCCTTATATTAATGTTAATCAGTGTATACCTGATGCTAAACATGACTCTTGAATTTTCAGATGGAAAGGCTAATAATTTTAATTTGAAATGTTTAATCCTTCCTTAAATCTTTTCCCTACATTGTAACATCTCATGAAGAAATGACAGTTTGAGACTTTGCTGCTGTAAATTGGTGGTAGCTCCATTAAAATGAAGGGATCTCCACCAGATTGCCGTAACTAACTTTGGTGAAACTCCATAGAAATGAGTTGAGTGACTCATCTTGGCCTTTTATGCATATGTTACAGGATTTTGAGTAATTTTCTAGTTTTTGTTTAAAGCTGAAAGACACTTTCCCTTTGTACAGGAGTTCACTTCAGGCATCCCTACAGAAGTACACACATAAGCAAATACCACAATACACATATGTTGTTTGTAGACAACTTCTGACATTGAAACAAATCCAGGATCATCAAAATAGGAAGCTGAGCTTCAGCAATGTGTCATGGAGCAGGAGGAAACCACCCTCTGAAGACTTCTTCAAGGGAGGGGATGCTGTGTGACACAGAGCCGTATCAGGAGAGTGTAGCTGCTGCTAATTCAAAGTTTGTTTGAGCTGCATCACATAGGGAGGCTGAAGGATTATCTGAGAAGCAAACCAGCAGTGATTTCCCCTCTTCTGATGCGAGTGTTGCATGGGATCCTTTTGATTGAGGGTTTGGCTCCGACTGGACAATTTAAATATATAGTGAACAAATATGACTGTATTGAGTTCTGCAGTATTTCAGTTGCCGCCAGGGCACAGGAATTGAGTAAGGTCTGTTGTTTTCAAAGGCAGTGGGGAGAAAATTAAACACTGCAGAGGAGTATCACATAGTCCAAAAATCCTTGAGCAAAAAGGTTTCTTTGGAAAGTCAAAAGAAATGCAGCTGGTCTGTGTACAAGGGGTCACAGGCACATCTCCTTCCCAAAACACAAGTGGTGGTTAGTCACAAAAGTGTCTCAGGGTGCAGGAGGGGAAAAAATTAGTGAATAGAAAAGAAAGCCATTTCTGTGGAACTTGTTCCCAGGGAGGAGAGAGCGAGAGATGGCTTTTGGCAGTAACAGATCGTGTTTGTTGCCTAACGTTGCATTTGGTTACAGTTTAGAGATCCTGCAGTTATACCAAATTTGCAGGCAGTGAAGAGGAGACCAGGCGTGTGGCGGGCAGGGTGAGGGGATGCTCCTGTTCTCATCACATGTGGGGTTCAAGAGGGCAGATGTGCGACCGGTGAAAGGCACAATGCAAAAGCCAGCTCTTGGAAGATCCATCAAGTGGGGAGCAAAACAAATAGGGGGGTTGTTTAGGTCCCATCATTGGCAAGAAAAGAGAAATTTCTTACTTCAAGAGGAACAAGTCTGTCTGGCTGTTGTTTGGCAGACTGTTTGCTTGTGGTTCGCAGGGCGTGCGGTTTGCTGACACTGTAAAGGCTCTGGATGTGTGACAGAGCATGTGGCCGGGGAGCTGACAGCAGCTTCCTGCCTCTCACAGCCAGTGACAGACAATTAACTGCTCTTCTTCGAGGAGGGGGAAGAAAAATGTTTAAAACCTAAGCAGTCAGCCTTCATAAGTTTCCTGAGGGCAAACGGGTCAGCAGTTATTGGCAAATAAGCAGCTTTATTGGGTATGTGTAGGAGAACGTACTGCAGAAGGCCAGCAATGCATCCAAGCACAGGCATGCAGCTGGAGGCAGCAGCGGAGCTCAGGGTGGCATCAGGTGGCAATTCAGAGTTGTCGTTCTCTACAGAGTCTCTTCTACTTGCATCAGTCAGCTCCCAGACAGACAGAAAAGTGCAAACCCATAGGCGCAGCCACAGGGTATTTGGAAAATCCCAGTGTGGTGCAGCTTGAAAATGTCTTTGCTGTCAGGAGACACTCTTCCTATAGAGGGAGATGTATTGAGATTATTAGATGAAGCTGATGCACTTGCACCCCACCAAACCAAAGTTCTTGTTTTCATTCCAGCAGAGAATGGAAGCACTTTGGAAACAGCAAGAACTTTTGCAAGGCAGGAAAGCTGCTTCCCATGATTGCTTAACCAGGAACGTGTGCTGCCTAATAAAAATGCAAAGAGCAGTCTACATTTCTGGCATACAGAATGGCCCCGCTTTTCTGTAGGTCATGTAGCACATTTGGCAGCGCTTCCAAGTCCCCTTTAGCAATAAGAAAAGCAGCTCAGGCCTCTTTGTGCTTTCCCTGACAGCACTTTGTACCAGCGCTTTTGTACTGGGGGAAATTCAGTCCTGCTGGGTGATATGGGTGCCAGTGGTCTCAAAAGCATTTGCAGTGGCTAGGTGAAGTTGTAGTCAAGAGACTGAAAGACTTGTTAGGAGACTGCATTTAGTCTCCAGCTGTAGACTGGTTCAGCTTCATTTCTAGACATTAATATAGTCATATTTATAAGGTTCCAGTCTCTGCATTTGAATATTCAGTTTGATACCAGGGTGCCGAAAAACTCAGGGGCAGTTTTGCTGATGAAAGTTGGAGGTTGTGTCTGTATAACCACTGAAGGTCTGCCCCATGCCTCCCACTTCTCCACAAGCCTTTCCACCCTTTCTCCGCACCTCCCAGCCCTGTTTCAGATCCCCCCCATCCCAACCCAACCCCTTTTCTCTCTTTCTCCAGTCTCCCTCCAGCTCAGTAATCCCGGGATCTCAGGTTGGATCTCCATGTGCGCCTGCAGCTTTCTGCCATTCCAATTTCCCCTCCCACCTCCTTCACCAGGTATTGCTTCAGCTTCTACAGACATTTGGATAAATTATTGTTGCTTCATTTCTTGTCCCTGGAATCAGCCCAAAAATCATCCCAGAATACACAATAGAACTGTACTATATTCTCCACGTATTAAATTAATTACTTTTTTTTTTCTTTTGTTGCAGATCTCACCCCTTTGGTTACATCTGAAGTCCCAGTTTGTCCTTGAAATGCCCTCAAACTCTTCACTACAAATGCAAGCAGTCATCTGTGACAGATAAAATATATTACTTCACTAAAGAAACTCTGTTCTGTGATTTCTGTATTTTAAGAATTTGAACTAAACTTCCCTGATAGTTTTAAGAGAATAAACCCATAGACTCCCCAAAGATTATTTTGGTCCAAGCAACAAAGCGCTTCTCTTAGTTATACCATCTTTTTTCTTCCCATGTTTCATTCTTTTTGTTTATCTTTACTGATGGCAATGCGTGCTTCCCAGCTCTTGTGTCTGAAGTCTCTTTGTCCAGCCTTCCTTAGCCAGAAGCACCACTGCTTGACTTTCCAAAATCCTGTTCCAGGATTTCCCTTTTCTCCCCATGGCCATTAACACTCCTTCTAGCCCAGCTTTTGATAAGGCTCACTCCGAGGTATGCAGCTCATTATGTCACTGCTAAAAGAATAGGATGCTTCCCTACCTTCATCTGCGTCTGGACCCAATTCAGCATTATGTAGAAGTTTTCATGAAAGCAGAATGGGAATTTGTTTGGATCTGGTAATGGGTTGACCTTGGCTGGCCACCAGGGGCCCACCAAGATGGTCTATCACTCCCCCTCCATCAAGAAGGCAGAGGGAGAAAAATACGATGAAAAGCTCATTGATTGAGATCAGGACAGGGAGATCACTCACCAATTACCGTCATGGCCAAAATAGCCTCGGCTTAGGGAAATTATTTTAATTTATTGCCATTCAAACAGACTAGGATAATGAGAAATAAGAACAAATCTTAAAACACCTCCCCTTACCCGTCCCTTCTTCCAGGGCTCAACTTACTCCCAATTTCCCTTCCTCCTCCCTGCCAGCAGCACGGGGGACAGGGAATGGGGGTTGTGGTCAGTTCATCACACGTTGCCTCTGCTGCTCCTTCCTCCTCAGGGGGAGGACTCCTCACACTCTTCCCCTGCTCTAGCATGGGGTCCCTCCCATGGGAGACAGTCCTCCACCAACTTCTCCAACATGAGTCCTTCCCATGGGTTGCAGTTCTTCACGAGCTGCCAGAAGACGTGGGCTGCTCTCCATGGGTCTATAGGTCCTGCTAGGAGCCTGCTCCAGCATGGGCTCTGCATGGGGTCATGACTTTCTTCAGGGCACATCCACCTGCTCTGGTGTGGGGTCCTTCATGGGCTGCAGGTGGATATCTGCTCCACCATGGATCTCCATGGGATACAGGGGGATGACCTACATCACCATGGTCTTCACCATGGCCTGCAGGGGAATCTCTGGAATCTCTGCTCTGGCTCCTGGAGCACCTCCTCCCCCTCCTTCTTCGCTGACCTTGGTGTCTGCAGAGTTGTTGCTCTCACATATTCTCACTCCCCTCTCCCAGCTGCTGTCACACAGCAGTTTTTCATCACAGGCTCTTGGGGGTAATTTCTGGTGTCTTCTCACAGAAGCCACCCCTGTAGGCCCCCTGCTACCAAAACCTTGCCACATGAACTGAATACAGCATGCATTTGGGGATGTATACATTGTGCAAGGTGCTAAATGAATATATTAAATTGCATTAGTATAACATGAGATGGCTGCATAGCCATTGTCCTCCACAAATTCAAACATATGCCTACAGAATGACTTATCTTTAGACATCCTTTTTGGTTTCTTGGGTAATTTTTAAGTTAAGGGGACTGAAATCCAAGTATTTCTCAGACTACTCTGATTTTGCTTTATATTTTTGTTCCTTTCTCACATCTACTGCTACAGATCTGCTAATCATGGCCTTCATTCTGTGTTTTGACTTCCTCTGTTCCTCTGTGAGAACAGCCTTTACATGATGTATCTTGAGGCATGCTTCTCTTTTACTAGTAGCGTGTCCTGTTCTGCTTAGGTATCAGTGTCCTTCGAAATAATAGTTCATAAAAGCAAATGTTGAAGAAGACCCATGTATGCTAGGTGAAAGATCAGCCCTCTGGGGCCCTTCTTAAAAAAAGAAAAGATCTCTGTATTTGTTCCTCTGCAAGGTGATCTCATACAAATAGCTTCCTACTTTGATTTGTTTAGAGGAAAATATGTTGCTCAGGCTGGAGGACTGACTCCTTTCTAGGACAGGGTAGTCACAGGCACATTTCCTACTGAAAACCTACTTGCACTTGAGGCTTCTTCACACTCCAGTGCTCAGTGTCTCCCCCCATACCACTGGGAAGCAGTGTGTGAAGCACCTCCAGAGCACTTTTTCTTCTCTTCCTACTCAAGCCTTCTGTGTCGTGCTGTGGGTGGTGGTGTCTTTTCCTACCTAATTGCTGAACATAGAGGTGGATGACCTCACCTTCATCACTTGTCATTTCAGATGTGAAACGTGGGAGCAGGATTCAATTGCCTAAGTTTAAGGCACTGTAGCACTCCAGGGCACATGGGATATTTGCAAGGAGATAACAGGTATGATGCAGGACCGGTGAGATCTAGAGCTTTCTGGAGCCTTGGCTCAGTTAGCCCATGTGCCCTCCCTGACCCATGTCCCCTGAGAAACAAGACAGCAAAGTGCAAGACAAGAGTTTGTCATCTCTGAAACCCACCAGAAAAGAAAAGAGCATCAGTCTGGGAGGCCAAGGATCTACTGAAGTATGTGACCATCTCTGGAGGCAAAGGGTGGCATGTTGTGCACTGGGGCATCAGTCCTAGGATGGGATCAGCTGTGGGAAAACACTGTCAGGGCATTCATAATCATACATTTTTTATCTCTAATCTTTACAATGTGATGTTACTTATTAATTGAGAACAGCACTGGGCCAAATTTTAATGTCACTGGAGTGCTATAAACACAGAATAATTCTGCTTAAGCATGTGGCTTTCCTCCGGTGCAGTTGAGATAGTAATGCTGACAGATAACAAGCACAATGGAAGGAGTCAGCAACTTTGGGCCAGATTGAGATCTTCTTACATGAAGTCTGGGTGGGCCTTCCACCAGCTGCACTGAACAGATGAAGTTATCACATTCCTCTCTGTAACATTCCTCCAAAGTAGACTTAGGTAATTGATAACAACAATGCCATCATGTGCCATTTAGGAGGTAAATCTTGCTGTTATAATACTGTTATGAAGGTGGAAAGTTCAAAGCTGGTTGGCTGATGTTCCACGGAAATCTCGGCAGCATGCCCTATATATTGCAAGAGATGAGAGGGATCAGCTTCTTCTCCCATTGCAAAAATGGGCTCCAGCATCTTCCCGCTCCTAGCGCTTCTGTTATGTTATGTGTATGGTACTCCAGTCTCTGTAAGTAGAAACTTGATTTCTACAGGTTTCTCTCAGTCCGGAGACATCTCATACCTTATACTGGTTGTATTTTATTCTCTTTCAGGTTGAGCACCTCTCCAATAAAGCTGGTAAGTGTTCTGTGAACTCTTTTGAGTTCTGAAGCATTTTTGTTTGCTTGCTGTGTGCCACCACATCTGAACACATAATGTTTTGCCTGTCTTGTAGCAGCAGATGCTGAAGTCGGTGAGATAATCAAAGACATTCCAGACATAAACTTAGGTGAGTTCATGTCTAAATTCTCATAAGGCCTGAAAAATTGTGAGCAAAATGCTGAATTTTCAGTATTGTAAAAAAGACAGGGGTGACTGATGGTCAGGAAGTTCATGGTAACAGGAGAAATATAATTAAGTGAGCTCTGAATGACCTTCCTCTGGCTATGACACATGAATCTATCCTAGGACTGTAACCCAATACAAACAAGGGATGCAGATGTCTTTCACTTGTGAAGTCTGGATGGACCCAGGGTGTTAGGGCAGTAACACACTGTACCAATTGGAAAGGCTCTGGAGTCCCACCAGCATTTTGTCCCCATTTCTATATGATTTTTATAATGTTTTACAAAGTGGAAAACAGCTGAGATGTTTATTGAGCTTTTATATAAGTGGTAAGGAAATCAAATGGAAAAGACACAACACACTGTACTGTCTTCCTCTATTATTTTTTTATTTCTCGTAATGTAAATTTCCATATATCCTTTGATCTTGCACTGTACAATATTATTCCTGATGCATTACTCAATATTACTATATTCTCTAGAGCTTTGTCTCATTGTGTGATTGTTGTCACTGCCTTATAGCAAGCAAGAGGTTATCAAACTAGACAGGGATGATGGTGGCCACTAGACTTCCACCACCAAAATACAGACATTGTTGAGTAGTAAATATTGAGTAGAAAGTACTGTTATTTTTAGGTCTGTCCCCATATTTCAGTGTAAAGAGGCTGGTCTGTCTGTATTTTTCTGTAAATACCTGAGGCTATTAACCTTCTATAAGCAGGCTCAATATGGTTTACAAGGTGAAATACATTTGATATTTCATTTACATTATCTTTCATAAAATTACTTTTCAGCTGCTGGACTGGATCTCTTTCAGGGTGATATCTTGCTCCCTGTAAGTAATTCTAAACTTTGTCTCTATCACTTGTCCAATTGTAATTTTGGTACAAATCAGCCCACCTCCCCACAACAGATGCATCACCAGCTGTTAATTCCCTTTTCAGCAAAATCAGCAAAATGCCCTGAGAAATGAGACCTACAGATGGAAGTTCCCCATTCCCTATATTCTGGGTGATGACCTAGGTAATGCAGATACTTTATTCAGATTTTAGTTCCAATCCTTACTTCCACTGGAGTCACTGTGATAAAAAATTTGCCTTTTTCAGAACTGGCTCTCTCACATTAAAATTCACTAATAACTAGATTGTTCCTTTATATGAAAACCTTTTTTCTCTTCTTCTACAGCTATCACAGCAAAACACAATTTAATCAAATGCAATCATTTTTCTTTTCAATCATTTTTCTTTTGATCCCATGCATATATCTGTGTGCATGCCTTACCTCTCCAGGATGAATGGTTTGCAGTGTGGTAAACGTGCTTTCCTGATGTGTTTTCCAGATCTGAATGCCAAAGGAGTCATTCTCCAGGCATTTGAAATGTTCCGTCTTAAGTCTTGCATTGATTTCAAGCCATATGAAGGAGAGAGAACCTACATATTCTTTAGAAAAGAAAATGGGTAAGGGTTATAGCAATTTCTGTTTAGTTTTGCCATGTAGAATCAGCTGGGAATTCATTCCATCTGATTTCAGCAGTCTAAAAGTTTAGTCTAAGTTTGTTGTCAGCAGAGAAAAAGAGGCCATGGAGAAAGCAACCCATCTTACTTTCTTAGACACAGAGTTTGGAAGCAGCTGCCTCCCTCTGCTGACTGCAGAGGATGTTCAAGTGATGAACTTGCAATGGCATCTGACATTTGGATGGTTACTCTTTGAGGAGGTGAATCCCAGCATCACTGGGTTTTCATCAACTGGTTCCACTTTCCTACTTAGAGTTGTTTGCCATTTCAGTCGTGGGTGAAACGATCCCCATGTAGATCCTCTTATCTTACCAAGAATACAAATAGCCAGAATTTAGGTTTCAAAATCTTTGGAAGACAGTTCAAAAAAAAAAAAAAAAAAAAAAAAGCTATGGAAAGCCAGTTTATTGTAATATTGCTATTGTTTTTATGTGGGTCTCTTTTAATGAAAGGTTCTCTCAAAATCTGAAAGGGTTTTTTACTCAGAGATTCAGGATTTCAGGAACTGGAAAGATTTATTTTATTTCCTACATCTAAACATGTTTTGAAAGAACATCTAGAAAAGCATAAAAATCTTCTCACTATATCAGCTGTGAATATTTCTTGTTCTCCTAGAACTTCACAAAGGCCTACAGGCACTGATTTTTTTGCCCTCAGCTCTTCCCTGGGCAATATGTCCTATGACACTTCTCTTACAAGACTGCAAACACCATTATTTTTGACAAGTTGGTGCTGAAGAGCCTGGTATGGGAAACTCCCTGGTAGCAGCTATTCAAGAGATCATAGGATCAAGATCTATTTTTCAGTACCCGCATTACTTTGTTCACAGCTCCTTCAACAAACTTGACCCAATACTGCTTTGTGATGTGCAAAAGAAGCTACAGTCCAAGCAGATGCTCTTTAGCAGTTGCTTCTCACATCGCCCTCAGGTTACCCCAAAAAGTTCCCAGTGAATTGGCTGAGGAGGTCCTTTTCTCCTCAGTCATGATTAGCTTCTACTGAGTCACGGATGAGGGGCTGGGCCCTCACAGAAATAGATAATTTCACACCCATGGCCAATGCATTGCATAGTTGCTGTTAAAAAGGACCAAATGCTGCTATTCTAAATCCTACTAGATCCTTTCTCTAGCCCAAGTGATTGCAAAAAAGCTCAGTCTGTCTTGACAAGTGTACTGTTTCTATGTGTGTATTATGTTTCTTGGCATATTTCTTGGCAAAATGGCAGCTGATATAGGACTAAACTTCTGTGGATCTAAAAAATCAGAGGTCAGATTGTCTAACACAGAGGATATGTAAAGAGCTGGCCTCATGCAAGTGACAGCGAGTATGTTTTCGAGGCTTAGTCTGCTTTCAGAGCTGAGTGTCTGCAGAGTATGAGGCTGAGTGTCTGCAGAGTATCAAGGCACTTGGTCAGCACCTAAATAATGATTTGTGTTATTCCTTTTGTACTTATACCTGGTTTGAAATTACTTTAAATCCAGTGATCACACTGAGAACTTAAATACAGAGAAGAAAATTTTACTTAACAGACAGTAAGATGTCTCTCTTTCTCAGGTGTTGGTCCATGGTGGGGGACCTGCAGACTGGACAGACCCTCTCTATTGGGGAAAGGTGTGACTACAGAGCAATTGTGGAACATGAGATCCTGCATGCTCTGGGATTTTACCATGAGCAGTCAAGGATGGACCGGGATGACTATGTGACCATCTGGTGGGACCAAATTATTATAGGTGGGTTTTGACCTTCAAGTCAGATTTTGTAAAGTGCAGACTCATCAGTATCTTACTTTCCCTCCTAGTTTAAGACCTTCTCAAAGAGATGATTTTAGAAACATTGGGCCACACCTGAGACAACTGTACATTAATCTGTAGACGAAGTGGGATTTTGATACAACTTCTCTGGTCAAAGACCGGAGACTGTCTAAGGCCAGAAGAGAGAGGCCCTGCTTTGAAGTCAGAAGACTTTATTTCCCCTTGTCCCCAGGACTGGTCTGCTCTCTGATTTTGAACAAATCACTTCCCCTCTCTAAGATATTGTTTTCTCTTGCCATGTAATGCAAATTGTAAATTTACTGGCATGGTGTGTTGGGATCCCAACTTGTCCTGAGCTTTGAGGCAGTTCTTCTTTAATGAAAGGTCCTCTCAAAATCTGAAAGGTTTTTATCTTCAGGGAATCAGGTTTTCCTGGAACTGGAAAGATTTACTTTGTACATAAAGAAGTCTTAAAGTGATTAGATCAGACAGGACATATAAAATGTCTCTGCCCTGCTCTCCCCTTTCTAGTGTGTCTCTGCAAGTTCTTGCCTTCATGTTTAGTTTCACCAGATCCAGTGGCTTTATAAGTTTCAGCAAACCCTCCACACTCCCGCTGGTCCCTAGACAGTTTCTGCTGTCTCCTGTCAGGTCTGCTTCCATACTACTTAATGATCATATATTTGAAAAAGAGTGAATGGGAGTCTATAACAGGTTCTGAAAGGCATGCTAGCAAAGACTAATCTCTTGTTCCCAGTGGTGGTGCTTTGCGATGCCAGCGATGGTGCCAGTGTAGCAAAGTTGTCCTGCCATTGCTCATGCTCTGTGCGGACAAACTGATCACTTCAGTGTCATGTACTCACTATGTTTACAAATAAGTGAAAAATATGTGCCAAATAGTCATCAGAAAGGAACAAGATTCAGGGAATGTTGTGTTCTCTTTTGGATAGATAAGAAGTGCTGGTACAAGCAATTTCTGCTGACCTCTAAGAGCAGTATCTGCTATCTTGAATTGCTCCAAGTTGAATGGCCATGGGCATTACCACTTGCCTCTACCCTGTGATTACAGTGTCTTTTGGGGTGGCTGAGCAGTAGATGGGATGCAGATACTGATTTTGCAGACTATTATTTTTACTGTTAAGAACAGCACTAAAAACAATTCCCCTTATTACTGACTTGGTCTTATCTTGAATCATGGTAACGAAGATGATGATGATGTTAATATTATGTAGACTCTGACTTTTGGGCCCCTTTTTGCCATGCACTGTAACAAACCACCTCCAAAGTAGGAAGACTTACAGTGTACTTCTAATGCACTATTGCGAGCTCCATGCTGTACACAGGTATTGAAAAGCTTGACAAAACAGTGCCAATTCTCTGTGCTTTTTCTTTTTCCCTCAAAAAAAAAAAAAAAATTACCATTGAATCCTCTCAACTTACTCATGGTGTATTCAGCAGGCACAAATCTGGAACATCAAAATTTCTACAGATGATGGACTTTAGTGTGACATTATTCTGAATGGAGTACTGGGGCTGATCTGATATCATTACAATCTATTCCTATATTCTGTATTTTATTATCCATACTAGAAAATGTCATTTTCCAGTTAGGCAAATTCATTAAGTAGAAAACTTCTACTGAAGCCATTTGAAAGATGTCTGCTCCTCTAAAGGGAAGCAAGACTGGTATGATTGTGCTCTGTGTGTTTGTGTGTGTGCACACATCCATTCCTGCATTAGTGATCTGATTTAATAGCATGGTAGCAATTTTTACCATAATGCATTTTCATAGACTGCAATGCAGGTAGCTGGCTGGTGTGAGAAGAGATTCCCTATTCATGTTGCCGTTGACAGAAAAGATAACAAGCCTATTAGACTTCAGAGAAAGCACAAAAGACAGCCTAATGAAATAGCCTCCTCGCTGTATGGTTTATTTCTTTTAAAACCACATAGAAGTTACACTTTGCCTGGTAATGCTCTTAAAAACTAGTATCATTACACACACCTGTGTCCTGCCAAGATTTTGGCCCCAGCTATAAAAAGTGATAGCACTTAATTGGCTAGATTCTCACCCTTTTTGATAAATGATGCAATTCAAGTATCTGTAAGAAAACAATCCCAAGCTTTTATCCAATCTCAAGCCCTGGACTGAAGACCTTTGTGCCCATAATGGCCTTGCAGAAGGGAAGGGCAGCCTTTGCACAGAGAAGCTGTAATTATGCACTGAGCACAATCATGTGCTGTTTCTTCTTGGAGAGAGAATGTCAAATATTCTTAAAATATTTGCAGTTGGAAATGCTGGCAATCTCTCTTTACTTCTATACCAAAGTATGTGAAATGGCTCCCTCTCTCTGCCCCAGCAGACACCTTCATAATGAAAAACTTTCTCTAAGAAACCTTGAGGAACATGTTTCCAAAAGTCATTTCAACAGAAATATCATAGCAATATTGTCCATCTAGGGTAAAAACATCTATTTCCACCCCCCAGATTCCTAAGGTACTCTTTGCTTCAAAAAAGAACAGACCCTGGAGGCACTCCAGGACTGTCATACCTGCCCCCTTAATGAGTAGAGGGCTCCAGGGCCTCTCCTTGTCCATAGGTGATCTAATATCCTGGGAAATGTTTGCATCAATATTCACAGGCTCTGCAATGGAGTACATTAATCCTTAAGATTAATCCTTCAGGATGCTTACTATTTGACCATGTAATCTGACCTCCTATATATCCCATTATTTACAGCTCATTGATATTTGATCTTGAACTTACTGAAGTCACATGTGAAAGCACAGAACTGCAATCAGATAAAAATAAATAATAATATAAATAAACAGATCTTGCTAAATTTGAATATTTTATCATAAAGTAATTGCTTTCGGGTATATCAATTTTGCCTCAGAAAACTGTATCCAAGGGGCCATGCTAAAGCCATTTCTTTTCCAGTTTCTCTAAAAATTAAGCACTTTTTTGTTCTTTTACCAGACAAAGAGCATAATTTTCTGAAGTACGATGACAGCTTCATCACCGATCTGAACACCCCCTATGACTACGAATCATTGATGCACTATGCACCATTTTCATTTAACAAAAATGAAAGCATCCCCACGATCACAGCGAAGATACCAGAATTTGATAACATAATCGGACAACGTCTAGACTTCAGTGCCATTGACCTGGAAAGATTGAATCGCATGTATAACTGCAGTAAGTCATAATTTAACCATGGCAAAGTGTTTCTTTGTTTAGACTTGAGCCTGGCTGGTTTACCACCCTTGTGTCTCTAAACCCACAAAAACTCTTCTCAGGGGGTCTTGAGGTGGTATGGGAGAGGGCCTGTGGTGCAGAGACCCAGAGTGTTTATTTCCTTCTCATCCATCTCTTTGGCTCTGCTACTGTCATTACTTTTGTAAATGTAATTACATTTTACACAATTAGTCAATGAAAGTCATTCCATTCACATTTTTTCTTCCATGTTGCTCTTAGGGGTTTAGACATGTGGTTGTGTTCTGCTGGTGTGTGGGCAGCTTCATTGTGCTTTTGTGAGGTGAATGCAACTGTATTTTGTTCTCTTTTCCTGACATTTGGTCTTAATCAGATTATTTTGCATCTGAGATTGGCTAAAAGTCTAGAGTCTGACACTGTCTAGTTGGTTGCACTAAGCTGGTTAAAAATGTTATCACCATGTGTGATTGTTAGCGAGAAGTTATTGTCCCCATGGATCTGTCAAAAGAAGCATCAACTTGCAGGCAAACTCAGCTGAACTAAGATGACTCGGTGGACTTTGCTTGAAACGGATTAAACAGTGCTCATGCTCATCAAACAGACAAGTGAGCCTTGGAGAACAATAACCTCCAGCAGAGGAATTGTTAAATGTAACACCACTGCTGTTCACAAAAAGTGACTTGTCTCTCCAAGGCTTAAAAGTGGGCACAGAGACAGCCACCACCAGTCACCGGGCTTCAGCTGCGGTGTGGGAGTTTGTTAACCTTCTGCAAAGTGGTCAAATGTTGGTATCTTTATGCAGGGAATCCCTCCAGGAATCAAACTTTTCCTATTTTGAGTCTTTGGGCTCACATCTGCTGTGGGTTAAGTCTTCTCTACATTATGTCTATACCAGTGTAAACAAAACCCCTTAAAATTAGAGCAGAAATTTTAATGAGATACTACTTTGTAAGTAACCATTGTGCACTTTTTTTCAGCTTCAACTCACACTTTTTTGGACCAGTGTTCTTTTGAGTTTGAAAACATCTGCGGCATGATTCAGGGCACCAGAGATGATCTAGACTGGGTCCATCAAAAGAGCGGTGCTACAGGGCAGGAAGACCACACACTTTCTGGGCGCTGTAGAGGTAAAATGAAGTAACAGAACACTATCCTATGGAAAAGGGGTTAGCTGGAGTAATGGTCCCTTGTGCATGTCTGTACCAGTCTGTGGGCTTCAAATACAGTGTCTTTAACAACTTCTCTGAACCTGTTATTGTAGTCAACCCTTGAGAAAATCCAGCACTGGCTACTCTGAAAATACACGATTAAATGACCATGTTTAAGACATTACCCAGCAAACAGCTGAGTTGTAATGTTCTTAGTTAAGCAAAAAGCCCTTTTTCTTTTCACGTGTCTTGGCCCTGTGAGTGTGAGTTTATGGTTGCGCTCATTAAGCTTTTTCAGCATAGTGCCAGCAAGATAAAAGGGGGCAAAGAACAATCTTAACTAGAGGCCTTTTAAAAATAACCTGGGAAAGGACTTACTGCAACTTCCAAAGTCTCAGTAGGAGTTATGTTACCCCACGATAAGAATGAAACAGCACTCACAGCCACTCATAAATGTTGTGTTTGCAAAGTGAATGATAAGTTAAGCTTGAGGAGTGCTGGTTCTGAAGGTAGAAGAAAGTTGCAAAGTATTTTATGGTATAGGGATTTAGGGATAATTTTGGTTTTCACATGGTAATTTTGCCATTTTTCAAAGGAAGAAAATCTCAAAAAGGGTGGAGTCAGCTGTAGCCACAGTCAAAAGGTGCTAGCTTGCAAGTGAGAATAAAGATTAAATCCCAACAGGCGGTTCTGAAAAGCAAGGGCCTGATGTGTCATTATTTAGACAAGGAAAGCTACTACAGACTTTAAAAGAAAAGGTTGCTTTGGTTGCAAATTTTGCCCAAGTACAGAGTGAAGGAATCCTGGCCTACATTCAGTTGGGCTTTGTTACTCTTTGATAAGGGAGAAATTTGACTTGTTGTGCTCAGGACTAGACTTTTCCCCTTATGTGAGCCACACACTGGAAAGAAGAACAGATCCTCAACCTTTTATAATGATGGTACTTGTCAATCAGGTCTGAGAATGCAATGTAACTCAATAAAACCATCTGACAGCTTCTATAAGTACATGCTCCTAACCCTCACCTGACTTTTTTCATTATTTCTCTCCTATTTTTTCTCCATATACTATAATTGTAACTGAAAAGGAATTCAGCTGAGTTGTTTGAGATTATCATGCAAAATCCAATCTGTCTGAAGTAAGCACTTAACTTGCCCTTATGCTTTAGCATCTACTGACTTGATGCAAAATCCAAATCGACATTCTCTGAATAGTACCCGTCTGGAGAAGGGTAGGTGCCTCTGAGGATCAACAGAGTGTCTATATGAATTGCATGAGTAGGAGTGCCTCTCCTTTTGGAGAACTTCAAAGGCACATTGACTCCATTAGAAATTTAGACATTTTTTTGGCGAATTTCTTCTGCAGCCATCTCAAGCAGGGGCTAATTTTAGGTTTCTAGCATAGATGGATTGTATATTGCCCAAACAGTTAGTCTTCTTTGCTTTTTGACTTATTACTGGCTAAACTGAAAGAGGGAAGATGGCAGCCTGGCTCTGGATTTGATCACTGTATCCCCACGCTAAGGCCATATCCTAGCTGCCACAGATGCTGAATGTTGCCATTATTTGACTTTCTTATCAAAAAGGAGGTAGAGCCTAGATCATCTGGGATCATAATGGATAACTAAAGAGCAATGCAATACAGAAAAAATGTGACAAGTCCATGTGATACCAAGATAAGATATGTGTGTAAATGGTGAATCCTTTGTAAATATAAGGATAAAAGTAGACATTTCAAATCTAAAGGGAAGAGCACTTCAGAAAATGTTAATGGAAAATTAAGCTAGAGGGGCAGGAATTCTTAACTAATTTCCCCAAACGGAGAAGCTGAGTTTCAAAAAGTCTTTGGGCAAGCTGTAAAAAAGACCTTCTTCATGTTCAAGGTCAGGAGAGTGCTAGTTCTGTGTCCAACTCTTTTTATTATCTTCATCACTGATAAGAAATGATCTTACTCTTTGCCAGGTAAAGTAGCATATGATCCCTAAGATCACATCTTCAGATTATCTTCAGTATAAATCAATTAAAAAATATGATTACTAGCTGCTTGCAGTCAGCACTGAATCCTCTGTCTCATACCTCTGACATCCTCGAGGCATCCAACTTCCAACTAGACCAACTAATACAAAATTGACATAAGCTGCCAGCAACATGTTCCATATATATGCTAAACTACTAGTCCTGTTCTTATCCTGGATATCTTGGATGGTTATCCTATACCATTTCCTGCACTATTTATGTTAAGTACTACACTTATGCCTACTAAGAGAGCAGAGTTGAAATGACAAATGTAACCCATGCAGCTAGCAGGAAATCTAGGAAGAGTCAGTGATGCTCTACACTTTCTTCACAGATGCTGGCTATTTCATGTATTTCAACACCAGCTCTGGCAAGGCAGATGATGTGGCAGTCCTAGAGTCTCGAATCCTTTATCCAAAGAGAACTCAGCAGTGCCTCCAATTCTTCTATAAGATCACAGGAAGCCTTTCTGACAAACTGATCATCTGGCTTAAAGAGGATGATGGCACTGGAAATGTTCGCAAGATGAGGAAAATTCAAACCTTTCAAGGTAATTCTGGAAATATGAGGAATATATAGAATATTGAGGGAGGAAAAGTTGTCTTACTGAGTCCATGAATGCATTGGATTGGCTCAGAAATCAAAAGATTTTCCTGAAGCTACCAGAATGTCTTGCAATCCAGCTAAGAATTTTGGTATTACGTGAGTGCATTTAGCAGTGGAACTGTGGGTTGTAATAATGTAATTTAGGTGCTCCACAGCAGAAGTCACAATGTTCCCTATAATGTTATGTTACACTCAGTGATTGAGAGGGACCCCAAAATCTGCTGGAGATCCATTGACTAGATCTCTACTGGCTGCTATATGATCTAGCAGTGAGCTGTTCAGATGTAAATACCGGTGCTCACCTGCAGTCTGTAAGAATCCCAGCCTGATTTTTATATGGTTGGAAATACAAAAATATATATATTTTAGACATGTGAACTGAGTTCCCATTTTGGGTGATTTTGCTAAATAGGACACATTCAGCCACGGTGGCCCTATGCGTTTATGTTGTCAAATCCCAAGATCTATGATAACCTGACTATATCAAGCTGCAGCACTTTCCAGGGATGGATAAGTCCCTGGAAAAGTGGCAGCAACGGTTAATTCTAAGATGTTGGGTCATTGACTCCCATCCACTTTCTATGTCCTGGCCTTTAGCCTGTTGCCCTTTATACTGGAGACTGCCTTTCACTAATGTGTGAAAAGTTCCTAATACAATGTGTTCAAAGCATTTAGATGATAAGGCAATGTCAGTACATTATAATCACAATATCAACTTAAGATCTCCAGCCTTCAGGACTCTGTGAGAAGTTCAGTTGTCTAAAAATGCAGCTGGAATGGGTGGCTAGGAATAAGCTGCTTCATAATATCATGCTGATGGCAATGTTTTGCTTTCCTTTTGCCAAAGCGGATAATGACTATAACTGGAAAATTGCCCACGTAACCCTCAACGCTCAGAAGAAGTTCCGTTACCTCTTCCAAGGACTAAAGGGCAACCTCAGCTCTTCATCTGGTGGGATTGCTATTGATGACATCACACTGACAGAGACCCCCTGTCCTACAGCTGTGTGGGCCATTCGGAATTTCAGCCAAATCCTCGAAACAGCATCAAGTGATGTTATTCAAAGCCCTCGGTTTTACAGCCCTGAGGGTTATGGTTTTGGCATAAGTTTGTATCCGCACTCCACAATCAGTGGCTACTCTCGCATTGCCTTTCACTTGTGCAGTGGAGAGAATGATGGTGTTCTGGAGTGGCCAGCTCTAAACCGCCAAGCTACACTCACAGTGCTGGACCAGGACCCTGACATCTTGAAAAGGATGTCCTCAAGTAAAAGCTTCACCACAAGCAAAGACCATGTTAGCTCAAGTAAGTGGTGTCTGCCTGGAGGAATGATGAAAATGAAAGCCAAAGAATCCAAGTGAGAGGACTGGGTGTAGGACTCAGAGTTGGGCAACTTTGGCTGCATTTCCCAATTCGGGACACTTTCCTCTGTATGACTTAGAATTCCTGTCTGCAAAAGATCATCTAGTGTGAAGTGACACATAGAAGGTTGATGTTATTATGAACAATCCACGGGATACCTGACTTTGACTCTAAATACAGAGTTCTCTTAAGAACTGGCAATTCCCGTTCTACCTGTGGTTTGCCCGTTATGATAGGTGACCTATCACCACAGGATGATGCAATGCCAGCAGGGTGTTGTATACCATTACTCAATCAACAACCATTTAAGTTAAAATTGCATTTTGGAGGCTTTGTTAACTTGCACATTCATGGTTTGAATGCACAGGGTTCACATTGTAGCTGTATTTAAGAAAAAAATACCTGAAAACACCTGTGAGATCAGTCTGCAGCATTTGAAGCCTGTCTTGCTTGGCTAGGTGTGGACTGCAGATTATGAACTCTTTCACACAGGGGCTACCTTTGAACTAGAGGTTTATATATCATGTAAGACCATAGTTCCACATCCATCCCTAGAATTCCCCATGAATGTGTTAATTCAAAGAAATAAGAGCAACAGGAAAATATTGAGTTTGGTACAGAATAAAATACTAGAGATGAATCTCCATCCATCTTCACTTTTTCCAGTGGAAGTTTAGTACATGCTTTTTCAGCAGGAGGTTTTAAACCTTAGGTAGGAATATGTTTAACTGAACCATAGCTATGAACAAAATCTGCTAGCCTCTAAACCAGAGGTACTTAAAAAGTGATGAGGGAGTGTCCTTACACAGGAGGGAGTTCTTAGCCAGTGTCAATGAGGAGGTAACTTGTGTTTGGTTAGTCCTCAATGAAGGAGGAGTTGTGGAATTTCAATGCCCTCACATAGACTAAGAGTCCTCATGCAGACCACATCTAAGGATCTGCTGGCACTCATAATTTGTCAGTCCTCTGTGATTTCTTTGGGCATTTCAGCTCTGAATTTGATTTTACAGCATAAATCCCATTTAACACTGTAATGCACAAGTCAGTCATGTCATACTTCCAGCTGCAGAACTACGTGGTTCTTACTCGTCACTCATACTTTCTTTGCAGGTAATAACAGTACCTTAATATGGGAGAAGCCATCAATTGTTGGAAAATTTGATGCCTCATGCAATTGCTATAGAAGTACATCCTGGGGGTGGACTAACTTCATATCCCACAGCCAGATGAAACGGAGAAGCTTCCTGAAAAATGATGACCTGATTATTTTTGCAGAATTTAATGGTAAAGGCCCTCTTCTTGATTGTCCTTACAAAACCAAAAAAGTGATCCTTTCTATCTCTTTTCACACATTCAAACAACTATTGCCACCTGTCTCTGAGTCATCTTCTCTTCTAATGGGGATCAACTTTTAAAAACATATTTGTATCTTAGTTTCAGGTGGGTGATGTTGGCTGAAGTGACTGAGAGTTCAGAGGAATCTAAATGGCAACGATTTACTGAAGGTTAACTTCTTAGACACCTTTCAGCACCCTAACCAGTAGTTATGTCCATTTCTAAGTGTAGAACATACTAAAAGGCCTTCCTCATTCTGTTTATTTTCAAACAGAACAGCTACACTTCGCATAATTTTTCAAAGTACAGAATATCACCGATTTACCTAACTAGTTACCATAATTTCAGCATTATTATCTTGTGCTTTGAATATGCAGAACTTACTGTGGTATGGCAAGAGCTCTGTTAAGGGCAAATGGACAAGGAGTACATTCTGTTCCACAAAGCACCCTGTGAGCCCCTGGCATGAAGAATACTACATATAGCATCACTCACTGTTACCTGATGTCTTTCTCTTCTCTCCTTTTTTAAAAGATCTAAGTCACCTCAATAACACTGAAGTCCCTGTTGAACCTGAACAATCTGCCTTCATGGAAGGCCTCGCTCTTGAAAGGAAGAAGAGAGCAGCCCAGGATACGGAGTCTGTTAAAGACCAGCTGCCTTATCTGCAAGACGCGTGTGACCCAAACCCCTGCCAGAATGACGGAATCTGTGTGAATGTGAAAGGGAAACCAAGCTGCAGGTACCATGAATCTCTGCCCTGATTGCCTTGACTTTCTTCTGAACCAAATGATGCAGCTAATAAGTATTCAGAGCTACAGACCTCAGAGGTCTGAGCCACTAGGTCTTCAAGGAACAGTAGGAACAAAACACTTCACCACAGTGACTGGTTTCTACTAGCATAAGGGGAGGCAAAGAGACCCCACTCTGTAGTGCTTCCAGGGGATGTAAATAGCCTCCAAACAAGGTGGGGATGTTGTGATATGAACCCCTCTAATGGGAACTGCCCATCCAGCATAGTGATTGTCAGGACCTTGAGGTGGGCCTATAGAGCAGGACAAAACTCCTGATCCATTTGAATCTGCACTTTATTTTTCCCAGGTGCCCATCAGGACAAGCCTTCTTCTTTACAGGTGAGAGGTGTCAGTCAAGGCAGGTCCATGGGAACATCCTGGGGATGACAGTTGGTGGAATTGCTGGAGCCATTGTCTTAACCATTGTCCTCATTTCCATGATGGCTAGAAGACGAAGAGTTGCAGTGGGATAAATCTCAGCCTGGTATTTTTTCAAGTTCGTAAGACATCAGTTTTCAGTGAAAAATGATGAATACAATTTGTAGAAGACCAGTCAGCACACGGATGAAATGCTTTATCAACATCTTGGTAGCAATCTGTTTACCCTGTAGGACTTGGCAGTTGAAGAACATCATGTAGAACTGCTGTCTAATGAAAGTTCATGCCCTGCCTCTCTTGTGTATTCTTTGAATGTTTCATTGCTTCATCCAATAGCAAGCGGTAGTGCTGGGAGTCCATGCATTTACTCTCAACCACAGTTCAAACTTAGATTAAATGACAGGTAGAACCTCTCAAAACACTAGAAAAAGTCACATCAAAGCACATATATTAAGATTCCAGAAATGTTCCTATAGAAATTACTCAAGAAATCTAAAGGGTGCATATCCATAAGTATGTGAATCAGTACATCTACACTCATTTTCCATGGAGCTGTGCTGGTTTACAAAAGCTGAGTAGCTATTACATAGAATTCATAGTAAACTACTACTACTACTACTGCTATGTATTTTGGGCCAATTTTCTAGCAGGGAAATAATTTCATATCAAAGCTAGTTGTCTTTCTAGGAGACTTCACTACAAAGGTTTTCAAATATTCAAGTGTAAATATATTCTCTGGGCATAATCCAAAGTTTGTTTAAACAGCTATAAAGGTCCTTGATTTCAGCAGGCAGTGGATGAACTTGGAGCAGAACATCAGTTGTCATAGGACTGGATCTGTAGCGGTTACCATTAAATTCATATCCCGTTGGAAATCACAAATCAAGGAGAGCGGTGGGAGTGTAGGAAGAGGAAGACTGGGTCTGTGACACTGGTGGGTGCTGGATAAGGTGTTAACACCCTGGAGCTTATTGCAGATGGCAGGAAACAACTGATCTAGTATGTCCCAAGATCCCTGCTTTCAAGGGCTCTAACAGTTTCCACATGTCAAACTTTGTTACCCAGGTTTCCTCCAAAATCAGTTTCTTTTTGCCTGTGCATCAGAACAGAAGGAGTTCAGAATGCAAATGGTACATAGTCACAGAGAGTGAGGCTACCGTTGTATTTATTACATACCTGTCACAAGGAATGGCAGCCAAGGGAAAACGCATTCTCATGGCAGTAGGTTGTACACACAGAGCTGTTGTCTGCTTGTTTTTACACTTGAATTCATCCTGGTGCTCACACCAGTCCCCTACGTAAGGACAAATCATCCAAATCATGGTGTATTTAATTAAGGCATTTTGAACAAGTAAATACTCAGTCCCTCTTATTCTCTGCATTTGGGAAAAAATAAAAAAACCCACTTATATCAGCTTTTCCTGCAACATGTCTGACTATCTGGCTGGACCTCACCACAGGTGAAAGATAGTTACAGGTCCGATTACCTTCTGCCAGCTGGATTAGGAGACTCCTCCCTGGGTTAAGGGACTCCCCCACCCAAGTTGACAAGCTCATAAATTGCCCAGGGTTATGGAATGAAAGATGAGAGATCTATAAAAATGAATAAAATTAGATGTTACAGCTTGCTAGTTAATGTGTGAGACAGAGAAACAAGAGACAGAGATGATCCAGGTAAGTCATATCCTGCATATAATTTTGGTGTCCCTAAAGGGACACCAAGAATAACACTGCAAGTTGTCACCACTCACTCCAAAAACATGCGTAGGCTCTGACACTCTTCATTTTACTTGAGTAGACAGAGCCCATGTCTTCACCGCCCGTCAAACCACACAGTGACTCCTCTCTGCCGGGGGAACTTGTGATGGCGTCCTGTCACAGAGGATGTCCCGGCAGGTGATATTGGGTGCACTTGGGCCCTGCTTGATGCTCTGGCTCCCTGTTGAAATCCAGGAATAAAAGTCTGTCCCCAACCCCAAGGGAAGGAGATGGAGCTGCTCTCCTCCAGCAAAGAGTAAACCCCTGCCTGGTCCATGTCTGGGACATGTCCTGCCCCCTTGCAGGGCCTGGCTGGGATCTACTGGTTGCTGTTTCTACTGGGTCTGGGGGCCTGCTGGGCTTGCCAGCACTGCTGGTGACTGGGTCCAGGGATTTCTTCTCCTCACATCAGAAAGCTGGATTTGCCTTACTCTCATTCATCTTCAAAGCCTGCTGGCAGCAGAATGTGATGGTTGGGAAAGATGACAGGCCCAGCTCCCTTTGGATGATGTTACTTTAAGCCTTTACACTGGGGGAAGAACATATCCTAGCTGCCCCTTGGCTAGACCCTAGCTCCACTAGCTCCTCATCCTGAGAGTAACAGAGTTCAGAGCATCTCATCAGAGCAGAAAGAACATCTCAAGTGTCACTCTCCACAAACATTCCAGTACCCGCCCCTTTTCTGGGAACTGTACATGCAGTTCATTTTCCTTGGGATCTGAAGACTGATAGTGTCAGTCTTCGCAAAAGATGCCCAAAAGGAGAAGCCCTATATTCCGAGTCTGCTCACTTCCTTGCTCTTCCTTGGTTCCCAATCAAGGTGCTTTATTTTACTACCCATTGACCTTTGTACTGAGTACACTAGGATGCTCTATTATCTGCAACAAGTGCTTCCAATATCCCCTAAACATTGTTCAACTTAATTTCATAGACAGTTTCCAGGATCTTTGCAGGTCAGCATCACTGCTCACTCCTTCATTTCCTAGAAGCCTATGTCTCCAGCATACAGGATTTCTCTGTACTAGTAGCAAAATTCATGTTGGGCAGTCACTGTTGCTTACAAGTGGACACTTGGTTACTAGCAAAAGAGGAAGGTTATTATGGGCAAAACACAACACTGATCGATGTTGGATAATGCTCTGAATAGAGCAGCACAATCAACAACAGTTGTTGCTGGGCCAACCACTTGTTTCACTGCTTTTGGGAAAATCATCTCACAAAAGTAGGATAGCCTCAGAGAGCAGCTTGGTCTTTCCTGTGTTGGCTTCCAGGCTGGGTTAACTCAGCCAGTTTTAACATAGGCTTGCAGTTCCTGTCCTTGGCTTTTCCTGCTTCTGAGCTGATCCAGAAAAGCAGCATGGGAATGGACGAAAGGTGCCATGGCCACAGGTGAAATGCACTTTTCTGGAACTCCTGGAGTTCAAATAAAAATACTCATCACGGTGTAAACTGTTTCCCAAGCGCAAATGCTGCACTCAGCCCATGAGCTACAAGCTCAGGCAAGGTCAGAAGTCAGAAGAAGTTGTTTTAGGTAGTTCTTCTCTCCAGTGTGCCTGCACTGCAATTAACTCATATACTTTGTGTTCAGTCACTATAGGATGTAGCTGACAGCCTCTCTGTGCTCTCTTAAAAATCATGTCTAATAAAGGCAGCTTTGCCAGAGTCATTGGAGCAGAATATTGAAAGCATGAGTTTCTAAGGTTCTTAACATCTATATTTAGGCTCCTTAAATAGACCTGTATTGAAGTTGCCCAGAAGCAGTGACTAACTGTAGTTTCTAGCCTGAGATCTTGTTTGATCTGTACCAGGTCAGTTCTAGGAAAGGCCCCTAACTCTGACCCATAAGGAGAAGGACTAGAATAAGCCTGACCTGCCATCTGGAATTTCTCTAGAGAAGTGTTTTTGGGAATCTGCAGATCAGATTTTTTTTTTTAACCTGTGTTGTATGAAGGAAAAAAAATTGCTTTGTGTACAAATACAAACATTAGCTGAAGCGTTGGTGATTTTTGCTTGTGGCCAAAGCATGTGTAGGTCTTTGTTTCATGTTCAAACTTGCATTTAGGGTGTTCATTTTCCCAAAAGCCAAGAACTGTGTTTCCAGTTGACCTGTGCTTAACTTGTACCACTTGCATGAGAAATGGGAATTCCATTGTGGGATGAGAAATCCCTTTCTCTCTAACCTCCACCCACAGGCTTTCAGTGCAGAACATCAGCCTTGCTTCTGTGCCCCAAGCATGTACTGGTGGTGGAGCCAGGTTACAGACCTGTAACCCTGGCATGGGTTTGCAGCTGCTGGTACTTTGCTTGCCTTACCACCCGTTTTATCTCACAACGTTGAACTGGAAGCAACAGTGGTCCAAGGTAATGGAGATCAGAGACCTGGATCACAGGGAGACGCCACACCTCTAGCTTCTGCAAAAGATCCATATAACCTACAGAGGATCCTTTGGTGCCACCAAGTGTTGTCAGCATTGCTTGTAGCTCTTGGTTGCAGGGAAGAGATGTGAACGGCACAGCTCAGACAGCCTGAGCAGAGAAGCAAGAAAGTGTAGCTTTCTAGGTCCCAACCCCAAGCTTAGGATGTCCCCTGGGAAGAGCTGTCATGGCAGTTATTCTCAAGCAAGGTGTCTGTCCTATCTCTTGTGGGTTTTCTAATCAGCAACAGCATCATTGAAGCGTGTGAATCTGCCTTATTCACTTAGCCAGGGTAAAACAGGATCTGCAGCCTAGGCTCCATAGGGTAGAAAATACTTCTACAGTGATTGCTGGGACATTTCAGACTCCACGTAAACAACTCGGGTGCTCACAAACAACCCCATGTATCTTTGCTCCCCCACCCCACTGCCAGATCTTCTCCTGGTGTGAGAAATGGAGCCTCTAACACTTCAGAGACCACAGCAGGTCAGCTCCTGTGTGGTTGTTCCCTCATCCAAGGCTGGGACTGTAACTAGATGGTTCTCATGGACATGTATTTTCTTTGTTGTTAACAAGACACCTCACCTTCCCAGCATGGCTGGCTGCTGCAGACCTGCAGTTAAACAGGGGCTCTCACTGCAGGGCTGGCTGGCCATCACTGCTGCAGGGAGGGCCGCAGACACCCTCCTTTGCTACCCTGGCTCACCTGGCCTTGGGGCAGCATAGGCCAAACAGGTTGGGTGACACTCGCAGCAGCACTGGGCCGGGAGCAACAGGACCCTCTCCTGAGAGCATTGCTTTGAATGAGTGCTCCTGCCAGGCAGCAAGTGGAAAAAATCTTGCAGGCTCTCATTTGGCCCACGTGCAGGTGTATTTACCGTCGGGAAAGGCTGCAGCTGTGGGAGGTGGGACTGCCGCCCAGGGAAGGGACAGAGCTGCCTGGGCCAGCCCGCGGCACAGCGGATGATGCCTACAAGAAGCCAGCAGTGTTACCCCGTGCAATGCGCACCCCGTTTTTCAAGGGGCTGACAGGCAGGCAGAGATACACCCAGACCACTTGATTCTTGTGCACTTTCCTGTTAGAAAGCCAGGGTAAAGCACAGGACACAGCCGTTTGCGGGCAGGCCAGGCTGCCTGACGCAGGCAGCAGGCGAGCAGAGGCCCGCCATGTGCTGTGCCAGCACTGCCGTTCACCCGCAGCACTTCTTTCCCGGGTGCGGGGGCTCCATCCCCTTCCCTGGGGGCTAGGGGCAGACTTTCACTGCCCCGTTTAATTAGCCAAGCGGAGCACTAGGCCGGGGCCAGGGATACCCCAACGCCCAGCCGCAGAGGCCGCCGTTATCCGCCCGCCCTGAGGGGCGGTCGTGCCGTTGCCGCGGTAACGAGGCGCGCCCCAACGGTCCGGTGGGGAGCACCTCCTTGTGCGCATGCGCGGCGGCAGCCGTTGCCAGGCGACGCGGTCGGCGGTTGCGGCGGAGCTGCTGTGTGAGGGCCGCGGCCCTGCGGCTGTGCAGCCCGGCCGGAGGGCTCGGTGCCACCGCCGAGACGTCGGCGTCGGAGGGGAAAGCCTCCTTCCTGCTCGATTAAAAAAAAACCTGACGTGCTCTGATTTACATTGTGCGTTATCCTGCAAAGAGAGCGGAAAAAGGGAGGAGTGATCCATGAAGAGGCTGTGGGAGGATCGGCACTACTTAATCCAACAAAAAAGCTAGAAAGAATGCAGAAACATTGTAAATTAGAAGAAATGATCCTAGATTTTGTGTAGATTGTATTGTATGCTTTAGCCTTGTTTTCTACCAGGAAAGTACTCAAGAAATGACATGGTCCCAGCGTGAATCTGCCTGTCGGCCCCGTGTCTTCTCAGCAGCATTGAATCCTGTTAGCTGCTGAGGACCAAAGCCTCAGAGAAGTTCTTGTGAGTTTAGAAATACTGACTGTTGGTGGAGCTTGGTAGAGCTGCCACTGAGGGAAGGATGGGCAGAACACAACCATCCCAGCCCCTGGCAACCCCCAGCCAGACCTTCATCTCCTCTGTGGCTCTGCCCTCCCCACAGCACGTCCAGTTTCCTAGGGAGGATACATCAGCAGAAAGCACTGTGTGTATGGGGGGAGGCTTAGGGAGGCCCTAATCTTAGGGGCAGAGATACGTGAGGACTGGGTATGTGAGGAAGACCATGAAAACTCAGATGATTGGAAAGGGAAGAGAGTTGGTGGGTACAGGACACAAGCCTGTAAGAAATGAACCTCATTTCTGTTGCTCATGGGATTAACAAATCCACCTGAGGTCACAGGTGCTATAAGGTAATATGCCTTACAATACCTTACATACTGGGCACTTTGTACATGGGCTGGGGCAACTTTTTATTCTTGCCTAACTTTTCCAAAATGCAGCAGTTTACTGATCATGTTTCCTGGGACAGTGTGGGAAGCGAACATGCTGGCCAGACTGCTGAGCCGTGAAAATGGCATAATTGGCTTCATGGTCCAAAGAAGAGGTATCAGAACTGCACAGCTGTAAACCTCAGTTCTGGGGCACGTTGATTTTCACTGACCACTGTAGTGTGGATAAAATGGTCCTGGGCTCTTTGCATTGTTTATATCAAAGGTTCCCAAACTCTTTAATGAATGAAGGTGAAATCTAGACTTGAGCACATGTAAGAGTTGTTCAGCAACTGTCACAATCCAAAAACTCTAAGCAGGGAGTGTGAGAGAAAGCAAGTCTGTGCTTCAGACACCTGTGTCACAATTCCCTCCTTCACTGTTTTTTGTGAGCTGGAATAAATCAGAGGAAGGTACCAAGGCAGTGACTGCAATCATCAGGAAACAAGCCTTGTGACAGCCCTCACTTCAGGGAGGCAGGTGAGTGGAGGGATTTGGGCTTTGATCAGGACAAAGAGAAGTCAGGATGAAGGATTGGGCCAGCTGCCGAAAATGCCAGACTCCTGAGGAGAGCAACCTGTTGGTGAGTCCACTGCCCGCCTTGCATGTGCCAAAGACTTAGTTCTTGCTGCTGAGAGTGTGTAGGAGGGGTATAGGGTGGTTGCTGCCATGTGTTTGCCATTCCTCCTCCATTCAGCTCTCCCACCTTCTCTCTCCTTTTATCTTGATCCATGTATAAATACAAGTGAAGCCTTGGCCCCAAGTCATTAAGACTGGCACAGTTAATTTCTTATCTGCTTCTCTTTCATGAACTGGCATGGCTTTTGTAACACTAGCAAGAACCTTGCCTTGGAAGATCCACCCAAAGATGGGTCCCAGTGCCAGACAGCTCCGCATCACATCCTAATTTCTTATTCACATACAGTTGAAACCCAGGCTTAGCTAAACTAGGAGATGTGGTGAAACCTCAGAGGTGAAATATCTGCAGAGATAAGGTGTGGTGGGACTGTGCTGTTTACAGGGACTTGTACTTTGCAGTTTATGGGAAGCCTCAGTGGGAGTGGATGGTTCTGCAGCAGGTCAATATTGCACAAGCGACTTCCAGAGCGAGTTAGACCAAATGGCTGTCCAAAGGCAAATTTTGCTTGGAATAATGTGCAAAGGTCTGATTTTCAAGTTTCCACTGGCCATACAGTTCAGAGAGATTCTGGATTTTCAAATATTTCTTAATTTCTGTGTTCTAATTCTAGTATTACATCTACATCTTCAAGCAAAAAGAAAATTGCTTTCAATATAAGTAATACATTTGCTGGATGCTTGTTTACTGTCTTTACTCATCACCACCTGCCCATACCAAGCCGTCACACATGTCTGTAACTGTAGGCAACAGTTTCCCATCCTGGTTCATCCCAAAGTCCTGAGAACAGGTTCACCACCAGTAAACATAGGCCTGATTCTCCAACAACCAAATGGGGCTGTACCACCTGACAGCAGTATTTGATATTGGCCTCAAATCTAAATCTTTATGATTCCATCTATCATATTTTACATTATTTCATAACATTTGTGTGTGCTATAAATACTTTGCAGGCTCTCTTGTAGCCGCCTGCTTAAGACAGGAGTCCTGCCTTTAAAGGTATACAGGCTTGGAAAGAACTGATTCCACAAATGTAGTATTAGAGCAATAATTTACACAAAACCTTTCATCCTGCCTGGCACATGGTGGTTTATATTCACTGCAGAGTTGACTCTCTGAGACCTCCAAGTGTGATTCTCCTCTGAGAGGAGACCCAAATATACAGACTTTACACAAGAGACTCCTTGCATACTTAACATTACTATGCATTAAATAAATGCATTCCCCTCTATGGTAGAGGGCAACAGTCATCTCTGTCTTACCACATTACATATCAAAGGAAGGAGAATTATAGCTAAGGTTATAAAGCTTCCTTAAAAAAAAAAAAGTGCCACGTGGAGCTTTCAGTACATTCCATCTGAAAGAAGACCACGCAGGAATCATCACAGTCTTCATTTTATCTAAGTCAAAGTGAAGATCTAAAATGGACCTTCTCAGTTGTGAATCTTTGTTCCAGAAAGTCTTAAATAGAAAGTGGAGAGCACTATACCCTATGGCCTTTCCAGACTCTAATACAAGGCCAGGCGAGAAGCTATGAGGTACTTGCGTATCTACACAGGCCTTTGGAATCATTCAGAGTTGATAGGGGAAATGCTAAAACCACTGGACAACAGCTGTATATAGCACTGCAGTTCATGGCTCAGTACTGCATAGTGCTAAGCACCCTCTTAATGGCTGAGAATTCTTCATTCCCAATGTCTTTTCTATCACTTGAAGGCCTTCAGATCCTTCCAAGTTTGAAACATCTTGTCATCTCTTCCAGGACTGGCAGCCCCTGTAAAATTCCACCTCTCAAAGCTTCCCTGCCTTACACATTAACCAGAAATGATTATTCCAGAAGAATGCACCAAGGCAGTTTAGTCAAAGTGAAGCAGTCCACTTCTTGATGATTCACAGGTGCTTTTTATGTGTGTCTTGGAAAGGGCAGAGGTCCTTTCAGAGTTACATGATTTAGCATTTGCAGTGCCTCAGTTAAGCAAAGAATATGATTTGGAAATGTTTTCAGAGGAAGAGCTGGATGGCTCTGAAGAAGATACTCTGTATTTTCCTGCAAAACAAAGCATAGTGGTTAGATGTAAGGACAGATAGCCTGAAACATGTTGGCACTGCAATGTAAGGACTATTAAACCTGTCCTGATGACTTTGACTTGGTCTGCAGCCCTGATACGAGCTGGATTACAGCAATACCACCAACCACAGAAATTTTGTTGGGTGACACAGCCAGGATGTGTCAGCTTGAAATGATGATCATGCCATAAGGAGTAGCTTACTCACACAAATGAAGGGACTTGCTGGTCTTCCTTGAGCATGGGGATCCATCTAGAATACGTGGTCTTGAGATGAATCCCAGCTCCCTCCCTTCTGTGACCTCGAGGCTCTAAACTAAGACCCAGGTGCACAGAGCCCGAGAGCAGAGTGTGGAAGAGAGTGCTAATAATCTGCGAGTTTCAGGTGGCAGCAGCATGGGAGGCAGTTGTGGGCAAATCTCATTCTTGTGGTGGGAGGCTTCTGCATCTACCTAGTGTACTCTTGTAAACTTACTATAGCAGAGTCAGAGACCAACTTCTTGTTTCATTATCTGACTAATAAACAGGCTCTTAAAAAGCAGTTGCTTGCCTACATTAAACTCCTTCATATCCTACTGACCAAATGTCACCATCTTCTCTGAGCAAGGGTTGGATGCAAAGATTACACATTTAGGGATGCAATTACTCATATTTTCACCAATGCTTCTTCCAAAATAAAGTCATAACTGAAATGGTGACATCCATAAAATGACTGCCAGAGAACTTTGAACAGTTTCAACTCCAAAGTGGTGAAAAGTACATGACCAGTAAATGAACAGAGGAGCACCATGTCATCATGCCATTAAGCTCAAAACAAAGCTCAGTTAGTGGGTTTTAGAATTGGTGAAACAGGCCACCATCCAAAACTTGTTTTAGTGTTGGGCAATTATGCTGTTAGCATTATGCTACAATCATGAGCAATTATGCTAGGGATTCCAATGACTTATTACAGTTCTTTTGTACTAGAAGATGAAATACCATCTATGGATGGATGGATAGACAAATAGATTAACAGATATCAGGATAGACAGACCCTGACAATGAGAACACAGTAGGAGAGATCTATTGTCACATACCTGTTTTCCCACATAAGTTGTTAAAGGTTCTTGAAAATGGATAGCTCATTGCAAGCATTGGCGTCACCAGGATCAGGGAGGTGGACTGTAAGAGAGAACATTCCTTTCTGTCAAAAGCCTAGGACTTTCTTTGTAGCCACATTGCAGTGAAAAAATAAAAGTTTACAATAAAATGTTGTTCAGTAGTACAAGCAGGCAATCCACAGAGGGACAAATTACATGTTTGTGAGGCATCAAGTTCACACATTTGCATGTTTATGATGGCAATGAAGGTGATCAACTTTAAAAGAAACTACAGGACACAAACAGCCTGTCTCTAAATGTTGGCCAGGGAAGATGGCTTAGGCTCCAGAGTCTGTCATATCAGACAGTACAGAGTTCTGGTCCCTTATCTGAAGGAGTATGTCCATTAAGGTAGCCAGAAAAGCTAAGATTTATATGCTTGTGGATGGCTGTTGAAGGCTAATAGGCTGAGATAATCAGAGGCAAATTTAACTTGACACACTAGAGGGCATTGGAACACAACTTTCTACAGTCCAGATGGGAAGGAAGAAACTTTTTGCTGCTAAAATTAAGTTTCTTTTTCAGTTTTGGAGTGGTTTAGGAATTTAAGGGGATTCCTCCAAAATATGTTGAAAGTATGGAAAACACACCTTTTTCTGTTCATTCCCTCTCTGTTCATTAGGTTGTACCATGGTGGGGGAAATTAGGCAGTTTTGTGCATTGGCACCGACATCATAAGGTGGTAGAGGAAGGTTAATGAATCATATCTAAAAATTTTGATCAAAGACTTTGATCTTGCTTTATTTATTCCTTATCAGCAGAACAGCCAAGGAAATATGCCAATTCCCACTGCCTGGGGCAGCTTCCACAGTGTCAACTAGTGTTGGAAGTGTCTGGTCCAGGAGATTTTGTCTGAAAAGGAATTCAGAATTGGGGTCCAAGACTTAACAGACTTAACAACTTGTTCTCTCTACTTCATTCTCTTGGATGTGTCCGTACAGGAGGAAATGAAGAAACTGACATGCTTAATGATAGTTGTATCAGTTATTCTGCCTTCCTTCCAGTTTCCTGGGAACAAGGAGATTTTCCCACTGTCAGAATAGCACCACAACCAGCAGATGTCATTTTCAAGCCAGAAAGAAGGAATGGCACTTTAAAAATGCATTAGGAAATGTTCCCAGACCTGGATTCCCAGGAGTAATCCTCCTGCAGAAAACGCTGGAATACTTTGAGTACCAGTTAAAAAAATTCAGATGGATGATTCTGAGGATCCTAAATGAAGAAATGTGAGGTAGAAACTGCATCTTTCCTGTCTCATCCTGACACAAGATCTGAATGTGGCAGGTGGTTGGAACATTTAAAATTTGAGCGCTGCTCTGCCTGACAAATCACAGGCTGCCTCCTCCTGGGCTTCAGCGCATTGCGTGTCCTGGAGGGGACATGCAAAGAGGTCGTTACTGGGTCCAATACTGGTTTAACATCTTCGTTAATGATAGAGATGATGGGAAAAGTGCACCTTCACCAAGTCTGCAGATGATACAAAACTGTAAGGAGCGGCTGATAGATCAGATGAGTCTGGTACACCCCCCAGTGCTGAGGGTTGTCTGACTGGAAAGGTATAAAAACAGAGCCAGACTTTTCTCACTGGTGCCCAGTGAAAGAACAAGAGGCGGTGGGAATGAAGACAGAGCCAGACTTTTCTCTTTTGTGCCCAGTGAAAGGATAAGAGGCATTGGGAACAAATAGAAATACAGGAAATCCCACTTAAAAAGAAACTTTTTCACTGTAAGGGTGGTCAAACACAGGAAAAGGCTGCACAGAGAGATTGTGGAGTCTCCATCCTTGGAGCTACTCAAAACTCAACTGGACACGGCCCTGAGCTCTCGCTGACCATGCTTTGAGTGGGAGGGCTGTACTAGGTGATCTCTAGAAGTACTTTCCTGCTTCACCAATTCTATGATCCTTGTGGAAGCTGGAGTGATTTCAGCCAATGCTGCTCCTAGCTGACAGTCCAGCCTTAATGGACTCCTTAATTCCTTTGAGGCTATGTACCTATCTGTCCTAATTATACTGGTTTTCAAGTCTGCTTCCCAGTTCTTTAGCAATACGTCTACAGACTTTTCTTAATAAACCCTGTTCAGACACCAGTATAAAACTAAGGTCTATTGTCATAGAAGAGTGATCCTAGCATTTAACACCATTTTCTTTTTCCACCCCAAGTATGAGTGGTTAGATTCTGATGCTTTCAATCCCTTACCCATCCTGGTGTGGGTTCTTTGGTGAGAGATCATGAATGCAGAAGTGTAAGTTGAAACAAGCATTTCTGTGTTAGAGTACAGAGTTATCCATCTTCATGCAGCCATCCCAGATAGAGGTATTTTATTCCCATTGCCTGAAACTTTTCTGTATTCGGTGTCTGGGACTGTGGCTTCTCTTGCGCAGAAGCAGAGATGGACAGACCTTTGCCATCAGCAGGAGGAGGATAACAAACAACTCGGTAGCCCCAACATGTCTTCAACAGGCAGACTTCTTTGTGAAGTGAATATTAGTCCATAGCCTCAGCTCTTGGCCCTCTCCTGGGGCTTTGAGACGTGTCCCGGGTCACTTTGAATCTGCCACTCATTAGGGTCAGGTTTGGTCCTTAATTATCAAACTGATGGCACATTGTGTCCATGGCCACATAGCAGCGTATGTCACTTTTAAAATTCCCCATCAGTTGTCTAGGCTGAAGAGTCCTATGTCATTCGAGCACAGCAGTCATCCCACCTCTTCAATACTTGTTCTGCTCTGCATCTTTCCACTTGGGCTCTGTCTTTTTGGAACTTAATTAAGCTCGTTTGTCCCAGCACTTTCCTGAGGCATAAATAGCTCTGCCTCCCTTTAGGCATTTGGGATGAAAGGCCTATGGTGTCATGAGATGTGTGGAGGTGAAGGAGGCATGGAGAGAGGAACCAGGAGCTGCTAAAGATTAGGAGGTGTGAAGGGAGCAGATACGTGGCTGGCACAAGACAGTCTAGCTCCATGGCTGCTCTGTAGCTTATAGCAGCTGGGCCCTGGTTTACCCTTTTCAAACACCTATGTAGCATTTTTTTTCAGAGTCTTTATCTCTGGACCACAAATTGAAATGGAAGAAATTCCATTTAATCATAAGAAAAAGCGCTTTTTTTTTTATGCTGAGGGTGGCAAAACACCACATTTTGTCCAAAGAGTTAGTGGATTCCCCAGCTTTAGAGATACTGAAAACCTGATCGGACAATGTCCTTAGAAACCTGCTGTAGTTTACCTTGCTTTGAGCAGTAGGGTTTGGACTAGATGATCTCCAGAGGTTCCTTCCAACCTCAACTGTTTCATGATTCTGTGACATGTCTTTTCAGTAGGAACACTGCCTGCATTTCTGTCCTAATTGTTTTCCTTAGCAGTCATTTTCCTGAGACACTGTGCAAACTTTATTTTTTCTTTTACAGATGGCAGTGGAACTGTTTTCCCCCTTTAATGTGGACACCTGTTCCGAGCAGAGGCATTTCCAGATGTCCATTCAAGTTGTACTTCAGTTCAAGAAGGAGTGCAAAAATCACTGGGCCAGAGAAAGTATCTGTGGATGGAAGAGAAGCCCTCCAGGATCTTCCTTAAGAATCCAGTCCCTGTTTGCAACGTTATTTCTTTTTTTTTTTTTTTTTGGCACTGAATGTTTTTGGTTAAATGCAGGAATTTGCTGGGTATCGGACCCAAGTTTCTCCTCTTCTGGGAGTGTGTCCAGGACAGTTAGTTCCAGAACCACATTCATTTATGTTCTGTCTTTTGCTCATTGGAATCTGTGTCTTTGCTGCACATAGACATGATTTTGACAAAAGATTCATACTTCCTCCCATTTTCCATTCCCATCAAAAAGTGCAGGGTAACCTGTCTCCTTGTCTCACGAGTTCAAGTTGCAATATCTCCATCCTTTTCTGCTCATAGCTAAAGGGCATCTTTCTCTTAGGTTGTGAATAAATAATGGTGCCACTGAAATTTTCAGTTTTCTAACTTAAAGTTTCAGTTACATTTTGTGGTTTATTGTGGAATTTAGATAAAATGTCCACCAACCTCCTTCTTATTTTTTACCAATTATAGGTGAAATAATGAACCTTCAAAAAGGGGGTATATTCATATTTATGTTGTTAGTGTCTTCTATTTCTCTGACTAGTTCTAATAAATAATTCAGAATACAAAGTGCATTTGACTGAAAAGACGCTTGGAGAATGTTAGACTATTCAGCAGTAACTCTGAAATACATTCTTAAGTCAAGGTTCTAACCTTTGTTTGCTGCGAACTCCATTTGGACATTGAATTCCTCTTCAGCAGGGCTTCTTGTATCTATTTATTTTAAAAAAATCAATCAGTAAATATAGCAATTATGTTCAAATTCCAACAATATTTTCACATAATATAAGAAATAGTTTGAATTCTTACCCTCTTGTCCCAGAGAGTCCCAAACACCAAAATGAATAATCCCTAGGAGACAGATAATTACATGGAGTTTGATGACACCAACCTTTTAATTGCAGTAAAATTAAACATTGTCCATGTTGACTATTTGAACTATTTGAGAGAGTGCATTTTTCTAACTGCATCTCACATAATGGACTGCTGATGTGGCAGGAGTTCTCCAGGCCTGGCCTATTTAAACCGGGTGTATATCTGATCTACAAAAGTGACAGGGATAGTTTGCAAGCACTAAACGTATTTGGAAGAATGGACCTTTGTGTATGGAAGACACACCCTGCCTATGCTCCCCAGATAAGCTTACAGGCTCACAATATAAAAGGCAAGTGATTTTGGTCTGAAGCATACAATTTTGAGGCCATACTTAAGACACAGATTAGACATAACTATTGTGTCCTTAAGAAATCCCTTTGTACTGGCATCCTACTGGCCACCTAAATATGTTGTAAAAATCATACTAACTGAAAACGCTCAATCGTGTATTTTGGTCAGTTCCTCTCTTTATTAGTAGTACTACTTAGCTGTTCTTGGTGACTTTCATGTTGTTTATACTCCCCCATTACTTGAATCCACAAGAGCACAATATGATGCCTCCAGATGCAAAATAAAAGAGACCAGACATGATGAAGCTTGTCCGCCTGAACACAATAGGGCTATTTTCCTGCTCTTCAAGAATGAAGTTCTTCCCAAAGCTACTGGCAAAACTGGAAGCTATCTTTATGTCAGCTTTATCTATAAGGCACATCTGTTAAGGCAGCTAGGAATATGAAATACTGCTGGATTCCTGGAATGAGTTTCCCAAAGAGTCCTTTGGGAATAAGGATGTGTAAGGCAAACCTGAGCTTTCCCAAGCTGTTTTTATTCCCCCTCCAGGCACAGCACTGCAAGAACGTCACTATGTTCATGGTCACAGAGGAAACAAAACCATACATGTGTGTAACTCACCTGCAAAGTATTGAGCAGAGCAAATAGGATGTGGAAAGCTCGATGGCTGTTTTTGATGATGGTGGCAAGGCCAAATCCCCAGGTGAGGCCTAACAGTGGTGTCAAGATGGCCACACTTTTGCCAATTTGAAACAAAGAGTTCCTTTCCTGCCTGTTTGACCTATCCCCAATAGTTGGCCTCAGTATTTTTATTATAACAATTGCAGTGATGAATAAATTCATGGCCACAATTATCAGGGCAGGTATGACGAATGCCAAGAGAGCTTTGCTGTCCTTCCAGTTGAGCCAGCAGACATCCTTTCTGGTGTAATTGTTCCTTGGCAGTGTGACAGCAATGGTGATGACTGCAATGACAAAGGGGCACCCATATCCCAGACAGAATGCCACTGCTTTCTGAGCGGTCTTGCTTGTGTTATGTAAGATGAACACCAGTCTGTAGAAAAGAATGAGGCCCAGGCTGAGCATCCAGAAAAAGACACACAGGTAGAATAAATGGATGAAGAAGGTGGCGACAAAACAGATACCTCTGCTTATCTGTTGGTTTTGGTCATTGATGGAGGCAGTGACAATGAACCAAATGTCAGCAATCAGGAGCGATGTAGCTATGTTGAGTATACAGACATGGCGCATATAGGAGGTTGTGTTGTTTGTCACGTATTTCCAGACTAAGGATTCAATTATAATGCAGACCACCAAACTCAAGATTGAAATGGCCAGGCCAATGTAGGTAATATAATCTAAGATTACCTGGGAGGATTTATCAGGTGACATCAGAATGGAGAATGATGTCAAGTGATTGCAGGAGCAAATGACATGTTCATCTACCTCTGTGGGTCTGCAACCACGAGTATCCCAGCCACCCCCATGTATGTTGAGTGTGAAGTTCCAAAAGACACACTGGGGCATCTTTAGAGATAAGTTTTTCTTTGCAAAGGTCATATTAATATTGAACTTCTCGCTTCTGTTGCTGCTCACAGTTGTTGTTATCAGTAAGCCGTTCACATAGGCAGACTCATTCTGGGGCAAAATTTGTCCAAGTTTTGAGTACATCACACTGACGATCGTTGAATTTTGTGTTAGAGTATGAATTTCAGCTTCACCAATGAGCACATTAACGGTGAGGTTTTCTGTACTGCTGAAGTTTTTCTTATAATCCATGTTATTTTCTGTGACAACTATACCTTGTAGCTGAAGGGTGTTTGCAAAGACAAGAGGAATGGTATTATTAACTGGTTGGAGGCGCAGGGAAAAATTTTCTACCGAATGCAGTAACGAAGAACTTTTGATTATCTTGTCTTTATTCAGGTCTTCCCAAGCTTTAGCTGTGGAATCAGCAACAATGAAGTCCACTGTGGAGAGGAAATTCTGGAACAACAACAGAATAATGCTGTTACTGAAATCTCATTCAAATCATTGTTGTTTCTGATGGTAATTTCTGCGTGGTCCTAGAATTGCCTTTTGAAGAAAGCCCAGTATTTTCTTATTTTGTTCAATCCATGTGAAACCTTCAGTTGTTAACCCTCTGCATGCCCTATTTTCAAGTCAAAGTTTCCAAAAGAGGAGCTGTGTGGCTTTTTGTTACATATTAGTATTTTTTCTTCTCCTTATATCTAATATAAATCTCTCCTTCAGCTTAAGGCCATTACCCCTTGTCCTATCACTCCATGCCCTTGTAAACACTCCCTCTCCAGATTTCCTGTAGGCCCCTTCAGGTACTGGAAGGTGCTATAAGGTCTCCCCGGAGCCTTCTCTTCTTCAGGCTGAACAACCCCAACTGTCTCAGCCTGTCCTCATAGGAGAGGTGCTCCAGCCCTCTGATTGTCTTTGTGGCCTCCTCTGGACTCGCTCCAACAGCTCCATGTCTCTCTTGTACTGGGGACCCCAGAGCTGGATGCAGTACTCCAGGTGGGGCCTGACAAGAGTGGAGCAGAGGGGGAGAATCCCCTCCCTCAGACTGTTGGTCGTGCTGCTTTTGATGCAGCCCAGGATATGGTTGGTTTTCTGGGCTGCAAGTGCACACTGCTGGGTCATGTCCAATTTTTCATTCATCATTTCTTGTCCTTTCCTCTAACTTAGAATGCTAGAGACATTTATGGGTGCCTAGAGGATTTCTAGTTGCTAAGCATACAGCAGTCTCTCTTTTATGCACAGGCTCCTTGTCTTCATCAATTTGACTTTTCATAAACTTTTTTATATCTTTGCTGTCTTTTCATCTTTGATGTCATTTCATCTCATTCCCTTAATACCTTCCTGTTCCTGACCCTAACTGTGAAATTTTTTCAGGGAGAATGTCATCTTCTGTGGCAAAAGGGGCCAAAGGGCTTGGTAAGTATAGATAAGACTTAAAATAAAACCTTACTTGAACAGTGAGCTTCTCTGCATCTGCTGGGATAGAGGAGATCATACCCAGGATGGTAATGATTGCACCTAGGTTTGCAGGAGAACTGTTTATTGTGTTTTGCTCCTTTTCTGTCTTTTCCTTAAGCTCTGCAAGGTAGTTAGGTAGGGTTGCTTTTGCGTCAGGACTGTTGACCAAGGACTGGAACAGAAGATAACAGTAGATTACACGTGTGCAAGTTGCCTAGAGCTTGGTCCTCCTTCATAATGGCTACCCTTATACTAGTAAAATAAACGGAGCCAAGGTCATTCTAGACATGCTGGTAGCGTTCAACTCTCTGACTCTCCAGAACAGGGTATCCTAACTGCCTACTGAGAGTGGTCTCTCGTCTGTGCTAACTCGCAGACTGCTCCTGGAAATTTCAGGGGGAAAAAATAGTTGGCCTGGGCCCAGACCATATGAGGGAGTAAGCCAGCAAGTTAATAAAATACATAATTGAGTAGCTGTACCACTGCCTGGGGCCTTGCTGTGCCTGATTTACTAAAATAAACATAGTATTTGATGAAAGATGATTGTTCTCATCTAACCTCACCCTAAGAGGAGGGTGACTCTGGATGGTTTGTAGAAGTGAAGAGCACTATGACGGGATACCTAGGCTGAAAGCCGAGGCCCTGTGAAGTGTCATGGCTGGGGTCACGCTAAACGTCCTGGGGTCTGAGGTTGGACAGTGGCCCAGAGCTGTCCCTGCTGTGTCTGTAGCGTGCTTTGGGTTTGTGCCACTAGTGTTCACCAAGGCAATGCCTGAGCACGGTTCAGGGAACACCCCGGGCCAGCGACTGTTCCCGCTGGACGCTGTGAATAAGGTCACCTTGTCTGGGGGAGAGAGTGTTCATGTGTGCGGATGTTAGCCATGCGGTGCCACATGCCCGCTGGGCCAGAGAAGGGGACGTAGCCTCTTTCACTGACTTGTGTAGCTATAGTCAATCATTCTTTATATCTTTTAAAGGATATTTTTAATTAAATATTTGATTTTTTAATGCTTCATATATTTTAGATTATTTTAAGCAAAAAACACTCAACAAAAGTTTTTGTTCTGTCCTACCCGCCCTCCTGCCCCAACCTCTAGAAAACTCATAAATGTTACCTCGGCATTAGTCAGGAGGTTGCTTATTGGTACAGACAGGCAGTCATTCCTTTCAACCTTCCATGATTTGTTGGAGCACTTGTAAGTTTTATTGCCTCGGGTAAAATAATCTGGATTATTTAATTCCTGGCATCGTTTTACTAATATGTCCTCTTCTCTTCCAATGCCAATGCTGTCTGAGCAGGAAACGTCCTTATCTGTATGGACAAAAAGACATAGAGGTGGAAAACTAACATGGAGGGAGATGAGTAATTTACCCCCATCAAACCTGTGATCTCCTGAAGTTCAGAGGTCTTTTAATTAGTTAGGATTTCAGCTTGCTCTCTTCATTAATTATGACCTTTCAGGTTGTATATGTCTTACATTCCCAATTTTTTGGAATCGTGAAATTAAAAAGGAAATTGAATAAAGCCCCTTGTTTTTGAGTACCGAATCAAACCAACAAACAAATACCCAAAGTTTTAGGATTTGTCTGTTAGATTACAGGGTTAGATAGAGGTGAAGTGGGATTATATTGAACAGTAATTCGCACAAAGTTTATTCTTGTAAAGGATTCGGTGCTGCTGTAGCACTAATAGGGAATGCATTAAGACTTGGATAGTGAGGCCTCATCCTTTTTGATGAACAGCGAGTCTTGCTAATTGGCTTTGATTGGGTTAGTCATATCAGTAAGTATCTGATGACTAAAATATATAAAGCATCTGCATATTTATTGCCTAAAAGAGAGTGAAATCTGGCCAGATACAGTGATTCAACAGTAGGCACGACTACTGTAGAAAAAAGAACACTTCTGCAATATGGGGATGTTCAACATTTCTTTGTTTCCAATTTAGAATAAGAAGCTGAAATATCCAAACTCTGGTCAGAACTAAACATCAAAACTGGATTTAGCAATGTTGAATTCTAATTACCCAGCATGTCCTGCAGAGCTGACTGGAAGCTGGGTCTGCCCTGTTCTCTGTAACACCTCATGGAGGTTGCCATTCTTGTGTTTAAAGTGGATATGTTCTCCCACAGGCTGACCTCCCAAGCTAGATGACTTCTTCCTGATGCACCACAATCTTTTATCCTTGCTAAATTGTTGGTGCAAGCTGGGAGCTGCATGACCACATTTCAACACAGGAAATGAAGCTCGGTGGTGCAGGTAGGGACAGAAGATGACTAAACTATAACTGCTTGGGAACACACTGGAGCCACTGTCAAATACAGTGAAGATAAAACATCTCATCTATTTATTTTTTAAAATTTTAGCCAAATTGATATTTTCCTCCGTATTTCAAAATTTCCCATCAAAAAAGGAGACAATAATTCTTGGCTAACAAAACCTGCTCCTGTTAGGTGTCACCAGTGATAAATTTGTGGCATCTGATTTAACAAAGATATGTGGATTTCCTCTTTAACAGCTTTAAATAGTAACTTCTTTCTTACCAGGTATCAAGTTCAGTCTTATTCTTTCACTGTTGACTTCCTGTCCAATGCGGTTAATAAACTTGCAATATACTGTGATCTCTTTCTTTGTGTTGCATTCTGTTTCTGTGTAATTGTACATGTAGCAAAACAAATTTCCTGTTTTCTTTTTCCCTGTATGGAAGGATTAAGACAGGTTAACACAGAGTTGGGGGTCAATCGGCTAGCAGACAGCAGAAAGCTTCTGCAAAACTTCCTTTTCTGTGGGTCCTTGAGAAAAAAACTTTGATGAAAAACTTCCTTTCTGTATGCTGATCTCTGTCTCTTACTGCTTATTAACTCTCCTGGCAGCTGCTGCATAATCAGTACGTTTTCAATTACTGGTGTATGAGCAAATCCTGAAACCTTTTACCGAGCAGAAACCAAAATTTGCTTTAGAAACCATTTTGGAGAATACTCTTCCTGCTCCTTCTTCTACCACAGGTGTTTCATTTAGCCTAGGATACTTTTTTGCTGTCCTTACATGGTTCTTGGAACTCAGGATCTGTACCACACTCCCGTTGCTTTTGAGTATGCCTGTGCCTGAGGGCCCCTGACTCCAATCTCTTCCAAGAAGATCTTGGCATTTTTCTTAGCAACCAAAGGACCCCTCAGTCTCCACCTGCTTTACACTTCAGCCTGGTTTTTTTGCACTCCTGCATGTTTTCTGACTTAGTTTAGGAGGGTCATCTTTGCTTTTTTCAAATGAACTGTTTTGTAACCCACTTGAAAACTTCTCGTATATAAAAACATCCCAGGGAAGCTGCAGAACTACCCTAAATTTGAAGACATGCAGAAGAAGGTTAGGCTTTTGTGCTGTTAAAGCTATGTCACCTGTATCCTTGAAGAAAATAGAATAGTTCTTTGAATAGCATTCTTAATGTGTTATTCTACATTTCTGATGAATTAGTAGATCTTCTTCTTGACTAACCTTTCCTCGATACTCAGTTCAAAAAAAATTACAAGAGTGGGAGGTAAAAGCAAATAAACAGAGTTCAGCAATTTCTGATCTGAACAATGATGAGGATACTCACTTCTTACTGCCTGGCAAGGCAAACCAAACGTTGAATTTACCTTTTACACATTTATTGCCACACCAGTGACTTCAGTGGCTCTTCTATTAATCTCAGCCACACTCCCCAGGCATGGCAACCATCCTAAAAAAAGTCCATTTCCCTTTTTTTACACTCTCAGGAGTACTTGTGGGTTGTCATAATAGCAGTAAGTATGAATTGGTTACGCGGACCTAACTGAAAACAAAAAACCCAAGGGACTGGGTTCTGACAGTGGTTCTGCAAGTTTATTGTTTCTTACCAACTTGAACTGCATTTCCTGGAACCATGAATGTGACCTTGTAATCTTCCATGGTGCTAGCATTTATGCAGCACTCAAGGGCTTGTTGCACTTTGCATAGTATAGATGCTGCAATAGGGTTTATCAGGATGTTCTGCTTCAGAGGCAAGGAAATAACCTCGATTGTCATGTTGGCAGAACTTTCCAGATGCTTCTGGGAGAATGTGCAGATGAAGGTGCCTGAAAGAAGTGACACAAAAAAGTATGTCTCAGTCAACAGAAGTGCTCTTCAGCTTTTGCATGGTCATGAGCTTTAATAGTGAACAACTATTGGCAGCATCATGTCTTGCTGTCCTTCAGCAGTTATGATCTTTTAACTTTATTTATTTACTGTGGCCAGGCTTCACAGTGATTTGCAGGGCTAGGGATGCTGTAAATGATCTGGTACGGAGATTTCATTGCCTTTGTAGCCAATACAAACCAGATTCACTCACCGCTCCAGTCCTGTGTGGCAGTCTTCACTGTGAGCACAGACGTGGCTGGAAATCTGCTATTTTTGATGCACGTATCACAGTCTACTCTTCTTGTGCTATTTCCAGACTGGATTTTCCAACTGATACTGTCATAATTGCTCACATCACTTTCACATGTTAGATTGAATGCATATCCCTCGGAAACTGATGAGTTTGTGCTTGAAGATATTGTTACATGGGCTGAGACAACACAAGAGAAATGCCATATTATTGAGAGTCACTTGTTATAATCATTTGTTTGCAAATGACGTGCCACAGAGGCCACCTACACGTTAAAGAGCTGATGGTCTGTTACATATTACCTGACTCTTACCTGTCCGGAGGTACGTCACTCTGATGTTTTGACTGCGCCTGGCACCGTGTCCAGTCTGTAGCTCACATGTATATGTTGTCACTGTACCTGACTTCTCAGGTGGGCATAGCGATTCATTGATGTTGAGCTTGTATTCAGTGCAGTTTGCACTGAAACTGGAGACTCCTAGAGGGAAATAAACATTCCTTGAAGGGCTATGGATGTCCGAAAATACCTGGGCTCTGGAAATCACAAGCATTTGCTCTAGCTAAGGAAAACCTTGTGGGTTTGTATGTAATCTTTGACAGCGTGGCACTTTTAACTTATTATTGCTGAAGTTCATTTGCATATTTTATTCTGGCAACACTTGCAGTAGTCTTCCAAAGGCCTGAAGACAGCTCTCAGCACAGTGCTGGGCACCTTGCTGCCAAAACCAGTCTAACTGAGAGCAACAACATTACCTCAGGATAAGCCAAAATGAATAATATTCTGGTTCAGCCTAACCTCATTATCCGCGATATTTAGGATGAGTAAGATAAGTAAAACAGGAGTAAATACTGCAGATTTTAATGTCATCTTATTTTGAAATAAACATTTGGAGGTATTTGTCATTCAACTTTAAACCTGAAGAGTGCAGGTTTAGCTATAAGGGGAAAACTTGTCCCAAGCTGGAGCTGAAAGTGAAAGAAATTCTGCTGTCTGGCATGAGAGAAGGGGGAAAAGCCTTTCTGGCTGGGGGGAAAGCCTGGCCACAGGGAATCAAGGGCAGCACAGCTCTTTACAGCAGGCCAGGATCACCCCTCTCTCTGCAAGCACTGCCCACCAGTACCTGTCCTCCGTGCACATGAGCTTTGAAGGTTTTCTCTCATTTTGCTGTCCTGCTTTCTGCTAAATTTCATTTGTAACAAGTGGTTAACAACAGTTAGCCCATACCCATAAAACATTAAGAGAGCAATAGGCTGTTTATGACTATGGTTCATAGACATTTATGAGTGTTTCTATTGATGTTGCTTTTAACTCTTTGTAACACATTTACTTGGTGCTTTGTTAACTCTTTGTATTCATATTATAAGTAAAATCTTGTGGGATGCCACTGACTCACTGGCATGTGATGTATTACAGCTACAGGTGGAGAGGGAAACTGTGTGCTCAGTATTTAGCCATGCTGCAGCTGTTTCAAAGTGTAGCACCTGCCTCTCTGGGTTGCCAAATCTCAGTCTGAGGTACACAGAAGCTTTTCATACCCTGAGGGTGATTCTGGAGATAGTAGTAGAGACTGATGCACTCATCCTTGCTCTCAAAACTAGACAATATAGGAGGAAGCTTTTTGGGAAAAGTTGGTATGATGCCGGTCCAGGCAGCTGTTTCCATCCAGGATGGCACAGTTTTAAGTATCAATGTCTGCACTACGCATGGAAATGCCCAGAATCCCACTGGCACCTGCACAACACTTATGGAGTCTGTACCACGCTGTAAATCCATCATCCTTCCCACACACAAACCTTTGGAGCATACCCTGTATTCATCCTAGGAGTCGGCCTTCAGGGTGGCCAGTTAGGAGGAGATCTTTGAAGAACAAACAAACCTAGCAGGTGAAAGACAGTATTTTTTTTAATCTTACCTGTAATATTGATTGCTCCATTTACCTTCCAGTCACCAGTAAGTGATGGTAAGTGTCTGTCAATGCAACAGGACAGCAGAGGACTGTTTGTCTGCATTTCAGGACTGTTGCATGTAACATCGGTGTCGTTTAAGTTCGCAGTGATGTGTAACGGAAAGACTTTTACTGGTTTTGTGGCCTTGTATATCAGTCTGTGAGACGAATCGCTCTTTGTGAAAATGCAACTATAGGTACCTGTAAAGCATAGGCAATATCTTAGCATTGAGAACACATTTTGCTGGTTTTTCCTCTACACTTGGAGTTAGGAGCTGGGACCTACTTCTACACCTATTTTTCACATCTCCCTGCTCTGCAGGGGCTCTGCTACTTGCTAATAAAATTGTACCCTCAGGTCATCTGCAGTGTGCTTTCTGCAGACTCCTGGTGCCAAATGTATCTGCATTAGGGAGCTTCAGTGTTGATGGGTACTTGAGAAGAGACCAGTGCTCAGGGACTGAACTACTTAAAATCTGGCTGAGTTGGTGTTTTTGGGATCTGTATATTGCCCATAGTCCAAGTGGCAGCAATATGTCATGGTAAGAGTGTAGACTGACTGTGCCAAAGGTTCCTACACAGAATGGGTAAGAGATAGGTCCCCAGGGTGGACTCCACAAGAGCTGGCACTCCGCGTTTAGGTACATACACTTGCTCGGAAGGTATTTGCAAAGTGGTATTTATCAGCTGCTTTCTCAGGCACTTGTCCCCTGGATGCAGCCAGGCTTCCTTTTGAAATTGGTAATCAGAACTCCAAACTTCCTTCATACTTTAGGTAGGTGTGTTCTCCTTCCCCATTGGAATAGCCAAGTGAGTAGGCCACTTTCATAGGAGTGGAGACACCAAGGTTCAGGGCATCCTTAGCCCAAAGAAGTCCTGCCTCCCATAAGCGTGCCCAAATACCTGGTCACAGGCCACCCTTTTTGAAGTTGAATGTAAAATTCATAGTCCAAAGAGAAGAACTGAATGGGAGCTTGAGTGAAAACTCTCATAATATATGATAACTCTCCTGATAATTCCTCCCAGCAAAATGTCACCAATTTACCCGTTTCTGATTTTCAAAAAGCCCTAAGCATGAACACATGAAAAACTGTAGCTCTGAGCTCTATTTAGGTAGGTTATGTTTGCAAGGGGGGGCAAGGGCCATCAAGGACAAGTTCAAGCACAGCCTAAAGTTCCCCCACCAAAAGGGGGTGAAGGCCTCACAGCCATGTAGTCACTGCTGTCTCCTGTGATATGGCAGTGAGGCCCGGCACTGAGAATACCCAGGCCTGTATTGTCACTTCAGTCAGTTCACATTTTACTATGCCAGTCAGAGCATAGTTCATTGTAGGAAAAAAACCCCAAAACCAACCAACCAAATCAAAAAACCCCACAGGAAAATTATGAAGGACAGTGTATTTTTCACATTTACTCTAGGAAAATGCAGTCGCTGCATTTGTCTTTGCTTTTTATAGAATGAGACACACTAGAGAGATACATCTGCTGTTTTAACAGTAGAAAATCGTACCATAATCCTCCTTTGTAATGTTGATAATTTTAAGAGTCGAAATCGTCCTTGAAATGGTTCTTGTAATTTTTCTCTCTATTGAATACCGGAAGCTGGTTGAGATGATCTGATCGAAGTGATACCAGGTCACATTGTCAGATGTTGAATTTATCTCACAAGTCAGTTTTACTGTATCCCCTTCAGAAATGTCTACAGGACTCACAGTGAAGTTTGTCTGATCTGGGAAGACAAGGAGCAACATTCTGCATTATTGTCATTTCAGCTCATGTCTATATGGTGTCTTTCATCTCATGGGAATCCTAGGTGCTTCACAACTAATATGCACTCAGCATCAGTTGCAGGGTACTCTGATTAAAGCTTTGCAATTTTCCCACAACATACTCTTCTACTATCTTTGTCCACCAAAGATCTCAGAAGGTTTTATGCAGAGAGCCAGAAATATTATCACCACCACTACCTTCTAAGTAGATAAACCAGGAGAAGAAGCAACCAGGTTGAAGTAATCCTCTGAGACGGTCCAGCGCTCAATGTGCTGAGTACAGCAGCTCTGGGGCACTTGATCAGACAGCCGAATTGTAACACGCTACCTAGCAGCAGCGTGGCAAATGTGCCAGGGAAGCCGGGGGGAACCTGTTCTCATGTAAACTGCAAGAGGTTATTTTGTTTTCTTTGAAGAAGCAGGAAGTGCTGGCAGCCTGATACTCTAAGAGTTGTCTCAGTTCTGGAGGTGAACTTAAGGGTATTCAATCTCTCTCCCGTGGGAAGACTGCATCAGGGTCCAGTGGATTAGCTGGAAGGATTTGGTTTTCCGTGGGAGGTACTGCCTGCATGGTCATCTCAGGTAAGTCCTAAGCTTTGGTGGCACAGGATGAAATGAAATAGCCAGAGAAATAAATGTTTTTTGAACGTCCAGCACCAAATAACAGTATAAGGCAGCTACATGGTTCAGGCTAGAAATACTAAAGTAAAGGTTGAAGGAAAATACTGAGGGAGCTTTAAACTTACTAGTTATTTCTGTTGTGAAGGTAGTTGGGTTTAGCTGGTACACTGCAGGTAGAAATTGTGGTACCATTTTGTTGGCACTTGCTATCTGATCGAAGCTTGCTGCTCCTGCTTTTACTTCATAGTTCACAAAAACACTTCCAGGCCTAAACAGATACAAGAATGAGAGAAGCACCAGAACTAAATATCCTTACATATTAGTGGTTTTCTATGTTGTGGTGACCCATCTTGCATGGCTAGGAAGGCTTCACAGGGCTCACCTGTGAAGGCTGCTCTTGTGACTCAAGGCTTGCTCTGGTATACAAGAAGGTTGTGCTACAGGTCTTCCCAAAGTAAGAACACCTTCATGTGACATCTATCTATCTATATCTCCTTCGTCTGCTATTTCTAGTTAACTGCCCTTAGAAAACCTAAAATACAGCTGCATTTAAATATGGGTGGACTTGAGTAATGTCTCTTCTATCCAGATCCAGTGTTATATCCAGAGTCAATGTACTAATGCATCTTCCTGATGACCTAGGAAATGATGTTAGGTTTACTCACATCCTTTCCCCTTTTGGGTGGAATTCAGTCTTTCCCACAAAAGGCTTTGATCCAGATGGAGAATGATTATGTTTCTTGGACTTCTGCACAGTAGTGAATTTTACCCGCAGTCCTATTTCCATGCTAATAGTTGAGTTTTCATTTGCAGCTATTATACTGTTATTCTGTATGCATATCCTGGGCACGGGTTCTCGCCAGAGTGAGTGTAGTCTTTGCTGACAGGTGTCTCCTTGAGACTGGACAGAAAGATTTGTGTGTTCCAGGAAAAAATGAAATTGTTTACTTACCTGAAACCAGTTACTGTTCCCGATACAAAGCCTGGTAAACACTTGTAGCTATCATTAAACTGTGAACAAAGACATATTACATGACATAAGTCTTCTGTATATTACTCTAGCATGCTTAAAATAGGAAACTCTCCATTCAACATTGATGTGAGTAAAGGTATGTAGCATATCTGATAGAACGGGCCCGTACTCTCCCCACTGTCATGGGATAAACTTGTGCTGATGGTTTCATTCTATGTGTGCTCACATGGATTTAAGCTGGGACCAATAATGTGATTTTCTTTTTCATACTTTTGATGCAAAAGATTCCTAAATACTTCCTTGTTGGCCAGCATATTAAAATGAATGGGAATATTGTTACTGCCTTTCAATGAAGGTCAGCTTTGGCCCACTTTGTAGCTACCACTGCTGCACACTTCACAGCTCCCCACAGAGACAGTACACCCTATTTCCCAGACCCCTAGGGTAAATACCATATTTCTTAGAGGGTTTTCTACCTTCAGAGATGGAAAACTAAAGTTATTACCGCTTTTTCAATGTCAGCTTTGTATTTTTTGTATTGTTCAGAAGAAGAATTCCTGAGATCATCCGAAAAGTCTGTGTCGAGTCTGACTGACATATTCATTACAATGGGCTCTCCGATAGCACATAAGTCTGCAAGGAAAAACATAAAAATACATGTAAAAATAATCAAAAGCAATGCTTACAAAGTGATCAGTCAGCTTTTTCTTCTAAATCTTAGAATCTTAGAATCATGTAATGGTTTGGGTTGGAAGGGACCTTTAAAGATCATCCAGTTCAACCCCCCTGCCATGGGCAGGGACACCCTCCACTAGACCAGGTTGCCCAAAGCCCCATCCAACCTGGCCTTGAACACTGCCAGGGATGGGGCATCCACAGCTTCTCTGGGCAACCTGTGCCAGGGCCTCACCACCCTCACAGAGAAGAATTTCTTCTTAATATCTAATCTGTATCTACCCTCTTTCAGCTTATCCTGTCACTCCATGCCCTTGTAAACAGTCCCTCTCCAGCTTTCCTGTAGGCCCCTTTAGGGAGGAGCATTGTACCCAGGGCCCTGGACTTCTAAGGTGTGTGCAGCTTCCACATGGAAGAGATACTAGCTCTAGTCCTGGCAATAGTATAGCAGTATTGGTATGGAGCTGCCCTGTGATAAAAGCATTGCCTCTAAGCAGAGTTGATTAGAATGGGCATGCTGACAGCAGTGGACTGCTTCCAGCTCTAGGGCTGCCTCTGGGTAGCTCTGCATGCTGCTCCATCACAAATCAGAGGCAGAGCCTCATAGGGGTTTGTCTTGGATTGCAGAGAAAACAGGTCCTCACCCCAGTGCTGCCAAGCCTAAGTGTCCAGTCATCTGGTTCCTAAAAACTCATGGGCACCTTGTCACGAGAGCCATGAAATAAAACCAAACAGAAGATACATGCTCGGTTTTTTTGTTCCTTCTCTTCTCCTGAGCACTGTGGCACACTTTGGTCACATTTATAAGTTCCTCTGTTGAAAATCTGATGAGATGAAACTTTCTTTGCTTAGGGAAGCTGAAAGTCCCAAAGAGGCACCTGAGTGATTCCAGGAGCTGGGGCTCCAGTATGGCACTAAATATCTGCAAGTACTTGGGTCAAAGGGGACCCACATCACAAAGACAAGAGCTCTAGACCATCCCTACAGACTTTCCACATTCATAGGCAATGTCGTAGCCAGCTCAGTCCTGACGTGCTGCTTTCTCACACCTATAACACTATTCCATCTTCTAACCAGTTGTACGATGATGAAGTTCGGTACTGTTTCTCCTTACCTTTAGTCTGAGGCTCACAGTAAGGCCCGTAGAAAGGCATTTCCTTCATGTAGCCACAGAGCAGGGCAGGTGCTGGGCTGGCAGAAGGGCAGGTTATCAAGTCACTGCACACCGCATTTGGCCAGGCGTATCCATTTTCACAAAAACAACAGCTATTGTTCTCACCACTGGGCAGACAGACTAATGTCAGACAAACAGAGAAATACTGTAAGAATGGTAAACAGGGCAGAACTTATTGCACGATATATATTTACCCTGCTGTATCTTTATGATCTCAACTAAATATTGCCCTTCTTGTGAGTTCACTTGAATGATGCAAACATGATGATCTGACACCGTGCAAATCTGACTATACTAATTATAAATTACTAACCAGAAATGGGAAACAGACTGGTACAGGGATAAGTCTGATCAATTACTTTTAAGTAATTGAATGGAGATGTGAAGCCTCATACTAAAAATTTACCTGGCATTTTGGCCAGGATTCTGTGATAGTTTTCAGATTGGATATTTCTATATTGCCGGGGCTGAAAGCAAATGTATAGGCTTTTAAAGCTTTTAAGAGCACGTAATGGTCATTCAAAGTCGCAGTGGCTACTGAGGTCCTGTGCCATTCTGACTGTATCCTGACAGACGCTGCATGAGACAAGGTGACTTTATCGCAAAGCGCTTTAAAGACATACATTCTCTCCAATAAAAAAAAACAAACCCAAACCACAAAACACTTCACTGTAAGTTTTTCTGCTCTTAATCTGGCATTGGCAAAGTGAGATATTAACAAAGTGATTTTCACACATTTCATGTGACCCTGAAGGCCTTTAAAAGATCCATTTGCGTGTTGTTTTGAGAACCGATGAACATTTCCTTTCACTGCTTTATGGACCAGTGATAAGAAGGTACCAAATCTCCTCCTCTACTGTTGTAAATGCTTGGTGTGTTTGTATGTCCTCCGCTGTATTAGTTACTTGGATGTGATGTTGCAGAACAATTCATGTAATAAAACCTTTCTGCTATCTTGCCCTGTAAGAATATGTTTACTGAATTATATGAAGAAAAAACTGTGTCTCATGCAGCTTGTATCTATCAGGGTCAGAGTACAGCCTCTTACATTGATTTACATTCCAAACGCAAGTGGAGGGAAATAAACAGTCCGATAACTGCTGTCGCAGCTTCCTGAAACTTGAAAGTAACTCAGGCTGCTTGTTAGTCAAACTAGAACAAAATCCTTTGGCTCAGGCTTCCTCTGACTTTGTCCCTTCCTTAGGAAAAGCAAAGTGTTCAGGGCTATTGCTAATGCCAACGTTATACAAAGAGGAGTGGTGGGATGCAGAGAACAAAACATGCCGTTGTGTGCTAAAGCGTCAGTCTTGTTGGGTCTTTCGGCAGGCAGCAGAGACAGTTCGGTTTGGCTGATTTCTGAGTGTGATGGATGGTGAAACTGGGAGAGATCACATACTGGCAAGAAAGCACATCACTCAGAATATAAAAATAAATAACCAACCCACCTGTTGTAATGTTGATGCTTGAAACTGTCATTTCTACATTTGAAATATTTGTTGAAATAGGAAGATTAAGGTTTTTGAAATACTCTTTGATTGGCTCCAGAAAAGATGAATCCATAAGGCTTACTTCAATGTCAACAGTGTGCTCCGGAGGGGGAAAGTCAAAAGTAAGTACTGAAAGAGAAATAGCATGAGACTGCAAAGCTGTGTGTGAAGGTAAATCACAAATTAATGGCTTCCGGTTCGGCATTTGGGCTCTTTGTTGCTATTTAATGGTAGCTTAGTGTGGCATTCTGCTTAAGAAATCTTCTTGCTTCCTACTCAGCAGATATTCTGCATGTGTTTTATCTGCTGCTTCTCTGACAAAGGCAGATTTCTTTGGTCTCAGAGCAATATGAAGATGATATAAATAGCATAATACATACAGAGAAAAGCCGACTAATCCCTTCTCTCCTTTGACTCAGCAAGTGGATGGTTTGTCAACCATAGTCTGAAGGCATACAGGATTATCTTGTGACCCCTGTCCTGCTAAAGGCCTCGGGGGTTTTTCTACACCATGTATTTTAACTTGCATAGAAGCTGTGATCATGTATGTCATCATATGGATGCCATCCACAGGGACCTGGACAAGCTTACGAAGTGGGCCCATGTGAACCTCATGAAGTTCAACAATGCCAAGTGCAGGGTGCTGCACGATTCGGGGCAGCCCCTGGTATCAATACAGGCTGGGGGATGAAGGGATTGAGAGAAGGGAGAAGGACTTGGGGGTACTGGTGGATGAAAAGCTGGACATGAGCCGGCATTTTGTGGGCTTGCAGCCCAGAAAGCCAACTGTATCCTGGGCTGCAACAAAAGAAGCATGACCAGCAGGTTGGGCTTGTTCATCCTGGAGAAGAGAAGGCTCTCGGGAGACCTTAGAGCAGCCTTCCAGTACCTAAGTGGGCGCTTGTAAGAAAGATGGAGACAAACATTTTAGCAGGGCTTGGAGCGATAGGACAAGGGGTTTTAAACTAAAAGAGGGTTGATTTAGACTAGATATAAGGAAGCAATTTTTTACAATGAGGGTGGTGAAACACTGGCACGGGTTGCCGAGAGAGATGGTAGATGCCCCATCCCTGGAAACTTTCAAGGTCAGATTGGATGGGGCTCTGAGCAACCTGATCTCATTGAAGATATCCATGCTCATTGCAGGGGTGCTGGAACTAAATGACCTTTAAAGGTCCCTCCCAACCCAAACTATTCTGTGATTCTATGGTTCTATGGCAATCTCTGGCCAGACAAAAGGTTCCACGTCTTTTGTTTGTGCCTTTGCTTCTGTACTGGTTTTTACTGGGGTAAAGTTACATTGCTTCATAGTAGCTTGTATGGGGCTACGCTTTGGATTTGTGATTAAAACAGTGTTGATAATACAGAGCTGTTTTAGCTACTGCTGAGCAGTGCTTACATAGAGCCAAGGCCTTTTCTGCTTCTCACCCCACCCCATCAGCGAGTAGCCTGGAGGTGCACAATAAGGGGGACACAGCCGGGACAGCTGACCCCAACTGACCGATATGATGTCACACACCATATGACCTGGAGCATGACACCCACACCATATGACATCATGGTCAGCAATAAAAGCTAGGGGAAGAAGAAGGAAGGGGGCAACCTTTGAAGTGATGGCATTTGTCTTCCCAAGTAACCATTATGTGTGATGGAGCCCTGCTTTCCTGGAGATGGCCGAAGACCTGCCTGCCCATGGGAAAAGCTGAATGAATCCCTTGGTTTGCTTTACTGATTAAACTGTCTTTATCTCAACCCACGAGTTTTCTCACTTTTACCCTTCTGATTCTGTCCCCCATCCCACTGGAGGAGAGTGAGCCAGCAGCTCGGTGGTGCTTAGCTGCCAGCTGGGGTTATGCCACAACAACTACTCTCCCTTGATGATCTCAGTTCAGTACCTCAAGAGATGCTGTCCCAAATAGTGATTTCACCCTCACCTTCCTAGAAACCTGTTCTGTTACCATACATTTGTGTACGTACTGTTTCGCTTCTGTCTTTGCATCTCTGACTGGAAGCTTTCCTTTCCTAGTGCACTGTCAATCTGTGGGGAAAAAAAAGTGAAAAAACAAAAAGTGAAGCTTTAGCTGCTGTTGTTGACATGAAAGAATTAATTAGCGAAGAAAATACCATCATAGATAATTTTTTTCCCCTCCACCAATCTTTGCCCCTCCCCATCCCTCTTTTCCTCTTTAAACAGAATATTTCTATTTGCCAAGCAGCGACATGTTAAACACCAGCTGAGGGATTGTGTTGGTTTTGCATGGCAAGGTTTTGGTGGCGGGGGGGGCTACAGGGGTGGCTTCTGTGAGAAGCTGCTAGAAGCTTCCCCTGTGTCTGACAGAGCCAATGCCAGCCGGCTCCAAGATGGACCCGCTGCTGGCCAAGGCCAAGCCAATCAGTGCCTCTGTGATAACATATTTAAGAAAGAGAAAAACAGTCAGAGAGAGCTTTTGCAGCCGGAGAGAGGAGTGAGAAGATGTAAGAAACTCTGCAGACACCAAGGTCAGTGAAGAAGGAGGGGCAGGAGGTGCTCCAGGCACTGGAGCAGAGATTCCCCTGCAGCCCGTGGTGAAGACCATGGTGAAGCAGGCTGTCCCCCTGCAGCCCATGGAGGGAGGATGAGGGGGTGTAGACATTCCACCTGCAGCCCATGGAGGACCCCACACCAGAGCAGGTGGAGGCACCTGAAGGAGGCTGTGGCCCGTGGAAAGCCCACGCTGGAGCAAGCTCCTGGCAGGACCTGTGGACCCATGGAGAGAGGAGCCCACGCCAGAGCAGGTTTGCTGGCAGGACTTGTGACCCCGTGGGGGACCCACGCTGGAGCAGTTTGCTCCTGAAGGTCTGCACCCCATGGAAGTGACCCGTGCTGGAGCAGTTCGTGAAGGACCGTAGCCTGTGGGAAGGACTCACGTTGGAGAAGGTCGTGAAGGACTGTCTCCCGTGAGAGGGACCCCACGCTGGAGCAGGGGAACAATGAGAGGAGTCCTCCCCCTGAGGATGAAGAAGCGGCAGAAACACCGTGTGATGAACTGACCGTAACCCCCACTCCCCGTCCCCCTGTGCCGCTGAGGGGGAAGGAGGTTGAAGCCGGGAGTGAAGTTGAGCCCGGGAAGATGGGAGGGGTGGGGGGAGGTGTTTTTAAGATTTGGTTTTATTTCTCACTCCTCTACTCTGTTTTGCTTAGTAATAAATTAGATGAATTCCCTCTCTAAGTTCGGTCTGTTTTGCTTGTGACAATAATTAGTGAGTGATCTCTCCCTGTCCTTATCTCGACCCACAAGCTTTTCATTATACCTTTTCTCCCCTGTCTAATGAAAGAGGGGAGTGACAGAGCGGCTCTGGTGGGCACCTGGCCCTCAGCCAGGGTCAACCCACCACAGGGATGTACCGAGTTTGCAGGTGTCTCTGCATTTCTCTGCAAGGCAATCGTCTCAGCTTAGCAGAAATTCTGTGTCTGAGCTGCAAACTGGCTATGGGGCTGATGCAGTGCTCTCAGTCCTGGGCCAGCCTTGCAAACTGCTTCAGCCTTTGAATCCAGAAAGTGGACCCGTATTACCCTTTGCTTTCCTCTTTGCTCTGAGCTTCCAGCTCTGCAGCAGCAAAGCCAGCCTGAGTAGGAGTGGAAAGGGGATTGAAATGTCTTGGCTCCAGCTCAGGTGTCAGGTCAGCTATTTTGTGGGCCATCAGTAGCACAACAGTTGACCAGGGCAGTGGTGGCACAATTTCAGTACAACTGGGTTCATGCAAGGTGCAGCCAAGTGAGATGCAGACCGTCTTATTTTTTTAATCATGCCCTAAAAATACATTGGCACGACAGTTAGCAAGGAAGGCTAAAGAACAAGCAAAGACGCAGGCAGGAAATCTGCAGCTTTGCCAGTTTCTTGAGTTCTGCTGAAATCTTTATTTACAGAAAGGGTGAATAGCTTGGCAACCCTTAAGTCATCTCTTTACATAAAGGAACCATCTGGTGTGTGATTAGAGCTGGGCTTTGTATCGCAGCTGGGCTGGCAGTGAAGATCCCAAGGTGCATTGGCATTTTTGCACTGCTGGGGTGCTACCTTTCACCTTAAAGGTTAGCTGCAAAAAGTTACAGGAAGCCCACTGTGGTCCACTTCTTCCCCCAGGTTTGGTCTCAGTGGTTTCCTTTTTTAATTATTCTCCCGAACAACTACAGGGTATTGCTATGTCGTTAAATACTTCACTGCTATGCCGTTAAATACTTCGCATATTTCACACCATTAAGTGATGACTCATTTGCAGGATCAACCATGGATCAATGATGCTATAAAAAATAAAGTGTTACTCTTCTCATGAAAATGCCTAAGTGCTGAGCTGGAGACAGTTTGGAAAAAAAACCCCCAACAAAACACAACCAAAAAACAGATCAAACAAGATATTTGGTCACTATTAGACATCTGCCAAAGGGCAGACAGGGCTGCTGGAACCAGCTATATCTTGCCAAGACACGGGATAGTGGCAGAAACAGCTTAAGGAGTTCCCACCTTCCTCTTCACCTCTCCTTGCCTTTTTTCAACCTGCTCAAAAAAGCACATTGTGTTCTGGTCATCCATCAGAACTAAGGTATCTGTGGTGCTAGGGGCTGAATATAGATGCTAGAATCTGTTTTGGCTTGATAGGGTTCATAATGCAGAAGACAAAAGAAGTATTTTCTGGTCTAATAATAATTGCGATAGACCAAGAGCTGGCAGATTTGTAGGCTACTTTTCTTTACCAGACTATATTAAATTCCACTTGGTCAGTCCCTTTGTTTCTCTGTTCCTCTTTTGTCGTTTCTAGTCAGGGACTAGTTGTGCAGAAACTGTTACCAAACCCATACACAGGATGAAGGACAAAATTTCCTTAATTTGCACCACTGATGAAGTAAAAGAGGTATGTGAGAATTACTGAAAAAGTGGGAAACTGAAGTAAAGTCTGAGTCCAAGTGCAGCATCTAAACACAAGTCTAAACTCAGGAGTAGCATTTTGGTCATGTGTACTCATGTCCCATTGTCAAGACAGTGGTGAGACTCCTGTCACCTACCTGTAAGCAAAACGGAGCCAGATTTGTTATTTGGCGCCTCTCTCTCCTAGGATGGGTGAATCCCATCCAGGAACAGTGCTGCCCACGTAACTGTTACCTAGGCTTAGCTCCAGGGACAGCAATTCAAATCCCTTGCAGACTAACACAAGTGAGAAACCAGAAGTTTTGCTCAGTTCTTTCTGGAGAGGCTTTAAGACTGGGAAGCAAGAAGAGCCCTTTTCCTGGATTTCTCCACCTTTTTTATGTACTGGGGAGACTCTGGGTTCAGTTTCCCCACCTGATCTTACGCTGACTGCCTCTAAGTTTTTGTGGATGTAAAGGAGAGCTATACCAGCTGGGTGCTACAGGCAGAGACCACATGAAATGGGTTGGGAAAGGATACTCACTACATATTGGAAGAATGGATCCAAGTTTGAGTCCTGTGATGTCTGGCAACATGCTGTGACCAGTAAAAATAGGCAGTGGAGACCTGCAGTAATCGGGGATGGCATTTTGTCCACTGACTTTGCTGTACAGCCTGAGAGGAAAATAAAGCAAAAGGATCAGGGAATTTTCAGCTGACTCACACAGTAGGAATACCAGCACACTCTACAAAAACAGTTATGTTTGGACTTTTTCAGCACAATCGGCCTGTTCACGCCAACCAAGACAGAGCACGGAACAAGGTCTGTAATTATTCCTCTGCCACTGTCACCAGACTGCTTCCCTCAAATCTCATTTTTGTTTTCATGTTGGCTGTACCTACTCAAAACAGAGGGAGAAAGAAATCGCTTAGAGAAAGCAGAATCCTAAGCAGATTCCTGACAGGGACAAATGAGGTGCTAGAAATTCATCTGCCGTGAGAAAAGTTGACTTTGGATCTTCAAATATTCCTCACAGTGGTACCTGGCAAATGCACAGCTGGAACATGAGGGAATAGTTAGAAATATTGCTGTAAGCGAGGGCTTGTCCTGTTGTTGCAGGGATAGCTCTGCTACCGGCCCTGTCCCGCTCTGGAGAGGGCTGTAGTAACATCATGGGCTCAGCTAGAGATTTCTTTTTTTTTTTTTTTTTGTTGGTCACCCCTTGGCTAACAAGGGAGACAATGAAGAGTGATACGTCCTGGAAAAAATCTGCTTAATTTTGAGTTTTTAGTATACATCTCCATTAATTGCACTGAATATAACAAGTGAATCACCTAGAACCCAAGAATACTGACACACTGAAATATAATGTGGTGCCTGAAATAAAAAAAAAAAAACCAGAAAAAAACACCTTTTTCCAGCTCATTAATACCAAAGCTATTTTACTCATGCAGTAGATTGGATGATGAAACATAAAGGGAGAGGCAAAACATGCATGGACCCTTATACCGGGTGCTGATACATTTATGCAACCAGAGGGATAGAGAAAGGGAGCTGAAGAGTACGTAAAAATATGTATTTTGCTATGAATATGCCCTTTCTGATTATTCCAAACAAAGCAGTTCCCTAGCTCCAGGATGAACAACTAGTAGAGAGGCAGGAAAAGGCAGAACCCAAGTGGACTGTGAAAATCATTTTAAGGGAAGCATAGAGAAAAGACTCAAGAACAGTGCTGAACAGTACCTGAGCGGGTAACCTCAGCTTGACTAAAATTATGAGCTTTTGTAAAATTATGATCTTTTTGTATTGAAAAGGCTGCTCAAACAAAGTCAGGCTTTGAAAGGCTGTGAATCACCAGGTGAAAGCAGAAAAATCAGCACCCCCTGAGATGATAATGAGCGTTGGCAATGGCTGCCATTGCCACCACAGTGCAGATCAGAGCTGGTGCTCCCAAGTGGATGAGGTGCTTCGCTGTGACTTTCCTGCTCGAAAGAGCCCATGACAGAAAATTATAATGTGAACATGACGTGTGGTCTCACCTTGTGAATGGATAGAGGACAGCAATGAGCTTATAGCCAAGCAATATACTTGACGTCACCGACGTGGGTATCCAGCAGGGACTTGTCAGAAAGATTCATCTGCAGAGGGCTTCACCTGGATACTGACCTGGTTAAAAAAATAGGAGGCAAAAGTAGGAAGACATTATTGGCTTTTCCAGTAGAGAGATGTCGTCACCAGAGCTCCACAGGAATGTGCGTGTAAGCCTGTGTCTTACCCTCTATTCTCAAGTGATGTGGAAAAGGCAGTGATCAGTGATACAACACTGTGAATGTGTGTTTTGTGAATGTGTGAATGTGAACTTTACATGATTGAGGCTAACAAAAGCAAAGCCTGCCTGCAAAGATCTGCGTAGGGATCGCAGGATACTGAACGACTGGGTCATGAAATTAATGAAATTCAGCGCTGGTAAGTGTAAGGTAGAAAAACGATCCTGACGTTATGTATTCTGTGATGGACTCTGAACTAGTACCACTCAGAAATGGGGTCTGAAGAAATGTCAACTGAATTCTGAGATGCAATTAGAAAAGGAAAATTAATTTGAAGATATTCTAGAGTAGCAACAGAGGTGAAAAAAAAAACCAACCCAAACCTAAAAACTGTGCTCTCTAGACTTTGGCGCTGACCTAGTATGGCTGCTCTTATGCTCCTATATAGGAATAACCAGAAAGCAAGACATCTCCCTGGTTCAGAACACCTTCCTACCCCATCCCAAAATCCATTAAAAAAAAGTCTGTTACTGGCTTTTTTTTTTTTTTTTTTTTTTTTTAATCCAATGGATGAATGACTGGCAGAATTGAAAAAAAAGAAAAGAAAAGAAAAGAAAAAGGTAGGGAAAAGTTTCTTTGGTTTGCTGGGCATGTCCATCAGTATATCCAGCATTCTACAAAAGAGACTATGTTGCTGTTTTGAAGACATCCACTTGTGACAACTTCAAGACTTCCATGGGTCTGGCTGATCCCAAGACCAAGATGGATCAAAACGGATCAAGAGGGAAACATTGCCAAGTTATAAGCTGTGACACACATCCTTGAGATAGTGACATGCCTCGATACTAGAAACAGTAACAGAACAAAGATTTCTGATAGTTTTGTATATGCAGCATATGCTCACAACATATGGTACAGTAGCTTAATCTGTACAAAGAACTCGTATTTCATTGGTAAAGGGTTGATAAAACAGATAAAAGGAAAGAAGATCACTAAACAAAGTTTGTGATGAGTTTAAACAGCATCTGCTACAGTTTTGCATGTATCTTTTGCACTGTTCACAAGCTTGCATTCATATTCAAATGTTGTGGGTCAGCCTCTATTTTCAAATACACTCTTTGTGGAACCGTGTAGCTGAGATCAAATGCCCCATTAATTGTATACATAATAAACCATATGAAGGACAACTTGTGCAAATGAGAACCCTGCTGCTACTCAGGCTTTGATAGCTAGTTAAAAATCCCCAAATCCCAAGCCAGTGTTTAGAAAACCAGAGAACTAACAAACAAATATCAAATAATAAATGAGGAAAAAAATATTAATGTTCTTCTCAAGTAATGGGGCTGTTCCCCTGTTCATTTAATTTCTTGTTGAAAAAAGAATTGCTGTAAATTTTTCAGCAAGCAATTTCTCAAGTATCTATGTGCCTTCTCTTGGTAAAACAGAAGCTATGTGGACACATTCATCATTTCTCATACAAACTTTCTCCTGGGACGCAATAAGTATCTTTGACTTATAAAGCCCCAGAGAACTAAAGGAGCCCAGGTTTGCTCCAAATCTCTTCTCCACAGTATTCAGGCTGAAAAATGTTGTTAAAAATTAACTGTAAAGTGGAGGAGATTCCTAGAGGTAAATAGCAAGGTCTCACTTTAACCCAGGACACAGGTGGTATACATGACCTCCTTTTTACTACTTTGGTAAGTTTCTCTTTTTCATAAATATTGCAAAATAATTACACCCTCTTTTGCAAATCCACCCAGCACAATAGTTACTATCCCATATCTTTTAGAAAATAAAGAAGACACCCAGAGATATAATATGGTTTACCTTCTCAGGTGATTCAAAAAGTTCTTCTAATTAGATCCATCTTAAACGTCCTCTGTTTTCTACTACAGCCCAGGCTGCTCTCTCAAAGGGAAGCCAAGTTGCAGGAACTCATATAATTAGCTGAACATGTTATTACCGCCCAGAAAACGAGTTGCCTCTAGAGCTTGCACTCAATTTACAAGTGCGAGGCTGACCAGAGATGCCACTGCAGAAAACCCACAAGGCGTTTCGAGAGGAGATATTTCCTGATACCGTTCATCAGGTAGTACTCATTATTTCCCCCTGCACTGATCTAAGTCCTTCAGGTCTTATCTGCAGATTACTTTATGAAGTGGACTAACTTGTTCCACTGCTGCCATTACTCACCTGCTTTGTTCTAACGAAAGAGGGTGTTGAGGACTCAAAGGAGTCAAATCATATTTTGTAGCTATGGCAAAATGTTTGTGGGTTTTGATTTAAATAACAAGGGAGGGAAACCCTGAAGTTTTCCTAACCTGAGCTGGCAGCATGCTCGCTGTGGACTGGACCTGCAAGGCACTAGGGATTTGCATTGATCCCCTTGGAGAAGCTACATAGAGATGCCAACCTATAGCTCTGATGGCTACTGTGGAAGGTTGGGAAGATCAGGAAATTCCCAGAAATCAGGAAAAAGTCTGACGTGTTATATGCATTTCTACCTTGAACAAAATCTGGAGCCAGGAACCCGCTGTACAACCAGGAAACGTCTGTCCAAATAACAGTGGGGCCCTTGTCCCTACAGTATTCGATCATAGCTGGTGTATCAGTGGAATTTGTTTCCACAGCAGTGTGTGTGAGGCAGTCACTGAGTTCATGCAATTTCTGTGGAAAAGCCTGGAATTAAATTTATGTTCTGGGGGATTTTTTTTAAAAGTGATTCATTCAGGTCTGTGGAAAGAACTCCTGTTCCCCCACAGACTGGTCTCTGTGGAGATCTAGACTTCTCGTAAGAAGTTTGTGGAGGGCGATACTCTCATGGTGTAGACAGAGGTGCCCCAGGATCTCCAGAGCCACCGTGCAGCAGCTGAAGGCCATGTGAGGCACACCAGGCCATCTCAAAAGGGCACACGTCTCCAAGGTAAACTGACTCAAGCTGTAAATGCCACTCATTGTCACACTGCAGAAGGAAAACAGGAGCAAAAAAGTCTATAAGGCACCTGATAACGTGTCACGCCTTTCCCACTTCTACACTAGTTCCCAAATTAAGGGGTTGTGACATTGGGGCTGGTCCAGCAGTTACACGTGTCACGTTGCCAGCTGACTTTGGCTGTTTCAAGGGAACAGGAGGGATGGCTGTCAGGGCAGCACTGGGCAAAGTCTGGGTTGCTCTTGGTGTTATCTGTCTAGAGTAGTAGTGGTCATTTTTGTGTCACGGTGAGGTTGGACCAGGTCTTCAATCCTCTGTCAACTGTCTGCGGTGAGTGTGCTGGTTGCTCCATTTCTAACAGCCCTCACACATGTCACCGCATTTTGCCTCTTGCTGAGTCTGAGTCATAAAAAGCAAAATGTGTGTTTAGCAAAGTTTACCCTGCAGGCTTGCAGCTGCCAGCATTTACTGCAGAAGCTAAGGATAACACGCTATGTGACTGTAAACTTCTCTTCACTGAGCCAGCTTGAGGAGCGTTGTCCTCGGCAGCAGTACAGCCTATTCCTGTTCCCTTTTCTGCAAACGTGGTCACCTGCTGCTCCCCGCAGTGTCTCAAGTCAGCCCCCAGCTTGCCTTTCTGCAGCAGTTTTAAGGTGAATAAATTGGCATGATTGATGCCCTCGTTGCCCTTACAGCGTGTCCTCACTGTTGCAGTGGCATCGGTCTGGTTTATTGCCCACCCAAACTGGTTCAGGAATCTGAATAAGCAGAAAACCTGGGCTACATCTACAGCACTACATGCAGCCACCTCTCTCTCTGCAGACAGGTTTTATGGCTGGCCTTGTGCTGGTGCCTACCAGACCCCTCTGAGCCAACTTAACTCACTGTCCCTGCAGAAAACTAATGCAGCAACAAAGCATCTAGCTTGTTTTCATCCGAGCAAATTTAATCAGCTCAGAGAAGGGCCCAGAGTGTGCCAGGGCCAGAGCAAGGAGAGGAGGAGATACGTGGCCCCAGGCAGGGAAGGGGGGAGGAGCAGAAGCTGGCAGAAAGGGCAGGAGGGTAAGGAGAAGGAAGGGCTGGAGGGTAAGGAGGAGGACCTCTTCCCTTCTGCCCTGGCAAGCGGTTCAGCATGAGTTCATGGTCTGTCCCTACAGAGCAGCTGTGTCGTTTTCACTCGGTGTTACTCCCTTGGCTCTCTCCTTGCCAGGTTAGGTGAGCAGCAGTGCCAGGGCAGAGGATGAGGTGAAGAGGAAGGCAGGCTTGGTTTAAACGGAGTTAGCTGTGGTGGATCTACATTGCCAGCCTGGACTGGACAGCCAATCTGATTTAAACCCTCCTGCTCCCCCTTTTTTTTGTTGCTTTGGCTTTCAACAGTTTTAACTAACAGCACCTTGGGGCGGGGGAATGGAAAGGAATGCCAGCAAGGGGGAAGGATTCCTTAAATGAGAGTTTCTGCTCAAGGCACTGTATCATCAAGCTGCAGCCTAAAGGTATGAGAAATCTCGGTTCACTTTGCAGGACAATGTGAAAATTGCACAACATCAGAGCATTAGGTGTGTAATCAGTTTTGTATGTGAGCACAGGGGGACGTCCTGATCATCCTGCTGTTTTTTCCTGTATGCATTCATCATGTACTGTCATGTCACCAGAAACTGTCAACTTCCTGGATTTTAAAGCTTTCAAGTTTCAACCCCAGAACACTTTCAGTTTAAAGATCTGAGGCTTGCACTTACAGAGCCATCACAGGCTCAGGAAAGGAAGCAAAAGGTGTGTTAGAGGGTATCTGCTCTGAACAAGGAGCACTCATCCAAAACAAGGCAGAGATATGCTGATCCTATAATTCACTGGAAATGTGCCATTACAAACGCATGTGGACACATCTCATCTGGCATGAACAAAATGGACCGGGGTAACGTTCCCACATAGATGCAACCTGAGAGATACTGTTCAAAGCAAAAAATAAATGCAGAAACAACTTAGAAATGAAGTTAACAAGATACAGCCCTCTTGCCTCACTCATCTTCATTCCAGTCCTGGCTGTTAACACTTTGGTCTCATCCCTAGAATCTAACCTCAGCAATTTGTGTCGTCAAATCCCATTGCCACTTGTATCCCAAACTCAGAAAAAGATGGCAAAACCTCTCAGAAGCTGGATGCAACACTGCAGGTTCTTAGACCATTTGCCATTCTTATTATTTTTTTAGTATGAATTTTGCATGGTCAGATTCTCAGGGAGATGAGTTTTAGAAATGGAAGGACAGTGTGAATCCCAAGAATGTTGGGATTGATAGGCAGGTTACTTTGAGATAAAAGGGTTTGGGGTCAATCTGGCAATGCCTGGGGCTTCACTTATTATCTCTCTCACATGAATTTATACAGTTTTGCCCACCTCAGTCTTGCAGAAAGGAATCTGGAGGGAGTCCTAGCAAATTACTACCTAAATCCACTCAGCATGATGCTGTTGAAAATAAGGCTAATCTTATTCTGAAGTTTATGAACCAGTATTTTTAATTTAAGACCTGGAAGATAACAAAAGTGCTCTGTTGATGCTGTTGATGCCTTGGCTGGAGTGCTGTGTCCAGATGTGGCTGTATTGGAGAGCATCCAAAGGAGAGCCAGGTGAATGCCAAGGCATGAGCAGAGTATGGCCTTGTGAACAGGTGGAAGGTTGTTTGGTTTAGGTAGGAGAAGACTCAGGTAAGGCCACAGTAACAGGTTGTCACTGGGTAAAGGACTGACATAAATGTTCACGACAATAGCTGGGTGAAGGATGATGTGAAATCACACAGTCTGAAGCAAAGAGATTCAGAAGAGACATGCAAGACCACCTATCTGTGTACCTAGAGCTGTGTTTGAACTCTGCTATATGCACCTTAGACAAGTTCAGGAATTATTTTCTGGACCTCTCCAGCACAACATTCCCCACTAGTTTAAGCACAGAGGAGGTGAACTGTATCTACAACCATATCAAGAGTTTCTCCAAAACGGTATTTCCAGAGAAGAGCTCTGGTTCACACCCTCTTCTACACCAAGGCACATTTTCCATCCTTGTTTACGAAGTATATACTTTTCCTTCTTGACCTATGACTTTAAATTCCTCTATTCCTCTGTAAGCCTTGCCGTGAATCGGTGATGACCTTTTTACATACTCAAATAGTCTACATGGAAAATGAAAATAATTTAGTCCCAGCTATCTGCAGATCAGACTCAAATCATACAATGACCAAGCAGGACTTCCTGCAAGAAGAAAACAACTCTGCAACGCTCCTGTTTGCAAGGCACAGTTGCTGAAATAGGAACCACTCAGCCAGATAATTGAGAGCATAGAAAATACTGCCTGGCTGAATGGCCAAATTACATCCTTCAAGCACTCCTAATGCTCTGAGAGCAGCCAACAGAAGTTTCCACAAACATTTCAGCACAGTCTGGACAGTACCAGTCAGCCCTGGAACATCATCCTAGCCCTCCCGGAACAGTTCACAGTTGGATTTACTGCTTGTCAGCGCAGACCAGCAATCTGCTGGATCGGTGAGGGTATTCCGACATGAGTAAGCATCGACTGCAATAGTTATTGGCTAAGCGTTAACTAAGGGAAGGAGGAAGGTGAGAAACAGTCTGCCACACTTGGCAAGACATTACTGCTGTCCCAGTTGATGGCTAGCTGTGCAGCTGACCTCTCTGGGTGTGTTGGTTTTGCGTGGCAAGGTTTTGGTAGCGGGGGGGCTACAGGGGTGGCTTCTGTGAGAAGCTGCTAGAAGCTTCCCCTGTGTCTGACAGAGCCAATGCCAGCCGGCTCCAAGACGGACCCGCCGCTGGCCAAGGCCAAGCCAATCAGCGCCTCTGTGATAACATATTTAAGAAAGAGAAAAACAGTTAGAGAGCGCTTTTGCAGCCAGAGAGAGGAGTGAGAAGATGTAAGAAACTCTGCAGACACCAAGGTCAGTGAAGAAGAAGGAGGGGCAGGAGGTGCTCCAGGCACCGGAGCAGAGATCCCCCTGCAGCCCGTGGTGAAGACCATGGTGAAGCAGGCTGTCCCCCTGCAGCCCATGGAGGGAGGATGAGGGGGTGTAGACATTCCACCTGCAGCCCGTGGAGGACCCCACACCAGAGCAGGTGGAGGCACCTGAAGGAGGCTGTGACCCCGTGGGAAGCCCACGCTGGAGCAAGCTCCTGGCAGGACCTGTGGCCCCGTGGAGAGAGGAGCCCAGGCCAGAGCAGGTTTTCTGGCAGGACTTGTGACCCCGTGGGGGACCCACGCTGGAGCAGTTTGCTCCGGAAGGTCTGCACCCCGTGGAGGAGACTCACGTTGGAGAAGGCCGTGAAGGACTGTCTCCCGTGAGAGGGACCCCACGCTGGAGCGGGGGAACGATGAGTCCTCCCCCTGAGGATAAAGAAGCGGCAGAAACAACGTGTGAGGAACTGACCGTAAGCCCCACTCCCCGTCCCCCTGTGCCGCTGGGGGGGGCGGAGGTTGAAGCCGGGAGTGAAGTTGAGCCCAGGAAGATGGGAGAGGTGGGGGGAGGTGTTTTTAAGATTTGGTTTTATTTCTCACTCCTCTCCTCTGTTTTGCTTAGTAATAGATAAGATGAATTCCCTCTCTAAGTTCAGTCTGTTTTGCTCGTGATGATAATTAGAGAATGATCTCTCCCTGTCCTTATCTCGACCCGTAAGTTTTTTTTTTCATTGTACCTTTTCTCCCCTGTCTAATGAAAGAGGGGAGTGATAGAGCGGCTCTGGTGGGCACCTGGCCCTCAGCCAGGGTCAACCCACCACACTGGGAAGCTACCACACCAACGCTAGACCTCTGTCCTGCCTCTCTCGTGGGACTAGGCAACAAAGTTCACCTGCACTTACAGCCATTTCGCTGTGTTAGGATAGAAGAGACCTGCTGAGGACTAACTTTTCTTCAAAGTAGGTACCTCTATCTTTTGGCAGGGAAATGATGCCCACATAGCTCATGGCTTCTATGGCCTTACCAGTGTAGAATGGTGCAGAGACATCTGGGTTGTACCAGAGCCAGAAGTAACATATTGTTGACATGCTGTATTATCCCTTGCAGCAGGGTTTGGTAGCTCATGTCTGGTGGCCAGACTCTTCTATAGACAGTCTCACAGTCCTGTGGCTTGTTACTTGGGTTCTTCAGCTCAGGTAACATCTGTTCACTCAGCAGGACCTGGCTTATTCCACCTTATCCTTCTGACTCCCAGATTCCCACTCTCTTGTCTCTTACAAGCAGACATATTTGGTAGCTTCTCTTAGCCTGCCCTGCCATGTGTTCTTTCTAGACTCTTTGACACAACATTTCTCATTTGATACCAGAGTTAATGATGAGAACATTTCCTGGTTCTGGATGGCTCTGAAATACAGTGTCCAGCAAAGGGCCAAGAATATGATTAAGGGTGTGGAGCATTTGTCATACCAGGAGACGCTGAGAGAGCTGGGACTGTTTAGCCCAGAAAAGGAAAGGCACAGGGGGATCTTATCACTGCCTATAAATAAATGATGAGGGGAACTAAAGAAGCACCCACCCTGGAGTGGCTTCTTTGGTGAGAGATCATGAATGCAGAAGTGTAAGTTGAAACAAGCATTTCTTTGTTAGAGTACAGAGTTATCCATCTTCATGCAGCCATCCCAGATAGAGGTATTTTATTCCCATTGCCTGAAACTTTTCTGTATTCGGTGTCTGGGACTGTGGCTCCTCTTGTGCAGAAGCAGAGATGGACAGACCTTTGCCATCAGCAGGAGGAGGATAACAAACAACTCGGTAGCCCCAACATGTCTTCAACAGGCAGACTTCTTTGTGAAGTGAATATTAGTCCATAGCCTCAGCTCTTGGCCCTCTCCTGAGCCTTTAAGACATGTCCTGGATCACTGAGCCTATGACCATCCGGTGTGATTGGCCTCCCATATTCTGCTTTAGAGGTTTGTCAAGCCTCATTGTAAAAGCAGTTAGTTCTGTGGATTTACTCCTTTGTTCACATCGAGAGACCATTCCCCCAACCTTTCAACGGGTAGTGGTTCTTCCTGCCCTGAGCAGGTTTGCACTTGGCGGATTTAAGGATTCTCTAGCCCAGTCACTTCTTGTCCAAAGAGGGCTATAGCGGAGGCCCTAGGGAAGAGTTTTACAAAAGCAAAGTAAGCTTGTAGCAGCACATCTTCAGAACGTTCTTTCCACCTCTGACTATCATCAGAGGTACAGGGACTTCTGGAGGCAGGGCAAGACCTTGGTGTTTAATAGCCCTTAACGGCCTATTAAGCTTACACAAAATGAAGTAAACTATGAGAAAACCTAGGAAAGTGTCAAAGATCCATAATGTCCAGGAGCAAGGAGGTTTAAATCTCCTCTGCTTACTTTGAATCTGCCACTCTTTAGGGTTAGGTTTGGTCCTTAATTACCAAACTGGATGGCACATTTTCTCATTGGCCACATAGCAGCATACATCACTTTTAAAATTCCCCATCAGTTGTCCATGCTGAAGAGTCCTATGTCATTCGAGCACAGCAGTCATCCCACCTCTTCGGTACGTGTTCCTGCTTTAGCAGGGGGGTTGGACTAGATGATCTCCAGAGCTCCCTTCCAACCCCTACCAATCTGTGATTCTGTGATTCTGCTCTGCATCTTTCCACTTGGGCTCTGTCTTTTTGGAACTTAATTAAGCTCGTTTGTCCCAGCACTTTCCTGAGGCATAAATAGCTCTGCCTCCCTTTAGGCATTTGGGATGAAAGGCCTATGGTGTCATGAGATGTGTGGAGGTGAAGGAGGCATGGAGAGAGGAACCAGGAGCTGCTAAAGATTAGGAGGTGTGAAGGGAGCAGATACGTGGCTGCCCATGGCTGCCCTGTGGCTTATAGCAGCTGGGCCCTGGTTTACCCTTTTCAAACACCTATGTAGCATTTTTTTCAGAGGTTCAATCTCTGGGGCTAAAGCCTTTGTTTTTGGTGACCGTCAAATTTGTTCTTCCTCAGCCACAACAGAAGAGCTTTCCCTTCAGTGCATAAAGCATGACATTTGGGTAGTGCGTATTAAGTTGGATGATCGGACAATGTTGCAGACATAAAACACACAATGACTTTAACAAACACACACCCAGGCACAACAATATTTCATGGGAGAGTTGGCTAAAAGGGAAAGGAAGGGGCAGGGGAAGTTGCACTGACCTTAGATAACACATCTGAATGAGAACAAAAATAAAATAAACACAAATTAATCAAGGACTCCATATCGAACCACTTAGTGATAAGGATTCAAACAGGCAATAAACAGGCTGTGAGATACTCTCTCTGTGATGTTTGAGGAACTGCATTATTCCAGCTTTGTGCATAGCATGGTGCAGGGGCCTGAGCTGGCTGGCATGCTAAGGGATCTGTAGGGCTTGAGCAGAGGTTTAGTGTTCAGAGGGGCTGTGGGGGCAATTTTTGGTTTTTTGTGAGTTAGTTGCATGCAAACAGATGCCATGGCACTCATAAGTGAAGGGATGAATGCTCCCCACATGACACATTCATATGCCAGGCTGAAAATAGCAGTAGCTGAAACCAAAGTGAAAAAGGCATTTAAATCAGCACTTTACTGGAAAAAGAAAGCCCTGCCTAATTCTTGCCCTTTTCCTGGCATTTCTTCCTCACCTTTGCTCAGGAGGTTCTGCTCAACTCCAGCTAAAGGCTCCTTCTTGACCTTTGTGTTTTGTAGAAGGAACAAAGAAAAAGAGTAAAACAGAAAATGCAAACCAAAGAGTTCCATTCTGCTATTCCGGCTCCATGCACATAGCTGAGCACCATATGTTTTGAAAGGCTGGGGAAAAGCACACGCCACCATACATTTGATGGCTGGGATGGGAGAAGGGATGCAACCATGAACTTTCCCTTCTTCTCCTCATCCTTTTTGGAGCATCCGCAGTTATTAGTGGCAGGTCTATCTCACAGCTAGCAGTAGCGAAGCACCAGATTTGGAGCTCAGCGCTGCGTGAGTTCAGGGAAGGTGGAAATCTCTGTGTACTCCCATACCGATATAGTGAAGAGAGAGGTCTAACAACATCCGTTAAAGTGGAATTTTCATGGGCTTCAACGAGTTTTGGATTAGGTCCCTAAGTCAGGCCAGCCACGGGTTACTTCTATAGACCAAAGTACTAGAAAGTCTGATGACTGCATGCTTCCTGCTCGTTTCATTTTATTAACCTCTTGATTTTTTTCCTGTTATTGCTGCAAGCACAGCTGGCTGTATAGGAAGCTACTACAAGTTGTGTAAGTGTCAGCCATTTGGAGTTTTTATAATCCTGCTCTGGACAGCAGGAGTTTCCTGCCTGAGGGCCTGGCCTGTCACACCTAGCAACAAAAATGTAGAAGTACAAAATAGCATCCACCTTTTGCACAAAAAAATCATATAGATGGAGGAAAATCCCCTAGATCAGTGAAGGCAGGTCTCTGTTGTACCTCTCTCATAATTCCCTTCTGTAATGATCAAACTGAGAGAAAAAAAAAATTGTATTTTGTTCCACTGATCTCACTTCCAGCCTTACTATTTTTGTACTGGTCTGTCTTCCAGAGCACAGGATAACTCAGAAATGCTAAACAGTACTAGTATTTGCCTTCTTTGAAGGCTACACTTGTCTACAATGTTTTCAAAATCATCAGAGCTCTTTCATCTTCATCACTGGCATTAGGTGTGAGATCAACATGAATGAGACTAGTTTGTTTTACTAATGTTCAGAAGACTTTAAGGAATAGTGGACTTTATACAGATGCTAGGCTTGATTGAAAAATGACACTTCAGATTTAGACCAAGGATGATCCAGCCTTGTGAACCCCTAAGGTGCATATCGGGCTCACATGGTGTAGAAGCATAGCAATGCAAAGACAACTTGCACCTGACAGCAGGTTTGCTCATGCAATCCAACACTGAGCTGGGTAGATGACTGGCATTTCTCAGGCCCCAGAGATGCCCTCAGAGAGCTTAAACAAGCACAGGCCATGAGATGTAGGGCTGGAGTAGATGACCTATCACATGTAGTGATAGGACAAAGGGTAATAGTTTTAATCTGAAGGAGGGCAGATTTAGATTAGATATAAGGAAGAAATTCTTCCCTGTGAGGGTGGTGAGGCACTGGCACAGGTTGCCCAGAGAAGCTGTGGATGCCCCCTCCCTGGCAGTGTTCAAGGCCAGGTTGGATGGGGCTTTGGGCAACCTGGTCTAGTGGAGGCTGTCTCTGCTCGTGGCAGACGGGTTGGAACCAGGTGATCTTTAAGGTCCCTTCCAACCCAAACCACTCTATGATTCTAACATCTTATGTGCCCTTACTTAGATAAGAGCCAGTGGTTACGAATGGCAATTGAACTTTTTAAGCCATAGACTTGAAACAGGATGGATAGTGAGAGGAAGGAAGGAAGTTCCATCAGTCCTGTTTTACAGCCAGAGAGACTTGAGGCATCCACAGGCTCCTCTGGGATCTCAGCCATAGGGTCAGTTGACTCAGATTTTAGGGACCCCATGCAGGAATTAAAAGAATTTGTCCCTCAAGAAGGAACAGTAAAGCAATTTCAGGAGCAAGGGACATGCTGTGTACAGCCTGTCATAAGGCACGTAGGGACAGCTTTGGAATGAAGATGGCTTTTACACACTCAGCCTGATGGTTGTCGAGGGCCAAGCCTGTGGTCACAGGAGCGAGCTGAAGCAGGAACTCTAGTAGAGCTTTTCCTCTGTGCATGAACAATCGGGGGAAGCTCTGCTGTTTTGAGGAATTTCCGAGGACAGTAAATTACATACTAGATCACAGCTCTATTATGTTTTTGGGGAAGGCGTTTGGAAATTAATGTTTCGTATTAAGATTTAAGTGGGGAATACATACAGCTCTGCTGCTCACAGGCATCCTCAAACCTGGTCTGCTACCTACAGCATTTTCTCTCCTGTTGAGGTGCGTTTAAGCGGAGCCTGGCTCACAGCAGCCAACCGTGTAAGCCAACCCTCTCTACCTCTGTGCTTCAGTTCTCCCACTCACCACCTCCCACAAGCAGACAGATGCCCAGCAAGTCTCCAAGCAATGGTGACCTTGGAAGACAACCCTGGCCCCTGACCCTATTTTTTATCGCTGAACTTGATGTCAGATGGTTTGAAATATCCCTTTTGTGAATTTGGGTCAGCTTTCCCAGCTGTCACCCCTCCCAACTTCCAGCCCACTCACTACAGAAGCAGAGTTGAAAAAAGAGAAAGCCTTGACACTGTGCAAGCACCGCTCAGCAATAACCAAAACATTGGTGTGCTATCAACATTGTTTTATCCACAAATCCAAAACACAGCTCCTTAAGGGTTGTTATGAAGAAAGCTACCTCCATCCCAGCCAGACCCAGTACTCCCGTCTTGTTTGGCTTGCTCAGGTGGAAGTTCCGATGGCGAGGGGAGGGCTTTGGGGCAGAATTCATTACAGGCTTCCACAGGGATAAACTGAAGTTTGGAGAGAAGATACGGGCTGGGTACACAAATGATGGATTAAGGTTATGACATCCAGGCCATGTCATAGGATGGTTGTCAGAGTGAAACCTCTCTTACAGGCCACCACCATAAGCAGACGAGCCCTCAGAATAGGCTGCAAATACGGTTAAAATTCCTTAACAAAGTCCACCGGTGCAGCATTATAACAGGAAAATATAGTACTGTAATTACTAGACAACCTCCCACAGTGAGTTAGCTGCTCTGCAGGAACTGCTCGTTCCTGCAAAAACCACGGAGTGGATCATTTCTCCGACAGAGAGAAACAAGCCATTGCAAATCATCTTTTGCAAGCTCTTTCCCATGCTCCCTGTTCCTGCACACCCACCCTGTGCCTTCCGTCTCACCCACTTTCCTAACACAACCCCTCCAGCCCACCGTAGGGCCACCATCAGAGCCCTCCAGTTTCTGCCCTCACCCAGCGCCGGCTCAGTCCACATGCAGGATGCTGCCGAGCACAGATAAGGGGAACAAGCTGCTGCTTTGTTACCGCACACAGCAGGTGCTGGATCAGGTTAGTTGATGGGTGATAACTGCCCATAGGTGTGCTGAGCAACATGCAAGAGCATTTGAGAAATAAACTCTTCATAACCATGCAGCTACAGTGAATCAGCTCACGAATCTCAGTTGGACCCCTCTTTGAGAGGACAATCCTAAGAGACTGTTTCATGGAACACAAGAAAATGATTTTCTGAAAGGAGTTTGGTTTTACTGTACATTCATCCTGTCTGGTCTTAAAAAGCCGGGATTCTTACACAAGGCTGAGCTTAATTCCAGCAGCAAGTCATTTAAGTTTCAACTGCAAGTGCATTTCAGTTGCAACGTGCAAATATAGCCCCAAAACTAATGATGCCCTCACAGATGAGGCAATTCACATCCATATTTCCCTACTGTAAGCCTTTGTTTCTTCTGGCAAACCACAAATCACAGGCATGAACAGCAGCAGCAGCAGGGAGGCTTTCTTGATCAAGATGAATGGGTTAAAAAAGGAATTCTAGTAAAGGCTGCGCTGGTCTTTTGTGTTTTAACAATGGGAGGAAGCTCTGCCTAGTTTGAGGAATTTCCCATGTCTCCAATTCAGACTTTGGAAAACTGCTTTATTAAGCCTGTCTACGAGGTGTTAAAAAATAAAAATAATCAAGGAGATTAGGATAGATAGATAGCTTCCCAGAGCTTACGCATGTTCTGTGGGTTTTTTAAACCTGGATCACCGGAGGCAAATTCAGAGGAATCTGGGGACATTAAGTAATGACAAATGCCAAACACACCGGGTTCCTGCTCAGCTGGCCGAGCCATTACTGAATTCAGTCAAGCGTCACTGCTATTGCCCCTAAATTTCCTTATGTATCGCTTCGTGCTGCAATGTTGCCAGACATCGCAAGGCAGATTAAGTGACAGAAATAGATGAGGAATTTTCTGAGTGAGAGGAAGATCTATGGGTTGTGCAATGCCATTTTCACCATGTACCAGCAAGTGATGGAGCAAGGAGAAATGGAGCCTCAGGCTTTCAAAGTCCCAACACCCATTCCCTTGCTATTCCCTTGCCTGCTACAAGCTCATTACCTCCCATAAAACTGTCACTGAAAGCGAGAGTCACAGTATTCAAACAATTACACCTTTCTCCCCCAAACCTGAAAGCTCCTTATGCACATAGGTGAGCACCACTTTCCCACTGATGGGGAGAGAGAAACCAGGTTGTACAAGGTCACATCACAGCTGTGTTTTTTCTCAATCATCTCGATCGCTTAAGCGACAGGTAGATGCTGCTGCACCCGAGAGGTTTGGATGGGGCAGGACTTTTGGGGTTATAGACATCAATGGAGGTGAAAGCCTCAGAAAGCATCCCTGCATCCTCCCTGACACCGAGTACCGGCAACAGCACTCCGTCACTCCAACATAACACCACAAAGCTGGCTTTCACTTAAACAGCTCAAAACACAGGTAGAAAAGAATGGAAACAAGATAAATGTGACACTCAAAGACAGTACGCAGCAGCCTCTCAGCCTGTGGCCAGGGGTGCCCAAGTCCCTCTCCCCTGCCAGCCAGCGTCACCTCATAAGAAACTGAAGGGGATGCTGGAGATTGCTCTTAAAAAAAACAAACTCATTTTATGCAGTTGACAAAAATACTGTGCCTGTTAGCTGCACTGCAAATCCCAGACACTGTAAGCATAAAACAAAGTGAAAAAAATCCAAATGCTATTGCAGGTGATCTGGTTTGGGAGGGGTTTTTTTTGTTTGTTTGTTTGTTTTTTCTGAAACTATGTAATATGCCTTAGGAGGTAATAAATGCAGTCCAGATAAGCACACTATTTCCATGCATGTCTCCCTTTACATCTGCAGCCCTGAGCTTAAACATCATTAGTCATAGCCTCTATTAAAATTCACTAGCCAAGCTAACAGGCAGCAGCACTTTGTCAGAAGCTTAAATGGCTGAAAAGCCAAAAAGCACCTTACAGAAAGCTGTCATCTAATCACCACAAACCAAAACACGCGCCAATCGCTGTTCTCCCAGGAGAAAACTGCAAGTTAACTGGTCGTGCAAAGTTTACACAGCAACGTCAGAATCTGGCCCTGAAAATTCCTCCAAGCTACCTTAACCTGCCCCAAACTGTCAAACTGTGCCAGAAGAACAATGCTACATTTCACGCCCCCCATCCATACCTGTAGGACAAGTGCTGATCATGTCCGAGTCTTTTCCAAACTTGTCCTCCTGCTCTGGGAAGGAAACTTCCCATCCAAGTGTCAGCTCCTGCCTCAGTCTCTGCCCTTTGTTTTCTCAAAAGCTGGAGACACACCTGCTTTTCCGTGTCTGTCTGTTGGGCTCGGGGTTTAGGGTTTTTTCTTTTACTTTTCTTTTTGGAACAATTAAACAGCTTGTGAGCAATTCCCAGTAAGCGAGAGAGAGAACTTTTTGGTTTGTGGTGATTTAATCAAACCCTGTGACCTCCCTTTCCTGCCGTCAGTGAGAACAGACCCCTTCTCCACCAGCGCGGGGTGGAGTTGCAGCTAAAAAACAAGCACTGTGCTGGATCTTCCTCGTCCGTTTGTTGTTGTTGTCACCGAAATCCGGGAATAAACCTCGTAACACCAATGTAGTGTTAAAAGGCAGGCATTCTTTATTGCAGCGCTGGATGCACGGGGGATAGCTCCACCCAACGTGCATGCCAGGTGATCACCAACACACAGGTTATGTAGGATCAAAACATACATATTCATTATTTTCCCGAGAAAAGGTGATTCTATGATAATCATTTCTAGGATTCATTTCCATATTCTCCTCCCCATCACGCATGCTCAGTGATTTGAGTCGGTGGTCCTCAGGGGTCTCTGGTGGTCGTCAGTGGTCTTGCACCTGTGTCCGCTGGATGACCCCCTTCGTGCAGGCATGCGCAGTACCCTTGTTGTGCAGGTACATCTGCACCTGTCCTTACTTTATAAGATTGATATTCCCGGGCCTATTGTCCGGTTGGGTAGGGACTGTACAAAAAACATAGCAGCATTGTATCTTGACACGGTCATCTTGCCACTTGCCATGGTTAGTTAGCTTCATTACCTATTACTTTGGTTACAATCTACGGCCCCCTATCCTACGGTTACATTGTCAGAGAACACGGTGATTCCTGCTGGTCTGAAACACGGACATTACCTCTGGCCAGGAAGGAACCTGAGATATTTTCTAAGCGATTTCCTGCCGAGGTTGAGGGGGGGAAGTGGATGCAAGGGATGCTTGGGTAGGGGTTCTCACAGAGCTGCTGGAGAGTGTCATTTCAAGATGAGGAAAACACCTTTTTGGTCATCAGGGGTGTGGAAGTAAAAGAAATTACTTTTTTTTTTTTTTTCCCTAGGGTAAACTTTTCTAAGAGCTTCAATTATCACTATACACAGTGATCTGGAGCCTAAGTTGTGTAGGTGCTTCTCAGACTTTCAGCTGCGGTGCCTTTCACGCTAAGAGGTGCTGAGATACTCTGCAAATTAATACAGGAGAGCCTGTCCTCATGGAGCTCGTGTTCAGCAACACCCCAGCCATGCCGCTGTGGCACCAGGGCTCCTTGTCAAGGTGCAGAAGAAATCTGGACAGGCTCATGCATCCAGAAGGACAACTACCCCTGGAATAACCCCCAACTGTGCTGTGCAGGTCCTCCTGCCTCACACTGGGGGTCCCAGAGCAGGATTTTCATGCACTAGCCAAACAACTGCAGCCCAGGAAGGTGGGGATCGTTCCTCAGGGCTCAGTCCTGGTGCAGAGGTTATGCTGAGAAAGTGAAGGACAATGTAATGACCGCCTTGCTTTTGTCTCTCCTGGCTTTGCACATCTCTGATGTTCACACTACAGCACCGTGGCCCAACACCAACACATCAGATGGCATGTGTCATCATCCATCTGTGATGAGTATTGCTTTCTGGAGGTATCAGCTTCTGCTTCTTGACTGTAGAAGTAGCTGGGGGCAGCTGGCCTCTCTATATTTCAGGGTTTGAGCAGAGTGAATCTGGACCATCTTTCTGAGGGTGCCTTGAGATGGAAAATTTTATATAGGACTCTAGTCTCTACAGCTAATAGCATCCTTCTTTCTGGACACAAAAATAACTTATTTTATTATCTTGGCATCTCCACTCAGGATTGCTTCTTAGTTGCTCTATCATGATCCAGTTCATTCTATAAAAGCAGAAAAGGGCATTGGAATAATTGGCTGCTGAATGCACCTCACCCACATGCTCACTGGTACATACTTTTTTTTTTTTTTTTTTTTTTTTTTTGCAAGGAGAGGGAGAGAAAGAGACAGAGAAGGAGCTGTATACCACATCTATATGTTCTTTCGATTAATGCGATCTGTATTTCCTTATATTTTTAGATTGGATATTAGGAAAAAAGTCTTCATCAAAAGGGTTGTCAATCACTGGAACAGGCTGCCCAGGGAAGTGGTTGAGTCACCATCCCTGGAGATGTTGAAAAGACGTGTAGATGTGGTGCTTAGGGACATGGTTCAGTAGTTGGACTTGGCAGTGCTAGGTTAATGGTTGGACTTGATGATCTTAAAGGTCTTTTCCAACCTAAAAAATTCTATGATTCTATGGTTCTATTCTATATTTAACAGCATCCTCTATATTTAACAACAGTCACTTCGTTTCAGTGAGATTTTCAGTTTCATTTCCTTTTGTCTGGCTAGAACTGGAAGTTTTATTCCCACTTATCTCCTGCTGCTGGATGGGATGAGTAAAATATGATGGTTGGGACATCTAGGAAAGAAAATGCTGCTGAGATACTTCGATTAGAGTAACAGAATTATTATTTCTTTAAAGTAGAGCACCTGAGTGATTATTTTTTAAAGTATATAGAAAGTGCTCATGGTATGTTTATTGTTCATTCCTGACTTTTATCCCCCATCTATATTTTGGTTTGCTGGTGGGTTTGGTGTTGTCCCGTCCCACTCAGGGGGTGAGGGCGGTAATTCCATTTAATTCTCTGCACGGTAACGAGAAGTAACGACAATTACTTCAGAGGTTCAAACCAACTATAAATTTACTTAAAATTCAGTGGAACTACAAAAGATAGAGGTTTGGCAAAGGTCATAACAACGCTCAAAATTTAGCAGAACTATGAAAGGTAAGCGTTTAGTAAAACGTGTGACAATATTACACTAATGTGCTGAAAATTAAGTTACAAAGAGAGTGATAGAGAAGAAAAGAAAGAGCGAAAGAAAAGAGAGAGAGAGAGAGAGAGAAAAGATATCACCACCCTTGGATCCAGCGATGTTCTCTGCTCGTAGTTGTAGTCTTCAGGTGGTGGGCGTGCGCTGAAAACTTATGTTTCCACTTTTTATAACCCGATGTGCCCGCCCCATAGGCGGGGGTCTGTCATCACTGAGCAGGCGCAGTATGTGCTCAGGAATGTTCTAGAAATGTTCTAGAAATGAGTCGGTGGGTTGTGGGGGTCCGGGGGACTCACTGCCCCCCCCACTTCAGGGCTGACCAAGCGAGCTGTGATCTGTCACAGGCACATGGTGCACAGAGCACAGATGGTCATTGTTTACGTGTTTTAGGAATAGAGGAGTGGTCTCACAAGACGTTATCCTGCCTCCACAGGCTCCGTCGTCCTTGTTCAACACTCACTGGTCATCATCAGCCCATCCCTGTCCATGTCAAGACGGGTGTTTGCGACATTCGCTTGTTATCAGAGCCTCACACCACCCCGTGGCTCAAACAGACGTCTTGATTTCTTCTTGGATGTCATCTTCTAGGGTGGTGATTCTCACATAGCGAACAGAGGGGGAAAGGAGAGAAGAAAAGGAAGAGGTGGCATGGGTAATCATACAGCGAACAATAGCTATGCCAATGATTTAAAAATATGAAACCGACAACTAATGTTAGTCCTATTTTCATTAACCATGCCCCCCATCCCGTGAGTCCCATGGATCGTAGGATGGATTGTAGCCAAGAGTTCGGAGTCTCGCCATCAAACCAGTCTTTCGGTTGCATGGATTGAAAAAGTTCCACTGTCTGGTCTGTTATCTCCTTCATTTTTGTTCGAGCCTCCTCTATTGAGGTAGTAGCATTGTGTATGGTGATGCAGCATTCTCCGTCAGTGAGATTTAACATTCCACAAACTCCTTGTTCTTTAAGCAATATCATATCTAGGGCTAGATGATTCTGAAGGGTCATCTTTGATACCTGTTGAACCTGTAAGTTTAATTCTCCAAAAGCATATCGTGTCCAGTTACTTAAAAGATGTACCTGCCAGGTAATATTTTCTAGGACAAATTGGTGTTGTTTTAAGGTTACATAAGGGGTAAAAATATTCTCGAACATTAATGCAGTTAGTTGTCCAGCAGTATAATAATTGGGAGTTTGGACTCCATTAATCGCCCACTCAGGACGAACTTTTGGATTATTTTTCTGCTTCTCTATGCGATCGCCAGGAAGGTACTATAAAGTTAAAAACACGAGATGGACACAAAGAAGGGATAGCTAATCCACACCTATGGCCAGCATGATACTCCAGTGTTAAGTAAGAGTAAAATTTTCCATTGGAGCATCCCCATGCTAGTCCCAACGGAGCTGGATATATGCTAGTTTTACAGGTATATTGATCCATACAATTTACAGCATATATAATAAGTTTGGTGTTTAAGGGGGTCCCTCGTAGGGGATAATGAGTAAAGGGTACTCCACACCGTTCTTGTTTAAAAAAAATGCGACTTCTGGGAAGAGTGATGTTACAGGTTTTGTCACTATTTCGCCATCCCTTTGATGGATATCCCCAACATGTGCATATATCTCGAATTAGAGTTCTGAGGCTATCAATAAACCATGTTTCAGGAGGATCTCCTGGCCCTAATCACAAGTGATTGTCTTGGAACAATTAAAAAGGGGGTTTTCAACTTCCCTGATAGGTGGATCAAATTTGGGCTCTACAAAAACTTCTCCCACTTTGTTTCCTGACCAAGCCCACATCAAATTATTTCTATCTCGAGAGGTTATATGAGTTTTATTCGGGAGTAGGATACACCATTCTGGGTCCCATCGAGTAGAATAGTTTGCTTCATAGAAATCAGGCTTTGTCAATGGATCAAACAGAGGATCCCATGGATAATAATAACAGGAGGTTTTCTTGGTGAATTTTTTGAAAGTGACATTTCCAGCAGGTATGTTTCCTTTGGCGCTAGCAAATAATGAGTTTGATCCATCTATCGGAGAAGGAGTAGAGACATTAAATGATTGTCTAGTAGCTTTACACACCACTGTTGAATATAATTTTGCATTTTTGACTTGTTTTGGAGGTTTACTCCGAACGTCATATATATCAGACCTTATCATTGGCTGTTGTCGAAAATATACCCAGTTATTCTTGACGGTCCACTTGGGTGACAGGAACGTTACAGACGTGGCATTAGTCATATTAAAGATAAACGACAGATTTACAGGTGACATAAAAAACCTTAAACCTTCTTCGGCTGATCTAGGTAAAGTAAGACACAGACCTTTATTTTGGTAACCCCACGTTCTAACAAAACCTTGAACTAATTCCCAAGCCAGATTTGGGGTATTTTGGCTTGTGATTTCTATAACACATAGGGAGAAACAAAGAACATAGGACCAGACCCACAATTGTCAGTGTTGAGCAGAATTGACAATCATGGTTTGGCTATGTACCTCTCTGTATCACACAGATTATGAGTACAAATTCCCAAAAATAGCACCAGCTTCAGCTTTTCTGAGGTAGAGGATGTTTCCGGTAGTTACACCTGTAAGAAAGAACAAAGGAAAAGATCCTGATTCTTTTACATCGGTGCTTAAAAGGATGGGACAATCCATCTGGTATTAATCTTGTGTTCCTTTCCATGGGTATCAGCAGCCACCCATGAATAGGTGTTCAGTGGAGTTTTAAGGGTCAGAGGCACCTCCCCCACTGTTGGGAGGTCCACCAGAACAGGTTGTCCTGGATAGTGTAAGGGTTTTACAGGATCCTTTTTCTCCCTCTTTCCAGGGAGCGAGGAGGGGGGTGTTGGACAGAAAGCAGTAAGTTTAGGGCATCCATTTATTCCCCCATCGGCCATTTACTCTGGCAATGGCATCCGGGAGTCTTGCAGACCACCCAGGGTTGTGAGGCCTCAGGATGTGTTTTAGGAGTCCATTGGTCCTTTCTACGATCCCATTGCTTGGGGATAGTAGGGGGTATGGAATGTCCACTGGATTCCCTCAGTTTTTGCCCACTCCTGGACCACCCCGGCAGTAAAGTGGCTGCCGTTGTCCAATTGAATCGATTTAGGTTTAGGTAAAAAGCCAAACCACACCTTTAACCCTTTTATTGTATTTTCCCCAGTTGCCCGTGCTACTGCTTTGGCCTGAACAAGTCCTGATATTACTTCTACTCCAACAAGCACATATTGTTTCCCTTCTGATTTCTTGAAAGGTCCTATGTAATCGACCTGCCAGGTTTCCCATAGTCCTTTCCCATCTCTCGAATGGAGTGGGGGATCTTGTAAGGGATGTTTTTCCAGCCTGGTACGGCATAGGCCGCAGGCAGAAATTACTGTGTTACAGAGTTTTGGGTAAAAGGCCATCCTTTGCTCCCAGCCTCCTTAAGATCTTTGACTCCTGAGTGACCACGTTTCATGTGTAACCACTCCAATAAGCGTTCCCATTTCTCCTCTTCTCTCTCTTCCACCAGCACAGCCAGGCGGGTGAGTGAGTCTACCTGATTGTTCAGAATGTGCGCTGGGTGATTTCCCCCTTGGTGGGCAGCTATCCACCCCACCAATATGGGCTTTTGTTTGGCCACATCTAATATTTCCTCCCACTTTTCCTTTTGCCATATGGGCACCCGGTTTACTTCCCACTGGTTTTGTTCCCAGAAGGAGAGCCACTCAGTGCATCCCTTGAATACGGCATAAGAATCAGTGTAGATGTGTACAGGCTCAATACTGTCTGTCTCTCTATCACACTCCAAATTGCTATCAGTTCTCCCACCCGAGCGCTTCCTTCTCCTTCTGTTACAATTTGTTCCCCAGAATCAACGTGTAGAGCAACTGCTCGGTATTTCCATGTTTTCCCCTCTCTCCTTGAAGAGGCATCAGTAAACCACACATTTTTCAGGTTGGATTCAAATGAGGGTGCTTCCTTTATGTAGGAAGAAGGGGTTTCCTCATCTGAGGGAGTGGATGATTTTTCCTGGATTTGAAGCATTTTGGGTGCTCCCTCCTGCACTTGATAAGCGTGACCGTAATGCTCCAGCTGGGCATACCATTTCCTGACTATTTCCCGTTGTGCAGCTCCCACAGGGGGTGGGGTGCCCACCAGTACGGGTTTTAGGACCTTAAAGGGCCCTCGCAGGATTATGGATTGTTGTCGTATAATTTTTTCAGCCTCCTGCAAGGCTAGACTAACCACAAAAAGACCCTTTTCCCAGACTTGAGTATCGTTTTTCTGCATCTTTAAAGCTGCGTGAATAAAACCTAATGGGGCGGGTCAGACCCTCCGGTCCACGCTGCCACATGTGTATAGACGCCCCATGAATTGCAAAACCCCATTCAATTTGGAGCGGATCTGTCGGGTGTATTGGACCCGAAGCTTGATATGCTCCTGCTTCAAACACTAGTAATTTTAGGGCTTCCTCATGAACAGGAGTCCAATCCCAGGTAGCTTTTTTGCGTGTTAAATCATACAGGGGACGAGCTGTGATAGAAAAATGCGGAATTTGTTTCCTCCAGAATACCAACAAGCCTAGGATATGTTGCAGTTCTTTTTTGTTCTCTGGGATTTTTATCTGTTCTAAAGTAGTCAAGGTTTCGGGGGGAATACACATCGTTCCTCCTTTCCACCATATACCTAAGAACTTCAGCTCAGGGGAGGGGAGTTGTATCTTTTCTGCTGGAACCTGAAGTTCTAAACTTTCCAGGTAAGTGATTATTTTCTTTTGGGTTTGTCCCACTGCAGTGGCGTTGGACCCCCCCACCAATATATCGTCAATGTATTGGTAGGTTTTAACTCCCTCCTCAGGGGTGATTTGTGATAGTGCTTGTGCCAGGGCGTGGTGCGCCAAGGTAGGCGAGTGCCGATATCCTTGGGGCAAACGAGTAAAGGTGTATTGTATACCTTCCCATGTAAATGCAAATCTATCTCTATCACCTTCCTGTAAAGGAACCATGAAAAACATGTCTTTTACATCAATGGTGGCTAAAATTTTGTGAGACTGTTCCTGTATGGCGACGATCAGTTCGGCTATATTAGGCACGGCTGCTGTCAGGGGACTAGTGCCGGTGTTTAAGCGTCGAGAATCGATCGTTAGCCGCCACTTACCATTCGGTTTGCGAACTGGCCACACTGGAGAGTTATAAGGGGAGTGAGTTTGAATAATTACCCCCTGCTCCTGCAGCTCTTTTATCACCAGAGCGATTCCCTCCCTGGCTCCCAGCGGTAAGGGATAGGGTTTCACACTCACGATTTTAGACGGGGGAAGGGTAGGAGCAGTTTGCAAAAGCCTTATCAGGGTTGCCGGAGACCCGAACTTCCACTCTCTCCCTGCCGAGTCTATCCAGGACTTCCCTTTCAATAAATCTAATCCCAGAATATTCGTGGGGAGCACTCCCAGTACCATAGTGGTCTCAGTGGGGGTGGTGTCTCCCGGCAGCCAGCACTTTACTCGGGCTGTAGGTTGGACTTTGGAATATCCGAACACATCGGTAACCCATATCTGTTTTTTATCAGGGACAATTCCACTCCGATCTGCGGTATCAGCATTTAAAGCAGACATTTGGGCCCCTGTGTCTACCAGCAAAAGTGACTGGAGTCTTAAAGGGACCAAGGGGAAAAGTTACCAGTAGATCCCCCTGCTCGTTTTCAGTGAGCCTTCTAAAATGCACCCACCGGCCATCCCCCGGCTCACTCACTAGGGATGGCGCAAGAAGTTTCCCGACTTTGGAGGGCTGGTGAGCCCCTCCACGGGAGCCCTAGGAACAGCTGATCTCTGAGGTACAGGGACTGTGGAGACGTTTTCTTTTCCCGCCCGACCTCTATCTATCGGTTTCCACATTTTTACAACCATCTGCAAATTGGGGAGGGGTAAACCATCCATTAATTCTCGGGGAATACCCTTATCTCGACCTTCCTTCCACAACTGATTCCTTGAGGGCCCCCCCACAAAGCTTCTATCTCGGGGGCGGAGTATTTTCTCCTCTGTCTTGGTCCTACGGACCGCCGCTTGTGCCTTCCCTTCCTTTCCAACATATCCCACACGCCTGCCATAGTTGATCAGTTCCCGTGCAATTTCCCCCCAGGTAAGACCCGGTCCACCCTGAGGTCCCATGGTTGCAGTGGCTCTTAGTCGGTCTTGAATTTGCATAGCATAAACCTTCAGTGAATCAGGTAACCCTTTAATCAAGGGAGTCATCCTAGCCGGTTGGCAAACAACAGCATCGGGGAAGGCTGACGGGGAACTAGGCGCCTGTCATGCACTAGTTGGAGGCAAGCCGCCTTCGGTACGCTTTCTGTAAGCTGGCTTACCCCAGGGGTGGGGATAGCAATAGGATCTCCTCTTTCCAAGGGGTCTAACCCTCCAGCCCAATACGCCACCCTTTGGGTCAGGGACCAAGGTTCCCGTTCATCATCTACGGTCAAAAATACACCAGGACCCCAGTATCCCTGAGCCTCTTCCTCCGAAAGCCTTATTCTGTCTCTGCCTGTCAGGGAGACCCTCCATACATATTCAGTCTCACTTTCCTTAGCCTGCCTACTATACTTTTCCTGTAGTTTTGCTAATTCAGTAACGGTATAAGGTATTTCTTTAGTGGTAACGGCAGGTTCTGTATTTTCACTGTCATACATGACTTCAGTTTTAATAAGTGGCCAGAGCTTGAGAGTAGGGTCAGGTTCTGTCACTGCCCTGAGCTCCTCCCATGGATAGTGAGGGGCAACCTCCCTCGCAATGAGGTCTGCTTCTTTTGATAAGCTAGAAAATCCTGGTTTGCTGTCAATGTCCCCAGGGAGCTGCAGCTTCAGCTCTCTTTCCCTCACAAAAGCATCTCGTAGGCTACCCTTCAAGTTTTCTGTGATTCTTTTCTCATCTGCTAATGCTTTTTCGGCTAGTTGCCGTCTCACCCGTTCCGTTTCCAGTTCTGCCTGTAGTTTTTTAACCAGTTCCTGAAGGGACTCATTTGCCTCCCGCTCAGCTTGTGTGACAATGTATTTGTCCTTCTGGACAGCTATCAATGCGGCTCCCAAGACACCACAAACCACAGCCTTTCCCTTTCCAGGCTTAAACTTATGTTCTTTTGCCAAGCCTCTTATCTGTTCCACTACAGTTTTTGGGGACTGCCGGTGTCCCTCAGTCCAGCTATGCCCTTTCAGAGTCGGGCAAGCTTTATAGCTCTTCAACAAATCCAGCAGCGGGGAGCAGTCATCAGGCTTATCCCGGGTTGCCATGACCTGCTGCTGGAGATTTCGGCTTCAACCGAATATCAGTTCTCCTTTCTACAGCACTCTGGCTGATACCCCTTTTATGGAACCTCTTTACCACTTCTCACAGAGATTCCTGCCAACTATGCCAATTTAATGTCCTGTCCCACTCAGGGGGTGAGGGTGAGGTTAACTTTTTAATTCTCTGCGCAGTAATGAGAAGTAACAACAATTACTTAAGAGGTTCAAACCAACTATAAATTTACTTAAAATTCAGTGGAACTACAAAAGATAGAGGTTTGGCAAAGGTCATAACAACGCTCAAAATTTAGCAGAACTATGAAAGGTAAGCGTTTAGTAAAACGTGTGACAATATTACACTAATGTGCCGAAAATTAAGTTACAAAGAGAGTGATAGAGAGGAAAAGAAAGAGAGAAAGAAAAGAGAGAGAGAGAGAAAAGATATCACCACCCTTGGATCCAGCGATGTTCTCTGCTCGTAGTTGTAGTCTTCAGGTGGTGGGCGTGTGCCGAAAACTTGTTTCCACTTTTTATAACCCGATGTGCCCGCCCCATAGGCGGGGGTCTGTCATCACTGAGCAGGCGCAGTATGTGCTCAGGAATGTTCTAGAAACGTTCTAGAAATGAGTCGGTGGGTTGTGGGGGTCCAGGGGACTCACTGCCCCCCCCACTTCAGGGCTGACCAAGCGAGCGGTGATCTGTCACAGGCACATGGTGCACAGAGCACAGATGGTCATTGTTTACGTGTTTTAGGAATAGAGGAGTGGTCTCACAAGACGTTATCCTGCCTCCGCAGGCTCCGTCGTCCTTGTTCAACACTCACTGGTCATCATCAGCCCATCCCTGTCCATGTCAAGACAGGTGTTTGCGACATTCGCTTGTTATCAGAGCCTCACAGGTGTGGAGTGGAAGATGTTTTCCACCTTCATGGTATTTTCCAAGGTTTCAGAACTGTTCTTATTCAACGTTGAGATGTTTAAAATCTTCAAGAAAGCCTGTGGCAGATTTTACTGTCACATCTGGGAACTGGAGAGAAATGGGTGCTCTAGAAAATGGTTAGATAAATATTTAAAACAGCTCAGAAGAAAGTATCTAAACCATCTCAAACTAGAGATGCTCATTCTCTCTGTTGACTAACAGGAGCTTCAAAGACTAGCTCAGGAGCAGGTATCTATTGCTGGCATTTCTAGTGAAGAGAGATGAACACTACTCTTTCTTTGTGGAAAGACCTTCCTGCAATCAATGTGCCATTATATTATGCAAAATAGAATGGCTCTTTGGACTTCAAGATAAGAGCTGACAGGCACGGTTCAGTAACATCATCCAACAACAATTCAATTTGCCAGAGTGCAGGCTGGTGCTTAGGCTGGACATACAAATTTTGAAGGGAACAAGAAAGCCTGAACTCTTGATATTTAAGCAGACATGAGTAAATGCAAGCTACACCTAGGTTTGGATTAATCTGGTTTAGTGATTAGGAAAGGTGTGCAGGACCTCAGAAGAGTCCTATCATCTTTTTTTTTCCTATATCCTGTGTTCTGTCTTTGCATGGCAAAGCTTAATCTGTTTGTGCAGCACTAAACACTATGGGGCTTTGAGGTTGTCTGGGGCATCTCCTTACAACTGTATCCAATACAAATCATTAAATGCCACAGCTCACTAGAAGGATGCTATAGCAGGTGTCTCACAAACCTGTCCTGTCATCAAGGAGTGACATGACTGTGAAGTGAGCTGCAATGCTCTAATGTGCACAGGGACAACAAAGGAATATTTCAGATGTCCTGGTGATCCTGGCAGAGAGCAAAGAATTAACCTTTGCTCATACCGGGGATAGCAAATCCTGAATCACTTTGCTCTAATGTGCTGAGAAGGAAGGAAGTAATGAAATGTCTCATTATACATCTGACTTGAGTAATATATTTAGAAGTGACAGTAGTGCTGAAGGCTGCACGGTTTCATACCAAAAGGAGTGACATATTCTGGAATGTCTCACTGCAGCCAGTGGTCAACTGAAACTATTTATCTGCATGAATAAAGTCCCTGAAGATTACTTTTTCTCCTGAAGCACCAGGAATTCACTGCAGTGATAGAGCAATTAATGTGGGTATTCAGAGAACTTCAGTTGTACACTGCCATTGCCCAGCTTTATGGGTTTATTTTAGTCTTAAGTGACTTGGGTTTATAATGTGGGGGTTTTTTAGGCTCATTACCACACTCACGTGAATTTCATCATAGAAGAATGATGACTCCAATAATGTGTAATGTAATCATTGTGTTGAGAAGGCACAAAATGCTAAATCGCTATTTAATCTTCTAGAGAAAAGCACAGAAAAAGCAAATGTGGGAAACTGAAGCTGGACAAATTTAATTTAAAAGCAAAGGTCCGTATTTTTAATAATCCCAGCAATCAACCATACGTGCCAGCTTCCGTGCAATTCACTAATACTTGACAGATTCATATCACAGCTGGCTGCTTTCCTACATGAGGTGTCTCATTTTTCTTCATTATTTGGCTTAGGTAGAGATGCAGCTATTTGACATCCCTAATAGAGGACCTGCTCTGTCAGCCTTTAGACTTGCTGGAGCTCTTTTATTATTAAATTAGGGTGCTTTAGTGGACTGTGGTTTTAACAACATGTTCTGTCTGGGGTTATATAAAGCTTTGTGTGCTAAAAGCAGTATTGACAATAGGCAACCAAAGGCCTTCATACCTGATAGGAAATCCCAGTGCAGAGACGCAGGCCAAAGTAGCGACTTCTGCAGAACGATGGAGAACTCATTGAGCTCTTGTGAAAACCAATAGAGGAAGTGGAAAACGCCTGTAACTGGTAGCCTTTGTGTTCATGCAATTGTTGGATTTCCCCTAGCAGAAAACACACAGTAATTCCTCCAGGGATTTTGAAGTCCCTACTCACAAAGCGCAACCCACCCATCCCTTTCTGAAACTTCAGGCAGCTTCCTTTGGGTTAGCTGGGCCCTGTTTAAAATGGACGGTTCCAGGCGATGGCCTGTTTTCCCATCCTTTCTTCTGACAATGGACAATGAAGGAAATGCTTTTTAATGGCGCATTACCAAACAGAAGTGATGACCTGAGGGGTTTGGGTGTCGAGAGCTCTGCAAAGCTGTATCCTACACAACATGGGGCTTGAGGACTCCATACAACACAATGTGCTGTGGAATTCCCACTTATTATTGTAATTGTCTGCACATAAAAGTTATTAATAGAAGTAATAATAACAACACAGAGAAGCCCAGCAGTCAGGAGGATTCCTTTGTATTGAAGGTGCACAGATTCAGACCTCTTGCTCCAAAGAGCAGGACAAGTAGTAGCTGAAGATACAGAGATGGGACAGGACAGGGACACAAGGAATGTGTCCTGGTCCTGGCATGTCAAAGGGACAAGCTAGGACAATGCTCAGGCTAGACATGATGTGTGCAAGAGCAGACACCAGGAGAAGGAGATGAAAGAATGTTGTCATCATCCAGGTGGTGCCATCAGTAAGATGGCCAGAGCCTGGGTGGGGATGGAGGGAAGAGGCTATCTCCTGGAGCTGGAATCAAGCAGATCCTGCAGGATTTAGGCAGGGTGTGAATGGGAGATCTTGAAGAGTTAAAGCTCCAGTTGTGCACAGACTTTGGCATAGGAGTGACCTCATGCACATGAAGAATCCAGTTGGGATTGCTTTCAGGGCCAAGACTTTTCGTTTGAAGTCTGGTCGATGTGATCCATAGTCCAACATGGTGGGGAAGTTGATGTGTTAGATTATGATTTAAAAAATTGTATTCTTCTCCTGGGGTAAGGGGGAGGGTGTAGGGAAAGAGCTCCAGGAGCTTTTCTTCTCATCTCGTCCCCATGACAGGCACAAAAGTGGGGAGATAGACTACATGTATTCTGCCTTTTCTTATGTTCTCATGCTCCTTTCACTTAGTACTCTATTTACTTAGTACTCCATTTATTTACAAGAGAGAGGAAGCCTTATGTAGCTAGGCATTAGGATAATAAACTTGCCTAGGAAGACGTGGATTTAAAATCCTTGCTCTGACAGCAAATGTCATGTATGATATTAAGTTACAATACCTTGAGGAGGTCCTCCAAAGTGTTTTCTGTGCTTATGAAGGTGAAGAAGAAAGGATCTGCCATCTGTGAGAGGCTCCAAGATGAAAGAATACGAGCTGTACAATCGCTACTGATTCACATTTAATGTGTGCTGGCTGAAGTACATGTCAGTGGGTTACATGTATATTTAATTCATGGATTTGCATATCCTTTCCAGTGAAAAGAGAGCTTTTGACCCAGTCAGAACATGTTTATGCATCATGCTGGTTACTGGTAAGAGCATTCTGGTCATACAGCTGCTTCCAGTCACCCTTCTGTCCTAAATGTCCATCAGCTCACTGCAAATCCCAAGCGGGCACAAGACAGCAAAGCTCAGATCCCTCTGTGTGAGCTGTGAGCCACCACATGGATGACCAGAGGTAATCGAAAGGCAAATACAAAAAGGATTTATGAATTCCTGCTTGCAGAGAGTCCATATATAGAGACCCCATTCATTAAGCAAGCCATTTCCTCTTTTGCATAGAAAATGAATAGGCAAAACAGAAACTTCTGGCTGTACCTTTGGCACAATTCCTTGTGAAAGGCACTTTTCATGTGTGAATCTGATCTTTTTTCTCTTTTGCAGACATGAATGAGATGTCTTCACCATCATATGTTCCCTCTGGCCACAGGTCCAGCTCCCAGACCTATTTTTTTTAATAAATCTAATTCTTCTTTACTGTCTTCCTTTGCTCTGAGACAAGAAGCACTCTTTCTGCTGTTGAAAAGAAGACAACGTTGCTGCAAAAGTGTCCTGGCCAGACATCCATGGCACTTTTTAAGAGACAACCCCATGTGTATTGGGAGAAGCAAACTAATATGAGGAAGGGGTTCTTTTAGCCATGAGTAAGCTTTTTGTATTGCAACGTTTGTTAATTCTTTCTCTAACACCTTTTAGACTCATGACAGTGTTTCTCTGAAGGAAAGAAATATTGTTATTTCTTGTAATCTCAATAAATACCTACATGTTTCCTGTCAGAGGCTGGGCTAAAGGACAAATACCTAAAGCTCAGCAGCTGGAAAAGATGTTCAGCTAGTCAAACACCAGTTAAGTGTTTGCCAGTTATATGGTGAAGACTTTTGTTAGGCCGACAGCCAGGCAGAGCCAGGCGGGAGACACGTGAGTTGGCTGATGGTATGAGGAAGGGGGGAGAGTATAGAAATCAATTGGGGGGCATGAGGAGGAGCTAAGGGATAGGTCTGCTGGAAATACAGGAGAGAGTTGGTAACAGAGACATAGAGAAGACACAGAAGGACTTCACTAAGGTCTAGGGCAGGTGTGGTGGCCTGAGTATTGTTATAGTGAGTGTTATAGGGAATATGGTGGGACTCACAGATTCACAGATTAGTAGGAGTTGGAAGGGACCTCTGGAGATCATCTAGTCCAACCCCCCTGCTAGAGCAGGATCACCTAGAGCAGGTTGCACAGGATCGTGTCCAGGTGGGTTTTGAATCTCTCCAGAGAAGGAGACTCCACAGCCTCTCTGGGCAGCCTGTTCCAGTGCTTGGTCACCCTCAGAGTGAAGAAGTTTTTCCTCATATTCAGTTCGAACTTCTTGTGTTCCAGGTTGTGCCCGTTGCCCCTTGTCCTGTCACTGGGCACCACTGAAAAGAATCTGGTCCCATCCTCTTGACATCCACCCTTTAGATATTGATAAGCATTGATCAGATCCCCCCTCAGTCTTCACTTCTCCAGGCTAAACAGCCTCAGCTCTCTCAGCCTTTCCTCACACCAGAGATGCTCCAGTCCCCTCATCATCCTCGTAGCACTCTGCTGGACTCTCTCCAGTAGTTTCCTGTCTTTCTTGAACTGGGGAGCCCAGAACTGGACACAGAACTCCAGATGTGGCCTCACCAGGGCAGAGTAGATGGGGAGGAGAACCTCCCTTGACCTGCTGGCCACGCTTTTCTCAGTGCACCCCAGGATACCATTGGCCTTCTTGGCCATGAGGGCACACTGCTGGCTCATGGAGAGCTTGATGTCCACCAGGACTCCCAGGTCCTTCTCCGCAGAGCTGCTTCCCAGCAGGTCAACCCCTGTACTGGTGCCTGGGGTTATTCTCCCATGGGTGCTTGATCCTACACTTGCCCTTGTTGAATTTCATTAGGTACCTCTCAACCCAACTCTCCAGCCTGTCCAGATCTCGCTGAATGGCAGCACAGCCTTCTGGTGTGACTCCACAATATTGTGGTAGAAGATGTTGGATATAAAGTTGGGGAAAAAATTCATTACTTCTATGGTTCATAAGACAACTTTATCTTTTCACAGCTCTATGCTAAGCAGGTGGGAGGTAGCTGAAGAATCCCAAATGTTCCTGCACCCTAAGGACTCTAGAGAAAGAAGTCCATGTCCTGGGTGTGAGACACAGCAATGGGCTTGAAGCCAGAGCAGTGGGGAAAGGCACCTTGGCTCCAGTGGAGGAGCATTTAAGCAGGCTTTTGTCAGTGCTCCTGGAAGGGGAGAAATAGTTCACCTAAATTCCCATCTTCTAACAGAGACTTGTTTGCTTATAGCCTTACAAAATGGGGAAAATCTGCCCTGTAACAACATTAAGGAAGGGTACAGTTTTGTGTTCTGCATAGAGTGGAAGGAATCTGGCACAATTTAGTTGCTTACCGGGGAAAGCTGACAAATGCCACCCCCACACCTACCAAGAGCATCCCCCTTTCATCCACCACCTGGTAGAAATTTTGCACTATCACTATTGGTTGGTTAAACTTCCTCCAGGTGTCTTTGCTTTATGCCTGATCCATGATGCTCATCAGTCCATTAGTATCTTTTTACTCAAGATAGATGGGCCATAAGGAACTGAATTCTCTTGCAGATCAGAACCACCAGCAGATATCCAAATGCTGGATAACATATTGAACCTTCAAGTGCTTGCCATTGGCATGGAAGTCTCCAGCACAGCTTCTGGTTGACTTGCAATAGCATGTTTCCAAGGACTGATGAGTTCATGGGAAAACCAATGGAAAGGCACCTGCTGAGGGACCTAGGACCTGGCTTACAACTGCCTGGGTGGACGCTTAACCCACAGGGGAGGGAGAGACCCAGTGCCAGGGAGCTGGCTGCTCTGTGTGGCAGGAGCTGGGAGCTGGCAGAGCAGTGCCCTCACTGATGGCCACAGTCTTGTGGCACCTGAACAAGGAAAGCAGAACAGGTCTGGTCACAGTGACCAGGTTCAGCCACAGTCGCATCCCAAACAAGTCCATAGCGAAGGCACAGGTCCAAAGTCAAGCTGAGCAGTCCCGTCAGCAAGTCAGTGTTGGGATTAGCAAGATACAAGACTGGCTCTTGGCCAAAATGTGGCTTGGCCAAGGACCAAGGGCAAAACTTAAATGCGGCTGCTAAGCGAAGGCAGCATCCCCAGTGAGATGTCTTCCAGCTTGTTCTCACACCTTAGCTGACTTTCCACCAGTCTGGTCCCTGGTTTCACAGCTGCACACTTTCAGAGCTGACCTTGGGTAGAGGCAAGCAAACCTCAAAGAGAGAAGGAAAGAGCTTGCAAAACCTGTCAGTGCTCTCAGGGACATGACACTTGCCCTTAGCCATCTGAATCCATGCGGAATGACTACTGGGAGTATTTCAGTGTGTAGAGATGCAGTTATATTGCAAAACTCAAAGATGTTTATACCCAACATGAAGAAAGAGGAAACACCTCACTTCTGAGCATCTGCTCCTACCATAATACTTTGCCTTCAGTTCAGTGTCCAGACTTGCCATTACACATGAGGAAGATCAGATCTGGGGATCAGATCCATCTGAAGCAAGAGCAGAACGGTGGAATTTGAGTACCAAATCTCTTATGCCTTGCTAGATATGGGATCCTTCTCTCAGCAAGTTCTCTTAGAGGCTTTTCCCCTCGCTCGGGGCCTTGGTTGTGCTAATGAGTTCAATTTGACATGTTTTCTGTGTTGAAAAAGAAAGAAAGAAGAAAAAAAAAAAAGGGAGAGAGACTAATAGACTAAGATAGATCTGAGCAGCCAAAAAAAAAACCAAAACAATTCTTAACAAGGAAAACACTCACCTCAGTGTTTGAGGCCAAAGGGTTACATCCCAAAGATGTCAAATGCCAGACTCAACCTTGATTTGCAGCTCAGTTCCCCAGAAGTGAGACCAAAGTTTGGCTTTTGTTTGAACCCTGAGCTCTTTCATTTGCCAACACCAAAAATGCCTCTGTGGTATGCAGTCATACTGGTCTGATCCCTCAGGCTAAGCTCGGCATCTTTGCCACCCATGCAGAGTTGATGCAGGTGTTGCTGAGCAGCTGCAAACTGAACCTGAAAGGGTTTGGGCGAGATAAGCGTAGTGGCACAGCCTCATTCACATCTCTTGGATGTGCTGAGACTGCATCGTAGTATTGGTATTTCTGAAGTAAAACAGGTATGGGTGTGAGGTGCTGTGTCTAAGAACAGTTTTTGCTGGAAAGTCCCTGTGTTTTTCAAAGTAGAAGACTCCCTAGCCAAAACTAAGTGCCCGTAGGGGTGTGAGTACTTAATTGCCACTTCAGGTGCCACATTCTGTATCCATTATCAGTGACCCTCTTAAATACTCTGTAAGTCCCAATCAGCCGTTGCCTAAGCCTATAGATACCTCTGTCTCCTCAGTACTTATTTCGGTAGATCCGTGTTCAACCTTGCAGGTTTCCTGAGGAGCTCAGCCTGGGCCAGGTCCAGACACTATCCATGCAGGGAGGCATTTATGAGGATTACAGGCTGTCCCTGGCCAAGCCGAAGTTCTTGGGCTACATGTGCATTTTATGATTTCTTCCAGACTTGTTTTCTCCCAATAGCCTTTCAGATCTCACCTCTAGAAATGACTGGAAACCTGTGGGATTGTGGCCCAGTACAGGCACATCACCTGTAGAGCAGATCTGGAGAGGAAAGTCTTGCTACACACCCCAAAACCTCTCCAAGAGAGAAAGGGGAAACCAGATCAGGGCAATACTGAACTATCAGGTTAATACATCCTGAAAATGCCATTTATGGATTAAAAAGGTTTGTTTGTTTATTAACCAGCACACCTGGCCCTTTTATTAGTGCAGCACAAAGGTGGTTCTTAATGGCTAGCAAAAAAAATGGAGAAAAAATATCAACAGTGGACTGTGTACATGAAAATAAACCCTGATCTTCGGTTAGGGTGTGCATTCAAGCAAGCTCAGGGCATGGGTTTGACCTTCTCACTGGTCCCACCTGAACAGAAAGGACAGCAAATATTCAGCTTGAATTTCCTCTCACACCCATTTTCTGCCACCATAATTTCATTGGCACCAGTGTAAATCCTGTTTGCAAGGGTGGATGGAGAGGAGGACCAGATCTGTGGACTGGCAGGTGGGGACTCTTCCTCCTCAAGTCCCAGATCACTGAACATGCTGATCCTTACAGAAGGGCTGATGCATCACAGGCTCTTCCCCAGTCAAATTTTTGGAGTGTCCAATCTGTCCAAGGGGCTGGGGAGCGGAGGCTGAAGATAGCTGAGATTAGAGATGGTTGAAAGCTGGACTTTCCCTCCAGCTGAAATTCAACACATACTGTAAAACATATCCCTCTCTGAGACCTTAAATGAGAATCTCTAGCATGGTCCCTAAGAGAAGAAAATATAGGAAAAAATATTTTGAAATAAACAAAATACTTCATTTTAATTATCTGATAAATGATACTATCTGATAAATGAAACAGAGACTTATCCATGAGTGTTGATGATTTCTCTCATCTTTGCTAGATGTCAGCCAAATCAGTGTACACTCAAGTTTTACAGAATTTGAGCATTGGGAGAAAATTGTTGTGGGCCAAGGTTTTGAGAGCATTCCATCAAGCCCAGAAGTAGTTCTTGTCACTTGTTGAGTATCCCAGGTGTCCAAGATGTGGATCCCAGGTGTCTAAGATGCCTTGGCTCCCTAGCAGGGGTCTGAGACACCCTAGGACCCTCAGCAGGGGAGAGCTCTGCTGGGCAGAGTTTCCCTGGAGGCATCACTGATGGTGGCTGGGCTCACAGACAATGAGAAAGCAGGCTGGCTTCTTGCACACATAACCCTGTCAGTGTTTCATCCCTAGTTTTGTGTAGTCAGACACATTTCCACAAGACTTCATTTGTGACAAAATAGCATTTCTCAGTTAAAAAAAAAAAAAAGTCCACATAGAAGACCCACAAGCTTTCAGCTCTGGCTTTTTTCCTTGTTCCCATCTGCACACAAGGTTGATCCAGAGCAAGCCTCCTTTGCCTGAGTCAGTTGTACATTTCCTGCAATTATTGTTTGCCCGCTATCCTTCCTGTTACGAAAGGGAAGCTGGCAAGATAAATTTCTTGACGCTAGTCTACACTTGAAAGCACTGGCCCTATCCTAACCCCAGCAAGGAATGCGGAGGGACACTGCTGTCACCCGACACACCTCAGAGGGATCCCCAGGGGGTGAGACAGTGCTGCTGGCAGCAGGTGAAAGGAACGCATGTAGGGGGACTTTGTTGGATGGATGTGGCACATCCCATGTTTTCCCTCCTTTCCCCAGATCCCTTGCACAGTGGCTGGCTCAGCACACTGCTGGCTCATCCAAATCCACTGTCCTCATGGTCCCAGCACCATGACACAGAGGACAATATGACGTGGTGCTGCTGATACACCTGATGGAGTCTGTTGGTGTGTAGGCACGACCTTGGGAACTGCGTGGGCAAGCACCTCGAGCACAGACTTCATTAAACGTATTCCTCTGGCCCCGCTGATTGCATGAGGCTTGTGCTCCTGGGGTAGATGAGCAGGCTGTGGTCGCTGTGGGACCTCTCTCCACTGATACTGTCTGTTGCAGGATGTGTCCCAAAGGAAAAGCATCATTCCCCCTCCTGCTAGCCAGCACAGACCAGAGCTGCTTGCTGCTGGTGGGTTTTAGTCCTGCCAAGGATTGCACACTGCTGCCAGCCCATGCTTACCTGTTTATTCACGTCCAACTGCAAGGGGCCATGGGACATCACCGATCTGTGTACACTTGGCCACAACGTCCATTCCCATGGCCAAAACTCAAGGTTAGATGGGACAGGCACTGGTCCCCACTGCTTTCTGGGAATAACAGCTTTTTCTTTCTCCTTCTGTTTCAAAGCTTTAAAGTTGGACAGACGCTCCCTGTGGAGCACAGCCCAGCTTTTGCATTGGTTCTGCTTAAAAACACACATTGATCTAGCTCAAAATACCGACAAATCTGACCAGCCTGAGCTGCGTGCTCATGGGGCTGGCGGTTGCAGGTTGTCCGGTTCAGACTACAAAGGATGCTCGTAGGATGTCTCTAAGAGGCCTCAGATGAGCAAACTCTGTTTGTCTTATCTTGGGTAAACAGGTGATACTTTCTGATAAGCAGACATGATAGAAGCAGGAAGGAAAACCTGAGGTATGGTTGTCTACCAGCATTGCTCAGCCAAGCAAGAAAATAAATCTTGCCTTTTTATGTGGCTGGAAGGGCCAGGGAAGCCTTTCATCCAGCCTGCTCATTTTAGAGGGAAATGGTTCCAAGAATGCCATATTTACTTAGTATTAAATGCAGTCTTTGCTAAGCATTGAAAAAGATAGGTTTAGCTTTTGCTGTATTTGGATAGCGATAGCCTGTCTGTCCACTTTCATATTACAATTACTCAGACACAGAGTTTGCCCAAGCAACTCCAGTCAGCCTTCGGCATCCTTTCTAACTGGGGAAACTAAGGCATGGAGCGCTAAGCTATCAGCAATATTTAAAGTCTTTTGGGGGGAGAGCTCTTTGGAACAGCACAATCACCACTCAGTGCTTCCTGGACCCTCGCCCCACTTTTAAGAATAACTTTTAGCTGGTAAAAAGGTCCAGCAGAACTACCCGGCATGCTCCAGCTGCGCTGCCCTAGCAAAGCAGGAGATGGAGGAACGGGTTGAGCACTTGAGATGCCACCAGGCAGGGGACACTGACAGGACATGGCTAAGAGCAGGAGGGGAAGAGATGATCAGCTCTGTTCAAGTCCTCATGTGTCATATAAAGGAGAAGAAAAAAAGTCAGGTGAACTCACCCATAGGAATATTCCTATTTGAGCAGTTTCAGCAGAAAGTTTGTATCCTTCCCAGTTAAATATTTTATTTAGAGAGGAATTTTGCCCAGTCCTACCAAGAAGTCCTTGGTTTATGCGGACAAGCAAGAGGTTTGCATAGATACTTCTCATGTGATCTCAGGCACAGCACCAATGACTTTCTTTAGATGTGAAGGACAGATCCTTTTAAATCAGTTAATTGCTCCCCTTTGGAGCTGTGCAATTCCATTTTCCTCCCTAAGCAAACAAAAACACTACACGTTGTCAACCTAAGTGACTGCTTTGTACTGCAAATGAATTTTCCTTCAAGAAGGACCCTCTAACTCATCATGCACATGCGAAGTATTAAGGGAATTAATTAATGAACATATTGTTCATACTAGTCTTTGAGTGGTGCTTGCTCCCTGCTACCCAGGGCTGCTCCATTTGCCTCGTGCTTTTTGCAGCCACCAAGGAGCAGCTCTGGCTGTGCCTCCACACCTCATCCTGCTCCGTGGACGTAGTTCCTGGGGAGCTGCGGGCAGCTCAGCGCCACATTTCTGCTCCCAACGTGAGCAGGAACTGCACTTTGCCTGGTGCTGCAAGTCCATGAGCACCTTCAGGCACCTTTGGGACCCTGGGGACAGACAAGGTCCCTGTGGGAGTCATGCGGCTGGCCCGTGTTTATGCAGCAGCACAGCTGCACACGGGCTCTTGTGTTTAGGGAACAAAGTTCTCATTAATTTTATTAGTGCAGCAGCTCTTTGCATGCAAGAGCTAAAATTCCCTGTGCACCCACAGGGAGGGTGAGTTCCCCCAGGCTTTAGGGTAGCCAGCAGTTAATAGGATTTAATAGGCACCCACCAGAGGTGGGCTCAGCTGTGGGGGATCACTAAGAAACCACCCATCTTGAGTGCCCCCAGCCAGAAATCTGGGAGAATGAAACCAAACTGGGCACTGCTCCTCCGGTGCATTGGTAAGAATGAATCAGTTGATTTAACAAACAGTGGGTTTTCAAAGGAAGAAAAGAAAATTGTAGCAGGAAGACAATGAATAACACAGGATGTCTAATCACTTTTTCAAAGCTTGATTATAACTGGTTATTGTCCTTATCTCAGTGTTCCCAGGGAGGCAACTGCGAGATCAAAAATCTCTTGAAGTGAGAAGGTGCATTTCTAGTGCAACGAACTGCGCAGGTCTATGAGGACTAACGACGTAACAGCGTGCGGTGGCTTTGGGGCATGAGCAAGCTTCATGGGAGGGAAGGAGAGATCAAGCCAACATCTGCAGGGTGTCCCCTTAGAGAGGGATTAGTGGAGAAGACAACCCCTCCAAGCCGTTACACATCAGCTCTCCATCAGTGAGGGGCAATTCTGCCTCCTCTGCTGCCCACTCGGACTCCCCAGCTGGCAGCTGGAGATGGGCTTGGTCCAGCATGTTTGTTCCAGTCTGCTTAAAACAATCCTTGGTATTTATGGCTGGTTCAGGGCCAAAAATATGTCCAGCATCCAGTCAGCTGGCTTTTCTCAGAGCTACACAAATCAAACCAGCCTTTGAATTCCCCTCTGTTGAGGCAAACTGGAGGTCGAGCACTGGGATTTCCTTTGGTCCCACCGGTGAAGCTCTCATCCAGTTTCGCTCTTGCATCTGGCAGTTCTTAATGACTTCATATAGACCTGTATGCAAATCAACTTAATGAACTAGGGATGCTCTCAGGTGGGCGAGGGGAAGGCAGAGCATCAAGCCATTAGTGTGCTGTGGTCAGGCTTCAACACCAGTGTCAAAGGTAGCACAGCAGTCACCCAGTGCCAGCAGCAGCTGTAGATGTGAGACTCGGTGGATTAGACCGCTCTTTCCACGGCCCTACTGATCAGGGCTTGCTTCGTCAGTCTTTGCAATATAATCTAAATTGATCTATGAATAAACTTCAGAGCAAGGAGCCCCATGAGCCATGGGAAGCTTCTGCTCTGCAAGGAGCTCTGTGTTCCATGTGGGTGCTGCGTTTCTCCACTGATGGATGGAGGGGAGCAGGTAGATGCCCCTGGCAGCCCCCCATGCCCATAGGAATGTGAACATCCAGGGTAAACCTGAGCAGCTGGGCCAGGGTTATGTCTGCACTGGCCAGAGGCCTTCAAAAGCACCTCCCTAGCTCTCCTTTCTTCCCTATCAAAATGGCTGGTGCGGGTTTGCTGCAGGCCTGGAGATAGAGGCCAAGTTCAACCAAGAGTCCAGGTCCTCTGGCAAGTTGAGGTGATGAGGCAGGTCTGAGGTCAAGCTGTAAAGTCAGCCTGCAGGTCAGGGTCAGGACCAGGTGATGGTAACTGGGCTTAGATACAGACCAGTGCTCACCAGACAGGTCCATATGGACCAGGCAGGTCCAAACAATGGGAAACTGCCCACAGCTGTGCCATCTCCATTTGACCCCAAGTCCTGGTTACCAAACCACTAAAGGGAATGCATGAGAGTGCTGCCAGTACCTAATTTCCAGGCAGGGGAGATGCATACACAGTGGCATCCCCCTGTCACCAGACCCTGGGCACCCCTCAGTCACCTTCCTCCTGAGCTGGTAGGTTGTTTTGGATGAGAGCTCAGGCTCAGAGGAAGCCTTTCACAGCAACAAGCCTTCATTCACCACATACGCCTCCTCCTAAGTCACCACAAGTCCCACAGAAACCTTGTGCCCTTCCTCCCTCCTCCTAGATGTGACAAAAAGGAGCAACGTTTTCCTTTCTGTGGTGACAAAGGACCATTTCTGGCCACTTAGACCACCCTGGCCGCTCCCCATCTTGGGGACAGCCTGCCACCTTGTGTTGAAAGCTGAGGATTATCAGGGTGGTTTTGCTCAGGGCATTGAAAATGCCTCAGCCATTACTTACCCGTTGGCATTTAGGACTCCTAAAGTCCAGAAGAAATGAAGACCTTGAGAAGCTCAGCTCTATGGAGGAGTCAGAGATGCAACAGAAATCACCTCAGTGTCCCCAATCTGGGCTTTGGTGACACAGTAGCTTTTGGGTAGGTCATTACCTGGTGTTTCTCTCCCCAAGCAAGGGTGAGCATGTCCTTGGACCCCAGCAGCCATTTTGGACTGTCCCTTCTACTGTGGAGGATTTTGGTCCATTCAGGTTGTGGCATCCCCCTGCAACTGGATGTGACCTTTCTTGCCCTTGAGCCAGGTCCATGATTTGCAGCACCTATACCAAAAAGCCCATGAAAGCTCCATTGCTTCCCTTCTCTGAAGGCCCCAAGCATCACTGAGGTGCTCATGGGCATTGGAGACATGAATATGGGCTCCAGGTGCAACATGTGGGACATCAACAGCCACTGAGTGGTCGCTGGAGGCCAGGCCAGATGCTCAGGGCACCTCACACAGCCCTAAATACCTCTGTGAGTCAAGGACTCCAGGTCCTCACACACCTCAGGGGCTTCATCTCAAACTGGACCCTGCTTCACTTCCGCTTGGCTAATTTTACTTTCTCCACTCTTAACAAGCATGAAGTGTTCATTAGAAAGGATAGATGTTTATAGGGTGTGCAATTCTCTCCAGATTATTTTTTCATTTTTCTAAATCCTCCTAAGAGTGTGACAAATTCTTCTCATAAATCCTATTAGTGGTTAATGAACCCAGAGGGAGATGTGCCATCATCTTGTTGATCTCTGCTGTAGTTTTCTGCAGAGGTTCTCTTTTACCTCTCCTCCATCTTTCATAGTTTCTGTCATATTTCACTTTTCTTTGCCATCAGCTTTTCTTCCCTTATCTTGTTTTCCTCCTGTCCCTGTTCTTGCTGCAAGTGGTGTTACGCACCACACACGCCCCATTCATAGAACAGGCAAACAGCACACGCGTGATGTGCAGCTGCTATGCAGGATGGCAGATATGGATAAAACATTCACAAAACCCCCACATTTGCCCAGCTGTATTGACTGTTGCAGCTCCCAGCCAAGCGGTGATGGCAGCTGGGTTAGTTGTGACACCCCAGCAGAGGTGAGGGCAGCTGCCTTCACCCAGCTTTCACAGCAGACATGTAGGGACTGAGCCGGAAAATGGTCATGGGTCAGAGCCAGCTTAGAAATGGAGAAAAACATCATTTTTGTCTTCAAGATTTTGGATTTCACTTCTTACACAGACCTGGTTCCTCTTACTCTTGCACAGGCAAAGAGCTGCTCAGCTGAGAAAGGACGGGTTTCGAGTTATTAACTCACAAGCAATGCTTGACTTCAGCGATACCTATATGCTTACCCAGTGGGTGATGACTCGCCCAGTGTTCAGCACGAGCATGGCAAAAGTAGGTTTTTGGGACTAAGTGGAAGTACCAGCTGCTTCCTGAAATGTGTTGGACATTGCATGGTATGTCTTTGTTGCTGGTGTAAGCCGTTGGGGTCACAGTGAGATGGTGCAATTCTGCCTCGTGAGCGACCGCAGGCTGAGCAAGGCAAAGCTGTGCTGCTTTTTCTAAATTGTCCTTCTCTTTGTTTCTCCTGCGGCTGGGCCAGCTGAGAATTAGTCTGCAGGATTAGCTTTCCATGTACGCTGAGATGAACCAAAGGAGAGCTCAACTGCGATGATTTTTCCTTATTAGCAGCAGGCTGCGGACACAGTCTGGCAGCGTGGCACCCATTGAATTCTGCCCGGGTACTGAAGAGCCTCTTGGCAGCTCGGCTGGAGAATGACTTATGGGTTTGTTTACTTGGTAGGGCTCCGACTCATGTTCAGCACAGACCAAGCTGAGTCAAATTTTCACATTTTGCTAATACGGCATGTGCACATCAGGCATGAGGAAACATGCTAAAGCTGCAGAGACTCGGCCATGTGTGTGAGCTCCTTGGTTTCCTTCTTCCTGCATACCAGTGCTGGCCAAGGAGGAAGGTAAGGCTACGACAGACCCTACTGTCGGTTCAACCCTCGGCTGCTGACCTGCATCCAAGTGCAAAATTATGTGTAAGAAGATTAAATCATCTTCTAAAGAAGGTCTGAAATCCTTGCTTTTCCAGTAAACAAGCAGGTAGCTGTTTACCGGCATACCGTGAAACCCAGCCAAGAAATTGTGCAGAGTGCTAGCAACATCAAAAAATGACCCCACGTGTCCTCATAGGAGCAGGTCCTTTAATAAAATGAGGAACAAGTACAAGGCAACTTTCCAATTACTTTAACATGCATAAAAAATCAGATTGTGCCTGGTCACGGCTTTGTGATCTTTGAGTGGAATTGCTATTCAGTGCTGACTTGCTCTTGCATCTTTATTGCTTATTTAAAATGCGTCTCTGCTTGGACTGGAGTTTTGTAATAGTGGCACTTTGGGCTTCACATCTATTGCCTCGGAAAACATCACATTAAAACCTGTTCAGCTGTACAAATCCCAGCCCCGCAGACAGAATTCAAAACATCGCTGGCGCCTTCCTGGGTTCCCTGTAAAACGCCGACAAAGCCAACCCCAAATCTGCAGTAGCAATCACATCCTTGTCACTGCACCTCTCTTACCATGTGCTATGAAAGTGCCCTTCTGGCTTCTGCTTCGGCTTAATAACTTCAGTGCACATCATCAGATGTACTTCACCACTGAAATGCATTTTCCTCCGCTCCTCCACCAAAACGTATTTACCTCTGTTGTAGAGCACAGTATTAAATTATTAAGTAATTTACTGCCTACAGGAGTTGGGAATGGCATTGCTCGCATTAGGAGGTGCTGGGCTGCACAGGTATTGCAATAGTTAGGTTTAACTGATGCTGTCCTGCTCCCTATTCTAGTGATACCCAGAACTGCTGGGGGTTTTGTGACAAGTGTCTCCTGTCCCAGCTTTGTCCTTTTGCTGCATGGTGACCGGTCTCTGGTCAGATGTCCAAGAGCATCAAAATCTGTGAAATCTTTTGCTAAAATGTAACTTGGTTCATTGACACTATATAGTATCCCTGAAAAATGGGGGAAAATCTCTTTTTTCAGCCCTCGCTCACAACCAGTGCCATGCCTGGGGAGGCATCCAGTTAAAATCGACCCCCAGCCCCCTAAAATGGGGATTGGGGCAGAGCAACCTGCTCCCGCCTCCAGGTCCACCCCTGCCCCATGCCTTCTCACAGCTCTCATACTGGGAATCGCTGAGAGAAAACCCAGCTAAGTAGCACGCTTCCTCACACCAAATAGTTGCTTACACACCAAAAGAGGTCCCATGGAGGAGCTACCTGCCATGGCCACCTGGCTGCAATGGCTATGAGTTCCCCCGAAGTCTCATGAATGCACATGGTTCCCCTATAGCGCACAGTAGGAAATGGTCACACTTTTTTACTGAGAGAGACCAGCAAGTGAATTGCGTGGGTTTTTTCCTTTTGGTTAAATTTGTAGAAGGCTTTTTTTTCCCAAGTTCAGACCTATCCAAGTGTGGGGAGAGTCATTCCTGGAGGTAGATGAACATTGTCAAGTACTGGAACAGGCTGCCCAGGGAAGTGGTTGTGTCACTATCCCTGGAGGTGTTTAAAAGATGCATAGATGTGGTGTTTAGGGACATGGTCTAGTGATTGGACTTGGCAGTGCTAGGTTAACGGTTGGATTTGATGATCTTAAAGGTCCTTTCCAACCAAAATAATTCTATGATTCTGTGATTCTATCTCCTCAAGTGCTGTATGAAGATCCAGGGTTCTGAACTCACAGCTGTGAGTTCAGGTGCTGAGGGACCAAGAAACATCAAAGCTTTTTGAGCTGAGCCCTGCACAACACTTGCTGGTGTTGGCATTGAGGAACTGTGGCGGCTGGTGGTGGGCCTGGACAGCTGATGAGCTATTGGCCCAGAGCAGTCTGCAGATGACTGAGTGATCTATGGACCCTGTGGACAACAAAGCAGGACCTTGACAAGCTCAGGGATGGGAAGTCAAATCAGCCCTGCAGAGAAGCTAAAGGTCAATCCAACCCTAGCCTGCAAGACTGGACCAGTGGCACTGGGTAACCCTTCATCACTTTTCTAGGCCAAGGACAAAGAATGTGGCCAACCCCATCTAGGTTTTCCTTATTATCTCTCTCCCATCTGGACTTCGTTTTCCCACAATCTCTGGTTTTCCCCTTGGAAAGGCTTGTGCCTTTCCCTTTGGCAACCCTGTGGGATGGATCTGAACCCATGCAGAACCGTTGAATGTCATGGAGGTGGAGGTGGGCACCTCATCATGACTGGGCGTGAAATTGGACAGGGGAAGAGTCGGGCACTTGGCTGCTTCATGGTGTTGCACATCTTCTCTTCCAACCATGAGTGGTGATGTAGACCTGTGACATATTGGGGGAATATGGGAATTTTTTGAGCTCTTGAGGAGTATAGGTCACAGCTGGGCAACTCTTTCTTACAGATGAATGGACAATAGGGTGGATGTAAGAAGCAGTGGGTAAATGTTTCTGAGGCTATGGAAATCTAATAATCCTTGGTGTCCCTCACATCTATTATGTGCTTTGTGTTCTGGAAACAAGATCCAGATCCACAAAAATGTTTAGGAGCATCATTGCTATAGAGAGTCCTGACCTGTGTCAGCACCTATGGGTGTTTATGCCACCGGTAGGAGCTGGTGCCTGCAGATCTTTCATACATCTGGCTTCATGCTATTGTTTTGGCAGACATGCAAGGACCTGGCCCAGCTGGAAGAGAGCAAACACAAAACACACGATGTCCTGTGTGGGACCATTGGTTGGGAGGGGACGTTCTGCATCTCTGCCTCCAGCTCACTAAATCACATCACCCATGCCTGGAAAATGGCCTTCATTGGGCATGTTCTTGGCATCGTGCCTCCATGCACAGCAGTTTTTATGTTCTTGCTGAGACTCATGAGGCTGAGCTGTGTGTACTAGAGGCTGGCAAGAAAAATGCAGAACAGAAGAACCTCACAGTCTATATCAGGGTCTCCAGGGAACTGGGACCAACTCATGGCAGAAAGACACAGGGAAATAAAATCAGACAGTTATATAGATGCTGCTAGACCCAGCCCAGTGCAAACCAAACCTGAGCCCAGGTTTTCAGCGTCACCCTTCTCCCCCCAATATTTATTTATCAAGGAAAAAACCTACTGTTTTTCTCCCCTGGTTATAGTTGCAGGCAAATGAATGCAATTTTAAAGGATATCCAAACATTTAGTTTTGAAAATTTAGAAATGTCATGTGCATTTCAGCCTCTGTGTAGTCCACTATAGTGCACAACCTATAGCAAAGATGGGGTGGGGGGTTGGGAGCGGAGGAAAAAAAGGGGAATAAATTCATTGTAAAATGACCAATGTTTGCAAATCTTATTTGGAATCGTAAAGGCCGGATGATTCAACATTGACTGGACATTTTTCAGTGTTGTTGCAGCAGGAACAGGAGGACCAAGGCTAAGTGCAACACCTCTGGGTCCCACCAAGGCTTTCAATGCCATGCAAGAGTTGTCTGCCCATGATCAGCTTTTCAGGAGAAGCACTTTGAAGCCCACCAGTTTTTTGCTGTTTTGTTCTCATGGGGCTGCATTTCTGCAAACATAAGATTTGAGCCAGCCCTTGTTTTCTTTTTTTTCTTGCATTTGCTTTTCTAAAGTTAGCCTCCAGAGGGCGAAAACCCTTCAAAAAGACGCTGGGAAGAGCTCCAGCCAAGCTGGAGGTGATCTGCTTGAAAAACCGCAACAGAAAGACCCGTGATAAGGAATTCCCCCCTCAATTTTGCGTTTTTCAGCTAATTTTTGTGATGACGTCTCCAACCCCTAAGCCTGACCACTGCTGCGGAGGCCAAGGCGATGAGCTGAGTGAGAGAAGGGGAACATGAACTCCTGACTCAGGGCTTCCTGGAAAGCTTTTGAGATGATGAAATCAGCTGGTGCCTTATGTCAGGTGGGAAGTTTTTCATTGCCTTGCCCCGGGAGATGGTTCAGCAGCCAGAAATCCTGGGTGATGCAGGGAAGTCCCAATGCTGCCGATGAAGACGTTATCCTTCTTTTCAATACCATATACAAGCAGTTTCCTTGCAAAGTGCTTTAGGAAAGAAGGGGATCTGCCACTTGCCAGCTTCAGAAGGGGCAGAAAAGCCTGCCAGGTCAGAGCATCCTGCTGCTCTAACCCTAACCTGGAGCCCAATGTGATGTAGAAATGGGTCCCAGGACAGCAAGCGTTAAAGCAAGGGCTTGATGCTTTTGAGGAACACATACATTGCCACACATTGGAGAGTCCCAGTTCCTGGGAAATGTTGAGTATCTGCTCTGAAAAACAGGTCCTTTGCATATGTCTCCACAGGAAGTGGTAACGTAAGAACTGGTGGGAATATTATATTCATGGATGGAGAGGGTATTGCTGGGTCCCAGCTGAAGAAAAGTGTTTTAAGTGGGTATGGAGACAAGATGGAATGAGATAGGAGCAGTTTGGGGGTGAGGAGATGGGAAATGGGGCTGAGGAAGGTGACTGAAGGAGAAATGAGACTTCTGGGGACCTCTGTGTATGGAATATTTCAGTGTATATATGCATACATACCAACTATACTATTAGTATACTCAATCTATAAAGTATGATTCAATTCTATAGTATGTTTATGGTGAGATGGGAGGACAGAGGCTTGCCTCAGGCTCGCTGCTGGGCCATGGGAGGATGCTGCTGTCAGCTGGAGGGACCCAGCATCTCTACGTCCATCCTGGCAACATCACTGAAATAAGCTGGGTAATTAAATCATGAACTGCCACGTTTCTGTCAGACGTCATTACATAGCACCTGAGTTATTTTTCCGCTTGACCAATTGCCTGGATTCTACTGCGGCGATGCTAGATATCCCATCCCTGATGAAATCCCTGGAAATAGCCTCAAAGGGGACATTTGGTTAAGACTGGTGCTTTCTTCTGCAGCAATGGTGCTGTTGGGGTATAATCCTGGTGTGGATGTGATCCTGCCTTGTCTGGCATCACAGCTGTCACAGGTAGAAGGGGAGAAGTTTGGAGAAGGGATGTAGGCAAGATCAAACAGCTCCTGCAGTGAGTAGGTCATGGCTCCTTGTCTTTGAAAAGAGATGGTTGGAGGGGAAACACGAGGAGGCTTATGAAATGAGCAGGGGACAGGCTGTTCACTGCTTCATCCAACTAAAAAAAAAATCAATTAATTAAATAAGATAAGGGCATCAGCTGAGGTTGTCAGGCTCAAAACAAAGAAACAAGTCGGTGTTTGGTACAAGGCTTGGTTAAGCTGTGAAACTCCTTGCCAGAGCAAGCTTTGGGTGGTCCCAGGAGAGATGCCCATGGAGGGTGACCCAGCACGCTGCAGGCACTCCCCAAGCCACAAATGGTCAGAGACAGGAGGGTTTGCGGAGGAAATGCCGTTACCTCTTACTATGCCTTTCCCAGACATCTGCTTCTGGTGAGTGTCGGGGGCAGGACAGCGGGTGACTGGGACATGCTGGTGAGCTGGTACTGCAGTCCCGTCCCGTTCTCGTAACCCCTTCGACTGCTGCGAAGCAGCTGGGGCAGAGGCAGCCCTGCTCAGAGCCTTTGCAGGCTCACCTCGGTTGCGCTGTTTCTCGCTTTGCTTTTGTTGCGCAGGCGTTGGGTGGCTTGTGTCAGCACAGATGCTGTCCTTATGCCAGTCCAGTTGGAGAAACACCTGGAAACAAATCCCCCGCCTTCATCCGTCTGTTATACCAAGCTAAGGAGTCTTCCCTCTGCCTCAGCTGCCTCTTAGATCCAATAAATCCTGAATTGTTTTTTGCACGGTCCGGCATTAACAGCACAGATGGAGCAACTATACTGGAATATGCATGGCTTTTAGTTGAGAGGAATAAATTACAATGGTACACAGAGTCCTTTTTCTGTGGCTAGGTCCGGCATAAATATATCTTAAAAAAAAAAAAAAGACCGCCTTCTCCCTTTGTCTTCTTTCCCATCCGAAATAATCATCCTGGCCAAATGCTTCTGCAGAACTGTCTTGGGCTTGCCAAAGGGTTTTTAAAAGCTCTGTCTTTCAATTTTTCCTTTGCATGTATCTGACACTGAAGGCGCACGAGCACCGCAAAGCTCGTGTTTTTTTCATTGCCACTTTGCAGAGTGTTACTGTGTTCTGAAGCGGTTTGTACTGAAGAAAATCAACTGTCAAATACAGGGAGCGGCAACAAGCCTGTTGTCAGAGCAAACCCACCTTCACAGGATTTCCCAAATGTTTTGCCTTTATTCTGCATTTTGTGTAAATGTTCAACCTGCTCGTTTCATTTCCTTTTTCTTAGAAAAAATAAAGCAGACAAGGTTTGAAAGCAGAGAACATGCCGAATGCTTCAGAGAGGCTTTTCTAGCGATGCTTGTCAGATCCTTCACCTGGAGCTACTCGGCTTGACAGCCTGTGAAGTCCCATTTTTTTAACCAAAGCCCTGAAAACATGATATTCTGCTTTAACTACCCCGACCTTTTAAACTACTCTAACCCTTTATAGCTGTTTAAGCTGCTTAAGATTCAGCCACAATTCAGATGCTAAAGTGTTGCAGAATAGCCAAATGCTATAAACTCTCCTGGCTTTGAAATGATCTCAAAATTGAAAATGTTTCAACTGGTAGTATTTAAATATTCATTGCTCTAAATCTAAGAAATTTGTTCTAAATAGGATTGAATTATGAGTCTCAAAGAGATTTGCAGTACAAAGCCCCATTTGCAGGGAACCTGAGTAGCAGTTTTAAAGTTATTAACTTCTGCAGTTAGGAAATTCCTCCTTAAGTGGCATCTTTAACAAATGCTTCATGAAATTGCCTTCACCCATCAAAAAAAATACAGATGCAATTAATTTGTCTTGAATTTTAAACCTCATTGACATCAACAAAATGAGCTGTATTTTATCTCCCTGGCTCTCACTACCCAAGCTGCATGCAAAATCTGGCGGTGACATAAAATCGGTACGGCTCGCTGTTTTCGTGCCCATTTGCTCAGATTCATTAAGCCATTTGTGATGGGGATGTGCAATCATCGCACACGCAGGCAGGCACAAACCCAAACCATTGCTGGGGTGAGATGGAGCAAGCCCAATCCCAGGCGCAAAGTGGGTTGTTTTTAAGTTACAAGCACCACGTGGGCCACCCTTTAAAATTGCCAACAGCCCAGCAGTTATGTACATCAATATGATGCCGTGCTGGTGGGATTGTGCCAGTTTTCAGCCTGTTGTCGCAGGGGTCAGAGGAGAAAACACCAGCCCAGGTGAGGAGCAGATAGTTCCAGTGCACAACAAGATGCAAAGTGTTTGTGGCCAAGTTTTTTTTCCTGTCGAAAGAACAGGATGTGATTTTCATGGCTGAAATAGGGCACGACCTTGTTGGGTCACCTCTCCCGCCTCCGCCTGACCATGGAAATGAGTTAAATATCAAACTCTTCAGATGAACTGATTAACCAGCTCCAACGCTGCTGAGAGCTGCTGGGGTGGAAGCAGTGGAAAAATGCGCAGGTGTGGGATGCGATGCAGAGATGTGCTGGGCATTGAACTCATCTGAAATGCCCTCTGAAACCCAGTGGGGACCCAGGTCTACAAGGTGGGGGCTGGTGGAGACCCTGCTCGCTGCAGCAATGGTGACCAGGAGAGACACATTGTGCTTGATGGTACTTCCCCTGCACCATCTCTGCAGGTGATAGCAGGTGCAGGTCCTTGGCATGGGACTTGAGCACCTACATCCCATGAGGAGATCCTGCAAGTCCCGCTCACCCCTTTGATCAGAAATCATAGAATCATAGAATGGGTTGGGTTGGGAGGGACCTTTAAAGGTCATCTAGTCCAAGCCCTCTGCAGTGAGCAAGGACACCTTCAACTAGACCAGGTTGCTCAAAGCCCTGTCCAACCTGACCTTGAATGTTTCCAGGGATGGGGCATCTACAGCCTTTATAGTTAACCTCTTCCACTGTTTCACACCCTCATCATAAAGAATTTCTTCCTTACATCTAGTTTGAATCTACCCTCTTTCAGTTTAAAAACATTACCCCTTGTCCTATCTCAACAGACCCTACTAAATAGGACCACTTAATCTCTTCAAACTCCAGCCTGGAATTGGTGACCAGGCTGGCACTGGTCGTGGCAGTGTTGGGCTTTACATATTGGGGCACAGGGACCATCCCTGGCCTTTAACGAAGAATTTCAGGTGCTTTAGTGGTGTCAGTCACAGAGGTTTCCCAGAGCTTGAGGATGGGGGGGGTCTATGGGGTGCTGTGGTGAGGATTACATTAAATAAGATTTTAATGTGATAATGCCAGCTTGCTAAAAGCTCCAAAAACGAGAAAGCAGAGGGAAATCACTGCTTACTCTCGTCAAAATATGCATTTCTTCTTATCTTCAGAAAAATGTCTCCTCCGGAAGGAAATGGCTGCACATTTAGAGACTGGCGGTGGTAAGACACCAGCATTTCAGTGTTGAAAATTACACCTTGTGTTTTTTAACAGAGCCTTGGGGAGCGACATGAATAAATGGTGCAGAGGACAGGTGCTGCAAGCCTTAATGTCACACTCTGGCCACTTCCCTCCATCCCACTGGAGCTCCTGGGGGGAGCATCTGGCCTTCCTCCAAAAACCACGTGCAATTTATTGCTCCGATATTAAAGACCGTACTATGAGCCCAAACACCACCCTTGGAGCAGCAGGGTGTAAATCCATGCTGCCTGCCATGGATCTGCCACCACATCAGGGCAGCTCTTGGTGGGCATCATGCTGTCCCCTTCAGCCTGGAGGAGGTCTGGGCCAGGCAGCACTCATGCCTCTTGCAGCCTCGTCTAAGAAATACTAATTGTGCTGCGCTTGGCTTGAGCCTCGGCTCTATAATTAGCAGTGCTGTGTCAGTGTGCGTTGATGCTGCAGCGTTAATTGCTCAGCTTGTTTTCCAGGAGCTGCTGGGACTCCAGAAAAGTGAGGGGTTATTTGGGGTGACTTGTCCGTTGTGCGGTTTCCCCGGGTCCGTCCATCCCTGCTGAGCACGGGTTTCCCCGCCTGGTAACGGCAGTGCTGGATTTTTACAGCGACTGACCAGTCTGACTAGTGGGCTTCTCTGGGAGACCCCAGTGGGTGGCACTTGAGAAAGGAGCTGGGACCCGGCCTGGGGACCCAGCCCCAGGGCAACACTGAGTGCCAGGGTGGCGTTAGAGGGGTTAACTCCAAAGGAAGGGTGTGCTGCCCTCAGGGGGAATTGTTTTTACCCCTGCAAACCCAAACTAGAGGGTTGAGTCCCTCTCAGCTATTGTATGCTGGGACAAGCATCCTGAAATCCATGAAGCTGAATGCTATTTCAGGACGCAAGCCAGCTGCTGCATCACTGCTTCTTCCACAGATACATGTGTATTCATTTCAAATCTGGCGTGCCATCCTCGTTCGGTTCCTCCAGAGGGGTTTCAAACAGCTCAGGATGTCAGGGTCAGACCGAGACCTGCATGGCCATCCATGGCAGCAAAGCACTGTTGGCATAATTCATCCACAGAGATGATGTACACGAGTGCATCACCTGGAGGTGGATGCAGGAAAACAGCCCCCCTGGCCCTTCCCACCCCACATCTTTCCACACTGAGGTCCTCCAGGGATGCAGCTGTAGGACACAGAGCAACAAAACAAAGGGAGTGCGAAAGGACAGTAAAGAAGAGGGGGACATTCAGTATGAGGTGCAGAAAACCCAGGTTACTTTTACTTTTCCCAACAAAACTGTTTGTTTGTTTGTGTTGGTTGTTTTTTTTTTCCAGTGCAGAATTACTCGGGTCATCAAGGGACACGTTGAACTTCTTCCATAGCATGTGTCCATGCTTGTGAGTTCAAAGTTTGTATCTGCCAGTGCCCTGCCAGGATTTGGTCCCTGCCGGACCAGCTTTTATTTCCCTGCCAGACCAGAAAACCTTGTGGGTTCATCCCTTTGGCACTTCATCCTGCATGCTCATGGCACAACCAAGTAGCTGCAGTTACTGAGCGAGTGTCACCCCCAATTTATGTTACCGTAGATGGCAGAAGAGCCAGGACTATTACATGTTTATTATATTAGTGGTCCTATTTCTAGGCTAACAGCAAGACCAAGGCGGGTTTTGCAGAAGCCTGTGCGCTTTATCCCAGGAACAAATCCTGACTCAGCCTGTTACATAAATTATTTATCACAATCACAGAACATTAGAGGAGAGGAAGACTGAATTAATCTGGACAAGGAGGTTGATGCCAGTGAAGTGAAAGTGTAAGCAAATGCAGGGCTGTGATGAAGGCTTCTGATTTCAAAAAGGAAAAAAAAAACCTCACAAACTGACCATTGACAGAGCCTGGCTGCAAATACCACCAGCATGAGGACCATCTCTGGCACAGTTTTGGCCCAGGAGAGCTCACGCCCTCCCAAAGATCTCCTGTGCGCTGCTCAGGGAGGGGGACAGAGCCATCATCCCGTCCCTGAGGGAATTTGGATGGAGAAACTCCATGTGAGAGTTAACATTTCAGATGGGGGTCACACTGTACCGGCTGGCTCTGGCGGTATCACATTTATTGTCATCTCAAGGATATTAGGAATAAGCAACAAGTCTATAAAGAATTAGTCACCAGGGGTTCACAGCAGCGAGGGTCCTCCCTTGGATGTCCACAGTGGAAGGGCAGAGGGGAGCAGCCAAGAGTCAAGCTTGTCAAATGGCAAAGAGAGCTGCAAGGAGGAAGACCCACCATGCCATGCATGGAGCTGGAGATGAACCGAGGTGCAGCCCTGAAACGGGCAGGCACTCAACAAAGATTTACCTTCTTAAACTGCCATTAATTGCTCCAAGTCAGGCAAAAGGAGGAAGGAAAGTTGGAGGGAAATTACAAGGAGAAGATGCCCAGGGTCAGTGCAGAGATGGGTGTTACTTCACCTTTCAGTAGAGACGTGCTGATGGGACGGGGCTATCTCCAGGCACTGGATGCACTGAGGGGGACCCTGAGGTCCAGAGCAGCAGTAGCACCAGCCACAGCCCTGGTTTCCCACACCACAGCTGGGCTGAACTGGACGGGGTCTGATGGGGAAGGATGGACTTGCTTACCCAAGGAAAAGGCAGCCTGGCTCATAGCTTCTGCTGGGTTTAGCTGTGGCAGGTGGGGAGATGACTGACTCCTCCTCCCCACCTCTGCTACAGGGGTGAAAATGTCTGGAGGTGGAGTGCAGATGCTTAGGGATGGAAAGCCCTTAAATGACCAGATATGAGTCAAAGACCTGAGAAAACCTGACTTCTTGAGCCCAGAAGAAAGAAAAGAGGGAATAGGATGATGGTCTTCAAATACCTCCAGGAGGGTGCCAAGGGGCAGGCAGGGAAGGATAAACATCAAGCAGGGAAAATATTTAATTTAGCTAAAGGACCGTATTGACACAAGAGCAAAACAGGATTATCTGTCAATGGATATATTTAATTAGAGGAAACGTCTCAGCTATTAGAGCAGAAGAAAGTAGACATGAGAAAAAAAAAAAAAGGAAATCTGTTTTCAAGATTAAATTTCATTTCAAAAAAGGAAATTTTATAAGATAGCAACAGCAAGGGTGGGGGAAAGGGTTGATGCCCCATCCTGACACCTCCTGACTGCATCTGGGCAGGTTAATTAATCTTTACTGTCCAGATTATTGAATTTTTCAGATGGTCCCTGGTCTGACTTTGACCCAGGCCAACTCGCAGGGCCCATCTGAGGTGGGGATGGTGTGTGGATGCTCCTTCTCTGCAGTGGGGTTTGAAGGTGGCCCCTGTCTTGGAGGCTGGCAGAGCACCAGTCCGTCATCTTCCCATTGCTGCCAGTCGCTGCTCCTCCATTCTTCATCCTCCTGCTGCAGAAATAATGGCCAAATGCAGGGGGGATGGTCCTTGGGAAAGGAAGAGAAGGAGAAAAAACACAAAAGGAGGAAAAAATTGCTATTACTCAGCTGAAATCTTTATTTACTATGTTGCATTTCAAAAGCTTTAATTCCCTTCCCACCTTTGAGAAAACCTGATGAGAAGGTTTTTGCTGCTCATAGCCAGCTGTGATTTCCAGGTGTGAATCCCCCCAGCCACACTGAATTGCTTTGCTCGCAAAGCCAAGAGCTCTGCTCACCAATTTTGGGTCTTCCGTCAACAGCTGTACAGGCATCACTCCATGCACCTTGTGCGGGGCAGGGTGAGGGAGCATCTCTCCGAGGAGATGGGACAGGCCAGGGCAAAAAGCAAGGTTGAGTGGTTTTCTCTGGGGGAAACAGGGACGGAGGATGGAGGACCCTTGGCTCAGCTCCAGAGCTGAACCTTCCTCCCAGCTGCACTTGGCGAGATGGGGCAAGAAGGCAGCAGATGGTCTAACCAGGGAGCCAGCGCAGCCGTGCATTTATTTCCAGCTCAAAAACTACTTTAATGGGCAAATTACTTAATGGAAAACACAGTTTGGGAATACTGCCTTCAACCCTCCCTCCTGTTTGCTGGGGCTCAGCGCTTCAACCCCCAAATCTTATCCATACGCTCCTCGAGGGAGGCTGGTGTGGGGTCTGATGGGGCCAGACTTTTCTCTGAATTTCACCCTGGGTTTTTTTTCTGATCAGTTTGTTGACAGGGAGTTTCATTGCCATGTTTCACTTTTCCCACCTGTAACATGACAATAACGCTGCCAGCCTCCGCTATAACACCCTCAAAGCTCCGCTCACTGGGAGAGCTGCAAGACAACTAGTTATTCTTATAATAAATTAGTATTATCAGTAAAAGAAAAGAAGCGGTTACCATGAAAAATGCTCATCAGCTCATCGAAGCACCCTGGAAGATCAATCTAATCCTCACAAAGTATTAAGCTGGAAAGATCTGAGCTGCCAGAAACGAAGTCAGGCAGATTAATGTCCTGTCCACAGTCCTGCCTTCCCGCTGAGCCTGACAGGTCTTGGCAAAAGCTCCTGTGCCCAGAAATTTATTTTGAGACTAGCATGCTTGCAGAGTAACTCATTCCCTTCAAATTAAATGAAAACAAATTTAATCTCATCCGTAGTGGGAAGGGAGCAGACAGGTGAAGCTGGCGTTGCAGCCAAGAGGTTTCTGCAGGGCCTGGAGCAGAAACGGGGTAGCAGGAGCAAAGAGGTGGAAGGGGGTGTTGGCTTGGCTCCACCGAGCACTGCAAAGCTCAGGGCTTTGGGGTACGGTGTAACAACCGTGGGCTGCCAGGAACGCACACAGTCGCCAAAACAGGCAGGTCACCCGTCCGCTCCCCCCCCCCGCCAGGCCCCTCTGTTCCCAACCAGCCCAGCACGAAAGCAGGCAGGGAGCTGCAGTTTGGGCGAGTTAAACCGGCTCAACCAGAGGCGCGATGGGCACAAGAACTGGTGCAAGAGGGAAGGCCGAGTCCTTCAGCTGGGACAGAGGTGGAGGGGGAGGCAGAGCAGACCTTCCGCAGGCTGAATACCTTCACAGCTCTGCAGCTAACAGCCCGTGCGAGATGGCAGAAGGGTACTCCACAGGGTCTACATAAGGCCAGCTGGCATGGTTTGGCCGTGTCCGTGCCATTTGACCCTCTTAGTCATCCTAGGCCAGGTGGCCACATCCAGGCTGCTGTTGGCAGTAGTCTGTGGCCAGAGAGAGCTCCAGCACCGTGCTTGGGAACTTAGGGCCTCCTTACAGTTTAATAAAGACCCCAAACTGCTGAGGGACAACCTCAACCACCGCCAAACCTGCTATTGCAGAGGAAAGGAAGAAAACAAGACAACATGACTGATTTTTACAGTGAAACAGAAGTCTTTCATCTTGGACACAAGGTGTTTTGAGGTTAGGGATGGGGTGAGCTGAGGAATGATGATGTTTCCAACAATAAAAAGGGCGTTTTCCCCTCCTGGTGCTGAAGCTGGATCCGTGGACCTGCAAGGGTAGAATATTGCCAGAGGAAAACAAGAGGATGCCAGGCCTGGACATTATTGAATCATCCCCTTTGGGTGAAGGAGGACCTAAATATACAACTCCCCCATCCTTCCCTGTGGTCTAACCACCTGCTTTTTATACAAAAATTTGGGCAGGAGCCCTGCCTGGCTCAGCTCCCCACCAAGACCTGCGACAGCTGACCAAGAAGGTCCTGCCTGTGCAGGGCAGCTTATTCCCAAAGTTAGGACTGAAAAGGGTCAATCCTAGGGCTCTTCTCCACCTCCACACCTTTCCCAGCCATTCCCAGGGTGAGCTCCCCGGGTTAGGGACTCGCACGCATCTGGGGAAGAAAAACCCAAAGGGAAAGTGCTTTAATTTGTCCATTTGTGTCTGTAAATCACCCCCTGTGAGTTTATGTGGGAATTAGCAAGGTTTCAGTCATGCCCTAAGCAAGAGATTTCCTTCTTTAGCATCTGGAAAATAATAATGACCAAAAAAAAATAAAATTAAAAAGAAACTAAAAAAAACCCCAAACCTTCACAGGGTTGCAACATTTTATAAACTTATAAATGCTTTTTCTCAAAAATAAATCAGAGGAAAGAGTAAATTCTGATTTTGAGGTGGGTTAATCGCACAGCCAGAGCAAGTCTGAGAAAGAGAAAGAGGAACATCTCTAACGTCTCTTAAGTGACTTCAGAGCCAGATAATCCAAGAGCATTTTAGGTGCCTAAAGAACAGGGATGAGAACCTTGCCTGGCTGTAACAGCACCTAAATCTGAAGAAAGGTTGGTGCAAGTTGAGGAAACCCCACAAAGACCCTGCTGGAGCTGCTGGCCAGCATCTTCATCAACAGCTGATCCAGCTTTATTCAGATGCTTCTGGTTTGATTTTGGGTTTTTCCCTCCCCCCCTTTTTCTGGATTACATTGGTTAAGAAAATGCTTGAGAAGAGGAGGGAAACTGGAAGGCAAGAATTAAATTACAGCAGTAGGAAGGAAACTGTAAACCTCATAAATGCTCACATGGTGAAGCAGCAGCCGTGTCCTAAGGGCTGGTTTGATAAACGTGTTCGGGGGTGCCACCACAGGGCTTGTACTCGATGCATACGCTGATGATGGCCCCTCTTATTTCTCCTCCATCTTCCTCTTTCCTACCAGTTGCCCTGGAAACTTCCTCGTTGTGATACTCACAGGAGCAAAGTCCGAGAGAAGAAAACCCAGCTGCAAAGCCTTCATGGCTTAAAGCTCATGGCCAAGCAATGCCAGAGGAGGATTTCTGTGTAAGCAGTCCCTGTGCTGACGTGCCCCTCTCCCACGCACGGCACAGCTTGGCCCCGCAGCCCCAGGAACAGGCACGGACACACTCCATCCCCCCAATAATGCCGCATCCCACGCCGAGCCCACGGGGTATCCTTGGGCAGCATCGGCAAAGATCTCCCTGTAGGTTATTCACACAAAGGCTGCACAGATGTTTCCTCCTACACGGAGACCGTGTTGCAATTAAGCTGACGTAATGCCAGCAGCCATGCCGGAGGGTTACAATTAATTCCCCATTAGGATAAATTCCAATTGGACTGAGGTAGGAGGAAAGGGCACCAGATACTGTGTTCTTCTGCAGGGAACACCTACAATTCATGGGGGGGGGGGGGAGAGAATAAAAGAAAATAATCCCAAACCTCATTTGCACTGGAGGCATTAAAAGACCCTGGAACAGCAGAGCCATGCAGTCCGGAGGATGCCAGGCCATTCTGGAAGGATCTCCGGAGGGTTTTGTCCCAGCAAACACTGTGACCTTGGGGGGACATGCAATTTTCATGCCTCGTATCCAAGCCCACAGCAAGCAGGACTGCAGCGGCTGATGTTTTGTGTGGCCTAAATGGGAAATTTTGGTCTCTGCCCTGATGCAAGATGCCCACAGCAGACAGAGCAGGGGAGCACAACTGCACTCTCGTCTTGCTTTCCATCTCCTTTGGTTTAACAGGCTCCACCATCCAGGACTGCCACCCCAGCACCCAGTTCCCCCTCCTCCTGGCTGTTCCTAGGTGGAGGGCAGCACACAAGGGGCAAACACCACGACTGAGTGAGCAATTCCAGGCAAGGGGCAAAGCCAAGCCACACACTTCAAACCTGCACCTCTCACCTACAATGCAAACCTGAGAGTACTTTTTTTAAAAGCATATTTTGCATAGAATTAAAAATGCATTTTTATGCATAGATTTCTGGAATGCAGTGATGATAACTTCCTTCTCCAAGTGATAGAGGAGCCAACAAGGAGAGGTGCCATGCTGGACCTTGTTCTCACCAACAAGGAGGGGTTGGTGGGGAATGTGAAGCTCGTGGGGAGCCTTGGCTGCAGCGACCATGAAATGGTGGAGTTCAAGATCCTCAGGGCAGCGAGGAGGATGCACAGCAAGCTCACTACCCTGGACTTCAGGAGAGCAGACTTTGGCCTCTTCAGGGACCTGCTTGGTAGAGCACCATGGGACAAAGCCCTGGAAGGAAGAGGGGCCCAAGACAGCTGGTTAGTATTCCAGGGTCACCTCCTCTGAGCTCAGGAGCAATGCAACCCAACAAAGACGAAGTCAGGCAAAAATGCTTGGAGGCCCCCATGGATGAACAAGGAACTCCTGGACAAACTCAGAAAAGGAAGCCTACAGAGGGTGGAAGCAAAGACAGATAACCTTTGAGGAATACAGAGAAACTGTCCAAGCAGCCAGAAAAGTCAAGGGCAACTAGAAAAGCTTCTATAGATGATCAGGTTTGAGAGTATCTAAGGAATCTGAAGGTGCAACAAGCCCATGAGACCTGATGAGCTGCATCCACTGGTTCTAAGGGAACTGGTGGATGAAGTTGCTAAGCCACTATCCATCATATTTGAGAAGCCACGGCAGTCCAGCGAAGTTCCCACTGACCAGAAAAGGGGAAACATAACCCCCATTTTTAAAAAGGGAAAAAAGAAATCTGGAAACTACAGGCCAGTCAGTCTCACCTCTATGCCTAGCAAGATCATGGAGCAGATCCTCCTGGAAACTAAGGCACATGGAAAATAAGGAGGTGATTGGTGACAGCCAACATGGCTTCACTGAGGGAAAATTGTGCCTGACAAATTTGGTAGCCTTCTACAACAGGCTTACAGCATTGGTGGATAAGGGAAGAGCAACTGATGTCATCTACATGGACTTGTGCAAAGCATTTGACACTGCTGCACAACAGCCTTGTCTCTAAAATGGAGAGACATGGATTTGACAGATGAACCACTTGGTGGATAAGGAATTGGTTGGATGGCCACACTCAAAGAGTTGCAGTCAATGGCTCCATGTCCAAGTGGAGATGAGTGGTGTTCCTCAGGGGTCAGTACTGGGACCGTCACTATTCAGTATCTTTGTTGGCAACATGGACAGTGGGATTGAGTGCACCCTCAGAAAATTTGTCAGCGACACCAAGCTGTGTGGTGTGGTCAACATGCCAGAGAGAAGGGATGCCATCCAGAAGGACCTGGACAGGCTGGAGAGGTGGGCCCATGCGAACCTCATGAATTTCAACATGGCCAAGAGCAAGGTTCTGCGCATGGGTCGGCACAATCCCAATCACAACTGCAGTCTGGGTGGAGAATGGATTGAGGACAGCCCTGAGGAGAAGGGCTTGGGGGTGTTCGTGGATGAGAAGCTCAACATGAGCCGGCAGTGTGTGCTTGCAGCCCAGAAAGCCAACCGTGTCCTGGGCTGTATCAAAACCAGCATGACCAGCAGGTCGAGGGAGGTGATCCTGCCCCTCTCCTCCACTCTCATGAGACCCCACCTGCAGTACTGCATCCAGCTCTGGGGGCCCCAATACAAGACAGACATGGACAGACATGGAGTGAGTCTAGAGGAGGCCACAAAGATGATCAGAGGGCTGGAGCACCTCTGCTATGAAGACAGGCTGAGAGAGTTGGGGTTGTACAGCCTAGAGAAGAGAAGGCTCTGGGGAGACCTTATAGCACCTTCCAGTACCTGAAGAGGCCTTATAAGAAAGATGTAGAGACACTTTTTACCAGGGCCTGTAGCAACAGGACATGGGACAAGTTTCAAACTGAAAGAGGGTCATTTAGATTGGACAGAAGGAAGAAATTCTTCCCTATGAGGGTGGTGAGGCACTGGCACAGGTTGCCCAGAGAAGCTGTGGCTGCCCCATCCCTGGCAGTGTTCAAGGCCAGGTTGGATGGGGCTTTGGGCAACCTGGTCTAGTGGAGGGTGTCCCTGTCCATGGCAGGGGGGTTGGACTAGATGATCTTTAAAAGGTCCCTTCCAACCCAAACCATTCTATGATTCTACAATTTATCAAGGTCCTTAATATTTACAGCTTTGCCTTGCTAAACCCATTTAGCCAAAAACTTCACCCATTTTGAGTTGCACACAACGGGTGTTGCAGCATGCCAGGTTCGTGCATCACCCTTGATGCCTCAAGCCACGTACGAGGACAAGGACAGTCTCTCCCACCGTGGAGTTATGCCTCCAGATCATGAACCCATCAATAACCGATTTATTTTCTTAAGGCGTAAGAGAGCTGGCTCAGAGGAAGGGTGGGAGCGCTGGGCTTGCAGCTCCTCACACCTCCCACACCGCCAGGAAATACCCTGCCTCTATGTGCAGCTCAGCTGCTCTCAGACATTTCCCCTGCACACCCCCAGAAATATAAAATATTTATATATTATATACATATAATTTTATTTTAAAATATAATATAAAAACTATTTATATCATATATATGAATATATTTGCATATATTAAATATATAAAATAAATAAATATATTGCACACACATATACATATAGCAAAGGGCTGCTTAGCGGTCCCAGCTAGGAAACAGGAAATGGAGGAGTCGAGGACAAAACCAACATCCAGGTGCAAGCGAAGGAGGGAGCAATGCTCGAAGTGTGCACAGCACAGATGGAGCCAAGGATTGCCCAAGTCTTCGTCTGTCCCACGACCTGCCACCACGATGAGTTAAACGTGTCCCAACAGCCCAGGGACCCACCTGCGTCCACTTTTACAGCTCCCTCGTGCCCCTCGGCATCTCCTGGCCAAGGCACCTCCATGACACGCCTTCTTCGTGGTGTTTCTTCACCTGGTTGCTAAATCCTGTTCCTAGGACCTTTTCTGTTTGGTTGGTTGTGGTTTTCTTTCGGGTTTTTTTTGGCTGTACCTTCAAACCCCATCAGACAATGTGCCAGGACGGAAAGCAGAGCTGCGGGACAGTGGTGCCCTGGGAGGGTGGCTCTGATGGCTCCAGCATTTCCAACCTGTGGGTTTAGCTGGGAGCACCTGGACCATCAGAAAAAGACAAATCTCCCCAGTTTCCCAGCCGGACTCACTCCAAGAACCTGCTAAGTATAATTTAAAGCCAGCAGTTCGTGCTTGCCTGGAGCTATTGATCGAGCCCACGATCACACGCCTTCCTTCCCCTTGCCAATTCTTGCCCAGGCGGATCGACAGCACCCACCACCGCTCCCAACACGGAGATAAAAAACCCCACGTGCAAACGGGGTGGTACTGGGCTCCACCTCAAAATACCGCTTTTAGCAACGTGGTGTATGCCTGGCACGCTCACTATTTCTTCCTGATGCTTCCAAGACATGTCGCAGCCACCGAGAGCGCTCAATGCTTCATTGCCAGCGAGGGAAAACCCCACCCCTGCGCTCCCAAGAAAGGCGCTTGCTATTTCGCTCTGTATTTCATCTGTCCGTGTGTTGAAAAGTTTTAATCCTGTACCTATGTATAGTCTCTAACAGCAATTTTCAATGCCAGGCAGAAAGACAACACAGTACCCTTGTTAACGGAAGATGCTCTGGAGCTAAGAATACAAAATGACAGTATTACAAACCAGAAGCGTTTCTCCCATTAAGGTTTCCATTTGTAGACAGAGTAACAGGGGATGAGTTATTTGGAAGCAGAGATTTTAAGGACACCGGTAACGTAACAGGGCAAGAGAAACGCTGTGACTGCAAGACCATCGCTCAGGAGTGACTCAGCACAGCAGCTGCATCCTGGAAAATTAATACTTCAGCCCCCCCAAAATGCCTGCAAAGCCTTTCAGAGCTCGCAAAAAACAACCCTGGAAGCCCCATCAGCCATCTGATCTGCTCACCGCTGCGGGGATTCACACCAGCCCACCCCAGCTCAGCACAGGGACCTGCCCCACGGGGAAGCATCCACCCCCCGGCTGCAGAGAGCTCCGGCAGCGACCGTGGGGACTCAGGGCAGTGTTGTCACCAGAAAGCAATCACATTGTGGCCTCGAAGCTAAAGGACACAACCCCATCACTACCCCCAAACCCCAAAGTCTCCCTCGTCACCCCCCCACCGGCACCCTGAGCAGCCCCCGCTCCGACCGAGGTGTCCCCGAGCAGAGGCCGGTGTTAAGGAGGTTAACACAGAATCATGTCAAGTAACAAACACCTAGTATTTATTAATAAATTAGTACACTGGAAGGCAATTTTTCAATTCATTCCCCTCTTCCCCCACTCCCACCCCTTCCCACGGGGGGCACACGCCACCCTCATGATTTCTTCAAATTGAGCATAGTACAGACTGTTCGTTACGGGAGCGTAATAGTTGCAAATATAATCAGACAGACTTCTTACGATGCAGCTTCCCCCTCCATCCCCCCCCCCTTTTTTTTTTCCTTAATAAAAAGTGAAGTGTGATTTGAAGAGACTATTAAGACCAGGTAAGGTCTTTAGAGAACCTATCGGCCACGTCTGTATAAAAAAAAACAAGAGACACGAGTGTAAAAGCATAGCTTGGTTTAAGTCTTACACCACGAGGAGAGCAGGACCACCGGTGGCCGCCTTCGCCTCCCCACATCCAGCACCGGCTCCCTTCGGGGCCCCACCGTTCCCGCAAGCGGCAAGGCAAGATAACTCCTTACATTCGGCTGAAGGCAAAAAGGACCTTTTCATCGCCTCGAAGGTTGGTGGGACTGACCCTTTTCTTTGCGGTTAAAGCGCTTCTGCTTTAGCTTACAGGAGGGCGATGCATTGTCCGAGTGAAAACCATACAATAAATAACCGTGCTAGTAAAATCTCAGCAATGGATATGAGCTATACAATAGTACATTAAAAAAAAATGTCAGCTCAGGTGGAAAGCTTAGCTGTGTTAAGAGATGGTAACCAGCAACGATTGGGGTTGGGGTATTTTTTGCGTGTTTTTGCCACTTACCGCTCCAAGGCGAAGGGAGGTGGTGGGAGACGGTCACTCCGAGCGACAACTTTGACAGAAGAAGTGGGTTACAGAACAATCCCCGATTTGATGTGTTAAATTACACCAGATTTATGGTCTTTTAGTTCATTAACTGCATTGTGGGGGTTTTTTGTTGGGGTTTTTTTTTTTTTTTAAAGTGCATCGACTGATCTGACTGGAATGAGAACAAGGAGCAGAGATGCTTGGGAAGGGGGCAGAGGGCGCAAAGACTTGGACTGAGCGATAGAGTTGAGGTGGAGGGGTGCAATGCTGGCAAACTGCCCCCCCTCCAGAAACCAAGGACACCTCAACAAAAATACTGGCCATATATTCTACAACAAAACCTGCCTGCGTATTGTCGGTCGTCTTAACAAGTGCCAAGCTAGCTCTAGCAGATATTCGGAGAGTGTGTGGTGACCCAGGGCCTACAGTAAGTCGGGAAGGTGGCTATAGACAGAGTCCAGGAGGGTCTGGCTGGCTTCCTGGCTCTTGACTCCGGCAATCTCAAATAGTCTGTCCAGCTTATCTTCAGCCTGTGGGATCTCCTCTATCACGTGGAGCTCCTCGGGGTTGAGGATGTGCAGCATGTCATCAAAGATGGGCTGCAGGTCGCAAGGGTCCAAGCGCACCTGGCGCAGGACGGTGTCCTTCTTTTCTGTAGGAGCAAAGGAGAGGGTGGTCAAGAAACCCCTCAAGAAATTTCTGCTAACCAGGGCTTGTTCTCCTTGGAGACCGTGGTCCATCCCCTGGTGCCACCTCTGGAGAGGGACATGTCACAAGGAGAACCAAGGGAAAAGGTGCAGGGTGAAGCGTGATGGGGAGGGGAAGAAGATGGAGAAGCCAGAGCTGCTGAGGCACCTAATCCAGGATCCCGCTAGAGCAAACACAGCGTTTATAAATGCTGAATGGCCAATGTGGAAAAGCAAAGAGGAAGGGGAGCCAAAAAAGCTAAATTCTGCTCTTTTGAGTTGTTTTTGTTGGGTCAGCTTCATCTCCACACCCAACTATAAATTCAGTAGATTGACTGAGCTCAGTGTTTCACCTTCATCAGAAGTTAAAGAAGATTAAATGCAGCAAATTAAATGTTGTAAATTAAACCCCCTCAAAAAGGGGGGGGTGACTAACGGTGATTTACGTCTCAAGTCACACGCGGCAGCAAGCAGGACCAAGGTGGGGGGAAAAGAAAAATTGCAATCATGAAATGACATTTTTCTGGTTTCATCTCATGCAATAACCCATGGCCCAGTGCAACAGCCAAAAATCAGGAGAAAAACCCCTCAAACATCCAGGGATGCTACAACTTCTCCGGCAGCACTTCAAGGAGTTATAAGCCTTTACAGGTGTTTTCCCCTCTCATATCTGTATCATCTTTGCAAACAGGATGTTCTGGTCTGGAACGAGGGTGTGATATACGTATCCCGGAGAGCCAGTTTGTCCAGATATTTACTTTAATATCACCATGTCAGGCAGCTCTGCCGTGTGTGCTGACCGCAGGGAACACACCGTGGCATCCCTTTGGTCCTCCCGCTCCCCCCCAGGGCTGGTTTTGGTACCTTTGGTAATAAAAGAGCCTGTCCGGCTGAGCGCGGAGGAGCCGCTGGAGGTCGAGTCGCACCGCAGGAGGGGCTCCGCTTCATCGACGAAGAAGCATTTCTTCTCCGAAGGAGAGGGCTCCACGGTGAGGACGGCCGCCTCGGGGGGCTTGGGGCTGGGGCTGGGCGCAGGGCTCAGCGGGCTGGGGCTCACCGGCAGCGCCAGTCTGTCAGCTTCCAGCTTCGGATGGGGAGAGAGAGGGAAAATTAACTTGGGGGATGCTATGCAACCGGCTAGCGCTCAAAACCATCCCGACGGGCATTCACAACAGCTTTCAACACACCCCTGCCCATCCCTGGTGAGCAATCCCTGCGTTCAGGTGGCCTCCTCCTCCCAGAGGACCTGCTGACCCAGAATAGGCATCGGAGGTGACCCGGGGTGGACATCAGGCAGACATTTGGCACACCAGTGCTCAACAGGCAGGAGCAAGCACAGCAGAGCATTTAAACTTCGCTTTCCTTCTCGCTCTCAGGTTATTGAAGCCCAAAGCATCACTCTCGGGGGCTAAGGGTGACAATACCCAAGGAGGTAAGCCTCCCCAAAAACCTGCTCCACAGCTATCGTTCCCTAAAAGCAAGGCACAGCCCGGCTCCGCACCTCCATCGGTGCTGAGGCTGCAGGGTGAGACCTGCGACATCTCTCAGGGATCTCCACTGCAGCTACACTGGTAAACATTTCAAGTTAATAATTTGTTTGCCCCATCTTGCCCCTGCTCCCATGAGCACCCCAATAACGTGATGGAGAAATCCATCCCACCTGACTCCAGGGCCAGGGCGGACAAGCAGGGGCTGGCATTGACCCCAGCATCACCTCGCTGCCCCGGCCTTCTGCTCCCCTGATGCGAGCCAAGGGCGAGCGTTTGGCTCCACGGTCCAAAGACAGAGGGAGCAGCAAGCGCTGCCGGGACACGCTGCGCTGGGAGGCGGCACCACCTGGGTGCTGCTGTGAACCCGCTTCCTACCTCGACCATGCTCTGCATCTTCCTTCTTGCATCTCCTCCCTACCTGCACAGCAGCCAACACTATCTACCCTTCTCTGTCTCTCAGCACCCCCTCGGGGTGCAAACCTCAAGCAGAGCATTTCTGGTTCCCATTCCCCACCGGGACGAGAGGCTGGGGTCAGCGTCCCCACATCCCCAGCCGGCAGCTTGGGCACCTCTGCAGGTCACCAGGTGCCCCCCAGGCAGGTTGCTTTAAGGACCACCTAACATTTAACTTCTTCCCAAACCCTGCATCCCTTCTTGACCTGCCACAGCAGAACTGCAAACCCTGTCCGCACCAACCCTCTCTCCAGACGCATTTCACAGCCCTGTTTTCTCCTCCCGCAGAGGGAAGACCGGGCAATTCCCGCTAACGTGCTTTTGTCTGCTACCCAGGAATTAAAACGCAAAATTCGGATTAAAGGCTGCACAAAAGGGAGCTGCTGAGCCACCACCACCCTGGCATGGATGTGCCTGTGCATTCCTCATCCGTGTCGAGGAATTCGCCACCCACAAATCACATGTCTGCTGAGACGCCCATTAGTTCACATTAAATTAACATTGAAGCCTGTTCCTGGTAGAATAAAAGTGGGTTTTGTTGGGTTTTTTTTCTCTCCCATTGAAAATAAAACAGGGGAGGAGTTGTTCTAGCTCAGCACATTATGCAACAGGCATGTTAAAAATAAGTCAGCTTTAATTTTTAATTAAAAGAATCTGCCTTCTCTTCTGAAACTCCCTTTCCAATACAACTCATCGACGAGAATCAGCCTATTGGGGAAAAGCAAGGGAAGGACCAGAACAGCGGCTGGCCGCTTTCTGAATTGCGACACACCCCGATTTCCCCCTTTAAAAAAATAACAAACAGGCTTTAGGGGTTAGTTTTTCCTCGTGCAACTCATCTATTTAATATCCAGTCACAAACCCACCTCCCGATTTCCAAAAAAGGGGCCTGATGGCCAAGGAGCAACTACAGGGAGGGCAGGGAGCAGCCGGCTGCCCTGGCTCTGCCTTCCCAGCAGAGAGGAAAAACCCTTCCCAGAAGTGTGCAAGTCATTTGGAGTTTAATTAAACAGCTGCTAAAGCATGCTAGGGAAAAGAAAAAAAAGAAAAAAATCACCCGAGGTTATTTGATTGTAGGCATCCCAGGAGCCCAAAGCTTTCCAAACTGCTGAGTGGTTGCGAGCTTATGAGGCAAAGCAAACAGGATGCTCAGATGCGTGTTAATATTTAAACCGCAGGAAGAAAGCGAGTGGGAATGAGGGCTTTGAAAGGCCGGGGAAAGCAAAAGGTTGCTGCGAGGTGAAGCCCGTGGAATAGGTGTAAAAATACACTATTCACAGCCCGTGACTCATACGCTTGAAACCACCTTGGCCATTCCTGGTTTTAAGACCGGCGGTGCTCAAGCAAAACCGAGCTCTGGCTGGAAAAAAACCCCCAAACCCTCTGAAGCTCTTTTGCCTTTCCAGAGCCACCGCGTTTCTCACCTTTCCGTTGTCGTGGCAGGGGTCCTGCGCTTGCCACTGAGGCTGCATTTGCACCTGCACAGACAGACACATGGGAGACTGTTAGACACACGGTCCAGCGTGAAAACCAAAGGCGCTGCAGCGGCTTTGAAAAATCAGCAGCCTCCCGAGACCGAGTGTGGGTCACTCGTATTGAGGCGCTCTGCCAATTTTTTATTTTTTTTTTTAGCACTGCAGCAAAAGCTTTGCAATGCAAGAAAAAAAGAAATCCTAAAAGCTCCTGTGTACTCGCAGCCCTTTAGGATGCGGCTGACGACCGACATCCTCTACGCAGGTCAGCGTGTCTGAAGGTCCTTCCTAGAAGGGAGAAAGAGGGACAGAAAGGGATGGGTGCAGAAGATGACATCGGCTCTATTTTCTTATCACAGCTGCTCCCAACAACTCTGAACTAGCTGCTCCCATTTTCTGCCTTCATTTTATTGTACCGCAATAAAAGCTCAACTTGGACAAACAGAAACTGCAGCTGCTGTGCTAATGTTAGGAGGGAGCAGCCGTGGGCATTAAAAAAAAAACAAAACCAAACCCAAGAAAAACCAGCCCAACCTTGGGCGATGCTTCCCTGTAACTCCTGCTGCAGCACCCAGGCGGTAATAAAAGCCAGCGGCAGGTTTGCTGCTGCATCAGCCCGGCTCCCTGCAGCCGTGCTTGGGTTGGGTTTTCTTGCCCCAACACAAACATGACTCAAACTACCGCTGGTTTTAAGAAAAGAAACATGGAAAAATTTGGGGGGGAGTTGGAGTCGGAAAAGCAACCTTTGCAGAGGGTGGCTGCGCATCCTCCCGGGATGCGGGGGGATAAATTTAGCACCAAGGTGGCCATTTCCCGGATTCCCTGCCAAAAGATGACACCCAGCTGACACCAGCCCTGTTCCCAGGTCTGTTACATCTCTGTAGGGAATGCGGGAGGAGAAGCGCCAGCACACGAAGCAGGGTGGGCTGGGCGGCAGCCCCGCACGGGTGATGCTGCAGATGCAGGGTGGTGTCCGCGGGGGATGCTCTTGCTGTGGTCCCCACAGGCATAGGGAGGATCTGCTTGGATGAGCAGCTTCATGGCATACGTGGCATTTGGGGGTCTACCTTCAGGGCAGACCAGACCCTGGAAGGCAAAACACCGTTGGCTGGGCCATGAGGTCTCACTGAGGTGGCAGAGATGCAGCGATGGCCTGCAGGTGCTGCAGAGCAGGAGGAAACCCCTTCGCCAGGATGGGAAGGGCACGAAGGTGCTCAGCATCCTGGGGTGGGAAAGCCCAAATGTCCTCTCCGTGTCCTTCACCTCACTGGCTAGGTTTCAGAAGAGCTCCTCTGTGCTAGAGCTGGTGTCCCTCTACACAAGGCAGCCCTGGAGAAGAGCTACTCAAGTCAAGCCTCACCAAGACCCAGGATGGGCAATGCCAGGTCTGGGGAGGGTTTAGACTCCGAGACCAAAACGCAGCCATCCATGGAGGAAGCAGCTCTTCCCCACCAGCCCCAGCTATTCGTTGGACCAAGTGCTTCTCCAAGTAGGAGACGGTGTCTGCATGAGAGCTCCTGGTGACTTCTCCTTTCTATAGATCTGCCCAGCCACTTTTCCAACTCAAACCATGGTGAAGAGTGGAAACTTCTCACCATGGCGCGTGTCAAAACTCAACTACAGGCTGCGTCAGTCAGTACAAAGTTCAGCTTGTTCTGACCCCACCATCTTCTCCTTTCATCTTGCACTCCTGAGCCCAATATACTGCAAATACAGACCCACGGAGATGTGGCTACCACAGCAGGAAAACCTAAATTATAACCACATCTACTATAAAGTTCATATTTTTGTGTTGATATTATTTATATTACTTTATAAATTATTAAATTTTTGTTTATTGCATGTTCTCCACCCTGTTCAAACCCAACCTTGGTTTGCAGAAAACCAACCCATGGTTTAGAGCAAATCTGCAGGAGAACAGCGATGCCCATCCCAGCAAAACCCAACCAGCCCTACTCCTTCCCTGGGGCTCTGGCCACTTTATCCTACAGCTTTATGCCTCAAATAAAGCCTCACACAAGTTCAGAAGGAAAAATTACATGCAATTTTGGTTTTTTCCTGCCTGGACATTCCCCAGCCCTCACGCGGCAGCCTCCCGGGTAGGAAATCCATCCAACAGCTTCACCCTCGCTCTGCCGCAGACGTGCAAGGTTAACAAAGCACAAAATTAATTACTAATTACTGGGTCCAGCCCAGTTCTGCTTTGCCAAAAGAGGAAACGAAGGGGATGAGCAGGAGCAGTCGGGGCTGGACTTGGGGAACGCTGCTCCAGGCTCTTGGCCCCCCCTCCCCCAGGGTTTTGACCTGCAAAAGAGGAAGAAAAGGAGCCGAAAGGCGCTGCCACAGCCACGCACCTGGACATAGGGCTGCTCTCACATCCTCTTCTCCTCCAGCATCCCCCCAAAACCCCACAGCTCAGCCTCACACCAGACCCAGCCCTGACATATCCGCTGATTCACGGGATTATCCGCTGCACGCAATTAGCCACGGACCTAAATCTCATTGGGCTCGGGGGCTGCAGCCTCCCCCTCTCCATTTTCAACATCTCCCTCATTAATTTATTATTTTTTCAAGCTTTGCTGAGGCTGCACTGCTGAATGCTCTGAGCAAGGCTGTTTGCTTCTCCTCCATCCATTCCCCGAAATATTTCAGCCGAGGCCAGCAGAGCCATAAATAAAACGGTAAGAGCTTAAAGCATTGCTCACGGTAGGACACTTGCAGTAGCAAATGTGGCCAGCCGTGCCAGCAACGCCCCAGGCCAGCCTGGGCACGCACAGCCACCCCTTGGTATCTGCAAAACACTCTTATCTCCCCCCAAAAGATCCCATTACCCAGTGCCCATGCTGCACTGAACTTCTGTGGTTTTAACCCCAAAATGGAGAATTGCAGTTTGCTGGGACAGCAGTGAAAACCTCCTCCCTTGCCCGCCTCGTCCTCTATTTTTGTTCTTGTCAGCACTACGAATTTGGGGTGTGCCCGTGCTCGCTAAACAGCACCTGGGCTCGCACGCCGCTGCCCAGCCAGCCTGCCTGCAAGGGGAGAGATTTTGCACATCTCAAGCTGGAGAAGCGTTCGTGGCCGGGGCCAGCCTTTAACAGGAGCCTTTCGAGTTAAAATGCACCCAAAAAAAACCTTCCCACAGCTGCTGTGCTTGCTGTATTTTCTGGATCAGCTGAAAAAAAAATAATAAAAAAAACCTCATAGCAAAGCAATTCAGAGGGCTAATCTCGTTTTAACCTAAATTCATTCGGCACAATGCAAAACCAGCATAATCTTCCCCAGCTAAAAAAGCCGGTGAGCCTTCAGCAGAGCCCTTCCCTACCCGAAGGAAAATGTTCCTGCCACATACCGTAACGCACCAGAGCCTCTAATTCCCCTATTCCTGTCGGGGGTTGTAAATATTTAGATTTCGACGCCCAGAAGGCTGCGAGGGAACGGAGCACCAGGGGAGAGAGCAGCTTCGCCTCTGCGGGTTTCACAGGTTGAAGCCAGACGCCAGATAAAGAATTTGGGGCAAGGACACGACAGCTGGTGGGATGGGATGGCGAAGGGAGGCTGGCTGGGTTCAGGGTACCTATTTGCTGTCCGAGAGCTGTATTACCCAATAACACAATTCCTACCTATAAGTTAGGGGCGTCAGTGATTTCTTAGGATACCGGACCACAGAGAGAGAGAGAGAGATAGGGAAAAACCCCCTTTGGCACCCAGGGATGCTGGGCAAGGGCCAAAGGCATCCCGGACAGCACAGCCACCCGCACATCCCTCCCGGGCTCATCTAGGACACACAAGCAGGCACTGGATGCTCACCACTTATGAGAATCCTCACTCCTTCCACAGCACAAAACAACCTCTTTGTGTTTTTGTTTTTTTTTTTTCTTTTTCCCAAGACCACTTGTGTAGGGCCAGGTGCCGGAGATGCGCAGCACCGCGCTGCGCCCACTCCTGACACCAACAGGGCGTTTGCTCCTTCAGATCAAACCAGTTCAATATGGAGAGAAACCGCCTCAATTTGTCTGTGTTTGGATGGATAAATCACCATGAGCCAAATTTGGATTAGTTCTAATTAAAGGCTTTCCAACCAACAGATTTTAAAAAACAAAAAACCAAAAAAACAAGTTAAATGACCTCACTGCCTGCTCCCAGCGTTGAGCAGTCAGCTCCCCCGGCTGCTCGTGGTCCGGACCACAGAGATGCAGCTCAGCACAAGGCTCCAGGGCTTCAGTCTTCCTTGCACAAGCCTCTTCCCTCTGCTTTCTGCATCCTCCCACGGCTTCTCCATCACCGCCCGCATCCACAGTGCGGGCGCTGATTCAGGGAGAGGAGGCAGACAGGTTACGGCAGGTTAATACTTTGCAGAAACACAGTGTGCTGAATCTGCACCCTGGGGTGTTTTTGAGCTTCGACATCCCACGTGCTGCTTCAGCGCAGCAACCAGTCCAGGATCTTCAGGGCAGAAGAATGGCCAACACCTAAGGCTGAGCACGAGGGACACTCATCTGAAAAAGCCTGATCAGATGCATGGGGGGAGGAGGATGTGCCAGCTTGGGTTAATTTGTTAAAAAATAGCTCCTTTACTGAAACGAGCCTCATTTCTCATGTGGCCCCACCTGAGCCACCTGCTTGAAAGATCAGCAACCCAATTTTACCAATTTCTAGGAAAACAAGTGAAAGCCATGGGGGACCACCTGGCTCCAGGTGCTGCTGGATGCTGGGGAACACAACATACTATTTTAAAAAACAAAGATAAACATCCTCCAGGAGAGCTGGTCAGGAAGTCCAGAAGAAGACTTGCCTACAAGTATTCATGTGATTTGGGTTTGCTCATTCTCTGGAGCATCCACTTGCTGCATTTTCAGAGTCACAGGCACGAGCCTATGATGAACAACTGGCTCGTGGTTACTCCGTTGTCAGGAGTCCCCCATCCCAAAAGGTGACCCAATAAACCCCGTTCCTAGAGCTACCACCCGCATTTTTGTGCTGTTTGAGAAGAACCACCTGATAAGTCTTGGCCAAAACAGCGCAAGGCTCAGGAGCATTGAGCACCACACAACCCAACTCTGTTAATTAAGGGTTGTGCTGATGAACAAGCCCTACGTTTTATCTGTTGTCCTAGCCCAGCACTTTGTTGTAGCATTTAAAGTCAAAGCAGTAACTAGGAGGACAGAGGTTACTACCTGCTCCAGGAGAGCAAGAGGACAACGTGTCCTTCTGGGACATTGCACATACTGGAACTTTAATCCACATGTGCAAAATGACAATTTTCTTTGCCTCTCTCCTTTTCCCAACCCTAATTTCATCCCAGGCTTTTCACTTTGCTTTTTTCCATCTTTGAGATTAAAAAAAATAATTTTGGAACACTGTAGGAAAATGAGAAAGTTACTTGCTGCCTAATTACCAGGAGCTGGAAAGAAGCAGCCCAACCCTGGACACACGCGGCAACTCAGCGGAAGCAGGAGCGAGCGCGCAGCTGGCAAAGCAAACCTGCCTACCCAAAATCTGGGCAGGGCACACAGGGTGATACTTGGCACGCATTCGACTTGGGGTCTTGGAAATGAAGCCCAGGATGGACTCCTGCTAACATATCAAAACTTGTGATTTCACACCCTGGTCACAAGAGACCAAGACGTTTGGTACGCTAAATGAAGTCACTCAGGATGCTTGACACGGTGAGGGGACCACGGTCCCTTTTATAGGGAAAAGTTTGGGATGGTCGAAGTGGGATTTAGGAATCCCCTGCCCTGACGAACGCTCTGCCCCACAGTCTTTGCTATACATGAAGGTCCACCTTGCCAGCCCTTCACCAAGTGCCTACAGAGGTTCACAGGCACCCACTTGTTCCCCTTTGGGTCTGGGTCACTGCTAAGGCCAACAGGAGATGTTTCACCAACTGGTTTAGGGGGAAGAGTCCTCCCTCAACCGCCCCCACATCCATCTAGGTGTTTTTCTGAACTTGGAAGCCAATGGGACAAGCCCCATCCACCACCGTTAAAAACATTTCCAGAAGATCACCAAATTATCAGAGGCAAAAACCCAAAAGCACGCTGATAACAGGTAAGGCAGGGGTGGCCAAAACAAACCACAAAGGTCACCGAGGCAGCTCCCAACAACTTACACCCCGGTGAGAATATCCTGCAGCAATTTATTTATTCTCCCAAAACACGGGGCAGCTCGTTTTAAGGCCAGAGCTGCCACAGAAGGGCAACAGCTCTGGAGGACAGCACACATGGAACCCCCATGCCACCAGCCTTGGAGGAAGCGACTTGCTGCTCCACAATGGCAACATCTAGTGCTCAGGGATCCTTGGTCCTTCTCACAAAGTCCTGGGCATTTAGTTACAGCATTTAAGAGTAAGTTTAAAGGGGGATGCTTTTTCCTCTGCCTCCCCAACAAAAGGGCTCAAGTCCTGCTGGTGACCTTCAAAGATACATGCAAACCACAACACGTGGGACATAAGAGCTTGTCAAAACTTTGACGAGGTTTTGAGCAAAGCCCGTCATTACCGGCGTGGTGTCCTCCATCAGGCCTCGGATCTTCTCCACCACGTCGTTGCGGCGGTGCTGGCGGAGGGCGCTGATGAGCTGGGCCAGGCTGGCCTCGGGCCCGCGGATGGTCCAGTGCTGCAAGGCGGCGTAGGCGCGCTCGTGGTCGGCCGCGTAGCCGTTGGAGAAAGCCGCCACCTCGCGCTCGCTGGCGTTGCACAGGAACTGGTAGATGTCCTTCCACTGACTCCCCACCTGGGCTGCCACCAGCTTCAGGATGTCAATGCCTGTGGGGCAGAAGTGCTACAGGTGAGGCACGGGGGTCTGCAGCCTCCCGGCTGTTGCAGATCTAAGCTTTAGCAAAGCTTTTCCCATCACCAAAAGCCATGCTTTGCTTTTCTTTGGGTGGTGTTTGTTTGGAGATTTTTTTTATTATTATTAAAGATGTTTCATGAGTCCAGGACGCGAGGAGCTCTGCAGACAAGCAACACCCATAACATGCTCAACACCTGCTATGTAAGGAAGGGGAAGACCCATAGATTGGTCCAACTGAAGCACACACACTCTAAAATTATCATGGTTAATTTAATTATAAAATTTCCTGCGTTGTTTGGCACAAGAAAAACTGCAGTACTCAGCCACCACATGGCTGCCGGAGCAGGGGACGTGTCAAAACGCTTGCCCGTACGCCTGCATCACGGCCACCACTTTGAAAAGGAGCTGGATTAAGAGATGAGTCACCAAAGCACAACTATAAAGATTAATATTTCCATAACAGAGCACCTACAGCAGCTACAATCACATGTAGAGCCGTTTCCAGTGCAGATGGGTGGGATGACTCAGTTACGGGATGGGAGACTCTGCACCAGGTGAGCACTGGGTGAATGGAAGATCTGCTACCAGATCTGTGAGGGCAGTGAGACACTGGCACAGGTTGCCCAGAGAAGCAGTGGATGCCCCTGGCTCCCTGGCAGTGTTCAAGGCCAGGTTGGATGGGGCTTTGGGCAACCTGGGCTAGTGCAGGGTGTCCCTGCCCATGGCCGGGGGGGTTGGAACTAGATGGGCTTTGAGGTCCCTTCCCACCCAAACCATTCTGTGATTCTATGATCTGAAGAACAAAAAGGCAGAGCCTCCCCCAGAAAATCCCTTAAGACACGCTGGTTCAAGATGGTGAGGGTTTCCTTCCTTTAGCTTTCGCAGCAATGCAAACCACACACTCATCCTTGCATCTACTCAAGAGGTGATGAGTTAAACCTTCAACTAAAGCCATAATAGCTAATTAACCCTGTTTAATCAAGCTGAGCAACACCTTGTTTCCAACTACCACATGAACGGCTGATGTAGGTGAGCTGCAAAGAGAAACTCACTTTTTCCAGAGGTAAAAAAACCTCGGGTATCCCCCCAGCACCCCTCCATTGCTACAGGGACTGCTCCTCCATCGCTCTGCAGGCACGACAGCTGTGTCAGTGAAGCTAGCTGCTTATCGAGGAATATCATAGCCAAGGTCTTTCCTGCTGACCTAAAATTTAACAAATTCTAACGCAGTTTAGTCCAAACCTCCCAAATGCACCTTCAGGTCACAGCCCTGACATAGCCAAATAGATAGATACAGACACAGAGATATATATATAAAAAAACTATACAGCCTGAAATATAGATATATTGATATCTTTTTTAATATATATAAAAACTATACAGCCTGATACATATTTATATCTCCTTTTTTATACATGTGTCTGTGTATATATACATGGATATATCATATACCTCTATATATGATATAGATATTTTTATATATATGTGTGTACATAGATCCACATATGTATCTATATAGCCTGATGTATTTTTATATATGTGTCTATATATACACATAGTTTTATATATCTCTACGATATAGATATTTTATATATGTCTGTATATATCTTTATATACACACATATCTAAAAAAACTACACAGCTTCTAATAGGTATTTTTGACCCAAACTCTTCTCACCATTAAAGCAAGCTTATCAAGACCTGCTATATAGACTTCAGTTTTCACTTCTGAGCTCGATAAGGTAGCCATGAGCCCACAGCACCCGCAGAAATACCAAAGTACAAACCGTGTTTTGCATATCCCTACCCTCCTCCCATCGTCATCACCAAACCTCCCTCCACAGCTGATTTACGGCGACAGGCACGTAGTATCTCACGTAGAGAATCAAGGGTCGGGGTTTCTCCTACCATAAAAGCTCATCCCATCAGTCCAGCGCAGGGGATGCAGTCCCCCCAAAAAACCAAACCAACCACAGGGCTTGATTTTAAATACAGAGAGATTCGGGGGGGGGGAACCCCCAAACAAAACCTTCTTCATTATTCAAAATAAGCCCAAGACAAAGAAAATGTTCCCCAGCATTCAGGAACAAGAAAAGGCTGCAAATACGCTATTGAGAATTATGATGGGGCTAATTACCTGAGGCACATAAATACACGCTATTGCCCATCACATTTCAACAGGGTAGCAGGAATTAAGCCTGGTCTTGTTAACTCCTCCCGCTAGTCAGCCAAAAACAAATTCCTCTCCCTGGATGCCTTAGCATCCCTCCGGGCTGGCCGTCAATCCCACGCAGGAAGGACACGCAGCCCAGATATGCCGGCAGCCAAGCCCTGCGCCTTCGGATACCACACATCTGCGCTGGTAAGAAGCCCAAAAGCCAACTCAGGTTTGGAGCCAGATCCTTTAAACCAGCAAATTCAACTAGTTTTGGCATAAAACCAGCAAAGCACTAGGTTTCTGCAGCTGACGCTTAATTTTATCACTCAACCCAGGAATAAAATAATAATCCCTAAATTTGAGGGTAGAAAAAGCTCTGCAAGGTTTGTGCATCGAGGTAACAACAGTGATGCAAAGAGGGACGAGCAGGTTTGGTGCTGCCCATTATATATCTCTACAGAGATATATCTCAGTGCGTAAGTTATCTCAGAGCTTTTTCTACCATCATATTCAGGGATATTTTTTTTCCCCTTTGGGTTGAGCGATATATAGTTATATAGATAATGCTGCCCATTTTACATATATAAAAAATAAAATGCTGCCCATTTTATATATAAAATGAGCAGAGCTGGGTTCCCCCTACAGCGCTGCCCTGCGGTGAGACAAAGCGTTACAGCTGGGTGGGAGCTTTGCCCACACCCACTCCCACGCACGTCATACAGCAGCATTAAAAAATAATTTGCTGGTTTATGGCCCCCCCCACATAACACATCTACTACTCCCAGGGAAGGAAAAACTCATATACTACCTGCTCCCACCTACATATTTACCACTGATAAATGCCAGTATTTACAGCCGCTGTACTGGTGAGAAACGTTTTCAGCTGGTCGCAACTTGCTTTGCACCAGTTTCACGCAGTGGCACGACATTTACATCCTGATGTTCTCACACAAGATTTACGACACAAAGCGCTCATGCTCCTACTGACATTTTCACATTTAGTATATTTAATCTCACCGTTCAATAAAGTGGCCCCATAAACATGTTTATGTCCCTGGGCAATATTATCCCAGGGAACGAGAACGCACAACGCAGCAGAGGATTTAATGGTGCATAATAATCTTTGGAGGACAAATGTTCCATTAAAAACGAATTTGGAAACGTCTACCTTAATACTATAAGAACCTTAAACTCATTTTCTTGCAACTATTAAATGAATTTAAGCCCCATATGTTTGCTACATCCACTACAATATTGTGCAAACAAAACCCCAGAGAGATATGGAGGAGACACAGACATGAGCGCAGATTTGGCTCCAGTCAGTTAGAAAAACCATTGCTCGCTCTGGTCTTGAAAAATAAGATTAAAACCATTACATGACAAGTTGCGGCTGCACGCTGCCAAGTACTACTGCTCAAGCCATTTACAGTAACTTAATTCACTTGTTCAAAACTAAAATAAAATGTTAATGCTTATAATAAGCTTACAGTCCTATTATTTCCGTATTTCCAGAAGCCCTACAAGTTACTCTGTGGAGCACTAATAGTGCTGGAGCATCCCACTGGGATGGGACAGTGCCCACCAGGGCGCAGAGCAAAAAACCCATGTCCACCTTAGGTCCTGAGTCCTCTCCACCCACCGAACTATGTGGACCTTCTCCCACCATGCTCATCTGCGTGTCGAGGCTGGAGATGGTGCTCAAAGCCGCCAGACCCCAGCAGTCCCAAGTAAAACGGCCAAGCTCAGCAGGGACGGTGCTTCAATCCACGCGTTTCACACTTCCCACACAAGGCCGGTCACAGCCACGTCGGTGCCATGCTAAAGCTGCTCTGAGCTTGCAAATACCAGAGAACAGCCCAAGCCTGCCTTCTTTTTTAACACAGGCCATGGGAACAGCCTGGGGGAGCTGTCACCACCCTGCTGCTAAAGCAGGAGGCACCACCACCATCTCCATCATCACCATCAGGGACCATCGCCATTTATCACCCAGCTTTGTTTGCCTCTGACACTGGAGTTAGAGGAGCCCTTGCTGTGAAACCCCCACGGCTGCATCCAGCAGAGCTGCGTGTGCCACGGCCAACCCAGAGCAGGCAACAACAGCATCTGAAGGATCCAGGACATCCACGTGTGTCTTCGGTACCTGGGCAGGTGGCACTTCAGTTGCCATTATCCAAACAATGCAATTCTCTAAACGTTGTGATATAACCACCTAATATTTTAAGGTGGCGATAACCTCAGAGGAATGAAGAACTCCCCTTCCAGCCAGGACACGGCCAACACATTGTGCACAGGCAAATGCAAAGCCCGAGGGTGGATGTACACGCATGGGAACGAGTGCAACCAGACACGTCTACAGCCAGAGCAAACTGAGACAAATGGAGACAAGTCCAGACACAGACGCCTGCAGAACGGCACAAGCAAACAGCACTGCTGAATACACCTCCAGCTCATCTGCAGAGATGCTGAGCTGAAGGGAGGACCATCCTGGAGAGGCAGCACAGGTCTACAGACAAGTCTTTCTCCTCCAAGCACACTGCTCACCTCTGTCCCAATCTTCCCCATAAACACCATTTCAGTTTAGTTCAGTGACTTCCATTTGCTTATTTTGAATCTGGTTCAAGATTCTCCCCCACCCATTTCTAGCTCCTTCAGATGTCTCCCACCTCACTGCAGTACAGTTTGGCGTAGACAAAACAATCACTCCTTCCACTCATAAACGTCACCAACGTGGTCTTCACACAAGTGCATAGGACTTGGCTGAGCTTTAATGACTCTCTTGAGCTTGCTGTGGACAAGCCTCTCTCATTTCCTGTAGCCCTGCTATTTACAGGCTGGACACGCACCCAGTTCTTCAGCAGTTGTTTGGCCCCAGGCAGGGCAAGAGGCCAGTGCGGTGCAGGGCCATGACCAGCAGTGCTGCCACGCTTACATACAACACCTACAAGAGACCATTTCTCTTCTCTGCCATGACTTCTTCAAGCAAACTCAAGAGGAGCAGAAGATCTACCCCACCAGAAGGCTACACCTGAGCACCTGGCAGCAGACACAGTAAAGTCTAACCACAGCCTAACCACAGAGGAGCTTCAGTTCCTTCCTCTCCCCACCCTCTCACAAACAAAAAGCTGTCATTATTTTCATTTTTGGAGCTCAAGCCACACATCACTTGGTATTTTTCAGAAGAGTGCTCATTGAGAAGCTGCCGCCCTTAAGGGGAAATCTCATGCTCAAGTCTACAGGCCCTCCCAACCCACGTGTCCTCCCATCCCACTAATAATGAAGGGACATAGCACAGAGAAAAGTATTAACACAACATCAGTTCAAGTCTTATACAGCTGGGAAGCGAAGCTCAGGAGATCCTCCAGTACCTGTGGCACACACGGTTTCATCTAGTGAGCTGCTCATGTGCCCAGGGTTCCAGAACCGGCTTCACACATTTTCAGAAAGGCCGGATTTCAGGAGCTCCATGCTCCAGTTCTTCATCAGCAGGGACAGGTCCCACTGGTCCATCCAGGAGACCTGTGGGAACTGACCTCCACCATCCCAGTACCAATCTGAGCTGGAGTTCCTGGAGCTTCCACCACCTACCTACACACAGGTACCAGAGATGGACAATATTAATTTGTAGACCACATGCAGTGATAAATCCTGACCGTGACGGGCTGTCTGGATTTCAACACTTGCATAGACCTCGAGGATGAAGCATCACAGGTGGAGAGCACAGCCCAAGGGCACACACAAGTCAGACAGAAATGCGGTGATGCAACCCTCCCCTACATTCAGATAAAAGCTCTGAATCACTGCAAACCCAGCTCTGTTCCTGAGCTCAGCCCACCTACCTCCTCCAAATATCCTCCTGACTCATGCGACACACAGCCACAGCAGCCTATTTTTACCTCTGAGCACACGCAGGGAGCCTGCGCACAGAAGCGAGCCACGATGCGGCACATCCAAGCTCCAGTTGACAAGACACCATGGCTCGGCCAGATCAGGACTTAGAAATCCCAAATACTCAACATAAATACCTTTCCAAAACGTGAACATTTCACCAACCTCCATCAAAAAAGGAAGGTTATTGGAAACTCAATTCCCTCTCCACCTCAAATATATTTCGGGTCCTAAATGAGGAGGTTCGGAAGATGCAAAAGATCCTGCACCTGCGTTGGGGAAATCACCAGTATCAGCACAGGCTGGGGGATGAAGGGATTGAGAGCAGCCCTGAGGAGAAGGACTTGGGGGTGTTCGTGGATGAGAAGCTCAACATGAGCCGGCAGCGTGCACTTGCAGCCCAGAAAGCCAACCGTGTCCTGGGCTGCATCAAAACCAGTGTGACCAGCAGGTCGAGGGAGGTGATCCTGCCCCTCTACTCTGCTCTGGTGAGACCCCACCTGCAGTACTGCGTCCAGCTCTGGGGGCCCCAGTACAAGACAGACATGGAGCTGTTGGAGCAAGTCCAGAGGAGGCCATGAAGATGATCAGAGGGCTGGAGCACCTCTCCTATGAGGACAGGCTGAGAGAGTTGGGGTTGTTCAGCCTGGAGAAGAGAAGACTCCGGGGAGACCTTACAGCAGCCTTCCAGTACCTGAAGGGGCCTTATAAGAAAGATGTTGAGACACTTTTTACCAGGGCCTGTAGCAACAGGACAAGGGACAACAGTTTCAAACTGAAAGAGGGCAGATTTAGATTGGACACAGGGAAGAAATTCTTCCTTGTGAGGGTGGTGAGGCACTGGCACAGGTTGCCCAGAGAAGCTGTGGATGCCCCATCCCTGGCAGTGTTCAAGGCCAGGTTGGATGGGGCTTTGGGCAACCTGGTCTAGTGGAGGGTGTCCCTGTCCATGGCAGGAAGGTTGGACTAGATGATCTTTAAAAGGTGCCTTCCAACCCAACCCATTCCATGATTCTAACAAGAGCCTTTGTCCAGGCAGGAGGAAAGGACACACTTAGAAAGACTTGTTAGTGATTTGCTAATTTTCCCATGGAGAGTAGTGCTGGTAACAGACCCTCCCAGGAGCCAGTGATTCACATCATCAGCAAGTGCTGTTTGGGCAACAAACCATTAAATGGCAATCTTTGGGGTTTTCTTTAGGAAAAAACCAAAATCTTGCAGGGCAGGAAACAGACTCCTGACAAACACTTCCCACACGCTCTCTGGAAAATAACCAAACCAAGCAGTCAAGGAAGGTCTGCGATAAGCCACATGCAGTTACAAACATATTTTGGACCCAGGAACTTGGGGGTCAGCACAAGACAAGACCTCCCTTCCCACCACACGCTACCTTGAAGTCACATCTGTAACAGCTCCTTTGGTCCAGCCCTCCCAGGACCCACGTGAGCTCCTGCCCACCACCACGGGATGCTGTCCCTGCGTGTCTCCCTACGCCGGCATTGGGGACCTGCAGAGTGGACTTGCTCTTCCTTTGGTTTAAAAGGAAACGGCCAGCGTAAGTATTTTATGTAATTATTAAATTTTAAATGGCTTTCACAGAGTTAATCTTCATTATAACCCTCTTGGACAGCTGGTAACTCTGAGCAAGCACACTGCTGCGGCCAGAGCCATATAAATATCCAGACACCCGCAGATGCCAACCCAAGGATTAAATTTGCCTCCTGCATTTCCCCCCCACCCCCCCCCGGAATGAAGCCTTGGAAAGCGAGAAAAAATAATCATCTGCCTTGTTATTCAAGGAGTTATATGTGAGAGCCTCACCAACGTGAGAAATCACAGCCCTCCCGGTGCAGAAACTGGTGCCAGGTTCTTGGCAGAAAAAATAAAAATAAAAATCAACCAACTGAGCTCGGTGTGTTTTTCTACAAGAACAACCCTCCTCTCCCCGCAGCGCTGCCCTGCCTCCAACGCTCGGCCCTACACCTTAACAGGCAGGCACAAATCCCGATCCCTTATTAAATTAATCCAGGGGCCACCCAGGAAGCTTGACCATGGGAGAGTTTGGTGGTGGTTTTTTATTTTGTTTTTGTAGCAACACACATCAAAAGTGATCAAGCACCAGTCTTCAGGCCTGCTGAGGAGCAAGATATGATAAACCTGCATATGATTAGGTTTTCTCCTCTCTAAAGAAAGCAGCAGCCTCCCTCGTTTGTGTTTTCCAAGGTTCCCTTTCGTAATGAAGCCTTCATCAGCTCCCGCATATGCCCTTTGGAAACCACACAGCTTCCCAAAAGGTCAAGGATGAGTTTGGGGCAAACCTGAGCAAAGCTTTAGGTCAAGTAGTTTGAGGAAGATGCTGTTTCAAACACATCAGATGTCACCCCAAAGCTCCCGTGACAGAGGTCTGCACTAAGAGTTGATTCATCCCACTCAAAGCGGAACATGGCGCCCGTGTTGGAGCAAACAGTGTGAAACACAGACCTCCCACGCCGCCCAACAAGCTCCAGTGAGGAAGCATTCCTGTTCTACGGCTTAGCAGTACCACAGCACCCATATTCCTCATGGTGCCCAGGACGTACGTGCCCCTTCCAATTTAACAAGCTCCCTTTCTGCCTGGGTCTCACTTTGTAGAGGTGGACAGGCTGACATTAGAGGACCAGCACTCATCTGCACATCAGTACGCTGCAGATGCGAGAAGAGAGACTGCTTTGGAAAAAAACAAACCCAAAAAACCCCAGAAACGCCACCACCTTCTGCCTCTCTGTTTTGGCAGGTAGACAGACATGAATCCCACATCTCATGCTCTGCCTGCCAGAGTTGTATTAGGGTTTGCAGACAAGCCCAGGGCTGCTCCTCTCCAGGCGTAACCCAGTTACTGAATTACGTTAGCAGCAATGGGCACACCTGCCCTTGTGAGATGCTGCTGCCTATCTCTGCCCTACCTCTGGTGTGGGCACAAAACCCTGAGGCCACCACAGTCTGAGACTGGTGAAGCTTTTAACCCCATCGTTCCTCCCCGTGCGTCTCCACAGCAGCTCCTCATCCTCGCCCTGCCTCCCAGCCATGACCAGTTCAGGAGCTGATCAAAGGGAAAACTAACCCTACAAAAAAACCCAAACCAAATATGTGGTTTTCACCTCATTTACCCATACAAGCACTAAGGAGGGATCCTACAGTAGCACCCAGTGCCAGGTAGTCACCCTGTAGACCTGCGAATGCCATCCCTGCAGCTGGGTTTCCTTATTTAGGGTAGCAGTTGAGTAGGGAATGACCCCAGGCTTGAGGAAGAATATCCACTGCTGGGCTGTTTCCATGCACTTGCTTCCCTTCATTAGGTGATGGAGCTATAGAAAAGATTATGGTTATGTGTGGGGTTTTTTTAGTCAATCTGCTGTCTCTTTAAAAGAAAAAGAATCAAGCAATTTCACTCTGATAAGCATCTTCCAACACTAACCATAAATATCTGATTCCACGTGAGGACAAGTCTGCAATGACCCGAGATGTCCCGAGGCACATTGCCAACACACACATTGGTTATATTCACGTGGGGAGGCTTCTGAGCTGCAGTGGTTCTCCATGGCCAGGCTCTCCATGGCACAGGGCCTTCTGGTCCCTCTTCAACACCCTCACCGACTTCCTTTGGAGTAGACTAAGCCCAAGTCTAGCACTGATCCTACAGCAACCAAGCTGCAAGCCAGGGACTATTCCCTATGAATTGCCAAACAAGATGATCCTGGCTCCCAACGTGATGACAACTGGACATCCCGACAGTTGAGCAACCAAGATTCCCAAATCCTGCCACTCCCCATCTTTCCAACATCAACTCCCCACTCTGCTTTCGATCCTGAGCCATTTTGAGTACATGCTTTTCCACCTGCAGTCAAGCCTCAGCTCCATCTTGGCTGCAAACAGCTTTTGCAGAACAGTTTATTTCTCTGATTATTTAACCAGAGGCTTCCTGGCTTTACTCTTACCACCCACTGCAATAATGTGCAATTACCAGACTTGAGGAAAAATAAAAGGGAAGTGGCATCTCATGCCAGGCCAGCGCTGCCAAGATCTGTTCTTCAGTCTTTCAACTCAAAAAAAAAAAAAACCCCAAAAAAAAAAAAACCACCTCACCAAATTCTCTTCTTGCCTCTTGGCACATCACATCAAGCAGCTTCTTCTATACACAAGAGGTTTTACCCCCAAATTTAACATTTTACAGAGTCTCTTGCCTTTCTTCATCTGCTATTCAATGGGTGCAAGTCAAAGGCAGGCAACACCATTAGCAATTTCTACAAGGTGATTTCAGGCCCATCTTCATGTTTTGCACAGACTGATGCCAAATTTGGCATTTCCAAGACATTCAAGAGACAGGCTTCTAGTCTCCACTTTTATTACAACCTCAATTCCTTGCCTTTGGAAACAGCTGAAGAAATGAGTATTTGCTAAAACAAAGGGATTAATTAGAAGAAAGTGTCTCCAGTGTGTAGGCTGTTCTTGATCTTCTAAAAGTAAGTAGTCATACAAGGGTTAAAACCACAGAGCGCTACCATCCCAGTACCGTTAAGGCACCCCACTTATAATTTCTTTGGAAATCTCTGCCAAACTGCTTTTCTCCTTTGGATTCCCACCTGCAGGGCTAGAAAGAGCCAGCTGAAGCAGCAAGAGGTCCAGCTTCTCCAACCACAACTGCACCATTGATGCTGCTCCACCCTCAAGATCCTGCACAGACGAGACCTGGGGTCTTTGGGGACAGCCCCTGTGTGGGGACGGACACGGGGACAGACATGGGGGTAGGCTGGCTGCTAACTCAGGCCATTAGTCATCGCAAGCTCTTCCCAGACCTCTGAACCATTTAATCCAGTGAGAATTATCGGCATTTGCCATCTTGGCTGGAACACGTCCACGTTAAGGAGACAGGTCTTGTTTTAACACCAGCCTCCCAAGCTACTCCTATTTTTAGGTTTGGGTTGTTATTTAAGGCACATATTATGACCAGAGAGAGCACAGGGCTCACGGGAAGATGAGGACAAGCAAAATGCCCCGTGACAACAACTGCTGCTCAGGATGGCAAATGTATCTCAACTGTTTAAGCAATTCAATATATCAAGTGCCACCAGGAACCGGGCAAGAGTTGAGCCACTGCTTCCATCCTAAAATCCTCCTCTTTTGGGAAGAAGCCCAATCACAGAGATGTCTTTGTTCCAGCAATGAACAGCGCTGGTGCCACCCTGACCATGCTTCACCCAGAACTGATATGCTTAAAGAAATCTGTAATAAAAATCGGTAATAAAATCCTCCAAATGGGCAAAGCCTTGGACACCAGCTGTGCTCCCATCCAGCGCTACGGGAGGAGCACAGGGCACTGGTGCAAGGGCAGTCGCCCAAGCATGGCTCCTCCGAGCAGAGGCTGCAGCACCCATGTTGGACCTGGTCTTCCCTTTCAAAGGTTAAAGCTGTTTACTGAGAGGATTAGGAGGGAGGAGATGGTAAACTAGGAGGAAGCCGGGGGAGAGCGTGCGCAACAGCTACGTACACAGGCTTCGCCCAGCAATAAACACGCCCCAACTCCTTGTTGGCATAAGCACCCAATGTTCAGGTGGGGAGGTCATACAGATGTCGGCACACTGCCGGCACCAGACCCCAGGGCTTCACCCCCAGCCCCAGAAGATGATTTAAACCTAATTGCTTGCCCTCCACACCCCTAGCGCAACCACAAACCAGGCTGGCACCTGAAGACCTGGGAGCAGCTGTGGTCCTCACACGTATGGAGGCTTTGCTCTGGTTGTCTACCACGGAGGGATCTGCGCTAGCAGCATGGGAGGGGAAAGATTCCCTTGCTGCAATAGTCCGAAGTTTGTTCTTGGCTATATTCACCCTTGCTGAAATGCTGCTTCAGGAGGAAGCACGATTTGGGTACAAACAGTGCTGGAGCAGCGGAAAGCTAAGCCATGATGCTGCAGCTCTGCAGTATGTCTCAGCTGTATGGCCAGTTATAAAATAAAAGGTCAGTTCCTCTATGGCACTACATCTTCTCTTGTTTCAAGTAAACAGTCTTAAGAGCCAGACATTTCAATAGCACAACCAAAGAGGGATTTATACACCACTGCAGAGGAGAACAATTTCCATATCTGACACAACAGAGCACCACCATCAAGTAATGAGCAAGGCCCTTCCAGCTAACGCAACACGACTGAGGCAACACCAGAGCAGGACTAAAAGCAAGACAAAGCGTGCGTCTGTTTGTGCTCGTCTGTCTGCCTTCGTTGCACAAAGTTCAACTGAGGACATTCAGCGGCAGGAGGAATTCATGAAGCCATCCACGCCAACACGGAACCAGCGTGACTATTGCAAGAATGACAGGAAGGGATGTGCAAAACCGCCCAGCCAGGAGCTCAGAGTAACGCGGCAATTCACTTCCAGACCTCAGCAGCTTGATCAGGTACTGGGCCAGTTTATCAGCTAAGCGTGGGTTTTGCTGTTACATCCAGCTTAGCAAGCAGATTCGATGCACTAGCTGAATTCAGCTGTTCAAGGCCGACAGAGAAGACTGGAAGAACTCACCCTGGGAAGCACAGGATGACCCGTGAATGATGCTGTCCCTCAAAGGATGACAAGATCTAGGAGGTGGGGTTATACCTAAATGGGCTAACATAGCCTTGTTACTCACCACGTATCACCTCCTCTTATCTGCACGGTTTCTTTAACCTCAACCACGCTTGGTGACCAAGTGCACAGCACTGTCTGCAAAGGCAGCTCTAACATGGCCTCCAGGAGAAGGGCCAGCTGCAGCGCAGGCATTTCGGCATGGGGTCTGAAACGCCAGGTTAGAAACCAGAGCTGCACCTGCTTAGAGCAACTTGGTCTAGTCCCAGCACTCCATCACTCCTCAGCCTGTTCAAATTCAGCCCCTGCTCTAAGATAACCATACTCGCCGCTCCAAAAAATAGGAAAGTGAGAAATTCAACCAACTGGTGATTCAGGTCATAGGGAAAAAAAAGGTTACTACAAGTTAGTAACAACCAGACACTTTTAGCCAATGAACCATGGCCAAAGCCATGTAGTATTTCTGGTAGTGTCCACAAATAAAGATGTTTAATGTGGTTCTGCAACCCCACTGCAGATCACTCACCATCACCCCAAGGACAATGCTTTGGGTACCACAGATTTTAGGAACAATGGAGTGCAAGGGTTACTGGAAAAAGTTATTGCAAAGAGGAAAAAAAAAAAGCTCAAGAAACTGCAGCCCAAGAATTCAAAGGAGTTAAAAGGAAACCAGTAAGCAGTATAAACCCAAGAGAAGGCACAGAACTAATTCCAGCAAGACCTTACTGGTTCTATAAATGCATTAACGAAGGCAAACAAAGTGTAGGTCTATTAATCAGCAGGAAGGAGAAGAGAATACATGACAGAAGACGCCCTACTCAAAGCCTTCTTTGCTTTGTACTTAAGCATTCAAGGATGACTTTCATGAAGCACTGATCGCTCTTAAACCTTCCAATCTTTTTTCAATCCATTCTTTGTTTGCCCCCCCCCCCCCCGCCCTTGTTAAATGTGCTTTTCTAAAGGTTAACTGTGAACAGATGTTTAAGATTGAGCAACCTCAACTCAAAGTAAGGACTAATCAGTGCTGTCTGTCTGCACAGGACAAGGGGGGGGGGTCAAAGTTGACACCGTAGTGTTGCAGAAGAACTATGCATCCTACTAGGGAGATCGTGGCTGCTTGGTGCTCACATTCATGCCACTGTTATCACTGAATTTTACAAATTTCAGTTTAATGACCACAACGAGTCATCTTTAAAGTCTCATCAAAAAGTTGACAGCAAGTCATCCACCAAAAGCATGGAAAACACTATGAAGCAGAGCCTCCACGAAGACCTCACTGACACTCACGGAGCTGTACGCCTCCACAACACAACCTTTAAGGACAATCTTCCTGGCTCCAGCGTGGGTGAAGGGCTGGGGACACAAGCCAGCGGTCAGGATTTAGGGCTAAGAACCTGAAATTGAGGTGCTGCCAAGTGGTAAGGGATGACTCAGCCTTCCAAAAACAGACAGGATGAGGGGAAAAGGACGATACAAAAGACAACCAGACCCATGTCTGAGTCACAGAGAAAACAGAATGAAACAGAAGTGGAAGAAAAATATAAAAAAAAAAAGGAACCCCTTCATCCAAGATTCTTCTACCAAGGATGGGTGGGGAGAAGGGGAGGAGCTGGGGTGACCTTCCCTCCATTAACTCTTCCTTCAGGAGCAGGGACACACCATGGGAACAGGGATGGGGAGAAGCCAAGGACAAAAAAACATCTGAAGAACAAATATATGGGCTTTGTTCTTGCTACAAGACCCAGCAAGTCAAAAAAAAAAAAAAAAGAAACCAGACACTGGACATGGGGGCAGCCCCTCCAAACCACCGCACAGGATGGCACAGAAGACACCACCGCCTGCAGCCCCCGGTCGCTACTGCTCACCATGCCCGTTGCAGTAATAGATCCACTTCTCCCTGTTCTGCGTGGGGGTGGTGGACTTTTTCATAATAGCTTTTTCCACAATGGCACTGGGATCTTGCCTGGGTCCTTTCTTCAGAGTCCGTGAGCTCTTCCTGACACTGCAGACAACGATAACCACTAAGACCAGCAGCAGGAACAGGACGATCATCCATGGCAAGTGTTCATTGATGTCGAAGTGCTGGTGGACGTTCTGCGGACCCCGCCGGGGGGGCCTGTATGGGACGCTGGACTTCTCGCCCCCTGCCATCTCCAGCGACGGCTGCTTCTCCAGCGCTTGGCTGGTCTGCTTGTGCCGGTAGCTCTGTGCCTGGCTGGCAGCGCCGGAGCCCGCGAGGGTCCCGCTGGCACCGTCCGTCTCGTTGGCCGAGGTTTCGTTGTAGTAGCCCACTGGCTCCGCCGTGCCACTGGATGTGCGTGGCGCGGGAGAGGGGACAAAATCGGGAACTGAAGAGTTCAAGCCTGTGAAAGGAGAGGAGAGTTCAGTGTCATGGCACCTGAGATGCGATACGGCATCATGTCACAGTCTAAGACCTGCCCGAGCATCTGCTTGGCCAGCGGACAGAAACCCAACGCCAGGCAGTGAGAAAGGGAAGAGGTGAAGTTGAGGTTTGGCTCTGGGAAGAGATGGGTACGGTTACAGAGGTAGGTTCAAGATAAAATTGACCCTTGTTGGTTAAAGCTTGTGGCAGTTTGTTTAAAAAAAACCCAACAAACAGCCCAGTGATTAAAGGCATGTTGTCAATCTGTGTTTGTCCCATTTTCAGTACTTCTCAGAAAACCTACAACTTTGAGGTTTCTTAGGTTTATGAACATGGGTTTCATTCCAAATGTGGAAAATGAGGTATTTGGGCTAGAAACACATCAGAATTTATTTATAGGCCTAGTATCTCTCTACTGTGTTTTGTCAGGGAAGCACAAACTTTATCAGCACTGCAAGCAGCTGCGGATGCATTAACTACAAAACAGGTTTCTGAGGCAAGAGAAGCAACCCAGCCTCCCCTTAAGAGCTACTTGCTATCTTTATTGAGTTTTCTTTGCAACCAACTGCTCTCAGGTCCCAGCCAGCTGCAGGACCAAAGCCTGATAAGAAGAGGAAGGGCTGTTGAGGCAAAAGCTAGAGCTTACTTTGGAAACTTGGCTTTTGAAGATCAGGTCTCCTCCCATTTGAGCATTAGCGAGCATAACCATCTGTAACCTGATTTTACCTCTGGCTTGGTTACCCAAAACACTCTGATCAGGACACAAACAGGGAAAACACTGACTTTTACCTAATTGTCTACAGATTTCAAAGTTCAGGGAACACCCTCCTGTCTTCTCCCAATGACACACCAACATGGTATCATGCTTTGAGACCTAACAAAGGAAAAGCACTGGGAGTCTACAACTGTCAACACTTCCCTGCTATTGTATTTACTAACTCAAGTCTTCAGGCCATCAAAAGTTGCATATTTTTTTTTTTTAAAAAAGTAAAATGCCCCATCGAGACACTGTAAGGAAGCTGCTTCCCAGGGAGTGCTGAGCACCACCTCAAACGGGGCCCTACAGCACCGCTGCAACCAGCCACGGCTAAAGCATCCCAATAAAGACTGTGATGATGTACCGTTTCCAATTCAGCGAGAGAACGGGGAACTCAAACTGGTTCTTCTCAGAGGTGATAACTAAAAAAAAAAATTCAGGACAGCCTAGGCTCCTGGAGGGCTGTTTTGGCAGCGGTTCCCATTCAAGCCAATATGCTGGCACAGTACAGGGTGAAATGCAGCCGGGAAAGCACGGGCATGGAAGCAGTGAATCCCTCAGGAAAGGAGTCTGATGGAGCGAAGCTCCTCTTCCCTCTGGGTTTTCCTGCTGCATCCCAACTCAGATTTGCCACAAATGGACAAAGACTCGTGCCAGCACAACACAGAGACGTGAAAAGAGGCTGGGGAACGTGATGTCCTTTCAGTCCAAACAGTAGGACGGCCATGTCCAATCACGACTACAGTCTCAGTGAAAATGTTATTAAATGCGGTTTAACACAAGTGAGGGCAACCTGATGCACTCTGGAGCTGCCTTCTGGCCAAGACGCAAAAGCACCATCCACCCTCTAGACAGGCTGCCCTTTAACAGCCTAAAGCCAACCCTGACCGAGGCACAAACACAATCCCACGACCAAAAACACGTCTGTGTTTTAGTGGTGGACATTACCTTTGGGAAGATAAGCGGTTGGCGGAACTTCATAGGGCTCTTCACCCATTTCGGTGCTTGACGAAGTCAAAGATGTGTTTGGAAGAGACGCTGGAGAACCACAGACATTGTCACTCTCCTTCGTCCCTGGCTTGATGACCACCATGTTTTTCCCAAAGCAGTCAGTGTATGTTTTGCACTTCATCACACTAGAAGGCACATCAGAAAAGGTACCACGAGGGCACGGCTTGCACCTAACGTCTTCCGTCTCAGTTCCTTTCTTGCGGACGCCCCAGCCGACCGGGCACACCGTGTAAGGGACGCAGGTATCGTTCGTCTGAAACGTACCAGACAGGCAAGTGCACTCGCGGTCAGTCAAGGCAGTACAATGAATTTTCTCAATCATTGGCAGTTCGCAGGGTTTTCTACAAGGGTGGCACCGCTCTATGCCATTCTCATGCTTCGTAAAAGTCCCATCTGGACAAGGGCTGCACTCTCTTAAGGTACTCTTTGTACACTGTTTAGACACATAGGTTCCTGCAGGACATTTGTCGCAGATCAGTTCTTTGTTGGTGGCACGGTCGAGGTGGCGGTACTTGCCAGGGGAGAGGCTGATGGCATTCTGCTCGGAGGTCAGCTTCAACTGACCATCAGCGGTGCCAAGGAGCACAAGAAGCTGGAAGACAGACAGGAGGTATTAGACAACGACAGCACACCTCCGGAGCCCTCCCTCGCCAGCGATTCCTTGCAGGATCACAAAACGCGTCCCAGAGCTGTGGGACCACGGAGATGTTTCTACACCCAGGGGAGGGACCTGAGCGAGGTCGGAGCGGAAGAGAACCGGTGCAGACAGCAGCATGCTCTCCGGACACATCGCCAGCTACGATTATAATTCCTTAAATTTGACACCACGCTTCCCGGGCGAGAGTAAGCATCATTTACACTGCAACCCTGCCAGGGCGGTAAATACTGCTAATTGTGTTTCAGCAGTACGTGCTACCTGGCCACCCCAGGAGAATTCAGACCAGCTTTGCATTTCAAGGCTGAGAGGCTCCAGCACGAGCCAGGCGCTTGCCAAGAAGACAAAAAACACACGCAGGTGGCAGCTCTGACCCGCAAAGCTTTCACCTTCTGTATGTGTTAGTCTGCACTTGTTCGAGTAGTTGCCTTCCTAAATAACACAAACTGGCATGAAATCTGGGCTGGCGGGCATTACCGGACTCTTTCTCAGCCCCTCTGTCTTTCCATAATTTGTACAACCCTGTGCAAGTGCAGGGTTTGGTGAGACCACAAGGGATGTTCTGCTTCGAGCCTCCAACCACATCTGAACCCGCTTTAAACCGGATGCGTTGGCAACAGGAGAGAAACCCCAATACTATTTTTGAACTCTTTAAGGAGCTCTGCTGTAACTCAGTTCCTCATTGCATCAGATACAAGTAAAAGGTCTCCAGGTTTTAGACACTGAACTGCACCCAGCTGGGCTTGCCTAGATGATGGCTACAAATCTGTTTATCTCTACCTATTTCCATTTCCAGGGCTTTATTCCCTTAATTCCTTTGCATCGAGGCTGCTCCATCCCCAAGAGAAGCCTCATCTGCCAAGCAAGACTTCCGCTTCCTCCAGAAGACCACGGATTTAACATCAGTTATGCCAGTGGAGATAAGGCACCAAGAACAAAACGCGTCTCAAAAGAAAGGCTGATGCAACCTCATACAGCATGCAAAGCAATAAAAAAAAGACTTTCAAGCAGCCGCGGGCTGAGTTAGGAGGGAGAAAGAACGGAACCAGCCAACGATACCTTAAATTTCCAAAGGTGCTTTCCTACACCGAAGGTAAAAAGACCAGAGACCCTAACGCTTTTCAACGGCACAGCCACATAAATCACTTGGCTATGTTATACAAGCCCTCGTTTCTGCTCTGCTACCTATTCTGGGCTATCAGCCAGCAAAAATATATTCAGAAGGAAAAAAAAAAAAAAAAAAGCCTCCCAACAACATGACTCTGCAGAAGGCACATCGTGGCAGAGCCGCAAGCCGCGCCGCGTCATTTTTGGTGCAGTCTCTTGCTTCCTGGAAACACACAGCACATTTCTGTTTCACCTGCTAAATAATTTACGGCTCGGGATTTGTACAAAACACTTCAATTTTTTCTTTCTTCTTTCCCCCCCCCCCCGAAGCAGCAATTACAGAGCAGGCAAACCCAGAGGAGCTGACAAGGATCCTGCGGCGACCAGGCTAATTACAGCACGTCAAATTAAAACAAAAAGCGGGGCTGCCCTGGCAGGCAGCAAAGGCTTACAGGATGCGTTTTATTTTTCCCCTCCCCTAAGACACGATTTAACGAAGCGCTTAGCTGGCTTTAAGGAAACCTGCCGCCCGTAATCTTCATGACGTAACCCTGAATTAGCAAACCAGACACGGCAGGATCTGGCCTCCCAAGGTTGCATGTGGGGTCACCCGCGTTACTCATCCTCCTCCCCGTGCCGGCGCCGAGCGGGATGGGGTGTCGGGACAGGCAGCGGCTCTCCTGCCTTGCCGGGAATCAAATCCTGATTTCACCCTCTGCACCAAGGCAGACCTCAGGAAACCCCGGACAGCCCCACTACAAGCACATGCGATGGGTCCCATCCTGCTCTCCCCTTTCTTCTCACCTCCAGCATCTTTCCCTCACTCATCCGGGTAACTAAAGCCAGTGAGACCTGCACTATCACAACAGCACCAGGTTTGGTTTTTTGGTTGGTTTTGGGTTTGTTTTTTTTTTAAACCCTATCTCAAGCAAAGCAGCACTGGCGCTTTTAAACACCTTCAGCTGCACACACACTTCCAAACCTAGGGACAACAGCAAGTCCCAGTGGGGGGAGGTTAAGCAGCATTGAGCAGCCGGTATTTATTTGGATTGGTGTTTCTGGTGCCTAAAAACATCCAGCTGCTCGGGTTTCGTTGCTGGCACCACTCAGGTCTCTCAAACAGAAGGCCAGGAGCAGGAGGACATCTCTGACAAAGGGCTGTCCGCTGATTTGGTCCCTCATCCCCAGGACCGCCCAGCAGCATGCAAACTAGACCTTTCTGGCTCATACACCCAGTTTCAGCGGCAAAAGCAAGAGAATAATGAAGTGAGCTCTGCTTAGCCACTGGATTTCAGTTCATCACTCCAATACCAAAGGAACCGTATAGGGTAACAAAAAACACAGAAAGGAGGAATCGGTGCAAGACAACACTTAGAGAACGGATTTGGTTTCAAGCATTTGCGGCGCTGCTCTCTACGCCCGATGCAGAAGCGGCTCTCAACACTGAAGCCAAAAGGCTCGAGCGGGACGGGGCGACCAGGGTCCCAAAGCACTCAGCATCGCCGCCCTGCACCACACGGACAGTGGCAATTCCCAGCCACCTCCACCTACCCCAACACGTGGAGGTTTTATGCCATGAGGAAAGCGAATCAGGCTGGGGAATGCTCCCATTTTCACCTCCTCACATTGGGGAAATGGCTCAGACAAGAGGAGCTTCGTGCTCGGCTGCAAACCAACCCTCAAGACAGCAGCACCCCACAGCTGACGCGGGCATGACCCGCCTTACCACCACCCAGCTCGATCATTCCATCTCAACAATCCCATCTATGCTGTGCCTCCGTCAACCTCTCAAATAACTGCACGCTGCAGCGGAGACCCAATGGCCAATTTGCACAGTAATTAGCTTTTAGGGGGCCACAAGCTTCCTGGGCACGTGCACGGGGGACGCGGCTCATTCAGGACCCAATCCTGCTCGGTGGCCCGGTGAGTCACTGTGCCAGCAGAACGTTGGTGGATCAAGGGGCATTTGTGTCCTGAAACGGGGTGACACCTCAAGACACTCAATGTCTCAGGTTGTATTAAGTGCTATCTCACCACCAGCCCCGCAGGGAGGCAGCAATAAACCTAAAAAATAAAATAAATAATACTAAAAAAAACCCACAAAAGCCAGGTAGATGCAGGGCACTTGACCCTGGTAGAGCAGGAGCAGAGAGCTGTAAGCGAGCAGGGACCAACAGTGCCAAAATGATACTCTGGGAACTGTTTCTGAGCAAAACCAGCAGAATTCAGTAGAAACGGCAGCTGGCTCCATGGCGATGCCTTGGCACAGGTTGGGGACGGGCGACACAGCCCGCTGCCCCCCCCAAAGGCCAGCTGCACCCTCCGCCGACCAGCACCAGGAAGTCGCTTGTGACATTAAAGAAGAAAAAAAAAAAAACAAAAACCCAACAAAAAAACCAAAAAAAACCCCAAAAAAACCCCATCAAAAAAACCAAACAACAAACCAGAAAGGCAAATAAACTGGTCTGGAAGTTTTACAGTAAGTTTGCAGCCTGGAGAAGCCCCTCTCCTGCCCTCCTCACTGTAAAAAGGATCAAGTTCCTCACTCCGAAAAAAGTTTCCTGTGAGGAGAGTATGGAAGAGCGAAACACGTTTCTGCCTCTTGCAATGCATCCAGCTACTTCAGCTGGTTTGGGGTTTGTGAAACTGAGAGTCCGGGGCTCACCCTACTCAGCAGTCCCTTTACTACGTCTCGAGAGCGAAACGTAGGCAGCCGAGCGTGCCAAAACAGCAGCACCAGCACATCTGGTCCCCACGAAGGAAAACCCAGCAGCTATTCCTGCAGCCAGCACCCACCAGAGCTCGCAGGCATCCCCGGCAGCCACGGTTTTGCTCCAAGCAGACGAAATCCCCCAGGCTCCCCAAAGTCTTGAGTCGAAGCAAGGCAACGTTTCGGTGGTTCGAGACGAGGGCACTGGGGCAGATGGTAGAAACTACCTCGTGGCAGCCAGCGGGCACCCGAAGCACACGCCAAGCAAGGGAAACCACGAGCAACACCAGCCTTATGCAAACGCTGCCGAGCGGCTGTCGCTCAAAAACCAAGCGGCCAGGCAGTTTGGGTTTGCTGCACCCACCGACTATTGATTTGAATGTACTTCCATCAGGCGGGAAAGGCATTAACTCCTTGCGGGGCCAAAGGGAGTTGCTCAAAATTTTGAAGATGAAGATGTCAGATGAAGAAACCCTGGCCGGTGGCCGAGGGAGCATCCTGCCAGCCCACGAGCAAACGGGGATTTTGTCTTATGGCTCGTTTGCTCGTACGATCAGCACATGCAGAGGTTTGAGTACACGCGTGCACAAGCAATATACGTGCAAGTTTGCTCAGAGTCTCAGCTTCATTTTGCAAAATTACTGTTCTATCTCCCTACACCTTTATATCGCTCCTTTTTTTTTTACCGCCCCCTCTTCCCTTTATTCCCGCCACTCCCGCCTGACCTCCAGGATCCCGGCTGGAGCTCCGTATCTCAGGCTCCCCATCAGCATCTCATCATCCAGACAGGCAGCAGCACTCGCCTCTCCCAGTGGGAAACGGGCACTCGGGAGCACCCAGCCAGCACCGTGCGCGGACCCCGGCTGCTCCGTGACGGTACCCTTCGCCTTCAAAGCAATGAGGCTGTTTCCCAGCTAACGCTCTCCCAGCTTTAGATTATTTTTTTTGTTTACTCGGATTCCTGTCGAGCCAGCACCAGCTTGCTCAGATCCACCTTGAGTTCAAGAGCAAGTGCACTCCTCGGTTACACAACCCAGCCGCAGCAGCTGCGGCGTGCGCCTGACACACCGAATTACCGTTTCTCCCCAAAAAGACGGGATGTAACCCTAAAGCGCTGACTGGGAAGGGCACTATTTGGGAAGGTAAACCTGGAGGTGAACTCGCGGGAGAATGTTTCCGTGTTAAACCAGGGCAGCTGCCTGCAATGAGTTTTGCTGCCTGTCCAAAGAGCGGCAAGACAAGCGGCTGGGGGGGTGTGGGGGGGTGTGGATGGATGGAGGGATGGATGGACGGACAGACCCCAGCCCAGTGCCAAGCTCCGGGAGCGGGGCAGGGCGGCAGCGAAGCAAAGGTCCGCTCAAGCCCCGAGGTGCGGCACAGCCCTGGATGAAGGCTCCGGGGAGGATGCAGCCCTTTGCCTGCCTGCAGTGAAACGGGGACGGAGAGGATGGAGCAGGGGACATGGCAGCCAGCCGGTGCCCGCTGCCAGGGTCGGGGATGCTGGGGCAGGCAGCACCCCCCGAGGTGGGCACTGGGGAGCACCGCACACCCCACGGCGCTGCGGGGACAGCGGGACACCCAAACACATGTATACCCCGCAAAACCTCACCCCTGCCCACCTGCTCCCCCCCAGGCAGGCAGCACCCCCCCACACACACACACACACCACACACACACAGCCGGGCAGGCAGCCCCGCACTGCAGCAGATCCCCAGCCCCCACCCGTCCCCCGCGGACACGCGGATCTTGCGCGGGCGGCGCCGCTGCACCCCCGGAGCGCGCAGGGACGGACCGACAGCCCGCCCGCCCTCGCCGCACGCACGCACACACACACACACACACACACACACACTCACCGTGAGGAAGCCGGCGATCGCGGCGGCGCACCGGCACGCCGGGGCGGCCCCCATGGTGGCGACCGGAGCCGGAGCCGGGGCCGCCCGCGCAGCGGGGCTGCGGGCGAGGCGCTGCCCGTCCAGCCGCGCTGCCTCACGCGGCGGGGCGGGGAGCCGGCGGCGGCCGGCGCGGGGGGCAGGCGCCCATGGCGGCGGGCCGGGGCCGGGGCCGGGGCCGGGCGGGGTGGGGGCCCTGCCGCCCGCCGCGCTCCCACCTGCCTGCGGGGCCGCCGGCTGCGCACTGCCGCGACGGGGCCGCGCGCACGTGGGGCGGTGCGGCGGGGCGGGGCGGCCTTTGTGGCGTCACCAGGCCGCGCAAACCAGCGCGTAAGGGCGCCCCCCCCCCCCCGCGCGCGCAGCGCCGCGCTCTGCCCCCTGCTCCGGCCCCGCCCGTTCCGCGGCCGCGCAAGAAGCGCGCGCTGCCCGCAAGCTCCGCCGCGCGATGCAGCGCCGCTGTCCCCCCCCTTTCCCCCCCCAGCCACCCCCCCCCCCCCCCCCTCCCGGCGCGAAGCCGCGGAGCTGGGGGCGATGCCGGAGCCAGGTCCCGGCCCCGCCACCCCGGATCCCTCCTGGTGCCCAGCTATGGAACATGGGGCCCCTCCGCGGCGTTGCTGCCCGCGCTGCCCGTCCTTCCACCCGGGGGCGGCCAGGGACCGCCACCCGCCAGGGGCCCTAGGGATGGTCACGCTGTGCGGGACCGCCAAGGAAATGGGTTTGCTCCATCTGCACCCCCTGCCGCTTTGGGATCTCCCTCCATCGTCCGCCCTAAAAACGGGGTGGGAGCAGTTTCTCTGGGCGGAGCGGGGTGCTGGTCACAGCAACCATCAACAGCCATGGCGGGCGATGGAAACTGGCCCAGGTCTATCCAAGGCGTCTGGAGGAGCAGGACGCGAGGTGAGAGACAGGACTGGAAAGGCTGCAACGTAAGTCCAAGGTCCTTCCAGGAGACAGGAGCAGAGATGAGGCTTCAGGATGGATCCAAGGTCCAACCAGGACACTGGGACAGGGGTGGGGGAGGCCCCAGGTAAGGCTGATGATGGCCGTCGAGGTTCATGAGTGCCCTCAGATCACTCAGCCCCTCTGGGGGCACCAAATCAAGATGTTATGTGACTCCCTACATTGCTGGTTGCCTGTTGAGGAGAACATCTGATTTCCCAGAGCCTGCAAAAAATCTTGTTGGCCAACAGTCAACTTCTGGAGGCATCCTGAAGGCAGCTGAAACAAGGGAGCGTTTCAGTGCCACACCGAAACAAACAGCACAGAACACTCGTGAATGACAGAAACACTCTCTCTCTCCAAAAAAAAAACCAAAAAAAAACCCCCACGGTGTTCTTGCTCTACAGCCACATGGGCTTCATCCAAACCCTTCTGAAGCCCACAAGAAGCCTCCTCCTGGTTTGAATCCAGCTAGAAGGCTCTTCTCCCAGCCAAGGTGGACTTTTTCTCCCCATACTTTCTCCATATCTAATCCTGGAAGGGGGTTGGAAGGCAGCGACGACCTTCGGGAGCCTGGGAATGAGCCTGGAGAAGAGCTTCCCTCCCTGAGCTGGGGTGGCAGTAGCAGAACTGCTGTTCCCAAGAGGGGACACACGTGTCACATGTGCAGGGAGAGGACCTTCCTCCACAGCTGGCCGTGCTGCTGTGCGAGTGGTGCAGAGCCCCACTCTGGATTTTGCCTTCCCCTGGGGCCACCAAACCCGGGAACAACGTGCTCTTCCCAGGAGGTCAGGGAAGGAGAGCCTCATCCAAATAGAGATCACGGCGCAAAGCAAGACCCAGTAAGGCTGCCCGGAAGGAAACCTGGGATGCCCGTCGCTGCCTTTAATTCAAAATAAATTGGGCAAAATAATAGGCGATAACACGACTGGGTTAACACCGGACTTGTGAATGGTGGAGGGGATTTGAAGTTTCAAACCGCGCAGTTTTCTGATGAAATACAGGACTAGTCTTGCTTCACTGCTGCGTAGCCAAGCGGGCTGGTTGTGTCCGGGCTAGAAGAGGGTTTGAAACGCCCTGGCAGCACCAACCCACGCTGGATCCCTCAGCAGAGCAAAAGGCAGCGTTCAGATGGTGTTAGGGAAAAGCAGAGAAACAATCATCCGGAGGACAGTGACTCAGGGGTTTGGCAATGAGATGGATCACATCACTGCCGTGGAATGGGTTCCAATTAGTTACGTCCACTTTTAATTGTTATTATTTGTACAGAACCTAAAGGCAGTCCACAGATTATCCAAAACCGCAGGGGTTGATCTGTAAATCCCCCATCCCACCCCACCTCACAGTCCTTGTAGTGACAAACACCAGTCACGCTGCCTAGACTGGTTGATACTGGCTGCGGCATGCAGTGCTTGTTAACGTCCAGCTCGCTGCATCGCCACTTTTCTCACTCTTTGGAAGGAAAATAGGGAAGCGGGTGACTGAGATTGGAGTTTCGTGTTAAGTTGGTTTTGGTAGCAGCAGCATCTCAAGAAGTTCCTCCTCGCCTCCCTGCATTCGGTTCCCTCTTCCCTCCGCCCCGTGCGTCATGCAAATACAGGCCCGCGGGATCAACCCGGTCAGTGAACTGGTAACTCCGTTAAAAACACAAGAAGGAGGGTATTTTTATTCAAAGTTGGTGAACCTCGCTGCTCACGTTGACCGGAGACCCCTGCATCTTCACTAAGATGGTGGTGGGACTCCGAGTGAGCGATGGAGGGACATCCACTGACCTGGTTTGCCACCAGAAACCACCTTCTCTAGAACAGCAAGCTCTCCTCTCTCGCGAGGAAAAGCCAGTGGTCCTCCTTAGTCATCTGGTGCTGTTTAAAGCACATTCACAAAGTGGGAGGAATTGTTTTGCTAGGAGAAGTTTTTTGGGAAATGTTAAAGAATACTCTACAGAACCATCACTTGCTTCATCCTGTAGAAACCAGAAGCGTTCCGGGAAGCAGTTTCTCCTCACTTACTTGCAATAAAAGAAGCCAGGCTGATGGGGCAGACTTAATTTACTTTTGGACTGTCTCATTCTCTGTACATGGACCATCACTTCCACATCTCCTGTAGAAACAGAACATTTCTATGTTCTGTTGCTGTTATGGGAAAGTAGCCGCTGTATGGGAAAATTCACAGCTCCAATTCATATAGAAACCGCAATTATTGCTCGCATTAACATAAATTAGGAAGTTAAACCAACAGAGCCTGTAGACTTCTCTGAGTGAGGGAAATGAGAGTTTGGGTGGGAGTTCTCACCCTTCTGGCCCTCCTTATGATCTCCAGGAAATTGGGAAGGGAGATGTCTACCAAGAGCAGATGTTCCCAGCAGGAACATATAAATATATATACACACACACACACATATATACACACGCATATATATATAAAAACAGTGGTTTCTAGCAGGATCCATGGCAAATGCAGGATTGCAGGCAGGAAGGTCTTTCGAGTGGTTGAGGTGAGATGAGAAAACATTGGTCTTCCAGTGTGAGATGGCAACCAAAAAAGAGCATGAGAACGTGCTCCAGATCAGCGGACAGAGCAGCTCCCGTTTGGCCAGACCGGGACAGAGCGCACTTCTGCCGTCTCCTTATTAAATGAGCTTTTCTCACCTTACGCTGTGGGAAAACAAAATCCTGTTCTCCATTACAGCGCTAAGATGAGTCTGGGTCTCCCTGTAGAGAACCCAGTTCCTGCCTTAAACTTTTTACCAGCAGCAAGTTGCTTTTATATATTATCTTGATTCCACTGACAGAGAAGCATCTTGAAGGACAGAGATTCCCTTAACAAAGGTGTGTTACCACGGATGGATTTCCGGCCTTGGTACCCCCCGGGACGTCAGGGCAAGGAGCCGGGGAGCCGGGGGTGGCAGCTGCGAAATGAAACGCAGCACTGTTCGACGCAGGTTTGGTGGCCATCACTCCTGAGCTGATGTCCCTTCTGGAAAAGGCTGATGCACAGCCAAAAAGCAGGTTTTCCCAGAGGACCTTAAGAAAAGAGAAGCTGAGCAGCCGATGGCAAGGCTAAGTGCATAAATATGACTTTAACCCTGCGCCCGGAGTAACGGCCGTGAGATAACCAGCAGGTAGGATGGGGAGACGAGGCTGCACGTGCAGCACAGCTGGCATTGCACCTCCACCCCTGGCGAGAAGGGGGAGAGGGGCGCACGGGGCGGGCATGTCTGATCCTGTCCAGGTGAGTGAGTCCCTGTAAAGAAGTTTCCCTTCTGCCCCCCGAGCAGCACAGTGACACGAGTGCTGTAAAGCAGAACAGTTTGTCTCCGTCTGAGAGCCACAGCTGCCTGCGCAATGAGTTCAGCGCAGGTGGAGCAAGCCCAGCGGTCACGTCTGTACCTTTCAGAGGAAAAATAAGGAATGTATGTGAAGTTAATGCTGCTTTTGGGGGGTTTTATCCCTTTGATTATATATAGTCCTGTTTTGCAGGAGGTGCTTTGGCTCAGCTGGGGAGTGAGGCTCAGATTTTGAAGCCTGGAGGTTCACCTCAACCTCACCAAAACCATAATGACTCTGCACACATCGCATAGTGCCCTTGTTCACCTTCCTTCTGCTCCTCAGGTGCTAGTACTCTGGGGCTGAGGCTTGAATGGTGCCTGACAAAGTGGAGCCTTGCTCTCAGGTGGGGCGTCGTGATGGTCATGAAGTTACAAATGAAAAATTACGAAGATCATTTTTAGGCGTGTGTCGGAAAGTCTTGCTATGTCCCTAAGCTTACACTGGAGAAATCAAAGCAGCGAATTAACTGGTGTAGCCGCAATCAGAGAGTTGGCAGCAAAGCCAAGAGCTTCATGCTAAGCAGAAGACCACGTTCTTGCCTCCAAGAAGACGTGGTCTTCTCTTCTCCTTTGAGGCCAGCAGAGCCTGAGCGGGATGGGGAGGTGGCCAGGGTGACGGGGTGGTTTGCAGAGCTTTCGGAGAGCACTGCAAGGCTCACTATGAGTTTCCCAAAGCCAAGTGTTTCCCTGGGAGGGTTGTGAGCTCTTGCAGGTTCAACATCACAAAAAGACACCGAACAATCCACCCCGCAAATCTGTGATTTCGTGTCACCTGTGGACTCAGGATCATTTTTGTGTCAGATTACCTGGCGCACGTGATGCTGCTGGCTTTATGCTTCATGTCGTCTGCGGAAGGACGGTCGGAGTGGCACGGGGCAGCCACTACCTAGTCCAGCCTAAATCCTCCTGGTACGGAGATGAACCAGCAAATAACTCCCACCACCCAGCAGGCTTCATTTCACTTGGATCAGCACAGCGCTTTTTTTTGCTCGAGCGAGAGCTCAAAGCCAGCTGTGCAGCCTTGGGGGTTTTTTTTTGAGCCCCAGGAAAATGTCACTTCCTGAGTGACCTTGCTCAGCCACCCCAGCTGCACCCAGCGGGGCAGACCTCATTGCAGAGTGATCACGGATAATCTTAGTCACAAGCTTAAGGTCTCCTCCTACCCTCCCCAGATGTAAGGAGGACCCCACGGCTCCGTTGCCTCGGGGCTGAGGGCGTGCAGGGCTGCGCACGTGTCTGTGCCAAGGGGGCTACGGCCACCAGACGACGTGGGGGGGAGGATGGTGACTCACGGGATCCGCTGACCCTGCGCTGTACGTCGTCTTTGATGTGTTCGCGCAGGATACGGAGTTATCCAGGGCAGTCACTGAGGGTGACTGCGAAGAGGTGCAAAGAGCTTAAAATAACGCCTGATCAGGCAATACAAGCACGCGTAAAACTCAGTGTCCCTGAAGAGGGGCAGGGACTCCCTCTGCGGGGGTTACTGCCACCCAGGAATGAGATCCCAGAGCCTTGCAGAGGCTCCCCTGGATATCAGGTCACAGCACAGCGGCGGGTGAGGAAGGCAAACAGCCTCCCCGGCATCCGTGCAGATGGTGATGGGTAGGGAGGAGCCCCTGGATGGGGAGGGCTCAGCAGGCGCGTTACCATGGGGGACATGAGGCTGGAGTCATGGATGATACAGAGAAAGTAATGGGGAAATTAGTAACCTATCGCTCACAGCACACGTAGGGGATGGAGCCTGGGAACATGCTGGGTCTCTGAATCACTGGGATTTGTGCCGGGTGTTCCCCACCGCGTTGGCTGACTGCTGCGAGGCAGCCTTTTCCCGGAGCGGTCAGTGGTGGAAAGCGTGCACGGAGCAGCCTGCTCTGACTGTAGGCAGCTGCCTGGGGTCCCAGCGGTGGCTGGATGTCCTTGGCACTGTGGGCAGTGGGGCATCGTGGCTTGGAGGTAGCGAGATGTTTTGCATCTTTCATGGGTACTGCAGCCCAGTGCAACTATTTACGATCCTCGCCCAAGTTTGGCTGATTTAAATCAGTTCAGGCTATTCAATCATCACATAAGCAGACATAGTTTAAAACTAATTTGTAGACTTAACGTTGATTAGAGTATCTCGGTGGGTTGCATAAGGAGCTGGTTATGCCATGGAAAGCTTTCAATGGAGACAAAGCCCCAGGGAGCAAGACCTCCGGCACAAGGGAGCTCAAGCTTTGCTTTAAGCACCGGTTTAGGAGGCAAGAAGAGCCTGTAAGAAACTCCCTGCAGTCTGGCACTCTCCTGCCTTCACACATTTTTACTGCGTGCAAATCCTCCTCCAGGAAATTTAGTATTAGCCCTGCTGCTAAATTACTCTGGAAGAGAGCATCCTCAGTGCAGATTATTGCTGCAGAGATTAACACCCCTGCTTGGCGCTCGATGTGTAAAGCAGCGCGGAGCTCACAGCCCAGCTCACGTGCAGGACACATCCCTCCCATCTCACCAGCCTCCGGGTCCTTCCTAAGGACCGGGCAGTTTTTCTCTGTTCCTTGGCAGCTTTTCAGACCCTCTCCTGTGATGGTTTCTGGTCCGGCTTGCCACCGCAGTTATACTCAGGCTGGATAAGAGGGAGAAGGGAGGGTAAGTCCCACCCCTCGAGCTCAAATCACCTTCAGCCACAGCTTAGACACGTCAGCTTGAACCGACCTAAGAGCTTCCCACTGCCAAACATGGAGGTCTCATTCCTGTTCATTCTTCTGCAGCTCCAGGCCACCAGCCCCTGTCCTCCCCTCTGTCTTAGCCCTCACGTTGGCTGATTCAGTGCTGACTTAGCAGAAACCCGTTCCCTTTTCTCACTCAGTTATTTTTGTGCCAGATCAGTAGTTTGGGTGTGTGGAGGCTGTGCAACACCAAAGCTGATGCAAGGGAGAGCGATGGTGGGGGGGTGGGCGTGGAGGATGGTCCCAGGCAGCTTGTGGGTGAAGGTTGCTCAATGTGGATGTGAATGCTGCATCAGACCCTATTCCCAGGTCATATGGGATCAGAGGAGAAGCAGAGATGGTCATTTGGGGCTACAATGATAACTGGGGTGAAAGGCCTGAGACTGGGGGAACTGGGCAAAGGTGTTGGCAGGTTGCTGGGACAATCCCAACAGCAGCTGTGGAATGACCACCATGGCATGGTGATGGCTGTGAGGTGCCGTGGGAGCTCTGGGGTTGCACCAGGCCTTGTAGCTCACCTCACCCTGAGCTCTGCCCCATCACTGTGGGGCACATGCTGGTTGAGTAGCAGCAGGATGGTGGGATGCCCAGTGCCTGCCTAGGGGATGAGCCTGGTTAGAGGTAGCACAGGGCTGGACGTGTAGACACCATGTTCCTGCTCTTAGCCCAGTTCTTTCCATTTAATCTTCTGGGAACATCCTCTTCAAGTTCTGAAGTGTCTATGGAGCAAGTTGTCCTTGAAAATGAACCAGGGCACATCCCTGAAAGCTCTAGATGCTGCCCTGTCTAGGGGTGAGGCCGTAATAAATGCAACCTTTCTGGCAGCAGCAAGAGGGCAATTAAGGAACTCTTAGTTTCTAAGGATCCTTACAAACACATCACTAATTTCCAGCCAGAAACCTGGGAAAATTTAGTCAAACCAGCCTGGGTACTCAAGGGAGTATCCTGCCCTGCAAGCCTTTCCCCACCATTCTGCCTCTGCTCCCTTCGCCCCACCGCCATGCCCCAGCCATCCTTCCCCTGCTTCCCTTCCCAGCTGTCCTTCCCCACTTGTGAACAAAGAAACTTAACAAAACAGTGCTTCACTGAAAGGAAGAGAGGCAAGGGAAACAGGAAAGCAGATAATATAACAATAAACAACCACCCCATCCAAAGTACACAGAGAAATGTTCAGCTCTCCCTTTCTCTTTGCTTTTCCGGGGCCCCCTAGGAAAGCTGGCTACTGCCTCCGTCCCGCAGCCTCCCACTGTGTTCAGGTCACTGGTCTCAAGCCTCAGGCTATGCGTTTCTCCCAAGCAGCAGATATCCATATGTCCGTCCATCCATCCAACCACCCCCATTAGCCACCACTCATCATTAGCTATTCAGTGATGCCCTTAGCAGGAACCTCATGCTGTTCTCTCTTAGAAGAAGACTTCGTAAATAAAGTCAAAATCCAAGGGCAGCCTATTTTTGATGCACAACTTCTGATAGCAGTTGTGTTGAGCTAGGGTCTCATGGTCATGGAGTGAGAGGAATTTGATCCAGGAACAGGAGTGCTTTGGACCGCCAGTCATCGCCAGGTTCACCTTGCGCTCAAGCAGGAGTGGAAGAGGAAAGACTCGGAGCAGGAGCACGGGGAGGTGCACTTCTGGCCACATCGCCTGATGAGTGACATGGTGCCAAGCAAGGGACGAGCTCTTCCCCTGCTCGTTATTGTTCCCAGATGAGTGGGGGACTCAGTCGCTGGTTTTGGATAACCAAATGCTGATTGCGACAGAGGAAGGAGGGCTGCACTTCTCGTCCCTCCTGCGCCCCACGCTAGGCAGGGAGGGGTAGCGGGCACAGCCCCCTGCCCTCTCCCCCGAGGCTTTGTTCCTAGGGGTGACGCACAGCATCCCAGACGTGACTGCAGATCCCACCCCCTGCGATCTGGGGGGTTATTGTGCGATGCCCAGAACAATATGTTGTGGTTAGGGATGCCTGGGAGAGCGCCAGGAGGCTCCCCGCTCCCCCTCTCTGCTAGTGCTGGTGGGGAGGCAGCTTTCGGCCATCTGGTAGCTGTTGGTTTGGTGGAGGTCCCTCAGCAAGGGAGCAGAAGCAGTCACCAGTCCTGTTCCTAGACAGGAAGGCCAGCATTTGGCACAGATGTGCTGTGTGTCATGGACACAGGATGCCCTCGGGCACAGGATAGCTCGTGTGAGAAGGGACTGCAGGAGGTCTCCAGCCCAGCCTCCTGCTCATGCAGGGCCAGCTCCAGGGTCAGACCAGGTTGCTCAGAGCTTTACGCAGTCGAATCTTGGAAACCTCCGAGGTTGGAGGCAGCACAGCCTCTCTGGGCATCCTCTATCAGTGTTGGACTGTCCTCATGTTGGGAATGTTTTTCTCATAGCCAGTCTGAACCTCCCTTGTTTCTGCTTATACCCAATGTCTGTTGTCCTCCTGCCATGCATCGCTGTGTAGAGCCTGCCTTCATCATCTTCATATCCACCTTGCTATCAGTTCCCCACCAAAACTGTCTCTTCTCCAGCCTGCACTCTAAGCCTCTGCTCCCAGGCCACGTGCTGCAGTGCCCTGAGCATCTTGGTGGCCCTTTGGTGGACTCGCTCCCATGTGTCCCTGGTTCTCTTGCATCGGGGGCTGAAAACTGGAAGCAATATCCAGGCGTGGTGTCAGAGGGGCTGAGCAGGGGGGAAGGATCCCCTCCCTCGACCTGCTGGCAACGTTCTGCCTAATGCAGCCCAAAGGGGCTGTTGGCCTTCTTTGCTGTGATGACGTATTGCTGGCTTAATGGTCAACCTGGTGTCCACTAAGACCCTCAGGTCCTTTTCTGCAGAACTGCTCCCCCACCAGTCAGCCCCAGCCTGTGTTGTAGCATGGGGGTTATTCCTTCCCAGGTGCCGGACCTGGCATTTGTCCTTGATGAAATTCATAAATATCCCTGAAGTATCAAGTCAAAGAGTGACCAGCCAGCCCGTGCCTTCTGGGTTTGCCCTAGTCACGTGGATTTTTGCTTTGAAATAGTTTGGAAAGTCCCTTCCAGGACCTACCTGCATCTTGTGGGGGGCTGTGGTGGGTTGACCCTGGCTGAGGGCCAGGTGCCCACCAGAGCCGCTCTATCACTGCCCTCCTTCATTAGACAGGGGAGAAAAGGTACAATGAAAAAAAAAACTTACGGGTCGAGATAAGGACAGGGAGAGATCACTCACTAATTATCATCACGAGCAAAACAGACTGAACTTAGAGAGGGAATTCATCTTATTTATTACTAAGCAAAACAGAGTAGAGGAATGAGAAATAAAACCAAATCTTAAAAAACACCTCCCCCCACCCCTCCCATCTTCCCGGGCTCAACTTCACTCCCGGCTTCAACCTTCTCCCCTCTCAGCGGCACAGGGGGACGGGGAGTGGGGGTTACGGTCAGTTCATCACACGGTGTTTCTGCCGCTTCTTCATCCTCAGGGGGAGGACTCATCGTTCCCCCGCTCCAGCGTGGGGTCCCTCTCACGGGAGACAGTCCTTCACGGCCTTCTCCAACGTGAGTCTCCTCCACGGGGTGCAGACCTTCAGGAGCAAACTGCTCCAGCATGGGTCCCCCACGGGGTCACAAGTCCTGCCAGAAAACCTGCTCTGGCGTGGGCTCCTCTCTCCACGGGGCCACAGGTCCTGCCAGGAGCTTGCTCCAGCGCGGGCTTCCCACGGGGCCACAGCCTCCTTCAGGTGCCTCCACCTGCTCCGGCGTGGGGTCCTCCATGGGCTGCAGGTGGAATCGCTACACCCCCTCATCCTTCCTCCATGGGCTGCAGGGGGACAGCCTGCCTCACCATGGTCTTCACCACGGGCTGCAGGGGAATCTTGCTCCGGCGCCTGGAGCACCTCCTCCCCCTCCTTCTTCTTCACTGACCTTGGTGTCTGCAGAGTTTCTTACATCTTCTCACTCCTCTCTCTGGCTGCAAAAGCCCTCTCTAACTGTTTTTCTCTTTCTTAAATATGTTATCACAGAGGCGCTGATTGGCTTGGCCTTGGCCAGCGGCGGGTCCGTCTTGGAGCCGGCTGGCATTGGCTCTGTCAGACACAGGGGAAGCTTCTAGCAGCTTCTCACAGAAGCCACCCCTGTAGCCCCCCCACTACCAAAACCTTGCCACGCAAAACCAACACAGGGGCCTAAAATGTCTGGTTTCACTTCTCTGTTTATTTGGGATGTTGTGATGGCTGGAAGCTCAGGCAGTGATGCAGTGTGGGCCAGTGAAATAACCAAGAATGGGAGAACCACGTCTCAGAAGAAAACCTTCTGCACCATCCAGTGCCAAGGGGAGGACTTGCGGGAGCACTGGGGGACATCAGATAGGACATTTCTTGCCAGCACTTCATTGCAAAACCCTCAGAAGGAGTTAGGGGTGTCTGTGTCCTCTGGTGGCCATGGTACTGTCAGGAGGGAAGGGAAACTGTGACCTTTCGGGCTTTGGGAGTCCAGTGGGCTGCCTGGGCGAGATATCCCTCAACACACATCTTGTTTGAGGGGGCAGATGGTTGTGTGTGGCAAGGAGTTGGGTGTCGGGTGGTCTGGACTTCTCTGTCCTTGCTTGCTGGTTGATTCCCCTTGTTACGCAGGTCCCCCCGGGCTGACCTGACCCTCAGAGTCTGGCCCAGGATCTGTTAGTCACCTTCCTTTGCTGTGCGCAAGTCCTTTGGCCAAGAAGCGTGTTAGGAGATGGCCATCGCATCTGGTAGAGGGAATGCGGAATAACGTTCTTCTCCGCTAATTAGCCAAGGAGCGACAGTATCTTTAAAGGCCATACGAAGTGAGACATGTAGGAAGATACCATTTCTTTTCTGTGGATGAAGACAAAGACCCTGTGGCTACTTTCACAAGGAGCTTCCCGTTCTTCCCCAGCTTACCATGGCAGTGGTGCAGGGTCTCACCCTCGCCATAGAAAGGTCCCTTCCCCAGACCAGAGTTTTTATTCCCAGGACTTCCCCGCCCCAGGGCTGCTCATTCATCTCTCGCAGACAGAACGGAGCCTGTCACAAGAGCAGATGCAGAGCAGGCAGAGCTCCCCATGAGATCCCTCACCACCAGAGATGATAAACAGATGGGCAAATCTGCTGGGAAATGCATTGACGTAAGAAGTAGGTGAGAGGCTGGAGCGTTGTCCCCAGGGAGGTGGAAACACGCTGAGAAAGCTGGATGCAGAGACCAATGCACAACGGCTTTCTGATTCCCCCAGACGGAGAGCTGCTAATGGACCTTTTCCTGTCCCAGACCTCCTGGCTGGTCGAGATGTCTTGCCCTCACATCTCTCACTCTGACTTCTTCTCCCCAGGATTTCCTCTGACCGCCTTCAGCAAGCTGCTGGGCTCTGGTCATCCCGGGCTAGTGTCCCTCGTAACATCCCTCTGTCAGCAGAGCTGCCGTGGCTGGAGGCATCGCCCTTCAGAGGATAACCTAACCGCTGCGGCACGGGCGTACGGAGCATAGCTCCGTGGAAAAGCCTCAGCCTTCCCATCCGGAGGGAGAGGTGGGGACAGGCACTTCTCCAGGACCTCGGGGCTTGGCTCAATCTGACCTGACAGCCCTCCTCGGAGAGGTTTTCACACCAGGACTGCACCCTGCTGCGTCAGTCCTTCTTGGAAGGACAGAGCCATCCATGCAACTGCCATCCATGCAAGTTGTGTGTTTTGCATAATATACCTCTCCCCTTTCCTCCAAAAATTAAATGGGGAGCAGGGCCCCCACTGCAGTCCACCCTCTCCCAGCCATGCCGCTGGCTGCCAGGAGCGCGGTGCCTTGGGCCACCACACCGGGCACGTGTGGGATGGGAGCAAGCCCAGGAAGCTCATCCCTGCAACATCTGGGTGCTGAGCTGGTCTTGATTATTAAATTTTAATTATTGGGGCTGAATTTTCATAGAGAAACTGTGTAATTCCACTTCACATCCCAGCCACAAGGCCAGGTCGCTAGCATCAAAGCATCCCTAATGATGAGGTTACGGGGGTTTTTGTGTTGGCTAGCACCACAAAAATTCTTACTGGATTTGGAAACACAGGAAACAAGTTGCCTCGGGGCAGGGGAGGCAGTTACCAGGGCTGCTGGAGATGCAAAGCTGCCGGGAGGCTCTGACAGCCAGACATATACTGCTGTTTATAATACTTAATAGCGAGCAACACTACAAAGTCCTTTCTTTATTCATTTCTCTCCCTAGCACTTCACAGCATGCAATAACTTGGATTTATAAATTAAACATGTTCCTTGTTTTAATATATCATCTACTTCTTATTCCACAATCCTATAATAGGATTTGTAATTGCCTGTTGTAGAATCGTGCATCCTCCTCGCAGGCTGGGAGTGCGAGTGTAACCAGGAGTTCATTGGCCCATGGCACTATTAAATGGTGCATTTAAATCTTCACATTAACAAAAGCGGGGTACACGACCGGGAACGTGGAACAGTCATCATTAAGGAGAATTGTTTTCTGTGGAAAAAAAAAGAGGAAAACCAGGCCAAAAATACAAACAGATTTTTTTTCTTTTTCCTTTCCCCCCCCCCAAAGGGAAAGGCATTGCACAGTGTTTTAATTATTGCTGTGTTTATTTTCAACTGACGTGTATCCAACAGCTTGAACCTGGATGAGGGTCCAAAGGGCTGAGGCAGAGGGCTAGAAGACCCACTCCAAGGGTGGCCACACACCAATGAGGTGGCGCTTAAACTGGACCATCCAGCGCCGGACCCCTGTCCTGCTTCATCCACTGCCAGAGACGTGTCCGTATTTCCCTGCTTCTGTGCAACGCTAAAATCTGTGCCGCTGGCTGCGTCGGTCCGGTTGAGATGTCCTTGCCAGAGCCTGGGAAGCCCAGGCAGGAGAGGGCACCGAGGAGGGAGACGGAGAACGTGGCAGCAGGTACCGTTCTGCTGCTGTATTCAACCTTGGGGCACCCACACGGTGAGCAGTGTCTCTGCAGGCCAACGCGGGTGTGCTGCGGGGGGAGAAGGGCCAGAAAAAGGCAGCTAGATGGTTAATGGGGATGGGGCAGCTGCCCTGTTGCAATTTAATGTGATTTCCTCTTGCAACACTCAAATACTCTGCTCTTCGTAACAGTTGGCTGTATCCTAGAGCTTTTACCACAGCTTCTCCTTCCTGGCAAAACAAAGTTAAGTCCTTTGACCTTTCTACTTTTTTCATATCTTAATCTTTTTTAATTAATTAACCTCTTTTTCAAAGTGTACCCTAAATAGGAGACTTGGTTCAACCGAGACCTCATCAGCACGGAGGAAAGCCGAATAATTACCTCCTCTGGCTTACACACAACAGCCTTGTTATTGCATCCTGGAAAGAGATTTGCTTCATTCTGTTGGTGTTTTCCCAACAGCAGATTTCTCATTCCCATCCTTTGTGACTTGCTGTACATCCTCTGTTTCCGCCGTACCGTCACCTGGTAAGGGCTCTCTGGTGGGTACCGTGCCTTTGGTTTTGCTTCTCTAAGAGCAGCAGTTTGTGCTGTTCTTTATTGGGTTTCATCTTGTTCGATTCAGGCTTTTTCTCCAATTTTTCGAGGTCATTTTGCATTCTCACCCAGTCCTCCCAGGTCCTTGTGGTCCAGCACGACCCGTATATTTTGGAAGTGCATTCCCTGGGCCATCATTCGAGCCAGTAAATGAAAATACTGAATAGAAGCACCTTTATGCCCGATCCAGGACACTGCTCAAAATCTCCTCCTTGTCTGGCTGAAGACCATTGTCAGTGACTCCCAGTGTCTTTTATTCAATTGTTCCTAAATTCACTTTCGCATATTTCCTTAATTTGAGAGAATTTGTGAAATGTGAGATGGAACTATTTCAAAAGCTTTACCTAAATCGCAGCACATTTCAGCTACCCAAGAGGGAACCCGAGAGGAACATTACTTTGGTTTGGGCAATTTATTCTTGACAAAATTCACCTTCTCTTCTTATCCCCCTATTCCCCTCTGGCTTCATATCAACTGTTTGTTTAATAATTTGTTCTGGGAGCTTTCCAAGGCTTAAAGTTAGGCTCCTGGTGTGTAATTCCCACTTTTTGAAGAGAGATATTGTGCCTGCCGGTTCTGCCCCGTGGGACCTTTCCTAGCCTGGGGTGGCTTGGAAGAGCATCGCAGTTCCTTCCTCTGCTCACCTCCCACGGGACCATCCTCTGCCTGTCCGGACTCCATCTCCTCCGTCCCACCTAAACTGCCTCCAGCGGTTCCTTTCTGCTCCACTCCTTGGTTTGATTAACGTGTAGTTAAAGTAAATCAGCTCGTGACAAGGAACCTTTTCTGTGAACACAGCACTGGCCTTTTCTGAGTCATCCCTTCGTTACTCTCTTTCTTTGCCTTCTGACGTATTTGTAGATTCTCCTGTTGCCTCCCACCCTTTTTCGCTGAAACTCATTCATGCCTTCCCTTTGTTTCGCAATAGGGTGGGTTTGGCTGCAAATATATAACGAGCTCCCACGGTTCCCACCTCCCTCCGCCCCATGTTGCTGCTCCTGGGCTTGCAGCAGGACTGCTGGGGTCGGGGTCGGTGGTCGTGTTTTCTGCCTTCCTCCTGGCAGGATAAACCACCCGCTGCCTTTAGGGCTCTCCCCCACCATGCCGGTGGTCCTGCTTCCCCAGGAGCTACCCACGGCTTCCCCGCGTGTGTGGGAATCAGCCGGTTCGGGCCAGCATCCCTCTGCCCTTGCTCGTGCATCTCCCTGTCTGTAAGAAAAATTAATTCTGCCACTTTGTGGTCACTCTCCTCAAAATTGCTGTCCCCTCTGGTTCTCAGCTGGCTCCTCGTGGTCACAGTCCGACCTAAGTAGCTGTTTGTCCATCTGAGCTGAAACATTATCCCCAGCATCCTAGGGACCTGGTGGACTTTGCTCTTCCCAAATTACTTCTGGAAGGACATAAGTAGGTTCCTGTGCTGCGAGTTGGTTGTGCGTAATGTCATCATTGTGGCTGTGTCTTAAGAACTCATGTTGTACTTATTTATTTCCTAGATTCGTGGGGGAGGTTGTATAGACGTAGTAGTTAATCACTGCGTTGCCCTTTTCCCTTCGTCACATCACCATTATCTCGGCACTGGAATTTCTCCAAGAAAACTGGATCCTCCCCCATCTCCCATATTTATGTACCCCTGCCCCGGGTGGGGGGTTCTCAGCTGTGAAAATTCAGCCACCAAAACCTTTGTCCCCAGCCAGAGCTGGCCGACGCGTCTCGCACCGCTCGCCCCGACGGCCGCGCAGACTGAAGGCTGAGTTTTCTTTGTGTGGGGTGAGGACCACGCACCTCCCAGCTTTGATGTCCCACTGGCATCCAAGCCTAAGGACTAAGCCATCTTCATTCCTGTGGCCACCCGGAGAGCCCCAAGCCCCTCCGAACCCCACGGGTACCAGGGGCTGGGGCTCACAGATTTCATCTGCCACCCAAACCAGCAGATTAAACCAACCTGCGTCACAAACAAGAGACACAGGATGTAGGAGAGGGGAAAAAAATGGAAAATTGGGTTCTGAGATTGGTCCCAAACAGTTCAGAAAAATGCGATAATTAACTGTGAGATGCCGCTGCAAATATTGCTGGCTGGAGCAAGAGATTCGAGCATCGCTTCTCTGGCCTTATTCTGCAATCCAAGAGTGTATTTACTGTACATTGCAAAATAGAGCCCTTCCTCCCTCCCCATTTTGTGTTGAACAAACAATGCTATGTCTCTCCTGCCGCTGCAGTATTAGGAAAAACTGGGTCATGCATATAATTCTGCAGAGGGAAACAAAAGGCCATTCTGCCCCTCTTGGATCTCATATTTATGGATGCTGTGGCACATTATGGTAATTCTCACTTGAATCCAGCATCTAATTAATAGCTAATAATTTGGCGGTGGTATTTTTATATGCAGATTTGGGGAGAAATTCATGTCACAGTGGACAAGACAGTAAAACATGATTTACACATAAAACTGCTTGCAGACTTTCCGAGGCACCAGACCGCTTTGCCTTCTGGCTTTTCACGCACTCTCCCATTTTGGAAGATGTTGATAACTAATTCTTTCCCCTCTTTGTATTCTGCTCCATTTTTTTTTTTTAAATTACAAGCATGTCTGCATGCAAAACTGGATGGTTGATGAATTTATTAGAAGTATAACGTTGACATCTGTTCTGTACTCACAAAGGGACAGTTTCAGGAAGGTGGTAAATTGTGGAGACATGGGAATATGCTCGCATATACATGCTTGTAGGTTGTGCATGTTGATTTTATCAATGCTCATGTACAAAGTAGGAAACTCAACTTCAGCTTGGTGAACAGGCTGAAATCACCAGGAGTGAAAACTGGTGTAAATCTATTGATTTCTGGCACTTTTTAATCTTTCTTTGTGCTCCTCTCTGCATTTAGCCAAGTATTATGTCTTATATATGCACTCAGTGATTTGTTGCAGTAAGAGCAATCGCAGGCCAAAGAGATGAAAATAAAAGCCAAAAAAACCCCCCCAAAAAACAAACCCTGGAAAAAATGTTTCCATGGCTGTGACTGAGAACAGAATTGTTCCTGCTTCGCTGAGGTCAGGATGTGACACAACCACTCCCCTCCAAGCAAAGCTGAAGCAAAGAAGGTGATGAAGCAAAAATCACTGCCATTATCAGCCTGGGATTATCGAGCATAATCCTGTGGGTTGAGACGAGGTCCTTGGGTATAAATGATGTCTTCCGAGCGTGTGCATTCCTGCATGCTGCTACGTTTCTTTGGCAAATCTGGGGTAACATATGGTCTAGGAAAGCAATGCTACAGACCCCCCTCTAACTTCCCCAGGCGCAAACACAACTCCGCATCATTACACATCACCTAAACACTAAATATCTGCTGCACCTTTTCATTTGTGCATTTGTTTTTCAAATAACAGCCAGCTAAGGCTGTGGGGCTGCACTTCCCCGTTACAGCATCTCCCGGTACTGCAGTGCCTACGTACAGATACGCTTGAATCCCCAAAACAGCCTTATCAAAGAAGCCCCTATGTGGATTATTTCTCCTCATTGACACTCCAAATAAATCGTGTGACTCAAGGCACTGGCAGGACTTCTGGAATAAGTAGGAGCACCAGAATCAGAGCTGATATTCCCTACACCATCCCATTCAGAAGGATTTTAAGCAGCCCAAGCCCTGGCACACATCCCTGTGGCCCTGGGTGCACCGAGAGCGATGGCTCCAGCCTTCCTGCTCCTGGAGGACCACGGCAAACACATGCGGCATCCCTGCCACCCCCCGTTACACGCGGGACGGGGGGATGTGGTCCCTCGGTGATGCAGGTGGGCATCACTGGGCAGGGCAGGAGGTACGTGGGGCTGTGGCGAGGAGCTGCAGGAACGGCCGGCCCCTGCACGCCCTGCCCCGGAGGGGAGAGGGCAGGTGATGATTAAAAATACCTTATAACAGGGTGACACTGGCACTGAAATAAACATTTTGCCACTCTAACTCGTGAGCTTTTTGGGCTTAGGCAAATGACCAGTTCCTTCCTTGATGGTTTTACTCCTACTATAGCTGCTCTGCTCTAGATGCAAAGAAAGAAAAATGTGAGTAAGGGAAGAGGGAGGGTGAGGAATATACACATTTCATTTTTATGGGCCTTTCACTGTCTTTCATTCATTACACTGGTGACATTTGCATATTCCCCAAAATGCCACCTAGGAAAGAAAACACATTAAGAAATAGCTCAACATAACGAGCAAAGCATCCATCAATGGGGCTGACTGCGAACATGCAAGGCAGCTTGCGGGCACAGGCATCCCTCTGTGCCGAGCCGTCCCTGGAACCTCTGGGCTGCGGTGGACGAGATGCACCGGCTCCACGCTGCAGATCAAAGCGGCTCCTGCTCTTCGGTTTTCTCGTATGTCATCCAGCTGCCACTTGCGAGCAAAGCTGATGCCTGGGAAGTAGGAAACAATTTTGCACAGAGGTGCTCCCCCACCCCCCTCCAGCTCTGCTTCTGCTGTGTGCTGTTCCTCCAACGCTTTAATGAATTGCCATTTCTAGGAAATTGCAGGCAGACATAGAAGAGACAGTAATAGTAGTAGTAGTAGTAGTAATAATAATAATAATAGTAGTAATAATAATGAAGGTGGTTAGTGCTGGGATGCAGGTAGTCCCTGGTCTGGGAAGCTCCCTGGGCCAGGCACACCAAGGCAACAGGAACCTGGACAGGCTGGTGAATGAACGTACCCTTCAGACACAGAGTCTTCGGAGCTAATAGCACACATCCTTCACCAAGGAACTGCTGTTTATAGCCTTAAACTGGGTGATTGATGGCTTCTGCTAGGAACAGAACATCTCTGCAATTGTAGCTGACAAGTTTGGTGCAGACACACAGGACAACCTTTCTTATCGCCTATATTGTATTTAGCTTTAGAGCTGCTGTGGCAGTTTGGGTGTGAAGCTCAGCCCGTAGAGGCAATCAGCCCAAAAGCATACATGGCACTTTGCTCCCCAGCCCTGCCTGAAGGCCCTCCACTTGCATGTGCCCTTCCCAGGAAGGGAAGGGGTGGGATGCTCCAGAAGTACCTGTTTAGCCTGAGCACAGCTCTGGGGGTCTCCAGCTCCGGGCTCAAGTCCAGCGCTGGAGCTGACCTGTTTCATGCTCTTGGGCAAATCCCTGCCACGGGGATAATCGTGCCTGATGCCAGTCTCCAAGGGGAGCGTGGAGGCTTCATCAGCTGATGTTTAGGAAAGGCTTTGAGCAGGAAAAGTGTATTCAGCGTTAAAAATGAATGAGCATCAGCAATGCCGAAAATGTGTGTGATAGAGGGGGGGAGAAAGACAATATCAGGGGACAAAATGCTCTGAGAGCAAAGAGCTGGCCCAGACAGAGCAACAGCTTTGCTAACGTCCAGGCAGCAGGCATGGCTGCAGCGCTGGCCCTGGCACAGTGTCCTTTGGGGACCAGTGGCCTGACTGGCTTGTCCCACCTTGCCCTGGCACACGGAGTGATGGAAATCTCTCATTATCCTCCTGGCGATCAGCAAGCGGGAGATGTGTCGGTACCACTGTCCTTCCATCGGTCCTGGAAGACTCACCCACACCCCGCAGCACTGCCTCTTCCTAGGGAAGAGATGACCATGTTATGATGATAGCGTCCTTGTGTCTAGAAACATCTGGTGGGAACTAGCAGAACATGGGATGTGCCTTGTCACCCCTGGCTACTCCCCACCCACTGCGCCTCGAACGCCGCCCGTGAGTAGCTTCTCCTGACATTTGATTCTGTTCCACACCAACAAGCTTTACAGTCTCTCCTGCAGTGTCTCCCTTTCTCTCTCTGCTGTCCTCCAAGCTATCCCATGGCAGCTTCTCTGACCACATCCCCCATCTTGCTGGTTTGCCACTATGGTCAGTCGCTACTCATCATTCATCTTTGCTGAGATTTTCTTTATTTCTTTAGGGTCTGCCTGGTTTTCAACTGCAACCAACCTGACTTGGCGTTGTGGAAGCTTAGCTTCAGCTGAATCCATAAGTTGCTCTTTCTACGTTGGCATCAGAAGGGAAAGATTCCAAAGATTCCCATGTTGGTGGATGGTCACAGCAGGTTCTACCTGGGCAAGGAGACCATGTGAGCATGTATGTCCTTCTGTCCGCAGCATTGTTTTTGCCAGAACACAAGCTCTGTAGTGTGTTTCTCTCTGGCTAAAATCAGTATCATCTTCACTATAAATGATGTGTCCTCATCATTTCCCTTAAAAACAACCACTCTGAAGCAGGTGCATGCAGCCTGAGGGACAACTATACTGCCTAGAGACAGGGGAGCCTCAAACCATGCTAAACCTCCACTCATTTTGAGTTTTCCATCCCAGTAGTCCTCATGACTTGAGCCATTCAAGTCAGCACGCTTGGGCTGGAGCAGCTCTTAAAGTGCAGAGGAGACCTCAGCTCACTGATGGGACAGGCTGTACAGCTGCCAATGGCCACATGTAGGCACAAGCAAGAGGACAGGTGTGGAGCTGGTGGGAAGGGGGAATACGACATCCCTGCTCCTCTCAGTGGCAGCCCATTGAAGGCATACGCCAGCTGTGCAACTCTGTCCACAGTCCAGGTCACCAAAACGACGTTAGGCAGAGAGCCCTATGGAAATCAGCACGCGTTGGGCATCTGAATGTCTGGGGAAATCACCATGGCCATACAGGATGTCTTGGCAAAGTAGGATCTTCCCTGGTGCGGGTTAATAATGCAACAGCTAGGCTGTCCTTCCAGTCTGGGAGCAAAGATGGGGGTGGCTGAGGCCACACTGAAGAACGGCAGTCATACAACACCACTGCCTACCTTGAGGTGGGAATACAAGCCTCTGCCTATCAGGTTCATCAAGCAGATCTGCTTGTACAGGGTCTGTAACAAAATTACTGAGTATTCAGCAGGTCCTGTAAAGGAAACAGCCCCGTGAAGCCTCCCTCATTCTTCCTCACACTTCTACGACCAAATGTCATCCTTGGTCCAAACCAGGAGTATGCACCTTCCTTGGTTACCAGAGCAGGTCACCGTGGAGATCTCAGCACAGGGAGCCACAGCTCTCTGAGCTTTCGTTGTGTTTGTGGTGGTTAGCTCAGGTTTTGCCATGCAGAGCTGGGTGAGAAAAGGCATGGAAAGGAGGATGTTTCCTACAGCTGAGAGCCTGAACGCAGCCATGACTGAGGAGACAAACCTGCTGACTTGCATGTTTTCCCTGCTGCTCTTCAGGGTCCATCTCCCACCGCAGGGAACCTGCTAGCAACCCTGTCCAGAGCACTCCTCCATGGAGCTCCTCCTGTCCCTCCCACACAGCTCAGCTCTTGGCCAGCGGGGACACAGAGGCTCTCTCTGCAACTCCAGCAGATTTCCCAAAGGCTCAGATGGGAAAGGACCTTATAACCCTTCTTTTCCCAGCCCTCTAGTAAAAACCATCTTTGATCTCTTGTGTATTACCACTTATCTCGCTTGTGATGTGGTTCTACGAGAGGGAAGGAAATGTCCTTTAGTCCCAGTACCCAGGTGAAGGTATGGCTCTCATGGTCGCTGTGCCTCGTGCTCCCAGGGAAATGAGGACACTTCCTACACTCTCCCTGAGGAGCACAGCTGAGCCGCTTGCAGTGAAAGTACTGCCAAGCTTCCCAGATGAACTGCATGTCACTTCCCACGTCTCCGGAGTAGCAGCTCTGACATCAAGTTAACAAGTACTGCCAGCATGCCAGGAGCATTCACCCTTTTGGATGTTTTTCCAAACCAAATCCTGGTTCTGAGCCCCTTTGAACTGGTGACCCACCATTACTGTAGAGCAGTGAGGTGGAGCAAACTGTATGAGACCCAGGACAATTATAGTAGGGACCAGGAGAACATTTGGAGTAGGTCTTGGACCCATGTTTCACATTGTAATGGGTGCCTACAGCAGCGGGATCTGCAGAAGATCGGTACTGTGGGATCCAGGTGGGATTGACCATGAGGTGCAGCAGCACAATGAGGTTGCGCTGCCACCAGAATTTCTGCTCAAAAGCAGCTTTCCCACAAACAGCGCTGGGTGCAGCCTTACACAACCACAGCTTTGCTAGCCAGCCCACTCCTTATCAGAGGGGAAGGGAAGGAAGGGAAAGGGAATGAAAACTGTTTGATATTTCTCATGTAAGAGAGAGAGATTCAGAGGATGGACTTTGGCCATGGGACTTCAAAGACATGTCTTCAAGTTTCTTCTTTACAATAAACATCTTGCGTGACCCTTGGCAAATCATAAACTTACATTCTGTTGGAACATCTAGTTTGATTTCTTGTATGACGCTGAATTATAACATGTAACCAGCTCCTCCTGTTGAGTTTAACAGCTTGTGTTTGACTAAAGCACAGATTTCCCATCTGTTCTTCAGCCTCAGTCCTTTTTGCTGCAGTATCGCACTGCGAGATGGTACATATGATCCCCCTAAATCCCTCAAATCTTTTTCTAGATACATTGAGTCCCCATCCTATAGGCACTGCCTGTGTTCCTCATTCCCCAGTATATCCCACTGCATGGAGCAATGTTCATCCTACGCTGTTGGAAGAGATACAGACCACAGCAGAACTGCTCTGTCACTGCAGTTACTGATTATCTCACCAATCTTTCTGCAGTCTCCAGCTTTTACCAGCAATTATATTTATTTTTGCCCTCAAACTAGTGGCAGATTTGAACAGTACAGGAATTAGCAGCTCTCCCTTCAGTTTCCAGTTAAGGAAACCAAATATTTTATTTTGCCTGGAGCTATCTGCACAATTTTGGGCTAACTAGGTGTTGCACAGGTCATTTCTTTCAGTAGGCTTGGATTATCTGACACGTGGGCTACTGCCCCTCCATGCAAAGACCTCAAGAAGAACCCGTCATTTCTTTAACAGAAGAAGGGAAAGAAGCTGGTGGGAGCAATGCAATAGAAGGATATGGAAAGTCTTGGGCTTTGGCTTAGTGTACGACCTTGTCCTCTCCTAAAACCTTGCTTCTTGCTCTTCTGGAAAATGGGCATGGTGTTCCCTAAAATCAGCACAGTGGTCCCTCTGTGTCTCAGCAACAGGAGACACGACAGAGGGGAGGTAAGAGGGCTGACAATGCCAGAGCAGACCAGGAAGCCTGATTTCCTTCGTATCACCCTGGGATTTGCAGAATTATTTTCATGCAGAATTGGAAGGAAACCTCAAACAACGTTAATGGAACCAAAATCCTGCACAGTTTTGTTTTGGAAACACAGACATTTTTGAAGACAAATTTGGCTTCCAAGATAACCTGGCAGCTTTTGGATAAAAGTAACCAGATTCCCAGTGATTTCAGGGCTGCTCAGGGGAAGGGGAGCTGCCAGGCCAGACCATGGCAGATGCCTCCATTCAACACAATAGGTGTGTGGAGACTTGTTGCTGATGACTGGGTTTTGCTATTTTATTATAGAGAGCCTCTGAATTTGCCGTCAGATTTTGAAGAAGGTCAATGATGGAGGTCATTGAGAGGGGAAGGAGTACTAGAAGGAAAGAGAATAACCAATTTCATACCCTTCAGAGGGACTTAGCCACCTCAAATTATCGTGAGGCTGGCAGAGCACATTGGTGCAGAGAAGGCTGGAAATGCGACTGCTGAACAGACGAACAAACATTTCTTTCCAGCGTGGCTTTTCCCTTCCGTTCCCGCGCTCACGGGCAGCCAGCCCACGCTGCCGCGCAGCCAGAAATCCCCCACCCACATCGCTCCCCTCATTGCCGAGGGTCCCTCCGAGACGTGTCTTGTTCCGACCATCCAACACGTGTGCAGGAGTTGCTGTGAGCACGGACCCGAAATCCAGCTCCGCACTGCACGTCGCCAGCCCTGCCTCCGCTCCTGCTCCCACGGGCCCTTGTTGTGCCGAAGCTCCGAGTATCCTGACAGTAATTTGAGGCTGGGGGCTACCGGCAGCAATAAATACCACTGGTTAAACAGGGACAGGGCTTCTTACTGCTGAGAGAAGCAGCTCCAAAGGCCCTTCGCTTCTGCACATCAGAACTTAAAATCACAGCCATGCATAGCTACGCTGCTACTGCTCAGCGATGAAGGAGCTGCTGTGTTCCCAGCTGGCTGATGTGAAGATGATGCTCAGGGAGGGAGATGTTTTAAGGAAAGTGGAGCTCAGCTGAGGTTTTGATTACAGATTTCAGCCCTCGAGTGATAACACGGTCAGGGTCCTGAGACAAATTGCCATATCAAGGTTTTTAGACACAAGTTATTATCCTTTAGGGTTGCTTTGAAACACCTCTTGGGGGCTAATAAAGATCATAATTCTGAAATGGTGGAGCCCACTGCACAGCAGGGTAAAGCAGGCATTAATACGCTAAAGCCTAGTCATCAAACACACCTTTCATTCAAAGATGCCTGAGAGGCTTTGTCATTTACAAGTCAGCCCAGCCTAGGATATTTCTGGGATGCCTTTGTATGCCACCCTCAGGCCCCAATACCGAGAGCAAAACTCCTTCTTGAGCCAAGAATCATAAAGGCATCCTTAGGCAATAAATCCTCCAAGGATTTTAGTCCCTCCCCCAGGCTGGCCCTTTATATGGCATCAATCATCTTCCTTGTGCAACCTTCACCCTGTCCCATCCTGCCCAACCTGGATGAGTAATGGTAAAATCCAGCAAGGAGGCCAGTTCCTGTTTGCTTTTATTTTTGATTAACAAGACTGAGCCTGGGGAGAAGGGCCCCAGCGCAGGTTTTGGCCATGGTGTCGGTTTGGAGCCTGCAAGGGCAAAGGCAGACCAGCGGTTTGTGGCTCAGCTCAGCAGGATGGAGACAGGGACCATAGAAAGAGGAAAAGAGAGACTGGAGGACGTGTGGAGAGACAGCCGAGATGGACAGGGAGAGAGGAACTGCTGTTGTTCCCTAAGGCTATGATCTATTTAAGCACTGCCCTAGCGCTATGCAGTGCTGTCCTGGTTTGAGTTACAGGGCTGCAGAGCCCTGCCTTATTCCTCCTGCACAGCCTGATCAAGTGGTGCAAGGGTGTCTCCTTCCCTGTGCTTGGGATGAAGAAGTGAGGCATGGAAAGGTCCAGGACTACAAGGTGCTGACAGCCCTGGGCAGCTCCTGCAGCAGCAGGTTGCACTTGGCTTGGGTGGCCCTTTCAGAGCTATGGGGCTCCTCAAGAGCGAACTTAAAGATGTTGGGCCCTTTTGCAAATTGCTTGGTAAAACCTAGAAATCTGAGCAGCCATGAAGTCCCCTGGTTGTTGCTGATACAGCTGACTTGTTGCCAACCGTGTCCTGGGCTGCATCAAAAGCAGCGTGACCAGCAGGTTGAGGGAGGGGATCCTGCCCCTCTGCTCCACTCTCATCAGACTCCACCTGCAGTACTGCGTCCAGCTCTGGGGTCCCCAGTACAGAACAGACATGGAGCTGTTGGAGTGAGGCCAGAGGAGGCCACGAAGCTGATCAGAGGGCTGGAGCACCTCTCCTGTAAAGACAGGCTGAGAGAGTTGGGGTTGTTCAGCCTGGAGAAGAGAAGGCTCTGGGGAGACCTTAGACCCCCTTCCAGTACCTAAAGGGGCCTACAGGAAATCTGGAGAGGGACTGTTTACAAGGGCAGGGAGTGATAGGACAAGGGGTAATGGCGTTAAGCTGAAGAAGGGTAGATACAGATTAGATATTAAGAAAAAATTCTTCCCTGTGAGGGTGGTGAGGCCCTGGAACAGGTTGCCCAGAGAAGCTGTGGATGCTCCTGGATCCCTGGCAGTGTTCAAGGCCAGGCTGGATGGGGCTTTGGGCACCCTGGTCCAGTGGAGGGTGTCCCTGCCCAGGGCCAGGGGGTGGAACTAGATGATCTTTGAGGTCCCTTCCAACCCAAACCATCCTATGGTTCTATGATTCTGTGATTTACCCAAATGATGGACTGCAGTGAGGAGCTGGACCTCCTGGGACATATCCTGCAGTCTAGGCTCTTGCGACACACAAGCTCTGCCCAATCCAGCCATGATGCCTGATGCTGCTCTTATGTCATCTCACTGTGACCATGCCTCCTGCAAAAGCAGAGCAGGTGGGACGGATGCGAAGGCACCAAGTGCCTTTCTTGCTCTAGTTCACAGCTTCACATTTCCACAAACCTGGTCCATGAAGGTGGGTTTGCACTGAGATGCCTGTACTGCAGTCCAGCCCAGCTAAGGTGTGGACACGGGTTCTGCACGGCCAGATGTCTTTAGGGAGCTGTAGCCTGCAGAGAGGACACAGGGCTGAGTTGAAAGCAGGGCAAAGATTGTAGTTTGATGCAGCTATTTTTTCAATGCATGTGAGTTGGAGCTCTTCACAATTCCCTTCCAAATCGTGCCACGTAGTGCCTGTGAGATATCCTTTGAGACACTGACCCTGCTGAATGCTGGGCTGCGTGGGGCAGGTGGGAAGAGGCAAAGCGTGGTTTATTCTGTGCGCTGGGCAGGCTGTGCCGGCTTCCCTGAAGGAATGGCTTTCAGCTGGGAGAGCGCTGTCTGTCCAAATGAGCACGCTCTTCCCTTGATTTGGCTGGAATTTTTCAAGGGAGCTAAACCTCAGCATTGCTGCGACAGAACATTTTTATTTCCATTTTGAAACATCATCATTTTCAATTTTGTCTTATAAAACTCTTCTGTGTCTTTTTTCTGACCTTGAGGTCACCTGGTGTGATAAGGCCACATCCAAGCTTCTTGCTTCGCTACTCCACGGCTTTTATCTTCATAAACGCAAGCACTCAGACATAGGGCAAATAAATAGAAAAGTGGAACTAGTGGAAGGAAAGGCAATAAAATTTAAAAAAAAAAAAAAAAAAAGTGAAATATTGATGACAGTCCTGTAGTATCAGTTTAAGGTGAGGTCCCAGCTGTGGCAATGCTTTGCACAGGCAGAACAAAGTGTGCGGCTGGGGAAGGGAACGCTCTGAAGGGGCTTGGCATGGGAAAGGTGATCTTTTCAGCCCAGAACTGATGACATGACCACACTCCCCCTTCAGAGGCAACCTCCATCAAGTCAGTTCTACATATGTCAACCCCTTGAGAAAAAAAATTCTGTGCCTCTTCAGTACGTGACAGTGTAGAAATGGTGTCATCCACTACCTGAGCAAGCTCAGAGACCTTTTTTAATCATATTCTGTGTGGTAAAAGAGAGGACACAAAACACTTTTACAGGTGTAGTACCAGAATTTTAGAGAACAAGCCCATCTTTTTAGATTTCAGGTAAAGCCGCAACCCCTTTTTGCCCAGCCCTAATGTTACTGTGTAGGTAATGATCTGTTTACATGGTTTAAACTCCCCAGGCTCCCCAGGCTTGCCACCCACGAGAAACCTTCCTGATATCTCCATAGCAATCTGCTGCAAAGGGCTCTAGCTGGAAGGGATGCACCTTTTCCGTGACTGTTCCAAGCCTGTGCTGTTCAGATTTCCATAAGAGTGCCTTTTAAATTGCCTTGCATCCCTAACCTAAATGTATTATCTATAAAATGCAATTTTTGACTGTGCGCGGTCACAAGAGAGAACTGCCAGTAAAATTGAGTTGCCAGATAGGAAAAAAAGGCCAACAGATTGGACCTCTAGAGGCTTCCAGCATCAGGCATGGAAAAGAGATGATAAAACACTCTGTTCCAAGTTGTATTTTCTGCAGTATGTTAGATGGCAGCTGCTGACTTAACCCATTCAGTGCCTGACGGCGCACGCCACAGCTAACAGCTGTATCTCCATGGCAGGCGGAGATGCGACGCGGCGTGTGTCAATGTATGTGAGGCGGCTCTGAGGCTGCAGGCAGGAGGGCAGGGCTGCAGCGCTGCCTGCACAGGCCCACCAGGGCTGCAGGAGCTGCCGTGCTAATGTGCTCACCCTGCTAACGTCATCAGCATTCAGCTAGAGGCATCGGAGCGCAGCTGAGGTGGGGTGTGATGGAATGACTGCGTGCTCATCGTGGGCCGGAGCTTCAGAGAGGACAGGGTGGGATGGATGTCTGGCAGTGAAGAACAAGGTGAGGGTGGGAAAGATGTCAGAGAGAACAAGAGTTAGACAAAACCCATGGTTGTTTGCAGGTTTTGAGGCACCTCAAATTTCCCCAGGCAGAAAGCAAGAACCGCACAAGGGCACACAGCCAGGCTCCAACTCATCATGAGCCCCAGTTGTCTCCATGCAATGGTTAACCTGCAACGCTATGGCTTGCAGAGCCATCTACTGACAGAGGGAAGCAGGACAAGGAATTATTTTTTCCCCTCAGGTGCAGGTTTTTTCCAACTTTGTCCATGCAGTTGAGAGGTTTCTTGAAGTACACCCCACGGGCAGTACGGCCGGCGTAGTCTGTCTCCTGCACACAACTCAACACAGAAATTGGTTTACTCTGCCAGTCTGATATGTGCTCTTCTCAATAAGAAATGTTCAAATACTGCCCGATCTTCAGATACGGATCTGTGGTACAAGACAAAGAAGGGAGAAATGAAAGTTTTGTGAACTATCCTTAGAAACTAGGAGACAGACCTTTCCCTCCCCAGACAGGAGCTCTACTTGAAAATCATGATACTGTAAAAAAATACATAAAAAAATACAAACCTTTTCTGCCTGACCTGAGTCTGCAAAACAGACTTGTTTGTTTATCCTGTGACAATACTGACTTATTTTATTTGTGTGTGAACAGCAGACTTTAGAATGGGTATGATTCCCATTTTCAAAGTGCTCCATGCCTGCGGGGGAGAAATGCACCACTTCTTTAAAACTGTAAACAGATGCTGCGATTCTTAGGTTTGCAGAGTTGATGCTTCACAGAAAGTAGAGCTTACAGTGATCTAGAAAGATAAATATCTACCACACCAAAATGTCTCATGGCATTTTTGGTAGGGAAAACTATTATTTTTTCCAAAATATTTTATTTGGTTTTCTATTTTAAAATAAGCCAAAATCAGACTGAACTGCATGGCTTGATACTACATGAAAGCATTGAAATTTTCTCCCCCCAGGAATACTGGAGATCTTGAATAAGATCAAACTTCAAGATGCAAATGCCTTTCCAAAATGGAGTTTCTGAGCGCAGGTTAGTTTTGTCATCAGCGGCCTTGGTGGAGAGCTGATTTTGTAGCAAAATGTGGATGCCTTCAGCAGCACATTAGCAGGATGGAGTTTGAGAGGACTGCAGAATCACAGAATGGTTTGCGTTGGATGGGACCCTTAAAGATCACCTAGGCCAACCCCTCTGCCATGGGCAGGGACGTCTTTCACTGGACCAGGTCCTCAAAGTCCCATCCAACCTAACCTTGAACGTTAGGATCACTGTTGGTCTTGATTGCTGTCACTGGCACTCATCAAGTCCCAGAAGAACATTGGTGGGTGGCCCATCTCGCGCTCTGCTCCCGCCCCGGCCCACCCTGCTGGTTCCAGCTGCCTTCTGATACCAATCCACTGCGTCTACCTGCACCTCAAAGCCTCCTCCTAGCAGGATCTGGGCTTGCTTTTGCAGTTTGGAGGGCCCCTGGGGATTCAGCTCATGATGCTTTGGTGGAGGGGAAATGAAATCAGAAATAAAGATGAAAAAATAGTTAAAAGGCTCAAAAAGTTAGTGGTCACAATAGCCATTTGCCAAGGAAAAACAGGCAGGAGGAAAGAAAGCTTTTAAAAGGAAGGTGGCCAAGAGAGCTGGATCTTTGTGCTATTTTTGGCTTGCCCAGAGTGGTGCAGGGTGGAAGAGCACTACTTGCTTATTAAAATCTGTAGAGAAGGTGAAATGCGATCGTGACACTCCTGACACACAGGCTGTCTCCATGGCACAGAGCGGACATCTGACGTCATTCCCTGAGACTGGCTTTCATGCTAGCATATCTACACTCCCATAGACAGGGGCTGACATATATAACACAACAAATAAATATTTCAGTTCCCTGTCTGTACGGTGCAAATATGGGATCCCTGATAGGAATGGCCAGGCGCTATATATTGCATACATAATAAACATGTTAATTCTCTCCAAAAAACCAAAACCCCACATGTAACATAGCATGCTACATACTCCAAAAAAAAGCCTTAACTCTGCCCATCATATTGTAAAGCACCTTCATTATGTGTGCCTACATCTTTGCATTTCAAGACCGAAGTGTGCAGAATGCCCTTTGTGTAAGGGTTACTTCTTGTAACTTTGTTTGCTTTTAGAGGGATTTTTATGGTCCCATAGCAAGCCTGGGCTGAAATGTAGTATCTCTGGAGGAGTTTGGTTAAAAGACAGCTGTCGCTGGAGTGCCTTATTTGCCTGATGTGACACATCTCTCTCTTGCACCACATTCCCTCTAAGGTTTTATTGTTTTATTTGGTGTTAAAGACCAGTTACAAGTCAGAGACAACCTTCAGTACCATCTAACAACAGGCCTGCTGCGACAGTGCTGTTCTCAGCCTGCTGCTGGTGGAGACACCCAAAGGGACATGATGCTGCAGGTGAGAAGGTACCCTCCTTTGCTGGATGATAAGAAGAGTCCATAATCCCCTTTTGGGAGGGCCTGTATGGCTAAGGAGAAGATGGAGCTGGTAAAGAACTAGGATCAGAAAAATAGTGGAGGAAGTCAGGCAGGAGGTCAGTCTGAGCTGGCTGGTCATCTTAACCTGCTTTGCATCAGCTTGGTCTGAACTGCAAATACAGACTTGGTTTCAATTTTCAGTTGAGCTCTGTCCCCCCAGAACTGCTGCGTGTCATGGACACCAGGTAACAAACATTTGGTAGGGCCTCCTGCTTCCCTTCAGTCCTGCTGAGACCTTCCTGCACGCACAGAAAAGCAGGGAGCATTGCAATCTGCGACACTACAGGCTGCTGTGATATTTGCTGTCCATCAGCTTGCAGCCTCCTGTCTCCTCTCTGTCCCTCTGCCAGAATGCAGTGGAGAACACCAAGATTACAAGAAGCAAGCGTTAGTCGGTGTGGGAAGCACAGGACATCTTTTTGATGTATTTATTTGCAACCAGCCCCGTTCAGCTTTCATCTTAGACCTACGTGGACAGCAAGCCATCAGCTTTCCTGGTGATCTTCAGTCTCCCCCGATTAAGCTGCAGCACTACAAGACAACCGCCAGCAATATCAGATTCCTTTTGCCCACTGCCGCAGGCAAACCAGCCAGCTCTAGCCTACGACCTTAACCAAACCTGACAGCTCTGCATGGTGGGATGCATCAGGTTTGCCACACCAGCCTTGAGATGGGTTTTGGCAATGTGCAATGCCACACAGAGGTACACCGTAAGTACCTGAGGACAGTGCCACGACAGGACCGTGGCTGAGGGATGTACCTGGTGCCTTTGATCATGATTCAGCAGAAGTACCATGGGGCCAGGGGGCACCTAGAGAAGATGGTCTCTCCTTATCTCTGAGGGTATCTTGCATGGACAGAGTGTTTGTGGGTAGGTAATGATGTTCATGCAACCAAAAGAGCTTGGATAGAGGCTGTGGGACAGGCAGCACGCAGAGCTCAAGAGAAAATCAACTGTGGGGATGCCCTTCTGCTTAGTTCATCATATTGGCAGGCCTGTGGGGAATATGAAAAAGGTGAATGCTTCTTCTGACTACCTTTCCTCCATGCTTAAGAACTATGCTGAACCTTGGTGTAATAAATACAACCCCTTTGATTTTTCAAAGATCTCATTCCAGGCAGCTTCTCCATCTAAAATCCTTTCTGAATGAGTGACATGCCCAAGAAAGCAAGGAAAAATATGGGGGATTTTTTTTTTCCTCAGGGGAGTCCTTGTGAGATTTTAAGTTTGCCCTGGTCTTGGATGTGGTTTTTGTAATGATGTTTCACCATCTTGGACGATGACCAGATTGGGTTTTGTGGACCAACTCTCCTATGGGGTCTGATGGATGCACAAAAATGGCTAAGCGTTTTCCTAAGAAGGGTTATGTTCACATGGAAAGAAATTTTGGCATCAGGCATCAGGCTCTCCAGTTTTGCTTGGAGACCTTTCCCAATATTTGCACATAGGAAAGGATGCACAGAGAGAAACATGTCTCTCTAGAGAGCCATGCTGGAAAGCGAATTATTCGTGCATTTCCTTAACACAAGATCTTTCGTATATTAGAATAATTTCAATATTCCTACTAGAAACTTCCCATAAAATACATCAGGTTCTGTAAAAAAGCTATGGTTAATTAAGGGTTGTGCACATCAGCATTAGTTATTTGTTAGACGATAGCTAAAAAGGTTTCATTTCTCAAGTGATGTTCTTTGTACACTTTCATCTTTGGCATGAGTTTATTAAGTCACTCTGAAAAGGAAAAATATTTTGATCATCAAAAGAAAAAAAACCCCTTACTGTTTTTAATGATTCTTTGAGATACAGTCTTCCAATTTTACTTGACTGACTTATACCAGAACATATATGTTAGAAAGAAGATTTAAAAATGACATGAACTTGTAAAATTGAATTTCTAGAAGTGCATTTGTACATGCAAGCATTTACTCTAAAAACATGTATGATGCAAACTTTACCATGAGCTGTCAGCCCAGCCCAAATCCTTCTGCACCACTGGCATAAGTAGATGGTATGAATGATAGATGTTTATTTTTAATATCATCTAATCCCTAAACCAGAGATTTTACTAGTGTGTTATCCGTTAAGACAGGAATATCAAATATATGGCTGTAGAACAATCTATGCAGACTTTTTCCAAAATATACCACAGATCAGACAAGAGGAAATGGCCTCAAGTTGTGCCAGGGGAGGTTTAGATTGGATATTAGGAAAAATTGCTTCACCAAAAGGGTTGTCAGTCATTGGAACAGGCTGCCCAGGGAAGTGGTGGAGTCACCATCCCTGGAGGTATTGAAAAGGCGTGTAGATGTGGTGCTTAGGGACATGGTTTAGTGGTGGACTTGGCAGTGTTGGGTTAATGGTTGGACTTGATGATCTCAAACGTCTTTTCCAATCTCAATGATTCAATATATTTTGTTAAAAATTTCAAATGAAGAATGAGTCTCGTGAAATTTCACTTTGGCATTTTGTGGGGAAAAAACAGGGCCAAGGTTTGATACAATGTATTTTTTGGAAATTACTTCTGCAATTATGCAATAAACTTGTGATTTCAACCATGCTGCTGAAATGAATCAGAATACACACCTGCCAACATCTCCTGCCAAAGCACAGGGGGCTGAAGTGAGCATAGTTCAAAACTGGTTTAATCTGAACGCTAACTAGTTGGGGTTTATTCCCTATGCACACACAGAGTCAATTCATCCTTTATTACTTCTGCCTTCTTCAGCACATCATTCATTCATTAGCTGTATAATTCCCCATGAACTTTGCTCCAGTACAGAGAGTAGCTTTCCAGTAATGTAGGCTCTAGCATGGCTCTTCACCCCTCCAAATTTTACCTTTCTGTATCTGCTACAATAACATTGGCTTTATTTTCTCCTCTAGCATTCTTCCCATACAGGCTATTCCTCTTGTTTGCTGACAAGTCAGTTTACTGCGAAACATGTTCATTCATGGACTTTCCCCGAAGGAATAAGGAACGTGTAAGAACATTGATGTAATTATTTCAGAGTAAGCTCATATGCAGACAGACTCCAAGATTTGCTGAAAAGACTCTGCCCTGTGCTTCATGAATGTATTTATACAGACATAGGGCATGTAGAAAAAGAGAGCACACTCACCTTGTATAATTTAGAAAGTACCTACTTTACATGGTGATTGAACAGTTAAAAATTTAAAAGACTAACCAGATTAGAGCTGTTGCCAAGGGACTTGGCATTAGTCGGTTGAAGATCAACTCCAACTTTTGTACATCCTGTATGAGCATCATGCAGGGATACAACTTCTAGCAGAAAGGAGGAACAGTTCCATACAACACCCTTAGTCTTTGCGTGCTTAAGTGCCTGTAGATGTAAGACCAATTGCTAGCATGACTGAATGGTCTTTTACCCCCCATGAATACAAATGGTAACACCATCAACCAGCCATAAGGCAGAAAAATAGCCACATCGCTGAGCAACCCACCCCTCTATTCTGAGACTGGACTGCATCTGGCTGGAGACATTGGCTTCGCCATCCTGACCCACAGTGATGAGTAGCTGTGGTCAGAATATAAAGCTCAGCTACTCTTGTCAGCCGCCCTGGAGCATGGGTGAAGAAGGAGCTAGAGAACGGACTAGGGGCATGGGGAGCCCAAGATTTTCCTGCTCTTTCTGCATCATGTCTCTGTCTCAAGAGGATTTCAGTGGTTGACTTTGTCAGGATGAGGAAAGAGCCATTCTTCTCTGTGGTGAATTCAAGGATGGGCTGCACAGTGGCAACGGATGGGGACTCATCCTTTGTGATTAATAGCACTAAAGGCTTGGAAAGTGCTAAAATTTGAATGTTCTGGGTCACATTTTGATTCCAAAAAGCATTGGGATTTATTTCCATCAAATGATGGAAATCTGGCAGTTAAAGGGTTAGCATGGACATCTGTACCATGTTTCATGCCAGAGCTGCCAAGCAGGTGGGAAAGGATTGCTGGCTAGCTGTGCATCCTGCCACCAGAGCGGAGGAATCACTTCTCTTGGCTCAGCCCACGAGGAGGTGCTACAGGCTCAGGAACGGACCAGCTCCCCCAGCGCAGACAGACCATCTGCAGAGACCCAGCACTGCAAGTTATTACTGGTTATTTTTTAACAAGATTTTTTTCTTGTGAAACATTAGAAGACTTGCACTTTATCTTTTCCTATTTTTGTTTTGTAATGTTGCATCCAAAAAGAAAAGGAAGTATCAGCTGCTGTTCTTTAGCTCAAACAGTAACTTCTTGTAAAACTTCACAAGCAATTCATATCTGATTAAAGTTGGGCAAAACATCTTTTCCCCTAACTTCAGACCTGCCTTTCTATTATGCTTCTCATAAAGGAAAATGTTTGTCGTGAACAATAAAAGGAAAGTCCCACTTTCCTGTGAATAGCTGTAACATCAAACCTCAGCCTTTAATATAATAGGTTCCTATCCTCTCCTTGGACTGAAGGGCAGCTTAAGTGAAACATTCCCAAGAAGAGATGGGGAAAAAAATCCCCTAGAAACAATAAAAGAATTTCCCAAACAACCAAACACTCAGCCTCTGTCCTGTGCCAAAGCTCTTTGCTTTGCTTTCTACCTGACTGTCTGCCAAGAAGTGAAGAGATTATCCAAAAGCAAGACACAGGATCCTTTCCTCTGGGCCAGAGCTTTCACGGGGAAAGCAGAAACCAAGCAGATGGAAAAAAGAAACAGAATTTCTTCTGAAAAAAGAAAGAGGAGAAAGATGTGTAATATAGATGAGAAAACGTGAGAGAGATGGATGACACATTGAGTGAAAGGGAAGATACAGCCATTTTTACCATCATGTAAAGATTAATTAAATCATGTTCTGAATGGGGGCACTGACAGCGACTCCCTCTGTGGCTCTTCAACTCACTGTATCGCTTTGTCTCAGTTTACTGTCTGCAAGACAGGAAGAAAGAAATCTTCCTGCATTGCTGAACTGTGAGAAATCAGTTAATGATTGAAGAAGATTTTGAAGATGGGAAGTGTGCAGCACAAAAACTCGTCGTGAGTAAATAGCAGGTGGCTCAGACTTTGCCCTCGGTTCACGTAGGTAGCCAAGCATCTGGGTTTTTTACATTTTTTGCTCATCATTAAAAATATTTTAGAACAAGCTCACTTTGTGTTTTGAATCATACTTAGAGAAAGGTTACAAAAATTACTGTCAAAACTCTGAATTCTATTTAAACAAAACATTTTAAACAGTAGAAATGAAAAATAACAGAGAAAAACAGTATTAAGGAAACACTTCAGAACTGTCAAAATACTGTTTCTTGGTTGGTGTGGGAAACGGGCAAACATTCAGAAAATACTTGGGTTTGGGTTTATCCAACCTTAATCATAGTAGCTTTTTAATCATACTGTTAGGTTTCAGGTATTCCAACAGACTAAAAATATGCTTTACATGGTCAAAATGTTCCTCCCTCACATGTTTATTAATAATCCTGGAGCAAAGTACTACTTTCAGCATTGGCAATTAACCTTGAGTCATGTATTTTCTTTCAACAACTAAGCTGCCATTACATCACAGTAGATGCAATATTCCTTCTCCTTTTGCTGCACTTACCTGGCATGTCCTTGCTAACTTTGAGTACATTGAAAATAGTGATTGTACCGTGTGAGAGAGAAATGCTCATGTCTTATTTCACCGAGGCTCAGGATAACACCTTCACCTCCCTGGGTGTAAGGAAGAGTTTCATCAGGAGCTCAAAGTGACCAGGACTAGTTGTCCCCTTGAACAAGAATACAGAAGTGATAGCATTGCAAAAAGTCTGTGGTATTTTGCTTAAATGGTATTTGCTCACTATTATCTAACAGCCAAAAGCTAAGCTACTCCACTATGTGACAGAAATCCTGTATTAAATGGATGTAGACACTGGCTGAATTTCTATGACTGGTATAGGGACAAAAATGAAGAGCAAAATAAGATACAACAGGGAAATAGAATGAAGAATAACATTATGACATTCCTGAAGATATGACATATGAAAGTGTTAATCCATCATGTGATAAAGAAGGGAGAAATAATAATGGGTGATAAGTTTAATGTCTTTTTGCCTCAGTAGTCACTTAAGAAAAAGGAAGTTTATTTAAAATGCTGAAGTAGTTGATGTTAGTGATTATCCTTGAGAAGGTGGTGAGGACAGATGAGGTTCCAGGGCACAGGAGAAAGGCAAGCATGGTGAATATTTTCAAAAAAGAACGAAGGAAGGTATGTAAGAATTGTCACTAATCACTCTGACTGCATTTTCTCAAAAAAGGTATCAAAACAGTGCTTGTAAAATGCAGAAAACATCTAATTAATAACAGCCAGAATTAACTTATTCAACCAGTCTATGTATGGCATGTAAGATGTTGAAATAGTTTTTCCAGTCTAGGTAGCACTGCTAAGGCTGCAGATGGTTTAAATGTGCTTGGTTTGGGAAAAACACTTCAGAAAAGATGTAGACAATTCATCCATTTCTAGAAAACTCTAGAGAATTCTAGAAAAGAGAACAGATGGGGAAGATTATAACAACCTTTATATTCACAAAAAGATTTCTGCACAGAGAACTGTTCTTCCTGTATTCTGGAAAGGGATATAAAATAATCAGCTTTAATTACAGAAATTACACTTGCACTAACATTTGGAAGTCCCAAGTGACCGAATCGTTCCAGCTTGCATTCAGTGTAATAAATTCTGTCCTCTTCCTCACTGCAAACTAGTCAAAGACCTGCTCTGCAATAACTGATTTGTTTACACTAAATGCTCTCTTTTGTTGGAAGTTGATCTGGCAAAAATCATTATGTTATACCTCAAACAGTGAGTCATGGAGCTTCCTCTTCAGGAGGACTAATGAGACCAGGGCCACAATAAACTACAAATAATCTCTGTGGATCATGAGTTCTGATTGTTAGAACTCCTTGCAGACAATCATTTCAAAACTTCCTTCCTCTGTACAGAAGCTCCTTCTGAATAATAAAGAGCGGTACAGAACCACAGTAACCGTACTGTATTGCTCCTGGTAGAAAAGTATCTGCCTACAAGTGCTCCACCATCCATGGAAAAGCTCTTTTCTTTGAACCTGCGCACAAGAGGGTAGAGGATGGCAGAAACAGGGGTAAGGTAATAAGCAGTTTGGGAACCTGAAGATCTTGGCTTGCTTTCCACAGCATGTTCCTAAGACAGATCTGCAAAGGCGGGTGGTAGCAACTGACGCTGAAGGCGCAGAATTCACAGTGCCCAAATTCTCTGTGTGCTAAATGGGGAAGTTTCCAGATCAATGCTGGGATGGTAACCACCAGCAGGACACTCGCGATGAGGAGAAGAGCTGCCTGAAGGTCTCCCTTTGCTCTTTACCAAATGGTGGCTTTACAGATTCATGTAAAAAGCCAGCACATAGTTTCCTGAGGCTCCCCAGTCCCAGATAAAGACCCCCATAGCCAGAAAAAGTGTTTCAGTTGCATGCACTGTATGTTTATGGGCCCATAAGGGAGGAGGGAGGTGAAGGAGTCATCTCTGTTGAGGTGATGTAGTTAATTAGAGAATGGTAAGGTGGGAATTCAAAGCATTTCAGGAAAAAAACTGCAACTGTAATACAAAATCTTCCTCCTGGGCAAGAGATCTGGGCAGCAGGGTTCTTACAAAAGGCAGGCATTGCCTTCAGCTGTGGGTGGGGGAACACGACATTGTAGTGTATGTTACACAGGCAGAGAGAATCAGCCCTGCGAAGGGTTGTCTAATTTCTAAATTCTAAGTAGCCCTTGGCCAAAAGTTAGGTTCAGAGAGGGTTAATCCAGACAAGTGTTTACTGTAAAGCATGTGAGTAATCCTGGGATTCACATGTACCAGGTTCCCACTGAAATCGCTAAAAGCTCAGAAGCAGGCTGTGTACTTCAGATGTCCTCCTCAGTGCTAGTGAGGCTCTTCATTTTTTAAACATCCTAACTTTAACTGAGCTCGCTACAGCATGGAGCTCCTGGTATTTAGTTTTAGATTGTGCCACTGTGAAGAGAAATGTGCCGTTCTGATGCGGCATGTGTGCAGTGTAGATATGGAGCAATTTACTGCTGTGGCCTATTGCCATATCACAATATTATTATCCCTTGGGAGGGAAACAATGTAGATTTATGACTTGCTTGAGTTCTTTGTTTTGGTTATTTTTTCCTGCCAGGTTATTTTTAGTGCAAAATTGTTCCAAATTATGTCGAGAACAGGAGAAGCTGAACTAAAACCGTGACCGGAAACACTGCTGTGTATGAGGGATGTTTCTGTAGACAACAAGAGCCAGTGGTATATCGCATTGCATAACCTTAAAGAAATCTCTAGAAAGCAATGTGCTACCTCTATTACCTTCAAACAGTCCCCACTTGAACCTGCCCTGGTGTGAAGAAGCAGCTCCACCGGCTGTCAATTTTAGCAGCTGCAGGATCAGCTGCTTTGAAGTGAAATACCCACTTTCAAGAGAAAACACATCTCTGTGTAAGGACACCAGCTAGCCGACAGTCCCTCCCCTTCCACTGCTTTTGAAGAATACACAATATTCAAACTCTTAAATCACTTGCAGGCTTGTGTCCTCTGTTCAAGGCATTTTACATCTCCCTGGGCTATTTGCTTTCAGAGACAGAACCATGGTGTTTCTCAGAAATTAATTAAAAAATTCATGACCTCTTTTGGGTGGTTTGGGAAACCACAGCATGGATGAATGCTCCACTGATAGAGTTTTAATGTTGAGCTGTCAGAAATACACGTACCTGACAGTTCTTGAAGCCTAATTATGGAGCACAACTTTGTTGCTGTCTGCCCGCTTCAAAGAGACAGCCGTGTTTCCTTCCCTTTAATGAAAGAGTGCTGTAATAATAGCTTACAAATATTTTATCTCTGGAAGCAATTATTAGTTTGTTTTAAAAGCTGAGCTAACACTGGAGACATGTTTATTCTCCAAGTAGACACCCTGTATTTGAGCCATTAAATTTCTCGTTACTATTTTTAAACCAGTGTTGTGCAGTTGTGAATGCAAGTTGCTTTCTCTGCTACAGAAAACACCCTAATTTGTTAATAAATTAACAAAAGGCGAGTTAAGGGAGAGGTTTGAACAGCAAAAAAATGTGTTGGGAAATCACCTTGATTCCAAATTAAATTAGAAGTGTGCGATGTTGCCAGAAAGTCCCAAGGCCATAATGAGCTGTGTATCCTCTCCCACTGGGTGTCCTTTGCTGTTAGTCTCCACCCCTCTGTGCTCCTACTCGCTCCACAGCCAGGAGTTTTCTGTCTGCTGTGGGACAAGGATGGCAGCAGCCGGAGCTGGGACATGCTGGCCTCCACTGGCCCTTCCTAATCCTTCCTGTAGCACTGTAAAGCTTAATCAAAACCGAGCTGTACAGACTAGGGCCAGTCTCACTTAGTCTACTTTTGTGACTAGCCTCAGCAGGATTTTGTCCTCAGTTAATTGCTGCCCCAGGCTCTTATGACAATGATTGCTCATTTGGTGGAGGCCACTATTGCAAGTGGCTGCTGGCAGGAGCCTGAGTCAGAGGCAGAGTCAAATTCAAGGGAAGCTGTTCTTTGCTGAATATGAGAGAGCTGAGGAACATGCAAGCTGGACAAAGTTATTTCCATTTTTTTCCAGGCTGCAGTTATTTTTCCTTCCTTTCCTGGGGGAAACATGGTGTCAAATTCCTTTTCTATCTAGTCCACCCCCCCTGCTAAAGCAGGATCACCCAGAGCAGGTTGCACAGGATCGCGTCCAGGTGGGTTTTGAATCTCTCCAGAGAAGGAGACTCCACAACCTCTCTGGGCAGCCTCTTCCAGTGCTCGGTCACCCTCAGAGTCAAGAAGTTTTTTCTCAATATATTGAGATGGACCTTCCTGTGTTCCAGTTTGTGCCGGTTGCCCCTTCTCCTGTCACTGGGCACCACTGAGAAGAGTCTGGCCCCATCCTCTACACATCCACCCTATAATACTGATAAGTATCGATGAGATCCCCTCTCAGTCTTCACTTCTCCAGGCTAAACAGCCCCAGCTCTCTCAGCCTTTCCTCCTGTCCCTGGGCCTGCCTGGAGCAGGAAGCTGCTGCAAGTAATACAGCCCTGGTTCTGCTTTCTTCCTTTACCGGGGGACTTAGGATCCTGTCACACAATAAAAGTACAAAACTGCTTCATTGCTCCAAAAAGCCATGTAAGAATATAAAGCCAGTTTTTGCACAAAGTCAATGAGAGGTCTTCCCGCTAAATTCAAAGGCAGCAGCATCAAGTCTGTACAAATAAAATGGGAACTCCAGCATCAAAGGCAGGCAAAGAAAGGGCACAGCATGAGCTCATGGGATTGTTTACTACGTGACTTGCTCTCCACATTTTTTATACCTTTTGCTTGGATAAAATTTTCCTTTGAACTCCAGACAACGTGCATGTTTAGGTCCAAGCCCGTTCCCACTAAAATCAGTGGATGTTTTCTTACTAACTACAATGTAGTTTCGAGCAATTCTTTAATCTCATGTTTTCCTCTTGAACACCATAATCAACCATTTTATGGTCAGTTGGATATAAAATTAACCCAGGCAAATTAGCTTTATTTCAGAATGTTGCATGTTCTAAACTCTCTAATTTTGCTGGGAATATGCCAGCAAAATCTTCTCATCCATAAAGGTGAACATAGCCCAGATCTAAAGGAGAAAACTGCACAGCTACTTTACTGTGAAAATACCGGGTGAGGTGGGAGCATACACTATTTGATAGATACTAAAGAGAAGCTGCAGTCACAGGCACTTCTGCCCTGGGACAAATCAACAGCACAACACGGGGTATGCTGGTGAATCTGATAAAGCGTCTTCAGAAGAAAAATCTGCTCAAGAAAACATCTTAAAAGATCTGAAAAAAATCAACAACAAAACCACCCTGGACAACGTGAACCACTCACAGTTACTATTCCACTTACGCTCTGCCTGTTGCTGTCTGCCTCAGTCCACTCCTATCGGCAGTGTTTTCTTTGAGCACATGTATAGCGTATGGTAACAGTCAGCACTCTTCTATCTTCTAAAATAAAGGTCTCAAAAGTAATGGGAAGCTTGTGAATAGTCCTCGTGACACTGGAAGGGAGACAGACGCATTATGTAATTTACAGGAAGTGCTTTTGGCAGCTTTGTGACTACAATTTCTATAAATATCTGTTGTAGAAAAAACACAAGGACACAAAAGAAGCGTTGTTAGAAAAACAACGATACACTCTGTTGTAGGGAAAAATAAAGTTACGAGACTTCGCAAGAAGAACTACACTCTGAGGCTGTCGGTTTATATTTTGAAGGAGGAGTCTACAGCCTCCAGATCCTACTGGGCTAAACTCCTCTCCTTTTCTAAAATCTGCCTGTGGCTGGATGCATCTTGTTTCCTTAAGTCCTTCCGGCTCTCTACCTGGACTGAATTACCACTGCTTTCTTGTGCTTCTTGGAATAAAGTTAGGTCCTGGGCAGAACTGTTGCCCCATGTCATTTCCTACAATTTGGACTCAGAGTTTTTTGGGGACAGGTGTTGCTTTCACAGCACTTGGTACAGCTGCAGCCTTTTGCCAACAGCCAAATAAATCATAAAAGTACTATCGGCTTTTCTGCAATGCTTCTGGAATGCCCCGGTTGGCAGCCATAAGGGCTGGCTTTGATTATCTCTGAAGGTCTGTTGTGAAGATTGGTTTGAGCCGCAAGCCCAGACACCTGGAAAAATTTCCTTTCTCATCACAATAATGAATCACAGTGTTTAAAATGATAGTAGCTTATTAAAGGTGGAGAAGAAAAGATAAACAGCATGTTGTGGTGGGTTGACCCTGGCTGGAGGCCAGGTGCCCCCCAAAGCTGCTCTATCACTGCCCTCCTCAGCTGGACAGGGGAGAGAAAATATAATGAAAGGCTCGTGAATCAAGATAAAGACAGGGAGAGATTGTTCACTAATTACCGTCACGGACAAAACAGACTCAATTTAGAACAAATTAATTTATTACCAAGCAAAACAGAGTAGAGTCATGAGAAATAAAACCAAATCTGAAAACACCTCCCCCTCAGCAGCACAGGGGGACGGGGAATGGGGGTTGTGGTCAGTTCATCACACATTGTCTCTGCTGCTCCTTCCTCCTCAGGGGGAAGACTCCTCACACTCTGCCCCTGCTCCAGCCTGGGGGCCCTCTCACGGGGTGCAGACCTTCAGGAGCAGACTGCTCCAGCGTGGGTCCCCCACGGGGTCACAAGTCCTGACAGCAAACCTGCTCCAGTGTGCTTCCCACAGGGTCACAGCCTCCTTCAGGTGCATCCACCTGCTCTTGCATGGGATCCTCCATGGGCTGCAGGTGGACATCTGCTCCACCATCATCCCCCATGGACTGCAGGGGGACAGCCTGCCTCACCATGGTCTTCTCCACAGGCTGCAGGGGAATCTCTGCTCCAGCACCTGGAGCACCCCCTCCCCCTCCTTCTGCACTGAACTGGGTGTCTGCAGAGTTTCTCACATATTCTCACTCCTCTCTCTCTGGCTGCAAAAGCTACCACTAGTTTTTTTTCCCCTTCTCAACTATGTTATCCCAGAAGCGCTACCACCGTCACTCATGGGCTCGGCCTTGGCCAGTGGTGGGTCCATCTGGCATTGGCTCTATCAGACACAGGGGAAGCTTCTAGCAGCTTCTCACAGAAGCCACCCCCCTTGCCCCTCTGCTACCAAAACCTTGCCACACAAACCCAAAACACATGTAATGACCGGGTGCACTTTTCCCAAAGTCAAACAGTAAAGAAAGTGAAACAATTTGAAGTTTTCCTCTGTAATTTCATGGCAAGCAAACTTCAGGCTGGTTTGTGTCTCCAGGACTAACACCCCCCTGGCAGCCTGTGAGCCCCATCTCTTCTACCAGGATAAAAAAGCTGATGCCTGAAGTCTGAACTGCCCTCCAGCAAACCTGAGCTACTTCTCCCCTCTGGCTCCTATAGCAAACTGTCCCTTTTTGACCATTATTCCTCTTCTTCAGTGATTTCCACCCCAAAACCCAATGTCCCCAAAGGATCCTCTTAACTATGGTTCCTTCTCTCTCTTTTTTTAATTAGGTACTTTCATGCCCTAAAGATACAAGCTATGAGAAAGATTAGACAGACCAGTCACACCAGAACTATTTTGACTTGATTGATTGGCTCGTTTTTTCTTGTGTTACAGGAACTGTGTAATTTCCTCCGCTTTCATATGCTTGTGGTGTTTTGTGGGTTTTTTTAACAGAAATGCTCCAAATATGAAAAACTCACATGAAAATCCAACACCTTTCAGATGCCTGCCTCAAACATGCCTGTTAATCCATTTCCCTAGGCCCCTTCCCTGCTACGACCCTCCAGCTGTTTGCCCCCTCCTTCCAGGCTGCCATCCTTTTAGAGCTTTCTGGATGGGGTTCCCTTTCTCTGTTAGACCTCGACCATGAGGCATATGGCTGAGAGGCTTAGGTCAGATCTATCTGATACAAAGACTATGCATGAGGTAAGTTTCCTCTTAAACATTTGTGCTCATTTCCTGGAAAAGGCATTTGTTTGCCTGGCCTGTGTTTGCTGTATCGGCTACAACTCCTTATCAGCCTTCTCCTCCTCTGACCTCAGGCTCCTATCTTTTCATCTTCTCAGGTTGACCTCTGTGCCTGGACCTCCTTTCCCTTCCCAGGCCACAGATTTTCTTCTACGCTGGTATTGCCCCTCTGCTGCTTTGATCAGACTGGGCTCTGATGTCTGGACTATCTGAAATCGGCTACGGAAGTTACTATATGAAAATCAGGTGATTTATAAAATAACCAGTTAGGCAGTCAAAAATAGAGGCAACTGAAATATATTTGTGAGTGTTATAACTTCTTTGGGGAAATTACTTGAGTAGGATTTTAAGGTGACAGGTATATAGCTAGTGCTCCAAAAACAAGCCCCATCTTAAAGCCTACTACAAAGATTATCAGCATACCCTACTAATAGGCAAGATACACAAAACAAACCTGTGGATTAAATACCATCTTTCTTGCAAATAGTTTTACAGAACTAAATAAAATGGACACACAATTTAAACAACACTAAATAGTGTATGTAGAGGTGAGAAGGAGAAAAAGTGGTATGGGCCAAGGGAGAATAAGCCCCTTTTAAAAAAAAAAAACACAAATACATATGAAAGGAGACAAAGTAGAGGAATAGGAGACAGAGGACTGCATAGGGTAGTGTTGTGGTACTTACAAAAATGAATAAATGGAAGGAACAAGGATCTTCTGTTCTAAGACACGAAGTTATCATATAAAAATGACATCACGGCTCTTGTTTTTTTCTATCTCCCTCCCTGCAAACACAGGCTGCGAGCACAGAAGAATGGGATTACTACATCCCATGCATCATCATTTCTAGTGGAAGTTACAATGCTGTTATCACATAGAGCCATGACACTTATCCTACTACAGCTTTCTTCAAGGACCTTGTAGAGCAAAACTCCAGAGCTTCCTTCAATTAGACACATTTGGTGTCTGCTTGCTGTCTTTGGTAGAGGTGAAATTCAACCCTGTGCATATTTTATGTGCCTTGTAATAATACCCCCTCATTCATTGCAGAAAAGGCATTCTGTTGCCCTCCAATGACACTTCTTTGGGATTGCAGCTGGAAGACGTGTCACTGGGACTTCCCTTTGTTTCCTCCCTATGAACTAGACACTAGTGACAGATGCTGGATTGGCGGCCTCACAGAAACAGATACTGCAGGCCATCAGCTTGCCTAAGTGGTGATAGTTCAAGCGTCTGGCTTCTGTACGGCACCTATCACTTTGCTGCTAGACCACATGGGTTAATCAGCAGCTGTCAAACAGCACTGTTCAAACAGTTCTTCGGGCCGGGGTGGTAACTCACCTCCTTAATGTCATGGGAGCACAGCCAAAGCTGATACACGATTTCAGTTCTTTATTTCAGTCTTTTTTTTCCCCCATTTTAGGGAATGAGAGATAGTTGTACTCCCTACCGCAGGTCTGCACCTCTACCTGCCTCTTTAGGGATGTCCTTCTGACAGTCTGAAGACTGTCCTTCCTGAAAAGGAGAGAAACAGGGTGAGAGTGGGACCATGATAACCTATTGGAGACAGCAGAGCTACCTAAGTCATTGTGATCTTTATACTGACTACTGTCACCAGTACTCAGATTTGGTAATGCTAAGCTTGCTCTGGCATCTGTATGCTATCTTGCGATCACCCCTCAATGTCAAACGTAAAATGGTAATAGTGAAGTCCACGCCATACAAAGCTTTGTATCAGCCTATAAATGTACATAGGCGCCTGTGCCCTCTGCTTCTCATGGAATGGTAAGGACTTGAGCCTTGTGCATAGAACTTCCAAAAAATAAATATATATTTATATACATACAGCACATGTATGCATGCACACAAACCATTATATATGTGTGTGTATATACATGAACTTAGGAAATAATGTAATCAAGTCCTTTTTCCTGCTAGTAAAGCAAATCACATAATAATAATCCAATACATAAAATGAGCAAGCTTAATCCTGAGAACTGTTTTCTCTCCAAATTCCTGTGTGAATGTTGTTCCAGAATACCATGGCTGTCCTCTGCAGCAATATTTCCTTTCTAATTTCCAGTCTAAGCACAGCCACCACCATATTCTGTCCCTTGATTCTGAGCAGTGCTGCTTGTAAGCTTTAGTCATTTCCTCTCCCTCAGATCTGCCCACGGATGTATTTACAGAAAGCTAATCCCTCCCTTCTCAGTCTTTGTTTTGTGAGACTAAACAACCTCTTTTAGACCGCTCACACTCCAATATGGTTCAAACGGACCTTTTCCATACCTGTTATGAGCTGAATTTGCTTTTCTTGAATGGCTTTGCATTAATTTTTTCAAAAGTAGGTCTTACTAGTTAAATGATGGCATCAACATTTCCCTATATAATGGAAACACCTCTCCTGATAAGCTGAAGAACCATATTTGTCATTTTTGTGGCTGCACCACATTAGTGGGTACAGCTGATTACTACTTTGATTTTTCTTCTCAACATCTGTCCTTTTGAACAAGTAACTTCTCACCATTGGCTTAAATGCAGACCTTGCAGGACCAGTGCAGGACTTTGCACTTTGAACTACTGTCTTTCACACCAAGAGGCTTAAAAATAGAAGGAATATAGTTGGATTAGTCCAGTATTTTATTACTTTCCACTTCAAGACTTCCTCTTTAAGCAGCTGTGTCTAGGTCTTGTCTCACTTTTGGGTATTTGAAGCAATCTCCAGAAACATGAAGTAAATCTAACTCTAGATTGTCCAAAATGCACTGTTGATTTTGTTTGCAAGGAAAACATTTTAAAAGCAGAACATAAGGCAAAAATAATACAGAGATGCTGCAAGATGAATATGTATCCATCTAATGATGGCATTTGCTTTATCAAACTTTAGTCATTAAAGTCTAAGCTCATTGTGTGGTTTCCCTCTACAACCACGAGAAAGATGCTGGCACCTCTCCACGGTTTTTATCACTCATCTCGTAAGCACTTATTTAAGGATCTGATGAACTGTTTCCTATCTGCCTGCTTCTTCCTTTCCACAGATTGTCAAATGAATCCACATCAGCGGAGTAGCTGAAGCATGCAGCTAAAATCAGGTGTAACAAGCCTCTCTTCACTGTTTATCTTAAAATTCAAAAGAATACTCTTGTCGGTGACTGAAATAGCTTGGTACATGAAGTACGCCATTCTTCACATTTCTAAAAATTACAGGTAGGTATCAGCACTGTTCTGAACATTGTAACAAGGGTGGATTTTATGTATGGGTGTTCCTGTGTCCCTTTTGACCACTAGCTCTAGAGTAACTAAATGTTCCAGTATAACACAGGAGTAGGGCAAGAATGGAAGATGCTGAGGCTTTGGCACTTTGATTTTTCATGCACTGAGAAGAAAACGGATCATGGAGCAGTCACCTGGGATGCCAGAGAACTGCTTAAAAGAACTAAACTCCTTCAATCTGGTCATTACCAACATGTCATGAGACAAATAAGCCCTGAAAGAAAAACATAGAATGTTTGAAACTTTTTTTTTTTCCCCAGACACAAGTGTTTTCCAGAATGTTTATTGCAAGAATTGTTGTAATTTTAAATTGGAACAAGAATAAGCTTGGGAATTATTATTTCCCATGAGAGAGCTCTGATTAATTGGTGTAGAAAATGGCTGAGATGGGAAATTACCTCTGACCAATCCTATGTTACCATCTGTCCTTGTATCAGACCAATCCTGTTTTCTAAGAGCTCACTCTGAAAAAAAATATGGTCTTTTAGCAGACCGGTGTGTCTAAACAAAACTATTGTTTTCGCTCTTGTTTGTGACAGAAGGTTGTGAAGAGAGTTTGGGAGGTTCCGACTACAGCAGGAGCTCTGAAATAATTATAAACTGGAATTTCTAAAAAGGAAGGAATTTGATGTGAAGGACCAAGTCATAAGGATTAATTAGATTCAGGAAGGGATGCTGACTTTCAAGTTGTCTGGGCTGGAAAAAACACAGAGAGAGAAGTGAAAAAGAACAGAAAACATCCAGTCTGCAAACTGTTCTCTGAGTGTTTTTGGGAGAGTGCCAGCTATAGGAGTCAACTTTTGGTAGGAAAAGTATGAACTATCCATGCCCACATCTGTGGTTAATCAACTCACAAATCAGCTGATTAGTTAGTTAAATGGTGCTTCCTTAGGAAAAACACTCTGGTTTGTGAGTATATTTGGTGATAAACTTTTGGCAACTCAGATACCGTTGCTGAAGCACATTCACCTTTTGTGTCACACATCCCCCTCTGCACTTTCCAGTGGCCAAGCGCAAGTCCAAACAATGCAACTAACAATTATAATTAATTTCTTTGTGGTGTTTTCCTCTGCACACAAAAAGCCTATGATTCTTTGCACCTTAATTGGGAAAAGTAGAAATAATCTCAGTTCGCTGTCCCACCTAAAATAGGAACTGAAAAACATTTTACTTGTCAAGACATAAATCCAACCTTCTGTTTGCCTCTCCAACTTCATTGTCTCTGAAAGCAGAATAGGAGCTGCTTTTCCTCCTTCAGGTTGAGATGTTGATAACTGTTAAAGTGACAATACAGAGTCAAAATTTCCACTTGTAGCTAGTGAGTGAAACAGAAAATTAATTTTCTGCTGTTTTTGTGGGAATATGCTCTGGTAAAATGAATAATCCCCAATACTTGAACTTTATAGGAGGGAAAATATAAAGCAATCAGGTGCTTCTGAAGTGCTCGGTCTGTTGTTAGGCTGAGCTTGCTGTCTTTCTAGAAAACCTGATGTGCATTGTTGGCAGCAGGCATCAGTGCCCCGAGGGAGAGGATATACAAGCCTGCAGGAATGTAGATAAATATCTAAGTTCTTACTCTGCATGCCAACAACAAAAAAAATAACCAGTGAAAACCTCCAAAGCTCTGCCAAGGAGCCCTTCTTCACAGTCACAAGTACCTTACAAAGACGAGACCTAACCCTTCTAATTGAAAATATTTCATATTTATTTGATCCAATCACAGTTCCAAGTTTTTTAACAAACAAAATTGATAGGGTTTGCTTTGTCTCGGAATAGGGAGGGAGAAATGTGTCCTTTCTTGATCTGGGCAATGTTTTCTCTGCAGAGAATGCTAATGGTTTTGTCATCTGTAATTTACTTGATAACTTTCAGAACCAAAAATGCAGGAAACCAACTTTCTTGTAAAATTTAGTAGCTTGCTGGAAATAGTTATATACCTTACAGAAGCATCTACTGGTTATAGCAACACATCCTAAAATTCAGTTAGTATAACGGAAGGTGAGGGTGTGTAATTGTCAGGGAAAGTAATATTTTATTATAGAATTTTGTGAACAGTGGGTATTTGGTCAACTCGGGCGATTCCACAGATGTACAGACTCCCCCTTGGGAATGCTATTTATAAACTCAAAAGCGGCTGAACAGCACTCACAAAAAGGCTGCCACTTTCAAGAAAATTAATGACAATCTCGCATTGTTTGAGAATGAAGAGAGAAGAGGCATTGTGCTAAGCCTAAAGCATGAAGCGATAAACAAGCATGCTTGCACTCCTTTGTCTTGACGTCTCTATCAAAGACTGTGATATTGATGAAAATGCACTACTTGTTGCATTGTCAGCTTAGAAAAATCGATACAGGAAAATGTAAACATGCAGGTAACGACACATCCCTTTCTCCTAAAGGCTCCCAAGAGTCCCCTGTAGCACATCACTATACAGAATATCATGTCTTCACATCCTGGAACTTGCAGGGTGTGGCTTTGCTGTAGTTCCATTAAAAAAAAAAACCCAAAACCCAAAAAAACCACAAACACCACAACAAACCCACAAAAACCCCCCAAGGCAAAGTACTCAGAATAGTTCCCTAAGTGCAAGAGTTTCTGCATCTGATCAGTCTTCTTGGTGATAGACTGGTTTTATTTGGAATTTTAAAAATTACAGTTGAACATAATTTAACTGCAAGTCCAAACTGCTCTGAAGACTTAACAATTCTCTGCTTTGAAAGTTTCCTGCTGGGTTTGGAAGCTGAACTGACGGAGCAAAAACATCAGATGAGCGAGAGAGACAGAAACAGTAGTTCGGTCTCAGAGTGACACTTTACAATTGCAGTGGCAGTGACTCAGCTGCTTTTGGCATCGCACTTACAGCACAAAGGGGCTGTACAGGTATCAGTAGCTGCCATTTACATAGAAGAGCACTTTCAGTTTACACCATTGTCTTACCTGTGGCACAGAAATGCACCCTCATACATAACGTGCGTGCATTGCAGTGATACAGGTATTCATGATGATGTATCAAATGCTTTAATAAAACTTACTACCTTTTGAGCAAACTTTGTATCTTTAGATCATTGCAATTAGGACTACATTGCTGTTACTGATGGAGCAAGGGAAAAATTACATTGCTAATACTGTAAGCTTTGTGTGAAATTGTCTTTGCAGAGAAAAGGCTTCTTATCCCCTCTTGGAGCAGCTGTGAGAACTGTTACAACAAGAAGCAGTTTTTCCTTTACTTTTATTTTGGTAAGACAAAACGGCTGAAGGCCACAGCTGTTGATTTATTCAGATGCCGAAGGAAACCATTAGCCCATTGGACCCTGAAGATGAGATTTCTTTGTGCTAGATGTTAATATACGGAAATCCCAAACAGTGGCTGACAAAGGGACTTAATGCAAATGCAAAATGCCAAACGTAACTACAAGTGAAGGAGGAAGGTGGTTGCTTATTAGAGAAAAAAAAAATGCTAGTGAAAACCACAACTTGCTTTTTTTCTACTTCTTGTTTTAAGTACAGTCTGATGAACTACAACCAAACTGTGGAGATGAAAACTCCCCAAAATAGAATATCTTTGAAATTACACATATGGTTACGCATATGGTTATACCGTTAAGGACTACATGTCCACGTGAAATGTTTTTTATCAGCATGACATGGACTGAGCTTCTCCACAAACGCCCTGCTGTTTTCAGCTTTGTATTAATTAGTTGTAATAGCCCAGTATAAATGAACTGAATCCTCAGAAGCGATGTCAAAGAAAAAACATAATAGCTGCCATCAGCATAACTACTCTTTCAGATTACTGTTATAAAGGCCTCACCACAGAAACGCGACTATATTGTTGCCTATACTTAGCTTGAATTTCAGATACACCCCTCTCTCTCCTAATTCTTTTCTTTCAAGATTTAACAGTTACAAGTCCTTTATTTCATACCTGTGCAACAGAAGTGACATTTCTAATACTTCATTCAGGACTTTAAAAATACCAAACTGTCATCTCCAATTATGTTTTAATCAACATCGGCTCCCATTTGAAGGAAGTATTTTTATAGAACAAAATGAGGCCACAGAACTGAAACTTGTCCTGGCTCCTTGTCCTGTGCTCAGCACAGCAAAATGGAGTAAGGCATAGGAATTTTTGGCATGAGGCAAAGGAATAAGACAAGGGAAAAAATAGTACTTGCTAGTCAAGGCTAGAACTTATTATGGAAAGGATAATGGGTTTGACTGAAGAAGTTGATAATAATGGAGGAAATAGATCAAGAGTGGTTAAATTTGAAACAAAGGACAGAGGAATTTGTTTCTGCTGGCTGATGTTCCTCAACCTTTTCAACCAAGAACTTAACAATAAGCAACAAACTATTATTGTGGTGTTGCCACAACAACTTCCAGTTAAAGAGAAATAAAACTAGGATAAACTTCCAGTATTATTTCCCCTATTTTGGTTGCTTGCTTGTGTGATGTGTGAGAATGCGAGCGTAGCTGGTTTAAAAAGCCATTTTCAATTATTTTGCAGACCGGCTCCTGAGTGCTCACAGATCATCACTGATCCACAGTCCATGGTTTGAAAAATATGGCACTAGTTCATGATTCTTCCAACAGCCTGAAAACTGGCACCTCAAATTCCTTAATATCACCAGCTGTCTGTAGTGACACAGTATTTCATCCTCCTTTAGCAATAATCCGCAAGAAAGACTATGACTAGTATCTCTTTACCTGGATGGAGAGAGCTGTGCTGTAGTTACAAAGGGTACAGCCTTTCTAAGAGCCCTGCGTAGCTGTTAAGATGCCACACAATTGCGTGTCTGGGATAGGAAGAAAAGAAAGACAAAGTTAGTTTCGTTTCTTAAAATAATGCATCCCCCACCCCCAATAGTTAAAAGAAATAATAGGATTGCATGTTAGCGTGCAAGCTTAATTTGCCGCCTCCTGGAAAACGTACATTTTTATACAGTTTTTATTTACAAAACAACTGCTCTCTGATTTTATATTTTCTCTCTGGTTTTTAGTTTGTTCGGCTGGTTTTTTTAAAAATAGTCCTGCCTCTTTCTATGGAATAAGCAGATTCACCCTCCACTGACTGTACAGTGAAGGGAAAAAATACTGTGTGTGCTGAATAAATACTTTCCCACAGTTTGTATTTTTTAAATGAAATATATCTGCTGCTTCTTCAAACCAGCAGAGGGAGTTTTCTCATCTAAATAATTTTTTAACTTCTGAAACACAAACTTGTCTTTTTTTAGTAATATTATGTTACTTAGTAGGAACTAGTACTGAAAACAAAAGGTGAATTTTTACAATCAATCAAGACTGTTTAACTCCTTAGTACTAGCGGCTGTGTGCTTCCAGCCAATTTTTACAGGTATTATTGTGCAAAAACTTGCTGTCATGAAAAATGCAATAGAATATTAAAAGCATTAAAAATTGACTTGGCTGGAATATTTGGCAGAAAACTATTTGGTTAAAGGAGAATGTACAATTATTGCAGTACATGTGGCACTCAAATGTGCATGAAACCATAACTTGGTAACAGCTGACAGGTGATTTTTGTTTGGGGAAAAAAAAAAAAGTCAGTTTCTTTATTTTTTTGTGCTCTGGGGAGAAGTTTTGCAAGTTCTGGGTTTAGGTTTCTTTATTTGGAAGTAATGGAGTAATTTTAAGATTACCACAATGGCAAAAAAGGTCAAGTGCAATGTTCACTGCAGCACTACTAAGAAAAGGTTATTCCTACTTTTTTTTTTGTGAGAGAAAAAAAAGCATCTTCAGTGGTGACAAACTGTATCATTGTTATGTTATGTTATATTATGTTATGTTATGTTATAAACTCACATACCAGGCTCTATACAATGATCTCTGTGGTAAAATAAAATGATAGCAGTTACTGACATTAACCATGAACATCTTCTTGATCTGTGAACATGTCACAACTTTTCCTCTCTCAAAAGCAAGCAATAAATTCAGAAATTCCATTAAGCTCAATCAGAAAGCACTGAAAATGCTAATCTTTCATTTTTAAAAATTTTATTGAACAAATTCCAGCTCAGGAGAAAAGAATCACAGCTATTTTGGGGAACCTAATTGGATTTGAAAATGCTTTGAAACAAATATGCACTTTTATAATCCCATAGAGACAGAATATCGGCACTTTACATTCTGCTTGAACGGAAACAAGTGATTTGAATAAAAAGTGAGATCCAGTGTTCCCTGTGCATCTATCAATATAACAGCAAGACTGTATTTTCAAAGGACTGCATAAATACTAATTGTTGCATAATATCCAAGTGAAAGTGGCTTGTTTTCAGGTTTTTTTCAAGTGGAAAGTGAGAAAGAAACTAATTGTAGGTGATTTTGAAGGTAATTACTGGTAAATAAGCATTTAGCACGACATCAGACATAGAGCATATAGAAAAGAAACGAAGTAGTCATGTGGCTTAATGCTTGAGCCATAATAGTTAATAGCCTAGCACAGATGTATTTTCCTTATACGTATTATAATTGCCAACTCATGCCAGAATGCTAAATACAGGTCCCTACACTGCGGTGAGTTACATGAGCAGACTCTTGCATTTTTGCAAAACTCACTGCAGCGAAGTCTCGTCAAACTCAACAAAGCACGAGGCAGACACAACCGTTCAACACCACATAACTTACGGACCAAAGCCCCAAAGAAGGACCAGCTTTAGACACGGGTAAACCAGAAAATTGTACAGGGCTGCAGATGATGGATTCAGCGGCATCACAGCCAGTTGCCCAGAGAGATGACTTTTGGGCTCAGCAGCCACAGGGGCTCCCTCAGGAACATCCCATTTCTGCCTCACTGGTACTGAAAAGGAGATGGAGACTAAAGCACAGGGCTGGCTGGATGCTGGTGCAGTACCTGAATAAAACTCAAGTTTTGTACTTAGACTGCAAGAAGCTTTGAGCCAGCCCCCGTCACAGTTATCAAGACATGTAAAAATAAAATAGAGAAAATTTCAGAAAGCCAGCGTCTTGCTAGTCCTCAGCATAAGAACCGAGAACCAGTGCTTTGCTCTCCAACGTGTTTTAGACTGAAGAGGAGGGCAACGGTAGCTTTATGTCAGTGTGAGCATTCATTCAGGGCTGATCCAAAGGTAGTAACGATGCTTAAATAAAGTGGAACAAGCTTTTACCCTAGTACCAGACCAGCTTCCTGAAACAAGGCTACACGAAACTCCTTCAACTCTCTGTAAAGACATACACTATGAGTATTTCAGTTCTCACCTTTTGTTCATGCATACTTAGCCTTGTGGCAGGGCTTAAAAAGGTAAAAATTGCTATATCAGATCAAATTTATAATTCGTGTCATCCTTGATCCTTTTTTTAGCATGTAACTCTTCAGAGGAAGTGAAAAAAGCTGTAGAGAAGACAGATGAGGATAATTCAACCTCATGAAAGTTATTTTCTGAATAACTTTCAAACTAAGGATGAACCTTCATTTCTGTCCCAAATCTCCTCTCGTTATTAACTATTGCAAACCTGAGGTGGGGAGAGGTTGTATTTTTATAAAAAATAGATTCTCCTCTTAAGGGGAGTATCATGGAACAATTTAGCAGAGTTAAACACTATGCTTCAAGGAAATTCTCACTATCTCTTGTACGTTTCCAGTTCTGCTGTCAGAAGAAATGAAGGACAGTCTGCCTCAAAGTACAGTGAAGGAGATAAAAAATCATACTACAATATGATATATGCTTGTTTACACCCTCAGACTTCACATTTTGTCTTCAGTACTTATGATCAAACTCATTTTGTGTTTATATGCCATGACAAAGATGCTAAGCAAAAGCTGACTCCTGGAAATACTTGACATTCTTTTTAGGCTAATTTTGTCCTGAGCTTGGCTGAAATGGCTCATTTTGAACCACTCATAAAAGGATGTCTGCAGCAGGGAAGACAGAATATTTTCATTTGAGAGAGCCCTGCTGCGTTATAGTCCCTGATTTTCATCAAAACCAGACCATGTTTACTCGTCCTTTTGGCCTCAAGGTCACTGTTTTTTCTTTAAATCGGTTTAGTTCTAAGTAGTTGTTTTCACTCATTCCAGAGTTTCCCACAAAAACCTAAAAAGTGGCAGCCCGATATAGCTTTGAACACTCTCTTCCTTTCTTAAGTACATCTTAAAAAAAGAAAGCGCCCTATAAACCCTCCCAAATGCACAAGCCCACAAACACGCACCCGAGGCCGGCAGCCCTGAAGGCCAAAGGGACATGCCCGCTTTCCTTCCCAGGCCTCCCTGCACACCCCCATGCCACCTGCCTTCAGCCAGGAACGGCCTGGCCCCTGCAGCCAGAACCGACCTCAAATGTCGACTTCTCTACCCAAAAGGGGCTCCCTGAAACGATCCCAGGCTGGGTGGTTTTGGGTAAGGGCTAGAGCCAGGAGGCTGCTGGGGGAGGAGATGGGGAAGCCCCTGGGGCAGCCCGAGGGCCGCAGAGGGCCGGAGTTTTGCTGAGGGAATGTAAAGCCGTGAGGCTGCTCCGTCCCGCGGAGGAGCCGTGGGTGCGCGGGCTGAGGGCAGGGCCCACCCGGGTGGGAAGTGGGCATCGCCCGCTGAGGCGGGGGTCTCCTCAGGAGGGCCTGAGGAGAAACGGCTGCGGTGCGGGCGGGAGGCTCGGCAGACAACTGAACTGGAGCAGGGAGAAGCGGGGCGGCAGCGGGGCTGCTCCTGCCGGCGGGGCGGGACCCTGCTCCGGGGCGGCGGGCGGTGAGAGGAGCGGCGACACCTTCCCGCGCGGCGCGGGGAAGCGGCGATGACGTCACCCCGCCTGGCAACGGCGGCACAGCGTGGGGGCGGTGGCGCTCGGCTCTCGCGGGATTTGGCGGCTCCCGTGGCGGGCGGGCGGGGCGGGGGCGGTGCCGAGCACGCCTGAGGCGGGGCGCGGTGGAGGCGGGTAGCGACGGGACGGGGTTGTGGCTGCCTGAGCCCCGGGCCGCTGGCGGCTCGGAGAAGCCTCTTTTCACGACCGCAACGGCGCGGATGGAGCCGTCGTGCCCGGCTTGAGCCTGTTGGCGGGACCCGGAGCCGCCCCGCCGAGCTCAGGCGGGCGGGCGCAGCATGGGTGAGAGCGGCGGGGAAGGGCTGCCGCGGCGGGGGGCGGTGAGACTGGCCCCCTCTTCCCGCTCCCCCGGGGCCGCCTCCGCCGCCTTTTGTCTGAGAGGGAGGGCGCGGACCCGGGCTGCCCGGGAAGCGCCGTCTTTTCGGGGCAGCCCCCGAAATCCCCCGGGGACGGAGCGTTGCTGGTACCCGGTGCCTTCGCAGAAGGTGGGGGCCGGTAGAGGCAACGGAGGAGCTGCCGCGGGTGCCCGGGCCCGGCGGGCGGGAGCTAGCGGCGGCAGGTGCCCGCAGGTGCTTGGGTAAACGCTGCCTCCTCGGCGGGACCGGGAGAGGCCGGGGCCGCTCCCTCCTGCCCGGCCGGTCCCGGGGGGCTGCGGCGGGGGCCCGGGGCGGGAGAAGGCGGGTGGCAGCGCCGGGGGTGTGAGGTGGTTTTCGGTGGGGAGAGCGAGGTTACAGCCGTACTAATACTGATCCAGTGCTGGTTGGAGGGGACCTTGGTTGGAGCGGCTTGGTGGAGTAAAAGTTTTCCTGATTAAATCCAGCCTCTTTGAACCTGGGTTGAAAAAAAGTCAGTTTGAGCTGTGCCTTCACCCATTTCTTCAGCAACGAAGAAAAAAGCAAGTGTACAACGACTCAAAGTATTCCTGTTTTTGTAATGTACCCGTTCAGGTTTACACTTGAAACAGTCGGTTTTACAGGGTCTGATTTTTAACGTGAGCGTCTGCATAGGGCAGTATGAAAGAGTGACTTAAACACCACTCGTCACAGCCCTCTGTCCTTATACAGAGTTCCCCCACTGAGGTCCGAAAAGGTCCATTGACCATTTTGTCTGTCTGGTACCTCCATTCGTATTGCACCCCTTGCTGTGCTGTCCTGTATAACGTCAGCTGGAGGGGTGCGTGTGGCTGTGGCTTTCAGGTTGTGTGAAGAGGCGTGTGTGTGCTTACACTGCTGTGTGCAAATGTGCAATGTTTGAGTGTGATTTAAGCTTTTTAAGTGGAAGGATACCTGGGGTTTGGATAGCTTTGCTTCCTGCCCCTTGTGCATAAAATGAAGGGAAGAAGTGCATGGTGTGCAGATCAGATATGCAGTTAGTGAAGCGATATATGCTTCTCCTGATTATAAAGACGTACTTTCACTGTTTTTATCTCGGTGAAAGTTGGCTTACGTGGTCAAAGCACACTTAAAATAAAGTCTGAAAACATAGAGTGAAATTGTTGGTTTAGGTTCTGATACAAACTAAACTCTGAAGAACTCACTTTTTGATGCTTGTTGTGATTGTTCAGAATAGGTAAGAATTCCTGTTTCTTTTTTTTTTTTTTTTTTGGGCTGCATTGTCTTACTGGCAAGTGAGGAGTGCCTACCCATGTCATTGCAGTGCTTGTAATGGTAGTTTCTAAAGCGTAAAGGTTTAGTATGCTAATTAAACATTTTGAACTCAGACTGTGTAATGCTGAAATGTGAAATACCTGAGGATTTACATATGGTAGGTCTGGGTTATTAGAATTATTAGTATGCAGTTAGGAATAACGTATGACTAGTCATAAGCTGGACTCGGTCCTTTATTAACAATGATTACTATATGACACTGTTTTATGTATTTTTTTTCCTTACCTTTCCTTTTCTTAAGTGTGGCTTCTTTCTCTGTCTCCTCTGATTACAGTAGTGAGTGTGTTATTACTGCTCCAGAGCCCACTGAATGGAGCAGGTACATACACTCTGTGTCAAGTATTCTTATTGCCTGGGTTGTTGCAACCATAATGATTTGTGTGTATGTGCAGTTATAGAACTGTTTCTGCCAGAACGCTGGCAAACCTCTATAAATGATTGCAGAGTAATCCCAGAGCCTTTTAAATAGATTTTTCTTTGAAGGTGTCATCCTTTATTCAGATTTTCAAGTGTTCTTCTCTTGTGACTGCCAAGTGTGGAGGAATGTACAGTAAAACATCTCAAAAAATAAGTAGAAAAAGAACTAACTGTAGTTTGCACTGCACTCACTATGTTTAGTGATGGCCTCACATTTACCTTGAGAAATTGTTATTTGATTATTTTATTACTGACGTCGTGGTAGAGCTGGCTCTTGATGAGAGATTGTTTGTCTTTTATGTCAGCTTATGCAAGAAATTTTACATTTAAGAGGTGGCTAAGAGGAGATCTGTTTGGTACCTATTGAGATATCTGTTTGACAAACTCAAGGGTTTCTGAGATCTATGGAGAAGTAAGAACGGGGCAGTATGACTCTGGAGGAACCAAAAGAGGAAGGGCAGAAATACAAAATGCCTTGGAACAGGTTCTTTTATGTTCTGGAAATTAACATTGCAAGAGCATGTGTCATTCAGGCACTTTAAAGATGGGGAGGAGGATGTTAAAAGAGACCATATAAAGTTAACTAGTAATGCCCAGTTACACGCTTAATGTCTGTCATTATAATTCTTTTCCTTCTGTACGAGATTAATCATGTTGATTCCATATAGGGCTCTACAAATAGAGAAACAGATTAATTAAAGGAAAAAAGTATTCAGACTTTCTAGGGAAAAAACTGTATTTGACTGAATTATCTCTTTGCTGTCTCGGGTTGATATTCACTTGGGGGGGTATAGTTCCACATATTGCTGCATTGTAGCATCTGTCGGGTTTACTTTTGTGGTTCATTAACAGATAATTTTCCTAATTATAGTTGAGAAATGGTTTGTCTATACAACTTGCATGTTAACAGGATGGTTGAGCTACGTTTGCAGTGTCCAACTAGTTTTTGTATGGCTTCACAACTAAGAATGAAATATTCCAGCAGCAGTTGATAAATTGCCACAGTGGTACACTGAAATCTACTGGACTTAAGTATCTTCTTAGCTGTATGCACTTTTCCCCTCCTTTTTTTTTATTTCCAAAAATTTGTGCACACTTTGATTTGTGGTTCCCATGAATTAGTACATTTGAATTTGCATATCATCTTTAGAAAATTTTGTAATTTTTAAATGCTTTAACAAGCCAGACATACTGCTTCACTCTTAACAGAATGAGTATAAATATGTGTAAATATATTTGGTCTACAGGAACTATTTAGTAAGTTCATCAAACATTAAACTTGTGTGAAGCACCTTCATGTTGGCAACAGAAAAAAACCTAGAAGGTTTTTCTAAGCAGACTTTTCTAAGCATACTTTTTTAACATATTGTCACAGGGACAGTGACATTGTTTCAGTGTTCACTAGTAGTATTACAAGAACCAATTAAAACATTACTTTAAGGTTTGTTCTCTGATTTAAAAAAAAAAAAAAAAACCCAAACAAAAACCCACCAACAAACAAACACAAAACATCATTATCTTTTTCTTTATTCTAGACAAAACTATAGAGGCAGATGATGGAAAGTTGACCTCTGGAAGCGAGGTGCCTAAGCTACTGGGAAATCAAATTACAATAACTGGGAAGAGTTGATGGATACTAGATTTGGGTCAAGGTAGAGGAGAAATCCCATAAAAAGTGCCAGAGATTCTGTCAGCTCAGCTTTTGCCTTTTTTTTGTTTTTCCAAGAATGTAAGAGCTGCTGTGCTGAGAGTCCTCTGTGTGGGGCAAGTAGGGAGGAAAAGGATATGGAAAGCTGGTCTGTCATGGGAAGTTTGTTGTTTTTTATAAAAACCCATGGTCTGGCAATTAGTAATTTATGAATGTGCTCAAAGGTGTTTGCAGTTTCACTGGACCTTTTTTGTAGACAGTGTCGGACCATCAGGGACTTGTACAAAGGGGGGCAGAGAGGAGCGTGGCTCTGGCCCTCCACAACTGCTTGTGACAGTGAGAGTTCGTATTTAGCACCAGTGGGGTGTATGGGGGAAATATGTCCTTTCAGCGTGAGGTTTTTTATTTTCCCCTAAAGCTGCTGCTTGTTCCGCCTGACTCCTTTGCATTTTTGAGAAAGTGTGGGTGATTGTTTGGTGGCTTCAACCTGAGAAGTCTCTCTGCGTCTACTTTCCTCGTGTGACAGCTGTTCAGCTGGTTATCTTTACTGGAAGATTATTTTAATTTTGACAACACTTTCATCTTGTTGTTCGGGACTGTGTATGTATTCAAGACTTAACTCCACACAGAGGTGTAATTATATTTGCTGTCTTCTGTTTTCCTAACAGTTCTTAGAGTTTTTGTTTCAGCTAGATAGGATCTTCCCTTTGAAGTCTCTTCACCTTCACTGGCCTTCACTCTGTTGTCTGCCTGTGTTAGGTTTTTTTTTTTGTCCCTTAGTGGGTTTTTGTTGCATAAACACAGGAAACCCGTGGTCAAACACTGCAGGGTCTGGGGCTAAGTGAGGTGGCTGCCACCCGGTCTGTCCTGCTCTGCTCTTCCCATCCATTTTGCTTCCTTGGAGATGTTGTTACATGTGACTGTTGGTCTGGTATTTCCCTAACCTGGTTTCATAAAAATGATTTGTTAGGAAAGAACAGCAGTGAAAGTGCTTAAAGTGACTTACATCATCTTGCCAGAAGTGGGTAAATCCATTGGGTGAAATTTCTTGCTAGTGGGTGTGGGGTGTAGTGATTTCTTGTGGCTAGTCCAACCTGAGATTACCTGGGCACGTAAAACGTGTCTCTGGTCCACTACAGGGATTTAGCCCTTCTGGTGGTTTTTTGTTTGGGTTTTTTGGTGTTTTTTGTTTGTTTTTTCCTTTTTGTTTTTTTTTTTCCCCGTCTTCCTATATTTTGTAATGTTATTAAATTATGTTCAACTTCTTCCCTGACACTCTTCCTTTCCATGAATGTTGCTCTTCTACTCTGAATTGTGAAGTTCCTAACAATCTAAAACGCACCCTGCTCCCTGTGAACGTGACACCTGTGCCTTTGCTGTCCCTTATCTTCTTGGAGGCACAGTTATGAGAAATAGTTTTGTGTAACTTTGTTGCTGTGATGGTGCAAGTGTAATCCTGCTTGTGCATCACTTTGGCTGTCCTTTTGCACTGGTTGTTAGCAGGGCTGAAGTACTAAACCTGCCTGTTCAGCTGCCTGTTTTCTAGAGTGATCCCTTGCTATGTTAAAGCATATAAAAATTTAATTTTGATGCTAGCCTTGCTTTGAGCAGGACATTTGCCTAGATGGCCTCTGTAGGTTCCTCTAACCCTAAATTGTTCTGTGTTTCTTAGCGTAAACTTAATTAATTTGAATAATGTTGGTGCCAGCACAGGTATTTACTTTCCCTGACTAATGCCAACAAGTATTTTTGCATGGGACTATGTTTTATTGCCCTAGCTGTATGCAGAATTGGCTTTCTTTATATAAGATCAATATAAAATGTTGCTTTTTCAGAAATCTTGAATGGAGACAGTGAAGCATTGTAGATATTTTTGAACAGTATATCTGCATTTCTTGAAAGATGTAAGACCTGTCACTGCTATGGTCCTAAATCAGACTGAAGGAGAAGTCACAGTATGTGTCTATCTGCCAAATGAGTAAAATCTTTCCACTTCTGGGGTGATGTACACTGGAGAGAATATAATATGAGGTCATTTAGAATATTAAGTCAACTTTTCTTCAAGGAATATATATTGCCTATAACATGCTTGAGGTATTAGGCAGGATTGCTTTCAGTGGAATAAATTAGGATCTAATATTTTTAATTATTAAAAAAAATGAACCATTTTCCTTTAATTTCAGCAGTTTGGACATTGCTGACTTGTGATGTTATAGGAGAGGGTTGCAGCTGGAGCTTTCCACTGAACTCTGGAGAAGGAAGCAGGGATCTGTCTGCTTGTGTACCTTGGTGCCAAAGAGCTCTGTGATTGTAAACTTTGAGTTTGTTTGACATTATTGTTTAAGAAAATGACTTTAATCACCTTTATTACTTCAACCAGATAAAGTATTATTTTAAATTATTTAAATAGCTTAAGCTCATGCTGTTTTCTTAACTATACCTAAATTGCCATGAACATGATACTTTTTTGACAGTAGAAGAATACATAAATAGTTTTGGAATTAAGCTGTACTAGGTAATCTGTTTTCTTTTTTTTTCCTGCTTCCGCAGCAGCTGAATCTTAGCTGCTGTGAATAGATTTTTGTGGATTGGAGTTCTTAATTTAAAACTAAAGTAAAAATCATTAATAAGGCAATTTTGCTTAAGTTCCTGGAAATTTGCCTGATTTACCATTTAAAGGAGACTCTTAAGTCATCAGTTTCTACCTCTTGGATAGAATTACTAAGTGGTCAGTCTTAGTCAAATGTTTTTGACTGTATATGTAGCTCGATCTTTTTAAGCTGGCACTGAAATAAAGTCTCACCCCTTCGCTTACCTCTGGCTAGTGAGTGTTCTCCTCTTCCCTTGCACCTACGAGCTGAATCTTCTGAAATTTCTGTCTTCCTGGATTAGCTTTCAGCCGGGCTGGCTCTCCAGGAACTGAGACTAAGCTTAGGGCTGCAAAAGAGTGAATGGAAGCAAGAGGAGGGTGAGGATGCTGCTTACAGTGCTGTCAGCTGCAGCAGATCAACAGCAGTCATCAAAGTCACATGTTACAGAAAATTATTGTCTTTCAATTTTAGCTCTTAAGTTTAATTGTGGATTTATTGGAAACATACCAGTTTACCTTAATTCTACTGAGGTTTGTTTGGTTTTTTTTCCAAGCTGTGTTGTTTCTTCATTTTTCAGGAAAAAATACAAAAGCAGAAAAATAAGCAAACTTCTCAGAATGGTTCAAGTCATTTCCACTCAATGCAGCTTTGGGACTGGGAGAGGAGAAAAGCATCCATCTGTGCTGCTTGAAGAAATGAAATTGCTCGTTTCATGAAGTTTTCACTGTCTAGTAAAGCACAATCACATCACTTAACTCTGAAATTGTATCTTTAGTTATGAAAGGATTTGTTTTAAGGCTGCTTTCCCTGTAATCTCTCTTCTCCTGAAGTCGTCCTGTGGGTGCAGTTTCGCACTGTGCATCAGCAGAGATAACTTTAGGCTGCTCTCAGAAAGGGCCAGAGCTTTGCAATGTCTCTTTCTGTCTTGCCATGGCTCTCATGGTTTAGTCCGTGGTATGAGCTGACAAGCTGGCTGGTGTAGAAGAAACTTTTGTGCCAGGTTTACCATCGTGTCAGCAAGCTGAATGGCCTTACTATGACTGCATGGTCATTAGCTCCTGTGCAAGAGTGGATGGGACTGTATTTCAGGAGCCAGGGAAGAGAGAGTATTTCTCCTTTTCCATTTTAGCCTGCAGTTACTTTGCACTAGATCCAAGCTGAAATTTCATAAATTTCTTCTGAGTGTCTGTATTAATTGCTCTCCCTAAGTGTTCATGATCCAGCAAACCGATTCGTTCACAACTTTCTTGTTCCTGATCTTTAAAATGCTTTTTTTTAAACTCCTTGTCATCTTCCTCCATCCATTTTAAGCCATCCAAGTGTCCTTTTTAAACTATGCCTCTAACTTGCAGGAGTTTTTTTTTGCTGTGGATTTTCATTTTGTTGTCCTCAGTAATGTATGTTTTGAGAAGCAGACCGAGCACGGTATGTAAAAAATATGCCTTCATCCTTCTATATGCTGATTTGCTGCAGCTGAGTTGGACTTTAACGTTCCCATCACTTAAAGGCTTTTATGGAGTTTGGCTTATTTAGTACTGTCATAAATTGATAAATGTAAGATTAACTAGAATAAGTCTGCCTAAAACTTAAGGTAAACCATACTGCTGTTTGCACTCATTTTAACATCTGAGTGTTTCTATCAGGGAAGTTGTTAACTACGAGAACAAATTGCCAAGGGAAGTTCTAGATCCACCATTTCTTGGTACGGTCAGTCCCCTGGATGATGCCCGTATCAGCCCGTTCTTTAATCTTCCCTTTTGGCAGATTTAGTGACCATGTGTGTCCATGGGATGATCTAGTTCAAGACACTGGCCAGAGTTGAATCCAACTGGAGGAGAACCAGCTGGCTGATTTGGCAGTGAACTAAACCGGCACACCCCGGAGCAGCGTAACTGCGAGGCCAGCACAAGGGAAGCGGCAGCGGTATGGGAACGAGTAGGGAGCATGCAGGGTGACTCCTTCATCCTCTGATTGTTGCACTGGTGTAAGAAACTGTATTCTCTGTAAATGACTAAAGCAACTGTTCCTGAAAAGTAGAGCCCACCTGTTTGGTTTCCTACATGGTTAAATGAAGAATATTCTTTTGTTCAGAGTTTTTAGTACAAGGCTTAATAAATTTAGCTAGATTTGCAAGCTGCCTGGGAGTGTCGGCAATTTCAGATGCCTATCTGAAGGGTGGACCGTGGGCTGTTTGTTTGAAACGTCAGTGTCCCAAACAACTCTTCATTTTGCATTTATCTGAGTTACTGCTGTTCTGAAGCCAGGTAAAATGAGATGCTGTTCTGAAATTGGGGCAGTGGAAGTGCTGAGGGGAATAAATATTTTGTAGACATGAGAACAAAACCAAATATGTTAATCCCGTGCTATCATAGGTATGCTAGATAAGGACACAGCAGATCTTTCAGAAAAGTACAAACAGCAGAATATAGTCCTTTTATTTAGCATAAGCCATTATAAACTGTGCTGTTTTGCTCTTGAAAATCAAATACGATCCTTCGTTTGCCTGATTCAAACTATGCGTGGTACTGAAAATGTACCACATCCTTCAGCACAGTGAAGGAGAGTTTGTCTGAAGGGGAAGACGGTAGTTAATGTGAAAATGTTATGTGAATTAACTGCGTGGTTGTAAGTAAAAGTACAATTGAGAGTGCATAAAATTGTTTCCCCTAATTTTCATGTGTTCATCTTCTTACTAGATGCTTATTTTGTGTGAAGAGGGTTTGTTCTTTCAGTCTTAATGCTGCATCCTTACTGAGACAGAATCATAAAATCTATATAGATTGTAATGTAAATGATTTCTAATGTGTAGGTAGTAGAAAAAAATCTGCCCTGGTAGATAACTAGTAGCAGGAAGCCTCTAGCTCGGTGAATAGCAGATTAAATAAAGCTGTTTATGAAACATGAGATGTGCTGTTGGTAGAATAAGACACAGCCTGCCATCTCCATGCAGTAAGAAGACCATGCTGATTCCTTATCAAGACTGAGTTACTGGATCTTGCTGTATGTTGCTGTACCCAGCTTTTGCAGATCTGAGCAGTGATTGAAGAGGTAAATCCTGACCTGTGCTTTTTAAAAAGCTGAGGCTACATTACTGACTTTTCTCTCCTCTTCATTTTATTTTTTTTTAATGTGTAGTTGGTTCACCAGGGTTGTGCTTGGTGGTTACGAAGTATGTGGGGACAGTCAAAAGGATTTACTTTCTGTTTCTGGAATGCAAACTACTACTTCAAGTGAATGTGTTCAGGACAGTGGAGGTGAGGTTTAGCTTTCTATGAACTTGCATTTGGGTGCTTTGTCTCCTGACTGCAGCGACTGGTATCCCTTGCCCCAGACATCTTTTCATAACCTCCCGTAATTCCTCTGCTCCCTCCCCAAATTCTTCAAATACCAATTGTTCTGTGTTAATATCAATTAGCTCTGCAAGACATAGCACATGCTGTAGCTGCTTCCAAGCTGCATATTTGGTGATTAGCCAACCGTCAGGTTAAAAGAGCAGGAGTGTTGGGGCAGTCCTGAAGTCTTTTTCCTGAGGGAGGACTGTGATTTGGATGCTTTAGTGCTGACTCTGCATGCAAAAAAACCCAACAACAAAACCCAAAACAAAACAACCCCCAGCTCTTATTTTGGAGATGCTACTCTTCTGGCATGTTTCCAGCAAATGGGTGCACAGAAAAAGAGTTACTGGGAGTGAAGCAGGAGGATAGGTTGATAAGGATGCTCATGCGAGCCTGATTTCTTCAAGTGCTCAAGATTATGTTCAGGTATCTAAAAAACCCCATGAGGGAGAAATGGTTGATGTGCTGCAGTAGTACTGGGGGAATGGGCCAGCAGGAACCCCCTGCAGTTCCAAAAAGACAAATGCATAATCCAGCATCTAGGAAGGAACAACTTCACTGTCTGCTGGGTGGCATGAGCAGGATAATACTAGCAGCTCATGGGGGGTGGTTGTTCCCCACTCCCTGGCACTCAGGAGGCTGTCTCTAAAATACCGTGTCCAGTTTTGCTCCTCTTTCCCTTCAAATGCAAGGGGGATGCTAACAAACCAGGGAGTTGAGTGTGGTTGGGAGGTTAATGCATGTAATGTGTAAAAAGTTGGTCTAGCATGGGGAAAGCCATACTGTCCTTGGCGGCACAGTGAAAAAATGTAAATCAATGGCTGCAAGTTAGGACAACAATAATTCCTATTGAATATAATGAGGAAAAATTACTATGAGAATTGAGCACCAGAAAAGGTGCCCAGGGTGGCTGTTTTATCTCCATCCTTTGAACACTTTCAAAATTTAGAGGGACAATGCCTTGAGTGACCTGATTTGACTTTGTGGTTAGCCTTGGTCTGACCAGTTTGGAGTAAGTGACCTCCAGAGGTCCTTTCAAACCTTGCTTTTCTGAAAGTATTGCAAGCCACGCAGGTTTAAATCACGGTCTTAATAAGATATGCTTAAATCCTTCTAAATTCCTGTTACGAGTGGATATTTAAAGGACTTGCTCTCCTAACTTTTAGAACATAATTGAGCTAATGAAGCAATTTTATCTCCTTTAAAACTATCTGACTGAGATTGTAAGGTGCCCTTGAGCATTTGTGGTTTTGACTGGCTTTTGTAAAAATCCATTGCATAGGGATTTATCTCTGTGCTTTTCAATCATCAGTTCAGTTTTTGTATTGACTAAAATGTCCACACTAAAAAGTAAATGAACTTTATTAATGCCATAATTAGCATGGACTGTCCTGACAGCATGAAGTCAGATAGGAACACTTGTCCCTGTTTCAATGCTAAGCATATTTTGTGGTTTTTGCAAGATCCCAGTCTGGGACCATTCAGACTATTGCATCATGCCTGTTTTTAAAGATGAAGGGAACGCTTTGTGCATGTTCCGAATGATGCTTTTAAGTTTCCATAAATTTATTTCAAAGCCAGATTCTTGCCATGTTTGCAGAAATACTAATTGTCATTCTGAATTAGATATGTGCCAAATTGTAGGCCATCTATCAAAGCATTTTTGCATTTTTTTAGAGCGTGAAAGGAGTTTTCATTTTGGTTTAAGCCCAAAAGGCTTTCAGGAACTTTCTTGTTTTTGTAACTCATGAATTCGTAACCTGGAGCTATGATCATGCTGTCTTTTTTGGCTAGAAAAGTCCTGAAAAAAAATCTACCAGAGAAGCTGAAGCTTTTAACGTAACATGGGGTCCGATATTGAAGGAAGGAAACATTTATAGAATTCAAGTACAGATTTTTTTTTTTTTTTTTTTAATTTTTGGGGGGATGACTTTGTTAAAAAAAAAAAAATTCTACCTAAGATAAGCAACAGAGTCTTCAGCTTTACTAGATAATTAGCCCACAAAAATACATTTGGAGGTTTTAAGGCAAAAACCTATAAACGGTGCTGATTCTGTGGTACTCTTACTGCTTGTTTGGTGCTTTGGATTTGAACTAAATCTAAATGAGGTATGATCTTTTTGTTCTTCAGAGCTTTTTGGCATGGCTTTGTTTTAGCAGCTTTTGTAATTTGGTGTTTTGTGACTCACCTTGAAAGTTTTGACAAATAGATGTTATAAAATTAACTTCAGGGAAGGAACAGAGGAAGAGGCGTAAATCTATATATGGAACAGTATCCAAGTCATGACTTACGAAAAGACGGTTTGCTTTTTTTAAAGTACGTTCCCCTGTGCCCTCTATGATCCCTGGTTTTCTTTGCATATTGAATTAATAGCAGTTTTTCAGCTTTGCTTGTGAAGATACTTGCTACCTCTCCTGCAGGTGTCACCTCTCATTTTCAGGCTGGTTTCTTGTAGTAAGCTCTACTCATACTGAAGGAAATAGCAAGTAGCACTAAACATCACTTTCTGCTTAACTTCCCAGGTGAAACATATTGACCTTTTCTGTCCTTACAGAAAAGGTAGTAGTATCAGATACCTGGAGGTGGTACAGATTTTACTCTAATATTTCCTTTTTCATGTATTTTCTTACTATGAAAGGGAGTAGTCTGGCAATTCCTGCTTATAGAAGTGAGGGGGTAAATCAAATCCACAGTTTTAACATTTACTAAGTTTGTGACCGAGTTTAAGACAAGTATTTCTGATAATACTGGAGAAGATGTGATCAGATGCTTCTTCTAGAGTTGGTTTAATGCACCTGCAGTGAGGAATGTCATCATTAAAATGCTTTTTTCCCAGCTGGCTGGTAAGGATAACTTATCTACAGGATACAGTTATAGAATTATGAGGGTATGTGTGGAAATGATTTGTTTTAGAGAAGTGAAAATTGACAAACTTTTAATTGTTTTAAGTGTGTTCTATCATGGACAGTGGTAAGCACTAGAACACACTCCAGAAAATTACAGGAGCCCAGAGTAGGAAAATGAGGCACGCGTGATTTCCATTTTTAATGTTTCAGGGCAGACTGCTGGGCAGGATTTCTGCTATGCTGTTTAATTTCCTTCACAAAGTATCTTGCTAATTGTACCTGAGTGAGCTTGAGAAGCTGGTGTTTGAGATGGTTACTGTTAGAATGCAATGAGTTTTTAATTGCTTGAAATAGTTTGGGAGGAAGTGTACATTTTTTTTACAGTTTTCAGTTGTTCGTTTTCCTAATTACTTCAGCCTTTCTTACTGGGCTGTGAAATTAGACACAATCTTTTGTTAAAAATGCGTGGTCAGTCATTTCTTGGAGAATGCACCATTGACTTGCCCAATCTAAAACTGCCAGGCAGATCCAGGGCGGCTTTCAGATGGACCAGTTCTGTGCTGACAGAACCAAGTCTCCAGGCTTTCGACTCTCTCTTGGGTAGACTGCTATTTTTGGTTTTATTTTTCTTTTTTTAGGCAAGCTATTGCTATAAAAGGATTGTTGCTCTAAGCAGAAAATATTTGTGCTAGAGAGGGATGATGCACCATAGAGCAAATTATAAAAGGAGTAAGGAAAAATAGGAGACATTGCGGGGGGAAAGAAAAAAAAACCAACAAAACTTTACTCAAATTGCCTTATCACTGACTTGGACAGCAACTGGAGCTGGCTGGGAGCAGTACTGTCTGAGAGTTCATGATTGGGATGTCAGTGGCATAGCAGCGGGAAGGTATTTTTGGGAGGAGTCTTCAGTGACTGAAACTAATTCCAGTTTGGCCAACTTCTGCAGAGTTGCCTGTCAGCTGTAGATGTAAAATTGGAAGTGTGAGAAACTTTAATGAGGAATCTGACAGATCTTGTGGATCATAAGAAGTCTGTGAAAGCCACAGGATGTCTCTGAAAGAGAACATGTTAAAGCCAGTTACTGATACATTCTTTCATTTGTATGGTATATTGCGTGCCTAGGTAAAATCTCATTAAAAGATATTTGTTTCTGAATCATATAATGGTTTGGGTTGGAAGGGACCTTAAAGATCATCCAGTCCAACTCTCCTTCCATGGGCATGGACATCTTTCTAATGGGCTCAAAGCCCCATCCAACCTGGCCTTGAATACTTCCAGGGATGGGGCATCCACAACTTCTCTGGTCAACCTCACCTGTTTATGTCATCATAAAAAAATTTATTCCTTATGTCCAATCTAAATCTACCCTCTTTCAGTTTAAAATTGTTGTCCCTTGTCCTGTCACTACAGGTCTTGGTAAAATGTCTCTCTCCATCTTTCTTATAAGCCCTCTTTAAGGCAGCAATAAGGTTGCCATTATCATTAGAAAGTATAAAATGGAGTGGTACCCCATACTTTAGGAAAATAACAGAACTACCTTTTATTCTGGCTTGTTCCTTCCCCTCATCTAATGGTATTGGGTTTTGCCTGGAAGCTCATCATATTTAATCAAAACAGCAGCCCAGCTACTGTCAGCTTCCTGATGCTGACCTGAGGCTTGGGCAAGTAAAGGCCCAACTGTGATATTGGATGTTATGAGATTTAATATGTTTGAAAGTTGGTTTTAATTGTTTTGTGCTTTTGATTTTTTTGGGGGGGGGGGGTTTGTTTTTTCTTAGTGTGTGTTTATTCTGACTTTTTTTTTCCCCCCCTAAAAGCCATCTTTGTAACAGTACAAAATACCCTTACTGTAAGCACTGGAGAGTTCTCATTCAGTTTCTAACTGATCTTGTAAACCATCACATATATCCAGTACCTTTTTGGTGGTGACTTGTGATAGGCGACATAAATATATCATTCTTCTGGAACACAGTATTTCTTGTTGACCAGTGCTACGGTCTTTGCTTGGAAAGATTTTGATTTTTTTAAATTCCCTTCTAATAAGAATTTTTTTTTTTTTTTTAGTCTGATAGAGGAAGAGGGGGCTGAGGCTGGAAGACTTAGCTGCCTCAGTGCAGCGCTGCATGAATGTGAGCTGAGGTGGGGATGGGATTTATTCTGTCTGATCAGTCCTTATGCCGGAGAAGTGGAAAGAGGACGTGTTGGGAATTTGGTCTGACTCTGCAGCATGGTGGCTGCTTGCCATGGCTCATCTAATACTGCATTGAACCTAATGAGGCTTCTGAGACGTGGGGTGTACTGGAGTGAGTATGAAGGCTGTTGCTTCAAATGGAGCAAATCCTGTTGGGATGCAAACTGAGTCCCTGCTGGGTGGCAGGGGGCTGTTTGTGGTGCTCCTGGAGTTTGGGTGGATGCAGCTGAGATAGTTTTATGTAGAATCAGCTTGGGTCCAACAGTGTGTATTTGTTTGTGTTGAAGGTGTTTTTGTTACTTGAAAGCAAAACTAATAAATTCTACAGATTTAGGTTCTCTGTCTTTGAAGTAATCCACTACTGGAATAATCAGCTTATAAGAAATTGGAAGTTAAGTGTATACGCTTAGAAGAAAATGTATGTAGAATGGCATGAAAATCTTTCAATTCCATTGGCATTATGTTGTTTTATTATAAACTAATGAAAGAATCCTGATGGCTCAGGACACTTAAAACAAGACCTTAATATTTGAATATATGAAGTTGGCATTATCTTAAACTCCAAAGTGCCGCCTCTGCCACATCCCTTCCTTGTTGCAGCAGAAGTTTGCTTGACAGACGTATAGGGGATCAAAGCTTCAAGAGCAGGAAGCAATGTTACTGCTTTGGTAGAGAGCTGTTTATCTGGACTGGAGGTGGCACGACTGGTACGGCTCACTTGGGAGTAGGCACAGGTAGAAATGGCTCTGCTATGTGTCATTGCTATTTCCGAGGCCATACAGGAGGCACCTGACCTCCTTTTGAGCTACTATGAAGGTAGAACATCTTACTCGTGATGCTTAATCCTTTCAGGAGTCCTCGCGATGCAACTGTTTTGCAAGTCTTCTACGTGGAGCATGAAAGTGGTGGCTCCACATGGCTCAGCTCAGTTAAGTGTCTGCTGTTTTCTGTAGTGTGACTGAAAACTATCGATTTATTGAAGGCTATGGTGAACTGTGCTGTAAAATATGTGTAGATTGCATGGTCTCAGTTAGTTAAATATACTCTTTCCTTGTTCAATTTCTTAATAGCTTAGAACTTCATCCCTACCATCAGAGTTGACAGGAGTCCAGGGGCCTCGTATTGTTTATGCATTACGGTAGGATGTGGTTTCATGGCAAATTCCAGCTATGTGCAAAGCAGCAAGTGATGAGGGGCAAGATGAGTAGATCCGTAGGGAGGAAACTGCTGATGTTAGGGACCTGATGTTCATATTGCATGTTTTGGACATTTTTATATCATCGTAGTTCTAGTTTCGTCCCATGACCTTAATGCCTGTTAAAGATTAGCATGCATTAAGAATGTTCCTGGGTTACATATTTTTGATTTAGTTTAAGTGAAAAGAAGTCCAAATTATTTGCTGTGAGACTGCTCCACACAGTGAACTGAAGCACAATAAATGGGGATGGTTTGGAGCTTCACTGGGAAATGTGCTCCTGATCTGGACTGTAACAATGATGTAGATGTTGATCTAAGTTGGGTTTGATGCAGTCCTGCGTCTCTGACCCTGCAGTGAGCCATCCTGGGGAGATAAACTTGCAGAAAGTTGGCACTAAATAGTTTTCTCCCAGGCTGTTTTCTTTATCTGATTCACCAGTAGTATAAATAAATACTAATTTAAGTGCAGAGCAGGAGGGAAGGGACCATGTGAATGCACACAAAAGAGAGGTTGGGATCACAGCATCCTTGGGCTCAGATGTCTTGGAAATACAACTTTGCAGGTTTCCCACTTTCCATTGGTGATGTAGCTGTATTGGACACCATGAGAAGGAAAGTAGGGAACGCTGTATGTTTCCATGTGTTCAAGTTCAGTCCTTAGGCTGCTTCTCATGCTGATGGCTATTGGGGTGTGAAAGGAAGGGAAGTACCTTTTTGCACAAGACCAGTGGTCAGAGTGGTTGCCCCAATAGTGGGAAATGTGAGGCGCTTCCTTACTCAGTGTGAGGAAGACCAAACCCACATCCATACCCCAAAAGAATACTTTGATCTTTGGGGAACTTGTTATTATGGTCATTGTGGGCTGTTGTGTAAACAGGAGAGTGAATCATGGGAACAGATGCAGAGCACAGAAGAAGAGGCCTGACTGCAGAGCAGTGGAGGCTCTTGGCCAGGAGGGATTTGTCTTTAGTTGCCAAACCCTGGTGCTCACCTTGTGTGTGTGTCTTTCCAGGAGAACTTCGTAGGGCAAAACTCATGCAGTTTTAGCAGGGACTAGAATTTTAAGGGCAATGGGGAGTCCACCAGGTCTCTTTATTTGAGCATATAGATTGTTATCAGCGAGTCAGGGAATTATGCGATGTTGAAGTGGAAAAAAACCCCCATTCTTATAACCACTACTTATGTTTAACACTTACGGAGGTGTTTCAGCATTTAAACACTTGAACTACTTTTTCAGTGTTAAGATCTGTCTTAAGTGGCCAAATGTATACTACAGTATTACTACTGAAACAGCTGAAGCTCTTACATCTCACAGGTTGTTGGAGTGTTTCTGGGGGAAAGCAATTGGAAGGAGCTTTCTCCTTCAGTCCAACCCCTGATTTTGAGACAGTTGTGAAGAAAAATACGACAGTTAAAAGGTTAAGATTGTGTTTTCTGTCATCTTTTGTCACTAGTGTAAGCTTTCAGTCTGCTATAAAACTAAATACCTTTGTAACTCTGTGTACTGTATTCATACATAATAATAAAACTGTTAGCTTGGTTTTATAGGAGACTAAACTTTGGGGTTTTTTTGTGACAGATGTACAAATGGAAATAACAGTACTAATAAAATTTGTTTCAGGCATCTAGCAACTGTCTGTTATGATAAATGGGAAAAGCAAAATCTCCGTTTCTAGTATAACTGCAGTTCTGCTGGCAAGATCCTTCTGGAGGCCACACAACTTTCCAGGGTTCACGTTCCAATAAATTACTTTGAATCTGAACTGTCCTAAAACCTGCCTGAAGAGACCTTTATGGACAGTGGCATGCAACTCAAGCTCCTCTTGCTGCTTGATGTTGGACTCTGTCCCTTCAGGTCTGCAGCAAGTTTTAGCAAGGCTTCCTAAATAGTTTGAGATTATATGCAAGGATTTCAGTTATCCCACAAATTATTTTTTTTTTATTTTATAAGCTATTAAATGTGTGTTTCACGGGATTTATTTTATATCTGGTTTGTGTCTTTTTCTGGCTACTACAGAAAGGTCACTGGATTCTGACAATATTGCAATATCCTAAACAAAGTACCAAGAATAAGAAATTTTACTCTTTGCTGGACTGACCAAGTGTCTGACACTTGGTTATTTCTATTGAAGACACAGGCATGCTAGAATTTCAGTGTATTTTCTACTCTTCCTTGATTTATTTATGGTTTGGGGTTTGTTTTTGTTTTGTTTTTTTTTTTTAGAGCTCCCAGAGGGCCTTAGTTTACCTTTAATAGCCAACTTCAGAAAGAGTCTGAGTAGCGGAAGACTTCCTTTGTTGAAAATCAGTGAAGATGGGGGTTATGCAGCCATGCTTATTGGGAGGCTTGCCTTCTGGTTTGGCGCTGGGATGAGGTTGGCAGAAAAGCTGGTTGCATAAGTTTTGGAGAAGTGGAGAGTCCACCTGTGCCAGCAGTGACTGAATGCCTTGTGCAGGCAGCGTTGCTATGTTGGCTAGCAACGTGAGCTATTTTGTCAAAGAGGCAGTGTTGTTAGATAGGACACTTTTTGTCTTTCCCATGGGGAGCAAGGTAGTTTGTAGTTGTTGACAGGGCTGACTGGTTTTGACATGTTTGGCCTGTTTTATTGTTTCATTAGTCAGGTTGTCATCTTACTCGAAACCAGGAGCTGAACAGACCACTCCCATAAAGCCTGCTATAGCCACCTCTCTCCCAAAGATGTCCAGTCAAAATTTCTTTACTTAGCACTGTTGATTTAATCAGTCCCCTGCAAGTGGGTCAAAACCTTCAAAAAGCACTGTCTGAGAAGTCCTCTATGTCGGAAAGCTTTCACCTAAGGTCTATCTTTGGTTCGAATCAGTCACAGAATAGCTGAGACTGGAAGGTACCTTTGGAGATCATCTAGTTCGATTCTTCTGCTCAGAGCAGGATCAGCTACAACAGGTCGCTCGGGACCATGTCCAGTTGGGTTTTGAACATCTTTAAGGTGGCTGCACAGCCCCTCAGGACAAACTGTTCCATTGTTGGATCGCTCTTGCAGTGTGTGCGTATGTGTTGATATATGTGTGTATATATATGGTTAAGTGGAATTTGTTCTGTTTCAGTTTGTGCCCACTGCCTCTAGTGCTTTCACTGGGCACCGCTCAGCCTTCTCCACACCCTCATCAGTAATATCTCCCTGACCCTTCTCCCAGCTCTTTCAACCATTCTTTGTATGAAGATATTCCAGTCCATTAGTCATCTTCTTGGCCCTTTGTTGGGCGCACTCCAGTATGTTCATGTGTGCCTTGTACTGGGGAGCCCAGAACAGGACCTGGCACTCTAGATGGGTCTCACCAGTGCTGAGATGAGGGGGAGGATCACCTCCCTCAACCTGCTGGCAGTACGCTTCCTAATGCAGCCCAAGATGCTGTTGGCCTTTCTTTTGCTGCAAGGATGTGTTGCTGGCTCACGTCAATTTGGCGTCCACCGGGTCCTGTTCCGCCAAGCTGCCTTTCCGCGAAGCAGTCCACAGCCTGTGCTGCCATTGTTCATCCCCAGGGACAGGACTTGGCATTTCCCTTTGAACTTCATGAAGTTCCTGTTGGCCCATTTCCTCAGTCTGTTGAGGTCCCTCTAAACAGCAACACACCCATCTGGTCTGTCAGTCACTCTTCACAGTTTTATATCATCTGCAGACTTGCTGATGGTGCGTTCAGTCCCATCATCCAGGTCATTAATAAAGATACTGAACAACTCAACATTGACTCCTGTAGGACACCACTGGTGAGACTCCTCCAGCTGGACTATGTGTCATTGATCACAACCCTTTGAGCCTGGCATTTTGGACAGTTTTCAGTCCGTTTCACTTTGCACTCATCCGGCCTCTACTCCATCAGTTTGTGTGTGAGGAAGTTATGGGAGACTGTGTCCACTGCTTTCCTATCATCCAGTGAAGTAGTCATTTCATCGTGGAAGGCTGTCAGGTTGGTCAGGCATGATTTTCTTTTCATACATCTTTGCTGATTCCCACTATCACCGCCCTGGTGCTCTTGGGTAGTACTGACTCAGCTGCCTCTGATGCTTCATCGTCCTTCAGCTACTACCACGGCACTGAATGTAGTCCTGTGTTTCTAAATCTGTTCTGTCAGTTCTTACAGTCTGTTATAATTTATTTTCTATAATACCTGACTATGATTTGGCTTGTCATTTTTTTTGTTTTCTTCCCTCTTTCCTTGGTTGGAAGAGGGTGATGTCTTATGTTTATATTTTGAATTCTTGCGAAAACAAGATTGCCACTTAATTCTTGGAGATATAGGGTAAAAACATCATCATCTTTGCACACAGTATAACAGGTGGTTTGTGATGGTCCATGCTGCCTGTGAAAACTCAGGAGAATATTGTCTCCCTCTCAGGTGAGCTTCGGTTATGCTGGGTGTGGAAGAAGAGCATGGTTAACCTCATGGTGTTCCTGCTCAAGCCTGAGAAGACTATTTTTCATCCAAGACTGTCATTATGGACTTTTATGTTACAGATAATTGATTTGAGTTGGGTTTGAAATTGAGATAGCTGTGTAAAAAGCAGATGGGATGTAAGAGAGATGTTTTTGGTAGTTTGTGTTGCTGAGGTGTTCTGCTGCACCTTCTACCAGTTGAGACTTTCTGGTTTTTGAAAGTTTTCAGCAGCTTATATTACTGCAGTCCAACTTATTGATGACTGATTTTTAGTATCACATCTGTTCTTGAGTAAAGCTTTTAAGTGAGAACTGGAAGTATTCAGAAGTATAATTCAGAAGCATTCAGAACTACTTCAAGCATTCAGAAGTATAATCTGTGGACTGACATTATTCTTAATTACTGTTTCTATAAGGAGTTATGATTCCTTAGAAACATTTTCTGTCACCACTGGACACTGGTTTTGCTTGAGTAAATATTATACTTGAATACCTTTCAGAGGTTTATTTAATCTGGACTGTTTTGGTAGTAGAATGGTTTCTTGCCCATCACACTGTAGTCTGAATTACCTGGATGGTTCATCTAGTGCTACTTGCCAATACTGAAAAGCAATACTGATTAGTGCTCCTCTTGAGGACCACATAGTAGTGAGATGTGCAGCTTCTTGCTGTTTGTGTCATCATATGAAAAAATGTATGGGATGGAACTATCTTGATGTTCCCCCTGGCCCCTCCCACTTTACAGGCAAGACAACAGAGTTTAGATCTGGTTTGTATATGTATCCAAGAGAGCGAGGGTGGTATTGAGTATCACTGGCAAATACAAGAGGAAATTCAGCACCTAAATTTCAAACATAAAAAGCTGATTTTCATTTACTGCTATTTGTCTTTGGAATACAGAGACACATGGGTGGTGACTGGGAGGTTCTTGAGATCCTCCTTTGGTTGTTGGCATGACCAAGCCCACGTTTTACAGTCTGGAAAAGTGACCAAAATGAGCATGTTATGCATTTCAAGCACAAATATACAAATGTTCCCCCAAGGAAATAAAGAAGCTTTCAAAATAATTAGTTCATGTTGACATAGTGTGGGTATGATTATCTACTACTTCTGTGGAAAAAGGACCAGGTGTTTGGCAGTTTGAGTCATGGTCTGCAATGCTGTAAGCATTTACCATGACTGACACTGTGTTCTGATCCATTTTCCATGTTTAACTTCGTAAAACTGTCCTATACTGTGTATATTGAAATATAATACCTACTAAATGTGCTTAAACACAGAGTTTATCATGAGAGAAATATGTAACATGGATATTTCTTGCTTTTTTTATGCATTTGTAGGTTTCCAAAATGGTTTGGTTGAGTTGGTTGAAAGATGACATTCTTATTTCCAGACTGTAGGTGATGAATGGCCATTGTCTTTATGATCTGTGGCTGCCAGAATTTCCTATCTGTTGAGCAATATTTCATGTCAGCCACTCAAAAGACAATTCAGTGAAGAAGCAAGACAAAACTACTATGCTTGCTGCAGGCAGTAATGGGAAAATATGATGCCTTGAAGCAAGCTTAGAGAATCTGTTTGGTAAAAATAAATGTATACAGTACAAAAAGCATATTAGGAGTTCCAGAGGTGTGTATCACGAGCAGGTAACTCTGGTGATGACTTCTGTTCATAATGAAGAAAACAAATTTTTTTTTTCTTAATGGAATTAAGTCTTCATGTTTATATTTGACCGACTCCTTTGTTAATGGGTTATTCAGAAAACAGTTTGCCAGACAGATCATTCTAGCTTCTCTTGTATTCGTGGCACCATCATGTATTTTTGTTTTTACCAAGGGTTTCCTGACTTCATCTGTAGGCAGCAGGGGGATAAAGTCTGCGTTGCAACATGCGTGCAGCAGCACTTTTCATCAAAATTGTCCACAGATCAGAATTATACATTGATTTAATGGAGCTGTAAGTTCAATACCAGGAAATAATACTTTCTCCCCTTTGATTCCTTAATTTGCCATTCCTTAATTTGTGAATTAATTGTTGGATTTTATTATGTATTGATAGAATAAGGAGTAACCTGGGAAAAAATTTTTTACAGCCATTCAGGATTTCTGTCTTTTAACCCTGTTGTCTTTGTGCATGTTGTGATCTGCAGAGGAGAGGGAGGTTTCAGTGAGAACAGTGTTACGTTTGGTAGTGCCTGGGTATCCTGACTGGATTTGAGTGAGAGGGGAGATTATTTGATTGCTGCAGGTTTGTGGAAATTTGTGACATAAACAGAATTTCTTGATGATTCTATGAACAAATGAGCCTTTATTGCCAAACAAGCCTTAAGCTGTCAGTTAGCAACCCTCACGGATCTTGCGCAACAGATGACAAGTATGTAAATACATCGTTGTGCTACTCTGAGTAAACTTAATTATATCAAAATTAAAGCTCTCTTGCTTATTCTTCTTCATACAAACCCAGATGAATCTGAAGGAGGATGCCTTTTACATGTCTGTGCAAATTAAATTGTATGATATTGTCAATCGTACACCTTGTGGCTGTATTATATTTCTTGGATCAAACCTGCAAAAATAGCGTGTGTGCAGCAATCAGGTTTTTTTGCAGATATAATAGCAGATGCAAGTATGAGAACTAACAATGCATTGCATGTACATATCATACATGCAGAATTGGAACCTTTCTCCCTCCTTGGCCCCAAAACATGCATTGAGTAACAAACACTTGCCCTGTGGGCAGTGATTCATAATTGGTAAATCTTGGGCTGGGACTTGGCAAAGCAGAGGGTCAAAAAACCACAGCCAGCAATCCCTTCCATCACACATGCACAAAAACCTACCCGCCACCAATAAAATATGACACGGTGTCATATTTCTGAATTTACTTTATTCTAATAAGTGACTATCCTTTTTTTTTTTTTTCCCCATCTCCAAAGTGGTTGGGAACACTACAGTTCAGTAATTACTGTTGCTGTAAGAGAAACTCCTGTTCTTTGCATTTGTCATTAGGTCTGCCTTTTTGTACATGCATGGATTTAAAGTTTCATTTCCACATCTGCATTGCATTCACTGTAATTGTTTTTTTGTTTTTTTTTTTTCTTTCTTTTTAGTGGACTATATTGTGGAATATGACTATGATGCAGTGCATGATGATGAGTTAACGATCCGAGTTGGGGAAATCATCAGGAATGTGAAAAAACTGGAAGAAGAAGGATGGTTAGAAGGGGAGTTAAATGGCAAAAGGGGCATGTTCCCTGACAATTTTGTGAAGGTGAGTTTTCTGCATTGACTTGGTTTTACTGGGATGGTACAGCAGGCTAGTTATTCTTAAAACGGTTAGAATACACATCAGTCGTATTTGTAACAAGGTGATTTTTGTAACCGGAAGACCTTTTAGATGATTAATCTTTTTTAGTATGCTTTTGAAGGCTTTTTTGAGTAAGTTCTGCTGTGTCTTCTTATTCATTTTAGCATTTCTTTCTGTCTGTACCCTTGCACTGTATGTTCTGCTTCCTTCCTAATGCTGCGATGCACTAACAGTTGTCTGTAGCCATAGTGACCTGCTTTAGTGAGATGAACTGATTAAAAACCGAAAAACACACGCACAAAAAAATCCCAAACCTACCCCTACATGAGACATCAAGTCATGAGAGAGTTGGGAAAGTGGGGTCACAGCTCAGTCAGTTCAACTATAATGAGAAACTACATCCTCAGGCTGTGGTTGTGTGGGTGCTTCAGCCTGGATTAAGCTGCTTTGTTTGAAGGAGCAATTCTGCCCTACCCTGGACTCCCTGCTGCTGGCACTGCCCTTTTTGTGACCATGCAAAGGAACAGGGTGGGGAATGTGTCCAGCTAAAAGCTAACTGTGACCTCAGGTTGGCTTTTAGCTTGTTTGGTTTCCTGAGCAGGTTTCCCATTTGTCAGCAGCAAATACCTGTAATGGGAAGGGTGTAAGGTAAGTGCTCCACTGGGCTGCAGCACCGTGGTGTCTTTGGATTAGTCATCATCTCTCTACGTATGATCCTCTGCTCTGGGATCTCTGTCTCACTCAGTGCTGTGCAACTGACTTGAGGTAGTTGTTTTCTGCTGTGAGACAGTGCTTCTCAAACCTGTTATTTAACCTTTTATTTATATATAAATTTTTTTTTTCTGTGTTTGTGTCCCAATTTTAATTGAAGTTCTTGTTTGCACCTTCCACTTTTTTTCCTGTTTTCTCTGCAAATTTTCTAAATGTAATATTAGAGTATGCACCTAGTTATTAGTTGCTTACAATGAAGAAGTCTGCAAAGCAGCTAGGTGTGCTATTCCACGTGTAACTCCAGAAATTCAGAGTCTGCTGAGCTGCAGATACTTTCTCATCTAAACTGTGCAAGTGTTATGGAGAAGTTATTTTGTTTCTTTATGCTTTCTAACCTTTTCAGTAACTTCCAAGACTTCCTTAGTGTAATTTCCGTGAAGTATACTCACAGAGAATTTTAGATATTCCTGTCTTTTTTTTAAAGTGAAATTTATTCTTCGCAAAACAGAATTATCTAGTGTCTCTTACTGTGATATTTTCATATCATTAAACCTAAGGGGAAGTTTGTCCAGTGCTATAAACACTTCTTTACACTTGCTTACATTAAATTTGACAATTTTTCTGTTCATCTTACTGAAAAAGCAAAATTACTCATTTTTTATTTACTGTGGAGGCATTTAAGTATTCTGCCTTTTAAAACTGACAGGAATAATCCAGTTGTTCTCAGAGAGGGTCTTTTACCAAGGAAAAGTTTATATGAATGCCTTTCACTTGCCTAGTATTTTTAAGCTGTTTGTAGTTTAGTTCTAAATCCATTTTGGGTTTTTACTGTTGTGTAAATAGTAATTTTACCTTAAGTGGTGTTTTGATGATTACTGCGTTAATGTATTTAATTAGTACTCAAGTGCCATATAGGAAGAAAGCATCAGACATGGCTATTCTCTGGTTCTTGTGTCATCAAGACTGTCTTTCTACTGAACAGCAAAAAGAGATTGGATGTGGCTTGTTTACATGTTAAATACTAAACTTTTTGGGTGTTTTCTTGCCCTTCTGCAGCTGTGGCTTTTATAAACTTCATTTTAAACTATTTACATCCTGAAAAATCTTTATCCATCTCAGCTCCAGGTATTTTTAACTCTACAGTATGTTCATGGCATGGTCGGATATCCTGAATTACAGAGGGCAGTCAATTTTCTAGAAGGCAGAGGGATTTGGAGAAGTAGAAAGGAAGTTGTGTAGAAGACAATTATCTCTTTGGTTTCATGACAGCAGGGGATAACTTGCTTTCTTGGTGCTGGAGTTAAGTCCAGTTATGAGGCTGGTCTTGGGAACATTTTCTTTTAAGATGGTGTGCATAGGCTGGAAGACTGTCATGCAGTGATGAGATAATGGGAAAGCATTAATTGTTAGGGAAGTAAAAGTCATGGGTTTCCTCATGGCAAATTTGATTATAGTTTCTGCTGAAAAGTTAATTTACAGGTAGTGATAGTTTGAGAGACTGTTCCTGGGAAAGCTGTTGCAGAAAAGTGGTGGTTTTCTGTCTCCCCCCAACTGTTGTCATTTGCTATTGCAGTAGGTTGTTGATGGTGCAGGATCTATGAAACATTACTATGACCAGACCACTGCAAATACCGAGCCTCAACAGCTAAATTCAAATGCTCCTGCTTCGCCCGGTGCAATGTTAACACCGCAAGGTGTGGGTGAACTGCTGGAGGGAGGTGGAAACAAGCTGAAGCGGGGTTGTACTTTGGCCTTGTGAACAAAGAAGGTCCCTTGATTTACTCATTTGCTGCCTCACCCAGTAGCTCAATGAGATGGTGGTGGCCTCTGTGTCCTCTGGGCTTCCTATGGGAAGGACTGACATCTTGCTCTGACCACAGGGGTGTGGGATTGAGTAGGGAAGTGTAGTAGTTGATTAGGAGGGGTAATGACAAGAAGGATGCTGAAGATGGACAAATACTGCTAACTTCTCATGACCCACATGAAAGGGAACCATCATAGAAGAGTCTGGATTGGAAGGGACCTCAAAGATCATCTAGTTCCACCCCCCCCCTGCCATGGGCAGGGACACCCTCCACTAGACCAGGTTGCCCAAACCCCCATCCAGCCTGGCCTTGAACACTGCCAGGGATGGGACATCCACAGCTTCTCTGGGCAATCTGGTTCAGTGTCTTACCATCCTTGCAGTGAAAGAAATTCTTCCTAATATCTAAAGGAAATAAAGGAAAGGAGGCTGAAAGTCTGAAGGGTGCATTGAGGAGGACACTAAGTTGGAAGGACTGGGGGAACCTCAGGTGCATGGGGTGAATCTCCCAGGTTGGGTCAGTAGAAATGCAACCAGAGAGAGAAAATTGGTGGGGACAGGACCAAGGTTGTACCAAGTTTTACACGTTTGGGTGCAAAATTCTGGGACTGTACTTGAATACTTATTCCTTCCTGAAAGGATCATCTTACTCTCCTGTTGTGAGTGTAATTTCATGCATTAGATGGGGATCTGACTTAAACTCATTTTATAGGTAAATTTGGTTTTGGGTTTTTTTGGTGATATATATATGCTGGTTTGTTAAGAATTGAACTGAGGGCAGTGTATAACCTCTCCATGCTGAATTTGGATGGTAAGTTATAATCTGTGCTCATCTGAAAAAGATTAGCATTTGTAGCTGAAAGTGCACGTTATCCACTAGATCTGCCTAGCCTCTTCCTTTATAAAATATTTAAAAACATAATAAATTTATGACAGATTAAACTGGGTGAAGATGGACATGTTTTCTTTTTCAAATATTAGATGGTTTTACAGAAGATAAAGGCTTCTTTTAAAGAAGTCATTTGATTTTCATCAAATGACTGCGGAAGAATTGGGGGGGAGGCGCTAATTCCAGCCAGTTTGGTTTTTGCTCGTTTTCTTAGTTTTTCCCTGCTTCATCCTGTCCAAGGGCAGAAAAAAGCTTGTTGCCTTGGTGGCAGCTGCAAACTGCCCTTGGCTGCCAGGCAGCGTGCGGCTCCTCCTTGCCTGTTTGAAGGACGACCAAAACGTCAACAGGAGGATTATGGCTGCATGCCGCCTGGATGTGTTGGATGCCCCAGGTTCGGACTGTATCATCACTAAAGCAGATCGGTCCCCTTCTGTTCCCTCCTTCTGGGCTTCGCTAATACGTAGGATTTACTGACATTTTACACCACTCCTCCAACTTTAACTTCTGCATGCTTTGACAAAGGCATCTTTTCCGTTGGAAGCGTGACCTCAACTATCAACTTCATTTTGACTTGTTAAAGTTGTGCAGGAAATAGCTTTTTGATTAGGCCTTCCTTCCCTCCCCCCCCAAGGCTTCTAAATGCTGCAAAATAGTTTTATGTAGTGGGTTTGTTTCGTGTAGCAGTTGGGTCTTTGCTGTCAGAAGTGTAGCAAATAAAGCCAATGCTGTGTTTCCAAATGTGTTAATTTGTTGTACAGACATGAGCTAAGCACTATATGACTTTGAAATACTCATATGCAGAAGGGAACATATGGAAGCTTCCTGTGGTTACTGATGTGATGCTTGGTGCCTCATAACATCTACTGGTAACTTTTTGGTTGGGTTTTATTGGCTTCTACCCAAACTTTTTGCCCGTTGACATTGAGATCTTGAAGAAGGACCGGACCTTGGTGGTGCTTGGTTCCTAGTGCCAGCTGAGACCCAGGCATTTTCTGCGAGCTCATCGCTTGATGGGTTAACCAGCAGCCTGAGGCGGTCTGTTCTTGGTGCTGACTTCCACTTGTGTTTTTTTGCATTAAAAGAAAGGAAACAGGTAGACTCAGTTAAGGGGACCGCCATAAAGCCTCCAAAACATCCTCAGGTACTATTGTGACAGTGTCACTGCATTGGATGGAGAGTGGGACCTATTGTAAAGGTTAGGAGGGAAGTCAAGGAGTGGGATGTCCAAAGGAGTCCTGAAACCAGAGCTCAGGGTGGTGGTGAAGCTTGTGGTGACTCTATAGTTGACAACCAGTAGGTAAAGAAAGTACAAGAACTACACTGCCCACTTGTGAAGCTAATTTCAGTGAAGTCGCCTTTCAGTAACAGGCATTTTTAAAGATTTTCTGCCTGTATTGCAGTGTTGGATTTTGGAGTAGATAGAGTTCCAATTTTATGAACAAAACCTGATCTGAAATTCCCATTTGAACTGTGTGCATGTACGCTTTTAGTGGGGTTGAAATATTTGAATTTGACTTCTTGTTCCTGACATTGTTATTGCCATTTTTTTCCCTCTTCCTGTATGGGCAATTTAAAATAAACAACTTCATAAATTCCTGAAAGGAATTAGCAGTGGAAACCTAGGAGACTTTTATTGTTTTCTTTGAGAGTGGCTTTTCCTTTCTAAAATTCATCACAGTGTGAAATGTGCACACAGACATTCATCTCCAGTATGGGTCAGAGCAGTGCAGTAATGCTGCTGTTAGGTTGAATGTGTGAGGTGTTTGGAGATGTTAAGGTGTGTGGGATGTTGAAGGCTTTTTTTGTTTGGGGTTTTTTTTGTTTGTATTTTATGTGTTTGTTTGAGTGACTATTCACTCTGTAGCCAGCTACTGTGTTGATAAGCTGGAAGTGATGATTTGGTGTTCATCATTCTACTCATTTTTGAAGGTTTTTGTCCACACATATCTGAGAAGGTTTTTAAGACCTTAAGTTGCTTGTTTTATTTCATTTATTGCTATCTTAGTTTTGTAACTAGCTATATTGTGAGTAATATGGCTTTTCACGGTAGTAAAACCAGTTTGATAATAAGCTCAAGGCAGTAACTCGAATGAGGGAGGAGCAGCAGATAGATTAATTAGTAGCTTTCATCAGCTAAGGTAGAAAAGTTTGATGGTAAGCTTTGGGGACGTTCCGGTGAGCAAGCTGGACACTTCTACAAGCGTGTTTGGGGTATGCACCGCTTCAGCTGCCCGCTCAGCGGAGGGCGCGTCTGCGATAGAGCTGGTTCGGAGAAAATGTCTTGCCTGCGCAGGTGTGTAGCTGCTCCCGCTTAGCTTAGCGCCGAGTCTGGATCCTTTTCAGGTTAACACGTGAACTTTGCTCACTGTGACATTTTTTTTTCTTCCTCCCTCTAAATAAAAAAACCTGCAACACTGGGTGTGTTCGAGCAAATATGTCCTCGGAAGAGGTAAGCTTGCTTTATTTTCTGTACATTCTTAATATCAAATATTGTAAACAGATTTTGTGTTTTGGAGTAATGCGTATGAACAGGAGCACAAATTCAAAAGTTTTGACTGCAATATAATTTTTAGGGTTTTTTTGATATATAGTGTAAAATCTTGGCCTTAGAGTTGTTTGTGTAATAAAATTACTGGGGTTTGGTGTAGCTTATCTACCCTTCTGTAGTGTAGAGAGACCCTTAGGACCTGCAGACAACATGCATGGTGTTTGCATGAAGAATTTCTTTTTTTAAAAGGGTGGTTTGATTTTAGGGGCTACTTTCTTGTTCATCCTCTTGGTCTGTGTGTTTGTTCACAATACCAATACTATAGAGTATTATCACAGCTGACCTGCCTTCTTAAGGCTGTGTCTTTGCTGCCTCCTCCCTGTGTTCTTGCTGGTGGGATGCTGTTAAGTACTGAATATGCTGTGAACTGGTGAGAGCAGTTTTTGGCTGAAAACTCCTTCAAGGAGGAAGGAGTATTCTGTAATTCTTTTTCAAAAATAGAAAATTGACCTCACCCGGAACTTTAAACAGGAATCGTGGAGTTGGGAGGGATTGTGGGCGAGACAAGTCACTCTCTTCTGGGTTGTTCCTAATTCTAACCTAGGCACGACTAAATAGTTCTCGTTTTCTCGTTTTTCAGAAACAGACAGACAAGTAACTGTAACCTTTTAAACAATGGATACGGGATAAGCCCTTTGCATCTAGTTTGAAGTAATTAGGATGTCTTTATAGAATGGAATAAAACATGTACGTATTTCCAAAATTTTGAGATTTGTTCCTCTGCTAGGTGTTATACCAGACAACTGTTCTGTTCAAATTCTTTACATCCAAGTAAGGCTTGGAGAAAACTAGATACGCAGTATTTTATCAATTCTATCAGTCAAATGATATTTTGATTTATATAGCTTTTTCCTTTGCTTTATTGTTGTTTTGAGGAAATTGTCATCACAGAGGGCTGTGCAGGGAGGTGAGACTGAGGAGCTTCCTGGGGAGCGGTAGGCAGCCTGGCTGGTAAGAAGGCAATGCTTGCTTTGAAGCTGGCAGTTCTTGTTTTTCAGAAACAAAGATAAACATGCAAGATTGAAAGTCATGTTAAGTAATTTTGGTTTCAGTGCTGAGTATATGACAGAAACGATGGGTGTAAGCTGGCTCTTTGTCTCCTTGCCAAGAGACAAGCTGAGAGTTCAGGCCGGTGCCTTAAGACCTGTTGCCAATGTGATGGTGTCATCCATCGTTCCTGCTGATTTTTCTTCTGGCTTTTGGAGAAAATAGTGCCACTGGAGAGCGTGTTATCAGGGGGTGCCATGTGGGTTTGCCTGAGCTGCTCCCGCTAATCTGTCCATCGGGATGTGTCTGGGATTTGTGAGAATCGTGATAATGATTCTGTGCTTTTGGGGGTTGAGAGATGGGTCTCTACTAGGCTGTTATTTTGGCCTGAATAAACAAGGAAACAGGTTTCTTCCAACCCGCATGTCAGGATAGATGACTTGGGTGAGTCTTGCTTGTGATGGGGGATTGTTTCCGAAATAATACTAAAAAAACCCTCAAAAACAAACAGCTGAAAGCATTGACAGATACAGCCAGTGGCACCGATATATAGGTATATAGTCATATATAAGAGTTTTTGCTGGGTTTCAGAGCTTATCATGAATTATTCTTATTCCTGGGACTTTTGCAGTCGAATCACTGGATTGACTGCTTGGGTTTATACCAGTGGGGCCCCAACCCTATGAGCATGAAGACAGGAACAGAAGAGTCTTGAGGCTGGTTTGAGTTTGCAGACAGCCTGAGACTTTGAACTGCGGAGCTGCTGTTGCTGACACAGCTATGCCAGTACAGCCACTTTTGGGCACCTGCATGCAGGGTTGTCTTTTCTTATCGCCACCATGTCCACGCTGGGATTTTATTGCCTTATCGGTGTTGGTTGGGGGTGTGTGAATTGTTTCATATTTAAAGGCAATATAGAAAGTTACGGCATGAGAAAATTATGTGGCTATATGAATTACTTATCTTGACGGACTATTAGATCTGAAATGTCACAGGTGCTTTCTTCAAATGTTAACTATTTAAGTGCAGAAAAATTGGTGAAATGACGCAGTCCTTTCCCTGATCTAGATGAGCACCCATGCTTTAAAGTATTTTTAAAAAAAAATAAAAATCACCTGTCAAGAAGGTTTTAGTTTGCATTTGAAAATTGTTGTTTCACTGTAAGAGTTAAAATCTGCAGCATCGTGAAGTCTTCTGTGGCTGAATGTGACCACAGAATGAAGAAAACACTGGTGCTTACTTTAATATTTAGTATTTTAAAATATATTTATATATTCTGTATTTTCAAATACTGTGTTGCCAATAGCATGGGAGAAATGCAAGGAGCACTTAAAATTTGCCTCAGTGGCAGTACTGGTATGAAAGGGAACCTGAGATACTGTTCCAAAGGAAGGCAGGATAAAACATGATTAATTGTGTAAATCCTGCTTAATATGCTAATTATTCTCTCAGATTTGAGTTATCCAAGTTTCTTGATTGTACACGTGCCTCTTGCTTTTCCAAGTGGCGTATCGGCTTGTGACGTTGCTCTGTTGTAACTGCACGCTCCTGGATACTCATAGTGCTGCTCAGTTTGGCTGTAATGGTTTGTTGCACAAGCTAGTCTGGAAGGGGCAACAGGTATATACAAGTAGTTATTCCTTTAACCACATTAAACAGTCTGCCCTTCCTTATTTAGTTTTTACACTTGATTTGTGTGTAATTTTATAACTTCCTCTCTGAGCACCGTAGCAAGGTAACCGTTTTCTGGCTGAAAGCTTGCAAACAGGGTATTCCATCAGAGGGTGTTTGCAACCAGCACTGAGTAAACTCCACAAAGCATCACCAGGGTCTTGGTCAGCAGTAATTGACTGGATGTTTGCAGAAAACTTACTTTTAAGTTTAGACCTTCACTCTATACAGAAGTCTAAAATACAGTCATAAATATGTACTCTGGAATTAGCATATGTAATAACACCAAAAAGGTTGGTTATCCAGGTACTGCAATATGTAATGTTCGTTACATCCTGGGAAGCTCTGGGTGCGCATTCTAGCACTGTATTTTTAGTACTTTGCCACATGTCTAATAAATCAACATGTGTGTACACCCAACACAGTTAATATTAAATCTGTTCTTTTGCTTTTTTTATGAGGTTGAATGAAGTAATCTACTTGTGAACTTGAAACTTAAACTTGTGTGAGGTTAGCTCATCTGGCCTGTCATCTCGTAACATTTGCGCTACTTGTGAATTTTTTTTTAAGGGTGGGAAGTTAGCTCTCTTCTACTGCAGTGTTTTCAGGATTAAATTTGGTTTTGAATGTATGTTTTCCTTCCTTGAACACTGGCTTCTATCTAATCTTATGAGCTGATCTCAAAGTTAGATGTGGTAAATGTTTTCTAGGCTTAACAAGCTTTTCGGTTACTTTTCGCTTCCTAAAAATATTATTTTGGTGTATGTATGCGAGTTTATTAGCTTTGGACTTGGTGTAATAAGCTTTCAAACTGTTAGAAACTGATGATGATGGGCAGTTGCCCTGTCACCTAGCTGCTTACAAAACAGAGGCAGAAAGCAAGACGCATTTTCAATTAAAAATGTTACTTAATGTGTGAATCTTTGATAAAACTTATTCTTTAAACCTCTTATAAATCTCAATCTCAGTGGATATTAAATTTTTAGCCCTTATTGGCAAATGTCTTAAGCATTTAATTTTGTGTCTTGGGCAAGTGTTACGATGGGGTGTAGATGTGGCAGTGTTTTAACTTGCTTTAACCTTTGTGCAGAGGTGACCACGAGTGAAGTGCTGGAGGTTTTACAGGGAATGGAAAGAGATGGGTGCCCTGGAAAAGGGATGCAGGGAAGAAGAAAGCTGAGTACGACAGTGGATTCAGGAAGCTGGGATAGATGGCGAGAAGGAACAAGGGATAGTCAGTTAAACATCAAAGTGGACCTGTAGCGGTTAATGGATCACACGTTTCTCTGGACCAGCAATAGACACACTTTAACTGGGAGAAGGGAAAGAAATGTGTCTTCCTGCCTTCCCTGGTGGGGGAAGCTTGATAAAACACCACGTGCTGCAGGAGCTGGATCTGCCTTGCCCTCTGCCACGTGTGATTCTTGGTTTCATTCATCTAAAGCACTGTTTTATGGTTGGTGGTTGACAGGACATTAACTGTTAGTCTATAAAACAATTACAAGAAATATAATTCAATATTCATATGTATAAGCAAGTAGAATAGAAAAGAAATGTATTTAACGTTTTAAGATGTTTTTGCCTGGCCGTGAATGTGGCAGCACCATAAAATATTATTTAGGTATTATTTTTAGAAGTATTTTAAGACTAACTTTTTTTCTTAATAAAATGGTTGGGAAACATTGATGTGAATAGCTATGCCTCCTTTAATTACTCCTGTTAATTTAGGATTTGTTGCTCCACTGTTGGTAGGCCTGGTGATCTGACTGCTGTGCTTTTCTGCATCTGGGCTTTGGTCCTTGTTGAAAGCAGATGGAAAGAGTCTTTTTAGCATCCGCAAAAGCTTCTTAGGATGTTAAGACATTACACATTTTTAGATCTCTTGTATTTTGCAAATATTAACAAGACCACAGATCAGAATCTGTTTTGACATTTGTTTGACACAAGCTGTGTAGGTATCCAGTTCTCAACAATAAAAATTAATGATATATATAAGAATAAAATATATGCATGTATAATAAAAAATATATGTACATGTATATGCATATATATAATCTGCAGCAAGATCTGAAATTCCAAGCCTTCTACATTCCTTCTGTGGAGATGAATTTTCCTTACTTAGGAAAGTCCAGTTGTTTTCCTGTTTTTACCTTGAAATATTACATTTATTCAATGGCTCGAGTTTTAGTGTGTAAGTCTGAAGTGACTCAGTAATTTTTTTTATGCTTCCCAGAGATGCTGGTTATTACATGTGTTATGTATTGTGAGAAAGAAGTGATACCTTGCCTGACTGATGATGCCTTTCTTCCTAACAGGAAGGCAGTATGATATGATCTATATTTAGCAGAGATTATAACACGTGTAAAGATATTGGTAACTTGTTAAACTTCATGCTGAGTGATGCGATGTTGGTGTGATTTATTAGAAGGAAACTCTGGGGTTCTGCTGCAAACTGGATGTGAGCCTGGTTTGAGTCACTTCTATAGCTAATTATATTTTATTCTTGGGGGGAAAAAGTTAGAAATTGTGATTTGAATCTGCAGCAGGCACAAATATTAGTAATTCAACTTTCTGAAAATATTCCTCCAACTATTTATGAAGCTTTGCTATGCACAGAGAGTCCTCAGATGTATTCTGGCATTGCGTGATGGCAGAGAAGCTTATCTACCAGGACTTTGCATCCTTGCTTTCTGTACTCTCATGTTTGAATCATGCGAAAACTGTAGATGTAAATGGATAGCTCTACGTAACTCTTATAAGAAACATTATGGGGAATTTCCAAGGCCATGCCTAGCCAATAAAGGCCTTTGAGCGAGTGGTGTGCTGTGTTGAGGCGCTACACCAACAGTCACACCCATAGCAGTATGTGTCTGTAGCACCTGAGGAAACTGCTGGGGATTCATGTCAGCTGGAAACTCTTTTCTAACCTTGGTCTTGAACAGAAGTGCCTTTGACTGGGGTGTACTGAAGTCAGAATATGAAGCAATTTCAGTTTTGGAAGAGGCAAAGATGAGGAGTGATGCTGCCTTACTGTTGGTTCAGCCTGATCGTGGGTCAGCACTTAAAAAATAAACCCAGTGATTTACTGTTAAACAGTCCCTACTTCGGCCATAAATTAGGCCAAAAAAAATCAACACGTGATGCATGTTAAACTGCCCAGGAGGTGATTTGTCTTGCAAAATAAAGGTTACCAAAGTGTAACCTCTGTTTGTCCATTCTTTAGATGGTAACCACTTTCATCTTTAAAGTGATTTGTTTCTATTTTCAAGACTAACGTTTAACCCTCTGGGGAGTCAGGCAGTTTGTGACCTCTCCCAGATGAGCTCTTCTGTCAGGAGGTGGAACCTGCTCTGACCTCCTGAATGCTCCAGGGAAATTGCTCAGCAGCTTCTCAGCTATTTTGGTTCATAAATTGTCTTCAGTTCATGGCAAGTGTGGCAAAGGAATGGGGAAGATAGGAATAGCTGCAAATTATTCATCTTTCTTTCTTTGCCTTTATTAAATATTTCACCAGTGTGGGTGCTTGCATTGAGGATGACAGAACATGTTGGAGGAGATGCTGGCAAAATGAAAGGACATGGGAGATCTTAGATTTATGAGACGAGCTGTTAAGGCTGCCCTGTGCCTGCCTGGCTGTTGCTGCAACTAAGACTGTAAATGTGAGAGGTAATGGGTGCTTAAATAATTAGCAATGTGAAGATTTTGGAACCACGGTGTTTCACTGCACTTGAACAGATGATGGCTGACAATATCTGATCTGCATGCAGCTGTACAGATTTTTATATGTACTTCTATAATCACACATGTTGTTTGTCAGTGATGGGGTTTTACAGGCTGTGAGGGGAAGAGATAAACTTGTACAAACCAAACTACTGCCTGTAGATTATCACAAGCTTCCAATTCCTCCCTCTCCCCTAAAATAAGTGACAAGTTCAATTCTGACTTCCTTATTTCCTGCCCAGTAAAATATGAATCATAAACTTAATTTGCCAGTCCATGGATTCTTTCCTGCTGTTCTGATGAGGGAGAAAAGAGATGAGAAAAGGGGAAGAAAAGAGATGAGATTATCGTATGTGGAGGCTCAGACATTTACCTTTGTGTATTCTTCATTTCGGCCTCTTTAGGGGTTGAGACCATTTTCTGCTGCTTGAGATCTTGCTTTAAAATGTACTCAGTGAATAACAGAAATGCACATCACTTTTGTACAAGCTGATGTTTTGTAGTTTACAATGGAAATAACGTAAAAAGTCTAAAGATGATTACTCTTGGTACGATGACATATATAGAAGGAGATGGGCAGCTGAAGCCTTAATATGTAGGCTTGAAGAATCTAGCTAAGAATTTAGGCTTGCCGGATAATGAACTTCTCTGTGCCCTGTAATTGAGGAGTAGATTTCATCTTTATAATCATTTATTCCTCATGTCCTTTCAGACGATCTGACCTGCTTTCTCAATCTCCAGTGCCCCAGTGATTTTTGTGCTCATCGCTTCTGGCGATGGAAGCGGGGAGAATCCTGCTGTCCCCGCTGGAGCGATGCATGGGCAAGCGGCTGATGGTGGGAAGGTCGCTTGCTTGATCGCTTAAAAAGTAGGTCAGGACCGCCTGCTTATTTGTTTATTTTAATGGGTAACATGGGGCTATAGGTGAATTTAGATGCGCTAGATTTTTGTGTATAAAGAAGGATAATTCTTGTTTCACATGGTTTTGAGATTTTATATAAAAATATATACATTTCCCTGAGGAATTGTTAAACTGTGACAGGTGCAATTAAAAAAAAATCCCCTTAAGATCACCCCAATTTTTTTCGTTGTTGAGTTAGATTTATGCACATTTTTGCATATCAACCTGTAGTGATTTTGGCAAATTTTGTAAGTGTTGTGAAATAAGCATTTCATGGAGATTATGAAAACTTAAAACCTTTATGACTAGTGCTGTAGTCTGCAACAGAAAGAGTGGGTGGTTACTTCCCAGTTGAGTGTGGTGGATGCCAAGAGACAGTCTGTATTGACTTTCTACTGCCAAGTCACAAATGCATAAAATCTGTGTTGCTAATGGAAACACTGACAAGCCTTGAACTGCAGCGGAGTGGCATAATAAAAATATTAAAACTTCCAGCTGCAGTTAATGTCAGATTTTCATTTTGTTTTTGCTAGCTGGCAGCTGGTGGTGGCCTCATCTCAAAACAAGCTGAAGTGTTCTGGTGGTTTTTTGTTGGTATTGTCACAGCGCAGACTGTTAGTTTGAGTACATGAGGCTGACTTAAAAAACAGTAGAAGTAAAGAAAGAAAAATGCCTTACTTGTGAAGCCAAGGAATAAGAGTATTGGGCATGTTCAGGTTGGATATTGTGGTACCTGGGTCGTTTTACCTTTGGTTCAGATGCAGAGATGAGACCTGTGGGCAGTGTTGTTTTCTAACCACTGAAAGTCAGGCCAGCTGTTCAGGCAGAGATGTGCAAATTAATGGGGCATTTATTAACGCTTGAATCAAATAGTGTCAGTTTTCAGAGATCCAAACAAATATGTATCTTATTTAAAGTGACTGCCTTTGTAAAACCTTAGTACGTCCAAAAGGTCAGAGCGTCATAGCAATGATGCTCAGGATGAAATTGCTGGCAGTGGTGATGGGTACGTATGTCAGAGGATCCTGATGTTTGCTTTTGAAAATGAATCTTAGAGCAGTTTCCTCCTGTTAGGACTGATGTGAAATACAGGTTTGTGGTGTAGTAGACAGCATGCAGTTGTGGACACCAGGGATTCCTGAATTTACTTTAACTTGATTTGGTTTTAATGTGGGTTTTTAATGCCCTGAGGAAGGATAATTAATGCTGCTGTTCTTCTTTAACAAGAAGGAAAACCAAAACAAAGCAGTGCTTGCTTTACAAGGATGTTCTAAAGGGTAGTAGGTTGAATATGGAAAAAGCATGTTGGCTTATCCATGCACTGCTTACTATCATTCTGTAGTTTTGTCAAACCTACATTTAGTCTAGCTGCTATAGCAATAGAATTTTGTGTGGTTATTTTTTCCTCTCCTTGCTGCAAAGCACTTTCATGTGATGCAACTAAGCACCATGCAGCCACTCACTCACTCCCCTCAGCCCCAGTGGGGTGGGGGAGGGAATCAGAAGGGTAAAAGTGAGAAAACTTGTGAGTTGAGATAAAGACAGTTTAATAATTGAAATAATAATAGTAATAAAAACTGTAATGAAAAGGGAAATAACAAAAAGAGAAAGAAATAAAACCCAAGGAAAAAAAAGTGATGCAAATGAAAAATAGTTGCTCAACACCTGCCGATTGATGCCCAGCCAGTCCCCAAGCAGCAACTGCTGTCCCCTGGTCAACTTCCACCAGTTTATATGCTAGGCATGACATCATATGGTATGGAACATCTTTTTGGCCAGTTGGGGTCAGCTGTCCTGGCTGTGCCCCGTCCCAGCTTCTTGTGCACCCCCAGCCTCTTCTTGCTGGCAGGACATGAGAAGCTGAAAAGTCCTTGACTTAGTGTAAGCACTGCTTAGCAACAACTAAAACATGTGTGTTCCCAACATTATTCTCATACTAAAGCCAAACTACAGCACTACACCAGCTACTAGGAAGAAAACTAATGCTGTCCCAGACGAAACCAGGACATACAGTCACAGCGTGCGTTCTGATACACGAAGTAAAACATCACTGTTTACTGTCTGATTCAAGCGTGGCTGATACCAGTCCTTTACCCATGTCTATTCAATGCAAATCTTTTCTGATTGACTTGCAGCTCTCCTCTCCTGTTTCTCTCTCATAGATATCATAATCTTTTCCTTGCGTCCTCTTTCCTTTTATATGTCTTAGATGCGGAAGGTTTCTTTTACCTGTGTATTGAAGTATTCAACTTTAATATCTTAGCTGTATTAGGAAGGACTGTTTGTACCAGTCTCTTCCACTGTCCAGTTGTTCTTTCTGGTTTCTGCTGATGAAAATAAATCAATAAATCTTTGAATCTGTCTGCAAGATTTTCTTCATGTAACTGCTGCTTACAGAATTATTTTAGATCTCCAATCTTTTAATCTAATTCCACTATATTTTCTGTTACGATTGCCATTGCTAGTCTAGAGTTAGACTTTGAGTATTTCCTACCTGTTACCAGTTCAATTACTGACTCAAGCTAGGCAAGAAAGTTGCTCAAGCATTCCTTCTTTCATTTTTGGGTCTTTTGGTCTTTAGTTGTGGTCACTGTTTTTGTCTCAAATAATTTCCTATTGTTTGTAACCCATCAATTACTTTGCTGCCTTTGATACTTCTGCTGGACTTAAAAGTAAATTGTCTGTTTAATATGAAATAGTAATAAAGGTGGTGGTCTGATGTTTCTTTTTTTTTGGCGGGGGGGAGGGTTGTTTGGGTTTTGGTTGGCTGGGTTTTTTTCTTTGGTTTTTTTTTTTTTTTTAATTTATTAGAAGTAGTAGTTCTTGACCAGGCTGTCTGTGTATATCTTCCCCATTTCTCTTTTGCACCTCTGCTTTTCACAAAATTATTGCAGCAGTCACTTAAGTCTTGTGCGAACTGCAAACATGGGAAGGAGCATGGAGCTGACTCCTCACTGGAAAGTGTTACAGTTGAGAAAGTGGTTAACTGGGGAAGCTTTAGTTCCTGGAGCAACTGGAAGCTTTTGGAGGCTGTATAAATTGCATAGCAAAAGATTAGAATTTTAAAAATCCAGGGACAGATCCCCTCTAGGGAAATTTCCTTGTCTCTAAACTGGGGACACAGGGATTTGACAGATGGACCATCTGGTGGATAAGGAATTGGTTGGACAGTTGCCCTCAGAGTTGCAGTCAACAGCTTGATGTCCAAGTGAAGACCAGTGACAAGTGGCGTTCCTCGGGGGTTGGTACTGGGACCGGCACTGTTCAGTATCTTTGGCAATATGGACAGTGGGATCGAGTGTACCCTCAGAAAATTTGCCAACGACACCAAGCTGTGTGGTGTGGTCGACACGCTGGAGGGAAGGGATGTCATCCAGAGGGACCTGGACAGGCTGGAGAGGTAGGCCCATGCAAACTGCGTGAAGGTTAACAAGGCCAAGTGCAAGGTCCTGCATGTGGGTCAGGGCAATCCCAAGCACAAATACAGGCTGGGTGGAGAATGGATTGAAAGCAGCCCTGAGGAGAAGGACTTGGATGAGAAGTTCAACATGATCTGGCAGTGTGCACTTGCAGCCCAGAAAGCCAACCGTGTCCTGGGCTGCATCAAAAGAGGTGTGACCAGCAGGTCGAGGGAGGTGATCCTGCCCTTCTACCATGCTCTCATGAGACCCCCCCCCTGCAGTACTGCATCCAGCTCTGGGGTCTCCAATGTAAGACAGACATGGAGCTGTTGGAGTGAGTCCAGAGGAGGCCACAAAGCTGCTCAGAGGGCCGGAGCACCCCTACTGTGAGGACAGGCTGAGAGAGTTGGGGCTGTTCAGCCTGAAGAAAAGGCTCCAGGGAGACCTTATAGCAGCCTTCCTGTACCTAACAGGGCCTTCAGGAAAGCTGAAGAGGTGACTGTTTACAAGGGCATGGAGTGATAGGGGTAATGACTTGAAACTGAAGGAGGGTAGATTTAGATTGGATATGAGGAAGAAATTCTACTACTGTGAGGGTGGTGAGGCACTGGCACAGGTTCCCCAGAGAAGTTGTGGATGCCCCTGGATCCCTGGCAGTGTTCAAGGCCAGGTTGGATGGGGCTTTGGGCACCCTGGTCTCTAGTGGAGGGTGTCCCTGCCCATGGCAGGGGGGTTGGACCTAGATGATCTTTGAGGTCCCTTCCAACCCAAACCATTCTATGGTTCTACGAAGTTGTTTTGGAGGTCACAAACTTTATAGCTGTAGCCAAGTTTAATTCCTTATAGTTTATCAGACTTACAAGTAACTGTCCAAAACCAACTAGAAGACTGAGAATGACAAAGTCTTTGAAATGTGAAAAGTCTACTCAAACAGGAGACAGACCTGATGCTGTGCTATTCTGGAGTTTTGGTGTTTTTCTTTTTTACTTGGAAGATGAGAACTCAAGAAAAATTGTGCTGTGTGTAGTCTTGCTTATTCTACTTGCTCTGCTCTTTTGGGAAATAGGAGGGTGCTTTGGGCTGTTTGACTTGAGGTTTGTAGTATGTTTGAAAGCATCAGTAGCTTTCCAGACCTGCTGAGTTTTCCAGCTGCAGTAAGTAATCAGGGTTTTAATGTTTCAGAAGGCACCAGCGAGGTCCTGGTGAATAGGTTTCTCATTTTTGGCATTTAATCGATGCATGGGTTTTGTTTTCTTGAAGTTCATGTTTGAGAGTTTATACGACATTAGTGAGTGTATATATATGCATTGCCAATATTGTTTTCAAATATTACTAAATATTTTATTGAAGCTATAGCTGCAATAACTAGTGGAGTTGTTAACCTGTGGCTACTGATGGTGGATGCAAGAATGGTTCTGGAGTGGATCACAAAAAGCTGTAAAGTACTTACGGGTGTTTGCTTTCCTCAAGCTATTGTCATGCTGCGGTGGTGGGAAAGCTGATGGGCTTTCAGAGTCTTGCTAAGCACACAGGTGCATGAGATCCAGTGGATGTAATACACATGGGTTTTCAGAAAATCGTTGATAAAGTCTTCCATTGAGTTTTTGAAGGAATGAAATTGTGAGACTGGAGGAAAAATTCTTTGATGGATAGGAAGTTGCTTAAAGAATATGAAGCAAAGGGCTTAATTGGTGACTTGTCAGGATCGAGGAGAGTTGGCAGTGGGATCCCCCAAGAGCTGCTTGTGGTACCAGCTTTGGTAGGCATCTCCAGTCATCTGGCGAGGGGATTTAACAGCAGACACTCTTATTTTGTGAGTGCTATTACACTCTTATGTAGTTCAATGCCGTGCTGATAGCAAGGAGCTGAGCAGGCAAAAAAGCTGCCAGATGAGCTTGGAGGTAGGTAAATGCAAGTAATGCGTGTAAGAAAAGGTAATCCATATATGATGCCTACATGGAACTACTAGTTGTGGGTTGAGCATCAGTTCATGAATATCTGCTGTTGTTGCTTTTGGTTCTCTGAAATCCTCAGCTCCGGGTGCTGTGACAGCCCAAAACACAGCCAGGATGCCAGGTATCGTCAGATCTGTTGAGACCAGGATGGGGACGGGTGGCTAGATGGTTAAAGGGATGGAGCAGCTGCCTGGTGAGGTGGGGGCTGACAAGGCTGGGACTCCTCAGTTGAGAGCATAAAGCTAAGGGGGTATATGATCAAGGTTTACACAGCCGTGGAGGTATTGATAAACTAAATGCAGCGATGGGGAGGACGCACTGGGACTAGTAAGGTGTCAGCTTAAAACAGGTGAGAGAGAGAGAGGAGCTTCTTTACATAGCAGAGGTTGAATACCTGATGTCTACCCCCAAGGAAGCTGTGGAGGAAGACAGGACCATGGGCGCAGAAAGGGATTAGACAGCTTCATCTGCAGCCATGAAAGGGAGAAGGGGAGGGGATGCATGTCCCTAGTGAAACCCTTATGGGTGCTCTGGGAATGTGGGAGGATCTGGGTTGCAGGCTAGCTCTCTAAAAAGTGTCTGGGATTGCAACTGCTGGGAGCTGTGTTCTGCACTAGATGGGCCATTGATCTGACTTAATGGGTTTCTTATTGTGCAAAGTGATGATTTCCTTCATTCAGAGTATTTGTTCTCTCATTTAATGAGCTGATGCAGTAGAGTAACTGCTGAGTACATGGCCTCTTCTGTCAAGAACTGATGCTTTCTTGTTTATAGGCTTCTTAGTCTTGATTAGCATGTTCAATTCCAGTACTAACTCCTTTATTAGGAAAAACAGAAAGGTGGGAGACAATTATCAGAAAAATGATGTCTCTGTTACTTCTGTCCTACACCTTTCCCCTCACTTCCTCCCACTTTTTGTTGTATCTCACTCTCTTTTCCACACTCAGCACTAAGATTGCTTCTTATCTGTAAACAACCTTTGAGCTTTCTGAGGCAGAGATGATGACCTAATACAGTTTTATACATTAAAATATTTTATTTAGTGCCCAACCCTATGGGTCTGTTATTGAAATATTTATATTTTAAAAATGTTTTCAAATATGAACTGTGACTTAAGAGTTGTAGTATGGGACTTATAGGCTCAAAGCTACATTTCTTAGATTGGAGTAGATGGCTAAAATACTGACCCCATTTCTGAATTTTCCCAACTCATCAGCCTACCTGTTTACTAACATGATTTTATGGAAGGGTCAAGTTTATTAATGCCTTTAGTATGTTTAGGTGCAGGATGCCTTAATTTTTGAGTATAATACATAACACACCAAATGGTAAGTACCTGAAATCTGTTAGTCTGTGGAGCACCTGTCTAAAAACAGTGACCTTTTTTGGCTAATTTAAATGGCTTCTCAGTCTTTTAAATCTCTTGTTTCAGGAGGTTAAGAAGGATGTAGAGCCCAAGGATGACGCCGTACCAGTCAGGAGAGAGAAATCTGGCAACGTAGCCAGCCTTGTGCAGCGTATGAGCAGCTACGGGCTTCCAGCAGGAGGATTTCAGCCTCATCCCCTGTCCAAAAGCTTCAAGAAGAGTATGTATTCTTTCCAATTCCTTCAATTGCGTAAGCTGCTGATGCGAATGTTCTTAATAAACATGAATTATTTAATGTCTGACTTTAGTTTTCTGTACAACCTTAAAACTGAGACATCAGAGGAAAAACTTTGATTCTAAGCCAAATTTTGCTCCTGGATGCATGGGCAGAAAGCTTTTATGTAGTTCTTAACAGCAGCAATAGGGATGAATTTTCCTGGGAACAGGATTATTCCCCTTCCAGATCCTGGAGAGTTGCTTTGTAACTTCATGTGAGCTCTTCTTGTATTGACAAGTGCCTGAATGAGAACTGCGGGCTTGTTTATAATAATCACAAATCTTCCTGTGGTCATTTCTTCTAAACATAGAAGTTTTGCTGCAAATTTAGGGCTTTGTGACAAGGGAAGACTCTCTAGTTCAGGTTCGTCTGGTTTAGTAGGGTTGCTTCTAGTGTGAAATAAGGCAGAGTTGGTGGTGTCTAAGAAAATGTAGTGGTCATCCTGTGATTGTAACTGCAGCCCCCAGGATGGTCAGGAGTGCATACCTGGTGCCTCTGTATCTGTGGTTTCTGTCTTTTTATGCTAGTATTTAAATCAAGGTGACTACAACCTACAGCAGAAAACTTAGCGTTCCCTGCATCCAGAAAATTGACTTGTGATTTGTATTTGGACACGTCGGTCTTAGAAGAGACGCTGCTGTAAATTACCCTGGCTTCCTCTCTCTTATAAGACATTGCAGGCATTTATGATTTAATCTTGCTTTTTTAAAAGAAAGAGTTCAGAACTTACTGTTTCTGGTATGTTTATGCTTTGAGGTTTTGCCCATAAAAGAAGAGCCACTAGTTGTCTTTTAAAGCCCTGAAATGGAACGACCAGATTTACAAATTTTTGGAAACCTTCTTCTAGGCAGCTAGGGACGTTACCTTCAAAATTACTTTTTAGTGAATCTGATCTGTACATGCACATTGGCAACAGCATATATGTGCCTGTTAGACATTTGCATCAGCAGGCTTTTGAAAATCTAACCTGAAAGATTGACGCTGTTCCTAGGTTAATGCAACCAGGGTCTGAAAGGGAATCAATGTGATCCTTATGGGTCATTCCAACTCAAGATAGTCTGTGGTTCTATGAACATGATCGGATACCAGTTCAGGTGTCCGCTACTCATTCTGGTCTCTGTAACCCTGGAACCATCCCATGATGAGGACATGTCCTCATGCTGGTGGCTGTGTGGCCATGGCCAGGGTAGTAGGTACAACTTGGTCTCAAACTCTGCAGTGCTCTGGCTAGTCTCATTCTCCTAGAAGAAAATGGTGTTCAAGCACCTTCCTTTAAGGACACAAATGTTTACTTGGCGCAATAACAATCTCTGTGTTTCCATTTTACTGGCTGTTCCCTCTTTCCTGGAAGACTGTTTAAACAGCTCCTGCAGATCCTGTTTGCTGTGCGGCTGGGCAATCGCTCGCTCCCTTCAAAAGGTTTCCAGTGCTTAGTCGTCTTTCCATTTCTGGTTCCTAACCTGGTAAAATGAGGTTTACAACATTAAAAACAAAGTTAAGTTTCTTTAGTAGCAGGTTTCCAGTGTGCGGTGAGGTAGGTTGTCTCTTCCTGGCAGGTCCCTTGTGGTGTTCTCATGTGCCACTCTCACTGAATTCAGGTATTTTATATAAGGTGGGTAGTAAGCTGCAGGCAGAATTCCTATCAGTTAGATGGCTGCCTTTATTCAGGAAAAGCAAAATACAGGAGGTGTGCTAAATTACAGGAAAGGCATAAATTTTCTTTACCCCGTATAAAACAAATAAAACCTGAAGCCAGACAAGTTGTTTTGGAAAGGGACAGAATTGCCTGGGGGCTGCCAGCCCAGCGGTCCTGCTGCACCACGTGAAGCTGGAGTGTTGTTTTGAGTGGATTGGTTAGCTTCCTAGGTTAATCTCAGGATTTTCAAAACTGAAAGGCAGTACTTCCTGAACTGGCTATCACTGAAAACAGACTGCAGGTGAGAGTGAGTTCTGGATGTGAAACGCATCTATGGTTTTGTTTCCCCCATTTTCATTTAGATAGAATTACAATATGAAAAGGAATGCTGCAATCAGATTTATATTAAATGGCCATGACATTTAATTTGCCTTTTTTTTTTTTTTGTATCAGTTAATCTCACACAGAGGAGGAGCCCTGAAAGCGCTGTAGGAGGTAGTAAAGACCAGTGAACCGTTTATTGCAATTACTGTTAACCTAACAATCCCTCTGGCTGATGTATGAGTTTCAGTGGAGTTAAAAGAAGGGTGTGTTATGTGGGTAATTACGTGTTATTCGAAATAACCTATAGAGCTTCATACTTCTGGTTTATTTGTTTTCTGCCCCTTTTAAGCTTTTTACAGCCCAGACTATATACCAGCATGTAGAAAATTCTTGATTTGGTGAGTCCTCTCTCAGAAATTTTAGATGCTGAATATTTCCTGCCATGTTCTGTACTGAGGACACTGGGTGTGGTGGTCTTTTAAAGGTCAGACTTTGGACTTTCAACGCTGCTATTATAAGACAAGGATCAATCTTGGAGGCAGTATCTCTGTTTTTTGAAATGTTTTTACCCAGCTAATCTTAACTGCTGAAGCTTGAGTATGGAAGGAGTGCAAAGTATAAGAGAGAATATGGAAATTATATAGCTTCTATGAGCATAAGCTTTACCACTTCAAGCTTTTGATTCATATTGTCACTTAAACTGTGGCAGATGGGTTTTGAGGAGGATAGGGATTGTGTGTGGGTCATAGCTCAGGATGACAATTGCCTTCAAAAGCAGTGCTGGCTGCTCTGTTATGGAAAATATCTGAAGGCATGGCCTCTTGTTTGAAGGAGAAATGCCTAAACTCTCCAGGTTCAGCAGTAGCATCACTCCGGGATATGTGCAGAGTAATTGTGCAATCGTAGGTTCACACCGCTCTGGCTGGAGGAGTTGTTAGAAGCCGCTTCAATGCTCTCCCCTCTCGGCATGTCATTTTGTCTTTTTAATGCCTGCAAAGCTTTAATAATACATGGCAAACACCTGAAGATTGCACTTTTCTTTTAGTTTTGCCTTTTGTCAAACACTGCTAATTGAAGTTTAGATTGAATTTCTCGACTCCATACTGGCACTGAGAAAAGGGAAGGATTTTTGCTTTCACAGACAAAAATGAGTTTGGATTTTGAAATATGAGCCGAGGAAATGTTAGCATTACCTCAGACCTGTAGCTAGCAAGGTCTTTTTGTTAGAGGGCAGAAAGGCTATCAGCACTTCAGTGTTGTGCAGAACAAAATATTTGTTATTTCTTTCAGGATTCCCTAAAGACTGGAGGCTCAAACATGCAAATTTTCTTCCAAGCAAGCGCTAGCACTTCAGCTGGCAGCGGTTGTCATTTTTGCAGATTTTAGTCAGGAAATAGCTTGAAAATCATTGTACTTGCTTGTACATCTGACTTGCTTGTGTCAACATGTTTTTTATAGCATGTTGGTAATTGGCAGTATAGTGTTTATTTGTTTGCAGTTGGCAGTCTGTGAAGCTCGATGGTTTTCAAGCTCGAAGACAGACCTCGCTAGCCTAAAGTGACACAAGCAAACGAGAAAACCAGCAGCAAATGCTCTGTAGCTTTTTGAGATGATTTATGGGTGTTCTGGTCAGGTTTGGTCCTCAGGAGCCGAGTGGAGGAAAAACCAGTTTTCCTTTGCAAACGTTCTTACTTTTACCATTTCCCTTGACTCAGAGTCCAAGAAGCGGCAGTGCAAAGTGCTCTTTGAATACATCCCGCAGAACGAGGATGAGCTGGAACTCAAGCTGGGGGATGTGATCGACATCAATGAAGAGGTAAGCTGTTTTACAGAGCTGATTTGTGTCTTCATGGGGCCAAAATTCAAATTTTTTTTTTTTTTTTTTGACTGAATACTTGAATTACAAGGATGTTGGAAAAACAGCATAGGAAGTATATTTGACGCTAAAGCTAATAGTTTAGGAGTTCTTTCTCTTAGGATCTACTCCTAACGCTTTAGATGTGTAGGGGAAGTATTTGATCATTGCAGCAATAAACTGTGACCTGTTTGTTACACAGATTCCTTCTTCGCAAGACTTTAACTTCTTTGGCCCTGTGATCCTTGTTTTTAGGATGCTTACGCTAAAACTGTTTGACCAGTTGCCTTTAAATTGACATACTCTAACTAGGTTTAGGTGAAAATGTTATTTGATTTGATTTCATGCTTTCTTGCAAACTCATTGAAGCTTTTGAACTAACAGTAACAGTATTCAGCACAGAAGCCTGTACCTGTAGGACGATGTGCTTCAATCCTCTTGCACAAAAATATGGAGCATACAATTGCACTCAAAAACATGTTATTATTTCTATTGCCTTCCTTTTCCACTGGGTAAGAAATACAGTTGAAGATGTGTCTTGATGTTCAGACTTTGATAATGGCCCTATATGGTTGGGGTGGGGGCTTCTTACGTTTTCCTACGTGCTTCCTTGGTATCTGTTCCATTCAATAGTAACTTGTGTTATGTAAGGCCTGAGTATGTGGGAAGAATGTCTTGTAGGAGAGTGAAATCTTTCAGAGAACCTGTGGAAAAGACCAGATTGTGGAAGGAATCCTTTCAGAACTAGGTGGAAAATTTCTGCACAACATTCTCTGACTAGTGCCATGTCTTCGTACTACCTCCCTGAGCGTCTGAGGAAGGAGAAGACTGAACTTTTCTTCCTGGTCATGTGTCTGGGGGTGCTTTTTAAGTAGCTTTATGAGATTGTGTTTTTTCACATGCGTGATCTCTTTTGAAGAGAGTGCTAACTCTTCAGGATCCCGACAGTTGCCAGGAAGGACTTTTTCCGTTCTCCTAGCAAGGAAAAAGTTATGCTTTTATATGCATTTGCACTAATGACTTCTACAATTTGTTCTCTTTGAATAAACAGAGCAAGTGACTTGTAAAACCTGCTCACTAAAATCACAATTTCATAAATACCATTGTGCGGGTGTTTTGTAAAGGAGCACTCCTGGATAACCTCACCATTTTAATTTGTGGATGGTGCCTGCACACAGCAGTCACGACTTTGAATAGTCCAACGTAAGCATTTACAAGAGGTATTATGCGCAGTAAAGTGTTTGCGGAAGCTGCCGTTTTGGGTTGCGTATGTCAACATCTGGAATTATTTTGGGAGGGGTGTTCAATATGATTATCAGAGATGACCAGGTAGCCAAACAAAATAAAAAGATCAAAGCATTTCCTCATCTGGTTTCTTAAGGAAACGTGGATTTTATTTTAGTAGTTTAAATTTTTTTTGGTCAGTTCCCATGCTGCTTCCTTTTCTAATGATTTGAAAATACATATTTGTAGTACCCAGCCTTTGTTACTTCTGAGAAAAACTTAATCGAATTTTTAGGCAAGTGCTACTAGGTAGAAAAATATTGCAGCTAACGACTAGCACAGAGCCATACACAGACTGTTTTTATGATGGTCTAGAATAGACCTGACAGGTGTAGGCTACGTCTGCTTCACAAAACTGGTGGACCAGAAATGTGAAGAATGGTGGAAAATACCAACCATTGGTTGTAAGTATGCTGGGATAACTTGTCTTCACTACCATGAGATGATCTTAGCTTCCATCTATATATAAAAGGTGCTATTTATATATATGCAGATAACTCATTACTGTTACTTCAATGAAAGGTCATTTGGTCAGGTTTTTTTCATGGGGAAAATAAGGTAAAATTAGCTCCGCAAGGGGATCGGTTCTACCAGTTGCCTGAGAATAATTCAGTATTTAGCCCTTGCAATTGTTTTCATAAATTAAGTAGTTACAACTGACACTACTGATCATGAAATCAAAGGTGGAGGCAGATGGGTTCAGAAATTAAATGGCTGATATTGAAGAGAGCAGGTGATAAGGTTCAGAAGTAGCTTTTATGGAAGAAGGCCCTTGTGCTGCACGTGATAACTGTATCATTGCTGTAAAACTTTTTTTCTTCCCCCCGTTCCTGTCAGATGCAGCACTAAGTAGCAGATTTATTTTTGTAGTGTTATATTTGTAGTATTTGCATGCTGTGTTATCAAGCATAATCGAAATTCACATGACTCAATTAGTGGAGTTGTTATTTAAAAAACAGACAAACAAAAACAGGATTTGCAAAACTGCTTGTTTCAACCTTCCCCCCCCCCCCCACTTTGTTTAGAAGTCTGAGTTTTTATCATCTTGTAGAAATAAGTTGATGAACTTCACACTCAGAAAAAGTACTGATGTTTGTACCAGAACTGTAACTCCCTCTTGTGGAAACTGTATCATGTGGTAAGATTTTTAAAAGGAAGGTAAGGATTGCGAAATTGTCATCTGTGTTGCTAGCGTGCAGAGATGCACAGATGCTCTTCACCAACGCATGTAGAACTTGTTAACCTGTTTTTTAATGTTGATTAAAGATACCTTTTTCTAGTAATATAGTTTGTATATAGTCAGGTTTTTTAAAGACAGTGTGGTGAGGAGGCTGAAGCAAGTACGCTCAAGAAATTATTCCTGACTGTCTGTGAACTGGCATCGCTTTTCCTTGCAAGTCTGTGAAGTGCTTTGCTGACTTTATTTCTTGGCAGAAGAATACATGGATGCTTGAGTTGCTTTCTCTATTGTAAGCATTAAAGTCCCTTTCTCATGGCTCTGGGGTGTAGTATGGGTGAGTCAAGGCATTTGAATTTTAGTTTTCTGTAATGTATTATGTAAAGCACGAGGCGCCCGAGCCTGGTCAGCACTTGTCAGTAACCTATGCTTAAAATTAGTTTCAGAGGACCAGACTCTGAATTTGAACCATCCACAGCCAAGCTATATTTGAGCACCAGGATGTCTTTAAAAGTAACAGTATTCTTTTCATTGCCTGTCTGTCTCTGTAGCTGCCAGGTTTTTGCATGCGTTCTGCTTGCCTGGAGGTAGGCTGGCTTTTAAAAACTATGCATGTGTGTCAGGCGTAGTGACCTACAAAACAAGGCTAAAAAAAGATAATGTAAACAACTGCTGGGTTTTTTTTTTTCTTCCCTGTTGCTTTTCTTTCTTATCTTAAAGCTTTCCAGCCCCAAACCAGACCAACTGAAATGAAATATTTTGAAAATGTATCTTAATTATAGTTTTTAAATAGTACTCATTAGGCAAACGCATTCAATTTATTTTTTAAAACTTTTTGAAAACTCTTCTTAAATTTGAAGACCAAAATTCTTACTCAGTCTTCTGTCATTGTTTTACACCGTCACCTGTCCATGTCCAGCTTTTGCTTGTTGTGCTTTGGACTGTGGGGTATTTCCGAGTAACGTTTCATCAAATTTTGGAGTATTGCAGTGTAAATGACACAGCAGCAAGCACATAACTGAGCATTAGAGTTGTCATGTTCCCTAATTCCTGAACAGGTTTATTTCCAGTGCAAAAATGAGTTATTCTGTGAATAGCAAAGTCAACAAAATTTGGCATCCAACAGATTTCTATCCTTAGGACTGCTGTGCGCCACTACAAAATCCTCATGCGTCTCGGCTGGCCAGCTCAGATGGGGAAGTATCTGTACCTTCTGGCACACCTAGAGCTAGGGGTGTGCTGCTCAGCCAGTTGTCTCCTGCTGGAGGGAATGGATAGCTTAGTTTTCCATTACTCTGTGATGTCCTTAAGGACTTTTTTGTGTTCTACCCAGCATCGTTATAAATTATATATTTGAAACTTGTGTCTCTTGATCAAAATTGGTTGAAGCTGTTCCCGCGAGGCTGGTGGGAACAGGACTGGTGGAAACTGGACAAGACAGAGGAAAAGACAGGTGGACAGCAGGACGACGTAAAAATTTCCTTAGAAAGTTGCATCTTTATTTCATAAACAGTTTAGTATTTTCTTCTTGCTAGATATGTAATGCCTGTTACTCTGTCTTACCTCGAGAAAGTTGATGAACGTTTTCCTTTTCTTCTGGATTAATTGGCATAGGGCTAGTCTCATGTTTCAGGATAGTTTCTGTAATGGTAGAAGTGACAGTAAATGATTTTTTTGGTCGTCTTTTTGCCTACAGTTTCTACATCTTTGGTTGGTTTCTTTAAAGAGGAATTATGGTAATTTGAACTTTCCCAAAGTTGTTTGTAGAGTTTAAGTGAACTATGGATGGAATTGATAGGAATTTCCTTTTGCTTTATTGGTAATGTGCAAAATATTTCCATACAGGTAGAAGAAGGCTGGTGGAGTGGAACACTAAATGGCAAGGCAGGGTTGTTTCCTTCAAACTTTGTGAAAGAATTGGAAATGACGGATGATGGAGAAACACAGGACACTCTGGATGACACAGGTGGTATTCTGTTTGTTGCAAACCCTTAGCAAAGTCATTTTAGATCTTGGGTATGATTTGGACTATTATGGTTGTAATACAACAAAAGTTGTAAAGAACTCAAGCTTCCTAAGAATAGTAAGTATTTAATTTCGTTTTAGAAAGTATTGATGCTGAGGATGAAGATACCGGTCTTGCTTCCAGTGTACTCCTAATAAAATTGCAGTCAAGGCCTTGATCTTGCAAATGTATATTCTGCATTTTATCACTAGAAATGTTATCATATTCAGAGTTGAGCTTTTTTTTTAGTATTGAATATAAAATTATTCTTCTGTTTAATAGCTTTTTTCAGTCTTATTCTCACAGACATGAGTTCTCTAACATGGAAAACTTAAGTGTTTAACCATGTCAGTCAAGAATTAAAACTTAAATCAAAACAGTATCGAGAGCTTCAACTTAAAATAAATCTTACGAAGGGGGTCCTGGTTTTTATTACATTTTAATCTAACAATAAAATGGTTTTAAGGTAGTATTTACATTTAGCCATTCCTTTCTTGCTATGATTATATAGCTCGGGCAGAAGCGGATGGTCTGTGGCTAAATAGTAGTTGAGTGCTTAGTGGTGCCAGGCAAGTGTGTGCTTTACAGGCAATTACTTTGTTCCCTTGAAACTGCACTTTAAAGGCATTTTGTAGATGAAGACCTGTTTGAAGGTTGAGGACTTGTGATATGATACTGCTGGAATGGGAGTGTTCTTTGGGAATAACATCTTAATGCGAGTTGATTGATGCTTAAAGACAGCTGTGTAATGTTCAAGGAAAAAAGTGATTTTTTTTTTTTTAATTTTTTATTTTCTTGTAGTAATGGGCCCCCTCATTTACAAGATATTCAGTATTGATTGTCCCTAACAAGGGTTTGCTTAGAGATATGAAAGAAAAGTCTGGCTTGGATTTGTTTGGTAAATTACGGAAATAATTGCAATAGTGTAAAATAAGAGTTGGTTGATTTGGGTAGTCCCAAATAGCTCAGTGTCTGTCTCCTTGGAGGTCAAGTTCCCTGAGTTTAGTTGGGTCTGGTGAGATGAATTTACTAATGGGTATTTGTTGGTCTTAATTGCTGAATACTGAGATCAGTGGGACTGAACAGTAATTTGAAGTAATTGTAATTTTTGTCAGTAACTGGCAAGTTATGATTTTCAGTCCCTCACACCCCCAGGGGTTATGTTATATTATATTTAATGCTCAGTACTTTCACAGTCAGGATCTCAAGTATCTGCTAATTCTTTCCTCACTCCTGGGAACCAGTAAATGCCCCGTTTGCTGAGCTATGGTCTTTCAAACATGCAACCTGGACTCTTCTCATCAGTGAAATTTCCAGCTATCCCTTTAGATATCTAAGAGGGATATAACTAAGTGAAGAGTAACTCAGTTGAGGAATGATGAGAAACTGAGGTCAAGAGGCTATGTAACTTTGTGGGATTATCGAAACCCCTTAAATTTATGGTTGAGGGAAGAGGCTTTAATCTTTATTGCCATTCCCAGGCATGCATACACTGGGAAAAACTTAACTGAAAGGGTGTTTTGAATTTGGTTTATAAAAGCTGTCTATTTTCACATGGCTATCTCCTGGAATTCTGCATGTGAAAATACTTTGCCTGTGAATACTAGTTTGTAGGTTTTAACAGATTCGACTGTAACTTAAAAATGAAAAAACCCCACCCAAAAAACAACCAAACAAACCAAAACCTCAAAAAAACCCCAAACAAAAAAAAAGTTTTAAAAGCTTCTAACACCTAAATTAAGTTCTTCTCTGAACTACATTTTTTGGGGGTGGATAAATGTTGTCCCTTAAAACTGAAAGATTAAAAGAATCTAAATAATTGTTATCTAGCAGTGATTAATCTGAAACAACTGTGATTAAGTGTTTAACTCATTTAAAATAGATGTTAATTGTTACCAGGTTAAAAAACTACTTACATTTGTGAAAAAGTCTGTTTGGTTATTTTTGATAGTGCATTTCAAGCAATTGGAAAAATTCGCTTTGCTGCCTTGAGAGGCATCACTCTACTACTAAACACACTGTTTTTTCCTGTGGCTGTTGAAACATGGTAGGACTCATTATGGACCTTTATTGATTATCACTTTCAGAAGCTATAGCTGTGCAAAGGACAAGCTTTTAAATGTTGGACTAAAACCACGTCTTCAGAAAATGCCTAAGCAATGTTTCATAAAACTAATGGAAAACATAATATGAACATTAACAGACTGTGGAGCCTGAGTGATAACTGAAATAGCAAGAAATATTAGTGATCTCATGACTTAGTTGCCAGAGTATTCAATGCAATACTGGTGTCATTTGAAATAGTCTTTCGTTAAATAGACAACTAGAACAAATGTGAGGTATTACAGCTATAATAATGTTCCTAGAAAAGCACTTTAACAAGAGCAGGGCACACAGCTATGTTATTTCCACTTTTTTTCCCAGAAGAGCAAGTAAATAATTTCAGCTATTAAAACAACTTGTTCGTTTGTTTCTTTTTTTTTTTTTTAACTTTCAGAATCTGTTTTCAGTGGTCCTACCTCACCTGTGGTCTCTCCAGGAAATGGGAGTGAACCTGGATCTGGACCGGCACAGCCAAAGAAAATCCGAGGTATTGGGTTTGGAGATATCTTTAAAGAAGGCTCAGTGAAACTTAAGACAAGATTATCCAGTAGTGAATCAGAAGATAAAAAGCAAGATAAGGTTTGTAGCAGTTCATATTGTTATTTTTGGGTTTCCTGTAAAAATAATTTAAGACTTGAATCTGAAGATGTAATATCTTACAGATGCTGAATATACTGGCCATTTAAAAAAGTGTCAATATTGTTCCATCATCAGACCATAATCATCTCATAGGGCTCTTGCCTATAAAACAAAACAAACCCCCTCAAACTTCTTTCATGGGAAGTTATATTTAACATTGATTCCAAAAGGCCTATTCAGATGTTTTGGTGGTTAAAACATTAGAGAGGGAAAACCAAGCTGATATAAAAGTTGTCTTTTCAAAGCCACGTGGTGTAAGACACGATAACTTCCTAAACGTATCTCCAGTACAAGGTCTCTCCTAGTTCTCTTTGTAACAGACTTTGTACACAATCTGGGACAAGGCTGTTAAGTCTTGCTGTACAAGTTAAACTTGGCCTTTAAAACAAGGAATACTTTGGGGTTTCTTTAGTTTTTGATTTAGGTTTTCTTCCCAGTTTTAGTGGATGATGAGATTGCTGTTCTAGGTGTCAGCTGTCCTTACCAACATAAACATCTTTCGGTGAATGCTGAAGCTTTTGGCTTTGGTGATGTCTCAGGTTAATGAGCTACATAAACTGCTGGTTCTGTAAGCCTGAAAAATACTGTTCTACAGTTTTGCATCCTCTCTGACTTTCTCTCCCCCCTTTTTTTATGAGTGGGAAAAAGAACAGTTTATTCTCCATATTGAACTTTAGGAGAAAGCAGATAATGTGATGATAGCAAAATTGCTTTAGTGTGAGTTTTATTTTAATCTGAACCCAAGACTGCTCTTATCCCTTGGAAGCACAACAGTGGTGCTCAGTCCTTTATCTTGAAACTTACGCATCATTTATACCGAGAGCTCATGTATGGATTTTCAGCTTTTAATGAATTAAAGGCAGCCAAGATAATCCAGTGTTTCAGTTTTTACTCAGGTCATCAGTTCAAGAAAGCTTTGAAAACCTTTGTCCAAATTCAATTTTTTCTCTGTAGTTTGTGGTCATTAATGCTGTTTTGCTGACTGATTTGCTTTCCTCTGCTGCTACAGAAATAATTGTAATGGTATAGGGCAAAAAGTGGGGTGAGTCCCTGGGAAGAGGGTAGGGACAGAGACTTCCTAGGATGTGTTTTCCCTCTGTAGTAGTGCTCAGAGCAGTGCTTGTTCACCTGTAGATATGGTGTGTGTCCTCTCTCTTTCTGGTCCAGTCAAAACATCAGATGATTCAGAAAATGAAAATTACAAGAGTGTCACCTTCTGTTTAAGGCTCTGGGAATGTTATCTCCTAAGGAAGATGATGTTCAGCTTGGAGAAGAGAAGACTCTGGGGAGACCTTATAGTGTCCTTTCAGTATATAAAGGGAGCTTATAAGAAAGACGGAGAGAGGCTTTTACTGAGGTTTGTAGTGACAGGACCAAGGGCAATCCTCTTAAACTGAAAGAAGGTAAACTTAGAATGGACAGAAGGAAGAAATTCTTCACTGTGAGGGTGGTGAGGCACTGGCACAGGTTGCCCAGAGAGGTTGTAGACGCCCCTGGATCCCTGGAAGTGTTCAAGGCCAGGTTGGATGGGGCTTTGGGCACCCTGGTCTAGTGGAGGGTGTCCCTGCCCATGGCAGGGGGTTGGAACTGGATGGGCTTTAAGGTCCCTTCCAACCCAAACCATTCTGTGATTCTATGAAGCACATTGATTTTTTTTCCTTGGTTCTTTCCAGGCTTTGTCCCTTGTAGCAGGAGTTGATGGGATCACTACATCTTTGTGTGAATGTTGTTAAACTATCAATTTACTTTCTTGTCGTGAGATTGATTGTTCAAAAGTGTGTTCCCCTACTTTCTATGTTGTAAATTGGGAGTACAAAAAGCCTATCCAAAATATGTTCAATTAATGTGAAGTCTACTCAGACATTTTGAATTGTGTTATTTGACAGTGTATAAACACTAAAATATGTTGGCACTCTGTTTTGTTGGTTTGTCTGGAAAGTTGTAGGCTGTTTCTCAAGAAGAGAGGAAATGAAGTGAGAAAACAATTTTGCATAGCTTAAAGGCAATGAAGTAAACAGTTGAGTGTAGCACTTAATATTCCATTTACACTTGTTGCCAAAGTCATCCCAAAGGCAGACAGACTTACAGAACAACCTGGAGAGCCCTAGGGAGATAATTCTCATGAAGGTCTTGCGAAAATGGACGGCTTTGGATTTGTGTGCAACTTGCTTTGGAGTTAGATGGAGGGATGCTGGAAGGGCATTCTCAATCTTTAAGCCGATAAAGAAAAAAGCTGTTATCAGGAAACTCTAGAGCAGAGAATGCTTTTTTTCCCCCTTGGGAAATTTGGAGACTGTTCAGCCCAGGAAGGCTGAGCACTGATATATCTGAAGTGCTCCGTAGTATATATGCTCCTACAGGAGATAGGTAGGTTTCAGCTCGTCCCAGCATCCTGCCTGGGCTCAGTCTATTTATACTCCGTCTGCCTAAACTTCCTCTCGCACTTCTAATAGCACCTTGGTTTGGAAGGGGGAAATGTAGAGGTCTATTTCCACATTGGACTTGTTTAATCTCATAGGTGGGTTATTTTAGTGCTTCCTTCATATAGCATTCTGGAGTGAGTTAAATTGCGTATGTACTCCAAGAACATCCCCAGTGACCGTGGCTTCCTCTACGGTATGTCAGAGGTGCCAGACACCAGCCCACAGGCATCATCTGTTTTTACGGAGAGTAAACCTAGTTTCTCTGATAGTAGAAAGTCTGTGACGTTTAATTGCAAATGAGAATGAACAGAGTAACTAAAGGCAATGGGATTTTTCATGTCAGTAACGCTATTAGGGCTGCTCAGGTAAGTACTGACTGTAAGATCGTATTCTATGTTTGTAGCTCATAGGGCTGTGAAGAAGTGGCTGCAGCTGAAGCTGTCTGAATCTTCCTGGCAGCTCAGTGAGTCTCCTGGGGGAAAAAAATATAATATTGGAACGATTATTTTGGTTAAATGTTAACTCTGAAACTTGTTACTGGTTGCAATGCCTTTGTGGTCTTTTGGTTCAGGAGAAATCTCTAGTGACGTTTATCTGTTCTGGTTCTGTTCTGTATGAATCGCTAAGAGTGAAGGGAAGCTGGGACAGGCTTTCATGTGTTCATATGTCTGTCCGAGTAGTTAAAAACTGATTGCTGCTTCTGCTGAGGTGGTGTATGGGTACTGAATATTCCTGCTTTATTCCAGTGCAAAGTAAGTGTGGTCAGTGACTTATTTTCAGCAGAGCTGTTAAAACAACCATTTCTGTTCTGCACTGGAGGAGGCAATGTTCAGGTTAACGGCACAGTAACGCTTGGAATTGCTGAAATATGATTGCAAAAGTATATCTTGCAATGTCCTGAGATTGGCTTCTGGTTTGAAAGCTGTGCTGTTTCTTTAATCGGGAGACAAAATACTTACTGCAGTGACTCTAATGAAGTAACTACTGTAAGTTAAGGACATAATGGGAAAGCTCACTGAATCTCTTGGAGGTGGTTGTTCACGTAATCTCAGCTAGTGAAAACTTGAGTATGTCCTGTAGCCTAATCAAAAGTAAAACTCATAGTGAATTTTTGTTAACAAAGTTCTCTTTCGTTCATATAGCCATCACCTAACCATCCTTCTGGAACAAAGCTAATTCATTTTCCCAGTACAACAAAAACTGAAAATGTGTCGGAAGTAATAAAATCAGAAGCTGAAAGTAAATCGAAAGGTAAGGCCAATGGAAATTTACATCCATTATTTGGTAGTCCTCTCTACAGAAGTATTTGGTTGTCAATTTTTTTTTTGTTAAAATCTTGAATTTTTGCGTATACTGTGTTTTTTGTGTAATATTCTGTACCTTTGAGGAGTTACGCAAACGCAAAAGAGTCTGAAGGAGTTGTTGCATTTCTGTGGAAAAAGAAACTAAAACACTTGTACGGTAGTCTCCCAGAACAAAACAGGCTAGGGTGTGAAGTTTTATTGCAGCAGCCCCATTGCATTAATTTGCTACGCTGACATGCTCAAACTGACTGACTTTTTTTGCCTAGCTTTTAGTGCTCAGCTGGAATGCTGGAAATCTATTGCTGTGGAACAGCCCCCTAACTCAGTTTCTGTCCCTAGGCTATAGAAGTGACTCTCCAGGCTCAGGATTTACTGTGGAGTTGGTAATGTGTTGTCGTAACTGTATGTGAAGTTTTGTGCATCAGAAAGTTGGTGCTTATGTTTTGTTGAAGTCTGTTCCTTAGATAATCCAGTTCCACTGTGGTTCTGTTTATAACAACTTCTTTTTTCTTTATTATCTCTAAGAATTTATGACTTCATTTAACTACCAAATTGCATAGTTTTATCTAGAGAGATATTTTTAAGTCTACCCAAAACATCTTGTGGGAGTGCCAACCCCATATTAAAAATTAACTTAAATTGTGATGTGTAGACAGCTCGTTTTGCCTGGTTCCAGAGCAGATTTTTTTTTTTTACTTACATATTGTAATTTCAAGTATATTTATGTTTTATGAGGAAATACCTTATTTTGGTGTAAGTGGTTGTTTTACATGGAATGCATTATTTGCAGAAATAAATAAAAACTACAACAAACAACTGAGTTTTTGCCTGTGTTCAGGAATTGTGTAATGTAGCACAATAGGGCACTTGAAATGGCAGGTTTGTTAGAGCCCTAGTTTATCTGTATCTATAGCAGTATGTAGGGCATCCATGCCATTTTAGCCGTATTGTGGCTTTGTTAAATTGGATAGTTATAAGTAGCGTGACCGTGATTACAAGTACAGCTGATGACTGTCAAGAAGTGTTTGATGCAATAGCTTGAGAGTAGTAAATACTTCAGTTTTGCCATTGCAAAGCATGTATCCAAAGTCTGTGTGCAATGCATTGGAATGGAAGTTGATGCTTACTTGCAACTTTTAAATCTCTACTAAACATCAAAATTGAGATAGTCGTGGGCTCTTGCTTTTAAACCATTCCGGTGCTATCGCTGTGAGAGCCAACAGGGCAGTGGGCAATCATGGTGAAATTTGACTTGTCTAAAACTTTGCATAAAAATTGACCCAAGTCTGCCTAAAAAATCTGAACATTCAGTACTGGACTCTCAGAACATTCAGTATTTAGCTCTTTTCATAATTTCAGGTGCATCTTATGCTAAAAGCATAGAAATTGGACTAATCCAGTAGCAAGGCTGAGTCTCTGCTACCCAGAGAAACGAATAGATCAGAGAGGCACTTAAATATGATAGTAATAGGTGCTGTAGGAGAACATCAGTAGATAATACCTATAGGTATCATTTAAGAACATCTTTGGACGAAAGCTTGGTTTTCTTCCTTAGTATTTTTATTCTAATATAGACCATATTATAGTTTATATATATCATCCTCAGTTTTGAGAGAGCAACCTTAAAATAAACTGTGTTCAATATGTTAGCAAATAAACAGGGATCTCTAAAATGTTTAGACTAGTGTGGCTTATTTTGTGGTGTGGCTCTGCTATTTCTGGGAAACTTGTTTTGGCTTCTGGTGCAAGTATGTAAAAATATTTTGTTTAAAAAATAAAATAATCACAATTTGGCCCCTCTTTCCCCCCATTCTGTTAGAATAGAACATCTGTGATTCCTGCTACTGTATTCTTAGTCCCGAGTCTTTGGAAACAATTCAATTTTAAACTACCTCTTATTAAAAATATTTACTGAGGTTCAGATTTCCTGTTTTGTAAATACTATCTTAGATTTAAATGCTGGAAAGTTAAACCAGATGACTCCTTCATCTTAACTACTGGCAGAATATCAAGCTCACAAAACGAGATGCTGAAGTGGCAAATCGTATGTACTCGTGATGTCTGTGGCTGGGTTTCTGGGGTGCTGACTGCTGGGGTTGGCAACCTGGCACGTACGGGGAGCTTGGCAGCTCCCTGTCTCCAGCCTTCCTGGCACCTGGAGCAGAGCGAAAGGTCCCCTCTCTGGCGTGGTTTTCTGTCTCTTCTGGGACTTGGTACGTGTGACGAGGGGAGAAGTGCTTGGAGAAGAGAAGGGAAGGATTGTATAGTTCAGTTGTACCAGCCAAATCCTCAGGCAGTAAGAAAATGCATGTATTTTTACAGAATTGGGATGTACAGAAATGTATTACACTTGTTTTACACTCATTCATTGCTAATAAATAAAAGCCCTAGATTTGATAGATATTTGTAGTGTACCTGTTGAATTTTTTTTGTCAGTGTAGTGGGTTGACCCTGGCTGAGGGCCAGGTGCCCACCAGAGCCGCTCTATCACTCCCCTCTTTCATTAGACAGGGGAGAAAAGGTACAATGAAAAAAACTTACGGGTCGAGATAAGGACAGGGAGAGATCATTCTCTAATTATCATCACGAGCAAAACAGACCGAACTTAGAGAGGGAATTCATCTCATATATTACTAAGCAAAACAGAGGAGAGGAATGAGAAATAACACCAAATCTTAAAAAACACCTCCCCCCACCCCTCCCATCTTCCCGGGCTCAACTTCACTCCTGGCTTCAACCTCCTCCCCCCTCAGCGGCACAGGGGGACGGGGAGTGGGGGTTACGGTCAGTTCATCACGCGGTGTTTCTGCCGCTTCTTCATCCTCAGGGGGAGGACTCCTCTCATCGTTCCCCTGCTCCAGCGTGGGGTCCCTCTCACGGGAGACAGTCCTTCACGACCTTCTCCAACGCGAGTCTCCTCCACGGGGTGCAGACCTTCAGGAGCAAACTGCTCCAGCGTGGGTCCCCCATGGGGTCACAAGTCCTGCCAGCAAACCTGCTCTGGCGTGGGCTCCTCTCTCCACGGGGCCACAGGTCCTGCCAGGAGCTTGCTCCAGCGTGGGCTTCCCACGGGGTCACAGCCTCCTTCAGGTGTCTCCACCTGCTCCGGTGTGGGGTCCTCCACGGGCTGCAGGTGGAATGTCTACACCCCCTCATCCTCCCTCCATGGGCTGCAGGGGGACAGCCTGCCTCACCATGGTCTTCACCACGGGCTGCAGGGGAATCTCTGCTCCGGTGCCTGGAGCACCTCCTGCCCCTCCTTCTGCACTGACCTTGGTGTCTGCAGAGTTTCTTACATCTTCTCACTCCTCTCTCTGGCTGCAAAAGCGCTCCCTAACTGTTTTTTCTCTTTCTTAAATATGTTATCACAGAGGCGCTGATTGGCTTGGCCTTGGCCAGCGGTGGGTCCGTCTTGGAGCCGGCTGGCATTGGCTCTGTTAGACACAGGGGAAGCTTCTAGCAGCTTCTCACAGAAGCCACCCCTGTAGCCCCCCCCGCTACCAAAACCTTGCCACGCAAAACCAACACAGTGTGATTTTTTTTTTTTTTTTAATTTTATATTTTTTCCCCTTTGACCTTCATTTAAACATTCTTCTCTTTGACGTGGTTCTTTTGTTTCTGTAATTCTTCACAAACCACAATATAGTCAATCTATAGTTGAGCATTTCTGATCATTAGATAAGGCAGTAAAATAATGCAAGTTCTTGCACCTAGGATTACTCATGCGGTTACATATCCCTGTATAACTATATAGATACGTCTACATATATCTCTTACGCTTGGCATACTTTTGCATTTTAACAGTGGTTGATGCTGACCAAGGTAGATTTTTATTTAACATACAACTTGTGCATTTTTAACTAACAATTTGTATCTTGATTAAACAAAATACAGCAAGATTCAACTGCAACTCTGCTCATTTATTTTCTTACCATCCAGCAAAAGGCAGTCGTTAACAAGTTGACTTGCAGATGATCCTAATGAGGACTTGACGTTGTGCTGTTATCTAACGAGGGTTGACGCAGCCTCTCTTGTGCGTCCTGTCAGTGCCAAATACCTGATAGGTTATGGCAGCACATTAGTCCTCTTTGTTTGCTTCTTCTTCCTTAGTCTGTCAGATACAGAAATCCAGCCTCTTTGTCTGCTAAATAATTTTAAATGCGCTGGGGTTAAAGGTGCAAAAACTGCTTTGCTATCAAGACTTCTATATGAATATATTTTGGCCTTTCTTGTGTTTTTGTTCTGGCGTGGGAAAGGCAAACAAATCCTCCTGCTCTTTTACCTGAAATGGTTATCACAATTTTAAATGGATTACTTTTTGAACTATACCAAAAGGGAAAGAAAGGAATTATTCTTTCTACTTGTATCGGAGGAGGCTGTGACTGTCTGAGTTGATCACTCAGAAGAGCTCTGGTTTCAGGTGCTTAGCCAAGGAAATCCTTTGCTTCAATTTCTTGATTTCACTGCAGAATTTCAGCAAATGTGCTGCTTGGGTATTTGCAGTTTCTGTAACTGTACGTGTTAATAAAGGATGTCACCTTGAAACAATTGCATGTGTTTAATTAGGATTGCAAACTTGAAATTTAGATCAATTTTGAGGAAATATCCTATAAACTCTCAGTAAGAAGCTTGAAACCATTTTTTGTCTAAAGTAGCTCAAAAGTGAGTATGTAATGCTATGGGGAGGGTTAGATAGGCTGTTACAATTTTAACTGAGTAGGCTCCTCTCTTCTCCCTCTGAAGTCAGAGTACTTGATTTAAGTTGCTATTGGGGAAAAAATGTTTTAGATCTTAAACTACTGAATTCAGAGATTTATCTCCATTGCTCTGTTAATATATAATCTTATTTTTTTTGTGATATGAATGACATAGTGAACACTTACAAAACAGTCTCAGATGGCTGGTCTAGGAGAAGTTTGATTATAGTGATACTCTCTGAGCTCTCCTTTCAGACAGAAGTGAGCTGGTATTATGTATGTTACTACTTGGGGTATGCAAATGTGTGGTAATTGTGCTGCTTTATTTCAGCCAAGGAATATTGCAGGACAATGTATTCCTATGAAGGCTCAAATGATGAACTCAGCTTTAAAGAAGGCGAAATCATTCAAATAATCAGTAAGGTAAGATGTTGAGTCTGCTTTAACCATTTATATAGCTTTTGTGGGTTTTGGGCAGGTAGGTCATGTGTAAAATGTGAAAGCAGGAGAGAGTCTGTTGGAGTAGATACTGCAATAGACCGATTTGTCTCATGTGAGTGTCAACTCTTTGCTTCTGCACTTGGTGGAGATACGGATGTCCTTAAAGATCGTTCCAGAGCGGGAAGTTATCTTAGAGTCCTCGAAGGCCAGTGGGATCAGTGTACACCCAGTACTAAATGCCTTTTCAGTGAGGAAATTGGCAAAGCTTTGCAAATAGCCCTTTTACCTTTAGAGCTTGTGCTTTTTCTCTGGTCATATATCAGACTGACCAAGAAGTAGTGATTGGGAAGTATTATTGTGTCAAAAGGTGAGAAATTAAGATTTACTGATTTGATCTAGGTATTATGAAAAAGCCCGAACAAGTATTTTCAGTCAGAGAATGAAGTCCAGGTGTTAGAGACACTTGGTGTTTCAGAATAACCATATGGAAGTTAATGGAACTGTCTGGCTGTGTAGAAAAAGGTGATGATTTTGTTGACTATTTCTATTTGTGTTGAATACTGAAAACAACTTTTTGAAAGGTCATCTTGTTACAGAGATGGTTTTTAACAAGAAATGAACCTACCCATGCTTAATTTTGCTGCAGTACTCTGCAGTCTTTTGTTAGTTACTGTTTACATGCTGCTATATTAAGGAATAATGACTTGCTGAAAAAACCCGGAAAGTTTCTTTTATTTTTTTTATTTATTTTTTTTTTAGCTTTCACACAGTTGCAGAAGGAAAGTAACACTTTGGGGTTTTTAGGAGGATTTTAGTTTATGGAAAAGCTTGCTGCTTTTCCTACCAAAAAAAAAATATTATCACTATTATTGACTGTAATTACAGTGGAAAAGAGTAGTTATGGAATGCACGTTTTTAAACACAACAGCCCTTGCCCCAGGAAATTATCTTCACTGTATCTTTTTCCTCTGTGTCCTTTTTAAACTGATTTACCCAAAGCTTACCCTGGTCCAAACTGGAGCAAAGAAGAGTTGTCCAGAGCAAAGCTCTACCTCCAAAACCATCTTCTGAAATCTGAGTATATTAATTTAACTGTCAGGTGGCTGACTCAGGCCAGGGTTTTGATCTTGCAAGCATTAAGGTATTTTCTTCCAGCACGTTCACTTTGTGTAAAGCCTGTCCCCCTCAGCCATTTTTTTTTCTGTTTGTTCTGCATATGATCATTTCCCATGTCTCCGACTTTCTGGCGTGCCTCAGCACTGTCTACATGGAGTTTAGCGATAGATGCCTTATCCCATTAGCAGCTGCACACTGTTCAGAAATTGGAACCTACGGTACTTAAGTGATGGAGACCTATTCAGATCTTTCCTGCCAATTCCTCCGTTAGCTTAACGTGGAGCAGGATTTTTTTTATGAAATTATATTTTATTTTCTCCCCCTCTCCTTTATTTGGTCAGTGTCTCAGCTGATCTGAGTGCTGAATTGTCCTTGCTGTGTACTGAACTATGGGATGAACTTCCTGGTGCTGGTAGCAGTGGCACATAGCAGCAGTAATCCACTTTGCAGATGTCACTCTGCCACAGAAATCAGTATTTTGGATCTGAGGCAAAGAGGAAAGCTTACTTATGTTAGCATATTCGAATAATGTCACACTTTCTGTTATGGACAAAATAAGGCCTTGATCCAGCAAGATCATGTAATGGATTTCTGTGTAACTGAATTAATTCTCCATATTTTTTTTCTTCTGTCTTAATGTGGTTATTTTTTCCTTCAGTAGGCTATATCCTTTTAATGCTTCACCTTTTTCAGACCAGTGGACCTGAACAGTCACATCAGAATCACTTTTACTTAGTAGAATTGTGTGTTACTCCAATAACACTTGAAGTATTTACAGAATAAGTTGCTGGTCAAGGAAGTTGAGAATATTGTGCATTAGGTCATATCTGGTTTTATGTGCTTTCCTTCCCTTTGCAGGTCTTATCCTTGTACCCTTACCTTATACGTGATGTAATATCATTTCACCCTGCTTTTTAGACAACAAACAAAAAGTGACCAAACCTGATCTAATCTGTAGCTGTTTCCCCTTTCTAAAGTGGCTACAGTATTCTTCTTACATGATATTTCAGAGAAAGGATTATTTTATATTGTGGGTAAAAGCAAAAACATTGTTCCTGTAACTGTATCTGTTCTGGGGAAGGAGTAAATATTGATCGAAATGTTCTGCTGTTTGTTTTAGGACACTGGAGAGCCAGGCTGGTGGAGAGGAGAACTCAGTGGTAAAGAAGGAGTCTTCCCAGATAATTTTGCTGTTCAAATACAAGAGTCTGATAAAGACTTCCCTGTAAGTTGTTACGTGCCTAGTTTGGTATCACAAAAAAGTATTGATGGAAATGCAAGAAATAAAAGACTTCACAGCACATTATGCTGCTTATCATGTATTAATACAAGTGTGACAGTTTTTAACTTTATCTTGTATTAGCTATATCAAAGGAGAAAGATTTAAAGGTTAGTGTTTCTGTTAAACTTCTCCTTAAATATTAAATGGAGACATGCTCTTTAGATTAACTGTAACTAATGAAGATGATTAGGTCGTATAGAAAAAGATATAGTTCTGATAACATGGTCTTATGTATAACTGATTACTGCCTTAATTACTCCTGTTTTGAAAGGAGATAAGCAGTTGGTCTCTTCCACCTGTAGTTCTGTAACTATAATTGCAAAATGCTGAATGACCGATTGGGATTTTTCCAAGTTAAGACTTGCCAGTAGGTTGCAGTGTGTGAATGATAATCTTTGGGTGGGATCTAGAAATATTTTCTTCACCATCTCATGTGCTAACTTACAGAAATCTGTGTTTTCACATCGGACTCATTTGTCTTGTAATTTTGGTTCTAATTCTGTAATTTTTATGTGGAAATTAGTACAATGTTTTGGTTCTGACAAGTTTGTGTAGCAAAGATGGTTGTGTTAATCCCCAAACGTACATCATCCCCAGATGGGACAGATTCAGCTCCAGATCAGGACATCAAAATGTTGAAGCCACTGTCTCAGCAGAACAGTTTGAGTTTCATGGTAATTTAGTGCTATTTGGTCTGGAATTGGGGACATTTACAGAGGATTGCTAGATACAACCTGACAGATAGTTATTAACTTGGCATTTAATCTCAGTTACCTAACATAGAAAGTTTAGTTACTCCAAGTCAGCGTTTTCTTTTCAGATTGATTCTCAACTTGGCAAGGATGGCATAAATGCTGTAACATACAGCTGATTTGATACCACCCATCCACCGCTCAAATCACTCTTTTGCAATACAGAATTGCTCCCTTGAGAAGCAAAAAAAATATTCTTTTACCATAAGCAATGTTTCCTGACAGACCTTGCTTTGATCCTTTATTCTGCTTTGTGTAGTGTGTCTCAGTCCAGGGACTCACCTTGCACTGAGCAGCTTTGAAGTTCGAGGCATTGGTTGGCTGATAATTGTAATCAGCTATTTGAGATCAACTTAATAAAACCACAGATCAGAGTCATGTAACTGTAAGCTGATGCTGAACTCCCAGCGTTACTGGTTTTGATACAGGCAGCAGTGCTGCACAGCTGGATAATGTATTTGCTTTTTTGGGAAAGAAAGAAAGAAAATACAGTCTTGTTACTGAAGTTCAGTACCTTTTGTGTTGTCTGAAACTAGAGAAAGAAATTTAATAAGGATTTTCATGCTTGCTTAATTACACTTCACTTGTCAGAATAATATCTTTCTGCATTAAGAAGAGCTTATTCAATATCAGTAGGGGCACAGAAGTGAAATCCATCCACAGCAACTGTTTCACAAATACCCACTACAAGGAATTTTTTTAGGGGTTATATTAGACTGAGCCCATACGGTTTCAGCAATGTTTCTATAAATAACAGGGGTTTTTGTAGGCTTTTGTGATAATTTTATCAGTGAGTTTCGTCCTTAGTACAACCACAAAGACATCTCTTCTAGAGCATATTAATGGATCAGATACTGAGGATGAGTGGCTTGAGATGTCTGTCCTGCGAGGTGCCAGTACTCCTTCAACAGGAGACAGATTCAAATTCAATTTTACCAGTTGAAGGAAAGTGATGATTGCATTTAAAAATAGAATTATTTTCAGTGTACAAACTGTGGCACCGAAATACTTCATAAATTTTTAATGGCTAGAGTAGTTTGTGCACCTTTTTGCACTTAAATATACAGTGATAAGCTCAAAACAATGTTTTTCATGGAACCGCAGTGCTTGTTGCAAACACTATTTTTTTTTTTTTGTCTTACAATATTGTAGTTTAGAAGTCAATTAATTGAAATAGTTCTGCTGATACTTTAGAAATCTTTTTTTTTCAGGTAAAGTGACCATTTTTGGTTCAAAAATTTACCTGATTACTCTTTTAAACTTCGATATACTAACCCAGATTGAGGTTTACATATTGAAATTAAAATGGGTGCAATTGGAGCAATTCTTTGGACTAGAAAAGATGTAATTCTTAATTTTTAGTTCTTTGTACCTCTGCTGCTTATACATGTTGCTGAAGCACTGATCTGAGATTTGAAGAAACCTGCATTTTGTTCCTGTTCTTGCAACTGGTTGTCTGGGAGATACCAGAGGAATTACTCCAGTTCTCTGTGTTTCCTGTCTGAATTGATTGCCTGCTTTGTGAAATACTTTGAAAAGAGCTAGTAGACAAGGTAGACATTACAGTATGCAAAACAAAATACAAATAAGTCTGTATTGGATAGATAATATCTGTGGTGTTTGTTTATTTAAGTTTTTTTTTTTTCTTTCTCATTTTGCAGAAGCCAAAGAAACCTCCACCTCCAGTTAAAAGTCCAGGTACATAGTGTATGTATGGTGGTACGTGTCTGAGGAAATGCTAAATTTCAGCAGCAGCACATGACTTCAAAAGAAAATTCAGAAGTGGCTTTGTGTTTCCTAGTAATGCAGCCACCCATAGTCACAGTTTGAGGTTACTTTTTATGCTTTATGTTTTTTGCTGCTGCTATATATTTTTCAAAATTATGATGGAGCCTACTTTGGAAACATTTTAATATAGGCCTACCGTTTTCTGGGCTCAAATGAGTGTTTATAAATGGTAGCATACTCCTTGTAAAGGAGAAAATATAAACACAAATTGGTGTATGTCTTATTTTTAGTTAGTGACTAAGATAATTAAAGTTCTTTGAGAAATATCTGTGGCTTGTTTTTTTGTATTCAGCTCCAAAGCCTGAGTTGCCAGCTGTAGAGAAGAAATTCCCTTCTTTGAGGCCTGAAGAAAAAGGTGAGATCACGTTTCTTCATAGTGCTCTTGTAAATGGGTTAGTTTTTAGCTTGGCTGCTCTGTGCATAGGTGCCTGTTCTCTTGATACCATCTCCTGAAGTTCTTATGTCTGTAATATTATAGAAATGCGCTTAGAGTGATTAGAACAACTACTACACTTTTATGAAATGTGTATTTTTTGTTATTGCATTACATTCTGAAAAAATGTTTATTGCACTGCATAATAACATAGTTACTACTTAATTCATTTAAGCATAGTTCTGGGATAGTAACTGCAGTTTTGAATAGTAAGTTATTGGAAATGAAAACGTTTGCTGCTGCTTCTGAATGTTTCAGCCGAAATCAGTCTCTGATGAGAAAAGAAAGAAATACACAGAACAGTTACAACACTCCTTAGACAGATGTTACAGTCACAGTGCTCAGAAATTGGGATTTCTTGTCCTGTTAACTCTTGCTATATTCCATGTTTCCTAGTTCCACAGAATTTTGAGATGTTTACCAGTTTATTCTTAAAATTTAAAGGACACTTTTTTTTCAGAAGACGAGCTATTATCACCCTAACACATTTCTAAAATGCTTCTTTTCATATTTGAAAAACTTGTCAAGGGAAGCTGTTAAATTGTTTTGATTGTGTTAAAAGTCAGAAGCTTAAACAAGCATGCTGGTTGAGTCTTAAAGAAGAAATTCAGATATTACTGGAGCTTAACCATATTACAAAAACATACTCTGTTCTGTGAGTGGTGAACTGTGGCTGCCTGTGACTAAACAGCATTTTGACAAGTAAGCCTGCTCAATAGGTTTCTTGGCTTCCAGTAGTTTTTATAACCCACATTTCAAACAAAGCACATTCTCAGGTGTTTCATACGAAGAATACTTGTTTAAAATCAGCTATGGTTCCTCTGCATGTGAGCAAACAAATTATTCTTATCTGTTGAAACTGTATCTTTAGGTGTAAGAATTGAGATCAACTGTATGATTCTAGAAATCTTGATCACTTGGCTCTTTAAGTTTAAATAAACTGAAGTAAGTTTAATTTTAGACTGGTTCTGTTTGTACTATGGTGTTAACCTTTGCATAGTTGAGGTTCCTCAACTGTTTGTGGAGGAATACAGAAATATCACTATCCACAATGCTTAAGAACATGAAAGCTTCTGAAAAATTAAGTAAGGTAGAGAACCATCCTTTACTGTGGTACAGGAAATAATGAAGGACAATTTTTCATCTTGTATACAGTTGAATGTCAGGTTTTAAAAGTTACTCATTTAGATATCAGTGTTTTACTAGAAGAAATGCCCATTTATCAGTGCAATTTTACTTGTTGAAAACTAACCATGTTGATACTAGTGATTAAATTTAAGTGTGAAATTGTACTGTAATTAGTTTTAAAAAAATAATTGACCAGCTCTAATCACAAGCTGTTAAACCATGTAATTTGTTTTTATGCCTATTGGGAGACTAGTGAATCTGCCTTTAATTGCGATCAGAAATTGATCAAAAATTAAAAGCAATGCTCCTATAAGTCTTTCTGTATCTATAGTGAAGGACACTTAGTGGTATCATGTAGGAATTTTTGTCCAGTGTAAATACCTTCAGATAAGTATTTTTATTTCCATTATTAAACTGCTCATTTTTAGCTAACCCTTGTATTTCTCATCACAGAGCAAAATCCAAAAAAGAGGCATGCCATTTTGTCCAGCAGAATTGTCTAATTTCTGTGCTCATGGTGAATCTTGACCTTTGGTATTAATTTTTTCCACTTAGCTGTGGATGGGTCTTATATTCAGATTTTGAGTGGGAGTAATTGAAGGGAAAACTGGCAGATGATAATTCAGCAATATGATTTGATGGCAGCATTTTTTTTCTGCCCTCTATGAACTCACTTATTCTTAAAAACAAAAGGCATAATTCGCAACTGGTGTTCAGCACAGCTAAAATAAAGCTAATTCATCTTCAGTAATACTGATTACTATTGGGCATTTAAAATTTAAATCTTGCATATAGGAGCAGTAGGCAGAAGTGGCTAGCCCCGTAACAGGCTGTTTTTTCACAGGACAGTCAGCACCACCATGTGGCAAAAACCTTTCACTGCTTTCAGTATTTTTTTTATTTTTTTTTAACTCAATACTAAGAGAGACTGGAAGGTGATGCCACCAGTTCACCAGTCCAAATGTTCAAATGTTCCAAAGCAGGAATACAGTTCTGCCCTGGATAATGCACTTTTTTTTTTTCCTTCTTTTTTTTTTTCCATGAAGTATCTTTATGATCTGTTATGTAAATATTTTACATTAGGACAATACTTGGTTAAAAGCAAAGTTGGAGGAGGAGAGGAACAGGGAGAGCTGAAGCTGAGGGTCACTCTCTCCATCCCAATTTACTGCCTTAACTGTAAAAGACTTTAACTCCTTACTAACCTAACAGTTTTAAATCCTCAGTGCTTTATGCATGCCTGACTGAGCTGTAGCGTAGTTTTACAAGGAAAAGTAGAAGGTGTGCTCTGGATAGCCTACAGGGTGTGATTAGGGAACATGGGTTGGAAACTATTCGACTGATGTTTTTGAAGCAGCTTGAATTTTTAATAGACAGTATTCAATTAGGTCATGCAGTCATCGAACAATAAATTGAACTTTTTTTGTTTGATTATCCATACTTAATTTGTATCTTGAATTTGTAGAAAGATAGACTTTATCTGAAATAAATTCAATTATTCAGATACATAATCATTTTTTTCCCCTCTTTTTTCCATAGATAAATTATGCTGTTTGTGTGTATGGAAGAAGACTAGTTACAGCAAAATAAAAAAAAATACAAACCCTACCTCTGTAAGAGGAGATAAAGTGAGAGAAAAGGGAAAACAGTAGCAGTACAGAGAGATTCTTGGTTCTTAGCTGTTATTTGCAGTGCAATAATGTGAATCCATTGTTTCTTACTGCTGTTTCATGTCAGTAGAAAGACATTTTGCTTACTTTATGATAATGTTTTTTTAAGTTCAGGTAAGTAGTTTGTGTGTTTTGATACGGGATCACTTAAGATAATTGCATATCTATTTTTCACTTTGATCTTCAAAGACTATTTCAGACAGGAGTTGCTTTTTAATTGATTAGCATCGTCAGAATTCATGGGTTTGTAAAACGTTTTGGTGACTTATTTTGTCAGATGAAAAAGGAGCTTTGGATCAGAAGCCTTTGAAGCCACAGGCTCCTCAGGTGCCACCCAAGAAGCCCATTCCTCCAAGCAAGACTAACAGCTTACTGAGAGCTGGGCTTCTGCACCCAAAACGTCCAGATAAACCTGTTTTGCCATCGTCTGTATCCAAGTCAGTATAACTTAAATCATATACACCAAGTATATTTTGTTTTGTTTGTTGTTCTATCTTCCTTCATGGATGAGGTGGGAAAAAAACCATATGTTTTAAGGGTGAAAAGGGTGCAAGGATAAGTTTTGCCATACGCCTACCAGTGTCTTGATTCTCCAAATTTTTATCAATGTGAACTTACAACTTTCTAATTCTTTAAGAGATTGAATCCATCTCAGAGTAAATGCTACAGCATTACTAACCATGGAGCAGATAGTTACAACTCTGTGGACTGCTTTGTTTTAAGCCTGTCCCATAATGGAGAAGCTGTACCTACAGTAGCGGTATGGTGTAAAACAATCTGTGCGTGTGGCACTTGAGAATTATTGTTTTGTTGGGAAAAAATCCTGAAGACTTGAGCTGCATCCAACGTTCAGTGTTCCAGTACTTGTGCAGTTAAATAGAAGTCTGTAGTAAATGATGGTCCTTTAATAATTGAAAACTTTAAATCTTTGGGATATTTAAATATGTTTAAATATCTGAAAGTTTAACATTGCTCGAAGAAGATAAGACTGCTATCGCTTTTTTCTACTGCAATAAAACTTCTAAATAAAGGGTTTGGGAAATGAGTTAATGACAGGGACTCATTGAAGCTGACAACTAGTGCGTTTATACGCTGTGGCATAAGTGATGGCAAGGAGTCTGAGTATGTTTCTGAATATTTCAAGAGATATTACTGAAGGTGCTATTCAGCTCTCTTGTTTTCTGTTGCACTGAAGTGTAATATTTTAGATTTAAGTGCTAAAATGTGCCCTGTAGTAAAAGTTTTGGATTATTTTACAAGGCAATTGTGCCTATTTGATAACTCTGCAGAGCTCAAACAGAAGAATTGGCTTTTATAGGATTAGAATTGCTCTTTGAAAGACTTGATTTTAAGCAAGGCTTTAGAAAATGATAAAATCTACTGACTTTTTTTTTTCCTGTTTACTTCTAAGTCTTGGTATGTTTCAGTTGTAAACTATTTTATCTCTTGACTATGTATGTCTCTGTTTGTTTGTTTTCTTACTACAGATCTAATGGAGAAGTTGTTTCTCTTCGACCAAAATCTGAAGTTGAGCCAGTAGGAAAACCAAAGTTAGACTCTGAACCCTTGCCACTTAGACCAAAATCAGTAGAGGTAGATTCACTTGTGGTAAAGAGCTCTAAAGAATCAGGTAAGAAAATGTTCTTTTGGAGTAAAATGTTCTTTTGGACCTTTCTGTTTGGATTGCAGTATTTTAGAAGGCTAGAATAAGCTTTGTAAGTAATTTACACAAAATGCCACAGAGTGCAATTAGGCCTCTTCGGTAGAAAGTATATTTTTTGAGAACTGCTGTAGGTGGGTGAAGGCAAGAGTCAGCAAGCGATGAAGAGGTGTCAGCAGGCTATTTTTTGGAGGTACTTGATGAGCTCTGTGTTGTAGTAATAGATGATAGGAAGGAAGGAACATGGGTAACGGTTTGCTTTTCTAAGTTGAAATCATGGTTTTTTGCTGTCACTTTTATCTTGCGTTTTTATGAAATTGTTTTCCTTACTGACTGGTTCTGTTTGTTCTGCTCTTGCATTTCAGATAACCTTTGCTTTTCTAGCTAACTTGCGTATTTTTAGTAATGCCATAACTTTAAATTTGAGCCAGCATGGTATATTGTACATTTGAATTTCATGCTTGTGGCTTTGCTTAATGCGCCTTGAACCAAAACCGGCATCTCTTTAAATCTAAATTTGTCCAGTAAAAACCTTGATATTGGGTAAAGCAAGCACATTGATGATCAGGCTCTCTGAGCTATTATATAGTTACCTTTTGTCCTTTACTAACAGCACAACTGATTTCAGTCCTCTATGTGCCTCTTAGGCAGAGATCATCTGCTCTGGGCATATTTTTTTAAAACTCTAAATTATTTTTATTGTATGACTAGTCATTGCAGGAAAAACTTTAGTGAATTGTACCTGCAGTGTTTGGCTTGCATATCTCAGATGCAACCTTCCATCTCAGAAAAGTTTTTAATAATAATATATTTTGAAATATCATAACTGTTAATATATTTTTTAAGGCCAATTACGATATTCAGGTTGTAGAATAGTTGGTCCTAACGTGTATTAAATTCATCTGGGAGATCAAAATAATGCATTAAAAAACTGAAGTATTTTATAACTAGAAAAGAGTACTCCTGATTTTTCCATTGAGCATTTTAAAATGTGCTTCTAAGCTTAAACACTTTGTATGAGGAAAAGTTAGTTCATGTATGTTTTTAATACAGAAGTTACAAAAAGCTGGACTTCAGCAGGTATTAAAATATCCTGGAAATATTACAAATATTATCAGTGTAACCCTAAAGAATTTATAAGTTGTGGGGTTTGGTGTTTTTGTTTTTTTTTTATTCCCCAGTAAAATCTATGCATATACTGTGATACACCTTGTTTTAAAGGTTTTGAATTGGCAGTTTAACTGTTGCCTCTATTTAAGATGAGTTTGAGGTTACGGAAGCAACACTTTCAGGCCGAAGTACGCTGAGAGATGAAAGAGTGATGCACAACCTAGCCTTAAAATGTAAGCCTTGTCCTGCTGCTCAGGTGTTTATCTCTAGGATTGTGCTAGATGTATTACTATATAGCATAGTATCATTTATCCCCAGGAAAAAACTTCCCATGAAAACAGATGGAATATCTTTTTTCATTTAGGTGCAATTATCTTGACACACGAAAGCGGCAACATAATAGCTGTGATATTAGGCACTTATATATCAAAGCCTAATTTTATACAAATTTAGAAAAAAAAATCGAAGCATTTTGATTTGCTAACATAAGATTTCACAGGCTCACGGGGAAATTCAAGACTTTAGTACCTAGATGAGGCAGAGGACAGGAGTGTGTAACAAACAAGGGGGTGAGGTCTGTTCCGTGGTCCTTGTTGGGCGCAGAGCAAGCGAGGGAGGCTTGGGCAGCCCGTGCGGGGATGCAGCACTGACATGTCAAGGGGCTGCTTTTTAAGGAAAGTTTGAAAAATTCTCTGTTAGGTGAAACTGCCATTGTTTAAAACAAACTGCATAAGTCACTTGTAGTTTTACTACTCTTGTGAAAAGAGACTAGTCCAAACTCCTGCCAGTAAAATGTAACAAATCTCATGCTTTATGTTTCTCTATACATTCTGCTGCTAAAGACATAATACTCTGTGCAGCAGCTAAGGCTATATACAGCTCCAAAGATGTTGGGTCCTTATATAAATTTTAAGATTAAAAAAAATTTAAAAATCTTACAAGAACTGGGATAGATACAAAGATGTGGGAAAATGTATGGCTGGGGTTGGCAACTGCATTACCAGAGTCTCTCTTTTTTTTTTTTTTTTCCCCCTCCCTCTCCTCCCCCTTTAGATTGAGATCCTGAAATGAATGAATTTTTAAATAAACCAATTTCTTTAAGTATGGGTCTAACTTTTTTTGCAACTTAGTTTGACCATGAAGTGTGGAGTTGGTTGAGCCACTTTCACTTTAACCTAAGGAGAAGCTGTAAATATTCTGTATCCATAGGAGAAAACCCAACCTCCCCCATACCTGGTCTCAGCCATCAGATAAGGAAAAATACTCAAAAACATTCGGAAACATTGATCATGTTGAAATATCTCTTTTTGAAGCTTTATTTGAAAAATTGCATAAATGTTTTTCTGTTCGATTAGAATTACTGTGAAAGACTAAAGCTGTAATACTAGCATGCTGAACATGTAAAGCGATTCTGTTTCTTCTACGAATGTTTCTTTTTCCTGCTTTGTAAAATAATTTTTTTGTTCAGAATCTTTTTCTAGACATTCCTCTCCTTGACTTTTCTTTCCAGATTTTGTTTCCTATCCTGTTTGCCATGTTTCCCTTCTTACGTGTCAGGAAATTACCCTACCCTTCTCCATTTTGGTAAGATAACAATCTATAAGGAAATCCAAATGCTTTATGCCATACGCATAACCTCTTCTTAACGTCATAAGCGTAATTTTCAGTTGCAGTTATTGATACTAAAATTTTTGGGTTTCAATTTAAAATGCTTTTTTGTTTCTTTGAATGCCTGTTTGCCTTAGCTGTTAAATGAGAATTTTCTTTAAGTATACTTTTCAATTAGGAACTTGTAGAGGTAAAAAAAGCAAACAAACCAGAAGAACTTTACAGTCCAGCTATTGATAAGCCAAACTTAGTGTTTATAGTGAAATGTGTTCAATTCTTACAGCACTTCTGGGGTATGTAGGTTGAGTGGCTTTATCTTTCTGTACACACAAATGATGCAATCATGAAGTCTTTGGGCACTGAATCCTCTAGTGTTGGCTATTTAGTACCATGAATCTTGTAAAATAGGATTTTTGAAAGTTACGTATTAGGCACGTGCTTGATTGTAGCAAATATCTTATTGCGTGGGTGCAAATTTAAATATTCTAAAGCCTGTATCTGTCCCCTAAGTTTTTGGGGTGCAATCTCAGCAAGATGAGTAATAGGAAAAAGGGCTGCTATCTGTTCTTACTTAGCAGATTAATGCGAAGTCTTGTCTTTTCTAAAATAATGGTTATGTTTCACTTCTGTCACGGGTTTTTAAACCCCCCCCAGCCACATGAGATGTTGGAACCATAATTTCTTGACACGCCTTCAGCTTTGCTTCTTTTTTGTGAAGGTTTTTCAAGACAAACTGGTATGAACACACTGAAGCATTCACAACTTCTAACAAAATCTGTCACCTACCTGTACTTCTTAAAGCTCCTAACAGTTCAGTAATGTACAGATCCAGGTTAAGCTTGCAAAAGAGATGTTTCTAATAGTCTGTCCTAAGTAACTGTTCAAGCTTAGCTATCTTTCTAGAAAGAAAAGTGCTTTTGCTCAGCCTTAAAATAATTTTTTGACTCAAATTATCCCCAAATGTATGGTGTTGCTCTTCTGGCATTATGATGGGAATTCCTTTAACACTCACAGGCTGTCTGTAAGAAAGTTAATTGATCGCTTTATTGATTGAAAAGGGTGTAAATTGTGAACTTTCAGTGGGTTTCATCAGTATCTCTATTGGTTTCAGTGGGGCCAAGCTTTCTCCTAAAATAATTAAGAATGCAGTTTAAGAAGAAAAAAGAACAACCCCCTGAAACCCACAGTACAACAAACAAAACCACCACCACCAAACCCACAAACCCTAATCCTCACCAGCCTGTGTTTTCATTTCTTCCCTGTACCAATGCAACAAAATGGAAAACTAAAAAGGAAAATGCAATTACAGTCAGAATTTCCTCTGACTGTAATGTGCTGGTAAAATCGTAATGCTGAGCAATTGTCTCAGGTGTAGCAATTTCCTTTAGAAGCTCTTACAAATAGGAAAAAAAAACCCCTGGCTTTAGTGTCATCCTACCATCTATATTTAAATCATATACAATTCAAGACTGTAGCAGTCTTCATCTTCAAGCCTTGTCAAATACTGTGGGGTTTTTTCTTTCCAGAAGTACATGTTATACTTAATATGTTCTTAATATTCTTAATATTTCTGATGTTTACTTTGTTCATGGAGATAGGGCTGGCATTACACTCATAATAGCAACTCAATTCACAATTCTTATTTATATTTACTGCCAAATGATTTGTCACTTCTGCAGAATGACAAAAGGAGGATTGTTTAAAGGCAAAAATTACTGAGACGGGGGAAAAGACATACATATTTTTTCCTGCTTTCTTACATTTTAGTAATACCTAACAAACATAAATCCTGATTTACATTTTGGCATGGGTTAGTGCTCTGGGATTACGGACAATTGAGTAAAGAACATGAAGATATATCCCTTGGTCACTGTTGCTTGACTTCTAATAAATTAAATATATTATTGGCACAGCTACAACAGAAATACCTTCATAGTTACTTATTTCTCCCTCATCCTCTTTTCCGTCAGCCGCTTGCCATTCATCACTCTTCTGTTTCTTCCTACTTTGTTTTTCTTCCTGGCTTTTTTTAATTGCAGATATGATTACATATTTACAAAGCACTGTCTTTATGTTCTCTTTAATAACATTAAAAAGCAGCAAAACTGATTGGTAACAGATAGTGTTATAAAAGCTTACATCTCAACAAGGCAACAGGTGATGAAGTAAGTAAGTTCAGGGATATCCGAAAGATGTAAATATTTTAAGGACTTCAAGGATAGTAAGCAGAGTAGAAGACATCAAAATCAGTTAAAACATTCAGTGGAAAACTTAGTTCCTACAGGTTTTGACAAAGCATGAGTAAGACTTGGAGTAATCAGATGAGTTTGTCATCCAAGCACTGAATTGGCATGAATGGTCTGGCCCTGTGTTCTTAGGGCTTTTTTCTTGTCTGACCTCTTGCTCTAGCTTGAACAATGTGAAAATAGAAAATGAAAGGGTCATGGCTTCTGTTTGATAAATTCTAATGTCATGCAAAAATCAGAGGTTGCCCCTCCCCCCCCCCAAACAAACCCACCCACAACAACAATCCAAAATCCCCCCCAAAAACCCCAAACCAAACCACAAAACCCCCAAACCTTGATTATTACTTTTGGTGCCGTAGTAAATGCTATGTGGCAATTTAGTTAAACATTTAGAGTCTCTAGAAAAAATCTGATGAATTTATGTTGTAAAATAATTTATAATATCATTAATCTTATGTTGATGCTTAAATAAAAAAACCTGTCTAATTGCGCATCTGTTGGCAGGTAAGTAGTAGTATTATTTTTGTGGAGAAATGGTTAAGAAGTTGAGTTGTTAACTAAGTGAACTACGGATGTTATTAGATTAGATATGATCTGCTCTTCCTGTTAATAGGTTTTTTTCCTAAGGTTGTATCTTCCCATAGGATGTAAAGAATTTCTGCTGATCTAAGAGAGAGTTTACCTAGAGCTATCAGCGTAAGGAGACTAATCAGCAGAGAGAGCTGTATGATTTAATAAAGAATGAGAATGGAGTTTTGAAATATTGTGTTACAGGCTTTATGACATTATGTATTAGACAAAGGACTGCATAGGAAAAAACTACCTTGCACAGAAATATTTGCAGTTAATGTCTTGTTAACTTACTTTCACCAGCCTGTGGACCTGTACTGTACCATGTTGCTTTTATTTTTGTCTTAGTCACTAAACTTGGCTTTTCATGCTTTTCATGCAAGTTTAGTGACAAGAAGATACGCTCTCTTAAATAGTTGAATATGGCACCTCTCAAAAAAACCAGTCATAAATACATTTTTCTCCAGATACTTGTTAAGTCTGTGTTATGCTGCTGTGTTCTATAGCATTTTTTCTGTTCAGAACTTTAATTTAAATGCTAGTTGAGTTAACTCTTAAATTTTTTCAAGGGGAAAATGCAGTTTCCCAGATATGCCAAAGTCATGTAGTTGTTTCATATGGCTCCTGCGTTCTATATGCTGAAAATCTTTGAAACAATAAGAATTCTGATTTCTTTTTTTTTTGTCTTAAAGAAAAAAGTGATAAAAAAGAATGCAGCAAGATCTTCTGGTCTTGATGGTGGTCTGTGTTTTCATCTTTTTCTAGATCTGTTAAGCTTTGATGATGTAATAGCTACCTCAGATAATTTATCGCACCCTACTGCAAACCGACCCAAGATGCCTGGTAGGAGGCTGCCTTCACGTTTCAATAGCAGTAGTCCTGTGAGTACATTTTGTGTGTTTCCCTAGTAGTGAACTAAGAAGTAACTTCCCCGGAAACAAGGTCGCACTGGGAAACGGTCTGATGAACTATTTACCTGAGAGCAAAATGCCAAAGAGGTTCAGTTCCTATAGACTTTGTCTACGGGAATATCCATTCCCAGGAGGGAAGTGTATGTCAGAGAAACAACGCGACTGTGTTGCAGCTGAAGGAGTCTGTCTGTTCTGTGGGGTATTCCTGCAGCAAGTACTCAGCTCTTCTAGCATCACTGATAATTAAAAAGGTGGTGTGTATACACACAACTGTGAAAAGTGTCTTTAGTGCCTTACAGGCCTAACAATATACAGTCTTTGGCCGCAACAAATTTGGAATTTAATGTTGCTGTGATGCAGAACTTGTGATCTCATGTGAGAGATAATCTCATCTATATGAGATTATCAGACCATGAGAGCCAGGTGGTGCAGAGTCCTTGAAATCAAATCATCTTGTTGGATGTTGGGTAGTTCAGTCATGTCAGTTACCATCTGCAGTTACTGCCTACTAATGCTTGTGTTTCACGGAAGCACCTACAGGCCCTCAAAAGCATCAAGGACTTGTTTTGTTAAGTACTGCAGAGATGCTTGAAAATCCTGCCCAAGATTCCTGTGTTTGATTTAAATTCAGCTGAATGAGTGTTGTGGGGAAGGAAAGTTCTGATTGGCAGGGAAAGAAAATTAAGGCAGTCTAGCAAGACAAGTTTGGGTTTGTCTCTGCCCCCCCCCCTTCTTTTTTCTATTGCATCTTTAGAAACATGTGACAGTTCTTTATGTATCTATTTAAATTCTGAAAACCTTTTCATTTTTTATGAATGCTTTAACAGGCAAGTCAAAACGTGAGTCCAGAAAAAAATTTGAAGGTGCAGAAAGAAGGAGAAAGTGCCAAACCAAAGCCAGTTGAAACAAAAAAGGTATGATACCAAGGAGGTCGAGAAGTACCAGGCAGCTGGGTGTTCTGTTCATGTTGCTCATGTTTCCAGTTTAGATTGATGCAACCACCTAAATGCAAATGACTCTATGTAAATGCAAGTAAGCTATGTCATTTAGTATACAGTTCATTTATACTTCAGTATAAAGTTCATCAGTTCTGAGGAGAACCATTCTATCTGGTAGCATAAAACTATGGTATCATTTCCCAAATAAGCTTCGCATCTGCTCAGCCTTTAGTCTCCTGACAGACAGAACAACCGAGCAGATCAGAAAGGTGTGCAAAAGATTGTTTATAATGAACCAATGGATGCCATTAAATCCACCACCACCCCTTTTTTTTTTTTTTTTTTTAAGTGTAGAGAACTGCAGTACAAGCACTTTAAGTGATTACAGGAACCTCAGGGAAATGCTTAATAAAGACCTGTATAAAATAACTGTATCTTATATACTATAGTAGTCCATTTGAACTGGACATTGTTTTTTACCTTTTGGGTAGAAAAATTAAGGAACTTTGTGCACATGTAGCTCCTGTAACAGTGCAACCTGTATGCTGTAAGTGCTCAGTATGCTTTCATTTCTTAGCTTTCTACTGTTACGTATTTTTTCAGTCATCTGCATTCAGTCCACCAATTCCATCTTCATCTCAGAGACCAAGTTCTGTTTCACTCAACTTTTTTCCCGGAGACATCCAACTGAAAGGAGAAGCGGATGATGAAAAAATTTCTGTGGAAGAGCTCAGGACTCAGATTAATGATTTGATGGGGTTTGTAGACGCACTGAAGAAAGAACATGGGTAAATATTTTCCTTCTCAATCTTCAAAGTGATATATAGACATCTTCCAAATGTCTTTAATGCCAAACTTAAAAAACAAAACAGAATTATTCTGCATTATTAATTCAGAACTTCATTCTTTCATTCAACTAGATGTCCTAAATAGGTACAAATTTGATGTCAAGAGTATTTTTGGAATTTACACACATTTTTTCCTTCCTACTTTGCCCTCCTGTGTTCATTACAGATTTTTGAAAATATTTCTTAAACAGTTAGTACTTTCACTGCAAGGAAATTTTTGTGCTGTTTAACATAAGTACCTGTACTGGCCTTGTGTAACTGTGCACAAGTAATTGTAGTATTGCCGTGACTGGTAGTAGGGAAACACGTTACTGAGCTTTTCAAATTGGTGGTCGTGGTGGCTCCATCATGTGTGTGCACGTAGGTAGGGTTGTGTTTGGAGAATGATGCAGAAGGAAAAAAATAATTAGTGTTTGAATAAATGTAGTAAAGACCAATCTGCAGGAAATTTACCTTTTCTGTTTTTATAGTATAGGCATTCGTTTTGGTACTGTTTAAACGATGATCAGTGCTAACCAAACCGGCTTTTAAAGTGACCTCTAGAGAGGTTGTAAAGCATCAGGATCAGTTGGTCTCCAAAGCAAACCAGTAAATTACGAGTTCTGGGGATTAATGAACTAGTTCTTCAGTGACTTGATGATAATTCTTAGCACTTTCTTGCCTGAACATGGTTATGAAATAAAACATGTTTTAGGAACTTGCTGTTCTAAAGAATTTCTGTTCTCTATGTAGAAGTTGCTGGGTTATTTTGGTTTAAATTCAACTCTCCAACTAAAATAAGAGTACAAATTTGTAAGTGGCCTACTTAAAATTGTGATTATAAGGTAAGGGTAGGTGCATAGTGATAGGTAAGAAGTGTTGAGCATTGGTGGAAGCTTGTGGTTCACCAGATTGGAGTACTGGTTCACTAGTGGGCATGTACTTGTACGTAAGTTTTATTTGTACAGTGTAGCATCAGACAGTTGTTATGTGAATTGCTCTTATAAAATTTAAACAAGACCTGTACTTCCTGTTCTCAGTAACATGAAATTTCCCCCTCCCCCTCTAACTTGTATTTCTGATATCTTTACTACTACTAGGAGAGAACTGGAAAAACTAAAGAAGGATTTGGAAGAAGAGAAGCTGTTGCGAAGTAATCTGGAGGTAATATTAGCAATTTTAGGTGGGGGTGAAGTTTAGAACTGTGTAGGCAGTGTTCTGGAATTTGATGCCCCAGGAAAGTCTTAACGAACGTGCTCAACCTTTTTTGTATTGCTGTGTTAGTCTGTGGTTGAACAGATGCCTCACAGGGCAGTTGGATCTATGTAAAAGATTCACAGTTCATCTTAGTTCAGCTTTCTTTATCTAGAAAATTATTTTTAACAGTACATATGGATGTTAGTATGTAAGTTCAGTTTAGTGTTGCTAGATTCTGCTCTTTGCCAGAAATATATCCAACTGGACATGTTCCAAGAGAGAATATTAATACTTTGCTTTTGTAAGACTCGAAGGACAAATTTACTTCATGTAATCAAAAGAAAAACAGGGCAAAAGCAAACTTGCCTAAATTTTTTATGAACTGTTTGAATATTAAGTGGATAATTTGCTGAAAGAACAGAATGCATCTGAAAAATTTCCTTATGAATGAACACTACTTCTCTCAATTTATTGATGAAGAAGGCTACCTGTGTTACAATATGATGCCATTAAGTAGTTAATCAGATGTGCTAATTGTAGAAAATTATTTCAGTCTGGTGCAAAAGGGCATTTTATTTATGAAATAGTACTTCTTATTGACTACAAAGCTAGTTTTGAAACTCGAGAACTTATGTTGAGTCCTCTTTTTAATGCATCTCTAAGGCAATCAATGAAGTTGCCTTAAATATGTGCTGGGAATGAAGAGGAGGTAACTTCCATGTAGCCTCTAAATCTATTTGAAGAAATACAAATTAATCACGGTAGGGTATTTTGCATGAAGGCTGCTTTAGGAAGTTAGTTTGAGGTGATGATGCAGTGTTACACGGGAACATGTCAAGTGATCCCACAACCTGGCTTTGACTGCTTTATTCAGAGTGAATTTCTCCACTAAGATGTACCAGAACTATAAGGAAACTTTTAATGATTTAAAATTCTTGTTTGTTTAGCAACATAGCGATATAAAATCAGCTATTCATAAGGAGCTGTCAAATGCTTCTGTTACGATTTTATTTACTTAAGTGTCTTCGAAATAGAAATCTAATAATTTTGGTGAAAGCTCTGACGACTTCAGACTATTGCTAGTTTAATACTGACTCTTTCTTTTCAAAATGTCTATTTTCCAGCTTGAAATAGAAAAATTGAAGAAAGCAGTGATGTCTACATGAGACAGTTATGGACTCAATGTTTTTAACTTGCCAGGAATTCAAAGTTGAACACAACGAGGAGAACTGACTCTTATTTCATAATAATGGATGCTGGTGTTCTACAGTCTTAAAGAAAAAAAATATAGTTAAAAAAAGAAAAAGGGAATATAGTCTTTTATTCAGAGAGAGAAGAAAACAAAAAAGAATAATGGTGTAATTTTTTTGCCAATATAAAAGAGGCCTTATTTCTTACTGTGCTGGAATTGCAGACCTTATTTTTTGGTTTGCTTGAAAATACTACTGAATCTGTATAGAAAGGAGAGGGAATTCTTAATAGATTTTTATTGAATATCTGTAGCTTAATTTTTAAAGAGATCTATACTATAAATAGGTTGATCTATCTTTACAACTAATCTGTAAAATAGTCTATTGGGAGGGATGGAATAATTGTATCGTAATTGTAGCCACTACTTTTCCCCTACACGCAAAAGGGAATATATGATATTTGTATAATTTTGGCAGTCTTACCCAGGGTTATGCTGTTGTGCCTGTCTGCAGTGAGAATATTAATAATATGCTGTTTATAAGTTGAGTAATGAGATAGGAATTTGTTAATGCAACGAACCAGGTGAAACTCCTATGCATTGTAATAAGAACGAATGATCTAATCTGAGTAGTTTAGCAGAACACTTTGTCACTTGCACTATTGGATTAAAAAGGGATTTGGGACTGAATCATGTAGTTACGACAAAATTAACTTTTAAAACCATAAAATGCAAGTAATACAGAAACAAGGCTAAAATCCAGTCTTAACTCAACCTGTTGTGCCTAAATCATTACAGCATACAGCATGAAAAAAGTGAACCTTCAGTTACATTGTCTGTGCTTCTGTGTATCTAAACTGAAGTCATCAGTCTTTCTAGCGGTTAAATATGCATCTCGATCTGTTTTTACAACGGTCAGATTTTGTTTATAATATGTCTCCAAATAAATCCCTTTGGAATTTTGATATTCTCAAAAGGTCTCAATATTTATATATTTATGCCATAAACTTTATCAGTATATTGTGTACCTCTAAATTTAATAACATCTTTGTATTTTAATGAGTGATTGGAACGGTTACTTTGTCAGCGTTGTGCTGATTTCCAAGACAGCATTTTTCATGTTTTATGGGAAACAGTTGAAATCTTGTGGATTGCCATTATCTTTAACCCCTGAGCTCAACACAGTGCACCAGAAAAATATACAAATAATATGCAAAGTGATGGGAGATAATTATATTTATTGCTGTGTTCATTTGATTAAAGAATTAAAAAGCACACGGCTTTAGAAAGCCAGTCAAACGCGTTACTTGTGTTAGTAATCACCTTATCTCCTTTTGGTCTACTAGAATTTAAATGACAAAAACATGCAAACATAGTTTGGCAACTTCACCAGTAAGAGAAGTAATTAAGTTTCTATTCATGGGAATAGTCGTAAATATAGTAATTATTTAATATGTCACTTGAGCAAGTGACATGGAAGTGTTACTTCTTGAGAGTATACGTTTTCCACAGTGGATGCATCATAAAATACAAACATCAAAAAGTCAACTGGAGGATGTTTGTCAGTTGCTGATTTAAATTGTGCATAAAATTAAATCTACTTTGCAGGTATAAGTTAATATTTGCTCATGAGATTGCTAATAGGCTGATTCAATATTAATGCTTTTAACTTTTAATTGCCTAGATGCATCACAGATGAAGATTTGAGCCAGATCTTTATATTGAGGAATAATTGTAACAGTAATTCTTCTTGTCAGAGAATAAACTCTTGCTTAGAATTCATATCTCTAAGTCAGATGATGAAAAGCAGGAATTGAGCCTAACGGAATAGCTGATTTTGTTATACAAGCTCCTCACTGTGATTAGAGCATGAAACAAATCTTGGAATGGATTGCTCAACAGAAATTGTGTCTGCATGTAAGCGTGTAGCAGACAAACAGAACAAGACAATCAGCTAAAACTACAAATGAAAGATGTTCGTTATTTTAATGGCCTTTGTTCGCTGTAGCAATAAATGACCCAAGTGCAATGACATGATTTAATAAAACCCTCCTTTAAAAGTCGCTGCTATGAGTATTTTTAGCCATAAGGAAGTTGCCCTGATACATGTCTGTCGTCTCTTCAGCTAGTGTTACGGAGTGGAGGGGGAGAGGGTAATGGTTTTGAAGACATTCCACAGTACAAGTTCCTAAAAGCAGTATGCTTCACTGACTTGTTTACCGGTGCTGTAAAATGATGCATGCTATCCAAACTCAACAAATAAAAGAAGTTTAAAAACCTGTTGAAATGTCTGCTCAGTTCTGTTCAGGAATGTTTCGTGTACCATTAAATTCTTTGCAGGAGGAGTTCGGGGAGGTGGGGAGTGAAGTGTATTATTATTTATGTAGTCCCCTATGGGAGGCTTTAGGTTTTAATTTACTCACTGGGACGGTCTGGTTCCTGACTGCCAGGATGGCTTGGGATCCAAACAGGTGGAAAGCTTACTGTTTTTCTTTGCAAGTGTAATAGGGAATCTTAACTTCTCAGTATTTCTTTATCCCCCCCCCCCCCCTTTTTTTCCCCTGTTAGTCCATATTGAACTGACCTTACTGTGCCTCTTCAGAGCATTTTTTTTTAATTATTGTAATTTTTTTTAAGATCCCTGTTGCCACTCAGTAACATGGATAGATGCTGGAATCAGTTCTTAAATATGTAGTGAAGAACTGAAGACTGAGAGTATGATATGTTTAAAAGGCAAACAAAGAACAGACAAACAGAAGGGCATGTTTAAACCACAGTGGTTTCATTCCATTTTCATAACATTCTCTAAAAAGCTTTTGTTTGCATACAAAGTACAGTTTTTGAAACATACAAATTACAGGTCTATTTATGCTTTTATCTTCACAGTGGTTGTTTAAATAAAACATTTTTCATTAATATTGCTTTAGGGGAAAGAAGTTCTATTGAGAAACTTTAATGTAGTGAAAGGTTTAGCTTTGAGTAGTTTAGCAAAGTGCCTGCGAACTTTAATGAATATAAAGTATTTATTTAAAAGTCATAAATGAGCAGAAGTCTGTTAACCCTTTCCAAAGGAAATGGTAAAAACAAGTTTTCACAGCTGCCTTACTTTTGGCTGCTATTAATGTTCTCCGAGATGTTCCTGATGGCTGACAGTTTGCTTTCTCAGAGCGGTGTCAGAGCAGCTGCGCTTGGCAATTGGATTTTGCAAGAGCTGAAAGACGAACCACTCCCTGTGGGTGCCGAGGCACGTACCTCCCGGCTTGAGGAACGCAAACACCTTCGACCAGCTTGTAGAGTGTGAGATTGGTTTTACTGGGTTCGGGGTTTGGAGTACCCTCCTTGCTGCTTGGAAGTCATGGTTTCAGTATCTTTTTAAGGCCCGGGAAGGGCAGATCCCACCTCTTCCTTCTGGGAGGAGGACGTGCGCGTGTCCGTGCGCTGAAGTATGCCAGCCCTTGCGTCCTTCGGAGGACTATTGCTTAGGCTGAGGAGGCGTTTGAGAATCGAGGGGTGTCCAGTCCCGCCATCCTAGTTTGGGGTGGGGTTGGGTCTGTGTAGAAGCAGAACTCCGGGTGCCCAATGAAAAAAGTCTTTAGTGTCCGTTCTTTGACGTGATCTGGTCCGTGGCCCTTTTCTTCTGATTTAAAGGGCTGCGAAGGTGCCACCATTTAATTCATCTCTCTGTATGGAGAGCAAGTCATTTAACCTTCCCAGGCGGGTTGTGTCGTCTGTGTCTAACTGTGCTTGGCTTAGTTCCCACTTGGTACGGATGTGAGGTGCAAGGCTGGCTATGTCAGAGCAGAACAGTAAATAACAGCTACCTTTAGGCTAAAACTGGAGACCTCCTTTGTGGCTGAGGACTGACTGAAGTTGTGGTAGCAGACAAAACAACATTACTTCAGGAAACCCTGTAAGCTCATGACGAACACGTTGCAGGACTGCGGGGGAAAAAATAGTGACCAGAGTTCTTCCAAAGCAGCTCTGTGAGTAGAAAAAGCGTTAGGAATTGCTCTTCTGTTCTGATAAACTACGTGCTGTAATTTACTGGCGGCTGGAAATGCTCAGAAAAGGAGGAATGGAGGTGAGCTGGTATTAAGAGAGCCAACGCTGGTGGCGGCACAATGTTCAGCAGGCAATCTCACCTCATGGTGGGTGCAGCCCATAAAGAAAAGAGAAATACTTGCCTATTGAGCTTTTCAGCTGCAGAAGACATTGTCAATAGCGGCATCTTTGATCTATGAAGCATAATGCATTAACTTGACCAGGGTTTTCATCCTGATTTTATTTTAATTTTTTTTGGGGGGCGGGGGGTCTTTAAAGTCTAGAAGATCTGTTAAGTACAGAAGAGCAGAAGCTGTCTCCTCCATGAGGAGGAAGGGTACAAACCAGGCAGGCGTGATTCATCTCTGTGGACTCCTGGCAAAGGCGGCCATCTGGCAGTTTTGTGGGTGTGTTTGTAACTTGTTTTGTCATTTCGCAGTGCAATACCTATATCATCATCTGCAGGTTCCTCAATGTTAATCCAGTCGGACAAGAAAAGAAGCACGCTGATGCCCGGGGTTATTTCTTCATGGGAAAACTAAATGAATCAGAGCACCCAAGCAAAGCTGGGTGAGACCGTAAGAGTGACACTGGGGCGCGATGGCAGCAGACGAGTGGTTAGACGCTCACCTGTGATGTCTTGAAGATCTGACTCTGTTGCTTTGGCTTACAGCAGAACCCAGGCTCCTGAAAACGGTGAGTGCTCTCACAAAACGACGTTTTGCCAGGACTGCTTGAAAATCATCAGTGGTCTGTGAAATTGGTTCATTCATAATCTAAAATGCACCTACCTGCTTAGGCTGTATTTACTTTGCACTTATTGCTCCAGTTTTATGTTCTCCTTACATCTGGGGAAATAATTAAATATCTTAATTATCCTCTCAGCTTTTTGCTCGTAGTTTTGTAATTGGTCTCTAATCAGTGTTGTCACATTTAAGAAAATCTGAAATTTTCTTACAGCTAAAGTTACTGTAAAGATCACTCTCCTCTCAGAACTTGCTTTTCTTAATTCACATTTTTCAAGTGTGAGCCCTTTAAACATACAACTGATAGTATTCAAGATTTTGTGTGAGCTTTAATTTTTATCCTCAGGTGACCATGCTGAAGACTCTTGAGGCTCCTGCTGCAGCCTTTATAACTCGCCGTGTAACAGTGGCAAGTGATCCATTATGGTGGCTTATGAACCGCTTGGGTTTTAAGCTAGCCACGTAGCCATTCAAGCCCTAAAAATAATAAATTAGGCTCTGTAACAAAGGATTTAATGTTGTTTTTTAAAAACTGTTAAATACATACCAGTGCAAGATTGCGGTGAGTGTTTGAGGAAATATATTTGTCTAGCTAATTATGGCAAGCCCAGTGTAAATTTTTATTTTGTACAGTATGTGCTTGTAATTTTTGTGCAGGATACCTTTCCCCATAAACTTTTAACTGATAGTTTGTCTTCTGGAGTAGTGGAGAGAGGAAAGCTGTGACCCCAGGCGATGGAGAACCCTTTGGCCAGGGACCTTGGCTCCACCAGCCTGGGGCTGTACGTCGTTCCCGTGGTTGTCGCTGCTTGGGCTGAGCCCTCTGGTAGCTGCGACCGCGCGGGGCCCGGCTGCCTTGCCGTGCATCCTGCCGGAAATTAAAAGCAAGAAAGTGCTTGGGGTAGAGGAAGAAGTTTTACAAAAGACATTGATTTTTAAACCAACAGAAGTCGCAGAGTAAGGGCTTTGAATTTAAGGCTGTGATGCAGTAGTCAAAGTATGGATTACTTTTTAAATACATCAGCAGTTCACCTTTTTTTACTGTTTTAAGAGGCTGTTTCCTCTCTGTAACCACTACCTAGCCACTCACTCCTCCCTCTTTCCCTCCTGTGGAGGGCTTTGCTTCTCCTGGGATGCTGTGACCCAATGAAATGAGCTGGAGGAGGAGGATCAGCAGCTGGTGACAACCTCCTGAGTGGGGTGGGAGATACCTGAAGGTATGGCAGCGTCCTCTTGCTAGAAAGTTCCTCCCATGTGAGAGGGTTTTGACAACTCAGCTGCTTGTGTGCCTGTGTCCTGATGGAGCAGAAACCTCTGGAAGAGAGGAGTAACGTGTTTCCAGCTGCTTAAAAAGGGGAGGCATTAATGGCAGTAGATAGTTTGTGATTAGATGTTTATCAACCTCTGTCTAACGTACCATAATTGGATGTTTTGGAGGCAGAGGAATAGCCATATATGCTTTCACGTGGCCTTATGTCAGTATATCCATGGTTTTTCCCTGCAGTGACAGTGACTTGCTGCTGTATTACTTGCTTTGCCCTGAGTTTCTATTGCTGCGTGGTAGTTACCTTGGCACGTTCTTGCAGCGGTGAGGCTGGGTGGTTTCCGTGATGAGTCAAGCAATGCAACTGAGCGAGATCAGTGTTTCGCTGGGAACGTGGGCTGGTGTCTCGGTGAGCCTTACATACCCGGAGCTGTCCCAGATTTCTACCTCACTTAAAGGTAACAGCCCTAGGTGGAGTTACATCAGTGATTACGTACAAAGTGAATATGAATTAATGATGAAACGTGATGAGCTCAAGGATTCCCAGCTGTGAAATGGGATTAGAGCTACGAGCACACAATAAACATTTCATGACTGCAGAAATCGGAAAAGAATTCGGCACAACCCTTGGCCTCAAACCTGTAGGTGTTTCCCAGCCACCTCCCGTTCTTCGGCAATATTGATCCGAGTCTTTTGGTTCACTTCTCCATTTTATTTCTTTGGGAGAGGTAATGTTTGCTAACTTTAAACCCAGAAAATGCTTTTACTAATACCAGTCAAATTCAAGAGGCTGGTGTGAGGCTCTCCTTTAGAGCTGGCTTAGAAATTCAGTGTGTCAATCTAGCTCTTCCCTTTATGATCTTTTCATAATTAAGTAATAAACCTGCGGATCTCAAAATACAGTAAGGGGAAGAAATGCCAGAGATGAAAGGGGCAGCCAGCTGTGTGCCTGGCCCTCTGATGCTGTCGGATGGTGAGAGCTTGGAGTTTCCTGGATGATAAAACGCGTTTCTGCTCCGTCAGCGCAGGACCCCTTCTGTCTCAGCATCCTCTGTCCTGATCAGTGCGTGTCAGGGGGATGTTGGGTGGCTCCTATCAAGGCATGGTGATTTGATGAGCTTTTTCATGCCTGCGTCTCCTGAAATCCAGCAATCGTCCTGCTTTGCCACTTTGCATTTGTTATGTGCTTTAGTGTTTTAGCGCACCGATTTTATGCATTTTATATTTTATTTTATTTTTTTAGTACATGGCTTAAATCTGCATATACATCCGGTGATAGAAGATCAGTGTCTCAATTTTTTTGAATCCAACAGCAACTGTTGCTTTTGTCTTGGACATGTATAGCATCTAATAATCACATTTGACGTAACACATTTTTTTTTTCCTTCATTCCTTTTACCAGGTTATTTTTCTCCAGTAAATATGCCAGTAACAAGTTGCATCCCCAGGATACTGAGCTTTTACCAAGGACCATGGGAAACTTCATGGAGGGAGCAGAGGTCTGAATGCTTCTGCAAAGCAAATAACACTTTATTTCAGCCTGGTCCTTGTTTCTCAGATTTTGACACCCGAGCCCCGAGGGCCCGAGTTTCCTCCCTCACGTGGCAGGTCTCATCAGGAACCACCTGAGGAGAGAGAGTAGCAGTGTTAAACCCAGAGGAGACAAGGCTGGCTTAAATCTCTTCAAAAGCAACCCACAGACTGAGCTGCTTTAGTACGTTCTCCACCTTGCACATTATTAATGCAGTAACTTCCAGTGTTGGACAGATTTTTATTTTATTTTTTTTTTAAGAAAAGATTCACAAATCTTTCCCAGTAAAAAACTTAATAAACAATAAATGTCTGAAAATCACCTTGCAAACCCAGGTTTAGCTGCTTTCTTACTAACAACCGGACAGTGTTCAAATGTGAAAACAGATGTGTAAACTTCTTTAACATACCTTTTTTCCAGGAGGAAAGCAGTAAATGCGAGGCCATGGATGTGAGAGTAGCCCACTGCCTGCTCCTTTGGACTGTGCACTTCTTCTCAGCCGCACCATGCACCGCTCTCAGGGTAGGTGTCACTAGACCAGGTTGCCCAAAGCCCCATCCAGCCTGGCCTTGAACACTGCCAGGGATGGGGCATCCACAGTTTCTCTGGGCAACCTGTGCCAGGGCCTCAGCACCCTCACGGGGAAGAATTTCTTCCTAACATCTCATCTAAATCGACCCTCTTTCAGTTTAAAGCCATTCCCCCTTGTCCTATCATTCCATGCCCTTGTGAAAAGTCCCTCTCCAGATTTCCTGTAGCCCCTTTAGGTACTGGAAGGTGCTATAAGGTCTCCCTGGAGCCTTCTCTTCTCCAGGTTGAACAATCCCAACTCTCTCAGCCTGTCTATCTTAAAGCAAAAGTCATACAGGTCGCATGTTCTCATTAACAAGTCACATATTCTCATCAACATGAGAAATACTGGAGACCTTAAGCCTGATGCAGGCTCTTTGACAGGAAGAACTGCTGGAGGCATGTGCAATCCTGACCACTATCTCAGTGTGTCACTTCAGTGGAAGGGTGCAACTGAAATCTTAATACATAGAGACAAACTGTTAGTAGAAAGTTCTAAACTCACCTGTATAAGCAAGGGGCCATGAGCTCTGCATTCTGGACCTTGAAAAGGCTTCTGGACGTCAAAAGGACTATTTTGCCCTTGAAATCACCTTTCTGGTTTGTGCCATGGAGTCATCTTTTACTTACTTATTTTAACAATCCACTTATTATTTTTCAGGTTCTCAGTAAGGAATCAAAGACTGGTAATCAGCAAGGTACAGTGAATAGCTATGTGTCTCTGTTAATTCTTTCTGAGATGTTGTCGATACTTTAGAACCATGATACCTCATGGACCATGGTATGCTGTCTTGCACCTTATAATAATACCTGCTTGCTTTGTTTTTCAGATGGCTGTATAAATCTCATTCCCTGCAAAGATAACGGAGCTATTTGTATCCAGCCTTGTTTTCCCTCCTTCCACGGGGAGACAAGCTTTGTCTGTAAAGACAGAAAGTGGCAAATGTCGACAGACGCCTGTGCAAACCTGGATGTTCAGTCGCTTTTTCAGGTGAAGTAACCGTTATGGATCTACTTTGGCCTATGCTCGTAATTTCTTGCAGAGACAGCTCCTCCTTCCACACACTTTCATTCTTGAGTAAAGAGAAGAAGGTGGGATCTTAAAACACAGATTAATTTGATAACAGACTTTGACTTCATGTTAAATCAAGTGATGGGAAATAAATTTGGGAAATTCCTTTGTGGAAACATAATTCCGAAATGAAGTTGCCTTGATCACTTGGCTAATGTTCCTCATGCGGATCTAAACCAAGACGATACACTAGGATGAACCTGAGAAAAGAGCAACACCAATATCTGTAATAATCAGATGATTCATGGTAAATTCTCCCCAACTACAAAATAAAGAACTTTATTCAAGTCACTTCAAGAATAAGGCACTGCATTTAGTTCTTGCTCGTTCCTTCATGTGTGTTGTACTAGCAAGGCATTCTTCTCAGGTGAGCTTTGGCCCTTGGTTTCCGGCCATCCGGCACATTCATTGCACACCCCAGGACTGTACCTCTTGCCTGGTTGTAGCTGTAGCTTCGTTTTCATTCTGTTCACTAATTTTCTCAAATTTATTCTCCTGCCTCCAGAGGATTTCTGAACGTGAACTCCTTCCAAGCTCTGGAGGACATGTGAGTGTTGCTGGAGGACACCTTCCTTTTGTAGGCAAAGGAAAGCCTGTGCATGGGAAACCTGGAGATGGAGCAAAATATTTTGGTGCTGATGACCATGGGAATAGTAACTGCCAAGCTGACTTTTCATGCATCATCCCAGATATCCTTTCTTCACCAGCCATTCCAGGAAACATCGCTGATATAGTGGAATTGCTAAAGAAGATTTCCCTGCTGTTATCAGAGAATGTGAATAGAGAAAAAATGCAGGTATTTACTTCTCTGGGCGTCAAGAGGTGTTTCTGAGCTTGCCAGAGCATCCATACAGTGTTTTGTCCTTATAGCCACTCTTCAATGACGTGGTGGCTGCAAGTCACGTGGAGATGACCTGGAAAGAGTTTCCAGAGAGGGCCATATTTTGTTGTCCAAGGCTGTTTGACCTATTCATGTCTAGTGAAAATACTTTGTGGAGTATTTCTTTAAAAGGAAAAGTTGTCAGGAACTGCTCTTCAGGAGAGCAGTACAAGGAAGAATTAATTTTTAAAGTATGACACCATAGGGAAGGCAGCCTTAGAGATGCTGACCCACAGCTGTGTTGTCATGCGTTGCACAATGGAAACTGAAATCTTTCCCTGATGAGCTCAGAAATCAGAAATGTGGGGAAAGAAACGTAGGGAGGGTGATGCAAGCAGACCTGCATAGTGGGCCAGTGTTTGGAATAGAACTTAAGTGTCCTGATTTTTGCTTCATATTTACTTCTCCAAACATCTTTTGAGCTATGATATGAAGAGGATAGGACAATTCTGGTAGTGACCATGCCAGTGAGACATTTGGTTTTGACTGGGATGGATCATGGGAACCTGTCCACTGTCAAAGAAGAATATTCCCTTTACAGAAATCACTCTTGAATTAAATGAGTCTTTCTGGAGGTTCTGCTGAATAATAGTTGGTTTCTTTTAACATAAAAAATAACTCTTGTTTTTCTTGTTTCAGAGTTATAGCAGGATAGCAAACCATATCCTGAACAGCTCCATCATTTCCAACTGGGCTTTTGTCAGGGACAGAAATGCTGGTTCAATATTACTGGACTCGGTAAATTTATTTGCTGGGAAACTTCTTCTAAGAAATGGGTCGGAAAGCATACAGGAACACTTCATCTCTACAAAAGGCTACAGCATACATAAAAATACTTCAGGGAAAAGCTTTGATTTTTTGATGCAGTTCAATAACACAGGCAATATCACTGGGCATGTGGTCATTCCAGAAGAAGAGCTTTCGAAGTTACCCAAGACTTCCAAAGCCATCAGCATTGCATTTCCAACACTTGGAGCCATTATAGAAACCAACCGGTTGGACCCTGTTTTTGTGAATGGAATGGTTTTATCAGTGTCTCTGCCAGAAGAGATTGGTCATGTTTTGCTCACCTTCGAAAAGATGAATAAACTGGAGAACGTCAAGGCTCAGTGTGTTGGCTGGCACTCTACTGAAAGGAGATGGGATAACAGGGCATGCACATTGAAGTCGGACAACATCAGTAGTGTTGTTTGCATCTGCAAGCATCACCATCGGACATTCAAATCATTCTCCATTTTGATGTCACCCACTATGCTGAGAAATGCAGTGCTGGATTACATTACACGTGTAGGGCTAGGCCTTTCCATTTTCAGCTTGGTCCTCTGCCTTATTATTGAGACTGTTGTCTGGCATCACGTTACAAAAACTGAAATAACCTACATGCGCCATTTTTGTCTGGTCAACATTGCTACATCGCTTCTTGTGGCTGACGTTTTGTTCATCTTGGCAGCTATTGTGCACAATACAGCCCTAAACCACCAGCTGTGTGTAGCAGCCACTTTTTTCCTTCACTTTTTCTATCTTGCCTTGTTTTTTTGGATGTTTTCCCTGGGCCTCTTGATTCTCTATGGATTATTATTAATTTTTTTTAAGATAACAAGATCTACATTCATAGCTACAGCATTCTCTATTGGATATGGATGTCCCTTGGTCATATCTATCCTCACTGTTGCTATTACTGAACCCCAAAATGGGTACTTAAGGAGTGGAGCCTGTTGGCTCAATTGGTATGAGACAAAAGCCCTTTTGGCCTTTGTTGTACCCGCTCTGAGCATCATTGTTGTGAACGTGGTGGTGGTGGTAGTGGTTGTGGTGAAGACTGGGAGATCCTCTGTTGGAGAAGGCTGCAAGTCACAAGATTTGAGCAACATGATCCGCATTAGCAAAAACATCGCACTTCTGACACCTCTTCTGGGTCTCACCTGGGGGTTTGGATTAGCAACGGTTGTCGACAGTCGCTCTCTGGCGTTCCATGTTACGTTTGCACTACTGAACGCCTTCCAGGTAAACTCTGCGAGACTGGGAATAGCGTGCGCTCAGACTTTGAGCTTGGGAAAAGGTAGCAGATCTAAGAGGGGCTGGCAGCACGCGTAGTGTGTGGAAAAATGGGACCTAAGCTTTCCTTTTGACTCAACTATTTTACGTGGTATGTGCACTAGGCATCCTGCATTGATATAGTAAATGCAGATGGATAATGGACAATCTAGGTGGTGTAAAGTGTGATAAAGAATTAAGATGATGAATTCACGTTAAACATAAAATGCACTAGTTAATCTCCAGTAACTGCAAAGATGTCTCATCATTATCGATTAACAAATATGCAGAAAATTCTCACTTCCCATTGAAGATGGTTTTGTTTAACTCGTCGGTATAAACATCCAACGTTACCTGCCATGCTGTTGTACACCCAGTCTGCCTTAGCTCTTCTTGGCTAAGACTGCTGCTGAGTGGGTTGAGAAAGTCCAGGTATGTAACCCATCCGTCCAGTTCATAATGTGAATTAAGATGGGTTATATATCTGTTCTTGACATTCCCAGAGAGCCTGTGTGACCTGGGTGGATAACCTCGTTGTGCGCATTGCTGTTATCTGAGTTGTAAGTGATGAGATCTAGTACACTGACAAAAATGTTATTTTATCTATCCTTAAGGAAATAGCATCTAGATACATTTAAGAAATGTGGTTATGCTGATTTTGTTAACTGGTTTTGCAATTTTTTTTTAAGGGGTTCTTCATCCTGTTGTTTGGGACACTTCTGGACAGAAAGGTACTTGAGTCACTTCAGCACTTTGTTCTGGATTATGTGAACATTTTCTGCTCTCTGCAAAACTGTTCTCTTTAACATTTTTTCATTTATTTTTTTTTTTTTTAATCTACAGACGAGGGAAGCATTAAGAATGAACTGCCTTTCATCAAAGCAGAGGTGTAGTCTAGCAAAGGTAAAGAATTTTTTTTTCCCTTAATTTACCAACTCTAAACACCTTCTTATTTGTACATGGAAAGAATGGAACCATCCACTAAATCCTACCTAGTTTAACATTTTTCTAAGGCAAGTGCTTGCTGAAGACCATACAGGTATCTTAAAAGTACGTTGAGGATATTAAGCTTCTAAATATTAGAAGTGGCAATCCATACATTTTCATAACCTCTACATAACCTACTGCTATTTTTACAAAATTAAAAATGGTATTTTATCCTAATCTCTTCAACTGTAGCTATCAAAGCCCTTTAGATAGAGAATGCCTATGACATTTTCCCCATCTGTAAAATAGAACTACTTTAAGGTTACTGACTAAGTAAGGAATGGAATTAAGAGTCCAAAATCCCAATGTAATGACCTGTTCGCTGCCTTCCCAAAAATACGGATCTGTATGACAGCAGGGCTGCTGTAGGACATCAGAGGATGATTCTGCTTCTAGCTGCACATCAGCTCAGGATGGAAACCACTCAGAGCCCAGCCAGTACATTCGGTGCTAATCAATGGTGGGTACTTGTAAGAGCTCGAGTGGTTTTCTTAAATATCGGGGTAATTCATTAAAGGGAAATGTTTAAACCTTAAGGAAACAACTGTTTCAGCAGCTTCGTAGGAAAATGTTGGCAGAATTGATGTGTTGACATCGCTGAGTTAGCGTTTCCTACCTCTGCTGGAAAACTTTTGTCTCTGTTAGATTTCTTTTGCCACCAGGGCTTTAATGCTTTCATGCAGTATTTTAAAAGGGAATTCCCTCTAGCTGTCTCACAAGAATCATCTGCAGTGCTCCTGCTATCCCCCAAAAGGAACTGTGTCACTTCTGTTTGCACTTTGGAAAAATAAAGTTATTTCCTTGCTTTTCTACAGTCTATTAACCAGTCTTGATTCTAGTATTGAAAGCTGCAGAGTCTTTCAGTGACAATGTGTCCAAACGTACTTGGTTTATAACAGAAAAATAGAGGGGTTAAGGAAACTACACCTCCCTTTGGCTAGCAGCATTGCCTGCTGTGCTTTGGGTCATTTGGTGCAAGAGGGGCTGCATGTTTGTGCAACTTCTGACTCCTCCGCATCCTTCCTCCCCAATTCAGTCTCCGGTTGCATCCAGCACCGCTGTTACGTGCAAAGTTTAAATGCAATGCAGAAGGTCCTCTTTAAAAAACAAATGAATGAACGAAAAAACCAAATAACAAAACAAACCCCCAAACTCAATAACAAACAAAAAGACCAACCCCCAAACTTCTGCTAAAATTAACTGTTTCCTATCTAACAGAGGGGAAAAAGAGAAAGGAACTGCTTGAGACTGCTCCAAATTTAATAAACTGAGATTACAATTCCTGCTTTTGCAGATCCAGGATCCAATTAACAGTGCAGATGTGAAACCTCTTATCAAGCTTTAGGTTAGGATTGAAAGTTAAAATTCTCTCAAGTCACCACCAATACAATATTCTGGAAACAGCAGGTGGAAATTTCACTAATCTCATGACTCAGCAACATTTGCTAAATGTATTAAGTCATTTCACTGGGCAAAACTTGATGTGGAAACCGTGGCTGCATGTGCCTAAGAACTTGGGTTGATGTTGTCTCTCACCTGGGGGGAAGAGACCACACGTAGGTGTTTACCATTGCGTAACAGACAGGGGAAAATGTTAGTCATCCACTTTTGTAAACTTGGGTGCAAGTATTGAATTTGACTCATGAGACCTGGAAAAATTTGTCATGCCTGAAATAATTGTTAAAATACTAATAATTAAAAAATAATCTTCTTTCGGAGAGCTTCAGAATGGGACTGTGTATCTGGGGGTTTAACAGTGAATATGTACAACATTTAGAAGAGTTATGCAGACTCTTGCTTCAGGTCTCCTCATTTCTCCAGACTCATAAGAGCCTTTCTTCTGGGTCAGATTTTAAGATGACCATCTTGTGGCATTTTTCACAGGACTCTGAGGCACCTCCCGTTTGAAACAGAACCTCCACCTACATGGATGCTATATCTAATCTGACCTGCTGATTTCTTTTCTCCTAGCCCTAGCAGTGGACAGTTGGCTTCAGTGGATCTGACCAGTGAGAGGAAAAGGAGCACTTCTTGCACAGAAATCCTGGTTTGAGATGAGCCCAAGTGGCTGACCAGCTCGGAGCATGGACAGCGCTGTCTGGGAGCACGACCACGGGAAGCATCGTGAAAACCAGAAGAGAAAAGGCCCTGAACCTGCTGTCAGGAGCAGGAAACTAACAGTGTTGCTGCAGCCCTTGGAGGAAACACACTGATACATAAAGGTTGTTTCTTACCTTTGTGAAAACTGCTAGGAGGAGAGTTTGTCCTCGTTTGCCATTTCAGTGCTTCAGTTTCTTTCTTTTTTTTTGTTCATGTCAGTGCAATAAGGAGCTGTACAGCATGTGGAGCTATTCTCAAATGATTTAATTTTAATGTGATGTACAAATGTTGAGTGTTATCTAGCTGATTTTGGCTGTCTTTGATTAAAAGTGGCTCTGTTAGGTGGCACTGTATTCATCATTTGCATCTGTCCTCCCAGACTGATGGACAACATAACTCTATTTCTGCATTACAGCTGTTCTCTCCATCTCAGTATTTGTTCTCTCCATCTCAGTACTCGTGTGTTAGAGGAATTGTACAAAGCCCTTTTTTGGTCTATCAGGACAGAATTTTTATTCTTTTTCCAGTCCTGCAGGATAATGACAGAGATAAACAAGAAAGAGCACTCTGTAAATAGTTTCCCTCTTTAGATGTGGGAAAACAAGCTCTGAATATGCTTCGGAGCTGAGTCAAGTGGATGGAGATCTCCCGTGTCCCATGGAATGTGCTAACAAAGGAAATGGTTTGTCCATGTGAGACGGTGCATCTGGTTTCATTAGAAAATCAATCCTTGGTCTGAGAAACCCTTTGTAATGAAAGCTTTGATAAAAATGTTATTGTCTCTTGCCAGGGCAAATCAACGCTTTCAAATGGAAATAAAATTGAAATTTTGTCTTTGTTTCTAATAAAGTGGTCCTTAACCTCCTCTACCAAAAGCAGCAGTTAAATGCCCTTCAAAATTATCTGGTATTACTCCAGTCAGAAATCACTCATCCCCCTGTGGCTTCACATACATTTGAAATACAGAAGATTTAATCAAAATAATATTGGTTTATGTCATCAGCACCCCTTGACTGAAGAGGGAGAAAGGAACAGGCAGATGAACTGTGGGATGTGGGACATGTGATTCGTACTGTGGAAAACCCCCCAGCCGCTTGTCTCGGGGGCAGAAGCTGGGGGTCTGGAGAGGGCGCAGAGCCCTGCCCTGGGACGCGAGGCAGTTCTTGTCCCCAGGACTCTGTAGTTGGAGAGCGTTGATTAAATAGAGATAAAATTGGGCTTATGTGCTGCTGTAACATAAATTTAAAAAGACCATTACCCCAAAGATTGCTCTTTAGTGTCAAGCAGCATCTTCTGTGCATTACCTTCTCCTCTCCTTGAAGCAGCTGGAGGGCTTTTTTTTTTCCTCCTCCCCTGCCCTTAAGTTACCTGTATCTTGGAGTTGTCTTTGTTAAAGCTTTTTCAGCATCAGTAGCATCTCCTCTAAGTCCCTTTATGGCCTTTTTTAATGTATTATGAGAACTAGGTGCCTCTTATGCTTGAGGGATTTATTTCATTGTGGTAGTGTTGTACACCTGATTTATGAATCCGCCACTGTATTTTAAAGAATGGTTCAAAGACTGACGCAGGATGGGTAGCGTTAGGTGAAGGTGCTGGTCAGTGTTCAGCGTGTGTCCTTTGCAGCCATGAACCCTTGTACAGGTACCTCTGTCACCCCTGAAGGAAGGGGACCACGTTGTGCAGTTTGCAGCGTGGAGAAAACGACTGCTTTGCACCTGAATTTTCCGCAATGTATTTACGAAGACCTCCCTTTCCCAGCACTCTTCTGCTTGGGATGGCATTGAACTCAGCTGGGATTTTTTTTTTTTTTTGTTTTGCTGTTAACAGTGAAATTTCGTTAATGAAATGTTGTGATTTTTTTTTTTTTATAGCATCTGAAATTTTAAGAGAACCAGCTTCAACTTAGCACCTTACCCTTCTCGTGTGTGTGCGCACGTGTGCCTGTGAAACCGCAGTCCGTTACAACTACGGATTTATAGAAAGTATTGGATGAGGCTTTCTGGATTATACAGACACACACACCCCCCAAACTCCCAGGAAATTCAGCAGGAGTCTTGCCCAGGCAACAGCACTGCAAAAGGAATCTGTTTCATCTGCAGTTTGCTGAGAAAAGTATCTAAGCCATTTATCAAAGGGTGTTTGAAGTACGGTGCTTATTTTCAGAAGCTGGCACACAGCGGAGTATTTTTACCCTGTGTTTCAAGATCATTTACCTATTTAAAAATAACTGGCGTCTTACAGAGAACCAGCTAATGGTACAGGATGAAGATGAGCACTGAAGTTTTATTTTTAATACCCCCAAATTAAACTGACCAGGAGCATTTAGTGAATAAACATATTTGCGAGGTGAAAGCCGTAGCTGTCCTCTGCGGGTTGTGAGCCGGGTATCTCTTTAAATGCCGTGGGCTGATGGCCCAGCTCTAATTGCAGCTGTCAGGTGGGAAATACGAAAATCGCTAGAGTTGGGATTCTGCCAGTTTCCCAAATTATCAGTGTTTCAACACTGACATTATTAAGATGTTGCACAGGTCAGATGTGCAGGAGCTTGTTTTGGAGCCGTTCCACCCTGCCGGCCAAAGTGGTCAGACTTGAAAACCCCACGTGCTGTTCTTCACAAGGTGTCACAATTAATGGGACAACTCTATTTATTTATTTGTTTTTTTCTCCATAGATTTACAGCATTGGTTGTGTGGCCAAGCACAGAGAGAGGTCAGAGCTCCTTGGCCAGGCAGGTAAAACTGAATTTTCTTGGCTCAAGGTTGACACCAAAACTAGTTCTTGGGCAGAACATTAATTTACCTCAAATACCTCAAGTTTTACCTTGCCTTTCCAGAGGCAGGCAATTTTTCCCCCTCTTTTTCATCTAGCACAGGCACCTCATTCATGGTTGGTGAATCAAAGGAGAGGAAGATGCTAAACCAGAGTCTTGGCAGGCTGTTAACAAGGCTGCCGGGCTGCCCCATAAAATGTGCTTATGGTAGATGCTCGGCGCTGCTAGCTGCAGGCATGCTTCCACCGCTGCCCGCGGCTCCGAGAATCAGTGGGTGCTTCACCCGTGGTCCTTCACGAAGGCATTGCATGGCTCTGGGTCTGGCTCGCTGGCTTGCCTTGCTGAGAATTGTCGTGATGCCCTGTGGTCGGTCTGTGTGGCTTTAGGCATTAACGGTATGTGTTGCTAAACGAGGAGAATTTGTAGGGAAATGTCCCTCCCGGGGTGTTCCCCCAGAGCACTGCCTCCTTCTCTGGCTCCAGTTTCCATGTTTTTGTTTATGCTAATAGCACTTTGTGAGTATATTTGCAGCATGTCTGTGAATGTGACCAGGTCAAAATTATAAACCCAACAGTCTTCCCCTCCCTGGCCCCGAGGTCAGATGTCCCATTTGTGTCCTGTAGGTAGAGTGATGCTGATGACTTAGTTTACGATTTCTAACATATTCTGCACTATAAAGCAGATAATTTTGTTTTCATTCTCCCAAGTGGGATACAATCAATATCAAATGCTGTTAACTTTTCTGTTATCTTTTGAGGTAATCAAATCTTTCCATGGTTTTCCTCTGAACATTGTAGTTGAAGGTGTTTGTCTTGAACTGCTTCCGTCTGGATGTAACAGAGAAACTTTTCTAATGGTGCAAAGTTTGTAAATTTGTTTACGTGCAAACTACATTTCAGGTGAAATTTGGTCGGCCATTAAGTGCCTTTGGGCCCTCAGGTTCCCATTGCATCTGAAACCCAGCCTGAATTTAGTTACACCTTGAGGCTAGTTCAAACTGTGGGAAAAGGTGCATGCCTCTTCTGATTTTACAAAAATAGTTAATCTGTCATTAGTTACTGCAGCCACGTGCTAAGGTCGTTCTTTTTCACAACTGGAAAAAAAGTCATCTTTGGTCAATTTATTTACTTAACTGTAGCCAGTAAATGGAATTGCATTTCTCTTTGTTCAGTGGTGCTAAATTTGAAAAGTCAGGTGCTCTCCGGCTTGCATTAAGCACAAGTGTTTACTTATAGCCCTTCAACCCATGTGAAAGATGCAGAAGTGCCCTTTGGGTACCTTTCTTTCCAGTAATAAATCATCTGTTTGGGTTGTTTGAAGACTAAATGTTGAGCAATGGATTGATTAGAAAGATCATTCTGACCCTTGAGGAGTGCAAGTCAAATTTTATAATTTACTACTTACGCTGCAGGGTCCCTGGTCAGGGAACAATTACAATTGACTATTACAATTACTGGGCTATTGGAAGATCCTGCTATATTTAACTTAATATGTCCGGTTTCAAATACCCTTCCTTAAGAAGGACAGGTTAGTAGTGGAACAAAGTATTTTGAGAAGCAGTGGGTTTTCCTTTCTCTGGTGTTGCTAAACCAGGCTTTCAGTAAACAGTAATTGTTGGGATCTGTGCAGTGGTGTGAAAGCACTTCTCCAGCCTGTGAAACAATCCCTTCTGGCCTTAACACTCGATAACTCTCCCAGGCCTTTCTTTCCATTGCAGCATTGTTATCAGTAGCCAAATGTGATCTTCTGGTGTTATAGGTGGCCATCCTTGGGCAGAGCTCTCTGGTTTTGATGGGTCTTAGATGACAATTGTAAGGAAAAGGAAGGTGGGGTGACTGTATCAGTATACTTGCACCTGTGCCGACCCTCTTAAACCCTGCTATTCATTGGTAGTATCTTTGACCCCCTTTGGAAGAGTGTTTTTCTTCCAGAAACACTCCGTTGATGTCAGTAGTTAATTCTGACCTCCTGTGGCACAAGAGAGTGGAGCTGGACCTGAGGTACCACTCGCCTTGTTTAAATCACATCAGATCCATCACACTGCTGTGTCTGTCTCTGAGCAATCACTGTTTCCACAGTAAAGGACCCATTTTTTTCTGGGTAATGGCAGTTACTCATGCGAACTTTGTTCCTGTTGTGGTGTAGCTGAAAATCTCCCATATTGCTGGGAAGGTTGGCTGGGGAGCTTGGAGGCAGCCTGGATTTTTTGCCTAGCTTCTGCAATATTACAAAATGTTATCTTAGTCTCTGCTTGCTGCAGAGACCCCAAGGTATTCATCTAGCCAGCTGGAGAGGTACAGCAGAAATCCTCTCTTTATCTCCTGTACTTCAAATATAGGTGCTGCTGGGCATACTGGGAATAGGGCAGTTGAATAAAGGATTTTTCGACCTTTTTATCAATAAGCTGTAAAACTACTAACATATAATGTGTGTCAGGATCTGCCAAAAGATCTATTGAAGACAAGACTTGAAGGCTGACTTTGAAGTGTGCTGCTTTTTACTGCTGTAAAATTCCCACTAACTCAAAAATGAACTGCCAAGAAATAAGTGTCAGAAAAATGCTCACTGATGATATTTGTTTAAGCTTTTCTTTTTTAGGTTAAAAGAAACTGTTGAGAATTAACTAGAGCCTTCTCTCAGATATGATCAAACCACCTTTCAACCTTCTTTTGGGCAAGCTAGATAGATTGACCTGTCTTTGTTCTTTCAGAAGAGGAGTTGTAGTATTGAATTTGTATTGATTTCCATTTTTGCTAGCAGACAGAAGAATTAATTTAGTACACAAATGCGTCTTGGACATGAGCTCACAATGTGCGCTTGCAGCCCAGAAAGCCAACCGTATCCTGGGCTGCATCAAAAGCAGCGTGGCCAGCAGGCCAAGGGAGGTGATCCTGCCCCTCTACTCTGCTCTGGTGAGACCCCCCCTGCAGTACTGCGTCCAGCTCTGGGGGCCCCAGTACAAGACAGACATTGAGCTGCTGGAGAGAGTCCAGAGGAGGCCACAAAGCTGATCAGAGGGCTGGAGCACCTCTCCTATGAGGACAGTTGGGGTTGTTGAGCCTGGAGAATAGAAGGCTCTGGGGACACCTTAGAGCAGCCTTCCAGTACCTAAAGGGGGATAATAAGAAAGATGGGGAAAGGCTTTTTAGCAGGGCCTGCTGTGGTAGGACAAGGGGTAATGAGTTTAAACTAAAAGAGAGCAGATTTAGACTAGACATAAGGAAGCAATTTTTTTTACAATGAGGGTGGTGAAACACTGGAACAGTTGTCCAGAGAGGTGGTAGATGCCCCATCCCTGGAATCATTCAAGGTCAGACTGGACAGAGCTCTGAGCAACCTAATTTAGTTAAAGATGTCCCTGCTCATTGCAGGGGAAGTTGGACTAAATGACCTTTAAAGGTTCCTTCCAACCCAAACTATTCTAGGATTCTATGATCCTTCAGGTTACAAGCTGTGTTAAACTAACAGGAATTTGGGTCTTTTCCTTTAATGAATGTTTGTGAAAACCCACAAGAAAAAAAGGAGAGTCAAGACAAAATTTTTGGTTACTGAGACTGAAGCTGCAAATACAGGAATGAAATTCATAAAGATTAGTGGCTGACATCTGAAACAGCTACAAGACAACTCAATCGCAATGTTGACAAAGAAAAAAAGCTACAAATCTTTAGGTTGACTGGCTCATGGGAGGCTTTGTGCTTCAGCAACCAGAGCTTGAAACCCATCTGGTGTGATAGCCAGACTGCAGCTGGATGCAGGGTTTTGGCCATCAGGCTACTTCAAGAGAGTATGTGGTGTTGTGTGTCTCCCTGTTGGGGCACATTGTGTCGTGTGTCTCCTCTTGGGTTGGTCACCTCTAACTTACACCAGACCCATTTCATGGCAAGGCCCATGTGATGCGATGGTGCAAAGTGGGAGCATGCTGTGTGGCAGAGGTGAGAGGACCATTATCTGGTACTATCACGGAGACCTTTGCATGGGGCAGCTTTGTCCCAGAGCAGTTGGGACATCTGCAGGTTTGGTGTGTGGTGATGGGAGATAGCAGATGCCTGAAGCTGAAAGCAGAGGGTGATGCAGAAGGTGATGTGATGTCCAAAGAGTGCTGTCCCAGGTAATCTGGAGCTCTGCAGCAGAAGGCAGCCTCTCTGTAGGACACTTTGCTATGGGCGGTTCACGGGGAATAAGTACACAAAATGGGATGCTCCTGATGAATGTCTGACTCCTTTCTAAAGGAATACTTCCATTTTTGCTGGTAACAACCCTAAAATACTTAAATTATAGAGCTGTATAAATAGCTGGCTTGTGTTCCTGATCACTTGAGCTCCTACAAGGTTCTTAAAAACAAACTTGCTTTATGGAAATGGAAGTTTAGAGCTAGAGGGGAGACAGGAGATTGGCTGTGTGAGAAACACTGTTGTTGCTTCCAGCTCTTCTATGAATACTAGTTTGCAGGGAGGTGAGAAATATAAAAGGAAGCTGTGTAAGCCAAATGAGCATGACTTTCAGCTAAAATATGGCTAAAATATAATTGATCTGATGACAGAATAGTCACCTCTGTGCAGAGATTAGATTAACTGGTGTTGGTCAGTCCTAGTTTCTTCTAGTGTGTAAATTTTCCTAGGGGGAACCTCAAGAAGTGAGGCGGATGTAAGCCTTACTGTCCTTTTCTAAAATCAGTATGGATAATTGTATCCAAGAATAGCTCTAAGGCTGGCATCCTCTGTGGAGGAGATGTGTGGGCAGTCCGAGTGCATAATTAATGCTGGATATATTGCACTGTGGGCACCAGCCCTGAAGCAGAAATGGTCACAGGCAGAGAGGCTGAAAACTCAGTGTCTGTTCTTTAAAGAGAGGAAAAAAAAAAAAAGTTTGCCATGGAGAAAGTCTGACACTGGTTTGCATCTTCGGTCCTGCTGCGTAGCAACCTGGTCAGGATGCAGTTGTTCGGAAGGAAGACAAAATGTTTTACTGCTTGTGTGGCTGGTCACGTCAGGCTGAGTGTAATCAGGACTGGGACAATCCACAGCTCATACTAAACCCATTCAGAATCTTAATGCTTTAATTAAACTTATAATTCCTGTAGAATACATTAATACTTTCAAATGTGGATCTACCTAAATGTTTTTTACAGAGACTTACATGTGGTTGTGTGTTTCAACTCCGTTAAAGAAATCCATGCGTGCTATTTATCTTAGTGAAACTTTTCGATAACTTGATTTTCCTAAAAGTTGACCAGTCCAATAATTTATGTGGATGATTACTTACGGCATTAGGACTCTAACCTTGGATTTTATTTCTTGAAGGTCTTCACACTGGTAGCCGTATTCTTTGACCTTGGTTAAGTTCTCCCTTGATAAAGTGGGGTAACACAACCCTGACCTAAGTGCCAGATATGAATATTGGGAATGCGACCTATTCTTTTGTGCTATAGAAACATGGAATCATTTAGGTTGGAAAAGACTTTTCAAGATCGTCGAGTCTAAATGTTCTATGATTGTACAGACCTCAGCATGCTGGAGTCCTGGACCATGGCTCAAGATCCTATGTGATGCCACAGTATAAGTGAAAAATTATAATAATGCTAGTGACTCCGAGGGCTTCCTTTAGAATATTTTTCATTATGCATGTGTTTATGAAATTACACTCTGAAAGGTGTTGGTGACAGGTAAGAGAAATATTTGCAAATATTTCCTGGTAAACAAAAGTTGTTGCCCTGGGCATTTCTAGGTAGAAATTATTTGATTAAGTAGCACAAGAGAATCTTCCACAGCAGGCAGAAAAGTAGGTGATTAATAATCTCTTACCAAAATTCTTAATTGTTAATTTTGCTGATACAAGAGGAAAGGGATATCCTACAGACATTATGTCTGGAGTCATGTGTTTCTATGAAAGAAACTCTGTTAAAAATCACATTATTTTCAACTGGTGAACTCTGGGCTTGAACTCTAGTTAGTTTGACATGATTTGACATAACTAAATCATTGTTTCCAGGAAATAAAAACAAGTCATGTGGTTCGGAGACAGATCTTATGACAATGTAAATAAAAGTAAATAATATGAAACAAATTCTTGGATTATTTCTTCATGGTAAACCCATGATTTCCACAATGCTTTATTGCTGTTTTCAGACCAAAGTTATTTTATTGGTGCAGTTAAGGTAAACCATGCAAACAAGAAAAATAGAAATGAAATGGGCTTTGCTCAGTTCTCTTGTACAATAGTGAATTGTCCTAGTAAGTAAATAAAAGCTGAAAGTTTGAAGGAGCAACCAGGGCACTTGTTGAACATTTTATTTGCCCTGATATAAAGAAGTCTGAAACTTCAGTTCCCTTGCTTTTGTATCGAGATCATCTCGGCATTCATTCAACCCAGTTTCTGTACAACTTAGGAATGAAGAGAGCATCAGTGCAACAAAATACCAGTTTGGAAAATAGCATTCAAGGCAAGTTCCATCTGAATTTCAACTTTCTTCTGGTCTTTTCCTGGGCTATTCAGTGAACCTAAAGCCTTTCTTGCAGAATTATTGTCACTGTACTAATTTTGCTTTGTTCCGATTGTGTTGCTTCTCTGTTGAAAGGTAACGGAAAGACACTAGGTCTACTGGTTTGAGGAAGCTTTTGGCCATGAAGTACCCTGGGCAGGGTCGGTCTGTCTGGAGGCTGGGCATCCACTTCTGAGCCAACGTGTTAGGGCAGCTTGATGAGCAGCTCGGAGATACTGCTGTCAACAGACTCACTGAGTGCTGCTTTAAGGTTTTTTTTGCCCCCAAAGAGTAACCCTAAATACAAAACTCTTAATGCAATCTTAGGTTGCATACTGCTGTAATGTCTTTTGGATGTGTGTTGGGTTTGCGTGGCAAGGTTTTGGTAGCGGGGGGGCTACAGGGGTGGCTTCCGTGAGAAGCTGCTAGAAGCTTCCCCTGTGTCTGACAGAGCCAATGCCAGCCGGCTCCAAGACGGACCCGCCGCTGGCCAAGGCCAAGCCAATCAGCGCCTCTGTGATAACATATTTAAGAAAGAGAAAAACAGTCAGAGAGCGCTTTTGCAGCCGGAGAGAGGAGTGAGAAGATGTAAGAACATCGGCAGACACCCAGGTCAGTGAAGAAGGAGGGGGAGGAGCAGAGATCCCCCTGCAGCCCGTGGTGAAGACCATGGTGAAGCAGGCTGTCCCCCTGCAGCCCATGGAGGAAGGATGAGGGGGTGTAGACATTCCACCTGCAGCCCGTGGAGGACCCCACACCGGAGCAGGTGGAGGCACCCGAAGGAGGCTGTGGCCCCGTGGGAAGCCCACGCTGGAGCAAGCTCCTGGCAGGACCTGTGGATCCGTGGAGAGAGGAGCCCACGCCAGAGCAGGTTTGCTGACAGGACTTGTGACCCCGTGGGGGACCCACGCTGGAGCAGTTTGCTCCTGAAGGTCTGCACCCCGTGGAGGAGACTCACGTTGGAGAAGGTCGTGAAGGACTGTCTCCAGTGAGAGGGACCCCAGGCTGGAGCAGGGGAACGATGAGAGGAGTCCTCCCCCTGAGGATGAAGAAGCGGCAGAAACACCGCGTGATGAACTGACCGTAACCCCCATTCCCCGTCCCCCTGTGCCGCTGAGGGGGCGGAGGTTGAAGCCGGGAGTGAAGTTGAGCCCAGGAAGATGGGAGGGGTGGGGGGAGGTGTTTTAAGATTTGGTGTTATTTCTCATTCCTCTACTCTGTTTTGCGTAGTAATAGATAAGACGAATTCCCTCTCTAAGTTCAGTCTGTTTTGCTCGTGATGATAATTAGAGAATGATCTCTCCCTGTCCTTATCTCGACCCGTAAGTTTTTTTTTTTCATTGTACTTTTTCTCCCCTGTCTAATGAAAGAGGGGAGTGATAGAGCGGCTCTGGTGGGCACCTGGCCCTCAGCCAGGGTCAACCCACCACAGGATGACTGTTATGATTTTATTTTCTCAAGCAACACACTTCTCAGTGCACTAACTTGAAATTTTTTACTCAGATGCTGTAAAGATAGGAAGTGGTAGATTATTTGTGGATGAAAGATATTTCTTTGACTTTATCACCAGACTTAAAGGTGTGTGCATGTAACAAAATACATTATATAACCTTTCTATGTGCAGGAAAAAAAAAATCTCTCTCTCCATGCAATATCAATAGAGGCTGGAATAAATTATTTTGTTTGTTAACAACTTTGTATGGCTTTGATTGTGTAGAGCTGTTAAAAATAAACCACTGAACAAATGAAGGGGAATATCTCTGATTGATAGGATCAAAATTTAGCAATTTGTGACCTGCAGCAGAGATGTGATATTTGTTAGAGCACGCATGGCTGGGGCTACAGAGTAATGTGATTGTTTATTGCCTGCACTCATCTGAGAGAAAGATGAGGAAAAATATGAATAAATTTCTGTGTTCTAATTTTTTTATCATCAAAGATACAGACAGTAGCTTCTTGGAGAGGCTGAGGTGAAAGCAAGAAGTTTTCCCTAAAGGTTGACTGAAGGATTTGAAAAATGGAAACCATGTGGAAGAATGAAAATATGGAAACAATATGAAAAAAAAAAAAAACCCCAAACAACAAAACAACCAACACCCTAAAACATCATTTTGCTTAAAGAAATCATAGCTTTTGATGAAATAAAACTGAATGTTTTTGGGGTTTGCTGTTTTATTAACAACAAAAAAAGCAATTTTCTAGGGGGGAGCAGAAGGATCCTCCAGCCCTCCTGAAATGGTCCACCAAAAGAATTGAAAGCAACTTCATTATGAGCAAAAGTTAGTGAAAACAATTCTTATGTATCCTTTGACAGGAAGGAATTTGAGGTGAAAATCTGACTCCTTGTTCAATATTTCCTGTGTCTGCAGTGTGAACCCGGTACTGGCTTTCCTTACCCTGTTGCTTGCTGCTTTTGCCACCGCAGGAACTTTCTAATATACTTTCAGATAGTCTGCGGGGTTAATTTTTCTGAGTGCTCAGCTTGTTTACGGATGTGTGCTCGATACAGCACTAACAACCAGCTCTGGAACATCTTCTCCTGCTGGGCTGTGAGCTGAGCGCCTTTGGAAATGTCTGGTCGGACTCTCCATCGCATCTCCTTCCTACCGCCGTGTAAAGCCAGAGATGAGCCCAGGGCAGGGTGAGTATCCCTGTGGTAAGGGAATGGCACCCAATTAAAAGTTTGGACTGCTTGCGTGACCTTGATAAAAGTGGTTTTTAAAAGTCAAAGTCATCTTGCTCAGCACGTTCACACTTTCTTTTTCCTGACCAGACAGCCACTGAAGGTGCAAGAATAATGGAATCTGTCATTTTAATGTCATAGATTTTTCCCCCTTTCATCGGTGTTAGCACAGACCCGTGGGGAATTTGCAGTGTGAACTCTGAGCTCTCCATCCTATGATGCACCTCGTTTATCAACCAGAGTCATCCAAAAGGAAATCCAAAAGGTTGTTGTGGGTTTTTTTTTTTAACCACACAAATACATATTTGAAGGGATAATACACACAAACACCCGAACTTGCCCTCTACTGACCAGATCCTAAACCAAAATGACATATTTTTCATTCCTGGGACCAAGACATGACCATAACTCTTCTCTCCAGATATTAACAGTTCTGGAGAGGTATTAGAGATTGGCATAGTCTAGGATCTTCTTCAAGTTACTCATGTCAGTCATATAACCACCTACGTCTGTAAGAAAAATACAGGGAATTTCTATTCTCCCCGGTAAAACAATTCTCCATCTCATCAAGCCCAGCTCTTCACAGGGAGAGTGTAGTCAAAAGCTTGCATGAGATTATTAAACATAGCCCATTTTCAGTGACATCTGTGTCCATGCAGGGTAATAATCCATGCTTGCTGCTAAGCATCTCGTACGGTACCTGAATATACCAGGAATAGCAGTAATAAGCACCATCTCCTCTGTCAGGATTTGTAGAGATGATTTAGTGACATCTACAGCTCTTCTTGCCTTTACCGTTGAGCAGAAAAAACTTCCCTTGGTGAACCAAAAGGTGCAACCTGTCAAAGCTAAGTCGCTTGCCTTAAAACGATGCATTTATTTCACAGCGTTTATCAAAGAGCTTTCACTGTACAAAAAGGAAACAAAGCCCAGCTGAGCTGGGAGGGTTTCCAAGCTTGACATCTTAAAATTGGATGATGGGCCTTACATAAATATCAGTACAAATGATAATTTTTAATTTCGCATATAGCATGATACTGCGATACAAAATGTGTTGTAAACTTGGCTGTTTTACTGGGAACTTCCAGAAACATCTGATACCTGCAATTGGCTTTTTATTTTCTGTAAATATTGACTGAACTTTTAGAGCAAGGGTGATGAGGAGAAGACCCTAAGCCACATCTAGCTCAGGAAAAAGATTCACCTGGCCTCTAACCTGCACCTTGCCATCCTCTTGCCCGGGACTCTCACATAGAGGTTATTGCCTTTTCCCACAAGGAAATTTTGAGGAAATGGATAAATTTGCAAATGGAGGAATTTGCAGTCGAGTGCTTTCCTCTGCTTTTGGCAGGGGCCCTTCTGGCCCTTCCTCAGCTGTATGACTGATTGTGCAGCGTTCTATGAGCAAAATGCAATTGTCTGGAAAAAAGACGTGTCTACCTTGTCCTGCTACAGGGACGAGCCTGGTGGTAATGCATAATGGCATTTTTGTCCCATGGACAGTTGTGCACACTCTGTTTATCTGCTGGTACCATGGGTGTGGGCCAGCTGATGGAGAGGGAAGAGGAAGGAAGCCCTGGATCATCTGCAGAAGAAGCCATATGGCCAGTGCATATGGAATTGTTAATTTTTGTTGTGGTTGTTGTCTAGTATGCGTCTTCTTTCTATATCCTGACTGATGATTAAAATGTCAAAAATATGACAGAACAAAGAGTTTGAATAAAATTGGAACTCTACTCTGAATTTCCACCTTTTGTGGAAAAGATGTGGGTTTTTTTTTTTTTTTTTTCAGTTTGTGAACATTTTTATAAATTCCTTATGAAAACAGTAATTCTGCAATCTCCCCATGAAAGCATTTATTTTCAGATTTACTTGATACCAAAACTCAACTTTCATACCTATGTTCCTCACTGATGTCAGTCAAGCTGCTCCTGATAAATGCCCAGACACAATTTGGTAAATTTAGCAGTACAATTTTACCACAGGTTGTAAATGTAACATAAATAACAAATGTCATCTTCAGTCTTGCTTCCTGCATTATGGGCAATTATAGGCAGATGTTTTAGAAGGCTGGTTACTTCTCTTTTGCTCCATTTATTTCCTTGACACTGTATTCCAGACCCTTCCCACATAAAGTAATTGATACCAATTTGGTACCTGTTTGACTGAAAGTTTAACTCACATTCAGTCAAAATGAGTCTAATCTAAAAAAATGCCCAACACACACTTTCTAACTAATCCACAACCATCGTCCCCTCCACCCTTGACACATACTTCTCTTTTTCTTGGTATCAAGATATGGTTTTTTTCTCATTTGCCTCTGGCACTAAATATACTCCCAGAAAATCACCTTCTCTTAAATTCTTTCCCTAGGTTTTCTGTGCTATTTGGGATTTTATGAAATCCCCTTTCATTGGGGCTGTCTGTTGTGGTGTGAGATGTAATCATGTATCAGGGAAAAAATGTTGAAAGAAGTTCCTCAGGGAGAATAATGGGAACATCTTTTTGTCTTAGCAAGTTAATGCATGATTTTGCTTTTGCACATGTAAAACAGCTGCATCAGTGAAACATTTTATGGTGTTGGTATTGCACAGCCGTGTCACTTGTGCTAAGATATATTAGAAATGGGTTATTTGTTTTCATTAGAAATAGGAGGTGATGCGAATTTTTCCTATTATTGTCGGATTTCTCTTTAGGGGAAAGTGTCAGTGTGACTTGATTAAATTAACAGTCTCGGGGCAATTTCTGGCTGTGAACTTTTCTCAGAAAAATCACCCATATGTACTGATCATCCTGAACATTAGCATAAGTTTGGCATGCACTAACTTTGCTGGCCAATTGTTAATTAAGCAAAACTTAATTATATATAGCAAAACTGTGAAAAGCCAAACACAAAGGTATAGACAAGTATCTCTTTCCTTAATATTCTCTGTTATGGCTTGGGAACAGTAATCTTGGAAACTTAGAAATATTTTATCTATAAAACCCAAAAAATCACAGGGAGAATGGGAAGGAAGCACCCTGTAATTAAATGGATGGTATCATAGGTATAGAAAATTATTACTTAAATAGTTTTAAAATTAATTTTGGGTGTAAGGAGAAAACATATCTGTGCAATGTCTGTGAGCCTTTAATCTAATAATAGTTGTGTGAGAACAAGAAAGAAAAACTTACCTACATCCTTCTGCTCCACAGAGTTTGAGTTGTCTCTTTACATTTGCAGTCTGAAATAAGAAATAATCGTTATAGTGTCCTAATAAGTGATTCAGAAACAAATAATAATGCACATCTCAAGCACACATATTTGACATTCTATATATTTTAGCCAGAAGACCTTTCCAAGCTTAAACCGATCCTTGTTTTACTGGCACTTTAGAGGACCATGATGCTAGAATGGATAAAAATAAAATTATTGTAAGAAGTCTTCTCCATTGTGCATGTGAAGGCAGAGGGACATGTTTCCAGTGGTGCATTAGAGGCTACAGCTTTTAGTGTTGATCTGTAAACTGCCAGGTGGTGAGTAAAATGGACTGCCCTGGTAGGGATGGTTTAATGGCTGAACTGTATTAGTTTGTGACAGTGCAAAAGTAAATCCGTTTTCTTTTCATGGCGTAGAAGGACTGGGGACCTCATTAAAGTACAGATAAGAATAATTCAGTGAAGTACCTATAAATATTCATTGCCACATGAGTGCCAGCCTCCTAGATAAAAAAATATCTCACTGGATAAAGGTGGAAAACTTTTCTGTTCCTGTTGCTAGAAGAAAGTGCCAATGTGCCATTCCAGTCATTTTGATATGCATTTCCCATTTTTGGTGGTTTTGATGTAATGAGGGAATTTACTCATGGTTTCTTTCTTTTTCACTCCAAACGTGAATGGCAAAACACTTTTTCATTGAGAAAAGCTCAATGACCTTGGAAATGTGCACCATACCAGCTCCTACCAGCAAATTTGTGTGCAGACATGCAGTGTGTATATAATTTTTGTTGACACCCTTGAAATAATCTAAGCAAGTTCAGCAGTGGCTGCTTAGTGTGTGATTCCCTGTCATGATATGCCCAAGTCTTAATCTCTTCAACATGAAGATGTTAGCCATTTACCAGTCCTCAAGGAATTGCTCTCAAAGTCATGAAAATTCCATCTAGCATTCCAGTAATTATCTTTTTTTACTTCTGTGCGTTCCAGAGAACATTATGTTGAAATGATGTGTTTACAAAGAGGTTTTTTTGTTAAAGCATTTTCTGCTTCTTAGATAGACTTTATTTTCAAGTTCCAGCTGGTGTCATAAGGTCCAGCCCTCTGACTGGGAGCTCCCAGTACCCCAGCAGAGATTGTGACATTCATGTGTCACCATTCAGAGAGACACACGGTGAACAGCAAGGGATTTAAAATAAATAAATAGACCTTCTGAAAACTTGGAATGGTGAAAGCGAAGGCTTACCCACCATCATGGGTTTGTGTGTTTTCAAATCTTTTATTCCTTTAGGAAGAAAATATTTTTAGAGAATAACACTTGAGGTTACACATTTTTACTGGAACTTTACTCAGTCGCTATGTGGGACATTAGACTCTCATAGTGTGCAGACTGTAAAATTAATCCACTGAGTCCAGAGGGCTCTCTTACTTAAACGGAAGTTTTCTCCATCCCTCGGGTAGTATGATTTATGCTGCAGTGAGAACCTCATAGAAGAAGGGCTTAGAAAAAAGAAAATTGGGTGTTGTTGATTTTACAAGACTGAACTGGGCTTAGCTGCATACCATGGCCACGAGTTCTGGTTACTTCTTCACCTCTCCGTGCTGCAGTCACTCAGTGCTCTACCTCTTCTTTGGTCTATGCCTGTTAGTGGATATAATCTGAGTATCCTAAGTAGTTGCAATGTCTCATTTGATTTTATTCACCCTGTAATTCTTACTATGTTCATTTTATCTCCCAATTAATCTACTTTGGAGTCAGGACTTCAATCATCTTGTTAAAAATGTATGTATTATACTAAAATAATTAAAAACCACATAGAACTTTCTTATGTTAAATATATGCTTAATATCTTGGGTATATTATAGCACCTAGAAATTAGATTCTCTGCTTCTATGCATGTTGAAGTAATTAAATCCCCACCGTGAGCCATAGTTTGATTTATATAAAAGCTTTTTGGATTTAATGATAGTTCACAGTTTGACAGCAATAACAACATTCTCTTTGCAGTACTTGGTATAGCATGAACAAGAATTAGTCATTAAAAAGTAATCCTTTTGTTTGTGGAGAAAAGGTACAATTAATACAAAGACTGTTTCAAGAATTAGAAAATTCTTGTTGTTGTTGTTATCAGGACATATCTTCTATAGGAGCAGATGTACATTTGTTTCCTATTAAGTTAATGATCAAAAAGTCTTTAAAATCCTCTTTGTGCTTATTTGGAACACTTAGACTGTTGGGGTGGGTTTTTTTGACTTTAAAAGCTCTGGGTGCTGCTTCTCTTAGCAAGAAGTGGAGGAGTAACTTTTATTGGAAATACAGCGATAGCATGATGACTAGTCAAAGCATGAGATTTTATTTGGGGGTATTGATTCCTTTTAATACCTTTAGTGTCTTGTGTAATATTGCTTTGGGTTGCAACAAAAATGCCAGTCAGGGTTATTTGAGGACATTATTTTAATTGCTGTCTTAAATAAGAAAAAAAATTAAAAAAAAAGGAAAAAAGGAAAAAGTCAAGTCTCTTATAGGCTTTAGTATTTAAAAGGACAAAGTGCTCATTTTTACTAATGCTATATGGTCTCGATTCTGCAAGCTTTATTCTTTCAAACGTCATGCACATACCATTTCTGGAATTCTGTGACAGCTTACAATTTCTCTGCTGTCGTTATTTGTAGCTACATGTTATGGATAGTAATTTTTTTCCATTGTTTCTCAATGTAAATAAAAATCCCTACTTAATCTTTTACAGTGCCGTGCTACAATGCTTTGTATTCAGTCATTAAGTTGTATCTCATAAACCCCATAGACCGGAAAATTAAAATGTCAATATTTCCTCAGAAACTGATGGACTTCTATAGCTGTAATTCTTTACATCCATGCCTAACTGTTACAGAGGCAAAAATCATTGTTAGCCCAAAGGCAAATATACTGCTTTTGACTGATTTAAACCATCTGCAATAAGCCAGGTCTGTACTTATCCTCAATGATCTTGCTTAATTGAGAAGAGAGTAAACCAGCACGCATTGGGTGCATTGGCACTAGGAACGTTATCAGGACCACAGCGAGCCCTGTGGCCCTGATGCCAGCCGGTATTTCATTGCTATGAAGCTCCTTTGGCCTCTGAAATGGTGTGGCCACATCCAAGCTACCTTTTGGGAATGGTTCCTGGCCCATGGTTGGGATTTGTTGGTAGGGTGCTGCTTTGTCTTGGCCAAAAATGTGGCTAAACATACAGCTTGGTAAGCGCAGGTGACTGAGATTCAGTGCAAGGGAATAATTTCCTAGTAGGAACGTGGCTGATGGAAACAGAGTCACCCTGAAGTCTGAAATACGTGGAAATGGGGTGAGGTAGATAAGTACCAAGTACAAGGTATGCCCTTAGGAAATAGCGGAAAGAACTGCTCTTATGTTGTTTCTTGAGCTCAGCTTATCCTGACGTGAAGGACTGTCCCATCAAGGACCCTCATTCCACTGCTGTCAAAAAGCTGAATGGTCTCCTAAATCATATAGCAGAAGTCTTTCAAAAACACAGTGAGAATGAATCCCCCAGGTACATGGTGTATATAAAACCTCATCTAGGACGTAGTATCTCAAACTGAATAAAGATGGATAAACTAACACAGATCCTGAGAGTGACTGTGATCTGAGAAATGGGGAATCTCTCTTCATGAAGAAACTGAAGGTACTTCATTTATTTGGATGGCAAAATGAAAGTTGAAATTATGTTGGTTCCTGTAATACACTGGGGAAATAAATACTAGAACAGGGAAAGAGCTATCAGAGCTACAGGAGAGTCTCAAGGTAATAACAAATAGATGCGTGTTCAGGCTGGACGTTAGAGAAAGATTTCTAATCATCACGGGATGTCAGGGACAGGCCTACGGTAAAACCAAAAGGAACAAATAGCCAAGCCGTAAAAAAAGAAAAGAAAAAGGAGCATGATCAGCTTACACACAGGTTGCCCACAGTGCTGGGTGATGAGATTTCATAGCTCCAAACATTCTTCCTAATACTGTGTTCCCTCTTTGTTTGGATATTTATATAGGTCAGCAAATCACGTATTAGCTACATTGTAGTTAATCTATTAATATTTTTATATCTTATAAAGTTGTTTACATATATATATATATTTAGAAAGAAGCTATTTTGTTTCAGCTGGGACTGGTAAGCACAACAATGGGGCAAATTGCCTTTGGGAATTTGTGTGTCCATAGACACAGCTTGATGACAAGACACTTGAATTCTAGCTAAATAGGTGCTCTTCAGACAAACTCTTCCATGCACAACTCATTCATCCTTTTTTCCCTACCTTCTACTAGCCAGAAATGAGTTTATCACAGAGTCCTTTGTAAACATTGATTATAGTTTATCTAATAGCAGCTTTCATAACACTTTTAATAATCCATCCACACAGTATAAATGACTTAAAAAAAGAAGCAGCATTTAGGATTAAGGGAATTATAACCATGCATTAGCAGGGGAAAAAAACCTAATTTATGTTCTTGAGCTGGTTTAGGATGTTAGCACTGGTTTTCTGGTAAACAAAAATATAGGTAGAATAGTGGAAAAATAATCTGAAAAGTCTTTGCTGGTGTTTTCTGGTTAGTGGTTTCATAGTGGTTGACACATGGGTGCCGAAATGCCATTGCCAGGATGGACCTCTGTTTCATGCCTCTTGCAGGTGATGCAATCTCTCGGATAGCCATTAGCAAAGCTGGCAATGTTGTCTTCACCTCTTTCTCTCCTTCCATGGCATGCCTAGACGTGGCCGATGTTGTCAGGAGTTTGGGGTAACATGCTTGTCTGCAGGGCTGACTCCCATTTTATACACTTTCTTGGCACCACTTTTGCAGCTGCAGAACCCATCAGAAAGTCCTGGCACCCTGGAGACAGTCACCGTGACAGAGATGTCATTGAAGTGAGATCACCTCAGCGAGCCACCGTTGCTGTTGCATGTCACACATTTTACAAAGGTGTAAAACATTAAGAGAAAAAGTATGTTTATTTTTGAGGAAGGTGTCCATGCTGGCCCAATACACGGAGAGACCTCCAACATCCATCCTTATGCATAAACACATGGTGCTTTGGATTTACATTTAACAACCCCCCAAGAAAGTCACAAAATTTGTCAGTGTACAAGAAAATAGGAGAAGTAGATAGTGTAGCCCCATTAAATGAAGGTTTATCCTCATCTTAAAAGTATTTCCCAGGTGTCTTCTCCCAGTTGGGAAAGTTTTCCTGTTCTGTATTTCTTTGTATATATCTTGTCCCAATTGATGCAAAATGGGTGAATACTGGTGTATTGATAAAAAAATAAACAGGGGTTAAGGTTTTGGATAACTGTTCACAACAATGTGACTTGTCCATCTGTATTTGAATTCTGTGAAAATACCATGAAACCTGCATCTATCACAAACACATTCAAAATGGCCAAAAAGGGACATTTGCATTGTAATATTTTCCACAAAAATTAATTTTTTTCAATTAACAGTTTTCTGCTGGGATTATCTTTTTTTTAAGTATACCTTTAATTTTTAATTAATCCACCAGAAATGAATTGGTGACAAATGCTCAGCAAGCTAATATTTCACATGTCCAAGCACTAATTCTCACTAATTGAGAGCAGCCTTGAGTAGAAGGACTTGGGGTTGTTGAAAAGCTCAACATGAGCTGGCAGTGTGCGCTTGCAGCCCAGAAAGCCAACCATGTCCTGGGCTGCATCAAAACCAGTGTGACCAGCAGGTCGAGGGAGGTGATCCTGCCCCTCTGCTCTGGTCTTGTGAGACCCCACCTGCAGTACTGCGTCCAGCTCTGGGGGCCCCAGTACAAGACAGACATGGAGCTGTTGGAGCGAGGCCAGAGGAGGTCACGAAGATGATGAGAGGGCTGGAGCACCTCTCCTATGAGGACAGGCTGAGAGAGTTGGGGTTGTTCAGCCTGGAGAAGAGAAGGCTCCAGGGAGACCTTACAGCAGCCTTCCTGTACCTAAAGATGGGGACAGACTTTTTAGCAGGGTCTGTTGCGATAGGACAAGGGGTAATGGTTTTAAACTGAATGAGGGTAGATTTAGACTAGATATAGGAAAGAAATTCTTCCCTGTGAGGGTGGTGAGGCACTGGAACAGGTTGCTCAGAGAAGCTGTGGATGCCCCCTCCCTGGCAGTGTTCAAGGCCAGGTTGGATGGGGCTTTGGGTGACCCGGCCTAGTGGAGGGTGTCCCTGCCCATGGCAGGGGGGTTGGACTGGATGACCTTTAAGGTCCCTTCCAACCCAAACCGTTCTATGATTCATTCTGCAATAATTCTCTTGTTTTACTATCTTCTGGTTTACTTGAGAAACTCATCATTTTTCTTTGCTGCCACTTCCTGTTGCAATGAAGGAAACACTGTTTAGAGGTGGGTTTGTGGGTTTTTTTTTTCTGTATAAAAATTTTAATTTGATGGTACAGTCTGCTTACTATTCTGCTGCATGCAGAGAGTTTCTGCTATCACCCTGGCTCTTACACAGCTGGTACAATCAGTGTAGGCAGGGCACTATGAGTATAACCCAGACCAGGCACAACAGTCTCCAAAACACTTCAAGGCTACTTGTTTTTCTTTCTCTAGAAGTAAATAGAGCATAGTAAATAGACTTCCGCCTGATACTTGTGGGACTGGGATGATAAGGAGACTGTGGTCCAAGGACTTAAATGTGTGACATGCACGGGGAAGCAACAGCGCTTGGGAAGGGAGTGGGAAGAGAGGAAAAAAAGGCAAGTGATAAAAAGGCTGAGTGGGGACTGAAGGGGGGAACTGCACACAGAATTGAAAAGGGAGAGTGTCCCTACCCTGAAACATTGAATGGGATGTTGGAAATTGTTGATCCGTAGAAGATGCAGTTTAAACGAATGACAACTTATTTTCAGAAGCTCTTCCACTTTCTTTTTTTCCTTTGAGCCTCTTTCATCTTCTGGCCCATTTTACTTCAAGACTTTTCTCTCTTGCTTTTTATTGTTTTGAATACCTTTCTTTTTTGCCCACCTGCTACTGCTGCTTCTGCCCATTCTTCTCTTTTCTTCTTCCTCTCTTTTGCATACACTCTTTCTGTCCTTTCCAGGAGATTCTGTGTAACAGGCCAGAGTCTGTGTTTTTTCTTGTTTTCCGTTCCCAAAGAGAACCCAAGGAAAGACTTCAAAATATCATTTACACATACAGTTGCCATCAGACAGCCCAGCTGGTGGCCTTGGCTGGGTCATGCTTGCATTAAACTGGCTGATCTGATGGTTACAGTTCCTTGATCGTTGCACCTTGTTGGAGGTCATGCAGGCTATACAGTCAAAATCCTTTTCCTGTAGTATCCTGATTTTGGCTGGGATGGAGTTAATTTTCTTCCTAGCAGTGAGTATAGTGCTGTGTTTTGGATTTAGGATGAGAATAATGCTGATAACACACTAATATTTTAGTTGTTGCCAAGCAGTCAAGGACTTTTCAGCTTCTCATACTGCCCTGCCAACGAGAAGGCGGGGGGCATCCAAGGAGCTGGGAGGGGACACAGCCAGGACAGCTGACCCAAACTGGCCCAAAGAATATTCTATACGTTATGATGTCATGCTCTGTATATAACTGGGGAGTTGGCCGGGAGGTGGCATGACTCAGGAACTAGCTGACCATCGTCTTTGGGTGGTGAGCAATTGTGCTGTGCATCACTTGTTTTGCATATTATTATTATTAATGACGATTGTTATTATTATTATTATCTTCCTTTTCTGTCCTATTAAACTGTCTTTATCTCAACCCCCGAGTTTTACCTTTTTCTTTTTGATTGTCTCCCCCATCCCACTTGGGGGGGGGGGGAGAGTGAGCGAACAGCTGTGTAGTTGTTTTAGCTGCCTGCTGAGTTAAACCGTGACATGTGGTGAATAAACCAGCAACTCCAATGAAGGCCAATGTGAGATCCTGGGAATGAGGTCCATAGTGCATAATCCTCTTCCTTTGTGGTTGCAAAAAAATTTTGCTTTTACATGAACCCTTGTGTCAGGATGCTGCTCCAGGTACCTCTCTTTGGCGGCGATGTTTTGATGAATACTTGTTCTTGCATGTTCTCTCATCTGTGTCATGCAACTGTTCATAGGGCTGTATGGCAGGGGATAAATCAACTGAGGTGGATAAAAAAATATTCCTCTGTTTCTTTCTTCTCTTTCATCCAGGAGCATGGACCTGAGAAAAGCCTGGACCTGTGAATGAAGATACAACAAGCGTTGCTTCAAGGATGTGGGGCTTCATCAATAATTTTAACTTCCCATCAATCCTTCTTCAGCTATTGACTCAAAAAGGAGGTGGTCATATACGTAGGTAAACACATACCAACCAGCAGGCTGCCAGTGAGTTAAAAACCCAAACAGGGGCCAAAATGAGAACCACAAAGTTAAAGTGTTATTATCTCTAAAGGGTGATGTTGGAGCAGAGGTAACTGCACAAGCAGAGATTTATTTCTCTGATGCATTGTGTGAAATCTTATCAAAACCACTCGCTCAAACCACCAGCATAAGTTACTTGGACACAAATAACAAGGAAGTTTGTAGCTGAAGTAATGGCAGGTACAAACCCAAGTACATATCTCCAGCTAAAAGATGCATGGGAAAGGGAGTTGCTGTCACAGAAGGGAGCTGCTCCATTCTGGAAATTTGGAGGTTCCCCTTGCTGAGGAGACAGTGATTGTTTTTGAGACAAGGCAGGGAGAGGATTTTTGTGGTGGAAGCTGGTAAAAAGCTTGGGAGCTGAGAACAAGGACCTTTTTTTAAATCCTGTTCTATTCTTTGTGCATAGGAAGTAAGATTCATGTTCCTTATGTTCAAAACTTTTCAAGACACACCTGATTATCAACTTCTCTTTGCTATAGAGTACTGCTCTTGGGAAAGGAGGTCAAGCAGTTGCTGTTGATCATTTTGAAGTAGATTAATTGGGCTGTGTAACTTTTAGAGCACAGTAATTAGCAGCTCTGTGCCCCGTTATGAGTCATGCTAAGTCATGCCTTCATGAAGGACCTCAGAGCAGGGAAGCATGTGCATGTGTGTGTGCATGCACACTCACACAAGCAAATAAGACCAGTGGAAGAATCCTTTTGTGCTTCGTATGACTGTGAACTGATCAGGGTTGGATCAGCTAAGCTATTCTAAAATGGAACAAAAAAAGCCTACTGAGACCATGCATCCACAACAAAATGGTAGCAAAATATAAAAATTCTTGATGGGAAAAAAGTGGTTTTGCTCTTTAGTCCTAGTTTGAACTCTCCATGAAGGAGATTCTGTTTCTTTCAAATGCCAAACTGATCCTTAACTCTACATAAGCCAAAGCATCCTCATTTTTATTAGCTATTAAGCTATTAAGCCCTTAGAACAACTCTGACCCTCTCAACTAAGTATTAATTCTTCTATTACTATTCTAAAATTCAGTTCCTGCGCTTATGGTTAATTGTCTTCATAACGTTACCTCAGTATTGCCTAAGCTGTTTCAATAAAACAATAAATATAGAGTGTTCTTGAGTTAGTTTTAAACATTATTAAGTTTTATTGTCTCCTTTAAATGGAGAGAAATTGAGAAGCTGAAGCTTGTTTAATATACTGGAAAACTAAAAATAAAACAACAAAACCCAACACAAGCAAGTGTCCTTTGTCCTTTTTTCATTTGCAATGAAGGTAGAGAGAGTCTATGTGGGGAAATGATGGATCCGGGGTGACTTGTGATTTTCCCCTTCCTCAGACTGTCACCAATGTATTTAATAATTAGAAGTAGGCAGAATAAGGTGTTTTGACTCCATTTTTTGTATCTAGGGAAATGAAATATAACAAGAAGTTGCTGCACTTTCTAGCAATGAAAAGACAAAATCATTGCTGAAATTGCTGGAGGGCCTTTGGCTTCACATTCAGAAGAAATTCTTCCATCAAAGGAAACATTTAAAGGGGCTATTTTATTTTAATTTTTTGCAAAGTAGAGAGTCCAAATGAAGTGTGAACTATTAAAGCAGTCAAGATTCAAACAGGCAGTTCCTTGTTTCAAACACAGCAAGAATTCCATTTGGATCTATTGTTATTAATGTACAGCCCCACGAGGTTAATCTCTGTCCACAAATGTCTTTGATTTCTCTCTTGAAGTAATGGTATGAAGTAGAGAAATGTGTGATGCAAGTAGACACAGATCAATCAAATACTGTTTCACACTCTTGAATTTCGCTATTTAATGCATTTCAATATCTGTTACCTGCTTTTGATATGTAGGGTCTTTTTCTGTGCTGGTTGCATCAATATTTACTTGGCATATGGGTTGTTTTCATAAATGGATATAGTTACATTATACAGACTCAAAACAAGAGGAGTAGGGAATCTGAGAAGGTATCTACTCCATTTCTCTTCCCCTAACTCTTCTGAAATCTAAACATTTTTACACTGTTCAGAGGACTCTCTTGAATAGTTTCCATTTCAGATTAAACAATTCTTTTTTTTAAATATATCTTTTCTTGGTGTTTTTTTTGTTTGAGGTTGGTTTTTTTTTTTGGTTCCTTCTTCCCTCACACCCCCTCCCCCCCCCCCCAATTCTGCTTATTCTTTTGCCTTTTTCCTAGACTCTTAAGTTGTTGTGTAAAGGGTGTGAGTCTGATGTGTGGCCCTCCCGTTGAGTCCCGAGGTTCAGAAAGGACCCCTTGCTTTCTAAACTCCTTCTCAGAGAGGAGCCCAGGTGAGGCTAGCTCCAGACTTAGTCCCAGACTCGGTTAATGGTTTATGTCTAAAGGATTTTGTATAGCCACATACAAGAGTCAATGTTTGCCTGTCAGAGCCCCCTAAAGGACTTTCACTGAGACAGTTTCACAAAGTTGAAACAGAGTTTGTTAGAGCGACAGATATAAAGAGTTCAGAATTGCTGTTGATAAATGCACTTACTGCAATAGCGCTAATATATGATTATAATCCCAGCAAAATGCCATCCCGGATATTCTTCACCAAGAAGTGAAGTCGCAATGCTTACCAAGAAGGCGTCCCTGTCTTGAGTGGAGGAGAAGACGACTGCCTCTTCGGGGTCTTCAATTTCTTCTCTCCCCCAGGGTAACTTCCTCAATATCCTTTATACCCCAACCCTAGCTGTTCCCCTCCCTGGGGGGACGCTTAACATGATTTGGGTGGAGAGTCAAGTACTATAGTCACATATGTTTAGCATGTACTCCTTTTAGCTCATTATCATACTTAGGGGTGTCAACTTTAATTGTCATTTCACAGATAATTAAGCAAAAGGTCTCACTCTGGGCATCGTAGCCTTCAAGATTCTGTGTAGAAACCTTCTCTCTGTTTATTCCACATTCTCTAGCCAAAACAGGGCTGTCCTGCCACAGTAAGAATCCCTCCTTCGGGTGCTTCTCATACCGACCTTGCAGATCTCCATCCACAATGTTCGTGTAAGAGATAAGCGGACACCAGTGTTTTTAACCTCTTATGTGCAATTCTCACATAAGCAGATGCATTTCTCATTTTAAGATGGTACCTCTGGATACTTACCAGCCTACTGACCCAAATAGGTGATATGTACAGCTTGTTAAATTGGTGAACTTTTTACAGTTTCAAATAAATGCAAACAAATAACCAGTTTTATCAGAAGCAGTGGAATCATTGAAGTTTGATTTTTCTATTATTCTTCATCCGTTAATGGGTATCTTTCCTTTTCTCTCTAAAACAATCATGCTACATTCTTTCCGTGCCTCTTAACCTTCAGAGATGTCAAAACAGAAATTTGTACACAGAAATTTTGTGGTTTAGTTATCTGATAAGGCACTGAAAAACGGTTGATGCCCTCATTAGCCTCCATCAATGGCACAGGTCATGGTTCTGTCTCCTTTCTTTCCTGAGGGTTATGGATAGGCATCTCTTCTGTCTATTTTACTGATTTTTCAGAACATTAAATGAGATGTAATTAGAGATTTCTACTAATTTCTGTTTTGAAGGGAATTAATTAGTTCAAAAGTTATTGGGGAACACTTGGGCAATGTAATTATGTAATCCTTGTTTCCTTAAGAAACTGAGAAGCCAGTCAACTGCTTAATTTTCTTTCAGTTTTAGAATGAATGTATATTTCCAGGGATAAAGATTAAAAATGAGTATTTAGGAAGTATTTAACTTCAGAAAATTTAATTTCAAATTTTTAAGAAAACATTTTTCTCTTTTTCTTTGTTTAACCTATTTCCTCTTTTGAATCATTGTATGATGAAAGTGTTCTTTTCTGTTATTTTTTCATGATTAAAGATAAAAGGCATATAGATATTTAAATTAGGATGTTTAATATTTCATCAGCTAATGTTAGGTGAGATGAATCTTAGCCTGCATGTATAATTATCTTCATAGTTCATAGATTTAAGCCTAGAAGTCTGCTCACCTGTACATGATGGGCTGTTGCATTTTATTTGGCTCTTTGCTTTGTACCTTTCACGTTCCTTCTCTTGGGAGACTAGGGACCACAGGCCAAAAACAGAAGATCCCAAGGTGTCGTTATTGCCTGAGACAGGACTTTTTTGAAGTGAGACATACCCAGATGGCCTGAGTGAACTGTCAGAAGGCGGCCTAATTTAAGGTTGTCTTTAGCAAGTTCTGCAGACCCAGAGGACAGAATTAGCAGCTTGATTGATCACACAGATTTTTTATGCCTTAGTAAGAGAAAAGTACTCCTACATGCATGCATGCTAAAGGAGACATTGCTTATGTTTGCAGTGGAGGTTGGTACAAGTTGGTTTAGAGGGCAAATTAGAATCAGGACTAATTTTAGACCTAGCTCTCTAGTCCTAGAAAACCTGGCATTTTAGAGAGCAATTCATTTGACTACTCTCAGCTATGCATTTTGTAGTGAGATGAAATGGCCTCTGGTGATAATGAGACCCAAACTACCTGTTTCTCTGCAGGAAGTGATATGAGCTTGTGTGGTTTAACCCCAGTCAGTAAGTAAGCACCATGTAGCCGCTCGCTCACTCCTCCCCCAGGGGAAAAAAACCTCATGGGTTGAGATAAAGATCATTTAATAGGATAAGAAAAGAGAATAATAATAATTTTTTTTACATATATAAAACAAGTGATGCACAAATGCAATTACTCACCACCTGCGGAGAAAAAAAAACCCCAACGTGATGCTGTTTCTGAGGAGTGATCCCGCCTCCCGGCTAGCTTCCCCAGTTATATGCAGTGCATGACGTTCTATGGTAGGGAATACCCCTTTGGCCAGTCTGGGTCAGCTGTCCTGGCTGTGCTATCCCAGCTTCTTCTGCACCTGGCAGGGTGTGGGAAAGTGAAAAATCCTTGACTTTTAGTGTAAACTCTATAAGTACCTAGCAACAACTAAAACCTTCAGTGTATTATCAACGTTATTCTCATACTAAATCCAAAACACAGCACTATACCAGCTACCAGAAAGAAAATTAACTTTATCCCAGCTGAAACCAGGACAGAGATTAATGTGGTTGGATCGCATTCCATGGCATCTCAAAGTGGCTGAGAGGTTTTTGGACAACGTATCTAAGAATTGTTGTTCTAGGTGCAAAGAAGAAAAGAATGAGGAGTCAAGAAATCAAGAAGGACTTAAAGTAAGAGAAAAGGTTGAAGAGGGTTATCTGAAACAGCTTGAGGACAAAGATAGGCAGAAAACAAGAGAAGAGAAGGGCTTTGAAGAATTCTCCATAGCTAGATATGGTGGAACATGGGGTCCTCAAATTCCAGTTGTTGGTGGACCAGTGAAGATAGCCACTTTGCACAAGATATGAGAAACTCTTATACCCATACAAGGATTTCTTTTCACATAGAAAAGATTCTGTTTCTCTTGAGGATTACATGCCAAAAACAATGAGGTGTTTTGTTTTTTTTTTTTTTCTTCAGGAGGCAGAAGAAAAGGGAAATATTTTACCTTCCTACCTGACTCAAACTCTCTGTCCAAAAGGAATGGTACTGCAAGCAGCTACCTACAATTGTGTACAGGAACCTCTGTTTTGATGAACAAAACATGCTGGAGTTTTCATGCTTCCAATTGCCTTGCAGCTTCTCAAGAACTTGCAGGTAACTAATTCATAACTTAAAGCATTTATTAGTGAGACAGGCTAGAATAGGCCATCTCTTGACAAATAATAGTGGTAATTTGGATACAAATGGTCAAGTCTTGAAGAAAAACTTCTGCATCAAGAAACTTACAGCCAAAATATAATGGGCAGGTGCATGTACACAATTGCTCCACTTGGCGAATCCTGTCCCAGCATTAATATTTAAAATATCATCCAAACTGGTGCTAGTAGATTTAGCATAGTCAATGACTCAGTTAGCATGCTTTGGCGGCTAGAAGCTGAGGCCCACCTCAGAGAAAGGTGAAACGCACACGTTTTTTCCAAATAGAAAATTCACTCTAGGTAAGATTTTCAGTCCTCCAAACTGTCAGTGTGTGCCAAAACAGTTGTAGACATCAGGAAAGCTGAGGATGTCACCCACCACCATTGAGCTCTTCTGTTCCTTAAGCTTTGCACTGGCATTGTATTAATTTGCTCTGTCACGATGTGTGACCTGGAGGTTCACACAGCCTTGACCTCTAATGAGTCCTGGCATCTATTTCTTAATGAGAGACTGCAAGTGCCATAGGAGTAATTTGGGTGGACACATCCTGATGGATGAGGCTCTTGCACTCAGATTTCCCTCTTTAAAGCCGTTGTGTGTAGCCAAGCTGAAATTGCATAAGCAGAGAGCTACTTAAGTTTTATCTCAGTTGATCAATGTGACATTATGCACCAAACCACAATTTTTTTTTATAACCATGTGAATGAACATGCTGAACATTTAAGAACACCTGCAGCTGGCACATGACTATATTTACTTTGGACCGATTGTTCTACCTGCTTCACCAAGAATACTGCATAGTGGCGCAAATGATGCAGGTAACATGGAGTTTTATTGTGTTTCACATTGTTTGTTGAAAAGACATGTTACAGTTCTGTGGTGTACCAATAATTGAAGTACTGCCTTTTTGATATGTTGGTTTGTTTGTTTGGTTGTTTTTTTTGTTTGTTTTTTACTTTTGTATTAAATCAATAATTTGTTAAAAGGTTGCTTTAGAAATGGAAAAATTCGATGAATGAATAGAATGGATAGAAGGATTTTTTTCCCCCATATTTTTTTCTTCTGTACCTTTTTTTTCCTAAAAACCCCTCCCAAATATTCAGTTTTGTGTTCTTTCAAGCATCTTCACTATTGGTTTTCATATCTCTGTTTATGATCATCTTGACATGAAAGGTACATACCACCTGGATTCATCCAAGCTTGGGAACACCAGCAGCCTCTTGGTTCTCTTCAGCCACTGGAACATTTTCCAAACTGTTGGGGTTTTTTTCCCCCATAGTTCCTGAAAAAAATGTTCCACAACTTGCATCTTTTAAGCTTCACATCTTCACTAAGCCCCACATGCTAGTTCATCAAACAGTTCACAGCATTTAAATCGGTACCACATCCTAAGCCTGACCTGGTGCAGTCAAAATTTTGTTATGGACCTTATACTCACATACAAGAATTAACTGCGAGTCCAATTAAAATAAGGCAAAAGCTGCTATCAGTAAATTGTTTAATTAAAATGGAAGGTGTGAAATTACTCATGTGACTAATAGTGATATCCTGGCTACACTGTCCTCTTGCTGTCCCTCTTCCCCAAGCTACTTTCTCACCCTTGAGGTTGCCTGTGATTTCCTGTGGGTGCTGGCCGAGGGCTAGCATGGCAAGATGTCAGTGCCCCAAGTTGCCAGCATCGCTGTTGACACCAATAGTTTCTTCTGATAATCTTCAGTTTTTGTGGTTTGCTTCAGGATATTTTTATACTGTTGTTTTTTAGTGAGCTTCTTTCCCAGCGATATATGATCCTATACTATGCTAGGATTTTTCACTCACACATGGTTCTTTGTTGGACTTTTTGCCATATACAATATGACTAAACCTTACTAAGCAAAACAAGTCAAGACCAGTGAAGATGGGGGCTAAGATGAGGACTTGAGGTCTGTTACTAACAATGACAATGTCATTTCACCAACGCCACCTGCAATAAACTGAGGGATAAACTCAATTTTCTTCCACTGCTGCCTTTCATGAATTGTTTGCCATGATTTCTGCAACTAGGGAAAGCAAACTCTTTCCTAGAGATAAGTGACATACCCTCGAAGGACGTCAATTTATACTTTATATCTACTGGTATCTGTGTCCATAGAAAATATCAAAATCTTCCTTAAAAAAAAAAAAATAAAAATTTCATCCATCCTTCTTTGCCCTTTCCAAGTCCAGACCACCCTGCGCTGTACTACTCTCTCCAACCCTCACCAAGTGCTGCTGTTTATCACTCTGCTTCGTGTTGATATGGAAAAAGCGGAGGTCAGGAGAGAAGGGACACCATGTAGTATCTGCCTGCAGGACTTACCACCTACAAAGCAGCCAGTTACCTCGGTCTCCTCTTGAGGCTTGCAGGGTAGTAGCACAGGAGTGATTTTGGAAGGGTTGGAGCTTCCGCATCCCAAGAGCTTTCCTGATGTCTACAACTGTTTTGGCACACACTGACAGTTTGGAGGACTGAAAATCTTACCTAGAGTGAATTTTCTATTTGGAAAAAAACGTGTGCGTTTCACCTTTCTCTGCCATGGTTCTTCACCCTGTAAATAAAACGTGGCATTAACGATGAGCATTTTCAGCAAAGCAGCTTCAAATCAATTGAGCGTAAAGCACAGTGTTCCGTTAACTCTGTAGCAAACCGTCCTGAAGTCACTTGCCGCACAAGGTTTTTGACGGTGTAACCTGGATTTTGGGTCAGTTAGAAAGTTACTCTCTGGAGGTTCATGATCCCTCCCATTAGGTGCTGTGCTTAGGGGCTGAAGGACTTGTGTGTGTGCCAAGGAAGGCTGGGTGAACAAACTGGGGCCAGTCTGTAACTGAGAACTGGGCTACTCCCAATCCCTTCGTCAGGAAAGGAGAAAACATGCTGCTTTTTTTTTTTTTTTTTTTTTTTTATGTTACCATCAGAGAGTGATATCCAGCCTTACTGCAAGACTCTGCCCTGGCTCAGAAGAATCTCTGTATTTCTGGAATCATTTGTTTCCTCTTATCTTCTTTTACCACTGTAGGATAGAATTCTTTTTTCTCTTTTACTTGTAGAATACAATCCTTTCGCCTCTTGGCAAGCATAGAAATGCTGATGAAATTCATTATGATCTTTTTTTTTAAAAGAAGCAAAAAAAGTGTCATAGTCTGTATTGATCTTTGGTATTAAAATGTCATGTGAAGTTGTTATTTATTAAAATCTTTTAGTGACTTCTGCAGCCTCTTAATTCCTAGCCGCTGGCAGAAAGATGACAGGGTTAGTTTCTGGTTACAAAGCAACTAAAAATGTTCCCTGCAATATTCTTCCTGTGGCCAGGATTGCATTAATTTTGCTGTGTTACCCAGGAAAATGCTTCTTGACCAGGCAACTGCTAAAAGCAAACTGATTCCGTGGGGCAGAGCTGTGCAGGCTCAGAAGTCGGCCTTGGTGAGGAAAAATCGGGGACTGATTCCTGCAGTTCATCTTTGTAAACTTCTTCGGCAGGCTTTAGGTTTGATTTTACTGTGGTGGGGACTGAAAGTCAGGTCTTCGGTTAATGCAAAAATTTAGTGAGTTCAGGGTAGTGATGAAGCTTTACACACATATCTTCTTACTGTCCAGCCCATTTTTATAAGTGGCTGGTGGTGCTGGTGCAGATGGGTGAAATACAATACTAAACGATGCTTTTATTAACTCTGTGCAAGCACCTTTTAGGACTGCAGATTTTTTTCCTCTCTTACTAGAAAGTAAGAGTCACTTGATGAGAAAAAATACCACATAGACCTTCAAGTTTAAAAGCACTTTCTGTTTTGTGGCGCAGGCGATAAACAGGATTACAGCTGTGCTGGCAGGAGGGATCTGGCAGCATGTGACGTGCTTTGACAGAATTTGGCTGGGTTTGACTTATGCCCCTTCCTCCGCCAGTGGTACGCTCCCGGGGTCTCTTTCCGAGGTGTCACTGCTTCTTTGGAAAGCTGATCGGCACGGACGTAGGGGTGGGATGCTCCGGATGGTGATTTTCATGGAGTAAAGTGGATGATCGACAGCAGCACCGTTGGGAAGAGTGAGAGAGGGAGGAACAGCACAGCATCCAGAGGCTGGGAGCCCTCGTCAGGAGGGGGAAGGAGAGAGGTTGCCTTTTCCCGAGGAACGGCGTGATTTTCCCCTCTCCCTCTTGAATTCTAGAACTTGAAACGCCAGGAGCACTGTGGATTTATGCTTTTACAGATCGCTTCAGTCTGGACTTTGAAATAAAAGCAGCTGTGGAGCTCTAGGGGGGATGCTTTATACGGAGTTCGTGAATAAGGTATGTCCTGTTTCTCCTCCTGTTCTTGTAAGATGCTGAAAGTATAGGTGTTTACGTGCAAAAAATGCAGGTGAAAAATTGCATGCATATGTGCACATCTACGTGCTTACACTACATATTTTCACTGTATTCTTAATTGAAGGCAATCTTTATGCTAGCTTCACTCGTACTTAGTTTCACATAGAATCTTCTTGATTGCCATTCCACTTCTTCCTGTGGAATAAGATGTTTCATCATCAGAATAAAGATTTTAGAATGTAGCCTTCTGAAATGTATCTGAGAAAGTCAGAAGCATTTTCTGAAAGTTTTGATATTTAATGTTTGTGCTGTTTCCTTTATTTCTTTCTCTCCTCCACCCCTTTCGATGCCATTAGGGTCTCTGGGCATGTGTGATATAACCAGGAATAATGTCATGATGTAACACACCTGGGCAGTGTAATGGCATTCTGATAAATATTGTCCTTTTTGAACTGGTGTTTCCTTTAGTCTTTTTGGAGATCTATACAGATCTGGCACTATCTTTATTACAGAATTAATTTGGAAGAGAACTGATCATTTGTGTCTTCAGGTAATATCAGGAGCCTAAAATATTAATTGATTTGATATTGATTATCTGATTAGTATTGATTTGATACTGATGGTTGGTTAATTTCAAAGTAAGAAATTAAAATGAATGTCCCCAAACACTCCCTTACAACAAGAAAGAAAGAAAGTATTTGGAAAAATTGTGTTTCATGTGTCCTCCTCACAGCTTTGCTTGTTTGTAGAGTGGGGAATTGCCTGCAGGTGTACAACCGTAAGTCAGCACAGTGGTGTGATGGCACTTCACACCAAAGAAAAAAACCAGCTCTTTGTATTTAGCAGAACTCTAAACCGTTTTTAATTGCAAAGTAGCACTGAAGTACTGAGAGCCAGGCATCAGCAAATCCAGGTGTTTGCATGCAGTTGGAGAGTGTTTCTTTGCAGCGCGGGACGCAGGCACCCTCCCTGTGTGCCCGGCTGCGCCGAAGTTTGCAGCGGTGAACTACTGCTTCGGTAGGAAACAGGCAGCAAACAGACAATTTTATCATCTGTCTCAGCCTGTAATAGGAGGAGAGAGATCCAGCAGAGAGAGTGAGGCAAAGGGAGTCAGCATTTCCAAGTTACATTCCCAGCCTCTGACTCGCTATATGACTGCACATAAATGACTAAGCCACTCTAATTAGGTTTATGAACTGGAAAATAGCTATGCATATATTTACTCCAGGCCTTATTATTTTGCATGGAAAGGAACAGATGAGATTTCATACACTTATCCTCCAGGAAGCCACTTGTTTCTCCCTGGGACAGGATCAGGCTTTTTTGTGTCTCCAGGACACTTGTTTAATGGAGAAATAGAGCAATGTCGAAGTGGAGAAACAGGATTTCCTCTGCAGCAGGAAACCTCCACCTAAAAGTGTTCCAGGAGCCAAAACCAAAATTGCAGGTGCTGTATCTTGTACGTTCACATTGCCTTTCTATTCTTCTCTAGCTGGTCTTGTTTTCATAGCTTTTCCTTGTCACTTGTTCTCCTGCGGTGCTACTATCGGAGTACTGTTTTCTTGGTTAAAGTTGTACGTGCTGGGTTACTTAGCCCTGGTTTTGTCCTCTCTGTGCCATGCCTTGAGTGTGACTACTCTTCCTTTTCTTCTAGACAGTCTCTGCTGACCAAGTATCTGCCGTATTTGAGTGGCACACGCTTTTTTCACAAGTCAACCTCAGGAAAGCAGGAGTGTGAAACCTGCTTTATCACTGCTGTGCTGTGGGTACCATAGAAATGTTCTTATTCAATAAAACCTTTGCAGCCTCTTCAGATCCTATGAAATGTCTGCTGTTTTATTTTGTTTTGGTTTAGCTCAGGTTTACAGAGATACCGCAATTCCCCCTGCATGATTAGGAGGGGGGTAGAGCCAGGTTTTTGGTGCGTGTAAGTCAGCGTTACTCCGCTGCAGCAGGTTCACACAGGGGATACAGCGGGAACGCAGATCTTGTACTCCTAATACGTTATCTTTCGAAGCTGAGGAACTTTGCAATGAGGGCTCGAATCTGGAGATCAATTTTTTCATCTAAGCAGGGCTCTTGGTATAATGTGTTCTTCTCGGGCAAGCTGCGAATGCGTTTCGGGTGCTGCCTTCCCGTGCCCCTCGGCGAGGGCACTGGAAATGTCTCTGCTGTGGGCACCGGCTCAGGAGCAGGGTGCTGCGCAGCGTAGCGTTGCAGTGTTGGTGTGTACGATGCTTTGCAGTTAGGTTGATTTTATCAACTAATGCCTAAGCAAAAAGAAATCTGTGTCGTTGTTTATCAAACATATGGCTTTTCATTTTAATTTAAAAAAATTTTAAAAATATGGCTTTTCATTTTAATTTTTGTTCCCCAATTGAGTTTCTCTCAATGATTCCTAATCACCCTCTATTTTCCAGACAAAATAAAGTTTGAATTCAGGTTCTTCCAAATTCCTTAATGTTTTCCTCTCTCCTTCCTGCATCTGCATCTCTTGCAATTAATTTATATTTTGTGAGAAAATATCATGGTGACTTTCAATTTTTTTTGCGTCCCTAAAAAGCACTGCAGATGCCCATTTCTTGCCAAAGCAAGGGCACTTGTCACCGTACAAGTGAATTCCTCCATATGCTCAGGGCACTTGAATTGTCCTTCTCTGTGCACAACCCTGCTCATAACCTGTTTTGCATTAATAAGTCTTTTATCAAGGCTGAATTCAGCAGATTATGGAATCTAAACTAATTACACTCCTAAAATAGTGAAATTAATCCCTAATATTATTCCTCCCCAAAAGGATCTGCCTATATAAGATATTAAGGATTTTTTGGGGAAAATGAGTCTCTCTCATCTAACGATATGAGTTGTTTAAGAAGTGAGTGGTCTCAAGTTTCTAACTTTGAGAATTTTAATTAACCTCAGGAAAAAATTACCTAGGGAGGCAGTGAAATTTTCATTGTTAAGAACAGGCTGGGCTATCACCTGTAACAGCATAACCAGAATTTATCCTCCCTTGAAATGAGGTAAGGAGTACGTGTTTGCTTGATGTCCTCTCCAGTCTGTTTTTCAGTCATAAACGTTGTACACAGTTTCGCTGCTCAGTGTCTGCTTTCCAGAGGGTGTAAAGCCCCGGTCACGACTCAGCTGGCTCTCTTGGAAATACCACCCAATCTTCCAGAATTACCATGGAGCATCGTGGTTCCTGCCTCTTGGAAAACCACACAGAGGTGATTTTATTAGCAGCCAGAAGGAATAGTTAGGAGATGTGTCTTCCTCATCAGAGGTGACTGTTGTGAGGGCTGCAGCTCTACCTGTCTTGTTCAAATATACTGCTGTTTTCAGAAGAAGGAAATTTTCCACGATTTGCATGCCTCAGTACCTTCAGGTTCTGCTCCTGGACATGAACATCTATCTGGCTGCTGTCAGGGATATTAGTAGGCATTACACCACAGAGGGCATTATTTGTTCTTTTGGTGAGCTATAGGAAAACAAACCCACAGGTAAATTGTAAAACTCAGGTGACTGCAGGCTTGTGGGTGTTATGTGCTTTTTGGGTATTGAGGACTAATTGTATAAATACAGCACTTTGAAAACATAAATGCTTGTGATTTTACACATCAAAAATGGAAAACATAACAGGCTGCTGAGATGAATCTGAAATTTCAGTTTTGACGTCCTTATTGCAAATAAATCAGTTGTCTTCCACAGATGCTATCCTGGGGAAAAAAGACAGCCTCAGGTCTCAGAGTATGACATCACCTGAAAAATCATAGTCTGTTGTTACTGGAGCTAAGAAGTTCATTCTTACTTCATAAAAGCATTGCCTGCCTTTACATCTATTAGGACAGCTTGCGGTTTATAAAAATTTTCCAAAACAGCAGAATGCATTATTCTTGCTCGTATCACTGACTTGAGAGCCATTACACCAGCGCACATTAGCCCATCGGCCCACCTCTGCCGTAGTTACAAATTCACTCTGTTTTCCTTCTGGGGGGAAGAGGTTTAGCAATTTTCTGAAAATTGCCCATCAAGTAGAAGAAGGGATGAAACTCTACAGGACCCATGGGGTTGCTCTGTGCTTGGTCCTCCAGACCTTTCTGGGAGGATAGGGGACTGTAAGAATCTCCTTCAGAAGATGGGAAAACAGCTGCACTAGGATGGAAAAGATGGACAGTGGCAAAGTCATGGTGTGTGATGAAATATAAATGGGCAAAAGCACAGCCTGGGCAGATTGCATCAGTGGTTTGCAGCTGCTGAGGTGGCAGTTACCGTGAAGATCCTGTCTTCTCTAGAAGATGTTGTCAAGGCAGATGTGGCCTTAAGCTCACAGGTTGGAGTTTGCTTGCGGCATGGAAAGTCTCGTGCTGTGTTTGCAGTGTGCCAGCCACCGAGGGGTCTACAAAACCCTGAAACCCAATGTTAGCGCCCGATAAATGACAGGTAAGGGTCAGGTCCGTTCTGGTTCCTGTCAAGTCCTGCAAAATGTCCTGCTTTTGGCAGCCCCAGGTGAAAATTCTCTGGATTTGTCAAAACCTTAGGAAAAAAACACGAGGTGGTCAGTGCTCTGCAGGAACAACTGAGATTTTTCTCCCCCCACCCTCCTTCAGTGTCCCTCATATAGGAGGAAGGGATTGGGAAGGTTGCTGCTATTCTGTGGTCTGATTCCTTCCTGAAAGAGGTGGGGATGGCATGTCCTTGCCTTCCTCAGGGTAAGAAGAGCCTGGCCAAGCCACACAGGACATGGTAAAACACCTCAGGGGGGGATGAGGAGAGAGCGGGGAGCAAAACTGCACTGATTAAGTCAAACAAAAATCCTCACATTGCCTTTTTTTTTTTGGTCTCAGAAGGTTTGAGGCTTGATATTGGCATTTATAGTGTCTGAGTCAGAATTTTGGATCTCCTGAGGTTGGCTGTAGTGGAACAGTTCCATTTTAAGGAATATATTATTTAGAAGTGGAATTGTTTGTGTTAATTAAATATGAATGTCTGCAGCAGAGGAATAAGCACGAGTCCATTTCTAATAGGAAGCAGCAGATTGGTTTCTTTTGTTATGGTTTTAAATCTGTTTTCACAGGCACTGGGGGTCTTTCAGCACGGGATGAGCTGTAAAGATGGTCTGTAGATGAGCTGGGTGTAGGCTGTGGTGTAGTGCTCTCTGTTCCCACGCTTTGGCCGTTGGAGACCTACTGCAAAGTGGAATCCTTTGGTCTTGCGAGGGAGCAAAAAGAAACCAGTCCTTGATAACTGCTTTATTTCCCAGTGCTTGTCCAAGTGTGCCTACCATGCTAGATGAAGCTCTTGCATTGCAAAATATCTTTTGAGAGCTTGGGTTTTAATCTATGCTTATTAATCAGAATGAAGTACTCAATTAAAAAAAGGCTTGTCTTATCATTCACTTTTTTTGTTATTTTCATATATTTGCCTTTTTTTCCCCCTTTTTTTTTTTTCTTCTTTTATTTCTTGAGAACTAGTGTTCAAGAAGTGTACAGCCTTGGAAAACTGGTGGTCCTCAACAGCAACTGTTTTGCTCTACAGATTCACTGCTGTAGCTCTGCCCTGTTTACTGCTGTAAAAGTAGTTGCAGCCATTGACATAACCACTTGTGAGTTTATTATTGTCCCATTTTTAATAATTATTGCATTGTTTCAGAACTCAGTAATAAATCTTATTTCATGCTTTTAAGACTTGAAAGGAAACAGAAGCACCTAACCAGGGCTTTAATCGAAAATTTAGGTTTCACCTCTCAGCAGTAAAGCCCACTCTTTTGTACAAGATGGTCTCTTTAGACTGTGTCCAGGCTGCCGTACCGTGGTAGCTAATCCAAACCTAAATGGTTGCTCTGCCATCTGGAGCAGTGAACACTTTCATATGTTTATTCTCCATGGCTGTGGAAGGAGAAAAGTGCTCATGAAGTCATCTAAGGTGGTTTTTTTTTAATTAATCAACCTTTGCTTATTTATTCCTGTATCAGGAAAACGAAAAAAAAAAAGAAAAAGAAAAAAAAGCAAAGCAATGAGGCCGCTGAACTTTAAAGTGTTAGAGCTACTTGGAGCCATATGCCTGGGACACCTTTTGGCTTCTCCCAGGTCTAGAGTGGCAATGTGCCCCCATGATCTGATTCCCTTAAATGAGGTCTTTTTTTCAAAGCTAGTGGGACAGCAGGGAGGGGCTGAGGGTACTTTATACTTTAGATGTAGGTAGCTGTCATCTGCTATGTTTCTGGCCATACGTGCTGTTATTGAGAAGATCGTCTGTCTTCAAGATGCAGAAGAGATAGCAAATGGGTAAAATAATGAAACATTTTCTCTTCTCACTTTGTTTCCCTGCAAGTTTGGACTTTTGAGGGGTAAAATTTAGAGCTTCACAACTTGTCCCAGATCCCACAGCAAAAAGTATGGAAGCCCTGGGAGTCAAGTGGTAAGTTCTTGTGTGCAACTCCTGCCCCACCAGGCACTGGCAAGAAGAACTGGGATGACTGAATGTCCTAAATAGTTCTTGGCTGGATGGTTTCATACACTGTAGAAATATTTTTGTCTTATGCTAGAGTTCCTCGCTTCTTCAGTTCTCCTTGAGGGGTAACCTTCACAGCTGTCTGCCAGATTCTAGTTTTCCCATATCAGGGTTCACTTTATTGATCTTAAACATTTGACCTAAATAGCCCATTTCCACAGAAGAGGAAATGGAAAGAAACCTCAACAAGTTTGCCCAGATTGGTCTATTATTTAATACTCCCACTGCTTCTTCATAACTGTAATAGCCAACTACTGTTTATAAACATAACCATGTAAAGTTGTTTAGCTTAGAACCTGCCGCCTAATAACTCTAAGGAGAATTTATGGATGTAACTTCTCACTTAACTGTAAAATTTGCAGAGCTACCATCTGTAGACATAGTGTCCCTCAGGATACGAAGAAATTGCTGGGACTGTCTTACTGATAATTCTCAGTTTCTTGGGATTACGAGAACAGTGCATATAGATAAAGACAATAAGTTCAGTATGCATTAAACACATTGAGCAGTGAAGCTATTCAGACACAAATAATTGCCCTGCTTGTTTTTTCTGTATTCTCAGTCTCGGGTCACACTTACACCTAGCTGGAAACATGAAGCTCCTTAAGATATTCAGGGAAGGCACTTCAGAGGCCCTGGCTTGAGTGCTGCAACACGCTGGTACCTAGATACGGCTGAGACAGATTACTGTGATGAGTGTCGCATGAATAATGACATTCTTGGATAAAGTAAGTCATGAAATAAATCATGGCAGGATGCTTTATGCAATTTTGAATTGGATCCTGAAATACCCTGGGAGCTGGTAGAGCAGGAATGAAGACAGGAGGATGCATCTTGTTTATGAACAAAAATATCTGTGCATTTTCTGGTGGCAGATGTGGTCTATCGCAAACTCTGTTCTTTTGTTTTTCAGACGCTGAAATAGGCATGAATGGGATGGCATCAGATCACAACACTTCTTCCCAGGAAGAATACCTCCCACACTATCTCCAGAAGGAAGACCCCTTTGCATCAAAGCTTTCTAGAGAAGCTGACATTGTAGCTGGGTTTTATTTGACCGTAATTGGTAATGATTTTGTAATTAATCTTTTGAATATGACTATGTCACGGCATTCTTGCTGGCACTCACAAAGAAGGCAGAAGCTGCTGTGCATTAGATGTGTAATTATGTATTTCTTTGTATTAGAAAGAAAACTCTAGGAGGGAGAGGAGAGAATGTGTTAGAAATATGGTGTCAACAGTGTCAAGAGTTGGTGTCAACAGACAGTGCTGCTCCGGATAGCCAAAAGTGACTAGCAGTAGATCTTCCAGCAAAAAGTGAAGAAATACTCAATTTTTCTCCGACAGGTTACTAGCTTGTGGTTTAATTGTTCCTGACCAGAACTGGCTGTTGCCCTTATGCCATGTGGGTTTTATGGCCTGTTTTCAAAGCCTCTCTCATGTCCTACACAGCAAAGAGAACATCCTCAGACATGCTGATTTGAATCTTCTCAGCTCCTGGCATCAGCTGTCCTCTGTTACATATTATATTGAACAGGATTTTCTGCCTACCCTCCTGTCCCTTTTGTTTTGGAGTCTTTTACCGAGTGCAAAGTGACTTTGCAAGCAGAATAAATGCAATTATTTATTGGTTAGTGCACACAGATGATAGCTGGGGCTCATTTCTACTTTATCGTTCATATGCCAAAGACTTGCCATTCACCTGGGAAATACTGGTCCCCACTGCTTCTAGGAATAGCTGGTCCTTGTTCTTGATGATTTACCACCTTTGCTTTGGGGATGGGGGCAAGGTTCTAACTATTTATGTCAATATTTTTGCTCTCAAGTACTTGAGCTTCTAACTGTTGCCTCAACACTTACACTTCTTTCTATGGTTTAGGTTTCCTTATGTTTTATGGCTTTATTTCATGCAGTTTCTCACAGCTCAGCAGCTATTTTCTCAGTAAAGCTGAGCCTAGGTCACGTAGCTGTGCTACACCGAACAGGGCTCCAGGTGTCAGATGGCTGAACACCAGGCTGAATACAGGATATAGTGTATTCCCTGACATTTATTTTGGTTTTGATTCATTCTCTTGTTCTATCAATTCTGCCCAAAATACAAAGATCTTTCAGTCCTCCCTTCATGTTTCTCATTCACTATTTTACGTGTCTCCTTCCTACTCTCTCTTACTGCTTTTCCCCAGGCTGATCTCATCTTTTCTGCAGTGGAGGTCTCACAAAGGCTTGAAAAACACATATTTCTCATTTGTCTTGTGCTTATGTCTTCATCGAAAAAGGAATTGCGAACAGCACAGACAGCAGGTGAAGCTGTATCTCTGTGCTGTCCTCGCTATTCATGCACTGTTTTGTATGCATCCTAGCTTTTTACGTCTATATTTTTTTTCTGCTGCTATGCAGACAGATGTCTTCGCTGAACTGTCCAAAACAAACCCTCTTGGGTCTTTTTTCGCTCAGTTAAGCAAATGTAACTTTAATCCCAGGAAGTATGTCTGAGTAGCTGAAATGAATCCTTCCAATGTACATTGTGTTGCCTTGTTACATCGGCAGCATTTAGTGTAGATTTATCCAGTTCCAAAGAAATACCCCTGCCAGGTGTGAAATGTCTTGAAAAACATAGATATAATCTAATTAAGACACGAATTTCCAGTGAAAAACCAAAAGCTAGCCATGCAGGCACAGTCTTACACAAGCAGTATGAGGAGACTGAAATTATAGTTTAAAAAGGGCTGATAATCACTTTGATATTGGATTTATCAGTAAGATCCCCATCTTCCTGGTGTTGTGGACTGGACACCAGCCTCTGGTGGACTCGATGCACCCAGTGGCCCAAGTCAGGAAAGTTCAAGCTGTCGCTCTGCTGTATATATGTGCAGCTCTAGACATCATACCCTACAGTTTGCTCTGGGTTTAACTTATTTTTTCAGGTGTTTGTTTTGCATTGCATTTTACTCAGTTATTTACCCTGATGGTCATTACACACTCCAGTAGCACCTTTCATTAGAGCCAAGTATGCTTTTCACATATGCGTGTAAATGTTATATTTGCATCTTCCTTGGACTTGCATCTATAGCATAAGATACACCCGTATCCTGCACAGATATTTTTAATTCCTTTTAGCAATCATTGCAACGATTTTAAGCAGTCATTGCTCAGCTGCTGGTCAGTTGTGCCCTCAGCCATTTCAGCAATGGCAACTGGCTTCATGTTTTCTAGACCAGCACAGCAGTGTTTTAGACACTGTGTATAACACAGTAATGGATATCAATCTGCCAGAGGCCAAGAAGTTGTTCAGAAATCCCTCCTTTTACAGCGTTTTGTGTGAAGAAGGAGAGTGTTATGCTTTTTACCAGATCTCAGCCACTAAGAAGACACGAAATTAAGCAAAACTGGTGGAAGGAGCAATGTCAGGTCTTTTCTGTGCTTGTGAATAGATGGGGTGAAGTAGTCTTTAAAAACATTTTTCTTACCCCCTGCCCAAAAAAAAAAAAAAAAAAAAAAAAAGGCTTTGCTTGGGCTAATGCTTCTTACGTGAGTTGTACCTTACAAGATTGATTTAGCTTAGTGCCTTGGGGATGTCACCATAAGCTCCTGTTGATGTGCAGACCCATATTTTATTACCCATTCATGTTTAGAGGGATAGCAACATTTTAACAATATCTTGGGCCTGCAAAAATACGAGAAGTTAGAAGGAAATTAATCTTTGTTGTTCTCAGGTAAATGTCTTGAGTTACTTTTTATACTTTCTGCAAACAAAAATAATCCTAAATTTCCTTTTCCACTAAGCTTATTTCTGACAGTTCAAAGCATCCACATTTCTGTTGGGACATGAAGCACTGCCGTGCAGAGATTTTCAGTGGTACATAGTGGATCTTAAGGTGGTGGAGAAAGAAGCCTAGCTCCGTGAAACTATTCACTGACATAAAATTCCACACAACAGGTTTGCTGAGGCTGTAAATTTGGTTTAATTGGCAGCTTTATAGTTAATCACAGCTGCCAAGTACCCAAATGTCCTGGTTTCAGCTGAGACGGAGTTAATTTTCTTCATAGTAGTTAGTATGGGGCTGTGTTTCGGATTTGTGCTGAAATCCATTGGAGTGTAGTGGGCCTCGGATCCTCTGTATTCCCGACTCCAAAACCCCAGGGGTCAACCTCGAGTGTCCCCTGGTGCTTTCTGCCAGAGACTCCAGGTAGGGCCATTCTCCCTGGCTGCGGTGTACAGCACATTTTTTACATCTGGTCCTGCCCGAACTGGCCCAAGAGCTACGGCATGAACTATTTCTTGTTTAATTTGTTCGAAAGCTTGTCGTTGCTCAGGGTCCCATTTGAAATCATTCTTCTTCCGGGCTACATGGTAGAGAGGGCTTACTATCAGACTGTAATTCGGAATGTGCATTCGCCAGAAACCACAACACCTAAGAAGGCCTGTGTCTCCTTTTTGTTGGTTGGTGGGGACATGGCTGCTATTTTGTTGTAACCAACCAAAAGGGAAAAGAGGAGGTGAAAGAGTGGGAGAAGATATCGCCCCCTGTCTTCCCCATAGATTGGGTCCAATTATTAATCAATTCTGAAAGATATTGACTGAGGTACAGGCCTGACCGAAATGCTACATACACATACCAGCTCAGACCCATGACTGTCAATGATATCTTATCATAAGTCATTATCACACAATACAACAACATGAGAACACGAACCCCTCTCCCAGAGGTGACAAACAGCACCGCAGGGATTACATAGAGTAAACACGGGTTTACAAAACAGAGCCATGTGACCAAACAGAACATCATTATGACCAGTGACTGTTTCAATAACATTTAAATGCTTATAACAACTTTGTTTTAATACACTTGGGTCAGACTTGTCGTTATCACAACCCCTCGTGCCCCACTTTGGGCGCCAAAAAGGACTGACGTGGTTTAGCCCCAGCCGGTAGCTGAGCGCCACGCGCCGCTCGCTCACCCCTCCCCTGGCGGGATGTGGAGGAGAACGGAAAAACAACGGCAAAGCCTCGAGGGTTGGGATAAGGGCAGTTTACTGGGACAGCAAGGGAGAGGGAAACAATCAACAACAGTGCTGATAACAGATATTCACAATGGGTGATAACAGAGAACGATTTACTGATCCGACGACTGATGCTCGACCCGTCCTGGAGCCACGCCGACACGCCGAACCCGCCCCTGCCTGACTAGCCCCCTTTTATGGTGAGCATGACGTCACATGGTATGGAATAGCCCCCCGGCCAGCTTGGCTCACCTGTCCTGGCTCCTTGGGAAATTAACTCTGTCCTTGCCAGAACCAGGACAGAGGGGCACAGCTGGGACAGCTGACCCCAACTGACCAAAGGGATGTTCTATACCATAGGACGTCACACTCAGCTTGTAAGGGGCTTGGGGAAGTGAGAGGACGGGGGGGGGGGGGGGGGGGGGGGGGGGTTGACAGCGTTCAGAGTGATGGCGTTTGTCTTCCCAAGTAGCCATTACACGTGATGGAGCCCTGCTTTCCTGGAGATGGCTGAACACCTGCCTGCCGATGGGAACTGGAGAATGAATTCTTTGGTTTGCTTTGCTTGTGCACGTGATTTTTACATTACCTATTAAGGTGTCTTCATCTCAACCCACGAGTTTTCTCACTTTTACTCTTCCAATTCTCTCCCCCATCCCGCTGGGGAGGAGTGAGGGAGCGGCTGCGTGGTGTTTAGTTGCCGCTGGCGCTAAACCACAACACCAAAATAGTAAGAAAAAGCTATGTGCTTAAATAGCTCTTGGGCATAGTTGTGTCTTGTGATAACTCCACAACATTGCAGATTTACTTTGTAAACTGTGCAACCTGCAGATGATGGAAAACTGAGCTGGAGCGTTGAGCTCCCGCACCCAGCGAGGGTATGTCTGCATTTTTATTGTAACTTGTGGTTCAGACCAAACCTGTCCATTGTCACCTTCTGCCACTGAAATGTGTCCCCTACTCTTTTGCAGATCCCTTCCAAGAAATGGTGGCCCCTTTTGAAGATGTCCTGTGTGGACATCCTGATAGTAGAGAGAGGGACTAACTGTGGAAAGGTGGGAAGCCAGGAAGTGGGGGTTGCTCTTGGGCATCTTTTTGTGCTTGAGGCATGTAAGGTGCGAGATTAAAATTTATTTCATAAAAGGGAAGAAGCTGCACAGTGAGCGAACAAGGCTGGGATACTATCAGGAAACCCAGCAGAGCTTTTAGGGTCAGGCTGGTTGTACAACTGAAGTATTGCAGTTTGAAAATATAAAAATACATTTTTTTGTCTTCGAAGAAAATCAAGTTCTTGACCAATCTGTGATAAATTCTCTGCAAATGTGTGTTCTTTTGTCCTAACTAGTTCATTTCCATGTGTATTTTTTTAATTGTCTGGAAAAAGAGAAAATCAAACAGTGCACGTAGTTATAAGAATCCAATTCTTTCCACTTTGTCACTTCCCCCCGCTAGCTTTTTCATCACTGGCTCGATTGATTTACTGTACGGCCAGGTAGGGTGACTGACTACTGAGCGGAGACCCACTGGCTGTCAGCTCCTTTGAAAGCTGGTGGCAAGTAACTATTGATTTGCAAACTGTTGTTACACGCTTCCTCAGCGTGTTATGAAACAGCTTAATTGAAAACAAAATCCTGAACTATCTTCTTTTTTTTTTTTTCTCTGATGGTTAGCACTGTTGTCAAATAGGAGAAAAGGAGTCTTATTTGTTCAGATTTCTTTTATACACGTTCACCTTTCTCTGCAGGTTGGCTCTTTCTCTGTAGGTGTCACTTTTTTAGTTATCGTGTCCTTGGCTCTTTGTATATATGTAATAATGTTACGGTGCCACGGACAGTTGTGCCCTGAATTGTTTGCTCCTGGAAAAGAGCCTTTATTTTATATCTGAATAGTCTTTTTGCTCCTTTTCTCCAACCCTGGGCTCTGCCCAGGCACACAGCCTGCCATCACCTACCAGAGCTGGGAGCCTGCACCAGTGAGGACTTTGGCTAACTGTTAAAAAAATCTCTTTAACAGTAGGAAGAATGAAGCTTTAGATGGCTTATCCAAGGAGATTATAAAGTTTCCATCACCAAGGAGTTAAAAAAGAACTCAGATAAGCAATTGTCAGATGCAGGTATCAACAAAAGGAACTTAAATTATCACTGGACACCTACCAGCTGTAGGATTAGGAGGTCAGTGGGCTGGGCCTCTCTGAAATATTGCTATTAATAATGAGCAGTTTCTTCAGAGGCTTGTCTGCTGAAGACATCTCTCTGGACTGCCAGTCAGTTGAAAAAGATTCAGGAAAATGTCAGGTGCTTTCAAAAGGTATTTCAAACTGGATGCTGGCAGTCTAGAGATCCTAAATTCACTGGAGAGAAAATGCCATTAAAAGAGAAAAGGATTAAGATATATGAAAAATGCTCAGCAACATCGAGATTCATTCACTTATCTGCAAGGAAGAAAATAATTCAAAAGAATACCTGTATCTACTTATAATTCAGATTAATCTTCAGAGCCGTAATAATAGGATGTTCTTTAAACTTCATTCACCAAGGATAAATCAAATTTGCTGATAAAAGCTAAGATTAAATGATAAGTCAGCTTCTGTCCTGTTTTATTTTTTAAAATAATATAAAAAGCAATACTGTCAGTGTAAAAATAAGAAATGTTTCCAATTAGATGAGCATTGCATTTATTACTGAAAAATTCAAAATCAAAGTAGGTTTCTTCTGAGGTTGGTAAACTTTCGTTTCCACAGTTACTCATATTTCTTGAGAAATTGTCTTGTTTTAGCCTCTGGGAACCATTTTTCCCTCCACCTCATGGATGTCCCCAGGTTGAGTTTCTTGGTTCTTTGAGGATGTTGCACCCTTGCAAGGGGATCATTCCGTCGATGGGCCAGAGGAAATACCCATTTAAGTCCTGAGCTTTAATTCCTGAGGTTTGGCCTGCCACAGACTAATGTGGCGTTCAAAGGTGGCGTTGGAAAGGGTGGCATTGCTGGGCAGATGAGGAGCTGCTGAGGACTTTCTGATACATGGAATATGGCTGAACTTGCACCACCAGAGCAACGTGTAGGAAGGCACCACAAAGAGTGACTTTGCTGTCTCATTGACAGAGGAAAGTTGGGTTATTTATGACTTTTTTATTGCAGTATGGAGGGTAGGTCTCGGCTGACAGCCAAGCACCTAGGCAGCCGCTTGCTTACAACCCCCATGATGGGATGGGGAGGAAATAGGAAGAGCAAAAGCAGTGGAGATAAAGAGAGGGTGGAGATAAAGACAGGGAGATCGCTCACCAATTACTGTTGTGGGCAAAACAGACTAATTGTGGGGAACTTAACTTAAGTGAAAACATTAAATTACTAATTTGAGTAGAGAGAAACAAAGATGACAAACATAAAAAACTTAAGGAAAACAGCTTTCCTGCCCCTTTCCCAGGCTGAACTTCACTCCAACATCTTCTCCCTCATTGCCGTTGTAGGTCCCTTTGGTGAGGTAACGGCGGCACAGGAGGTTGGGGTCTCTGCCCCTCTTTGCTCTTCACTCTTTTCTTCTGCATCTCCCTCCTTCTTACTTTTGCTTCCTGAAATGGATGGTGTGTGCTGTCCTGTGTTTCCACTGCAAAACACTCACTCTGGGCTCAAGTTCTTTCAAACATGAGTTAGTGAAGAAACTCTTCTCTCTGAGGGAACCAGAAACTCTGCAATTTTCGTACCAGTGTGATTAGATCCATGGCTGATTAACCACTTGCAGGGCTGGTCCCTGTGGGTCCTTGGGTGGTGATACGGCAAAAAGAGATGCCAGCCAATATGAACAGGATGCCTCCTCATGCACTGAATTACAGTTATAAGTTAAAATCAGATATATTTTATCATTTTTCTTTCTTATGATGGAGATAAATTTTTATTGTAAAAAATTAATATCTTAATTTACATTATTTTAGCAATTTATCCCCCAACCTCTGATTATAGTATTTAATAAAATTAAGGTTAGTCAGAGATTGGGGTCCTTGTGATTACAAACAACTGAATTTCATTCTTATGGTTGTATAAATGTTTGTGAGACGAACGGCATTGATGAGAACAGAGGAATTATGGGATATCTATTACGTGCATTCAGTCGATAATTGTGCAGGCTCAGGTGGTGAAGGCAATGTCCTGCCGCAGAGGGGAAAATAGCTTCTGTTGTGGGAGGGAGATGCCTGCAGTAGATATCTCTATGAGCTACATAATGAGAATGAGATGATCATGTTTCAGAGTAAATGTTTAGCCTTGGGACCACAGGTTCAGCTGAAAAATTAAGAGAATTTCACAAGAAAGGTGGGATGTTGCTGGTTTTGAGGAGAATTCTAATTTGATTGTTTTTCTTTTTTTATGTTATTTTTATTTTTATAGGGATTCTTTCAACTCTGGGAAATGGGTATGTTATTTTTATGTCCTCAAAGCGAAAAAAGAAGTTGAGACCTGCTGAGATAATGACTGTTAATTTAGCAGTGTGTGATCTGGGCATTTCAGGTACTTTTATGTTTTATTTTCACTCATTTTTACTATCCCACCATTCTTTCTGGCAGCAGCAAGAGACAGGCCTCTGGAAATCACGGGGAGCCCAAAATGCCTTTTGCTACTGATATTTCTGCTCTGTTATTTGCATATAAATAAGAGAGAAGGATAGCAAACAACATTCCTGAACAACTTGATGGGAAGAAATGAAAAGTACAGGGGGAAAAAATAGGGCTGGATTTATCAATCAGGCAAAACTCCTGTTCACCCCAGCACTGGACAAGCCTTCTAAGACAGCTCACATGTGCATCCTGATGCAATAAATACAAAGTAGTCTGGTATTATGGTTGAAGAAAACGATATTTTCTTGCTGTAGGGTGCAACAGGAGGGATCCAGGTAACTCAAAAATACATATTTAGCCAAATATGACTGGGGAGGGGTATGAGGGAGAAGAATTGGAAAATGCCGGTGGCCATCAGTCTATCAAAGCTAACAATTTTCTCTCTAGTGACCTTCCTCTTCTGTCTCTGGGTCAGGAAAATAAACATTTGTGTCAATCTATAGAGTAAGAGCAACATCAGTCAACTGGAGGGATTTTTCATTTCAGCCCCCCAGCCTGGATGCCCTGGCATGAGATGAGGGAGCTTTGGAAAGGTCTACATGAAGTTGCAGAGTCAAAAGCCTTCAGAGAACATTCCTTTGGCTCTTGCCACGAGTCTCATTCAGCTCAGTTGCTTTGTGGCTACAGGCAAATGCAGGGGAAGGACTGGACATCCTTTAGAGAAGGACATTTTGCATGGCAGACTATTCAATGGCTATAAAGACCTGATGTGACCCAGCTGACCATGGCATCTCACCAGTGCAATATAAACGACAGCATGTTGCCATGCTCCCGAAGTCATTTGTCCCCTACGTGTTGCGTACAGCAGGACCCCTGTGCCCAGCTCCAGTGCGCCCTTTCCCTGCCCTTGTCTCTGCCAAATGCTTTTGCCTTCATCCAAATGCCTAAAATAGCGCTGAACAACATAAAATGTTGGCTCCCAGCCTCCCAAAACTGAAGCTCATTGTGCTCATTGTGCATGCATATGGCCAAGGAGCTGCTCATCCCCGCAACTTCCAGTAATCTTGATGCCTCTTGGTGGTCAGTAAACATGGTTTTCTGAAAGAGATACTTACAAATTCAGCAGAAGAAAGGTGTTAGTGTAAATGTCTCTGCTCTTCTACCACAAAAAGAAATCTAAACGATTTCTTTGGCGTATCTTCCATTGAGATACTATTTCCATCTTGCAGCACTTAGAGGTGAAGGAAAAAAAAAAAGAGCAGTTTTGCCTCTTCTGTGATGCTTCCAATTCCTTTGAGTCCTAAGAGTCTGTTTTATTTTATGAGGCTTATATCTGACTCCAGTGAGAGTCACTGAATGAGATGAAGTGTTTCAGGGAATTTCTGTAGCAATATATCTGGAATGTAAACAGGTATCTCCTAACCATATAAGTTCCATGTCTCAACCATATAAACTACAGCTCTGTTAGCATGAGGGCTGCTAGTTTCTCTGTTAAGGTCTGCCACCAACATACCACTTGGTCACCTTGTCTTCCATGGAGATCTCAATCTATCTTTGTGTTTAGGTTTTGTAATTAAAATTAATTGTGATTGGTACACTCAGACGTGCTTTTTCTCCCTTCTTTTTTTTTTTTTTTGTTTGTTTTTTTTGTTCATGGAAGATGTTGACTCGAGAAATGTGGTGTGTTCCATCTGCTGGACTGATTGAAGATTGGACTTTTTCCAAAAAATTTCTTAGTTCATGGACTTGCCTTGGCACCTTGTTCAAGAAATGGGTTCTGCAATGGCTTCCTGCAGATTTCCACAGGGTGGCACCAGCTGCTTGTTCAAAACTGCATCAGGCTCATTTTGCACTGATACCATGCTCTGAGTCCTGTGCCGCTGAAGAGAAATTTGATTTTGTGCAAATAAATGTTTTGGCCTTTAGAGCTGGCAATGAGTAAAGTTGCTGACTCTTAACATATATCCTAAACTTTGCCATATTTCATGTTTTTCTTGAAACCCTAATCACTGGGGTCAGCTTTTGCTTGAAAAATTAAATTACATTTATTCTGCTCAGAGAAAAGCACATAATATATTGTCCTGAGCACAACATTCAGGCTCAGGCAGAATTTTCCTTACATGTTTAGGCTAAAGGAGAAGAATCCCCAAATATATTGGTTAAAAATAAGTCTCATTATGAAGGGTTTTCAATCATGATGCATTTGACGTAGAAAATGGAGCAAAGACCATTTTCTGCAAGATTTTGTTTTTGTTGAGAATGAAAATGGCATGTTTAGTTTTGCATCAGTTTGATCTGAAATGGAATATTCTTGGGAACAATCCAAAATATTTTTCTAGAGATCACTTCAACAGAAGAGAGACTTTTGTTTTGACTTCTATGAATAGGTTACCATGTGGGAATTACATTTTGCAAGATCATTTTTATAAACCAACTCACTGAGCTGCCATGACATTATAGACAGTGCGGTTCAGCCAGGGAAACTAGCCCAGGGCAGCTGAGGTGCTTTCAATTCCTTGAGGTGCTCTGGCAACTCCTGTGCAGGAAGGAATACAGTCACAGAAAGGTGGAGTTCAACATTTAATGTTGTTTGAATGTTGCAGTTGAACTGTCCAGGCCTTGGAGCATTTCAGGTCAATCTGGTAAGTAGACATGAAGGATTCAGAAAACATGCTGATATTCCTGGATTGTAAATTTTTGAGTTTTCTGGTCCATTAAAATTAACCTTTTTGTTTGTCCAGTTTGAGACAAAAAATTATAAAATCAGGAAGTGGAGATTTCCAACTAGAAAATTACAATTGCCAAACTTTCTCATTTTCATGATACAAAGAATATGAGTAATGTTAATCTGTTTTAAGGTGAGAATGGAACAACATATGACCTAACTTCACTTCTTTCATAATGAACCACCCACTTTAGAAATGGAGAAATGAGCTACAGTTCCACTAGGACAGAGTCTCCAAAATAGTTAGGTATTTCACTTCTGTTTGGGGATGCTTAAAACTTTTTGATGTCTTGGCCAGGTGACTTGCTGAGAGTCACCAAAGAAGAGTGTGGTATGGACAGGAGCTGAAACCACTTCTGCAACTCAAGTCCATGCTGCAACCATGGCACCACTTTCCTTTCTAACTTAACACTTTACCACAGTATGCAACCCATTGTTGGACCTTATCCCATGTTTGAAGACACTCAATTCATAGAATGGTTTGGGTTGGAAGGGACCTCAAAGCCCATCTAGTTCCAACCCCCCTGCCATGGGCAGGGACACCCTCCACTAGACCAGGTTGCCCAAAGCCCCATCCAACCTGGCCTTGAACATTTCCAGGGACTGATTACAGGGATGTAGCCTAACTAGATCTATGCCTGTTTCAAATCCAGACTCGCCCATCACCTGTACTACTTACATACTGGCATGTGTTTGCATGTCGACTTAACATGTACTCTGAAGTTTTCATATTGGAAAGAGCTTGCACATGCTCAGTACCAGAGTAAGAGTTTGCTTGTGGTTCAGGCAGTCTGCAGTAAAGCACCTGTTTCCAGCCATTCTGCAGGCTTGGCTCATGCTACCACAACATAGATGCTATGGGATCTAGCTACAGCTGTCTTAGGCTTAGTGCTGCAGATGGAGGGCATGCAAGTCATCACATCTGTTGTGTCTGAAGTCCTCTCTCCATGACACAGAGCATTTTTACTGGTACTAGCTTTGGGCAAAGGGGACGCTTTGCTTTTCTGAAAAATTGAAAATTATCATTACTGGTGATGGATTTTATCAGTCAACTGACATTCTTTTCTCCTTTTGAAGTTGTAGGAAAACCCTTTAGTATAATTTCCTTCTTTTCTCACCGCTGGGTGTTCGGATGGATGGGCTGCCGCTGGTATGGATGGGCTGGTTTCTTCTTTGGCTGTGGGAGCCTTATTACCATGACAGCTGTCAGCCTGGATAGATACCTAAAAATCTGCCACTTGTCTTACGGTAAGAAAGAAAACTATATTAAATGACTATAGAAAAACTATATCAAGTGACACAGGTTTCTAGACTGAAATCATACTTAAGCTCTTCAGAATGCTTTTGTTAAATATAGAGGGGAATACACAGATAAGAGAAACATATTTGCATGATCCAAGTAATCCCGGCTAAATTTGTATTGCTAGACATATCGCCTTCACTGTTGTGTCTCTGCTGTCTGCTTAAGCCATGAGTTTTAGTAATCACTCATAGATTACTCACTTTGTGCCTATCAAGGCCTATTAACATAAGATGCAAGTATTGCACATATTGCAAGGTCTGTGGACTAACACACAAGTATTCCTTATTAGATGCCTAAATGTGGCAAGCTATTTAAAACATCTGAAATATTTGGATGTGCAATAGGTCATAATGTGATATCGTCTCTCTAATATGGAGATGGAACCTAAGAGAATGAAATGAATTTAGCAATGAAAGCTGTTATCACCATATTCATCAACATCTTATATCTCTTGCACATGATGTATTATATGCTTCATTCTTTCCACTTAAAAGGTGTTGTCATGGTTTAGAAAAGATTTTTTTGTTGAATTGGAAGGAGCTAACTCCCCGACAAAATACAGGCAATAGTCAAGGTGTGACTTTACATATAGGAAACACCTTGCCCATGTGACTTGAGGGACATACAACACATTTCATTATAATGAGATAGAATATCAATCATGTAATGTTAAGCTATAAGAAATGTTTGCAGCTAGGAAGTGTAAGTAAGCTGGTCTGTCCAACAGGTGAGGGTGCTGTCAATTAAAAGCTGTGGTACCGCACTAAGACCTGGATCCTGGCTTGTCCGTACTTCTTCCTGAAATGTGATAGCTGAGTTTAAAATGCACGATTCACATTAACCAGGGTTTCAGTTCTTTCTATAAAATTCTTATCAAATTAATTCAGTGGCAACTGAAATCATAGACAGTTTTTCACAGACTTGGTGAGCTCAAGTAAATATTTCATGGCCAGCTGCACTCATGCCATAAGCTCTGGTATTTAGTATGATATCTTAGTTCAAGAGAGACAGAACACTTCAAAACCTTTTTTCTTGAAGGTTATCTGATCACGGTTGTCCATACAAAATGATGGAGAGCCATAAACATATTTAGCATGTTCAGTCTAGGTGGTTAACCTAGCCATTTTCTGTATAAGGCCTAAATCGGTCATCAGGAACCTGGAGGACCTGACTATATACCTACATCTTCATTTTGCTCCAAAAGCAACAACTGGGTTTTTTTTTTTTTTGGTTTGGGTTTTTGGTTTGGTTTTGGTTTGGTGATTTTTTTTTTTTTTTTTTTTTTGGTAATAGGTTGCTGTGGTTTGACAATAGCTGTGAAAATAATGTTGCTCTTTCAGTACTCACGCTATTGTTCCTTTGTTTTTCCACACCTAAACACAACAAACCACCTTTCTGTCTCTCAACCATTGTGCTTGTATACATGATTTGTTAGTCAGTGTTAATTTTCCTTCCAGTGATCTGGAAATGTAAAATCAGCTGGGGAAGAGGCACTGGTCACACCCAACTTACAGTTGTTTCTTTGCTTTGGTTTTGTTTTAAGTTGCTCTCAAACCCTGAAGAAAGCTCTTCAATGTCAGTGGATGTGGAGTGAAAACAGATTAGAGCTTCCAAGGTGGGAGGAGCTGTTATAATACCACAGTCAGAGTTTCTGCAAAAATCATAGGTTTTACCCTTTTCTACATGAATCCAACATGTTGAACATAAGCTTGTAAACTGAAGCTTTTTCTAGCTGAATTAGAGTTGTACGCAAGATGAGCATTCCACTCCACAACTCCAGGCATGCCATTAGCATTTAATAAAACAAATGGACAAGGATACACAAAAACGCCTATTACAAACACTTCTGACCATATGCACATGATGATTTACTGTACTGGAAAAGAATGACAAGGTAAAAATAAATCTTGGGTATGTTATTTTCTCTGTAAAGCATTGTCTTTCAGTCACTTATGTTAATGATTTATGTTGAGAATTTTCATGAGTTCAAACTTTAGCCAGTTAATGTATAACAGGAGGAATAGGAAATAACATAAGTTACATCATACAGTTGCAGCTAGTGAGCTTTCGTACTGAGTAATGAAAGGCTGAATTAAAGACTTAATCCTTCGTGTGGGCTGAACCTCCATCTCATCTGACCACACATTATGAATACACCTTTACAGACCACAAAGTAATTTTCAAAATTACTAGACAAGATTCCCACGATTGTTGCTGAGCTAGCAGTTTGGATTGCTTTTGTACGGACTCTTCTAGATTGTAAATCATCACAGCGTAAAGTAGAGATCTGAAACAACATCAGGTGGAGCCCTCCTTATGAGTGTGTATTTCTCTTCATGTGGTACAATGTGAGCTGGGGTGGAACAGCTCAGGGGTCACTATTGATACCTGGAAGGAGGCGAGATGAACCCTACAGCAGTTGCTGTCAAATAGCCAAGCAAACTCCTACTGCATATGTAGAATGACATCATCAATTGTGCCAAATACATATGGACTTGAGGTTGTAACTCTTGAATTATCTTCCAGGTACCTGGCTTAAGAGACATCATGCATTTATCTGTCTGGCAATAATCTGGGCCTATGCTACATTCTGGGCTACGGTGCCTTTTGCTGGTGTGGGGAGCTATGCCCCCGAGCCGTTTGGGACCTCCTGCACTCTGGACTGGTGGCTGGCACAGGCTTCGGTGGCTGGACAGGCTTTTATTCTGAGTATTCTTTTTTTTTGCCTCCTGTTCCCGACTGCAGTGATTGTGTTTTCCTATGTCAAAATCATTTTAAAAGTCAAGTCATCCACCAAAGAGGTTGCTCACTATGATACCAGGATTCAGAACAGCCACATACTTGAAATGAAGCTGACCAAGGTAGGTAGGAAGATTTAACTCAGTTTGCTTTGTTGGGTTGTAAAAGCAGGTTTGGAGAACTTCAACCATATATATGCTTTCCAGTGCTGATAGCACAACACTCTGAAGGTGGTTCTTTCAGCTTTCTCCTTCCTTACTGTCAAGATGTGAAAAAACAGGAGTTGAAACACAATTTTGTGATTAGGGTACTCGAGTCCCTGTGACTGTGATTCAGTCTGAAGCTCTGCCACAACCTTCCTGTGTGAAGTCACATCATCTCCCTGTGGCCCTGTTCCCACCATAAAACTCCCTTTGCTTTCAGAAGCAGTTGTGAAGAATTATTTTAAGATGTTTAAGATGCCCAGGAATTACAACAGAAAAACAGATAAAAAGCAGATTATTGTAGCAGGGAAATAAAACTTTCAGACAGCTTACATTCCTCTGTTAATGAAGATATAAACCAAAGTCACTCCTGTGACATTGCAATTGTTTTTATGTAAATAATTTATCATTTAGGTTCAGCCATGAGCTGTTGATAAAAATGCACTCAAGTGATAAAATTAATTTTCCATCTCAGACCATATCCTATTTTCCCTTTTTGATTGAATGTCTTTTCTATTTGGCAACAGTGACAGCCATGATCCTTGCTGATACTGGTTATTGTGCCAGGAAATCTCTCAAAATAAAATCTTGTACTGAACAAAACCAGATTCCTTAGCTGTAAAAGATTCACCAGCCTCTGTAAGCCATGCCAAGAGGGAGACAAGCAGCATCCTTTGCTTGGCTGATCAATTTTTTTTACATTTTTGGGGAGTTGAACTGGAAGTTATATAATACATAGCAATAAGTGACATGTCTAAACATATCAGAGAAGCTCAGCTAGATACCTGTATGGTCAGTGCTGCCAACACAGCTGATAAAACTGTACTTGCCTCTAAAAAGTGTTTCTTCAGCACAGTACTGTTTTGTAGTTATTTAGGACCTTTCCTTTGAAGAGCAATGAAAAAAATTGATTTGAGGTTGCAGATTTATTTTTGCCATGTTGGAGGGATCATGTAAAACTGTAATGATGTGATCTGAGTTGAAACGCTGGTAGTTGTCCCTTCTGTCTCAGATCTAGAGCGGAGAACAAAATGTTGGGATATATATAAATGCAGAAAATGACTCTCCATTATAACCCATTTAACTTCACAACACAATTTACAACAAACAGGATGTGTCTGAGATCCTTGGCTCACATGCACTGTTTCTTCAGTGACTGACTCATTTTTCCCATATCTGTCTTGAAAAGGATTCAAATGGTTGGCATTTTTCCAGTGGAAGATAGACCACCCTCCTGGGTGCAGGCAGAAGATAGACCTAGTTTATCAAAACTCTTCTCCTTCCTCCTGTTACCAGTGGCCATCCTCGTGGCAGGTTATTGGTCCCACTGGGTTTTGATGCTTTCTCTGTGGGACATCAGCACAGCCTAAAAGAGAGGAAGAAGCCCTGTGTTAGAACAGGGTGGCACAAACTCTTCTCTTTTCTTCTTTTGCTAATTTCCTTTGCTTTTGCCTTGGTAACTGGTACTGAGTGATACAGAAGAAGGAGCTACAGTAGATAGACAGGAATATACCCTCCTAAACAAACTCACCTACAGGGACACTCAGAGTCCCTCACTCCCCCACACAATCAGGACCTAATTCAGACCTGGAAACATCTTCAAAGACTATGATTTTATGAACTTTGGAATCTGATTTCAAAGGACCCAGAATCTGGAAGACTTGTGCTTAATAATTTGTTTTGTTTTGTTTTGTTTTGTTTTGTTTTGTTTTGTTTTGTTTTGTTTTGTTTTGTTTTCCCAGCGTATGCTCATTTCACTCTGGAATGGAATAGAGACTGGGTTTCTTTTTGACAATCTGAGGAACATTTGATTGGAAGAGACTATAGAAGTGAGGGACTCCTCAAATAAGCAAGAAAAGGAAAAAAAAACCCAAAGAGAAACCATGTAGGAAATGTTTCCAGTTTAATCTGCATTCGTTTCAAAGATCTTGCTAAGATTTTCAAAAATTTCCACAGCCTTGTTATATATTATCCTAAACCAGAGAGTCTGTAGGTTTTGAAAGGACTCCCTTTAAATTTAATTTAAATTTAATTCCAAAGAATTATTATTTTCTGAGATCTCATTTAGTTTCCTCATGTTTATGCTGACCTTACAGCATTTTTAAAGGTCTGTGATAAGACTCATTAACCGCTCTGCGTCAAGTGAAAGGAAAAAGGGCACTAAAGAGAAATGGGTGATAGCTTTTGTTCATATTGTAAATTTATCTGAAGCGAGTTATCATTTTTTTTTCCATTCTGTTGTACGTTCCCTCGCATTCTGCCTAGCTCTGTGCTGTGCTGTCATTGTCTCACTTAGCTAGATGAACCTCTTTCTCTCTTTTCTCTTTTCCTCTCACAAGGTGGCAATGTTGATCTGTGCAGGGTTCCTCATTGCCTGGATCCCTTACGCCGTGGTCTCTGTGTGGTCAGCCTTTGGACAGCCGGATTCAGTTCCCATTCAGTTTTCAGTGGTACCAACTTTGCTCGCAAAGTCAGCAGCCATGTATAACCCAATTATTTACCAGGTCATTGATTGTAAGTTTGCCTGTTGCCGGTCAGGTGGATTGAAGACACTGGAGAAGAAGAGCTCTTTGAAGAAATCGAGGTAATTTCTTCTTTGAGAAGTAGAATTTCTTTAAGTATACAATGTTCCAAAAATGTGCCAAACAAGACCTAGCAAGGGTCACAGCTCTTCAAATCTTATTTCTTATTTTCAGCCATGACCTATGCAGGGTCTTGCTTGCCATGGAAATTTGTAAAGTGATTCTAGATGTAACAAGAGAAGCAAGGAGATGTTTCTTACTTCTAGATCCAGCTGCAACTCCATTGATATTGTTGGAAAAAAATCCCATTGGTTTTAGTGGGTTTTGGATCAGTGCTGTCCTCCTGTTTGCTTTCTTTCACATCATCGCACGTCATCGTATCGGTTACTTCCAGAAGGTGTTGATGACCTCCATTGCCAGTGAAGTAAATGGGAGAGAGTTGTGTTCATTCCTTATATGATTAACCTGTTAATACCATCCCTTTCAGCCACAGAATTAGCAGAAAGAGGTAATAGTTCCTTAATGACCCTGTAGGTAGGGCTCACACAAAAAAACCCCCAAAACAAACAAATCAAAGTGTAATAAGGTCTCATAAAAGGGCCTCTTTTCTATTTACGACTTCCTGCTAAAATCCATGCTGACCATTAGCAGAGTTCCTGGAAACACTAACTGTGCACATGGAGGAAAAATGTTCCTAGTTCTGTCTTATGCCAGCCAATTATCTTACTTCCGTGATTGAACAACAATGAGATAATGATGGATGTTAATCTGACAATGTAGACTGATATAAAGGCCACAAATGCCCTACCCCATGTAAGTAACTTCAAAAGCCTAGAACATACATGCCTCAGTATGTACTTCTTAGAGGCATGAAAGCCCATTTCGTCATTCATATTATTGTCTTACCAATTCCAGCATTTTTTGATGTATTGTCCAGAAAGCAAGTCCTGAGCTTCCACAGCTTCCCTTAGCAGATTTTTCTATAATCTTACACTCAGATTTATATATGTTGTAAGTGTTTGAGGTGCTGAATGCAGTTTACCAAAGACCCTTCTGTAGTTTTAGGCAAATTGGAGACAAATCTGAAGTAGCCTTCAGTGAATATTTGGAGGCTGGATTTTTGTTTAACCTCCATGTTATCGCTCCAAAGGAGGAAGGAGCTTTCACCTAGTCCCTCATGCCAAATGCAAGTTGACTTTCCTAGGCCTATGCAGTGAACAAAATGTTCTGGAAAAATCACTTCCCAGAATTAGGAACTTAATTGTCAGCTTGGTACAAACAAAATGATTGTTGTGCTTTCTCTTTCCCATAGGATGTATACCATATCTGCACACAGAGACTCAACGGCAATGAACGAAACCCAAGTGGAAGTATAAAGGCTCATTTCACATACAGCAAATGAAAACTTGATGACAGGCAATCATACTGTCTCAAGTTCCTCTTTCTGTAAATAAATTAAAACATGAGGACAGTTTTATTTTACTCCCTAGTCCTATGTACAATGTAGTTCTTTACATTCTGACTAAAATAGTGCGATTAGAGCTGGGCAAATATTTTAAGTACTCAGACAGAAGAAACAGAGAAGATTCATTTGTATAAAATTTTTTTATTCACTTCAGAATTTTTTTTTTAGCGCTAACAGAAGTGGTATTTTGGATGATATTTTCCCACACAGAAAGGGAAGTATTCACAAAGGCCAGTTTTAGTTTGCTAAAGCTAATCTCCCTAGATTCCAACTGCAGTCACTGGAGAACTGGAGCATGAGAGAAAGGATTCCTTAGAGGACAAATCAGAGTCAGAGCTTCATTTATCACGGCTCCAAATCACCCATTGGAGAAACATCAGCCCACTGATTATCCCTTGTGAATCTCTCTCCAACTCATGTGGCTACAAGCTAACTTAATACCACTTTGACTTCAGTCTTTCAAGATTCAGAAATATTTTTTTTTTAGGCAAGATCACTAGTGAGTGCCACACTCGTACACCGCAGATGGTCGGTATTTGTGAACAAGAGGGGCAAGGTCTCTTGCTCAAATGTTGGTTTCATTTAAACAGTTTGGAATCATGAATGACTTTGTAACAAAAAAGCAGAACCTAAATGAAGTCAGCCCCATACAACCCAAAATGAGCAAATCAATAGTTCGTACCTCTTTTTACCATCTCTGGCCAAAATTACAATGAAATGTGATGGGAATGAGTAGACAGGTTTGACTTCTTGAATGGTAACTGACTTTTTCCACCTTGTATTGTACTTTTCATCATTCTTTGAGATCACTATTTAATATAAAACAACAAATCCTTCCTCAGTCCTAAGCATGAAACCAGACTCAAAACTAGTGAACTCGTGAGAAAGGTTAGAAATATAGGTAACAGGAAGGTCTTTCTAAAGTGCAGTTGTATCCAATGTTTAAACACTAAGCCCTGGAAGGATGAGGATTAGGAACAATTTAGGAAAACAACAATCTTACTAAAATAAATCTTCTAAGTTCCTAACACACTCAACAGAAAAACAATGTGTCTTGAAAAGAGAAGCCAAAATAGTTGCATTGGATCTGAGCCGTAATTATTCCCATTCTCTTCTTTTTCTTTTTTGGATTTACCTTAAGGCATCGCTACAGATCAAAAATTAGCAGCCCAGTATAAGTAGAGTTTCAATGCTAAAAAAAATTATTTTGATGTTTGTATATCATTTCTTTGGGAGGAATATGATATTATTAAAAATAAGGTAATTGCGAATCAAAGAGTCTCCCACACAGATTTGTGTTGACTGATCATTAAAAAAAGGGTTAGAGTTTTCTTCTGAATTTTTCCTTTAAGGAAAGAAAGCATTTATGAAAGAGTTTCAGTTGTTTTCCTGTTTAACATTTAATGGTGCTTTTTATCATACTGTTATTTCATAATTGTGTTTAACACATATTCCCTGCCATACTGAACTGAACTTATTTTGTAGCTGATTTGTAGTGATGTTAATCTTGTTTTATACAATAATGTCATAAAAGTTTAAAGTTATCTGATGTTTATTGTCATGTCCCAGCACTCTTATTCTGCAGTGCAAACTATTGCTATTTTCTCAAATGCTATTCAGACAATATAGCAGAAGCTGAATTTTGTTGAATTTCCTAAGATGAGTAGAAGAAAGTATTGTTTCCTCTTCTGCAATATTTTAACAAAAGAAGTTTGAATAAATACTAGGAGAACTCACAGAGGTACAAGGGGTTGCCATGTTACTTGTACAATGTTTTGTGCTATTTTTTCCCAAGAAATTGAGTTCTTTCATCACTTTATAGACCTTTCAGTAAATTTATTTCTTGACTATACTTGTAAGTTGCACCCAAGAATTGATCCAGAGCAGAAGGCATCCTTTACAAAATTTCCAGATTTGATTATGAAGCCATTAACAATCTTCCCTCCATTTCCCTGCAGCTTGATTTTTTTTTTTTTTTTCCTTTCTTCATCCAGGCAAACGTTGGTTTGTATCTATAGATGTCTATCATAACTAAGGTCTGATCTAAGGCAGATGTACTGTGGCCTTGTAAATGCAGATTAGTTGGAGCAGAGCTGCTGGTAAGACTGAAGGAGTTACCCACTAGTCTGTCCAGATATCGGGGTAGGTTGATTCATAGTTTGTGAATGAACCATAGAATCACAGAATGGTTTGTGTTGGAAGGGACCTTAAAGGTCATCCAGTCCAACCCCCCTGCCATGGGCAGGGACACCCTCCACTAGACCAGGTTGCCCAAAGCCCCATCCAACCTGGCCTTGAACACTTCCAGGGATGGGGCATTCATAACTTCTCTGGGCAACCTGTGCCAGTGCCTCACCACCCTCACAGGGAAGGACTTTTTCCTTATATCTAATCTAAATCTAGCCTCCTTCAATTTAAAGGCATTACCCCTTGTCCTATCATTCCATGCCCTTGTAAACAGTCCCTCCCCATCTTTCCTGTAGCCCCTTTAGGTACTGGAAGGGGGTCTAAGGTCTCCCCAGAGCCTTCTCTTCTCCAGCCTGAACAAACGCAACTCTCTCAGCCTGTCCTCGTAGGAGAGGTGCTCCAGCCCTCTGATCATCTCCCTGGCCCTCCTCTGGACTTGCTCCAACGGCTCCATGTCCAGATCTGGACGCAGTACTCCAGGTGGGCTCTCACAAGAATGGAGCAGAGGGGCAGAATCCCCTCCCTCGACCTGCTGGTCACACTGCTTTTGATGCAGCCCAGGATACAGTTGGTTTTTCTTGTCCACCAACACTCCCAAGTCCTTCTCCTTAGCGCTGCTCTCAATCCATTCTCAACCCAGCCTGTAGCTAGTTGTGCTTGGGATTGCAAGCTCTCCTGTGGTTTCAATGGGGGAAGCTTTTGTCTTTATTTTTTAAAATTATCTACTCTCTTTGAAATTGCTGCCAGGTCATCCCAGAAATGGATACATACTTGTGGTAGGGCTGAATTTTATATTCAGAAGACTGTAAAATATTTTTGGTTTTCACTATAGGGAATATACTAGATACATGTGCTATCTAAATAGGTCAGAGGTTTAGCATACTCTAAATATGAACTTCTGGAATCATGATAAGCACGTTTCATATGAAATATTTAAAGATATTTGTTTTTTATTCAGTGCCATAATTATATTTGTTTGAAGACACAGTCTGAAGAAACACTAGGAATCCAATTTGAGCAGGAGTTAGAGACATATTTATACAGAGCATGTGTTCAAGTGAAAGATGTTTTCCTGAATCAAGCAAGACATAAACATTCAAGCATGCCGTACTGTAATTTAAATGCAGAATATAAACCTAAGAGCTCATGGATCTCATCCTATTCAATGATAAAAGAGAACTGGAGCACTTTCTTTGTCCTGTATAAAGCAGATCACACAACTAGTTCATGCTCTGTTTGGGATCACAGTGGTAGGGGAATAAGGCGCTTTATTACAGATTCAAATTTTCAAGGTCAACTTTGAATTCAACTGAAGGCTGTAGCCTGATGGTTCAAAAGGTAGTCATTTGCCATCGATGTTCTGGACAGAGTTTTGTCCTCTCCATGTGTTGAGTCTGATAATTGAAGATTATATAAAACAGACATGTAATCTTGGTCAAAGGTCACTAAGGGACAGTGAATCTTTCACTTTATGTTCAAGAAATCTTTTAAATGTTTTCCAAGATTCAAACTTATGTTGTTTTGTGACCTGAGCTTAGTCAAAGCACCAACAAAATAAAACCTACTCAATGTGAAGAATGAGTAAGGAGTATGACTCTGAAGGACGATTTCTTAATGCATTTTCAATATTTCAGCCTCCTTGTTATATTAAGAAAATAAGTTCCTCATTTTATGTATTAACATTAAACTAAATTTTTTTTCATTGAAAATAGTGCCATGAAGAATACTAGTTATAAATGAGAATCTTTTGTTACGTGTCCTATGTACACATTCAGACTGAGCTGCCAAGAAGCAAACTATTATCTGAATTCACTGTCAGTGGTTTGAAGGAAATAATTGACGCAGGTTAAGACTCCATTTAGATAATGAGCTGACCTGGACAGTAGGATTGTCCCAGTGAGATTAAGCCACTAGTCTGTATTTCAAGATTACAGACAGTGAAATTATGCAAAGCATGTGGATATGGAGACTTTTAATTTGGTCTTTTTCAATCATACATGAAGAATGCTTATAAACGTTCTTCTACAGACTTGGAAATCTATTGACAGTGTAGAACTATCAAGATTTATGATGCTTGAAGAGACACTTGAAACAGCGGAATTAAGCAAACTTTTATGACAGAAGAAGTTGAAAAAAGTAAAGCACTAAAAATGAAAGTTATGGTTGTGAAATTTCAGAAGAGAGTAGAGAGCATTTGTCCATGCAGGTGAATGCAGCTGTAGCAAAATTTATTTCTACCTACAATAATAATGAAAAAACCCAACCCAACAAGTGGTTTGTTAAAAATATTTATGGTCTACAGTGCAAGATTGCAGCCAGGAGAAGATTTTTGGCTCTGTGGCATCCAAAGGGAAAGAGAAAATTGATGTGTCTTCATATGAAGAGAGTATGATTAATGAATTGACAGGCACAATGCTAGTTAATTGGATCCTTTGGAGGAACTTTTCTCTTGGCTGACTGTGTATGGACAATGTCTTTTGGAGGATGTCCCACCTTCAGTGTGCAGGGTGATCTTGGTCATGAGAATAAATCTGAATTGCTCTTAACTGACCAGGCACTTAGTTCTTCTGTAATTCTACATTATTAATTTTATGATTGTGTTTCTACCTCTTCTTCTCACCCAGGAACTTTCAGACACATCAATCTGCATCCCTCAGGAAAGCTGCTTTGACATCTTTTTAGTTACCTTTCCCAGCTCAGTGTGTTCCCAGATGAGTCTTGCCCTGGGTAAGAAGCTCTTAACAAATGACATTCACCACAACACCCATTTTTCTCCTTCCCTTCTCCCAAGACAGATGGATCTTTGGTTGGTTTCCTCCACATCTGCATCTTTCCAACTTTCACAAGTCTTGGTAGTTCTCCAGCCATAAGGAAGAATATTTAGCCACCTTAAACTAGAATTTCTGGAGAGCTGTTGCTGAGGAATGAAGGGAAGAGGCCTTTGTTGTCATCACCATGTTTACACATGTGCTTGAGTATTGTGCATCCCATACTGACCTTTCTCTTATTTACATACTCTGCTTTTCAGAATGACTTGTATTCCCCGTTACTTGGCACACAGTGCATACAGTGATTGGGCTATTTTGTAACTGCCCAGCATGATCTTCACTTCCCCAGTTATGCCTCTCTTTCACTGTGTAGCTGGTGGAGTGGGTCTTGGACCCATAGGTCAGAACAAAATCTTTTGAAACATAAGGCTTAGTTACAGGGTTTCACGCTTTCATTACTTCTGAACTTAAAGGATTCTTCACTAATTATGCATAATGAGCCTTTATCAGTCACTGAGTGTAGTTTTGTGTCTCAGGTGGGTAGAGAAGAAAATCCTAGTAAATTGCCACCTGTTCTACAAGAGACAGTCAGTATCAAATCAGGTAACTGCAACATCTGGATGAAAGATACTAATAAATAGCAAAGGTTTAGCAGGTTCCCTGAGTCAGTAAGATTGTTGGTATGCATTTTGGATCTAGCATCTAAAGGGTATTTTGGGAGTAGATCTCTTAATCTTTGTGTAAAATTACAAGAAATTTGTGAAATATCAAGTAAACATTGCACTGACCAAAACCTGACTGTTGCATAGAACATATTTCAGTCATAGGTGGTGGATACAGCATGTGGTATAGTATACATTTTAAATGATGAATAATGTTTACATCTCATCAAGTATAATCCCACACTAGTGAAAATATGAAACATTTAGAAAATAGATATATATAGAAAATAGATATAAAATAGAGAAATGATAATCTTTTCAGTTTGTAAAAGGGGCTACACAGAGGCTTAACATCTTAAAATCAGAGGCTGATGTGAAAGCCTTGCTCTTTCTGCACCAATCTCGCAAAATATATCAAGAAAGGAATCTTACCTTAGGGTTTTGCATTCATGGAGGAAATTTACAACAACTAAAAGTGTTCCTCTGATGCATCTGAACATCCTTGATCCTGAATTACCAACCATTATCCTAAATTCATCAGTGTGTAGAGAACCTACCTGTCTGCCTGCAGTTCTGGTCCTTAAAGCTGGGGAAAGCTTTAGAGAAAGTGTAACAGGGATGAAAAAAAATGATCGTGTATAAGCAATGGAAGCTAAGAGAAGAAGATGACAGGGTTAAGCTAAGTAGCCTAGAAGAGGAAAGGTCTGAGAGTAAATTATATCAGTCTATAAATAGCTTTAAGGCAATAATGATGTAAATGAAGGAAGGGAATTATTCACAGTCTCCAAAGGTGATAGAATGAGAAATCAAAGCTGGAAGCTAAGGCAGGAAAAGCTCAGATGGGACTTTCTGAACTAGAGGAACAATTAGGCTTTGGGAGAGATCTCAAGGGGAGAAGATAGGGCATGATCTATCAGATATTCAAGAACAGATTAACTAATCCACTAGCGGAAATTATTTACAACTGGAAATACTGCTAAATGGCCACTTTTAGTCCTGATATCTGATTTTCTGAACAATTTCCTAATTTAAACGTTGCGAGTATCGCACCATAGGATCTATCTCTATCGCTGGGGAAATGAGTGCTGACCTCACTGTACAGACAGCTAGATTGTATACACTGAAACCAGCTTCAAAAGACCTGTCATACAGTGAAACTCCACTCTTAATGAAGTTGTTTCAAAATTCAAAGTTGGTGCAATGCAGGGGCATATGTAGATGCCAAGTGAAACTTTATTATGAAAGAAGTAGCTTTGCTTTCTCAGTTATGAGATGAACTTTTCAGAGAGGTATCATTTTGCAATACTTGGAGTTCAAGATGAAATAAAGTGCTGTAATTTTTGCCATAGAAAATTTCTTGTAATAAAATATTTTCAGTTATGCTATTGAGCTTTTGAGAATATGATAATAAATCTGGAATCACAAAGTGATTAAATCAAAATATACCAAATAACCAAGGGAAATTACATGAGAAAATTACCTTTAGAAAAACATTTGTTAGTGGTTTGTGATCTAAATTTGCATTCTTAGAAATTATATTTCTAATAGAGTAAAATTTACAAAGATATCAATAGACTTTTAGTGATACTGACCCAAAATAACTGAGATTTGATTGTCATTGCGAAGCTTAGGTGTATTCATTGTATAGAAAGATATTCCTACTATTGCGTGTGTGTCCTGTTAAGAAATTATTTCAAATGTGCTTTTTATTGTGTGTGTTATATTTATTGTTTCAGTTTGTTGGCAGTAGAATTGTATTCACGTTTAATGTCCTGATATTGATCTGTGCTTAGTATTGCAGAGCAAGAAATCACAGGCATGGCCTAGCTAGCTTTCCCCTCTGTTTAGCGGATCAAATTCCCTCCTGCTGAAAATAGGTACACACCTCCTTAGAAGTCCGTGGTTTACATCTATTTCCAGTTTCTAATGCGTGAAAAGGATCTTGCGTTTCCTGTTGGTATTGCACATTTTCTGCCACAGCAGCCTTACCAGCCTCGCTAGAGTTGCACCTGGTTTACAACGCCTATGATCGAGGGTCTGGGTCCGTAGGGAAAAGGGGAAGTAGGCAGGAGCTGGGCTTCTCTCTCAATTAGACATGAGATAAATCAGGATCAACCCCACTGAAATCAGTGGACTGACCATGCTCTGAAACTGTGATAGGAATAGGAGAAAATGTCTTTTCAGCTTTATGGGAGTGTGCTGGACCCAGGAAATGCCAGATGTATTGACCACCTTTGGGGAATAGTTCTCCAGCCCTGACTTAGATAACTAGACTTCGAGCTATGAGGGTCCCTCTTGCTAAGGAGAGGTACCTACTGCAGTAAGGATTTAACTTGTTCAGTAGCATAAAGTTGAGGAAAGCTGAAGGCCACTTTGTTCCTGTCACTGAGTGATTTCAGCTTCCTCCATGTTCTTCCTCATTATATTCTTTTAAAAATGCACTTAACCTTCCCAATGGCCTACTGGACTACGCAGCTGGTGTCAGTAATGCCATGCTCGTGTTACAAGCAACATTAAAAGCGGTATACAGCTGTAAGAAATTAATACAGAACTTTCTAGAATATTGATTACTGCATTTTTTTTTTTGGTATACTGGAGCTCAAAGTATCATGGAAGATCTGAGTACGATTATTAATGAACCTCAGAGGTCAGAGCTGTGGGAGAGCTTATAAACTGCTACAGTCTTGTAACTCACAGTACAAAATTCAATTGTCAGTGTCCATAAATGTTTCCAACGCGTTGTGTGTCAGTGCAACGTCCTAGAACGGCAATCAACAATGTAAGAGAAAATTTATGGAGTGAACCTGTAAATAACTGTGTAAGTTCTCAAGTGGTGTTGCTGAGTTAATATGTTGTTAATACATAACACTGTGTTACGAAGCAGTAACTTACTGGCTGCACTTAACACCAAGGGACACCTTGCTGTCACTGTATTGGAACAACAGATCGGTTATTTTCATTTTTCTCTGCACTTTTTTATTCCTCTAACCACACAACTGGATGGATGGCATCACAGGCAGACTTTATTTTCTGCACTTTGTTATTTGAATGTGCTTTCAAATAAAGCAAGAGAAGGGATCAATGCTGTTACCTGTTGTTTTGTCTCTGGGTTTTGATCACAAAGTTGTATGTTTTCACACCAAGGCTGCTTCTGATGCCATTGAAGTGCAAGCCATAACCTGCATGTGTCTGCAGTCAAATGTTTTGCCATGACTTGAGTGGCTGCTCAAAGAGGGTGAGGCCCAATTTGGTGTAATGAGAAACACCCAAAGCCCAAGGTTAAGAAGTTATTTGTCTGCCACCTGATTAAAATGATTCTCTGAATAAAGAACAAAATACTTTCTCTACCTCTTTTCTGCTCTGCCCCTCATGAGCCCAAAAGACAGCCGGCAGCTCTGGCAAGGGCTCCTACAAATCAAGCTTCAGGAGCTTCCATGGTTTGGGCATCCTAACCCAGTGCGATGCCACCTGAACAGGTTTTTAATATGCTCTTCCCTGAGGGGACATGAAAGTGAGATGCTCTCTTTCTTACTAGTAGCTTTGCCTCATTCTTCTTTGAGATGACTTGAGGGGAGTTGAAAACTGGGGAGAGGGGATCATCTTCCATTTTCTGTTCATCTGACAAAAGGTGCAAGTGGAAAACCTTGCCAGGCAGTGCTTGCAGCAGGTAAAGCGATACGGGCAGGTGGAGGCTGCATAGCCCTCAGGAGCTTTTCCTCCCAGACTCATCCTCTCCCCCTCAGCAGTAATCTGTCCATAAATCTGGCCAGCCGAGGATCAGAAGCTGAGGAGATTACACCAGTGCAAAGCTGAATGCCAGGTGGTATTGACTAGACATGGCAGTGTTTCAATCTCATTTTGCTCTGTCCTCGCAGTGAGCTCAGCTACAGTCAAAAACGTGATGGAAGGAACTGTAAACCCAGGGACTGAGCTGGAAAACAGTGCCAAGCTGCTGCCTGAGCTCCTGGCACGCTGCGTCTGCACCGTACACGTGCAGCTCCAGTGCCCTGTCTCAGAGAAAACGGTAGAAGAGGGAAGGATCTGGTGAAGGGCAGCAAAACCCTCTTACAAGACATGGAACAGCTTCTGTACAATGACAGGTTAAATGGGCTCACCTCGGAAGAGGGGGAAGTCCAATGGGATACAGTATGGATCACAGATAGCACGGGAAGGGCGAGAGCAAACAGTTTATAATTTTTTCATGGCACAGAACTTGCAAGGCACCAAATGAGATGTCTCCATGTAAAACAGCAGGCCTGAGGCAAAGGAAAGAACATGCATTGTCCTGGCAGCACACCATTAAGTGGTGGGGGGCACTCATCCTGCAGCAGAATTTGGGCCGCTAGCCGATCGCACAGAGGTGCTCCGCGATCACACAAAGGTGAAGGTACAAAATGACTTTTCTGTAGGAGCCACAGGAGCTCTTCCTGGCAGGGTCTGGTCCCACAGAGGTGACATAAAGCATGTTACCTGACAAAGTGTTCAAGGACGTTTGAATGGACTTGCTCTAATGGCCCTGGAGAGGGGTGCTCCTCCCTACATCGCATGGGCCCACCGAAACTGAGAACACTGGTGCTTTGATTTCATTGGTGCAGGTTTAGATCCAACGACAAGTATTTGAAGGCACTGAAGAAGGTGTTTTGTCTTTCTTTGAAGGTCATGCCTATAAATGGCATAAAAATAGTTCTCTGAGTGAATCAGGGGTTATTTCTATTAGCTTTCTTCAAAGCTGAATAAAAGAATAGATTTTTTTTTTTTTTTGCCTTTATTTCATAGCTGTTACTCTGATATACTGAAAAAGAAACAACAGGTTTTGTAAAAAAATTATGAGCAAAAAAATTATTTTTAGATCAGTAGGAAAACTGTAAGATCAGAGAGAGCACCATAACAGATGCACTCTCCATGGAGATTTGGAGATTAGTGTGGAGCTTTCTGCTTATGGTAAGCTTTTTCTGTAGTGGAAGCTGAAAATAAAAGAATATAATCAGGATTTAAAAAAAAGAAGAGGTTCTAGTACATGTAAAACTTACATGTGGATGTTAAAACAACCAGGATTTGCAGCTAGCAATCAAACAGAGGTTTGAATCTCAATGTAAAATATTGGTTTCACAGTTTGTATTAAACTAAGGCTCGCTCTTTACCTGAGTTTGATTTTCAGGAGTAAAACACTGTTAACCACGAGTACTTTGAAAGCTGGAGAGGGCCTTTTTACAAAGGCATGTAGCGACAGGACGAGGGGTAATGGCTTTAAAATCAAAGCGGGTAGATTTAGATGAGATATTAGGAAGAAATTCCTCACTGTGAGGGTGGTGAGGCACTGGCACAGGTTGCCCAGAGAGGCTGTGGAGGCCCCATCTCTGGCAGTGTTCAAGGCCAGGTTGGATGGGGCTTTGGGGAACCTGGGCTAGTAGAGGGTGTCCCTGCCCATGGCAGGGGAGTTGGAACTAGATGATCTTTAAGGTCCCTTCCAACCCAAACCATCTTATGATTCCATGTTTCTATACTTCTATGATGTGATGCTGGAGCAAGCAGGTCCTGGAGTCAGTGTTTTGGGCCAAGCCTGAGTTTTTAAAACCCTCTCCACATGAGATCTCTGCTCGGCAGGAGCTGTAGTCCCTTAGGGTGTGGGGCTGCGGTACATGGGAATCCGGTCAGGCCAGAAATGGGCTCATAAAATTTTTGGGTAACAGGAAAGAAATTTGCATGAACCCATCTTTAGTTTTACTGACATTTTCCCAGGGGTTCAGTAGGAGGAAATGATGGTGGAATGATGAAGGCAAGTTGTCTTTTAGGTACGTAATGTTTAAAACAGATGGATATTCACCTTGCAGAAGGGAGTCTCCTTTTAGGATATTTCAGGGTGGTCACCACAGCTTAAGTTTCGATTTAGATTTTTTTCCCCCTCAATTCCTTCTCTTTACTTTTAACTGTTAAATAGACCAACAACAAAATCAGAAAGGGAGATGACTTAATTGGACAAAGTCTGAAGTGGGTTACTCACTGATCTCATTCCTCTGGAGTATTGTTTTTTATAATTTGACTCTCTTCTAATTTTGATTTTGTCCTGATAGATAGGGAGAAGTTTTGATTCCAGCTATGCTAGCTATAATTAAGTTTTCAAGATTTATTTGTTCTTAAAATATTTGGAAGTATGCTGCTATATTTCCATGTAGCTTGATATTTTGTGGAAAATTGTGTGCATAATTTTTCACTTGGAATGGTGCATGCTTGATTTTAAAAGAATATTTTAAAACCATGTAAAGCAAATGTCAGATATTTGCCTATCAGAAAGAAAGCTGTGGTGGACTTGAAGGCTACATACACCCAGTGGGACTCAAATATCAGGCTTTAGTAAAATTCTGCTCTTTGCCTAAATTTCTCACCTATATACCAAGTGTAATCATGATGTTCCCATTTTCTGTGAAGACCTTTGAAAGCTTTTGTTGAGATCCAGAATAGCAAGCAGTGTGGGGTGCACACAATGCAATGTGAAGGTTCAAGTGTCTCTTCCCTCCAACTGGGACAAGGGATTTTAATCAGGGTCTGCTGTATTTCAAAGACTCTTGACCACATGCCTGTGCAGTTGGTTTCTCTATTTTTCTCTGGCCCAGTTGCTACTTAATTGTGTAGCCAAAGTGAGTTGTTCTTCTGCAAAGACTGAGAAGTAGAAATTGACACTCATGACCATACCTTTTCAAGAAATATTCTTACTTTCTCCTCATCAATCTAAAGATGACCTTCATGCAACAAGGATTCTTGTCCAAAGCATTAGACTGTAACCTTGAAAGAGCTACCCCAAAACCATGCGCAAACATTTTTGATACGGATGTAAGTCTCAATTTCTAAGTTTCTGAATGTTTCCTTCACTGAATTCACTCTCAGTGACCAGTACCTTAAACTCTAAAATCAGTCTTTACTAAAATTATTTCTTAGGACAATGTCTTCAATACTATGGTGAAAGAAAAGTCTTTTAGCAAGGTATGCATTGATTTAAATAGGGATGATTCTTGAAATACTTAGAATTTATCCTGGAGTAATTCTGTGGGTTTTGAAATCCCTTAGTGGAGTGCCTGGAAAGGTGTTTGGGGTTTTGTATGAATCAATAGCCATAGGATGTAGTTTTGTGCCTGCCTCAGGAACCAACATGAATTACTGCTATATGAAGAAGAAAATCAGAAGAAAAAAAAAAAGAACAGAGAGGCAAAAAGAAGAAAATAATACTCTAGCTGAAAGCAGTTTCCTGCTCTGTACCATACTTGCAGTAAAGCAGATCTGGGGAAAATGGAAAAAATAAAAGTTTCATTTTTATGCAAAGAAATAGAATAAAGGATGAAGGCATCATGAATGATGCAGAGATAAAACTGCCAGCTTTAAATAAGATAGGGTTTGAAGTTGAAGCTTTGAAGTTTTCTATTCCTGTTCCATTCTCGTCAAATGCATAGTCTTCCAGAAGGTGCGAAATATGCACTGGATTATAGTCATATGGAGTTTTGCATAGAAATTGGTTAGTATTAATGCTCTAATGCATCACAGTCATCTTTGAGCAGACAGAGAGCCATGTAGCATTTTGGAAACACAGTGAGAAAAAGATGATATCAACTTCTGTGGTGTGCTGAACTCGACTTGATGCTGAAAACAGTGAAATGCAGTTGCTTATCCACCGGTCACTCCAACCTCTCCCTCCTCATGGTCTACCATTGGGGCACTGCTGCGTGTGCAGGACCTGCATACTCACCACACACCTGCTTTCCACCGATACACCATTCCTGTGGCACTACATGAACAGAGAAACCTCAGAGCATGGAACATATGATTACAAGCATAATATTGGATATACTTTGACTGAACTCTGCTGTGCAGAAATAGAAGTATACTAAGCTTACTTTACATCTGCTTTGTGCTTTCCTTGTGCACAGCTTGAAGGGTGGGACACTTTCATGGCCATGCTACCTCTTCCAAGGTCACAATGACTCTCAAAGACAGGCAAGCAAAAATACCTGCAGCACACTAATATTCTGGCTGCACTCCAACACTCCCCGTTTTTGTTGGCTTCCATTGTCTCCATCTCATGAGGGAACCGCCTTTATTCCGAAGGCTTCTCTCAGTTTCTGTGTCAGTTTGACTCACTCATATTGCTAGATCGGGCAATAGTCCACTGGCTATGCCATTGGGTAACTATGCAGTTTCTTATCACTCGTTCCTCTTCCACCTATTAGAAAGGGATTGGGTTAAGACAAACAACCCTCCAGCAGTACTGCTGCGAATAATACCAGAAAGGGCTGTATGGCACTAAGGCAAGGTATAGTATAATAAAAGTTATGTTGAATATCATAAACCTCACCCACATTTGGTGCCGTAGCTGGAGCCTGTTGCTCCCAGAACTTTTGCTTCAAGACCTGAAGCAACAGAAGCAAGAACTCCGCCTGCAGTGCTATTTACAGAAAGGCTGTAAATGAGGAATGACAGCAAGAGAAAGGTTTTCACCTGAACGGCTGAGAAGAAAGAGACATCATCAAGTAACAGATTTGTTTCTGTATAGGTAGGCAAATAGGGACTTATATTCATCACTGTCAAAGCCCTGCTGGGAATATATCCTCAGCCTGCCATGTTTATGAGTGCTAACATCAGAGACAGGGATGCATTAAGCTCTGCTCTTTGGAACAGGGATACACCATTCTGTGGAAATACAATGGGCGTGTAACTGGGGTTAAGCCTTGTGAAGAAAAAGAGTTTAGTGGACAGCTGACAAATCATTCAGGTTTGGCATGGGGAATGCCTTCACAGAGGGTCCATTGAGATAAGAAGAGAAGCTATAAATTCTTGTAGTCAAACAGGGCCTTTTCAGAAGGTTTTGCTTTGTTCTTCTCTAGCTCCACTTTCATTTTGCCTTTCTCTGGAAAATTCTCCCAGTCCTCATTTGTCACAATGTTTCATTAATTTTCTTATTCTCTGTGCAGACACAAGCTAGGATAATGTTTTTATTACATTATAGTCTCATTTTGGAAATGTTGCTGTCAACCTGCTTTGTAGAATATCTTATATGTTTTGCTTAAATATTGCAAGACTGTTTATATCAGTAAGTAGCATTTTTTTTGGCTTTGGATAAATGCTGAAAGATACACCAATGGGAAAAAAAAAAGCTTTAGACAAATAAAAAGTGACAGCAGATATCTTATGAAGAGCTGTTTATTAGGATTTCAGTCTTGAAGGCTTCCATAAAGAAAAAAAAAAAAAAAAAAAAGTGTAATTCATCTTCAGAGAGATCAGTTTATTATATTTGCTTACCTCCATGTAAAGCTCCTTTGCCTGTTAAAGGATGACAACTGCCTGAGAAAGCAGCAGTGGAGAAGCTAGGGGAGGATGGGGTGTTTTTCTGTTTCCATATACAAAATGAGTCCAAGGTCAAGTTCAGCAGAAGGTAGGAGACTGTGACACCTCTAACAGATTTGTATTAATAAAAGGGGCATACTTGGCAAAGCAGTGTTGCTGGAATAGAAAAATATAGACTCTGAAGCCTATGAAAGTGCTTAAGAATGGAATGTTATTGTCCAGAGAAAAATCTCTTTGCTAATCACAAATAGATTTCTTTCTTCCTCTGCTGTTAATAGGGACCATGTGTATGCCAGAAGCAAAGGAAGCATCCATAAACTTAGAGGCATACCACAGTGAAGACTGTGTTCATTCAAACAAATTGATATTCAAGGTACTGCCATCTACATGGCATCAAAAGCTGAATTGAAATACCCATATGTAATGTGCACATAACGATTAACATTAGCTCCTTTAGGATGCCTGCTCTACTATTGCTAGAAATCTGGGGTAAAATCCAACCGAAGTCAGTGCCCAGTAGAGGTTTGCAAGTTTTCCCTGAACATGCCATTTCTGCTCTTGGAGCTTTTGCTGCAATGTCCACAAAGCCAGAACGAGTGTCTAACACCCTTTTGGACTGTGCATCAGCTCCTTCCAGAGCTGGGTACTCTATTGACAGAGGAGACTGCAGCCACACGTCCTGGGGACAGCCAACCTTCATCAGCAAGTCTGAGCTTCCTCCTCACTGTGTGTGGGGAGACATCCAGACACATCGGTAGGTTAAGCAACGGCAGCGGGCTGCTAACTTTAATATGGGGTGGCAACGAGCAGCTCTTTCAGCAACAGCTGAGTGTGAGCACTCTTTCTCCATCCCAGAGCACAGTCACTGTAATTACTGTGCCCAATTACTGAGTCTGGCAGATGTTTCAGAGGAGACTCAGTTTGCAGTGTATAAACGCAGAACATAAATAATAAACAAACAAACAAACAATAGAAAACAGGATAGTATGTTTTTAAGCACTGATCTTGATTAAGAGTTGAAACAGATTATGGAGGGAAGGAAGGATTCCCCATTCCTCGATGTCTTTAGCTAAAACCTGGGTACCTTTAAGAAAAACGGTTTAGTTTTAAGTAGTCCTGTGAGGGGCAGTTGGACTCAATGATCCTTATGGGTCCCTTCCAACTCAAGATATTCTATGGTTCTATGAAAATATAGGCTAGCCATATATGCAAATTACTGGTTGTCATATAGGAGTAACTGGGTGACGCACAATGGTGGGGATATGGAAGAGGCCAAAGGCAGAGGGTCTGGCTGTGGTCCTCACCTCAGCCTAATGAGCTTCTGCAGATGTGATGTCAAAGGATAGATGGAGATAGCTGACTGCCTCTTGGAGGGCAACTGACTGCAGTTTACACAAAAGAAGACGAATTTGGCACTTGAGTTTATCAAAAAACAGTTTCTCATTTTGAGCTAGCTCAGTCTTTCTAAGCCACTCAGTCTTTTTGATTTTATTAGATTAATTAGTGGTGTCAGAACAATAGAAGGACAAACCCAACACTCCATTCGGTTCATCGAGTCTTTTCCTTGCACTTGGACAAGAAGAAAAACCTGTGTTTTTCTGCAATCAGTATGAGCAAGTGAGAATATGGCTCTGTTGTGTAGCGGCTGATGTGATCTGAGAAGGTGGCAGGGCACTGCCTGGGTACAGACATACTGCTCCGGTCCGAAAGCATGTTGGCATGGTATTGCACCTGGGGGAACAAGATTCCTCGTGGCACTGAGTCCTCCTGTGTTTTATATTCCGTGTTTAAAATTCCAGAGGTAACTTGCAAATTCCCTGTGTGTGTGGATTTTTATATGTGGAAAACCTGTTTTTGCTACAGAGCATCAAGATGGGAAATACAGCTTTTAAATGCTTTTTGCTAGGAGTAGTAATGAGAAAGCCTAAAGGTTTCAGACGCTGTGGATTATGACTAGGAACACAAGAAGTTTTCTGTCTTCTCCTGTAACTCAGTATTTCAGGAAAACAAAAAAAAAATCTGGAAATTATCGAGGTAGGAAAAGCCTCTTAAAAACAACAACAACAATAAAACTAATGATACAAATAGAGCGAAGTAATTAGCTGGAAAATCCAAATGCATACCGATTAGCCCAGCTGAATGGAATATAACCTAGCATGCAGCAGGAACTTGATAAAGATATTCCTGAGGCCACGCACATTATTTTAGAGAGACAGAGTGGCAGAGAATCTACCACAAAGCTTAAGACAAGACAAGGGAATCGCATTTTTGAAAGAGTAGGCGTGATGATTTCCATAGGGTAACCTTGCTTCTGCCTGTAGCAATGTAACAAACAAAAAGGAAAATAACCAAAAGCAAGCACTTGCATCCCATTTTTCATGATGTGTAATACTTGGTTCCTCAAACAGAAGTGTTGATGGATGGAGACTGTTCAAAATGTTGGTTTTTTTCAATTGTTTTCTGCCACTGAATTTAATAAATCATCATTGCTCATCACCATTCTTTGGTGCAAATGACAAGTTCTTGAAATGAACTTGCTGGTGTGACTATCCAACAACTAGTGTGTCCATAGAGCCTTCAGCTCCAGTTTTACTGATGCAGCAATTGCAAATGTGCACTTGTCAGATTGCTGGAAATATTTATTTTCAGTAATCCCCATTCTCACAAAGGATCTAAGCTTTCTGTCTGAAGTTCCTGGATCCTGGAAAGCAACAACTGATCACAGTGTCCAAGCCTGCCTAACCTAGGACCTTTTCCAATTATCTTGGAGGAAACCTGGGTGTGTAAGACATGAAGAATAGGAATTATTTGTTCGTTTCTTGAATTTATATCCAGTAATATAGGCAGCTGGGCTAGATGATTATTGTAGGTCCTTTCTAACTGAAATTCTAATTGTCAAGATTACTTCTAGCAGGCAGTTTGAATATGAATATTTTAGCTAATAACAATTAAGAATTATACTAAGTGAGATTTATCTTACCAGTATAACTGTGTGACGTTGTAGCTGGTACAGTTTGATTGCCTAGCATGATAGGATAGACAGGGAATTTGGGGAAAGAGGTTTGTCAGGTCCGAGATAAAAGTAGATAATATCTGGAATATGGCAATTCTGGCTTGGATGGAATGGTAATTTAGGACTGAATAAAAAGCCCTTTGGTTTTGGTGGGTTTTGCATAGGCAATTTGTAAACCCTTCTGAAATCAGCCCGATTTCTAATGCCAGACACTGATTGCATTGTCAGAGGAAGGTGAATAGTTTTCATCTGTAACCCTGAATTCCAGACAGTATGTACTTTTCAACCTACGTATTTAGCATTAAAAAGGAAGACAACCTCTGACTAAATTATGCTTTTAGTAAGAACCTGGAAAGGCCAACTAAGAAGAAAAAAGAAAGAAAATAAAAGAAAAGCACGAATTCTTTCAAGTCACTGAACATACTTTACTTTGTTTCCTTTTCCTTTGTGTTGGTAATATTCCCTTCAGAAATTCCCAAAGGGCATGTGATTTGAAGACACACTCTCTGCCTTTTTTTTTTTTTTGCAAGCTAATACGTGGGATACACCCAGACTGACCCAGTGATGGGGTAAAAGGAAATTTTCCATTCTATTACCCTTAATCCTGGCTCTTTAAAAGGTAGTGCTGTTGACAGTGTGCCAAATGTAGCACATAATGAACCTTATGAATCACGGTCATTGTTCCTCTGGGGTAAAGGCATAGTACAAAGGTTATCTTATATATTAACTACTTCAGTGATTCAGGTCTTAATTACAAAGAAAAAGACTTAAATGGTCACTTGGATGTGTTTTTTTTCATGTATATATGAAAGAGCTTAGTGATCCTTCAAGCATTGAAGATGCTAATCAAACGGTAGATCCAGCTCTTTTCCTATCTTCCTAGTAAAGCTGATGAGAATTTAGCACCAATCTCAATAAAAGCAAAGAGGAACATAGGAGAAGAACCTTACCATGGCCGTCGCCAAAGGTGATTCAGTTGAAAACAAAGAAATAGCTGCATACGGCTAGTGCATTACCCACACTGATGCTTTATTAGATTTCTCTTCAGGTGATTGTGCCATGAAGGAGATGACTTCTCTGGTATGGTCTTTGGAGCTCTGTTTTCCTTACTAAATGGCCTGTATGCCAATGGATCATCTGCAAGAGATCTCAGAACACTCTAATCCTGAAAAGCACTTTGTGTACACTATCAGAAGGGAGTATGGAAAAGATTTGTGTACTGGGTCTGGCTGAGATGGAGTCACCTTTCCCCACAGCAGCCCTCACAGCGCTGTGCTGTGTATCGGTAGCCAGCGAGGTGTTGGTAACGCACCAGTGTTTTGGCTACTGCTGAGCAGGGCTGGCACACACCAAGGCTGCCTCTCCAACATCCCCCTCAGCAGCAGGCTGGGGGTGGGCAAGATCTTGGGAGGGGACACAGCCAGGACAGGTGACCCACACTGACCAAAGGGATATCCCATACCATAGGGTGTCTGCTCAGCAAGAAAAGCTAAGAGAAAGGAGGCGGAAGGAGGGGCATTTGTTATTTATGACATTTGTCATTTATGACATTTGTCTTCCGGAGCAACCACTACACGTACTGAAGCCCTGCTTCCTGGGAAGTGGCCGGACATTACCTGCTGATGGGAAGTAGAGAATAAATCTTTTGTTTTCCTTTGCTTCTGCATGAGGCCTTTGCTTTTGCTTTATTAAAGTTCTTTTACCTTGACCCATGAGGTTTTTTCCTTGTTATTTCCCCCTTGCCCCTTCCTGCTAAGGACGGCAGTGATAGAGGAGTATGGTGGGCACCTGGTGTCCAGCCAAGGTCAACCTACCTCAATTTGTTATAACTTGGAATAAAATTCTATATTTATAATCATTTAGATATTACTTGTTGGATATATCATATTTTGTTGTTACAAATTAACTGACCTTGATGCAATTAAAACTGGAACCTCAGAAACATGGTAGAGTTTTGATGACTTTCTAGATGAAAAGTTGGTCACATATGTTGAATATTCAAGAAAACTGTAGTGTGGGATTCTGTTCTTTTCCTTCTTTTTCATCTTTCCTAAAATACAAACCAACACTTATGAATACATTTGTTTTGTGTTTTGTGGTGGGTTTTTTTTTCTTTCTTTTTAATAGCTATTAAAATTTTTCCATGGAAATAAAAATAGAAAAAGTCTTGCCTAGTAATGTAAAAATCTCTTCGTATTCCCCACAAAGGCTTGTTGATGCAGATATATATTTTGTATATGTATTATGATGTCATGTATATGGCATTGTGAATAATCTTAGAGGACAATGAAGGAAGATGACAGACTTCTGGCACACAATGCCCAATTTTTGGTGCAGAAAAGCTCCATCTGTCCTAGAATTAAATAGTGTGAGGGTCCATTCTCTGGTGTAGAAGTCAACTGGCACAGTCTGGACAGAACTATAGTATTAAAATAAGATATTAACATATAAAATCATAGGATCGTAGACTAATTTAGCTTGGAAGAGCTAATTTAGCTCTGGAGGTCATGTAATCCAAACTCTTTCTCAAATAGGGCTATCTTCAAGATCACTTGGGTTTCAGAGGGCAGTTCAATGCCCAGCTGCGTTTGAGTATCTCCAAGGATGGCAATTCCATGACCCCTCTGAGCAACCTGTTTCAATATTGGACTACCCTTATGGTGAAATTTCTTTTCCTTGTATCTCATCAAAACTCGCCTCAGAGCATTTTGTGCCCATTGTCACTTGTCATTTCATTGTGCACCTCAGAGAAAACTTTGGCTTTGTCTTCATTCCTTAATCCAAATTAAACTGTGGAAGTCTGCTATGAGATCTGCCCTGTAGCTTTCTTTTCAGCAATCTGAATAAACCCCACTCCCACAGCCTATCTATGTATATTGTATACGTCTCCAGTCTCCTGACTATCTTCGTGACCCTCAACTGGAATCTCCCCAGTTTGACTATATCTTTATTGTGTTAGGGGGAAGAGGGATGTTACTAGACACTACACTGCAAAATTTGGGCCAAAACCATGCCGAAGACTGCTCTAGCAGGTTATTAGTATAGATAACCAAGTTCCAGCAGCTAGGCCTGGCCCTGGCGTTAGTGTGACGATATAAGACAGATAAAACAAAAAGGCAAGGGGTATAGCAGGACTGTTATTAGAATAAAGACTCCCTCAATGAGAAGTGTTTTATACTAGACAGAGTAGCCATTTGTTAGAGAGCTAGTGCAGCACAGCTTTTTTATTGTATTACTTACAGCTTTATCCACAGTTTTTCAGATTGCTTTCACTACAGAAAGGAGCTCAGAGTCAGAACTGGTCAAGCATCCACACCTCTGCTCCATGAAAAAAGTACTTTGTACGTAAACTTAAACTTTTTAAATAAAATGTCAAGTTTTGAGCTATTGTAAGAATGGACATTCAGAGAAGAATACATGTTGAAAATTTTGTCCTGAAATGGTAGTTGAAATGCATCACGGTTTTATCTTTCTTTGTGGCTAGAAGCCTGAGCCCATCTTATATTTCCCAGAGTGCACAGCCATAACTCTCACTATGTAAATGGTTCAGGCGATGGGCTCCGCTACTACAGAGAGAAAAAATGAAAATCATTTTCAGTCAGAGTTTTGGATATCAGCATGTTTGATCCTAGGTTATAAAAGGTATGTGCAGATTTTTCAGGTGAACAGAAAACTGGTGAAATTTAGCTTGGGGATGGTTTATATTAAAAAAAAAAAAAAAAAGGTAAATAATAACCAGATTGCTCTGCTTTATCATCTGGGCAGCTGTGCATATTGGGCCACAAGGAAAACGTTGTGCTAGTGAATAAAAACCCAACAATCTAGAAAGAAGGTTTGTCTTCAGACAAAAGATGGAATAAAAGGAAAAATTGGCACATAAATAAAAAATAGAAACAAAGAAATGAAGGTGCTAAGTCAGATTTCTTGTTATTCTTCTTGATGTGGAGCCATTTTCAAGGTGGGATCACTGGTAAGCATATCCCCAGGGCACAAGCGGTGTTTTCTGTCCTAAATGCTGCTTTTTGTAAACACTGAACATAAAATATTGTTGGCTGATTTATCAGTCACCTTCACACTTCACTACAGAGGATGCTTTGTTTGTGCTTAACAAATGCAAAGAGCTCTCTGCTGTTTGGGCTGCCTGTTTTAAATGTAAATATGAAGACATATGTTTGCTTTTGGTTTTGACCTTTCTTGGTAGCTTCTGAAGCTGATGAATCTAAAATGACAAGAGGCTTTCTTCCCAGCTGATATTTCTGCTAAAACTGTGGCTAATTGTAAAACATGAAGGAAAACAGAGGAGCTGGCTGTAAAATTGCTGCACTCAATAACCTCAGTATTGGCCATTGACGTCAAAACAGGATGATCAATTCCTGGAACAAAGTTTTAAAAACCCACTAGAGAAGAATCTGAATTTTTAAGAGAGTAGAAAGCTATTTCTTACCAACTCAGGATTATTCTACTATACATACCAGGGGGAGAGTGCATATCTTGATTAGAAATTCATATTTATACATAATGTATAGAAGCAAAACATGGATTTTAGGATCATTTGGAGACCCCACAGAGTTTAATCATCACAGGAAGGCTGTGCTGAGCAATCTCATTGAAGCAGTTTTTCATTTGCAATCTTTATTACTGAAGACACTGTGATCTGGTATGCTAAAACCAGATGCTTTGTATCAATTTTTCTCTGCATTTACTAATACTGACAGTAATAAATGCAGAATGCAGAACAGTATATGAGGAGAGTATCCCATTTTTGAAGTACGTGCATTTCAATAAGTGGCAGAGGACTCTGAGTAGTGGCTGCGTTCCTCTAGTTAGCCCCTTGGCCTAATGTCCATCCCAGATAACTAAAGATGAAGCAGGATTGTAACCACTGCAAAATCCCTCCTCACTTACCATGTTGCAAAGTGACTGACTTAAAAAACTGGAAATGATTAAAATCTGGCCCTGTTTGTTTGGATACTTTTCGCCCCAGTTAAATAGAGAAGATGGGAACCAGTTCACTTGACTTAGGGACCAACATGGGGGATTCATTGCACTTAAATTTGCAGGGGGAACCTGTCATTTCATTGTGCACCTTGGAGAAAACTTTGGCTTTATCTTTATTCCTTAACCCAAATTAAACTGTGGAAGTCTTCTGTCTGCCCTGTAGCTTTCTTTCCGGAATAAACCCTACTCCCACAGCCTATCTATGTATGTCGTATACGTCTCCAGCCTCCCGACTATCTTGGTGACCCTCAACTGGAATCTCCATATTCAGACTCCTGCCTGGGTGTCTACATGTCAGAGATTAACTTCATCCTAGAACAAACACATCAGTCACGGCACATCTGCCTAAGAAGTGAACTCATCCCTCCCTTGGAGAACTTCTCCTGTTCCCCACAGACAAAAGTCTTCTGGTTACAGTTGCTAGAGAGATTCCAGTAAAGATTCTCACCTTCATTCCCAATCTCCAGACAAAAAATTATCAAAGAAAATTGTTGGACTTTTTGCAAAACACTGATCTATTTGAGGTCAAAGCAAAGGCAAGAACGTGAAACAGGCAAAACAAGAAGTACTGAAGCCTAAATAATATAAAAATAGTTTAAATAATGCAGATTTTCTAATATTATCTCACATTTAGGGCTGCTGTAATTATCTTGTAGGTATCAATTTGGAGATGATGTCAGAAAACTGATTTTCAACGTTGCAGCTGGGCAACTGTGGCCCAGAATGTATGTTATGACCATTGCTCAGTCTTGCTTTTACAGAGATGAGGGATAGCAGGCTTTCAAAGTGGGGTTAATGGACTATCTGCGTCTGCAAAGAGCTACCTTCTGCATGGGGGTTATCCTGCAGGTTTCAAAGATGAAGCAAAAAACAGACCGTAGAGGAAGGGAAACTGAAACAAAAAAATACACAATATGTGATTAACATTTCTCTGACAGGACAATAATGCAAATATATCAAAGACATTTAAAATATATAAGTGCTTTCTGAAAATTACATTTCAATATCAGGAGTCACAGGAATGGCATGAGAATTTTCTATACATGTGAAAGGGAAGAAAGGAATAGGATTATTATTTTTTTTCTAATTAATATGATCCCACCAAAAGAGGCTGAATTTCTGATATGGGTTGTTAATGCCAGAGCATTAGATCTGCTTATAAGAGGAGACATGATAAGAGCATGCATAGTAATGAATGATTTATAGGTAGCAAAGAAGAAATCTACTGCACAAGGCTAACGAGCTCATCAATGAAATCAAGTAGTGGCAAATTTCACACTCTGGGATTGGATTTGTTTTAGATGATTTATGGTCAGTGAAATTTATGCTCTCAGCAGTTCTATGTGGACCACAGTGACCTTCAAAAGGGGCTGAGTGATGGCAAGGATAACAAGGATAGCAAGAGAAATTGTAATAAATAGGAACAAAAAAGGCCATTTTTAGGGGCTTTGAATCTTGTCTTCCAGACATTTTATTTTTCTTTAAATAATAAGAAGCCAGAAGAGATTTTATTGTGGCAATAGTTTACTGCACTTCTGTCTGCTCTGTTTTTGGTGGTTTTTTTTATTTTTCCCCCTACCAGCAGGACACCCTAACCCAGAGCGAGCAGTCTCATGCCATGGATGGACAGCTCTGGAATGTGCCTTAATGCATTTAGCCCCAGTCCGGTGCTACCCGGTTCCAAAGTGTTCCTTTGCCTGCGGGTGAATTGCAGAGGTCGTTTAGACCCTCAGTGGGAATCAAATGTATTTTCTTGTCCTTTGTTTGTCCTCCACACAGTTTCCAAATTTCTAAAAGACTTTCTATTTCTAAAAGAATAAATGCCCTTGAGATCTAATGTTAAGTTTCATATCCAGGAGTAGTGATCAGCCTATGGCGCTTGTTATAACATAACAGCAGGTGCTGCAGTACTATGTTGTAGACTGACATCATAAATTGCAGTGATGAATTCAAAACTATTATTGTCCATTACATCAAACATAGCTAAGACACTTTATATATTCTTACTTAGTGTGGCTTCACATTTTAAAATGGATATAATATTGGGTAAGCATATTAGTGATCTGATGATAATGCAGAAATTGAAGATATTACCGTTGATAAAGAAATCCTGGGGAAAGACTTTACTTGGACTTAAAAAGGTATTGGATGGATTTACCATGTAGTACTTTGGCCTGTGTAGTCAAAGGGTCAACTTGTGATTGGTACTGCACCATTTATGAAATGACGTTAATCCATAAACCTGTTGTACTAAATGCTGCACTTACGCAGAACAAAGCCTGCTCAAAGTGCTCCATGGTCTGAACGTGAGCGCAGGGGACAAGGGATGAATACAGGCAGGCTGGGAGTAGATGGATGAGGACAAGTAGGCACTAGAAAGTCACAGATAGTTGTTCAGTGTGAGAGGCCTGTGTTTCTGCACAGCAGCACTCCAGCTAACACTGAATCTTTTTCGTGGGCACCATGCTGGAGATGATTTCCAACGCAGAGACAGGATGGTAGCTTTTCAGATTTCTGGGATGTCTGCAGAGTTCTTCCAATGTCAAGAGCCCAGAAGAAAACTACCGATGGACAGCAGCAGGTCAAGACTGTGTCTCAAAGCCAAAAAGAATGATGTTGCAACTAGGAAGTGTCTGGGTCTTGTTTTGGTTGAGTGGACAGGGAAATAGTATGGCAGCATAGAGATAGATGCAAACAGATCTAGACAAGTTTGGAGCCTAAAGAAGTGTCAGATACCATGTAAAAGTGGCAGCTGAATTTGCGTTCATAAGGAAGAGGATCAGGAGAGTGGAGACTTCTTCATAAAAATCTTATACTTGTAGAAACTGTGAGGGTGTACACAGGAAAAGCTCACTGTGTATGGATTCATTTTCTTATAGTCTTTCCATAAATATCTACCCTGACCACTTTTTTTTAGACAGGGCATGTGGTTAGATGCAACTTTGCGTAGGCCAGTGCAGCAATTTCGTGTTCTTTTGGTGTTGGCAAGAACGTACACAACATAAGGAAGTAGCTTTTGCCTTAGACAAGATGTTTTTTGTATTGTAAGCTGAACTTATATTGATTTCCATGGCATTTGAGAGGAGAAGATAATGTGATGATTTAGACCTGGTTTAATACAATTCATGGTAAAGAGGTGACTTTATTTAGTACATGGACACACAGATATTACCTGGTTCATGAGTGAAGAAGCAGTCCCTGGAGGGGAGCTAGGAAGAGAGTTCTTTAGGGGTTTTTTTTTTTTTTTTTTGGTTGATCATTTACATCTTAGCCAGGTACTGCTCAGTGAATGACCTCACTTCCATTCGGTGAAGGGAGATGATAATTTCTTACAGATTTTGATCAATGTGAATGGAAAAAGTTTAATGTTTTTTATCTTATGGGTGCAATGTCATTTAGCAGGAATTGCAGGACAATTAAAAAAAGATTTTTCATGTTCTAATGGCTAGAAAATCTGAGCCCAGATTTTTTGAGAGTTGGGGCAAAAAGGAGAGATTGAGCGTTAAAAATATCATCATCCTTCTGTGGTTGTTACTTGTCTCAGCAAGATTAAAATCTGTTATTTTTTTACATTTACTGTATCACATACAGCTAATATTCCTGCCTGAAGTGGCCGAAAAGATATGGAAAGAAAACCACTGGATGCTAATTCTGTATTTCTAATTGATCAAATTGATTTGTTCTGCCAAAATCAAGGTCCAGAGGGGCTTTTACTTTGGATGTTAACAGAAGAAGAGAATCAGTACTCTCATTTCCTTTTTTCTTTTTGTTGAGATCCACCCTTGCGCCACATCTTTTCCCTTTTCCTGCAGGTCTGACCAAGCACTTCTGCTCGTTAGGACTGACAGCCTCAAGACTCTGAAGTCCTAAGGCTACAATTTATTCAGCAAATCCCTTCACCACAACTCCAAGAGGATCTTGGATGCTTAAATCCAGGAGAATTTGATTATACCAGACACCTTATTCCCATCTAGCAAGTGGTGGGCATTCACTTTATCTTGCTGGAGTTAAGAAGTTCCTTCCTGTATGTGGCTTGTATGTGTTTTGGGTGGGACTTGATAAGGAATTTCCCCTCACTTATGGAAATCTGGAGCTTGGATTCATCTCACCTCATGTAGAGCAAATATTGAAGCACTTAAGTTAGAAACCTCGTCTCTCTAGTCTCTCTGGATAGGCAGTGGAGAGAGACAAGGACAGGATAATCTGTCATATATCAACATAACAACCATATAAACTCCCTGGCACAACTCTGCTTCTTTCAGAACCTCAGGCACATGCATCTAAAAATGGGTAAGCTAAATTTGAAATTAATGCCAGGTTAAGCATTCAGGGAGATGACCCTGTTCAGTATTTTATATGTAGGCATTAAGAACCGCTTTCAGTCCTCGCAAGCTTGAATGGATCTACACAGAGCAATGAAATGCATTGACACGGGACTTGGCAAATGCAGCTTGATCATTTTATTTCACATGAATGTCCCCCAGAGAGAGAAAATACATGCACACTTATTTTCTTTATTTGACAAATCTTTAATTAGAAAATCAATCTTTTCTTTATTATAAAATTTCCCAGGCTGGTAAATCTTGGTAGGTTATAGAGAGAATATTTTTTCTATGAACCTAATATAAAATTTAAAATAAATAACAGCATTCATCAGATTATCTCTTCCCCCTAATACGGTACCTATTACAAAAAAGCCTGTAGTCATCAACTTTTATTTAAAAATCATAGATGTGTATTGCAGCCTTTTATGACTTGAAGGGATGATATTAATATTTGATGCATTATTAATCACTTTCTGTGACTCTGACTGGCAGGAGTGGAAATGCAGCAGGCTTGGATCTAAACCCATACATGGAATTTTAATGTTCTGAACTCAGCAAAACAACTATCTGCAGGGGAGCACATAGTCAAATTTAATGGTTATAACACAGTGTTTTTAAAAAGGAAAAAAAAATCCAAGTATTAATTAGCACTAAAACATTAAAATCGATTACACAATAAAGCTTGCAATTTTACGTACAGTTTTTGCACCAGAGTGCTGCTAACATTGTGCTGGTGTGTTGTGCTATCCATGAGGTGTGGACGTGCCTATGAACCAGGATTCTCCAGCTGAACACCATAGGGCTTCCATTCACATGAGACTGCCATGAAGAGACTTTGACTAAAGGTGCAAGACTGTAACCTGGACATTTTTATAGAACTGCGTTAAATGACGTGATCGCTACTTAACTCAACCATGCGCCGACATGCGGAGGTACTTGAAAAAAGCCCAAAGTTTGTTTACTGTATGTTTACAAAGCAGCTGCTTCCCTGGAAAAAAGTGTCCAAGTGATGAAATGAAATCTTATGTGAAAAATGAATATACAGTATCTACATTAACTTATGCTCCTCATTAAAATTATGAACAGTTTGTCATTCATATCTAATTAATAGAACAGAGTCTAAAGTCTGGGATTTTGTATCTGTTTTGCATAGTCCATTTAATACCCGGTATTTTCTTGCTTGCATGATTAGTGTCTAAAAGAAATACTTAAATAAATACACAGTCATTTACATAATGTCACAGTTTATTTAAAGCATTTTGAAGCTGCAATGATGAAAAGAGGACTGGGTAAATTGACTGCACATAATTTATTACTACACTGAGTAAATATATTGCACTGTCTAAAATAGTCACTTTGAAATTACCAACTTTTAGACACTGTCTAGATAATTTTCTGTGATTTTGGCCTCCTCCCCCCCTCAAGCTATAAATAAATATACAGTTTTAAGTCTGGATTTTAATGGAAGCCCTACTGAAAATAATTAATTGTTGTCACCCCAAGGTCAGGATCAGCAATGAGTACAGCAATAATGCAGCTCTTCTTGTTAGACACTTCATTGCTGAGTCCTTTGTACGTATCCACACCTCTTCTGAGGTGCACTTGTCAACACATTCTCAGATTTCTGTCTCAGCAGGCTTGTTCCAAAGCCCACTGATGCTCATAAAAATATTCTTGTTGCGAGGCTTCAGGCAGGTCTCATATGTGCCTCATCCTGATCTTTGTAGTTTTCTTGCTACTCCCTGGGAATAAGTTTTGCTAGATATTTGGCTGTACCCGTTGTTCTGTCTGTTGGCTGCCATCCTCGGAGGAGACATACTCCAAAGAAATCCCTTTAGAATCACAGAGGACTTATTCACCTCACCTCACCTCTGCAATGTCAACATCTATCCTGAACTAGACCTCCCAAGCTCCCTTGCTCATCAGCAGAAAGAAGCAGTTACTTTTAGGGAACAATTAATTCGGCCTGGCTTTTTTTTTTTCACCTTCATTATGATACAATGGATTGTGCCCAGGAAATGCCTACTTCTGTCTCTTGGCCAAATACGGACTCTGCAAATGTGGGTTTACATATAGATGTCCTTGGTTTGGTCAGAAGGATCCCAGGCTCTCATGTTGGAATTTTGGTTCACATTTATATTCTTGGGTTGGAAGCTTTAACAGCAGTCATCACTTGTCAGCTCCGATCAAGGTCAGACAGAGTTTAACTGCAGAAGCCAGTGAGGTTGTTTAGCTCAAACATAATGAAAAGTCTGATTTTAACATTTCTTTTCATGAAACTGCCACCTTGAAATTGCACATAGGTTCCTAAACACGTGATTTGCTGGAGGATGAATTTATCTTAGCTAAGAAAATATAGCTGGATAGGAGAGACATACCCTCAAGAAAAGAAAATGAAATTGGGATCTATTTTTTTGCTAACTAGTCATCATCAAAACAATCAACACTGTGGTCTGCAGGTGGTTTGGCTAAACATATGGATGCATTTCAAACTCTTCCATATGTTTCAAAATGCCGAGTGTTTCATAAAGAGAAGTGCTTAAAAAAAAAGACAAACAGGTCTTACATATTGGAAATTTTGGTGTTAATGAGACTGAAGTTTGGGATTTATTGTGCTGGTGTTCATTTTCAAACATGAAATTGAAACGTTTTGAGTTCAGAAAATAAATTCATGTAGTAAATGCAACACAGTCTCCCTTCCTAATTTATATCCTGATATTCAAAAGGGTCAAAGAAAGTTCAAAATAAAATAGATCAGAAAGCACAACATTATCTCCTCTTTTACCTGAAAATATCATTAGTAACAGAACGGATATTGGGAAAGATTTGAACTCAAAATATAAGATTGATGGAAGTGATATTATCCTGGGGGTTATGTTAGCAGCTGTCCCCGCATTGCTGTTCAATCTGCACCTCTGTATAACAGGCTGGGGTCACCGGTATTTCAGTCAAGTAATATCAACAGTTTTGGAAACAGCCCACTCCTGTAGCTGATGCAAAAACCTACTGAAGTCAAAGGGAGTATTTCCAACAGTTTCAGGAGGCTGTGGAGCAATCCTCGGTGCAAGGAAGTGAAATACAAATCATTACAGAAAGAGCCGAAGTGGGAGCCTGTATCCAAAAGGACTCAAGTCTTGAAAGCTATCAAGTAACTAATCCTCTCGTAAGCTTTTGCACGACTCGAACCATTTGATGTTCATATACTCTAGTGATGATCAGGGCATGAATGTATGGATAGAGCCTCACAAACAGCTGTTCAGCAAGCCCTAGACACGACCCTTGACGAGAGTATAATCTAAATGATTTTACTAAAACATTGGACATTTTAATGCTCGGTGGTAACTGATATCGGGAAATGCTGGAGCACAGAAACAGAAAACGAGGAGTTCCTCCTTGATGGTGTGCATTGATTCTGTTTGAATGATGCATGAGACTCGCACTTTGCAATGCATCTGCTGAGAAAGCAGAACCATTTGCTGATTCAAACTGTAAATTTCCATCCTCATGGAGCATGTACTAAACTCTGGGTCATGAGTTAGTAGAATCTATCATTTGATTACAAACAGCTTTTAAAAATATATATATACACACATATATAAAATAAATGAATCATTTATTTACACTTGGCAATAAAACATGAGGTTGTTCATCCATTATTTATCCCTGCAGTGGAAATCAAGAATAGGGATGCAAAATTTCACTGAAACTTTTCTTGCTTGTGCTGTACGACACCATGTTCTGAAATAAAATCCCTGGTGTCCCTCCTCCCTTTAAATTTTGATCCAGAGCAACCAGCAAAACTACTGCACAGATGGGAAAACACATTGTACTCCTTGTCCAGGCTTTCAGGCAGAGAAGAAACGGTATCTTGCTCCTTTATTTTTGCTATCTTTTTGTTTTCCCCCCAGTTTTTCTGCTGAGTATAGTTTAATTCCACTTGTCACAAGAGAAAATCTAAGACAATTATGAAAGTAAGAAGCAGATCTGAGGGTTGAATCTCTGCTCAGGTTTTTTTTTTTTTTGGTTTTGTTTTGTTTGGGTTTGTTTTTTTTTCCCCCCAAATAAATCCACTCTAAATCTGTTAACTTTAATTTTGCCAATACTGGAGAGATACCACATAGTACAGTGTGGGAGATTTCATGGGCAACTGTCACCAGCACTGCCTAATTATTCCTTCTGCCTCTGTGTGTCTTTATCCATCTCTTCTCCCCAGAGTTGTATCTGCCTTGGTGCAATCTTTCGGGTTTTTTTCTTTCAAGAGAGCCTAGACAGTGGAGCCCTACAAGCTCTGCTGTGCAACTAATGGTTCAACACAAACCAGTTTCTAGTTCTTGGAAAATGCTGTTTTATCAATACTTGTTTTTCTTACAAATTGGGATGAAGAGTTGGATTTTACTATTACTATTGCTATTTACTATTTAGCAATTATTATTAATTTTATTCTTAAATCCTGAAAGAGATCGATTTGTAAATATTTCATTTTGATGTGTTTGAAATGAGATGGAGCATTTTGTCTGCCTCACAATATTTTGTTTCAGTTTGTTGAACTTACTCAAATTCTTTCAGTTTTTGTCCTTGGGACATCAAACTATAATTCGCTGTCGTGGCACACTGCCTCCTCTTAGGTGGTATAGTTTCAGCATCCTGACTGGCTCAGAGCTGGGCTGCCTCTCCCACAACGCCCACTCAAGTCCCCCGTGATCCAGTACTCCTGTGACCCCTTTCTTAAGGGGGATTTATAGACACACCACCTTGGCACTGCATGAGAGGTCCCATTTGGCTGCAGAGCCTGATCAATACATGGTGGAGAAATGGACTTTTGTACAATCACTCTTACAAGGTACTGAATATCACCAGTAAGTGGGGTTCAACGCTGAGCTGATGTTGAGGAGACAGGTTACTGTGTGTGATTTGGGAAATCTTACCAGCTCTGCTCATGGTTAAAAGCCTCGATGGGAGCAGAAACTCCACTGCTGCCTTGAGAACTTGACAACAGCTCAACCAAGGAGTCTCCCCACCTGTGGCCACTGTGTTTAGTATTTGATCTTTGTTCAAACTTCGCACAGAGAAAACTTCATAGGTTATGTTGCTGAGTACAATGTGATGTAAGACATACCTATACTCACCTCACTATAGTAAATTAAGTCTCAGCTCTCAGCACCTCTTTACACAAAGAATTGGCCTTGATTGTGTGTAAATACACATGCAGACCTTTACACACCCCTCTCAGGGCAAGAAATGTTTGCATTGCCAGCACATAAATAATTGTATCCTTCTATGCAGAGAAAAGTTTTCAACAGCTACCAAAGCAAAGCTACTTTGTCCAGGAGAACCTTGTTTCAGAGCTAGGCAGCGTGTTTACACTCTACTTACAGCCATGCAAAAGTGTTCACGCAAATATAACACTATGGGCAACGTGCAAAAGCAGAGAGATATGCACATTGAGGAGCACATGAATATCTTTCAAAGAAGCATAATCTTAGCAGGACAAAGTAATTTGTTATACTCAGCACAACTCCTTACAGCTCCTTCGAGAAGCTGCTCATGCCAATTAACAGTCTAACAATGTCCTCTGATTCTGTTGCTATCTACCCTCCAAACTCTGTTGCTATCTACTGTATCTTCCTTCACCTCCTTAATACACTCTTCACTGCGTTATCTGGCATTTCACACTTCATCTCTGCTCTGGCTACATCAAGGCATTATGTTTCTAGGACTGTCAGTCCACCAGTTTTCACAGCTGCTAAGATCACATAAAAAGAAAAATTTCTGATGCGCTCTTATCCAAAACCTCAGATCTGGCTCTTCACACACCTTAGAAAGTTTGAATTCTTTTGTTCCTATTGATCTTAGAGAAATTAATGGTATCTGAACGTCATAAACCAAGAGCAACACATCAAGTTGTGAGTTTTCTCTCTGCTGTTCCTGACCATCCTGTGGATGTATTTATTATGTCAGCAAGTTTCTCAGATCCCTGTGGTCTGTGCAGTCCCCTCAAATTTCAAAGGTTTTAGTTTATGATGCTAATTATGCCAGAGATGCCTGTAAAAATATATTCTTGATAGTGTCTGTTGGTGTAGAACTGGGTTTTCTCTTCTGTCTGCTTTATTTAATTAAAAAGGAGACTCCTGTTTTGCTTTGCTCTGCTTAAACTGTATCGAGTTTCAGGACACAGTGAAAAATTTACTCTGTTTCTTGTTTTACTCAACTAAAAGGTGCTCAGTGACTTGACATTCTTTGCTCTGCTCTTATTTATGTGGTTTTCAGCTTCTGACATCAAGCATTCAGGTCCAGTTGGTCCCAAACTTCCAAACAGAAGTCAGAAGTACAAAGCATATGAGGGCACAGTTTTACACCTAATCCCAAACTCTGCAGTGAGTGAAACCAAGTCCATGGGTCCAAAATGTCTCCACTTCAGAATGGCCTAAATGGTGTGGATGTGGATTATTTCTCAGATAAGCAACTCTGGAATTTTAAGGTGGAATCTAAAGATTACGGCTGAGTGCATGCTGAGTTCTTTTTAGTCATCAGTGAGACGTCTGAAACAATTCCTGTTGAACTGAAAAGTGTCGGGACAGTGCAGGGCACCTGCAGAACTGAGGGGAGGACGACAATGTGCCACCTGAACACTGAAAAGCCCTCGTTTGTAGGGCTTCTCTGCTTTAGCTCACACAGGAGGGGGAGGTTGTAAAGAGAATTTAATTCCTTCTCAACTATGTATGCTCCTTACCTTCACTTCATTTACATGCAATTTCCACAGATACATCCTGTCCTTTTTCCAAAGCATTTTCATTTTGAACACTTAAACTGTGATGTCATCAGGATTAAATTTTTGCTTGGACTTATCTTCCAGAGTACAGATCTACTGCTTTTGAGTAGTTGATCATGTAAGTGGGTCAGCTTGGGTAAAGCTCTACACAAAGTGACCGATTTCAGCAAGTCTCTGTCTGGATCTAGGATTGAGCCTTTCTTTCCCATTAAGTGAAGACATCAAATAATTTCTGGCAAGATTTTTTTTTTTTTTTTAAAAAAGCCTCTTTATGTTGATTTTACCTACATCGATACGGGAACCTGTACCTTACTTTATTAAAAATGAATGAATTTTTGAAAGATCAATGTATTTTTAACTGGCTTTGCTTCCCATTTCCCTCTGCAACGCACTGTTCAAATGCAGTGAAACTTATTTAGGCTATTTCAGTTTTATTTCTAGGCAATTTCACATTTTTTGGGTTCTCCCATTGACGCTAGGATGGCCAAGATATTCAAGCCCATCTAAGGATTTTTAAGTCCTTGATTATATATCCCTTACTGGATACAAAAGTAGTGAAAGTACAAGCTCTGAAAAATGGGCCTCTTGAAGCTCTCAGTCTGTGGACCTCCACTAATGAGGCAATCTCAAAGATGCTGTACTTTCAGGCTTTTCAAAGACTTTAGAATGATAAAAGTACCTTTCTGCTAAATTTTTAAAAGCTCCTAAGCAGTGAGCCTCAATGGGAGCTAAGGACCATCATTAGGTATCTCCTAAAAAATCTGCCTTATTTCCTGACTTTTGTAGACGTTGACCACCTTGGGTCATTAGTGCTTTATAGAGGTTGCTTATACTTTTGTCAGTGTTTCAAAGGGGTTTCTGTTATGATGGAACTTCTATTTTGGTTCATACACATCTATTTTTAGCAAGTCAGCACATGAATCACATTTCCAGGAACCAGCTGTCAAGGGGCTGCTTGTTAGACTTTATGAGCAGGAGATCCCTTCAACTTCTGTGGTCTTAAGAGAGCTATTCCTCTGGGGACTCCTCAGAGGAGTTAAAAATAGAAACTTGACTAACTGAGAACATAAGTGCCAAGTTATGCTGAGGAGATGAGCTATTTATAACAGGATGGCCAAGATGACATGGAAAAACTGTGCTATTTAGAGATCTTTGCTGTAACACGTCTCAGTGAAGTCTTAAAGAAAGAAGGGCCGCCTATGTTTGACTGCCGGGGGGTCAATTAAATATTTGACAAATGAGAAGATAATAACACACAGAAGTACACAAAAAATCACATGCTACCAAGCTGTCAGTTGTTACCAATTATATTCTCTTAAATGAATGCTTTTCCATTATAAAGGATGTCAGAAAAAGATTATGATGAAGTCACCCTTGTTTGTATTCCATCCACGTACAAATTGATTTGGGGAAGAGTTTTAATGTTCCAGTGCATTATAAACAGTAATGAATACCTTTTCCTTTAGAAAGCTGTCTGTCATCTCTGTGGCTGGATGTGGATGGAAAATATATGCCAGTGTAATGGCATTTTTATGATCACAGTTATAATTCTAATTTACAGCAATAGCCAAATCATCGCCAATAGCAGGAAAAAGGATTTCATGAAAGACTAATTATTTTGCCTGGCGGATGTAGCGCAATACCTCCCAGATGCAACTCTGCTCTGAAACGCCTTGAATTTAGATTCATTCAGAGCTCTCAGAGGTCAAGCCCTGCTCTCCATTGACCTAAAAGCCAAGGACAATGTTGTGGCTGAGCCTAACCATTACTAATCATGTCACGTACCATAAGAGATGCTGTTCGTGTTGCCTTTTTTACGCCCAGTCATATTTCATAACCGATCACATAGGATATGCCTCAGGGAAAGGGGCTGAGACAGTACAATGAAGTATGCAGCTCACCTGCTGAGCCAGGGAGTTGAAACAACCTGTGCATCTCCATCCATCACAAATCTGTGACGTTATCCAGAGGGTACGGGGTCTGTGCAGGAAGGGGCGACTTGACTGGTTTGGGGTGTTTGAAGCTCTGTGTAGGAGGGAAAGATAGATAGAAAGGCCGGAGAAGACACCAGAAAAGCGGAGACATAAAAATAACCAAGACCACAGCCAGACTGGGCACGTGGTTCTGAAAAATGCCTGTGGAAACTTCTTGGTTTGAACCAGTGGAAAAGAAGGGGTTTTCTGTGAGGCAGAGAAACTGCTTCCTCCTGCCTGGAGGCAGCATCTTTCCCATGCCTTGTAGGTGAAAGAGGAGGACACTGAAGAAATAGCTGAATTCTTTATCGATTTCTCGTGCCAACAGAAATGACTTGCAACCTCCAAAATTTGGATAATTGCCAGGAAAGAAGAAAAAAAAAGTTAAAGGTCTAAAAATAGATCTACTCCTCTCAATTTCTATTAATCTTTTTGTTGGCTGGTATTAGATATTGTATATGTAGGAAAGGAGTGTGTTTTCCCCTGCCTTATGCAGTTGTAGATTTACTAATATTCTGAGGGCTGTGGACTCCTTCAGAGTCATTCTCTTTTCAGATGTACTCTGAGAAAACGATTAAGACTGTGAGCTTCCAGCCATTTGTTGAGAGATATTTGCAAACATCTTTGAAAGAAACTGCTGCATAACTCTGAAACTCTCCGTTCTGAAAATGCTAGAGCCTGGACAGATTCTCTAGCATAGCAGTTCTGTATTGCAATAGGTGCAACTTTTACTGAGTAGTCCTAAGAAAGCAGATGCTTAGCAGTATTTTTCAGGGATTTGGTCACATCTGTTTCTCCTGACCTCTGCTGACAGCATTACCTTCAAACATAAATATTTATTCCTTAAGTATCATGACTTTGGGCTGGCACAGGAAAGCATTGACTTCCCAAAATCTCATGGCCCTTTGGCACAGAAGGAACTAAACACGTCAGGTAAAATTTGAGCTGGTCCACACACACACTTTGTCAACTACTTAGAGACCCTTTGTCAACAGAACAGAGGCAGAGAGATATGAGCTGTATTTACCTTGTCTGCGGATAGAAGAAATACAAGCCTGATGTGTATGATCAGTCATTAGTTTCAAATTTACAGTCATAGTTACTTGATCATTATCTTTGACTTTATCTCCTTGGCAAGAAAACCCCTTAGAGACAAATTGTCAAGTCTATCTGAAAATCTGGTAAAAACAGGCTCCAGCATCAGATGAAGTGAAAAGAACTAATTCTGATTTGCTCTGAATTATTGCCTTAACTTTATCATCTATACCCAGAAACACAGTCTTCTAACAAGAAGCCAAGAAGAAACAGCAGCATGGTTATGATATTACTGCTTCTCTGCATTGCTAAATTTCATTTTTAGCTTTATAGTTGTTTTTTTTTTCCTGAATCAAGAACAAAGCAAATCCTGTTTGCAACTGGTCTTTATTGCTGCCTTAGAAGGGATTAAATAGCCAGCTACTTACAGTTCAATAAACTCCTCAGATTCTGCGTTAAAAAAAATGAACAAAGCTCAATAGTACATGCTTCTTTCCCAGAGATGCCATTAAGATGTGAGCCTGTGCTTGAAAGATATGAGCAAAAAGTGGAAATATTTATGCTTGTAAAGCTATGCTGGGTTAGAAATACTACTGTTAGTTGTAGAGGATCTGTGTAAAGGTACTAGTTTGGTTTTGAAAATGGCACAGTTGTGTTGGTGTGATGTTACTCACATCCCAGCCTTATTTCTGGGCAGGAGTGACGAGCTCCAGCACAGCGCCATGCTGACGCAGCTTTGTACCTCTGCTTGCAAAACTGCCTTGTCTTCTCATCATTGCAGCGCTACTCCATGTAGAAAAACTCTCTGCAAAGCTATGGGTTTGCACAGATTTTGAATTCAGTAAATATATTTCCTTGCACACTGTAGGATGAATCTAAGTAAACTATGCTTATGTAAGTAACGTTTCTTACGCTTTATGCCCTGATTTGGCCAGTTCCAGCTTTCTCAAACTTGGATCAAAGGCCAAGTGGTTGCAGCTAAATTGATAAGCAGCAAACCTATTGGCCATGCAGCAAAGAGGATGTTTCAGGACCTCGATATTAAGTTTTGAGAACTATTAAGAGTTACTCCAGGGAAGCATCAGTGCTGGGGAGCCCCTGAGTGCAGCTGCAGGAGCTTTCACAGAGCACAGGAGAAAAGCTGCTGTAAGCTGTGATACCATGCTGATTGCAAGAAGCAATGACTGCGTTGTGAGACTGAGCTCCTCTGCTTGCTCCTTCGGCTCAAGGATACTGAAGATTTTCCACACTGCATCAGTGATTAAGCTCGTAAAATGCAATGGATTTGCAAATGGAGGAGCAATGATGCAAAGAATATGTTGCTTTGGCTCATTCCTTCCAGCCCCTCAGTACTCTGGTATCTAGTTCTCCCACATCAGAGAATCACAGAATGGTTTGGGTTGGAAGGGACCTTAAACATCATGCAGTTCCAACCCCCCTGCCATGGGCAGGGATACCCTCCACTAGACCAGGTTGCCCAAAGCCCCATCCAACCTGGCCTTGAACACTGCCAGGGAGGGGGCATCCACAGCCTCTCTGGGCAACCTGTGCCAGGGCCTCAGCACCCTCACAGGAAAGAATTTTTTCCTAATATCTAATCTAAATTGACCCTCCTTCAGTTTAAACCCATTACCCCTTGTTCTGTCACTACACTCCCTGATAAACAGTCCCTCACCATCTTTCCTGTAGCCCCTTTAGGTACTGGAAGGTGCTATAAGGTCTCCCCGGAGCCTTCTCTTCTCCGACAACCCCAACTCTCTCAGCCTGTCATCATAGGAGGTGCTCCAGCCCTCTGATCATCTTTGTGAATCACACAAAGAAATAGCATCTATAGGATAAAAGTGAAGAGCTCATACCCTGGATCTTGAAGTCAGTATTTTTGTGTTCCTCTGCCAAGAATCAGCTGGGCTTCCAATTTCTTCAGTTGAAGAGTAGAAGAGATTGCAATGGTTCTGAGTGAAAATGTAGTAGATGCCTAATATCAGCACAAACTTACACAATGGATAACATCCAGAATAGAGATGACATTCTTGTCTATCATAGTTCAAGAAGCATTATGAGATTCCAATTTAATGTGATAAAATGTCATCACAAACATGAAATTCTAAAGCCATCACTCAATGATTATAATAAGCCCATGGCAAACTGCTCTGCATACTAAAGCAACTATAAAAGGTGAAAATTCTCTTAATTAGCAAAGATGCAGAAAATGTGTGAGACTGACTTACGGCGGGGAAGGCTCCAATTAACCTGGCCCAGATTGAGATGATTAGGAGGGCAGCTCCAGTTGTGTAAAGGATGTAAAAACTGCTAGTGTGGTATCAGGTCTTGTATTTTTCCATCCCTGGGCCTTTTCTTCTGTGCTACCTTCAGGCACATCATCTGTTAACACGAAATCATTTCTGGAACTGGCTGCTGAAAACCAGACCTAAATCCAGCAAGTCCTGATGATACTCTGCAAACCTTTTTGGATATTACCTCCTTCAGTGAGTATGATCTGTACAGCACTTTTTCTGTGGGGATGTCACACAGTCCTGTTAAAGCTCTTGTTCAATACTATTGCAGGGAAGTCTAAGACCAAAAGGATTGGCAAGATTACCACTCCAAACTAATAAAAAACAAGAAACCATTTCTTTCCGTACAGTGGCATCTTGTGGACGCAACACCTCACACTGGGTCTCTGATCTTAGCCTTGTAGTTGAAAAGTTGTTCAGCCTGGACTGGTCTTACACCTAACAAATTCAGTGGCTGCTTCTCATTGACTTCATCAAGGGAAGGTCACGCCACCTCCTTCTGATTCAGACCACAGGACCCCTGCTCTGCCCTCACCTTTCAAAACCAGACTGCTGCAGTGCGTGTGGGAGCCACAGTTTAGTTTAGTTTTACCTGCAATAGCATACTTACTACTGATACCGGGGGCAACAGGGATTTCTGCACAAGCCAATCACTCACTTATTCAGCTTCTCAGAAATGTTTTGTTTGCATCCCATACTCTAAAACTCAGATTTGCCTGTATGAGCTGCAGTCATATCTCTGCGATGCATCTTAGGAAAGAGCACTGTAGTTTTATTCCTTGGAAGGAGAAATGGAGAAATAGCCATCAGCACAATTGCAGCATTCCCAAGTAAAATATAAATTACAGCTAGAAATCCAAGAGTGACCAGAGTAAAATATGCCTTTTTTTTTTTTTTCCAATCCCTGATGCTTCTACATGGACCCACAATCAGCCAGGATATAGGTCAGTTCATTACAGATGATGAGTTCTTACAACAGAACCATCAATAAGTTTCTGAAACATTTCATTTGCTGTAAGAAACTATACCAAACCTTTGAGTTGCGGGACCATATACGTGTTTTTGTTGCATGATGCCACGAGCTCATAGAAACTTCAAATGCTAACAATCACTGCATCATTTCTCTGTACGCTGCCAGGAAGGTACCACCTGTCTTTCACACTATACATTGATTTCTGAGGTGTGTGGGAGAGAACCAACAACTCAGAACAGATCTATGGTCCATCAATCAACACACCACCGAAATCCATACGGATCCAATGTTGAGAGTACAAGGGAGTTATTTTCAGGAATAACAACAATGTATTGTTAACTTTTTTTTGGCAGAACCAAAACTAAAAAGCCAATCTGCATTAAAAAAAAAAAAAGGAATTAATTGCAAATCTTATTAATTGGTGGCAGTTTAACTTTAGTAGGTCCAAAATTATGTATTTATGGTTTTTTCACATTCAAATTTATATTACCTTTTATTTCTCACAATAAATTGATCTGCATTTACTTTTAGGTTTTCAAAAATTACAAATGAAAATATAGAACTATATTATTATTATTATTATACTACAAGAACTGGCTAACATTCTGGAATGAGAAATACAGTTTTCAGTATGAATTGAGTAAAGACTAGAAATAAGTTTCTACAAAAGACTAGAATACAGATTGGAACAACTGTCTTTATCACTGGAGGGCAGTATAAGTACCAATATAAGCTAAAATAGCAAAACCCCAGTATCCTCAACTAAGTGACTTTATTTACCAGAACAGTAATTGCTGCTTCTTTATAGTGGCCAGCTACAAACAAGAGATCCTGCAGACAGCAGGTCAGACTTGCCACTGAAAGACAGAAAGGCAGGTTTTTTGTCATCAATTTTTCTTTATCGTTAAAATTTCCCAGACCAGATCTGGTTTGGGAGGGAGAATGTCATGCCACAGGCTATCTTTTATTAATCATAGCAGTCTGTGAAGTCTCTGGACTAGGCATTCCTTAGAAAACAGTGAAAAAAGCACTTTGATTCTCTGGGGTACCTCTGTTACTTTGGGTAAATCTGCATCCTCCCTCACGAAAGTGAAACTGGCACAGAATCCACACAAGTGGAAATGGCAGCACCTAGTTCAGGCCAGGACAAACAGTGTTGACTTCTGGTTTCATGCAAAGTCAGAGCCAATGAGGCAACAGTAGCTCTCTGCTTCATTCATCTTGGCTGCTGTGAGCATCTAGTCCCAAGTAAGACTGTACAAGTAGCTATGACAGAGTCAAGGAATATTCTTTTATGTTTCCACTTCAAATAAATCTGTCGGAAGAAGAAGAAGAATGAAGAAAATTTTGTACTTGACACCAAATTAGTTAAATAAAAAGAGCAAATGGAAGAAAAAAAGAAAGAAACTCTTATGGCAATGTTAGTAAATTGGTTGATTAAACATTTCTGGTACAACAGTCAGGTCAGACGCAGAAATTTGAGGACAAAGTCTTCAGTAGGTAAGGAAGTGTGCTTCATTTGCAGCTATACAAATCTGGCTGACTTACGTCAGCTGAGATCCTTGGCTGTATGTGCAGGAACCATTCTGACAAGCAAACTAGCTTGATTTCTGGAGGAGCCTGTGCAATGGATTGACAAGAGGCAACATATCTGATAGCACAGATATGTTGCTATAGCTGAGTGTCTGTTGTGTAGGTTGCACTATTTGGTAGTCTTGAATTTCTAGGCAGAAGCTTGGTAAATTGCTGTAGTATGACTGGTGATTTGCAACATGAGCTGTATAATTTTGATGACAAGCAATATTTCAACTGCAGTAATTTCATGACTTCTTGCAATTCAGCTGAACATCCTCAATATTATTCTACCAGCTTGTAGTTTTTGCACTCAATATTTCTCATGCTTGGCAGTGGAGGTGTTTTGTAGCTCAAAGACACAATAGAGTTACCGCTTCACCACATGAGATGCCAACTAGCCACTTTCACCAGAGAGTTTCCTCAGCAACAGCTAGCAGAGGCTGTTTTCTAGCAATGTCCTTATTTCAGTGCCTTTTGGTGCCACTAGTTGGAAAACTCACCTGGGGAAACGGTGATTGATTTAGAAATGGAAAATAAGTGTATCTGTGGAAAATAGCCTGACAAAGATGGACAGGCCTATATCCTGGGTCAGATGCCCTCTCCAATATGACTGAAAAGGTTGTGTCCTCTGATCCTGCACCATCCCTTGCTTTTCGTTTGAAAGGAAACCAGGTCCATGGGTAAGGACAGAGTCTTAGTCCAGTAGGTGCCTTCTAGACAGGGTAGCGAGGACCAGGACTTCAGGGTACAGCCAGAGTCTCGAAGGAAAAACCCAAAGGTTACCATTTGCACTTGATAGGGGAAATGTGAATGAATGTGAAATACACTATTTAATGAGTCCTTATAAGCTCAATATTTGCTCAAGGGCCTGAGAGATGCCCATGATAATACGTGCATTATCAAGAGCAAGAGAAGTGATAGCACAGAGGAAAGGGCAGATCTCATAGCTGTGGGTCAGCACCGAGCACAATGTGGGCAGGTTCCCTTGGGCTTCCCAGAGATGTTCAGAGAAAACCTGAGAAACCCATGCCCCATGCCTTTGCACTGGACGGGCTTGACCTCCCAACTCTACCACTGCAGGAGGAGGAACTGAGAGCTACCAGGGGTGCGGAGGAAAGGGGAGAAGCCTGAATGTGAGAGCAAGAGAGAACGTGGTGAGAAAGGAATTGTTGGCATGAATGGTTGGTGAAGAAAGGAATGGGGTTATATCCTACAGAGGCCATTATCTACTCAGCTCTGCCTGGGAAATTTAAACATTTGGTAGCATTTAGCATAGCTTCAGGGCAGCTGTAAATTGTCTATCTGCTGATAGTCGGCAAGGGATTATATGCCAGCTCAGGGTTGCCAATTGCTCTGACCTGCTCTTCCCAAGCCCTGAGGTGCCCTGCACCCCTTATGAGGAAGGAGGTGCCAGTTCCTGGTGCTGCCCAAGGTCTTAGCTCCACATTTGCTCTTAAAAGAAACCCTGTTCGTTTCCTCTAAAACTAAATATAAGGGAACAAGCACCTGACAAAATCGTCTTGTAATATGCATTAATAGTGTAGATCTTTCTATTAAAGAAAGGGAAAATTCTAATATTTAAGAGTAATATATTTTATTGAAGATTTCAGTCTTTCAAAGACATAAGTATTTGGTATAGAATTTCAAGCTCAGTAAAAGGCTGTTATACAAATATGGTCATGGTATAATCTTGAAAAATATTAACAGTTTTCAGCAACAAGGGAGCTTTATGAGGGAAGAAAACCAATATTGACTTATGGTGTTTATTCATAGCATAGTAAAGTTGCCTACACCTGAGAAATTCCAGTAATTAAACACCTAATGCTAAATTCATACAAAGGAAGGTTAAGCAAATTCTGCAACTTAAAGGGAGATAGAAAAGCTGACCATTATGGGTGAAAAAAAAAAGAACAAGCATTACATTAAATTAGGGTGCAAACGGACATAAATAACAGTTGGAAAAAAAAATGACCTTCATCTTCCCTACAGTACTTGCTTAATTCAGTCCTTTTTGTAGTGACTCTTGGCTGCTCACAACTGCGTTGTTTGTAATGCTCCAGTCACCCAGCTGCCATCCTGGACCCCTAATGACCTATCTTAACCCCCAACAAACAAAGTGAACAGTCAAACTGATTATTGCCCATCACCCGAAAATTATTTATCAACTTTTTCATTGCAGTTACAATGAACAGAGATGCTTCAGAGGGATTAGTCTGACCCCACTTTAGATGTGTGCTCTCAGGTGTAGGAACTAGTTATCCTAGGCTATTCACCAGCTCCGGTAGCTGCCGTCAGAGGTGTAAGCGCCCTCATCCTAAAGTAGCTATCTGAACTAGGTGAATTGAAGTACCTATTTCTCTCCTTTGACTGTACCCTAGGAGGGGAGGTCTTTGATGTCTGATTTTTCCATGTCGCTTTCCATCTGGTTGCATGCTTCCATAAAGTATTGGCTAGACATCACAGGGGAAGACTTATTTCATGAAAAGACACTGTCATTAAACTCTTAAATGCTTATAGTGCCTGTGCTTCTATTGAGCTTATGTTTTAGGGCAAACTTTTTAAAAAAGCATTGTTCTTGTAAGAAACAGAGATCAGTTATACTGAACCTTTTTAAGGGTGTTGAGGACATATCTGATTTAAGACCCTCTGTCTCCTTTTCAGATTAGAATACCTGCTTATCCCAGTCCTCAGACTGGTGAAGACATATGGGCATATCTTTATATACATCCTGATGGCTCCTCTGAAACCAATGGGATTATTCACAATGTCTATGGCTTGTCAGCTGCACCTGTTTTTGCAGGAGTGGGGACTTTATTTCTTTTCCTGGTGTACATAAGTGTTCCTCACCAGATGCAGCCCAAGGACAAGTATAGAGTAATTCTCCACTTCTACCCCATTCATGTCACCATTCACATTTAATTTAATTAAAAAGCAGCAGATGATGCCATGGCAAGTTTTACAGTAGGCACAAAGCCAGATTTGTGGGGTGGTTTTTTGTTTGTTTGTTGTTTTGTTTTGTTTGGTTTGGTTTTTTTTTTTTTTTTTTGGATGGTTGGTTGGTTGGTTTTTAATCGGCAAAGCCGCATTTAACTTCATTAAGCAATTCCTCTCTTCTCCATAATAGAGGTATATCCAGCACTTCTCCGGAGTACCACTTGAAAGAAATAAGGAATTACATTAAATGAAAAGTTCCATTTTTTTCTTTTAGAAATGAGCTTTAACATGATAAAATACTGTATTCTCATTCCGAGTCAAATATCTAGTTATTTTTCCAGGAAAAGTGTTCAGCAAGGCTTTGTTCTTGCCTGAGTGTTGTATGACTGTAACAAATCACTAAAATGTCCCTGAGATGTCTCACATCAGGGAAATTGCAACCCTGAAAAATATATGTGCTTGCCACGGTCTTACTACGTATTGTGAAATTGCTGCTATAATTGTAGGATTTAGTATGTTATGCAAAAAAGGCCTTTTCTTTTAAGCGTCTTTTTCTGCAAAGCTCATATTTAACTTGAAGCATCCTTATTTAGCTCAGTACTTAAACACATGCTTAAATTTAAAGATGTCCCAGCCCATAAGACTTAAGAATTTGATTAAACTAAATCATTTACTTGAGTGCTTTGCCAGATTAAGATCTCCAGAAGTAAAATACCAGTATGAATATAGGCTGCAGTGGTGTCAAAAGTCATAACTTGGCTAGTAAACCAAACAATGTCAGGGGTTGCTCTCTGGCCCTGAAGGAGACTGGCATGATCTGTCAATGTCCATAGTATTAAACTCTCCTGCAGTCTAAAAAACAGGTAACTGTAAACAAGCTGTCTGGTGGGAATGGTCCCTGGGCCATGCCAGCATCCAGACCGTGCCTAGGAATTGCTGGGGAGGGCGCTGGTTTTCTGGACCAAAACTGTGCCACGGATTTCCCTAGACATTAAATAACTTTAAAGATTAAATACCAGCACCTGCGTCATGCCATAACCTGGAACCACCTCTGAATGTAACTACCTCTTTCTTAAGAGGTTGCACGCTGAGTTCCGTGCTTCAGCTGGCTTTATCATGCCCAGGACTTAGATCAGGTTTCACGGTGCTGTTCAGTAGCAGTTTGTTTTTATACTCTGAGGTAGTGAGAAGAGAACAAATTCTTGTTCAGGACTATGTACTGTCACTTTTAGGCTTTCACAGCTAGATGAGCCCTCTCTGAAGTTCTCACACAGGTACAACAACTGCAGCTAGGCTGTCACCTGGGTCACTCTTTGCTTTTCCACCTCATGGCGGAAAGTTCATCTGGCTGCAGAAATGAATTTCGCAACTACCTCTTCTTTTTCTGTAAAGGTGAAATCACTCATCCCACAAATCCTGCAGATTTAGTATTTGGCTCTCGATGTTGGGAATGAACGCTTATGTCTAAATAGTTACATACTAACACTGCTGCTGTGCCAGATGCTGCAAAATCTCCCTTGACATGGAGATGAAATCAACGGGGTCTTCTCCAAGAGAAAGTCTGCTTCTGGCGGAGAGGTTGTTTTTGTAGGTTAGGAATTATCTTCTGTGTGAAGGTAAGTGTGAAAAAAGTTCAGTCCTTACTGATGAAAGGAAATAAGGTCAAAGAAATATCATGACCCAATTGCAAGAGAAAGAGAAAAAAAAAAATTGTTTTGGACCAATATTTCTCTATTCATGGAGATTTTTACTCTCTATTCAATTGACATTCCTATTCAAATTCCCATGTAAAAGATTTCTCTTTGTGACTAAGTCTAAAATATTTCATGTCCTATTCTCAAGTGGCTTACTGAAAGAAAAGTGGTGCATTTTGTCCTTTACAGAGGAACTCATTGCAACATCCAACATACAGCTGGGAAACTGAGAAGCAGTCTTACAGTAGCGGGCTGCCACACCGCCTTTCCCCGGGATATATCCCTTCTCCAGCAAAAGCTGTGCTAATCTCCTCATGGTTTTAGTACGTAAGCAGGGTAGACTCTTATGTGTGCTCAGGAGAACTATTACAGCTGATATTGCTGAAATAGTGGCGTTGCAAGTAACGGGGAGACAATTATCAATCTGTGTTAGAAATACTGCCTGGAGTATCCGGCAGGCTGATGCAGAGGGGCTGAAGTTAAACAGAACACTGTTGAGGTGCCATTAATTTTTCTCTAGTTAAGGCTGTATCAGCATTTCCACTAGAATACTGGTTTCCAGAGGCTTGTATAATTCAGCCTGGAAAATGTGCTCTGGACAGAAACTTGGCAGAAAATGTTCCAAGCAAGGGCAATATTTTCTTTCTGAGGGCTTTTTTGTCTTTTTTTTTTTTTTTAGACAGAAAAGTAGCAAAAAAATAGGCATTTTTATGATGAAAGTGTGCTGAAAAAAAGAAATGCCTACAGTAAAAAGAAGTAGAAAGAGTAGAAGCTTATGAGATAAAAAGTGCAGAAAAATGGAAATTGAGGTTTAATTATTTTCTGAGTTTTCTTACAGACATTTTTCTGTCTGAAGAAAGTTTTTAGCTATTTAGGTGCTGTTATAAATTAGCTAGTTCTGTACCAAAGTCTGCACTTTGATGCATCCAAGCATCTTCTATTTATTTCAACAGGGTTATGCTCTCAGAGTTTTCAAAAAATAAATAGGAAAATTTTGAAGAGGCTGAGAGCACACACAGAAGATTAAAGAAAAAAATAAGTTGAGCTGCAAAGAAAAGATAGCCTCAGGGAGCGGGAAAGAGAAACTTTATTTTCTTTAATGAGGAAGCAGGAAAAAAATGAGAATAATGTTGTGGGCACATCGGTATGGCAGAGAGAAAACAAAGAAAGTAAAGAAATTTGAAGTTCAGAACTGCTTCATGCTTAGGTGTTTTCAGCAGGATTTTGATTGCCTGTCTGGGCAAGATGGCCAGATCCCTATGTTTGGCCTGAAAAGCCACAACCCACATCAACCTTGTGGTTAAGCAATGACTTTTCAGACCACTGTGGGTGGGATGAGCACCTAAGTTTCACATTGGATCCTTCACTTTTAAGCTGTGAAGGAGGTAGAAAACTTGGGGGAAAGAAAGCCTTGAGGATTAAAAGAAAAGCATCCAGAAAACTTTCTTCTACTTGATTGAAGTGTCAGAAGAAGCAGTTGCAATTCTCCAGTTTCGTCTGGGTGGGTTGATGTGTGGGGCTCTGTAGTGAGAAATGGGGATCTCTCAAAGCACACCTCTAAAAGAGCCCCTAAAGTCTTCTTGGTCAGAGGCATATGCCTGTGAGCTGCTGTGATCACAAATTCCAGATTACTCCTTGGGAAATTTTGAATGCCAGCACTCAGCTCCAGGTAAGGTACCTGTGCATATCTCCAGGAAATTGTCGTGCTGCTGCTCGTATACAAGGCAGAGAGCAAACAACGGGGGCATGCAGCTCCTGTGTTTGCAGCATGGCATGCACCTTCCATCTCTCATTCACAGCTTCATCAGGTGAGGAAGAAGCTCTGAATCTCATCCTCAAGGGTGTGTGAAACTCAGGAGCGGATATCTTCCTTGCTGTACGTGGAAAACAGGTCATGGAGACGTCTGTGCTGAGGTGGGGGAATCTACGCTCACTTTGTCTGTGACCTTGCTTTATGCAAGACTATGGTGAAAAGAAGCATTTCAGGGGATGGATGAGCTGCTTTCTGTATTCTTTTTCCTTCCTTGTTCAAATGACTTCTTGCTTGTGTAAGATGATATGGAAGAAGAATCAAAATTTTGACTGTCTATAATTTGATTATATTACCCTCCACACAACACGTTTCACTTGGTTTCCACTTCACCTTCATCTTCTGAGACAGCCTTAACATTATTTTTAATTTACAATCTTGTTGGAGGATACACTGCCTCTTTGTGAAGTATCCCTTTTCCCCAACACTACAACATGCCTCTTGTTCACTAACTGCTTAACTTTGCTTCCTTTCAGTGTTTCCTAGAACATCAAATGAGAGCTTGAGGTACTCAGAAAACTAGTGTTGCAATGAAAAAGAACTTATTAAAGTTTATAATTATAGAAAAATTAATCAAAGAGAGTTAGCATGGTACTTGCATAAAGACAGTAAGCCAAGATCTTGTCATAGTGAAATATGGAATAACTCCATTGAAATAAATCTTAATTATGCTAGATTCACTACTCAGCATGACTTAATTAAGAGTAGAGCAGTGAGACCCTTTTGGGAAAAAAACCCCACTGATTACACAACTACTTTACTTCATGTTTCTTCCTTCCCCCCTGGTTCTTTTCCTTCCTACTGGAGAAAATTTCAAAACTACAGTTGTTCAAGTGAACTCAAATAGATATCAGCATGTGGCAGGTTACATCCTAAATAGGAACAGTTTGAAGAAAAAGGTTGAGAATGATAACCCTGAAGATAATCTCTTTAAATTATACATGCAAAGTGTCATGCATCCATACCTATCTTGGCCATAAAAAGTATGTTGCTTTGTTAGGCAATAAATTTATGAAACATCAAGTGCTGGACTACATAGGTGAAGACAATTCTCATAAAAAAAACAGAGGAATAGATTAACTAAGGTTAAAATAGCCCACACTGGAAAGTGTAAAAAAAAAATTACAGAAAGAAAATATACCTTCACTGTAACCTCCTGAATGCAGCATGCAACAATGGCTATATAGACATATATTGTTCAACAAGAATATCAACAATGTAAGAGGTTCATTTGTCATGATTTCACTTCTTACCATATAGAAAGCATGCAAAGCCAGTTATATCATGGCAATAAATCTGTTGACTTCAACAGAGTTATATCAACAATGAATTCAAACCAATATACTTTGAGGGAATGAAACCAGACCAAGCAGGAAAATGCACACAGGGTTCTTGGCAGCTTATGTAGACCATATCTAAACCCAGACATTAAAGGAATATGCACAATATCCCAGGGGACTTATGGTAACTGGAAAAAAGATATATAATGAAGATCCAATATGCAGCATGTATCAGAGTGTCAGATTGCTTTTCATTGGTTAAAAGTCATTTCTTCACAGGTACTTATATAGCTCCAGTTGAGCTAACAGGTGCTGCAGAAAAGGGTAGAATTTATTGAAAAGGACTGAAAGTAAAATAAGCAAAAAAAGGAGAAGGAACTAAAAAATATGGACTTCCCATCTGCAGATGATTCCAGTGTGAGCTGAATTATAGAAGAAAATAACCTTTTTCTTAAGCCTGAGATGAAAGTTTTCCTTGTTCCACAGAGACTGGCGTATCTGCAGGAATAATAGCTGCAATGGCCTTTCTTGGTGGATCTGGAAAATGGTTGATAAATAAAGTAATAAAATGACATCCATTGAAGACGTGGTTTGTTTTCTGCTCCACTCCCATATTGATGTAGAAATAAAAAACTTCTAGTCCCAGAGTGTAATCTACATAACTTGTGTCTGGTATTTGCAAGTGCTATTGTGCATGCATGATAGTGAGAGAGAAGCTGGTTTGACATCTCATCAAACTCTAGCTTATTTGTGTGAACCTACCTTCAATATTGACATATTCTGATCTCTTAGCTCACCATTCTCTGCTAGGGGAATTCCAGTGGCAATTTTTAAATGATCTGTTCTGCATAAAAGCCTCATAAGCCAAACATAAAATTTAGGCTGAGTTACTCCTGGGATTTATCCCTAAAATAGATGCTTGGGAGGCAAGTTTCTAAGGTTTTCTTCTTTTCTCTTTCACTTCATATTTGATCATTTTAAGTGGGGTTAATCTCACCAACACTGGATGAGTCTGCACTGCTGATGTCTGTGTCTGAACTAAGCATGCTAAGCTTTCTTTATCACTAATGAACAGAAGTATGCATTTTTGTAAGGTGTGATTCATTTACTCCTAACGTGCAGCTGTAAAATGGGTCAGAAGTGTCTGTCCCTCTCATATGGCCATAAAGGGATCTCAGATATAAATATCTACATTGTCAACATCCAAAGTTAGAAGAGATGAATCCTGGCTTTGGAAAATGCTACTTTCTTCAATACAATGCATGACAGAGATCCTTGGGATACATCTGGGCAGTGCAAGAGAAGACCAGTAACTTCTCCTGTGACACACAGAGTGTGAGAACGGACAACTCCAGAAGTGATACCCAAGGGTCACAGTTGTGCTGCAACAACCCCAGTTTTGTACAGACAGTGGAGGAAATGTAAGAGGAGGTATGGAGAGCTTGACATTCATAAGCAACTCTTCTAAAAAGGATGGATATTGCACAAAGTCTTAAGATGCAAATCAAGGTCAGTAAATACTTCTCAACTAGAGACACATCTGCGCCATAACCCAACATTAAAACATCCCCTGCTCCTAAATCTTACTAAACTATTTAGATCTCAGTTTTGCAGCTGACGCTTGAATATCTTGGATCAAACCAGAAACCTTGATCTAGCTACACCTGAAGTTTAGATCTGGATTCAAACTTTGGAAGCTTTACCTGTCTAGAAAGTTTTCTAGACTTCTATCTTTCTCTAAAACCTGTTGCACGAAAAACATCCCTTGAACAATCAAGAGCTTTGACCACTCCTAAAACACAGAGGTCATTTTTTGGCAAATGGTAATGGCAGAGTACAGAAAGTATAGAAGAGGCAAAACTGCATTCCTTGGAAACAGAAGCAGCTAATGAATATTAGAACTGGCATTCAAATGGCTGTTTGTGCTGCAGGTGAATTTTCTCTGGCTCTGCCTAACCATGAAAGAGTAGGAAGAGGTGAGACATGTCACATAAGAAAGAATCAACTTCTTGCAGAGAGTATTTTAGTAAAACATATGTACACACCCTCATCAGCAAACTCTGCAGGTTTGAGACTGAGTTAACCAGCCACAAATAGACACATATGCACACTTTGGAAGGCAAATAGCTTCCAGACATCTTTTAAAGGTACCCACAAATAATACAAAGTAGACATAAACACTCAATATAGTGATATCTTTACATAGTGTCCTCATGGATACTATATATTCAGGAAGACATTGCTCATGTAGGTGATGCTATACCATATTCCAGAGAGTAGAAAGCAAGCCCTTTTAAAATACTGAAAGGGGAGATGGACATGGCAAGCTCCAGTGCAGAACTGGGCCAAGAGCAAACTGAAATGGCTAGATCTCTTTTCATCCCTTCTCTTGGGCTACTGAGCTGTGTAGTTTACAAAGCACAGAAAGTCATTCAGAGTTCTTTACAGTACAATTTCTAGTGTCACATAGTAACTGCGCATTTACTGCACTCTCCTGTGAAATTTCAACTGCCATAACAAAGTTTATGTTGCAGACAATCAACATTCAAATATTTAGGAATAATAATAATAAAGACATTTCACTCTCCCCTCCCCTTCCCACAGGGGATCAATCTATCTTTTTACAACTACCGGTTGATTCAGCCCCGTGCAGACCTTAACAAGGTAATTTTGTGTGTGTGTGTGTGTGTGTGTGTGGTAAGTATTTGACTGACATTTTGCTTAAAGAAGGGGAAAATCCCTCTTCCTGCAGCATAGTGCAGGGACCAGCAAACATATCCCTTCGTCCATTGGACCAAATATATAATGATAATACCGTGCGGGTGCTCCAGAGCTGATTCAGCTGTTACACAATCACATTATGCCTGTGATATGCAATCCATCATTACGTTTAAAGCGCCTGCTTGATTAATATTCAGTATTTACTGTCAACACTGAAAAATTAGAATTCAAAAGTGTCACGCTGTAGGAACTGCAAATACTGCTGCAGTGGTAATGGCCTGGGTTAGTTTCATGATATCTGTTAGTTCAAGGGGAATTTCACAATTCAGAAATGCCCAAACGTATGTATGGTATTAACTACCACCTGTGACCTCTTGGAATAAAGGTCATGTGTCGTATTTAAAGAAAATAAATGTTAAATTTTCAAATGGCTATGATTGTTTCTTTTCCTATATAAACAGTACCTCTATCCCTTAGCAGTATATCTTTGCCATCCATATTCACAATAACACTAATTGTGGTGTTACAGATATGCATGGTATACTAGAATTGGGAAGTACTTTGGCTTGGATTGTTTTAAACATCTACTTCCCAAGTGCATAGGTTTTTTTCGTAATAAACTTTCTCAAGAAAAGAAGGAAAAAATACCATGGCATTTTTTTAATCTCTCTTGGTCTTGTTCCCTTTTCTCATTTGAAATGTTGTTGTTTTTTTCTTTCTGTGAACAATTTTATCAAACAAGTCTGCCTTTTTCCCTACTGTTTACTTAATGGTAACTCTTTTTCACCTTTGCTTCAGTCCCACATATGACAGATCAAACAATTCCCGTTAGAGCTACAGGTTGAGATTCAGGAAAACTTAATGGCCAACAGACTTTTCCCTGGTGGAGAATGAGGTTTCAAAGGAAACAATTGAGATTATTTTTACTTTCATTATTTTTGTTAAAAAAAGTTTGCACCTTGATGTGTCATGAATACCCCTTCTTGATCTTCCTTTGCCTTGTCAGACCTGGCCAGCACAAGCAGCTGAGATCTTTGCTCTATTTTCCCTGCATCTCTGTGCAACACTTTTGTAAAAAGAGAATATACTATTATTTTTTCTAAGCCTTTCAGACTGCTGTAACATGTTCAGGATTCTCCTGAATCTCTATGCATTCGATCTCTTCTCGTTCCTTCCTTTTGGCCCGTTTCTTTTTCTTGTGGTGCTTTTTGGAAGGTGGGAAAAAGGTTAGAAAGACGGGCAAAATAACAAAACAGTGCAGAAGTGTGCAACTGCCGGCAAGCAGCAAGCATTTGAACAGTGTGAAGGTCAAGTTTGAAGGCACAAAGAGAAGGGGGACCAACCCAATAAGAAAAGAAGAAACGTTCTGCAAAATGGCTGTCCCATGCTCTTGGAGGGAGTTCTTTATACACTGAGTTCGGGTGTGCTCAGTAGCTAGTACAAATGTATAAAGCAGGGGTGCACAGTGATCTATGGCAAAATTCAAAGTGTAGATAAGGCACAGTATAGAAATGCAATCCATGTCTACATTCCATAAGGTCATCAAGCCAAGGACACCCAGCTCTATCGAGGTGACACTGAGAATTAACCAGAAATTTCCCAGAGGATGGATAACCAGGAAAAAGGTCAGTATTAACACCAGAAGGATGCCAAAACCAGAAATCAGGACAGGCATAGTTATTGATAAACCATAGTGGTCCATGAAAACAAAGGTAGGATTGAACACAATGAACTTGATGCTCTGTATAAGAGAGAGTGGCCTCAGCTTCTCCAACAATTCTACCGCCTCCCTCTGTGTGTTTTCACTAGTCCTGGCCACCAGGTACAATCGGGAAGCAATTATGTTGTTCTCATCTCCAGCTTTGGAGAAAATGATGTCATTTTTGAAGTGCTGGAATTCTGGCTTTTTTAAAAAGGAGCTCTGGAGGATGCTGATAAAGTCACTTTTGTTGGTTGCACTGATGTTACCTACTCGAAGGTATTGGTAATACTGTTCAATCCAGGACACTGTATTGAACCCCTGGCTTAGTGTTTTTAGGTCTTCTTGCACAGTGCCATTCCAGTACTCCAGAGGTTCGTAAATGTAGAAACCTATCACTGGGCTGTAGTTGCTGAAATACTTTTGCTGTATGAGGGCATAGGAGACGCTTGGAGACTCACTGGCAAGAAGGTTGATAATGTTGGCTCCATCATTAATCTGTAAGCACCCCATAAAGGAGAAAGAGGCATAGATGAGATACAGTATCACCACAAATGGCTTGACATAGATATTGGTAATCCACTCATTGTAATGCTCTCGGAGGAAATGCTGGATAAAGTGATGCTGGTACGGGTTGGTCTCATGATGAGAAGTATGCTGATGGCCATCATTCATCATGGTCTGGAACCACACAGGTTTCCGGTCCAGGTATTCTGCTGAAGGAATTTTACAGCAAAAGATACTGTGATAACGGTTCTGCTCCAACTGGCCAGCAAAGACCAGGCAGGAACCAAAGAAGGAGAAGATATAGAAGTAATTCAACAGGATGGAGACACACATGTTCTGGCAAAAGACTTTTACAGCTTCAATGTTGGTGAAAGGGCTTGCACCCATGCCGAAAGCTATGAAATACAAGGAGCTTGTCATTGTATAGGAGACCATGACATCTGAGTAGGCATCTGCTACTCTGTCCTTGAATGGCAGATTCTCTCTTGTTCGACGCCATCCTGAAAGAAGTTCAAATACTCCTTTGGTTCCATGACCTGAAATGAGAAAACAAAGTATATACATGTCCATATATAAAGGGGGTCCCATAATCCTCCAGGTTTTTCATCCTCCAGCAGTCAAAAAATTTTGTCAGCTAAGTTGTGTCATGATTTTTGTCACCACTTAAAGAAATGGGAAATTGTGAAGTGTCTGTCTAAAGCTAGATACCAGAATTCATATGCAGATGCTTAAATTAACAGCCTGATGTTCTGAGACTCTCCATGCTCAGAAATGAATTCATGAAATACCCTTTAAAAGACAGTCATTGATTTTAATGGACATTGAATTAGTTCCCAAATGGACCGTCTATATCGGACAAAGGTAAACATTCAGTTTAGTTCAAGTCTGGGATTCATTCTTGAAATTCCTTGTGGCATCCTACTGCATCTTTCAAGGTTTAAGGGATTCAGTTTGAAATATTTACAAATGCAAGTAACAGCATTTTCTTCCAGAGAGCATAAATGAAAGACATTATTTGAGAGATGAGTAAGTGTGACCAAGAAAGGGGCATCTTGTTCTTCATACTGGACAAAGGGAAAAATATACTGCCATTAAGTACAAATAACCAGAACAATCTGTATGATGGTTCTGAGTGAAACTGGAACTTCTCAGTGATAGAACACAAATTTCCACACTATATGAAAGTTGGCATGTTGGAGAGTACAGTACTGACTAAAACATTGGTCCACACTGTCTAGAAAATGTATGGGGTTTTTTCATGATTATGTCTCCTGCTGTTTCTCTTTCTCTCTCAGCTATCCAGAGCTCCTCCTGGGGAGTAGGAATTCCCTTAGCTCACATGAGAGGACACTCAGGAAAGAGACAGACATGATCAGTGCTCCATGACAGGTTCTTACTTTGTATTCCATCTTGAGAAGTATTTTAGGTGTATGATTTTTTTTTTTAATAAATGAAAGCTTAATACATGTTTCTTTCATTTTACTCATCACAGTCACAGTCCAGGAAGTCTACAGCTTTTAAATGTTGGGACGGACTGGTAAAGTTGAAGCTGAGCTTACTGGAAAAGGTTTAGCTAGTAAAAGTTATTCATTATGTATCAGTATTCATATAATTTATATGTTGAATACACACACACACATATATTCTTTTATTTCCCATTAGAGAATTTCAATTTTGGGGAAAGTATAAAAAATAACATTAAAAAATACAGCAAAAAAGGATTTGACTTCCAAATAAAAATTTTCGTCAAAAATAAAAACACATATTTGGATTTGAATGAGAAAGTGGAAAGTTCTCTGCACTTTGGATCAAGCCTCGACAAAATTCTGGACTATGTAAGGAAACACACTACTTAGCAGAGGAAGTAGAAGCAGATTGCAGATGCTTCTGCTCCTGTTTGTGTGCCTTCACTCTGCAGTAGAAGAATTGCATGCAACAAAGCATGCACAAAGGTAATTTTTTTTTGTAACAAAATCTGAAATATGACAACAGGAGATTTGCAAATAATGAAGTGTGTAATGGTGAACAAAAAGTCTGTTGAGTTTGTCTTTTGATTTAAATTGTTTGGATTCATACAGCTGCTTATGTTGCCCAAAGCAGACTCCTGGCAGCCATTCTAGACAGGGAAAATTACAGCATAAACTGTCAAGTTGTGTGAATGTTACCTGTTTTACTGCAAATCAGTGTCCCCAGTGAAAGATAAACAAACAGTATTACAAAAGTCTTGCAGTTAGCAAAAAGCCTGTGTTGAAATGCTGCTCTCTTAAGGATCAGCATCTTGGTTCAGGAGGGACCTTGAATTCCCTGGTGAGTTTAGGGCGAGTCTGTTCAAATTCACGAGGCACGGTTGTCTTGCACACTGTCGCTTTTGGACTGTCAAGCAGAAAGAATTGGCTCCTTGGGATGAGTAAAGCTGCAGAATCCAGTGACATGGATGCAGTTTTATATTATGCTTAAAGAAAGCGTGTAAAGTACCCTGCCGGGTGTAGACCAGGCTGGCTGGTCACCACTTTCAGTGCCCATGACCTGGCATGGCTTAATTTAATGCTATAGGATCTGTGTTTCACTCTCTTTTGGGGACAGTAGAGCACAATGATCTCCGCAGATGTCTGTTCTCATCCCCTCTCTATCTACCAGTTGATATTGGATGATGTTTTTCCAGACATTTCTGACAAAGGTCCCTGTAATGTATGACTTTTTACCACTTAAAACTTGCTCATGGCCATTATGTCCCTAACACCTCTCTTTCTGAGCCAACTGCTGACCTCATTCTTGTCCCTTCTCTTCCAGTTTTAGGTAATCCTCTTCTTTCTCTCTTTTTGTTTTCTCCATCATCATTCTGTGATGCTGTGAATCTTTTCTTATGAGGAAGGCTGAAGGGATGAGTAGTAGCACAGGATTTCTGCTCCTATTGCTGGTTGTCATTCCTCCCATCTCCCCATCCCACCAAGACTCTTCCACTGAGGGCAGAGTGATTTTACCGAGCGGAGGTGCTGTTTTCTACCTCAGTTTCCTCTCTTGCCCCCACTATCACAGGTACCCTGTTGTGATCTAAGACTAATGAAACTAAAGGTCTACAGACATCACATTGGAAACACTAATTTAGGGTCTAGCTGAGACTTTGAGAACATCTTTCCTCTCTAACTTCTCTCTTCTCCCTTTAACAACACGATAGTAGCAACATTGGGTTGAACCAAGGGATTTTCTACCTCAGTTGACCTGACAAAGTGCAGGGACAGATTTTTCAAGAAAAGGATGTTGGAAACAGTAATTCTTTTCCATTTCAGCCTCTGAAATTTTTGCATTCAGCCAAAAGGTCTGCCAAAACCAGAGGCTGTATTTGCAACATCATGTTTGGAGGCATTGAGGGACCTTTATCCATCTGTCTAATGCATTTCTAAATGCACTCATACTTCTGGCCACCACAGCCTCCTGCTAGTAGGGGCCTATAGCTTCATTACTTGCTGAATGAAGGCAGGACTGACTTTTGTTTGTTTCAAACTCTCAGACAGTATAACTTTATGGCTGAACTAAGCAAAATGTAAACCTGTTGATTCATGAGAAGTGTCTTTAATAAAACCCGTTCTATGGATGTGTCCTTTGTTCCTGGGATCTCCCAGCTGAATAGTACCAGCATCTCTCACCCTTCTGACACTTCTCCTTGACCACATGTCCATGGCTAGGTGTGTACTCCCTTGCTGGCTCTCCAAGATGCATGTGCTAATTTACCATCTGGTTGTTACCAATAAAATATAAAATAGCTGACTTCTGCCTTCCACACCCTGAGAGGAGGTACTAATCTGGGATTTTTTTCCTCTTTCTAGGCATCAGTTGTCACTGCAGTAGTCTCTGAGATCTCTATCCCTCATCCGGATGTGACTGAAATGGACCCATTTTTTGCAGGCTGTTATAGATGCAAATGTACAGAGAAAATAACTGTGGGATGCTCTTGTTCGGAATCAGAGCTAAAAGTGATTGGCAAAATAAAAAAATAAAAGATTGGAAATTTATCAAAAGAACGCCTTCTGCAGCAACAGTTTAAGTTATGATGGATTGGCATGTTCCAAAGAAGCCTTAAGTGAAACAATGTTCTACCAGCTCTATCAACAACTTGCAGTAATATTGAATTTTCTCTGCCTATTCCAAAATCCCACTTATCTGTCCACCTGCAAGGTTATGTTCACAGCTGCATCTTTACCATGTTTTTATTGTTATTAATTCATAAATTTTAGTGTATCACATTCTCAGTGATGAGTACCTGGGTGCATTTAATCTTAGTGTAGGTACGTAATGACTAACAGAAAGGGGTTTTATTGTGAAACATATACATATGCAAAGACTACCCAAAAGTATACACTAAAGTGTATGCACTAACTTGTGTTAATATTGAAAATTAAAATATTGTAATTAAACTTTAGATTTCTTTTTTTTTTCTAACAGAACAAGTAGTATCTTAAGGAAACAAGATATCGATATTTGTAACATATTTGAGGATGAAAATTGGCACTAATTTTCTTATGATTATTATTACACAAATGTAAAATATCCACTCATCAAACTTTTACAGATAACTTCATCTCTATCACATAAATACAGGAACTGGGGAACATAGTGCAGCAATTCCCTTGCTGCCACAAGAAGAAATCTTTGCCTGACTTGTTTTCCCACATCATTACTCCGATACCAAGTTTTCCAGTCAGCCTCTGTTGTTCTCCCCAGATAAACAGGTCTCTTCCTCTTTCGCACCAACGTTACTTATCCAGTTTTTTCTGAATTGGATAGAACCCAATATTTTCCTGACATTTCTGATGATTCAGACAACACAGTCACTCTGTAAAATTCTGTTCCTTCAGCTTCATCGCTGATGTCACTGACAGCACTGACAGTGGAGTTAAGTTCACTGAGCAGTTCTAGGAAGGTTCACAGGGTCTTTGGCTCTGGGTCAAAACTGTCAAGTTTCCCTAGTACTAACATGACATGAACGAAGTACAGCAATTTTTTATTTGCCAGACAAGCAACAGCCTATGACTACTTAAGAAGAAAGGAGACAACAGAAATTTTACGTCCATTACTTGTGAGGTTAGGAGAGCAAATAAGGGAGGCTGCAAAGAAGGTGGAAATATATAATACTTTTTGTGCTTAAATTTTCAAAACAAAAAGTTAATTATGAGCAGATATTTAAAATAAGTTTGAAGAGGATAGGAACAGAAACAAGAAGAGTGAAATAACAGATTAAAGACCACTTGATTCAGTTACATTTATTCAAGTTGGAAGAGCATAGAGAAATGAATCAAATAAAAGCTGAGCCAAAGCAATTTCTGAAAATATTAGCAGTCACCTTAAGGAACAAATGTAGATAGGATAGTCCAAGAAGAATTGAGAGGACAAACATAGTATCTGTCTTCAAAAAGGAGAAGGAAGACGACCTGCAGGACTTAATGTACATCAGCTTAGTTCCTATCTCAAAAGATAATAGAATAAGCAATTGCAAAACAATTTACCATCACTGAGAGGGTAGGAAAGTGATCACAAAAAGCTGATACAGATTCATCAAAACCAAATAATGTCAAGCCAACCTAATTTCTTGCTTCAAACAGTAACTAGCTTAATGGAAAGGAGAAGGAGGAGACAAGCTGTCTACCTCAGTAAGGCTTTTAATATCTTTCTACTGGACTTGGTAAGTTTTTTTATACTATTGTACTTAGTATTCTGACAAGCAAATTAAGGATGTAGAGGAAAACATGGGAAATATGTATTCAGCTGATTGAAAATGTGCACATATAGAGTTATTTCCAATGATCTGTCAATTTTTACAGGGACATTGTAAGTGAGATTGCATCAAAGGTCCATCTTTGGCCTTGTTCTTTTTGATATTTTCTGTTAACGACATGGATATTTACAGAATTTGTGTATGAAGCTAAACTGGGGAGGAGTTCAAACCCTCTGTAGAGCAAGACTTTGAACTTGGAGAAGTGATCAGAAGTCAGTAAGCTGAAATTTAATGAAGATAAAAGCAGGGTGCTTTGTGTTAGGAAATCACATGAAAAAAATGCATAATAAAGAATAACAGGTGAGGCAGAAATGAGAGAGAAGATTGTTTAGAGGATATGGGGAACTTCAAAGTAAAAAATATTCTGTTACAACATGTAAAAAGCTGAATTAACAGTAATAACATATAAGATTTTTGAGGTGATATTTTTGCTTACTCTAGTATTATGGAGGCATAAACTAGAGCACTGTTTTGAAATGGGGCATGATATTTTCTTAGACTCTCAGAATTGTTTGGGTTGGAAGAGACCTTTGAAGATCATCTAGTTCCAACCCTCTTGCTGTGGCCAGGGACATAAAAAAAAAAAAACCAAACCAAAAAACAAACCCATAAAATTAAGCTGTACGCCTTGGAGAATAAAACCAGCAAACAATATCCTGTTTGTGAAATATGAAAAAGACAACAAAAAACTGAATGCGTTGGCCTTTTCAACCCTATATACCAGAATACCAACAGGGACTCAATAACATTCAATGGGAAAAAAGTTATGAAAAGGACAGCAATCAAATATTTCTCATTTCTACTGGGAGGAGGACAAGGAATCATTGGCTTCATTTGCAGAAAAAACAAAATTAGGCTAGATATCAGAAAAAGCAAAGCTTTCTTCCTGCGAGTGTCATTAAACACTGGAACATACTATCTAAGGAGGTCACAAAGCCTCCTCCATTGCAAGTCTAAAAAAAATAAGGTTAGATTAATAAATGTTAACAGAGGTGCTAGATATGTCCTCTCTTAGTGCTGTGAGGTGGATTATATGAGGATTCCTGAGGTCTCTTACATCTCTACTTTTGTACCATCACACCTAAATTTGACATAAGCATGAAAACCAATCTATCTTCTGTGTTGTCTTAGAAAAAGCGTGCCTGTTCAGCATTTGCCTGTTGCTTCTGCCACAACCCATCAGCTTCTTGGGGTAGGAATTTCATCTTATCACTCAACATAATATCCACTGAGACCTCAGTCTGAAGTCACTAGGCATTGCTGGAAGGAGGGTCTGGGTACTGCCAGCTTTTGTAAACTTTCCAAGAAGGAGGACCAGCACGACTCCGTACTTGTTTGGGTCAAGGCACAAAGAGGAAGGTTTGCTGCTCTAGGCGATAGCAGTCAATGTGGCTTGTTGTCTATGCTATATCTCAAACCAAAACTGCCATGGATATTGTAATGGCACTTTTAATCACAAGGAAAAAAGAGAAAAAAGCCTTAGAAGTAAGTGCCACAGCATGGCTTTACTAAACATTACTGCACTGAGAAACCCAAGTATATTCAGTTTTCATTAACAGCTACACCTATAATCCTGCCACATATATACAGGATGCAAGGACAGTTTCTTTGAAATCAGTGGTGGGCAGTAAGTATATTTTTACATTAAAATTCTTTGCTGTGAGTCTACAGGAAACGACCTTTCCATTATTTTGTCTAGAAAAATAACTTATAACTCCTTGAGGGGGGAATGACAGTTCTTTTTCCCTGGGAATAGATGAACAGGGCACATGAAGACTTTTTTCTTCCTTGGCACTAGAGAGACCAGTTCGCCTCCTGGAAAAACTGTGCTCGTTTTATCTATTTGATGTCCCATCATAGCAGGGGCCGTGGCCATTAGTAACATATTGACATGACCTATTCTCTGCCTAATTAAATGTTTTAGGACTATAAAGTATATTTGGGTGAAACTTAACAGCCTGTGGTATTCAGAAGGTGAGGCTATGATCTAATATACTCTTCTGGCCTTAAAATTTATGAAATTATGAACTTATACAGGTCTATTGATTTGAAAATATGCCCCATTTTAGACAGTTTAGGTTCACACAATCACTTTTTTACAGAGGAGGAACATTGCATCTCAACACAGTGCAATGTAGGATGGATTTGTTCTTCTGCTTAATCACTAATATTAGTATCCCCAGTTCCATTTAGAAAACTGAAGCACAGAAATTAAGCAAATTAGTCACGTTTGCCAAGGACCATCCATATTTCAGAAGGGAAGAAGCAATAGAAAGAATGATTAAACTACTTCTTTATGAAGAGTTGGTAAATCCTTGAGGTCCTTAATGCAGAAGGCAAAGAGGATTTGAAGCTTGGTGATACCTTAGGTAGCATTAGGATATACGAGGAGACAGGTACCTTAATCTATATTGTTTTCCATAAAGGTAAATCTCAACACAATGCATCCGGGTAAGAAGTGAACCTTGACCACAAGGCTGAGTAAACAGCTTCCCAGCTTGATTAGGGACAAGGAGAAGACAGAGTATATTTTTAAAAACTGATCTAAAATATAGGTAGGGAAAGAATGCTTTTAATTTTGTATCTCTCTAGGTACTTCTAAAATGACTGCAATTTAATTGTTCACATAGATTGATTGTTGACCATTTCTTTATTTAGTTTTCCCTTAGCTATTGTGCTGTTTAGTGGTAACAAGGGTAACTAAGGGCATCTGATGAGGCAGGTGAAGGACTAAATCCCTCTCACAGTGGTTAGTGGTTTACTTTTTCTCCAGAACCTCAGTACAAGAAGTGAAGTAGGACCTCATCCTACCAGTAAGATGACTGGGATGGTTCAGACTTTGGGGATAGAGGGTCTAACTGTGGAAGCAATGCACCACTGACTAGCATTGTCCAAAGGGAGGAGGTTCCTTGAGCCATAGGGATATTACAGTATTTACTTCTTCTGAATGCCACTGAGCTTACAGCAACCAACATATAGAGTACAGCCAAGATCTGCCACTTAATCTCCTGCAGAACTTTTGTTTTCACTGAACATATCATAGACTCATAGAATCATAGAATGGTTTGGGTTGGAAGGGACCTCAAAGATCATCTAGTTCCAACCCCCCTGCCATGGGCAGGGACACCCTCCACTAGACCAGGGTGCCCAAAGCCCCATCCAATGTGGCCTTGAACACTGCCAGGGATGGGGCCTCCACAACCTCTCTGGGCAACCTGTGCCAGTGTCTCACCATTCTAACAGTAAAGAATTTCTAACCTCTAATCTAAATCGACCCTCCTTCAGCTTAAATTCTTTATTTCATTTGACAGACAGCATTTTGTGGTATTAAAAAGCATCTAAACAGAGGAATTAAATAATTTCTAGGTACATCATCCTTGTGATGCCATGGCATACACATTTTTTTCTCTAACCAGATTTATGCAGACATGCTGACAGAGGGGTTTATACCCTGCTGTGCCTTTCCATTTTGAAAAGTATGCAGGGTAGCATTGTTCATTTCAGCAATAGATCCCTATCATAAGAAATCAGCTAATTTACAGAGCTGGGGTTTATAGAAGGAGTGTTTAACCAAGTGCAATGAAATGTCAGAGAGTTGAACTATGCGTCTTTAGTGACAAGGACCTCAGGGAAATCTCCAGCGCTACACAAGGAATTTTGGTATTGCTAGATTTTAGCACTTTTGACAAATAACAGCAAATGCACTGAAAGCTATCACAGATATCATAAATGAAGTCAGTTATGCTTAATAGATATGTAGATTTCCTTAAAATTATTTCTGCTAGCCTTTGGCCACTTTGCAGGCCTGAACACATTAATGGCTTCCAGCTCCCAAGTTTTGGTGTATCCCCATTACAATGTGAACCCCATTAAAAAAGTAACAGTGCATCATGGGGCACTTCTGTTAAACATACAGACAATGTCTGATGCCTTCATGTGTGCTCCAAGTGATTGCATTTATTTCTGCTCACATGAGGACTTCTGAAAGCCTTTTAAATAATTCTGGGAATTGCTGATGAGACCAAAACATGACAGAGTCAGTCTCCTCGTGGACATTTCAGTGGAGCCTGGCAGTTAGCAACCCCATGAGTGTTTGAGGCTGAAAAGCAATGAGGAGAGAGGCAAACATTTGATTCTGTCCGGTGTTTGCTGTACAATGGCATTTCAGAAGAGCTCAGTATCAGCCTAACACTGCTCCCATAAAATATTTCCAACTTCTCAGGCACAGCCATAGCTGTGGTAGCAGATCTGCAGTGACCACAGCAGGAGATGTTGACTGCTTTAGCCTGAGGTTACCTATGCGCACAACTCCCAACGAATCCCTCTCTCTTTTCACCTGTTCAAAAGGGAGCTGAGACTTTCAGCCTAGGAGCCTGACTTTTAGACTGCTAAAATTACGTGAGAATAATCACATCTTCTGTCTCCATCGTGTTTTCTTAAATCTTTCCATTGCAGAATGAAGTATATATAGAAACATATGCCTGTAGAAGAAGAAAATGTAATGATGTAGCAGTCATAGCAGAGTCCCTCTGTTAATTTACCTTCCAAGATCCTAAGGAACATCAACCTGTAAATTGCATTAACACCAATCTCTTGGAAACACAGATGAAAAGTGATGGTTCTCTCGCTCTATTGGTGTCCCTTCTTTTATGTACTCTCTTCACCTAATCATCTCCACAGTCTTTGACAGCCCCCTCACTGTACCCTTTCCCATCCACCTCAAAATAAATGTTGTCCCAGACAACATAAAGAAGCCCAGACATGAGCAAGCAACTACAGGAACTGGGCTGAATCTCATGGTGATCATTTACTTACATGTCACATCCCTTTGGCACATCCTCAATCTTTCATCAGTTTCTGTTTCTCGTTTTGCAGAGAAGGCAAACACTGTTATCCCAGTTTGCACAGAGGCCAGCATAATGGGACCTGGATCTTGATTTGAATTAAGAATTATAAATGCTAACATGAATTTGGCATCTCTGATTTTGAATCTTATCCAATTTTGGATCTTTTGTATCGACAAGGCCTTTCCAGAGCTTCACCATAAGCAGCCCTGGGTAGAAGTCCAGGATTGAGTACTGGAGATGAGCCAAAGATCTGCTACTCCAGACATAAACATGTTTCTAACTGAACCATAGTGACACCACTTTGCATTCAAGGTTTGTTTGCTGCAGTTCATTTTAAGGTCAAATTTTTAGATTTTTCATGCCTGGAAGCTCCTCTTCTTCTCATTAGAAGAAACTGAAATATTAAATAGCACACCCCCCCCCCAGATCCCCCCACCCCATGCACTGAAACAGAGCTGAACATGGAGAACATTTCAATGGATGTGATTAATCATCAGGCTGCACACCTCATTATGTGAGATTTACGTTTGAGCTAACATACACTGCTTGCAAATTGTATATAAAGTTGGAATCCTGCTTAGTTTTCTGCTGTGCTTAGCAATGAATTAAAATGCTGTTTCTCATCTAAGCCTTTTAACGAACATTGTAAACAAGGACTGCACATATGGAAATTGCTATTCATTGATAGGAGTTTAAGTGACATACAGAAGACAAGGGACTGAATTTAGATCAAGCTATTAATGAATTTATTGTATATTCATTTATGCTAAAAGCATAGGATGGATTTGTGACACTGATCAGAACACCCTTTGTTTATCACCTGGATTTGATAATCCAGTAAAATCCAAAAGAAAATCAGATGAATAAGGCACTAGTGAGTCTTAAGAAAGGAAAATGCTTTGATCGAGTGTGGATTCTGGCATCCAGAAAAAATAATCTACACTTGAATCATTACATAAACAATGATTTTGGTCTTTTGCTACTTTCCAGCAGAGAGAGAGCAAGTGTGGATTCTTCGAAGAAAAGCAAAAACCTGGTTAAATAGTTGGAAAGCAAATAAAAGGTGTGAAAGACTACGTGTCGGAAACATGACTGGTGCACTTTAAATTGGAGCAAATGAGAGCGCGTGAGTGTTTGAGGAGAGTGGGACAAGTTTCTGGAGTTATCCATGAGGGAAGCACATCACTTTTTCAGTGGTGGGACCCAGTTACGAAAGGGGAAAACTTTTACCTTTCAGTGACAAGATGCATTTGTCTGCACAATCTGAAGTTTCTGAACTGCAGGATGCCAGAGTGTAGCAAGTAATAAGCAAAAAAGTTCACCCTTCACTCTCCCCATAAAATTAATCATCCGACCAACCAACCTCTCCGTGCTCAAACAGCTGGAAAGTCTCCTGGGCAAAGCTTCGTGGGGCTTTACTGCCCTTTGAAAGGGGTATAGACTGTCTGATTGTGGATATTTCTCACACATCCTCAAAGCCTAACGGGGCACCATCTTTTCACAGTGGTTGAAGATCTGGTCCTCTGGTTAGCTTGGTTCATGGGGTTTGTAATATGCAAAAGGGCGTGAGTACTACATCTTGGCTGAAGTAGCTCATTTGGGATTGGTACCCCAGGGTCAGGTTTGAGCTGAGAAAAGCAGGGTTAACTTTTATCTCGATAGTTAATGCAAGTCAAATCCACTCCTTCTCCATTAATTTCTGTCTGGAAATTACTCCAGCCAGTGACACTACAGTGCAGAGCATATCATACCTGCTCTTCACTCGGCCACTGAGGTTTCCATGGATGTAAAAACACACTTTTTCTGCAATGAAGAGATAGCTCCAGACTGAAGGGAAAGAATCCATCTGCTGACAGGGTGATATTTTTAACAGCACTGTTAGTGCAGGATTTGCTGACATTTGTTTACTTCAGAAAAAGGATGGGAAGGCAGAGCGGGAGGCAACGTTAGCCTTTTGCTTCTGTTTGCTGGGAGTGAAGGAAACACAGAGGACTGACTCAGCAATTTGAAAAATAGGTATTAAATCTCCCTTTCCCTTCCCAAAAAGCCCAGGTTCTGCATTACACAAGAATGTGGAGGTAGGCTGCTCTGCTGCCCTCGCCAAGCCCGAGATGACGGCGCTTGGGAAGGAGGCATTCGGTGCACTGCACCACCTCAGCTCTGGCTCGGGTTGTCCCACCGGTGGGACTGCTCAGGCAGGGAAACATCCTCCCGTTCGGCTGCAAGATGCAGGCAGCTGCCGAGCGGCTGATGCAGCGATGTGGCTGCTGCCCTACGTTGCGATACACAAGCTGTGCTGCTCACACAGTAACGCTATGGAGGACCAACAGCCCTCTCCCATATTCCCAGCTTGCCCCTATAAATTCACCCTGGGGATCGCAGGTTGCAGATCCAGGATGTGTAGGTTACATATATACCATTTATAAAACGGCAGTGCCAGGGGACGCTGTGGATGCAGAAATTGATTCAGCCAAGCTGCCAAATGATTATAATGGTCCTCAGCATGCCTCTGCATCGGCAAAAGCCCATCCTGGGACCTAAGAGTTTCCTCTCATTAGACAAAGAGTGAAAAGCAAAATGAAGCAGAGACAAGAAATGACTTACCCAAATGACTGGAATAAACGCCCTTCTCCTTACATTTCATTATGCAGCTTTATTGAAAAATTACAACTGCAACATATTGATGCTGCGCCTGCTGCTCCATGACTCTCAGCTAGACGTACATCAAAATTGTTCAAAAACCTGTAACACTGATATGGAGCATTCAGGACGTTAAGAGGACTTGCACACATTCATGGAGGAAAACTGCATGGAAATTGTTGTTAAAGTCAGAGACAACACATTTGGACATGGAAGCCAGTGAGCCAAAAAGCAGCTGGAGCCTGGGGAGGGTGTTTGGGGAACATGTGACTTTACGCATGACCTGTTGAAATCCTCACTTTTAAAGCACTTGCCACTGGCCACTATCAGAGATCGGGTGCTGAATGGACCCTTTGGCCTGAATCAGTCTGAATGCTTTTATCTTCCTATGTATGCAGGGGCTGACTGCATTCAAATCCGTATGCACGTGATGGATGAATTAAAGCTGTGCAACTTTTCTGGCCCTTAATTCTGGCATTTAAGTTTTTGACTACTAATTTTACTCTTATAATGATACCGTTTAGAAACCTGTCTTTGACGACTCATTCACTACATGGTCTCAGGTCCAATTTACCCTCACCATTTGCACACAGCATTGATTACAAATTGATTATTTAACCATGGGTTGATATGGCAGTGCATGCATCAATTCCCTCATGCACTACACACATTGATGAATATCATGACTTCTGTGAGGTTGTTATCGGTATTACACCAAATTTTTGGCAGGGAACTTGAGGAAAAAAGAAATGTAGTTTTAAAATATCACCAGGATCCGTCAGTGAGCACACAGCATTGACCAGGCCTTGTTGCTCTCATGTAATGCAGGGCTTTTATTGCAATTTATATGGTTAAAGCCTGATATCAATCAATATATGCATATGTCATACTTTGGGGATTCACATCTTGGGTGCTAGACCATAACTCAGAAGAAACAAACCATGCAAAGTAATAGGCATCTGTTAAAATGTGTTGCTTTCCCAATTTTGAACACAGCACACGACTGCTGCTTTTCCCGCACGGCCTAGACTCCTTCCCTCGTTGCTTTTCAGCCTTTTCAAGAGGCAGGGCTGCCACCAGCGGCTGATTCACCCCCCAAATCACTGGCCAGAGGACCCTGTGAAGAGCTGGAATTAGACCAACATCTCTTTCCTGGTTTTGTGGTGCATGGCCTCATCTTCAAGCTGCTTCTCATAAAACCTGGCGAAATGGTTGTAAATAGAGCACAAGATGAGCTTTCTTTTCATGGCAAAACTCCCACAGACATCTGATTTGCCCAGTGTTGGCATTAAAAATATGAGTGGGCTGACTTGTGTGGGACTTAAAAAAAGCCTTTCCCAGTTAGCAGCATTTAGCAGCTCATTAATGTATCTGAAACATGACCTTTAGCAGTCTGTCCCAGGGGGGTATAATTAATTATTTTTTCACTTAATTATTATGCTGACTAAACTCATTGTAGCCTTAAAACAATATATGAGAAACATTTCTGGTTTGGGGGAGGTTCTTTTCACTAGGAATACCAGGAGCAGTGAGCCAGCTGACTGCCCATCCTTTTCCCAGTATTATTTTGAATAGCTGTAACTTCAGATGTGAGCAATTTTTAATTTAGTTTAAATATGTACTTTCCTAGTACCTTAATGAGGAAGAGAGTTGGAGGAGGACTGGAGAGGGAGTACTTTCTCTGATGAATCTTTTGTTATGCATAGGTCCCAACAGGGGTCATTGGAGATTCCTAATCTACATCCATTCTAATGAATTAAATATTTCTAGGGTTAATTTTCTGTCACAGAGGCCAGCTGGTGCAGTTTGAGCATCGCTACGGTATTTTACTTCTTTAGCATCCAAAATAGAATGGCCACATCCAAACTGTAATTTGCACATGGGAATTACTTGGGAAGGTGCCACGGACAGGGTAAATCATGCCAGGGAGCATGCAAACAATTTAATACCGTATAGACAGTCACAGCCCTGGCCCTGTTCCCTTTCCTAGTAAAGGCTTTAGCCTAAGGGTAATGCTGTTCTGCCACTGCACATGCACAAGAATTGCATCGATGCTGAATTTCCTAGTTCTGTTGAGGTACCTTTCATATTTATATCTATAAACACGTGGGGAAGTCTCAATCCCTTTGTGGGTATGGGAGAAAGCACAATATGCTAAATCAGTTTATCATTCCTTTATAAAGATGGCCACACTGTGAAAAGTTCTTACAGCTGTACTGGCGGGAAGGAGAGGGGCTGCCTTACTTTGTAGGATAACTGAAACACCAGTGTCTCACTTGTGCCAGCTTTAGGACCAAACCCTCAGCTATTCTAAGCCCATCACTCCCACCTGGCTTTACTGGGTGCATTCATTAATTTCCACGACCATTAAAAATAACAGAGTTTTTCATGGTAACAGGAACTGGGGATATGATCTCTGCTTTTCTTTTCATCTGATGAACTGATTCAGCTATCTTCCTTCTCTAAGAAGTCTGACAAACAGGAGATCGCCCCTTATAAGAAGCCCTGTGCTTTGAAAGAAAAAGGAGGAATGAGGAAACTGCTAGATCCAACTCCTTCAAACCCTCTTGGTTTAGTGCTTTTGATGCACTTTAAAATGCTGCGTTGTCAGTCATTGCAATGGAAGTAAAGCAGAGATAACCTGAGCCCAGACCACACAGCATATTTAATTGCTTGTTAGCTGTAACTGGGAGATGTAAAAAACCTGGAGAGAAGCAGTCGGTTAGTCTGTTACCAAAAGAAGGTTTTGCTTGCTAAGCTCAGAAGAAAGAAAATTATAATCTACACCAGAAGCAAGGTGCTGACTGTTCTCAATGAATCACTAATCTCATGGCATGCTTCTTTTTATTACTTTTATGTCAGCAAAGCTTTGTGAGTAGCACTTCGCAGTGTGCTCTCAGTACATTGCATTTACTCAGGCAAATAACAATAAATATAAAATGAACAAACTGTATACATAAATCACTGCAATTTAAATGTGGGACAGAATGCAAAGTTATGTTTTGTTTTAAAAAGAGATTTTAAGATTGTTTGTCTCCTACAGGAACCTACATATCAGTTTAGTTTAGGTGACTGCTTCTGAGAATGTTGCCCATTCATCCAAAATATGACATCTTAAATTACTGTTTTCTTTCAGTTTTAAAGAACTAAAAGTGATTTCAGATATTGTCATGAGTTATCATTATAAGGCTGAGCCAGAAATTTGTACTGTTTCAGTCTATATCTCTCAAGCTGATAAATGATTGTTATAATGGTGTTTTCATTCATAAGGATTCAACTGCACTGTACAAACTTAAAAGATTGCTAAATACAAATCAGAGCACTAGGGCAAAAGTTAAAAATATAACAGCAAGGAGTATTTAAATTCATTTTCTTAGAACATCATTAGCTGGTGTCTCTAAGAGGTACCCTGTGTCTTCCAAAGCATAATTTCCAAGGGATGTAGTAAGTTACAGAAACAAATGTTTACCCATAAAAAATAACTATATAATTTGCATTTTGGAATGTCTTTTTAAACATCTTATTCTTGTATATGCAATGTTAATATTAAATATCTTTTTCTTTTAAATGGGAAGGTGAAAGCTTCACGTAGCCATGCTCTCACTATACACAGAGTTCTGCTGCTCTAGCACCAGATTACTGCAACCTAATGCTGTTTTTTCAGGATTTTCAGTGGCACGGGGTTTCCTCCAGCAGCTCCAGTTTCTGGTGTCCTGGGACTATGCAAGAACCCTGACCATCAGCTCAGCAAAACAAAGTTTGTCTGACAGTATCCCGCCTAACAGTGCTTGAGCCTGTTGACCAATTTCAGTCAAATTTAGCTCCAGGGAGAGGCGTCAGGTTTCTATGAGTCTCACAAGAATCTGGAGCTGAGTAGGGGCTCTAGGTTTCTTCAGGGCCTCCTTCCAAGGCAAGGCAGGAAAGGAGTTTTTCTTTTACTTACTCTGTCCCATAATGCCTGCCGACTGGCCAGCATGCCCATACCAGCCTGACAGTCACACGTGCACTTCTCTAAATTAGCCACATCTGCCCTAGGTGACTCACCACATCACAGGAGGTGATGGGGAGGCCTGTGGACTAAAGATGGGATTTGGAGCAAGATGTTAGGGAGATTTTATATGGATGAACAGTTGAAAAAAGGTCATATTCAACCTGTTAGAGTCAACACATTGCTAATTTTGCTGCTGTGGACACTCTTGCCATTGCAAGTGTCATAGGAAAACAGCTATTGCTGGAGATGACCGTGCTCTGGAAGAGCTGTGATCAGCTCCAGCCTGTGACACTATCACAGGCTGTAATGGTTGTAGGACATCCCCTGATCATGCGTGTAGGGTTGGCTTGCTTTCCTCCCCCAGCCTCCTCATTTCTGCTTCACTCTTTTCTCCTGGGGGTAAGAGAAGACTCAATGACCCCTGGAGGAGACATGGAGAGCAAATTAAATCATGACATTTCTAGAAAAATGTATTTATGAGAAATGTGTCTGAACCTGATGGTACAAAGACAAATGTAAGGGATAAGGAAAAGAGCTGGGGGTGTTCTAGTATCAAGCTTAAGGGACCTGGGAAGACTTTCGAGTAGTGTGGGAAAAGGTAGAGAAGAGAAAGTACTTGGGGAGGGTGGGACACAAGGATGTTTAGGAGTATTGTGAGAAGGTGTGGAGCTGACCCAGCAATGCAGGCAGCCAGTCATAGCTATCTGTATAGTGATATGAAGCTGTTCTGTTGTGCTTCATGCTGGGATGTCCCAATGCAATAGTCATCAACTCTTCCTTACTGCAAACTGTTCCATAGCAGAACACATCTTTCCAGACTAGAGAGTTTCTGACCTAGCTTTCCTCTCTTTAGACTTCTGATTATTTTCAGTCCAGTTTACTTCAGTCCTCCAAGCTGTCTCCATAGATAGTGCAATACACGGTGAATAGAGAACTCAATATGACTACGTCTGTGCTGTTAAAGAAATTAAATCAGGGACTATTTCCTGGTCGGGAGGCCAGCTGCACAATCTGGTCATAATCTTAACACTAAATCTCTCTTCTCAGACTGAACGGCTATCTCTAAATAGTTTCCAACTCTCAAAATAAGTCTAATAATTGCTCAGGAAAGTCCGAGTTGTCCCTGACCAAAAGCATGGCAGGAACTCTGTACCTGTACAGAGGATCCACTGTCCCGCTCTGCCTGCCCTCTGGCACTGTTTACTAGTACAGATGCAGCCTGAAGGTCATCCCAAAGATATTCTTTCCATATAGTCATCGTGAGCAGTTCTTTTTCTCTCAGTTGATCTAGCTTTCTTTCCTGTGTAACTTTAGGTATTTATCTGAGGCATCTAATTGTCCTAAGGTTCCTCTGTAACCAGAGGAATCATAGAATAGTTTGGGTTGGAAGGGACTTTTAAAGGTCATCTAGTCTGACCCTCTGTGCAATGATCAGCGGACATCATCAACTAGCGCAGGTTGCTCAGAGCCCTTTTCAATCTGACCTTGAATGTTTCCAGGGATGGGTCATCTACCACCTCTTTGGAAACCTGTTCCAGTGTTTCACCACCCTCATCATTAAGAATTTTTTCCTTATATCTAGTCTAAATCTACCCTCTTTCAATTTAAAACTATTGCCCCTTGTCCTGTCACTACAGATCCTGGTAAAAGTCTTTCTCCATCTTTCTTATAAGCCCCCTTTAAAAACTGAAAGGCTGCAATAAGATCTCATGGAACCTTCTCTTCTCCAGGCTGAACAACCCCAACTCTCTCAGCCTTTCCTCATAGAAGAGGTGCTCCAGCCCTGTTGTCATCTTCGTGGCCTCCTCTGGACTCAATCCAACAGGTCCATGTCTTTCTTGTACTGGGGACTCCAGAGCTGGATGCAGTACTGCAGGTGGGGTCTCATGAGAGTGGAGTAGGGGGGCAGAATCCCCTCCCTTGACGTGCTGGTCACGCTTCTTTTGAGGCAGCCCAGGATATAGTTGGCTTTCTCAGCTGCAAGCACACATTGCCAGCTCATGTCCAGCTTGTCATCCACCAGTACCTGCTCTCAATCCCTTCATCCCTCAGCCTGTATTTATACCAGGGGTTGTCTCGAGTCATGTGCAGGACCTTGCACTTGGCCTTGTTGAATCTCATGAGGTTCACACAGGCTCACTTCTCAAGCCTGTCCAGGTCCCTCTGGATGGCACCACATCCCTCAGGCATGTTAACCCCACCACTCAGCTTGGTGTCATCTACAAACTTGCTAAAGGTGCACTCAATCTCACTATGTCATTGTCGAAGATATTAAACAGTACTGGTCCCAAAGCAGACCCCTGAGGGACACCACTTGTCACTGATCTCCACTGGGACATTGAGCCATTGACCACTACCTTCTGGATGTGACCATCCAACCAACTCCTCATCCAACAAACAGTCCACCCATCAAATCCATCTCTCCCCAATTTAGACAGAAGGATGTTGTGGGGGACTCTGTCAAAGGCTTTAGAGAAGTCCAGATAGATGACACCCGCAGCTCTTCCCTTGTCCACTGATGTTGTCACTCCATCATAGAAGGCCACTAGCTTGGGCAGGCAGGACTTGTCCTTGGTGAAGCCATGCTGGCTGTCTCAAATCACCTCCCTGTCCTCCATGTGCCTTAGCATAGCTTCTAGGAGGATCTGTTTCATGATCTTCCAAGGCACAGAGGTGAGGCTGACAGGTCAGTAGTTCCCAGGGTCCTCCTTTCTACCCTTTTTAAAAGTGAGTGCAATGTTTCCCATTTTCCATTCACTGGGGACTTCACCTGACTGCCATGACTTTTCAAATATCATGGAGGATGACTTGGTAACTCCATCAGCCAATTCTCTCAGGACTCTGGGATGCACCTTGTCAGGTCCATAGACTTATGTATGTTCGGGTTCCTGATCTTCTCTTACAGTGTGAAGGACTTGGTCCCCTGGTCCCTGTCTTGAGGTCCACTCAAAAGCAGTGGAAAGATAGGTTGCCAGTGAAGACTGAGGCAAAAAAGCTGTTGAGTACCTTAACCTTCTCCTCATTCGTTGTCACCAATTTGTCAGTCAGTGTTCATCATGGGCAGTATGCTTTCTTTGACCTTCCTTTTCTGGCTGACACACCTGTAGAACTGCTTCTTATTATTCTTTGTGTCCTTTGCCAAGTTCAGCTCCGGCCACTCCTTGACCTTCCTGATCCCATCCCTACACAACTGAGCAACGTCCCTATACTCTTCCCAGAATACCTGTCCCTGCTTCCACTGTCTCTGCATTTCCTTCTCGCCCTTTAGCTTGACCAGCAGGTCTTGACACATCAATGGCAGTCTTCTGCCTGCCTTTCCTCATTTCTTACACCTGGGAATTGAGAGCTCTTGTGCTTTATGGAAAGCATCCTTAAAAATTTGCCAGCTCTGTTCTGCTCCCTTGTCCCTGAGGACAGTTTCCCAGGGGGTCCTATTGACCAACTCCTTGAACAGCTGGAATTTTGCTTTCCTAAAATTCAGGGTCCTCACTTTACTCTTCACCTGACCCATATCCCTGGGGATTGCAAACTCCCCCAGTACATGATCACTACAGCCCAGGCTGCCTCCAAACTTGATGTCATCGACTAGCTCACTTGCGTTGGTGACCATAAGGTCCAGCATCACATCCCCTCTGATAGGGCTGTCTATTACCTGGCTTAAAAAGTTATCCTCCATGCACTCTAGGAGTCTTCTGGATTGCCCACAGCTCACTGTGCTACTTTTCCAGCAGATTTGGGGATGGTTGAAGTTTGCCAGCAGGATGAGACCCTAAGAGCGTGATGCCTCCTGTAGCTGAAGTAAGAAGGCACTTCAGCTGGTCTGTTGGATGTGTCACCTTCTTAGAGGAGCACACATTAATTCCTTTGAGGTATTTCACCGCTGTTTTCCTGTTGGCTCCTATTACCTCAGGAGCCCCGGGCTCATCTCTGTAAGACTTCAAGTGTGCTTCAGTGTACCCAGCATGTCTCAGAGCAACAGGCTGAGGGCCCTCGCTAGCACCCCATCCTTCTAACATTGGCATATCATCCCTGACAGCTTGTCAGGGGCAGGCCTCATATTATCTCTCTCCCCCTTCAAGTCTAGGACAACCAAGCTTGTCTATTTGGAGATCTACAGGTCTCTGTTTCCTTCCATTGACTTAGAGGCAGCTTGAAAAGACAGAGATTCAGATGTAGACAACTCAGTTATGTCAGGTGGGACGAGTCCAGGTGTGTGTAAATAAAGACCAAGATTATCTCTTAGGAATTGGCTCATTTGTTGAGGTAGGGATTTGTGGTGAAGCCAAGGAGGCGGTTGGCAAAGCTGGATTTCCGCACCATGAAGTGGTCGGGCAGATTGTTACATTTTGGCTGTTATGTGTTGGGGTTGTTTCCGTGGAGTGTTCTGAGACCTTATAAAAATATGTGCTGCTATGAACTGAAAGTTGTTGTGGACTTGAGTTATTACTATTAGGAGATCTACTTTCTCCATGCCAACAATAGCTAGAAGAGATGCCCTTGCATAGTAAAGAGAGCAATATCTGATTAGCAGGGAATAAAACCATGGCGTCAGCAGATCATACAAATGTTATGGTTGCAAACTGCCAAGAAGCCTGTCATCAATTAATTTTCTCACAAACCATTCTGCAGAAAATTCTTCTTTGCCTTTGGCACTAGCAGAACGATGATGGCAGATTTTATTACTTCTGGAACAGCAGAATGGGAGGTGGTGTGTCCAAGCAGACTCGCCAGCAGCCCAGATGAAGGCAGGGTATGCTCATATATCTCCTCTCTGTCTGCCTCCTGGACTTTCAGGTATGAATTAAGCAGAACAGAAACCAAAACGCTCATTCTTATATTCTTTTATCTCTTTTCCTCTTTCTTTTAGCATAGGCAATTGAGAGACCTTTCTCAATTGCTTTTCACAGATTTGTTTGTGCAGGTGTAACTTTATTCTTCTCTGGTGTCTACTGACTGGTAGAAGGGTGCTCAGTGTCCCCTGGCACTTGGTGACTCCCACTGCAGTGATTCTTGCAGCTTGGCAGGAAACCCAATCCCAGCCTTGCTGTAAATGATTGCACTTCTTCCGTGACCCCCATTTTTGTCTGCAAATGCAAAAAGCTTAATGCTGGTGAGTTTGCCCTGAGCTTGCCCCAGAGAGAAGACAAACTTCTGACAGAAATCACAAGTTTTCGTTCAAAGGAAGCAACGATTCTAAGCTCTTGGGCTACAAGGGTGAAGAACCTAAACTAAAAAATACAGGTATAGAAATTACTGAAGGCAAGGGTCCTGTTTTGGATATTGTTTCAGGTTTGTTAGCTGGGAAACTTGTTCACACAGTAATTTGCCCCTCAGGCACTATCCCTTGAAGAAAGACCTTGGAGACATATTCTAACCTGTAGAGGCACAGTTTGACTTGAATATCTACTTGAAGATGCAGCTAATCAAAATGAGCTAGCTGCAAACCTTTTTATTGTGATTATACTTAGCAATTTTTATCACTGCTCTTGAAGTATCCCATCATGTCTCAATAATTTTTCCCATCCACCTCTTATTTTCTACTAAAGAAGAGGAATTACTTTACCCTTGGTTCGTATTCAGCATCTATAGGAGTGTGTTATGTTCATTTGATTTGGAACAATGAGGAATCTTGGTGGAAAATTTTTTCTATCCTTATTCTTCCAGGTAATTGACTGAATTGTTGCCATTATATTTCACTTTATTTGTTGTCTTCTACCATAAATTTTGGGTTTGGTATGCTATAAATTTACAGAATACAAATGTAACCAACTTTTTTTTTTTTTTTTAAACACATGGATCTTTCCTCCCCTATTCTTAGGAGTTGGCTTTAAAAGTGCCTTTTAAATACATAAACCAAGTGAGATGAGACAAAGTGAGAGAACAGAGAATGACTGTCTTGTTTGGGGATTATGTCACTCATCTGGGCCTGAATCCAGTGACATCTCAATTCAATCACTGATTCAAAAAATATTGTCAGGGGAGACCAATGGTGCTTAGATAGGCACTGTCTCAGGTGACGTGGAGACTGTGCTGGACTGTGAAGAAGAGGGCACTGTTGTTCTCAGGCAGATGAGGGAATTAACCCTGGATCTGGATCTAAGCAACTGTAGGTGCTCTTTCCATTGATCTACTGACAGGAAGGGGATACTTTTCATCATTTGTTAATACAGGTTTGTTTTGTTGGGGGTTTTTTGTTTTGTTGTTGGTTTTTTTTTTTTTCCCCTGTGCTTTGCCTTTTTTCCCAGGGGTCTAAAAAAAGCACTTTGATTCTGGCTGAATTGAACATTTTATGTCAAAGTAATTTTTTTCAGCATTTTGGCAAGAAAAGGATGGAGAGTTAGATCCAAGTTTTTCGGACTGAGACTCCCCACCTTGAACCTGAATTTTATAAATCCCTGAAGAAGTTGTCCTACAGAAAATCCTTAGGTGCTTAAATGTAAGTTCTTTTCAAAGTTAAATAAACTTTGAAAAGAACTTCAAATAAATATTTAGAGGACTGTAAGAAGAACCTGGACATTTCTCTAATAGAGAACAGCCTCAGTAAACACTAACTTTCACATGACTTTTAGATTCCTTAATACGTGTGGTCCTACTCTGACATCTTACATGCTTATCTTGCTAATGTTCATTTTTCAGACCATATTTAAGTAAACCAGGAAACAACCGGCCTGATGTTGCCTCAGTTCCCACCTCCAGCTGTTTTCTCTGCCAAGTTGTACATAGTATGCCCCGATATTTCTTGTTTGCTCTTCAAAGACGTCAAGCTAAAGATAGGCACCTCAGCTTCCTCTTTAGAGAAAATAAAATAAAATAAAATGATTCATTGTATCTTAAAATAGATGGCATGGATTGTCCTCTGGTGACACCCACCTCACAACACTGATTATTGAGAGAGACTAGTAACCTAATTTTTCAGACTGGTAACTGTAGGTGAGATAACAGAGATTTTAGGCACTCATAACATTAAAATGACAATTAAAAATGTATGTAGACATCTAAACTGACTGATAGACATCTAAGTCATTTATCCATCTACCTTAAAGGCATTTTTGAAAATCCCGCTATGGATGCATGTGTAGACATCTTAACATTTGCCAGTGTTCCTTTAGACACTTTTGAAATTTGATTTATGCTCAACTTTGTAAATGTCACTCTACCAATTTTCCTGAGAACTATTTTATACTAAAAAAGTTGAGAAAGTACTGACAATCTAGGTAGAGAGAAAAGTGAGTGCTCCGAGCTTGTTTAGTATTTATACCTCGCTCTAGCTGCTGAAATCTTTACTGAAAGCCAACTAATAATTCAGTGCAAGTTTCATATAATTAAATATTATGATTAGGAGTCCATACTGAAAAGTCCACCATGATAGTACTGGGGGAAAAAAAAATGTTGAACACTGTAGACATTTACTGTATAACACCTTTTGCAGAAAATCTTTAAGAGTGAAGCCTTGGGCTTTCAAAAATACTAGTCAATAATTTTCATATTAAATTCTAAAGGACTTAAATAATTTTACCAAAAGCTTCTTTTTGCTCTAAAATGGCTTTTGAATTTAGTGTTGTTTCTGTAACTCAAGAGCCTGATCTGTATCTCTTTTACATCAGTATAATTTAATGATCACTGCATTCTGAGTACCAGTGCAAGGGTTGGGGAAATCAGGCTGATGGCATCAATGCATCAATGCAGAACATGATTAAATGAGAAATGTGGACCATGATAGATTCAAGAAGGGGGAATCCCTCAAGGACGTGAGTAATTTCTCATGGTGGCGATACTTCCATCACAAATTCTGGTACTTATGCCTCATATCATTCTTGCCAAGGTATGACAATTACTGCACAGTGTCAATTAACAATATGACATTTTCCCAGGAAATGTACCACACATTAAACAGAGGCATTTGCAACATGCAAGACATGAAAAGCACATGAAGAGAGATTAATGATCTGGCATCTATTATTTATGGAAAAATGAAAATAAATACAAGAATCACTAAAATGAATTGCTTTATATGTCTTTAAACTTTATGCTTCTACTCCATCAGGGAATGGTATCAGATTGTTTAGATGTGGCCTGTTCTTGACAAATACACGTTAGTTGTTTCTTATCACCTTATTATCCTGCCAGTGTTTGCAAAGTGAGTGTTCAACAATCTTCTCTATCTTGGTGACTATCACGGTTAGGTTGCCTAGTCTGTAAGTTTCTAGATCCTCTTTTTTTTTGCTGCTATTTAAAGATAAGTATTAGTTTGCCCTACTCCAGTCCTCTGGGGCCTGCCCTGGCCTCCACAAGTTCTAAGGGAATAATTGCTAAAGTTTACAAGATTATTTCAGATAGTTTCTTGAACCTTTGAAAAATAAATTTCATCAGACTCTGCTGGCTTGGAGACATTTATCTTAGCTGACAATACACGATTACCCAAAATCACTAGGGAATTGATTTAGATACCTAAACATAGGTGTCCAGGACTTGAGTATTCAAGATTTCCAAACACAACTGACAGCATTCATATTATTAGATAATTGAACTTAGTCCTGAAAGTGGAATTTATTTGTTGATTCAGATACCCACAGAAAGGGGAAGGATTCAGATCCAGATTCAGGTACATAAATTGCCATGTAGGTATGTACCTGGGAGGTAAGTATTAACAGTCTCATCATAGTCAGTGGAAGCCCCTTCAATCATCAGTGAAATCTGTAAAAGCATTCAGCACATCCTGAAGCGGACAAATAGATTTGATCAACTGAAAAGCTCTCTTGACTATGTTTGTTTACTAGTGATGAAATCCAGTTGTGCAAATGTAGACATCCACTGACGTTTCAGATACCTTTAGGCATCTGACACACAGATAAAGGTAGGGCAGAATGACACAGGGCTTCTTCACGTCCTTTTCATTTGGAAGCTGGAGGCCAGACAGAATATGTCCCAGGGCTTCTTAAGCAGCAGACGATACCTGCGTTTAAGCAGCTGAATCCCACCTTTGACCTCTGTTGATACAACTGGAACTAAGAAAACCTTATCTTAACTCAGGTGCCCCTGGATAAGCATGTCATGCTATTAATGATATCCTAGGGTAGACAGCCGCGTGTGTTTCTACCTGTGATTCAAGAAAAGCATGAGTTTTCCATAGGTCTCTGAACTAACGTCCCTTAGCATGATTCAAGCAGCAGTAGACATCATTGTTGAAGTAACCCAATCAACTTCTGTTGCACAACATGTGTAAATATCTACTATTCCTAAGTATTTTTTTCTTTTTTCATTTTCAAATGAATTCAAATTTTATTGTAATGTTTTTCCTCCATAGAGAAAGCTTATCTTTTGCAATAATCCTACTGTACCACTTAAAATTATGGTGATGCTAGGGAAAGTGTGGTGGCAGTCATGCAGGTCTGCTGTTCCCCAAGAGCCCAAGCTGGCTTTTAATCACCTTGGCACTCGCTTTGAAAGTCTGTACTTTCAGATCAATCTAGATATTTTGCTAGCGTTATGGTTGGTGGCACTCTTATTCCACCTATTCCCACTGAGATCAAGAGTGAGTTGTCAGGACATATCCATTGTTAGACTGGACCTACTCATCTACCAATGTGTAATATTGTGGAACTCCCGATTTATCCTCTTCTTGACTTAAAAGATGAGCTGTAAGCTTAGCTCTATGGTTTGTGATTGCTTCATGTCATTATATAAAGTGATCAGAAATAAACCACCTAGCCATTTTCTCTTCTTTTGGACTGTTTTGACTTCAGTTATTTTCCAGTGATCACTTAATGCCCGTTTCCCATTGATCGTATCTATGTCCTATATTCATATATACTTAGGTTAGCCAGCAAATATTCCTCTTTATCAGCACCAGCTGTCATTCATTCCCACTATATTATCACCTTCTTTCATAGCTTCCAAATCTCTTTTTATATTTTATTGAAAATGGAGACAACTCGGAGCTGGATCCAACATGCACTGAGGTTTTTTTGGCCACTGTCTCTACTGAAGTGTGCTAAAGGTTATTGAAGCCCAAGTTCTTAAAGTTGTGCTATAAAGTAATTTTCATTGAGAACCTCTATATCAGTACATTAAACAACACCCTGGAATGGGCCCTGCAAATCTATTATTTGCCATATTTCTGATTTTCAGAGAGGTAGGTTCCTGGCACAGGTTTGCTCTGGGCCAAGTAGCATTCTCACAAATAGTTCCCAGGCACAATTTAGGATGTATTATAGGCCAGGAAGCATTCCCAATAGGAAATTTGGATATGGCCACTCTGTTTTGAAGGCTAGGAGAACTGAAACATATGGATGTTGTCAGATGATGCCAGCTGGCTTCTAGGATAAAAAATAAAGAAGTGGCGCATTTTTTGGTAACTGGTATGGATACAGCCATTGCTTCTAGTAGTTATTAGATGCCTAAATATGTAAGGGAATGGGCATTAAAGCTACATTTTTTTTTTTTTTTCTTTCTTCCTTGCTACATATAGATTCTACTTAGAATCAAATAGACTCTATTTTCTTCATTGGACTTTCTTGCATTTACAGAACACCTGGAGTGGGGTTCATCTGGACACATGTAACACTGAGCTAGTTGTTTAGACACTCATTTTAGTCCATGAGAGAGGAATGTTTTTAGGGGACAATTCATTTCAGTCTAGGAGGGTTTCTAAATCAGGACAGATGAATTACGACCCAACAGTGCATATTTCATCCCATTGATTACAAAGGGAACCTACGATGATTTGCCTAGGGAACTAGCTCAGACAGCTATACTGTGCATGGCTAAAGTTATGACAGATGAAGCCCACCTTTTATTTCTTTTGGCTTCTGTGAATCTCAGGATTTTAATTTTGCCTTCTAATTTGTTTCTTACAAAGCTTTCACTGCTCAGCACTAGTTGGCATCATAATAGTGAAACCTAGAGAGTTAAACCAAATAAAACAAGCTCAAGATCTGTCTGTTGTCTTTCTGGTTTTCTATCATAATAAATGTTTTATTTGGTATAATTCCTTTTTCGTCTTTACTAAAAAAAAAAAAAAAAAAAAAAAAAGAAAAAAAAGGCCATTTAGTTACCTTATTTCTTTCCTGTTTGTCTAGTTTACACTTTGCATAGAAATGATGATCGATGCACATTTTATCTGTTCTCCTTCAGGATTTTCTCTCTAACTTTTTACTATCATCTTAATGATTTTATGTTTCAGAGTCTGCCTAACAACTGTAAACCCTTTCCAAATTATCCTTTTCTGTATATGAAGACCAAAGAGCTATAACATACTAATAAACTTCTCCTTGGAGTAGTAAATTCAATCATGTATTAATAAACACTCACTCTTGATTCACTCCTTGCCTTTAAGCTCTTGAATATTTCTCCCCTATTAGTCAACAGAGACTCCCAAACTATCTCAATTCAATTGCTTGTTCAGACTGTCAGAATAAATAATTAACACAGTTCAGTAATTCTGTGCTAACTTTTTCTTTCTGTAACTGATTGGTGGAAGTGTCTTATGAATAAAAAAACCTCTGATCTTTCCTAAATATTCTAAGGTGCACAGGAACGTAACCCTCACCTTATTCGTGGAATAAGATATCCAAGTACTTTTGAGGTTCCTCGTTTTTGTCATATTCAATTATCTTTCCTGGACTGAGTGACATTTTCTCTCTGACTTGAAGGGCTAGAGAAGATAAGATATTTCTTTTATTCATGTGTTTTGCTTCCATGTTGCTGGATGGGCAAACAGTAAACATCTTTGCAAGCTTAGGTACCGCACCTTGGCAGAATTTAAAAAAACAAGTGAACTCTTCTGCAAAGAGGGTGCAGTATTCTACAATAGCTAAAGTTGCCAGTTATCCTTTAACGCAGAGGGGGGAGATGCCAATCTCATCTAAAACCTGACTTTGCTTCCTCTGGTTATTTTCCCATATTCTCACCTTCTTCTCCACCCTTGTTGGCCATGTTTCTCCTCCAATGTCAAGAAATTATCTTTGCCATTGCTACCATATAGATATCATGGTCTGGCAATGAAATTCTGTGTAACTCCTTCACAGGGGGCCAGACAACCCCACAGCCCCTCTCCAATTCTCCAACAGCAGGTACTCTGTAGCAGAAGCCCAATATAAAGTTCTCTCCCTGTCAGGTGAAACTTTACAATACATCATGTATTCCAACATTTATCAGATCAGCATTAAAAGTCCTGGGATATTTTCAGTCCCAGATCTGGAACCAGACTGAATTGTTTGAACAGTTGTTGAATTGTTGGGATTGTTTGGCCATCAGGAAACATTCACAGAAATAAAAGTCTTCTTCCTGGAAGATCCTACTTGGAGTATTAGCTGCCTTATCAGGGTTATCATGACAGATTTGACATTGGAGAGGGACTTATGTAATCTCCATGTGTACATTTCATATTTAGGAAGAGGAAAATATGTAAGTTGAATATGGGAAAATTACTAGAGAAAGCACCAAGAACAGAAGTAGATAAAGTAGATAAGAAAACATTGACAGCAGTAGTTGTGAAGTAGGAAATACAGGTAGGTGTGGTTGGGTTTTTTTAATCTTGTTATGCTCTGTTTTATGCCATATTAAACAACTGTGGAGGCAAGAACTAGATCTTTTGTTTCCAGAAGACTGGAATGATCCCAAGGCTCACTGGTTTATGGTGACTATCTGAACAAGTTTGGAAGTCACTGTCAACAGCACTAGCAGCTACCAAGTTTTGTAAGTGATGTTTCTTTAGTCAATCCACTCATAGGTAATGTTCCCCACTGCTGGGAACAGGATAAGCTGTCAGTGCAGGAATAAGTCCTTAGTGCAATATGACAATCTCCCAAGGTGACTTTTTTAAAAAAAGTATTGTATACCTTATAATAAAACCAGCTTCTATCTTAACTAAGATGTCTGGAAGTCAAGTTTTTCAATCAATGTTCAGCAAGCATTTTCTGTGAGGTCAGCAAACACTGACACAGTCTTGCACACATCAAGAAGAACAAAAAGAGTAAGTATAAATGGAAAAGTTTAATTCAGAAAACTCAGGCTTTTCTTGATTTGTAACTGTGGAAAAGAAGAGATCAAAGAACGTTATTTTTCTCCTTCCTATCTTTCCAAAGATGAGGTGGAGATATGAAGGAACATAATTTTTCACATCTTCCACAAGCATTGACTTTGATCTAAACCTGTAGTTCACCTTGGAGACAAATTTACAACATCTTATAGTGGTTGTGTGGTTTAACGTGAGTTCAAATCACAAAGGTCACCAATGTACTAGAGGGGTTGGAATTTGAGAGGGGGAGAGGTGACAAAGGATGTCCTCCCAACACCATAATACAACCCACTATATGCATCATGTCACATGAGGCAGGCAAAGCTTTGCAGCCTCTCCTGTGTTTTTCCCCTTTCCCACGCCTTTGGATTGAATTGCCAACATTTTTTTTTTTATTTTTTTTTTAAAGAGGCGATAAGGAAGCCTGAAAACATTTCTCTTTCATATATAATGCCAGCAAAACATATTGCAAGCTTCAATAAAAATGGGTTTGGAAAATACACTTTTTGGATTTAAACATCTTTTTATTTCACTGTGTGTTTCTCCAGCAAAACAGATCTAGTTGTACCAGGCAAGAAGGTGTAAATTGGAAACTATAGCAGGATGCCACTCATATCAATTCATTTTTCTTTCTGATGAGGTTACATTCTTGCACAGTGAAGTATCCTAAATTCAGAAAGAACTCAAATTACCATGAAATACCATTTTTAACAATGGAACATTAACTTTGAAAACCCATTTGGCAGTAAATATATTTTACTAAAATATTGTCCAGAGACATCTGTCAGGATTAGAAATGCATTAGCGTAGGTAGCTCAAAGACTATAATACATTTTATTTGAAGAGATTCAAATACGGGGGAAGGAAGAAGTTATCTTCTATGACATTAATCTAAACAAAAATCTAATTGCAAAAATAGCCAAGAATATTTAGCTGTAGTGTTGTGGTAGTGGCACCAGTAATGCTATCAGTTCAGAAATGTGAGGGCGTAGAGAACACGAAGAGCCTGAAGCGTGAAGAAATATCAGCCCACTTTCTTTTCTTACACAAGATATCTAAACAGATGTAGGTGAACACTGTAGATATATTTCCACAAAAATAGCTACACAGCCACAGAAAATCTCATTCAGAATAAGACTGCACAGTATTTCAAGAAGCTATGCTTATAAAGAAGAAAAGAACAGTTCAGAATATCAGAGTCAGTGAGAAATAACAAGTTATTTCCTATCAGAAAGCTCATCTTTTCAAGGGATGTCTTAATTTTTTACTGTTTCCAGTTTCAGGTAGCTGGAACTTTTAACCCAAACCAGATAAATGGAAACAACCAGCTGTCTTGCAGTCTAAATATGTTGATGTTTGCCTAAAACCAAGTGTTTGTTGAAAAGCAGAGTCAATGGTTTTCTTTTGTTTTTGTCAAACAAATGTTACCCAGTGGGGAAAGCATGTGCTTTCATGTAGAAACTCTTTAGCTGATAATGCTTTTAAAAATTATTTTCTGATCAGCTATGCTTTAGAAAGAAAAAAGTGACAAAATAAATGCAAATCCCCAAAACTGGCTTGCATAAATACCATAATGAAGCATGACTTTATGTCACATTTCCTCAGCTACTGCCTTGTGGTCTCAGAGAATCTAGAAGTGTCTGGAAATGGAGATGTCTCTACTGCAGTAATGGATCAGTCCGTAGCGAAGATAACATTATGGACACCAAGGGTGGTAGGGAGTCATCTTCCATATCTCCAGCCAAGGGGAAAGGGACCTAGTCCAAAACTATCATCTCTGGTCTCTCTTGTCACTGGAGAGAGAAAGGTACCCTCCAGGTACCTAAGATAGGTAACTCTTTCTACTGAGAAATATTAGAAGTAATTTGATAATAATAATTATGGTTTATTTATTTTCAAATAATATCCAAAGACTTAATCATGCTAGACAGTACACAGGATGTAAAGAGTATTAAATCTCAAGTTCCCCATCCTCTTTATTGTAATGACTGATCTGAAAGAGATTAATCTCGCAAAAGAGTCTTCATGAAGACTGATGTGTGGTAAGATCTGAATTTTTAATTATCACAAATCTTGCAGTTCAGAGTCTGAGAATAAACAGACGTAGTATGTGTTTCAAGAGAGACCTTTGTAAATGCTCGGATGTGAAACAAAGGTGGCTATCTCAGTAGTTAACGTTTTTGACTTGCCAAGGTATTCCAACAGAGCTTTGAAATTCCACACACATGGTTTGCCATATAGCATATATCACCTGATTTTCCTCACCATCTTTCATGGGGCTGTCCAGATCTACTGGCTAAGAGATCAAAACTTAATGGTGAAGTAACTGAAGCTCTCTGGAAAAAATAAGGAATTTAAATTCTTTTTTTGAGTAGAAAAAGAAGTCAGAATGGCCATAAACGCAGAGCCACAAGTCAAGTCTGTACAATAAACAGTAAGGTTATTCTAAAACATCACTTCCACTTTAAGTTTCCCATTCTGAGTGCCTAAATTACCTAAATATACTGCACGTCATAAAATGTGAAAATCACTCTAGACTCTAGGCTGTGATTCAGAAAAGCATCCCTTTCTGGAAAATACTTAAGCATGTACTTAAGTGATTGGATTTAAATGCGTGTTTAAAGCTAAGCATAAACAGAGATGAAGTTATGTCTCTGCTTAAATACTTTTCTGAATTGCCATCTCAATTATGCTGTCTCAAACCCAAGTACATCTGTTAAAATTTCTTAAATTACTTTGGATTCACTCCTGTATAAATGAGCTCCATTGGTTCAGCTTCATTTTATTCCAGGTAGATCTCTAGTCATCTAAGAAGTTACACCAAGGATGAGGCTGTCCTGATGGAAATTAGGGAAGGGGCGATATTTTTTTTTGTCACAGCCCTTAAGAAATATAGATACACTGTTACTTTTAGTAATTCTCTGTAGAATTCTTTAAGCATGCCTCTGGTGGAAACTGCAGGTGAAGCATTCATGGCAAACATCCTAGAGGAGATCAAAATTATTTTCAAGTACATTTAACGTGGTTGGGGTTTGTTTTTGTTTTAAAGACCCCTGAGAATAAAAACATTCAGCATATAGGTTGGCTACTGGAAAAAAGTCTTCTTTTGTTTTTTAAAAATATTGGATTTAGCTTCCTTATGAAATGTTTGTTATGTTCCCTGTTCTTCTTTTGAGCCCAGAGGGATTTTTCAACCTTGTTAAAATGTGCCATCTGCTAGAGACATCCGTTATAAAATTACAAAATAAATTTATGTGCCTGCTTTATTCTTAGGAGAAACACTAACACCTTGACGGTTAAAGAAAATAGCATGCTTTTACAGACTGCCTTTTAAAATTTTCTTTCCTTAATTAACACAATATACAAATAAGGCAAGTTCTCACTAGTACTAAATAGAGAGAAAATAATTTCCCTTTTGAGGCCAGCTAAGATTATATGATTACTCCCATCCCACTTTCCAGTCTAGAAAAAGTGAACTTTTTGCTTGGCGCCTCAAAATATCCAGTATGGATAAGTGCAAAACAGAAAAATAAATAGGTATTCTCAACTGCATAAAAGTTTGTACCTTTACTAGTATTGTTATTTGATTATATGATAGTGAAAGACTTGTTCTATTTTGCACTAAGGAAAGCATTTTGCAGAAGCATGACTCTTGCAGGACCACAGATGTGTCAAGGTATATTTTATTCCATTGCATTTCTACGTTCTTCCATGAGAGATAAATAGCACCATATCCACCACAGGTTGTTAGAGAATATAAGCCTACAGAGTTAACTGGAAGTATTCCTATTCACGTCAGTCAAATAGCTAATCCATAGTTTTCTTTCCTTTTGGCAAAAACTGGCAACAAAGAAATAGATTAAAGTGATAAATCATGGAATATTCCCTGGTGGTGGTGAATGATGCTGGATGCAATTATCACAGAAGTCTACTGCAAAGCTGAGATGAGATTTTGTTCTCATATTTTAGCCTCCTAAGCTCCAGCTTCATTGCTTGCAGTTGTACACGTGATTCAGTAATTCAAAAACAGAGCAAATAAAATTTTGGAGAGACTGAAGAATAAGAGATGGCCTTCAGTTTACCAGGAGTGTGGGAGAAATCACAATGAAAATTATTATGAAAATAATAACAAAAAGGAAGACAAGATCCAGATACACTTGTAACTAGTGATGGTTACTGCTGAAAAAGACCAGATCCAGCAGGTGGTTTTCTGTATTTCCAAAGAAAGTCTCGTCCAGTTTAGATCAGCAATAGCCTATGGGATGGAGATGGTACAGTGTCTGTATAGCTTCTACATGGAATATGGCATTCAGTTTTAAATGCTGCTGCCTGGCTTCATCCCACCTAATTTTTAGGCAACTGAGAAGTACCTATAGTAGAAGTTAGTTACACCAGGTTTCCTTATAACCACCAGGAAGAGATAGGTTACTGAGATCAGAAATACCTACTGGAGATCCCTCTTTCACTTTGGCTATAGAGAGTGCCTTGGGCAAGCAGGAATCTCAGCTGAAGTGCCTGAAGTTAGGAGAGAGCAGAGGGAGCCTCAGGATGCATCAGAGAAAGGTATCAAATAGATGTTGTAATGCATTTCCAGGAAACTAACCATCAGTTGAAGAAACGGTTCTAATTCAGAAGCAGCTTGTGATAACTTTCTGTCTTCAAAACTCGGTCAAGGAGGAAGTTTCTATATCATGCTCTGAGAAAAATAAAAAGCAAGACAAAGGGAATGCAATAATAAACAAGGGAAGAGTGTGAACACCAGGGAAGGAACAATACCTGGTCTACCAACTTCACCATGGTAAATTATCCTCACAATTTTTTCCCCTGTGATATGATGAAGTGTTTAAGAGGTGCTTTTCTGTTTGAGTAAAAACTGTCTAACCATTAGAGGAGCAAGGTGTAACACTGTGTGAGTAGGAATGAATGAGAAATGAACTTACAACGGAAAGAAGAAATGCACATCCTGGCAATGGCTACAGTGTCACACAACCTCACTCATGTTCTCTACAGCCCAAGCACTGCAGGGGAGATGCTTGTACCAGCAGGTGCTGGAAGTGGGGGAATACCCAGTGATGACAACAGTGGGGTTTTTTCAACATACTGTTGGTTTTCAGTGTTACAGACTATGAGGTGGTTGAGGAATCTGGAACATGTATTCCCAGTTGTCATCACCTCCACCTCACTAGAAAATGTTTCCAAGTCTATCTCTTTGAGCATCATGGCCAGTCCTTAAGCAAACACACTTTTCCTTTCCCTTTGGCCTAGTCCTTTTCCTCTTTATGTAAGTTCCTTCTCTATTCTGTTTTTGTTTGGTTTTTTCCCCCCTTTGTAAGAGCCAGGTTTCCTTTGGGTCGCCATTACTGATAAACTCGCAAAAACTCTACGTTCTGCCAAGGGCTTCTCCCTGTTCCTATACCCTCCTCGTGAGTGTTTTTGTTCCCCCATGGCCATATTCCTTCCCAGCTACTCTCTGCCTATTGCCCGTTTTCCTTCTGTCTGACCCAATGTAGTAGACTTGGGGAATAACAATTTTGCAGCCTAAGTTTTCAGAAGTTTTCACCCATTTTGGGGTACCATCTTGAAAAACCTCCATCTGTGCTTTTCACAAGAGCCATGAATCTAGGCTCACACCAATTCAGTGGAGTTAAGGTTAGTAACAAAACAAGTAGGACGATAGTGTCTTGTCTTTCATTCTTTTTTTGTTTTATGCAGTTGGTTCCAGAAATGCAGAATTTCTATTGTCAGTTCCAGAAGGGAGGTCACATCAGAAAACCACAATGTTCTCTTTTGTTATTCTGTCCTTCAAAGAATTTTACTTGAAAACTGCCAGTGCCAGCTGCTTTTCCTCATGGAGGAAGGATCTCTTAGCACAGAGCAATGCAATGTGGCAATAAACCCTTCATAAAAACCCCAGCCCCCAGCAAACCTGAACCAATCCTCTCCCACCTCTTGGGAGTGGAGCACGCACCATTACTGCATCAGGAGACCTTCAACCCTAATCTGCCAAGGCTGTGAAATTCACTTCATTTAATCAGCCCAGAAAGCATGTTCCTACTTTGTCAGACCTCAGATTCAGCTGCAGAAAAAAACACAAGGATCTCAAAAATGAAACAAGACACTTCAATTCTACCCTTAGAAATACAAACATATATTTATATACTTAGTTCTATTTTAAGATCATTTCCCCATCTCATTGGATAGAATAACTAAATGCCAGCCTGATTAGGGAATTTAAAATTTTGACATCTAGTTGCACTAAGTGCGCTAAGTTTATGGCAATTAGAGAGGAATCACATTATTTTGTTCTCAAGCAGAGCTTAAGCTCAGGGATGCCTGGACTATTATTCCCAGAGGTGACTTTTACAGTGATTTTAAGATGCCAGAGAAAGATGTTCTGAGAAAAAAAAAAAAAGAGAGGAGAGGAGAGGAAACACGAGAAAGGATTTAAGGGATGAACTTCCGTTTGTGTTTGTTCTCACATATCTGTTTCCTAAAAGTAAGCTTCTTAAATTACCAGCTGATTCCTTATTAAATTCTGGAACAGAGAGTTTTTCTACTACCTGTTTTTTCTGTGTAATTTTCCAGCATTGCTGTTAGGAAATGGAGCCCACCAATACTTTATAGTGATGCCACCCTAATTCAAATACGGACACAGTACTGATATATATGAGCCTGTGCTGTGTGAAGCAATGGGCTCCATTGGTGCATCACCCAGGGCTGAAAATAATGCTCAGGGGAAAATTCTTGGGTAAAACAGCACAGCTCAATTCATTGTACACTTCATTGGACTGAGACTGATTTATGGTCACTCTGCCACACATTTGTGTGCTACTTTAAGATGGAAATTTTAGCCTCACACTGGAAATTTTTATATCATTCCTCAAGAGCATCATAATTTAAAAGAGGAAGGAGAGTATGGACACATTGCTGCAGAACTTTGGGTCCCAGTGTTGTATTATGTTTTCAATGTTATGATAATAGTAGTTAGGATAATACTGAAATCTGTTGGGTTACATTTTCCTTTTTGGCATGATCTAGCACTACTTCGTTATCTTTCTGGCAACTAGGCAATTCAGATCAAAATCTCAAAAGTGCTCACAGGCAATTATTGGACTGATCTCAGGGAGGCATTTAGAAAGCAGAGAAAGTTGGTGATTACCTTTAAAATTGAGTTGAGACTTTTATCATCTTGTTTTCTTTTTGTGTTATCAGATGGCCTTTGTCTTCCCTTGCACAATGCTAGGGAAACAGAGGCTGCTGGGACATTTTTCAATGAAGCCAAGCACTTTTTAAAGGCTGTATCTGGATGTCTCTTTATCATCTCCTATGAATTATGTGCCATCAGGTTTCCGTGGCATGTGAAGAGAGGATTATCTCGTGAGCATGAGAGCTACACAGATCTCACATTATTCTCAGAGAAGTTGCAGATGAACAATGGCCTGGTACACACCAGCTTATTTATCCCACACTCTGCCAGTTAAAAGTCAAAGCAGCAGCCCAGGTAAAAACACTGATGTAGGATCTCTGTATCCAAACAGGAAAGCATGGTCAGATATTTATGGTATAGACGTTATTACAAGCACTTGGCACTGGAGGTAGCACTTCTCTGCTCTAATTTAGGCTATAAGTCTAACTCTTGAATAGTTAAGATACACAGGATGAATTTCTATGTAGGCATCTCTCTGCTGGGTCCAGAGATAGCCACCATCTTTCTGCCTTGGATAATAGGGAGCTGGAATTGCTCTTTGAGCTTCCATATTATGTTAGCTGTTAAAATTCATCTTAGACACAAAGGTAAATAATCTGAATTAAACTCCAAATATATTAAAAAATGGTGGATTAAAGTCAAGCACAATTGCATTGATTAGATCAAAATCCCATGTGGTTTTATTTGTCGTATTCCCAACAATGGCTTTAAAAACAGAAAACACAGAGTTCACCAATTTTGTTTTATAGCAGAAACTTTTTCCTCAGCACTCTTGGTGACTCAGCACTCAAATTACCATATTTCAATATATGACCCTGTGTAATTAGGACAATATATTTTTTTTAGCTGGTTGTTACTTTTGCGCTGTAGCTGAGTCTCCAGAACTAGTAATTTATCTCCGGTGATGAGAGTCTGCCCTCTTTTCAGTATTAAATGGCTCATATGTTATAGCTGTTACTTGAAGCAGCAGAGATTGGAAGACTATGGACTGTTCTTTGGAGAGCTCTTTCCTGCCAAATCCCCTCATTTCTGCAATGGCAGATGTTTGCATTTTAAGACCTAGTTTGTTTCATGAGTTTTTGTATTTAATGGCACTATTTCTGTGCTTGAATAGAGCATGCGGGAGTTTTCCAGAAGACCCTAAGGATGAAATTAATCTCTCCTAACTTTAGCCATGTAGAGTTTTGTGCATAATCTAAATTTGTTGTCCTTGGCTCCCTTTCTTGTCAACACAGAGAGGAGAACAGCAAAGAGGGGATTCAAACCTATTTCCAACTCCCACCTCGAAAGAAGCAGTCTCTGGAGGTACTGCTCTGTCTGGCCACCGCAGGCTCAGCCTGGACAACTAACTGGCTTAGAATGAATGCCTTGGTTTTAAATAGCTAATGTTAGGGAAGATGCATTCTTGTACAAATCATCTTTACACGGCAAATCAGGCTCTGCTGCATAGGGCTTGGGACGGCCTCAGGCAAAATTGTCTAAGTCTTTTTTTCTTGAGGCAGCGTCTCCTGGAAGATACATGGGGTGCAGAAACATCAAGCACATGCTGGTGGGAGGATAGGTAGGTTGGAAAAAGGCATCCTGACACAAGGGGGTCAAGGAGTAACAGACAAAGAGTGGGAAGAAACACCGTGGGGCTGTCCTGGTTTTGGCTGGGATGGAGTTAATTTTCTTCCCAGCAGCTGGTATAGTGCTGTGTTTTGGATTTAGGATGACAATAATGCGGATAACACAGTAATAATTCAGTTGTTGTCAAGCAGCCAAGGACTTTTCAGCTTCTCATACTGCCCTGCAAATGAGAAGGCGGGGGGCACCCAGGGAGCTGGGAGGGGACACAGCCAGGACAGCTGACCCAAACTGGCCCAAGGGATATTCCATACCATATGATGTCACATTCTGTATATAACTGGGGGGTTGGCTGGGAGGTGGCGTGACTCAGGAACTAGCTGACCATCGTCTTTGGGTGGTGAGCAATTGTGCTGTGCATCACTTGTTTTGCATATTATTATTATTAATTATTAATTATGATTGCTATTATTATTATTATCTTCCTTTTCTGTCCTATTAAACTGTCTTTATCTCAACCCACGAGTTTTACCTTTTTTTTTTTTCTGATTGTCTCCCCCATCCCACGGTGGGGGTGCAGGGAGGAGTAAGCGAGCAGCTGTGTGGTTGTTTTAGCTGCCTGCTGGGTTAAACCATAACAGGAACACAGAAAGCGTGATGTAAAAAGGAGGCAAAAGCAGCAGGACACTTAGCGATTTCTGCCTTGATATTACTGACCCAACTCTGGCTGGCAGTTTTCAAGGTTATATCCTGCCTCAGAGCAATGGTGCTGTGGAGCAGGCAGGGAAGAAGGTAAGAGATAGGAAGCTAGAAGCTACAATATCCTCCTCACTGCTTCCACTCAGGGCCATGGGACAGTAACGTGGGACCTCAAGCAGGTAACTGATTAGCAGCTCCAGTACAGTAACAGGACCTTGGCAGTGGAGGAGGAAAGGTCTTGCCCTTCCCAGGTCGCTTGTTTGATCTGTACCTTGATTTACAAGTTCTCGGTCCAACAGGAGGAAAACATCCAATGATTTGATCTGCAGAGTCAACCCAGCCAACTTTATTACCTTATTAAAAATTGATTCATGCAAAACCTCTCCCCAGTGCTCATCCCAGCATCTATGTGAATGCAAAATATCATGCAAATAAGGTAATTAACTAGGTTTTGCTTCATTAATAGATAAATCAGAGCAATAAGAGTCTTCCTAAATACTAGCTATGCATTTCTCCAAAAATAGGACATCTAATGCAATTATTTTTATTAGATCTTTTGTATGCAATCACAGAGCATAAAAAGGAATTAGAGTTCCATGTTTATTGTTATTAAAGAATCCCCCTAGCCTCTTTATTTCATTTGGCTCAAAATAGAGAGCAATGCTGCTATTGTAATTCATTAATTATCAGGCTCATATTTTAACTCATAAGTCCTTCTTTCAGACTGTTCCTAGGTATAATGGAGTTAAGGGTATGTTGGAAGGACAGAAATCTAAAGCTGAAATTACATTAAAATACTCAGATGAGCAAAGAGTATACAGCAACTACTGTATCCTAATCCGTATTTTTGAATATTCTATTTAAAACAAATGAGGATGAATAAACCACAGCTTTTGAGCATAGACCCTTCCATGGACCTGATATGCCAGCTGAAGGAAGACCCACTAATATTTTTTAAGACATCTGAATTCAGTTTCCTACCAGACCTGCCACTATAGTATCTGATCACTTCAAAAGTTGCCAGTTATACATTCATGGTTGTACACTTCATTATATAAAACTGCTTGTAGAGGGCAATAGCATTTCAATTACACTGTAATTTTGAAGTTGTTTCTGTATAATTATATTTTAGGCTAAAATGCTTTTGTTACTACTTCTATGCCACAAATTGTGCTTATTAAGCATGAAAGAAATTGAAAAAAAAATCAATAACTCCATCATGTAGATGAACTGTCAGTTATGTGAAAAATGGGCATGAAAAGTATCTCAAACTGCAATGTAGCCATGTTATCATCTCATTGTAACAACAGTGTAATTATAGTAGCTGTTCCTGAGAATATGTCACTTATGCCTTTTCTTCTGTCAGAGAAGAAATTTATTTTTATAGAAAAATATTAAAAATATTTTAACTAGCACAAAGAAGAAACTTAAGTCATTAAAACTTCAAAGAATAGATAAAAGATTCAGGATGTGTGGTTGTTTCTTTTGGGGTGGTTTTTTTCTTTCTTTTTCTTTCTCTCCTGAGTCTCATCTTGAATCTCTTCACCCATCCAAGGACACTCTTTCATCTAAATTGTTTCCCCACATTTTCTCCATATTAGATAGATGTTCCATTTTTGTGCAAGAAGGTGTTACTGGCAGAAAAGCATAAAAGTGCTTATGGTTGCTTGTTCTGTTCCAGCTTTGGTTCTCAGATCAAAAACCTGGTCAGTAATTTTCCAAGTTTTAACCTTCTTACTCAATAAAACATGTTTAAAGGAGAAAAATCTGGCTTTAATCCATATTTAAGTGGTAACTTTGGGGCTTTTGCTTACCTAAATACATTGCAATGCTGGAGGATGAAACAGGATAAAGCCTTATCGACAGTCTTGCAATGAGAGCTGCTGTTTGCACGTCCCAGGTGGGGTGGCAGCCACTAAGACAAAAAAATGAGAGTCTCTTCATAAAATAACTATACAACGCAGGAACAGCTGTGCAAAACTGCCTGCTGGTGTTTTCTGGGGAGGTAGTGCCGCCTTCTCTGGTGTGAAAGCACGTGACAGCTGAACTGCGTATTAAGGAAGAGTACACCAAATCAATAGTACTTTGATAACCATAGTTAGTTATATAGTACACTAGCACTTTGGTAACCATGAAAGTATAGTTATCACCCCGCTTGTGACTCTGGATGCACTTCTAAGGTGCAAAAAAAAGAGTTCTCTTATGAAGGCTCAGGCCTGATATGTCACCTTTAGATATTTCACTCCTATAAATGCTCATATTTAGCTGTGAAATGCCATATGCAAAATTTCTGGTAAGATTTTTATATGATTTTCCTACTCACATGTATGACAGTATATATTCTTTCAGTGCAAGTCTCTTCAAGACATTGCTGATCTTATAACCCAGCCAAGGTTAATTGTGATGTGACTTCGGCTAGATACCTGAGCAGCAGGATGCTGATATCAGCTAGGGATTATTAAGATTGTTTGCCATTGTTGTTGCTACTTCTCTGGTGAATCTGGCGCCTGTAGCAATTCTGCTGGCATCATGGCTGCTACTCTTGCTCATTTATCTTTTCACTGAGCAAAAGAATTTTCGTCTTTTATCCTTTATCAGCCAATGTCTAGTATGTCTGAGGTATTTCCAGCAAGACTCTGACCTTCCCAATATCATTATAGCTCTCCTAAGAGGATATGGTTATTCTTGCTTGTAGCTCTTTGGGTGGGCACGTCTGGGTGCAGATCAAGCAGATGAACAAGCTGCTTCCCTTCTTTATCTTCTTTCACCTTAAATGGTAATGCACACTTGAATGGAAGTCCCACTGTGCACAGCACTGACATCGATAGCACTAGAGCAGCTGTCTCAGTCCTCTTGACAGACTTTTGGTGGTGGCTCATGACAAACATGAAGCAAACAACTGTACCCCAGTGGTGCAATGCACCTCCACCTCTGCAACAATACCCTTCTTAGCCAAGTAACTCGTGGCCTGATTCCAGCCAAGTTCAGTTATGTCTATCACAAATAAATGTTTTGTAGTGAGATAAAATATTTAAATCACAAGTATCAAATTAGAAAGTAGTTTGAGTGGCTTGTTGTTCGCTCTTTTCACATGGTGATGGCAAGCCCTGGACGGGTTCCCAAGCAGACATGTGGCCTCCTCCATGGTTACTCCCACCCGTGTTTTATAGCAGTTGGGTAGCATGCTCGAAAATCAGACCATGCAAGAAAGACGTGAGGGCCATGTTAAATTTCTAAAGCCAGGTCTTCTCTGTGACATTGGTCAAATATTTCTAATTTCCCTTCTCTCTGTCTCCAGAGTGAGTTTGTGTTGCAGGGTCCTCAGAGCTTGGAATTGATCTCACACAACAGGGCCATGCCACAAGCACAGAAATAGTAAAAGCAGAAGCCAACATCACATCTGTTGCAAGCTATCCCAGACAAATTAATTTCTGAGGCAATTCCATTGACTTTGATAGACTCATTCTGTAAATTTAGACATGACAATGAGAAGCCAGAAAGAAAAGGGCATGATTTCTGCCATTTCCACACTGATTTATTGAGAAGAGTTTTGGGAAGGGGCAAGATTGATGGAGGGTAAAGCAGAGAAGCTTCTTCTCTGACACAACACATACATATTTTGCCTCACTACAAAGCCAACAATATTTGTTTTTTCTAACAGAAAAATACAAACATATCTTAGTCAAGCATTCAGAAGTATCCGATGCAAGGAGCCCTCCTGTTTCATGATGCTCCTGTTTCTCTGCTCATACCAGGACCAAGCCAGCAAGTCCTTCCTGACACAGGCATCGTGGGACTCTTCGGAGCTCCATCCAGTCAGTGGAGGTCCTTACTGTAGGCACTTGGCAGATGGGGATCTGAGAGACAAGTAAAACCTAAAAGCTGGACTCTGCCTGAGGGAACACAAACAGACCCCACTTCTTAGGCAATTAGCAACACAGGTACTGCAGCCCATGGCAGATTTTCACCCATCGAAATCCAAAAAGAAAAGTGCAGATGAACAGTATAGCCTAGCTCATTTTATCAATACTTTTTCTGAAGAGCAATGAGATAATTTCAAAAGATGTAGGAAAAGGTGCCAGGATGCTGAGAGCCAAGCACCTTCTAGTCAGTCAGGTCCTTCAGTGCTCCTCACCATGGTCCCACAAGAAGCTGTGTCTTCCCATATGCTGGGAGCTGGTGTGGGGAGACACCACGAACCAGCATCTGTGTGAGCTGGCAGCACATATTGCAGGGTTGCTGGGATGAGGCAGGAAGCAAATTCCCCTTCCAGCCTTACTTGGATCCTCTGCTGCTTCATGCAGATAAGATGGGGCCTTAGTTGTCACTTGGAAGATTATTGTGTTTGGCTATTAAAAGAACAGAGTTAGCAAATACGAAGAAGCAACAAGGAGACTATGGATTATGGTTCAACAATGTCACCTCGTCTGGGGATTATCAGCGCATGCAGCATGCAGCTGGCACAGAGGGATTTACGAGGATGCTGCCTCTAAGAAGATGATGTAGTGGGGAAACATTATTATCCTTAATTCTTTAGGAACCAAAGAAGAGATTTACAAGGCGGTTAGAGGAGGTTCGTGGTCACATGTCACACAGTTGATGCAAATAGGAATCAAATGCTATAATTGAAAACAGAGAAACGAGAAAGACCACAGTTTGATGCTGAAGAGCCAAGGGCATATAAGGTTGTGGGAAGAAAGGACCAAGGAAGAACATTTGATGAACTACATGGGCCACAGGAAGCCTGGAGTATAGGAGGCAAAAATAGAGTGGAAGAAAAGTGTATGATTAGATGGATCTGTGGAAGCAGGGAAATGATTTGGCAATATCTCTAGGAGATAGTCAGCAGCAAGTAAAACTTCCATAATAGGGATAAAAAGCAAAAAGCAATATAACTGCTTTATTTCCATTCCCCTTAAAAGTCGCTCCCTTCTGCTAGTAATTCTAAACATGGATTGCATAAAGCAGCAGTTTCTGATTTCCAGAAAGTGCTAGGTTCCCAAATGATTTGGATATTGCCTTAATCTGTTATGCTCGAAATTCAGTATCAAGCAGCAATCTAAGGAATGCAAGCAACCAAAAGAAAGCCATAAAGGGATAGCTGTGATGAGAGAAAACTTTAAGTAGACTGTTTCTGCCCTGTGTTAGAATCCAAGACACTGTGTATGAGCTTTACACTATTATGAAATCCAGATTGTGATTATCACACGACCAGAGAGTGTGTTAAGAAGCAAGTGCCACAAATTGGATCAAGATGATCTTGAATTTCAACTCTTACTGGGACTTCTTTCTTCACTGCATTTCATAAAGCCAAAATACTCAGCCTTCTCATCTGCCATACCAGTGAAGAGAATGATGGTTGTGACCAGCTTCACTGAATTGCTGCCAGTTTGTATCGGAAGAACATAAAAAAGGGTGTCAAGGGACAGAAGATGTGAAGAACGAATCATGATCCTGATTTTAAGAGATAGAATGCAGCAATTGCTGAGCACTGAAACTAGCTTTCATGTCTAGGCAAAAGGAAAGGTAAGTATTAAAGAGGAATACCATTAACAAGGTAACAGATAAGGAACTAGGTGAAATTAATCTCTGTGCTGAGAGACCACAGTTCAATAGATATATGAGCATTTCACTGGCTCTCTGGTGGTACTCCACACTAGCCACAAGGTAGAAACACTGGAGGGGTTTACGAAAGAGCAATGGTGTTAAGACTAATATGTAGCTGGAAAGTAATATATAAACAGAAACTAACACAACAGATGCAGTATGTCTCGGTTAGAGAAAAATCCTTGTGATGCCACATCTCACGCAGTCCTACTGTTACATGAGTTTAAGCAAAATGTGCTCAAAAGCCAGTGAGCCATACAGACAATAATAGCTTTCCAGTATTTTTTACACGCGTTGGATTAATATGAGTGAAAAGACATGTAGGCCTGGAAGAGTTTGCTAGATGAGTCACAGCAGCTCTGAAGAACCTAAAACCTTGCAATGTTCTAGAACAAATGAAGCAAAACAGTTTAGAAATCTCTGCATTTATCAGATGGGTCAGTGGAACGCAGGCACTTATAATGTACTAAGAAGAAAGTTTTTGGAAGTGAGCTTGTATTTTTGGTATGCTGGTTGTAATGCGATTGTCTTACAAAACACCATTAAATTACAGAGTGGGGTTTTTTTATGAAAGTCTTGCAAAATAAAAGGCATGTAACATAGAGATATGAACATAAGACTATTCTGTAGGAATATTTCTTGGAGTCTGGTGAGTAAAGACAATTATCTGAAGTTCCCTAAATGTGGATATAAAATAGAAATAGTGGGATAAACCTGAGAAGACAAAAATTTAGGATGAGCAGAAGCAAAGTTGATTTGTCACACAGATGGAAGACAAAATTTCTGTTCTTCCATAAAAGAAACCTCATAGGTTTTAAGAGTAGGGAAAACTATTGTGATCACATGCCAAAACATTGTAACCTATCATTTCTTCATCAAAATCATAGCTTTTGAGGTATAGCCTGTAGGCTAAAAAAATGCAATCTTGGTCTGAACGTTTCTAGTCATACAGAGTCCATCAGGCCCTGAAAAATTGTCCCAGTGGTTAATTTCCTTTGGTGTAAAATCATAGAATCACAGAATTGTTTTGGTTGGAAAAGACCTTTAAGATCATCAAGTCCAACCGTTAACCTAGCACTGCCAAGTCCAACCACTAAACCATGTCCCTAAGCACCACATCTACATGTCTTTTAAATACCTCCAGGGATGGTGACTCAACCACTTCCCTGGGCAGCCTGTTCCAATGACTGACAACCCTTTCAGTGAAGAAATTTTTCCTAATATTCAATCTGAACCTCCCCTGGCACAACTTGAGGTCATTTCCTCTGGTCCTATCGCTTGTTACTTGGGAGAAGAGACCAGCCCCTGCCTGGCTCCTTTCAAGTAGGTGTAGAGAGCAATAAGGTCTCCCCTGAGCATTATTTTCTCCAGACTAGACAACCCCAGTTCCCTCAGCCGCTCCTCATAAGACTTCACCAGTTTGTTGCCCTTCTCTGGACACGCTCCAGCACCTCAATGTCTTTCTTGTAGTGAGCGGCCCAAAACTGAACACAGAACTCGAGGTGTGGCCTCGCCATTGCCAAGTACAGGGAGACAATCACTGCCCTACTCCTGCTGGCCGCACTGTTTCTGATACAAGCCAGGATGCTGTTGGCCTTCTTGGCCACCTGGGCACACTGCTGGCTCATATTCAGCCAGCTGTTGACCAACAGCCCCAGGTCCTTTTCCACCGGGCAGCTTTCCAGCCACTCTTCCCCAAGCCTGTAGCATTACACAGGGTTGTTGTGACCCAAGTGCAGCACCCAGCACTGAGCCTTGTTGAACCTCATACAGTTGTCCTCGGCTCATTGATCCAGCCTGTCCAGATTTCTCTGTAGATCCTTCCTACCCTCCAGCAGATCAGCACTCCTGCACAGCTTGGTGTCATCTGCAAACTTACTGAGGGTGCACTGAATCCCCTCATCCAGATGATTGATAAAGAATTGCACCTTTATTCTGGTATGAAGTGGTTTGACTGCACCTTCCAGACATGAGATCTTGTTATGTCATCTCCATCTGCTCTATACATTGCCTGCTGTTGAAAACAACATGAACATTGCGTTCCTACCAGTGTAAGGAATCCAGTTTTGTAGTCTAATCTTGAAACATAATCTAGTAAGGACTCAACAGTGCCATAGAGATACTGCATACATGGTAGACATCTACCTTTTATCAGGTGAATCCCACTCAAAATGCCAGTTAGCATCTTCCTAAAGCTGTTCCCCAAACTGATGTCACCTTCCTATTCTTTCTCTAACACACATTTGCAATTTCATCCTCCCATGTTAACAACAGCTGCACACTAGGAATTCATATTCTATGGATTATCTACTGTGATCTCATTGTTTTTGCTTTCGGGGATGCAACCCCTCATCTTGCAAATGTGAATACATTCTTTGTTCCTAGATGCATAATCTAGCACTTAACTGTGATGAAGCACATGTTGACAAAATAAGCCTGCCTGATGATGTGCTTGGGCTGCATTTTCATTATTTTTATCTGCCAAACCTTGCATTATCTTAGAATTTTACTACTATTGATTTCATTTTTGCTCCAGAACATGAGGAAAGGTGTCGAATAGCACAGAAGAATTTTTTTCTTTTTTGGCCTGATTATTTATGTCTTCCCAGAAGGAAGAGTGCACATTTAAAAATGAGTATTTCATTATTACATTTAATAAAGGCTATGGTGTTGTAATATAGTACAAATACATGTATGTATCAAAATACTGTGCAGGAGTAAATTAAACTACCATTATCTGAATATAGTATACCAGCACGGTGTAAACTTGGAGATTATTTTTTTAAAAAATTGAGGTTTATCTAAAATGACTATTTTCCATGATATCATGGAAATAATTATTGCACCATTTAAAAAGTCATTTTATGGGATAATATTTACTGATTTCCGCCCCCCCCCCCCCCAGATAAATATTTGATCTAGGGTGTTAAAACATCTGTTGCCATCATATTTAACATTAAGATTTTAGAAGATAAAGTTGTTGGAACTTTTGTTCTTAAATCTTTTATTTACTAAAATGTGTTCTTTTCTTCCCTGCATGTTTGCAATTTAAAAATCAAAAGGAACTCCTGGATGTTTTCCTTTCTTCATTTCCCCACACCTTGATTTTTTTCTTCTCCTTTTTATCTATTATTTCCCTTTTTCCCAGAGGAAAAATAAAACGAGGTTTTAGAGTGGAAAGTAAAGAACTTGAAAATTATGAAAACTACAAACAGTTATCGCTTCTTTATCCCAGGGAATAAAAAGATTCCTACATTTGGACCAATGACATAATTTTTGACAATTCCTATTCAAATGAATTTATGAGAAATAACTGTCTAACTTTGCTGACTTTTGGTTAAACTTGAATTGAAACTAGAATTGAAAACTTGAAGGTACTTGAATGTGTCCAGAGGAGGGCAACAGAGCTGGTGAAAGGGCTGGAAGGAATGTCCTGTAAGGAGCAACTAAGAACTCTAGATTTATCTACTTTGGAGGAAAGGAGGCTGAGGGGTGACCTCAGGGCTCTCTGCAGCTTCCTGAGGAGGGAAGTGGAGAGGGAGGTGCTGAGCTTTCTCCCTGGGATCCGCTGACAGGACACATGGGAATGGTTCAAAGCTGCACCAGGGGTGGTTCAGACTGGACATGAGGAAGCGTTTCTTTACCTAGAGGGTGGTCAAACACTGGAACAGGCTTCCTAGAGAGGAGGGGAATGCCCCAAGCCTCACAGTGATTCAGCGGCATTTGGACAATGCCCGTAACAACATGCTTTAACTTCTGGTCAGCCCTGAAGTGGTCAGGCAGTTGGACTTGATGATCATTATAGGTCCCTTCCAACTGGAATTATTCTATTCTATTCTATTCTATTCTATTCTATTCTATTCTATTCTATTCTATTCTATTCTATTCTATTCTATTTCTCTGAGGACTCTGAAATGTAAACTCCAAATTTTTGGAAGATTCACAAAATGATAAAGGAATATTTTTAATTTTTACTTGTCCCCTCCAGGAATCTAGATGAGTGGATAAAGCTCATGTAACTCTCAGTAGCTTTGTACTAATCCAGATAATGACAAGGATCAGTTTGGATTTTCTGACTACAGACGTTATTCAAGGGCTACAAAATCTAACTAAGGTCTCCAAGAGACTTGAGCAATTTCCTTGTGATGATGCTCCATGATGCCTTTGGCAACCAAGTTTTAAGTTGGCTATGACAATTTAGGTTCCAGCTACATTTCTAGATTACAGTGACAGTTTGTCTACTATTCTGTGAACTTTCTTTTCTTTTTAAAGATGTCTGAGAGAGAAATTGATATTTCTCTATACATTGTTGAATACCAAAACTTGTGTATAAGCTGGGTGCTATGGCTTTGATCAGATTTCTCTTTCCCTAAACTGTAAATTCTTCAGGCTAGCAGTTTTGTTTTGTTTTGGTTTGGTTTGGTTTGGTTTTTGTTCTTGATGAATTTGATATTCTGACAAGTATTTGGGTTTGGCTTTTCAAAGAGTTTTCAGGGAATTTGAGTTCCAAGTGTCATTAAAAGGGAATCAAGCACGGCCAAACCAATAGAGAGTGGCTTTATATCACAGATCTGGAAACAGATAGGACCTCATCAGTCTTATGGAGGAGACAATTACAAAATCATGAATGATACGGGGAAGATCTCTAGAGAAGACCTGTACACTGTCTCTTCCAATACAAGAACTAAGGTCATCAGTGAAACTAACTGGTGATACAGTTATGACAATCTCAAAGAGGTAACTCTTTCCACAGCATGGAGTTCAGCTGAACTTGTGGATGCTCATGTTTACAAGGCAAAAAAGCAAATTGACAAAATCCTAGAAGAAAAGTGTATTGAGAGCTGCTAAGTGCAGAGACATTTATATGTGGCTCCCTGAACCAGAGAGATAGTCTAGGAACTGCGCTCTTGCCCTGTCCTGCTGTTCTTTTTAAGGTATCTGTTACCAAGCGTTGCCAGAGATAGTGTACTCAATTAGACGAAACATTGACCTGACCTGGCAAAGTCATTCTTAGATTCTTTGTGCAAGTGAGATGAGAAATCACCCTCAACTTTAGAATAGATGCCCAAATTTTACACAATTAAAGTTAGTTGAAATGATACTTGTCTATGGAGCTTCATATCTAAGAAATCCTAAGATGAAGACTTTGCAGTCACAAGAATTTGGATTCAACGACCTAAAGCTTCTTTTGAATTTCATCATTACTCAATATACCAAACTCAACAGAGGGGTATTAGGCTAAAATTTATCATCCTGAAATATGTCATCTTTGTTCTGTCACGTAAAGTTTTGTCACATCTCATCCTCTCCATGAGAAACAAAAATCATACCTAACAACTTCATCTTAAATTTGTTGACAAGAGACCTCCATTATGACCTGTGTACTCCATTTGCCTATCCAAGTTATCAGTGGGTCAGTGACAGATTTATGCACAGTTAAGGAAAAAGCCATGGAAGAACCTGATATGTAGGTAAAAAAAAAAACCTTTCCATTTTTCATCAGTTTTTGTGATACTTTCACTATTCCATACTAATGCCAGGTCAAACAATCCTCCTTAAGAGTTAAAACTCTTGCAACGTGTTCCCATAAAAGCTAATAGGTGGGACGTGTGTCACTGACTAATGAAACTAAAGGTATCCCCATCTTTTAAAATAAACATTGAATAAATTCCATGGAATAGCTAAATCAAAAAGTTCCATAAGGAATGTGTTGTTTGATGTGTGTTTTGCAATACAGTGTCAGGTCCTAGGGAAGTGGTATGCAAACATGACAGGGTTGGGTAAAAGAGGTCACAAAAGACAAACAAAGGTCTCCTGCAGCACTGACAATGTTCTTGCAATTTAAAAGCTGACAAAGTATGTTTTCCAAGTTGCAAACAAAACTCCCGAGTGGATAACATTTAATAATTTTATTGCTGTGAAAGCTGAATCATGACTATTTACCACATATATAATTTTTTACTTTTTCTTTTACACTATATGTAAGGAAAATGGATTGACATTTTTGCCTTATTTTACCCAATGGTCTATGTTTATGTATGCATTTGGGTTTGTTTGTCTCTCCTTGACCACCAATTATTTTCATACCTCCTGACCGATTTCAAAAATTGTGGCAGAGCAGGGATTTCAATCATAATAAATTTCTACTTTTTTTTTTTAAATAGTCCGTAAAGAGATTCTATTACTTTCCCCTCAGGGAAAGAATACGTATATTAGAGGTCAAAATCCACGTAAGAGAGATCTTTTGAGATTTGCTTCATTAACTGCCTTGTTCAGAGCCTGACTTCAAATAACCTAAGAAAGAGGTAGAACATCTGTATCTATGATTAGCAAAGCCTTCTCTCCCTCAATATCCTACCAAGGTTATTCATTTAAAAGCAGGCTAACTGCATGATAAAGTTCTTACTGTTTCTCGGCTCTGATGGGAGAGACACTGAAAGCCCACCTAAAGGACTACAAAGGGCACTGAGCTGTACTTTTGCAGAAAGCCAAAGACTAGATGAGTCCAGCAGCTCTCACTCCTAAAAGTGGTGCCTTGAAGTCACTGGAAGTGCGATGGGAGGGATATTTACACTGGATTTTTGTCTAATATATTCAGCTCTTGCATAGCCCCAACATTGCAGTTCCTGGTAATGTTTTCGGTAGCGTAGTTAACATCTCTCCTCTGGGGTCATCTTCTCTTTCAGCTGCTCCCACGAGAAGACTGTGCATTAGAAGCGTTTTGGTTTTGCTCTTTGCGCAGCTTCTTTTGGTGCGGTATCTACTCTAAGCACAAACAGGCTTTTTGTTCCCAGGGCTCCCAGTCTCGTTTCAGAAGGTTTAAATTGCCTTAACCAAATACTTTGCATTAAACTGTTTTGAGTTACTGTAGTAGGACAAAAGGTTTCGTTGCTCTGCACTCAGTATGCACAGCCCCTCTCTGCCTTCAGCTTCTGCAACATTGTGTCCTCCCTGGACGAGAATAATTTCTCAACAGTAATAGTAAAAATATCAGCTAGGAACTTAAAGAAACAGAGAAAATTTCACCCTCTAGGGTCTCACTGGGTACACAGTACTCTGCCATTTGGTCCTCTTTACAAAGCAATGCAAGTGCTCCCTCTAGTAGATTATACCTGCGGTTTCTGTATTTATGTAAAGTTTGCAAAATGATATTGGTTTCATGGCTGTGCTAGCAAAATAGTTTTCTTTGTATGCAGGATAGCAACAGCAATGGAGTTTATAACACCAGGAAAAGCTACAGCATTTAAAATTTCTGTGGCAAATTTGCATTTGAATATGGTTTGAGATGTATGGGTTGGGCAGGTCTAAGTGTCATATCAGGGTGTAAAGAAATGCTTTTCTTCCATAGACTTTAAGAATATTGAGTATGAGCAAAAAATTCCCTACTGCCGAAATACGACAGATTTCTGCAGAAAAATGCAATGACAACATGCCGAGACACAGCTACCTAGTCTCAGGGAACGCAGAATTATGTTAGAGACTACTGAGCCACATCATAATGTGGCTATTGCGTTCACCAGTGAAATACAGTCACGTCTGGGTGAAAACCAGCAGCTGCTTAACAGAGCACCACCTGCACAGTGCTTTGAGCCAGGCAGCGCTCCCCAATACTGTATCCAACCTGTGCGGCAGGGGGAATTTGAAGAAGATAGAAATGCAATTATCCACGTTGAAATTCAGCCAAGACAGTGAGGATAGTATACCCACTCTTGCAGAACAAAAATTAAAGAGCATCTTTAGTGATCCAAAGCGGCAAAGGCCTGAGGTTTTCATCGTATTCAGTTGGTGGTACCACTTACAGCCCTGTGCCTACATCTATTGCTGGTGCAGCTCTCACTACCACTTTGAGCATCCAAAATAGCATCCTCATCTTGCAGTCAGACAAGTGTGGATGAAACATGACCTGCTTCACCACATCCAGCAGGACTAACACATGGCAAGTCACAGCTACACCTTTGTCACACAATATACCTTTGTCTTGAAGGCCAGTAGCATGAAGTTATGCCAATGACATGTGAGATACCTGTTGAGTAACACAGGCTGCTGCTATCATTTGTTATGACTCGTGGAGCAGTGAGCCTGGAGCCACTGTGGCTTCAGCATGTTGTATGTTACTGCAGGCAGTTATCTCACCAGAGAGGAGAAGTCACTTCACGGGAAAGAAATGGAGTGAAAAAAAAAGGACCGGATAAAACTGAATTGTTAAAACCTCAGCTGGCTAGTGGTTGCACAAAGAGGATGTATAAATGACATAATCTTGAGTAAGGTCATTTTAGTTGGTTTTGTATTTGCAAAAGACTCTTCAGGCTTTTAATTCTATGCAAAGTTTTTGACATTGCAGATGAATATAGCAGATAAATATTGATTTAGAACATTTGGGCAAATGGTCTATTGAGTTTTGTATCCCGTTCCTAATTCTTCAGGGGAAAATTATCAGACTGAAAGAGGGCAGCTATGGGAAAATGTCTTCACAATTCAAATTTCTTTGTGCCCATTTTTGAACTGGGCTTTTGAACATGGTCATTAATTTTCATACTTCTGCCTTACTGTTATGTTTAGTGTTGCAATATTATTCAGAATAATGAACATGTTTTAGCTAGCTGTGTAAAAATCCAACTCTTTCTGGATCAGGCTGATTTTTTAGCCACAACCATATCTTGTGAGTTCCAGGGGCTATTTGCAGGTAAAATGTATTCCAGAAGGTAAATACATTTGCTGCCTTTCATTTTTGCTTAAAAACTACAGGCACAACTTTAGATTTCCCTACAGATGAACAAGGTACCTAGGGAGAGACAGCGTGCTTGACAGAGCATGGGATCATTCACTCTATGCTTTCGCAGGTAGCAGAGCCCACCTTTTCTGCCCAGCAGAAAAGAAAGGACAATGCAAGATTGCATTTTTCCACCACACACAAAAGAGCAGAGGACACGCTGTTCTGAAGCTCAGCCTATCGCACAGCTGCTCTTTCCTGCAGATCCACAGTGCTCCAGCAGAGAACAGAAGCCACCATCAATCTTCCCATATGGATGGAGCTCACAGGAAAGTGTGAACTACAGTAAAATGTCTGGGAAAAAAAAAGATTTGGTAGGAAATTATATCCCAGCTGAAGTAAGCACAGCCCTACATATAAAATATCCTAAAAGTATTTGCAAATACATAGACACTGTGAAAAATTACACTCCACAGTCAGGCCAGACAGAGTCTGAAGTTATAGGCATAAGCTGCAGCAGTGAAAATATTAAGAAATATCTTTATAAATGTATGGCTGCTTAAGCACCGGAACAAGCTGTCGAGGCAGGTTATGGAATTGCTAGCAATAGTGCTATTCAAGGCTGGATTTGACATTGCCCTATTAGGGATGATATACGTGGAGCTAAATCATTCTGCCATGATGCAGCTCCTTTCCAGCCCAAATGAGCCAAATGTAAATGTGATGTGCATCGATACATACTCAGTACAAGGAATGAAACTCCTGCTAAATGAGATCAACACGCAGAAAAGGTGCATCCTTAAAGAACCTTAAATAACCCAGTCATAGGAATGAGCGTTGCCATGAAAGGGTAGAAAAATGAAAGCAAGAGGTGTTCAGACAAATGCGTGAGGCATCTGAAGAGCAAACATCCTTTACTATCTGAACAGAATTTGTGTATTGATTAAGAGTACTAAACATACATTTTTAAGTGCAAAAGAAAACCATTCCTTTTAGCTTTTGACTTTTTAGCTCAAAACATGCTCTCTTTTCTTATCAAACCACTTTTTTTCACAGGATTGTAGCAATGTTTGCAGCAAATTAGAAGCAGCTCAAATGACAGCTCCCAGTCTGTTAGCTACAGACGGAGGGCTGAGGAAGCTGTGTTAATAACAATAATAATATAAAATAAGGACAAGAGTATTTGGAGACTTCACTTTGGACAAATGGGTTAAATGAAGTCCCACTAGAGTCAGAAGGAGGAAGAGTTTAGCTGACTGTTCTCAAGCAACAGCCAATGTCTTTTATATTTGCTCTGTCATTACGGAAGATCTGGTAGGGATGGTCTGTGCTGGGGCAATGGTCCAAGGATGAATGCTTCAGCCTGATGTGAGCCTCAGAATCACTGACCAGCAGACCTGCAGACCCACCTCCTAGGGTGGAGCAATTGCCCTAAGAGATTTGGATATTTGCATTTGTAAGAGACCTTGTGGTAATTCTCTACAGGAAAAGAAGAGCTACAATTCAACCTGCAAGGGATTCAAGTCAGTTTATGTATATATGCTGTATATGCATACATGTATATATATCTTAGAGTTTACATATATAACCTTAGGTGTTAAAGTCTAAGCAGTCACCCTAGCTGTTTCAGAGATGGATAGCACCTTCCAGAGATTAATGCAGCTCATCCCAAATATGTACTAAGTGATGGTCCAAACGACTTTGGAGTTGCCTGTTTGTTTCTATTGACTAAAAAGGAAATTGAAATTGTGTCACTTCAGTTAAGGGAGGAACATTTGGCACAGCTGAAATTATGTGTTACAAACCCTATTGTTGGGACTGAGGCTGGCTGTGCTTTTCCTGTAACCCTTTCTGCCAAGTGTGAGAAGGTCCAAAGGGCCCTTACGGAGATATTCTCATCTCACCCATGTTTGAGGATATAAGGCACCACCTCAGTCCTGTTGCCTCTCCCTAACCATGACAGCTCCAGGACATAGCTGCAGGGCCAGACTGCATGCTACAAGTGTAGCAGAGCATCCCAGACAGACTCTGGTCTTCTACTCAAAATCCAGGAAAGATTTCCAACCAAAACCAACCTTCTGCAACTGGGAATAGACTTGCTAGGAAGTAAACCAAGCTATGCGGAAACCATCCTTACAAATATAGAGTACATCTAAACCCATTCATATGAATTATCTATGCTATCTGTCCATCCAAACAGGTAATTTTAAACATTTTTATATCTTTCGGGGTTTTTTCTCCTGCTGCCCTGTGGGTTTTTTTATTCCCATTTCCTACTGTAAAAGTCAAGAAAGGACATTTTCTAGTTAAGGATAAGGTATTTCCAAATCCTTAACGATCTTCTAAGCGGGTAGACCCATGAACTGCTGTAACATATAAAAGGATAGATTCACTGTATTTCTAAAGCACGGAGTGGTTGGGGTTTATGTCAAGTAGGTCTCTTTGTTCTAAGGGGTGATTCTCTTGCTCCTTGTACGGATAGGAGATGATCGTATTGCATGAGATTCATATGGGATTTGCTTTACTGCTGCATCAAAAAGACAAAACCAAAGTCAGGGTCAATACCAAAGTCAGGGTCAATCTCGAAATATTTCAAAGTTGCAGTTGTAATCAGAAGGTCCATTGCTTGAAGCAAAGGTTAGAAATATTCTGATACTTCACACAAAGGTAAACTAGCAATCATATGCACTTTAGCAATCATATTTGTCTCCTGAGGTTTTAAAAAAATAATTTCCTCATCTGCACTAGGACTTTGTTCTGTAATTTCCCACAACTTTATCATTAATGGTAATACTGTGACATCTCAAATTTACTTAAAGGTGATCACCAGCCATTATTTTAACAACTGCCATCTGAAAGAGGTTAGATGGCTTCTGTCTGAAATGCTAATAACTGCCTGGAGTCTCGTCTGCTTTTGTCTTCCTTCGTCTTTCCATTTCAGTAACTCAGGGGAAGGAATAACTGGGAATTTTAACAGAAAAGTCTGCTCTGTAAGTACAATCTCTGCCATCCATCTTGCACTCTTACATCAAGCATGGGGTTACTGCTGGAAACGGGTAGCTTATTGCTTCCTAAAGTTTTTGTATTTCTACTACACCGCTACTAACAGTATTGTTATTGGTAGTACTAGTAATAATATTGCAACATGTTGTAGGGCATCCATGGAGCTTAGTGTTCTCTAAAGACTCAATGAGAAATAGCCATTCCCATGATCTTATGGTCTTCATAGGCTGGACTTACTGCCCTTACAAAGGGCAGTAAATATTTCCCACATCCACTCACTGTGAATCCAGCCTCCTAAGAAACACATACACTTATAATATAAAAAGCATAATTACACTCTAATTACACTGTAGTTACATTTTTAACCTAAGATTTCCACTAATCTATATAACAAGGCACTTCATGGACTGGCCAAAAATAATTACAGTATAAAATGACATAATGAATATACCTGCATTTAAAAATATACAGTCATATCCTCATCTGAGTTAAATCATTATCTCTCTGATGATATCAGTCTGGTTCCTGTGCATTAAAAAGCAAATCATGGGAGCAATAATATCTCAATTATGTAGTTAACCTTCTGGTTATATTAATTAGTCATGATTAGGCATGGGAAACCATAATTATGTCACGTACATAACATCCCTTTGAAATTGCATTGTGAATCCAAACACAAAAGGCAGATGTGAACATCTAACCAGGTCCATTTCTGACATCTAGAATAAATCTGAAACTCAATGATTTGACCCTCTATCTCCTATCTGAAACACATCCAGTGGTGATAGCTCTGCTGGTGTCAAACTTGCAGAAGAAACTGCAGTTTGTGTTTGTCCCAGAAGAGAAATGCAAGGTAGAACTGTCCCATATTCTGATTTCACACGGTGGTTACTAAACCTGACTTAAAAAAACCAAACCAAAACAAAACCAAAAACAAAGCCACAAACAAAACATCTAGGTCTAGTTTAGTTCCTAAAGGAGGAAGCCATGAAACTAAAAAAGCACCTTTTCTTGAACTCACCACATTTAGCCATTTGTCTGGGGTATGAACAGCTAAAAATTAGCACCTCTTTCTCCTGTTTGCAGGAGATCCTGGCAGCCAGAGTGCTATTTGCACAGGACCTTTCTGAAGAGTTGCTCCTCACTGACTCCAAAAATACCATGGTAGACACTGTACTGGGGAAACTGGTTTTCCTGAGGCAGCTGTCAGAGAAGACTGTGGTGTTGGGAAGAGGGAATAAGAGCAAGCAGGATTTTCCACCACTGTCCTCATGCTTAACTCAAGACCGAAGTTTCTCACCTTCAAGGCTAAAGAAGAGAAAAGCCAATCTAAGTTAACACTCTTCCCCCAGTATATCAGAGATATGCTTTATCCCAGCAGACTGTTCCCTCACAGAAGGGCTACAGTAAATTATTAATGTGTAGGTCATTCCATCCAAATGTAGAAAAATATTAAACATTTCACTTTTATATAGGTTTCTATCACCTGCTGAACCCCACAGAAGCTCCACATTGGAATAGGAATTACAGACCTAAACATTTGTGTAACTCCAGGGTTATTCATGTCATTCAGATGGCAACATCCTGCCATCTCTGCAGGATAAAGGACAAGCACAGAAGCACATCACAGAATTTCCATTAAAATTAATCCTTTGAAAGGAGAATGTCAGAAGAAACTGCATAATTTTGACCAAACAAATATACTTCAAATGGACACTTTGCAAATGTCAGGTTGAAATGTTCCAAAGTTAGGAGCCAGAATTAAGGTTGCCTGTGTATTCTGTGTAGCATTGCACTTGCAGGCACTTTGTGGCTGTTATTGCTTGGTTTTTATCTTTTTCTTTTCTTTTCTTTTTTTTTTTTTTTTTTTTTTTTTTTTTTTAAATCTAAGTAACTTTACTTTGGAAGGCTGACTTGCAAATCTGGCATTTCTAATTCTGGGAAACCCCACTTTGCACACTTTTTTATTTCTATTCACTCAGTTACTGATTGATGCATTGTTTGCTTTTGCTGGGCTAGCAGCAAGGGACACTGATACAACATGGGCCACACTTATGTATTGCCCCATAGAATTAACAGCCTTGGGGTCTCCAGTGGATCTACTCTAAGGTGTTAGGTCACTTGACGATCAACCAGGTTCAGCAGAAAACCCTACCCTGTGAGGACCCCAGGTCTGTGCCACCCTGGGCATATCATGGACAGAGCAAGGTCTCCTTAGCTGGCACTGTCACTCAAGGGACTAAAGGCATATGGCACTTTGCAGGATGCAACCCAGTATGACTTTGGTAAGACATGCTTCCTGTCTTTTAGTTCATCAAACCGTAAAACTGTTGCTTAATATTTACCAGCAGCAGTTCCCAGGCACTGCAAGCTGTTCTCTAATGATATTTCCAATTCAGTCTGAGATTCCTGAATGAAATTTCTGTAGAAGGGTTACTTAAATGTTTTCTTTTTCAGCCTGAAGTTCGTTCAATATAATGTTATAGAAGCAATCTTTGCAAAGATCTCACTTTGAGAGAGGTTTTTTTTTCTTTCCTTTTCTTTTGCTCTCGGCAGTGGCTGTGACAAGAATGACAGCGCAAAACACAACAGAAAGTTATAAACGTTACTTTCCCTCAGACAGCAAACAAACTCCTGGATTACCACCATCCTGGATGGGAAACTGAGCCTCTCTGCTTTCAGAAACTCCCACCCTTGTCTCCTCCTGGGGCAGCAGGGTATGTATAAATTGAACGCAATGCTACCATCATTTCAGTTGATGCTCCTGGCCTGTATGGATGCTGATGCTTTTGAGGTCAGCCGGAAGATGAGCTTCCCCTACAGACACTGTTTGGGGCTCCTTGGGAGTGACAAATTTGGGACCTGTCAAGCAAAGAGTATGGGCCACCCATATCTACAGCCATCTAAAAAGGGACTCCAGCAGAGGAATAAACAATTGAAGGAAGGTGCTTTTTGTCACTGCAGTGGTTTTTTGCCTTTACTTCAGCTTGCTGCACGAGCAAGGCAGTGCCATTCGGCCACACTCTTTGACATGCACCTCCTGACACCCAACAAAAAGGTTGCCATAATCTGATAACAAGCATGAGCCTCCCCTTCCCCACCGTTGTCCTCTTCTCCATCCTGCCATGCAGATCTCTTTTTGCTAAGCCCACACCCCAAGCTCAGGTCGGGATCCATCCCTGTCATAACATGACATGTTCTCTGCTCCTCCTGCTGGCATTCTTCCCTTCCCCCTCTCAGCACTTTCTTTCCACCAGGTCCTTTCACACTGCAGAGCTGTGCACAGCATCTGAAGAGCTGGCACAGGGCAGACCATGCCAGGGGCCATTGTCACCATTTAACAGCGCAGATGATTGAATTAGAGGCTTTGGCATGGCTTTGTTTATCAGTATTAATGAGGCTGAACCAATCATGCAATTCCTTGGGGTCTTTTGCCTCACTCCTGCCTTTCCTTTCTGGAATCTTGACCATCACTCCATCCCACCCCCTCCCACCTCAGCCAGCTGCTCCAGAGGTGCTGGGTGTGGGACTGATTGTTAGTGACACAGATGCATTATCGGGGGACAGAAAAAATAGGAGGCAGGGCGTTGGGGAATGCATATACCTACAGGATTTTTCTTGAGGGGAAGAGCAAGAAAATGTAAGTTTTTAAGAGGTTGAGGTTTTTAAGAAAAATATAAGACCCTTCTCCAAACCTTGACTCTAGCTTGTGGCTTTGCATATTCAGTTTTCTCTCACCGTAGCATAGGACTTGGGCTTGAGTACTAGAAACATGAATGGGATTTAAGAAATTAAAATGTTCAGTTCACAGGTAAGATTTCTTGCCATCAAAAAGTCAGCATGAAGGTTTTTGGGTCTGGGCTGCCACTGCTGGGATTTTGCATAGAGAGGCATCGCTGGGGTTCAGAGTCGTGGTACAGCGAAACTCTGATAAGCTTGGATGTGGTTGCACCGAACAACGCTGCCTCAGCAAGCTGGTTTGGGCACGTTTCCCTCTCCCTTTCCAAAGTACCTTCCCAGCAAACTCATTACCCGCACAGATGCACTAAAAGTGCTCTTGGAACAGAAATGAGAACAGAAGGAATGAAAACAATTCTTCTGCTAAAAGAGCTGAGGTTTACGTTTGTTCTTCGGCTGCACCTTCCCCTGCCCCAGTGCAACACAAAGGAAATCTCTGCAGCTGATCTGGGACTTCACAAACCGAGGGATTATGCACTATAGATACTGACAGGCCCCTTCGCTTACAGCCTGGCAAACACCACAACAGTAATCTCCTCTCTGAGATAAAGTCCATCAATCTTATTCTTACACCATCCTGTTCCCCTCTGCCCCACAGACAAAGCTGGAAGAGCAACCCTCCTCAGGAAGGACGCTAACATCTTTTCTTCCCTGGCACCCTCCTATTGTAACTTATTCTTTCAGCTGGCATCCCATCAAAAAGTCAGACATATCCATTTTCTGTGCTGAGCTGACTAGTTTTCAATAACAATTTCTCCTTCGTTTTGTAACTGAGATCAATAAAACTGCCCCTCTCTCATATTGGCCGAGATTCCAGCAACGTCATTTGCTCTTTATTGTTGCTACTGCTTTGTTTTGTTTCCTTTTTTCCTTTTTCTTTTTTTTTTTTTTTTTTTTTTTTTGGCAAGGCACAGATCAATTTAACAAGATGAAAACGACTTAGACTTTCATTCAAGGTAAAATCTGCACTTTATAACCCAGGATGTAATTTACAATCCTGTCATTAAGCTCTGTTAATCCTATTATTATGAAGATAAATAATTACCCATAGCGAAGAAAGGGATTCCCAACAGAGTAGAATTATATTTTCCATCAGTAATGAAAAATATCCCTGCCGCAGTGACACTGGAAATACAGATAGTGAGTACTCCCAAGAGTCCCAGGAAAGGTTTGCTACGCAGGCAGTCCTTCATGGAGCTCGAGAGGGTAGCAGTCAGGAGAATCAGCATCAGGCTCACCAAAATCTTGCCCCTGGCCAAGAGACTGGTCTGGTGGAAGTCCTTCCAGAGGCTAAAGGACGCTAGTGAGTAGAGCTGCAGATCTTGGTGATCCAGCTGCATCTTGTGCATCAGTTTACAGAATTCACTCTCCCACTTCTCCCCAATGAGGTCCTGGGTGACAGAGCCATACGTTTGGAGGTAGTAAGTGATTTGGATGGCTCTGGCTGATTTGACTCTCTGGTCCTTGCTGTTTGGTACTTCCATGACCCCTCCGAGCTGGTGACCAATAAAACTGCTCCTTCCGTCCTGGGAGGGAAAGTAAAAAAGATGAGCATGTGGTTATCCTGTGTAAGATGTGATACCTTTTGACTCTACCATCCTTTCACAGACATGCCAAGAGCTCAACTCGAAGGCCACTGCAGCCAACAGCAGCTGTGCCATTCACTTCAGCGGGCTTTGGGACGTATCCCTACTCCCTGCCACCGCTCTGTTCCTCACTCATTATAGACTCATTTGCAATTCTGTGCTGCAGTTCAGGGACTGCCCAGATACTCAATGCGGTCCCAGATGTTCCGGGACTGAAATGCAGCATGCAAGCTCCTCATCCCGGAGAGGATCGCTTTCCCACATTTTAACTGTGACAGACAACAACAAATCTCCAATTACTGAAGTATGAAATTTTTGAGATGAAGATCAATTTCTGGAAGATTTGTGATTTTCTGACACTTTGGAACTGCTTTTAAAAAGTTGGAAATGTACAGAAAAGAAGGTCTGGTCCCTCAGTATACAGATATAAATGTAGATGGATCTGGTTTAATAGCTACTCTGGCTCTAGAACAATATAATTAAAGTCAGACCTTTTGAATTGTTTGTTTGAAATTTCATGGATATCTATCAGTGGCACAGAGATAAGAATCTACCTTACACCTCGATTTAGCCAGTATTTGGGTTTTATATTTCAAGAATATAAACCTTACTCCCATCTCACTTACTTCAGTATATGTTAGGACATAAAAACTCCATGACAATCAGTAAAGGACACATCGGGTGCACTCAGGATCAGGCCACATCTATTTACAAGACCAGGCTACGTTTTTGTAGTTATCTGGTCCTGTTTAGATGGGGTTTTCTTCATTTTTTTGTAAGCAGGTTTTGTGAGAAAGGTCCTTGCATTTTAGCCGCTGGTTATTCTAGTTCTCTAGAGTAACTGTGATGTGCCCCTTCAAGACAGGGGAAGCTTGCATGGATTTAGATCAAACCCAGATGCAAACTGAGGAAGAAGACTCAGTAGATTGGATAAAAATGTCCTAGCACAAGTAATCTCTTTGATCAAAAACTCTAAACCCAGGGATTAAATGTCTATTGCACACCAAAGCCCAACATTTTGCTTTTTTTGTGTAAATGGGATTAAAAGTTTTCAGATTTCTTTCCTCTTGTATTTAATAAAAACATAAAATTATCAAGCCAGTTAACATATAAAACATCTTGCAGCAGTGAGCTCACATGAGATAATACTCTCTGCCTAGATGCACTATGGGAATGACGACTGACAGCCTGAATTTGGGAGATGCTCTGCTCTACGCACACACATGGAAGCAGCCACCTGCAAAAGGCCAGAAGCATTTGGGGGAGACACTTTTAACATCTGCTATGTACAACATTAACCATTTCTAGAACACCTGTGCTGCAAAGAGGTCATTATCTGAAATTGCCAGACCTGCTTGCTGTAATGATTCCTATCCTAAGGAAAAATCAATGAAGCAAGGTACCAGGCTTTATGAAACACAGATGTCTTCCGGGATGTCTGCTCATAGAGCAAATAAATATCAGAAACTGAGAGACAGTGCTGAAAATGTTTTATATACTCACCTTGCCTTGTCTCTGCTATGTAAAGGATGTAATCCTCCCACTGAGAAATTTCTGCCTATGCCTGCTTTCATGGCAGGAGCTCCCACTGTTTTCAGTGTTTGCCTGCCACAGCCCAGGGAACGTGACAAAGTGCTTTTCAGAAGTTCATTTTTTCCCTATTCCCAGTTGCTATTTCCCACTGAAATAACGGCTTCTGGCGAGGTATCCTGGCATAAGCTGACATGAAAGGTGATTTGTAGTCTAATGCCAGCTTCTCAAATCACCTGAAGCCCCATTGCAAATGTCATATAAGCAGAGACAGCTAGCACAGAGGGGCAGCTGGTGCTGTTTGGACTCAAAAAAAAACCTCGTCTCTTGCATTTCATGTTAGAATCCTGTTTTGAGTCATTATTTCTATTATTTCCTAAGGAGGGGTCACACCTAACACTCACACGCTCACAAAAGGTAGATTTCCGAGCTGATAATTAAGGTTTGAGCAATGCAGTCCCTGCTCACATCAGATGCAACTTTGCAGTTAAAAATCCCCTTTGGCGTTGCTTTGAAATTTTAGGGAGAAATGTCATATTTCCTCAGTATATATGCAGTGTTGACATTCAAACGTTTTCAGCCACTGCAGGATACTTTAGCAGCACAGCTCCAAACTCAGACAATGGACTGTAATTCAAGTTTCATTGATTCACTATGCAGCATGCACGGCAAGGTTATGGGAAACTTTGCGATGACCATCTGCCTGCCTCTGCAAAAGGTGCACCGAACGACGGCAACATTTCAAAAAAAGCAACAGAGCAGCACAAATAAATCATGTTCTGCCGTATCTCCCACGAAACAGAAGATAACAGCTATTTGTTACACTGATGTACAGTAGGGCATCCAGCTCATATGTCAGCAAAATAGAGAGCGAGCTTTCAGATGGAATCGAGGAAATCACAGATGCTGAATTGCTTTGAGGTCGTTTTGTCCGTCCCCTTCCTTCCAAAGGCAGATTGTTTCCTATCTACACAAGAGGTTTGCCTTTGTTGCTTTTATAGAATGCAGACATGAACTTGCCACCATGGCATTTGGGAAAACGGGGCCCTTTTCTAATACAGCTCACATGGTGGCTCTGCCGAGTGCTCCAAGTGAGATAAAGGTCCTGTTGCACTAGGCAGGGCTGTCACATCAATGGTTACAATTCTTCAGCAAGGAAGACAGAAGAAAGATGGGAAAAAATATTGCCTTTCATCCCATTTTACAGATGGAGCCTGAAGTGTGGGAAAATGAAGACCCAGCTGCCAGCATGACTTTTGGCATTTCCTAGAGGCCTCCAAGCCAGGGTCCTGACTACCTCTTGGTGTCTTGTGGGCACTTCAGGGGAGTTGTTCACCATACCAAGTTCTCTGTTGTGCTCCAGGACCACCTTGGTGAAAGAAGGAGACACAAATGGCTAAGCTCCTGGGCTAAGCCTAAGGTTTGGGAAATAAAATGAGGCCACAGTGACTTGTACAAACGAGATCCTTCGTTCTGCCTAGTTCCTCAATGAAAAAAGCACCTTCTATTGTAATTAGCACATCCTTTCTGGTATATGCCTACATGATGCTATTTTTAATTTCATAACAGTAGTTTCATGTTTCAGAGTACAGATCCCTTACACATTTTACCTACATCTGTTGCTACTCTCTGATCTTATACACAGAAAAGCAAACTCAAAAAATAGAGTAATAATAATAATACTTATTCGTTGTACACCATTTTACACCAATGTATCTCCAGAGGATCTACAACACAAGATAACTGTCTTTAGCAAGGTCACTAGCATGGCCAGAGCCTGAATTTCAGATTGCCAGGCTATGTCTGTGTGTCTTTCTCTTCCTTTCTTTTTTTTTTTTTTTTTTTTAATGTATAGTGAAAACTTTACAGTGTCTGTTCTCCCAGAGGACAAAAAGGGCCATCGTCCATTCTGATGCCAGCTAATTCTCTCCAGATTTGAGCATCTTTAAAAATGGCATGAAATTTAGATCACTTGCTGGGGCATGTGATATTTGATCTTAAACAGAGGCCAAGCAAAAATCTTTTCTTTGACGGATACTATTAAATTGGGTTTTTTGTACTCTCTTCTCTTTTTCTAGATGCCCCAAAGCCATTTGGTAGATTTAGACTCTGAAAGGGAGGAAGATGAGAACTAAGGACTCTCAGAGGAGTGAGAGATGACAGACATCAACATCATCATCCACCTTTTCCCCCAAGATGATGGATTTTGCCACCTGCATGTATGCAGACCTGGCCTTGCATGTGGTTGAAAATCCAAACTCGTTGTCCGTTCAGCAGTGGAAGTCACTAATGACGAATGGATGGATGCAGAATAAACCTGTATCAGATTTCAGGCTAGAAACTTGTCTGTAAGGGATGCTTGGACTACTAATATCCTAAAAAGATATGTAAATGGCATGGGAATGTTTGGCTTGTTCCAGAGCTAATTGCCTGGGACCTTTTTCGTCTCCTCAGTAGTTTCAGTGTGCTGCTGCAGCCCTGACTCCCATCCCTGGGGCTCCGTGCCTGCTGCCACGGCAGCCCTGGGCAGATCACCTTCTCCTCCCTGCTTTGAATGGCACCAGCCTCCACTGACTTCCCTCCAGGGGAAAAACAGAGGGTTTAAGGTATTTTTGAGATGACATGGCTCCTGCCTTCCCAGCACCCTGCTCAGTGGAGGCTAGGGCTGGTGAGAGGTTTAAAAGTCACTTCAGATCCCTGGCAAGGAGGACAGGAGCCCTTGTACCCTACTGCAAGATAACTCTCCTTCAAGTACATTTGCAGAACATTTGCCAGCAAATTTATCTCTGTTTTTATTTTTCTTTAACTGCTACTTCTTATCAACTGGAGTGATGGATAATTATCAAGCTACATTCTAGAAATGAAATCCTGGTTAAACTCTATTTTATCTTAAAAGCTTAAAAATGTTCAACAGAGGGCAACCAGGAATGTCTGTCGAAATGTATTGTGTGATAAACATCCTAATGAGATCAATGCACTTGTTTCACTCCGTAATAGGGACATTCTTACTCTACCAAACGTAAGTCACAGAAAGTATTACACTACAGTCCACAGAGGTTAGGATGAAGTCAGTTGCTTTAGTTCACCTAAACTTTTCAAGGTAAAATAGAATAAAAGTCCCCTTTCTTTGAGACATTATTTAGCGTTTAACACATTTGATTGCTCCTACCTCCCTCTAGCTCACAGTAAAATTTTGGAGGGATGTTTTTTCTCCCCAGCTGGCTGATTTTTCTGTCCCTGTCCCCTGTATAGTTATCCATGGAGATCCCTATTACACAGCCACCAGTTACCCACAATTCTCAAAGCATCCCTTTCAAACGGTCACACGTAATGCTGATTTACGTCAGCGCAGCAGTTCTCCTGCCCTCAGAGCCGTGTAGGTGCTCTCACACACCTACCAGACTGCTTGCTGTGCTTGTCCCTGTGCAGCTATTTTGTACGGCTCAGCAATGGAGAGAGAGTCCGGGGCAAGTGAGCCCTGAGGGCAACTCATTCCAGGTAAAACTGTGCCTCAGCCGACTGGGAACAGGGACGCAGCAATGGCCATGTGGTCTGTTCACTCAGCAAAAATAAAATGTATGAAAATGACCATGAGAAGCTATCCAGGAAATAATCCTCTAGGTCTCTGCTGCAATAAAGAGCAATTCAGTTACTTCCAGCTCTCTGGCAATGATGAGGTTCAGGTCACCAGCTAGTCAAGCAAATTTGGTTTATAGTCACTCTGCAGAGCCAGGCACATCCAAAGGATGATATGCCCCATCCTAAGGTACAGGTGAAAACCAAACTTGCCCTCTGGAGTTGCCTGTCTCTCTCTGTTTACAGCAGAGGCACAAGATTACTTAAGACTTGATCATAGCTTTTATCAGGTGAAAAAGTTGGGAGGTGTTAACTCACTCTCAGTGGCAGATGCAAACACAAAACTAACTGGTCTGTCTTGTCATCCCTGGCTCATACTGGCCCCTTCACAGGCATGTCCTGCACATTAACAAACACACAGACCTGGAGCCCCCTCCCAGGCAAATCAAGGATCACCAGAGTGATTTTTAAGTGAAGATGTATACCCAGAACATCCAAAAGGCAACCAGAACCTTCTGGCACCTCTTTCTGATGAGTTTGAGTTCGTGCTCCTTTCCTTTACTGCTTTGGGTTTCTAGGTTTTTTATTTGGTAATTTGAAAAAAGACAAGAAAAGGAGAAAAGTATTTCAAGACACTTATATACTCTAGGACTAATAACAGAGAGTAAGAGAAGTGTTCCTATCACAGATCTACTCCTTTCAAATAAATCAAATTATGGAGGAATCCATAAGGGTGCAATAACAGAGTGTGATTGCTACTGGAAACCTCTTTTGTGTGGAGGAGCTTCTGGTACTGGACATGCAGTATTTATAAGTGGTCTTCCCCACTTTGCTCCATCACTATCAGCCCATCAGGTTTTCAGCTGTCAAGAGAGGGCAAGGCCAGAGGGAAAGCAGAAAAGCCTGTCCCTCCATCTTTGCTTCCTCTGCACACCCCCAGGAATGAAAATACAAGATAAGCTCTCTCCCTTCCAGACCAGGTCACTCCACACTAAACTTTCCCTCCTAGACTGTATGTCACCTTTACATCCTTTTCAAACCTCCTGTATTCTTTGTCCTATCTTCAAACTCTTCATCACTCACCTGACTCCTTCACTCTTGAGGTCAGATTCCCATTCAGTCCATCTCAGATCCCATCCCAGCTCTTCTGGGAAAAGAGGGGTAGATTCACTGCCCAATTCACTCCCAGCACAACTTTGTCCCCGGTTGTCCTAAACTGCATCCGTGCACCCAAGGACACAGTGGTGTCCTTGAAGCTGCTGAGTAATACCCATGTGGGCTGTGATCACACACCTTCCCTACATGGGGAAGGGTATTACTGGAAGATGGGGAGTTACAGACAGCACAAAGAGGACTACAAGCACTGGGACGTAATTTTTGGGCAGAGTTGGCCTATTTGCCTTTTCCTTCTTCTCCCTTCCACCAGGAGCAGGATCACAGGCGCAGCAGTGAAATAGCTTTGGCACTGACAGTTCAGGCAGCGGCAGGTGAACCCTGCACCCCAGCCCTGTGAGATGGATCCAAGGGTGAGGAGCCAAGATGGCTTTGGGTGCCCAGTGGCCTGGGGACTGGTGGGATGGCCGGAGAGGAAGCCCTGCAGTGGGTGGCTCAGCAAAACTTTCTGTTGGTGATATCAGTCCTACTTCCACAGGAGATTCATGTCAACAGGACCACTCAAGTCAATGGTAAGCCTAGTTGAGTAAATCTACCAGGTCAGGTCTTAAAATACCACTGTCCTCTTGTTTCCAACAGGCACAGAGCCACAGCTCCATCCCCACTTTATATTGTCCTTTGAGTTTGTGCTCTGCCCTGTCCAGGAACCAAAGCCCTCGAGGCAGTCACCTTGGGCTCAGCCCTCTGCTTTTCACTGCCTGTCCCTGCCAGTGGAGCTTCCCTGGTATCACGGAGCAAAAAGTCAGGCTGCTTCTAGCCCCTAAACCCCCCTAGGATGAAGGATGATGGTAAAAATAACCACCGCAGACTAGCACAGTTTCCCCTGCCCATCCATGAATAGGTTCCTGTCCGAAGGATGGCTGTGGACAAACTAAGCAAGTGGGAAGTGTGCTTTCTGAGGGGAATTATGTAGCAAGAAAGTGGTCAGTGATGCAAAAGAAGTGGAGTTTGTTGTGACTGTAAAATAAAAGTGGGGCTACGGACTGGGGTGCTCTAAAGAGAATGGAGGTGTGGAGGGAGGCAGGAAGGAGCAAACACCGGCTTGGGGTAATGAAGCAGCAGTTCTCATTGCACCCTGACCATCCAGAAAGATGACAGAAGACAGGTGGGAGCCAAGTTGCTTTGACATCCTCCCGCAAAGAGCAGAGCTGTGTCTCCTGTGCCCTGTGCTGCCGTGCCAGCGGCAGCAGACAAGCACAGCCCTGCACTGCAGTCCCTGCTTCAGCTCTCGCCGTGTTCCCATCCCCCTCCAGCCTCCCCCCTTCACACTCCCCCACAGGGACCCAGACCACATGGTAGCACCAAGCAGAGCTATGGGTTTAGCTACCCTAAACTGATCCCCCACCTCAACAGAAGCATAGGAAATTTCAGGCTGGGTAGTACATGCGTTATTTCTTCCTGCTGGCATCTATCTGCTCCCGGGCATCTGGTTTGCAAGCTCTGCACGGCCATACTGTGTTGCCCTAGGCCTGTGTGTAGGGACCCATACACCGCAGGAGGATTCAAACCCCATCCCCAGCTCTGGGGGGTCTCCCCAACGGTCTGTAACAAGTTGACATGCAAAGGGTGAGCAGTGGGGGCAGAAGGAGAGGGTGGTATGAACAAGTCCAGGTCTGTCTCTGGTCTGGAAAGAAGCAGGGACTTCGTTTACAGGTCAATGGCTTTCTCCCACCACACATAGGAGCGTGCCCTGATTACTGGAGAATTTTGGCTGCATTCCTCCACCTGCATTGTTTGCAGGTCAGCTCCAGAGCACTGCAGGTTGATTTAGCTAACCAGGACCTTTGCACTGAGGTGTGGGAATTTCCTCAAAAAATATTTTTCTACGCCAGGACCTCCATGCTTCTTCACATCACCAAGAAGGACAGCATTCATATTTTGCATATATTCAGATCCTTCTTTATGACTTTTGCAAGGAGGTGCCACATGGCTTTAGGAGGGGAAATCCAAGCTCCTACATTGCATGTTACTGTTGTGGTTCTCCACCTATGTAACCCAGAAAACATCTAAGCCTCTGCCAGGTGCTAAGCCATGAAGAATACCCAGGTCCAATTAAAAAAAGCTGAGTTTTTCTCCCTAGCAGAGTTAGTGTACATTCCAAAGGATTTTCTTTGTGCCAAGGAGAAATGTAGGAATGAATCATTAAGGAGACAGCAGTGCCTCAAGGAACATGCACAAAAATATCCAGTGATGAGTGGTGTTCTCCAGTGACGAGTGGTCTTCCTCAGGGGTTGGTATTGGGATAGGTGCTGTTCAACATCTTTATAGGCAACACCAAGCTGTGTGATGCAGTCAACATGCTGGAGGGAAGGGATGCCATCCAGAGGGTCCTGGACAGGCTGGAGAGGTGGGTCTGTGCGAACCTCATGAAGTTCAACGAGGTCAAGTGCAAGGTCCTGCACATGGGTCGGGGCAATCCCAAGCACAAGTACAGGCTGGGTGGAGAATGGATCGAGAGCAGCCCTGAGAAGGACTTGGGGGTCTTGGTGGATGAGAAGCTCAACACGAGACAGCAGTGTGCGCTTGCAGCCCAGAAAGCCAACCGTATCCTGGACTGCATCAAAAGAAGCGTGACCAGCAGGTCAAGGGAGGGGATTCTCCCCCTCTACTCCGCTCTCATGTGACCCCACCTGCAGTACTGCATCCAGCTCTGGGGTCCCCAGTACAAGACAGATGTGGACAGACATGGAGCGAGTCCAGAGGAGGCCACAAAGATGATGAGAGGGCTGGAGCATGTCTCCTATGAAGATAGGCTGAGAGAGTTGGTATTGTTCAGTGTGGAGAAGAAAAGACTCTGAGGACACCTTGTTGCAGCCTTCCTGTACCTAAAGAGGCCTACAAGAAATCTGGAGAGGGACTGTTTACAAGGGCATGGAGTGATAGGACAAGGGGTAATGGCTTTAAACTAAAAGAAGGTAGATTCAGATTAGATATTAGGAAGAAATTCTTTACTGTGAGGAGGTGAGTGGTGACGCACTGGAACAGTTGCCCAGAGAAGCTGTGGATGCCCCATCCCTGGAAGTGTTCAAGGCCAGGTTGGATGGGGCTTTGGGCAACCTGGTCTAGTGGAGGGTGTCCCTGCCCATGGCAGGGGGGTGGAACTAGATGAGCTTTGATGTCCCTTCCAAGCCAAACCATTCTGTGATTTTACGATTCTATGAAAACAACAATGTTTGGATATATACAGTTAAACACTCACACTCACGTATGTAGGCATGTGTGTGAACACTTTTAGCATCTTTCATATTTGGCAAAGTCTAGCAAGCTATAGCACGGATACTTTATATTGAAGAATATGAATTCATCCACAGATCAACCACAATGTTAAAAATATTCAAAGAAAAGGAAGAAAATTACAAATAGAGTAAGAAGACAAGAAATGCTTTTTCAGTGCAGGTCAGTGGTCAATCTAGCCCAATTTTCAGTCTCTGTGCATTTCTAAAGCATGACACACCAAGGTAGTGTCTTCCATAACATGGCTGGAAGATGTCTTTGGGAGTCTCATAGTTACTGTGGATTTTCCAGCTGTTTAACAAACAAAAAAGTGAAATGAGCTGCTGGGAAGGGGGAGAAAGAATGCAACTGTTAATTTTTTAACAAAGAAATCCTTCTCCCTAATGCAGGGATTTGAAGGAAGTTGGCAATAAAGAGTAAGCAAGATTAATGAATTAAAGCTATCTTGTGCCCCAGTAAAATAAGAGAATTTTATTATCTGAAGAGGGTCATTGCTTTCTCTAAATAGGAGTAAATAGGACAGTATTCTACCAGAATGTTTTCTGTCTCTTATGAACTTCTAATCTTAAAGCTTTCTTGAAGTCCATGGACTTATAGGCTAAACAAGAACCTAATTCCTAAAGTTTAAAAAAAAAAAAAAGAGAAAACACTAAAAGTCAAGAAAACCTCCTTTCTTGTCATCTTTCCTTATCAACAAAAGCAAAAAGGCACAAAACTGTTTGCAAAACTTCACCATGCATTTCATATGCCCAAGCTGAAGGATTTTGAATGGATGAGAACGGGATCCAATAATTGTCCCTAAAAAGAATTCCTAAAAAGGGGTCACACATTTTCACTGGCAGGTTTGTAGACCCCCTTGCTTTGTGTGCAACCCACTATGTACCTTTTCTAATTGTCTTCCCTACACCACTTGATGTCCAATACACACAAGAAATAGGAAGAAAACCTGCCAGGAAGCAAAAGGAATTGGATTTGCCTGGTTGTATTACTCCATCTAAAGGAAATGTTAAAAAATAAACAGCAGAGAATAAAAAGTGAGGAGTAAAGCAGATCCACAGGAATCATTTAAGCTCTTACAATCTGAAGTTTCAATTATGACACAGAAAAGGGTACTTTTTTCTTCTTAAATTATGTTTTATGTTGGCAAACATCTCTTTAATTTTCTCTTGTCTCTGCTCTTCCTGGTTTCTCTGGGGACCAGCAGCCAAAGTACTGAAACATTGCGATAATGTTTTATCAAAGGCAAGAAGAAAAGAAATAACTGAGAATCAGACAGAGCCAAGTGTGATGCGGCAAGATTTTGGGGCCAGTGTGGTTTTGAGGTTAATTTCCAGCTAAGCAGTTTACAGGCTTAACTAAACCCAGCCTTTGAATGCAAGGTGCTGCTGTGCTCTCACCCAAGTCCTACTGGGAGCTTCCACTCTCATGGTGCTCAATAAGATACAACAAGGCACTGTGCAAAGCAGATACGACAAGGAACTTAACACTTCCAGTTCAAAATTCCTCCTTTTTAGGAGATAATTAATCATTTTTCCCCTCTTTATTTTTTTTTTTTAATCTGAAGTTTGGCATTGTGAAGCAATTTCTGTACCCTGAAGCATCCCCCACTTCTCTCCAGCACACACTGTTTTTTAATGAGTTTGGCCATTTGATAGCTGTAGAGAGCCAAAAAAATGTCTAGTTTCAGATGTTTTGCCTTTTTTTTTTTTTTTTTTTTTTTTTCCATAACGTTGGACCAGAATCTGGCAAGGGGGATTGGGAATGAGGCTTTTAAGTATGCCTGTATTTATGCATCAAAATATAACAGAAGCTGGGGTTCTGGATCTGCATAAGAGATAGCTGACTCCCACCCAAGGTACTTTTGAATTCAGTGTGTTCAAAGAGATTTTTCACCCCCACGTATCAACATCAGCAGGTATTTTTTAAATTTGTAAAATCTGTCTCAAGATCTTCTTGTAACACGTGCCCTTCATGATAAAAGCCTACATTCTTAGTAGCCCATAGAGAGGAAGGAGCCGTCATGTGTGATTCTCTAACATATTTTCTTTAATTCTTACTCCAGTCAAAAAGTAAAGCTTATGGTATCATCTCCACTTTGGGCTTCTCGTTATCTCCCATCAGTGGAGAGCTCTCCCACTGGAAGTTTACTGATATTCTCAGGGCCAACTTTTCCTTATTTTTTCAGCCATACTTTATGGGAGAGGGTGTCTCATGCTGTCTCAGACAGCACAGAGCACATTTGGAGTGATAAACAAGTGTGAAACAACAGTGTGCAACAACCTGAAAATTTTACATCAGCTCAAAACCTTAATCTAGAGATTGCAGGAGTTGCTAACAACTGCTGCTGATCGAGCTCCACATGCTGGGAGAAATTCATCTCGATGGAGCCTTTGCGCTGCTGAGGCCTGGGAGGACTCACATGAGGTACAGCAGATGCTGAAGTCTCAGTTCAGACCATAACCTCTGGTCACCAGTGAGGTTCTGGCATGGCCCAGGACTTTGCTGTACAAGGTGCTGTGCAAACACAGAGCTGGAGAAGCTACCTATGCTCCAAAGATCTTCCAGTCTGATGCTGGAGTTTCCTTAGCGGCTGTATTTCGCACTATGAACTGGAGATGTCACCAAAGGAGAGGTCCCTTTCCTCTCCTTCCTGAGCTTGCACCTCCTCCCCACCGAGCTTGAGAGGGACAGTTCATGTGGCATGTGGTGAACTGGGCTGAAGAACTAATCCAGGTTTATGCAAATTGAATGGGAAGGAAAAAATAATAATAATAATAAAAAACCAGATTGAATTCCCTCCTTGCTGCCAGCTGGCTCAGGTTTCTTTAATTCCTGCGCTCAAACCCCGTAGTCTGGTGGTGGTGTCAGCTCTGCAACACCTGAACAGCTTCATCCTCAGGGTGGCTGTATTTCACGGCTGAGTATTTGTCCCTTCGTGCGAGCACACAGCAGCTATTGACTTCAAGCAAAGTTTCTGATTTGGATGTGCCTTTTCAGCCAGACTCAAAACACGAAAAGTCAGAATTTAGTCAGGCTGCCTAACCAAACGTGCCAGGTTAGAAATGCCAGGACTACCAGGCTGCCTGCTCAAGGAGAAGAGAAATACAGGGCACCTCCAGAGGGCAATTTTCAACTTAAATGGACTGAATCTCATTCCTAGGGTTTTTAGTCCTCCTAAACCCTACAATGTTCCAAACCCTAATTTAAGTACCTTCATTAAATGCTTAAAGTTAGGTTGTATGTGTTCCTAGATGTATATCTTAATGTAGTGCTATTGTTAAGAATGAGTTCAAGATAGCAAGATGAGTATTTAGTTACTGTGTATAAGCACTTCTGAAGAAATGTACTATATTCACTGTAAATAGTAATAATAATAATAATAATAACAACAACAACAACAACAACAATAACAACCACCACCTTTTCAACTTCTCTGAGATGCTTCCCTACAAGACATCAAAACATTTCTCCAAATAGGCATTTTACAGTTACTTTAATGTAATAGATGTTTTTTAAAAAAAATGCTTTTCAAAGTCCCCTGGAGTACAAAGTGATTTTTTAATTTATATTAGTATAACCTATTTGGAAAGGTTTTATTTCTGGCAGAACAGGAAGGAATGGACCTTTAATTTTAAAGCAAAAGTGCTCCAGATGGTGGGATCTTGTGGTATCTAGCCACCTTTGAATTTCAAACAAATAAATATTTAGGGAAAAATTCTGATAAAGTAATCCAAAGAGTAATCAGACAGTAAAGCATTTCCAGATGATAGAACCTCAGCATTTGTCTTCTGAGTACTCTCCAAAATCTCAGTCTCCCTGCTGCAATAAACTGCCAATATCTGGCAATCTATTTTGCAGGACGATGGCATTTAATTCCGGTTCCTTCAGTGGAAGCTAATTCCTTATTCAGATTAATGTATTTTAGTTCTTTTGCAACTATCTAATAATAATTTCAAAAAGAGTTTTTCAAAACCCTGTCAGAGATTTGGTGTGAGACAAAGCTGCAATGGGCTTGAGAAGAAGCCTTGATTTTCCCCATGAAATTATTCTGGGAAGTTTTTTCTCATGTCAGTGCAAATGCAGATTATACTCTGTGTCATTCAGAAACGCTTCACCTGACATAAGACTTTGCTATAAAGATCTTAAAATTTACCATATTCCCATGTTTATGAAAATTTCATGGATTTTTTTTTTTTTTTTTTTTTTTTTTTTTGTGATTTGAAATTGTCCTGGTTTCAGCTGAGATGATAGTTAATTTTCTTCATACTAGCTAGTATGGGCGTATATTTTGGATTTGTGCTGGAAACAGTGTTGATAATATAGAGATGTTTTTGTTATACAGAAGTGTTTTTTGTTGTTGCTGAGCAGTGCTTGCACAGAGCCAAGGCCTTTTCCGCTTCTCACACCACCCCACCAGCGGGGTGGCTGGGGGTGCACGAGAAGTTGGGAGGGGCACAGCCAGGACAGCTGACCCCAACTGACCAAAGGGATATTCCATACCATATGATGTCATGCTCAGCTTATAAGAGGCTTGGGGAAGAGGAAGGACAGGGGGCAGTGGGGGTGGCGGGATTCAGAGTGATGGCGTTTGTTTTCCCAAGTAACCATTATGTGTGATGGAGCCCTGCTTTCCTGGAGATGGCTGAACACCTGCCTGCCCATGGGAAGTGGGGAATGAAATCCTTGTTTTGCTTTGTTTGCGTGCACGGCTTTTGCTTTGCCTATTAAACTGTCTTTATCTCAACTCACGAGTTTTCTCACTTTCACTCTTCCAATTGTCTCCTCCATCCCATCAGGGGGAGCAAGCAAGCGGCTGTGCGGTGCTTAGCTGCCAGCTGGGGCTAAACCACGACAGAAATTAAAGTATGGTGGGATTCAGCTCACCTAATTTTAACCAACTGAAAGGTAAATGCATAATCTGAACATTCTTTCTCTGGTCCATGATGTCTCTGAAAGGTGAATTATCCTTGCCTAATGTAGTTGTCTAGAAAAAGTGAAATGCATTGCTTCTGGATGTTCTCTTCTCTTCTCTGATTGAACACTGAGCCCAGTTTAGATTAGCTGCCAAACATAGAAGGACTCAAATTAGAAGAAATGTATCCCATCTTTGGGATAGGTTTTTCCCTCATGACTCTCTATGACCATCCATGAACTGCTACTTCATGGACCCTCAGTGACAGGGCAGGGTCACAGCCTGACTCTGCAGACCAGACCAGATACCATCTGCTGCAGAAAATCGCCTAATATTGTGGACATTTGTCAAGAAGAGGAGAAGAAATGGCATAACTGCACAATTCATTTAACAAACATCACCAACCTGTTCCTAGACGCTTGGTCTGCAATCACACTCAAGTTGGACAAAAAGCAGTAGAAATGATCCAGCTGAATATTTTTTTAACTGTCCTGCTCAATTGAGTTTTAAAACTGTCTGCTATGAGAATTTTTCCCTGGCACAACCAGAATATAATTAATGAATGACAAAATTCAACAAGGACAAAATGGACCCAATTTCTGACATTAGGGGTATGAGGCTATTCAAATTTGAAATGCTGGGGAACAATCAGGTGATGCACAACGTGGCACAACAACTTCAAGCTTGGCCCATCCAAGATCCACACAGTCAGCACAAAACTCCAGAAGAGGAGTAATTTCATTCTAGAAAGATAACAAAAAGACCAAGGCAAAGCAACAGTCTAGCAAGGCTTCACCGATTATTTAACACATCTACAGCCTCCAAAGCACCGTTCAAACTCAACATATGGAGTTGTCTTTGTCCTGCAGAACTTGATGTGCCAGAAGGTAAAGGATGAAGGACAACACCGACTAGTAAAATGTCCATACTTGCAAAGCAATGTCAAAGTCAGAAATAAAACTAAGTGCCCTTTCTGTGGGGGCTACAAAATCCCAACTTCAATATCAACTTTGTCTTCGACCTTGGCCCCATCATTTAAGCATTGTATCTTCAATTTGACATTTGCAAAACTCATCTTACAGGAATCTGTTTCAAGGGAGGACCCTAGATTGCCCTTTGGAGACCAGAATGCAACCGAAACTCTTCAGAAAATTGTTTTATTTTCTGTTTGGTTTTCTAACTCCTCTGGTTCTGTCCGTGTAAATTCTCTGACTCAGCTGCTGCTGACAGCTCCTCCTTGTTTAATATTATCTGTGCATTTCATTCCTGTGCAATTCAATTCCACTTCCCGATAATTAACAGAGATGTTAGATGAGACTAGACCTAACACAAATTCTCCAGATACCCTGCAAGATACCTTCCATAAACTTGTTACATTATCATTTGTCATGATTCTTCGTTTACAATCTTTCAGCCAGTTTCCAACCCCCATGACTGATTTCCCATCCAAGTCAATCTGAATTAATTTTTCTATAAGGATTTCCTCATAATCCTGCACAAGCCAGGGAATGGGCTAGACTGACCTTATAAACCTTTTATGTCTTTGACCTCTTGATGTTAGATGGAAGAGGCATGAGATTGCTCATAAAACTCCAACAGTTCTTTGACTGAATTTCTCTAGCTGCACCACAGCACTCCTTTATGATGGGAAAATCAATGTAAGGGAGAGGAAGATCTGAGTTGCAGCAGAATATGAATTCCTGAACACGCGGTCCTGCACCAAAATCACCATCTGACACCCCAAACTGCTCCTTCACAAAGCAGCATCTGAAATATTGTCCTTTCTGTCCACTGTATCCTCACTGAAGAGGCTATAGGAAAGACCATGTTCAAACTGGTCCTATAATTTCAGGATGCATTTGAGTTTCTTTGAGTTTCATTCTGGGCTATTCTCTATCCTGGTCACCTTTTATGTAGCTGCTCTAAAGGAAGAAAAAAAAATGTCCTATTCTGTCTTTATTTTTCCTTGTCATTTTTGCTACCTCAAAGAGTAATTGGGTTTTCCACAAAAAAAAAAAAAAAAGTATCAGAATCATTCCTAAAGGAGCATTTTTCAGATCTGTTAAGCAGTGACAAATGATCTGCTTTAACTTTCCTTTTGAGGTGAATATTCTGATGAAAAGATCACTGAACATATGTAATTACAGTATTTGGCATTTATATAACACATTTTTTTCCCTTCAAGGATGTCCTCCACTTTCTCCCACCTCCAAAATCTTATACTAGAGGCAAGAAGACAGTAAAAATTGTAACGATACAAGTGTTATTCTTTTAGGAGAAAAAAGACCCTTTTCTTTAAAATTAAATTCTTCTCAGAAATGAAAAATCATGAAATACATTATGAGAGCAGGGGAGCTCTTAAGCTTGTCAAGCTTGTGAAATTTATTTTTGGGTGTATACCTAAAGCCTAATACTTGTGCTAATCTTGAAGCCTGGGGAAAGAAAGGATCAGAGAGACATTTGTAAATATTCAGAAATGTTCATGTTTCTTTGCTGGTGTCCCAAATTTCTATGCAATTTACAATGATAAATCTGCTGTGCATCAACTGGGTAACCAATGATTTTTACATGCAGATACAAAATCAGTTATGGACAAGAAGATTACTGTTAGTTAACAAAGAAAAACCACCGGTGGAGCATTTATTACCACACCTGCCAGCTACTCCTGAAGAGAAGTGGGTTTGTCAACTGGATCCAAAAGTCTATGTGCTGCAGTTTCTATTGGAGGATGTTTCACACTTATCTGTGAATAAAACCTCACTCAGTAGGACAGGAGTCAAGATTAGGAGCAAAGTGAAGTGTGGATTTTAAGGAGAAAATTTCACATAAATATTTCCATGTTGCATCTGCTCAGCACTGAATTTGTTAATGTGTTTAGTTAATGAATCAAAATCTACTCTAAGAAACCATCCTGGAAAATGGTTAGGAAAAGGGTGATTTATATTGAAGTCACAGGCCCCATCAAACAAGAGATTTTATTTCATAGTGAAGTACTGCTAACAGCATCTTTCTTCTTAATGAACTGCAAATTGTCTTACAAACTAAACCTGCTCTGGAAACTAGAAGCGAGGATCACTTGACCCATCAATACAGTGCCTTGGTCTCCAGTGAAAAACAGCGTTAAAAGTGCAAAGCACCCTGTTGGGGTGTACATTCACATCCACGGGGACTGGGCTGTGACCTCAGCCAGGCAGGGATGCTGCCAGGCAGAGCTGGTGGGGGGGATTTCATTTCTCTGTGATTTTCAAACAAGAATGACCTCTCCTTCCCCAAAGTTTGAACATGGGAAAACATTTCCTTTAAAAGTAGCCTTTTTTTTTTTTTTTTTTTCTCTCCTTTATTTTCTAATCTGCAGTATAATGTCAAAGCAAAATATTTTGGAAAGAAATTTGAAAGAACTCTTTGAAAGAACCATTTCAACACAAAACAAAGAAAAGAAGCATTTTGATGGGGATACACCAAAATGAAACTATGAGAACCTGCCCTTCTCTTTTCTTCCTTCAAGACAAAATTAAGGGCAAGATAGACATTGTTTCACAGATACTTTTGATTTCAGAAGTACTGTAACTTATAACAGAAAAAGATTCAGCTGAAATTCTATGGGTCTGCCCTCCAGGCAGCACCGGTAATGTGTGATTTAGTACAGGTAAATTAGACATTTAGCACAGAGGCAACAAAACACTCCATGGCCACTTCCGAATCGCAGCAGCCTTTACGAAGCTGTTGACACATGTGCAAAAATACACCACGTATGTGGTGAGAATAACACATCCCCATCAGACTGACAACACTTGTATAACGCTGGTGGAAACAATTATGCAAGGTGTAAGAAAAGCGAGACCCTGTCTTACAGAAGCACAACTTTTCTCTCTTGCTTAGGTACCTAACTTGGGCACAAGTTTTAGGTGCCCACTAAACTGGTCCTATAGGTGTTGTTTATATTCCCTATATATTGTGAGATGATATATGTTAGGTGTTTGGGGCTTCCCTGTGGAGGTGTTCAATGGCATCTCCAGGTCTCCCACCACTGTACAAGGAAATTAATTGTGGCGGACTGGCCTATTAGAGGCTTGATCTTTAATCCCAAATTGCATCCCCTAGGTAGGTGGGCTGCATTGCACTTAAAGTCTCTGCAATGTGGCATTGCCTTCAAAGGCATGGGACAGGTAGGCAAGACTGCCCTTTGTCTTCTCGTATGCAGACAAGCAGGCTTTAGGGCTTGTAAAACTGGTATTTTTTAAGAAGAATTATTCTAGGAGATGCCGAAACATTTCCTGTCGTATGTATTGAGGAACCATTATACACCTGTGGTGCCAACTGACTTTTTCCATCCTAGTTATAGATCATTATCAGACAAAAACCTTTCTGCAATATTAGCCAGGTAGTGACATGCCGGTCTCACAACTTGCGATCCCCTCAGCACCTGCACTACCAGTTTGCTAAGCAAGCGTGGACTGGGGCAGGGCAGGATTGATGCCAGAATGCAGAACCAGGGAGAAAAACTGATCTGTCTGACTCACGGCTGTGGGAGGGCTGTCCAATGTCTCACAGAGATGCTGCCGGGCACGCAGGACTGGCATCCCATCATGCGGGAATTACCCGCCAACGCATGAGAGGGGTTATGGAGAAAAAAAAGCTGCAGAAAAATCTCTTTGCCATACCAGAGCTGCCCACCAACAAATTATTCCCAGTTTGCCCTCAAACTGGTTCCACAGTAATTCTTTTTTAGCTGGAAATCCTCCCGCTGCCATCAGATCACTCTTACTAGTGATCATCAAAGATCCCAAGCACTTCACCCAAAGCTCCTGCTTCCAAATGGCTGAACCAGTGTAAAAGTGAAGCTAATTCTCACTCAGTGAATCCAGGGCTAGGGCAATGACACGTGTCACTGCACGTGCTCACCTCTGCAACGCTCAGGAGCTCTGTCACTGCTCTCTCCCTTTGTAGGATCCTTCACAGCCAAGAACTTCCTTTACTATCTATTATCCACATAAGCATCTTGCGCCTTAGTAGGTAGGAAAACAGAGAACAGGACTCAAATAGTGAGCAGCAGAGGTATAAAAGACCTGCTTGCCCTTTCTGCCTCCCGTTGTCTTCCCCTCTCTTTTCCACCACACGCAGCACCTGCTTTCCTACATTGTTGAAGACTTCGTTTCGTCTGTATTTAAAGCTGCTTTACAGCTCAAGTCCCAGCCATGCACAGCATGTCTCACTGTTTGCACTAGGAGTGTGCAATGGATGTGGGGTTTGCATAAATTAAAGGCTTTCTGCAGGAATGCAAGATCATGATTTTAATAACTCAAATCACTCTTCTCGGAAAACCAGTCAGCAGGTTTTTTCACCATGACTTCTGTAATAATAACTGTGCAGAGCTCTGCACAGGGCTCTTTTATCTCTTAATGGTTGAAAAGGTTTAATACAGGTTTTGTTCTTGGATTATTATTTTCAAAATGCCTAGCACAAACTTACTTACATCATTGTTTACTGACTAAGAAAGATTTGTATGTGATATGCATACCCACATATACATAAAGGGCATTAAATAATTTAAGAACTTTTTTAGACATATTTATTAATCTAATTTTCTCCTTAGAAAGTTCCTCCCACTTCTACCACAGAACATATATTTAATCAGTTAATGTTGATTTAAGGATCTCCTCTCTGTTAAAGCATCTTTCTCTGGCTGGAAAGATGACAGATCCTCTTTACTAACACTCATCAATTGTATTCTCTCGCCTTGCTAGCATGGTGGTATCTGAATTTGTTTTAATTCTTGTTACAGCTAGCAAGAATACTCATCTGTTGTAAATTCAGAGGAGTAGCTATTGTAGGAAGATGGCAAAGTGCTACTGGACTTTCTACCTTCGGCAAGTGGTTGACATCCATCCCAGATCCACAGTGACGAGCAGTCATTACTAACTGAAAGGACTTGCAATTGCATCTTCATTTGCTGTCTACCCAACCAACCTTCCAACTGCTTCTCTGTTATTATTCATGTCACGGCAAGGTCTCCAGAAGGCCTGGCAGTGCATAAAAGGCCATGTCTGCTGACAAAACTGGAGGGTGGAATCGCTGGGAAGGAAAGGCATGAAGTAGCTGAGCAAGGTCATCTGAGAGGTCAATGGAGAATATTTTCTTTGCCGCCTTTGCTGTGGTCAATGCTTGATGGGAAGGAATGAGCTCCACACCCAACAAACCTGTTGTCTACAGCCCTGGTGGGTGAAGGTGGAAATTACCCCAGAGACTGATAAAGAAAGTTAAGTTCATAACTGAAGAATGGCAATGCAAAAAGAGCACCCTAAACCCCATCCTTCCTTGATAGGTTTCTGCTGTCATTCTGCTGTTTGTTTGTGTTGGGACAGTTTGTCCTGGTACAGCTTAACCTGGTTTCACGTCCTTGGTGCAGTCAGGGCTAATAGTCTGGCCTCACTTTTAGGCAAGAGGGTTGTCTTAACACCTGTCTAGCAGAGCTAAGAAAGACACTGTTCCTAATGCACTAAGCAGAGGAAGGAGTGGAGAATTTTCCTAAAATGCAAGGAAATGCTTCATTTCTTGCCCACGAGGAGTGGGCAGGCTGTCTGATCAAGTCCTCAAGAGCTGATAGCTGCAAGGACATCTCCCAGTAAAGGCACAGCTAACCCACTGCAGACACCAGCTCCACCAGCCCCTCCAGGCAAGGTGGGTGAGGAGCCCTTCCTAGTCCTGCCAGACAGTGTGGAAACACAGTTGGCACAAGAAGAGAGTCTTTTTTTTTTTTTTTTTTTTTTCCAAATAAGTTTTCCCAACCTGTGAGCCAGAAGAGGCTACTTGCTTTCAAACATTATCAACTTACTTTCATGCTACTGAGCAGCTACTCCGAGCTTAGGCTGCCCAATCCTGTCTTGATCCGAGCGGTGGAGATGAAAACTATCTGCAGCCTCCAGCCTTCCTCTTCTGATCCTCTTCCTGCTCATGTTTTATTATTTTGCTTTGACTTAGCAACTTTTGCCAGCTACAGAACACATCCTGAGCCACAGGCTTGGATTGGGACAGGTGGTATCACAAATGGCTACAGAGCTGTATTGCCTCTGAGGAACCATCTGGTCCTTGGAGTCAGAGTAATCTTATACTTGAACCAACTTTACTGAAGGAATAAATAGTTTGTGGATATTATTGATATGCAGATGCCTACTCTGATGTAGGTGTGCTCTGGTTTTATTGCCTCTCTGTCCCATGGAGGTGGTTGGTGCCTCAGGGTCAGGTAACGAAGAATTAATCTTAGAGCAGTGGGAAAGACTCCACGAATGCAAACGGAGCAAGGCTTATTTAAAAGTACAGCTGTCAGCGTGAGAAAAATTGAGAATCTGGCCAGTAGCAAGTCTGCAATTACAGGTTTCAAGATGCTAAGTGAATGCAAGTAACTTTTCTACTTAAGCAATAAAGGATTCAATATCCAGCTGATGTGCTTATCACAAATGTGGTAATAGAGATGTCTGTTTTATTGGCTGCTGTTTAGCTTAGTGTTCATAAATGACTGATACTTAATTAATTGAAGGCAGTATTACAAAAACCAATCTGCTTACAAAGTTTCCTTTTAACCAGCAGTTGTCATATTTGCTCTGATCTCAGAGACGTAAGTTCTAAGTTATTATGTTTTCTCAAACTAGCAAATAAACATGAAAAGAAACAGTAAAGGCGAAATACTTGAAAAAATGCTTTCACACTTTTTTTTCTCCTGGATAAGGACTGTGGTCAGAAATCATTCTTATTCTTTGTAGTGATTTTTTTTTTTCTTTTTTCCTGATAAGGACAGCAAATTTTCTGGGGTTATTGGCAAATCAGGGTCATAAACCAATCTCCTTCCTCCTATCTGATAGTGCACAAGAAGTAATCCCCATGTAATCAATAATTCTGTTCATACCAACAAATAAAATGTGCCTCAGACCATGCTCTGGCCCTGGGAGCAGGGGCACAACATACCCAAGCAGATACGCACTGTTATCCCCAGAATGGAGTAGATATACCAACCAGGAATGGACCCCTTCCCATGCTAACTCCCAAGCCGTGCCCAGACACTGTCCTGGAAGTCTTAATCGACAAAAAATGACGCCGGGATTTGTTAAAACTTGCAATTTAACAGTTTCATGTCTGAGGGTCAGTTCTTAGTGTATAGACTTGCCTAGTCTATGTGGTTAGGTCACAATCCAGATCCCAAACACAGGAACATAACTTTTTTTTTTTTTGTCCTGGGATGGGGAAAGCACGAGCAATCTTGCTCCAGGACGTATCTTCATCAAGACTTCATACATTCAGCTTTGTTTTCCTGCTCCACCACGGTCTATCTGCATGACCTTGGGCAAGTCACTCTTCTGGCTGGGCTGCAGACTGCAGCATAGCATAGCAATAGCTGTGAACGGGCTAGAGAGTGTCCCCAAAGCAACGGGAGCAGGCATTTTCATACAGCCTGGTTCACCTTGCCTTTGAGAAGACTAAACTAGCCTACAATGACCCCTGTGTTGCCAGCGTGGATTTTAATCTCATCTCAGGCATCTGAAACCACACTGCAGTCTGCACTCTGGATGTAAGTGCCATCTCTCTGCTCCTCCTCCGGTGAGCGGAGAGACCAAGACTTCCCAACTTAGAGAGGGGCAGTGAAGACAGGTGTATTCAAGGCTATAAGGTCTTCCAACAATAGAGCAAGTAACGATTAAACAATTGTTACCCTTCACAGCTAGATTCCCTTAGGAAAAGCCAAGCAGTTTCATTAGATTTTGCAGCCCAATAACAGCTGTTTCAACACCAGAGCAGTTTGCTGAAACCTGCTCCTACAGCTCCCACAAAGTTCCCGTGAATGACCTGGTAAGAGCTCACCTGAGCAAATCAAACCAATCTGGGCTCCAACAGAAGACCAGAAGAGGGACAAAGTGAGAGCTGCTCACAAGACTTGAGGGAAAGAAAAAACTGCAGGATGTTTTTGCAGCTCACAGATGGAGCAGGAGAGCGGTGGGAACAGCTCAACATTGTCATAGTGGTTCCCAAATCAGAAAAGGTCGACACTTGACCCATGTCAGCTGCAGACTAAACCCATCTGGGACACCTTCATGTTTTGTAAAACCACTGTATTGTTCTTAGAAGAATTTTATTCAATCTGAGGCCATTATTAAAAGAACAAGACAGAGCAAAATCTACCAGTATTAACCAAGCAATGCGTCTTTTCAGAAAATGAGGCAACCTAGAAGATGCTAGTGGGTCCTTACGGTGCAGGAAAGTTTAGCTGAGAATGCGCCCAAGGACATGGACCGGTGAGTGTGGTGAACGCTGGTACACACTGAATAAGGAAAGCCAGATTGCACTCTCTTGTTTGCATTCCCATGAGGTCTAGCCACAACTGCTCCTTCCTGTCACGACTCAAGTAAAAAGAAATAAAAAAACCTCACAGCTACAGCCACAGGGGTTGTTCCCTTTGCTGAGCATCCAGGGACTGATCTACCCTAGTGGGTGCAGCAACGGAGGTATTTCTGGTTAAACACATCTAGACACCCCAAAACATGCAACACAGCCCTGGGTTTCTACAGTCTTTGCTCAGAAGTGCAGAGAGAGGGAGGTCAGTAAAGAGCCAGGGAGCCTAGATTAAATCAATATTTTGGCCATGGCTTGACGGAGAGCAAGAGATGTTTGCCCACAACTTCCGAACCCTGTAGCTTGGTCGATGGGACAACAGAGATGACAGAGATGGGGCTCACATAGTGAATTAATCTATACAAAGTAATAATTTATTCCCAGCAGCTGGAGCCAAAGAGACCAGAGAAGGTGAGTCTCCGAGGACACGCCATAGCTGAAGGCCAGTCCAGGTTCAGGGCTGACAGCGGTCCCACAACAGAGTTCTTACCGTATCAGAAAAAGAAAAACCGTGGCAAAGTGTGTTTCTCTTTCTCAGTAACACCAGGGACTTTCCCTTTCCACAGAAATGGGTTGTAATCATTAGCTTTTCTCTAAAGTGCAGTCACAGATTTTGGTAGCTTTACCTCACTTCACTAAGAAGTGGGTAGGAAGCCGCCTGCTCTGTCCAACTTTAAACCTAGGTACTTAAGGGCATTTATTCCTTCATCCGGAAGATGGTACATAACAACTGCTTGGGGGATTGGAGGTACTGGGCTGGTATTCAGCAGCGCTCAGAGCCAGACATCAAGGCTTTGGGAAAACCTTTCTCTGTGTGAATTATCTACCGATCGCTTACTCCAATAAATCTCTAATCTAGACCAGGTTATTTTTTCCTTTATCTTTAAAAAGGAGGAGCTGCAGGCACTCTCCTAGTAAAAAAACACATTGCAAGTGACCCCATCCTAGTTTTGCCACACTCAGTTAAGGTTTCTCTACACAGGAAAATTGATCTGGATTGAGAGAGTGCAATGATTATTTCCATGTAAAGCTGGTTTATAATTATGTTAGTCCAGATTATCAGTGTTCTCCACTGAACTAGCTTAATCTTGAGTTTAAAAATAAGCAAAATGAAAAAAACAGCACTTCAATTCTGCAATAGCAGGATTGTCTTCACAGCAAACTAAAAGAAAAAATTTGTCCAGGGATATTTAATCCAGAATAACTTGTGTTTCTGAGCACTCCTTGTGCTCAGGACTTTCCAGCAACAGCAAGGACACCTTTTCATTTCCACACTCAACTCAGCCAGCCACAACTCTGCACACAGCTATTACCATACCATCTAGAGCAACGAGACCAAATCCCAGCTGGTCCTTTTACTGAAGCAAAAAGACTAATAAAATCAATCTATGTCTCTGCTTCACTTTTTGGAGCAGGGACTGGCTTTACTTTTTTTCCGGGTAAATGAACATTGAGAAACAAATGATAACTTCAGGATCTGGCCAGTACTTGCAAGAGCACTACTTCACTCATCCCTGAGCATCTCTTTGAAGAAAGGGGAACAGGTAACACCAAAGAGCCTCTCTGGTTTACAAGAAGGACCATATCCTCCTCCCTGTGACCAAAGCCATGAGTAACTAGTGTGCTTGGGAGTTCGTTACACTCTGTTAAATAAATCCTGCCTCTGGCGCAATGCCTGGGGGAGCATGCAGATGTACTGTAATTTGCAGAAACTTCTTTCAGCAGCCACCTGCAAACTTTGCACCTTATTTGCTCATAGCAGGTTAGTCCTGGTGAACCGGATTGCTCCAGATGAGAGGGAAAGCAGACGGGTGCTTGTGTGCCGGGGAAATATCCCTGAGATCATTTGTGCCAAATTGTTTATTCTTTTAATTGGAAAGACTGAAACTCCTTTCACCTTTTACCTTGTTTCGCCTTTGCTGGAAGCCTCTAGATGATGGGATCCGTCCCAAAACTCCAGCCCATCCATCAGCAGCAGAGTTAATTATTTTCACACCGAGAGAAAAAATTCCACCTGCCTTCCCCTTCTTTGCATGCAGGTAAAGAAAAAGAAGGCAGGACACCTGAAATCGCTTCTGGCCCAAACCTCCTGCTGCTCTTAAGGCACTCGCAGAGGCAGGGAGATACAGGAGCTCGCCGTGCATTTGAGGAAAGCCTTTTCTGGTCGTATTAAAGATAAATTACCCCACCATGGCAGTGGGACTGGAAAAGGTGACGGTGAAACCCCAGCTCTCAACCCCCCACCGACCTCCTGTCCCTTGTCCCTGATGTATTAACCCTTCAAGGCATTGCAAGGTCTCCCGGTCCCGAGGCTCTTCACTCCCCGCTTCTCCTGGTGCGTTAGCGTACAGTCCCCCCACCCTCCCTCCTCGTACAGAACAATAGCAAGGCACCGGTTTCAGCTGCTTCCCGAGGAAAGCCCAGATCACACACATACAGATATAGAGAGATAGATATGATTATATTTCTCTTTGCTGTTTAGGACAAGAAATGAAGTGCTGCCTCTTTAATTGGCAAAAGCATGCAGTAAGAGCATACCTTTAATTTAGTGTTGGGATAGCTCACTTGCACCCTGGCTGTTGTCTTATTGGAGAGGGCAGCCTGCCTCAGATCCTCTAGCACTGAAATAATATCATCCAGCACGCATTTCTTATCCTGATTTCTCAACACACACAGATGGGAAAAAGTATAATTATAGCCTTTGTAGTTCACCTTCATTTCCAGCACGGCTCGGTGGATCTGCAGGATCACATCAGCCTGATGCAAAATATTGCCTCCGGGTTTGGAGAGGAGAATCACCCTGCCATACCTCCCCGGGGTGTGCAAGTCCGAATACAGCTGGCTTTTAGATTGATCGAGGGAGAAAAGGCTGCTGGCTAAGCTCCTCTCGATCTTGGCCAGGCTGTGGCTGGGGGCTACCAGGCTCTCCAGGTCAGTGTCAGGCTGGAAGCGGTTGAGCAGGCTGAAGCCGAAGATGATGGTCAGGACTGCGGGCACAGTGAGGAAAAACACCGGATGCCTGCTCACGAATAAACCCAGCTTGTAGAAAAACGACTGGAGCCCTCTGTGTATCACCTGCCGCAGCATCCTCCACCAGATCCAGCCTGCAGATGCTCCTGGCCGTCTTAGAAAGCACATGTGACATGTGTAGCTCCTTACCCCTTCCTGTCAGTTTCCCTTTCTCTCTCCCTCTCTCTCTACTACTCCTTTAAAAGACTGCAGCAAGTTGCAGCAAGACAGCCAAATATTGATCAATGGGGGGTGTGTGTGTGAGAGCGTGTGTGTGTGTCGGGGGTGGAAGGGACCGGGCAGAGGAGGGAGGATGGGGGGGGGGGGGTCCTTGCCTATTTTTTTTTTCTTTTTCTCTTTCTCCTTTTTTTCCCCTCTCTCCTCCCTCTACCTCCAGCCAACTAGCATCCCCCTCCTCCGCCCGGGTGCCCCCCTTTCGCCAGCGAGGCTCAGGCGTTGCACCGGCAGCGCTGCCGGCTCTGCAGTGCCCGCTCCGCGCCCGCCGCCGCTCCGCGCAGCCCCGCGGCGGGCACCGCTTCTCCGGGGCGGTGCAAGGAGCGCCCGGAGCGCCTCCCCCTCCCCGCTGCAAAACACCGCTGCTCGCTTTACTCCCTCCACGCCCTACACACACACACACACACACAGAGAGAGATGAAATTTGCCGGGGTGGGAGGATGATGCTGCATTTTAACGTCCCCCGACCCCACCGTGCCCCTGCCTCGCTGCCCCCCCCCCCCCCCCCCCCCCCCACCTCCCGGCCGCAGCCCCGGGTGCCCCCGCTCCCCGCCGGCTACCGGAGGAGGGAGAGATTCGCCCAGAGACTTTGCGAAGCGCTTTCCCACAGCAGCGGCAGCAGCCGCCGCGCTCCGCTCTCCGTCCCCGCGGTCCCACGGCTGCTGCATCCCCCCACGCCGCACCCAGCCCTGCCCCAGCCGCGCTGTGGCTCTTAGTGGGGGGGGGGTGTGGGGGGTGTGTGTGAGCGATAGCACGCACCACTCCAGGCAAAGCGCCCATCCCCAATTGCCACCTGTCCCCTTTCCCCCGTTCGCAGCCCGAGGTCGCCAGGCGGAGCTGCCCCTTGCTCCTCCGGGGGGGTGAGTGACTCCGGGAAGGGCTCGGGGCAAGGGGAGGAAGGGGGGGGGGGGGTGAGCTGCTCCCCGCTGCTGCCCGCCAGCCTAACACCTCTCCCCCCTCGGCCAGCACCTCCCTGAGCAATGACCCAAGAGAGGTAGGATGGGGCTCCTGACACCCTCCAGCTGAAAAAGAGGTTTTCCAAGCAAAGACACCAGCAGACCATTACATAAGAGAAGAAAAATTCTGCAGCTGCCCGGACCAAGGGACAGCAGCAGAGAAATGCATGCATTTACAGCAGGAGAGCTGCCCACCAACTCTCCAGGCAGCAAGCTCTGCTCCTCCAGGAGCTTCAGCCAGGACTGCTTGGGACAGCAGATCCAGTCCTAGCAGACCTGACAGCCCCTTGCAGGCAAGGCAGGAGAAAAGGCAGGCTTGCTTTGCAGGAGCTTTATACTAAACTTGTAAGTCTAAGTCACAGAAATGTAATTAAAAAAAACAAAACCCGAAAAATGGAGTTTTTCTGCTTACTACCTCCCCCTCTACCAAATTCCTGCTGTATTTTAGCTAGTTTTGTCAAACAGAAATTAATTTATTTTGGGATGGGACCAAGGACACTGTGCGAAGCCTGAGAGAGCAAGGTTCTTCCATAATAAACCCTTACTGAAATAGAAGGAGGGAGAGTAGAAACTGAGGAGCTTCAGACTCTCAGTTAGCAGGCTCTGCCTGATCCAGGACTAGAGAAACAGTGGGCTATGCTCAGCTTGAAGTAATTATCAGTGTTTTGGAGAAAAACAGCATATTCTGCAATCCCTTTCATGCTGACACCCTTGCACACACACTTCTGTGCAGACGAACGGGACATACAAAGAAGGAACCTGTCTTTGAGGGCTTTGGAGGGCTTGTGTTAGGTTGCAGAGACAGTGATTCAGATTGGGAGCCTGAGGTCCTGCATAAGTGAGGAAACATGAAATTCTTCCACAGGGTGCAGCAGAGAGGCTGGGGACATTGGATTGGAAACCTACCTGACTGAAATCAGCAGCTAAGATTCACAACTGCTTTGGTAAAACTGGCTTAATTTTTAGATATTTGAATGGGTGCAGCAAGTACATAATGCCTTTCAAATTCAGGATGTTTTTATTTAGCGGCCTAGATACTGCGGATCTGGAGGTGCTTGCAAATGTGGGCTAGAGTTCTTACAGGCAACAACAGGAAGAGGTTGAAGGTGGGAAATTATGTAGAAAAGACCCTATCAGCCTCCTATTTGTTCAGCTTAAAACATTGCCCATGATGGAAATCTGCCTCAACAACCCCAGGAAATGCTAAGCTCCGTCGGTACAAATTACAGCTCTTTGTCTATTTTATGATGCACTTATGCCGATGGTTGAGTGCTCCAGTGAATAACGTCTAAATGCAAGGGCTTTATTGAGCCTCTGTACTTACACACATAAGCGAGACCTTGAGTGAGAAGTCAGAACCTTATTTATACACATGCAGGGTTATAATAGCCTTTGATGGAGTATGTCACCATATCTAAGCTATGGGTGCTACAGGCAGAGATACCTTAGCACTGTGGGCTTCAGCACAGGCTGCAGAATCTCCACCTGGAGCCTTTGGGTCCTTGGTAGTCATTGCCTCTGTGGCTTTTGTGGTACCTGGTCTGGTAGGGGAAAGCTGCAGCCACGTCTCTTGGTTGCTGTGGCCTTGCCCAGTTAAGCCCTCCACAGAGCTGATGGTTGCTCAGTAGGTTGGCTAGACCTTCCTGTTGACCACAGGAACTGTTCAGGAGCACAGCACAAGTAGTCTGAACCACCCTAGGAGGAGCAGGTCCCTCTAGTGCCTAAAGAAGATATTGCAAAGGATGGTTTTTTCCTGCAGCTTCTCCCGGTCTTGGACAACTTCTGTCTGACAGGATGCTGCCATGGAGCGTTCAGACGTGGCATCGCTGAAGCACAGACCGCGCAAAGAGAGGGCAAGGAAATATGTGCAATGAAAGGTGTGACTGAGCACATGCTGGTTCCTTCCTGAGCAGGAAAATAAAGCAATATTGCCAAAGGGCACTGGCAGTTGGTCTTGCCTGTGCGTTGGAGTACACAAAACCAGCGTGTGATCCCGTATTAGTGCCCCCACAGGTTACGTGGATGATAAAGTGACCAATGCATTATGGTGGTCATCTCAAATAGCAAGATCTATGGAGGATCTAAAAAGTCGGTTTGAATTACATCTCAGAAACAAGCAGGGCACCAGCACCTTTTCTGAGAACAGTGTTGGAAAATGCTGCTATTTATATGCTCCCTGGTGTCATCCAATGAATCCTCTTTAAAGGGGAATAACTGACATGTCAGGGATGTTAGCTGGGGGAACTGAATGATGGTTCACAGAGTCTGAAGCCCGGAGTAATAACAAACCACAGAGAGATTTGAAACACTCCGAAATATCTGAAACAAGATTCAGCTTGGAAAAAATGCAGTGATATCTGGGACAAATAATTGGAGTTCCCTACTCCCAGAAAGGAGACAACTTTGCGAACAAACAATTTTGCACACAAAAAAATCCAACAAAAAAAACCCAAACAAAACAACCCAAATCAAAATGGAATAATAGCACAGGGCAAGGTACACCTGGTTTTGGGAAAACATTACATAGCAGAAAGTCAAAGCAATACAAATTCCCTTGCAGAGATATCCTAAAGCAGGGAGGGAACAGCCCCTCTGTGCAACTCTGATGTGGCTGCAATGGGGGAGTGTGTTCAGCTTGGGGCGTTACTGAGACACACAAAATCTGCAGATAATTTAAATAAGAATTAGCAACGGACTCAAGGGGTTGGCATAGGTGCCCTGATTAGGTACTGAAGAAGGTAGAGTTGGGTGCCTGAGAGCCAGATTGCCATATGTTGATTCACAAGCACGTAAAGGTAAAAACAGTCCTATTGACATAGTGATTTTAAGTTGTTATGGTTTAACAGCTGGGTGGATATAGTAAAAATTAATGGTACAAAAAGACATTAAATATAGTGAAAAACAGAGGAATAATTTAGAATAGCCACAGAGGCTGGGTATATAAGACTAAATAAAACAGACTTCAGACCAACTAGCAGTTCTTGTTCATACACTTATATGATTTTCTAACTCAAATTGGGAAAGAAAAACTGTAGCGTAATATATAGTTTAGTGTTAGAAATGCAAATTTTAAGGAAAAAAAAATCCCTTCTTAGCAATTCTCAGTTAAATTCTCAACTTCTTCAAACTGCAGGGCCAGCACTACGCAAGAGCCAGGCAGGGAGGGCACGGGTGGAAAGGGGGAGACAGACAGAGAGGGTCTGTGCAGAGTACTGGGGGATGAGGGCACTGGAGAACGGATGTAAGAGCTGGGGTGAACCTTCAGGGGGAAAAAAAAACCCAATTTTGCTTACTGTGGTTAAATTTGCTGTTTTGTTTTCGTGCCATGTGGTGGTTTCGAAAATAGTTGAGAAAACCCTGCCAGGTACAGAAATGGAGGGTATGAAACACTGAGGTCCCTCATGCCTCTTGGGGAGGATGTCAGGCCCTGTAGGACCAGAAACCTTCACCCATAGACTTTGGAGATTTGAAACAGAAACACCTGAGACTGATGAAAAGCACGGACAGTCAGGCTGCTGGTAGAGGCACAGGAGGCTGTAGTGGCAATAACAAGAGGAGCAGGTGCTAAAGAGTCTTTGAAACTCTTGCATGGGAGGAAGCAAGTGTCAGATCCATTATGTATTGATATATTTTCAAATGTTCTGCATTATTATAGAAGTTTTAACCCCAGTTAGGTGTTAGGTTATTTCTTTAAGTAGCTACAGGGCAGTTGGTGAAGTTGCTAAAACACTACTCACATAAGTAGATTGCCAAGCCAGGGTTTTCAAAGGGTTAACAGTTGTTGAATAAAAGTGGTCAATATTTTCACATATGGAAAAAAGATTTTGAAAAAATTTTGGGCATAAACCCACTGTTTTATTCTACATTTACGGGATTGTTTTGTTTTTCCTAGAACAAACAAGTTCTTTTAGTTTTGAAAAGCAAACAATGTCAATTCAAAGATCAAGCTTTTGGGAACAGGTTTAAAATACATTTATTTTTTTTTCTGATTCTCAAAATCTTTTTAAATTTCAGGTTTTTACCAAAAATTGGAAGCTTTATTGGAAATTTCTTAGAAAGAAATAAGCCAGTTTTGCTCATGTTTAGGGGTTGCAAAAATATACTTGACATTTTCTAAGCAACTATAGCTAATTCACACTGTTATCTGATAAAAGCCTCCGATGTTAGCAAGGAGCTGCAAGATCTGTGACAAGTAAGAGCATCATAAAATGTGAGTTGTTAATGTATTATATTTCTTGAGAGGACTGAAAATTTAAAATACTGAAAGAAGACAGCTTGCAAAGATAGCTGGGAACAGCAGGCAGTTAAGTAATATGTTTTGTGTGGGTGGGGAGGCTAAGTTGTGGTTCTTGTTTTCTTTTGTGTGAGAGAAAATATTGATTCAGCTGGAGAAAATGGAAATGACTGAGGAAGCTACCTCAGATGAGCGAAAAAAATCAAACAAATACACTCCCACATGCGTTTCTCCTTATCACTTCTGCAAAAATTAAACCCCATCTTTTCAGCTCTTGTTACTGTGCTTCCTACTATCATAAAAGGCTAACAATGAATATTCATTTCTTCCATTACCATATGTCTTTATTTTCACGTCCCTGCCTATTTGGAAAAGTACTTTGAAAACAAAGGTGTCTGTTACAACCCATCTCTAGATGGAGATCTGTGGAACTGTAAATTATACCTGCTATACATGTCCTCCTTAAGGCTTTATACAGAGACCATATCTATCCTGAGGGTTTGCGAGCTGACTGGTGAAGCTACTGCAATGTATTTTTAATGCTACAGTTCCAAAGAAAGCTGGAAAAGTCACAGGAATCCCAGTAAGAAAATAGATGGTATTAATCCTCGGTCTGACAACATCTTGGATACCTGCCTTGCATTTATTTCAGCTCCTCATTGAGAACAGATCTGGAGTTGTTATTTAGCCCCAATCAGAGGGTGGTGACACACAGCAGCGTTACATTTGTTTACAAAGGTGGGTTCAAAATGGAAAGGCAGTACTACAGGTCTTGTAGAAGAGACCACCTTCATAAAATGTCCTCCTGAGAGGCTTCTTGCTTCTCCTTTATTGCAGGCTACCTCTGCTAATTTTGTCAGCCTTAGTTTGCCTTCTGGAGATGGCCTGAGATCGCCTTTGCTGTAAGTCCTGTGAGGACAGGGCTGAATGCCGTAAGAGAACCTGATACAGAAACTGATGGGAAGGAGCGAAGTGCAGTCAGCTTCAGGACTTTATTTCTTTAGAATGACATGAAATCAAGAGATATGCAATAAATCTCACCTAGTGGCATTGTTGGCTGTTTAATGACATGAAGGGCATGGTGGCTTCAACAAGAGGTAAAAAGGAGAATGAGAACTAAGGAATATATTACCAAGGAAAAGAGTCTCAAGATAAAGTACCTTATTATTCCTAAAAGCTGCATTGCCTTAAGGTATTTGTAATAGAGGACCAGCAGAACATGTTTCATGAAGAGTAAACCTACATGTTTGAGTCCATGAAAAAGTATCAGTCCAGCTTCTTTTGGTCTTTTAAAGAGTAATGCAGATTTAAAAAAAAAAAACAACCCACCCCCCCCACCCCCCCCAAAACCAACAAAAAACCCAACAAAAACCCACAACCCTCCCCCCCAAAAAACCCCAAACCCAAATGAAAACCAAGCAATCCCAAAAACCTGGGACTGAGAGAGGCTGCAGGAGTGTGAAGTGTTTGGGTGCTGCCTGGAGTGGATCTGGTCCTGTTCTCCCTCTGCCACAGTGTTCCTATGGGATGTTACTCAAATGGCTTAGATCCAGAGCGGCTGTAAGTCTCCTGTCAACTTGGACTACCAGGTCTATCCACTGAACGTTCCCAGCCGCAGTTATGATGGGTGTTGAGTTGTGGATAGGTAAAACTAAGCAGTGCCAGGGCCCATTTTCTAGCCCTGGGGCCGGCTGGCACAGCCTGGCTGTGTCTACAGCGTTCAAGTCTCTCATCCTCTGCAATAGGGTAGCTGCATCCAAACCGACAGCTCAGAACGGTCCCTGGCTGGTGCTGGATCCTGACCCACACTCAGGATTGTGTTGGGAAAGTGCTGGGTTTTTTGAGCCAAAAATCATTCCAGGCACCATTCTAAACATTTAAGAATATAGATGATTGCATTCCAGTGCTTGGGAATGTTCCCTGGCACTGTTCAATTTACTGACAGAGGTAATTATAGGATGGGATTTGCCTAATCAATTATAGATGCCTACATCTGAGAGAGTTGTCTGCGTCTACCCCAGACAATGTATAGTCAATGAAGAGTAACACTTGGGTATAATTTCTCTCATCATATGAGATCTACTTATCATTAAGTGGATGTCTAATAACAGTCACATGGATTGCACCATGTGTTAGATAACACTGTGTTAGATAAGCTGTATTAGATAACACTTACTGTAAGAGTAGCCTGGAAAGACTAGGTCACTACAGTATGAGCAACCTACACCAGTACAGACAACCCAGAGTAATTATACTCCAAATATAGGTATCATAGACAGTGCTAGAAACAAACCTGGGCAAAACTCTGTGGCAGAAGAAAGATTCAGTCTTAAACTTGTAAATAATTCCTTGAACCATCTTTTGCTACGTTTTATTAAACTTCTATCTTTCTATGCTTCCTCAGGTTTGATCTTCTGCCTGCTTTCACAAGATGTGACTAAGTCTGTGTATATCTGAATATACGGGGTCCTGATTCTGTTTGCAGGTCCCTTGGCAGCAGTGTAAGAGCAATTGTAACAATTTGCATTTATACACTTCCTTCCACCTGATAGCCTCCAAGTGCTTTACAAATACTGATTGATTATGTTTCACATTACTCCTGTGGGATGGCTATAAAATAGAAAAATAGAAGAATGGATTATGAATTACTGGAACTGAGAGATAGGCAAAGAGAAAAGAAAAGCATACCACTTGAATAAAACCAGGAACTCATTGATTTTTGTCCCCATTTACACCAGCTGGAAATTCAGTTTTCGTGACCCAAATTCCTGGCAAAGTATGAATTTAATTCAGGACATACCTTGGCCTTAATGGAAACTGTGGATACTCTTAAGTCTTAATGCAGTATATGAACTATATAGAGTAAAGGTGATTCTCATATGTGGTATCAGGGTTTTGTTGCAATGGACTAATTTGATGGACTTAATAGAAAGACAGGCTGCTCAGCCAATATCCGTGAGTGAGCAAGACAGATTCCCCTACCAGTAGAGACAATACAGATTTAGACAGGTCAAGTGGCTTCACAAGGAATGTGATCCAGTTTATCTGACTTGGTGTCAAGTTCCTCCCAAAAGAGGAGCAGAAATTCCCTATGTCGTCAGTGGGGATAGGCAGGGGGCTCTGGAGGGCTCCAAGGAGCGATCTTGCCTGCCTAAATTTAATCTCCTAAATTAGATAAAGTGCATGTTCCTTTCGAGGCCTTCAAGGCATCTGTCATCACTACTTGCCTGAGAACTTGGGTACTTGCTGTAGGATTGCTCCAGTAGGAGCCAAAAAATACAGGTGTTGCTTAGAGAGTCTACCCAGGCAAACTGGGTGTCTCCTAAAGAAAAGATATATTTAAAAAGTCACATGCAAGCATTGGGGTGGCAATGAAAGGAAAAAAGCATGTCCTTCAACAAAGACTCATGTCCCTGACCTATTTGCTAGCTTGCTTTCTGCAGAGGTTGCAGTCCCTTTCCCGACACACCGCTGCTCATGTTGAGTGATTCACATGTTAAGCCTGGAGAATCCTCCTCCCCACTCCTCCTCATCATTGGCTACATAACCTTATCTGGGATCAACTCTCTGAGTGATGTGTATTGCCGTGCACTGTTGCTCCATTCTCTGCATTATTTAGCATGCTGACAGCCTTTGTGTTAGCTGCAAATATTACCAATGGTGATTGCAAACTGCCTTCCAGAAATATGGGATAGCAACAGACCTAGCAACAGTCTATGCAGAACCCTGCTAAGAGAGACCTCTGTTCATCATGGTTTCCCATTGACAAACCCATTTGCAGGTTTGTGAATTAGCCTGTTCTTAGTCTCCTTAACGTGTGCCTTATCGATATTATGGGGAACTAGTTTTTTAATCAAAATGTTATGCAGCAAAAAGTCAAACACCATACAGAAGTCTAAATAGATTACACCTTTGTTGTTACCTTAATTAGCCAGCCTGGGAAAACCATCAAATATTTAAATTGCATTTGTTTTATGAGACATGTTTTCTGTAAAATTTTGGTGACTAGTATGAATTAATTATATATCCCTATTACTTATTTATTGTTTATGAATTCTGTATTAATTTTGCCTTTTTATCCTGTTATTGATGTTACACTGGCTTTCCCAGGAGATCTCATTCATCATTTGTAATTATTGACACACATCAGCAGGTTTCTCACACTTTGGAACATCCCCTAGATTGTGCTCCTTTGGAAAATGCTTTTCTAAAAATTCTTGGGGCATGAAAGTTGCCTCAGCCTGCAAATTTTCCTGTGATTTTATTCATTGCCTCTCTAGTTTTTCGTGATTGTGTTGAGTAGCTGTGTCAAAAGCAGGGGTGTCATTTCGGACAACTTTTATGGGAGATGAGAAATATAGAGGAAAGGAGAGAGGTAGCAACTGCAGGAAAAACACTCCAGTCCCATATGAGTCAGGTAGTTTTGAAATATGAGAATCAGTAGAGAGAGCTAGAATAAGGAGAAGACCGATAGGCAATTATGACCTGACATGAACTGCACTCATCCACGGAAAACGTAATGGTCGCTTCAGTCCCAACCCACCCCCCTACACAAATGCTTCCCCCCTCCTTCTCCCTTCTGCATGTGCATTTAGTAGTTCTCTACAACTGTGTACTTTAACCTGCTGCTTCTGCCTTTGATGGATCCTAGCTCTCGCCAAAGACCTCAAGTTTTTAGGAGCTGTTGTGTACAAGGACAGAGTCCTTCCTCTCAGCCCACATCCTCTGTTGCAAGAGTCTGGTACTATTCCTGGCCAGGAGAAGGGAAATCTCTGATGGTTTAGGTCATCCCATGAGGGAATGGACACTGCTATATGTCATACTCATTAACATTTTCTTAGACCAGATCCTCTGGATCCTTCAGCAAGGTAGGTATTTTAAGAAACTGCTTTTCTCCCTTACTTGCGGGAAGCATTAAGAAAGCTTAAATATTTGATAGTGGTTTTGCTTCCATTTTCAGCAAGAGGGTCAACTGTAATCAAATCAGGTGGCTAAAAAAGTGAATGCCAGAAACAAAGGAAAAAAAATCAAAGTAGACCAAAAATAGAAGAAGTTGTAGAGAACACTTAGATGAATTTAAATTGGATTCTCAGTTAATAAATGGAAAAATATCTTGGTGTTATTGTCACATGTCTGTGAACTCCTGGAAGTCAGATGAGGTCCCATAAGATAGGAAACAGCAAACAAAGTGAATATTTTTAAAAAGGAAAAGGAGGGATAGAAGGCCAAAGGATACTGACCAGCCAGCCAAACAGGCATAATGGAACAGTAACTCTCTGAAAGCTCACAGGGAGAAATGAGTAGTAATATGGCTTGATAAGAAAAAAAACATAAATTCCTTCTACAGCAGGCTTCAGGGTAGGTAAGAAGCAGTAGTTAAATGCTTGACTTTTGGATGTCTGCTGACATGGTTTCATGTTATTTTCTCACAAACTGGAGAGAGATGGTCCTGATAAGACTAAAGTAAGGTGAGTGAAAAACTGGTTAGAAAATGACTGCCTGAAAGTAATTATGATTGGTTCATTTTCCAAATGGGTGTACTGTGACAGATTTCCTAAGACTCTTTCTTTGGTCAGATATTACCGAATACTTTGAGTTATGCTGATGATTTAACAGGGAGTATGAGTATTACACTTGCAAATGTGACCAGAGGGGGTCAGGGCTGAAAGGACCAGAGAATGGAATAGAAATCAAAACAGGGTGGAAGAAATGCATGTGATTCAACTAAATGCATGTTTGTACACTTGGATAATAATCACCTTAAGATAGGATATGGAATGTCTGGATTAATAGGTACTTTTTAATAAAGGGGTTTTTTTTTAACTGCATCACAATATAAACTTTTCAACAAAATCAAGCAGTTTCCAAAATAGCCAAACATCATGTGGCATGTGACTCTAAGACATGTGACGTAATCCTTCTGCTTACACTTTAAGGCCTGATACAGTTTAGCCCCAGTGTTTTTGCAAGTTATAAAGAGGTGAACCAAAAAATAAACTTGTTTTGGCCAGTGTAAAGTACAGTCCAGGCCTGAAGTTTTAATTCTGAGGGCACAACTCAAGGACCAGACGCTGTTTGAAAGATCCTATCACAGTGTTGTTTCATGATAGCCAGTCTACTCTGAGTTTTAAGTTCTGCCTATCAGCCAGAAAAGGTCACCTCTGTTTCCTTTGTTGAAGAACTGTTTCCTTTGCTTATAAATTAGAAACTATAAGGAGACAAGATAAGTTGGGTGTCTATCTTTATGCAATGTGACTGCCACTCTTCTCCCACCCCAAAGGGGACATAAGTCATCACTGCCTCCGTACTTTCCTCAAGTTGTAGAAATCTTTATCATTGCCATAGTGCCCTCTTCCTCTCTCCCTTGCAAATTCACATCTGTATGATAAGAAATTTCAGGAATCAGTGCCCACTTCTGCCACATCATTTACCCAAGAAACAGCCACAACATGCATCAGATTCACTTCACTACAAGCAGGTTCCCCTGCAATGGATGAGATACCGTACCTCAACAAACCATGAATTGATGCTTCAGTCAATATTTTTCCTCTGATGTTCTTTGCTGAATTTAATTATTGGGTTTGACTTCAAGATTCTGTCATCATCAGCATGAAAATGATCGCCTGAGTAACTTACTGCAGCAGAAAACTCATCATTTGATATCAATGGCTTTTAATTAAATTGCAATAAAAGATAAACAAAACTTTTCAAAAGCAAATTTATCTCTGTTTAAATATTTCTGGTTCTCTCTCCTGTGAAGTCAAGTTGCCCAGCTGAAATGTCAGTTGCTATGAAACCCATTAGGTGCCTCTTTTACCTTTGCTGAGCTGATTCCAGTGACATACTGTCCCATGGCGAGGCAGTACGAAGTAGAATTTCAGTAAACTAATTGCACAGGGCTCTGCTATAAGCTGACCTGATTGCCCTCTCTTTGCTGTGAATGGCTCCCTCTTGCCAAAAGGAGAAAATTAGGTTGTCTTTTAGGAATGCCATGCCAAGATCATGAAGTGCTTTGCATATTAGGACCAACTTATTGAATATGATGTGATACTCTGAGAATAGAATAGGATATCACAGTCCTTGCCCTTCCCAAGTATTTATGAGATTTCTCCCTAATCATAAATCTTCTTCCCTCTGCAAACTTCTCAGTTCTTCGTGCTTTACCTATTTACTTTCCTCTTGAGACAATACTGCTCCCTGTAAGAAGAATATTCCTTGCAATATGCATATGCAAAGGCAGAGGACAAAGGGGACATGATGGTCTTTTTCAAATATGTGGAAAGTGGATATAACAGAAGGAAGAATTCATGTGTTTTGCATATTGTTGGTAACTAGGATAACATGTAATAAACTTCAGCAAGCAGTTATTGGATATTGCACCAAAACCTTCTAACACAGAGAACAGATAAGCACTAGCACTGAGTGCCCACAGAAGTTGTCCGGTCTCCAACACTGAAGGGTTTTACGAGTCTACTATGAGTTTCCTAGTAGTCTCTGTCTTGAAGTTCCTCCTTATGGAGGAGTATGAGTGCAAAGCTCATCAGCTGTGGAGCAGATCAAATTTCTCCAATCTCACCATCCTCAAGAATTAAAGAAATAAAATCCTAGATGGTAAGTTTTTTCCTAAAACAAGAAGAGGAAGAAAAAAAATATTTATAATATATATATCTTCTTATGTACATCTTCAGTGGTCGGCAGAATCTAGGACACACTTTTGCAAATATTGGATATTATCTATATGCATTTACATAAGAAAATACACAAAATAACCCAGAATAACCTCATTTAGGTTTTTTATTTTTTCATTTCTGTTTTGCTGAAAGAGTGTGAATAACAAATTCCTTATTTTCTAAAGATGCCATTAACTTCCCTTCCCCCCACATAGTAAAGTACCAAATAGCATTCACATTGATACAGGAATTTAATTAAAGTACAGAAACCAAGGTTTTTAAAAATATTTTTTCTTAGTTAAATAAAATTATCTTAAATGTCCTAGATGCATAAGCAGGGTTGGAGAGCTTTTGATGACATGCTTTGCATCTAGGATCAAGTTAAGCTATAATCTGTACAAATAAATTGAACAGATTGCTTTAGAACCCCACAAGATTTTACCATAGCAGATCTCATTCTTCCAGATGGGAATAAAGAATTTTCCCACTTCTCTGATTCTCAGTTGATTTCTTTACTTTGAACATGATAGCACCTAAACAAGTTGACTGTATCAGTGATATAAACAGAAAATACTCTGCACTGAGACAGAGCTTAGTGGCATCAGCATCAATTTAGCTCTTTAACAAATTCCACATCCTGCTACTTGCTCAGTGCTTTTCACAGGTTAAATGGTTTCACATTTTTATAACTTTGGTAAGAACCTTGAACTGCTTGAAATTGTTTGAATTTAAATAATTTCTAAACATTGCAGTAACCATATATCTCAGTTCTAGCTTATTCTAAGTAGATTAACAGCGATGTCAGAATTTAAAATTAAATATTAAGGGCACTTATTATTGAAATAAAAACATAATTGAAAATCTCATAATTTCATCTGATATAATTGATTTTTAGCATTTTGTTATCTATCCAGTTTTCCTGTGATTTCAGTTTGCACAGTGTCTGTTGTATTGCAATATCGAAATAATATGCAATAAGAATTCATTAAATTCATTTATGGGACAGATTACAACTCACCAAACACTAGCTGTTTAAAAGTTATGTGCTTAGTCTCATCTAGTTAGGTAAGTTCCTTAATAATCATCAGAAAAGACATCTTCACCAAGAGATTCACTTTAGACTTATCTTAGAACTTTTTGTTAGATGGGGATGAAATAGCCTTTGGACATGACTGTCTGTCTCCAGAAACTATTGATGGCTCCCTGATGGTTAGTTCAGACCAGATACCTAACCTTGTGATGGCTGAAGTCAGGTAAGATGAACGTACTCTTTTAGACCATGAGGGTCACTTGCATTGTCAGCTACCATCATTCATCCAGGTGGTCTACTGAAGACATCACTCCTTGCAATGGGGTCAGGAAGGGCATGGAAGCTTCCCTCTGGGCAGAAATTGTGGAATGTTTCGGTACGTCTGTCACATCTCTGTACTGATGTTAACATGGCTCTGTGGACAGAGGCAACTACAATTCACAGCAAACACAAAGGACTGCATCTATCTACCATGAGACAATCCTGAAACAGCCTCATCATGATAGGCTAGCACTTTCCCTTGGTGCACAGATCAATCTTGCCTCGGGAAGTGCCTTTTTCACACGTCAACCGTTGGATGTTCAGGCATTCCTAGGCAGTACGTGAGTTAAAGTCCAGGCTGTTGTCCAGGGAATATTAGGGCTCATCTCCAGATGAACACTCCTCTATGGATGGTTTTTATCTTGGGTATTTTTCTTTCAGTCATAAAGAAAGAAGGAGAGCAAAAAATATTAATGCATTGCCATTACCCCAAGAGAAGGTGGAGCAGCCTCAGGAAAACCAGTGAAGGAGGAGAAAGGGACTAGAGGGAAGTCTGAAGGTTAATACTGCGCCCTTGGCATTCTCTGCATAGGAAAGCTGCCAAGAGTTTCCTTTGTCATGCTGCTTTTTCTGGAGGTCCTTTGACTTCACTTAGTTGGTGAATGGAAAGCTGCACACAAAATGAATAATGTTTGTGAGACCAAATGTCACCACAGCATTCTTCTTGCATGATGGTCTTTACTTGTCAGTATATTTTCCTTTGGAAACACCCTTTTCACCCCATTTCAGATACTCCTGCTTGCTTCCCTTTAGATCCATTCTCATGACCTTTTCATGATTATCTTACCCACTACAGCAGCTCTGCATTTTTTTTGTTACATGCAGCAGCAAATAAACCGCGCCCCCCCCCCCCCCCCCCCCCCCCCGCCAAACAGCTCCTTTTTCCCTTCCCTTTTCTGTTTAGCAACATGCAAGATTTCTTTTGGGGCCTAGATTATTCTTACCATTCCATTCCATAAAACACATAATTATTGTTAAATAAGAACAACAACAACAACAAGGGTGATGGAATGATGCAAAATGCTGATCTGAGGAAACATATGTCAAGATATGAGATGACATTGGCTTTACTCAATCCACATCTATCAGCAACGTGGACATAAATGAAGATACCTGTTATCCCCTTCTAGAAACTCATCGCCATTGTACTGACACAAATATACACCTGTTTGCCCACAACCCTCATCTTCCCTTCTAACAACCCATTTAATGCTCATCTCTGCCAGGCTGATACAGATAGTGCCAGTAGTGTGATGCAGGGACAAATGATTTCTCCTTGTTTCCTCCACGTGTGCCACCCTTCACTGAAGTGAAGATGGTTTGACAGCAATGAGAACTTTATGGTTTGCAGGTAAACACCTCCTGGAAGAGACAGAGGGATTTCTGTGTGTCTGAAGCTCTTGTGTCAGTGATCCATAGTAATGTAGCTCCTCAATAAAGACATACGTTGACATGAGCTAATGCCTGGCTGGAGCCGTCAGGCTGAAAGGGCTTGTGATTGGCCTGCAGGATATCTCATTCCTTACTGTTCTTTATTCATTTAGTATAATGGAAATAAAGAAATCGAAACAGGAGGGTCTGACAGCATAATAGGTTTCTGATGCTCTGAAAATAAACATCTACCTCCGTCTTGACATTTATTATCTATAAACTGCTTGGCTTCTTTTTGGCAGTTTTATTGTGTCAGGAGACCATTATCCTGTCACAGCGCTGTATTGCACTGACATTATCTCTTAAGCAAATTTTAGTATTGAATTTACAGTTCTGTGGGTATTTCCAGCCTTACACTGCTGAAGGTTCAAAGCAAGGTAAGGAAGGTCTTTTAACAGACAGGTGATGTGCATCAAGGTTCATGGGATGGGCCAGCTCAGGTACCTGGTAAAGAAGAATGAGTGCTGGTGGGGAAAGTCCTGACAATTGGATAGACATGAAGATAAAAGATTCTAAGACTGGCCAGATATGGTTACTGACAAAACGAACCCAATGCAACACGAAAGTGATGTTCATTCTACCATAGTGGTTTGTAATATTTCCAATGCCAAACATAAATAATCTTTTGAATGCACTAATTAAATTGTGGATCCAGTGAAAAAGCCACTCTTTATAGTCTGCTAACACCTCAAGAAATATGCGCTTCCTGGAAGAAACTACAGAGACAGTTTCTAAATATCTCAAAGATTTATTGTTTTAGGGGAACTGATAACTACTCTATCAAGAGACCCATAAGAACCATCCCTCTTGTTAGCCTAACTAATGATTTCTCATGTTGTAATAAAAAGAAATCTGTGAAAAGCAGTGACCATAGCCTTTTGCAGCCAATTAATAAAATGCACAGACTTACCTCCCAGGATAGAGAGCTGATCAAAATCTTACAATGCTGAGAGTCTGTAGCAGCATTTTGACTATCTAGTTCAATTTCATTTGTAAAATGCACTATAGCTTCTAGGCAGCAACTCCTACTTCCTTCATAATCCAACACCTAGCTCTGCAAGGCTGTTCCCTCTCTAGTTTGACCACTTTTATTTATGCTTTACCTGCAGCCTAAGTTTCGTGATTTGGTTACCCTTCATAATCAAAGCATAGAGGCTTCCTGTGAGCCTTCACACAGAGAACATAAGCCCTACCATTGGGATTTTGATGTTCATTAGAAGCAGAGGCAATATTTTTAGTTTTATTAAGAAGGCCTCTCTTCGTACGGAGGGACTGAATTTCTAGTGTGTGATGCACAATCATGGTAAGGAGGCTATAGCTATTAATGTGGCAGCTTTACAGTCTCTTCTCTTTAGAGTTTCATGCTATTTCCTTCTTGCAAAGGTGGCAATCTTGCCATGCTTGCCTCCATCATTTCTAGCTTCCAATACTTCAGGTTTTGTTTGACCACCTTCAAATTGCTTATGTGTAGCTCCAGAAGGGGATAGTTTGGCACTAGCTCTGACAAAGATGCACGGTTCTGGATGGATATCAGTAACACTTACGGACAGCCACCATAACAGACTGAGGCGGTTCAACCTGGCAGGCAGCTATAAAACAACCACACAGCCATTCGCTCAGACCCCTCCCCCCAGTGGGATGGGGGAGAGAATCAAAAAACAGTAAAACTTGTGGGTTCAGATAAAAGTCTAATTGGACAGAAAAGGGATAATAATAATAATATTGGAATATACAAAACAAGTCATGCACAGCACAATTGCTCACCACCCGTTGACCAATGCCCAGTTAGTTCCCGAGCCACAGCGCTCCCCAGCCAACTTCCCCCAGCTTATATATGGAGTATGATGTTATATGGTATGGAATATCTCTTTGGCCAGTTTGGGTCAGCTGTGCTTCTTGTGCACCTCCTCACTGGCAGGGTCTGGGAAGCTGAAACCAGGACACAAATATAAAGATCTGTCCTGTTTTTCAATGACAAGGTAAGTATTATCTAATTTCCATTTTTTCCTTATCTCGAATTCTGAGTGCATAACCTTTCTACACTACATCCTCATCATTTCCTAATCTTGGGATTGGAAGAGTTTGTGAATGTTAGACTCATGGAATTACCTTTTTAAAAATAGCCATTACTTATAATAACATTCTTCAAGCTGTAGTGTCCTATTTTTAATAGCTTTCCTGTTTTAGTAGTCCTTCTATTTTCAGCCATCTTCCTTCTGAAGTTCACTAAGGAATCATTCTTAGGCAGGAGTCAGATGTCAAAAAAAAAAAAAAAAGGTCCCATGCCAAGGGAGTAAAATGCTCCAAAATGTATTTCCATGGAGAAGGTATAATGCTACCTGACCATGGTGCTCAAGGCTGGTATGTGCATTCACGTTTATTTCATCCACAGAAATCTCAAGCATTTATTGATCTCAAAGTTTCAGTGCCAGTGGTTTTCTGACTTTTTTTTTTTTCCCCCAGGCAGAAATTTTAGCCTGAGCAATTATCACAGCCAAGAAGGTACTAGAGTCAAGTAGCACATCTGTAATGACAAGGAATCGATTTGATTGACGTGTTAGCCTGCCACAAACATTTGCAAAAGCCCTCCTGTTACAAGACACTCTTATTTTGCACAGCAGTTCAGTGGTCTAATCTCAATTGATTTTTCTGGGCTCCCTCTGTGGTCAGTGGAGAGGCAAATGGCCCATGGGGGAGCACGGTCCATCTTGTCTCAAAATCAGTGGGATAAATTTCTCTCCAGAGGTAGCATTTTGCTGCCTGTAACTGGAAATGGCATCATGGCATTGAGTGTAGCATGAGTCAAATCGCTCTGCAGGTTGCTTGACAGTATTGACTAGGTTCCCACTGAGCATAATGGCAATTTAAACACTTTCATGAATCCACCTAGATGTGGGTGCCAACACGTAGATGTTTGAAGCTGGAGCTGAATCCCAGCCTCTACAACAAGCTCAGAGAAGAGGTCTGATTTTTAAAGAGCAAAAGTCAGGTGAGGCTAATCCTGCTCTGTACGGCAAACCCCACCTGACTTGGTATTTGGTCTTTTTCAGGCTAAGGCTTTTTTCTTCAGTGGGCTGCTGAACATTATGCAATCATTTAACTGATTGTTCTTTGTCCAAATTAACAGATCATTTGCAATTGCTTCCATCAGCGAAAATCCTCCAAGATCAGAGAGTTTACAACAAATACCTTTGCCTTATTGGAACAAGTCGGAGTTTTGCCAGGGATTTCAATGGAGCCAGGATTTTGCTTCTAAAATTTTTGGTGTTTTTGAATATGCTGAGGCAATCTGATTTTTTTATTTTTTTTTCCTCCTGGTAAACATGTATCTTCAAAAGAGGATTCTGAAAACTTCACTCTTGCTTTCTTAACTCAGACCTGCCAAAAACACTTTGGCTGCTATCCAACACTGAAACACATTCCCTTTTCTTCCTCCTTAACTTTACAGTGATATTAAAGATTATGTGCATTAAAGAAAAGCCTAATATATAATGCAAAAACACAGCTGGTGGAGGACAGTGTGGAAGAAAGCAATTTAGCTTTAGGACACCAATCTCTGCTTTCTTCTAAATGTTTTGGCATGATAGTCACATTAACACCAAGTCTTACAGATAAATACATGTCAAAAAACATCAGATGCAAAATTATGTGGATGTTTTAGCCAAAAACATAAACGATGATATGCTTTCATACCTTGGTGGTGAGCATAACTATAACAAACCATGAGTTTGTCTTGTAATGGCAGGTGAAGAGCTGGCAGACAGAAAGAAAACCAAAGGAAGAGAATATCAATACTTGATACAAGTATTGGAGAAAGGCAGAAAGAGTGTAAAATGTATTTTTTTCTTTACTTTACATCTTCTAAAAAATTACCTTAGTAAGCTACTACTAAAATGAAAGGGAATTAAAGCGAGCTAAATAGGTGTGTTTGGTTTTTTTTTTAATAACGAAGCAGCTATATGTTTTGATATTCTTGGAGGCCACAGCTACTCTTCCTAGATTTAGTGTGTTTGAATGGTAGAAAGAACAAACACTTTAACCTGAAAGCCATCCAGAAATTAAAAGGAAGATAGATTTCTGCAGCTAATACCAAAGCTGGTCAATATTTTTGACTGCGAACAATTTTTCCTTTGGAATATGTGGTTTTGTTAAAGTTAACATGTAATCAAATTGAATCAGTGTTAATACAGACAGGAATCATTTTACAGTTACAGGAATCCATTTTAGTGAAGAAACTAATCCTTTACTGAAAATTGCATTCTCTTGAAGACCTCACATGGCTTCAAAATCACTCAAGAGAATACGAGTTTCAACCAGCGATAGTCATCTTTATAGGTCCTTTCCTAAGAAGGAATCTTCCTAAGGAAGGAAGTGCAGAAGTTAATAGCTCTGATGACAAAGATGGCTGAGCATATAAACCCTGCACACCTCTCAGATTAAAGCTGCTAGGAGTTTCTCAAGTGCAATAGTTTATTGTTTCAATCTCACTGAAAGGCCTCTCTGAACCAAGGAAGGCATAGTTTAAACATATTCAATCGTCATGATTAGGATGCTACCATAAAACTGCATGCCAAGGTTTGATTTTAATGACCACAATTAATATCATCGCTGGTTCACAGAATAAAGTAGGCTCATGGGAGATGCCTTCATCAGGGTTGTAGGCTGCGTCCATGGACCATGGACACGGGTTGTTGCAGGAGCAAGAAGCAAGAAATGCTGGAACTGCAGATCTGTGGCAGGTATTCACTGAACTTGGAGCAAGACCTTTACCCAAGTGAGAAAGTTTTCCCTTTTCTCTGATGGAGGACAGTCTTTGCAAGCATTTCTGCATAGCATTTGTGGATTCTGCAACAGAATGACAAACGTGAGGTTCCATCCTGAGGGAAATATTGAGATTTACACATTTGGAAACTATTTTTCGAAATGTTTTCATTCTAAATGAGGATGAAAATTTTCAACAAATTTTTGTGTAACTCATAACTTTTTTCAATTTGGAATTTTCACTTTATTGAGAAATATTAAACCTAATTTACTTGCTCTGTTTTTGTGTTTTGGTTTGGGTTTGTTTTTGGTTTTTTTTTAATTAAACTTTCCTGAACTGTAAATTTCATTTCTGTTTCCATGGCAAGGAACTACGTGCCACTACACCTCTGTCTTTGCTGAGTTTTTAAAAAATTTTGTTTTAATGTTATTAACAACAATGCTGGCAGGGATGAGGGAAAGCTTGAATCCTGTGTGAGTGCATTACACAGCAAATTTCATCCAGCAGAGACTCAGTCCCCATATATAGCCATCTTAATATGTTCTCATGATAAAATATTAAGGAATAATGGTAATATATGTATGCTAATGCATTCAAGTAAAGTTCAAATTAAATCTTGTTTTAATGAGGGGATAAGCAAGGGCAGACTTTCTGAGCATCTTGAGTCCATCTAACGTGCTGATTCTGATGTGCTGTGCCTGCATGAGGAAATTCAACAGCAAAGGTTTTGTGCTCCCAGTAGTGCCAAGTATCAGGTATGTTGTTGCACTCCGTGAATGGCACAAGGTTGTCCTTCCAGAGCCCTTCAAAGGATGAAACTTGAATGATTACAGGAAAGATGCTGAGGGACTGTTTATCAGGGAGTGTAGTTACAGGACAAGGGGGAATGGGTTTAAACTGAAGGAGGGTCGATTTAGATTAGATGTTAGAAAGAAATTCTTCCCTATGAGGGTGGTGAGGCCCTGGCACAGGTTGCCCAGAGAAGCTGTGGATGCCCCATCCCTGGAAGTGTTCAAGGGATGAGGCTTTGGGCACCCTGGTCTAGTGGAGGGTGTCCCTGCCCATGGCAGGGGGGTTGGAACTAGATGGGCTTTGAGGTCCCTTCCAACCCAAACCATTCTGTCATTCTGTGATTCTATGATTCTATGATTCTATGATTGAGGTTGAATTGTTTGCTCTCCTGCTGTTGCTAAGGTTCAATACTGATGGAGGACAAGGTGCTGCAGCATCTTCTGCGGGCAGACCTGAGCTTATTCAGTGCCCACGCTTCAAGCTGACAAGAAGCTGCGTAGTCACGATCGGCGAGACATCAGTTCTGATGCCCTATGGAGAAAAAAGATATCATAATTCAAAGTCAGTGTCATGCTATCATTATGAATAGCTTCTAGCCACTGCAGATTGTGGGTTGAATGAACTGATACCAGCCCGCAAAAGACCATGAAATCAGCTACGAAACAGGCAGATTAAAAGCCGATTAATCAGGTGTATCTCCGGTCCAATGTATTTAAAGTAAAGCTCCTAGCAACTCCAGCAATATTTGGAATAATCCCTAAAGGCTGTATTACTTTTCTAACGGCAGTTACTGAGAATATTTCAGATGAGCAACTTAGAAGCTAATATTTGGAATATCATGGACTATTTAAGGTAGATGAGCCCTGACATATTAAGATGTGAGTTCTACTCTGATAAAAAAAGTCTCCATAAGCCTGACAAATCCGGACATCATCTTTTAATTGTGCTCTGACTGCTTTCCCCTGAAGCACAGATCTCTTTTGGACTGGTGATTTGAACAGTGTCTTTTGCTTCAGAAATGTGCCTGAAACCAAACTTTGCAGTCAGAACTTAATCCAAAGGCAAATAAAGTCATCAGAAATGTTTGGATTGTGCCCTTTGGACTGAGCAAAGGAGTCAACTAATAATGTTGCTCTAAGTTTTTGAGTTTTCTTTTATTCACCTCCTTTAGACAAATGTTGGAGAAAATTGTGTCGGAAATTTTACTTGGAAAAAAAAATTAGCTTGAGGGAAATAGAAAATATTTTCGAAAGTAAATTCACAAACCTGTAAACATGCAAATTCACTTAAGAATTCTTCTAAGAGACCATGAGTAGGATACCTATCTGTATCCCCCTAAGAAGTATAAAAAGTTCACTCTGTATAACACTGGTATAACTCCTGTCCAAGACAACAAAAAAGTATAGGGTCACATTCAATTTTGCAAGGCCAAAGTTGTACCAAAAAGACATTAACTTATTAACAGTGATCAGTATTATATATCACACAGAAAAAAAGAATAATAAAAAATGTTGGCCTACCATCGATTTGTTTGATCAAGCACTACAAATGGGGGAAAACCAACTAATAAACAATGTAACAATGCAGAAATTAAGAAACAGTTATTGAGATTAAGCCTGTGTTTGAGAAACAACCAATCTGTGAAGAAAATGCAAGCTTTGTGAATACCATAATTTGAAGCAAAGCCACAATGCAGCATACAACTTGAGTGTTATGATCCAGAAAAACAAAGGATATTTGCTGAAGCTCCCAGGAGAAGTGAGCTTGCCAAAATTGCTCTATTTATTATGAGGCCCTTCACAGTAAGGAGGCAGAAAGTACCTCCTTCTACCAACAGCCCTCTGAAACCCCACTGAATGGTCTCATCATGTGCTTCGTACCACTGGGCACTTTGAAATCTCTTCTCTGGTCCCTTCACTCACTCCAGGTCTTTGGAACTTCATAAACTCTCCTAAAGTCCTCCCAGTCCTTAACCTCAGACCTCACGAACACTTACTGGCCACTTCCAGCCCACCCTGCCGTCCCTGGGACCACCCTGCCAAGAAGCCCAGGGCTGACCAGTCATTAGCTTGAACCGTCCTCCAAAAAGCCTTGTAGCTGCCTCATCTATCCACTTTTTTTTTTTTTTTTTTTTGTCCTGAAACTGGCTTTATTTGGCCGTGATGCAAGGAATGAAAATTTTCTTTGCTGTCAAAAGCAAGGACTGAAGGGTGCTGCAGGGCTAAGGACGGGATGATAGGAAAAGCATGATGAGAGAAGGACAGAGAAAAGGGCTGGGAAGAAGATTGTTGCAGTTACCCTAACAAAATGAAGACAATTCAGAAATAATATACAAAAAACCATTAACCTGCTTACAGGGAATTAATTATTGAATAATCCAAAGCAATAACTGCATGAATGAATTTTCCAGTAAAATTAATTACACAATGAAGTTGTTGTTATAGCAAGAAAATCCAGTGATCAACAACTATGAAAAGTCTAGGCAAAGAATGGGAGCTTGCAAAAAAAGTGTTTTCAGTTCAGTTAATGTGTTGTGACTATCTATCTATCTAAGCTATATTTTCAGTGTAGATGGTCTTGCCATGAAAATTTTCGGGTTTTTTTTTCCTTTTCATTTCCTTCAGATCATTTCATAAGACTAGGTGATGTTGGAAAATAATTTTTTTTTCAGGGGGGGATGCTTCAGGTTGAAAACAAACACTTAGTTTCAAATAAACGTCAATATTTGTAGTAAAAATCTGTTCTCCAAATAGTATGCAAACTTTCAAACAGCTCTGGAGCTTTTGTTCAAGGGGTCTACAATTCACTGAAAAATATCCCCCAGTTCTTCTATGGTGCAAATGTACGATGCTGAGAGAAGGCAATGAATTAATGGCAACGGGCAGAAGAATAGGAAAACAATGAACAGCAAGTCTATGGCTGCGTAGGATGGGTGACAGCTAGAGCCCAGAAACAGGCGTTATGAAAGATACAGCCTGAAAGTCTCTTCTGGTCACTGAAATGCTTTGCCACATGACTCTCTATAAGCAGAAGAGGGGAAAAGCCCTATTCACTGCTAGGGTGGTCCGACATCCTCGCACCGACCACCTCCCACAGTGCTGAGATTCGGCTGTTTCACTGCGCCAAGGCTGCCTCTAGATCTTGTTTATCGCTACATCCAGAAACCTCTCCTGTCGAACAACCTACCCACCACACGGAAGTACCTACTGCTTTGACGAGACGTGAACTTAATTCTGTTCTGTAGCGTCTATGCAGTCCCTAATAATATCGGTGGAGTAGAAATAGGGTAATTGGAAACAGAATGTAGCCAATTATCTGTGCGATTTCAATCCGCAATGTGAATAATGATAAAAACCCACCTCTGAGTTTGTTTTCACTGCAGGGTACTTTTTCAAATTTTATTTGAGATTTATTTTACTGACTTAAGGGAAGAAAAAAACCCGAGTGGAAGAATGCATCTTGTACATGGACACCGGCCGAGAAGCTGTAACTGCTTCCCTGAAAAAAGATCACTTAGACAGTGAAGAAAATCATCAGTATTTAATCTCTTGCCTTCCATCTGATACATAGCTCTAATTGGAAAGTAACATTCAAGGTTTTGAATGTGACCTTGTATGTTGATTAGGTTACTCCCCCAGTAGTTGAATTTTGTAATTTATCCCAGCCATTTACAGAGGACACTTTGCATAATGTGGAACATCCAGGTTTTTAAGGGAATGCAGCTGCCTGAGGGGTCCCTGGGAAGAATGTAGACATTGCAATACGGCTCCGTGTACGAGCAGTAGTCAGAGAATCTCAAAAAGGATGTTTCCTGTGTTATCTGGAGGGATAAATCATAACCAAAAGGCAATCCCTGTGGAAGAGAACTGGTGCACACAGCAGTGCATGCCATACACCCTGTGCAAATTACACCCAAACACAAATCGGCTGCCTCTCCAGGAACAGAGCACAGGGGAAGTACGTTGGTAAGTCAATAGAAAAGCTCTTTGCATTTAACTAGATACACAGCAAGACCTGATTTAGTACTTATGTATGCAAGAAAGAGTATAAGCTATGATTTTTATATATCTGCTCATAGCTTTTACTCTTTCTTTCATAGATAATAATATATATAATATAACTACATTATAGCTATATTATACCTATATTGCATTACAAATATTTTATACATAATGTTATATATGTAATACAGCTTATAATATAGCTATATTATGGCTATAGTTATATATATAAGCTAGGTGCTGTGGCACAGCCAAGCCTGCCACCTTGGTTGCAGATGTTTACGTGGATTTACTTCACGGAGGAGGAGCTTTGGTAGGTTTTATATGCAGCACAGTGGCCATGATAAGCACTGGGGAGTGTTAGTCCTGATTTGAACTCAGGGGTGTGATAAACTGCGTAATCAAACATTGGCTCTGCATGTTGAATGTGATCTCTTAGCTGAAATACCTCGGAACAGATCACTTTGCATGCAAGGAAAATTACAGAGAGCCTGTCAATGGGTCAGTTCTTTTTAGCATCTCCTCTTCTCTCTGAGAATTGTGACAAACCTAGATGCTGCCCCAGGCACATTTCTTGTATGAACGGAAGCTGGAAACCTAATTGCTGAAAAACTAATAGTTGTGACAATTTTGTTCACAGATAAGAAGTAACACTGTGAAGTCCATTGATTCAAGGGAAGCATCTACTAAAACCTTACCAAGTCCAAGTAATAACAGTTCTTCTAGAGCAGAGGAGACTGTGTGTTTGATGGGACAAGCTCCAGATGGGTGCAAACATCCTCCAGAGGCGAGCTGAGAACAGCCCAGCATCCAGTGTGTCACTGACTTACAGCCAGGATGGCTCCAGTTTATACAGGTAGCAGAAATTGCTCTCATGCATCACAACAAGCAGCTCAGATAAGGCTGTTTTAAAACAGTGCTCCTGTTTTATTAACTACCCGAGATATTATTAGAAGCAGCTTGAGGTAGCATAGAAGTTGGACCAAGCTCCGATAGAATATCCACTCCATTTTGCCTGAGAATCCATGACTATCCATCCAGTGTTTGGCAACTCAGAGTTTAATTATCAAAGAGTCTTGAAAAATTATTATGTAAGCTCCCTCCACCCCCATGATTCTCACTTCAAATCAATGCCGCTAATTCAGGCAATTTAAGCCTGAGCAATAAGGCTGAATGCAGATTTAGTGGTGTACAGGGTGCTGGGAATGGGAAAGGTAACTCTGCAGAGGATAAGACTTGGATACTTGTATTGGGTTCACGCGGCAAGGTTTGAGTAGCAGGGCAGCTACAGGGGTGGCTTCTGTGAGAAGCTGCTAGAAGCTTCCCCTGTGTCTGATAGAGCCAATGCCAGCCGGCTCCAAGACCGACCCACCACTGGCCAAGTCTGAGCCCATCAACAATGGTGGTAGCACCTCTGGGATAACAGAGTTAAGAAGGGGGGTAAAAAACCAGGAACAATTTGCAGCCAGAGAGAGAGGAGTGAGAAGATGTGAGAGCAACAACTCTGCAGACACCAAGGGCAGTGAAGAAGGAGGGGGAGGAGATTCCCCTGCAGCCCATGGAGAAGACCATGGTGAGGCAGGATGTCCTGCTGCAGCCCATGGAGGATGATGGTGGAGCAGATATCCACTTGCAGTCCATGGAGGACCCCATGCTGGAGCAGGTGGATGCACCTGAAGGAGGCTGTGACCCTGTGGGAAGCCCATGCTGGAGCAGGCTTCTGGCAGGACCTGTGGCCCCATGGAGAGAGGAGCTCATGCTGGAGCAAGTTTGTTGGCAGGACTTGTGACCCCGTGGGGGACCCACACTGGAGCAGTCTGGTCTTGAAGGTCTGCACCCCATGGAAGGGACCCACGCTGGAGCAGTTCATGAAGAAGTGTAGCCTGTGGGAAGGACTCACACCGGAGTTCATGGAGGACTGTATCCCGTGAGAGTCTTCCCCAAGGAGGAAGGAGCAGCAGAGATGTGTGATGAACTGACCACAACCCCCATTCCCCATCCCCCTGTGCTGCTGGCGGGGAGGAGGGAGAGAAAATGGGAGTGAAGTTGAGCCTGGGAAGGGAAGGTGGAAGATGTTTTAAGATTTGGTTTTATTTCTTATTACTCGACTCTGATTTGTTTGGTAATAAATTAGAAGAATTTTTCTAAGTTGAGTCTATTTTACCCATGAGCCTTTTGTTATATTTTCTCACCACCCTCACAGGGAAGAATTTCTTTCTAATATCTAATCTAAATCTACACTCCTTTAGCTTAAACCCATTACCCCTTGTCCTGTCACTACTCGGCCTTATAAACAGTCCATCTCCAGCTTTTCTGCAGGCCCCCTTAGGTACTGGAAGGCTGCAATAAGGTCTCCCCAGAGCCTTCTCTTCTCTAGGCTGAACAATCCCAACTCTCTCAGCCTGTCCTCATAGGAGAGGTACTCCATCCCTCTCATCATCTTCATGGCCTCCTCTGGACTCGCTCCAACAGCTCCATGTCTTTCTTGTAGTGGGGCCCCCAGAGCTGGATGCAGTACTGCAGGTGGGGTCTGATGAGAGCGGAGTAGAGGGGCAGAATCCCCTCCCTTGACCTGCTGGTCATGCTTCTTTTGGTGCAGCCTAGGATACAGTTGGCTTTCTGGGCTGCAAGCACACATTGGTGACTCATGATGAGCTTCTCATCCACCAACACTCCCAAGTCCTTCTCCTCAGGGCTGCTCTCAATCCATTCTCTGCCTTGCCTGTAGTTGTGCTTGGGATTGCGCCAACCCACATGCAGGACCTCGCACTTGGTCTTGTTGAACTTCATGCGGTTCACATGGGCCTACCTCTCCAGCCTGTCAAGGTCCCTCTGGATGCCATCCCTTCCCTCCAGCATGTCGACCGTACCACACAGCTTGGTGTTGTTGGCAAACTTGCTAAGAGCGCACTCGATCCCGCTGTCCATGTCGCCGACAAAGATATTGAACAGTGCTGGTCCCAATACTGAAAATCTAATTTTTGAAAAATCTAATTTTTGCCTGACTTCCTCTTTGTTGGTATGCATCTCTCCTGAGCTTGGAGGAGGAGGTGATGCTTGAATACTAACCAGCTTTCTGGGCTCTTCACTCCAGGTCTTTACCCCCTGGTACTCTACCAAACAGATCCCTGAAGAGGCCAAAGTCTGTTCTCCTGTAGTCCAGCACAGTGAGCTTGCTCTGCACCCTCCTCGCTGCCCTAAGGGTCTTCAACTCCACCATTTCACCAAGGCTGCCCTTGAGCTTCACGTTCCCCACCAGTCCCTCCTTGGTGAGAACAAGGTTCAGCATGGCACCTCTCCTCATTGGCTCCTCTATCACTTGGAGAAGGAAGTTATCATCAACAAATTCCAGGAAATTTCTGGATTGCTTATGCTCTGCTGTGTTGTCCTTCCAACAGATATTGGGGTAGTTGAGGTTCCCCATGATGACCAGGGCTTGTGAATGTGAGGCTGCTCCTATCCATCTACAGAGGGCCTCATCCATTTGGTCTTCCCCTCTCCCGGCAACTTTAGTTTAATGCCCTCTTCACCAGCTTGGCAAGCCTATGACCAAAGATGCTCATCCCCTTCTCTGACAGATGGACCCCATCAGCCTCCAGCAGACCAGGTTTCTCAAAGCGAGTCCCATGGTCTAAGTAGCTGAACTCCTGGCTGTGGCACCACTCCTGTAACCATTTGTTGACTCGCCACTTCCCAAATCAAGCTATATGTACTTTAAAGTGGATCTGCAGGCTGTTGTTTAGCTCTACTTCAGTTGCTGTTAGGACTTTTTATGTGGGGAGTATGGTTCATATGGTTCATCCAGTCTGACTTTGGCCATCACACAATAGATGTCTGGTCTGAAACACTCATGGTCAGCAAGGAGAGAGATGGGCATCTCCTGAAGTGAGTTCATCCCATCCAAAGGTAGGTGGCAAAACAAGTTTGATAAATCCATCCCCAGAGGTAAGCTGACTGCAGTAGAAATTGAGACAACCACCTTAGCCTATCTGGCCAACAGCAGAAGTTTAGTAAAATGAATCCTGTCCTGAAAGCTCTGGGATCTGGGTGAGGTGCCACCTCTCTTATTCTAGTTATGAAGCACTAAATGAGGAAACTGAAAATGAACAAACAAAAAACCAGGGGTAGTTTGCTTGACTTAGTAAGACCTTTTTCCTCTGAAGTGAGTTTTCCTGCCTTCCTGGAGGTTGGGCTTGGTTCAGATATCGATTCTAGTCATCTCTTGCTGGGTTCACCCCCTGATGGGTTGGTATCACACTCAACCTCAAATTCTGGGCATGTAGATTCAGAAATAAGCTCTTTAAGGATGATTTTTCACCTCTGCAGTCTGTCAGGAATGACTTGTGAGGTGATGCAAGGATTTTTTTTCAAGCTCAGTCCCAGTTCCTGAACATCTGCAAGTACCTGGGAAATTCAACAAGATGAAGTGAATACAGGAGTGTTATGCTTGGCTTCAGTACATGCAGGAATGTTCCTAAAACACAGCCTCCAGGCTATTCAGACTGACTTGTGCTGACCCTTAGCAGCTATTTCTGTAGCTCATCTGATAGGGTCACGTGCTTTCAGCGCTGATGACCCCCCACTTCTATCCATTTTCTGTGTCAGCAGTCAGATTTTATTAGATAAAAATCCTGAGCTCCATTTTCTTGTTATTTCCTTTATTTTTGGGCCGGGAATAATTTCCACAAATTTTATGTCTAACTGTTATGTCATTAATTCAGACTGGTCAACTAGATGCAAAGATCTTCAAGGCATGTCCAGAGATGATTTCATTCCCTGTGTCTTAAGAGGAACTGATTCACTTTCAGTGAAAACCCCTCTCTCCACTGTCTGTCAGTCAGTGTATGTTAAGATAGTCTTGACATCTCAAATGGTATTCCAGTCTAGGTTCACATCTAATTGCACGTGTCTACTGGCATGTTTATGTATGAGCCAGGGCCTCAACACAACTGCTGTTAAGGCACATCAGCCTTTAATACTTTTAGAGATGCATCAGAGCATCTGAAACACGCACCTGGCCCTGGCAGATGTGACAGGGATCCTATGGGACATCAGTGTCTTCCTGCACCTCCCTCCAGGAGGGGTCCAAAGGGACAGGGTCCTCACCCAGTTGTCCCTGCCTGAGTGGTTCTGGTGCAGGATCACAATTATACAACCCTGACGAGCAGTGAGGCTGCAGATGTTTTCTACCAACACAACTCTATTTTACTGACAACTGAATTATAGCTAATAGAGCTGGCCACTGAGTTGCAGCTGAAGCTAAAATCACAGAAGATGACATTTGCTACGGGAATCTGTGCAGATTGTCATTGCTAGTAAGTTACGTCCTTTAAACTATGCACTTGCAATTCAGCAAGTAATGATAAATATTGCACTGACAGACACCATTTCTTCACTTGTTCATTTATGTAAAATTCATGTAAACATGTCCAAGTAGCACAGCATTCCATGCCAGCCATTATTAGAAGGCATTAGTTTCATTTTCTAGAGTAACCAAGCTGGAATAAAGTAAATTATCAGTTCAGTAAAGATGAGAGGTAAACAGTGATCCCATTTCAAATGTGTGCTTTGGAGTCTTATAGAGAAGGATGACTCCAAATGTTTTCAGATTTACCTTCATTTGAAGGTCATTATCTTCAATAAAGATGGGGATGGCTCTCACAAGATTACTCTGATATTTGGCTAGAATTAAGCTGTTTCAAAGCATTTTTTAAAAAGCTGTTCACATTTAGAAATGGTTTGAGTAATTGGGTTTAAATATAGTAGCTATATTTTTTTTCTTTTAAATCTTACTGTAGTCTCTACAGCTACTGTACAAATATAAAAGAAAAAGTGATTCCTTCTTCAAAACTCCTTAAGCAGGAAATTTCTAACAGGTGAGCAAAAAGTGTACTCATAAAGAAACTGATGATGTTACAGGCAGTGGTTTGCAGCACCCAACTAATCTGAATGTTATCAAGGTTTTATAGACATCACAGAAAAGAAAAGAGTCAAGAAAAAAAAATATGAAGAAGAAAGAAGACATGACCTTGAAAATCATTGGCAGATGATGCTATTTGGCTATTTTAATTTAGCTTCTTTGCTTATTAGCAGATGGTCTGTATAGTGTCATGTTGTAAACACAATTATATTAAGGGATCAACTAAACTTTTTCATAGCTTTTTACCACAGTGGACCAGCTAAGAATTACTGAATAATGCTTTTTGTAGAGTCTCAGACCTACAGCCTGTATGCCGGTTACCCTAATACTTTTTACTTTTGCTCTTGGCTTAGACAGATGGAGATCAGATCATTCTATCACTCAAGGCCATAAACAAGGTGAAAAAGATTTCTGTCCAAGATCATGTCTTAAATGACCTTTAATTTACAATCACTGTGGCATATACCAGGCCAGAATTTGGTAATATCATCTATGTTAATGGCTGGTCGCAGCCTTCCCAGTACTAATCAGTAAACTCATTGACTTGTAGCAAATTGGTATTCTGGATTTTGATCCATATTCAGACTAATATTAAATTGGAGGTCGCTATGGGGGGACTTAACCCAAGCATCTGGGAAAAAACAAGGACAAAAAATAAAGTTGTAAGTTGACATTATGTTTGAAGCAGAGGCTTGAAAGCAGACTGTTAAGTGTGAGAGAATGAGTTAAGGTATAGCGAACAAAGTAAACCCACAAAAAATGGAACTTTTTAATATTTGGTGCAACAGAAAAGACACAGCATTATTAAAGAAATATACAGAAATAAATTATACAATCAAAACAATGTGGTAGGAAAGTTATTTTTGCACCCACATTCTGGTTAAACATCAATAAGACCAGCCTGTGTTTATCAAGGTTTGAGACATAAGGGGCTCAGAGCCTGGATACAATTTAACTGGGCATGGATGGATTAGAAAATCTGCATCTTTTTTAGGAAGTGTCTGCAAGATTTAGAAACAGCTAGATCTGATGGAGAAAAATCCATCTGAGTGAATATCATGCTGAACTGATAAGCTTGATTGACAAGGACAATGGTGTTTTTCAGAATGACTGAAATCTTGAGTTTGAACTGATACATCAGTCAGGCTAGAGATATATCGACACCTTAACTGGGCATGGGAGATGGGTCATGGCTCATTTATAAAAGTGTTTAATTTTGCTTTGCTTTGCACGAATGGAATCTTTTCTCTCCCAAATGCATCGATGTTCCTACATTTCCAAAGTTGTGGCTTTGTTTTTCAGGCTTGCAGAAACACGTATCGTGACCAAAGGAAGACACATGACTTGACTGTGAGGTGTCAAGAGTGGTCCTAAGGGAATTCACTTGCATTTTTGGGTACTCAGCTGCTTTGAAAATTAGACCTCCCAAAACTAGTAGCCTTCTTTAGAAATGTAAGCCATTATATTCTTTCCTTGGGCTGTTTTTTGGTAGAGCTAGTAATAGATACTGGGAATGCTTCCCTCATACTATTTTCCTGTGGCGGTTTTCCTATGGCAGTTTTCATGTGAAAGATCGCCAAAGCCTTCTGAGAAACGGGAAACAAATGTGTGCATTAAAGGCTAAATCTCTGAGGAGAAACGTCTTCACTTCTGGGTTTTGGCTTTAGATTTATCCATTACAGAACTTCTCCACTTCCACACACACAAACAGAGCAGCAGAGGGAACAGTCCTCAGACAGTGACAATTTTATAGGATATTAAGGGTCAACACTAGTCATCAGTTGTAGCCCTTTTATTTAAATGATCCATTTCAGGCAGTGAAAGAAAAATCCTCCCCCCAGCCTGCTCAGAAAGCAGCCATCTGCTGCAAGACGTGGATTCACGGTCATAAGTTCCAGCATTCACTAAATATGATTAAGATCAGAAAGACAGACAACCGTGCTTTTGGCTAAGTCTGTTGTATAAAAGGAAAGAATATGAAGTCATCTCCATAGTCAGCAAAGGAAGAAGCAAAGTAAACACTAACTAGAATATTTATTCATTTACCCCTATCAGCTGCTGTAAATTTTGACAAAATACGGCACCCATCTTTCCTATCTAATCACAGAAGAGACAGACTCTATTTTTCACGTAATGCAATAGAACACATTGCAACTACCAGACAATAAAGGAAGATGCCATAATGGCTACGCTTTTAAGAGCACACATTTTCGTTGTTGTCACACTAGTCGTATGGGAGCAAATTGAATATAGCTGAAGGTAATACATAATTCTGAAGAATCACCTAGCAGGCAGTACAAAGGGACACTGGCTTTGGGAGATACTGAAGAATCGTCACTGTATTAGCTGTACAGCTCCAGTCCTCTCTGATTCAATGTGAGGCTTTAGTCAAGATCCTTCTTTAGATTAATCCCTACACCTTTTCTTCCGGGCTTTGCTATAAGTGATATTTAACTATGTTTACTATTTCCAAATAATGTGATATTAGCATTACTGTTTGAATAAGGAATTGGACAGCTAGCATATATGAAATACAGCCAACCCCTCCATGATAATTATGGCTATAGGGATAAAAAGCTGGGAATTATGGCCTACATGGACTATCCAGATCATTTCATACACAGAAAGTAGAAATTTCTTCATCAGACAACATGTGCCTAGTTTTCTATTCGGAAAATTTCTGATCACTTGGAAACCTGACTGAAGGTGATTACTTCTACAAATGGTCATCACTTAGTGATCAACCACTTATTTGAGATCAAACAGGATTTTCTGGAAACGTAGGATAAATCTGGAATTTGGTCCTGATGGATGGATAAATCTCTTTCTAAGAGAAAACAGAAATAAATTATTTTACAGAATGAATTATATTGTAATCAACCTAGAATCAAACCTGGAATAAACAGGATTAAAGTAGCCAGAGTCTTGTTCACAAATATAATTTGCTGCCCTGTAGAGAAACAAATGGTATTTTCCAATGGAAAATACAAGTAAGGAATAGGACAAGTAGGACAAGTAAGAAATAATAAATGACTCGAATATCTCTATGTCCTCCAATGGACCAGCTCAGCATGCTTCATCTCCTGTCCTGCTTCCACACCTTCAGATCAGCCTACATTCTCCCTTTGCAAGCATGTACAGTAGGACACAAGCATGAGGTGGGATTCAGCTGACCAAGTACAGTGGTGGGATTCAATTTGAGATGAAGACAGTTAAAACTAACAGTTTACATTTAGAGGATTGGTGCATCAGGGAATCAACTCATTTCCAGCACATTAAGTGCCTGGTGGCATAAGAGATGCATTAGAATATGTAAGACATTAGCACAGGGCTGAGATATTTTACATTCAATGTATAGGAAACCTACACACATTTCAGTCAGTAACTATAGACCAGACACAGTATCTTAGGGCATCCCAGATAGCTCTGGACACTTATTTTTAATCAACCGAATTAGATTTGTATTTGACTGATGCTGTGCATTGCCCAGCTCATGTCAGTCCGTAACCAAAACCAACTTTGCCGTAGGCTCGGTGTCCCTTACAGAGCTTTTGACCTTGATTGATTTTAGGGTATTTTTTCCACTCAGATGATTTGCTTTGCCACATCTGTGGCTCCTTCCACTGGTATGTGAAATACCAACTTGCAAAGCACTCAGCAAAGCAGGTAAGGGAGGATGGATTCTGCACTTGGTAGTTCATCCTTCCAGATAGCAACATCAGCACTTTGTAGAAACAAGGTTTCAATTTTTGCTTAAAATATGGATCCAGTAGTGCTGCCAACTTACATTTATCAACATTGAGCTTGTTGGCCACAGCAGGCGAGCACACAATTCTACAGCTACTTCTCTTCACTGGTGTTCGAGCCATGGATTCCTTTATTTTTACACAGGATAGCTGTTTATTCTAGCAAATGGCAACAAGGCAATAGTAGCAAAGTTTGAGGAGAGACATTTCATTAACTGGAACAGTCCTACATATTTACTCCTCAGTGATGTCCACGTTCCTACCTAACAGTTAAGTATTAATATCAGTTGAGAGGGATTTCTTATTAATGGTGCTGCAGAAAGTCCCTGTAAGGCTTTATCTAGAATACTCTTCTGGCCATGCATCATCAAGGACGAGAAATTGCAAAGGTCTACAAGGAAGATCAGAGGAAAAGAGTCTTTCTGTTAAGAGAGGACTAGAGGATCTTGGCCTATTCAGTGTAATAAAACAAACTACAAAAGAAGAGGAATGAGAATCCATTGGGGCAAAAAATAAACCTGGGGAGTGAGAAGAACTAATTAATCTAAAGGCCCCAATAAACAAAAAAACAGTTTTTAAAGTTAGCTGTAGTAAATGTAAGCATCAGAGACACAAGGAGCTGTGATCTTTTTCTTTAGACAACACTTCCTTTTGGTGGCAAGGGTGCATTACAGCTGAGGCTGCATTCCCTTAGAGCTAGCAGAAGTCACTACTTGGCCACATATAGAGTCCCAGTGTCATAGTTTGTATGTGGTCCACATATGTTAAAGTCAGTCTGTTCATAAAATTTTCAAAGAAGTCATATGCAAGTTGACTGCTATTTCTGACAGCATAGAGGCCAATATTGATGGTGTATATTGCGCATTGTATTATCAGATGTACACCATATAGCCTCACCTAGGGAGGATAAAAGGAACGTACTGGGGAAGGGAAAATAGAGGATGGAGACAAGATGTGGGATTCATCTTACCTAAAAAAGCATATTTCTTTAAGAGCCAGCAGTCTTCTTTATACTCAGAGAAATAGGTGTTTAAGGTATGATTCACCTGACCAGTTTTAAACACTAATATTAGGATAAGAAACTTCAAGGTAGACAACTACACAGTGTCAATGAAATGTTCCCTGAGAAGTTCTGAAGGAAGTTAGATGATACAACACGTTTCATTATGGAACAGGGAGTGGGAGGTTGCGAGATTTTACTTTATTAATATTAGGCACATGTATACAGATAAGAAGGACTTGCTGAGATTTAGTCAACATGATATATATCTAATGAAGTTAGCAGTTTTGGAGAACATTTCTGGAAGATACAAGGTAGCTAGTAAATTTTACTTTCACTGAGAAATAGTTAGGTTTTTTATATAAATATGGGTTCCTTTCAAGGTTGGTGGGCACAAGTAATTATATTTTATGGAGATAACAGATTAAACTTTCAACACCCATACCCAGTCAGCTGCAATGTAAGAGCTAATAATAACTGTCCTTGGGAAGATTCAAAGTAGCATCCAGAAAAATCAGAAAAGGCCAGCACTGACATTCCTGAAATAGCCAAGAAAAAATAATTGCTATGAATAAACAAACAAAAAGAAAGAATATCTTTGTACACCAGAAAGAAACAAAGTATAAGTCCAATTAAAAAAAAAAAAAATCCTTTGTAGGTCACCTTAAAAAGGAACAGCTCACAGTCACCAGAAAAATAAAAAATGCAGTAAGGAGGAAAAAAGTTTGAAAGGAAAACAGTAAGAAATACAAATGAAAATGGCCAAGTTAGAAAAAGATCAATAATTGCTTTGCGCAAGCTTCCAGGCTTTAATATCCAAAAGAGGGGAGTGTAATGATGGCAGAGATTGATAAAAAACCACAGATCTCTTGAATATGTTTGAAGCTGAAAATCCAAAGTGATAGAGAAGTTTCTGGTATAGCATTTAGACAAAGCAGCAAATGACATTGACAACAGACTGCTGAAGATGGCACTTAGAGACGAAGATCTTGGCAAGAAAGCACAGGATGTTTTGACTGATTACTTATTTCTTAACAAAAAAAAAAAAGCTAAATCTGATCAGAAACTAGTGCTAACTGGTGTCTGTGACAGTTCAGGCACTTAACACTTACGAAGTCATGGATTTTTCTCTTGGGATAGAAATACAAATTTCTAAACTTTATTCAGCAGTCACATATCAAGTGACTCTCTTAATTGAAGAAAAGCTACCATGAAACCCAGTCCGGTTTGCTGAGAACTAAATGCCTCCAGGTCATCATACTTTGATGACCTTAACACACTGGATGTAAAAATGGGTAAGGAATAGGTAATTGGGGACTAAATAAAAGTGTCTGTGCCGTGTATAGACAAAGCTACAGAGGACTTTAGGCTTCCTCTTGCCAGCATAATTTTATTGACAGAGAGAACACAGGTCTCAGACAGCAATGGTAGAATGTAAGCCTACATATGTATGTGACTTCTGAAAAGGTTTGTCTTGCCTTCCCAAGTGAGAAGAATAGACAGTGATATTTCTCCGCACGTCTTGGTCTGTGGGACCACTGCTGTATGTTGTGCGACTCCCTATTGAACCCATAAACGTGTCATCCAGTATTTGCTGCCAAAGGCAACGAATCTTCAAGAAACAGGAGGAGATTTTCCTCACCTGCCTTCAGAAGTTACTGTGCAGATATCGTCACCTGGTCTACCCACACTCTCTTAATTATCAGTTATATTTCATACACAAAAATCATCATTACTGTCAACTATATTCGCTTTAATACCCTACCAGGAGTACAGATTATCTTGTTTGGGTGCAAGAAGCCTCATGTTCCCCCTGTCATACTCAAAGGCAAATTAGAAAATATCATTTCCTTTGCAGCCTGAGATCCATAAGCTTCCAGCATGGAATGACTTTGCTGTTGGCTGATACGCTACATCTGGGGCAGCATAGTGCATAAAGGAGAGGATGCTGAAGATCCAAAAGCATTTGCAAATCTAAGCAGCACTCTCATTTGTAGCCAGGATGTGAAATTAGCACATCACTCCATGCTGACACCTTGTTTGCTCTTTGTATTAATACTCACACATGTTTCAGGGCTCTGACATGGTGGTCTACCAGTAATTAAGATTAAGGCACATTCTTTGTTGACAATTCACTGATGAATTAACTTGTCTCTGCATTCAGGCCTGGATTTGGAGTTTGCTTCATTCCTTGCCTGGAACAGAATCCTTGTTATGATTTATTGCAAGCCTTATTATGATTAATAGAGCTCTACATCGTTCATCTCCTGGGCAATGAATGCAGGATGCCTATTCAGCCCAAGGAGGAACACGTGGTCTCAATTCCAGATCAACCAGCGTGGTTGCAGGCTTCCATGTAAGGTGGTTTCAAAACCCTGTTTCTCACCGAAGGAGATCAGCTGACTGGTTTTATGCTTTTGTTCTGTGTTCTTTAAATGCTCTTCACCGTGTGTTACAGAACAACTTCTGTTGGTTTTCTGATGCATCTGCAATGTATCAAGCCTATTATTTGAACATTATTCATTTAGAATACTTCAATATATTAGCAGCATAACATCAGAAATAGCAATATGAAACCAGCTTGATAAAATGTCAGTGAGAAACTACTGCTTAGTAGGAAATAAAGGGGATGAACACACCTGGGAAGTGAGGATATTGAAAAATAAGTAATGGGTTGGGGCTTTTCTCATGCTGATCAGAAAGCCGGCTTGCTTGAAACACACTTGTTCACTATTTTTAGAATACCAATGTCTGCAGTTATTTGCTTTATACAGATTAAAATATTTTATTACAAAGAACATTTGATAATCGTACAGAGAGTCAGATGATTTTATACTAGGTGATATGACACTAATAGAAGGCTTCTGTGCGGAGATGCCATTCCAGGCACTGAACTGGTCATCAGGCTGAGGTTCCTACTTCCAGATCCCCTGAAACCTTTGCAAAGTAGTCTCTGAACTCAGGTAAATTAACTAAGATTTCTTCCCAGTACAGTGACCATCTGCTTGTGTAAAACTGATTTTTTTTTTTCATGTAAAATACCAGCTAATTATCTCTGTAATTACTGATTTTATAAATGCATATGACTGTTCTTCATGCCTACTACTGGTGCAATATACCCCATTTAAACACAGGTAACGCACATTTATGTTTTGTCGATATAAGCCTAATTTTTTTACTTACTTGGTTTCTAGCTTATGTCTGAAAGTCACTATATACCGCCTAAAAAGCTTCACGGATCTTCCTGAAGCTATAGTAAATACACATAATGAATATTTGCTTCTGCAATAGCTGGCTGCTGTGAAACTGCCCCGTGAGGGGTAGTTGACACCAGTAATTGTTAATTCCCGAGGTATACGTCTCAGATGGATCTGTGTGAACAGCAAATGAGGTGACTAGCACCACTCTCCTCTTCAGCCTCAAGAGCCGTTTCCTACCCTGAGCTGAAAAATGGTTCTTAATTGACTTGAGCGAGATGTGGACTGAAAAGACCGAGAGGCTTTTCTTTATAAAACCTGTTTCACTTTGCACTGGCATGGATTTAGGACTGCTCTAATAATCAGTTATCATTTCTCAGCTAGCATAGGTAGAGGAGAGCTTGAAAGTCAGTGACCTCTTAAACCGTTCCCAGATCCACAAAAGAATGCCTGATTTCACACCAAAATCTCCCTTTCAGAGTGGATATCAGTGTAATGATGCGACCTCAGGACCCTGCAGTAGGGTAACAGGATGGCTATGGTGCTGTGGTGGCATGGGCTCTGCACCCCTGTGCTCCCAATGCCACTAGTGTTTCTTTCAACAGTTATTTAGCGAGTCTGCCAAGAGGAAGAAAACCTAATTACAGCGCAGTCCTTTGAACGAGGTTGTGATTCACATTTCTTGATGTGATTCCTTTTTATCTGCACTGCTGGCATCTTTTAGAATGCAATATCTAAGTTTAAAAGGGCTAGTTTAAGGAGTATTGTGCTCCTGCTTTTTTTACTGCTTCATCACATCAGCTTTTCATGTTCTTTTAATAGTTTTAGTAAATACTGCTACTATCCTAGTATCGTACCCAAAAATGAATGCCAAAGTGTAATGAAAAGGAGTTTTATTTTAAGACTTCAGTGGAAGCAGAAGAGACCTGCAAAAGACACGGAGCAAGCCAGAAGATCAGGATATTTGTGGTTTTTGAGCATCAGGATCAGCTACTCTGAGCATTACTGAGACCTCAAGAAATGGAAAGAACAGGGGGAAAACGAAAGGAAAGCAATAAAGGTCAGTGTAGACTAACTGAAGAATGAAAAAGCTTGCTCTCAAACTCACAAAGAGGTTTGGATGCCTAGGATCCTTTAAAGCTGACAATCCCTCCTGGATTTAGGTACCTATCAATGCAAAATACTTTAGAGACGTATCGTAGCTTTAGCATCGATAGGTACCTATGCTAAATACTTTAGACATGTGTTGTGGATGTCTGGGCCTGACTATCCAGGATAAATGGTGGGAGGCACACCAATGGCCACCTCCATCAGAGACAGAGTGGAAATATTCAAGGTCAAACAAGAAAATTCATAAACAGGACTGGGAATGGGAACACTGCTCCTGGGGATTCTCTGCAGAAGTAGTTGGCAGACCAAGCTGCAGTTATTGAAAACCATGTTTCTAGCTGTTTCACCCAAGAACGTTCGTGAGTGGTGCTGGAAGTTTGCAGGAGTAGTTCTCCTGGTACGTTTTAGGCTTCTAGAAAATGAGGATATGCACTCCTGCAGGTGAGGCTAGTTGTTTTGACTGCATCTGTTTGCTGTTTAGTACTAAATAAATTGAATTATTTTACTTACTATTGAACAGGGATCAGAAAAAACACTACAATTCAGCAGGACACTTGCACAAGCCTGAAGTGAACATGAGGCCCTGCTCACCCCACAAACACAAATCGCCTGAAGGCTTGGGCATGCAATAAATTTTCTATCCAATGCATCAATGGCTGTAAAAGAATGTGTAGCCTCAAACTCAGAGCGCACTGAAGAGCAACACCCTCTTGTTTCATTGAAACACAGACCAGGACTTTCGCCAAAGGTGTTGGTTCAGGTCTCCATGCTCTTTGCAGGATTGTCTCTTTGGCTCTTTAAAAAGTCCCCAGATCAGCAAACGCTCTCGAATGACTTTGTGTTGAAGGAGAAGGACAGAAACCTGTTCCTTCCAAACATCCAATTCTGAGTGTTAGTTTGGTTTGGCCATGCATAATAGCAAATTAGATAGCATAATAGATAATAGCATTTTAATGGGACAAATCCTCACCCAAAGAGTTCAATGATATAAATAAATCTTTTTCTGGCTCTACTGTGTTTGACATAGGCTCAATTCTAATCTCATTTACAGAAGTCTGACCACGACTGGCTGTATTGAAATCAACTGCATTTTCCTAGTGTGAAAATAGGACCAGGCCCCATAGCTACAGTTATGAATAAAAATGGTTGTATAAAATAAGATTTTGGGTTGAAAAGAATCCCACTAACAGACACAATGACCTTTTTCTGTGAGGGGGAAAAAAAAAAAAGGGCACATTTTTTAATACAGAAAAGGAATAAATGTTTAGTAAACTTCTTTGCTTGCTCTGTGGCTGTAACCAGCTTTAAGTTTCGTAACACAGCTAGGAGGCAGGAATTAGATGCCTCTGCAGACCCCTGTATTTTGTTTAATTACTTTCATGCCATGCTGAGAAATTCTGACCAAAACATTAAATTGAATTAAAATGTTTTCACTAATAGATCTATGGGTTCAGAAGGATATAGCCATCCTTATCTATGAATGGAATTTATTGCTTTTTTTTCCTTTTATTAATCTTCTTCATTGTTTTCCTCTTATCTCTGATTATGTGCCTTGGAGGTATGGGTTCAACTGGAATTGGAAAGTGAAGAGGACGAAACAAAACCTTTTACGTTTTGCACTGTATTCAAGTTACGATGGTTGGCTCGCAGCTCTTTCCCTGTGCGCCCACTCTTCTGAACCCAGCTCCGCCATATGAAATGCTGCCATGATGTGGTTTTTTGCTCCTCCTCCTCCCTTCTTTACCATCTGCCACTGATGTCATCATCTTCCATCTCATCAATCAACCATACAACCTGGCCATTAGTAGTGACTCTACCATCCTTCTATCTCATACCACCTATGTTTAGACATTTCCTACCCTACCAGGTTTCTTTTCCAGAAATATTTGAGGAATTTACACTGAACTTTTTTCACCAACACAAGACAGAATTGCTGATTAAAGCTATTTTGAAAGGTTTCTTTTAAAGATAAATTTTCAAAGTAGTGTTGAAAAACTGAATGTCCTGAAATTCAGTAATTTTATTCCTATGGGTGCCCCATGTGAATAATGGGTCAGTGGCCTCATGTCCCTGTTTCCTGAGCTCAGCTACATGGCTGGCTTAGAATTCCTTTGAGGTATTGCTCCTGCAAGTAGGATCATGGTACCTCATGGGGATGAAGTCTAACCAAAAGTTCTACCTACAAAGGAGAGCAGGATTTGAATCACTCAAACTATTAATCCTGTGAGGAAGCATAACATCATTGCTCAAACAGAAGATTTATCTTGGAGACAAACACCTGGTCGTATTAGACTTTGTGCTAAAACTTAAATTTTGCATGGGAAATTTTCAACAAGGTAGTGTTCTTCTGTCAAAACCATTATAAGAACAAAACCCAAAACCTTTCTAATCTTTTAATTTCAGCCATCCTCAATGAGCTCAGTCCCAGCCCCTATTTTTTGTAGCTTGTTGCAGCCTTCTGTTAGACTGCTCCCACACTCCCACACCTCCTGGCCTCTTCAGAGCACGATTGCTGAGATTTCTCTGTCCGTTTTCCTGAGCAGTTTTTTCACCTACTCATGCAGCCATCTCTTACTGCATCAAACCAGTGCTCAGCTTCTTCTAACCCTGCATGTCAGCCTTTTCCAGTTGTTTACTGTTTTATCCTGTCACGACGACTTGCACATGGCCATTTTTCCTACGTAGCTGCCAGATTCAGAGGCTAATTTTCCCACTCTTTTAGACATGCCTTTGTTCTTTCATCTATTCAGAGCAATCACATACATTAAACAATCTCCATAATTCATGGCATTTCATTTTTTTCATTGCCAAAATGGTCTCAGTAGTGGAATTGACTCTTCTGATTGATAAATATACAGTCGTCAGTTTTTTCTCCTCTTTGGTTGTGAGAATGATCCATTTTATCTCTGTTCCTTCTGTAAAATCATAATTTTCATAATTGATTAACAATTCAAGCAAAGTCCCCTTGCTTGTCTTTCATGATCTTTGAATCTTGCTGATGCTACAGGATACTACTGTACTTCTTTCACCACCGACCCAAAGCAAGCACCGTCCCTGCTGTTGCTTACTGAGCTATCTATAAACAGACTGGTTTGGGTGTTGTATCGAACCTATGGCAGCGTGGTGTAGTTTTCTAGGTATCCATCAAGCCTCTTGAGTTTTTCAGCTTGCTGAGTGCTCTGTGAGACTGCATCACCCAGTCATCGACTTCCATGAATGTTTTGGAGCACTTTGTGAGCTGAGATCAGCTCTGGTCCTACATAGTTTGTCCCTAAGCTTTCAAATCTGTGCAAGCACTCACTGAAATGAGTGGGTTCATGCAAATCTGGACAGATATAGAAGTACCCAAAATTATTTGAAAACTTATCCAAGTGATTTTTTTTTCCCCAGTGTTCAGTTAAGTTTGAATTGAAATCACAGGGAGGTGGCAGGAAATAAGGTCATCATAGCTGTCAAAAATGTTGTGTTAAGTGAAAGATTAAAATCTAAATCTTAGAGCTTACTCACTTCTCATAAATGTACACAGTAATGAGCCCAAAACTTAGAGGAAATGCAAAGCATTTCACACTGTCTCGCACAACATCCTTGTTTCTAAATTGGAAAGATGGATTTGATGGATGGACCACTTGGTGGATAAGGAATTGGCCGGATGGTTGCTCTCAAAGAGTTGCAGTCAATGGCTTGATGTCCAAGTGAACACCAGCAATGAGCAGTGTTCCTCAGGGGCTGATACTGGGACTGGAGCTGTTCAACATCTTTGTCAGTGACATGGACAGTGGGATTGAGTGCACCCTCAGCAAGCTTGCTGACAACATTAAGCTGTGTGGTGCAGTCAGCAAGCTGGAAGGAAGGGATGCCATCCCAAGGTATCTTGACAGGCTGGAGAAACGGGCCCATGTGAACGTCATGAAGGTCAACAAGGCAAAGTGCAAGGTCCTGCACATGTGTCAGGGCAATCCCAAGCACACCTACAGGCTAGGCAGAGAATGGATTGAGAGTAGCCCTGAGGAGAAGGACTTGGGGGGTAATGGTGGATGAAAAGCTGGACATGAGCCGGCAATGTGCGCTCACATCCCAGAAAGCCAGCCATGTCCTGGGATGCTTCAGAAGCATGATCAGCAGGTCAAAGAAGGTGATTATCCCTCTCTGCTCCGCTCTCGTGAGACCCCACCTGGAATACTGCATCCGGCTCTGGGGGCCCCAGTACAAGAAAGACATGGAGCTGTTGGAGCAAGTCCAGAGGAGGCCATGAAGATGATGAGAGGGCCGGAGAACCTCTCCTGTGCAGACAAGCTGAGACAGTTGGGGTTGTTCAGCCTGGAGAAGAGAAGGCTCTGGGGAGACCTTATTGCAGCCTTCCAGTAGCTGAAGGGGGCCTACAAGAAACCTGGAGAGGGACTGTTTACAAGGGCATGGAGCGACAGGACAAAGGGTAATGGTTTTAAACTGAAGGAGGGTCGATTTAGATTAGATATTAGAAAGAAATTCTTTACTGTGAGGGTGGTGAGGCCCTGGCACAGGTTGCCCAGAGAAGCTGTGGATGCCCCATCCCTGGAAGTGTTCAAGGCCAGGTTGGATGGGGCTTTGGGCACCCTGGTCTAGCGGATGGTGTCCCTGCCCATGGCAGGGGAGTTAGAACTAGATGATCTTTGACGTCCCTTCCAACCTAAAATATTCCATGATTCTGTATTCTATAAATGATAGATAAAGATAGATTCATAGTAATAAGATTTCATTTGGAGTATTTCCAAACTACAGAGCCTGGCATGGTGTAGAATTGTGATGGGTTGACCAAGGCTGGACGTCAAATGCCCACCAAAGCTGCTCTGTCACTCCCCTCCTCAACTGGACAGGGAAGAGAAATGGTCTTTAAGGTCCCTTCTAATCCAGGCCATTCTATAATTCTATGATTCTAAGATACCCAATCAATGAAGAGCCATTGTCCGTAGGAATTCATATTATCAGATTTTTCAATCTGTATTTACTAATAAAGGTGAATATGCATCTTCCCTGACACTGGATGTCAAGTGAAGGAATTGTGACTGACATTGCTTCAAACCATTCAACCCAATCCCGACTTTCTCCTTTTGTCGTGCCTCAAAAGGTGTTTATGAAGTAAAAACAGTACCTTCACCTCAGTAATATTTGAGACATGATTCTTTCTCAAAGAATACAAGCCTGTTCCATGTCATCCACTGCATTCTACAAGAAAGAGAAAAAGAAAGCTTTATGCAAGCAAGAAAAAAGACTACAGCCTTGTAAGGCATCATAATCATGTATCACAACTTATTTTGATCAAATGCCAAATTTCCATGTTATGTCATAACCATTTGGTCTTTTTCTACTCAAGTATTCGGCAATGCCTTCAAGCATTTTGAGATGACATACCCATGTTTATACTATCAAATAAAATTAGCCAAGGATCTTTTTCTAGCACTGAGGTCAGAGTGAACCATCTCATATCTGCACATCTGTTTCTGTACATCTCTAACCTCCTTCCCCAGTCCAGACTGCTTACTGGAAACTTACTATTCCCTGTTCCAGGTTTGTACAATATCTGGGAGAGTTTTGGTTGCCACAGTCTGGTCAATCTGGGATTGCACTAGCAGCACGAGCCCTTGTGGGCAATACTTGATCCCGTGTCCCAGTCTCATTTTATTTACTAACATAGACATAATCTGCCAGACCTGTTAGTTATAGCATAACAAAACTTAACAAAGTCATTAAAGATGTAAAAAACAGCCTAAAAAATCTTTTTTAAAAACTGAAAAAATATATATGTATCGTGGACAAAGTGTCCATGATTATTTACAACACAGGCAATATGTTCTAGCATTTGTACTCACTTCTAGAGGGATTCATCCGACCAGAAGTGGTTGTCTCTAATGTAAGTGCCTACATTTGACTAGACCACCCTTGTCTCTCAGTGAAGAGAAATGTGGCCTTTTTGGATGGGATCATTTCATCCTAAAATGGAAGTCTAGAAGAGGTCAGAGACATTGCATCTGAAAGTATCTGGTTTTAAATGTAGATGCATAGACACTGAAAGGGTATTGCATGTCTAAAATGAATAACTCCAAGGGCAAAGGCAAAATTAGGTATGCCCTATAATATATATTCTCTTGACTGTTGGAACTGCAATTTCCTCAAAAATCCAGCCATTATGTGTTTAGGAAAGCATCTACAAAGTGTGTAATGGCTAAGCCAATGCCTCATTGGCTTTTGGCTAATAGTCTTTTCTACAGTGATTTGGAAAGTGTCTATAAGCAGAATTTTATTGCATAAATCCCTCTGTTTTCGTATGAATATTAGCTGCATGCTTTGCGGATGAAAAGCATTATGTGCTACAAGAGCTAACCATTATCATTTATCTTCTCTGACTTTCTGAGTCTAGGAAAATGGTGGCAGTCCCAGTGATTTAACTACTGTTTCAACAAGATGCAGGATGTTATCTGTGAGGAATTGGGCTGAGAGGAGGGAAGGGGTGAGGCACAGGTTGCCTCCACCCAGTTGCTCTCCACCATCTTAGCTTTAAAAAAAATAAAATCTCCAGCCAATCAAGGACTTTAGGATGATGCACATATAATTTAATAGTATTTAGATGGATGCAGGTACTTGAGTTCAAAATTCTCATCCATAACCCCCCCCCCCTCCCCCTTCACCAAGGGAGACACTGGAATTTAGAAGGAATAACCTTGTTTGCCACGCAGGTTCTTTAGGTACCCACAGTTATGCTTCTTTACAAAATGAATCCAGTTTCTGCCCTCAGACATCTGGTTTGGCTGAGCTCAGTGACCAACAGGAATTTGGCATTACTATTCCTTGGCCAACTAAAGACCAAAATGAGCCAGTGTACTCCCAGCTCTGCGGTTAGGCTCCTCACAAAACTCAAGGTCCCACAGGCCTGTTGTCCTGCCTCCAGCTTCTAAAAACTGGAGCAATCTGGGGTTTCAAACACACTTCTCTCCACAGTATCGTGTAATGATTAGCTCTAGGCTCCTCCCCGCTCATACGGACGGTTATGCTGGATCCTGTTCCCTGGGGAACCAGTCTAAGACTTTGAGGAAAACATGCTTAAATTCATATCTCTCTTCTTCCTTCATTCTCTGACATTTTTTGGTATTCTTCAGCTTCAGAAAAACATCCGTACTTCCCTGCAGTTTGGCAATGAGTCTAGCCAGATATCTGTATTAAGAGCAGAGCTGAGTGACTAGTAAGAAATTAGCCTCTTCTTCTTTATATCCAAAACTGAAGTGTCCATCAGAGGGAGGCAGTTTCCACAGAGCTGAGCTTTATTTAAATTCATATCCTATTTTCAAATGAGCTGGATAGCTTAATTGCATTTGGTCAGCCAGTAGAATTTCCATTCTCTAATTAAGTATTTGTAACCCTTATAACATAGACTACTTTGGAACAAAAGAAAAAGCAAAAGCAAGACCAAAACTCTCATGCTCTTTTCTTTGGTTGAGGACATGGAATAATAATAATAGTCTAGAGAGGCAAAAAAGACAAACAGGATTAATGAATTTTAGGAAACGTGAGCCTGTTTGGTTGCTTTGATTTGGCTTTGATTGTGAAATTGTGCTTAGGCTAAATTGAGCTAACATATAATTTGTCAGCTGGACAAAAAATACCGTAATTGTTCATTTGCAATGAAAAGCAAACTTGCCAAAGCCTAGCTGGGTCTCTGGCTTGTTCGAGTTACTCTGCTGAGGGCTCTGGAGGGGCAGACCAGAGCCCTGGCCTGTCGCCATGCAGAGATGTCCCATCATGTTGTGAGACCTTTCCACCATCTGCCCATGGTGGAAGCACAACCCGGGAAGAAGTTGTCACAGTTTGGTGCTGAGGTATCACAGGAGGCAAGAAGTTATCTCTGTGGGACTTGAGTTATTTTATGCTTAAGTGGTTCCTAAAGTATTCTTCAAGAGTTCCCAGGAGAGGGAATGAGAGAGAAAAAGAAGACCTTGTCCTGGCTTTGCTCTATTTATTGATATGAAGCAGGCAGGTTTGGCTGACTTTTATTAAGCCATGCGAGATGCTCAGTTGGTAAGCCAAGCAAGTGACACATTTGAGGCAGCGCAGATAAAGTACAACTGCAATCTCCACTGCCATTCTGCAGTTTATAAAACAGCTTTCAGCTTGTGGTAGTTGGAGATGGGGAATGGTGAACTTGTAGGAGTCCAGGAGAACTCTCGCTGCTGGCAGATACGTTTTAATGGCTGAGTACACAGAGGGCCATCAGGGATCACTGATAAGAATATCATTAAATGTGGAAGCATCACACTGTGCATACAGGTCATGGGTATCTATTAGCCATAGTGAGCTGCTTGTTAAATTGTTGAAGTTGGATGTTATAGCCATATCTGCATTAATAATTGAAATAGTGCCAAGACCCAAGAGCTACCTCAGTCATCGATGCTGTCACAGGCCCCAGGGTCCACCAGTCTCAGGGGGTCTTGTGGGTGAGTTCTGCTTAGCTAGAGAGATGCACACAAATCCCTCATGGCAGTAAACATGAATGTAAAGGACCTCCAAGTAAAGCATCTCCAAAAGGAGCCAGGTTCCCAGGGTTTCAGAGAAGAAATTCAAATTGAAATAAAAAAAGAATAATATATGTATCAGAAACAGTGTGGCCAGCAGGACTAGGGCAGTGATCGTTCCCCTGTACTCAGCACTGGTGAGGCCGCACCTCACGTACTGTGTTCAGTTTTGGGCCCCTCAGTACAAGAAGGACATTGAGGTGCTGGAGCGTGTCCAGAGAAGGGCAATGAAGCTGGTGAAGGGTCTAGGGCACAAGTCTGATGAGGAGCAGCTGAGGGAATTGGGGTTGTTTAGCCTGGAGAAAAGGAGGCTGAGGGGAGACCTGATCGCTCTCTACAACTACCTGAAAGGAGTTTGTAGCCAGGTGGGGGTCGGTCTCTTCTCCCAAGTAACAAGCGACACAAGAGGAAATGGCCTCAAGTTGTGCCAAGGGAGGTTTAGATTGGGTATTAGGAAAAACTTCTTCACCAAAAGGGTTGTCAAGCATTGGAACAGGTTGCCCAGGGAAGTGATTGAGTCACCATCCCTGGAGGTATTTAAAAGACGTGTAGATGTGGTGCTTAGAGATGTGGTTTAGTGACTGGACTTGGCAGTGCTAGGTTAATGGTTGGACTTGATGATCTTAAAGGTCTTTTCCAACCAAAACAATTCTATGATTCTATGATTTTATGTTTCCTGGAAGAGGGAATTCCTTGATTTATTCAGAGACTGAACTATTCCCTGGCTAGGGAACAGCTGCAAAGGCTTTCGCATTATTTCTTCAAGAAGACAAAGATGTTCTGTTACTGGTCTCCTGCTGCTTTTTGCATGTAGCAGAAAAGCAAGAAACTGAATAACTAAACATTTCTATTTTACTGTCTTCTGTTCTTTTTCCTACTCAGTCCTCCTGCCTCCTTGAGCCATCATCTGCATAGCAGCAAGTGGCTAGCATATATTTTCTTAAAAGTAGGAACAAGGCCAGTCTCATCCCAGGCTGAAAGCCGCAAGCAGGGAGAGGTCTTGCAAGGAGAACTGCAGCTGCCACTGGATTTGACCTCCACTCATAAATGGAGGTCAAATTCCATTTCATGGAATGCCCTGAAATGATTTTCAGCTGAAATATTTACATTTGCTTTTTCAATTCATAGCTGATAGGTTTTTGTTATTTTGAAGATGCAAGATAAAAATTAATAAAGCTCCTAGGAGCTGCTAAGATTAGCTACATTGTTTAGATAAACAGATCAGATAATAAAATTACATAAATGAGAAAGCATGTTTTATGAACATGCCCTCTGTTACACACAGCTCATCTACAGAATTTGATGTCTTGTAGCAAACCCTCTCATCCAACAGTTCTGTCCTCTTTATTTCTGTCATCTTTCATCAAATTCCAGTCAGATTCAAATTCCTTGTACTGGATTTTAACTCAAAGGCCAAGGCTTTCTTAAAGGAGCAAAACAGTTTGAAAGAAATCCTGAGAATTAAGATTCTGACTACAGTTTCCCTATAAGAAGGGAAGAAATTTCTTGCAAGAAATTTTTAGTTCTAAACTGTATTCATTGAAAACAGAAGTTCCAAACTTAACTTGTTTTATAGATTTTATTCAGCTGCATATTGAATAATACTGTCCAGACATTAAAAGTTATGATGATCTTTTTACTTTTTTTTTTTTTTTTTTGTATATGTAAAGGATTATCAGATGCAGAGACTTAGGTGACACAGCTCTTTTACTGATCTTATTTTTATTAAAATATCTCCAAGATACATCTATTTAAATTTATGCACTACAGGATTCAAGAATTTTAAACAGTATTAACAATGTTTCTATTCATGTTCTTCCAATCACAGGTTAGTGTTTGACAAGGGATGCGAGACAGAAGATTTGGAAACAAATTAAGTGAATTTTTCCGATGACCTTGAACTAATGCCATGTGTAGCACACATGTACTGCTTTCACTCATGTGAGCCTATAGGTGGTTTAAATTACTCTAAACATATGAAACAGACTGAACTGTATACATAAGAAGCTCTGAGAATTTAAACAAAACTACTTCAAAGATTTTAAGTGGTTTGAGCATGATATTTGGCTGGCTGAGCTTTACCCTAATGGAAGCCAAATAAAAAAAAATAAATAAAAAAAATCCTTTTTTGGAGGATCATTTTTTTAAAGGATGAAAAAGCCTTAGCTGAGAACAATATATTTGGGAGATAAAGAGGTTAGATAGTGGTAGGGATAGCTGTTTATAAATGTCATGGGCCTGATGGCTTTGGATCAGTGAATTTAGCTGATGTTGAAGCATCAGATTTAACTGTACTGTTGAAGTCAATAAAATTTTCAAATTCAGGACCCAAATTCTGCTCCAACTTAGGAGTTACAAAGTCTCCTGCCCATATTGCTTTCAGTGTCAGCAGCTCCAAGCCATTTTCTTTCCACCCCACCTCTGTGGGTTTTCTTACCTCTGTGGGTGGCAAAAGGTCTAGAGATGGTCCTAAATCAATCACAAGGTCCAGCCTCTTCTGGGAGACGTGTCCTGAGACACCCCATGGCATTTCTCTGGCCCTCAACCTATGTGGGTGGATGGGGTGTTTATATTTACATCTTTAAGTAGCTTAAGTAATATTTTTGTCAGCATTGCTATCTAGTGATCATTGACACCAGCCAACCTCTAAACCTGTGTGAAATTGCTGAATCACACCAGAAGGCGGAGAGGAACCACAAAGACCAAGAAACTTGCTGAAGATCCAAGTCATAGACACTGAAATCCCTGCTCAGACACAGCAAGGTACCGGCACATGGGGAGAAGGGAGAGACTGGCTCATTTGCCCCCACATAGATGTTGGATTGGGGCCCTCAGATAGATCCATTTTATTCCCCATGGTCCTGCCAAGTAGGTTAGACCACCTCTGTATGGGGACTAAGTATTTTTTAAAAGGTACTGTGAGTACAAACAGCTAATGATTAAAAAAATATAAGCCTAATGATTCAGGTAATAAATCCATCTTTACATTTATTGATGAAATTCAGCAAACATTGACACTGCACACACATCCAAACATATTTAAAAAACCAAACATTAGCCAAGCATAAATTTGTGCTATTCTTGTAAGATAACTGCACCAAGACAATTTATGAAGACGAATTGAGTTGGAAGCTGATGCCCCTTTCAGATGAATGAGTTGATATAAGCAATTTGGGTTGATACCAATTCATGGCATTGTGCAGTTAAGGAAACAAAGAACAAGTGCAAAACAAGGATTAATTTAATTGCTTGAAGTGGGAATCTAGCCTTTCCCCAGACAAGGTGATAACAGAGAATAAGATCTCAGTTACCAAGTGTGAGCCCTAACACAAAATCCTCAATTTGCTTTGCATTTTTCTGGTCTTTTTTTTTTTTTTCTCTCGAAGTATATTAAAAACCCTTTCCAACTTTTTGGCATTATGCTTCTATTTCTACTCTTTCTGCCTTTTCTGGTCCAAGAGTATCTTGATGTCTGATATTCCATTAAAGAATCACTTTAAACCTTTCTTGCTTTGACACATGATAATGAGCCATAGACTCTACCACTAATTGTCCTTGTGTCCACTTAGGCTCTTTCCTAAGGGTAGCCCATATCAGGGATCTGACATGATGATAGGGGTGTACATGTAGATGTGGCGCTCAGGAACAGGGTTTAGTGGTGGACTTGGCAGTGCTAGGTTAACGGTTGGACTTGATGATCTTAAAGGTCTTTTCCAACCTCAGTGATTCTATGATTCATACTCTATGTGCTTGAGAAAACAATTAAGAATCCATTAGCAATGTTTTCCTAAGATTTTGCTAAGTTTTATCACTGGCTACTCAACTTTTTAATAAGCACTTGACTTTTCTGTTAGAACAAAAGCACCATTTGGGACCCAGGTTGTATTCTGAAAAACTAATGCAATTTATGTTATTTCATCTGCAAATAATTCAACCGTCTCTAGAAGTTAATGCTTAAATTGAACAAATTAAGGTGCCGTTGCAGAAAATTGAGCCATATAAATGTCATATGATCGCTGAAAAAAAAAATGAAAGTGTAAGAATGGCCTTTCTGTGAGACAAAATAAATACACCATCCGAGAGCACCAGACCAGTCAATGAGGCTTTCGACACTCAGCAGCAATATCAAAACCCTGCTCACAGAATTGTTTACATTTTTCTATACTCACCCATCAGTCAGTGCCTCTGCAATCACGGCTTCAGAGCTGGCATGGGTAGGGGAGAGAGCAGAAAGGTTGTTCAGCAGAAGTGGCTTTCTTAGCAATTTAGCGTTACATGCAGTTGCAGTCATTGAGATTTCTCTGGGAATGTTTGTGAGCTACACAATATATGCACCTACACAGACACAGAGGAGTGAAATGGCAATACTCGGGTTGTGTTTCAGAGCCCGGCTGTTTTGCCGATGGTATTTGATACGTGTTATTGCGCTGTGCTCCTTAAAAAGGCTGGGAACGAGCAGCAAGGAAGAAGGTTGCCTTTTGGCCTTTCCCTCACTGCTGAACGTCGAATAAACTGCAAAACCAGAGGGAAAAGGAAAATGAGATTGCTCTTTTCCTTAGGAGCTGCTGAACATGCTCAGGGGAAAGTGCTGAGCAGGTCAGGAGAGCGCGAGGAGGAGGAGAGAGCCTGCGGCAGGGCAGGCACTGCAGAGCGTGAAGTTAACTGCTCTGGCTCCAGCCCTGTGACTGGGGGTGAGCAGTTTAAAGAGGCAAATCCATCTGTAACCTCTGGGTGACTCCAGGCCTTCTCCCAGTGACCGAGACATAACAACATGGATTTTGTTTCCGCTAGTTTGCAGCTTGCCTTCGCTCCTGCACAAAGTGCAAGTGCGTTAAGAATAACTTCTCACCCTGCGAGTGAACGTTTTAAGCCGACAAGCTCAGCTCACAGAGCAGGCACTTGGATGGTAATACAGAAAGGGTAAATGAATGTACCATCTTCACCCACGGGTCCAGCCTTCCTCACACCAAGTTTCTCAGCAGCTAAGAGTGATCCTGTTGTTTGGCTTGGCATGGAGCTGTTTACTTATGCTTCTTTGAACTTTCGTGATACTAATATATCCTGACATTGGAGTCACCACCATGCTTTTCAAAGCAAATATCCTCCTGCTCATTAATACTGCAATTCTGTTTCCACTGCCTCTTTGTTAGGGAAGGGATTTGCTATTGCGAAATTGCATTAAACATACAGCTTGGCTTACCTATCCCTATTCCATTTTGTCAGCCAGCGGTGCCAGGATGGAGAGGTGGTTTTGCTGCCAGGTGACAGGATTGCAGTGCTCAAGGAGGTCTGTTTAGTGGTAGGAGTCTGGGCTGGAAGCTTTTTGCTTCAATTAGTAGTAATTCTCCAAAGGGTGACTGGCAAGAAGGTCCATCTGGGCAAGGAGGAGACAGCCAACCTTTCCCCATGCCTGGTGTCATCAGTCTTTGCTGGACCTGGTGGGGAGATCTTGAAGAAAGCATGGTAGGGAGATGGTAAATTTCTGCTCTAACTGGGAGGATTTGGAAGCAGCTGGAATTGTGGGGGATTTTCCTGGCAGGAGTGATTTGCACAGTGCTCTATGACAAATCTACCGCTGTTGCTGGCTGGTTGCAGGGTGGGGGTCTGCAGCTGAGGCAGATGGGGGAGCGTTGGGGTGTTTCGGCTGCTGCCTGTGGTGTAGCTCCCCTGAGAGCTTAGCTGCTAGGAGAACCAGAAGGGCATCTGAAAGACCTTGTTAAGGGGGTGAGGTGGAGGAAATGGTAAGGGTGTACGTGCCAGGGCTCTCTAGGGCTTCTGGACATCCAGTTCCAGAGTGAGTAAGCATCGCTTCACAGTAGCTGGACTCAGGATCTATCTCTAAGTTTAAACACTTCCTTTAATCACTGCAGCATCCTACTGCTCAGTGTTTGCTGGATCCTTTTCATAAAATATTTATCATGCTGTTTCTGCATCAACGAGGTCTAAAACACAGTGAAACTGGAAACAAAGACTTGCCTTTAATACGATAAATGATGCTTTCCTACCATTCATTAACCATCATTTTCCCTGTTGCATAAAAAATCTGTTACATTTTGGAAGACAAACGGATATGGAAGACAGTGGGTATCCACAGAAATAAAAGCCATTATTTGTCACAATTTAGCATTTACTATAGGAGGTGCGTGCAATGATGACCCAAGGGAATTTCTTAAATACTGCAAGATCTTGTGATAGATTGAACTAATAATAAATATTTATCTCCACTGGAGATGCAGGCTAATGGCCATGATAAAGCTCTATTATGATATTAGATTATTGTCTTCCAATTACATAAGGTTTAGTTTTCAGAGGAAGTGAATGTAGCGAGATATTTTCAATATCAAAGTTATGCTGTCAAAGGAACGTGATGCTATTCCAACTGCCACCAATTATCTCTATTACAGAGCATTGCCAATTACCAGAATTTATTCTGTTGTCCTTCTTACAGCCTCAGCTCCTGGAACATGGGAAAGTCGGCTTCTCTTTTTTAATGCATGAGAAAGTCTGTTTCTAGCTCTTACTGATGCATAAAAAAATTTGGAAATGTGAATGCCTCAGAAAATAGGACATATGGAAACAATTTTTTTTTTTATTTTTTTTTTAACCTCATAATTTTCAGCTAATCTTCCAATCCTGGTCACAACTCAAAAACAGCAATATTGCTTATGGTGGTACTGGCAGATTTAGACCATAACCTTTGTCTCAGTGTGGCAAGACAATGTAACAATGTTAAAGCCCCAGCTTAAAAGAGGCTACAGAACAAAATTAATATCTTGCCTGAATTTTTCATACAAGTGAAACCTAACTCCTTCGGTGTGTCTTGATGCACAAAGCATTTGAATGTAAACACAGCAACAAATCAGATCCAAATGCTCAAAAATAGTAAAGAACTATGAGTACTTCTGTTGCATGTCATTCTTACATGACCGCATTTTTTCCTTAAAGGCCTGAAAATAAACACATTACAATTATTTAGCTGTATAAAGTGATCTTTATACAATTTGCAAGGAAAAGATGATTACTCTATTCTATTGAACACGAAATACAGACTGGCATCTTTGCAAGCTCTGAATTTCCTCATTCTAAGGAGGTCTGGTTTCTTTTAAAGCATTTTTATTTTTTTTTCCTGTGTGACTAATATATTGGGCAGAGGTGAACCATCACCTGTTTTCAGTAGAAAGCTATGTTTCTCCCCTTGGGTCTAACCAGTGAATGATATGCAGAGACCCAAGAAAAATTATGATTGGGATTTTAATTGAGAGATTTGCCAAGGATGAAAGCAGGTTTTAAATTATCTGGTGGAGGACAGAACCATCATTTCCACCACTGACTGGTACTATAGCTGTGCTTGCCATTTACAGTGTGCAGCCAGGATTGGAGAGAAAAACCTGGAAAATAATAAACCAAAAAAAGATTTATCTATCATCTGTGTTTCATTGATTGCTCAGAAATAGTAAGCTTATGTTTAAGTTGAATGTTTGAGAAAAAGAAAACTTTTCCAGGTATGTTTTTCTCCCCATCAGTGTAAAGGATGAGCAGTGTGGATGGGTTTCTGATGTGACAGTTTCAAAGTCATAACGGTTACCCTGATAACAGGCAGAATCAAATGCATTTTGGTTTTGGCTTTAGGTGCAGTAAACAGAGATGAGACTTTTCCATTTAAGTGGTAAACAAACAAAGCCCACAGTAAGTTTTCTGGCACCTGGAGTGAAGGCTTCTGGAGGCAGCTATCTCTGCTTAGAGCTTCTGTGTAGAGTGTAAGTAAGTATGGCTTGCCCCAGTCAGACATGAAACAACCTGGGGAGGCATGTAGGAAAGATGTTTGAACACTATTATTGGGGGAAGCAAACAAATAAAAAACATAATTTATTTTATTTTCCAACTAAGAATATAAAGAATTTCACATGGGGCAGGAGGAGTCTTTTGAGCATCCTTCCAACATAAATCCAAATGTGTTTGTGTTCCGGTTTAGCAGAGTCTGAACTCATATGAGCCACCAATTTTATTCTCATTTTTTCATGACTTGTAGATAGCTCTTTCAGAAATTTTTCATTTTTGCTTATTTCCTACCACAGCATCAAAATATCATTTCAAATTTCTGAGCAGCTTTGCACAGAAGACTGGGAAACAAGGTGTAAAGAGGGTGGAAAGAGAAGAGTGTAGCACATTTCTGATCCCAGATGTTTCATGAGTGCCTTAACCTCTGGGTTAAACATTTGCTATTATAATGCTCTGAGCTTAATTCATTTATAGCCAATACTACAGCTACTAAAATCAGCAGAAATATATATGGAGTTTAATGGGGTTTAGATTCAGGTCATGCCAAAGGAAGTTTTTTTCTGAGAGCCCTGCACTTCTTTGGACTCCATATGCTGCTGTAAGCACATGCGTACATCTCCATTAAATGTTTGGGGTTTTTTAAACAGCAATCAAAGAATCCCACGTGCTTTGGATTGACTGGGTATCCTTGTTTAAAACAAGTTGAGATCTACAGAGAGTAAGTATAATCTGAGTCTTTTAGACAAACCGCAGCAGAAGAAACTGCTGTGAATTCATTTCCCAATATTTTTTCTTCATATTGCATTAAATGACCCATGACTTTGATTAAATTGAAAATTTAATGTATTGGCATTTTGAATGCCTTAAGATTTATATTTTTCATGGTTTCTATGTATGTTCCAGTTTTACTTTATTATATTTCTTGGAAAATATCATTTCAGAGGACTCTACCAGCTGCCATATAATGAAATCCAAATATCAGAGAAGCCAGGGTTTCTTTGCTCCCTCAAGCCAGATGGGACCAGTTATGATACCTATTTACTTCAAAGGGGTTCAGAAGGTTTTGGCCCACCTTCTTCTTTGAGCTAGGCTTTTCTCTTTTCCATGCATGAGCAAGAGAGAGATTTAATTTGTAGAAAAGGTTGTTTATATGGAAGGAGTCAGATGCTTTCATGGAGATCAGGGCTTCATTGTGCCTTGTGCGAAGGCGTGCAAGGAGCCGTGGCCACCATTAAGGTTGCTAAAAAAGGTCTTGTTTTTCCAGTGTTTAAAATGATTTCCACAGTTGCTGGTTTCTGATGATATTTCCCCATGCCTGCACAAGCCTACCCCTCAGGCTGATTGTTCTAAAGAAGGTTCTGTAAAAATAATTCAACTATTTCCAAAGGAAAAAGAGAATAGTATAAGATTTTGCCTATCCAAAAATGAAACCAAACCACATATTGGAGCAGTTGCACTGAGAGTTCTTGCATTGCAAATTCAAAATTTGGGGCGTGCGTGATTTTGGGGGAGATCTTATGTAATACTGTGAACATACTTTTTACCTTTCCCATGACAAACCAAGCAAAATTAGCCATGGTTTAAACTTCCACAGTTCTTAATTTGGATGATCTTTATTAGGGTTGAGTTTATTTGTTGCAAAGGCTGTTTGAACCTACTGCAGGGTTTGTCCCTATCTGCTGGTTGAACCTACTCTGTACAGAGTATCTTACAGCACAGCATGAATTTCATCTGTGGTTATTTCTCCTTCAGGGGCTTTTCATGTGACAAGATCCAGGAATGAGAAGACGAAATTGCCTTTTCTTTGCTGATAGTGGTTCCTACAGCTGGCAGCCTGACAGTGAGCAGAAGAAGTGGAGAAGACAGCCTTGCTCCAGCACAGAATGGGGGGGATGGCAACTGGGACCGAGATGCAAAGCAAGGAGTGGGACAGAAGGGCAGGTGAAGGCCTGGAAGAGGGAAGGATGGGCAGAAACAGAAGTTAGAAACGGGTACAAAAGGTGGTGGAGTGAGTGTAGGAGAGAAAGAAGGGGTAGGAGGAGGCTGAAGAGAAAACTTTTCTCACCAGAGGAACACCCTGTACTCCATAATTCAGAACTGGTACCAAATTTTGGCATCCTTTTGCTTTCCAGGAAACCACCACAATAAGTTCATTGAGGGTGTCTGTATATACACGTGTGAGTAAGCTTTCCCGCTGTAGTGGAACAGTTGTGCACTATGGGTATGTGGATGCAGCTATTTCCCTTAGAATTGAAAGTGGGTAACTGGAATCCATATGTTCCTTGCCCTTTGAGCACTTGAAATTATAACCTTAAAGGTAAAACAATACTTTTTTTCGTTATAAAAAAGACACGCCTCCTCCTGGGAAACGCAACAAGGTGTGCCTTTAATGCAAGCACAAATGGGACACTAAACAGGTAGACAACAAAATAAAAATAGCTGTGCTGTATGGTGAAAGGAAACAAATGGAGTTTGAACCTTAATTAACTCCTTCTTTAAGTATCAGACAGCAATCAGCACAAATTATGGAGTAGGAGCTTTTTGCTCTTGAAAACATGGAGTCTTTGCTTCCCTGCCTCCTCCCCTCCCCACAGCTGCAAGAATCCAGCTGAGATCAAGAATGTTGGTGGGGTTTTTTTATAGTGCTTGTAAAAATCAAGTCCACAATCAACTAGACAAAGCAAAGCCATCATGAAAGGAAGTAAACATCCGGCCTCGGTGTGTGTGTAGCGCGCTGGCTGAAATCTAGCCTCTCCAGCACAGCTGAAAGCCTGCTCAGCAGTCTGTGCGGAAGGAGATGGCAGCCTTCAACTAGCCTCTAATGAGCCTCATCAAACAAACAAACAAAAAAAAAAGAAAAAAAAAAGAGGCTTCACAAATTAGCACCAAAGACAAGTGTTAGATGATTTTTCTGGTTTTGTACAGTGCATACATCCTCATCGCTTCTGGGGGGTGGGGGGAATCTGTCCTAGCATTACCCCTCTAAATGTGGGGCATCTATTTTAAAAAGGACATTCACTCTTCTTCTGGAGCCGGTGCAAAACAGGTGCTTCTGGGAGGGCGAGTCCCTTGACTTTTTGGGATAACATAAATCACATCTTGAAGTGCCCCCCACCGTTAAAGACCTGTCCAAATTCTTTGTTCTGTTATTGTCTTCTGCTGGTGGGTTCTGAGAAGGCCATCAGTTAACAGGGGTGCTGCAAGGATGAGGAGCGCAGCCCACCAAGTTAGGCTTCATGGCCGCTATCCCACATACCTTGGGTTTCATTGACTTAATTGATGAGCAGCATTGTTCTGCATACCTGCATAAGGTGTGCCCCTTCCTCTTAGCACAGCATCTCACGTCAGAAAAAAAAAAAGTAATCTCACCAGTTTGCAGCTCAGCTAGGGGTACCTATTTCTCACTCAGCACAGCATCACATTCCTCAGTAAAATCTGCATGTGATCTGAAAATATGGAAGGAACAGTACATTCTTTACTACGCCAGTTTCCACAAATGTGGCAGGAACAGCACAAGCTGCTTACTAAATTCCCTTTTTTCCCCCAAAGAGCTCTGTTTTTTAATAAGAACAGAGACTGGAGGATGATTCTTACATAAAACCAAACTGCACAAGTCTGCCTAATTATTTGCCCTTGAAAGGTGATTTTCTAATCTATCTCCTGATGTACTTTTTTCCTCTCTGTGATTCCTTGTACAACTGTCCTCATGCCAAATATCATTTGAATCAGGGGCAGCCCTGTTTGGAGTGCATGCATCAAGAGCTTTTTCCAATAAGCTGCAGCTCATATCTTAATGAGAATAAGAGCTGTATGACAACTACAGGGCTTTCAATAGCAAATACAGCTTCAGTACAGCATACTCAGGTCTCTCCTCACTGAAGAATAAACTGTCAAGTTTTGCTTCCTTCTAGTTAAAAAATAGCCCAAATACTGCAGTGTTGGCATAGAGGAACAAGGCTTGGTTTTAGTCTTGACTCCTTTCTCAGGAAGGAGGAGTGCTGGGGAGGCTTCTGTGGAGGCATCTACACTAGCATTTTGGTTATCCTGCTCTGCAAAGGGATATGAGAGCACCCAAAAGGCATTTTTTTTTTCTGTCTGAAACTGAACAAGAAAATGCAATGCCAAGATACTAACATACTCCAACCACATGCAGTCATTTGGACCAGGCTGGACGTAGACCAAAGCAAATGTTCCTTTCTTTTTTCATGTTCCTTTGCTTTTTTTTTTCCATTTCATGTAAATGTGGGGGTTGTTGCACCCTCAGCACCAACTGCTTCACTTTATAAATCTGCTTCTGCTGCTCTGCGCTGCCTATTGATGTAGACGTAACCCAGTCATGTGCAAGGGCAGCGATGTGACAGGTGGAGGTGTGGGGTCTCGGGCAATTGCCAAAGGGAGTAGTGAGATTTCATCAGCAGAGTGACGTCGTGACGTGTCTGCAAGGGAGAGTAGTGAGGATAAATAACAGGCAAAGGCTGCAGGGTTGGAGGTGTCTGAGCAAGCCAACACACTGCATCTAGAGCTGCAGCCATGGCAGATACCGAAATGAGTCTAGGGGGTGTGGGAGGAGAGGGGAGGTTGAAGTGGGATATGCAGAGCTGCTCGGGGGAATCGGCTGTTTACAGAGATGGGGCTGAAGCACGTTGGACGTTCAGAGTGAGCACTTCGGGCAGAAACTACAGTTTTCACAGAGATCGTGTGAATTCTCAGCTGATTTTAGCTTTTACAAATCCAAACCTGGACAGACGAGGCTGCAAAAAACCCAGGATGGCCCCAGTTTCCCCCAGCCTATTTCCATCCTGATTGCAGACTAAACTCAGAAGCACTTTCTGGGATATTCACCATGAGTTAGTTTCATGTATCGAAAGCAGAGCCAGAATCACGGCTGCACAGGTTCTGGCAAAACCTAACTCTCTTTGGTGAGTCCTTATCCAGCCAAAATTAGAATAATCTTTTCTAAAATGGATATAATTTTTCTAAAAGAAATCTAAGGAACAATAGACAGTGTCTAAAGGCAGTGACCAGTGAATCACAGTGAATTGCTGATGAAAACGTAACTTGGTATTGTTTGGCATGGCACATCCAGCGATGTCAGCCGAGTGCAGTAAAATGGAAATGACTGATCTCATCCTGCTTCACTTGCTGAAGTGGAGGCTTGGAATCAAGTTGTGCAAAGCAAAACTTTTGCTTATTGTTGCTTGTTTTAATTCATGGAGTAGCAGCTATAGGGTGTTTTCACTTTTCTGAGGACTTAATTCTGAAATTGTTGAAATGAAACATTGCGATTTTTGGAAAAACTTTCTTTGTAGAACGATTTTATGTTGGATTAAACACGATTTCATGAGCTGTTTTGGTCAGTCTCACTTCATGTGTTTTGGCAATGAGAAAAAAATAAAAGCTTTTAGTAACAAACTGTGCCCTCCAGCTCTATCCCTGATTGACATGCAAATTTGGAAGAATGATTCATGAGAAATAATCTGTCTGGTGGAGTGTAGCCACTCTGCTAGGCACTGAGGGCAGCAGCCAGAGCTGGGTTCAGTTTCTAAGGGCTGATAATAAACACCAGCCTGAGTCTGCACTTAGAAACATGGAAAAATTCAAGTCTCTGCACATTCCTTCTTTCTGACTCTCAAATTACTTAAAAGAACAGTATCATCCTGAGGGAAGAGAGAAAATGAAGACAAGGGAATAAAAATGACAACACAAAATATCCAGCTGCCCTTTCCTTTGCATACAGTACCATAACACGTTCCTCCCATCTTCTTTCTTGATGGAGAAACTGCAAAAGCAGCTGGAGGTTTCCCACCCCAGATGATACCCCCTGGACCCTGCTGACACCTGAATGCTCTCAGGTTCCTGGTCCATCTCATGCTGGGATACTCAGCATCCTTGGGCTGCACCTGACTCTGTTGCAGGACACTGCAGCTCGTCATTCCTTCTTCACCAGACTCCTTCCTTCAGCTGCTACTTTTTCTAGCTTATCTTTTTTTTCCATTTTGGTAGCTTCTATTCTGCAGCCAGACACCACACTGAAACACAACTTCACTCTGTTACCCATAACAAACTTCTAGATAATTTTAATGTATTTCATCTAAAACTTTCACATTACAAGGCCTCAAGTGTTTGCACTACATCATGCAGAGAATTCACCCCAGTGTGTTTAGCTGTAGCTGTGGACCCAGACTTTCCCACTTTATTACAGACGTATTTTTTAGTCCACCTTATGGCATGAATTTTTAATTTCTTTAACAAAAAATGCTTCTATTTTTGATAAAGTAAAAACTGAAAATTGAGCCCTGTCCATTGGTTCCTTCCATGCAATCCCCTTCTCTATGCCCAGGCCAATAGAGCTTTCCTTTTCCCGGGTCTTTCATCCCTCTTTAGGAAACAGTTCCTTTTTGCAGTCCGCACCATCAGGATTCCAAAGATTTACCTTTACCTACATTTTCAGTTTCATCATGAACACATTGTGGCTTCCCTAAGACTTAGCCAAAGTATTTCAAGTAGTCATCCAATATTTGTTTATCTCCAGACTTCTTCACTTGTGGTAAAACTGGACGAGTGCAACATGCCATGTGGGATATGCGTATTTATTTTTTAGAAGAGAATCCATCACACTATGTTGTTTTGTCATTTACAGCACCTTAATTCCAGAGCACATCAGTGCCAGAGCAGAATCTAGCTTTTTTGTAGCTGAATACGCCAGTTCTGCAGTGCATATTGGCCTCACTGGTTAATGACAGTGGCTTGCGATCTATTAATTCACTGATCATTTCTTCTTCTGTCTCTCTCATTCATTTGTTGTATAAGAAAATATTCAGGCCTTGAAAGCAGCATCTCTTCAGGAACACACCAGCATGGGAAGCTGTGTTTACAACCTCTTCTCTTATGTAGAAATGTTAAAACAGTCTCCGATTTTCCACTGAAAAATAAGAAAAAAAACCCCTTTTACTGTGAGGGTGATCAAACACTGGGACAGGTTACCCAGAGACCCTGTGGAGTCTGCATCCTTGGAGATACCAAGAACCTCACTGAGCACAGCCCTAAGCAATGTTTCAAGCTGACCATGCTCTGAGCAGTGGGCTGGACTAGGTGACCTCCAGAGGTGTCTGCCAACCTCAACCATACTGTGATTCTGTCAATTCTACACGATATGCATACAATGCACAAAAAAGTGCTTTAATCTGTTTTCTGGGGGCTAGAACCTTCCCCTCTGAATTGAGTCTTCAACAGCAACAAGCAGAGACCTCTGATCTGACTGAAGATATATCTACAGCACAGCATTAGAGGTACTTCAGCTAGCATGGGTATTATTGCATTCTAAGTGTAAAAGTGCAGAGCTCAGGGTGGGGTTTTCTAGAAGTGGAAAATAGTACTAATTTAGGTACCGAAACAAGAAAAGACATTGCAGAACCACTTGTTACAGACCATCTTCTGTGTGACTGCAGTATGGGAAATGCTGGGGCAGAGGAGAAGAATTATCCTGCAGCTATAAACCACGGTTATGGATTGACATGGCACCTTGGCTAACACCTGTGTGTATGGGTTACAAGGTACCAAGAGCCGGATTCTCCTCTAGGTGACCCTACATGTTTGCATAATACACTTCTCCTTGTAAGAGGAACTCTGTTGTCTGTCTCAGGATTTAGTAATTCAGTAATTTTGAAAAGGTCAGCTCTGGAATTTAGCCTATTAATCAAAATGTAGGCAATTCATTGCAGACTAAGTGGTAATTTCAATTTAGCATCAACCTGAGGGCACATGCCTCATCCTTTTAGCTGGCTAAATTTATCATTAATAGAAACATTGAAGTAAACGATGTCATTGCTGGCAGTGTACCGATATACCATCAGGATCAGAAGATGTGTATAATTCCTGAGCTGCACAGAGGAAGGGCAATCAGTTTAACATGGAATTGTAAATAAATGCAATGGGTTAGCTTTTCATACATTTGTATAATGGAGAGTGTTAGCTTTGCCTTAGGCAGCAAGTGGGGACAGAAAAAAGTAGTTCCAATTAAATATTTTTGAGACTTCCTTAAGAATTCTAGCAGCATGACTTAGAGGTTAATGTTACACACATACACCCTCCTTTTTCTTATTTTCAAGTATTTTCATAACGCCGTTTTCTGCCTAAGTTCAGAGACAGAGGTGTTGACTTACAAAACTGAGGGGAAATAGTCTGTACTTACAGAATCCATGAAAGAATGGAAATGGTTTCCTTATGCAAGTGGAAAATCAAGATATGAAGGTCTAGATTTGCTCTGCTTAACCAGAGAGTAGTGGATGTCCCTCTGTAGGCAACAGAGAGAGGTAGGTAGGTCTCGAAATCAAATCATACCTTAGTTGAGTTCAGCCACCTTCTGAATCCTCTCCATCTGTCACTGTTGATTGCAGGGATGATGCAGAATAGCTAGTCTGCCAGAATAGGCACCTCAGGTAGAAGCTAAAGTGAGGTAGGGGTAAATCCCCACCTAAATGATTTGCCCCAATTGTCACAGCTTGGGAGAGCTGAGAAATTAAATCAGGTTTTCCAGAGTCCTGATTAACGTATCAGCCTTAAAAGATGCTTCCTGACCCTACAATAAATAAATGACGTCTCTATAACATATACAAAGATGTCACTTCTTATGCCTGTCAGTCATCTCAGATGGCATATTCACCATTTCACCCTTAAATTTATAACACAACAACCAACCGTAATTTTAGTACTAAGACATAGGCATCCACTGTGGTAAAAAATTTTCTTTTGCTCCTGAAATCCACTCTCTAGCATATAAGCAAGAACCAGACCTCTGTATTATACTGATAGTGAGATATTTCATGAAAAAAAAATATATCGAGACTAGAAAATTTTCAGTACTTTTTTTCATCCTTAAACAGAAAAAAAATATTCAAAGCATCAATCATGTTTGCAAAAAGAAAGCTTCCCCAAGAAATAATTATTTCTATGAGAATTGTAAAAATACAGCTATAATGACATGTCTTTTGAAATATATTCTTTGGAATCCCCTTATATCCCCCTAAGGGCATTCTGCCTAGACTGACATCCCATCCCTGGAAAATTTTAAGGGAAATGAAGCTTCACAATTCTCAATAGGAGAATGTTTCAGTTGAACAACTGCGAGCAAATTCACAGACTAAGAGTTTCAGTAGAAACATTGGTGTTAATTAGACAGCAAGTCCTGTCCCTTCAAATAGGTTTTGTACCAGTTTGTCAGTACAAAAAACATGCTCATCAAAATTGCTAAGATTGTATAAAAATATAGATATCTACATTTATTTTTTTTAATTTTATTATGTTCTTTCTAGACTTAAAGCTATGCTGGCAATTTGTCATATGATGGAGAGTTTCTTATAATATTTATAGCTAATATTCAATCCCTTCTATTATTTGTAGATATGGAAATTAAGGATAAATTCATCTCTAGTGTACATAGCAACTGAATTTACCGTTACACTTTTAATCCGAATTGTGCTCAGCCTTAATCACTGGCCTTCATCTTTACCTAATTTTCATCTGCTAATGAACCTGAAGCCGCTGCTGGCACTGCTAAATGTGGTTGGAGCACACGGATAACACAAAAAACTGATCAGGCAGTGGGATTGGAGGGGAAATATGAATGGTGACAGCAGAGGACTTGACCAGGATCATAGAATCATAGAATAATTTGGGTTGGAAGGGATCTTTAAAGTTCATCTAGTCCAACCTACCCCGCAATAAGCAGGGACATGTTCCACTAGACCAGGTTGCCCAAAGCCCAGTTCAATCTGACCTGGAATGTTTCCAGGGAGGGGGCATCCACAACTTCTCTGGGCAAACTGTTCCAGTGCCTCACTACTCTAACAGTAAAGAATTTCTTTCTTAAATGTAATCTAAATCTATCCTCTTGTAGTTTAAAGCCATTGCCCCTTATCCCATCACTCCCTGCCCTTGTAAACAGTCCCTCTCCAGATTTCCTGTAGCCTCTTTAGGTACTGGAAGGCTGCTATAAGGTCTCCCCGGAGCCTTCTCTTCTCCAGGCTGAACAACCCCAATTCTCTCAGCCTGTCCTCACAGGAGAGGTGCTCCAGCCCTCTCATCATTGTTGTGGCCTCCTCTGCACTCGCCCCATGTCTGTCCATGTCTGTCTTGTACTGGGCCCCCCAGAGCTGGATGCAGTACTGCAGGTGGGGTCTCACATGAGAGCATAGCAGAGGGGCAGAATCTCCTCCCTCGACCTGCTGGTCACACTTGATGCAGCCCAGGATAGAGTTGGCTTTCTGGGATGCAAGCGCATATTGCTGGCTCATGTCCAGCTTGTCATCCACCAATGCCCCAAAGGATGGGGGGGTCATTCATTAGGGTAAGTACAGTGAACCTGAATCTTGTCTTGGGCACCAAAAGGATATTTCTTTTCCCCAAATGGAGGTAAGGTGAGGAGACAAAAGAAAAGAAAAAAGAAAAGTAGGCAATATTGCTGTAATGCACAGTACTCAAATTTGAGAGGATATAGGGACTAAGACTATTTCTACCTCTTGATCATTGACCAAAGATAGTAGGAAGATACACTAATGGGGGGTAGTCTTGATGTTCAAACAGAACCAGAACACTGAGTCTGGTTCTGAAGTCTGTTCAAAATTAATTCAGGCTAAGAGTAGTTACTTTCATTGTGTTAAGAGATTTCTATTCAAATGAGACAACATTCATGACAATAAAAGGCTTTCTATTGTTCTGAAATGATTTGCATCAAGTGCTATGCACCAGAGTTGAGACTATGGAGAAACTTTTTTTTTTTTCTCAAACACAAGATTTAGCAGAAACCAGAAAATGAGAAAACTCAGTTGTTAAGACCCTAGCCGTATATACTTGAACATATGGGCTGAAGAATACACCAGACTATTTCCATACCAGAATGTCCTTATCTGCTGGAAGATCTATGGCAAGTATCAGTAAGAGCTGTCAGTTTTCTGATGTTTTTTCCCCTGCCTTTACTATCCTTTACATTTGTACAGGGCATAGTCAGCCTTCTGGAAAAACCGTCCTCCATCATGGAAGTTTTGCCCACATAAAAACTTCAGAAATAGTATTTTGCTCCAAGCACGACATAGCGAAGCTATTGCTTCATTAGACCTTTTTTTTTTTTTTTTTTCCAATGGCAGCCTGCATGGATGTGCATTCAGTGCAGGACTATGAAAAACTTCATTTCCTAAACAATACTTAGCAAAATCTCCCATGAAATTGTTTGCAGCCAGGACATTACTCATCAGAGCCCATTGTCCATTTTCCAGGAAGACTTTGATTAAAAAAGATTTATTACTGGATCCTGATAATGCCTGCAACAGTAGGGACTGAATGTTAATGACTTGCCAGTCAGTTTGAATTAACCTGTCTTGGAGGGACTTGATGCAGTTAAGATCTTAATTTATACTTTGACTTGATGGCAGTGGATTTTGTTATAAAATCATCATCTGATATGCTAGAACTTGAATACTGTAGGAATGGAACTCTCTAAAAAACCTTGATTTGATCTCAGTAATATTAGTACATTAAGAAACTATATATAAGAAACTGTACTGACACCACAGATGTAAGGAAGGATTTAAAACCATTTGAGCTGCCCTAGGGTATTCCTGGTCTCCCACAGCTGCTCCAAGGAGGTGCTTGTCTCCTGTGGGCTCTGCTAGTCCTATGTGAACAGCTAAAGACTCCATTGGTCCTACCTACCTACATGAAAGCAAATGGATCAAGTCCCATTTATTTACCACAGTCATGTGGGCAAACACCATAAATTTATTCCCTTGTGAAATAAACATTAATTGGACAGCAGAAGTAAATTGAAGAAGAGCTGTTAGCTTGTGATATCCATGAGTATCCGGTCTTTGTAGGTCTCTGCCTTTCCTTTTTTGTTGTCTATTTCATCTACAGCTATATAATTCTGTATCCCATCAGGAGTCTGATATAAAACCAAAATGAAACTTATTAAATGCTTTATCAGAATGGATCATTCAAGTGAATGATAATCAATTGTTTAATGTAATGACAGTGCATTAGCAATTATTCCCTATATCACCTTTCCTGGGAAGCATTGCTAGGCAAAGTTCAGTCTATCTCTATATCCTCTTAGCATGCCATCTCTCATTTTCTACTGCATCACAATGTCCTACAGAAATTTCATGTAGTCTTAGCCAACTCCAAAAGTACCACTAAGTTACTCAATGTACCCCATGACGACAAGATGCACATCTTCATTGTAGTGACCAAATCAAATGCAGAAAGTGAACTGACGCTGGAGAAGTAAAGTAGGAGATAGATAGGCTGATACACAGTTGAATTGTTGAAGTTTTTCTATTCCAGCCCCTTGATCTAGTTTTACCAGTTATAATCACAGCAGCAGGATTGTTATAAAAAGGAGACCTGTAATTTCAACACTCTGTACTCTGCTGCTTTACTGCAGGCCAGCTTTGGGACAACACTTTTAGGCATTATGTGTAGGTGAAGCATGTCAGGATAGCAGTCTGTCCTCAAAGCAGTACTAAGCTGAACATATATATGCATATTCCAAGAGTTTCAATCTATGAGAAAATGGTTAAATACTGTCTATAACAAGAAATTCACTTTGCCTGTCATCAACAGCTGCCTGATTCATTAGTTAGCACGCTTTGTGAAGATGGAGTGTCTGTGTGACCACAGTGGTAGCCGTTCTAGAACAAGACACACAGTTTTAAATGGGAAAGGGGTTTAAAAAACACACTTCAGTATCACAAAAGAAGTGATCCAACTCGGCATACCATCTGCTAAGTGCCTTGTTACCAAATATCAGCTGGGGAAAAAAAATTGCAATGGCTTTATGTATAAATAGAAGATGTCAGTTTGGAAGCTTGTCAAACCAGCAGCTTTTAGAAGAACTATTTGTAAAAGAAAGATGTCAGCTTCCAATTTTATTTTTGTTCTTCTGTTGAAGATGCATCTTGGAATTGACGTTAGTCATTTTTTTTAATTCTTTGTAATTAGAGAGCAATCAGATTCTTTTTATGATAGTGTGTTTTTTCCTCCTTAGTAGAAATTTCATTCTGTAATTGACCTATTTTTTTTAATATAATTTTCACAGCTGAAAAGAGATAATCCTATATAAAATAGGTTTTAATTGACTTATTTTGATACGGTTTACACAGATGAACAGAGATAGTCCTATATAAAATAAAACCCTACTATTAGTATTCTTCCTCTTTCTAGTGTTCATTTACTCATATAAATCCCAGTGGCAATAAGGCAATTACACCACAGATGGTAGAGTTCAAACAAATTAGATCCTACTGTCTCCTCACAAATAGCTTCAGTGCACAAACTTCTCCAAAGCGCGTCTGTGCCGAGCCCTCGTCTTGCCATTCAATTGCTTGCATAACATCACCAAAATGCTCTGTTTTATCTGCACTTCTTCTTATCATCAGTGCCTCTTCACTGGCTCCTTCCCTTGCCTTAGTTGACCCCTCACAGACATATACCCTTCCCCAGTTATCTCCCTCAAAATGCAGGTGAAGGACAAACGTCATGTACTACTCAACTTGCGGAGTGCTTTCCCATATTTTGCAACTCTTCTTTCCAATTGCTCTTTCGCTCTCCCCCCTCTGCTGCACGTGTGTCTATATGCATGTGCCATCTGTATCCTATATCCCTCAGAACACAGATTGTGTCTTCTTGTCCATATAATGTATTTTACAAGGAAACTTCCACTCTGATTACACCAAGGGTTCTAGTGCTCTGTGTTTCAAATAATTAATATCTTCATTAACATGGCAAAATCTGTTCCCCTGCAGGTTTCGCATAGATAGATTTATTCTTATCTCAGCAACTCAGACCAGCTTGACTGGTCCTCTAAACAAAAGCAGTTTTGCCTTGGCATGAAGGAGTGCGAAGGCAGCCTCTCTAAATACAGAATAGATGACAATAAAGCTTGAGAAGCTGGGTAGCCACCACAACATCAAACCAAATTTCAGAGCACTGCAAAGCCAGAAAGGTCGCAACATGACGTTCCTCTGATGAAATTGCCTCAATACACATTGACGCAACAAGAGTAGCTGAAACGCTATTGCTAATTGTCTATGTCTCTGGTTTGGGTAACCTAAAGTTCTGGATCACTTCCATCCAATTTCAGCCACAGCAGATGCCTCCTCCTCTGTGGGATGGGAGTGGTCCAAGGTGAATGTGTCTTTGGCCAATCTGCCTGTAGTGTTTGTTATTTAAATTCATAGGACAGGCATCCTCTGAGTAAAAGGGGCACCTCTAGCTATATTTATGAAACTCAAAGGAAGAAAGAGTGACACCAGGTCTGTGCATGTCAGCTGAATCAGAAAGGAGGTGGACAGAGGACAAAAAAAAAATATTCAAGAGCTCTGACTTCAGCTCAGGCATCACAGAATGAAAGCATGAAAATCCAAACCCAATATTTAATTGTAGTCTTAATCAAATCTTAAATATTCAGTATATCCTTACATATAGTTTTAAAGTTAATGGATATAGACACAAGGGAACTTCCCCCTACCAGATTTCCTGTTTACTAGCAGCAGCATCAAATATTCAGCACATTAAGACCCAAAAGAATTTTTAATTGACTACACTTTACAAACTCTTTTCTACTTTTCAGGTGATTGGACTGGTGCTTCCTGCATTTTGTATGTGAACTTTTTTCTCATTAATTAAAATTTGCATTTAACTCTTCACTCTTTAAAAGGTGAGTGTTTCTCTTATTGACAGAAAGAGCTTTCATGGTTCACTTCTAGAAACTTGCTACTAAAGATATTATGTCATGTATTTTAAACACAAAAACATCTCTCACTGGCAAGAAGCTTCTGTAATCAGGTTTCCTTTCGTTCGCACTGAAATCTCAACACAGAAACCCAGAGAAGGCAAATATCTGCCTCCAAGGTTTGGATATGGAAACTAACCTCTGCCCATAGCCTGACTGTGAGGTTTTTAACTTAAAGAAGCTGTAGTATCTACTGTCCTCCATCTGGAAGGTATTTGCAGTGCTCTGGCTGCTGTATACAACCAGATACGGCGGCAATCCTGAAAGACTAATGGGTACAAAAAGATAAGAGAATTTGGGATGCAATTATAACATGCTCAAGTTGTGAACATAGAGAAGAACTAGTAAAACTTGCCTGCTCTGGGAGCTGAAGAACTTTAGTTAAGGTAAAATAAAGTTTTAAATAAATAAATAAATAAATAAATAATCAGCTAAGGCTTTACAGGTAAAAATTATGTTGTGGAAGAGATGGAAATAAATAAAAAATAAAAACAGGTGGAAGCAGAAAAAAAATTGAACTACATTATTTATTTACAAAAGCAGATTTCAACATGAAATTACTGACTAAATTAAGTGCCATGTTTCTGCTGTGCCCTGGGCATAGCTTTGCTACTAGTTTTGTCCTGTTTGAAGTGAATTTGTATCTCTTTTTTCTTTGTTTCTTTAAGTTTACTTCTTGGCTAGTAGTATACTTATCGGCAATTACTTCCAGTAGCTTTTTACACATGTAGCTTTTGAGTAGCAAAGCTTCATAGCAGTCAACATTGAATATACTCCTTTGAGATGTACAGCTGAGTGTATTAAAGGTGGGAGGAAGACATTCCCAAATGTCTAATCTAAAATATTCTGGGGAAGCTTTTATTTGACTTAACCAAGTCATTAAATTTTGAGGTGAAGGGGAAAAGCAAGTGTTGCTGAGAAAAGCATGGCAGATTAAGGAGAGGAACAGCTAAAGTCCCAGGTGAAATGCACGTTGCACAGCCAGCACCCAGGAGGCTCCTGGGCAAGAATTCAGTTCCTGGCAAATCATGGAGAAAACCTTCTTCAAACACATTTCTGGGTGCACAGTGGAGGAGAAGGTGATTTGGAACCATCAGCACAGATTTACCAAAGTTAAATCATGCCTGACCAACCCAAGCACCTTCTGTGATAAAATTACTCATTTTGTGGACAAAGGAGGAGCAGTGAATGTCATTTACCTTAAATTTACAAGGCTTTCAACACTGCATCCTGCAATATTCTTGTATTGACACATTATGGTCTGGATGAGTGGACAACCAGGTAAAACATCTCGGGCTCAGAGGGCAGTGGTTAACAGATCATCTTTTGGGCATCCTGGTCTAGTGGAGGGTGTCCCTGCCCATGCAGGGGAGGTGGAACTAGATGATCTGTGAGGTCACTTCCAACTGAAACCATTCTATGGTTCTATGTTCCAACTGTAGGCCAGTGACAAGTGGGGTACTGCAGGGTTCTGCCTGGGGACCTGGACATTGAATACCTTTATCACTGACCTGGAGAAGACCATTTCTATGTTTCTCAGAGGTTTTACATGACAAAGGATTAATCGAGGTAAGATAGGATCATGGTATCTCAATGAACTCTAGGGTTACAGAAGACTTTTGCGATCTTGCTAGGGAGCAGGGGAAATTCAAGTGATAGCTTTGGAGTTTTCCTTGATTTGAAAACTAATGATGCAGGAAATACTGGAGGCAAAGCAATGGACTATTATATATGGCAAGGCATTATTTCTGTGAAATACTGGATCATATGCTCCAAAAGGGAGAAGGGCAACTAAAAGGGACTGAATCTCAGAGGCAGGAAGGGCTGATGGTTGGCTGACAATTGACTGGAGCAGACAGGGAGGCAGCATCCATTTAAAACAAGAGATTTTGAACAGTTAGACCCCATTCAGCAGTGAATTGAACAAAAATATCAAAGATTGTTAAGGAAATATTTCAGCAGCATCTGTACCGGTGCCAGGATTCTGGGTCTGAGTAGGAACATCACATTTGGTAGGAGCTGATGCAAATCAATTTTCCCTCATGTTGCAGTAGACCAGTGGCACATACAAATCAACATTCCAGCTAAACAAAAGGTCCCTACCAGCAAGAAACAAGTAACACAACAGTAAGCCTTCCTCAAACCATGACTAGAAAATATGGAATACTGTTATCATAGCCTGAAAACTGCTTATCAGCTGGGATGTATATGTCTAGGAAGAAAATGTGAATGAAAGTCAGGAGAAAACCACTTAAAAGAGGTTTTCTGGTAGCCAAAAAGGATAGATATCACAATTCTGAAAAACACCTTTGGCCGATGCTGGTTTTAGAGCACAATAAAAGGAACAGTTGGATTTATTACAGTAAGTGAGTTAGATGGAAATAGAAACAGAAATAGAAGCACTGGTATTACAAGCTCTCTGTCTATTTGACACATACACATATAATGGAAAGGGGCAATACTTAATTTGTGTTGTTTCCAAAATGAAGAAAATTGCAAAAGAAAAATAAAATCTTTAACTAAACAGAATGGCTTGCGGAGGGGGGGGGGGGAACAAACCCAAAAAACCCTCAAATATATTAGGAAGAAAAGAAACACTAACAAAAGTGGGGAAGCAGTATAATACTCAATGATGCAGAGAAGCCAGATGTGTTCAAAAACTTATTCTATTCTGTATTTTGAAAGAAGCACTTATCGCTTTAGCATGATAAATTATTTTCCAGTCCATAAGTAACACAGCAGGATATTACACCATAACCATAAGAAAGAAAAATTTTCATCAAACACAAATAGCTTGCACCAGAAGTAAAAAAAAAAAGTTGGCTTAGGGCATTTTGGACAGCTGCTGTTTATTTTCAGTATACCTGGTACTGGCACAGTCTGGAAGGATGGAGAAACATTAACATCCTGTTACTCAGAAAGTGAGTAGGGATAACCTAAGTAAGAAAACCCATTCTATAACTCCCAATAAATCAATGGAAAACCTGACTGACCATTCACTTATCTTAGAGAGAAGTAAGGAACAGGGATATAAGTACAGCCTCTCAACAGCGTCTCTTGAAAAATAAATCATGTCACATAAGCCTGATTACATCCTTCAGGACACTAGAAGTTCAGCTGATAAAGGAGTCAGTAGAGATATAATGTGCATAGATTTCTGCAAGGCATTTGACTTAGCACAGAATAATCTGATGAAATTATTAGAACTATACAATACTAATAAATTCCAGTTTAAATAGATTAGACAATAACCCAATCTCAAAAAGAAGCCATTAATGTGAAATCATTAAAAGAAGAGATTAGTTGTCTTTTTTTATGAGATGAGCACGACACATTCATTGAGTGAGTACAAATATGTTGCCGATAAACTCAATAAGAATAGGCAAAATTGTAAATCACCATTGTAGAGCTGGCAAAAAGAGGAATCTTGGTTACTATTTTTTTAAACCTTTTTTTTTTTTTTTAACTGTTGCAAGTTATCTCCAGGAGCTAGGGCTGCAGTGCGGATATACAGACTAGGGCCTGTGGAGCCTCAAAAGCATTTACATGTTCTAGATGGATGAACATGGAGCAAAAAGGAAGGCTAGGAAGAAGTTAATTGTTCATATGTCATTGGTATAACCAAGACCAGAATGCTAGAGTATAGTTTTGATTTCCACATTTTGTAAGGAATAGTGAAATGCAGATGATCAGGTTGATGGGAATCCAAATGCTTCAAAAAAAAAAAAAAAAAAAAAAAAGCCAGGTGATATGATGCCAGATAAAAAGCAGGTAGGAAATCAGGTGTGAACATCTAGCAATGAGCATTCAGCCAGGGACTGTGCTGTTAGCTGTGGTGGATTCCTGGACTCTGTTTCTCCATATGAAGATGGGATGGCTTCCATCAAGGTTCTGTATAGCAAAAAGTAAATTAAAACTAAGATTTGGAGCTTGACTCAGGCAAAACTTAGTAGAAGTCAATGGTGCACTAGAGGTAAAGAAAAGACCCTCTCCATTTTTTAGGTCTAAATCTATGTTGCGTGAATGTCATGAGAAGCTTGTTAATCCTTGCATTGGCAAATTTTAAAAATGCATCTTAAAAATGACATATGTGTGCTGAGAGGGGCAGAAGAAAACATACCTTCATCTATTTATGTTCCGAACTGGCCAGACCAGAGCCAGTAATGCTCTGAAAGCTAAAAAACTTCGTATCTCCTCAGCATTATACCCTGGCTATGTCTCACATTTTCATATTCCCAGCAAAAAGGAACAGCAAAAATGTGACTAAAGCAAACATTGCTTTAGAGAGAATTGAGATTTTTTCCTCCACTTATTTTAGCTGTGTTTTGGCACAAAGCAGGAAGGCAGAAAAGCTGTTGGTACCCTCTTATTTTAACATTTCCATCCCAGCCGTAGGCAGCCTGCAATGAAATCGCATTTGCAAGTGTGCCATAATGTTACAGCAAATGCTGCCATTCAGCTGGGATATTCCATCACCCTCCAACCAACAGTCAGGAAATGCCCTATAGGATAATTGACAGGCTACTGTGAATTACACAGCTATAAATAGCACACCATTGGTGCCTGGTGAAAGGATGATAAAACACAAGTGAAAGTTGAGTTTTTATGAAGTCATTTGCACCACAGAGAAGTATTTATCGCTGTACTTGCAGTTTTTCTATTTTTCCTTCCCCAATACATATAGAACAGGGAGCAGACGGCAATAAAGAACTGTGAAATATGATCTTTAAGAAGTTCACTCTCTCTTTCATTTCTATATTCTTTGTGTTCCTGCTCCTTTGCTAAAGTTCCTATAGTACCATTCATATCAGATCAATCTTGTTCCTATCTCTTCGTCCAAACTGTTTTCCCATCTATAAACCTCCCTTATCCTTCAGATCATCACAAAAGACAGAGGAGGGTGGGCATGCATGTATTCTTGTAACACGCCTATGGCTACTGCTTTAAGGAGCATAGAGACATAGCACTCAAAATTTTCCTTTAGTACAGAAATAAATCCCTCATTTACTATTCTCAACACTGAAGAGACAACTTGAAGAATCATTTGGTTAATTAGAGAAGAAATACTTCCCTCTGAAAGATACAGAAAAGATTCATGAAAATTTAAAGATGAAATGCAACCTTCAGGAAGGTTAAGGACAAATAGGAGCAGACATGCCTGTTATTTCTGCATGGACAGTGTACCCTTATCCACGTACACAGTATTTCAGCAGTGTATGAGACATAGATAACTACTCATGCAACTGAGTGTTAACCCAAATACGTCTGTATTTTTGTATTCCCATATACTCAGCATAAGCGCACAACTGCAGTTGAAGGAATCTGAAGATCTGCACAATTGAAACTTCCATCCAAAATAGTAGTTTCCATCTTTGCTACCTTAATGTTGATCAAAAAAATGCCTTTTTAATCCATCAATAAATAATTACCATTAAAAATCTCTTATCCTTTACTGAAAACAGAGGCAGAGAGAAATCAAGAAAGATGCTTGAAATGTAAAACATTGTGTGGATCTTAAACCAACATTACTTCTCCCCTCTACCTGACATGACATTATCCAAACTGCCCTTTGGGGAAAAATAAGGAAAAAGATAGTTAAGACAGGCTGGAGCCTTCATGTTTACTTGAGGTCAGAGTCATCCTAGTTTCCTGAAAGCAAAATACAAAACAGTCACAGAAAAGAGGAAAGAAGTAAAGGGAGGATGTAATATTTTGTTTCCATCTCACTCCATTGCAGAAGAGAACAATCACACCACGCTATCTTCAGTGGTGTGAACACAATCTCGTATTTTAGTGATTATTTCAGTACAACATCGACCAACAGGTTAGGTCTGATTCCCTTTGAGAAGTATCAAATCTGTACCTGATTGTGTAAGTCACTGCACACTGCTTGCTTTTGGGACATGGTTTCCTACAAAACGCAGTCAGTAACTGGCAAGAAAAGAAGATAAGGAATAAAGTCAAGAGAGGGAAAGGGCAAATGAGACAGAAAGGAAGAAACACGAACAAAAGTCTCACACTGCGAGTGAGGATCATGGCCTACCTCAGGCTTAGGAGATGTGATACAAACGAAACCATCCTCCCTCATTTGGTCTAGTGAGAATACCTCCCAGAACAACACAAGCCTGACGGTACCCTGGACCATCCTGATATCTCAGAAAGCAAAGATAAAGAGTCTTTCCTTTTGTATTTCATTCACCTGACTTCAATGTCACATTAAGACCTGTAGGAAAACAGATGGATGTTCTCATTCTTTTCTTTACCAGTTTCAGCTGATCAGTTTTTGTTCATTCACTTCTGATCTCTTCCTGACCAGATATGATCTCAACATTGTTCTCGGGTGGTATCAGCAGACTTTTTTGCTGAGGTGTGTTAACTGTCCCCATGCGTATGGCTAACCAATGGCAAATCTGCCAATATAGTATCTTCTGGAATGAGCGGAGGAATAAATTACTGTGACTCAGCTGATGCAAGGGAATTTGGTAGACTGCTGTGGCTCAACTGTTTATCTGTGTCAATGGTCTCCCAATTCATGATTTGTAAGAAGTAAAAGTTGTGATTTACCTATTCACCACTTATTGCTTTATCTTGTCCATTTACTTGGAGGTTGATTTCATGTCAGGGCAAAGCCTCTCTCATCGTCTGCGCTTGTACAGAATCTTTCACAAATGCATTTCTGATCTCAGCCACAGATTTAATTAGTTGGATGTCTACTTATCCAGACACTTCTATGGTCGTCATCATTCTAAGAAGTGTGAGCATGCAAAAGGAATGAAAAATCAGCTTACTTAGATTGTATGAATGAAATTTGTGATATGAAATTATAATGTGATTCACATTTTCATTATTATCAGTCATGACCAATCAGATTTCCTGCCAGAAACTGATCAGTTTGCAGAATATTTTTGACATTCATTCTGAATGCTCACTCGAAGAAATCTGGAACAGACAAAAGGTTTTCATCATGCTAAGTACCGGTCAAATACACTCTCTGTTCCCTCAGCTCTTCCTCAGAATTTTACCTCTGCTGTTCAACTTTTTCTTCCTCTTTAGTCCACTGACATCACAGATTCTCATTTAGGCTCTGATTCAAGAAAGGAAAACAATCCTTATGCTTTGACTCTGTCACAATTCTGAACAGGATTTAAGGGACATTTAGGGCTGTGATTAAGCTAAATCCTCCTTTCCTGACTTGGTTCACTACAAAGCTCTTAGATTTTTACTAAAAAGATAAAACTGCAGTAATTAGGAGCTAATTTTGAATGAAGGAACTTTACACAAATGAAGACTCCTTTCCTCGCAGCCACACAGGCTTTTCTATACACTAAAACACAGCAAAGCCCAAGGATAATACTACAGGCATGCAAAGGAAAAAGAGAGATGAATAAAGCAGAATTTAAAGGGAGCACACCACATGCAAATAACAAAATTTGTAAGTGATGCTCCGAAGAAAGGAGAAACTCTCTAAAACAGTCTCAAAAGAAAAAAGGAGGCCAAGCTTCAACTATTTTTACATAGTGTCAATTTGCAGCTCATCAGCAGGACAGCGCAAGGGAGGATTATGCAACTCCTTCAGGATGGTTATCCTATGAGAAATGTAATTAGAAGGGCTCTGCTCGCAAAGCATGTCAGTCTGGAAAGGTTTCCTCAAAGGGAGATATCTACCAGCCATCCTAAAATTGGGTCAGGGTCAAGACATAAAAAGAAAGGGAAAGAGGATAAATAGTAACACAGCAAAGGGGTCCATGGAGCAGGCTTTCTACCCCTCCCTTTTACCCATGAGGATGGTAAGGGCAGACAGAGAAAAGGCATCTCCCCTCTCACCATAGGGTACCAAGGAAGGGCAAATAATCTACAGTGCAGATAGTGGTCATGTCATCACATTGCTGGCAGCAGTGGCATCAGAAGAACAGGAATTGATCGTGGCAGCTGGAAGGAGGCCAAAGATATGTGAGAAAAGCAGTGTTCCCCCTTTAAGGAAGGAGGTTTTGTGCACTGTAGGTCTGCTCCTATAGCCATGGCTGTGTTTGCATTCACATGGTAATTGTTTCTGCAACAAAGTGTTCTCCATGCCTGGTAATGCAGTAAATAACTACACTGAAACCAAGTAGAAGGCTGGGATTTGCAGAACCAGAGGCAAAACATCTTCATGTGCACATGCTTCCTGCAGCCTTCAGGTAACAGAGAACCTTGTAAAATGCTCAAGTTGTTCTTCTCAAGACAGTCCAAGCATTAATGTCAGAGGAGGTGCAGATCCAGTGGTGCATCTGTCCCTCAAAACATGCTAGAGTGAGATCATGAGGCACCCAGTTCAACTGCAGGTATGTGAGGTTTTGCTTATTTTTTCAGTTACTGAACATAAAATTAAAAAAAAAAAAGGTTTTTTTTTTCATTCCTATTATTCAAATGTCAATATATTTGCAAGCTGAAAGAGTTAAGGCCATTATTCTGTTCCATGGGCCATTGCTTTTGATCACAGAAATAAAAAATGTAATCTAATCAAGTGATTTACTCTTATAAACAGACCACAGCATGGTAAAAATAGCTGCCCCTATCCATTCATGAAGGTGCTCAGCATATAGACTTAATGAGCATGATCTGCAGCTCTGCCCACACTATAGATGGCTCTGCTACCAATTTGTAAACTGCAGAATTTAAGCAACGTGCTCCAGCAACAGTCCTCTATGAGCCCATCATGGTTTACTGGCTTGATAATAAAAGGCATCCTCTTCTGAAGAAAGAAATCAGAAAGCATGTGATCATCTATGCACTGACTTGCATACGGTGCTGTAATGATCTTTTTTCAACCATGTTTTGGTGATGAGGCGGGGCCTCAAAGAATGGGCACAGAGCTATGGCCATTGTCATAGCACCACAACGTTTGTCTCAGAGAAGTGACTTCGGTACTTACTTTCGTCAGTGAAACCAAGCAGGCTGACCAGTCTATTTTCCTCTTCACTACCCAGTGTGCATAAACACAGTCTTGTCTCATACACTCTGCACTCGGCTACTCAAGTCATTTAGAGACAGATGTTACACGGAAAGCAGACAACACAATCAGCCTTCCCCTCTAGAGTATCCCATCTTCTCTCCATTGAGAAGGAGTGAGCTGTTCAGCGCTACAGAAAGAGCAGAGTTACGGGATAATGCTTATTTTTCCATCTAAGTATTAGCCCAGAGGCCAAAACTAGTCACAATGGCTCCTACCTATATTGACATGACCCTGGTTAGGTCCGTTCTCAGAACACCTGCTATAGACAAACCTATCCTCATCACAGTTGTTAGTGTTGCAGTTCAAGACACTGATTCAGACACACGCTATCCAGGGTTAGCAGACCCTTTCTGACTCTGCTGTCAGTGGATAGAAGAAATCACAAGTCTCCTACTGACACTTGCTATCAGCAGGTTGAATATGTCCAAAATGGGAGTGTCACAAACAAGCCCTTCAACACACACTGGCCCCAGACCAAAATCTACAGGAAGATGATAGCCAAAGCATCCTGGGGGGCTGCAAGGCTCTGAAGATCGTAAATTCCAGTGAGTTTTGTACAGCTAAGAAATGATCACATAGTTTTTAAAGCAGAACAGGGAAGGCCCTGAGGAATTTGCTAACTTAAAATAGGAAAGAAACACCCACACCCACAGCCTCTTTTAGATCCAAAGCAATGCACTAATGAAGATCCTGAAAATCAGAGTCCCCCTCAGAATTTAATTTTAGCAGCTTAGCTGCTGTCTTATCTTAAAAAAAAAAAAAAAAAAAAGAAAGACTCTAAGAAAAGAAAATCAACCACCACCCACTTCCTTTACTACATCTATGTCAGATCTCCCACTCACCTCCCTTCCCCTTGGCTACAAGCTTTTCTATTTCCTGATTAAAGTCAGAGGTGAGGGATTTTCCCATTATCACCTGCATATTACCTCTTAAAGATGTGAAATGTCTAGAAACAAGCAGCAGCACAAAGCCTTAAGCTAGATACAGGACCTAAAATGAGCGCTGGAGACAGAATGTGGCATCTCGTTCACCCACCTCATTCAGATGTTTTGCATATATATTTGCATGGCTTTGTCAACTAGTCCTCCTAAAGTACATGCTCAATTTCTGTGGGGAATCAAGGAAGGGATAAAGGAAGGCTTTGAAATGGTCCAAAAGAAGATCTTTATTCACTCAATGCAGGTGCCTGGGTCTGACAGCTCTGCTGAGTAGGTGGTCTGGATTGTTCATTGCTCCTCTGACTACATATGCTATCACAGATGCCCAGCTTCATCTCAGATGCCATGTGAGGTCACCTAAAAAAAGTACTCTGCACCTATAGAAAACCCCAAGCCAATTCCTTTCTAACAAAACATGATATTGCATATACGTGTTTCTCCCTGGTGGAGGATGAATGAGTAAACAAACCTCATGAGGCAGATGTTGGTCTCTCTGTTCTGGTGAAAATCAGACATCGACAGTGCTGAGGATTGTCTAAGGACAGAACAGATGCTCTGGAAGAGTTTTAGTCTTGGAACAAAATATGTTCTGCCAGAATCCAGTCTTCTCTTGTTGCATTCATCCATGAGGTAATTTAGTCTTTACCTTCCTCCCAGCTCCTCTCTGCCTATTGATATAGTGGGGTTTGAGTGCGGCATCTGACTGAGCCTTCTCAAATGAATCCTTTTAGTCTGTATGGTATGGGCAGGGGGGGGGGGCAAGGAAGAGAAAGGCAGAAGATAAACCTGTCTATGGATGGATATATAGAAAGATGCAGATGTAAGAGACGTATCTATTAGGTATTCAAAATTCTGCAAGTGTTCTGGACTTGTTTCCTTCTAGCATGAAAAATTATGTATTAATATTGAAATACAATATACCTTAGCCACAGTCCCCCACAAACATATTTACTAGGTTGCAGCTTTAAATTTTATATATTAGTAGAAGTGAGACCTATTTTTCAGCTGAAATTTTCTAAAGTTTGCTTCTATTTTAGTTGGGAAATTGTCAATCTCTTTTTTTTGCATTTTTGAATACAACTTTGCCTTCATAGTTGCTAAAAGAAGAAGGCCACAGAAATCATAGAATCATAGAATTTTGGGTTGGAAGGGACCTTCAAAGGTCATCTAGTCCAGCCTCCCTGCAATCAGCAGGGACATCTTCACCTAGAGCAGGTTGCCCAAAGCTCAGTCCGATCTGGCCTGAAAAGTTTCCAGGAATGTGGGGCATCTACCACCTCGCTGGGCAACCTCTTTCAGTGTCTCACCACCCTCACAGGAAAGAATTTCTTCCTTATATGTAGTCTAAATCTACCCTCTTTCAATTTAAAAGCATTATGCTTTGTCCTATCACAACAGGCCCTGCTAAATTGTCCCCACCTTTCTTATAAGCCCCCTTTAAGTACTGAAAGGCCACAACAAGATCTCCCGGACCCTTCTCTTCTCCAGGCTGAACAACCCCAACTCTCTCAGCCTGTCTTCATAGCAGAGGTGCTCCAGCCCTCTCATCATCTTCATGGCCTCCTCTGGCCTCACTCCAACAGCTCCATTGCTGTCTTGTACTGGGGCCCCCAGAGCTGGATGCAGTACTGCAGGTGGAGTCTGACGAGAGCAGAGTAGAGGGGCAGAATCACCTCCCTTGACCTGCTGGTCACGCTTCTTTTGATGCAGCCCAGGATATAGTTGGCTTTCTCAGCTGCAAGCACACATTGCCAGCTCATGTCCAGCTTGTCATCCACCAGTACCTGCTCTCAATCCCTTCATCCCTCAGCCTGTATTTATACCAGGGGTTGTCTCGAGTCATGTGCAGGACCTTGCACTTGGCCTTGTTGAATCTCATGAGGTTCACACAGGCTCACTTCTCAAGCCTGTCCAGGTCCCTCTGGATGGCACCACATCCCTCAGGCATGTTAACCCCACCACTCAGCTTGGTGTCATCTACAAACTTGCTAAAGGTGCACTCAATCTCACTATGTCATTGTCGAAGATATTAAACAGTACTGGTCCCAAAACAGACCCCTGAGGGACACCACTTGTCACTGATCTCCACTGGGACATTGAGCCGTTGACCACTACCTTCTGGATGTGACCATCCAACCAACTCCTCATCCAACAAACAGTCCACCCATCAAATCCATCTCTCCCCAATTTAGACAGAAGGATGTTGTGGGGGACCCTGTCAAGGCTTTAGAGAAGTCCAGATAGATGACACCCGCAGCTCTTCCCTTGTCCACTGATGTTGTCACTCCATCATAGAAGGCCACTAGGTTGGGCAGGCAGGACTTGTCCTTGGTGAAGCCATGCTGGCTGTCTCAAATCACCTCCCTGTCCTCCATGTGCCTTAGCATAGCTTCTAGGAGGATCTGTTTCATGATCTTCCAAGGCACAGAGGTGAGGCTGACAGGTCAGTAGTTCCCAGGGTCCTCCTTTCTACCCTTTTTAAAAGTGAGTGCAATGTTTCCCATTTTCCATTCACTGGGGACTTCACCTGACTGCCATGACTTTTCAAATATCATGGAGGATGACTTGGTAACTCCATCAGCCAATTCCCTCAGGACTCTGGGATGCACCTTGTCAGGTCCTTAGACTTACGTATGTTCAGGTTCCTCAGGTGGTCACAAATCTGATCTTCTCTTACAGTGGAAGGCACTTTGCTCCCCCAGTCCCTGCCTTGAGTTCCATCCACTTGAGAGGTAGGAAACAGAGGTTGCCAGCAAAGACTGAGGCAAAAAAGCTGTTGAGTACCTCAACCTTCTCGTCTGTTGTTGCCAGTTTGCCAGCCATAGGAACATAAGCATAGCAATATTTGGTAAGACCAAAGTGCTTCTAGAACTACCCTATGTTTCTCATAACACTTAATAGCAGATGCTTAGTGAACATGTAAAATAATAGAGGCAGAGTAGTTGATCCTGCACGCCTAGCTTCCAGCTGCATGAATTTTTAGAGACTTTCTGAGTTGGAAAGAACACTCATATTCAATAGTTTTCAGTGGCTCTCCTTGCTAGATTTTTCTCCTATAAACACATCCAATCATTTTTAATCCATGTAACCCCATTTTTCTGGCATCCCGGTTATTCTTCAACAATAAGGCCCATAGTTTTGTTAGGCATTAGGTGAAAAAGCACTCACTGTTACTTTATTAGGCTTTCCTTCATTCTTCAGAAATAAAAAATAAACACTTTTTTTTTTTTTTTTTTAATTCAGCTTCTCCACAGCACTGATGATTGCAGATTCCTCTGTCAAATTTTCCTTTCAGCCACTTCTTCTCCAGGCTGATGCATCTTCACTCTTTTTCATTCTCCTTGCATAACATTTTTTGGTGTTTCTACGCATCCTCATGCCCCATCTTTCTACTGTTTCAAGGTCTAAACAGCTTTTCAAGATGGGCTCATTGGTATTCAGGATGTGGGCAAGCCATAGATTTATACAGAGGCATAATGATATGTTCTGATTCTTTCTTCATTCCTTTTCTAATGCATCCTAACATTTTATTTGCTTTTTTGACTGTTGCCAAGTATTAAGATGAGGTTTCCAGAGAACTTTAAATATCCATCTCCAAAGTTGTGGTAAAGTATTTTTGCACATACAGTCCTTGATCTAATTTTGTTACATTTTAACTCAGTTGATATTAGTAGGACTATTTCAGAGATATATTGGCATAACAGACAGGCCACTGCATAAATGCTACAAATGCTATTGGGATTAAGAGTGTCATGCGGATGTGCTGCATTTAAACTAGATGAAGACTATTTAAACAAAAAGAAATTTGGCCCCAAGTCTGGTATATGGTCCTGAAAGCACCCATGTATACAAGAAGATAGTTCTTGTTACTACAGGCTCAAATACTTCCTTGCCCAAACACCTCACTGAAGAATGAATGACTTGTAATAAAAAAGTGGGAAGAGATGAATGAGGATACAGCCCTGCCATACTCAACACAGATGAACAGATAGTCTTTGCTGCAAGGAACTTCTGATGCAAATAATATAGAAAGAAATGGAAAGATAACAGGAACAATAGCAGCATGAATGAGTCGATGCTGCCATGTTCTGCCAGGAGAAATGGTTGGAGTTTTATACGGAGAACAAAACCTGAGCAGGGAGATGGCAATGGAGACAGAAGCTGGAATACAGGAGTACAAAGAGAGTCTGAGGTCAAGTTAGACCAAAGTGAAAAGCCTGTGTGAGAAAGGGATCTGGATTTCACAGCTGGAGGAGAAGAGAGTGCTGGGAGCTATGAGCAGAATATCACAATAGTCTGCACTGCCATGGAGCCAAGAAAGGGCTGCTGTAATTATTAACCCTTAAAACAGTGGGGCCACTGAAGCTTAAAGGGGGAAAGAATATGTGCCCTGCATCCCCTGAGCCTGTGTTTAACCTCAAAAGGCAGATAAGAAGCATCTTATCAGCCAACATAGTTCATATTTGATGAACAGAGACAAGAAGCTGCAATGCTGAAGGGATACAGATTTATTATTACTCCCCTTGTTTTCTTCATCCCTGGCAGAGATGCAAAGCTTGTTCACTGCTCCTGATCCTGCCTTCGTAGAAAGTGGGAGGAAAAGGATTACTCTGTGGCACTGAGCAACAACAGTTGTTCCTGCGGCAGGAGGAAACCACAGTTCACACCTTCCCAGTTGATTTCAAATTTTCTGCTAGTCCAGTTCTGCCTATTCTTCCCCACAACAGGGTTAGAGAAGGCTTTTTAAGGAGAGCAGTCCATCAGAGCTGGCTGCCCTATAACAGATGAGCAGATTTTGAGGATGGACGGGTGTCTACACTCAATTTTCTGAACTTCTGCATGTCACAGTGCTGCCTGGTGTAGATCTGGTAGCTCCAGGAAAAACATCTGGTCCATTGGCAGTGCAGACTTCCTCAAGGTCTCAGAAGGAAGGAGGCTGCTGCTAGAGCTGGACGTAGCTTCCCAGGTATTGCCCTGTGGGCAGCAGAGTGCTGTTCTTTACTGCTCTGGGATACCTTTGGCAACTCATGAATGGAGAGACAGTTTCTCAGATTTTGATCCCACTTCATGTCAGGCAAAAAGCCATCTCCCACCTGCTTTCCAGCACAGTTCTGCAGCCTCCTTAGTTATCCATCAGATCAGCCATTTAGCAAATTTCTTGTCATGCTGACCAGCTGCATCTGGTGTCACAGCTCATTTGGTAAAGAAGAAACTGTGTTGTTGCATCTTAGCCAAAGACAGAAGATAGTCTGTGTCATAAAGCCAAGCAAACAAGAAGCTAGCAAGGCAGTACGCTCTAGATCTTCACCATCACTCCAGCCTCTTCCTCTTGCTGTTACGTAAAACAGCTGGAACCTCTCCCTGTTACATGGAAAGAATGAACAAATGATTCACAGATGGGGGAAAACAGTTCAACTTGCTTTTACCTTTCTCTTTTCAAAAGCTTCTCCTTGTGATAAAACAGAAAGGCACATGATCCTGGAGAAATAGTGAATCAGTTTTAGCTTCCCTCCCCCGTCCTGTTCCCCATGCTTAAGAATCTATACTTTGGCTGGTACCTATATACATATATTGGTTGCTTGGGGAAGTACAGAGCATAGGCACAGCACAAGGCTATGTTAAATTCAGTTCACAACTTGTTTATTTCCTTTTCTGCCTTCATTAATTGACTTTTCCTTCTTCTAAATCTAGTCCACTGACCTTGTGAAAAGAACTTTTTAATTCTCTCTCTCACCCAAGACTCCACAGCCTCTCCAGCTTTATTTTCATCTTTTGACTATTTTACTATATGTAGCATTAAAGGGCAGTGGAAGGAGGGAGAGAAACATGTGACAATGATCACACTACTTCAGTATGGTCTTTTTTTTTTTCCATCAGCATAGAGTTATTTGGAAACCAGATTGAATTTTGCAAGCTATTTGTTGCCATAAGGCTTAGCTCTCTTCCAGCCTTTTTCCTCCAAGGATCTGAAATTGCTCTACAAATGTCAATTAATTAAGCAGTCTCCATGCAGAAAGTTTCATAATATTCGTTTTAAAATGAGAAAACTAGAGCAGTGAAAGCGTTGTTGTTTATTGCCAGCTAATGGTAAAATTAGTAATAGACCCCTGGAGTCTCCCAGACCTTATGTTTTAATGAATTACATTCATCTCCATTATTTAGAATGGGATGTTTTTTACCCCATCCTTTATAAAAGGACTTGTCCCCTTCCCTCCCCAATACAATAGAAACATCTCACTTTTCCTCATAACACACATGTAAGTACAGTTCTCCTCGTGAATAGAAAGCAACCTCTCTCATACCTAAAAGGACTCAGGCTTTAGTCTTTCTCATCTTTTCCAAGACCTTTCTAGTTATCAAACCAGGCATAATCAGAACCATGTTGTATTAAAAATCAGAGCAGGGAAATTAGGGCATAAAAATCCTGAGTGTATGAATGAATTACCTTTTGCCAGTGTGAGTCACAGGACACCTGTGGTGTCAGGTGGTTCATTCTATGCAGAGAAAATAAAACCATATAATTAAAAATATTTGTACAACATACTTGAAATCACTGGGGAGATTTTCACTGGTGCGGGAAATACAAACCCAGCTAACTCCTTCCTTGACGATTGATTTAACCATCCTGCTCTCACACTTCCTTCCTTATTCTTTAAGGTTGCATCTAATTTGTCCTGTGCATATGAGCTGAGCACGTATGAAAGGGAATGGGATCTGGACAGGCCATGTCTCCTATCTCGTCTATGACTTCAAATTCCTTCTTTTTAATGAAAATTTGGGCTTAAATGGAAGGGCGATATATTTGATGCTATCTTAATAGGGAAGATGGGACACAACTAGCTTTCTCACTCAGATCTAGGGGTGCAGAAGCACTTTTGTGTCTCTTTCTGTTCAGAGTGCTTTAATCTGCTTAATTTTAGATTGCCAAAAATGTCTTAATACATGTAGCTTCGTTTAATTATCCCGGGAAAAGAGAAGGGCTAACATCAAGAAGACAGAACTCATGCCCCTTCCCCAGTTTTTTAGCAATTTTGACTGACTCCCCCATTTGCTTACTGCCTGTGGAGCGCAGGTGGAACATGCAGCCTGGGGATATAGACTCTATCACCACGTACAGCTACCTAAATCCTTTTATGTGTCTAGAATCAAATCCTCCAGCTAGCTGTGCTATCAATCTACCCTCTAAATTGTTCTTGAGAGGAAGCAAGGGATGTGGGAAGGAGAGCAGAAACCTAGGCTGAACTGTACAGCCTACAGCACCTTGTGGTCTAGTTCCTTTCTTTCATTTTGTGCGCGGCAGTACATAGCTTTTTAGGAAGTCACTACTGCCTTGATATATGAAAAATATAGCTCATCTAAATTTATGCCACTCACACTTAGTATTTTTCCTCATGCATAGCATCTTTAAAAGCACTGCCACAGAAATGAGACCACTGGGACTAAGGCTGATGGCAGAACACAGAAGAACCTGTGTTCAAAACCACTGTCAAGTGGAAATGGTTTCCAGCAGATTTCAGATGCCTGTGCTTAAAGCAATCTCCTTCCTCAGCTTCTAGGGGAGGACTGATGTGCATCACATCCAATGCCTTGCTGAGGGTGATCCCTCCTCAGCTGCACTTCTCACACCGGTGGTAGAGCACTCTCAAATATTGCCTGACACCATTAACTTTGTACATCAATGACTGAGGGAAAAAAATTACAAAGAATACAAAGAAACAGAGTTTCACAGTAAAAGCTGCATAGAAGATGTCATCTCAGCCAAATGTGTTTGAACACAAATAATCTCACACAAGAACAAACAGTGATGATTTACAATAGATCCTAAATTGGGAAGATTTCTGCAAAGTCAGTAAGAATGCTTCCTGTGACTAGACCTTGGTTTGTTACTGAGCTTACATTGCTGGGTGCAGTTGTATGGTCTGATTCCGCATGTCTGAAATGATTTCCTCTGATGTCATTGGTTTCCACACCACCATTTGTTTAAAGCAGTCCTCCACAAAACAATATGTCTCTCCCTTTTCCTGTCCCTTGCACATGCTGTAAGTGAAATTAAGCTGTCCCTCATACTACTCCTGGTTTGTCCTTTGCCAGGGACAGTCCTTTTTCTTTTGCTGCATGCTGATACGGCACAACGTTGGCTCCAAAGGCTTCATTTTATTCTATTAAATGTAGACACTTCCACCCACAAACAGTCACCCCAGGATTCCTTCATAGTCAACTGAGAGAAATAAGCATATTTAGGAGAGAATTTATCTCATCAGCTTTAGGTGATGTCTAAAATAGCTCAAATGAAATGCAGACTAAAAGAACCCATCTTTCTCCATTGATTACAGAGGAAGCCTGAGGGGTTAGCTCAGATATAAATGTCAACATTATAGACAGCAAGACAGGTGAGATGAATCCCAAATTAACTTACCAGTTAGATATGATGGTCAAGGATAGAAAAAAAGAGAAACAGGAAAATAAAGTCATTCATGAAAAGATATACAAATAAACATCGCCAGACCAGAAGTGGACCTCAAACCTGTCCCATTTCTGTCCAGCTCCCTTGACTGTTTCTCTGCAATTTCCAATTAATTCTTGTACAGCGCAAGAGTACACTTACAAAATTCAGTGCATAATTTTATACACACATAGATAAAATTTATATATAGTTAATCTATATTTTAAATTAAGCTTGGTTTTTGACCCAATGAGTTTCTATTCCTGGAGGTCAGCAAAACTGGTTTTTGAGAGCTGTTAACCAAGGATGCACACAGGCAAATAAGCATATCCTGACTTTAGTTCAGTGAATATCTTCTTTCTCCTCTCAATTTTTGCATCCTTACTACTCTTGAGGCTACTTATGTAATTTCTCCTTTCAAGTATTAATTCAAAAGTGAAAATGTTACTAGTAACCTGTGTCCCTGGTTAGGATTAGCTGAGTAATTGGAACAGTGAATGTGTGAGATGACATAGGATACATTCACGCACTCTCGTCCAAGAATATGAAGACTGATTGTGCCACTGAATAAATAATGACCTTGGCTTTTCCTCAGGTGATACTTAACACTGAGGTCAATGAATATAGGTAGTCATTAAGATAGATGTGCTTATATATTAATTCAATCTGTTGGCATTTTTATGAAAATATTCCATACAAATTTAGGTTGAGATTTTGCAATGAGAGTGGGGAAGTTTGGCCCCAAATACTGCGTTATGCAAGTGAGGTTGGCAGGATGGAACTAGAAAATAATTGTTTCCAAAACTATTTAAGATATTTAGGTTCCCAAAATGAATTATGACCAATCCTGTGCCCATCATCAGTAGCAAATAATCTCCATGAGAAGAGATGGTGAAAACTTTCCACCACCAAAAGGCAAACACAGCTTTTCTTAGCTCCATGTCCTGATCCAATCTCATTCAGCAGTGAGGGTTGCACACTAGTAGCAAATTGCACCCAAGAAGAGGGTTGGCTAGCCCTATAAAGCATTCTGAATTCTCCCAAGACGCAGTGCAATTATATGTCCCAGTTGCAATATATTTTCAGCTGCAGAGGATGGGATTCATCTTCAGGTGAAGACACAATTCTGTGTGTCTACATGGAGAAGTCCATATGTGAACTGTGCAACTCAGTTCCCATCAGTCAACAGCTATTTAGTCAGTCTAAACTGGTATAATCTACTCAGTGCAGCTTAGACGGTGGTCCAGTTCATCCAAAAGTTGACACCTAGGATGTCCACTGAAGCAGGACTCGGTGGCCTAAGGAGAGGTCTCTAGCGTAACTTTATGATGGTCCCAGCTGCGATTCCATGATACCTCGTGCGTTGTTTGTCACACCTGCCGTGTGTGACTTACGTAAGGATTACTCCAAGGGCTAGAAGTAATAATGTAAATGGTGAAGCATCACTTGGTGATCTGGACAAGTGGGCCACTGCTGTATCTGTAAGCTAAACAATGTTGGGGGACATTTTCTGGCCCTAAGGCCAACCGACATGTTCTGGCCACATCCATACAGCTAAGCTTTCTTAGCAGCCAAAGCAATACTGAGGTGGGCTTTCTGAAATGGACCCTAGCCTGTTCCAAGTCTCAGGAATTGTCTGGGAATTGTCTGAAATAATTTTGGTTTGTTCAGCCAAAACACTGGCAGGGGCTGCTCTGACAATTTCATGCTACAATTGAGCTGTGGAGGCTGTGCCCATGCTCTAGCACTGTTCAAATTACTGGAAAAGGTAAAATCTACTTGTTTAACTGTTAGGCCTTATATGTCTCATGCACCTCAATTAGATGTGTAGAGTCCTGTAATTAGGTTTCATTTCCAGCTCTTTTTAGTGAACAGTAGGTATCATGTTGCCAGCCTTGCTTACAAAAGCTAGTGTGGTATCTACTGAATAAAGCGTTAAGAGTAACACCCAGATCAGTCTTACACGCAAAGGCTCCAACTTCATCAGAGTGATGGAAGGCACCTCCAGACCTCCTGGGAAGCCCCTTTCCCAAGGAGTGAGAGAAGGACAATATCCCATCAGATCGCATACTGGATGTGACATCAGTCACACGCGAATGTTGGGCTGCAATGCTAACCTGCGATGGTGTGGGTGTTGGTCTGCTCAGAGCTTATCACAAACCTGTCTAACAGTGGTGAAACAGCAGCTGGAGATCCTGGATCCAGAGAGGAAATACAGGCTAGGCTCATGAGGAAGTAATTAATTATGGGTTTTTTTTCCCAAAGAATCAAACTGGTGGGTTTGGGGTTTGTTTTTTTGTTGTTGTGGTTTGGTTTTTTAAAATCTTGCCTTTCAAGTTACTTTTCTATTTCTTAGCATATGAAGATAGCTATTACTTCAGCTATCAGACTCAAGCCCCAAATAAGTTCACTGTTATTCCCATTTAAATTCAGTTGTTTATCCCTCATTTGTACTCAACCACCTGATTTTAGCTACTGCAGAAATTCTCCATTTGTGTTTTCTTTTTTCTTTTTTTTTTTTCCCAAAGTCAGTATTAGCATTATCTGCTGTAATAACTGCTCTTTCAGCTACCTTGTCACAGCTGACGAGGCCTCTGTCAAACCATTCACAAATCCACAACATATTCTCTCCCTCCAACTCCATTCACGTACATGTGCAAAGACAATTTTGCAGGGGAGGCTTTATGTGCAAATTCAAAATCAGACCATTATCTCATACTGCAGAATTACTGGTGAGCCTTCTAGGATGCTACAGTCCCAAAGGCAGTTTAATCACAACTTTGCTCTGTACCATGAAATACAATTATTTTATAGCTAACCAATTTCAGAAATTCTTAAGTCTGAAGCAGAGACTGTGCTGGGCTAGCACCTGAGACAGGATGATTTTAAATTGATGTGCCTATAGGCACTACTACAGGTAGATGATTTGAGTGGAATGACTTTTGCATTCCTCCTTTTGTCAATGCTGTATGCTGTGAATAGTTTGCAGCTGCTACCAAAAAGAGAAAATCCATTCCCTGTTGTCCTCTCCATCAGGAGCCAATCTCAGTAAATGGCCAGCAGGACAAGAGACCCCCAGCCAGGGGTCAGCCCTTGTTGGTGTCCCCCCACCAAATTTCTCTGGAGGAGATCTCCCCACGACAACCAGCTCTGCTTTTGTGGCCCTGAGCCCCAGCAGCCAAACCCCCAAAGAGGGGGGGATGCTCTCAGGGCACTGATGTCAGACAAGTCCCTGCAGCTGATGAAATAAGAAAGGAGTGCAACAGAGATAGGGTTTGGATTGGAGAGAGGCATGGAGAGAACAAAACTACTTCCTCTGGTGACCACCTCACTTCATTACATACCCCATGTTCAAAACTTCCACCTCTTTGCAGGAGAGCAGGACTGCATATTTAGTGAGTGAATAGCTTATGGAAGGACGGGGGGGCGGGGCGCGGAAGTCATTGCCAGTAAACCATTTAATGAACTATGTCCTTTTCTTCGTCATAAGTTATGCAGACTGATTTTCATATTTTATTTGTTGCTCAGTGAGTGGCTTGTGACAATATTTTTCACCCCAAGGATTACTTGAAAATTATTTGATGCAACTACTGTTTCAAACATTCATTCTAAATAATAAGCTGTTGGTTCATTACCCCAACACAGCATAGCTTCTGCTGCTCAGTGGAAGAATTCACAAGCCTCACCTGAATTTTCTAGATGGCTGCACAAAGATTTCAGATAAAGATACTCATGCAAGTACAATTCTTTGAAGTACTTTGAAGTATATACTATCACTTTTCACAAACAATTGCATACAAAAGGTCTTTGCCAAATTCAAGATCTGAAGCAAATGCGTGGGTTTCCTGCAGTAACTTCTCCTTTCTGTAGCAATTTGTATAGCTCACTTGTTATACTGAAGGATCAGGGAGCTGCTTGAGCTGTGAGGAAAAACCTGCAGAATGCTTTACAAGTCCATAGATTGCCCAGTTTTTCTTGAAAATTTGGGCAGTCTTTCTGCAAATATCTTAACAGAAATTACCTCATTCTATCAAATGTGAATTGTTTCTCTACTTTAAAAAAAGTCAATACCTGAACAATTTGAGGTTAAAGAAGTTTAGGGATATATATAAAATAGGTTTTCTTCTCCTGGCTGGGACATGAGTATCCAAGTGCAGCACATCACTGCAATATAGGGACTCACTGCAGTCCTGTTTGTGTTGTACGTGCAACCAAAGCTCTCTGCAATGAAGAGATAATAAAATAGGGTAATTTGATGCTAAAGTGAGATTATAAATAATTACTACATTCTCTTTCATTCCACATATCATTGCCACTCTTTGATAAAACCCAAGCTTCACCAACCCCTGTAGTCTTAATGGAGCACTGAAACATTTAATGCACACAGAGACTGTTGATAATAGGGCGAAAACATACTGAGCGGCATGCATAGTGCTGAAAGGAATTTAAACATTATAAGGCGATGCACTTCTGGTGCTCTTTCTATATTTTTTGGTGTTCTTTTGCTCTTTGTACTTGTTCTTTTGTAAGATTTCAAAGTCACGTTGCCATTTCTGTATTTTTGTATCCACATAAATACATAAATCTGAATATCTGTCACTTAAACTCCCTGGAGCCTGTAATAAAATTCTTTTCAAATATCAACAAACAGCCTAATATCTCCATAACTAACACATTCTACCTGACTGTTCTCTGATGGGCAGCAAAACAAATCTGTGTCATACATTTAAGAACAAAACACTTCGGGGATTTCTCATGTCCTAGGTCGTGACAGTCCCTATCAGGACGAAATGTCTGTAAATATTCACATAGCTTCATTGATCTCTTAATTTATTTCCTCATAAGACTCATAAAATTTCAGCATCTGCCCACCCATGTCTTCTGTTTACTTTGTTTCTATCTGCAGACCAGTGCTGTCTCATTTATACTTTCTCCAATTATCGGTGCCCTAAATATTTACCACCTTCTGCTTCATTTGCAAACTCTCGGGGTAAGAAAAGGGTGTGTGTGTGTGTGTGTTTTTGCTCCCAGCATGTATAGCACAGCACAGTGAAAGGCCCTGAGTGGGATGCCTTCATGATACAGCAATGTAAAAAATAGCTAGTGTTTGGTTGTACTCCATTTTCTATGCCTGCAAAAGTGGATGAACTCAAGAACATAACTAGAAGGTTCTCAATGTTGTTTTCCTGTTGTGCTCTACCAAACACTGCTTAGTCATGACTGACACTACCCCATCGAGCTATTATCTCAGGGCTCTCAAGGTGAAGTTGATTGCTCAGTTCTTCTTCCAGTAGCCTTCCCGTACATAAAGGGGGCCTACAGGAAGGATGGAGAGAGACTCTTTTCAGGGAGTGTAGTGATAGGATGAGGGGTAATGGCTTTAAACTGGAAGAGGGTAGATTTAGACTAGATAGTATGAAGAAATTCTTCCCTATGAGGGTGGTGAGGCACTGGAACGGGTTGCTTATAGAAGCTGTGGCTGCCCCCTCCCTGGAAGTGTTCAAGGCCAGGTTGGATGGGGCTTTGGGCAACCTGGTCTAGTGGAGGGTGTCCCTGCCCATGGCAAAGGGGGGTTGGAACTAGATGGGCTTTGAGGTCCCTTCCAACCCAAACCAGTCTGTGATTCTATGGTTCTATGATTCTTCTCAGGGAGTTTGTAACAATCCTTTCCCTTTGTACCTTCACCTCAAGACCAGTACCTTACAGCTGGGACCACTGATGAGCTTCTAACTTCCTGAATTACACAGGCTCTTGAATTACAGAGAGTTTGGTTTCTTTTATCACTTCTAGGACCCAACCTTTCTGTAGGTGTTAAACCACCCAGCAACCCTACAAACTTGGAGAGCATCATTGCTTCGGTGTTACCATTTCTACACATCTGCTCAAGAGACACTGAATTGGGATCCTAGTTCTGCCACACTCAGCAAGTTCTAAAGGAAACCCATGCAAGTATTTCTAGTTATTGACATTACAGTTTTATAATCTATCACACTGTGTCAGTGGGAATTGGAGCAAGTCTTCCTTCAGTTGCCAGCACTGGTTAGTAATGTCCTGCTCTTCCCTGTAGCTGGAGGCATTTTTTCTGCAGTTGAGATAAAAGCTTGTAGTTTGATTGTTAGCTTGCTCTCTTAGAAGAAAGAGGTTAAGGCAGTCATGCTGTCAGTGTGTATGTGTCTGCTTGTCCTATCTTTTTAAACTTAACTGATCTTCAGGACCAGCTTCATGCAAATTTGACAGAGGAGTAAAAGTCTCAGGTACATCAATCTTCTGGAATTTTCATGAAAATAGACAGCACTAATAGCAAGACTCTGTCAGTGACACTTCATAAGGAAGATTACAGTACAACGTTAATTCTTCATACAGTTCAGATGCAAAGACCTTGGACTGTGGAAAAGTCTCAGTACAAGCTTGCATCTTCTTTAGTTTCGCTAGTTACAGGAAAACTTGTAAAATGTAGATTCTGTCTGTATTTCTGACTATGTGCTATCCATATGTATATGAAACAACCAGAACTCACTAAAATAACATGAAAGATTTGTTTTAAAGTAGTTGCGATATGAACTCGCAGCTTGAACGGCTGCTTATTTATCTACCAAAGGTTCTTTGATGCTACTTAAGATGCATATGGGCACGTTTCCTACAGAACTGGTTTGTAAAAAAGCAACATGATACAAACTGTTAATGATGAAATAAGGCCTTGAACACCTTAGACGAACAAGCAGTGAATCCCAAAATGAGAAATAGCTCATCTATTGCATCACTGGTACTCAGGAAAACTATACAGGTGAATACAAGCCACTGCTGCACACCATCATGAAACTGGGCAAGGCAACTTAGGTAGTGAAGAAACATTATGTTACCCCTAGATCTTTTCTCAGAAAAAAATTAGCTCTGTATATAATTTCTCAGTCCTGTTTATTAAAGACTTACAAATGATCTTCAAAAATATGCCTAGAAACACAATCATAACTGTATTGGATGTCAAAAATAATTGTATCAGTAGAGACACAGTGATCTGACACACAGTAATTTTCCTCAAATCTCATCCCAGCTAGTCACTAGCTTTTGTGCTATAATTACCTGGCTTTATATCTCTGCAAACCACAGGGGCTACAAATGTTATTACTTCTATTCTGATTAAGTATCCTGCTCTGCTCAGATACCAACTGCCTTTTTCTTTGAAATTGTCTAATCAGCTAACATAATTAAGCTAAATTCAGAGCAGCTTCCAAACTCTGTTTAGCTTGAAGCTCTCTGGTTCTGCTTTAGAACCAAAGACCTAGTGAATCCAAAATCTTGTGTACTTTTCCAGCTGTCACTAAGAATGTCTAAGAAAGGATATTTCCTCTCCTTGTAAATTTTGTCTCACTTTTATTCTTAAGCTATAACTGTATAACAAGTATAGCTTCATTTCAACTAGACATTGGCTGATTCTCAGCTCTGTGCTCCTCGTAGGAACTAAAAAAATGTATTAAGCGTCCTCTTCAAAACCATATCATTGAAAAATAAAGGAACCATACACTGTATTAGCAAAGAAACAGAAATATACATGTGGATAAGGATACACATTTTATCTGGAATCTTCTACCTTTTTGTACTCACACATAGCAAAAAGGACAACAGGAAAAACAGTATGATAAGAGATTTTTTCAGTACTTTCTTCTCAGTTGTGCGAGATGATGTCACACAGGTTTTGGTGTGACAATTCCCAAATGTGTGGGGAAAAAAAGCCATGGGGCAAGTACAAAAATGATGGCTAAGGACTCCAATTTTGAGATGCACAAAATATTATCACTTACAATGATTTCTTTTCAGGACCATCTATGAGATGGTCCTTCTAAGCTCTGAAAATCAGGTATCTGCAAACTTTAGACATGGAGCTGTCTAAAAGAATTCAATAATTGTGAGATGTCAGCAGTGATTGGCTCAAGGAACAAGAATGAGTCAGCATCAGAGTAAGGATTGCCTGAACAGTTACCAGCACCCAGTGAAAATGCCATGAAGCACTGATTTCTTTTTCTCGTTAATTTGAAAGCCAGTCTGACAGGAGAGCTTCCTCCGTTTGTTCTGCTCCTTGATCACTGTGGGGGAAAATAAAGATATTGTTGTCAAAAACTCTGAGATTCTGCACAAAAGTGGCAGTGTCTCTACCAACTCTATCCCATTCCTCAGCTATTTATTTTTCCTTAAGAGTACATTTTTAGTATCTAAATTCATGTTGGACCTGCAATCTGAATCCATACATCTTGCAATTGCTGTCAAAGACTGCCAAGGGAAGATTTGTTTGTGGTAAAGAAAACCATAATTTGCTTTACTGCTAAAGACAATTTATAAAGGAGGTTTATTTCCTTTACTAAATCCAAATCATTAAATAATCATATTTTTCTTTTAGCTTAGCAAATCTTATCCATATGTTTGAACTTAAGGATAATCACTGCATCTGCACAGAAATATACATACAGGATAGTGATGAAAGGATTTATAGAATCAGCATTTGAGTTACAAATACTGAAAGAATTTTCTTCTAGAATAATGACTATTTCAGATAAAAAGGAGGAATGAGAGACTGTGTTTATGACATTAATTGATAATAATGCAAAATCCCCATGTAAAAAAAAAAAAAAATCCACATTCAGCAGAACATTTGCTTTAAATGACAGCAACTTGAAAGGCTTTCCGTCTGGAACATGTAAATAGGAAGAATCCAAATCTGTCTCCTTCTTCCTGTCTCAAAAATTGTGACCTGATCAAGGGAAAAATATGGAAGTGAAACAAACCTGTCCCAGACTGTTGCAAGCCTATTTTCTCCATGTAATGCCTCTGTAGTTCTTAGTAAAGCTAAAGGGATTTATTTGCATTAGAATCTGAGCAAGTACTGAACATCTCATTTCATCTTAATTGTGTGGACTGAAATCTGCAGCTTAAATGGAATTTACAGGTGTTAAGTAAACTGAAATGCACCTGTAATTGATTGTGATGAACCTGTATGTTATGTCCTTTATCATAAAAGATCTGAGAGTCTATCTTGTCAGTTAGAAAGTTAGGCAAAAAACCAAACTTGATATAATCAAGCAAAAGCAAACTGTCACTAAGACCAAAATGGGATGAATTTTCAAACATTCTTGTAACCACCATGGTCTGGAGCCACCTTGAGCACTCTTAATGTAAACTAAATGTCCACATGCATGTGCCCAACATTTATTTTTATACAAGGTGTGCATTAACAGCATTATAACATACAGTAAACTTCTCCTTTCCGAAGGTAAATCCAAAATGAGTAAGAGACTAGTAGGTTTGTTTCACCCCTGTCCACGGTCCCAGTCCATGTCTCTTGTTGCTCTGGTACCTTCAGATTTGCAGCTCCCAGCAGCTATAAAAAAAGTCCCTCTGGGACAGTGCAGACCCCAATCTGCAAGTCCCATTCAGTGTTTCAAATATAGTAACATATTACTGAGATCATCTGCATTTTATATTGGGAACACATTCACCAAGGACATGACCTGGTTTTTCTTATGATTGTAAGGGGAGCATCAAAACTTCTTCCTCTGCTGATACTCCTTCTGCTGCTGTGACTTCATCACTAAGGTCATGAGAAGTTAGAAGGGATCGTAGTTCTGAGCTACCTAAATGGCATGGTGCTAAAAATATTTATTCAGAATGGCTAATTAAGGTGAACGACTACCAGTCCTCATTAGCACTGAAGTGGTGTTAATTTGATTAGACTTCTGGCCTAGATAGGCTTGCAAAGCATTATGTTCTTTATGCGATTTCTCTAACGAGAAAGCATTTCAGATGAGATGTTACCCATCAATGTCTTTCTTTGTATAAATATTAAGTAGACATTTGCCTTTTAATGTTAATGCAATTTTTAGGGAGCAGGGAAACAGCGAAGATGTGACATCTGTATTGCCTTGGGATATGGGAAGAAAGTGAGAAAATAAAATAAACTTGTAATTCTTGCTCCAGTCTCATTATTTAAATAGTTTGTAATGCTTTCACAGTAGAATGTCATATTTGAAATGTGCTCATTAAACCTGTTTTTCCTTTAACATACCATTATATAATTCTTGCTCTTTAACTCAAAGCTCTCTTCAATCAATATTTTAATGCTTAAACATAGTTAACGTGGCAACATACATTTTAGACTAGAAAAAATACCTTCTGCTGCGTTCCTTTTACCAGAAGGCCTGGGAGAAATAGGAGGAACATGCTGTTTACTTATTAATTAGAGCTTGCAATGATCTGTGTTGGAAGAATGCTCAAGAAAAAAATTACCTATTTAGTTGGACTATGAATTTTTTACCACAAGAAGTCTTGCTTAGTGACTCCTGAGCTATAAGGTTTAGCCATCATCAGCAATCAAAAATCCTTCCTTTTTTTTGAGCAACACTTTGATGGATGGAAAAAAGGATTTTGTGGAACATGCAACGGCTAACTGCGTAACTGCTAAAAAATGCCAAGGGTTTGGTTAGTCCCATGAACTTCACAGGTGATCCCACGGGCTTTTGGTTAAAAAAAAACAGGCTATAATTTTAGGACATCTGGTGGCAGATTCACAGGGGCAGAGATGTCAGACCATGTCATGGTGCCCTTCATCCCTCTTCCAAAGCTAGGGGGAAATTTTTCTAGTGTCCTCCTCTAGCCACAGCCATTCCTCCTTCTCACCTACCCCACCACCACCAGCAGCAAGGGGGTCAAACCCTTCTCCTTTTCCCACTTTTTGGAGCAATCCTAGCCCCAGCCCAGCCTGGCACCTTCTTTTCTCTTCTCCCTTTCCACTTTCATCCTCATGCCTGGAGACAGAGAAAGTTGAAGAAAGTCTGCCTCACAGGGTCTGCTGAGAGGAGGAGAAAAGGAGAGAAAATGCCAATTACTCTACATGCTAACAGAGATTTATTCACAATAAGGTGAGGAGACATTACACAGAAAGTACTTTCAGATGCTGTACTAGAGACAGGTGGGGGGACAGATAGGATGAGCAAAGAAGAGGAAAATGGCATGGGAAACATGAAGAAAGAGCAAGATTTCCCACAACCTCTTCAGTGACCTCGCTCAGTCCCTCTTTTCCACCATATCTCCTTCATACCAGACAGATCTCACTCATCCTCCTACCCCACTCCTCCAAAATGCACTTTGACACAGGTTTTCTCCACTCCCTTCCCTTGTAGACACCATTTAATCACAAAGCATATGTTGCTTCATCTGTAGGAGACAGAAAAACACATTATTTTGACTTTATTGATGTAGCAAAATTAAATTTTTCCTACCCTCATAAGATGCTTTACGCCAGATCTGCTAATTCCTGAACTATACTTAGACTTCTGAAAACCTGCTGTAGAGACTTGGAGGGGGAGACCAGCCTCCATGAAGTGGAAAAACAATTTCCATGAAAGGCCAGTGGAACTTGTGCTTCCAGGTGCTTAGGTGCATTTTGAAAAAACTTTCCTCTTTGTGAGAAGAATTTCACATTTATTTGTTTTTAACATCTTCTATGTGATAAATAAAACTGTGTGGCAATGAGAATTCAGTGGTGTAGAATAGAAGATGATGTACTACTCTGCAGAAGTAAAGGATCAGAATCTGGCTCATGGGGAATAAACTTATTTTATGGCTCATTCAGATTTATTTTCTGGTCTTCAGTATGGAATGGAAATTCTGCACACAGTGAGCATATACCTGGGTCTTGGAATGACAAAAAACAGTGATGGAGGAAGCCATTGCTTAACCCAGTGCTTTCTCATTAAAAAAAAAAAAACCCAACAAACCAACCAACCAACCAAACAAAAAAAAAACCCAAACCACAACAACAAACTTGTCTACTTAAAATGTTATTTTTCATCTCATTCAAAAAAAGCCCTCTTTTTAACTAACTAAATACTTTTGACACTTTTTACAGGTTTCAGTCAATTTCATAACATAGGTTATTTTTCTTCCTTACTAGTAAAAATAGTTGTTCAGTAATTAAGACCCTTAAGAAGATTAAGTCAGAAGTAGAGAGTTTACTACACTGTTGGACCAACATTTCAGTAAAATCAGTGCCCCGTACAGATGTCCCTGGGAAAGAATGGTTATATAAACAGTTGGAGTTCTAGTATTGCCACTGAGTATTGCAAGCTGAGAAGGTTTTTAAATTGGTATAAGTTATTTAACTCTGAAATGCAGATGACTCCATGGCAAGCAGCCTGTGAGTCAAGGTAAGTTGAAAGATAATAGCATCGGGAGGAAGAAGAGGGTTGCTGGAGTCATCATACATGACTATAAATGTGATTCATTCTGGCTGTCAATATTATCTTGTTAAAGAAATAACTTTATTCCCCCTCTTTCACAAAAGTGCTACAGTAGACAGCTCAAGAGAATGGATTAATGGTTGCATCCTTGTGTTCAGTAATATTAAATGCACTGAATGCTTCTTTCACCACTGAAGCTTTATATGTCATTAAAATTTCTAAACAGATTTCTATGAAAACTTCCGCAGGATTTATAAGGCCAAGTTAAAAAATGATGGTCAATAGTATCATAAAAGATGATAGTTCTTCCAAAATTAAAAAGTTGGCATCACAATAAATAAGGAAGTGGCTTATAAACTGGTAAAAACTTTACATGCATCAATGCTCCCAACCACTTTATTACCTTCTTAAAGGACAGACGAGCAAGGACTTTCATTTCATTTGGTGAAAGCAACTTGAATGTTTAACTTCATTCACCAAATTTCTGTAGCCTCTGAAGATTTATGTCTTTTTTTTAAAAATGACATTTTGTATAAATATTTTAGGACTGATCTAATAAAGACTGCATGTAATCTAACTGAGTAATAGAAAACAGAGATGGCCTGGTTTAAATAGCCAGAGATTATCCTGTTCTTAGTAAAATATCATATTCTAAAACATGTTTTCAAGTTTTTTCTCACATCTACTATAAATATTTCCAACTGATGGACCTTCTGTCCTTGCCTATGGACAAAATGAATTATCATCTTCCATGCAAGCTGATAATTATCAATTATGTTGAAACAAATTCATCTAAATTAAAATCTTAGTGAATGTTTTGGAAGATGGAATTCAGCTAAATTTATAGCTATAAATTAGATGCATATCAAATGAAACTGGATGTTATCTAAGGAAAAGCAAACAACAAAAGTTGCTGTGACAAGCTCATCCAAGTGAAACTAGGTCTAATGACTTTGGGTGTTAGTATGGCAAAACAATGTGTATTTTTTATAAAAAATAGGATCAGTCCAACCTCCACTCTAAATTATATCCATCCAAGATACGGATTCTAAATGAATAAGCCAGAAAACAGAATTCAGCACTTTATAATGCAAAAAGTAGGTACTAAGTAGTCAGTATGTATATTCCTTCTAGCTGTATCCTTGCCTATCTAAGTACCTCAGGATGCAGGTAACTTTTCACCTAATGATACTTTCAACCTATTTCCATCACTAATCCTTCTCAACTGAGTTTCTTTGTTACCTTCTATATCATGAGACACACCGGGATTGAAAATAAAAGCATAAAACTTGTGCTAATTTGCAAATATAATTGTCAGGCTGTTTTGAAATTTGTGATTGAAACCAGGAGTGGATCTACCCAGGAGAACATAAAAAAATGCAACAAGCAGCAATAAAACCCCTCCATTGTTCTATGTAGCTTTTCTGGGCCCTTTTTTCATAAAGCCTGAAACCCCACACCTTTGTTAGCACCTTGTATTTAAATATCATATGTAGATAGGACAGAAAGACTGTGTGTAGATGAATTTGGCACAGTACAAGGGTGTTATGGATAAGGATGTTATTCTTGGTTCTGTTTTTCTACCAGATAATCTTCTGATGCACTTTAGAGAGCGAGAAGTACACTTCAGGAAGAAAAGGGGCACGTTAGAAAATTTTGCTTATCCTTTACCAAAGCTCAAACCTGACCTTGACCTCCTCTTCCAGTCTTTTCATGGTGCCTTTCTGTGTGAGTGCTTGTTCAAGCCCATATCTGTCTTTCCAAGTAGAGATTTGCATCTTCCTGTGGAAGGTCTGATCAGCTAGAGCCTCAATGCATTGCTCTCCTCTCCCAGGGTGGAAGGAAATGTGAGCCTGTGTTGCTGTTGAACAGATATATGGCTTTTGTGAATGCCATGTCAAAAGAAACCTGCAGCTCTCCAAGAAGCCAGCCAGAGCTAAGAAATGTATTGGGTCTTTATTATGCCCACAGTGTTAAACTGGTCCTTGAGAGCTTCCAGGGGTGCTGAAGCCTCTGTGTCAGAGGAGCAGGGTTGAAAAACTCTGGGGTTTTTGCAGCCTTTTAAATATCTTTCCTTCCCTCTCATTAAGGGCTGATTTATGCCATGGTTTGGAAAAAGATGCAGAGGTGCCAAAGCTGTTTGTGTTGGTTTTGCGTGGCAAGGTTTTGGTAGTGGGGGGGCTACAGGGGTGGCTTCTGTGAGAAGCTGCTAGAAGCTTCCCCTGTGTCTGATAGAGCCAATGCCAGCCGGCTCCAAGACGGACCCGCTGCTGGCCAAGGCCAAGCCAATCAGCGCCTCTGTGATAACATATTTAAGAAAGACAAAAACAGTTAGAGAGCTCTTTTGCAGCCAGAGAGAGGAGTGAGAAGATGTAAGAAACTCTGCAGACACCAAGGTCAGTGCAGAAGGAGGGGCAGGAGGTGCTCCAGGCGCTGGAGCAAGATTCCCCTGCAGCCCGTGGTGAAGACCATGGTGAAGCAGGCTGTCCCCCTGCAGCCCATGGAGGGAGGATGAGGGGGTGTAGAGATTCCACCTGCAGCCCGTGGAGGACCCCACGCTGGAGCAGGTGGAGGCACCTGAAGGAGGCTGTGGCCCGTGGGAAGCCCACGCTGGAGCAAGCTCCTGGCAGGACCTGTGGATCCGTGGAGAGAGGAGCCCACGCCAGAGCAGGTTTGCTGACAGGACTTGTGACCCCGTGGGGGACCCACGCTGGAGCAGTTTGCTCCTGAAGGTCTGCACCCCGTGGAGGAGACTCACGTTGGAGAAGGCCATGAAGGACTGTCTCCCGTGAGAGGGACCCCACGCTGGAGCGGGGGAACGATGAGTCCTCCCCCTGAGGATGAAGAAGCGGCAGAAACACCGTGTGATGAACTGACCGTAACCCCCACTCCCCGTCCCCCTGTGCCGCTGGGGGGGGCGGAGGTTGAAGCCGGGAGTGAAGTTGAGCCCGGGAAGATGGGAGGGGTGGGGGGAGGTGTTTTAAGATTTGGTTTTATTTCTCATTCCTCTACTCTGTTTTGCTTAGTAATAAATAAGATGAATTCCCTCTCTAAGTTCGGTCTGTTTTGCTCGTGATGATAATTAGAGAATGATCTCTCCCTGTCCTTATCTCGACCCGTAAGTTTTCTTTTTTTTTCATTGTACCTTTTCTCCCCTGTCTAATGAAAGAGGGGAGTGATAGAGCGGCTCTGGTGGGCACCTGGCCCTCAGCCAGGGTCAACCCACGACACTGTTGAAGATCTAAGCACTCAGTCAACACATAGCATTTCTATCTCCAGAGTCAGCTGCAGAGATGGTTCAAGTTTCTTTACATCCACAGGGCAGGCATGCCCTAATTATCTCAGTGATAAAGAGCAAGATGTTCAAATTTGATATACTAGTCCCTGTGGGACAGAGCGGCTAGTTGAAAGCAGGCCTGTTAAACCTCTGGTTATGCTTACTGCTGCTGCATGATCCTGGTTGAGATGGAGGTTCTTAGGGGCTACAGGGGCTTAGGCACAGGCTGTTACTCTTGTCCAGCCAAGATATGACACAGGTGCTGTTAAAAAGTACTTTAATATTTAGAGTGGCAGAGAGAGAGTAAAGGACAAAGTAAGGACTTTGATTTCAGTTCCTCAGCTTAGAACCCTCAGGAAAAGGATTTCCCTGACTGGAAGAAGAACTTATCATGACATTGATAGAGATAAAGTCATCCCTAGGCTAGAGACAGGCTGTGGTGCACAGCCTGTCACAGCAGCTATGCAAGGACTGCATTAAACTGTTTATCAGCCTGAAATATTCGTGTTCATATTACACTATGTAACCAGGTTTGGCTGCCCTAGGGCTCATGATTCCTCTGTCTTCCTCCACATCCATCCACATTCCCAACATACTACTCATACAGCTTTGCACCAGCTCAGCCTTTACTAATGGGCCTTGTAAAAATCTCCTGGTTTAACAGGCAACCTAATATATGGGAGTGAAAAATGGGATCTCAGAGGAAGGGAATAGATCAAGGGAGTATATGGATGTGGAATTAGAAGTTCACCCTGGGACTCTGCAAGTTATCAGATTCAAGAGTTTATAAGGTACTGAAGTATTGGCATGCGCATTAGCAATTAGTAACAGTGTTAGAAAATCATTGATTAGCTGTTGCAGTATGCTCAACTGTGAGCGAGTCTGCAAAGAGAACCAGGCCATGAGGAGAGGAAAGCACAGACTCAGACGAGCAGTTTTGCAGAAGGAGCAGGAAGCAACGCAGATGCTCCTGGGTCTCCTTTCCACAGCTAACATTTCTGTGAATGAAGTAGGCTTCTAGATAAAAAAGTTTTCAGGGAAGGATCCCCTGTGAAAGCAAACGAATAAATGCTTTCAGCACAAAAAGAAGAGCCCAGCAACAACTAACTCAGGTTGTCATTTCCTTTATTACAGCTTGGAAGTCAGTTGGTCCCCTCATGGGACTGTGGCTAGCGCACTGACAAAAATACACTGTTTTCTTGCCAAATGGACACATTTGAAAAAGCTGCTATTTCATCATGATGAGACATTTAATTTGCCATGCCATCTAATAGATAAAATGAAAAAGCAGTGGCTCTAAAACACACCGCGGACATTCCAAGCTTCCAAGTTCCTCTCCCTCAGATAACACATTTCCTACATTAACGAGATGGAGGCACTCATGTGTGGTGCAATAAAGACAAAATCAAGTGCTCTTTTGCAGTGTTCTGTCAAATCCTCCAGGAGAAACTGTGGCTGCAGCTTTTATGCCCTGATTCAGAATTGTATCGGAGGAAGACCTAAAAAAGCAGAATTCAATATGGGCAGACTCATCTGGAGGCTGAAGAAATTTCTAAGCATTGTAATACTACCAGGACATAATTAAGCAGAGGGTAACATAATTAAGCAGAGAGTGAAAAAACCAGGGGCCTACTGAAGTCTTTGAGGGTTGGTTTTGGTTTTGGTTTTTTTTCTCCCACTGAGCAGGATGGAATGCAGATTTGACTTTAACTGCATGTGTTAAATTTGTCCACAGTTTTACTGATGAAATTGTTCATCTTATTTTTCACCCCAGCATGAAGCTTTTGTTGCTAATTAGATGAAAACATGAAATTAATCAGGAGTTCTACAATAGCATTCATGCCCTGTATTAAAAATGTGAATCAGGCCACATGGGCTTCTAGCCTCTTTTTATGAAATCTTGTTGTATCTCCTCTTCCTCATTATCTCTCAGAAATTAAATCCAGGAGCCAAAATTCACAGTCCAGAATGCATCCCTTGTGGGACTCAGGCAGATACTACTCTTGCTGTGCTATGCAAACAAAGCTTTTACAGTGAAGATGTCACTGCCCTTATACTTATTTCAGCATGTCCAATCTGTGAGCCTCCTAGATGGTTATCAGCTTTAATTTTAATAGCTCCTTAGAACAGATGTTCCATTCTCCTCCTTGTATATCTTTCTATTCCCCATAACAATGTTTTCTCTGAATAGTAAGATAGTGCAGTAGAGTAGGCTGTGCACTTGTTTCACAAAAAGGTACTATGGGTAGGACACTTAAGGCTTGAGGTCTTCAGGGTGGATGTGCAAACTGGAGTAAGTCAACATGGTCTCTTCTCATAGTTGAACTGAAGAAATAGAAAATCACTTTTAGGAACAATTAATATCTGACTTGTTTTACTTTCAAATGGCATGGATATTCCTCTAAAAATGTCTCAATACAGAAGGAGACCAGGGTGACTGCCTCTGTCAGAAATGTTGGTGTCTACATCTGGTGAGATGAAACATGTGCAATGCCCAGAAAACATTTCCATTTATCTTCTATCTTTACCACTTTCTACAGGGTGGAAAAGTGTGCAATTGCTCTACAGAAATGCAGCTGGAATTCTGCAGAAACATAAATTAAAGCTTTTTACCATACATCTGCTTTATTCAACTGTTAGGCTACTACAAAGCTTCGTGTTATGTGGCATCCTAAAGAAGAACTGTACCTCAAAAGGCCAAAAATTTAATTAATTAAATATGAAGATAACTCATCATTGAGAGGAATGAAAGAATGTTTTAGACAAGGGAAAAAACAGATACATGTTCTCAGTAGATGTTTGATGAGAAGTGTAAGTCAACGAGCAGAGACAGAGGATGCTCTCTCTGTTCCAAATGACTGGAGCCTCAGAGGAGAAATTCCTGACATTAATAGTTAATCATAGTATCATAGAATCACAGAATCATAGAATGGTTTGGGCTGGAAGGGACCTTTAAAGGTCATCTAGTTACAACCCCCCAGCCATAGGCAGGAACACCCTCCACTAGACCAGGTTGCCCAAAGCCCCATCCAACCTGCCAGGGATGGGGCATCCACAGCTTCTCAGGGTAACAACCTGTTCCAGTGCCTCACCACCCTCACAGTGAGGAATTTCTTCTTTATATCTCATCTAAGTCTACCCTCCCTCAGCTTAAAGCCATTAGCCCTTGTCCTATCATTATATGCCTTTGTAAAAAGTTGTAGGTGCATGCTGAGGTACACAGGGAAGTTGAGAGAAGCAGAGGAGGGAGTAGACAGCAGAGAGGGTCTGTAAAGGGGCACCTACAGACTTCCTCCCAACTGCAGCTTAAAATGTGAACCAAGTGGCATTTTGGGAAGCAAACATCCAGCTCATTGCTTCTCTCTACTGCCCTGGCTGAAGTCACCAACTCCAGCCCATCCTCAGATGTTCATCCTTGACCTTTTTGTGATTACAATTTTCCTGTTCAGTTCCTACTCAGTAGCAAGCAAGAGTGCTGTTTCTATCACCAGGACCCAAATTATTTCAGCAAATCTGTTTTGTTTCATCTCAGTCAGACTCAGTGCAGTCACAAGCTGCTGAGCTCTTCGGTAGGAAGATGAAGTAACTTTGCTGGTTAGGATATGCTGGGAGTGGTTTGAGGATAGTCACCTTACCATCCAGTGCAGATGCTGAGGGAAAGGCAACCTCGCTCTGCTTGACAGCAGCCTGGAAGTGAGCCAGGCAGGCTGAAAATAAGGGCCATGACTACAGACACTGGGAAGACATGTAAAAAAAAATAAAAAAAATCAGTACCTACCTGAAAGAAAAAAAATTAATAAAAAGAATTATTTGTTGGGGCACATTTACTTTTGCAAAAAGCTATAGCTATTTCATCTTTGCAGTTATTTCTGTCTCCAGTTGCCTCATAACGCTCACAACCTGGTTCTCTTTCCATTAATGTTCTTCCAGTTAACGTTCTCTGATGTACAGTAAAGCACCCATCAATTATTCATATTACAACAGTACCACTATTTCTTTTAACAATGAGATTAAACTGTTTATTGAAGCTGCTGACCTGGGCTAGTCACTAATGGGCCATTTGGTTCATTACCTTGTATTTTTCTCTCTGCTAAACGATCACGTAGAAGGGCTCAGATGGGAACCATCCAAGCTCCTTATAGGATTCCATGTAACAGGTGAGACAACAATAAAATGTGTGAAGAAAAGTTTCAAAATTTCCAAAGATGGAAAGATAAAAAATTATTAATGAAAAGGCCTATTTTTCTCATTTCATTGGTACAAATAAAGAGGTTTGCAAATAGCATTTTTTTTAAGAGAGACTCTTTTACTGGAGAAAGTGTGCAACTGAGAAGGGAATCAGCCTTGACGAATCCAGTGATCACTTAGAAACAAAGTATTTGTACCACAAGCAATTAATTCTGCCAAGATTTATTTAAATTGCAAATGCAGGAAGGAGATAACTTCAGTTCTGCCCTGTTCACCAGAAACTCCACCCTATCCCAAACCTATTAGCATCAGATCCAGTCACAAAATATGCAGAATAATGTCATCAGAGCAAACTTTAATTAGGGGATAGTACCTAAAGGGCATGGCACTGTTTTTAATTGAGAGGTTTCTGTCCCTTTCAAATTAATACTTGAAAAGGAATCACATGGAGTAAAGCCTTGGTCCTTTCCATCAGTTTTAAAGTTCTTTAAATTTGAGACATGACAGCAGGAAGAGACACGATACCTGTGTGAAATTATGAACTGTCAGGCTGCTTGTTAAAAACAGGTAGATTTCTGCTTTTTGAGATATATTATATTCAACAATACATATCACAGGTTTATGAGGAAGGAAGGAAGGAAGGAAGGAAGAAGGAAGGAAGGAAGGAAGGAAGAAGGAAGGAAGGAAGGAAGAAGGAAGGAAGGAAGAGCGAGTGAAGGAAGAAGGAAGGAAGGAAGGAAGAAGGAAGGAAGGAAGGAGGAAGAAGGAGAGGAATACCATTAAAGTTAAAAAAGAAGAAAGCTTAAAAGTTTTCTGCCAACTGGTGCTTGCTTTGTTCAGACTACCACGACAGTGGTCTGAAATTCCCAGCACAGGTAGGATGAGGCTCAGGTGCTGCCAGAAAAATATGGCAGCAGTACCATGTTCAAAGCATTTGACAAGGCAAACTTACTTTGTTACAATCAACATTTGAATAGAGATAGAACAGAGCAGCTGCTAAGTGATCTTCTCCTTTATTTCCCTTGATGGAAAGGGTTAAAAGAATCAGTGGTTGTAGCTGAGTAAAGATTCATGTAAAATATTATGAGTTGCAGGAAGCAATTCCATATGTCCTGGTAGCTGATCACACATTCAGTACCTAACACTGGCAAAGTAGCATCCCCCACCCATTCCAGCTCCCACGATTTCCTTTCGAGATTAGCCAGGAGGGAGGGATCCTTACCATTGCTTAAGTGACCAAAGCTTCAGAAAGCAGATGGTCTTTTTGTTTTCATCCTGCCCCCGCACACTGCAGGGTACCAAACGTCCTGCAACTGCCAGAAACATCTCTTGGGACCATCAGATTGTGGCAGGGCAGAGGAGCTAAATCAGGAAAAACCAAGGAGAAGAGCAGTGCAGGAAAGTGTGGTCCAGCCAGGTCCATCTCTGGGAAACTGTATGCCCTTGGCTCCGTGAAAGGAAAATCACAGAGAGAAGAATTGCTGAATTTAACCTTGGAAGGGAATGCTACATCAGGATTTGTGGTCAGCCGCAGAAGGAAGAGTGGCTTTTTTTTTTTTCCCTTGTAATTGCTAGGGGAAGAAAAGATCAAAAGAACAACATATCACTGTCAAAACCAAGACTGCTGAGGGAGAAACAGTGTCACGATCTAGCTCCCCCTAAAAATGAGAATCACTATTACTTATTGTTTGAAATAATATCAGAGGTTTTGTTGTTTTGTGGTTTGTTTGTTTATTTGTTTTTTAACTTGACTGGTGCTCTGTAGAACTCAATTTTCAAATATTTCCCTATGTCAGAAGACTGCGCTTTCTCTCAAAATGAAAGTTCAGTCACCTACATAGCAAGACATTAAATGGGACCTTCAGGAAAATGAAAGGAAAACAGTAAATACCAGGAAGTTTGTCATAAAATCACAAAAGCTGATAGGACTGGCAAAACAGAAGAATGCTTGCATGTAGTAAGAGTGTTCCCAAATGCATGTCTATTGGGCCAAAATAGACACCGGGCAATCTGCAACACAGCAAAGAGGTGTTCAAACTGGTCTCTGAACCATTAAGTTCACACATGATGCAGCACTGTGCAGACTGGCCAGATCAGATCTGTGCATCAGCTGGAACGCTGCTCTCTTTGCAGAATTAATCCACTGATGGCATGGCATGGCTCTGTACAGCCTGTGAGCACTCTGCTGCCCACCCTTCTGGTCCTGCATGGTGGCAAAATTCACCTGGTTCAATGTAGATATCTATGTCTGAGGCAGACATTGCAGGTCCTCTTTGCAAGCAGGGGAGAACTGGGCAATGCACTTGATGATTTAGTTCCTCCTAAGGTAGGTCAGATGAACAGTATGCTAAAAGCACCCACTTCTTCTGCCTGTAAAGAGGATCCAAGGAGAGCTGCTCAGATATGGGCAGCTATGTGGTAGTCATCCAACTTCAGATGAGAGAAATCCACCCTTTGGGGGGGCAATGAATCCATGGGGAGCAGAGGAGAATATCAGCATCAGGCTGTGAAGATCTTGGGAACCGCAACAGCAACAGCCTCCACCGAGGAAGATTTCAAGTAAAATGTGATCTGCTTGAAGTTTGTGAGACCCAGAAACTTATCAGAGAGACGCATCAACCTCTGTAACCTTCAAGGTCATTTAGCATAGCACTTACTCAACTTGCATTGGACCTAGGAAAAGGAATAATTAATGTTTTCAGGAAAATTAATTTTCCCTGGAGCACTGAGCATTCAGGCACTAGCATTAATCTTTCTAACTATTATTGTTGCATTATTGTTTGCTTCTTTGTTTATTGGCTACAGTTATTCCTGACCTTCTTGACTATAAAAAAATGCAGGCAAAAATTTTATATAGGCACAAGGAGCTCAAATTAGAAAATACAGGAGAAAATAATACGTTTTCTTAGCTCACAGGAATTAGTGATCTGATCTACTTAGCTACTCTTCAAGGTTCTTATGCATTAAAAAAAGCTAATAAGAATGTGTTACAAATAATGAGAAGGCAACTAGTGAAATTAGAACATTTTTCCAAGGCCCTCTGAAGTCAGTGAAGCAAAATGGGAGTGTGGGGGCTTGAGTTGTGTTTGATACCGGGAGTGCTGAGCACACAGGGAATGCAATGTCAACTCTTTGTTCGTTGTAAAAGATGGCATGTGAAGTTATTGCTCGGGCTACAGTTTGTACAACTGCAGGATGCTTAGTACAGCAATAAGCTTTCAGGTAAACATGAAATGCTTGCAGGATTTTAGTTTTGCTACAGAAATTAAGCAACATTTGTGGATACATAAAGGCCTGGAAAAAATTGCCAAAGGGCAACTATTATTGATCTTTGTAAGAAAACAGTTCAGACGAGAAAAGTGAGCTTCAGGAGTATAGACTAGTTTAGATACTTGGAAATTTGATTGTGGACAAATCCTCCTCTCCCCCCCCCCCCCCCCCCCCCCCCCCCCCCCCCCCCCCCCCCCCCCCCCCCCCCCCCCCCCCCCCCCCCCCCCCCCCCCCCCCCCCCCCCCCCCCCGCCACCTTTTGATTTTCTGATTCAGACACAGTATTAACATTTCCATCAAATTGAAAGTTCTTGAAAATATGAGATATTGAATCACTTCATTTGGATCTGGGTTTGGTTTGGGTTGGTTTTGGTTTGGTTTTTTTTTTATTTATTTGGTTAGTTTTTTTGTTTGCTTTTTTCAAAACATGTTGATCTTCTGAAATTGAAAGATTTCTCTTCAGTTTACTGAACTAAGTTTGAGCGCCTGTTCATTAGTCTAGTAATCCCTTCAACTATCACATGCTTTTTAGGAGCAATAGTCAGGGTGTCATCCACTTTCTCCTTTTGGTAATGCTCCTTGCTTTGACTGTGTCTCTCAAAAACAGAGTTATTAGGTGATAAACAATAAGCAGACATTTGGCTGAGACTGGGAAAACTAGTTTTTCTGTAGGTTTGCAATCTAACAGAAAACTCACTCAGTATATAAGGGCAGAGCAAGGGTACTAAGAACTAAAGTACAGCTCCAGAGGAAATCATGGCACATTATGCGGACACATTAATTCTGAACTAGATAAAAGATAAAACGCATTGAGGGTTTTTTTTAAAACCATTATTCCAGACATTATTTATTAGTGAGAATAAGAGAGGTGAGAATGGTAGGGTGAGATTGTATTTTCTGTTCAATTAACTGATGTAAAATGGAGAAGCTTTCAGATGCTTAAACTTTTCTTCAGGTCTGGAAAAAAGCAAGAAACTTCCAAGTTAGCTTGAGAAACAGTCAGACCACACACAACCTATCTCTCTATTTTATGTATTCAGATCACTTAAAGTGAGAAGAGAAAATTTGGCTTTGCTTTTACAAATGATACACCTTATAAATGTCCCAATCATCTCCTAGGTTGCTGCTTAAATAGGGAATTTGTCTTCTCAGGAAAAAAACAAGATAAAGTTAAATCAGATGAGAGGCTATAAATCCCTTATCTGACCCAGGTGGGTTTATTGCAGAAGGAAAGTGTCCAACCGATTTCCTGAGCTCCCTGGATCATTGTGCCCACATGCTATCTCCAGTCTTCATTAGGCTACATACTTCCCTGGCCTGGAGCTTTACAATCTCCTTGTTCTTGTCATATTTAGCCAATTCCATCTTTGTCCACAATTGGCACCACTAACCATAACTGCAAGAGGAATATTTGGGATACATTATAATTGATGAAGTCTTGTATGAGTAATGTCCTTGCTTATAGAAGAATCCCTCATGTTCTTGTTCTTACTTCTAAGGATAACAAATACACCATACAGCAGAGGACCAAGAACCTTATTCGTTACCTAGAACCACACAGATGAGTTCTGTATGCTGACAATTCATATAGCCTTGAATTTGCTTAAAAGAATTGATATTTCAGTATGGGTTCTTCCCAGACAACTATAGAATTAAGGTGACAATAGATTTGTGGATACATAAAGGGGTTAAAAAAAATCCAGAAAAATTTCAGAGGAAAAAGAGTTTAGGAAGCCATGGAGAAATAAAAGAAAGTGGTGGGAAGGTGACACTTTGCTGTTTCTGTCCAGGAAATGGCAGGAGTGATAAGATCATGGACCTGGAAAGGAAACATGAGTGGATTTACTAATCCAGAGCAGAACTGCTCAGAAATACCTAGACTTCATCTGTCATTTGGTCACAATCAAAGCATTTGTAGGTGTCCTGGTTTAACCCCAGCCCACTTACTTCCCCTGTGGCAGCATGGGGAGAGAATCGGAAGAGCGACAGTGAGAAAACTTGTGGGTTGAGATAAAGACAGTTTAATAGGTAAAGCAAAAGCCACATGCACAAGCAAAGCAAACCAAGGGATTCATTCTCCAATTCCCATCGGCAGGCAGGTGTTCAGCCATCGCCAGGAAAGCAGGGCTCCATCACATGTAATGGTTGCATAGGAAAACAAATGCCATCACTCCAAATGTCCTGCTCGTTCCTTCTTCTTTCCCCAGATTTATGTGCTGAGCTTGACATCATATGGTATGGAATATCCCTTTGGTCAGTTGGGGTGAACTGTCCTGGCTCTGTCCCCTCCTGAGTTCTCCTGCACCCCCAGCACCCTACTCGCTGGTGGGGTGGGGTGAGAAGCAGAAAACACCTCAACTCTGTGTGAGCACTGCTCAGCAATAACAAAACCATCTCTGTGTTATCAACATCACTTTCAGCACAAATCCAAAACACAGGCCCGTACTAGCTACTATGAAGAAAATTAACTCTATCCCAGCCAAAACCAGAACAGTAAGGACTGTTCAGCTCAGACAACGTTGCTCCAGAAATCTGGCAAAGTTTTGATGAAAGCTTGTTTGGCTCCCTGATAAGTTGTTTCTCCAGGACCGTCACAGATCAAACAAGGTAAACTTACTGATAGATTGATTCAGATCTTGGAAATGAGACTCACCAAAAAACCACACATCTTCTTGGGTCAAAGATCTGAGGCAATGTCATGGAATCAGGCTTTTCAGATCCTGGAGGTTTTGTTCTGAATCAAAAATCAGTACATTTTTAAAACATTAAAATCCTCTTTAAAATAAAATTTCCCCACTAAACTCTGCACAGATCACTTTTATGGAAAACAATGAAGGAGGGTCAGGGACAATTAACTTTTTGGCTTCTTTGTATGAAATTCAAGCATTCTAAGAGATAATTTGGTATCGTCTCTTTGAAGGTTACAAGTAGGTCATAACGGTGCTTATCGTTCCCATTTTCAGATGTATCGATTCTGCCTTTCACTCTATTCAGGGCCCTTCCTGCAAAGATCTTAAAACTGGCCAGTGCTTCAGCCAAGAATTAACACTGTAGTGTGTTCCTCATCACACTCAGATGCTTCAGACACAGGTTCCCCTGTTTTCCACATTACCATGATGTTGGCAAGGCATTTCCTACATCTGCCTTACCATCCTCCCCAAAATCAAGGTATCATTGACCCTCATGCTATTTTCCATCATTTTCCTATGGACCAGGGGATTTTCTGTCCCCAAATTTCCTCTTTATCAGCATGTCCCAATCCTCTTTCCTCTCTTCCTGCCTGTTTTGGGAAGGCTGTTATACTAGCAAATAAAATGGGACAAGGATTGTTCTGCAGCCTCAAGGGAAACCAGCACAGCCTGGCTCATATCTTTGTAGCTAGACTTGCTTGGCACCCAAAAAAGGGCTGCATCCAGAGCGGCCATTGGGAAAATCTGCTGGGAATGGATACTATGAACATCAATTACTAAATCAAATCGGGCCAGGACAAAGATCTGAGCCCTGGCACACAGCTGTCATTAAAATAGTCTTGGTAGTGTCACCGGTCAGCTAGCATTGCCCCAGTGATGCCCGGACACAGGCATTAGCACTGGCCAGAAACTTTCCCAACAGGAATCTTGGACATATTTTTTTCTTGTTTTGAGGAAGAGAATGTATAACAGCAAGGCTGTGTCCAAAATGTGCCAACGGGCTTTGGGGCCAGTGAACAGGCCCCGGTGCTGCTTATTATTAGAAGTATAGCCACTGCAGAGCCCTCTCCTTCAGCCGCTGTCCCTGCCATCTGCTCTATGTCTTTTCATCAGTGACCTCACATCATCCATCCTGCTCTTCTCCAGAGCCTTGGGGCTTGGGGAATCACCTTCATAGCCCTGTCCCTGTCCTCCACCATCCAGAGTTCATTCTGGTCTGAGGACTTTCCATTCTGCTACATGCCAGAGACTGCGCCCACAAATTCTCCTTCCCTTACACATTTTGCCTCCTCCTTCCTTCACAGCATCCTTTTTTTTTTCTCTCTCTTTGACATCCATCATTTTGGGTGTCAACACTTTAAACTGTTGGGAAACACTGACACTGAGACAATTTTTACACTGGAAAGTGTCAATATGTGCTGTCAACTGTTTCTATGATATAGAGACAGTGACAAGAGCTGGCTGCTGACAGGATTTCAGCACGTCTGTCTAACACCCACATCTTCCTCCTCACTTCCTACACCTTGCCAGAATCAGCAAGCTTCCGCTTATATTGGGTGCCCTCAGATATTCCACCTGGTCTCTATCTGCCAGATTAGAAGGATATGGATATCCTATAAATCTTTTGCCATGTCTTCCAACCCCATGCAGACAGTTCAGGCAACCCTTGAACATCTCATATGCACCAGGCTGCTATGTGCCTACAATTTGATCCCCAAAGGCTTCATTGACTACAGCTGGAGTTAGGACAGCTGTTGCACCTGTAGCCACTTACCTATGGACACCTGACCTTTGCTTTAGACTGAGCTGAATCACTCTATAGGTTCCTTCCAATATATCAATAAAATAGAGACACTTTGATTCAGATGTCAGCACAGGTGTCTGCTGCTATTTGAGGTGTCTGAGGGAACTCTATGCAGTCACCAGCAGCCTCTCCAGGAGGGCTAAATCTTGCCTAGGGCTTTTGCAATGTGCAGACCTGTGCAGATGCCTTGGACAACCTAGGGTATCACAAGTGGCACAAAGCATCTATGCTCAGGAAGCTAAATCCCATTACTAGTGCACTTTTAAACAACTGCATGTCAACACGTAAATTCAGATCTTTTATCTCAAAGAGAGTTACCCCTTTGAGGTCTACGCTAAAACTACAAATTAAGCCTCTGAAATGATTTACAGAACAGATTTTAAAGCATTGTGTCTTATGCTTTCATTGACATTCACAGTGTCAACAGCCCAACTCAGTTAAAACTTGTGGTTTCCAAAATAAACCCTTGTTTATATTACTAGTAAACGAAAATTACTCTGCTACACTATGTAAGTAAGTAGTTAAATTTTAAGCTCCTTCTTAACTCTACTAAGTGTCAGACAGCCATTTAACTGTTCTGGATGTCAAAATACATACTTGAAATTCTATTAGGTAATTTTCATCCATTTCAATATGCAGAATCATCTGCTTAAGCTTAAGTCAATGGTAATTTGTTTTGTTGAGTAAGGAACCAAATGTATCAGCTATTTAGGGCCAGATATTCCATATACCATTTCCCCACAGCCATTACTAATCACAAGGAAAAAAAAAAAAAAAAAAAAAAAGAGGAGGAGGAGGAGAAGAAGAAGAAGAAGAAGAAGAAGAAGAGAAGAAGAAGAAGAAGAAGAAGAAGAGAAGAGAGAAGAAGGAAGGGAAGGGAAGGAAGGGAAGGGAAGGGAAGGGAAGGGAAGGGAAGGGAAGGGAAGGGAAGGGAAGGGAAGGGAAGGGAAGGGAAGGGAAGGGAAGGGAAGGGAAGGGAAGGGAAGGGAAAGGAAGGCAAGGCAAGGCAAGGCAAGGCAAGGCAAGGCAAGGCAAGGCAAGGCAAGGCAGGGAAAGGCAAGGAAAGGCAAGGAAAGGCAAGGAAAGGCAAGGAAAGGCAAGGAAGGGAAAGGAAGGGAAAGGAAGGGAGAGGAGAGGAGAGGAGAGGAGAGGAGAGGAGAGGAGAGGAGAGGAGAGGAGAGGAGAGGAGAGGAGAGGAGACTGTTGGCAGTCTCCTGGGAAAGAGGGCAGTGCAACACTGGAAAAGTTTGTCCAGAAAGTTTTTGCAGTCTCCATCCTTGGAGATTTTCAAGAATTACTTAGACGAAGCCAATGTATGATCTGATCCAATGTTGGCAATATTTCTTCCCTGAGTCAAAAGTTAGACTAGAGACTTCCAGGAGTCATTTCCAACCAACATCTCTTTAATTCTATGATCTATAAACCCCTAAACTTTTGCATATAACTTCATACCCTTTTGAGGAATAGAGGACAAACTTTGCCCTTGGATTTGAGCCTAGCTTCCACTTATATGGATGAGAGTTATGCACATGTAGCTGAGATGAGATTTTGGCCCCAAAATGAAGATTCAAATGATATATTTGAGGCATATGTCAGATTTTTAGAAAGATTTTACTAGTGATATTTTTGCTGAGAAAGGTCAACTGACAGGCATCTTGTTATTAACGATAATTTCTAATAGAAGAAATCCTTTACTCTGAACCGAAAACCACATTATATTGGGACTTGGAACCTGTGGCTAGCCAATACAATACATCTTAATAGAGCTGCAGACCTTCCTGTGGGATATGCTATCAAATCTTTAAAGCCAGTTTATTGAAGGAAATTGCAGACAGCTTGAAAACATCCATGATCCTGTGTCCTGACACTGGCTTTTAAGATTGTGCTATGACTTTGTGTCACTGTTCTTTCTTATTTTGGCCTTTCACTTTATCTGACTTTGGCTTTCATGCCATGTCTTATGTATCACTTTGTCTCTTCTATCCCACCATCATCTCCTCCCTTTTTCTATTTCAGGTATGATAGGATCTATTTATTTTCTCCTGTGTGTGCCCTGCATGTGCAATTAATGAACCGCAGTTGTGGGGTGGGGTTTTTTTGTTGTTGTTTTGCTTCGGTTGGTTGTTTTTTTTTCTCATATAAAAACTTATTTTCCCTGCAAATGACCTCTACCATTTTACAGATTGGTTCTTAGGTAGGACCTTTAAGGCATTATGAACCTTGTGGGTTTAAAGCCCATGGCACACTGTAGAGTCCATTTCTTCTTTTCTTAGTCTTGGCACTCCAAATTCCTCATCTCAATGCTTTCATTATGCTTTCATTTAAGCTCACAAATTAATCAGAATCTTTCCATTCTTTTTACAAAAGCATATCTGTTTTCAGTGTTAATCTGTGTACAAAATTGCCGCATCATAGTTCAGTTCAGCTGACAGTGAGGACACCACGACTTTACAGTCAGGCTATGTCAGCTGTTTATTCACAAGACTAAGAACATTGGTGAGTTTTTAAACTTCAGTGTTTGTCACTTGAGGAAATAAATATGTTAGAAGGACACAAAAGTAGGTTCCTCCAAAAAAGAGGAAAGGGAGAAAGGGAGGAAAAAAAAGAGACTCAACAAACAAACAAACAAAGAGACAGAGTAGGCCAAGCAATATTTTGTTTAAATTATTTACCGTTAAAGAATACTGAATAATAAGAATATTGTTCTGACCCATTGTCGAATTTAATTTGAAAATATTGAAAAGTTTTGCTCAAAAGAAGTAATAATTCAGAGACAGAGTCTGAGGTGGAAGTACAGTGCTTTTTCCCTTGAATCATTTCTCTGTGAGAAGATCCCAAAAGTAGCTGAGAGCCAGACTCAGTTTCACTCTTTCACCTCTTCCCACACCTCAGCCCAGAGCAGCTTGCTTAGGAAACTCCCTTCCAGTGTCAGGGGCATCAGTCTGTTCCCCTGAGACAAAGGGATCCCCTTCTGTTATGGGACTCCCCACTTTCTGAAGGAGACCTCTAGTTATTGCATGGAAAAGAAATTTCTTTGTCAGTTGTAAATAGTACTTAAATTTATCTTTTGAATATTCCCACTTTGCTTAAGTTAAAATGCTCATTTAGGAATAAAAACATGCTTTTACTTTGGTTGATTTGGATTTTGTCATGTATCATAAAGTAAAAATAAGAACAACGAGCCACCATAACACTTCCACTTTCCTGACGGCAAATTCCTTCCTCTGGTAGATCAAGATTTGAATTCCAGAACTGTGTTTTACTTTCCCCAAGATAAGAACAAACGTGAGGTAATGCACACCAAAAGATTCAAATGAAATAAAAATTATATTTGATTTATTATTGCTCAGTCAGAAAATGCAGAATTGCATTCTTACGCCAAGAGCTTGGGTTGTGTCAAAAAAAGAGTCTGAAAAATATTTCTGTGATCATGTTTAAATAACAAAGTTGCAGGGATAAAAATAGGATTTTTATTTAAAATAGAAAATATTATTAAGGGATTTCAAAACCTGAGACATTTTCAAAATTGAGCAGTTTTGCTTTTGCTTTGTCTTCCCTTTTTGACTAAAATGTAGAAGAAAATTATCGTCCCTAGGTTTGACAGGTAAAAGGAAGGTTTTGAGAACTGAAAGAGGTGGTTACATTTCTTCTCAATGCAATTTTTCAAAAAGGTAACATTTTTACAGAACACAATGAAAAATCCAAAGGTAAGAAATATAAAAAAGCCCCTCAATGTATTGCTCTTCAGTGGGTGATTAAAAAACTGGAGGGGTGGGAGATTTTAACAAGTGCTATTTATTTATATGAGTGCATACATGTGTAAATATTCCTAGTTAACAGCAAATACATGATTTGACATGCATCAAATAAAGAGTAAGCAACTAAACTCCTTTTCCCACAACTTGGAAAATATACCTCAGGCCCTCAAAAGTGCTGAAGAGTGATTACAAACAAGTGAAGGAAGGGCAGTCACAACACAAGTTCTGTTTTAGGCTGATCTATCTCAAAGCATAAACGAGGCATAAAAAAATCTGACCATTAAGGACAAAGCTTCCGTAACCTCATTATTTGTCCAGGAAAGAACATTGAAGCTAAAATACTCTGGTTATTAGGAAACACTTGCATTCTTCAAGAATTCTGAATGTTAAAAAAAACACCTTTGAGGAGTAGCTTAGGTGACCCTCAGATCTCACAATGGTAGAACTAAGTGAACACATAACCTTGATATCCAGAGCAGTGGCAGGCAACTGCCTCGACTTGCAGAATTTCAGCAAATACTAGTTATATATTCTCTTCTTCCTTGCATGCAGCCATCGTTTTTCACTAGTCTGCAGGAAATAGTTTGGAAGTATGAAAAAGTATTTTGAAAATCATTTTAGCTGCATACTAGAGCTGCAGTTTCTACATCATAGTGTTGCTGCCACTATGGAAACCACACTTAATCAGACAAGTTGTGATCTTCAGCTGGCTAAGTGGAGGGGACAAGTCCTGTAATATACTGAACCTGGCTGGCTCTGTTTCGTGAAAGCAGCTGGAGCACCTTGGAGCATCAGAAAACATTCAAAGAAAGATTGCAGAAGCTGATGTAAAATTACATCTCAAGGAGGAATCCATACAAGTAAATCTGACATTGTCAACTTGCTGAAAAAATAGAAACAATCAAACTTCATATAATACTGATGCCATAACAGTGGAGAACATTTTGAGACCATTTTGCAGCAAGAGGTTTATTTGTCTAAAAAGCCTTTACAAGAGTCAACATGCTAAATAAAATCAGTAGCAGCACACAACTAACCAAACAGGGAAACAAAGGAAAACCTTGCAATTCTGAATTGTGATAACATGCTTGCTCAATCAGATCCTATTGCTTTTGTTGGCTAAAGATGGATATTACGTGCTGAAAACAGGAGCAAAGTGTCTGAGTCACAGGGAAAAATGATGAAGTGCCCTCTTCCTTAGAAGAGAATTTTACTGTAGTATTTCAGACTGTGGTCCAGTTTCAGTGTTGTTTGGGGTTTTTTTTTTTTAATTTGGCAAAAGTTGTCAGGGCGATAAACCAAAGCCCTCCTCCTGAGTGGATCACAGGACTCAACCCTGCTTCTGGGCTCAGGAGGACTGGGCATGGGCGATCCTCCTGGCTCCCAGGACTGCATATGCTTGGGTGAATCTAGCATCCTGACATCTCCTTGCCAGTGCCCTGTCCAAGCCTTGCAGCATCAGCAGCTTCCCATCGCTTCCTAACAGTAATTAGTTTGTTAGCTGAGCTTGGGTGTTTTATTATTTCATAAAATTATATATGTTCCATCTCATTTAAAAGTGAATGAGGAGAGTGGGAAGTTCTACGGTCAGTGCTCCTTAGCATGTAAGGCTGAATGTCCATAATGACTTCCTATGGCCTTCTGATCCACGAATCAACAAACACAATTACACTGGCTCGGACTCAGACCTGCGGGATCCATCCTGATCCGTTCAGAAGCACCTGTCCTGCTGCGAGGAGAAGGCAGAGCTCAGCCTGTTTCGCTCCCCATGCAGCTGAGGGGACAACAGCAGGAGGAGGCCCTTGTGCACTGCCATGACAAAGAAGTGATCCAGCTGCCATGTCTGGAGGGCTCCAGGAGCAGAGGGTCCCACAGAGCAGAAGCCTACAACCCCCATCAGCCCTCAGATCCCCTGGCATAGAAGAGATTGCCAGGCTCCTGCACAGGAGTTCAGGGAACAGCAGAGGCTGGCAGGGTGCATCTCTCTCTCTTGCTACCCTTGGAGGAGAACAGCAGCCCATGCCCCACTCACTCATTAGGCTGAAGTACCTTCCTGTATCTTGCACCATACCCAAAATGATGACCAAGTTTAGTTAAAACACGTATTTGCAGTGCTTGGCCCTAGTGGAAGAGGAGCTCTGGTGGCATCCAGGACAGAGACACCCTCCACCTCTAGCAGTATTAATTTTCCTCCCCTCAGCAAGGACAAGACAGCTGCTGGCATGGCGATTGCTCCTCACAAAATGTCTGTCATAGTGACTTCACTGCAAAATGGCTGCCAGTACCTTCTAGAAACTGCCAAGGTTCAGCTGGTTTGTTACTATTTTGCCCTTCCCCATGACAGGATTTTATTCTGTCTGCTGTCATAGCTTGGTTTCTGCTCTGCCTGCTGAAGAAGAGGCACATCTGGCTCTCCCCTTTGGGGTGCCATTAATAATTCTCCCACAAGGATGAGGTGGGGAGGAAAGGCCACAAACACCCAGGCCCATTGTCACCTTCCCTCACTGAAAAGGTAATCTAGTGAATTGCAGGAGATTAAAAGATTACAATTCTTAATGTTATTGATACGGACCAGAGGAGATGAGGAAATGTAAACAGCTAGGGAAAAAGCACAGGGGAGAAAACAGAGACTGAAAGTGCAAAAAGGAAAATAGGCCAAGAATAAATTTGCATCTTAAATTCTGCTGAACTTAGTCTATTAATAAGTAGACAAATCTGTCAAATCTGCTCATCTGAATGTAAAGTTTTATATCAGGCTACACTTCTGCAGCAGAAACGAATACAGGCTGCGCTAGGATACAGGCAGTGAAAGCCCCATAGGAAGGGAGCGGGCAGGTCTCGGCCAGCAGCAGCTATTGATTCCCTGTCCGGAGAAGGAGCATGGCTGACAGCAGTGCAGGCTGTCCTGGCTTCACACTGGAAAATATGCAACTCTTTAGCCAAATCAGATGTGTGCAAACTGGGAGTCGACATCTTGGAAAGACTCTTGCCCATGCCTGACTTGACCAGGTGGGAACAGCCATTGAAGTAATTGCAACGGAAATTAAATTTGTGAAGTACGAGTTAGTCTTGATGTTTTGATTTTTTTAGGGAACTTTTTGGTGCATTTTTCCCGAAGTGCTGGAGGCATGCCATTAGATGTTGTTTCATTCAAGATACATATTTCTAATCTTACAGGTGAGAAATAAAGGATGAACAACCTGGGTCCAGTAAAGACATTAAAATCAAACAACACCCATACATAAGATCAGAAAACTATAATATTGTCTCTTAAATCTTATGACTGCTGGGGCCTGAACCATGACTTGAAAATTGTCAAGTCTGGTATCACTGTGCCTTTGCTAGTCCAGTCCTTTATTATTAAAGTTTTATTTCCTGGATTGCTATCCTTAATCTGGAACATTGAGCCATCCCTCCACAGAAACTTCTCCAGCAATGCTACCCCAGCTGGAATTACCCAAATCCAGAATGAATCATTTGAGGTGACTCTGAAATAGACTGGAAATTTTTTTGTATTCTGCATTTTGGTCTTTTACTCCTTCTTTCCCAACATTAGAAAGTTTCTGTCTTTTTATATGTCTTCTTATATAAAGGCAGTCACTGCAGTGGTTGTTCTCACCAGCCACGGGTGGGTGAGATTCTGACACCCAGAGTGTGCCTTAAGCTGAGGCATCTACTGCCATTTGAAATGTTGTGGTTTGTCCCATTTGGTGGAGAGCTGATGGGACACAGGTCCTTCTTTTATCTCTCCTGCTAATCCCATGCAGATCTCTGGGATACTCCGGCGTACCTCAAGTGGTATTAGGTGTCTATTTCTAGGCATCTGCATCAAACCCCTTCAGCTCAACTGAGTTCAGGATTAAGACACCTAAATTTAAGTGACTAAGGTGGTTTAATGGACATTAAGAGTATAAACTTTTATTAACAGAAGAGATCGTGTCAATACTGTCTGTGGAGCCTAGAGAGCAATTCAACTGGGCAGGTAAGAGGGGCTCAATTTGGGGATTTGCCCACTGCTAAGTATTCCTCAGAGGAATGTTCTCCTTCCTCTGTTTACAGTTAATGAAGAAAAACTAGCAACTGTAGAATTCATCTACCTATTTTGGATGACTTTTTGGATGAGATTGTTTGCAACCTAGAAATGTCTTTTGTTATCACTGTCTATGTCAAGAGTATATAAGAAAACCTCAAAGGCATATAAGTACGGAATGGACATCTGGAGTAAGTAAATTGAATCCAACACTTTTAGTCATTTTGATTTGTATCTCATTTTCAAGCTATCCTATATGAATCAAAGTTATCATCTAAAGACACAAACCTACAAGATTTTCCAGGCAGTTAGGAGCTCACTCTTTTCCTCCAAGATAGGTTGGTATAAACCAACTTCAAACCAGAAACTGAGGAAACATTTTTACTGCAGTATTAATTTAGGACTAACAGTCTCTACTGCTGTCAATGAAGGAGGATGCAGCACTGTGCTAACACACTCCTAAGACTTGCTGTTTGAGCTGGCTTGCAACCAGGTCCTTTGCCCACAGGGAGTGCCAGTTCACTTCAGACTGAAACAAAGATTATCTGGATGTACCAGAAAATGAGTATGTTCAAACTCCAATCTTAGGTTTGATCCAAAAGTACCGGGTGAAGTTCTTCTCAAGGTTATATTCTTAGAACCTAAGGTCCTCTCTTGTTCTTTCTAACTGGTCATTCTTTAGAGGTAATATCAACACAAATAAGGATGTTACAACATACAGAGTTATGTGGGTTTTTTTTTCCTTGAAAATAGAAATAAAAATGTTAATGAGGTATTTTAAGGCCTTTGAAGATTTGGACCTCAGCCTTTTTAGAGATAATACAGATTTTCTTCATCAGGCAGTAGCTTGTATTTATTCCAAAATATGCCCAAATCTGTAAGTCAAGGTCAAATATTTGCAGCTTTATACTATGGAGGACAATAAGCAAGCATTTCCATAACAGTACAGTTTGGTATAGCAACAGAAATATTGAAAGAATTATTCATTATTCTGCTAAAAAATTCAACATTTTGTAAGTGAAAAAGAAAACCACATATAATACAGATCTATTTTTGCAAAACAAATAGCAATGGAACAAAACTCACAGAATAGTACCAGCTGGCATTATACCCATTAAATGCAACAGTATATGTATTTGGAGTGTTGCAAAATGCATAATTACAATATAAACGATTTCTAGAGAGGAGTCTTCCATGGTGATACTTTAAAACAGAAAAGCATTTTGGCATCAATAAAAAGATCTAACTATGACATATGTCAGAAGAGATATATGTGCTTCAATGAGCTACTAATGCAAGTTCCAATCACCATAGTCTCAGGAGAAACAATCTCATTTAAAAGTTGGCAGTCAATTTCAAATTGTACTCTCTCCTTTCTAGTCTCCCCTAATTTAATATATAGCAATAAAAATATTTGGAAATAATTAGATGCCAAATCAATATTAATAATTTACCTTGTGACAAAGATCCAGTCATTGAAATCGAATATTTCAGTGCTTTTAATGGAACCCGTAACAACTCTTCATATTTAAGTCCTATAGTCTCCAAAGAAATTGAGAAATGCACTATCTATATACTCTGACATGTAATGCAGGCAGCATTTAGCTGCAGATAGACATCATAAGGGCATTGTCTTTGTGTTAAAAAGGTGATTATACAATCATTGTTTTTAGTGAGTACTTGTATGTTTTATATTAACTTGCCAGGGCGAATTAATTAGTATTAACTATATCCAGCAAAGATGCAGCTATATTGCCATTTATATGCACTGTCCCGTGTTTGCAACATGTACCCAATATTTTGAAAATTATGCAAATAAATTATGAAATTATACATAAAACCTATATACATTACAAGATTATAAAGAGGAAATGTAATCTGAAAACAGCATTGTGTATATTGCCTGTATTTGTACTCCTCTAAACCCTCCAGGTAGACATGTAATTATTATGGTGAGCTACCCACAGGTGGAGCTTGAACAAATTCTGTGTATGTTTATAAGTAAATTACATCCTTCTGTAGGTCCTTTTACATCCTTTTGCAGACATTTCATTATGAGGAGATTACAATTTCTTTGCAGAAGACTCAGTTTTTCTTGTTAAGATAGAGTGCTAGCATCCTATCCTAAAGGATGTGCTAATACCTGGCCAGCCTCTGTGTGCCCTGCTCTAACCATGCGGACAACGCGCTGTCTGCTCCCCACTGTGGTGGGCCACATTTACAGTCAGTACTAGAATAGGAATGGCAACCAGTTATTCTCATTTCTGGTCTCTTTTAGGGACCTAACATAAATCCTTGTATATGTATTGTTCAAACACTATCAGTCAATAATTACAGTAGAGATTATTACATGTGAATTCTTTCAGGTAATACTTTTATTGACACAAATCACCATTCATTCCCTTGAATGAGGATTCAGAACTAATAATGCAGAGCACTGAACATTAATGAGTTTAGAACAAAAAAGCCTGTAACTGAAATTTGTTAGTACAAACAAGATATGCAGCATTGCCCATAACAATGGGAAGCCATATACACTATTGGGAGAACTGTATGATTGTGAGAACTGGAGTACCTAAAAAGGAATAAAATTCAATAGCACAAAGTACAGGCTTGTGCCTTTAGGGACCAAGAACAAGAATTTCTACCTTTAGGTAGAAATGTATCAGTCACAAATAATGAAAAGTAAAAGGATCTGGGTATCCTATACAGTCACTGGATGAACTGCAAGCAGCTATTGTGATACAGCTGTGAAAAAGGCTAGTCAAAGCTTGTCTGTTTTCAGGAGAGGTAGAGAGATACTGCTATCATCTATAGCCCTCGTGAGACCTCAGTTAGAGCATCATTGCCATTCACAACTAAGAAAGGTCAATTCTAACTGAAAGAATAAAGAAGAAAGACCAATACAGTGATGTCATTAATGGAGAACCTGTCTTTATATGAAGCAAGTAAGAGTTTGGCTTAGGAAAAGAAAGCCTAGATGTAATATGGTTACTGGCCTAAATATATGGGCATCTACACTCCAGAAAGATACAAGTACTAAGGAGGTTAAAGGTGGGTAAAGACTCTGAGGGCTGAAAATCACAAGGTGAGTGTGATTCATCAGATTTCAGAATAAGAGAAATTAGAGGTAGGACAACGGAGTTTGCCTTCTTAAAATGAAGGTTGATCAGTTTATGAAAGGAGCTATTCAACTAACTCTTGAAGATATCAAGAAATTGGATTTGGTTACCTACGAACATTTTTTCAGTCTGTGCTCTCACGAGGAACTAGCTGCTGCAACACAAAGGCTACTTAATATGAGTCTTACTGATGAATATTAAGTATTTTGTCTCACTTTTGTTTGTTTAATGCTTGTTGTAAGGTCTTTGGATCCTGTGCTGGTTTTGGCCGGGATAGAGTTAATTTTCTTCATAGTAGCTAGTACGGGGCTGTGTTTTAGACTTGTGCTGAAAACACTACCCATAATATAGAGGGGTTTTTTATTGCTGAGCAGTGCTTACACAGAGCCAAGGCCTTTTCTGCTTCTCACACCACCCCACCAGCAAGTAGGCTGGGGGTGCACAAGAAGCTGGGAAGGGACACAGCCGGGACAGCTGACCCCAACTGACCAAAGGGATATTCCATTCCATATGACATCATGCTCAGAATATAAAGCTGGAGGAAGAAGAAGGAAGAGGGAGACATTTGGAGTGATGGCGTTTGTCTTCGCAAGCAACCATTATGTGTGATGGAGCCCTGCTTTCCTGGAGATGGCTGAACACCTGCCTGCCGATGGGAAAAGGGGAATGAATCCCTTGGTTTGCTTTGCTTGTGCATGTGGCTTTGCTTTACCTGTTAAACTGTCTTTATCTCAACCCATGAGTTTTCTCACTTTTACCCTTTGAATTCTCTCCCTCATCCCACTGAGGGGGAGTGAGCAAGCGGCTTCGTGGTGCTTAGTTGCCAGCTGGGGTTAAACCAAAACAGACTCAAATCCAATTAAGTGTTTAGGATCTTTTATCCTATTAATCTACTAATTTTCTATTAGATTCACTAATTCATTTATTTGAGAGTGAAGATTTAAGTAGCTTGAATATCAAATGGAAACTATGTCACAGACAACACAGGGATAGGGCAAGATAAGAATACGGAGATGACCACATGTAGACCAGAGCAGTGTTGTCCATAATAAGAGTCTTTATCAGCTTTAGAGATTTCTAAGCCAGAAGACACCATTAGTTTGACATCCACTGTATGAAAAAAAACCACTTAAATTTACTCTTACCCACAATACCAACCCAAATAACAAGTATTGTATTTGACTATAACATGTGTTTGGCTGTCACATAAATTCTAGGAAGGCATCCAGTCTTGACTTGAAGGCATCAAGAAACGGTGAATTCATCAGTTCTACTGGTAGTTTGTTCCAGTGATTAATCATGCCTAATGTAAAAAGTGGGTAGTGCATTTCTAATTGGAATTTGTGTGTGAGATTAAAGAGCCATTTTATATCTGCTATTTCCTCCCAGCAGAGGTTATGTATTCTGCGATGGAGTCAATGTTTAAGCTCTGTCTATATGGCACTCCAGTACCATCCCAGATCATTATCAGAGTGAGATTAAGGTATATGTCATTCCTCTACCATCACCCACACTCTGACTTTGTAAAAAAATCCTGGCTTCCAAACTGCATGGAAACCATGGGTGCCTGGGTCTGGACTATGAGAAAAATCTGAACTCTGTGATATCTTCTTCTCCCAGCAGGTAAATTAGATGCAATCATAGTCTTTTGTATTCATTAGAGAAACAACTTTTACCATAAAATATTATTTTTCAGCCTGGAAAAAGATTGTGGCTCTGCTACATGTTGTCCAGGATTTCAGTGTTAATTAAAAACTCTTTATATTAGTTTTTTTGTATTATATTCCAGTATAAGTGTCAATGCCATGGCCCTGGTGAAAACCACCTTACTTCATTAACACATTTAAAAGACACTCTTATTGTTTTTCCCCATAACTACAATAGGAGGCCAGATTCAATCACTTATCTCTTATGACCCTACATCCTTTTCAGTCTGGGTTTTTTTCTTAGGATGCAGCTCCTTCTCTCTCTTCTTCTATCAAGCTATCTCTTGATAGCTATTCAATATCCTAATAAATCTTAGTTAATATTGTGGTCTTGAGGAAGTCTAATATGGAACAGTATCCATAAGTTTTACCTTTTTCATGACCATGAAAATGTGTTTCCAAGAGGAATTTTTTTTTTTTTTTTTTGCTTTATTTTGATACAGTGCTGAAAGATAAACAGAGAGAGAAGGTAAAAAAATACTTGTTCACAAAACAAAACTGCACCACATTTTTAGCCAGCTTTAATGTCTTTGAAAAATCTCAGCGGTAACTAAACGATCATGAGGACTGAATTATTCTCCACCCCAAAAGACAACAGAGCAGAGTGGAATAACATAGTGGTTCCCTTTCCTGGGTACATTTTCATGAGACAACTACTGAAGGCTCATTTGCCTGAGCATAAATACCCAGTGCTTTTGAGATGCCCCAGTGTGCATTGCATTCTGTAATACCTGTGATATTTGTAATATCTGTAATATCTGTGAGATGCACAGGAATATCTCTGATAAACCAGAGCAAATCGGACAGCATTATGCCCAGGAACACAGTCAATGCCTGAATGACTGGCTCGAGTAATGGATGTGCATAGTCAGGTCTTTCAAATCGACAGCTGAAATGCAGATATTGTTATGCACATAATGTGAAGGCTACGGTTTAGTAGCAGTGGGTGATCTTCATGTACCTCAGATATTAGGATGGGTAAACACTTGATAGGATGTTGACTGTGTACAATTTAAAAGCTATAGCAATGTTTTTCTGTTACCAGATTTTTAAAAGGAAATCCTAAACCAATCCTTCAGTGGGATTATATGCCAACCATTGATAATAATAGTCTTATTTATATTTTTTTTTTTAGTTGATTGTCCTGAAACAGAGAGAGATCTTTTGTGCAGAGTACCTCAGAAAGGATATAATAAAGACAGAAAAATACAGAGAAGGCTGAAATGGATGATTCCTAGTGTGGACTGACTTTCCTGCTAATAGCAACTAAGTTTTGTAGGACTAAGTTAGCTTTGACTTTTCAGCCTGAAAAAAGGTTACTCCTGAAGGAAAAAAAAATAATGAATGACAAGAATAGAGTGTGAATAAGAGATTATCACTTACTATCTCCTCCAGCACAGGAAGAACTGGGGCTCACTTGCTAAAGCTATAGGGTGGCAGGGTCAAATCAAAGACAAAAGCAATTTTTCTCAGTAAACACAATTAGGTATGGAGAGTTTAATCAATGGATGTGGTGAATACCACAAGTTTTACACACACTCAAATGAAAACTGGGCAAGACAATACCACACTAAACTTACTAAATATGCAGAGGCCACACAAATTTCAGGAAATATTGAAGCCAGGGAATATATTCAGGAAGCATACCATTCATACTTAGTCTATTCCTATAATCTTTCCTAGGCATTTGTGTGTGTGTGTGCTTTTATATAACGTCCCATGTAAAAGAGCCTTTGCTACGGATCAAAAGGCTAGTGCATCATGAGACACTATCAACAGAGCATGGAAAATTAAAATGTGATGCAGTTCAATAGAGCACTTAAATGCATGCTTAGTTTGATTTCATTGAACCTTCAGTTTATGCTTAACTGCTTTATGGAATGAGAAAGGAAATAACTATCTGGTTAACTCTTCTAAGGAAAGAGAATCTGTGTTTATACAATACAGCAAACTACAGACCTCTATACTGAAAGAGGCACTGAGAAAGTACATCTCAAGTGCAGACAATTGCATATGTTGAGGATGCTCAATGAGAGTTTTCATATGACAGAATAACGGAGGACAACATTTAAATGGAATCATTTTGGTTTAGTATCAACTGTAAGTAATAACATTTGTCTGTATAGTTCAGGTCATAACTGTGTTCAGTCTATGTTACAAAACCTCAGTCCTGTTGGACTAAAGACATGCATCTTTAAAGATATACTAAGGATATATATCATTTAACAACACCCCCCAGGGAGCTCCTGGTTCATTAATTTTCTCTGCATTGAGCAGTAATGTGGCACTAATCTTACCAGAGAAACAAACCTGTCAATTCTTAAAGTTGCATCCTTGCCTGTGGGAGCACATTTCTTGTCCAGTCTGAGTTAACATTTTGCCACAAGACTTTGAGGAAAGTAAGGAAATGGTTTCAACCACATGCAGTGAAAGTTAGAGCTATGTACCAGCTGCAGTAGCTTGTTAATTATCATAGGGGCATTAAAATGTCCAGGACTGGAGCAGACTCAAGAGATGCAGGTTCCTGCTGCAAATTTTCCTTGCTTTGGCTTTCCATGTACTTTATGTCTGGTTTTCAGGTCCTTCTGGATGTCCTGATAAAATCCATTATACTTCACATCAGTTTTCAGAGCAGAGGTGCTTATTACTATTTGGGCGCATTGACAGAGTGAGCAGGTATGACACAGGACCTTGACTCCTGTGACTGGCACTTGGAGGTTATATGGATGCCATAAGGTAACTCAGAGAAGAATAAAATATTTACACAACTGAACTGATCCCTTAAGGTTGTGTCAGTTTGAAATCAGCAAATCTGAAATATAGATGTCTGCATGGGCTTGATCAGTTAATTAGACAGAGGTGCCTGGCCACCCTAAAATATCAAAGTCATTTTCAAAGCAGGTGTGAAAAGGACTTCTGGAAAACTCATGCTCTAATGAAGCAGCCTGTGAAGGTGAGTAGGATACTTCAAGGCATCTCAGAGGGCATGACAAGCCTGTTTCTGTAGGTCAATTTTGCCCAAGACATTTTCTTCAAGGAAAGCTGAATGGCCATCTGGACTCCCTAGGCTGCATTAACTAGAGGTCTAGTGTCGCTTTAGGCACTATGGTTACTGCATCAAGTCCCCAGCTGTCTCCTCAGAAGGACACAGGTCTTCTGTAGGTCTTGTGTTAGCCACTGATAACCTTGGTCCTCTTGAATACTACATGTGAGCAACTGACCCGGACCTGAGATCTCCACTGACTGCAATAGGAGCTTGTAACCTGCCTCATGTGTTGACACCTAGATATAAGCATCTACATTTGGGTGTTTTGTGGCACACCTTGATTGCCTGAACACATGCATCTAATGTCACTGAGACAGCTGGGCTATTTCACTTGGTCTGCAGCTGATGCAGCTCCCACTGGCACTGTGCCATGTCTGCCAGCCCTTTGGGACATCTCAGATAAACTGGGGTTCTCAAGTGGCCATGGACTCCCATTTCAATTGAATATCATTTTTAATTTTCAATTGAGTTCCACATTGGTCTCTTTGTCTGCTTCCTATCATACTCTTCATTAAGATTGTTTGCTGTTGTGCCTTTGATGGTCTTTTGACATAGTTTGCACGCAAGTTTTAATGCTTTTGTCAATCCTTCCAAGATACCCTGCCTTCCTCCTCTCTCTAGGTATGAAAGGCTTCTTTCCAAAGTATACTAGATGTGTGTTGCTGGTTTTGCTCATTTTCTTAGAATAATGATTCTGTCATGTCATGGCTATGCTCACTCAAACCGTCTTCCACTTTCCTTTTATTAGTCAGAATCAAATCTAAAAAACCAGCTCTCTTAATTAAAGCTCCTTGTCCTTAACATATTCCAAAAATTCTGAGAATCATTAATGTCTCACCACACTTAGGCCCCACACTATTTTACCAGATGCAGTCCAGTTAATTGGCAAATCACTCCCTTACAAAAGAAAATGAATAGTCTAGAAATATGTTTGATCCTTTTATCTTCACTCAGAAGTACCCAGTAACTCTGCCTCTTACCCTTCTGGAACTTTAGAGCAAACATTCTTTTCATGCAAGGCAAAAACCTCTTTTTTGCCTTGCCTGCTTGTTACATTTCAAATCTTGTTATGGTAAAAGGGACAGTATCTTTTTTGTGAAGCCTAGAATTTATTGTTAGGCTAATTTAAACTCTTAACACTCTAGTAAAAGAGTTATCATTAGTCCAGTTACAATGATATTAACACTTATAATCCACATGATCTAATTATTACAGAAAAATGTCATTAATAGTCAAAACTGTTATATATAAACTTTCTACTATTTAAATATCCATCCTTTTTTTCTGAAGCAATGCTCATCCTTCCAATATCTTCAGGTCCTGAGGCTGACAGTCCAGTCTTTCTCAAGGATGGCAGGCAGGGGATCACAACTGGTTATTGGTGTCCCAGATTTCTTGCTAAGTGTAGTATGATAATAATCATGAGGGTTCCTTTGTCTTCTGTTTTGCATCCACTTTTATACATCTTCTAACACAGCATGTATATTCAGTCTTTCCTCACTGGCTCCCAGTTAAAGTTTGTCTATCTTCAGCCATTAGCTATTAATTAAATGTATACAGTAGTCCCACACTCCCCTCCATGGTTTTTATACCTTTACCATGTATGGTATACACAGGGAAGTTAAACCAAGTTAGACAGTAGCTACCTGACCATTGAACAATGCCTATTACTGCTAAAACAGCTCAGGGCAATACAAGTTCAGAAAAATTTTGAGACTTGCACTCACAGGACAGTACAAAACCTATGGTCTACGCTAGCAATGGCAAAAACATTATTCTACCAATAGATTGCACTATATAGTATATTTGCTTTTATATTAATCCTTGGTTACAGATAAATGTTAGATCACACAATTTTCACAAAATGTTGGACAAAGGTTCATATTATCTTATCTTCTCAGGCCATATATCTGGGTGTAGGAATTTTAATCAGGTCACAGCCCCAGTATCCTGGTGTTTACAAGAAAGAAGAGCAGTAGGGTTAAGTGATTGCTCAGGCAATTTAACGATCTGGCTCATAGGTGTACCCCTATGCTGAAGACACCTAGAGACATATGTCCACATGTAGGCATCTGTCACCATTGGGGACATCCTAGGGTACATGAGGCATTACATGACGCATCTGCACAGGGCGTATCATATACATGGTGTGTACAGGAAAACCATATCATTCAGCAACATCAGCTAGAAATGGCAGCAACACCCTGTGGAACATCAGGAAATAATACTACACGCTCATCCTTTGTCAGCTGAATCAAGCTACTGCATTTAGGAAAGTAACTCATTTGTTGAAACGCAGAGCAACCTGAGATGTCCTAGAGTACTCAGGACATCCATATGGAGACACTATGCCATTCTGCCAGATACTAAATTCCAAGAAATCTCAAATGACATGCGATGCTCCTGTTTGGGCAACTGAGTTAAGCCCTATGTCTCTGAATTTGATTTCTACCCTAAATGTCAGTTTTATCTACATTAGCACTCTGATAATGTTCACAAATGTATCAGCATGCTTTAAGCTAATATTTAGACCCTAGTTAATTAAAAACAGCTTTTTAATCAAGAACTTTCCTCATTTCCTCTTTATGAATGTTAATATGATTTTGTAAATCATTCATTTTTATCAGTGTCATGCCAATGCTGAGGCTTTTAAAAAAGGCTTGTTGCCAAAATAGTTTAGGCATATGGAGTAGTGTACCCCGTGATAAGATTCACATAGAAAGCTATTCTGTTATGAATTATTTTTTGCAAGGATTTTAAGCCTGCAGGCTGCACTTACAGATAAAACAGAATCTTGGAATTGAGTAGCATCTAATCTGAAGTATCCTTTTATTCTGTCCTAATAGCATTGTTTTAAAAGATTTCTCATTTTTATGGGATCTTTGTGAACAAATGCTCATAAATGCTTAAGCTTTTTTTTTTTTTTTTCCTTAAATTACACAACAACCAAAAAAATAATGTTTAATTCAAATTATATTTCCTCATGGAAAACTGTCTGCAAAATTTTGTTCATCTGAGTAACAGTCTGAACAAGAGAACAGCTTTGATAAAGTTCTCATTCATTCCACTTTTTACTAATTTGCATTGCCAAGTTTTCTTCTTTAGAAACAGAAAGTATAGTACATTTTTCCCCAGAAGGGAATACAATGACAGGTGGTATCCATCAAGGTTTTGCTGGCTATCTGTACAAAGCCCAAATTTCACAATATGCTCTACTTGTGGTTATTGAACTTCTGACAGTTTTAATTGTGGAACGTAACTGGATGATCTAAGTCTGAACAGGTTGTACAACACTTGCTAGATAATATATTATTCAAATGATGTGCTTTCTAAGCAGTCTTAAAACCTGTCAGTGGACTAGACTGGGTATCAGAGGAATTAAACAACATGTGTTGCTTAGTTCTCTCCAGTGCTAAAGCGTCCTACTTAGCTTATGTGGCCTTACTGCTTTGCAAGTGAATTTACTTAGAGCTAGTTTGAATATACATACACAGCACCACATTTTGTAGCAACACCTAACTTAGAGTAAATAACTCTTAATTTTCCTCCTTCCAGATAATACAAAAACTAATCTAGCAAGCAATGCAAGCAGGACATTTTGTTATTCTAGGTCTTTCTAGATCAAATTATTTTTAAGATCTGATTTTCCAAAATAATGTTAGAAGACATTTCAGAACTTGAAAAGTCTTTCATCTATCAAACTATCATGTGGTATGCCAGTAAATATGTCCTATTAATCTCAAAAGATTAAAAGTATTTTAGTAAACTGGAGTTGAAAAAGAAGATGGGTCAATTAAAGGGAAGGTACTAGTGCAAGAGATAGATAGAACAGAGTCAAAATCCTAAAGCTGGCCTCATGTTTTTAAATTACTGCATTCGTGCTAAAATACAGTGTCTTCTAAGGACAAGACATCTGCTTCACGCTGGGCAAAGAAACCTACTCAGCAAACCATGTCCTTAAGTCAATGGGCTTGAAATCTATGTGAAATTCATTCAATATTTGAGGAATCTTGCAGAAATGGTTATTATGAATGTAAAATATTTTTAAACCTTGTTCATTAAATAATTTCACTAAAACATACCTCAAAGAGAGGGAAAGACAAAAATAATCATTACAATTGCACCTTCTGATTTCCCATGTGTCATTGGACACAGGATGTCAGAATCTTATTTCCATTTCTGCATGAAGTAATTTATTTAGCTGAGATTAGTGTCTGTATTTTAGTCTTTCATAGCTTTCAGTTTGTGAAAGATTTTCAGTCTTACAGAGTGCACTGTGCTTCTGAAGTTGTTACAATGGTCATTCCCCCTCATGTAAGTTTTGTTATTTCTATTTGTCTAGCTTCAGTTCTAGGTGTCGCATCCTCTTAAACATTCTTCCATTGTAATGAAACATCTGGAACCACAAGAAATATTCTCTGTTTGTAGGTATGAGAGACTGTGATCAAATCACTGCTTAAATCCTTTGAGATTAGCTAACAGAAAAGCTTAAGTTACTCCCACAGTGATCATGCTCCCACATCTGTAGTACGCAGTATCTATACGGGTGGGGATTTTTTTCTTCTATGGTGTATATGATTCACAGTTTGTTTAATGTTTTTTTTTGTTTAAGAGACAGTTGCCTCAATTTAAGTATTAAACCTGAGATGCAGGCAAATGAAAATGTAAACTATGGTACGAACTTCAGTTGATCACTACTGTGCCGCCTTGTACTTCAAAATAGGAGCTAAGTAGGAGCATGCATGCATACTAAGCTACCTCACCTATATTCTGGGTTGCTGTAGAGTAAGGGTTTGTGTAAGGCCAGTGACTGTGGAGTAGCTGCTGAACTACAGGTTCCCCACCTAGTAACCTGTTCATCTGCCTGTATGTCACAGGCCATAAGCCTCTACTAAAAGGACCAGGCTTTAATTGAACCCTTCAGAATGGAAATGCTTACCTCGTCCAGGAGCTATTCCATGTCTAGTACACAATCAGTGATAAAAAGAAAATAAAGCTAAAGGAATAAAGGATAAAAAGGAAATTACTGTGCAGCGTCCTCATCCTGCAGCATGCTGCTGCTCTCTGCAGCAAATCTGTGTGACGGTACTTTTTCTCTTCTTGCAGACTGCTGATAATGCAGCAGCAACAAGGAAATGTCAATTAGCACTTCCACTGAGAGCAGAAAATTCCATATAGATGGATCCTCACTGCCTTTGTGAAAGATTATATATACGTATCATTGTTTATATCCAGTTTCTACCAGCATATCTAATCAAAATGATTTTGCAGTAGCAAAATGGAGAGGATTTTTTCTTTCTTCTGAAAAGAAGCAATGCCAGGAAATGATAGGGGGAATAAGGTAAACTATGACAAGACAACAAAGTCTTTACACAGACCTTCCAGAATATGCTGAAGTTCTGATTAAGAGAAACACTTTAAGCTTTACTTCATTCCAGCTTAGAGATAAAGGGGGCTTATCAAGAGCCATGAGTATACCCAGAAGGCTAATACATACCTAAACACTCTGCTGAATAGATTGCCATTAAAACTTTAACTTACGGAGAAACGATAGTTTTATAAAAGGTAGACTTGGAGGGAGGGTTTGGTGTGCTCTCTTTTAGATATTTCTTCCATTTGAATTCCTTCTTCTTTTGTACAGCAGCCAGCAAAAGAGTAATGTTAACTCTTCTCTCCACGTAGCTGTACTGTGGTACAGAGCACTTCCCCGCGTTGAGCTAAGATACTCACACAAGCATCACAGCCACTGTCCTGGAGACCTTTCACACTCCCCCTCCTCCTGCCTTGATTTATCCAAGCAGCTAGGCAATACCACGATGGTCTCAGTGGACACAACACGGGCTAATAAATGTGTAGACATTGCCATCAGTTTAGAAGCGAGTTGCAGAGCAGCCTCAAGGATGTGAGAAAATGTAAGCAATGAAGAAAAATTGGCAAGGTAGGGGTTAAAATAATTCATTAGCAGCAGCACAAGGTAAGAGGGGGAGGTCCATACATTTGAAAAGTGTAGACACCAAATGCTCCAGGTTTGACTGTGGTATGACTACAAATACAGGTGTGAAATTTGAGAAAGGATGAGTTAAAGCATGCATGTAGACATTAATTTTAGCAGTATCTTCAAGATCAGTCTCCTGGGAGAGAAGTGTTGCATGTTTTTCTGTATGGGACATTTATATCAAACCTAGATGACAGCGACAGCAGAATTATTTTTTTGCTGTACCATCCTGGGGAGACTGGAGCCATCTCCTCACAGATACAACTGCAATTTAAAAAAACCTTTTACCTCCTTGTCATTTCAGTTTCTCCCCTTCTTGTAGCCATTCGCCTTCTGTCTTCCTTCCCAGTCATACACTAGAATTGCACCTATCCTCCTTATTTTAAGAAATAAAGATACGCCTTGTATGTAGAGTAGTTCTCTCCAGCATCTCCTCTGACTGTTTTTTGCTCTTTTCTCCTGCCCTTTGCAACTCAGATGTAAACCAGAAGTTTCAGGAAAGCCCCACGTGAACATAACTCTGCTTTTAAAATACTCCGTGCAAGTTTTGCCAGGGACTTTGAAGGGAACAAAATTAAGCCATATCAGCTTTTTAGAACTCCCATCCACAGATGCACCAACCTCTTACAACTACAGAGAAGTTAGCCTTCCGGCTGACTCTGGTAGAGGATGTTTCCTCATACATCAGAAGGGAGGAGAGGTTTTTTTGGATATTACTAAAGGAACCTATTATCAGCAGCGCATGGCAGCTGCCACGGTTCATGTACAAGGGCTGCAAAGTCAAGTCACACAAGCAAACCAAGCAGAGAAACAGGAAATCTCCTTCAGGAGAGTTAAGACAAATCTGCCAGGATGGATATGTAAGGCCAAATCCTCAGTTACTGTAAATCAGCACTGACACTAAACACATTTATGATCCATTCAAAGATCTTCCTCCACCTCTGCAATAAACTTTCCATATTTTCTCCTTAAGATTCTCTGGCTTGGACCTAATTCACTGTAAATGCTTATGACATCAATTTCCCTCTTCCTTTCTCAAAACAGGAGCAAATGGTCTTATAAAATCTACGCAATCTAAATCTTTACTTTATTTTCCTTTTATCACTTTATCACTACTTTCTTCTTCAAATACATTTTGAAGGCTTGATATCACCACAAAGATCAGAAAACATACCACATTGCGCAGGTTACACAGATGACGGCTGGAATTATTTCTCTTCCCCCATCCTAATCTTCCTCTGAGATCCCTGAAAAAAAGAAAAAAGCGACGCTTCCAATCTCCAGCCAAAATCTTCCAAACCACTAAGCTATGTCAGTTCCTCATTACATTGATTCATTTGAATGTTTAATTTCCATCCTACTCAAAGGGCTAATGCCAATGGTCACTTCTGTATGTCTCAAGAGTGTCTGGCAGAACAAGGTACTTCCTTTGCGTAAATATTTGCAGTTGCCACCATCACCCTGCAACCCAATCAAATAGAAAAATTGTTCAATCGGAGATGAGCCAGAGAAGCAATCCTGCTCTGCCATAGGCCCATGTGCTGTGATTCCACTTGACACCCACAGGCTTTACCAGGCATTTCCAGAAATGCTTTAAGAAAAGAAACAGAAAAAAGAGGCAAAAAGCCCTCCCTGCTTATTTTATCTTCCCATAATAACTTTTGAGGGACCCTTTCCTAACGTACTGGGTTCCTCAGACTATCAGGATACTGAAATGGAAATCCACAGACCAAAGGAAACTCAGTCCAAATACCTCAACAAAAACAATTATTTGAGATTCTGCTGGCATGTGCAAATTATAGAATAAGAGCTGGATATTTGGCACTCTTCTGCTGACTGTAATTTGCTGCATTTGACTAGTCTGCTGTTTGCTTCACCACAACCCATGGGATGCCTCTGGCTAAAACATTGCTTGTAACCTGGATTTCTATTTTATTAACCTTCTCCTTTATCTAATGACAGTCTGTCATGTTCTGGGATGCCAGAACAATGTTTGCCTGATAAGATGTCTCCTGGGAAAACAGGCAGTTATAAGGGATGAAAGCGTACAAAAATGGCCAGCTTCAACGAAAAACTGCTGCTCTGTGAAACTGCCTTAATTAATATGTGCTCTACCCTCAGTGCATCTGTACTTCCACAGATGTCATTATTTTCAGTTTATTAAGGGTACTTGCAAGGAGAGAAGAGTTTTTCCGTAAACCTGACCTCTTCTATATCTTCCGGATTGGTGGTAAGAAAAATAAAGTGTTCTTGGAGGAGGACGAAAACTAGGCCAAGAGAAACTTTATTATAAAACTACGTCTCTGAGATACATGTTTTCATTTGGACATATTATACTGTAATATTCTAGTACCAGAACCCAGCTATGAGCAATCTGTCTTCATTGTGCATATTTAATATGCATGGAGAGAGCAATAGCTTTAATATCAATTCTCCCTTCAGCGTGATTTTTTTCCTTCAATTTCCTCATTTCATTTCCCACCTTTCAACTCTTACAGCTCTTTGTAGCATGTGGCATGTTCTTTTCCTGTCCTCTCAGCCACCACTGGGCTGCTTCTTCCTGACAAACAGAATTTCCTGACCAATAAATAAGCTTTCTGAGGACAGCAGTTTGAAAAACAGGTGTGAAATTCAGTGAAAATGTCATCTACTTCAATTTTTATATGCTCCGTTTCAGGGACTAGGCCAAATTTTGATCCCCAATTGGCACATAAATCTGTACCTCATACTTTTTGTGGAGTCTGAGTGAGTGAGAGATTAACACAGACCATTCACTGTCCTGGGAGAATGTCCTTAGGAAACCAAAGGACATTTTATTTAGTGAATATATGACCATCATCATTGTAATAGGCAGAGTTTCCTATCGATTAAAGTATGAAAATGTCTAATGTTCTTCTTGTCTCCTTGTCATTCTGTAGATTCCCAGGAGTTCACAGCAATGAACTATTTTAATTTCATGTTTTCTAAGCTATGTCATGTCACAATTCACATGAACCTTTTCTGCTTTTTTGATATGTCTTTTGACTAGGAATCTCAGATGAAAATTTATCCTCTTAGTAGAATATGCAATCACAGCTTCTGGCTCCAAAGCTTTAACTTCAGATATTGAATATTTTTTTGATCATTGCCACAAACAGCCCTCTGTAGTAGCCCAGATCATGTATTATACTCCCATTGTTGGAAGGAATGGTGCTTTTAATGAAAATCCACAACCATTGGACATGGGCAGATAATTGCATAAAATGAATGCTGTGTAGGACTAGTGAGTGCTGTGCAAAAGATATCCTTTAGCAGATACAGGCCATAACATGCCCCTTGTCATCCGTCATGCCACGTTAAGTGGACTGATTGTGTGATTTGTGAAACCGCATCAAAAAGCTAAGCATACTGTTTCCGATTAGAAGTTTCCATAACAGTTCATAAGAAATACTGAAGGTAACAAAAGAGTCTGAGCACTAGTGGGATCTGCCAGGATGCACATATCAAGAGCACACATACCAGTTAAGAGAACACTAAATTTTTTTTCCGTCTAACTTCTACAACATTTCTGTTATCTCTGGGATAAGCTTATTTGTTGTTGGCATGAGTTTGTGGTGTTAGGGTTACTTTAATGAAACAAAATATTAACCCAACAACAGATTTTGAAATAATATAAACTATTGAATTTCATATCAGCTTCTTTCTCCTTTTTCTACACACCAGTCTATTCAGGCTATGTTCAGTATGATCAGCATGTCCTCATTGCAAGGTCTTTATTTATATATGTCCCCAATGCTCAGTAGAATATGTACGTATACATTTGACATCTCTAATTAAGCGTAGCCAGATAACAGCACAATGCCATATCAGTCAGAAATCTTCCAGGTAGATGGACCAAGTGGTGTTAGCTCTAGCCCGAGAGTACTGCTCCCTTGGAGGCGCATTGATTAGATTTTTCAGCTCATTACTTAAAATCAAGAGAAATATAATGTTCAAGTAACCTGTTTGCAGCTTAATTTCTCAACATAATTAATTGTTCTTCCCCAAGAAGGGTAGGACCTCCTTGCTACATGTTCTTTTCATTGCTATTAAACTATTTATTGAGGTAGCTTGCAAGGGAAGCTCAGCTAATTGTAAACAGCTGAATACTAATGTGACTTTGATAGAAGTAAGGCTTAGTGACAGAGTGCTGGCATTTTTTAACTGGGACTAAATTCTATCATCCTTGTTTTAATTTAGAGGATAAATTAAATGTCAATCTGAATGCCCGCATCTGTTACGACAGCCTATATTCAATAAAGGTAGCTAAGAAAAGCAGTCAGAAAATAACATTATGCTTCTCCAGGCTTGCCTTTGGAATTACTGTCTCTGTAATTATTTAGAAATGTTTGGTATGGTTAAGATAGATACAGAACTTAGTCTCATACCATCTGGTGAGGCATCCCTGCCTACCCATGGCCTCGTGATACAGGAGCTGCTTATATTTTCTTGAGAGATGGAAATTGGCTATGGTCTGGGGAAAAAACAATTTCCATTGCCTGAGAAAACTGCCAGGTGAAGGAGGGAGATCTGATCACAGGAGACCTGTCACCAGTGTGTCTGGGTGTCTACCTGCCACTACGTGTCTGGATGTCTACCTGCCACTGAGCAGAGCCCAACAGTAAACTATTTACCTAAGCTATTCTCATTTCAATTTTCAAATCCTGCTAAGTGTGAAATAGAGTTAGGTTTGCAACAAAGGAGGTGTCAGACTGCTAATGCTCATACTTAGATGTACACGAGAATGCAAATACATCTCCAATAGACAAGTTCCGATATGCTGTCCCAGGCAGCTTGGGCACCAGTTATCCATAAAAAAATCAAATTTACCTTTCAGCACTCTTAGCTGCCAGTGCAAATAGACTGAAAAACACAGTGACAGTCTCTAGACCTTGCACAGAACTTTTCCCTGTAGTATCCTCATAGCTAGATAAAAGAGGAAAACACTGTGTAGGCAGGAAACTAAGTGTTGTTACTGGACAGTTCCAACATATTTTTATGTTTCAACTTTGAATGTAAATATCTTAATATCGCTCCTAAACAGAAACCATGTCTCTTTAATCAGCAGGCAAATATCAGGACATTTTCCAATTATTTTTTTTTTTTAAATAACAAAGAGAAAGCAAAATAAAAAATAAAAATAAATTAAAATTAGAAAAAAATAATAAAAAGTGAAATTAAAAAAAGGAAAAGGAAAAGGAAAAGAAAAAGAAAGAAAAAAGAAAAAGAAAAAAGAAAAAAAGAAAAAGAAAAAGAAAAAGAAAAAGAAAAAGAAAAAGAAAAAGAAAAAGAAAGAAAGAAAGAGAGAAAAAGGAAACTATACTGTATTTCCAGAAAAGAAATCATAAAAACGGAAGTTGGGAAGAAACATCCATGAACTTGGAAGGAACAGTGACGAAACAACATACTCTAATCATAGAATTAATCATAGAATCATAGAATGGTTTGGGCTGGAAGGGACCTCAAAGATCATCTAGTTCTAACCCCCCTGCCATGGGTTGACCCTCCACTAGACCAGGGTGCCCAAAGCCCCATCCAACCTGGCCTTGAACACTGCCAGGGAGGGGGCATCCACAGCTTCTCTGGGCAACCTGTGCCAGGGCCTCACCACTCTAACAGTAAAGAATTTCTTTCTAAAACATCTAAAATCAAACCTGGAGCAATGCTAATTCAGATAAGAAATGGAAGGAATGGATAGAAAGTCTTTTACTCTTCATCACACAAAAATTTCAGTCAGTCTAGATTGGATAGGATTGCAGAGAGCCAAGGGCATGCACCTTCATTAAAAAAGACAGCCTTAGTATAAATCTGTACATTTGTTAATAAGGCCTCAAGATAGCTGAACATGAGCAGACACTTAACATTGCTGAACAGGGACAGACCCAAGCACGTTCTTATAATTAAGCGTGTGCTTGCAGCATTTCATTCTGTTGGGACATCCTCACAGTCTTCATTATAAATTTGTGTTTCAGAGATGAAGCTAAAAACACTGAGGTCTAAGGGAAAAGTTTTGTAAGTGTTTGCATAGGCAAAGAGGGAACAAAAACATTAATGTGCACCAGATTTTATTTCTGGCTGCTCTGCCCCCAGGTTTGGTCATCTGTTTGGAGAGTAATTAGCTACTGTGTCTCCCAGGCTGCCCCAGCCTCAGCCCAATGATTTCTTACTTATTTCTGTTCTAAGATTTAAGAGCAAAAGTGACAGCAAAAGACCTTTTCTTCACAGCTCTGTGACAACTTATGAAATAAGAAAAAGAGATGCTTTTGCTATGACTGTAAGAATATAAAGTACATTTTTTTCTTTGATGTTCATTTCCATAACTAAGATCTCAAGAATCAGAACTGGCTGACAGGGACTTTTTTTTACAAATGTGAGGACAGAGGATCCATTCTGGCCATAGGGACATTCAGCAACATTCTTTGAAGGAGAGAAGAGTTGCCACAAAGGTGGGTTCAAAAACAAGTAAATTATTAAAATTCTTGATCATCAGGTATTTATCAGATCATCGTATCACTATTACTTGTAGATCAAAAAGAGAGGGAAGTCTCTGAGGGACTATTTGTGTTATGCATCTGGCCACTTACCTCTACCATGTCATTAGTAAGGTCCTGGTAAGCTCCCATTCCTGCCTTCAGATTTAGCCTTCAGCATCTTGTAGTCATTTGTGCTGTTCATGCATCATCCAAGACGGCGTCCATCAAATGCGTGCGTACTGCAGACCCAATGAACCGTGCCGATGCTCCTCACAGCCACATTAGGGTGATGGTCCCCTGCCTATGTGGAGAAGTGTGGAGAGGCATTTTCCTTAGCACTTTTTTCACAAGTGTAAAGTAGCCCTGCAGTCCCTGGATTCCAGCAAAACCAAGGAAAACTTACTTCTTCCAATGCCCAAAAACTATTGAAATCCAGCTGCACAAAAAGTGCTTTACAGGTCTTCGAGCACCAAGACTAACTTCTTGGAAGAAATTTAGTTCACAGTGTAAAATGACATCTCTCTCCATTACGAAATATATTTTTTTAAACAATTAGATATATCTGGGTCTAAATAATAACAGTAGCATTATTGCTTCAAAATGAAAGCACAAGAAAATTGCACAAGTATTTTCTGTTCACCTATGCAAATGTAGAAGAAGGGTTTAAATTCACACAGATTTCCTTGTGTGCCTAATCTATGACAGATGGGTATTGTCTTATTAAATTGTATATTTGTGTGTGTATCTGTAGACATATAAAATAAATGCATTTTAATTTAAAAAAACCCTTCCATAATTAGAAGTACTCAAGGGGAAGTGATGTTTCTGTGATAAACTACAGACTGACCCAACAAGACTTGCTGTGTCCATGTTGTTGCTCTGTTACTGTGAACTACTTGATTTGTACGTGTGAAAAAGCCATTTCTCCGAGGCAGCCTAGTCTTTCTACTTCAAAGGTATTATTCATCTAAATCCTCATATATAGATTTTGAAGTATTCCAGGCCATGAGTATCTTTAAACAAGTAATATTACTTGCACACAGATGAACTGAAAGGCAATGCCACTTTTCTTGTAGGTGGTACATTTGACAGTGACTGTGCCTGAAGATTCAAAGGGCAGTTCAGCAACTGGATTATTATGAAAAATAATAGAACTGGCTTCCAGAGCACTCTCAGCTGTGATTTGAGTTCAGCCAAGTGACCAGAAGGAGTTAGATGACAGTTTAATTTCAGGAGAACAGACGTTCACAGCACAAAACCATTACCAAAACTTACAGCAATGAGATTCATCTGAAAAGGGTGAAGGACTTAATGGATTTGGAACCTGTACTACCTCTAGGTCAAGCCAAAAGTGCCCTGAGGAGAAGCTTGAGCTGTCATGGGGGATAGGAGACTTTGATCTCCAGGGCTGTATCAATCTTCAATCAGCACTGAATTAACAAGAACAATTCAGAAGCAAAGTGAAGGCTTTTGGGCTCTTATCGCAGCCAGTCCTCTGTGACCTTCACAAATAAATCTAGGCTGGGGAAAAAAAAAAAAAAAAAAAAAAGTTGTGTAACAAATGCTGCACAAGGAAAAGTGATGCAATAGCTAAATTTTAGAGAACAGCACAGATCTCTAGATCCTGATGAAAGGGAATCATATCAAAAATAACCAGGGGACAACCGATGGAGGAGATAGGCAGCTGATGACCTCAGCAGCTCTTGACAGTAAATGTCATTATTTGCTAATGAAACAATAAAATAAAAATCAAATGTCCCTGCTAAGTTTCTTTGGAGTACTTTTCCTTGCCTGTTCTCAATCAGCGCTGTGGTCAGTACAGCAGCGGGGTAACTGACAGCCAGCACAATCCCTGCAGCAGAGAAGGGGTGAGCAGGAAAGATCTCAAACCTGACGCTGGATGCTACCCCTTGCAAAGGAAGGAGCTTTTTCATTATTTTGGAAGGAGGTTGTGCCTGCCGTTCAGAAGGAGTGCGGGTGTCTGGTTTAAGCACACAGCACTTTGCCTGGTTTTCATTTCTGCTGTAGAAATATAGTTCATGAATAGGCTGGAAATTGTTCCTACATTTGTCTGTGACACAGACAAATAATCACCATGGACAAAACCCCTTTAGCCTGAATGTTTCCATTCAAGCTCTTCTACATAAATAATATAAACCTGGAAGATGTTTACAAATTTCTTTTTTTTTTTTTTTTTTTTTCCCCACCATCTATAGAAAGGGCTATTCTGGTACATGAGAGTGTCCATCCTGCATACTCTAAGGCTATATTAAAAGCTGTTGGTTACCATAATTTTGTCCTTTCTTGAAGCAAACTCTAAATCAAGCTCTGTTGCAGCCATCCTCAGCACCTGCAATTGCCTCACAGTTTCCTTCCTTTACAGTCAACTTCCCATGTTGCAGGTCCCAGTATCAAATGCTTTGATCCACCCCAGCGGGCATGCAGCCACGTGGGAAAACAGGAATACAGAGCCGCTCACTCATCTCTGCTGTGTCTAGGCTGGTCAGCAATATGTTCTGTAGTTCGCAGGGAGATTTTCCCTGCAGATTTTCAATAGTGGTGGGAAGTAATCAGAAATATGCATCTTCCCTTCAGATGCACCTGATCACATAGGAATCCCCTGAACGAGAGCAGGAGCAGGATGAATCCCCTATGACAAGTTAGCTGTACATGCTCATCCTTTGACTTCTGGAGCTCTGGGAAGTGTTGGTCTTCCTCTGAAAAGCAATGATCCCATTGGATTCAGGCACACCCGCAGTGCCGTATGCAGCGTAGCCATGACATAGCGTTGGGTCCTAGGGACGCGGGGCTCTGCTGCGCTTCATGGCCCTGCCTTTTGTAAACTGAACTGATGGAGGAAAAGCTCTCTTTTCCTTTCCCTGAAGGATGGTTACCGCCAAAGTAGATGCCTCTGGATCTTCCGAAAATGGAGAGGGAGCCACTGTGTTTGAGTAGTGAAGTGCTCTGTTGTGCTTTTCCTGCTCCACAGAGGTTTGTGCTCCTGCAAAACACTATGGACACAGACTTTAAAAAGAAAAAAAAAAAAAGGATTATAAAGGATAATAGAGACCTTGGTAGCTGCTACCTTGTGTCAGGGCTGAAGAGACCTTAATCAACCCCTGAACATGAAGTACCAATGTAAATCAGTCCTGCACTGAACATGACCATCTACCTGGTGAAAATTACACTTGAAATAAAACTGAGTCTCCTTGACTGCAAATTGTTTTAAAAAGTTCTGTTAAATGTTTTAGTGATGTTAATAAATGATGCTTAAGGCACTTTGGAGAGAATAACAATCCGTGCTGTTATACTAATAATGCATATTTTTAATCTCTGCTACAACAGCACATGAGAAAGCAAAGACAATTTTCTCATTTGCTTAGGGCTTCAGCTAGCTTTGTAATACTGTTTGATAAAATGTCGAACGCTGAAGAGTCTAATTATTGTTATCCTCAAACAGTTGCACACCATGAGTTAGGATCCCTGATAAATGATGAGATTATAGCAATAACAATCAAAGTAAAACTTGTTTTCATTCACTTTCAGGTTTTTAGCATTTATAGGTCGGGGTTTTTTTGTTTTCTATATAACCATGAAAACTAAACCATTCTAGTCGTCACTGGATTCCAGTAATTGGAGCTATAACAAAACCAGACAACATTTTGAAACTCATGATGGCATTATCATGCTCTATTCCTATATGCATTGATTCAAGAGTCAGGACTATTTGAATGAATAAAATTACTGGTGTATTAACCTAGTCACAGAAGAAGGACCAGTTTGTTTGCACAATTGTAGATTTAGATAAGGACATTTAAAATAAATCAAGTAAATCAATTAAATGTATGAATAAGAACACATGCAAGGTGGTAAGCCAAGCAGAAATAACAAATTAAGATAGGAAAGTGAAAAATCATTTCATTCAATTTGGTATTGCAGATAAGGCAATACCAATCCAGTATGGTCAATGCTGTACTTGTTGGCCTGTCAGGATCAGAACACCACAACACCTGCAGTACTGCATCCAGCTCTGGGGGCCCCAGTACAGGAGAGACATTGAGCTGTTGGAGCGAGTCCAGAGGAGGCCACGAAGCTGATCAGAGGGCTGGAGCACCTCTCCTATGAGGACAGGCTGAGAGATTTGGGGTTGTTCAGCCTGGAGAAGAGAAGGCTCCGGGGAGACCTTATAGCACCTTCCAGTACCTAAAGGGGCCTACAGGAAAGATGGTGAGGGACTGTTTGTCAGGGAGTGTAGTGACAGGACAAGGGGGAATGGGTTTAAGCTGAAGGAGGGTAGATTTAGATTAGATATTAGAAAGGAATTCTTTACTGTGAGGGTGGAGAAGCTCTGGAACAGGTTGCCCAGAGACGCTGTGGATGCCCCCTCCCTGGAAGTGTTCAAGGCCAGGTTGGTTGGGGCTTTGGGCAACCTGGTCTAGTGGAGAGTGTCCCTGCCCATGGCAGAGGGGTTGGAACTAGATGATCTTTGAGGTCCCTTCCAACCCAAACCATTCTATGATTCTATGAACACCTTTCTGAATCACTCCCTGAGTCAGTATAATCTACTGCACTGTGACATTCATTGCAATTGTGTCACTAGAAGAACAAAGAGTTTGCATGGTACTTCTATCTCAAAATCTTCCTGTGTGAGTCTCCAAAAGGTTGATCATAATAGCTAGTTACCCACTTGCAGTCAGCCACCAGGGCTCAGTTGTTTTTCATCAGTGGGTCCTTTTCCTGCCAAGGAAGCTTGTTGTAAGCACCTGCATGCAGAAGAACTTCAAGTTCGCAGTTATCAACTATATGGACCTTTTTATTGTGAAGGGTTAAAACTGGGCCTTTATCTCTACCACTACAGATGTTTTGCACCACTGGGCATTGAAGAAATGTAGACCAGCCATTAAAGCATAACATTATCACCTTCCATGGTAGACACAAAATATTTACAGCTGCTTGACTGTACTTGTCAGGATCTGTGATACAGGCAACAGTGCAGAAAAATCAATTAATCTTATCAAGCTTCTTTAAATGGTAGTTTTTAACTGCAAGATTCCTCTCTATGTGCAGGTTGGAGGTGGATCAGATCAATCCACTGCCAGTGATCTCAGCTGAATCAGGGTGGGTTGCCAAACCAGAACAGAGTAGAAACTGATCTTCCAGAACCATAAGAATTTCAATGCCATCAGAAAGTTTCCAGTCATGAATCAAGCCAATCTCTTGAACATGACTTTGAACTCAGGACCTTGAGAATGTTGAAACAGATCCAGAAAGAACATTTCACACCGTTTTGATCTTGGGTTTTAAGGGGGGGTAACACAAAGAAGACAAATTAGTTCTGTTCCCAAGGAGGAAATTCAACCTTTAGAAAATATTGAAGACTTATAAAATTAACTTTTCTGGATTTATGGCTTGATTTTATTTTTCTTTGTGTTTGGTTTTTGGTTGAGGTTAGGTTTGGTTGGTCATTTTTTTGGTTTTTTTTCCAGTGGGAAATTTATCATAGAATCATAGAATGGTTTGGGCTGGAAGGGACCTTTAAAGGTCATCTAGTTCCAACCCCCCTGCCATGGGCAGGGACACCCTCCACTACACCAGGTTGCCCAAAGCCCCATCCAACCTGGCCTTGAACATTTCCAGGGAGGGGACATCCACAGCTTCTCTGGGCAACCTGTGCCAGTGCCTCACCACCCTCACAGGGAAGAATTTTTTCCTAATATCTAATCTAAATCTGCCCTCTCTTAGTTTAAAATCATTACTCCTTGTCCTATCCCACAATGTCCTTTTAACAGTCCCTCTTTCCACAGTCCCAGCTTTCTTGTAGGCCCCTTCAGGTACTGGAAGGCTGCTATAAAATAAAATTTGTCAAAACAAAGAACTAGAACAGGTTTGATGCTTGATGAAATGACATTTTTTTAAAAAAAGAAAACATTTTATCCAAAATTCCCTATCCTTTTTTTAGCTTACCTCTACCTTAACATCAAAGAAGAAGTGGGAGATTCTCAGCTTTTCTTAGAAACAGTTCTTTCACCCATCTGAATGATATCTAAAGTTGAATCACAGTTGTTACTAGATAATGCACGCTGTGACCCAAGGATCAATGCCACAGCTTTGTATTGATGCAATAGAAATGCTGCAGATTTATTTGGAAGTATTCTCTGTCCTCTTGCTCTCGTAAGGGCATTCTGTTCCTTATATTTTTGCAATATCTCTGTGCTGCTATGCTCTGACCACACAACATGTCCATCTTATCCTGCTCAGCTGCATTATGTCGGGACACTATTAAATATTTACCTTCCGCAGCATAATGCAGCACTTAAATGCTAAACTTGCCATTTCTGCCAGACAAACATAAACTATAGCAGGGCTTATAAAGTTATAAGTTCCAGATGGTGATGAATAAGTAATGTTGCACCCTGGGCCTAATTGCTCTAAGTTTCTAGATACCTGCAAACCATCAATTATACATTACAAGTGCTGCTCCTTAATTGTTTCTTGCTGGCATTTCAAAAGAAAATGTAGCACAACAACGGCACTGTACTTGCAGGGAATTTCTCTTTGAAAATTCTTTCTTTACCGTTACTAGATTTTTAAACTGTTCTTTGGCTCTGAATGAAGTTTACAAAGCTGGCATTGAAAAAGTTCCCTGAAGAGAAAAAATGAGAGTTCTCACTGCCTGTTTTATGATAAAAATGGGAATTTACTTGCTGCATGACAGTCATTATGCCTAATATATAATCCAATAAGAGGCTGGGCACTGTGCTTCCCTTATTAGTGATTTTAAGAGGCTGATCCAATTAGCTTGAAATGTTACCATAATTCAGTCTCCACTAACAGCAGAAAAAAATGACTGCTGAGTATTTCATAGTTCACTGTAACCTTCCAGCCCTAGAGAAAGCACGTTGCCAGCCTGGTTGTAAGCTCATCAGGAGTTAGCTGCCCTTGTCTTTCACAGATCATCAGAGCTGTCTTGCCTGGTGAGCTCAGTTGCATTTCTGCACCTCTTGGCCCAGCCCTCTCCCATTGCAAACGCACCTCTCCAAAGAGCTGGTGGTGCTTGCAGAAGACCTCCAGTGAGGAGCGCACACAGTCTGCACGTCAGACTGACCTCCGACATCCTACCTACCCCACCATGCCTCGCTGCATGTAGGATTGGCTTCCCTTTGTGTTGGTCTAGGACACCAACACACTCCTGAAAGGTGCAGATTACACTCAGGCACCCAACGCCGTGCCTATACCCAGTTGAAGGCTACATTTATTCTAGTAAGTTGGACAGTGCCAAGGACATTGGTTGAGGCCCCACAATTTCAGCCTGTCTACTAATAAATTGTAAGGATGGTCCTGGCCTGACTTTGCCTCCCCTCAACGAGCACTGTCCCAAACAAACCCTAGGCATGGCTGGGAGTTAGTATGAGCAAGGAACTGCTCCCAACAATAAGTTTGTACATGGCCATCCTGCCTTGGAGACTGAGAAGTTTAATAGCTCAGAGAAGGGCTGTTTCATGCCAGCTGGCCTTAGGGCCACAGAATAACGTGGGCACTGCTCCATGTGCAAACAGAGATGAGGCTTATGGATACGCACATGCATTGCAGTCTGTAGTGAGGAAGGGAGCCATGCACTGCCCTGCTTTAGAGTTCACCTGATGCCTGCACCAATCTACGTGGGGAAAAGGCAAGTTTGGATTTAGGCAGGTCTCATACCACCTCCTCAGCAGACACAGACTTTCTGTGGAATCTGAGTCAGTGAAGTACCCTCAATTCGGGTATTAACATATTATGCAGTCAGAGTTTAAACTGCAGCAAAGATTGGAAAGCGACAAAACAAAAATGTAGTCCGATGCACGTAAAAGCTCCTGTCTGCCAAGAAAATAAATTCCACAGAGTTGTTGAAACAGAGCATAGAACCAGAACAAGATATTTCACCTCCTGCTACCTTTGTCTTGCAAGATTTCATGAGAGGAAAAATAAACACAATTTAAAAAATCCCTCTGCCAGAATAAAATGCTATAGTGTTTAAGATAATACAGCTGAAAGATATCTGCAGCCTAGACCTGGTGACTGATTGTATGGGTCAATTCAGAGAAAGACTGATTTCTTCTCAGGGATTTCATTGACAAATTGGACCAAGGAAAATACACCCACAGCATTGTCCATGTCTTGGTCCTCACATCAACATACTTGTCACTGTCACAGCTCTTGGATTCCACATACTAACTAGGGAGCAGGTATTTATTTCATTGATGTTTTCTGTTGTTTGCTGTGCTAGTGAACATCTGCAGTATAAAGGTTTCGGTTTCTGGCTGAAGGCAGGCAAATCATTCCCATCAGAATATTAGACTTCCTGAATGCCCACTTATTTTAAAGCTGAATTCCAATGTTACGACTGGCATCCTGCTTGCAGATAGTTTGGTAGTGCTTCAAACCAGCACAGGAGCAGAAGAGAAACATTTCCAGGTATTTGTGCAATTAGCTGCACCTCCTTTAGTGTCTTCCCAGTTAATTTTGGCAGGAGGAACTGTACATTCTTGAGGAAGAAACCTTAATTATTACTTAAGTGTTCCCCTATAAATATATAGCATCTGCCCTACATATGTAGGCAGATGCCAAATATTTTTCTGTGATGCTGAGTTTTTTATTGGGATTTTGGATTTTACTGTGAGTGAACTCCTCTCCTCTCCTCTCCTCTCACTCTCCTCTCACTCTCCTCCTCTCTCTCTCCTCCTCTCTCCTCTCCTTCCTCTCCTCTCCTCTCTCTCCTCTCCTCTCCTCTCCTCTCCTCTCCTCTCCTCTCTCTCTCCTCTCCTCTCCTCTCCTCTCTCCCAACAGAAAGCATGCAGTACTCTGCTGATTACTGTATACCCATGTGAGCTATAAAACTGTTTTTCCAAAAGTCCTGCCTATAGGGCAGATAAAACCAGGCACTGTGATTCACTTAATGTAAATTTAGACAAGTATATACACAGCTACCTCCAGACTTTTCTCTTCACCAAAATTTTCCCAAATAGACAATCTTAAAGCATGATTCCTTCAAGCTAGTCTCTCTACTTCAGGATGTCTGCTGCTTGAAAATATGTGGACATCTAAGTGGCTGTTATTTAATTAGTTGAATTTAGCTCCATGTGTCTCTTATCTGTCTTTCTAGTTGACTAGAATAATTTTTATGTGTAGTCTCTGTTTGGCTGCACAGACATTCATCAGCTAGCACAGTTGCCCTCAGTGTCGTGCGCAGCAGACTCAAGACTTCAACTATTCCTTATTTTATGTATTTCCTCCCATCCACCTGCTTGGGTTGCTTCTGAATAGGCTGTTCTTCCCTCTGTGAGTATAAGTGTGTGCTTTGGCCTTTTTAATCACTTTCACAAGTGTATGGATTGAACAATGACTTGACCCTCTAGTTCTAACCCACTGCCCCATTGCTAATGGTCAACGTAGGCTGTTCTGGTGAAATTTTGTCTCTTGTCCATGCAGAAGATACACTGGGCTTCCTCCACCTCTGTTGGCACATGGATCCCAGCCAGTGACTTTGCCCTCTGTCCAACCATCATGAATCCAGCTTCATATATATTTTATTTCAGTCTCTCTTGTCACTTTACAACCTGTTGATTAAAGTGCTACAGAGCCCAGGCGCCCTGTTTATCAACCAAATATTAAAAACAAAACAAAAAAATTGCAGTGAGAAAAATTAACATTTGATTTGGAAAAGATGGCTCCATACATATGCAGATATCTATATTTTTGTAGTAGAAAGGGGGATGTAGAAGAAGAGAATTGTTGGGGCTAAAGGAAAATTTTCTCTGCCATTTTAAGTTGCCAGAGATAGAAATCCATAGACCCCAACTGTGCTCAGATGCACTATTTTCTATAATCATAGACTTTAGAGATGGAAGGGATATGTTAGGTTTATCTAATCCATCTCCCTGTCATATAACTGCATTGTTCTTTACTGTACATTCTCCACTGCCTTTTCTGATTTAGCTTATAAAACTTGTACAGCTTAAAATAGCAGGTTAGAGACAAGAAGGGAATAGTTAACTTAGACTTATTTTGTCCCTGTGCTAAAATACAGTACTAGTGCTTTTGTTCTGTAAGACTGTGACCTCTGTGTATTCTTGTCAGCTCCTTTGTGACATTGTATTTACTTTACAACAGTGAAAATATAAAAAGTTTAAGCTTATTTCTGTTTGAGAATTAAGTAGTTTGTCCCAGGTTGTTCCATTCATTTTAAAGAATACATATTTCTGTCTGATTATATATTGCTAAGTTACTATGAGTATAAAACAGCAATGCAAAAGGATAATCCCATGGAAGAAGAAGCAAGGCTCAGAAAAAGTCTGTTCCTAGCCAGCTAATATTATAAAAAATATTCATATTCTGCACACAACACACAGCTGTTAGGGGCTTAGGATCTGGGAGGTGGGAGAATTTAGGAACATAGCTTGAAATGATAAAAGGCAGCTGCAGAAAGACTTAGGAAACTGATCCATGTAATAATGAGTGGAGCAGTTTGAGGACACTAGAGAATTGCACATTAAATAATATACCATTTGTCATGTAAAATACCTTGGGCTTGATACTGATCTCACCCGCTCAGATGTTACAGTACTGCTTTTTCACTGACTCAGAGGAAGATGACCCTGATTTATACCATTACAGCTCCGAGCAAAGTTTGTCCCTTGCACTGGAACAGAAGCAGGTTATTAATGAATTCTGTTACAAATTTAACCTCGTAGCCTCCAAAGATACTGCATTTCATATGGTTTAGGGGGTTATGAGAGACAGTGGGATTAGGAAAAAAAAATCCTCAGGAAAACAAATTCATTCATTCTGACTTCTAACTGGCTCCTGGGTCTTCCCATTACCTGGCATTATTTCAATGTCAAGGATGCTTTCACTTCTGATGCTTGCTGGCACGCTCTCGTTTTCTTCAAGAATAATTTTTTTCTTGTATCACATATTCACATTTTCCAGGTGCTTGACTTTCAGCTCAGGCATTCTGAGAGTTGTTGTTTCCAAGTTTGTTGTCAAACCCTCTTTCCTTTTCCCATCAGGGAATCTCTGATACCTCTTTTCAAGAAAGATAAAGAGAAATCTCAGTAGGCTGCAACATCACGGCAATTGCTACGACTACTGCTCTCACCTTAAGGCATATGGATTGCAAGTTATCCATGCAATCACATGTCAAGGGAGATGCTAGGCATAGCAGATCTGGGGGATGAGGAGATCCACTGAGACTCACCAAAATCCCTTAGGCTTACCCATGATGAGCATCTCCATCCTATTTGATCAGGGACATACTTCACAAATCCATTTCTTAGTGTATTATCACAGTCTTTCTGAGGACAATCTGGTCTACACCACCTTGCTCTCTGCTTTCTCAGATGCAACACTAATGTTTCCCATGAATCCTTGGGACACTAAAATTGAAAATGGGGTGTAATTTTCCCTCCTCTCTGAGAAACCAGAACAGAAAACTTGCAAGGATGCATGCACATTGATCTGTATTAGCTCAAAAAACTGTATGTGGAAATGGCAACAGTCTGCTTTAGGATTGCTTCTTGCCTGCAACTGTGCCATTCTCTTGGTCATTTTCTCTTGTTGGTTGCACAGAGTTCCTAAAAGTAATAATATATTTATGAAGTTCTTCAGAACACTGTTTTAACAAATTGTTCTGTCTCATAAACAGGTCAAAAGTACAGAATCCAAACTCTCGGGCTGGGACCAAACGAAAGAATGACCATTCAGGAAGGTAACCCCTGAGGAGCTCTGAACTAGTAATTCCCACCAAGAAAAGAGAATTCAGAATCAAAAAGAAAATTCAGAATCAAAAGTACCAGTTCAATGCAAATATTAGATCAGTGCTTTATAGGGAAAGCAAGATGTTAGGAAGTGCCTTGAAAGGAACAGGAAAAAAATAGTAAGCATTATTACACAATTCTATAAATCAACAGTACATTCACAGATTGCATATGATATGCTGTCCTGATTCCCCCCATCTCTAAAAGAATAGAGGCGTTAGAGAAGGGTAGCAGAGTAAGTACCAGATTCCATAGAAACAGAGAAAAAGTACATGAGGTTCTTCTTCCTGGAACATAAAGGAATAAGAGGAATATAACAAAGTATGCAACATCCTAGAGATAAGCACCTTTTAAGGTCTTCTAAACTGCTGAAATCTGGAAGCTGAAGAATGTATTTTGATATTCCTTGATCCCTTTTTTTATTAGCAATAACTATTAGAACAATACATAGTTCTGTCATCTATAGGAATTAAGAATCTGTCCTTGAATGTTGCTAAGAACTTTTCACCAGTGATGGAGAGAAATGCCCAGTCCTGCACTAAAGGTCCTTTTTGATCAACCTGCTATAGCTGCCTACAGCAATGCAATTACTGTGGCATCTGGACCAATAGAGCAATGAATGATTCACTGCTATGTACAGATGTTATTCAGCCAATAGAGAGACATAGAGTCATACAATCAAAGAGTCACAGAATGGTTGTGTTGGAAGGGACCTCAAAGATCATCTAGTTCCAACCCCCATGCCACGGCCAGGGACACCCTCCACTAGTCCAGGGTGCCCAAAGCCCCATCCAACCTGGCCTTGGACAGTGCCAGGGATGGGGCATCCACAACGTCTCTTGGTAACAACCTGTTCCAGTGCCTCAGCACCCTCACAAGAAAGAATTTCTTCCTAATATCTAACCTAAATGTACCCTCTTTCAGCTTAAAACCATTACCCCTTGTCCTGTCACTCCATGCCCTTGTCAACAGTCCCTCTCCAGATTGTCCTGTAGCCCTTCAGGTACTGGAAGGGGCTCTAAGGTCTCCCCAGAGCCTTCTCTTCTCCAGGCTGAACAACCCCAACTCTCTCAGCCTGTCCTCATAGGAGAGGTGCTCCAGCCCTCTGATCAGCTTCATGGCCTCCTCTGGATTCACTCCAGCAGCTCAATGTCTGTCTTGCTGGGGACCCCGGAGCTGAACGCAGTACTCCCAGTGGGGTATCATGAGAGCGGAGTAGAGGGGCAGAATCACCTCCCTTGACTTGCTGGTCACGCCTCTTTTGATGCAGCCCAGGACACGGTTGGCTTTCTGGGCTGCATGTGCACATTGCACATGGCTCATGTTGAGCTTCTCATCCACCGAGGCCCCAAGTTCTTCTCCTCAGAACTGCTCTCAGTCACAGGCGATGGCACCAGAGTTAAGCAGCTACAGAGTACAGCCAGATACATCTTTGATCGACAGCCATTTTTTTTCATATATTTCTAATTTCTCCCACTTCACTTTTCAGCAGACCTTCAGAATGAGAGGTCTTTCAAGCCACGTGTCTCACTGCATTGATCATAGGCACCTGTGTTAGAAAGTTGCTTTACTGAGCACTTCATATTTATGCACAAGGAATCCAAGTGAGATGGACTCGATCTTAGGATTTCCATTTTCCTCTATGGAAATGGTAATAGTTTTGCCCACTGGTAGCTGCTGCCTTTGCTTAGATTTTGATTGTAAGCATTCATGGAAGGAAAGGAATACTTACAGAGCAAAATGGAGTCTTTACATGCTATTTAAATAATGCAGATTACAACATCCTCCAACTGATTCTTTCCCTGAGTTACTTTGACTTTCTGAATGGAACAATAGCAACAAAATAAATGACCAGGACTGGGGTTAATTCTAGCTACAACAACTAACACAACTCCATAAAGGTAAGCTGAGAAAGAGGAATAAATTCCAGCAAATGGCACGATCAAATAACCCCAGTATTTCCCGTTCAGATCCTCTTTAACTCAAATCTTTCCAGGCCTGGTGTGTGTTTTCCCACTTTGATGCAACTGCTCTTTTTTGCCTATTAAAATTTAAAAGGCTAAACATGTTATGTTTGAAATTTCAATCTACAGACACAAAACAAAGAATGACCTGAGTAGGAAAGCAGAAGAATCTGCCATTTAGAGTGCCATTGGAGCCAGATTTTTAAAGGTACTTTTTTTGTCTCTGAATTTGCAGGTCTTAAACACTTTTAACTATCTGGCCCTGAGTCTCTTTAAATGCAAATGATAGGCAGATTAATTCAGTATCTCACTTGGAAGATTTAAAGGAGGAAGAGAGGACTTGCCTGCTGGAACACTGAACCTAAGGTACAGCTGTTCAAGAAATACAGCAAAGGACAGGTTTGAACACAAGAGAACATAATGTACGAGTTAAATAGGTTCTTTCTGAGCTTGTAGCAGACTCGCTCTTAGCTTTTACTCCTTTCCAATTTGGCATCTGGCCCTTCTTAAAATTTCTCTCTACTAACAGTGGAACAAATTTAAACCCACTCCAGAAGTACATTTAATTCAGAGCTTGTCTTTTCCCTCCGCCTTTTCTGATAGCTGCCCAGTTGTCAAGCAAAATAGTACTACCCCACTCAGCAGAATAAGAAAGATACCAGCCTAAATGCATTGCCCTCCACCTTCCATAAACCATTCAGAGCTTTCTTCCATTAACAAGATGTTCATTTCAGCTGAAGAACATATCCACAGGGGAGCAACTGGTCCACCTTGTTTTCATGCTGATATATTTGCTTCTCTGGAAACTGCAGAGCAACAGCATCACTGCTGCAGTGCACAGCTTAGAAGCCACTAAAATGCACTCCTGAAAACAGGCATAAAAGGTTTTCTTTCCCCAAATCTCCACTTAAAGAGTCTGGACGCTACAGAGCTATGAGATGACACAGTACCCTGCAGTCTGAAGCAGATTAATGTCGGTCTGTAGAGAAGCTGTATTACTTCTGCTGATTGACTGCAAAATTTACTGAAATCTAAATCCCTGATTTCATCCAGGAAACTTGGGCCTGGTGTCCAACTAAATAAATAGCACAGATTTTCAGCAAAATGAGTCTGGGATCAGAAAGCTTTGCACGCACTTTAAAAAAAGGAAGGAAGACACAGCACCACAGTTCCCAATTTCATATAAGTGTGTCTTCATGGATTCAACTGATCTCTTCAAGATCAGGAGTTATAAAATCATTTGCTGCACACTATATTACTTAATAATAGCCCACAAACAGTGCCAAACCTATTGTCACTGCCTTGAATTACTAAGCAGGGGTCCACAGTTACATGGGTCTTGTTTTAAGAGCCCTCAGATTGCAAAAGGTTGAAAACCATTGTCATGGGTGATTTATATATATTTTTTTTTTCCGTGAGAAATGGACTGAAATAAGTACAAAGTGAGTAGCCATTGTTTGTCCAACTGTTTCACATCTCTGTTCAGACGGCAATTCGTATTGCAGTTGACAGAAAGTCAGGTTTCAATAAACAAGAACATCAACCAGATTCTTTGTGCTGCGACACTGAAAAAGATACTGCTTGTAGAAGACCTCTGACATAATGATGATGTTCTAAATATGTCAGGGAAACATTAATGAAAAGTGTCACTGAAGGTTGAGAAGGTGGTAAACAAAACCATGCTGAAATGGGTGTGACAAAATCAATCAGTCATTAATTTTGAATTAAATATATAAATTAAAGAACTGAATGTTTTTTTCCCAAGTTGTTGCAGAAATGTAGAAAAAACAGAGAGTAAATTAGAAAAAAAAAACCTATTTGACTTTTCCTTTCTCCCTTCCCTTCCCCACGCAAATCCCACCAACACTTGGCAGTATAGCTGGAATCACAGTGATTCTTAAAATAGGAGGCATTCTTTAATAGCCTCAACTGCAGACACAAGCCGCTTTCCCCCCAGCTTGGGTTCCAGCTTTGCTTTTTCGTTTGGCAGAGAACGCAACATCTTATCTGCAACTCCGAAAGGCAAAGAGACCTCTGCAGGTAAAGATCTCGTATTCATTTGCCGTGCAACAAAGAAATACCAGGGCAAACCGTCTTCAGAAAGAACAGTTTTCAGTGTAAGAAAAAAAATGACTTTAACGTGGTTTCAGGCAACTAATAAAGGTAAGTCATATTCTAACAAACCCATTTTTTTGAGCTATTCCTCTTTCTCTATCATGGAAATAAAGAAAGTATGAGCAGCATATTAATGAAATATGAAATGTGGTCGCTGAAATACAATCACTGGATTATTAGCAATCATAGTGCAAGCTATATTTAATTAACTTTAAGGATTTGAAATCATTGGAGGGAGGATTTCAGCCATATATACTCCATTTACTGGTATTATGTGTGACATACAGATATCTCAGTGGATTTAGTATTTTTCGATGGAGACTGTGAAGTTAAAATTCCTGCACCTTTTTTATTAAAAACACCAACCACAAAAAACCAAAGAAACAAACAAAAAAACCCCACAACAAACAAACAAAAAATCTTCCACCTGTCTGTTGGTTGTTAGGGATTTTTTTTTCCCACATTTATCACTCAGGGTGTACAAACCAACATTTCAATGAGTCCATTAATTTGGGATGTTTGAATTGTCTCAATTTTTATCCTTAATCTAGAAAAAGTCAGTATTGGTGGACAAAAGTAGTCTGTGGTCCTTAATATCTAGGAATGTTTGCACCTGAGGAATTTTTTTTTGTGTCCACTGATGAAGTAAGCGGTGTGTATCCAGGTTGTCCTCAGTGGTATCCCAGACATACTGATGCATCTGCTCTCCAGAATGATGAGTGAACCAGGGTGCTCCACAGGCTGGATCCTGCTCCCTGCACAGTCACTGGAGAGGAAGGTGTGATATCTCAGCTAATTAAGAATACAAGATGATTTGAACATTGCTCATCTTTCTCCCTTTTTTTCTGTATTTCTGTCTTTTCCTGCATCTACCTAGGCTCCAGCAGACCTGGAGAAACCAGGGTCATATGTCAGTGGCAGCATTTTGCAAAATCCTACCATGGGTGAGGCTTTCGCACCATGCAAACCTCAGCTCCTGTGAAGCCACACCATCTGACTTCTTCCACTGCCTTCATTTGACATGGGCCTCTCCTTGAAAATGTGACCTATTCCAACTCAAGATAGTTTGACAGGCAGGAAATAAGTTATCATAGCTTCATCCTTTTCCAGGGAAGAAGGATGAAGTGTAATGTGGCTCTTTTCACTAGAATCTGTTCTATTTACAAACACTTTTCTCTGCTGTTCTATTTCAATCCCATATAAACAATTATTAGAAATGCAGATTTATTTCTTCCAAATGTAATTGTGTTCTGCAAACCACTCGAGTGCTGTTGACCGTGACTAATGTTAGCTGGCGAGGCTCACAGGGGCAGCTGTTTTTGGAGGTAGCTAGATCTGCTTGCGGCATTTCCCTTGGAAAAAAAAAAAAAAAAAAAGTAATAGAGAATCTGAAAAATTATTCATGAAATGTACCTTACAGTCTGAAAAACACTGATTTGCTATTACTACCTAGAGTAAAAACAAACACACATGGAGGAAAAAAACCTCTTACATGGGAGTCCTTTTTTAAGAAGGTTATAAGTACATTATAATTGTAGAGGTGTGTTGTGCAAGATTTTTAACCAAGGACTTCCAGGTCACTGTAAACCAGTAACTATAATGAATTCAATTTACCTTTATTTTACTTTCTTTCTTTACTTTTTTACTTTACATTCCTTCTGTGGGTATCTGAACACAGGTGAAAGCTCAACTGATTAAATGTAGGCATCTGCTTTGGGTAAGCTGAATCATACTTTAGATTCCATTGGTTGTGTGATAGCAAAATTTCTAGGAAATTAATTTTTAGAATTTATATCTACATATATAACTTTAAAAAGGAGAGATATATGATATTTCCATCCTTTTCTCTCTTTATGTATAAAGAAACACACTGTAACTAATATGAAATCCAGGAAATTCATGTGAAGTATAATAATCTCCATAGCTGCAAAAACTCCACATAAAACAACAGTGTTATTAGAAATAATTATTTTATTTATTTACTATTATATAGCAATTTACTTGCTATAGAACAACATTTTGATTTCATAGATACTCTTTACAACTGGGGTTCGGTCCATTCTAACATGAGATCACTGACAATACCAGGAACTGGCTCTGAAACTATCCTTCTGGACAGTCGCTGTTGTTTGACAAGTTAATTATTAATCCAAATGCATACAAACATTAATATGCTGGCATGTTTATAGTAGCTAAAGTCCAGCGAAAATTGTTTTTTTAGTCCTCAACATTTTCAAGATTTGTGAAATTTGACATTTTCCAAGAAAAGACAGAGAAAATAACCAGCCAATTGTATAAGTCCAAGAAAAATGAGAAAACTAATCTACAGCCCAAGCATGATCTAAGATCACTGGGCTCCAGAAAGCACTTGCAGATCTGCCAATGACAGTCCTATCAAAACAGATCCATTTCTTGGAAACATTTTTCACTAAATTTGATAATTTCTAGAAAAAAGCATAATTTTCTCTGAAAAGTCCCAGCCTAGCAGATGTATGCATTCATTCATTCATTCATTCAACATTATACAAAATATGTATGTCCTGCAATTCAGTGTCTCTGCAAGCAAGGTAAGAATAATCTCCATTTTACAGATAGAGAGGTAGAAAATGTAGTGTCATTTCCAAGGTTCAAGGGAAGGTCATGTAGGAATCAGCTACTGTAAAGTGTTTATGCTGTAAAACACACTTGTTCTGGTGTTACTTAATTCTCTAATCACTCTTCCCACCCTTTTTCTTCTTCAGTCTCACTGTTGGGTCTTGTTACTGTCAAATATTTTAATCTTTCTAGGACTATATTTTCTTTTTAAATATTTGTACAAGGACTTATGCAAGGCAGTGCTGAAAGTTAACTGTGTTCTTTGGACAGGAAGATAATAAATAGCATTAAGAAGAATCCTGATTAGAAATCAGTTTTATTGGCTCCCAAACTTGCCAACTCACAAATTCTCTTCTTTCTGGGGAAGTGCTTTAATGACTTAAACAATATGCAAAAGAAAGACAATATTGAATGGAGGTTGATAATCACTCCAGCTTTCCAAACTTATTCAGGAGACTTGAGAAGCACTAAGGTTCCCATCTGCAAGCCTTGCGTTGCAGTAGAGGTTTAGGAATAAAATGGCCAACTGTGTCCTCAAAACAGACATCCCTAAGCTCATGAATAAATATTTTTGAAAACTTTATCCACAAAAAAATTAGATTAACTAAGAAATAATTTAAAAACAGCTACAGAGAAAGACAGTTGAGAAAAGGATGTAGACACAATTTCTGTCTGGGGGTAAAATGAATTTCAAGGGCATAAGTGAGATGTAATAGAACTGGATCCCACCCTTCATCATAACACATACACACATGGGAAGAAACTTAAGGCTCCCTAGACCTCTTGTCATTTATTATTTCCATGCTTGTTAGTGTTTCTTATTGAAAAAAATCTGTTTATGGTGGGCTTTCTTGAATATCTACAAATATAAATATATATTTCTGGATTTTTGCTCTATAATTTCATCATTTATAGTTGAAAATGTTGCCAGAAATAAGGAAAGAAACTATGATCTACTATAAAATAGTTCTATACAGTGATTTAGTACAGGCAGCTAATGGACTTTATGAAGGTCATAGAAAAAAGCAGAATAAAACTAGAAAGACAATAAAACTTTCCAAAATATAATTTGAGTATAAAACATGACTGAACTTTTAGTCATATAACTCTACCCTAAACCCTAAACTGATCCCAAGTACTGTTTGATATGTCCACTATTGGAATTTCTTCTTATTCAGAATTCATGAAATGTGAGTGCGTGTTTTGCACTAGCATCTGAGGAGATCAAATAATCCTTATGAAAATCACCATGAAAATGTACAACTGGTCCTGTTATTTATATCAATTGCCTGGAATTTTATCATCAGAACTGCAGCTCTCATGTTTGTACATATCAGAGTGAAGTGAAAAATATACGATTTTTTTAATAGTACACAGTTCATTATGGTTCTTTTAATCCATAGAGTTTTATGAGCTTTAGAAGGTACTCCATATAAAATTAGACAACATCCATCCAAATAAAATGCATTCAGAACTCAATAAAATGGGTGAATCTCAGTGAATATTCAGCTTTGCAGTGCTTTCCACTGCTCAAGGATATACTGACAAAGTCCTTATTGCTACAGAACACCCTAACGATTCTTTCTGCTAGCTAAAAGACTAAAACATAAAAATAACTATTTATCTGTCATTACAGGGGTAGATCTCTATAAAGAACAAGATAACCACTGTGCAATATTTACATATTTATTTTAAATGCAGTAAAGGTTTTCCTCTAAACCCAAAGCAGTGACAACAGTCTTTCATACTCTTGAAGTGAGGAGCAAATTTAAGTGGAGTTATTTGTTGAGCTTCCCAAATTATGAATGATTAATAAACTCCCAAGCCTTCCAAATTATGAATGCTTAACCAGAAATAAAATACTCAGATACAATAGATGGGATAATTTAACTTTATATGTTTAGTATTGTACATGCCTACTTTTGAACTAGACCCTCAGTCATCTTTCTTTGTAGTCAATGGAGATAACTAAGAACTAGGACTCACCTCAGCCCACTGTAGAGGTTAAAAACAGTTCAGATGAATTATTATGTGTGTGTGTATATATATGTATTTATTTCTCACATCTGATAATTCTATTCAAGTTCACTGGTTGTTAAAGTCGACAAACATGGAGCCTGTTGGATATCTGTAAGCTGCTGGAGCTCCATCCCTTTATGTAAAACTACAGCGATTCACAACACGAGAAGGTCTGACTCAGGGGTTTCTAAAAGACAGTGAATTCAACAAATTTGAGGTCAGCAGGGTTTGGGAGGGGCAAAGATTTTTATTTACTACAGCAGTTTAGTTTACCCTATAACCACTCATCACCACCACGCTTAGGGGAGAAAGTGTTTAAAAGCTCAACAGTAAACTATACGCTGCCCCTTTATAACAGATTGGTGGTGTTAGCAAGGTGTCAGGCACCAAGGTAATACCGAACAAAGCTGCATTTATGGCTCCCATAAGGCACTTACAATTAATGTACAGTAACAGTATGCTCCATAAGAGATCCCATTCAATGCATTAAGGCATTTTAATGAGCAAAATGCATGAACTTTCCAATTTGCTGCCAAATTAAACCTTACTTTACCTTGATGCCCGTGCTTGTCCCTGAATAGACCCTTTTCTCACCCAGGTTCTTATGTGAAGTTGGCACCACGTAACAAATTTGCATATGTCACAACAACTACTTTAAAAAGTCACATTGCTTAGGCATGCAGACTTAATGAAGGACAGATGATGAAAAACGTAGGACCTGATTGACCATTTCATAAGAAAACAAACAAAACTAAGCTCTTGATGGAAACTCAGAAAAGTTTTCGACTCAACAACCATCCCAGTTGTTTTCTAATTACATTTCTAAGTATTCCGGTGTTGTTATGCATTAGATTCAAATATGGTTTGCTGGTTTGCTTTAAACATGGTTAACTCTACCTTGGACTCACTGTATCCAGGGCAATAAGTTCATACAGGACCTCATCTGCTTAACCACAAGGCGCAGGAGAACCATGCGTTCCCAATGCTTGTCAAGGTTCTCTAGGTAATTTTGTCATTGGACTATCCCACAGGCCACAGGACTCAGTCCTCGTGCTCGTACATAGTATGTGAGAGTTTAGCTGATAGGCTTTTTTTGGCTTTTTTTTTTATGGTATACCCCAAAGAAAAAAACATACATGAGTTTTACAGGTGTGTGCATTTGCCATCAGTACTTCACATGGTGGACAGACCCTTACTCCAACACCTGGAGGATAAGCAATGATGCACCTGCTTTCAGTAACTAACACAGGACACTGAAATCATGTGCAAGACCACAGACGTCTTTATGGATGACTTGCTCAAAGATCCAGATTCTGCTATGACTGTTGTCAGAGTCATGTCAAATATTTCAAAGCACTGCTTCACTCCAGAAACATGAAAAAAGCCCCTTTGTCCTCAAATTCACAGCAGTTGCTTAAAGTAAGAAACGGCAACCAACCAAAAAAACAGCAGACCCTTGAAGTAGCAGCAGATGTCCCCTTTTGTGAGTGCTTATCTCAGCTCTAGCTTTCAGCTCTCCTGGACTCGGTTTTTATTCCTTTTATTGGTAAAGTAGGTGTTTGTACTCACAGGACAACACAGGAGAACCACAGAACTGTGCGCTGCTACAAGTGTGCAACCACAGGGCCTGTTGGCACCATAAATAAACCTTCCTTGATTTTTCGTCATACGGCATCCACCCTTGGCACTTGTTTTAATCTCTTCTACTTTTCCAAGTGCATCCAAACATTTATGTCTTTGTTCCCTTCCCATTATGTTTCTTTTGTTTTCTGACTGAACCTCAGCTACTGGAAGCTTTGTGCTGCACAGTGCTCTGAAGAAGTTTCATCTGCTTCTGCAGTATCAACTCCCAGGGCTGGTGCAGTGCTGGTCTCAGGCACGAACTCTATTATACGATTAAGTGTAGGCAATAAGAAGCAAGTAATACTTTCAGCCTATTCACTTTGTGAGGAATCACACTCTTTTGGGTCAAAATAATCTGACAGATACTTCCACATGCCATGTGTTTCTGCGTAACACATACGCTGTTTCTCAGCACAGTATTAACCCTTCTCCTCACGTTTCGGTGATTATCCTAGATTGTTCTTTGGTAGGGCATTTTGCTAAGGCCAAACCCTGTAAAAGCCTCGACACCAGGAAGACTCAAAGACATCATAATTTTTACTGCCTCAGAGGAGAGAGCCTATCAGTACATTCTTATCACTGGCATCATTAGTAACATTATGTAGAATCATAGAATCATATCTCAAGTTGGAAGGGACCCGTAAGGATCATCAAGTCCACCTCCTCGCTCCTTGCAGAACTACCTAAAACTGAACCATATGGCTAAAAGCGTCATCCAGATGCTCCTTGAACTCTGACATTATTAACATCCTCGCATTTCAAGAGAACCATGAACATTCATCCTGTTTCAGGAAGACAGGCAATATCAAAACGCGATCGAAACTGGTAACAGCTTATTTACTCTATCGTTCACCCTGTCTCAACTCCTCGAGGTGTAATGGCCAATGCTTCTGCCTTCATTTCCTGTTCTGAATTGTGCCTCACTAAATTCATGGGAATAGGTGCATGTCATCTACCTGTGGTTTCTGAGCTGCAGGCTACAGGGTAATGGCTGCAATTACAAAAGGAGTATTTATCCTCCTTTTATCATTTTACTGTTGACACTGGTAACATTGACATTAGCCTCTGGAGGACAGCCTTTGTAAAGTACTCCCACCAAGGGCTGGGCCCACCAGACTGTGGCTACAGCGTCGCGATTTCAGCACTTACAGGGCCATGATAAAGCCAGCACAGCATGCAATGTGTTGTTCATTTTATAAGTTTCATATTCCTGAAATATTCCTCACTATTTCATGTTCACCTTTTTTATTGTAATTTTGGCCATGTCTGAGAAGAACACACAGTTGCTGAAATCACATTCCTTCCAACAGCAGCTGTTCAAGATCTATCCCTGTTTTCCCTGTGTCATTCTTACCACCAATTTACCTGGTAGGGACAAACTAAAAAAATACTAAAAAATGAGATTGCATGCCTTTAGTTTTCTGGAACCGTCATGTCTGCTGACCTAGCATGTTGTGGTGGGTTGACCCTGGCTGGGGGCCAGGTGCCCACCAGAGCCGCTCTATCACTCGCCTCCTCAGCAAGGCAGGGAGGGGAGAAAGGAAGATGGAGAAAAACAACCCCAAACTCGTGGGTCGAGATAAAGGCAGTTTAATGTAGCTAAAGCAAAAAGCCACGCGCGGAAGCAAAGCAAAAAGCAAAAGATTTATTCTCTACTTCCCATCAGCAGGCGATGTCGGGCCACTTCCTGGGAAGTAGGGCTTCAGTAAGCGTGCCCCCTTACTCCGGAAGACAAACATTGTAAAAAAAAACAACGAATGCCCCCACCCTGTTCCTCCCCCTATTCTCAGTTTCTTACTGCTGAGCATGATGTCATATGGTATGGAATATCCCTTTGGTCAGTTTGGGTCAGCTGTCCTGGCTGTGTCCCCTCCCAAGATCTTGCCCACCCCCAGCCTGCTGCTGGGGAAAAAGAAATGTTGGAAAGACAGCCTTGATGTGTGCTGGCACTGCTCAGTAGTAGCCAAAACACTGGTGTGTTATCAACAGTTTGCTAGCTACCAATACACAGCACAGCACCATGAGGGCTGCTGTGGGGAGCATTAATTAACCAGGAATTAGAGTGGGATCACAATCTTTCCCCAGGTGAAACAGCTTTCAGGAAAGAGAAAGAGAATGGGGCAACCAAAGAGTCACTGGGTCAGGATCTAATTTTGGATCTGTTGGCCATGATGGCAAAGCCATGGTGGCTAGCAGAGTCCTTGGTCTTCTGCCTAGGCAATGATTTCCTTCCTCTCCTGCTCTGCAGCACAAGGCTGCCGCACTGCCACTCTTCACAAGGCTGCTCTGTAACCAGGGTCGCAGGAATACGGTTGCATATAAGTTAAATATAACACTTTAAAATGAGAAGTAAAACAGAATGAAGTGTAGCCAGGGAGGTGGGGATATGTGTGATATGTGTTGGAACAGAAGGAGGAGTGTATTTCTGACGCCAGTTTTACTATCTAAAGTAGCATTTTGTGAATCCACCCCCTCCTTAAGCATCCCATTCAACCAGCTGGTGCTACAGCACACCAGGTTTGGGGTTTGTTCTTTTTCTCACCATCCTTGTATGTGTCTTCTACAGTTTCTACATCTTTCCTCAAGTCTGTGTTTGTACTTTGCCCATTTTTCTGTGTTTCTATCAGCTGCCTTGTCTTGTGTCTTATTTTTTTCTCTCTGTCATTTAGTTTCTCTTCTGTCTTCCTGGCTTACTGTGTTCTCCTGGCTTCCTTCCAGCTTTGCAGCAGTATTTGTCCTCACAGCATCTTGCAAGGTTCCTTGTGCAGCTAGGTCTTTTTTCCCTAATTTATTAAAAACCCTAGGTTTTCCTTTTAGACCTATCAGATTTCATTTCCAAGTGCAACATTTGCAAGTGTATATTTGAAATACTCCCACCAACATCTGTTCACCTATTAAAAATGCTGCATTTGCCATTCAGAAAAAACAAAGCTTTTCTCTGTAGAGATGCTGAATAGAAAAACACAATTCTTCTAATAAGAAATAGAAGAGCAGAAAATTTCTCTAGGGGAAACAACTCAGCTAAAAACAAAGATACAAAATATAAATACATCTCTCCAACCTTGGATTGCCGACAATAAGACTTGATGGGACTTGGAAGAGCAAATGAGACATATCCTTTAATTAACTTTTAACTTTAAAAATAAAGTAACTATTCTGATAACAGAGCTATAAAAACTCTTGTTTCTATGACAAGAATTCTCATGGCCCTTAGTAATAAATGGAAGTTAGTTCATAGCATCCCCCAAGGTAGACAGATGTTGGACACAATTCAGTTTCGTAAATACATGCAGCTAAAGTGACTCCTCATTTTGGGTGCTGTGGGGCAGCCCACCTGACCTCCAGCTGCTGCTTCAGAGAGTGCTGGTTTCTTGTAAGGCCTGTGTCCTACCTGCCAGCCCTGTGCAGGTGTCTGGCATACTCAGCGGTGCCTCCAGTCATGTCCCGTGCCTAAGCTTAGATAACTGAGGCAAGCCTGTATCACCAAGCATCTTTTGTCCCATGTACAGAAGACCAAGAGGAGATCAAAACTAGGTCTTCCACAGCTGAGGTCAAGCTGCCCTTACATAGACATCCAGTGTGATCCAAGATGCCCCTGGACACTCCACAGTTGCTCTCCCTTTCATCCCATGTCTTATCTGCTAGCCCCATCCATGTGGATGTCTTTAGGCTGTCTCAGATGGCACCTCTGTTCATGCAACTGGATCACACTCATTGAGGTGCAATCACTGTAACTAATTAAGATGACTAAATTGAGATTAGTGTTTAAAGGCATGCAGCTCTCTCAGCTCCTGTTACAGTCAATGGATATCTAATCAATACAGTCATTGCCATGCAGAGTGATTCAGACCTCCCAAAAGGAGGCACCTCGTGACTGATCTGCTGAATTACCCTCTAGGTTCTGCTGGCTAAATTGATTACACCTCTGTTTAGACACTTGGTTTCCATGTAGACATTTACATGCAGACCCTTGGACTGTGTTGTCTGAACTTCAGACTGAACCCTGCCCAAAGAGGCCATCAAGCATGCTAAACATCTCATTAGTTAAATTCCAGAACAGAAAGTCTTTCAAATCCTAGGTGTGTTTCAGAAATCTGAAGTGGCACATGAGGGCTCAATTCAGTTATATACTCAAAGACATCTAATGCCCTTTGAGATGCACTATGGTGTCCAAAGATACCCAAATGGAGCTGGCAGATGTGACATTGAACCTATAGGAGACCTATGTGTTTTGGGATGTCAACCTCAGGCCAGGCAGGATAACCCCAGACATCTCAGATGGTACTGGACACCTATGCTCAGCGCAGCTGCACTGTGGCCACCTGAGGAAGTCTGTATTAAAATTAGACAATTATTATAAACACCATATCTCAGTTTTGACCACATGACAATTCTTCCTCTGCTCAGTCAACACATGCAACTACACTGCTCTGACCTTGGAAGGCTCTCTTGGAGGAAGTTTCAGTTTCCCACTACAATTTACAATTAAGATTGTTTGGGGGATTTTTTATTATTATTATTTTATTTCTGCAATGCATCATGAGGATCAGATGATCTCAAACTACACTTCAGACGTCCTGGCTTCCCCCAAGGCTGGATGTCCAGCAGTGTTACACTTTTTCATGGACTAACAGTCATAGGTATTTCCTTTACTTCTTTGCCTTCTTTGATGATGTGAGCCTTCCTATTTCTTTGGTGTTCCCCATGCGATCCCATTCATATCTTTTTTTCATTTCTAAAACATTGTGCAATGTCCCCAGTGAAGATCTCTCCAATCTGTCCTCCACAATTTCCATTCAAATTGGGAGTCATCCTCCTCCCCTTTCTTTCTGATATTTTTATTCCCTGTCAGCCAGCAGAAATGCACAAATAACATTAGGTGCTGTACTGGGTCTGGCTGAGATGGAGTCACCTTTCCCCACAGCAGCCCTCACAGCGCTGTGCTGTGTATCGGTAGCCAGCGAGGTGTTGGTAACACACCGGTGTTTTGGCTACTGCTGAGCAGGGCTGGCTCACACCAAGGCTGCCTCTCCAACATCCCCCTCAGCAGCAGGCTGGGGGTGGGCAAGATCTTGGGAGGGGACACAGCCAGGACAGGTGACCCACACTGACCAAAGGGATATCCCGTACCGTAGGACGTCTGCTCAGCAATAAAAAGCTGACAGAAAGGAGGAGGAAGGGGGATTATTTGTTATTTGTGACATTTGTCTTCCAGAGCAACTACTACGCCTACTGAAGCCCTGCTTCCCGGGAAGTGGCCGGACATCGCCTGCTGATGGGAAGTAGAGAATAAATTTTTTGGTTTTTTTTCCTTTGCTTCCATTCATGGCCTTTTGCTTTTGCTTTATTAAACTGCCTTTATCTTCACCCACGAGCTTTTTTTCCATCTTATTTTTCTCCCCTTTCAGTCCTGCCGAAGAGGGGAGTGATAGAGGGGTTGGTGGGCACCTGGCATCCAGCCAAGGTCAACCCACTACAGATGCTTAGGTATAACACAATCCCCTCTCTGCAAATATGCTGTTAATTGATCATAAAATGTACTTGATACAATGCATACATTCCTTGGATCCTCGATAAGTTCTGTGGTGGGCATGTCAACATTATCACTGTGGCTAGTCAGAAGTTATAAGAAACCCAGTGAAATTCTGAGCCTGATGTAGTCCTCCATGTCTCTCTTGCTTTCTGGAAAATAAACAACTATGGCCAAAATCCAGCCACAAGATGTTATGCAAAATTAGATATGTCTTGAAGTTATCGTTGTTGACAGTGGCTGAGCTTTCCCATACCAATATTTAACTACTCCTAAACTTGTGAAACAAAGCAGTATTTGTACAAATTCAGTACAGCTATATAGTAGGGCTGACTGATTATTTATCAGTATAATGAAACTGTAACAATCAAAGAATCCACTTGTATTCCTAAAAATATCAGCTTATATTAAAAAATAGTTTTTCTCTTTTGGCTTCCAGTTTACCAGCATCATTTTTCCAGCTGCAGTTGTCCTGGTCATCCCTTGAGATGAATTTTTTCACCTTCTAACTGCCTTCATTTCAAGCCTCTGTGAGTCAACAATCTCCAAAGATGGGCTTAGATTTTAAATTTTCATTCTGCTTTTTCTTTTTTTTCTAATGGAATATTTCCATCTTGAAGATCTTGGCCAGGTGAAGTCTTTAGCACTACAGATAAGAGCTTGTGTATAATACTGATGGCCCTCCTCAAGCCAATTGCAAATGACTAGAGAGCTTTGATCTCCTTAGGGAGAGAATTTTGAATAATTACTTACTTCAGCCCTAATATTTTTCAAAGTAAGTAATAGAAAGACTTATCTTGGACTCCAGGCCTGGTAAAGCAGACACAGACACTGAGCCCTGAGGAGTTAAGAACACCAGGTTGTTCAGCTGGAATATTTTCCTTTGACTTCCTTTTGTATTACAGAGAATATACTCCTGGTCTGGCTCAGGCTTAACAAGTAGGGTTTTCTCTGTTAGAAATAGCATTTATTTCAGTGAGATTGCTGGTAGAGTGAGATACTATTCAGTTTTCATGTGGCAGCAGAATCCAACTACCAGGTGCAACACGTATTGGCTTAGAAAGCCTTACGCCTTTCTCACGTCAGATCTTATTTATGGCTGTGGTCTGTTTGACCTCAGTGATATTATGCATGTGAATGTATGTTTGCAATTGCAACAGTTGGAGAACCAGGCCTTAGATGATGAAGACTGGAAATCACAGATAAAACATTGGTCAGTAAATCCATAGTCATCTGAGACAGGTGACCTCAGGAAGGACTCAGCACCAATCTTGTTGCAGTGCGAGTGAAGGACAGCGAGTGTCCCAGATCTGCCTCTGGGAATAGTCACATTCGTCCTGCAAAGCTGGAGCATTCATTGATCTCCACCATCCTTTCCCACTCGTGTGCTGGCAGGACTCCCTGCTTTGCTGCTGGCATGGGGGAAGTGAGAGTTTATAATCTGCTTTACACAAAATCACCTCACTGAGCTGCAACTGCTGCTGATGTAGTTGAGCTGACTTCTACCTGTGCAGCAAAGGAGTGGTAGATCCCATAGCTCAGCTCTAGGGTCAGCATGGGATAGAAGCAAACAGAGCTTTCTGCAGCTGTAGCATGACAGCAGAGGGAACGGGAGGTGTTATTCAAGGGCTGGGGCATAGAGTTGAGAGCAACATAACAGTAAAATTAAGCAGAAACAATACATAAAATTAATTATTAAATGGTAATTAAATCTGAACACTTTGATGTCCTTTGATTTACGCTCATCAGAATGTAAAGTTTGACAAATGACCTCTTCTGCCTATGCCACATGTGGAGCTGTGGCTATGGTAATTTATGACTATTAGGACCCAATGAAAGGTACTTGAAGGCCCCAGTCCACAGCTTGGAGACTATGGAGGTAGGTGCCCATAAATACCTAAAAAACGGGGTCTCAGAAGGATAACATGGACAAATACAAGCCAGATTTATATTTGACTTTTCGTTGATGTTGGTGGGAGGATTTTTGGTGTCCTGCCTGAGCACAGTGCATAATCAAAGAGTGGGAAGCACTGGGATGCAGAAAAGCCCTCAGGTATCCAAAGTATTAGATTAAATAATGTCAGCACAATTTGCATTTTAAACATCTTTATGGGGACTCTGCGGCGTGTGAATTGCTATATTGCATAACAAAATAGACTGAATTAAATGTCTTACATTTGTGTAGCAATCCATTTTTTTAACTCACTGATTTAAGGGGGCTCTTCCCTCCATCTTTCATTGCACACACACACACACACAAAAAGCAAAACCAAAAAAACCAACCAATCCAAAACCACAAACCCCAGCAATCTAGATTTTTCTATCATATAAGTGTTTCTTTAAACACAAATTCCTTTGTCATAGCTGAGGAAAAAAAATTATCTTATGAAAACATGCATTTCAGCCCTGTTTCTATTCAGTTTTAAATGATTGCAAATGTCACTTTTAGCATCTTTTAATTGGAGTGTAATGGTGCATCACTAGATTTCATAACCTTGTAGTCTGGCTTTTATGACCTCTTATAATTTCTCTTAAACATCGAATTCAGCAGGAGTTATGGCTGTTTCTATTAAGACTGAATTAGACCCATGGATGGATGAGAATAATGTTAGATACACATTAAAAATTAGCCGCACTCAATGTGCTCATGATGTAGTTTTCTCCATTATACTATTCTCTGTTGCTGTGTATTTGTAAGTTGTACCTCTCTTGCAAAACCACACTGTCCAACAGTGGAAGCAACACTGATTCACCACTTGGTTCTACTAACGCCCAATGTGAAATCTATATTGTTGTTTAAGAACACAAAAAAGATTAGATTCCACCTGATTCTCTTTTTTTTTTTTCTTTTTTCTTTCAAAAGCTTCATTTCATCCAGTAAAATTTACTGCAAAGTGCAGGACTGTCTGTGTCATAATTAGCATATTCACATCCTGGGACTGTACATAGCACATCACTTTCATGAACCTCAGCGTACGTGCAGATTGCTAAATTTATTTTCCAGAGCCAGGAAGTGCTTTGTAACTTTAATACTTCCAGAAATACTCCCAGAAATTTTATATTGCCGGTAGTTTTTGCATAAAAATCCCCAAAATTTGGAGGGGAGGTAATCAGTGTATTCCTCAGAGGTCTTAATCAGTAACAAGTCAATAAAAAATGAAGTAAAGCTATTCAGAATCAGCTTGTAATGCCCGCAAATGTTAACATGGAGAGGCAAACAGAAACAGAAAACAGAATTAGTAATTTTTCTAGATGAATATTTTCTCATACAGGTGGCTTAATACTAGGGAAAGCTCACAAATAGATTCAGTAGGGAACAAAGTAAATCAAATTCCACAAGGATTTTTTCTGCATAAGACCCATTTAGACAGTTTTTTTAGATTCTTTATAAAGTATGTTAATTATCTGTTTTTTTGCCACATAAGATTTTAAAATCTAATTTTAAAACATTTGAAGTAGATGTGAAACGTAAAATATTTTTACCATAGTTTACCCCTAAAATACCAAAACAGATCATTTTAAGAACACTGTAGATGCTTCCCTTTTTACAACATTCACTTTCACTGAAAATTTTTTAACCAAAAATGATCATGCAAAAATTTCCCAAGCCGCTCAAACTTCAATATCTGTGAGGATTCAGAACAGTAGATACACGAATATAAAAAGTCATAAATGAATATAAGAAGTCATTCCTGACTTCTACCTGTTTGTTTTCTACTGGTCTTTTCACCCACTGCCACGACACCTAGAATGAGGTATTTGAGCTCTGCGTTGCCCTGGATTTCTTCCTGGTTAGAGACAGACAACAGATTCACTCGCTGAGCTTGTGGCCCTTCCTCACTGCGTCTGCTGATAGCAGAGACTGGAGACTATCCAGAGCTCGGAATGGGCTTCAGCTCTTGTTGGCAGCATGGAAGAAAAACCCAAGGGCTGTGTCAAGTTGCTATGATCTAATGAAACCCCTACATCTCAGCCTGAAAATACTCCATTTTGTACTGCCATCTTCATGCCTCTGTTTAAGGCACTACTGGAAGATATCAGTACGTATTTAAGGAGCATCCCTACCTTGGTGGACACACTGTGATTTGACTGTTTGTCAAAGTCCTGTGTATATTTCAACATCATTTTTTCAGTTGGTTGCGTGATCTAATGCATCAGAGAGGGGCTGAAGAAGACCATGAGAGTAACAGTGCTTCCCAATGAAAAGGCATTGGTGCAGATCAAACGCGCTACCAGTCATTGCACTTTGAGTTTCCTAGGGACTTCTTTTAGACTGTCAGAAATGTCTGGGAGCATGAGGCTTTGAGGTTACATGGGAAACTTCATGTGATTCTTCATTACGCTGTGTTTCTTAATAAAATGTTCACATTCAACTCAGCCAGCCTTAATTTTGCCTAATCCATTTTGCCTATTTCTAATTATGCTGTCTGGAACTTCCTAAAGCAAATGAACATCTGTGCCATTTCAGTTCCTCCCAGCCGTCCCCACCTTTGTTTGACCCTGTCATAGGCTGGCACCCTACAGAGCAGTACGTATAGGAGTGGAGAACGGAGGCAGGAGGTGGCATCGTGTGAGCACGTACTGACTCCAGCAGGATTCACAGACAAATGCACCGCTGCCCGTATATAGAAGGGTCAGTAGGAATTTTACCAAAGACATAAAAAGTAATTCACTGGCTGCACATGACCTACAGCAGGCACAAGCTGAGGAGACCAAGAAAAATGAGGGCTGAAAATTAGCCATGATTAAACCATCCCATCTGATGCTTTATCGACTGCAAGTAGATATGCTAGATTTGATGTTAGCAGTAACCCTGTGGCACAGAAAAAAAGAAACAGTAATTGCAAAAGGTACTTGTGCTTGAAGCAAGCCAGCTCATTTTCCACAGTGGTGGGCACTGGTTGAGAAAGGAAGACAGCAGTGTCATAAAACAGATGTGTTGTTTCACAGGTTACCTCGTGCACTTGGCAAGATTGACACTCTGCTTCTGCTTCTTCAACAGACTTTCTGTAACCTTTAATATGTTGTCTGAGTCTTGTTCAAAGTACTTTGAAGTCACTTTGAAAAGATAACTGAGAGCTGAGACTGGAACTCATAGCTATAGTTACATGGAGGATTTATTTTCTTTTTACCATGTGCATCACGGGAAAATCGACATGCTCATCACTAACTTCAAGATGTGAATTACAAAAAAAAAAAAAGAGGTTGAGAGGTGGAAAAGGAGCAAAAAAGATCGCTCTATCCTTGTGTCTGACTGCTCACCAACTGACGGCCCACAGCTGATTTCAGAATAAAATATTAAGTCAGCGTTGCCCCATTTCAGCCTCTGCTTTGAAAAACCCCAGTTACTCCTATGAATAAAGTCTGCATGAAACATTTTTGTAACCTGTCCAAACAGCCCAAATCAATTATATTAGTGGAGTGCTGTCATGTAGAAATACTCTGTAAGCCTGACCAGTAGGTTGAACTGCAGCCACAGCAGCTTTGGAAGTGAGAAGAAATCTCCTGTCCCTGCCTGCTTCATGATGTAAAAGAGTCTGGGTACACGAACTGGAATGAATGACCTGTACTATTTTCAAGATTTGAGAGGAGGTTAAAGATTTTCTTAGGACCAGAATATGACTATGTCACAAAGGAAGTTATGTTTATGATTTAAAGATGTGTTCCAGGTTTTCTGAAACAGAAAATATTTCTATTTTCAGGAGGAAAAAAAAGTTGGTTCACTGCAGGAAGTTGCTTTCATTTTAATAGGAACTTCCTTCTTCAGGATAACTTCTACTTATGTTCAGATATTTTATGTATTCAACAATGTTTAAAATCATTGAGACAAGCACCTGGTTAAGCAGAGAGCCCTAAACAAGGTTCTTGCTCTATAAGCTTGCAGGCATTTGGGGGAAATCTCCACTCAGTCCCAAGGAGAGAGGGTTAAAGCATTTTTGACTTAGAGACCTGAAGTCGCCTTTTGAATATTCTTGTTCGGTTCAGCAACATTGCATATGCTATTAATTTTAATGATGCTATTAGACCAGCAGAGGCCGTCATCCGTTACTGTGCGTCTCTAACAGAGTAAGAGACCCATGCACACTGGCTATGTCACCCTGAACAAAAGCACATCTGCACTAAAGCGCTCCTCCATGCTGCAGATATCAACTAGCAGAGGAAGACAGATGAAAGTATGCATCTTCTAAGGACCTGGCTGAAAAACTAAGATTTCTCAACAGTAAGCAACACAGAAAATAAACAAGAATATTACTAAGCCTGTAGCCAGTCCCTGGTCATTTCGCCTTGAGAGATATATATAAATATAAGTCTATATAACAGACTTATAGCCTAATTCTCTTACCCATGTTGAAAACAACCAAAAATAAGATACTTTTCCCGGTTTATGAGTCTGCTGACTCTAAGGGTGTCGAAACTGATTATAGGATACAGATAACCCAAGCTGGCTTTAAATAAACTGCTGTAACAGCCAAGGATACACCAGGCTTTCAGATAGTTAGACTTCATGCAGTCTCCAAGCCAGTTTCCAGTTAGCTCAGATATCTTTATAGACAGGTTTTTACCCAGCGATGTGTACACCCGTCCAAGCCATGAGCAGCCAGTTTCTCCAGGAGAATGCTGTGGGAAATGGAGTCAAAGGCTTTACTAAATGCATTTGCTAGGGAAAACTATAATCGATCATAATTCTCAACCTGACTTTGTTAACTTTCCCAGTTTTAATTAGGAGCATACCAGCAGGCTAAACAGGAAAGGATCATACCTGTTAATGTTTGAACAGAGGAGACAGCTTGTCCTAAACATTTCTGAGTGACAGTGATCTAGGAAACTAGCAACTGTGTGTAGTCTAGATATACAGAGACATAATCATAGTAAAAAAGCAAATAGAAGAAGAGCTTCTGTTGGCCATATTTCTTCATCCAATGCAGGTCTATTCATGGCATTTAATTATGTGTGTAAATCAATGCTACTACTTTGCTAAAATTACAATACAGTATTTATTGCAACAGTACATTGTTTTTAATGCTGCTATGTTCCAGCTTGCCAAGGTCATCACAAGTAATTTCTGAAAAAAGCAAGGACAGAACCCCACTCCCTAAGAACAACTATGTCCCATGGAAAATGACCTTGAAGGGTTAAAGTTCTCTGCAGAAAGTGAGAACCTTTCATAGTGCTAGATCTACATGTCTCAGGGGGAGGAAGAATATGAAGTCAAAGTCTTTTGTGAGACAGTGGTGACAAGAGGTTTGGCTGCTCTCATATTTTTTCCCTGAGAGATCATCCTGCTGGGAGTCCTCGTGGCCTCAGGACAGCTCATAGCAGTTTAGTTTGGGGAGGGGGGAGCACAGATTGCAGAAGGAAGGGTTTGTGGAAAGCATTACAAACTCAGTCTGGAAGCATATGCTACAGGCAAATAGTTTTCTCCACAGGAGGCCAATTTAGCTCCAGAAATACGGAGTCTGTGTGTTAGTTATCTCCCAGAACACAGGACCTTGATGGGAGATATATGACTTGGGCTTGTTTGAAGGTACTCTAAGTTGATAGCAGTCACTACCAGTGTGACTGGGTATTGCAGGGGAAAAACTGCTTAGGTAGTTTAAGCTAAATCAGAATTGAAGCAGTTTATTCATTTTTACCAACACATAATTAACTGACAAATGGTGATCTGTAGGTTCAGGGTCAGGAACAGTAGTATGACAGATGATCACAATACTAGATACTCACACATGTTAACACCTACAGATTTCTAAATGTGTTGACCCTCGCTGGCTGGGTACCAGATCCTCACAGCATCCTAGAGGAGGATGCTTGGCCCAGCCTAGGCAGGGTGGTGATGCCATGGGGCAACTTCTGACACCCTCAAACCAAGTTCACGTTGCTGTTCTTCTCACTCCAAGATCTTAGACCCTCATCACAAATTTTCATGCTTCTTTACCTCTTTTTAGGATGACCTTTCATTTCAGAAATACCTTTGTAATTCATGAGTTACTGTTTAATATGGCTAATGACATCTTCCTACTTAACATGATGAGTTTGGGGCACACGCCTTTCAGACAGTTTTGCGTGCTTTATCCATACTTTCTGTGTGGCCTCACACTCTTAGATGAACAGGGGCTGTTGTCCAGGCCATTTGCCAAGTGGGCCATGCAAGCTCTCCCACAAAGAGTGTGAGCTACATCACCTTAAACTACATTTCTGACTTTGAATTGTGGTATTAAAATTTTGATTGTAGTTGAAAGAGGCCACTTGTTCTCATAGTTTCCTACTTGAGTTCCCAGAGGTCTTTTCCCTTGAGGTTTATTCCTTGCATATAATAAGTCTTCCTTTTTTGTGTGTGTCTCTGTGTTTATGCTGATAAAATTGTCTTTAAACGTGGCTGTTTCTTCCATTCATTGCTTGTAGCCTGAAGCCATAAATCTCTAACAGCTGTAACTACAGCAGCTGGCAGCCATTTTATGTTTGGTTCACAGGAAGAAGTTGCAGAGGAGACTTATGGGTTAAGCTTTCTCCTTGAAAACGTGTAGTTGTTCTTTGTTTTACATAGAAAAGGAGTATAGAAGTGATCTTAAGACCCTCAAGAAAATATTACAGGGCACACCATGTATTCCTTGCCTATGTAAATCACATTAGTGAGAGCTGTGGATTAATTGGCCCAATCCCCATATAATTTTATCACATTTTCTTTGCTCCTTCCCTACTGTATAACCCCATTAAACAGTTCTCTTCACTGTACGCAGAGAGAGGTGGCAGCCTACCCTCATAATTTTGGTATGCCTGTACATAATGGATCTGAATATCCATTATTACAGAAATAAATACAGATAGGAATCTCTCTATTAACATTCTCTGTACACAAAGACAAATGAAAAGACAATGATGTCATTAGGATCCCAAAGAGAGTCAGTATTGATTGAGGGATGGCAGCTATATGAGAATCAGGGGCTGTAGAAAGTTGTCACTTGCTTTGTTCACACTTCTTTATGGTGATCAGATTTCTTCTGCAGTACGGAGATGTATCTTTTGGCAGGCCAGGCAAGGAGTTGTAGTACCATGGGAACTATTTATAAGGGTTGGATCCTCAAGTATGTTACTGATGTGCTAACACAATTTCATTGATCCCAGTGGAATGTATTATGGTTCATATAGCTGAAGCATGCTGCAGCTGGCAGCAGAATATACAGAGACCTGCTATATCCTCCACTTGTTTAGATAAGTTTATTAGTTCCTGGGCTCAGCCGACTCTACCTGCTGCTCACTTATTATTTCTGCAGGCATTAACAAATTGAAAAGGTGATGGGAGGCCCTGGGCTCACTTAGAACTCAGGCAACTTATGATCTTATGCTTCAGTGCTGTTAAGATGCCACATGCTGTTGTGCTTCCTGTACTATGTTAAAAATCATCTTGCAGATGTGTTTTTACTTCTGTGAGGCATATTACAAGGCTTATCAGAGGTGGGGAGGCTTGCTCTTCAATTCTTCTTATCCTACTTCTGGAAAAAGGCTGTATTGGCTACTGAGCTTCCAAGAGATAAGCAAATCCTTGGGCCTGAGGGACAATTGCCTATCATGAGGTCTGCTTTTTAATTAAGAGGGCTGGAGAAGCAGTGACCTTGCTGTACTTTCTATATACAAGTGCAGGAGTAGGATTAGCGATGCATCCTTTCAGGATATTACATTGATTCGAGGGATTTCTTTGGGTTTTTTTTTTTCAAATAAGCATCAGGTTTTAGTTTTGTACACCCAGTAGCTCAGGACACATCACTTATTCTTTACCCAAAGGAAGCAGAGTCTTTTTCTTCATAACTAGGTGGATGAGCGAGTCTGAGATGGACACCTTCAGCTCTGGCCCCAGCATTCAGCAAGGAGCTAGTCAAAATACATTACAAAGGGTTTGAGGCGTGCTTGTAACAACACTGGGCCAGCCTCTAAGGCAAACTAGATCAATAATTTTCACCAGCTGAGGATCCAGACTCCTCATGAAAAGTAAAGAAGTAGTGCAGGTACATCTGATTTAACAGGAAACCTCTTCTTTGAATCCAATGATATGTGGTGACTGCAAATGAAGAAGGGACAATGGTGTGTCGTAGTAGTTCTGTTACATTCTCCCTCCTCATCCCAGGAGATTATTGCCTTCAATAGCAGGAGGAAAAGCAAAGAGCATCTCCTCTCATTCATTTGATGGTGCTGAAAAGCAGTTTGAAAAACTCCACAGCACTTTTCTCCTGTGCTCATACCATGTAAATGAGGCAATCATTACGACTGTCTTTTTTTTCTCCCAAGGACATTGAATACTGTGCTCAGGGTGACAACACTCATACCCCATCAAGGCAAGCAAAAGCAGCAGTCAGTGCAGCACAGCGTGCGTGGCACAGGCGGGTCCTGCCCATGGCTGTACCTCGGAATGCACAGTTTTGTGCAAGATTTCTTTATGTCGAGAAAAAGGCCAATGGCACCATGATGCCCAGAAACATGAGTAAAACACTCAGAGCTTTCTGCACACCACATACATAGACTACATAAAGGAATGCCAAAATTGATTTGTGATTAACTGACCCCTTGGAAGGGGCTTTCTCCCTCTCTATTCAAATATGGCCAAAACAACCTTTTCAAACTAATTTTTGAAGAGCTAGTGGTAGATGTGCTAAGACCCAGATGACACCCCACAGTCTATTCTTGAGACTGAGAAATTTTCAAAGTGAGTGGCATCTCTGCAGTCAAGTGTGGACAGAGATGCAGTTCCTCTGCCCGCACCCTGATCCCATGAGTCCCAGACTTGCTTTGGAAGCCACGCAGCTCAGACCAAGGCTAGTGAAGAGGGTCATGTACATTGCCAGCTTCCCAGGTCAAGGTAGCTTTGTCACGTTGGCTGGGAATACATTGTATGTGCTTGTGTAGTGAGACCTTAACTGCCCTTTGAAAACATCCATCATTTATTCGTGACAGCTGATACCAGTAATTCCTTCTTTGTTGTTTAAGTCCTATCTGACTCCTGCTTCTAGCTGAATCTCAGCACCCAGAGTAAGTGCTCTAGGGAAAAGCAGTAGTTGTAAAATATCTTGAGTTAAGCTTTTGACAGATGATTGCAAAGCATTTTCTCTGATTGAGAAAAATACTGTCTGGATGAATGGGCTTAAATGGACTGAATATTAGTTGGATTACCAGGCTCAAAGGGCAGTAATGAACAGTTCAACATCCAGCTGGCAACCAGTAACAACTGGAGTACAATAGAGGTTGATTCTGGGACGATATTATTTCACATCTTTATCAATGGCCTGGATCATCAGACAGAATGCATCTTCAGCAAATTTGCAGGTGAAAATGGGGTGGATGGAAATATGCCAAATGATGGTAAAACTTCAAGTCACGAGGAACTTGATAAACTTGAATCTGGGGCCAACAGAAATTTCACAATGTTCAGCAATGAAAAACACAAAATTCCGCACACGGGACTTTCAAACTGCATACTTGCTGCAATAGAAGGAGCACAGCCAACATATTAGAAGTTGTAACCTTCTCCTGCTTGCTTATAGGGAAGTCACACCTGCGATGTTGTGATTTGTTTTGGGTCCCCTAGTTCAAGGCGTGTATTGAAAAACACTTGCAGAGTGCTAGCAAAATTGTCAGTGACTTAGAGCACACAAGCTTCAAGAAAAAGATGGGGGAGTTGAGTTTGTTTAATCTGTAAAAAAAAGGAATTCAAAGAAGAATCCAATTGCAGACCACTTGAAGGAGGGTTTTAAAGGTGATAGAGCCAAATTCAGCTTAATAATAATGGCAGGTGGTAAAACAGTCAGCAATACCAATAAAGTGCAGCTTGGGAGGTTGACGTTGGATATTGGGAAAACCATTTTCTCTAGAAGGGTGGTGCAGTCCTGAAATAGCTTGCCAAGAGAGTCTGTTGAATCTCCAATCTCAGAGGTTTTCAAAACTCAACTAAACAAGGCTATGGTTACCATGATTTGCTGTCAGCAGCAGCTCTACTAAGGTTGAATGTGGATTAAGTCACTCCAGAGGTCTCTTCCAGCCAATGTTTCTATGATTTGTTATCCATAAGTGCATTGACCATATAGATATGACAAACTGAGAAAGTTCATTTTCCCACCTCTCTCTAATGGCTGTGTTAGGCAGTGTTGGCAGAGTTTTATTTTACTGTCAACATGTCATAAAAATCTTGTCCTTCACAGGAAAAATTTCCTTCATAGGAAAAATTACGGGATTGGAAGGGATATCTGGAGGTCTAGTCCAACCTCCTTCTCAAAGAGCTATCTTCAGAGTAAGATCAGGTTGCTTAAGGTTGTTCACCTTTTTGAAAATCTCCAATCTTGTCAAGCTGTTTCAGTGCTTAACCACTCTCATTATAAATAACTTTTTTTTTCTAATGTGTAATTTAAATATCTCTTGTTGTAACTTGTTCCCGCTGTCCCTTTTCACTGTGTGTGTCTGGGAAGAGCCTGATTCTCCTTTCAGCCACTCATTAGGTCATGGAAGACTGCAAGTGAATCCCCCCTTAACCTTCTGTTTCCTGGTTGAACAAACCCAACTCCTTCAGCCTCTCCCTGTAAGTTGGGTGATCTGGATTCAGTTCAATGCTATCACTGCAACAGCACACTGCTGATTTTTGTTCAGTTTGTTCTTCCCCTAGATCCTGCAGGTCCTTTCTTGCAAAGCTTCTTTCAAGCCAATCTTTGAATAGCAACCCTGTCCTCCAGGTTATAAGTTATTCCCCCATTTTGTTGTAATTTGCTGTAACCCACAAATTTGCTAAGTCCAGCCCGTTTATCTGTAACTTTTCTGTTCAACCATTCAGTCCATACCCCCTCAGTCTGCCTACAAGGACACTACGGAAGACTGTGTGAAAGGACTTTCTAAAGTCAAGGTAAAAAACCTCCACTTCCCTCATCCTCAGAGCCCATCTTCTCCTCACAGAAAGCAATCAGGTTGGTATAGCAAGATTTAATGTTGGTAAATCCAACCTAGCTGTTTCCAGTCACCTTCATATCCTTAAGCAATTTCCCAGGCAAGAGGCAAGGCTGACCAGTCAGTTCCCCCTTGATTTTTTGCAGATGGGAGAAAAAATTACCTTTTTTTTTTTTTTTTCCCCCCCCCAGTCCACAGGGAACCCCCAATTGCCACGGCCTTTCAAAGATGATAGAAAGTGGCCTCAGAATGAAGCTGGCCAACTCCCACAGCACCAGGCAAAACATGTACCAGAGAATTAAATCTATAATTACTTTTTCTAAGGGAGCTCAGAAATATCTTTCCCCTTAGCTACAGCTTGTATAGAATTAAGTCAGCAAATTCAGAACAGGGAAGCTGTCCCCTCTCCCTTTCTATATCTCAATTCTTAATGCATTATTTTCTAGCTATTACTAAGAAATAAGGAAGGATATAAAGGCTAAAAATAAAACCAAAAGGGTTTAATTTATAAAAATAATAAAATCATAATTTTGGAAATACATCGGAAAATGCAAAGTAGGGAAAGCTTTGGAGAGAGCAAGAAAAAGTTCTCCTGGAAAAGTTTCAGAAGCAAAACTGAAAATGAGCGGCAAAATAAACCAACCCATGAAAAATCAAAGCTCTTCCGTTGGTCTCCAGCAGGCATCATGTCTCTCTTCATTAGAGGAGTAAGAGAAGAACAGATGAGCTGCCCTTGTTGTTCCTTTCGCATAGCTGCCAATGGTGCAACACACAGGTGTTGCCAAGTCTCTGTGCTGTGCAGAACTCAGATTAAAACCAGCTATTGTTTCTTTGATTTTTCCTGATCTTTTTCCATCTTCTAACCATTCCTATTTTATTTTTCCCTTTTTCTATGACATTTATTGATTTTTTCCTTTGAACTATTTTTTTTTCATTGTGCTTCTTTTCACCTTATTTATTTTTTATGGCTCTCCTGGCATGCTCTTTGGTTATTCTGTGGTACTCAGCATAGCTCCCTAACATAGCTTTCCACCTCCTGACTCTTGTCTCCTATTTTACAGTCTCCAGACATACAGACTCCTATACTCGTATGACACAAATGCAGATAAACCTTATTCCATGCCTGGAGCTCCACAGCATTAATGTAACACAGAAAATAATAATACACCATAATGGTTAGGCAAATGCATTTGTATTACCAGGGAAAGTTATTGAAATGGTTTCCCAAGGCAACTTGCAAATTCATCACTGTTGGATGGCTTTGCAGTTAAACTAACCTATCTCCAGGTCTGGATAGTCAGAACTAGTGAAATATCTCAGATTATTTCTGCATACAGTCTCTTTCTTGACTGTTTACAGAGCGGAAAACTCAGTCAGGTCCTTATTACCCCGTGTCTCGATTCCTGCCCGCCTTCCCAACAACTCCACTTTTGTTTCGCTGTTATTCACTCTGAACCATACAGTGAGAGCAGTCTTTGTCAGACCCATTGGCAGCAGGTTTATCTCTTCCCCCTTCCTATCTCCAGAAATAAATCCAGGTTCAAGTCTGAAGTTTGTTTCTCTCTCCTCGGTATGCGCTTGCAGCTGTTAGTTGCAGCCATTTCTCGCTCCCTGGCTCAGAGGAGCGGAGTTGCTGCCCTGTGCCATGAGCATTGCCAGGATTTATGTGAACGATCTTTCTTAATGCTTGGTGTCCCATTTTAATGCCAGCCTCGGAGATGGAGACCCACAGTTTGAGAAATGTTCCTGTCACTGTGTCAATATCCTCCTTTTTGAGATTCTCTTTCGGTTCCTGCTCTCTAACACATTAGGCATCAGGCATGGATGGTTTATCCCACACCTGCCAGGGCTCTTTCGTTCGATGTAACACAAGTACATCAGGGCTGCTCTTGACATCAGCAGCATGTTAAGTTTTCAGACACCTTCAGCTTGGCCTGTCGTGCTGAGCGTCCCTGTAAACACCTGGGAACCAGCTTCATTGCTCCCTTTCATACCTGCTAAAATCTCTTCTCTCCTGACACCTGCAAAAAAAAAAGGCAACTGTTAAGTTCTGCCAGCACAACAGCCTCATTTGGATGACCAAAATGCCACTGATTTGGGTGGCAATTTATTTCATCTAAGGCAAAGTGGTGCTAATGTCCTCTGCATGTCATGTTACCTGACCCAGCCAGGAGATTCACTCAACGCTTGGGCTCATGGGGAAAAATTTCTCCTGGAGCCTCAGGTCCTGGTAGAGGAGCCTGCCTTCCACAAAGCTGCACACCCATCGCAGCTCTGCTGCTTGCCTTGCCTGCTCCAGAGTCATGGAAAGCACCAGGCTGCAGCAAGCTTCAGCTGTTCCTTCACCAGAGCATCTGTCCCAATCCCTGTTCCTTACAGTTTCTGGTGGCAGTTAGTTAAAAAGCCTGTCTGCATCCCTTCCTCCAACCTACTCCCATAGTAGGTGCAGCCCACAGGACATTCAGGGAGAAATAAAACTCAGTTTTGCCTAACACTGTGAAGTCCTGAGGCAACCTTCTCCCGATGCCCAAATCCCTGAGGAGCTGGGTCATTAAATATGCTCCAAGCTTGTTGGGCACTCAAAGACTGTGGCAGAAGGAAACTTTCATCCATAGTTCTCACAGGAGCCAGTTCCAGATAACAGGGATATAGGACCCTGGGGCATTAGCAATGCTCATACCAGGTACTAACACAGGGGAAGAACTGGAAGCAGCAAACCTTCCTAGCAAAGGGGTTTTCTGTGAGATGTAGTGGGTTAAATACCAGATTTCCAAAGAAAGAAATGACATAGCTGAATCCTGACAACACTTTGAACTCCAGGAGGAAACATTTGTTTTATAAACTGAAATTCTTTCTTTGCTGCAAGAGAGCTCCAGTTATTCTCTAGCGTCCTCTGATTCCTCAAGGAATCACATGAGGTTGTTTCCATTTTCTGGTGATGCTGCTTTCAGATTAAGTATTTCAGTACAAATTTATTATTTTATTTTTTTTTCCATCTCCCCAGAAATATGTCTGTTAAGTTCTGCCATCCCCTTGATATGCAGTTTCTTGGCATCGCTGGACAGCAGCATGGTTTAATGAGAGGGAAGGGCTGGAGTTACCCGCTGGCACCTGCTCTCATTCCCTTTCCAACTTCTCTTTAGATTGAATGAACTTCTGTTATGCCGGATATTAAATTGCACTGAGTCCTACACTTGGCCAATTCTATTATCTTGCATTTTTCAAAAATACAGCCATAGCTGGCCGCTCTAAAAAGGTCTTATATTGTTTGCATAGCATATAGATTATATACTGCACACAGTGATTTTAGTACACAAATATCCAGGCATATTGGCAGAAACCAGTAACTGGGAACTGGAATATATACAGCAAAACAGACAGGAGTGCCAACGTCATTAAAGGAAACTCCGGTGCCAGAACAGGGACCACAGCCAGGGGTGACAGTGCAGCCGAGGAAATGTCCCCAGACCCATGAAATGCTAGTGGAGCCCTTTGGTGTTTCTTCACCACACTAACAGCTTCCTTCACCCATGGATAAGTTGTAGGTCAGGTTTAAGAATGGTTATGCTGGGACATGCAACAGACACGGGGAATTGTGGCTTTTAAGTTTTGAAGCTGTTAAGTTTCCCGGCTATTTCCACCCCAGAGCAGTTTCTGCTCACCCATACATAGCACCTCTCACCTGTGACCTCCTGGGAGTGAGCATCGTGCCCCCTGCTAAGCCACATAAAAGGCACTAGGATGATATGAAGAATTCAGAGGAGCCCAAGATCAATAGACCAATACTTAGCAGCAAGGAGCAGCAGAGTGGAAGCTCTGGCTGCTCTAGCCTGCAGTATGAACGATGCATTGCTACCTTCTCCAGCAGCTGCCAAAGCAGCAGTAGTGGCTCCTGCAGGCAGCAAGGGAAGGGTCTCCTCCCCACCTACACTGTCTCAGACCCCAGTAAACTTTTATAGCACCCAAAGCCCACCCTGAGCTTGCTGGGATCTCACTGATGCCCCTCAGCTCTGTAGTCTTGTCCTCTCCCCAAACTTGCGGTAAGGTCTCCCTCTCTTCCTGAACCAAGTCTACTGTCACAGCAAAAACGAGTTTTGTCATCCTTTGGATATCATCCTAAGGTAGTTGATCTCATTCCTGCCTGCAGTGCTGAAAAGCCTTGAAATGGCTCCTCCCCAAAATGAAGCTAAGAGAGTATTTTCCTCTGCTGAGGAACGGAGAGAAGGATCTACCGAATGCTTCCTGCAAATTGTGTGGGCTCCGTGGAGGTGACTGCTTGCAGAGAATCCCTTCGCCACAGTCTCCTGCAGAAGCTGTGTTCTGCACAGCGAGGAATCTCTTTGCCTGTGTATGCACCCCCAAATTCAGGCAGTACAGCTCCCAGATGGGGCTTCCCCAAAATCAGACCCCCCATATTAAAGCATTTTGTAGGCTGACACAAATCAATACCAGAGCAGAGAGCCAAATACTTTTGCTTCTTCAGCCAATGCTCGATCCACTAGATTGCACTGTATCTTATATAACAACTGTTGAACTAGATAAAATCCATCCCAAATGTTAAGTTGAAGTGAAGAAAAAGATTTTCTTCATAACATTGTTTCAATCTTTGGAAAAATACACCTGAAGTAAAATTTACAAATATTTTAAAGTTGTTCTGAAAATGCCAAAACTATACTTTCAACATTTTCTCAATTTTTTCACTGTTTTTTTAATGAAATTTCACCAGATTTTGTGAAAAATCAACAAAATTAATATTTTTGACAAGTCTTGCTTACCTTAGAGTTCTTCCGTCTGCTTTAACAACTGATCAAAATTTGTTGTCTGCTGATTTTAGTGGGGACTCTGTTATTAATCTCACTGGAGCCATATTTTAAGGCCAAACATTTATAATGCATACACATTCAACTAATATTTAAAGAATGATTTTGTGGTTTTAAAAAATCCTGAACTAAAGCAACCATATTCCTGCTAAGTGATGGACTAGTCTCGCAAGAAGGACTGCTTCCAAGTGACACCATGCATGAGAGCTCGCAGATTATCACCTGACATCAGTAATCAGGTTGGAAAATTGCTGCTACTGTAATTGAGTCATTCAGTTGCAACTATTGTTGGAGTTATCTCCTCCCCCGGCCCAGGAGGCAGAGACAGATGAGCAGTCAGATCTTTGTACTTGAAATATTCCTAGCATGGAAAACTGCAATGCCGCTGTTTTGTTTTCCAGAAATTAAAGGTGATCCTCAGAGGAAAGGTGTCATTTAAAGATGCAGGGAAATTTATCTATGAATCCAGAGGAGACTGTCAAAGTGAGTATGTCTGAATCAGCCAGTATTGGGACTGATGCTTCATTGGCTTCCAGCTTTCCTTGCCTATTTATAATTTCTAAAAGTAAGGTACAAAAGAGTCTAGCAACAGAAATTTGTTGGGAATTTTTATTTGGTGGCACCCTACTCGGGCATTTTCTTACTGTCTCTGGGTGTAAGGATTAATGCAAATGAGAATCACAAAACCACTGAATCTAATGGTTTATTTTGCATCACATTGCACACATCAAAGTGTTACAGCAGTTACAGCTAGTAGAGACTAGCTAAAACTCTTTTACAGTTCTGCCTTGCAAAGCAGCTTGATGGCCAACAAGCTTGTCTCCCTAGGCTCTGCAAGATGAGCGTAACCTCAGCCTTTCAAAGTACATGAAGCCCTATGCATGCAGTTAATTATAAATAGTGGTGAAATGGAAGCTTAAAAATGGAAGGTCGTGTTCCCTCCATCTGAACATTAAATCCCTTCAAGATCAGGCTGCCCTAGATAGAAGTGGCTGCATTCAGCTCTATGGTATCTGTATTACAAAATGTTCTTTGAAATGATCAGGTGGTAAAAGGAGCTTGACTTGTACTTTACTGAAGAGCCCAAGCAAAGAGGAAGGGTTAGATATGCTGTCTTTTCTAAGTGCTCAGCTAACAGCACAAGCAGGTTTGTTATAGCAACTTGACCTCAGGAATGTCTAACTGTCAGCTCTCTTTATCCCACTAGAGATGGGCTTCAAGGAAAGGGCAAAGCCCACAAAGCATGGAGTATAAGGCCTGTAGAAGTTCAAATACATATATTGGACTTGCCAGTATGCCAGGAACCATATCTGCTTGGTAGGATCAATCACAGCCACCCTTCTTTAAACTAATATTCAGTCACAAATGCAAAAAATTGAGACCCAGAAGCCTCTGCTAGTTTTCTACCACTGCAAATTGACACTGGCCAAAATTACTTTGTTCTTCCTTGAAGGACAACAACCAGCAGGAAGTCATGCCGAGGCTGACTCGAGACCTGTCCTTGGAGAAGTGCTGTCTCTGCTCCCCTCCAGGCCTCACTTTGTCCCATTGCTTTTTTTTTTCTGCTAATGTTAGCTGTTTCTCACAGTGTTAACCTGCCAAAGACAAACCCTGGGGACCAGCTCCTGGCAGATGTTTGTGCAAATGACTTAGCTTCTTGTCTGACCGTGTCACAGCAACCAGTTCCTGGAGGAGTGTTGTCTCTCACTTTTCACCAGCATTGCCTGGACAGTCTTTGAGTTGTTGAGGGGATCTGGAGTCTACGGTGAGTCCAGGGTCCACCTAGGCCTCCAATGTGAAGCAACACCAGCTACAGAGACTGATGGTGCTGCCTGTCATCAGCTGTGCAGCACAGTCACTCTGTGTGGTTGAGCATCTTTGTGAGAAGAGGAGATTGAACCCAGTTCAATCCAGTTCAACCCATTCTCCATCACTCCAGAAAAGTACCCTCACATATCCCTTGGGTGAGCTTAATAAAGTTGCTGTTCTTGCTTCTTGTGGAGAAGGGAGATGGATCCTGGTATGGCCACCTGAAATTGCAACCAATAAATATTTTTAATTAAATTAAATACTTTTCCTGGGATTGAATAATATATTTTTGTTCAAATTTGGGGGAGGGAGGGGATTTTTCTGGTTTCAGTGAAAACCAAAAATATGTCATTTTTCTTCGGTTTGCTTGTTGAGTTGGCTTTTAAGGGTAGTGAGCTACTTCAGACCTTAAATTGATTTGGGTGTGCTGTATATATGTAGGAATAATTAGGAATTCTTGAAGATTGTTTTGACCTTCAACTGCAAAACCAGTCTTGTCTCTCTCCTTCTACCCTTAAAAACACAACAATAGCACTTTCCAGCGTAAGCCGGTGCTTCAGGAAGCATGCAAGTTCTTTTCAGATAACAATCAAGTGAAATCAGTGAAAAGCTCCATTGCACCTTGTGCAAAGAATAACATCACCGCTGCTTGGCACAGAGCAAGACCATAGCCTGAAGGAGTATGTGAATATTCCCAAAGCTATTACGAAATGGAAGCAACATGAAGCCCATTCCCAACACAATTCAGCCCGTGAGGAGCTCCAGAGCAACAATGAAAATTCTGTGATTCAAATTATGCATGTGCATGGATATTGGTAGAATCAGATATGTTGGTAAGGATATAATGAAAAAATAGTGGCGCTGATATCCTTTGCAAACCTATTTTTGAAACTTCTGCTCATATTTAATCAAAATCTGTGCAACTCCTGTCTTATAGCCTGATCCCAGAGGCAACAAAAGCTATAAAAGGTTTTACTGACTGATCTCCCAAGGGCATCAGTTCTACTCAGGTAATCACGTATTGCAGAATCAGAGCTCCAGTTCTGGTACTTCATTGACTGCTTAGCTTTACTCTCCCCAGTTACTGCTCTTGACCAAAAATGTAGTATTCATTTGTCATTAAAATTCCAGCGCCATATTCATCTGATAAGAATTCAAACAATAAAGGTGCTGTGAAATTAATCTAGCACTCTGGCAAAAATCAGCGCGACGGGAATTGATGAAGTACAAGCTTAATCCATTCTTTTCCTAGTCTTGCTGTCATTTCAAGGTCCACCTGGGACTGTTACATGGGCTGGCTTTTAGGTCGGATGAAGTTTATGAGAAGATATTAATAAGTACCTATTGATTGTATCTAAGCAAAGACAACTACAGTACAATCATCCAATTCTTTTTGGTGACACATAGATTTTATGACAATACGTGTTAACTGACATAATTGATTTTCTTAAATCAAGATAAGAATAGGTCCTTAGCTAAAAGTATGTATTCCCTGGATTTTGCTGTGAGAGGCCTGATTTTTGAAAATGCCTTGTATAAAATTCTCAAGAGAGAAGGGACCATTAAAAGCAAACCCATGCACAAAGCAATCAATGTAACCAAAGAAAATCCAGTTCAATTCTTTTGCCAACTCTTAAATTGCGTGTCTTCATTCCCTTTTTCTGTGCTGTTTCCCATCAAATGCTGTAAGCATGCACTCAATGGCAACATGAGATGCGAGGCAATTCCAGGATGCTCTAGGTGACTTCTACACAGTTCTTCAGCACCATCCGGTCTGAAGATGCTTGTGTCGTCAAAGGCGTGTAAGAATGTACAGATGCCTACAATTTACTGTGACTAAATAGTGATGACTGAAAATGACAGTGATAATGATATCCTGGCAATCAGAGCTGAGAATGAGTCACATGCTGATTTTTAAATGGAACAAAAAAATACCAATTGTATTTCAGATCTGCAGGTGTTGGAAATTGCACTGGGGTAAATCACTGTAGAAGACTCATTTATTTTTTGTGGTTTGTTGATACCTCTGGAAAGTAGAAGCTCAAGCAAAAATTTTATTTGAGCTGAAACAAAACCCTTCAGATATAGCTTTGGTTGAATTGAAAAGTAAAATCCAGAAACAAAAATATTTTGGATTCTACAGTTATTTCAATTTCAGATATTTCTAGCATGCTAAATTAAAAAAAAAAATCTGTAAATTAAAATATTTTTAAATAAAAACTTTTTGGCAATTTTTATGAAAACAAGTTAATATTTTCTAATAGTATTATTGTTGTTTTAGGAACTGGAAATTTGGAAAACTTTATGCAATATCATAAAATCTGCATTTAAAAATTTTTTTAAAAAAGTTAATCTGAAACCTTTTGTACAGCTTCATATCTGGGACCTATGTGATATACTAAGATTCCCCGTGACTCAAGTTACAAGTACTCCTGTTGTTGTGGTTATTTTAATTTAATAGTAAGGCTAGGCCTCAAATGTAATATTTTTTTTATAAAATAGCACTTCAGCTCAAGGGAAGCTGCCTTCATTGCATGTGTGTTTCTGCAGGAAAAATTTATTGACTTCTATTTTCCATAAAGTCAAAGTACCCAAAATGTAGAGCGCAGCATATAGAAACCAGCTTTGTACAGGTAATGCTCGGAATAGTCCCTGTCACAGAATCCACTTTATCCCCTAATTCAGAAAGGACAAAGCAAAATCAGCCTCAGTTCCAAAAAGGAATAGCTTGTGCTATTTAGTTCTCAGATCCCTGATTCAACGGCTGTTATAGCAGCAAAACTAGCAGCTCTCATACACGTATCCTAAGTTCATGTTAGGAATTGCAGTTGAAACTGTTTCACGCATATGTCTGTAATGCACAAATGTCTGTCTAACCTATCCCATTATCTCTGGGATGCAGAGGTATTACTGATACTTCAAACACATTTCATAAGAATATTCTACAAAAACACTAAAAAATGCTTGCTAAGTCTTGGAGGGCTCTGTAGAGCAGATTCTTCCCTCATCCACAGTTGAAAAGGTGCTACTGTCTCATTGATGATCCAATTATCTTGAATAGAATTTTACCAAAAATGAAACATGTTATCAGCAATTGTAATTCACGCTTTAAAGGGTCTCTCACACTGATACCTCAATATTTTACAAGCAAGCCTCATTGACGATCTCTGCACGGCGTTGCATCTGTTTCATGGAGTGCACTGACGCAGGGCGAAGCGGAATGCTTGGTACCAGCCGTGCAAGAACTCATTTGCTGTCTTGAGAGACTAACTCTTGTAGCCTTCACGTGTGGCACCACTGGTGTGTCTACGAGGCCTCGTAGTGAAAGCATGCTGTACACCCAGCACTCGCGCAGTGCATGGTTGCATCGGCAGGATCCTGTTGCAGTAGTAACTAAAATGAACATCTGGGAAGAGCAGGAGAATGGGCTGGAAATCTCTGTAACGACTGTCACGCTGCTAAGTTCTGCCCTTGGGCAAGCACAGTACCTGCTAAAGGCAGGAGGACTTTTTTAAGGGAATGGCACTTCATATTGCCAAAATTAAATCCAGGTTGGCTCACTGAATTCTGAAGGAGAATATCTTTAGAAAATTACCTATAAATGTTTAATCATTTCATCCTGGATAGCATTTAACTGGCAATCTAATTAACTTTTTTGTATTTTTTTGTTAATGCATCCAGCTGGCTCCCCCTGCTCATTTTTAAATCTCATTTATATTTTTGGGCTTTCTAGGTGTCCCTAAGCTTGTCAGGGTACAGCCAAATTCTCACCTTGATTTTAAAGAGGATTGTGCATGTGCACACAACCTTTTAAATCCCTATTATTTCAGAATCTGCTTTAAACCCTTCTAATATTTTTATTACAGATTTTATATTCTAGAGGGAAAAGTGACAAGGAACAAAGGCACAATATTTCTTACCTTTCTTTTTGAAGTGAATCTAGTTAATACATTTAAGAAAATATTTTTCCTCTGCTTTAGTCAGTGTATATTAACAAGAAGTATTAAGAAAGGGAGAAGATAAATACTCAGGAGGGGAAGCACATGGAAAATGTAGGTCAATAAAAATGTCTGCTTCTTTCTGAACACAGTGAAACAAATACATTCCTTTACATCCATCTTCTCAAACCAAAACCTGAGTTGAACTTCTGGAATCTGAAGTTAATTTCCCACTACCCTCCTGCTCTTCTGGCTTGCAATCCAAGTCAGGGAGAGAAGCAGAAGAATATCAGAAGAAATCCAAGCCTGGGTCATTCTCAAGAGTCACCAAGGTCTTGTTACCCTCAGTAAAGAGCAGTGCATGGTCAAAAGAGTACATGAGTCCTGAAAGCAGTAACTTAGAGTAAACCATTCTCAGGACTGAGCCCACGGTCCTTCAGTGTTAATTGGAATAAATAATTTTCATTACTCTGTGCAGAATTACTTATTTATCAGATTCCCAGATCCCATATTCCTGAAGATTATACAAGTATCTCTAGCAGCTTCACTCAGAAGACAGTCCATGTTGCTGTTGTTTTCTTCCTCTCCATATAAATTACTTTTACCTAATCATTGGTTCATAACAAAGAAAGCAAAACCTCTTTCTTTCAATCACCTCCTTGCTGTTCTGGGAGTTAAAGCTATTTTCATACCACATTTATTCTCCTCTGAGATGTGCGTGGATCTGATAAGTAGGATGTCACAGACATCACTGTGGCTCAGTCGGGGGCCATTCTGCACTACTGGGTTTTTTTGCTTTTTTGAAGATAGTGGGCTTGCTTAATCCACCTTGTGTACTCAGCACGTTGGCTTCTGCTGCGCATTTGACAGAATTCCCCTAGTCTGAGACACAAGCTTGCTGAAGTTTTTCAAAGGAAGTAGCAACTCTCCGAAAAAAATGTAAAGGCAGAAATCCTACAATTAAACAATTTTTCATGAACTCCAGAGGTGTTTTAATGGATTTAATTAATTGATATTTAAATTAATTTAATGATTGGCATTGAAAATGAGGCAGTGAATAGATAATCTCCTCTCCCCCTTTCATGTCTTAGTAACAAATAGAAACTTCAAAAAACATCTGTTATTTACCTAGATATCACCACAGAAGAAATACCTGAGAACTTCATGCATCTGCTACGAGTTTCCCTTCCACACTCTGAGGGCTTTGCCCATACTAAATGCAAATTATTTTGAGAATTTTCATATTGACAAGAGATACTGTATCATTTGATGCTTAATGATAGACAGCAAACTTCCCAAAATGGCAAGTGCCATTGGCTAGCAAGAGGCCAATAATTATGACATCCTTGTCATTAATCAGACAATCCCTGAAGAAGATGATCTTTGCTATGTTAGCAAGAGGACCTGTTTTGTTCTGTTCTCCTCCTGCTCATTTTATCCCCAACAACAGCCCATTCTCAGTCACTGATGAGTGTGCAGTTCACTAGAGACTTTCCAAAATAACTAGGGTTTAATCAATTGGGGTTAAATACTAAAGTAACTCACAACTGTAAATGTGAGAGACTAGATCTGGAAAGGAAATAAAACCTGGAATTAATCACAAAGTCTGTGTTGCTGCCATTCAGTGTTTGATTAAAAAAAAAAAAAAAAAAGGACATGGGGACTTGTGACTGGTAATTAATCCAGGGTATTGGGAATTTTAGGTTATCAATGAACAAACGATGTGTGTGTTTGTCTGTGCTATTTGACCAATATACTAGCTGTCTTTTGGTGCTCTAGGAAGAAAGAGTTTAGGACTCAAAGTAATGAATCAGTTTCCTGATGGACTAATTTATGGGAAAGGATTGACAGGTTTCTGCTTTACTCCAAAAAGTTTTAGCAAAATCCAGTCACTGAGGTGATCAAATCAAGTCTCCAGTAGGACGTCTGATAGCTGAGGAGGGACTGTCATCTATACCCTATTTATTACATGGTATTTTCTACTTCCTCTATTGATCACAAATGGGACTGTACTGCATGTGCAAATTACTCAATGCCTGGAGGCCAGAGAAAATAACACAATAGTTTCTGCATGATAAAGGGATGAAAATTAGTTTACTTGTTTTTCAATGTTTTAGGAACCTGAGCCAGAGCTCTGAAATACATAGGGACATGACATATTGGCTTCAGTAGCTTCTGATCTGCCCTTTTGTGCCAAAACTTAAATATACATTGCAGAATGATCAATCCTATATCAACATTCCTGGCAATATCATTATGTAGAAATAAGGTCTGGGCACGGCTGTATTTTCTGCTTCCAGACAGAAGGTAAGCAAATTTTGCTCAATAGTTAACAACACTGTTGATCTAAACGCAGGTCTACTATCTCACTGCAGTTCAGGTGTCCTTCATCTTTTTGACAGTCTTTGTTCTCTTGGATATTACTGTGTCCCATGAGCTATTTGCAAACCCCTCGATAATAAGCAGTACTGAGAGGAAAGAATAGAGTCAGCGTCTTTGGGTCTGCTTAGTAATGAACCAGAAGACATTTTGAATGTAAATCATGTTCTTAAATTTGCAAACTACATAAAAAAGAAGGAGGTATGGGAAGAAAGAACTAGACCAGACAGATCGAGATCACATTCCCCAACATTTGAAGTCTTTACTCATGCCAGTGGGTTTTATATACACACTAATTAAGTTGTCTGAAAAAAAAAAAAAAAAAAAGACACCAAACACTATACAGCAGCAAAATCTGGCAGTAGCGTACTTCTCTCCTTGTTAATTGTTGAAGCTTGAAGAATCTGGTTTCTGTTTCAATGCTTTCAAAGACAGTTTTTTATTTACCATATTTCACTGATAATTATTTCATGCAGCAACTTTTATAGAAGTGGTTGCTGGATGATTATGCTCCAGATGTCTATTAAAGTTGATGAATGTATTTCAGTATTAACATTCTGTAGCATGTAAAACAGTTGCAAAAGGACAGATGGCCCTTTGTAATTACTATTTCTGTTAATTATTTATATTTCTGTGTTGTCTAGAACTCCAAAAAGATGAGAAGATTGCTATGTGAAGTGCTGTTTATTCCCAATGAGAGAGATGACACCTGACCTAGGCAAGACCAATTTGATAGGTAAGAGAGAGAGAATTTGCTGTTATTGTACAGATAAGACACTGAGGAATAAAAATAAGACCTTTGCTACATTTCCAATAGCAAACTTAACAGTACCAGGGATTCTTTCCTGGATCTGTGATAAAATGCATGTGCTTTTTGTGTCCTAACTCTTAAATACTCTTAACCTCTAAAATAAGATGTCTGAATTGAAGTGTCTGGCCCATGCTGACTTTCAAATTGTGCACAGAAATTGTCTGGGAGAGTGCTAGCTGGCCCAAGACAAAAACGGTTTCAAAGACTAGTCTAGTGATTAAAAGTAGAGAAGGTTTAGTGTCCCAGTGTTGTCTGATTTATGCATATAGCTGTAGCACCATTTTAGCACACGATCTAACTGACACCTCCTTAACATCTGTCAACTGACAACGTAACTGTCCATTTACATGTTCTCAGCAGAAGGAACATACTGTAAAAATATATATCACATCATCTAAGGGAGTTAAGTCGGGTCCTTACTGTTTTATACTGGCACAGGAGTTAACACAACCAGACCCTCATCTGCTATTTACTGTTAGCAACGGCACTGAAATCAGTACATACTACTGCTTCTCAGTATGAAAAGATCTCAGATCCGTGTTTGGTAAGGTAAGTTGGATATGCAAACTTAATTAAAGAAGCATGTTTAGAAGTTAAATTTGGGAAAATTATCTGGGCTCTATTGAGACATTAGAGATGGACCAAGATATATTATCTAGCCTCTCTTCTATGCTGGCTATATTCAAAATGTTGTAAGGAGTAATTTTTAGGGTCTCAACAAAAAGACAAATGGAACCAGTGAAAAGACTCTTTTTATCTTTTTCTTCTTTCCAGTGCCTTCTGCTGCTAGGCCAACCTTGGATTAATTACATATTGGGTAATTTTTCATTTATGATGATAAAATTTTTGAGTAAATCAATTACTTAATGTTATTAACAATATCAATATATTATAGCTGCTGCAATATCTATTACTAGTCTATAACTAGTTCTATAACTTCAGTCAACTCAGACTAAACTGAGTTGACTGAAGTAAACTAAATAATCAACAAGGATGGTCAATTTCTCTGCCTTTGAAGTTTGCTTTCAGTTGGAAAATAAATTCAATGTACGTACATTCAGGATCAGGATCTCAGAGTAGTTCTGTAAATACAGAGTAGTATTGTTTCTGAACTTAATATTTCCCCATGTTGAACCAGAACACTGGGGTTTTTTTCTTTTCCCATTATTATCTCTATTGCAACGGTATAAGAAGACATAAGAGACAGGCACCCCGCTGAGTTATTGTATAACCTTAAGAAAATGATCTGTCCTTGTCTGGACAGAAGAGGGCTGATAACAAAAGCCCTTCCCAGGAAACATTCAGGCACATTCCTAAATATATCATCAGGATGAATATTGTCATTCCATAAAGTTAACCACATCTATGAATTAATTACAGTATCTAGGGTCTAAGGGGTGGGTGTGCAATTTTCTCCATGACCTTAAAAACTCTGCCTGTGGTACAAAATTACAACCTAATTATAAAGTCAGTGTAAAACTCTGGTGCAAACAAGTGTGTTTTGCTCCAACGAGAGCAGCTAAGAGCACCCATGGACAGTAGCAGTGGTGCCGCTGGTAGCAAGTCTCTTGTTAAGCCCCCATCACTTGATCGTGCTTGATGCCATACTGTTCCCATTATATCTGCCCTCCTATCACTTCTCTTGGCCAGCACCAGAAACCTGCAAGCAGCAACCAAATATTCCACTAATGTGAGCCAAGAATTTCATTTTAGCAAACTCTACTTTGTCCCGTGGCTTCTTTCCCCTCTTTTTGTTATTCATTGTCATGAAATTAAGCCATTAGAAGGTGTCTTTTGGAATGGAACATCCAATTACAGCAGTTTTTAAAGAAAGAATGAAGCAATATCAGCCATATCACGCTGCTGGCTGTATAAACTCCTTTTAAGTAAACTCCATTACAGATCCCAAAGGGCACTTTCCTGTCTGTCTTGACTCTTAACTCCTCTCCTCTCCTTCCTCAGTCCTTTGTCACTTCTGTTCCATGTCACATTTCTTAGATTTCTTCTAGAATCATTGTCTGTCCAGCTAGAGAAATGCAGTCTCTGTTCCCCGTACTATTAATTTTAATTCATCATTAATGCTTACACAATTCCTTCCTTGAACTGTTTAGCCTAAGCATCTATTTTCCTTTGCATCAAAGACCTTCCTTAAATGCATTCCCATACTTAATGACCCTGTTTCATTTTCTTTTGGCTTTATAATGCACTTCTTTGCTGGAAAACGGACCTCTAAAAGTTGGTGTCTTCATTTCAGTCTCTCAGACTGGCTCTCTTTACACAGATTAACATTTAAAATGTGTGTGTGTGAGTGGTATGTACACCCAAACAGACAGACATAAACATGTATTTCTAAAACATGAGTGAAAATGTTGCCTGTACACAGCTGGGTTAGAAATCCACCATACCAGAACCAAATCAATTGGAGCTTTTTAAAACATCTGCATTGCTTCTAAACTGTGGCTGATGTGACACCTTTATCCACTTTACAATTGTCTGGCAAGCGAGTGAAGCTTTTGTATGAGTTGTCCCATTAGCCAGACCGCAGGCTGTGGATGGGGCGAGCAAAGGACACAGATGGTCACCCATGGGCTGTGCTACCGTGGGATGAAGAGCATAAAGCTAGAGCAGGACCTGTCTGAACTGTCCTGGTTACTTCCTAGACACTTCCAGGTTTAAAATCCAAGAACAGCATTATGCAAAATGCATAAATAGGTGTACCTTAGTCCTTCCTTAGGTCTGACCTAGTAAATCAGAAGTAACCAATTCTTTCAGACTTCAGTGTGCTTTTTTAAACATCAACACACTTGATGGCTTGATTGTTTCTAGGATTAGCCTTTCAGGCTATCTGACTCAAGGGGCTGGAAATTCCCTGGCACTATGGAGAGGTTTGGGGTCCCCCAGTGAAAAGATTTGTGAACAGAAGTAGGATGACAACTCAGCATCATGCACAAGGCAATCTCATTGCTTAGACACAGAGGTGTGCTAGGAGTAGAAGGAGGAGCAAAATTGCAGGGGGAGATGCCACAAAGGAGGCTGGAAGAATATCAAGACACCATTAGACTGCAGACCATCTCCTTCACAGTATAACATTAAAAACTATCTTCTGCATACACTTAATTGATGAAGTAGACTGAAGACAATAAAAGCATATGCTCGGCCGCTTATAGCAACCAAATCTCTTTCAGATACAGCCATCTCAGCAATCAAACACTGAAGAGTCTGTCATCACCTGCATGTGAATTTCAGAAAAATTGTGTCAATCTCTATGTAGGATGAATTTGTAGTCAACAAGTACAAAGCATTCACCCACCTCTACATGGGGTAGTAAACATTGTGCCTGCTTTTCACAGCCTGCACTGCACCACCAAATAAATGAGTTTACCCACTTCTTTCTTTACCACCACACCAGTGAATGACATTTTCCTATTAACCACTGGGAATGTTTACCTCAGCTGGAATTATCTAGCTAGCATGTTACACAACACTGATATAAATGTATTACTTCAGAAATTAGTGCCAGCAGAATTCTGTGCAATGTTCAGACAAGGCAATGGAGGGGAAGGGCAGTCAAATAAGGTGCTTAAGCCATTAAATGTTTACATTATAAATATTTATCTTTGGAAACTAGACACATTGCTATTCCCTGAATGTCACCAGCTATTAATTGCATAATCTGTGATTGTAAACACACTTCTGTTGTTTCCGAAGCATTTTGGGCTTTAAAGGCTGAGAACAGTTGAAAAGCAGTCAAAATTTATTACCAAATAGCTTGTTCACCAGACAGATTTCCCTAATAGCTTTTTCCTTGGAAGAATTTGAAATTGCACCATTTCGTATCTTGAAGCAACCATCTCAGAGATGAATTGGAAACACTGAAGATGAAGAAGGCCCCAGTAAGTCTTCAGAAACTCACAGATGGGTGATCTTGCTGTACAAATTTGCAAAACACACAGATATGAGCATAAGAATCCCTATTCCAGGCAAGACTAAATGTCCATTTTTAGCAGTATCCTGCCACCAGCAGTGACTGCAAGCAAATGCATACTTTATAAGAGTATAAGAAAAAGCAAAGTAAATTATAATTTCCCCAGATGCTCTACCAGACACCAGCAAGGGCTCTCCAGCATCCCTTCTGCTCAGTATAAACTATGCTGACATCAATACAGGCATCCTTTACCTAAATAAATTTGCAATATTAGCCCAGTGGCCAGGTTGAGGTTTTTCACTCCATTTTATAGTCTTTCCCTCCCTCAATCTTTCTCTCCATTATGGTACCATTGGCCCCCAGCTATATCAGGATAAATGTTGTCTTTCCAGCCATAGGAATCCCGTCATAAAGGACTCCTGGCTTGGACCGTGTAATAACGGATGCAGAACAGGTGACTAGGCCATGTGAAGTGCAGCCTTGTATGCAATGGAGCATGTTGTGGCTGTCCTCCCAGGTATCTTATGGCATGTGGTGGGCAGCCCTTCACCACTTTCTAAAATCAGTGCTCTGGCATGGCATTCTCCTGGCTGCAAGGGAAAGCTGGTGATGGGCTGTTTTGCAGTCCCAGCACAGATCAAGATCATAGAATCCTTTAGGTTGGAAAAGACCTTTACGATTATCAAGTCCAACCATTAACCTAGCACTGCCAAGTCCAACCACTAAACCATGTCCCTAAGCACCACATCTACATGTCTTTTAAATACCTCCAGGGATGGTGACTCAACCACTTCCCTGGGCAGCCTGTTCCAATGACTGACAACCCTTTTGGTGAAGAAATTTTTCCTAATATCCAATCTGAACCTCCCCTGGCACAACTTGAGGCCATTTCCTCTTTTCCTGTGGCTTGTTACTTGGGAAAAGAGACCAACCCCTGTCTACAACCTCCTTTCAGGTAGGTGTAGAGAGCAATAAGGTCTCCCCTCAGTCTCCTTTTCTCCAGGCTAAACAACCCCAGTTCCCTCAGCTGCTCCTCATAATTGTGCTCTAGACCCTTTACCAGCATCATTGCTCTTTGTGTGTGATGACCACAGGCAGCTGCAACAGGGAGCCAGACACCAGGAGGGAAGTAACCACTTTATGCTATAGCTATGAGAGGCACAAGTACAGAGAGGGGTGGGTGCAAAATACTGGGGAGAAGAGCTTGAAGTAAGAGCCAAATCCTTAGTCTCATGCTCAGCACAAGCTTGGCTGGTCTGTGGAGGGACAGGGAGAAAACCAAATGTCAGGCTGATACATGTCCACTCTGGTAGTGGGATGCCCATTTCTTTTCAATTGTACCCTTAGCGAGGTCACTTTACTAATTTCCAGGACTTCCAGAGGGTATTATACCTTTAAATCACCTCTGGGCTGGAAAAGAAGCATGTAGTGCGCAAGTTAATCAGTCACCTCTCAGCTGTGTAATTCTGTGTAGAGCAGTCAAGTCCGTGAAACTTTTGTAAGTTGGCAGTACCTGGAAACCTGACCTTTCCCTCTTCCAGCCTCTGATTGGTGCTTTCTCAACTGTACCTCCTCCCTTCCCTAAAACAACTCCCCTTTTAATTAATATTTCACTTGGAACTGATTTCTCTGTAGAGGTGAAAATGTACGTGTGTATGTTTGTGTGTGTGCTCGTTAGAGAAATGCAGTACCAGTGGAGGAGCAAAATGCATTGAGAGTTGGATAAGTAAACAGATTTTCACATTTACAGAAACACTTCTGATCGTTCTGTTTGAACCTCCTCCTCCTTCACCTTTACTGATGGGAAAAAAAAAAAAAAAAAAAAAAAGTCAGTTTCTAACCAAAAGGTCAAAAAGACCTTTTTTTTTGGAAACCAACCCAAAAAGTTTAATTTCCAAAACCTCTGAAAATGTTAACTTTTGATGTTTTGAAGCTTTTTCTCCCACTTAATTTTTGAAATAAAATTTCATCAAAATCAATGTGGCTTTGCAGAAAATATTGGAAACATTGACTAAAGTTTCTGGAAAATATCAATGAGTAAGTACAATCACATTAAGTGTCTTGGAAGAAATAACTGACTACAAAAACTTGCGTGCAGCATTCCCATAAAAACCAAATCTGTTGCTGCCTGCTGTTAAGATCTTGTGGGTAGCTTTGTAGATAGCAATGGTTCCTGCAGTTTTCTTTCCTTTGTAGTGTGCTGCACAGCTCTTTACTTAGCACTAAATTTGCCTATAATGATCGCGCTAGTAGATAATTACTATTCATGTGCAGTCTATGCTTTGTCATCACTCCTAAGTATTGAATAATATCTCTTAGGATAAGGAATAAAGTAGAAGGAATAAAAATGTGCTGTCTTTTGGCCGTATGCCATGGTTCACATCAACATTGCTTGGTGCTGCCAGAAAATCTGGAAGTTGAACCTTATTCCTACTCCCTCTCTACACCGAATAGATCTCTCACAAGTCTTGTCCTCGAGTTTTTAATCTCCAGTTTTTTAAATCATTAGAATGATTTTGGCATTGCTTCTAGGACAAGGTCAATAAAACTTCCAGGTCTTACTCTGAAATCTTGGTCGGGGCTGTGAAGGCTGGCTGTGTTGCAGGTATGTGCCGTGTTTCTATGCAGTGTTAAAAGACCCTCACATCAGCTAGCTGAAATCTCATTTTTCCACATAGAACAGCACCCAGTACTATTGAAAACTGCTACTCCTACTAAAGGTATGAGACCTGCTTCTGTGCTGAAACCCAAGTTAAAAATATACATGGTGCTAACTGTTGCCACGCTTTTAAAAGGAATGCACATTGAGCTTTACTGAAACTGAAATCAGTGCCTCAGATGGTTATGAAATATTATAGGTACTGAAAGTTTAGATTTCCTTACATAAGCATTTTGAAATTTCAGAATTCTTGATCTTGATCAAAATATTAAGAAATTGCTGTTAAAGATTGCTTTGAAAAATGAGGCTACAGAATCCACTTTAAACAGAAATTTCTGATTTTTTTTTCATTTTTTCTGATCTTCATGAAAAAGACAGATTTTGTATGTCCTTATGTGGCAACTTTCTGCATTCAACATGCAGGGGTCATCTTGATATCTCTTCATCCAACTGGCAGGCGGCTAGCCTGGATTAGTTTTCCAAATTCCCAGCACAGCTAGTACAGAAAGACTGGTAGGTGAATACAGCACTACATTCCTCCCCTAAGGTATCATCTCCGACAGGGAGGTGGAATTATCCTCTGGAGGTACCTTCCTCTCCCATTGCCCGCCCAGGGAGTGAGGATGGCCAGCTTGGAGCACACAGCTAATCTGGAGAATCCCAAATTCGGAGGGATGAATGTCACTGAAAGAAACCAAATGAATTGGAATACCTCTATGAGTAAAAATTAACCAAGACAAAGAGCTGCATTATTATGATCCATGCTGTCTATATTTTCCCCATCATACAAAAAAAGCCTATGTTATCTTGAAGTTTGTGGGGTCAGAGAGAAAACAGAGTGGTATATAATAAAGGACTGACTTGATCCCTTTGCTAGAACTGATTCTGATACAAAGAGGCAGAAGAGAAAAGAAATATCAGACACCAAAAGGATTCTCATTTGCTATGAGGAGAAAAGAAACAAGTCAGGACAAAACCCGACATCTTAGATATTTCAGTAGTTGTACAACAAGAGGACAAGTCTATCTTTTCAGCTCCTGAAGGGATTTTGTTTGTTTGTTTGTTTCTTTTTAGTAAAAACTGGATAATCTTTTTCAAACTGACATCAGATTTACTCTCTGGTTAAATTGTTTTTTGGAGTTTCTTATCAATATGTTCTGGGAAACTATCATACAGATGCAGCATATATTAGAAATGTCAGAATAACATCTGTATGCAGAAAAGAAAGAACAACATAGACACTGAAAAGAAATATCTGAGGTTTTTTAAATTAATATGATGATAGTCTCATTTTTAAAATTCAAAATAAGCATGAGTGTCAGAGATAAAGGAAATGCTGTACCTCATAAGCGAATGCTTTGTACAACCAGCAACTTTACAAAGGAGTTTACAGTATCTTTTTTCATCTTAAGTTTTATATCAACATTAAAACAAATACCCTGAACTCCCATCAAAAATGCATGAACTAACTTGTTACCCAGCCCTCCTAACTTTAACATCTGTCTGTTGCTTGAAAACTTAATTCACAATGGTAATTGGATAGTCCTTCTGCACAGCTGATGTATTCTGTTAATTTTTGGAATTAGACTATAAACTGCACTTTCACTATATGCCAGACTTCATCTGCAGATGTCCAGAAGAGGCCTCAGGAGTGGTTAAATCCAGGGATTTGTGAGACTCATTAATCTGACTTCTTCATTAATGGACATCTGGAGAAAATAATTCAGCTTTATGTCTACAATCATGAGGTCTTCAGTCTGCAGTAGCCCTAAAAAATTAAAAATGGACAACAAGATAGTTAATTCCATGCTATTAGACAATTCTGTCCATCCACTAAGAACAGCAGATCAATTTCAGATTTCGCAACTGAAAATTAGCTTTATTTCAAACCACCGCAAAGGATGGGTAAGTACTGAAACAGTCAGTGAAGGGAAATAAAAACAGCCTTACAAGGTATTCAAAATATTTTATTTGAGTTTGACTTTCATGTAATACAAGTGAATAATCTGAATTAATCATTTGGAAATGAAGCAGTAAACATTTTGTCATTCTGAAAAGGCACGATGAGTTGATGTTGTCATGCCTTTTTTACTGAGTGAAATCCAAAAGAAATCAGACTGATTTAATGATTTTGATTTTTGTTAATGCCATTTAGTTCCCCTGAGGTTTCTTTAAGTCCTTCTGTACTGCAGACTCTCTGCAAAGAATGAAAAAATCAGGATTGGAGAGCTTCTGGAAAGAGACATTATCAACTGACCCACATCATTGTCAATCTGTACAGCACAATGTTATTCAAGAGAGTAATGGGCTAATTCAAAACTACAGCTTTTGGGCAGTATCACTGGTTTATGACTCATCTGAAGTCTGTCTAAAAAGTTCGTGTCATACAGCTGCTTCAGAATACAGGAAAAATCCACATTCTTAAATAAAACCAGCTAAGACAGACATATACACATATAACAACAGGGACTACAATCCTCAAATCGATGCTAGCTTGTTTGTCTTCCTCTTTATGGAAGAGGAATGCTGTTTACAGTGCTGCTCGCCCTAGTAAAAACCTCAGCGGACACAAGAGCTTTATCTTTATTGGTCTTTGCTGGTGCAGCCATCTCTGTTGGTTTGTTTTTGTCTTTATAGGTGTTAATGGTAAAGATCAATGCAAAGTACAACAGAAAAATAAATTATTATATAGCACATGGTACAGTGTAAGTCTCGTATCAGTTGGTACTCCTAACAACAACTAGAATTAATGCTGTTTGCACACAAAAGAATCAGGTATATGTTAAATCAAAACACGGCAAATACAAGCAGTTAAACTGGTTTTCAATTCAACCACCTAGCTGGAAAATACTTCAGATAAGGAATGGAAATAGTGTCACAATTCATATAGGCCACTACATAAGCATTAAGGTTATATATTCAGATGGTTTAAGTTGAATCTCATCTAGTTTTAAATACTGTGTGATTGTCAGAATGGCAGGTGAAACTGGACGTGGGATAATGTATTTGTGAAACATGCAGTTTAACTCACTTGCAGGCCAGTTTATGGTTTCTCTGTTAGGTTCTTGACCTAACCTTTCATTTTTATAAAAAGTCTTGAAACCAACATGTTTTGGCTGAAGAGCGCAAAGACTGGGACTTGTGCCTTTTTTTTTTCCCAACAGTATTTTTTTCACTGTAAATTGTGATCCAAAAACAAAAGTAACACATTCAAGAGCATCTAGCACAAATATAATTTTGCAGCTTTACCTAACTCAGACCAAAACTCATTTTTCTAAAGCAATGTATTGCTGAAAGCTTTTGGTAGCCCTATCTGTAGTTTTTGTAGTAAAAATAAACATGCTGCTTGCTATTAATGCTATTAATTACTACATATTACATATACCCAAATTGTGTTAAAAAAATACAAATTCTGAAGCTTTTTAAAGGAATGAATGTTTAAAAATAACATAGCAATATTAATATTTTTTCTTTAATAAAAAGAGTCAGTTTGCCAAGCCTGAATACATACTACTAGGTTGACTGGGCTGTTGTTCAAAGCACTTTTTATTCCAGATACATTTACCTGAATGTAATTGTAGTTTTTGTTGAGATTTGGGAAGAATAAGGCTGCGTGGAAGTGTTATACCTCAGATATATCCAAATTTTCAGAAGTATTTCAGTTTGCTTTTCAGTGCTGCTGGATATTTTTATTAAGAAATAGCTCCACGTCATCATAATTTTAAACTTATACAGGCTTTTGAAGCAAAGCTTAATGTATACACAACACCTGACTTTGAATGTGGTGCTCCACAAGCTTGATTGCTGGATCTGAATGACATTTTCTGCTGTCATTCACTGTGGTTTAATGTTGTCAGATCATGCGACATCCTCCCATTGACATTCACACTGCATAAACAGCCCACAATTATCAAAATGAAAGGCTGTTATTGCCACCAGAAGAATGTAGCCCTACCCCAGAGTGTGCAAAATGATGGGTTGCAATCACCAGCCTCAGATAAGCGTTCCTGAACAGCCCCTTCTGACGGAAGTTCGGGTCTGAGTTTCAGAGCCCTATTCAGTGCGGTAATACACATAATTGATGCCTTTTCATCCTCCTTTGTTCAAGTCTCCAGTCAGCTTAATTAAGATCTTGTGAGGGGGTAATGAAGTAAACATTTCAACGAATATCTGCATTAGTTTGATGGCAGATGCCCGCAATTAAAATACTGTAGCTACATTACAGCACGTATATTCTACGTTGCTTTCAGATCTGTTCAGAACTTCCCAAATGAGCGTTTGTGGGTTATGCCTGGATGGGACAACACCAGCCTAAGCCCTGAACCAGGACCCACACAAAGACTGAGGGAAGTCAAATGGAACATGGACTAGACCCATACAGAACTTGGGCTTGCCTCTGCTTTTCTTCTTGTGGAAACAACTTTGACTGTGGTGACATATGTGAGAAAAATTGGGTGAAGTCATCTGAGTATCAATTTAGTCAGGGTCAGATTTAAGAAGAGTGGGAGGAAAAGGATGAGAAAAAAAGAGGAGCGATGAAATGGAAGCAGGGACGTGGTAGCTAACTTAGCTTCTTTGGTAACATTGCCAAAACAGTCACTGGCATGTCTTGAGAGCTTTGAGGGTTTAGCAACATGTACACATCAGACTATACCTTTGAGTTCAGGACCACAGGATGGGGCAAGATATCCCCTGTGGTGTGGAACACCCTAATTTTCATTTAAAGGTTCTTAAACTGAACCCTTCATCTCCAACTGCCTCCCTGCATAGTCAAGTAGGCACTTCCAGCCTTGCAAATACTCTGACTTATGTTGGCCATCTGTTTTAGGGGAGAGCAAACAGTTCCCACGTGGTGTCTATATGACACTTGGGATAGAGGTATCTCCCATTAAAGTAACCATCTCCATGTGCCAAAGAGCAGAAGGCAGTGAGCTCATTTGCTCTAGCCATTAAAAGTTAGACCACTGCCTGGGATAGGAGAGCTCTCCTGGCAGGTTTGATTACACTGATAGAGCTATGAAGGACATTTGGGTTCCTGGAAGCTGAAATGACACAGTCCAGAAGCAGAGGGAGTTAGCTTGTAGGTATTACTGTAGAGAAGAAAGAAGCAGCCCACTAAAAGGCAGGACAAGAAATCATAAAGAGGTAGCTTTGACATGAAATTTCTTGCACAAAAGTGACCTTTTATTTATGGTGGTTTTTTAATTGTTTACCCAAACAGAACAACAGAGAGGGCCCCAGTACAGGAGAGACATTGAGCTGTTGGAGCAAGTCCAGAGGAGGCCATGAAGCTGATCAGAGGGCTGGAGCACCTCTCCTATGAGGACAGGCTGAGAGAGTTGGGGTTGTTCAGCCTGGAGAAGAGAAGGCTCCGGGGAGACCTTATAGCACCTTCCAGTACCTGAAGGGGCTACAGGAAAGCTGGAGAGGGACTGTTTACAAGGGCATGGAGTGACAGGACAAGGGGTAATGGGTTCAAGCTGAAGGAGGGTCGATTTAGATTAGATGTTAGAAAGAAATTCTTTACTGTTAGAGTGGTGAGGCACTGGAACAGGTTGCCCAGAGAGGTTGTGGATGTCCCCTCCCTGGCACTGTCCAAGGCCAGGTTGGATGGGGCTTTGGGCAACCTGGTCTAGTGGAGGGTGTCCCTGCCCATGGCAGGGGGGTTGGAGCTAGATAATCTTTGAGGTCCCTTCCAACCCAAACCATTCTATGATTCTATGATAAAAAAAGAAAGAAAGGAAAAAACCCACAACAGTCTGTCTGTCTTTCTCCCGCAGTTCTCTTTTTTTTTTTTTTTTTTTTTTTTGGGGGGGGGGGGTGTCAGTAACAGAAAACTTTATTGGGAAAAACATCATCTTTGCTAACCTGCAGATCTAACACAGCAGATCCAATACAGAGGCATATCTCAGTACTTACATTTTGATCTCATTAGAGAAACACATTTTTGCTGCATCTTCATTTTTATCCCAGATGATGGAAATGCAAGTGGGGAGAGATAGACAAGAGCACAGGAAATAAATCTAATCTCTTTCTTCTTCCATTTCTTTCTTACCCACTACCCAATCAGTACTCTTACTTGTTGTCCTTGTATCATTGACTGTGATTTCCACTACAGCAGTAAGTCCTTCATTACCTGTAGCTGCCAAAGCTTCTTAATGAGGAAATTAGCGTTCACAACTGTTATGGCAAACACAGAAAACACAGTCCAGCAAATCCTCTTATCACCTGGTTGCTGATAATGATCTAACCTCTGCAAGCCAATGCCAAGCATCCATTCACCTCCATAGTCTATTTTCTCGCAAGAAAAACAAGTTTGCTCCAGCACGAGCTGGAGAGGACATAGATATCGATAAGCAGACTGCAGCCAGTTGGGAACTCGCTCACCCCATGCTGCTTTCCTGCAGTACTCCCAGATGTTTGGATGAAAACTCTCTGGGAAAGATTTCACTTTATTAGTACTAAAAGAAATTAATTACAGAAAACAGAGATTGAAGAGACCTGCTAGGGCTCCAAGGCACTGCACATTGCCCTCAAGAGTCTATTTTACAGAGCTTTGTCCAGTGTAGTTCTTATTTTGCCAAGGGGATGTACGGGATCCAGAGGGAAATGTTTCTGAAAGAGGGCTATAACAATCTATAGCAACGCAGGAACTCAGCAGCTAACAAAAGGAAAGAAGATTGCCTTTTTTATTGTGCTACCACATTACCCAAAACAAGGCAACCTCGCTGCCACTGACATAACTAGGCATTACTTTATATTGCTAGGAAAGACAGAAATACTACTTGGAAAAGTGGATATGTCAGAACAAGAGCCTGGATAAAGTGAAAATAAATATGTGCTGGAAGAATTAGAGCAGAGTAATGGAACAGGGCTTTGACACAATTAAAAATCCACCTCACTTCACACCAAAGTGTGTAACGAGTGAGGAAAATTAACTCCAGCACACTAAACTACTGCTACAGCCTGCACGTGATACGTGCAACAAGGTCAAAATATGACAGCTTTTGCTGTTGGAATAAATATATGTTAAATAATTGTTCTCATTGTATTACGGAATGTGGCAGTTAGTTACACCAGAAGTACATCAGTGTTTCCAAATACTCATTTCACAGGAGATTTTACATGTGGTGCCATGACCAAAGCCTGTCACCTTCTTTCCCTGTTGTATTGCATTTTTTTATCTGCACTGAAGTGTTACATGTGTAAGTTTCTACTGTAGGCAATGAAGTTCTAGTCAATACAGTCAGTCGGGTCTAGAAACTTATTCAGTTGATCAAACGTAGATTTACTGAGGGAAAAGCTGAATTGCAATCTTTAAAGCAAGCCATCCAAACCATCCAGTACTAATAAGTTACCCCCAACATTTGCTGCTCTGTCAGTCTTCACATCATCAGTAAGCCTTGCCATAAAGCATTCTGTAGTATCTTCTATATTGATAAAAGTATTAAATGCAGTTGAACAATTATCTTAGAAGCCATACAGGTAATAGCTAATAAATAGCACCTGTTTGAGATATACCACAGAGACAGTTTTTAAATTATTCAATACCTGGCTAGTTAATTAAACAATTTTCCACCAAAACAAAATGTAGAGCTTTTCTAGTCAAAGGAAATTTATTCCATCCTATTTATTTTAATCAATCATAAATATAATCCTAGCGAAACTAAAAAAAAAAAAAAAAAAAAGAAGTGTATTTTACAAGATGTTCTCTGACACCAAGCTAACTAATGTCAATAATATATTTTTGTTGTTAAAAGAAACTATTAACCATTTATGATTGGAATTATGTCAAACTAACAGCTCAGAATTCCCTCAGAATATTCTAAGGTATTTAAAATTATTTAGTATTTGGAATCTCTTCAGTTTTCAAAGATGTCTACAATGTTTCACGGGTGGTTCATTAAAATCTTTCCTCATTTAAAGCTCTGATTGCAAGTAACAAAGGCTAGTTGATTTGGAAATGTTTTAATGTTAGAAGATAATATTCTGTGAGAGGTACTGAAAGGTGGCAAAAACTTTGCACAAGCAGTATTGAAGAGATGCAAATGTGTTGTTGTGGTCTTCCAAGGAGAAATTAAGGAAAAATAAAAAGGAAATATGTAACAGCATTATATTGGGCTTCCTGCTTTACCTTTTTTCCAACCTTTCAGCTTACAAGTTCTTTGCAGAAAACTTAAGAGATAAACTCAGTGATGCTGTGTATGCATTCAGGCCCCCACATCTGAGCAAGTTGTTTGGCACCCGATGAGAGCCCGTGGGAGTGGAGGCTGGGTTCAGCTGCCCCAGCACTGACTCCTCCCATTCTGTTTTCAGGCATTTGCATCTTCCATTTGTAAGGACTGAGAGAATAATATTGCTATAAATTTAGGGACAGCATTTTAAAGCTGTTTAGAACCCTAAGTTGCTGACTGGTGCCTGGGGAGCTTTCTGAAGCATACTAGAAATACGAGTCAATGACTATGTATTTCTTTACACATCTAACTACCTGACAAAACTAGTCCTTGACCCTTCTTTGAACTATATGATTTAGGTGCTTTTAATAAAGAAATTCACTAGTTTTACAGCTGCTATCATAATTTTAAAGATATGTGCATATATTAAAATTATAATGGCAAATGTAAATTTATTATGGGAACATAAATCCATTACTCTGTTAATTGTTCCAGGCATGTTGTGTGCACAGAATAATATTCTGTACAACAGCTAATATTCATTTGGCCTTTTGGGTCATTCAGCATATAACTTTTTCATGCTTAAAAATTGTGTTACCTTATGTTGTGGTATTCATGCAAGAACTGACAGGTCTAACTTTTAATTTCAAGTGATCACAGAATCATAGAATCATTTAGGTTGGAAAAGACCTTTAAGATCATCAAGTCCAACCATTAACCCAACACTGTGAAGTCCAACGACTAAACCATGTCCCTAAGCACCACATCTACATGTCTTTTAAATACCTCCAGGGATGGTGACTCCACTACTTCCCTGGGCAGCCTGTTCCAGTGACTGACAACCCTTTCAGTGAAGAAATTTTTCCTAATATCCAATCTGAACCTCCCCTGGCACAACCTGAGGCCATTTCTTCTTGTCCTATTGCTTGTCACTTGGGAGAAGAGACTGACCCCCACCTGGCTACAACCTCCTTTCAGGTAATTGTAGAGAGTGATAAGGTCTCCTCTCAGCCTCCTTTTCTCCAGACTAAACAACCCAGCTAGCAAGCCATTTTGTTTTCCATTGATCCTCCAAGCTATGCCTATGCTACTATGTAAAATGATTAAGGACATTTCTCTGAAGCCAAATGACATGGTTTGACTGATGCTCATACATCTAAACTCTCTTTCCCCTGAACAAAGTGTCAAAATTTAAATTACCAGTGGGAATGATTTCTGAGAAATGTGATCCCCAAACAATGCCAGACCACTGTCCTGGGCTGTGCTAATTGGCACACACCGAAAGCGTGCCAGGAGCGGTGCTAACCATTAAACAGCACAGGCATTTGGAGGTAGGCACCTCAGCCTGTATCCTTATACTGGTTTGTTCCTGGGCTGATCTTAGCTGCAGTTTATACACCACTGGGGCTGTGATTGGTAACAAAGCAAGGTAGTAAAGAAACTGCCTGTGGGCAAAGAACAATGTCTCAGGGATCATAAAATTCCTTATCCTCACAGTTGTCTTAGGGAAATCATCATCAAGATGTTCTACTCTTCAGATAAGCAAGTTGACTATCCTGAAAGATCCCAGTGTCTATGTTTTCTTCTCCAGGGCTCATAAGGGTGGGGAAGCCCACCCAGCATCCACAGAATTACCTGGCAGCAGCTAGCAATGATCTCGTGGGTGCTGATTTAGTTGATACTTTAATTGCTCTGAAGGCAGGAAGAGCTGTGCTTACAGTAATTTTACATATAGTTTGAGGTCAGGTATAGCCTTGGAGTGCACAGCTTAATTCTAATATTGAACTGTATAGGATAGAGAATGATACCAACATATGCACTTGTTGTGGGTTATCCTTGGCCAGCAGCTAGGCACCACTCACTCACTCCCCCATGCAACAGGATGAGGGAGAGAATCAGAAAAGCAAAATGAAAAAAAAAAAAAAAAAAAAGTGAGTCAAGATAAAGACAGTCTAGTAAGTGCGGGGTGGGGGAAGAAAAATCCCAAACAAATGATGCAATGGCAATCACTCACCACCTCCCACAAGCAGACCAATGCCCAGCCAGTCTCTGAGCAATGGCTCCTTGGAAAGACAAAACCTTGGGGTGCCCATTTTGGATATCCCAGTTACTACATAGCAGCTGTTTGGTTTCACTGGAGAAACCCAAATCACTTGAATTACACATCTTCTTTCCTTCTATAGCCAATGAAGAGCTTAATGCCACCAGGAGGATATCCTGAAGACCCCTGTAATTATTCAAAACGGAGTCTGCGGGCAAGGGCTGTATCTCAGCTCCTGCCCCTCTCTGTACACAGTTACCAACTTTTACTGCAGATGTGCAAAGCACAATTCCCACCTGCAATGAGGTAGACATCAGGGGTTGTCCTCTGCTGCTGCTGGGGCCCAGATTTTACAGAACTGCCCAGTGGTCCAGATTTTACAGCTTCTGCGTCAGTCTTATTTTATGTGCTAACATAGACAGGCATGATCCTGCTCTTGGTGTGGTACCTCAGTCCCCAACCGTAAAAATCAAAAAAGTTTCCACATAAGTACTTCACACATATGTACTGAGAATGGTGTGATACTCAGGGCAGTTTAGGTCCCAGAGATAGATCCTCATTATTTAACCTGCTAAAGCTGAATAAAGACAATATTGCTGGTTACAGAGACTTACACAGAGCTACAGCTTTTCTTAAAAAAAACCCACACCAAAACCCAACAACTTCTCCATTCCCTAGTCAGCTGTAGAGAAGATTTTTATGTTTGTCACTGAGTTATAAACAAGAAGGATCCTAAGATGTTAAAGTTTTTCCTGGCATTTTCCTCAACTCCTAATGCTTCAGAGATCACATTTTGCAGATCAAGCGTTCTCTGGTACCACTCTTCCTGTTCTTGCCTTGTCACCAGACTGACATTCGCTATTTCTTCTACAATGCTTCTGAAAGTGAGTCATCAATTATCCCTATAACATGAAATATTTCATCAAAATAATCAATTAACTAACCTGATGAATGACTTGATCAGGACAACTTGAACTTTTCTCTCCCTCAGACTGTTGCCTCCCTCTTCAGTTACTCCACGGATTTTGCTGTGACACAAATACATGCAGAGATGGCAAATAGCATCATGTTATTATCCTTCATGGTTTTGTGGATCAATGGGATTTTTGCTTGCTAATTTTAGACATCCAGATTTAAGCCACCAGAGAATGGCAGACACTCCAGGTAATGCCAAAAGTTCAAATTTTAAGAGATGACTTTTTACACATAAAAAAAGCTGTATCTGAAAATTCTCGGAATAGGTAACAGCAAGGGCATGTAAAGTCAGTTATGCTCTTTAAAGAGCCTGGGACACCTGAATGAGAAAGTTAAAGTTAGACTAGATTCTTAATGTACTTTAGATTTTGCTGAACATGTACAACTTTCATTCTGTGGCAATTTATACAGATACAGATTTGGAGAAGGGTTTTGCTGAGCTGTAGTTCCAGAGCAATTTATGCCACTTTCTCTCTGGAAACAGAGATGATACTGAAGTGAATTTAGTGTTCGTTATTCAAAGGCCATTTAGTTCCTTGATTAAATTGGTTTAGTAATATAAAATGCCTACTGCTAGGGGAAAAAAATAGCCTAAACTTTTCAATCAGCTTGACCATGAGAACCAAACCTGGGAAAATGTCATTTGAAAAAAAAACAAAACAAACCAGAAACAGAAAAATGAATGTGCCTCCACAGCTCAGTCCGATAATAACCTCCTCTGTAAAATTATATGAACTCTGTGTTCTGGAACAATAGTATAAATGAGCTAATTGTAGATCTAAAAATTGTTTGCCAGCTGCTGTCTATTCTGCTACCAACACCTGTTTCGGCTCATGCCCTCATTAATTAAAATGTGATGAGCAAGCAGACAAGTTCAAAACATAGTGCTGACAATGTACAGCTGACATGAAATCCGTATTTGCAGTCCTCATTCAAAGCCAGGAAGTAATATATCTGTAATTCAGTGGGGGAGGTGGGGTGTTGGTTTTGGGTTGTTTTTTTTTTTCTTTCAACACTGCTACAGTAATGAATCTGTTCTTTAAGGCTACATTTTGGTTGTGCTAAATTGAGGATAGAAATCACGAGCTTTTTAGAGCAGAAAAGCATCAATTTAAAAATTATGCATGTGAAATAACACCAGTTAACCATTCCAAACATTATTTGGCCATTTAAAAATTAAATGCAGATTGGAAATACGTAAGCTGTTATCAGTTTTCATCACTGTCTATTCCTTCACATCAGAACTAACAGCTGTAGCATATCATAACTGGATAATATCCCCTTTAAGAATTTGTAGTTCTCAGCAGCATCTTGATGTTCTGCATCAGAAGCCACTAGACCCCCGTGACATTCAGTCCCACCTATTTTTCAGAGTTGCTTAATCTAGTTGGAAACACCTAAAAACTCTGAATGTCACCCTGCTCAGACTGAAACTTCTCAGAGCATGTAACAGCTGTGCTCACAGGTCCCTGGGTGTGTTGGTCTTCATGATGGGCACCACCTTTTTCCTAGAGATCCAAAAACATCCAAGCCAGACCACCAGGTAGCAAGACTTTGTCTGGACTCCCCAAAGAATCCTCAGGTGTTAAACATCAAAAGAAATATAAATGATCTGGCAACTTGTGCCAGCATTCTGTAATTCTTCCACATAATTGCCTACTTTTTGGTGCACTCCCCCATGAAATAGAAGGCCTTGTCCTGACGGAGAATTGTAGACTAAATTCTGGAGGAAAGACTGAAGTAGATTGTGCTATGGCAAATATATTTTAAAATGCAATTTGATACTGAGACAGGAGAACAAGCATCATGGGACCAGAAAAAGACCAAGCTGGAGGTATTCTGATCTTAGTCTGTTAGTTAAGGAACTCTCAGCTGCAGAGTCTGAGTAGTTCAACCTTGCTTGATGAATCTTATACACATTAGAACACCACTGGATAAAACCATTCCTGGAAGTTGAGCCCTGAACCTCAGATGTTCCCACTCACCAGTCAGTGTCCTACCAGAAGAGTTAGCACCTCATAGTTGCTGTTCTTCTGGCCCTACTCCTGGCCACAACAGGGTTTTAAATTCAAAGGAAGAAGGAGAAGAAGGGAAAAAGGGGAGAGATATTTACGCAGGATCCTCTGACATACCAGACAATACATGTGACAACCTCCTCAGCCCTCAGTACATTACCCTTCACTGTACTGAAATGCATCACAAAACTGAAAGAACCACCCTAATATCATGCAGGAACTTACTTCAGTACCGTAAGATCTCTGTGATGATCATAAATACTTAGTTACCATATACCATTATAACCAAATGCCAAGGGAGGAATCATTATCTAAATAAACCTTAAATTAACAAGATCCTGTCCTGGAACAATATTTCTCAGAATGATCCCTTCCAAACTTTTAGTCAGCCCTCCAGCAAGGACAAACTAACCAACAGAAGTCAGGTACCTATAGACCATCTGTACTGAAGAGGTTGAGACTACATGGGTAAAAAATGTGATCCTGCCACCCCATCCATGTAACTCCAGCAGTGCAATACAACCCATTGGGGAACCAGCAGGTCCTCCTTTTGCACCTACAAGATGCACCAAATGCTCTTATGGAACATGCGTAGATGAAACAAAGAGACCACCTTGCACCAGAATGAGCTCACTCAGAGAACTGAGAAAGAACAAAAATAGCTGGGAAAAGGCTGTTTTGCACAAGGCAGTCATGAAGTCTCTGACCTCTCAGTCCTGATCCTTCTAGGAGATCTACAAAATCCTTTAAAGTATGACCCTAGGAACAAAAGCCCACAGCTCTGCAGCATGCTAACACATACTAATCCCACACATTTGTTTTAAGCTAATACACAATAATTATCTGGTAGGCTGTCTATATTCCACACGTTAAAAAAATAATTTCTCTTTCCTTTAAAGATAATCACCCCATTCTCTCTCCTCTTCCAAACGTTCTGCTTCCTTAGTACCAACTACCTTTGCTTTCAAATGGTGTAAGCGATTAATTGATCTAATTACACTCTGAGCAATTGTTCTCAATTTGTATTTAGTTTTGAAGATTTTGGCTTCTACTTTAAAAAGCAAACACTCTGCTTTTATAAGTTCATATTCTAGTCTTTACTTAGCTATAAAAACAAATAAGCAAGTTGTAGTCTGAATTGTGATTTTACAACAATTTTATTTGGGAAGATGTGATATGATGAGAGCATCTTCCTAAGTCTAAACATCTTCTAGAAGAATATGCCAACTGTATTAATACCTAGTTTCTCCTTCTCATGATGTTACAAGAAAATGTCTGGTAATAAGCACATAAAATAATGACAATTGTTGAAGAAATCCCAACAGAGATATGTTCTCCAGAAGTGTTTTGCCTTGTCTTGTTTTTAATGTAAAACTTCTGAATATTAATTTGACTATGTATCATGAAAAAAAATTAAATTATTCTGTACTATACCTACTATTTTAGATGTACTGTTTCTCCAGTTAAGTTGGTTTAGCATTTTTGCTTTGTTTTTTTCTAGGTTATCATTAGTGCTGTGATTTTTTCCCCAGACTCTTGGAAGGAAAAAGTCCACAACTGTAATAATGAGAGAAATGGAAAGATATTTTTCAATTTTTTCCTACCCCACACTCTGGACTCATCCAGCTTTAATGTACATATGAAGTGGAGATGACTGTTGAGCATTTATCACATATCCTGGTGTGTCTTATGCTAAATACTGCTGATGAAGAAACACACAGCCCCCACCTGCAAACTAACTCATTATTCAGAAATCTCTGCAAAATGCATTTCAAGCTTATTTCCACAGCAAATCTCCATGTTGACTGGCACCTAACTGTTCACCACAGCAGGAGATATGCAAAGGAAAACAACTCCTGGCATGGATTCACTGCACAAAGAGACAGTTATTCTTTCATGTTGTTTAATGATGGTTGTAGAGCTTCTTCCTCCTTTATATTTGCAACCTTCAGATATTTACAGTTCTTATTCTCTTTCTCTTTTTTTTACTCACATGGCCTGTACACAAATAAAAACAAGTGAAATTCCCATTTCCCCAGTGTTTTTAAGCTTTTTGGTAGAAGACAGTACCAAGACCATTGTGTTGGTTTTGCATGGCAAGGTTTTGGTAGCGGGGGGGGCTACAGGGGTGGCTTCTGTGAGAAGCTGCTAGAAGCTTCCCCTGTGTCTGACAGAGCCAATGCCAGCCGGCTCCAAGACGGACCCACTGCTGGCCAAGGCCAAGCCAATCAGTGCCTCTGTGATAACATATTTGAGAAAGAGAAAAAACAGTTAGAGGGTGCTTTTGCAGCCAGAGAGAGGAGTGAGAAGATGTAAGAACATCTGCAGACACCAAGGTTAGTGAAGAAGGAGGGGCAGGAGGTGCTCCAGGCGCTGGAGCAGAGATTCCCCTGCAGCCTGTGGTGAAGACCATGGTGAAGCAGGCTGTCCCCCTGCAGCCCATGGAGGGAGGATGAGGGGGTGTAGAGATTCCACCTGCAGCCCGTGGAGGACCCCACACTGGAGCAGGTGGAGGCACCTGAAGGAGGCTGTGACCCCGTGGGAAGCCCGCGCTGGAGCAAGCTCCTGGCAGGACCTGTGGATCCGTGGAGAGAGGAGCCCAGGCCAGAGCAGGTTTGCTGACAGGACTTGTGACCCCGTGGGGGACCCACGCTGGAGCAGTTTGCTCCTGAAGGTCTGCACCCCGTGGAGGAGACTGACGTTGGAGAAGGTCGTGAAGGACTGTCTCCCGTGAGAGGGACCCCACGCTGGAGCGGGGGAACGATGAGAGGAGTCCTCCCCCTGAGGATGAAGAAGCGGCAGAAACACCGTGTGATGAACTGACCGTAACCCCCACTCCCCGTCCCCCTGTGCCGCTGGGGGGGGCGGAGGTTGAAGCCGGGAGTGAAGTTGAGCCCGGGAAGATGGGAGGGGTGGGGGGAGGTGTTTTTAAGATTTGGTTTTATTTCTCATTCCTCTACTCTGTTTTGCTTAGTCATAAATTAGATGAATTCCCTCTTTAAGTTCAGTCTGTTTTGCTCATGACGGTAATTAGTGAGTGATCTCTCCCTGTCCTTATCTCGACCCACAAGCTTTTCGTTGTACTTTTTCTCCCCTGTCTAATGAAGGAGGGCAGTGATAGAGCGGCTCTGGTGGGCACCTGGCCCCCAGCCAGGGTCAACCCTCCACAACCATACATTAATTTTCCTTAGTATTTGAATTTCTTACAATTTACAAATCTCTCTGCCACTGTGTTCTTCACAGTCATAGTAATTGTGTTGTATTTTCAGATTTAATATTGCTCCAAAGAGGAGGCATGAAATTTCTTCAATGGCAGCTGAAAATGCAGTGGTGTTATCGGTTTTCATATATACTTCAAAAATTGCATTCTAGGCCTATAGTGCAGAGAAAAGGTCTATTACATCAAATAGATGTGTAAAGAAGCACAATGAAAATTGAAACTGCCATCTGCATATATTCAGTGCTAACAACATCACCAGCTTTTGTTTAACAAATAGAATCCTCATGTAAAATTAGACAGAAAAGACAATGAAGTTAAGCATATGCCTGAAGTCATTTGATTCCATTACTGTAAAAGCCCATTAGAAAATAATGACACCTCTACACTTACTGCTGTTGGTGTGTAACCATATTGGCACAGGTGATATTGGAACTGAAAAAAAATTTCAGAAGGTATTTTAATTCAGGAGTAATTATGACACAGCCCACCAATTAACTGCAAGTTTGGAGGGTATTGGAGAAGAACAGACTTGAGCCTCAAAGTGTCTCACATTATTTGCAGAACGCAAATCAGGTGAGGCCAGAGGTATTTGAGCAATTAAAGCACCATTTCATATATTTAATTTGGAGCACTCCACCTAATTTAAAGAGAAATTATGTTTCAAAAAATGGTCTCATTGAGTTGTCATAAACGAAGCAGAGCTGAGGCTGCTTTGCATAATGATCCTACCCTTGCTAATCCAAAGACATAGCAACACCACACTGAGGAGCTCGCGGTTCAGAGAGCCCAGAGCTTAATCTAAACATGGGGAAACATCCATTTATCATGTAAGAGCTTGCAATACCCTAACTAAGGTACCACCCAACCCAACACTGTGTCATCCAGTGCAAATTCTTGTTTCCGATCTATCCTCCCATGCACACCATGGACAGGTCTGACTTTCCCTGGCCAGACCAATTCAAGGGATGACTGGAGGCATCATTTCAAGGAGTCTGGGATAGGTGACTGCCTGAAGTGGGTTCAGCTGAAGTCCACCTGGCTCATTCTCCCAATATCACGACAACTGGTCTCGTCCAGGACTACACTTTCTTTAGGAAAGGCACCAAGGCTACAGGGAAAGTATCAGTGTTAAGGTATCTTGTGTCATCGGCTTCTCTGGATGTTTTTAAGGTGATTCACTCCAGAACACAATAACCAAAAATAACAGTGGTTTTGGACAGACTGGCTCCAATTTAATGTCTTCCCATTTTCATCTCTGCAAATTCAGGCTAACTTTATAGATGCCATTTAACATACGTTAGCATAAAACAAGGCAAATGAGAGACGGGGGGGGATGAGGCTCATTAACTTTATATCTAGTTTTATGTGAAAGAATTGTAAGGGTGTGTACTGGGTCTGGTTGGGATGGAGCTAACTTTCTTTCTAGCAGCCCGTTTTGGATCTGTGACTGAAACAGTGATGATAACACACCGACATCTTAGCTATGGCTGAACCATGTTTGCACAGTGCCAAGGTCTTCTCTGTTTCTCATTCTGTCCCCCCCAAGCAAGTAGGCTGGGAGTGGGCAAGAGTTTGGGTGGACACACAGCTGGGGCAGCTGATGCGAACTGGCCAAAGGGATGGTCCATGCCACATGACATCATGCTCCGCAATAAAAACTGAGAGTTTTGTTTTTCAAAAAGGGAGCTGTTGCTCCGGGACTGTCTGGGTATGGGTCTGTTTGTGGGAGGTGGTGAGTGAGTACCTTTGCATCATTTTTTTCCCCACTGTTTCCTTTACTTTTAAACTGTCGTTAGCTGAATCCACAATTTTTTTGCTTTTGTTCTTGAGCTGGTTTTGGCTGGGATAGAGTTAATTTTCTTCATAGTATCTAGCACAATTCTCCACTCTCTCCCCCATCCTGTTGTGAGAGGGAGGGAGGGAGTGACTGTGTGGCTGCTTAGCTTCTGGCCACGGTAAGCCCACCACAAGATCAAACTACGAAATACTCTACATTTTTTAAAATTAGTCCACTGAAGGATCTGGATATGGATTTAGGAGTGTGTCCGTATTCATCACTTGTGACTCTAACCTTTCCAAACATGTTACTGATTGATCATTTTTAGCACGAAGTTTTGCTTGAGCCTAAGCCAACCAATTAGGTTTTCTATATAGCTTTGAATAAATATAAGAAAACAAAGATCAGAAGAGGGTTTTTTGTTTTGTTTTTCTGTGCGTCTGTGATCCCAAAATATCAATTTTTCATTTTGTGTTTTTCCATCCTTGCAGCAGAAAACACCAAGAAAATGAACTGTGATATCACTGGGTGTTTACAGGTATACAGGGACTATATTCTGGCCACGTGAGAGCATGACTTTCAAAGGAGTGACCTAATGGCTGGGACGTACAATATGTCTCACTCTGTTGAACTACCCACCTTTGCAAGAGTGAGCAAGGTAAAGCCAAGGCCAAGGGGACACATTTGCAGTCATTCACTGTGCTGAACATAAACAACTAATCAGTATGCCTAAGCTAGGACCTGGTCACCCATACGGTCAGATAGATTTGGAGCACCTGGTTTCCTAAATTAGGTCACCCCATTAAGTGTCTTAATCTAGGAGGATGTAGCTAAGCTACTCACTTTGTCTTTGAAATGCCAGAGCTTTGCTCATGGATGGATTTGAGACCTTTTGGTCCCTTGAAAGGGAGGCCATCGACTACACCCAAAGACAGTTTGGAAGTAGCCACCTTGTTCTGGACATTAAATAAGCCAGATGTGACTGTAGTTTAGCTGTCTACTATTGATGTAGCTAGAGATGACTGGAGATGGGAGCAAGGTGCTTTGCCAGATCCCCCATTTCTCACAGATTTTACTGTTTCCATTTGAACTGGAACCAGGTATGTTTTTCTCAACATACATCAATGTATAGACAACAATACAAGCTTTGTCTGTTCTCAGTGTTTTAAGCACTTTTTCCTAGTCCACTTACAAGAAAAGGCTGGAATTTTGTACTGAAGTGAGTTTTCCATCTCCTCCTTTTAAAACACCTTTTTGACCAGTGAGTCTGCAGCATTTATCAGGCGAGTAGCAATCCTGCCTGGGAACCTGGCATTAGTGCAGGTGGAACTTGAGCAATGTCAGGTTTTCAGCTGGATCTCAACATGTTTAATTCCTTGCTGACCTGCTCCCATTTCTCTCTGTTGTACGCATTCAAGCATTCATCTGCCACTTTCTTCAAATGCATTCCTGACCAAGACAGACATTGTAGATTTTAGAACAACTTCTTCAGATTGACTTGTTGCAGTTTTGTACATGTGGGAGTATGTGGGTGTTTCTTGCCGTTCTGTTGTTCCTGCCACTTCAGTTCCAATGTGTTTTCTTGTCTAGACAGTTAAAGCTGTTTACCGTAACAAACTGACCTGAATTTTGTCAATCATGCAACCTGTGATTTGGAGTTTTTAAAAGATGGAGAGAAAGATGTAGGGGGAAGTGGGGGAAGAAATCACGCAGGAGCTCCCATTTCTGTGACATGGGTGGTCAGTGAAGCATAACCACAAATCCCATTTGAAAACATGCACTTCTTTATATATGAGGTGTTTTTTCCCCTTCTTACAGCACTCTAGCTTGGCTGCCCTGTCCAACTCTAAGACGGTGTATGTAAAGAGAGTGGCAGAGAAAGGGTCAAAATACACATTTACTCTGGATATCTGTATGAGTTAGAGAACTTAGGACTAGATGTCTGACTCCCACTCTTCCTAATCAAAGGCATGTACATCATATTAATGTAACAGACAAATGCCTCTTTACAAGTCCCTGGAGGTGTTCAAAAGATGTGGAGACGTGGCACTTCAGGACATGGTTTAGTAGACATGGTGGTATTGGGTTGACAGTTGGACTTGATGTTCTTTCCCAATTGCAATGATTCTATGATTCTGTGAAGTCCATTATCTCTGGTCCACTAAATCTTTGAAAGTCTCTTCCAGGACCTTTTTCCTTTGATAGTCCTTGCTAAATTCCAGCCTCATCTTCTTTATTATTTATGTACTTTTTAGTTCTTCTGGCAGTACTATTGTTTTCCTTAAACAGTTCTTCCTCCTTCTTGGTACTCTTGTGATTATTACACTTGAAATTTTCTAGGGACTTGGTCATGAGTAACAACTTCTGCCTTACAAGCAGGGCAAAGGTTAGATTTCATTCCGTAAGAAATTTTTTTAACTTTTCTATATCTTTCCCCCCGCTTCTTTTTCCTGCCTTGCATGTTTAGCTTGTAAACACGGTAAGGCAGGATATGTTTATACCTAAATACATACGTTTGTTATCTTTAACAACAAGGATCCTATTTTGACTAGGGCCCCTGGGGACTGAATTGCAAGTTAATAAAGATGACGAGGAACGTAGGCAATGAGGAATAGCCATCCTACTCATTTGTCGCCCTAGAGGAAAGGACTTTGCATTCTTCAGAGTGCTGGCTACCTACCACGATTGGTAGTTCTCCTTGATTAATTTTTACTGTATACTACAGAGAAGCAGTGCAATTCCCTTCATTACTGACCTGGTTGATAACATATACAGATAAGAGACAGAGATCAGATCAACATGACCCCTGCCACATTGCTGTGCTCACAGTCCACCTCCTGAAAATCCATTAATATTGCCAATCTTTTTGATTAATGAATCATTTTCCCAGGCAACATTTTTCTATGTAGAACAATTATAATGAATAAATTCCAAGATCATGGCAAAGAAATCTATCCTGCTTCCTTGGTGGAAACACTGCAATAAGCAAAGCATATTTTAAAGACCTGAACTTGAACAAGAGTGGATTAAAACCAGAAATGTGCTCAGTGGAGACATGAAAAACACCATCTGATGTGGTTGGTACAGCTACGTAAAACAGAAGGATTGGCTGCCCTTGAGGCATTGCTCTTAGAAATAACCATACAGCTTACGTTATCACAGAACTATCATCCTGAGGAAATAATTTCTAATAGTTCCTATCGAAAGTCATTCAGGCTGCTGCTTTTAAATCTCAGACAATAAAAGCATAACAAATATTTTGAGTCTGTGGTGTTTCGAGCATTTACCTTTTGACAGGTCTTCTGCAAAATGGAATGAGAGAGCATCTATCTCTTTTGTAACCTCTTCTGAAACTCTACATTTGGAAAATGAGTGCAGATTCTCAGCCAAAGCTAGGATTCCTCGGTGCCTTCTGACAGCAATGCAAGGATGGTCTACTGAAAAAATCATAGAATCATAGAACCACTTTGGGTGGAAAAGACCTTTAAGATCATCAAGTCCAACCATTAACCTAGCACTACCATGTCCACCACTAAACCATGTCCCTAAGCACCACATCTACATGTCTTTTAAATACCTCCAGGGATAGTGACTCAACCACTTCCCTGGGCAGCCTGTTCCAATGACTGACAACCCTTTCAGTGAAGAAATTTTTCCTAATATCCAATCTAAACCTCCCCTGGCACAACTTGAGGCCATTTCTTCTTGTCCTATCGCTTGTCACTTGGGAGAAGAGACCAACACTCGCCTGGCTACAAACTCCTTTCTGGTAGTTGTAGGCAGCAATACAGTCTCATCTCAGCCTCCTTCTCTCCGAGCTAAACAACCCCAATTCCCTCAGCTGCTCCTCATATGACGTGCTCTAGACCCTTCACCAGCTAGTGATATTCATCCTCGGGTGGTCTTAGACATAATACTGAAACTGTGGGCCATCTAAAGGCATTGAATGGAAGTGCAGATGGGTACAGATGCACAGCACACACCAGCAGTGCTACCTCAAGTGAATGACCCCCAGAGCTGTAACATCCTGTATACATGAAAGAGTTCCTTGCGTGGTGAGGTACTGGAACAGGTTGCCCAGAGAGGTTGTGGATGCCCCCTTCCTGGAAGTGTTTAAGACCAGGTTAGATGAGGCTTTGGGCAACCTGGTCTAGTGGAGAGTGTCCCTGCCCGCAGCAGGGGGGTTGGAGCTAGATGATCTTTAAGGTCCCTTCCAACCCAAACCATTCTGTGGTTCTATTCTATGATTATTGGCACTGAAGATTATACTGTCCACGAACTGTGGAGAATAAAATGCCACATCTAAGGAATTGAAATATATTCTACTTAGCACAGGAAGAAATGCCTGTCTACATAGAGAACAATCTAAGGAAGAGGTGATATGGCAGAAAAAATTACTTCCAGGTTAGTTAAGCACTATAAAGAAATATTAAGCAGAGTATTAGCAAGAACTTCGTTATCCATCACAGTTCACCATTGAATTCTGAGTTCTCATTTCCTTCTGCAGTTCATAAATCTTTATATCCAGGGACATCCTTTTTTTCATATCACCATCCATAATCAAATCACAAGAACTTTTCAGAGACTTCAATTTCTGAAATTTTGAATTTCTGAAACTCAAAAACAGTGGTGATTTTTGTTTGCTTTGCCAGACTATACAAAGTTCACACCAAAACTAATGTATCATTGTATCAGGTGCTGTATCCAGTTGCGGCAACAGTTCCTGTTTAAAAGAGATTACTACCTAAACAGATAAGAAAGATGTAGCAACTTCATAATAATCTGCCAGTAGAATAGTTTGTCTGAAGTTTATCAAATATGCATGATATTATACAGGTTTTTTTCAAGTACCCATTATGTATCTCACTTTTCTCAGATTATGAATAATCTATTGAATTAATACTTCTGTAAACTGAATTTGGACTTCTAAATGCAGAAAAATATCTGCAGTTTAGCTGCCTGGGCATTGTGTTTGCTTTCTGGCCAAGTCTTTGCACCCTGAATTGCTGGGAACATGCTAATAATGACTGACACTTTTGAAACCATCACAGTAGTTAAACTAGAAGCCAGACCCTTTCAGGAGAGTACACTAATTTGCTTTAAGATCAGTTAGAGTAGATACAGCAAGAAAGAGAAAAAGATGAAAAAGCTAGACTAAAATGGAACAATTAACCTCTCTGCAGGAAAAACTACCTAAAGCCAACTGCAGATAGCTGTAATTAAGGGATTGTAACTGGTTTTGAACCAGCTAAGAAATATACAAAGGCAAAGACTAATCCATTTAGTCTAGCACCCTACCTCCCACTGGTCAAAGATGAAGGTTTATGGCCTATGATATTCAAGAAATAAAGCTAAATAACCATAATGAACTCTCTTCATTTTCAGCTCTGTGAATGTCACCAGGAAAGACATATTATCTTCCCCACCTTGTGGTAGCGCCCTTAATAGTGCCATAGCAGACCAGGAGGAAATCCATGCGTATGTGAATATTCAAAAGAAGGTGTCTATGAGCATCCAACATGATGGTAGGATGGTTAATGCTCTTCCCTGTAAATCAGTGCCTGGTTTAGATACAGTGCTTTTTGAAAGATTAATGGCATATAAGATGCAATTCATCCAACCAAAGGTAGATATTAACTTCAAGAGGAGCAGAATGCCTCTCTGGGATCACTTGGCTTTAACAGTTAAGTTTGGCAATAACAGTTAGTTCTCTGGTGACTGTAAAGAGAGCTTAGACATGTAGAGCTTAGACACCTACATGTATGTACCTAAATCTGGATCTGCATCCTACTCCTAGTTCTTGAGGAACCAGACAGCTTGAGGGTAATTTGCATTGTGTTGTTCTTTGTATCTTTAACGATTCATTAAACTTAGATGGTTCCCATAAAGAATCTCAGTAAAGTGAATACTCAAATCATTCTTAAATTAGCCATAAACATCTGCATGGAAAGAAAATCACTCAGTATCCAGCTTGCTTAACCATTCCTCACACAGATGTAAAAAAACAAACAAACAAACAAAAAAAAAACCCCAACAACAACAATAATAACAATGTGTGTGAGTGTTGTTTTAATGTTTTGTGTGTATGCTTTTATTTAAAAAAATGAAAAAACTATTCGAAAATCAGGCAACAGATATGCATATCACAGATTTCAACAGTTTATCCCAGTGGCTCAACTGCGAAGGCCATAACATGAAGAAAAACTTTAGAGGTTCATAGGTCAAACCCATAGAAAAGGCGAGTAGGTAATCCAATTTACATTGCATATATCATTGAAGACTTTTGATTGTCTGAAGTGTGTATTCTAAAAAGGTGTTCACATTTGAGATGATGAAACTTCTTGCTTTGGTAACTCGTTCCAGTGGTCAATCTATCTCATTTCACAAACATAGCATTGATTTCTAATTTGAATTTTTCTGAGTTTAATTTCAAGCAGTTGATCCTTGGATGCAGTCTCCTATATTCTAGCTACACACAGCTTCATTCCATTGTTCCAAAGAAGTTTAATCTTATCTCACTGTATTAAAACACATGTCTGAATTGACACAACTTAAGTAGGTGATCTAGGGTAAATGTATATGACTGTCACAATAGTAGTTACAACTGCCTGACAATGTCTGAGTCATCCTCAATTTTTATCTACCAGAATTTTATAGGTATTTGGAGATCATTAGTAATAATGTTAGAGTGGTGGTCCTCACAAGAAACATTCCCATTTGACTGACTCTTCATTGATGATTACCATTAGTCTGCTATTTTAAAAACTTCTGTTTGACATGATTTGCACTAATATTACTGAGAGCTAGCGATTTATTTCAGAAAGTCATACAGCATTAAGTAAAACACCTGAAGAAGTCTAAGTCTAGAAACTTGAGGGAAAAAACCTGAAATCCAGGCCTGATATTGTTTTCCCCAGGACATGATTCAGGTCATGAAGTGATTTTTTTTTTTTTTTTTTTTTTTTTTTTTTTTTTGTCATGGCATAACAAAGCATTATTCAAAGTAATGCTGTAAACTGCATTCAGGAGTTCATCCACAACTGGTATTTTTTCTGTAGCAGAGATGGCAAGACCACCTCAAGGAAATTGCCTGCTCCATCATCGCAGACTAAGACTTCTCTATCCGTCCATGACAGCCCTTGGGAACTACAGTTAGATGATGTGAATACCTCCCTTTTATGTACCTTTCTATTTCTTTTTATCTTTTGACTTGTCAGATAAGGGAAACAGTGAACCATATCCAGAGGAAAATAAGGTTGATTCTTCCTTACAGTTTCATGCATAACATGTAATTGAGAGGTATAGACTATTTTTAATTAGTATATCTATATTCATATTAGCTTAAATGAGTATTTACAGTCACAGGCCAAAGAAGAAATATTCTATGGCATAATGTTTATAAATGTCATCCTGATTATACATTTTTGGAAATTAAAGTTGAAAGTAAATTATGATCTTTGTTCTTGAAAACCTACAAGTTGTTCATCACAGAACTAAAGCTGCCTGCCCAGGTAATGAAGCTGCATGGAGAGAGCATCTTGAACAGTAAATTAGTAAAGGCTGCTAGTCAAAAGCTAAAGTGGAAAACAGTGATTGAACCAAATATCACAGAAGGAGCAGGAGGAAAATAATTATTTTTATGAGCCCAACCTTCTGAATGAAACCCTGAATTAGAATTTCACAGTACTGACCTAATTAAAGGAGGCAACATTTAAACTCATGTGCATATGTAGATGAAAGCAAATACCTGATGCTGCAGTTTGCAAATGACAGTGGGCTGGAAATGGTGGTGCTACTCACAATCCATACTAAGACAAATGGCCTGTGAACTGGCAGGTGCCAGAAGAGCAGAATGAGTGGAACCTCCTCCTGCCTTGAGGATCGCAGCTAGAGTTGGACCTCGGCCTCACCCAGCTTCATTTCCTCTTATTTACAGGCATTCGGATCCAAGGCTCTTTGTGTTCCCGTCTGCAAACACTCCATCACAAGCACAGTTATTATTACAATTATTAATAGCACTGAAGAAGTGCATAACTTTAGCCATTCTAAGAAAACCCTGAAAATACACATGATTTTTGGAGCCATGCAGATATTTTGCAGCAGAGTATTTTTTTCTTCCAAATATAGTATTTCATGATGAGCAAAAAAAGATCCTTTTTGTTGAAAAAAAGTATAGATGTAATAATATGTTTTGAGAGTATCTGAACTTCCTTTTCCAAATGAAACTTCTTTTTAAGTTTTTGAAATGCCATAATCCATAACAAATAGTTGTTATATAATTTCATTAAATAATCAAGATACTTAATCAGAATTAAACATTTTAATGTTATCAGAAGAATACAGTTGTTAAGGCCTGAAATTTACCTTTTACAAAATTTTAATTTTGAAGTGAGGAATTTGGGAGGGGTTTATATTGATTTTTTCTTCCCATTTCAGAATAGACTTTTTTCCCCCAAGTGACAAAATGTCCTGGAAAGTAGATCATCCAATTTCCCCCATGGCCTTATTAGTTTTGTTAATCAGCCTTAAAAATAGATATGTGGAAACACATAAAGAGCTAAAGGTATTGTAAGGCAGCATGCTTGCAATTGCAATGTGTGCCAAGGGATAAATCATTGCTTGACACCTAGGTGGAATGTGGGTTTTCATTTCAGTATCTCCGTCCTGCCTTTGCCACACTAGCTATCCCAAAAGGAAACTCCTCGAGCAGGGTCCTTCCATACATCATCATTTTAGATATGCTGCCATTGTGAGTACTCCCAGAAGATCACAGCCAAGAAAATTTTATGTGCCCTTGCAGGATCATAAGAAACAAAAGAGGGTCACAATTCTCCACTTTAGCATACTTGTGGCAATTATTTGCAGAAATTACTGTTAAGTGTTATGGTTCCAATTCGTCTTGCATTCTGCACAGATATCTGCACAGATATAAATGGGTACCTGAAATAAAGGACTATGGATAATCATATCCAGCTCAGACACCTCTGGTATGAGGCTGTTATTGCTTCCATATAGTTATAATGTTAATGCACCAACAGTATTCTTTGCTATATTTTTAACCAAAATGTGCTCATGATTCATCCAGGAAGGCACAAAAAAATGTGCATTAAAAGACCATTGCAGATATAGTTTCAAGAACCATTTGCTGCCTGCAGCTGGCCACACTTGGCTAAAGTGGGAATTTCCAGTCCTCCCAGATGAGCCGTCTTTCAAATCCATCTCTTTCTTGGCGGAGCTCCTTCCTTCCAGCATAACTCCTCATTCATGGGCTTTGTAGTTCCATGAAACACAAATATAAAAGATGCAAGACTTAGAGGAGATTAACCTTGCAATCTACTTTATAAGCCTGATCCTGTCCAATTCTGGGCTTACTGAATGTCTGAGATGAAAGCAATGAGAGTTTAATAGATTTCAGCACTTTTCGGAATCAATCCCAAATTCAGGGTCGCCTTTGGCTCTCCCCAGCTCATCTGAGCAAGGGAAGTTTCCCTTTGCCCCCTCAATGATCTTCACCATTCTTTCTGATGAAGCTACTTATCTTTTCCTCTCTCATCCCACAAAGTCCTTTTCTCTAGCATCCATTATCCCAGATTCATATTTTAGATCCAGTACCAACATTCAGCTGCCCAAAAAAGATCCCAAATAGTTGTCATCCCTAATTTTCATGATGAGCTATGTTCAGTCACAAGACCTCATTTTCCTAAACGCCATACAAAAACATCTTTAGAAACAGTCCCTGCATCTACAAATTTTGTGATCTAAACAGCAAGAGGAAGGTGACGGTGTCATCTCACTAACATGTTGCCATCCCATCTTCTGAGCTCCAGTGCCTCCCATGTCACGTCAACTTTCCTCTTGCTTCCAGCGTTTCGAAGAGAACAGATGTGGCTGAGCCGCAGGAGGCCAAGTCAGGAGCATTTTTCCTACTCAAGAACCGTAATGGTCTTTGGCTCTTTAGGGCTGTTTTTAGCAGTCAGGACAGCAGGTGTCTTTGAATGGTTCAGCACACCTTCTGCCATTTTCACAGGCTGTGTTCAACCATAACATTGCCAAGCCTGCAAATGAACTGCTGAAGTTGTTCCCGTTCTTGACTTTTTTGCTCGCTGTGCAAGGGAACACAAAGGTAAAAATTCATATATAAGGGAGACAGAATGCAAACAGATGGAACTCCTATCCTTATTATATTAGGAGGGATTTTTTGCATTGCAAAAGATGACAGGAAAGTATCAGACAATTCAGCTTTCAACCTTATGTAAAAAAAAAAAAAAAAAAAAAAAAAAGCAGAACAGTGCTTACTGTTGAAAAGCATGCTGGGAGGGACCATTTCAGAGCTGCTAGGGTTTTCTCACGAATCCACCATGGATATGACCATACTACAGAAAGCTGTGTGATCACAGCTTACATAGGCACATTTTAGTTTTAAAGCAGCCTAATCAAGGACAGATAATGGAATAGCTGCTGTAACAGCTGCACATAAACAGCAAGGGCGCCCAGCAAGCTGAATCAATAGATGTCAAACTCCGTGCTACCACAGAAGTACCTGAACTATTTAGTCTAAGGTTAATTCTTGTGTCTATGTTATATGAAAAGAGAATAATCCCCTTAATGCCAACTTTGAAAAATTGCATCTCATCTACTTTATTTACTAGGCTTCTTGTCCATTGAGAAGGACAGCACCCTAAAAAAGGTGAGTTGCCCAAAAGAAGTGGAATCACACCATGGAAGTACCACTGGGTGCTGAGGGTGCCAAGGGACCAGAAATCAAACCTACCTCACAGTGACTATATAGTCATATAAACACATCCATAGGGTCCGACTCGCACGTCTTGTCTTATTCCTAACAAGTTACCTGTACATTGTCTCATTAATTCACTATCCATCCTTCCCTCTGTGAGAAGACAGATTGTGAGAAGACAGATATAAGGGTTGTGTTGCACATATTTATCAGTAATCCTACGTACATTTCTGTGGTGAGCATTCATTTGCAGAATGGGCATTCAGAACATTGGTATGCATTTAGGAAAAAAAAACCAAGAATAATTTACATTGAGAATAATTTCCTTCATTCAGCTAAAATACAAACCTTAGTAAGAGCTTTTGATAAGAAGATCTAAAGTTTAATATTGTAGTATGTAAAAGGTTTCTTTCATCACTTTTAAATAGGTGCTGCTATTTGGTTCCAATTATTTCCGCATTTCATTTCCTATGAAGAAAAAAGTAAATCACTGCACTCATTTTATCTTTTCTAAATACTATTTACTCAGTTTTATTAATCATTATTATTCAACAGAGATACCTTAAAGGAACTTAGATTAAGCTCCATTATGCAAAGTATAGTATATTCATACAGCAAGAGACAATGCTTGCCTCAAAGAAGTTACAGCAAAAATAGTAACAGGCTTGTTAAAGTTCTCATTTTACAGAACACGAATTTCGACAGCAAAACTGCACTGAATGCCCAAGGACACAGAGGATGGCCAGAGTAGAGCTGACTTCAAGCCCTAAGATCCTTATGATATGTCTCCTGGATTTAAGGAGCTGAGGTCTTGATGCCCACCCCTCAGTGGCATCAGTCTGCTAATGTGCTAAGCCCATCCGTATGGTTTTATTTGGTTAATCACCATTTATTTTGTTTGGGCTATTCCCAGTTGAGAAAGGAGTAAACTCTTGAAGTGCCTCAGAGATATACAACTGGTGGTGTGAATGTTCCTCATCAGTCACAGTGGAAGACAAGGGGTGCTTTCCTCCAGCTGCACCAACCCTGACCTGTCTGCCTTTGCCCTGTGAGCACCCAGAGCCTCTCAGCCCCTCAGTCCCTGTACCCCAGGCAGAGGTGGCAACGGAAAGCTGAGAGGTACCTGCCAGCTGCGAGGGACGATGTGAACAGCATGAGCTCCTCCTAAGGCAAAATCAAACAGGAGGGGCACACACCACCTTCTGTGGCTCCTGAATGTCATCTGTTTGACTTTCCTGAAATGGTTGGATGAGAGGTTTTTCTAAAAATCTACCATTTCCTAGTTTCTAAAGGCAGTGGATAATTAATGCCTAAGCTCCTGAACTGTAGTTCAAGTGGTCCCCGCTTCCACGAAGCACCAAGTTTCATGGCTCTGTCATATAGTCCACTCCCTGCCTACTCCCTCTGTCATTCTTAGAACCAAAAAGTTTCCCATATAGATACCAGATACTGACAGTATCTGAAGATAGTATTAAGCAGCACTTGCAGAAATACCCTTCAAACCAGAAATGTAACCATAGGACTATCCGTTCTCATTACATTTGTCCTTTACAAGATATCTATAAACTGCTTCACATGCATCTGCACTAACGGATTTTTGGGATATAGGCAAAAGGAGGCTATGTCTCTCATTGTCTATAAATGAGTTTGTCTTCCATAGAAAATATGTGTCTGGTTTTATCTTTTGTAACTGTGTGCCATCTGAAAGCTTGTCCCTTGGGCTTCTGACTAAACCTGTCAATGGAACACAAATATTTACCTCATTTTATCTGCTGCCAAACGACACCAAAAAGAAAAACCTCATGTATTTTTTTTTCCCCTTATTAACATTAGTCTACGCAGGTTTGTGAGTTGTAGGTCATTAGACCACAGTATTTTTCCCCAAAGACCTACAGCACAGGAAGAATAACTATTTACTCCCTATTTTCCCCTGTTGTAAAGCATCTTACAAATTTAAATATATTTACAAGAAAGTTTTTCATAACAATTGAGTCCTTCAAACTGCTAGACTACATTCCTGCTCTTTTTCCACCCTGTAACAGCCAATTTTAATAAAGCAACACAGTAAACCTTTCTCCTAATCTCCTAGAAATAACATACTGTGCAGCCCAACTCAGCAGTGCCAGAGATCAGCAAATACCAAGCACCTCACAAAAAGTGTTCTTAAACACAGGCCAAACAATGAAATATTTTAAACTTCTATAAGGTCCTGTGAAGTTGTTGCTTAAGACACCCATTGTTAATAGACGGAGAAGTTCCTTTGGCTCCAATATACACAAGCTTGCCCTTTTTCTATAGGACATTCTGTTATACTCATGACTGATAAATGAGCACTGTGGCAGTTTCAGTTGTTTGCCACATGGTTATTATTGATGGCTTCATCACTGCCATTGCCACAGCTACCACCCACACCAGACTCAGCAAAAAAGGAAGGCACAGTGATCATGCTGTCCCACTGAAGCAGATCTGGTGCCACATAACAGCACAGGACTTTAATTTTCATAGAATCATAGAATGGTTTGGGTTGGAAGGGACCTTTAAAGATCATCTAGTCCAACCCACCTGCCATGGGCAGGGACATCTTTCACTAGTGCAGGTTGTTCAAAGCCCCATCCAACCTGACCTGGAACTCTTCCAAGGATGGTTCATCCACAACTTCTTTGGGCAACCTCTTCCAGTGTCTCACTACCCTTACTGTAAAAAATATCTTCGTTATGTGCAATCTAAACCTATCCTCTTTCAGTTTAAAACCATTGTCCCTTGTCTTGTCACTAATTAATTAATTTTCATTATTTTTACTGTACAAGCCAAGGAAAGAAAATTAATTCAGCAGAATGCAGTGAAAAATCTCAGTGCAAAGTAAATGTTAAAACTATAAGGAATATAGGTACAACACAGATACGATGTGAATTGATTAAGTTGTATCTCACACAGTCAGAAAGTCACCTCAGAAGGATTTAATCAGTCTATCCTTTCTTGCTGTAACTGTGATGGTTGCATGTAAAATAGGGAAAATGTTCTTTCTTTTATTGCAAAGGAACAAGAAAAGGTGAGGGGAATGTGCAAAATTTACAAAAGAAATGAAAGAATCTGCTTGGCCAAATAATCCCTTCCTCATCAATGCAGCTCTCAGTGCTCCTCACCTTCCACGGTGTTTTATTCAGTCCTCATCCACTGCGTATTTGACAGAGCATCTACCATTTCCCCCACGCACCTAATCTGCAGTCAAAACATTCTCACCATGCAGGAATTATTCACTGTATCTAAACAACCTTGAAGAAAGATGCAAAAATGACCTTGGCTCCCACCTGACCTAAGAAAACTGAAACTGTTATTCTGCATCAAGATAAGGCACACCTAATCCCAAATGCCACCTCTGACATCAGCCATTGCCAGGGGCTGAAAAGGACATGAGTAAAGAGTCCTTTAGCAGACTGAAATGAGATGCTTCTGATCTAGTTATTATTATATATCACTAAACCTGAAACATGAGATTTGAAATCACTTCCTAGATGTTCAAAAAAATTTGAGAAGTATTCTTACTATCCATGTAATGGCAGTTCCTTTTTTTAATTTATTGTATTTTTGGTCTTAATTACACACTATAGGAAACCACATTTCTTCTTCTTGGTTATGAGTTCCCTCCCTCCCACCTTTCAGTTGTACATAAATCCAGCACAACTAAACCTTTTCCCTGGAAGATTTTATACCACCTTCCAACCCAGAACATGCAAGACCTTCTCAGTGGTCCAATAAGTGAAGCAATCCATGTCTTCCACCCTCTTTTTGTAAGCCAGTACATACAAGTAGTGAGGTTCTGGATTCCGGGTGGTGATTTTTACAGTGGTTTCCTTGTTATGCACCAGGAATAAGAGCAACTTGCACAGACAGTATTTGATATCCACTTTACATCTCTAAGAATGCATGTATATAGTTCTCCCACATGATCTGAGCACCCATAATACCTTAAAAATATTAACCATTCATGTGTCTCTGACAACATTCACGTGGTTTTGGTTGAAGTTTCTCTCCCTTCCTATTGACCTTTGAACTGCCACTGTCTAATTCCGTCGCTTGTTACCCTGACATATTTTGGTGGGGGTGGAGGATTAAGCCAAATACAAAGACCTCAGTTACTTTAGCTGCTCTTTAAATTTCTTAAATTTCTTTAAATTTCTTCCCATTCTTGTTTGTCCAAAAGATTCTGTGCCATTGCAATCAGAATTTCTCTGTTCTCACCCTTTCTGCTCCACTTTTCGTTTTTCATGGCTCTCCCGGAGGATACAGCTCTCCCACCGGCATTCTCTCTTCTCACTCACCATCAGCAGAACCTGTCCTGTGCTTCACACCATTGAGTCTCCCCACAGCACGTGTGCCAAACTGGCATGATTCAGGAGGAATTTCATGGGGATTCATGGAGCAAAAGTAACCCAGGAGAGTAGTAGGCTGTGTAGGTTTAGGAATTTAAAGACAAGACTGAGATTCAGAACCATACTCTTTGAGGAGCAGCTGAGGGAACTGGGGTTGTTTAGCCTGGAGAAAAGGAGGCTGAGAGGAGACCTTATCACTCTCTACAACTACCTGAAAGGAGGTTGTACCCAGGTGGCGGTCAGTCTCTTCTACTGAGTAACAAGCAATAGGACAAGAGGAAATGGCCTCAAGTTGTGCCAGGGGAGGTTTAGATTGGATATTAGGAAAAATTTCTTCACCAAAAGGGTTGTCAGTCACTGGAACAGGCTGCCCAGGGAAGTGGTTGAGTCACCATCCCTGGACGTATTTAAAAGGCGTGTAGATGGGATGCTTAGGGACATGGTTTAGTGATTGGACTTGGCAGTGCTAGGTTAATGGTTGGACCTGATGATCTTAAAGGTCTTTTCTAACCAAAATATTCTATGATTCTATGATTCCACACCAGTGTCAGAAAAATGAAACTGGAGCAACCCAGGAATAGCTGATTGGTAGTGGAAATCTGCTGGAGATTGAATCAGCTACCCATGTATAACTTAAGTCATTTCAGATGTGTTAGAGTGGCCCACCCGGCCTCCAGAGACCTTTACGAAGCCAGACATTTCTCATATATGTCCTGTGTCATATCTACCACTCTCCTGTGGATGTCTCAGATATCCTAAAGTATATCAAATGGCTGAAAAAGCTTACAAGCAAGCCTCACTGATCAGCAGTCTGCTCATTACAAATGATACCTAAGCTCACCCCTAAAATCCAGTTGTTCAACTAGGTCATCAAGTAGCCCTTGGACATTACCTTTTCAAATTCAACTTCTATTCTGATGGTTTCACAGGTCATTAACAGCTCCCTGATCCAGCTGTAACTGAAAGCAATTAGACACTGTAGGAGGTGTAAAAACAGATTTGTCTCCTCAGGCATCCCCTACTGACTGTTATGGGAGATTAGACACCTAGCGCCCATGTAGACACATGCTTAATAAAGACCTAAATCTAAGTGTGTAAGAAGGCCACCTTCAGGACTCATGCTATAGGTGACTTAAGAGCCCAATATATAGTCAAAAATTATGCGTATGGCAGATCTTGACTTGAACCTTTTAACATCACACTAAGCTTCTGCAAAATGTCCACGATGCTACCAGTTACTTTTATTTCATCACAAGAAGCATTAAGACTTTCAGATGTTCTAAGGGAAGGTGATGATTTGCAATAAAGATGGTAAACTCTAATGTTTCTGATACCTCAAAGAAAACACAGTCCTGTTACTACATCTTTAGAGAGTGATGAGGCACCAAAAGGCAGCATTTAATCCCACAGATTTGAGGTCAAGCAGCCTGCTTTTCATCTTCCTAATGAAGATCAGAAGTTATTATATCTAAATCCATTTTAACTGAGAGGTACCAGAGATAACTGGTGAAAGTCATACTAACTTTAAATTTTTGGCCAGCACTAATCTTGGGAAACAGGTTTTGAGAAATACATTCTTGGTGTGTCCTAAATTGATTTGACTGTTCTTCAGTGTACTTCATTCAACAGGACAAAGACTGAGCTGTGTTCACATCTAAAAATGATGTCATTGATTTAGCTTTTCCATGAGTTCTGCTAAGAGCTTTTTTCCTGAAATTGAGTGAGTATCACATTGCTCAGACAACAACATTGGCAATGAAGATGATGGCAGGTCAGTAGGTATGATCCCAAGTGAGATTGTAAGAGTCCAGATGGCAGATGTAAAAGCTTTTCTTTTCCCATCAAAGATCTCTTCAGTCACCTATGCAGTGTGAAATCTTTAAGTCAGGAGGAGAGACAGGGGCTGTGTTTTATCAAGGATCCCAACAATACTTATCTTCACAAAACTATGATATTCAGAAGCTGATCAGAACAACAGACACGTAAACAAATAATTGTAGGACCTTGGATGGAGTGATTTGATTGGGATAAGGATTTCTGTCTGATGATCATAGTGCAGCATTTCTCAGATTATTGGACGGGACTAATAAGGATTGCAGGGTATGATCATTCCTTCAAGTCCATTTTTCTCCTTTTTCTTTTCTTTTCTTTTCCCGTCTCACTATCATCCTGAAAAGTTTGTTTCTGACAAAGCCACATGAAAAGCATTGCCTTTACTGTGAAGCAATGGAGACAGGGTGTGTGCAAGCAGCCTGGCAGGCAGGGACACACTCATCGCATGCAGAGGCAGAAGTCACTCTTTTCCCATCTCCTTTGTCCTTGCCTGTGCAGTCTTGCACACTTGCAAAACCCAGGTAGGAGTGTTCCTGTTCCCAGCAGAACCCAGGCTGGGCAGTTAGGACAAGGAAGCTGTGAGATTGTGCTATGAATAAGGAGATAAATACTCGGTGATTTCTACATGAACAAATGCCCCAGACTGGCTGTTCAAGGTGTTTGGGGGACAATTGGCACAGAGGTACACAGATCAGACACAAGATCTGGAGAGGACAAGTTGATAAGGGACAAACCGTTTGAGATGCAAAATATTTTGTGGAGTGAAATACGCTGTACTGACTATCATCACACCTTATAGATACTGACAATGCAGTGAAAGTGGCTCCTATAGTGAGAAAGTGAGGCTTAAATTGCTGTAAAAGAAAAGAATATTCCCGTTCTGAAAACTCTGAAAACTACAGTCTTAGTGGATGTATCCTGTAAATATAAAACAATATTCCATATCTAAGTTTAGTTGCTTGGGCTAGTTCTATTGTCAGTGGAGAAAACGAGGTGAGTTAGGCAGCTCCAGAGGGCAATTCATTTCAGATACCTACTTAGGGTGAACTGAGTAATTCATGGCAGATGTCACAGATTATATCTATTCCTCTGCGTGGACTGTAACAAGATCTGAGGATCTAGTTCAGACTTCAGGGGCCAAATTCAGATGTATCAGGATAAGAGGAATCCCACTCAAATTAGACTTGTAAAAAAATTCTCAGTTGTTTAATCAAAGTATAAAGCACTTTTATTAAGTTAAACTACTGACTTCTAAACAACATGGTTTGTACCATTTTCATGTTGATTTTTTTTTCCCCAAAGTGTACTTGCAAACTAACAAGCTCTAAAACCAACCTCAGACATAGAAGAGCATTAAATGTTGCAGTATGAACATTATTTAATGCTGCAATATTAATCAGCTGAAGGACCTCTGACTTTCAGAAACAAAGCTATAAGTAGGTCACTTCCTGCTCTGCAGCAATCTTCTCTTGATTGTAGAGCACTTAATTTTGTTTAACAGGTCACTATTTCAAATAACTTCTGCAATTCAATATTTTCTAAAGATTATTTGGAAAGAAATTCAATAGTCATCTTTCCAGAGCACTCATGTATATCACACGGCTTCTTTTTATTTTAAAATTTCATATCAGTTAAGTGTTCCTCCTTTCTACTCTCACCAGGGTACCTAATAGCTATTTCGATTTTCTTTCTGGCTGCCGTCTACACCCCTTCCATCACGGTATCATTTGCCATGTTAATCAATTTGGAATTCCAAGAAGGAATAACCTGAAAAATCCAGATCCCATATTTACTTCTGGGACTTTGTCTGAGATCACTTCTGGTTGTGATCCAAACTTTTCCACATCTAGTCATTTCACTGAAAGGCATTGCTCAAATATTCAGCACCTCCACCCTTACTTCCACTATCAAGTTGGTCTGCTGGCAATGTGTGATTGTCAGCCAATGTTAATCACATCACCATCTTTCCATAGTGTCCTGAGTTTTAGCTTGCAATGTATCAACTACTTTACTCAAAAAAAAAAGATGGATTACATCACCATATGTGTTTCACCCACCCTGTAATATCAAAAGAGGCCACAGTTTTTGTCTGACATGATTAATGTCTCAAACTCATGGTGCTTATTGCTCAGCAGGTTCATTTCCCCAAAATACTTATTTTTACAGTTCCTCGCTACTCACTCTAACCTACTGAAGACAAGCTAAGCAGTTACTGATTTCCCAGGTGGTCTGAAACATCCACTCTGCTATTTCCACCGATATCTCCTCTCTCATTTTCCAAGAGTATTTTTCTCCAACTTGTGTGTTGCACTAAATATGGCACTTTGCAGAATTAGGACATAATCACCCTGTTTTCCTCAAAGAGTTTAAAATTCAGAAGTTTCATCTGGTGAGTCAGTGGAAGTGCTCTGTAGCCATCTCTCTGTCAGAAAGTTGTGGTAAATTATAGAAGGCAAGCTGGTGATTCAAATAAAGACAGAGAGAACTGAAGCCATTTGCAAATGAAAAGTGTTCCCAGTTTTAGAAACCAACAGAATATGAACGAGAGATTGAAAAAGCACATAAGATAGCAGATGCATAGGGATCAGCGTTGGAGTGGTAGGCGAAAGGAATGAATTTCAGCTGGCATTCAGACTAAAATAACCTTCATCCCAGGAAGACAGAGATTATAGGAAGGAGGCCGACAGAGACGAAAGGAGAGAGGTGAGGAGGGAGGCAGGAAAAAAACTACATAATAATTAGCCAAAAAATTTGATGAACTGAAAGTCAGAAAACCAAATTAGCTAAGACAAACTCAGGACTTAACCTGTACAGCATCCTTCACAGCAGGCAGATAATTTAAATCTGAGAATGATAGATGCAGAAATGTAGCAAAGAAGCCAGAGGAGGAAGAGATAAATGGACAAACCAGTGAAAAGGAATTTTACTGTTACTCCTGAACTAGAATGGAGAAAAGTAGTCACTGAGGATAAGGCAGGAAAAAAGAAAAATTGGTAGCTGTGGTGGAAAGGAAAACATGGATCTCAAAATTACCAGGGCAAACATTGCATAATGTGGAAGGGACCTGAGCGTGATTTAAAACTCTGCATTGCAGTCCTCTCTTTTTCCCCCAGTCTAGATCTGTTTCCCAGAGTCAAATAATGTATATTATTGTCAGGATCCACCAGTCTGTCTGCACCCAACCTCACAGGTAGTCGCTAGGCTTAGCACACAGCTCAGGAGCTATCCACGGCATGGCTCCATGGCCAGAAGGTTGAAGCACACTCCCACCTTGCAGACACCTACCCACATCACTGCCCAGCTGCAAGACAAAGCTCCTACGGACATGCACACACCAAGGTATCACACCCTGGAGCACCATGCCTGGGTAATATGAAGAGTATCAACAAGAAGCTTGGGTGTACCTGGGACTCCATCTTGTGAGTATCCATCAGTAACATAATGTTGAAACCAAGGGTTAAATTATCTTACCTCAATCCAGATCTCCAGACAGAGTTCAACAGCTATTTCAGTTCCTTTCGTTTCTATGTGTTCATGAGGGCCCCTTTCTTTGGCTGCATAAAATACTTTGCTTCTTCCTTTTTCAGATCCACTCTTTCAAACAAATAAGGACTATAAGTAAACAACAGGAAACCATATTCAAGTATGTTCCTGAATAGCAAAGAGCAGCTTTGCCAGTTCTAATTACATTTTGTCTATAAACTTGTTTTCCTTTATTGCTGGATCATGCCATTCTTTGTTAAGGAACTGCAGTGATTTGAGAGTTAGTGAGCCATTAGCACATGGCAAAGAGAAAGAGTTTTGTTTCCCAGGGCTTTGCAAACAGGTAAGCAGAGAGAGAAATAGATCTTTGCCTAAGGAGCAGGGTGAGAGCTGTGGTTACAAAGAGATATCAGCGGGTACCAGATGCATCATGTTTATATAGGAGCCCACGGTGACTTACTGTGCACCTTACAGGTAGGATGCCTCTTTTAACACCCCACAGTGATGGCTGAAAGGTGCATTGCACTTCTCAGTAAAGATGGATTTGTTGAACAAAAGCGTAATTATGTCTATACTCCGTGGTCTTGTTATCTACTGTGAGCTACTGAAGATACCACTATAGTCAGAGGAACTATGTTGACCCAGATCACCAGGTTCCCATGCAACACTTCTGTTGAATCAATCTTCTTTTCTTCACAGTGCTCTTTCCCAGCACCGTGCAGCTCCCTTCTACTCTGTGCTGTATTGCCATTATGTGAAGGACGTGTTCTTGGTCTGGGGACAGCAGTGATTCTTAACGAGCTGGGGTCAGCAGCCTGCTGTGATCAGCGAGACTCCTAGGCAGTAATGGCCATAGGCTGGGACTAAACCAGAGGTTTGGTCCAGCCAGGCACCGGTGCTTGTTTTTGCTTTTATCCATTTTTAGAGGCCACTGGATCTGACTTGCAGGCCCCAGTGCAACTCTGGATCCTACACTTCTGTTACCCACACCCCTACCTGAGGAAGAAGTTGTTAACACTAGCAGTGTATCTCTGCTTCATAAAAGTAAAACCTTCTTCATATCAGTCCTGTGCAAGAAGAAATTAATTTGATTTAACGAAGATGCATGGAAGAGGTTAAAAACAGTAAGCAATCTTTGTCCTTTTGGAATATATTTTTACTTTGGTTAGTGACTAATATTATACTAGGACTTCAAATTCAGGAATCAATTCCCCATTATGGTGGATTATACATAACCTCTGCATTAGTTCTGCAGTGAATTAACAGGTAACTAGAAGAAAGGAGAAGAGGTTTGATCTATCCAGTTTGTTTACTAGCTATCTCAATTTATTCCGGTCTTTGTTTGATTAAGGTGAAAGCTAGGAATTTTGTTTTAATGACAAACAGCTTTCACGTTGTTTCCTTCCCAGTGGGTCCATTTAAATACTCTAGCATTCCTTCGTTAAGCAACAGAAAAGATATGACTTGTTCTGCAGAAGTGCCCTCCAAACAAAGGAGCCCTTGATAGCTCACTGAGCAGGCAAATTGACATTGTTGTATCTGCAGATCAGATACAACACGTCAGCTCAGGCAGGGAGTTCTGCAAAGGCCAGGAGACATTGCCCTGTCTTTTGTGAATTTCCTAGAAGGAACCAAAAAGAGATTAGCCTTTTGCTGACATGGAGAGCTGCCTTTGCTGAAGTTCTTTTATTCTTTTCATCAGGTTGTTCAGTTGTCCTGAGCAAAACATGCAACAGAATTCTTCTGCTCAGAACTGAAATCCACAGCAGACAGTTCCACTTCTCAAGGGTAGTGTAATATCTAGTAGATGGGTAGCTCTTTTGCACAGGGGAGATTTCTCAGGGACAATGCAAGAATTTAGGATCATTTAATCCTGTTCCAAGCTAAGGTATGCTTGTGCAACCTGCTGTCCAAAGCATACATGAGAATAGACACCACAAGAAAGGAATTTCCAAACCCAAATACCACACTGCACATACAGTCCTCACCACAGAGGAAACAGGAGATAAAGAGTGGCAAATGTTAGTAATATTCTTTACAGTAAAATGCACAGTGAAGACCTGCATCAACAGACATGAAGAGCTGAGAACACAATGCAGAGATCCATTTTGCTCACCTCAAGCAGGCAGAGAGAGAAAAAAAAAAAAGCAGCGTGAAGCAAAGACTGGTGGCCATAGACTTAGCTTTTTTTTTTTTAGCCATATATTCCAAAAAGCAAAGCACTTTCAGTACAGCTCTGGTTAAAAAACAACTTAAAAATTTGATTATATGCTTTGTATCAAAGAAAAAGGTGGAGGTTTTTTCCTCCTCAAGAGCTGCCCTAATTCCAGAAGTGCTAAACACTCTCTGATCTCTCCAAAGTGTTGATACTCCAGTGCTGAAGGTCAGAACATTTTGTTTGTCTCTTCTGGTTCCAGGCTGCTTCTCCTCCAAAGGACTCTGCAGTCTACATTGAAGCAAGACCCTGTGCAGCTATGGCAGTCCTGGCTGCAGCACTCATTAGGGACCACAACTGCTTGCAAGTAGGGAAGAGCATGCTGGAGAACAGCCCTGCAGAAAGGGATCTAGGGGTGTTGGTTGGCAGCAGCTCAATAGGAGCCAGCAATGTGCCCTGGCAACCAAGAGGGCAAACCCCATCCTGGGGTGCATCAAACACATCATAACCAGCCGGTCAAAAGAGGGGATTATCCCGCTGTGTTGAGTGCTGGTGCAGCCTCACCTTGAGTACTGTGTGCTGTTCCAGGCCTCACAATTTAAGAAGGATGTGAAGGTCTTTGAATGCATCCAGAGGACGGCAACAGAGCTGGTGAAAGGGCTGGAAGGAATGTCCCATGAGGAGCAGCTAAGGACTTTGGGGTTGTCTACTTTGGAGGGAAGGAGGCTGAGGGGTGACCTCAGGGCTCTCTGCAGCTTCCTGAGGAGGGAAGTGGAGAGGGAGGTGCTGAGCTTTCTCCCTGGGATCCAGTGACAGGACACATGGGAATGGTTCAAAGCTGTTCCAGGGGATGTTCAGACTGGACATGAGGAAGCGTTTCTTTACCAAGAGGGTGGTCAAACACTGGAAAAGGCTTCCTAGAGAGGAGGGGGATGCCCCAAGCCTCACAGTGATTCAGCGGCATTTGGACAATGCCCGTAACAACATGCTTTAACTTCTGGTCAGCCCTGAAGTGGTCAGGCAGATGAACTAGATGATCACTGTAGGTCATTCCAATTGAAATCTAATCTATTCTATTCTATTCAGATAAACTGATTTTGAAAAGGTTCCTTTTTAATCCCTCCTATAACTCCTCTCCTCTCAGCTCTTCTCTTCTCTCTGCAGACTTTTCCATTCCTCAGGAATCAAGAGCGTGCTACCATATGCTAGTACTTGCTGTCAGAGGATTCAAGGGCTTCAAAAGACTTCAGAGACTGAAAAATGCTTGTAGGAGCTTGACAAACATAAGAAAATGGAAGCTCAGACTACCTAAGGATGGGAGAGAAACACAGGGGGCTAGCTACTCCTGTGCTTTTGGATCATCAGCAAGCAGATGGATATCAGTCTTTTAGTTACCAGTGCAGTTGACTTGAAAGCAGAACTGAAGTTAGCAGGTGCTTAAATACATTTACTATCTGAATGGATTCTCTGAGACCCCCTATATCACTTTGGCTACATGAGACCATCCAGAGCAGGAGAAAGTGTCACATCAATACCGCTGAACTGAAACCTAAATATGTATTGTGTTATTGCTGGATACCACAATATTTATGCAGGGCTAGTCAAAGATACCTGAAAGTCCACTTTAGCTTTCAGTTAGGAAAAGCTTTCCAGTTCATGTATTTTTAGTACTAGTGAAGGTGAAAAAAAATATCAACCAGTGCATTAACACCTACCAGCAAGACAATAAAAGAGGAAATAAATGGGCAACACTTTAGCTACAATTCAGGCATTATTATGAAAGCAGCAGCATATTCAGCTAAAGGTCTTCTTGACTACAGCCTTTCCAAAGGGCAGGGGTGTCTCTCTGTTAATAGCCTGAGAAGAACGTATCTCATTTCAAATGGAGATGCTGTTTTGCCTTCAATATTGCTACTTCACCATGTTTTCTGTAAAAGGTAGTAGAAAAGTGAATTATGTGGCAGTGCTAAGGATGGCACTTTACATTTATAACACACAGCCAGAAAAATAATGTCTTTTGTTTATAACATGTGCCTTAAACTAGGAGAGCATTCACATTTCAAAGAGAATACAACTTGGAGAAAGAAAAATCTCCTAAGCTTAAATGCTCATTGCAAAGCTAGCATTTCTCTAATACTGTTTCTAATAGTAGCTTCATTAATTTAACTCTGTAGGATGTTAGTACAAAACATCTTTTGCTAACACTTCATTTACAGATAGGTTGATTCTGTATTTGTAAAATGCCATATGCTGTGCAAAAAGTGGGGGTTTATTTGTATTCTTATATCCTACTTCTGTTCCTTTATTGTCATTGCTAGTAATGTTCTTTTCATCTTTTGTACATTCCCTTCACTGATACTTAGTAAGCATCTGGTGTGTCTTCAGAACAAATTTATCCTTAATACTTAATAACAATATCCTGCATTTGACCTTCAGATACAACACATTATGTCTTTTTAAAGACAAAAACACTGCTGCTTATATCATCCCCTATCCCCTGCTCCTCTCATTTTTATTTGCCCATCACAATAGCATCATACTCTGTGGTATACACATCCTTAAAATAGTTGTAGTTATTTTTAATTTTCTTCTCTGCTGTCATTTCTTATGCAAGTGCCCTACTGAGACACCCTCACTCAACCTCTCCCTTTGAAGCGTAGTTTCTGTTTGATGTGGAGGACATTGAAATTAGCCTTAGTCCCAGGAACCACAGCAATAGTACACAGACAGAGCAAGCAAGATCGGACGTGTGTGTAAATCACAAGCACAGACTCCTAAGCATGGCTGTACCACGTCAAACCAAACTCCGGCTTAGCTTAGTCTCTATTCAAAGCTTGTAGCACGAGTCTCAGAAAGAGGGATCAGAAAGCAAGTATAGAGTAAACCACCCATTACAGCCCTGAAGTTTCTAGCAAGCTGCAGTTTAGGGGCTTTCAGAGCTAAATGTTACTGCTAAACACATTTAATAGCTATATTATGGACATTTTTTTCCACCATTAATTCCTCTGATTACTTTTTTGAGACTATATATATATATGCAGTCTCCGCAATGTCTCACTGTTACAAGCCCTACACTTACCCATCATGAGGCAGTGATGAAACTTCACCCAGATAGACCAAGAAGTTAAGAAAAGATGCTTTCACTGCAGTACATACTGAAATGGGGAAGATATTTATATTAGTAAGATGACCTTAGGACCTCCTATTTCTATGCTATCCTAATTTTATTTTTTTTTCAAAATGGTCTAAAGAAAATCTAGTAAATACTTCAGAAAAACATCCAGTTGAATTCTAGCAGGTCAGACCGGTCAGACAGATGTACAGCTTTTTTGTACTTTTTACTTTTACCTTCACGGAACAGTAAAAAATCACTTTTAAGTGTGCTTCAGTTAATACAAAACTCAACACTCTGTCTGGTGCAGTTATGAGGAAAAACTTATTGGTATTATGGTAGCTAACATCAATGCATTTTATGCTGTAATGGGGAGCAGTAACTAATTAAGATGCAGCAACACAACTGCTTGGAGACACATGCCTGTGTCCTAACCCAAAATTTCAGCCTGGATGGATCCAATCTGCTTTCCATCAGCAGAGAATCTTTCAGTGCAGATACTTCTGTTGCAGAAGGATCAGTCTGCAGCATCTAGCATAATTCAATTTGTCAGGCTCCCACAGGGATAACCAGGACATAGTCCAGCTCTGCTGATCCTGAGATCTATTGAATTAGATCAGTAGGAGGGGCTGATCTGAAAGCTTGTTGTGAAATTGTGTACGTTAATTATGTAAAAGACCTAACTGCTTCCATATGGAATTGATTTCATGTGTTTAGGTACCTTCCAAGCTTATTCAGGACTTGACAGCAGTGCCGCCATCATAAATTCACAGAAATATATATTGCCACACTCACAGCAATGATGTCATTTCTCATACTAGAAAGAACAACTTTAAATCAGTCCAGTACATCTGGACTGTCAGAAAATATGGATGTATATGTGCATTACTACACTTCTCCATGGGAGCAGCATGCCCAAGACATAGAAAGATTTCAGAAATCATTTCTATATTCATATGTTTAAGCAATAATATTACTGATATAATGGCCATGATGACTGGGAAAAATCAGCACTGTGTTTAGTCTGTTACAGAAAACAAATAAACTAATACAGCTTCAGGAATTCTACAGTTCTTAATGGTCAGAGTAAAACGTTTTGTAGCTCTGGTAACTACCACTAATGGGGCAAAAAAAAGGCAACACAACAGCACAAGGATGTTGTTATTGAACCTAGTGAGTGGGAGGGCTGTAGATCCCACATTACAGTCATATCTGTTCATACTGTAGTTGAAAGATGTCAGTTCAGGTGTGCCGGTAACATGCTCTAGCTCAGGTACAAACCCTTGTACATCCCTGCCTACACGTTAGAACTGATTGCAACATTACCTGTAAGGCCACAGGGTCACAGACTGGTTGAGGTTGGAAGGGACCTCTGGAGGTCTCTGATCCGACCCTCCTGCTCAGGGACATCTACAGACAGTTGCCCAGGACCATGTCCAGATGGGTTCTGAATATCTCCAAGGAGGGAGGGAGACTCCACAACCTCTCTGTGCAGCCTGTGCCAGTGCTCAGTCACCCTCACAGTAAAAAAGTATTTCCTGATGTTCAGACAGTACCTTCCGTATTTCAGTGTGTGCTCATTGCCTCTCACCCTGTCACGGCACCACTGAAAAAAAGCCTGGCTCCATCTTCTTTTCACCCTCCCTTCAGCTATTTCTATATCCTGATGAGATTCCCCTGAGCCTTTTCTTCTCCAGGCCTAACAGTGCCAGCTCTCTCAACTTTTCCTCATAGGAGAGATGCTCCAGTCCCTTCATCATCTTCATGGCTTTTCATTGAACTCTCTCCATTATGTCTGTATCTTTCTTGTACTGAGGAACCCAGGCAATACTTTGCCTAATGCAAAGCAAACTTGCTGGCAATACTTTGCCTAATGCAGCCCAGGATACCATTAGCCTTCTTTGCTGCAAGGGCACACTACTGGTTCGTGGTCAATCTAGTGTCCACCAGGACCACAGGTCCTTTTCTGCAGAGCTGCTTTCCAGAAATAAGTATCATGGCGGCGTCTGGAGGTAAGAGTATTTCATGAGGACGAGAATTTAGTGCCGATCAAAAAAGCCCTGGTGATTGAGCTGCTGGAGCGAATCCAGAGGAGGGCCATGAAGTTGATGAGAGGGCTGGAGCATGTCTGCTATGAGGACAGGCTGAGAGATTTTTCAGCCTGGAGAAGAAAAGGCTCCAGGGAGACCTAGTTGCAGCCTTCCAGTACCTGAAGGGGGCCCACAGGAAAGATGAGGAGGGACTGTTATCAGGGAGTGTAGTGATAGGTAATGGGTTTAAACTAAAAGAGGGCAGATTTAGATTAGATATTGGGAAGAAATTCTTCACTGTGACGGTGGTGAGGCACTGGCACAGGTTGCCCAGAGAAGGTGTGGATGCCCCCTCCCTGGAAGTGTTCAAGGCCAGGTTGGATGGGGCTTTGGGCAACCTGGTGTAGTGGAGGGTGTCCCTGTCCATGGCAGGGGAGTTGGAACTAGATGGGCTTTGAGGTCCCTTTCAACCCAAACCATTCTATGATCCTATGATTCTATGATTTTCACAATAAGACTGTCTTAAATCATTCCTGAGTGGTGAAGCTGAACATTTTGGGAAGAAATTACCTTTCTTCAGGTCTTAAGCTTATTGGTGTTTGTTGGACATCGGTGGAGATTACTCCACGTCTGACTACTGGAAGGAGAAAAATAGGTTGGTATCACTCTGCAGCATTTGATGCTGCCCCTTGGCAGTGACTGGAAACCAGGCTCTAAGTGTGGAATAGTTCCAAGACTAAAATCCTTCATGACATTTCTTGTGTTATCCCAAAGTGAACATATACAATTTTTCAAAGCTACTTAAAAGTGAAAGCTCTGCTCTGATTAACTGCTCGTCATCTTCTCATGTACACATTGTACTCTAGTCCCACTGGTAGGCTGAGATTTAGCCTGACATCTGAAAACTGTGATAGGTTCCACCCAGCATAATATAATCTCTGTTAACTGATTCATATAAGTCATTATAGGGGAGATAAACAAAGGATGTCAGCACCCATCTCCTATATGCCAGATTTCACATTGAATGGTTCCTTGATTATTGGATGTGCACTCATTTTGCAAATTACTGTCGGGAGACAAATTCAAACCTCAAAATCTTTTTATTTCCTTGGTTGAAACACTTCCAGAATTTCTTACAGCACCTCTGTCTCAGACAGGCTTTTATGGCTTTATTCAAATTTTGCCTTCTCCCTGCTGACCCATCAAAGTGGTTTCCTCACTAAAATTGTCATTCCGCACAAATGGTGTAGTCATGCTTCGTAAGTCACACAGACTTGGAAGCAGCTGTTCATTCATGGCTACAGAAAGAATTGGAGACGACTGTACAGGACTCCACACAGAAATCTTTGGGCACTTCCCAGAAGCACAGGTGCAATGAAAATCCATGAGCCTGGTAACTGATTACTCTACAAGCTCACTGAACCAGGGCTGTGAAAAACTACCCTCTTGCGTAAATATACAAAAAAAATGGGACAGTTGGCTTGGCAAGGTGTCGATGCAAAAATTAGCTATGCAAGTAATATGCATGGCTGAGGTTACACAATTGGCAGACATGGCTTTGGCCAGAAACAGCATTTGTTCCCAAGTCCTTCAAAACTAAAACCAAGGGTAGAGTTCAAAAATAAATGCCATTACCTGAAATGAACAGCTGATTCATTCAGCCTCTGTACCCTGACTTGCCACACACATTGTATGGCAGCTCCAGTGGAGTAAGTAGCTTTGGGTACAGATCCACTATGAGACTTCTTCTTAAGTCCATAATACCCATAGCCCATTGTCAGCAGTAACATTTGAGCCATAGATCTTTGATACTCTGGTTATTCATTCCAGTGAGTTGCAGAGGGCCAGCACTTGTTCTCTGAGTCACCTTGAGGCCAAGTGGAGCTATCGGGTCATATCCACACTGTTAGACTCTCCTACCACCCACTCCAGGGTGGCTGCATCCAAAATGCCCATTGAAAATGGTCCCAGGTTCCTGATAACTTCCAAAAGTGGAAGCTTGGAAGCTGCTAGTTGGGCCATGCTAAAGATGTGCCAGGGGCCATGCTAAAGATGTGCCAGGAGCCATGCTAACAGTTTGACAGTATAGAGGGTCAATTTTCGGTGCTTAGGGAATCACCAAGCACTGTTTGATTTACTAGTACAGATTAGCTTCATTATGCAAAACTGCTGTTTGGCTGCACAACATGCTCTACCCTGAAAGGTGGAATGTAGCCTGTCCCATAGCTTCTAATCAGCTGACTAGAGGGGACTGAAAGCTTTCTTTTTTTACTGCTTTTGTACTCCTTTGTCTCTTTGTGGGGTTTTGTACTTCTTTGTCTCCTTGTGGGTTTGTTTTGTGTTGTTTTGTTTATTTTTGTCTAACAGGAGCAGACCACAGACATCCTCACTCTAATGGAAACAAATTCCTGACTGTCACTACTCACTGTTTAAAAAAAAAAACACACTCCACTGTTAAGAATTTGTTCTAAATCGGTGTCCTACAAGTTTCAAGGAATACTCTGCTGTTCACATATTGTGGGTTTTCATGAATAAGAGCTCTGCATTCAATTTTTCCACTGCCTTCATGATTTCATAAATTTGGTTTGTCATTGCTCTCCTCTCTTTTTTCAAACCCCATGACATTCTTCTTGAGATGTGGAGATCCAAAGTCCTCATAGTGTGGGTGCATCAAAGTTTTATATAGCAGCAAAGGGACATCCTTTGTCTACTCCTCAGTACCCTTCCTCATGGTGCCTCTTTTCCTGTTGGCTTGTTGGCTGTCACTGTATATTAAGCCAGTGATTTCAGAGACCTGCCAACAGTGATGCCAAGGTGTCTCTTCTGATCTGACTGTAAGTATTGAGGAGGCATGGTTTGCACTATTTTCCCTAGATGAACTACTGCACATTAATCCTCCTCTACCACGTTCTTTCACTCCAGTTTGTTAGATTCTTCTAGAGTTCCTCACTGTCAATGAGATCTTTGTCAAAAAGACAGTCACGATAATCTTTATTATCCACGAATCTGGACCTTTAACAGCTTACTCACTTCAAGATAACAGATGAATGTCAAATAAAACTCAGAGTGCCCACACTGACAGTTGTAAATCCAAGCCTACTGGAAACTCATTTCCTCAACAGACAAGCCCTAAGGGCCACACCAGTCACTGAGAAGGGAACTCACTAATCCATACAAACTGAGATAAGACATCACATATCTGCTTAACATCAGTATAAGCTGAGGATACTGTGAACACCAACCATGATTGCACCAGTTTCTCCAATTCTTCTACGACCATATTGTTACCACCTATTTTCCACGCTTAATATTGCAGAATGAGCAAGATGACATAAATCCATGACAAGCAGCATTAGTAACTAAATCCTCAGCAAGTTTTGCATGCAAGTTCTTTCATTCTTATTGTAGGTTCACCTCCTCTAGATTCTCTTTCAGACTCATCCTCTAGCAGTTTAACACAGCTTCATTTCTTTGCAGTGAAACACAGAAGAATTCCCTTGTCACTTTGTGGGAGGGGTTCAGCAATAGAGGCATGAGGCATCCATGGTTTTGAAGTGTATACAAACCAAACATAACAGCTCTCCCTGTTTAGCTATGAGGGCCACCTGTGATGAAAATAAAAACAACTGAACAAGTCTTATTTCCCTTTTCCTTGCAAGATTCCCTTAAGGCATGTTTGAGAGGATATCTATCCTCCTCAGCACCTCTTGCTCTTGGACCACCTAATATACAAGACAAATCAATAATATGCAAGTTAGAATTCTTTTAAAACCTACAGAGGAAAATGCAAAGCAAGTCCCATAGGTCCCACATCAGCATCAGTCCGTCTGGGTGCTAAATGAGATCCGCTCTAAAGACAGAAGCAGGGATGTGTAGAAACTAACTCATACAGCTTAGAAACAAAAGTTCCCAAAACAAACCAACAAAACCCAGACAAATCTTTTGAGCTTATTTCAAGAGAAGGTTGTGTGCTAACCAGCTACCTTCTCTCTAGCACTAACTGATCCTGAAGAAGACACTGCCTTCCCTTCCACCTCTGTGCTTTTAGTGTGGCTGCAGCTGACGATGGAGAGTCCCACAGCTTTCACCCCCTCCCTTTGTCCTGATGGGGCCTTGCCCAAAGTGCTCTGCAGTCCCTTCCTGGTTTATACCCGTAGGGCTTTTGTTTGTGGAAAGCAAGGGGGGAAATGAAGTCGGTGTGAATGGAAGATTCTCCCAGCATCCCGGGATGCTTCTGGGCTCTGCTTCTGGATGCAGGGACCAGGAACACTAAGGATCCATGAATATATAAATAGTTTTAGAGCAGAAATATAGGATCTTCCTCTTCCTGTATTCTTCTGGGCTGCCAGAAAAAAACCCCTCATGAATTTAAAAACGTGTTATCTTTTTCTTTTTTAGCTTTTAGGGATGACTGAGGTAGCTACTGTATGTCTTCTGCTTTTTATTATACTTTATTTTTCCTAATGCCAGCATAAGCTTTGTCAGTGGCCTTACTTTATGGATGCAGTTAAACCATAACCAGGTGTTAATACAGTAGTATTCAAAGGGATGGCCAGTCTCTAGGAGGAAAGAGACTACATCGGTATAGAAACACATAAAGTTGAAAACCTGTTCATGTTAGCAAGGACAACTAACATGATACAGCATTTGAGCTCAGCCAAGTACTCAGCTTCAAAGTGCTTGAAGGTCTGTGCCCAGTAAATCTATCATTTTTGACATATGAGTGACACAAATGGAGTTTCTGCAGTTTAACAACTTATTGCTTGTCAGCTTCACCAAGGTAAATGGTCACCTTCACTCAGTTAACTGAAAGGAAACATGTTACCTGACACCACCAGGAAGGTTTGGATGATAACAGAAGTTGATGGATCTCATTCTTTTGGGACAAATAAAAGTCATCTTTATGGAAGAAAGGGCAGCAGAACGCTATGGTGGGCTCAAAGGAGTCTCAGCTATCACAAGACTCCTTCCAAGTGCAAAGTGATTATCATCACAGCATCCCATTGCAAGTGTAATAAGTTTTAGCAAGTTTTATGGCAAACAAGGTCCAAAGAAATCAGCAGGTAAGCCTCCCTGACCTGCTGCTTGCTGTCAAGCATCTCTCAGGCTCTCTATAAACCATCCTAAATGACCTAGTCATACAAATATTACATCCCCAGAAAATAGAATTGTGAGCCACAGGTAGAAAACAGGTGAGGTCACAAAGGGACTACAGATCAAAGCATATGCATTGGCAGAGAACTGGTGACATGAAGAACCCAAAAAAAAAACATAAAGCAAAGAAGATATCTTCCCAGCAATGAATCCACAGCTTCCCATGAAGAAAGATCTGCCAGTCAGGAAAAAGCTAAAACATCCCCAAATCAAGAACTCATTGCACAAATCTCTTCCTCAGGGAAGAGACGACACCGATCACAAGTACTGTCTCAAAGCACACTGCTTAGGACATGCTCCCCTGATGGCAATGAGCAAACTCTAGAGACATATACATGCAGAACAGAGCCTCTGGATGGAAATGTGGGCCCAGCTGCTCACACTCTTTAAACAGTCAAGTGGAGCAGGATGGCAATATCTGCTTTCCTATGCTGCAACAGCTCACTGATCCAGTATTCATGGATAATATTTCCCAGGCTCGATCTCCAGTCCCACTTGGACTCTTTCAAGGATAATGACAAGATCCCCAAGAGTGATAGTATTTTCCTGAAGGAGATGCTTGTCACATAAAAATTGACAAGAACATGCAAATTAATTTCATTCAGATTTTCTTATTGTCCTCCATGGCTGTTAGAGTGCTATTATTTTAGCAATTGCGCTGGTACAGCATGGCATAACTGCTGAAAGATCTCCCAAAAACAGCAGTTGCCATTAAAAAGGTGTCCACATATGCACTTTATACACTCATTTTTATTACTGTTAAAGTAATTACCCCTGAAATATTGTCCATCACTGCTGCTTAATAATTTATCCATCGATTTGATCATCAGCAGAACTGACACCCAGCATTAGGCAGATTATCACCATCAAAATATTAAAAAAAAACCCCACTTGTTTACTGAGATGCTATATTGAAGAACTGTTTTTTGCCTAGTTGATTAGTAATCCAAAAATAACATTTGTTAATATGCAATAAACTTTTTGGCAGTATCCCCACTTACATTTTTTTTTTTCTACTACACTAGGCAGAAGAAAATATTTTTGTTTTCCATATAAAAATGGAAAATAGTCACTCTAGTAACTATCCATGTCTAACTAATGCTTTGTTTTACTATGCCTGTAAATGGTTTGTCCCTTTCCCTACTCTCTTCATGACGAGAGTAGAAAATAAAAGCTTTTGGAATCATTGGCAGATTTTAAGAGTTGGTCCTCATCTTCTCTTGCCTTCACAGATATATTTTCTCTTCCTTTCCTACAAGCATGTAGCTGAAAGTCTACATCCTAAAAGTCCAAAGTTTGTATCTGTTCTTAATGAGCAGTAACTCTGGATCAAAACAAGCTGAGGAATTTCTCTCTATGAAATGAAGAGTTACAGAATTCTATAAGGAAGTAGAGGGAAAAAAATTTGGAGGGTTGAATCAAGACAGTATACGCAAGGAAGTCAGAGTGCAGCAGCCGTCTCTCTAAAACTACATTTCATACAATTTCCATGATCTGTAAGAAGGGGGGAAAAAAAGAGGCAGAGGTATGGTTTAAATGATTACATTCATGTTTTAAACTAGTTTATTTTTATACTAATTACATTTAGTTTAATTTAAAGAGGAAGCATTAAACATACTGCAAAACCAGCAGTGTACGTGGGGGTGAACAGGATTTGAAAAGCCATGGCGCCTGGTTTAAGTCATGTATGTTTGAACACCAAGACCATCTGGCAGAGAGACAAACCTGGCTGGAGACTATTATGCCCTTTTAGGCAGAGGCCCTATGGTCTAGCAGAGATGATGATCCCTATAGCCAAAACCAACTAGATGCTAGCGTGACTTGTAGTTACTACATTTTGTCTTGGTCTAGTATATTTAAAGGATGTAAATTATTCATTTTACTAGAAGATGTAGGACCAGTTGTCTTCATTATCTCCACTTCCTCCACCTGCCTGGAAGTCTTCCCAGTGCTCTGCTGTGGTATCTCCTCACTTGCACCCATGACGAGTTCTCTCAAACTGATGAGAACCACAACCGTTTGCATCTTCTGAATATAACTCTTCCAGTATAACTCTTCTGAACTATTTCCATGCAGTGGAGAATCTGCTCTACCCTCTGAAAGGCAGCACTCAAGGTCTTCCCTCCAAACCCTGTGTGGGATATTTTGGCAAGATGTTTCCATTAGCGCTTACTCAAACCACACATTTAATCACTCCACACAACACATGGGAGATCAGATATGCCTACAAGAGTTTCAATTACACGTCCAGAAATTAAGAAATTTGAAAGAGAAAGAAATCATATGCTTCAATTTATTTGATTTATACATTATTAACTAGGCAAAACACTCATACTAACCCCAGACTTTCAAGATAATGAAGAACGAGGTCAGACTCTGTCAGGAGCAAGCAGGTACCCTCTCTGTCCCTGCACAACAGATTTACCAAGAAAGGAGAAAGCCATTCATAATGGAAATGTCAGACCAGTACTGCACAGCCTTCTCACAGCTTTTCTACAGCTACTGCTCCTTGTTAGGACTGCAAGGAAATGACTGGATCATTCCTTAAGTCCTGGGCTGAGGTTAAGTTGTCTGAATACGACGTGGGAAACGGCTGGACGTGACATGGGAAATTGCTGGTAGAGACAAGAGCAATGCGCAAAGCTCATTGTCACTGCAAGTGACAATGAAAGTCACAGCACCACGAAGGATGGCTGGGTTGCCATGTCACGTACCTTTTCTTTACCATCCAAGGGAAAGGTATGCGAGAAGTGGCCAAACTTCACAGGTAACTGAAGGGGACTTTTTGGGGAGTAGAGTCTTGCAAAGTCACAGTGCCTAGGGAACCCATCAGTAATACCAGAGAGCAGTATGCACCATATCTGTAGGTAACAGTTTTGAGAATACCAGACTTCAATATGGATGTAGCAAACTGGGGCCATTGGGGAAGAAAGCCAATTCTGGATGATTTGTTGATTTGGGATAATACTGGGTCAGAGAAAAGGAGGTACAACGGCACTGAGAAGAAGCACCTAGAAACAGCAAAGTTAAATAAGTCTTGCTGAGTTTAAACCATTTAAAAACCTTTAAAAACTTTAAAACTATTCTTCTCTTTAGAAGACTTAGAAAATATCTAAATTTCCATATCCCATGTTCAGCGCACATTTATAATTCTGTGCATCAGAGGATCCCAGCACCTTAAAGGTCTCTCCACCCTGGAAGAAGCATGTCTTTTTTAAATGTACTCCACATTATTCCACTGTTTTTCCTGACTGAAAAAGTCTAGTCCAAAAAGAGCTTTTGCAATTTTAAATCACCAGTTTGCTAGATATTAAAGAGTCAGAACGAAATACACAAGTAATGAAGTACCTGTGGACAAGTTTGCAGCAAAAAAAGCAATACAGAAATATGTTCTGATTTAAAACAAAGACTGCAGTATGTTAGAAGCTGACTGCGTGCAATTACTTTGGGTGAAAGTCTGTAAGTTGTCTAAAGGGACTCTGCTGCCGTTACAGAAGCTATTTGAGCTGTGTTTTCTTGCTTGCTGATATACACACAGCCCATATAGCAGTCACTGCCCGGTATTTCCTTTAGGATTAAGCTGTAACTTTGCCATACTATACATTTAAGCTTCGAATGCTGGCACATCACAAAAATAAAAAGCAAACAAACAGAAAAATAACCCTTAAATATATTGAAAGAATTTTAAAAGAGGAGATTAAGCTCACAGTGCCCAACTGCTCCTTGTAGAGCATTTTGTGGGTTTGTTTCCTCACCAAGATCCACTCCATCGTGTCTTTCCGATCAGCAGTGACTAACACACACACTTTCTGCTGTCAAGGACAGCATCCCACAGCTGTTTTCCTCCTCCAATACCCAGTTCCCTTCCTTTTCACCCTCCCAGTTTCTGCACATATCCATGCTCTTCCACCTACAGACACCTTCTGGTCATCCCCACAAAGGTGGCGATCAATGTCCATAATTTCCAGCTTCTCTCCCCCCTTCTTTGCCTAACTTACTGAAAAAACACATTGTTGGAGCAGTAACTGTGCAGTTTAATACCCATGTCATTCTTTTGCTGAGCTCTTTCAACAAATGTTCTTTGGTTGCAGATTATATGTAAACCCCAATTTCCTACATAATTACGTAATACCTCCTGCAGCAAAGCCTTGATCCTTATCAACAAGGTAGCACTACACATTAAATCGTACTAAAATGCATGATTTTACCTGCCATTCAGGACGAATCATTGCCTGATCATCACCACTGCTCCTGGTCTGTATGTCCTGGGGGCTTTTTTGTTTCTGTATGCAGCACAAATGGGTGCTGATCTTTTCCCAAGGTTTCTCAGTGCTGCTATGGAACAACTTCACCAACATGATGCTATCTAGAGGTCAAAGCGGAATTTTCAAAGGTGTTTGGTGCACATCTCCCTCTGATCTTTCCCTTTTAAAATCTTCAGTCTTGGTTTCTCAGAAAAATCCCCCAGGTCTGAATTCTAACGTGACTGAAAGCAATTATTAATCAAACACTGGATTTTCTTTTCAGACACAATGCAATAGAATTACGGTGATCTGCTGACATTCTTGTCATATTTAAAGAAAAGAAAAAAGCAATTTTTTGTAATTCCTTTTGCAGAGAGTGTGATAAGATTCTTTCTTATTCCTCACACAGCTCCATTAATTCCTGTTTTCCAATTAGATCTGATTGCATCCTGTCCATCCAGAGCTGACCAGCAAGGAGCATTGACACAGCTGCACTTCATACCCACTTCCCACAGATGTAAATATAGTCACACGGTGCAAAGAAATGGTGTCTTGGTCTTTAAGTTGTAAAGAGGAGAGGACGTGGTAAAAAAGGTATTTTTTACCTCTTTTGTACAAGACCAAAGGGGAAGACCTGCAGACTATCGGTAGGGCCACAGCTACAGTTTATTTACAGTTCAGGCAAAGTCTAGCACAGGGAAACAACAGTCTCCACACAGTCCTTAAGAAACTTCAGGAGGAAATAATAATCCCTGGAAAAATCCTGGCTTTTTGTACACGGTTTTTATAAAGTGTACCCTATATATATGTTTAAAAAAACAGAAGCAAAAAAAAAAAAAATCTATATTTTTAATCAAAACAGAGAGGGAAGATATCTCTTTCTTAGTGCTGCAGAGCATATAATCGCTCTCTTGTCATCCTCCACTGCCAAAGAATTCGCCCCACAGAATCATTCCAGAATGTCATCTTTTATTAAGAAATAGTATTTACAGAAGAACAGCAAACATCATTTTTATCTGGCTCTTCTCCATCCATTTTTTTACCTAAAGTTTTCTCTCTGCAGCAGGATTTCTATACTGCAAGTGCCACAGCTGCCTTCTGTTCAGTACACTCCATATAATTAAGAGCATTTCTGTTCAAAAACTATCAGGCTGACAGCGGTCGTCAAAGCACCTGAGACACCAGGCATGAAATCCTACAAGGCACCATAGATACCTCCAACCTAGGCTATAGATGATCCACCAGAACTGATCAAGGATAATGGGTTAGCACCCATCACCTGAGAACCTGTAAAGGACAACGTAGGTCTCCTAGATCAAAGAGACTGCAGAGTAAAATACATTTCCTCAAACTGTTTCACGTGCATCTTGCTTCCAAGCTTCTTTTACATTACTTTCTTGAGGTATGTGGCGGGTGTCTCATAATGGCATATTTATTTATTGCATATTCAGTGCTCACCGGGGTGAGATGTGTGCTCAGCTGTGTGGCACAGTGAGTCAGTAAATTTCTATGCTAAAAAAAAATCTGCCCTTTTAATGCTGCCTGGAACAATCACCATCTTCCACCAGTATCCCAGCATCCTCACCCGCTCCATCAGCTGTTTTTCTTTGCGAGACCCAAACTTTTGTATCAGTAATATTCTAGGTTATATGTGCAGAATATTGGTGACAATATAAGAAAATTACAATCTACAGCTAAAAATATCTGTTCCCTGAAGATGTAATTACTCTTACACAGAGAAAAAGCATTAGGCCCAGGGCACCACTGAATTTCTATGTAGATTTGGTGCTGGTTTTTACATAAAAGCCGGTCCCATGCTGCATGTCCTTCAGCCCTCCCCATGGCCTATGTACTCCTGACAGTACTGCAGAGGAAGACAGTGGAAAAGGCAGGGTTCACCTGCCGGTAAACCTCTTTATCTTTCTGAATATTTTTAAGTACTCCCACACAGACCTAATTTACCCAAAGGGCCTAAAAATATTTTAAAGGGCCACAGATTGTTTATTTAATGGCTTGTCTGACTGCAGTTGCGTGGCTCAGACTACACTTTACTAAGTGTTTAACAGGAGTTATTGTTTCTGGCTGTGTTGATTTAAAAAAAAAAAAAAATAGAAAACAATGACAGATCAATGGATTTTTAGTTCTTCATACCTGAAAGTGAGCTACTCACTTTTCAGTATGTGTTCTGCATACCTATGCACAGGGACTTGTCCCTTATGGTACCCACCCATTGATGGGATCTGAAGCCTCCAATTAAGTGCTATTACATTCAAATCATTAATAGGAGCGAAGACTTGGAGGTTATATGTCTATTAACCTGTTCTCTGGCCCTGAGGCCAAGTGGCAAAGTCGGCCCACATCCATACTGTGACAGTCCTTTAGCCTCCATAACAGGGTAACATATCCAAACTGCCTTTGGGGAGTTCATACAATTAGAGGAAAGCTAGCAATTGGCAGGAAACGTAAATTACCTATGAAAAACTGTTCTACACTGAGAGCAATTAAATATTCAAAGAGAAGCCCAGAGAGGCTGTAAAAACCCCATTCTTGGAGATGTTCAGCTCTTAACTGGGCACAGCCCCTGAGCACCTTGCTCTAACTGGACCTGTTTCAAGCATGGGGTTAGACAAGGTGATTTCCAGAATTGCCTTCCAAACTAATTTATTCTAGGAATGATCCTTGTCCTTTGCTGACTTCCAGACAATGTCTCGGAAATTTTTCATAGAATCATAGAAGCACAGAACGGTTTGGGTTGAAAGGGACCTCGAAGACCATCTAGTTTCAACCCCCCTGCCATGGGCAGGGACACCCTCCACTACACCAGGTTGCCCAAAGCCCCATCCAACCTGGCCTTGAACACTTCCAGGGAGGGGGCATCCACAGCTTCTCTGGGCAACCTGTGCCAGTGCCTCACCACCCTCATAGGGAAGAATTTCTTCCTAATATCTAATCTAAATCTACCCTCCTTCAGCTTAAAGCCATTACCCTTTGTCCTATCACTACATGTCCTTGTACACAGTCCCTCTCCAGCTTTCCTCTAGGTTCCCTTTAGGTACTGGAAGGCTGCTAGAAGGTTTCCCTGGAGCTTTCTCTTCTCCAGGCTGAATAACCTCAACTCTCTCAGCCTGTCTCCATAGCAGAGGTGCTCCAGCCCTCTGATCAACTTCATGGCCCTCCTCTGGACTCGCTCCAACAGCTCCATGTCTGTCTTGCTGGGGACCCCAGAGCTGGACTCAGTACTCCAGGTGGGGTCTCACAAGGGTGGAGTAGAGGGGCAGGATCACTCCCCTCGACCTGCTGGTCACGCTTCTTTTGATATAGCCCAGGATATGGCTGGCTTTCTGGGCTGCAAGCACACATTGGTGATTCATGTTGAGCTTATCATTAACCAACACCCCCAACTCCTTCCCCTCAGGGCTGCTTTCAATCCATTCTCCAACCAGCCTGTATTTGTGATTAGGATTGTGCCAACCCACGTGCAGGACCTTGCACTTGGCCTTGTTGAACTTCATGAGGTTCACATGGGCCCACCTCTCCAGCCTGTCAAGGTCCCTCTGGATGGCATCCCTTCCCTCCAGCATGTCAACCACACCACACAGCTTGGTGTCGTCAGCAGACTTGCTGAGGGTGTGTTCAACCGCCCTGTCCATGTCACTGACAAAAATTTTAAACACTGCCAGTCCTCATACCAACCCCTGAGGAACGCCAGTCATCACTGATCTCCACTTGGACATCAAGCTGTTGACCGCAACTTTTTGAGTGTGACCATCCAACCAATTCCTTATCCACCGAGTGGTCCATACATCAAATCCACATCTCTCCATTTTAGAGACAAGGATGTAGCATGGGACAGTGTTAAATGCTTTGCACAAGTCCAGGTAGATGATGTCAGCTGCTCTTATCCATCAATGCTGTAACCCCGTCGTAAAAGGCCAACAATTTGTCAGGCACGATTTGCCCTCAGTCAAGTCATGTTTTCTGTCACCAATCATCTCCTTATTTTGCATGTGCCTGAACACAGTTTCCAGGAGGATCTACTCAATGATCTTGCTGGGCAGAGTGGTGAGAATGACCGGCCTGTAGTTCCCCAGGTCTTCCTTTTTTCCCCTTTTTAAAAATGGGGGTTATGTTTCCCCTTTTCATTTGAGAGACTGTATTTGGTCCAGACAAAGCCATGCCACTTTGCTAAAAATTTAACTGTAGAGAGGATCGAGTTCCAGTGATCAGGATATTCCTGTCACTAGTTATCTAGAAGAGATGTAGACAGAGATGTTGGCATTCCCAAAGTCACATAGAAAGTCTGCAACAGAGTAGGAACTTCAGTGCCCACTCTCATATCTGAGGTTTACTCCAAATCACTTGGTATACTCTTCCTTTATCAAGATGTTGGTTTGTTAGAGCACCCAGCTTAGACCAAGGTGAAATCTTGACATGGCTTTTAGTTATGTTATAGCTCTTGTTGGAATAGTATTTGCACATTCAGCTGTTCCTTCCTGATACTAATCTCAAGCCAACTACAGATCATCCTTTTCATAAATGAGATTAAGAGACCTTAAAGGCCACATGCTTTAGGAGGTGTTATTGACAAGTAGTACTCATATATTTTTCAGAATCTGAAACTTAGTGAGTAGCTTGCAGTCACAAAAGACTAATAATATCAGAGATCTTTAAATAAAGGCCTTAGAATTAAATTGGGCACCTCACTTTAGGGTTTTAAATATGACCCTCCCAAAAATCTGCACCCGGATTTATTTGTTTGTATTACTGGACACCAGGTGTATCTCTGTAGCTTTTTTCAGGCACATTTTCTTTGCCTCCCTTCTAGGATAGCTGGATGCTGGTAAACTCCGGTTTGAAAGCCTTGGGATTAACAAAATCAGTAGGACTATAGTATATGAAGAGCAAAGTTGAGCTTAATGTTGTCAGCTACTGGATCAGCATGTACTAGCATTGGAAAGATGCTGGAGACAAATTATGCTTCACATTTCACGACTCTTTTGGAAGTCATAATTGGGAGCAAAATTGTGTTCCTTCATTTGGGAATTTACAGTGGATATTACTTTGATATATATGAGAAGTGCTTTGGCATAATCTCACGTAGCAAGGTGAAATGATCTACCTAAAGCCACCCAATTTGCCAGTGGCCAACCCAGGAGAGCTTACTCTGCTAAGTGTCAGCACACAACCAGCCTAACTTTAATTTTTTCTCATTTCAGTGAACTATTTCCCCATCTTACAAATAAAACCATTTACTCCTGTGGCTAATCTTTCCCACTGAGTGAGTAATATTACTTGATTAAGCATTCAGGCCTTGTCCCTTAACATCACTGACAGATGGCCATATTAATGATCTCTCTATAAGTGGAAATGTAATGTTGCTATTCCCACAGCCCATTGGAGCAAAGAATATTTATTACCCACCTTGCATTTGTTTCCTTTGCAGCTCATGCACTTTGCACCTTTCAAGAAGAGTCCCTGGATGCCATTGATAAAAGAGCAGCTACTTCTGAGTGCTGGCTTAGAGGCATGCAGTAGATCAGCAGTATATGAAACAGCAAGGACAACTAAACAAGCTGGATAATTTTTCTGTACTAAAAATAAACAGTGAATAACCGTTTACATTTAAATAAGCATATTCAGCATGTTCACATATTATATTCTAATTACTTAATAGCTTGAACTTTGTTAAATGGTGCATTTTATAGCACGCATTCAATCTTTCTTACATCGCACTGATGATGCTGACAGCAGCAAGTAATTGATCTGGGCTGCGCTTCAGGTACTCAAGTAAATCTTGATCTCTCTCTCTTCCTCACACACTCATTCAATTAATTTCTCCCTAACTTTAATTGACATTCATCTTTTTTCAAGGGTTCCCAAACTTTATTTCCCCAAAGATGCTTTGTCATTCAGCTTGGTTCCTAAACCCCTTCCATTTTACATACTTCGGTCGTCTTCTTTGGGCTGCAAATATATCTTCCCTAAATCTTCCTTTCTTCCACATCCCAAACATCCTTTCTCTTTCCATCCATCTCGGTTATCTTGCATTTTTAGGAGGGGCAGAATTAGGCACTCAGGCAGTGGTATAAAACTTCAGTTGCTATTTCTGCTGAGCTAAGGGAGCCCTGTACAACCCACAGGTCAGAAGATTGCTGCTCTTAAGCAGGATAAGCACTACTAATAATCTCCCATCCATACAAGAAGGGCAGAGAATATATTTCTTATTGAGAAAAAAGTAAGATCTTGGGAAAACACATGTAAAGAAACATTGCTGCATTAACAAAAATTAAATTGATGCCTTTCCCTGCCTGGTTGCCTGTCTTGCCTCAGGCTTTGTGAAGCTAAGGCTCCATCCAGACCACATGTGTCAATTTTCTTGCTTCTCCCACAGTAGAAACTGTATGTCTTGTACAGCTCAAAAATAATAGTAGAAGAGCTCCTTGATTGTGGAAATCTACCCTCTTTTGAAAAATATCTGCTAACAGTAAGGAATGAAAATATTGCAGTGAATTTATGCCTCAGGGAGGGAGTAAAGTTACCCTACGGATTACTTTAGTCTATTTGTTCCCTAGAGCTGAGTGTCACAGATAGTTGCACAAAACAATATACTATCCTTGACTTTTTGCATGCGCAAAAACCCTAAAGGTCATAATTTCTCCCGATTAGAGCACTTACTCTGACATTTCTTATGACTGCAAAAAGTATTTTAATGTTAAGAACATCTACGCTTAACTCCTCTTATATCTTTAAAAAGGCAGTGATTCATTGTTTCAAGCTACGCTTCCAAAAGCAGCACATTGCTGGATCTTATGAAAAGCATTTTTATCAATGGATAGAAAATCATTTGCAGAATTATGTCTCTTGCTGTTGGAAAAGCTTCCAAACGATTCTCCTTCCCAAAAAAGGAAGTTGAAAATTAAAGCAGAATAATTTTAAATAAGTTCTGATTCATAAAGTTTCTCTCATATTAAATCCTGCTCTTAATTGGGCTGCTGGCATAGCTGTGCAGTGAAAGAGCCCTCCAGATCAATGTGAACTGGGCTAAGTATGCGAGTGTGTGCTATAAAGTCACCGCTGGTGAAGACAGATTGCAGCTTTAGCTTTGCTGGAGTGTATCTACCAGGCCTTGTGTTTATGTAATTGGCTATTGTCATTCCACAAGACTTGATCTCGCTAATGCTGTAAAATGATCAGGAACCTCTCAAAGCCTAATCGGTGCAATATAACGTACAGCACAGTGTCAGCCAACGAACAACTATGATGTCAATACAACATGGCCAGCTATGAATAGTGTCTGTGCACTTTTGAGCTGCGGTTTTGTTCATTTTATAATGAATTCCTCATCTACAGTATTTCATTTGTGGATGTTTTAGATAAGGCTGAAATAACTTAAATCCTCTCCAAACATTGAGCTTTCAGTAGAGCTTTGATTACATATACATAACAAAGGGCAATCTAAGTATTTTATCAGAAGTCATCATTAATACCACTTCGGTAACAATTCAAGATGATAATGTAAATAGGCACAGAAAAATACTATGAATATGCTCATTTCAATAGCACCTCAAGCCTTGAACACAGATGGAGTTAAATCTGCCAGGCTAGAAGTTATAGAAACCATGAAAGCAGACAGGCCTTTTAAATATAAAAACCTTTTATTAGAAGCTGTTTATTTTAATAGGAATTTTTAAATTGTAAAACAGGCTTCCAAAGAGCACACATAACTGAGTTTATAGAGGGCATAAGGGAAGGAAAGAAAAAAAAGGTTGAGTAGCTTTTGCAGTTTTTAGCGGGTCATGTGCCAATCAGGCTTTGATTTTTACTCTTATCTAAATCAAAAATGATATATATTTGAGCAAGGGTGACCCCCATACACATGCTTACCCTTAGTGCAACTTAAATTAATTTTGCTTTTTTTGAGCATAAGTGACAATGTGCTAGGTTTTCCAATTTTTTTTAGACCAGAAATAGAATATTTCAGTTGGAAAGGACCAACAATGATCATCTAGTTCATCTGCCTGACCACTTCAGGGCTGACCAGAAGTTAAAGCATGTTGTCCAAATGTCTCTTAAACACTGCGAGGGTTGGGGCATTCCCCTCCTCTCTCGGAAGCCTCTTCCAGTGTTTGACCACCCTCTTGGCAAAGAAATGCTTCCTCATGTCCAGTCTGAACCTCCCCTGGTGCAGCTTTGAACCATTCCCACGTGTCCTGTCAGCAGATCCCAGCGAAAAAGCTCAGCACCTCCCTCTCCACTTCCCTCCTCAGGAAGCTGTAAAGAGCCCTGAGGTCACCCCTCAGCCTCCTTTCCTCCAAACCAGGCAAGCCCACAGTCCTCAGCCACTCCTCATAGGACATTCTTTCCAGCCTTTTCACTAGCACAAAAACATCAATATCAAACTTTATTTTGAGATAAGTTTCACAGAGAGACAGTGGGTGGTGCAGAGCTCCTGTTGTCCATGGCTACAGTGAGCTTCCAGACACCTTTAGGATCATGACAGGGTACAGGGATGGTGGATGCAAAGCTGCCTTTGTCCATGTCTATGGAGAGCTTCCAGCTGCCTGTAGGACCATAACAGGGCACAGACTACAGCTATGTCTGTTTCCTTATCTTTAGGTCAATGTCCTGCAGAAAGTTGCAACACTCTCCTGCTAAGTGGTAGAGGAAGGAGAGGACAGGTGTGTGCCATGACCTGTCCATGTCTCTGTCTGGGGATGCAGCTAAGACAGGAGCACCAAAGAACAGAGCAGCCACCCCCCATTGCCACGGAACAGCCCCTGCCGCCCAGCCCAGGGATCTCCCAGCCTCACGTCAAGGCTGTCCAACCCATGTCTCCCTGACGGACAGGAGACGCTCGTCCTGGACCAACCATGTCACCAACCCCACCGCAACATGGGCCACAACCAGTGTTTTCCCCACTGGGACCTGGACGCTAGGGCTCCTGTGCTGCCCAGCCCTTGGCTACCCATGGAAAAAGGGTGCATGGCTTTGCCATGGCTGTAGGGAGCTCCCAGCTCCCTCTAAGACTGTAACGGTGTATGGGTTGGGGCTATCTGGCATCTGTCCTGTAGCACGCTGACATCTCTCTTGTTGAGTGTTGGAGAAGGGAGAGGACAGGAATGTGCCATGGTCTGGTCGCATCCCTGTCCAGGCGTCCAGCTGTAACAAACAGGAGAAGCAACAAAGGAGGAGCAACCACCCTCCACCGCCATGGGCAGGCCCTGCCCATCCCTCCCTTGCCCTCTCCTCTAGGCCCTTGTTCACCCACCTACTCCTCTGCCAGCCTGGTCTGGCGCAGCCCTTTTTATACCAGTTCTAGGGTGTGAGCAGCACCAACAACTCCCCTGGGACAGGGTCACCACCAATGTTCTGTCTGCTGTGACACAGTCATGACACCACCAGGGCTGGTTCTAGGACCTGGTGGCTGCCTGCTGTGACATAGACATGACATCACCAGGGCTGGTGCCTGTAGTTAGTGCTGCATCACTGCGACATGGTTATTATCTTCTGCCATTCAGGCAAGAAGAAACAATTAAATAACAAAAACAAATGTATGACTGTCTCCAGTTCCAGTCCCAGCTCCTCAAAATGAAATTGCAGCAGGTATCTCTTGTGTTGGAATAGCTTTGCTCAGCATTATCTGTGCTGTTTGAACAGACATACCATGAATTTCAGTTTGCTGCAATGTATTGGAAGATTTGGGAGCAATAAATGCTTCATTTTGTTTATCTTCAGCGAATTATTCTAACACACAGTTTCCATTCATTTAAGAGAATAATTAGAAATGCTGAGTTACTAAGAACCTTTTCCAGCAGTAAAAGTTCAAGTATATAGCTTGACTGTTTTTATACTAAACTCTGATTGTGTCTGTGACTTTCATTCATTTAGACACCTCAGAACTCAAACAGCTGAATATAAACAACACATTAGAAACATGTTTTTAAAGCCTGTCCCTGAGACGGATGCACTCAACCCCTTAACCAAACTAGCAGTAGTTTGGTACCAGTTCCAAAGGAGGTAAAGGCCTAAGCCATAATGGGCCGAGAACTCCTCTGGTTTCAGTCTGTTCTCTGAAAACCCGCAAAGGAGCAGAGTGGCACAGTGAGCATCGATTGCATAGGAGCTTGGAACACCAATCATGCAATGAACACACAAATAGCAGGTGGGTTTTCCAAGACTCATTTATCAAGGAACAAAGTAAGTTGTGGGTACAAGGAGTCTCATGCATATCTTTCCCATTGTGTGTGATTTGACTACAGGCCAACCACTTTATTCCATGAATATGACAGATTGAGTGAGATGCCTTCGAGCTCTCCTGGCTGAGAGCTTGGCTGCATGCTGGTGATCTCCCCTTGAGCTGGCAGAGACCTTTTACCAATGGCAGATCTTTGGTAAGTGACTAATATCACACATAACCTTGTAGTATGGTAACTTTGATTTGTGGCTTGGTAACTTTGATTTTGTCTTGGTAACTTTGATTTGTGCCTTGGTAGTTTTAAATCATTGTTCAAATGATTGTGCCATACAGTAATAGAGTGAACCTTGCCATCAAACTTTGTTAAGTCGCACTTTTACAACATCATATTAAAACCATTTTTGCTAATACCTTTGATGGTGATTCTTTAAACAATCTAAATCACCGATTTGCAACAGTCACCTCCAAGTTTATTTGCAATTAATACTCTAGGTTCAAAAAGTCATTTCAGGTGCTCTCCTCAAATGTTATGCTCCAAGCATCCATTCACTGCAGCAAAAGTACACTCCAGGAACCAAAACAGGGCACACAGCATTTTCTTCTTGCTTTGGGAAATGTTCAGCTATCTAGCCTGAAACTCGTAATACTTTTAGAGAGAGACAATATATATTTTAGTAGATGTTTCTAAATGTTCCAAGATCTAAGCTTCATTTCCTGTGAATTCTGTGCTATGCCAGTCACAACACTAAGCAGAGAATGTAAAAATGTATAAAAAAATAGCACAATAATAAAGAGTATTTTGACTCTTGAATGGTCAGAATGAGTGGAGGCATTTAGAGTTAATTTCTTTTGAGAAAAATAAAAGGAGAAATAGTTGGGGAAATGCTAAATATGCAGAAACCAAAATGGTGCAGTGAATCTGGCATCCACAGACCCACTTCCAGCTTCTTACGCTGAAACGGCATGTTCCCCTTTACATGCTTTCCCCATGTATACCCACCTATAGTTCTTACTTTCCCCTTGCAGATAGACTATACTGCCTGTTCTGATGTCAGCATCATCAGATCCATGTATGTACAGAGCAAGTTGGATATTTGCTGGAAACGTCACACTTAGAATGTATATGGATGATCTGTATGTGTACATACACTTTATAAAATACCACTGGTTTTGTCCAGCTAGCCACGAATGATGAAAATCATATTCTACAATTTCCAGAAACATCAGTCAAGTTGGGGCAATTTTACTTTCATCTGTTACTGGAATTATGGGAAAAGCAGAAATAACTTCCCTAATGGCCAAAACTGTCTCAGTCATAGGACTTGGACAACAAGAAGCCACATAACTGAAGTTTGGTCTGGCAAATAGAGAAGTTTCATTGAATCTGCACAGTGATGCCAGCTTCCATCTCTAGCTTTGCTTCCTTGCCTCTTCCAATCTGTCTAGTAAGCGAAGGAACCTCATTAACAATTAATCAGCTTCTGTTGGACTCCGATGCCTGTGTGTGTTTTAGAAGGCTTCTAATTATGGATGGCTTCATTTAAGAATGCATTAAATGCTCTACAGATTTGAAAGGAATTCATCACAGTATAATTAGGTTGATAGCTCTTTGGTCATCAAGTGGCCTACCATTTCCCTCCTGATGGTGGTTTAGATAATGATACTGAAAAATGTAATAGCTGTCTGTAATGACTGACCCAAGAATTTTAGGCATTGCTTAGAATAAATTGCTTGCAAATCACAATTTTTTACTCATCACTAGCAATTTCTGGCCTCACCATCATCACAGACAGCTGTCAGTTAAAAAGATTTTTGACTCATAAGCAACATGCAGGTTCCTCCAACGGGACAGTGCAATGGGACAGTGTCTGGATTAGGAAGCCCTGGTCAGGAAAGGGGCACAGAGTCAACAGCTGAACTTTACTGGTGACAAGATGTAGTTCAATGCCCATCTACTACAGTCCTGTCATCAGGCTGCGAGTTGGACCCTGGTCTATTCCTAGACACATCATGAATTATATTAATAGTGCTATAGAGTTCAAGACAAAACAGTCTGTAGAGACATCATTTATTGCATTTCCAGAGCAGGGACAGCTTCATGATCCTTTTGGAAAGCTGGGTGAATAACATTTAATTTCAGTGGCCAATCCACAAAAGTGAGAGGAGAAAGAAAGATCTGCTTCAGGCCAAAGAAAATTATTCTTTTCAATCAAACAAACCAACAAGAAAACCCCTCAGAATAACCTATGTTACATCTGACTAAAACATATTTCATTTCATTTTAAATTATTAATGTCCTTTGATTTTTTCAACTTAGCAAATTTTGACATGAGCCGCTGTTTCTAAAAAAAAAAAAAATCCTTTTTTTTTTTTTCACTTAAGTCAAAAGAAGATTTTTAACATTTAAGCTATTTCTCCCATTGCTTGGAATAGCTACTTGATGCAGTTTCACAAAAAGCTTCATTTCCCCTGCAGCCCATTTTCAAGCAATTTCAATAAACTTACACAGAACTTGCCTGCTTGCCTTCCCCAGAAAAAAATTTCAAGTCAGGATTCTCTGGCCTGCTGCTAAAAACAGCCCCTTTCCATAGCTGTCACTTCCCCTGCAGTGAGGGAGTCTACAACATCCCTAATGCCTCGCCACGCCTAAGCTTCTCCTCACTGGCTGGCACGCTGCTTGCAGCACCAAATGCAGGCAGGAGTTAGGAGCAGCCTCATCTGCTGCAGTTCTGACTCACTTTCTTGGCCCAAATTCAGTCAGTTGGGGAATTCCCCGGAGGATGGATGTGTCGGCATCACACATCCTTTGCGATGCTTAAAGGTTAAAGGAGCCTAGAGATACCAGTGGTAGAGGTCCCCCGGCAACCACCTTCATGGGAGTCGTAAAAGCCTTTCTAGATGCCAGCACCAAGGGCACCGGAGAAGGACTCTATGTGGCAAGCTGCAAACATCCTTCTACCAGCAAACCTGCATAAGAGTCTATTCAGCTTGTTTCTACCCATTTGCGTATGCAGTTTTGCTCACAAAGAAAAAAAAAAAACCTTTTGATATCCAAACTAGGCAGCAATAAGTGTTTTGCCTAGCAGAGACTGCTTCAGGGCTTCTAGAAGTGCCCTGAAGGTATCATGAGATGGTGGAGACCAGCAAAGCCAAAACATGTCCATGTCCCACTGTCACTGTTTGTACATCCTGCGTATGGCAAGGGTACGGGGCTGGACTGAGAGATAGCTCCCAACCCCAGAAACTGTTTCCTTCTCACCACCCATCAATGTCTGAGAATGAAAAGACTTCAGGGAATGAAAAGAACTTTTCTATCATCAACAACAAAGCTTTGTCCAGACTGGAGTTGGGCAACAGGTCTCAGCTAAGCCATTTCTCATCCAGATATGGAAATGAGGCCTGGCAAGTTTGTCTTGATTGTGCTATGGTGCTTTTCTGACAGAAAAACAAATTAACTATTTCATACCCGCATTTTCTTAGTGAAACATTTCAATGTTAAAAATAAAAATAAGATAGCTGAAGTTCTGAAGTTTAACACCTAAATATACCTAAAAGTAAAGTTACTTTGACTTGAATGTAATGCTTGGTCTAGTTCAAAGCACATTGTTTTGAACATTGTGGTTTGGGTTTTAATTATTTTTTCTTTTTTTTTTTTTTTTAAGAGATAATTCTTTCACTATAGCCACTCTGTAAAAAACCTACAGATTAATTCATACCCATGAGTCAGCTGGGGATGAACGAAACCTGTTGATTGAAAACAAGAACCAGGCTAAACAAGACATCACATCTAACCTACACAAAATCCAAACCTGAAATAGTTGAAACCTATTTGGTAAGCAACGTTCCTGCTATCTTTTGCCTCAGCATCATCTATCTCTGATGAATAAAGGCATGAAGACAAAGTCTGGGACAGGTACATGCAGAATTTGTTGATTCCATGGGAACGGAAGAGACCTTTGGACATCCAGGACATCAATAATCCATTGTGTGAGCAACCAGAAAGCAAAATGTTACTTATTCCTGTAACTTAAGCAAAGAGCAAGTTGCCCTGCTCTGGTTTTAGTAGTTTGATAGATTATCCTATTCAATTACTAATTGCAAGGAGAGGAAGGAAAAAAAATATAGGGACAGTCATGCAGGCTCTGAGATACCCTTCAAGGCAGGGTCCAGAACACACCTGCAACTTCAGCAGATGCCAATGTTGTTTTAGCACTTGCTGGAGCAATGAGGAGAAGGGTATTGTCACTAAATCCCCTCAGAGATGCTGGTAAGTCTGTGTCCCAGGGAAGGAAGGAAATGTGGAAGATGTTGGGATAACAGAAGGACAGCAAGCTTATAGACCTGCAACAGGGAAAAGAGGGTGCAAGAGAAGAGTTGAGGAAGTTGTGAAAGCAGTCAGGAAGTTTTGCAATGAGGATTTTAGATCATTTCTGAATTCATCATATGCTTTAATTAAAATATTGTCAAAATAGGATACATTGATAATCTATTTTCATCCTCCATATTTTTGTTGTTGATATCAAGTCAGTGTTGTCTTATTGGCACCATATGCATCCATGCACTCAGGGGTCAGGGAGCTTCAGGATGTTTTTTCCTCTCATTTGGCAATATTCCGCTGCACCAACAGATTTTTTTTTTTTTTCTAGAGGGACATTTAAGTGAATTGATTTTGAATCTTTGACATTGTAATCAATACATGTAAGAGAAAATAACAACTCACAACTGCCAGTTTCTGCTGTGATAGTGGTTTTCTTCCTTAGTACCAGATAAGATCAGTCACTATCTAAATAAAATGTGCTGGGTAAACACATTTTACCCAAAGGCAAAGCTGTACCAAAACAAACACGGATAAAAAGATCAGGGAGCCCAAGTCTATCCAGTTCTATGGTGTCCCAGATAACAGAGCCCTCCCATCCTCCTCTGTACTTCGGGCTCTCCCCTGAGCACTTGCCTGGTCCATTGGACTAATATAAGACTGGTCCAGGTTCATATGAGGAAGAAGAAGCTAAACTTCCTCCTGGTTGCAAATGAAACTGGGAAGACATGTCTGCCTAGCCATTCAAAGCAATTTTACTCTCCCTCTTCTTCGAAGTGTTTCATTCCTCTGAAGTGTTGCTTCCCAGCACTGACTTCTACACATCACTCTCTGCAGTCACAAATCGGAATGTGAGAATGGGATGTTTCCATGGAAAGCGGCCAGAATTAAAGCAGCTTTGTATTGCCAAGGCTCACACAGGTCAATACATGTCACTTATGAGTCAAATAACAGATGTAACTCCTGAAGAGCTGTTGTTGTTTGCCCTCACTTTTCAATTGCTGCCCCGTGAGCAGGGACAAATTGTGTGAAATATGAGGTTATTGGTTTGTATACTTAACGTTACAATCCCTGTGATAAAAGATGTGTCAGGCTCAGTTCTTAAAACTCAAAGGGAACATGGGAAAGGAGACACTGAGGCTGTGTCTGTATTAGCAAATTAGGTATTGCAGGCCCAAGTGCTATAAATCAATCTCCTATACTGCTACCTCACTAGACCGGCTCCTCACCAGTCTTTCCTGCTGGTCACCAGTTCCTTCTGAAGCACAGGCCAAGGGCCATTGCACGTGTGTTCCCTGCTGTGGCAGTCAGAGACACCTGACAGCGCGATATGTTGCCTCTTCCATGCAAGCTGGTGGGTGGGCTCTGGTGTGGTGTCCACCGCTGGGTGTACCGGGGTTTTTGACTCTACTTCTGCTTCCTCTTAAGAAACTGTGCATCTCTACAGAAGTTTTAAGCTATCTTCCTCTTTCCAAGCTAAACAACCAATTTGCAGCTATTTGTTACATTTATGCTACTTATTTCGTATTAACTTCCTTGGTGGTCACACCCCACTGCTTGCTTCTCCTCGCCTGGTTTTCCAGTGATCTATGTCCTCTTAGATGTTGCTTTGTCAAGCTGAACAAGCCAATCTCAGCTAATCTCTCTCCTGCAATAGGCTCATACTCCTAGTCACCAATGAGCCTAGAAGTAAAGCAATGATATGGATCAGGAGCAGCCTCCTCTCCTGCAGTGGAAACAGAAGTGCAAGTTTCATAGACCTTTGTGTCCAGAGACTGAATGCTGTTAACAAATAAATGTCATTCCCTAGCTTCAGATCTGAAGAATACATCTAGTTAATAAAGAAAACCCTACTCTATGCACTGACAGGACTTTATTGTTTTCTCTTGCTTCACATATAATAGATTTTCAAATATTTTCCCAAAACTGTAAGCAAAGAATGGGCAGGAATTCAGCCCATCCCTTGGATTTGACTTCCTGGTCACTGAAGAGACTAATAACTACCTTTTAGTAGCACACATTCTTTAAAGTTTGCTTTTTTAGCTGCTACTATATTTGTCACATTTTGTTTGAACTTCTTAAAAGTCATTACTACTGAAAATTGGAATTCTTATAAATAAACTAGTGACTTGCTTTCACTGCAGTCCTCAGAGTTTCTTTGCATTCCATCATCATATTGGCTCTACCTTTCCAAATTACAATTTTGATTCTAACAGATGAGATTTTAAAATATTTTCCCCAATTCTGCTCAGCTAAGTATGTGCAGGCACATCCACTTCTACATGCAGCCACCCTCACACATTTGCACCAGATAATGAACACTTGAGTGTTCTTCATTATAGACAGACAGAAGTCAAGAGTCGCAAACTAAGCAGCTGTTGATTAAGACTGCTCCGCTGAGAGCTGTGAACCTCTCCACAGTTCTCTAAGAGACAAACTGGGGAACAGCATTTGAGCTTCATGTTGTAACACTGGAGTGGCCTTCTAATTAGCTGGGAGTAAGCAGTTAAGGGTCAGAAACCAGGCTATTTCAATGGATTGTGCAGGTAAAAGGTAGAATTTGGTTAAAAATAACTCAGAGTACATGCTCCAAATCTTCATTTACCAATGGAAAGGGATATTTTGCATTTGCAAAACCAGCAAGTGCATTTAAGAATGTTATTAACATCCTAAATTTTAATCTCGCACCGCTGTGCTAGTGAACACTCTTGGATGCTAAAACCCAGTTGTCTATATACTGTTAAATGGTTAGAATGGTCCCTGGCCAAATGCAGTTCCCCCTGTGAACTCCTGGATATGGTTCAGAAGTTAAGATAAGCCAGAAACTATTCTTAATTGGCACTTTGGATGCAGTCACCCTGCTTTGAAGGTTATGATAGTTTAATAGCATAGATGCAGGTCATTCTGTGCCAGTTGGCTTCAAGTTCCTGATTCTATTCTCTCACCATTTAATTAGCTAGTGAAGATACAGCCAAGCCCACCAAAGTGATCTCTTTTACTTCTTTATCTTTGGTTATTAGACAAATACTAAATATGAATACTTCAAACTTATTGCCAAGTACATAAATCAATTTACAGGGGTTAAGGAGGAGTCTGAGTCATGGGAGATACAAAGAAAAAATAGTCCACAATCACACAAGCAGCCTGCAGCAGATTGACTTGGCTCTAGACCTCTCACAGCCCAGGCTAGGTAAATATACAGTATTGGACCCTACTCAGCCCATTTTTCCCTTTGACTAGACTAACCTTTCTCTAATTGCTTGTTGCTTATTTTACAATATTTTAGGCTTTATACTGGTTTTGTGTTATTTATTTAGGAACTTTGAGTGGAAAAACAACCTTTTTCATATCTGTTTGTTCAGAGTATTTTCACATGCATGCAGTGAAGGGAGTCAGATGAGCAGTGAGGCTCTTTTCCCAATTTTCTGCTCTTTACCTCCTTGTATATTAGTCCATCCCTAATAGTTAACCTTAATGTGTGGAAGGGGCATTCACGGATTCTAACTATTTTATGATTTTTTTTTGTTGATTATGGTAAAGTAATTCAAGGCACTTCACACCCAGCAGTAACCAGAACATGAGAAGGAAAAAGTGCAGATCAAGCTGTTGGCATCGAGAGAGATATACACAACCTGAGGTGTTTTCTTCCACCCCCACACCTTGCTCAGCAATCAAGACATATTCAAGGCCTATTTAAAATAAAATAATTTAAAAGCCTGCTGTTTTGCCAACTCTTCTTCACTTCCATTGCTCTAAATTATGCTATTTTCCCTGCATAATTATTGGTATGAGCATAATCTATTAATGCCAATCCAGCTGCCCACTGGTTACCACCAAGGATCATTTGCTCATGAAGGATATGTGCCTCTGCTCATTTGCAGACATATAAATGCATGACGTTCTGCTCCATTCCCAAAGGGGAAAAGCAGTGCAGCATCTTCCATCAGAATTGCCACTCTCTCGCCTCCTGTTACTGCTAATTTGGCTGGAAGAGCTGCGGCTGTTGAGATTTAAAGGCTTGAGGAAATTCCATCATTCTGTTGTTAGTGGAGCTAATAAGCCAAACAAGTCCACGTGCTAACTCAAATCCATGGCTAAATCCTGTAATCCATCCCCAGTTGAAGTCAGTGGGAAAGAAGCCAAAGGAGCCTGTTAAAGTTTGATTATTTCTGAATGCACAACCAGTAGTCAGTCTGCCTGCATGTGACTAGCCACCAAGAAATAAGCATTGATTAAGCTCTGGTCTTATTTAGGAAGTTTAGTGCTGGCCAGAGCAGTTGAGATGGGATAAGGTCAAGGAGGTTGAAAAAATTCTCTGTACCTGTTCACATTGTTGTCTATGCTCTTTCAGCGTGATAGAAGAAGGTGTCCAGAGACGTGTCTGAACAGAAAATCCTGTTCAATAGACAGGCAAGCACTTAATGAAATCATATCAGAGAGAGATTCAAGGGGAGTAAAGGGTTGAGCAGGATAGCTCTTATGATATTTGAGTCTCCAGTTTCATCATTTTTAGAATAAAAACTTACCATTTCACCTTGTAGGAACCATTTTTTCATTTTATAGTTTTGAAATGTTGTATTATACACTAATAAAAATAGAGTGTGACCTATTTTGACTGAACTGAAACTACTCTTTTTATACCTCAGAACTTCACTGAAATATTTAAAGGGAGGACAAATTTCAGAAAACATTTAAAAAGCCCACGATTTCCCTTTGTTCCATTCATCCCATGAATGCATCCTATATAGAAAGAAAGAGTGACATTACCATCTAGAAGCCAAGGGAACTGGCACATGTTCTCTAAGGATACAATTAGGAGCAGTTAGATGAATTACAGCAAAGGAAACACTGGGTGGTCGTCAGTAACTCTTTATGGCTCCATGCAACAGGTCGATGGGAGTTGAACGGAGATCTCGGCTTGAATCACAAAGGACTTAATCTCATCCCCTTAAACACATAGATGATGCTATCAGGATTGATGAAAGTGGAGAAGCCCAGAAGTTCTCCTGGCTACCCCATGTAAAGCACCACCCAGCCAGGCCTGCAGTCTGAACCACAAACTGCTGTGCAGAAGGCTATGGCATGCAGTGTAGAAGGGACCAAACACCAATTTTCCACATTCACACCCTTCCTCTCACAGTACACTGTGGGACATTCTGCCTGGAAACATTTATTCAGGACTGGTTTAAACTTTATTTTGGGACAGGAAATGAAAATTTCCTAAGAAATGAAATTTCCAGGTGTCTTTTGACCACCTGCAGTGATGATAAGTTCCAGGAAATTTGGCAGCTTGAGACCTGCTCAGCACCACTGTGTATTTTACCACTACAGCACAAACCAATGTGCTCAATGTAACACAGACGAGTTGTGCCACGGTGTGGCACAAACCTCCTTTCCTCTGAAATACAACCTGCAGACACAGTCACCACCTCAACACTTTGAGTGACAACCTGATACCACCGAAGTCAAACTGAAGTTTCTCCCATTCAGCTGAATTAAGCTGAGATTTTATCCCCAGTTAACAATGGAAAATGCATTACCTTTCTTGCCCTTGACAATCTGTAGAATTATCATCTGCCAGAGAGTCAGTCAAGATCCATTTAACTTACTGCTCTGAAACAGATTTTTTTACTTCTGGACTTTCCTTCCTGGCATTTGTGAGCAGCTGCTGCAGGGAGCTCTCTAATGCTCTTCCCAATGCAGAGCTTGCTAGAACAGAAGCCTTTGGCCTTGGCATAAGCACAGGAGATTGAAAGCCTGCTCCCATCCCTGCCCGATGTATTTTGCAAACCCCCAGCCATCTGGGCAGAGAAAATACTTCCTTGGAAGGGAATGCATCCCCCACTGTGAGCAGGTTCAAAAAAGCGGCTGGATATTGAATGCTAAGTAATAAAAATATGCATCAGCACTTTCTCCACCTGAAAAGAAGACCATACTCTGCAGCAATGCTTTTCCCCTCCATCCTTTTGCATTTGTCATGTTGCTTCTCTAACTCTGTTTAGCACACACAGCAAATCCTTCTTCATCCCACCTCAGTGCCTCCATGCCGTGCACAAAGGCACTTATGTTCTCTGAAGGGTGGAATTAGAGCCATGGTCCATCACCACAGCAAGAGCAGAGCTCAGCAACCTACTGAAAAGGTATGTTCCTTCCCCATCTATTCTACAGCATCATAAAGTACTTTTTCTCATGGTAACTGCAAACATAGTCAAGACAGATCTAAATAACAGCAAGAATTATGTAGATTTTGAGTTAACAGAGTCTTTTCTGCTGAAGGTGTTTCATCTCCTTAAGATCATGGCTTGAGTTAAGCTCCCTCTGCTTGTGGTAACTCTACATCAACATTTTAGGTGGGATAGTGGTAACTCATATTTGTCCAGTGATTCATGTCAAAGATGTTTTTAAATCCCTCAAGAAAACCATATAGATGAGACTTATCAAGGAATGGAGCTAGTTATGAATTTTCTTGTGACTTTTTTTTTTATAAGAAGATACTGATTTATTTATAAGAGAAGTTCACTGGTGAAAGTGTGTCCCCAAAGAATAGCACAGGGGGTTTTGTTTGTTTGTTTGTTTGGGGGGTTTTGGGGTTTTTTTTTGTATCAGCAATGGATTATTTTTTTTCCTGGCAGAAATAGAAGATGCAAGAACAGCTGGGTGCTCAAGGCATTCAACTTTGGTATGACAGGCAGGCCTACAGCAAACTGGTGCAAACCAGAGCTGAAAACTAGAGCCACTTAAGCCTCATCCCAACACAGCCCACAGCCAGTAACTCAGAATTCACACTCAGATATTCAAATATCCCCCAAATGCTGCTGACATTTCCCAGAGTAGATTTGAAAGTTTTCTAGCATGTTCCCACTGCAGAAGTGCTTTTTCCTGCTCCTCTCTATTAAGACAACCTATTAAACTACCTATCAACATGAACCCTTTCCCACAACCAAGCTGGGCATGAAAGTGCTATTTCCATGCCCTCTCATACTATATTTGCAGAGCAGACACCAGACCAAGTGCTTTATTTGAGTGAGATCGACTAAGTAAGTTCTCTCCTAAGCTTGAACATCTTTTCATATACTCAACCATGTCCCAACTCCCACATTCTCCCTGCAGATGAGGCAGAGGCACAATCCCAAGAGAAGAAACATGTCTCCAAATTAGAAGGCCGAAGCTGATGCCTCCAGCACATCTCCTACCCAAGACCAGCTCATGTGGCTACACCATAGACCCTTCTTTTCCTCTCACTCCTGATTTCTTTCACCTTGAGCACTTCACATATGAGCTTTTCCATTTAAATAGTGGTTAACATAGAATTCTTTTCATTAATACCAAAGGCCTCCTGAGTGACTAATTCCTCTGTTAGACAGAACAAGGTAGGTGTAATAATCGCTGCAATTGGGTACTATATGACTGCAGCATGAAAAAAAATATTAAAGAAATAAATTATTAGATATAGAAACTTTATTTGGGATAAATCTTAGAAAGTGCTTTTAGAAGCAATAATAACAATTATAATTAATGAATGCACTGCCAAGTATTGACCAGAAGATACTTACAAGTTCACCTTTCATTTCCCCAATGCCTGACTACTCAATTTGTTTTCTTATTAAAACCTGAGGCCTTTGTGAAAATGCCTTTAAAAAACAATCATCAGAATACAACTCCTCTTTCTAAAATAAAAAAAAGAGCAAGAATCAAATTTTATGCACCATTTCCCTGTTAATACCTATTGTTTTAAAAGGTTTCTATGGCATTTTAAATCAATGCCAAGTCAAGACAAAAGTACTGTCATATTTGCCTGTCAGAACATTTATATATTTGAAGACAATTGTGTAGCCAATGAAAAGACTCTGGGATCTGCAAAAGGGCTGAGTTGGGAAACCCTAAAATTACCAGAGTAAAGTTATTTGGAGTATAAGTAGAATGAGGGTCAATCAAGAGAAGAGGAGGAATTACGTGATAGTTAATTGTAATCACTGACTAACAAAGGATCAGACTATGTTGCCCAAAGGATAAGTCCAAATAGCAATGAAATACAGAGAAAAAACCATAGATTTGTAAATCAGAATTCACAGAATTAATTCAAATCATACTTTTCCTGGAATACTTTTCCTTTTGATGTTTCCACTGATAGCATTTTATGCCGCTGTTTGCAAGCAAGAATATATAAATCACTCAGATTTCACACAAAAGGATGCTGGGCTGGGTCCATCCTTCCCACTCCTTCCACAAATATGCCCCGAAAGGACATTCGACATCCATCAGCGCTCACATGGCACTGCATGCCTGGGTGAGCCATCAGTAACAAGGAGTGAAACCTTCAGCTTGAGTTTAACACACATAAATTGCTACCACTTGAGCAAAATCATGCTTGTAGTGCAGACTGTAGGGATCCAGGTGGTAGACAGAAATGTACCTTCAGAACAGATTCAGGACAGACAGCTTTGAGAAATGGGACACAAATAAGTTGTGCTTCCATGCAGAGCAAGCCCAGGGAATATTTGTAAATTATGGAAATGTGGTGATGGATGCAATTAAATACACTAGTAAGGCTGTTTTACCAGCTTGCAGGTCAATGCACAATATTATTTGCAAAGGGAAATTTCAGAAAATTGAGTCTTTCTCCTTCCTTTGTAACAGAGGACATGCATCATACAGGCATTTTCAACACATAAATCCTCTGCTATTGCCAGTACCTACATTATCAGCAATGCCCTTTTCTATAGGACCCTGAAGTTTCCAGAGCCTTCACGTAGAACTGTGCTCTTTTGCTCTTAAACTGACAACACCAAAAAGGCATTTATGCAACTTCTAGTCTTTTTGCTTTTGGTTTGCTAGCAATCTCCTAAAAGTTTGCAACTTGTGTTATGTAGCATGGATCCTTTAAACTAGCTGTCCATAACACAGTTTGCCTGCGATTATGAAACAGATTTCAATCTCCAACTGTCCTTTCCATTCCTATATGCTCTTATGCCATAAGAACTTCATTAAATCATATGCCAGATTGTCAAACAATGGTTGTTTCCATTTTTACCTCTGTGTCAGATATGTTGGAGCAAAAGGTTTCCCTTGCTAATTAGGATATAAACAGCAGTGCATGATGTGTGGGCTTTGCTTCCATGTGCAGCTGCCAGATGGCCTGGAGCAGAGGATGTCTAAGCATGTGACTGCAAGAGCAAGCAAAACAAATACACAACCTCCTTACAAATAGAAACATTCTCTGCAGGGAGGTGTTACCCTTTCTGTACAAATGTATCTGGGCTTCTGGAAATGGGCAGACTGTGGCAGAGGTACATTACGGGTCTTCTCTATGATGGCAAGACAGGAGGAGCTGACTCCACAAAGTGTACAACTCCTAGGTCCAAGCCTTTGCTTTATGCTGCTGCTACCGCTATGTGAATTAAGGGGAACTGCGTGTGAGTAAAGATGATAAAAGATCTTGGGAAAATACCAGGTTTCTCCAGACTTCTTCCCAGTGCATTGAGGCAGACAGCCCAAGTCAGCCCTGAGGCTGAATGTTGTACAAAAACCCCAATACTCTCTCCAAGTATGAGTCTTTCCTCCAGAAGAGTCACTGCTGCTGGCATATACCTATCCCAAAACAGGACACTCCCTGTCCTGGTTTGGCTGCGATAGCCTCTGAACTAGGATTGGAGAGGCTACTAGCCTCATCCCTTCCTCAAATCGGTCTGTTCACCTGCATCAGGTGTGGGCAGGTGCTCAGATTTTTCCTCCTGAGATAGATTTGAAGTAGGGCTTTCATATCCTAGCTGGATTCAATAAGTGTTTAGTATCATGCACTGACTTGCAGATGAAATGGAGGGTAGACATAACTTCTTTGAGATAACTCTCTAAGTGCTCCTCTTGCCCCACTGAAATACATTTTTTTTGTTCAACCTTCCAACAAGTACCAAATAAGCATGCTACTAACTGAAAAGCCAATGAAGGCTCATCTCTGACTTTTTTCTACTATATATATTTTCTTTGTCCTTTAACACCCAACTACAAAGTGAATGATGAAAGATGATTTTTCAGTTTGAATCATGATCAATGTTAGATGTTAAAGGACAAAGGAAATAAATCATTCTGAAAAGGCGTAAGGAGGTGATGGTGTTTGCATCATTCAAAGCTCTTTCCAAGGTGCTGGCAAATAAAAGTCTTCCTTGATGATGGTCTTTATCTCACCTTGAGTAGGAAGTGCACTTGATGTCTTCAAATTTTTGTTATTGGTAGCCTGGTGATTTTTCAGGGGAAAAAGGTCAAAAAGCTTGCATAACATTAAAATGAAGGCTGAGAATAAGAAATAAACAGTGCAGGTGCAGGGAAGAGGAATTTTATGCTCTTTGGAATTTCTGTAAGAGGAAAGAGGTCTCTCATCAAACCAGGTTTTCCTTGCAAACTCAAGGAAACCAAATCAAATTCAGTTCCGGTCAAGCTAGGTTCTGAAGTGTTCGCCACAAGGTACCTGCCAAAAAACCACGCAAGTCTGTGTCATCTCCATTTGTGACCATCTGTTGGAAAGTTGAAGATGCGGGATGCAGTAGAGTTTTGCAACACTGGGGCATCTTCTTTGCAGGTCTGCCTCCCAGCCAGTGAAGGATTGATATTATGTCTTTCAGCCATTATGAAACATGGATAAGAATAAGGTTTTGAATGCTGAAAAATATTTGGTGTCCAGCAAGGCAGAGCATTTCATCTGAGTTTCATTACAGAAGCTGAAAATAAAAACATTTTGCACTTACAAAGAGACTTTCCTTAGCCTCCTGAAGTAGCTGTAGAACATAGATCAGCACAACTTCTCCAGTTTTACAGATGAATGATCCAAAAGTCTGGGCAACTCCAAATGTGTATACTATCCATATCACAAACATGCAAAGTTGATTTTGGTATCACAGATGGAAAAAATCAGTCCTGTATCATATGCAGTGATCCACATTGCTTTGCTATAGCATTAATATAAGACTTCTTGTCATCCTCTTTAGCACAGATGGTGGATCCCTTACACCCATACTGGTCCCGCGGGAGTCCCTTTAAGCTTGACAGCCAAGAAACAGAGCTCCTTTTAACTTGGTTGTACTGCCAAAATGACAGACCAGGCTCTCCGACAAGGCACAGGAAGGTGGAGATATTTAGGACTTTGCAGGGATATTTTTACCCTCTGAGTACTGTAGAAAACACTGTGGGTTATTTAGGTTCTGGAATAAACTCAAAAATCCTGTAATAACTGTTGCTAATAAATTAGCACATAAATATAAAGAAAAGTCTGCCTTACCCCAGCATATTTCCAGGAATCATGGAATCAAGTTGCTGCCTTTTGCTTGGGGTTCACAGATATTTATTGATACCCTACCAAAAAAGCCCTGGTTTTATAGCCAAAGGTGTCACAGTATAAATCTCAAACCAGACAGTAAGTGAAATCTGTACAGACAGTTTTGGTCGTTAACTTTTACTGACAAACCCATTTGATAAAATTATCATCTGTTGCAGGTAATGGGCAGAGACATAGTTTACCACTGCAGGTTTTTTCGCTCATCACCAGATGTCAATCCTCAAGCTCAAATATAAACCAAAATCCTACTCTGTGCCACAAAGATGTCCTGTGCTGGTAGAAAACAAGGCAGGTTGTGGTAGCTAAACCACCACACTGCTGGTAACTAACCATAATCGATTCTTCTACATATAACATCAAAGTCTTCCTCTAGATACTTAAAATATAGCCGGGAAAGAGAGGTTTCCTTCTGAACTTGCACACTAGCTGTCTGTCTTAAAACCACCATCGGCATATCCACACAGCTCCTTATTTAACACTCCTGAGGATCTGGAGTTAAAGAATATTTGTGAGAAGATGCAATTGAACTGTAGGTTTACTATTCGAATTTATTTGTCATGTTGCCTAAGACACTATCAAAACACTAGAGATTTCTATCACCTGTATGTCATAAGCATCACAAAGCAACCAATTCAAGCAATATTATTGATAGTGAGTTCAATGCAGTACTTACTCTTCCATCTGCTACAGAACAGGCAGGGTTTGTAAAAAGATGTTCCCTTTCTGTATCGCCTTTTCCTTCCAGCATATTGCGCATGTGTCATCAATGCATCACCACTCCATCTCATTAAACATCTGTGCTCAGAAGACCTCTTTTTTCCTCTGCCTCTGCTCATTAATATCCTTCATCTTCTTTCCCTCTGCCATATTATTTTTTTATGTCTCTGGAGTATTAGAGTATGGCTGAGGAAAGAATGTTGTTTGTAATGTAGATGATGTAGTGCACAAAATCCTATTGGTCTCATATGAATAGAAGCCTGCAGCAGATCTGGCTTAATTTGTCAGCAGTCTATGTGTAATCATGTTTTAGAGGGACATAGAAAAGATTTGGGACCAACCTGTTTAAAACCCAATTAGAGGGACATGGAGCTAGGTACGGGTTAATGACTCAAGTCAAGGATGAAAAATGTACAAGTCTATGGTGCCTAAGCTAAAACATTAATAACAGACAGCAAAAGGGGAAGCATGTGATAGCAGTCAGGAGACACTGCACTTTTTGACCTTGAACTTTATAGCTCAATGCCTTCCATGTAAATTTTTCAAGAAAGGAAGGTCTTCAAGCATGTTTAAGCAAGTCACCTCCCTTTCTGGATGCTATAAGAGCAAAAAGGCCAAATAGACCTTTAGGCAGAGAAGGTTCAAAATAGGTGTTGAACAAAAAAGACCAGGCTATCATGTAATATAAATCAGTACCTTTCTGCAGACATCAAAGAAGAAGTAGCAACTTACACAAGCCATAATTAGAGGTCTCAAAGAGAAACCAAAGTGTTGTCAGTCTAGTTTTGAAAAGACGATGTCGTCCATGTCTCTAAAGTGAAAAGTGTTATAGTTAAATAAAGAGCCCTAGCAAAAAATAGCAAAGGGTTGCACCTTGGTCCTTAGCCTGCACAAGCTGCAGAGTCAGCATCATCGGCAATTGCAGAAGTGAATAAATCAGGAATTCAGTTGCAGACTGTACAGTGACCATTACCTCTGAGGACAATATCACCCCTGCTGAAATGATTTGAGTTTAAGGTTGTTGGGGCTTTTTGGAAGGGGTAATGCAATTATAAATGGCAATTTGCCACTGGCCACATTAAAACTTTAGTAGATTAATAAGGTCTCACGTTTGACCATCTGGACAGCATTAGCAAGACCATTTTATCCAGTTACTCCCTGTATATATCCTTATTCCTTCTTTTTGAATAAAAGACGTTTTCTCTGTGTCCAGTCTGAAGGTACCATAGTGGCCTGGCCCCAGAAGACAACCTGCCCTTTTTTAGCCCATTTTGATCACCTTTCTCTGAACAATTTCTACTTCCATCTTTTTTCTGCTACAGCATAAAATAGTAGGAATCAAGATTGAGATGCAGTATTGATTTAAATGCAGCAATGAAAATGACCCTCAGTGTTCCCTACACCTTTATTACCAAATAGTCACTTTGTCATGTCACTGCATGTTACTGACCTTCACCAGCATGCCGTGCAATCTCCCAGTGCCATATTCATAGTCATGCAGTGAAGATGTCTCCCTTCTTCTATTATTTTTATCTCCTTCCCAAAGCATTGTGAACGGGTATTAATCTGGCCAGAGCAGTCAAGTCTATACGTGCAGAGTTTCACAGGTATCATTACTGCAGTTAAGGTGCCACTTATTCATTCATAGGTATGAGATATTAAAGCATGCGACAGACACGACTAACACATGTTTTACAGACTGTTTTACACACATTAATAGAAAGTGTTACAGGTCACATCCCTTGTGACACAGGATTGCCAGCTCTGCCGTGAGGAGTGACTGGTGCTTCTGTGCTACGACACAAGTCACGGCCAGCAAGGGAGGCTGCGGACGTGCTGCGTCGATGACTGCATTTTAAAACGGGGGCAATGGTGCTGCAGGCGTGCGAGATTAGGTAACGGGACAGGCTGCTCTTAGGAATGATGCTGATGGCTTTCAGTAATACTAGAAATGATTTCCTCGCAAGTGTTAGCTCCCACACTCCTGGCAGAATCACTCATGTTGTTGAGGTGAAGAAAATGTTCCTGACAAGACCATCACCAGAGACATTCAGGTGTTTCTCCTCTTGGAGGAGCAAGAGCAGAATGATTTACTGTTCTCTGCCTATCTCCTTAACTGCCCGAGGCAGGACACACAGACATGTCATGAGAGGTTGGAAGGGTTATTTATGTGTTTACCACTTCCCCTGGTGTCCAAAAATGTCCCCTCCTCCTGGCAAGTCATCTCTCATCTCTCAGCATCACTCTTAGGACAGAGTGTTACTACAAAACCATTACAAGAAATGGTATGACTCGGTGCCATGTGTGAAGAAACAGCTGAATTGGAAAGATTTTAGAAATTATTGAACTCGCTGCTTGAATATCCTCAGTGTGGTCACCTCTCCGATCAGTCAGATGTCATGCATGGCTCTTCAGAAACTTGGGTAGATACAGCAGAGGATGTCCTCCTTTTAGTCTTGCTGTTTTGAAAAAACATTCACATCTCTTTGCCTTCTCTTGATCTCCTCTTCCTCTCCCCTCATTCCTCATGAGCATCTAAAAGCCAGCAAAGACACAAACAGGCCCTTTCCCAGCCTTCCTCTCATTTTTCAGAGCATTCTTAGTTATAAAAGCAGAAACTCAAAAGTTTAAAAAAAGCCTCTAGTTAAATAACCCCATTGAAAACCTGTCTGAAAGGAAGACACTTAAAAATGAGATAAGTGGTACATTCAGACTGTGATAGGACTATTTTCAGCCTCCCCTTCTTATATTTTTTTTTTTTTGAGCTCAAGTTCAAAGATGACAGCACAGTAGCTCCTCTGAGAAGAAATGAAATACGTGGATGACTTTGATAAATGAAACTATTCTTCCCTGTGATTAGCCTATAAGGAAAAAGAAAGCTAAATAGGACTAAACTCTTCCACAGCAAAAAAATAATAAAACCAGAAAGGAACAAACTCTGAGCAGATAGAGTTTGACTATCTCTGACTATCCCTCTGACTGCCGTTCAATGATGATTGCATAGAAAAACAGAAATAACCTGCAAAAAGGGCTTACACTTGGGTGTGTTTAGTCAGTAGCAGCGATCAAAACACACAAGAAACCTGAGTGCTTGTCTAGAGCAGGGAAACCTGGGATTGCTGCAGATTGATGCAACTTTCCCAAATCAATTGTTCTGATGCAAGTCTGCAAAAAAAATCAGGAAAATACTGCATTGTACCTTGGCTGCAGCAATCAACACCCACCCCCCACCCCCCTCCATGATTCTATGATTCTATAATTCAGCACCCCCCAAATAATGGGTAAAAGGGCTGTACTCATGATAAGAACAAAAGTCATTGTGCCTGTGCTTATTGGTATTTCTAGATCTTGTAATAATAAGCATCCTAACTACCAGGGAATGCAGTGACCTAAGAAACTGTGATGCTGCTTATAACTCCATAAAATGAGAAGAACTGCTTATCTCAGAAGACATGGCATTCAGTGCATGGTTTGTTCAGGAATATTGTCTAAGAGAAAAGATGGGGATTGCTGCCTTTGAGTCACTTGCTATTCAAGCTGTGCTACCTACCTTCACAATCTTCTTAAAACTCTTGCTGCATTTGACATTTATTTTAAACCTCCAGCTCTAAGAATAGTGACAGTATGGAAATACCAAACAACAACTGTTCTTCATGTATTTCCCACATGCCTGGCAGAAGGTATTTTGTAGGAAACAAATATTTTGCATTCCTTGGACCCAAAAAGTTCAAAAGTCTAAAAATCGTTAGGAGAACTTTTTCTTCTGTAAAAACCTCATTATTTGTGGTACTATTTTATGATTTTGGGATGGTCTCCTCTGTGATTTTGGTTATCAGTACTGGGAACAGCTGCAGGTTTTAATTCTCAGTCTCAAGGTAGACCAAAATAAACCTTCTGAGAAGAGAAAACAAGTTGTTTGACTTGTTCAGCTCAATAAAAACAAAGTCATCAGCTTCCCTGTTAATTCTTAGCAGAAATATCCATCTGTGAAGAATATGAGAAACAGGGGGGAAAAAAAGCCACATGGATCTTTTTCATCTAGATCCCCAGACACGCCATCTTAGTTACTGTGCTGGGCTGCTAACACTTACACAATAAATAATGGTCCAAATTTATCCCAGGTGTAATTCAGCAGAGTTCCTACAGGGATGAATTGCTCTGTTCAGATGTGATTACCCCCATTTATTATAAACTCTTTCGATAACTTGTTATAAATCTTGAGTATTTCTAGCTTCCATGCCAGCAGTACTGGCAACGCGCTCCATGCGACTGCAGCAGAGGTGGCACTTTGGCTGACAGAGAGAGACGTTCAGGCACAGATGGACTTTGCTGCTATCTGAGGCAAGATAAAGACCGCATTCAGAAAAGAGGTTATTTCAGAGCATTTATAAGAACTTGATCGTTTAGTGTATATTTGTTTAGTGTGCAATTGTTGGGAGGCCTCCAGAGGTCTCTGGATATGACAGCCTATTTTGCTTTTTCACATAAATAAACGGAAGATCTGCAGTGCAAAATCATAGTTCTGACTGACGTGATTGTCTTGACGTATGGATGTATGCATTCCTCCTCTCACCCTGAAAATCTGGAAAAGCTCTCACGCAGTAACTGCCACCATGAAGCATTCAATTCCATCACATGCTGTCATGTCCTCCACTGCATCCCATCCAGGAGACTGCCTGCTCCTGTGCCAGGTGCAGGACAAGAGGTCTCCATGAGGTGGCTTGTCTTCACATATAATCCCCAAAGAGCAAAGAGACTCTCGCAACACAGACAGAGTCAGCTTGAAAAGAAGTGTAGAAGAAGTCTGGAAATGTGTAATGGGGGATAAGATACCTTGCAGTGAGAAGAGCAGCAGTCTGAACCTGGTTTGGTACTGCCAGTCGCTCCGTGTCATCACCACCCTGCTCAGACTGGGATGAATATCCTCCTCTGGAAGACCATGAGGAGACAGCACTTGTCCAGCAAGGACAGCCAGGGACGGTGAGCAGGGACCCCTGGGTGCTGTGTGCGACCTTGCAGGGCATTTCACCCCAGCGTGTGCGGCACAGGCACACGTACATCTGGAGCACCCACATCTACCTTGGGAGGGGGGTGCAAGAGGGGACCCACACCACTAGTATTACCCCAGCTGTATTACTGAGGTCTGTCTGTTGAATTAATTGATATTGAAGCTGAATGTACTGTTCAGTGATTGTCAGTTAATTACATGTCATTATCAATATATTGCTTTGAACATGATTTTTGTTTAAAGCACATGAATCTATTCCTTGTAAAAACCAGCAGCATTACTTTTTCATGACACCAGTGAAATATCATAATTAATGGTGACTGAGACCCTTATTTCCACTGACTCTTTGTTAGATCTCATAGGGAACATAAAATACAGTGTAATACGACTGCAGTGTAATAGCATCATCCTTACCCCTTCACCACTAACAAAACTGTACTGCCAACAATTCAGTTTTAAAACTTGTAGCTCATTTATCCATTTACTAATGATGTGCCTCAAAACCAATTTACAGTTAACTACCAGGTGGATCTGGAGAAAATACAGCCCTAATAAGGCAAGCCATTGTGTTGCACCTGTTATGCTTTCTTCTTCTTCAAGAGTAACATCTTTGATCAAATTAAATCCAATGCTAAACTTAACTATTGCAAGCAGAAGCTTGCCAGCTTCCTGTTCACACCCCTTCAGGACAGCAATTTTGCAAATGGATATGGGCAAAACAAGTCCCTTGAGCCTTGTTTATTTTGTCTGGTAATTGATGAGTAACCTTGGGGTACAGATATGCATCACCCTGATGGAGGCTGAGCACAAACATTTATTGTGTGCTTTTGTAGGTAATGGGTTTCCTTTCTGAGAGGCCCAAAAGCTGTTTCCTCTTACAAGCATGCTAACATGAGGCACAAGGTGACAACCATTTTATTTTTACTGCAGAAAAGGGTACCAGTCTTAGCGATTACTTCTCATCTAACCACTCCTGTTTGGGCACAACAGAAGGAAGACCTGCACGTGTCTTGATAACTTATTTAATTGCACTATGCTGAAAAAATAAAAAAGTCAGGATGTATTTTTCCAATTATTAATTTTTATGCTGTTTCTTGTTGTGTTTTGCAGCAGCCAGTTGTGCTCTACCTCACCTGAAATCCAAAAAGTGAAGAACATTTCCCCTTTTTCTGTGATTTTCCAGTCAGTGGCTTCCTGAGCCAGACATCAAATTATTTTGTGTAGTTGTCTATGGATTTAGATGTGGTGCTTAGGGACATGGTGTAGTAGTGGATTTGGCAGGGCTAGGTTAATGGTTTGACCTGATGATCTTAAAGGTCTTTTCCAACCAAAACAATTCTATGACTATGATTTTTTTTTCCCTAGAAGTATGTAACTTCTTTTGGATATGTGTTATCACAGAGTGGTGCATGCTTTGTAGTCTATATCCTGACACATTACCAAGAAATAATGCTTGCCATAGAGGGTATAATTATCCTACAGCCCAGTCCGAACACATGTAAAGACCTGCTCAAGATCATAGTATCCCTGGATACAGAGTTCAACAAAGATCTAATTTTACACAGCTGGCCTGTTTTCTTAAGTGACAGAGCAACACATTTCAGACTTAGAGGATGAGGTCAGTCCCCTCTCCAGCTATGAGTGACTATAGCCATGCACATCTACAGCTTTTTGGGCACTTGCCACCTGAATTTAAGAAAAGAACTGCAAAGGTGACCTTCCCACAATCACATGCTTTAGCAGATGTTGCATCAGCAGTTACTAATTCCACAGAAAATAGGACACTTCAGGAACAAAGTATATTCAAGAACACCATGAAGACACTAAGACACATGATGGGAATGTGGTTATCATTCATCCTTCCTCCACTAGAGCAGACAATAGCAGAGGTGTTCTCCTGTGGAGGCATGAGAAGATGAGCGGGAGAAATGCCTACCATGAAAAGATACGCCACAAAAAGTCACAACCATCTTTCTTCCCTTGGCAAGTGGAGACACACTATTAACTACACAAGGACACAAAGGAATAAGAGACTGCAGTGGACTGAACAACAAAACTTTGTGTCCCGAGTCACCTGCCTGATACTGGATGCATTTAGGTTTATGTGTGATAAATAGGCCCAGATCCATTAGATTGACTTCTTGTTACCCTACCACATGAGCAAAGGAAGGGAGGGAGGTGTTCACAATGTCAAGACAAAAAGGCTTGTATCCTTCTGCAGTCAATGGGAAGAACGAGGTGGGCCCTTTCACAATTAATTCAGAGCAGTAGAGTCCTATGTAGATGAGATCCTCATATCTTGAAAGGTGTTGGATGAATGTCCTACTGATCATGTCTGTTTCTCTTGATGATCATATGGGGACCTTGAACTAACAGATATCAGTTTGGATTCCTTTGCCCACATGCTGACATCTACAAAGTAAATATCCATATTTGATCTAATTGTTCAGACTCTAAACTTAATCGAGGATCACTTTGAACTCAAGGGATAGCATAACCATCTCAAGTCCTTTTCCCTTCACTCTAACAAAGACAGCTAAAATAGAAAAATTGCTTTCCATTGTGCATGAACAGTGTCCAAGATGACTGTAGATGCAGACATCTACACTGCAGGCATGCAAAAGCAGAAGGATGGAATCCCATTCCTGAATAAGGTGAGATGAGTCTCATCAATACAAGTCTGTGTTCAGTTACTTTAATATTCTGCCTTTGGCATTAGTTAATCTCTAAAATGTAGAAAAAGACTAAATTCAGTTGGGCTACCTGTGATCACTAATGATTTTGGACACCTTTTCAATTAAGGAACCATTCACAGGAAGCTCTGACTTTTCATCTAACATACTTTTGCACTTTAAAAATCCACCAAATAGTTTCCAGTAACAACTGTATGATTTGCAAAGCATCCATTTCAATCAATCATCATATGCACAGGATCACACAGTTATCTGTATCCCCTCATTCAGTGTTTGAAACAGTGGCCTGGTCGAAATCCTAATGAAGACAGTGAAGAATATCAATTGAATTAAATAGGTTTTGCCTCTTGACCAAGGAGGTTATCAAAATATGATTATCAGGGTAGAAACTTCCTAGTACTGTTCACATGAAAAAGGCTATTCCAGGAATCACCAATACCTCTACAAATATCTGATTATTTTCTTTGGCGATATCAGTCGTCAATATGAAGGACAACAAACTAACCATGGCATTTTTCTTCATGAAAATAATATCACCCTCAAAGCCCAGTGTCTCTATTGCTAAAAATATGCAATGTCTGCAAGCGTTGGATCTAACCAGTAGTGCTACAAATAAAAAGGAGACCTCCTATAACCCTGGAGATGCCTATTCCATGCTGGGAACCGTGACATTTGCTCTCTTATCTTACTCAATTGGTCTGATTAGTCATAATTTTCACTCCAAATTTGATGTTTTAAAGATGGTTTTTGTTCCACACTGTAATGTGACACAGACTGGTCTCACACCATCGGTTACCAAATCGTAACGGCAATGTTTCCTCTCCATCTCTCTCTGCCAAACCTCCTGTCGGCCCCTTTGTCTAACCTGTCTAGGTCCCTCAATATAGCAACCATACTCTCCATATATCAAACCCCTCACCGATAGGATACTGTCCATGGCTTGCTGAGAGTGCACTGCCCCATCACCCAGATTATTAATAAAGACATTAAGCAGCATTTACCCCAGTAATTTACCTTCAGGGTTGCCACTAAAACCAACTTCCATTTGGACTTTGTAACACTGAACATCACTTTCTAAGCCGAGTGGTCCAGAGAATTTTTCACGTGCTTTATCATCCATTCATGCAGTCTTTATCTCCTACATTTGACCATAAGTATACCATGGGAGATTGTGCTGAAGGCCTTGGTAAATTGAAGGAAAACATCATCCACTGCTCTTCTTGTCTTCTCATCACAGAAGGTAATCAATTATTAAGCAGTATGCTCTACTGGCATTTCAAATGTTTTGTTTTATTGGGTTTTTTTGTGGAGAGAAAACAGTGTGAATAGAAGTCATAGAAATTTCAGTACCTAAATATCCATTTGACATCAGTCATAAAATATACTGCAATATCAATGAAAGCACAATCAGCATTTTCTCCTGCCTGCTGATAACACTAAAATATATCAAATGCATACAAACCTGGTGAGAAGAGACTTTTGGTGTCCTCGTTTCACTGCCTTAGAGCTGCAAGGCACTCCAGCATGATTTCCTAGTGCTTCAAATTTAGCGTTCCCAGCTTGAAATGATGGGTAGGTGGCCCAAAAAACTGGGTTGCAATGCCTAGCTAGTTCAGTGAACCACGGAGGATTGTGAGATTTGCTTTGTATTTCATTTTTAGTATTGCTACTACTGAAGAGATCTTTATTGGGGTGCTGAGAAGCTTTTATTAAATACTGGCACTCTCTGGCTTGAGAGAAAATAAAGATATTTGCGGTTTTGCTCCTGCTCCCCTGGAATGTCATGAGATTGGATCCTCCCTGGGGTCTGATCTTCTTTCTTCATTTCACGCTGTCTATTTCTGTACCAGTAAATTTAACAGCATCCGGGCACAGGTGCAGGAGTTCAACATCCATGCTGTTAAAAAGATAAAAAAACCCTTAGCTGGTGTTGACCCAGACCAACCAGCAGCCTCCCAAATGGTTGGTTCCCCAGCAGGGTTAGGGAGTCAGTTAAAACCAGGGACCTTTCCCATCAAGCGCTGGATTTTGGAGGGATGTGAGTGGCATGGCACAGCCTGGTTGTGCCAGCTGGCCTCTAGGCTCCACACCAGCTCCCAGCACTAGTAGAGATGTAAGAATTCGACACTGTCCCACACGACATCCTTGTCTCTAAATTGGAGAGACATGGATTCCATGGATGGACCATGCGGTGGATAAGGAATTGGCTGGATGGTTGCACTCAAAGAGTTGTGGTCAATGGCTCAATGTCCAAGTGGAGAACAGTGACGAGTGGTGTTCCTCAGGGGTCGGTACTGGGACCTGCACTGTTCAACATCTTTGTCGGCAACATGGACAGTGGGATCGAGTGCACCCTCAGCAAGTTTGCCGATGACACCAAGCTGTGTGGTGTGGTCGACGCGCTGGAGGGAAGGGATGCCATCCAGAGGGACCTTGACAGGCTGGACAGGTGGGCCCGTGCAAACCACATGAAGTTCAACAAGGCCAAGTGCAAGGTCCTGCACGTGGGTTGGCGCAATCCCAAGCACAACGATAGGCTGGGTGAGGAATGGATTGAAAGCAGCCCTGAGGAGAAGGACTTGGGGGTATTGATTGATGAGAAGCTCAACATGAGCCGGCAGTGTGCGCTTGCAGCCCAGAAAGCCAACTGTGTCCTGGGCTGCATCAAAAGAGGTGTGACCAGCAGGTCGAGGGAGGTGATCCTGCCCCTCTACTCCGCTCTTGTAAGACCCCACCTGGAGTACTGCATCCAGCTCTGGGGGCCCCACTACAAGAAAGACATGGAGCTGTTGGAGCAAGTCCAGAGGAGGGCCATGAAGCTGATTGGAGGGATGGAGCAGCTCTGCTATGAGCACAGGCTGAGAGAGTTGGGGTTGTTCAGCCTGGAGAAGAGAAGGGTCCGGGGAGATCTAATTGTGGCCTTCCAGTACCTGAAGGGGCCTACAGGAAAGATGGTGAGGGACTGTTTATCAGGGAGTGTAGTGACAGGACAAGGGGTAATGGGTTCAAGCTGAAGGAGGGTCGATTTAGATTAGATATTAGAAAGAAATTCTTTACTGTTGGAGTGGTGAGGTACTGGAACAGGTTGTCCGGAGAGGTTGTGGATGCCTCATCCCTGGAAGTGTTCAAGGCCAGGTTGGATGGGGCTTTGGGCACCCTGGTCTATTGGAGGGTGTCCCTGCCCGCAGCAGGGGGGGTAGAACTAGATGGTCTTTGAGGTCCCTTCCAACCCTAACCATTTTATGATTCTATGATTCTAATAAATGCTGTACCAATCACAGCAGAAGCAAATCCAGCTTCTCCCCCATGTTGTAACTCATGCTTTCCCTCTTCACTCTCCAAGGATGTATAGAAATCCTCCATGCTCACTGAGGAGTTGGGATATTTTTCCCAGCATCTGAGTTTCTCAGTACCTGCCCTTAACGTTTCCTCTCTGTGTCAGACAGAGGCTGCTGCTGTCTTTGAAGAAATTCAGTACTAATAGCACTGTCTGGCAGGGAGTGACAAACTCAGAGGATCAAAGACAAGAACATAAATCTAACAACTTCCAGCTCAGGAACTATCTCCTCCTTCCCCACAGATAAGGATGCAAGATTGAAGAGAGGGGGGAAGATTTATTTGGAACAGAAAACAGTGTATGAGGCATACGGGAATGAGGTTTAACCACTTATTAATGAAATTATGAAAGCAGGATGTTTCCCTATACCTTAATATGCACAGATCACTTCTATGTCGCTCTGAACCCTCCTAAGGTGGTTGGTTTTGCTGTATTTTATCCCCCTGGGACAGGGAGATCCCATTACTGTGACATTTGGCAGGCTAAACAAAGTCACCTTCTCCTTTTCACACAGGGACACTCCAGCCAGGTTCTGCTAGTTTGCCCAGTCCAGGTTTCTCTTAGGGATAAATATGTCTCTCTCAGGTTTGATAAATACAATGTGGGAGCATTCCACGTCCCTGAAACAAAGGATTTTTAAAACTTACAAACACCTCCAGGAGCTGCAGGACCAAGGTACCTTTCTTTCTCTCTCTGCTTTGTAACAGGACAGATTGCCCTTTTCACCATTTGCCTTACTGGGAGCTGGGCAGCCCTCGTACAGGAAACCATGTGCATCATCCGACCCCCCCATACCAAAGCTCCTCTGTCGCTGTCAATGTCCTTCCGTTTCCTCTGCCTGTTCTCTGCTCTCCAGGCCTGCTAGGATACTCTCAGGAGACTATGACATCCGTCTCAGTGTTAATTAATTTATTGGGGTCTATTAGATCAGTGCTTCAAGGGCTGAGAAAATTTGAAAAGATACATACAAATAACAAGAGACCTAAAAAGTTTCCTGGAGCCCTCCACTGTTTTCCTTTTCCTTATCCCAGATGGTTCTGCATAGATTTTTTTTTTTTTTTTTTTTTTTTTTTAGTTATTAATTATGTTGGAAATGCTTGCTCAAACAGACAAGATGATCCCAAATGAGCTCTTTACCTGGACGGGTCTAAATTAAAGCATGAAAGTCTTCTTTCTAGATTCAGAGACATTGTCCCAAAGGAGCTCAGCTATTACAGCTGACAGACGATGGTCCCTGTTAATAACTATATCATCATTGATATTGACTCTTTCAAACATTGGGCCCGTGCCATTTTTTATAAGCAGTGGAACTGGCTGGAGGAGAGTTTGGGTTGTAGAAGGTATTTTCACCTAAGGAGAAAGTAAATTTTGTTCTTTCTGATCTGCTGAAGTAACCTCAGCTTCCACCTAATGGCTGACTCCCTGTCACAAGGGGAAGAGGAAGACCAGACACTACGACAGTAGTAAGCTCAACTTATTAGGTGAACCAAGCAAGAAACAAGCCCTGTCAAGAAATGCCAGGCTTGAAAGATCCAAAATGTAGAAGTCTACCTACCTCTAAAATACATGGAAGCTAATTTTCTTAATATTTTTGAGAAACTGGTGATCTGAAGACCATAACAGGTGAATGTGAACAGTCATGATGGTCATCAGGGCCAGCTTGCAGATCCACACGAAGACTGAGTCAGGACTAGAAACAGCCTATTACAAAATGGGATTTTTAATCCTGCCCTAGAATTGCAATTGACTGACTTTCTTTCTAAGTGAAAAAGCAACTACCATTTTCTCCCTGCCACCAAAGCTGCCTCTGCCTTCCTGCCTGCCTTCTCCTGTAATTAGAGCAAACACACATAAAGTTTATATTGACATTGAACACCACTGAGGGGATGGAAACCTGCAGGGAGAAGAACAAGTATGAATGGGTAGGTATCCTAGAGTTTTACAATACCTTGGGTTGCAGCCTCCAAAAACTTGTGAAAACTTAGATCATTTACTTTGCAGGTAAATGACTGCAAGATAACTATGTGGTCCTATTTCACTAATGCCTCTGATCATGAAAGTCGTATTGAAAAACTTAAGGGCTATTAAATGGGATGAAGTAAGTAAGAAATCTCAATAGTAGTTACTACTGATGATGATTTGTTGCACTTTCCTAAAGAGGCAGAAAAGTGGAGGTTTGTTTAATGGCACACACAATTAACAGACATACCTTAATCAATGTTTTTTCCCCTGCTAAGTTATAAACCTTCGCATTGTAAATGTTCTGTACCAATATAGAAAAGTCTTTCCTTTGGCTAATAAACTTACATCAGGAAATGCAGATACAAAAAAACCCCAACAACAACAAAAACCTAACCAACCAAACAAAAAAACCCAACTAGTTGTATGAATATAAATTGCTTTTTAAGTGCAAATGAATCAGATTGAGTGAAGATGAAATCTACATATATATGCTGAGCCTCTAGTTTGTTTTTTCCGTCACTTTTGCTCTGAATTTCAAGTTCTAGGGCAGTTTCCTTTGTATTCATAGTTCATTAAAGTCCAGTATCGATGGGCTTATGGGTGGCTTCTGCTTTGCCTCAGTCACAGCATCCATGTATCTGAACTGAAAATTGAGGATATTTAGTATGCTTGTTTCTGTGCATATCAGTTTAATTATGCCAAAGTGGGCAGCTGGTCACTTTGCAAAAAGATCAAAAGCAACACATTTTCTTTTACTCTCTTTTGGGCCAATACCAAGCCACTGATGTTACGTATTTTGTTCATTTTAATTATGAGGGGGAAAAAAATCTAAATTTTGTGCTTGGCATTGAAACAGCTGAGGTCAATTTTATTGTTTGTGTGATTTTTCAATGATTATGTCTTACAAAAAATAGATTTTAGAATCCTAGTGAAAAACAGCCAATTGTAAGGCCTCCGTGGCCTCCCAGAAACAACAATTTGAGTGCCAGAATGCCATGTTCATGCTGTTGTCTAGTCAAGATGGGAATCTCACTATAGTTATTTTCAGGCTATCATTATAATCGTTATACAGCAGTAGTAACAGAAAAGGTCCTTACTATAAAATCCTGCACACAGTCGTGATAATAGAAAGGTCCTTACTATAAATTCTTGCATGACATGAGCTAGGCAGTTTATCTGATATTGGTAAAAAAAGAGCTGAAAAATATCCACATCACAGGTCAGAATAAGAAGGTGGGAAAGAGCGTATGGATATGCGCTATTGGAGTCAAGGAGGGGAAGGTGGAAGAACTGGCTCCAAAGAAGTTAGAATTTAAAGGAGAATGGAGATATCCTTGATATTCCCAGATAGAGCTCTTCTGCAATGAGGGGTGTTCCCCAAAGATGTTATATGACTACAAGTGATCTCCTAGTTAAGCCAAAGTGGCTGACTGGAATAAATAAATAGCATCATATTCCTCTGAAGAAGCCCTCCAATATGTTTCTTGTGTATTAAGCTTCTAGTTTTAGACCTGCCTGTGTCCCCCCATTTTTCCAGCACAACAGTAGAAAACATTCAGCAGCATTCCCTGCATCTTACAACTTGTTTTCTAGATGTCTCTTTCAATTGTAATAATAATTTGCCTACAACTGACTGACTGGGTCACCTTCCATCCAAAATGCCATTTGACCTAAGTCTTTCTATTTCCATGCCTGCACAATTCAGTGACATTTTGTTCCATCTGTCCATCTGGTTAACACACCTGCCTTCTCTTCCTCCAGGTACAGAAGCTGATGACTGTGTCAAGTAAAAGATTAGGCTGAAAAACAATGCAGTCTTGTTACTTCATCACACATGCTATTTTTAAAGGTAAACGTCAATGAACTTCCAACTCACTTTTTATTTCAGCAGTAACGGTCCCCTGAAGATTTGCAGGGAATGAAAGTCAAAAGGAAGATACAGGAAAGCAAGTCTATTGTTTGAGCAGCCTGAAGCATCACAGCCACACATGACCTGCAAAAGAATTATATCAGTTCTTTCATTTTTTTAAATCACATTGCCCAGTATGTTATAGTCTGTTCCAAAATATCTTTGTACGGAACAAATTTTGCTGATTGTTACGGAGGGCCAAGATTTTTTCAGCATAAAAAAAAATCATTCAGTTTTGACTGGAAAAGAAGAGAAGGATATAACAAATCTATGCTATATGTTGTTGGGTTTGTCATTTAAAATAAAGAGGAAAGGCATAGCTTCCAAACTGCACTGCAAGGAGCTTCACTATATATACCTTATATACAATATGGAAGTGACTTGTGTGTGTCTGCAAAAGAGAGAGAGAAAGAGAACAGGCAGAGCAAGAGCGGTTTAAGTTGTGTTTTTCTGTAGTAGTATTTCATAATAGATTATTTTATTGTTCCATGGCCTCATGAACCACTGGCCTTTACTTCCCCAAACTTTACCAAGTAGAGATGATAGATGTGCTCCTCCCAGTCTCAGTACTTTGCCTGAGCACCTCTGAAGTTAGTGAAAACATTAACATGCAGAAAGGAAACCATAACACGTGTCTTACAAAAGGATCTGTGACATGTGGCCGTCCTCTTCTTATTCAGCTTCTTACTTAATGACAACTATTTTTCCTATGAGCTGGGACAGTTCAGAAAAAAATGGCTGCAGGAGACTTCTGCAATTCTAGTTGAGTTCTAAACTGGTCAATGACTGACCAACCTCTTTGCACTGAATCAGGTACCTGATACAGACTCTCAGACTAGGAAGGTACAACATCAAGTAACCCAAGTAATTTCCACTTGCACAGGAGCAGTTGGGATGGCTGCAGAGGTTTTTTTGGAAGGAACAGACATCATTTTGTATAAGCCTTACAAAGCCTGAACAGGAAAGGAAGGAAGGAAGGTATTAAAACTGCTTCTTACTACAGGATGCTTATGAACTTGCCTGTCAATAAAAGTTTGCCTCAGATTTCCCTCAGTAGATGAGCCTGGAGCTCAGGAGATGTGGATTCTTCTGACCTCACTTGGGTATCTAAAGGCTAGCTGTCTAGATTGAGGATTTAGATCCTGCTGCTCCTAAAGAAAATAAAGAAGTAGAGGGTAATTTGTCCTACCCTGAAATACATGCATACAAGCTTAATTGCTCTCTGGCGCCCAGCAAGCCAATCTTTCTGAAGGATCTCCAGCAAAAGATTACGCCTGCCTAAGCAGCAGGTGCCAAAGGATGTCAGGCAGGATTTCCCTCTCGTAGCCTTCAAAGGTAGCTCCTGCAAGACACTGTCTACGTAAGAAATCAAGATATTTACTTCCAGCAGAACTGTTTCAGCGTTAGTCTAAAATTTAGGTTCAGACTGACTGCCTCAGTTCTCTGGAGAATTCTTGGCTAATTTTCAGTCCTGCTCTTCAGGAATCAGGTGAGGAACCCAACATAAGACAATTAACAAGACCTATGTTGGCTCTGTAGTTGGAAGGGGAGGCCTGTTTCATGGCAACACACGGGAGGGAACGCCAGATAGGTGGAAACATCTTTAAATTCTCTGTGTCAAAGTTATTTTGAAATGAAATTGATCTTCAGAAACTCATACACAAGTTAATTCTGGACAGTACCTCACAGGTATTTACTCTGGGATAGGGGTGCATCCAGGTTCACAGGAAGTATGTCAAGAATGTTTCAGACAATGTCCCACCGCTAGAGTGGAAACATAGAAAACCTAAGCCTGATCACGACAGATGTGGGGCAGATAAGAGGCTGATAAATTAAAGAAACCAACTTAGCCCTTTCTGCCGTTAGTTTGTAGGAGGGACTGGAGCCCTGATTCCATGGTGAGGGGCTGCACGTCACAGAACCACCTGTAACTGGTGAGCTGTCTGAGGAAGAAAGGAAGAAATGGACAAGCCCAGGACAAGAAAATACCATTTCGATATTATCAAGTTGACACTAGTACTCCGGTGATTCCTCCGCTCAATGCCCTGCAGCGTGGGTGGCTGCTGTCCCATGGGTGGGATCAGCAGACACATTCTGTCCCATGTGCAGCTGAATAACACTCTGCAGTGAAAGTCTAAGAAATGAAAAAAGTGTTTGCTGGTCTCTGCTCAGAGGCAGCTTGTCCCTGGAGTCAAATTCTGCTCACACATAAGTCAACCATAAAGTTTACCCACACCACCCTGGGAACAAGATCAGGCCTTTTCTGTTATGTACTTAATGCTCCTCCAATTGTTGCTTATGAAAGATGATAACATGCACCACCAAGAGAGCACTTCATCAGGAGTAAGGAATAGCATCAAGTGAAAGAAAAAAGTTGCTGAATTGAGCAGCCCATTGTCCCAAAGCTGTAAAATTCATCTGTAAGGATCATATTCAGCAATTGCTTTGCAATTACTGCAAGCTCTGAGACAAATCTTTGTCCTTAGCTTTTGTCATCCCAATAGAGTCACAGAAGCTTAGAAATATAAGCTGGAAAAGACCTCAATAGGTGATCTAATACATCGCCCAGAGTCTTTGCTATTCAAACAAATAAAGCATAATTTCTCCCCTACAGGTGCTCTACAATTACTCTACCGCAATTACCGTTACAAAAAAGCACTTTACCAGCATGGCAGTAACTAACAAATCAAAGGCTGTGCTATTCTCTGAGCTCCTCTAAGATTTACAGCAAAATATATCCCTATCTTCATTTTGCACCATGAAGTACAGTGAAATTCTTATAACACCTTGCAGTAAATCTCAGAGATCCTTTCCATAAATCAGGCGAAAACTTTGTCTGCCCTTCCAGAGCTATGGTTAGGTGCCGTGCTGGCAAGGGTCCGATGCGGATGTTACTGGTGAGTGTTACCATTGCACTGCCCGTATTCAGAAAAAAAGGTAGAGTCATAACCCAGACTTGCAGTCTGGGCAGGAGGTGGCGTAGGACTTCCCTGACAGCAACCACGACATGCTGTATGATCACATTAGTTCTTATGTGAAAGCCAAAATTGGTCAGAAATACTCTTCATGCTGGGTCCCTCGTCATGCTACGAGCTTTGACCTGTAGTGAGGCAGATAGCAGCTATATGAAAGGGCATTTAAGCTGTTACCAGTGAAGACACATGTCTATCTGTCCCTCCACCCCTAGACAGACAGTGAAGAGCACACGATTTCTACAGTGAATACCCCAGGGCAACACACAAACTCCAGCAAACTCCATTGGTTCAGGGTGATTTTTTGGTTGTGGGGTGGTTGGGGGTTTTTTTGTTTGGGTTTGTTTTTTTTTAACAACTTAAGCAAAATTATCACTTGTATAGCTGAATAATGCCTTGCTGCTTATGCCAGGTCACCTCTGAGGCAGGCATTGCAATCAGGCTTTATCTGATAACATCAGAGCAGATGAGGCAGCTTACTGTACATACAGTAAAGGAAAGCTGCTAATAAAGACGTCTGACCTTGGGGACAAAGTTGCCAAGATCCACAGTGAGGAACGAAGTAGCATGTGCACTGACAGTTAAAGTCCATCATGTGATGGGCTAGATGTGACAGCAGACTAAGAGAAAAAGTAATTAGCAGCAGAATCCTTATATGTGACCCAGTTTCAGGAAAAAGAGTGAAAATGTTTTCTTTAAACAGCTTTCAACATCATCAGCTTCCTCAACACTTTTGAATCGTTTGTGAAAAATGAGACACCAGATGAAAGGGATGGTAACACGCACTCAGTTGTCTGCAAGTTTTGATTCAAAATACTGCAGGATACACCCCAATGCCCTGTGTTTTATAAACACTAGAAGATATGTATTTTCTGGAAAGGCCATTTTTAAAAGCAGTGTGATCAATATGAATAGGAGTTGCCCTGGTAAATTATCCATAGTACACCTCCGTAGTGCAAGGCTTCATTTAATTGGGGTCTCCTGATTTCCAGTACAGCCCAGCCCAGTACAACCAGGAACGTCATCTCCAGATGCAAAAAGCAAAACCCACACACGCAAGCAAAGCAAACCAAGGAATTCATTCACCACTTCCCATGGGCAGGCAGATGTTCAGCCATCTCCAGGAAAGTAGGGCTCCATCACACATAACAGTTACTTGAGAAGATAAATACCATCACTGCAAACCTGCCACCCCCTGCCTTCCTTCTTCTTCCCCCAACTTTATATGCTGAGCATGATGTCATATGGTGTGGAATATCCCTTTGTTCAGTGGGGGTCAGCTTGTGCAGCCAACTCCTTGTTCCCCCCCCCCAGCCTACTCGCTGGTGGGGTGGTGTGAGAAGCAAAAAAGGCCTTGGCTCTGTGTAAGTACTGCTCAGCAGTAACTGAAACATCCCTGTGTTATCAACACTGTTTTCAGCACATATCTAAAACACAGCCCCATACTAGTTACTATGGAGAAAATTAACTCTATCCCAGCTAAAACCAGCAAAAGACCTTTCCAAGTTTTTCCAAGCTGAGTACATTTCTGCACATTACTTACTAAATTTTGGTATAGGTGTCAATTTATGGACACTTTCTGATAACAAAGTTCTTGGTGGAAAAAAAAAAAAATCCTATCCAGCTCTATATGTGATAGTCAACATTTTACTTTCCCACAAGATTGCTCTACACTGGTGTTTCTATTTCTGCAGTGTTTAGCAGTACCAAGACAGACTGAAAATGTTCACAAACACCTTGCAGCCCATTCAGGTCAGTACTGAGAGGGTACTTTCCCCCTAACCAAATCTGTAAAAACCAGCAAGAGCAGCCTTCGCTGCTTGTCTACCTTCATCCCTTTCAGTTTTCACAGCTGAATTGTATCACCAGATCCCATCACAGACAGCTAGATCATAGCATCCCTGTTTGCCTCTGCAGTTTAATAGCTCAGCACATTTGTCCCGTGCTGTACCTTATGCCTTCAGGCACCATGGTGATGCTCAATGTTGCCTGTGAGCAGGATTGGGCTGGTTCACCCTGTGTGGGGGTGGCTTATCTTTGAATGAGATGCCTACCAAAACCACTGCTGGAAGAGGCTGGAGTCAACTAGTTGGGGGGTTTTTTAGCCTAAAGAAAGCTAAAAAGGTCTCTCGGTGCTTTTTTTCTACTACAGAAAGCATGCCCAACTCTTCTAATAAGTGGACAGTGTAAGGGAAAGAAGCAACAGACACAAGTTGCAGCAGGAGAATTTCTGACTTTATAAGAGGAAACTAAATTCCAAGTGAGTAAGTACTAGGACAAGTGCCTAGAGAGATCGTGAAATCTCAGTCCTTGGAGATATTCAAAACTTGAAAGCGAGCAAATCCTTGAGCACGCTGATCTCACTTTGAAGTTAGACCTGCTCTGAGCAGAAGGTTGAACTGGAGACCTGCAGAGCTCCCTTCCAGGCTGAGTTATCCTGTGAATCTATTCATTATTCTCTTCCATATCCCAGAATTTAATGAAAACCCTGAAGAGTGGCCCTGATCAGAAGGAGGTACATTTAGCTTTCAGTCAAGGTCATAGAGAAACACAAACACTCATAGGATGCTGCCTGTGTCCTGCAGCTTCAACAAAAAAATCTCTTTATGCTCACTCAACCTGGGTCCTATCACTTCTGTACCATGAAGGACAGTACAAGCCATAACAGTAAGGTCCGGACACAATTGCAGCCCCCTTGTGGTGTTTTTTTAAAGACATGAAGTATAAACGTATTACTCTTAAGTAGCACCAACACTGCAATCCGTATAGGTGAGGCTGCCTAAGGAAAGTGCAACATATTTTAATGTATTTTAATATGTCCGTGATACACCCTTCTCGTACCTAACCATTTGCAACACAGCCTCATTCCTAACCCAAAGGTTACTTATTTTTATTTCATCCCTTTCAAAAGAATAGTTTTTGGTTAGTTGTCTGGACGTTTTTTAAGCTCATGGATATTTTACTATCTACAGTATCGCGTGTTAAATCATCCAGTGAAAGACACTGAATAAATAAAACATAGAATAACACATCACAGAAATAGGTCTTGGTTTTGTTGAGCATTGCTGGGAAATAATTCCTATCCACAGCAAGCACAACAGCTCCATCAATATGTGAAGAAAAGCAGTTAGACTTTTGATTAACTTGCACAATTTTTTAAAGTTCAGTTAAAAAAAAAAAAAAAAGCCAATTAATTTCATTTCACCCAGAAGAAAGTAAAATATAACCCACGGAAATTAACACTGTAGTAAAACTGTTCCAATTTTGTAACCGCTCTGGCACAGCTGTGTCTCTCTGGAAAATGTCAGATTGGTCTGAAAACCCCAGGCAGGATGAGTGCTGAGCCTGCCTTGATCCACATGACTGCACAGTACGTTTCATAACGCAGGCTGAAAATCTTAAACACAACCCAGAAAAAAACGGATCTGGAAGCCCCAGAACAAGTAACACTGACCATTTCTTAATCCCAGCCCACATTTTCTGCTACTTGCTGCTACATTTTCTAGAAATTTTTTTTTTAGGTACTATCTCTTTCTTCATTCACAGCGCAGGTTTTCAGATCAGTTTGGAGGGAAATTGAGAGCACGTAGCTCTCACGAGACCCTGAGTTATGCACATACACTACTGCGGCACATCACAGGAAAGGGAGGGGTTGAGGGTGAAGCCCCAAGCAGAAGCATGGTGGTTAATGTAATTTCTTGAAGGCTGAGTGCCTCAGAAAATCCAGCTCAGAGCAATATCCAGGCAGTAAACGGGGAACTCCTGATGGCAATAGGATTTTTTAACCTGGTCTTTCTATCAAGCCTGTAATCAATAATGCAGGACAGCATCTTGCTCCTCTCAGCTCACCAGCCAGGAGCTCTTCCCTGAAGGTTCACATGTGGGCCCTTTCTTGAAACAAGAAGCAATGATTGTCCTAAAATGTCTTTTGCACTGTCTCACTCCTCCTAGCACCTCATTTCCAGTTTCACCATCACCTCCTCCGTGAGTTTATGCAACTACTGTAAGCATCTGCTACGTCTCTGCATCACTGTTTTGCCAACAGATTTCTCTGACAGTCCAATGCTGTCGATGCCATTTCCAGCTCAGGATCATCACCTGGCACATGCTAGCTGGTCTGACTGGCTCTGCTGGCTTGCAGACATGGCTGCCAGGTATTCTCTGATGATTGCCAAAGCCCCCGTCACCTTCATATACATGTAGCTGCTACTACAGGCAAATAATTTTGGGTACCACACTGGCCAGCAGCTTCCATGGGTTAAACAAGCATAAAAGTTCATGAGTCAGCTTTTGCCTTTGACCTGGCACATCTTTTCTCCCTCTTCAGCAACAAACATTCCTGATTTTGGCTCAAATTTAATTCTGAATATTTTGAAATATTTGTGAGGACTGGTTCTTCTTAGAACTCAGCTGCTGCTATAGTATCTTTTGAAATTTTATTTCCTTTCTAGGTTTTCTATTTTCTGTTGTTATTTTTAGAGATTTGGCAGTATTTAGTTCTGATTGATTAGCCAAGTCAGACCATCAAAACTGAGGACTCTCTCAAATAAAATAACAAGATCATATTGATCGGAATTATTCAAAACCAGAAAAGACTGGACTGTTAAAAAATTGAATGTAACAAAACTGTCAAGTGAAAATATGTTTCTACCAATTTGAAATTAATTACAAAGCTGCAGCTTTTCTTTGGTAACTGCCAGTCATTTTCACAATGTTAAACAGCACACAGGCACTTTCCAACAAATAAGAAGCATTTTTTCTTTCACAGTTGTGTTAGTCAGAAATGGATTTCATACATACTCAAGTGCAATTTGATAAATCTACTATTGCAGCAGTGAGCTGCTGAAGCAGTGAGAGCAGTAAGGCGTAATGGGCAGTATTCTGCTTTTATTTACATCACCTAAGATTTTTCAAAGGATTTTGCTAAACACAAGCATTAACGTATAATTAATCCCACTGAAGTCAGCAGAACAACTTGATTTGCCATAAAAAAAGCAAAGATTGTGAAGAAATAAAGCCCTGCAGAATGAGGAAATTATGATTTAAATTTGGTGGGCGTTTTTGAGAAACAAAGCAAACATATGAAAAATATTGCTCTGGAGCTGAGCACGTGGTTGTGTGTTCCCACATATATGGGTCATTTAGTCCATCCTACACTCTTATTAGTGGATTGGTAAAAATCTCTCCCCTCACTAATATAGCAAGACTATCATACCTTCACAGGTGTAATTGTCACTAGAGTCTTTCACCTGGGTTAGCCAAAAAGTTTATAAAATCCTAAAAAAACCCCTTGCATCCATCAGCTGAAGGCAAGGAAAAAGTCTAACCTGTTACAGGTGGCACAGCTGTGTGGTACCCTAATTGCACTCTTGGGAGAGGATGCAAGTAATGCTGCCAGAGCTCAGTCTTTTCCAGTGTAAGTAAAAGGCACCCTGAAATTATGGATTTTGTTATATTAATGTTCTCAAGGTCTGCAGAAAGAGACCAGATCTGTCATATTAGTGAGCCACCGACTGAGGAGCTTTTTATGCTCTGAGTATGTCCTGTTGCAAGTGGAAATCAATGTGGCTGGAGGCAGGGTGGGCAGGACACAGAGAAGTGACAGGACAGTATCCTTCAGGGGACTTGGGAACCCAAGGTTAAATGTAGGTTATTGGAGAAGTGAATAAGGTGATAATCAAGAGGAATTACCTCCTGGAATTGGAAGTTAAACAGCATGAATGAGCCTGCACTGAAGAAGTGGGAAAGGTGCTTTTTATTTTACTAAAATCATCCTGGTTTTTAACTGAGTGAACAGGTAGGATGCAAATATGCACTCAGAAAATAGGGTATTTCAAGCACAGCACAGATCTATGCACAAGAATGACTGATAATTGATGAATTTCTTCATTTTTAATTAGAATTAAATAATGCTAATGCTTTTGAAGACGCTAGCAGCAGAGTAAGGCCAGAGGCATCCTTCTACATTAAATGGAGGATTTCCTCCTGGAAGCAGGAATCAGCAAAGGCAAAAACATCATGAAAGAGCTGAAGCTGGAAGCATCGCACACTTGACTCGTAAAGCTCCAACTTCAAGGACTGCTGAGTCTCCTAGCACCTCGCAGGATCATGCCCTCCATGTTTGCCTGGGGGCTGCAATGCATAGAGGGTTTTCAAAAAGAGAAATTTTTACACATGGTTAGGCTTCTGGGAAAAAGAGAGTGGTCTATGAGCACTTCAAGCAGGAGGCAAAAATACAATGGTGGTATCGTATCGCTCTCTCTGGTGGTATCTCTTGCTGTGGTGGTCTTGCTCTCTCCTTGGGTGTTTCTCTTTTGCTTTCCCTTTGCATTTATTCATTAAGAGCCAAACCCAACAAGGTCCTACTGTCTCAGAGTGTCGTCACTGCTGACAGTAAGGAACAACAGTGCTTTTGGGAATGACATTATTACACCTTTTGAAAGAATAATCCTTACATATCCTTGCATACCTCTTTGTTGGGTTTGTTTTGGTTTTGGTTTTGGTTTTTTTAAATGCATTGTTAACTAATAAAAGAGATGTGATTCCACTATTTATAAATATAATAACACACATGGGTCCAAAAGATGGATGTAATTTCAAGCATGTCACATGTCAGTTTGATTGTTTTAACCCTAAAAGCAGTAGGTAGGTGGCTTTTGGAAACAGGAGAGAGTAGAACATTTACTGGAGAGAATTGTTTAACCAAAAGGGTCCTCACCTACATTATCTGGCTTAAAGAAGAGAAAAAGATCAATTTATATGCAAGTTGCCATTATGTGGCAGAACTCATTGGCTCTTCTGCAAACCCAAACCCACGATTCAACCAAATCAGGTGATTTGGGTAGAGTTTCAGGAAGGAGAGCAGTACAGAAAAGACACTTCTGCAGATGTATTCTACCAGGAAAATATCTGAGCCATTATGACCATTTTTATTAAGAGAATTTAAGAGCTAGGATCAAGAGTTTTTGTTGTATGATATTCTTAAGGACGGAATCAATTATGATCAATTCTGAATATGATTCTTGATCAATGGATATAAGACAATGATTTCTTCATACGCAGAGATTCAGAAGAATTAAACACCTCAGCGTAAGCTTATAGGACTGTAACCAGGGATGATGTGGGGGAAAGACAGCAATGGGTGTATAACCATGCTACCCCATAAACACTTGTGTTTCACCAATTTTGCCACATGCTGGACTCCACTTGTGTGGTCCCATAGTTGTGGCACTATGAAAATTAAACTATCATCTTTCTTACTTAGGTATTTTCTGGCTCCTAGAATGAGGGAATTATGACTTAGAACACTTTTGACAAGCACAAACATCTAAGGTGAGAAGCACAAACATCTAAGGTGAGAAACAGTGGAAAATGAAGTTATCATAGAATTGTAGACAGGCTAGTGAAAGAGACCAGACCTCTAGAGGTCTGTAGTCCAACCTCCTGCTCGAAGAAGGACCATCACCAACTCTAGATCAGGTCAGCTGTGGCTTTGTCTGGCCAGTTCTCGAAAACCTCCAAGGATGGGGCTGTCAACACCTGTCTGAGTGATCTGTCCCTGTGTTACTCCATCCTCATGGAATATTTTTTTTCCTGATATGGAATTTGAACAAACCAAGCCGCTATCTGTGGCTCCCATATCATGTTAAATCATCTGTCACTACCAAGAAAAGATGGATGGATATACCAAGAAGAGTTTAGCTTTGTCATACTGTAAATGCCATTTGATTAGTTGTAGGCTGTTATTAGGTAACCCTTTGGTGTCCTCTTTACCTACCTCACCATTCATTAACAAGACTCATGTTCTGCCATTTGTGAGATGTTTATTGTTCAGTTAAATAGTAATTTCCTCATGGCATCCACCTTCTGGAAAGGAGTAAAGATACAGGTATTAGGCCCTTCTGAAATGATAGTCATTATCATTCCTTTCTAGTTTCCATTGTTCAGATTCCTCATAGCAAAAGCAAAAAAAAACCCAAAAAACACAAACCCCAAAAACCAAAAACAATAAAAAAACCCACTAGTACATTAATAATAATGTATATCTGGTGTTATTGGACAGATTGTATAACTTGAATCATGAGCGGTAGTATAAAAGCATCCGGACGAGGAATGAAAATGCAAGTTCCTCATTGCCTCGATTCATTGCAACGTGAAAAAAATCCATTTAGTGTGCAGTGAACATCACTCTTACCTATGGTGAACTTCCTCTGTAAGGCAAGAAATTGTTGAACTAGAGTTAAAATTCTCGCTGGAGCAAGATGCATTACTGCTATGCTGGCTCTATGCAATCCAAACAGACCCCTGTGTGAAGTCCACCCTTCCTGTTCTTACAGGATCTAGCTCTCATAGTAATTACAATGGTCCAAGGCCTGGTCTTGTTTCCTTTACTACCACAGAGGTAGCCTGTATGACTTTTCGAAAGTCAGTAAGACCTAGATTAATCCCACATAACTTTAGATCACTGAGTTAAGGACGGTGTTTCCTCATCACTTTGAAATCCCTCTATCGTCAATGGAGGGAGACACACCGATTCTCACTTTGAAGGTCTGCCATTTGACATAGATAAAGTCTTTGATAACTGTAAGATCATCATGCCCCTCAAAAACACCCCTAACTTGGGCATTTCTTTTTTAGTACTTAGGAAAAATCTGTTTTTTACTCTCTCCTGTTTCTTACTCCCATGCTCCTCTCTGAAATGTCAATAGTAACTCATTGAAAGCTGTTAGACAGTCATATCATCATGGAGAATGCAAGTTATGTACAGAGGATGAGGTCCTGACTCACATCACTGCATTGCAACCCAGGGGTTTCTAATCTGAATTGAGAGATTGCAACCCAATACAGCCTGAATCCAAACAAATTACTCTTGAATAATTCATTTTTTCATAAGGAGAGTTTTTGAGATGTTGTTAATTTTCTAGTATGTAATGCATCTCCCTGACATTTCTCCTGATTTATGTTTTGCTTTTTCATAAAGAAATTATTACTATGAACATCAGAACAATTCATAATTTAATCCCCCAGACTCATATAAAATTTTGAATGGAATCCAGTGGAAAGATATCATGTTTACACATTCACAGTGTCTATTTCTAATTGGGTTCACAACTTTAAAAAAAATAAAATACCCTTCTTTGGGGAACATGTGGGTTTGTAGAGAGAATAGGAACTATTTTAATTCATTGCCATCTATATTTGACATGATCTATAGTAATACCTATCCTGTAAAATTAAACAGTGATCCCTGGTCACTCAGCTCTCAGACACTCCTGCTTCAAATGAAAATCATGCTTCTGAAGAAACCTGTGCTGAAAACTTAACAATTTTCAGCATCCTTTTCAGCCTGCATGGGGAAGAGGAAAGAATCAATTTCCAGAAAGGAAGAATATTCTTTATATTTTGAAAAATAATTTTAATGTAAAGTTTCAGGTGAAAAAAAAAAAAAAAAATTGGAGTTTTTTTCTCCCAGAGTGGAAAAGGGAGGTCAGAGGGATGAGGGGCCTCAGTTTGCCATTCCATCTGTGTATGCACAAATATAAATATCTGTGTGTGTATAGACATATTCTGTCTTACAGCTTTTTCATGAGAAAGTTCATTCATCCTTCAGCTTTGACAAGAAAATCAATTTAGTATCACGTATGCAATTTTTACCATTTCTTTGAAAAGCACCCACCTTTTTACTAAATCTTTAAAACCACAAAACCTTTAGTTGTGTGTGCATTAAAAAGACTCATAAGAGTCCAGCACATAAATTATGTGTCCAGTCCACCTGCACTGAGCATGGCCAGCCTGAGCACCATGGAGAAACGCAACGTCATTTGTGAGGTTCCTGCTGCCAGACGGGCAGTGATGTTTAAGAGCCTGAAGGTACTGATAGGGGCAATGCTTATAGCATGGAGAAACATTTTTCATGGTTCAGTAATAGTCCCTGAGTTCTCCAGAGAGTTACATTAAAAATACTGTCCCTTGGTCCCCTTCTAATCTGTACTATACGTGATGAAGTCCATGGAAACCAGGGCAGGAGAGAGGGGTTGAACCTGAGTTACATCCTGGCAGAGTCAGGATATGGCCTCTCAGAAGCAATCTCAGGGTCAGGCATGCTGGCATACCCTGGGCGTGCCCGGGCCCGTACATGTCCCCGCAGTGCCTCCACAGACTGGTAAATGAAGGGGGCTCTACCGGGCCTGGCAGAAGGGCCTGGCTTGTAATCACACATGGATTGCAATCTAAGGTCAAATAGAAATTCCTGTCTGTGTGTCCAAGGGGCTCTTTAGTTCAGTGCTGGTGGAGTCAGAGAAGTGTAAGGACCATACGAGGAGTGTCAAATGTCCTGCAGCAGAGCACCCCTGCATCACTCTCCATCCAACTCACCTCCTAATACATCCTGTTTCCACGTGCTCCCAGGTAGGACATTCAGCAGACACATTGCTCCAGACACCATTCTGCCTCCTGAGGCATCCTGCCAACCAATGTTTTGCAGCAGTTTGTCTTTCATTGAGGTCCTCAGCTCCTTCTGGCCGTTAAGTTCTTCTTGGGGAGACCAAGGTGTTACTTGTGACTGTGCTGAGAGAAATAATTTTGGAAGGGAGAGAAGGGGCTGGATCTACAAGTAGTTTTTGAGGTGAAGAAAAAAAAGGATCTTGCTCCTTAGGATGCACTGAAAGGACGGAGAAGTGAGCTATTGGATTGCAGTCGTCACAGGGGGTGTCCACAAAATGTCTTCACCTCTTCCTTCCACCCTCACACTGCAGGATACACACCTCATGCCCACGTCGAGGACAGGACAGCAGGTGGAAAAGGACCTGGAATCTGAGCCCAGCAGGTTCAACATACTGGGGATCACTACCCACTAGTTTCCAAATAATTCTTTATTTGCACCAAGCCACATCTTTTGGGTGTTACATGATCCTTCTGCTGACATGGGGAAAGCAAGGAGGAGGAAGAAGAGCTGCAAACAGACAGGAGCTGGACAACAAGGTGTCAAGGTGCCCCGATCCAATATTGGGGAGGTCTCAATACGATCCCAAGAACAAGATTAAGACACAAATGAGGTCAAATGTCGTACAACCTTTTAGCTTTATTTTTTATGAACAGCGAGAAAAGAACTATATATAAAGAGACAACTGGGAGAGCGGAGAAGAGCAAAGAAAGAGGGAGAGAGAGAGAGATAGGGAGATAGAGAAATAGAGAGGTAGAGAGATGGAGAAGTAGAGAGGGGGAGGGTCCAAGTGGGGGAAGAGTCTAATTACCACCACTCCGAGTCCAGTGATGTTCCGTCAGGTCCCTCTATGGTTTCCAAGCGTCGCAGGTTTTGTCAAAGCAGATTCCAGGAGATACACAAGGAGGAGAGGAAGAAGGAGAAAAAGCCTCCTTTACCAGAGCGTGCGCGTTCCTTTTATAGGGGTCCCATGCTTGTGTGCAGATCCCGATTGCGTACGTGCAGTTCATGCGGTACGTGTTGCCTCCTCGGGAAGCCTTTCCGTGCCCTGGCTCTTGCACACGCGCACGGCAGCGCCCGTCCGCAGACCGCGAGGGCAGCGTCCTCCGAGGCAGGACATCAACGCAGGGAAGTGGTGGCACAACGGCAATGTCAAGACAAACCACACATAGTAGCGGTCCGCTACACAAGCTATTGGAGAAAGCTAGGCAGAACTACAACCTCCCAAGAGGACCTATAATGAACCAGGGAACTCTTAGAGATTTGGGAACTCCTTTTGTGATTATTTAGAAAGTGTGTATTTCCTGTGGGCCGTATCCTGGAGCATAAGGTAAAAACATATTCAGATACTTTGACCCCGAAGGAATTATGATGATTTGCATTTAAACTAATAATGAAGCAGAAGATTGATCTGCCTCCATTTTTACGTATTTTTCAACTTCTGCAATAAATAAGGAAAGGATCATACCAACCTACCCTCACAGTCCAAATCCCTTGAAAGTGACACGTAGGTTGTAAACAATGCAAGTCATGCCCCATGTAACCAAATAAAATGAGTCCATGGAATTATAGACTATTTCCACAGATAGCCACACAAGAGAAGCAAATTAAAATTTCATAGACAGTCTTAACTTTGATATTTTTGAAGTCTTGATCACTTACTGAGAGTTCCTTAAACACAGTTGCATGTGCATGAAGTTGCTCACATTTTATTTCCAGGCCTGAGTATTTAAGATTGCAGGGTGTATGTGCAATGTCTGGAAACTAGATTATTATTGTCATGAGCTCATTTTCTCCTTGAAAAAAAGAGTAGTGAATGTTAGTTGTTTTCATTTTCCAGATGCTCCATTAATTCTGTGCTGTACCAAATGGGGTGGTAGCATCGATCACTCATTAGAACAAATGTGAAGCTATATTCACTGGAACGCAGCGTGATTGCCTGGAAGACTTAGTTCAAGTGTGTCTGGGAAACCTCACTGCTAGCCAAGCAAATTTTTAGGCACTGTATTTGGCGCGACAAGTAGGTATGATTTACTGGTTATGTTAGCGGCAGCAGTGTACTGTGCAGTTTTGTGGTTTGGTTTGGGTTTTTTTTCCTTGTGCTGCTGACTGGAAATATCAGAACACGTGTTAGAGATCAGACAGGATTTGAAATTACATCCGGTTTGCAGGAAAGCATAAACTGCATTAACACATCCAGTGGTTTAACATTTCCACATCGAGAGAGGCTAAGTGGTAACAGCAGGTGTATGACCAGCCAGTTTGTCTCAGTGGGCAGAGCTGGAGACCTCTTGGACCCTCCCCACAAGTCATGTAGGTGTGCATGTCCAGGATCACACCCGCTGCATGGCAGAATGCATGCTGAGCACATGTTTAGCCTTCAGGGAAGGGACAATGCTCCTTAGCATGACCAGCTCAAACCTTCTTCAGATGTCTTTACACCACCCTGTGTTTTGTGGGCTTTTTCAATCAGGGTTTTGAGTACTTTACCTGGAAGAGTAGTTAGTCCGGGCAGCCTTTTCCTAGTGCTCTATCTACACCTCCATTTCTGAGCTAAGAACATCAGCCTAAACGCCCTTGAGCAAGAAGATTTACAGGTTTTCCCTGTTTGTCTGTTTATTCTTTTCTTTCCCCCTACCCTGTCTCAGGAATAACAGAAGTTACCTGTTCTGGCTTTGAGGACACCTGGGCAGAACAACTCTGTATTTTGTATAAAGCTCTATCACCAGGCTTCTCGCTATCAAGTGAAAAAAAGGGCAGTTCAGTCTTCAGGCTCACTTGGTATTTACCTTTTGTACTGAGAACAAAAGGAACAAAAAAAACACCTAGGTAATGTAAGATGTGATGCAGGCTTCGCAATATGTACTTGTCTACCCGCAGAACAGACAGCACCTGTAGCCTGGACTGCGCACACATTTCATGACAAATAACAGAGTTGCTCAATTCATTTTATTTTTTTTGCTCAGAAATTATGAAGGGGGGGGGGGGAAGAAAAAAGAGAAAAAGAAAATAAATTCCCTAGACACATTTGTTATTTGGCTTTGTCCAAAAATTATTGTGTTCAACAGAGTGGCTGACAATACTCAAAATTCAGATGGTATTGCTAAGAGGAGACAGGTGAGGTGACTCGCTGCATTCGCAAGGACTAGCGTCTGCCCTTGGGTGACTTCAGTAAAGTCACGTCATTGCTCTGTGCCTCAGTTTTCTCTGTGGTTGAAGGGGATGACTCAAGGCTGATCTGTGCATTGCACTGTTTGAAGTACTGTTGCAGTTTGGTCTCCTCTTCCCTCATCACATGACAACTAAGATTTCTCATATCACAAGAGAGAAGGTCTGAGAAGATCTCTAAAGTTTCTCTGCAGGAAATTTTTTCAGCAGAAAATCTAATTTTTTGCCATAAAAAAATCTTAAGCTTATAAGAAAATAGTACTCCACCCTTGAATGATTCAAAACCTTTCTTTAGAATGATCAGAGAAAACTTCAAGGCCTTAGTGGTGCACAACAGTCCTCATCACTTTTATTTATGGGCATTAAAAGTTCAGGTCATAAAAGGTGAGAGTGGCAAAACTGTTATTATCTCCCTTTTATTCTTCAGAACAACCAATCTGTGCCGAGAGGCACACAGTGACACTAGAAAGATGTCATGTAATGGAAATATGTCATCAAAAGGTGATGAATGCATGTAATTAACTGCAGGAGTACACACCCGAGATTATGTAAATCTACAGATAAAGGCATCGGAGTGCTCAGGTTCAAATGTACCCTTCTGTCTAGCCTCACCCTGTGCTATTTCAAATGTCATGAGGATGGCGAATGAAAATGTAATTCCAAATGTGCGCAGAATATAAATGTAAAAAAGAGCTGTCTTTACAGTATAAGGTTATTTCTCACAGTTAAGAGCCTGCATCTGCAGTTCCCATCTTTTTAGCAAATCAGTTTGGTACTTAACTTTACCCACATACTTAAGACCTACTGAATAGTTCATACCTAAATATTTTGTCAGATGGTATGCTGGAGAAGGCTGATCTGTCTGGAGGGCAACCAGAACTGTTCAATACATCCCCCCTCCGAGAGAGAAATCTCTATTCTCTTCCCATTAAAATGAATGTCTAAACGTAACAACATGCCTTTCTCCTATGTGGCACATCCATCAAGCTGACAAATGATAAAAATACAAACAGATGAATCCTGCTGCCAAACTCGACAATAGGAGAGACCTGCAGTATTCGATTAGCTGGTCCTTTTCCCCAGCCCAAGCAAAACTGTGCTTTGCAAGATCCTTGCCACCGTTTTTCCCAGTTTGGTTTTCTTAAGTCCAGGCTAACTTTAGCCTTTCTAAGATGATGTTTGCTAATCTGAAATCAATAGAACATCCTACTGAAGACTGATGGCGTTTCTACACAAGATTCACCCTTTGGGCTTTTTTAAAGCATTAGAAAAATGAGCTGTCCACAAAGAAAATATGGAGAAATAGAGAAATGTTTGAACACAAGTCAGGACAAAGCTATTGGGACCTTTGAGTGTGAACAACTTTGGTGCCGAGTTAGACAGAGGTGTAAGTATGGGACTCCTGGTGTAAGAGCCAGAGGTGACAGCTCACAGAGAAGAGTTCCCTTTGAAGTTGATGGGACTCTTGTTGCTACTCCCTGAGTGTGAAGCAGTCAGAATTTCAGTTCCAGTAATATAAAAATTCAGCTCTGTCTCTCATGTTGAACTAAACTTTACTTTACTGTCCAAACAGCCTTCTTGTGTCAGATGAGTGAGTAAAGTAATACACCAGCAGACTAAGAGCAACAGACTCATTGTCAAATGTAACAACAAAGGCTCAGCGTGCTCCCCTATGACATTAAAGACATTTCCCCCCCCCCCCCAGAAGAGCTCTCAATATCTAAACCAATTGATCAGTCATAGTGCAAGTTGTCCTTTCACAGTAGAGTTGTGTAATCAGATCCTAGGTCAGAGTAAAGCCCTTTATGCTACTTAACATATATGTGACACAGAAGCAGAGCATGGCTTTCTGCAACCAGTTTTGAGATACTGCTGGTGGCAGAAGATGAGTGTGAGGACCATGGGGCATTCTGCTTATCTGCCACCACAAGGGTCTTTTGAGGGCCACTTCCACCAGGCTACTTCAGAATTGTCGTTTCGATTCAGGACTACCTGAAAAGGACTACCTCTTCTCCCAAGAATTAATCGATTCATTTGTCCTTTCTTTTAATTGCCCAGGAAGCAAAAATGACACCAAGTTTTACAAGGTGACACAAAAATACAAGTGAAGGTAATGCCTCTGCTGTAAACAGCTTATGATTAATTTGACACCAGAGAAACAGGCAGGGAAAAGATGTCCACCTGGCACTAAGAGACACACATCAGATGATGCAGGTGATAATATTGTTTGTACCATCCCTGTCACTTTTATGGCAATAAGCAGTGATGTCCAAATCGGGATTACGATTTCATTGTGCGATCAAGCAAAAAGGTAGGGATATAGAAAAATTCCTCTGTAATATAGAAATCTTTGCAGTAATAACAAAAAAACATAGAAAAAGAGAGTCCATGCACACTTCTGGTAATATAAATGTTCATTTTTACAGAAACTATTTTGCAAACGTAGAGAGAATAATTGTTTTCATTTTTTACCAGCAGCTCTTAAAGTCAGTGTTAGTTTTGTGGGGTTTTTTTATAAGTAATATGTTGCTAACCACAGAAACACATTTATTCAGCACTTGCTGTGCTTGCAGTACTTTTACAGTACTTCTTCAGAATTCCAGAACAGACACAGATGCCACATCTATACCAGTAAATTACCCTGGCCAGGCTCCTTTCTCTGCCCCCAAGGTCTAGCAATACAGCACAGCTCCGCTGCACACTACTGGACTCTGCCTCTACCATACAGGATGGCCTCATCCATATCATCTATAGGGAATATTCCTTGGCCCATGATATCTTCCAGAGTGTGCCTGGACATTGTCCCTGCCCGTGGCAGGGGGGGTTGGAACTAGATGATCTTTGAGGTCCCTTCGACCCAAACCATTCTGTGATTCTATGATTCTATGATTGTGACAGTGCTAAAGCAATTAAGTAGCATAGATAACCACACACTGGAGCTTGCATTCAAAATTTGTTCTTGTTTAGTTACGACTCTAGACATAACTCGATAAACCTCCCAAGCTCACCCTGAGAGCTGATTTTGGCAAATGACCATTCTCCATGCACGGCTCCATTCTTAATTTAGAAGATAAAGACTTTAGTAGTATGAACATGGCCAGACTGGTCTAAGAGTGGACAACAAAGGCCATAGCACTGGCACCTTTCAAAAATGTAGGCTGGCAGCAGAGGACAAGCGTCTTGGAGTGAGCTGCATTCCTGAAACTCTATGCCGTGGGGCTGGCATTGGAGCAGAAAAGCACACACTTGATTGTCTTCTGTCTCCTCTCCGTGTGCTAGGTGTTCACATGGGAGAATTTTCCAACTGTAAAGTAAATGATGCCTTGTTAAAGGAAGTTTTAGAAGTGCAACAAGTGTAGGTAGCTAATCTTGCAACCCAAGAACTATCTTCTTGGTATCTTCAAACTTTTCCTTCTGCAGTCCGTTCTCTTCTCTACAAGTTTCACACAGTTTTGTTGCAAACGCAAAGTCTAAATTACTAAAATATTCAACCAAAGTGAAAGTGAGTAAGACGACCTCTCCTCTGGTATCCTCGATAGTTAATGCTATGGCAGTCCTCTACATATTTTCCTCTTCTATGGCATGTCCGAAATCTAACGTCTAGCGCTGACTCAACAGATTTAATGCAAACCATCCTGTGCAGCTGTCGCTGAGGCTATGTGAGCCTCCGGAGTGATGCTTTCTGTGAATATGGCTGGCATTAACTTAGGAGGTGCCTGCTATGGTTTTGTGTGCTGCGATATCATAGTGAACTAGGAAAACAAAGGCAGCCCAAACAACTATCTCAATTTTAATGGGCACTGAGTTACAGTGAGATTTTGCATGATCTAGAAAGACAAGCATATGGTTGGTGAACCAGGAGAAACTGCATTAGCCATGAAACAACTCAGGTGCAAGGTAGGAGCCCGATTTTCGTCTCTCAGTGATTGTTTTCTGTCCATGATTTCAGTGGTAAAAGGTTCAGATCCCAGTTACCTCACTAAGGCAGTGCTTTGAAAAGGCAAAGTTAATTCTTGCTCATGATAATTAAGCTTTCTGATGATAATTAAGCTTTATGCATATATTTTTATATGGAAATTAATATTTTCATAAAAAAGGAAAGTGAAGATTGGTCAACACCTTATTGGTACCTAGTTGTTATTCTTTTTATACAAGTCACAAAAATATTGCATTGCTGTGTTTACTTTAAAAACAACAGCCCATCTTTTCTTTTTTCTTGCATGTGCTGATGCCAGTTGCATGGTTAAGTCACTCTCTAATAAATTTTGGATCAGCAGCCACTGTTACTCTGTACTAAACTTTCTCCTCACTAACACAGATTTATGTTTCCAGGGTAAATAAGCAGAATGTCTGAAAATGGAGGTGTGCCCTCCAAAAAGATATATAGTACTTTTACCATGTCCCTTAATTCAGAGATCAATACATTATTAACCAGTTTCTTGCTAAAGATTTGTGGTATTCATTTATTTTTTATCAAATGTGTCACCCTCAGGGCTAGACAACTTTAATGTATCCTCCAGGTACTAATTGTGCTCTACTTATAAAAAGAAAAACAGTTCCAATAAACTGGGTTTTTTGCATCAGAATCTCAAAGAAAAGCTAACCTTTTTTTATTCTTATTATTTCCTCTGACACAATGGAAGTTTTGTTATAATCTTTAAATATTGGCTTGGTGGAGCTTATCCAGACTATAAGGATGTGATTCTTCACTGACTGATTCTTCACTGACATTGTGCCTAATCCACTGATGTGCCAGATCACATTGGGAGTGGCACATGATAAGGGAGAATCATCTTTCTGATGTCCTTCTCTCAAAAAAGGCATAGGAGGTCCCTGAGCTTAAAGCACTGAGAATTCAGAAAATATGCTCAAGAAGTCCCATTGGGTGTTTTCCCTGCTGTAACCCTGTGCTGGAGGCACTGCACGGGGTAAGAATGGGCATCGGTCAGATCCCAGAGGGGTTTGCCTTCCCCTTGGCAGGGCTAAGCAAGAAGGGAACACCCGCATCCCTCCCAGTGGGGCTGTTTAACTTAATGTATTTGTTATACCAAAAGGAGAAAGTAAAAAATATCGCTGCTTGGGAGTGGGATGCTCACACAGGAGCAAGCTGGGAAGACCAGGAAGGGCAGGTTGCATTGCTGTTCTCTGCTTCCCTGAGATCCCTGGGAGCCAGAAAAGTTGGAGTATGATTTACAGCTATCCTGAAGAAGAGTGTCGGGTCAAGGGAGCTGATATTTTCGAAGATCCTGTGAGCCTGACTGTCTGCCTACTGTTTATCACTGCTGTCAAAAGGATGTAGCTTTTGGAGAAAGGTGAAACTTGCTACTGTGACACCGACACATTGAGAGAACAGATGAGACAGCTGCACTGTGAGATTAAAAGAAAAGCAGATCCTTTCATCTCTGATGTTCTGCTCTAGTTCGAAACTACAGAGAGAGTTGGTGTATTTTTATTTTTCTATTCTTTCTTTGAGGTGTATCCTTTTTTTTTTTTCCTGTTTCACTTTCATTGCAAATGCAATGCAAATAGGTTTGCAAACCTGACGGAATTGTTTTATAATCAACACAAAACCCAGGTGCTTGTGCTGGTAGAAACTGATGCATCAAGATGCCCTTTTGGCTATATGTGCCAAACCTCAAAGATTATCTGCCTGATAGTTAAGGCCAAGACAAGGTTTGAATGCACATCCTCCAAAAACAGAGCTTAGAACTTTTTGCTCAACTTCCAGTGTAACTCAAAATTTTTTTATTTAGCTGACAATCACGGCCATGTAACTCAGCAAACTTGGCTGCATTCTAGCAGTTGCATGGAATAAAACACCCAACAATGCAGCAATGCATTATTTTCTTTTCTTATCGAACCAAAGTAAATTCAGCAGCATCTTCTTTTTTTTTTCTTTTTTCTTTTTTCTTTTTTTTTTCTTTTTTTTTTATTGTCATACAGCAAGCTGCTGACACACCTAGTGCAATTAAATTATTGCTAAAATTCAGGAACTCAAAGAAAAGTCTCTCGCCATCCAGCATGTCTACATGAAGCTTTCTTTCCAAGCCATGGGGCTATTCTTTGCATCATCTTCTCCCATAGGACCAGTGGAGAAGATAAATCCATGCATAAATGGCTCACAAGAAAAGAAAAATCTTTAAAATCTGTGCACACATATCTTCGGAACCTTCATTTATAAAAGTGACCTGAGACAAGAATTAGTCACGGTGACTCAGCTAATAGGTGTCCATAAATTCAAATTCCATAGTTCTTCTTGAATTCAGATTTTTTCTGCCATTTGGGTATTCATAAACCCTAGCAAAACAGGAGTCTGTCACAGTCATCCTTGTTAAATCTGCAGCATATTGGGTATTCATAAACCCTATAGCAAAACAGGAGTCTGTCACAGTCATCCTTGTTAAATCTGCAGCATATTGGGCTGTAGTCAAGGCCCTCTGAAAAATGCTTGTCCCTCTGAATGGACAAACAGTCCAGTGTGCATTAGTGCAAGGGACAACCAGGATTGGGGAATGTTCTTGCTTGGGACGCCAGCAACAGTGGAAGGACAGCGCTACCCAGGCTGCCAGACTGTAAGTAGGGTGGTTGCAGAGTGTGACCAGAGATGCCAGCTGCTGAAACCCAGGCTGCGAGGACAAGGCAACCTCCATTAGCATCTCGGAGACCTGCATCTGACCTGCATTCAGCTGCCGCATCTGCATACTAACTGTGTGCAAGAGCAGATCTCCAAATCCAGTGCTGAATTGCTCTTACAAGGGGACTCACCTCTCTAGATTATCATCTTGCAATTCATCTGCAGGCCCTTCACTCTTAGGCAGGCATCTTTCCCTGACCAGAGTACAGTGGGCATGGGCATGTTCAGCATCTGTAAATTCTCTGGTGGTTTTCTTCCATGCAATAACACTTCACCCATGCTTTTCTCTGCCGCTGTCAGTATAGACAATTTCCCCATAAATATGATTAAAGTTCCTTAAACTGTCTTCTTCAAACACCCTTCCAGCAAACCTTGCACTAGAATGAAGGCCAGTGGTTGAAAAGAAACTAATTTTTGTGGCCACCTCCAGTCAGGCTGTCTCCCCTTATCCCAGTCTCTAGCTGCACAGTATGGGGGTAAAGACCACTCAAGAGACCTCTGTGTCTATGCTTCTGCAACAAGGTGGCTGTACCCATGCCCTACACGTGTTTTGTCCACCGTCTTGGCTATGAACCTCGTGGTAGGTGGGCACAAAGCTCACTTGGTGACCAGGAAGAGCCAGAAGCTGGTGGCCAAAGTTGTAGCTCATCCTTCTGACTAGGACATGTTTGTCTGTTTTGCTGCCTACTGGTCTGTAACAGCAAGCATTTGCTAACTTGCAGGCTTGCGCTGCACATCTTGTTTTCCAATGCATTTGCAAAGACACCTGGCGTGGAGCTGAACGCAGCCATCAATAGGTAAACAGACTTGCAAGCGAAAACAGAGGGCAGGCAGAACCCATTGTATTTACAGAATGAAGTACACCGCTCAATGAATTCCCACTAGACCATGGTGTGGAAGGGTGATTATTAACACGGCTGGGGAATGATGTGCTTCAGACTCCAGTGGGACTCAGCAAAGGGCTGGCAATAAGTTTGGTAGCTGTGGTGGGTTGGCCCTGGCTGAGGGCCAGGTGCCCACCAGAGCCGCTCTATCACTGCCCTCTTTCATTAGACAGGGGAGAAAAGGTACAATGAAAGAAAACTTACGGGTCGAGATAAGGACAGGGAGAGATCATTCTCTAATTATCATCACGAGCAAAACAGACCGAACTTAGAGAGGGAATTCATCTTATTTATTACTAAGTAAAACAGAGTAGAGGAATGAGAAATAAAACCAAATCTTAAAAACACCTCCCCCCACCTCTCCCATCTTCCCGGGCTCAACTTCACTCCCGGCTTCAACCTCCGCCCCCCCTCAGCGGCACAGGGGGACGGGGAGTGGGGGTTACGGTCAGTTCATCACACGGTGTTTCTGCCGCTTCTTCATCCTCAGGGGGAGGACTCCTCTCATCGTTCCCCTGCTCCAGCCTGGGGTCCCTCTCACGGGAGACAGTCCTTCATGAACTGCTCCAACGTGAGTCTCCTCCACGGGGTGCAGACCTTCAGGAGCAAACTGCTCCAGCGTGGGTCCCCCACGGGGTCACAAGTCCTGCCAGCAAACCTGCTCTGGCATGGGCTCCTCTCTCCACGGGGCCACAGGTCCTGCCAGGAGCTTGCTCCAGCGCGGGCTTCCCACGGGGCCACAGCCTCCTTCAGGTGTCTCCACCTGCTCCGGCGTGGGGTCCTCCATGGGCTGCAGGTGGAATCTCTACACCCCCTCATCCTTCCTCCATGGGCTGCCGGGGGACAGCCTGCTTCACCATGGTCTTCACCACGGGCTGCAGGGGGATCTCTGCTCCGGTGCCTGGAGCACCTCCTGGCCCTCCTTCTGCACTGACCTTGGTGTCTGCAGATGTTCTTACATCTTCTCACTTCTCTCTCTGGCTGCAAAAGCTCTCCCTGACTGTTTTTTTCTCTTTCTTAAATATGTTATCACAGAGGCGCTGATTGCCTTGGCCTTGGCCAGCGGCGGGTCCATCTTGGAGCCGGCTGGCATTGGCTCTGTCAGACACAGGGGAAGCTTCTAGCAGCTTCTCACAGAAGCCACCCCTGTAGCCCCCCCGCTACCAAAACCTTGCCATGCAAAACCAACACAGTAGCTTACTTGCTGCCAGCTTGCTTGAACCTGAGTAATGATGTCTGGTTATGTAGAGTTTACGGGGTTTTTACTGATCTTCAGTATGAATGCTCATCCAATCCAATCCCAGCTTCCAAAAATTAATATCTACCACACACAAAAAAAGGCGGGGGGGGGGGGGGGGGACAAGGAGGGAAGATACTACTTTCAAAGCAAAGGCCTGAGAATTTGAAGGAATCTGCCGTTTCCCTTTTCTTCAGAAAAGTGTGACAGGTCCTGAAGGGCATGGAGAACTGATTTGAAAATGTCATCCTTGTGCCCACTAACTCCTCAAAAGCCATCAGGCAAAAAGAATGAAGCATTTGTCTCCACAAATAATAAACCTTTTGGATACTGGGGACATTAGCATCAATGGGAGCTTTAACATATAATTCTTCACATACAGTCCATGAGGAAAACCACACCATGAGTACTGGCAACTAGAGTTTAAAATTTAGTGATTTTTTTAATAAGAAGCAGTAATTTCTTTTTGGAGGGAACTGAAAGGAAATAGTAGAACAGCCATTTCAAACCAACATCTTTATTTTTAAAGAGGCATTAAAATACAGCTAGGAGCAAAATTCTGTTTGCCTGAAGTTAGTAACAAATGCCTCTGCAGTGGATCTGGTCATGACAGACAGGGATTTGATACCATCTAAAATGCCCAGCATACTTCACAGGGAACACTGATTAGATGATTCTTACATTAATAAGGCCAGTCTGATTCAAAGCTTGACATATTAAGTAATAAACTCTCATGGAATAATGCTCAAATATTTTTTTTCCTGCTCTACTATACAAAACAACAAGGCAGAAACAATATTTCAGCTCACAGCAGGACATGCTGAGCAGTCTTTTTTGCTAGTTAGCACCGGACTTTTAAGCAAGAGGAAGTGATTTTTTATCTCAAGAAACCAACTGATCCCCTTTCTCTGTCAAAATGTATTATCTGCCTATCACTAAAGGGTTTCTCCCATCCACAGTGACTGGGGACTTTATCTATATATATATTCTTTTTTATATATATATGTATATTTTAAACTACAATGTCAGGTAGTGAAAGGAAATTTTGAGCCAAAACGTCAGCAATTTTTTTAAATTCAATGTGTATCACTGAGCAGTCTGCAAAGCACCCATATTTTGGAGCTCACAGTGTAAATACTGTGAGTATTCCCATATCTGCGTATCCAGATTGAACTTTAATGGCTCCTTTACGTATCCTCTTAAAAAGTCATGAAAGCACAGCTTCCAGTCATAGATGTTGGATTTCAGTTTAGGGAGCAGCTTAGCCAGGAACTGATGCTCCTCAGGAAATTGTTTTCTCCAACCAATAAAGGACATTATAATTTATTAGATTCCTATGAGGTAATGGCAAGGGAGCATTTTGTAATGATTCAGCAATGAAAGATTAACTCTGATTATATTGCTGCTTTAGTGACAATCCCTGGGTTGTCAAAACCACTTTTGATTCCTCTGACGTGAAGTGACACTAGCTACTCATTATGTAAGACTTACATTCAAACCCCAAGCCTGAAACTGAATGAGGACTTATAAATAATGTATCAATAAGGTAAATTATGCAAGAAATCATTCCAGAAAGTGTCTGAACTTCTCAACAAATTAGATAACAAGGAGGTCTTTTTTCTAGTAACTTAACTAAGCAAATTGAAATGGGATTTCTTAAGAGCTTCCTCAGCGTTTTCTTAGCAGTTACTTGGGGTTCCTGGTCAATTTCATTAAAACTGGGACTTGCAAAGTCTATCATAAACTCAGCAAATCCCCATTTCATTTTCTGTCATGCAATATAATTTAAGGCACTTCCTTGCTCCGTTGGCCGCTGGGCCAGCTGGCATTGCGGGGGCATTAGTCTCTTTTCCATTCTCCCCTCCGACATCGAGGGGATTGCACAGGAGACGTGAGAGCATCTCTAGAGCACCACAGTGCTGACAAGAACAAGATCAGAGGCTCGTGCATTAGCCTCTGCGCCTCTTGCTCTCTGAAGCGGTGGGCAGGCACCCAGGGTGACGGCGTGCGGATTGCAGGGTTGAGATGGACTCTTCAGTGACCTTCTTGTTTCTAGTGTCAAGTGTCATTACGCTACCATTACACAGGACCTCATCTCTAAAAGCCTTTTTAGAGAGATTTAAGCATCTTGTAGGTTTGTAACCCTACCTCCCTTTTGCATTTAAAAAGAACAATCATGCCTGCTGCCCTTTGTTGGAGGAGAAATTTGGTACCCGTCTCTGCAAACCATTCTGCACAGTTAGTTCATACACTTTTTCAAGTTAGACAGTTTAAAATGCTCAGTAAAGATTATTCTCAGGTGTCAATTAATGTATTTCATTTAAATATTTAAATTACTTCTGTAAAACAAATACAGCTACTGTTGTTACAATCCCAAAGAAAGGTTGGAGGTTTTGGTGTGTTTCTCCTTAGTTTACTGCCAAAAAGACTCTGGTTGACAGCTGACACTGAGAGACATCTGTCCAAAACTAGCAGTAGGTACCCAAATCCATCTGAAGCTTAGTGGAGCCCACTAAGCTCTTGTGAATCCCAGATATTTGAGTGAGGGTGCTGTGTGATGCCACGATGGACCAGTGCCTCTGCTTCTGGTTGCTCTTCCTGTGGGAAGTAAATTTCCATGGCTTCCCAGCCACCCCGAGGTCACTCCGGATGCTAGGCAGGCTTTAAGAGAAAAGAACAAACTTATTTGACCAGAGTAAAGACTAATAAAATGATTATTATATTTAGGGATAAATGAGCAGATTCACCTAGTCACTTGTAAGCAGAGGTGTAGTTCCTCTGTGCCATCCCAGCATCTATTTTAGGATGAGAAAAATCACCCTCTGGAGATACATATTTCTCTGTGCTGACTCTACAGAGAGTCCAAGGTGATTAGCTCAGACTTCAACAACGAATTTTTAGATGAATAAGACTGGTGCGATGAACCCAATCAGAGAGGACGGGATGATTGTCTAACAGCTGACAATGATGATGAAAAAAAAAAAATTGCATTATGGCCCAATGTCTGATTTTAATAGCCTGCAGCTAGTGTGCAAGGTAGCCTTTTCCTAAATATTCAAGTGGTAAGGTGTTGTCACAGGTTTCACATTATAAATGTATGGCTGAACTGTGCTAGTAACATATAATCATATTTCTTTCATGACGTGCAGTGCTCTCAGCTGTACGCACTGACAGTATTAAAGCTACTAGTATAAAGGATAGTGACAGGGAATACGCTTGTGTTAAATGGCCTGTAGTAATTGTGTCGCTGAATTGAGCTAATAATCACCACACTGTGCCGCAATATCTTGGAATAACATCTTTCCAGCTTACCTAATACTATAGAAATGAGATTCTTAGGCTTACTGAAGGCAGATTTCTCCTCATCTATGAATTTTATTTGAGTGTGACTGATGTCCTGATTCACCATTTCCAACCCATCTTTGGAAGCCTGCTGCAGGATTGAGCGAGCAATGCAGCACAAACGAGCTCCATCACACGGCTTTCCAAAACGAGTGTCTGCAGCTATTACAGAGGTAGTGTCAAACATAATCTAGACTCTAAATCTTTTCTCAAACTTAGCTTCTGCAATATAATTCCAATGACCTTAATGCAGTCACACCTGATTAACAATGGCAGAAATTAGTACAGAAACAGATGTCATACATAGAGAATAAATTTTTTTCATCTGTGTCATAAATTTCATTTAATATAGCTGGAAATCAGCAGTGATTCACAAGATTGAGCCTGGCCTTAGTTTCTCAGTTCCCATTAGACCTCAGCAGAGGGGACTCGACAGCTTAGTCCAAAATTATTCTTTGTAAAATTACTCCATTGAGATTTTCTGGATTCTCTCTGCAGCAGACATCTAAACCTGTTGTGTTCATTGCAAGGTGCTTGCTCATTTGTAAAAATGCACTGTTTATTTTACTGAGAGCGGATTGCCCTTATAAAGAAATTTAAGGTCTCCTGGGAGTTTCTTTTTTGTGAGAAGATTTGAGACCAAGACATTAGGTTTGCTTCCAGTGTATGAACTCCACAGTTCTGAATATCAGTTTGTTTCACAATGGAAAAACTGACCAACTGATAAGTTTAACTAATTTTTTTTATTTTTTCTGTTTTAATAGAGCACCTTTTAATAACTGTTCTTTCTCCAGAAACTTTAAATGGAAATAGTAAGTTATTTCCTGATTTAAAAGCCTCATATAGCCTTGATCTCAGAATAGGAACATACAAGTGAAGACCCAGCCTTTAGCTCAGTTTCTTTTTGCACAGTCTCCAGCCTGGCAGGTGTTCAGTGTTCGTATTGCTGCCTCTGTCAGCTATGTTACCTGAGCTGATTAACCCATCCTTGTTCAGAGTTCTATACATTTTCACCACAGTATATAGATAGGACAATACTTAGTTTTCTGCTTAGCCTCCTTTTCTTATTATTTCCTATTTTCTCTGTTACAAGAAAAAAAAGTCTTTGCTGTTGGAGGCAAACAAAAAAAATGACTGCAGCTGTGTTTTCAAACTGTAAGTCTAGCACAATCAATTCCCATGGGAGCTAGTTGACCACTGTAATTATTAATTGATTAATCCAGGTGTCAGCAGCTAAAATAAAAACCTTACATAATTGCTTCTCCATTACTGTTGTTGTTGATGTCAGTAAAACCAAGTCTAAGAGTCTGCGAAAACTCATAATACATAGCTGCATTTTTAAAAAAACAACTTGTGAGACTATGAGAAATTAGCAGGTGAAAAGATATTTGCCAGAAAAACAGAGACAGTCTTAAAACTGGTTAACTGACAAATACACACACATTTCTTTATGCATTGCAAATAAAAAATGCCCTTCCAGGGTTTCAACTATTTCCTGTGTTTGATATCTGAGCAGGGCAAATGGAAGCATTTGTTCCAGCTGAACAGCAGGAAACAAACTGAATTTATCAGCAAAGGAGAAGCATGAGTTTAGCTCCACATTAAATTTGCTTTCCTTGACGTCAGGGAGCTACACGGTCTATTGCCAGACTATGCCCATTGGCCTCCAGGCCAGAGAGCAGGTCCTCATTTATTAATAGCAGAAAAATGTTGTTCCATTTCCAAGAACTGCTTTTTTTTTTTTTCCCCATATCAGGCATCTCCATGCTATTTCTCCTATCTTTCCACACTCACAGTTAACAAGGAGCACACCAGACACCAACTGCTTCCTCCCAGCACCACCAACTCGCTCTGAGGCTCTTCTTGTAGCCAGGAACAAGGCCTTCAGGCTGCTTTAACTCTTTTTTTCTTTTCTTTTTTTTTTTTTTTTTCCTGATGAAACAGCACAGAGGTAGCTTGTAACGGGCAAAGGAATCGTCTCTAAACCTCTACTCTCAATCAGATTGTGCTCCCCATTCAGCCTGTAATTTAAATCCTCTCACAAATGGTTTTGGTAATAGCACAGGATAACTCACCGGATTAAAGATGAATCAGTGTGGGAAGACCATTCCCACCGCCTGCCCGTGCTGTGACACTGATTTCAGACCACTGTAAATGCCTTAGCTCCACACATGGTGTGGCCACCTGGCCCAAAGCCTCTTCCACCCACAATGTGCGTGGAGCTGAAGCAGACGGTCAGGCAAGGGCACTGGTGTGACACGGGAGAGGGCACTGCACAACGGGGAAGGAATAGCATTGCTTGTTCACCTTGATTTGCACCGTTTAGCAAGGACCATACCACACTTGGCCTTGAGTTACCAATGGACACCAGCTGTGGGTCTGGAACCACGATGGACAGTTTCACTGGCTTACCTCTCTTGTCATTTCCTACGCCTTGCCAAAAAGGAGCTCTTTACTGAGTGAAACAGCTACATATGAGAATAATTACTTAATCACACCCTTGACTAGGAAAACAGCATTGTTTGATGACTTTAAGGAGCTGGTAGAAACATCAAGCTTTCCTTTCGCCTGAACGCTGCTTAGAGCAGAAATCACCGAGGCACAAATACTCTAAGGCACTGAAGCACTAGGGCCCAGCTGACACCAGCGGGAGTTAAGGAACCACAAAACCGGACTAAATACTCCCATTCAAGTCAGAGGGAGAAAAAGGAGAGAGAAAAAAAAACAAACCAAAAAAACAAATAGAAGAAGAAAGTGAGGTAATGTAGAGTCTCTACAATCACAAAACCAGCAATGGTCGTTGTCACCTGCAGAACAAACCTTACAGATGTGGACTATGCTTCTGCTGGTAAATAAATAAACCAGGAGGCAAAATGGCTGACCTCGACCACAAGTAAACTTCATAGATCTGTGCCCCTGAGGTGGCCTGAAGATACATTTATTATTATTTTCTATGTATATTCCAGCTCAAACTATGTGAGGGCTGTTGCATCCCATGAGGTTATTGTTTTGGTATCATGAAACTCAGGACAGTTGTTGCAAGTTGTGGCTCTGGTTTCAGGCCATGTATGGGACAGCCAAGGAGACAAAGCATCCGGGGATAGCTTTGGAAGACAGTGTAGAAAGGCAGGAACCAAACCCAATTTGATCTTGACCATATAGTCCCCATTTAGGATTTTTTCCCTGATGTGTGTTATCCCCCCAGCCATGCCTAGGCTTTGTCTGGTCAGTGGGAGCTTGACATGGGATAAAACTGTGCCAAGGCATATGCTAACAGTTATATATAATGCAAAATCAGTGGTATAAGTGTGGTTGCATCCACAGAGAAGCAGCAAAAAGATCTAAAGTAGAAGAAGAGTCACTGTGTAAAGAACCCACTACACACAGGAAAACAATTTAGTCAAGGGATGGAGCAAGATGCAGCTGAAGCAGTGAACTCCATCTGGGTGGGAAGATCAACATGTGGTTCTGCTAATCTCCTGAAGAAAAGGTACAAACAAAACAAGGAGGAGAAGACACGTGTGAAACACCAGAGAGAAGTATTGGGTGAGATTGAGACAATGGGTTAATGAAAGCCAAGAAAAACAAAAGGTTTTGGCCAAAGAAGTGAGTAAATAAAAATAAATATAAAAAAAAGAGAGAGAGACTAAGAACAGAAATCAGAATTTCTATCCCAAATAACCCATTTTCCCAATTTTGCTTTAAAATACCACTGTGTTTACTCTTCTCTTCCCTCCACCCTGCCCACCAATGCCATCAGTCACACTATCTTCCCTTCCACCCTTTGACTAGGAAATTGAAAAAAACATTGATGTGCAGACCTCTGTTTTTCTGTCATGAGTAGAAGAATGTACAGCACCTCTCATTCAGCAATATGTTTTCTCTACAGATCCTGTGTTCAAAGATTTAGTTAATGCATGATGCAGTTATTAAAGGGTAAATAAACTACACATGAGGAATGTTCCATAGTTAGAGATGCATCTGGTAAATTCTCCATCTGGTCCAGAAATGTTGTTCAGTACCTTTTTCTTTTTTTTTTTCTTTCTTTTTTTTTTCTTTCTTTTTTTTTTTTTTTTTTTTTGCTAGTAACTGAGAAAATTCAATTGTCAAGAAGCTGCATTTCCTCCATTTTAGATACCATACATGAATCCATTAAAAACTACAAGCTAAGGAGATACAGAGGAGGTGGACACCACAGTAAGGCATTTGTCAAATGATGCACCTGCTTCCTGGCAGACTGTCAAACCCAGAGGGTGCAAGAGTAAACAAATCTAAACAATAATTTCCTTCCCCCACATTAGATGTGTGCTAGAGCTGAAAAAGATCCTAAATATTGCATTAGCAGGAGTAAAGTCTATTTATTCTATTAGAAAAAGGTAGTCATGGAACAACTGAAGTCACAAAGGGTTTGGACAAGGGTTTTGTGACTGCGAGTGGTCACATCATCCCTGTCCAAAGCCTAACTCTAACCTGAGGGTGTGGAAAAGCAAGATCATGGTGAACACTTGCTTCCAGCCCTAGTTTTATAGCTAAAGAAGTCTTACCTCAGCCACTTTTCAGCACCCAGAGTTGAAGTTTACTGCCCCCAGGCTAAACTTACCATGTGAGAGCATCCAAATCTGTCATAGCTAGTGTAAATGATTTAAACAGAGGCACCTCTGTGAACCTGGCTCATCTGGACATTGATAGGACAGGAAGCAATTGCACACAGTGGTCAGACCATGGCAACATCTAGCAGAGATGAGGACCTGGTGTCCCAAAGCAGAAATCTCTTCAACCAACATAACTGTGGTGTGGTCGACACACTGGAGGGAAGGGATGCCGTCCAGAGGGACCTTGACAGGCTGGAGAGGTGGGCCCCTGTGAATCTCATGAAGTTCAACAAGGCCAAGTGCAAGGTCCTGCACGTGGGTTGGCGCAATCCCAAGCACAACTATAGGCTGGGCGAGGAATGGATTGAGAGCAGCCCTGAGGAGAAGGACTTGGGGGTGTTGGTTGATGAGAAGCTCAACATGAGCCGGCAGTGTGTGCTTGCAGCCCAGAAAGCCAACCGTGTCCTGGGCTGCATCAAAAGAGGTGTGACCAGCAGGTCAAGGGAGGTGATCCTGCCCCTCTACTCCACTCTCATCAGACCCCACCTGCAGTACTGCGTCCAGCTCTGGGGTCCCCAGTACAGGAGAGACATGGAGCTGTTGGAGCAAGTCCAGAGGAGGGCCATGAAGCTGATTGGAGGGCTGGAGCACCTCTGCTATGAGGACAGGCTGAGAGAGTTGGGATTGTTCAGCCTGGAGAACAGAAGGCTCTGGGGAGACCTTAGAGCAGCCTTCCAGTACCTGAAGGGGCCTACAGGGAAGATGGTGAGGGACTGTTTATCAGGGAGTGTAGTGACAGGACAAGGGGGAATGGGTTTAAGCTGGAGGAGGGTCTATTTAGATTAAATGTTAGAAAGAAATTCTTTACTGTTAGAGTGGTGAGGCACTGGAACAGGTTGTCTGGAGAGGTTTTGGAGGCCCCATCCCTGGAAGTGTTCAAGGTCAGGTTGGATGAGGCTTTGGGCAACGTGGTCTATTGGAGGGTGTCCCTGCCCACAGCAAGGGGGTTGGAACTAGATGATCTTTGAGGTCCCTTCCAACCCAAACCGTTCTATGATTCTATGATTTTATTAACTGGAGTTTCAGAGACTAGGGCAATGGGCCAAAGGATAAGGTGGTGCAAGTGAAAACATCAGACTCACTTGTTACTCTCAAAGCACTCTAGACCGAAAAGAGGGTCCCCAGTAACAGGATCTGTAAATCTATCTAGAACAATGGGGTTTGCTTTTAATGTTGACTCCAGCCATCCAGCATCACTGCTCTTATCTCTGCCCTAAAATTTAGTCAGGACCATGTCAGAGCCAAGACAGTAGAAACCTTGAAGTTGTGTCCCATCTTAGGCAGAGCAGCATCATCAAACCAGTTAGGGTACTGCAGGATGTGAAACCATTTTTAGAAATGTAACCCAAAAAAAGAAACAGCAAAATTTAGCATATCTATCGTGGTGAAATACTGACACTCATGTACCTGCCTTCAAAAGATAGCAATGAGGCTAATGGTAGCAGGAGAAAGGTATACAGTAATGAGACAGACCAAAGAGATCTGATTTGGTGAAAAATAGAATTCTTTTGGGTTAAAAATTTTGAAGGGAGTGACAGAGTTTGATTTGCACAGAGATTAAGACACTTATTGTGAGTAAGTAGAAGTGGAGTCATTACAGGAGATCTTCACAGGTGAGGTTTGGACCTTACCTTCATTTGCAGGAACCTTCCCATTTGCTCTGCTGATAACTCTTCAGCCAAAAGCTCCCATACCACGAGACAGATCACAAGCATGGATCCCTTGCTCCTAACCTACAGTGAAGAAACTGAATAATACGTGAAAGCCATTGGAGTACACGTGCTATTGGCACTAGTAGAAGGTTTTTCACAGAACAGGTCCAGAGAAAGCCATTGTCTTCTGATGCTTGAGAAGGTATGGATCTGCAAATAAATAGTTTTCGCTAAACTGAAGGTCTGGTCTAAGGTCTAACATAGGAATGAAGGAATTGTCACACTGTTCTCTACAGGACTTTCAGTACATCCTGTGTTTGTTATAAACACAGCATTTTGGAAGGCTCTACATAGCAGAAAAGTGTATTTCTGCTGGAACCCCTCAAATCCAGCAGAAACTGGGCGGTTGGATAGATGGAACTGAAATAAAAAGTTACGTTTCATTCATGAAACCATAAATACAGCTGACACTTCAGGGCAGACTGTGAGAGTCGTGAAAATGTACTTGGCTATTGATGTGCAAAAGTGACTAAGTACTCACCATTCAGCTGTCACCTACACAAGAGTATAGCAACCTATAATCTCTCATGTATGGTACCTTTCAACAGCTCCAATAAACAGACAAACATTTTATAGGCAGGGACTGGAAATAAAGGGTGGGGGTATGACTGGTACCCATATATTTCAGTACCTAAGCAACCACATTAACCACAAGGCTGCAGCTAAGCAATGGGATATTTGTTCAAATAACCTTTGTTCCCAAATTTTATATTCTTTGCCTTTTTTGTGTGTACAAGAATCTTTGACTTCGTTGTGATAAAAGACTGACCAGAAATATGAGGAATCAATTTCATTCACAAAAAATAAAATCCTATTTATTGTTCTTCATCTAGGCCCTCTCCCTCAAAAAAAAAAAAAAACCAAAAAAAACCCCAAACAAAAAAACCCTCAAAAAAACCAAAAAAGCAAAAAAAAAAAAAAATAAAAATGCAGAAAGCCAGAGTCCTGCTGGAGACCAGGATATTCACCTGGGAAGTAGGAGATCCAGATACAGTCCCTACCTGGGAGATTTTAGAGGATGGATTTGAACTGGCCTGTAAGTGACCAGTGCTCAGCCACTGGAAAAGTACAGTTATCAATCACTAAGCAAATAAATATTTCTCCAGCTCAAAGTGGAGCAGCTCCAACCAGAGGAATTTCCTCCATAAGCAAATGTGTACCCTGGTTCAAGTCTCTGCTGCAAATCAGGTCCAATTCGTACCTTCATCACTTCCTAACCAGAGAGCTGTTTCCTCATCTGCTGCAGCATTGCTGCTCTCATCTCCCAAACCAGAGGGTCTCCCTGGACCTCAACATGCAATGCCATGTGAGTGGGCTCCATCCCCAGCTGCCCCATCTGCACCCTGGAGAGCCCAGAGAGCAGTCCGGAACAGCAGACACTTCATGGATAGGAATTAGGACTTGTGAATGTGTCCGGTCTGTTCTGCATCAGCTGCTCCTGACGACGATGCACATAGAGCAGATGGAAGCATGGGCAGCTCGGGGCCAAGCTGGAGCAAAGCAGCCAATTAAATCAATCTCTCTCCAGTCAGGCTTGCTTTCATTATATGTTGGTAACACTAGTAGCTGATCTATGATTCCACCCGTCTGTTGGCATAGGTATTAGCTGTATTTGTTTCATGAGATCACAGGGTTTTTTATAATTTGACCATTAAAAAAAAAAAAAAAAACATTTAAATAAACAAATAAATAGCTTGGCACAGGCTTTCCACTTCCCTGCACCCTCAGACTGTCTTTGACAACTGCACAAAGCAGATGTGAAGTGGCACCACTTGGGAGGCAGAGGATGGGGAGGATCATAGCCAGATCCTGAGCAATGGAGGCCGGCACATTTCCACTGAAATCAATGTGCAGCTCCAATGATGGAGACCATGCCAGCTTCTCTAAGTTGAGGGTCTGCTTGCAGCTCTAATAACCAAACTGCTCTGTACATTTCTCACCTGAGCATGTCCATCTCTAGAGCACTCGTCACTCTCAGTGCCTAGAAGCAAGGGACAGACTTGCACGGCATCATCTTCTCACAAAGATGTAGCTTCTGGTGACTCAGCAGAGAGAAGCAAGGTAGATTTGCTCTCAGCAGATGGAAGGAGGTACCTGACAGCTGCTTTCTGATCTCCTTCTTTGGCAGTTCTGGTCATCTTTATTGCTCCTTACACTCTGGAGATGTTTCTCTCTGAATGTGGTATTGCACAACCATCTCAGGTAACATTAAATCTCAGGTGACAGCTGACCCCACTCAGGCCACTGTGAATAATGAACACACTTCTGCTCACTTCTGCTGACTGCTAACAGCTTCAAGGGCAGAGACCCCATCGATCACTTCCCAGCATGCATAGACGGTCCGGCTACCAGGCTGGAGCTGCTTTGCAGCAGCAAAGGGTCCTCAGTGACAGGCACATCCCATTGCATAAAGTCCACAAAGGAGTACATCACACTGAATCTACCCAAGCATTAGCCACTACAAAGTGATACGGTTGGGTTTATCCTCTAGAGCTGATGGTGGTAGTTTTAGCACATAGAGGAAGTTTTAGCTCTCACCAGAGCCTGTAACAGCAGAGTGTCCACAGAGATTTGGTGTGAGCCTCGAGTCCCCTCTGAACATCCTGGCCCTCCAAAGCTTGGAATTTAAGGAGTCATTGAGACAATAAAAGAGCAATAGCTGAAAAACTACTGAAAATCTCCTAACAGCATACACCAAAAGGTAAATTCCCCAGCAGTTAACTGGTCTGTCCTAAAAAACATTTTGCTGCTGTAGCACTCTTTCTACGTGTTTGTAACTTGGAGCTACAGACCACAGTAGGCACGGCTGGCCAGGGCACTAGCGAGAGGCATGCTGCAAAGGGATGCAGGCAGAAATAACATTGGTCACATCCCAGCATAATAGTCTGGCATCTGGGCTGTCATGCAGTTGTGTTACCTACATGCTCAGCTGCCAGGCCAGGACCCTTCTGTGTTGGTAAATACTTCATGAAACCCAAGAGAAAAGACAGACTTTGCTTCATAGCTCCTGCTCCACCACCAGTGGTTACCCCAGAGGGTTTCAAACACAGCAGTGCCAGCACCAGGGAGTGGGGGGCTGCCCCCAGCCAACTCCAGAGTTTCAAAACAACCCCTCAAGTTCATCTTCTCCACCTGAAAATGGGCTGGTTCTTGATGGTTCAAGCAGGGAGTGGTTCTTTATGACTTCAGGAGCTTGCTGTATCACGAACAAAAATACCCTGTACAAGGAGAAGATATCTGATACAGGAGAGCTCTGTAGTATCACTGATGAAAGGTTAATCAAATCCAATAGATGAATCTCAACCCTGGGGAATTTCAAACTGCAAACACAAGAATATTTTTCATAACTGAGGCAATTAGTTAACAGGGAATTGTGATGAGCTCTCTCCTAGTTACACTCCTGAAGTTGGGTTCAGTTCTGGAATCTCAGCTCACAGAAACCCCAGCAGATCTTGGATTTATAGTCATTTATACTGGTTAATCTTCCAACCTTAGACGTCCTACTGAAAGCTATGCTCTATTTCATCCATAACCTATTGGATTCGGCACAGGAATTCCTGAATGAATGTCTATGGCTTGTGTTGTCAGACTGGGTGAACATAATAAACTTTTCTAGCCTTAAAATATATGTGGGTGTGGTGGGTTGACCCTGGCTGGGGGCCAGGTGCCCACCAGAGCCGCTCTATCACTGCCCTCCTTCTCTAGACAGGGGAGAAAAGGTACAATGAAAAAAACTTATGGGATAAGGACAGGGAGAGATCATTCTCTAATTATCATCACGAGCAAAACAGACCGAACTTAGAGAGGGAATTCATCTTATTTATTACTAAGCAAAACAGAGTAGAGGAATGAGAAATAAAACCAAATCTTAAAAACACCTCCCCCCACCTCTCCCATCTTCCCGGGCTCAACTTCACTCCCAGCTTCAACCTCCGCCCCCCTCAGCGGCACAGGGGGACGGGGAGTGGGGGTTATGGTCAGTTCCTCACACGGTGTTTCTGCTGCTTCTTCATCCTCAGTGGGAGGACTCCTCTCATCGTTCCCCTGCTCCAGCCTGGGGTCCCTCTCACGGGAGACAGTCCTTCACGAACTGCTCCAGCGTGAGTCTCCTCCACGGGGTGCAGACCTTCAGGAGCAAACTGCTCCAGCGTGGGTCCCCCACGGGGTCACAAGTCCTGTCAGCAAACCTGCTCTGGCGTGGGCTCCTCTCTCCACGGGGCCACAGGTCCTGCCAGGAGCTTGCTCCAGCGCGGGCTTCCCACAGGGTCACAGCCTCCTTCAGGTGCCTCCACCTGCTCCGGTGTGGGGTCCTCCACGGGCTGCAAGTGGAATCTCTACACCCCCTCATCCTCCCTCCATGGGCTGCAGGGGGACAGCCTGCTTCACCATGGTCTTCTCCATGGGCTGCAGGGGGATCTCTGCTCCGGTGCCTGGAGCACCTCCTCCCCCTCCTTCTGCACTGACCTTGGTGTCTGCAGATGTTCTTACATCTTCTCACTTCTCTCTCTGGCTGCAAAAGTGCTCCCTAACTGGTTTTTTTTGCTTCTTTAATATGTTATCACAGAGGCGCTGATTGGCTTGGCCTTGGCCAGCAGCGGGTCCGTCTTGGAGCCGGCTGGCATTGGCTCTGTCAGACACAGGGGAAGCTTCTAGCAGCTTCTCACAGAAGCCACCCCTGTAGCCCCCCCCGCTACCAAAACCTTGCCACGCAAAACCAACACAGTGGGGCAGTTAGTCTAAGTCTGCATGGTTTTACTAAAGTCACTGGAATTACATTGATTTAAACCAGCTGAAGATATGTCCCATTTTTAATTTCTTCAACAGTTCAAACCAGGATGATAAAACTGGTATAAGCAGAGAGTGAGCCAGCCCATTTGCATCCTGTGGGGCTACTGAGGAGCAACCCTTTCTGGTCCAGATGGTAATTCAGCCCATTTTAGAAGCAGAGGGGGTTTTTTGTCCCCACTTTGATTCAGAATTTGTCAGTTATTGTGGAGAGGACAAGGCTGTGAGGCAGGTGCTTAGAGAACCGTATTAAATTATGCACAGCAGAAAATCTGCAAAATGTACTTCAAGAGCTGGAAACTTACCATATGTGGCTGAAAATTGCAGAGATAGAATCCTAATTTCCAGATTAACTATTTCATCAATTAAAGCTGCATTTGCAATCCTTTCTTATTTATCTGCCAATCTGCGACTACTGCTAATACAAAGCCATCACCATAATAGAAACCAAAGTGGATATTTGATGCCATGTGCATATGGCAACCTACATTTTATTTCAAGCATAGTAGTTCTGGTTAATAAGTTTTTTAATGTGTTTCCATTAGTTTGTGGAATTCTACAGTTCCTATTAAAGAATACCTTTGATATGTAATCAAATCAGAAAATGAAATGAGCCGTGCTGCACACTATGTGTTGATGAAGTTGAGAGGGCAAGGTTTATACTTCAGATACTGTGGTAGCTGTTTACACAAGAACAAAACATCTCCTGCTGATCCGCTCAATTCTCAACACATTTTGCAAGCATACTTCAGCCCCGAAATTCCTCATGAGTCCAACTACCTCCTAAGTGTGCCTCCCAGCTCTGTAAGATCCAGCCTTCATTGTTGCTGCACTAAGCTGTGGTATACTTCGCTTAAATCCAAGCTAAATTTTGCAGGGCCTCAACTGAGAAGCTGTTAGCTGAAGCAGTCCAGTGGCAAACTCCTTGAAAAGGAGAAGATGTATGATGGTGTCATTAACAAAAAAGCAGGTCTGCAAAGGCTGTGATAGAAGTGGGACTGAAAGCGGCGCCAATGGCACAAACCTGCAACCTTGAAAAAACCCCTGAGCCCTGCCTTACTGTCTGCATCTAAATCAAATTAATATTTCTGCATGCATTTAGAGTCATGTCACTGAAATTGTATGCAGAATTGCATCCATCCCCTCAGGACTGAGCACTTCTCACCCATGCTACAGCCCCTTGTCTGAGTGATGGAGCCATGCTTTGCTCTACTGCAGGTACATCTGCAGTATTTCTTCCCCAATCCAGCCCTTTGCTCAAGGAGGGGAGCAGTGAAAGCAGAACATGTAGTCAGGGCTAGGGAAGACTTCCAATATTCATTTGCAATCAGTTTATGGCCCACTTGTACCTTCACAGAGGTGTAAATCCCAGCTTGTGAAGTCTCCCAGATGCCCACCAAGCCAGACACCATCCAGCAAACAGCACAGCTCTGACAGTAAATCCTGTGAGGCTTCGCACATGCTGACAGTCCAGGCAAGGCTTGAAGCCAACCTTGGTGCCAGACCAGGGCTGCTCCCCATCGTGTCCCCACTGGCAGCAGCTCCCACCCTCCCAGGCAGAAGAGGTGACCAGCAGCTCCCAGGGGACAAGGTGCCACTGTCATTCTGCAGATCAAACCTGGGAGGGCGGGAGGAGCGAGGGAGAGCTACAGCCAGCTTCTGATCCTGGTAACTGAGCGTAGCATCACCCATGACACTGAGCCTCTCCTAACGTCACTTGGTGCCCAAGGCTGCCTGTTGCTTGTGAAGTGCTCTTTCTGGTACTTTATTAAGGCACAGAATGTTGGCCCTGTTTTAAGGATTTAATGCTTCATTCTAAAATCATCTATTCAATCTGCATTTGTATACCTCTCCCTTTAAATTTATTAACTTTTTTTTAACATTTGCTTTTTATTAACTTCTTTTGAACCTTTTGCATATCCTGAACTCCGTACGCAGAGCACCATGTCTTTGAAATTAAGCGTGCTTTTTCTACCATTTTAAAAGATACATGCTTTTTGGCTACAAGCTAGCAATATTGAAAGTCTGACTTTATGCCTTTTTTCTTCTTTTTTTTAAAAAAGTTAATAAAAAGCAAACTGCCTGGAATAGTTATTTTAGGGCTATATATCAAAGAAATTGTTTGCAGCTCCAACACAGTGAGGTTTGTTAAGGTTTGGCAGGGGTGGGGGAAGAGTGGAGTTGAGTTATTGTCAGAACATCTGTGAGAACTGAGTCCAAAAAGAACCAGACACTCTCATAAATCTAACGATTTTATGTGGTACATTTGGGAATTTTTATTGTCATTATTGTGGTGGGCAGAGTACAGAGTACATGTTCTTTTTAAATTCTAGAGCAGAATCAGATGAGCTACTTCCTTATAAGTAAATCACATACTACATTATTTGAATTACTCAAAAACCCACATGGTCCTGATGAGATTAAGCCCTTATTGTACAGACAAGTAGCAAGAGATAATACCCATTCTTAAGAATTTACGATGTGCATGAGCAAAATGTTAAAGGCTATCAACAGTGAAACTATTCCCATTTTTCATATAGAAAGATATGGCAGACAGAGCTGAGGGGGTCTGATTTTAATCCCCTCTCTCTGAAATTCATCCATATCTTTAAAAGCATCCAGTTCTATGTGACCTCATCAGAAGTCATCCAGTGTGCTTTTAGGAGGATTGGGGGATAATCCCCTGTCCTGGATGTTATGGAAATGCAGTTGCTGCACCCCTCAGTGCTCCAGCTGAGATGGGAGCCCTCATAAACACAGGCTGCAGATGGGACTTGTCCAGACTCACAAGGGTCCAGAAAGTATACAGAGATCATATATGGATAGCAGCTGCAGAAGCAGAGATACCAACCCTCTGTAATCACATGTCTGTATTCATCCAGCCTGGCCTATTTCCTCATTCTCTTTCTTGGTAACTTCCCACTTGCTTTAGAGAAATTCCAAGGGTAGTCTCAGCTCACCGAGGGCCTGATTTCTGAAGTTATTTCACTACTTATCGTGGGATCCTTAACTTTAGAAATCTACATTAGAAGTCTCTAAACCTCACCTCGTCATGAAAGCTCTCTTCATAGTTGGTAGAGACAAGTGAGCATCATTACTGGATGGTTCATATGATCTGTTTCTCACCTCACCTATTTTGCAATCAGACAAGTCTTTCTCTAAAAGCACCAATTTCTCTCCTGTCATCATTAACAGGGTCCAGGCATTTGGTCAGTCAGAGATATCTTTAATTATGCAAAAAAATCCCACCTGCAAAACTTGAAAAGAATCTGCCCCAAGGCTTTCAAGACCTCCAGCTGACATCTAAATGTACCAAAATACCATTTAAAATCCAGATCTTGACGCCCAAAGGCTCCCCTCTGTATGCATTTCAGAGATCAAGACATCATAACAAAATCAGCTCCCTTTCCAGCTTTTCTGCCAGTCGTGGGAGAGGGCTTCTGGGTCAGGTCAGCAAGCTGCCTGCCTTTAAGCTGACTGTAAAGCCACTGAGCCCCCAGACAGAGAGTCTCCCTGAGCCTGAGCTGAAAGCAGATCTGGAGAGCAGCAGCGTCTCTCATTCCTCTGCAGGATCTGCCACATCAAACCTGTGTGTGACCACGTTCATCGATCAGTAAAAAAGCTGCAGAAAGGCTCTTTCTTTATCATGTTGACTTCTTTGGTCATATTTCTCCCATGCATTTGGAGGCAAGTACAAGAAATATTGCATGGAGACTGTCCAGGGGCTGAATGGCTGAAGGTTTCCATGGGAGTGACACTCTCAGCCCAGGCAAAGCTCTGCAGAGCTTGCTGACAAGGAGATATGCAGCCAGCTGCTCTGTAGCTCTGAAGCAGGTAGGGGAAAAAAATTATCTTTGCATTTTTTATGCCTAATTTAATGGAGCAACCTTCTGCTCTGCTCCTCTGGAAGTCAATGATACATCCATGATATCACTGGATCAGCAATACCTGTTATGAAAGTGAACTTCTATGCTGTTTTTAAGAGCTGAATCAGCTGCTTTGCTATTTCATTCCAAATTTCAGGAGCAAATTATCCTGGAGCAATAATCTCAAGAGCACCAGTCCCCACATGCATTTCACAGAAACCAGAGGTTCAAAACAAGCCGGGAAGGAGAGTCGGAATCCCCAGACAAAACAATAAAAGTCCATCAACATTAGTAAAGGGTAGAATACTATTGCCAAGACTAATATCCCAGAGGGCCTAATTGCTAAGATTATAGAAGTGTAAGACTTAGTAACAGCAGTATGAAATTATACTCCCTTCTAGATGTAATTATCGGACTCACTTGCATGATTTGCCTAGTAGACACCCAATTACAGTCTGCAACAACAGAAGTGTCTCTCCTACTCCAAGGCCAGGTTTCCACAGCAAGAACAGGCAAAAGAGGTATCACATCCAGTCTCACTCCATCTTTTCAGTATGTATAGATATCTCAGAACCAGCTTGCAGACCAGCATGCCTGTCTGAGCGTGCCTGAGAAAGCTTTCTTCAAGTCTTGGAAGCTCCGGAGGGTACACTCCAGCAGTGCCTCCGGCCATCATTGCAGATTTATTGTCTACGCAATCAGCAGAACTGCCTGGCCTGCAAGTTAAATCCTAACCCCATTAAGTAGGTTACTATCTTCTTGGAGGATCGTGAGAATATTAAGACCTCAAGGAAACGGAAGAACCATCGCTAATTCGCGGGTGAGGAATAAAACCCTTCACTTCCAAAAACGCCACGTGCTTCAAACTCCCTTCTGCTCTCAGCAGTACTATGTAAGTACTCATAACAAGGGGAAAGGCAGCATGCATATGAAGGGATTGATTATCTCCTTTCCCTCCTGCTCAACAAATCTTACACTCATGCACCCAAAGGGATTAAAAAGCAGGAAACCCAGATACTATCAAAGCTGTAAGCTCGATGAAGAAATATCCAGCTATCCCATACAAATGCCGCATGAGTTCAGACTTTCAACCTCAAGAAATGTCAGGTAACTTACAGGAATTGTTGTGGGCGTTACTGAAATATTCATTCTCAGAGCAGGATAATTATGAAGAAAGCAAGAAAAAGAGTAATTCAGACATTCCGCCTAAGGGAAAACAAAGACATCTTTGTATGATCCCTCTCTCACATGCGAAGGCAGTAAATGCACTGGTTTGATAAGCACAGGTGGGTTTCACATGCCTGGTGGATATCACAAGCAAATTAAATTATGCAACTTGAGCCATGTCTATAGTAAAGGTTGCAAAATAAATTAGAAATCCTCAAAACACAAAACGACGTTTAGCCATACAGAGCTTGACTGTGTTTATTTTAACCTGCTGAGAACGAGGGTAAATTAGCCCCGCTGAGCTCCAGGATGCCACGGCTGGGTTGCTACCCCTCCCTGAGATGGTTCATCAAAAGCTGTGCTAGGGAGTTCTTCACTGCGAGCACATGTAACTATATACTGCCTGATCTCAGGTACAACAAGTAAAATCATAGCTGCTGCCACCTGTCCCAGCTCCCAGAGGATTAATGGCTTTCTCCGCTACAGGAGCTTTATTCCTCAGCATCTTATCTGGCCTGATCAAGCAGTAGTGCCCTTTCCTCACATTGAAAGAAGTCAGCATGGTTGTAGTGTTCGCCTCATCTCAGAGATGGGCAATGGTTTCTACTTGGTAGAGCCATGTCCCATCAATATTCAGAAAATAACCCCCTCCAGGAAAAACTCGAGTCTTGTTCTCAGCTTCCCACCAACTTGCTTGCAGTGGTCACCCAGCTTTCCTTTGGATATATATACATTTTGACAGAGGGAAGTGTCAGTCCATGAGCATCCTTTCTTGGAACGGTCAAAGGGTCTGGGAAGAAGAGACAGAAAACTAATGATGCTTTCTGAGAATTTCAGAGATCATTATATAACCCTAATGTGTCATAGATATCATTTATCATGTGAATGTAATAAAGTAGTAGTAAATATGTTTTAATATACTCTAATGCAAGTGAAATACATAATATCTGTGATGATGCAAATACAACAGAATTCTGGTTTCTTCCTCACTGCCATGTTTCAGACTATCATAATAGCAGAGGCAAGCAGAGAAATCATCTTGGTACAAAGCCTATAGGGCCACAATTCATACCTGCTTATCCAGGGCTAATCTGGTCTTCAGAGCAAGCCCTGGGAACCTTGCAGCCATAAGAGCAAGGTCACCATGGTCCTGGTCACTCACCAGCACAGGAGAGGATCCTCTGGGACCTCACCAGGAAAGAACACTCATGTTCTCCTTACCACCTCCTTCCCCTGCACAGAGAAGTGAGTTTCATCTTAATGGGATGAAACCTGGAGCAAGAGGTCAGGAGAGAGTGAGTGAAGTCCAGTGACAGCAGGGAGGCAGCAGTGCTGCAGTGAATTATGTGGTCTCCTTTGAATAACAGTATCCGATTCCTAAACACCTGAATGCCAAATAATCCTGCTGCAGGTCTGGATGTACCCCTGGGCTGCTCAGGGTGAAGAGCTTGTTTAAACTGGAACTAAAAGATAATGTGTTCTCAGAGCTATGACCCTGAGGTAGGAGAGCCGATGATGTGGAAGCAAAGAAAGGCTGATTTGGTGAAGCCTTGAAGGAGGCTGAATATCCCAGGTCAGTAACCATGACTGCAGCCAGACGAGGGATGAACAATTAATGCCCTCTGATGCAATAAACTGTGTCAGGAAGCGTGCTTCTGCACTAATTCACTGCAGTGTTTTCTGCACCCAAAATCTACTTTTGTGTGCCCTGGATGAGAAAAAGTCACAGCAGGAGGTTCCCTGAATGCACTAGGACTGGTTGGCCACTGTAAACGTGTAGATATACAACTAGTGAGATACTCATCTTCCTACCACTCCAATATCAACTTTGCCATTACTCTCCAGTGCGTCTCAGTACCTAAGCCATAAAACAAGGATCAGATTTCTTTTTTTTTTCCATGCTTTGTTTGCCTGGGTGATTTGGATTAGAAGATTTTCAGAATGGTGGTTGCCTTACTCTGAGTGTTCACACAACATCTAGCAATGTAGGGCTGTTGTTTCAGCAGGCAGCTCTCAGCTGACAGTAATACAAAAAAATCACAATAAACCAGAAGGAAGAAATAAGATCAATTTTAGGATGTGCAATCATAACTCTAATATAGAAAAATTGGTTGAAAGCAAACTCTGTTTCTTTACTGAACTGAAAAATAGAATTAATGGCAGGCTTGGAAAAAATTAAGAAATATCTTTAAAGAAGCAGTTTCATCATCCAATCTTTTTTTTTTTAAGTGTTAGTAGTTGAAAACTCTGCAATGTTTTAAAAACAGAGTTATGTACACCCAGAACAGTGGCTGTCCTGTAAGAAAATCATATGTGAGTATTTGTAATGATGATGGGTTTTAAAAAGAAAATTATGAATTAACTCTACTAAAATACATTTAAGAAATTTTCCTCTTTCTTATAAACAACTATCAGGAACAATACGAACTTAAACAGAGAAAATCTGAACTTTTGCCAATTCATTTTGAAGGTGGAGTCACAATATGATTTTCACTGTAAGAAATGAAATACATTAATTCCAAATAGCTAATTTTTCCAAAGTCAATGAAATACTTCAGAAATATCAGCACAAAGAAAACAAAAACAAAAAAGGTAATAAAAATGAATCGACTGACTCAAAAAAATTATTAGCAGCAACATTTATTGTCCAAAGGGGTAAAACATAGCTCCCTTGATTGAATATTTTGGCCAGCATTGGAGATAGAGTCGTAGTCATTAGTCCGGGCAGCGATAACAACAATATTAACAGATAACTCATATTTATGTCAATTCACCCTGTGCCTTGAGAAGAGTCTAATACGATTCTCCTCTCTGCAATCCAGCGTTGACATCAGCACTTCAACGGACAGTTTCCAAGGGACACATAAACCACCTCACTTCAAGAAAAAAAGTCTCTCCAGCAATTTTGCTTGCACAAAGTAAATGTAAGAACCTTTCCCACTGTCCATTAGCAGATGTTTTCTGGAGGAACGGTGGGAGCTGAACGTTTGCTGGGCTCGCAGGATGGCCCTGGAGGTCACCATCTGGGCTGCTGAAAAGCAATAACAAACCAGAGGCCAAACTCCACTTTCACATGGCAGTATGTATTGGAGCAGATTCGAGGGAGATGTAGGATCAAAGGATTCAGCCTGAAATAAATAAAAATTACACAAGCCTTTTCTCCTCTGTAAAATGGCAATTCAAAGCTTGTCTGAATGAAAACTGCTTTTGATCTCTGTTATTTAACTGGATTTGAACTGGTAGGTTTTAGGCAGAGTTTGCATTTAAGATCTGTAGTGCTGCAGGGAATGTTTCTAGGCTAATGGGGGCACATACAATGCTTAGTATAGAAAATATCTATATATAGCAATTATAGGAAATACTACAGGTCCATTACTTCCTGATGGAGATGTTAATATGAGCCATTAAGCAACACATTGATTTAATGTTAGCAGAGAGTTTGCATTTTCAGTATTGCTGTAGGATTTTGGAACAAAGAATTGCTAAGAGATGTAACAGCGCAGAAATATTATTAAAAGGTGCTTTGAACACAGACTTCTGCCAGAAATGGTGTTTAACATGAGACATAAGGCATATATTTCTTCACATTGATTTTACCTGTCTGCTGGTTCTATGTTAATTCCAGGATATTATGTATATAAACTATACTTTTTAAATTAACTCCCTTGTTTGTGATTGCTGTGCACAGATTCATGAAGGACATTGCAAATATATATTAACCGCTGCCTGTGTGGTTCTCTTAGTAGCCAATTTTTAAAGCACTGTGTTATTGAGCTATAAATTCTCTCATAACAGAAATCGTAGATTCTGAAAGGTTTCCTGTGGGATGCTTTTAGCTTTTGCTTGATGAAGTTAATAAATTAGTTAAGTAATAGTCAAATAAGTAAGTAGTAGTCAAAGGGAGAATGCATTTGAGTGGAAGCATTGCACTAATAGGCCCCTCATTGAACTCCACAGACCCGTTAGATGTTACAGGCTTCATTCATGCTTGCAGGTACCAGGGTAACCATCTCCCAGCCACAGCCTCTTCCCAGCTCCTGCTTCAAAATCTGACCAAAGACACACAAGGGTGGAAAGCAACTGTGTTGGTTTTGCGTGGCAAGGTTTTGGTAGCGGGGGGGCTACAGGGGTGGCTTCTGTGAGAAGCTGCTAGAAGCTTCCCCTGTGTCTGACAGAGCCAATGCCAGCCGGCTCCAAGACGGACCCGCCGCTGGCCAAGGCCAAGCCAATCAGCGCCTCTGTGATAACAGATTTAAGAAGCAAAAAAACAGTTAGAGAGCTCTTTTGCAGCCGGAGAGAGGAGTGAGAAGATGTAAGAAACTCTGCAGACACCAAGGTCAGTGCAGAAGGAGGGGCAGGAGGTGCTCCAGGTGCCGGAGCAGAGATTCCCCTGCAGCCCGTGGTGAAGACCATGGTGAAGCAGGCTGTCCCCCTGCAGCCCATGGAGGGAGGATGAGGGGGTGTAGCGATTCCACCTGCAGCCCATGGAGGACCCCACACTGGAGCAGGTGGAGACACCTGAAGGAGGCTGTGGCCCCGTGGGAAGCCCACGCTGGAGCAAGCTCCTGGCAGGACCTGTGGACCCGTGGAGAGAGGAGCCCACGCCAGAGCAGGTTTGCTGACAGGACTTGTGACCCCGTGGGGGACCCACGCCAGAGCAGGTTTGCTCCTGAAGGTCTGCACCCCATGGGAGAGACCACGCTGGAGCAGTTCATGAAGGACTGTAGCCTGTGGGAGAGACGTTGGAGAAGGTTGTGAAGGACTGTCTCCCATGAGAGGGACCCCACGCTGGAGCAGGGAAAAGATGAGAGGAGTCCTCCCCCTGAGGATGAAGAAGCGGCAGAAACAACGTGTGATGAACTGACCGTAAGCCCCACTCCCCGTCCCCCTGTGCCGCTGTGGGGGCGGAGGTTGAAGCCGGGAGTGAAGTTGAGCCCGGGAAGATGGGAGGGGTGGGGGGAGGTGTTTTAAGATTTGGTGTTATTTCTCATTCCTCTACTCTGTTTTGCTTAGTAATAAATAAGATGAATTCCCTCTCTAAGTTCGGTCTGTTTTGCTTGTGACGATAATTAGTGAGTGATCTCTCCCTGTCCTTATCTCGACCCACAAGCTTTTCGTTACACCTTTTCTCCCCTGTCTAGAGAAGGAGGGCAGTGATAGAGCGGCTCTGGTGGGCACCTGGCCCTCAGCCAGGGTCAACCCACCACAGCAACAAAATAAGTTCTTTGGAAGGAGAAGACATCTGGATTTCTCTGGGCAGCAAGATTGGTATTTACCTGACCGATATGCCACCATCCTGAATGGTCCTGCAAGCAATCAAGAAGGATGCGGCTGGGTGAGCACCACAGCTGGTGTCTGTCCATGTGTCCCAGCACCCTCAGTAGCCTCGGGAGGAGACTGGGTCCGATACTCTAAATCAGCCCTGAAAATGTTGCATCCCAAGCATTGCTTTTAGGTCATTTGCAGGATCTTTGTATTTAAAAAGCGCAAAAATTGGCTGTTGCCATAGATTTGGAAAATTCTCATGCTGTCACTCAGTTGGGACCCCCTTTTTTGGTCACATCCAACTGTGCACACAAAGGTGGGTCCACGGGCTCCTGTTGTGCATCGAGAGAGCCCAGCATAACACCCTCCCCACTGCCATGGCCTCGCTGAGCTCTGCGGGGAGCGTTCAGCCCCCGGAACAGGGTAAGCCCCAGCACAGCGCCACTGAGCTCTGGGTTTTGCGCTGCTGCCCACACTGCACAGCCCACCCCATGAGCCATGAGACACAAGAAGTGCCACCGCCACTGGAAGTCTCCGGCGTCTGGTAAGGACTGAGCCCTCACTGGTTTCTCTAAATCACTCGGGGTGAAAAGATGTTGTCTGAGAAAGTCAAACGCTTCAATTTTTTTCCGATATGAAACATTTCTATTTATTCAAAACTTCTTTCAGATATTTCCAAATCAATAAAATCCAAAGTCATGCTAAATGCAGATGAAACTTTTGCTACAAATGAAAGTTCTCATCAGATCTCGTATCATTTTAACTTTTTTCAATTTATTGATTTTTTTCATGTAAAAACTTCCATTCACTCCTTACATTTTTATTGGGTTTTGTTGCTAACAACCCCGAATATCACAATATCAATTCACAGATCCAATTCAGGTTTCCAAAGAAAAAAAATTATCATTTATACCAAATAATGACAAATCAAATCTATACTTTGTCAGAATATTTCTTTTAATCTTTTAAACCTTTAAGTCAATTCACTTTTTTGGTTTCAAAAGGATTAATTCCACTCAGGAATAAGTGTTTGGAAATGCAGCTGTGGTATTGCTTCTAAGACTGTTCACTGTATGACCTGGATGTTCACCTCATGATGTGCAATTAAAAATAGATGCCAGGAGCCAGATTATGAGCCCAGCCACTGTGGAGCAAAGCTGAAATCAAAATTAAGAACCTTCTGAGTGACTGGCGTTGCAATCTCCCACTCACTTTACTTTAGTATTTTTTCACCATGTGCACTGTTTCCATTTAGCAGTTGATTGCCATTTGCTGACAGCTTTGCTGGAACAGATCAGCAGAAACAGGTGGGATTTCTGAGGAAAGGTGTGAGACAAGTTAAATTAAGAGTAACGCCTGTATGAGCAATGAAAACCTTGCATCTTCCCTCACTGAACATATTTCTTAAGATATTAGTATATCTTGTCCAAAGAAGTGTGAGTTTCAAGAAAATTAGTTATTATAGGACTGAGATTTAAAAGAGTATCTATGTGTTAATATTATCGTTATTCAAACTGAAAATTCTGCTATAGGCTGACTTGCTAAATAAATCTAACTATGTTCAAATGAGCACAAATACTCAGGATATACTAATTTTCACTTCCACTTTCCAAGTCTATTACACCTGTGCCAAGTTATTTGACCTGAGTGGAATCTATCAAGAATTATGCATTCTGTCCTTATCCTCTGCATTAGAGAAGTACTAGAAGTGATGAGCAGAGACAGGGCGTGCGTGGTGCGATGCGGTAAAGAGAGTATGAAACTGTCTGAACTTCAGAGAGCCGCAACTCATTGAGAAATGACATAGCAAATGAGATGATATAAACCTTGTCTGACTTCAACACCTCCACAGCAGTTATCTGAGTTAAATTCCCTAATTCAGGCAGATGAAATTCCCCTCTGGATGCTTCAAAGGCGACTTCCCATGTTTATGAAAATGTAAGCACGTGCTTGTGTCTGAGTGAATGTTTTCTCTGCAAATTCTGCACATTCCTTCTCTCTAGCTAAGACCTCAACGAAACCTTAATATGTATAAATTAATCTCAGTTAGGTGTTATATGAGGTAACAACTGGACAATACAATCCATTTCTATGGCACCAAAAAAGATTGGTATATTTAGAAGAAAATGGTATCCTTGTTATCTTTGTCAGTTGAAAGGTCTAAGGAGCTGCTTCTACAACAAAAGTGTTTCAATGCATGTTTAAGGATCACGGGCAAGGTGTGGTGAAGGAAACTTTTGCTACCACAGCATTTAGTGCATAAAACCTTGAGCTCAACAGTAGATTACTATCTTCGTATCTTCAATTCAGCCCTGCTAAACAATATTTAGTTCACTTCTAAATCAGAAGCCAAAATCTAATTTATATGAAAATAAAGGCTGCTATCACTTTAGCTCATGCTGGAGCCTGCCATGGACCCACAATTGCACTGGATTGTTATTATTAGATATAATTGATAGATACGGGATCAAAATAGCCACTTTATTTGGGAGCTTTCCGTTCAGCAATGTCTCTACTTATGATCTTAATATCCCAAGGTAAGTCTTAGCAGCACGGATTTCATACTTCTGGTCTGAACTTGGCACACATTCATTCTATTGCAGAAATACAAGGACAGACATTTGGCTTCCTAGATCAGCTGATAATGACCTGGAAGTTCAGTGTATTGGGCAATGTATTTATTGGATTAGCAATTCTGCAAAGTAATCTTAAGAAATGCAGAAAAATGCTTCCATCTTCCTTGGCTTGATGCCTTGCTATTCACAAAAACAGAATTCATGACTGTTTCATTTAAAGGCTTTTACTTACTGTCTAAGTCTTAAATCAATCCTGTTACCTCTAAGCACTGCACATTTAATTCTAACATCTCTTCATGAATTTGCCTCAAATTCCTCAAAGTTAAAACTGCCTGTACAAGCAACCTCTTTCTGTCTCAGTGTCTGAAAATAATAGAAACACATTGTCTAGCATAGGTTTCTCTTGTGTGTGTACAGAAATCACTTTGGAGTTTGCCAGCCTGTCTTATACTGCACAATGTCCCAGCTCACCATGAATCCCAAGGCTTTTAGCATTACCATGCAGGAGTAGGACACTTTTAATCAGTAACAAATTGGAATTGCTGTAGTGTATGGCTTTGAACAGTAACAATACTAAGGGACACAGGTCAGGATTGAACTTCTAGAGAGCAAAAAGTGTAAATTATGGATAAGTGATAAGGAAAAGGAGGCAATTTATTAGGTATGTTTGGACAGAAGTTCTGGCTGTCTAGATCAACATGGGATCTGTCATGTCCTGAAGACACCCATCTCTCAGTTTTTTAAAAGGTGATATGCCTTGTCTAGACTAGATGCCTGCTTTTAGATAGCTAAACTTACCTGGGATGATCCCCACCCTTAATGAAGGGTAATATTTTATATAATAGAGTCATGGAAACAGGAGAGATTGATCATAGATTCATTCACATTTAGAAACGGACTGAACATACCACCTTAGGTGCAATAATAGTTGGCATGTGTGCGGATGAGGAAGAAGATGAATAAAATGTTATCATCTGGTATTTAGCAGTTTTCTTCAAGGACAGTGTTTAAAATTTGGATGAGGTAATGAATAGTCCTGGAGAAAAGAAAAGAAAAGAAAAGAAAAGAAAAGAAAAGAAAAGAAAAGAAAAGAAAAGAAAAGAAAAGAAAAGAAAAGAAAAGAAAAGAAAAGAAAAGAAAAGAAAAGAAAAGAAAAGAAAAGAAAAGAAAAGAAAAGAAAAGAAAAGAAAAGAAAAGAAAAGAAAAGAAAAGAAAAGAAAAGAGAAAAGAAGAAAAAAGAAAACAGGGTTTTCTTGACCAAGCCATCAGTCCACACACCAGTCAGTCCACAGGTTGGTGAGACTGGACGTGACTGGAATTCAACCATTGTGATGCAAAAATTTGGGATATAGAAGATCATGCTTCAGTACCTCAGCTCTAGGAGTTAAGATGAATATAAAACATAGATGATTATTACCAAACTTTGTTATTTCAGAATTCACTATGAACTGCTAAGGTCAGCCCTCAGGAAACCCAGACCCTGGAGACAGCAGAGAAAGTCTTGCGAAAGGAAGACCTTCCCTTGGTCAAGGAGGATCGGGTTAGAGAACATCTAGGCAAACTCGACATCCGCAGATCCATGGGCCCTGATGGGATGTACCCACAAGTGCTCAGGGAGCTGGCAGATGTTATTGCTAGGCCTCTCTCAATTATCTTTCAAAGGTCATGGAGAACAGGAGAGGTGCCTGAGGACTGGAGGAAAGCCAATGTCACTACGGTCTTCAAAAAGGGCGAGGAGGAGACCCTAGGAAACTATAGGCCAGTCAGCCTCACCACCATCCCTGGAAAGGATGAGCATGCTGAGCATGACATCATATGGTATGGAATATCCCTTGGGTCAGTTGGGGTCAGCTGTCCTGGCTGTGTCCCCTCCCGACTTCTTGTGCACCCCCAGCCTACTCATGGTGGAGTGGTGTGAGAAGCAGAAAGGCCTTGGCTCTGTGTAAGCACTGCTCAGCAGTAACTAAAACATCCCTGTGTTATCAACACTGGTTCCAGCAGAAGTCCAAAACTTAGCCCCATATTAGCTATGATGAAGAAAATTAAATCTATTCCAGCCAAAACCAGACCAATATCACAGTCTTTGCTTTACTTTAAATCAATGACAAAGGTCTTGCTGTGTTCTGTTGGAGCAGGATGGGGGTCTCCAAACTACTCTGCAAATTAAGCAAAAGCTATTTTCCAGTTCTGAAATAAATGCTACTGAACTTCAGGGAATGTGAGGCTCTAATGACACCAGACCATTGCATTTATTTAGTTTATTGATGGATTTAGGAGGTGGCTTGATCATTTGGTGTAGACACACCTGGAGAAGATACAAAGCTCATAAAGGGGAAGTTCTGCGTTTTTGTTGAAAAAAACACAGAAAGATCAAGGGACTAAAAGAAGAAGCTAGAGAAATTTCACCTTGAAATCAGATGCCATTTCCCAGTATTGACAGTGATTAGACATTGAATCACATTACCAGAAAAGATGATGGCTTTATCAGTCTGGTTACATCCCACCTCACTTTAGGCACTGAAATGAGACACCTCATAGAGAAACAGTTGCCCTCAGTTTTGTGTCACTGGGGACAGAGAAGCACTTCTAGAGAGCAACTCACACCTTAAGTAGCCTGAGCCATCCTCTAAAAGTGCCTTTCACTGGTTGCAAAGAGAGCTCGGGCCTGGTAGCATGCAGGCAACCACACTGCTAGTCCAAAGGTCTCACTCAGGCAAAATCAACCCAGTACCAACACTGTTCTCTTGCAACAAAACTATAATTCTATCCAAAAAGATTATTTAATGAGTTTCTGGTAAAAATACATGTTTGTGGGTGGAGAGGAACAGAGAGAAGGCCAGATGACTGTGGTCCTTCCTGGAGAGGTGTGTCTATGTTAGTCACCTACTTTCTCACTATGTTCTGAGAAGAATAAAATGGCCCTTGATATCTCAATAATACTTGTGCCTCTCCATTGATGTCCTGAGTATACTAAAACACAACATTTCCAGACCTCAGCCTATTGTTTGCAAGAGTGAGCAATGTTTTCCCTCACTGAATAGTTGACATGAGAAACACAGTTATTTTTCTCCCCTTTTTTTAAGCATCACAAATTTATCCCTGCAGGACAGAGAATATTCTTACTCTTATGTTCAAGCCAGTGCTGAGGTTTATGAAAGAAATGTCCCTTGTGCCAGGTTGGGAAAAACCTTGGAAAACTTGTGCTTTTTTCTGCAACATGGGTTGGATTAGCAGAGCATCTTCTCCTGATGATTCTGTAAAACCTTTAGGCAGACTCTTTCCTTTCCTATGTAGAGATTTTTTTTTTTTCTCTCGAGTCCTGATACGCTTCATCTTCTCCTTGCACCAGGAAGATTTTAGACTGCAACATGGCCTTCAAGGCAGAGGTGAGCTTCCTGAGCTCACCTGTAGAGAAGCAAAACTTTGCTCAGCTGACTGTATCAAGGGTTGGCAAATTGGGGGTTTGACTTTATCTTCAGAGCCCTGCTCTCAGACCTCAGCCTTATTCATCTGTATTAATAAGCAGTAATAACACATGAAGGGAGGCATATAGTCATTTCTTCTGTACTAAAAGAGTGATAACCTCTATCAAAGCAAATAACAGCTCCAAAAGGGACCAGTTATTAATGTGTCAGAAGAGCGCACAAGAAAGATGAGATTAGTTCACATTCACAGTCTGTTTCTGCAAACCCAAGCTATATGCATGCATATCGTTGTGGTGGGTTGACCCTGGCTGGGGGCCAAGTGCCCACCAGAGCCGCTCTATCACTGCCCTCCTTCACTAGACAGGGGAGAAAAGGTGTAACGAAAAGCTTGTGGGTCAAGATAAGGACAGGGAGAGATCATTCTCTAATTATCATCACGAGCAAAACAGACTGAACTTAGAGGGGGAATTCATCTCATTTATTACTAGGCAAAACAGAGTAGAGGAATGAGAAATAACACCAAATCTTAAAACACCTCCCCCCACCTCTCCCATCTTCCCGGGCTTCAACCTCTGCCCCCCCCAGCGGCACAGGGGGACGGGGAGTGGGGCTTACGGTCAGTTCATCACACGGTGTTTCTGCTGCTTCTTCATCCTCAGGGGGAGGACTCCTCTCATCGTTCCCCTGCTCCAGCATGGAGTCCCTCTCACGGGAGACAGTCCTTCACGAACTGCTCCTACGTGGGTCTCTTCCATGGGGTGCAGACCTTCAGGAGCAAACTGCTCCAGCGTGGGTCCCCCACAGGGTCACAAGTCCTGTCAGCAAACCTGCTCTGGCGTGGGCTCCTCTCTCCACGGGTCCACAGGTCCTGCCAGGAGCTTGCTCCAGTGTGGGCTTCCCATGGGCCACAGCCTCCTTCAAGTGCCTCCACCTGCTCCAGCATGGGGTCCTCCATGGGCTGCAGGTGGAATCGCTACACCCCCTCATCCTTCCTCCATGGGCTGCAGGGGGACAGCCTGCTTCACCATGGTCTTCACCACGGGCTGCAGGGGAATCTCTGCTCCGGCGCCTGGAGCACCTCCTGCCCCTCCTTCTGCACTGACCTTGGTGTCTGCAGAGTTTCTTACATCTTCTCACTCCTCTCTCTGGCTGCAAAAGCTCTCTCTAACTGTTTTTTTGCTTCTTAAATATGTTATCACAGAGGCGCTGATTGGCTTGGCCTTGGCCAGCGGCGGGTCCGTCTTGGAGCCGGCTGGCATTGGCTCTGTCAAACACAGGGGAAGCTTCTAGCAGCTTCTCACAGAAGCCACCCCTGTAGCCCCCCCACTACCAAAACCTTGCCACGCAAAACCAACACAATCATAAAACCCCAGCTATCCTGTTTATAACCTCAGTTCCTTTCCTCCTGGTTGTCTGGCTTCTTCTGAACTCTCTGCCTCATATTTCCCATTTTTTAGGAGATTTTTCAGCACGCTTTCCTGGCGAATGACCTCAGGTCAGCTATAAAGTAGTGGTTTTGCATGAGATTCTCATTTACTTTTACTGATCTCAAGGTTAAATATCTAGTCTCAGCAAGTAACCCTCTGTGTTGAGAAGACAATGGGAAGACCCAGCTTACATCCTGACGTTAGGTGACAGTAATAACCCCTGTGTCAGTGCCTCTATCTCCCCATCAGCTATAGAGGCAGCCTAGCTTGGACCAGCTGATTTTCACATAGCTGAAGTTAGGTGAATATTAGGTTAATCCTAATATTTTGTCACTCAGAGGGTTATAAATCATCTTCACAGACAGCCTGTACATGGGACAGTTTATATTTTTTTTTTCTCACTTTGCAAGCAGAATGTTATTATTCTCCTTTGGATCCCACATGGCCAATGAGACTTGAAACCCATCAGAGGAATACCAGAAGTCCTTATGGTCCTATCACAACTGTACCTAGGAAGCCTTTTCAAGAAGCAAAGTAAAGCCTGCTTGTACGGTGCCTGTGCAGACTGGGGAACATGATGTGGCACTGCAGATACTTTAATACACCATAAGCATTTTAATAATTTCAGTAAAAAGAACCAAATCAAGATCTGGGTAACTTAAAATTCAGGTTTCATCCTCAGACACCCAAAAATATTTTGACATTTTGGTAGTTCCTTTAAAAATTAAGAAGCAGCAGCAGAAGAAAGTTCTTATACCAGAGAGGTAAAGTTGCAAAATCACCTAAAAATCCTAAAGTCAGTGAGAATAGGAACAGACCAAATGAAATGGAGAAAAATAAAGCAAGCAGCAAAGGAGACCTTGCTCGCTGTGTTTTCCACAGTGCTATCATTTTCACAGTAGAATGAATCCTTTAGAAACTGTGTCTTTCTATTATGCATCAACAGGGAAGTTAAAAAGCATTTTTATCAGCAATATATCTCCGTGGTGCACTCAAGGAGCAGCTAAAAGCTCCTTTGAACAGTAAAAAGGCAAAGTTAAGTGCCAAATGCAAAATGTTTCCTGCAATACAAGGCTTTTCTACAAACTAGCCCAAAGCCAAGCTCTAATGTTCCCTCATGCCAATTCACACACACACCCCCAAAATCAAGGATTAGGGGACAAACTACCATCACTATCTCTAGATCCTTTATTAAGTGATACAAATTAGTGGCTTCTCCACACTTGACTTTTTGGAATACTTTTTGGAAAAGGATATGTACATTAGTTCCAGTGAAAGGTTGCCAGTTTGGGTATGAGCTGCTTTCCACTCCTCAGACACTAAAGAAAGCAAGCAGGACCAAGCAGGACTAGGAGGCAGATATGCTGACATCTGTCTTCACTTTGCTAATGGCAAAGAGTAAAATTCTGGCCCCAGTAGGGATAGAGGTATTTTTAGCATTGACTTAAATGGAGCTACTGCAACAGCTTAGGATATCTGTGGTATTATTTCTGGAAAATGACTTCTCTGCTTTGAGTCATACTTCTTCCATCTTCTGCAGTGCTGAAGGACAGAATAGTCTGAAGCAACAGTGGAGCAGATTTCCACTCATCTAGATTCTTCACATCACCCTTGTTTTCTGCTAATTCTTTCTGTTTCTCTTCCATGTGAAAAGGTACAACAAGGATAGAACAAAAGCAAGCAAGTTAATTGCAAAGTTCATTTGATACAAGGGTGTAGCTTTCTGAGTCTTCATTCCTCAAGAAATGCAGCTGGCATTGAATTTTTTGTCACAAGGTGACAGCCTCACCACTTATGTCCATATTTAATGCATGTTTGGTGGAGGCTTTCAAGTAAAGGATTCCTCTTTCAATTCACTTGGCTGCCTTTTAGAAAAAAAAAGAAAATTGTTTCTCTTGAAAGCTACATGTATTTTATAGGTTAAGAAATGCATTTTTAAGCAAATTGTATTTTAGTGTAAGTTTATTATAATTCATTGTGTTCTTTTTTGTAAGGCATTTATTTAATACTTTAATCCCTTGGTGTCTTAACATGCTTAAAATATTGACAAGCTCCATGACCTAGTTCCATTTACAGGATGCAATGCCGTAATTCTAAAGCAGGAATCAGCATAGAAAATTTCATCTTGTTTCAAATTAGCAACCGAAAATAGGTATTATAAGAAGCAGGAGCAGATAAGCGTGATAAGAGGCAGGTGATTGGTACAAGTACCTGAAATCAAGGAATGAAACATTAGCCCAGTAGCCTGGAAGGTTCCTCAGAAACACTGCCATGTAACTTCAAAATTTCTAGTTTCCAGAAAGTATGAGCAGCTGGAAAAACTACAGAACTGCAGGCAATTCAAGCTTTCCTAGAGACTTGCAGCAGCTGAAATTCTGCTCCTGAATATCACAGGTGCTCTAAAACGAACCACTGGTTTAGAAACATCCCTTACTGAAATCCTAAAAATGGATTAGCTGATAGGAGGATTTGAACATAGGGACTTAGGGGATCTCCTTGAGAATTTATGGAAATAATGCAACTAAGTCCAAGCACTCCTACTTTCACTAGAAAGTTCAAGGCAGAGGCTCATTTTGGAGAACTTGCAGATGAAAGGAAAAAGCATAGGACAGCTAGAGTGGGAGTCAAGAGTGACACTTCTATGGAGGTTTCTATAGAAAGGTGTCTACTGTCACAGGAAGCATCTAAGCAACTTTCATCATCAGTACAGACCTCAGCTCTGTTGCTTAAATATAGCTGTCTAGCACCATTTGAGACATGTATAGGTATCCAAGACATCTCCACAGGTCTGCCAGATATGTGAAAAGATACACAGGAGACTGAAGCCCATCTGGAGATTTTGGTCTTGCCCTCAATACTGGTGTGTATACGGTTGAGACAGGTCTCTAGCAGAGCTGCAGGTACTCGTATGCAGGCACCAAGTATCTGTGCCTATTAATCCATCCAGCCTTTGGCAATCAAGAGTTTAGGGGCTTTTCTCTTCAGAAGGCAAGTCACCCTATGTGCATGAGGAGGGGATGAACTGTCTGCTGGAGGTGCCTCTTTTCACTGACTACATGTTATGTGTTTTGTCTGGGATAGAGTTAATTTTCTTCACAGTACCTAGTACAGGGCTGTGTCTTGGATTTGTGCTGAAAACATTGTTGATAATGCAGGGATGGTCTTCTTATTGTTGAGCAGTGCTTACACAGAGTCAAGGCATTTTCTGCTCCTCACACCACCGCACCAGTGAGTAGGCTGGGGGTGCACAAGGAGTTGGGAGGGGACACAGCCAGGCCAGCTGACCCCAACTGACCCAAGGGATATTCCATACCATATGACACCATGCTCAGCATATAAAGCTGAAGGAAGAAGAATGAAGGGGGGACATAACCAAGCCTTAGTTGTGTAGCACTCAAACTATTGAATTTGAGTTGGAACTCTCTCCTAGAGTTCAGTGAGATTAGCCATACCCAACAGATCAGATGCTCATTTCATTTTATATCAGTCATATTCCTTGATACTCACTCAAGCCCTGATAAACCAAGCAGAGCCCATCCCCTACTCCATTCTAGTGACAATAGGCACACTGTCTCCATGTAGTATTAACCAGTGCTATTAAATACCACAGCACTACTAAATTATCTCACTTCCACAGTCAGGCAGTCATCTCCAAGCTGCCTATTTAGACTGAGATCCAGATCAGTCCAGCTCCTAGTCTATATCTAGGATTAACTTTGGAAGGTACCTTTTTGTCCCAGGCTAGAAGTATAACAGGGACCATTTGAATAATTCAGTGGTACAGACCATCATACTCCATTGATTAGGATTGTGCCTTGAAATCTTTTAATTTTCTGGTATAGATATGGCCTTGAGTCTAATGTGGTCTACACCAGTCCCATATGTTCATAGTTTTGCCCGCTACTCAGAAGTACACACTTACCTGGGAGTCTCTGGCAAGTACTGGAGGTGAATAAATGTATCTATCTGCTCTCTTTTTATACATTGTGCTGTAAACGAAAATAAAGTTGAAAAGCTGTCATTGCTTGCTGAAGAAGCATGCCAATAGCTGGCTCATTTTCAGCAAAACTCACTTCCTGGTATTCAATTAAAAAAAGAAAATGACTGCATTTCAAATTCACTCTATTTTAGAATTTCATAAGCAACCTCAAATTCTGTGGCAGTCATGAAATTTAATTTCCTTATTCAGATATTCCAGTATATTCTGTTCTACAATAAATTCATTGGATATTTTTTCCATATCCTGTCCAAGTGACTTCCACTGTACAGCTGAGCTTTATCTATCCATAATCTGGAAATACTCTTTCATGCAAAACACTTGAACATGTGTATAATCTTAAATACTGAGGAATATTCTCTGATTTCGGTAGAATTCTTTATATGTTTAAATTTATGTGTATGCTGAACCACTTTGTTGAAAATAGGGCAAAATCTTCATCACCAGTATTCTTTTGTCTGTGGACCATAATTCCATATTTACCATTGGCCATATTTTGTGTATGCTCACACTTCAAATCAGTTTATCTACAGCCTGCTATTCACAATCTTTGTCACATTATAAAAACCCATTACCGTCCCGCTTGAGAAAGCATATCCGCCATTTCTTAGTGTTATTAAGCATTAATAGGTATTATTTGCACCAGGAAACTGATTTAAAAGCAATAATTCTTCACCTTTTCTATGTTAGTCTTCTATTAGTTTTTTGGCTACTATCACAGTATCACAGAAACCTGCGGTTGGAGGGGAAGTTATCTGGTCCAATCCCTCTGCTCAAATAGGGACACCTAGAGACAGTTGCCCAGGACCATGACCAGATGGGTTCTGAATATCTCAAAGGATGGAAATTCCACAACCTCTCTGGGCAACCTGTTCTGGTGCTTGGCCACCCTCACAGTAAAGAAGTGTTTCCTGGTGTTCAGATGGCACCTCCTGTGTTTCAGTTTGTGCCCATTGCCTGTCACTGGGCACTACTGAAAAGAGCCTGGCTTCGTTCTCTTTGCACCCTCCCTTCAGATATTTCTATACATTGATGAGATCCCCCTGAGCCTTCTCTTCTCCAGGCCAAACAGTGCCAGCTCTCTCAATGTTTCCTCATAGGAGAGATGCTCCAGTCCCTTCATCATCTTTGTGGCTCTTTGTTGGACTCTCTCCAATATGTCCACGTCTCTCTTGTACTGAGGAGCCCAGAACTGGACACAGCACTCCAGGTATGGCCTCACCAGTGCTGAATAAAGAGGAATGATCAACTCCCTCAACTTGCTGGCAATACTTTGGTTAATGCAGCTGCCCTTGCTGCAAGGGCACACTGCTGGCTCATGTTCAACTCGGTGTCCACCAGGACCCCCAGCTTTTTCTGCCACACTGCTTTCTAGCTGGATGGCCCTCAACATGTATTAGTGCATGGCATTGTTCCTCCCACGTATAGGACTTAGACTTCTTGTTGAACTTCATGAGGTTCCTGTCAAGCCATTTTTTCAGCCTGTGGAGGTCTCTCTGGATAGCAGCATGATCCTCTGGCATGTCAGCCATTCCTCCCAGTTTTGTGTCATCTGCAAACTTTCTCAGAGTATACTCTACCCCGTCATCCAGATTATTGATTTGAACAGGACTGTTTAAATTTATTGAAGTTAAACAGGACGGGAGCCGGTATTGGCCCCTGGGGTACACTACTAATTATTGGCCTCCACCTAGACCTTGTCCCATCGATCACCACCCTCTGGGCCCAGCCATTCAGCTGGTTTTCAACCCACCTTACTGTCTGCTCTTATCGACCTGATACATTAACAACTTGTGTGTGAGGATCTTACTATGTTTGGCAGATGAAATTATGTGGATGAAGAAAGTGGGAAAGAAAGTTTTGTGTATAAAGAACTGGTTTCATAGCTCAACAGGTGAGAATGGAGTATGATTTCATGCCATTAACATCAGTGAAATTACTCCTGAATTTCATGGAGAAGAATCAGATTTTCCAAACTAACTAGTTACTTTGGATATTTGAGTCTGCTGGAGGTTCTAATGTCAAAAAAAATGAAACATTTTGCTAGTCTATCTTTACTTTTATTCATTGCATTTTATTATGTGGGCTCTCAGATTTATGATAATTATTTAATTACATTTAATTAAATACTACCCCTTCCTATTTGAGCACCCCATAGTCGGGAATGACTCATACCAAAAGATCAAAAATCATGGTCACACTATGAGCTTCACAGACAAAATTCAAACCTGATCTTGTTGATCCAGATTTGTGAAAATTCAAGCAGTGTTCTGCACATTCATAACTGTTTTCACAAGAAGTTAACATTGGAATGTCATTTCTGCAACCAATTCCAATCAATATTTTAATAAATAAAATAAGACATTATTTCTTTATCAGACAAGGAAAATTTTGAGCTAAATGATGAGCTAAATTTTTTTACTTAACTGCATAAAATATTTACTTGGAGTAATATAAATGTCTCTGCTTTCCTGCTTATTTGATGATTTTCTAATTACTTTTCCTAAAACTTTTGTAGCATAATTGTCTTTCATTTCCCCAGCATTTCTTTCTCAGGGGCTCAAAAGATCCAGCAGCGATCTGAATTAAACTCTTTATTCATTATTTTAAGCATTAAACAATTTTGCTCAGCTCTTATACATCACTGCCATTCAGGAATCTCAGAGCCTTTAGAAATTGTAACATCTCAGTTTAATTTACAGGCAAATGAAGACACAAAGGAATAAAGCGACTGGACCCACACTAACCAGTAGGTCTGTGTCAAAGTCAGCAATAGCACCAAGATCTGCAATATTTCATTGCACAGACACTTTCACTAAGCCCTTCACTTTTTTTTAATTCCCAGAGAATAGTGGATGGCCCTTAGTGACTTCAGCTGTGTTATTATGACAGCCTTGCTTAGCTGCTTTGGTCTCAGGAGAGAAGCTTTTGTGTTCTGTGAACTTTCCTGCAGCTTGTATGAGGACTGTGGATAATTCAGAGGGAGCGTTTTTTGGGAAAAATTTTTATTTTTCAGAAAAAGGACAGTACTTATGAGTGACGCTATGTAAAAAAGACTCACAGGTAGGTGGAAATGTATGCAATTCAATATTAAGACACCTTAGGTGCCCTTCAAAGGCACTCAGCATCATGGAAGGACATGCAAGACAATAACCAATGCATAGTTGGCATATGATGTGGCACAAGACAAGACCTACAGGAAAGACTTCTCCTGGAACAACAGATGGGGACAGATAGGATACCTTAGGGCATCCTAAATGACACAAGGAACCTGTGTTTAAACATCTGTACCACAGCCTCAGTCACTGGTTACCTAAAGCTCTCTAGGCTCGGCTGACTGCACTGACTAGCTCTCCACTGACTACAGCACAGCTAAGATACTGAGAGGCTATATACACCTCTACGTAAGTAGCTAAATTGAGGTGTTAAACTTCAAACTGCTTAAATTCAGTTTAGATTTCTAACTGAATCCCACCCATAAAGTCAATGAGAGCTGCCCCTCTGTACTTGTATCTCAGATTTAGTGAAGAAGATACAACTTCTTATACATGTCATTTCACTTATGCCAACTGCATTTGCAAAAGGTCTAAATGAGAGAAAGCTGTTTCTTCGGCAGTGATCATGGAACTAGAACCATAGAATCATTTAGGTTGAAAAAAGACCTTTAAGATCATCAACTCCAACTGTAAACCCAACATGGCCAAGTCCAGCAAAACTCCATATCCCTTAGCGCCACGTCTACATGTCTTTTCAATACCTCCAGGGATGGTGACTCAACCACTTCCCTGGGCAGCCTGTTCCAGTGATTGACAACCCTTTGGTGAAAAAAATTTTCCTAATATCCAATCTAAACCTCCCCTGGCATAACTTGAGGCCATTTCCTCTTGCCTTATTGCTTGTTACTTGGGAGAAGGGACTGACACCCACCTGGCTACAAACTCCTTTCAGATAGGTGTAGAGAGCAATAAGGTCTCCTCTCAGCCTCCTTTTCTCCAGGCTAAACAACCCCAGTTCCCTCAGCTGCTCCTCATCAGACTTGTGCTCCAGACCCTTCACCAGCTTTGTTGCCCTTCTCTGGACACACTCCAGCACCTCAATGTCCTTCTTGTACTGAGGGGCCCAAAACTGAACACAGTACGTGAGGTGCGGCCTCACCAGTGCTGAGTACAGGGGGACGATCACTGCCCTAGTCCTGCTGGCCACACTGTTTCTGATACAAACTAGATCAACTTTGTTCATGTTTCTGGTGGTCCGATATATAATTTTCCTTCATTAAACATCATAGTTTTTCTTTTAATTGTTGAAACTGTTGTCCAGATGTTCCTAACAGCTGTCAGAAGAAATTGCCATCTGAACACTCAGCAAACATACAGAAAAACTGGCTAGAGGGGAAAGAGTTTGTCTGCCTATATGCAGACACATGCAATATAGCATCCACATCAGAGCTAATCACTTCCTTTTCTAAGCCAGAGAAAAACAGTTCATAGAGAGCCCCTTGGCAGCCGGATCTAACATTGCAGTTAGTCTTGCTTTGAGCAGAGGGGTGCTCTAGATGTCATCCAGACGTCAGCCCAAACCTAATTTTTTCTTGGTTAATTTTTCTGGTTTTTCTCATAAATACGCACTTAATGGCCTGTGACTGATCTGAGCTGTTTTGTACATCTAGGTTAGAAGGAAGGAGCTTAAAAGCACTTGCTTTTCTCCATTGGCTATAAAAGAAGTCTAGAAAATTATCTCGGATGTAGACTTTTAAATCGAAAATGTATTCATTTGATTAGCAGACTCCTACAGGCATTGTTTGGAGGATGGAGAGGCAATATTCTAGTGGTCTGATCCTCTGATTATGACCAATATAATCTGAAAGACTCTAGTCTGTATATTTCAATGATACTATATAAAGATAAAAGCAACAGTTAATTATTTTTTTAATGACATTCCTACCTATGCCCTAAGTTTGAAATTTTGAGACTAAAAGTAGAGGTGGAGCTGATTCAATGACTCTACATTTCCTGGCATAGTCTGGTATTTCAACCTATCAAATCCTATGGCATCAGCTGACTACATAATGAAGTTTGCTGTTGTGAGAGGCAGCTGACATCTGTACTAGTGAACTAATTAGTAACATTGCCTTAAACAGCCCAGTATGACCACAGCCATGCTATTAAATTCTCATTTAATCAAAAAATGGTTAATGCACCCAAACTGCATATTAGGGATAGTCTAAGGTACATGCCAACTCCTCAGTGTACACAGGAATCCCATGGGATAATCTTAGGGGTCCCCATTAAGAGTATTGGACAAAAGCTCCAGTGCTCAGCCCCTGGCACTGTTTAAATTAACAGTCTAGAAATATCTGTAAAATACCCCAAGGTTTCCTACATGAATTATCAATGCAGCTGTAGACGATATCCCTGATTTGTTAGGAAAAAAGCAACAAAATCTGTGTTACTTTCATTTTATCTTTGTTGTTATGAAGGCAAGTCCTGGTGTACACTTTCAGCCAAATAATAATAATTTCAATGAAACATTTAGATGTACAGAGAAGAAGTCAGGGACATAGAATTTGTATCAGGAAGTTCATTTCCTCAGGATCTTACAAAGAAAAATTCTTATGTATAAAGTCATAAAATGTATTTTCTGCAAGGAGTATAATGTACAATATCTGTTACTGAAATAGCCTAAAAGGAGGTTTTAGGTATGCAGTCTAGTTGAAGTCATCATGTTTGAACATCCTGTTTCTAATATGACTGTCTTAAAAAAGTTGAATTGCAAAGGATAGAACTAAATTAAAGATAAACTTTCAATTGCATTTTAGCTGTGTGATATTATTAGACTCACTGAAAGCAAATTCCAAAATGGCACATTGTCTATACTATTAATTATACTTTGCTCACAAATATGAGCTTAATTGTCCATATCAAATGGCATCATCACGTTTAATTATGTAAAATATAAAGCATCACTAACTCATGATATGAACTGAGTTCTCCTGAATATAAGAAATGCCATCTCTGGACCAACTACAAAACATGCACATCTGCTAAAGTCAACAATGTCATTTTGTAGACATTCATAATGTTCCTTCTCACTGAAGGCCAGAGTAGTTCAGCATTTGATGGTCAGCTAGAAATAAACAGGGCAAATCAAGAACTGCACTTGTGTTATGAGAAGATACTAAAAGAAAAGTCAAAATTCAAACAGTTGCAGTGCAGGTAGAGGTATATGTCTAACTGTCTGTGTTCATGTGCTCTGTAAGAGTCAGGAGCTGATTTTGAGAAAGAACAAGACAATTAGGATTTCTTGCATGATTAGGACTTGCACAGCCCATGATTTCTGGCTCCCAACTTTGTGCTTCCTATGGCAAGGAAGGAGGTTTCTGTACGTGGATCTGAATGCACTTAACACTGTACATCCTAGAGAAAACAGCAACTCAAAGGGTGCTTGATTGTCCCTATTCAGGGGCAGCTGAAACAAAGCCTCCAGGCACCCCAGGTCAGAGGCAGCTAAACACGCACCTTAGAAGCTGCTAGAGCTTCCTCAGTCCCAGACGCTTGTGCCTCCCCTTACCTTGTCCTTACCTGGCAGCAGTAGGCACGCTCGAGTTTCTCAGGGGGTTACCATGTATCTCCCAATGATCCTGGCCACTGGCCCCACAAGATCCAGAAACTCCCAAAGCAGAACTCAGAGGCCAATGCACAAGGCATTGCATCTGCTGCGGCCTCAGTTAGCTGTGCTCGTGAACCTCAAGGATGTTCATGTATTTTGTTCAGGAGTCTTTAATAAAACAGCCTGGGAGCAGGGAACAGAACTTGGTATCCCCGATCATGCCTCACGACATGGTTAAAGAACTAAATTTTCTCTTTTTCTCCCTCTGTCCTCATAAATTTTGGGGATTTGTCTGCACAGTCTCAACTGGAAGGAAGTAGGGGGTTCCTGCATATGTATTTAGTTAATAGCTAACTGGTTCAGGCACTTCTACTGGAAAAAGGAGTTGCTGAGCCTGAAGAACTTCAGGCTGAGGAGCTCAGAAGTCCTCCATCCTTGTTGAAAACAATAACCATCATGGTTCTTATATAAAAGGCAACCTCCTTTCTCTATTTCCTCTCTGTTCAAATGGAAAATGAGCCAGCTGTCTGTATCCAAAAGTAGAATTCAGCTGCCTGACTCTAACTTTTATATAGGTACCTACATCTGAGAGAGAAGGAGGACTTTAAAAACACTACTCTCATCAATATTTCCTGCTGAGTATCTTTTACATCAACATATTAGTGTGAAGTGTCTGTATGTTGCCTTCCACTCTATGGGGAATTGGGGTATGTGAATGAGGTGGCAGTAGACCTCTGGAGTCAGTGACTCCATTCCCCTTTCTGTATTTGTCTTTTACCTGTTTGCAAACAAATCTCACATGTTCCTTTAATTGTCCCATCTGCATACTATATTATAGGGAAGGAGAGACCTGGACTTAGAAAAGGAACTCAAAGAGAAATCAAGTGTTGTAACAGAAATAATAGTCTGGAAGAAAAGAAAAGGAAAAAAAAAAGCGTTTGCAGCAGTTCATTGAATAGAACTGAATGGTGCAGTTGGATTAGGATTTCCTGAACAAGTATAGCATAGTAATCTTGACAAGCTATGATGACAGTCTGGACAGCAGTTCTGCCAAGGAAAACATCTGGATCATAAAAGATACAGCTGTGGCCAGAGGTTATAGAAGGAAGAGTGGTAGAAGTGACCACCAGCCAATGGGTGTCAGTAAGTAGAAAAAAACCAATATTGTAATTATGACAAAAAGTTTGTGATTAAAGACTCAACATTTAATTATACTATTTTCAGTGGCTGCAGGTCTGTTTAGGACTCATGAACATTAAGCAGATACAACATCCATCTTGTTCCTTAAATCACTAAACCACAGATTACCAGACCCTAGGTGGGTTCCACAAGGGCAATACCCTCCGTATTTCTTCTCTTTGTATTTGCCCTTCCTAAGCATTTACTATTTATCCCTACTAGAGACAAGACATGCTTGCATTGTGCATGGATTAGCACAGACCAAGGACCATTCCTGCCGTTGCAAAGTTTGGACATGGCCACTGCTTTTGGAAAGCAGAGAGTTGGAAGCATTAGCCATATGAGTGGAAAAAAACAGTCCCCACTTAATTTACTAGCTATAGCTATGGCTGATAGGTATTTGGCTTGGCCCAGAATGGTTATTCTTACATTTTAAACTTGTGCAAATTCATAGAATCATGAAAAATCAGGATGAAATGGAGTCTTATGCCTTACCTACTTCAGACTTTTTCCAAGGCAAGATCAGCATCACCTAAACCACTCCACAGATGATTATTGAACCTGTCATTATTACACAGTAGTATAACAATGACATTTCTGCAATCTATTCATCATAGGCTTTTTATGCAAGAAGAATTACACTTCGAAGAAGTTCTGCAGTGGTTCTGAACTGCCTTTTAATTACTTCTTTCAATGTATTCACCTGTAAGCAATTTCTTCCAAGTCATCTTCTCTGGAGAGTCAGCAAATGCGTGGTTTTCTACAAATTTTTTTTCATGTGATGAAGCTTCGAAGGAGTATAAAGAGGAAGGTGATGATGGCTGCCTGGACTTGGATTCAAGATCATGGCTAATGCAAAGTGAAAGTAGAAAAGAATCAGATACTTCCTAATAAAGCTAAGAACAACTCTGGTTAAACATCCCTTGTGGTTACACAGGTGGAAAAACAAGGCCCTTCCAACTTTCCAGATCTGCTGAGGCTGCCTTAGCTTGCAGTAAGAAGTGGTGCATGGTCACAGTCTTGAAACCTGCTGTGTTTCATTCTGCTACTGTTGAGTTCAAGACAGCAGACTGATTTGCTCTCTCAGGCCCTGTAATGCACCTCCAGTCTCGAGCAAACATTTTTCAACACAGTTTCAGTTTCAGAATGAAAACTGCCTTCAGAAACAGAGTTTTTCCTCTCCCGCAAAAGAAAAAAAAATATTTCCCCCTCCTTTTCCCTTGGGAATCAAACCTTTAAAAATTATGTTTTTTTCATTCCAGTCAACCTAAAAAGGCAAATAGAGGCTATTGTTAAAATTTATAACGTAACCATTAAATGAAATCTATTTAGAAACCAACCATTTAGAAATAGAAAAAAAATCACAGTGTTCCATTCCAAGAACTTTGCCAGTAATAGCTGGAATTGAGAACGCTGGCTTTGGTATGCTTTTTCTGAATATAATGTAATCGAATCAAAATGTTCCTATGGAAAGTTTTTATATTGATGAAACTGCATTTTCTCATTAAAAAAAAAAAAAATGCCAGGTCTAGTCCTGAGCACATGGAGTTAAGTTTTTGCAGTATCTCAAAAGAAAATGATAGACATGATTGTCTCTAAATTATCTTCCCACCCAGTAGACAGATGTCAAAGATCAGAACTATTTCCAGCATTAAAACTTTTACGACACCCTTTAGCAGCTTGTGCTTCAGCGTCTCTGTCTTTTCATTTAGCACATACAATGCAGTGAGACCAAACTAGCCAAAAATCCTTTGTGCGAAGCACTATATAATACACGTTCAAAAGACAATCTTTTGCCTGCATCAGCAGGACTATAGGAGAATGAAACCAAAACAAATGAATGTGGGATTGGAATGAGCGTATTCATAATTCTCCTAATGTTTAATATATCGTTGACTAGCAGGTGCTAGAAAGATCTGATCATCCACACACACCAGAACATTTCATGTCAGCTCAGCAGTATTTTTGTAGTCTTCAGTATTTTCTTCCAGCCAGAACTGGAGTCTCTGTCATCATCTGAAGTCCTATGTAAATGGACCTGCAGTTCTGATCAGAATGGCAGCCCCTTCTGTCTTTCTAAAGTTCACCTTTACTTTTCAAGAGACAAATAAATGCTGTGGGCTGCTGGAAGGAAGGAAATGTCCAGTGCCTGTGCTGCAACATACAGTCACCAACATCTGCTGAAGAGAGAGCATGCCATCGTGTGGCGATACAGCCTCACCACATCAGTGTAATTTTTCACCACCATATAGATTTAACCGAAGATAAATGTACAGTGAGGGAGGATCCTCCAGATCCCACCAATTATCCCTGCTCCCTCTAATTCATTGGAAGATATCTCAAGGTTTTTTTATGTGTCTGTAGTATTGCTACACTCGGCCAGAGCTTTTGGAGGCCACCCCCGGCAAAAAGCACCTGAGGCTGAACGCTAAGGTGCCATCACGAGGACATGACTTGGTCCCCTGTGATGCAGAGAAGACCCCTAGAACTGCTACCACCGTCTCTGAGCTTTACCAGGCTCCTCACCCTCCCATGATGTGGGTGGTTTCTCCATGCCATGAGCCTGGCCAGCACTAGGGAGCCCAGGTCTACTCACAGACAGGGCCTGTTGGCTTTTTTATCTCCACTGCACCTGTGTGGAGCTGGACTGGCACACAGAGATGGAGCTGGGCAGGAGCACAATGCTCTGCCTTCTGCAACAGCCTTTTGTGATGTCTCTTGGCCATCACGGAGATGGGCGATGCCAGCTTCACCAATACAGTTCTGCTGAGAAGCTCTTGGCAAAGTGAATCTTGCCAGGTGAAGGTTCACTTTGGCTGTGGATGAGGGCAGAAGTGCCTTGAGCTTACCCACAAATGGCTGCACCCTCCTTGACCTGTGCTTCTCCTGAATAACTGGTGCCCACACAGGGTCCTTTCCGAAAGGACACGGCAGAGCAAGGGTATTGCCATAGAGAAAGGAATGCAGACAGAACCTGCACAGCACCCCACAGCCATTTTAAGTGCAATAGCCAAGCAAAGCAGGGCTGTGAGGATGACCGATGTCACATCCTACTATCAGAAGGAGAACTCAGCAACAACCTTTATCCTGAGGTGCACAGACTCTGAGAGGAAGCTCAGATGACTATTACTCCTTTGGAAACTAGACATAACCACAAGATATCAGCTGATGGTGATAATGTTCCTGACTTGCATACTATAGAACTCCCAACATCTAATTTTGTCTTTTGTCAATGGTATTCAATCATAAGAAAAGATGAAAATGTGTTTAATGCTCTGGCAGGGGCAGGGAAAGGGTCACAAGGGGATATGGGTGTCACCAGAGGGGAGGTGGGAAGGATTGCTGGAGGAAATAATTTGTCTTACAGTAAGTTTTTGGAGGTGAAATAGCTGAACAAAACAGAGATACTTTCCATACTTTGCAAGAAGTTGACACATCTTTAGAGGGTGACTTTTATGAATACTTTCTTGCCTGAGACATTTCCATCATCTCTAGACAGATTGTTTTAAATCTAATCCTTGAACCACTGCACTATTGATTGCAGGCAGCCAAAGAGAAAGTAATTGGATCTATTTTATTCCTCTCACAGTCTTCTCTCCCCATCTTCCACCTCAAAAAGCCTCTCCTCTGATTTCCCTCTAGTCTGTCTCATGTCCAGCTGATCCCTTCAGGTGACAGCACTCCTCCCAGGAGAGGAAACACCACAACCCAGAAGCTACAATATTTCCTTCCTCCCTCTAGATGGTGCCATGGGCTTTCCCTGGGTTAATTAGCACCGCCTAAAATCGAGGCTCCGGTGGAGTGGGATTCACCCAACTGCAGGTAGACCTCAGTGGCTGCTCTAGCAGAAGCTGTGTTGTCTTAAGTTCAAGGATATGTGGATAGGAAACGTAATAGAAGGTTTAAACTTTTTTTTTTTTTTTTTTTTTTTTTTTTTTTAGTGCAGTCTGGGACAACTGGATGTCCTTCGCTGTTGTAAGATCTTTGATCTCTTCCTTCCTTTTCCTCATTGGATTTCACTTTCTCACCGTCCTTTCATTATTGCTCAGAGAGGCCTCTCTTGGTGTAATATAAAACAAATTATATGAAAGCATTAAACTGACCTTTGAGACCCAGGGAGCAAGATTTATCAGTAGACAATGCTATCTGAACTAATCAAAGACATTTTATAGTCAAGGGAATGAAATAGAGGTGGTTCCTCCCGGCCTAAAGTGGGTATCTGAAAGAGGGCAGTGCTGCCACCACCAGAAAAGCCCCATTTCTCTCCAGGGACTGGAAAGGGAGCCCCAGTTAAGTAGTTCAGGTGTATGTCAGTATGGCTGATACCTAAAGCTCGGTGAGATGAATAGCATCTAAAAGTTACGAAGCAGCTAGATGGCATATATTTGCTCTAAATACTAGGCACAACACAGGTAAAACACAGACAAAAATGAAGAGCATCATTTTGTTGTCATAAAACATGAAGGACATTGTAATCCCAGCCCACCGGAGTGGTAGGTTCATTTTAGTAATGAAAAGATTAATTCTGAGACAAACTAATCCTGAACTAATGGTTCAAGTGTGGATCAGAGTCCAGTTTCAGTGGCTGAGTCTTTCTTCGCTGGCCCGAAGAGTAACTCCAGTGAGACCCACAGAATCCCCACATCTCTTCCTGTTTAGACTTGTTCAGCTTTGACGTGTTATTATGCCCAAGGAGAAGATGACAGAGAATCAGGCCTGAGGTTTGTAGCTTTTTGGGTCTACGTCTCACAGTGAGCAGGAGGGAGCACAGCTGTGGGCAAAGAGCATGAGAAAACTGTCCCCAGCTCCCAGGCGCAACTGGGATGGCGATTGCAACAAGTCCCACTAAGGGGTGCACTTTGCCACCACATTTGTTCCTCTCGCTTCCTTCTATAGGTATCATGGGGCAATAAAAATAAATATACCTTGCCAAGAAAGGATTTGTAAGTGTAGGATTGCACTGGCAACCTGCAGCTGCAGTTTTAACAGGGAGGCACAGTCTACCCTGGTGTGTTTTTTTTCCTGGGAAATGCATGAATTGCTGTTTTCTATGCTGTTCTGAAGCAATATCATCTGTAATGTTTCTCCTCTGTGGGGGAGTGGGAGGAAATTGCTTGTCACCCAGTGGCATTATGCAGCCTTTATTTACATGGGAAAGCCATAAAATTGATCGTTTCTGAACTGAACAAAAGTCACTTGGCTGGAGTTCAAAGCAAAAGGGTATGTGGGCAACACTGCTTTCCAACCCGTACAGGAGGGGACCGCTAGGCACTGGTCTGGTCTCTGCCTTGGGCAGGTCATTTACTCACATTTTATTTTAACCACATCAAAACAAGGCTCTTAACATGAATTGGTTTCATAGAAGTCTTGTGATATTTAATTAGATGGTCTTGTAAAACTCAAGAGAGCTCTGAATGGCAGAATGGAGGTCTCTTCATCTGATGGACAAGTATTAAAGCAGAGACATCGGGAGACCACTAACAGAGCACTGTGTACAGTCCTGACAGCTTGTTTTGTCATGTCGAAAAAGCGATGGCAGTAAGCACAGAAAAAAGCCACAGATTCAAGGGCTGTGAAAACACCTTACACTGGGAAGCCTTTAAGAATTTATTGTGTGTAAAGTGTTTGAGAGTACAAATACATTTATGAGAAAACAGCAGAACACACTGACAGGCTTTTGGAGCTCTTAAGAAGGTCATCATAAGGACCAGTATGTGGAAACTAAAGCTGTGGAAGCCAGCATGTCTGCCAACAGTGACCATGCCTAACCGCTGTGCGAGCTAACAGAATCATAGAATCATCAAAGATCTTTAAGTTCACAGAGTCCAAGAGGAGGAATGGTGAGCATCCCATGCTGCAAATCTTGGGAGCAGCACTTGGGAGTCTTGTGCATCAGCCAAACACAAGCCACAGGCGTGCTCTGGGCTCGCTGCTGGCTTCAGTGTAAAGGCTGGGGATAGCAGAGATCAGATTAGCTCAGCTCAAGATTGGTCCTGGCCTGAAACAACTTGCACTCCTGAATCTAGGCCAGGTTAAGAAAGTGCAGTTTCAAAGGAAACAGATGCCCAGTCCTCCATCCCTGTGAGACACGTTCTGCTGTAGGACACAACAGGGCAAAGAGAAACTCAAGTTATCCAGCAAGTATCCTCAGTGGCAAGTCGATTCTCATTTGACTGGCACCACGTAGAAGGACGGCTGGTGGAAATCATTAAACCAGTACAGTCAGTCACTTTGGTAATCCACTGGAAACTCAGAAAATCAAGTTGAGCCATAGCAAGATGAAAAGATTTTCCTTCCCATGTTGTGACCCAGTAATGAGAGAGCAGGGCTGGTTTGCTGACGGGAATGTTAAGTGCTGTGATTTTTGAGTGAGACAAGGCTTGTGGGGAGAGTTAAGATCTTCTATTAGATCAAGTATAGCTGGAAAGATTAGTTGGATGTTCAGGCAGAGAGACACTTCTTCAAGGCTAAGCCAGAGCTTGTCTCTTTTTACCAGCTATAGCACCTGGTCAGCTTAAAGATATTATCTCTGTCCACAAACTCTGTCCCATTTGTGTCCTTAGATCATGATGGCTAAAACAGCTCTAACCTTGGAGACTTTAAAGGCCATTTTCACTTAATTGTCTCTTTTTTTTCCAAGTTAGGTATTTATTTACACAAATCTCTCAGAAATAACATTCCCCCCCCATTGCAATATGAACCCCTCAACATATTTGCACAGCTTAACTTTGCTCTGGCAAATGCCATCCCACTCCCTCTGGCTGTATCCACCATGTGCGGTGCAAGGTCAAGCTGGAGAGTGAAGGCAGGAGCACCGCAGAGCTGGCTGGGGAGCAGCCCAGCCACTGTGCCCAAAGCAGATGCCTGAATAACTGCTTTGCAGGGAATTCACCTTTCTGTGAAGCAGGCATGTCCTAAACAGCTTCAGTGACTCAGAGCCTGGAAGCGCCTGAGCGCAACCTCATTTTTGTCAGTGCATTTTCAGTCAGTAGGATGACGAGCTCAGATGCCCTGCTTAGTCCCGCAGAGATGTGGTGTTAGATATACATCACCCACCTCAAGCATCCCCTGCATTTAACCTCCTAGAAGGCATTAGACTCTTTATGCTGATTGTTCTTCTCCCCTCTCCAGCTTGCCCAAAACTCTGTCTGAAAATGTGACTTATTACAGCCAGGCTCCCCCATGTTTTCATAAGGAGAAAGATGCACCGAGCGTTCCACATTATAACCAGAGCATTCACATTTGTCAGCGGTTGTCAGAAGAACAGACAGGCTAGCAAAATACGCACCTGAATGTAGCTACTGTATTTTCTGAGGGACCATTTCTTTCTGCAGAACCCATAAAATGTGTACTGCAGCTGTAGCAGACCTCCTTAGAGACGAACGGCATCTGAAAGTGTACCTCGATGCAGCAGCACTGCCGGGAAAGCAAATTCAAAGGCATCCAGCTCTCTCCGGAGGATACAGCTATGTTAGACCCCGCTGGATAGATGACTAGGTACCTGTTTTAGCACCAACTTATTACAAAGAGCTTTTTCTGCCTCAAGGCAGTAATTTGCTGAAGCACATAAGACACATTTCCCATTGGCAGGATGAAAAGAAAACTTTCACCCCATTTTTTTTGCAAAACACTACATTATGTCATCTCTGAAAAGAGCTCTATTGTATGTGTGGGCCATGGCAAATACAGACGGAAGAGAAACGAAATGATAGCTTGTGGTGTTTCTATAAACACACATTAACCCTGTGCGTCCAGGGTTTCAGTTGAACTCCAAAGCCTGGCTTATACCAGATGCCTTGAATTTCAATCAGTAGGTGTTATGTGGCTTTCTTGTTGTGTTTTCTTAGCGTGAAACTGGTGAAGTGCCTTATCCATTTTTGTTTGCTTTATAGCAAGACTGGGAGTTCAAGAAAAAAATGCTGAATTTTCATCCCCTGGACAGATGGCATGCTGTGTCGGTTTCCCATTTGTATATGTTGGTGAATATTTTTAATCTAGATTGTAACTTGGAAAGATACAGACCAAAAAGCAAATTAGATTTTATCCAGTTAATTCTTCTCTCATTTCCTCCAAATTTACACCAGTGACATTAACATGGTTAGCTTTTAATTTATGCTGGTACATGTGAGAGAAAAATGGGCCCTTGAAGATTTGGCTTTAATTCAAAGCAGCTGGGCAGAAGAAAGGTGGAGTGGGAAAATCCTATTTTCCAGGAAAATGAGAGCTCACAGAGCCATTAGCTTTCCCTAAAGATATCTGGGTTAATGCATTGCTTCAGTTTGCTGAATCTAAAACCTGCCATGAATGACTGACTTTCTTAAATCAGTAAGTTCGTAAAAAGCCCGGGACAGGCTGGAAGACGCTGACTTTTAACTAGAGTTCACACATTTTTCATCTTACCCAATTCTCAGTGCCCAGCCTGGATCACCAAACAGGGGAATTTATTTATTGTTAAACTACTGAACTAAACAACCTAATGCAGCAGATATAATTTAACAATTAAAATCATAGACATTATTCTATATAAGCTATGAAATTGTTTCTCACACATTCTGTCAAAGTCATAGCCTTAGCAATCTGGTAACTTGCTGAAAATTGCTGTTAGCTCTTAATAAGACCTGGGGGAACTGAGTAATTTGCTGTGTTGATTAACATGCATTAAGTAGAGGGACAATAATTGTCTTGTAATAGAAGCTGTGATTTAGCAGATAAGAGCACAAGCCAGTAGGTATACGAGTCTGAATCTGCACATCAATTTTATATCCTCATCTTTCATGGCCACTTCAGTTGCTCACTACCTTTTACTGTCAAATCACAGTTATTTAGATACCAGCATATGGGTCTCAGTGCCTGCCTTTAAGCACTGGATTTTGATGTTTTATAATATTTTTCTAATCTGCTTGGCATCATTTCACTGCAGCGGTAGTTTCCACACTTGCACCTCTGGGTGTCCAGGATGGATTCCGGGGGGTGTTGTGATGCAAAGCGCAGAGCAACAGCTTTTTATTCCCCCTGGGATGCAGATAATCCACATTTATGCATCTGAGAGCAGGCTTTTCTCTCAAGCGGCTGTTATTCCACAAGCTGGTCAGGAGCCATCTATTACATGGGGCACGGTGTATGTCCACGAGTGACGGCACTGGAGGATTTTCTATTTGGACATGCCTGCCAGGGAACCACTGGAGAAGGATAGCAGAGACGGCAACACAGAGACAGAAAGTGCTGTTACAGCAGGCACACGAACACAAAATGTGGAAAAGGTCTTGGGTCTCCAAGGCCTTGGTGGTGCCAGTGCCACCAGCGGGGACCAGCCAAGGTCAGCACCAAGTGGAAGCAACCATGCTGGTGGACAGACAAAGCCATGCTAAGAGATGTGGTGCTTTCTGCGGACAAAAAGTCAGACACCTTGCACCTATTTCCTCTTTTTTCTTTATTTTTTAAAATAAAGAAGACAAACCACAGTCACTAGTGATTAGCCTGACATGGTAGGCTAAGAAACAGAGAAATGGCCCTTTCCCATCTTTCTAGCCCTGATAGTCAAATATGGAAATGAATTTCCCAGGTGGTACCTTGTTTCCTTGGCCAAGAGCAAGCAACCTAACATGGGCTCCCTCTTGTGATGGAGATGAGCAAGAAGAGCTCCAGCCATGAATTACATTGTGCAAAGAGTTTAGTGAATTTGGGCATGGCCACACAACCTGTAACTTCTCCGGGGCTTGTACGAGCCCTATTTGGTAGCCTTTCACACACTGGTGGAGCACATTACAGTCCTCCTTGTCTGGTATGTCCCCAAAGCCACCAACAGGTTGCCAGAGGAGGCTGCTTAGATATGGCTACTGCATGTGGTATACATTAGCAAATAGGGTGGTTTGGACCCAGCTGGAACCCCTGTGGCTCCTTAATATTGAATTTGCTGTGGCAAGAGTGAAAAACAGATGGTTTTATTCATCAAGCAGTCTGTCTTCTGCAGTAGACCCTTTAACAGCTCAGGCAGAAACACTGGATCTTTCAGGCACCTGAGGGAATTGTCAAACCCCAGATCCAGACCTTATCACTCACCCTGCTCACTTTTTGTGTGCTACAGCCCATTAACACCACTCCTCTCCAGACCTGAGCACGTTCAGCTCCATGGCAGCAATGAGCCACGCAGCCAGCTCCACTGCATTCCCTTATTGCACCATCATCTGCTAAACACCTCACCTACAAGATTATGCAATTCAAAAGCCAAAAATAACTTACTTCCCTGCCTTTTAGGGTTTTATGGTTGACTGATACAGAGCAAAGCCTGGGACCGAGGGATGGAGTGCAGATTAAACTGAATTTAGGCAAGAATTATTATTTTCCTCCGCAGAAGAGCCACACAGGGAGGGACTGTATTTTCTCACCTTTGTCTGGCTTGCGCTCTCATTCCAAGGGAGGAGAGAGGACGTATCGGTGCCTCAGCAGAGCTCGGGAAACATGTTGTTATTTTTTTTCATTTAAATCACAGTTCATACAGCCCTAGAGTGAATGAGCTGCTACCTGAGGGGTCACAGCCTCCACGCAGCCATGTGTTTTCAGCTGCTTGGCCAGATGTCTTCTTGCTCCTAAAATATTTGCAAGTGTTCTCAGAGTGAGAAAAGGGACTTTTAAAAAGTGATTGCAAGATGCAAAATTCCAGTTCAACAGTATCTACAGAACTGTCTTCTTAGCAGCTCTCAAACGCTAAAGGAGACATAGGCAGCCTCCAAGGAAATCCTTGGCTGGGGACATTCTATAGATGATGCTTCCTCTTTCAGAACTGAACTGAATCCTCAGCAGAGGGTGGAGCAGCTAACAAGACATTTTTCTCTAGCAAAATTTCCCACAATTTCCTTTTATTTTTTTTCCAACCCCTTTTGGGCTGAAAATACAATAGTCTAAATAATGGAATAGAAATTACCCAAGTTGTTTCCCTTTGAATAGCTTTGAAGCTAATACTCTCTGATGCACTTCACATCAGTAACACAGAAGCATTTCATACTGGGTTTTGTTTTCTTTACTCCTCACTTCACTGGCACCCAACCAATGAAAAATCATGCAGTAAAACATGGGAAACTCTAACAGGAAAATGGAAGCAAAACCCCCAAATAAAACACATCAGTAATAATTCAAAATAAAGGCAACATTTAAAAAAACCTGGATTTCTGGACATTCTTCCAAACATGGTTGTACCATTTCTTAATACTGGTAATCCTTCAGACAGCTTCAGGAGGATTTAATAGGAAATTGCCTTCCTGAAGAACACACATTAATATGACATGTAAGGCAGTTGCCTGTAATCAATATCCATGCTGACTCTGCAGAGAAACACGGACGCTGGAGGACACTACCCGGAGCTTGAACCCAAACCCCCAGCAGGGCCATGGAGCCACATCTCTTGCCCCTGCTCATTGCAGGCGGGTTGACCTTTAAAGGTGCCTTCCAACCCAAACTATTCTATGATTCCGTGATTTTATGAATTCAGATGCCCTTAAATAAGCTAAATGTGCCAGGAGTTCTAAGATGGATATTCAGTCCCAGGGGACTGCGTTGTTTCAGTAAAGGAGGATATCCCAAGTGCAGTGCACCCAGCTTGCCTTTTGCTTGGGATCACTAAAACCCTTCAGTTTGTTTTTATGCTGAGCACTTGTCCTCACAGACAGCAGAGACCAGCCCTTCCCCAGGGGTTTCATCCACGCCAGAGCCTGGCAGCGTTCCTCCTCCAGACCAGCAGCCCTCCCACACAACATCTTGAGAAACAGCTGCTGTTTCACAGGCCAACTCATGTCATGACCCTTCCCATATATATTTGTGCTCTTTGCTAAAAATACCGTGGTCCCTTTCAACCCACGAGTTCTTCCAGAGGGAGGAGCACCATGCACCAGCCTCCATCCTGTAGCAGAGGATGCTGGCCGAGCCGGGAGGACAGCACAGTGCATGCTTTGATGGCCAGCAGCTCAGGGATGGGTGACAGAGAAAGGCAATTCTCCTCCTTGGTTCTTCTTCTTCCCTTCCTTCACGCTACTGTGTTGCTGTAATCCACTCCTCCTGGTCCTTTTTGTAACCATGATGCCAAGTCCTGTTTTTAATCTTTTTTTTTTTTTCCCCCAGTGTTTCAAAGGAGATTCCCCTCTTCAAAGAGCACCAGGAGGATATGGGGTGACAACCACAGCTCCTGCAATGGGGGCAGCTCCGCGATTTCCTTGCAAATTTACAAACTTGTGGTTACTTGAAAACTTTCAAACAGACATACAACTGTGAAGGGACAGGGCTGCCGTCTCTTCTTTTCTCATTCAGCCACTTTTCTTCTCAGGCCTGGGGATCTCTTCAGGCTCTGTAAGACCCAGTATAGGTGATGAGGTTTCCAGTACAAGGTCTGGAAAGGGTGGGAGCTTTGAAAGGGGCTTCAAAGAGTCTACAAGTTAGATGAAGAGCCATGTGACATAAGAAATACTGAGCCTCTCTGGAGGGTGCCTGACCACCAGCCTGTGCTAGTGGGAAGAAGGAGCATCATCTACCTGGCACAGACTCAGTGTCATGCTGGAGGGGCTGTAAGTGTCATCCCCCCTCCGACCTCTCACCAGGGCCTCCCACCAGAGCAGACGTGGCTCTGCTGTCTGTCTCCTTTGCTGCGGCTGCGTCTGGCATGGCGTCCCCCTTGAGAGCTGTTCCCAGAGACAGAAAAATAATTAATGGAGAGTGAAAGCATCCCCTGAACTGGAAAACCTGACTAGAATAGTTGAAGCTGGCTCTTTTGTTGGGCTCAGAGGTGGGGGTAATGTGCTGTGGGTATAACACGTTTGGTAAAGCACCAATGCAAACACCAATGGTCTTGAATTTATAGGCTTTGAGAGGATTTTCTCAGGCTTCCTCATTGGGTGCTGGTGTTTGGAAACCAACCGGTTACAGGAGTGCTGCCACCCAGACTGGACATGGTGCCCACACATCTGCAAAAATGTGGGCTGTCGAGATGGTGCATGGTGGCTACTTGTCCACCCCTTGGAAAAGGAAGGGTAGCCGAGCTAGCCTGGTCCCAGGTGGGTTAAAGAACAGATCAGCTCCTTACAGGAGCAGAGGGAATTAGAAAAACTTCTGGGAGAGAAAAGCAATAACCCTCAATGAAGCAAGCTGAGTCGGAGGCCTTTAAAGAGTGACTCACTCAGTGTCTAGCGATTCTGGGTAAGACTCCATGCTATAAAGAGCTCCTAAGCAGAGGTGCTGAGTGATTGCTTTATTGTTTCTTACAAACCTTGCTGTGAAATCCCTGTAAATATGTTTATGAGCTTGTTGGGGCAGCTTCCCCGCTGCTGACTGTACTGTAAATAAACATGCGTGCCTTTGATTCACGGAAGTTCGTCTTCTGGACTCCATTACGGTCCCTGGCTCTGCTTCTAGTTCAGACGTGAGGCCCCTCCTGCCCCAGCTCACAAGGAGCACAACATTTCTGCTCTCCAGTGAATAACTAGAAGAATGAGTGCACATGTTTAGGATTACACATCCCCATATGGCAGCCTCGCTTGCCTCCCCCTCCCTTCTACTTCCCCCCAGAAGAGCTCTGTGAACCTCATCAGCTCTGAAAAAGCAGCCTGTGGAAAGGCCACCAGGTCTGGAGACAGCTTGCATGCACTGTCCTCCTTCCTCCCACATGGCAAGGATCCTCTGAGCTTGGGTGGGCAATGCAAGACTGGGGGGATGCATGTTGCCTGCATCCAAGGCAGATGTTTTCAAGCATGTGGAGCATCTACCTTTGAGGGCAACCTCAAGAAACTGTATGAATTTTGGCTTCCTCCCTGCAGTTTGCTTGGAGAAACCCATGCCAAAGCAGTGTGACCGAGGCCAGCTGACAAGTCTGCCACCCCATGCTGTCTGCCCTACCTTCCTGCACAGCCAAGCTGCCTCTACCATCACAGCCTTGTGTTCAAAGCAAGTCGAATTTGCTGCTGTTTTACCCTAAAAGACAGCATTTTGTGATGCCGGGGATGTTCAGGCACTGCTGGATGAGTGGCCACGACGTCTGTGCAAAGGAGGTTCAACAGAGGGAGGGACAAATCCTCTGCAGCCATCCCAGTGCAAGTTGTCCAGCTGTCAGGCAAGGAATCTCTAAATCCCAACACAAACCTGAGGACACATAATTTTTACACATACTTGTGAGTTCCCTGCCATTCCAGTGTGTCCACATAAAGGAATAGTCCCAGAACATTGGACATACCCATGAACATAGTGAAACCTCCACTGAGGCATCCTCCTGTCTCTAACCAAACCAGCCCCCAGCCAGGGCTTCTTCAGTATCAGATGGTGTGGCACTGAACCTGGGTTCCTAACCACAATATAAAAAAACCAAACCCTTAAGCTGAAGAAAGCATCTCAGAAATGCAACAACAGCAAAGGGAGATTTTATCAGTTTCTCTGCTTCCACCCACTCTCTTATTATGGAGTTAAAATATGAGGTTAGTCCAGGAAACAATATACATCAAAATAAAAGAACCAGGATATTTGCCCATCAGTATAAACCAAATGAGAGACACCCCAAACATCACAAAGAATCCTAAAATCAAGGAAACATATTGTGCACTCAGCGAACAAAAAGCTCCTCTTTTGTGTAATGCCTTGCAGCCCAACTATGATCTGAAATGTTTGAAGCAGAATTTAATAAATTGTCATAGGCATAAACAGGAGACCAGGGAGATATTTCATAGCTGGCTTTTGAAATTAAACAGAATCAGTGCTGCAGGACAGCAGCTCCAGAGGACAAAACACTGAGCAGAAGTTTCTCGCAGGGAAAAAAAGGACCTGCTTGTAAGCAAGGACTTTGAGGAGGCTGAGTATTGTAAGAGGCTGAAGCCAAGAAGGTGTGAAAGGTTTAAGCTGATATGCACCTGCGTGTCAGCATGCCTGTGTCTGAGCCTCTGTGGCAACGAGTTTGTGTACACAGAGAAGTGGGCCTTAACCAAACGGCAGACATTGACCCTGTAATTAGGGCACTGGGCCAGGACTCTATAGGCTAGGTCAGGTCAGGGTGTATTTCAGCACATTATTTTCTATAAAACCTAGGCACTGAATTTCCACACATGCCAGTGGGGAATCAGGTGTTGGTTTTCAAGCGGGAATGTGTGTCTCCAGCTTTCTGAGTCCTCCCAGTCATTTGGATCCTTTGTACTCATCTTGTGGGTCTCCCTTCCCTGTCTGTAGGACAGGAATAATAGTCCCCCAGTCCTCCTGCCTGCCTTGGCTATTTAGGATGCTGGTGTCACTGAGTGGAGATTGTCTCCCACTACAGGGTCCTACTCAGATCACACAGTAGTAGGATAAGCTGAGGACCCAGGAGTATTTTGCCAGACACCCCCGATAGCTGCCAGATCCTTTCTTTGCCCAGGCAGGGAGAAAACTAATCAACATACCAGTCTGGCACCAATAGCAGCTGGATTTCATTTGGACCACCTACACATTGCGAGGATAAGGATACTGTCTCCAATTATTTTCTGAAAAACAGTCAGAAGAAATCTATCAACAGATCTCCCTAATTTCTGCCTCTGCAAATATGACTGTTTTCTGCTTTTTTTTCTTTTTTTTTTTTTTAATCTCCATTTTTCATTTGTGGCTTTCAGCTAAACCTCAAGCACAATCAGGTAAGATGAGTGATGAAGAAGAGAGGTCTGGTCCTTGATGATTTAGTTTAATGGTTTGACCATGGGGTCTCAGAGTGGTATCTACAACACAAAAGTTCCCATCCCTTCCCAGCTGCCTGTGAAGACCTCCAGGGAGGAACAGAGCAGGAGGGGAACATCCAAGCAAAAGGAAAAGCTGATGGGGCATTTCTGAGATATGTTTGCAGGGACATCCTGGGAAACCAGCAGTCTGGCAATTTGCAGTGCCGATGAACGTTTTTCCAAAGCAGGCATCTGGAATATTTTTCCTGATATGTTCACATCTTACATCTCTGGCTCAGCCTGCCTCCAAACACTCCTATTTTTTGGAGAAACTCATATCCTACTCTGAACTCTCTGGTGTAGTCCCATCCTTAATTTTAACTTCTAGTTGTCTGGACTATGCAACTTTAGTGACAGGGAAATCAAGAGGATTTCCTTCTACCGGCATGTGATTGTCAACTGATCCCAGATTCATTGCTCTTATTTGATGGCTCATGGGAAAGGAATTGGCTCCATAGCAGTAGGAATTGGCTGCAACCAATTGGTCTCTAAAGATGAAAAGAGATAGTTGCCTGAGCAGTGTGTCTGATGGCCACAGGCAGAAATACTTTCCTCACTGTTCTGCAGGTCAACTGCTGCACCTTAGACCTTAAACAAACATATGGTGGCTGACTTGAGATGCCGATCTGGAGCCTCGCCTTTCATCTCTCTCCGCTGTTCAAGTTTTCCCCTCTCTGTTCTCATCCAAGCCATTGCAAATATTCCTCTCTTCTTTTTCTCCTCCCCTTGCTGTGGCTCAACGAGAGCCTGAACATTCAAGACAATCATTCAGCGTAATGCTACGCTCTGTCTTACGCAGATAGTCAAGTGAATGATCTAGTGGTCCCTTCTGGCTTGAAAATCTCTTCAGGTTAAATCCGTAACGGTAATGCTAATGTAAACATTATGCAGATGCTTATTTCAGGACATGCATGTTTGTGATTCACTTTCTTTGGCGTGCAGGAATAATTCAGTTTCCAAACCAGCACTGACAACCATGTTCATTAATTTATTGGCAATCAATTATGTTTAAAATAAATCTAGAAATTCTTCTCCATTTTATTTTAATATGTATTACTTATTCATGCAGGCCTGGGAAACAGGAGCTTTGGACAAGCACATAGCATTACTTAGCGTGTCTGAACATTAGCTTTTAAGTAAGTTGGTTAAAAGCACATTAGCTACTGAAGAAATTTTCAGTCCTTCTCCCCTAGTCTACAGGACTTGAGTGTCAAGAGAAGCCAGCCTAGTACTTCTAACCAATATGAAATTTACCTCAAAAATCAATAAATAAGATAGCTCTTCCAACTGTGCAAGATATCTTGTCACAAAGTTAAGCTCTCACAAATGTTATCTGTTCCAGAAGACGGTCATCCAGAATCCCTTCTAAAATAGTCTGGCTTTGAGTGGCCGTTCTCAGCTCAACAGGATTACACGCCTTGCAGGATTTCCTCTGATAGTAAAAATGAATCTTGAGGTAGGTTATGAATTTATGTGATTCACAGCTCTTTTAAGTGGAAGTAATTCGTCCCCCTTCTGCCAAAAACATCTGCAAAAGATCCAGTGCCAGGCCATCCTCATAACGGGACAGAAAATCAACCCCAAAAAAGAGGGAGCATGGAAGGAGAGAGAGATAGATGTCCTGTTAATCCAAACACTGCTTTATCCCTCAATCCAGATGCTTAAAAGATTTAACAAGGGGAGAGCTGCCATGTAGCTTGCACATATGTGCTAGAGAATGGTTAATGTACCCTAAAGTTCGATAATCTCAGTAAAAATGGATTTGATAAATTGATTTGGATTAACTTGATCTGCTTTTTAGTGAAAAGATTTTGAATCCTAAACAAGCAGCTTAGCCACGATTAACTCATTTAAACACTTTCACAGTTAAATGTATTCCCAACGCCCCAAGCTGTAGGAGCTTTACCCTTTGGGGATTAAGCTGAACCTCATCTTGGGGTTCTCCTGCCCTTCTCCTCCCTGTCTGCTCATTCTGCAGACAGTTCCTCATCGTATCACCTCTTTCCTTCCTTTCACTGTAAAGGGCTGGAGAAATCAAGATGTGGGAGTTTCTCCCCATCCATTCCCATCTGGTTGTGATTTCCTCCCCCTATTGTCTGGTGGTAAAAAAGATGATCCGAGTCACACCTGATTTGCCAGGTCACTGAAGAAGCCCAAGGAGGGAGAGTCAGCCGTGCAGCTGCTGCTTTAGACTGACATGCAAATCCTTCAAGGGGGAGGGTGGAGTCTGGGTCCACCTCTCTGCTTAGACACTACCCAGTAATAAGAATTAGTCCTTGAATTATATATGAACACTCAGAGCAGTTCTGCTGCTTTCTCCTTGCCTCTGGACCTGTCAGGACTCATTGTTGATGCCTACACTAGTAAACTAAATGAAATGGGGACATGGGCCCAAAAAGCATCATGCAACCATCCACAGTAACATCATTTGTATCCCCCTTGGCACCGGTCAGACCCAGGCCAACCTGCAGTGCACGCACACGACTCACAGGTTAGACAGGGACCAGCAGGCAATTTGGATGCAGCCATCCTGGTCTGGGGATTAGAGGGATTAATATAAGAATAAATTGCACAAATTGGCCTCAGAGCCAAAGGCGGCTCCTCACCCACTTTATTTGCTAGTATAGATGGATGCTAACGGCAAACTAAGAATACAAGACAGTTCAGGGGTTCCTTGATGTAACAGAGATGCCGAGGAGGGGCAGTGGTGTTGGTGAGGGGCAGTCAGTGCTGCTGGGAAGCTGGGGGAAGGTGGTTCATCTCCCTTTTTGCCACAAAGAAAGGATCTGCCTGCAAAAAATCTCATTTTACACCACAGGTTGCAGTGCACGCCTGTTGTTTTGGGATAAGGAACAAGGCTATTTGCTCACAGATAACTCAGAAGAGGCTAACACTGAGAGCTGAGACGTCCTCCAAAGGTGAAATATTTTCTGTCCATTAGATAAAATAAGCTATGAATTTCCAGTGCCAGAGCTCATACGAAGTAGTAAGTTTTTCCCATAACTTTTCTTTTTCTTTTTTTTTTTTTTTTGTCATAAAACACTATGATTTTTTTAATCTCCACAGGAATGTTCTGGGGTTTTGTTTTGTCTTGTTTTGTTTCTTTCCCAAAGGAGGGGGAAGATCTGTTTTCAGGACTAAAAGCACCTGGAAATAAAAGCATGATTTATACTAGACCTTAAAAAATTTATGCTTTGGCTCTTTGCATTTCTTGAGGCTTACTGGTGAAAACTGGCATTTTGTGTCCAGACGCAGCCTATTACTAGGCAGATGTCTAACCTGAAACTGCTTCTCAGCACAGACACACAAGCTGTGTTTTCTCATCCAGACACTTTTGCTGTAATTCTTTATTGGCTTTACTGGTTTTTTTACAGTTTTTCTTCATTTTTTTAAATTAAAAAAAAAATCATTTTTTAACATTAAACACATACAAGATGAACCAAAACAAGGTCTTGTGAAGAGAGTATAGTCTGAGCCTCTCCAGCAGGATTAAACTGCCCTTAGCACTAAATGGCAGTCTTGCTCCAAAAGCCCAGGCAAAACAAGGTACAGAGAAAACCAAATCTAATTAGAAATGTAGCTTCATTTACTCAAAATGAATCATGTCACTTATGTAGAAACTCCATGTCGCTACAACAGGCAGATGATTCAGTGCAACAACTATTGCTAAAATATTAAGGAAAATGCAGCATTTGTGAAAGGTATTGGATTCACTGTCCTCTGGGATAACAGGCTACAAAATGTGACGTAAAGGGGATCTAGAGCTGCAGACCAGTAGGTTCCTACTCTGAACATTAAACTCTGCTGCAGTCCTCAGGATCCACCAGGGCTGTCTCTGAACCACCTCCATCCAAAGTTCTCTAGAGCCTCAAATTTTCCTCACTGGCCCTAAGCAAAAGAACTGGGACATTACGTTGCTTTCCAGCACTCGGATCAGGGGCAAAACAGACCTTGAAGTGTCTGAAGCACATAGGTCCAAGAAAGACATTCCCCTACTAATTCATGGTACCACCATGAAGCACATGGGAGACACATTGATCTAGATCCCACAGGGCAAAGGGGCCAAAGTACTGGGTTACAAGGATGGGAAAAGTCATGATTGTCCCCTGATAGATGGTACTATCCATGTTCTTGTCTGCTTATAGTTCTCCCAAAAGACACACATATGACTGACCACCTTTGTCCTGACACCTCCAAGATGCGCAAATCCCCTACTCTTGCCTGAAACCCAACAACAGCTTTAACCATGCATTTCCTTATTTTATCAGCAGTACCTGACTCAATGTATTTTCTGAGCTTACCTGCCACATTTGGGCCTTCTATAAAATCCAGCCCATGGCACTTGATAATTTTGCCTAGTATCTGCTATCAGCAAGGTGAGTGGTTTGTTTTCAAAGCCTCAGTCTGCTTCCTTGGGAGTGGCATCTCAGTTGCCCACGTCTCTTAGACCACTTCATACAGTGGTCTCATGACAGCGGGTTGTGTCTAGTAGTGCCTTGTGATTGCCCATATGTGGTTGGCACACACATCAACAGCATGGTGCAACAGGGAAAGGACGACAGCAGTTAGCTGCTTCTGACTCTGAAGCCTTGCTAGATGGTACCACAGTCTGCCCCACACCAGACATAAAGCAGACAATCAGCCAGTCCTCCAAGTATATAAATATTGCTTTGAACATGGAGTCCTGGAGCAAGTAAGAGATGAGGAGGCAATGACACAGATGGTTATTTTAATAGAGACCTAGACTTTTACTCAGGGCTGTGAATTTACCTAGGTTATATGTTAGCTACAAGTTAGGGATTGTGATGCCTAAAACACATTATGGGCACATCTAGAGCCTTCACAAGAGGGGAGTGGGAAAAACAATGAAAACTTTCCAACACACTGCTCCAAGCCAAAGCTTAATCCTGACATGCTCTGACTGAATAGTTATAGAGGGATAGTAACTCTGTGGTAAATTATTTTCCCTGCACCAGCTCAATTTCAAGGTTATTATTCAGAGCACTTCACTTTCAGCCTAAACAAAAGCACTGATCTCTTTATTAGTGCCCATGATTCCTTAGTTCTGTTTTTACGCTTCTGCATTTAAAAGATTTTTTTTTTTTGCCCCAAAGCTCAAGATAAGCATTGTAAATTGCTTGTTGCACACAAGGAAATGAGCACCAAGTTGTGTACATGGCTTTGCCTTTGGAAAAGCTGGAACAGAGTTTATGAGAAAACTCTCAGGAAACCAGCCTGTTTAATGATGGCCATGACATGTTTTTCTGGCTGTGATTAACACCGGAGAGCTGACATTGCTTAACTCAAATGGTGTTTTCAGCACAGTTCTGGGAAGGATCCAAAGCTTCTTTTTGTTAATTTGTCAGAGTGGATTAATTTTTCAGCAGCCCATTACTGGAATGCAGCCTGCCCAGCTTCAAGCTTCATTGTGAGAAGTCAGTGATACTGAGCTGACAGCAGTCGTGGGCAGACAGAGCCCAGATGTGGTACAGAGCTGCAGGAACATACTGATGACATCTGGAGATCAGCTTGCTGCTCATGAATAAGACTTGGAGGATGTGTTTCAGCCAGAGCCTATCTATTTCCACAACCAAGCAATCAGTTCCCAAACAAATCAACCCAGAATCACAACTGCTGAGTCTCGGATAATATCTGTCCTCACCTTGCAGCTCTAATGGGACACCAGGAAAGAGAATATACAGCATAACTCTTATTTCAAGCACTGGATAGCAACCCTGAAATATTCCACTAAACAGTCTCCTGTTTAGCACTGGCAGTCTCAGTTAACACGAGTAAGAAGATCTGATCGGGATCAAGTCCCAGGAACTACAGATGACCAAGGAGAAGCTTGATCTGAATCCAAACTTTCGTCATTGGGATAGCGAAGAACAAAGGTATCAAAATAAATGGTTGTTACCTCCAGCTACCCAAAAGTTGCTATAGCCAGAGACCACTGTCCTCCAGTTTGTACACACGGGTGGGCTGCTAGTCAGGTCCCTGCTTCCTGCCTCCTGTTTGCAAAGCCACAAGTGAGTCTAACAGACCCATACCTATTGTCATTCTGTACATGAGCTATCTGAGAAAACTAGATCTGGTTTGGACATAGAGGTGGGTTTCTCTTTAGCAAAACCGAACATTACACTTTTCATTCCTGCAGATTTAGCGATTGCAATGGAGTTTTAGTTGATTTTATTGATGCATTTATTGGCTACCTTCTCTCTTGTACAACCTAAATCAGCATAATTCCACCAAAGCCAGTGCTATTGTATCTTATAATAGAACAATGTAGAAGCTTCTCTGTAGTTCATTTGTTTTTAATTAATGAATTAATTGCAAGGACCTTCTACACCTCTTATGTACACACTCACAAAACAGACGAAACATCAACAACTAAAAATAATGTGATGTTAAAAAGCAGCATGAAGTGAAAATCAGACCCTTCCCCATCTGTTCTCCTGTTGTTCTTTATTCAAAAGAAAGATCTACTGCATATGCATCTGTTTTACCTGAATGAAGAAGTGTTTGCATGCATCAGCATACATGTTAGGAGGGTTAAGCCTGAAATTCATGGGCAAATGACAATGACGATTAAATGAACAATGACAAAGGAGTCATTGTGAAGACTGAAATGTTAAAATAGGGGCAGATGTCTAGACCAGCAGTCAAGTCATGATGTGGATATTCTTTTGTTTCTATAAATGCAGGGTCATATTCTCAAAAGCTGCAGCTTTATGTGACCAAAACCTGCCCCTTACAAACCTCAACGCCTTTGCGAGAAGAGAATTGTTGTTCGACGCTGCCTCAGAGGATGCTGAGGCACATAGTCCCACTCCACCAAAACTGCCTTACCCAAAATAGCTGTTGATCTTGAATTTTGGTGCTAAACAATTTCCTACTAAACTTTGCTGCTTTCCAGTGCTGAATACAAAATTTCTAAGTACAGTTTATATAATAATGCAACAATTCTATAAGATTTTTGAGGTGAATCCCCATCAAGTGAAATTAATACGTTATTGTAATTGAATGCACAGAGTTCATTTTCCAAAGGAGTGCCTGATCATTAGAATACAGGTCTGAGTGTGTTTGTTTGTGCGTGCTTGTGTATACGTATGCAGACATATATACGCATCTTCATGTGCTTCCAGTTTTCTGGCTGTATGGGATGACAAAGTACCACCTGGGTAAGAAACAAAGGTCTTGAACACGTTTCTTAGTTTTGTGAATGAAAGACTCAAGCAGTTATAGCAAGAGCTGAGTTGTGCTCTTCAGACCCCTACAACTTCAATATTAATTTATACCCTCAGCTGTCACTCAGAAAAGGAAGAGCAAATGCCAAGCTGTGCATGCTGGCCTGCATTTGAGATGCTGAAGTCTTCAGTGCTAGAAAGATTCATATGCAGGAAGACAGGAATAACTTCTATAGAGGTGATCAAGGTGAGGACTTTGGAGATGAAAGGCACCCAGAACTTACTTACTTAATTCTGAGGGAGATCTTTCTAACGTAAGTCATAAAATAATTTGTAGGCTGCAACATCATGGACACCCATTAGTTTCAAGGCACAGTGCATAGTTGCACCGTGCACTGTGTCATGTTTATAAAGTATCTTTGCCACAGGCCCAATGATGGCTCAAAATACAGACACCAGTAAGTTCTTTTGCCTCTGCAGTTATAAGGCAACGAATGACAATGTGCCCTTTGAAACAGGATGAATACACGGATAGAAGGTCAGCAATGAAATTATTTTTATTGCTATGGCCATCCTACGAATAAAAGCAAAGATAAAATATGATGCTAGCACCACATGGCATGTGGAATTGGGGCTGAAAGATGAAAAAAATCACAATCAAAGCAACCTTGCCTTCAGAAGTTTGCAATTATAAATCACATTGCAAAGGTTTCTCTCTCAGAAGAGGTAGTTGGTTCTGAGACAAATGACTAAAGCAATTTTTAGTGTCCTGCATTGACCTAATCAATGCAAGTCTCTTCCCCAGACCTTGAGTTCATCAATATTTCATACATACAAATGGAAACTCTACCAACTTTTTAAGCTGTTTTGCCGTAAGTAGTTTTTATTTTACACAAGAGTGCACCTGTGCTTCTGTTTTTCCCATAGCATCAGCAATAGATTCAGATCTCTGCATAGAAATCAAAAATGTCATTCTTCCCCACCATCAATATGTTCAGGAAATAGCTCACACATCACAAGGGGAATTTAGAGACTTCTTGAAATCTCTCCAGATTTCTTCGTATCTGAGCACTAGACAACACTTTGCCACCTAAGCAAAACTGGGAAAAATATCTCCTTGATGAAATATATAGAGGCCATGTTTAGATGACCCAAAAGGGACCTATCATCTTAAGCCTTATGGTTGCTCCACTCCACTGATTTTAATCTAAGTATCTCACTACCCTATTCTATCTAGACATTCTTGCACCCTGGACATCTAAAGAAGTGTTATGATATCACACACACCTCTTTGGATGGTGGTCGAGCACCAGACACACCATGGTGCCATGGTGCATGCCCAAACTAAGGTAGAGAGACATTTTTTTTCCTGCTTTTTAAGCCTGGCTCTGAGATGGGTATGTTAATCAAAACAACATGCTTTTGCCTTCACAGACATGTTGTGAATGTACTCTTTGCAAAGCACCCCAACACTCCCATGATGCTCCAAAGAGAGGGGAGGCATCATTGCAAGCCATAATAGACTTCTACAGGCAGTTGGCACATGGCTCCAGGAAATGAAACCTGAGGGAGTGGTATCTGCAAAGAAATTCCTCGTTATTACCCACTGCATTCATGAAACCACAGCATGTAACCATGTCATTAATGATGATACCATTCACTGAGGGACTTGAAGGTGGCTATCACCCTTCATTTTGGCTTTTGCTTAGTTTCTGAGTGCCTGATCCCAGCAGCCTGGAGGGCTTTTTCATAGGTTGGTGGAATGGAGATGCATCCTCACTAACAACCCACCTCTGCCACACCACGATTCTTCACAGGAGAAGAATGGCTGGAGAGGGCCTTAATCTCTGACTGATGGCTGAGAAAGTGCCACACATACATCAGCTTCTCCCTCTCCCTCCTTCCCCTCTCTCCCTCCTCTCTCAGCCCCAAGACATATTTTGAATACAAAATGTCTTTTTTTCCCCTCAGAGCTACGTGAATGCTGGCTGCAAACCCTGGGACCAACCCAGGTCCCATCATGGGCCCCCAGTGAGCATGGCAACATGATGCCAAGAAAGTGAAACCAGGACTTTCAGCTCCTCAACCACTGAAGTGAAAGGGAAATCTCCAGTGACCACTTCTATAACAAACCAGTTTCCCTTAATTGGGCCAGCTGCTGCTCAGGGACAGAAATGTCACCTCTGGACAGGACCACCAGCTAGAAGAGGGTGTTGAATAGCTCTGTGCTATTGCTGGGTTGCTCTACTGCCAGTATGTGGGCCATAGCACACCCCTGCATTTAGCTGAAGGCAAGGTATCACTTGTGGGAGAGGGTCTCAGTGCCATACATTACATGGTTGGCAGGAGTTGTTCAGACCATCTAATATCACTTCTGTACCACATACATCAAGGCCTTCTCTGAATCTGATCCAGAATGAAATATGTCATTCAGAAACCTCCTACTCTGATTAAAAAAGTCCCCAGTCACATAGATATCATGTGCTAATTTCTTCCAATCCCAAATTATTGCTGTTGTTGAAAAGGTCTGGTTTATGTCCAGCCTGACTTTAGTTTCAGCTTCATTGGCTCTTGGTTAGTAGAATTATCCGAGAAATTTTCAGCAAAACATTTGTTTAAAAAAAAAAAAACAAAAACAAAAACAAATTTGTGGAAAAGGGGTTGGTTGTGATGGGGCTTCTCAACTCATCCCTGTTAGGAAATTTTTAATTGAAACATTCCAGATTACCAGTCAAAACCTATGTTTTTTTCTGGCACTTTAATAACTCAATATAAAATACAAATGGTCCAAATCAAAATGACATATTCAGAAATTACTTTCTCCTTCATCTTTCCACTGGAAGAGGTCTGTGTGGGTGTATGAGACATAAACATTGACTGCTGTCACTGCTGCTTTGGCTTTGGAATGGCAATTTACAATGAGGAAATAAATATAATTAGTTCGCATTCAAATGGCGCTTTTCCATCCTGGAAAACTGAGTGTATTTTATAGGCAGTGAATAAATATGCCTGTGGTAAATCACTTCCCATCAGTGAACTGAAATGGCCATACAGCAGCAGCCACACCAAGCTGTTTACTAGAAGAAATGAGATATTTCATTTGTGAAAGACAGACATAACTTATTCCACACCAGAAAAAGTTTTCACTGATGAAAGTGGGTCAGGTTCTGTAAATAAAACTTTTAAGGCTTGGGCTTTCATCCAAAAGGACCGTGTAGCCTACTGAAGACCATGTCATGACCTATGTGCTCCAGACAAACCAGCCTCCAGAAGGACTACAGCTGGGAGGGATTCTGGAAGGCCTTGAGGTTGGGGATAGGGACCTGGGGAGTGGGGTGCTTGGAGTCAAGGGACTCTCTGTTTCCCAAACCTCTTGTTCCTGACACCTTCTCCTCTCCATCAGGAACCCCAGATGATGACCACATCTATACCCCCACAACCTTCCCATGCTTCTGCCTGTCCCATCACTGCGTCAGCCCTTTTCCTCTCATGCAGGTCCCCCTGTGCAGGGAAAGTCGTGTTCCTGCCACCAGGGAGGATGCAGAGATGGAGGTGGGAAGGCAATCTCAGAGGGAGCAGGAGGTTGGCTCTCCTGGCTGCCCCCCATGTGTGGTGCACGAAGGGGCATAGGGTGTGTAGACAGATGTTTTTGGGGCAGGAAGGAGTCACCAAGGAGCAGTAGCCCATTCCCTGGTGGGCCCCAGTCCTCAGAAAGTGGGCTGGGAAGAGACTCCGCTTCACCACCCTCATCCCTTCTTGTGTTGGTGCTGTTTGTCTTCCCCTGGCCCACAGGGCAATCTGCTAAGGGATCCAGCATCACTGATACTGTAAACTCTGACATAGATCCAGATAAGGAAGTCTGCTGAGATGCCGCTATAGTAGAGAAAGCATCAGAGGAGTCTCAAAGGTATGCCAAGATTGTGGGCAGCACCTTTCAGACAGCATTCAAACTTCCCTCCCAGGAAAGGCATCCTCTGGAAATGCTCTCCGGTGAGCTCCTTGGTCTTCAGGCTGCATCATTAACAATCACTTTTTCTTGGTTTTTAGTCAGTTCTTAGAAGAAAACTTGTCATTGCCAGATTCACTTCCAGTTCCAGGAGAAAAATCCCGCACTGGTTTTGGATGCAAAGTCACCGGTTCTGACTCACATTGGTTTGCTTGAGCCCTCTTGAACTTATTATCTTAATTTGTCCTTTTAAAAGAAACCAGAAATACACGGATGCTCTACGGGTAGTGTAATCACATTGGAACTGGGACACCTAGGACAGCTACGGGCCGAAACAGCAACAGTCACAGATACTGCTGGGTCCGTTACTTCGGAGCAGTGCAATGCGATTTCCAGAAAGAAAAGCAATTCATACAAAGAACAGTTCAGAAAAAACATTGGATGCCTCTGAGCTCTGCTATTCCTGGGTGGTCTAGAGGTTCTAAAAAATGCAGGAGCTGGAGAAAGAACTCCTTCTATCCCTTCTAAACAATTCATTCATTTAAACAAAAGTCCCCTTACACCGAGAATGAAGCGAGGACCATTCCACATAAAAGGGGATTTAAAAGACCTTTGCAGGAAATGGAACATACAAATTACTGCCTTTTTAAAAGCCAAAGGATGTTTTTCCAGCATGGCACTGCATCCCCAGAAGAGTGCTGCAGGGAGCTTATGTTTCATTTACGATACAGAATAACATCAGACTGCAAACACAGCCGAAAAATAAACAAGCCAAGTCAGTGCCCTGCCAGAAACTGTAAAAAAAAGATGCCTTTTCACTTAGTTGTCCCATTTCAGGGTGTTTTAATCCCACTTTCTATCACATCATTACAGCTTATATTTCTTCATGAAGTCATAATAGAAAGGGAAAGGTGTTTTCTTATAGCTCGAAGAAAGAAATTTGACTTTGTTCCCATCTGCTGTCACTATTTGTCCTCAGAAAGTGTTTGCTCCAAAAACATAAGCTTATTATTCAGGATAAATGATTGAAGTTCTCAGGAGGTGCCAAAGTGGCAGTGTTTGCATTTGGCAAAGGATGCAAAGCCTTGGCAGAAATGGAACCTGCTCAAGACTACATTTGCCCTCTTCAAGCTCAGCCTCAACATGAGGATTTGTTTTTCTTTGCAATCACCCAGCCTTGCTCAGAACAATGTCCTTCAACAGGAAAAAATCGCAAAACCAGGTTTTGTTTTTTCCCTTCCAGCTCCCAATCCACGTGTTGTTCAATAAGAAAATGGCAGATGAACTACTGAAAACCAAGATCCATTCCAATGCCATGGAAAATGTGGAGTTTCCTCAGCAGCCAGTGGAAAACAGGTAGCACAGGTCCCCAGCCAGCTAGGAGAAACAGAGCAGGAGAAGAAATCAGCCACAGGAATGTGGTCTGCCACAATTTACAGCACTGGCCATAGTTGGGTAATCTAGGTGGGAAACAGGAGGAGGACTCTAAGAGGTTACTCAGCAAGAGAGTGACGTAGGAGGGACTAGGACATCTCAGAGAAAAATGCTTCCAAAGAATGATGGATTGGGAATTATCACAATGCCATACACCCCTCCATTCATTAGAAGTTCCTCTAGAAAGATAGCTGATAAGAAAACTTGACATACTCTTTGGAGAACTCACTTTTAAAATTAATTGCTTAAATTGGAAAAAAAAAAAAAAAAGCCAAACCACTGAATATTTTTGCAAAGCACTTTATTTAGACACTTTTATTGTAGAATGGAAAAAAAAAAAATCTGCTTGGGTTTGCTTAGGTCTTGGAAGGGGATGCTGAGGTTTTAGATTTACTAATTCATTTTGTCATTGGGATGGAAGAGAAAAAGAAAGCAGGTAAAACATAAAATTGGGTAGTGATTTTCTTGAATTAAAAATACATCCATATTTTGAAACGTTTTATGGATTATTCTGACAGTAGTGAGTTGTTTGGGAAGCAACCATATCGTTGCAAGCTTACAAGAGCTGTGAAACCATCACTGACATATGCATGTAGGTGGGCAACTTACCACCAGTTGATTCCCACAACCCAAATAAGTGACTTCTCCGGCACTGAGAAATCAGACTGTCCCTCAGGAACTGGTCCCAGAAGAGCAGGCCAGCAAATCTTAGTGATGAAGATCACAGACACCTGTCCATGCTCATGGTCTTGACCACAGTGCCCCAGTACTATGTCAACAGTCTTTTGCCAGCAGAGGGTGGCTCCATTCCCTTGGTTCTTGCTGAAGCTTCAACACTAGGAAACTTACTTTGGTGAGGACAGGCCCGGCAGCAGAAGTCCCCTGTCTCCCGTCCCCAACCTGCCAAGGGCTCTGATCAGAGCTTTGATATGGAGCACATTGGTCCAGCACCTCCTCTCCTTCTGGTGACCTTCCTGAGCTGCCCACTTGTGTGCAGACAGAGGGATAAGAGAATCAGTGTTGACATCCATCAAACCTGCCTCTGGAGTGGTGCTGGCCGTATTTCCAGGCATTTGACTGAGGAATGTATCTTGTACCTCCCCTCAGCAAGCAGAGACCTCCCAAGGGAAATCATGGGGCAGTTGCACTCTTCTAGCCTTGAGGACAAAGCCAAGTCCACCTATCCTTCTGGAGAGGCCCACATGGGAACTGGTAGGCTTTCATGATATGAGCAAGTGTCTGCCAGAATGCACTTCCCAGAGCATCTGTCGCATATACATCTCTGAGCAGCTTTCAGTTGGTCATGGTTCAGCCAACACATAACTCCCAGTGACCCAGGGATCCCTGATGCAATATTCCACGTGGTGACAATTACATCACCACGGCTGGAATAGGTCCATTCAGTGGTGGGTAACTGAAAACCCTCAGAGCAACTGATTTGCTTAAATACTACTAAACCACCACATCCACTCAGTGTAAGCAAGTTCAGACCAGGGGTGTAGCAAACGCACACTTATTGCAACATGAAGGTGAGCTGCAGTGTAATGAACCAAAACCATTACTGCTTTTTTGGTGAATTATGCTTAACTGTGACATTCCTTGAGAAAACCACATAAACAGACTAATAGATAAAGAGAAAAGGGAGGAAATTAGGTGAAGAGGGAAAGCTGCACCAGTTGTAATGAGTGGACAAGGAAAGGCAAGCAACAATGAGAATAATTTTTTGGAGTATCTAAGGACACTAGAAACTCAGATCGGATTATCAAAACTTCACCATGATGGAGACCTCAGTAACGATTGTGAGCAGAAGAATTTCTGGGCCAGTCTGAGGTGATTAATTGGTTGTGATGCCTGCAGAAACTCAAGAGAGCCCATGCAGCACAAGAGGAAATTTGGATTCCCCACAACACCACGAGCATATGCTTTACATCCTGGCAGTACCACAGCTAAGCGAGCTTGCTTTATTTGTGTAGCCCCTGGGGTGCTGGGAAAGATGGCAGGCAAGGGGTTAAGTAGTGGCACTGTGGTTTCTGGAAGGGAAAGGCATGCCTCATTAACTGGCTGGAATTCATCAAGGATATGAACACCAGGGTGGACATGGGAAAGGCAGCAAACTCTGTATTACCGAGATTTTCAGGGTACACTGAACACAGGTCCGCAAAAAAGGTCAGTGCTGATGGACAGGATGATAGCAGGAGGTGAAAATGGCCCTGAGAAGTCAAGGGCGATGGGGAGTGATTAGGAGAGGATAGCAGCTATCTAACTGGAACAACTTGCCTCTCTGCAGTTTCTCTACATGCAGCTCTGTCTTCTTCTGCAACCAGCCCCATCTGTCCCACCAGACAGGACGGTAACGAGTGTGCAGTTGACTCTTTGAAAGTCTGACCCATCATTTGCACATGTTCAGCTTCTTCCAGGAGAAGGACCCTTAATTTTCCAACCCATCACATTCATTTACAAACCTAACATGGTACAAGTTTTCAAACTGTAATTTAATGACTCTGTGGTTACTAATCCAAGTATCCTCTAAGTTGTAGAAGCATGAAAGTGTCCAGGTATGTAGCACAGGCACTTCGCTTCCCAAAGCTCACCTGCCACGAGCTTGCAACCCAGCAGACAGTACATGGCAACAGCAATGCTGTCTCCTTTAAATATAAGAACATGTAGTTCCTCCTATTACCAACTGGCCAAGCAATTCAGGGTCCAGGATTGCTCTGTTATCCTCTGATATAAAATTATCAAGGCAAACTGAGGCATAAAGAATATATTCACATGGAAAATGACCTCAGCATCGTTTTATCCAAAAGGTCACTGAATAGGAAATTCATTCTTGAAACAGAAAAAGTTTATTCTAATTCCTTTATCCATCTACAGGAATTTGGATAGTCTTACTCTGGAAACAATATCTCACTTTAATGTAAAAATTAAAGCATGGAAGTAAGAAACCAGAGCTATGCGTAACCTCCTACAGGAGGGGTTCGCATTAGCCTGGTAGAAAAGTATGTATTCTCTGCTCTCTGGCTCTACGAGTGTTTAAATGTTTCATATGACACGGTGAGTACAACACAAGAGATTGAAAACAGACAAGTCCAAAGCTCTGCGTGCTTAAGATATTCTTTTGTGGCGTGGAATATATGGATTTGACCCCCTCCCACAGTGAATCGAGCTCTTCAATACTCCAGGTGAGTGTTTTGGCTCCGTTGGTTTCTAGAGCTAAAGGCAAACGACCAGCTCCTGCCCCACAAATCTTGATTATGTTTTTTCCCCCAGACAAATATTCAGCACTTTTGGGACAAATCCAGGAATAATTACAGAATGACTTAGAGTCTTTTACTTACAGTAGCTCAAAGGATTGTATTTTTCTTTTTCTCTAGTCAAAGCCTTTTTAGAAATGCATGGCCCTTAGACAAAAGGAGCTAGAAGGTATGTAAAAGTGTTGCATGTGCTGTGAAGACGGTGAGTCTACTTTTGTTACATCTTGTTTCCTAGGGCAAGGCTGAGCTGGGCTTGTTTGCTCAACTCTGAAAAGCCACGTCCACAACCTGCTCCTTTGTATTGCAAGCTTTGGCCGGAAGATTTATAGCAGCATTAGCAATGCTAAAGGAGGATTGTTCATCTGTTTGTAACTTGGGTTCAGTTGTGATTTACATTTGAAGCAGGTATTTTAATCCCTCAGTTGCATACAAAATACACTCAGACTTACCGCTCTTGCTCTTTCCTCTAGTCAAAAAAATTCATTTGGGAAAATCAGGTATATAAACCCATATATAGCATTTTTATAATCAGTTTTGCAATCTATCTCCCAGGACATAGGAATATAAATCTGAAAATTTGCTGTCCTTTAATCACCAAGGTTGAGGGACTGTATCTTGTTATAGGGGAAACCACACGGCCAACAAAATTGATCCCACTGACCTCATCCTGTCGTTTTGCTCCTTGACACCCTCAGCAGAGTGCATTCAACGTTCCAGCTAAAGCACAGCACCTGGCAATGCATCCAGGGTTTGGGACCTGCCCCCTGCTGTATTTCAAAATATCAGCTGCAAAATAACATCCCAGGTCAAGACTGAGTCTTTCCATTTGAACCTTCACAGGCCCAGGAACAGGAATCGCCCTGCAGTACTAGTACTGCCCTCCCTGGTGAAACCACCTCTCGCTTACTGGCCTCATCGTTGATGTTACCAGCACCACCAGTTGCAGAACTTTGTTCTCACCCTGCAAGAGCCAGGAGAAGTAGTTGCAGGCACTTCAAATGCAGCTTTCCTCAGCCAGAGGAGTCCCACAGTGACCCCAAAGAGTGCCAAGAAGGTCCTTGGTGTCAGGGGGCTGTCCCACCACGCAGCTGTTTGGCACAGCACGTGAACCCTTGCAGCCCCACTTTAACGTTCCCCAGTCATCTTGTGGGCAGGTCCACCCATCTTCATCTCTCCTTGAGGCTCTGGGCATTCAGAGCTTTTGGTCACTACTTGCTTTGCCGGCATTTTGTGAACTCTTAAGACATAAGCATGACTAAGTGACTGAGAAGCACATCCCAAAGCCACACAGGCTAAAGCAGCGTTGTTCAGACTTGAAAAATACCAAGTTTTAAGACTGAAGTGAACTGGTGCTTGGGAGTGACTAACAAGCACGTAGATAGTGAGTAGAGTGGTGATATCCCATTGAACACTCCATTAGACAACTGAAGGAGCACTAAAATATATTTCACCTTTTTTCCATTGATTTTTGGTGTTGGTTTGTTTTTTTTTTTTCCTGATTCATTTAACATCTGCTTCTGGCCCAGGTATGATTTGGGTCTAGGGGACAGACTCAAAGCTTCATGAAATCACTGGGACTCTTTCTCTTGGTGCAGGTAGGCTTTGGGATGGCCCCTTCAGAACCAACACATTGCTCAGCTGCTCCTGCCCATGTGAACCACAGAAGTAGACTGATGGACTGCAGCCAAAGGACAAAGGGCCTCCAGGTTCCTGCATGCAGAAGACATTAGTCTTGATCGTCTGCAGAGGTGTGCTAGTCTTCCAAAGCATCTCCCTCGAGTAACACCTATGTCAAAAGTGAGGATGCAAATTCAAATGTATTGAAGCAAACCAGAGTTTATTTAGCATTTATTACCCATTCTGTTGTCATATGTGGCTGCTTCTGTCTCCATTTTCCTCTGGTAAACATAGACCTTTTATTTTTTTTATTTTTTTAATAAAATATATAAAACATTGTGCATTGCTATCCATAGGAAAACTGTAGTTTAACAACAACAAAAAAAAAGAATAAGGCACATTCCTGTGCAGCATCTTCAAATATATATATATATTTAAAACAAAACAAAAAGAAAAAACCCTTTTCAACCTCTTTGAGGTTGTTAACTTCTCACCAGTCACTGACACATCTCTTATATTACCATAATTTCACTGTTGGAGGTGGGTTGGGTTTTGTCAGGGGCCAGCAGGGAAAACAGACTCAAAAGAAAAAAAGAAAAAAAAGGATTTTATCCCTGAGGTGTCAGTAAAAAAAAAAAAAAATGTTCCCATAGAAAAGGAAGATGAAAAGACAGCCATAAATAACTGAATACACTATGGCAAACCTCCAAGCACCGAGATGATTTCATGATGGAAGAATCCTCCTCCCTCCCCATCCCCCAGTTCTTAACAAGTCATATTTGCCATTGGGTTTTAATTAGGTTAATCTCATGGCTTCTGAAGTCACAAGACAATTGGTCAGGATGCACCTTCCCCTCCCTTCCCAAATCGTCTTTCCAGATTTGTCATTTTGTTCACAATTCTCCCACAGTCCTCAGGAAAGGGAAACCAAAAAATCCTAAATGAACACCAAAACAACTTCTCTCCCCAGCCAAGAGAGGAGCACTCGTACTGCAGCATGCCAAATTCCATGTCCCACATGGGAGGACTGTAATTGTCACCTTCCTGCCTGCTACTAAAAATGAAGTTGGCAAACACCTCTGTTATAACCAGAAAGTGTCCGTGAAGAGGGGTGATAGCAATATGTCAGGGAGGAGGAGACAGGGAAAGCTTTATTGCTGTCCATCCACACGGCTCCAGGTAGCATGCCTGAAAGGAAAAGGGGAGACACCCACATAATATTCCTTCCCTCCCTCTCCTCTATGACGTGCAGAGGAGCCCCAGGGTGCAGGGCAGGACGGTTGGACTCCCCATCGCTTAGTAGTAACGGTTGAGGCTCCTGGTCCCTGGGATGTCCGGCTGGCCATTCATCCAGATCTCCCGGATGATGCGCTCCCGCTCCTCCAGCCGCTGAGCTCGCTCCAGCTCCTCCGCCGACGTGAAGACGTTCATGTTCAAAGTCCTCTCAAACCTGCGGTGCCTGCGGGCAGACAGGTCTGAAGTGGTGTCCGAATCATCATCGCTGTCGCTGCTGTCGCTGTCGCTCTCCCGCTCCCGAGGAGGTTTTTTCGCGGAGGAGCGTTTGCAGTCAGTTCGGCAGGACACCCTTAGCACCAGGGCCAGCAGGGTCAAGACGAGTCCAATGCACACTCCGGAGACAAAATACAGAGCAGCCCGCTCGGGGTTTTCTGAAATGATTGTCAAGAACAACCCTTAAAAGAACAAAACACACACAGCTCCTCTGTGCCTCCCCCCTCCCAGGGAAATCAGGAAGGGGGATTTAAACAGTGGATTGGCTGCCAAGGCATTTGCAGAATGTGGGTTCGCTGCAGCCGTGTCTTGGAGTTGTCTGAAAGGAGAAGTAGCAGCCCGCAGAATTAAATGCTAATTCCAGTGGCTGCCCGAGCAGGGTTGACACCAGGGTGCCGCACACCCAGCAGCAGCAAAGTGCATCTCTCTGTCACATCCATCATCATCATATGAGGAATGAAGATGATTGCAAAGCTTTATACACCCTTTGTGCTGTGGCCCAGCTGAAATGGGAAGCCTTGCAGCATGGAAAAAAATGCATATTATTTATTCATAGGTTTCATTTGCTTATCTAAGGCAAATGCATGCTGGCTTTCCGCCCAGACCACCAAAATGTATACCTGTGCTACACAAGCAGAGCTGGAGTCAGCGCGCGAACGGGATGAATCCTGCATAGCCACATTTCAGAGGTGATATAACAAGACTCCAAAGGATCCACAATGCCTTTTAAACTATTTAAACTAGGTCATCTTGTTTATTTACTATCTTCTTTTTTTTTTTTTTTTTTTTGGTTCATGGGAGTACTTAGAAGCGTAATTATGATAAACATTGCTACTGCAATTCCCCTGGGCTTAATCATCTTGGTTTATAGGTATGCTGAATGGGTGAAGGTGAACCCAGAAGTGTCAAGGCCAGCTCTACTCCACTGGGTCTGTTGGGAGTCCTGAGTTCAAGGATGGAATCAGTTCCTCAGATGAGTCTTATTTCCTTGAACTCAGTGATGGAGCTGTAACAGTGATGGAGCTGTAATGGTTCCCACCAGCTGAGAGCCTGACATTCAGCCCCTTAAGATCTCTGTAACTAAAAGGCTCTGCTCTATCTTCACTTCCTCCCACTGTGCTTTTAGAAACTGCCCTCTCCAGCTGATTTCCTTATAGCAAAGTTTGGAGAGATACTCGAAACTCAACAGGACAAGACCCTGCCCTAACTTCAAAACTAGCTCTAAATTTGAATTTAGCCATGTTCTGAGCAGGGAGTTAGATCAAGTGACCCCTGGAGGCCCCTTCCAGCCTAAATTATTCTCTGATTCTGTGGTCAGAACCCAAACTCTGACGTGCACAGTTCAATGCAATGCATAATTCCATGCCTGGAGATGCTCATGGAACAGTTACAGGGACAAAACGCCTTTGTGCTCTTCACTTGTCTCCTACCAAACCTATCTCAAAGGTGACTGACAAGCTAAGGTGGAGGAAGATGTCATGATAGCCTGAAATCTGGCCAATAAAACATGAGACGTGCTAGTGTTTGGTGTGGATCGTATAGGAAAGAAACAGGCTCAAGAGAGACTACAAAAAAAAAGGAGAAAACTGCACTAGATGCATTCAACAAGTCCAAAAAAAAGTAAGAGGACAGAAATGCAGCAGTACTTGGAAAGTCAAGTGAGACCAAAGCCAGAGGTTTTAAGCTAAGATATTTTGACAAGAGTGAGACAGCAAAAATCCAAAGACAAAAGAGAAGATGCCAGAGCAGGCATGAAGGATATGCCAATGGCTCCTGTAGCAGTCTGGCTGAGTGAAATCCTGGCTCCAATGAAGTTAGTGACAACTCAAGGGGCAGAACTTGAATTAAAACTGCAGCCCTGCTTGTGCAGTAGCAAAGCTGCTGCCCATCTGGTACTGTGTGAACAGTAGTGTCCTAAATTCCAGAGATTTGAAAACCCCAGGAAAAACAGAATCACCACCCCATAGTGCTTTTACCTCCATGTGCAATATAAGTCATGATGGTAATTGCAAAGCTTTCTTTCCAAATAGGCCTAAAGAGGACACCCAGAATGTGGGAGTGTGAGAAGAACAAATGAGTAGCACTGATCTGTTTGTCCTGGAAGAAGCTTGGTCCAGTCTGCCTCCACTCCGCCCGGCTGACAGGATGCCAGGCACACTTCCCTGACCACTGCGTTCCTGCACACACATGGGCTTGATTTGGTTGCATTAGTTCCACTGCTCACTCTTTTAAAGCAACTCATAAAAAGAACATAGATTGGAGCCTGAGACGCGGACACATGCAGTTTCTCTTCCCCCCCGTTTTTGTCCATGCCCTGCTTTTCCTTTCTCCTCCACGCTCCCTTTTCCATGCTACTGTACCCAGCTCATGAGCAAGCTGCACCTCAATTACTACTTAAGCAATCATTTTTCATCCCCTGTTTGTGCTAGTATGTATAGCCCTTCATGCAGTGCAATGGTTGTAATTGAATCTTTGGGCTCCAGTGGCATTTATGAGCTTCTACAGCTACTCTGTCAACATCTGAGACACTGTCTGGACTTCCTCACTGAGCTGTAACCCTACGTTCAACTGCAGCCTTGGCATTTATCATATGTACAATCCACTTGCACGGCAACACCTCTTTTTTTCACAGCAGAAAGAGCAACTTAAGCTAAAAAATATGGGCTCTGCTATTTCTCAGTTGAAGTAGCCAAGTCAGCAATAGCCTCGATTTGGGGGTTTGACAGTTGATTAGTGATTTTGAGAGCATCTCCCAATGCATGTTCTACTTGCAAAGACCAAAAAGGGGCATCCTTTTCAGCAAATGGATGCTCAGCATCTTCCAAAAACTCAAAGGTGGTTCAGATTCATGTCAACACTGAAGCTCCTCAAAACACTCATTATATTTGAAAAAAACTCTTTAAAAATACATGGTCATTAGTAGCAGGAGTTAACATGATTTTGATATGCATTCGTACATGTGTGTACACCCGTTAAAACTGGATTTTGACCAGTGTAGCTTTATCTCCCACTGCTGTAGATGATAGGTCAGAGCTATCTTTTTCTCCTGAACTTCTAGCAGGACCCAGTTGCTGTCGATCTCTTTAGCTGTGGTTACCTTTCCCCTTCCTGGTATTTCTCTTTCTGGACTGAAAGAATTGATGAAAGTGTCACCGATTCAAGCCTGAATTTAATCCATGCAGACAAAAGATATATGCTCTTTATAACCCTCTATACAAAAGCCACCAGTTTCTAGGCACTCAAACTGGCCAAAAATTAGAAACACATTTTATTTTGTTTTTCCAACCAAACCAGCAGCAATTACGGAGCCTGTTTCCTGAGGGCTAACAATCTGCTGGGAGCATCAGCCCAGACTGCCATTAATTCCCCAGGAAATGCCCCAGGCCAAGGTTGTTATTGCTATTATAATAAATTGTTTCAATAAATAAAAACCAATCTAGGCATTAACGCTGCTGGCTTCCTATGATGGCTTCATGCATTCAGAAACCTCAGTGGGGAGGAAAATTTCAGAGGGCCTCAGTAAAAGGTTCAGCATTAAGCATGGCCAGACAAACAGTAGGAGCAATATCTTCTGGGGAATTTACAGTTATCCCCACAGGCTGCTGAAATCCCGTGGTAGAATAGAGGAAGCTCTCCAGGAGCCCCTTATTAATAAGGCTCAGGCCAAGCAGTCTAAAAGTTGGAATGATCTCCCCTGGGTTGTTTTTTGGAAGCCCCTTGTTAATAACTTGGCAGCATAGCTTTGCTTGTGGAAGAAGAATAAAACAGGGATTTATGGAGGTTTCCCTCCAACTACTTCAGCCTGAATGCAACAACAAAATTGGAATACGTCCCTTGTCCAAAGGGAGGCACTGGAAGTGCTCTGATACAATTTGAACATTTAATATGTATGGAACTATGAGGGACGGTTCTGGTCTTGCTGGTAGACTGTGGCTGCAAAGACAGTTCCAGCTGTCACTGAGACTGGTGAAGTCTTTTCAAACACTCAGACAAGTTTTGAAACAGGTCCATGACAAATAACAGATCTGAGGTTACAGGCCAGAGAATGCATATAATTAAAAACCTAGTCCTATAAAGAAAAGGTTCTGGAAGCTGGGATAAGCCTAACACCTAACTGGCTTTGATATTCCTAACCAGGACGATAGCTGCAAACCGATTTGATGGTGAAAACCAACACTCCTGCCAAGAGGCTTTGCTTCCTGCCGTGCTGTGATTTTTCACTCCTCAGTAGGAACATTCCCAACTTTTATATGGGATCATCAGTCAAAAAGATGGTACAAATGAGCACAGAAGCTTTTGCTAATATTGGCATTCCTCCCCTCTGTGCACTGCAAGACAAGACTCTGCATGTGCCAACAGTGCGAGTGACCAAGCCTGCAATCTCTTCGTCTGCAGCTGCACTCCCAAACCTCTCATTTTGTGCAGAAAATGTGAACACCACTGAGCACAGAGGGGATACCAGTGATTTGTGGATGCTTTCCCCAGAGTAAGAGACATCCCACTGCCAAGAGGCAGGAAAAGTAGTAGAGCTGATCGTCCTTTCAAGCATGCACTTTACCCATGAAACACCAAGTGCCCATAGCTTCTTTTTCCCAGAGTGGGTCTGAGGATATACACCACCCTCTGCCCCAACAGAAAGAACATCTTTATATGTTGCCCCTGCCTATTTACAGTTTTTTTTTTTCTTGCAAAGTCCTGTTTCGAGCCAACTCATCAGCACGAGGAAGCCGTGAATACAGCACTTTCAGTGTTTATACAACTTTCAGAGTTTACCTGAGGGACCTTTTTAGTGTTATGAAACAGAGCAGTTCTTGCACTAATGTTTCCCTTTGGCACTGAGGCTGTGGTCAGGAGCGGTGGGAAGATGTGTGAACCAGAACCAGCCCTCCCTGGCCGCCCGATACCCTGTCTCTCCTGAGACATTATAATGGCTCCTCTATGGACATCAACAGCTGCTGTGGCTTAAGCGCACCTTCAGGGCCCCAAACGCAGGCAAGCACAAAAATTTCCAAATGTTCTGCTGCTCAAAATCCGCGATATGAAGGGGGGTGGTTTTGCAGTGCTCTACATTTATACAGATGATATTTGTGCCCTGTGACACAGCTTGTCTTTGAACTCATAATCTAAAACCTCTCCATATTCACGTATAACAAAATAAATGGTGCCAAATCCATCCTCTGTGATAAAAGCAGAGGGCTAAATTACATGCTGCAGATAAAGATGGTTTAGGGCATCTGCTGTTTCAATCTATGTTTCAATCAATTATTTTTGTAATAAATAACAAACTGAACATATATATCATTGAGACTAAAACTCATCTAACAGCCATGGTTAGGTGCACTGGAAAACATGAGCAACAAGCTCCTAAACTCATCACTGGAAACCAAAGTCGTGAGGTCTGAGTTTCACCTATTTGACATTCAGTGGACGTGAACACATCACAAGGAGACCACATCATGAGAGGGCAAGTAAATCCCACAGAAACAGGACAGTTAAAGACGTCCTTATTTATTATTTGTGCTACAGTAAAATCTAGAAGCTCCTGCCAAGACTGACACCTTGTAAAGGGGATGAATTGAGGCCTTGTGCCCTACGAAATCAATGCAGGGTCAAAGAGTTTTTCTGTGGTAAATGGAAGCACAGTCCATGGAGCATCATCAGGGGCCCTGAATCCTAGTTCCAACTGTCCCCAACCATAAATCCTATAACTTTCTGCTGTCCGTTAATGTTCAGATGGGGAAAATAATGTTGACAACATTTTATTTTATAGTAAGGTTGGGAATGCAGGTATTTTCATGTCAAAAAATAGGCAGCTGTAGGTAAGAAGGGGAAGAAGTGTGATAGACAGAAGTTTCATTTAAAGTTTGCATTTTCTAATCTTTCATTAATGAAGCTCATGCAAAAAAAAATTATACCCTACTCAGCTATCTTAATTCCACTTAAGCTGCCTGCTTCTTAAAGGTGTCACAAAAATACAGATCCTGATGCAACTATTGGATGTGTAGAGGGGCAGAACTTTGGATTCACCGTTCATGGTCCTTTTAGAAGGACCCTCCAATAAATGTGCAGAAACACTCTTACTAATATACTCAGTGATTCCAAAATGTAAAGCCCAAGTTAGTTGTTTTGTGCATCAAAAGATCCCTGACCAGCAGGTCGAGGGAGGTCATTCTCCCTCTCTGCTCTCATCAGACCCCACCTGGACTACTGCATCCAGATCTGGGGTCCCTGGCACAAGAAAGACATGGACCTGTTGAAGTGAGTCCAGAGGAGGCCACAAAGATGATCAGAAGGCTGGAGCACCTCTCCTGTGAAGCTGAGAGAGTTGGGGTGGTTTAGCTTGGAGAAGAGAAGGCACCAGGGAGACCTTATTGTGGCCTTTCAATAGTTAAAGGGGGCTTATAAGAAAGATGGGGACAAACTTTTTAGCAGGGCCTGTTGTGGTAGGACAAGGGGTAATGGTTTTAAACTCTAAAAGAGGGTAGACTTAGACTAGACATAGGGAAGCAATTTTTTATGATGAGGGTGGTGAAACACTGGAACAGGTTGCCCAGAGAGGTAACATCCAAGGTCAGGTTGGACAGGGCTCTGAGCAACCTGCTCTAGTTGAAGATGTCCCTGCTCACTGCAGGGGGAATTGGACTAGATGACCTTTAAAGGTCCCTTCCAACCCAAATGATTCTATGATTCTATGGTTCAATGAAATCCAAATATTTGTCTGTAGCAGCATGGTGGTATCTCAGCAAGAGCATGGCACCAAGAATGCATTAGTATTTAATGAATTAGCAAGACTGAATGGCACACAGACATGAAAAACTCGCTCACAAATGTTGGAATTTTAGCTGTATAGACCTCAATGCTCCCGAATAGCATAACTGCATTATAGTGGTCCTAGCAGACTGGACGCAGTACACATAATTATTAACAGCATGTAGTAAAAGAGCAACATGTTAGTATTACTAGCAAGGTATTATTGCTTGGCAATAAGCATTGCAAGGTAATAAGCATACAAACCTTTCATTGGACAAATGGAGAACACCCACACAAAAAGTGACCACAAACAGTATGTCCTGCCTTGGGAGGCCAGTTACACAGAAACCAAGGCCCTCCTTCTGCAGGAAACAGCAGAGATTGGCCTAAAATATGCTGAATTAGTGCATCTGATGCTATTCAGCCAGTGCTCCTCCGTTTTTTTGGGGAGTTAGGTCCTCCAACTCTGTAGGCATTCCCTACTGCTGAGAAGGTACCTCATGCAGTTGTGGGATGGGAAGTATTTGCACTATATCACCTGCCTCTACTGTACTTTATGCTATCAGTGGTATTGACCCCAAGCACTCAGTAGGGTACACAATCTTTATTTCGACATTTAAAGTGAATCTTATTAGAAGACTGCTCCTCTGCTACTTGAAAGATACAAGTGGGTGAAAGATAAACTGCGATCCAAGGAAACCTTACTCTAAACTAGATTTAAATATACAATTAAGCAGACTCTCAAGTTACTTCATCTTCACACTTCTACTGAAGATAAGCCAAATTCTCTTAAGCAGGGTAATGATCTGAGTACTGCTTATTTTCCAAATTACAGGACAACAAGCTTGCCTCCCTAATGAGCCAGGCTTTGATCTCCAGGAAAATGGAGCATTAGGGATAATACCACATGTAAGATTACATTGTATTTAACTTCAGATGAGAGCAAATCCAGTGGAAAGCAGAGCACAATAAACCCTGTTATATACTGTCTGCTAGAGCTGCCCCAGTCAGGTCTTTCAAGGGCAAATTTGCTGAGAGACAAATGAAAAATATAAACGATTCAAAGAGGCAGATCTAGCCCTAGATGACTATGAAATTTAGGCTCAATTGAGGGTCTACAAAGAGCTTGTGAGAGCCCAGAGAGATGACAGCCGCAAGACCTACCTGTGATAAAGGCATACGCTGCTAGGATGTTGCTGAGCAGTGCCATCTCCGTGCTAACGCCCACGGGCTCCATGCTGCTGTTGAGCGCTGGCGGTTGTGTCTCATCCACAGGAAGCAGGAAGGGGGTGTTGTCCAGAGGGTAGAAGGTGGCCGATCTCCCTTTCTTCTTCTCTGCTTTGAAACAGAAATGGAATGAGGAACAAGGCATGTGCCCCAGTCCTACCCTGCCTTATCCCCAGCAGGTGAGCACCTGCATTCAGAAATTTGGAGCTGCTCAACAGCAAACCACCCAAATTTGCCCCTTTTTGAGGGGGCAACTAAACCTTCTCAGGTAGCTCCAGCTGAGCACATACCCTGTCTGCATCCAGGCAGCATCTTCTCTCCCCCGTCTCCTGCTCTTTCATGTCACCACTTAGACACACCCACCTACTCTACAGCAAATATATAATCAGGTTTCTTTTCTCTTATGTAAATCAAAGAGGCCTTTATCAACAGTCAGTTCAGCTAAGCTTGTAATAAGGACCGGAAAATACAGGCAGAGCCGGCAACCCTCTGCCGGTGTCATGGTGTAGTGATCCATCCACACCTGGCAAACAGACGTGCTTTCTCGCCAGCCTTCGTGGGGAAGGGCAGACCTGGGTTTATGACTTCCTTCAGAAGCCTGCTCGTATTGTGTTTCACCCAGACACCATTTCCCCTTTGGAGAGGTGAGTGAACATGGGTTAATGATTTGATTTTATTTGTTGAAGACTGGAGCTGAGGAGGCAGCTAATTCCAGGAGGCTCAAAGAGACCCTTTCAGACCTTATCAGCTCGCTGCTGAGTGCTCCCTGCACCTTGATCTGCAGGCAGACACCCCCACTGGTCACAAAACACTGATTGTTTTAAACACATGAAAAAGTCAGTGCACAGGATGCAGCTCCATCATCCATGTGATTGTTTAACTGTAGCTATTACAGTTTTTCAGGCTCCGTTCCCTGGGTATCTGGTTCTGGCCAAAAGCAAGCAACGCACTGTAAAATCACAGACTTGCACCTCGCTTCCACTTATCTTTAGGTATTAAATTCAGGAAACTGACAGGTCCGTCTCCGATGATGCCATCAGTACTATGCAAGCAAAGGCACTCGGAGAGCAGCCACAACACAAGACGGTCTGTGTTCACTGGCTGCCTGATCCGGCAACGTGAGACATCGCGTTCAGCCTCCCTCTGTGCGGGCCAGGAAGCGGCTCAGCCCAGGGAAGCAGTAACAGAAATTGAGGGGTGTCAAAAAGAACAGGTAATACTGGATGGAGAGGGAGGGAGTGCATGAACGTGCGTGCAGCAATACCAACTCGTAATCTGCCTCAGAGGAGAAGCAGCAGGGACGGATGTCCAGGTGTCGCTGTAAGGGATCAGCCCCAAGGAATGAGGGCACAGTTGTATCTCTGCCACTGAATAGCTGCATGGCCTTGGGAAAGCCACACGTTACAAACTACCAAGATGTTAATGGCTGGCCCTGAAGCAATGTTTTTAAACATAGGTGCCTGAGTGGCAGATCCAAAAGGGAAAAATATCCCAAGAGCCTCTTGCTTTGTGAGAATAGAAATCACTGAGGATCAGTTGTACAAACAGAGGCACTGGGGCACAGATGGTCAAGGGCACATTCAGCAGGAAATCAATAGCAGAGCTTTGGAAAATCTTTTAATTCAGATGTAGGCACCAACATGCCCTCTAATTCTTCTTTTATTCTCCCTTTCTGGTAAATCTGTGTCTGTACAAGTGGTTAGATTTTTCTCTACCACTGTTCCTGCAAAGAAATCCATGGAAGCACCGTAAATTTTTCATTTCTAAAAACTGAACCTAAAAACTGGATACTTCAGAGCATCTCAGGTAGCACTATGCATCTAAACTGAGGTGACTGAATCCTACCATTAGTTGACAGATCCTAGAGAGTGATTCAGCTATCAGTAGCAGACACTTAAAGCTTGATGTGTTTGCTCACACACAGACATCTAATACACCCCATGCTCAACAGGACATCCCCGCAGAGATAGCAGGTATGAGAAGGGATGTAGGGAAACTCTCACTCTTCTACAGCAGCATCTAGAATCCAGGTGAACACCCCAGTTCATCTCAAATGACACAATTATTTGGGGGGTAACTGAATCCTGCCTGAGATGTCTGCATACTGAGTCTGGCTCTGAACTGGTTAATCTAAAATCCCTTTACAATCAGTGAAAATGAAGGGCACCACCAGGATGTAATCTCATGTATACTTCATAACCATATATCTCAGCGTAAAGAGGACTGCTGAGCTAGGTGGCTCCAGGTTCCTGCCAGGTCTTTGGGAGCCTTCTACAACTCTGCATTAAATTCTAGTTAATGTGGCTGGACTGCAGCTGCACAGAGCTGGTGGGATATAAACCTGGGGCCTCTGCACCTTGCTTTCTCACGTCTCACATGTCACCTGCCTCTCACTGTCAGTACATTCATGGCATCTCACAAGGATTAAGGTTTAAATTATACTTGCAGTGGGAGCTTCCATGTGCATGTGCTAGATCAGCCCCAGAAGGGTCAGGAGGACACCACTTCTGTTGGGCACGGAGCATCCCTTGTAAACCATGCCGTGCATGGTGTATTTAGGAGACAGAGTACAACTAGGCACAACTCCTCTCATGTGAGATGTAAGAATAATTTTTTTAATTATTATTATTATTATTATTTTACTTCTGCTTGTCTAAAGAACAGATGCAATGAAACAAGTTTTTAAATGAATACTCATTTGCATACACTACACTCTGGCAAAGAGCACCACAAAACCACAGAACTGGTTTTGTCCTCTGCAGGATTGTACAAGCACAGACAGGGAAGATAGATAGAAAATGACTGGAGTTATGCAGGAGGGAAAAAAACAAACAAACATAATTTCACAAGGGCCATGTGTTGCTACGCTATGTGGTTCCCTGGTCTGCCATTCATTCCAGGATCATACCAGAAGACATCCCCTTTCTTCCTTGCTAGCTTTTAAGACCTCATCTATGCCTAATCAGCTTACCTACTACTGGTTTTCTATTAACCATCCTTTTTTAGCTTATCCCAGTCACTTGAGTGGTTTCCCAGTGACGTTACACCAAAGTTGAGGAAAATTATTTGAGCTAGCAATAAATTTGCCCAACAACACAGTTTACGCATAGGAGAGGTTACTCATGATGCCAGGCTGACTTTGGCAAACAGTTTTAATAAAAGAAATAAAACAGGAAGGGAGATTACAGAAATGTCCAAATATTTCCTTTTGCTATTTTCAAAACACTCTTTCAGCTTTTAATTTCAAAATGACATCTTTGTTTGAAAAGTAGTGCATATTTTAAAAATGAATGCATAAACAATATGAAAACTAAACAAAAGGTGTCATTTGTAGAAATGAAATGTTTAGATGAATGAAAATTAGTTCAGGAATTATTTTTTTTCTTGCTTAAAAGAATCACCAGGATCACAAAAATTATTTTGGGCTGACTAGAAATTCTTTTCCCTGACAATTTTTCAGTAAGGCCTCCAAACTGACAAATATGATATTGCCAATTCTTCATTATCTGTGGATTGATTATCCAAGCTGTGGATTAACTTTGCCAGGAGCGTAGACAGAGACAAGGTAGCTCTGCCCATACCCACCCTAGAGCTGTATCTCTGGGAGCACAGGTTTGGAATTTCAGAAGTAATGTCATACACCATCTCCTGCGTGTTGGGAAACATAATGCAAAACCACTGAATAACCCAAGACATGCTCACCTGTGCTGTTCCTTTATTCAGATACCATCCCTTCCTCCTACTCACCTATCCCTATAGATAGCTAAGATTTGACTTCATACATTTCTCTTGACTTTGCATTTTATGAAAATAGCATCATACTTCAAAGCTCAGTTGAAAACTTCTCTGTCCCCTGTGAGGCAGATCTACTGTCTCTGCCCTGTTTTTTTCTTTGCCGCTGTGTTAGACAGGTCTGCAAAGTCTTTCTGTGATGAGTTTTGACATGCATGGCCATGACTGCTATTTCAAGAAAGCTGGTGTGAGTTTCACAGCTCACTTTAGTCCATCGCTGGTCACGCCTTGAAGCTTCTCTTTCTGGCTGTGACACGGATGGGGTTTGGGTACAATATAGAAACCCAGATAAGGAGAGAGAGAAGGGAACAGTTACCACAACACAGTTAGCTTTGGGCCAACGTCACAATAGTCATAGCTACCTGGGAGGGTACGCCCTATGTTGGAAGGAGAGACATCAGAAAGAAACACGCCGTCCCCTATAACATTGGGATCAAACACTCTCGGCCGCAGTGGAAAATGTGGCTTCTGAAATCCTTGGTAATTGGTTGGTCTTGGCTGGGTTTCATGCAGAAGCTTCTTGGGAACTGAAAGAGAGGAGTAAGAAGAACACAGTTGTTAGAGTGAGTTATTTCAGCTGGTCAGAAGGAGAATTATCACATTATGCTATGGGCTCAGCTGATACTTAATTATACCATGTGCAGACCAAACAGACACTCATTTATTTACCACTATGATGAATGCTCTCCAAATGCCAGCACAGAGACATTCAATGAGAGAACGCTGGAACCTATAAAGTGATTAAGATATTGTTTATTTATAATTAAGCTTTGAGACTAGACTAAGGGTCAGATTCAGACAGCTTATTTAGACACCATCTTAGAAACTGAAATGCCTAGTAAGCCAGGCTTTGGCCTCAGCCTTAAGCTTCAGGGTACTCCAGCTAGGCACTGCTGTTCCTACCATGCCAGTGGGCTGGGCAGGATGCCCCATAACAACGGGGACTATAGGGTACACCTGAATCGCTGCCTGTCTCCAACCATCAGGTTGCTGGCTCATGACTGCACATCAGAAGTTTCTGCCCAAGACGGATTCAGAAAAACCAGCCTCTGGAGGATGCTGTTCATGTGAAACCATAAAGCTGAAATCATCCACCACAGAAGTAAGAAACCCCACCTATAAGAAACCCTCCCCACCCACTGAGGTCTAACATACACTGTTCCCATTGGGCTGTAGGTTTTAACTAAGCTGGGAAAAGCCTGTTCTCCATTCCCACCACCCTGAGTAGGAGAGTGAAGACTCAACTGATCCCTGCTGCTCTCCATGTTTCATCAGCCACAGCATCAGAAATACGCAGCCAAGGGAGGTTAATATGTGACAGTTGTGTCAATACATCTATGGTCTCTTCTTTGGACCAAAGCATGTCCTAGTAAGAAGAGTATTTTCTCCTTCCTGATATTGCTAGGCCAGCTCTTCAGCTGTACGTCCAGGTAAAGAAATCAAAGTCGGTGTAGCTACCTCAGCGTACACCCACTGAAGGTGAATCCACACATAAATGCACTAATTTGCCCCACAGGGACAAAGCAGCATGTCATTTACTGAGCTGAACCAGTTCTCTGCCTCAGCCACGGCCAACACCTGAGGCTATTTAAGAGCAAAGTGCTTTTCCATACAAAGAGAAGAAACACATATACAGGCCGTTCTGCTCAGAAATTAGAGGAATAGAGTGATGTAAGACAAAAAAAAAGAAATTAAAATTTCCAGAGGAGAAAGATATATTTTCCTTGTCAGTGACTGTATACTAATATATATATAAAAGCACCATTTTGTCCCTGCAGACAACCAAGACTTTAGTGCGTTAAAGACACAGACTGCTGAGAACTAGGCACAAGTTCATTAGATCTACAGAAACCCCAAGAGATGATTTCTGGGATGCTCAGCTCTCCTTTCTCCAAGTCTAATGGCAACTGCCTCTGCTCATCCCAAGCAGGCTGTCGCCTCCTAATGCCTCGGTTTCCCCACTGCTTTGTTGCTGATCATGCTATCTCTCATCTCCGCTCTTCACAGGGGCGTGAAGAAGCGTAATTAAAAATGCAAAGTACTTTGAGATCCTTGGCACAAGCATGAAGGAAGACTTGGAAAGAGTGCAACCCTGGAACAGAAAAAAATTCCTGCCTGCCCCCTGCAGCTAATCAGCTGCCAAGCCAGAGCATGAGAATTAATCACGCCCATTAAATTTGCCTGCATAACTACAAATATTACTGGTGGGGGAAGTGATCCAACCACCTTGTTTACATTGTGTTCGACTTACTGTCTTTGCTGAGGCAAAGAAAACTGTAACTATATTTACTGACTGACCTCCTATATTAGGCTGCCAAGATATCAGCACTGAAGTTCTTGCATTATTAGTAGAGTCATGCTTGGTCAGGAAACAGACATAAAACCCCACAGCTTCTGAATATCAAAGAGCTGGCACAGCATTTTCTAGTGAAACCTGAATTGGCAACTGTCCCCTGATGGGAAGGCAGCAAAAGAAACACATCCCCTGTTAGGAACTAGACAGAAGCAAGGGGGATACCTGTGCCAGAGAAATATCGGAAAGTCTGGGGAGGAGGTGAGTAGAACAGAGATTATCCTGCAAACCACACTCAGGGAGAATTACAATTTTGAGGCACCCGAACGGACGCGATATTCAGATGGCATAGGGCTGAGCACCCTCCAAAAATTAAAGATCCTTTTTGCTGTATCTCAGGCTGAGGACTTGAAAAGCATTTAAAAGACACAAGTCAGTTTTTCCTTACACACTTTTCATCCAAACTGCACCCCAGTAACATGTTGATATGTATCCAATAGTGAAAATGAAGCAAAAGCAACACAGAGACAATTTTTTAGCAGATTTTGGCAAGTCTTTCATGTTTCTGACTGATTCTTCTCCATAAACATCTCCTTTCATCTCCCGGTATTCATGGCCATCTCTGGTCATCCACACAGGCTGGGTGGAGCTGCATCTTTCTTTGAAAAGGTGATACCACCAGATACTTAACCATTTGAGCCAAGCAGGGGAAATGCCATCTTTTCCTCAGCACACCCAGGGAATAGAGCTATGGCTTTTCCACCTTGGCATCTGTGTCATTGCCACTATGAACGCTACCTATGGGACCGGGAGAGGAGTCAGGGTAAAGCAAAACATCACTAAGTCAGTCAGCAGCTGGTCAACAGCATCCCAAGGAAGAGTGGAGATGAAGTATTCAGAGGGAAGCATTTGTAGACACTGTTTATTGTCACAGCATCTTAATGAGGCAGGGTTGTGCTGTTATGCCTTTGGGATGCCTGGGGAAGTAAGATGACTATCAAGTAGGCATTTGATACCTAGAAACGCAGGTGGCTATGAAGACAGATTCCAAAAAGCAAGCATTTGCTTAACATCTGTCATTAGCATACTCTTTGGTACTTTCAGAAGTCCTAAGAGGTGCTTTACTTCATTTCATCAGCTAAACCCCTTTAAAACTCTGGAAGCGACTTAGTGCAACACAGGATGTCTACAGCATATGAACCTTGGACTTTTCCATTTCAAGGGACCATTTTTCTCTGTGGACTCCATAAACATCTTGAGGACATTTTGCCAGGAAGGGCCTTTCTTGGCAAAGAGTAAATAGAGTGACGGCACACAGCAAGTCTGTTCTTTTTCTAGTTTATACAATGCTAAACCAATACACAACTTAGATAGCTTGATTTAGAAAGACAGTAAAATGGAAAGGCTTTCTCAAGTGCAAAACACCTCACAATTTCCAGTTAGCTTCTGTGTGGCAGCCAACTCCACAAGAAAGATTAAACATCTGGTTCCTTTGAAATACTCTCCTTAAATTCTCTGGAGAGGAGTGCATCTGACACAAAGCATGGCAAGAACTGAAGCAAGGTGTGAAGAAAAGTTATTTATGATTAAAACCACCAGAAAAAAAGTATCTGGGATTTTAGTCTTATCTCAACACTAAGCACAGAAATCCTGGCAGGGAAGGGTTGGCACGTGGCCTGCTCCATTCAGTCAAGCAGAGAAGTCAAAGCATCTCAGTCAGCAGAACAAGTGATATATGTGGACAAGAGGGGAAGAAATACGACATTCAGTCGAAGTGTTAACCTTATACTCAGGAGCCCTGCACCTTAAAATGCACATGAGAAATGAGCTGGCATCATCTGGAAGAGAGGAGATGAGTTGCTCTGGGCATCTCTGGGGTAGAAGTCAGCTTTGAGATGTGGGTATTTGTCCAAATTCTCTGGTAACTTGGGCTGGGCAGCTGAACAGCACAGGCCGAGGTGGCAAGACACGCTCTGCCATCCACCCCGGGATCTAACTTGGGCATCACCGCATGGACTCCGCGTGAGCCAGGACTCGATCTGGAGAGTGAAGTGTCACCATCTCTGTGATGCCCCGTGAAGGCACTTGCAGAAGGCAGTTCTAGGTTACAAACCTGCAAAGGAGCTTTTGGATCAGCAGGTTCATTCCTCTGCCACTAGAGATTTTCCAGTCTTTATATAATCTCTCCGTTTCTATTTTAAAAGCAGTCCCAGCTATCAGCTCCCACTGCTTATATGTCTGAATCAACTTCGTGCTAGCAATAATTTATACCAGTTCCCAACCCAAGACCTACACTACCCATTGGCAGTGAATTAATGGTATCAGTCCCACAACAAAACCTCACGCCACTGCCTGCCAGCTTCCCCCCTGCAGCACAGGGGGGCAAAGGAAAATCAAAGCTGGAGCATGCTCTCACAGGCAGAGCAGACCCATCAGATTCGGGTACAAGGACTGGCAGGACAGTGTGAAAAGGCACATGCTGGTGCCGCTGACAGTGTCCTTATTTGTACTTGGTGGAGACTCCTCCTGCCCGGATTTTCACACAAGCACTCTCTTGTGTGGCCAGAAAACTGAGGGCCGATGAAAATAAAAAGTTACTGTGCTTACAAGCAGCAAAATTCTGAATTACGGTGCTAAGAGATGGAAAAGGCCAGCCAATACCTCACCTCTTTGTTCATCGAGATCGCTTGCTGTATGTTTTCTACTATTTTGATCTATCTAGTTTTAAACACTCCAGTTCTGGAGGTTTGGCTAGTTGTTACAAGCGATTATTTTGCTCTTTCTGAGGAATTCCATTCCAATATGCTGCTGAGTGTTTCAATTTAAGCACATATATTATTCCCTAATCAAAACATTTCACTGCTATAGCCCCCAAATTTTGCAGATGGGGAACTGGCTCAGGGACAGAGTTTTGAAAGTGTTTAAATATCAAAATGATTTGTCCAATCTCACAGAGGGAGTCTGTGCCAAAGAAAGGAAACAAATTCAGGCTCCCTATATTTCAGCCTCGCACTCAAACCATCCTCTCTGCTAATTTGATCGTTTGGTGTTTCCTGATGCTTGCTCAGTCCTAAACATGCTTAAACACTTCCACTCCAAAGACCCAACTATCCCCTGACCTCCATCTTCACTCTATATACAGATCCGTCAGCTGGAGGGGAGGTCAACGAAAGCTCGGTCTTAAAAACATATAGACAGGAGGGTTGTCGTTCTCCAGTCCTTGGCTGTGTAGCCACTTGTGTATTTCCAGCCCACAAGGTTTACTCTGAAAGCTCAGTATCTGCTCAGCAGATCTGCAGGACCTTCAGCAAATCCTCCTGTGAATGCTTGAAGCAGACTGCAGTTTGAACAAAACATGACTCCCTCACCGATGAAAAGTACAACCGAGTCTTTTATCTGGGCAGGTTGGGGCCAGGAACTGTTGATGCTCAACATACTTTTTAAATAATAATAAAAAAAATACCTACTGTGAGTAAACACCCCATATAAACTACTGCAGGTTTTTAGAGGTAGCAGCTCTGAAGGATTTTTGTTTGAGACTTGAAAATGTACAGCATCCAGCCAGAAATGGGATCATTCATGTTTCTGAACTATTACGAGAAAGCAATTCCTTAGCACATATGTAAGGTATACGGCGCTCTCAGATTGCAGAATTAAAAGTGGTTTATGTGCTGTAAAACGTAAATTCACTAAGCAGTCAGTCAACAATGTCTATTAAAATAATGGATTTTGGCTGTGTCAGACCACAAAATATCACAATATAATTACAGAGCAGAAGGAGAAATCCCATATCTAAGAAGATTCTGCACCTGGCGACAACAGTAACACCACTGTGTAGCTAGAAACACGGGGGTGGAAGATGCTAATTTGATTAACAAAAGTAAATTGAGGCACAGCCTACCCCCTTGGCTTTTTCCCAAGGGTCTCAGACATGGCCAAGGAGCAAGCTGAAACCTTTTCCATGTGCCTGTGCCCTCATCTAGCTCAGTGCTAGATGTGCCCCTTTCAAGTGAAAAAAACCCTGTCTGCATCACATGGCAAGAGGGTTTGCCTCTTCTCATGATCACATGCGTCGTGTCAGACATTCAAAGCCTTCAGTTTCCCCTTCCTCTGACAGGGGAGCCACTGCTATTTTGTCAGATATAGGTATAATGACTTGACAGGAGACCATCAGATCCTACAGCTCTCAAATGTCTCCATGAACAGCTAGACGGCTGGGCATTCCCATGTGAAAGGCTGAGTGCACTGGATGTCAACTCCATGCCCTGGCTGCAAAGCCATGTCATATCTCTGTGCATCCTGCATCATATTTAAAGTAAAAGTATAGTCCAGTTTACACAGAAAGTGTAAATTGTCCCAGGAGACAGCAGGAGACATGAAGGGACTTTGTGCAAGAGAACATAAGTCTGAAAGCTGGGATTTGATCAACAGGCTGCCACGTAATATCTTCACTCTCACAAAAAAAACAGGGCAGAGGTTTAGCAAAGACAAATGGTCAAGGCCTCAGCTTTCCATCTCCTTCAGCTATTTTAAAAAGGGATTTTTTTATATAGTTTGCTATCCTGAAACTGAATGCAAAACCCAAGAGAAAGAGGGAGTTACTCAGCCTGCTGCAGGAGTGTTTTCCGCACACGGTGGTTCCAAACCACCGATGACAAGGAAGTGACTCATGCCAATTACAGTCAGTCCACTTCCAAGCACCACGCAGAAATCAAGTGAGACTGTCTGGGAAAATTGCCCTGTCATAACCAAAGCCACCTACACCTCCCTGAGCCCACAGCCTGTACCAGGGCCCTCCTCCCCTGCCCCTCCCTTCAGATGCTGCCCGAAGCAGAAATCCGTCTCTTCTGCTGCTGATTTTTGGGCTGGTGGGAAGTAGTACAAGCTGGGATGACACAACTCATAAAAAACTTTTGGAGTACTCTGCCAAGACTACTCCTGAGGCAGCCCAGATGCTTTGCCCTTTACTGCATCTTCTGACAGCAGCTAACTACAGAGAGGTTGTGCAATAAGAATATAAATCATAGAATCATAGAATCATAGAGTGGTTTGGGTTGGAAGGGATCTTAAAGATTATCTAGTTTCAACCCCCCTGCCATGGGCAGGGACACCCTCCATTAGACCAGGGTGCCCAAAGCCCCATCCAACCTGGCCTTGAACACTGCCAGGGAGGGGGCACCCACAGCTTCTCTGGGCAACCTGTGCCAGTGCCTCACCACTCTCAGAGGGAAGAATTTCTTCCTTGTATCTAATCTAAATCTACTCTCTTTTAGTTTAAACCCATTACCCCTTGTCCTGTCACTACACTCCCTGATAAACAGTCCCTCTCCATCTTTCCTGTAGGCCCCTTTAGATACTGGAAAGCCACAATCAGGTCTCACTGCTGGACGCAGTACTCCAGGTGGGGTCTTGCGAGAGTGGAGGGGCAGAATCCCTTCCCTCGACCTGCTGGCCACGCTGGTGTTGATGTAGCCCAGGACACAGTTGGCTTTCTGGGCTGCTAGTGCACATTGTCGGGTCACATTGAGCTTTTCATCAACCAACACCCCCAAATACACAAAGAAAACCTTTTATCTTGTTTGCCCTCCATGGAAATGGAGACGTTCATCCTTTTCTCATGCAGCTGCAATCAGAGAAGTGGCCTCAGAAGTGGAAGCAATTCCAGTCCATAAACAAAGCCCATGCAAAACAATTTAGCTCAGTCTCACCATTCTTCCCAGTGAAATCTGCTGCAGGTATATGGGCCTGTGATGTGAGAGGCTTTAGGAGATGAAGGAGATTTAGGAGATGGTGCACCTCCAACTGAGACTCCATGGGGCAGAGACAGACACAAGCACTGCTCCCTCCCAGGCTCTCCCCCCATTGCACAGAGCTGTAGAACACCTTCCCCTGATTCCTCCTATTTCTGCCTGTCCAGAAATGCAATAAGCTTATTAAAAGATCCAGTTCACTTAATCTGGGAACTCAACCCATGCATGCCCTGTAGTTACCTAATGAAGAAGTCCTCCTTAAATAAGCTACGTTCCTAAGCTCCCTGTATCATCAGCAGTGAAAGGTGGGTGCCTTTGAAAGCCTCCAGGGGAGAGTCTGTCTATTTAAATTTAGGAGCCTAATTAGGGATAGTTAATGAATCATAATGTTACTTTTGGATTTATTCTCCTGAGTGTATCTGAGTTAAAATCTTGCGAACTGCTTCACATCTTTTACTCAGATATTTTTCTTCTATCTTGAACTTTTCAAATCAGGATTTGAAGCTACAAACACCCTAATTTCTATCCAATGATGCATGTGCTTGATCTATCCACAGGCAGTTTTCCTCCTGCTTTCATAGCCATGAAAGTCAGTTGTTCTTCTTTCATCATCTTAAATGTAATAACAGAATATGAAGCATCTATTGCCAGCAACTCATAAATCTCCTGCTTGATGTGGCTTTTGGTCTCCAAAGGGCACAGTGGAAAGCATCGCATGCACCAGTCTGCTCCCTACATGTTCTATTTGGAAAGAAAAATGGATCAAAAGGAAGAAAGCCTCGTAAGAGATACCTGCAGATACGGTTACTTTCATCTGGTAGATTTCTGCCTGCTCCCAAAGTCAGAAGAATTCTGCATTTTCACAAGTTAACGCATCTTTAGGAGGATGAGACTCGAGCTGAGGCTTGTCTAAATTCCAGCATGGGACCTTCTGCCAGCCGTAGCTGTAGGATCTCTCTGGCAGTCTGGCTGCATCTGATCTCCACCAGGCCCAGAGACTACGACAGTAACTTTACACAGCTGAGCAGCAGTAGAGTGTTTTTAGGCAATTGAGATGGGTTAAGATCAAACCATTAATGTCACCTCCAGGTGCTACTGCTGGAAGCATGGGTAACTACTATCAGCGAGGTAGCTGCAGGAACAGAAATCTGACTAAGCACTCACATATGGAGTGAGTTCAACCCTGCCAAATTAAGCAACTTTCCCTTTATTTACATGCTGAGCGTGATCAGAACCTGACCTTTCCATTACGTAGCCTCAATTCCAGAAGTGGCAGCAGGCAGGGGAGGAAAAAACTCTAATAATTACGAGGGTGCTAAGCAAGCACATGGGAGAAGCTGCCAGTCTCCCAGACTAGGAAGGCTACAGCAGGAGAATCCAAGAGTCAGTTTTGGGTTTCCTTTTCTTTGCAGCACACAGGATGTCTGAATCAGGGGTCTGGGCCCTTTATCAGTGAAGAGGAAGACGCAATACAGAGGATGGCACAGAAAGGAGAATAAGATTGATAAGGAAGTCAGGCTCATTCTTCCACTCTTCCCTATTCCCCATATTTGGACTGCATCTATCCAATACATGCATTAGTACTTTGCAAAACAGCCCACTCATGTATGGATTTCTTATGCACTATAGAGAATATTAGTTTGTTGGTCTCTTCAGAGGAAAGACTTTTATTACAGACTGTGATTTTATGCAATGCTCTAAGTATATCCACTCCACTTTGGATCAAAGCAGAGTAATGCTAAATTTCAGATTCATGACACAATTTCTATTCTTTCTTATCATGTTCAGTCATTTTAATCAAACATTTAACACTGCAAGACTTTACTATTTTAAATTACTTTTATAGTATGGAACTGTTGTCCTTGATTTATTTAGGCTATAGAGCTTGGCAGAAGTCTTTTGTGCAGCTTATCTATTTTTCAGGAAAATGTGTGACACGACGTGGCTCCCAGGAGGATGCTGACGGAGCAGTAAGCATTGTGTGTTCAAGTGTGGCTGATCCAGAGCCAGGGCATTGCTCATGCGAAGAATTGCTTGCCAGCGAGGGAGGAGAGTCTCTGTGCTCAGAGTGCCAACACGTACCCAAGTGGTTGCAGCCCTGCAAGTTACCAGGAATCAGCTGAGTCACAGCAACTGATTCTGTAAAACCTGGGGCAAAAGATACTCCCTTAAATTTCAGTGAAAGGTATACAAGCACTGCCAGTGAAAGAGGCCCTCGGAAGTCTTCGATATTACATACCCAAAGGCAGTGGCTGGTTGAGTATTATGTATCACTGTGAGACACTTAAATGATATCCAGGGCAAGGATATCCAAGATAAAGTAAGGAGAAAGGGATGGAGTAAAGGGCCAGAGGCCCTGAAACACTGGAGCTGATGGGAAGCCATGCCAACCAGGGACAGCAGAGGGGTGGCAGGGAAGCAGGAGCCCAGGCGGGAAAGGAAGGTACCAGGGAAAGTAAGAAGATCCACAGCTACACTGCACTGCCCCACCCCAATATTTGAATAACGTGTAAGAAGCCTCATGCTTCAGCATCTGAGCCAACAACTAGCCTGATACAATCCAACCATTATATTCCAAGAATTAGGAATATATTTCTCCTCTGAGACTACTGACCAAGATGGACATTTAGGGGGTTTCCTGTGCGCATCTCTGAAGCAATGTCACTTATCCTGTAGTCCACAGACCACTGGTGACCTGTAAGGCATCAGAAAAGTGATCCAGAAAAAAAATAATTCAAAGAAAAACCAAAACCAGCACATCCCCGGATGCTCCCCCATGGTTTGTTTCAGTGTCTGCTGGCAAGCACAGCAAGGAGATGCTTCCCGTCTGCTCTCCTTGTCCAATTAAAAATGTTTGTAATTACAGCAGTAAAACTATGCTCTGGAAAAAAATATTTTCTTTTTATGTAAGTGCTACTTATCCGACAGTGCATGCTAGTTCTTTATCAGTTCATCAGCTTTTCCTCTCTATAATCAAACAGCAGAGAACTAGACAAGGGGCTAGAATACTTTTCCAAAAAGATAGCAGTGCCTTGATAACACGAGCTGAGAAATGTCATCAGAAAGCAGCTGGTAACCTCTGCCTGCCACTAAAGGCAATGACTTGGTCTGGTCACGTGCTTGACTTAGTGTGGCAATTCCCAAGATCCCATTGATGCCCAAACTGGAAACCCTGCACAAGGAAAGGTTATCAATTGCCTTGGAATAAAGACTAGGAGTGAACAAAACCGTATAAGGTAGCTACAGTGCTAAATGTCCTTCACTTATATACAGATGAATGCAGATTATTATTTACTTAACAAAAATACAATTTAATTTGAGATCCAGAACTTGATGTGGGAATCATTGATTCCTGCTGTTCAGGACTTGGTTTGTACAAGAAGCCAGGCTACAGTAACAAACTTGAAATCCAAGAATCTATGAACAAAGTGGCAAAACTGTTTTCAATATAAATCCTATTCACATGGTCATAACCTGCGAGACATCCTCCTTTGGGGCTGAGACTTCCTGAGAGCCATGGAAAGTTTGAGGAAAAACCCTATAGATGTTTTTGAATTATAAGAGAATTAAACCTCCCCTGTTTTTTTAACGAAATACATTTAACTGGCAGAACCTCTCTAACACATAGCATCAGCCTAAAATTATCTGGCTTGTAGACTGTGAAAAGTTCTTTGCATGGTTTATGGTTTTGGTTTTTTTTTCTGGTAGAAAAACACGTAGCATGCATCATCTTGCTTCCACGCATATCCTGAGGGAGCAGTAAGGGCTGCGAGCTCAAGTGTTACTACAATTGCTACTGCGAGTAACTGCCAGTTTTGTGGAACAGCAAATTATAGTCACTTTCCTGACACCACATAAAAGCAGATACACACCATGGAAAACAATGCCAGGGTTTTGTGTTAGGCCAGCAAGGATGTTACTGAGCACCTACCCTATGCTCTTATGCAACTTGCCCTGCAGCAACTTCCACCAGCACAGTCTGGGAGCACGGGGAAAAAACTGTGGGAATACCCAGTGCTGGATGCTTGTGGAAGCTTTCCAGTACTTAATAATGATTTTTTTTTTTTTTTTTTTGAGAGAGAGAACAAAAGGGTTTTAAAGCTAAATATTTGTTTCTATTAGGCTTCATGAAATGTTCAGCAAGGACCTTATTGCTCTCTACACCTACCTGAAAGGAGATTGTAGCCAGATGGGGGTTGGTCTCTTCTCCCAAGTGACAAGCGATAGGACAAGAGGAAATTACCTCAAGTTGTGCCAGGGGAGGTTTAGATTGGATATTAGGAAAAATTTCTTCACCAAAAGGGTTGTCAAGCATTGGAACAGGCTGCCCAGGGAAGTGGTTGAGTCACCATCCCTGGAGGTATTGAAAAGATGTGTAGATGTGGTGCTTAGGGACGTGGTTTAGTGGTGGACTTGGCAGTGTTGGGTTTATGGTGGACTCCATGATCTTGAAGGTCTTTTCAAACCTAAACAATTCAGTGATTCTATGATTCCTGCACACTAGTCTGCTTTTTTGCACTCTTCACACTTGTAATTAAGATTAATTTATATGAATCTCAAATGACACCTGGATTCATGCCACCTAACTGAAGGAGCTTTACTGGGATGGGAGGTGGCTAGTTCATCCCTCCATCGATTACACAGATAGGCTGACTAATCTCTCAGTTTAACCACTTCAGTTAAATACCTGCACTAGTGCAAGTAAGGGTTTGCAAGGCTGAGCTGCAAGTATGCAAGTTATACGTGTGTGTGTATATATATATATATATACACACATAGGTGTAGGACATTGCTGAGCAAAAGGCTTATCTCATTTATTCCAAAGTTAATGGAGCTAAACGATCCTGAATCAAATCCTATTCACCAATTAGTGCAAAAATTATTCCAGGACTACTTGGGACTCCCTTGAGACCTTTCTGACAGACTAGCAGTTGTCTGACACATTGTAGCTACGCTTAATACTTGATTCACTAGGTTGCTACCCCAGCCAAACCCCAGAGCAGTCGTTCTGGGAAGGTCAGCAACATTCCCTTTCTAGTGCCCTTTGCCAAGCATGGTCCTGTTTGGATAGCAAGGCGCGTCAACTGCCATCTCTCCTACCTCACCTTTCGAAATGACTGAATTCAATCAGTTAAAAACTGTAAATGGAGATGTATCTTAATCTGCCATGTGTTTAAAAGTGTTTCTTATTACATATTCCCCAGGAAATGCAGGTTGCTAACTCACAGCCAAGGAATTCACTTCATGCTGTAGGACCTCTATTTTTAGGCTTCTTTTTCAAGAGTCTTAGGAGAAAAAAGAATTAAGACTTTAACACATACCTTTCCTGCTAGTAACTTGAACCCCGTGCAGACCCTTTATCTGGCATGCACTCAATTTAAGTTGCCACTTCTTTCAAGTGGAATATAATGCTCTGTATTGCAGTATTTGTTCCCTCTACTGGATATCTTGAGCCCACCGACCCTGATATCTTATCATCAGATGAAAGGATTAATCCAACATATAAAGGCTGTGAACATCTTTTGAACAAGTAAACCTTTAACAAACAAATTTCCAGGAAGTGGTATAGACAGGGATGGTTTACGAGCCCCTGTAAACAGCCAAGAAACTCATAAATACAGTCCTTCAAAGTATTTCTGTCCCATGCTGGGATGACTCCTGTTCATACCAAGGGAGAGACTGCCCATCTCTGTAAAGACACATGCTGCAGAATTTGCTCGGCTCACAAATAACAGTGCCCAGTCCTCCAACAGAAAATGAATCCTTATCAATGCAATTGCACAGGATAAAATCTACCTCACAACCTGCTTGGGTTGTAATGACAAGATGTTATTAATTGCAGTTCCAATAACCATCCACGTTACTTAAAATCTGAAGTAATTCACCTTAATTACCTTAACTCTAACAACTGCATGGGATCATAACAGTTAGAGGAGAAAAATAGTTGTTAACTTGTTGACTGCCAGATGCAGACTGCTGATAGGAGATATATCAGATATTAAAGTATTAAAACTGACCTCAGCCTGGCAGGAGAGAGCTGTGATTCATGCCCATGACTCCTAGGCACAGTGGGAGTACAAACAAGTACTTGAACAAAGATCAAAGCATTAGCTGTTTCAGTGGAGTAAGGCAGGAGATTAATCTCTCGTTTACTCTCAGGTAAACCTCCTTCCTAACTTTCTCCCAGTTCAGCAGGAACTTCAGCAAGTCCAATGTAGAAAGCTGTTACGTCACCACCTTGTTTACACCTTTACTATCCTGTTAAAATTATTGTTACAGTGGAGGAGGAGAACTGGTCCAATATTCTGCTTAGTCAGAGCTTTCCATCTTCAAGTTGCTTCAGACTTTTCTCTCTCAAAAATAAAGAACCTATCTGAAATATCTGTATTTAAAAAAAAAAATCTTGCATGAAAGGTATTTTCTTCACCCTTGAGCAAATAATTCATTTCCAATTATGTCCCAGGTAATGGAAAGTCTAAGACAAATAGAGTTCAAAGTAAGGCACATGGTGAAAGAGGCACACTCTAATTAAAAACGCAGTATGTAGAAGAATTGACATCTTTGTGCTTGTACAGCAATCGGTGCAAAGAACTGCCTGCCCAATTTCCCAAGAGCAATACAAGCTTTGGAGGCACCTAAGTACAGATTCACAGCCAAGTTTCACAGAGCTGGAAATCAAAACCTATCATCAGTCTAGTCTCCATAAAAGGCTGATAAAAGAAGTGAAATGGCTATGACATTATTCAGACTCAGGTATCTAATGAAACGTATGAGCAGTAACTATGATATATCACTTGTAAACAGCTTCCCAGACTCTTTCAAGGGAAATCACAGCAGTTTGCAAAGCAAGGTCTTGCACCAGTCCTCACGTATCTTGTACCACCCTGTAAACCAACTGTCACAGGACGGAAAAGACAGAGGTGAGACGAATGGCCAGACTGGCTTTTCCTGGCCTCGGAGTCGGAGACCCAGCCTGCCTGCTTCCCTGCGGGCCAAGCAGGCAATGAAGTGGTTGATGCTGCTTGCTGTGCATGAAGACAATGTCTACCCTCAGATTTTGTATTTCCACTGATCACCTCCAGAGGCAGAAAGGATTCTTCTTCCTCAGCGGAGGCTTGATGTCATCTGAGGATGTTTTGTTTTGTTTACCTTCTGCTGAAAGGTCGGAGACTAGATATACAATATCCACTGCTATCTGCAGGCAACAAGCACCTGGCCATAGAGGAAGAGAGAGGCTGTGATCTGGAAGGGAACCCATACGTAGGAGGGATGACCCTCGCCTCATCAGCAGACCCTGACCTTCATTCAAAGGATGCCTGAAATGATGAGGAAACCCAGGAAGGGAATGTGTGTGGTCCTTCTGGTGTTCTGTTTAGACCCATGAAGATTTTGTGATAGATAAAATAAAGATAATCTGATCTTTGGAACCATTACAAAGCAGAAGGAGCATTAGCCTCCATTCTTACATGTCCTGGAAGAAGTAAACTGTGGTCCTTGTGATGCAAGGAAATTAAACACATCATTACCTGGTACAGTCTGACAACCTTTGTGCCATTAAACTCTCTTAGCATTCAAAACAGAGTGGCTCCATCCAAAATGACTGCTGGGAATAGCACGAGGCCCACACTAACTTCTAAGCTATGTCAGGACCATGCAACACCAAATATCACTTCTGCAACTTAGCAAACGGTCCATTGAGTTGCAGTGTCAGGAGCTTCTGGGCTTTGGCACTATTTTGTTCATCAGCACAGACATGCTCAGTTAAATCCAGAGGTCAAACGCAGAAGATTAAGCAGCTGTCCTAGCTTGGGAGGTCAGCACTGCTCCTCAGAGCTCAAAGTATTTGGGACATGAAATCACAGGTCTGTAGCAGCAGAACAGACATGGAACCCAATGACCTGGAGATGTGTCAGGCCAAGAAAAAAGCTGGATCTGCTGCCTGTCTGCAGCAAAGGAAGCGAGGATAACCCTGTGAGATGGTGCCCAGACACAGGGCCATGACACATATTCAGCTCAGGGATGTTATCAGCTATGTGTTATACAAATGGACAGCCCTTTAGAAACATTGAATGCTGAAATGCTCCACAGGGAAAGAAGATGGCTGAAAAAATTCACCTGGCCTCCCCTGAATTGTCCCTGCACATGTGTTCCAGCCATGCCTGTAACAAAAAAACTGATTTATACAGAGATACCTGCCTCTGACGGACCATCTGTGCTGCACCATCTGCCCTCATGGAGCAGTTCTCATCCCCTCGACTTGTTGGAGCTCCACAGAGAGCAGTGCTCGGGCTCCACCGAGAATGAAAAGACTGAACTCAGCCAGCTCAAGCTGAACACTCTTATCAACTACTTTATTAGCACAGCATAGAGCTGCTACTGCCCAGAAACAGGAAGGAAACATATTACCATATCTTTCCCTAATGCTCCCCTTTCCCTTTAAACACAAAGAACAAAAAGGTTGTGTTAGAGAGTCCAGCAGGCTCATGTGATTGTAAAAGGATATTATACAGGGCACCTCATCCATCAAAGAGACCAGCAGGGTTTAAGGGAGAGATGGTGGGATAAAATAGTCTCCTGGGCCAAATTCAAGCTGTAAATGTTGCTCCTTTTTATGTCAAAGGGAAGTCTTTGACTTTTAATCTTTCCATATTTCAATTAAATGATGCAAATGACAGCAAGCTAAAATAGATGATAGATGCACAGCTAACCTCCCCCAAGTTCTTGAGTTCCTAAGATTTCTCTCTTAAATACCACTACAGCCACTCTGTAGAATTACAGTGGAACTTATTCCTAAGCCATGCTTGTATCAGTCATTTCATTTAATGAGCTATCTAAAGACTGTTTCCCATCGGTGCTCTTCTCCAGTCACGGCTGTGCTAGAACCAACTGCAGCGATAAAAGATAACTTCCTATGTGGAAACTTTCATCCCCCATCCATTCCCATCTAGGCAAGACTTTAGAGCCACATTTGTACACAATTAATCATGATTGCATTTTTTGCAAAAATGTGATGGTATAGCCTGATATTAAAACTCCTTTTCCTTCTCAATTTGACTGACTAAAAACAGAAGACCATGTTCTGATGGAGTTCCCTCAGACCAGTACCTCCAGCTGTTTAAAGAGGAACATCTCCTACAGACATGTTTTGCATTTATTTCTTTTCTTGTTCTTCTATTGGTATTTATTAGGGTTTTTCCAGCAAGGAAGACCCTGATTACACTATCAGGAAAACCAACAGCAGAAACAGTCCTAGAGAAATAAGTCCACATCAGCATTGAGCATGTGGAATCAAGGCAAGCCCATCACCCACAAAGAGGACGAACTGCATCTCCCGACTTCCACAACAGCCGGAGATTTACAAGCACTCCAGGTCTCTTGAGACAGAAACCTCCTACCCAACCTAAATACAGGTATTTCCCTTCCCTAGGAGACAAGCTTACCACGGCTGTGCTCCCAGGTCTGGTTCCAACTCTGGAGAGCACAAATTCCTCCTAGAAATAACTATTAATGGAAATCTTGCCCTGAGACACCTTGACATAGAGCTCAATAGGAGGTCTTACACTGCTTTCTGCTAGTGCTGGCACACACACATACAGATGGACACAAGCCACCACGAAAGAGGAACTGTCAGGAGGGAGATAAAAAGCTGGCTGTGCAACTAGTCCTGAACCCAACCTGCTTCTACCTCCTTTGTTCTGTGCTCCAGCTTTAACACCAATTGCAGCAAAGAGCTGCAAAAATGCTGCCGATAAATGTGGGGCTTAATCAAACAAAGCACTCATAATTATTTGATTAAGAATCATTTTCTATTTACAAATATAGAGAAAATTCAAAACAGTTGTGCCCTTCTGCATTCATAGTGTGGAAGTAACAATGGTGGAATTTGAACAGAGTTAGCTGAGGTTTCTGACTGCCAGGCCAGCGTGAGCCAGGCCATGTCCTGGCCTCTTGGGAGGAACGTTTGGACACAGGAACTGCTCTTTTCCCTGGGTGGACACAACCAGTCAGCTGGCCATATAACAGGCATGCACAGACGTCAGTCAAAAATTATGCAGAAAAGGCAAAAGATGACATCTAAGTGATGAATTATGTGAAATGAATGTGCTACCCTTGTTCCAGTAGTCAGCAGGAAAAGTCATAATTACAAACAATGCTAATGGGAAGACTTGCTGGCTGTCACAGTTTACATGCCAAAGACATAATGAATGATACCTTTACCCTGGGATGGCATGAGTCTCATATCCAGAGGTGGTCCTTCCAAAACAAGTTCATGACAGGCAGGTGACGTGCAGAAAGCTTACATTGCCGAGCTTGCATCACTTCTGCAGGTAACCAGAGCACATCCACCCCAGGCTACAGGGCTGTCAGCTCCACCAGCCTCATCAGTCCCCACTTGTAAGCCAAACGCCAAAGGGAATAAACTGTTTAGAGACTGGTCATATGTGTCTGCCTGCAACAGCACTGAAGAGTATAGGAGAGGACATAACCCAGTGACCATAAAAAACAAAGCAAATTTGATTTGCATATTAGATTCAAATATTGCAGTGCCATACAAGTATTACCATCAAATCTGATTGAATGAAAGCAATCCTTTGTCAAGGAGAAAACATTTCCTTTTAAAGTCTTTAAACAGCCTTGGTCCATAGCTGACAACTACCATCTGTTTCTCCTCAAAAATTATCCCAACAGAAATGTTTCCCAAGCAGCACAGTACATTAAGTACAGGGGCATGTTCAGCCCAGCCACCAGGCCTTAGGGGTGCACGGGGCTCACACCCTCAGAGCTGCTCAACACAAGACAAGGGGAGATGGGGTTAGAGCTGGCACCCAACCTGCCTGGGTGCTCCAAACTGAGTGGCTGGATACCTGGTCAAAGCCCCAGGAGCACTGCAGAGAGCTTTTGTCATGAGTTTAGAAGAAGGTTTGAACACCAGATTTCTAGTGTGAGTCACTAATTGCTGCATAAGTACAGGCTTCACCTGGATGACGTGCCGTCCCCCCAGGACAGAACTCCAGAGCATCCTAAAGAGCTCAGCTGCGTGGTCCTCCCAGCACTGAGCTCCCTGGTCAGCTGGCACTGCTGCTGTAGGTCTACGAGCTACACTTCTCCTTGAAAAATAAGGAGGCTCAGGGCGTTGGTCCAAGCACAAGCAAATGATCATTTGTACTCTTTAAATGTTCACATAGTCCTCAACAGAAACTTGGCCCATGTCAACTAGCGCTCTCACCCGTCATGGCTGGCCATAGCCTGGATCACTGCCCTCCGGCAGTTGGGATACATGTGACTGCCTTGTTTTGAAAGAAAAACATCTGGCTAGATGCAAGCCCTGCTGTGCCACTTGTCCCCAAGACCAGAAAGGCTTTGGCATGTCTTATTTTCCAGCACAGGTGCAGCCCCTGTGCTCTGAGCAGTGCCCTTTCATCACCATTCATTAACACCTAACGCAAGAAGTTTTGGTAAGGAGTAAGACCCCCAGCGCACATGCTCATACCTTTCCATTTGCACAAGAGAGAGCAAGCCAGAGTCTGAGCCGATTTAAATTGTCCTGAGAAATCTGGCTGGGAGTCCTGTGCTGTAGAGTGAAGCCAGCTGGAAAGTAAGGCTTTCCACTCCACACTCTGCGTACACAGCCAAAAATCGCATGTGGACAGCATCGCCAAAAACCAAACGCCTTCTCCTGTCCTACCTCCAGTTCTGTGTGAAAACAAACGACTGCCTTCACGGTTGGAAAACTCATATTTCAAGGTAGAGTTTTGTGCTTCAGGAAAAAACATCCCAAAGTGAAAGAGCAGCGTTAGCTTCTGGCACTGCTGAAGAGAAGCCCAACAAGAGATCTACTAGCAAATAGAGGAGAAGCACAGCAAATCCTGGCCCTATGAACAACGTACTATGTGGTTTTAGGCAAGTGACTAGATCAACCTGAGGCAACTGCAAAATAAAGTTGAGTGTTACAGAGTGATAGGGCTGAAAATTATTTCACAGAGTCATCTAGTCTACCCTTCTGGTCCCATAGCAGGATCCAATCTAGCTTGCTTTTAAAGACCCCACGATGATGTAGACCCCACGATTACCATTCAGACTTTTCCAGAATTTCTGTCTTTTCACCACTATAATATTTTTTTTAATATAGAACTCGAATTTCCTTTGATACAATTTATGTTCTTATCCTCACCAGCAAGGTGGTTAAGAATAGGCAGTCCTCCCCACCTCTGCCACAACCTTTTATGTATCCGAAAACTACTAACCTACTCTCTTTCCAGACTTTTCTTTTAGGCTAAATGACGTCACATTAGGATTCATATTACAATTGTACCCAAAGGCAAAAACAAGGCTGAGGTCCTCCCTGAAACTACACAAATGTAGTTTAAGAGTGTCCCTGCTCCAAAATGCTTATAATCAATGCAGAAAGGAAAGGGAAAATGAAAGTAAAATGGTCAAAGAAAGAAGATTACTCCTATTTTAAAGATCGGAACTTGGTACAGATAGATATGTTTAGTCTTTTCAAAAACTTCCATAGCTGCAAAGCAGTTTACAGAGAGCTTAGTACCTAACAAAATTATTGCATTTGAAAATGTGGTTATTTCTGCTTCTACTGAGCTCCTAGATAAACTATTTTGAAATACAACCTGAAGATGTATGAATGTTTGTGACAGAGCTGGGAAACACAAACCAGATCCTCCAAGTCCCTCTCCAAAGCCCTAATCTCAAAACCATTCTTCCTTGTAGGGGAAGCAGTTATGATTAATGATATTTTTCAAAGTTCCCCGAAGATCATATTTTTCTACAGGAGCTTGAGACAAAATGATCATTACTTGCTTGAAACACTTGCATGCACCCTTCCTTGCAAGGCAAACCATAACAATGAATACAAGTTTAAAGGATTCTGCACATCAAATTTACTGTACATGCAGATTTCCTTCAGACAGAACCATTATTAATTGCCTGAATGGTCAAATCTGGATTTTCTAAGAATGCCTTCTGAGTTTGTATGTGCATTCCTTATCATCCATATGACTCACTGAGCAATCACTCACCACTTGAATTCATTCCTTTTGACATTAGCACACACATGAATTCCCTGCTTGTTGCAATTTTATGCTTTAGCAACATTTTGCATGCCCTGCACTGCTATAGTTTCAAATTTAAAATAACTCACACAGTAAAGTTGAGCATAGTTCCAACATATCCACAAAATATCAGACAGCTTATGCCAATCTGGAGGAATACAATATTAGAAAATTAGCAGACCCTGAATATATTGTAATAAATGCAAAGTTAATGCTAATGAACTTAACAAAAAAAAACCAACAGGTAATAGAATGCCTTTAAATAAATGTAAACACTACACAGTTTGATTTTGTGTTGGGGTAGGAAGTTGCATGTCAGGATGAAGTCAGACAAACAATTTGATGAAAAAATCTGCTCCTAAAGAACCTCAGGGGAAGCAATAAATCTTGAATTGTTCAGATCTAAAACATATCCTCCAACTGGAAAATCCGTTTGGAGGCAGTTAGCCACAGAGTGTGCTTGGGTTGATGACCTCATTCTATTCATACCGACAAAACTACGGCAGCAAACCATCACTCAGCACAGCAGCAGGGCAGGAGTCAAGTCAAATTGTACCTAAAGGATGGAAGAGCTGTAGTACATTGGGAACAGCAGCACTGGAAAAAACACACAGAGGTCACGGTGGACAAAGAATACACAGTGCAATGATCTGACCGTGGCATGTTACTTGAAGACATAAAGAGGGGAGTATTTTAGGGACAGGCCATGACACCTCTCGTACATGGCATGGGTGATACTGAAACTGGAACATCATGGATAATTCAGGCAGTCCATTTGTTTTAACTTAAAAAAAAGATCAAAGAAGCAGCAGAGATGAGGCAGTGGTGTGATTTAAGACCTGAAAAAAGCTTTATGCTGGAAAAGGGAAAGAGCATGATATTTAGTGTATCAACATGGAGCCTGTAAAAGATGACTTAAGAGAAGGAAACTACCAGCTTCCAGTGAACACTTCAGTCTAGCAGAGGGAGTCATAACAAGAACCACTAGCTGGACATGTCCCAGATTAGAGACACAGTGCAAGTCTTGAACAGTCAGAATCACTAAGCTCTACTAGCACTGCCACGGGTGACTTGTCCTTCTTATGGGTTCTCCAAATCAGGCCTGAACCCCAAGATGGGATGTGTTTATTGTACTGAGCTCAGTATAAAAGCAACTGGATAAGATGTAATAACACATGTTAGATCACGTTGGATGATCCCATGGTCCCTTCTGGCTTTAAACTCTATGAATGAACCTATGACCTTTACAAAACACTGGCTGCACTGGAGAAGATGTTTAAATATATGCATAATGAGTTTACCATTATGCTAAAGTATGCATCTTCAGCTCTGTTTCTAAGAACACTTAACCTCATGTTTTTCCAAACATGGCCTATACGTCTATACTATCAGTTCCTGCATTACTATTACTATTTATTTGCACACTAAGGTGGTATTTCCTGTGATCTCAGCACCACCAGACTCCTTTGTTTTCTGCCAAAATTGTCTGTTCCCCTTCCAGCTCTTCCCCACATACTTGCGCAGCCAACACTCTTCCTTCTCCTGTTTCCCCTAACTGGTGTCCCTCTTGCTGTCCCATCCTGCTGTCTCTAAGGAATCCCCCAAATTAGACAACAATTCTTAAATTCTCTGTCTTGCTTTGGGCCAGTTCTTCAGGAGCCAGCTTTCTCCCAGTACATAGACACATGCCCCTTCCCTCCTTTTTAATCCTCTCTCTCTTCCCATCCCAGACCCTGTATTGCCAACACAGACAATTTAAGGCACTTTGCACCAGTTGTGCTGTATCCATGTCTATGTGTACAGTATTAGCTGAGGATGATTGCATGGAAGGGGACTTAGCTCAAAACTCTTTAATTGTGGTTCAAACAGAAACGCCTAATTTAAAGCTAGATTGGGCCAAAGCTAAAGGCTGAAATTTTCAGCATGCACACAGAAAGAAAGGCCCGTGTCTAACTCTTATAGATATCTTGTAAATGCTTGTAAGTATATTGCAGTCCAGTCTTGCAGCAACACCTCCAGCTTGCACCTCCAGTTTTGAGCAGGAGGTAGGACCAGAGCCCTTCAGAGCTCCTTCCCTGAATTACCCTATGCCCTGTGATCCTACTTCATCGCCTGTCTGTGATGGAGTTCTGCCTGGAGCCCCTTGCAAGAATCACGGTTTATTTTAACTGGTTTGGCTCTGGGTATGTTACTGCTCTCCACACTGTAGATCACACACTTGGGGAATAAAAAAAGTAAATAAGAAAAAAGGCAGGCAGGGCCACCTGACCATAAATAGTATATTAAGCAGGCAATGGAGTCTTTTATGCATAATCCTCTTTCTAAGACTAGCTAATAAGACCCTTTAACCTAAATAAAGGCATTTTGCATGCAGTTATTTCATGTCGATGCTCTTTTCTCATAATCCTGACGCCTGAAACCTGGTTACAACCTTTCTGTGCTTGCATTTGTCCCATGGAGACAACATGTAAGTTAGTCTGTCGTACTGCCTTTGAAAATCAACACGCAGCCCCGCAGACGCCAAGCCCCTCTTTGTTTACCGCCTTGTTATTTTCATTCACTCTCGCTTGCACTTGCAAAGCGAATCGTTAATGGCAATCACATGTGCACAGGGTGTCACACCCCAACACATGCCTGTCTGTGATTTATCACCCTCCACTTCCTGGCACACAAGGCAGCCCAACATCTGGTTGTGACTAGTGCCCCATTTTGGTTTGAGGTTCCTTCTCTCCCACAGTGTCTGAAAGCACTGAGAACCAAAAAATGATACAGGGAGTCTGAGCAGAGCTTGAGTCTTGCCATAAAAGCAAGTGGGGAGCAACTTTCAGCAACGTGCATCTACAAAACACAGTCTGTTTAATTCCTGTTTACAGTGTTATATGACCACACACACCCCTATGTCCTGCTGATACTCAAGATGTGGTTTGCAAAGCACTCAGAACGACTTGTTAAAGAAAATTCATTTTTATCCCCTTCACCTTTAACAATTTGAGAAGCTTCCCAGTCTGCTTTCGCAGCATGCAGATGGCTTGAAAAACAGTAACTTACGTGATGGAGGGTTAGATCAGATTGCTCACTCTCATTGTCCAACTCAGGCATCCTAATTATCACGAAATCTAAATTCAAGATGATGATGAGCAATTCAGAGAACTGCCAAAGGCTCAGAGCTTGGCTCATAACACCATCAACGGAGAAAAACAATCCCTGATTCTATGCTGGAAACCTGTAACAGACAGAGCCCATAATTGCCAATCAATCAGAAGTGTGAAAAAAATCAACCCTTAATAGATAGCTGGTAAATCTTGAGGGTGCACTGATTCCTGTTGTAGCTACTAAGGACATTTCAGAAGGTTTGTCTACAGGCAATGATCAAAGTGGGGACTTAAGAGAGACCTGTCTGTGAACTTTTAGAAGTAGCCTGTGGAAAAAATCAAATATCACAGTACACTTCTGTTCCGTTATGTAATTACCATGGGAGTCTAAATGCCTTGTTAAAGGTGCTGGTATGACATAGTGGGTTCTGGTACATAGGGTCATTTCAGGACCATTATGTACACAATGTCAGAAGAAAAGCAGTATCGCCACCTGAAATGGCCTTTCAAGGCAAGAACTGACAGACAATGCTGAGATCTCCAGTACAACAACCGCCTGGCAACAGCAGGCCAGCAGCTAAGGTTACCGTTAATGCGCCTGAAGGCCAAACACAAACCACTCTTATGATGATATGTTTCCGACTGAGGAACCCTATATAGCTTGAGAGGGGTCATGCTTTATTTCACATTTTGGCTTTGCATGCTTTTCCAGACTGTCTTCCTGACCTAACAGAGACACCTAAGAACAACAAGTTTTAAATCTGCAAAAGAGAATCGCAAAGAGATGTGACATATAAAATAAACTGAAAACCAGTCTCAAGACATGTTAACAGAAGTCCAAATCATATAATCATAGAATGGTTTCGGTTGGAAAGGAGCTTCAAAGATCATCTAGTCCAACACCCATACCATGGGCAGGGACATCTTCAACTATATCAGGTTGCCCAAAGCCCCATCCAACCTGGCCTTAAACACTTCCAATGACTGGGACATCCACAACTTCTCTGGGCAACCTGGTCCAGTGTCTCACCACCCTCATCATAGAAAATTTCTTCCCAATATCTAATCTAAATCTACCCTCTTCCAGTTTAAAGTCGTTGCCCCTTGTCCTGTCACTACAGGCCTTGGTAAAAGTCTCTCTCTCTCTGTCTTATAAGCCCCTTCTAAGTATTGAAAGGCCACAATAAGGTCTCCCTGGAGCCTTTTCTTCTCCAGGCTGAACAACCCCAACTCTCTCAGCCTGTCTTCATAGCAGAGGTGCTCCAGCCCGCAGATCATCTCCATGGGCTCTTCTGGACTCGCTCCAACAGGTCTATGTCCTTCTTGTACTGGGGCCCCCAGAGGTGGACACAGTACTCCAGATGGGGTCTGATGAGAGCGGAGTAGAGGGGGAGAATCATCTCCCTCGACCCGGTGGTCACCCTTCTTTTGATGCAGCGCAGAATACGGTTGGCTTTCTGGGCTCAAAGTGCGCATTGCCAGCTCACATCCCATTTTCATCCACCAGTATTCTGAAGTCCTTCTCCGCAGGGCTGCTCTCAATCCATTCATCCTCCAGTCAGAACTGTTACTGTGGATTGCCCAGATGCAGGACATTGCACTTGGCCTTGTTGAACCTCATGAGGTTCACACGGGCTCTCTTCTCAAGGCTGTCAAGGTCCCTCTGGATGGCATCCCTTCTCTCAAGCTAATCAACTATATCACCCATCCTGGTGTCATCTGCAAACTTGCTGACACAAAGGAGGCACAACATCAAATGTGGCTGGTGTGGGAGTATGTGGTGACCAATGGATTTTAGCATCAAGAAATGCTTCTCCTAATCAGTTTTTATATCATTCAAGATACCAAATATTAGCTCTGCTAACAGAAGGAAGAGAAACTTTGGTTGACACTAAGCATACAGGAATGTCTCACTTCACGTTTATCTTGACTTTTTAATGTTGAACCTTCAGTCCAGCTCACATGTTGATAATGTTACATGTACTGGTCCAACATCATGCTTCACCTAATGTCAGGTCTAGTCTAAAATTTAAGAGATTAGTTTAAACTAGATGATGAGATTCTCTGTGTCACTAACAGGTGGAGACAATCACCTTCCCAAGGCAATTCAGCCCATCCTACAATAGGTGTCCTGGATTCCTGGACTGACTTATTCTTTGAAGTCATCCCCCTCTCTCCATCATCTAGAAAAGCAAGATTTCACCAAACGTCTAGGCCAAATCAAAAGCCTACTGTTGCCAAGAAGAGGAGGTTTTAGTTTCCCTCCCTTCTTCCTTGCTTTTATTTCCTTCTGACTCTGATTACCTTCTTTCCCTACTTTCAGCTATCCCCATACTCACACCCTTCAACTTGATCTCTCCCCCACTGCCCAGTCAAAAGAGAGATGATTTCATTTCATTACAAATCCAAACAGTTGCTTTTTTGCCTTTTTAGTTTTCTGTCATTTCGGTGAATTGAATTAACCGATTTATCGAACAATCAGCAGGAGCAAACAGCCAGGTTTGCCATGTTTTGGTGTTAAAGAGCTTATAATTCAGCTCACGTCATGTCATGTGTAAGCATCCTTTTACACAGAGTTACTCATCTGCTCACAGAATAAAACTAGTGAGTCAAAAATCTAAACAAACTCTCCTTTCTCCTCCTCTGCACCATAAATTAGATATTAATAACACTCATGAAAAAACTGTTTTGAAGACAAACCCATGGCTCCCGAAGCGCTAAGCCTCAAGCACAAAAGAACCTTTGTCCAAACAAATTCAGACACACGTGTGTGGCAATAAAACTCACCTATGTGCAAGTATTAACATCTGGACTTAAAAACAACCCTAGTGAATGCACATGGGGAATGAGACTTTTCAAATAATTAAAAATGTATATCTAAGTATTTTGTACCTTTTTCTTACAATTGCAAGGGTGCTGCGGTCGCTGTGTCTATGCTTATAAATAAGACAGGTCAAGGCTCATTCTCTGACCCTCAGGGCAATATGCACAGCGCAGCTTGTGTCCATATGACTAAACTTTCTCCCTCGCACTCTCCCACACAGCATGGCTTCATTCATACTGCTTACTCGGAAGAGCCACCGGCCCATGCTAGCTCCCAAACCATGCCTGGATGAGGGCTAGTTAGCAGGGAGCAAAGCCAGGCAAAGAGCACAGGAACAATTAAACAGTTTGGACGATGCGGGGCAGTGCTTGAGCCCGCCACACCTTGGACCTGTGCAATTTGCTAGTATGGATGCAGCCGGTGAGACTAGTCAGAGTCACAGACAAAAAGTCATGTGTCTGTATATTTAATATAAACAGAGCTGGATCAGAGGTGAGCTGAAGTCAGATTCTGCTATGCAAACACCGTAGAAAGAAAATTAAGAAAATTAATTTTTGCCTTCCTCCCAGCTAATGCAGTTGCACTATAAAACGATCCTAGCAGCATATTCCTACTTAGCACCTATTTATATGCAGTATCATATATTCTTCCTGGCTGGATCTCATTAATTATTGTTGATAAATAATCTGACTCCTATGTTTTAATCTACAAAAATGTCATCACAAACCAGGACTTACCAATTCCGTAAATCAAATCTATTTTCCAGGCAAGGCTGGCTTCCTACTGTACGGCTATTCAGAAAGGTGTGGGAACACCAACACTCATTCTACACAATATTGCCCTGTCCTGGGAAAGGTGTTTTGGAGAGGGAAGACTTCATGTGCCTCTAGCGTGAAAGTCAAAATGAAATATTCTGAAAGATGCACTGTTTGCCTTGCAGCATTAGAGTCAAATGCCATGTGGTCTTGAGAAACAAGACCTGCTTCTCAGAAAATGAGGAGAGAAAAATGAGCAGTAGCCTTCAGTGTGACCACTGTGTGTTCTAGCATTTCATTTATGGCTTGCCTTCACCAGAGGATTAATTTGCTGTTAATCCGAACCCTCCCTATTCAGACGCTCCACATCAGCAGTATCTTGGAAAGAGCAGTGTCTCTCAGGACCTTCTCATCATCAAACTACAGAAACATGGTGTGCTATTAGGGCAGGAACTAAACTAGCTGGAAAAGTGTTCAGAGTGTAGTTATCAATGATTCATTTTTCATGGTGAAAGGATACATCAAGTGGGGTTTTGCAGAGGTCAGTCCTAGATCCGGTTCTAATGAAAATATTTTCGTTTTCCTGGACACAGAGTATCTGGATGATGACCAGGATGCTGGAATATAGATAATGTTTATTACATTTGCAGATGATACCAAGCTAGGAAGGACTGCAATAAAGGGAGATGGAGAGAATTCAACGTGATCTTGAGGGGCCAGAGATACAGACAAATCCAAGATACCAAAGTCAGCCAGGAACAATCCACTAGGCAAATACAGGATGAAAATCAGCCTTCCACATAGCACTCCTGCAGATCACAAGGGTGGACATCAACCAGTGACGTCAAGTGGCTGATGGACCTCAGACCAGAAGATCTAAACCCTTTCCTTTTGCTCAACAGTAGTAAGATCTCAGCTAGAGTACTGTGCCTAGTCTGGAGCTCTTGGTTGCAACTGAAACATGGACCTCCAGGTGGGAGTCCAGAGGAAAGAAGAAGAATAATTTAGGCAATACTGATACTGTCACCACAAATGGGAGAAAACTGAGAAAGAACCTGGGTGACATGAAAACAGGTTTCAAAAATATAAAGGTTGATAGACAACAGAAGGAAATAATCTGTTTTCTATGCTCATTTGGACACATGGGAAGTAACAGGCTAAGAGAAATTGCATCAGGAAAATTTTGGTTAGTCACTAGGAGAACATTTCTAATGGAAAGAAAAGCATGAAAGTGCATTGCCAGAAGAGTCTCCCCTGACCGATTATTTGTCAGGAGTGGTCAGTGTCCACCCCATGTGGTGACTAATGAGCTGTTAGAAAGGAGCTTACAGTTGCATGACTCAAGAGTGAAGCAGTTACCTCTCCATGTGTAAAAGAAGGTCATGGCAAAGCCAGCCTGTGTTAGCAACTTTGGCCTGCTGGCCATAGACACAGTACTATCACAAATCATTCTTGGTTTCCCAGTCTCTTTCCCCAAATCTCAAGAGCCTTCCAGACTTAATCCAGACGAATTCAGTCCCAGTTGTTTGCTTGGTCATCAAATCCCCTTACCTGGATATGACAACTGAGTTTTGATCATCTGTGTTCTCCAAGGTGGCAGTAACAAGGTCTATATTAAGTCACCAAGGCATCATGTTGCCAGCTGACCAGGAGCTCTTACCAAAACACTTTTTAACCTTGTAAGGATGGCAGAAAAGCATACAAGTTAGGAAAGTAGATAGAAAACTCAAATCTGTCCAGCGTGAGCTAAATAAAAGGTGAACATTTAGATCATCTCTGCAGGTTGGCTACAGAAGCCAAAGATTCAGTGAGGAAAGGACTGGAAGAGGCAATTTGGGTTTTCAAGTCCTTACAGACATGACAAACTGTGTGCTGGAAATTTAGTCCAAACGGATTTCCTTCACACTCCCCCATGCAGCCAACCATTACCAGCAAAGAAAAGACATTTCAAACCTACAGCATGACAGAAAAAAAGCAAGAAAGACCAGAAGAACTCTCCATTACAGGGAATTTTGGGGGTGTGCACGTGCAGACGATTGTAGAAAATGCCTTCTCATGCCCCAAAACACACCTCAGCATGATCAGACCTCCCAGCCCCTGAACATGAGGAAGGCAAAGCACCCAAGAGTCAACTCTGCATTATTACAAGTCCCGTCCCCTCTCTACCATAACTTATCTAGGAGTGTGATAACAGAAAACTTCACATTAGCATCTCTTAATTGCGAGACAGTCAGGTGTTTGATTACTGTTTTCAAGCAGTACAAAAGCCACTAGTCAGTAGGTTCACAGGTTGCATCCTTGAAAGAAGAAGGTGTTTCCATTTACCTTTTGCACTTCTGCCTTGGAACAACGAACTGCCATTTCTTCATAACATGATTAAATGACACCACCACCCACCTCCGCATCTTCACCCTGTCTATGGCACTGCTCAACCTGCGTTTCCTTTCCTTTCTTCTTGCTTTTTGTTTCAGAGAAGCATATCTATGTGTTTACCGAGGGATGTATCCTGCCTTGTCTCACCCTTGCCCAAAGCCCATCCAATGCATTTTATGAGGCAGAGCATGATTTGGATGGGAGCTTCCACAATGCGACGTTTGTAAATCATCATCTAAGTGTTGCAGAGTGCCAAAGCCTGAAATAACCACGCATTCAGAGAGCAGCCAGCAGTGACCTGATTCTGGCAGTCAGCAGTGTTGTTCTAGCAGTGGATGTTGCTTGACACCTAACCCAAATAAATGCATCATCCTGGCAAAGCAAAGAGAAAAAGAAAAGATGCAGACAAGGTAGCCTTTCTCTGCAGTCACTGCAACAGATAGAGGAGAGCGCCAGAGCTGTGACCACTGGCATGAAAGATTTTGCCGGTGTTACCACATCAGCCGTAGCAAAGAAAAAGCCATAAGGTTGGTCCCAGCTGTACAGGAGAAGAAAAACCTCGGAGCAGCAGCTTGGGATCTGCCTGCTTTTTCTTTGCACTCATTTTATTTCTCGCCCTGGGCATACCACTTAAGGTAAAATTCGTGACACAGCAATCAGGCACACAAATTTCACTTCAGGGAGAAAGTAAGTACTTAACACTAACAAAATGAGTCATAAAAAAAACCCAAACCCTGATTTTCTGCCCAGGCACCTCAGTACATTTCTTCACACCTTGACTTACTTTGACATCTAAGGTTGGCATCTGCTGCGCATGCCCAGGAACACCACCAACTTGGTGAAGGACCCCTGAAGGACCCATCTCCTCCAGCGGCCTCTTGCCACACTGACAGCACCGGCTTCAGCGCAAAGCCCAGCAGTCACAGCCACTCTCCATCAAAAAAAATGCATGCAACGGCCACCTTCTGCAACCTTGTCGGTGGAGTTCAGGAAACAAGAGATGCACTTCCAAACCCCAGCTAAGCCTCAGGAGGGCTTAATAATTTTCCACATCCTGAAGAGACCAGAAAGTGCTGCTGAAGGAGTTGCCTTCTCCTCCTGGGGAAGCTCAGCAGCTGCACAGCCCTGAGCCCAAAAGCCACAGGGCAGAGTCTTGCTGTGAAGCTTCACCACCACATGGGCAGATTTGAGTTTTGCAGCCCAGGTGAGGAAGGGCTGTGTCCCTTACAGCAGCCCTGATGTCCACACTGCTGTTCTTCTCTCAGGAGCAACAGTAACAAAAGCCTGGCCTTCTTCTAGGTGAAGAAGACCACAAACATTTCCTTACTTCAGTCATCAGCCACACAAGGTAACACAAGGCAAACACCTACTGGGTGCCTCAAGTGGGCCCTGGTCAAGGAGCCAGAAAAATTGCTGGCAGCATGGTGTGTGGCTTCTGCAGCCTTCAAGCTGGGACGAACTGGTCTCTGATCCCAATTCCTGGCTGATGCACACAGGCACTTAAGTGCTCATGCAGATCATGCTTTACATCCCTCCTGGCCTCAGTTCTCCATACAGCATCTCCCAGCACCCTGTGGGGTACCGAAGGCTAGAGCAAAGCTTTTGAGTGGGACCCGTAAGTTGCTCTCATGGACAGGTACAGCCATTTCCCATTGCAGGCACTACAAGAGGAAATGAGTAAAAACACATCCACGTTCCCTTGGACTTCAAAGAGCCAAATCTCGATCCAGCCTCTTTAGTGAAGGTTACAAGCTGGAGGACTCTTCATAGCAAGAGTCGAAAAGCTTCCTGAGAAAAGAGGAGCTACAGCTCCTATTGCCCTGTCACGCTCTCAGGACTGCGTCATTCTTTCACTGGCCCCCACTATAGTGTTTTTATGGTTTTCTTGCTTTTCCTTTCTGCTCTCTTTCATGGTCCCCCAGAGTTTCAATCAAAGTTGCATTTCCCCACTTCTCATTCTGCCCAGCCCCTTGCATTCCTGGAAGGAAAACAAGGACCGAGCTGGCTGGCCATAAAAAGCTGTTCTCACAATGAAAGCAGCGATTTCCAATAAAACTTAAGCAGTCGGGCTGCGCTGCTTGTGCTTCGCTTCCCTGCTTTAGGGCACATCTGCAGAGATAGAGCAGCCTCAGATGGGTGACATAAATAATCAAGAATCATTCTTAACAATCAAGCAACTTCAGCCTTGCCAAAAAAGTAGCCGATGATACACCCATTCAAGCTACTGCACACTTATAAATATGTTGATCTCTGGAGCTCCCCTCCCCTCAGAGCTGGTGACTGAACCAATCCCAGGTTTGATTTTTCTCTTAGTTGACTTGTTTATTGCCAAATTCCAAAACCAAGGAAAGAAAAAAAATGCACATTTCAAATGTGATTTATGAAGTGCCTCTAAGTAAGCGCATGCACGCACACACAAAACCACACAGGGCTGCGGTTCCAGCTGCACGGGAAAAGCGGCAACAGGAACTCTCACTGCATAATGAATACTACCTGAGCAAGACCTTTTCTTTGTCTGCGAAGGCTTGGGGCCAGATCTTCGGGGGGGGTGGCATAACTGCATCACTTCATTAGCTGCTGTCGAGTTGTGAAATGATGCTTTGTTTCATTTTGAAATAAAATCTCTTAAACATAGACATACACACATGAAAGACAGCTACCAGCCCTTGGTCAGTTCAAACTAGGCCATCCCTGCATGTCCAGATAGTTTAACAGCCCTATATTTAAGCCTTTTCAAGTATCTCTTCCCGTCATCGTAGACGAAAGCTGTTTAATTTTAATTTTAAAGGGCAGAAGGAAAGCATATTAATCCTCAACCCATCTTTGGTTAACAAGGGCGTTGTTTACTCTATCCCAAAGCAGCAGTCATTGTCCAAGACGCTCTCACAGCTATTTGCAGAGCAGGGTCTCTTGCATCACCCTTGTAAACGCAACATGTAAGTCACTGCAAAGCCAAACAGGGTTTTCAGCAAAGAACAGAGGTCATTTGCTGTAACTTGCATGCTCTGAGCGGCTAAACGTGAGCAAAGCATTTCCAATCCCAAGACACGCTCTGTGGTAAAGCGTGGTCCAACAAAGGTGGTGTGCGCAGGGTGACAGGGACCTGCAGCCCCTGCTCGGCTCTGAAAAGGAGCGCAAAATTGCATCTCTGGAGGTCCGTGCTCTGAGCTTTACCCTGGCGCCTGCTCTTTTCCCAAGGCCTGTGGAAGTTCAGATATTTTTAGCCGTTTGCCATGAGTGAAGGAATGTCTTTGCCTAAGTTACCTCATTCGTAAGGGCAGCTCCGCCAAGACAAACAGGTCCTAAGTGTGATTACACTGACTCCAGCCAGGGGAGAGAGCTCACACCACATTAATGTGCATGCTCGAATCGTAAGTACCTGGAATTATTAGTATTTATGGTCCATGAAATTACGTTCCTGACTTCCTCACCTGGCCACACAGATAGGAGAGGGAGGGAATTTCAGATCCTTCCTGCCCTTACATGGCTGAGCACCTACAAATGTGAGTGAGGAGCTCTGAAAGCCCCAAGATGAGCGTGGAGTCATCATGGGGTGGTCCCCAAGCTGGGGCCTTCTCAGCAATACATGCCGAAAGGAAAGCCAGTGGCCAACAGCAACTCAATTTCTCACCTGGGGAAATCTGTTCTACCCCAGGCTTGCTTTGTTAATCACACACTCACCTCCATATGCCTTTACTCTCATGTCACCAGAGGCATCTCATAAGTAGACAGCAATTAACACCCTCCCGAGCAAAGGAACCAAGGACTCGATGAATAACCCCTATATAAAATTACTGTACTTCAAAAAACAAATTAACTCAAAAACACCATCTATGTGGTAAAACCAGCATAGCATTTACCTTTCACAAGTGAGAAACCTAAACTATGGAAGTTAACTGACTTGCCCAAGGCCACCACGGCAAATCAGTGTCAGAGCAAACTAAAGCCAGCAAAGCTGCTTCCTTGCTCTGCCCCACAACTGCCTGTATGATCCCAGGCCTGAAGGACCTCTATGCTGGGGGAACAGGGCTTCTCTGCTTCACAGGGCTTTCACAAATCCATTCAAGGTGTTCAGACACAATTTTACCTGCAGATACCACATAAGCACTGATGGTAACTACTTGGAGGTCCAGGCTTAGGCACTTCAGCTGTGCCAGATGGGGAAATGTAGTTATTAAAAACTCTATCTATCTAACTCTTTATCTATCTATCTAAAAAAATTGAGCAGACCCCCAGAAACTTAAGAAAAATTAGTTCAGTGCACAGACAGAACTCTTCTCATGTTATCCACCATGAGCAAATATATATTGAATGGAGGTTCCTGATCCATAGGGAATTAGTACACAAACAGGCTTAAGATGGGAAAATACTAATATGCAGCCCTTCGAAGTCCTGCTTTATCCTTTCAGATTTACTGAACAGCCCTCTGCCACAACCTCAGAGCTGCTCTGCACTGCACAGGTTGCTGCACTATTAGCACTTGCTGGCTTTTCATTAATGTAAATTGTAATATAGGTGACGATGGGCAAAGAGACAATTACATCCATCCCCTCCAAGGGACGTGCGTTCCTCGTGGTTTGTCTCATGCACAGCATTTGTCATCCTCTCAGCAGCGACAAACTCAAGGCCAACAACAAGGACAAAAAGGTTTAATCCTTTTCCAGGGAGTTCTTGTCTGCAAAATCCTCCTTATGAAAGACAGATGTGAACCTGCAAGTTCAGTCAGATGCAGAAAGCCCTGGTAAATGCAGGAATGAACGTTCTCGCATACAGAATTGGCAAGAAATAATGGGGAGATTCAAACAATGAAGGAAGTAAATCATTTCAATATGACAGGCTGGATTAGAGAATGATTTCAGGCCACAGACATAGAAATCAAAGACCATCATCTCTGGCAATCCCAAAGGAAAACAAACCTTTCCTTTCCCCAGAAAGTAAAGTTATAAGCCAAGGTGAAGCGAATTGAGACTGAGGAAGGGAATGATCCCTATTCAGCGAGGCACATTGCAATAATCAGAGTGCACACATTACCAGAGACATAATTTAAAGCAGAGATCAAATTCTACAAAGCAAGACAAAAAAGAAAAGTAATAGTAAAGGAATGCTATGAGCAACAGGAAACCCCAGCACTGACAGGGCCTTGCTGAACACTACATGAACTGTACAGCACAAGCCGCACCTGAGAGGACCTTTCATATTGCACAAACATCCAACGCCCCTGCCAGACTGCGTGCATGATTTTTCTTTGCTTTTTATTAGCTAAGATCAAAATCCAGCATCTAATGAAAGCTCTAAGTCTCTCCAACCAGCAGGAATAAGGAGGCTAATTTTCTGGATTGAGGGGAAACAACAGAGAAATTTGGGGGGGTCTGAGTCTTACCTTAGACTCCTGGCAGCAAAGTGTGGCAGCACCACATCTGCTTCCCACATCAAAGAAAATGCCCAGGCCCGCTTTTAGGGTGATGTGGACAGCAGCTTCCCGAATTAAAAAAAAAAAAAAACCCACAACATTGTTTGGAAATCCAGAGCGCCCAGCTAAAATCAGTGAGGTGACAAATGGCAGCTTAGCAAAGCTCAGCCCATTGCTGGATGCCACGGATGTCGCACAGATGCACCAACCCCCTCAAATCGTTCACCGGTGGCGGGGGAACTTCCCATTCTCAAAAATGCATGTGCAGGTGGTGACAAGCCTGAAAAATGAACTGGGATTAAGAACTCCAGGCCCAAATCAATGCTCTCTTCGTCTGCCAAATGTCACATCCCTGCTCACCGGCTCTGCAAAGATAGGAGATGCTGGTTGTATTAATTCTCAGCCTTCATGTCTTGTATTTTGGGGGTTTTTTACCAATTTGAAATCATATCTCAATTCTCCCCTCAAACAGATTATTACTTCAATTACATTCTTGTAAACTGCTTTGATTTCATGTTAAAGTGTTCCCAAACTTTCTAATCAAAATAATAGCAAGTAATTTAGAAAGCTTGATTTGCAAGTGAGTTACAGCCATTTACTTTTCTATCTATCTGGCCTGCAAACCAACCAGCTTTGACTCTTACAATCCCTTGGGAAATCAGGATGACATGTAAGGGAGGGATAGTGCAATTAAGAAAATATAAAAAATATTCAGCCACCACCTCAAAGCCATTTTGGAGTAATGTGGCACTTCTACACTTGCCTCCTTTGTGTCAACTTTCACAGCTGGGAACATATAATTTCTCCGGTCTTCCAGTTGCTTTTCTCCCCAGAAAGATGCCAAACCTTTTTTGCAAGCTACGGGGATGATCTCACAAGTTTCTAATCACAAGCGTTTCTGCTGTGGGTGACTGCAAGTGATGAGTCAAACTATGCGAGTCCTGCTCCAATACAAGAGCGTAAAAATGCAGCCGCTGCTGCTTGGAACGCGGCCACTGCTTAGCAGAGCAGAAACACACCGTGCGTTCCTGGGAAAAGCAAGAGGGAGCCATTTGTGTAGCACGTGAAAGGTTGGGCAAAGCCGGGGGATTTGCACAAACGTAGGAGAGGTGGCAATTCCAGCACCATGGCCTTGGGCATCAGTGCAATACTGACTCATGCAATGACCCCCTGCAGCCCTTCCCTAATGCCCTCTTCCCCCTTTAACCCTTGTGCATACCACTGTTGAAGCAAAAAAATCCAGGAGTTGACTTGCTGCAACAGTAGAGGCTCTAAGTATAGTGTAAAGTTGCCTTTTTCCAGCCAAAACCATACATAAAAACAATGCCTGTCCTCCCTCTTCAACCCAGGGGAGTCGCATACATGCCTGCAGGTTGCCACTAGCTAAGGAGAAAAACACGCAGTTTAACATCATTCCTCTCCTTCCATAGTTCTTGTTCATCTGCTGTCAGTCTCCCATATTTATCACTATGAAATCACGTTGTATATGTGAAAATATATATCAACTGTCTGACATTTGAAAATCTATTTACAGCGCTTGTCTTCTCCTTATTCTGTTTACTTTACAACCCTCATTTTATTGAAATGCCATTTGGCATATTGATTTCACTTGAATTGCAAATTAAAAAAAAATGGGCTTTCTTGAAGAAAATGAAATATATATTTCAGTCAACAGACAGGAAAATCTCTCTGTGTTGCTCTTGCATAGAGAAATAATTGGCCCGTTTAAGAGCGCTGTGTAATGTTGTATAACTCAGGAGACCGAGGGCTAAGTGCTGGTGTGCTGGGGAGATTGAGGGTTCAAAACCTGCTCACAGTCCAGCATCATCAGACCCATTCATTCAGTCTGTGTTTCCACTTTCCCCAGTTGTGAAGACGAAGAGCTCTGCAGCAAGACTTGGCATTTAACTCTTTCTGTTCTCTACTGCATCTATCGCTGTGCCACCAGCTCTGCAGCTCTCTCCATTAAGCTTTTGGTGAAAGGTGGGTGAGTGGGACTGGACCTTCTCCAGCAGATGGAGAAGGTAAGTGACATTGGTTCATTTTGTACATAAATATTTTGCCCGTAACACTTTGTCGATGAGACGTGTGAAAAATCACATACCTGTCATGGCTATGCAAAGAGAGTACCTCATGCTGGGGCCAGGAACTCTATTTGCTGCTTAATTTCTCCTTCCAAGCAATAGAGTTAAAATTCATGAGCAAAAAAAACTTTTTGGCAGAGGCTAGCTATGTATTTACTGGGTAATTTACTACCAGGGTTTGGTTGATGGAGTTGTAAATCCAGGTAAGTAAAGCAACCCTTTATTTGAGGAGGAAGAAGGTGCCATAGAATCATAGAATCACAGGAGCATGGAATCACAGAATCATAGAATTGTTTTGGTTGGAAAAGAGATGATACAACCATTAATCCAACACTGCCAAGTCCACCACTAAACCACGTCCCTAAGCACCACATCTACAAGTCTTTTAAATACCTCCAGGGATGGTGACTCAACCACTTCCCTGGGCAGCCTGCTCCAATGACTGACAACCCTTTTGGTGAAAAAATTTTTCCTAATATCCAATCTAAACCTCCCCTGGCACAACTTGAGGCCATTTCCTCTTGTCCTATCTCTTGTTGCTTGGGAGAAGAGACCAACCCCCACCTCACCACAACCTCCTTTCAGGTAGGTGTAGAGAGCAATAAGGTCTCCTCTCAGCCTCCTTTTCTCCAGGCTAAATTCCAGTTCCCTCAGCTGCTCCTCATAAGACTTGTGCCCTAGGCCCTTCACCAGCTTTGTTGCCCTTCTCTGGACACGCTCCAGCACCTCAATGTCATTACATAGGATATAGATTGTGTTCACTGCAGGGCTGTCACTAGAGATGGATCCACCTTTCTACCAGAGGGAAGCCCTAAAATCCTCTGTGCAACATGGTCCAAGTGCCTTCCCACCCCATCTGGGGGCTTTACCATGAGTGCTAAACCCTGCATAGCACTCATTGCCCTACCACGGGGGGAAGCGTCAATGCGTCCCAAGAAAAGAGCTTTGCAAACCCTTATAGGGCTCCATCTATGCAGACTCCAGCTGTGAATCTTCATACCAATTAAAAGGACTGGAGGCATGTTGAACCAAGATATACCACCAAAATAATTTCAAGTGAAGCAAATATCTAGTGAGGTGGGAAGTCCTCCTGCAAAGTTTCTCCCAAAGGATATAATTATCATCCGCTGAGCTGCCTCTTATAAGGGCTGTTTCTGCAGTGTTAGCACCTACTTATTGGTTATTACTCTTCATCAGATGGCCAGTAATGCAGACAGATCTGGGGTTTCTCATGGGGAGAATTACTAATTATTCAGTTATGGCAGACAGAACGCAGGAATGTACTGACCCACAGAGCACTGGAAATACCTGCAGATGGGTGCAGAAAGACTGTCCCTCTACCATGGATGACAAGATCCCTCTCCAACACTGCCTTAATTAAGCAAAGCAACCAGATTACTTTACAGACCTTTAAACCTGCAAACATGCCTCTCATACATTCTGACCAACCATCAGTTGCCAAACAAACAGGAGTGCCACAAGGCTACGTAGCACTTTAGGCTGAGGACGCAAGTATAGGTTCAGGCCCTAATCCACTGCCCGTGCCTGTTGGTAACCACCTAAACCTGAGAGGAGCATCCTCCTAGACCTTCTGCAATGAGCTAGTCAGGACAAGCCTTAGTCTGAAGCCACCTGTAACATGACTAGACCTGCATGCTTCTTCCCAGGAGCCAAGGAGGGAGGAAGACTCCAGAAAGTCTCCTTTGCTGCAGCACCACAGCTCAGCCAATCCCAGCACATGCTTCCCAGCATCATACGGGAGGAGAAGATCTCCTCGAGCAGGCATCAGCCTCAGTCACGTTGCAGAGCTGTTACCTGCCGCCTCCTAGCCAGAGTGCATGCCCAGACAGAGTCATGGCAGAGTGTCTGCACAGAGACAGAAGACACTCTTGGCCGAAGCTCAGCCCTCAACAGTATCACACAAGATAAGCAGAGCAACGGTGGCTGCGTCAGCTGCTGCTTCTCTGTGTCTTGGCTCCAGGCAAGACAGACTTCTCACAGACTTGCAAAAATTTTCTCTTTGGAGTCTCTCCTGAAACTAGCATGAGACCTCATTTAATGCACGTTGTGAGGAGGTACTCAATGCAGCTGCCATCTATTGCAGTGCCAAAACAACTTGCAGTCTCCAACACACTGCTCTTCACAACCTCGTGGTGAAGCAAGGCACTGCTCTCAGTCTCATCTCACAATACCCCATCTGGGACGTCACCCATGTTGCCAGTCTATGGCAGCCCAGGTACCTGGACATGTATCACCAACAGGGCTGACACCACCGAGGAGGTACATGGAAAGAGTATTCCCATGCAGGCTTTTGCTCAGAAAAAGAAAAAAAAAAATCCATCAGAACTGTTGCAGAAAGAAACAGTCCTCGGAAAACTTAAGGCCAGAGTTTCAGACTCCGGGAAGTCTTCTACATCTGAAAAAATGGGACAACTGGAAATATGGAAGCAATCCAAAGCTGCCATGAAGTGGTCTCTGCAACTTGCTGCAAAGCTGATGGACATCTGTATCTCTTCATGCTACTCCTGTGCTTAACAATAAAAATAAATATCTTTAGTTAGCTGTGTACTGAAAGAAAAGCCAAATCATGTAGCAAGTCCCCCAAGGTGTCAGGAGTGAAATTGGGCCCTGGAAAGCCCAAAAGGACAACAATTTCACCACTTGGGCTGCAGAACAAGCAGCCCCTTTTGGTCTCACAAGCAGAGCCTATCCGTGGGGCACAGGGCTGCAGTGACAAAAGGGCTTCAGCAGAACCAGCCTGTGCAGAGTCAGCTCAGCCCAGCTAAACCCACAGCTCCAGGGGACGGGATGGCATGTGCTAAGGTAGTATAGCCCTGTGAGACCTTATGGAATTACATCTCTCCCCTACAGCAGGTGGGCTGGAGCTATCAACTCCAGCCAAATCTCCAACTCAATGTCTTATTAAAGTAAATCCCCACATAACGCTACTGAGCCGTTATGGCAGATGCCATTTGCTGCTCACAAGAGAGACAAAGGAAGCTTCTGGGGAGGAGGGACCTCCAGATGCAAAACTTGATGATAACCAGGGATGTCCCACTGTTTCGAGAACACCTACCTTATCCAATGGGCCAAATACCAATAGCAGGAGAATTCTGAACTTTTTGAAGTAGTTCTTAATGTCACCACTGAACTTCCCAGCAGCTACTAGAAAGACATTTAAGATACTTTCCCTCTTAAATTTACTATAAGAAACAACACCTACTAGCCAAAGCTGCCTTTGAAGTGACAGCTAGTGTATATATGTGAGTCTTGATCTATATGATAGGGGGATCAGGAAACAGGTAGCCTGTACTGTAGATACTTGCCTTAAAAATATTGCCATTGCAATGTTTGCATTCGCTCCTAATCCATCTGCAGGAAACCTTCAAATATAAAAAGTTATTAATTCCAGAAACAATAAATTATCTACAAGGAAAAGGGAGAAGAGGCAGCTCCTTTAATCTCCCAATAAAGAAGCAAAGGAAATTGCGTCATACCCAGATGGGAGACTGATGTGGCTGGCCAGACAGACAGAGGCATCGGTGCGTTGGCATCGATGGCATCGCTCCCACAGATCCAGACAGACAGACAGACACTAGCTATAGAGGAGGGCCAAAGTCAATGCCTAGATCCAACTCCCTCTTGGCCCTTCGACAGTCTTGATGCAATTTTTGTATCTGGTTACTATTTCTGATATAAAAGCACATCAAACCCCTGGCCCTAACCATCCTCACACATGGAGGGGAGTGAACTTTGCCACTCAGACACTTTTCTTATGCAGTTCTCAAACAATGTGGGAAAGTTATAATTCTCTTTCCCCAAGTGTAAAACTCACCAACTCTACAAAGTGAGGTTGAGCTGCAAAGCTACACTTGTCTTAATTTTCAGGGCAATGTAAAAAGAAATGAGAAACAGCTTTTTGACCGAGTTTTCTTTTTTTTTTTTTTTTAGCACTGCAATCTTTTTTTTTTTTTTTTGTGATCCATTATCTCATCAGTAGCAATACAGTTTAATTTTTGGCCTCCTGCCACAAGCTCTCTGGGTCAGATAGTGGTATTTGTTTTAATGTAACAAATATGGTTGTTAACCAAAAAAAGCCAGATGTTTATTCCCAGAATGTTCCCTACACGATCCCAACAACCCTTTCACTGAGATTACTTCTGTCTGAATTAAGTGCATTTAAAAACCTGTCTGAAGTAACTACTCCAGAGACCAACAAATAACTGTTACTCAGTGGAGAATGGTATCTTCTGGCCTTTGTTCCCTCTGGCCATGCCCCTTACCATTTACACCTCCTCAAAGGGGAGTAAATACTGCCAAATCAGAGGAGCACCATTTCAGACTTGGTCTCCCCCTCCTATTGCTGGGTAAAGGGTTTTTCTGTGCATCAACACCCTTGAAGACTTAATGTATGGAGCCCCAGTACATCATCAGCCTTGACCCGGCTGTAGTAACTCTCCAAGAAAAAGGAAAGGAAGAGCAGAAATCAACAGGAAGCTGCTTTCACAGCCGACTAAATGAAGGCAGATGATCTGCCACTGCCTGAGACCAAGCTCACAGCCAGTTACTACAAAGCCACGAGAAGCAGTAACTGTGCCTTGTCCGAGCCCCGCAAAGCCCTGATACACCATCTGCTTTTGCTCCATCATACATCCTAACTGCAGTTTTATACTTGCCGGGGAGCATCCTACCGCACAAACGGCCGAGGCATTGCTGCTCACTCTGTTGATACCAGATCCAGTTTAAGGGAGCGGTTCCTCAGCTTACCTAAATGGGCCATTCCTAAGGATCTGCTGGAAAGCTGGGTGTGAGATCACAGCCAAATGTAGATCTAACCCTGGGGAGGCAGAACAGACAATAACGGCAGTGACGGGGGTTCCAAATTTCTGTAGGTCCCTCAACACCGACCTATCAGTCTGAATGACTTGGCATGGCAGAGGTTAACCCAAAGGGCCACAGAAGGGGGGGGAACATTTTAAATTAGAGGTAGGAATATTTATCAGCTAAAAGAAAAACCTCCCTTTCCATTGGGATCTGCCTTGATAGACACAGAAGACACAAATCAACCTAATCGCCTGGCCAACCCCTCACCCCACATCCAGCCAGTGCGTGTAGCTCGTCCCCTTTGCTCGATCCGGCAGAACTCTACAGCTTTCCCTCTCTGAAGTTTGCTTACATTACTGGCTCCGTTTGCTGACATTGGCAGCTTGCTCAAGCCTCTGCAAAACTATTTTTTCTTGGATATACTTAATCTATCTTATTTTTATCCCATCTGTGAGAAAAAATGGCCACAGCATAAACTGATCTGCTTAGCAATGCCGCCAGCTACGCGGATCCCATGACCTCCTAGCTAGGTTGCTGCAATGTTTTCTGTTTATCTGGTGCTGCTCTTGTGCGCTCACCCACGTCCTATCCCTAACGCAGCATGCATTTGCAAGTTCTTTTAAAGGTCTCTTTCAAGGTGAATTAGAGTCTCATGCATACTATATTGCTGAGCGTGGACTTCCAGACTTTTCTTTTTCCATATAAAGTTTTAAATAGGTTTAGATTGAAAATCTTCCTGAGGGATCTCACGTGTTCTCCATACACAGGTCCTGTAAATGAAGTTGGATGCATTCCCTCAGAGAATCTAGTACAGCTCAGAGTGTCCCAAAAAAAAAAGATACACGGACCACTCATGTCACAGATGCTGCTTCAAAGGGCTGCAGGGCCAGGAAAGAAGACAGCAACAGCTGTACCCACGTCAGCTGCTGGAGATGGTGGAATTACAACTGCCAGGGGTGGTACCACTTGAAAAACAAAAGTGGGATGCCTGCTGTGATTGCCATGGGAGTTAATTCAGGGAAAGTCTATGGCTGCCATTATCCAGGAGGATGGACCGAATGGTCTCACTGGTCCTTTTTCACCTTTTCTTTAGGTACCTAGGAAAACACCTGGGTTGGCCTACTTTGTGAGACGGTGGCCAGAAGGATGTGAGACAGTGGCCAGCAATGGCTGCTCCACGCAGAGCCATGCTGGCTTGCCAAGTGCTGGAGAAATCTCCAGGATGCAGAGGAGGTGAGACTGTTTCTCTCCTTCTGCCACCCCAGGTAGCTCTGCGTTGGCAGGGTTTGGAGACACGAATGATGTGTAATTATCACAAGCAGATGTGCAAAACCACTTCAAGCAACTGTTTGTAAATCCGTGTGTGTCTGTAAGCCCAAACGTTTGTAAATCCATTCCCACCAACTGGAAATACATGAGTCAGTGACTATGAAAGGCATATACCCGCAGCTTTTACAGGAAGGCAGAAAGACATCATCCTTTTTTAAATCAAGATTTTTAACCAAAATTTCCTGAACTAAATCAGTAAAGCAAAGATTTTTTTAAAAAGTACCTACTTAAGTACTTAACTCTCCTTTCCACTCTCCCTGTTTCTGAATGAAGGAGCAAGACACAAGATGGTCCTTCTATTAGCAAGGACTGACAGGTCAAACTATCTTCTTATACCACTTCTTCTTCTTATAAAAAAAAATCCACGGCCCAGCTTGTGAAACATTAGAGAATAATTTTCATTGACAGACACATAATTAAAAAATTGGCTAAATTTTGAATATTTACCTCTTATTTTTTATTTGCCTCATTTTCTTCATTGGCTTACTGGCCAGCATGGAAATGTACAGGTATGGGTCATCTTCATTTGTTTGCAGACTGCCTCAGACCCACAGGTGAAGGAGTGCTGCTCCAGAGGATGCTACTGGGGAGTGCCCCTCGTGGCATGTTGAGGAGGTGAGAGTCTTCTCAAGATACCATGAATCTTGTGCTTCCTCCACCTCTGGAGACACTGTAAGTCCACAGAGGACCTCCTCAGCCCCCTGCTAGTAGCACAGCACACTCCTTAATGCTGAATTAATTCAAAAGAAGCAGAGTACATGGAGTTCTTGGGGAGAGAGATACAATTACTGCATTTTAAGTTAACCTGGAAAAATGTAAAAGTGGTATTTTTTTGGAGTTAATGTCTTTTCCTGCTGCTCATTCTGGCTGGAGGCATCCTCCTGTCTTTCCTGACTAGCATTCATCTGTTCCTTTCTGAAATACAGGAGATAAAGGAGATGCCTCCTGTGAGATTGGGTGTGGAAGGAGTCGTGGTCCACAGGTGAAGCAGGGCAACATGAAAGATCTGGAATACTCATTTTCCTAAGGATTTCACTTAATCTAATTATCACTAAACTCCAAGCCATTTCTAACCACTAATCACCCACTGCCTGGAAACTATTTTGAACAAATGTAAATGTACAAAATCTGTTTGATGAAAGCCTTGAAATGTAGATCCTGGGAAGTTTGTGAACTCTAACGTGGAGAAACAAAACCACAGTTTCTTTTTGTAACTTTGATCCTATTCTAGGGGCAATACACAGGCACATGTAACAGATCTTTTTTCCTCTCTATTTTCTTGCCAAGGATGCCATTTAAGCTCTTTGGAAACAGCACTATAGCTACTCCATGCTGTCTATTCTCCAGAATATATCAGATGTTATTTAAATAAATGCATGCTAGAATTTTTCTACAATGCCTCCTGGTAAACAGCAGCTGTAATGAGCCTACATTCAGACTGAAAGGGCCAAAAAAGCTGATCTGAAGTCAAACAGAACAATTTGGTATCGTCCTACAGTACTAGACTCTGCATAGTCATATATCAGGTTAAACACTTAGAAGAAGGAATGAGGGATCACAGATGTTCCCCCACAAAAACTGCAGCCTTCCTTAGCACTGACTTCTCTTTGTCCTTTGAACCTTATATGAAAGACCTGTCAATATATATTGCACCACAGCAGTGCAACAGCTGAATCAACTACCCAGCCATGGACAAGGGGAACAACCCCACAGATATACCCTCAAGCAGCCCATGTCTCCTCACGAGGAGTTCTGAGCAAGTTTAGTTCATACTTCCCTAAGTTGCATGGTTCAATAGAAACAACAAGGTAGAACTAATTCCCTTAAAAGCCAGACAGATTTTATGTTAAGTTTTCCTATACTATGAGGTTATAATCTGTAGGACCTTATGGCCCACAGTGAATTTGCGGATTGAAGTATCAGGTTGTTTTCTGTATACCAAACTTCAAACCCTGATGGAAGTTCACATTTTCCCTGTAGTAATCTAGTCCCTACTAGTCCCCCCATCACAAAAATTCTGCTCGAAAGCAAGACCTCAAGCTCAGAAATTCAGTGAAAGAGAGGATGGAAGAGATGATAAGGCTCTTCAGCTGCCTACCTTGTGGCCAGCTCTTGAAACTATAATTGCCCAGAAATAAAATGTACGCAAATTCAGAAGATAAACAGGACAAAGACCACAACACAGGTGAGCTGCATCCATTCATCAATAAAGCAAGAAAAAAACCTGGTGAAACTGGAGATTTTTTTCCTGAGTCCCAGTCTGGAATCTGCTTTTTCTTCCAGGGTCAACAAAACCTCTGGTTTCAAACTTTTGCATGTACGCTTTGAGAATTTGCATGCTGTGAGGTCTCACCATGGATAACATGTCTTTTCTCAAGCAACATGTACAACAGAAAGTCATTTTTGTCCAACCTTCCTCATTAATAACACACAGCAGCCACTTAGAGCTTTTCATTTTTCCAGCATGTTGCAAGCAAGAAGAAATGAAACCTCTGACAGATGGCTTTGAGTTAGCACTCACATTTTGCAGTTGGATAAGATGACCTTCCTATCGTCATGAATGGTGGACTGGTGGAGGACACAGGCTTCTCAGCTCCTCCAGCTGCACCTAGTCCACTAGATCCATCGTGGTCCTGAGCACTGCAGGGGCACATTAGGCCCCAAAGATCTATAGGACTACAATTTAGGGTGCCTGCTTCAAAATGCACTGTTGCGAAATAACTCTAGGCTGTCCAGGACATATGGAAAGGGAAGTTAGGAAGTTTTATGTCCATCTCTTGAGGTTGCTTCTCTCAAGCAGGTGGTTTTCTTCATATTTTTGCCTGCATTCCTGTATTTCCCAGAATACACCTTTTATTCCTTCCTCCCCAGTACAGGTTGTCTTTTGCTGTTTGCTGTATGCTTTCGCTTTATCTCCAAGCTGATTCAAACTATGTGACCTCTGCCATGAGAGGAAAGAATCAAAGGTCAAGAAAGCTCTTGTGCTGTTTCTATAGTAGTGAATTAAGCCATTCAGGACACAAGCATGGCTGCTGGAACGTGACTGTCTATGCTACTACAAAGCTATCTCACATGCTTTTAGTCCGAGCCGACTGGTCCCAGATAATTCCCAGACAAGGCTCAGGAACCAGCATGCACCAAGTGCATGGGACAGATGAACCACTGGAGCACTCAGTGCCCACAGACGCAGGTGCCTCAACCTTCCTAAAATTTCCCTCCATCATCTGTTGTGACCATCAGACATCAGCACTTCCTTCTAAGCATCTGGGGGAGAGGTGACAGCTTGGTATCCGTCCCCCCACAAATATCTGCAAAACACACTCACTTCAGAGTAGGGAACCTATCTGTCTGATGCTGGAATACACTTGCACTACTTTGACTACACCATTTACATTTGCTGTAGGGATATTTTGTGTACTCAGGAGGGGGTAAGAGCAGCTCAGTGTATGTGAGAATTGGTCCCACTGAACCTCCACCTTTCCTTTAACTGCTATTAGCACACACAATAGGAACAGCAAGTGTTTCGGAACAGAAACCCTACCAGTTCAGGGCAAATGGGTGCACTCTTTAACATTGTTGCAATGCCAGGGAAATGAACAAATTTGCCCCCTGGGTTGAAGCTAAAGGAATGAAATTCTTGAGCCCTGCCTAAAATCACATGGGTCTGCTTGGCTCCTCTGATGTTGTTTCATGGCGATTCACAAGCACTTCTTTGCCTTGCTTTCTGCTCTGCTGTGTGATGCTTGGCAGCAAGCTGCACAGTTAAAGCTGTGCAGAGAGCAAACTAGGACCCTGGATGGATTTTTTTTTTTTTTACTTTTTTTTTTTTTTTTTTAACCAAGCTCCTGCCTCAGAGACAACTCTAGAAAATTACAGAACAGGCAAGCTCTGGACAGAATCAGCGAGTATTTAACGTTGTTGGAAAATAAAGTCAGATTGCATGGTGTGATAGCCATGTGATCCCCTTCCTAACATGCATAACTTCTCTTAGTAAGAACAGGCAGTGCCTTGCATACAGCTTTGCAAATACTGATTGAGGCCAACAATACTTCTCTGGGTTGTAGTCTGTCCTTTGCACCTGCAAAAGCTGAGCTGTGGAAAGTTGACTTCAGGCCACATTTAATAAAAGCCTAACCTTGGTGTCACACTAACAAACCTGTACACATCCCGCCCAGCAGCATGACCCAGAGCACCTATCTTAAGTGTTCAGGTATTCAGTGCAGTCAAAAGGAGAGCACTGAATTTCTGAGGAGTGACTCAGAACCTGTAAGCGTACATGTTCGGTCCAGGGAGACAGGGTGTCTGTGCAGGGCAATTAGGTGTTCCCACATGCCGAGTGAGAAACTGCTGAGAGCCAGCCAGCGGGAAACACCAAGCCCAGGGATATATCTGAATAGGTATCTACCTCCTGGCTTGGTCCTCTCAGAAGCTGGCTGACATGGCAGAGGAGCTTTTCCTAATCAGCTGGAAGTTCTCCCTAGCAGTGCATGAGAGGTTCGCTGCCTGAGACCGCATCCACCTGAAGGAGATGTGGTGCAGACCCATGCAGGAAGGCGCAAGCAGAAGATGGAGGTTGACTTGACTACTCTCATGGTGCCCGTGGTGTACTCCTTCCTCTCTGGGGAGGATTTCTGCTGCCACTGTTGCTGTCACTACCTGCAACCACCTTTTTAAAGCAGTTTGTCAGGAAGAGATGGTACGCCTGGCAGGTTTGCCTAGCTCAGCCTTCTTCAAGTAAGCAAACAAAAAGGAGGAAATTCCCAATTTTGCATTTGTTTGCTTTTTAAAAAATAAGACTCAATAGTGAAAGCTATTTAGACTCTGGCTGACCAAATCTCGTACCCAGAGCTTCCATACATGCCAACAGCTGCAGGTTTGGGACAGAGAAGAGAGGTGATCGGTTTTTGGAGACAAAACTCAGGAGGAGATGGAAACCCTCCTTGCAGCCTCCTTAGCTGGCTGAAGAGCACCCTTCTCACTTCTGAATTGCAGCAGAGACTTCTCCAAGAAAAGAAAAAGGGATGCATGTAGGGTTGTCACCAGCAGTTGATCACTCTCTGCTTCCAGCTCCTACTTGTGGAAGAGAGATGAGGAAGCTTCCCTGCACTTTGGGCAGATCTTTAACCCTTCTTTCCTGCGCACACGGGATACCTGGCACAACACGCTGCTGTGACATTCATGCCATCGTTGCTCTCAGGAGAGCTTTTTGTACTTGCTCTGTAATCAGCTCCAAATCTGCTAAATATATTAATCTGATTGTAACCATTGCATCAAGTGGAGGAAAAGAAATAAGAAATTTAACCTTACAATCTGCCAACTCTTCTAAAACCGGAGCGTTGTGGATAGTAAATAGAGAGAAACAACACAACAGGAGTCAGAGGAATTTGAGTCTTTTGTGGTCACTGATGTAGTAAATCAGCACTGCAGTTTAACACAGCCAAATGTAGTGTAAAGTAATATGTCTGAGGGAAAGGACTGAACTTAAAAGCACATATTTAAATGTGACATTCATGCACTACACTAGCCAGGAAAAGGAGGCTGATTTCATTAAAGAAAAATAAATCTCTGAAGACTACACAGTCCATGTATGCATTAATAAAGAAGGGGGAAAAAAAGGAATCCAAGCATAACTTGCATAATTTTAGGCTATGTCAGAAGGGAATCACAGTGACTAGTAAAATAAAAGGAGCACAGGATGTATGTTATTAAGCCAGTGAAGTTAAGTCCAGCTGGGAAGCTCCGTAAGAGTATCTTACAGGTAGTCTGGCAGGTACCACTGAGGATGAGATATGGGTTTCACCTGTTGTTTTCTCTGTCCTTAGTACAGTGACTGGTGATAAGAAGCAAACTCAGATTTAATTAGTAAGCTCTCTGTGTATATTTAAGTTAAGGTAGCACCTGCATATTCAAATTATGGTAACTTCAGATGTTCTCAGCATTCCACTGCACCAGCTTCTGTGGAAACAACCCCCAATTCAAAGTAAGATCGTCAAAGAGAGGACAGCAGGGAGTGGTGGTCTTCCTATTGTGAATGGTCAGTGGAGGAGGAGGACACGGAAATATTGCGGTCACAAGGGAAATCAGAGGGACAGATCTGGCTTTTTTTCATAACCACAGAAAGCCTCTGAGAACGCTCTCCAAACTGCAGGTACAAAAGTGTGCTTGCTCCAGAGAAAACCAGCTGCTGCTGGTGTGGAAAGGGACAGACTGCTCTGTGCTCCTCAGGGTAAGAACAAACTCTGGCCAAGGACAGTGAAGGAAAACTCCTTGGTTTTAGCAACACTGCAGTTCTGCAATGCTGCAAATGGCCTGGGGTTCATTCAGAGAGACTCATCCCCAGTAAACTGCTGGGAACTTGCATCAGGAAGATGAGGTCCAAGCAGCTACAGCCAGGATTCTCACCAATGGCTCTGCAGAAATCAGGTAGCTCGGGGTGAACACCGCAATGCTGTCCTTCTTTAGAGGTCAAGTTTATTCTCAGTGGGGAAAGAAAACCTTTCACAGTAACCAGAGGAAGCTGATCAAGAGCTAACATGAACTGGAGAAGCAACAGGAGTGGCCTCCTCCACTTTGCCTCCAGAGGAAAATCTGGCTTTTATTACAAAATTCCAGCCTCAAGCTTCCTCCCACAGGATAGACCAAGGAGGCCCAGACTTGTATGAATTAACCAAAAATAACACTTCCAGGGAGGGAGAGGATGACTGAGGGGATTGCTGATGGGATACTGAGGCCTCCCACCTCCTTCTCACCAGTTCAACTCCAGAAGAGGTCAGGAGTAAGAGGGAAAAGCCTCCGGCTTCGAGCTGTTCAGTGCCCTTGGCCAATTTACTGGGAAGCAAGTGGCTCTGCCACAACCACCAACACGTCAGGCAGTCCCAAGCAGTGGACAGAAAAATAAAAACTGTCCTTCCATCCTCAGCGTTAACCCATTTTAAACAGTGAGTCACACGGTGGCAAGGCTCAGACTGATGGCGAGCTTCAGTCTCCAGCAGCAAATACGTTTAAAAATAGCCAAAGCAAACAGGATAGTGTTTGGAGAGGGAAGGAGGCATGCACCTTTTCAGCTGTGTTTGGATAGCAGCTGGGAGATCGTCAGGTCGATCCTGACCATCTCCGCTACACATCCTCCTTGCTATGGCAATGATGTCCCATAGCAGGGATCAACAGCTCCCTGGAGCAAGGAGGCAAGGACTGTCCTCAGGTAGTGGCACCGCAATAGAAGGAGGACAACAAGAGATTTGTGCAGGCAAGCTGAAGACTCACTAGAGCATGTAAATGTTACCTTAATTTGTGCATCAGCACTTAAATGCCACAAGAACCGGAGCTGGAGCTACACAAGAGCAAAGCGGATGAACACAGTGCGTCTGATTCAGCCTGGGGAGACAGCCAGGACTGAGCTGGGAAGCACCCACAAGCATTAGCGGGCCAAAGCTACCCCAAATGCTCCTGCTATTCTCTGGGTGAACCCCAGCAGAACCTGAAGCAGATGGCTGGCAACACGCTGCTGGGCAGCAGCAGAGCATCCTTGGAGCAACCTCAGGCAGGACATGGAGCACCACACCAAGCTCAAGTACTGAAGCAGGGAAAAGCAGCTAAGAGAAAAGGACTACCAGAGCCCTAAGAAGCCACCAGTGATGAGAGATCTCTCCTGGACATCTCAGTCATCACCGTGGGCCTGCGGAGCAGCAAAGGATCTGGCTCGGGGACTAGAAGTAGCACAGGCTTGTGCCTCTAAGCTGTTACAAAGCAAGGCTTGTTCACCCTGCCCTTGTGCAAGATGGAGAAAGGGGGAAGGGAAGCACGTGCTCACTCCACCTTCTTGCAGAGAGTCTTCACAATCTGAGGCCTCTTACAATACCTGTTCCCCCACTGCAGTGAAGGGGCCACAAAGAGAGGCTTTACTCAAGGTAGTACTTTGGTGAGGTAATTTAAGACAACAAGATTAAACTGAAACAGACAATTTATGTTGTGCAACAGGAAATATTTCCAGACTTTAAAGTCTGTTGGGCTCCAGAGCACTTTTCCAAGGTAAGCAGCAGAACTGGAATCTCCATCCCTTCATTCATCTATCAAGGGTCCATGAGCACTGAAAGTGTGGTGTGGAGAACACACTTGCACACGGAGAGAGACAGGACAGGCACCCTGGTCTTCAGCATTTGGTTTTACCTAGAACAAAATTCCACTAACAAAACAAAAAAGCTGAGATGTGGAGCAAGCAAGAAAGCAAAAAAAGCCAGAAAGGTCTCGGTGGTACTCAAGACCCTTCAGTTCCCATCATGATCTCACCCTGAGTGGGTTTCTCTTGTCTTGCTTTCTCTTTTGCAAATCGTGGAAAAAAACAGATATGAGGAGACTGATTCTTATCTGTCCTCAACTGCTGTAAATAAGGAAGAACTTCACTGAAATCAGTGATGTCAGCTTAAAATGAAAGGGCTTCAAATTTAGATCCAAAATAAGTAAGAATGAAATTATGTTCATCTTCCACTGTAGCACCCATAGGCAAAGTTTTAGGATAGTTTAGAAACAGGCTACCCAAAACTGCATTTGAGACGGAGGCTCATCCCTCAATGCCTATATATAAGGATGGATTTCTAAAGGACTTCAGGTCCTATCCACCCTTCAAGCACCCAAAAGCAGCACCTCAAGCGCAGTTAGCCCCCCCAGTTACCTTGCACAAGCAATGATTCAATTCACCTCAGAGATGAGTTGCGTGTTGGACCCCTGCAAAAATGTCAGTCACTACATTTCCTTTCATATGAAGAAATACAGAGCACAGTTCCAGGTAAATACCATTTCTTCAGCTCCTTAGAAGTGCTGGGAGTGACTCCTGCTACAGCTTCTCTCCTCCCTCTGTTACATGAGCTCATTAGCTTCTTGGCTACGTCTCTGCTAGTAAACCATGCCAGAGCCCATTCTTCAGTCCTGAAGCCAACTGGCACAGCCTGATGCCTACATATTATTGAACTCTCTTACACTCTGAAACAAGGTAGCCACGTCCAAACTGACTTTCTGGAGTGTCCTGGCCCATCCTAACTCCCAGCAACACCCAGAGGTTGTCTCAGACAACTCATGTGTACCACTAGTGTGGTAGCACAGACCATCAACACCAGCTCACTAGTACAGATATAAGCCAGTTGTGAGGAATAATGAAAGTGAAAAATCACTAAGGAGTAGCACAGTACTCAGAAAGAGTCTGGGAGATGGGAAGACCCAAAAAAGCATTTGCTACTCAGTTCTATTTAAAAAAAAAAAAAAAAAAAAAGTGGCTTTCATATAGGAACTGTGAAAAAAAATTGAGCTTTTACCTAGAAACTGACTCCAGGCAAAGCTGTCAGCAATGTCTCCTGGGTCTCCCATTGCTTATGGCAGTAAAACAAGGGATGCCAAGGCTGGACAGGGGGCTTGAACTTTCCCCGGCCATGGGAGGTGATGTGCCTCAGCTGAAGGCTGGGGTGAAGGACTGATGTGCTCAGGGTGTGCCCAAAGCCCCCTTCATAGAATCATAGAATAATTGAATCATTGAATCACAGAGTGGTTTGGGTTGGAAGGGACCTCAACGACCATCTAGTTCCAACCCCCCTGCCATGGGCAGGGACACCCTCCACTAGACCAGGGTCCCCAAAGCCCCATCCAACCTGGATTGGGGAGGGGGAGGCAGAGAGGACTCTACTGCAAAACTAACATAAAACAAGGGGGAGTTGAGGGAGCAACATAAGTCGAGCAGTGACTTGGAGGTAAACACACTGTACACAACGCCTTAGGGTCATTTTTCCCAAGGCCAACTCCAAGGCTTTTTTCCCCTCACTTATAGTTAGCTGGTAAATACTGTACATATAATTGACCTTTCTAAATGCTGCTGAGTAGCTGGAGGTGTTGGGAACTAATCCTGCCTGTGAAGACCCTGGGGTTGTGCAGCGCTGACTATCTGCTGGTGTTTAATGCTCTGCAAGCGCTTTTTTCCCTCACTTACTGACACGTTCAAATTTACTGCCCTGTGTCAGTGAGTTCAAGAAAGCCTTTTAACTCTGAAAGCTCCGGGAACCGGCTCCAGCACATGCTTCAGGATTTATCCGTCAGTTTGTTACGCCTTGTTTGTCCAAGAAACAGTCAAGACCGAACGAGTCAGGAGTGACAGAAATAGTACATGAAGTCACAGTTGTTCCACGTTAAAGCACAAGCATTTCTGTCATTTTCCTACCAAATAAATAAATATATGTGCGTTTAGCAAGCAAATAAGGAAATGGCAGAGGAAAGGCACCGCAGGCAGGTTTTTACAGATGCCAGCTGATTTGTGCCCGCTCCTCCAAGCGACAGTAATACAGATTCCCGCAAGTATCACTTCTTTTTTGGTCAGAAAAGCAATCGCCGGGACCGTACACACCCACAAACCCCGTGAACGCTACTGCAAGCAAGCCCTAGGAAAAACCTGTAAACACTAGACTGAAGCTGAAAGACAAACACATAACTGAAAATGCTGAGCACCCCCTGCTCTTCCCCTCACCTCCATTCACTGCCTTCCCAGCTTCTGCACAGCCCCACGCTGGTTTCTCCCTCCCTTAAATAGCTCTTTTTTTCCATCAGTCACATCAAGCCACCAGCGTCTGTGAAACAGCATCAATGCCAGCCCTCACAGATGCTCTCCTCTCCGCTCCCCGGCCACGGTCCCTTCCCCATCCCTCCCACACGTTGCAGGACCGCGCTGCAGCGCGTCGCCCACCCGTCACCCGAATACACATCCCAGAGCCACCTCGCTCCTGACCACCTGCATGGACGGGACCACGGCCATCGGCGGCGAAGTTTGCAAGAGAGAAGGACGTTTTTGCTCTCACCGCCTTAGGTTCGCAGCAGCCTTGGGAAGTACAGCCGAGCTGCTTGAAGAGAAGAAAGTTGTTTTACCGTTTGGTTCTTCAGCGTTGCCGGCAGCGGGCTGGGAGCCGAGCCCGTGGGGACGCCGAGAGCAGGAATGCAGCGTGACAGGCGAGAGCGTGAGGTATGCCCCTGCCTTCTCACGTCCTCCCCAAAAGTCACCAGTCGGGAGGGCGGACGCCTTGTGCGTCTGCGGGAGGAGAGCGGAGCGGAGCGCGGGAGCGAGTGTCGAGGAGGGCAGCAACAGGAAATGACACAGAAACTTCACCAGGCTCCAATCCAAACTTGGCCCCTGACATGAAAGAAAGGGGAGGCAATTTGCAGGGGGGGGGGAGAAGAGAAATTTTTCCCCCTCATTAACCAGCCTAAAAATCTGCTGACTGGAAAAAAAAACAGCGCTGTGACAAGTTTTATTAAAGCAAGGAATGAATGGGGGGGGTGGGTCTGAAGGGGGAGATTCCCGTCAGAGTTTATTTATTTGACCAGGAGTGGTGTGATGATGTTAGACACTGAGAGCAAAATGCCATTTTCAGCAGCTTTCTGGCTTTTCTAAACTCCTCAAATGCTCCAGCTTGTGCCTGAGGGCAGCAGGCAGGAAGCAACATCCCCCTTGCACCCAGCAGGTCAGCGGCTGCTGTGAGAGCCGGGCTCATTCTGCCTGGGGTTGCAGGCAGTCGCTCCAAAACACAGCACTGCCCGCAGCTCCCAGTGCGAGGAGACGGGCCAGGGCTGCTGGGGTCCTGTGCCCAGCCTGGTGAGGAGCACACGGCTCCCCACGCCTCGGGGACAAGGCAGGCGGCAGCCCAAACACCGGCAAGGCATGACAATGGCATGACCCACAGAAGTAAAAAATCACACTGGGCATGTGGTCAAACCTTTGCCTTGATAGATGCAAGACACTGCCTTAATTGAACAAAGCTGGATGGATATCTTCCAGCAAGGCAAATCCTCTGAACGCCTCTCTACACGCTGGGTACAAGGGGACAACGGCTATTGAACTGGGTGGCAGCTTTTAAAGCATCCTTTAGACCTGGCAAGCTGGTATGCATGTGTCCTTGCAGGCAGCCCAGACCTAGCTTGACTTAAGGCTTTCTGCAAATCCCACCTGTCTCTGCAGAGGGCAGTGCCATAAACCCTTTGGTAGGAGCCCATGGGACTTTCTAAGGGATCCTCTTGTCTTCCCAACTTGGGACCCACACCACCGCTGTAGGGTGGTTGAGATGTCCACACAACAGGTCACTATAGACTGAGGAGCAGGTCAAATGGGAGCTTTTCACTTGGAAGTAGGTAAATCACCCCTCATCCTGCTCAAAGGTGTCCCACTACATACAATAAGCTCTAGGGACAGTTGGGACGCAGGTCTAAGCTCAGATTCAACTCTTTCCTGGAAAGAAAATACAAACATAGTCATTCTGGCCACAAATTTGAAAGTCGTGGGTGATTTTTTTTTCCCTAAAAGTGAGCTTTCTCAGGCTAAAGATGGCCTAATTGAGACCTCTCCACTCCCCAATCAGTTTAATAGGAATATAATATTCCTATTAAAATAAGAATTTTTAAATACTCCCATTTAATAAGCATATCTTAAGGCCAGAAGAAATCACTTGTTTGATCATTTCAGTCACCTGGTCTGATCGTCTGCATAGCTGAAGCTACAGAGTGGTGTTCCAAACCAACACCAGAACTGCTACAAATCATAGCACATCGTTCTAGGGGACATGCTTGAAAGTGTTCAAGGCCAAGTTGGATGGGACTTTGGGCAACCTGATCTAGTGGAGGGTGTCCCTGCCCATGGCAGGGGAGTTGGAACTAGATGGTCTTGAGGTCCCTTCCAACCCAAACCATTCTGTGATTCTATTCCACCCTGAATCAGAGACTTTCAATGAAGGACAATCTATTGCAGATAAGTAATTTCAGTGGCTATCACCCTGTCAAGAAGAAAGGGTGCCTTTTTCATCTGTATTTGTCTGGCCTCACTCTACACCCTGAGCCCCAGCCATCACTCATCAATCAACTCCAGGAAGCTACAGATCAGGCATGAACAGAGAAGGGCTGCAGCCCACCAAAGTACAGCTCAGCCTCGGTTTACCCTCAGCAAAGCAGGAATATTTCAAGCCCAGGCATAGCTGGGGTTCCCCCAATACTTTGGTTGAAACCACCCATGCCATGCAGCTCCAAGTGGAAACTGGAGCCTGCTGTTCCCTTGCCACGTAGGCTTGACCTCACAAAACCACAGACAGGTTATCTCATAACCTTGTGCTGAATAAATAAAATTAGCTGAGCTTTTTTAGTCTCTCATGGTAAGGCAGATTTTATGGACAGACCACAAATTGTGCCTGCCACTCTTTCAAGATCCATTTCCATTGCATTAAAGTCCTTTTTGAAATGTACCTAACAGAACTGGATGTGGTATTACAGTAATGATCTCACCTATGCTGTATATTTTTAACACACTTAGACTGGTATCCAGTTGCTCCACCAGAAGCATCTCTCTCTTCGCTGTGCCTTTGTGAATGTGGTAGCGTGTTAACAAGCTGAATTAGGGATTTATTGTTATAGTATCATTTTACTCCAAACTTCAACCTTAAATACAAAACACTTTAAGATTTGGCATTTATACAGTGTTCGACATATGCTTTGATCCAAACAAGGGCTTTGACCTGCCTAACCTTTGGTATATTTTTTTCACTCTTGTGAATGACTTGAGCACAATCTTAAGGTATCTGTTGTCACTCCCTTAACAAGAGGTTATTTTCAATTAATCAAAGAAATATAAACAGAGCTTTGTATTGAGTTCAAATAAGCTCAGAATAGTTATGCCCTTAAAACAGATGTCTAAGACTGTGTCTTCTTTCAGATCAGAGCTGGTGTACTGTCAGAAAGAGGTCTTGCAGATCTGTTTGCTCAACTAGCTCAAAAAACTACTATCAGCTCCAAACCCTGACATACTCCAGTCTGGCCCATTGAAGTCAGTGAACGGGGCAGATGATGCAGATTACGATATCCAGGCCAAAATCAGATTTGCAAGGTCTTTAGATTAGAGAGAACCACGGAAGGGAATTAGCACCACATTATTTCAAAGTAAGGATAGCCCTGTATGAAGCCCACCATACTATACCTGTTTCCCCATGGTTCTGATCCTGACAAGTAAAATAATAAAAACAGAAGATGAAGAGAGTGCAAGAGTGACAGGACAAGGGGTAATGGGCTCAAGCTGAAGGAGGGTCAATTTAGATTAGAGGTTAGAAAGAAATTCTTTACTGTTAGAGTGGTGAGGTACTGGAACAGGTTGCCCAAAGAGGTTGTGGATGCCCCCTTCCCTGGAAGTGTTTAAGACCAGGTTGGATGAGGCTTTGGGCAACGTGGTCTAGTGGAGGGTGTCCCTTCCCATGGCAGGGGGGTTGGAACTAGATGATCTTTAAGGTCCCTTCCAACCCAACCCATTCTATGATTCTATGATTCTATGAAGAGACTGTTGGTGCACCTTGTGATGAACTAAACAGGGTCAGGGCTGGTCTTTGGCCCTGGGGCGAGCAGTCACAGTCCAGCCACATGCACGTTGGAAGCCAAATGCCCTTAATTTCCAAAAGAGAATAGCCCTATCCAGATCGCTTGTTGGGAATGAGCTCTGGCCAATCCTGATTTTCAAGCCATGCCAGAGAGCTGCCTCTGGACTGGGATGAACAGGGACTGCGATAAAATTTAACACCATGGATAGAACTTTTCCAGTGGCAGTGCCCTGATGCTATTTAATTAACTTAACTAAAATATAGCTAGTGTCAAATTACCCAAAAGCCCCACAAGACTTTTTCTTCATCTCGAAACCTTGGATAAATGCAAGCTTGCCCCTGTGAGTCTCAGACTTTTCTACACAGCTTTAAGATCTTTATTTCTTGCACTTCAGACACAGATTTTTTTGTCCACAAGCTGTCCAAGGCAAGAAGCACGTCCGTCCCTAGAGCTTTGCCCTTGCAGTTCAAAGCCCAAGAGCAGCTCCTTAAATCCGTGGTGGAGGGGGATGTATCTCCACCCAGCTTAGCCATCTCAAAGGTAGATCTGAACTAAATACCTGGGCTGTCTCTCTGTAGTTAAAAAGAAAGACTGGAACTTGTGGAGCATAATAAACCATAATAAATAAACATAGTTTAAGACAGGCGAGATGGATCACTTCTAGAGCTGCCCCTCCTGCTCCAGGGATTATAGAGGGAGCCTAGCTAATTCCTTCAATCTCTGCACCTAATTTTTCAGTGTCTAACATTGGGGCCAAAAGCAAGATATGTGTTTGCCTGGCATAACAGAGCACAGATTATTTCATATCTATAAAATAAATATAATAGTTTCATCATTCCTTTTGATGCCACAAACAAGTAATCTTGTATAGCCTCTGAATGAGGTAGACTCTGATTAGGCTACTAGGTTTCATGCGGATACTGCTGGAGCCCAATAAGGGCACTAAAGTATCTTCTCAGCAGGGCATCCACTCTGGATTACAAGGTGTCAAGAGGGGGTAGAAGCCACCGTGTCATTCATTAGCTCACTATCGTGAGAGTAATAAATGATTTTTCGATATGAATTAATCTGAGGTAGCTTTCTGTACTTGGTTTTGTTATACATGAATGTATATAATGATCTCTTTACTAAGTGCCATTTTCTCTCTCTAAAAATACTCAGTATAATCAGTCAGCTTTTTTGAAAGTTTGTTCTGATAAACTAACCTCAGTCACAAATAGCACCTGCAGCAACACCTGGAAAAGGTATGGGCAACACATTTGAGGATAGTCACTTTGCAACTAGCTTCTTTAACAATGAACATCAAATTTTCATTTTTACCTAAAAATAAGACTAGCAGCAGGGAAAAGGTGTGTCTCAAAAGGACAGGTTTTGCCTGTTTATTTGTGAGGATGTGCAACATGCAATCCCTTTCCGATAGTCCTTCACCTGTGAGGTGTTTAGGTCTACAAGGTTTAGCTGTTCTATCCAGACAAGCAGCTAATGAGATTCTAGAGAGAAAGAACACGCTTTTGCATTTGGGTGCTATACAAATACAAAGGGAATTAATAAGGGCTTTGTTTTACTTGTTTGTCTTGCCTTTTTTTTTTTTTTCTTTAAATGAGAACTGTCCAGAGCTGTTTGAAATCCAACGGCATCATGGTCCACAGTGGAAACCAGTGGGACCTGTGGATTAACGACCCACACTACCCTGGATAGGGCTTGAAGAGGGGAACCAAACTTTTTTATCCTATTGGTAGATCTATAACTAAAACCGCAACACTAACCATGTGCCAAAACATTTTTGTTAGCTATACTCTCACCTTGTTTTATCATTCAAGGGAAACTACTTCTATATGAAAGAGTATCTTAAACTACTTACAGCAGCAGAATTGAGGTCTAGTGAATTCAAACAGAAGGAACAGTCTTAAATACAATTTTTTGTTCAATACCTTTCATTTCGTGCTTGAATATCTGAATCCCACAAGCAAAACTATAATGCCACAGAGATGAAGACTTTCCTGGCTTTTGCAATTTCACAGAAATCACTGCAGTTTTCGTATGTTAACTTTAGATTACCTGCTATTTTATAAAAAATATTCCTATACATTTCCAGGCATGCCTGCTCCTTCCCATATTATTTCTGGTATTTATGAAGCCAGTTACGCTGACTTCATAGGCAAATGACCTTTAAAAATGAATGAACATCTGTGACATTTACGTCCTATGTATTTTACAGCAGGAGAAAAATCCTGGTGAAGAGAAGGAAGCTGGTTTCAGCTCCTCCCCTTTCCCTGCTCCCCCCCACCAAACAAATAAGAATTGTTTTTCTCAAGTCCATCCCTCTCCAGAAAAATCATACAAATGGCTTTCTCACAACTTAGCAGACTAGTTTAGTCCTCAGATGGATTTATCATTAACCACATAAGCACATGTTGTCCATTCTGTCCGACCTAATGAATGTGCTATAAATAAAATATCTCTAAAAGCAGGTTTCACCATACTTATCCAAGTTGTTGCTGCAAGTCCTTGTAACTCCCAAACCCATTTATGTTAGAAACATTAATCACTTGATTATAATTCAAAGCATCAGCTCTCTACAGCTGAAACTCCCTAGCAGTTGACTTTGGCTAGACCTCTAACCTCTACTTATCACTTTCAGGCGTACTCCACATTTTCTTCTTCAATCTGTCACTAATGTAGAAAAGACGTGGAAAGTCACTTTTGAAAGGTATTTTTAACCTAGGAGTGTCTCATTAAAAGGAGAACTTAGTATGAAAGCTCTAAAACAAAACCTTTCCCACTTGACTTCGCATAGCAATCTGAAAATACCAGAGGCGTATTTCATCTCATGTCATTTAAAACCAAAGCAAGGTAAAGAAAAAGGGAATTCTTTTAGAAAAGACACCATGCATGTAATTCCTACCTATCCCACAAACCTTTTATATGATCATAGATCTGTAGAGCTTTGCAACGTTCATCTTGAATGAAGGAAGCTGAATTAAGCTATCTATTAATTCTGACTTGCCTGTTCATTCATTAAGAGTGTAGGTGGATAGTTTGGGTTGTTTTCTACTTATTTCAGCTGAAAATATAGAGATCATATTCCATCTTGACCAATGTTTTTAAAAGCCCAGAGAAACAAAAGATTAATTGTAGGAAATTATTTTTAAACATCATATGCTTTAGTCTGGAAATAGACAAAGATAAAACTCCCATAAGGACAGCCACAACTAATGAAAGCCTGAGAGGAAATGATCACACATTCTCCATTCTTCTGATGGATGTTCTTCTAACCTTATTAATCAGAAGTTTGTGATGTCGATAAATCACTGAATTATGATAACAGATGAAGGTGAGTTTGGACGTAAAAGGATCCATGGTGAAGGATTACAATAAAGGAGGAAAAGGAGGGGGAGCCAAATACAGTTTTATAAACTGCATCCTCGGCTTGTGCGGACTTGTAGATAATAAATGTCATTCCTTTTCCACATTATCCAGGAGATTAAAAATCTTTCTCAATGTATAGCTGCTGGGAAACCTCTGTAGCACCTTCTCCAGTTACTCCAGGAGGTTTACATTACATCAATTGCTTTATTTTTCCATCAATGATGATTTCATTTACAAAGAGGAACTTAAAAGTACCTGTCTTCTTTTAAACTCTTTTGGAGGAAGTAGGCTGCAGCGGCAGAAAAGGAGAATCCAGGCAAAACACTGATGTTTTTGACCTTCCAAGGTTTGTCAGATTCTGGTTTGAGATTCCAGAAAGTTTTCTAGTATGTCCTTATCCTGCCTGAATGATCCTACGTCACAGAGGTGTCAGCAAGGTCTCTACGCCTCCAATTAGTCTATATACAGAGTTGCTGGTTTCTACATTCAGCAAAACCACCCAGCTATCAATCTACATGTATCACAGTTTGCAGTTTTCAAGGAAAGCATTTCCCGGAGCACTTCAGAAGTAAATAAATGCATTTGAGGTACTATTACTGATGAATGAATTCCATTCTCTGCCTTCTACTAGAGGATTTTATGCTGCAGAATACAGCCCTGGTCATCTGAATCAAACCAAAGCCATGCTTATATACTGCAAATTCAAAACCAAAGGTCATTGAAACGAGACAGTTTGCCAGTAAGGCAAAATTTGCCTTGAGCAGTGAAAATCAGAGGTGTACCAGACACCTAAGAGAGAAAGGACAGAAGTGCACTGGATACCTTTGAGGATGCTTTCAAATGAAATACAAATTTGGGTGCTTCCCATGTAGGTTTTAATCAGTTTTGCCACAACACAGAGAGATCTCCAAGCTGATGCCCTACCAAGCTGGCAATGCTACCTCATGCTGCAGCAGGACAGCACTTGGCAAGTAAATGGATCAGCTTGGTCCAGATGCAGCAAAGCTACACAAGGGACATTGCTTCTTGAACTGATAAGTCCTACCAACAGAGCACATTAGCTTGGATGCACTGTGGGTATTGTCTTACTCCATGTGGAGACAGCCCAAACGCCTCCACACCGTACTGCATGCTGCAGTAATATAAACTGGGGATTATAGTTTCACTATAGTCCTCAGAGCTTCCCTTGCTGGGACCATAGCTGAGGTGTCTCTGGCACCATCTACCCAAACACTTCCAATTCTAGGCTGCAGCAGCTAACAGGGAGATAGATCAGTTGGGGAACCAAAGGGACAGGGAGATAGATCAGTTGGGGAACCAAAGGGACAGCCCCTGAAGTGATGAGATAATCCTGTAGAAAATAAGGACAATTTGACTGCTTTGTACTCCATGGAATAGTGAGGACGGCATTTCTGTTATTTCTGTTCTTGCCAAGGTTTTTGTATGTATGTTTAAAGGGAAGTACTGAAAACCGTCATGAATGGACATTAAATTACAAAATTTTCCTCCAGGCTTTGTAAGCCATCATGAGCAAGAACAGGAGACAAGTACATGTTAACATAAAGTCTAAGCTGAGATGTGTAATTTTATCCATACAGAAACTGAAAGAGTGGAGAAGAGGGAAAATTAAGAACAAAAGAGAAGAACAAAAGAGAAGAACAAAAGAGAAGAACAAAAAAAAAAGCCCTATAAAAAAATTCTAGCATCTAACAAAAAGAAAGCAGAATACCTGGTGTCCAGTGTTACAATCTGAAGTCTGCTGTAAACGGATGCACAAATCTGTGGCATGGAAGTGACTCAGAATTACCGTCCCAGAGAACCCACTCCACTGGCGCAGTCTAACTCATCTCAGGGGGATAAGTAAGACTTACAGATCTGACTGTTGCCATATGATTCTTGCCAGATGTCTGCCTATGGACAGCTGATCGCTAGCAGACTATCTTAAGATAGTCTTCAGCTGAGACACACCACTTCCACCCCAAGAGCACTTAATTCTTAAAATACAAAGAATTGAGTGCTTGCAATCAGCATAGGAATAACCTTAAATTACACCTTCAGGCTACAAAGCCTCTGCTCTTGAAATATGGAGGCAGCTCAAAGAAATCGAGGGGTATCCAGGCTCTCTTTCCATTGCTCTTGAATGAAGTATGGTATAGATTTCTAGCTCTGGATTCAGGCCTGGGAGCACATCTGGAAGTGTCTATCCTTGCATACATTAGATTTGTGCTACAGTAAAGAAATCATGACTTCCACAAATATCATAGACAATGAAGAAAATTCCTGGCCTGAAACAAAATATTATTGTTCATTATGTTACATTAAGACTGACTTTTTAAAAGCTGCTAATACCAAAGCCGTGAAGTGTCAGCTGCAGAGCCTCAGACTGCCATAGCAATGTTCCTGTGAAGTCAACTGTTTGAAAATCCACCCCTGAGCTAAGACATCAAAATCTTCCCAAACCACATGGTTGGTTTGCATGTAGGACAACAGCAAAAAATTACACATATCAACCAGGAGTCACCTCACTGCAATAATCAACCAGTACCCCTTACCTGCAGGGGGGGAAGGAACTGCAAATCGAGAAAAGGAAGGGTCTTTGGCAACACATTATGAGACAAAAGAACAAACACAGCCCTTCTCAGCAAGCTCACCTGGCACAGTAGTTGTGGATAAAACACTGCTGGCTTCCAGCGCCAGGGTTGTGATGATTGTGAAGACACCCCCTTCCTTCCTGGCATCGCATTTGTTGAATTGAGTAGCTGAAAAGACCTTTAAAATTGAAGGTGGAGCTACCTCTGGTCACAGGAACAGCCACGACTGCAGCAGCAGCCCGGCTGCTAGAAAGCATTACATAAATGAGTTCATGTCGGGTCACAGTCAGAAGATGGTCAGAGGCAAAAACACTCCAGTAGGCATTATTTTTTCACAGCACAGCCAAAAGCAGGCAATTTTTTAAAAACACCATTTGTTAATAGCAGGATGGCTTTGTAGTCAGTTTGCACCACTGACTCCAACATCACCTTTGCTGCACGAAGTTGGTGAAAGTGACATAAATTTTCAATGAACTATCATTTAAATTAAGGCACACAACTCACTGGAAGACCTTCTGTGGAAACCAAGAGGAAACTTGAGGCCAAAAATCTTTTCCCAGATCCAAATCCTCTCAGTAGCTACTTATCCACAAACAAGTCCCATGTGTTGGAGGAGAAAAGATGAGATCAAGGGTCCTGTTCTTAAAAATTAAAAAGATAATAATACACAGAGGAGTCATGAAAGCCTTCATCCCACTTGCGTAGCTCTGCTGATGCTTTCTCATTTCTAACAGTGATTACAGAGAAAGAAACAGAGTCCCACGAAAGTGCAGACTCAAGGGGCTCAAGCAAGGAAAGTGTTAGCTCTGTCAGGAGCCCACAAGGCAGGAGCAGGAGTTCCCAAACCATTCAGGGCATCCCAAGCCCACATCTGGAAATGCTCATGGTCCTGCAATTTCCTGCAATTGTGCAGGTAAACTATACTGCAGCACCAGGAAGGACTTCACCAATAGGAAACTTTGGGAACTGCTGCTTTTAAGGCTTTTAGTTAGATGCCAGTAGTCATGTCTCGTTAAGGGTTATTGACTGTCTTCAAAGTCTCAGCGTTGCATTTCTACCTTTAGGAAGGTGATGAATTTGAGTAAGAGGCTTAACATGCAAGCAAGTTCCCAGAAAAAAATTGGACAAATAAAACCTATCTGGCCTCCCTGAAGCTTGTAAGTTCTGTCCCAACTTGTTATCAGATGGCAAACCCTTCTCAGTAACTACAGCATGCATCAAAACTGGTCATTGCAAAGAAGCATGGTCATGCTCTGTGAGAAATATAATTTATCTCTCTATTTATAACACAGTTCTTTTTGGGTTTTAGCCATTGACCATTGGCCCATCTGTATACCCAGAACTCAGCCTTGCCAACATGTTCTGGACTCTGAGCTAAGATTCCTGAATCAAATATCCCTTCTTCCTGACTTGTGCCACGGTAATACTTCATTCCAAAATCCCCAGTGCCTCAGAGAAGGAGTGTTTCTTTCAATAGGCAGTAGTACAGCTGACAATGAATGCCAATGCTAAGTTCCCATATGCTGCTATTTTTTAATAACGTGTTTCAGGATGGGGTGGCTAGATAAATACAACGATGGGACAGATATGGACATGGACATACCATGATACAAGAAACTCAGCCAACTGAGAACAAACTTCTCTTCTACCATCTAGTCCAGCTTCCCAAAGAATTCTGAAATGACTCCTGTGCCCTGATCCTCATCTTTGTCATCTGAACCCAGGACATGTCTAAGACATATTAAAGGTCCAGAAGAAGACAATGGTAAGCAACTATGGTCCTCTGGCTCAATGGAAAGGGAAAAAAGGGTCTCATAAAAATGGTGGGATGAATTGCTTTAGGAACCACAGACTACTTGAAATCTCATCCTCTTTCACTACAAGTACATGGTGCAATTCTTTAGCATCTCCTATATGAAATAAAATACATAAGAGGATACATATTTCATAAAAATCAAACCACTTTTAAATGCTTTCAAAATAATATGCTGCACTTCAAACACTCCTCCCCAGAGGGGAGGCTGTGAAAACAATAGTTGAAAGATGTATAATCATTTTGCTTAATGTACTTCTGAAAGATGTTCAAATGCTTGTCTGATGAGTGCAGGAATAGAACAGAAAATGAAATAGTTCAGTTCAGGCCAGGTCAGGTGATCATCCCCAAGATTCCTCCTATCCATTTTCTGAAGATGCACAAAACCCAAGAGATTCTGTATGCAGACTGCTACTCAGAAGGGAGTATGATGCCATAATAAACAACAACAGTCACATTTAGAATAATATTAAAAATTTAAAGCCCTTAGTGAAATCCAGTAGCTGCTTGTATGTATGCCCCCAGCTCACTGTGACAGAATGTTTTCTGTAACTCCTGGAAGATTTTAGAAGGTGGTAAATAAGTTGATGCTCTCTATACACCACATCATACATTAAAAAGGGATAAACAGGCCTATTATCATAGGCTTGTCTGCCGCATGTCATAGAATCATTGAATGTTTTGGGTTGGAAGGGACCTCAACGACCATCTAGTTCCAACTCCCCTGCCACGGGCAGGGACACCCTCCACTAGACGAAATTGCTCCAGTTCCAGGCAAAACCACAGATTAGCTATGGTGGGATGCAATAAACAAATAAATAATCATCTCCATCAACAATGTGTAATGGAAAAGGAATCTTGTTAAATTAATCCAGTCTCACATTTTGATGACCTTACAAATGAGCTTCATAAAAGTAATAGGGTTGATGTAATGGGCTTCTGGAAAGCACCTGACTTGAATTATTGAGTAATAAATTTGACTGGTTTAAAATCAACATAGCACAGTGTAGATGAATTGGAGACTAACTGATACCTTTCCAAATGAAAGAGTAAACTGCAACTGCTCACTCAGTGAGTGATCGTGCCTTACTAGTTAATATTTTTACTGCTGACATGGAAGAAAAAGCTACATTATTACTTAGTAAGATTGTGAAATTTTGGGAAGTGGTATGGAATAGAGAGGACAATAAAGGAAAGCAATCCAGAGAGCAATCCAGTAAATCACACATGAGCCAACAGTATGAATTTCAGTACAGACATATGCAAAGTTCTGATTGTAACATTAAACAGTGGGGATCTTGCTTCTCAGACATGAGAAAGAAGGCCAGAAGCAAACTGGAAAAGCCTAACAGGTTACAGAATCTAATTGGTTTAATATGGACTACCAGTCTGACATCTTCAGCAGGTAATCTACTAGAGACATAATATCAAGTAGAAGAAGAAAAGAAATTATACATCATCCCAATTTGGTATTGGTGCAACTGCTGCTGATATTCAGAGCCTATTTCAGAGGCTGCGGATACTAAGAAATGGGAAAGAATTCAGGGAAAAGCCACAAGAATGAACGAAGAATTGGGAAACTTCATTCTGGAGAAAGACATGGAAGATTTACCTCTTTAATTTTACAAAGAAAAGGCTAAGAGGTTTCTTAATCGCAGACTATAAGTATTTAAAGAGAATAAAAATTAAACAAGGTTTCTTCAGCCTTAGGAGTAGATCGATCTGGCAAACGCCAATAGCTAGAAGTTGAATCTAGACATTCAGAATGGAAATAAACCTAGGTTCTTTAACAGTTTTGCAAGGGTATGGGATACTTATAGTCACTGGGAATCTTCAAATCAACTTTTTAATTTCATTCTAGTTCAAACAGCAATTAATTGGGGGAAGTCTTATAGCCTCTTGGTCTCAGTAACCTATCAATTAAGTGACAGGGGTTCGAACACATCTGTGGGAGGCTATTTTGCAACCTAATAAATGTCATCTCTTGGGAATAGCTTCATTGGATTCTGCTTTTTTCTTTAACACACTACTAATGGGCCACACTGAGTAACTGATTCCCTTGTTTTCTGTTCCCATCAAAGAACAATTAAAATAATGATCTTGCAGCAGTAACGGATAATAACACCTTTTCTAATACTTGTAAAGAACGATTAGAGAATGAATCAAGCAATTAATTCTCAGTTCTTAGTCATTCCTCCTACTCAAGTCCCAAACCAGTGTTCACTTAAGCACAGAAGTATGTGATGAATGTCTCCTTCAGCCAAGCACTGGAGAAGGAGAAGAAGGAAATTTGGCATTTGTTACCCTCAGACTGCCATATTTTATGGTATCTTTACCCAAACCAGAAGACTCCACAGAGAAAACTGAGATTCTTGCAGGGGGTGGTTAACATACTCTGTCTCTCCATCCTCACCTACCTTTTGGCTGTGGCTCGTCCCTTTTGTTGCTTGTGCTTTAATTTGCCTCCTAATCTCAAACCTGCTATTCAGTGTCTAAGCACTGTGCGTGTTTCCTCAAGACCACAAAGAAGCAACCACATTGTGTAAATAAAGCTCATTAAGACATTCCCTGCCCCAGGGAGTTCACAACACAGAATATAAACCAGCCATGTCGAACTGGTGGTCTGAAAACTGAATCCACCACAGACAATCCCACTGTATTTCTTCCCAGGCCTTGCAGAGACATGGTGATGTAGCAGCTCCTGGGGCAGCACAGCAATGTCTTATGGATTAATAACTTCTACGGGGTCTTACAACTAGTGATGGACAGTGCTGTGCGTTCGCTGGCTGCATTCTATCTCTCTTCCTGCTCCTCTTTCCAGCTATGAGATGGGATCACCTGCCCAGCTCCTTTTCCCCAGGTGTGTGCAACAAGGCAAGCTGCATTGCCCCATCCCTTTTCCCAGCCAGCACTATGCCCTTCGCCCCTCAACAGGACTGCTAAACACGCATGATCAAGGACAAGAGGTAAGAGATGACCCTGGGAACTGAATCTTCAAACTCAAAGTAATGATGATAGTCCTCAAAGGACTATCTTGAAGGGCAGCTTTCACTGAGTAAATCTCCCTTGGAAGAATCATGATACATGTTTAAATACCAGTACAATGAAACAGCATGTTTATGGGGTCAGCCAGGAGGCTCTGGTACGGAGACTCCAGCGTGGACAAAATTGGACAAACTCTAGATAAGTAAGTGGGAGAGGCTGAACCATTCTAGAGACCAAGAGAACCTAAGTTTGCTCTAAATGGTGGACCTCATGGACCTAGATTTCAAAGTAAAGTATGTACAGACAAGTACAATCACTAGGACTCTAGGTAGGGCCCCCAGAATTAACTTTTTAGCACCATTTTCTGTGATTCTGATTTATCCAAAATTTGACAGATCAAAACTTGTTAGTATTAGTGCTTTGGAAAGCACGATTTCTCCCAAGATGAGCACCATCCCAGCACTGAGTTTACATCATAGCTAACCCTCCTTCCAAACCATTAATATGGATCTTAAGCAAAAACAGTTTAACATTGTTCTGTACTGCTCCCCTGAGGTATCTCCCACCAAGTGTTGGCATTTATTCATCACTATGTGTTTCTGGTCCCTTCAGCCTGTTTTCAGTCTGTTTTATAATCTTCATCTCCAGTCAATCTAAATTATTTTTTTCAGCTCAGTCTTCATGAAACAATACATTAATTGCCTCAGTACATGAACAGACATCTTATTTATGCAGAGTAAATGACCACATTCTTTCATCTGCAGTTGGATCAAACTGATTAAGTTACGTCTGGATTTGCTTCTTACAAATCTATGCGTGTGTCATTCATGTTCCTTTTCAATGGCAAAGTCAACTTGTGTAGAGGGTCTGCATACTTCCTACATGCCACTGAAGGAATTGAATTAATAACTAAAGTGTGCTCTGAGTAACACAGAAAACTCAATAAACTCTTCTTCATCAGAGATGAGGTTTGCTTTAACTGCTTACAGATTTACTTTGTTTAGTATTTTCTCCATTATTCTGTTACGATGAAATTCACTCCTTCCTTTTTCCATCATTGACATTCTGTTTTGGCAACTGTTTTGAGGGTTAGCTAACATATATATGGCTCCATGTGAATGCATGGCACAGCAAATTCTTCTTTCCTTATTTAGACTGTTTTACTAGAGAGAGAAGCCAAAGTTACTGGATAGTTACTAGCTCTTTTACTGACTGCTGTTTATTCGTAAAGATCAAGACAATGTATTTTTCTCTGTCCTCTGGTTCTTGTTTGATTTTTCTGGTTTTCAGAGATAACTGTATGTGAGCCAGCTCCTTGACTAATTGCAACAAAAACATAACAGGCAGATCTGGTTTCCCAAGTTTTATTTCTAAGACTTTCCTGTCTCCCACATCCCTGAAACACGTCTCACAGAGGTTGCATTCTGCCCCATTTCCAATGTATTCAGTTAATATTAGTGTCAGGAGACAGCACAGAGGTTCTGTAAATCCAGCAGTACTGACTTCAAGTTCTCATTCTGTGGGGCTTCCTAATGCTGTTAGACAGTTTGAGGTCTAAAACGGGATGAAGGGAGACAAGGCGAGGTAAATATGTCACTTCCACTCATAGCTCTGCTCATGGATGTTTCCCAACTTGGTGAAAGTCAGCTAACCCACAGGAACAGCAGTAAGGTATCTTGGCACGTGAAAAAGTTAGTGCCTAGAGCCACTCTTTGCAGACATCAGAACTCTTTTCCACCACATATAATGTGAGGTCACCCCAGTAATAAGAACAGGTTTCTGGATCAGTTCAATGTCTGAGTCATCAAGTTTTTGTGATTAAATGGGGGGAACAGGGTCAGGAAGAAAGAGTTCTTCATTTCTTTGTGTCATTCCATTAATCATAAATGTAAATTTCCATCGGCAGAAATTAAATAGCTGTTTCAACAGAGTTCCTGAAGTTGAGAGACACAGTTCCCCACAAAAAAAAAAACGCCAAACATTTGAGCAGGAAAATGATGTAAATTGAAGAAAATTAGGTGACCTCTTTTAAAGCAGACAGACTTCTCCAAAGAGTGAAGAGAACAGCTTGTTCCAGCTGCCCTGTGACTCAGACTGGCATAAATGTGATAATTGTCTGGGGCAGCTCTGGGACAGCAAAGTGGGGAGAAAATAAAGGTCAAGTACTACGTTGGTTCAGAAGATGTGAAACTTTCAAGTAACTGAACACCAAACTATTGAACATCTCTGGCTCCCTACTATGTCCCACCAGTCAACATATCTACAGTATGCATATGCAAATGAAGCACAAGCATAGAGATGAGGGTGGACAAGTAGTAGCCTAATGTCACAACTGTATCTGAAATACTTATGTCTGAAGACCTCATCACTTACTTGGGTTCTGCAAAGAGAAGTAAGCACATCTGAAAATACGGCGAAGATCTTCAAAATGGCCGGTCCTTTAACAAGCTTCCAGCTTGGGCTGTGGATCCTAATAGAGGATCTCAAAGAGACACAGTTGTGGAGTCCAGCAGTGATTGTTTGATGAGACGAGAAAAGCAAGACTAAAAAGATCAAAATGGACTAGATAAGTCTCTTGATATCAGCATCTGTGACTCTTTTGCTATCAGCATTGTGACGCTGAATTATTTGCCTCTGTTGTCTTCACTAAGACCTACTGAAATGAGAAACAGCACATCTCAGGCAATTTGTTAAAATCGCTTCAAGTCTGAGTGATGTTAATGATCACTGACTGAGGATGGAGTGCAGCAAGGTGAATGGCATGATGAATGGCAGATGACAAACATCCACCTTTCTGATGAACTTCTATCTGAGCGCTTTCATGGACTCTCTCACTACACATCATTACATCCTACTCTTTACCTTCTTACCTTCATCAGTCTCCTGGAACATATCCTCATATTTGTTTTTTTAAATAGAGAGCTGAAGCAGAGAGGGAATAAGTTACTTGTCTAAGGTCACCCATGTTTGCCCAGTTCTCCAGGACTGGTTGCAGGCAGAGACCTCCAACACTTGCACTTTTGGAGCTGCAGACAAATCTTATGGCTGGTTGGTCCTTAAGGACATGCTCAGAGCTCTGATGCGCCCTCCCCTTATGACAGCCTCTACGTCACCAGACATTGCAAAACCTGTTACGAGGAGGCCGAACAGTTAAGGGCATAAGTACCAGTGTCAGACCTTGTGAAGGTGCTTCAGGTTTGGTGTATGTGTTCTAGAAGCTGCCAAATTTAGACACTCAAGGAGATTTTTGCAGAAGTATTCACAGAGACAGCCTGTCTCCACATGTCTATCAATAATGCTCAAGTGTCAACACTTCCAGACTAGGATGTTAAGATGCCATCACCTGCTATAGGGTTGCTAATGGCCATTATCCCTGTTTCATAATTGGGGAAAGTCAGGCACACAACAATAAAACAATTCTTCTGCAGTAACTCACAGATCAGAGTTGGAATAAAAAAGAAAAACAATTAAAACCTGGGTCAAGTATCCTCTATTATCTACAAAGTGATCGAATCACTCCTCTCAGAGTTTTCTCTTCCATTCCCTCTCCACCGGCCCCACCTTCCTCCAACTGCCAATCACTTTTCCCTTTGCTATTGTCAGTTCCCTTCCTATAGTCCTTCTCACTGTCCCTCTCCCAGCAACAATCGCCTCCTCCCAGTTCTGCAGCTTTGCCTCAGGTCTTTCCCTAAATTTCAGTGCATCAGGCCATCTCCCTAGGAGGGAAGCATGCAGCTGTGGGTGGCTGGAAAGTAGCCAGCGGACTCCCCATTCCCCCAAGCTATGCTGCAGGAGGATGCTGAGTGACGATGTCAGCAGAGACAGCAGTAAGGGACCTTGGCTGCCCATTCAATACCCTGGAAGCAGCCTCTAGTCACTGGAAAAGGGATCTGAAGGGGAAAGGTTGCTCCTCTTGGCCCTATCCAAATGATCTTTCATCTGACATGAAGGAGATGCTGACAGAAGGGTCTGTGTGTCACCACAGATGAGAGATTCTTGGCTGGTATGGATGTGCCTCCACCAGGCAGCTCCACTCCAGCAAGAGGGTAGACAACTCTCCAAGGCTCCTGCTCACCCACAGCCAGAGGTTGAACACACCGTATTTCAGTCTGCTCGTACAAAGGGCTGTCAGGCAGAGCAGAGGGAGGGCACAGGCAGGACAACCAACTCCTTTGCATCATGTGGAAGGAACCAGGATGAGGAGCAGGTTCATTTATGGCACTGCTGCTCCGATTTGAGCACACAGAGGTTTAAAAGTGTATGGGTTTCATGTTAATTTAAACCCAGGAGGAAGGGTTGGACTTACTACTTGTGAGCATATCACTGACCTGCTCCTAGAGTCTATTAATCCATGACATCCTCCTCCAGTGCATCTCTCCCAGGATATACTTCATTAGTTAAACCTAACTACGCATAACTTGCTCTCAGGATGCACAATGGTCAAATAATGGGACTAGTATGGTATGCAACCACAAGGAAATGGGTTTGAGCAGAGCACAGGTACTCTCCAAGCCTGCCTTCCCAAGCAGTGTGTCTCCAAGTGATGAAATGTAATGCTATCAAATATCATGACAGAAAGCATGAATAAATAAAACAAGAGGGTGCCTCTTAAAAATAAATGTTGCTCCATGATCTTTTTCCCAGGAGAATGAAGTTTCCAGTGTGCTAGCTCTCTCTGCGTGTGGTATCACATAGTGCATGGTCTGTTCCCTATAAGCTCTCAACATATGCTATGAATCTGCCTCTGCAGTACAAGTATTCTAAATCAGATGCTTATGCCTTCTTCTGATCTTTTGCAGTCACATGTACGTGCATCGGATTTTGCCACAGGCTATCTATCATTTCTCCTTTTCCAGCATCTGAAGCGCATGACCCACAATTTGGTTTTATGTATGTTTTACTGCAGTTTCCACATAATCACTTTAATTCTCACCCTATGAGGCCAAGCACAAACACGTAACACTGGACATAGGCTGCAGTTCTAATCCTCGTCTTTCAGAAGTGTCATGGCTGTATCTCTGATCACCGACAGGCTGTATTTCTCACAACTGATGGAAAAATATCTGAATCAAATTCCATTGCAAGCAAAGCCTTACCCTTCATGTTCAGTTGTTTACCTGCATCATTTTACACCTCCTACCCCAAAGTAACACCTAAAGTCATTAGGCAATTGCTGCTCTGAGCTCTCCTCATTTCAGCTGTGGATTAAGCACAGCGGTGATGCATGAAGCGGGCATTTTCCACCACTGAAGTGCAGCCAGCTCTGCAAAGCCATGCATCACCCTGTAATGACCCTCAGCACACTGCGAGCTTGTGTTGCACAGGGCCAGGGTTGGGGATGAATAAACAGGTTCTCTGCGTATAATATTTTAGGCAAAAAGACCAACCTCTAACACAGGTCAGAATATGGTGATGAAGTAGGTACAGATCTCCTGCAGGCATCAAGGGGAAGCAGCCCCATGCACTGCCGACCCATCATGTCTCAAGGCTGAGACTTGCCCCTCTCATTCCTCCCTCTCATCCCCTTCTACTTATTCGCCAAGAATTCACCATAGCTGGCCCCCTCCCAATGCCAGACCACAAGCAGCAGACACAGCTGGTCGGCATCATCCACCTTCCAGCTGCCTCTGTTCAAGGGCACAAAAAGGAAAAGAGGCTGTGGGTCACCCCAGCCCGACTTACTGCAACCACCTACCAGCTGTACAAACCCTTCTGCCTCAAGGACTGACATAATTTGGCACAGCGCTCACCAGAACAGTGCTGTCTGTACACATGCATGTTTAATACCTCACCAAGTGATCCTGATTCAAGTAGGGCTCATCCACTGCAATCTGACATCATGTTACACTTGCCTCGTCCTCTCCAATGGCACATTTCTGTTTACGGTCAGGGAACGTGACTCTTCCAGGAGGACATATCCCAGGCACAGGAGATTTCTAGCAGGGATATACCCTCATTGGTTGGATGCAAGAAGATGGAGGATTTTTTAGCTCTCTGGAAAGGGACAAGCTGGGAAGTGGTGACAGGGAAATGGTCTTGTAAAGTACCCACCCTGTGCATGGAGCAGATGGCACAGAGGCATCAGAGGAGCCCTGTAAACAACCAGTTAAGCTATAGCCACAAGCTTTTACAGCTGCTTCAAATATAGCCTCTATCACCTTCCAGCTCGGGCTGGAAAACGTCAGGTCTGCTCTGCCTGCAGGGCTTTGCGAATTTGTATATTCTGAACTATTGCCAGGAGTAACTTTGGTGCTGGAGGGATCGATGCCGGGCCCTGTGCAGTGCATCAGTAAGGCAGTGACTTCTCCATGGAGGAGGGAAGCTGGGGAAATTCCCTCCCACTCTAAACTATTTCTTGGCTCTTTACATTAGTTATCAGCCCTTGGGAATGTATTTTCCTCTCTCTGTACTTTTCTGTGGTCTGCATTATCATTTGCTAAATATTAGCGCGTGCTATTTATCATGAGGTCCGCAACCCTCATCCACTCCAGGGAGTTTGCGACTAAGTCACAGCAATAAATTTTCTGATATTCTATCGGCTTTATAGCACTAAGAGGCACACAGCTGAAATTATTATCTTGGAGCCTTCAACCCCTAATCTCAGAGGGAAACCTTAATCACCAAAGGCAGGGAGGATGCACACGAGTGCAGGTTGTTTGTACTCACAGAGGATTCAGACTCAGGCTCCAAGTCATCTTACTAATAATGGTTATTACACTATCCACCGAGTTTATAACATGTTTGAAAGGCTTGGGGAAACCACATTATCTGCAGCTCCCTTTCAACAGCGTGTTTGGTTCATAAGGCATAGGCAAGCAAAGGAAACAGGGTGCGTTTGTGGGATGGGAATCGGTTATAACAACATCATAGTGACCAAAATGAACACCATGGTCTACAATTACTGATGTTCCTCTGTGTTTATTGCAGAACAGAATCATCTAAGACCTGACTCAAAACCTGTTAACTACATATTGAAAGATTTTGCAGCAGGTCCTAGGACCCTCTTGGACAAGACATCATCCTTTACCGACCTGCTTTGCCCAGCGTGTTCGGGGAGTTTGGCCTTTCCTCCTGCAATAGCTGTTGTCTAAGAAGGGATTCAAACCTTGACTAGAAAGGTTACTCCAACATCTCCTCATTTCTGAGTCCCAAAGCCCCTTTCAGACTCATTCTTGGTTAATGACTAGAAATGCTGCAGCTTTTCCTGGCTACAGGATATGATCCCAAGCACCTTCAAAGCAAAGCAGAGTTCAGACTGAACTGGGAAAATTTAATAAAGAGTATTAGGGATTTTTTTTTTTTTGTAATTAAAGAAATAAATTAAATGCTACTTGAATGTACATGTCCAAAAGAAACACTGGTCTGAGGAGTCTGTATTTTTCAAAGTTATCAAATCAGCCCAGCTTGGTTTCCACCACCAATCTAAATAACAGTGGATGTTGTCCAACAACTTCTTTTTCCTTCCAAACAGGCTTAGAAATCATGGGCAAAGCCATTAGCATGGACACCCTCCTGCCCTGAATGTACCAGATAGATAGAGGTACGTGGAGCAGCTGCTGCTCTCTGAGATGGGGAGCCCAGGAAAAGGAGGAGACTTGTTGAGCAGCCGAGTGTCCATGTCTCATGTGTGGAAGGAACAACTGGCATTAACAGGTGTTTCTTTGCCGACCTGATGGCAACAAAAGCAAGAGAAGGAACTAGACAAAAACATTTGAGAGCAGCCTAAGTGCAAAAAATGGGGTGGCTTCCCCTGCAGCGGCAAGGCATAGCCCTCCTCTATCCCTCTCTTGCTCTCCCACTATCATGGGAGCCAAGGCAGAAAATGCTCCCAAGTTCAGGGTTTGCTGGCCATTCCCTGGCCAATGCAAGCTCACTCTCCATCACACAAGGGCCAGACTGTCTCAACACTTCCCCTGTAAGAGATTGTTTTGCAGCCTCCTAGCCCTTTCTGGCAGGAAAGCTGTCCTGATCTGGAGCAGGGATGTTTCTAAGTAGGCCAGGCTGCTGAATGCAGTAGCCTGTTATCCCAGAAAGGCTGAAGAATAAACAAAGAGGGTCTGGAAGAATAATGATCAATAAACCTCCTTGATCTGCAGGTCAAATCCAGGGCATATCTATATTAATAAACTAAAGGGCTTGAGCACTGGCTTGCAATTGTACACATGTTCTGACTAACAAAATTGCCAGAGATATTTTGGCCTGTCCCCCCCCACCAAAACAGCACCCTGGCATGGTCCAGGGGACAGCACGGCCAGGGGACTTTTCACTGCAGACAGTATGAGTATAGAGAGTTTGTCTCTTCAAATGCAAGCCATACCATGTCACTTGCCCTTAGGGCCAGAGAACATTTTTACTGCACAAGTGTAGCCCACAGGGACTCTCTCTCCTAAACACGGTTAAATGTCCAAACTGGCACAGAGCAGCAGCTGCTGCGGTGCGTAGGGGATGCCTGGCAGGTCGTAGCTGCCTCCTCAATGTATGCAGACTCATCCCCTGCCATCTCTGCTGCCTGGGAGACACAAAGGGAGCAGAAGATGCTGGGGGCTGTGAGGCAGGGGGATTCCCCCAGCATGAGGATTTCCTACTGGTGGGCACCAAAGAAACTCCCAGGCCACCTCTGTGAGACAGGGACAGTGCAGCGACCAAGCCATGGCACGCTGCAACACTCCACTGGCAGATGGTGTCAACAGGCTCAGAGCCAGCTAGAAGGGGCTCTAACTAGGCTGTGCTGGCTTCTGTCAAGATCAGGGCTGTGTAGGCCCTGGAGACCCTCCCAGGCCACAGGGGTCTAGCTGGAAGCTGCACATGCAGTTCTAGGCTCCCCAGTTCAAGAAAGACAGGGAAATACTGGAGAGAGTCCAGCGCAGGGCTACAAAGATGATGAGGGGACTGGAGCATCTCTGGTATGAGGAAAGGCTGAGAGAGCTGGGGCTGTGCTACCTGGAGAAGACTGACAGGGCATCTCCTCAATACTTACAAATATCTAAAGGGTGGGTGTCAAGAGAATGGGACCAGACTCTTCTCAATGGTGTCCAGTAACAGGACAAGGGGCAACGGGCACAAACTGGAACACAGGAAGTTCCATCTCAATATGAGGGTTCCATCTCTTCACTTTGAGAGTGACCAAGCACCAGAACAGGCTGCCCAGAGAGGTCGTGGAGTCTCCTTCTCTGGAGATATTCAAAACTGTTATTCTTGGGTTGGTGCAAAGCATTTCTGGTTGGAAAATAGCATGTTTTCAATGTTATAGACTCTAGTGCTAACCCCAAACCCTTGTTTCTGAGCTAGGTAAGTTTCCACTGAAATAAAAAGAATGGGAAAGTTTTTCTTTTATCACTAACTGGGAAAAGGAAAAGCCCTTCGGAGGGACATGGATTCCTTTGATGTCTCAAAGTAGAGAAGAGGCTCTTTGCTCTTCTGCGCCACAAGAAGGATAACCCTCTCATGTCCATTTTTGGGATCTGTTGTTTTCAAAGATGGGTAAAAACAAGAAATAAATAGCAATACTAGCCTTCTCTCTGTTTCATTCTTGCTGCCCTCCACAGGGACAGCTGCCAGAGCCATGAAACTATATTAGGACACTGCATTCCTTAGAAAAGGATAAACCCTTCCCAGGGTTTCATACTTGCTCAATGACAAGAAGTCTTGGAGTCAGCATTGGATTCAGATGCTTGTTTTTTGGCCTCTCCAACGTAAATGTCCACATGGGTATTAGGTGTGTGAGCTCCCATTATTGTCAGTACTGATCTGGTCTTTACGGTCTGAAAATAATTCAGCTGGTCAAATACTCGTGATCCAGTTAAACACGAGTATCCAGTGCGTTTGAAAGGCCCTAGACTGAAACATCAAAGGCAGAGTGTACAAATATTGGGCAGGACCTATAAGTAAAACAAATTGTCTACAATACCATTATGTGCGTATGTAAGGACAACTCAGCTCTAGGTATCTAGTCAGTATAAAATCATGTTTCCTTTGCTCACTGGCTACAGCAGGAGCTTTGATACCTCTATACAACTACATTCAGTATCAGGCTCAAAACTGAATCCCATCCTGTGAAACTGGGTACACGCCCACTGATGAATAAGAACCCTTCAGAAGAGACATTATTTCCCAAAAGCAGATATTATTGAACTACATACCTATTTTTTTTCTTTTTTAGTAATAAGATATGAAACTGTCAAAGACTAGTAAGTATTCAAAAAAGATCTGAAGCAATTTAGTAAATTTTTAATCAACAAGGTGCTAGTACTGCACATAAATATCATGAGGTTTGAAGACTCTTTCAAGAAAACGATGACAAATAGTCATTGAAAACATGTAACTTTGTAGAAAACATATCCAGGGTAAGAAATATCTATCTGACCTAACTTTAGATGTCAATAATGCATACTCACACTTGATCTAGTCACCATGGGTTCCTTTAAAAACAAAGGAGAGAAATAAGCACTTGTAAGGTACCTGAGATATCTGCTTGAAAATGAGATGAACTGCATCCTACCTATTTCTTTTCACATACTGACTACAAAGGGAGGTCAGCATATCTAGTCCATATGTAGCTCATTATACTGTAGATGGCTACATCTGGTCAGCATTAGAGCATGTTTAATAACATACCTATATGCAACTGCATTCCTATTCAGATCAATATGTCTATGCACTCAGTATTCCATCCCTCTACTTACACTCCAGATTGCATCCACTGCTAGTCAAAACCTTTAGTCTTGAACTTCAAAAGCATCCGTAGGCTGGACTCAGCTACACTGAGATCTACAACTCACTCGGTAAGGTCCCTCAGGAAAACACAACTCACCAAGCCAAGACACCTGAGACGCAGCTAGACACAGCTTTCCCTCCAAGAAATCTGCAGAGGAGCACTTACAGAGATATAGAGAGAAGTCATTACAAGACCCTTCACAAAGTAAAATATTTTTGCCCTAACAAAAATGTCAGTGCTAATGATTAAATACATTTTCTTGAATAAAACCTATCTGCTCAAGACTTCACAAAACACATTTACAAAAAGCCATCATGCCAAAAAGTAAACCAGTTCATACGATCCTGAATTCAAGAGCAAGCCAGCCTCACATATGTAAAGAGTCGGTGAACCTTTTTGCAGTCTAGGGCAGGTAAATCATTTCCTGCACAAGTCTAGCTTGAAAGTCAAAAAGCCTGGCTCAGCCATGAGTGTGTCGGCATCCCAGGGTACGGGGCACAGTTTCTTGGCCAGCTGCAAAAGGAAGGTAAGTCAGTCATCCAGATCTATAAAGCAGCAACTTGCACTGTTATTAGAAGCCTGCCTCCCCATCTGGAAATTAAATGCAAACATATGCATATGCCTAAGTGTTGCTTAAGAGAAAATCACTACCTTGACAATACTGAATGGGAACAGGAAAGCAAGAAAAACAAAAACTACAAATCAGTATCTGTGCCTTCCTTGTTTCATTTTCTTTACTGTCAGAGGCACCCTCATTTTTAATTAAGCGCAACTTAGGTGACAAAGAATGATGAGGTAAGGAAGGAAAGAAAATCCATTTGTTTGTTAATACTGTAATAGGCTAAGATACATCTGACAGAAAATTTACATTACACATGTTCCAACTCCAATTTACTAGGTGTCTCGATCCTCTCAAAAGAGAGCCACAGCACAGCACCAACATCCTATACTTCATTCTTCACCGATACCCAAGGCATCTGCAGAGGCTTTGATAACCTCTAATACCATAGAGGAGAAAATTTGCCTTTTTTACTTGTGGGAATCAGGTACAGTTTTCACACAGCAGAAGTCAGACCCTTTGATCAATATACAGCATGTTAAAAAATGTGTGTTAGTATGTAATCCTGGAATAAATTCTGGATGGTTTGATTTTTTTACTGAAAAAACATAGAGGAGAAGAGAATTTCATATTGGTTATTTTTCATAGTAATAAGAATTATAACAAAACAAAAAAAAATGCAAGAGAAATGTAAGACAGTCATTGAATTCATGACTGAGTGAATTATCATGACAACAACGGATATGTCAGGCAGGAGCTTAACACCTGATCTTTCCAAAGCTTCATGTCAATAAAGTTCAACAGCAATTGTAGGCAATGAAAGCAGAGACTCATCGCATCTGTATGACTGTGTCTGCACTGGATGCGTAAACCGAAGCCCCAAGGTGGGTGGTGAGGCTGCTGTCCTCTCGTGTCAGATGCTGAGCAATCAGCCCTAGGACCTGCAGCCTAACCACACAAGGCAGGAGGAAGCCAAGTGACTGCTCAGTACCAAAGAGCTGGTGACAAATCAGGTCTAAGGAGAAAGCCTCCTGGCCTTAGGCCAGTGCCCATCCACTGGGCCATGCTAACTACCATACCTGTCTGGAAATAAAGAGGCAACACTTGTTGGTAAGGAGGACGGGGGAAAAAATGTGCTGGGTTTTTGCTCTTTTATGAGCTCATCCATTTTCTTTCCAATTTTTCATGAACCCTTGCAAAAAAGGCAAAGGTATATTCCAAGAGGTGGGTTTTTTTTTTCCTTCTAAAGGAAATAACTACAAGAATTAATCAAAGCTTGAAGTAAATAAATATGATCTAGGGACTAGATAGAGCAAATCTCATCTACAAACTGCTCTCTGATACATACTCCCTGGGTCACTGCAAGCTATGAGCATCCAGACTGAGACAACTTTTGGCCAGCTAGGGAACAGGTCTTTTGGACTCCAGATGGAGCTGCGTACCAGGTGTCTTTCTCCCCCTGAGGCTTTGGCTTGGACAGAAATGGAGTGACACCCATTCAAAAAAGAGACCTCCAACTCTCTGCCCTCACTCCTTCACTCCTTCCCCTGAAGGCACCAACAACAAGGGTCCATCTACTTAGATTAACCAGCCTCCAGAGTCTTTGCAGGCAGCTGTGAGATGGCTTTTAAAGATAAGAGATAGCCCAGGGTGGCCTCATGGGTTAGGAATTTAGTTAAATATCTTCTAAAGGGATTTAGTAGGATTTGCTTCATGTTTATATTATGCAGTATCAGTCATCCTTAAGGCCCCAGGCCTTTGTATTAGTAAGGCTGGGAATGCAACCAGGCAGCAAGGGATGCTGATACTGTCCCCCATAATCCTGTTTTCCCCATGCAGAAATGCTTCTCTATTCTGACATTCAGAAATCACTGCCTTCCTTGGCTCAGTTCACCTAAATGAGGGAAAATAAGTGAAATACTGACTAGCAGGATACTTGGGACTGAAACTCCAGAGAGAGTGTCAGCTTTTCTTCACAGGCAGTGGTGCTGGTACTGCACAATGCCGAAACAACAGCCATTGCTTATATATAGCAAAGAAATTGTAAGTCTCTACTGGCCTCCAGGGGAAAAATAATCACAAGCCTGCTCAGTGTTTGTTAAAAGGTATAGGTAATTGTGGCAAAGAGCAAGAAAAAAGACAACTGAGCAACTGGACAGGTTGATTTATGAGGAAAGATTAAAGGAGCTGAATGTGAATGGCTTAGCTAAACAATGACTAAAACAGGACAGAAAAGTAGCCACTGTCAACAGTATCTGAAGTGTCTGTCTGAAGGGGCATTAACTGTTTGGGTGCATACACTTTGAATAAATGGAGGTCATGGAATGGAGGTAGGAAAAGTAGAAGCCAGCTGAATGTTTAGGAAAGCTTCTTGAAGAACAAGATAACTGGGGTGTAACTCCCATGGCAATCTTCTCCCCACTGTAATTGAAGGTGTAGTGCCCCCCAAAAGGTCATCTGCACTGACCAGACATTACCTAAGGAACTTTTGGAGGGCCTCTATTCTTAAACGCCTCACGGGCATCCTCATGTCTAAGCACCAGCGCAGAGATGACCAGACACCAAGACTGTAAAAGTCCATTCCAAGACTTCCATACAACCAGAAGATAAAATGTCCATGCCTTGGGCCCCGGAGATCAAGCAGGAATGCAGGAAAATGTTCAAAGTGGGGGAAAAGAGTGGTTCTCTGGACTTCTCTCATACCACTGAAGGACAAAATGGGGCTGGGCATGTTCCCGGGTAGTGGAAAGACACAGAAATGTCAGCTTCTACACCCTATCACTTTATCTCTCTGCAGAGAACTTGGACTGAAACAAGAGTAATATCTTTAGTGACACATAGCTGAAGAGACCCAGATTGGCCATCATTCAGCCATTATAAATCACAGAAGTCATATAAGTCATATAAGGCACAGCATCCTCCTCCCTGCCTAGTCCGTGTAGGGCAGGAGGTGTTAACAACTGCCTGCTACACAGCACCCTTCCTAGTTGGTTTGGTCATGGAGAGCCACAGCTCAGGTTCAAAACAGGAACAAAATAGAAATTGTCTTGCCATATCCTGCTGCTTTCTTTTCATCTCATGTAAGAAAGGGTTAGGCAGGAAATGCTGCATGGAAATGCTGCATGGTGAAAAGTCCACCTGAAGAACAAAGAAGAACAAAGATCTATTCATCTAACAAACAAAGTCACCACAGAATATACATCGATAAACCGCTAGTTAGGGAGGAGGCATGCAGAGGTAAGGCATTATGTTGACAGATCTTAGGTTCAGTTACTATGACACAAACCCTTGTCTAAATGTTTTCTCCACACGTAAAATGAGACTAATACTTTCTCCCAAAGTCTGCCTGGCCCTGCCTATGTAACCACTAAATTACTCATAGCAGAGACTGCTTCTTAATAAGGGAGTGCATTGCACAACAGGACAGGCCTTGCTGAGGCCTGCAGGCATGGCAACATGGTGTAAATCATTAGTGCACTTCCCAGCAATTAAATACACATTTGATGCCCATGTACCTTTCATCAATGGGCTACAGACACCCCTGAGTGGCCGTTACTGTATCACTCAGCTTCAGCAGCCGGTCACAAACCCCAACTGTACCACGGGACCCCATCATGGAGGTCACGTATATTTGCATCGTTGGTGGCTTTCAGAAAATTGCTATTTATTTCCCATTCCACTCTTCCAGTTTTCTTTTCATGGTCAGAAACAAGGATTTTCCAAATCCCAGAGAATTTCCTGTTTGCTTTGCATTAAAGTGGAGAAAGAGAAGAGAGAGCAGCTAGAAAACAGCAGGGCAGCGGTATGTGCACAGCAGAGAAATGTGCAGTGCTCGCAGAAAGACACCAGCTGTGAATCCTTCTATAAACAGTGCAGGGAAACAGCATTGTCTTGATACATTTTCAAAAAGGGAAGGCAAATATATAGGTGATCCATGCAAATATATCTTAATTGGTCATGGTGTCAAACACTCCCTTTAAATTTAATCTAATGAGTGTTTCACTGAGCTGTCAGCAATCTTCAGTAGCCTCCAGGCACTAATGAGTTAGCATCAAGGTGTCAATGCTTTTGGCATTAACCTCAATTAGGAGGAGTTAGGGTGATCACTGAATGAAGGGTCAGCCATTCATTGCTGAGACATTCGTCTGGCTATAGCCTGCAGTCTCCTGCGTGAAAGGGACTGGCAGACTGGCTGCCTACCGCCTTCTCAGTACAGAAGACTCATATGTGACAACATTACTGTTAATTACTATATTTGAAACCTGTGCAGGTCTTGACAGGCATGGAGAATCAACAGTAACCCTATTTAATGAGGCTATTCGTTGAGGTTCCTAGGTACAAAAGTAACCTGTGACAATAAAATGGTAAATATCGACCATTTATTCATGGTCAGAACTTTTTAAAAGAAAACCATTAAGGGAGTCAGTATGTCAAAGAAAAAAAAGTCTGGACAGCAGGGTTGTGCTTACAGAAGAAAATCACCATATAGATAACCCATGTAACTTTAATTCTGTTCCACTTATCTCCCTCCAGACTTCCTGAAAGATTTCCTTTAGATATATTACATTCAGATGTCATCTTGCACAATCATTCTCAGGTAGATCTGCATCTCTGGGGTGAAGTCATGGATGGAACACATCTGCTTTCAAGGCTGTGCCAGTTATGGATGGATCACATCTGCTTTCAAGGCTGTGTCCTCCCTGTTCAAGCAGGGAGGTCTCAGGACAGCCAGGCAGACCTCCAGATCTACCCCCAGCCTGAAACCAGTTCTCCAGTTGGCAGATTGCTGTTCAGCCCCCAGGACATGTGCATATTTATGCCAGAGGAAATCATTCAATGAGTAAATCTATTTAGAAACCTCAAAGGTTTGTCAGCCACCATAAAATCTTGGTTACATTACAGTTTAGCGTTACAGTTATTACAATAGAAACTCTGGGTCTATTCTAAAACATTTATTAAATTTCTAAAATATATTGCTAATACCAGGATGAAAAACATCCCACCTGCCTCCTTCCCATCCTTGCCATCACCCCCTCCACCATGACAGTTCGACCACTCTTCCCTGCATCCAGCCATGACTGTAACTCCAGCAGCCCCTAGCCAGGAGCAACATGGACCCTGAGCAAAATGACCTGCAGCACCCCCTTACACTCAACGGAACCTCTCAGCGAGCCCCTGATGTGCTCCCCTGTGACTTTTAGACCATGGTCCTTATCAACTAAAACCAAACCAAAAAAAATAGAGATAAAAGGAATAAAGGCCTCAGGTGCACACACCTTGTGAACAGCGGGGATGAGGGGTTGCAGAGTACTTTAACTCTTTATGGGACTCCTTTTTTTCCATAATAGAAGTTCTATATGTTTCCCAGTAATGGCAGAGATGGAGGACCACAGCAGCAGGCTTGCAAAGCTTGCCTAATTGTAAGGCGGCGTTTGGCAGCTCATTCTGCTTAGGATCATCATAAAAGTTGTCCTTTGAACTCCGTCTCTGCTTCCTCCAGCCCCATCTTCCTTCCTCCCCATCCCCAAGGCAATGATTTTTATCTCCAGGTCTCAATTTCTTCTCTGCAAGAATCAAAGGGCTTTCAAGCCTTTCCCTTGGGGTGACAGCATTACCTGCTCCTCCTCCACCTGAGATGCAGAGCTCTGCTTCCTCAGAATATTTATTTACCCTAATCTACGTCAGACGCAGGCTCATTCTGCCCTGGCAATGAAGAGTTGCTGTGTCTCAGCCAGCCAGGCCAGACGTGTTCGGACTCTTCTGGATGTGTGACTCAGATGAAGCTACAGAGAGTTGTACAGTAAGCAAAGACAAACAGGAGCAGCACAACGACAGCCCCCGATTACCCAATTTACCAAGCTTCATCTTAAAACTAATCAGGCTGTTTGTGCCATGTCACTCACATTTCACATTCTTCTGCAATCACTAACATGAAACCTGAACAGTTCCTTGCCTCTATAGCATATTCCTCCTTGATGTAGGATGGCAGTCTCTGTTATTAGCAGGTACCTCCAACCCCATTAGTAAACTGCGTGCCCCACACTAGCACTGGTCAGCAAAAGAGATGACATCTTGCCTTTGCCCTCAGGTAATCAATCCATGATCTCCAACAGATCTCTGCCATGAATCCAAATTATATGAGTCTTGCTGACTGAGGGGCTTCCTTCTTTGCTTCTCCCTAAGATCCAGGAAACTGCATCCACAAAAATTGTAAGACAGCATCACCAGAGATGACATAATCACAGCCTCAGAAGTTGGAAAATGTCAGCCTTAAGTTTTGTGCTTACCCATCACGGCACAGCCTTTAGTTACACTGCCAAATGCTTTTTTAACAGGTTATGTGAAGAATGAGTATTTCTGAAAGTGAGGTCTACTTTTCTGAAAGGAGAAACAAGCTCCTTGCTTTGCTATCTCAGGATGGAAATGTGTAAAAGGCTGGAAGGAGGTTCAACAAGTCCATTTGCTTGCAGGAACAGGCAACAGATGCTACATCACCAATGAAAATCTACTATGTCACCAACGAAAATCTACTCTGGCCCCTCTCCCATACCACCAGCCACAGTCCCTGACAGTCCACAACAAATCTGACCTTGAGAACAAAAGGCCAAAAGAATAAAAACCTGAAATCCAGTCAAAGAAGACAGAGAAACTATCAACCCCATCCTAGCTCCTAGAAGCATCAAGGGAATTTGTGAAGGTGAAATGTAGAGAATGGGACTCAATCCCATGCAAATCCAATTAACAGGAAAATCCTTCTCCAAACCCAAGTCTGGAGATTGATATAACCCTGAGCTGGGGTGCAAGACACCAAGCTGCTGTTTGAGAACTTTTTCAGCACTAACGCTCCTGTCTGGCTACAAGTAATTTCTCCAGGTTCAGAGGAAGAAGTCTCCCTTAAAAACTTAAATAAGCATCACGTTCATCTCTTACCTGGATAAATCTACAATAATTGGAGATCCAGTCAAATAGTGGGACTGAAAACCAATAAATGTAAGGAGAAAACACTGGTATTATCACTATCATTATGTGGCAGTGATAATTTTGACCAAAAGGAGCATTTGCATAAGAACCCAATGATTGAACACCATCTAACCGGATGTAGCTACCTATCCTACATGTAGATAACAATACGCTAGCTAAGCACCAGAAGCTCTCTTTATAGCCAGTACAAGAGAACTGTCACTTCAAATACACAGTTCATCTCTTTCAGGCACCAGCTTCAGGATGAGATTATTTGTGCCTCAAAAGCAGCTGTTTCTCTCCATTACCTGTAAAAGGATTTTTTCTCAGATGGGAATGTCTACACTATAAATCTCTATGGCTTAGGTGTCTACACTTGGTCAGATGCATGCTACTTTATGAATTTTTCATTATTTGCAGTCATTACATGAGGACTGGATAGCTTTTTAAAAAATATACTATAGCTTGAAGAGCAGCACAGGCTTGATACAAAAATTACTGGACAAATAAGAGGATTTGAACGGATGTCCCAAACCATCTCTGCACCCAGTGTGTTAACATTGAAAGTAGCCACATAATGGAATTATACTATATCATTATTCTGTTCTTTATTTATTTGGTAGGTCAAACTATGTGAATTTAAAATCTACAAGTCTGTGAGTTCTGCTTTGTAGTATGACACAAGAATCCCAGTTAAACAGACATTATTGAACACTATACATTCAGTGTAGCATCTCTAGAGCTAGGTTGCCTAAAATGTTTACTTGTTGGTAAACACCAAGTTTATTGCAACTTCTGAAGAAAGGAAGTCTGTGTTATATATTCTGTGTCTATCTTTCTCTAGCAGGACCCTGTCTGCATTGCCCGGTTTCAAAAGGGTATAAAAGGCTTTTGTTTTTCTTGGAAGTCTGGAATTGTTCTTCTATTTTTTTGCAGATTTTGGACATGGTTTTTTATAGCAACAGAAAGAATTTTTGCACTGATGAAAATACATTTCCTACATTCATGAATTCATAAATTCTGAGAGTAAAAGGGATGATTACATTCACCAGCCTGAGGCATTGATAGATTTACTGCACAGAAGCTAATGGACTAGAGCACAGTCCCTTTGAGATGACAGGAGAGAATTTGTGCAGCTCTTCAACCTCATCACCATCATGAGGGCAATCACCTCAGAGCTCTCTTGTCTAACACAGACCCTGTCTCTAGACCAACTTGACAGAATATTTATTTAAATACAACATTTTGCAGAAAGTCAGACTGCTCTCCAAGTACCCAAAAAGGTCAGCACACCCCCATCGCCCCAGAGCATCTCTACCACCTCTCATTGAGTCTATTTGGTCTCCCAGCAGCACCAAACACTGCAAAACAGCAGCTTGCTGTCCCTGCACTCATGCTTTATCCTTTACCTGCCCAGTTCTCTCATCGGGATGTGAAGCACTTGGCCTCTGGGACTCAGCTTATTGCCTCATAAAGCAGGATGGCAGGATAATTAATGTGGCAGAACTTCAGGATTTTCCAAGCAATTTATGAGTTACCATGGCAGTTCATTAGCTCTCAGCCCAATGACCCCTTTCTATCAAGCGTGAATCAAGCAGGAAGGACACACACATCTAAACGCACGATGGATATTCACATCAAAAATACATCCAAGGCCATAGTTCCTCCATTTTGTCCATCGTATGTCTAACAGAGGCACTAAAAACTCACCAGTTATCATCAGGACTGACAGCCAACCCACTGAAACATGCCTAGACACAAAGAAATTCACAATCCCCATCTTTTTTTTTTCTTCTCCTGTCAGCAGGCCATTTCTGACCAATGTCTGTATTTAAAGAATAGCAGGTACTTAGCAGAGGGTTTACATTTACAGCCTCCATTGACTGCACAGGGAGGCAAGTCTGGCGGTCGGGACAGTAGGCACTCTGGATTGCTCCCTTGACTTTCATTGCTAAGAATAAGGTTTCTCTTTACACACAGACAAACCCCTCATCCCCACTCAAGGAAACATTTGAGAAAATATTTAACTTTCATGGTATTTATATATGGGTCCTAAAACACTTCCTTGAATCTAAGTGGCATTACGCACGTGAAAAAATTCAACAGGTTTTAAGGCATTGCTGAGTTAGGACTTCAGCAGAGGGCGAAAAAAAGCCAAGTCTAGTGTACTAGAAAGGAAAGAGACCTAGAGAATTAAAGGGAGTCTTTGAAGGTAATAAGTGGACAATTAAGAAAAAGCAGAAGGTCAGGAGCAAGGTAACTTTTATCAGTAAGTACAAAACCACTAGCAAGCTATCCATAGATATCATAAATACAATGCTTTATACCAAAGAAAGACAGAGAGACAGGGAAATGGGGAGGACGGACAAAGAAAGAGAGAAAGACTTCTGTTAAGTCTTTATTGCACTATTTTTCTCAGTTGCATTACTGTTCTTTTATTTGCTGTTACCCTGTAATGGTTTCAAGGTATTTTAAAGAAAAGGCAGAGCTAAATTTTATATATCTCCCTCTAGTTACAGCTGCCACACTCAGAAAGCAACCTCACCATGTGTTATGTGCTTTCCCAGAATTAACTTGCCTGTTCCTCTTAAAAAAATAATTAATGTATTTATTAACGCACTAATGGGACCCACATACTGGAAAATCCCACCTTCCACACCATCCCATTAGCTAAATCTGGCTTGGGGCCAAAATTTAGTATTTCAGCTCCTGCCAAGGTTCAGGTTTGGAATGTTTTTATGTTGGAGGATTTTTCATCTGTTTCCTTGACTGGGCTAGTGGGACCCTAATGCACACGGGAGATGATGACTATCGCATCGGGCTGCTGGCTATTTGCTTGTTTCAATCATCTTGTACATACATGCTAACTTGCAGCATTTCCCTCTCAGCTAAGTGATGCCAACAGGCATTTAACGCAAGATGCAAAGGGCTTTAGTGTGACATGGTGAACCACTGACTTGAGACACTCACACTAGCTGGAGTAATTACAACAAATTATTAAAAAAAAAAATACAGCTGGGTAAAAAGCTAGATGACACCTTTACTTAAAACTAGATTCATCAACAAAACTGTGTATGTCTGGCAGCAATTCTCATGTCCAATAAAACAAGGAGGCTGAAGGCATGAACCTCCAAGAAATTTGGATATGGCTTAAAGAAAGCAAAGCGGTTGCCTCATCCATTTACCTCTTGGAGATCCAGGATAGACCTCAGGTCGTGCTGTCAAGCCAGAGAAGAACAGCCTGTACATGCTGACCTGAGAGACGCTTGCAGATATTCTCCTGCCAGGACTGGGAGATAAGTCACCTCACTAGCTCTTCACTAGTCATTGGTCTACACAGCCAACACCAACATTAATGCCTGTCACAAAGTCCATCTCAGCAAAAGGGCCATGATTTCTTCTAACAACACATGAGTTTTCAATTAATATTACCTTTTGTCACCTCATAAATCACTCCCTCAACAGATTTTTTTTTTCATGAATTGCTATAGGAAGAAGACATATTCTTCTCCTTCCAGCCCTCCCCACGCTTTATCATCAAGAGCAGAGTTCAGCTGCCCTGTCCCCATAATTACTGAAGTTTCTCACATGGGAAATGTCTGGATGAATGGCCTCCTACCCACGCTGCCACGTCCATCAGTATGCTTGCTCTCACCACCTCTTCTGAAGCAGCACAGTGGGTCGGTAACACTGACCAAGGACATATCACAGTTTTTCTCACAGGTAAGACCAGTGACATGGTCCGAACTGCTGAACCATGGCAGGACATTTCTGCCTGGCAGCCGGGAAGCAACAGAGAAGAGCAGACTGACTGCACTGCTTGATCTCAGAGAGTGATGAAGTCACACATTTGAAGCAGCCATGAGAAAGGCTGAAGTGATGCTCAGAGACACCCATTTCATACACCCACCACATTTCCCAAGCTATGCCAGGGTTACCCTGCTTCTTTCACTGCTCTCCAGTGAATAGCAGCAAAGCTGCATCCCGCGCTCCGGTGGTCAAATGTCCACAGCTACAAGAGGTGGAGAGCAGGGATATGTATCTAGATACAGGTCACAGGAAAGTGCAGTCATGTTTCTCAGTCAGTCTGTCCCCTTTCACTCCCACAAGTTTTGTAAAAGTAGGACAACACCATACTGGGAGCAACGATGCATGCAGGTTTATGGAAATCTGAAACAGAGACACATCCAGCAGGAGGTTTTCCACACTGCAGTTGTTCTCTAAACCATAAGAACATCAAAATGCTTGGGTTTATCACTTCTTTAAGAAGAATGCCATGATTTACTTCTGTCCAGCACAATCACATGGGCCTGGAATTTGATTTCTTGTTTATTTGGTTTTCACATTTTGAAGGATTTTGCTGTTTGAGGGGAGAAATATGTGTCTGATGATCACAAAATCCCGCTCAGAGACATGCCTGAGATCATGATTTTGAAAAGGAGCCATGGCCACATTCAAAGGATGAGGCAGATTTCACCCGCTGAAAAGCAAAACATGCCATTTTGTGCTCTGAAGCGTGACTCATTTCCTGATGCAGTTAGGCTATGACTAGGTAAGTGAAGGTCAGATTAAGAGATCATTAATGCCTTTTGTAGTGGACTTTGGAACCAGGACCACAATGCCAGAATAAGGCTGCGGAGGCGTTTGAAGGAGATATCCTCCTGGAAATACATCATGGGACTCTGTTTGGTTTGTCCCTGGATTTTTGAGTTATGTAGCTCCTGTTTCACTGCATTGCTTTGGTTTCCATCAAATCCCCATGAGAATAAGCTTCTTTCCAGTCTCTTTACAAGAAAAGTGATATAACAATATCAGCTTTGTGGTTAGAAGATTCATAAGGCTTTGCATGGATAGCCTTGCTACTTCTTGCTACATCGTTTCAAACAAAAACAAAGAAACCAAGAGAAAAAAAATTTCGACCTTCCTGCCACGCTTGCCAAATGAAGGAACAGCCAGGCAGGGGCTCAGCCCCTGATGCTCCTGCGTTTCTCTCTCTGCTTTTCAAGGCGCTGTACATCAGCCGTGCTATAGCAACTCTACAAAACGCCATAGGGACTCCATCTCAAATACCATCTATCAGATTCAGAGTGCTGCAGTTGTTACACACAGGGAGTGACCCACAGACCCCTTGTAGTCTGAGGACACAGCCAGGACCTCCTCTACTACATGCTCAGACATCTGTTCAGCAGATTCAAAATAAAATTTCCTCTTCCGTGTGGATGTAGAAAGGAATGTAAAGAGAGAGAGTGAGCTGATCCTAGCAACAACTAGATAAGCAAAAGCCTCAAGCAAATATTTTCAAATATATCAGCTACAAATGACCAAAATGTCATCATTGGAAGAGACAGTCCTGGTGGTGTTTTCATACCACAGAGCTCAGAGAGGAACATTTTTTTCTCTGTTGCAAAATAAGATGATTAGTCAAGTAGGAGTACAGTGTCTGCTCAACACTATGACTTAAGCTCCCAACTGAGAGCTCCAACTGTTTGCGATTTTTTTCCCCAATTAATAATATTTTGTTAGGAAAATGTTGCAATGTTCACCAGAAGATTTTAGGAGTGATTTTCTACTAACATCATGGATGAGTATGGATTGGTGATTGTCTTATTCTACTGCACAAAATGAAATACAGAACAAAGTAATAAGGATCCAGCTGATAACCACAACTTTGCTGCAGTCAAAGGAAACAGCAGGATGCTAACATTCAGGATGTAAGCATCCACTGAGGGCATTGATTCCATCGCCAGGGTTTCCTGCCTTGCAGAGGCAGTATTGAATGGGTTAACAAAATACCATTTTCGTGTTTTCTGCTTTTTCTGTCAAGCCAGTGAGTAGAAAAAGAGATAGAATTAAACACTCAGGTGATCCACAGAGCTCTCCCTTGTTGACCAAATAAGAATCACCATAAGCCAACTGGAAGCTCAACAACTTTTTATGCACGATTACAAGTTTTGTCCTTCTTCACACACCACTGTTCATTAAACACGTATCCCAGTGAGAGCTGAAGTAAGAGAATTTTGTCACTCACCACAGGTATAGATGACATTAAGATGCTTTCGGATGCCTGGGTAACAAGGATCTCCAAATTCATAGGTGCTGGCATATATGCTGCAACTTCTTTTCCCGTGACAGCGCTTGATCATGAGTTGGAGAGCAGTAGCTGACTGACACTCTAAAAAGGAAAAAGGATACGTATTTGTGAATATTTGTCCAGTCACATCAGAAATTGCCTAAAAAAATGTACCAGATGCAGACTGTGAGAGCACATACATATGAGCTTTCCATGAGTATTTAAAAATCTTTGTGCTTACATTGGAAGGTGTATCTGACTCTCAAATGCCTCTAATAAAATGCAAATTGATGAAAGAAAATTACCAAAAAGACCAATGAAGAATCAGAAACTTCCATACATCTGTAGAAAGAAGATTGCAAATAAAAGATGGTTTGCTTTCAAAGGGAAAAGGCTATCCATAATAAAATTAATTCCTTCTCACCTGGCATTTATTCTATAAAGGTCTGAAAGGACTCTAAGACAGGTATCAGCATCCTCATTTTAACAGATGGAGAAACTGAGTCATAGAAAAGAGACTAACAACAGCAAATCAGTGCAGAGCATGGAAAAAAGACTCAGATCTTAGGAGTCTCACTCCAATGTATTCATCCAGAAACACTACAAGCTTCCCCATAAACTAAGAGACTGTCATAGGAACAGAAAATACATTAATACTATAGTTACAATATTCATATGGAATTCCTGTAGATTTATTTAGCTGTCTGGTAATGCAATCGATCACAGTAACATGCAAAGTTATTAGCAAACTCCCATCTCACAGATATAAGGGAGATGGACATTGTAATCTTGTTTGGGGAAGGGTAAAATTTATTTGATTTGGGTGTGTTGATTTTTTCCAGGTTTTGCTTGTTTCCTTTTAAGGAGAAGAGATAGGGAGATTTAGATAGGCTTTTTTTAGCCTTTGTTATGTCCAAGAGAGTTGTCTCAAGTCACCATCTCTGGCCTTCTGCAGACAGAGGTGATCAGTGTCCCTGTCTGCTCTTAGATGTATTTCTGAGTCTAATGAGGGTTACTATAAGGTCAAATAATTATAATGTTACCATTTACCATCTAAGTAGAAATATTTTGTTAAAGCTGTTTATTCCTTGCAAGTAGGAATATCATATTCAGGACTTTAAAATATGCAAAGCTCCAAAAGTAAATATTTACAGCTTCTTGAGGAGAGGAAGTGAAGAGGGAGGTGCTGAGCTCTTCTCCCTGGGATCCAGTGACAGGACACATGGGAATGGCTCAAAGCTGCACCGGGGGATGTTTAGACTGGACATGAGGAAGCATTTCTTTGCCAAGAGGGTGGTCAAACACTGGAACAGGCTTCCTAGAGAGGAGGTCAATGCCCCAAGCCTCGCAGTGTTTAAGAGACATTTGGACAATTCCCTTAACAACATGCTGAAACAGTCAAGCAGTTGGACTAGATGGTCATTGTAGGTCCCTTCCAACTGAAATAGTCTAATCTAGTCTAGTCTAGCCTATTTTCTCAAGTATTATTTTCCATCACATGGTTTGCGCCTGCTTTCTCAGCTAAGAGAAGAGACAAGCTCTTGAACTTTTAGGTGCTAGACAGTTTGCTTTGACTGTCCCATCAGGGCCAAGCACAAGGGGAAGTTGACAAGAAGCCATTTCTTCAACATTAAGCTGTTGCTAAAAGCAACAGGAAAGCTACAGCGAAAGGAATACAAACCCCTTTTGGTCACTAATCAGGAGGTAGGGAAAGGGAAAATGAACCCCAAAAGGTATTGAATGCTAGAACCAGCACAACAACAAAAGCCACGAGAGACACAGGAAAGCCACAGAAAACTAAGCCTAGAGGGCAACATGTCTTTTTTCTCAAATCAAAGGCAGCTTTTTATTTCACATGCTGCAAATGACAAAAGGGCCTCAAGTGAGCATTTTCATATTGAACCACCCAAACTTCCTTAGGGGATTTTTGATCCAATGAGTGTCAGTGGTTCCAGTGAAAACATCTGGCATACAGCAATGCTGCTTTATTGTCTTTTTGTCAAATGTCCAGTTAGAGAAACTCATCAAATCTAAGCATTGCACAGGATTTCATGGTGCATGCATATTCTTTTTATTTGGTATTGTTCTCACAAAACAGACAGCATCCCATGGCTGTCTGCACAGGGGCCTTGCCGCCCCCCAGCACAGGAGCACACTACCTCTGCAGGAGGGTGGGCAATTACCCATTACTGGTCCTGTCAGGCACAACAAGTCTTCTGTATACATCATCATCAGAGATGGTCAACCTTTGGGACACTCCTCTTGTAAGAATGAGCAGTAACAAACTGCAGACTCTGCCCTCCACCTTAACACACTGGATTGACTCTTCAGGTGCCAGATCTGTAGATTCAGGACATTGAAAACACTTCTAGGAGATTTATCTGACGTCATATACCCTCACACTAACATCACCAGCTTTTCTAGACATTCCCAGTCATGTCTTGGTATTGATGATCTCCTTCCTCCCACACACTTCTGAGCAGGCTACCGTCTCCATCTGAATTGACTTTAGCAGCATCATGTGCACTAGGAGAACAAACAGGGCTCAAATCCGGACACACCATTATCCCCCTTGTTTAAGTGCTACCTTATTCCTTACCATGATTTTGCCAACTAGCATTACCCCAAATAGGTAATAGAGTCTGAGATATAACAGGGCTATTCCCAATCACCAGTTTGCAGAAGGCCTCTCTGGATATTTTGGATGGAAAGGAGAGGAGCAGGAGTATATGGTAGAGGGTTTAGCTGCACGGACACGAGGTTGGCCAGCCACAGGGCCAGACAGCAGGCTCATTCTCATTGCATTCAGTACAGAGTAGCTGATGTGTAGACAGAAAGTGGGCATAATCCTGATGCTACCTTTATCAGGTAGTAGCTGTATCTTTTTTCTCCACAGGATAGGACAGCCTTGCCCACTGAAAACATGCCATACTGCCCTACAGACAGCTGTGGGACCCTGCTCTAGCTCCTTCCCCAGCCCCACTACCAACTCAAATGTAGCTTGAGTTATAACTACCAATGCAGATGTAGCTTGAGTTATAACATCCAAGCAGAGAGCCTCTGCTCTTCCATGTAGGTCCGTCTGCCAGAGCAGGTCCTAACAGTGCAATCCCTACTTGTGTTTTAAGAGTGCCCAGGCCCAGCGTATGCTGTTCAGCTACATGTTCACTGGAAAATGAACACTTACCCAGGCTCTGAGGCCAACTGTGGTGAAACAGCCCACATCCATGCCATTAAACACTCTTATCCTCTAAAACAGAGTGGTGATACCCAGTTCCTGTTGTATAACCAACCTCACACCACCTTCTGGACTGCCTACGAGAGTGTTAGCTAGGCCAAGGCAATGGACCATGCTACAGTTTAACAGTACAGAACATCTATTTCCAATATTTGTGCCCAGGCCCTGGCACTGCTAGCTTACCATGTAAACATGGTAAACATGTATACATGTAGTCCTAGATACCCAGCTTCTTTGGGCACAGACCAGGCCTCCATATTCACAAATATCAGCAGTGAAATCCCCAGCTCTCCAATCCCAGGCTGCTTCAGCTCAACCTGCACTAGCTAAAATGAGCAGAAGAGACTCTGTATGTTTCAATTACAGGTGGGGATGAAATCCCCTAGCATAGAAAGTAAGGGACCTAGATTTTTAAAGCCTCTTTTATGTGGACTTTTTGCAAACCTTAATATTGAAAATACATCCAGAACAGAAGTCACCTGTTGGGACTGAAGCACATAAACCATACAATAATTTAGTTGGAAGCAATATCTGGAGCTCATCCAGTAAAACCTCTTGCTCAAAGCAAAGTCAGCTTTGAAGTTGCATCAGGTTGCTCAGAAATTTGCCCAGGCAAGTTTTGAAAATCTCCACAGGTAAATATTCCCCAAACTCCTTGGGCACCTGTTCCAGGGCTAAACCACTCTCCAGGTGAAGAATTTTTTCCTTGTATGTAATCAAATTTCCATTGCTGCAACTTGTGTTCATTGCTTTTGGTGTTTGGGGTTTTTCTGTGCATTTCCTAGAACAGTTTTCTGTAGAGCCACCTATTAAGTAGTAGAAAACAGCAGTAAGACCCCACCCTGAGCCTTCCCTTCTTGAGACTGAACAAACCCTGGTCCCTCAGCGTTTCCCCATGTGCATTTCCCTGACCAGCTTGTTGGCCCTTCACTGGACTTGCTCCAGTTTTTCAACATATCTGTTTATCTGGTGATCCCCAAACTGGACACTCCAGTACACCAGTTAAGTAAGTGGAGTACTGGAACGCCAAACAGAGTAAATAAACTCTCTGCTTGATGTGGTTACAATATTCTTACTAATAAAGTCCAGTATCCACTTAGCCACCATTGCCACAGGACCACACCGTGGACTCATGTTCAACTTCTTGTCCACCGAGACCCATTGATCCTTTTTCTGCAGAGCTGCTTTCTAGCCAGCTGGTCCCTAGGCTGTGCTGTTGCAGAGGATTATTGCAGAGGTGCAGAACTTTGCACTTGCCTTAGATGAACTTCACAAGATTTCATAAGGTTTCTCTAGCTCACTGAGTTTAATCGAGGTCCCTACCCCCTGCTGTAACTACTGTCCTGTCCAATTTGGTACCACCTACAAACCCTGTCCCATTATCCAGGTCATTACTGAAGATGTTAAGCAATATTGATCTCTGACTGCTTGTAAGTGGCTGCCCGTTTGACTTCAATATAGCATTGTGGAGGTTTCTTGTAGTATTCCATTTCGTTGGCTCTTGTAGCAAACAGCCACAATTTAGGCAAGTCTTTACTGTTGCCACTGACCTCCAAACCTTAATGAACACCAAAATCTGGTGAATGCAGGAGTGGCAGAAAGTCATCTGAAGTACCCATGTTACAAGATCCAGCTAAACTCTACTGACAACACCAGGCTCCCACATGGTAAATCCAAATACTCTTCTCATTTTCCCCAAGGTAAGGCCTGAGCCATTCTCTTGGAATCAGTCATATTCTTCCAGCCCTGAAAAAAACAAATGGCTCTATGGACAAAATTTGACAAAGTATTCGCTTCAAAGACTTCCCTTTGGTCACAGCATGGAAGTCTCCCTGCTTTTTCCTTCACACAATTTCTAAGCACAAATGCCTGGTGCATTCCCATAAATGCCAGGGCAAGCAGCCAGCAGTACTTTGAGGGAGGACTACACAGATACTGAAATTAGCTTAGTCTCCCCTCTTGGTTTTTTTGATCTGTCAACATGTTCATCCTCTACATAAGCCATTGAACTGAAAAATGTAAGAGCAAAACCTCCAAATGGGACCACCTCCCTTATACACTTCAAAGGATTTGCGGTAAGGAGGTCATTTAGCTGGATGCCAAAATGCCATATTTATTCCCTCACTAACCAGCACTGAAGATGTCAATAATACATCTGAGAGATGGCTGAGTGACAGATGAGGCTACAGCACCCTCATAAGTCACAGTCACCACCATGTCATTCAGAGCTCTAGAAGGGACAACACGGTATTTTCTTTTACCCCTTGTCTCAGGAGTATAAAAAGTCAACATCACTCCTGTTGGCTGTTATGAAGTGCATTTAGGTAATTTAACTTCCGGATGTAAACAAGTCCTTAGGGAGCTGGGTTGAAGTGAGTTCTCCAAGTATATTAGTACCTCTTCAGGAGGTGATTCCAGGTCAGAAGTCTTCCCCTCCAGGTGCCCATTCCCAGAGCTCAGAGAGGCAAGAAAACAAAGGTTCTCTTATCCATAAATCGTGCAGTTAGCCTCTCAAAAAGAAGCAGGGAAGTCAAGCCCAGCAATGTGGTAGAACAGAGTTGGGCTGTGGTCCCCTTCAGCTGCCCAAATTCACATTTTCCAGGTCTTCAGAAGTTGGAGACTAGACATGGCATTCTTGTTGCACCAGATGGCATGCTCACTCAGGGCAACATCTCCTTTCTTTTGCTGCTTGTTTGCTTGCTAAATGCAAACTGTGAATGTTATATGAAATATCATCCTGACATCAATGACAAACAGGTGATGCCATGTGGCAGAGATACGGGAAGGACGCTCACAAATGCCAACATCATATCACTAAGTCTGAGGTAAGTACAGCTAAGCAGAGCCAGACCCCTGCCAAGAATCTTTTAAAGCCCACAAAGCTCAAATCCCACAGCAGAGCAATAAAAACTTCTTTAAGACCTCACAGATGATCGAGAGCCCACTTACACAGGTTGGGTCAGAGTTACCCTCAGCTTTCATTAGTATCAGATTGCTTCAGTACACTGCCAAAGAGCAAATACAAATCCTGCCGATGGTGAAACTTCCACATGTGAAAGTGTTTAAAGTTATCAGCTGTGCTTTTGGAATATGGTATTTTAAACTAAAGTTTGGGTTTAGGGGAGAGTGGGATCAGCTAGTTTTATCCTCTTTACTCATGGCCCCATTTTCTAGAAGTTGCATGTCCCTCCAGCCTTGCTCCTGTTGCAAGGCGAATTCCCTTTCACAGGATCACTCCACAAATGCAGACTGCTGGCCAGTTTAATTTCACAACTGTCAGTCTAAGCCCTCAGTAGTTAATTCATCTTATCAGTTGCATTTAATATGATAATACTCCCTGATCTACTGTCCTTATCAGCCCATCCTCTGCTAGGGTAAAAACCAAAATCAGATGGCAACAAAGCCACACGGGAGGACTTTACCAGCTGCAGCTTGCATACAGCATTGGCTTTAAAACTGGAATCAGTCTCAGTGATGTAATGTCCATATCATCAAGCTCACCACAATGAATGGGGTTTAGTCAGTTTAAGGCTGCTTCCCAGCATGAGCATTTCTTTATTACCTCTTCCTGGTGAAAAAAAGAAATTGGAGCCAATGCCTATTAATCACATCCGTTACTTTGGTTACTCACTGTTACTTGTTTTTCTCCAATAAGGGTGACACATCCAAATCTGAAATCCAAAACATACGTTGCTGCTTTTTATTGCAAAACCTATCTGGGTTTGAAAGAATGTTGCCAAACAGTTTAATTTTTGCATTACAGTAATTCTTAGAGGCTCTGGTGGAGATCTGGGCATCTTCCAAGGAAGCAGTCATCACAGATGGATCCACAAACAGATTTAGACACCTAGTTTTGAGAGAGGTGACTAATCCCACGGTGAAGTTGGGCATATACCAGATGCCCAAGAACATCTGCGCATCTGTTAACCTCATGATCAGACTCAGCTGCCACATCCATGTTGAACCTGCAAGGGCAGGTTCCTCCGCAGATGAGGCAGGCTGTCCGGAGCAAGCAGGACCACATACACCTGAACGTGTGAACATGTTAGCATGCTGTAAGGATTTCAGGCAGAGGTTTTCCACAGGCTGCCTATGGGACTGGAAAGGCAGCAGGGCACTGAGCATGTCCCTGTATTGACCATTCTGTCAGACTATAAAGCCAATTCTTCCTCTTCTTCGCAGACCTCAGGATCACAGGACTGTTGGCTAGCAGGGCATTTTCTCTTTCTCACTGATCACTTTAATAGTTATTCTTTCATCTGAGGATAGATCTCTTTTCCATCGTTAATCCTGATAGCCTCTATTGCATGTTAGTCCTGTATGCCCTTATTTCACGAGTCACTTCTGTGCACTTGAAAAGAAGAAAAACAGAGCCTGAGAAGAAAAAACTCCACCCATTTGTCAGACGATGCACTGAGTCTGTGAATTTAGCACAAAAATGGGAGTACTCATTCTACTTTTTCAAACAACAGAGTATAAGATCTTGAAGTATCAACAGGACCAAATGATTGGCTGTAATTAAAGGATTCAGAGAATTGCTGCCTCAAGTACTATTTCCAGTAGTGTATGTGAAGTAAGTGATTAGGAACTGGAACAGGACTGGTGGTGCCTGATCAAGAGAGAAATTCCGTGGCACGCTTTGGGTCAGTGTAAAGGCATCAGAAGCAGACCTACGTCTGGAGTTACAACAATCAGAAGAGCCCCAGCTTTCCTTGCTATCTGTGTAGGAGCAGGTGAAAGGAATGAGCTAAGATAAATATTCTCTTGAAGGAAGTAATTTACAAACAAGTGACAGCTCTAGGAGGAAACTCCTCCCAAGCAGAGGACAGGATTTTTCTCCAAAATATGCAACATTATTTCTTGCTAAAGAATAAAACAGAAAAAGTTACTTGCTGAGAGCTATGAAGCAGGGTGGACAGAATGAAAGATGGAAGATGCAGAAGTCAATTAACTACAAAGAGAGAAATTCAGTTCCTTCAAAGAAAGCTGACATATGTCTGAATCAGTGCTGTGGTTATCTATTCACCTGCCAAAAGAGAAATCAAATTTTGATGGAATGGCCAAAAGGACATCAGCAGGAAGAAAGCAACTCCAATCTTGCAGGTGAGGCAGTTGCCTAAATTCCTTCATGTTTTACCTAGGAGTGACTCGAAACCACCTCATTCTGCAAGGGAATCTCTATCATAAACAGTAGGAAAGAAAGTCCTGCTCTTGGACAGTTTCCCATTTATTTTAAAGATGCTCCATTAGCTGTGGTTGATATGAAGTTCAGGTCTTTCATAAAGCAACAGCTACCAGATGTGTCTGAGCCTCTGCTTCAGCTGCTGAGTTAGCCAAAATCAGCCATCCACCATGAGCAATACATCAAATCCCAGGCATTTTCAGCTTAGCCTGTGCCCATTAAGTTTGATGTTCTCTTTAAAAGTCAGTGCAGAAGACAGTTAATAAAGATTGGCTTTGTCCACTTTCTCTCTACAGTAAGCAGCCTGGGAAGGTAATTTGTTTATCAGTGTAGCACTGTCACATGGTTTCAGATGGATGCAACAGAAAAAGACTGGATTTCTCTTCCTTGCTGTGGCACACAAGCCTCTATAGAGGACACAAGAAGCGATCTGGGTTTAGAACCACAGGAGCTATGGAAGATAAGAAGGAGAAAACCAAATTACAGATACTTAGCCTGTAAGACCAACCAATGTGAAGACCAAGCAAGAAAAACAAAAGACTACCCTTAAATGAGAAAAGATGCAGAAGCAGATGTGTAAAGAGGAAAGCTCAGGAAGCAGATATCCAAAACAATTAGAAGACTGCTGGTTTGGAAGCCAGAACAGAACAGGCTTCAGAAAACCTGCACAGCAAATCCGTTCCAAGCACAACAAAACCCTCTTCAAGTAGGGAAATAAATTAATTCATTAGAAGAGATTGTTAAAAGCACTTCTGAGCTGTAAGCACAGGCTCAGGAGAATTTCTGCATGATAAGCCACTGGACTGTGGAAAAGGATTTGCAATCAGGAATGGTGGGCTTTCACCCACACATTAGCTCTGGTTTCTCAGGTCCCTGCTCACCAGCTGTGGTACAAGTATTACCTGATGCTGTGCAAAACAGTCAGAAAGATACTCCAAGTTCTCATGGTCAACGTTGAGGCCAAGAAGAGTCTACCTCCCCCACAACAGCATCAGTCCTAGCATGCTGTTTCTTTTTCTGTGAGCTTTTGTGTTTGAGGGACTTTCTATTTGGTTTTTGCTTTGGCAGTGCCAGGTACTTTGGTATCATGTCCAGCTGGGTTTCTGATGATTGCCATCATCATTATTACAAACAGCAGCAGGGAACTTCGCGTTGGTGCAGCAGGATATAGCGTCTACGTCTTGCACAATGTCACTGAAAACAGCTGGCTAAAAAAGAAATCTACATCCCAACATTAGAAGGATGTGCAGAGAAGGCCAGCTTGACATTAAAAATTACGTTTCAATGAAAGAGGGATAAAAATTACTCACCACACACTTCATAAAACTTTGGAAACTTCAGCAGTAGGCCAGAAAAGAGAAAATGATCTTAAAAGAAATTAATCACATCTACAGACTGCAACTGAAGGATCGATTGCAGGTTTAATTACAAATGCTATAGTTACATTTAGAAACATTGGTTTATTAACATGAACTCAAATCATCTTATCACCTTCGTATCTGGAACCAGACCTCATATAAAACATATGAGGCTCCAGTTTTGCAGACACTGACTCAGAGTGTGTAAAGTTGACCAAATTAATAACACTTTGCAGGTTTGGGGGCTAAAGTGAAAATCTGAGGACAACTTCAAACTTGGCTCCAAGAAGTCTCAAAGAACAAAGCAGTTTTGGTCTGGCAATGACAGCGATATTTTATCATTTAATTTGCGGCAGAGTTGATTGTGGGCCATAAGGCATTCAAGATACAGCAAAGAAGCTAAAAGCTTTTCCTTCACTCAGTAGAAGTTAGTGATGGTGCCTTCAATGCATCTACTGCTCTGTGAAGTTCCTGAGTTCATTTATCCTTCATTACAGCCCAACAAAAGTATTTTCCTGAACATGGGTATAGTTCAACAAGTGCCTACACCCAGGCTGAATGAAGCAAGGTCTGAACTTTGGCCTGGCCCACTTTTTTTAAGAGACTATCCAGCTAACACAATCTGCAAGTCACTTCTTGCCCTTAGTTCCTAAAATAAAGCGCAGTGTGCTTGCAACCTCACAGGTTTCACATTACCTTTGTTTTTCAGGTTCAGCATTCACTATTGTGGTAATTTTGTAATATTCTTGAGTGACATCTGAATTATTCTGAGAGGAACTTTATCACTTCTGAACAAGTTACACTGGTTTTCATTCAGAGTAACTGCATGGAAATAAGTTGAGATGCTATAGATTTAAATGTTCTTAAATTCTGCCCTTTTATTATTAGGATTATATTCTGGATTTGCTTTTAACTAACAGTTGGGCAATAGGCATCTTTTATAAGATCAGCTACTCAAGAAGCTGATACTACTGATACAAATACCCACTTTACTTGCTCAAATATCATACCAATATCATCACAGAGCTTGCTAGTGCTATTTAAATTACTACTTTCAGAATTTTAATTTACAACCACTGCATGGGGTCATACTCCACTGTAAACAACTTTTTTAAAACCAAGTTGAACCTCAGCTTTGAGAAAGATCTTGCCCAGAAGCAAATTTGAATGGATTTTTTCATTAAAAAAAAAAAAAAAGCAATTGTGTGCATATAAAAACAACTTCATATAAATCATTTTTATGACTCTATGGAATCCAACAATAGTTCTAGTTTTCTAGAAACAGCTGTAAAGTGATTTTAATTACCTCCTGGTGTTTTGAGACAAAAAGTGAAACACGCAAAGTATCTCAAATTGAAAAACAACTTTCTGAAAGCAGGCTTTGTACCACTTTAACTTAGTGTTCTAAATGGGAATTTCATGTCAATTTAAATTTAATAAGGTATTATATGTGAATTAAACAGCAACTGATATTTATTTAGCCTTCAAACTTGGATACTTGCGGGGTTTATTACATACAAGCAGACTGGCTTCTAAAAACATGTTCCTAATCATGAGCTATACACATAATAAAGTCGTTTCTGCACTGAACGTGAATGAAACGTCCGTAGAGTCGCACCTACAGGCAGGCGCGCTCTGGAAGCCTGGTGTGCACATTAAAGAAAGACGTGGTCTGACTCCCTCCCACATCTGCTCCTCATCCCACAAACCCAGCCTTGCAGCCGTTTCAAAGGCCGTCGTCTCCTGTATGGTGAAACCAGGACGTAGCATGAGACTGTTTCAGCCACGAGCACTCATACCTGCTGAAGGATGGCTATGCTGCATGGCATTACCTGGTCAGCAGAGATTTCAGCAGATACCCCATCTCCTCCTGCTGCCCCGGTCCCCCACTGCCTCCCCACTCAGTGCTAGAGGTTACTACACCTCCTTGCTCCAGCTCCACAGTTTGGAGGCTTTTTATTTTCAAGCGTTTCGCTTAAGACTGAGATTAGAGCAGAGTCACAAACTCGTACTGATGGACACACAGGATGGAAAATGGTCACGGATGGTGCAGCAGAAGAGAGCTAGAAATGCACGGTTGGAGGAGCAGCAGTGTCTTAAAATCAGCTCCTGTGTTGGCAGGAACAGAAACATGTACCATGGAATAAAATGGATTTTTTTTACTGCATGTATCTCATATTTATTCATATGCTAGATCTGATCACAGATAAACTAGAAGGGTCCATTATTTATATGGTGTAATAAATATTTACATGAGGGACTGTGAAGGCTCTGGCTCAAGTCATATATACCTCTGCATTAAGTGGAGGAAATCAGAACAAAGTGGGTTGGATCACCTGCTGTCACTGCATTAAAATGAAAAATTCCAGAGAATGAGCACCTAAAGCACAGGATCCTCTGCTGAACTCATTCCTCTGCTCTTTCGTTATCAGATCCAATGAGTTAGAGAGTGCCACCGATCATCTGAGTTTCCTCAGGGCTTTCTAAACACATCCATTTTCCCTCTGCTGAGGGACAGGAGAGAACATGTATGTTAGGTGACAAGAACATTTCACTTCTTAGCAAACTACTCAGCTGAACCCACACACCACAACCTGAAGTCGGGCTTTGGAGCCAGAGTTCCCACGATCTTGTGCCGACTTAGAAACGAAGCCCAGATTCCTTCTACCCAGATGAGGAGTGAAATTGCTGTGGGCTCTTTGTGTGATGGATAGAGACAGGGTCCTTCAGAAGGAGACCTGAATCCTGATGATAGAGGTCAGCTGAACATGTCCATCTCATTCCCTGTGGTTCTGGTAGGTAGCTACCATAAAAATGTATATGTGAGTATGTCAAGTGCACTGAATATGATCAAGGAGATCACTCCACTAAATGATAACAAGGGTAATTGTTTTACATCCCAGTTCTTCCTCCTCAGCCTCCTAATTAGATCATTACCTTGCACTCAGATACAAGTAGGAAAAGGCCAATTTTTAAATTGGCTTCTTTTGCTACAAACAAGTCACTCAGAACTGCAGGCAGAGGCAGCTGTAACAGCATGATAAAGTAGCAAAGGGCGCACTGGGCTGAGAGATATTAATGGTTTGTTGCCTGCGAATAACCCTTTCCCCAGAGACCACCCTATGCTCTGCGTATTGTCCCTGCGCATGCTGGCAGCAAAGTGGAGGGTTTATTAAGAGACTTACAAATAAGGTCAAATTCCTTTAGGAGCTCTTCAGAGTTCCCAAGGCATTCAAGGAGGGGTCCAGCTGTTTACAGAGGTTTCCCATTACGGTCAGAGACACAAGTTTCAGCATGTTTCCAGTTAAAAGAGGATCTTGGCAGATTTTCTCTTTAACATGAGAGGGATAGGATGGAGTTCTTCACAATAACTTTCCCTTCACAGATGCTAAGCACATTCATATAGACATTAGACAGAGAGAAAGCATGCGTCTGGCACGGCACAGTGTGTGAAGTCTGACTTGGGGATCTTACATCACCCAAAAGCAGCACAACAATGGCTGGGTTATGCAGGTGTTAAAGGGCTGCAGCGTCACAATACCTCGGGCCCCTCCACCTGAGCACCTAACGTACCTCATGTCCCTGCAGAATCCAAGAAACTCACCATTAGTGGATTTTATCTCCTCAACACTCTTACCGGAGTACAAGGTCTTGTTTTTCAAGGCAGAAAACACAAATTAAATTATTTGGTCCCTTACCTTACAGCAGAGTCAGAAATATGTGTGTGTGTGTGTATATATATATATATAATGCTTTATTAGGGCACCCCTACTCCCCATCTTAGACCTCAGTTCTTCAAAAGCCTCATCTGTAGAAGCTGTAGATTTCTAAATTCAACCCAAATGCGCATTTTGTTCACAGAAAAAAAGGAATAAAATTATCTATCATCCGAACTGTTTTTCATTAGGAGAGGAAGAAAAGATACCCTTCCCCACCTTTGGGGCAAGTATGAGTTCTTCACTCATCAAGTCACTCATGCTGCCTGACTAAAAATAATCACTGCAAACTTAGCTAGGACCTACTTCCCGGGAAAAGGCCGTTTGCCAAGACTCAGACTTGACACAAATCATCAGTCCCGTGAAATTCAAACAGAATAAATCTTCCATGTGCAGAACATAGCTGGGTTCTGCCTTACGGGAACTGGATGCTGCCGCGAAGTCGTGAGTCATACGGTCATATTTGTAAGATCAGCTCGTTGCAACTGTCTGGTATCAAAGACAGTCACGGAGCAGCCCTCCCCGTATCACAGGGCTGTGGAAACGTGCAGGGAAACATTCTCTAGGTAGAGAAAGCTTTGATTTATAAGCCGTGATGTTTTCACCGCTCCTGAAGGAACAGAGTTGCCTGCTGGGCTAGGCAGGCCCGTGGCAGGAGTACGGTTTCTGGAGCAGGTTGGGGGACTCTGCGTGCTGCTCCCACGATTGCTAGTGGCAGCTGGGAGCACAACCCCCTCACTTCAGTGCTGCAAACGTATGCATGACTATTATTTCTTGCAGCGTGCCATAGGGAAGCAGGGTGTGAATGTGCTTTTTGCTGATTTGGATTGCAGATGGATCCTACACTGGTTTCTCCTGTGGGGCCAAAAGAGGAGCCATAATCACAGGCACAACTCGCCTCTCCTTTTCCTGTGTCACTACAGCTCTGTCCCGTTGGGTCAGCTCGCACAAATTATATGAAAGGAAGGTAGGGCAAGCTCACGATAAGCAGAGACTGCCTGTAGCACTGGCAGCATCATGCCGAGCATCACACCGAGCGAGCTGTTGCTGAACACACTTAGCAGACCTGGCATTGCTCCATGGTGAGTGCCTCACTGCTCATCCCCAGCCCCGCAGGGTGTGCAGCTCCACTGCCTCCCATCCTGTTTTCTAGTGCCACATACCATGCTCTCAGTCAGTACAAGTTTCAGGACTTTGTGTCTCAGCAAAGAATAGTAAAATTTTACTCTTTGTGGCTTCACATAGAGTTTTGTTTCAAGCTGACATCCAAGAGCAGGTCCTGGTGCTAGTACCTTGTCACAGTACGTGCCTGTTTCTGCTCTCTCAGCAAGGACAACAGAGTGGTGTGCTCAGGTCTACGCTAGAAACCCATCAAGTTTCGCTGACTCGGCAAGTTCTCACCCAGCAGCCGAACCACCACAGCAATCAGCATACAGACTCTCAGCCCATCCCAAGCACCACAAGAAAGAGATGTAGGCTAACCTGTTACACATATCTCTTTCAGCTTCAGCTCCCTGGACAACGGGAGCACATCCAGGGACACAGGTCACCTCAGGAGATGGGAGGTAACTTGTTAAAGGACGGTGACTCTACTTCCACATGTCTGAACCATGGGACTGGGTAGAAGACCCTGAACTACTAAGCTGTGCTGCAAGTGCTCAGATTTTCACAGCTACACAACTAAGGCACTCACCATGCTGTACAAATAACCTGACTGGCCTGATTCCACCTGTGGTTTCCTACTGACACCCATCATCTGCATATTGTATTTCCAAGCAGTCACTTCACATGCTTCCATTTGAATAGAATTTAACTCCTTAAGGGCACTGGATCAGCAGCTGTGAAGCCAAAGATCCCCAGATACAGCTCAACAGATACCACCACAGGCAACAGCAGCAGTTCAAGCTTCCCTTTACAGCTCTCTCCGAAGCCTTTCCCCTTCTAGACGCAATTCCTTTGGGAAACCAGTTAATTCCCTCTCACCTCTGCAGAGAAGGATGATGAGGAATGCTGACCACAGAATTTTGCATTCGGACAGTTGCTCTCTCTGCCATAGCCCAAAATATTCAAAATCATTTCACATTGGCTCAAGAGCAGGCAGCTCTAGTGAATGGTTTTAAATTTATTGATATTTAACACAGGAGTGTAAGAGATTATGATAGCCTGAGAGGAAAGAAGCTACTTTAAGGTACTGTGAGTCAACCATAGAATCATAGAATAGCTTGGGTTGGAAGGGACCTGAAATACCATCTAGTTCCATGGCAGGGACACCCTCCACTAGACCAGGGTGCCCAAAGCCCCATCCAACCTGACCTTGAACACTTCCAGGGATGGGGCATCCACAGCTTCTCTGGGCCACCTGTTCCAGTGCCTCACCACCGTCACAGTAAAGAGTTTCTTCCTAGTATCTCATCTAAATCTACCCTCCTTTGGCTTAAGGGGCCATTCCCCCTTGTCCTATCACTCCATGCCCTTGTAAACAGTTCCTCTCCAGATTTCTTGTAGGTCTCTTTAGGTACTGGAAGGCTGCTATAAGGTCTCCCCGGAGCCTTCTCTTCTCCAGGCTGAACAAATGCTTTGCACAAGTCCAGGTAGATGATGTCAGTTGCCCTTCCCTTATCCACCAACGCTATAACCCCATCGTACAAGGCCATCAAATTTGCCAGGCATGATTTTCCCTTAGTGAAGCCATGTTGGCTGTCACCAATCACCTCCTTATTTTCCAGGTCTCCCATTTCCTTCCAGAGAGGGCCAGATAATGGAACTTAAGAACTTGCTTTTTGAATTTTCACCCCTTGATCTAACTTCAGTAAAAGTTTAAATGCAATGTCAAGGCTTGACTTGGCCACAGACAGCCCATGACATCCACCAATAATATGCTCAAACAATATAGACAGAGGCTCAGTGTGCGAACCACCAAGAGGGCAGAAAGTTGAACAACAAACTCAAGCATATAATCTGATGAATCTGCTAAAAGTCTGCTGCTTGGTAACTTGGCTAGGCCAACTAGCTGAGCCTCAGTTTGGTGCTCATGATGAAGATCACCATTAGTTAACAAGGTACCACACATCAGGAGTGCCACTGTGGCAGGTGGCATGTGCCAGTCCTGGTTTTCCTAACCAGGATCTGTGCCAGCCCTACCATGACGACAGTAAATGACATCACCCTGCCCAGATCAGTGTGCTCTGTCAAGTTGTTCCCCTGCTTACCAATCATGGGCATCCCTAGGGTTTGGTATGGGCATTCCAGGCTGCCTCCTTGTGTCCTTCCAAAGATAGCAGAGTAAATGGCTATCACCATGCTCTTCTTACAGCTTAGCCTCAGCTTGTCATCTTCACAGGCTACTTTACTCTTGTACTCATCTGGAAGGAAACAAATACTTAATTACTCAGCTGATCCAGAGGCAGGCACTCAGCATGAAGGGAGCCCTCTCACCTCCCCGTGGTGTGAGCTTGTCAGAAGCAGCAGCGATTCTGGGCATATGCCCAGAGGTGCACACCAGCTGCCAGCACAATCCCAGCCTTACAAATGCATTTGCTAGAGTAGCAGTGATCATTTGCATTATGCATCCTCTCTTTGGCATTATCAGTGCTTTTAATGAACATATTTTAACCTAGCACGTGTCATTTCTGGTAAATAGCCAATAATTTCATTCTGCAGACAAAGAAGTGAGGCATGGCAATTGAGTGATTTCCACACAAACCTATGATATTACAAACCTATGGCAGCAGAAGGTAAAAGCCTGTCTTTAGGCACCTGTCTCATCCACAGAGCAGCCCTTTCTGTACAAAGCATTTATTCTACATCACAGCAGCTCAAATGCAAACATAATTATGTTCAATAGCTTTTTTCACAGCAGATTGGCAGATTCAATAGGAGATATACTACATTTGTTAATGATGGGGGCTGTGCTTGCCTGTTGGAAGTACAAATGTGCAAAGCTGCTTCCCAAATCCTTCTTGAAATGGTCAGTCCAAGAACACAAAATACACCCTTGCTTTTGTAAGGCTGGTGTACACAGAACAGTTGCTCAGTTTACATCTATCAAGGAGACTGGGCAATTACTTCACAAGAAATCACATGTCATTCACTTCTCTTTACTATTATTATTTGTATTATGGGAACCCCTAGAGGTCCCAACCTAGAACAGGCCCTCCCCATGTATGTCTGCCAACACACCACAGAAGACAACATTGTTTTGAGGAGCTGAGTCTTTATAGCTAGATTTCTACAAGCGTGAAAGATAGAGACTAAGAGAAGTGAAGTCTATAGTCACCCCAGCCAACCCAGGACACAGCCAGGAATATAACCTCAACCTCTCCAGTGGAGTGACCTTCCACTTGATTACGTTATTTACCATTAGAAAAGTAGCCACAACAGCATCCAAATAGCTTAATGGGAAGGGTCCCTGACCCCTAGTAACCTCCCAACCATGATCAGTCATTTTATCTGAAATGCTCCTAGTTGTACCCGGTCAAAATTGTGCCATAGAGCACGCTAAGAACCAAACAGCGTGGATAATCACCAGCCAGTGCCTGGGGCTGCCCCTGCCCCCGTATCATTTCCTAGCATAGACATGACTTTTGGCTCTCCCTGCCACTGGTTCTCTATGCCCGATACCATATATATATATGTGTGTATATATATATATGAGAACTTATGCAAAGTCCATATGTATGAAATTACTCAGCAACTGAGAACACTAGCTAATAATTACTTTATAGTTTAATACTTAAGTCTTTACACCATGGCAGCTAGCACTTAATGAGACATTTTTGACTGTACTGTAACTATAGGTTTGAGAATTATTTTTCCTGATTGCAGCTGGAGAGGAATTTTCCACCAAAGTTGAATCATAAAAGAATTTAGTTTGGAAGACTCCTCAGGAGCTCATCTGGCTTAATCCCTGCTCAAATCAGGGCTAATTTCTACATTAGATTAGTTTTTTCAGAAGAAACTGCATGGAGAAAACATGTACCAAAACAGGCACATGCTGATTTAAAAGAAATGTTCAAAACCAAAAAACTCTTCTGAAAATTCCTACTGGAAATAAAAAAAAAAAAGGCCCCTCAAAATAGCCTATTACCTAGTGATCAGAGCGTCCACCTGGAGTGTGAAAACCTGGGTCCAAATCCTCATAGTCTGGGTGAGAATCTTAACCCTAGACACTATCCCAGTACATAATCTTCCTTCTCTCTCTGCAGCCTTTTACAAAACTCTCTGAAAGATCCTAGTTTTTATCCCACTGCAGGGAAACTTTCAAACCTCTAAAATATTTCTTGAATGGGAAAACACTTTCTCATCCATCCCTGTAGATGAAGACAGAATTTAGACCTAACTTATTCATGGGAGAATCTTTGAAGAACACACATCCTTCAGCAATACCTATAGGGATAAACCCACAACAACCTGAGCACGTAAAACACTGACAGGAATCAAGAATAGAAGCTCTTTTCAACATCAGAGTAGGTAGGGAGAGGAACCTCATACACCTGTGAAGAATCAATCATCTTTATATCTATGTAGGTATTTCATCCACAACTACCATGAAGGCATCTGAATAATACACTGAACATACTAAGGGTTGTTATCTTCACCTCTCATTGTCTCCTGTAGGATTTTTGTTTCTTCTGGGAGGGAAATTGTATCAAAGCTTTAGCCTGGGTATACAGTGTAAAACCTTAATAGAACTTTATAGACTTTAAATAGATTTTATTTTCCTCTGGAAAAAAAACCAACATGAATTCAAGCTAAAAGCACAAAGGCATAAAACTGCAATAGGACAAGCTATACATAGTTAATAAACAATATTTGGACAGGGATAATACTTGTGACTGGCTGAAGTGGTTGAAATATGAAATAGTTGATTAACTTTAGAAAAAGATCAATTTTAAAGTCTCTAATGAGCGAGTGCCAGGGTCCTCTGTGAAGGTCTTATTTCTTCCAAGGCACTAACTCAATTTCCTCTTCTGATTTGGTTATTATTAGCTACATCTCCCAATTAACAAGTATAATTGATTGCTTAACCACATGTCCTGTGGACTTATTTAAGGTCCTTACAATATCTATTAAATTTGGTTGACCATTCAAAGTCAGGGCTTGTCATTTGGAAACTTGCCTGGGATTTAAAGGCAGTATTGCATTTGGCCCAGAAGACACTGGGATGCACATTGACATCCTGTCTGAAAGTCAGTCCAGCAGTCATGAGACAGTCAACAACAAAACTCAGCCTCTCACATTCGCAGTTCTTACCCTTGTAGACGCTTTGGGAAGTTGTTCAGGACTTACGGGGGCAGCTACCTGACGGATGGTTTGAGATATTAGATGAGGGAGGTGAATCTGAGTGCACAGTCCGTGGGAACCAGTGCAGTTCATGGGTGATGTGCTCCCAGCGCACTGCGGTGTGGTGTATGAGGGCTGTGACACCTGAAGCAGATGCCACCTCCTCATGGTCACTAAATTCTGCCCTAGGAAACACCTACTGGAGCGGCCATTTCGCAAGGCTCTGGCTGAATTCAAACTGGTTAGGGCTGCAGTCCCCTGGGCTGGCACAGATAAAAGACACTGCTTTCTTAAAAGGAAGAAAAAAAGAAAAAAGAAAGGATGAAATACGCAGTAGTATATCAGACTCCCAAAAGGTTCCCGTAAGCTTGATCACTGGAAAACAGATACTCTGAGTTCTGGGCAAGCTAATAGAAATCTGGATAACTAAACAGATAGAAAGTGATGCTACAGAGGACACAAGTCCCTGAAAGTATTTTCTGCTTCATAGCCTTGCCACCTCCATCTTAGCCAGGATGAACCAAAGCCAGCTGTCTTTCATCCAGGCACTGATGGCTCCCACGCATTGGATGATGGTAATGACTGTGACTGATATAAAGAAAATGCAGAGTTAAGCATCATCCATATATTTACCGGTACTTCAACCCATAATAGCCTTATATAAATATTGAAAAGAACCAAGGCAGCGTAAGTGACATAAGAGAGCTGGGACTGGGAATGAATCCGCATTTTTCTCTCTCACTCTCCCAAGAAGAACTGGCCTCCTACAGATCAGTCACAATCTGGTCCTAAGCCTGCTGTAACTGTTACAGTCTGGATATAATTCAGTCCAAATGCAAACATTTGTATTAGTGGGTTTCATGTTTCACCCTGAAAAATTAAACATGCTTAAATGGCCTAGGAAAGGTGGCAGTGATATTCAGCAAATGGCTTACTCAACTCTAATCCCCCATGCAGTCATTTGTAGGGCAACAGAGATTTACCATGATTAAGATATTTGCTAAGGATAATATCCCTTTTATTACTGCCTGTTTTCAGAGACACTGGCTTAAATATAACTCAATAGAGAGAAACCAAGGAGGGAACAGCTGTAGGCTTTTCTAGACACGTTTTTAAAGGTCATTATACGACACGGTTAAAACATAGCTAGAACAATTGAGGGAAAACAATGATAAATGTTTCTAATGGAAAAATTGGCGCTCTCAAACAGTAAAGTGAACAAGAAGACCCACTGTAATGACAGGATGTGTACAAGAATATTAAAGTATTGACCTGTAGTAAATCCATTTACCCAGTGTCTTAAGGACATTTTCACCTGTGGTCTATAACAATTTTCTGAATGATCATGACTGGGAAGCTCAAAACTAATTGTCAGTTGGCTCAATCTCTACAAGATCTTAGAGATAAAAACTCCTAAATAGATTTTGTATCTAACAAAGTGATGGAATACATGAATGCCAGATGTCTACCTTGCCTAAAATTATATTTTCCAACAGAACTTATGAAAAAACTGTATTACATTTTGCTAATTAAAATATGCATGCATCACATAATCAATGCATAGTTGACCCTGTTTCCCAGATCAAAGAGCTGGAAATATGTGGAAAGAGAAATCTGTCTTCCTCACAAAATCCTAAAGGATTTAAATCTCAGAATCAGGGATATGAGCAAAGAAAGAGATTTTGCAGGAAACGGAGATGGTCTTGACTACTTCCTTATCAGGTCAGGATTGTTTCCCACAGAAGACTATCTTGTCTAGTCTATAACTTCTATATTAATGAGACTGCACCCAATATGCTACTTCAGAACCATGCTGCACTCCATGTTAGCCAATAACTTCTCTTCAGCCCAATTTTTGCCTTTCCCACCTTCATCTCAGCTTTGTTAGCTGTTCCGCTGCATACCACACAAAACAAGGAACACTTCCTGCCTTGAAATTCATAACTCTTCATTACATTCAGCCATTCCACCAAGACCTGTCTTCCTTTCACTGGTAAGTGAATGTGTTTAACTATTGGGTGGTGGTTAGCGTTGGTCTGTGAAAAAGGGCACAGGGACAATTCACTTTCTCACCTAGCCGCTCTCTCCAGAAGAACTGTGTTAATGGCAGATACCTCTCCAATGCTCCGTGTCACTCTTCCTACCCACATCTCCTACTGCACCTATCAGATACTGGTTGGTTGCACTGAGATGCACAGTGGCCAGATGGTTCAAGTGGAATATGCAACCATTTAGTCACAAGTTAAAACTCACACTGGAATTCATCACCAAATAATAAAGATTATAATCTATTTTGCTGGTTTCAACCCATGCAGAAGAATACTTACTTACGTTGCAAAAGTCGCCACATAGCAATTTTTTGTGTCAGCCTAAAGAGAAAAGCCGAAACAAGGGTTAACCATGGAAATACGAACTCTACTATGGATGTAGTCACTCCAGACCATAATTCACAGTCACAAAGGACAGAAGGCACCTCTGCAGATTGTCTAGGCAAGCCCCCTTGCTCATACCAGAGTCAACCAGAGCAACCAGGTTCCTCAGGGCCATGTCCATTCAAGTTTTAACATCTCCAAGGATTGAGACTCCACAACCTAATTGGGCAACCTGTTCCAATGATCCTGTTAATTGTGTGAGAGATGAGTATAGTGAGTACCTGCTAATATCTCTTCCAGGGGAATTAAGAAGATAAGTCTCCAAGACAGGAAACCTATTAAACAGCAGGACAGACACCTCTAAGCAGCATCCTTGAACAAAAGACTGCCCATGTACAGCTCAGCTTGGACATGCCCATCCAGTACCCTTCCTTGTAACCTGTGACCCTCATTTTTATATATTTTTATTTTCCCCCACAAACAGCTAATTCCAAGGATCTGCGGTACACCTTCTGTAAGAAATGGAGACATTTTTTAGTGCATGTAGATCTAAGTCCACCTTCCCAAAATTAAAACAGATAAGCGCATCTCAAAGCAGGCAGGGCACAGGTGCCTTGGATAGCTTTCACTGACTCCTACCCTCTTCTGTGAAGAAGGTAATTGGACTGAAAGTGTATTTCGCAGTTGGTGCTCCCCTTCAAACCTTTTCCCCACATTCCTATTCCTGTGTTCCTTTATTTACTTATTTTTCATTTCAAGTAAGCATTTGTTATCTGAGTTTTGCATCCTCTTCTACTCTTTGGAAGATATAAGCAGATTCTGGCCTCCAAGTCCCCGAATGCAAGCAAGTTGACACAGATCAGAAATTGCTCACAGTGGCAAACACCTACTCCTTAGAGCAGTGCACATTGCTACAGCTCCTTGCTTTTTGTTTCCTCCCAATTTCCTTTCACTTACGACATGCATTTCATATCCTGAGTCCCAGAGCTTCCTCCTCATCCTCATGAACTTGTTAGTAATGAATACTTTCCATTCATCTCAGAATTTGAATAAATCCATATCAATCAAGTCAGCATTCCCTTAGGCAGGATTGGACGGAGGAAACCTTTCCAGGACAGGAAAGGTCTCCAGAGTCCTCAAATACAGACTTTCCTCTGACTCCCCCACAAGCACTTCAGCTGTGGGCTACCTGGGCATTCCCTCATTTCAACACCCAGGATATGAAAAAGATCATCTCCTTTCATTTGGAGCATAAGTAAGTGAGAATGTCACAAATTCATGCATTTGCATAGAAATACCTTTTAACATTATTTCAGATCAATTTTCCCTTTGAGAAACTTTTTGTGAAGATGCTGTAATTTAACTTCTAAAAATTGAAGTTTGCTACCATCAATGGCAAGGAGCACACCACTTCTGCAGAAGTTAATCTGAAACTCTGAAAGATACATCTCAGATGACAGTCCAGAGCTATATCAGATAGGCAGTTTGCCAACTTCAGAAGTACCCTGAAAACTCAAGAGTGCCAAGTTCTGGAGGTCTGAAACCATTTTGACAAGTAAGAAGATTGTTCTTTGCAAACGACCTTGTCAGATTCCTTTAAAATTACACTCCCGATGCACCCATCCAATTTGCAATGTTTAAAAGGCGCCTTTCCCCATTGTCACTTTCATTAGTCTGAAGTAGTTGTCTTTTTATATTCTGCTGTGAAAAGCCTGGCAGTGTTGCAAATTAACTGCTACATTTCATTTCTAAAGTCGAGTTCAGATGCACCTAGTTGCACTTTCCTGTTGGACAAACAGAGGTATATGGTTATCTAAGGAGGAAAAAGGGAACAGTATCAACATATATACCCTAGACTGCAAGATGAGAGTTAAACAAAACACTTGGGAGCACTGTACAAATCTAATTCTCATCCTCCTTCTTCCAATAACAAAATTGGGCTGATTTTCTGAAGCAACAGAGACTTACAGGCATCCTGCTGCCTGAGCCTCTGCCTCACCATTTATTAGTCCTCCATCCAAGGACCTGAGAACCTGCTGGCTAAATTTCGGTGAAATTTGTCAGAAACATTGAGATGACAAATGTAGTTAAGTCCCTACACATTTTATAAGCACTGGTAGCCAACTACAGAAGACAGTCAAATTAATGCCAAAACTGGTTGTAATTTTTGCACTGTTCCACCAGCCAACCAGCATGGATGGAATATATGGTCAATTAGCATGTATATAAATCTGAACTAGCTACACCATAGGAGGCAACATAGGAAGCATGGTGAAAACTTTTGTTACTGCAACGAAAAAATGGGAGAGATGCACTAAGGAAAAAGATTACTTGAATATGTAAGGAAAAAGACTTCATTAGAACCCTTGCTCACAGCACTTTTGTTCCTCTCTTCCAGTGATGGTGTAAATCTGGAGTAATGCTGCTTAAAGTTATTATTAAAAGAGATGAAAGGAAGAATTTAGTCTTATATCATTAAAACAATCTTCTCCAAATGTTAAAATAATGGCAATAATAATTCTGACACAGGAACATTAAAAGGATACCTGATTGATATTTTTCCATATAATCCATGGGGTTGCCTGGAGCATAAAATATGGGAAAATGAAGTCTACTAGATTAAAAGCTAGTTCACTACTGTCCTAAATAATTAAACACACAGTATTCCCTCAATGGCTTTGCCTGAGAAGAAACATGTAGCTGGGAGAAATACAGTTACTAAATCTCCCAAATTCATCATGGGTGCTTTAGAAGTCCCAGCTTCTGGAGACATGATTAGGGAACCTCCAGTGCCTTTTAAGTAGTCAGAAAAATAAGTGTGCATCCAGGAAGAGCTTGATGCACCATTAGTATGATGAAAAACTGAAAATATCAGGAGATATCTGTTTTAAAAGTGTAGAATTAATTTGAAAACCAAATGTAGAACTGAAACTGAAAAAAATATTGAAGAAATCCACACTATTGGAAAGAATTCATTACCATGCCTTTACCCCAGAGATCTACTCTTCTCTGCTTTTTTTTCCAAGATATATTTATTTGAGGAGAGCAATTGATCTATATTTTCTGTCTTGAATAAGTCTATATACAGAACCCCCTGCAGAAGTACTGTATAAGTTCACCTCCCTATTCTGTGAGGCCTACACACACAGTTTAAAGTATGGATTCAATATAACAGATCTAAACTTTCACAAAAGTAAACCTTTGCAGCATCTCAATTTGGTTTGTAAGCATATTGTTTCTGGGACATGCTTTTCTTCTCACAGTTCTCCACCAGTATGCCAGAAAATCTTGAAATCTATCATTCCGCTATTGCAATCCGCTACCACAGTAGGAACACGTTGAGATTTAGATTTATGGGTTTCATTTTTAAAAACTTGTTTTCGTTGTGTTTATTTTGGTTAATTGCCCCAAGGACACCCCTTTGCTCTTCTTGGGAGAACGCTCCCAGACCACTTTGTGTCCTGCAGCACCCAAAGCCACTCATGACACCCGAAGCACCATCCACAATGCAGTCTCCATCATCAGATGGAGAAAGGTATCACAGGGGCCCACAACAGCGAAGGATGGGCTGGATCTCTCTCTTCTCTCGCTGTTATGAGACCCCACCTGGAGTACTGCATCCAGCTCTGGAGGCCACAGTACAAGAAAGACATGGAGCTGTTGGAGTGAGTCCAGAGGAGGCCACAAAGTTGATCAGAGGGCTGGAACACCTCTCCTATGAAGACAGGCTGAGAAAGTCGGGGTTGTTTAGCCTGGAGAAGAGAAGACTCTGGGGAGACCTGATTGTGGCTTTCCAGGACCTAAAAGGACCTACAGGAAAGATGGAGAGGGACTGTTTATCAGGGAGTGTAGTGACAGGACAAGGGGTAAGGGGTTTAAACTGAAGGAGGGTAGATTTAGATTAGATATTGGGAAGAAATTCTTCCCTGTGAGGGTGGTGAGGCACTGGAACAGGTTGCCCAGAGAAGTTGTGGATGTCCCAGTCATTGGAAGTATTCAAGGCCAGGTCGGATGGGGCTTTGGGCACCCTGGTCTACTGCAGGGTGTCCCTGCCCATGGCAAGGGGGTTGGAACTAGATGATCTTTGAGGTCCCTTCCAACCCAAACCATTCTATGATTCTATAAGTACGTGAGGGCAAAAGCTCCCAGTTCCTTCTGGCAATGCTATTGACTCACCTGTCCCAGTACAGAAAGACTGTGGTGTATCACTTCCATCTCCTTCACTGAAAATTTGTGGCTTAAATGGGGTTTTTTTACCCTTGTTTTTTTCCTAGGACCCCACAGAAAACTTAAATGCAAATGGACAAAGGGGATCTATAAAAGTCACAGCTCTGTGATTTATACAATTTAGGCAGGTTTCAGAATTTGTCTTTTTTCAGTGGTTCGCATATGGATACTGGAGACCTGATCCAGCAAAGGCAATCTTTCACCTACATCAGTAGGAAGCACCTTGGTCTTTGCTGGCTCCTCATTATGTCAATCAGGGCTGACTGCTGAGGCTTGAAAAAAAGCTGGAATTTTATTTTTTTTTTTTTTTTTTAACTCTCCTGGGTCAGCAGCAGTTTCCTTCTCTGTGGGGGCAGGGGCTGACAATAATCTCTGCATTCGCTGACAATGAAATCACACATTCCTCTTAATCCCGCTCCTGACAGTCAAGTGATTAGTGTGCTACAGCAATAGGGCTATTTGACAGTGCCTGAAAATCTCTGTGCATCAACGGCTTAAAACAATATTAATCGTTAGCATTAAAGTTTCTCTGACCCCAACCACAGGCTGATGGAGCTGTCCTCTGTTATTTATAGCGTTCCTTTATTCACACCTTTTCAGCGCCACAGCGTTTGCTGCCTGAGGTTTTATTGCCCTTATAAATTTCCACTCCCTGCACCACATTAACAGTTTTGAAATAATACAGATAAGCAAGAGCAAGCTGATGAATGCAGGAGGTAAAAGGCCTATTCTGCTGCCTCGGTGGCTGGGCCAGAAGGATGTGCCCATTCAACAGCCCACCAAAAAGCAATGCAGCGAACAATACAGTGAACTTCTCCTGCCACCAATAAACCTGTCTTACAAAGAAGATTAATGCTTTTCTGAAAGGGTTGATAACTACTGAATTGCCAATCTATCCCAGCACTAAAAATCAATCACCAGCGTTAAAAGGACCAGGAATACATTTAGGTCCCTTTTTGCTCTCATTTGAAATTTCTACAAAAACTGTTCTTTCCGCTCTTGCTGACAGCATTTTGCAAATTGTGCTTCAGGAGTGAAAGCCTTGAGGATGTGTGATGAGACCAGGCTTTTCATGCCATGTTCACTGAATTTAACAGAAGAGGTGTAATCCTCAGCCCAGCAAAGTCAATGACAAAGACCACCCTAGATTCAATATTGAAGGAATGGATTGTAGGCAAATTAAAAGGTGAACAAGATGCATACACTTAGAATCATAGAATATCCTGAGTTGGAAGGGACCCATAAGGATCATCGAGTCCAACTCCTGGCTCCACACAGGACCAGCCGAATCAGAGCATATGACCGAGAGCGTTATCCAGATGCTTCTTGAACTCAGTCAAGCTCGATGCTGTGACCACTTCCCTGGGGAGCCTGTTCCAGTGCTCGACCACCCTCTCGGTGAAGAACCTTTTCCTAATACCCAACCTAAACCTCCCCCGTCACAGCTTCATTCCGTTCCCTCAGGTTCTATCACTGGTCACCAGAGGGAGGAGATCAGCGTCTGCCCCTTCACTCCCCCTCGTGAGGAAGCTGTAGGCCGCGATGAGGTCTCCCCTCAGTCTCCTCTTCTCTAGGCTGAACAAACCAAGGGACTTCAGCCTCTCTTCATATGTCTTCCCCTCTAGACCCTTCGCCATCTTTGTTGCCCTCCTTTGGACACTCTCCAATAGTTTTATGTCCTTTTTGTACTGTGGCACCCAAAACTGCACACAGTACTCGAGGTGAGGCCACACCAGCGCAGTGTAGAGTGGGACAATCACTTCCTTAGACCGGCTAGCAATGCCGTGCTTGATGCACCCCAGGATATGGTTGGCCTTCCTGGCAGCCTGGGCACGCTGTTGACTCATGTTCAACTTGCTGTCGACCAAGACCTCCAAGTACCTTTCAGCATGGCTGGTCTCCAGCGTCTCATCGCCTAGTCTGTATGTATAGCCAGGGTTGCCCCTTCCCAGGTGCAGAATCCAGCACTTGCCCTTGTTAAACCTCATGCGGTTGGTGATTGCCCAGTTCTCCAATCTGTCCAGATCTCTCTGCAAGGCCCCTCCACCCTCAATGGAATCAACAACTCCTCCCAATTTGGTGTCACCTGCAAACTTGCTCATGACACCTTCTAGTCCTACATCCAAGTCATTTATGAAAACATTAAAAAGAACTGGCCCTAAAATGGAGCCCTGGGGAACCCCACTAGTGACTGGCCGCCAGCGTGATGTAGCCCTGTTTACCATAACTCTTTGGGCCCGACCCGTCAGCCCGTTGCTCATCCATCGCACTATGTTTTTGTCAAGCTGTATGCTGGACATTTTGTCCGGAAGGATACTGTGAGAGACAGTATCGAAAGCTTTACTGAAAGCTAAAAAAATGACATCAACTGGCTTCCCTTGGCCAACTAGATGGGTGACCTTGTTGTAAAAGGAAACTAGGTTTATTAAACAGGCCCTTCCTCTCACAAACCCGTGTTGGCTATGACGAATGCCTGCGTTGTCCTTCAGGTGTTTTTCGATAACTCCCAGTGTAATTTTCTCCATAATTTTACCAGGACACTGAAGTGAGACTGACAGGCCTGTAATTACCAGGGTCTTCTTTCTTGCCCTTCTTGAAAATTGGAACAACATTTGCCAGCTTCCAGTCAACTGGGACCTCTCCAGATTCCCAAGACCATTGAAAAATAATTGAGAGAGGTCTCACAATGACATCAGCCAACTCTCTGAGCACCCTAGGATGATTACCATTGGGCCTCATGGACTTGGATGCGTCCAGGTGGAGCAGCAAGTTCCACACAATTTCAGGGTCAGCTAGGAGTTTATCGTTACCGCAGTCATGGTCCTCCAACTCGGGGCAACTGGGGTCCTAGAGCCCATCATCAGTGTTGAAGACAGAGGCGAAGACACTTCAAGCCTAGGTGGTCCTTCCAAAATGTCCTTTCCATACTTTTCAGTCAATCCAACTGAAATCTGATGAGGAGACCTGACCAATTCCCCAAGAGACATAAAGCAGCTTCACATTCACCAGCAACTGGGAATCACCAACACAGAGGACAACTCTTTGCAATTCTTTGATAGCTGGAAAAGCTCTGCCACAAGTGATGGTTTTCTGCTGCTTGTACAGGTTTTGAAGTACCACTGGCAAAATAATTGCAGAATTTGCCAGGACACAGCATGTCAGCTCCATCACTATATGTTAGAGAGTGCAAACCTGAAGATGACATTTTTATCAGCAGATTATCTAACTGGAATTAATTCCTAATTGATTTTAAAATCCAGTTGCTTTCTAATTAAAATTGCCTAGGGCTGTTAAGAAAAATAAAGTTACCTGAGCAAGATTTTGGCAAGGACATGAGGATGGGCATTCCCATGTTTGAAAAAAGTCATTGACATTTCACAAGAATTAACAGGACCTCTTAGATTAGAATTAAATCTATGTTGGAGAAAATGACCGCCTGGTCTCATCAAAACATGGTTCCAGGTCAATTCTCAGCACAAAGGTTTTTCCATAAATCAAAGCTACAGGTTCTGAACTAGAACAGAGTGACCTCCCCCACCCCCTTTCCACCTTCTACCCCCACACAAACTTTTGGCACTTCACCCTTTGCCAACAAACACAAGTTTCCTCCCCAGATGCATTTCTCAAAGCCTTGATGTGCCTTTCACAATTATGTTTTTGTATTGTTACAGACAGATTTGAGCTGCAATTGGAGCCCAGGTCACAATCCAGGCTTTCTGAAACTTCAAAGGTTTTAGTCTTATGTTTGTGAATAGAAGGGAGAGCAGCAAAGTTTGGATTTACACTTTGTTACATCGCTGGGATGATTAATACAGGGAGGCTTCGCGCCCGCCAGCCTCCAATTATCACATCCAGCTGCTCCACACAGCATTTTAAAATTAAATAAAAATAATAATAGTTTAAAAAAAAACCACTGGATGGAGATTATCTCTCCCTGAATCCTTGAAGTCCTAAGCTAAAGTAGCAACTGCCTGATAGGGAAGAGGGAAAATACCAGTATAGCATTACAGGGGGCTGCAGCTCTATTCAGAGCTGAGAAGGGGACAGTACATCCAGGACAGCAAGGCAATGGCAGAGGAGGAGACAAGAGAAGGGCACTACATGGGGGACTCATGGGGGAAGCCACATAAGCAGGGTAGGAGCCCTCTCCTTTCTCAACAGCGCTGCCAGCAAATGGCCACTCAGACAACACATCTCATCCTAAGGAATCCCTTCACAGATACAAGCAAGCAGTTATGTCCCCATTTTGTTCAGCAGCATGTGCACTTTTGAAATAACAAAGCCAAAAAAAACCCCCTAAACAACCATCCATAAAGCCACCATAGGTAAATGGATACTGTGCAGGGGCAGATGGATCCCTGCTTGTACAATAGCCCAGAGCAGCAACCAACCCTGGTAAAATCAGCTGCAGTGGTATTGCTGGGGTGCAGAGAGGTGAAGTTATTTCTTCAGCACGACTTGGGCAGAGACACAGATCCTGTTCCCAGCCAGGATTAGACCACGCAGCCCCTCCGGAAAGTCTGGCACACAGAGCAAATATTTCCTAGCTTACAATAACACACGATCTTACACGGTTCTCTGTCTCTGAAGTGAGGGAGATGAACAAACACCAAACTGTTTGAATAATATTGGTGAATCCAGATTTCAGTTAGAGGGAATTCATGTTAGACCAATTAAATAGTATGTCAATTCCCTCTAATTATATGTTCCTGCAGCCTACCCGGTAATTATGCTTAATGGGTCTAAATCAAATCCGCATGTTACCTGAGAAATAATTGGATTTGTGTGCAATTCTTTAATGATCCTGAAAGGTACCCCAGAAATTGAAGTCCTCTCTGTGTTCAGGGCTTGATCCTAGGCTTCAGTGTGCTTTAGGAGTGGATCTCAGGCTACATTGGCCCTGATAAATTAAATGTGCCATTTCTCTCACGCTGAGACCAACTGGCACAGGACCCCCCACAGCCATTCTCATCAACTTTTTTAGCCTCTAAAACAGGGTGGTTGTATCCAAACTTCCCACTGGAAACCATCCCCAGGTAGTGCCAAATGCCAGGCTATATCTATAGCAGAGGAGAACAACTCCAGGTTTCACTGCTTCAGCAACACGTCCCAGCCTTGACCTGCAGGGTCCCTCTGGGGGGTCTCTGTTGAGGCTGTCCATAGCAGGATGATTTGCAGAGACACTCCCAGGTTTAGAAGGACATCATAGCTGTGCTCTGCTGAGACCTGTACTGTGCTTTTGAACATCTTCCCAAAGGTTGGTGCATATTAGAAGCTAAGGCCCGCATGCTATGAAAAGAAAATAAAAGATAACTCCCTATACACTTTGATGAATCTTGGCCCTCAAATCACATAGCACAAATAAATCAGTCGTCTCACTTGCTCCAACCTGAGACAGAATAGAGCATTTTATTGATTATTTCTGATCTCCTTAAATATTCTGTACCTTAAAATTAAAAGTATACACAGACATAGGATATTTATTTATTTACAGGCACAGAGAATACTCAGGACTGCCAAACATCTGACATTTAAAAGCAGTCCCAAGCACGTATCTGAGTCCTGTACACGCAAGATGAGAGCCCACTGGACCGAAGATCCATCCATTGGATCAGAGGGGACCACAATGAGCACAAGACTTTCCCAAAGCACACAAGCCATCGAATTTCTCATTGCTTCTAGTTAAGCAAGCACTTGTCTGAAATATTTCTTTGAATTTCTAGAAGTAGTGAACCACAACGCTTCAACACCAAACCTCTGCAAGAGTCTTCCCAGCTTCCAGCGAAAGCAGTCTCAAAGTGGTTAGTGCAGCGGGGATTGCTCCAATCGCCCTGCTCCCTGGAGCCCCACCATTTGGAAAATCTGGGGCTTTCCATTTCAACGTGATTTACAGTCCTCCATCTCCTTGAAATTCTGCCCATGAGAAACCAAAATAGCACCGTGCCTTGCGAGTGAACCCCATACAGCCAGTGAGCATCGAAACCACTAGATTTCAAACACAACGTAATATCAGAGAGGCATAACTGCAGTGACAGTGGCTGCAGGGAATGACTGCACCATCTACTTATTCTTCAGCAAAGGTACAAGTAAATGTCACTAACTTCAGTTTTGCTTTCTTTCAAGGAAGTCTTTCTTTTTAGATAACTACCTCTAGTCAGGGGCCTTTTGAGTCTCCAGCATGCCTCTGAGAGTGGGAGGGCTTGGGCATCCTTATTTTATGTTAAAGATATCCTGTCCAAACTCTGCAGGCCACTTCCAAAAGTGGCCTCGCATACCTGTATACTGGAAAACTCACCTTTGTTCTACCTAGGTAGGCACTTAACCAAGGCACCTACTTCAGTGGCATGGTACATCAGGCTCCCTTAGAATCACAGAATTGTTTTGGTTGGAAAAGACCTTTAAGATCATCAAGTCCAACCATTAACCTAGCACTGCCAAGTCTAACCAATAAACCACGTCCCTGAGCACTACATCCACATGCCTTTTCAATACCTCCAGGGATGGTGACTCAACCACTTCCCTGGGCAGCCTGTTCCAATGCTTGACAACCCTTTTGGTGAAGACATTTTTCCTAATACGCAATCTAAACCTCCCCTGGCACAACTTGAGGCCATTTCCTCTGGTCCTATCACTAGTTAGTTGGGAGAAGAGACCAACCCCCATCTGGCTACAACCTCCTTTCAGGTAGATGTAGGGAGCTCCCTTAATAGGCAGTGGAAGGGAATAGATGTCTCTAGAAGAAATTCAGACCTTAAATGGCTTCTTATGAAAGTACTTCTGTCCTGTCTACTGTTAAGAAGGACAAACTCAGGAACAGAAACATAGCCCCAAAAAGTGCATTTGTCTTTTGATAAAGTTATGGATCAAATCATGTGCCAGGCAGTGAGCTCTCAACAAGGACTCTGGTGAAGTTCGGTTACAATTTTGTGTGCTCAGACTTTCTGGAGCAGATCAATATTCAGCTTTGGGGATCAGCTCTTAAACATGAAGGCCTTGCATGAGATTCATTTACAGCTCATAAACCATACTCATATACTCAATACTCAAAAAAGGCCACCAAAATTTCTCATTGTCCTGTATTTTGCATTCTTTGGATCCATCTTTCTTCAGTCTTCTCATTAACCTTCTCCCTACTGCAGGGTGAAAAGGCTTACTGAACGGTCACTGAATTCACACGAGCACTAGACTGTGCTTCTGAGACTCAAAATTAACATCTTGAATCATCAAGGAAAAGTTGACCATGTCCTGGTATCTCTGTGCAAGGCTAATCCTTACATATTTCAAATCTTGCTATTAAACCAGCAGGGTCTGATCAAAAGTTTGCCCAGCAACTAAGAAACAATAATTTGTGTCAGGTTACCTTGTTTCACCCTGCAAAATTGGAGCTGCCTGAAAAATGTCTTGAGGAAATGTTTTCAAGCAGCTTCCCCTGCTCTCTTTCAGGAAAATCACTTACCCAGCACACACACGAACTCCTCCTTTGCTAGCATATCTGTAATTAGCAAAGAATGCAAGCCATAAATATTTATGCACAGATGGGATCCTGAAGTACCTTCAGAAGTTCAACACAGGCCTCAATAGTCAGATTTCTCAAGCGAACTTTGATACAAAACCTGCACGTTTAGGAGGACTTGTCAGAACACCCTGCTAATCACCGCTCTCTCCAGGATACATTTCTCACCCAACCAGGGATGTTACAATCACTTGTGAAAACCCCACAAAAAATGCAGGTGCTTCATTACCTACTTTTCATCTGAATTCATCACAGATCTTGCCAGATCCCTTCACCTCAGTAGCACAGTTATCTGCTTGCAAAAGTCTTCTGCGCTGCTGGCAGAGTCAGAATGTTTTTGCTTTTGTTTCAAACCTTTTCTGAAATCACGTATGTTTTTCTTCCCTGTGCAAACTTTTTTTTTATTTCTTCCCAAAAATTTTGCTGATATGATGCTGGAACCATGTTAGGTATGTCTTCTAAACATCTTGGGATTAGGCTGGTCTGAAATGCCATGTCCAGACTATTAATTCAAATAGAGTCAGGGCCTGTTCTCTAGCTGAAATCCGTTGGCACAGTTTGGCTACCATCAAACCCTATCCGTCTCCAGACTAGTGCGTCTGCTTCCAAAATGCTGATGGAGAACGGTGCCCAGGCTGTGCTGACTCCCCCAGTGGGGCCAGGAATTGGCCAAGAGGTTATTGGTTGTCCTGGGCCAAAGCCACATCAGGCTCACTCCTCCGCAGCGTGCGTGATTGCACTCCCAGTATCCAGGCACCGGCCCCATTTAATTTAAACACAAAATCACACAAAAGCCAGGTTAACATTTCCCAGCCTGATCTCAGCCTGGGAGCAATTAAAAGCTGGCTTATGGCATGGCGTGGGTAGGTGAGCTTCCCATTGCACCACCGTCTTCCGTGCCTGCATTAGGCACCCAGGTCTGAAGTCTTTGCCCACGCAAAGAGCTCCCGCTCCCTTTGGAGGGGCAGGTGGAGACGGGACAAGTCCCCCTAGCTCACTGGGACAGGAGAGGGGCTGCAGATGGGAGCGGGAGCAGCCCACCTACCGCCGACAGCGTGAGCTCAGCATTGGCAAAGGCTTTTGCTGGCACCTGCAAAAACAATCTGCAACTGGGGCTGCCAGCAAGGAGGAAGGAGCCGGAGCAGCAGCATCCCAGCAAGGCAGCGAGCAAGGGGGCGAGGGGAAACGCTCTGCACCCGGGGGGTTACGTTACACCGAAAATAAAGGTAGAAGGGAACAAAAAGTCCTACAAGGCCTGTCTGACGAGTATTAAGTATGAAAATGCTTTGGTCTCGCCAGAGCAAACAGATTCAATAGCTAGATACTTACTTGGCCTGCATTTGTACCACACGATGAGGTATTTGCCGGTTCCAGGGCACGGATCTGCGCCAAACAGCCGGCTGTTGACGAGAAACTGGCAGCTCCGCCTGTCCTGGCACTCATCCAGCATCTTCTGCAGCCAGGGATGCACACAGACACGCACAGGAAACAGAAAAACAAAAGCACTTCAGTATCTCCACCAAAGGGATCATCAAACGGAGACAAGCTTGAGAACTGGCCACCACATGAGGCAGGCAATGGTGCTCAACACAGTGGGTACCGCAGAAGCCGTGGGCTGGGAGAAGACTAAGCCTTGCACTGTTTTAAGGAGCATGATGTCTTTCCCTTTCATGCATGCAAAAGGAGGGATTTGCACTGGGAAAGTCACAGAGATTTTGAAACATTTGCATGCAATTTAATTGTAGTTTAAGTCAGTACTGTCCCAGGAGAAGCAGCTTTGAGGACATCGATCAGCCTTGACAGTTAAAAGCAGAGACCCAAACTCTGCCACCACCATTTTGCTTTAGATTTCTCAGGAGATGCACAATTTCAACCACAGCTTTCAAGAGAGCTTTTGCCTCGGTGATATAAAAGTTTTGGCCATTGCTGGCATTCCAGTAATTAGTAGTTGTGGTGGGAACACTGTTATAGAGCCAACTTAGTTTTTAATAGGGCTCCCTCCTCTTCCCCCATGACTATAATGTTTGTTTTAGCTAAAGTCAGCAAGGGCTTGCGAGTCGGAGGGTCCCCCCCACCGCTGGCATTTTGGGTGCCATCCCATTTTCTGTATGCTTTTCCTCTAGTGCTCACTCCCCACTTCCCCATTCATAACACTCATCAAAACTCCATCTCAGAATCCACAGGGGCAAGACATTCTGTCTCCTGCTAGAAAATAGCTTCATTAAGGAAGATTAATGATTTTTTTTTAACCCTATGATCCTCTAAAGCAGAAGTGAGGGGAGGGAATATTTTAAGTGGGGCAGTAATTAAGTTTTAAATTCAGCTGGATGGCTTAGGTAATATTGATGTACTCCTGTAGAGCCCCCAAAGCGTTAAAATTACCATAATGTTTGCCTGACACACATGAACCTGTCAGAGCATTTTGAGACCACAGAGCGAGGTAATCCACCAGCCTCACTAAGTCCCTGTGATACAGAGCTGTGAATTCCAGTCCCAAAACAATTAATTTTCTCTTGCAAGGAGGCACTGGAAAATCCTTTCTCAGAAATTCTCCTAGACTCCCCCGGTCTCTTTTGTCTTCTCCCTGTTCCCTTTTCTTACACCCACCTCGATATTTGGGCTTTCCCACAATCTTATCCCTGTGCCATTAACACAAAAGCTATTCCTTCTCAACCATGCACCATGCAAACCAGTTTTCTCTCTGCCTCAGTGACTCCTGTATTTTTTAGTTCTCCCCAAACATTATATACATATTATCTTTAGCATTACAACTCTGAATATCACCCTCTGAACAACAGGAACAGCAGCTGTTCCAGTTTCAAGTGCAATTTGAAACTGGAAGGTTGCTCATAACTTCGTAAAGCTTTCACCTTTTGGGCTGAGACATGCAAGAATTCATGCCTGCCTCAAGTCCGACCTTTATTTTAAAGTTCAATCCAAGACAATTCAGGCCTTTCCTAGTGAGCAGAGAACATATGCTGTTGTTTTCCACTTAAAAAGGTAATAAAATGCAGGCATCTCGTTTCAAAATACAGGGCTTAGGATGGAAAGGCTGAGAGGTGAACACTGAAGGAAGTGCCTGGGAGCATTAGCCCCAACTTGACCGTCACGTTAAAATGCATAGAAACAGCATAGTCTTTTCTCTAGGCTCATAAGGGTTGACTGCTCACTCAGCATGTGAAATTTAATTTAATGCAAAATCCAATGAGTTGCAAAGGAATTTAAGTGAGGCCTCTACACAGATACCTCTTTTGATCTCACAAGGCAAAGAACAACTGGAGCCACTCGTGAGTGCTTCACATCCAGAGAGAATCCTCTCCAAATCACTGCAGACCTGTTTGCTGGTACTGTACAGCCACAGCGGTGCTTATTCCCAAGCAGTGCTAAGAATACAGAGCAAAGGGAAAGAAGCAGCACCCCAAATGTCTTCTTTTCCCACAGGGGCATCCTTCTCCTCTCTGACGCAGCAGACTCAGGTTTTTGGTCAACAAACCTGTTCATAGCACATGGGTGGGATTTTCAAAAGCCTTCAACGTGATAAGTGCTATTAAAACCAGTGGGAAAACCACTCTGGATTTCAGCTGAGACTGAGTTAGGCCAACAAGAAGACTCTGTGAAACCCTCAGTTTCGATGTATAAGTGGCACTTGTTCATCTGTCCTTAGGCTTAGCACCAGGACCAAAGGCAATTACTTACCATCCTCAGAAAATGATGAATATGGGCAGCCTTCATGTATTGCTACTTCACCTTGTTCTACTCTAACCTTGCTTACTCCATATATTCCACAGAATCACAGAATCACAGAATGGTAGGGGTTGGAAGGGACCTCTGGAGATCATCTAGTCCAGCTAGGGCAGGATCACCTAGAGCAGGTTGCACAGGATGGCATCCAGGCAGGTTTTGAATCTCTCCAGAGAAGGAGACTCCACAGCCTCTCTGGGCAGCCTGTTCCAGTGCTCGGTCACCCTCAAAGTGAAGAAGTTTTTCCTCATATTCAGATGGAACTTCCTGTGTTCCAGTTTGTGCCTGTTGCCCCTTGTCCTGTCACTGGGCACCACTGAGAAGAGTCTGGTCCCATCCTCTAGACACCCACCCTTTAGATATTTGTACGTATTGATCAGATCCCCTCTAAGTCTTCTCCAGGCTAAACAGCCCCAGCTCTCTCAGCCTTTCCTCATGTGAGAGATGCTCCAGTCCCCTCATCATCCTTCTAGTCCTTCCACACAAGTCGAACCTCCCAAGTGTACTTTCTGCTGTATGCAAAGTAACACAGAGCCTTAGGGAGAAGTTTGTACCTAAATTAAAGAGCAAAATTCATCTATGCCATTGTGAGACCATAGAAAATGGGAAGGGTTCTTGAGGCTGAATATACTTTTTACTTATTGGTTTTAGTGTTTAGCTACAGTTTCAACTTAATTTGGTAATAGCCATAACTCTGAGAAGTTATTTCATGGGGAGAGAGAAATCAATATTTCCTTTTCATTCATGTAACTCTAATGTGCCTCCCCCTGAAGAGCAGCAATTTTCCTGAAAATATAAAAAAATCATTAAGGTTTCTGATTTCCTGCAGACTGTTTCAGTAAGGTCTTGGGCATAATGAAATATATCCATAAAGAGTAAAATAAAAAACCATGTTCAATGCTCAGTGAAATACATCTGCGAAAATGCAATGACAATTAGCAATGGTTGACTGTGCCATATTCTTGATTAAAAGTAAAGAACAAAGATGTTACACCAGCCCTAACATTAACTTAAAAACTTGTGCATACAATTTTTACCTCTCCTTGCATACACAGTAATCTACACCAGCATCTTCATAAACACTGTGCAACACAGCAACTCTACAGAACATGCGTGACAAGATGATCCACTACAGGTACACTCCCCCTGCAGGTCCAGTGCATCTGGTGTTTAGGGGGGCCCTTACAAACCAAGACCTTGGCTTTCTGGTCTCAGTCTCAAAAATCACGCTTCTAGGCAGATGTCAGATGTTGTTTCTAAAGTATTTGCTGCTGATCAGCTAGATTGACACCAGGAAGGCTGTGAGTTTCCTTGGTAGTGAGGGAATGTCCTCAGCTTACATGGCTTTTGCTTAACGGCTGGAAAAATTTAGGCAATTCATTCTGCGTTTGCCTTGTTTTTCTGGCTGTCGCTGTCAGCTGTAAAGGTGGGAAAACACAACCACAAAACCAAGCAAAAAGAGGCCCACAGACAATCTGAACTTGCACAGAAATAGTAGTAGACACGCAGAATCATCCCTAACCGGGACACACAATCAGTTGTTTATGTCATTGCCATCTGATACACCCCTGACTACTGCAAAATAAAGTCGTGTTGGATTAGATTATATTATAAAAATCATTTCAACTGAAGAAGGTGGAGGAGGAATTCCTGTCTGGCATGAAAGGGGAGGGAAGACACATTAACTGCATTGTGCCATTTTATAATTGCGTTCCTGAGGGCTGACAGCCAGTGCTCAGGAGGGAAGTTGTGGCTGCTTAAAGCCATTCCATTCTCTAGTTCATGATTGAGCTAAGATGCTGCAAGATTTAGAGGAGATAAGAGAGCAAAAAAATGTGAATTCAGTAAAACAAACACTAATCTAACCCCTGTGATTTATGCCCTGGATTAATCTCACTGTGGTGGCCTGGGTCTTAAAGCAAGGGCAGCCTCAAGCTCAAAACCATGTCTTTCTAGTGGGCATTGCAGATGAAACACATTTCTCATGCTCATTTTGTTGTGCTCGTTAGCTAAATAATTGCTTGTGCTCATTAGGTAACAACCTTTTAAATCTGGAACTGGATGCGAGCTCTGCAAGAAGGCTGTCCTCAGCCATTCCCAAGGGTGCATTCATTTTTTTTCTGTCTCTTCAAATCACTCTTCAAGAAGCACTTCCCCTGCGTGCTTAAAATAAACCACAACTGAGCTGAACACCCAAGGCAGTTAAACTTATCTCAGTTCTTAGTCCCTTGTAGTAGTTCATAGATTCAACACACTTAGGGTGAAACTTTGGACCCCTAGAAGCCAACGGTGAAACTCAATGGGAACTAGGATTTTGCCACAGGGCTGCTCTCTGTACAGCCTCCATCATCAAAGGAACATAAGGATTGACTGCAGGGCATGTCAGTCAGGCATGAAATTACACAGAGCAACACCGCTAAATAATTGCCCAAATTGTATGTTGCTGAGGAGAAAAACTCAGAGAGCAAACTGCATGAATGGATCAGAGCTGTGTGCAGTCAGATGAAGATGGGCAGAAATTTGCACTAAGAATTTTACACAAGATACCAGTAATTTTAAAAAATATGATTAAGCATTTTCAGGTCAAATTCAGTCCAGATATAGCCATTATGATGAAGTTACACCAACACTTACGCATCTCCACAAGTTTTGCAATGAGATGAATTCTCCCTGCAAAGCCACACAGTGCGATGCATTCATAATGGTTTCATACTACATTTTATTTGAATTTTGATATTGTTTTATATACCCCCGAATGTTGGTATTACTTTAAAACACAGTTACCTTAGTAATTTTAAGTTGCAAACTTATTTACAGGTTCTTTTTCCAGTTATCTGGAGATTGCACATTCATCTCTATAATTCATGTAAATTACTGAAGCTCATGGAGCAAGAGGATTTTCCAAGGATCAGCAACAGGGAAGGACAGACTACATGAGGAAGTGAAATTCTTGTTGATGGTTACCTGCCTATGGCTTTCATCAAGCAACCTTCCCAGCCTGCTACACTAGAAAGTAATTCAGCTTTGCCCAAATTACCGCATTCACTCTGTGCATCACATGAAGAAGAGATCAAAGGCCCTGGGATCTTGACCACTGATCTATGGCAGGTTTTAGTACTCTACTAGTTATCTCTTATCACTCTCCCATGGACGTTGCAATGCTCACAGCAGAGTCAGCAAGAGGGAACTATGCCCACACGTTTGGTGACTCACATTGAGACACCAGACTGTGAAATAAAGAAAGGGCACACATTCCCTTTCACCAGCTCTGCTATGGGAGTAGTAAACACCAGCAGGACAGCAGGGCAGGCAGCAGTTGGCTGGGATGTTAAAACACGACAGCAAGATTCACCAGAGCTCCTCTGGCAGAGAATTGAAAGAGCTCAGAGACAGCAATTCACAAAGAGCAGGAACACGCTCAACAAATAGAAGGACCCGATAAAAGCTGCATGACAAATATCACCTAATTAACCATTACCTACATTTCCTAACAGTGGGAAACTTAATCTGTATGCGAGGTCAACTTCAAAGGGAGAGGAGGTCTAAGCTGAAGAAATACAAAAGGATGCATAACCAAAAGTCATGGGATTAAAGAAAGGGAAAGCTTAAAACACAAAGTGGAAAAAATCATTGAAAGCAAACCATTACACTGTCAAACAGGGTCTTAGTGGCAATGATGGAAGCCCCATGACTTGGAAAGTTTAAATTTAGAGTAAACAAAGCATTAGGAGGCTTATACCCTGGGGAGCAGTCCTGCCTCATCAGGGAGACAGGCTGCACCGGCCACCTCTGCCTCCAGTGTCTCCTTCTGCAGTATATAATCAAACTGCTCTGATGAGCTATTTCAGTCAAGCCAAAGATTTCAAAGATACGGCAATTTAGAGATTATCTATGACCCCTGCATCAAGCAGTTCTTCTACTTGCAAATAATTAGTTGGGGGAGCTGCTTGCCAGAGAGTTATATTTCAGCCTGGGTAAGATTCATGAATGAAGCTGCACTGGTTCTGTGATTTTTAAGAGCAGCTTTGGCACTGCGGTAACTTCTTCTGGACCCTGAACTCACTGCTTGCCATTCTCTGCAAAGTAATTAATATAGTCTGACGAAGAGTTGCCCAAACTGCTCTTTAATTCACTGATACTCCTGAGACTGAAACTTTCCTTGTTCAAACTGTCTGTAAGCTGTAGAGAGCCTCTGTTATGCAATATGACAAAGAGTGGGCTCTCCTTCCAGTGGTACTGACAACCATTATTCCTCCTTTCTATCATTTTCCTCCCTCTTTCTCCTTGATCATCATCATTTTTTAGACATTCAGAGAAAGGACTATTTCTCTATAGTTTATACAGTGCCAATACAGCAGGACTCTAAATCCTGTTGAGGCCAGGTAGAGCTGTTACATCAGTGGACCATGCAATACCCTGGGCATGGCAGTGGCCACCGTCCTTGGCTTACCAAGAAAGCTAGAGCAGTTAGATCATTTTCTTCTACTTTGTATTTTACTCTACCACACTATTTATCCAGAATACTCGGAGGAAATAAAACCCTCTTCAGAAACAGTAACGCACACACACGCGTGCACTTTCCAGCCCTATCATTTTGTGATCAACAACTGGCCTGTGCTTTGAGAGTCATGCAGCTACTGGAAAATTTATCTCATCTTTCACCAAAGAGGTCAGCTTGCTTTTGCTTTCTATCACAGAAACCTTCCTGGTAGGTGCAAATAAAAAGGGGGACAGAAGGGCTCAAGGAATCCTGCGGTTAGCATGCAAGGAATCTGCTCCCTTTTGTACCGCTGCCCCACACGCTGCTGGGGTGACAGCAGGAGTGGCAGCAAAGGTGTCCTGTATCTCACTGAAAGGACAAAAGGAAATAGCACATCAGCAGCACTAGTGATTCTTGTCACCAAGGACTGGTTGTCCCGGAGCGTGTTGAAAGAGACCCAGACCACAGGCCATGCCTACCCTCCCTCCCCAAACTGGCTAATCTTTCCAACAAGACACATGACTCCACAGCACCACCTAAGCCTAGCTCGTCTTGGGGAAACAAGTCACACGGGAAAACATTGACCTCTGAAGTGCAGTTTCCTGCGGATTTCAGTACATGCATCTATTAGGACAGAAGTTAGCCTACAATGGATTTGATAAATATCTGGAAGCAGAAACACCATGGATAAGTGCCTCTCCAGGGCTTTTTATTTTCCTTCTAAATAAGCTTTGCTCCAGGGCTTTCCATTTTCCTTCTAAATAAGCTGTGGGTTTACTTTTCTGTCAATTTACCAAAATGAGAATATTGCAGGTAATCTGCTGTAAAGTGTAATCTATTTTTGTGGTAATAAGCAATAATTTTAGGCCAACCATTATACAATCTTCTGTACAGACCTTGAGTTGTTTATTGCTGAAAACAAGTGACTTCAGGAATACTGATTCAGAAATGAGCAGCTGCTGAAAGCGTTATAAACAAGCCACTCCAAACTTTCTTATCTTCAGCTGAGCAGCTTCCTTCAGAGATACATATGCCTCCACACATTTTTGCAGGCACAAGTTGTGTGTTGTGAGCTTGGCTAGGAGCGACTTGGTTTTTACTAAAGGGATTCGCTTATCAGTAGGCACTTATCATAGGGCAATGCAGAACACTTCACACTCCTATTTCTCCTTTGTCCTCTGTGCCAATATTTATGTGTTCAGATGAATAAACATACATTGCTACTGTGTTTATCAGCTTCCTTATTTCCTCAGAGGCCAGATCTCGTGAGATGTCCCCATGGCAGGGGAATGCAAATGTATGCAAGCAGTATGACAGGTGAGCAAATTCCAGCATAAGTGAGAGGCCAAAGCAGATGAGGATGGTGCCAAGCAGACCTCCTTGGAGTAAGAAGTGTCTCCAGATGTTCTGTGTCTCCACCTGGTGTGTAGCAATGTAACGTAGCTCCTTCTCCATACTCTCACACTAAAAAATCAGACATTGTGCAGATTAAAATTGGCATTGACCAACCCTATCTGGGTGACATGACATTACAGAGCAAGAGAAAAACTCTGCTGTAAAAGCACGATGCACCAACCTACCAAAAATCTTCAAGCTCTCAAAATTATCAGGTTGCATGCTCAGACCAACTGCACCTGCACAATTGCTCCAAAGGAGTAAAGGTACGTTGGAGTTACAGGTCATCGCAATGACATCAATACATACAGGACTATGTTATATGCTCAGGTGCAGCTCTGCACCTTTAGTACGCAAGCCAACATCTCTGCATGATCCTGCTCTGGTGATATGGGCCTTCTAGTGGCCACACAACTCATCTCTGCATAAATTATGCAGTGTGGATAAATACCCTGTTACTTATTGCAAATCATTTTCAGTGGCATGACTTCAACATGCCTGAGGGTGGTGAAACACTGGCACAGGTTGCCCAGAGAGGTGGTAGGTGCCCGATTCCTGCAAACATTCAAGGTCAGGTTGGACAGAGCTCTGAGTAATCTGATCTAGTTGAAGACATCCCTGGTCATTGCAGGGGGATTGGACTAGATGACCTTTAAAGGTTCCTTCCAACCTAAACTATTCTATAATTCCATGATAAATGACCCTTAATATTCAAGAATTTACTTCGAGTGAAAGAGGAATAGACTTTTGTCCTAGCAGCTGTTCTTCCTGACCTACAAGCAAGGAAAGAGATGGTTCAGCAACCATAAAGCTCCTCCTCACAGTTGTCCTCTGCCAAGGCAGGACAGTGTGCACTGCATGGGTCCCTTTGACCAGAGCCACCAAGGCTCTCTGTCCACCATCTCTGCCCCCTATCCAGTACTCCTGGCTGGGATGAGGACACTGCTCTCTTTTACTTGCCAGTCGGGAATACCCTCTGCAGGATGCCACAGGGAAAGTACAGAAGAGCCAGTACCAGACCAAACTGTTAATTAACAGCACCAGTGCCCCAAATTAGCTTCTGTTATTAAAGGATGAGTAGGAACTTTCTACACTTCTATCTTCGAAATATTTCAAAGATGCTTCACGAATACAGCACAAATCTCTTTTTCCTTCCTGCCATATATCTTAAGTGACTTGTGCTAACTCTGGGCTCCCCTGCTAAACCGAGTGGAGTGGGAGGAGCAGGGGGAGCTGTTTAAAAAGCAAATAATGTCTGGTTTTCAATACAACTTTATTTTGTTATTCTGATCTCTCCATATTCATCTGACTTAATCTAAAAGTTAACAAGAGTCCAACCACATCAAAACTGAAATCCCGGTCTGATTGTCCAAATTTTTTGTGCATTTGGAAATCTCCCACTGAATCTGACATAACGATGTTAGAATAACAGAAATGTGTAGTTTGGGGTCACTGCTTTAATGTCTCAGACACACTCTCCCAAGTGGTCTGCATTTCATTTCAAACAAAAATAAGAGACTAAAGCAAGGGATCCCAGCAGCCAACCACATGGGGCTGGATTAGCAGTGTAATCAGCCCTTTCTTTTCCCTTTTTAACATAGAAACAATGTCTGAACTGGACCTTTACAGGGGAGAAAGCTTCTAAATGGGAATTAACTGTTACTCGCAGGTAGTGTTTGCAGGGAATAGTATTAATAACTGCCCCTTACAGTCCCTCCAGGCCACTCTCCAGAGAAGCAGCAAATTCATACAGTCATGGGTTTGATTAGACATAGTGATTTTATATACTTAATTTTGAAGGGTTTGGTTTGACTAAATTTTTAAATTACTGACAATCAGAATACACATACAATTGGTTCTGCCTATAGCAGCCATATAGCTGAATTTCAAAACCACAAAAATACGTGCGATTTTCTTGTCTACAGCTTTCCAATTTTCTTACATACATGCATTTCCTACCAGCGAGCTGCAGGCAGCTTGCCGTTCAGCTTGTGGAGTTTCTGGCTTACCCTTCAGAGAGGCCTTCACCCCCTCCGGGACTGAGAAAGAAGACAAGATTCATCTCTGGCATTGGACTGATCCTACCCTGGCCAAGCACAGGTATCAAAGCCAGAATTGGGAGCACCAAAGAGGCACTGTGGATCTTCTCCAAAGAGACTCAGGAACTTGCCCAAGGTCCCTCAAGAAATTTGCGGCAGAACAGAGAATGTCAGCTACTTCCCTAGCACATCTGCATCCCCAAAAATGGGTGAATAGGAATGTTCTGGTCTCACTCATGTAACAAACTTACCGTACAAGAGATCTGCTGCAAGACTGCCTACAGGGAACACAATTATCACTGTGATAAACAGGGGAGCTGTAACTACAAGCACTGTAAGTGTTGGAGGCAAAGCCAATGGGTAACGGCTCTGAAGGCATAAGGAGCTAAGTCAAGCAGGTAAGGATTTCTTTTGAACCTCTCCTGCACATAAAACCATGGCATGGAAAACCAAAGGTTACATTTTCCCTCAAGTTCTCAAGTTCTTCAGACGCCTGAAGTGGGCCACTCACCCACAAGGGATGCGGCTAAGCACAGACCTATCGATCACACTGGTCAAGTAAAAGTAAAAGTAAATTTTGCAGTAAATCAATAAAAGAAAGAAGGGAAGGCTAGCCTCTGACAAAGTCTTCAGTCCATGTTCTCCCACCCTAAACACAACTGCCTCTTGTCTGTTGCATTATGAACTTTTGTTATCATATCCAGGAAAACCTTCCACTGATAAGGACATGTCCTCCCATACTACAACTCAGTCATTTGTTGTGCAGTGTTATGAGGGAAACTGCAAATCTGATAGCTTAAAGGTTACACTACAGGCAAACACCAACCCCGTGCAATTTCTTGAGAATTTATCACTGACATTTGGAAGCCAAAGCACTCATATCAACTTTAAAAAAAAAAAAAAAAAGCAGCTGTAAATTCCTCTTAAAAACACTGGATGCAAGAGTGAGAAGTGATGTGGGAAACTCTGGTCTTTAGCCAAATTATAAAAGAAATTATTCACTACCCCTGGAGGTTCATTAATCTAGTTCGCTATAAATTTCTATTATGAGATATTATTGATTCATAGCCATAACACACTGGATGCTTGAGATCTTTGCCCAAAAGTTTTCATGGTCCCAAATCCTGTACTTGGAAAGACTTGTGCTTACTTCAACGTCCAAGAGCAGACCTTATTCATCTCAACAATATCAGCCGACTCATGTTTCTAATTTTAGTTGTTCCTACTGACAGTTGAGTAACACTGGCACCTACCAAATAATCCTTTGATTTGCTGACGTCATATGTGCTCTTGGGAGGATACATATAGTCAACATCCCCTACACAAATGGACAGAGCTGATTGATTAACTACTGATGCTTGGAAGATTACAAGCTTAAGTGATGTATAATCACTTACAGTGGCCTAAGAGCCAAATGAGTCAGAAGAAGAAAAGCTAAGGATTCTCTCCAGGTTTCAAGTTACCTAAGTAAAAGCCTCTTGAAATAGGATCAGTTCTGAAGTAAGATGAATGCCACAGCAACTTCTGAATGTGTTGAAATAGCTAAGCATTGGGAAGAAAAACTATAAAAAAAATAATCTTCAAACCTAGTCAAACAATGTGGTTTTGCAGTGTAATTCTGTTTCAACCACATTCCTGAACCATTATGGACTAGATTTGCAGCAAAATTAAGAAAGTCATCAGCAAAATCTAATTCAGTCCTGTCTAAACTACAAAGAAGAATTACCCACTAAGCTGTGTGAGATGTCGTGCTCCCACGCGCAGCAGCACTGCTTAATACAGGTCTATTCAGCACCAGCACAGACAGCTGCTGCCTGGTCAAGGAAAGACAAAGTCCAAAATTAACAGATCCAGTTTAACGTGCAATACCTGAAGGGAAGTGCCAACTGAACAGGCAACATCTTCTTTAATTAAAGTTGCATAAGAGTGGGGATAGCGAGAAGGACACATCTGATGACTTGGTACAATTCGGCCATAAAAAGAAGACTGGATGCTGATGGTGGTTCTGTGAGGACACCTCAGGGAGACATATTCTCCATCGCAGGCATGGTCAGTGTAATTCTTCAGTACTTGCGATATGTAACCTGCAAAAACATGACAAAAACCATTATTAGTGAAAAGCAGTTAATACTTAGGTGATTTATATCAGTGCAGTCTAACAAACACACAACTAACAAGCAATGAGGGACGCAGATTTTACTACTCGTCTCACACACAGGCAAAGGAGAGAGACATGGTGGAAGGGGAGGCTTGGTGATGTGGGCTTCAGCCATGTTATATATCCTCAGTGGAAGCAATATTTAGATGCTCCAGTCATATTTACATTGGCGTAACTATCAAGTTTACAGGAAATGTGGCTGAGCCAGACTCATCATTTAGACCACATCTAGATACCGCATGCAATTCTTCACCCTCAAATGCAAGGCAAACATCAATAAACTGGAACGAGTTCAGCAGAGGGCAACCAAGATAGTTGGGAGCTGGTTGTCCTGTAAGAAGGGGCTTGTTCAACCTGGAGAAGAGACAGCTTTGGGGGAAACTAATAGCAGCAGGGTGGTTATCAAGGAGATGGAGCCAGGCTCTTCACAGTGGTGTGTGGTAGGAGAATGACAGATAACAGGCACAAGATGAAACAAGAGACCTTCAGACTGGGTATATGGATTGACTTTTTCACTGTGTGGGCAGTCAAGCAATGGAGCAGATTGCCCAAAGAAGTTGTGCAGTCTACATCCTTGGAGGATTTCAAGACCTTACTGGATAAAGCCCTGAGCAAACCGGTCTGACCTTCTAGTTGGCCCTGTTTTGAGCAGGAGGTTAGACCAGGGAACTGAAGTCCCTTCCAACCTCACTTTTCCTGTGAACTTATGATGACGGGCAAGAAAGGCCCACTGTTGGGGTTACAGTTGGTTGTATGAGGTCCTATTCCATCATAGCACACCAATCACATCTTTGGAGAAATCTTTGATCTCCCTTCACAATATACCATTTTAATTCTTCTCGTTGCACGTTCTGTTCTAGCCTTTGACACAAAAGCTTTGTTTTCTCTCCAACTCTGCAAAGTTTCAATCTTTTTGAAACGAAAACAGCATGCAGAACCAAATCTCTCCTTGTTTGTTAGAGGATGACGTTATCCACACTAATAAAGTTGTTAGCAAGAATAAAGCATGGGGACAAAGCCTCTTAAAGTTACACTGAGTTAAAAGTTGCCATGGCAACTGCCAAACAAATCCGGATTTTGCCACACTCAAGCCTGAGGGGAAAACACTGTGGTACTGATATAGAGACATCTGTGCAAGGTACTCTATATCACATCCAGTGTCAGCATCAGCCGTGGTCCCATTCAACCCTGCAGACTTCCTCCCTGTGATGAGTTTGGAGGTCCCCTTCCCACTGCTGGCCACCAACACAAGTCTATCAGTAGCAATCCCATAATACCCTGTCCCTGTCTTCCTCTACCTCATTTCTTAAGAAATGGTAGACTGTTTTCTTAAGAGGTAGAGCAGAGAGAAAAGACAAAGCCATTAAGAGAAACAAGTAACCCCTGGACAAATTCCTAAAAGGGAACCTGAGGTATATCTTAGATCTGCTTTTAAAAAATGGCTAAAATGTGAATATTCTCTTGGTTGCCCATAATCATAGAGTAATTTAGGCTGGTACCTCTGAAAGTCATCTAGTCCAACCTTCTGTTCAATGCAGAATCAACTTAGACCAGGTTTCCCAGGGCCTTGTCCAGTTCTGAATATCTCCAAGGACGAGACCTCCACAACCTCTCTGGGCAATGCCTAACAACTTTCACAGTGATTTTTTTTTTTTTCTTCATTACATGCAATTGGAATTTCCCTCTGGTTCTTTCATTATGCATTTCAGAGAAAAGACTTGTTCCATTTCTTCTATATACCTTGAAGTAGTGTAAAACACTAATTAGATCCCACTCTCCTTATTCTTTACCTCTCCTGGATGAACAGCCTGGTTGCCTCAATCTCTTATTATTTATCATACGTTCCAGTACCCTTGCCTTCTTGGCAGCCAAAGGGACTCTCTCCAGATTCTCAACACCTTTGCTATGCTGAGGGGCCAGCTTGGTATGCAGTTACCCTTCATTGCTGCAAGGTGCACTGCTTCCTCACGTTCATCATCCTGTCTTCCAAGACAGCATAATGCACATAGGGAAGCACCATTCATGTGGTTTGAGAGAATTCGTGTGGCTTACTCAGAATCATTTCAACATCAACTCTAGCTATCCTTGTAGACGCATCTGTGGGGTATATTTATACTCCACTAAGTTAAACACTCCCAGGGCCTTTTCTCTGTCCCTAAGGCCTTAACCAGAAATTTCCTCTCACTCTCCAAAATAGTATGGCCTCATCCAGAGCTTTTACTGGGAATAGTTCCTCTTCCATACCAACACCGAAACCTAGCTCAGGAGTTGTGTGAAAGAATATGGTCTGAACAAATTTCCAGGTGTCTAAAACAAATATAATAATTGTCCTTAGAGATAACCAACACACAATAATTTAGCTTTAGCATTCAAGCTGCCACTATGAGGGCTGAATTCTCTGATTTCTCTAAATTTTAGTCTGTAGTTCTGATTTAGCAATTCTATTGCTGCAATGCCTCGAGGTGTGTGCCAAATAAATATTTACTCAAATCAACATATTAAATTCAAAATCCCCAGGGCAGTATTTGCTTATAAGAAAAAGACTGAGACACAGCCCCAGTAATTAAAGTGACAGGGCTGCAACAGATCAGGTAACAGCACTGTTTAATTTAGTGCCTTTATCTCACTTCTTCAAGGATGTGCTCTGGGGATAAAATGAACTACTGGAGTGCATCTCCTTTCCCAATCAGTAGAATACATGCTCTGTGTGATGCTGTACACCTAGCCTGGGAGTCAGATTAGCTCTTCTCCCTCAAAAGTAAGGCAACCATACAAGATGGGTATCAGGCAAAGCAAACTACAAACAAAACCAGAATACAACACAAAACATTAAACCCCACTTTCCACACTGTTACTCCAGTGCATTAGGACTTTTCCCTGAGGCTGACCTACTAGGGTGCCAGAGAAATATAACCAAAGCACAGGTCGAGACTCTGCTGGCTCCTCTGAATATTCAATTATTCCGTCAGAACAGCCATCCTAGAGCATACCTTTCATATTACCAATTCAGGATCAGGGAAGGTTTCAACCCCTGCAATTAGTGCAAATCACTTGTTGAAACAACTCCTTCCTCTCATCTTCCACCAGCAATCTCAAAATAGCTTGAGTCCATTCAAGCTCAAGATATTGAAGGGATTGAATGCTTTAATGGTGACTGGCTAATAATAAACAAAGTACAATGTCTGAAACATCTGGCACTGACCACTGTCAGAGAGAAGATACTGGTTTAGACATGGGCATGATCAGGGATGACATGATGTTCTCCAAAGAGCAAAAGGAAGTGGCTGTAGAGAATTAATGCTCTGTTTTTTTCCTCTTTAAATGTGCCAAATTTACACTACATTCATTGGTAGTTCTTCTAAAAGTGTGGGCATTTCATTCCCCATTGATTCATGGTTCAGTAACCCCAAATCTGAATTGTTTTCAGCATCCTTGCTGAATTTTCAGTAACAAGTCTCCAGCGACCTTTTGTACCACTATATGTGGTACCAGGGAGGGAACTACTGGGTTGCTCTTTACTGAATTAAATGCATAAACATGTAGCTAATGGCAGGTGCTTGAGGACTTCGATGGCATTTGTATACCAAGGTAAGCAGCACTTCATGAGTACACAAGGAATAGCTTACAGAGCTCATCATTAACTCTTTCCTGGCAAGCATGAAAAAATCCTTTGGATAGCTGCAAGAAACTATTTTAGTTTAGTAAAATGATACAGCAGATCACCAATCAGCTACTCATAGACCACAGAATACGAGTGTCAAGAAACTGAGATGATAAAGATATTATCAAATTATTTTATCACTCCTCATTGAGTATATTTCTCTGCTTTATTATCTGGGATATAAGCTACAACCTTACAAAAGTCCACTCCAAACAAAGATAAGGCAGGCTGTTTTTAAAGATGGTCAAAGACATTAGCCGCTCCTTTCTTCATCCCCAAATTCTGGGATGTGAAAGCACCATTGTTGGACCCAGGACCTGAAGGCAAGCAATTATTTGGGGAAAACTTCCCAGCTGTACTGCTAGAGTCAAACCTACTCTATTTTGTCATGGTTCATCTTGGAGTGGAAGTGACACAAATTCTCATGATTTTATCAGGAAATTTTTTGGTAGTTCACTTACTAGCCTGCCTAGGGAAGACAATGTTAGAGCAGGTGAGCTAATTTGAGCTAATTTGAGCTTTTCTTTAACAATATATATTTCATTTGAAAGCATGGTAAAAGCATAAAAGTAATCTAAAGCATTAGGCCCACCAAACCTTTTCCAAATGCTACACATTTTAAAAATCTAAGATAACAAAAACAATCTCAAAATCTTTTGGGTTTAGCACTTCTCCTTTTTTAAGGATTGTGTTGAGGACATGGAATCTTTGCTGGTGGGCATCCATACTCCCAAATTAAATCAAAGTATAGGAGTCAAGTGCTAAACATCTCCTTGATTCAAAAGACCAATGTCACTACCAAAACAGGGGTTTACACTCTGAAGACAGAATAAACAACCAAAAGAAGTGCATCACAAAAATAATAGGTCATTTTGTCCCTCTAACAAGAAGGAAATGTTCCTTTTAAACACCACTTGCAATTTATTTTTCCAAAGTCCAGAGTTTGACTCCTATCAGTCATCAGCAATTACTCTCCACTACTTGCCAAACACAACGCCTAATGCTGACTGTAACTCTATCCCACTCAGCAACATCAGTTCCCAAGAACTATTTCCACCACTGCCTCTCTAGGGAACTGTTGCTCAGTTCTCATCCAACAGCCAGTTATAACCCTTAACACAGGACTAGAGAAAAACAATAATTTCATACAGAATATCATCATTTTACAGGTACTGTAAATCTAAACATCGTCCTTTACTTATGTTCATAGAGCTACAACCTTACCTTTTTGAAACCAAAGCAACTGATGGAGTGGTTCACAAAAGCACGGATGATATAAAAGCTTCCATCCCATCCAGATGTAGGATAAAAGTAGAGCATACAGACACTTGTTCGTATATCCTATTTAACCATGGTTGCCTAAAAGCGATAAGCTCTCTTCTCTTTCCACTAGGTACAGTTCTAGTTTTGCTTGACAAGGCTCGTAGCAACACGCCAGCTTGCCAGTCATCAGAAAAGAAATTTCATCTTTCACCAGGCAACATCTCTGTGGGCATGTGGCTGGAGGAATGGACACACAATAAACCTAACTCTTTGTACAGTTTGGATATGAGCCGAAACTTCTAATAAATTACAAGGAAACTCAAAGGATGTGAATGGTTAATGAACTACTAGACATAATTCAAGCCAGATACTTTCATTAATATCTGCATTGAGCTGCATCTAAGCTATAGTAATGTCTTCTTAAAACATCCCATTTTGAGCTTTTGTAATTACAAATATAGAACTGTTTACATATAATAGAGAAAAATCAGCATAATGAAACAAGAACATTATACTTAGAAATAAGCAATTTCCCATTATCTGAAACACATGAAGTCAGTGCAATTAACTGTGTTAATGAATAAAGCATTGCTGTGTTACTGGTTGACATTGATTATTTTATTTTTAATCCTCTTGTTTTCCAAATCTCTCTTGTTCTTTCAGTATCTACTGTTATTTTCTTCTGGTTTCCTCAGCTTCCTTGCAGATGTTTTTGAGACTGAATATGAAACAGAACTTGCTTCCAGGAGAGACCTTAATCAGATACTTTTCTGGGGCTCAGACTACCCCTATACCACACTGTTTTTCAGGTATGCTGTGACTGGACAATTTCAGCTTATTCTTTATACGCAGAACACCAATACCCCTCACATTTCACTGAAAGAGTGCTAAGCCAGTGGTATAGAATAACACGCCATGAGGATAGGCAAACAGGGCTGAAATGTGACCCCAGGCAAGGCTTGAAGCCAGAGCGAGTAACTCAATGAATGCATTTCATACCGGGCATTACTGGTAATCCTGTGGTCGCAGTAGTAAAAGCAGCTCGCTCAAATCACAGAGCAGCCTAGTATGGACAAGTAGGGTTTGTTTTGCTTTGTTACTAATACTGGAGATTAAAACTTGCTATTACAAACCTTCTACAGAGAGATTTGCTTTCACTTCGGCTACTCCCCAACCCTTTCACCTTTCAGATACCATACAGCACTGGAAAAACTTGAACATCTTGTAAGCATACTTGGGAAAATATTTTTATTTTAAGTCAACAGTTCCTTGCCCACTATCTGATCTTCCGTACCACAGTTGCAGCTCCAAACAGTACCCAGTGTTAACTTAGAAAAACTGCTTTGAAATGAGAGTGAATTTAGAACTGCAGCTCAGTGCCAGCACTTCAAGGCTAAACAAGGTAATGTTTTGTAAATGCTGAACAGTATTTCATGGGTCTCCTGGGTTTGCGTAATGATGAGAAGGTAGTGGAAATTAGATTGGTGAAGTCTAGGGTTGACAGGAATAAAAACATGATGGGTTTCATCTCTGCAGGCTAGAATCTAACTGAGATACTATTGATGATTATTGCTAATTATTCCCTTAAACTTTGTAACTGTAAAATCCTATAGAATTTAATAAAACACTACAGTCCACAGACTGTTGGAATAACTCCGGAGAATTTAATAAGCAACTTCTACTGCAAGTATTTTGAGTCTAGAACTTTAAAAAATTGCTCTAAAAATTCAATACAAAAATCTTTTTTGCTATTTGAACATCATTTTAGATGACTATCTTCGAATGCCATGAGTCTAAGGTTTCTTGAGAACTTTTTTCTAAAACAAGTTTTTAAAGCCCTTATGGCTACAGAGATTATTTTTTTCCCTGATCTTTTACATTTTGAAAAGGCAAATGAACAGAATTTAAAATGTATCTTTTTGGGGGTTTTTAAGCTTATCATTCTAGAATCTAGGAAATTTAGCCTGGAAGGCTCTCCTGCAGGTTGTCTAGTTCAAACTGTTGCTTAGAGTAGAGCCAATATCAAAGTGAGATCAAGCTGCTCAGCCCATTGTTCAGCCCTGAGCAAGGACTGCCACGGACAGGGATTCCCCAGCCTCCGAAGCACCCATGTCAGTGCTTCACCATCCCTCTCATCAAAATTTTTTTTCAAATAAGTGCTCAGAATTTCCCCTGTCACAACTCGTGTCTGCTGTTTTATTTTGTACCTCTGAAAGGCGTTTAGCTTTGGTTTATGTATAAACATTTTTGGGAAGCAGAAAGAAGCATCTGGATACTCCCTCAGCCTCCCCTCCTATGCCATGTGCTCCAGCCCCAAACCATCCTACTGGCCCTCCACTGGGCTCCCTCCAGTTTGTCAGTGTTTCATAGAATCATAGAATGGTTTGGGTTGGAAGGGACCTCAAAGATCATCTAGTTCCAGCCCCCCTGCCATGGGCAGGAACACCCTCCACTACACCTGGGTGCCCAAAGCCCCATCCAGCCTGGCCTTGAACACTTCCATGGAGGGGGCATCCACAACTTCTCTTATAATCTTGTACCAGTATCATGACCTGTAATTCAAGGGGTTGACCATCCAGTTCCTCTGGAATTAAGGAATTTTTAAAACCTCTTGTTTCACTGGCCAGATGGGTGCAGGCAGCCACGACGTTGAAGGAAATTTGACAGTACAGAGAATTTGGCTGGAAGAAGCTGCACCAAGATTTCACCAGCTGGCAACCATCTCTCCAGCTGTTCATTCCTGCTCCCCTATTTCAGTTTGAAGCCTCTTCTGTTGATCTGTGTGCACGTGCGTGTATGGGGTCTCAGTGACAGCAACCAGAATCGGACCACGGGTCAGAGGGCCCATGTGTCCATCCTGTGAGCAACCAGAGCAAGTGAGGGTGTACATATTGTGTGAGTATATATGTCAGTGCATGACCACTAGCAAATATCAAGCTGGAATAGTTGTCATGTAGAATAACAGATTTGGGAACCAAGTAGGAAAGCACCCACAAGTCTGGGCCAGGCACTGGAGAGACCAGACAGCCTGTGAGTTGGATACAGGAGAGACCAGGAGGTCCAGGCCAGCTATGGGAAGACTGTGGGTCAGGGAATCAACTGAGACCTGTCTGTAAGCACATGTCTGTGTGTGAGGTGACTGGAGATGAGAAGACCCATGAGTGTGCTACTGCATGCACTGTCTAAGGCCAGTTACAGGGGGATCCATGTTGATTGCATGCACGTTTTCTACTAACAGGCTTTCATCCTGATCAACCAGAGAACGCAACAGGATGAGGCCACTGATGCTGTTTGTGTTCCTGTGAATGCTGAGTGTTTCTGCCTGTGTTGATCTGTGTGGCCGGACACACACAGAGCTCCCTATCAGGAATAGGTGCTCAGCATCGCTACTGCCTGGACCTGGGCACACAGGGCTGTCCCTGCCTTGCCTCTATCAGGCTACCAGATTTGCCAGCTCCTAACACTTCCCACTAAAAATCTCATGTGTGTATGTACATGGCTGTATATATATAATATATTTATACACACACACATTATAAAAGAAAAAAAAGCAATCAACCTTGCAGAATATTTTACTTATTTTAAGTTGCAGGAGAAGCCTGAACCTCACTTATAACTGTGGAGTTATTTTTTTGCAGCACTAGATTTCTTAGAATACTTTGTTAAAATAGTGTTATAGCATTATAAATATTAATACATTATACAATTAATATGTTAGTGTTACAACACTATAAATATTAATACACATTAATGTCTTTAATTGTAAAAAGCCTAACTTAGCATGCATTAGGATGTATAATGTGTCAATTATTTAAAATATATTGCACATAGCACAATCATATTTATAAAATATAGCATAACTAAAAGATAATTACCAGGTCACCTTGAGAAGCCTTACAGGGTTTGTTCAGTACTCAGAAAAAGAGAGAGATTTAGTGTACACTTCTTACAGCCCAGAAAGGCCAATTCCACACACTATAGACAAGCTGGGCACTATTTCATTCCAGAGATACAGCTGCAGTAAGTGTTAAGGTCATTGCTTTATAGCTGAAGGAATTACATGGGTGATACTTCCTGAGCAGCTTCAATGGGCTCTTTCTTCTTGGCTCTTACCATCACACAAATAAATCATAGGACTGCTCACTGTGGCCTTAACATTGCATTCTAAGTAGTGATAAAGAGTTCACACCACAGGGGTCATGTAGCTCTTCTAAATTAAGTTATAACAGGTTTATTTTATGGAAAGGAGGGTTTTCTCTAGACAGTTATATATACAAGGGATTTGTAACAGCAAAACTGCAGTGATATAATTAGGCTGCCATAATGATACTCATAATTTTCCACAGTAAATGCAGTCGCATGGGGACACACTTGCATAACTACCAATGCACTTTGCGGTAAACTTCCTCGTGTAGGCAAGTTTCATTGGTGTTCATTTTGACTTCCAGTTCCACAATAAAGTTTTTTTGACCCACCTCTTCCTGTGACAATTCTTATGGAAAACAAATGTGACCTAGGAAATCAACATCATTACAAATCTAACATGCAAATGGAAAGTCCCTAGCTGAGAAAAAACAATCCCAAAGCTTGGTCTCTTCCAGTAGCTGTAGGCAGCACTGCCTGCAGCAAAGTTTAAGAGCTCAAACAGGATTTGTCCCCACACTCAACCTGTTCCCAGGGCATGCTGATGCTCAACCTTTCCCACAAGCATCACTGGATCTTATGGCAAGAGACTGACAGCCCTTCTGCACCTTCTGGTCCAGTCAGTAAAACTGCTGAAATCAAATACGTGGCATTTCTCAAGGCCCAGGTCGTGTGTTGTTAAAGCAATTAACCAACGCAGAATTCTTATGTAATGGGGAAAGGAGTCGGGAGCTGGATCCATTCACCTCCCTCAGAACATGCTCTGAGCTCACCGAACGTCTCGCTACTTATTCAAGAGGCTAAGAACATTTTATGGTGATCAACATCGTAGTCCACCGGTCAATCTGCAAACAATCACTGTCACACTTTCTCCACGCCCAGAGGAGAAGCACTCTATAAGTCTCTGCAAGGCACGTCTTTATCTCCATCTAATCCTTTCCTGGGCCCTCCTTAGCCATATCACCCACAGAGGAGTCAATGCTGGTGAGCACAGTGCCCGACAGCGGTCTTCTGGTGCACCATCATGCCCAATGAACGCACCTTTTGTTTTTTCCTCTACTGTTTTGAAAGCACGGGGTTTACCAGTTCACCGCATACCAAAGAAAATTCAGTTCCAAATCTTCTCTGGAAATAGGAAATACTTGGCATCTGTCACGAAAGCTTCTGATGTATATCAGGTCTCTTGAAAGGTCTGTGACAGCTCCTTCGTGTCCCAACACAGTGTGACAGTGAGAGACAGAGCACCAACCCAGGAAGATTGGGGACTGTCCAATTTGACCAAAACATAGGCTTTCACCATTGCGAACACAGTGGGAAGGGTTTGTTTCTGTATTAGAAACATGTAGCAAGGGAAATACAAATCAGCATTGCTATAACCATGTGCCTCTGCAGGGCTACAGCAGCAGAAATGCCTAAAAGCAGCCTGGCCTTTGCCCACAGATTTATGGGGAGTGACAGGGAAGTACCCTTTTACCACCCAAATAAAAAGAAAGCTTTTGCACAGCATATCACACTGGGACAAAGAAAACAGTTATTTGATCACACAAGTGACAGACAAGACTTCATGCGCACTGACCAATTCTTTAAGCAAATCAAGAACTAAGGCATGGCAATCTGACAAGGGCTAAGAAACACCAACACTACATAAACAGGTTTCTGCCCATTTGGGAGAACTTATTCTGACAAGACGATGAGTACAGAGAGGTGGCAGCTTTGTTTAGACTAGGGCGAATGGCAAAAGTGAAGGCAAAAGTGAATAACCCTACGGGAGCTGCTGCTAAAGCCAAGATAAGCAGATGTGAGTGCTTTGCACGTGGTGCCAGAAGCCAGCTCTGGGGCTCTCAGAGTGACCTACTGAAAAAAAAGTAGATTTTAACTGGCAGGTCAAAATGTTGAACAGTTCCTGAGATCCCAGAGAGCAAATGTGAAATCCTATTACCTTGCATAAAATAATACGGCGTGACTTACATGTGCAAATGCCATCTTGGCAGTGAAGAGTTCTCCTACAAGAAAATACTCCCAGTCAGGTTGTAGTCTCTCTCACTGATTTGAACAAGCACTTCAACGCTCCAATAATAATTTTTATTAGAAACTTTTTTGTATTGCAAACTGTGAAATTCCAGGCCACCCTCATTTGACGTTGTGTAATAAGGGTAGGGGATAGGCAATTTTCATGCTTAAGTAGGTCAAATGACTCAAGATTGCTTTGCCACCTAGCAGTTTTTCCACTGAAGAAGCAGGAAAATTTTTGGGACAATGACGAATTGCTGTCTGTGGTGAGAAGGGCAGCTACTGCTCACAGACCTCAGGCATGAGCTCTGCTGAGACCCTGTGGAGAATCCATACTTTTGGTTCCCCGTGGACTGGAAATCATGTGCTTAATTCTCCCAGAACTCACCTCCCAAGAAAATTCAAAAATTAGGCAAAAGCTTGTTTCCGACATTGGGATTTTAACATCTCCCTTTTCCTTCTGCTTTAAATTCCACATTTTATTTATTTATTCTTATTCAGGGTAGATTTGACAAATTTAATGAAAGGAACAGCTCTGGAATAAACCTGCATCCTTTCCCCAGGACCTCCAATAAGAACTATGATGCTGCCCTCTGCATGACCTTCGCCTGTGAAACGCATATTTCTCTTTGCCTTGGCCAGGCCTTGGCAGCTTTATGAACCCCAAGAGAGGAAAGGAAATGAGGAGCGACTGAGACAAGATAGAAAAGGCTAAACAGTGAAAGGAAGAAGCAGGGTAGGGGAAAAAGAAGGAAATTAAAAAGGAAAAACAAAAGGAGACGTGGGGTAGAGTAGACATAAATAAAAATCCTCTTTCTCATTTGTTATTTAGAAGTGTTGTCCCAGGAGTTTATTCTGCCAGCAAGAATCAGCTGGAAGCATCATGGTGGCTGGGTCACTTGAGCAAAGGTACGGAAAGTGAAGAAACAGAAAGAGAGCAGCCTTAAAATACTCTAAAGGGGAGAAGAGAAATATTTTGAGCAAGAATAGCCATTTGTAAGTGACCTCTCTTTATGTTCCCACATGGTCGAGCTCAAAATTATACCTGCTTGCAGAAAGGGCCGTGTTACCCAGAGATAAAAAATATCCAGGAGGAAAGGGAGCTCAGACTGGCTGCAAAAAGAGAAAAAGATAAGAAGATAAAAAAAGTGGGTTTGCATGAGTCCCCCTAATTTCTGATATGCCCTGTCCCTGACAACTTGGCTACAAACCTCAAATATTGCCTTAACAGAACGTGCAGTGTGTGTTGTGTGTGCAACAACCAGGCAAAACTGCCAGATCAGCATCTTCTGTTTAAAGCCATTGAGCTCAGCCAAGAGGGAATTTATTATTCACCGGCAACTGGACAACTTAAAGCAACAATAAATGTTGTCAGGGTAGCAGGAATGATGATTTCACAGGTAAACTGTTTTGTTTTTTTTTTTTTTTTTTTAGTTTGATATAAACAATACTAACAAGAGACAGGCATCCTGACCATTACCAGTTCTACCTGTCAGGCTGCCCAACCAGCTAGAAGCTAACTAAGCTCAACTCCCCACATGCTCCTCCTGGAAAAGGCATTGCAGGAATGGACAGGAAACAAGCACTTGGGAGTAAAGGCAGGATGGTCTCTGTACCTTGGGTTGAAGATCAAGCATTAATGCAGGAGCTTCCTTTCTGCCTGTAAAACCAACTATACCTTCCTGGTGCTCAAGTGAAAAGCCTTGCGTGTCTCAAAATATCTCATCAATTTAACTGTAGTTTTATTTTTCCTGAAGAATTACATCACTCGATCACAGACCTTGTAGTATTCTTGCTGGGGCTTTAAAAATTACTGGCTAAATTAGTTAATCCTAGTTTAGGCTTCATTATTTAGACCTATTAGATCCCTGTTCTCAGATTTTTTTCTTTTTTTGCCTTGGTGGCAATGTAGCTTTGTTTCCTAGCTACGCAAACCCATGGTGTGGAGGAAAACTTTGACTTAGAAGACTGCCCCTTAGACCCCATCACCCATGGAGTTTAGCTATCATTTGAGCTCTCTCCATACAGTCAGTAGAAAGAAGAAAGCAATGAGAGATGTGAAACATTTTATTCTACTGTGGATGTCTCACTGAGAACAGGAGTAGAGGTCAGACAAACCATATCTGAAATTGGTTTACCCCTCTCTGCTGACTATAAAGGGAGCCCCATCTAACTAGCAAAAACATTTTCATTATAGGCATTAAAAGAAAGATGAACAGCTCATTGTGTATCACAGCACTGAGCAATGGCTTCATGACCTTCTTCTGATCAGGGTTTCCCATGGTGGAGCTCACCTTTTGGGGCAAGGAAGGTCAGTGCAGTGGCAACTCACTGCCCTGATCCCTCTGGGGTCCCAGAGAAGAATGAGGGTTTATGTTACAGCAATGTAGTGGCTGCTAGTGCTAGAACATAGTCTTTTGAGAGACTCTGGTGTTCTTCAGGCTCTGCTATTCCTGAAGTCTTGCTGCCACCATAACTTTTGTCTTTAGTACCTTAAATCACCTTAAAGTGATTCCTACGTAAAACAAAAGAACGACTGCATTTATGTAAATAAATAAAACAAGCCCAGGCTCAACCTATAGCCCTGAGGGAGAAGGATGAAACACCACTAGCTGAACTGATAAGCTAAAATGACTACATTCTTCTCCCTGCCCCCAAAACAAGGTAAAGATGTCTGTTTGGACAGCCAGCACTCTCCCCTGACAGTGGCTGGGAAATGCTAGTTAGTGCAGGTCCAAAAACGTGACCAGGACAACTGTGTGGCAGTGGTTAGCACGTCCCTCTGACTCTGTTTAGTTTACTAGTACAGAGTTTAACCATACCAGTTTAGCTTCTCAGGACCAAAAGGCCATCCACAGACAGCTTCTACCTCCTCCCTGGTGCCATCAAGAAAGGTCAGTTCTGGCTGCCAGCCGCAGGGCCAGAGAAGAGTTCCCAGTACACTTCATCTGGTATCACCCCTGCACCTCAGGTTCCCAAATATCAGCTGAAGATCATCCCATTTCTATATCCATGGGCAGGCCAGGAAAAAATAAGGACCTGTGAATGGGAAGTTACATGAGCCACAGAAAGACTGGGGGGGGAAAGAGATATACATGCATACTAATTTTTAATAAGGAGCACTCAGTAGCACTTCAGGACATGACAAAGAGGATGAAAGGATACACAAAGAAAGGGAACTGCTTAGCCTGGAATATAAGTTAATAATAATAATGAAGACATCTGACTAACAGAGAAAAGACAGAACAGCCCCATTCTACTACATCACCACAATCGTCTCTATAAAGGCAATAAGTGAAAGCACAAAAGGTATTTTTCCACAGGGTTCTTTTTCTCCCCCACCTCTCACTGAGGCCGTTCCCCATGTTTGCAGCTTCTTTCAAGGACAGAAATAATATTTGGCTTCCTTGGCAACGAAGAACAAAGAGACAATAGAAATCCGACAGTGGAATTTATTAAGCCGCATACTACCCTAACCCCTTGCACAGGGACAGCAATCAGGCAGAGCAGAACGGCCCCAGCGTAACAGCAGTTAGAAAAGCTTTTTGGGTAAAAGCTTTTTGCGCTGCTTTGACACAGAGCAGTTGTTTTGACTAATAGGCTAGAGAAGGGGATTTCTTTTGCAGAGTAACACTTTGAAGGGCTCTTTGCCTCACAGCTGTAAACAGCAACTACATCCACAGCACCCGTTTTTCTCCTACCTATTGTATTACATACCAAAACATATCATAGGCCAAAACGGTTTCAGGGTCGGCTGCTGCCAAACTCGGTCATATATGGACAGCATTACAGCTAAAAGTTGTGATTAAACAAGACCTGGGAGTGTTTCCCAGTCTCTGGATTTCAGTGCACATCCCAGCTGTGTCCCAACCTCACACTGGAACCAGACACATCATCCCTCTCCAGAAAAGGTGATTGGGGGTTTTTTGGCTTTTTTTAAAATCTTCAGACAGCTTAGATAGATTGATGAATATCCCCTCCTACATTATCCTGGTTTGGGACAGGACAGAGAACTGCACCCAGTTATTCTGCTGTTGAGTCTAATGTTATGCTTTTCTGTTACACTAAGGAACACCTCTGAGCCTGTGTATGTCATCTGCATATTTTGCAGATGATACAGAACTGGAAGGAGCAGTTGATAGACCAGATGGTTCTTCCATCATTCAGAGGGACCTTGACAATCTGCAGAAATGAGCAAGCAGGAATCTCATTAATTTTAACTAAGGGAAAATGCCAAGTCCTGCTCATGGGGAGGAGCATCCGCACGCACCATGCTGGGGACCAACAGGCTGGAAAGCAGCTTTGTAGAAAAGGACCATGGCTTCCTGGTGGACGCCAAGTTGACCATGAGCCAGTAGTGTGCCCTCACAGCAAAGGGAGCCATTGATAGGAGTATCACCAGCAGGTCAAGAGAGGTAAGCCTACCCCTCAGCACCTGTGAAACCCATCTGGAGTATTGTGTTCAGTTCTGGATTCCCCAGTACAAAAGACATGGACATACTGGTGCAAGTCCAGCAAAGGGCCACAAAGAAGATCAAAGGACTGGAGTATCTATCTTATGAGGAGAGGCTGAGAGAGCTGGGACTGCTTAGCCTGGAGAAGAGAAGGTTCAGGGGGATCTTAATGTGTATAAATAACTGATGGGGAGGGAAGTAAAGAAGACGGAGCCAGAGTCTTCTCAATGGTATCCAGTGAAAGAACAAGAGGCAATGGGCACAAACTGAAATACAGGAAATTCCATTTCAACATATATCTATAACTGTGAGGGTGGTCAAACACCGGAACGGGTTGCCCAGAGAGGTTGTGGAATCTCTGTCCCTGCAGATATTCAAAATGCAACTAGACATGGCCCTGAGCAACCTGCTTTAGGTGACTCGGCTCTAAGCAGATAGGTTGGACTAGACAGTCTCAAGAGTACTTTCCAACCTCAGCCATTCTGTGACATCACATCACTTCTCAGGATGCATTGACAAGCCCCAGTCTCCTTTAAAACACTCTGGAAAAAAACTTTATTCAAAGTTCGAGTTCCGTTTGTCATAACCCCAGGTAGCATTTCAGCATCATCTCATCTCTGTTGACATAGAGAAGCCTTTTAGTTAAGAGTCAGACTGTCCTGCAACAGAGTTCAGGGAAGTGAGAAATGGTTTTCCCAGATACGTCTCCTGGACAAGCAGCATCACTGACCTTTATAAATGACATTATCGTTCAAGCAAACTACTGCTCCAGACAACGAAAATGGCACTTGGCACTCTGCGTCTGCTGAGTAAGTGCTGTAACAAGATCACCTTTTTGGATTTGTTTAGTCTTCACATTTATGTTTATTAATTAGATTTACTCTGATTCAAACATGGAGAGTGCTACAGTTTTAGATAATGAAATTTGAAAAATTTGTTATGAATTTTACATAATGGCTTAGTGCCCAGATTTTACACAACCAATAGCACCCCCTTGTAGCCTGCTTCATTACTCCTTCTGAAATTTGTTCTCCAAATCTCAACAAAAGCCTTCCCAGATTATCATAAGCAATCTCTCAGCAAATAGGAGAAAATCACCTGGCAGGTGAAGAGAGGATGAGACATAGTCTCTGGAAACCGGCTGCTGCTCCCACCAGCAACACCATCCTCTACAGAAAGCGCTGCTTCTGTAGGAGAAAAGGCCATGCCAGGGGTGTTACAGAAAATGTACCAGCAGATGCAAGCCACCTTGACCTCTGTTTTTCTCCCAAGACAGTGCCAAAAGGAAGGACAAATGACTTGTTAGCACATGCTGTGCTGGCAGCAAACTCAGCTCTTTCAGGCCTAGCCTCATGCACTGTCTAGCAAAAGGGCTTCATAGGTGAGGGACGTGTTCAGCCTCCCCTTAGAGTCAGTGAGGAGCACCGGGCATTTCTGTAATGTCTTATGATAAACCACACATCCAAAACAGGTTTGACGTATCACACACTGAAAGTACTACAGACTGTACTGCAGGGTGAACAGCAAAAACATCACCTGAGAAGTTTGGTGATGAGTCACAGATAAAAGTTAATAAATGTAAAGTAATATATGATAGAGGTTTTGGAGTTGTAACAGTTCTGTGAAAATATAAAAATCAATATTCACCAATAACTAGGGGGAAAAAAAGAAATATTAGGAATTGTTAGGAAGGAATAGAAAGCAATCCAGAAACCACCATGGTGTCACTATATAACCTTTCAAGGACTCATATCCAGAAGATTGTCTGCATTGCTAGGTCCTCCTCCTCCCATCTCCCTCCCCACTCAGAAATCACGCAGTGAACTTAGAGATGGTTAAGAGAAAGGTGTTAAGTTGCAACTAGCCCTTTTCCACCTGGAAAACAGACAACTGAGAGGTGCAACAGACCACACAGAAACTGGAAGGGAGGTAAAGGGATTGAAAGTGGTGTTTCTTTCAATAAAAAAAGATTGGTGTAGGGGCATCAAATGAGATAAACAAAAGGAGGCATTTCCTTACCTTCTGCAACACTGAGCTGTGGCACTTACTGCCACTGCCCTTCTGCAGGTCTCAAACATTTACACGGAGTAAAACCACCACAACATCAATGAATGGAAGAAAAATCCAGCAAGAACCAGTGAACTCACGCACAACTCTTGATTTAAGAACTCCTTGAGCTGTGAGGGTGATCAAATACTAGACCAGGTTGCCCAGAGTGGTCACAGATGGCCCTTTGGTTCAAGCTGGTATAGCTGCTCTTGCATGATGCTTAAAGTGCCTACATCTCTGCAGTGCCTATGCAAGGATCCAAGAATGAATATCTCAGATATAGAAATCTGCATGGTAGGCTGAGAAGTTCAGACAGAGTACTAAGCCTTACTTTGTACCGTGTTTTACTCTCGAGCTACCCAATCTAATAGAAGATAAAAGACCACCAATAATAATATTATTTGAATTCTCTGGAAATAAGCTGTAGCACCTTAGTCAACATGTTAGTACAGCAGAAAAGACAGTGGGCTACTCTTATCAGCAGATAAAGTAACAGTGGAAGGGAACATGTCTGTTAAAGTCACATGAAGATTGGCCTTTGCAAAGAGCGTAGCCTTCAGCATTGGGTGGCATGTTTATTAACCAAGTCTATCACTCTGCCTACAGTGTCTGTCCCTGTTTCCATAGCCTGGAGCTGTGGTACTGAGTTGGATTGTATTAAGCAGAGTTAAAGACAAAGTAGGAAGAAAAGTGAAACAGGAGAATGCAGGAGAGCATGGAGATGAAAGACACACAGGGAGGTATTGGATTAATGGACAAGCATTTATGTTGCGATCAGCTAATGCACAGAGATTAGCATGCAAGGCATTTTCTGGGGAAAAAAAAAAAAAAAAGAAGAAAAAGAAAGACAGAAAGGGGGGGAAGAAAAGTCCTGTCAGCCACAAAATGATGTACAAAAGATGAAACAGCCAAATGTCTAGGAAGCTGTAACTCCATCTTCCCTTCACTGTCTCTCACCCTCGAGGTGAGAGGGGGGTAAGCCAGGAGAAAGGTCAGGGGATAAAAACAACAGTGGGGAATTGGCAGAATGCCTCGGGTTCTGTGGAGCAGAACTGTCCCTCACAGAGGATAAACCAAGGGCACAAAGCTTGGGTTTCCACCACCTGCACCTTACCAAGGAGAGAAACTTCTTGGATACAATTTCTGGGTAGACATTACGTTCCCTGCATTGAGAAACAACAGAACTGTTATATCTTGGCTAAGCAGTGAGAAACAGCACCAAAACCCTCCTACATGTTGTTTGTAAAGGCATAGGGGTCAAGCAGAATTATTCTCCAAAGAAAAACAGAGCATTTAAGTGGGATGGAAACCTTCCTCAGGATTGGAAAGGGTAGGACAGCAAAGAGTAATCGCCAAAACCAAACAATTCCAAAGAGCAGCTTTTAGAGCTTATTGACTCTAAGATCTCATGAGACTGAAATAATCCCTCCAAGCAGTTCTTATTCCCTATTGGAAAAGGCAAAAATGGGAGGCTCCTGGGATACTTAACTCAGCAGATCCATCCAGGACCAACAGCTACATGAGACTGATCTGCTACTCAGACCCTCATATAAAGCTCATTGATCCAGGGATTTCCAAAATCCACAGTAATTTGAAGAGTCTTTTGACAACCTGTCTGAACCCAGGCAGAAGGGCCAGTTGAAAGAATTGTTACGTCTGTTTCTTTCTGTCAAGGCACTAGACCTAACAACAGTGCAGTGGAATTATACTTCATTCATGCTTGACCCAGTCTGGGTATCAAGATGTTTTTCAGATGAGACAGAGGGGTACAGGATCAATAACACTAGGGTACAACTAGCTCTTGGCAGTGTCAACATAACTCATGCACAGACAGGACACATGGCTGTCATCAGGTTCTCATGGTCATGCCAATCCCTTGCTGAGTTCTCAATGAAAATCACAAGGGAAGATTGAAGGGCACAGTCTTCCCTAAGAGTGCCAGAGGTAGGTGATCCACAGCAACCCTTCCAACAGAGAAGGAAGGCTTGTGCTGGCTGGAACTTTTTGAAGTGCTTAGGTAACGTGCCCATCACTGAAAAGAGTAATACTGACTCTTTTTCCACTGGAACCAATGAGAATCAAGGGAAAGAGGGATGGACCAGGTTGAGTCACCATCCTTGGAGGTATTTAAAATAAGCATAGATCTGGTGCTTAGGGACATGGTTTAGTGTTGGACTTGGCAATGCTAGGTTAATGGTTGGACCTGATGATCTTAAAGGTCTTTTCCAACCAAAACGATTCTATGATTAACAAAATCCCCACTCTTAAAATAGAATGGGCTTGATCGTATTGATATTTCAGTTCCCTGTCCAGAGAGACAAAAGCAACAGCATGATACAGTAGTGGTCTTCACCCCAATAACTACCATATGCAATCTTGCAAACACAGCAAAAAAACTTCCTTGTTCAACATCTGCTTTGTTCAAGGAAGAACAGTTACTTAAATGATTAAGATGGCATCAAAAGAGAGCTGGTTCCCTGAAAAGCATCTCTTCTTAAAAAAACAATGGCCCAAAACTTTGACCAAGCAGTTTGCTCAAAACAGTGTAGCTGTCTTTTTGCTCTCTTTACCCCAAATTCAACCCAGAAGCTGGGAGACGTTTATAACTCAAACCCAGTTCGATGTTTTCAGGTGACTTTGAGCTTTAAAAAACACAAAAAAATCCCATATATCAGCACCATGTCACGCTCCTCAAAATCCCCTCTGAAAAGGTTTCAGTCAGCTGGCAAAACATCCATACATCTGAAAATTGGTGTTCTCCAGAGTACGTACAGGAAATGGGAATTTACCCAGTTCTAATGTGGGTAATAGAGCTTACTCACATCTCCCTTCCCTACCTGGAATACTAAAGAAATTTACCACTATAATACCCATACAACATCCTCATTCAAACCCAAACGCCCACACCACTGAGCAGATGAAAGCATATCTGCTCTATCCTGTTCACATCTGACTGGCTACCCACCCCTACAGAAGCAGATCTAAGCTGAGACAAACTATTTGTATAAGGATGTATCAGGTAGGCATCCACCTGATATTAGGGCACTTAAATTAACATCAAAATCTGAACTACCAACGTTTGCATCTCTTTCAAGTCAATAGTGAGAAACAGGCACCTCCCAAGGACAGTTTTTGAGCTGTCCCAGATCCTTTTAAGATGACATTGTGTAATCTCTGTTTTTGGTGATGCTCAAAACTCAACTGAACAAGACCCTGAGCAACTTCAAAACTGTTGTGGTCATAAGTTTGTTTCATCTCCAGGAAAGCACTTAGAGATACTTGAAGCATGTTGTGTTGGTTTTGCATGGCAAGGTTTTGGTAGCGGGGGGGCTACAGGGGTGGCTTCTGTGAGAAGCTGCTAGAAGCTTCCCCTGTGTCTGACAGAGCCAATGCCAGCCGGCTCCAAGACGGACCCGCCCCTGGCCAAGGCCAAGCCAATCAGCGCCTCTGTGATAACATATTTAAGAAAGACAAAAACAGTTAGAGAGTGCTTTTGCAGCCAGAGAGAGGAGTGAGAAGATGTAAGAAACTCTGCAGACACCAAGGTCAGTGAAGAAGGAGGGGCAGGAGGTGCTCCAGGCGCCGGAGCAAGATTCCCCTGCAGCCCGTGGTGAAGACCATGGTGAGGCAGGCTGTCCCCCTGCAGCCCATGGAGGGAGGATGAGGGGGTGTAGCGATTCCACCTGCAGCCCGTGGAGGACCCCACGCCGGAGCAGGTGGAGACACCTGAAGGAGGCTGTGACCCCGTGGGAAGCCCGCGCTGGAGCAAGCTCCTGGCAGGACCTGTGGATCCGTGGAGAGAGGAGCCCACGCCAGAGCAGGTTTGCTGGCAGGACTTGTGACCCCGTGGGGGACCCACGCTGGAGCAGTTTGCTCCCGAAGGTCTGCACCCCGTGGAGGAGACTCACGTTGGAGAAGGTCGTGAAGGACTGTCTCCCGTGAGAGGGACCCCACGCTGGAGCGGGGGAACAATGAGTCCTCCCCCGAGGATGAAGAAGCAGCAGAAACACCGCGTGATGAACTGACCGTAACCCCCACTCCCCGTCCCCCTGTGCCGCTGAGGGGGGCGGAGGTTGAAGCCGGGAGTGAAGTTGAGCCCGGGAAGATGGGAGGGGTGGGGGGAGGTGTTTTAAGATTTTGGTTTTATTTCTCATTCCTCTACTCTGTTTTGCTTAGTAATAAATAAGATGAATTCCCTCTCTAAGTTCAGTCTGTTTTGCTCGCGATGATAATTAGAGAATGATCTCTCCCTGTCCTTATCTCGACCCGTAAGTTTTTTTTTTTTTTTTTCATTGTACCTTTTCTCCCCTGTCTAATGAAAGAGGGGAGTGATAGAGTGGCTCTGGTGGGCACCTGGCCCTCAGTCAGGGTCAACCCACCACACATGTGCTGAAATCCTCCTCACTTCAGCAGCCAAGGGACTGATGACTCCTCTCTACCCAGCACTCAGGAAAACCCCAGTAAAACAGAGATGTTGAGAAACTGGAAAGAGTTCATGAAGAGGACCACCAAGATGATTAGAGGGCTGGAGCATATAACATATAATGCCAACAAAAGTATGTTTGTTTAGCCCGGCAAAGATTAAGGGGAGTACCTAATTGCAGACTTGCACTTCCTAATGGTGTTGGTTATTGACAAGAAATCCAGATCCTTCCCACAAGTGCACAGAGAGAGGACAAGAAGCAAAGGTCACAAGCTGCAACAAGGGAAAACCCAACCAAACTTAATAAAACAATTTTCCACCACCAGAGAAGTTAAGTCCTGGAACAGGTTGCCCAGAGAGCCTGCGGAAGCTCCATCCTTGGGATATTTTCAGGCTCAACTGGGCAAGATCACAAGCACTCTAACACAACTTTGAGGTCCACCTTGCTTTAAGCAGGGGTTTGAACTAGAAGACCTCCAATGGTCCCTTCCACCCTACATTTATGATTCTGTGATTGTGTTCTAGTCCCTTGGTGTCCCTTGAAAGTGTTTAATTTTCTAGTACAGGCATAGCCACGTAGTACAACTGCTGATCAAGGACAGGTATGATTTCCTCAGTCAGGGACCTTTACCTTAGCTTCCCTCAACCAATTTTAATCAAAGTTTGTCTTGCCAAAAGATAGAATGTTTTATTAATTGTCTTTTGAATAATTTGGAAAATTAAAGCTTGTAATACTAGGCTAATTTCTCCATCCCACACAAGGTAACATTCTATCTCCTGATCATCTTCAGGTAGCCTATAAGACTTTCATAATTATCATAGTCTGCTCTGTTGAACTGCTGAGAATTAGTTTTCATCTATAATCTTTAAAATCGTATTTCATATTCACCTTGCACTTCTTTGAGGAAGGAGGCATACTTCATCTTACATTGGAACTGGCTCAGTGGCAACAATAGGCGCTTTTGTACCAGGGAATGGCATGTAGCCTGGGAATGGGCCAGAACAACAAATTGATACGACAAGCTTTGCCTGCTGTGGAAGTATCAAATCTCAGCTGATAGTGGAACTATCACTTTTCTCTGAAAAGCACCTTGATCTGAGCTATGCTGTCCCTTAACCATAAAATGTAAATGACCCACGGACACAAGGAGAGACTGGTGTAAGTCCCATTCAGTCTGGAGGCTGGGGAAGGGCATTTCCTAGACAGCTCCTAAAATTAAGCATAAGAGCATGCAGCTCTCGCAGTCCCCGAGACAAGTGGGTCTCCGAAGCAGTGAACCACAGAGGATTATATTCAGAAACACAGGTCCTCTCAAGAAGCTTTTGTTTGCACATCAGTACATTGAAGTCGATTCCCTCATTAAAGCTAATGCCAGGACTCCCTCATTTTAAGGCAGTTGACCTCTACCAAGGCACACTGCAGAAGAGTAAGGGCTGGTAGATTTAGCTAGAGTAGCAAAAGCCAGTAGTCTAGAAAGTCCTCAAGGATACCAAAGCCAGTGTTACTTGGGTCCCTCTCTTTTCACTCAGCTGAGCTATTTGGGTTAGTTCAGGCTCTGGACACCTCCTGATGCCCACACGTGGTCCCCCACATGAGGCAGCTTGGCAACAAGGGGTGGCAGTGGCAATCCCAGCCTAGAAATTCCTGCCTTTGCCTCTGCTAGCAAAGGGGGAATAGGTCCTTCAGCCATGGCCAGAGGACCCACTAGCACCAGACAGCTTGCAATCTAGGACTTAATCCTCAATTCAGGTTAAGGAGGGGCACTTTTTAGGCATTTGTATGGCATCTCTAAAAACAGCACTGCAGTCCTGACCAGGCTGTAGCAAATGAGAACAGGGTCACCAACCTAATTTTAGCCCACTTACCGAGCTATGTAGGAGTACCACCACCCCAGGATCCCTCTGCCATCCATGGAGACAGAGGGGCACTTCAGCAGGGCAATCCAGCCACCCTGGGATACAAAATGGCCTCGAGGTGCCTGGGTCCTTCCACGGACCACAGGATGTGCACAGGCCACGTACACTCCTAACACAGACATCGCTTTTACATAGAGGAGTACAACAGGTTACTACCCTTAGTGGTCGTTTGAACCTTTGACAGATGTGAATCCCTCTGAAGATAGGAAACATCTTGTTAGTGTCTGAATAACAGCTTTCGGGTCTGAGCTGTGACTGTTTTAAATCCCACCCAATTATTCCTAAGCCACCGATCTAGGACCTAGCTAGGGACAAGCCACCATGTCGCTGCTCCTTGGAGCCATATGTGCTGAACTGGGGTGAGGGCTAGCTGATGAAGGAGGAGAAGCAATTACCAAACAACTCTAACAAGGTATGGGGAATCCCAAAGCATGGATGAAGCCTCAGAAAGATGACAGAGCCTTGACACTTCATCAGAAGTGCACAGCGAAGAGGAAATTGATCCAGTTTGGGATTTTAAAAAATAAAAATGAAAAAAAAAAAAAAAAGAAAGAAAAAAGAATACCAGTAACACTGTCAAAACACACGTTCAAGGTTCATTTATCCCCTACCTCTTTGTCTTTAATACTTTTTCAGGAGAGAAGTCATCCAAGCTAATTAGTCCAAAGGTTTATGAAGGAAGCAAGTAAAAGAGACAGCAGAAAGAGACTGTTCCTTAAATCCATACAGATAGCAAAGGAGCTTCACTTAGCATTAGATCATAAATTTTCCCAAGCCATCCTCTCTTCATTTTATTGCTGAGACTCACAAGTTCCCTGGAGTTCTTGGTTACAATGGGAACCAGCACACGGACTGCCTTTAATTAGCATATCTATTCAAAGAAAGATGCTCACCTACCAAGTTGTCATGATAAATAATTGTCCTTTTCTCCCTGGGCTAAGGTGTGCCCCACCTGATCCCTGGTGGCAGAGAAAGGAGGAGGCAACAGCAGAGGAGGAGTGGGCAGTATCTCTTCCACCCACTGCAGTCTGGGTGGAAGAGATACTGGATGATATTCCAGGATGAAAACTGGAACAGCAAACAGAGATGAGAACTAGGAGGTAAAGGAGGGATGTGAGAAGACAGGGGAAACGGATCCATTTGTTTGCAACAAAAAAGCCCTAAGTTACATCAGCAATGAGCAGGCTGATTCCTCACTTTAGGGAAAGGACAGGAAGATCTAATTTTCTCTCTAACACCTTTATTCCCTCTCCATGAAAACGAAGGATGATTCACAGCTGAGATTTCCACCTTTTTTAACTCCCACATATGCCTGAGACACCCAGTCCATGAACTACAAGTCAGACAGGCTAACTCAGTGCCCTAACTAGTGGGCCATCTATGGTCAAGAGCACAAGGAGCTGACCTGGGCAGTCAGGCACAGACAACACAGATGGAAGTAGACCCCATCACTCAGACCATCAGAAGCAAGTGCCAAATATATCAGTTGTGGCAACTTCTCTCCACTGGCTAAATTAGGCAGCAATGACAAGTGATCCCAGTGCACCCCCTCATATCCACCACTGTCAGTCAACAAAGCAGAAAAGGTAGTGGGAGCTGTTTCAGGGAAAGGCTTCTCCCAGAAAATGGCCAGCTTGCATGACAGGCAAGAAATGAGAAGGTTTATTTCGGTAACAGAGGGGAGAAGACCGCTAGAGCTCTTCTTCCACTTTGTTCTGCACATTAAAAACCTCACTTACATGTTAAGGAGTTTGTGGCTTCTGAGATTCGCCATCCTTTTATTACATCACGCTGGATATACAGTAGTTCAAGCTTTACGAAAATTCGCCGTAACAGTAGCACTGGTATTTTTGGAAATTCCCACCCATAAGGGAGCCTCACAAAGACTCTTAGGAATGGGAATTTGTAGGGGATGAGGATTAAGCCAGTTTCAGTTACTGAAAAGTGAACTTCTGCCCAGGCAATTAGGGCTGGGATAGCTAATTATTTGGCTTTCTTTTGCTCATCTTTCACTACCAAACTTCAGAGCATGCTACAGAGACAGAGGTAAGAAGCCACACCTTCTGCAGCAAATAGGGCTGCACACTGCCTGAATGACTGTACCATGGGTGGAAAAAACCACAGTCTCTGGGAGTGTCCCCATGCAGCCATCTAGGCAGGAATCCAAGGGACAGGGAATAATTCTGGCCTGCTCCCAGGGCAAGAACATTTTTAAGTTGAGCAAGAAATGAAGATCAACTTCTACCACATGTGTGCAAAGATGTGCATAGGGTTCCTTGAACATGGTCATCAAAGAGACTACTGTGACACAAGAAAGACCATCCCAGTTTTGCTTGGGACACAGCTCACTCCACACCATATCACACATATTTCTTTTATGTTGTGAAAAGCAATGACTGCAACCTAAAAAAAACCCACTGTCTAATGGATAAAGTGCTAGACTGGGTTTCTGGGGCTCCAGCTAAGTCACTCAACTGCTTTGTGGTGTCCTGGAAGTCTTCTTCATTTCCCGTCATACACGTTACTTCCCATTCTGTCCTCTCCCTTTATGCCACAGATTTTGTCCCTGAAAGTTTCTCAGTCACCAGGTGCTCCTACAATCCCTATTTTGCCCCCAGCACCAACATTAATAATTTTTGAATCCACTCTCTGCTGCAGTTGCTTTTACAGTCTATAGGACAAAGTACACAGCTACATGAAGGCCACCACTTAGATACTGAAAACTATTAGGCAGGTTTTGGACAGTACATGAGCTAGGGGAGTCACTTGGAGAAATCCAGTCTCTCACCATCCAGCCACTCTTTGCAGGAAGGCTGTGCCGGGCATTGCCTTCTTAGAAAGGTCTTATGGCCAGGGAAAAAAATAAATTCCTAGTTCAATTTCCAAGTCCAACAAAGAAGTCTCTTGGTTTCTTTTTCTTTTCCCCCCACTTTTCTGTGCTGGTACAGCTACCCACTGTTTGTCTTTCTTTGACTTGCTCACTTGCAAGACTCTCTTTCAAAATCCCAAAGATGGTCTCTTGTGCTGTAGGTACAGTGAAAAGGGCCTATTTAATTGAAATTAACCTCAGAGAAATTCATTGCACTCTTGTAAAACAGCTTATCATCACAAAGTGAAAGCTTAACCCAGAAAGGTTTCCAACCTCATAAACCACAAGCTTCTAACAAGGGAAGAATCAAGAGACTTTTTATAATCCAGTTCTTTGTAAGAGCAGCCACTGGAGCACATCAGGCCCCCTGAGTCACCCTGGGAGAACAAAACCACAGCAGAGCAGTCTAAGGATCTAAAACTTAACAGAGCTATTCACTTCCAGAGCCTTATAAATACTAATTGCTGGACTAAAGGGACATTCAAAGATTAATCAAGTGTTAAGTTTAAGACCTGCTGTCATTTCCGACATTGGACACTATCTCAGTGAGGACCTAGTGCTATTAGGTCGTTTAGGTCTCAATCCAGGCAAATATTTTATGTATTTGACCTTCAACTCAGGCAAGATACATGGAAATATTAACCTGCTTTTAAAAACCAAGCATGCATTCGTTCATGTGGCTCAGTATACTAGGGTCTTGGTCTGTGCAGACCTGCAGTGGTCTGTGGCAGTAAATTACCATCGCTGCCATGCTAAGCAAGGTGAACCCAGCTGCTTCTACTACCCAAAGAGAGGTCCGTGCAGGTGTATCTGCTACCTGTATCAGTGCAAGAATGGCCATGCATGACACCAGCATTTTAATGCCATGAGAGTGAAACTAACCACCGCCACCACGCAAAGGTCTAACCTAACAACCTCCTAAGTACTAATTCTACACATAATTTTCTAAAAAAAAAAAAAAAAAAAAAAAAAATTTAAGAGCTCAGCCCCAAAGCCTGCTCTTTGGCAAAAAATGCCACCCTTTATTACAAGATTGGCAAAGTTTTCCATAGCCAAATATAACTGCACTGCAGCATCTTCTTCCATGCAATTTTCACATTAACTTCATCTGACTGATAGCACTTACAGTCCCACACATGCCAGGATACCTCTGGTGTCCCAATCTTCCCCCTCTGCCTTCCACAGTGAAGAGTTCAAGGCTACCCAGGGAGACTGTGGAACTGGACCAAGAAGGAGAAAAAAGGGGGAAAGCCAGGAGGATTTTTTAGACAAATCCACAAACCATCCTAGGCACGGACCAACAGGGAATGTGCATCTCATGATTAGACTTAGAGGATGAGGTTGTTTCAGTCTTGTGCTAATTAGACCTGTATTCAAAACTGGGGTATGGAATAGGATAAATGCCAGACAGCTAATATGCTGATTATTCATTTCCATGTACGAAGAAGAGGAAACAGACCCACAGCTGTCTTGCTTATCATACCACCTGAGTAAAATCTCCCTGACTGAATCTCAGCAGTCCCTCCCCATACTGGCCTCCTCCAGCATTTATTCCCACCTCCAGGCTCTGTGTTTTGTCTAGCAGAGAGCAGGTGAGCTTGGCTGTGTGGTCTCATAAAGCAGAGTAATCTTTAGCCCAAACTTGCCTGCTTGATCCTTCTGCCTAACAAAAAGAAACAATTCAGCTTTCAGCCTTGTTTACATGGGTGTTTAAAAGCATCTCAGTTCAGACAGCAGCAGCCCAAGTCTCCCTCGCAAGCAGGGTGAAAGATGTGCTGCCCTCACTGCCACAAAACCCGGGCTCTGGCGCAATCTAACTGGGGAGCCATTCACACGCAGCAGTTCAGCCGTTCTCTTGTTTCACTGTAGGCTTCCACATAGGGTCAACGGCAGCCACAGTGTAGGGTGTGTGCAAAATTGTCCCGTCCCACTCAGGGGGTGAGGGTGAGGTTAACTTTTTAATTCTCCGCGCGGTAATGAGAAGTAACGACAATTACTTCAGAAGTTCAAACCAACTATAAATTTACTTAAAATTCAGTGGAACTACAAAAGATAGAGGCTTGGCAAAGGTCATAACAACGCTCAAAATTTGGCAGAACTATGAAAGGTAAGCGTTTAGCAAAACGTGTGACAATATTACCCTAATGTGCCGAAAATTAGGTTACAAAGACAGTGATAGAGAGGAAAAGAAAGAGAGAAAGAAAAGAGAGAGAGAGAAAAGATATCACCACCCTTGGGATCCAGCGATGTTCTCTGCTCATAGTTGTAGTCTTCAGGTGGTGGGTGTGCGCCAAAAACTTTTTTCCACTTTTTATAACCCGATGTGCCCGCCCCATAGGTGGGGGTCTGTCATCACTGAGCAGGCACAGTATGTGCTCAGGAATGTTCAGAAATGTTCTAGAAATGAGTCCGTGGGTTGTGGGGGTCCAGGGGACTCACTGCCCCCCCCTTCAGGGCTGACCAAGCGAGTGGTGATCTGTCCCAGGCATATGGTGCACAGAGCACAGATGGTCATTGTTTACGTGTCTTAGGAATAGAGGAGTGGTCTCACAAGACGTTATCCTGCCTCCACAGGCTCCATCCTTGTTCAACACTCCCTGGTCATCATCAGCCCGTCCCTGTCCATGTGAAGATGGGTGTTTGCGACATTCACTTGTTATCAGAGCCTCACAAAAATGTGGGGATATTTTATATGGCAGGCCTGCCTACCTGCCTGGCTATGGGCTGGAAGACTTAGAACACACTTAAAAAGAAAAAAGCTATTTCTATGGGTAAGGAGAAAAAAAAAGCAAAAAAAAAAAAAAAAGAGCAGTATTTCCACACTTCCAAATTTGTTTTCATTCTGATTTAGTTCTTATGTGGACATTTCCCAACTCCCAAAGACTCTAGAGCATCTACAACCTTAGGACGTATAAATGAGCTTACATGGAAGTGCCTGGGCTGTCCCGTATGGAACCGGTACTTAACCATGAATTCCCGATCTCAGGCGACTGCTGTAACCACTGCACAATTACAGTGGAGATCAACTAACATCTCATTCACCAAAGGAATATACCACAGGACAGAAAAACTTCAACTGGGGAAATTCAAAGAGAAATGGATTCTACAGATTGGGTCTTCAGGGACTTGAAGTACTTCGGTATCCCAGCTCCCCAGTGAGTACAGAAGAGGTTTCCTGGAAAAAAGGAGGAGTGAGGGGAAAGAGTTGGTGTCTCTGCTTATGAAAACTGCCTAAGGATCTTCAAAGCCAAATACCTTGAAATATTTCATGACATACAGTTGTGTTTTCTGTTCAGCCCCATCAAAGAGGTATCAATACCCAAAATCCCCCATGTTTCCCTTGAAATACCAGCATTAATTTACGCGAACAACTGTTTTCTATATATCAGATTAAGTCAAGATAAATAACCAAAGAACACTGAATAAATACCTCCTTAGATTAACACTGTTCTTTTCCTCACACAGAGGCCAGGATAGCCCAATGTGAATGACCCCGTCTATCACTAGCAAGTTGTTTCACATTCAGAAGACTCGACCGTGAGTGACTAAGTGACTTGTTCAAAACGGGGATGGCATTGATTTGTAAGGGGAGGAAAGATCAGAGAACTCCATTAGTATTCCCCCTGCCTGGCTGCACTGATTCCCAACCGAAAGGGAAGGAGGATTTTCTCCATGTTTTTTTCACACCCCTGTCACAACACCAGTTTTAACTAGACTTCAAGTAATGTTTGGATGCAAAACAGATGTCACTTCCTCCTTGCATAGCCCCGAAGGAATTTGGTGCTGTTTTCATGTGTGCTGTCTCCCAGGATCGTGGGGATATCCAATTTCCCATTCAAATGCAGGCAATAGAAAAAGCTGAAAGGCAGATTTTTGTGGATTTCTCTTCTGTCCCATGCCCAAACCTGTAACATGAATGAGGCTTTTGGTAGCTTTGTCCTTCCTTTTTAATAACTACTTCATTTACCACTTACAAAAGCCAGTCTTCTTTCCTCATTGCAACCTCCTAATAAGATTCCCCGCACATCACTGAAGCCCAGTTGTGCTCAGAAGCTGGGTTATTCAGGAAACAAGAAAGTTTGGATTACACAGCTATTCCTGCTGGCATTCAAAGCCACTGCACCCCTCCCCACGCAGCTCAGATCTTCAGCGGGGAGAGATCCTCCAGCCAGCATCACTTCCAGAGCGGTGGGACAGGCTGAACAGCTACGTGCTTTCCCTCCTTGCCCAGTTTACATCTTTTACATCTGTGGTGGGAAGGAGAAATCTCTTAGGTGAGAAGGTAAAATTCTGCCAAGCTAATATAACCATTCTCTGTTGGCATATCCCTGCTGTCACGTTGAATCTCACCCTCTGTGGAGGTGTGGAGACCCCTTGTATCGCAGTCAGGCCTGGGTGCTTCCATAGGAAAAAGGGGTCTCTGATACACCCATCTGAGGACTTCACTGCGGTTCTGGAGTTTCATCTCACCACACACCACACTGCATAGGAAGTGACATGGTAATCGCACCCTTCGTGTGAGTTAATCAACGGCAGCAACAAGGGGTTCAGGCTGCTCTAAACAACTTTTAAAAGAATAATAAATCCCTGCCCCTTTGAGATGCTAAGCACGTCATCCTGGCACAACTCCTTCTTTGCAAGCAGTTTTCACATGAAGCTAGAAAAACGTAGCATTGCTGAATCCATCTGGATCTGTCCCCCTGATCACTTTGGCAATAAACCAGTATCTCTGAGTACACCAAGAAGCAGAGGTCCCTTAACCCGCCCATTCCCTGATCCCACCAGGCAGCTTCAACCCCAGAGTCTGAAGAAGGCGGAACAGGCCCATTTCTTTGAAAAATCGTGTCTTTCTCCTTCTGTTCCAGGTTCTCTCTCAAGCCACAGAGTCACTTTAGCTCTTTTGAGTAGCAGCTGAAAACCTGCATTTCTTTTTTTTTTAAGTGCTTCCCCCTTTTTTTAATTTTTCTTAGGGAAAGCGGCCTCCTTTTTCCCCATCCGGATGCATTAGATAAACAAAATGGAGGGATTTATTACCCTGTAATTACAGGGTCTAATTCAGTCCTACCATCTGACTCAGAGCAGATGATAGAGGCAAAGGAAGAGAGGAAGAGGAGAGACACAGGGAGACGAAACCACTTACCAAGTCACATTGCAATTCAGTGAAAGTACCGGGGAACAGAAGCCCAGCCCTGTGCCCTACTGGTACTGCTCTACTCATCTAACCATTAGACCATGAAATCTCCCTTTTTACATGGCTGAGAAAAGTTTGAGGGCTCTAAGTAGTAATAACACTGTGGAAATAATCTGTTTGATTATCCTAATTATAAACTTTGTCTCGGGCTTCTTCCTGCAGCGGCATGGGTCACAGTGTTTCTGACACTATGTCACATATGGACATTAGAAAAAACAAGCTCACTTCAACCCACTTCCATCAGCTTTGATGTGTTCTTACCAAAAAAAAAAAAAAAAAAAAAAAGAATTGGGGGAAGGAAAGCAGCATTTGGCTACTCAGCATTTTGGCTGCTTTGAATCTGGCTGTTCAGTGCAACCCTGACAGCTTTATTATAAGCACGGCAAATGTTTTGGAATGACGGGCAGGACTTCGCAGTCGTTTCCTTGGTCTGGGACTGTTTGATTTCCATTTATCACACTCACTCAGAACAAGGTGTGTAGACAATGCAGAGCAGGGAAAGGACTTCAAAGCACATTCATCTCCACAACAGAGTATAGGGTTGCCTCAGAAAGGAGCTGTTCCACTTGTCAGACCAATTAAGGGCAGCTCTGCCACTTTGGTGGGAGAAGTAGGGGAGAGGGTCCGGTGGGGAGAGAAATGAAACCCCTGCATGAGTTATTGAATCACCTCTGAAATATCCTGGGAAAATCTGCACGCAGAAACATCTCCTATTTCCTGCAGGCATAGTCAGCCCACGTAAGGAGGCTGCCAAGAAACACTAGGTGCATAGAAAGCCCAGTTCTTCACTCCACATTCACAAGCAGAGAGGGACCCACACGCTTATCTAGGATTTGCCATGGGAAATCAGGGGAAAGGCAAGGTACTTCAACCGCTTTGTCCAGACCCCCAAGCCTGTGATAGTTCTCCCCAATAATAAACAATGTGGACCAGTGATTCACAAGGATCCAAGCACTAGCACACTAAATTAGAAGGGGCAAAGCAAACTGTCCTCTTGCCAACCATCAAAACAGCAGAAGTAAAAGCTGGTACTTGCAAGCATTTGCACCATGGGAGTAGGGATAGCAGCTATTAGGACCTCTGACTCTCTGGAGACACCTGCTCCAAGCTTTCATAGAATCACAGAATGGTTTGGGTTGGAAGGGACCTTAAACACCATCTAGTTCCAACCCCCCTGCCATGGGCAGGGACACCCTCCACTAGACCAGGGTGCCCAAAGCCCCATCCAACCTGGCCTTGAACACTGCCAGGGATGGGGCAGCCACAGCTTCTCTGGGCAACCAGAGAGGTGTGGCACTGAGTTGTTTCCTGAGCAGCCTGGCTCTGTGAATAAATGAACGCTATCAGAGGACTGTTCCTCCCTGGGCTGCCCTTGGTTTATGTGAGAAGGGCCAGAGGAACCACTCTTCCTTCCAGAAAGGACAAGCACTTCAGAGCTCATGGTTACATAAAGCTAGCCCAAGCCCTTAGCACCTGAAGAGAATAACGCCTTAGTAGTCATTAATATGATGTTAATGTTTGCGTGCACACTGTTACACAAGGGCAGTCTTGGTGCTGTGCTTGAGGCCAAATTTGAGGCTGTCCACAGAACTTCACACTCTGCAACAGCAGCACCAGAGGAGCTGGTGCTGTTGGAGGCAGCCCCAACAGCATCCTAAATTTTAGATATTGTGCTCAAGGCCACACTTATCTCACAACCTTTTCACTTCTGCCCTTCTACCCATCTTCCTTTGACATCATCCCATACGACTGATACTGCCTGGAGACCCTCCTAGAAGGGAGCTATCGCTGCCTCCTGCAAGAGCTGCTGTGATCCACAGCCACCATGATTTTCAGCATACCCACCACAAAAACATGTACTCCAGGTGCCATACATGCAGTCACCCAGCTCATGTATATACAGGCCACACCAGTGACTCCATCATCTTCAGCTGATCCAGATGATTTCCTACTCTCTTTGGGCTGTCTTCTTATCATAGGGCAAGAAGGGATGCCCTGATCACCCGTTTGTCTTGTATGCCCTCAAAAGTAGTAACTAGTGGCAGGTCCCCTTCTCTGGCCCTGAGACAACTGGCATGGTCTGGCCTTGGCTATATGGTTAATCCCTTGTAGCCTCCAAATCAGGACTGCTGAATCTCACATGTCCATCCCTAACTCCAGGAATTGCACACAAACTGTTTGAGAAAGTGGTGGGAGACCAATCTGAGAGCATGACAGACTATCAAAACACCTGGCACTATGGTCACAATCCATTTCTTCTATAAATCACAAGGAAAAAACAGGCCAGAGAGAGGATATAGCCCATACCAAAAACTATGGTCCAGGAGGAACCTCTCAGGCACACTCTTCAGTCATTACTGTACTCCATGCAGAGCCTAAAAGTGATGGGAACATATCATTCCCAAAAATCTATGGCAAATAATAAAATCCAGGGAGAGTTACAGCTTACAAAGACAGAACTCAGCACTTCAAAGCATCATGTGCACGCTAAAGCATTCCCACATGTCAGGAAATAATATTAAAAACCAGTTATATTGGCACTCACAAAAGCAGGTCTCTCTTTGTCTGAAGGCACATTTTGATTTCTGTATTACTCATCTTCGGAAAAAGGGCTCTGAGCACTTCCAACAGCATGAAGCTGTACGTTAATTTGATTTCATCCCATAGATGGATTGTTATTGGGATAGAAGTTTGGTGTACACAAACAAATTGAGGCCTCCAGCTGGGTATATGTGAAAATTTCTGCTTACACAAGCAACAGTTATTTTTCAGGCTGAAGTGCCATTTTTTATAATCTTCATTATTGATTTTAGTGTTGGTAAAAAAACTTGTAAAAGACTTAAAAATTATGTGTGACCAAAGGCCCCTACCTGTCTTAGATTATTAAAAATGAAAGTAATGACAAAATGCAACTGTGTACCTCTATTGATTTTTCTCTTACCACTTTTCTTCCCAAATTAAAAAAGACTTTTTAAACTAAAATTTTTGTGTTGTTTTTTCTTTGAAAATTCTCATCTTGTTTGGAATTTTCAGGTTCAAAAACTGGAAAAAAAAATCTCATAGAGAAAAGAACTTGTAGAACTTGGTTTCATTTTTATTTAAACTCAAAACTGTGAGTGTTACTTGGGGTTATGTTTTAAAAAGTGAGGTGTTTTTCCTCCAGCACAATAACAATTGACACTTTTGGCTAGCCATTTGCTAAACAGCTTTGAACTATTTGGTTGCTTGTTAAGGCTGAGGTGAAGTCATGGTCACTCTCGAGAAGCAAAATTTTTCATTAATCCATTTGCAGAGAAGTCCAGCACTGAACAGGCTGAATTTATCCCCCCTCAAACCTCAGCCTAGGATCCGCTACACCGCATACATGCACCACCAGCTCTCCCTTGGGAAGGAGAGTGCTTTCCAGGCAAACCCCTGCTTTCCCAAACACTGCAGGAGAGCACGTCCAGGCCAACCAGGGAGGGAGGAGAAGCAGCCTGGGCAGGGGGAACAGCGGGGCGCAAGGGCTCTGCTGCTGATGGATCGAGGTTTTCACCTCTTTCAGGACTTTCATTTGAAAGCTGTCAGAGCCAAAAGAGAGCGGTCTATTCAAGTTCCAAATGCATAGAGTCTCTTTGGTATAAATTTTCTTAATCAGTAAAGGCCAAATCCTAGCCTCACATCCATGTGTGCAACCCAATTATTGAGTTTCAAAGCCAAGCAGCGCTATTAAGCCTGTTTAGCCAGAGCTCCACCATAACACAGGTCTTAGGTGTTCACACGACAGACCATTCACTAAAGCTCAATAACTTCAAAAAGAAGTATTCACTGAGAAAACTCCCGCATTTTGGATTGAAAAGCTCCAAGCAAGAAAAAAATCTGTGGCTTATCTTCATAAGCTACACTAATAGTTAATTACCCTTCTTGTTAATGTTCATGTCTTGTTTCCAGCAAGCATTACTCACAACTGGATACAGGCCCAGGCTCTCTCTAGCTGAGGTAAATGAACATATTTTTCACCTCTCAGTTCCTTTCACTACACTTCTGGAATACAAAATGAGATGCATTGATGGTAATTGAGCTGTTGACAAGTCTTCCCAGACAGGGACACAGAATTAGTGTTGCTAACCTTCATAATTTAAATTACAATCATCTCAACAGTAATTAGTATTTTTCTTGGAGCTCCATCTCCTGGAGACAGGTGATTATGGGAGAATCCCTACTTACTTTAAAAGTACATGTTAAATACTGTGGAAAAATCTAGAAATACCTTATGTACCCGTAAAAGATGTATGGATACAACCAAAGACAGATTGAATTGGCTCTAACTTTACTTATTTCTTATTAAAATTAATTATTATTATTATAGCAGATGTCATGATTTGCAGCTGTTGAATGTTTGGAGGGAGAGAAACTGCTGAGTTATCTCCAAGACAAATAGAAGCTGAGACTATCAAAAGAAACTGAAAAGTCCTTCTCCTGGTGCTGAGAAGAAAAGAGATGACCACAAGAGTTTTGAGGTTTGGGCAGTCACCACCAGCAGAAATGGTGCAGTCACCAAGGGATCTCATGGTGGCTGTGCTGGTAACTTTGGGAGATGGAGTATCAACTCTCATCACTGGAAAAGTCCAAAGTTTTCTTTGCCAATGGAAATCTTCTCGGTCCAAGAAGATCTACAAAGATACCTTTACGCAATATCAAGTGAGACACAGAAAAATCAGCACACTCCTGATCTGAACCCGTCAAGGTAGATGCACCTCCCACAGTTGTCCTGATAGAAAAAAAAAACAAGCGTTGGCCCAGGACATGCAAGTCCTACACAGCAACTGAGAAATGGTGACTACTATAAACTATCACTACTACTACTTAATGGTGATCCATTAAATGAAGATGAATTCTGTTATTCTATTATTTTAATTTATTATTTGAATTGAAATAGTAAGTTTAACTGAAGACAACAGAGATCTAATTGAAGTTTCCTTGCAGGCTGGTCCTTGTGTATTCCGAAAACCAAGACAAACATCTTTCACAACAACACAGAGCGACCTCCTTGATTTAATAAAAGGCAGCACCACACTAATCTGCAAGAGCATACAGGATGTTCAGCTTTCACATTCCCCACATGTTTTTCTTCTTCTGAACCTGCACTGTCAATGTTTGTCTCCAAGTTCAATTTGCCTTAAGGGTAATATAACAGTGCCCAGGTTCTCGCACTGCACAGGGTTAAGTCAGGCTAATTCAATCGGTCTCCCACTGAGCTCAAACAAGCCCACATATCCCTCCCGAGGCAGGGGGGAACCCACAACTCTGAGAATGACTCCGTAGTATTAGTAGCAGTTGAGCCGCTCTTCTATCAAGCAAATGACATTTTCCAGTATATGCAGTAACCATGGAAGGTATTTTCCCTGGAAATTCAACCTCCCTTGCTCAGCCAGAGAAAGATCTTAGTTGAAAAATAGCATATTTCTGCTTTATTTTTGACTAGTCAATGAAAATTTCTGTTTGCCTAAGGCCCAGTAAACAGATTATTGGGTGCTCTGTTACTGGAGTTGGTGCTCTGTTGAAGACCATTTGATAGATTAGCTCTCCCTTAGATGTGGTCCCCAGGAGACAACTTAGGAGGTCTCCTCTGAGTATAATGCTGCTGTTCAGCACTGTAAATGCTTAACGCTTTTTATTTGTTTTTGCTTTCAGTGTGTGGTAGGCAGGCAGATAATCCCACAGCTGGGCTGCAGTGCATAATCTCACTACGTATTTATGTGATTTCCCTATTTACCTATGTGCTGTACAAATCCCACCTTGCCTGCTGAAACCTCATCATTTCCTGAAAGCAGCATTTCCCCAGTGTCTCTTCTCTCAACTGACAATCCCCTTGATAACCTTTGGTATTCAGATAGCATAGTCTAAAATATATATCCTATAAAAGGTTTATTTCTCCTTAATTTATTAACTCTGATTTCCCTTTATCTCAAAATGCAGTGCAGGGGGAAAATAACTAACTCCCACCTACAGTGCTACTTCAGCAATGGCATCAAATAAGAGTCTGCAATAAATCTCTAACTTACAAGTACATTTTAAAAGCTCCACTTAATCCTGTTAGAAGTTTTAAAAGAAGTTAATATTTAACTGTATATCTACATGTTTTAAAAGTTTATTCTCCTTTGGCTTTTTGTTCCAAAAGTGATTTTTGTGTGTGAAAGTTTAACGAGAAATGCTTTCAAAGAGGGGAATCCGATTTGATTTGGCTGAGCTCCTGCTCTGTTCTTCTTAAAATTACAGTCTTTTTAAAAAAAAATCCAGATACACACCAAAATTTGGCATTTCCAGATAATCATTAAATATTTTTTGAGTCTCAGTCTCCTTTACACTGGCAATGGACACTACAAATACCTCAAAATAGAGAGAGATAAATAAGAAATCCAGGATTACTTTTTAAAAAGTAGAATAAAAAGAATATATCTTCCTCCTAGAACTGTCAGATGCTATCAACATCTGGCTACATCTGCCTGGGTTTGTAAATGGGAAATGATAGTGCAGAATGACAATCTCTAGCTGCACCTGATCAAGATGGCATTTTAAACTGTGACAGTTGAAAACACAACAGAATTGATGGGAAAGGCAACCTTTAAAAAGGCATGTGCAGAAGCATTAGGCATCTGTTTGCTTTATTGACAGGGCAGGTTTTGTTTAAGAAGAATAGCAAGCATATTTAATCTTCACGTCAAAAGACACAGTGGCATTAAAGGGTAGAGAGTTACCTCAGGGACAAAATTGCAGTTTTTAATCATCCCGATCTTCATTGTTTTGGACACTGGAGCTTGATTCAATAACTTCAACCTTGTGTTCTTATTCCCCACTTCCACTGCGCTGACTTCGAAAGGTCTGGGACTCTAGCCCTTATTTTAAAGGTGGTAATTACACAAAACTGGCAACATCAACAGGTTCTGGTTCCAGGTCAAATAACATCAGAGAATAAGAAGGAGATATTAATTATAGAGAGTGGATAATTGCTTCCTTAGCAGCTAATCCTCCCATTTATCCACCCAAAAGGTCAGATCCAGAAACCCAACACCCTTTCAAAGTACAGTGAATAATCTGTCCTTGTGGCCCTATGCCAGAACTCTTGGCCATGCGCTAATCTGGACCACTTAGGGACAAAGAGCCTACACCAGCCATTTAAAGAAAATGTAAACACTCATCTTTCTTCCTGGCCACTTGAAATAGGCACCTTAAACTGATCAGAAACAGGCACAAATGCACTTCATCACAGCCAATGTCTGTTGTTTAACCAAGACAATCAATACTTTGGTGTCTCATTACGCAAAGACAAGGCAAAACACGAGGGCTGCAAGTCTGTCTTCACATAAACATGTGTGAGGCATGACTGTGTTTAAGTAAAGATCTGCTGGGTTAGGCACTAAGGTGCTCTAATCCTTCCCCACGGGGAGAAGAGGTAGCTTTTATCAGACCTGCCAATACGGAGCGCACAAGCAGCACTGCCAGCGCACATCACCCCTGAGCAGACATACTCCCACTCTTCCAGTTGAAGCCCTTTGGGGCGAATAGTCTGGCAGCAGGTCAATGGCCTCCGACTAATCAGACCAATAGTAAAGTTAACGTTATTTTCCTGTAATGAATCCTATTGATCAACCACTTCGGATATATGACGTGTGCAGACAGTCATGGTGAGGTCTTTCAGGTAAAGTAATCCTGGTCTTTCATTACTCTTGGAAGAATCCCTAGGACCCATCACGCAAGCAGAGGCTTGCCTCACTATCTCCAGCCTCACCTCGAAACCATCTGCTGTATTTTATTTTGGTCAGACTATTCTGACATCCCCGTACATAGGCCTTCTCACATGGCAGGCAGAGTGACAGCAAGGCAAGCGGTGGGGAAAAAGCCGTGGTGCCAGGCAACGGCTGGAAATCCGCTCTCTGCTACGATCCCTTCCACAACTCCTGTACACATTTTCCCCCATCCCGACTGCAGAACAAGACCGTGCTTCTGAATGAATATAAAATTAAACCCATCAAACTCTGTTTTAACCACTTTGAACCAGCAGAGGAAGTTCTTGCATTACAATGCTGCAGCATTTTTGATTGCAGAAGCCCTAAAGCCAGATTTCCTTTTTGGTAAGATTAGACTCCCACAGCGAAGTATTGTTCCATTAGTTATTCCAAAGGAAAACCATCCAGCGACTTTAAGTGACATGGGCTCAGACCCAGATTCAATACAAGATTTAGCTCTTGAGTCCTGCTTAAAATCCTTACTTCCCACTAAAAATCAACCAAGAAGCCAGGAGTCTGAACAGGAGCTAAGATCCTACTTCATTAAGATCCTACTTAAGTGACTGTGTTTCACAGACCATTCGGAGGAACTGACTTCTGGAGCTGCGTCTCCCTCCCTGTTGCCCATTAAGGGAACTGTAACAGCACTGAAGGTGGAAGGAGCTAAATTCCAGTCCCTCAGGTAAGGAAAGATTTTTCGCAAAGCAGGCTTTGCACACAAGCAGCCGCCTGAGACCAGGGCAGAACAAGGCATTCTGCTTTATTTCCTGTAATATCTAGACAACTCAAACAAGCCTCGATAGCTTCTTTTACAAAACTGGAGGAACAAAATAACGGGGCTCACACAAAAGAGCTAAATGAATGCATCAGGCACACAACGCCATGCTCTCCATAACATTTAAAAATGATGTAATATCTTTTATTCAATGTGTCGTCAACTAGCCACATTTGTTTTCTTTCCTGAAGGCACTTTTTGCTCCCCACACAGACTGGAATCTCAATTTGTTGCAGGACAACAGAAACTTTTTGCTTTTGATATCTAGTATCAGCAATACTGTGTATTAAAAATACACAGATATGTGCATTTGGCATACAGAGGGAATATTTTAAGGCACTATTTTCCAGCCGTTGCTCTGCCTATTGATCAGAAAATGACTCTGGAGAGCTGGGAAAAGCCGGTGCCTCAGCAGCAGCTGGCAGAGACACAGCCTGTACTTCCCTCTTCAGTTACGTCTACGCTGCCTTGGAAAGAGCGAGCAGGAGAGAGACCTTCATGCCCGCAGGTTTGGGCAGAATTTGATCTTCCTTTCAACACACGAAACACCATCCAATCAAGCTCTGTAAAATCAAATCAGTTTTGAGCTACAATCCTGTGGCAAAGACTCCATTACCCGAAGAGCGCCAACTTTGTGTTTGAACTACATATTTGGGGGTTTTCCCGCTGGTTTGGGGCTTTTTAAAATTCCCCCTGCTTGTAACTCAGTTTCTGCCTGCAACATTCCTCAGTAAAATGCCTTTGTTTCCTTTCCTGTTAGGAAAACGCCTGCCGAACAGCGGGCACCGTCACAGCCCAGTAAGTTGGCACTTTGTTATGCTTTTCCACTCCAACAGCTCTCTGCAGCCATCAGCTGCAAAGCAACCCACAGAGGCTGCCAATTAATTTACTGGGCCATTAATCAATGTATTCTATACCGGTAACTTTCAAACAGATAAAAGCCGTGCAGGACCAGAGCAGAGATGCCAGATTGCCCATGCTTGGCTGAGCTGTACTTGGTTCAGCTTCTCCTCTGTGTAAGGGCAGAAAGGGAGGGGAGAGGTTGGAAAGCGGCTGGGAGGGCTCTGACAGACGTACGGTGGTACATTAAAATCAGATGGCTGAAGCTGTTTTCATGCCTCCTCTCCTTTGATGGAAACATCCAGTTCACGCAGAAATTGGCTCCCGAACTGCCAGTTCTTACTTTGGTTAGTTGAAGAGGTGCACAACCTTTGGCTAGGGCAAATCACACAGGCCCTTCATCTCAAACAGCTTGCTTTACAACATGAGCACAAACCAGATGCAGGACAGGACATGGAGGCCATATCTGATTCCCATGTTTCTGTCATGTATATATTTGTGACAGAGGCATTTGTGGTCATATCATATGATGTTTGGACAAGCATCCATCACGTTACAGGGGTCCCACAGAGTCCCTCTGAAAGACTGCGACAGGGAGCAGGTCACCGTAACAGTTCAGATGGCCAGAAGCTATTCCCTGCCCATGTGTTGGGGGGACTCGGGAAAGAGGACGCCTGGAAGCAAAGAAGGTGAATTTTTCTGGCAGAGACCTCCAGCACTGGGAATTCAGACACTTCTGCTCTAAGTGACTGTCTCCTGACTGCAGGTCCCCAGACACACAGTGAGTTTGCATCTCACTTCCAGCTCAGCCATCAGGGCTGGCAAAACCTTATGTAAAGTCACTGGGGTATCTGCAGCACAGAGGTGGCAATGATGAAGTGTGGAAACCCTCCTCTCCCCAAGTGCCAGCAGCACCCTGCACCATGCTCCGGCTGCAGGGATACGTATAGCAGTGCCCTGCTCCAAGCATAATTTCGAGCACAGGCTGGTAACGACCACCTCCCTCCAACGCATCCCATCCCTTCTGCGTGGAAACCAGAGCACTGGACAGCACTGTCCCGGGACCACCAATGTAACGCTCGTGGAGACTAACTCCAATTAGTATTTATGCGGAGTTTTAACCTGCCCACTTGCTTCCAGGCTTTTATTACCAGCCCAATCTGAATTCCCACTGTTCATTGACACAAATGTTACCAGAGAGAGGAGCATTGAATGTCTCCAAGCCCATTTACCCTCCACCTCACAAGGTACAGGGGTGGGTCCTGTATAAACAGGGTTTTTTGTTTGAGGGCGCCTGACAGAGCAGAGTCTGACCTTTCCCCTGCAGGGGAACAGCAGGCTTCAATCAAACCTTGCTCAGGGTTGGGGCTATTTTGTCTCCTCGCAGATCAGGGTGATGCTTGAACTCTCCTTGCCTCAGCTCCCCCACCCACCCCATCAATCTCCCCGCTGCCCTGTCCGACAACTGTGGCCACTGTGATTTATAATGGCCTCTCCCCGCAGCTGCGTCTCCTCTGGGACCTCCCCTGCCACTGCTGAGTGCTCTGCGTGCTGGACTTGCCTGGCAGTTGGGTCTCCTTCCACCAGCAGAACCTAGACCCTCTGCAGGAGGAGGAGGACACTTGCCAGGTTAATGTTTTCACATTAAATTCTACTTCCAGTACACGGTACACTCTTAGGAAGACGTTAGGTCGGAAGTGGCTGAGTCATTATCTATCGTTTTGAAGTGCTGCAATGTTTAAGGCAATTAGGGGTAAAAAAAGTGTTGGGTTTGACCCATGATAATGTAAATAGGACTCAAGATGGGGGCTAAGAAACTACAGCCCATATTACCATGGGGATGGTAAAGGATCCTAGCAGAATGGCCCAGCTATGTTTAACATGAGCTACTCTCAGGTTGTATACAGATCATTACCACTGCAGCATTGCTGCCGTCAGACCTATGTCATTGTACACTCGCTGAAGATCCAGCCCATTGAGCTTTAATAATACTAAACACACTGAACTACTACCAAAAAGTTCCTCTTTCCCCTTCTGTCAGGAGATACAGAGCACTAACTGGCTGCATCCCAGTTACAAGCACATTTTTCAAGAAGGCTTCTTATCGTAAATACACTTTTCATTATTTCACAGCCAGATGAAGTCTGGCTACTATTTTGGACACTGCTTTAAAGACTAAGAGCTTTTATCAGACTGTTCCAAGCTCGAGCACTCATCAGTAGAGTTACCACGATGGCCCAGAGCCCAGGACAAGCTTTTGCCTGCACTGGATGCTCACTAAAAGGAAATAGCACCGAGGTGCTGCCAGGTAAGGTGACCAGAGTGTACAACTGGATTTCCTCGGCTCTTCTTGTAGGCAATACAGCCAAGCTTGGCAAACCTTGCTCATTGTTTGTTTCCTGGAAAAGTATTGGTGTGGGTAGGTGAGAGAGGTAAGGAATGAGTGTCGAGCACGGAGCAAAGCGGAAAGGAGAAGGACCATATCCAACTTCTTCCCTCTTACCTTTGGGGTATCTCTTGGGCCACAGCCCTGCAGAGAGACTCAGGATGGGAAGTGCCTCAGTGTGTGCTGATGCATCAGTGCGTGCCGGTGCCAAGCACACTAAAAATGAACGGAAATGAAAGGAGCTGGGTGGGTCCCTGTAAAAGCAGATTCTGGTGACACTATCTATCTCCATTGGGTCAAGCCAAAACAGAGGCGTTTCTATCTGAGGTCACTCTTGAAAACTTGGATTATTTTTTCCACTATTTTTTTAGCCCCAAACCCACTATTTCTTGCCTACTTCAGTGGGGATGAAAGGACTGGTCCCAGAAAATGACAAGTTGAGCCCAAACAAAGCATTATGCTGAAAGATCCTACAATCTCATCCCAAAAAACAAGTATCAGGATTTCTGAATGTTAAGTCTTACACATTTGTAGATAAGAGGACACCATAAACATAACCTTCCCTACAGAATGACATTTAAATTATCAGCCCCTTCCAAAAGAATGAGATCTCAGGATTATTTCTTCTTGCTGAGCCACCGATCATGCAAGCACAGCAATATACCACCAGTGCCTCACTAACTTTTGCTGGAGTCCTGTCTCCTACTGCCCAAATCTGGCCCAAATTGCCAAAAAAAAGACAGCAGGCCTGGATGAATCTCACAAGCCTGCACTGAACTGAGACACCACATAAACAGGTTTTTAGCTCAGAGAAATCACATGCCGCTTCTTGCTACAGCTTTTGTTCTTCAAAGCTACGATTGGCTCTCCTTCCTTCCAAATTAGTGGAACCACTACGCCAGGCCATCTGGCACTCCAAAATTTATCTTCAGATTTCATTATCCAACCCACTGACCCCAGTGTTTCCTCCCATTGACTAATGAGATTAGCCCATCACCTCCTAATTACAGCGTTTATACCTAGTCTGTTTTACAACGCCCAGGAAAACAAATCCCCAGGTTGTTTCAGAGTGAATGAATGTCATTCTGCTCTTAGAACAAGCACAGCATGTATAAGAATAGATGGCACATACATCAAAACAATTAATGAATGTCCTTAGGCTGGGAAGTGAAAAATAGAAAAAACAAACACACTGAGGCCAGTCTCTTCACTCCTTGGGCTTGTTCAGCTCTCTCAGAGCAGTGCAAGGAGTATTACCTAGCATTCCACTTAGTAAAGGAGCAACTGCAAGGCTAGCACTCTACTACACAGATATTACTTGTAAGGACACTAACAGAGGGTGGTATTCTAGTTCTGTACCTCACTACCCTAACTTCAGGCCTGTCAGTCTGAACTTGGTGCCGGGGAAGGTTATGGAGCAGATTATCTTGAGTGCCATCACATAGCACGTACAGGACAACCAGGCAATCAGGCCCAGTCAGTATGGGTTCATGAAAGGCAGGTCCTGCTTGACTAACCTGATCTCTTTCTATGACAAGGTGACCCACTTAGTGGATGAGAAAAGGCTGTGGATGTTGTCTACCTAGACTTTAGTAAAGCCTTTGACATCGTTTCCCACAGCATTCTCCTGAAGAAACTGGCTGCTCATGGCTTGGACAGGCAGACGCATCGCTAGGTAAAAACCTGGCTTGGATGGCCGGGTCCAAAGAGTTGTGGTGAATGGAGTTAAATCCAGCTGGTGGCCGGTCACAGGTGGTGTTCCCCAGGGCTCAGTGCTGGGCCCAGTTCTCTTTAATATCTTTATCAATGATCTGGACAAGGTGATTGAGTGCACCTCATGTACTGCGTTTAGTTTTGGGCCCCTCACTACAAGAAAGACATCGAGGTGCTGGAGTGTGTCCAGAGAAGGGCAACAAAGCTGGTGAAGGGTCTGGAGCACAAGTCTTATGAGGAGCAGCTGAGGGAACTGGGGTTGTTTAGCCTGGAGAAAAGGAGGCTGAGGGGAGACCTTATTGCTCTCTACAGCTACCTGAAAGGAGGTTGTGGTGAGGTGGGGGTTGTTCTCTTCTCCCAAGTAACAAGCGACAGGAAAAGAGGAAATGGCCTCAAGTTGTGCCAGGGGAGGTTTAGATTGGATATTAGGAAAAAATTTTTCACCAAAAGGGTTGTCAATCACTGGAACAGGCTGCCCAGGGAAGTGGTTGAGTCACCATCCCTGGAGGTATTGAAAAGACATGTACATGTGGTGCTTAGGGACATGGTTGAGTGGCTGGACTTGGCAGTGCTAGGTTAATGGTTGGACTTGATGATCTTAAAGGTCTTTCCCAACCAAAATGATTCTATGATTCTAACAAGATGTTTCCTGCAAAAAGTATCCTAAAAAGAAAGAAAGAAGGAGTTACAGAATCATCTTATATCAAATGCATATCAGCAAAGTGCCAAGAACTAAAAAAGGTACAGGAGATGGGCTGGAAATCAGGATGTCAAATTTACTGTTCTCCACTTTAGTGATTTTGAGCAGGATCTGCCTGTCTGGACCTTCTGTCTGCTAGCTGTCTGGACCTTCTTTGGGTCAACAGAGAGGAACCAGAAATCATGGGATGGCACTGATCTCTAGAGGCAGACGTAATGGAATTCAGGTGATGCATCCCCTAGAAGTCCAAAGGAACAGCTTAGGTGAAATGAAGGTGTCTTTAATACAATTAAGGAAAATGGAATCCCATTGCTGATGGCACAATCTGTGCCTCAGTTTCTCCATCTCCAAAATAATGCTATTGGTATTTATCCTCTATGGTAAAATGCCTGTACAGCCTTGACTGATCAATGCTATGTAACTGTGAATTACTCTCGATAGATTTATTGAATGTTCTTGAACATGTTACTTGGAGACCTGCTGGAAATTCAGAACTACAGGGAGTAGAGGGAGGAAACATTACGGCTTTCAAGTAAAGCTAGAAAATTTAAAGTTGTCGCAAACAAAAAGCACCTGGCCTGTCTTGCCTTGTGTGATGGGTTGACCCACGCAAAACCAACACACCTTGGAGGCAAACCAAGCCTCCAAGGTGTTTACCTGTAGCAATACTACTACAGGTTTTAAAGTTTGCAGAGCAGTCCTAAAAGCCTCATTAGAAACATCAATAATGATTTATCACTGAAGCACTAGCATGAAAAAGCCATCAGAGTGAGAATAAAACAGCTCTCACCAGACGACTCAAAACACACCAAGCTTTGCTTTTGCCTGGGCACCAGGAGGGCTGGATGCTCCCCTCACATGGTCAGGCAAGACTCAGATGGAGAACAGCCTGGAAGAGTATATTTCCACCTCTGTCCACCAATTTCCTGCATGTGCAATCTCTGTCTAAATACACCATCAGGTGGACATTTCCCTACATCTCCCTACCACATTTTTGTGGTAAGTGCGCCTTCCACAAGCCTACGAAAATTTCTTACCCCCATTGCACATCCCACAGGGACTGGAGCACAGCTGAGCTGTGTTATCACACAAGCCAGGCACCATTTACATGACAGCTGCTCTACAATGCAAATCAGGCTCATTGTCACCAAAGGAAAAAGCCCTAAATGAAAAGTTATTGCCTCTTAATAGCCACTCTTTCGAGATCAGAAAACGGTATTGACCTCACCCTCTCCCCACCACCACCAGGCCAAGTGTTCAGGGAAAAGCCTGATCTCCCTGCCCATCAGCACTGCCGTTAAGCCAATGAGACAGGGCTGGGATGGACTTCCTCCAGAAAACTATGCTAGGAAATGGGCAAGAAAGGCCATGAAACAAGGGATCATGCATCTGGCCAGCCTCCCTCCCCATCCAGCATTTTGTACCTTGGTCCGCTTTGGCCAGCAGACCAAGAACTGCAGCTCTGTACTAATCCTCCAACATTAAGAAAGCTACGATGGGCTTTAAAAGGCAATTCTGCATCCAACAGGCATGGATACTAGGGTAACATCCCAGTCAGGGTACTAACAGCATCCTGCAGCCCTCAATAACCCCACAGCAGAAAAGTAGTTTTTAACCAGCAGAAGACTTTTGCAAAAAGGGTCAGGTCTGTGTTTAAAGACAATTCTGCAGTCTTTTATGATCAAGGTGGTTCAGGCTGATTTGGTCCATTGTAAGATGCGTCAAGCTTGGAGCAAGTGAGTTTTGATACTGTGCTGGGGACCAGAGGTGGCATGGCTGGACCACAGCCCTTGTGGTGAAGCAGCAGAAGTGTTTCATTCTCTACCACCTCTGCAGGAGAGGCGTGGGGACACTGGAGGAGGGAATATCAGGGGGAATATCATTGCCAGGCTGAGCTGGCAAGGAAAATGCTCCCACCAGACACAGCTGCACCTTTCCCTTTCTCCAGGTCTGCTGCCTGGCTTAGGCAGCAGCCACCATTCGTCTTACAGGCTAGCAACTTGTTGAAGCAGTGTCTCGCCAAAAGCATTTGCTGGCAAACTTCACAGATGTGGGTAAACCCTTTCCAGGAGTAACTTCATCTAACTAGTCACAGACAGGATCAAGTAAAAACACTCATCTGAAAGCAGCAGATAGACAGGACTATCTATCTAACCATCTCCTCAGAGTTATCTAGCTACTTTGGGAGATCTTTCTGTATCAGAAAGTCTTTAAAGAGGCAGCACTATTAATAAGGCAACTTCCCAGCCCCACAACTATTTAGAAGTCACCACAATCCAGCTAACTACAGGATCTGGGCTTAAAAAATTCTAGCAAGGAATCACATAACAGTAAAAGACACACGGAGACACTCAGGAAACATGTAATCAAAGATCTGGGCTCCAAAAAAACTAGCAAGGAACAAAGCTACAGTAAAAGACCCAGAGACACTCAGGAAACGTAATCAAAAGGGCCAGGCAGGGAATCACAGGCCGAGTCCCACGGACCCCAGGATCCCATGGGGAGTTTCGGGGCTGCATAGGCAGAGACACACAGGAGGTCTGTGACAGTCTCTTTAATCACAGGCTCCCCTTGCACTTGAACCAGGCTCGGGGTACAGCCTCAGACTTCAGTAGACCCAAGGCTTGTGCCTCCAGTTGGCTTGACGATATTTTATTTCACTGAACTGTGCGTATAACGGATGGAAGCCTCTGAAAAAGCACTGAGAGAAATTCAGAGTGGGCATTAGTTATTATTTTTGACAGCATTAAAACAACATATGAAAAGGGTTTCTTTGTTGCTTTCTATTTTTTTTCCCCCCTGAGAAATAGAAGACAATGTCCCATCCAGTGCTGGCCTGACAGAGTGTCACAGCACTGCAGAAGTCGTGCTTTTGGAGGACTATTGTTTTTATTTCAGGGAAAAAAAAGGAAATGAGCAATCCCAGAAGGAAAGGGTCTGAATGCTTGCTCAGGCTGCACCATGAAGAAAAGAGATTGCTATTGTCAAAGGGTGTTTCATTGTTCTGATCTTTCTGAGAAACCTTAAAATATATCCAGAAATGTAACAAGAACAGAAAACAGATCTCTTTCTTCAGCTGCCTATTTGCAGCCTGGCTGGTGAGAGAGAGACTGTAGCTTAGCAGTGTTAATTGCCCTGGCTAACCCTTGCTCTTGTGTGGTGGGTTGACCCTGGCTGGACACCAAAGCCGCTCTATCACCACCCTCCTCAGCTGGGCAGGGGAGAGGAAATATAACGAAAGGCTCCTGGGTCCAGATAAGGACAGGGAGATCACTCGGCAGTTACTGTCACAGGCAAAACAGACTCGACTTGGGGAAATTAGTTTAGTTTATTACCAAACAAATCAGAGTCGAGTAATGAGAAATAAAACCAAATCTTAAAAACACTTTCCCTCCACCCCTCCCTTCTTCCCGGGCTCAACTTCACCCCCAAATTCTCTCCCTCCTCCCCCCCAGTGGCACAGGGGAATGGGGGTTGCAGTCAGTTCATCACACGTTCCCTCTGCTGCTCCTTCCTCCTCAGGGGGAGGACTCCTCACCCTCTTCCCCTGCTCCAGAGTGGGGTCCCTCCCACAGGAGACAGTCCTCCACACATCTCCAACATGAGTCCTACCCACGGGCTACAGTTCTTCATGAACTGCTCCAGCATGGGTCCCTTCCACGGGGTGAAGACCTTCAGGAGCAAACTGCTCCACCGTGGGTCCCCCACAGGGTCACAAGTCCTGACAGCAAACCTGCTCTGACCTGGGCTCCTATCTCCACGGGTCCACAGGTCCTGCCAGGAACTTGCTCCAGCGTGGGCTTCCCATGGGGTCAGCCTCCTTCAGGTGCATCCACCTGCTCTGGCATGGGGTCCTCCATGGGCTGCAGGTGGATATCTGCTCCATCATCCTCCATGGACTGCAGGGGGACAGCCTGCCTCACCATGGTCTTCTCCATGGGCTGCAGGGGAATCTCTGCTGCAGCGCCTGGAGCACCTCCTCCCCCTCCTTCACTGACCTTGGTATCTGGAGGGTTGTTCTTCTCACATATTCTCACTCCTCTCTTCCAGCTGCAATTGCTCCCCATGTTTGTTTGTCTTAGTTTTTTCTCTTTCTTAACTGCTATCCCAGAGGCATTACCACTGTCGCTGTTGGGCTCGGCCTTGGCCAGGGGTGGGTCCATCTTGGAGCCAGCTGGCATTGGCTTTGTTGAACAGAGGAGAAGCTTCTAGCAGCTTCTTGCAGAAGCCACCCACTACAAAAACCTTGCCACCCAAACCCAATACACTTGCTAATTACATTTATTTACAAAAAACACTTCATTTGCATCAGGAATGGGCACGAAGAGAAGCCAACTGTCCCCCATGTGAATAGCCCCAATGCTTTAAATTGAATTGCTCATCAAGTCAGGACTCCTCACCACTTAAGCATTAACCTCCAAGGTAACCAATAGCAACAAATTACTACAATAACTGGCCAGGCTCATTCTTTCATTGGTGCCTCTTTCAAACACTGTCCACAGTCTGCCCTCCTTGCCAGATTGCTTCAAGCATGAACTTCCAGCCAGGAGGCAATACCTTCAAGATCAGTCAGAGAAGTAGGACATAGGAGAGATGTAAGGGCACAAGGATTTCCTTAGGGATCAGAAAATGGTTCTTAACCCAGGAAGCAGTAGGATTTGCCCCTCTTAGCATAGCTCCATCTCATGGGAGCAGTTGAAATCAACCAGGCGTCTACCTCTAACCTCCCAGAGCTGAGAGACCTCAGAAAGAGGAAGAAAATGCAGATAATACAAATAGGTAGATCGATAGATAGAATCGTAGAATGGTTTGCGTTGGAAGGGACCTCAAAGGTCATCTAGTTCCAATCCCCCTGCCATGGGCAGGGACACCCTCCACCAGACCAGGGTGCCCAAAGCCCCATCCAACCTGGCCTTGAACACTTCCAGGGATGGGACATCCACAGCTTCTCTGGGCAACCTGTTCCAGTACCTCACCACCCTCACAGTAAAGAATTTCTTCCTTACATCTAATCTAAATCTACCCTCTTTTAGTTTAAAGCCATTACCCCTTGTCCTGTCACTCCATGCCCTAGTAAACAGTCGCTCTCCAGATTTCCTGTAGGCCCCTTTAGGCACTGGAAGGCTGCTCTAAGGTCTCCCCGGAGCCTTCTCTTCTCCAGGCTGAACAACCCCAATTCTCTTAGCCTGTTTTCATAGGAGAGGTGTTCCAGCCCTCTGATCATCTTTGTGGCCTCCTCTGGACTCACTCCAACAGCTCCATGTCTTTCTTGTACTGGGGACCCCAGAGCTGGACGCAGTAAAATAGACAGATAGGTAGACAGATAGATCGGATTCCAAAAGCAGAACGTGAGGATGCAAAGGGAAGCAAGCAAACAACAGACATCAGCAGCATGTACAACACCAGCACTGAGCTAGGAGCAACACAGACATCCACATGAGCACCTCCAGCAGCAGCACCGCCACAGCTCAGCACTGTTACTGTGCCACAACAACTCCCTGAAAGCCTGCTGCAGGCATAGTCATGCTGCTCTCTTGCTGGCACTGCTGCGCACTGAGCCAGCTCAAGGCTCTTGGTCCTAACTGCTTGATAAAGTAGCTTGGACAGTCTACACACAACTCATCAAGAGCTGATAACCATCACCAAGACAGACAGACAGACCCAACACAGGTGTCTTTCTTTTCCCCAGCAGAAAGAGCTTCCTGTGTCCAGACATTGGAGAGGTTGGTGTAAATAGGTCCAGATTTTCTGATCTGTAGAAGAAAGTAATGCTGAGAGGCATAAAAGGATCATCTTCTGTCTCACAGGTCAAACCAGTGAAGAGTGGCCCGTAATCTCCAATACCCTGCAACAGGCATCTTAATCAGTCTTGCACTCCAACAACTTAAATCAAGGGAAACATTTAAAAATCACTTTATCATTCACATTGTGATATCATGCTGGCCAATCAACTTCCTTTTCACCTGCCAGCAGGCTTTTCTTGAGCAGAAATAATCACCACCAGCTCCACCACACAGATGTATAAGTGATGGGAAAACGCAGAGGAGGCTGGAGTGAACAAAAGGCACTTCAGGCCTGCTGGGGTCGGAATGCGTGTCTGTATGGTAGGTTGGACTCTTCACTAATCCAGCTCTGTTTCTAATGAGATTGATTCCCATTACAGCAAAAGGAAGTCCATGGCTTAATTTGCCAAGGGGACCATTGTCACGCAGCTTAGGGAAGCAAAATAATCTTATCAGTTTGAACTTGAACCCTGCCCTCCAGTTATATGGACAATGTTTAAGAAAAGAGAGATAAAGAAAAAGTGATTTTCATGTATCCAGCAAGAAAAATGGATTGTCTATCACCACGCATTCAGTTTCCTGCAGCTGCTGATAGACCTTGACACTCCAGCCACCTGCTATACCACTGCCAGAATGCACTAACTAACTGCTATCTGCACATGCTAACTCTGAACCAAATCCAAGCCAAATGGCATCAACCACATCTACAGTGCAACTTATTGGTATAGCAGAGCCTCTGCTGATGTAGTGTAGCCCAAGTGAAAGCCTGGGGCTGTCAGCTAAAGACAAGCAAACCCAAAGGGCAGGAAGAATCAGGAAATTTTTTCATCCCTTCTTGCTGAATCTCTGTCTCTGCCTCGCTATCCAGTCCATCAGTTCCCCTTGGCTGCCATAGACACTATCCTCTTCTGGGAGTTCTGCGTTCCACACAACGCAGCTAAAACAAAGAACATTTTGGCAAATAACAGCCAGACTTCATCTATTCTTTTTCTATACAATTCATTCCATCAAAGTTGTTTAGCTGAACAAAAACCAGTGCTATCCTTTATTGTGAGGGTAACAATAAACTAACATGTGAGCACAGCGTGGGTCGCAGATGTGTGCGCTTCATCATCAACTGTGGAGCCACTTCCCTGCTCAACTCACGTTTATAAAGCTTTAACCTCTTTGAGCTGGAATTCAGCTTGAGCACATAAACCAGGAAGCAAACAGTGCTAACACAACAGAAGCGGCCCCTGTACAAAAGAGATGGACGTGCTTTGGAAACAGTCAGATCAACAACCTCAGCTTCCAAGGGGTTACCCACACAATAAAAATCTAGAGAGAAACTAAACTGGACAAATCCCAAAGGTTCTATTTTTAGTGACACCACTTGCACCAGAGGATCTTTATTTGTACCTTTGAATAGACATTTGCATTTTTTTTCTCCTATGAAGAGACAGAAAGAAAAAAAAAAACAACAAATTTGGAGGGGGAATGTCTTCAAAACTCATTTTTAAGGATCTCTTGGAATACATTCCAAGGACTGACCCCAAATTTGTAACCCAATTTTAAGTACTCTTATCTCATCCCAAATCAAGTAACCCTCAAAGCGTGCCCGCTCTATGAAAAAACGCTGTGCAAAACCAGACCCTTTTTACCACTGCACTTTATGGGCTCAGATCATATCTGGCAACCAAAAGCTTGCTATCACATCCACCTCCAGCTCATATTACATATAAAACACAGGTGTAATGCTGCCCTTTCCTTAGCACACAGAGTCTGGCTGTGATGGAGTTAATTTTCTTCATAGCAGCTCATACAGAGCTGTGCTTTGGACCTGTAACCAAAACAGTACTGATAACATATGAATGTTTTAGCTATTGCTGAACAATGTTTGCACAGCATCAACACTTTCTCTGTTTCTCACTCTGTCTCCCCAGCGAACAGATTGGAGCGTGCACAAGAGGTTGGGAGGGGATGCAACCAGGCAGGTGACGCCAACTAACCAAAGAGATATTCCATGCCATGTAACGTCATGTTCAGCAATAAAACAGAGTGGAGCAGGGTGGGGTTTAGGTACTGTGGTGGGTTGACCCTGACTGGGGGCCAGGTGCCCACCAGAGCCGCTCTATCACTGCCCTCCTTCACTAGACAGGGGAGAAAAGGTACAATGAAAAGCTTGTCGAGATAAGGACAGGGAGAGATCACTCACTAATTATCCTCATGAGCAAAACAGAATGAACTTAGAGAGGGAATTCATCTTATTTATTACTAAGCAAAACAGAGTGGAGGAATGAGAAATAAAATCAAATATTAAAACACCTCCCCCCACCCCTCCCATCTTCCCGGGCTCAACTTCACTCCTGGCTTCAACCTCGGCCCCCCCTTAGCGGCACAGGGGGACGGGGAATGGGGGTTACGGTCAGTTCATCACACGGTGTTTCTGCCGCTTCTTCATCCTCAGGGGGAGGACTCCTCTCATCGTTCCCCTGCTCCAGCGTGGGGTCCCTCTCACACGAGACAGTCCTTAACGAACTGCTCCAGCGTGGTCTCTCCCATGGGGTGCAGACCTTCAGGAGCAAACTGCTCCAGCGTGGGTCCCCCACGGGGTCACAAGTCCTGTCAGCAAACCTGCTCTGGCGTGGGCTCCTCTCTCCACGGGGCCACAGGTCCTGCCAGGAGCTTGCTCCAGCGCGGGCTTCCCACGGGGTCACAGCCTCCTTCAGGTGTCTCCACCTGCTCTGGCGTGGGGTCCTCCACGGGCTGCAGGTGGAATCTCTACACCCCCTCATCCTTCCTCCATGGGCTGCAGGGGGACAGCCTGCTTCACCATGGTCTTCACCACGGGCTGCAGGGGGATCTCTGCTCCGGCGCCTGGAGCACCTCCTGCCCCTCCTTCTGCACTGACCTTGGTGTCTGCAGAGTTTCTTACATCTTCTCACTCCTCTCTCTGGCTGCAAAAGCACTCTCTAACTGGTTTTTTTCCCTTCTTAAATATGTTATCACAGAGGCGCTGATTGGCTTGGCCTTGGCCAGCGGTGGGTCTGTCTTGGAGCCGGCTGGCATTGGCTCTGTCAGACACGGGGGAAGCTTCCAGCAGCTTCTCACAGAAGCCACCCCTGTAGCCCCCCTGCTACCAAAACCTTGCCATGCAAACCCAACACAGGTATGTTAGCCATCTTTTGCTTGGGAACCAGCTGGGGAGGCGGTGAGTGATTGCTTTGCATCATTTATTTTCTGTTCTTTTTTATTCCACTTCTCCTTCACTAGTTATGAAACTATTTTTATCTCAACTCACAAGTTTTCTTGCTTTTACTCTTCTTTTCCTCTTCCCCTGTCCTACCGGGGGTGGGAAGGGGAGGCAAGCAGGCAGCTGTGTGCTTCTTAGCTGCCTGCTGGGGTTAACCCAAAACACTTAGTTACATGCACTTGACTTTGCAACTGTAATGCTCATTTTAACCCATTTGCATATATTGGAGAAGGAATTGTGTATCAAGTACCACATATTTCTTCCTGCCTATCACAGCTTGAGAGGAGGGGTAAGGGGCTGCTCCTGGAGAAAAGGATAGATACTGAACAACTTCTGAATTATTGGGCAGTTAGAGCTCCTGATGCTAATCTCTCTGCCTTGGATCCTCATCTGTTCAATGCAGGTAACACTCCAGACTCTCCTCCCAGAAGGGTAAGTACACCCCTGTTTGTGGGACACGCACAACAAGCAGAATAGGGTTTAAATAACAAATGGTAAATAAGGCCCTAGGGCTATAACGAACCAGAAGAATAAAGAAAATCATTGTGAGGCAGCTGTCCTGTGCATTGGATAATACAGGAGTCCCAAGGAAGTGAAGAAAAAGTAGTATGTGCTCATTAAAGAGTAACTCATAACGTAAAAGCCCAAAGGACTGGATTCAAGTAGTTAAAACTACCTTAATTTTAACGTTACTTAACTTCCAAATGCTTGATTTGCAACCTTAATGCTGTTCTTTGAATGTTCCACACAAAAGCTAAACTTTTTCAAAATCAAAGTGCAGAATTTTGTCCTGTAGCATCTTATGGGCATCACCAGGGCCACAGCAGCACTGCACTCACCGGCCCCACACAAACCACAGACCTAAGAGATTTCCCAAAGACTGGGGCCCAAAACAGAACATAATCTAGTTATAGCAGCTCAAGTTACCATCTATCAGTCTAATTGCACTAAGTGTCTGCACTCTTGGCCCAAAACAGCTTCAAAGGAAAACCTGTGAGCCAAAAGCCTTTGCAAAATACAGCAAACATGGGAAATGGATGCCAGGAATAGCACCTGCCATAGAGCAACCTTAATATAAATGCAGAGGAGCAAGCAAGAAAAGATCACGGCTAAGTCCACAGGTTGTAGGCACAGGATGTGGGTCACCCCAGCCCACAGAGTGATACAAAAATTACAGAGGAAAAATCAGCAGAAAATCCTTCCACTGCTGTGTTTGTTTTTATATTTACTTGGAGTAAAAGCCCATTTTAAACCCTTGAGGCTAATACAACACATGTCAATAATATCATAGCAGCAAAACCACAGGCATCTGATAGCAGATTAAAATAAAACAACACAATCACATAGGGGGTCTCAGAGTAGGTGGTCTGAATGGTCCCTTTTCAAAAAGCAGCACCCTCAGGTACCTAGTCTATCGAGGATTTAGGGTAACTTACCTGCAGACAGCCCTTTCTCACACCCTGGCGATTCTGGTGCTTTTATGGGCTGCTGGAGGAATGACAAGTGTCTCTGCTGGCAACTAGTGTGTTGATACCAGGTGCAAAGATGACATACAAAAGCGTATAGTGAAGTTCTTTGATTGTAGGTGGCTGATAAAACTTCTTGTACCCCCCCTAGGTCGCCTTCTCTTAATGTAACATTTAAAAAGCAATTTTATTTTATTTTTTTTTACATCTTTCTTTGTCTGTTGTTAATGATGTGGGATACTTTGCCAGCAGGTGGATGTGACCTCCCCTGCCCACCACAGCTAAAATGCTTGAACAACATCTACTGCAAATTCTGCTGCAGTATGCTACATCCATCTGTTAACTCAAGTATACTTCTGAAACCTGACCACTCGGAGAGGTTGCCCAAACTGCAGGTCCCACACACACCGCTCCATCTTCATCCAAGGATCCAGATGGATCCAAGAGTGACTATTGTACAGCAGACCTTATTATCCAAAGGAGCCTCATCAACGCTGATACCACAGCATCTACCAACTCTCTTCAAGAGCACACGGCATATTTGAAGAGACCCAGACAAGATTATTTTACTGCATAACTCAGAACTGCCAAACCATCATTGTCTCTCTGACATAAAAGACATGCACTAGGTTCCAGGCAGCCAACCATTAAGCACCCCCGTACATAAATTACTACGGATAAGCTCACATCCTCAGCCAGTGAGCTGAGCCAGGCATACTTGGATCAGCCCAAACCCAGACTGAGACACACACAACTCACCATCTTCGCTCGTGTAAAAGGTGTAGCTACGTAAATAATAATAATAGGTAACCCAAGAGTTTCCTTTAAAACGTTCACAATTATTACTTCTATAACAGATTTAATCAGCAAGAAGGTGAGTTGGAATTAACTTCTGTGCATCCTGGCAGGTCAGCAAAGTTGCCTCACAGCTGAGCAGAATTTGGCCCTTGCCTGTTTCTTGGGAATCCCAGACAACAGCAGCACCAGATCAGTGAGGCAGAGCACTGGTAAGAACACAAGGAGCCTTGTAGCATTTCACCAACCCAACCTGATCAAAAGTCCTCTGAACTACTTTGAGTAGCATGTTGGGTCTGTTCCTGCAGACAGCCACATGCATTTCAAGGGACAGAAACAGACTGAATCTGTGAAGGTCTTGGGTATCTGGAGAAAAAGGAATGATAGCACCAAAAAAACCTAGGGGTAGTTGCTTCAAATGGTCCCCCACAGGGACTGGGATTGCTATCCTGGAATGGAAACCAGAAAATTCAATCTATACATGCACAAATGCTCCAAGCACAAGCAGCCAATCCCAAATAAGACACGAAAACAGTCCTGGTGTTGGCCACCTAAATCACTGCACGCCCACCTAAACACAGCACTGTCCAATTTTCAGTTCTGAACACCAAGCACTCTGGGAGATCAGGCCATGTTTAAATTACCGTCAACAAAAGGATCAGCAAAAGTGCCAAGTGTAAATACATAGCTCTTCTCCCACTGCTGAGACTAAGCTTATTCTGCCCCCTCCCAGCTTAAATTATCATTTTAGCATCCAAGTATCACAGTTGAGAAAGGATTAAAAAAAAATAGTGAGAATTTTAATGTAATTGACAGAACTATTTGTGTTATACAATATCTGCCCTCATAGAGTCTTAAATCAGGGAACAAGTTTTACCTGAGGACATAAACAGCTGCGTTCTTTAATTCTGCAGCATTGGTATCCCTAATAACACACAGACATTGGAAGAATGCTGCAAGGACATTTTCCTCAAACAGACTGTGCATCTAGTGGGTACTGATAACCTGGGATACTTTGAAGCGATTAAAATTATCACAGTGGAACTTTTGTTGTTGCTGTTATTAATACTAATTAAATAAAGTGTTCCTGGAACTGACAAAAGTTTGCATCAGTGGATCAGCTTTTGGGCCACAGCAATTATTAGATACTATATAAACATTACCAATCATCACACACATGTTGGGATCCCTGGGGTCTCTTGGCTCTTGATGACAGTTCTGATGGTTAAACCAGCGGATTTCCAGATGACGTGAGCCAGATGCATACACGTGGCTCTTGAGCTTGAAGTCATTGCCTACATGAGGTTTCACACGGACCCCTCACGAGGCATCCTGGCACCCACAGCAACCCCATCCATCCATCCCTCCCTCCCTGACAGTGCCTCCTTTCCCCAGCACCACCAGCACAGACCTGCAGCTGGTTTTACGCAGCAGTAACAGCAGCGCCTCTGGTCACAGCCCAGGACCACAAACACATGGAATTGGAAACACGTGTTTCTCTTCCTGAAGCTCAGTTTGGTCGCCTCAGCCGTCAGTAAAAATAAACTCTGAACATTTTAAGAGTCAGCAAGCGTTGAGTCCTCCCTCACAAAATTATCATCACAAAAGTTGGGAAATCCACAGTGTTTTCTGGAACAAGCCTCAGGACAGGAGTGCACAGACACTTGCATCTTTGCTTAATGTGGTATATTGATGCCCACAAAGCTGCACCCCAGCTGACAAATCAGAACAACTCTCTAGGGTACCAAAATAGCCCCAGCTTCTGTGCTGCTGCTTCTCCTCCTCTCCCAACAGCAGCAGAACTGGCATTTGATATCCCCCCCATTGATTTCCTCCTCCAACACCTCTCAGCTCTCTGAGGCCTTTAAACTGCTGCCCACTGACAGATACATGACACAAAACCAAATACAGCTTTCCCTCGTGAGAACTGGTCAGCCACGGCTGCCAGACCCAGCTATCCCCGTCAGCTCCCCACACCCATCCCCTACAGTTGACCGTGCCGCCACATCTCCAGAACATCACCAAAAGAGGCCAACAGTGGTTTTTAACTGGCTTTGATGAGGTTTTGGATTTTGTCACTTCTGCAAAGGAGAATTTCTCTACCCTAGCACAGACCTCTCTCAGTAAGCCAAACTGCAACCCATACAGCTCTGATGGATGGGTTGGCACATATGACCTCCAGCTGAGGAGGAAAACATTGCCTGGGGCAATGACCTCTCCAAGCAGTGGCCTGAGATCCATCCAACCTCATCACTCAGAGCCCTTCACCAAGAAAAGGTGTGGAGGTGGCCTGGGTTTAGCTCAGTCTTTAAACGAAGTCTAAGTACGTCTGTTTGTCCCTGAGGTCAAAAGCACAAACCTCATTACTGAGTTACACCACTGCACTGGAAAAGAAATTGTATCTGCCTTTCTCTTGAAAATCCCCCTTTCATAGCCTGCAGCTTTCAACATATGGAAATCCTGGACCCCCCTTGACACCATCGACCTATTCAGGGCTTCAAAACCAGTATCAAAGTCTGACTAAAGCCATTCAAAAGCTGTTAGCATGTAGATTTTGGTGATAATTTGGTGAATGGACTTGTCAAACAAATTGCCTGTATTACAGACTGATTAAATGCAATCAGGGAGAAGTGCCTTTCTCCTCCCAACCCCAGCCCTCATCAGCTCAAACAAACACACTGAGCCAATTAGCAGGGAGGTGGCAAAAGCAGCTTTCACTTGAAACCTGCCATTCTTGGGGGGGGGGGGGGGGAAACAACAACAAACCTTTGTGCTTTCAAAGCCAGGAAGAGCCTCTAGGGAGAGGTCCCGAAAGCTACCCAGGGCTCACCTGCAGGGTGTGGATGGGAGTTATCAGTATTCCTCTGGCTCCACGCCGGATCAGCTCCCTTAAGCAAAATGCTGCTCACATCCAGCTTGTGCCAAATATAATGCAAAGAACATGAATATTAAAGCAGGCCCAGGGGGAGTAGCACTACTGGGATGTTATTCCTACAGCTTTATGCCCTGCAGCTGGGTTGTCCTGTGTCAGAAAAGGCACGAGCTCCCATCAAAGCTCTTTCCATGCCTAGAAACCGAAGTTTTTGGCTTAAGTCCCTGCAGTGGATTCTCTGATATTTGCAAATGGTTGAGTTTACAGCACAGCCTTTTCTGCACTGTGGCAGTAGTGAAGGATCTGTCTCCGCTAACACGAAACTTGTAGCAATTGCGTAGATCTGATGCCACTGCCTTTCTGTTCAATGTGCCTGAAATTAGCTAAGGAATGGCAAAGTTATTGAGGGAGGGAATAGAATTGGAGCACGGCATCATAACCACGTAAGTCTAATTCCCTGCAGGTATGCAGCTGAAAATTAAATGGTCACTTTGGCTGGCAGTAGGCAGAGCAGAATTCAACATGTGTTTGCATGAATCAGCTTCAGAGACAGGAATCCCATGGCTTGGAGCTAGACACAGCACATGGGATACAAGCAATAGCTGTTGACTAATCTTTCGACTAAGCTTTCAACACCTGCATTTTAAGTTAGCACCAAAGACTAATTTTGGCCCCATTTTCATTAACCGAGTTCCTCTAAGAAGCAAGCTGATGGATCACTACCTCCCAGAGCCTACACAGAGGAGCTATGGCATAGCTTCCTCTGGCAGCACAAGCCATTGCTTTCTCTTGGATTCCCACCACAAATAGAAAAGGGCTAAAACAAAGGTGAAGTTTTATCAACTGGGAGAGTTCATTGCTGGGACTGAGATTAGGATTAAGGGTTTATAGTTAAAGTACAGAGACTCAAAAGACCTGCCTCCTACCCCACACCTCATCACATTCTTCAAGTGTCACCTTGAACATAAGGAGTATGTGACACATCATGACACTAGGTCCTGAGCCTTCAAACAGTCCTGAGCACAAGAACCGATCACAGAATGAGATTAGATCAAGAGCCCGTACTACAAGCAGCCACAGAGAAAAAGTCCAGGCCTTCTTAAGAAGTGGCTGCAAAGTGCCTGATAACTCCACTCTCTCCCCAAGGACCTGCTTCCTACCCCCATACCCTCCTGCAAACATCAATGTTTAAAGAACTGTTAAAGAAAACAACTTCAAAACTCTTCACATAGTTCAAATACTTCACTTTAAAGGAATTTTAATTCTTACATCTCAGATTGCACCAGTCCCTAGCAGGACATACACTCATCATGTTCACGTTGTGGCATTTGAGCTGTTCAAACAGGAGGGATGGAGCCACAGTGTGAGACCATGCATTCAGAGGCCTGGGAGCTGAGATGATGGAGATCCCACCAGCTCTACCTGTGCTTTCCGCAAGCAACCCAGTTCACCGTACCTCTGCTTACCCTCTCAGGGTGCCTTCTCATGACCTATGTAAAAAAGAAATCTTCCTGCAGCCCAGAGACACACACCTTGAAGACCCAGCCAGTGGGAGAGTATTGGGAGCCACGGGACATGGTGGGTGTGCAATTCTTGTTAAGTCTTTCAGCCAGTCCTGGTGCATAGCTGCTGTTTTTGAGTCAGTGCTGCTTGTGATCTGCTTAGATCTTGTGATCTCCTCAGAGCTCATGACTGGCCATCCCTAAACTCTTTCTTTCCAGGGCTGGATCTATGCCCTCTGTCTGGCCCATCGCAAAAACACCGTGACCTATGACTAACAGCAGCACCTCCCTGGCAGCACTGAGTCAAACCAAGCTGAGAGCTGGAGAAGCTTCGCTGCTAAACAAGGTCTACAGGACTGAGTTTAAAAAAACATTCTTCTCCAAAGAATGCTCTCTCTGGACACCACTGCTATTTGTAACCTGGAAAAGCCAGGTGAGCTGAGTCATCTCCCTCCAGCATGTGGGCAGCAGTCAAACTGCTGCAGAAACCTCTCAAGGGATCACAGGAAGCCTTGCATTTTTCAGCAGCAATAATCAATACAAATCTATTCATCTCCTTGGGATGCAGACAATTCATGTTTTGGATGCACCACCTCTAGCTGAGATGGCATATGGTAAGGCTATAAGGCTTCCCCAAAGACATTCACCTCCTCAATTCCAGCCATGCTGGAGAACCCACAACACTCCGAAGTACAGAAAAAGTATGTAAGTGGCCAGAAACCATTACAGTCAAATTATGTTAAAATATACTCATGTACATCCTCATGCCAGCTGACAATATGCAGGGGGAACAGTAACAAACAAGATGCTCTATCAGGTAGGAAGAGTTATCAGGGCCACTACTCCTTCACCGAGGCACATTGTGCATGCCCTCAAGCACTGGAGGAAGATAAAATGCAAAATGTATTGGGGAAGCACAAGGTGTGATTTGGGAAATGCTGTACCTTTTCCTACTCCCTTTCATCTTGTGGCTACCCAGCTCCTGAACTTACAAAACCATATTCGAGCTGCTACACACTGGGTACAGCCCTTTCCTGCAGCAAACTGTGTTTCCTGTCCTGCAAGGTACAGTCAGTCCAACAAGACTGGGGACATTTGCCAAGCCTGCTATCAGGAAACATGGCTTGGATCTGGCAGAAGATTTCAACACTTGTGGAAACACACAGGAGGTTGCGCTGTTGTAATTACAGACCCTGCGTCAGAGTACAGCCTTGCCGTGCACACACACAGGGCTTTAAGCCACCCCTCTTCTCCCAGTGCGTGACAGTACAGCTGGGTGTTGCAGAAAACATGATCTTGTTTTGAATTTGGCCTGGCTGAGACAAACTTTATCTATATTTTAGAAGGACCAGTACTTTCTCCATTGCAGCTTTAGCTCCTGTCGTGCCCACTCCATGCATCCCTTCTGCATTAACTTGCTTGCAGGGAGAAGCACAGAGAAAGCTCAATGCCAAGAAAGAGATAAACGCACACCAGAAACAGGGAAATGCCTCACTCCTTTCCATTCAGAGGCAGATCTGCCTTGAATGGCAGCCCCCAGGACTGCTCTGCCTCCTAAGGAGGCTGAGTCACAAGCGAGTCAGCCCCCTTCAATTCGCATTAAGACTTCAAACCCCTGTATATGTTGTCCCACCCTCCACCACAAGCTCCTCCTTTCTAACACAAATCTCTCACAGCACGCAGACACATGCGCTCCCAGAAAGCGAGCAGCAGTGTTGTGATGTGTTGAAACCAGAGTCCAGTGAGATTCAGCTCTTGCTAAAGGCACTTTTTCATCAGCAAACTGTAACTGGCAGCTCTTATCCACTACGATTTTTGCAATGCATACCTTAAGAATATGCCAAACTAGATCTTCACACTAACACCCAAAATTAGAGCCAGTATCCCAAAAGCAAAGTTACTGTCCCTAGCCATTCCCGAGCAAACTAATCAATCCTGCTCAACTGTAAAATGAGATCTGTTATATTTTCTCTGACCCATATGCACATCCACAAAGAACAGAAGCAGAAAGGCAATTTTAAAGTGACTGATGCAGCAGTACATAGTTATAAAACTTATATGGGACTCCATACCTTCAAAGTGCTGTGTATTTACCTGCTGTGCACCACTCAAAACAAGTGCTGTCAACATTTTTAGGTTCAGAAATGAGTTAGAAATGAGACACTTCTCCTGGCTTAAGCAAACATAGGCTCAAAATATAATTCATTCTGTGCATGTAGCATCCCCTTTATCTCAGCGCAGGAGGCTGTACGTTAAGAGGAGGGGAATCTGGCCCATAACAAAATAACTTGGTCCTGCTATGTTAGTTTTAATTTATGTCCTAGACCTTCCCTGTCTCCTAACATAGCTTATTTCACTCCTCAGAGAAACACAGCACAAAACCTGCTACAAACTTACACAAGTTAACACTATCCCCTTCCTCGTTGCCAAAGTTACTCAGCCTGACTCCGCTTGAAATAGTTTTGCTAAGGGTTGTTGAGAAAAGCTTTTAAACTCAGAATCCTCTTACGGAAGATCCGTTTCATCGGCTTATTTAAAAAAAAAAAAAAAGATTAAAATTACTCCCCGCATAGCTATCCCAGATCTGCTCACATCCACTTTCCCCGAGCTGCTCCTGAGCACTGCAGTAAGAGCTCCCATCCGTAACCTCCATCCGTCCAGCACACGAAAAGATCCGCGCTTCTCCCCTACCTGAGAAGTCTGCAGAAGTCTTAGCAAAGTTGCTGCAAGCTGTCAAGCACACGAGTCCTATGAGGAAGGTGGAGGTGGGAGACACATCTGGACAGCACATCCTTAAGTATCCTCACGGTTTGTTTTCTTCCAGAGAAAAAGAAAGCGCTTTCTGCCCCAATCCAGCACTCATTGCCCGGAGAACAGCGTTAGTCCCATTGCTTGGAAGGATCACAGGGAGCAGCGGGGAAGGAAAAGCACTCAGCGCGCACACACACACACACACACACACACTCACACACATCCCTGGGAGTGAATGAATCCCGGCTGAGCCAGGCTGACGAATGAGACAGACCTACCTGAGCCTTGGCGGAGGTCCCAGGGTCCTAAAAGCCATCGCTTCGCCCCAAATTGCTGCAGACTCTTATTGCTGTCCAGCAGCGGCACTGCAAGCTGTTGGGGGGGGTGGAATCAGGAGAGGGGGTGCCCTGGGGGGCCGGTTTGGAGAAGCCTGGCTGCTGTTGGGTTAGATAGCCAGGGATCTTGTCCCTCCGGTGCGGACAGACAGAAGGATGGGCAGTATTTTCAAAGGAGGGAGCACAAAACAAATGCCTGAATTCACAAGGATTTGGGGAGTGACAGATATTTGTAGCTGTTGCTGAAATCAGTGTGAGCTGTGGTGTCTCCGGCCAGACTGGTGACAGGACCATTCTTCAGCTGTGTCCACCATTGAGAGTGATCCTACAATGGAGCAAACTTTGCACAGGCCCAGGGATCAAATCCTCCTGGATCTCACTGCAGGACTGGGATTGGTGTCAGTCCACATATCCAAAACTCTCCTTCCTCTTGACCACAGCCAGCCATGCCAGACTCCCTCAATCCCACTCACCCCTCCATCAAGCTCAACAGAGTTATTTTCACGCAGATCATAAGGTGTTCAGACCCAGACCTGTCTCCTTCCATAGCAATTGCTTTAACCTCCAACTAGCATGGACTTGGCTCACCCTGCAGAGTTAAAGGAAGGCTCCAGCTCACCTGGAACCACATCCAGTACTCGATCCTGCCCGATCTTCATCCGTATCCTGGCAGCATGTGAACTTGGAAGAGCTGAGCTGAGCTCTGGGGACACAGAGGTGGAGTGGACGGGTGGACCCTGTTCTCCCTGGGTATAGGAAGCAGATCCCAGGCTTTGGTCATCAGCATTAGCTGCAGCTCAGGCATAGGTTAGCATATAAATAACGAACGTAACCAATGCATCTAGGCTAGAACAGAGACTGAGTGATAGTGCAGAGAGCAGGGGGATAGCTTTCACAGGCAAAGTCAACACCAGCCATTGAGCAGCCTGGGTACACACCTACACAAACCTATGGAGCAGCACTGTGCGGGGCTGGCAGGGAAGGGGAGATGGAGCCAGGCACACACACAGCTGCGGAACAAAGCTGCAGCTCCTAGTCAGCTATAACCTGGGTGGGAGCATCCAAGGAAAAACCGCAACTGGTTTTTACTCCTCTGTCCTGTTCATTCACATGGAATTAAGCAAAACTTTCCAAAAACATTCACCTTAGAGCTGAAAACAAGAGTCTTCAGCTCTGGGGGTTTTTTCAGAGATGAATGCACATGTAAAGAGTTTCTTATGCTGAAATTTCTAATGATGTTTCAGCTGTTCTCAGACAAAAATCAGACTGGCTGTCAGATTATATGTGAAAGACATTTTCATGAGTGCTGTCATGAATACCACACTCATTGTTTCCACCAGAAATCTGTCCTGGGATGATCTGGGTGCTGCAAGCAAACCTCAAGGGTAGCTGTAAGTCCTGTGGCCCTGTTTGCTTTCTGTCCATACTGCTGCTTGCTCAAGTTCCAGCCAGTCACACTGAGCATGAGGGTAGTGTGTGAAATCTTGAGTTTGAGCTTGAATCCTGTCCACGCCCCATCCACCCAGATCACGTGAACAGGAGGCTGGTCCGGCCTGAACTGCACCTAAGCAACCCTCCTTCCCACAAACAGCTCTCCACACACTGAAGATCTACAGTGAAGGTGCAGATGAATCACCTCTCAAGGACAGTGGTGGCTCTGGGTTGACCTGACAGCAGAGACATACCCTGAGGTCCAGCAGGCTCTGCGCAATCCAGCCCCTGCTCTCTGCAGGCAATCCTGCCACCTCACCTTTTTGCAGAGGGCTGCCTAAGCAAGATCAAAGATCAGGAACTTCTATGAGCTGCCTTACTCTTTATTTCACCTGAGACTTTAATCCCACATGCCAGACCTCTCTGACCCATAATTCCCAGCCTAAGTTTTAAAGAGAAAGGATTAGGACATTTGGCTCTTAGCATCTACATATGATTCTTGTCTCACCTAGTTTTTCTGCCCTTGTCAAGAGGAAGATTCACCGCTATTGCCTTATAGGCATGAGATAACCATACCCATTACCAGATTATCAGTCAAAGCTCCTTATCAGCTGGACAAAGAAATAATAGGGCCCCTGGAAATTTATCAGCACCCTGGAAAAGGGAAGCACTATTTGCTGAAAAGAGCCCACCCTGTTAGCAGGTGTTGATTTTACTGATTAAAGCGTAATTAGGTTTGGCTGACTCAGTATATGGGGAAGAAAAAAAACTCTGGTGACAAGGGGTTTAAGGCTAAACATGGGCAGTGTGCTTGAGCAGCCCTTCAGGTTATTGTTAATAAAGTCAACCCAGAGAGGAGGAAGTTTACATGGGAGGGCTCTGTTTTTAAGCAAGTTTGTTAAAAAAAAAAAAAAAAAATCTATCAGCCTTTGAGAAACAAGCAATTCAGTAAAGCCTATCTCCATAGAGCCCTTATTCCTTAGGGCATGTGGGAACATCAGCTGTGTGTTTCAAATGGAAAGAAGTCACCTGTCCCAACCGCAGCACAAAGGATGGTCTCTCTGTCACAGATAGTCTCATGGGGTAAATGTGAATCAAGAGGACACCAACTAAATAGCAGCCCTTGAAATCCATCCATGCCTTTAAATATGTCTCCTGGGAATAGGTAATAATGCATATGATGATATACACAGTCTCTTGGATCCCTTGTCCCCAAAGCCACCCAGAAGCAGGATAGGCCAGTACTGATGCAGTTCAGCATTACATCTTAGCTTGGGGGAATGATTGCTTGCTCTCTTTCTCTTTACAAAGTAACTATGGAGAATGATGTTTGGGTATACTTAAACATAATTCCTACCTCTAGAAGACACAGAGCCTTGTGCCTGAGCTGGGTTTTAATACCTTCCTGATCATTGCAAGAAGTACCTGGGGTCTATATGGCCAGCTTCAGAAGCAAAGAAGTTCATAGCACCTAGTTACATACACGGAGCCTGGGCCTGAGCTCAGCACTTCTCAGCTTCCCCTGCAGTAACCAGCGTTGTGGCACTCACCACCCAGAAGCAGGCACACCAACCAGCCCCACCTCCAAGGAGATCAGGGTACCTCCCCAGCCAGAGCTAATCCAGGAGTTAGTCACCCGAATCCCAAAATGGCTTTAGTCATTAACATTTAGTCATTTAGTCATTAACAACTCTACCTCAGTCCTCCTTTTTGACCAGGATACTTAAGTGCATTGTTCTTTCTCCTTCCATATTCCTCTCTCCTGCAGGTCCTCTCCTCCTCCTGCTACCCGTAAAACTGTAATATCTGAAACCCACATGCAAATTCCCAAAGTGCTTTAAAAGCAGTTAAGTACAACTGCAACTGGGGAAACTGAGGCATTGAGAAATGAAACAATTTGCCAATTTTGTCATCCTGACATCATCTAGTTTATAAACGGTCATCAGGAATGGACCCAGTTAGGACAATTCCCAGTTTAAGGCTGTATGTGCTGATCTTGCTGCCTTCAAGGGCTGATTTTTGCTTTCCTATTTTTCGCTGACCCTGCACTACTAACCTCTACCTCACTGACTAAACCATTAACAGCTTGAAGAAGGGATGGTCACTAGAAGAGCTGGACCAGGATTAGCTTTCAGCTAGAGAACCATATGTAGTGTTGAAGCCATGTTTGATTACACGGTCACAAGCAGATTTATATGTACAAATGTGCTAGGACCAGCCTTGCTTTCTGAACCCTAATAACATTTCTTACTTCTTACTGTGCTTTCCGTGAGGTGAGGTCCTAAAGCACTCTCGAAAAGACCACCGTTGCATTCTGCCATTTCACACATGGATAAAGCACAGTCATATGTTTGAGGTCACTACTTTTTTCAAGGTCAGCCAGGGGAAACTGTCAGAGATGAGAAAAGATTAAATACTTTTAATCTTTAAGTCCAGATAGAGGTCCTTCCACTTGGCCACACTGCCTCCTTATAAATTAATGGCAAAGTATACGTGCATTTACACCTATAGAAATACATCTAAACTGGGTGGACAGAGCTTCAAATATAAAATAGCAAAGCTTCCCAGCATAGTACAGCTCTTTGTTCTCTTTTTTTTTTTTTTTTGATCTTTCCCCTGAAAGTGTCTTATGGAAACAGATGGGGTTACTCATGGAAGTAAGCACTGTTTGCTTTCATCAATTTGAAGTCACAGGACTTCACATAATGCAGTTTTGCAATACAACACCAAGTATCTCAGAGGTAAAATCCTCCCCTGTCTCCATATTCAATGTTAAACAACAGCTGTGCAGAATATTCAAACTGATAAGCCTTTGAAATTTTTACATTTTGTGTCACTCAATCACCGCAGTTTACAAAAATATAAATCCTGGGGGACTTTGCTACATAGTAGGACAGGTTTGGAGTGAGGGTGTTCTTTAACATAATTCTGTATAGAGCAAAGGCCCCAAGTGATGCACTTATCTCACTAAAACATTGCGAAATGTTGTACAGTGATGCAAAATCTTCCATTGTGCAAAAATGTCAGAAATAAAATATTTGGAGACTACAAAGTGATCCACAACAAAGCTGAAAACTTTCTCCTCATGTCTGCACCAAGTAATTGATGTTGAAACCTCTCTCAGCTGGCATTCTCCTTAGTATAGTGATGCCATGTTCTATGTTAGAGGATGCTGTACAGCCTGGTGCTTTATCTGGGATCAGCATATCCAGCTGGGTTTAGTTGGTGTCTTGTGTACAGGATGTTCTTGGGTTAATCACTGTACTAGAACTACAGGGATTTGGAGTCATCTTCATACTTCATCTTTGTACTCCACTGTAAGTCACATAAGGATTTCAAGAGACAAGGATTTCAAGGATCAGAGTTCCTCAGCTGTGAACTGGATCCTTCCTTTTCCTTCTGTTCCATCTGTCCTGCCTGTTTGGATGTTGTTCCACAAGATTTTTTTGCTATGTGGGCATACAGCACCCAGCTGAGACCGTGAAGTTCACTGAGACCTTCAGGATTTGCACTGTCTTCTTATATCTGTAATGTGAAACTATTCTCCCACTTGACCTGATTCATTAGTCCTCTCCTAACAGTTTCAGAATCATAGAATCCTAGAATCCTAAAATGGTTTGGGCTGGAAGGGACCTCAAAGCCCATCTAGTTCCAACCCCCATGCCATGGGCAGGGACACCCTCCACTAGACCAGGGTGCCCATAGCCCCATCCAACCTGGCCTTGAACACTGCCAGGGAGGGGACATCCACAGCTTCTCTGGGCAACCTGGTCCAGGGTCTCACCACCGTCACAGTAAAGAATTTGTTCCTAATATCTAATCCAAATCTACTCTCTTTTAGTTTAAAGCCATTACCCCTCGTCCTATCACTACTTGCCCTTGTAAACAGTCCCTCCTTCTGGGACTTTCCCTTTCCAAGGAAGATTTCTCCATCAATTGGATGATGGTACATATTGGTGCTTTTTTTTGCCACTGCTATCTTTCCTTTAGTATATTCTATAGTTCTCTGGGAGTACTTGTTAGATAAAAGGCTGAATTTTACACCTGAACGCATCTATCTGTGACCTAGATGGTCTTTTCTTTGAAGAGCAGAGACATCTCAGCTGGCTCAATGTGAGCAGCAGTATGTCTTCTCTATTATCTCACTATGGTAACCAAGGGAGAATTGTCTCTGTCCTGCTGCTACATAGGCGTGAGTCACTTCAGGTTACAGACCCCTTTTAATCTTGATCTCCACAATGGTTTTCCCTTTTGTTTCCTGTTTTACTACCAAACCTCACAGATAACTTACATTGTTGTTCATTTCCACAGGAACCAGAATTCTTGCTCAGATTTACTTGTCTGGAAGTTCCCTGCTTGTCCTGTGGGAGAAACAGGCCATGATGCAATTTAATACAAACTGGGAATCATCTCAACATTCATCCTTGAAAAGATAGTTAAGATAATGCCACAGGCACCTATCCCAAACCTGATGAGTAGTGTGGAGTCCAACTTGAGGGCATGCAAGTGCAGTAGCATGAAGGACAACAAAAGAGTCCTTCAGTGCTCCCCCAGATCCTCCTGTCCCTCAAGGGCTCACATCCTCTACACACAATCACATCTCATCCTTATTGCAACAACCGTTACAACTTACAATGCACATTTACATTGAGGAAACAATTTTCATGGCCAGAGACCATTTTTTCCCCACAAAACTGATTGTTTCCAAGCATGGCCATGAAGCCTTTGCATAATATCCACATCTACAGTAATAAGCTGAACCAAACAAGGGTCTGGACACAGGCACTGCAGCTCACCTGGTTACAGTTACCTGTTAGACCAGTCCTTGGCACACTTTTGACCCAAGGCACCTGGCATCCAGACAATTCCTGAGCATGGCTTGGGAGTCAGCAGGGACTTTGGCCATTTCCAAGAGGCGGGAAGAAATCCTGCTTTGGAGTTTGGTAGCATGAATATTGTCAGATGATGTGTGCTAAAAGTCCCACCAGTGTTTCAGAAGTTCTTAATAGCCATGGTGAAGCGCAGTGGCATGGGCTAAGAACTGAATAAATATCCCTGGATTCAGGGCAGACTGGTACTCTCTGCCTGTGCTGTAGCATCTTCTCCATCTTGCTGCCTAGGCAGGCCTGATTGGAGCTGCCCAGGAACAATAGTGTGTCCTGCAGTCCCACCTCCAGACTCCAGCACAGCTACAGCCCAGGTTGCTACCTGCTGTGCTCCCACCTATCTACAGCAGTTAGCAGGAGAGACCATTCAGCATAGACCAGGCTGAAGCTTGAGCTGGTGAAGTCATTGAAAAAACTCTTATTGGCTTCTTTGGTTCAGGGCCAGGACTGTGTTCTCCAGTGAGAGCGAACCAACAACACAGCTCTCTATGTCCCTCACATCCTCACATCTTTGATCATGGATGGGTTTGAACAATTCTAGATTGTAGGAAAGCAATTTCACTGATGCTTAACACTTGCTAATGTTCTCTTTATTAAAGGACAGATCTAACGGAAGGCGGAGCTGAAGAACGTGTGAGGAACACAGAGTGAGCAAATTTCTTTCCAGCATAAACCGGACAGATCAGCTTTCGCCTCAGGCTTATCATTGCCTTAAGGGCACAGGGTATTATTTCCCTCATTTTTGTACAGACAGAAAGTTACACAAAAACCCACTAGCTCATAGATCACAAACTGGTAAGAAATCATAGGGAATCACAAGAAATGCCTTTCTGCTGAATGGGTAAAATTAATCCCAAGTGTAATTTCACTGGCATCAGTGCAAATTAAACAATGGACTAGGTCTGCCATTTGCAAAAAGAACAGGTTTATGTTCTCCTTTCACATGTGCTTAAAAATACATTTTCTTTTCCCTTTTTTAATCTCTTCTATTTGAAAGGACTGTTTCAAGAGTAACTGTGTGATTTCACATGCATTTAAGTACTCAGGATAATAATATCTCTAGTTATTTGGTTTACAATGGTCTTAAGAGACTATCCAGTGACAAAGTCCAGGTGTGCTGGGCATTGCAGACAGTGCTGGACTATCTCATCTAAAACAGCCTAAGGAGCTTACAATGGCATTGAAGTTTGAGCCATTCAAACTTTTGCACTCTGTAGCCACAACACCGGCATTAGGGAACTCCAGTTAACTTGCTTCTAGGGCAAGAGACGCTTTCTGCTGCAGAAAGGTCATACTGAAATTTTATTGCATTCATTGTCTCTGGGCACCTGGCTGGAATACACATTGCTGATACCTAACGCGGTAACGTTACTTGCCGGACCAGCTACACAGAGGAAGGAAGAAGATTTGCAAATGTCTGAGTTCACCAGGCTAGGTGCCGTCGGGACTGGCAGCAGTGGTACGTGCAGAGCTGTGTGTGTATGCTAACCACTAGCTTAGTGGTTGCAAGCAACAGAGAACTGTGTAAGACTAGTATAAAAGGTGGCATTTCTATACACAAGTAACTTGCCTCAGACTGAGGTAAGAAGGGACTAGAGCCCAGCCAGCTTCCAAACCCTTCTCGATTTTTGCTGGACCGGCCCTTTGCAATAGATTGACAAGCCAGCATCACCCTCCCAGCCTTCCGCTGCCCCCCACTCTGCTTGTTCCCTGTCCTGGTCTGCAGTTATCCTCCGGGTCCTACTTCATGCACAGGCCTTTCCCAGCTGTTCTCAACCTGAGACGCTGTTGGCCATGGAGAATCTTTTCTATTTATTACCACACTTGCTTCACTTGCCAACCCCATCTTGGACGTACACATCTAGCCAAACCACCTTCTCCCTTCCTGCAGTGACAGGTAAAATAATTTCCTTTCAGCTCACTGAATCTACCCTGACTCAGCACACCAGCTAGCCTCCACATACCCCTCCTCCTGCAAAATGCACCTTCTGAGGTGCATTTCCATAGAGGAGAATTATAGAATCATAAAATGGTTTGCGTTGGAAGGGACCTTTTAAAGATCATCTAGTCCAACCCCCTGCCATGGGCAGGGACACCCTCCACTAGACCAGGTTGCCCAAAGCCCCATCCAACCTGGCCTTGAACACTGCCAGGGATCCAGGGGCAGCCACAGCTTCTCTGGGCAACCTGTGCCAGTGCCTCACCACCCTCACAGTGAAGAATTTCTTCCTAATATCTAATCTAAATCTACCCTCTTTTAGTTTAAAGCTGTTACCCCTTGTCCTGTCACTACTTGCCTTGTAAAAGCAGCTGTGTTCATTAAAAGGAGTCCCAATCCTAAGTGCTGATTTCAGGCAGTTTGGTTTTCACCAAAAGAAGATTGCCACAAGTGGTGTTACGGATACCTAGGAGAGTTGAGGCCGCCTTCAGCGCGTTTAGGAAGCCAGTCTCCACAGCTGCTGCTGCTTCTGTGGAGGAGGAAGCAGAGAAGCAAAGCTTGTAAAGCCCAGTTCTCAGGTGAAAGCCCAGCTGTGAATCCAGGGGAAGCTAAGTGAGACATAAAATGAAGCAGCAATTTCTCTCTCCCACCTATCTTTGTGCAATAATACTGCACACACTTGAACCAGTGTAGTGGAAAATAATGTTATGATTTCTAAAAGGTTTTTGCAAAACAAAGGATATTGGATCACGTTTTCTCCTCAGTTTAGTCACTGTTCACACAGTAATGAAGAGCAGAAGTTGGCTTGCTTTGTTTAAAATAATACAAAGCTGTGACTTTGAGCAATTTGATCATAAATTTTTGGCTTGCTTTTTCTTCTGCATGAGCAGGTTGTGATAGTAGGTATAATTTACTATGACAAACCACTAGCATTAATGCATTAATCAAGAAAAACAAATGGTCTCCATTCAAAATCTCCTGCCCACCTAGAGAGAGTAATGGGGTTATAAATGGAGAAAGAACAAATATTGACTCTATGAAATGTAAAGGTACCGGGGAGTTCACCCATCAGTCTTCAGATTACACTTGCCTTTCAAGATGAATGAGATTTCTTTCATAATCCATTTTGATTATTTTTTTAAGCATCTCAGGAAACAGGATGGGGACATTTGACTCAGTGTTCTCTTTAGGTTTTCAAGATGTTTCAGGCTGTTTCTGAAGGACAGAACCTCCGATTTCTGGAATGGGGTAGATGCTCCCAACCCAAGAGCTTTCGTTTTGACATAAGTACTGAAGGAGTTGCCTGGACTGGTCAATGAGTTATTTGGTGGTGTTTCTGATGCAGCTTTCTGTAAGATGGCTCCAGACTCTCATCCTCCATCACTTGCACTGTGGAAACTCAGGGTCACAGACACTCCTTGGCATCTGGACCTATACAGGACTCAAGAGGACCCAAGAATTTACTGCCTAAAGGAAAGGCCTCTGGCACCATTTACCGAACTTAATCTTATTTTGTCACACGCTCTTCACCCCCCTCCAAACTCATAATGCCTCACTCATTTAACTTCTGAAGCAATCCTATACCTGTCTTCTACACAGACTATTGGAGTCTACTTTAGATTCATTTCAGCATTGACTTCCACATTACATTTAATTCCTCTTCAAAATGTCTTACTGAATCAGAAAATTAGGAGAATTGAGTGTTTCATGAATGCTGAGATAAGCCAGTATTGCTGTCCCTTCTGTAATACATAAGGGTGCCAGGCATCCCACAGGGAACTCAGTACTGAGTGGGGACACAACTGAGAGCCAAAACCCCAAGAGAAGCTGCAAAGCCAATCACATCTTAAATTCTCAATGATCAGAAAACACCAAAAGAAATTTAAAGACACTTCTGACTCTGAACATAGGGCCAGTATCTACTGAGGCACTGGCAAAGCTGCCAACAGACCAGTTCATATCTCACCTGCACCCTGACAGAAATCATTGGCACCTGGTTTTGTTCCTCTCCCATAAAAGTTACACAACAACAATTTATCCTTCAGGGCTGGAACACAACAAAGGGAAAAGGAATGGAAGAAAATGAGCATGCATGAACACACTGGTGATGTGCCATGAAAGCCATGCCGGTTGCCAGAGGCACTCCAGGAGCCCCGGGCTCAGAGAAGCAGATGTGATCACTTCTTCAGCAACTGCACGAGAAGGGGAGAACATGCATTTGGTCTGGCAGGGTTAACCGCGCGTGGCTCCAACAGGATGTACGCTCCAAATCAACTGACGCCTGGGGATGTTTTGACAGAATGAGCTGAAGATTTTCCAGTCCATCGCTTCTCCAAGCTCGGTGCTAGGACGCTGTGTCTGAAGAACAGATCTCCTGCTCCTTTTCGCTTGCTCTACAGTAAGGTAAAAAATGAAATTGTGGATTCTTCATGGCCACCTTAATGACCAGCTGTTCACGCCAGAAGGGTCTGGCACCTTAGGTTATTTTAAGCAAGATTTTGGGATATCTCTGATTGTTAAGTTTCAGCAAGGTTCACTCACCTTAAGCTAACTAACAACTCATGTCTCATTAAAAGGAAACTTCCACAAAAACTAGAGCTGCCATTAGATTTCTTTAATAATCTAATAAAATCCATTCTACTCAAAACTTTCTAGAGTAGTTTATAGAGTTGTTTTGATACCTGGGCTAAACAGGACACAGAGGAATCCAGGCATTGCCTTGTTCCCACGCTGACATGGTTTTGCGGGAGAGCCTGAAGGACTCAGATTCTCCTGGACTGTGTGATATACATGGCCCCTCGCTCTGAAGGGAGCTACGTCTGCTCCACCAGCCACTGGTAAGGCTACAGCAACTATGAATGACTTGACAGTTTATCTGAAAAGGGTATGATTTAGCTGGGACAAAAGCAGGCTCTGGGCCACTTTTCTCAGGAAGAAGTGACCATACAAGCCACAGAACACTGGAAGTACTCCACACCACGGAGTCTGTCCTTGTCCTTCCAGTTAGCTTCCTTGGGCATCCATTTCTCCAATGGACAAGCAGCTCAGGAGATTCTCAGAAGTGTCCAGATAACAGCCCAGCATCTCCTAGCAATAAGGGCATATTGAATGCTTGAAGGGATTCACCCTTTAACCTTTCTTCCTCCCATTCTGACATTTGGGTGATGCCCCTGTGAGCAGGGATCACTTCCAGGCTCTGTACGTGGTTTACAAACCAATGAAACACAGAGAGAACGGAAGATGCATCTGTGCCACACTGTTGCATAAATGTCAGGGGAAGGAGCTTCAGTCCTGAGGGAATAAATGCCAAAGTAAGGTTTTAAAAATAAATTATAAAAGCAATGTTTCCCCTTTCAAATCCAACTGAAACCAAACTGTGTCAAGTTCTGAGGGCTGTATCCACAGCCAGTGCCCATTCCCATTCATGAAGGAGATGCCTACAAGTGTTTTCCGCACACCAAGAAAGGATGAGGTGGGGAAGGCCATTTATTGTGGAATCTGGGGACAACTGACTGCCTCTAGATTGGAGTAGAGTAGAGTAGAGTAGAGTAGAATATTATTTCAGCTGGAAGGGACATACAGTGATCATCCAGTCCAGCTGCCTGACCACTTCAGGGCTGACTAAAAGTTAAAGCATGTTGTTAAGGGCATTGTCCAAATGCCTCTTAAACACTGACAGGCTTGGGGCATCCACCACCTCTCTAGGAAGCCTGTTCCAGTGTTTGACCACCCTCTTGGCAAAGAAATGCTTCCTCCTGTCCAGTCTGAACCTCCCCTAGTGCAGCTTTGAAAGTTTAGGTCTTCTCAATCCCAAATGCACAACAGACCGCATCTCCAGAGCAGCTCAGCCCCTTGTAGACATCTCCTTCTGTTTAGAGACATAATAACAATAACAGCAGGTGTAACCACCTTTTGCTGTGTTTTCTCTAAAAAAGACATCCAAGTTCCCTTGGGCAACATGAAAATTCACTCCCTTCCTCACACCCCATGACACTCCCCAGCCAGTTGCGTTGGGACTGCTGCAACATGGTCTTGGGTGTTTAGGAGAAATCCCTGGGATTTCAGACTGCAATACAGCCTGTTTCAAATGGTGGTATTGACAGCCATCATCCCGGTGCTGCAGAGACTGATGCATATATCTATGCTGGGATTGAAGCATGGCGTCCCTGGCCTCCTGGGGTCATGAGCGAGTTAAATCCAGACAGCATGTGTTAGATGCAGGTAAGGTGGAACCAGGAAGCAGCCTGCCCATGTTCACACAACTCAGAGCAAGAGCCCTGCCCAAAACCTTGTAACAAGTTTTGGAGTTTCTTAATTCACATTCAGTGTCATATAAACGCAGATGTGTCCTAGACCTCAAGTCGCTGTCTCTGAACTTGCTCTGAGCCAACACCTGTACAGCCTGTTGGGCATCTCCACATCAGAAACATATTCCTTTTCCCTATCTGGCCAAAAGCAGCATGTGGTCTGAAAAGGTCAGCTTTTCTGGTTTTCATGCTTACAACAAAGATGAGCTACAGCACAGAAAACAGAAATGAATGGCTCAGAGTCACAAAGAAATGGTGGAGCAAAATAAAAGGCAGGTCTCCTTCATTCCTGGGTAGTCCCTAAATATCTGCTTTTCTTCCTCTAATGAGATTCAGTGAAATCTTTAGCAAGGAAGTGTGTTTCTTCATAGGTCCAAGAGGGATCAGTTATACTGGTGACCTGAGAGACAATGTGTCGTCTTTATCGATACATCTGCAATGACACAAACATCAGGGAAGGAAGACAGGTCACTGCAACGCCCATGCCAAAAGAGATTTGGGGTTGAAATAGGCTGGAGGCGGGAGCATGTCCAGCTGGATGACTGACTGAACCCGACCTCTCAATGCAATGTTGTTGCCAGAAGGGCTACTTCAATACTAAATATAAACACAGCTGAAAACTATGAGCTATCGTTACCTCTGTATTTGGGATGACTGTGAGCACTACTGAACTGCTGTGTTCAGTTTTGGAACAAAACAGCTCAAGAAGGATATTGAACTACTGGAAGAGACTTCAAAGACATGAAGGATGACATTTAATGGAAGCCCTTGGCCCCATTCTACTTCCATAGATGGAAGGGGATCAGGCTACCTGTTCTACCTGTCTGGGTTTTCTTCCCAAGGAAACTCAGACAGGAATTGCAGTGCATTTTGGTGGGAACAAAAAAGAGCTGCAGGGCACAGCATCCCTAGTTTAAGTCATAGCTACCTAGGCATTGTGAAAATACACCTATGATGTGCTCCATGGGACATCCCTGCTCCTCCATGGTGGATTTGGCTGAAACTTATCAAAAAGGGTGACTTGACCATGACTACCTGAGAGGAAGACACAGACCTAGTGGGGGGCCGTAATTCAAGCTAGGCAAAGAGTCGCAAATAAATTTTGTATAGGAGCAGTAAGGAACCACAGGTGAGCTTTCCCAGGGCCTGATAGGGAGGGCTAGAAATATGCTCCTCTCAAACAGAATTAATTCAGAGAAGTCCCAAAGCCTGTTTAATCTTTGCCAGATCATCTGAGCACAGTGATGCCTTTATGAATCTCACCATAGAGAAGTGTTTTACACAAGTGCTTAATTTTTGTGACCGAAAGTGATGTGTATTTTCATAGATTTTGTTATATAGGTAAGAGAAGTAGGAAGGCAGCCATTCCTCTCCTATATCTGAACCTGCTCAGCAAAGAAACTGAAGATGAGTCCCTTGGACCTATACTTCAAACTCAAGAAAGCTGTCCATGGAAAGACAGCCAGGAGCAGCCCCCTGCCCCCACTAAGATGCTTACACACTACAAGTTTTTGGAATTGCCTGTTCCTCACCTCTACACACACCCTGAGATATATTCTTCTGCCTTTTTAATAGTGCTTAGGCAGTGACAAGAACTAAAAAAGTAAAAAAATCTTGGGAAGGGATCTTTGCTTCAAGGGTTGCACTCAGTGCTGGTGGAGGCTTTTTTTCTGTATTTTAAGGGTCAGAGTGCCCTCTTCTGTTCCACCTGTGTCCTGGTTATTTACTCCCGTCCTACAGCAGCACATTATCGAGAAATGCTGTGATTTGTCTTCTGCATACCCTATCGCCTTCTAAACAACAGTTAAGAAACCAAACAGCTGATCACAAACTAGAAAATAACCTTCCTCGAAGTGGGGCTCAGGCAGGCTACAAAGTCAGCTGTCCCCAATAAAAGGGCCTGGAGAAACATCACATGCAATTTGATTGATCTAATTAGTTGATGAGGTCAGGCATATTTTGAAGTGAATCGCTGCAAAGTTTAAACAGTGGGGTGTTATTTAATAGGTTCACACCCTGCACTTAAACTTTGCCTCTCTCCTGCCTGTGTAGCTGCTAATTGAATCCAGACTGTTACTGATACCTGAAGAAATCTGGCTGAAACAAACATATTAAAAGTAGCTCAATAATACCAATGTATATAGTAATTTCTAAACTAACCATGGTGAAATCACTGGGACAGCAAGTTATCTGAATTAGGGCTAGAGCTAACAGTGGCCCAGAAAAATTTATTACTGGAGACTTTCTATCATGAAAACACAAAGGACTGTTTCTGGAAACCACATAACCACTTTCACACAGCAAAGCCAGCACTGACAAACTGTGGTGGATCCCCCGCCGTCCCACGAGCGTGCCCACGCTGTATGCCCACCGCTGCTGACCCAGAGGCACACTGGAAGCTCCAGCTTTGCCCAGCACCGACCCTCTCCCCTTCCATGTCTGCTTCAGGGCAGGGGTGCTCTCTGCTCCTCCTTTTGGGTCCTTCTCACCCACCCGAAGTCTCCTTGAGGGATGGGGGGTGAAAGGACCCACTTTGTTTCCTCACGGCCTCCAGCACCGACCGACCACCCTCGCTGCCACCCGCCACCCCGTGAGGCGGCAGCCGCAGGGCCCGGGGCCGTTCGAGCTCCTGCTCGGGGCAGGGGCCCAGCCCTGAGGCAGGTTCCGGCCATGGCCCCACAAAGCCTCCAGCCCGGACCAAGGCCCTTTCCTCAGGTATAACCTGAGCCGCCCCACCGCCAGGTTTTGGTGTGGAGAAGCCCCGCGAGAACCGACGGGGACCCAGCCCCGGCCCCTGCGCCTCCCTACAGGTAGGGGACGGCAGCGCCGCCAGCCACAGCTCAGCTTCGCGTTTGGGGCTAGTTTGGCCCGCCGCGCTCGCCATAGCGGCACTGCGCGCATGCGCCGGCAGGCCGGAAGCGGCCGCAGTCGCCATGGCAGCTGCGTGCGGGAGGCTGTTGCCGCGCAGTGCCGCCGCGGGGGTGCTGGGCCTCGCCGCCGCCCGGCCCGCCCTGTCCGGCAGTGAGCACCGTCCGTCCCACTTATCCCCCTTCAGCCCAGCGCCCTCCTCCTGCCGGCGGCGGGGAGCGGCTGCCCGCGGCCTGCGCCTGTCCCTCAGCGCGCCCTGACGTGTTCTCCCAGAGAGCGGGTGGGGGTCCCCCGGGCCTGCTTTGCGGCGAGGGGATCCCGGACTGCGCAACTCTTGGGGGCAGTTCAGCTTGCAAGCGCGGGGTTTTAAAAACATATTTTGTTTTTTTTTACAGGGTGCTTTTCTTGCTCAAGCTATCGAATTAGCAGCGATGGAGAGCCAGCAAAATTTCAGCCGCCTCCAAAGCCCGTCATTGTTGACAAGCAGAAGCAGAGAGAGGAGAGGAGGTAGGGCGGTCTGGTGCTTGTCACAGTGGGCCTGTGCTCAGGTCTGCTGTCAGGCTGGTAATCCTGTGACTGCCTTCTTAAAGCTCTGAGGCATTATTGCATAAGAAGTACTTGCAGAGTTCTACCAGAGATAATTTATGTTGAAATACGCTTTAAAAAAACCTCTTTAAAGTACTGTGTTTTAGAGTTCCTGAAAGCAGTGAAACAGGAAAAAAATGTATAGCAGTAAAGATTTTTGCAAATTTTTGGCTGATGTGTGAGGCTTTCATCTGTTAAAGGCATTCATCTCTTCAGTGTGCCACAAGGTGACAGGGACGTGGGTCCTGTGTCTGCCTTTGACTTAGATCTTGAGATCAGCTGTAAGTGCACACGTTACTGTTCGTGAAATGGAGCTGCAAAACGCTTTTGGTTTACACTTACAAAAGTTTGGATTTTCTTACAGGTTCTTGAGCCCTGAATTTATACCTCCCAGAGGGAGAACAGATCCTCTTAAATTTTATATAGAAAGAAAGGATATGATACAGAGACGGAAAGTGTTCAACATCCCAGAATTCTATGTTGGTTAGTAACGGCATTAGAACTTTGATAATTTCATCAATATTTTTTGTAGGGTGGGATGGTAAAAGGTGTGGTTTCATGCTGTAGAATATCATAGAACATCACAGTATCAGGTATGTTAGATCAACCAATATGTGTTTCTATACATACTACTTTGTATTTTAATTTCATATTGACATCCAGTTTCCATTAAAAGTATAATACTAATGTGTTTTGTAAATCCTGGCATTTTAGTGTATGGTTTACCAGTAAAGCTCAAGAAAGGAAAACATATTAGATTATTTGTATTCAGATTGCACAATGAAGAGTAAAAGATAAAGGTGAAGACGTAAAGGTGAAGAAGCTTCATAGCTACCATGCAGAATCACTTTAACATACATTAATTCTGGGCACGTTAGAAGTTTATTCTGCTTCTGGCAGTTTTCATGGAAAATAAAACATTTTCAAAATGTACCTAAATGCATGCACTTTGTCTGACTCTCCTCCCACATTTTGGTACATGATTACTTGAACAGTCTGTTTATTTTAATTACTTTTTTTTTTTTTGGCAGGCAGTGTACTCGCTGTTACGACTGCAGATCCATGTGCCAGTGACAAAGTCAGCCGGTTTGTAGGTATCTGCATTCAAAGAGGAGGAAAAGGACTTGGCGCTACCTTTGTCCTTCGGAATGTTATAGAAGACCAAGGTGGGTTGTTAACTGAGGCAATTATGCTAGAACTGTTCAGCAAAAAATGTTGCAGTTGTATGTGAAGGGATATCTGGTGTAGTAATTTAGTCTATGAAGAGGATGACAATAGATTAAAGAGAAATTGTGAGTCTGCCTACTAGGGGATACTGCAAGCTTAACACGGTATACAGAAAGATGCTGACGTGCGATTTGAAGGCATGGAACAGCTTAGTAATTTTATATCTATACACTTTGTGATTTTTAGGTGTGTATTCTGAGGAGATGGAATGTGATCGTTATGGTTGTGCTTATATTTGAGACTGGGCAGTCTACTGCCAGCCACGTAAATCCTGGCCCGGTTTGAGCACGGTGTATTTGCATGAACTGGGGCTGTATATATTTGCTGTTTAACAAGCAACAGATAGCAGAGTTTTATAATAGATTCATATTCTACTTTATGGCAAAATGGGGGGAGATGCAAATAATGATGTTCTGAGAGCAAATATGAAAGGGGTGGGTGTCTCTCTGTATACTCTACACACAGTGAGATATGTGTATATATATAGTAATAACCATTGTAGCCAAAAAGGAGTAAAGGTTAAAACCAGAGCTTGCCTTCCTCAGATGCAAGCCAGTCAGTGTCTCTCAAGCTATTCCTTTATCAAAGATTCGATTTAGAAACCTGCCTGTGTAGGCACACTGCCTGTGTACAGTCGCATGCACACAGCACTGTGTATGGAGTTCTCTGTGTAAGTAAAAGCAGTTCTTGGTGGTTCTTACAGGGTGTGTAACAGTGAAGAAATACTCATTTAGTGTTAGTATTTCTAATGTATTTGGTTCATTAAACCCGACTTTCTCTCTCTAAGGTGTTGAAATATGTTATGAACTGTACAATCCTCGAATCCAGGCAATCGAGGTTCTGAAGCTGGAAAAGAGGCTGGATGACAACCTGATGTACCTGCGAGATGCCCTCCCTGAATATAGTACTTTTGATGTGAATATGAAACCTGTGTCTCGTTTAGACCACGAGGAAATTCCTGTAAACAAGGTAGGAGCTGCATGTTTCACCGGGAAAGCGGAGGATCGTTTGGGTAGCTGTCAGATCTGACTGATATCCTGGAAGGCTGTTAAACAGCTCTTTGCTACATTAGGTTCCAGGGTGACAGAAGTGTACAAAATAAGGCAAGTCTTTATACCATTTCTATAGTGAACAAATGTTGAGAATGTAAATATCTACCACCCTCGGTAGTTAATTTAAAGACGTGCGAGGAGTAGTGGCCTCCATGTGCTTCTATGTAACACTGTGCAGAGAGGAGAGCTTTTCTTACAGAAACGTGATTGTTAATGTTGTTACTGATCTGGACTGGTAGGTATCAAGAAAGAAGGTAAGATTGGACGAGTAAGCTGAAATCTGCATCTCAGAGAGCATCCAGGAACCAGTGGACCCTCTCAAAGAGTGTTGTCAAGTAACTTAGTGATTGTTCTTCCCTTTCCCTATCACGCTGCTTCTCCGTTTCCTTCATAAGGAACAAGAGTAGAACTAGAAAAGAGGAGTTCACTTCACTTTATGGGTCAATTTAAGGATGGTGTAATAAATCAAGACAATGTTAATTAAAAAGTTTTACAAGATACTGTGACAACAGCCATGTGAACCCAAAAAATTCCTTTTTTCCTGACAGTGTAAAGTAGTAGTTCCTTAACATAGTGACAAACTGGTCTGTTTTCTCTTTCCTTCTGTTAGAGCAGTGGTTGTCTTACCTTTTTGCTAAACTCACAATCAAAATTCTGATTACTTAATACCATTTTTTATTTTTTTAAAAAAACTTTCACCCTAGCTGCAGGTACGAATGAAACCTAAACCATGGTCAAAACGGTGGGAAAGGCCCAAATACAATATAAAAGGAATAAAGTTTGAGCTACCTGAAAAAAAAATGAAAGAAGCACAGAAGTGGAGCCAGCCCTGGCTAGAGTTTGATATGCTGCGAGAATATGATACTTCAAAAATAGAGGAGAAAATTTGGAAAGAAGTGAGTGAAGAGCTTAAAAAATAATAATAGTTTTTGCAGTCTAGGAATTACTGAAGAAATATTTCCTTTGAATTTCCTGTATGGATTATCAGTTGTCAAGTTTTGTATATACATAGGCAAAATACATAATAAAGTGAACCTTTCTTTAAAATGTCAGTGTTTTCTGGTTGAACACTTACTTTCTATTCCTGAGAACAGCCACTCCTTTTTCTGAGGAGCGTAATGCTATGTTCACTCCAGAAATGAGAATCCTTTTTTTTTAAATTACAGTTCACAAGAGGGGTTTGTATCACCCACTGACGTTAGTTGTGTTGTCATTTCCAACTGCTTCTGTTACTTCTTTCTTCACAGACTGGGTGGTGGCCAGACTGTTCGACTCCTAACTTCAGAAAGGGGCTAGAGCAGGGCAGTAGACAGTCTGAGCCAACCATGTGCTCTCAGAGTAAGTGCTCTTTAGTTTTCCCATTAAAAATAAATTATGTTCCTGCTAGAGCAGTAAATATAAATGCTCTGAAATCAGTTTTGAAGTGAGACAGTTTAAGCCAAATCATGGTAATTAGTGTAAGGTTCATGATGAAGTGCTCACAAAATGTCAGAGCAGGTTCTCAATACTGGGACAGTGGGTATCCTAAAACTATTTGCATAGTAGAAATGGCACTCATGGGTTCAGAGCTCGTGGTAACTGCCTTCCCATGCTTACACATCATCTGATAGCCTTTATGATGGCATGAGCAGCTGGGTGGATGTCTACTTTTGACACTGTCTCTCATAGGATGCATGAGTTGAATGAGTGGACAGCGAGGTGGGCTGAATGGCAGAGCCCAGAGGGTTGTGATAAGCGGCACAGTCTACTTGAGGCCTGTATCTAGTGGTGTACCCCAAGGGTCAGTGCTTGGTCTGGTCTTATTCAGCATACTCATCAATGACCTGGTGAGGGGACAGTGTACCCTCAGCAAGTTTGTGGAGGATACAAAACTGGGAGGAGCAGCTGATACACTAGAGGGCTGCACTGCCATTCAGCAAGACCTGGACAGACTAGAGAACTGGGCTGAGAGGAACCGTATGAAATTCAACAAGGGCAAGTGTAGGGTCCTGCACCTAGGGAGGAATAACCCCAGGCACCAGTACAGGTAGGGGCTGACCTGCTGGGAAGCAGCCCTGCAGAGAAGGACCTGGGAGTCCTGGTGGACAACAAGCTCTCCATGAGCCAGCAGTGTGCCCTCGTGGCCAAGAAGGCCAGTGGTGTCCTGGGGTGCATTAAGAACAGCGTGGCCAGCAGGTCAAGGGAGGTTATCCTCCCCCTCTACTCTGCCCTCCTGAGGCCACATCTGGAGTTCTGCGTCCAGTTCTGGGCTTCCCAGTTCCAGACAGACAGAGAACTGGAGAGAGTCCAGCGGAGGGCTACAAGGATGACTTGACTTGACACTCACCCTTTAGCTATTTCTAAGTACTGATCAATACTTCACTCTGAGGGTGACCAAGCACTGGGACAGGCTGCCCAGAGAGGCTGTGGAGTCTCCTTCTCTGGAGCTGTTCAAAATTTGCCTGGACACAATCCTGTGCAACCTGCTCTAGGTGATCCTGCTGTAGCGGGGGGGTTGGACTAGATGATCTCCAGAGGTCCCTTCCACCCCCCTACCAGTCTGTGAATCTGTGAGGATTACAAGTGATCTTTCTTCCGGAAAGAAAGATCAAGAGCACTAAATTGTGATAAAACATCTATTACATTTTCATAATAGCACAAAGCTGGTTGCTTCAGGGGAGAGGTTTAGCTGGGATGAGACAAAGGAGAACAAGAGAAGAGCAATGAGATCATCAGCAATCACCACAAGCTTATCAACTACTGCATTTTTGTTGGCATTCTGAGAGGAAAAGCAACATAAATTCAGTATTAGCAGGATTTGCAACTTAATGTAAGACTAATGGTGTCTGGGTTTCTTTCATACTTCTAGTAACATTCTTGTCACATGTTAAACAATTGAACTGTAGGAGTCATTAACAGAGCAAAATATTTTTACTTTATTTTCAAAATTAATTATTTTAAAAGTCATCTTTTTGTCTGTAAGACTGATCAAAGCTATTTACAATTAAAATGTTTTACAAAAATATATTTTTAACTTAAAAAAAATACAAGAAGTCACAGGGATTAAGTCTGCAAGAGTTAAATTCTAGTCCCAGAAGATTCTGGAGAAAGTCAGGAGTAAACATACAAAGTCTGACACTAGAGTTTCTACATAAAGCATCCTTATTAGTCTCTAACAGTATTTATTGCAAAAATACAAAGTTAGAAAACATCAGAAATCTAGTAAGGGTATGATGAAGTAACATTCAGTAGATCTTACTGGGAAGCAAAAGGAAAAGTAAAGTTTCAGTTACTGAGAAGAAAGTAACTCAAGTTGTTCTTGTGCTTCCCCTCAAGATGTCTGTTGTTAAAAGTAAAAACTCCAGCTCTGTGCACACAAGTTCAGTCGGTATCACCCAGGTACAAAACTACACACATCAGGTGCGTATCACTACATTTGCTCTTCCAGACATTCTCTTGTGTAACTTCTTACCTCAATGAGCCCCCGCTGATCATCAATTCATGAGTCAAGCTCCTTACCCCCACACTGACTTCTCTTTTTTTCTGTGTCAAGGTCAAAACCTCTGCAACATTATGAATTCTTTTTAATTAGGGACGGTTTAACAACCCTACCAAAAAAATCACTGCTGACCACAAGTTAGAGGAGCTCAGTATCTCCTGAGTCAGAGAGTGATATTTAGCAACTAATACTGAAAATAGCTTGTAAAGCTGTCTCCTTGCTAGCAGAGATAAACTTTACAGGCACTTTCTATCTTTCCAGGAACTCCTCAAAAAAGGGTAAAGCAATAAAGCATTGTCAGACATTTCAGAATGCCTGAACCACCGCTTTACTTTGACAACTGTAACTTCTAAAAACTCTCCTTAACCTAGGAGTAGATGGCACTAGAAGACATTTGGAAAAAAAACCTCAAGTACTTAACAAGACAGTGATTACCACTACATCTTTGAGTAGGCGGGATCCACTAAACTGCATTAGTGTGAATATCAGGGTTGTTCCAGTAATACAAGTGTTGCTTCAAAAATTCCTATTTCTCAATCATCGATTTAAGGTGTTCAAGTTTGTTCTCTTCAATGAAGTCTTCAACAATATGCAGAGCTTTGACTTTCACCAGCAGGAGAAGAACTTCTTTTGTTTCATTACTATAAATTAAAAAAAATAAGTAAATAAATTTGATACAGCAACACATTTGTGTACAAGACTTAAGTACACTTTATTAATATTAGAGCGTCAGGTATCTCTCCTTGGCTGCTTGTCATCAGGTGACCTTGGTTACACTGATCAGTAACAGTACCCAACATCTAGTGCCTCAGTCACATTAAACTAGAGCTGCCAAAGCGCTCCTTTACATTATCACTCCATCTTTTCTTTTCTATGTGACAAAAATATCCTTGAAAGCGTCAAATATATGAGACTTAAGGTAATTCAAGAAATATTTAACACAAAGTATAGGAGGAAGTACTTGAATCCCAAGGAAAGCCTTTTCCACTACCTGTGGTTGTTCTTGTGTAGCGTACGTGCACACTGCAGCAAGTGTTGGCAGAAGTTCAGTAACTCGGGGAGAGTTGATCCACTTTTAAGATCTCGGAACCATCTTTCTGGGAGGCATGCAACCACCTGTTAACACAAAAAATATTCAGAAAAAGTTTAAAAAGAAAAGTCTTTCAGTGTAACCACATCACTTCTGACAGGGACTTTTCTTTTTGGCAGGTTCAGTCATTATTACTGTGTTTTTTCTTTGAAAGCAAGATTGGTTATCCCTACAAGCAGTTATTCTTAAGAACCTATGGACCAATATTTGCTCTAAAACACTTTTATGCACCAAGGTCTCAAAAAAAATAATTTTTTTAAAAAAATTTAAATGTTAATTATTTTTTTTTTTTAATATTCCATCTTAAGTTGGATCCCTCTTCATGGAAAAAAAAACCAAAACCCAAACCAACTTTTAGCAAACACTTTCTTCCCGTGTACGTGTCATCTTTTACCTTATTACACTTTTCTATATTATCTGGCCCTGGCGGTGTGTTTAAGAGGGTCAGAAGAAGGTAACGATTCAGCAACTTGCTCAGTCCCAAATCACGGACTGTATCTTCTTGCACAATCCCATCCCAAAGAAGAACATTGGAGAGCAGCTGCAGGAATAAAGAAACAGAGAATACGCGTACCTGGTGGCTGGAAGCATGCTAAAGACAAGATTACAAGTTTTATACGAGATAAACATAAAAAGATAATATGATGTCCATCCAATATAAGTACTCGAAACCCAGGACTCACACTCTCCATACTTACTGTTAGCCACTAATAAGCTGCATGTAGTAAATAATCTTATCAAGTAGGATAATTAATGTTATATATGCATATGAACTGTACCCTAATAAGCGTATGTATGACCTCCCAAGGTTAGGAAGAGCATTTTACCGTTGTAATAGGTGAACAATTTGCTCAGGCTCAAGTACAAAAGATGACTACGCTTTATTCTTTTCACAGAAGAGCTAGCAATCAAATCTGAAAGCGTGAAAGAAGGAAAGATTATTTAAGACACGTGGTCTGAGAAATATGGACCAAGAACAAGTGGCATCCAATTCTAGATCAATCTTCAGAGAACACAAGACAGAAATAAAAAAAGTTACTACAGCTGCTCAGGATAAGAGTACACACACTCCCACTTAACATGAGGGAGGTTGGTAGCCACGGTTCATAGCAGCACAAAGATTTTTTTGTAATTTATCTCAGTATTATTAGGGAGTGAGAGTTTTCTTCTGATGCCCCTATCACTATAAATCCTTGTAATTGTAATTTTTAAGTCTGATGTAAGAACATGACTATTTTTTCCCTTAACTCAGAACAGGTTAGTTTTAAGGTAACTGTTAATCTCACAGTATTTTACCCTGACAGACACAACATGCTCTGTCTGCAGTCACCAGTCAAAAAGCACTCAAAGCCCACTGCCTTGGCATATTTCTCTGGAGCAGCTGATGGGACACTTCCATCTAACTGCATGAGCAACTAAAGCATAGATCAAAGAGAAAGGAGCGCTTCCATTGGCCAGCATTAATCAGGGAGGTACACAGCGTAGTAAACAAGAAGCACTTGAGCTACACACCATACCTGCACTAGGCAAGTTAGGCAATAGCAGGTATAAACACTGAACTTCCACCTGTACTTTTGCATTAGAGGAGTTCCTGGCTCACTTCCCACCCAAGCCAACGAGTATTCTTCCACGCAATTTCTGGGCATGGTTTAGAGGCCATTCCTAATAAGCACTGTGAAGATGGCAACTGGCAACCCATGTTGAAAGACAAGGTTTAACAGCATGATGAAGACGGGGTTTAATAGCTGCACAACAGCAGTGGGTCTCAGTGCCAGAGAGCAGTCTCAAGCACAGACGAGTCACACTAGTCTAAGTATTAAGTAGATCCCGAGTTTAACACAGATGAGTTGCAGTACTATTTACGCTGAGGTGACTGAATTCGTGCCTCTACTCCAGGAAAAAAAAAGTTATCTGACAACTATCAACAGATATACACAGCAAGAACACTGTAAACCACTCTCCATTATCACCCCTTCAAAGATGACTGCTGTGACAGTGAAGATTGAAGTTTTCTCCTTTTAGCTTTTGATTTCTATCTGCAGGGCAAAGGTCCCAGGTCTGACTTCCAGGAAAACACAACACACAGTCCTAGAAGGTGGGACCACAATCCCAAGTCTGCCTTGGTTTTTGCTAGGTGTCCTGATCTCCAAGTATTAAGCTCCATCTTGCTTTCTCTTCATCTGTCCACGACAGATTCCTGCGCAGCAGGAGCAGAGGTAGCAAGTCTTTTGGCAGAGACCTCAACTTTACAACAGAAGCCTCCTCAACTTTACAACAGAAAGGAAGCTCTGCATCACAACAACGGGAAGTCTGTGCAGGGCTAGGCATCACGAATAGCAGGGGAACTGGAGTATTGTCTCAGATTTTAATGGGGTTTTACACATCTAAATCTCATCTTTGGTAGGAGTCCAAATCTACTCCTAGAGGAAGCATATCTTAAGTAGGAAGTGAAGCACAGGCATTCAGAAATTCCCAACTCAGCACCCCAAAAGTAAAACTATAGTGATGTGCTCATATGAATATGCAGTGATGATACTCTACAATAAGAGTTAACATAACTAACACCATTTTATAAGACAAATGGCTATTTTCTGTGACCAAGCTGGTCACATGTTAGCCCCCTTTCCTCTCATTATCAGGCCATGAAGGTCCTGTGCACCAAACAGATTTCTTCCCCTCCCTGTCAGCCTCAAAATTCCTGGGTGCCAGGCTGACTACTGCCTTCTTCAACAGCCTCGAAGGCCCTAGGCACCAGCCAGCTGGAGGTGATGACCTCCATCACAGAACAGGCACATGTAACAGCACACAGAACACCATCTAAAATCGGGCAGTTACAAGTCCTAAGGGGAACTGGCACCAGAACTGCTGCTGGACAGTGAGATCCACAAGCACCTGTGTGGCCAGGGACACCTCCACCATCCTGTTTCTTTTGAGGACCAAGTGACTTGCATTTTTACATGTTTTGAGTCTAGATTATGACTTTTATTATTGATACTGCAAGCAAAATACTAAGATTTGACTCAATCTGCAGAGGGTCCAGGTGTAGGAACCGTAAGCTAAGCTGTCCTATAAATTCTGTGCTATGCTACTTACAGCATTGTGCTACACCAATTCCAATTATAGAATTCCTGTGCTACTCTGATCATAAAATGCTATGCTGATCATAAAATTCTGTTAAAAAAAAATAAAGCTTTAATTGTACCTACAACTTAATGCCATCATCATTCTGCCCAGGATCCCCAAATGAACCTGTCTGTCCCCATAGTGTCAGGTGACAGTCTGTCAGCAGAGCAGCAATGACTAATTACTACGGTGTAAGGCCAACGGGCCTGGCTGACCCACTCAGGAAAATGAACCAGCAGGAACAGATGGTCAGTCTCTTGCAGAAGACTTACTAGTTGGGTAAACAGAAATAAAGTGTTCATTTGTAGTTCATTCTTAAATAATCACATGCAGGTTGCACAGAGAACACATCCTTCACTGAGAAAAACAGTTATCCATCCTAATAAAAAAATGTATTAAACTCCCAAGAATCAGAGTTGCCTGAAGATATATTTCACAAAAATATATTTTCACTGAAATGAATTTCAAAGAAAAACACAGGTACATTTTCTCTACCTTAACAGCTGACCAAAACCGTCTGTCTTGAAATTTTGAACACAGTGATGATTTGTCTTCCACAGAGCTAGTCATGAAAAAAAGAAAGAAGGTAAAATAAGGATTATTTTTTGTTTGCTTTCAAAAGATAAACAGACAATTGATCTCTTAGATCCTGATGAATGTTAATTCTGGCATTCTTTCAGCAGTGACAGCCACAGCCAGAATAAAGATGTAGGGAAACAGCTGTCAATCTGAACCCATTATAATACAACTACTATGAAATAATTGCCAATAAAATTACCAACTGGAAACACTTTTGTGTTTCCACACAATACATTTCATGGATTCAGATCAAAACAGCATTGCTTAGAACTAAACATACTACACCAGCTTCAGCAAAGCTTCTCTCCTACCTGTACCCTAACCCTAGACCTCCCAGGCTCCCACTCATTCCCATCCTTGACATAGTGTCCAGTAGTAAGCATCAATATAAACTATTTTAGGAATGACAGGAGGAATCGGGGACACATGCACATGACACCAGATCACCTAGACACGGGCCCTCAGATACAGGTTGCTAGGCTAAAACCAGGCTGTGGATCTCATATAGTGGAAAACTTTTGGTTACAGGAGCAAAAAAGCATTAAGCCAGTGGAGTTACTCTTATTGGAAAGAGTTTATGAACAGGAATAAAACTTCATAACCTTTCCTATAATAAAACAGTAGAAGGCATGTTTATCCCATTACCTGTTAACGGATGTCTACAATATTTCTTCTACATCTGTGCAGGAGAAGGGTAGAGGAATTTAAAAAAAAAAAAAAAATTGAGTCCCAGAGTCAGCTTACCTTTTAGGATACAGAGGAATAAACACATCTTCCTCTACAGATTTCTTCATTCTTAGGACAACCATATTTATCAAATCCTATTAAAAAAGAAATTATTAATGTGTCCTCACAAGAAAGACTTCATTTTCCATTTCTAACAACTTCAATGGTTATTTTGTTCATCTAGAAGTGTAATATGCCAATTAGAGCTAAGTACAGTTGTCACTTTTATATAATACACATTGAGCTCATTAACACATTGAAAAGAGGAGACGAGTTGCAGCTGTAGTTATCTATAGGGTTAACCTAGAGGATTTTTTTTTAAGATTAAGTTATTTCCCTAAGTGAGGCCTCTTTTTGCAGGTTAATTTGCAAGGCAGGAAAACTATAGATTAACAACAAAATAAGTTATGCACATAGGACCTCCAGAGAATTTCACAGCTTTTTATGTTATAAAAACCCCACAAACCACCACCATAGATAGGATAGTAGGGTTTTTTAGGTGCCATCAATTGTCACCTTTTTTTTTTTTTTTAAGTCTTTTTATTTAAAGTTCTGGTTAATCTTACTTTCTGTACAAATGGTATCTTGGCTAGAGTCAGTTGTACCACTTCAAGTCATGGTTTCAAATCAGCAACCTTTGGAAGGCTCAGTTGGAGGACATAAACATTTTCTTAAAAATATTTCTTTTGATACTCAGGGCCTAAACATCCACCCATTTCACCAGTTTTATACCAGATAAACCTCCAGATTTACATCAGAATAAAACTGCAATCAGGCTGAAGGGCATACTGGAGTGACTATGTGTATAAATGTAATTACTGAAAGATTTCAAAGATTACAGAAGCAGTCTTTCTCCTAGCCAATCAATTAACCTTTGGGGATTCTTAAATTTTAAAATTCTAGATTTACTTAAGCTTTTATTTATAAAGGAGTTGACCACTGGAGCATTACTAGCATTTAAAGTTCAAATTTTGAAAGATGTAAATGCAAATCTAAATTCTAACCATTGTTACTGCAATGAGGCAAGATTAGATCTGTGATGAGATTCTTGATAGGTACAAATAGAATTTTTCTAGGAACGGGAGCTAATTTCTGCCTCAAGAGTGTCCCATCTGCCATCATCTTCAATAACGAGAGCAGAGAGCTGGACGTTTAACTGTTAAGTTTTCTTAATATAAAGTGACAAAACAAACAAGTAGTCATAAACAAACAACTTCAGGACAACATTCTAAGCACCCACAGGAGCATGCGCGGAAGGCTCACACAGTGGATGAGGTTCTCCCTTTCCCAATACCACAGGGGCTTTTACCTCTTTTGCTCGACTGCATTCATTTTTGGAAAGGACTTGTTTTTCAGAGATGTTATTGCAAAGTTGTATAAGGTTCTTTGTCTGTGAGGTAGATAAAGGATCCCACACATTCTTTACAAATGCTAAAAAAATATATATATATAAAATTAATTTATTTCATTCATGATACAAAAGAGGTTATCTGCTCTAGTTTCAAGGCATTACAACACAGCAGAACTAAACATACAAAAAGCTCTCACAATAATCTTACACAGAAACTTAGTCTCACTCTGTGGAACTATATAATCATTACATCTTGGAGCACAATTATATAACTAACATTATTTGACAGCTACCGCTTTTATTTAAGGTGTGATTACCTAGCTGCAGTGAACATTTTCAAGACAATCTTACTATACCTGTGATTTTTGGAAGAATAGTTTTTTCAATCACCCTAGGCAAAACTTCTTGATCAGGATTGTCATCCTTTTTTGGTTCAGATACATTTTTGGCATCACTGAATTCTTCTATAGCTCTGAACCAGGGCATCTCTTCCAATTCTGTAAAATTCTGCTGAAAAATCATTCTTATTAGTTGTTCAGCTGATCAGGACTGAGAAAAACTCCATGCAAAAATACATCCAATGATACCACAAAGATTCTCACTTAATTTCAGATCTCCCCCTCTCATCACAGAACAGACTGAAACAACCAATCAGGAAAACTAGATTTAAATCTAGAACGTAAAGGGTGGGATTGTCAAAGTGTCTTCAAAGAACTCAGGAGAATTCTTTTTACAGGGAGTGTTGCAAAAGGGGCTGGAAGTAAGGAGAAAGTTAAGAAGATTCCAACCACATGCTTCAAATTTCTGAGACCAAGACAGTATCTTTCCATTGATTTCTAATGCACTGTACTATGCACAGAAATAACTACATCTCATTTTTCATATTAATACAGACTAAAATGATTCATATAGAAAGAGTGACTTGACAAGAAGAAATGAATCATAGAATGGTTTGGGCTGGAAGGGACCTCAAAGCCCATCTAGTTCCAACCCCCCTGCCATTGGCAGGGACACCCTCCACTAGACCAGGTTGCCCAAAGCCCCATCCAACCTGGCCTTGAACACTGCCAGGGATGGGGCATCCACAGCGTCTCTGGGCATGGACCTCCTCCGAGTTAACATACTTATCCTGGGTTCTGGAACATCCCTACAACCCACATAACAGTTCCCACGCAGAACACATCTTCCCTGCAAACGGTGTGCCTCTGCTCAGGCATACTTTGGGCTGCCAGAAATACTCACATGTATCACTAACTGACAAAGACGAATAGGGCAGAAAAGGCATGTTTACAAAGACATCCAGAAACATAACAGGCTTTACTGACTACAGCCAACTGCTTCAGTAATGCCCAGAAGCACAGGGATCACCAGTATATTAACACACAAACACACATACAATTTTTGAAGAAAACAAAGTCAGCTGATGCACCTACCTCAAGAGGATTCCAATTTATTAACTGAACCCTGATCAATGGATTTAATAGCTTAGGCAGGCAGAAACCAATATAAGCGTCACAATAAGAATCAGGAAACTTCTCTTTCCATTCCTGGAATTTCAACAGGATTTTTCTGATGTCACAAAAATCTGCATGTACATCTTCCAAGATTTTCCTACTATCCTCTAAAACGTTATCTACAGATAATATTCATTGGGAATAAAAAGAAACAATCACAGAACTTATTGAAGCATAAGCTGAAGGAGTTTAGGCGTCTATAAGACATAAGAAATAGCTGTATGATAATTGCACTTGTCATTTGTCTTTGGCACACCTGATACTGAAACTAGTTTTAAAACCAGCTCCCTGGAAAACCCAGTTTCAGAAAAAAATACTGTCATCAGACCAAAAAAAGGTGACTTCCTTCATGATCTATCCCACAGATTTATACAACCACTATGTTTCAAACTTTTATTCCACAGTGATAAAACTTCAGACATGAAAACCCTTCTGCTGTTATCTGGAGAAAAAGTATTATGCCTTTCCCTGCTCCTCTTAATCTATTCATTTAAGATAAATTAAAACATTAATCTTTAAATCACCCTATCTTCAGAAAACAAATTGATTATACAAAACATGTTGTATTGCATTGCACTAGAATACTGTCAGATCAGCTTTGGCATAATCTAGGAGAGCTTACTTCCAGTTGAAACAGTAATGTGTAATGCCACCACACAGTAATTCATACCAAAAGAAATCCACAACCATACATCTGTTCCTCCCAAGTCATTAGTCAGAACTGACTGGATGCATTTCTTTTCTATAGTGTGTAACTAAGAATATGCATTTCAAACGAAGTATCTCTTTCACCTTTCCTAAAAAATGAAAAAAATCATTGAAAAGTATCAGAAAGATTTTGATCACAGTAAGACTGTCACCAACCTTTGCTCTTCTGGAACTCAGTCACCTCTGCTGGAGTCAACTCATCATCACTCGACATGCCTTCACGGTGATCTGCTTCTCCTGAACACTCTCTCACTTGCCGTCTGCAAGTCCTGTATTTTGTAATTAACTCAGATGAGTTATCCTCCCCTCGTATGCAGAAGGAAGCTTAATGAAAAATAACCTGACTTCAAAAAATGTACTAAAAGCAAGCTGTGAAAGCAACAGCCTAGGGAAACGCAATCAGGGACCAACAGTAATTGTGTGAGCATAAGGACACAGAAACTGCAGAAGAAGGGGCTTTGAGAACTGACATAAACATCTCTGATCTCCCCCATGAACCATGTAATAACCTTCACTTCACCTCATTCCCGCTGATGAGGCTAATAACTCATCCCACCCAGAACACTACACATCTAACATGGTACTGGACACTATCCCTGACAGTTTTAGTGTACAGGAAACTACTGAGCTCTCAGTCTGACATCTCAATTCTGGATCACTTGTGCAACAACCCACATAAAAATTGTGACAGCACCCAAGTACCAGTTGGGCTCAAAAAAACTATTGCCAGGACACTAAGAATCCTAACAGGTGGTAAAATCACTATCAAATCACTATCTTGCATCTCTGCCACAGGAAAATGATACATGATATGAAAATGATATGTATAAATAATTTCACAGTTATTTACATCAACTAGCATAAAGATTGACTGCTTCAAGTGGAATTTTTTATTGTATCATTTTTCATCCATTAAAACATTGAAGTTCTTGCCACTTCAAAGTACAGTTATGAGTGGAGGCACCAATGCAACTGAAAAACTTTCAAAGTTCCCAATAACTTGGGGGGGGGGAGTGCAAAATACATAGCAGTCTCTGAACACTGTAATATCCAAAATGTAGTATCTGCCTACTATAGCAGGGGAGGAGCTAGCTAGATATTGCTTTGCTTCACTTGTCGCCACCACCTCCCCAGCAGCAACAATACTGCCTGACATTTTTTTGCTACCTATACAAAATACAAAAATGTATTTCTGTATAACATCATAATTTTATTTATTACAACAGGACAGAAAAAACTTCTGTCATATAGTTTTGTAAATAGCCTCATTTAAGACTTGTTAATTTAAAATAACAAGATCTATTAGCATTCAGATTCAAATCAACATGAAGAGAATGTCATTAACAAATAGATAGTTTCAAAAAGCAAATACCTATTTTGTATATGATCTCACTTAGGAAGCCTACAGGTTTAAATTCATCACTGCAAACATAAATGTACTGCACACTGGCTTTCTGTTATCAGAGCTAAGTGTACATATACATAATACCTACCTTCGGTGTTCACACATTTCCAGAAGCTGTGTCTTCTCACCACCTTCCAATCCACCATTACTTGGTTTGTCATTCCCACCTATGAGAAGACAGAAACAGAAACTTAAAAGTAATTTTATTTTTTGCTATTTTCTCAATAAGGAAACACTGATTCTCCTTCTGTTGTTCTTCATTTGGAAGACAGCCAAAGAAAAATCAAACCTCTGAATCAAAACTCTAACAGTCTCCAGAATCATGCACAGTAAATATTACTTGTTAACTGCATAGAGTTAGATGTGGTTATTCTCTTGTAGCAGTTGATGAAAAGGTGAGTTTGATGACACTCCAGTCAACGCTCACTGCTTCCCAATCCTGGAAAAGGAAGTTACTATCTTCCACAACAGGTTCTTATGAAAGTATGAAAGGCAAGTGTAGGGATGTCAAAAATGAAACCATGTAATAAATGAGAATAACTGTCGAGGTTTGGTTCCAACACTGTAACGGAACTTAAATCCCTGATTTACTCTATTCAAAATCATTGCGTTTAGATTTCCAGACTAGTCAGGTCCCCACTGTCTCCTGCTCCCTGAGTGGTCACTGACTGCGTGCCCACAGTTACCCCTACTCTGATTCTTGAATCCAAGACAAAAGTAGAAACTAGAAGCATTTTCTAGTTGGCCCATTCATTTGTATTGCTATTAGCTGGCTGATACACGCACAATATGCCAAAAAGAAAAGTATACTACCACTGAAGTATTATCATAGAAGAAAAAACAGCCTTTGCACTATATTAAATACAACTAGGAAAATAAAAAGTGATTAAAAATGCTGTTAAGTATCTAAGTACAGTCTCATTTGTAATGAGCCGTAAAGAAGTAAAATCATTTTAATGGCAATTATTACATCATTACCCTTCCTAACACCTGCTGTGAGTCTACTACATCATTTGACAAAAATCATACAGGCTGCTAGCTCTCTCTGATCAGCAGTTTATGCTGTGTAGTGAGAAGACTGAACCCGTTTGATTAACAGTGACCAGAAACTGGTGCATCTGGCCTCCATCTGTACCCGGCAGCTCCAAGCATATTGTTCCTAGTTTTGCCTATACAGTTTTAACGGGTTTGGATTTGGAGGTTTGGGTTGGTTTTCCTAAACAGCAGCAGCCAAAGATTCACACAGCATATAAACAATACACCAGTGTGGAAAGAAAATACAAGGTAAGAAAATTGTAATTATTTTTCCCCACAGTAACTTAAAAGCCACAGTTTTGTTTTAGATAAAACCCTTTCTTTCTTCATGCCCTTGCCTTCACCTGTCACCTCCTACTTTGAAACCTCCACTCTGAGCACATGCACAGCCTCAAAGACACGCACATGAAAGTGATGTTGCCAGATAAACACACTGCTTTTTCATATATTCACAGAATCCTCCATCAGCAAGCTTTCGCCAACCTCAGACCCACTAGAAAACTGACCATGTTAAAAAACTTACTCTATTTTTCTTTTTAAATACTGATGGGAAAATTGCGGAGTTGAATAACTAAAAATTGACAATGTACTTGGTCACGTTGTGTTCACTATTCAACTAGAGAAAAATAGTATTGCGGGCCTTACTGAGGTAAGGATTTCAATGGAGGTATAGTAGAGCACACCTACTGACTATGAGAAGGGGAAAGGAGATCAAAAGGCAAAAATTTAAAACTTCATTCAAAAGGTAACCATATATTTCTGCTCAAAAAGAGTGAAAGTTTCAATAAGAAAATAACTTCTAACTTCATACTAACTTGTCAGATGCTGAATATAAGTGGATTCATTTTTCAGCTCCTCTTGCCTTCGTTTTAATACCCTCACAGCTCGTTGCTGAAGAAGTAGATGCACAGCCAATTCTAGATCATTAATGCATTTCAGCTGAAATAAACAGTAATCAGGTTTTCAATTAATTAAAATCCAAAAAAAATGAACAAAAAACCAGTTTCCATGGGGTTTCAGTATAGCAGTGAAATTAGAACCAAAAGTATTACAGATTGAAAAGTACATTGCTGGTCATTGGAGTTTTTCAGGCTTTTTTGTAAGACTGAAAAACACAAACTAAACGCCAGTTGCTCATTGCAGGACTACCCAAGACTTCATACAAAAGGTTCAACGGGACACTATTGGTGCATTTAGTTTGCTTTCAGTTTACTTTTGAGCCACTAGCCATTAAAGAAAATTTATTCCTTAACTAATGTTTGTTCTCTTTGAAGTTACGTAAAGAAATTCACAATTGCAATGCAATTAAGTGACATAAGTGAGATTTGACAGCACTACCTATAGAGGATAAAAGCAGTTTACTTTCACTGAGGCCAAACTTTAGGCACCTCCTCCCCTTCTGCCAATCTTAATCTTTTTAAACACACAAGGTTTGCAGTTATTTGCAGCCAATAACTTAGACAAATTCTCATAGAGCTCTGCTAACTCAATCCCGACTTGAGCCTAACATGAGGTTACGTAAACCTGAGAAAAGACATTTTGAGAGATCCCAAAAGTTAAATTAAGTGCCACCTCTCATTCAACTTCAGTGCACTCTGGTTACTAGGCCTGCAGAAAACTCCCTCCAACAACGTTTTGTTTTCATCCAAGAGAATCTGGGTGAGATCACAGCTCACATCAGTATACCAATACTAGCTCGATCATCACTTCAGGTGAAAGCTGATTTGTTTTCCCTTTATTTTGTTTCCTGTTACATTAAAATTTCTGATAGAACTGATCTTTAACCATTTTTTTTTCCTGAGTGCCATCCCTCATTTAAAAAAAAAATCCCCTCATCTTTCATTTACAGAATGCACCTTTATCATTTAAAAAAAATAGAAGAGGGAAATATACATACTTTTTCATTCAAACAGTTTATCAAGTTTTCTACATATGTTTTCATGGCCCTGTAGAATTTGTAATTCAGAGCTGCATCCGTAGACTTCTCTAACTCCTGGACAGTCATCTTTGACTTTTCAATGTCCTCCATATATTTTTCATACTCCCGCTGGTGAGCACGGTGCACATCCTGTAATGATGTTATCCTAAAAAAGAGAAACCCAGACAACTAAAACTATTGCTAAGTTAACAGCTAGCACATTCCAAATCATTTTTTCCATTATAATCACATAAAAAAAATCTTTGCCTATGCTAAAAATAGTACTTGCATTTGACCTAAGCAGCACTGAAAGATTTACCCGTGCCAACATTTGCAGAAGGATGGGGTGTGGACAAGCATCATGCTTTGGAGACTCAAATGTCAGTTCTGCGGTGCTAGTTTTGAGAGCACCACTGACATTTTACCTAGATCTCTCAATTCACCATGCTTCCCAAACCTGTAAAAAGCCAAATTTTGTGATACCACATCAAACGGATTCTACCCAATGTAATCTGGCAAAAACTACAGCTCATGTCAGCATGTCCACACTAGTTTAACATAAATTGCATGGATAGCAGAACCTATCAGCATTCACCATGTACTCACTACTAAATACAAACCAACTGAGGATTCTTGCTTCTACTAGGTGATAAAACCCACAAACCTGTATCTACAGCTGTCACTAACTACTAGATAGGTACCACAGGAACATTTACATATACTATAATCCTGCTTCCTCTTTACCCCTCACATAACCCAAGTGTTTGCCCAGCTTGAGCCAGCCTGTAACTGCACCAAGAAACAGACTGCAACTTACTTCATTTCCTTGAAGCACAGAACACTTTTTAATTAAAATAACTCAACAAAGCTATTGCTCTCCACTGTGCTACAGGTTAAAACAACAAAAAAAACAAACCCAAAACCAAAAACCTATTTCAGCATTTAGTATGTTAAACACATCTATAAAGCTTACATCAAACAGGTTCCTCCTCTCCCCTTCTCGCTATTTTCCAAATAGGTTTCCCACTCTTGATAGTCTTATTTGTTTCTGTATCTAAATTCATACTTCATTTAACTTATTCCTTTCAGGTGATTATGTCAAAGAAAGTATACAATTCCACAGAAATATTTAGTTCAATTTAGTTGCAATTCTTTAAACAAGCAGGTCAATGATGATCTGTACAAAGCAAAGCATATACAGAGAGAACTCAGGGCAAGTCCATAGTGCATATTTATGTTTCAACTGTATAACGTTACTTGTCTAAACTTATCGGAACAGCTGCTTCTTGGTGCTCAGAGAGATGCCAGGGGATGGCTTACCTTAGGATGCCTGACCCCAGCTGTCCTCATCACACACACACACTCTTGGAGGTTCCCACTTCCACCCCAGGACACTTCAGCTGCCCATACAGCAGCTGAACTGCTAAAGAAAAGTCACAGCCTGGCACACGACTAAAGAAAAAAAGTCATCAAGGCAGGTTCTAGTTTGTCTAAACATACTGCAGAGAATTTACTGCTGCTTTAGGAAATACTGAGTTATTTGTAGCAGGTATAAGAGCCACCATAAGAGAGTGAGGATTGCCAGCTCCATCTGCCCTGGTTGAAGTTCTGCTTTCTGGGTAAATGTAACACTGAATCAACACTCCTGTCAAAAACTACTAGCAAGCATAAAAAGCTGCTGCCACTTAAATGAACCTACTCTCTAAAGTTCTAGTTGATAAAGCACTCTTGAAAAGTTCAAATGCTCCTCCACAACAAAACATTGCCAGGTAAAGTTAAAAATTTGTAGTACTCTAGTGGACATCACAAGAGGCATATTACACATGAAATAACCACCCAAAAATTCTCCAACAGTCTGGAAAAAGAATAAGACTTCAAAGCTGTCATCTCTCATTCTGTGACAAAACCTCATACAAGTCAAAAGTTAAGCTCGTAAGAACAGGATTTACCTTTCAGTCAGTCGCTTCTTCACAATTTCCAAGGTTACAGGTGGTAGAGAAACAGAGGGATCAAACTTTGGTTTAGTTGGCTGAGATTTATGCAGCGAAGCATCATCGTAAGTTTCCTACAAGAATTTAAGCATTAATTTTTAATACATCATTTACACAAGTTTTCCCTCTGCAGCTCTATAGATCATCACTCAAATACACAAGGCATATGATATAAAGATACATATTTCAATCATCAAATTAAGTACAGTAAACATTGTACAGAAAAGTACAACATAAAAGCAAAGAAAACAAAGTAAAAAACCCTGCATATATATATTGTATAAAAACATAGTGCATACATATATAAACAGCACAAAGTAATACATCACTTCAGGTACACTTAAGTTGGATGTCTTGGTCTGAAAACATTAATTAGCTTTCAATAATGCATCATGCTTCTACACTGACAGCTGAGAGTTCCCTAGTATCAAGAGTCTAAATATAAAATTTAGAAATAAGCTACAGCCAAGTGGCGATAATATCTGATTTTATTCATATCTTGCTTTTTAAAAAGTATTTGAATACATTTATGATAAATTGTTTGCCATCTATTAGTTATTGAATATTCTATTTTCTCATAGTAAACTTTCTGATTCCCCCTCCTCCAAAAATATGAATGCTACCTTCTGACAAAACCAGTGACCAAAAGACAGATTTTTCACTCTGACAGCTCAGTTTAACTGTAATTATAACTAAAAAAGAATTCCACTGAATTTTAGCTTATAAATTAAGCTAAAACAGTAGAAGTTTGTATCTAAAACAGTAGAAGTTTGTATATTAAAATCTAGCCACAAAACACAATCAGTTGAAACAATCAAGTCTATGACTAAGAAGGTCTGCCACTAAAAATTGCTGCAGTTTCCTGAACAGCAGAAATTAACATTTTCCAGAAATAAGCAGAGTATGAGGACCTAAGAACATCAATCACACAGGACTTCAAATTCAGCAGCAGAAAGAGGACTGGGAGAAAGTTACATTTAACTACCTGCGTTTTAACATGCAAAAATTTCTACTATTGTCTACTCTGACATAAAGAACTGATTATTCAGATTTTCCTAGTCTGATCCAGAGTAGGTGATCCAAGCCAAAAACAAAACTTCCAGGTCATCAGAAGATACACAGTTTATTTTCACCAATTATTTACCAGAAAAAAAAAAAAAAAAAAAAAGAATTCTGCTGAACTGTGAAAAAGAGCTCTCAGATTGCCACCCAACAGAAATTAAGCATAACAAAGATCTCTTGCATGACAGGAAAAAATAAAAAAATAAAAATCAGAGTTCAGAATTTTATTCTCTGCTTTTCAGTCTTCCATCACATATGGGGACCTGCCTCTGAGGCAGACAGCACTAACCTGCTTCTGAACAGCTAGACAGGGATTGCAGATTTTGATTATCATCTTCCCATATTTCTAATCATCTTTTCCCTGAAGAATCAGGGTGTAACTTCCTAAAAACCTCTCTAATAAGAGGGCAGGAAGGAGATGGGACAGTACTCCAAACAAGCTCTCTTGCCTATGAGCAAAAAGCAACTTCCAGTGGCTAGGAAAGCATGTGTCACCTGAGAGACTTTAACGGCTTTCTTTATTTGCTGTTCTTCCCACTTAATTTGTGCTTCATCTTCACTTGATCCATCACCCTCAGACACTGGAAGTTAAAACAATCATTATTAGATGTAATTACATCCTTTATTTTTCCCCTCTCATGTTCTCCTCCCTCTAAAGCAACAATAGTTCTCCCAATGTATCTCCCAAGTGATACACACAAACCAGCAGATTAAAAAAACCTGCAGATGGAGGACTTCCAGACTGAAAGGCAAGGATGGCTTGGAAATGGCTAGTGGGATTTGCAGAATTCAACGCCAATATTAATTTCCCCAACATATTGTTTCTTGGACAACTACTACTGCAGTACAAGGAGCAACACCATCTCCTTTTTATGTCTCAAAGTAAAGTTGTGTATAACACATGTAAATAAGAGTGTAAGAACAGACTATAACACAGCAAATGCTTGAGTGTTCCAAAATGTACACTCTACTATAGATACAAAAATATTTCATTAGCATTAATTGGAATTGCATAATCAGCTTGTAGTTATGAATAACCCTTATTCAAATAAGGCTAACTAGTGCTTCATAAACAAAACTATAAGCAGCTAAAAGAGGATAAAAGCATGGAAAAGCCAGATATGCTTTGCATGCAATAGGTTTCTTTACTTCTGAAGAGCTGTGCTGTTGAGGGGTTGGTTTCTTTTTTTCCCCTTTTTCAAGAACAGTTACAATGTTGATGCAGGGTGAGCACTCAGAAGACCAGACCGGAAGCCTGAGGCAGGATTTAGAGCAACTTTATTCACATTAAATGCTGTGCCTCCTAAAAGGCAATTTTTTTCAGTCAACAAGGCCAAAAATAATTTTTTAAATGTTTCTTAAAGCATCCTGTATCACATTAGCGAGACCTAAACCAGGTTAATGTCCCAAATAAACATCACGTACCAGCTGTGTAGCCCTTTGCCAAGACCCCTGGAGGAACAAAGCCTTATGCTGCACTCACGCTTTACTGGGCAAGTTGCATGTTCTTCCAGACATCAGTAAAATAAAGCCACAACCACTGGGAGAAGTGACACAAACTCACCCATGTGTTCAGTTATCCTCTGTCTAAGAGTTCTCATTTTAGGAACAAAATTGAGATTCTTCATATCAGACTCATCTTCACTCTCTAAGTCACTGCTTTCTCTTCTCCGAGACACCTGATGACTGTTTGAAACATTCAGCGGAAGATAATCAGCCTGTGTCCTGGCCAAGTGACGTTTCCTCCGAGCAGCCTCAATACAAGCTGCACTGGGGATATTACCTGCATTGAAGAGAAAGAAAATCTAAGCAAAAGACTAAAAGCAACACTATCATTCCTAATGTCACCTAATATCAATAATCACCACAGTTCAGGATCACTGTGCAATTCTGAATACAGGGCACAAGATATTTTTCTATTAGACTTACCATGTTGAATATAAGGACATGGCAAAGCACCCTTAAAAAGTAGCTCTCAATCTAAAGACAAAGCTCAGACTTATTTCTTTTAAAGAAATTGCTATTAGCCTGTGCTCCTTCTTCCCATGTCCCTAAAAGATCAGGCTTCCTAAACTTTGTGAATTTACAAAGGAATCCAAAGGTCACAAATCAGCACAAATGAGATTATATTTTAATCTCATGAAGGGACTTGTGCATGGTTAAACAGGAATTTTTTGCTGCCTTTCTTCTGAAACCAATGGTCATCATTTCTGATCCATTTCCAAAATTAACACAGAAATACAACAAACATCCACAAACAAAAACATTGGGGAACCATCACTATTCTTTCAGAAGAAGGGTAGCCCTGATTCAGCACAAACAAGATGCCTACACCTTACATGATTTAAGCTGAATGGGATTCATCTCACCTATCTTGTCATGTACTTCAAAGAAAGAATGTTGTCAAATAACATCCTGTAAAAAAAAAAATTCCAGCAAACTAACCTGGTGATAAATCCTTCCTCCTCTGTAGAGAGCTGGATTCATTTTCAGAGTCTGAGCTGTTGTTGTCCTCACTTAATGAGGAATAACTCTCATCCTCCTCCTCTTCTTCACGAGTGCCTTTGGTGTTGCCAGTTCTAGGCTCTAACTGACAGATTTCTGGTTTAGGTGAAAAAAGTAAGATTCATTGTTTCAGTTGCTGGAATCTGATGTGCCATAACTGGTTACCAGTTACTATTTACACCTTGCTCCAGCAAAGACTGGTCACTTATCCATCTCCATCTATCCTCATAAAAATATGTCAAATCTTCCAACACTCCGTAATTTACAAGCCAGTTCTTGTCTTGAATCAAAACATCTCTGACAGTACTAAACTAATACCCTTCAGAGACACAGAACACATTTACATGCGCAAAGGCAACGATATCAGTTCCCAGGCAGCAACTGATTAACATTCTGATAGCTCATAGCATGTTTGGATTCATCTCCCTTGACTTTACAAACTGTATTTAGAAAGCGGGGTTTGTTTTTTTTGTTTTTTAGCATTAACAATGAAGGAGTCCTTGTTTAAACTATAGAGGTTTATGTATGTCTGTCTTGTCTCTAATTATCTTCCAATTCTTTAAAAACATTGATTTCTCTTCATCTGCCACTACCTCTTCAGTAAATCATCAGAATGTGCCCCCTGTTATAAGAGGAAAAGGTTACTTTCATAAGAAGTTACTAAGAAACTTTACCATCACATCTGAATCACAATCTCAAAGGACATTATTTCTCAATCTAATTAATTTTTATTTAACAGTAGCAATTAGGGTCTATCTTTTAGTTGATAGAGATGTCAAGAGAGGGGAAGAGAACTTTCAGACACATTTCTTTGTAAAAGACACAGACCCCAAATATCCCAGTAAGAAACTTAATATATTTCAATGGGACTAGGAATACTACCAGAACAATCAGGACTATTGATTGCATTCAATTAAAACATTCAAATGCTGTAACAGCCAACTGTTTAATAACACAAAGTTTAAGGTTTACATGAAGTTCTATCAAAGTCCTGCTAAGCTCACATTTTCTCTCAATGCAAATACTCAGATCAAGGTGCAATTCGACAGCAATAAGCACTGGATAGTTGTCCCAGAGTTTGAAAGATATGATATATATCCGAGGTATAAATTTATCATAAGTTTATTAACTCTGATATACTATAGGGGTTCTGCATACCCAGGTCTTCTCAAGAACAGCCTCCAAGTTCTGATACCATTTTACCAAGGTCATACGGAAAATAATTCCAGCAGAAATAGATTAAAATTGAAAATCTGTAGAATACCATTATAAATATAATCTTGGGTTCAATTAACAAGTGAAAGACATGTAACAGCAGTATTTGTACATCACTCTTTACTTAACGATTTTGTAATATATTTTCATATAAGTGTTCCATAAAATATTTAACTGAAAAAAGTCTTACTTTTGCTTTCTTCAATTTCTGTCTGTGTAGGCAGTAGGCTTTCCTTCTTCTGAATTCTAAAGGTTACTTCATTGAAGGATGGCTTTTTAATTTTAAACAATTCTTCACCTATCCAGATAAAACAAAATGATTCTGAGTATCATTAACAAAGAGAGCAGTGTATGTGCACATATATATATACGTATTACATATAAAGTGCACATAATCTCTATGTGTGCACAGCATATTTTTTAAGTTCTGGTTGCATTAAGTCTAACTAGTTCTATGGCTTTATCACTCAAGATCCATCAGCTCTTAACTTAAAACTGTGCAGCTCAGCCTCCTCGGTACACCAACACCGTCCTGTTGAAATGTATTGTTTCTTTGCAGTCTGTATCCATCACCAAGTGACTCCTGTAAGGTGCCCTGACCCGCTTTGTGTCATCAGCCGCAAAAGAAACAGCCCAGAAGAGTCAATTAAACATTTAAATTTCAGTTATTTAAGCTAGCTCATCATTAACTATGCTAGTCCTAGAATCATACATTATCTTCTTGTTTTCTCTGGTTTTCTCCAGCTCCAAGCAGTTTTTAAATGCTCCCACCAAAAAAGCAGATAGACGTGTCATCTTCAAACTACTCTTAAATGCATTTCTCTGAAAAACGCTCAGAGCAGCCCCACCTGTAACATCGCATTCCCATCTGTGGTCACAAGGAGGTATAAAGGCGAGCTGCTGTGCCGCAGGACACAGCCGAGGCAGGACACCCGCCGTGCGCGGGGCGCGGAGGCGCAGCCCGTCCATCCAAGCTCTCAGCCTGCCTGCTCCTCCCCGAGCCCCGGGTGCCTGCTCTCCAAGCCGGCGGGGTGCCAGGGTACCGGCTGCCACCGCGGGGCGGGTGAGGCCCAGCCGGCCCTCCGGAAGGGGGGGAGACGCCGCCGAACCCTTACCTTCCCGCTCCTCCTCGCTACCGAAGCTCAGCAGCACCTTTCCCCCCCGCGCCGGCCCGGCTCCAGCTCCAGCGAGGCGCGGCCCTCGGCCCGTAGCCGCCTTTCCACTCTCCACCCGGCTCCCGGGACTTCCCGCCGGCTCCTCTGAGGGTAGAGGCCCCTCCGATGCGGCGGCCTTGGCCCCCTCGGGGGACTCCCCCTCGTCCTCCTCAGACTCCGCTTCCCGCTCGGAGTCGCAGCCAGGGCCGGGGGCTGGCGGAGAGGCGGCGGTCGGCTCCGGCTCCTCATCGCTGCTGCCGCTGGAAGCCGCACGCCGCCGGCCGCGGAAGTTACGCGGGGGACGCCGGAACATGCCGCCCGGCGAACGGCCGCGGAACCCGCGCGCCCACAGCCTCCCCAGCGCGCATGCGCGACACCCCCCCTTCACCTCCGCCCTGCGCAAACCCCACCCCCCGACACAGATCCGCCTCTCCTCCTCTCGTCCCGCCGGGCCGTGGGCGGGGCAGGGAAATAGATGTCCAATGAGGGCGAGGGGGCGTGTCCCTCTGGTTAAGCCTTGGGGGGGCGGGAGCGGGAGCAGGTGCTGTGAGGGAGTGAGGTGCGGCGGCCTCGGTGAGGGGAGCGCGGGCAGAACCCCGTAGGTGGAAAGTATTTTACGGGTAATTAATTGATCATGGTAATTAATTGATCGTGGATGCGTAAAAGTGAAATTTGCTTGAAGGGCCTGTTTGTGATAGGGGCTGCTATGGTGGGTGCTTCCGCTGCTTGTTGCTAGGTCATCAAAAGCTTATCTGGTTTTGTTATACATATAATTTTTAATAATTTATAAATATTTATAAATAATTATAAAGATTTTCAATAATAACTAATAATATTCATAAGCTATTTTATAATTATATATTATGTAAATTAAGATGTGACTATATAATTACTAATACATCATAAATAAAATAGCTATTTCAGAATTATCAGTAATGTAAACTAATAATAAATATGCTTTACAGTAATACATTATTATAAATATGAAGCTTATTCTGTAACTTGTCAAAAACTGATAGCAGATTTTTATTCCTTTCTCTGGGTTTAGCTCCCTGAAGGAGTCAGGCAGATGCCAGTGCTGGTGTGAGGGCAGGGGAACATATGGCTGGGAACAGAAGGAAGGTGGGATTGTGGCAAGTGATGACTTAAATCATTCTGCATGGTACCAGCCTTTCATTTCTGTGGTGCTGACTTGAGTTATGTGTGATGGGCGGTGTGGAAAGAAAACACATCCAGCTTCCAATGAAACCATGACAGCTATGCAGAGCCAGTCCTTCAAGTAAGGCTTTTGTGTCTCAAAAGAAATATCCCAAAATAGCAGATGTTTGAAATGTTCTTGCTTAAATTGTTCCACCTTTCTGTCCTTCATCTGTAAGATGGAGATGCTAATATTAACTTGCCTCAGGAATCTTGTGAAGAAAAAGCTACATTTGTGAAGCACCCATTACAGTAAGAAGAACATAAAAACCCAAGAGAAAAATAACTAAAATATATTTCTACTCAGCACTGGTTCTTAATGGTATATATTAAATAAAGCCCAAGGCTGTACAATGAATAATGAAGATTATAAAAATTTTAAAGTAGCAATTCAATAAGCGCCATTCATTTTGCAAGCATTATTCATCTTCTGCACTGAAAAAGGTTGGGGGTCTGGTGAAAAAATAAAATAGTGCAAGCACTGGAACTAATCTTTTCTATGGATTTGTGTCTAAAATTGACTTACTGCAAGCTCTAATTCAAAACTGCCTTATAGGTGCAGAATTGGTATGTGCTTTCTCTGTATGGTTTTTCTCACTGAGGGATGAAGTCAAGGATAGTGTGGGGATGCACAGGTATGTGGAGCTTCTCCGTTGTAAACTGGACAACGCAGAGTCTGCTAATGTAGATTGACCTGGAATAATGCCAATGAAGTTACTTGTTTCTTGTTTACCATTCCAGGACTGATGAAGACTTCATGATGCTAAGCAAAGATCTTGTGAATTTTCCCAGGAATCTATTGTTATTCTGATGTCCTTATAACAGTGACAAAGCCTTTCCTTTGCTGTGACTCTGTATTAAAGAGTTTCTTTTTTCATTGGATTTTAAATTCTCTCAATCTAGTCAGTGCTACTTAGGCAGGACTGAGCTGGCTCCTTGTAAAGCAAAACAGGCTAGGACTTCAGCATGGCAGAAACATGGGACACAGCTATTGTATGCACAGTATTTCTAGCAGGTTGAAACTGCCCTATTTGCAGTTGTCACAATTAGCTGGAGCTAATACGTTCGCTAAGTGCCAAGATATGAATCTGAGCAGTGGCATCCAATCAAGATGATCCCAGTGCAGAGAGGAAAAGCAAATTCAACTGCAGGAATGTGGCATAGTATCTCTTTGGAAGGACTAGCAGTGCTAAGTGTCAATTTATTTTGTTAGGCAGTAAAAGCCCTTTTCCTGACACTGCTAAGATAGGACAAAAAGATAATTTTGTCTTAAACTATTTAGAGTGGAAGGTTAAAGGTAACAGACAGGTGAGGATTATTGGACAGAAATATTAGAATAATTAGTTATTAAACAACTGATGCTGTTTTAATGACTCTGCAGTCTAACCATTATAGCATTCTTCAGGCAAATGAATTTTTAAAAAGGCTCTGAGGAGATCAGTGAAGTAGATCAGCAAATTGCTATAGGCTTCCCTTACCGAAGCAAGAAGAAGCATGAAAACAAGGCAAACCTTGTACAAAAATTGAAGTGAAGCATTAGTGGCTGATGGTATGGTCTCTTTTCACAACTCCATTGATTTCAGCGCTGGCTTGAACTCTGTTAAACTGTAATGTCAATGTAGGTTACAAAGTGACTTACTCTGAAAGACATAGCGCTCTTCAAAAACAACTTTCAAGTGCAGAAAAACCCTAAATCTAAAAAGTCAGCTGAGTTTTGGTGAAAGACTGCAAAACCGGATCCAACCCTCTGACTGCAACAACCTTCAGCCGCCGGTTGGAGGCACTGCACGGTGGTGGTATTTGCAGGAGCTGAGAGACGAGTTTGTCTTTGCTTCTGTTGCGTCTGGCGGCAAAGTGCAGCAGAACGTCAGGCAGAGGGGGGCAGTAGCGCCTCAAGCTGTCAGCGTCACACCTGGCAAGCAAGTCACAGGGGAAACCTCTGTGTTTCATCCGCACAGAGCTTTTGGGTAGACTTCCCTAAGCTGTCTTAAAACCAGAGTGAGCTGTTTGCCCTGTCAATGAATCCCTGGTTTTATTATGTTATTAATCATACTCTACATTACTCTCTTACACTGTTTTGCCTGTCTTTATCATAGTACTTATTTCCTCTGTAGCATGCCTGCATCTTTCCAGAAATCTGTGAATCTGGAAAACTTTCCTTTTCACAGCAACTCGCAAAACGTTCTGAACAATCTGAGATGATTTATTTCAAAATTGATTCTTACATCATTCAACCTTTAAAAGCAACACACAATTCCAGAGAACCTTACCAAATTCAGGTAAGAGGTGCACCATGAGGTACACTAAAGAGTAGTACTGGTCCCTGGTTTCGTCTCCTCAGTTGCTGGCACCTGAATGTATGATCCCCTAAGGCCCATCTATTTCCCACGCTTGTTCCTCTCCAAATCACTTTGGTTCCTCGACTTAAACATTCCATAAGTCCTGTGCAATGCTCAAACGCCCTTCCCCTGCATCCCATAAAGTGCAGCACATCCCCCGTGCAGTAACCCCCATACTCCTGGAGAACTGGTCCGAAGGCTCACCTTGATGGGTTCCACACCCAGACACTGGGGCTGATGGCTCTGCTGGGACAGCCTTTGGAAAGGCCTGGACAAGATGTTCATCCCTCAGGAGTCTGTAACTTGGGTTGTCCCCTGCTATGGTGTCCCTGTGCTCCTCTGGGCTTGTGGAGATGGGTCTTTAATGGGCTGATGGCCCCTGTGATGAGTAGCTGGGCTGGGTCTTATTTGGTCTTCCCCACTATTGTCTCCCTGTGGGCACGCACATGAGCTTTTACCACGTAACCTAACAATATGTACCCAATGACATTTTTCTAGCACCTAGAACTGAAGGCTTTGGGGAAAAAATGCATTTATAGCAAATGCAGTAAGGATACCAGCCTGTTGGGATTAGACTGGCTTCCTGGCTTGCATTAAAACATGAGTGTGGAGACACAAATGCATCTAAAATGAACTTGCAGCTCTGGCTTACCAAGGTGTTATTTACTAATTATAGCATAAGGATTGCAAATTGCAACAAATAACTTTGCTTAATCCTATTACTATGTTATTGTCAGCACTTGAAACTTGTGAAATTCGTGGGTACTTGAATATTTCTGACTGCCTCCACTGCAGCTAGGTTTTGCAAGTGAAACTCTTGTGTCTACTCAGCAGTTGGCAAAATTTTATTTGCCATAATTCACTCTGCGTGAGTCAGCGTTGCCTTCCTTCACAACACATTCTGCTGGCCTGTCTGGAAATCTACTTTCTTTATGGTTAGATAGATGTTCTATAAATCTCAAAATAATTTCAGTGCAGTAGGCAAAGAACCAGCTCTCTATCCCCTACAAAATAATATCTGTGCTTGGCAGGGAACAAAGTTGGTACATGAATATTTTATTTTATACAGCTATTAACAAAAAATCCTGCAAATGAATACAGTACCATGTACCATTTATTGTTTTAAAAACTGTGTGGGTTTCTGGTTCAGAAACCAAAACAGCATTTCTAGAAGTGCTGGTTTTGATGCAGCATGTGCTCTGTGCCTTTTATACCTTTTTGATAAATTATTACTCAGAATGAACATCGGAAATGCACCAGCCCTGTCGTGTTAGGTCTGGAAAGCAAACATTAATTTGTCAGTTTGTTTATCCCATTGTGTTTCGTGTTTCCAGATTTAAATAAAGACCTAGGCTAAAGACAGTATCTAGCATTCGCTCAAAAGGAAGAAAGCAGTGAATACTGATGTAAAAATGAAACCTGGCAGCAGCATTGAGTGCTCATTGCTTCTGTATTAGCTGAGGGGGGAAAGAGGAGGTGCAAAAGGAAGTTTAGCATGAATAATAGAGTTGAATCTAATAAAGGGGTCAGAGCTGTCACTCATCAGGTAGGTGTGGCTGTTTCTAAGTAGTTCTTTATAGTTGAGACAACAAGCTGAACTCTCCAGATGAGGAAATGCCTCTCATTAGCAAGAAAAATTAAACAGGACTCCACACGAGGAACCTGTGCAGATCACTGCTGCAATTCCTGCTTGTTGACCATTCAGAAATAGTCGTTGCTTTTCTTTACATTCCTTGATCCCTGATCAGTAACTGTACACAAAGTATGGCTTATTCTTGGCAGTGACTGATTTCTGGTGTTCATTTATGTTCTGGCGTAACTTCATATGTTTTAAACATATGCTTGCAGAAACATGTCTGTCAACAAGCTTAGAGACTGCCTGGTCAGAGAGCTTGGACAGGGAGAATAAAGCATTCACTTTTGGTGTGTTTTCCTGCAGCACAGCAGAGAAAATAAGCAATATTATGGAGTAAACTGAGAGAAGGGAAGAAGTCATATTACCCACTGCTGCTCAGTTCAGGCTAAGCAACTTTATTCATAATCTCTTTTGCTACCAGTGGAGATCCTTCTTCCCTTATTATTCTAAAGATAGCAAAATTGCTTGTAACAGGAAATTGAGGATGGAGTGCAGATAATGATTAAAAAGTAAAGCCTTAATGTGAAAATTGAGTTGCTTTTAGTATTTCTAGTTTCTCCATCTTCATTATATCTTGTTAGCTTTTGCTGTTGTATGTTGGTTTTGGCTTAGATATGACAAGGATGTGCAGGATAGTAAATGATAACATAGTACTACCAGAGGATGAGACATTCCTTATAGTAGATCTTTTTCCACTTCTCCCACACATTTCATCTTAATTGCTCTCTTCTGGGTAGTTGCTGTGCTGCAACCCTGCCCCTATGTCTGGAACAAGCCTCTATGCTATCATCCCATTGGTTTCTTCTCCTTTCAACTGTTTTTTTTCTGTTACTCATCAGTTATTATCAAGTAATTACCCTCACCTTAATGGCTTTCTGAGACAAACAAATTAATTCCTACAGTTTTCAGCTGTTTTGGCATTGTCTACTCCTTGCTACAAGGGTACTAACTGCCACCAGAAGGGACTTTTTTTCACTTAGTACTTGACATCAGCCCCCAAAACTGCATGTTGGAGCTTGCAAAAAGCACTCTCCCCAAACCCTGAGGTGCCCAAAGGCAACAGTGCCTTTAGAAACTCCACCTTCATAAAAGTAGAGTGTTTTTCTTTTGAACCTACTTTTAGCAGTAGTCAAACTCTGAATGGAAACAAATTTCATCTAGCAAACCAGAGAACAAAATTCTTCATTTTAAAGAAATGGTAATGTAGTTACTAATTAAAATGAAACAAAAATTTAGACAAAGTAGATGTAGCATTAGCTTGTGTCTCAGACATCACTACAAAAAACATCTCTGTAAGAGTCTTCTCAGGTTGGGTAAGAGTTCAGCTTCGCTTTAAGGTTGCATTTTCTATAGCTCACACTAAACTTTGGATGTCTACATGCTCCAGTTACAAGAGTGACTGAGGGGCTGCTGCATTCAAGTATATCTTCACAGCAACCTGTGAGTCCTGCTCCTCTTCCTGCTAATTAATTAATCTTACAGGTATTTATTGTTCTAATACCTCTGATTAGCCCCGGTTGATTGTGGTAATGCAGATGAAACAGCATTCAGCTTGTCTAGAATAAGAATACATAAAGCTTTGATATGCTAATTACTGACACAAGGTTTTTTCTCTAGGGAGTCAGCTGAATTTTGGATTCTCCCTGACTTCTCCCTTCCCAGGCAACAAAGCTCACAGGATTGCAGGTCTTCCTGGCTTCAGTTTTGTATCAGAGGAGGTATTAGGCAACATGTGTAGTTATCTCAAAATGAGCTACATTGCTGCTTTTCTATAGGGATCTCACATAACATTAATAATGCAGATGGGTCCTTCCCCCTCTGTCTATATTTACAGAATTGACTACCCCAATGTCCTTTATGCAGTTCCTGCTCTGTGCACTTTGTCACCTCAAAGGCAATGGTTAAGCACTATATTTGGTTGTAATTTCTAAAAAATAAGTTTAATAACTTATCTTTAGATGGCAGTATGTTTTCAGATAGGAGTACAGAAGCAATTCAGGATTTTTTTCAATATCATATAAGGAGTCTCATTCCCAGCAGTGAAGAAGGCATATATAGCTTCTTTCATCTGTACAGATCATCAAATCTACATATAAAAAAACCCAACCAAACCAAAAAAAACCCAACCACTATTGCCTTTATTTAGCAAATTAATTATCTAGTGGGGGGGGAAAGCAATGTTTAACAGTAAGAACATGCAATACCAAAATATGTAATTAATAGTTTTAAACATTGTTAGGGTACAAAATTTGCACGTAGTGTTCTAAAGTGGTATTCAAAGCTAAGATGTTATGGCTTGCAGGTATCTGCCTTGTTTCTGCTGGCATTTGCAACAGAGGCAACAGAGGTAGCAAAGCAGGTAATGAGAGTCACTAAAGGTGACTTCTAGCCTAGCCATAGGCTTAAGTAGTTGCAGAACTGCATATAAAATTAAAATCAACCAAATATACCTTAAAACTCACCCCTCTATGATTCATCTTCCCTTTGATCATGATGCACAAAACGCATGCCCTACCACATACCCAGCCCCTGGTACAGCTTCCCAACTCTCCCCCCCTGGTTTTCTGCATGGCCTTTGTCTAGCGGGACAATGTCACGCAGTACATGGCCCAAGTCCGTTCGCCTGGCAGTAAGATTAATTATAGAAGAAAAGAGCCATGAGGTTCCTTGAGAAGACACCTAGTTCAATGTTCAAGGCAGGACCAACTGTATTTACTTAACTCTTCGCAGATATCTGTCTAACCTGTTCTGAGAGACTTTTGTTGACAGATTTTTCCGCTGCCCTTCCTAATACTTAACTATTGTAATCAGTTACCTTATCTTTTTCTTCCTAGGAGAAAAAACATGTCTATCTGCTTTATTGTTATCTTAATCCTCTCTACAATAGCCTTAATGAACCTGTAGACTGTTAGGTCTGATGCAAGTACTTACCTTTAATCCAAAGCAGGTTGGAGGTCTTGCCTACACAAAAGTCACGTTTAGAACTGTGCTATGTCACTACTACATGTACTAAACGGATTAAAGGCTGCATTTTAAGACACATTAGAAAGTAATTCAAATGAAAAACGTCAGATGAGAGACTTTTTAATGAGGCTCCAGAGGAGTCTGTTCTTGACCCAGGGCTCCTCTATTAGCTCAGTCAATTATTTGGAATTAAATGAAGACTGCTCATGAAATCTGCAGATGGCTACGAAACAGTCCAAGACTCAGTGGCTGATTTAAATCACAAAGTCAGCAACGTATGTTTTAATCCACCTACATGGCAAATACCTACGCATCGAAGATGAGGTTGCTGGCTGTGCATAGGAACAAAAAACCAAAGTGTGCTTTTGGTCTGGGAGTAAGGAAGGAGGATGCAGTATCTTCAAAAGCATTGAATCAGACGAGGGCTGAGAAGATCACGAGGGATGAAAATACGAATGCAAGCTGCCAGTGCAATGTGGCAGCTGTAACAGCAAATGCAAACCTTTGATGGTTAAGCAAAAAAACGGAGGAGCAGCATGTGCTAGTATGTGACAATGACCATTACATGGCACAGTAACGACTATTCTGGAATCACGATGAATGATAAAAGGTGTAACAAACTAGAAAGGCTCATTAAGAACCCAGAAGAATGAGTCAGTGGAAAAAGCTGCTCTGCGCGAAGGTGATGTGTAATTACCTACACAGCAGAAATATAGCAGGAACGTGCTGTAATCTTCCATACATAGCAAGATCCACTTGCTGAAGAAGGAAAATGTTTAATGTTTAAAAATGATGGCAGTTTTCATGCATTTCTTTTCTACAGGCATCTTTAATTTTTTAAAAGAGAAATCCCTGAGCCCCTACATGTTTCAGTATGCTGAGCAGTGCCTCGCAAGAGCTGAATTTAGTTCCTCGTGCCAGCCTCCTCCTCCCCAGTGCCGGTGCTCCAGTGGGACACACTTCCCATTGAGGAGCACCCAAGGGTGCTGTCATCCCTCTCCCAGGGGTGCACGGTGTGGAAAAATTAGCTTAATCTGGGAGTCCTGCTTGTGCAGAACGATCAAACCAGAAGCGTTAGCTTTTCAGCTTCCACAAAAACTAACAGTTAAGATAGGACCGAGATTAGAGTTTAATACCCTTTTTTCTAAATATAGATATACAGCTAGAAAATGAAAGAAAAAACTAATTTATGGGGCAGATGGGAAGGCAGTGGTTGGAATCGATAGTGAGAACAAAAATTTAGTAAGGATGTGGTACATTTTCTGTCAGTTAAGGTCTTTAAACGGCAGCTTATTACTTTGCAGAAGCGGTCCCGCAGAGCGAAGGACGCGGACGGGCGGCTGCAGCCCCGCTCGCTGCCTGCGACCCCCACGCCTGTGCCGCAGAGGTTAGGCCGGGCGGTGGTACCACCTCTGTCCGTTCCCCAGTAGAACAGTTCGGGCCAGACCCGCGAGGCAGCACCCCAGGGCAAGGCGACCCTTCGTTTAGGCTCCGGCCTTGCACCCCAAGTACCGATGGCCCCCTCGCCCGGGACTGCCTGCCCCGCCTCTCGGGATGCGGTCGAGCTCCGCCAAGGGCATGGCGCCGACCCCACGCCCTACACCCACGACCGCGGGGCGCGGTAGCCTGCACCCAGCGGCGCCCTCAGCCCGTGCCCGCCGGCTCCCTCCCCCCTCTTCCTTCCCTGGCGGCCCCCGCCTCCGCCGCCATGTTGGGCTGACGCCGCCGCCGCGGGAGGAGGAGGAGGCGGCAGCCCGTGCGGAGCAGGCGCTCACGGGCAGCGCAACAGGTACAAGCGGCGGGGCGGCCTGCAGCTTCTCCGTTCCTGGCGGAGCGGGGCTGCGTCCTGACCGTCCTCGTCCCCAGGGCGCGGGGGAGGGGGGGCGGCCGGGAGAAGGGAAGGGAGGTGCAGTGCGAGGGGGGAGGGAGGCGAGCTCTGGCGGCGCGGAGCTGTCAGCCCGGCCGCCCCGCGGGGCCTCGCTGCGGGTCGGGGCGGCGGGGCACGGCTGGCCTCGGTGCTGCCGTGCGGGGAAGCGCCTGTTCTGCCGCCTTGTAAGCACAGCAGCCGCCCGGGCAGGGGGCGGGCGTGGGGGGGAACAGTCGAGGTTTCTGTTACGCCAAGCCGCTTTATTTGTATTTTGTGTCCCTCTTTGAGGATGGTGGGATTTTGCGTTTTGGTTTTGGGGGGCTTTTTTCCCCTCTTAAAAATAGCGTTTTGCATACGTTTCGCCTAGCCGGGGAGCGGCTGAGTTGCCCGACCCCCCGGCGAGGCCGAGAGTCCCCCCGCCGGCGGCGGGGCCGGGCGCTGTCAGGCAGCCGGGCTGGGCAGCGGCTCCCCCGCGGTCCCGTCCCCGGCGGGAGCCGCTCCAGTGTTTCTGTGGGAACTGCTCTTCCCGGGGGGCCGGATTCATCGCCGGGCCGTGAAGTTTGGCCGGTGAGCTCCGCTGCCTGTCAGCGGGGCGGGGGAGGCGGCAGTCGGGGCAGAGCTGCCAGAACCGACGGTAGCTCCTGCCGCTGGGGCTGCTGCTCGCCTTTGCTTTATTGCTGCTCTGCGAGGGGAAAAATACCGGTGTCATTGCTCAGACAGCTCACTGTCTACCCAAGGGAGAGCGCTGGCCAGGTGAGGTAACCTCGACGTTTTAAGAGACCCCTGTTTATTGTCGTGATGGAGATTGTGTTTCTTGTAGTTACTCTGAAAAGCTAGAGTTTGGCGAAATTGAGCTGGTTTCTGCAGTTAAAGTTTGTAAAGTGTTTTGTCTGTAAATAGACTGGCTTTCCGTGGTCTCACACGATAGCATGTAGTAATTAAGAAAATAAAATGAGGCTGAGATACTTTATTCGGTTCCCTAAACATTAAGACGCTATTTTGAATACATGAAATGGTTTTCATAGCAGTTGACACTTTGACGTCTGTCGCACTGCAGAACTTGAAAGTAGATTGTGCTTTCTGTAGTACCTGCGATCTTCAACTTAGGCTTACAGCAGTTCTGCTAAACATCACTTGGAAATTCCCCATCTAAAACACTGGAAGGAGAAGTTACAAGCTGCTCGCCCTTGCGTTCAGGCTGCCCTATCATATGCATCTCTTTGGGGAATGTGATGTTTCTTAAACTTGTTTTTGTTCCTGCTCGCCTGCGGTGGCGGCAGCTCCCACGCTCGTATGTACACAGGAAAACGCACGAAGCATGTGAAGCGGTACGGCTTTGGCACGGCGTGGATAACATCAGTGGTACACAAAATGCAGCTTACTTTCAAGAATTTAAAATTGTTAATCTGAAATGTGATTGTAATTCAAAGACTGTAGCTGTAACAAACATCTGTGGCCACTGATGCAATGGTGATGTTTAGAAATAATGAGCATTAGGAACTAATTGGATAAATAGCTAGCTGGGCTTCATTCTTCTACTAAACTTTGTTAATTTTTGTTCTCGTCTTTCCACTCTACCTTCCTTGTTTGGTTTGTCCGGTTTATTTTTATTCTGACTAAACTGAGAGAGGCATTTACACCACTGTACCTCTGGATATTTACAGAAACCTTAGTTCAGACTCTAGGCTCCGTGTGATGTTAAGAGAATCGCATGCATCCCTGCAAACATGAATTTAGGCTGTTCCATGCTCTCTGCTATACGGAAATTGTGGTCAGATGAGCATCCTAACTGAGGTACCTAAATTAGATCAAGTGAATATGCTTCTTTTAATTACTACCCTGAGGGAATTGTGTTTACTCTTTTCCTCCTCTGTCTATACAAGATGTAAAGTATGGGATGTGTCCCTGACTGAGTTAGCTGCCACTGTAGTATAAACAAAGAGTATGTTCCTGTAGCACTAACAATAACAAAGATGCTGTACCTATGGCTTGTTTGTGCTACTCACCATGTGGGGTCACCTACCGTAGGTGGTGGTGTGCTATCAGAGCTTTACGGCTCCTTATTTTTTTCGCCATTCTTCTTGTGCACAGAGTGTGATAGGTCAAGGCAAAAGTGACTTGTGGATGATTTTGAAATGTGCTGTTGAGAAGGCTTTATTGAGATTCAACTATTACAATGATTGGGACCAGGGCAGTTCTTACAGCAGGGATTTTTACAAATATTTCTGTTGTTGCTTTTAATATTGAAAAGTGAATTAATTTCATGCCATAGCAAAGTAGCAGCTATGAAAAATGAAGCTAAGTTCTGTAGGTGATAGTAATTCACTGAGCTACTCATCTGGAGCTGATGGGGAAAAATGGGACCAGCATGTGAAAAGTGATGTACGTGCTTTGCTTGGGGCATTATCAAAAAGCTCCATACTCCTTGAAAACAAGTGTCTGTCAGGAATAGACCTTGTGATTAGTTTCTGAACAGCAGTGTAATCCAGATCATTAGTTCCTGTTGCAGATTGAGACAGAGGTCTTTGGTTTGAGAGATAACCTGTTAATTAACAGTTTACAAGTAAAGTCTCTGCTTTTACCTCAACAGATTTAGTTTCATCAGCATGTAAAATTTGTGAAAATAACATTTCAGGAGATTTAAAGTCTGAATCTCTTCTCTTTGCCTTTTTAAAACTGGTTGAAAAGTTGAACATATTTCTTTTCGAGTGAAAATAGGCCAGAAATCAACAAGTAAAGATCTCAAATATATCAATTTTAAAAATAGATTTTAACTGCTTCCATTTACTTTAATTTACCTAAAATGTAGTCATAATTTCATTTGGAAGTGACTTCTGGAGATCATCTGGTCCAACCCTCACTAAAAGCACGGCCAACTTAGATCAGGTTGCTCACAGCCATGTCTAGTTGCATTTGAACTACCTTCAAGGGTGGAGATCCCACAACCTCACTGGGCAGCCCTCTCCAGTTTGGTATCCAAACTTGCTCAGAGTGCATCTCATCCCATTGCCCAGATTGTCAGTGAAGACATTAAACAGTACTGGCCATGGTATCAACCCCTGTGGAACATAATTAGTTCCAGCCAGATGGATTTTGGACTACTGATCTCAGCCCCTTGAGTCTAGTGGTCAAGCTAGCTTCCCACTCCATTTACAGTCAACCTATTCAAACTATATTTCACCAGTTTGGCTCTAGGGATACTGTGGGTGACCTTGTTGAAAGCCTTCGTAAAGTCAAAACAAGCTGCTCTGCCCTCATCCACAGAGCCACTCATCTCTCAACACAGAAAGCTACGAGATGCGTCAGGTGTGGTTCGTCCCAGATGGATGCATGCTGGCAGTTTCCCATCACCTTCTGCTTCTCCAAGCATCTGTAGGTGGCTTCCAGGAGGATTTGCTCCATAGTCTTTCCAGGGACTGACGTCAGACTTAACAGCCTTTTGCATTGTTGAACTGTCTCTCTTGCCCTTTTTCCAATCATCAGCATCCTTGACCAGTCACCAAGACCTTCCAAAAATCATAGAGCTTGGTCTTGCAATGACATCAGCCAGTGTTCCTGGCAGCACTGGTGCTGTCATTTGTTCCACGTAGGTGTATGTGACTGCTATACTTGCTTTCAAGTTACTTTATGTTGACTTCTGAAAGCTGCTTTCAGTTTGGTGTAGTGCCACATCTCTTGGCAAGGTATATTTTGGATCCCGCCATGCTTTTAAGTTTTGGGGAGAAGCTTGACATAAACATAGTCCTTTTGTGAAAATTATGAGAGCAGTGGGTTGCTGACTGTGAATTTGTGATGTTGCTTTTAGATTGGAGGGCTCATTTCACGTGGCTGAATGATGTGGCAAAGTCGATGACCTTTCTTTACCTTTCTCTTCTTAAGTGATGATTGGTGATTATAAAGATAACAAAGATAATGTATAGCTAATTAGAGAATTCTCTTTTTTTTATGACTGACTGACCTATTTCAAGCACTATCACTTGTCAGTAAAATGCTTAACACAAAGTCTGCTTTGAGGCTCAGAGGTTGACCCTAGGTATGGGGTGAAATGGAGTAGGTACTGTCTTCTTTTTGGCTTTAAAAATGTGTTATCACCCTTTAACTTCACCTTTTAAGATTGCATTTTCCTTGTGTACCATGGTTGGTGATAGATGATGCAACAGGCTATTTTGGGGGCAGCACTCTTCTTAGAGTGCCTGGTCAGATTTTTGGAAGTGCCAGGCAGCTGGTTTAAGTGACCGCAAAATTTTCAAATGCTTAGTTGCAGATGCCTGAATTGCCTCTAGAAATCTGTTTTTGAATCCTGATCAGCATAGAACTGGGAGGCTTACCTCTACTTGTAAGTTCAAGTTCCTTCCAGCAATGGACCAACGTAAGCTGAAATTTTAAGCCAGCTGTGAGCAGTGCCACTGGTGAAGCCTTGTTTTCTGCGGCGTTGGCTGGCTGAATCTAATCAGATGTAAGCTTGTGTTGAAGTTTTTCTCACTGTCAGTATGTTTAGAACATCTTGCAGCTCTGTGGATTGTCTGATGTCTAATATTGGTACTCAAACATACAAGAGTCTTTCTCATTAACGGAGGCACTAAATTTGGTATTGTCTTCTCTGTCTGGTTGCCTGTTTTCATGAATCTTGTAAACAGTTAAGATCTTTGCAAAGTCCACCCTTCTGTTAAGTTTGGCTCATGTTGGATGATGGGATTCATCAAAGTACACATTAACTACTCATGTATCATACCCTTAGAAAGCTAAGCCAAGAATTTAAGCATGCTAGTTACTAGCATGTAACTCCTTTCATTGATTAACTATCAGGATTTTTTTTTTTATTCTCAGATTTATTTAAGGGTAAATCTTTCTCTAGGAAACAAGATAGGTGACTTTATTTCATGAGGCGTCTTTGATTATTCTTACGTCCATGCATACTTTATTTCATTGCCTATTGCAAGATCATACAGAGGCTGTAGTAACTTATTTTTCTGGTACTGTTTTACCATTAGCAGCAAATGTTCAAAAGCTGAGGCTTAGGTCACTTAAAAATAATAAAGTAAAAGTGGAGCTAATGAAGTTTCTTTTTTTTTTTTTTTTCAAATTCAGAATATTTAAGACTTTGTCAATATAAGAACACAGCCTGGCTAGGTTGGTTACTTGGATCTTAAGTAATGGATTGAACACATAAGATAGATGAGCACAGTGTTGTGTAAAACTTATTTTCAGAACACCACATGAAATTCAAATGATGTAACGTGACAGCAGTGGCAGCACAACACATTGGAATTACCTAACAGAGGACAATTACTTGAGAACTATTTTTAAATGTTTTTGCGGTTACAGATAGGTGAGAAACCATGGTTGATCCAGATAAGTCACATCATCTTTGGAATGGTGATTCTGAGAGCAGCCAGTTTTACTTGAGACTTTTTGATACGGGATGTTGTTGCTTCAGCTTCAGAAGTAGCAGATAATAATTATGAGCTGGCTCTTCTAGTGAAAATTTTCAAGGCTGATGCAAGTGGACCTTGTGAAATTCTGTGGCACCAGTCATGAGTGATATTTGCAGTTAGTGATTCAACAGCATACACATGAAGTAAGGGAAGAACAGGAAATGGGAGTTATTCTTTGTTTCTAAAAATATTGCAATTGGAATGCAAAAAAATGACCTCTAATGGCTATACTAATAAATCTATCAAAAATCAGAGCTGATGTAAAGAATACTTTTAGTCTTTATTTTTCAAAGGTCAAGAATTTTACTAATCAAAATCTAAAACTCTCTTGCTGTTTCCACTGCACTCTTAGTGTAGTCATAATATTATGAGTTTCTTAAGATAAGGACAAGTGTCTTACTGAGATATACTTTTGCTCATAGGGACTTTATGTGACATTGAGATGTATGTCTAACTCAGGTGATAATTGATTCCCTAAGTTCAGGAAATTAATTTGTAGTCGGCAAAACATTATTACTGTATGCTGTAGAGTTCAGCGTTAAAGGTTAAGAGACCAAATTTCAACTGGATGCTTTGAAGGACTGTTCTTGCTAATACAGCATGGATGGGACTGAGAGCTGGGCCAGAAGCAGGAGGCTTCAGCTGGGGCAGGCAGGAGGTGCTGTGGCCATGCTGCCTGGGTGCCAGGTCCAGCCTGGGACCAGTGTGCCTCCCGGGGCTCCCGTACTGGGTGGGATCTCTGGGACCTCCATTACACCCATGCTCTATCTCACTTTGGGGAATGCATTTTTAGCCATCCGTTGCCCATTTGAAAAAATGCTATCTAGTTAATTTTTCTAGGTTTGACTGCCTTATGCTGGTCTTTGCTTTTTCATCCCTTGAGATTTCCCTGGGTTTTGTTTCATCAAAGATAAACTATGCTTCTTTGCTTTAAAGGCCTCTTGTGGCCCGTCTCCTCTCTGCTTGTCATCTCATTCAGTTTTGAGAAGTTAAGCCTGCAATGGTTTTGTGCACCTGCCCAGCTTGAAAGCAGATACCTAAAATGTGAATCCCAAGTCTCGCTGAATGTTTTACCTTCGTTAGTTTTACAAATAGTGAAAGATTGTTCTCTGCTGAGCATAGAAAACTGCCCGCGTGTTCTATATCTCTTATTTTATGCTTAGCTGTAGCAGTCCATTAGATGAGCTGTATGTTTTGCACTGTTGTCTGGAACTGAAAGCTGAGTAACAAGTTAAGTAGCAGCTCTTGTATCATAAGGAGAAGGTAACGTAAGAATTCTTATGTTGGTTTTTTTGTTTGTTTGTTTGTTTGTTTTCTCTGTTAGGAGGCAGATTTCGCTAGTGCTCCTGATGGAAGGGCAGGAGGGAGCTCAAAAATTTCCTCTAAGATGGCAAGATTTCAAATGGATAAGCACTTAAGTAATATGCTCTGAATGTTTCCAGTCATGATTGAAGTAAGAAAATAACAAAAAGAAGAGAAAACTCATCAAAGATGTATGTTTTTCTGAAGTCCACACTGACATAAATAAGGAGTCGCAATGTGGAAGTGGAGAACTGCAGGTTTCAAGGTGTGTGGACCTCACCTCACCAAACAGCATCATAGGGCTTTTGTACAATACTTGCAAATAATTAAATGTGAGAATTGATGTGTCTCAAAACAGGATCTAGAAAAAACAGCATATGGAGCGAGGAGGCATGTAAATCAGAAAGTAGGAAGCAAAAAAAGACAAGCCTGTATTTTAAGTTGCCACCCATTCAGGAGCAAGTGTATCTCACTTAGCTCTCTGGAAAGGTTGTGATATGCAGCCTGGAGTTCCTTCTCGAAGGCAGAAGCTCAAAGCCTTTAAAACAAATCTTATAAATAATCTACCCTGTGCTTTTTGCTTTTTTCTTTTTTCTTTTCCTTTTTTAAGTAAAGCAAGCAGAGGTGGTGCTGTCTGTCTGTGTCTGGCATCAGGTTAGTGAATATATTCTTCCAGGGCGTGACAGAGCTGGGTTCCATTCCCATCTTTTCCTGAGGAAGTTCTTGTATGCGTCTCCTGGGAGAAGGGCCAGGGATTTAAACAGTGAGCTTCCTGATGTGGGTTTCTCATTCCCTCCTTCTTCAAAATTTCTTCTTCTTTCCAAAGAAGCATCGAAGCTGCGGGGGCATGGACAGAGAGGGACCTGTGGCTCTCTGGCTTAATGCTAGAGAATTTCACATAGGAGGTTGAAGTCCTGAGTTGACGTTACTATTCTGAACACTGTGCATGGGTTTCCTTAAATGACTGTGCAATAAAATGTGGGAAAGCCTTCTCCTAGGAGGAAGGAAAGATCGGTTTCAATCTCCAGAGACAGAGAAGAGAGTTGAACTGGGTCTTGATACTTTGAATGGGTGCTTTCACAGCTGAGCAGCTGTGTAAGAAAGGGAGTAAACCCATCAATACTGACCACACAATTATGTTTTTTAAACAGAAACAGAGATTCTTGTATTTTGTGTGGCATCCATTTTGCATGGTCAGTTTATTCAGAAAGCCTGTTAGTCAGGCAAGGTGGGCAGAAGGTTATTTGTCAGAAAAAAATATTTTGTGCATTCTGTCTGAATCACTGTTTGGAAGCAAGTTGCTCTGTAACAGTGAGCAAGGGACTTAGTACCATAGGGTTAAGTAGTAAAATATTTACACAACTTTATTTTTCTTGAAATGTCAAAATAATTAACTAAGGCTTGCAGTACTCTTATCCACAGTAACAGAGGGGAGCAGGAAGAGCTAGCCATCGGGGATCGACTTCTTGGTTTTGTTACTAATGTCATTCATTTGTTATAAGAGTGGGTGGACTTCGTGGAGCTGGCCACAGTACGTTTTGAAAAGGCCATGTCACTGTGTGTAACTCCACTGTATAAAGGAGATAAATTCTTGGCCTGCCAAAATGTTGTGTTGTGGTTTTGTTTTTTTTTTTTTTTTTTTTAAAATTGGTAAACTTTTCTACCGATATGCCTTGAACAAAGAGAAATTTTAGACTGTGCTGGTTTATAATGCCTTACTAATGCTTATTATTCTCTGATTTTCAAGAGGATAATAAAAAAAAAAAAGCATAGAACAACTACATGCGCTATTACAACACTGTCACTGTTTGCTTTGCAAACACTAAGGAGCAGTTGTGTTGTCCAGATCTACAGGTGTTGCAAAGAGTAAGTCGGTCAACTAGTACTGCAATCTCTGTCCTTGCTAATTGGTTCTTACAGCAAAAATCTGCTATATATCTTCTTTCCGTCCTTGAGAAAAGCAAAGGAGTAGTAGTGTATCCATACATGCTGCTTCTACAGTATTTGCTTTCTTCCAGTTAAAACTGGTGGGATAGAGCATGATGCACCAGACCTTTGTTCCTCCTAATACTGTGTGGCTGTGGTTTTTCTGAGAATTATTTTGGAAAAAAAAAATTGATTCAAGTATTAACAACGATTGTGGTAAGACTGTTTTTCATAAAAGGGCAGTATGCCTATGGTGGAAAAAAAAAGCTTTTTCTTTTCCCATTTTCCTGCAGTCTGCCCAGCTCTAATGTTTTCTAATGCTTTCAGCATGGCCGTAAGGTCCTCTTCTCCTTCTTGCAATCTCCTCATTTCTTTTCTCAACTTGTATTGGCTATAAGGAACACTGAGAGAGGGAGAAGTTGCAGTTTGGCAGGTCAGTTTGTGCAAACAATTAGTGCTTTAAACATCGGGACTAGGCAGATGGTTTGTTTACAAGAACTTGCCGTTCTGCTATTTAAACATAACATCCAAGTTTTCCTGTTTTCACCCTAAATGGCAGCAGGGTTTAATGTCATCTACAGGGATGTCTGATCCTGTTTTGTTACAACGTGGATTTCGTGCTGTGGCTGCCAGTTTCTTATGACTGATAACTGAGTTCACCAAGCACCTCTCCTAGAACATTTTCCAGAAAAAAATAATTTTCTGTAAGATACTCTGGTTGCACTGGCCATTTTTTCATTTATATAATCTTTTTGGGACACTAGTTGTAGTCTTTTTTTGAATTTTTTTCTTCAGTAAATGTTTTTTATAAGGCATTGGGTTTCTCTGTAGTATTGTGTAAAAAGGTTCTTTGGAAATGTACAGCTTTTGCTTTGATTAATGATTAAAAGTTATCAGAGTTGTTCTAAAAAAAAGTAAGTTTGGCCTAAAGTGAGAATATTTTGCTGAGATTTCCCTTGGTAAATAAGTGGTGCACACCTGTGTTCTAAAGGTACGAGGTGCTTTTACAGATAGTGACTAGAGCAACTTTATTTGGAATTTATGAAAATAAGCTGCATTTAACATTGATATATGCATAATATCCAAGCCTTTTGGGCCTGCTGTGGAAACGTAGAAGACAGAATACTTACTGAGGGCAAGCTCCATTCTTTGGGAAGGATTGTTTCCACAGATCTTTGAAAAATGCATGTAGACTTCGAGTTTACCGGGCTGTTTCCTCCTTCCCTAAAAAATTGAATGAGGGGAAATTATGTTGCAGTGATACTTTTATTTTTCCTTTTTTTTTTTTACCTTTCAGTACAGCTTCAGAATCTGTCACAGATTTTCTTCCCAGAGAAGAAAATTTCTCTTCCCAGAGAAGCATGTGTGCTTCATGTAACCCTGATGTCCAAATGAAACGGGTCTGTGCAAAGGGACAGAACAGTGTCTCAGTGGTGGTGCGATCTGAAATCCTGTAAAAAAAAAAAAAAAACAAAAACTTTTTACAAGGGCATGTAGTGATAGGACAAGGGGCAATGGCCTTAAGCTGAAGGAAGGTATGTTTAGAGTAGATATTAGGAAGAAATTATTTGTTGTGAGGATGGTGAGATATTGGAACAGGTTGCCCAGAGAAGTTGTGGGTGTCCCCTCCTGGAAGTGTTCAGGGCCAGGCTGCATGGGGTTTTGGGCACCTTGGTCTATGATTCCTGGTTGCTTCTGTAAGGTTGTAGTTTTCGGTATTATTTGTTGGGGGTTAATGTAGGAGGGTTTTAGTGCCGTGTTTTAAAATATGACAAGGTCTGCCTATAGACATAATAGTGAGATGACAGAGCTAAATCATGGTTTAATCTCATCTCAGTGGTGTAATGTGCTCTTAGTGCAGATCTGTTGGGCAGTTTCCTCTTGGTTTTAGATCTAAGCTTGGTGCATCTACATGGCAGTGCCAGTGCAGACTTACCAGGCTGGGTCAGCCCAGGCTTGGGAAACTTGGCAAATTTTCAGGTATGCTGAAAAAACCTGTGTTGATAATTTGGGCTGGGCATTATTTTTGAGAGTGCTGCACTGGAACAGAATATCAAACAGTGTGGTATTAGAAACATCTGATGTTAGACTTTTTGTTTTGAGAGGACAGATAGTGCTATGGATGATAACTTGGGTGTGCTGTATTCAGTGTCCTGGCTATGGTTTCTAGTTCTGCTTGACGTGAGCTATCAAACTTCTATGATTACAGAATGTTTTGGGTTGGAAGGGCCTTTAGAGATCATCTAGTCCAACCTCCCTGCCATGGCCAGAGACACCCTCCACTAGACCAGGGTGCCCAAAGCCCCATCCAACCTGGCCTTGAACGCTTCCAGGGAGGGGGCATCCACAGCTTCTCTGGGCAACCTGTTCCAGTGCCTCACCGCTGTCACAGTTAAGAATTTTTTTTCCTAATGTCTAATCTAAATCTGCCCTCATCCAGTTAAAAAACATTACCCCGTGTCCTATCACTCCATGCCCTTGTAAACAGTCCCTCTCCAGCTTTCTTGTAGACCCCTTTGGGTACTGGAAGGCTGCAGTAAGGTCTCCTTGGAGCCAGGCTGAACAACTCCAACTCTCTCAGCCTGTCCTCATAGGAGAGGTGCTCCAGCCCTCTGATCATCTTTGTGGCCTCCTCTGAACTCACTCCAGCAGGTCCATGTCCTTCTTATGTTGGGAGCCTCAGAGCTGGACGGAGTACTCCAGGTGGGGTCTGACGAGGGCGGAGTAGAGGGGGAGAATATTTTGATGCAGTCCAGGATAGATATCGCTTGTCTTACACGTTAGTGAAAGGTAGTTGCCTGTATATGGAGCTGTCAGTAACAGTGGGCTGGAGTTACCCTGACTGATGAAAATGAACCAGGAACACGTGTGCTCCATAGATGCAGAGCTTTCACAAATAGGAAAGACTCTCACCAAGCTAATGTGAGGGCTTTGACCTCAAAACTTTTCAGTTGAAAAATATGATATAGTTGAGACTTCGGGACATCAAAATGAGGGAGAGGTGGTTTACACATTTTGTATGCATGAAGCTGCCCGGGTTAATTCTCCCACTCATGTGGTCAGCGGTTGGGAGTTCAGAAAGCCAATATACATGAGCCATTTCAGCAAAACCAAAGAAGGCAAAGTCTGGCTTTCTCTATAGCTGTAAGTTGTATAAAGTATTTTAAAAATATATCTTAAGATTTAGGGCTTTAAGAATTAATCAGTTTATTATCAGACTTGTATTGTCTGATAATTACCTGACTTGTGTTGTGAGGCCTCACCTTGAGTACTGTGTGCCATTTTGGGCTCCACAATGTAAGAAGGATATAAAAATATCAGAATGTGTCCAAAGGAGGGCAACAAAGATGGTGAAAGGACTAGAGGGCAAGACTTACAAGGAGCAGCTGAGGATACTATGTTTGTTCAGCTTAGAGAAGAAGAGATTGAGGGGTGACCTCATTGCTGTCTACAGCTTCCTCATAAGGAGGAGCGACAAGGGAGGTGCTGGTCTCTTCTGTCTGGTAATAGGACATGGGGAAATGGCCTAAAGCTGCGTCAGAGGAAGTTAAGGTTGCGTATTAGGAAAAAGTTCTCCACTGAGAGGGTGGTCATGCACTGGAACAGGCTCCCCAGGGAAGTGGTCACGGCCCCAAGCCAGTTGGTGTTCATGAAGTGTTTGGACAATGCTCTTAGATGGTTTAACTTTTAGGTTGTCCTATGTGGAGTCTGAAGTTGGACTTGAATGATCATCATGGGTCCCTTCCAACTTGGATATTCTACGGTTCCATAATTCTTTTGTAATTACTCATTTTAAAAAACCCTAAAAGCCATCTCAAAATAAGAGAATAAAAGATGTTGGAAGAAAGATCAGATGTGTAGCCTTTATCCAATAAGACTGTAAATCTAGAACAAGTCCATGCAGGTGGAAATCTGTCAAGGCAGAGCTCTGCTGAGATTTGCTCTGTTGATTCTGGGATGTTCACCACCATCTCGCTTCTGTGTCGTGGTTTCGGGTTTTCTTTTAGCCCTTGACAGAACAGCTTTTGCAGAGAAATGTGCTGTTGAAATGTTTAACAACATTGGAAGCATTTTTCAGCAAGGCTGTATATAGATTTCAAGTGTCTCTTGGTAGGTTGCTGGTAAGGCCTAGGAAGGGATGCTGGAAGCAACCTAAAAATACTCCAGTTTGTTTTAGAACTCATGTCTTGGAATAGATCCACGCTTCCTTTTTTCATCTTTCTGCAGCTGATACCTAATGTCACCCTGAAAGATCATTTGGGCTCGCCAATCATTCCATTTACTTTTTTTAATATATATATATGTATATGTGTGTGTATACACAAATTTATGTATGTATAATGTATATAAAAAACCCCTGGAATGTCAAGTGTCTTAATGACCCTGGTCTCTAATGTGTCAGATTAAAAAAATATATATATATTCCTCATTGGACAGTTAAGCAACACAGAGCCAGATAACTTCAGATAAAATAGTTATTCATTCATTTGGGGTAGACCAGGTGCACATGTGGCTGTGAGGTTTAGAAAAGACCCGGTGAGAATGATTGATTTGTGGCCTATTACAATAGCATGATTTTAGATGTTATTTACAGGATATATAAATAATAATACAAGTAATAATAAACATATAAACAAATATAATAATAATGTAGAATATATTTGTTAACAACTGATCCCAGAGATTTTTATTTTCATTGCAGAAATGTGCAATAAATACAAAAAATGCTTTCCTGTCCACACATGAAACCAGACTGCTTTCCAGTTGTGTGATTTTTGTGATGAGATGTGCAGGAGTTTCCTTGCAGGGGGAGGCATTGTGGGGGATGTGATATTTCTGTACTTAATATTAAAATCTGTGGTTATATTGGGTGGCGAAGGGGGTTTTTTTTGGCCGGGGGAAAAAATTTGGTATCTTAAGAGGCAGTGACAAGGGGATCTGAGATGTGATTTTTATTTTTAAGTTAAAATAAAAAGTTCATTTTTGTAGCTTCATCCTGAACACAGTTACTCCATGTAGAGCACAGGATAATGATGTATAAATTTAAAGTATTTAATTAAAATTGTCTCATCCAAAGCAAAAGCTCGCTGCATTGTCTTAGTTATGTGTTCGTATAGTGGTGCTGCTGCTTATCCCTCAGATAAGTATTACTGAATATTTTGCAATTCTAAAGAACTAAGAATATTAATACAGGAACTCTTGAAAGGATACATACTAGAAAAACAAAGTAAGACTTAGTACTCTGATACTTATTCTGAAAGTAAATTATATTAGACTCCTTTAAATGCTGCCTTTGAGTCTTTATGTAATAGCTCAAGAGAAGGCATAAACTTCATTGTGTTAGTTATGGGTGATTACAAATTTTTATTAGGACAAGTCTTTTTTTTTTTTTAATATATCACGTAAGAGCATTTTCTTTGTAAGTAGTGCATGGAATAGTGGAATGGGTGAATTCGAATAGTAATTGTTCTTCCACTTTTCTCAGCAGAAGCATTCAGTTACGGAGCTGTGCATTGAACTTTTTTTATGATATGCACAAATACTTACCAGGGAGAGCTGGAAAAGATCTGCTAGGACCCCGAGTCTGTCCTCCTGCCAGGAGAGGGCTGTTCTCCACACCATATGTTCTGACATGTTGTCAACTGTTTGTATACATTATGCAGCAGTTGCTAAACAGTTGGTACTGTTTTCCTTTAAGAATGTGCCACTAGGTTCAGGACTGCACTGCATACCCTATTAAAAAAAAAAAAAAAAAAGAAAAAAAAATTCCCCCACCCCCTCCGAAATGTAAATTCAGCTTGTTCAGCAGCAGCCTGAAGCCCGGCATTGTTTGCTATCGGAAGTGTGAGCTAAAGGGGACAGACATTCCCCCTGCTCAGCGGGAGCGCAGAGCTACGTTTTGCCCTTGTTGCATTATTAATGGCACAATGTTTTTATGTTGCAGATGGCTAAGAGCTAGCAAGGAATATTCAAGACCATGATGGCTCAGTTTCCCACAGCCGTGAATGGTGAGTAGCTCGGGTCGGTTTGTTTAGGTAGGGGTTGGGAGCACTTGTCTTTATTTTATTGTTGTTTGGGTTTTTTTTAAAAATATGCTGATTTTAGTACCTGCAGCAGCGTTATGGTCAATTTGCTGCAGATAGCTTCCTGTAGCTGAACTTGTACTGTAAGACGGAGGAATTGAGTAGAAGCATTACTGCAGTGTAATTTGGAGTACAGATATGCCTGGAGCATCTAGTAGTCTTGGATCGTTTAAAGGGTTGAGGAATGTGTGACTTGTAGTGTGAATACTGTCTGACTTCAAGTGAGGAATATGCTAAGTAATAGTTGATTGAACTTGCATACCTTTCCTGTTACGTAATTCAGCACAAAATGTGTTTCATTGTAATATGTTATGCTATTTATTTTAAACCAAAATATTTGAATGTGTTAAGCAATTTGCTACCTTGACTAAAATAATCAGTCTTTCTCAAAAAAAAAAAAAAAAATTCCTCTTGATTCTTTGCCCCATCTACTATAGAAACTTTGGGATTTGTCTCTTGGTGAGTTCCTTTCAAAGACATATGAGAGATGAAACTTTAAAATTCTTTGTGTGTGTGTGTGTGTTGGAGCTCTTTATTTCTAGAGCAAGCTTATTTGTGAAGACACAATTTGTAATATCTGATGAGAAATTTGATGTTTACATGTTGTTGTTACAGAGCGGGCCAAAATGAAAAGACAAGTATAGGAACGATGCTTTGCACTTCAGATATTCCATATAGGGAATATTTCTCCCGATAAAAATAGGGAAATAGATATAAGAAAAAGTATTTCTTATGTCATTTATCTGTGAAGGTTACTGGGAGGTCTTTATTTAACTAATTTAGAAAATCATCACTGCTGAGATTAATTAGGTAAGGGGAAGTGGGTTTTGTGTAAGAATAATGTTCAGATTTCAAATTAAGCCTCTGTTTTACACATCTGTTTCACGTGTGCATAAAGCATTTTATGAAAAAATAATTGGCGTGATCAACACCTTTTTTATATAGTCAGCTACAGTTTGTTCCAGACTTTGTTTCACAGAGACTTAACAATAAAAGAGAAATAAAAGGAGTCAATATATTGTATATAATAGGGAAAAAACTAAACACCAGATTTTTTTTTTCTACTTTCACGGACATAATGAAAAAGCATTTTTTTGAATTGCCACATGCTTTTTGCTCCTCAACTTAAACAAAACCTCTCTTCAAGGAGGATACAGATTTACGTTCTTGCTTGTCTCCATGGTTGATTATGCATAAACTATTTGGTGTCTTTTTGGTTTGGCTTTTTACTCCTTGGTTCTGGTGGAGGATTACAAGTATATTGACAGCACTGAGCATGTACATGACTTGATCTCAGAAGTCTTAGTTTGGAAGAGCAATCCTTTCCTTGATCTGAAATCCCTTGGGCAGTACTGTCCACCACTCTCAAAAGGAACAGTGCCACAAGATGCAGCCTTTCCCCTCGCAAGATTTTACTGTGTTGAAAAACACAGTAAGAGGATGCAAGTAAGAGTAGGAGAGATACCAGACAATAGTTAAACTATTCCTCACAGACTATTTCAATGACTTTATGTAGTTTTGCAGTCATATTTCTTATCAGGATTGATTACATTTCAAACAAGTCAGGTGGGAAAAAAAGTAATGTGATTTCCTGGTAAATACTGAGCAACCTTTGCTGTTGAAATTGTTCTTCTCTAATCTGTGTTCCTCTTCCCTGTTACTTACTACCACTGTTGTTTGCATTCAAAGTAGATCACCTGCATTCAGCACTCACTGCTCGGTGGAAACCTCTAATTATGTTGCTAGACCTTGGTAATGACTTCAAGCAGGAGATGAAGAACGAGGTTATGCATGAGGCAACTAAACCATTAGGGATTGCTGCAGCCTGAGAGCACTGGCTGCGTGCCACACCTTTGTATTAGCAGAGCGTTGACCCTTTCCTTCTATATCCTTCTAGTGGAAAATGGTGTTTTTCTTCTGGGGAAAAAACCTCTTATTCTTGTCAAGGTACAATATTCTTAGCTTTTAGTTCATTAGTAATATAAGGCATGAAGTAGTGTCTGGTTTAGGATTATTTTTGGCATTCAGTGTTACAGAAAAGTGAGTGGAGAGCGTGGAGCGGGTGTGTGTACAAGTGTGTGATTACGACACAGGGTGTCACCGAGTTCGAGAACTGCAGGGTTCAAAAGACAAAGTATGATACTCAGATTGTCTCCGACAAATACAAGTAGAAGATGCTACAACACTTTATTTACCAACCTAAGCAGAGAAAGGGAAGTCCGTGCAGGACCTCAAGACAGAAGGGTGACTGAGTCATGTGCTTGAGTTCCAGTTGAGGGACTCAACCTCATTGAAGGCACCTTGAGCTTTTACTCAGAGCTACTACCTCCACCAGAGCAGGCTCCCAAGACTCTCCAGCCTCAGCCATGTGGGTGATGGCCAAACTGTGACTGGCATATTCTTTTTTAATTATGTGGCCACGTGTAACTTCAGCTCATTGAGGTATTGTGTGCTCTAGGGGCACACGCTCTTGCTAGACTGCTTACGTTTCTTCTCTAAAGTCGTGAAAGGACACAGTGAACAGAAGGGAGTTCCCTTTGGCTCTCCATTTCTGTCCAAGGTGACCTTTGTGGATGCCTTACTAACAGGCTGGAAATTCAAAGTGGAAGAGCAGAACTTAGAGTGCATGTTGCTTTTTCTGGAACTCAGGGCAGACCTGCCAGTTTTCACAAATTTATCACCCGTGCAAAATGTAAAGGTTGTGGTGACATTTTATATGAACCGGCAAGGCTGGGCAACATGTTTCTTCTTATGTTTCTTTGTATATACAAAATATACATAGAGCACCAGATGGATCACAGACGTTTATCTCTGTGGAGTCCAGTTCTATCAAAGAGCCACTCCTGGCATATCCATCTCCTCAGTCCTCAAATGCGATCAAGGGTTCCCTACTGAAGATTTAGTTTTATCCTGTAACTGTCTGACTATTGATCATGATCTCTGTGAAAATGATAAAACAAACCCCGTTTCTGCTAGTTTATTCTCCTTACGTACAATTCTCCATCTGGACAAAACTTTCTTAGGAATTCATCCCAGGTCTTGCAAAAGCTTTTGGAAATGGCATTTAGTTACGCTAAATAACTAATACCTTCAACAGTTGCATTTCTAAAGAAGGAGTTAATACACTAACCACAAACAACAGTTAAAAGAATAAAGGTTTTAATAGGTTAAAAGGCAGTTCCACTGAATTTGTCTCTGTTATTGCTGTCTTTATCTCAGAGCAGGAAGAAGTAGCCCTCACTGCCATGGGATTCCTTCTTTACAGCTGGAGAGCAGTTGCAAGATGTTGCTGTTCTCCTAACTTGCCGCCTTCTGTAGGCTAGATTTTTTTTTTCAGGGCTTAATATCCATACTGATGCTGGGTCTTGGTTTGGGGAAATTTAATCTTGACGGTCCAGCCGGAACAAGGAAAGCAGTATTTGCCGATCAATATCTTTCACATTGTTTCCTCAAGTACCATTGGAATTTTTGGGTTGTGCTTTTTTTTGTTTATGTTTTTATTTGTCCTGCCTCTTCCCTCCTACCACCTGTTTCCTTTTGATACAATTTTTTTTGTGGTCCAGCAGGAAAATACCTCTGATAAACCGAGGTGCAATAACTCATTTCACATGCTTTTTAACCTTCATAAGTCAAACTGGATTTTATGCTGCTGTGAACAGAATTGAGTTCAGTGTCCCTGCACTTAGGTGTGTTGGAAACTAGAGCAGACATGAATGGGTTGAATGAGGTCCTGGTTCCACTGATGTCGGTGGTAAAACACTCACTGATGCTAAGTTCTGCTGCATCTTCTCTATTAAAAAAAGTCTTTCAAGATCTGTGGTCTGAATTTTTTTGAATTAGGAGGAACCCTGGTTATCACAGTTCAGTACTTGAATGCAACCTGACTCTTCACCTGGTGTGCACTGTAGATACGGAAACTGTAGACTTGGCTATCGACAAGTGTAGATAAAGATAGTAAGCTGAGTTAGACCCTGCAAAGCAAGTATCAGAACTTGTTCTGCCATCTAAAAGAAGGAAAAGGAAATAAATTCTAAGACAAGGACAAATATTTCCTACGACCTTACTTGTAAATTAATCCTTCCTCTCACTTCTCAGTGAGGACAGTGTTTTCAGTTGATAGGAGCAAAATTCATGTGTCTCAGTCAGAGTGGCTTATATCTTCCACTACCACATCCTGCAAAAAATTAGATTTCCAATTGTGTGTGCCTTATTATATGTTTTCTTTGATCCTAACAAGTCAGAAATTGCGCTATAGGATTGCAGTATACAAAGTGTCTTACTCATATTTAATTATGAGGATAATATGATTCACATGGAAGATATAAGAGGAAATCTTGGACGGAAGAATTAATTAGCCATGGAGGTAAATGTTAAATGGAACTAGGTTTCAACAAAGGAAGGTTGCACCTTATACCTTCTTCAGGAACTGAATTTTGTAGACAAAAGTGTAACAGATCCCTTGTTTGGACTTCATTAGAGAAATAACTGGCTGAAAGGAAGAGAAAATGTAAATTTTACACTAGGAAGTTGTAACAGTGATATTCTTCATGGATTTTTACTTTGAGACTGGTCTTAGTTGTTATTATTTATGGCAACATCATCAGTAAAAAGTAAATGTATGCTAGTTAAATTGGATGATGACATAAACTTAGGAGTCATTTTCCAGCCAGAATTATGAACTGCATATCATTGGTTAAATTTCATCATGTTTCTGTTGTGCTGTCTTCAAATAGCTTTTTAGTCATGCCATTATGGGCTGGAAGAATTTTTGTTGTATGCTGGGAACTCAGCAGTTGGCTGTGACTAAGGAGGAAGACAACCGGATGTATTAGTTAATCACGTAATAATTACTTGATTTGAGGGGAAGGAAATGCATCCTAAAATGTGGAGGGTGAAACAGGGAGCACTGTGTGCTATTGCATAAGGCACTGGTGAGACATCTTGTGGGATATAGGGTAGAATTTGGGTTATCTGCTTAGGAGGGAAAAACCCAGAATGTGTAATAGATGCAGTTAGGTTTCAGTGTTTTCTAGCAGAAATAAATTAAGTGTTGAGAAAGACTAAAGAGATTGGCTTTGTTAAATAAAAGCTTACTGGTTTGGGATTTTTTTATTTCATTGTATTTACTTTACAATAAATAAATTTGGTCTTTATTTTTCTGATTAGGAAGAGAAACATTAAGGAGGGAAAATAACTTCTTTAAGTACAACGTTAGCACAAGGTTAAATAGAGATGAATCAGCTGTTGGTGCAGTTGGTCTGGAAATGGCAACGGTTCTGTCAGCAGTGATGTTCTGGACCATGGTCAAGGAAAATGTCTGATCGCCTTAAGGCAGAGCTTGCATTTTAGGAAGGAATTAATGAATTAGAGTTTCTTGGAGTAGCAGCAGTCTGGATATGGTGACCTTGGAAGTCCCTTCCAATCCTACACTCCTAAAATGTAAAAAATAAACTAAATGAAAAATTAGATGATAACCTAGTGAAGATTAGTGTTAGATCTTCATCCATGAACTTACTTTAAGCCTATAGCTGCTTTATCTTGCCAAGATTTTACTTTGTTAGTATCATGTGTTAGCTTTTATAACGTAAGATTACACTGAGCGAGGAACCCAGGACGGATTTTATCTGGAATACTACTACTATAATGCAAGCTGCTTTATTAATTTTGGATTTCAGTGAGGCTTCCTGATGTTTTTGCTTCAAAGCATATAAAAAACAAATTAAAAAAAAAAAAAACCACCACAGTCTGCAAATCCTTCCCCAAAATGGAGCTAGAGCCTGAAGGCTTATGAAGAGACACAGAAACATAAATCTGTCACGTGGCGGAGCTTCAAAGGGCTTTGACTGTTAAAATTTTCATTTCCTTGAAGGGTTAGATCCAGAAGTTTGAGAAATGTACTACTCTGATAAACCACTTCGTGTGGTTGTTGCAATTTAGGGTTGATGAGCATTGTGTGAAGTGGTGCCATCTTAACATCTACTAGATTCCATGTCATCTGTGATCATCGTGGCCATAGATGACATTAATTGGTATTGGCAGAATGAATTCAGGTTTAGCCCACTGATTATAATGACAAGAATAAAAACATTTTTAGACATTGTGGTCTGTCAAATGTATTTATATAATGCTGTCTTACTTTAATTGGGAAATATTGTAAGTTCAGGCTTTTCAATGTACCACATCAGTTCTTTAGGGCATTGTTGTTTTTCTTACAATGGAACAGTAACCTTAAATCGTAATTGAGGTAGCTAGAAGGGGTGAAACCGGGGAAAGCTAAAGGAATATCAGTGTTCATGGGACTAGCATTCTTACAAGGTACCTTCCGAGAAGGTATTTTAATAACTTTGAAACGTTTGTGGGTTAGTTGGGAGTGAAGTTATGTGTGTGCGAGTCTCAAGAACAGGTAAGATTAACTGAGTATGAAGCGCTGTCTTAGTGCTGTTTATTGAAGTAATTTGTTTAAAAGTTTGGAGGTTTTTTAATAATACTTGGTATATTTTAAAGCATGTACCAACGTGTTCCTCTGCATTTCTCCTCATAACCATAATTTTGTGTTTAACTGTGATCTCTGCAGTACAGTTTTTGTTTCTCTAGGAAATGTATTTCCTGAAAGTTGTGATTTCACTATTACTGATGAACTCTGCACTTGTTACAGTGTGTGTGGATACTCATATAACAGTGTGGAAAAGAGTAGGCTTATATTTTCTTCAGAGCCACTGGTAAAATTTGCCATGCAACAAATGATAGTGCTTTTGTAACATACATTTCACAAGAAATCTTCAAGCTTGGGGGAAAAAAATACAGGTGCAAATTAACGTATAAACTGTTTCTGCTATAGGTGATGTGGGTTGGAAGGCCACCAGAATTATTCCTCTTATTTCTCACGTTCTCTATATTGAGACTGGATTAAGAACTACATGGATGATACTTTTTAACCGAAGCTGAAAAAGATAACTCAGCATCCACTACAGTCACCTTTCTGGAAATTATCCACTCTGCCATTGCCAGGATCTGATACGCTTGAGGCTCTGGAAAAACTTAGGATTAGACTCGGAGTAAGGATACCTGTGAACAAGGTGGCCAAAGAGAGAACGTGGCTCCCGTGTTAAGGGAGACCAAATGCATTAGAGCTGTTTATTTTAGTGTAGAGAAGAGACCACTGAGGATGTGATAAAAATCTCTAAAGCTGTCATAGCGTAGAAGAGGGTAACAGGGAAAGAATATTCACTGTTTTTCAGAAAAGGAAACTGAAAAGGAAAGCAATACCCAGTGAGATAGATGACTGAGTGTAAAGCAGGCAGAAGAAGATAGGTTGGTTGGTTGGCTTGTTTGGTGGTGGGTTTTTTTTTTTTCCCCACATAATGAACAACTCAGTTTTGGGGCTCACTGTCTCAAGATGCTTTGGAACCCAAAGCTCCAAGTACATGGAATCAAAACTTGGGGAGGAAAGATCTGTGCCATGGCTATTAAATGCAGGGGCTTTTGGTGCCTTTTTGGCTCAAGAAGTCTCCCAAATTTCTGATTTCTGACAGTTAAGAGAGTGTAATACCTAAGGAAGAACTCTATTCCTAATTCTATTCCGTAAGTGGCCCTATGAGCCACTGTGGAGACAGGATTAGGGACTATAGTATAAACCAATACAAAAAGTCTTACGTTCATAAATTAGGCAATTTTAAATTTATTATATTTAAAATCAAACTCCCTAGTATGCTGGGAAAATAGTCTTGTATATGTACTGGATCTAGTTGGCAGGTTCTGCTAATTAGTAATTTAATATTATAGGGAGTACTGTTTAAGCAAACTCTCTTACTGTTGCTTTTGTTACCTTTGCGTTTCCTTCCAGTTTTCCCTATATCTTTTCTTTCTGTCAGGATTAGAAATTACAAAGAAGAGAGTAACAGGAATGATCAAAGATATGGAGCAGCTTCCACATGAAGAAGAATTACATTGACTAGGATCTTTCAGCTTGGAAAAGAAATGGTGGGTTGGTGGATACAGTAGATGTCACCTTCTCAAGGTCATTCGTCATTTTGTAGCCAAGGGATCTCTGATAACAAAAGAATTAACCAGTATCAAATGAAAATACCATTGGCAGATATCAAACAAACAGCACTTTGCACAGTATCAAATAAACAGTGAAAGCCGTAGGAAGCTGTGGGTTGCCAAAAGGTTACTTGGATTCCTTAAGCGATTAGAGATAGGTTGATTTTTCTTTCCATTAATGAGGTACCACCTCTGGTTCAAGAGCTACGCTGGGGGCTGAGAAGACATCCTGGGGAAGTACCACCACGTGTTGGCCTCAGCCTGTCACTCTGTGCTGGGAGCTTAGCTAGGTGAATATTCAGTCTGAACTGGCAGTGTCATTACTGTGTTTTGTTTCCTAAATCATCTCCTAATTTATTCTACGGATCATTCAGGAAACGCCTCTTCATCTTCTTCCTCTCCCACCCTTCCTATGTATTTTTTATTTTAATTTGGTGTTTTTTCTCTTTTTCTCTTTCCTTTCAAGTCTCTCTATATCCTAGTTCTCTCCATTGTAAATATAGCCCATCAGCCTTCCTCCTGGTCACAGACTTCCTCCTCAAGTCTGAGAACCCAGAAATGTCATTTTTACTCTAATGGGGAGAAAATGACAAGAACTACAAAAGTTACTATAAAGGATTTAATATTCCTTGAACAGAGTTCTGCTCTGATTTTATGTCAGTGTATGTTTTTGCAGGAGAATCATTTCCTTTACTCCACCTAATTTCAAGGTTCATTTTGCATCCTCTTGCCTGGTATTTTTACTGCCTGCATTTCTGCTGGTGTGGAAAGATTTACTAGCTGCTGCAGATGGAAACTCACCTGAATCTTATTAGTTTTACTGCATTCCACAGAGATTTGCTAGACAATAATTAAACAAATTGTCCTTTTGTAAATTTTTAATTAAGTTGTAGGGGGGGTTGTGAATGCTGGCGAGCAGCAGCATAAAAAATCCATTTTCAGAATTAGAAAAGTTCAGTCCAAGCTTTGGTGGGCTTTTTCCTCAACCCATGGTGATGAAAAACTTTTCTTTTCCTCATTGAAGACTTTGATGCTATACAGATTGACAGGAATTTACCCCAAAAAGCTTCTGACTTGTCCTAAACTGAAGGGTAAGCATATCTTCCATCTTCTGCGTCATGCTGGGAAGGAAGGCTGTGGAAGCCGTCAGCTGGAAGTATGCTCGCCTTAACAACAGATGGAGGCAGGTTCTGCAGCTGGTAGGGAAGAATTTGGCAAAGTGTGCCTATTTTATCCCTTGATAATATTGCTTACTTTGAATTTTTCATAGCTTCCATTGGAAAGATTCTTGTTGATGTGACTTTCTTCTCTTTCTTTTCCATCTCTAAAATCCATCCAAAAGTATTAATTCTGGGTATGGGTATGTCATTGGATAGAAGAATGAGCTTGTTTCATGTGCTGCATCAGTGTTAGTAATTCAACAACTACAACTACAGGTGATTTCAATTGTTTTTCCAGAATTAGACAGAAAATATTTTCATAGCTAGTACTGAATCTAGGTATGGGGAAGGCTTAGTTAAGCCATGTGTGTGTGCCAACTTTGTCCTGTAAGAAAAGGAAAAGTTAAATTAGCTTTCAAGAATAAAGCATGAGTTACAGTAATTGCACTTTTTGATGAGAGATAGAAATCTTGTTTCATTAACTTCAGAAAATACTATTGAATGAGTTGTCACAAATGCTACAGAAAACTAGTGCAAAAGGTAGCATGCTAATGTGCAGTTAGAGTATTGTCATATTTATACACACTTCTTCCTGTATTTTTTACAGTAGGGGAGCTCTAATAAAATTTTAAAACCAGATTTTTTTTGTTTACACATCTTCAGGTAAAATTACTGTAATTTGCTATGTTTTGCTTTTTTTTTTTAATATTTTGGTTGCTTAGTGTGTTGCTTTATATTTCAGTAGAGCTTGGCAATAATTTAATTAAAAAGGAGCTTCTGAAAATGGATAGCCATAATGAGTGAAATGATTCTGTGATTTTTATAAAGTATAGAAATACTATCCTGTTATTATAAACTGATAGTTTAAGTGCTTCGGAATCGTCAAGTTGCACAAGTGGATCCTTACTGTTAGCATGGACTAGACTATTATTATGTATCTCTAAATTTTTTTGAGGGATTATACTCATTGTAAAAGCAAGGATTATGTTTCTACATTGAGATCATAGCATGGCACAGAAATGTTAATGTTCTTCCTTTACAGATAGATTTTGTGTATTGAAGTGGGGGGATGCCAGTAACCGTATCATCAGACAAAATACTGCATCGTATGGATCTCTACTCCTGTTCTGTTTAAAGCCCAATATTTTATTTTAGTGAACTGCTGAACCTAAGGATTCCCAATACACCTAAATATCTAAAAATCCTGTACATAATTGAGAGAATATGAATCGTACCCTAAAATACATCATGTCATCTGCTGCTTTGTTCACATTTCTGTAAGCATGCTTTTGAATTAAGCAAATATTTCGTGGCCAAATCTGTGTAGCCCTGCACTTGCGTGACGCTGTTTAACAACCTGTCTGCAGGTAACAGTTATTTTTGGATAGCACATCAGAAACACTTGAAAATCTTAAAAAATTCTCTTGGCGTCAATGAGCACAATTCTTGTAATTTCAGTGAAAATGCAAAATTGAAGGAAAAACATGTTTCCCTCTGTTTAAGGAGCTTTAGCTACAGGTGTTTTCCTTTTAACTGTGTGTTTGTTAAAGAAGCTGCTGAAGCTGTTGCTTAAGTACAGACAGACCCTTTCCCTCTGGCAGTTACCGCAGTGTTGCTTAATACGCTGCGAGCCTCCGTTTCTGGTAGGACAAGTAGCAGTGGGATTAAAGTGTGCGTTGTGAAAGGAGATTGCGTGTGGCTCCTGCTGTGGCCCGAGAACATGGGAGCTGGGAATGGGGGTGCGTTCCTCAAGGAAGAGCTTGTGGTGCTTTGGGATGGACCCAAAGCCACCACAGTAGTAGTTCCTAACATGTTTACACACCTATATAAGAATAAATGTTTATTATCGGTCAGCATTTCCTCCTACGTTTGATATAGAGAATCAACAGCAAAGGAGGGAAACAAACATTGAAAATAGCAATACCACTGATAAGGAATCTGGAAATTTGGACTAATTGTAAAATGTTCTGTATATTTTCAGACTTCTGGAGTATTTACTCACCACTGAGAAAAAATTAGAAGTATGATTCAACATCTCAGCTGGGAGCATTAAATCCAATCTGTAATAAATATTTCTGTGGTAAACTTATCTACAAACACAGACAGAAGAAGACTGGAATTATTAGACTTATCCCAATATGTCTTACACCAAACAATTCTCTGGAGTCTCCTAATGGGAGACAGTAATGCGATTGTTGGTTGCATTATGGAAGACCCCTTGTTGTGCAGCTTGAGGCACGCTGCTGCATGTCTGTGTTGAAATTTCCCTGTCTTTAAACATGGGTATAAATATTTATTTAGGGTCATTATGAAGTTTAATGCTAGTTTTTTGGATGGTTAAAAAGGTGGTGGTATAATCACTCATCCTCGTGACTTATGTGTACAAGGAATGCTCTTTCAATTTAGGTTTATTATCTCTCTGGAGTTAATTAACTTTGTAGGTCATAGGAGCATGGTTTTTATTAGAGAAAAACAAGCAACGCCTATCAGTGAAAAACAAACACAGTTCTTTGGAGATTGTGAGAAATATCTTAGTTTTCCACAAACGAAAAGTTGCCTTTACCATTTTCACTAATAGTACTGGTCTTGGTACAACTACCTTTTGCCTATAGGTGATACCAACCAGTGGCAGAGGTCTTACAGAGCATTTTCAAGTCTGTTTACTTTTCTTCTAGGATTGTGCTTTCTTTTATCCCTTCTTTTTCAATGGCAGCTTACTGTTTCAAGGAAGGAACAGTGTTTGTTTCTGTTTCTGATGTTGGCAGCCCATCAAAGCACATCCTTTATTTTCTTCAGAAAATTATCCATCTGATGCAGTGTTGTAAAGGCATTTCTGGAGCTGTCCTAACAAATGTGATCCTGCCATAAACAGACCCTCATGCTGTCTTGTAGAAAGATGTGTTTTATTTAAAATTAGCTTAAAGGAACAGAAAATGTTGCTTAATCACCAGCAAAGTCAGTTGTTTCCAACACAAAAAAAAATTGTGAGCGCTACCACATTGAATTACCTATTAATGCCTTTTATATGAAGGTGAGGTTGGTATGTATTTTGTCATCTTTAGAGAAGTCTTGAAGGTACATTAAAATGATGTGTAGCACCAAGTTGTTTGTGTGGGTCTTTGTCATTCCGGTGGACTTTCCACATGGGTAGAATCCACGTGTGACTTTGAACTCTTGAACGTGTTGTAGAGCTGTGGAGTGGGCAAGTAAAGGGGCTTTGTCTCTTGGTTTTCTGATCTGGTATAAGGAATCTGCTGAGACATTTCTGGACCTTGAGTCCATGTATCCCACGTTGGGTCTCAAGAACACTTGCCAAAAGAGTCTTCTCTGAAAGTACCAGCCTTCTCTAGAAAAGAAAGAAAATTTGACATCTGCCTTCCAAAAATGTAGAAATGCGTTTTTTCATAAACAGAAAAAGCAAGTGAAGGCAATAGTTAGTCTATTCTAGGAAGAGTCTTTGTGGGGAAAATCTCAAAGTTCATCATTTCTTGAGTTTTCATTCTTAAAAACGCAGCATAGTCAAATACAATGTTAGCTCATCTAGGTGGGTCTTGCTTCATACATGAAGTTGTGAGATTGCAAAGTAATGTCTTTTGAAGAATAATGATTTCATGAGATATCTTCTTGTTAGAGAGATTATATTTTTTTCCCCTACAAAATTATACCATTTACAGTTGGGAAAAAATTATTTGTCTCATGAAAAATTCCAGGAAACTTAAGCTAAGTCAGTAAAGTAGTAGTAACATACTGCTACTTGGTCCCAGCTCAGAATCTCTGGAGAGCCAAAGGTTCACCACTGCTCCATCAAGGAGATACGTGCCTCTTGCCTCACCCTGTGATTAGAGAGGTGTCTGCGAAGAGGAGATGCCTGCAGTTTGGTTTTGGGATTCGTGTATGACTTGCCATGAGTAAGGGCTGGGGCTGTGAGCAAGGAAAAGAAACTGCGATGGCTCTGGATGAAATTAATTGTTCTCTTTAGCTGGATCTGGCTTATGGGCAAGAGGTTTCTCAGCCCTGGGGCTGAAGGTGTGTTAGTGCAAAAAACGTTGAGCTAAGCGAGATAAGTTTAGATGGTATGTCTTGGATGGCAGATGTTTCTTTTTGACTCTGCCTGCAGATTTTTGCTTCCAAGAAAAGGAGCGGTCTTCCCCTTGTCACAGTGTGATGTGCTCGGAAGTTGGTCATTTGTAAACCAGGCAGCATCGTTTTTCTCAGCAGTGATGCTGAGTGGCCAGTTTTACCGCTGGTGGTAGCTTTGGGAGACAAGCACGATATTTGTGAGGATTGTAGCATGTTTTGATGGTGATTGCACAGGAGAACTGAGTTTCAAACTAATTTTGTCTGTGGTAAATCTTTATTGTGATGGTGTCGATTGTGCTATAAGTAAACATGGCAATTACCTTGAAGAATGGTTTCGTGATGCGCTTTGTGGAATTGCCAAGAGCTTGTGATCCCTGTTGTTCAAAGTGTTAATTTGAGATAGACTGATGTGGTATTTTTGCTCGGTATTTTGAGGAAACTTTATTTAAATGACAATTTCTGTACACAGATTTTTCTTATTTGTATCGCCAAATGGTAACATCACAAGAGTCATGAGCACCTGGTTAATCTAATAATGCTCACAACACTTTCACCTTCCCAGTTGTGCTATGATCTTAATTTTGCTTCTGTTGCGTATTGTGGTAGGAGTTAGAAAAAACAGTGAATCCTTTAAATGAGAAGTGTTGGGTGGGGCTCGAATGCCCAGACTGTGGATCCCTATTATAAGTATTGCATGGATTTTAATATTTATTTTTTTTAAGAAATATTTTTACTGTCTAATGATTATTTACCTGTAGTCATAAAACAATGACCTGTCTGAAAATGGCAGACATTGTTTCCCTTACTTTCTAGGTGTAGCTTGTAAGGAATCACAGCTTTGGAAGGATGTTTTTCGGATACTGTCTTGCCCTTCCGCACCCCCTCGCTTAACTCATTTCTGGGTGGAATTTAGTACATGTTTTCATTCAACCTTCTAAATTAAAAGGTACTCCGATATATCCTTTTAAACATCTTAAATTTCAAAGTATTGTTGAATGTTTATAGGTGTCGAGAGAGATGTGGCTAAAAATGTCTGAACTGAATGTGTTTTCTATTTTTATATATTTACTTTTAAGTAAAACAGTTGAATGATGTGGGAAGAGGTCTGCTTTGAATTTTAAGACATACTACATTACTTTCTTCCATGCCTATAAAAAAACCTCAGTGGAGAGCGTATCTTTATGGATTTAGTCACCAGAAAAAAAAGATTTTCAGTTTGTCCTCAGGGATAAGGAAGGTCTGAAATTCTTCTTACCTTTGAAAATAAATTATTAGCAGGTTCACCTTTTCAGGGTATATATTCAGTCTCCTGAAACATTCACACAGTGTACTTTTGATAACATGTGTGTTCATAGTTATCCTTTTGCTGGTACAGTAGCTGCTTGCACTGGCTCTCTAAGACTATGCTAGAAGCACTTGTTGCTATAATAACATGGGTTGTAGTCAAAGATTTTTTTTTTTTTTAATTAAATTCATACTTACAAGAAATGTGTCATTGAGATGGCTGCTGAAGAAATGCTTTTCATGTTTAATTCAGGAATGAACGAACTATGCCAACAGCATAATTTTAGCAGTGGAGTGTGCATCTGAAGGCCTTTTGTTGTGGCTGCACTGATAATATTTTTCTTTTTTGCCTAGGCTAGGATCAGCAGCATGAAGTGTGTGATGGTAAGAGTCAGCAAAGCTGGAGCAGGGGTGTGATGAGCAAACACGCACCCCACATGCTCTGCCGTTTAGAGAGCTCTGCGATGGTCCCGAGGTTATCGGGGCAATGCGGTGCTCAGCATCTCTGCGTGTCAGAGAAAAGCGATCGCAGACCTCTGGGCGAAAGGGTGCCAGATATTTAGGGTGCAAAAAATAGTGAGAATGAAGGCAAAAATGAGAATGAAACGTGAATGCTGATCTTGAAACTCTGCTTGAATGAGATGTTAATCATCATACAACTACAGGTGTGAATCTGGTAATTTGTCGAGATGCAGAATTTTAACACATTTGACAAAATGCCATGTAGAACTTCGAATTTCATAGTTGGGGAGGAAACATAATTTACCAGATTGTATTCAAAGAGATGTTTTGCTGAAATACGTTAGAAGAGTCTCAAGACTGATTGCCATCTTCTTGCTTTTTTTGTGTCATATAAATAGGAAATTGTGCATTTCAGTACATGTTTAAACAGAAATTCTCTTACAATATAAATTAGACTCTTTAGCCAAGCTACGGTGGTGCGGTAACTCCAGGAATTGTTACTGTCTTCTTAGCACTTTGCAGCCACTGATCACATGAATATATTGTGGTGGTCTTAATCCTTCTGTCCTTGATTACAAAAAGCTGAGGAGTGTTGTAGCTACTTGCTTCAAAAGATGATCAAAATTCAGTATTTAATATAAGAAAATGGGATGTTGCTGGTATTTTATTTTCCATATATGAAAAAACTGATCAAGTTTCCTGAAGTTGCTGCTGACAGCTTTAGGAACACTTCTTTATCTTGTCAAGATAATTTCTGTAAGCATTAACCATGTTACGCAGTTTCCATTTGTATCTTAAAACTAGTATTTTTAAAAGATTAAAGTGCCGCTCTAATTTTTGCCATTGGGTGCAAGTTGTCTTCAGTTGTGTATTATGGCAATACTTGTACTGCCCATCAACTTTTAGGCATCTGATTTAGATTTATTTACATTAATTATCAGTGTCTAATCTAGATTTATTTAGAGTCCTTTAATTAGAAGATAGAAATAAGGGGGGGTTCTCAAAGTTCTGCCTGCAGCTTGCAAGATCCTTTCATTGAGGCCACACTAAAAAAAAATGGTGGATCCTCAAGAGAGGGAAGCAAAGCTCCAAATTCAGGTGCTTAAAGCTTGTATCCTTGTTTTTGTCATTTGTATCCCCAGTGAGTTTCTGGTTTGGTTTGATTTTTTAGCTATTTGTATTTTCCTGCTAAGTAGCAAAGACGTAAAGAATTCAGTTTTTACATATGTGAGGAGAATGATGGTCTTAACAGGATCTTCTTAAGAGGAGACATTAGGTCTTCTTGAAAAATGTGTTTGCATATATAAACAAACACAGATGAGAAATTATTAACATCATTAATAGTGTATATTGGCATGTATGTCAGCTCGCAGCCTTAGCTTTGTTACTACTCTCTGAAAAACAGTGCAAAGAGCTGTTGACATTTTGTAGGTTCAAAGCTTTCAAATTAGGTGTAAGCAGGAAAAGAGGAAGCATTTTATAGTAAGTTTCTTTCAAAGTGCTGTGGGTTTTCAAGCAACTTCTTAATATCCTCTAAGAAGGGTCACTTATTCCCTTGACCGTCTTTTAGTGAGCAATACAATTACTTGAAGAACAGATTAACAGTTTTCTGGAAGTGGTAATGCTGAATAGAACGTATTTTTAAAGTTTTGGGGTTGTGGGTTGTTTGGTTTTTTGGGGTTTTGGTTTGGGTTGGTTTTTTGGGGTTTTTTTGTTTGTGGTTTCGCCCCTCTCCCCCCTGTGATAACTTTTCAATGCTGTTTTGGGGGTTTCCATTCAGAATTTTTACGAATTCTTGCATTCATTGATTTGGAAATTTGTATTTTTGTCAAGAGCTTCCCGACTAAAACTTCCTCCTACTTAAAAACCAAACCCAATTATTTCTGGCAAACTGTTTTTCCTGCAAAGGGCGCACACCCTGACCTTTATACAGTAGGCAGGAGTATTTCTGAAAGTCACTCTGGTTCTGCCTGGTGTATCAGCACAGCTCTGTAAACATGATTATTCCCTGCAGTTTCTCTTTGTTACTTTGAGGCTGTAATATTTTATACTTTTTTTGTAAGCATTGAAAAATGGTAAGTTGAAACGGTACATTGTTTAACAAAAACACAACTCAGAATGTTATTCCTTTGTCAGACAAAACCAACATATTTTTGTTAGCAGTCCCAAGTTTGATTTTAGAGATTGGCAAGACGAAGCATGAGTCTTTTTGGCAGCTGTAGGGTGTTAGCCCTCTGCATGAGAACCTTCAAGTGACATTGAATTCCACTTGTTTACCGGTGAACCAGAGGAGTATTTGGTTCTCACAGAGTATGGCGAGCAACGTGCATCCTGCCCGGGCTGCAAACAATCGGCAGCAACAGGAAACTGCTTTGCACCAGCTTTGAAGGACGAGGGAGCTTGTTTGAAAGCGGTGTGTAAAGCAGTCGAGCTGGGGAATTGTCTCAGCTAGTGCTTGCACATCTGGGAAGCACAAGTTTGTGTTTCACAACGTCCTTGCCAAACTGGTAGGAGCTGGGTGTGTCTAGACCTAACTTTGTCTCTCCAGAAGCCAAGCTTTTATTTTGCAAGTGACATGCTTTATTTTTTAAAATCTGCAATCTGTTTTGGTTTTTTTAGGAGGCCCAAACATATGGGCCATCACCTCTGAAGAGCGGGCCAAGCATGACAAGCAGTTTGATAGCCTTAAACCCACAGGAGGCTACATTACAGGTTGGTCTGGGATTCTGCATTACACATTAACTTCTGTGTACACATAACTATCTTTGTAAAACAGTTTGAAAGCTACATCCTATTTCTAGCCCTTTTATGTGACTAATAACCACACTCTTCAGGCAAACAGCCACAGGTTACTACTAAACTTCTGCAGGCTTTGGGCTAAAGTCTGGCACAGGAATACTCTTCCATTAACCCCATCACTTTTGCAGCCAGCAGTATTTGCTCTCATTCTGTATAGTTTCAAAAACCAAAGAGTATCAGGCTAGATGGGAGGCTGCCAAGGAGCGCTTAGAGTAGCTATTGTGGCAAGTGAGGCCAGAGACACCAGAAGTGGCTCTCCTCTGTCTGAACAGTGTTAGAGAATACTGTGCTGTTAGATATCTTTGTTTTGGGGGAGGAGGCAGGGAGAGAGATGCTGATGGCTTGTCCTTGTTAATGACTGCTTGAAATTTATTAACCCTTCGGCCTTCAGTGAGTTCTGGATAGACTAATGGCATTTTGCAGTGGCCTGCTGTCAGTTCTAGTTGCGTTCATCTGCTTCTCCTCTGAAACAATTAGGTCATGTTGCTGCACACCTCAGAATTTGCAGGTTTTTAAATTTAAGAATCTGCTTGTGACATCAAGAAAAGGCTCGATTTCACTGGCAAAGATGACTTAACTTCAGAATGCCCCATTCTTTGGGGGGGGGGGCACTAAAGACCAGCCCTGATCACTCCTACCCTCCTAACTAATGCCTTGTCTAGTGACTCCACTGCCCCTGCTTTTCCTCTTTTTTGGTCCAAAGAAGACTGAAGAAAGAGTGGGGAGTTGTGTGTCTGGAACATGCATATCTTCTGGCTAAGTAATACATAACCCCTGCTTTGGCCAAACAGCTCTGGGAGGTTGGTGTTTACCACCAGTTGAAAAGTATGCAGTCCCGGGGACTATCTGAGCTCTTACCTGCACGTATGTCTGCAGGCTTCATTATTTATTTGGCAAGTGCTTGAAATGAAAGGCTATGTAGGAATATAACGGAAGAAAGAGCAGCTTGAAGTCTTAGCTTTAAGCATCTGTAATTCACTCATAGGTAAGCGTAAACACCACTATCCGTGTTTTATTACAAGTTTAGCAGCACAGTCGGTACCAATTGATGTGGAAGTTGGTATGGAATTTCACAACAGTTCCCATTCCCTTCCTGAAATACTGAAATAGTGGATATTCTCTGATGGAACAGTATATTATTTAGGACGCGATATTTTTCCAATTTTTCTAGAGAGGCAGTACTGGCTAAAGTTAGATTGGATGAAGGAGAAGGAAAGAAACAGCATGCACATCCTTTCCTGTAAAAGTAATTGGGTCAGGACTAAATTTTCAGGCATTTTTACTTCTTTAAATCTTGCATCTATTAAATTGTTGGCAGTTGATTTGTGACCTGTTAAAGCTTTTTATAGCTATTTGAAATCACTTCTCAGAGCAAAGATTCACGATTACAGAATACATGGATATGGACAATCTCTGTCACCAGGGAAGGAGTTAGATGGTACAAAACTGGAATACTTGGCATCCAGCATGCTGGTTCCTTTTGAAAATCTGTGCCACGACAGAGTGCTGAGGTCTGGTGAAAATCTATGTCTCTAGTGTAAAAGCCTGTCTGTCTTTCTTGTTTATCATAGGTGATCAAGCACGTACCTTTTTTTTGCAATCAGGTCTGCCAGCTTCGATCCTTGCTGAAATATGGTAACGTATTCTTTACTTTTTTTAATATTTTTTTTTTTTTTAAGATAGGAGAAGTGTAGCATTCAAATACTGTCTTTGGCATGTTGTGTTGTCTGAAAGAGGCTTTCAGCAGTAAAGCAGGAGTGATGTCTGAATCATTGTTTTAATTTTATTAAATTTAGAGGAAAGATTGAGCCCATATGTGTACCAATAATTAAAAAACAATATTTTTCTAAATCTTTCTTGCGACTTTAATTCAAATTGCATCATACTGAACACAACCTTTTTAAACTATACTAAGTGCTTGAAACTAAAGTGATGATAAATTGCAAGGCTTTCATAGAGGGAAGTGCCTGTAGGATTGCCACAAAGGTCATTGTTAAGCCTTGTCTTAACATTTTTAATAATAATATGGAAAAAGAGGTAAATAATGGGTTAATGAATTTCTGGAGATACCAAATTGAATGGTGTTTGAAATACTAGAAACCACTAAAAAATGGCAGTAAGATTAAGCGTGGGAAAAATTACATGCTACTAAACTGGGAGTGGAAAATGGACTGAAAGTAGAAAACAGGAAAAAAAATCTAAAGCCGCAGAAGACGTTAGAAGGTCAGTTATAATACACTGTAAGATACCAAGCAATGCTGTAATACAGGAACTGGGAAAAGCGCTGTTCTCTGCAGCAGGGATGTGGTGGTTGCAACACTTGAAACAGACATTGTCGTCTTTGTAACTCCTCACTCTTCACTAAAATACTCTGTTCATTTGGGGGTACTTGGTGGTTGCCAAGATGTGCAAATGCTAAAAGACATGGAGTGGAGGCTCATAATAATAAAGAACAACTCTCTTGTGAAAGAATATTAAGGAAACTAACTAAACGCAAAGTTAGTTTCTTCTTCAGACAAAGTGCATAGAAAGGTGTGGTAAGGAAATTTTTGCGTAAGGCCTTGAGGTTTTTTACTGAATAGTTAACGGAACAAAGCTCCGAAAGGGAAAGTGTAACTTAATATTGATTCTGGTGTGGGGTTTTTTTTGTTTGTTTTTGTTTTTTCTTCTCCTAACTTCATTTACATTCTGGTGTCTGGTCCTCAGGTGTTTTAAGTATAACAAGATTTCAGATTTTCTGTCTCAGCAGAAATTTTGTCTGTTTATTTATGCACTGTTGCATATATTAACTGTTACATTTAAGTTTATTTGGAAAAGTGTCAAAGGAAGTGTGGATATCAGGCTTTAAAAACCCCATGCTGTTTTTGAATTAATGCATTTTTCACAGTGGTATATAGTGTCTTTAGCAGGTTTCTGCATCCTCCTGTTTCAGATTCTTGCATTAATTCCTTACAATACCAGACATTAATATAAAATAATTAGTCTGGCTAGTTGCATAGAAAGAAGCATAGCAGAGGCATATCTGTAACAAGAAGTGTATCCGCTGAGCAGGAGACTACTGCTTTTCTAAGTGTCTTCCTACGTTCTCAGGTGTTAAATATGCAGCAGCTTTAAAACTGAACTCTACAGAAGACTACCAAGTGAATTATACTTAGTGCAGCTAGGCGAACATTATGTTTGGAAGTCCAGGTTGACCTTCAATATCTGTAGGTTGGCAAACTAGAAAGATTATGATCTGCAAACTTCTTTGGGTTTGAATATTGTCAAAAGTAGAAAATCTACAGATGGTTGCAATAGGTTTGTTCTTTTCTTGTACAAAAGCAATAAATAAATCTGATAAAAAAGCTTGTCATTAAGTGAAAAAGTTCTTCCTTGTGGGCTTTCATAATTTAATTTTATTTTATTTTTAAGGACACTCTCAGACCTGAACAAGGATGGAAAAATGGATCAACAGGAGTTCTCTATAGCCATGAAACTCATCAAGCTGAAATTGCAAGGACAGCACTTGCCTGCGGTTCTCCCTCCTGTCATGAAACAAACTCCAGTATTTTCACCACTAATGTCAGCTCGCTTTGGTACTTATGAATATATAATTACTTAGTGTTTAGAGGTAAAAAACACAGCTAATTGCAACGAGCATTAATCTGACCGCAGCGGTTGAGTGAATCATGAAAAAAAACCCCAAGAATATTCTGATTTAGGAAATTCACAAAGTCACTTTCTTGACATTTTTGATAATTTCATTCTGTGAAGACATTTAATAATAATAATGGAAAACCTTCTACTGAATTTTGATGTGAGGTGCAAGAAGACCATTCACATTGGCCATCTGACTTGCAGGCTGTCGTCTTGTACTGAAGGTCTTTTTTTGTCTCCCTCCTACTCATTCACGTATTTATACTCAGGGGTTTTAAAGTTAAACTTAGTAAAGGTCAGAGTTTTGGTAGAACACTTATTTTAAATATTTTTTTCAAAATCAATCAGATTGTCTATTTTGGTTATATGATCAATTGAATATCATTATTTCAACTTTTTTTTTCCTTTTTTGACAGTGTTTTGGCATTCAGTGCATGCCTGTTCTTATTTTGTGGTTTTGTAGAAGAAAATGCACGTAACAACTTCAGCTGGACTACAAAATCAGTGCATACTTCTATGTTGAAATTAAGTGTATGAATATATTAATTACATAAATGATTTGAAATGTCTGCTCATCAGTAAATCTCACATGTTTGCATACAAGTGCATGCATTTATAGATAGCTGTGGTTGGCATGTGATTAATTCCTATTAACCTTCCATCACAGCATCTGCATGCTGTAGCCTTCCACAAGATTCAGCCAGTAATTCAAGTGCCCTTATTTGCTTCAGGCAACTGCCTAAAGAAGCCATTTGCTGGGCGTGGGTCCCGAAGTATGGACTTTTCACCCATACGGATTCTTCCAAGGCCAATGCTTGGAAGAGACTTAGTTCAGAAACAGTATCAGCTTTTCCCTGTAGAGGATTGTCGCAACTTTTTAGTTGTGTTTGTAATTCTCTCTCAGGGGTCAGATGTGGAAAGGCTTGTTGAAAAACTAGTTATAGCTGCAATTATAGAAAACTCAGTCTTATTCTTTTGTGAAATATTAGCTAAATCTACCTTGAGAATTAATCGCTTGTAAGGATTCATTTTTTTAAAATTCATGCTCTTCAGTATGTTTTCCTCTGTGAGCTGTCTTGTCTAAACTTCAGAGAGAAAGTAAATATTATACATGAGCATCTATTTTAACTCATTGCAGCTCAGGACGTGGATTGCTTTGTGTAGGTTCTGCCTAGCATAATAGAGCCAATTTCTTGCCGGATCCTCTGCAATATTAAATCGTGAATTGTTGGATTTTGCTCTAGGAATGGGTAGTATGCCAAATCTGTCCATGCCAACGTCTATGTCTACGATCACACCGTTAGCTCCCATGTCTCTGACCTCCATGACTTCCATTCCCCCTTTGGTTATTTCTGCTCCCCTGGTGCCTTCTGTCAGTACCTCCTCGTTGCCAAATGGAACATCCAGCCTTCTGCAGCCTTTGTCCGTACCTTTCTCTTCAAGTAAGTATAGTGCAGTCCACTACTCTCTTTCACACTTGTGAATCTTATTTTCCCTATGGCTAATTTCAGACAAGAATGCCAATACTTGCATGCGAGTTAAAAAGAAAAAAAAGTCCCAAAGTTGACATCCGTCAAATTGGTTCTAACTAGTTAATCTGAAATCACTGATTAGCATTTCTTTCTTCTATCAAAGCCTTGAGTGTTTATTACAAAGCATTACCTTATACATGGTTCTTGGTTTTGTCTTTTTTTTAATTTATTTTTTTATTTCAGCACTGCCTCATACTGGTTCTTTAGGTCCCATGGCAGGCGGGTTCGGTGGTACTAGTATGCAGAAGGCACAGTCACTAATCGATTTAGGATCTAGCAGGTATGAAAGTTAAGTTTAAAATGATTATATCTTGAACTTGAGTAGTATGCCTTCCAAAACTTACAGAGCATTTCTGTTTTCAAAATATATTCATTAAAAATTGATCTATCTAATATGACCTACCAAGACTGAAAATAGATGGTTTTGATATGCAAAGAAATAATATTTTCAGGAAATCTGACAAAACTATCTGAAGTAGGTGAGGAGCTCAAATGAGAGAAAGCGGTGCCAAAAAGAAGGGAATGTACCTCATTACTAAATAGAAGTAGAACTTAGCAAGTGGTTATAAAAGCAGTGCTTATGGATTGATGTGCTCATTCATTATAGAGGGCACCATGTAATTAGCAGGCATGTAAGAATACTATTTGTTATAAATATTTATGTCTGAATTTGTTTTATGAATCATATAAGATTATGAGTCTTTTGTCATCAGCTGCTCTGTTTCACTGACTTTAGAGCTTCACCATAGACAAAATGAGGGACTAGGCTTATCTATGCAATTGGGCATCCTGGGAACATCTCCCAAAAGACAATCCAGAGGGCATCTCAGCCCCAGCTCCCTTCCAAAAAGTGACTCAGAAGTGCTTGTACCTCTCTGCTGCTGGAACAAGGCATGAACACATGCCTAACTTTGGGCTCCTTGTACAGACAGATGCCTGATGCTGGGAGACCTTCAGCAAGATGATTGTAGGCATGGTGCCTGCCTGTAGTCATCTTTTTTTTTTTTTTTTTAAATGGGAAAGCTTTCTTTTGCTGGTGGTGTAGTGATGCAAAGTAGCTCTTCTTCAGTGTTACTCATGACAGTATTTTCACCATCATGTTATCTAATTCCATGCAAAGGATGTCTATCCAGCATCGTGCCTGAAAGGCTTTGTTTATATCAGCATTCTTTGTTGCCTTGGATAATACTTCAAATAGGTTTTTTACTTGGCAGAGTAGGGGATTACCTTAAACAAGGCAGGCTGGATGCACCTGGTTTTGTCTGATCTTCAAAGATGGAATGCTGTGAAAATGCTGAGAGTTGCAGGTAGATGTTTTATAGGTATAGCTAAACGCTCCAACGAGTGCTGTTCTGCAGAAACTGAATGAGTTGCTAAAACTCCATTCAGCCTGTCATTGCCACTGATAAAAAGCATAAGTAGAGGTGGAATATAATGGCTTTAGCAGCTTTAGAAGCTCCTTTTGGTTGTGAGTTTCAGATACATTTTTATGCTCATGGTTATTCATTTGCATACCTCTAAAAGTTACTTAGCCATCCGCCCAATGTTTCACAGACCTTGTAAACATTCTTGTGAAAGTTGAGATGTTTTTCTATGGTTTCCCATAGTAGTATTTTGCAGTGGTGCACCAATGAATTATGTGGCATAAGTGCCTGTGATACCAAGGGAACAGGATCTTGAATTCAACGGTTTCCTTTAGATATGTGTCCTTACTTTCACAGTAAAATTCCGTATTAGTGATGAACATATTTACAGCAAGTTAGCAGAGGTAAAACTTTGTGGAAATTGTTTCATGTTACCGGAAGATGTTATATATCTTCTGTTCCAATACCTGTTTATTAAGCCAAGTAACTTAGAGTTCGTTCTTTCTCTCTTTCTCTCTCTCTCTTCCTCTTTTTTTAATTTTATTTTTTAATTTTTTTTAAATTGTATTACAGTTCAAATTCTTCCTCTAGTGCTTCACTAGCTGGGAATTCACCAAAGATTGTATCCTCAGACTGGGCAGTTCCTCAGGCCTCCAGATTAAAATACAGACAGAAATTTAACAGTCTCGATAAAAGTATGAGTGGATATTTATCAGGTGAGTATGGCATTTGATATGGAGGGGGAAAACCAGCAGTGTTTTCTGCCTCTGGAAGATCACAGGCTGAGGGGTGGAATCCTGGCTTGGGATTTGACTTCCATATGAAATAAAAGCTGAAACTGCTGACATTCAAACCTACGCAGGAGTAGGTGGGTTTCAGCTACTGGTTCCAGTCAGCCACGTCATGGAAATAGCCATCAGTTTATTAGCTCGGGCTCTGTGTTGGACCTGGAGGGGCCCAAGGAGCAGCGATCTCCCCAGGTAGACTGGGGAAGCTGCAGCAGCAGTTGAGGGGAAGAAGAGAAGAGTGGCAGTGGTGGGATCTGGCTAGAAGAGCCCGAGAACCATAAGGCTGGGGAAGTTAGCTCCAGAAAGTCAGCAGTCATTTTTTCAAGCATCACTGTTTGGACTGAGACTTTTTCTTACGACTTTGTAAAATGGGGGACATCTCACGATCATTTTTGTGCCATGTGCTCTATGTATATGTATTATTAATTGCTTAGATATTTGACCTTTATCTTTTCAAAGAAAGCAGTTCAGGAAAGACACTGCAGTACTTGGCCATTGTTTGGCATTTTTCAAAAGCAATTTAAGGGAGTCATTTGTTGTTGACTTTCAGTGACATTTGTGCTGTGCCACAGTATTATGGTGATTTTGAAAGACTTCACACAAAGTTAATATGGGAGTAGAGTTTTATGAAAGTCCTTATAAAACTGGATTACTCATTGTAATGCAGTGAGTAGAGTGCTGGCCAGGCAGTTAGTAGATGTAAAGTTATTGTGTATGTCTGTAGCTTACTAGATTTCCCATTTTGAATAAGCACTTACCAAACTTCTGCCTCAGTTTCCAAGCCTGCACAAAAGGAGGGCAATTCTCCCTTTAAGAAAGAAACTCAATGCTTTTTATCTTCTTCATTTTGATTTTGGGCTGAAGGTTTCACGACCTACCTAGAAAAGTATATGGTCCTTTGCTAGCAAAGGAAAGCTGGCAGCTTTCTAGCTTGCTAGCTCAAGCTTTAGGTAGTCAGCTGTGCTTTTGTAACAGCTGTGGGGATTACCATAAATATCCATTTTTCATGTCAGTTTTTTTTGTTAGGTGCTCTGAGTGAAAAAAAGTACACGAGAATACTTACATCTTCATTGTGTTCAGGTTGTAATGCCTGTTGTTAAGCCTGGAAGTAATGCCAACTGTCAGCCACTGATGAAAATGGATTAGATTAATATTAAAAATAAACATGCCCCAGTTCATGACCCATTTCTTGCTACATGTGAATCTTTGTTCAGAGTATTTATTTTTATTAAATTCTTTTCTACTTTCATGAAGGATTTCAAGCAAGGAATGCCCTTTTGCAATCAAACCTTTCACAGACTCAGTTGGCTACTATTTGGTAAGTTTAAGTACTGATTATGAATTCAACGTGTTTGTGGTGTTAAGAGAGGAAATGTACTTTATTTAATCAGAAATGGTGAAGGGACACCACAGATGTAAAATCATAAACTGAAACTACGCTGCTGCTTAAATTAGTTTGTTCATTATGTCAACACACCTTGACATAGGACAATTAATTTTTTCACTCTTTGTGTTTGCTGAACTCCATATAATAGTACAGATATTAATTTCAATTTCTGATTTAGTGATGCACTCTAGCTGAGATGAGGGCTTGTTCATTTTAAAAGTAGGATTCTGAGATCAAAGTTGTTAGTTTTAAAATATGGTGAAAGAGTAAAAATGCAGTAACCCTTCAGATTTTTAGAGTTTTACTGTGGCTCCCATAAAGATGTCTGCATATTACGCATTGGTTAAGACTTGCCTTTACTGTGGTGATGGAAATGATTACAGTTATCTGAAGCTTTGAATAATCTGCCTTTACCCTGCTAGATACGGTAGTTTGGATTACGCCTACAGGCATAACTCGGATGTTATACATAAAGCGTACTGGCCCAGCAGAATTCACAATAGTTTGATGCTTTACAGCTCCGAGTCCCCTTTCTTCTTCTCTTTGTCCCAGGGCAATCATTTGTCTCTGGCAGCACCAAGCTGAAATATTCCTCATATTCATTCAGCTTGTTTGGTTACATAGTGTGAAGGTAAAAAAGGGAGTGTTGGGTTGTATTCTTCCACTCCGGAATAAGGGGAAATAAAGCAGGCATATAGTGACTATTTTCCTCTGTCTGTGTACCCACGTAGAGGATTAACAGCCCAAGTTTCCGTTTTGCCCAAAGTAAGGAATTACCAATATTTCTACTGGGGTACTGTATTCATGGTAATTATTGTGATAACAGTACTGTTATGTGCGAATAGTGCTGGTCTGTGACCATAATAAAAATCTCATTTCATCATCATCTGCTTTTGTTTTTCACTGTGGTCTGTGAGAAGGTGATGATTTTGGTTTGTTTTGTTGTTTCCTTTTTGGTTTTAGTAGGGTTTTTAACTGGGGGGGGTTGGGGTATTTTTTGTTTGTCTTTTTTAGTGACCATTTATTTCATAAAGCATTTCACTTAAGTGCAGTGTAAGGACACATTCCTGCAATTGTATCTACATAGGTAGTTTTTTGAGAAAGGTTCCTGCTTTCTTGCCTGCATCTCTGGAAACATTTCACTGTTCCTCCTCCTTCCCTGGCTGTGTAGGGAGCATTTTGTAGGCTAATGATATGATTGTGTGATTTGCCTTCTTAGAGGGGGTAGGTGATCCTTTTCCTACCCATTGCAAGGTACTTGGGGCAGCTCACGTCTTCCCTGCACTGTCGAGGAGACACAAGGGGAGAAAGACTTCTATGCAAAGGGTCCTGTTGTAGAATTTGATGTAATTTTATATAATGTTTTCTTTTTCTTTTAAAAAAAAAAAAAAAGTGGTTTCTAGCATTTTGAGCTGGTTAAGAACAGTCCTGGATTCTCTTCCCAGCTCTTCTCTTGGTGATGCAATAAATCATCCTATCCTTTTTGCTGTATTTTATGAAAACATCTGAACAGCAGTGCATGATTAACCAAAATAATACCTCCTTTCATTAACTGTTTGTGTTATTAATTGTAATTATTTTTACCAGAACATTTCACAGGACTTCTCTATTTTAAAAATTATTTTTACAGTAAAGTGTTCCTGCTATGGTAATGGTAATGTTTGGTTCTAATTATTACTGCTCTTAAAACTGTGCAGGTCACTAGCTGATATCGACGGAGATGGACAGCTGAAAGCTGATGAGTTTGTGTTAGCCATGCACCTAACTGATATGGCCAAAGCTGGACAACCTCTGCCGCTAACTCTGCCTCTTGAACTGGTACCACCTTCATTCAGGTATATCACTGAGAGCAATGAAACATAATGTATTTTCAATGGAAGTGTTTTATACAAATAAAATAACTGTGTTATTTCTTTAACAATGATGTTTGTTTGGTTTTTTCCCCTCCAGGAGTGGAAAATATACTGAAAATATAAATGGAACTCTGCCATCTTACCAGCCTGTGCAAGAGGAGGAGCCACAGAAAAAACAGCCAGGTAAAATAGAGTAACGCATTCTTAATGTATAGGGCTGTCTTTGAAGGGCACTGAAACCTTTAGAAAGTGGAAGACATAATCCCTAGGGAGCTTCATTTCAGGAGCTGGATCCCTTTTAACTTGGATGGTAGGAAGGTTGTTAAGTAGATGTACTCAGCCTATTACATCTAATAGAATTGAGAAGACAGAGATAGGGGCTATTTTTAGCTGTAGGAAAGGAAAAGTGTGCTGATTAATAATGTATTTTGGAAGATAAATCCTTCATGGTCAAATACTGCCATGCTACTGCAAACTGTTCTTCAGTTGAAAGTTCCTGGCGTTACTTTGTTCTGGACATTTTGAAAACAAGGGGTTCCAATGAGGTTTAATTCTCTGAAAACTAGACGCTATTTGCACATAACGTAGATCGTGCTATTGTCTCCTTGATGCTACCAGCAAAGGTCTCTTACATGCACACTGCGAGACACAACTTGCCTTTCTTTTTGGAAGGTTGGTTGCTGGGACCCTAAACCATTCCTTTGTATCTCTTTTTATCCTGTACTGCAGTAATTGAGCTTGATCCAGTTTTGTTTTCTGCTGGTTTTACCTCCAGGAGATCTTACAGGGAACACCCTTAAAAACTAAGCTCGCTCTTTATGTGTTAACGTTTCTTGCGCAGTGGAAAACCTTTTTAACAGAAGATAGTCTTCTCCTAGCTTATAAAAGCTGTTCTTTTATGTTTCCTCTAAAATTCAAGTAATTTTCATGGTCAGTTTTAAATTACAACATTTTTTTTGCAATTGGAATAGACTTAGGAAAACTTAAAGGTGCTTTTGAAAAGAAACATACTACTTTAACAAATGCAAGATGCTTGTATCATCCGTGACCCAACATCCTGAGCTTGCCAAAAAAGAAAGTATCTATCTCTAGTGGTATAACCGAGGTACTTTTTTGAGAACAGTGTTTTGCACAGGGCAGAAATGATTACCTTTCCTTATTTTAGTGACATTTGAGGACAAAAGGAAAGCCAACTATGAGAGGGGAAATATGGAGCTGGAAAAACGCCGTCAGGTCCTGTTGGAGCAGCAGCAGAGAGAGGCTGAACGTAAGGCTCAGAAAGAAAGAGAAGAACAAGAGCGAAGAGAGAGGGAACGTCAAGAACAGGAACGGAAAAAACAACTTGAAATGGAAAGGCAGCTGGAAAGACAACGAGAGTTGGAAAGACAAAGGGAAGAAGAAAGGAGGAAAGAAATAGAAAGGCGGGAGGTTGTTTTCTTGAAATTATTTTTTAATGCTTTAAGGAATATGTACTTCCATACAGTATTCACTTGACATAACATTCAGGATTTGAATGCTGGCTTTGGTTCTGTCTCCTTACATGGCCACTGGCAGGTTGTCTGGGATTAAAAACATCATTTCTGTCTGAAAACATTTTGTCTGTTAGAAATGGTTCAAATTTTGGTATAGATTGAAAATTTTCAGATATTTCTTAGGACAGATGAGATTTTCTTGGACAGATTTCTTGGATTTACGCAAAAATCTGTGTACCAAACAAGATTGTACTGAATTCATAATTGATAATATTTTGACAGTAGAACTTGAGACAAATTTGCTTCTACTTGATGTCTCAGCGCATACATAAGACTTACATGTTTTATATAGTTCTGTGAAATACTTAAAGGAGGTTATAAGCAATATCTGTCAGTCTGCTCATTTATGGGCAGTATTCCAAGCTAAACAGTCGTTCTCTCTGAATTATGTAGCTTTTCTTCATCCAGAGTTCAGAGCATGGCATGAAGAATCTTACAGGACTACTTCCTCCATTCTTTGATGCTGAAGTGTATAAGAGCACTTTATAAAAGACAATGTGTTGTGTTGCTGTTATGCTACAAGAGCATAAAATAGAGCACATTATATTAAATCATCATCTCTGAGTTCTGCATCTCCATTGTAATTTAAGGCAATGTAACTTTTCTGCAGGCAGCAAAGCAAGAACTTGAGCGCCAGCGACGATTGGAATGGGAGAGAATTCGTCGCCAAGAACTTCTTAATCAACGTAACAGGGAACAAGAAGAAATTGTCAAGTTGACCTCTAAAAAGAAGAGCCTTAATCTTGAATTAGAAGCCCTGGTAAGACAGAAATTTCACTACACGTCTTGAAATACAGTATTTTAAAGTATGCAAATCTTAGAATTTTAAAGTATGCACATCTCAGAATCTACATGAATGGCCCACTAGGAGTTTCACTCTGTTTTGGATGAGGAATCTAAAGCATGTATGTTGAGTTGTTTTAAAGAATTGATCATGAACTAATCTGCCCACAGATTTAGTGGAGAAGCGATTTTTACTGTATGTGGTATAATTTGTCTTTTTGATTTCTATCTAGACGGACAAACATCAGCAAATCTCAGGCAGATTGCAAGATATTCGAAGCAAAAAGCAAATTCGAAAAACCGAACTGGAGGCTTTAGATAAGAAATGTGATCAAGGAATCATGGAAGTCCAGCAACTACAACAACAGCTTCAGGTATGTAACTTTCTGTTAAGCTTGTAGTTTTCCTTTACTTCCTATTCTGTTTCTGTAACACTGTTCATAATACATCCCCATGGGAACAAATAATGAATCAGTTTGATTATAGTGGAGAGAGGAAATCAGCAAGGCCATCAACATTGCAGAGGTTTTTAGTTTTATTTGTGGTGTTAAGGAAATGATTGTATGTACTATAGCAAGGTGATAGTTGAATGAGAACAGTTGTCAAAACTTCAGCTTTTCTTTTGTGACTTCTCTTTAATTATAAATTCTTCTATGGCTCCAGACTCAAATTTTTATGAGGAGCGTTTTCCTGTATACAGAGAAAGTTGGCCTTTGGGCTGAATTACCTTGCTTCTCTTTTTCTTTTTTTTTTTTTCCCCCCCCTCTCTCTGGATGGCAAGACATGAATTATTTCAAATCAGTTGACTACCATAAATCATCCTCTGCTATATTTTTATGTAATTCTCCTGAATGTCAGGGAAACTTCTTTTCCTGTTCCTGTGTGTAACGGAAAGTTACTGTTTTATGTTAGGCTTGGGGTAGTCAACTTAAATGTTCACATGATAATATTTACACTTTTAGCATGTCTGTTATTTTTTTTTTCCAAGTGTGTTAATGTTTTTGGGTCAAAAAGCATTCAATTTTAATAACATTTATGTTGAGAGTATAGAAGTCATTTTTTCCTCTACCCCATAATAATAACTATGATAACTTGCATCCACATTTCATTAACATGAGTTGAAGGTATGTTTGAAAATTCACCCATTTTTACTCACTGATTTATGAACAATATTAAAAATTTGTTGTATTCTCTTCAATATCTACAGGAGTATCAGAATAAACTTCTCTATTTAGTTCCTGAAAAGCAATTGTTAAGTGAAAGAATTAAAAACGCTCAACTTGAAAACACTCAGAGTAAGTGCCTGCCAATAAATTCTCTTTGGTTTCCATTGCTGGCTTTTCATGACTTGTAAAAAAGGCTGAAGGATGCAGGGGTGCTAATCACACCGTCACTTTTATATCTTTTCAGTTAGTGCCATCTTGGCATAGTTACATCTGCGTTCCATTACTTCCTTCATGTGCTAAATAAGGGGCAAACACATTTTTGAGAAAGCACAGATTTTGCTTGAAACTTTATTTACACAGACTATACAGCCCACAGATACTATTACATCTTGTCTTTTTTTGGTAGTGTAAACTCAAGGGAGATAATTTATGTAAAATTTACACCGATCTTTACATCAAATCACACTAGAAGTCCCCATCTAGAGAAGATTGCTATGAATTGATCTGATATTAAAAAAAACCAAAACAAAACAACCCCAACTTGCAAAGTATTCTGTATATATTACGTGTGATGCCAGTATGATGCCAATATGTCTCAGTTAGGTGTTGGGGCCATTTCTTCTTTGTCCTGTACATGAGTAGAAAGGTAAATCAAGGAATTTTTGTGAGGAAAGAGGTTGGGAATGTGTATATATTAGGAAAACAATTAGTGAAAACAGAAATCCTTATAAAATTGCTTGTCTTTCCTTATGCAGGTACAGGAATCAGTTCAGTGCACAAAAAGTCCCTAGAAAAGGAAGAATTATGCCAAAGACTTAAGGAACAACTAGATGCCCTTGAGAAAGAAACTGCTTCTAAACTTGCTGAAATGGATGCATTTAACAGTCAGCTTAAGGTACATGCGTTATCTAAATACTTAGTCTCACACTGGTAAGCAGAATCTTTATTTCTCCATCCAGTCATAAACATTGGTGGCACTTCTACCAGGCTTCCAAAATAGTTTTCCCCAACTTCCAATGTCAAATAAGAATTACCAAGTCTTGGAGTAAATAATGTAATAAAAATGCACTTAAAACTATTGCTAATGTACTAAAATACGGATCTCTTGCTAATCATTGCTTTGCATGAATCAACTGTTGCTCACTCTCAACTTTTGCCTTTTAGAATTAATTTTGATTTAGAAATGAAGTTTCTCAGGCCCTTGCAAATTCTGTTCTTATGGTACTGAGCTTATATTGGCTACAATTTTTAGATTGTGGACTGAACATTTAACTTCTGTTGAAAGAAATACAGAGTTTCATAGTACATTGTACAAGATCTGGTAGCAGACTTAGATACTGTCCTAAAAGTAAGCATAGACCACTTATTTGTGTAGAAGTTAAGAAATAACTGACCATTGGCCCTGAAGGCATTTTTGTTTCACAGGCAACTGTTGACTTGCCTAAAAATGCAACTCTCCGGCAGAGTAGCATGCATCCACTTAACTTTATTTACCAGCTTACTCCTAGTGGCACTGATGTGAACTTTATTCTTAAGAAATGGATTTATGCTGGGCCATTGTGAGGGCTCTGCACTCACCAACAAAAAGAACACAAAGAAAAATTTGTAAACATTTAAGCACTTTTTCTTTTTAAAATATGGCTACATGTAACATGCATTTTTAGTTACTTGCTTATTGCATGGCTTGCTGTGTTCAGTGGCTGCATCCACCATTTAGTCTTCCCTTAAATATGTTTTTCAAAATACAGTGCAAAGATTAATTGGCTTTTTATCTGCCTTATCTTACAGTGTGAGAATATGGATGATTCTGTTCTTCAGTGCCTTTTGTCTCTGCTAAGCTGTCTCAACAACCTCTTCCTCTTACTTAAGGTTATTTTCTAATCTTTGGCTCTTTTGGTTTTTAATTATTTCGCAATTTTTCTCTGCTTACCCTTTCTGTTTGGATGTACAACTTCTATGAAATAAATTTTCCTAAAAGAAAATCGATAGGCTCTTTTTCCTTCTGCTGGCTTTTACTTCCTTTTAAAGACTTAAAATTTTCTTAACTGCTTAGAAAGCTAAACTGCAAAATACTGGCAGCCATTTTATTTCCTAACAGACTATGTTCACTTAGTGGTTTTACCCAGATATTTTTATTTTTAGTTAAAGTAACATCAACCAAAAAAATACTATCCCAGATGGAAAAGGTGTCTTCTCCCACCTTTCCATCTGTTGCTCTGTACCTGTCTCTCTGTGCCTGTATCCATACATCTTAAGCTGTGAGTCAGGTTAATGAATTCTCATTCAAGTTTAAGGGTCTAGAAATAGCATCAATGCCCAGGATGTGACACATGACATGGCAAGCACAATGTTATTAAACCTCTAGATTAACCCAGTACTAAAACCTACTTGGTGTTTTTCCTCAACACTGCTTTTGTCTGCTGGGGTCAGAAACCTGCTGTTCTGTTGGGGTTTTTTCCTCATAAATTATTCTCAAAATTACTTAACTGACCTTTCCATTTTGTGTAAGGGTTATTCTGTCCTTAAATCAAAGATACAAGAGTTTTTATAATGCGGTCTTTTTTCTTGTGATCACCCTGAGGTGATTCTCAATTTCTATGCAAAATGAGAAGGAAAAAATAGTCTCAGCTGAATATGTTCGGGGAAAAATAGTAGTAAATTGTTTAGTTTAATTCAATGCTACAGAGACTTTCACTGACACAGAAGTCTTATCTTTTTCACATAAATTGCACAGTATCTCTTAGGGAGCATGATTATTGGTAGAGGTGTATATTGTAGTGGGAATAGATTATTCTTAATTGCTTTATTTGCATTTATGAGATCAGATATGAAAAGTTAGGGTATATATGTTGGGTTGCTCAGTGTGTATTGATAGGATTCCTAAGAAGAAATAATGTAGAAACTTACAAATGTTTTGTAACATGAAGTACAATCTGAAGTAATTCTAATATTGTTGAATTTTTTTCTTCTGTAAATTTAATTGTTCCAAAGATTTATGCTGATTTTCTGCTTTGAAAAAGTTTGTTATCAGAAGGAGATGGAAGAGGAATTGAAGGATGTGTTCGAAAGAAAAAGTAAAATTGTGAAGTTTACAAATATAGGAAAATTCCAGTCTGAGTTAGTGTCTTTAGACTATGGCTTCCCACAGTGGTAAGCTTGCTGGATACTTTTATAAAGTTTTTCTGATTTAACTATGGGACTGATCATTCAGACAGCATCGCAACGGCAACCACCCTGCTGAATGGATGCATTCGCAGGTTGATGGTATTGTGTTGGCTTTGAGTTGAAGCCTGCCTCCTTGGCAAATGTCTTGTAGTTATTTAAAATACGCTTCATTGCCTTCTGTGTCCTTAGATAATGTTGTATTTGAACACTCAGGTTTGTATCTTCCGTTCTCTGTCATATTTGCCATTTCCAGCAGGTATGGACTGGAAGGGCTCTTTGAAAGCCTAAGTTACATCAAAGGCTGTGCAAACCTGCCAGCTACGTTTATAATTCTGTTTATTTGTCTTTCTTTACAGTGACCTCCCAGGACTATTAATAACTTACTATTACTTTGTTCATTTCTATTAAAACTTGGTTCACAAAGCATTAAAATGCCTGGATGCTTTTCGCGAAAGATTGGCTTTATTCCTTTTGATGTGCTCTGTTGTGTTTCCTCCATAGGACCTGAGAGAAAGTTACAGTACACAGCAATTAGCCTTGGAGCAGCTCCACAGGATCAAGCAGGACAAAATAAGAGAGGTAGAAAAAAGAAGAGCTGAACTTGCACAGAAAAAGCGACTGGAAGATGAGGCTGCAAGGTACCATGTCTAAATGTATCAGTGTTGCAGTTTTTTAAAGCAAAATAATGCTGTGGTGACTTTTAAGATGCTGATTGTATTAACAGGAGACCTAAACAGGAGACCTAAACAGTAAAAATACATCCTGTTGAGTTGCCTTAGAGAAAATATTTTATATGGAGTACTTCTGGTGTAAGATGGTTTGAATTTCCTCTTTCTAATCTGTTTTTATCTTCTTTTATTAAAAAAATAAACACCTTATAATTCAGATTTGATGGGTAAATAAACCAAGTAGTCGCTTCTGCTATTAAGATTTGTAGCTCCTTTAATAGGTAATCCTTACACATTTAAAATTCCTCATATATTCTGCCTTGTTTCAAGGACAGCAGAATGTCTGACCTATTTCCTTCGAAGCACTTCTGACTAAGTAGTTACTAGGTTTTTTTGTCATGGATATCCAGACAGGTGTGAGATTCGATACCTAAGACAATAGGAAGGACATTGACTCCTTTATTCTTATGTTAATCTTGAAAGCTGGATGAGTGAGCCAGCTTTGAGTTTTTAATTTGGTTCCTTTTTTAGGAGGACAATGAGAAAATTCAAATATATGTTTGAGAGAATCATCCCTTCACATCTATGGTCCTGGTTTTGCTCAGCCCAGCCTTGTATCAAGCACTCAAACTTTGACTGTCCTCAGCTCTTGGTTTCTCATGGTCTTGTTCCCAACTAAGTTTGTTTTCTCGTCTTTCACTGATTAAGAAACCGTAATTTCTAGGGCATGATTCTGGCTGTCTTAAGATGCCATTCTGGTTTTCTTCTCTCCAGACCTTCTGCTATCAGCTGCCTATTTAGCAGCCCTGGATTGAACACAGTGCCAGAGGATGGATGCTCTGGGTGGGGAGTCCTCAGCTCAGGAATTCCTTTGGTGTACTACCTTTGGCTTTCTTTCTCATTCAGAGAATTGCTCTGTTTTGGGTTTTTTTTGAGAGATTTTCTTTTTCAATGATTCATATTTGCTTGGACTGTTTTTAATGAAGCAGAGCTAGTGACCTTGTAGTATAATAATAAAATGACCATCAGATCAGCGGACCTCCCACACTTACTTGATGAAGCAGTCTCCTCTAGGCTTGGTCCCTCCTCAACAACCTCCTCAGAAAGTGACCCAGAGGGATAGGTTTGCTCTTTTCAGAAGAAGAGTCTCAACAGCTAAAATACAATGATTTTTAAGGGTGATGAATTGCATGAATAACCTCTTTGGAGAGATGAGGCACAGGATAAAATCTGAATAATTTCAGAGAATACAATCAGATTTCCAGGTTCTGTCTGCTGAAGAGTGTGGCAGTGGCCAGGATGAGCATATTGAATAGATTACAGCTGCTGAAGACAAAAAAATTAAAGCAGCAAAGATCAGTATGCAAAGGCTATTTCCATGTATGTACCAGAGTGAAATTTTGTTAGTAATCTGTTTGGAAATCTTAGTTTCCAATCATGAAATTTGGATACTACCTTGGTGGGCAGCTTAAAACTACCTTCGTTCAATTAACAGATCACTTCTTCGTCATGAGGATTTAGGTGAGCAGAAGTGCTCATGGAGGCATTGCACAAATAACCATGTGGCAGTGTTTCTAACCAAGAATTTTAATCCATTTGTTATTTATATGTGAAATATACTGGCATTCATGTTAAGACAACGCATGGTCTCCTGTGGAAGAGCTTATTGGCCAGAGAGGAGAGTAAACGATATCATAGACTCAGTTTTACTGACTGGAGCAGTCGATTACTCTGTGAACGTAATCCCATTCATTTTTATCTGAATGTTCTCCCCCTCCTCATCCTTTTTCAGAAAAGCAAAACGGGAGAAGGAGAACCGATGGCAGGAAAATATCCGAAGGGAAGAGGAAGAGAAAAAGAAGCGATTGGAGGAAGAACGAATGCAGGAAAAAGTTCAAGAAAAGCTGAAAGCTGAAGAAGCATTTGCTCTGATGAGAGAAAGGGAAAATAAACAACAGTTTCATGCGGAGGAGGAGAAAAATAGACAAGCCGCGATCTTGAGGGAAACAGAACAACAAAGGCAGAGGCAACTGGAAGAAGATAAAAGAAAGCAAGAACAAATTGCAAAAGAAGCTGAGGAGAGGCGTAAGCAGAACGAAGAAATAAAGAAGATAAAAGAAGTGAACAACTCTCAAGAGGTGGAGAAACGCATTTCTAAATTAAACATAAATGAGAAGCTTGCAGATCTGTTGAAACCAACAGAAGGTAAAAGTCTTAAGCCACCCTGGAAAAATGAAGGTAATCTTAATCTGTTAGAGTTTTGCTTTAATGGTTCTTATTTTCCTGAGCATTATTTCATTCTTTAAATGTATTATTGTTAATGTGACACTATGGCAGACTTACTGTTTAAAATACTATTAAAACCTCCCCAGCGATGTTTTGTGTCTTCAGGTAATTATAAATCGTTTTGTTAATTTAGGTCACTTCTATCAGTTTTCAGCACCTATGACTCTGATGACAAATCTTCCAGTGATCATGGCCAGCAAATCACAGATGCTGGAAACAGTAACATTTTAGCATTTTCCTAAGGCCGGCACTTTCTGTCATTAAAGCAGAATGCCGATATGGAGGAGTTTTGCTCAATGATGAGTGGATGGGCAGGTACCGCTCAGCAAAGTGATTCATTAACATTGAAACCTACTGTATTTCTGTATTACTCAATGCCTTTTATTTGGGGGGAAAAAAAGAAAGAAAAAGAACTGAAGTCAACCTAACTCTAGTTGTAGGAGTTTGTAAAATACTGGTTTAACAATATTTTCACTAAAGGTGGTTTTGATTAGTTCCATCCTTCATTAGTTCTTGTCAGATTTTATTAGCCACTTTTATCACCGAGTTCAGCGAGCACTGAATCAGAGCAGTGCTGAAAGATACTTGCACACCTCAGCTGTACCTTATAAAACATTCACTGTTAGCAACCTCCGTCGCAGGCTTGGAGAAGAGAGACACAGAGAAATAGAAATTGTGGTATTTCAGGTTTCCAAGTAAAATCTACACAACTGCTGCTGAACACTTACTGTTGTAGTCGTGTTATCTTTTCAACTTGGAAAGTTATAATTGTGTTAAACGAGACTATATTAAAGCACTGGCTTAGCCAAAGCGGTTTGACGAGGAAGATGAGAATATAAAGGTGTCATTTTTTTCACTTCAGAAGACAATGCATTTTATTGCCTGTGTTATGTTTACTATGATCAGCATGTTAAACTCTTGCATTGTGTGCATCCTGTCAGCCTGTTGTAGGTAGTGACCTCCTTTGATACTTGCACAGTGTCTTTAGGGCAAGACCAGTTCTGTCCTTATATTCATGCCTCTTGCTTAGAATGGTAGGGCTCCAACTAAGTGCATGTCTGTCACCTCTGTCAAAATGATAACTAGTTTTCTTATCCTTTCAGGCAATGCAGTTAGTGTCTCAGAGTCTAGGAATTCAGTTGCCTTGGTAAATTACAGAGCTCTATATCCGTTTGAAGCAAGGAATCACGATGAGATGAGCTTTAATACTGGGGATGTAATTCAGGTAAGATTTGCCGTTGACATTTAACTTGCAAAAACCCAGCCGCGCTTCCCTAGCCTTGAGATATACCAAGGTCTTAAGTGTCAAAAGCATTATTTTGATGTATTTTAAGACTTAATGGAAATTTAAATTTGATTGGGTTTTTTTGTTTGTTTTTTAATGGGTGAGTTTAGGATTAGTTCAGCTAAAATCTTTTTTTGGATCTCACGCATCCTGGAGGTCTTGCGATTCTGTTTAGAATAACGATAGTGAACTCTAAACATAAACTTTCTGAAATCAGTTAATCAGGAATGATGTAATTGCTGCAGTTCATTGTACATGTACAGGTTGGCCTTTAAATGTCTACTTGAAATACGAATTCAGAAAATAGAGACACGAATGGCTACCTAAAATTACAAAATTAATAATGCCATTTCAATTCAAATTAAACAAACTAGTTATTTAAGAAGTAGGTGTGAAAGGTTCTTCTGAATCTTGATACTGTTTTGTAGTGTACTGGTAGCATAGGCTTCTGCCTCTTGTTGGCTGGACCTTTGTAAATGCTCCCCCAGGCAAATATCTATAGTAGTTTATTCTGTGCCCATTCTTTGTAGCACTTTTCTGGATTCAGCTGAATATGGCACATCTATAATACTGTAGCAGGACCATAAGATTTGAAATGCCTTCTGGCTTCTCAGTTGAAATCTGTGTTATTTGATGTAATTGTCACTTGTTAGCATACACGTTTTTGAAAGCGTGTGCATTCAGGTGGACTTGTGAAAACTGATTCACAACTGTGGTAATACAATTAATAGATAAGTTCCTCCTCATTCAGATTATAAGCGATAAGGGAGAATTTACAAAATATTAAAACACTTAAGTATTAGCTTTCAGTTTGACAGCTTTAAATCATTTATTTGCCTTTTTATACCAATGAAGCATGGAAGAGGGAACAAGAGAAGTAGGTTCTGTTTTGGCTTCCTTCTCAGATATAATTACCTGTGTCATTTAAGTACTGATAACTTATTTTCGAAATAGGCTAACAGATGTCACCGCCTCCTCCTCCTCTTATACACCAAACCTCAACTAAGCTACCTAGCCGATACTCTTTGAGCTGCTGATTTTTAGCAAATTTTGACTAATTTGCAGCATAATGGAGACTTTGATATTGCTATGAATGTTTAAGGATACTCTTGGCTGGGTGTTGGTCTCTTCTCCCAAGTAACAAGCAATAGGACAAGAGGAAACAGCCTCAAGTTGTGCCAGGGGAGGTTCAGATTGGATATTAGGAAAAATTGCTTCACCAAAAGGGCTGTCAGTCACTGGAACAGGCTGCCCAGGGAAGTGGTTGAGTCACCATCCCTGGAGGTATTTAAAAGGCGTGTAGATGTGATGCTTAGGGACATGGTTGAGTGTTGGACTTGGCAGTGCTAGGTTAATGGTTGGACCTGATGATCTTAAAGGTCTTTTCCAACCTAAATGATTCTGTGATTCTGTTCTATACTTAATTGTAATGTAAATAATAGATATTTTTAATGTGTTTTGGATGCAGTCAAATGACACAATTATATCTGTAAGCAGTTGTTTTCATGTGCTGCTAGGCTTGCCAGCCGCTGCCTCTTGGCTCTGCATTCAGCAAACTACTACACAATGTCCTGTAATTTCTGGCAAGCCGGAGTGGCTCCAGGTGTAGTACATGGTCGCCAGTGTACATGTTTGGGCCCCGTTTGAAGGAATATAATGTCTTTGAGGCCTGTCTCTACCTGTGTCTAAAACCAGTGCAATTGCATCATCACCCTGTTTCTTGAACAGGGCAAAATCAGTTCAATTCTGAAAGGGAAGAGAATGAAAATGCTGATCCTCGTGTGAGGGCTGCTCACGCTGTTCAATTCAAAGTGCCAGCAGATGCTGACGCACCAGATACCCCGTTTGTTTCATGCTGCTAATTGTGTTTTCTTTGTATTTGTCCTCCTGTCCATAGGTTGATGAAAAAACTGTGGGAGAGCCTGGTTGGCTTTATGGGAGTTTTCAAGGACATTTTGGTTGGTTTCCATGCAATTATGTAGAAAAAATACCAGAAGGAGAAAAATCTTTATCTCCTAAGAAGGCCTTACTTCCTCCTACAGTATCTTTATCTACTACCTCAGCTGCTTCAGAGTGAGTTTTTTGTTATGTTTGTGTTACAATTGCTTTTTCTAAATTTAGCTAACACATAATGTGTTGTATAATTTCATTCAGCGTTTGTTTTCAAAATACAAATGCAGAAAACTTACTGAAGAACCTACCTGAAAGTCTTAGGTGGGAAATTTCAAGAATTTGACAGTCTGCTTCACATTGTGTAGAGTATCTCTTTTATATGTGTTAAAAAAAAAAGTGATTCTGCTTGAGGTATGTTTGAAATAAAAATTGTAATATGTTAAATATGCCTGTATTCAATTTCACTTTCAATTCAGACCACTTTCAGCAAGCAAATCTGCAGAAGAATCTGATTACCAAAACATACCTTTTTCTAGCCTGAATGTTAATACAGCATGGCAACAGAAATCAGCTTTTACTCGCACTGTGTCCCCTGGATCTGTTTCACCCATCCATGGACAGGTACGTTGTGTGAGAGTGGAGAGCTTGCTGTATTTTAGGTTCATGTTAATGAAACTGATTTACAAAAAACAGCAAAACAAAGCATGACTTTTCTGATACTTGGTGCGCTGAACAGGCTAGAGGATAAAGGAGCTAGTCTGCATGCTCCACTCGTATGCATTGACATAATTCCATATGTTTCCAGGGACCAGTGAACAAGAAGACTCAAGCAGTATGTTTCATTGTTCTAAAATATTTTTCATGTGTAATGAGAGACACAAGATATTTCTAACAAATAAGAAACAGAGTTGAGAGATTGTTCCTCAATCAACAGCTTGTATACACCAATAAGTTATTCAGCCATCATTTAAGAGTGAAGTTGCTTAAACTTCAATAAAAGATACATCGCTGTTTGGTTGGTTGGTTTGTGGGGGTTTTTTTAACGCTTGCACCAGTTTGGGGTAGTGTGGTCAATCAACATCTCCACTTCTGTCTTAACAGGGGCAGCCTGTTGAAAACTTAAAAGCACAAGCACTTTGCTCTTGGACTGCAAAAAAAGATAACCACTTGAATTTTTCAAAACATGATATCATTACTGTCCTGGAGCAGCAGGAAAACTGGTGGTTCGGAGAGGTACATGGAGGAAGGGGTTGGTTTCCAAAATCTTACGTCAAGCTCTTACCTGGGAGTGAAATCAAGAAAGAGGAGTAAGTGCAACTTTTATTTTTGTTTTGTTCAACAGTTTACAAAAAGAGGTGGTTTAGAGTGCAAAATTCTTGCAGTGCTTTAAAGTGAAGAATATAAATACCTTTTACAATTTATACAGTGCCATTTCATGCTTTTATTATTTCATTCTGGCAAGGCAAGTAATGTTGGGCTCACTACTGTGCAAATAGACAGTCTTCCGAGGCTGACTGCTGTGAAAAATCAGTGGTGAGATTATTCATCAAGTGCCAGACTTTGTTTCGGTTCATTACTAAGTCAGCTTTCTTGCAATGTAGCTGTGTTCTGCCTCTGAAGGGCCCAAATTCTAAGTGACCTACAAAGAACTGTAAGCTCATAATGCACATCTTGCAGAAACCATGTATTTTTCTTTACATGAAAAGATCATTATGTCCATAGTAATGCTGCAAGGATAATAATTCAAAGTCTGGTTACTGATGGGATGGCCACATCATTGCATGTGAATTGTTGTTTTCATACATTATGATAAAAGTTCTTAGATTTTCCCTAGAATGAGAAAATTTAGATGAAGTTTTTGATTTGTACTTCTTTTGGATTGCATAATTTGTGAATATATGTTCTCATATTTCATCACGTTACACTTTTTTTGAAGTGGTGTGCTCTTGGATGCCACTCATATCTTAACATCAGTCATAGCTGTCAATGTTTGACAGTCAGGGATGTCTTTGCAATTAATTTAGAGGCAATACCAACTTTGAGATTATTAGGATGAGACTAAGCTCACTTTGGTTAAGAGATGTGTTCTTGGTCAGACTTTTTAGTTACTCGAACTTTTTTTTTTCTTTCCGCAGACCAGAAGCTATTTATGCAGCTGTAAACAAAAAGCCTAATACGCAGTCTTACGCAGCAGGAGAGGGTAAGGCAGCAGGAAATATGGTACTTAATGATACAGTCTGTTTCTGCTTAATGGCGTGTGAATAAGCTTTAAACATGTGCAGAGTTTCTGAGCAGGCCTTTTAATGCTTCTCCAAAAGATACAGTGCAAATGTTGAGCTACTGTTGTGAGAATTCTAAAATGAGAACTTGAGTAAAGCTTAGAACTATTTCACATTGAGCTCAGGCCTGAGTTTTGGTTTTAAGACTTTTGCTCAAGCATTAATTTATTTCTGAAAAATTAAATATGTCTCATACCTATAAGCCGAGTTCTCTTCCTGCTGTTCGCTACTGTCTTATGCTATACTGTAGAGACATGAGAAGGGATTTTTAGTCTCCTGAGTGTGGGTCATCCTCTTTTAATCAGTAGGGAGTAAAGAAAACAAATATTACTGGAGAAAAATTTGTGGGAAGCACTTTCTAAGCCCTTTAATCTAGTGTATCTCCATGCTTCTCCAATTATATTTTAATTCCACTTGTGTTGTTTTATTTTGCTGTGTTAGGTAAGAATGGTTTTAATTCAGTTTAGGTGTATAGTATTCTTGCTGTGAAACACAGAGGCAGGGTGGAATACTCAGTGCAAGAGATGAGCTTTCAGGCTGTGGTCTACAGGCCTCCACTGACCTGCAGGATGATCATAGGGTAGTAACTCACTGTGCCAAATCCATCTGTCTGTACACAGTTGTGTACCTGTAGTTCAGAGTTGTAAGCGTGAGGCGAGATGTGATTACAGTCAAGCAAGTAGGTACGTTGATTCACAAACTTGTGAAGACATGATCCATATTACAAACACACTGATGAATGCTGATATCAGATGGCTTTACTTGGCATCTGACGTACTTTTATCCTCTTATCTGAAACTATTGTCTCCTTCTTTATATGTGCTGTTTGCACAGAGTATGTTGCACTCTATTCATATTCAAGTTCTGAGCCTGGCGACTTGACTTTCACGGAAGGTGAGGAAATCCTAGTGACTCAGAAGGAAGGGGAATGGTGGACTGGGAGCATTGATGGCAGAACTGGAATCTTCCCCTCCAATTACGTCAGACTGAAGGATCAAGAAGTGAGTTTGTATTCTGAGAATTAATGCACAATGCTTCCTCTTAATTTTATTGTATTGATAGCTAGCTCTTAGATAGTGATTTTAAGCAGGGGTTAATATGCTTGACAGAAAAGCCTAGATAGCTTGAGTCCTAAACCAGTGCTCTAGCCAGTGTCACACTGTCTCCCTCCGTACAGGATGGTATTTTGTTAAATACGGGCTCAAAATTAAACTTTCCATGTGCCTTTCTGTCCACATGCTTAAAGCTGGTGTAAACTCTACGGGTTTTATTGCATATTAAGATGATTGTTGTGTCTTTGTAGGCTTCTAGTAATGCTGGCAAAACTGGAACAACAAATAAGAAACCTGGTAAGTGTGATAACTTTTTAACACTCAGGACTGTTTCATAAGTGACTATGAGCATTTGGGTTCATAGCAGTGTTTTAATGGTGGCTAATATGCTTAGCTGCAAGATACATACCAGGATATAGCTCTTGTTGTAATGAAAAAATAATGCAATTAATATAATATCTTTTCAGAAATTGCTCAGGTTACTACTGCCTATGCTGCATCAGGAACTGAGCAGCTTAGTCTTGCTCCAGGACAGCTAATACTTATTCTGAAGAAAAATGCTAGTGGATGGTGGCAAGGAGAGTTGCAGGTAATTACTGAAGGAGAAATAATTGTGACTTCAGGAACGGCAAGGAGGTGACCTTGGGTTTAACTTGAGTAAACAACTAAGTATAGTGTTCTAAAAACTGACTAGAAAGTTATTTTCATCTTGGATAAACCATATTTGGGGAAAAACAAGTTTTTAATTAAACCTTGGGTTGCTGGGGGTTTTTGTTTGCTTGCTTGTTTTTTTTGTTTCGGGGTGGGTTTTTTGGTCACAGAAAATAGTAAAACTGTCAATGAACATGTGCATGGGAGGGAGAAGAGGGATGTTGACAGTTAATAAATTGGTTAGGATCTAATTTGTAAAACATTAAATTGCAAAATTATTCTAAGAACAGGAATTCATGAAAACTAGTTTAGCGTAAAGGTTGCTATTCCCATTTTCTCCTTTCCTCACCTAGTAATGAATGTCTAGTCCCAAGGGCTGAGAATACTGTTACACAATGTTCTTCTTAAATCATAGTTGATATTTTGACTTTCAGAGCCCCATGGATCTTGTCCATAACAGCCTTCATCTTTGCAACCAATACAAAAAATGAAATCATGATCTTATATCTCTTTGTTACCCTGAATTTTAACGGGATCTGCAGTGTCAGCCTGGATTTAAACCTGTTACTTCCAATACTGAATGCTATTTCCAATATTGGGATTGAACAGCACAATAGAACGTTCTGTCCTCTTAATATCACTTAATTGGCCTTTCCCAAGGTATTCTACAGCCACACACACTCTGTTTTGAGTGAATACTCTTGTTAACACCTATCTTCAATAGTTAAAACTGGGCTGATCTAACTATTCAGCACCTGTTTTTAAAATCAGCCTGCTTTACAGATACAGGAGGAGACATCACAGTGAGCAAGTTGAGAAATTGCTGCACAGAGTTTCTGTGAATTAACAGCAGTGGAAAATGTATTCGTAGTCTGTGCAAAAAAATAAATGAATATAGAAAACAATGAATAGTTTGTATTTTAAGAAAAGTAGGCCCAGTGCTGGTTCAGGAAGAGGCTTCAAAGAATTTAAAAATAAAAAAAAAAAGTGGGGGTGGGGGAAGGGAAATTAAGATACGTAATTGTCAATTCTTGCTAGTTTGAATTTCTTTTTTTTGTTGTTGTAATAGAGCTCACTCTACAGTTACTGCTTTCTAAAAATCTGTGCTCGCTTTTACATCCTGACTTTTTTTGTGCACTCTGAAGCATGTTTGTTTCTTCAGTGTGTGCAGAGATCATCTTTATCTGTGGGACTAGAAAAGTGAAGACTAAAAAATGAGGAAATTATTTTCAAATTCTCACAGGCAGTACTAGGTAGGAAGTGATATCAAATACTTAGGATTTTCAAAAGTAGCTTATGGTAATTGTTCCCTCTGTTCTGGGTATCTCATTAGACACTCCTTATATGATGCATAAGTGGAATGTTCATAGAGCGAATTTTCAGCCCTACAATTAAATTATGCACTGAAATAATTAGCTGCACTTGAAAAATTTGGATTATTAAATTTTCCAGAACATACTGGGGTACAACTTTATTTGAATTGGGTTGTTTTATCCTTTAGCCAGACTTTTTCCTTTTGAGATCAGTTTAGTATTTAGTTGGTGTTTGGAAGCCTGACTCTGTCTTTTCTTGGCAAAACTGTGTGACATTTGTTGCATTTTTTCCAGTCTATTGAGTATTTGGTTTCTTAATTGTGCAATAACCACTTCAAACATTTACAGGCAAGAGGGAAAAAGAGACAGAAAGGATGGTTCCCTGCCAGCCATGTGAAATTACTGGGTCCGAGCAGTGAAAGAACCACATCTGCTGCTCCCTCAGGTGAAAAAAAAAAAAGAGACTTTATATTTCATTTAGAGCATTTTATATAACTGCTTCAGTCATTCTGATACCAGTCTGAATTACGTAACTAGTGTAATATTACATTTAATGGCCGTGTCCGATTGTGGTGTCACTGTGGAAAGTAAAGTCCTAGTTAGAATCGGGGTCTTTTGACAGACTTGTCCACTCAGCTCTTATCTCTGTCCAAGAAAGGTTAAATGTCACAACATCTTAACCAAAACAGTTCTTGGTAGAGTCCCTCCGTAGTACACGCTATCCTTTACGTACCTTACAACAGAAACTCTCAGTCATACAAAGATGCTTACATCCAGAAATCTGTGAGGATCAGCAGTCCATCTTCTACGGCAAGAACTTTTTAATTGGCTGAATACACTGAAGAGCCACACTGTTCTCATTTGGAAACTCTGTGTTTCCAAACGCTAGCAAAAATCTTACAGCAAACTCACAATCATTGACAAACACCTTGGAATTACGTGCAGTGCTCCTTATAAGGAGGGAAACTAAGCAGCAAATTTCCACTAGATTGTTTCCATTTGAATGGCTGGGTATAAATGAGATTATTTCACAGAAAAGGAGCTTTTTTTGGTTCTGCATGCTGCAATTGTGCTGTTCTCCACAGCTATGACTTGCTTATACAACAGCTTCCTGGGTGTACTGGACAAAACTTGCCTTTGACTAAACTAGCAGCTCATGATGAGCTAATGTGCATTTCCTCTGCCTTTGCCACATTTTTCTCACAAGTATCAGCTATAAGATAATCAAACTCACTTTCTTTTCTGAGCCAGTAAAAGAGAGAGAAGCATACTTGATTATATTTTAAAATGTTTAGAAGGTCAATAGATGCTATACTAACTGAATCAATTTGCTATATAAGTCCATAGATACATAAAGTGGCAGTAAAGATTACTGCCTGGCCCAATTTTAAAAAAAAAAACAAACAGAAGAAAAGGGAGGACAGTTCCACATCAAGATAAGATCATGTGGCATTTTTCTTATGTAACAGTGTACGTGAAATTGTTGTTCCTTTCCTGCAGTTATGTAAAACACTCAAAAAACAGTATTAATACTTGTGTAACAGTGTTCTGCTATTTTTGTTTATTTCTTCATAGTGTGTCAAGTGATAGCGATGTATGATTACATGGCAAACAATGAAGATGAGCTCAGTTTCTCCAAAGGGCAACTTATTAATGTACTGAACAAAGATGATGCTGACTGGTGGCAAGGAGAAATCAGTGGTGTGACAGGTCTCTTCCCCTCAAACTACGTGAAGATGACCACGGATTCTGATCCAAGTCAGCAGTGTAAGCACATTTTATTTTTTATTAATTTTGCTACTTTATTTCAAAAGTGCATTGCTATTCTTCTGCTTGTGTTTAGAATTTGGAGTTCCAGGCATCAGCTGAATTTATTGGTACTTTAAATACCCTCTCTTTAAATACTTTACTTTAGTACTAAGTACTTTAAATACTTGTCTATTTAACCTACAAACAACCAGCACATTACCAACCAGCCAGTGTGTAATAGTAAAAGTGCTAGGTGAGCTAAAATGTTAGATTTGGTGGGTGTTCCCCTTCCACTAAAGGTGCTGATGGGGAGTCAGTGCAGGCATACTGTGTTTGATTATAGAACTTGCTCAAGTTTTATAAAATAAAAAAAGCGCCTGCTGTAGTATCTTTAACTAAACTGATAAATAGTTTAAATATAAGTAACCATAGAAAGGATAGGGAGAAGATTCTAGCATTAGCAAGTGATCTATCCTATGGTAAACATGTGTGTCCTGGCTCCCGGCAATCCAGCTCTCATCCAATTCCGGAAACAAGATCTATATCAAAACACACGTTAAGCTGAAAATTATCAGCAGCAGGCTGAGATCTGAATGCTAGAATATACATCTATCTCACAGTGAAAACTTTCTGTGTCTTTTTTGCACATAAACACAGTAAAGATTTCTGGTATCTCTCCCACAACCCCCCCTGTTTTTTTGGCCCCTCTCCCCAGAGACGATTACCACCATTTTTACTCCCTCAGCTTTTCATCCCGGGGCACTGTGATCAAACCAACTTTTATATCAACCCATGACATCAGTGGGTTTGGGAATGTATCCTAATGCAGAAGTTGCTCCTTTGATATAACAAGCCTTGTCCCGTCACTTACTGTTTTTCCCTAGGCATCATTTGTACTTTTCTCGGTGTAAAAACATGCGTCCAGAAGTCTGGTTGAGGTAGTCTCTTACTAGCCTATAGCTAGTGTGTAGGACCAGTTTGGACTTAAGATTTGTTCAGTGGAGTTGTTTTCTTAGAGAAGAATTCACAAACTTGGTAATGAAGATACTGGAAAATGAAAAGATTTTCCCTGGGTAGCTTCTTAGAGTACCTAGGCAAAATACAGTATGCACCATTCTTGAGGTTTTCTTTTTAGCTAAATTACACATGTGCTTACATTTTTGTAACACATTGGTATCTATTTTATTTTTGTAACTTTTTTTAATGCCTCTGGCTGGTGTGGCTGTGATGACAAAAACTTCCGCATTTAGATTAAACTTAACATTCTTTTGATTAGGCATATCTAAATCATTAAAATGATCCTTTGAAAGGATCCATTAACAGGATCCTTTGGGTTTTTTGTTTAAATAGAGACAAAAATCTCAATTTTGAAGAAGTAGCATAGACTAAATCCAGATGGGCTATAAAATTGAGGTTCTGGCTGCATATTAAAACTTTCTGAATTTTCAAAAATGATAGATACTAGCTTATCACACCACATGTGTTTCCACTTAGACTTACGTAGCTGAGTGTGGTAAGTGCAAGGCTATTCCATGTACCGCTAATTTCCAACAAAAGCACTGCTGAGATCAAGTTGTAATTGGAAGCATTTGATGTGACAGTTAAGTTTTTCTCATTGTTTGCTGATGTGTTATTAGGATGTCTTTTTCTCAGATTTCAATGTTGTGGAGTAAAAATATTTCCATCCACATCAAATTGTGGCTGCATGAAGAGAATTTTCCTTTGACAGTGCACTGACAAAGGTCAGCCAGTGGCAGTCAGATGAGCAGATGTGCACCAGGTCATCTTACGTCATCATCAGACTTTTATCTGAGAAATAGTGTATTTGCTATGAAGCAGATCTACTCATGCCTAATTAACAAAATCCACCTATTGGTGAATGAAAAATACATGGAATTTTTCTAAAAAAAAAAAAAAAAAAAAAATTCTCTGAGTATTTCAAATAAGCTAGTTTGTATATCCATTTTGTGCTGGGATTTGCCACTTTTTCGTGATATTAAAATATATGCATTTGGAAACTTCAGGAAAAATCCTGCTTAAAGTCCAGAGCCTGCTCAAAACCAGCATGGCTTGTCAGCTTAAGCGCAGCATCGTGTGAATACCGTTACACAGATTTCAGCTGGGCTGCTTTCATATGGTGTGAAGTCTGAGTAAGTTGTGTTAGCAGTAAGCTAGGGCTGAACCATTCTTCTGTAACCAGAGAAATATTACATAAGTACTGATTGAACTGTCAAACTTGTTTGGATTTCCTTAAAATATTTTTTTGCTTTTATTTAAATATAGTGTAGAAAGTGTCACTAGTATTCTTGAGAAATCACTAAGGGATTGTCCCACAGAAATATTGATGTGGCCCTCTAGGGAGCAGCTTGGAGATATGACAGAATATAATTTAAAAATGCATTGTTATACTTCAAAGAATTGTTAATCTGAATATTGTAATGTTTCTGTTGAACAGCAGTTTCTCCCACTGTCTCTTCTAGACAGTCAAATGTAATAGTATTTGAAAGGGAGCAGGCAGATTTGGTTTACTCAAATAGGTCTGCAGCTTAGGAAAATTCTGCTTTTCCCTCAAATTTAAACTCTGTTATACGGACCACCTTTGTACCCAGAGTTTTTCCTGGGACTTACTAGTTAGAGCTGTAATGGCAAACTTCCCTAGCAAAGAAGGAACTTAGGTCAGATGTTTCTTCTCTGAGGCTGCTGAAATAGCTCTGTGAACGGAATAAGCTGTGCCGACAAGATCACTTTTCCTGTTGGTGTAGCTGCACATCCTGGCACAGGGTCTCTGCAAGGAAAAAAAAAATCAATCAAGGGTGTCATAGGTCTGTCAACAGGTCTCTTAAATACAGCCGTCACAGAATACTTGAGACTTGTGCTCTCAGTGACCTTGGTGATGGTTAGACTTACTCATGTTTTAATGACATTTTACTAGCCCTTATTCTAATGTTTGCACAGCAGTCATCATAAAGAATAAGTAAGATGTACATGAGGTTTCAAAATACCAATAGCTATATAGTAAAGGAATGTGCATAATCTTCTGTTCTTTGTTGAGTGCTTGCTCAACCATTGAGGTTACGTATCTCAGGTGGAGGCAAGACAGATGCTCAAGCTACATCAGCATATTTGGTTGCTGGATGTCTCTTAGTGTTAGAGATCTGTTCATCTCTCGGAGACGTTCTTGCCAAGAGCTGGACAACTCAGCCTGGTGGACGTACCTATGCTCAGTATGCAGAGGCTTCTAGTTCATCTTACCCGAGGTATCTCATGTCCCTTTGTGAGACTGGTCTTTCACAGAACTGAATGTTGTACCAGTTCTTTCTACTCTAATGTACGTATAGTTATTATTTCTGTTCACTCTTTTCTTTTCATAGCCCAGCATTGTTGCAGTTCCTCAGGCATCTAAGCTACTCCTTCAGGTGCTTAGACGTGAGTTCCAGGTAGTCCCCGTAGCTTGATAAGTATCTCCTTCCCCCATGTAAACCTGCCTGCTCTGCCTTCTGCCAGTGGCATGGCAAAAGTTGGTTAGACTGCGAACAGATCCTCTCTCTGCAGACAGTTCTTGACATGCATATGACCACGGTGTGAATTTCCTTAGGTACAAACTTGATGTTTGTAGTAATACCACTAGATTTTACCTAACTACTTTTTCCTCCTCAAACCTTACTTGTAGATGTGACACTTTAGAGACATGAGGCAAGTCCTGTCCTTTCAACCACAAGGATCTGTATTTCCAGTTTATCTCCATGCACAAAGATCATTAGTAATTCCTGTCCTCCACTGTCTAATGAATGAAGCTGACCGAGCTTCCAGGGTGTTCATAGTGAAAAACAACTTTGGAACTTGCTTGTGGCAGGTGCATTTCTGTGTCTATATATGGACAACACGTTTTGAAGTTCTCTAGTAATTGCCAAGTTACTACCAAGTAACTATGGTTATGGAGTAAGAGTTTGTGGTATCAGTGGCTTTGAGGTGTTGCATGTTGCAGGTCCACATTCATTTCTTACACATAAAGATTAATAATTTATTCTAAGATTTTACTTGACAGCTCCAGAATTTTACTCCTTTCACCACGGACCAAATACAAAATCAATCCCTTAGTTCACGGTGACATAGTCATTTTGTATTTTGAAAACTAGTTGGTGAATGTCAGTCAGGCTTGATAAAGCTTCCAGGTTGAAATCCTAGGGTGCGGAATAGTCTCTGGAATACCCGCAAGGTGTGTGGTACTTCCTGCTTTGTATTACTAGAGACAAAGAAAAATCCTGGCTTTGTTGAAATCTCAGGGAATTTTGCCATTGCCTTTAAAAAAAACCCTTTAGGGCTTGACCTTGCGTTGTTGAGTCTACATAACAGAAGTCTTCCTTGGGAAGAAACTTCCTTCAAGTGAATTGATGACAAGAGTTTTTCAGAGTCAGTGATGGCTGGTCACAAGTACTTAAAACTGTGTGTGTTTATAAATATGAAATTGCAAGAGTAGAAGCTCATGATGTCTGTTTTCAGAAAGTTGAATGTTAGTCATTCCTTTCTGACCTTTTCAGTGTTGTTCTGTCTTTGTCCGTAGAACTCATATGTTTCACTCTTCAAATTTATGTTCATTTTATCCTTCATTTTTTTTTGTTTTTTTTAGGACCCAATGTTGTCTTCCAGTGTGAAAGCACCTCAGAGACCCACTATCCGAGTTTGACTGTAGCGTGGAGGCAGGGTGGCCAGCCCTGCTCACATATCTCTGACACAATCCTTTTGCTTCGTTTGAACGTTAGATCCAGTCAAGAAATTAGGTTTTTGTGGGTTTTCTTATAATCTACAGTTACAGTTGATTTGTAACAGCAGAAAGGATAGCGGGTCTTTGTGTGGCTTTCACTGCTGTTCATTCTTGTTTCCTTTAGTATTTTTCTTTGGTATTGATAATCGTAGATCATTAGCATGCATATCAAGTTATCATTTGCGTGGTGGGATTGCAGACACACAAAGACCCACTATTTGCACAGTTTATCTGAGCTGTTTTGAATGGGCAGTTGTGTTCTTTTAATGTTGTAATGTACGTATTTTGCAGAATTAAAATGTTCACTGATTACTGTTCTAATGGACTTGATTTAATCTCTTACATATTGAGCTTTTAAAATTGGCAGCCTACAAGGCTCATCCAGAAAACAAACCCTACCTGGCTCTGCTGCTCATAGTCACTGTGATTTACAAACATGCTACAAGATCTAAGGTTTAGATCCGGTGCAGTCCATCCAGCCTTTTAATACCCTTTTCAACTGGGGAAAGAACTGTTAAGCATAGAGTGGAGGATATTTTAATTTTTTTCTTCCTTCACAGCAGTACTATAGCAGGAATTCAGGTTGTTCTGGCTCGATACATCTTACCCCTAAACAACCTCCTTCCTTTAAATACTTTATTCCAATAATTCGTATTTGCTTTCAGTTTTAGCAAACAGCAAACACGTACTAGTTACTGCAGTAAGTACTTACACAGCCTCTGTGCTACTAGAGCCTTTTCTTCATTAAATAGTTAGCGGTACTGAACAGTGTTTTTATCTGGCTACGCCCTGCAGTGACTTTAAGTACTATCTGAAAGCTGCTGCTCTTCTTTCTGTTAAATGAATTAGCAGCTTAATATAGAAGTAACCTCAGTAAAGAGACATTGCCAGAAAAGAAACACTAACAGACACCTGGAGCTGAAGGCAGAGCATTTGGGTTTAAAAATGGAACTGTGCTCCTCGTTATTAGTTTGGGGGGAGGGAGGGACCAGGACTTCAGACTATAACCCTGATACCCCTTCAAATAAAGGGATTAACTTAATAACAGACCACTTGTCTGATTAAATACTTCTGTGCTCCTGTAACAACAGGAGTGATCTAGTAGACATGGTATGTAATTTAGTTGGTTTCCTGAACTTGGTTATGAAACAGCAAAGGTCACTTATGCAATCAGAAATGTTTACAAAACTCTGTTTGTTTACTATATACATATATATATATGTATGAATGTTGTGAAGGTACTATCAGGAAAAGGTTAGTCCAATTGCAGAGATTTAAAAGCCTTTCTCCAAAATTTCTATAGAAAGAGTGGGATGTTATGTATTTAATATGCTTGATCAAATAATGTATATGAGCCCTTTAGTTCAGAGATTTATCTTTTGTGCAATACGGACTGCAGCAATGTGCCTACATAGAACTACAAATGGATTTTTATTCTGGATGTATTTTGTCTACTCCATTATTTTGCTATAGAATGAAATCATGTTATCGTAGGCAAATAATGTGCTAGATAATTCCTCAAGTATTCTAGCTAACTTGATTTCCTTATGAAACTACATTTTAAGTACTTCTACTAAAATATGCTAATCACCCTGAATTGCCTTCTCTGAATTTCTGACTATGAAAGCCTGTTCAATACAGGCTGAAGTGTGTTGTGCTACACCAGTGGCATCAAGCAGTCACTTACTGTGGTCTGATAATTAGGTGATCTTATAAATTTTCCCATTTCTAAAAGGCACCGTTAACGTGTGGGATTTGAGCCAAACTGACTTGTTTGTCAGTGACAGCTTTCCTTGAATGCCAAATTCATACTAATTGTCTTTGAAAAAATGAAAAACAACTTCACATCCTATCTGGGATGTCCTAGGAAATAGTTACACGGCATTTTCCAAAACCAGCTGGCATTCTACCCATTTCTTAACTGGTATAATTGGCCATTAGGGTAGTATTAGGTAAAGTTTCACACCAAGTAGTGTGAAATACATAGTTGGGTACATAGATATGAGCATTGATAAGTATTGAAACAGCTGCCCCTCAGTTAGAACTGATGAGTATTGAAATGAAGCGTTTTGGCGTTTCACGGTTACCTTTCCATGTTTCAGTGTTATCCGAGCACACTCTAAATTCTCTAACTGTAATAACAAAGATAATAATATACCCTAATAAATTGCTGATTGAAAGAGACGTAGTCTCTGCGTTCATTATTTATCTCTGCTGCAAAAGCCTGCCTAACAGAGCTGAAGCACAAACCCGAGAGCTCTGCTCTCCTTCCCACGCTGGTGCAGAGAGAATTGTATACATACATCAGATCATTGATAGGAAAGACTCTGCTGAGGATGTATTTAAGGCAAAATTATTTTAAAATAATGTTCTGTATCACTGAAGAGGTATAGCTAATAGAAGCTGGGTTTAAATCAGACTTTTTCTTTCAAATATGTTACTTTTTCTCTGGTTGTGTGCAATCCATTCCCTTGTTGATAAAAGGCCATAGAGTTGGGTTCGGTTGTCATCCCAGCCAGCCAAGTAAAACTAGCATTGATGTGTTCATCCCTGATTTGGATGAAAAAGGTTGGCTTTGGAACTAAAGACAAGGTGGAAAATAGTTATTTGTTGAACTGGTGGTCCCCAGTGAAGAGCTGAGAGTCTAAAGGTTGCTCAGAGCCACGCAAGGTTAACAGTTAAAACTGAAGCGAACCAGGAAAGCAAAATATGACATTGCCTACAGCATAGTACTTGCTTAATATTGTTTCCTTTGGGCCAGCAGAGAGTAGGGGCCATGGTGTAATTGGGGGTAAGAACGTAAACGATGCTGTAAATGCACGAGACCAGGTACTGAAACACTTCCTAATTTTGTAACTGTCTAGTTTGCATAACAGACTAACAACCTACAAAAGTGTAGTTTTACAAAAGCTTAGTTACAGAGCCGAGTTCCCGATCCAGCAATCAGATCCCTGCAGGAAAGTCTTGTGCCACCACTGAGACCCGTTTGCGGGGCTGGGGTGCGTGAGTAGTCGGTGCTCACGATGGGCTGTGAAAGCATACAAAGCGCTACTGTAATGTCAGCGTTACTAATGTTACAGTTAGGAGTGCAGAAGGCATAAAGCTCCATCAAAAAACTTACACGCTAATAATTGAAACGTCTCCTACCAGTCACTGAATATTTGTGTCATCTCGATGCTTGGTCAGATTGTATCCCTGTGTGATTTTCTTGAGTCAGGTTGAAAACACCTGTAAATAAGTCTGCTCATAGGAATGCCGACAAACCTTGGCCTGTAGTAGTGTTGGGAGCTGCTACAGGGTCATGCTACTTTAATGTAATGAACTAATAAAACTGCTACGTAATGGTGTGTGCTGCCTTAAAATATCTTTTGTTGTTCTTCTCAAGCTAGAGTGTTAATGTTTGGGGATGATTGTTAAGACATGCAAATGCAGGCTATGCTTAGCATGAGGCAATTGTTCATCTTTGTTTTAAAACAAAGTTGTAAGATAACTATGCAAATGTATTTTATTAAAGGGACACATAAATGGATCTAGTTTGTCTGTTGTTTTTTTTGTCCATCCGGGGAGGATTTTTCCCCATCTGAATAGCTTGGTATGAGCATTATGTTACCTGGCTCTGTGATGGAGCGACTTAATTTTGCTTTTTACATCTTGAAAATTGAATCATAAATTTCTTCTGTTGTAACAAAGAGAGTATACTGTGTTTACTGATTAGGGGAGATTGGATAAATGTTTTTATTATGCTTCCCAGGGCCTGATGAAAACCAGCCTTTCCTCGGCGGCAAATTTCTTGGTTTAGCTTCTTGCACAGGTTTCAGTAGGCACAGAGGCTGCTGACAGCTACAGGCAGTGACAGGAGTACGTTGCAAGTAAATTACCCTTATGTGTGTAAAATGGCCATGGGTGATGTCCCGTGGTACCATCTGTCTGTTCTCTGGCTGTACTAGAGGGACTATTTTCATACCAGCCCATGGTACTTAAGGTGAGATGCAGTCTTTCTATGGTAGCCTGGGAAAACAGAGGCAGGCTAATACAGGCAAAAAAAGAAAACCCCTTATCTGCTTTTTCCAGGCATATCAACTGGCTTGAGCTAAAAAATAAACCAAAACAAAAAACCCCCACCCCAAACCCAACAAAAAAACCCACATTCCTAAAAACCCCCCCAACCCTAAACAAACCAAGCTATTTCCTTACAAATGCAATTTATATAGGCCACCTCTACCCCTAAACAGTCTTCACTGGTGACCCAAAGCTGTGATGCCTCTGGTATAGATAGATCCTTCAAGGCAAGTGCTTGAGCTCGTGTTTGAGGCATAAGATGTCTTTCCAGAGCTGTCATTTTTATTGTTTTTTCATCGTTCGTTGAGTGAGGAAGGTCACCGGGGAAGGGGACAAAGCACTCAGTGCCCAAGCACATCTGAGTATCTTTGAAAGCCTTTTATTTACCTCAGGTCTCTGGAATTGGCTTTTAGGTGAAGAATTTTAATTCATTTCCCCTTTTTTAACAAAGAAAAAAATGGATTTTTTTTTTTTTTTAATCTGATAGGTCTCATTCATCTTTCATTGGAGGATTTCTTTTCTTTAGAAGGTGTCATTCTTCCCTTGTACGTTCTCAAATCCAAAATGTATCAGTAAATGGAAATGTTTTCTCCCCCAGCCCCCTGTGTTTTTCAGGCATTTGAATCTCCTGCAGCGTAAAACATCTTTGGACTGTGAAACTTGGTAGTTTTTCATGCAGGGTTAGTTATGTTAACAGGAAGAAAGTATTTCTTGCTCAGGTATATTTGGAGAGGGAAGTATAATTTTAACCATAACTTCAGAGACTGGGATTTCCTGTTTAGAATCTCTCCAGCTTGTTTTACCCTGCCTGTGCGAGACAGCTGTTTCCTCGTCTTGGAGAGCAGGATTTGTCCCACAAGGTACCGCGGCTGTAGTAGGCATCGCTGTCTTGCTGTGCCCGAACTTTCAAGGGTGCCAGACACTCACAGCTTGTTCCATTAGATGTGGTTCTCGGAGGGAGCAAGCCAGATCATGCCCCAGACTGTCTGAACAGCTCTCAGTGGAAGAGGTGTGCTGGTTTGCCCTCCAAAGGTAATGTGAACCTCCTATCTAGTCAACACAGCGAGCTGAGATTCCCCTCTGCAGGCACTCCCAAAAATCTCACTGCTTTTCCTTAGCTGTACGGGGAGCTTGGGATGAAGCTTTGCAAGACAGAAGCCAAACCAACAGCTTTCTGCTGCCAAAAAAGGCAGTTTTACTGCTTCCATGCGCATTCCTGGCCGCTAAACTAGCAGAAAACTACTGTTTTCTTTTCCCCCCCTTGGGATTCATTTGCTGCCAGGGTGTGAGCTGGGAGTCAGAGAAGTGCCAGAACTGATGCAAGGAGAGGAGGGAACAGGAACATGGGAGGAGAATGATAGAGATGCAGGTCTGCCCTTTCCATACCAGTGAGGCCAGGCGTTGCTATGGCCACCTTGGGAAAACTGTGGCAGATGCACTAGGCAGGTTGGTTTATTCTCTGTCTCGTCAGCCTTTCTTCCCTTCGGATCCAAATGCCTGAATTCGCTCTCTCAAATCGGATGTCTGGATTGTGTACTATGTTTTTATGCCAGTATCATCAGACCCATCAAAATTTGGGGCGCTTTCACTAGTTCTTATTTAAATATAAACCAGCACTCGTCTGTTCATCCCAAAAAATGACAGTCTAAACACAAGGGTAGTGCAGGAGCCAGTTAACTGCATTTTTGTATCTGATAACGAGAAAATAAACCAAATCTATTTTAGCTGCATAAAAACCCGCCTGTTTTCCTTCCAGTGTTTGCTTCGACTTTAAGCAGACAGCATGGGACAGACACAAATCCAAGCGTGTGGGTTGTTGTAACAGCTGCGATGTGAGCAAACAGGAACTTCAGTCCGTCCCTGCTCTTGTTGCAGGAGTGTACCTCGCTGTAGAAAAGAGAATCACGTGGTCAAAGCTGAGACTTCCAAATCTCGACAAATAAAGCCTGGTTACTGTGCAAGCCCTTGATTATCCTAAAATTTCATGTCTTAGGAACCAAGTAGGCTTAAGCTCAGTCTTGTACAGACTAAGGAATGACGCTAGAATCCAGAAGTAGCACACGCGATGGACTGAGATACCAAACTTCACAGGAATCACTTTGATCTGCAACTTAACTCCTTTGTCTCATCTAATTTTGGCCTCATTGTAACTTTGGGAATAACCAAGGCCAAAGCAGCATTCTGCACAATCAAAAGAGCTGCAATCCCAGATGTCTTCAGAAAAAGTGGCATTTTTTTTCAAATTAGTCAGAAAGCTTAAGATCTGTGATCCTCCTTGGGGGTTCGAAACAGAACTGACAGGTCCTGATTTTAAATCTGGCTATTGCCTTTACTGTTTCACTTCTTTGTGTTGGTCAAAGGGTTTCCCTGTTAAAATACTTTGAGTGGTATAATAAAACTTCATTGGACAAGAGTTTCTCTTTTGCTGAAGGACGCTGCTTCTTCAAAGCAGCTTGATGCCTGTCCAGCAGGAAGTGCACAAGCCGATGAGGTTCCCATTAGGCCACTGTCACAAGTTTAGCCAAATGTTCAGTGTTTCTTGCTTTCCCCTCCCCCCCAAAATTTATTACTAACTCATTTTCATTTCTGTATTTAGAGCAGCCTTCCCATAAACAGATGGATGCGTTGGCAGTGAATAAAGTCAAATTCCGGTGTCCAGATGTGTTAGGGGACAGGGGAGATGCAGCCCTTAGTGCTGTCGGTCACGCTGCCTTTCACACCACTTGTAAACTTTCAAAAAGTATCATTCCTCTAGAAATGCCGGATCTAAATGAGTCTCTGCGATGTCCTTTCTGCTATCCTGCAAAATCCACAGTTCACGTTGCATTAAAATCTGATGCCATCACATCAAGTGATCGATGTATGTTCTCAAGCACTCTGCAATTTTTTATTTCCCTCTCCTTTACCCATCTAAACATATACACCGCTTTGTTTTTCCAGTTTTTGATTTGGTTACTAAATTTCAAACATTGTTGGCATGCTTACTAACATGTAACAGTAGAGAAAAAGCAGTGTGAAGCTGTAGGGTCTGCATGTTACTACGGAAAACTTGGGGTTTGTGTCATTGAACGTCCATGTGTCCCTCTGCATGACTTTATTTACTCATACTTGATGCATAAAAGTAATTCAACATATTTCAGGCTCATTTTGTTTCTAAAGAGAGAAGAAAAGTTGTGCAACTGTGAAGTTACACAACTATAATGTGATACATTATAACTTTACAAATTTGTACTGGTGGTTTGTATCATGGGTTAGTAACCAAGGCAGAGTACTTCAGAAATGGGGGGAGAGTAAAGGTGCAATGTCTTAAGTCAGACCCAGACACGTTCTAGATGACTTTGTCTCACAAAAGATACTGCGTAAGGTAAGAGAAAATCAGAGTTTCAAAACAGTATGGCAGAAAAGGAGAAGAGATGAGAAAAATCATGAGACAAATGGAGTGGCAGGAAGTCAGGAATTTTTATTCTGCATCACAGTGCAAGAACAGGGAATGTTTGAAGAAATAAAAAGGTGACAGACTAAAAAATGATGTAAAGGATCGATCGCTACATCACTCAAAACCTGCTGCTGCTGTGAACAGGGTTTTTAAAGAGCACCACTGTGTATATAGTCTGAGCCATAGCCTGGTGTATGTTGATGCAATTTTGTTAATTCATCAATCTGATGGCCTGAGTGGGACCTAAACTGCTGGCTTACTTCTCGCAGGGTGTGCTGATCTCCAAAGCCTTGACACTATGCAACCGATGGAAAGGAAAAGGCAGGGCTACATTCATGAACTCATTCAGACGGAAGAAAGGTATATGGACGATCTTCAGCTTGTCTTAGAGGTGAGATGTCTTGGATGTGAAATGCATTTGGAAAAAGAACACCTCTGTCCTACTGAATAACGACAATAAAGGGATTCATACAAATTGTGAAATGCTAGAGAAAGAAAGTGAGGTTGTGTCAGCACCTCCCTTTCTAGTGAATATTAATGGTTGTCCACCCAGCAAAAACATCATGTTGTGAAAGCCATTGCCTAACGAGGACCTTCCTGTTTTCCAAATCCCGTTCTTAGGTGTTTGGGCTCTGTGTACAGATGTTGGGCTGGGCTGGGGTGTCTGGCAAAGCTGCACAGGCTCATGCCAGAAGCTGTGTAAGCACCGTAAAAATTTATCATCTGCCTTAGTCTCAGATTTTATTTCTGGAAGCAAGACCACCTCACTAGGCAGGGCAGGAACTGGCCAGCATTAGGTGGTCTTCGGCATTATACTTCACCACACAGATGTTCTACATAGAGAGGTCAAGTGTGATGCGTAAGTGTAATTTGTGTATCAGTTGACTCTGAAATCTTGGGAATGTTCTGCTGAACAGTCAACCTGCAGGTCCCAGTGCTTGTTCCTGCTTCACAAATGGTGATGCTGGTGTCAGAATGAGGTCACGTGCTTCGGAAAAATAGCAGCAGCTGTCACAAGTGCGAGTAAGGAATTGCTTTTAACTTCTCCTGAGAAATTGGACACTGAGCATTCAAAAAAAGCAAAATTACTGCTAGGCTAAACAGGAGGCTGAGCTGCTTTTGTCTCGGAAGAATTGCTCACCTTTCTGATCTTTTGACTGCAGGTTTTCCAAAAACCGATGGCTGATTCAGGCTGTCTCACAGAAGGAGAAATGGGGCTGATCTTTATTAACTGGAAGGAACTCATCATGTCAAATACAAAGTTACTGAAGTGAGTACTTACTTGCATTTTTAAGTTTTCCTGTTCATCTTTATTCTCTTGTTCCTTTCCGCAGGAAGTTTTCTGGTTTTACAGTAAATATTTCTGTCCTTGCTGGTTATTTGCTATGCATGCGTGCATTTGGAACAGCTAAATGCATTCAGACTACCTCACAAAGAGGGAGTTGTTATGAGTGAGAGGGCAATAAACAGCAAGAACAGATGCACATTTGTGATAATACCTCAGAAATAGAGCCTACACAAAAGCATGTGCATGGGAGGCTTCTTCCCAGTTTTCTGCAAAGCAACCTTCTATTCTCTGAAAATAAACTTTGGAGAGACAAAGCGGCTAATAATTCCTTGAAACGGGATGCTGGTTGAATGTAGAAATTGATGCCGATTGTCCCAGAAACCTCAAAGGAGAGTCTCAGTCCCACAGACCCCATCAGGCAGATTGTTCAGCTCAGCGTGTCATGCCGGTGACTTCCTGGGGGTTCAGGCTGGACCCTGCACTGCCTGGAAGCACCCGCGCAGCCTAAGGGAATTCACCTCGCAGGCCTGCGTCCTTTCAGGGATGGATGGTGTAAGGATCTTGATTTCGGCCTCGCAGACTTGGCAGCAAAGTTGGATGGTGATTTCTTTCCTCTTCAGAGCCTTGCGAGTACGTAAGAAAACAGGAGGAGAAAAAATGCCAGTGCAGATGATTGGGGACATCTTAGCAGCAGAGCTCTCTCACATGCAGGCCTACATTCGGTTCTGCAGCTGCCAGCTTAACGGAGCTTCGTTGCTGCAGCAGAAAACTGATGAAGATGCTGATTTCAAAGACTACTTAAAGGTATCTTATTCAGTAGCTTTTGTGCCTTCTCCTTTCCTCAATGACAGGAGCCCATCTAACCAGCAGCGACCAGATCAGAATAACACAGAACAGTAAAATCTTGCAAAAATAGCTAAGAACCTTTTCAAGGAGTAATTTATATGATGACCATAGTTAACATTGTGTGTGCTTTTTATTTATATACCTGTCTTTCTCTCTAGCTAATTTATTACTCCATTTCCCATTCCATTGCTTGTTACTTCAGTGCAATGATAACCCCACAAAACTACGGTGCCGGTGTCTGCACCTTCCCAAAAATTCATGGTGTCAGAAGGGGTAAGAGTCTGTGGAGTTGAAATAAAAAAGCTGTTGTTCTGACCACGCTTGTAATTTAGTGTGGCATACAGTGGGTCAGAACGGTGGGGTTGTAGCCAGGGCCAGAGGTGTGCCGTGAGCGTCACGGACAGGCACGCTGCAGAAATAAATAGGGAATCGCTGCCATACTGCAGCCAATGTGGTGTCTGTGAGGCCACAAAAGGAGAAACGCCAGAACTGTTGACATCAGGAGTTTGTTTCTTTCATGCCTTTGTTTTTTTCCAACCTGAGTGGAGATTGAAATGTCAAAATAAAAGCTGGAATGATTTTGAATGTAGGGATTCTGCATGAACAGTGATCCTACGGATTATGCTGGCAAAGCGTCTGAGTACAATGACAGCGCCAGCTTTCCTGTTTGTTCTACATACAAGTACTGTTTGCTTACCAAGAACTCTTAAGATTTCTTGGAATGCCTGGAAAAATGAATCTGATCAGACAGTTTTCAGTTTTCAGAGCAGTGAGGCAACTGTTTCTTGATGAGTAATGCAATGTCTCTGTTAAATCTCTGGGTTGCACCATAGAAACTTGCCGTGGACCCTCGCTGCAAAGGAATGCCCCTCTCCAGTTTCCTCCTGAAACCTATGCAAAGAATAACCCGCTACCCTCTGCTTATAAAGAGTGTGAGTACTCTAAGCAAGGTTTTGTTGGTGAATGCTTTTGAGTTTGATCTCAATAGCAAAAGCCAAAAAAAAAAATCCATGCCCCTTTATGGGGGTTTCTCTGAGAGTGCAGAGAAGTAGTACCTGTGTTTACCTCTGGTTTTATCCTGTTTTCTCCCCTTTTTGATCCATACCAGATTCTAGAGAACACTCCAGAAAATCACCCCGATCACAGTAACCTCAAGCTTGCCTTGGAGCGTGCGGAGGAGCTGTGCTCTCAAGTTAACGAAGGGGTGCGAGAGAAAGAGAACTCGGACAGGCTGGAATGGATACAGTCCCACGTCCAGTGCGAAGGGCTTGCTGAGGTAGCTGCGTTGATACGCTGTACAGCAGAGACTTTTCCGAGTCATTTCAGAAGGGCTGGGGGATGGGGGGTCCTTGCTCACATCCGTTACTGGAACGTGATCCACTGCTTAGCTCTGGGTGGAGAAGTTTGCATTAAATTCTGCTTGCAGCCATAATGCGATGAGCCTTTGGTTTTGCGTGATTTTGGCAGTGGAGAAATCTCACTTTATCACCTTAAAACTGGTACCATTTAAACAGTTAAATGAACAGAAATACTCCCATCTCTGAAGTTCTGCTTGTGCTGCCGCTGGGTTAAGTCAGTCATTACTACCTGGAGTGTCACTTAGTGTTTGTTTCCCAGGGTTTTCCTTCACGCAGAAGGGGCACAGAAGCCCTCACTGCCAGATCCTCAAAGGCATGTGAGGTTCAGGCTCCTATAGCTTTCAGGTCAGCCTTACAATGAGGTGTTGTGACAGTTCTCTACTGGCTGCATAAGGAACCAGGGCTTGGCAGGCCCAGAAGGTCTGTCCCTAGTTCCACCACCTAATCGTGCACCCCTAAGAGGTGACCTGACTGCAGACTCTGCAGGTTCTTCTTAAACACAGCTTCTGGACAAGAGAAAAGTGGCCATGAGATAAATGCCTTCATCCAGTCAGACCCGTGTGTATGTTGCTGGTAAGGCTTAAATCTACTTTAAGCTGGGAGTAGTAGTGCTGATACCATGGCAGATCATAAACCACTTCCCTTCTCTTCCTGTGTAACTAAACTCATTAAACAAAACAGAAGAGCATTTTGAGCAGCTTGAGCAATCTCCCCTGTGAAGAGGAGCAGGAACTGACGCCTGCAATAACTCGCTGCTACTAATGGGTTTTGTCTCTCCTAGCAACCGGTGTTCAACTCCCTCACAAACTGCTTGGGACCACGGAAGCTCCTGCACAGTGGCAAGCTGTACAAGGCCAAAAGCAGTAAGGAGCTGTACGGCTTCCTCTTCAATGACTTCCTCCTGCTCACCTACATGGTTAAACAGTTTGTTTCTTCTGGCTCCGATAAACTCTTCAGCCCCAAATCCAACTCCCAGTTCAAAATGTACAAAATGGTGAGTGAACCAAGGTGCTCCGCGGTCGTGTTGATACAGTGGGACCTGACTTCTGATGAGGAATGCTGTTCTCCCTGCTGGGATTAGCCATCTGGCCCCATCTGATCGTTTGCTGTCATAAGGGCACGTGCCGACAGCCAACATGCATGAATGCCATTGGCTTAGTCCCCGGAAAAGGACAGGCTTCTGTCTTGGTTTAATAAACACTTCTGTTCACTTTGGGGTGAGAGGGCAAAAATAGCATCGTGCCTGAGCAGCTGAGTGGGATGTTCAGAAGCAGGAGCCTTGATTAAGTTTGCGTAAGTTCCTGCATCCACAAGAAAATACCTGTCCTTCTTTAGAAAACAGTAAAAGGTACAAAAACTTAGTCTGTGTGTCCACACAGTGCGTGTTCTCAAGATAGTGGAGTTGGGGAGATAAGTTTAAGTATTCGTGCTGCTTTCTGACCTGAGAGATTCCCAGGATTTCCAAGCTCCACGCAGCAGCTCCGCTTACACAGTCCTGCCCCTTTCAAAAGCTTCATCAGAACAGGGTGTGTCGCCAGAGTAGTTTTTCTCTTAGTCCTTTCTTACATCGGTGATCTGATTGTTTGTCCTGTGTCCTACAACTTCCATTTCCCCTACAGTAAAACAGTGCATCCTTGCAGAGTTTCCACTTGTTGTCAGGGTGATGCTGCCACAGTGACGTTTGCTTTTCTTTCAGCCTGTATTCCTTAATGAAGTCCTAGTGAAACTGCCCACAGACCCTTCAAGTGATGAGCCAGTTTTCCACATATCACACATTGACAGAGTTTACACACTTAAAACTGACAACATTAATGAGCGGTGAGTAGTGAAAATGCAGATCTGAGCTTAAACTTTTTGATATGGCGGTAGGCTGTTTTCAGTGAGCAGACATGGAGGTCTCGGAGTTCAAGAACATGGTTTAATCTCAGTCAGGAAATAAACTCACTTGACTCTCATTTGAATTACAAGTTTTCTCTGATTTTGTTCTGCTTGTGCGGGAGCTCTTGCAGTGGAATCCAGGCACATCTACTGCTCCTCGATGTTACTGTTGTATAGAAGAATAGTTTAGGGCTCCAAAGCCCTGCATCCCATAGGTTCTTCCCCAGTCCTGGTCAGTCTTTAATGTGACCCAGCAGTCTTTAATAAAACAGCAGCTCCACTGCCATTTATGTAGGCTGATATGGAAATGTGGCGTAAAATTAAATCCGAAAACTCCATCACTTTAGTCCTTCAACTAACTTGATTCGTGATGCCTCTGAAACTCAGTGGGTAAAAAAATGGCAAAAGAGTTTGGGGCAGAATCGCTGATACTGAGGAATTTCCTGCCTGCTGTATGACCCTGACCATAGGGATTTCTCTTTGCAGCACTGCCTGGGTCCAGAAAATCAAAGCAGCATCAGAGCAGTACATTGAAACTGAGAAGAAGAAACGTGAAAAGGCTTATCAAGGTACCTTCCAAGTTCTGTATTTCCCTCTCATCCACCTGGACACCTGGGCAGGGCCTTTTCTGGAGGATGCCAACGTCTGTGTGGGATCTCTCTCCTCAGATCTATTGCCAGTTTTTTACAGTTGCACCCAATCCATTTACTTCTGACTTCCTTGTTCCCAGCTCGCTCACAGAAGACCTCAGGAATAGGACGCTTGATGGTGCATGTGATTGAAGCAACAGAGCTAAAGGCCTGTAAGCCCAATGGTAAGTGAAGGAAAGCAGCATTGATGTGTGTCCAAGCAGCCTCCGGACGAGGCGGGAGGTGTCTGCACTGCAGAGGTGTTTCACTGCTTGTTCTGTGCTTAGGGAAGAGCAACCCGTACTGTGAAATCAGCATGGGCTCTCAGAGCTACACTACAAGGACTCTGCAGGACACCCTGAACCCCAAGTGGAACTTCAACTGCCAGTTCTTCATTAAGGATCTGTATCAGGATGTCCTGTGTATCACCATGTTTGACAGGGATCAGTTTTCACCCGATGGTAAGCGTGAACATGTGTTTAAGGAAAAGAATGCTTTTTTGTGACGTGGCTTACACAGTTCCTCACGAGCAGTTCCAAGAGCCTGTAGGTGCGATTGCTTCCTGAGAAATGTTGTGTAAGAACAATGCCTCCTCGCTCAAGAGGGTCAGTAGCCCTCCAGAGCCAACAGCTTAGGGCAGGCAGATTTGATCCTAGTCTGACTTTTGTATCAGACATAGAATGATTATTTTGAGACAGAGAAGTTGTTCTCTCTCACTAGAGGCGATGCCCCAAATTAAGGTGCTAGGTTGTATTTGCTCAGTAACAGCTTGATAAGCTTTATTTTTTTGCCTGGAAACCAAACACGTTTTGGCAGTCGGTAGTAGCTTCTGCTACGCTTTAAAAGGTTAAGTGCTTTTTCAGGGCTCTGACACACAGCTGATTATTTCAGATTTGCAAGGTACTGCCTTGACTCGAGTTGCCCTGTGTGTAACTATAGCTCAGTCTTTTCTCCTGTGAGGTAACGTGACTTTGCTTCTCCCCATGGGACAGCTGAGTCTGGTGGTTTCCCATTCGCGGTCAACTTCTGAATGCGCGCGCACACACAAAGATGTTTATATATGAAATGGCTACAGAGCGTGTATAATTTCTGAACAGGACTGTAAACCTACGAGTGGCAGTTGTTGTTCAAGTTGTTGTTTCATTGTTCTTGTGAAAAGAATGACACGTAAGCCTAATTAAAAGTAGGCTGAGCCAAAATAGTTGAATTTTTTTATTGTCTTCGTAGCACCGCAGCTGACTTGTAAACAGGTTCCATCACTTTACTCTGACCTTCCAGCTCTAAGACAGGAGAACCTTTGAAAATTGTGTTTCTGAAAGGGAACTGTACTTTTAAAGCCCTTAGATCAAACTGTGACATAAAGGCATGTTTTCCATCCTAATTCCATAGCATCTTTGTTTTCTGAAAGGACCCTTTTTTGTCACTGCTGGCTGATTTCCACAGGGCTGAGGGCTGGTCTAACAGGAAGCTTGGGAGCAGTGCTCTGGAACTGAATACATACTGCACAGCACTGCTGCTTCATCTGACGCTTTCAGATTTTCTAAGCTTAAGGTCTTTGCTTAATGAAATTTCTTCTTCACTTGCCCAACAGATTTTTTGGGTCGCACTGAAGTTCCAGTAGCAAAAATCAGAACAGAACAAGAAAGCAAAGGCCCCACAACTAAACACTTACTGCTGCATGAAGTTCCAACAGGCGAAGTCTGGGTCCGTTTTGACCTGCAGCTCTTTGATCAGAAAATGCTTTTCTAAGAACACTTTTTTTAATTTATGAAGGAAAACTGAAGCTGACAGCCTGAACATTTTTTTTGGTAAAAGACTCCTTACCCCATGCTCGTTATTAAGCAAGAGTTCCCGCTGCTTCCGTATTTCCTCTTTGTTACTAGTTGCATTTAGTTCCTTACAGCATTCAAAGTTGTTGTTGATCTATGCAAACATAAATGTTACTGTATATTCAATACTATATAGCTCAGTGCCTTTTTATTATGTTGGAATATGTTGGGTTTAGATGCCAATGTTTCCATTTTTCAGGGCCATAAAAAGTGTTAGGTAGAAATGTGGCATCAAGATGTATGTATATTTTACCACTTAGTGTAACATATAGACTGAGGAATGGTTTAGCTCAGCACTAGAATCATTCCATTTGAATCTGACAAGTGATATCCACTGGAATCTTCCCATCTCAGGATGATAGTTTTAAAGATTAAATGCTGAAGAAGCCTTAGCACTGGAGAAGTCTCCGATATATTGTATATTCTTCAAGAATCAAGTGTAGTTCTCTACTTGACTTAGTTCTGCACTGAAATCAGTAGCTCCAACTTGATTTTTCTTTCTGCTTCAGTTTGATTCATCATTCTCTGCCGAGACAATGTGGTTGTGAAGAATAACTAGAAAAAAATATTTTAAATACTGTGACCCACAATAATGTGGAAAAATACTCTTCAGCTTTTGGTTTTTTCCTAAGTGTAAGTTATTTGTGTACATTTCCTTGGTCTTGCGGACCTCCATGTGAATCTTGAAGCTTTGACATTGCCAACATGTATATAGAGAGTAAAATGTAAGTTTATTAATGTAATTTGTCTACAGATGTTTATTGATGCATAGTGATTTTTAAAAAAGTATATTTTATTGTAAAGGGGATTGTGAAATAATGAGAAAAACTTAGAGGATTAAATTCAGGAAAAGTTTATTATAAATTTTATTACAAAGTTTGCTTGGGGGAACTGACATCCCAACACAAATCTGTAAAATGAGAGTGGTTGGAAGCAGAAACTTTCTCTTGGCACCGAAATCAAGGATGGTTAAAAAAAAAAAAAAAAGGTTTGTTTATAAGGGTTTGATACATTGTAGCCATTTTACTGCCTCCTTAAACTGCTTTGTTGAAAAAAGCACAGCATGCAGTTCTGAGCAGCGCCTGCCCTTGTTTTCCGTGGGTGCAGCAATACCTCCTGATGTCTGACAGTTTCACACCCTGTGGCCATCTGTGTACCCTCCTGTTACAGGGCTGAGTCAACCTCTGTTACTTTTAACAGTTTTCTGTGGTTCAGTATTTCTAATCCTAAATAAAACTAAATCTTGGCAACTCTTGAGAGATTGTGTCTGTACAGTGGGAGTTTGGAGCTTCTTGAACAAGTATAGAGAAAATTCTGGTTTCAGGCTTTGATGCTGGCGTTGCTGTGCAGTCACACTCACAGGGAGGCAGGGACCGCACCGGAACACAAGAGAAACCAATTTGTAGGGCACTGACAGCTTTTCAGAGTCTGTGCTGAGCGACAAAAGCGCCCGACACCTTGGTACAAGAACACTTACCATCTCCTCTCCCCAATTATTTCCTGCCTTTTTGGAACACTCTGATTTGCTGCTTGTATATTGTCTCCAAGAGAAGGTCCTTTGAAACCTTGGTAGTACCCTAACGTTATTTTGCAAATAATATTTTGCAAGACATTCACTATGGGAGTTCTGATGATAAAGATTTGAACAAACAAACCCAAATCATGATTTTCTTATCAGTGCTTTCTAAGCCATTCATCTGTACACATCTGCTAACCATGCAGGTAGCCAGGAGTGCAGCCTTCTCCTCCTTCTCATTCAAAGAAAGAGAGGGTTTACTGTTAAACCTCTTTCAGCTTCATGCACAATTGCAATAGCTGTAGCTAAAATTTTGCAAGCTTTCCCATTCCCTCTGCCCACTGCTGACATTCACGCTTCTTGTAATACGTAACAGAGCAGAGTCAGAGCTGTAGCTGTAGCCAGAGCTGCACATAACACCTCAATTCTGCACTGCGTAGAAGAGGGGCCTAGCAGACTTCTCTAACTTTTCTCACCAGTTCATCTCTAATACAAAGACTCCATCACCCTATAAACCAGAGAACATCAGCGCTGTCTTTGTAGGGCTGAGCCTAAGTTAAACCTCCTAAAATAGTAGGTTTTGGCCTGTAGAGCATGGACAGGAGCTGGAAATAACAAGCACAGCATCACAAACATTTCTGTGGCTGCTGGGTAACAGTACTTCAGAACTACGTGTTCAAGACAATGAGTTTATTGTGGTTTGCCATAAGACCTGGCCTGTTATCACTTGCTGTGGCAGAAGATGTAACATACATTTTGCAAATGGTACCTTCTGATGGCTGTGCCTGCTGCTGCAGTCAGCTGGAGGGCAGGTGACGTCAGTGGTTCTCACCATCGTTGTGGCAGCTGAGGCCTTTCCTCCTTTAAACAGAAGTAAAAACTATTGCCAGTCCACGCAGCACGAAGGCTGCTGTAGCCCAGCACAGACTCTTGCACTAGCTCCTTCTCACACCAAGTCACTCCTGACATGTTTCTTTGTGACAAGTTTTCCTTCTAGAATGTGCCATTACCCATAACCCCTGAGTAAAGCCTTGGACCACAAAGTGGCGTAAAACACTAGGGCAAGGGCTGGGGTGGGGGAGAGAGTGGGCCTGGGTCAGGAGGACATCAGGCTCCCAGGACAGCTCTGATGTTTTTGTCACTGGGGAGCAGGAGTTCCCTTCAGTGTTGTGTACTGCAATGGCAGAACCAGAGAGCTTTCAAAAGGGGTGAATCAGAGCACCAGGACTTTAAAAAAAAAACAGCAGCATTATTAAAAAAAAAAAAAAACCACAAAAGCAAAACACCACTCTTCACTGATCCCAAATGCTTCTCTGTCAGGGCAGGCCAGTGGGGCACTCTCAGGGGGAACCTCATCAGTGTGTACAAATACCTGAAGGGAGGGTGCAAAGAGGACAGAGCCAGGCTCTTTTTGCTGGTGCCCAGTGATGGGACCAGAGGCAATGGGCACAAACTGAAACACGGGAGGTTCCCTCTGAACATCAGGGAACACTTTTCTACTGTGAAGGTGACGGAGCACTGCCACAGATTGCCCAGAGGGGTGGTGGAATCTCCATCCTTGGAGATATTCAAAAGCCATCTGGACATGGTCCTAGGCAACTGACTCTAGGTGGCCCCACCTGATCAGGGGAGTTGGACCAGATGACTTCCAGAGGTCCCTTCCAACCTCAATCATTCTGTGATACCAGTATGACCTCACTCTGCTCCCAAAATTTAGAAACTAATAGCAAAAAAACCCCACCCAAAACCCAAAGCAAGCATGAGCATTAAATCCATTCAGATCTTCCAGGAAAGCCCCCAGGAGATATTCCATGGTTTGACCTGTAGGGCTGCTGGCCAGGCTGCATGCAGAAAATGCAGGAAAACTCCCCACAAAAAGCCACTTGATTTCAAGGCTCAGCTTGACCATCAATGCTCTACTTTAATACATCCTTCTGTCCACTCCATACCGGAAGGCTTTCCCTTCACCAACACTCCTTTCTCAGGAGAAATACACAATAAAGCAGAATTCACCATGCAATTTAAGTTTTAGCAAATACTCTGCTATGCAGTCAAGCAGGAGGGGGCCTTATCCAGTGTAGCTGTTGTGCTGCCTCTCTGTAATAAACACATTACCTCTTACCTCTTTGTTTGGTGGACATCACTAGCAATGTAGGCGTGTAGTATCTTCAGCCACTCAACCGCATCCATATGTTGCCGGCTCAAAGGAAGCAGTTCTGCTTTACTGAGTTCCTTCAGCTCTCTGGTAGAACATGGTCTTCCTGGCAGGAAAGCAACAAGTGCTTCATGTGAGCATCTACTGTCACAAGCCAGGATGCCCCCCCCCAATATGAAACACTTCCAAGGGACACCAATTGTTTAAAATACCTGTCTCGCACTGCTTGATAACGCCTGTCTCAACAAACTTTCTTTGAATGTCTTTTAACAGAGGATCCTGTAATATTGGTATTGAAACCTGTGACAGAGACAGTTATTTCATGTTTACACACCAACACAAGCGCTTTGTCAGAGAATCTCAAAAGACCAAAGTCAGAAGTGAATATCAAGGTTCTGTCGGTTAGCAGGGAAGGAGCATCAACCTCATTTTTAAGAATAAAAACATGAGGGACAGACTTGAGTGGCCTGAGAAACGCTGAGCATCTTAGCTCCTCAGGCAGGCCATAACGCATTCAACAACTCTGCTGCAAAGTTAGGCCATACACGTGAGATCTGATCTCCTGGAGGCAGGTGATCTTGATGAACTCTGCGTGGCATATTGCAATGAAGTTTCAGCTCAGACCCCACAGCATCCAGAAGGGATTTAGAGAATTGATCTCCGTGGATCTGTGCCTGAGTCCTACCTAACTCTTCTATTAGGTACCCAAGTCTTTCGTGCATTTGAGTGAGCTTCTGTAAAGATCATCTCAACTGTCAGATTATTTCCTTCTACAGAGCAGACACCCAGCTTGCCTGGGAACTCACCAACCCTCGTGAGACAGGACACTTTCCATGCTGCCACACTGAATTTGAGATGAAGAAAACAAACCTCCTCTCGCCATTGCCTACTGTGTCTCCAAATCTGGGCTTTACACGGATCCAAACCACGTTCCTGGGGAAAACCATTTTTCAAACACTCTTGGGCTTAAATGCAGCAGGAGCTGGGAGCCATATTTGTTCAGTTAGTAAAAGTAGAACGCGTTGCTCTACACCAGCCCCATAGCAGCACATCAGTAGCACACTCTGCCTCCTCTCTAACCATTAACTTCCTGCTGGTCAAAGGGTGCCCCTCAACCTCACGACATAAATAACCATCACACCTTCCAGCAGTCTGTACACGTCTTCAGGAAGAACGGATCGTACTCTGACAGGTCATACACTTCCAAAGCCACATAACCCTGTGGGAGAACCAGGCAGTGGGTCAGGTCTCAGAAGCTACTAGTGATAAAACAGCAAGGCATTACACAGTCAGGCATGGTATGAACACAGCACCAGAGGTGGTAGAGAAAAGGACTCCTGAATTTTCACATACTGCGCCTCAGAAGGAAGGTGACTGAAGTGTAACGGGAAAATTCCTCCATCTACTTTAATTTATTATAGGCATAAATACATAATAAATGATTTCATCAATCATCCAGAAATAATTACAGGCTAAAATGCTAATCACAACTAGGGCAGTCAACAAAATGGAAATTTTGTTCAAGGGAAAATGTTTTGATAGAGAAGGAAACAGACATTAAAAAGAAAAGAAAAAAAGAAAGAAGTGACTGAGCCCTCACCAGCCATAGCCCTAGGCAGGTCACTAGTCTGCCAGATGCGAGCTCCAAGCGTAGGTCAAGGGCATGCTTATATATATATACATATATATGAGTAAAGATCTGAACTATACCTAATGGTCCAGACTACAGGTTCATCTCATCAAGAACTCTGCCTGCAACAAACTTCACACTCCACAGTTCAAGTTCCCTGTGACCAGAGCGAGCTGGGGAACAGCAAGCAAACACTCGGCGTTTGCTATCGATGCCAAGACCAAAGAACACCAGATCAAAGAGAAGCTGAACAGAGACTGAAGTCAACACACTGACCAAGCCTGATGCTGAGAAAGGTGAATTACAACCACTTGTCTCCAAATTATAATGCACTGTTTATGGCCAATAAGCCAGGACTTAACTAAATGGCATCAAGTAAGAGCTGTACAGACGAGCAAACAAAACATAGAAGTAAAAAAAGGAAAGAACAGAGGCCACAAGTGATGTCCTAAGAATAGTAAGAACAGGGCAAGCATATAAAATACTCCTCCCTAATACTCTCAGTCATTCTTCCAAAACCTTGGAAACGAAGTTTTTCAGCTTTCTTGTGCAGATGATTCTCCAGGGGTCCCAGGAAGGGAGCATTCAGCCCATGGCCGCCTAGATCTCAGCCCTACACAGTTCTTTTTGGCAATCTGTGGATGTGATTTCAAGTGGAGAGCTGGAAAAAACGTATGTTAACCTGAACAGTTCGGGAGCACTGCAAGATGAGTCCAAACCAAACAAAGTGGGATCTGCAGTAGGTTTAACAGGTCACTACGTTGAAGGTGCTCACGTGGACGAGTGAGCCAGGCCCCAAGGACCTGTGCTGTTCCCAGACACTCTGCAAGCACCTGGGCAACTCCATGGGCCTTCAAGCTACTGCTGAGCATGAACATTGCTGCCTCTGCGGGGCCTCTGCTCCCCAGGATCTGGCAATTCCCCAAGAAAGCAAGCAGCAGCTGCACTCACCGTCTCCTGTTTCTGTCTCTGGAAAGCTTTAAGCCCTAACATGCCTGAATTTTCAGAGTTTTAGTGCCACCCCTTGGTTTATTATTACATGTCACCCCATTACATTATGTGCTGAGACCTCGGTCAGTCGTGCTGTGCAGCACACCCACGTTTGATCCCTTCACACAGTCAGTGTAATACCAATCACACACCCGTTGGCAGAAAGCAAAGTAACAGCCTGCTCTTAAAAATTAGTCAGAAGGGTCCCTTACACTGCAGCATTTCAGCACACAATGCCTACAATATCCTGGACTACCAGAAGCTGAGTTGTGGCTAACACAGCAGCAAGCCAGGCCTGGGGAGCTTCCCCCTCCTTGCAGGCTGCAGGGTGGCACTTCTGCCAGTGCTAGAAGAAAAGTAACACTGCTGCTGTCTTCACACTATGACCAACCATCTCATCATGCATCTCTAGTCCACGTCCCTGGGACTAGGGGTAAGGAGGAGGTGAGAACGGGCGTGAAAAGGAGGCAGATTTAAGACAAAAAAAGCACACGCGAGCAGGTCACTGGAACAACAGAGAGCCAAGGAAGGGAGGTAAAGAGGCAAGGCTCAGATGGCGTGAAAAAGGAGGCAGAAAAGTGAGCTGACAGAAAGATTGAGATGGAGGAACCTGGAAGGACAGTCACAAGAAAGAGTGTGAGAGGGAAGGAGAATGGAGGAAAGGGGGAGAAGGTAGCTTTGGAAAGCAAAGGACAGTGGAAAACTTGGAGGAATCATCAGAAGCAACAAAGAGAGGGAGACACAGCACTGGGGAATCTGACAGAAAAAAGAGGGGTAAAACAGTGGGAGATTTGGGGATGGAGTAAAATGGTTGACTGGAGAGAGAAAGGAGAAACCGAAGGAAGAAGACTAGATATAGAAAGGGGTGATGGACCAGTGACAGAGACACGGGAAAGCGAGGAGATCTGGGGAACAGGACAAGGAGAAGCCTAATAGCAGGAGAGAGCAAAAGAAAATGGACAAAAAGAAGGGAGGGGAAAAAAGCGTACAGCCAGAATTCAGTATATTAACCACAGAAGTGTCTTAAGTTCTGCAAAATTTATCATATGCTGCCATGATTAATGCAAACTTTTGCAAATTAATTGTCCTGTTCCTCTGAAGGGCTTCAGCCTGCTTCTCAGACATGCTGAAGACAGAGCTGACACCACAGGGCACGGAGAAAAGGTGGAGGCTGATCACTGGTGCTGTGCTTGTTCAGGGAGAAGGACACATCCCAGTACACCAGCCATTGCTTTTGGGGGACACCCAGCAGAGTCCTGACCTGACACAGAAGCTTGCAAGATGGACTGATGCACACCCAGATACCTACAGTACACCCAACATATCCTAAATCCCAGGACTTCAGCAGTAGGACTGGTTCAGCTCTTTGTTGTTACGTGCAGTTTAAATGCATGGGTCTTTCACATCAGACCTTTGAAAAAGGGAGCATTTGTGCTCATTAAAACACCACAGCTCCCACAACATTTTCATTTCTGGATGGGAAGCTTGTTTACAGTCTCATAACTCCACTATGCAGTGGTCTCCACTGACAACAAAAGCTTGCTCTATATAAAATACTACTCTATTTGTGGCAGATGATGTAACTGCTCCTATTGCTCTATATATCCATTCCTGAGATGCAGAAAGTTGAATTATGGGATCTGATACTCAACAGTGGTGTGAAATTCAGAGCAAAATCAACAAAACCAACAAGTATTTCCTACAGTGACTGCAATTTTTATCAGTACTGAAACACATGGAACTACAGAATCCGCAAGTTGTGTCTATTCACCTGCATGCAGACTTAAGAAAATTGTTGGTGTCTCCCTGTTCCCACCTTTTTTTTCTTTTATAAAGCTTGATCAGTAGCATCCAAGGCCATGAAATTGTTTCACTCACGCTCTGCCAACACACTGCAGTACTGCTCTAGCTGAATTCCTGAGACATGAGAGTGCGGTCCACTCCCTGGTCACAGACTCAGCCTTTGGTTTCAGCTGACAGAGTTCAAGGTTTTCCCCCTAAATGGTCCGGCTCACAGAGGGAAACCCACCACAACGTGGTGTCTCCCTGTATGTAGACCCCAGCACATGCTCACTGTACCAAACAATGCTTGGATGGGGCTTTGGGTAACCTGGTCTAGTGGAGGGTGTCCCTGCCCATGGCAGGGGGGTTGGAACTAGATGGGCTTTAAGGTCCCTTCCAGCCCAAACCGTTCTGTGATTCTAGGAATGCTATTGTTCCTGTCTGATGCTGAACTTGAAACAAACAGCTCTAATGACGTATGTCACCATTACAAAGGTCCTTGGGAAGAATAAGTTACAGGTAAGGCATATCTGAACTCGAGGCTACTCAAGTGAACAGCAAACAACAGCTAAAACCCTGATGCTGTTCATAACCCTCTGTATGCAACCATCTTCATGACATAAATTTACTTCTTGTTGATACCTTCTTTTCACAGTAGTTTAAATAGAGAGAGAGTTGCTGTTCTTTCCTTTTCCGTATTTCTTCGCTTGACTGGCTGTGCATTTTGTCCTCAATTTTCTGCAGCAGTGGCTCTGAAACATCCTTAAGCCATTTCTTGTAGAGGATCTCCTTCTTTCTCAGATTTAAGAAATCATTGTGTCTCAAATATCTGTCCACCTCCTAAGTAAGAAACAGAAAATAAAAACCATACAACCTATTGGCCAACCACGTTAAAGATTCCATGGGTGAAGCTACGCAGCTTGGCTAACCCAATCTGACTGGTCACTGCTGCAAGGGCCCTGTTTTCCAACCCTTTCTGCTCCTCTCTCTCTCCACTTCCCACCACTTGTTTCCAAGCTCTCCCTTTCACAGGCTCTGGCATTCAGACTCTAATTTTTTAAGCTGTAGTGCAAGACCGGTAGAAAATCATTCCCTTTCTCCCACCAGGTTAGTGAGCTGACTTCACTTCAGAGCGGGGGTCTGATAAGCACCAGACGGTGCAAGACAGGCAGCAGGAGAAGGACCTTCTCCCTGCAGCACTGGCCATCTGCTAGATCAGATCGGCCCTCCTGCCCTTAATTCACAGGCCCACCGTCACTATCTCATCATACCCACAGAACAAAAGTTAGGTGCAAACAGGCAGGTAAGTCACCAAAGACAGATGATTCCTAAGTTCATAATTAGGGTTATCACTTCGGTCCTATCCTGAGGAGACTGAGGAGGCCAGAAACTTGTACTTCTGAATTTTGTTTTTCAAGAATACAGACAACTGACATTTTCTCATGTATCACCGATGGAGAGAAAAAACTTGACATGCCGGAAAGCACAGAGCAAATGAGAGAAGAAATACCACTTCTTACCCTCACAAAATAATTTTCCCTGTCCAAGATGCTCTGAGCAGAAGCAGTAATGTCTCGACTTTCATCAGGTACTGCCTAACAAAACATCAAAAAAATCCACATGAAGTAAAAGCAGGAATTACAGTAGGAGTTAGAATTACTTTTGAATTCAAAATAATTACTTGTGATTAAAGGCAATTTATACCATAACCCAGCTGGCAGAATAGCAGAGACAGGCAAATCCTCGCAAGGCTTGCTCTGAATATTTAGGTTAAATGTAGCAACAGCAAGAGTGTTGGAAAAACTGGAATGTCCATGTTCAGCGGGACCAAACCATACACCTCCTTGGCCACCCCCCACTGCGACCACACCTCCACTTGCTCCTTGCCACTGTTGCTCACATGTGCCCAATGAAGATAGCAAGAGGCATCTCTCCACACCTTCATTTTCAATATGGATACAGCCACACTATACAAATAGCAATCAAACAAATTAAAACCGTGAGGAAGTATTACATCAAGGGAGTCATAAAGTTTAAAAGGAAAATCAGAGGAAAACAGTGAAGTGTAAGAGGAAAGATAATGAGAAAAAACACTCCAAAGCAGGAAACTGCCTTGCTGCTGCTGCCTCTGCTCATGAATTTGTCGGTGTTTTAAATCTCAGTCACTGTTGTGACATCAGCCAAGCTCTCCTCTAGCGTAATCATCTTTCTTACTCTTTCTGAAGATCAGAATAGGGAGAAACTGTTCTCTGCATCGTGAATATCAGGACACTAAAACATGATTTAAAAACAACAGCCCTTGCAGTTGTCAATTTGATTTTTAATCAACTCCTGCACTCTGGCCAAGGAGCACAAGCAATACAGACCAAATTCATCTATCGTTTGGGGATGGAGTTCCTCCAGGCAACATTAGAGCATGTAATGGGGGTACCTCCTCTATGATCAGGCAGCATCAACTCTGGGTTAACCAGAGGGATCTTGTCTTCATGAGTCACTCAGCAGATTTTATAAGCAACAAGTGCATAAAGAATTTTAATTCCACAGCAAAATTTATCTTGAAGAATCCACTATAAAAAAAATTACCAGATTTTCAGCATTATGCCAAAAATTCAGGAGGTAAGTTGCAATGCAGGAAACTAAACTACAACTTGTTTTAGACAGACCATGTGACTTAAGCTAAAACAAATTTACAATCTGTTCTGCTTTCTGGGACTAACCCTCAGTTTAGACACTTATAGGAACTTGCTTCACTTGCACCAGCTTAGTCTAAGGGAACAGGCATGCAACTGAGTTCCTATAGCTTAACAAACGTCCACGTTAGCTGCTTAGCTGTAAATGGCACGCTCATAGCCGGTCCCAGCTGGGAAATAAGTTGCTGGGTTAAACCATCAAGAAGGCTCAGCTAGCACGTCGTACGATTGTGATCACTTTCAAATTTGCATGTCATGAGAGTTGCACAGATACTAATACCAGCTTAGGTATCACTAAAAGTTTAAATCGGTTTCAGCACATCCATACTAAATATTCCTACCAACACAAGTTAATCTTCAAATGACCTGGTTTTACTTAGACCCAAGCCAGAGGCAGGGCTGAAACATTCACACTTCATCTGCTTGACCTGCTGCCTACCTCCTGTGGCTTCCACAGATGAATTCAAAGTCATCCTTCCCGCGACCTCCTTGTGCCATTTAAAAACTGAGCTACAGCTATTGCATTTTTACACAAGCCTACCATGCCGGCGGCAGCGCAAGACTCAAGGAATGCATCTGATGCACAGAGTGGAAAATTAGCCTGCTGCTCCCTGTGCTTAATATTAATTTTTAATCCCAATACACAGTGCAGTTTCCAGTCATGCCTGCCTTGACCCCGTTGACCAGCTGCACACCCCAACAGGCTTCTTATCCTGAGAGGAGCAGGACATCATATATCAGAACAAGGAGAGAGGAAACAAGAAGTATTAAAAAAAAAACCCCACACCCAAAACAAATAAGAAAGGGGAAATCTAAATTTCTGGCATGTTTTAAGACCCTTTCATCCTACTATTGGAAACAATGGGCATGTTGCATTACACCTGACAGATCTACATCACATAATCACAGACCCTTTCTAAAACTAGTACCTTAACAGCATCAGGGAGACATGGCCATTTCTCCAGCTGAGAAGAACCAGTAGTAGAACGTACTCAGAACACACATTGGTGAATAGGTGAGAAGTTTTCCTTCAGGATGATACACATCTGAAGAATCCTTACAGAACTGAAGGAGTTAAGTCTCTTCTCCCTGGAAGAGGCTCAGGGGGAACCTCATCACAGTATGCTAGTACTGAAAGGATGGCTACAAAGAGGATGGAGGCTCTCTCTTCACAAGGAGTCACATGGAGAAGACAAGGGGCAATGGGTACAAGTTGCATTGAGAGAGATATCATCTCAATATAAGAAAGAAATTTTTTACAGTGAGATCAATCATTCACTGGAACAACTTCCTCATGGATGTGGTGGAGTCCTCATCACAAGAGGTTTTCAGGATGGGATTGGACAGGGTGCTAGATAACCTCATCTAGTGTCCCCTTCCCACAAAAGGTTGGACCAGATGATCTCTCGAGGTCCCTTCCAGCCTGGGCTGTTCTATGAGTCTATGATTCTAACTAGTCACAAGCTTGTTTAAGGTTTTATGGGAAACTTTCCTACACCAAATTGCATGAAACTCAATAAAGCTGCCTCAAAAGGATGCAGGGGCTCAATAAAAACCATTGGATTGCTATTTCCAGAGTCCTTTGTTCCCCTTCTGTGCTGGTTTTGCCTGGGATAGAGTTCATTTTTTTCATAGTAGTTAGTATGAGGCTGTGTTTTGGATTTGTGCTGAAAACAGTGTTGATAACGCAGTGATGTTTTAGTTACTGCTGAGTTACACAGAGTCAAGGTCTTTTCTCCTTCTCACACCATCCCACCAGTGAGTAGGCTGGGGGTGCACAAGGAGTTGGGAGGGGACACAGCCAGGCCAGCTGACCCCAACTGACCAAAGGGATATTCCATACCATATGACATCATGCTCAGCATATAAAGCTGAGAGATGAACACCTGCCTGCCACTGGGAAGTAGTGAATTAATTCCTTGTCTTGCTTTGCTTGCGTGCGTGGCTTTTGCTTTACTTATTAAACTGTCTTTATCTCCACCCAGGAGTTTTCTCACTTTTTCTCTTCTGATTCTCTCCCCAACTCACCGGGGGTCCAATTCTACCCACTCAGTTTAAGCACCACCGCTTACCAAGTCAGCAGCCTACTCATGCATACGTAAGACAGGCTGCAATACAATTTCTGAATGTATTAGCCCTGCTGACCAACATTAATTTTGGGAAGGAAGATCCACACACTACTTGAATGCTAGATGGGCTCAACCTACAACAAGCTGACAGGAAGGACAGAGAGCACACACATCTTCCCATAATACACATTTCTGAGCGTGCCTAGGAAGGACAGACTAAAGCACAAAGTTCCTGCTTAGGAGGACTCACAAATGAATTCTGGGGACAGCAGTCCTGGAGCGCAGACAGACAGACCAGATCACCATCCAGAACTTCAGTGGTATTAGGTGGTCAGTTCCAAGACAGGAGCTCTATTACACCCAAATATCCTGGGATCCCAGTTGTAGATACTGGTTTCAAGTGTCCTGAACTTTGGTTCTTCACAGTAGAATCTACAGCTGAAGAAATGTTGAGAGTCACTCACCTGCCAAGGCCTTTGCTGATCGTGTTCCCTCACAGATCTCGGACACGTAAATCTTAGTAGCCAGGGAGTCTCTGAGCTATTCACACTACACATTGTTGGACTAGTCTGGGAGAAACATTAAGACATTCAAAAACATATAAAACTATTGTATAAACAGCAAAAACCTAGTTTTCTTACAATTCCCACCAAACAATGAAACAAATCTCTAAAGGAATTCTGACTGCTGATAACAGCAGGATTTTCCTATCACACTAAGTTAAACACAGAGATGAAGTATCAGGTTTATAGTCAGATACTGCCTCTGACAGTAACTGTCTGTCCTCATCTCCATAAGCAATGGATAGTACATTTTGTTTCAAAGAACAAAGTGATTCACAAATTCTTCCAGAATGCTTGTCAGCTTTGAAAACATTTCAGAGTTATCAAATTCTATGCTGAAAGGGACCTGGGGGTCTTGGTCAACAGCAAGTTGAACATGAGTCAACAGTGTGCCCAGGCTGCCAGGAAGGCCAACCGTATCCTGGGGTGCATCAAGCACGGCATTGCTAGCCGGTCTAGGGAAGTGATTGTCCCACTCCACACTGCGCTGGTGTGGCCTCACCTCGAGTACTGTGTGCAGTGTTGGGTGCTACAGTACAAAAAGGACATAAAACTATTGGAGAGTGTCCAAAGGAGGGCAACAAAGATGGTGAAGGGTCCAGAGGGGAAGACATATGAAGAGAGGCTGAAGTGCCTTGGTTTGTTCAGCCTAGAGAAGAGGAGACTGAGGGGAGACCTCATCGCGGCCTACAGCTTCCTCACGAGGGGGAGCGAAGGGGCAGGCGCTGATCTCCTCCCTCTGGTGACCAGTGATAGAACCTGAGGGACCAGAATGAAGCTGCGACAGGGGAGGTTTAGGTTGGATATCAGGAAAAGGTTCTTCACCGAGAGGGTGGTCGGGCACTGGAACAGGCTCCCCATGGAAGTGGTCACAGCACCGAGCTTGATTGAGTTCAAGAAGCATCTGGACAACGCTCTCGGTCATATGCTCTGATTCGGCTGGTCCTGTGTGGAGCCAGGAGTTGGACTCGATGATCCTTATAGGTCCCTTCCAACTCAGGATATTCTATCATTCTATGCTGAAATTCCACCTCCTGACTTTTACTTCTTTCCTTTGTGCCTTTTTCAATTACAAAAGTCACTTTCAAATAACCACTACATTCCACCACAGAGATGGTTGCATTTTAGTGGTTTTTAAAATTAGTTCTACCAGACAAAGCTTATGCTGAAGCACTAACTCTGAGCTCCAGCCAGGAAATTCCATCTCCTCTATGGTACGTGCACCAGTATATTTGGATTGATTTATAACAGACAGTAGAACCACAGAGGCAAAATGCCCTTTACAGGAACCTCTATTTATTTCAGATTCACTGGAGACACACTGCTTCCAGGAAACAATGTATTCACAAAATTACTTAGGTAAAGAGTGGACCACAAGAAAAGCTTACTTCTGCAGAGATACTGACCTCTACATTCTCCAGCCAGATCTTTCACCTATGAAAAAAAATCTGTTCTTCAAGTATTTTTGGCAACTTGTAGTTAAAAGAATCTACAAAGACTTTCCGCATCGGGTGCTCATACAAGATAACAACATTTATTTGTACAAGACAACTTTTAAGAGTTTACTCTGTCCAACCCAGCACTTCAGTGATACTATCTGACTCCCAACTGACCTCTTTAGACTGCAGATTCAGATCTCTTACCATTGGTTCAAGGTGAAGTCTTTAATCTACATATTTATTTATTTCATATTCCCTGCTTTTATGCACTGATAGACACATCTGCCTGGATATTCCTGCCTCCTCACAGAAATGCTTTCCTGTCTTTTCTGATGGAAAGAGTCAGAAACTACAGGGAAGCATACGTTGAAAGGGACCTCTGGAGGTCACCTGGTCCTACTGCCTGCTTGAAGAACAGCTAACCTCATAGACAAGTTTTCTCAGGGCTTCGCCCAGTCAAGTTTTGAAAATTTCCTTCCTCAAATTTGCAAGCTCATGTTCTTCACTTCAACTGCTTCTATAAAAGAAAAATCCACACTTCTGCCATGTAATCCAGGACAAACGAAAGCAAGGAAAAAAGCCAAGGTAATGCACATGGTATCAAGGACTTTTCTTCCCTCCTGCGTAACTTTGCAAGATTTCTATTCTTTCACCAGACACAAGGAAAACTAAAAGATTCACAGTGGAATAGGTCACATCATCCCAATTCTCTACTGTAATTTTTCTCAGCCCCCATAAGATAGCTTCCAAACCCAGAAATATATATACTAGCCTGAGCACTGTGGCAGGCTAGTGGGCACTTCCTCTAACATGATTTCCCGCCTTCTCTGTACAGAGGAGACAAAAGATGCAGACTAAAATAGAGGCTTACAATTAGGACACTGCTACATGATCTGGGAAGCAGGTACCCTGCCTCTCTCTGTCTGGAAATGAAGATTTTATTTTTTTTGTCTATATATACCCTGTTGCTTCCGCAGTGTTGCACCTGCCATGGAGGCAGATATTCACTGTGAGAACTCCCCTGCTCTGAAAACGATCTCCCTTTTTCCAGACAGCCCAAGTCTAAGCTCCAAGGAACACTGTAAAACATATCTGACCCTATGGTCTCTGAGGAGCAAGTGAAGAATTCTTACAGTTTATTCTTCATCTTGCCATGACCAATTAAAGGAGGCTGTGTGCTATATTACCTGCATGGATAAAGCAAGCACACCCTGATTAGCACTGAACTCATTTCTGATATAAAATAAACAGGCAAACAGTGAGGACTCAGGAACATCTGGATACTTGAGGTGCTACAAAGTCGGTATTAGACAAGTCAACACACTTTGCTATGAGCAATATATCCTACCTACCCACAAAGGTGCCACGGGCTCCTGCTTCAGGCCATCTTTTGCAGATTTCCTTCCACTCAAAGCAGTTTTGCTCTTCTGAGATAAGGATGCTGTAAATCCCTGGACAAGCTTCAGATGAGGAAAATACATATTTTTATAGTTTCTAAGTTTACAAAACAAACAAACCAACCCCCCCCACTAGCCTCCGATCCATCTGTTTTCAGTAACTAGTATTAAGACTCCATCTTCATCCAGCTTACAAAGAAAGACTGAGTCCTTCTGTGAGCACAAAGCAAAGATGTTTGCCCTCATCACAGAGGACTGGGACCCCAAGAGAGACAAAACAGAACAAATATAGAAAATCTGCCTCCTGTAGCAATTTGTCTTAAAGAAATTACAAGTGGTAAAATCTCTAGCTGCAGATTTTTTTCCCCAATCTTAATAATTAAAGCTGCCACTTAATCGTAAACCTTTCTTTTTGGTTTGTTTGGACTCTTGCTATGGGATGTCAACTCACCATGGTTGGCAAAGGCAGAGCCCACTTGTATGAGACACCAGCTGTTTTGCAGGTCTTATAACTAAAAGTTTAATCATGTGTCAGGACAGACACAGAGTAAAGGATTTCCAAAATCTGAACAGATAAAACAATCCAACAGCTGCAGTCTGCAAATGCTAAACCCTACGAGCGGGTTGGCTGCTCTGTATTAGGACATTTGTTCCACCATGATCAAACCTGAGAATAACCCTAAAATTTCTTGCTAGATACACCTGCATCCTACTTTGCTGTCAGCAGTACAGCTTTGTATCAGTAATTTTTTTAAAGACAGGTGTCTCTTGCTTCATGAGTCCTGTTCAGTGAAGCAGAACTTCCCCCCCCCATCTGCTAAAATTGTCTCTGCCCAAACACAAGTCTTAGCAGCAGCTTTAAGACAGATTTTAGTCATTTCTCTGACAAAAAGAAAGACTGATACATGCATCAGTCCTCTCTAAAGCCCCTGACAAATGCCTTAACACAGGCCATGCCTGTAGGCTCCCGTATGACATCCTCAGCACACAGGGATGTCAGCCCTCGCAAGCACAGCTGGCTGCCTTTACGGGTGGCTTAGCTCCCTCTGATTGCCTCAGGTGCTAGGACAGAGCATGAGGAGAGAACCAGCCTCTAGGGCAAAGAGAGCAGCTCTATGCCCAGAACTTGGCAGCTGGTGAATGTTAAGCTAACAGTAAAGTGCACACATCCAGAGGGGCTCCACCTCGGAGGCTGCCATAGGGACAAGACCGGTGAGAGGGAAAAGCAGGGCCCCCTCAGGGCTGGAAGGGCCCAGCCTGTCCCGCACCCTGCCCAGCCCTGACGGGAGTCCCACGGGCCCGAGGGGAGACGAGGGCAGGCAGCAGAGCCCCGCTCTCCTCCCGGCCGGCACACCTCCGTGCCGGGGCCCCCTCACCGGTTCCGGCGAGGCTCCAGGAGGCCCCAAGAGAAGCGGTAAGTGGCTGTGACAGAAACCACCGCCGCACCGCATGCCAAAACCCAGCCGCGGAGAAGATGGCGGCACCCCCATCTAAGGCACCTCAACTCGTCTTACACCGCTGTTCCGTGTCCTTCCGCGGGAGAAAACAGTCCCCCTCCTCACCACCCCCAGTCTCTCGGGAAGAGAAGGGGCCGCCCGTGGGACGGCGATCCGGCTCCCCGGCTGCAGGGCCAGCACCCACCGCGGGCCGTCCCGGGCGGAGGCGGGGCGGAGGCACAGCCGGATCCCTGCACAGCCGGATCCCGCCACGCCCGGCCGCCCAGCGTCCCTCGTTGCCACGGCAACCCGAACCTCTGCACCCCCCCACCCCCCCCGCGCTCCGTCGTCGTGGTGCTTCCCACCAATCAGAAAGGGAGCGCCTGGGTGAGTGAGCCAATCAGGAGCGAGGGAAGCCAGACCTGCCTCCAGAGCAGGTGAGAGGCAGCGCCGCCGCTAGCGCCGAGCCCGCAAGAAAGGGCATCGCTGAGCCGAGCCGAGCGCCTTCCGCCATCCTTGAGGCAGAGGCCGGTAGACTACAACTCCCAGCATCCCCGCGCAAGGCTCCCGGAGCGAGGCATGCCGGGAATAGTAATTCGGAAGCGCAGCAAGGGACGGGGGGCAGCGCGCATGCGCGGTCGGGTACCTGGAGTGGGGGGTTGCCATGGAGACGCCTCAGCGGGGCGCCGGGGCCGGCGAGCGGGGGCGGCTCTGGGCGCCCGCGGCGGAGCGGGTCGAGGGTTGCTCATACGGGCAACGGGGCTGCCTCGGCCCACGGCCGTGGCCGGGATGTGCGGCCCGGGAACCGCCTGGCTGGGAGCAGAAAGCGGAGGGCAGCCCGGCTGCGCAGCCTTGTCCCAGGCCCGGCAAACCGCGGCCCGGCGCAGAGGCCCGGCCGCCTCCTGCCAGCCCGAAGGGGAAGGCTGTCGGCAACGGCCGTGCCAAGCCCTGCGGCCTTCTGCCGGGCGTCGTGTGGTGCTTGGCCTCCGGCCACGACCCCCGAACCGGAATGCCTCTCATTCCTTAAATACATCCTCGTGGTGCAGGACTTAACTAATAAATGCTGTAGCCTGATGTCTTTATGGCAGGCCGTTCACTACACTGCCTGATACGCCTGATAGTTTTATTTAATTGCAATATTAATGTCATTTCCAATACCCTCATGTAGCCATTCTATGTTACATAGCAATAAAGCCACAAGGTTTATCCCAGAGTTAGTTTACTAAATTCTGTTACGAGATTTCGTACATCAGTGTGTAATACTGACTTCATGAAACTCAAATTGAAGCTCTAGTGATAGGGAAGTACTGCATTTTACTAATTATTTATGATTTGAGCACAATAGCTGAACAGAACTGCTGGTCTGCAATTTTTGCCAGTACCTAGTAGCTGGCCGGGATGGAAGTAAACAAGATGCCTATTGGCAATTCTCTGAAGATTTAATCATCATCATCTAACTTTTCTTGTTGCTACTTATGCAGACAACCAGAGATATCTTCACATGAGAGAAATGTAAGGTTTATTCCCAAGCAGCACCCCAGCAGTGTCACACTGACCCAGAGGTCTAACAATAACCAAGAAAATTTTTGCTTTGAGTCAAGCCTGGCCCAAAAACCGCCCCCAACACTCCTATTTCAGCTCTGATCTTCTGGTTGTAGCAAGTTTTATCTAATTTCTTAGTGTTTTCACTGTGGACTGTTTCCTCAGTGAGAGCAAAATTAAATGCCAGGAAAACAAGAACCCAGAAATACTTGCACTATGAAAATGTAATTGGTCTTTTATAGCCTTTCTGAGAAAGCTGACCATTTTCCTGCTGGTCTATTCTGCTGCTCTCTTGGTTTTAGTATTATTTTGTAATTATTTAGTATTATTTTGTTATTTTGCTTATCTGAGGCCTAGCATTACTTCTGCTGAAACTCCTGAAATCCACATGAAGATCTGGTTTCCAATATAAAAGGGAAAGGGAATGAACATTTACATATCTATTTCTTTTTACAAAACAGAGGGAAAATGAACCAACTGCAGGCTTTGCTGAATGACAGTCTTATCAGAACAAAGCATGTGGAAAACGCAGCTATCATTGACATAAAGGAAAGAAAAGTCTGTGCATCAACCTTTGGTTTTAATGTAAGAGATCAAAGAGCATCCTGGGAAGTGACAGCAGAGGTAGAAACTCCAGGAATCAAGACCATAAAGTAGCGATAATGTCAGGGAGTGCTGCGCTCTACTAAATACACTTGGTTCTTTCAACCTTGGAGAGAGAGTTAGAGGGGTACAGCCTAGCTGCTGTGTTGAGAAGCTAACTTGTGAAGTTGATTGCTAATTTCACATCTTTGAGTTTTGGAAAAAAACCTGGCATTTTCAAGGAGTCCTTTTTCACCGCTTTGCGCTCATCGATTCCACCAGTAAAGCAGATGTATGTACGTAGGTCCATTCTCTGGCACCAAGACCTGCTGGTATGGAATGTGCCGTGCCCACACTATAACCCCGACGCACAGCGGCTGTACTAGGCTGCCTATGGGGAGCGATCCTGGGCCACTCTAATTTTGCAAACTATGCCTTGGAATTGTTTGGAAAAGCGCTTGCTGGCCCAGGACAAAACTGTATCTGGGCTGCTCTGACAGGACTCAGAACTGCTCCCTGGCACCTTAAATTTTCTTGTATAGATGTAGCTTATCTGTTTTTATTGTCCGTCAGCTGATAAAGATCAGAATAACAGCACTTCCCAGTCATATCGCATTATATGGCAAAGCTAATGTGCAGTCCCTGACACAGTCCATGAACTCTCTAGGAGTTGAGAAATGCTCCCCACACCACAGTCATCCTTATGTTGTTGGAAGGTACCACTTCCTCTCCTAATCCCATGACACCAGCTCTCAAACATTTCCATGGGTACCCATTGATACCCTTGGCATGCTCAGAACAATGTGTTCAGAACGTGAAGCTCTTGTTAAGATAGCCCCAGCCCTGGGGACAAATTCTCAGCAGAGAGAGTCATCAGTCCACTAGGTAATAGTGATGCCATCTTTAAAATGTACATGATCTTTAATATAAACTACAGTTTTTAGAGATGCCAGCCTGCTGGCTCTTCAGCAAGGTGGATTACATGCTGAGTTCAAGAGCAAAGTCCTCAGTCAGTGTAAATTACCACCAGCTCCACTGACTTGAAAGAATTTCAGGCCAGAAGGGATCATTGGATCATCTCATCCAACCAACTGAATATAAATCTACCAATCAGTGACCCAGTTACACAGACACTGAGCCCAAGAGCTCAATGACATGAATAGATTTGTGACCTGTGTAGACTGCTCCACTGAGGTGTGATGATCTGGTCTGGACTTGCTAAAAGTTACATGTCCCCATTGAACACCAAGAATATTTGACATCAGCATCCTTGGGTGAGCTCGTTGCAAGCCTGGGAAGGACACATCCTGCCCAATATTGCCTTTAACAGAATGGGGAGCACTGCTTACCTAGAGAAGTGTCACTGAGTAATGGGACTACACAGATAGTAATCACAGACTAAGCAGACTGTTTCAAATGAGACTTTGAAATATCGTGGACTGTACAGAAACCAGGTCTAATTTCAAAGTGAGGCCGATTTTTTTTTACATCATAATTTTAAGTGAACTGTCAAAGGCAGTGGGAGGGTGGAAAGCAGTTCATCATTGCAAAGACATGCATTTTTGGTCCCTAACACTCTGTTGTATTACCGTAGGTGCCACCAGAGAATGCTTTAAACCTTATCGACGCCTTCTACAAGAACTTACTGCAAGTTAGAAGAGGAGGACTCCACTTCAAGGACAAGTACTATAAATGTGTCCGTGCGGATGAGCATTCCATCTATCTTCAAAATGTATGTTGATAGTGTTGGGGCCATCCTGAGAAATCTGGAGACTTCTGACTTCCTTCCCTCGCTGTGTGGTTACATAAATACCATAACACAAGCAGAAAGCCTTCATGCCTTCAGGCCTCTGCATTTCTTTCTTTCCTTTCTTTCTTTCCTTTCTTTCCTTTCTTTTCTTTCTTTCTCTTTCTCTTCCTTCTTTCCTTCCTTCTTTCTCCATATCACCTTCCCAAGCAGGTGTGGAGTAAAATTGGTGCAGAATACAAAGCAGTGTCAGCTGTAATATACAAATTTAACAGGTAACACCATTCATTTCCCTAACGCCAGCTGCAGTGCTTGTCAGTGCTTTCAATCAGTTCATTTCCCTAATGTGGCAAAAAACCTATCACTTCATTTTTTTGCTGGGCTAGTTTCCTGCCTCATTAATGAATTAATCAGGTAATAGGAGGGCCTGGCAAGCCCACAGGCCAGAATAAGGTAGCGGGAGCAGGTAACTAGGTCAGGGGAGAGGAGAGATAGGGGTGAGCAGGACCTTGTTTGATGGATTACTTGCCAGCCATGCTCGTAGATGGCAGATTTTTGTTAACTACTGCCAAGTCACACAATCTGAAGTAAATACATCGAACTGGGTGTTATTGAGCTCTTCTTAATTCTTCCCCTCCCCAGTAAATCGATCCTGAAATGAGCTAAGCAACTTGCAGAATAGGCTGAGCAGCTCTTAAACTTGGATCCTGTTTCAGAAAAACAAGGTACTTTACAGTGTCTTTTTCCATTCCTTATTACAAACAGGTGACGCAGAGTTTGGGAGTCAGGGTTCATAAAACACTGGGCATGCTTTCATGTAAATACTAGTTATTTTATTTGCATTTATCAATGCTTTGGTGTATGACATTGAGCACTAGGATAACACTTCTTCAAAATGCTGTGCAATAATACATTAATCAGTGGAAGTGAGAATAGGCAACATAATAAAGCATTTGACTGACTGACTTTAAAAGTCAGCAGTCTTCAAACCATGCACTATCACTGTTTGTCTGTGTCCTGGCATAGGTTTTGAGACAGTATTTGCCTTTTTTTTTTTTCAAGAAAACAGGTATATTGGCCAAAAAATGCCTGCAATTAGCCCTAGTTGTAAGGCATCATGTATACACGTATGTATATTTTTAGAACCTGGTAACTTTACACCAATTTTCCGTATTATCTAGCCAGATGGAGGCCTGATAGTTGTGAAGACAAAGACTTTCATCCTGGTTGCTACTTACAGAGTGGGCATGTATCCCAGTGTGTGCGTGGAAGCTGTGGAGAAACTAGGTAAGAGAGCCTGTATCTCTGTGCTGGTGTCTCATTGGTTAGCTCCACACTTGCAAACAGCTTTGAAAATTAATTTGATGAATTACCAACTCCTCAAAGTCTGGGAAACTCAATACAGACATGGGTTATTTACAGCTAAACCCTCTCCTGACATCTCATCCCACAGTGCTACACGTGCTCCAAAGCCTCCACGTGTATGAACAGGTTGCAGAACTCTTTCCTCAGCTGTTCTGGCACACGATTTCTGTTAGTTACCTTTCAACAAAATGAGACCCGACAGTCACACTTTCTTGACCTCATATGACCAATGCTGAGGTCTTAAGCACACTTTTGTAGAGCATCAGCTTTGATACTCAGCTTCATGGTCCACTTCTTCAGTGACACATGAGCTCTCTAAGGGTTTCAAGCTTTCTCTAGAAAGCCTAGTGTCTAAAACAAAGCTGGAGTGTCTTTTCCTACATGTGAATCTTGAGACATCATGAAGCCAGTTCCCTTGTCTGACAGTAACAAGGCACCTCTTCTCTAACAAAACCACCCATTTCCTTCCCTCTCCTGCTCAAGTTTCCTCAAGTCCTCTTAAGTTCCTCTCTCTTGGACTCAGTGTTTTAAAGACCTAATGTTAACATCTCTTTGTTCCCCATCCAGGAATATTGCAAAACCCAGCCCTTTGCAGACCAGCTGCAGAATCCTGACTGTATCTCAAATGTAGCTTTCCCTTTGTGTGAGGTGCTGGCAAGGATTAACCCCTTTCTTGTCTTACTGATGTAATATATGGCTGACTCCATATCAAGGATGCAACCATTTTATCGCATCATCCAAATGGATAAAATGCACAAGAGCAAATTCCCAGAATAACCTTGATTTTCACCATAGGGTAATTCTAAGGAATTTCTAAGAAATTTCAAGGGTATTTCTAATGAATATTTTGTAGAACAATCAGATTCAACTCGATCTATGGATATGCCCATCTCCTTTGAACTGAAAAGGAATGAGACTGTAGGCCCACTGTGGTCCTAGCATTTGTTCCTCATTTAGATGCCTAAAAGTGAGTGGAATGAATTTGTGTTTTGGGGCATAAGCTGTTTCATCTGGAATGAGCTATAAGACTCTCAGTAACAAATCTTTCATCAAAGGCTTTTACAATTCAAACAGCTATGATCGAGAGCAGGATGTTTAGAGGCTATAATGCAGGTTTTAAAAGCAACTTGTCTGCTGCACCCTCACAAGCCTGGTTCTTGGCTGGTGGGTCTGTGCTTGGTGCCAGACTGGCAGAGACTAGCCTGCACTGCAGCCTCTCCACTTCTTCACACTTCACAGACCCTGCACTTTGTTCAACCACAGTTAAACTGACTGCAGACAGGCCAGGAGAAGAGGGAATTGGATTGCCTGTGTTTTTTGGATCTTTCCCATGTTCATTTCAGCCACAACAATCAGAGCAACCTCAGGCTGCTTTATGTTATGTTCTGCTTTCTATTGTTCTTGGCCATTGTTTTTGTCAGTGTCTCATAGCAGGTTGGGCATAAAAGCATTGTACCAGCACTGCATTGCCTAAAGAGCCTCATTTTTTTTTGCGCTCCAGACATGATTCTGTCTCATCCCTGTCACATTTAGCAGGTGTGATGGATCTGTTAGATATTAGGTATTAAAGGTCTTTGTCACTGACATGTATGGCCAGCACATTAACTTCAAATTATATGAATTTTGGAGGACATTTATGTGCTGGGCTATGAACTGAGGGACAGAGAGATTCCCCATCCTGGTAACATTTGGCATAAAGGACAAACAGCTTCAAGCAGTAACCTCAAGGATGTCTACCGGGTTAAGTCAATAGGGTTTTTTAATCACTGGGTCAAAATGGGCATGAAATACTAACAAACCAGAATGGTCCTTCCAGGTGTGGAGTGTTTTCAAGGGACTGTTTCCACCTAGGGCAGCATTAATGACACTTACTAAATCTAAGAACTGGGCCTTACATTTTAAGCTAACTTAATTTTAGCTTCAGACTAACTAGTCTTTCTCTGCAGTACTACAAATGGAGCTGCAGCAGATCCAAAAAGTGCCATTGGGTTATTTAGCCCCAAGTCTGCCCAGCTGGCTCAGCACTGGATTCAGGACCCACATCACAGTTGATACTAGATTCTTTGCTGCCACGGGAGGAAGGCAGAAAGCGTAGGAGATATTGCAAAAAATGCCAACACTTGCAAAATCCTGTAACAATTTGCACACAAGTTATTTGGTCTTGCAAACAGGTACATTGTCTGTAATTGGCCACTGTTCCTGAGTAAAGTCTAAGGTCTAAGTGTTTCCAGGGCCAAATTTGCAGCGGTTTTGACAATGTGTATTTTCTGGGGTTTATTCTTGCTGTTCTGGGTGATTTCTTTGCAAAAACAAAAAAAAAAAAGTAGCTTTTCTTTGCATGTTACGAGAGATTTCTGGAAATGATTTAAAGTGCTCAGTGTTTATTCTTTAAAACAGGTAATACCTCATGAATATAGGTATTAGTATTTTTAATTTTCAGCTAGAAATACAGCTGTCTTCTTTCAAGTACGTTATCGTCTGAGATTGATTTGAACTTGGAAAAAAGCATCTCCATTACAGCGACTCTGTATATTATTTTTATCATTGTTGATTTTTACTTTTAAAAATTTATTTCCTTGTGTTATTATAGCAGACTACTTTAGAGAGAAAGGTAGCTGAATCAGCAGAAAACTTGAACTTCATCAACCTCAGAAGGACTGCTCACGAGGAAATAAAGTACAGAAATTTGAAGCATTATCCAGTTTAAGCAAGAAACTACTGCTTCACAACATTCCAACTGCTGAGTTTCTTTCTGTTTTTTCAAGAACACTTGAGGGCTCACTGTTCATAAGAAGACTATTCTATGCATCTATCATCTCGGTTGCTTAACTGAATTGAAACTAATGTCTTCAGGATTTGGTTTAAGATGCTCTGCTTAATCTTTCTAATGTTGTCTTTTAGCCTGTTTCCAGATAAGAAAAAATATTAATCTCCCTAAGCAAAGAAACTTCTCTCACAGCATTACAACTATCTGTAGCATCACAGACCCAAGGTATAAAGGAAATTGTTACATTAACAGATTTTCAGATTTTCCTGTACATCTTTCAATATTACAAATAAACCACATTTTTAACATGTTAATTTGCATTGTCATTGACCGCTACAGAAAGTTATTTTACCCCGTAGTAGATTGCAAAGTTCTGGGAGGAGGAACAATGTCACTGCCAGGTTTGAATCAGACTGTGTGTACTGCAAGACATCAAAGAGTCCACATTTGAGTGAACCTATTACTGTACAGGGGACAGCTGAGGCTCTGCCTACATCACCAGGTAAAGAGCAGGCTCAGGAAGATCAGGCTCCATGATCTTCTCATCTGAAGAAACAAATAAAGTACCAGCTCTTGGAGTCACAGAACAAATGAACCATATGAAATTCAATAAGGGAAAAAAGGAACTATATGAAATTCATTAAGGGCAAGTGTAGGGTCCTGCACCTAGGGAGGAATAACCCCAGGCACCAGTACAGGTAGGGGCTGACCTGCTGGGAAGCAGCCCTGCAGAGAAGGACCTGGGAGTCCTGGTGGACAAGAAGCTCTCCATGAGCCAGCAGTGTGCCCTCGTGGCCAAGAAGGCCAGTGGTGTCCTGGGGTGCATTAAGAACAGCGTGGCCAGCAGGTCAAGGGAGGTTATCCTCCCCCTCTACTCTGCCCTCCTGAGGCCACATCTGGAGTTCTGCGTCCAGTTCTGGGCTTCCCAGTTCCAGACAGACAGGGAACTACTGGAGAGAGTCCAGCGGAGGGCTACAAAGATGATGAGGGGACTGGAGGGGACTTTCCTCTGGTATGAGGAAAGGCTGAGAGCGCTGGGGCTGTTTAGCCTGGAGAAGACTTAGAGGGGATCTGATCAATACGTACAAATATCTAAAGGGTGGGTGTCTAGAGGATGGGACCAGACTCTGCTCAGTGGTGCCCAGTGACAGGACAAGGGGCAACAGGCACAAACTGGAACACAGGAAGTTCCATCTGAATATGAGGAAAAACTTCTTCACTCTGAGGGTGACCAAGCACTGGAACAGGCTGCCCAGAGAGGTTGTGGAGTCTCCTTCTCTGGAGAGATTCAAAACCTGCCTGGATGCCATCCTGTGCAACCTGCTCTAGGTGATCCTGCTGTAGCAGGCGGGTCGGAGTAGATCATCTCTAAGGTTCCTTCCAACCCCTGCCAGTCTGTGAATCTGTGAAAAGAATTTTTAGCTGATTTGTTTCTAAATTAGTTTAGCTTCAAAGACTTTAAAAGCTTGAATCCAAAAATCTCAAAATCGACAGAAAAAAAAATCCACGGAAGGATCGCACACATGGACAGACATATGATTTATCATTTTTAAATACTCTGAAGTTTCAATTTTATTCCCTGACAACTCAAATACTCAAGAGCTGGTGACCAGGACACAGAGAAAAGCATGATCTGATCCTTCTCCGTCTGGGGGAAACAGCAAAGCTCAGCGAAGAGGTGCGATCAGGCAGCTAAAACATCAGGTAGAAATGCACAGGGCTGACGGACGTGAACCAGTAAACTTTGAACATTGACATCTTATGGGAACAAGAGCACAATAAACCTCCTGGGTGGATATATAGCATAAGGACAGCCACAGCTCACATGCCCTTAATGCAACTTAAGTAAATCCGGTCTGCACTACTCAGAGCTCAAAATCAAACCATCAGTTCAGTGCTCTGCCCGAGCACATACAAATATGCACGCATCCAGCGGATCAGCACAGCAAAGACATTAGACCAAACCTTCCTGCGTGCCGGGGGGGAGCAGTGGATCTCTGCCTCAATGCCGAAGGGGAAAGTAGATTTCTGCCTCAATCCGTGGAATAAACCAGGTCCGCGAGTAGAAATAATGGTGAGATGTACTAGTATTTCTGACTCTGCTCATGTCTTTCCCTCCAAAGTAAAACACAACCTCATCCTGTTCCACCCCTGACTTGCTGGGGAATGACTGATAGCAAGGGCAGAGCTGGGAGAGGAGGAGAACTGGGATCAGACTCTGTTCCCAAGGACAGGCTGGGTTTGTTCCCGGCACAGAGAACGTCCTCCCTTCTTTACAGGAAAAAGGTGAGTCACAAATTGTGCTTGGGAACCACATAACTTCTTTAATTTGTTGTTTTGGGCCACTGCTGGCAGATCGGGCAGTTTGAAGTTGTTGCACTTGGTTGGAAACTTGGTTTTCAGTTCCTGTGGTTTTCTGTGCATTTGAAAGCAATGTAGATATTTGGATCCTCACTGCTTTTTCTTCATATTTTTGTGGGTCTGCTTCTAGCAACAAAGACAAGTATTTATAAAAATGCAGGTTAGTGAACTGTGTTGAAAGAGGGACAAAAACTTCTTTCACATCTTATTTTTAATTGACTAAATTTGGACACAATTAAGAGAGCAGAAGCATCTGTTATGGGGTGGTATCTGGTGGGCTTCCCATTAAATTTTTTTGCTAATGCAGACAAATTTTGTGGGACTAGGTCAAATGGTTCAGCTGAAAACACAAATAGACAGCCAGCCTCAGAAAGAAAAACCTTTAAGTTGCATTTCATATGAATCATGGGAAGAGTTTATTCACCATAAAAAAGCCATAGAGCACCACCCCGTGGGGATTTACATCCCTGGGCTTGAAGGCGTTTATCATTCTGCATTTGCAGTCTTACAAAAAATAATCAAGCACACATTTAGCTTTTCCTGTGAAGATATCATAATGCAAGCAATTTTACAGTGTGCATGGCGCTCTATCACACAATGGTGTTTACTTGAAGAGGCTCTGGCTTGCAGCCCACCCTGCGCAGGTCTTTGGCCAGCATCCCTTAACTGTATTCAGTATAGTACCAGCTCTGGGGAACTAACACAGTCGTTCCCATTGTGATTCTCTCTTCTTCTCTTCCTCTTCTGCCGAGCACCTGGGTGGCAGAGGGAAGACTGCTCCAGGTTTGATTTTGCCAGGTGGGAGGAGATTTGACATCTCAGCCCATCTCCACAACTGCTGGTGTGAACAGCAAGGAACCCAGGAACCCTGCCTGAGGAGTTACTTGAAAGAGTCCTGCAGCAGTGGGACCCTCTGCACAGGAATCACCTGCTGAGGCAAAGGAAATAAATAGGAATTTTTAAAACTATTTGCTATCTGTCCTTTGTGCTAACTCACCATTGTGCCTTTGTGTATCTTCAAGCCCAACTATGGGCTGAATTGTAAGGCAGCATTTGCATGATTTTAGATGTGTCAAATAAAGGCTCTTTCTGCTGAGGGTTTCAAAATCTCATTTGTGTCTACTATTTTAAGGGCCTGTATCCTTTAGTCAGTTGAGCACCGGGGCCCTAATCACGCAGGAAGTCAAAAGCAAAGGATTTTATTTTCCTTTGTGTGCTACTTTTTTTCAGTTAAGATGGGTGGGTGGTCAGTGCTGCTGGATCCTTGCACTGCTCTGTGCAGGACTAAGGCCTATGACTTGATGCAAGGTGATCTCCACGGTTTGTCAAATGGCTTTCACGATGATACGTTGTGTCCCCAAATTAATGTATTGCATTGCGTTATAACTCCTCACCTTTCTCTGGCAGCCCTCCCAGCTTCTACCTTTGAACCGTGTCACAGTTTGCATTGTCTGTCTGCAGACTGCAGTCTGTGGAGCTGTGGTTACTGAGGTTTTCCAGCTGCATGTAAGTGCCTGCATTCACGCCAGAGTTTTTGTTTGTTTGTTTTTCAGAGAAAATGTTGGCAGTCTGTTTTGATTGCCCAGGAGGCCCAGAAAATCTTTATGTGAAAGAAGTGATGAAACCACATCCAGAAGAAGGAGAAGTTCTTGTGAAGGTCTCTGCCAGCGCTCTGAATAGGGCTGATTTACTCCAGGTATGTGTATGTTAAGCAGAAAATAGCACCAATTTTTCAAGCCCCTGTCTGAAATCTTGACAAATCTGAAGAGTTAAAAGAGTTTGGGCCTGGTGAGAATTTGCGTGGGAGAGTTCAGATGGCTGAAAGAAGAGATGTCTGTTGATTCAGCAGATAAATGTTTTTATCTGGGTCATTGCAATGCTGGGGTGGCAGGGAAAGGCAGCTGCCTTTCAAGAAAAGATGTAAAACCAAAGCTCTGGTCTTTCTAGATGCTTAGACCATTCTCTGGGCATTTGAGATAAACATGAAATATTCCAGTGGCTCAGTTCCAGAGGGGAAAAAATCACATTCAAATTGTTAAGTCTGAACTGCTTTAATTTGAGCTGAAAGCCATGCTCTGCAACTGAAGACCGTAATACCTCCTCAGCATGGATTAGCCTGGACAAAGCAGACTCGCAACAAATTGAATTTGCACACAGTTTTAAGAATAAAACATACTTAGGAAACAAGAAGTGTTGCCAGAGGATAGAAGGTCCTCAACTTACTGGAACATTTGCATAGTGCAAAATCAGGGTTAAATAAATAGGAATTTAGGTTGGAGGCATGTGAACAAAATATTGCAGGTCATTACACTCACTGATGTGTGGCTTTTCCTTCCTTGCCCTCTCTTTTCTTTTGTTTTAGAGGAGAGGGAAGTACCCTCCCCCCAAAGGAGCAAGTGATATTTTAGGCTTAGAAGCAGCTGGGAGTGTGGCTGGGCTCGGACCTGGCTGCAAGGGCCGGTGGAAGACTGGCGATGCAGTGATGGCTCTGCTCTCCGGAGGTGGCCAGGCAGAATACGTTACAGTACCCGAAGGCTACCTGATGCCAATTCCCAATGATATGACTTTTATTCAGGCTGCAGCCATTCCCGAAGCCTGGTTAACAGCCTTTCAGCTGCTGCATTTTGTAGGTGAGAGGCGTATTTGCGAATCTGTCCCACCAAAACAGCTCTTCTTCCTTTCTGTTATTAAATCCTCTCTTTGTTGCCACCATCTGAATGTTGTTTGTCTTTAAAGAACCTTTTCTCTGTCACTCCATTCGCATGGGTCAGAATCTGGTACGCCACACCCAAATCCTGAAATCTTGACATCTCCCCATTCACAACTTACTCTGCTGATTGCGTATTTACAAGGAAGGACATAGAAAGAAGGTCAGTTTTCTTTTTGTCTATATTTGTCAGCTTAAACGACAATTTCACAGATTCATAGAATCACAGAATACCAGGTTGGAAGGGACCTCAGGGATCATCTGATCCAACCTTTTTTGGCAAAAGCTCCATCTAGAGACCATTAATTTCCATTAAGCCTAAACCCTGAAATAATTTACATGTTCTCCAAACAACTGAAAACACATGCTACTTCTAAAGATTTGACTTTGCTGTAAGCACGACCACATCATGAACTTTCTTACTAATTGCATGTGGATCTACAGTAGGCAACATCTTCTTGTACCTTGTTTCACAGACACATTGTTGGTAAAATCTCCTCTGAGCTGATTTAAAACAGACAGAAGCTCACACTCTTCATTTTGAAAATGTGCCACAGAGGCACTAACAGTAGCACTTGCCAGGGTTTTCCTCTGTTGACAAATATCCTCCTTCTACCCTCTTCAGCAGTAGGACCTAAAATCTCCACTGAAGAACAGGAGTTACAAACAAGTAACTTTCCTTACTACCCAAAACACAGACTCACTTCAAGCACTGTTGCTTCCTGGGGGTCTGTAGTCAATTAGGACTACATCTCCAGGACTACTCGGTGCCTCACTTGCACTAGCAATCAGCGGAACACAAATGAATGCTTTAGGGCAACCGGTAGATGGTAAAACGACAGGTAGAACTGGTCCTTAATGTTACCCAGCACTTCTGGTATTTCTCCATTGTCGAGTGCCTGATTTCTCAGCATTAACATCCTCCGAGTGTGTTTTCTGTTGGTGGCAGTGGATGGTCCCAGTATGAAAAGGCTGACTACACTCACCTAAGCAGCTTGATGCCCAGAACTGGCAGGGCCAAGCTAAAGTCATTCCACTGAAGTTGGTAAAACGGAGTCCTGTCAGTACACTGTGAGCTGTATTAGTTCTGGATTTGTTTATGAAAGATATGAAGACGTAAACAAAGCCCACTCGAGGGGCATCTCTTTCAGCTTCCTCTTCAGTATTTTTCACCCTGATCATGTTTTAATCCAAAGGTGATGCCAAAAGGGTAACCATTTCCCTTACGTCCTCCTTCAGGTAAAATACAGAAGGGCGAGAGAGTGCTGATCCATGCCGGAGCTAGCGGAGTTGGTATAGCGGCCATTCAGCTGGTGAAACTGGCAAAAGCTATTCCCATCGTGACAGCAGGAACTCAAGAGAAACTGAAAGCAGCAGCAAACGCTGGAGCAGCTGCAGGGTTCAACTACAAAAATGAAGATTTTAGTGAAAAGGTCTTGGCGTTCACCCAAGGTAAGAACCTCTATGTGAAAGACACTGTTACAGTTGAGAAGGAGCGTGCACCTCCTAATGTATATGCACATACACTCAATTTCAACTGTCACCTAACACCCTGTTCAGGGCAAGAATGCATCTTCCCAGAGTTTAATTGTGCTGTTTTCTGCATGGACTGTCTTTGGCTTTGTGTTCATTTGGGGCATAAATATTGTGCCTCTGTTATTGTTGCCTCCACAAGGAACGGTGGGACCAAATCCTCGCACTTGTAAGTGTTTGAATATGGGAACACAACTTAGTTCTCTTACCTTTACAAAAATTTAGCTTTTCTAAGCATTTGGGATGGTTTATAACAGAGTCTGCATCTGGATATCTATAATGATTCTTTTTTTGTGCCCAATTCTACAATTCCTTAGAAATCATTGTGCCAATTCCTAAGTTCATTAGAAAGATTTAAACAAGAATTGCAGGATTGATTCTAAACCTATAACGAATTTTGTCTGAAATTATCCTGCCTTTAATGCAGCTCGACTACATTGATGAAATCTTTTGTTTCTACTTGAGGTTCTGGAGTAGATATTATTTTAGATTGTGTTGGTTGCTCACACTGGGAGAAGAATCTCAATTGTCTGAGTACTGATGGCCGGTGGATTATTTATGGATTACTGAGTGGAGGTGAAGTACATGGAGATTTGCTTGCAGGGCTGCTTTCCAAAAGAGCGAGCATCCAAACAAGTCTACTACGATCACGAGACAAGGAGGCAAGTAGTGGCGATCAACAGTGTATACAGCTTGATCTTAACATCGATGATAGTTTTGGGAGCTTTCTTTTGATATCAGTGTTAAACCAGAATCTAACACATTATTACCAAAAAGCACGACCTGGAACTGTTACTACATACTTTGGAAAACATTGCAAAATTAAGTTATATTTTCCTATTTTTATTGAATGCTTCCCTTTTAGAACTACTGAATTGGCAGAATGATACCCAGGACTTCTTAACGTACTTCATGAGTACTGTAATTCAAAGATTTGGCCTAAGAAGAAACAAAACTCAAGTGATCAGGCAACTTGATCAAGTCTGAGGGGTGGAAAAAACCCCTCTCTATGAGATAATTTTTCAAAGTAGAGACCAAGGCCATTTGGATGCCCAGAAACTACCAAGGAAAAATCCTCTTATATGGAAAATTCTCAGATATTACAGTAAAATACAGCAGTATAGAGCCCTGGGATAGATTCTGTCCATGGTGTAATACATAATATTCTCACAAATTTTATCAGTTTAAATGGTTCTGCACTGAGCTTACACCCTTCGTTTTGCAGAACTTCGATTAAAATATAATTAATCCAAAAGTTTTCTTCTTATTTGTAATTTACACCTGTGAGATGTTTACATGTCCGTCTGACTGTGAGAATGTCAGAGTAAGTCTCCCTGAGATCTGTGCACATTTTGTATGCTGTGCTTAGAGATACCTCTGTGAATGACATGATTGGAAATAACCTTCAGAATGCTTTCATTTTTCCTTCAGTATAAGGAACGGCTGGTGAAAGCCTTCACAGAAGATGCACTGCCGTATTTTTCTGGAGGAACCTCCCCTCATCTCCAACCACTTGTCGACAGCGTTTATCCTCTGCACGAGATTGCAGAGGCACACAGGATCATGGAAGAAAACAAGAATATTGGCAAAATTGTCATCGAAATGCCTGCTTCAGCTTAAAGAAAGGCCTACTGCTGTAGTTGTTTCAGGGACAGAATTCTTAGAGGCATTTGACAAGTAGAGAATCTGCCATTTCTGCTTCCAAATCCAGAATGATTTATTGTGGGAGGATGCCAAAACAGGAGCGGTAAAGCAAAGCCTTACAGGAAGCGTTTAATAAAAAGGTTCACGCTGCAGCTCTGGCATTGCGTCTTGAATAAGTAAACAAAATACCGCCGAGCGCTCCTCGACAGAGGAGAACACCGCCAGGCCCCGACGGCCGGCCTCAGCTCGGCGCTCCGTTACCGCCTGCTTTCCGGAGCCTTCTCACCCTGCCTCCACCCCCGCCCCGCCCGGCCTCTTCACCTGACAACAACCTCCTCACGGCGCCCGGCCGCCTTCCCCTCTGCAGCGCGTCTTCCTGAGGCGCTGAGGCGGCGGCCACCGGGAGGCTCAGCCCCGGGGACCGGGCCAAGGCCGAGGACACCGCCCGCACCCCCGGGCTGAGGCGGCCGGGCAGTACCGGGGGGGGGAATGGGCGGGGCCGTCGTTTCCGGCGCGGTGCCGGCTGGGATAGCATCCGGGTCATCCGCTGAGGCGAGCGGCGCGTTGCGGAGCAGGCCCGTTCCCTGCCGGTGTTTCTCTCCCAGGCCGCGGCCTCCTCTCTCCGACCGGCGCCATGGCGATGCAAGCGGCCAAGCGAGCTAACGTGAGTGCTGTCTCCTCCCTGGCCCGCCTCAGCCCTCTGGGGCGGTGAGAGCAGGCCTTCCCGGCCAGGGGAGCCCGTCCCCCTCCAGGCAGGCCTCTTGCTTGGCAGAAACACGTCAAGTTTCGAGTTGTGGGGGGGGTTAAAAAAAGACCAGTGCAGCACACGGGCTGTCTCGGTGATGCTAACCCCAAGATTTAGCACGTAGGCTGCTGCTTTTAAGGTTCGAAGTGAGCGCTGTAGATCTAACGCACCGTGTGTTGTTTCTGTATCAGATTCGGCTGCCTCCGGAAGTCAACCGGATCCTGTATATTAGGAACCTGCCGTATAAAATCACAGCGGAGGAAATGTATGATATTTTTGGGAAATACGGGCCTATCCGACAAATCAGAGTGTAAGTATTTTAGTTTTCTTTGAAAAGTTAAGGATTTTACATGCTTTAGTGTATCTCTTATGTGTCGGTATAACTATTGCAATAGGCAGCAACTGGATTTCACTGCTGAAAAAGTTAAATGCGCTTTAGCAGTATCCCTGTGTGCCAGAGGTGGATGTGGTGATACTTCTCATGTGTGAGTCTGTTAGAAAATAATATTGTCAGTAGGTGGGCTGAAAAAGCTTAAACTTGATGTGATCTTAGGTAAGGTGGTAAAAAATACACTTACTCTCTTAAGTAAATCTTAAATACAGCTAACCTTTTACCTTAACTAAAGGTAAAAATAAGAAAGGCAAAAGTTGAATACAACCAGTTTTCATATTTAATGAGTATTAGATACTTCACTAATGGTGAAATAGAGATGTTGCTATTGCTGCTGGACCTGTCAACCAGAAGCACCTCCCTGTGCGTCAGATACAACTTGTCCCCAAGCCTCATAATCTGCAGATAACGGCAGTCTGACTGTAATTTCAATTTAAAATGCATTGAGGTTATACATATCTATAGCAAATCTGAGGTTCTTCTCTTTAGTTATTTCTAATATTGAAGACCTGAGCTCTGATGTTGCTTGTTATCCTGATTACAGTCTGTGGATTAAACCATAATTTTGTCTGGTTACTGTTATGTTCTGCTAAGTTTGTAGCAGAAAGAGTGGACTGAAGCTGGAATTCAGGAAGAGCTTTTGAGAACCATAGTGAGGCAGGTTGGAGTATTGGCACTCATACAAAGGGATTATTTTTCTTTTTCTGAAAAATATTTAAGAAGGGGAAGAGACAAAACTTAGTGTTTAATACTTAAAACATTGTAAGTCATGTATCAATAGATGTACAAGTAGAAAGGAAATGTAGTTTATATTTGATATGGAGTTTTTTTGTACTGCTTTTATTTGGATGTTGGCAAAAATAACCTGCAGCGTCTCTGAGTTCCTGAGCAGGTTGCTGATCAGATTAGAGCAGAATGTATCCTTGTAACTTATATCTCTCTCCATTTCCTCATGCTCTGAGACTGGGGTGGGTAATTAATCCACAGTATGTTTAATTGTTTTGACTATGCAGGACATAAATATGTAAACAGTTAAACAGACCAAACTTTACCACCCCAAACAGAAGTGCTCATTTCAGAGCTGTAGTGATTAAAAAATGATTGTTCACTGCATAGAATAAAGTGAATTTTATGTCTAGAGTTGCCTTCAGTAAACCAACAAGGATGGGGGGATGTGCTGCTGATGCTGCGTTGGAACGTGTAGCTGGTGACATCCTTATACAGGGCTGGGCAACAGAACTGATTGGGTACTGGTTAAAGGAACAAGGGACAACATGAACTCGCTGCTTGGCTAAATAGGTGGAATTCTTCACTAATAAGCATGAAGGAGAACTAATATTTAAGGTTTCTGAAAATGTGTAGGTTGGAACAGCATGACAGTGGTACCTAAAGAATTAAGACTTACCGGGGAGCTTTCCATCAGTGACGCGTTGGCGTGTGTGTCCAACAGGGAGCTGCAGGCAGCCTCCCCGCTGATCGTTCGGAACTACTGAGTCACGTTGCCTTCCACAGAAATCCAAACTCGTCACGAGACAAGTGGCACTCCTTTTGTAATGACTTTTGTGCTTTATGTAGTTTTTAGCCCATTCTCCTCTTCATTTTTGTATGCATCCTGGTGTGGATATGCGTGGTATAATTTGTCCTCTGGAGTTCTCTTCTTAGAAGCAGCACCTTAGAGACAGTTCTTCTGATTATGAAGTTTGCTATAAGTGTCTTTTAGCTGAGACCTTTTGGATTTGTAAACTCTGCGGTCTCTTTGGGCTAGTTATCGTTATGTGCCCAGATGTGTCTCCTGTCCCTCGGGTGAAGGAAATTGAATTGATGGTCCGACGGGTGACGGCTGTGGGTCTGAAATGGTCTTCCACCAGCGGGGCTGTTTTGGCCCTTTTACATTGACTGTGTGATGTGCCAAGAGCCATATTCAATCCGAGGGAGACATCTGATCCAGACAGCCATTAACTGACAACCTGGCCTTGTAGTATTAAATAAAACAAGCTAATCGCTGTAATTAAAAAAAAAAAAAAAAGTATTTCCAGGAATATGACAAGCCCTGACAGCAACAGCTTCTGATAGCTGTTATGGAGAGGTGAATTTCCCTTAAGGACCATAATGCAGCACCTGCTGCTGTTGCATTTTCCTGTCATCTCTGACTGAACTGTAAGTGGAGATTGGTGTGGAAAGCAGGGGTGTATTTTAATATCTAGAAGACAGTAAGTTGTTTTTTAGTGAAGTTGCATTAGTTAATCTAATCTCAGTTACTGCTAAAGACTAATAGAACTATTTTCTGTTCATTTTAACATTAAAACTGCTGTTGCTTTGCAGTGGGAACACTCCTGAAACTAGAGGAACAGCCTATGTGGTCTATGAAGACATCTTTGATGCCAAAAATGCTTGTGATCACCTGTCGGGATTCAACGTGTGCAACAGATACCTTGTTGTTTTGTACTATAATGCAAACAGGGTACGTACGCTTGGAGCGGGTTTTTTTTAAGTTACCCGTGAACATAGCTAGCATACAAAAAAATGTAGTTTGAAAAGACAGTTGCCTGCATATTTTTAAGAAATGAATCCAAACTGTTAGAGGGAGTGGATTGGATAAATTGTCAGGATTTCATCTTTACTTGGTGATTTGTGTGCGCAAAAACAACAACCAAAAAAGTACCTCTGGACCAAGGGTGTGAAAAACATTCTTCTGGTGAGCGTACTTCAGAGAGGAGGAAGCAGGGCCCTTAAAACTGCACAGTGGCAACAGGATGTGAGGTCTTGTTTGCAGGTGAAAAGCCTCTAGTCCTTGATGTTCCGTCTGTCAGTGACCATATCCGGGCTGCTGTGGCATTCTCGGAGGTCGAAAATTAAGCAGTGCTGTTTGTGTGTGATGTTGATGTAGTTCATAGCGATGTTGGTTGCAGTTACTGGGAAATAACATGTTTTAAGATTATTTTTTTTTTTCCTTACGTCTTTTATTTTCCTAATTACAGGCATTCCAGAAGATGGATACAAAGAAGAAAGAGGAACAGCTTAAGCTTCTCAAGGAAAAATACGGAATTAATACAGACCCACCAAAATAAACTGATTTTTTTGGAAAACTTTTCAAGCCCTGCTGTTGAGTTCAACTGTTTTCAAGCCCCGCCGCTGAGTACTTGAACTAAACATAGGAATTCTCAGTGAAGTATAACTTTTTTTTAATTTGATAAGCTGTAATTTGAATCTTTAGATCTTCACGTTAGAATTAAATAAATGTAAAACATCGGAAGATCTGCTTTAAGATTAAATCCCCCTAAGCGGACATGGCTTTTCCGTGTTGTAATGGTGACCTGATAGATGCTGCATAACCACAGTCCTCTTTCGAGCAGGACCTCTCAACGATGGCACCGAGCAGGCCGAGTGTTTCACACCTCCTGCAGTCCTGCCCGCTCCCCGGGGCAGGTTTGAAGCGTGGCAGCCAGTTAATCCAAAGAGCTTAAGGGGCTCTGCGCAAGCTGCCTGCCTGGAGGTAAATTTCACTGACTGCGTTCTGAAAATGGAGTATTGCAACCAGTGTGTGCCTGCTGCAGGGATCCTGGTGCTTTTTAAAAAAAGAAATAACTATGGTTTGATAATTCATCACACTCGTATATTACACACAAATCATTGCGCCTTTCTCCCTCCGGGAATGTGTGAAGGAGCCTAACTCCATGATGTGAGTGTTAGGCTGCTGCTTACTAGAATCAAAGCAAGCCCAAATCCATGTGTAGAACAGAGTTTCTTTTACAAACGATGGAAGATGAATGGCCTTTCAAAAGAATCCAACTGCTGGAGTGACTTCAGTCAAAATATCTGGTTCCCAGTGATCGAGACAAAACAGATAGGCTGCAGAAAATAATCTTGTGTTGCTGGAGGGCTGAATTCATGGTATACGAGATCTTTATTATATGTGCCAGGTTTGCACGGAGGTGAGTTAGGAGCAACAGGAATACACGCCTTTTAATATAAGTAGAGAACACCTGACCAAAATGAGATGATGCTGGTGGTAGTTTTAGATACCTGTGGCGCAGTTGATTTCTACTCGGTGTGTTTGAGCTGTAATATATTTCATGTACGTAAATTTTTAGGTGTAGCATCTGGTGGAGGAAAAACAGATTTAAATTTTTTGGCTCTTATTTTTTCAGCGCTTGTGTCCTGTGAATAAAAACTAGTGTGATACAGAGTCTGCATAACCAGTATATTTTGGAAGTGGAAAAGAATAACCTCTACTTCTGTTCTGAACCAGCTGGAAGCCACGTGAACACCGGCAGTATCCTGCCTCTCGGGAGTATTTATTTGCTTGGATGTGATGTTTAACTCCCTGAGCAGACAACTTCCAGCTAGTGCAGAATGTGGGCAGATGCAAACGTACTTTGCCTGAGGATTTGTAATTCAAGTTAAATATTTTTCAGTGCATTATACTGTCATAAAGGAACGTTTCCATTTTCTTATCCATAGATTTTTGTTGAAATCTGTCACTTAAAGAACCATGCTGTTCTTGTATCCATTTAATAAAAAAATAAATGTGTCTACATAGTTTTGCTTTGCTTCCTCAAGGCTTGCTTTGTGCTGCACTACTTCTGCGTGTAACCTTTCCGTTTAGGAAGGAAGTCATTCGTCACCTGTTTGTGACACAGGGAAGAATCTGTAGAGCACCTGTCGCGCATGAACGTGCAGCGTGTTTGGCACCTGACGATGGAGAAGGATGCCCCGCCGTGGCACGGCCGTCCAGCTCCAGTGGAGGAGATCCCTCACCACCGTGTGTGCTGTGCGTCGTCCTTGGCTGGGAGGGGCACGGGGTGGCGGTGACACCAAGCTGGCTGCGTGACCTCAGCACAGCAGGCAGGGAGCAGCTGAAACGGGTCGGGTGGTATTTCAGTTTGGGTGGGCGCTTGAAGCCCCGTCTGTACGTTCAGTGCAGGCAGTAACAAGCCTTGTCCTTCCTCTGTGGCTCCCCCCTACCTCTGTCCTTCCCTTAACACCGAAGGTGCCTTTTGCGGCTCTCGCAGGCCCCAGTGAGCCATCCCTGAGCTGAGGGACGGGCAATGGCAGACTAACAAGGTACAGAAATGTAAAGCTTTGCTGTGATGTCATTGCCAGCTTTCCTGCTTGCCCAGCCCTCTACCGCTTCTCCTGTTGGGTGCAGCTGTGATGCACGTACATTAGATCTGCTGTCCTCCTCCTCAGGTGAGTAGTTACTCCTACCCTGGATTGTTGTTCAGGTCTTGCCCATCACACTGAGGCAAATCCCAGTTTCTTTGGCAAAAACCAGCTTGCCTTCAAAATATTTAAACAAATGAAATCCTATTGGAGGCCTTGCTTCTATGTGAATCTCTGTTGCTTTTTAAAGGTAAAAACACCCGCTCCCTATATATATATATATACACATATGTACACACATATATATGTGCCACGCTATCCACTAGGATAAGGGGAGTTTAGAAGGCCCCTTGCTGTAACAGGAACCAGAGGTGCTTGTTACCATGCTGGATTTATACTTCTAATAAAAAAATAGTAAATACCGATAATAAAATATCAGTGCTAATAATGGTGTCACGAGCTGCCAGCCCTGTTTAAAATCATATGCAAATACTGCGTTGCTTCTGTCAACAGCGGAGAGCGCAGTGCTTGCACTGCGGTGTCTGTTGTGATGAGGATTTGCTGCTGTTTGAAAAACATATATAAAAAGCAATTCTTTAGGGTAATAAGATTAATAAAAATTCCTTCAGTGAATCCTCAAGATCAGCAGCTTTTGATTTCTCTGAGAGCTCAGCTGCTGCCTTTCATTAAATATTCCATTTCATACTTTTTCTTCTAGTGCCTGTTCAGGGCTTTCAATGTCCCTGCACTTGTAAAATGAAATAATAATTTGTACCTGCAAGACAGAGGGAATGGAAATCGAATGCCCGGAGGATTGTTTTGATGAGGTCTGCTCAAGATTTTTTTTGAAATGTAATATCAAAGGACAGGGAAATGAGTTCAGTTAGATGAATGGCAGAGGGGGCAGCAAATAAGGCAGATGTTACCAGCCTCGTACTCTGCATCTGCGCTGGTTTTTGTGTGTGCTCGCTTCCCATTTAATTTTTCAGGAAGTAGGGCATGAAATTAAGCCTGGAAGGTCATTTTTTTCCATCGGTGCTGTTTAGAAATTAGTAACAAGAGCATATCTGATTACACAGGCAATGACAGTAAATTTTTTCCAATCCATTATATAGTGGTAATAATTATATGTACTGTGTTGATCGATGATACAATTAAATAAATTAACGCATTAGCAGTCAAATAAAGAGCTGAAGATTACATTTCCTTGAAGATTTAATTTCCCTAAGTATCACAAAGCACAATTAGTTTTCCTTTTAGATTTTTTTTTTTAATGAAATTGGCATGAAAAACGTAATAATCTCTGCTGCCAACAAAGGTCTCTGCAGAGAAAGGGCGATGAGGGAGAGAACTTCATCAACCAGCTGTAATAAGGTTTTTACAGACTTGGTAATGGCTGGGTTGTACTGCTGAGGGCGAAGGGAAAGCACGCAGCAGCTCTGCAGATAGAGACGATAAGACTGAGCGTGATGGGCTCCCAAAGCCCAGCAGGAAGATGTTTTTCACTGGCGAGAAACCTCGCAGAAACGGAGGGGCAGAGTGATGCCCTGCCTATTGCTTTAGGTGCAGCAGAAGCTTCCCAACAGCAGGACCAAGAGGTGCTGGAGGGAAGGTGCGGCCATGCTGGGTACGCCAAGTCAATCCTTCACACCGCTGTTTGCTTTTGAGGCATTTGGGAAAAATCCCAAAACAGATCCTTTAGGGTTTTTTTTTCTTTTTTGATAAGCAACTAACTCAGACTGGGCTGTTGGTAGGAGCAGCTTTAGACCGATGTGCTGAATCAACCTGTGTTTGACAGGCGCGATGGGGCTACGTAACGTTTAACCGAGCCATCTATAGGAGCTCACATCTGCCCCTACCACAATGCACCTACCATCTGTAACCCAGTGCTGAAATCAAGACCAGCGACAAAGGCTGGGGCAGTGGCAAAGCAGATCGGGACCTTTAAAAAGAATTTGGTAGAGTTAGAGGGCATCAAATCCTGCCAAGTCAAATTTCCTATTAACAGGAAATTAGCCTGTCCTGAATGAAAGAATTATTAGTGAAATGCAGATGTGTAACCTCGCTGCTGCAGTGAGCCCAGATTTCCACCAAAAAAAAGGGTGCTCAAATGCCTTTAGTTTCTTTATGGAAAGGGGAGCAATAAAAAAATTTACTCCACCAGCCCTCAGTGAACAGTAGTCTGTAAGAGATGGGGTTTATGGGTAAACAATTAATTGACAAATTAATTAACAAACTCAAATGCAGCTTTGTGGGTAAAATGAAGATCTAGAGAAAGAGGAGAGCGAGCTGCGGTCGCTGGCCAGGTAGCCAATTCTGCTTTACTGTGCTCCTTTTCTCTCTCCTCTCCAGGAGACATTGCCTGGAGACACCTCTGTAGTGTTGGGGTCTGTCTGCTCATCCTAGGTGTGTTCTCCTCACGCAGATTCACACAGGAAAATAGCTCACCACCTGCTTGAAATGCTTCCATCAAAAAATCCGTTGGTTAAAAACTATCCAAATAGTTTATAGTCAAGTTAAATAAAAATAACATTGTGACTCAATGATGCTCTTATTTTCTACAGCAAAGGGGAAAAGCAAGCCGAAATGTGAGAAATCAAAGTTAGGCAAAGCAAAAATAACAGCACAGAGGCAGCCTCACTGCTCAGGTCCTGCTCCTAAAACCAGGTAAGTGACAGTCTACACATCCTTCTGTCTCCAGGGGAGGAACCAGCATTTTGTGAATTCATATAACCATCAAATGAAATAAATATTGTGAAGTCTCGAATGCCAGGAGCCCAGTGCAGAAAGTAAGTTTGTAGGCTATGTAAACAGCATCAGAAGCTGCAACCTCAAAAATCTCAATGTGTTCAGTGACCACATCATCCCACAGTTCAGATTGGTTTTGGGAAGTAGATGCACACAATTCTGCTCCTCTTGCCTATGTCAGCTACAATAGAAATTTTTACGCTAGTTTTATTATTGTAAATGCATAGACTTGGACCAGCACTGCATGTCTTTGAGTAACATCATTTTCCATCCTTTCAGCAGCCAAATTTTGGCGGGCATTGAGGGGCCACCAGCTGGGCAAGGGAGATGGACAGTCCCGGTAGCCCTTACTTGCACCTTCCTGGTACCTCTGGTCCCACAGAGATCTTCCACTGTGCCATCTACAACAGAAGCAGTACATGGAATTATGCGTATTTCATATAAGAAGAGAAATAATTAACATGATTGTTTGGATGATTGTTTGGAGAACTTCTTATAGACCAAAAAGAATTCCAGTGGCCAGAGGAAACTAGAAAAACAGGAAACAGAAACTGTAAAGTATCAAGATTTTATTGTTTTGTATATATACTTTCAATTCTTAAATGAGACAGTATTTTTTAAAACAGCAGCAAGCAGAACATACAAGTTGAGAAAAGTGGCAGCGCAGGTAACTCTGTTTGGCTAATGCCCGTTCATGTACAAGGCGTACATTGGATTTTTATTTTTTTGAGCACCTTTTGTGTTTTTTTCTTTGTTTAAGTGTACAGTAAGGCAGTGGTTCTTCAATAAGGAATATATATATATTTATATTTATATATATTTTCAATCATCACTGTGAATTCTTCTTACATGCAAATTAAATAAAATGTACAACTTGAAAATGTTACAACAGTAGACATTTTTCCCAAAGCAAAGCTTCTAATAAAAGGCAAATACGGACACCACAAAGTTAAAAAAGAGAAGGAAGGCATAAGAAACCGAGCGGCAAGCGCTATTGACAGGACAGCTTGAGCAGGGAAGATTGGGATGCCAGGGAAGATTTCTCCCGCTGCTGGCGAGGCGAGAAAGAAGGGATGGTTATCAACAGATGGCTCCAGCCAGCTCCCTCAAGTGATTCACTCTAACCTGAGAAGCTCCACATCGAAGAGGAGAGTAGCATTGGGAGGGATGACCCCAGGGTGGCCCGTGGCTCCATAGGCCATCTCAGGTGTGCAGGTCAACTTTGCTCTTTGTCCTAAGCTCATCTGGGGTTTGGATGTTGGAGAAAGAAAAAGAGAAGACACAGTATGAGGAGGAAGACAAAGAACAAATCACGCAGATTTACAGAATCAAGGAAAAACGGGACCATCGGATTAATCTTTCGGCGTCAAGCTGAAGCTGCCACAAACAGCTCAGATGACGGTCTCCCGACTCCTCTGGCTTCTCCTGGCAGTTATTTATATTGCCAGAGCCTGTCTGGGAGTCATACAGAGGCTTTCTAACGCATACTTGGGTCCATCCTGCCTACGCTGGAGCCAGCTGCAGGAGGTGCGAGTTCCTTCTGCAGAGTGCAGGGCAAATGTAACACCATCAGCGGGCGTTAGGAAAAGGCTCTCAGTAACAGACAGGACCAGAGCTCTGTATTCATGAGAGATCAGTGCTGAATCAGTTAGGTTCAGCTTCTGGAAAGCATTCAGCAACATTTTTCCTTCTTCAGCCACCTCCAGGGATGACTTCAAAACCATTGCTCAGACACTAACGCTGCAGGCACCCAACTTTCTGCTGCCGGGCAGGTGCAAACACTGATGCAGATGACCTCCCCTGGTCCCTGCAGAGGTTTGCGTGGGGCATGCTGGTCCCTGCAAGCCAGACAGCTGGTGAGTCTTGCACGGGTTTTAGGCATGGGGCAACCCTGAACTGTCAGAAGTTGAACAGAGAAATGCAGACGCTGCTGACACCTGACAGTCATTACACCAAGGTTTGAAAAAATCTGCCTGCTAGACATAGCGAACTGCCTTTTCCCAAGTGCCTCGTGTTAATCGCGCTCCCCAAACCCCTCAAAACCCTGAGGTGGAAGGAGACAGCCACAAGCTTGACCTCAGACAGGGATCCACTAGGAGGAGCAGGAGGGCAGCGTGTTGCCACGCTGATTGCTAGAATGGCTTTCGGCCGCTTATTAATTAAGGGACAGGAGTTGGCAAGCGAGAGCGGTTGAGGAAGGGATAAACTGATTCACACAGCATTTGTTACCACTCCTCCATCTGCACTGGCTTCTGGTTTCTGCAGCACGCTGGGGTCCTGAGCTCCTCAGGCATTATTGCAAAGCAAATAATAGAGTCCAACTCAAATCCCTGAGAGGAAGGTGGGTATTTTTCAGAATCTAGGATTCCTCAAATGGACTTCCCCTTCTCTGGCTGGAGAGAAGGGAATGCTTGCATTGCTTTCGCCATAGGGCTGGAAACCTTTGGTCTCTTCCATTCCCTTCTGGAAAAGTATGGTTGCATCATTTATCACTAGATCATTTCTCATTTTGCATTCTTCCCTTCTATTTGAGTGTAAGAAGTTGTTCCTGTTATAGTTGTTCCTACAATAATATTTGAGCAATTTCCTCCTACACTGAGCTCTAGGACCCCCTAAATGAGGAGTCACAAGGACTTTGCACCCTGATCTCATTCACTCTTGCACTTGAGCAGCCTGATCGCACCCCCCACATAGTGGGCCCTCGCAACACTGCAGACAAAATGCAAGAGTTGGCAATGAATTGCATCGTGTGGCTCTTTTAGGGATTTACTGTCTTGGCACTCCATCTGTAAGTAGGGGAGGGCAGTTTCCTTTTTTCTTGGCATAGGGCTGGTTGCTGAATGTTAAGTTTTGTAGCTGGGAGCCTGAAGTCATAAAAATTTAACAGTGCAGTTTGGTACCTTATTCAGTAAGGGTCAAAATCTGTAGCTCGGTCATGGATGTCATCAAAAAACGGCAGCTTGGACTTTTATGGAGTAGCTGAATAGAGGCCACTCCATCAAACACTGCCACCTGCAACATTTGAGAGGCCACTGCCATCTATCTGTGGAGCTGCCCACGGGAAAGGGACAGGGCTCGGGCACACTGGGGGACTGCACCTCTCCCCTCCCAAACACATGGCCCGTGGAAAGCCTCGTGAACAGGGAGTATCCCTGGATGGACAGAGGAGGACTACTGGAAATACAGTGTTCGAATGGACCACCCTTTCAGAAAACCACTCCGTATCCTACACAGTGATTTCCACTTGGTCTTGTTACCATTGCACCAGACATTGCTGTGCTCACCCCCCCTTCAGCCCGCCTGAAGTTCAGCCAGAATCATTTCTTTGTACCTGTGTAACACCTTCTTCAAATCCTTTAATGACTTCTTGTCTGCCAATCTTGAACCTGAAAGGCTTGTTTCTGTCTCTGGAGGAATCAAACTTCTTTCCATTCTGTAGCATTCCTGCCAAAACAAGACACACAGTTTCAATCTGAGCTACATCTAAATGTAAGTGCTGGGTGGAGGGAAGGAGTGAAAAATTAAAAGTCTCAGTCACATCAGCTGCTCATTTCCACTTTCACTTTGAAACCTCATCCAAACCAGATAAGGCAGGAGAGTCAAATGCAGTGGTTCCATATTGTTACCTTTGCCTTCTAGTAATTTAGGCTCTAAAAAGGAAATATATTCTTCTTATTATTCTTAATGCAATAGGTTGTAACTCATATTGTACCAAACGTTGCACAGACATACAGAAGAGCTGTTGCTCGCACAGGGGAGTCTCCTGGCTAAGTAGATAAAAGCAGGCAAGGAACAAGTGGAAAGTAGCAGAAGAGAGAATCCCAAAGCAGGTGCCTGATCCAGGCCTCCTCCTAAACACAAAAAACCTCCCCAAAACAAACCTACAGACAAGGAAACCAAATTTAATACCAATCTGACTAGATTTACTTCTCATTAAATACTTCGCATGTATTTAAAGACATTCTTTGAACAGCGTAACTAACTAAAGGGAATGGTCCTTGCAGAGGACATGTCAGGTAACCGGGGGGGCGGTGCTGCCATGCATGCTCCAAAGCTCACCACAATCAGCCGGAGCTTTCCACCTTTGGGTGGGGATGTAGATTAAGGTTTGGGAACTCTTGAGCCAAATTTGCTGCCAGTTAAACATATGCAAGTACAGAGGAGCTCCTTTGACTTGTTCCTGCAAACGTGCACCAGAATAGCTAGAAGGAATATTTGGTACCTTGGACTGTTTACCTTCCCTCCTTGATTTACTCAGGAGTACTAGAAAAATGTGCATTACACAAACATGGCCATTCCACACCATGCATGTGAAACTTCTACACTACATTACAACTGTAAGAGTTTCCTCCTTGTACAGAAAGAATGAAAAAGACTGCATGCAAAAATATGAAAATACCAAGGACATTTATATGAATACTCTACTACCCTCATTCTTTATATTTTCATTCAGCCACAGAGACAGTCACAGGAACACCTTATTCACTTCTGGAATCACAGAATCCCAGACTGATAAGGGTTGGAAGGGACCTCTGGAGATCATCTAGTCCAACCCCCCCCGATCCCCCAGCAGGATCACCTAGAGGAGGTTGCACAGGATCGCGTCCAGGCGGGTTTTGAATCTCTCCAGAGAAGGAGACTCCACAGCCTCTCTGGGCAGCCTGTTCTGGTGCTTGGTCACCCTCAGAGTGAAGAAGTTTTTCCTCATATTCAGATGGAACTTCCTGTGTTCCAGTTTGTGCCTGTTGCCCCTTGTCCTGTCACTGGGCACCACTGAGAAGAGTCTGGTCCCATCCTCTAGACACCCACCCTTTAGATATTTGTACGTATTGATCAGATCCCCTCTAAGTCTTCTCCAGGCTAAACAGCCCCAGCGCTCTCAGCCTTTCCTCATACCAGAGATGCTCCAGTCCCCTCATCATCTTTGTAGCCCTCCGCCGGACTCTCTCCAGTAGTTCCCTGTCTGTCTGGAACTGGGAAGCCCAGAACTGGACGCAGAACTCCAGATGTGGCCTCAGGAGGGCAGAGTAGAGGGGGAGGATAACCTCCCTTGACCTGCTGGCCACGCTGTTCTTAATGCACCCCGGGACACCACTGGCCTTCTTGGCCACGAGGGCACACTGCTGGCTCATGGAGAGCTTGTTGTCCACCAGGACTCCCAGGTCCTTCTCTGCAGAGCTGCTTCCCAGCAGGTCAGCCCCTACCTGTACTGGTGCCTGGGGTTATTCCTCCCTAGGTGCAGGACCCTACACTTGCCCTTGTTGAATTTTGATGGGCACAACATGATTTCAACCCATACATTATGAACACATACCCAGATTCTACAGCAACTGCATAAACCTTCACAGAGCACTACATATTTAGGTATTCTCATTCTCTTTTCAAAGAGTGAATAATTATGGTAGCTTTCAACTTAAAAGTAACTGGTAATTGCTCTTACAAAATGTTACACTCTGGATACTGCAAGGTTGGGCTGATATTTATGTATTAGAATAAACCCTTTTCTTGTAATGCTGCAGTGCCAGTGTTCTGGGCACATACCATGACTCTCCTGCGCAAGGTGCTGTACAAAGAAAAGTTCATTAAGGAAAAAATATCTGAGAATGTTTCTGGTTGAAAATAACATTATCAAGCACAGCTTTGACAGAAAATGCTGAAAAATACTGCCTTTATGTTCCAATATGAAAAATACAGTCTTACTAGTATCTTTTCATTAAAGCAGTTATACTCATAGACCGGTTTGATGCACAAATTTTATTTTTCAGTGAAAACCATTAGTTATTGTCCAAACAACAACAACAACAAAAGCACATTTTGCTTGCTTAAAAAGTCTGTGTTATGAATCAAAGGTAAACATAAAGAGATGTGCCAGAATGAAAAACTAAGACTAAAAGGGCAGGATTCATCTTACCAACCTTTATGCTTCTAAGATATAGCCAGCTACTTTTGAGCTAATTACTCTGCTTCCCTCTATAATCGAGTCAGAGAAAAATGCACTTTCAGGGGGCAACTCATCTAACCAGATCTAGGGATCTACATTAGGACATTATGAATTGCATCCTAGCAGTGCTTATTTCTTTGCAATGAACATAAGGGAAGTCCAAACCACAAGCTCAGACACAGATGTCTCCAAATTCATTAGAGTTAAATCAGTGGTGATGGCATTCTGGATTGCAGTAATGAGTGCACAGTATCTGATCGTTCCAGTGGCATTCTGTGTCTAGATATTTTACATCAATATTAAAACCAAATGCCATATTAAGGAAAATTAGCTGTTGACCAAGTCCAACATTTGTCAAAGTTGGTACTTCAGAGACACACGTGTGTAAGACCTTAGGAGGGAACTTACGGAATAACGTGCCCATTAAGGTATGCTTCATAACCATTAGTGTTTGTCATATTCCTGAAGTTTTTCACAGTAGTGAAGTATTTTACGTATGCTCTGATGCAAGTACATACACGTATTATGCAATATATTGGCTCAGTGATATCCCTAAACCCCCTCCACGCAGGCTGGGAAGTCACATCAACTGCCTGCACAAGGCTTCCTAGTTACAGACGAACACGGGTTCATTTGTAACGTAGAAAACCAGCCTGCATATGGAGGAGGGCAGGCAGGGAGAAGCAGCTCGGGGGGAACTCTCAGGCATATCATATAATCCTTTTTGAAGTATTTGATCTTAAGTTTAAATGGCAGTCCTTCCTCACAGCAATTTTATTTTTAAACACATCATAAAACCTTATGATTCTATGAAATGGAAGGAGACTATTACAGAATCCCAATATTTAATAGTTTTAATATTAAAACTTAGTACTGTCATTACAGCCTGCATGTTCAAAGCAGTATGCAAACATTAATTATTCTTCCCAGCAGGCCAAGGAGGTAGAAGAAGATATTTATTATAAAATAGCCTCAGTCTGGAAGTTCAGATTCAGATACAAAGTTCCACAACACTTGAGTATGCTTTCACTTCATTTTGTAACTAAATCCTACTAAAATACTTAGCTTAAAGGTCTGATGGTTTACTAAATACCACACATCAAACTGGCGGTAGAACCAGAATTAATTCTTCAGAGATCCTGACAACAGCTACTGAACAATGTCTCCCATCTAAAATATCGTTTCTATCTGCCCATGAGGTTGCTAGTCTAATATACATCATGTAAAAACTGACTCCCATCTCATCATGGAAAGCCTACAGATGATGTGTTAGGCCTTGTGGAAGAAAACAGGCTGCTTCTCCTATGTTTGCAGCAACATCCTATTTTCAGCAACAGCTGAAAATTCATCAAGTGATGAATTCAGAAATGTAACCTCCTCTGTCATCACCCCACCTTATCGCTTTTGGAAGACAAACTGGGATTCAAAGAGTCAGATGTGTCCACATTCCCTGAAGCTCTGGCAGGAGGGTCAATTTTTATATGACTGCCCTTTAAATGCACTTCTAGTTTAGAAATGAGTCAGAGTCCCCATGTGCCCTGGAGAAGTTCCGATCCAGATTTAGATCTGAACTTTAGATCTTTTTTATCTCTCTATTTCTGAAAGTTAGAGTTGACTATTCAGGCTCCTGGGAGCTAAAACAGCATAAGGTTTTATCTTCTCTCTTGCTAATGCATCAATTGATTTTCTTTTTGTGAAAAAATTGATCTGGTTAATATTCTTCAACAAGGACGGATGCCCATCTTTGGCCTGCTAGCACCTTTATTTATCTAGCTAACAACGAGGAGAAAAAAACCCACAATCTGGACCTGAACAATGACATTGTTTTGCAAAGTGAGAACAATCAATAAGAGTTTTGACTGAGCAAGGACATCTAGATGCCTATATGCAGACTTGCTATAATAACCTTACATTTGATTCTGAAAGGTAACATTCATTGTATTAAATTAATTAATTGTACAAGCTCAGTTATCAGAATATTGTGGGGATTTGAAAACATTCTGATCTACAATGTTTTAAAATTTAGATGGTTGTAGAAAAGGAGTTGTTTCAGATCACGGGTCCTGCTGAATTACTGAAGTTCAGCTCATTGAAGCTGAAGATCAAAGAGTAGACAAATCATTTTTTAAGGAACATGACTGGGGATCCATCTGAACTGCCAAAAATACAATGCCAATTGGGCTACAACAGCAGTGAAAACAAAATGTCAGTCGAGGTTTAACACAAGCTATTGTTTCTTATTAAAACATAGGTGTGTCTGCACTACTCTTTTAACATTAATTAACTAACTGAGGTCAGGCAACCTCAGCTAAGATCACATCATTTAAGTCTGTTTCCTAAGGGGAGAGGGCTAATGACACTGTCTGTACTTGCCTAATAACTTTTGAATCTTTTAGCCAATTTCAACCAAGTTTGACAGAGAAGTAGGGTTCATACTGACATTAAGATCCTATGCATGTAATGAAAATAAATCTGCGTAGGAAGAAGACCCTGTAAGTGCTTCTACCAAGAGAAAGGCTCAATCTTTTGTTATCAGAGAACCTCTGTTACTGAGGAGAGGTCAGGAACGGAATGACACGAATGCTTCTTTTTACCAGAGGGTTCCTTCATCTGAGAATAATTCATTTGGGAATTCAACCATGTAACACAAATCCACGGAGCCAGCCCAGCTATTTAGATATCTAACTTACACCTATGGCCGCAACAAAACCATGCCCAAAAACATGCCCCAACCATTATCTGTACAAAAGGTGGATGGAGAGAGAGAACACCAAAGGCTCTCCATAGATAGCCTGTCAAGCTCACGTACCTTAATCTGGAAAATTTATGTGCGAAATTCCGCTGCTAACATTAGCCAAAGGTAGAAACTGTGTCTCAACCTCTCATCTCAGCTATTTCTACAGTTAATGGAGAAACAGAGGTATCTCCAAGAATGATTCATCCCACCTAGATTTAGATGTTAGGACTGCAATAACTTGCCGGAATTCTTTATCATTCTCAGTCAACTAACTTCCAAAAGTTAAAAAAGTTAACAACATTAATTTTAAACGCTAGATGCTAGCTAGCATTTTATAGAGTTTTAAACGCTAGGTTTTTATAGAGCCCTAGTGAGGAGGTATTAACTCATCCATCCATACCTAAATGAAGTCGACCAAATTACATCCCAGGCTTCACTGGCTGCAGTGTTTACTGAATTATTTGTCTTTGCAGTGTTGACACATTCTGGGAATCAGAAGACAGAGATCCTAATCCAGGACAAATCCCTTGATTTCACTAGTTGCTCTCCTTTTATCCGGTACAATGGGATTCACTTACCTCACAAGTATTAATGGGATACAATGAATAGGTGACTTTCAAAAACCAGCAACATTCACCTGCAAAGTATTCCATTACCTTATTTTTTCAAAATGTAGTTACCTACAGAACGTAAAGGCAATACATACACTTGAAGGCAACTGTTTTCTGAACAAATGTTGACAGCAGAAAGAGGGGAAGATATTCAGATGGTGTTTCTAGGACACTATCCTGTTTCATTTTATGTAGACCAGCAGTTCTTCAGGACAGGGTCTATATTTTGATGCCCTTTAATGCAACCATCTTTCCAATTATGCCTTGTACTAAACCTGTGCTGTTATGAACGTGTCATTCGGTTTGGTTCCTAGGACTCTCGGAGGCAGCATTTGCTGCAGTTAGTGTTGCTGTGGGTTAAGAATTTTTGATCTCAAGTGTTTCTTTTTTTCCCTTAAAATATATTGTTTCTGTGCCAAAATATATCAATATTCTGTTGGGAGAATGTCACAAAGGCTGCAAATTCTGATTTTTTTCCCTCCATTTACAACCTGTAACTATTACTAATATATACTTTTAGTCTGGCAAATATACTATTGGGAAGTTTCTAGAAACTGTACAAAAGCCTTTGTGTCAACATTGACACCTTCACAGTGTACGGAGGAAGACACAGTTCAGCAAAGCAGAGGAGTTCAGCAGAATCACTTAGGAGTGGTGGGACAAGCACATCTATAAAGTCACAAATCACATCCCAGGATGGTTTACACCAGCAGAACCCCACTGATTTCAGTGGTGTTATTTGCATGTTACATTAAAATAGATCAGTTCCCTTCAGGACTCAGTTCCGAGGTACTGTGGTAAAGCAGGACAACTCTGCTGCGTTCAGTGGCGTTCCCCCCTAGCTCACGGCTGAGTCTTATGCTAACACACCTGAAAAACTTGTGGTTTCCTATCAGGAACAAGAACAGTTCCTGCATGTCTTAGTGTTAAATGGAGAGATCTGGGCAACACTTTTCTAGGCAAATATGGTCAGAACCTTGTGTTTCTGCTTCCCAGGGAAATGCCTAGAGGACCGAACATGCCTCCAGCTCTCCAGCTCATTCCAATCAGAATCTAGATCTGTGCAAGCCGGGTATCTCACACCTCTTACATCGTCATTTGCCATTTCATTATTACTTCAAAACACATTTTTACACCTTTTCATCAAAACCACAGCTCCCAGTAACCTGTAGTTATACCTAGCCATGAGCCTCCTTCCAACCAGCCATGCAGTGAGTAGCGTATACCTCTGATTTCCTTGATTTGACTTCCAAAGTAAACTGTTTTCCAGGCGAATTTGGCATCTCATCAATTCTACTGATGAAAATTGTTTTCATCAGAAATGATGATTGTTGTAATGGAAATAGAGTGTTGAAAGTGAGGTGGAGGATGCTTTCATTTCCTATGCTATGTTTGCATAGTGGGTCATCTTACTGTGTCCTGTATGTGGACTTTGGCAACTGAACTGAGAAGGGAAGCATGGCTTTTCAAAGGAAAGGTCCAACAGCAGAGGTTTAGTACCACTGTAAAAATAAACTCAGTTTTGCCCTGCTAATGTTTCCTCTGCTTAATATAAACAAAGCCTTATGGGGAAAAAATTATTTTCTGGCTTAGACTGTATTTTTCTGACAGTTTACATCCACTTAAGAAAAAATGATTAATCTTTTTAAGGGAATTTTCAGTCTAGAGGGATAATAGCTGAAGAGACTGGGGAGTGCATGTCTGCAGCATATCAGCTCTTTACCACAATTTTTTTGTTGTTGTTTAAAAAGGCAACAGCAACGATTTGAATGTGCCATTTGTTGCCATGACAAACAATCACTGACTCAAAGTATAGAAATGGGAAATGGATAGCGTTGGTGGTCACTTCTTAGTTCCTGTTACCGCAGCGCACTTCAGTAACGGTTGATCTTTTCAACACAGGCAGCCTCTCTGCTTCATTTTCTTCATGTATTATATACTCATATATCTTTAATGTGGAGTAAGAGCAACACAATCAATTATTTATTATGCAGCTGACGGCATGCAATGAAGACACAACAGACAACTATTCAATAATGCATTACTATGCACTATATATCAGTGTTGCGTACAACTACAAGACAATATGAAAGAGCCTTGCACTTAGCTTGACTTCACGGCCAAGAAAATTACATGCAATTGTCTCGTTCACTCTACTGAAAGGCATTATTCTGTCCTAACAGCTTTATAGATTTGCATATTTTTAAAAGAGAAGAAAAAGTAGATTTACCCTCAAGGCAGATATGAGGTGCAATAAGCATATTCTACATGAATTGTAAGGAGACCAAAATAATTCCTCTGGTATCCTGTTGCCTTCCAACAGTCATTTTATTTTAGGGTTTGAGTCTGTTACCATTATAAAGTTCAGCTGTAAAATATACATGCTCTGCAGCATAAGGCAAATTTAATTTGAATAAGCATGGCAGAATCAGGTCAGTCCAGGTATGCTAATGAGTAGGACAATAGATGTCTAAAGCAACATTTTAGAATATATTACTACAGAAATACTTTGCATCTCTTGCATCTTTATCCCTAAATACCGTGTCCTGTAACACAGGTTCTGGAGGGAGAGGGAACGATCCTGACTGGGCTAGGTCTTTCTGTTCCTGCCCTCTGGTACCAGCCAAGAAGCACAAAGAGCAGTTCAAGAGCACGGCTGTAATACAAAGCAGACATTTTGCAAAATTTCCCACCCAAACACATGCAGCATAGCTTGGCCAAAGAATTCTGACCATCTAGTGCATCAAGATAATAGGACAATACAATTAATCTCTTTTTTTTTCTTCCTGGCTTCATTCTCAGTCTCATCCTATGCGACAAGGCACACATGTATTTCCGTCCCCCCATTTTTGTTTTATGATTGCCTATGCAATGGTGGTATGGATTTGATATTATAGCCTGTAGCACACATGTGAATGTGCAGATGACCTTTCACTGGGATGTTATGCACTTCAGTAGGGGATTAAACCTTGCTGAAATTGGTGAACATGATAGCCACCTGGCTTTCAGTGTACGGCTAGGTCACCAAAGCTTCTGAATACAGATCTGGGTGCAGGGCGCATGAAAAACCACCACAGAAAGCAGAAAAGGTCTTTAGACATTTCTTGGGAAAACTCTGAGCATGGCTTCAAGAGCACAAAAGAGGGATTTTGGGAGAAAAGAACCAGCTTCCGTACCTTCCGTCAATTCCTCCTCTGCTCAGGGAAAGGGGATATTGAATGATCTGCCAGAAGAAACACCTTCCTGACCCAATATGACAATACTGCATCAGCAGTTAGGTGTGCTTTAATGACGAGCTGTTCCCAGACTGGACATCCTTTGATTTTCAACTGTCTAGACCTCCAGTATATGCCTCCATTTCCTTCCGAATAAAATCTGTGCTGAAATCTTATCATCAGTACAACACGTCTGATTCCTTGGCTCAAGCTAGCAACAGTCTAGTGACAAATCTACCCATCTCTAGTAGGGCACTGGTTTAAGAGGCTATGCATACCCAGGAACTATAAATTTAAGCATGAAAAAGTATATCCTTAATGTCTTACCACTTAACACCAAGATGTTAAAACAGTATGTTGGCCTTTGGGGCATTTGGAACTGAAAAATAACATTGCTCCCCACATCCCTTGTGAATGATTGCTCTTTCTCTCCTGCAGGCCCCTGTTTACCCAGTTCTTTATCACATCCAACTTTTTTAATGCATAGCATGGCTATACCTCCTTCACAGAGGAGCGTTTTACTGAAACTCATCTTGACAAACACAGCAATCACCTAACATCGTGCAAAGGGCTTAGCAGCTACTCTGTTCTTAAATAAGGAGAAAAAGAAAAACATTCTTGGAAAAAGAGCCACACACACACAATATGCAACCAGAGAAGTTAACACAGTTTATAAAAATGGGTGTTGACTGAGTCATGTAAGAAGGCACAGTCAATATGCCAAGATTATATATACTTTAAATAAGTCAGAGGCAGACACTGCCGTTCCATCATGATCTCATATGTACATAAAATATACATAACGCAGAAGTCAAATGCTTTTTATCCAGGGTATCCAACTTTTTGATCCAGACTGGTCAGACATCCCTGTAGTATGTCTTATTTTAGAGACGTGGTATAACGTTCCTGGCTGGCATTATGCAATATCCCCTCCCTTCACAAGTGTTTGGAGAATTCCCGGGGAATCGTCTCCTCCCGCCTGTGATTCCACGTGGGAAAATGAGACATGACTTCACTGGCACCAATTTGGGGCCACCATGGGGCCTCACTTCAGCGTAACACACACAGTTTCCAGGGTAATCAGGTGAAACACACTGATGTTTCACTCAAGGAACGAATCTCTTGCTCAAGAGTGCAGAAGGACAGGTATCTAGATGCTTCGCTCTCTCCATTGACATGGACAGACCATAGATTTCTAGGTAGCTAAAGACAGGTGAGACTAATTCCACCCAAAACGACTCGATCACAGTCAAGATTAGTGACAAATTCCAGGTTAAAACCAAGATGGTTTTGATTTGCATACCAAATGCCTTCCTGTGGATTACGTTGCCTAAGGTCCTTTAGACTCAGTGACCGCAGATCTACCTAGATCTACCTAGTCACTTACTGTATAGTACTACATACAGTAAACATGCTGTAGAAATAATAGAAGATAAAAGCCACTTCTAGTCTCTGAATGAACTCTGAGAAGGGTTTATTAACAAGTTATGTGTTGGGTAACCCTCTTTATGTTGTCAGAAGTTCAGCCTACCATTAAGATCAGGTAAAACCAGCATTTTGCTAAGCAGTCTTTATAATTTGCTGCAACACTCCGGTGGAAGAATGTCTTATTCAGATATCAATATTTTTCTAGGCTGTCTTTTTAACAGATATATGACATACATTCATCAAAGGAAGCAATCTTTCTATAGATGTGTAGTTTATTCTTCCCTCCTACTAGGAACATACCTGCTTTCACGAAAAAGAGTATTTTTGCAATATCATTTTCAATGTAAACAGTGTTTTACGTGCTCCAAGGCAGACGCTAGCAATGTCATAAATATCACTCTGCCTGTAAATTCTGAGAGTATGTTCTGAAATAATATTAGATACAAAATCCTTCTTTCACCACATTTCTATCCTATTTTTGTTCATCATTCCTGGTGTTGCAGATTCTCATTGGTGTAAACTGGCACAGTTCCCCTGATATTAATGAAAGCACAAAAATATATGCAGCAGTTTAAGACCCGGATCACGGTAATTTAAAACTAAGTCGAATGATGCACTTGGGACTATTCTCCAGAGCAGACTCCTGCAAGAATAAGGAATAGTGTAGATATGTGATCAGAGCAAAATCTGGATGTCAAAAAGAATAGGTTCTGTCACCAGACAGCTGTGTAAGTATAACTCACCTTCATTTTATTCCCTGTGAAACAATGACAGTAGTTTCACCAAGGTCAGAAAGAGAGTCACTAGCATATCCAGCAATAATATTATTAATTAATATACTTTGCCTTAGGTGTCTTGAAAGGCTTCATTCAGTAAGCCTTTAAAGTATCTTCAGAGCCACAGTGGAAAGGAGCTATTAACAGCGCAGTTTGTTATTATAAATAGGTCTTTTCCATCTCTAAGTTTTGATCTCGGTGATCTTATAAACGAACTATGGAAAAAGTGGCAGCTGTTATCTTGACAGATGGGTCTCAGGCATTGCTCTGCTGGACATTAGACAGTCGTCTCTCTGGAGAACAATAGGAATTTCCAAGTGCCTGTATCTATTTTCATCTACTTAACAAGCCACTCATGTCTTGGACCAGTGAAGGGAAGAAGCAAGTAGAATGCAAAATAAATGTTTTAGGGGAAATATCTCAGAGAAAGGGGTGAGAATCAGATGACTATCACCTATTAGTGACTTCCCCCTTGAGTTTTACTGAAGTGACAGATGGAAAAAGAATCAGAAGTTTCTTACAGAGGCAATGGAAACAAACAGGCACTTCCAGAAGATGAGATACAGTGAGTGTGCTGAGTGAAATGCAGCCTGTAGTCAGCTAGCAGGGCACTGCGAGTACAAGGATGCACCTCAATTTTTAGCTCTTCCTAGAATTTAGCATCATCATCCATTTGGGATGTAGAGCTTTGAATCTGAATTTAAGGACAGGCACAAGCCTGAGAAGGGTTCATCTTTTTTAAAGGGTGCTTGGTGAAGAGGGTGCTACTGCTCAACTTTTCTATCATAAACTCTTGCCAAAAGCACCATGAGTTCAACTCCACCTCAAGCCTGAATTTAGACCCATGTCCTTCACCTTTTCTGAAGGTATTCTCATCATCGGACAACCAACCACTCAATGGCATTACCTTCTGTGCTCTCACTTGAACCTGTATGGTAGCTGGAAATGGAGAATGATGAAGTTAGGAGAAAACTAAGCAAGTAGCAATTAGGGAGGTCAGTGGGATGGACAGAGGCTTGGATCCCAATCCTTGCTCCCAGGACTTGTTGGATCAGCTGTGCCTGATGTTGTGTAGGCTTTGTCCCTGCATGGTTTTGACAAAGTTCTCATTGACTTCAGCAGAGGTCTCAGGATGGACTGCACAGACCATAATATTTTTCCAAAAGCAAAAGTATTTTCGTGCTCAGGACTGGTGCAAACAAAAGACTTCATAATTAAGCCACTTTAGATACTACAAATAGAAGTAGCAGTCAGTCCATAGACACAAACAACAAAGATTGGCAAAAATACCTCAATAGCACAAAAGAGTGGAAAACAACACAAGTTGAGAGTGGACCAAAAGGTGAAGCAGTACATAAACAAACGTATCATTACACCAGCAACGAAAAGCCGGAAGATGTCAGACTCTACAGCAAAACGTGTAATACTATCATCTGTAAAAGCAAAGACAGAGATGGCGAATACATTGCATAACTCACAGGAACTGCTGTAGACTGCACAACTCTCTCTCACAGGTCACACTATCTGTTATCATCCCAGTAAGTGTAACTGAAAAAGTAGCATCCTATATGAGTAACTTACTATACGAAGTCAGTAAAAATCTGTTTCTAACAATTAAATGGCCAACACATACACATCATGGCCACACTAACAAAGGATGCTTTTCTGCAGAAAACTAATGGATTGTTCTGTTCAATTTTATCCAAAATTGTAAAGAAAATACAATTAGGGTTGAATGGAATGAAAGAGTGAAACATTTTGCTTTAGAAAATGAAAAAAAATTGCCTTATGTCCATCTAAAATGTTTCATTCTACTGAGAATACATTGCTTTGTTTTCAGATATTAATATGAATTACTTAAATTCAGCTTCAATGAGGTCTAGGGAGTTCTTGAACACCACCACCTTTCCAATTACTTAACACCAAGTATTGCTTAACTACATCCAAGCTAAGAGACACCAGATCTATTAAGGAGAAAACATAAAAGGAAAAGAGAAAAGTTAAAATTCATAAGGAGTGTGCTGAAAGGGAGGTATATCAGATAAAATTCAAGTATCCAGACAGCCAAACCAGACAAAAGAAAGGCAGAACTGACCTAAAATTTGGATCAAAGAAGCTGAAATTTATGCGAGAGGAATACAGTTATCTGGTCTAAAACAATCATTCACCCAGACACTCAGAGGTATTCTACAACACTTTTAAAAATAATTGAACAGCTCTTCCCTGAGCAGGTAACATGGCTTACTCTGTAATCCATAATATCTTATGTTATGGAACATGTAAAAGCTCCATTCATTTAGGCTGCTGCTTCCATTCTCCCATTTTGCACGGCAAAGCAAAAGGTTTGTGGGAGTTAATTTATCTCAGTTTTGTGTACCATTTTAATGCTTAAACACGTATCTGCAGATTTACTGGCTGCCTGCATAGGGAGTTCCAGTGATCCCGCTCACAAGGGCAGCAATCACCCAGGCTACTGAGTCTTTGGAAATCATTCATCAGAATTTTAAGTATTCTGGCTGTTCATGTTATCAAACAGCTGTCAGGAAAAAAAGGAAATAAAATGGAAAATTACATAAAACCAATGAACTTAAGTAATCTAAGTTTCAAATAAATTAAAAAATAAACCCTGCTGATTTGACTCAAAACTGACATGGGTACAAATCTCTCTCCTGGGAAAACAAGTTTATTTGTGGCTTTTTCAAGAAAAAGGATGCAGAGAATTTAAATTTCTCAGTATATCTAATCTGTGTTCTCTAACACAACTGAATATCTGCGAGCCTCTGCCTGCTCACGTGACCAAAGATCGCTAAGGACACAGCGAGGCACGCTGAAGCCATAACTCTATTTTAACAGGGACAAACCACATGAAAGCATGTTCTGCATCTCATTCGGCATCTCACGTGCTCTGCAGTCTGTGGGCTCAGGCAGTATCCTAGAGACACAGAGCACCATATATTACATTCCTATTTTGTCTATTATAAGCATGCACCTAGCACAACAAATATCACTGTGTAGTAAACCCACAATTTCCACCAAATCCACCTACCATTTTTGGCACCATTTTATTGCTTTCAACTTAATGATCTGCCCTAAAGAGAGGACACTGATTCATGAGAACCCCCTCGTCCCCAGAACTTGGTCTTTACTCACATATAATTTGGATGATAACTTCTCCTGAATGTCCACGACCTTGGCTAATGCTCCAAATAAACCTATGCTTGATAGCTTATGATGTGATCCCAAATGATGCCTTTCAAATTTTTCGAGTCTGTCTTTGATACCAAAGTCTCTGCCGAGATGATTCATTGGCTCTATTTTCTTGCTGATAAGCTGAAAGATTTAGCTGAGTTTTGGTTTTGTCTTGCTTCGCATCAGTGGTTCCTCTCTCTTGTACAGACCACGGTGTGATGACGGTGCTCAGGCAGTACTCGTGGCTTTTCCTGACTGCGGGCTTTGCAACAATACCACGCAAGCCATCTCTCTGCTGCCTCGTGCAGCTATTTCACGCTTCCATCACACCCCATATGTAGGGGAAAGATCCTTTTCTGCTAGGAGCAACTTCTTCAATTCCGAAAATGCTCGGTGCAGAACTTCATGTCAAGCAGGTTGTGGCATGTAATCATGACCTCTGTTTCGGAGCTCCTTCCGCCCTATCATACAGGTTTCATGACAGCAAGACCACTGTTCTCTGCAGGGTTGCAATATTAGCCTCTTCTCTGCCTTCAGTAAAGTGTGGTAAATCACTAACAGGTGGATACTTCATCTTATATATAGGGCACTGTTCTTGCACCACATCCTGAATGTCAGCCTGAATACTTGGTGATGGAGAGATATCTAAAGCTATCATATTATTTGCTGGATGAAAAGTCTAAGCCAGCCATAGCAATTCTGGTAGTTCAATTCTTGATCTATGCATATTTCTGTAATTTTTGTGTGCTTTGCGTTTTTAAGTCAAAATATCATCTGCCTTGCTTGTGCACTGTGTTTACCTTCTAGCAAGAGAATTACACACTGCCTTCTGTCCTTACGGAACTTCACTTTTTTCCTTGCTGTTCATGGCCTTCTTAGAGACGTGGTCACATGTTTCAAAGCCCAATATGGTTGGTATTTAGGAGCCAATTCTCCAGGCTGCATATAAACCTGCATATAAATTTATGCACAGCTTGTGAATGAACCAGCGAGCCTTTCCGTGATCTGCCATTAGTACTAAGGTGGCTTCCTTAATGTAAACAGCCTTTTCTGCAGAGATCTGAACACCTGACTCCGCAGATTATGACACCGGACTCCTAGACAGCAAATCTCAAATTAACGTTTTGCTAAACAGTTTCAGAAACACGTCTTTCATCCGTGCTTTCCCAAGGGTTTAAAAGAAAGTAGTGTGATATAAAAAAAGTGATTTATAAGCCACCTGCGCTAGGCTTGCAACATTGCATTAAGCAGAGAAGTAATTCTTGGAGCAAATACAACAGCCTGCTTCTGTTTCAGTGTAATATTTTTTTCTACTTCTGTTACACCAAATTATGTGCATAATACAGGCACAGTACACCTTGCAAGGAGCCAGAACTCAAAGTGTTTAGTTGCATCTCTTTGAATGGAACTGCTTTATAGGACCATGAAACCTAAATATTGGTGCATTGCAGATTGTCATTTTTAGCTGCTGCAATACCACGTCTTGTTTTGGTGCCTACTGCCAGATGACATCATCTTGTAGCAACTTTTTCAGTGGAGCAGCCAAAGCTGCTTCTCCCAGGATACTGTTGACTAGAAATCCAACCATATCTTTTTTTCTTTTTTTTAGTCTTCCTGTTGCAAGTAAGACTGTAAGGATGGGAAGGAAGAGGAAATTACAGAATCATATCAGCAAGGAAGATCACAGATGACCCTGGGAAAGGCAGTGATGCAGGTACTGTTGTAGTACACCCAATAAACACATAAGCAATATCAATTCTTCAGAACTGGTGCATGCATGGATACTTACAATTCTATTTTCTCACATTAGCTTGAGCTCTGTGTCAAGTTCTCAATCTAGTAATCTAATACTGGCTAGAGGTGAAGCCCCAGCAGTGAATAAAAACCATCAGAAAAGCCTTGTTTGCCATGCTGCAAGGATGATTTCTGCTGCAAATGCTTCACAGACGAAAAGCATGACATCAGGCTGTCATGTAACATGGACCGCAGGTCCAGGCTGCATGTCTGAATCTATTTGTCTTGGCCTCCACGTCAAGTTTGAATTTTAGAGATGCACTGTGCACACTCAAATCAAATACCAAACTTCCTCTGGGTGAGCTCCAAGACCTGTGTTGACTCTTGGTATTGCTTAATAAAGAGGGGAGGCCAATTTAAACTACAGACTTTTGTCATTTTTTTTTCAGATGATCTCATGCTTTGCACAGCTATAAAAATGATATGGATTTTCACACATGACAAGAAGTTGAGAGTGAGCATTTCTAGCTACGGCACAATGTATGGTTTTACTCTGAGGCAGACAGGCTTTGTCCCGGTGACTGGGACAACATGTTATCTGATCCCTAATTTGTTTAACAGTCCCTGGAACCTTTTTAGGCTGGTGCCCAGATACGATCTTTATTTCTGTCTTTGCGATGACAGTGCTAGCAGACTAAGTGCATTGGACGACGTCTCAGTTTGGCTGCTTATATCTCAATGATTTAAGCTCTCAGAAGAGAACACAAATCTGCATCACCTGTATTTTTAAGGTTACAAGAACTTCTAAACTTTGTTCCAATCTTGTTCAGAGCAACTTCAACATCCCGCTTGCTCTGCTGAAGTGTTAAAGAATGCAAAGCAGGAGCACCACCTTTTTATCTGCTTCAGAAGCCTTCATGGAGATTAGGAAGTGTTGCTCTGATCTCTCCCAGTTCTATGCCACCTTGCTATCTGGACACAAAAGGTCAGATATTAAGCTGGGGTAAATCAGTTGAACCTCAAAAAAGGTCAATAGAGCAATCCTAGCTTGTTCCAGCCAATGAGAAATTCTCACTGAGCCATTCCAGAGATATGAGACTTGGGATACAGAGTTTTTCCCACCACACACTCTCCTATAACAATTTTCTACTCTCCTACACAGAGTTTCCCTAGCTCCCTAGATACTCTGTTCAATTTTCTGCTGTTTTTTTTTTTTTTTCTCGGTAGCTGTATTTAAAGACAAATTGCCTTCCTGGAAGCAAGAAAATTAGTATGTTCTAATCCTTGCATCACAAAGGTTTTCTAACATGGAATTATTCTGCTGGACCCAGGACTAATAAACCTTGGTGGAATCACAAAAGATACACTGAGAATATTTACCCACAACTTCTTATTCCTAACAGTAATAAACAGCACACCTGGATCTAAACTCTATCTTCATTTGTCCTTACATCAAGAGCCTTCTGAGAGGGTAGGAAGGAAAAATTATATAGGTGCTCTCAGTTTCCTTGCATGTACACTTTGAAAGGACCAGAATTCAACAGAGGTCTTTGTGATTTAATTTGTGCGAATGAAAAAAAACCCAAACAACAAAACAAAAAAAAAAAAGAGGCCTGTGTATGAGACATGAAAATAGTTAGGTTTCAACACTTTTCACTGCAAAGGCAGAACATCTGATGCTAGATGGTCATATCAGTGGGGGACTGCAAGAATAAAGGAGGACTTTGTACAAAATTCCCCACCACAGACATAAAAGCTAGTGTGTTGGCTGAGCACAGAATAAAATAAATATGTTTCATTACCTTAAGATAATGATTGCTTGGTTGTTTTTTTTGTTCACACAAATTCAAAGCAAACTGAGCAAGGTTTAGTTTGGCTGGTTTTGCTGTGATGGTGTGACTTTGCTAAAAATAGGCAAATCAAACCAGAGCTCCCTACTCAAGTTTGACCCTATATTAATAGAAATATGCATGACCCTGAGACACTCCTACATTAAACAGTCTGAGTCAGGGCAGTCTCCCTGACTCATCCAAATTGCTTTTGTCATTTTGGGTAACTTGGAAATAACACTGGCATAGATATTGTAGAAGGGGCAGTAAGCGATAGTTGTATTAACACCTTCATTTTTGGAAATTTGGTGTGCCTGTTACAGACAGCTAGAGGAAGGAAGGCAAAAAATAAAAAAAATCAAACTCTGGCTTGTATACAGAGACAGTCATCCTTCCCTATGAGTGGGGAAAGTGCCAAGGAACAAACTGGATAGTGTGTATAAAAGGAAGAAAACCCCCTCTATCCTGCTGTTTACTTGCACTGGCACATGCTATTAAATGCATATGCCTTGGGGGAGTGCCAACTATCCCTAGGAAATTCCGGCCCATCTTGAAGAGAGTCATCGTTTACTACCCAAAAAAAAAGAATTAGCAGGGGCAGTAAGAGGCTAAGATGATCAGGTTTAACTTTCGCTGGTCCAAAGCCAAATATGCAAGCAAAGGCTTAAGAGAACTTTCTTCTGATGCCTCTGTGCCAACAATAGATGCAGACAGGACAAATATTTACAGACCTAAAGAGAAGGGAGACTAAATGAGGGGAGCCAGACTCCGCCTGAAGTGCTTATTATAACGATTAGCCCGTGGCTGCTTTACGGCCCTGAAGTGACTGCTCCCCAAGCCGCAGACAGGATGGAATGACTCAATAATGATGCTGCCAGCACAAGATGTCTCTTCACACGTACTGTACCATGCCGTCCTCCCCTTCCCTGGAGGTGTATTAATAGCAGTGTAGTCATACTGTACATACTACAGTATAACCACCTCTCTCTGAAGTGAGCACAGGCAAGGCTGCCAGTAGGCTAAAACACGTTCAAAACAAACAAAATTATCTTGGAGACCTGGAGGAGGTGTTGACTCTTGTGCTGCATGCCCTGAATGCTCTCTTTCTCTCTGAGCATCTCTCTGAGGCCACCTCCCTCTATAAGCATCTCGCCTCAACACCCAAGTGTGTCCTAACATAACACAAAAAATGAGTTATTAAATGGAAGGTTTGGCTGAGAGATGTCTCTTGCTTTACTTACCTTTGAAAACAGAAAGTAAATATAAAAGTAATATATATGTGTGTACCTGACTCTGTTCCTTCCTCTCTGTTCTTTGTTGTTCACCTTCCTTAGCAGTCTGGGAATGGGAGTTGCTCTTAATCTGTTTTTTGCACAGTTAAGCATAATGGAGCTCTTGAATGATGCTACGATAATCAAATTCTCTTTTCGCTATTCCCGGAAACAATGACGATGCTATAAAAAAAATAATGGTGGGAACATCTATAGTGGGACAGGGAGGGAGCGTTTGAGAGCAGAACTTTGTCCAAAAGCATCTGCATTGAAAGTAACCAGAGGATCGTTAAAATGGTTGTTTAGTTGGGATAACTAGCTAGCTCATTCCTTACTTCTCCAGAGCTGATCTTGTCACTCCACCCGTAAAACTGCCGTGGATAAATTTGATCTGAAGATCTCCCCAGCTTTGCCTTCCTGGATATTTACGTCTGAAGCCCAAGAACTGCCACTGGTTGATCACTGCAGGATAGATCTTTAGCAAAAGGGACCTTGGCATGAATAGCCATATCCTGTAGCATCTGATTACAGGGGTTTAATTGCATTATTTTCAACCATTTAAAAAGCAATTATTCCCCTTCTTCCTACACACCCATGTTTACTAGAATAACTGGAAACAGGGTCAGAGATGCATGGAAAAATACAGAATTTTTCTGAAAAAGCAGTTACGTAATCAAGAATTAAACACATCTCTTCACTGGGAGGTTAAATAATGAATTATCTTCTGTTTCACAGTCACCTTGAGCTTTAATACAGGAGTCTTGAGGTCCAACTCATGCCAGGGTTGCAAAAGTATCATTTTCTATTTACCTTTTCTCCTAAGAAAATAAAATCAATAACGTAACCCCACAAACCTTGCAAACTGCTGCGACATGCAGCCTCCAAGAGGTAAACATTCTTCCTATGTAGCTCTAAGGAGACCCATAAAGCAAACACAACTCGGTGTCCTCGCAGATAAAACATTTTCCCTTCCGTGACACATTACATTGCAGAGTACCAGGAGGGTGTTCCTTGCAACTACTACACAGTGCCCATTAAATTCCTTGCTTTCTCTCCCTCTGTCCTCTACATGCAAGAAATTAAATGGGCATGTCCTGAGCATCTGCAGAAGCTAAAAGTCATGCATTGGACATTCTTGTCACCAGGCTCTCGGTCTGCTCAAAGTAAGAGTAAATATAAGAAGTGATAATCTGCCCAGTGAGGCCAGTAGCAAGCTCCATGGCTGGCTCCAGAGCCAGGCTTCGATTTGCAAGTCAAGTAAATTTGCTGATATACACCCTGGATGCTGCTCCATGAGCGTTTTACGTGGTGCCATCAGCAAGCAGCTCCCAAACACTGCACACATGTGTGGCATTGCTACTGTAAAGCCTAACCTAAATGTTCTCAGTCTAATCCTAAAATTTTGCATTCTTTTCCTTCTGTTTGGAGCTCTGTTTCTGTTCCCCAGTCAGAAATCTCTAAGCAGGAGCTGACCTGTCTGATGCCAGCTGGGGTCTGAGCCAACACGGATTATCACCAGTGGAGAGCTACAAAATCATGGCTGAGGCATGCCGAGGTCATGGATGTTTCCTCAGCTGAAATTGCACGCGCTCTCTCTCTCTCTCTCTCTCCCCCCTTCACAGCCGTGTATCTTCGACCTAACTTTCCAGCTTAGAGAGCTGGCAGTGCTCTGAGACTATGGGTATTTCCACATTGCATGCCAGGGTCATCCAAAGGCTGCCCTCTGGATCAGACTTACTCTATATTCAGACAGCGAAACTACAAGTGTAACCCCAGGCACATCCCAAGGGACTCTATGTCTAAGTCTGTCTGGCAGTTTAATATTCTGCCAGGCACCTTCGCACACCCGAACGGGCAGTCTGCAGACTGCCTGCAGGGCAAGCCTGTGATCAGAAGCGGTGGCTCACACAACCGTCCCGCTCCCAGCGCTTGTCAACTGTAATGTAGACACGGCCTGAGGTGGTGCTCAAGAACGAGAACGTGCTTGTCTCCAACACAGCAGATCCTCTTGAGCTAGAGGCTGAACGTGCCACGTCTCCTAAGCCTGTGAATCACACATGTGTACATAATAAAAGGCAGTCAAAATTTTTATTAAATAAACTAATAAGTACTTAAAATTGCAAGCCAAATGGGACCAATCTTAATTTAATGTGGCCAGAAATGTTTAATGCTCCCCTGTCTCCATGACTCATAACATCGAAAGCCTAGTAAAAGCCGAGAAACACTCGGTGCCTGCTACAGTGCAGCACACAATCTTATTTTAACAAAGAATGTATGCAAAATGCAGTATGTATTACCCAGATTAAAAATGTCACACCTACCAGGACAGAACAAATGTATTATCTGCTTTCACGCACACTTTCTATCATATAAAAATGTTGGAAGGTACAACTTTCTCTCAATACCTCTGCAATGCTCACATCATATATATCAACACGTTCATACCAGAAAACTCAACACTAGCTACAAATGGCAGTTTTTGCATGTAAACACAGCATAAAGGCCAGATATTTGAAGATAATTAGTTGTCTAAAGATGCAGTAGTCATACTGTGGACATTTCAAATGCATCTGGGCATCTAACTTCTTTGATTTCAACTATATTATTTTAAAACATTTTCAACTCTAAATATTTTCTTGAGTTTTCCCCAGACATAAAGTGTAACTATGACAAAGTTACACATATTACCGTCACTCCAAAGCCTAAACATCTCATTTAAAAACTTCAACTTCCTGAGCTGCAATGCTGTGTGAAAACATGTATGATGTTTATCACTTAGAAAAATCCGACTCTTAAAAGTGAGAAAATGGACAGGCAGGAACATTGTGAAGTTTATCCTGTCCACATAGTACAAAACATGTATTTTTATCACCTAGTATGAAGAACACACACCGCATCACAGCAGGTAGCCATAATTCTGATCTGATTGTATTGAAAGTATTGTTCTTCTCAAGTTTGGTGCATAGATTTTTTAAGAAATACTGGCTAGTGCAAAATCCCAATTAATATCTGTATTAATAACACATTTATCATTATTCATGCTTACATTTTGATAGAGTATTCATAAATACTGAGTCAGCTTTGACCTGGCAATTCCCATGGAACAGAGTGAAGTCCTACTTGGCTGAACTTGCTCACAAGGCACATCCGTCGTTTTAAACCTAAATTTATTTCTGCCCTTGTCAACGTGCTATCTCATTATCTCACTATTCACTGACAAAAGAAATGATGAAACATGAACACTGGGGTACAGGGAACCAAATACACTCAATAAAATTAACCTCATTATGTCAGTTGCGCGTAGCATGATGAAACCCTCCAGTGGGACCTCTAGGGGTTACTGTTACACAAGTAAAGAATAGTTGTATTGCAAATAATGATGAATATATACTTCAGGAACAAAATTCGTACCATGACGTACTGGTGCAAAATCAGGGCTACAGATGGATTTGCATTTGAGAGTTTTCACTGTATGACATTAACAGAGAAGAGAATTTTAATGTCTTTCACAAAGGCTTTGTTGTGTATTTTGTTTGATCAGTAGGTCTGGAAAATACACAAAGTAGGTATAATTTTCTACTTAAACAGAACAAAACTATTACAAAACCAAGTGAAAAGTCTTACACCCAAACGATCTATGGGATAAGGCTGTATTTTACCAAAATATAGGCTGCGAGGCTATCCATGCTTCTATTATTCCTTGCAATGTCTATGACGGAGGCCTACATTGGGAAAGACATCAAGGAGCTCAGTATCATCATGCCCAGACTGCATGCACCACCTGCCACTTGCACTGCCCGAGGATGTGCAGGCAACCCCCGGCTCCTGGTGTGGCCCCCCAGTCTCCAGCCATGTTGCAGCTCCATCTACCTCCGCCTGCACCTTTCAGTGTCGTCATACTACAGGTCCTCTGGATTTTTCCCCAAACCACCTCGTGTTAGCAGGACTTTAAAATCAAGGTGACCTTCTATGCTGGGTATACATCATATTTTTAGATGGGATCATTTTATTTTACAGTCACTCTCTAGACAATTTTTCTTGCTTTCTCGTGTGGCTATTTTTATTTTTACCATACACAGATGTCCTTGAGGTATGCTTAAAGCACAAACTGTGAACGCTGTTTGCCAGTGTAGGGTTTTCCTGTAACACGATGCAGTTCTGATGCGCGTGCAACACACAGAACCGCACAACCGTGTGCCCCTGAGTGGGAACATGCAGCAGAATGAGAGTCAAGCAGTGCTGCTGCGAAACGGCAGAGCTGAAGGTGGGACAGGCTTCACATGGCCAACATTCGCTCCTGAAAATTGCTGCACAAACTTGCTTTGCCCATACTAAATTGATAATGCCGTGTTTTCCAGAATACTCAAATAAAGTTTTTAGAGAAAAGTAAACTAGTGGGATGTCAATTAGATGAGACATGATGACTGCAAGGGGATTTATGCGAACAGCTTTTGTTACCCTGAACAGCATGCTGGCTTGTCAATCTCTTGAGCTGCAAATATTTCTGTGCATTGCAGATCACGACAGAAAGCCTTCTTTCTCTTGATACTGCTGTCTTCTGCTAGGGATTTCTAATACCTATTTTTATAGAAAGAGCCATTATGGCTATCTGGTCAGATTCACAGCACCAGGCAAAGGTTTCTGCCCAGTAATCCCCACATCTAAGATGTATCTTGAAGTCAAATACCTATGTGCTTTAATGCAACTATTTTGTTTTTCATGTACAATAAGCACTATCTAATAAAAATCATATCAACCAAAGCAGTGTAAAAACATAATTAAGGCCTCTGGCTAAGTATGGAAAATTACTTTGAGTGAAACCTGATATTACATTCCATAATTGATTAGTCATTTTGTTAATCACCTTTTAATATGCTCCAATTACTTTTTAGAGAAGTGGCCAATTCTAAGGATGCCCAATGCAAGCTGGTAATCAGAATGCAAGTGGATATAAATGGTTCCAGAGCTCTGTACCAGCTCATTTTTCATGATACGGAGCATCTCCTACAAAATGCTGACTGTCCTCTGATGTCATTGAATTCCACCTGTGGCAGAGCATCTATTTGACTATCATAAAACCAAAAAGTTGAAAAAGCAGATAACATTTTGATCAACTCCATTTTGTAGTTTTCATCCATATCTATACAGGACAACACATCAAAGATATGGACACAGAAAAAATGAAATGCAAAAGAAGAAAAATATTTGGCATGATTAAACCCAGGGAAATTAAGTTCAAACATTGGTATTCGGGCAGTCAGAGTAATTGCCAGCCAACCCCAAAAGCTATGAATCTATGAAAGATCTGAAGCCTCTAGGACTAATCTACATGAAGAAAAGACCACTGAACGAGAATGCAACCAAAGCTTCCAAATACATGACAAAACTATTAATTAATGCACTACATGCCAGAAGTGTTTCTTGCAATCTCTTCATCTGACTTCCTACTTTATTGCAGGCTGTAGGATTTTCACTAAATAATTCCAGTTTGAATTAGAGCTGATTTAAAGATTTCTTGGGGCGATGAACTGACTGCAATTATTGATTGGTGTTCACTTATAAATCAGTATTTCCAGTTCAAATGTATTCCTTATTTTAAGGTGAACTTGTAAAATTTCACTTTCCAGCTATAATATCTTAATGTATCTTGGTGAACTAATAGAACAATTCAGTTGTCCTATCAATTTTTTGTTCCCCATGTAAATACCAAACCATACCTTAACCTCTGCTGACTAAATTAAACATTTTATGTTCAGGAAGATTTCCCAGCACTTCTACCACCCTCACGGCTCTTTTCTGCACTGTAGACTACAAAACAGCACACTATTTTTGAAACAGCCATAGTAGCGTGAGGCCTCTGGACCTCCCTTTCCCTCAGTGCTCCTGTTTATATATTCAGGGACTGCAGTCAGCTTTTTGGCAAAAGAACAGCTCCAGAGCTCATGTTGATTTGATCATCCACCACCACTCCCTGCTTCTTTTTCAGAGTCATTGCTTCGCATGACAAAGTCCTCTTATCTGTAAGCACAGGCCTCATTCTTTGTTCTTCACCTAGGACTTTGTAAAGGGTTTTATAGAAACTGAAATGTATTATTGACTTGTGACCATTTTACACAGTGATCCCTATTACTCTCTATCAATGACCTATGGGATTGGACCCTTTATTTAGAATTTATTTGTTAATTTTTATCACCTTGATATCTTTCTCCACTGCTAAAAATGTCACTTGCAGAGGGGCTAAGACCAGTCCATTTTAAGGCCCACTGGAAAGTCCTCTGCTTAAAAAGCCCATCTTATATCCACTGGCATGTTTATTTGGTACCTTTTTTAGTTTATTACTCAAAATACTATGAATTTCTTGTAGATCATGATGGAAAACCTTATGATCCTCTGTAAAAACATTGTCCAGTCACCCATATGCCTATTCCCGGAGAGTCAACTTGACAACATTTGCTATCCATCACCCCAAAAGTGCCCATCAGTGTTTAAAAGGCATTTGGACGATGCCCGTAACAACATGCTTTAACTTCTGGTCAGCCCTGAAGTGGTCAGGCAGTTGGACTAGATGATCGTTGTAGGTCCTTTCCAACTGAAATAGTCTATTCTATTTCCTCTTCTCCTCTCCTCCTCTCCCCTTCTTCTCTTCTCCTCTCCTCCTCTCACTATTAGTGACAAAAAACGCGCAAGAGAACTAGCTAAACAAGTTACAATATAACATAATAAATTTCAGAACTCCAATACTGAGTAAAAACAGGGAATCAGAATTCATTTTGCAATGTTTTGAATACTAAGAAAAACCCACCCACTTTGACCTGAATTTCTAACAGTATGATCCAAGATCTTTATACTTCAAGAGTACACACAAACACATACACCTCTATTAGAGATACCTAACTCAAGTAAATCCAAGAGCAGGAAAACAAACAGTAAAAATCCACAGTAATCCACCATAAATACATAAATGCTGATCCCATATTTAAGCTAATACAATATTCTGTTGTACAGGATACACACCACAGTTTAAAAATATTTGGTATGCTGATTTTATTTTTTCCTAAGTTGTCTCCCCAGCCCTTTGGCAAACAGCGGGTAGAAGACCATGTACGAGTTGTGGCTTCTCACTATAAAAAGGTCCTAAGCATCTTCCTCATATGCATGGGCAGTCATCAAGTCTGTGCTCACTTGGCTCAGCCAAAAGAAGCATTTCTAAATTAGCAGACACTGCTTCATGAGAAGCTGTAAAAGAAAGGTTCGGCAAAACAGGGTTTCTTGACTTTTAAATCCAAGGGCCACGAATCTTTCGAGGTGGGGAGTAGGCAGATCACCTTGTGCAGCATTGCCACTGTTTCAGGATAAGGCGGGGGTCTTTAAATACCTCACCCTTATAGGGTTTGTCACATGCCAGTTGTTACCGGAGTTCCGATGAATCCTCCTCAATGACAGGTTTATGCAAGTCATGTTCAGAAGTTACCTTGGCTAGTGACATTGATTTATTTTCTGATAAGAAGCTAATTATAAAGGCTTGAAATTTGCAATCACTCAGTAGAAGGGCAACAATATTTCCTTTAAACAAAGTCATGTACATTGTATTAATAAACATATTAATAACAATAATTTTTTCCCCATGTATAGACACTTTGTCTGCCTATTCAAGGTAAAATTCTTTCACTGTGAACCATAATCTTACCCCAGAAATCATTGTCCACCCATCCACTAAACAACTGTGCACCAAAAATGTGCTTTAGTCCAGAGATTCAAGCAGGATATTTTTTTGTCTTTTTTTTTTTTTTTTTGGGGGGGGGGGGGGGGGCGGGGAAGTCAAATTTATTCTGAGATCACTTATATAAACAAATATCAGCACCACTAGACAGTCCCCAGCACAGCAGCATTAAATATACAAAGCATGCTAAAAAGAGAAATTTCTCCCAGTACATTGTTGCAGTAGAGGGATTGAAAGTACACTATGGGAGGGTCCCAAACTGTACGCTACTGGGAAGTTTGACAGGTCAGAAATGTGAGAAGGAAACAGAAATAAATATTTCCTCTCGTTCCCACAGGCAAGTTGTCCTTCTTCTCTATGACCACCCTAGCGCCTTGGCTCCTCACACCACTGCAGAACTCTGCAGTGCTGGATTACAAGCATTGCTGCTGCTCTTCCCATCACCCTGCATTTCCATCCTGATGTCCTGCTGTCCTTCACAACCACTTCTTCTCTCCTTCCTCAACTTGTTTTTCATTCATGTCAGATTTTCAGCCCACTTTACAGTGCAGCCACTGCAACAATTCTATGATGTGCAGGACACAGCAGTGCAGAGGCAGGAGGAAAGAGCTGGGGGCATTCGTGCACCCCCTGTTTCAGCCCTACCTATTCATGTAGTAGCACCTTTGGTGCCTATGAAGAGCAAGTTATGCTGCAGAACAAAAAGCATTTTCAAATGCAGGCTGCACTCACATGTTCTTTTGGACATGTTAAACTCTTCACTGCTTCCTCCTCTGCGGATGCAATCAGAAGACAACTCCGATCATTTAATGTACCGCTAGAACATGCTTAGAAGCTGCATAGCAAATAACACTGAAAACTGTATTAAAACTTGCGTAAGACTAAGCAAACAGACTAGAAATTTTTTCTAAGAGAGTCTATTACAACTTTTTGAAGTACTGAAGAAAAACTAGAAGAAGAAGGGTGGTCCTACATGTAGTAAGAGAGTAACAGGAGGGTGCAGTGGAAGGGCTCATTGGGGATATTCATTCACTCATTCATGGTGCTGCCAGACAATGCCCGGTTTCTCTCAGATGGCAGGCTCCTTGACATCAAATCCAGAGAACACTTCACATTTGCCTGGCTTTTATCAGCTGACACCCTCTTAGCCTGTATTGTGCATCAGTTTCTCAAGGGAAAAAGAAGAGCTAAGATAACTATTGCCCTAGTACCCCCCACTTTTTCAACACAGCTACTTGTCCACAAAATGTACAGAGGTGTCCGAAATCTAAAGTAAATGTGGCAAGCACTGAAGATGGGGAGCTATTCTTATCTCGCTGCCCTCTATAAACACAATGGCTGACCATGTCCCTCACTGCCTAATACAGCTGTCATCATTTAAATGCTTTGTAGTCTACAAATGGGCTGGTCCTACGGTGACAGACTGAATAATAGAAAGATTACAGGTTGTATAACTCCATTAGAGTATGGAGGAATTTTGCAGTCAGTCAACGTTTCTTCCCATGCTCGTGCAGGGAAAAATCCCAGCCCAAGATTTTCATTGCTCTTTTTCTGCGAGGCAAACCATTTCTCATCTCTCCATCACCTTGGAAGCCTGTGTTTATAGTTGCAGGCGCTCTCAGGTCCAGTCTACTTCGGTATTGGTTTTCCAAAGGCTTTAGCAACTTTTGCATCTGAAGAGGAGCTTTGAATGTGTTATGATAGCAGGTCTTAGGAAAACACTTCAGAAATGCCTCTGCAGTTTTAGTGAATCAATGTATTGCATGCTTTAGTTACTTTATTGAAATAAAGTGAATCGTTACAATCAAATCCCCTATTATTCTTTACAGCAGGGAAGGGTTGAGCCCTTAATCTGTTTACAATGCTTATATAACCAATCAAATCAGGATCGGTTAGAGAAAGACAGAAAACCTAATAAAAACTAAAGTACTTGGTGATTTTCCACCATTCATCTTAATTTAAATAGTTTGTTCTCAAAAATTAAACATTTCTGAGGTCTGGAAAAAAAGAAACAGCTTTTCCATAGAGTTGATACAGCCTAGAAGTAAATATAAAAGATAAGGACTTTAAGAGCACATGAATTTCTACCCCCAGCTTTATCAGAGGCTTGCTGTGTTCCCTGGACAAATAATTTCCCTTCTGAATTTCCCTGTCTTTTAAAGGGGAGTAAACAATGTTTTTGCCTTGCCAAAGGGATTTATGAATGAAGTGTGTTGCACTTTGATTAGATTCAACATTTTAAGTTGTTCACAGGGGATTAACGATGGCAGTTCTTCATGATTGTATCAACCCTGAATTTGCATTTGACTCATAAGTGTTTAAAACTCCTACATTCCCAGCCAGGAATCTGAATAAATGCTGAAAAGGAGATGAGCTATATAAATGGTTTTGCATAGAACAAGTCTTAACGGCACAGGTAAGGATCATTTTTTAATGAGGCGTTTCCATCCTGATCCAATGCGCTTTCAACACCTCTTCTTATAGTTACAGGCTCTGGAAGTCCCCAACGTTCAGATATAAAAGGTCATGACTTTTGAGTTTCAGCCAGGAAAAGGTAGGATATGACAAAATGGGCTCAACCTATGTTAGATGACAGCCCTCAGCTGTGCTGGGCAGAAGCACTGGTGACTGACCTAAGGAAGAGCTGTGAACCTGTCCCTGCTGTTTCTTTGACTGAAGACAAGGTGCAAATGACAGCAGAAGAAAATTCGAAGCAGAGCTTAAACTGAAAGCTATTGATGGGGCTGCCTGTGCACTCCAGAAACTCCCCTGGCAGGGTGGGATGGACGCAGCTGTAGCTTTTCCAGAGTTGTTGCCAGCTGGCCACTGTGGGACACGGAGGGTGTGGGGAGCTGGTCACACAGGCAGCGTGACAGAAGAGCATCTCCTGCTCTCGTCAGTGGAGAGAGACACTTCCAGAGAGTGATCTAAAGCCCAAGCCAAAGTCAGGAGTTTCAGCATGACACTGCAAAAAGATCGTTCCTCTCCATGAAGGGCAGATGTCATTGAAGAAGACTTCTCCTCCACGGTTAAAGTTAGTCTTTGTGATTACCGTTCCAACCTCCTCCAGAAAAAAGCAGAACAATTTCAGAATGAGAGAAGATTACATGTAATTCTGCTTTTACTCTGTAATTAAGTGTGTGTGGATAGTGGTCAGGTACAGAGGTACTGCAAACTATGGTGTGATGCTCCTAATCTGGCTACATGTGTGTAGTAGGGTGACCATCATGTAGGATAACCTTCAAGCAAGAAAGACAAGAAAGGGTTACAGCAGGGTCAGACAGAATAACTTGCTAGTAAGAAAAAATAATTTTGCCTTACAATGAAAATGGGCAGAAACCATGTGAGACTAATTCAGATCACAAGTGAAGATAAGCTTGAGCTGTAAAATTCAGATTCACAACTTTAAATACTGCCACAAATTTTGGTTAATATACAATACTTTAGCTCAGACCAATATGACTAACCTGATGGCCTTATATGATGGAATGACTGCATTGGTGGATAAAGGAAGACCAACTGATGTCATATATCTTGACTTTGACGTGGTCCCACACAACATCCTTGTTGCTAAATTGCATAGGTATGGATTGATGAATAGACTATTTGATGGATAAGGACTTGACTGAATCCAGATGGCCACATCCAAAGAGTTGCAGTCAACGGCTCAATATCCAAATGGAGATCAGTAACAAGTGTTGTCCCTCAAGGGTCCATATTGGGACTGGTACTGTTCAATATCTTCATTAATGACATAGACAGTGGGATTGAGTCAGCAAGTTTGCAGATGACACCAAGATGAGCGGTGCAGTTGATTTGCTTGAGGAAAGGGATGCCATCTGGAGGAACCTTGACAGGCTTGAGGAGTGAACCCCATGAAGTTCAACCAGGCCAAGTGCAAGGTCCTGTACCTGGGTTAGAGCAATCCCCAATACCAAGAGACTGGGGAATGAAAGGATTAAGAGCGGCCCTGCGGAGAAGGGCTTGGGGATATTGGTGGATGAAAAATTGGACATGAGCTGGCAATGTGTGCGTGCAGCCCAGAAAGCCAACTGTACTCCGGGCTGCTGTGGCGGATTGACCCTGGCTGGACACCAGGTGCCCACCACAGCTGCTCTATCGCTCCTCTCCTCAAGTGGACAGAGGAGAGGAAATATAATGCAAGGCTCCTGGGTCCAGATAAAGACAGGGAGATCACTCGGCAATTACTGTCACGGGCAAAACAGACTTGACTTGGGGAAAATTAATTTAATTTATTATCAATCAAATCAGAGTAGGATAATGAGAAATAAAAACTAAATCTTAAAACACCTTTCCCCCACCCCTCCCTTCTTCCCGGGCTTAACTTTACTCCTGAATTCTCTACCTCCTCCAGCAGCACAGGTGGACAGGGAATGGGGGTTGTGGTCAGTTCATCACACGTTCCCTCTGCTGCTCCTTCCTCCTCAGGGGGAGGACTCCTCACACTCTTCCCCTGATCCAGCATGGGGTACCTCTCACAGGAGACTGTCTTCCACCAACTTGTCCAGCGTGAGTCCTTCCCACGGGCTACAGTTCTTCATGAATTGCTCCAGCATGGGTCCCTTCCACGGGGTGCAGACCTTCAGGAACAGACTGCTCCACCGTTGGTCCCCCACAGGGTCACAAGTCCTGACAGCAAACCTGTTCCAGCATGGGGTCCTCTCTCCACGGGGCCGCATGTCTTGCCAGGAGCCTGCTCCAGTGCAGGCATCCCATGGGGTCACAGCCTCCTTCAGGTGCATCCACCTGCTCCAGCGTGGGGTCCTCCATGGGCTGCAGGTGGAATCTCTGCTCCACCATCATCCTCCATGGGCTGAAGGGGATAGCCTGGCTCACCATGGTCTTCTCCATGGGCTGCAGGGGAATCTCTGCTCTGGCACCCAGAGCACCTCCTCCCCCTCCTTCTCCACTGCCTTTGGTGTCTGCAGAGTTGTTCCTCTCACATATTCTCACTCCTCTCTCTGGCTGAAATTACTCCTGGTGGCTTTTCCCCCTCTTCTTAACTCTGTTACCGCAGAGGCACTACCACTGTCACCGATGGGCTCGGCCTTGGCCAGCGGTGGGTCTATCTTGGAGCCAGTTGGTATTGGCTCTGTCAGACATGGGGGAAGCTTCTAGCAGCTTCTCACAGAAGCCACCCCTGTAGCCTCCCCTGCTACCAAAACCTTGCCACTCAAACCCAGTACAGCTGCATAAAAAGAAGCATGGCCAGCGGGTCGAGGGAGGTAATTCTCACTCTCTGCTCTTGTCGGACTCCCCCCGTAGTACTGCATCCAGCTCTGGGGTCCCCAATATAAGACAGACATGGAGCTGTTGGAGTGAGTCCAGAGGAGGCCACAAAGATGATCAGAGGGCTGGAGTACCTCTGCTGTGAAGACAGGCTGAGAGAGTTGGGGTTGTTCAGCCTGCAGAAGAGAAGGCACCAGGGAGGCCTTGTTGAGACCTTTCAATATATAAAGGGAGCTTATAAGAAAGATGGAGAGAAATCTTTTACTAAGGTCCGTAGTGACAGGACAAAGAGCAATGGTTTTGAACTGGAAGAGGGTTAAGTTTAGATTGCATATAAGGAGAATATGATGAGGGTGGTGAGACACTGGAACACTGGTCTAGTGGAGGGTGTCCCTGCCATGGCAGGAGGGTTGGAACTAGATGTTCTTTAAAGGTACTTTCCAACCCAAACCATTCTGTGTTTCTATGATAGAGAGTTGGCAGCTAGCCTCGGAATTTCAGTCTCAGATCCTCAACCTTCAAAATAAAATTTGTGGGAAAGACTTTTCCACTAAAATTACAGCTTTCACAACAACAAAATTTACTTCAATTCTTCAAGCTGAAAATTGTACATTCCAGTCTGGAAATGGCAAGACTTCATGGACATGCCTCAGGAACTTGTCCACTGTGTGACTCATCTTCTATTTTCTTTTATTTGCCCTAGATATGGCTCAATTTCACCTCCCAAAGTACGAGGCCCTCCTCTCTTCCTGGAAATCCCTGCTAATAGCATAAACAGAAATTTATCCACAGAGGAGAATGAAAATATAAGTTCCCATAACTACAAACCCTATATAGTATTATAGTATAATTTCCAAACAACCATTTGTTTTGTGGTTTGGGTTTTGGTTTTTTTTCCCAATGTGGGGTAAAGAACTTCAACAGAAAGCTGCTACTTTTAATGTTGCAACAGCAGCAACTTCAATGGATTTGGAAGTAGCAAAATAGCATTATCACTTTGGTCATTTAAAACTAGACAGAACCAATGCATCAGGGAGCGTACTGTTTGTAGCAATCATGGATTGGAAGATGAACTAATTAAGTGTTAGGTCTTTTCCTCTGTCCAGGAGGAAATCACCCTTACTAAACCAAAAGTCTTCAATTTCTCACTGAGAACAGAATAAAAGAAGACAATCTCGCTAAATCAAGGAAGTCACATCATTGAATGTGCAAAGGGAGGTGATTTTGAGCAGCAAGAGACACAAAGAACCAAGAACTATGCAGGATTAAATGGAAAAGATCTGGAAGGGGAAACGAGATGTGGGATACATAAGCAGAGACAGAGGGAGAGCTACAAATCAAATGTGCCTCCCAACCACTGCTGTAACACTGAGTTTTAGAAGACTGAGGATGTTGGATGGGAGATAAAGGACTACACTGCCTGACTGCATGGATCTGCTGCTGTCTCAGCTACAAAGATCCACCGGCTCTGCCCGATGACACTACGGTTACATTTAAGATCCCCACACTGAGTGATGTGCAAGGCAGTACAAATTTCTGCAGCCAGCAGTCTTGTGAAAAAAAAATTAAGTAAGATTTACAATGCCCTTGAGTAACTAAAGCTAAATAATATATCTCAACTGAGAGATAGTGCTTTCAATATAAAGCCCCCTAGCAGCCCCCTGGCGCTGGTTCAGCAAGACTCAGCAGAACTCATGCCAATGCCAAATCGCTGCTTCCCACAGCAGTACGCGTTTTCTCCGAGGCCGCCCGTTCAATTGCTTACCAGTGCCAAAAGACAGGCACTGTATGAGCTCCTCGGCAATGGGCCCACGGGGGATCTCCCACACACATCACAGCCGCGCTAGGACCAACCCACTGAGCTCTGAAGATCACAAGCCTGCAGAGACCTCTGGCCATACAGCAACTGCTCGGGTAATACACCTGAAATCCACTGCAGAGAGATGACATCACATGTTGTGTCATTAAGAAAATATTACCCCTTCCACAAACCCTGCCTGGCTGAGTTGCCTGACTTAAGAACCATGTTAAGCTCTTTATCTAATCAATAGAGAGGCATATCCAAAGGCTAACTATTTAGGTAGCCTAAGGTAACTAAGCTCTCAATTTAGACTTCTTAATTAGGTACATACGGTGATGTCAGTTCTATTTTGTCAATACAGAGAGACAAGCCTATGGTTCCAGTTGATGGTTTCTCATGTAGCTGATGTAGTAACCATTTGTACATTTGACACTACCAAATACTATTCACTGCACAAGGCAGCCCCAGTTCCAACAGTTGTGTCAGCGATTCTTTGATTTTTGGGGGCATAAATTATTAGAAAACCATGTCATTCTTGTGAGGATCTGGAATTCTAATGATCAAGAACTGATACAAACCTTTCACGTCCTAGTCCTTAAATACGTATGAGCTGTACGTAGGCAGAGTGGCACACTGGGGTCATTGAAAATAAATGCAAAGAGGACCCATCAAAAATATTTTGTTTGAAAACAGCAATCTAAATTTCTAAAAGATGGCACTGGTTTGGATCAGTTCTGAGCTTTTAAAACTTGATGAACAGAGGCTATTAATTCTCTGGTACTTTGCATAATCTCCTTTGTGAACTTTTTTTTAGTATCTTCAAATCCACTTCTTCAAGGTTTTTGCGAGGTAGGAATAGGAAGTTTAATTATTTGCTAGCAGTTTCATTTCTATGCACAATAGGAAGGGAGTATGATGCTACAATCCCTCCATGAAAGGAAATCCTGTAGAGGTTAGTAGGTGCTCCAAAATCGAAGCTAGCAGTCACCAAATCATTCAGCATGTTTCATTCAGAAGCCTCTATCAGGGGACAAAGTGCCGATGTATGTTATCTTAAAGAAATCTCTTTATATTCTTCTTTGCAAGAAAGAAACTCATCTTGTCTTTCTCCTAAATGAATATAAGACAGTGTTTACAGGCAGTCCTGAAGTCTTCCCTTTCTTTGCACAAAGCATATCAGCAACTGTCCAAACAACACCTCAATGCCATGGGGACCACCTTTAAAGGGAGAGACTTCTAATTCTTAGTCAAACCATCGCTTCTCAGCTGAGGTTATCAGTAAGAATGCTGTTGGATAATTTCAAGCTCTTTTTCTGTTTCACTTACCCACACTAAATATCATCTAACACGACAAGTAATTTCAGTGATACCAATGGGCGTAGTACACAGCAACGCAAAGAAGGAGCAACTGGGAAACTCGAGGCTACCGTTTATTACACTGATCCTTTTCTATCAGGCAACAATCTGGTATGTTCAATTTAAACTCACTAATTCAGCTGCTGAAGCTGCTACATTTTTTCTTATGAATCTCCGAATCTTTTTTATTCATCAAATCATTTTTTCACATCAATAGCCTCATCTTACACAGAGTCTCATGGTACTTGCAAACATTAATTTCATGACAATTTTGAGAGGCACAGCCCCCTTTTCTGTCAAATTTAAAAAATGAAAGAGCCAGTAATACACCTGAAATCAGTCACTAAGCTGGCAGCAAAACGCATAGGAGAAATCTCTTCTCATCAAACTTTTGCTTCTAGACTCTGATCACTATCAGGTTGAAGTCACCACTAAAATATTTCCAAAGGTAACTGATCTACATTAAATAAGCAAAGATGAGAAATTTAATCCTTTTATCAAGAGAGGTTAAAGACTTGCAAATCGATTCTGAGGGGCAGCAAAAGACCATGTTCTTCACTGAGGAGTCAAAACTACTTTTTGCAGTGATGATTCACTGAATTAAAAGGATGCTTGTAAGTGCTTAGCTGCCACAAAGATCTCTGCAGAAGTAAAAGGTTTTCATCCTTTCAAACCAGGGCAATTTGAAGAGATTACTTTAAGTAAAAAAAATACAGAAAATTGGCAAGCCCCAAAAGATGGACAGACATCACACTCTCCTGGTATAATATATCTTGGGAACATGGTCGATAAAACAATTAAGTTCTTTCTAGGTAAGCAAGATTTAGCTGGCTATAATTCAAGGCTCAATTATAATGTCTGTTACAATACAATTCTTATTAATGATAACTCTAACCGCAATGTTCACTATCCTCTTCTAAACCCAGCTAGACAGCTTCCTGGAGACAAAGAATTGTGATTAAATTCTTTATTTAGTTCAATCTTCCTCTCAGATACACATGCACAGCTCCCACTGAAGTGGGGCAGATGTTTCTGGAAGTGGGACCAGAGAAATCACATACTGCTCTACTTACCTGGCACAAAGTGCTTTCACATGAACCTAATGTACATCCAGTCATGCAGATACTGAGGCTCAGAGACAAATATATGACACTCTCTGCAAAGTTATTCTGAATTTACGTTAGTCTTTTTGAGAGTATATCTGTATAGACAAATCTCAGGCTATTACTACATAGGCTTAAGACTAGGTTGATGTTGATCCAAGAAAAATAGGCAGATCTGTTCTCTTTTTGGCAAGAGTTATTTCAAGGGAGTTGCATTATATTTGTATTGTGCTAAATGGAAAATGCTTTTTCTAGAATCATAGTAAATCAAGCATAGTCTATAAATTACTGTTAATCTGCATCTATGCAGTCTGCTTTTGTTATAAAAAAAGGTAAAAAAAAAAAAAGAAAGCTTTCCGCTTCACAGACACAACCATAACTCTCAACACTACACCACTGCCAAAGCTAAAGAAACAATATCAAGCAATTCTGGTAATATATAGAAAAAGAAGGTGATATGAGTTTGTCCCCAGATCACTACGAAAAGAACAATTAATCATTTGTTCTGCTTTGAATAAAAGCCCACTTCCTAAAACAGGATGAATTTGTACAGCTCAGCTGAAATAAATTGAGTAGTATTAATTTATTTCAACAGGAAATCTGACTTTAAGCATTTACAAAAAAAAAATATTTTTTTAAAAAATCAACTTCTCAGTATTTGGTGCAATTCTGTGGCCATTGCCCTAACCTAAAAAGTCTTTGGAAAATCTCTGACAGAACTCTGGTTTAATAAGTAAGTAAGTAGTTAATGATTTAATGTGCCTCTATAGTCTTACTCAAACAAGTCTGTCCCAGCACACTACCAATACTGAACATCATCAGCACCTGAAAAAGGGTAACTGTGTTGTTATCACAGATTTACAAGTGACCAAGGAGAAAGATGAAGAGGTTTAAGAATTCAGCTCTGCCACAAGCTACATGGGACAACACAAGAGAACGTCAGCTCCAAATAACTTGGGAAAAAAGCTGCCTTCTCACTATTCAGAGCAGATTTGGGACCAGTATACAGAAAGCTTGTTTGAGAGCACACCATCACTTCTAACTGAAAGTCACGTTTTATATATCACCTTCATAAATCTTTGATAATTCTGCACTGCTAATTCCTGTTGCCAGAGTCAACAAATTTAAATCACGGGGAATGAAACCACAGAAAATGCCTCAATTTGGTTGATACACTCCAGGACTAATGACACTGTCATTTGTGTACTTATATTACTATCGGTACTACAATGTAACCTGAAGACCCAATCAAGATTAGGACGCCATTACATTAGGCATGAAGAAAGAGGCAGTTCATATCCCAAATTGCTTGCAATCTATCCACATGAGGCAGACAAAGTACAACTATCATTTTGCAGATGGAAGACAGAAGAAGTAAGCAGATTGCCAAAGGCTTTCAGAAGCTTGCTCAATGAAATCTCTGACAAAAACATGACATAAACCATTGCTGCTGGAAACGCATTTTGGCGCCAATGCACTACCTTATCTATAAATCCCATTACTTTAATATTGTGTCAGGTAACTTTTGAGACACAACATAGATGCTGGATGATAAGAAGAAATTACTATATTTGTTATATTTCTTAACAAAGGTAAAACATATGGGAATCTGACCACATTCTTCTGTCATATACTAAGATCAGGACTTGGTTTCATGTTCTATCACAGTCCCCCTATCTAATCTTCTGCAATGATCTGGAGCACTTATTTGTGTACTTAACTCCGGCTGTGCAAAGCTGAAAAATTAGCGGGTGATTTACAGTACCAAAGTTAGGCACTAAGGCATCTTATGTAGTCAGAAATGGCAATTAGGTACTTCTGAAGGGTAATCCAAAAATCCTGCTCTAATTGTAAAGCAACCAAGAACTACTCCGTAGGAAAAAAAAAAAAAAAAAAGAAAAGAAAAAGATTTGCTTAATTTGCTTAAACGAAGAGGTTCCTTCTAAGCTGTTCCCTAGTGAGGTTGCACCACCTCAACTCCTGCTGCCACCGGAACTTAGGTCTGTCCATTAAGGCATCGCGATGCATTTGGGAATCAGACCACAAAGTCTGCTCCTGAGATTATGCATCCAGTTGAACGAGGAGAGAAAGAGGCAAAGCTCCCCCGTGTAACAGCCTAATAGCTGGAGTGCTGACAGCACAAGTGTAAAACTTGATCACAGTTCTCCTTCATCTTGAGGAGATTCCAGTTCTCACTTCCCACTTCTCTGGAACATGTAGGGTCGTCACACTAGAAACTACCCTGCTGAATCCCTACCTTGACAACACATGATCATAAGATCCTGGAGGAGGAGCACAGAGGACTCCAGAGTTCTGCCAAATAACTAGGGTACCAGCCTTTGGGTACCTCTGGACTTTTTCTGTGTGGACTGCCAGGACAACTCATGCAGACAGCTTGCTCCTAAAAACCTTTTCCCAAAGACACTTCAGAAGCAAGCTACAGCCCTTTTACTCCCACAGTGCCAGCAGTCCACACCTGTACATGCTCTCTGCCATCACCCCCCCATCACATGGGAAATGCACATTCATGACACTCCTGGAGATGGAAGGCCAGATGGGGAAGTAAGACAAAACAGGGCCCACAGGCCACTCCTCATTTGAGTCTCCTTATAAATTCATAACTTGCTCTGGCAAAAGCAAGTCCCTTCTGGTCTCCTTCTCCTCCTTGCTGGAAACTCTTGAGACTTGAGTAACTAGTGGATAGGCAATGTTTTTTCTATGTGTGCTCAAAAAAACTCACCCTTCAGGGAAGCATGGAACCAAATACGTTTGTGCTAAGGAGCTGTATCGCCACAAAGTGTGTGTGTTGGTATGAGAGCAGAAGTTACATGGCCTACCAAGCTGTCAAGACTAGGCATCACTGAATGGGAAAATCATTGGATAAAAGAAAATACAAAATTAATCCTGAAGACAGGGATTGGAATACGACTCTTTCAATACTCTTGCATGAGTGCCTGAACCAATTACCCTCTTGCCTGCTCATTTTCTTGCCCACAGCTCTTGCATTCTTCACTGCTGAATGTCCCAAGCTAAACTGGAGGGAGCAGGAATTTTCAGCTTTCTCCTCCCCAAGAATGTAATGGCTGCAGTTGAGGATGTGGCAAATAGAGCTATGACCCTCTTCCGTTGGAAAAGGCAACTGAGCATAGATTTGCCACGTCTGAAACAACTGTTCAGTTATTGGTCATAAAGTGGGCTCTCACAGGCTGTGTTTTTGACTGAAAGTGGCTGTCAGTGCTGTGCTTGATGCTGAATTCAGAGCTGTGCTCAGAGCAGCCCAGTGAGGTCAGGCTCTTCTGGGGATCCAAATGATCTCCAGATCTTCGTTGAGTCCAGTCATTGCATGGTCCTGCACTTCCCAGACTGCAACGCCTGCTTACTGGCATCCGTGCAGATGCTCCAGATACATAGGCTGAGCATGGACACTGCTTGTGAGTTTTACATGCTCTCAATAATAAGTTGCTCTGGAAAGAAGGACTTCTGGATCATTTCCTTGTACTTAGGTGTCTTAATTTTTTCCTAACTCCCATTTTAGGTGACAAGACAGATGTTCTGAATATTTCTGCGGACACTTCTGTAACTGAGCTACCCATTTGCTAAAGCAGGACTCGCAGGAGTGTGGTGAGGATAAGCATTAAGTACAGTGAGGCCTAATAAGATCATATAAATAAGACAGAGATCATTTCAAGATGAATCCCAGACATATCCAGAATCGCATCAGTATAAAAAGAAGTTATACTGTATACAGATAAAATAGTTTTAAATTAAAACTTGAAATTCATATTTCATCTTTCCCACATGCTTTACAGACCATCGGAAGAAAACATTTTATCCATTAAGGATGGGCTCCCTTTAAAATTATTACCCCCAAAGACTGCCTAGGCATTGCAACAGCTTTGGAATGGCGGCGATGAGCTTTTTCTGAAATCTGTTCTGATCTGGGAGTTAGAGAGGCTGCATAGCACCAATAGCAAGATACATGGAGGAAGCACAGTTTATGCTGGAGATTGATTCAATGAGTTTTCATAAAGTCTTTTATATCAAAAGCCAGCTTATGGTAGCCTCATCTAAGATGTTATCTAATGTCAGTAAGAGTATACAGCATCTTGTTATCTTTCCACATTCACCATTCACGCTCTTGCTGAAGTTATTCAGCAGAATTGTACTTTGTAGGAGCCACAGGCCTCAAAGTTTTTTGCCTATTTCATTTCTGACATTTAAATTTATCTAGAGGTGGGAGGTGACAATTTCATTTCATAAAAACTTTTGAAGTTTGGACCTGAACAGAAAAATATCTCTCAGCATCTTCCCAAAATAGTTTCAAAACATCTATTTTCAGATCTAAGTTACAGAGGAACGTCTGTAAGAGCTGAGGATGGCACGGGACACCCATGTGTTTAACTTCTAATTCAAACTAGAAATCCCCATCAGATCAAAATACTCTGAATATACAAATGTACAGGAGCTTAAACCCAGACATCCTATATCCCAAGCCAGTGCAATAACTCCCATATATAACCTTGTGAGGAGAGATATTATTGAAACCATAGCAAAAAGCTTCTTGAAAATACAAATAGGTTTACTTCATTAGTTTTATTTACTGGAAAATGGTCCCACCTTGCTCCAGCTGCAAGCTACAGAACCAAGCACAAAACTGAAAGAAAGCAACAGTTCCCAGTGAGAACATTCCTATAACACTAGAGGAAAACATTACCTCACAGATGTAGGCCCAGATCAGTAGCTGTCAATCCCCACATCACCCACGTTTTGCTTTTTTAAGGAAAAGACCACAGAAAATGGCAGCTCTTGATGTGAACTTCCCAGTCGGAGACTCAGACTGCAGAGGTCTTTGCATTCTTTTTGACAATTTACATAACTATATACAAAACATAATGTTACAAACCGATTTAAAGGACATTTTCCTCTGCAAAAGGTGCAGCATAAACAGCTCCATTAACCAACTCATCAATAAGATTCATACAAGTCCATAAAGCAGGTGTTAAATAGACCTTGTATTGATCTCTTCAACCTGGAATGAATTTTACTGCCAATCCATAGACACACTTTTAAGATATATACAATCATTAATTGTCTGTATCAAGTTCAGAGGCTGGAAAAATATGAACCCAGCACTTTCACTGTTTCACACTTGATTTCATTAGCTAGTATAATGGCTTAAAGCATCAGGTCCACAGCTTCATCTGTTCACTTCTCACCATTGAACTTGGCAAATCTACCAGCATGCACATCTAGATACTGCAGCCTGAATGGCTCAGCTAGAAGTGAAATATTCAGGAAACCCATCAGACCATAATCGAGTAGATTATGAGTGACGGAACAAAGCGAAAATACAACAAACACATTTGAAATGGCAAATCACTCTTGAATGCAAGGCAGTTGGTATCAAGAGAATACTCAGAACATGCCTTACCTGTATAGTGCACCACACATGTCTGGCCCTTCTTTGGAAATGTCCGCCCTGTTAAAATTATAAAAGGTTATTCTTTTATTTTCTCTGCTTGACCTGTGTGGCTAGGCAGGTTTATCTTTTAAGAGGAAAATGCTAGACTGAGATTTGTATTGACTATGTGTTATCAAATCACTAATATGCAAGACAGGAATGGGTATGGTTTAGGGTAGAAGGTCGCAGCTTGGCTCTTATTCAGCTCTTAGACCAAATAATATTTTCCTTATGTAATTTTCCCTATATATGTGTGCATTATATATGCATTTACATTCTGGAAGTGCAAAAGACTGTCAAAACTTTACAGATTATAACCTTAAAATTCTCAGAATGTTTTTGCTATATTTTTTCAAATAAAGTCTTAGTTTAATATTGTGAAAAAATCCATTTGTATTCATATTTCTAATGCCTTCCACTCAAGACAGCTTTAACAAGGGCATCTTTAATTAGCAGGGAAGATTTTTTTTTAGATTTTCACATACAAAGGCAGTTTAATTATGTAGCATTGGGCAACAGTAAAGCAGTGATACACCGAGTTCCTGTAAAAGCCTTGTAGCTCCTCCTAAAATTTTCATACTGAAAGGAAAAGAAGGCTTAAGTTACTTTCTTGCCACTGGAAAACAAAATTACCATTTCCATTTTACACGTTCTAGGTACAGCCAAAGGCACTAAAAGCTAGGGGAAGATTTTCCAGGCTCAATTAGGTGCCAATGGTGTATTAAAGCAGCTAGCCTTGATTTCTCAAGTAATGTTGGCCAGGGGAGGGCCCAGGCTCAGAACAACTTAAAAGTCTGAATGAGACCAATTATTAAGGAACATCCTTACCAGAAAGCTAGAAACTGGGGATTCAGATAGAAACTGAGGCTCCTATCTTAGTTGGCTTTCTGCCCTCTTTAGTCTGAATTAACATGGTAACTTATACATTACAGGGTGCATTGCAGGCTATAAAACATCAAGTAACACGTAAGCTATGTACTGAGAGCTTATATGCCAAAACCACACGAGCAGTAAATGGCAGGAGGGCAGGCTAATACGATGAACCAAGATTTATAACGTGAAATTGAGAAGACGGTGCTTCCGAGTGTCATCTGAACAGCCTTGTTCATCAGCTCGTGGAATATCTCTAGCTGTAGGTTGCAGAAAGCGCAGTGCAATAGGTATCCAGTTAGGGCACCACTGTCCCCTAAAGCGGGATTCATCTCATTTAACTTTAGCCACCTAAAACACAGGCAACTATCATATGCCAGTCTCCTGGGCTTCCCCTACTGACCGTGGAGAAACAGCAGTGCTTTGAGAGAAACCCAGCCTATCCAGAGAGAGGCAAGGTGAATTATATTCAGGAGATGACTACAGAAAAAAACCTAGAAGACTGCTTTAGACTAGCCACCTAACCTGAGAAAAGTTATGGGAGATTAATCGTACCCTTGGTAAAACAGGTATTATTCAAATGATGCACTATTATACAGAGATCTGAGAAAAGAAGTATCAGACCTTACTGACACAGATTCCGCTGTGTGAGTGTAACACCAGCAAAGTCAATGAAGCTACATCAAAGCTGAATTAAAAGCAGAGCTTCTCAAGATCACTGACTAGCTGTGGTTTTAAGACAGTGTTTAAAGACAGCTGATTTTGATTAAGACTTGCAACAAGAGAAATAATCCATATAACCTTTTTTGGAATAGCATATTGCTTACAAAGACAGCCTTGATATATTTAACAGCTAGAAAAGTACTATTGCGAGGTTAAGTTGCACCCTCCTTTCTGCTCTCAACCCAGCAACGTTACTTATATCCACATAAGTGTTCTGCTTTTACATCTGTGCAACCAAGAGAAGAATTTGATCCCCAGAGCTAAACAACATTGAAGCCAATTTAAAAGAATACACAAAGACAGAAAGATACTGGGCCAAGAAAGTTAAGCTGAGATCGACTTAAACAAATTATTTACGGTTGTGTATCAGCCAATGATGAATCTGGCCCATTATATAGATACATATGGCTGTACGTTAGAAATGACATCCTCTTAAAAAAAAACAACTCTCAAACCCTTATGAAATGATATTATAAGGCCACAGAAGAGCAGAACAACGCGAACTGACTCTGGAAAGGAGACCCTGCGCCAAGCAGAGGTTGTCGCCACCCGGACTGCACCTCAGCCCTCACCAGCATCGCACATTTAACCGGGAGGAGGCAGGCGGCTGCCACGCCGGGAGGGATGCTGACACAAATGGCCGGTGGCCCCCGGCGAGGCTGGGCGAGGAACCGGGGAAAGTTTGCGGCAGGGCGCGCTCCCGGCCGAGCACCGCGGCCCCGGGACGCGCCCGGCCCCGCCGCTGCCCCCCGCGCCCGGCCGGCTGCACCGCGCTCGGGTTTGTGCAGCTGTCAGCGGATGCCAGAGAAAAATCCCCAGCCTCCTCGCCGCCCCTGCTACTGCTGCTGCTGCTGCTGCTGCCGCCGCCGGGATCCGCGGCGCTGCCGCCCGGGGAGCCGCCGGCTTCCCCCGCCGCCGCCGGGACCCCGGGCGGCCGCCTCGCCCCGGTCCCCCTCTCCCGCATCAGGGGTACGTGCCCGCGGGGGTGGGGGTGCGGGGGCGGCCGTGCTTTCCCGCCTGCACCCCGCCGCCTCCCCGCACCGGGGCCCCGCGCTGCTTCCTCTGCCCGGCGGCGGGGACGGAGGATCCCCCCGGGCTCGGAGCCGGGTCGGGTGGCCGGTCGGACCCGGGCGCCCCCGCCCCCAATGCCGCAGGGCTGCTCCCCACCGTGGTCCCGTACCGTCTCCCGGAGAGATGGTCTCGATCTCCACCCCCATGGCGGCACTGGCGCGGCGCGGCTCGGCTCAGCACCCCTCAGCACGCCTCGGCACGGCACGGCACGGCCCCGCTCCCCGGCGCGGCCGGACCCCCAGTGCAGGCATGCCCCTCCGCGGCCGGCTGACAGGGGCCTCCCCAGCTGCCCGTCAGCCGCCCGCAGCCAATGCGGGGCAGGGGCGGGGAGGCCGGGGAGGAGAGAGGAGGGGGCCGCCCGCCCCCGCCCGGAGCGCCCGGGGGCCGCCGCGGCTGAGGGGCGCCCGGCGGCGGTGGGTCGGCCCGCCGGCATCCCGCCCGCGGCCGTGCGGGGGGTGTTGCTGCCCTCCCCCGGCCAGGGCTCGCTTTTGCGGGGGGCTCCTGCCGGCTCCCCGCGCAGTGGTGCCCGGCGGAGCGGGGAGCCCGGTGGGTCGCTTCCCTGGAGGTCTTGCCACCGTTTGCCCCCTCTCCCGTCCGACTGTGCCCGCCGCGGGGTCTGAGCTTAGGGCGTGTGCGGGAGTTGGGGTAACCGGTGGGGCGCACGCCGGGCAGGCAGGAGAAGCGGGCAGCGCGCTCCAAAACCCATCAGCGACCAGGACGGGTCTGAACGCGGTGCGAGGGTCAGCGTTTTCCCGGTACCAAACAGCCATGGAGGAAAGCATCCATACTTGCACAGTGTGCGTGCTGTAGCGGATGTACACCGTTTCTGTTGGGGGGAGTAGCAGCAGCAGCAGGGGCAGTGGTACCCGTCGGTGGTGCCCCCCCCTCCAGCAGCAGTGGCAGGTCTCCAGCAGGCCACTTTGAGGTACCTGGAGTTTCATTGTGCAACACAATTTATAACCTCCTGTCCTAATCCATGTTTTAAATAAGAAAATCTATGCATGTATTACTCAGGTGCTCCTGTGATGCGAGATTACAAATTCAAAAACCTGCACAAGAGCTGCAACCACTTCTGATGAGTGTACACAAAATAGCTGAAAAATACTATTTCCTCATAAACTTATTGTGTACATGAACTCCCAGTTTTCACTGACTCTAAAGGGATAGTTCTGTTTACAGTTCTGTGTGTTCCAGGTTAAAAATGAAAATGGAACTTCAACATCATCAGTTTTCTAACTGAAAGAGCTATATCCATCTAATTCCAACCCGCACTTCTCTGACATTGCTTTTTCTGGATTTTTATCTGTTACAAACTGGATTCCATTGAGGAAAAAAATAATCTTCATCTATATGGGGCTGTTGTCAGGATGATCGAACTGGGGAATTACTGTGTTGGTTTGTAACTGTAATAATGTGGCCCCTGCATCTATGCTCTGAACTATACCGACCATCTCCACGCTGCTTTTCACGCTATTCTGATCAGACTGTTCACGCACATGCTTTATTGTATCTATGTTTTATTGTGAGTCAGACAGTCCAAAATTACTGGGGCTGCCTGGATGAAGCTCCCCAAAAAGTGGGCAAGGAGGAAAAATCATGAGTAACAGTGCAAATTCTGAAAAGGATTTTTTTTTTTTTTCAGTGCAAATCTCAGAATGTCATTTGACTTCTGATCAGTAGAAAGATACTAAAAATGCATTTTAGAAATAGGAAAATGCCGAGCGGGAGAATAAGTGGCACAGAAGTATTAAGAAGACATGAACGCTGCTAATTCCAGATGTGACTCAGAGTCATTATGGAGCACCAAGGACGGCACAGCAAATGCCGAGCATGTAAGGGGAGTTACGAAATGAAATTCTAGGTACATGGTGTCCTAGTAGGGCCCTTGACTCTACAAGAAAGGGCTGCTTTCATCCAGGCTCCAGGTAGATATCTATGTCCTCTCAGACAATCAGAACAGCAGAAGGCATAAACCGATGAATAAGAGCAATTTATACTTTGCTGGGTTTCCTTTAGCCTTTATAAGTACATGCATCCTTTGATCAGGGCTACACATTTCTCCATGATGGTGGAAGAATAGCTGTTCCCAACTTGTGTCTTGTGACAGGAAAAGATTGGATTCAATCACATAATAGGCACAGTTCAGAAGGGACCACAGAATATCTACTCTGTCATTGCAAATAACAGGCCTTAAACACAGATTCCAGCATCCTCAGGCAGACTTACAACCATACTAAAAAAGCAAACCCCACCAACACCAAATGCATAAGCCACAGGAAGGGATTAAGACGGACCGAGCAGTGATCTATGTGTAAAACTACTGTATTTATAAGCGTCCTATCCCATGGCCTCTTGCCCCATGCTGGGTCCCTAAATGCAGACATATAGCTTCTTTTGGGCATCAGCTAATTAGATCCCCTACAGTCATATTCCCAAGCAAATGGAAAGAAAGGCAGAAAAAAGGATCTGTAGAGGGTATCTCAAAATTGTTGGGTGATTTTTTTTTAAAATCTTTGTCACCACAGATATTGAACAACAAATAATGTTATTTTTCACCTTATTGTATTCACCTGAGGCATCGAGGTGCTCAAAGACACTGTTAGCAACTACACAGCATATGAAGATCTTGGAAGAGAAGACTGAAGCAAGGAATGTCCCATGTCTTGAGGAAAGCCTCTGAAATACGAGGGAAAGTGGTTTAGGATTGGCAGAGAATTGGAGGAGAGGCAGAGAGGACAAAGGGTCGAAGAGGGAAAGTCCATGACCAAGGAAACCGCTAAAACCAAGTTATCGGAGCAGACCAGGAGATAAGTGTTTTAGAGAATGCTCTTTGAAAACTATTGCACGACATCCACCTCCTCTCCCTTTGGGATCCAGCATATCTGTATCAAGGATAAAGTCCATTACTCTCAGCTTTCAAAGCTCCATAGAGCTCACCTTCCTGAACAGCAGTTTACCACAGGACCTTCCCACAGCACATCTTTCTATCCTGGCAACAAAACCGGCAGCCTGGAAAAGCGGGGTGTTCTCTGAACCCTCCTTCCCAAATGTTATGATGGAACCACATGATTCCAACATGTTAGATTCCTCAGTGGTCACAAAGAGGACAAGTTGATCACAGTCATTATGAAGTTTTGCATAAATCCCAAACCTCAAAGTTTAGTAGCCGAATATCTCATTTTCTTTAGTTAAAACCCCTACAGCCTGCACTGTTGACAAATTATTTATGCATTTCCACTTTTAGGAAGACAAACAGTTTTCAAATTTTTAGGGTGTGTTAGTTTATAGTTCCTATATTGAGAAATCCCATTCTTCACTGTTTTTAAAATCTACAAAGGATCTACAAATCATGTGTAATAGATTCCATATGCACATAAAGAACACCCCTGGAAGGCCAAGGAACTAAATTACCCATAAATGGAAAGCACAAATTCTGCAAACATATAAATTCATGGTGGCCACAAAAACCCCCAGACAATACGCATTTCCCTCACCAGCATCCATGGAGAAGGACTCAGAGCTACTTTGAAACCCAACCACTGTTCTATGAACAAATAATGAAAGCAAACTGAAAATGTTTTACAAATACTGACCTTTCCACTCACTGAACCAACATGCACCATCAAGTAATTTGAATCGAAAAGTGTACAGGACATGCAAACCCAGCATCACACTGAAAAAAAATGACCAAAATAAACTCCAGCCTACACAGCTCAGCAGGTCATGTCACTGCAAATGCTCCTGTGCATCACTAGACTTGATTAAAAGAAAATCAGTGTCAGGCCAGAATCAGTGATTTCCCTCAGAGCAGATGCCCAGGGAAATCCTGACAGCATGCCCACAGTGACAGCTATTATTTCATGAACAGATCAAAATATACCACAAATCTCAACACGCCTGTCGTAGGAGGGCTGTCTCGCTTCTCACCACCGCTGGTTACCACAGGTCTGCAGCACAGTCGCCTCCTCCCAACTGATACTTGTTCCAAATAAAGCTTCCTCCTGAAGCAATTATTCTGAATCCTCATCTTTCTCTTGGAACGCCTCATCCACATCTGTATCCATAGTTTCCTCTTGCAGCTGTAGCTATGAATGCAAAACTGCAGCTGGATTTTTTCAGTAGCACTAAAACTGACTTGAAAGCTGCCACCTCTCTCTGGCTTTCTCTTCTGCCTCACCAGGCTCTTCCCAACTCAGATATTCACTTACTCTCTATCACAGCACTTACATGTGAGTCATTATGAAGGTCTTTGTCCTGATCTTCAAAGCCTTTTTCAGGACTACGTGAGGTCACCTCAGGTATACACAGGGAAGAGCTCCAGCTCATCAGGATATACACCCCCAGCTGCCAGAGCCATGAATAGCTTACATTCAGGAATAGAGGCAAAAATCCCCCAAGACCAGGACCTAACTAATGGAGCTCACTTCCAGAAGAGATTAATGCAGTTTACCACTTGCAAAAAAATGTGGGTTTAGATGAATGTCCTCAGATGGACTCATGCTCTCACAAGCTTCTGTCTCCCCAGTACAAGAAAAGACATTGACATACTGGAAGAAGTCCAACCAGCCCAACGCGGTTAGTAGCTGGAGAATGTGGAGGAGGTGAGAGCGCTGGGTTTGTTCAGCCTGAAGAAGACAAAGCTAAGAAAGGATCTCAGTTGCTGTCTACAACTACCTCATGAGTGATGGAGAGGATGGTGCCACATTCTTCTCAGAGACACCCAACAAAAGGACAAGAAGCAATAGACACAAGTCAGAGCAAGGGAAATTCTGACTAAATATAGGGAAAAAAATGTTCGCCAAATGAGTTATCAAACAAAGACTTGAGGAACCTGATTGAACTTTGAAATCAGCCCTGTTTCAAGCAAGCAGTTGGACCATATGACCTCCAAAGATCCCTTTCCCTAAATTGCTTTACGAATCTGTAACATTTTTCCTACTGAATGAAGAAGAGAAGGAAATAAAGAAGTGGCCGTGAGGTTAACAACACTTCTGAAATTGACTGCACGACCCTAAATCACTTTGGTTCTGTTTGCAATGCATAATGCTCCAAAGTGGCTAATACATCTACTGGGCACTGCACAACAGTGTGTATAAAAACTAGCTAGCATCTCAGATGCAATATAAATATGAAATTGCAGCATCCATCCAGGCTAATTAGCACACATGCAGATTGCTGCACTGGTATTGCTTCACTGCCTACTGTTTCGAAGCCAGCTTGCTGAACTGAAGATATGCTCTGAATTGCTCTGTGACTCAGTATTTCATTTCTGTAACGAGAATGATCATTCTGCCTTGTCTATTTAGATTGCAAACAATTCAGGGGCAGAGGTCCTCTTTTGTTATAAATAAATGTAACACTTTGGGGGCTGGAACCTAAACTCAGGGCCATGCAGTGTGGTCTCACAAATAAAAATTCCAGTAATAACAATATTATAAGCAGACAGCTCAAGAGGATTAAATTTCCTCTTCCATCCAATCTTTCATAGCAAAAAAAAAAAAAGGATTAAAAAATGTAAGTAAGTCTATCTTTCAAACTGAACTAATCAGAACAGGAATCACATCTATAAACTGTAAACTAATTATTTCAGCTCTGTCATTTCCTTGCCATGAAAGTTAGAGAAGGAAGTCAGTGACTTTGAGAAACTTTGTATTTACAGTGCAACACATTTGCTGCTTTCTCCAGTAAAACTCTTTTCTCTACAGTTTTGGTATTTATTCTGCTTGGTGAAGAAATGTCACTGGCAAGACATATTGGAAGCAGTTCAAACAACAGGAGAAAACCAAACAAACCGCAAATATTAGCTACAAGCTTCTGATTAGTCTTTCGATGATTTTGGAAAATGTAACTGTGGAAAAGAAATTAACTGGCATTCTCAGTCCTCCAGATAAATGAATCAAGGGAGATGGGTAATGGATTCAGAAAATTAAGGCCGTATTTGTTTTCCTTCATTCTTCATGTGCAATTATAACACTATTTAATGAGTTTCTAGAACCTCCCGACCAAAATGATCTGAAGTTACAACTAAAAGATCAGCAGGCAGAGAGGCAAGTTGTGCACACACCAGGACAGCTATGAGGAGGACAGCACAGAAAGACTGTAAAAACTGGGGGCTTTTTTTGCATGATACTCCAGGGACAGCTTTAACTTTAGGTAAGTGTGTACAGATTGACAATAGCCACTAACAATCGCGGGCTTTTCACATTCATCTCTAGGACAAATACAAACACTGATCTTTCTGGTATTCACCTCGTCATCAGGGCTGACCCAGCATTTGGCCTTTAGCTCTCTTACAGAAAGACAAGGCTGAGTCAGCTGTTCGGGATTTAGCAACTATGTAGACAAGGTGGCTGAATCCTGAAGACCAGGTACTTAGGCTTAAACTGACCCTCAAGCGGAAAAAATTCTAATACTCCCTACTAGTGAAACAGAACAGGTTTGTTTTTTTTTCCCTTCTAAATTAAGGCCTTATCTGAGACAAAACATAAAGCCAAAACAGAACCACTGCAGGCTTTCAGTAAAAATTTAGGTATCACAGGACCTTCAGTGCAATTCTACCTAACACTTAAACTAGTTTAAGGGTTATAGATTAAAGTCATCATCCACTATAGCTCTGTTTCAGCCTACACAGAAGGTTATAGGTGAACTACGTAAAAAAGCAGGTGGATAGCAGCACAATGTTTCATTTTAATTATTAAGTTTGTGTTAGAGCACATTCTCATACAGCTGGGAGGCAGCTCTCTTTGGATGCTTCTGAAATTTCCCCCATCCCTAAAGCATAACAGCTCTACCAGTGACAGTATCAGCAAAAGTATTCATGTAACCTGGTCATGAGAAGTATTTTCATCATACACACCCCATACATGAAGCAAAATTAGATTCAGAGAGAGACCCCACAATCCTTCTCAGTACAGGAGAGACATGGAGCTGTTGGAGCGAGTCCAGAGGAGGGCCACAAAGCTGATTGGAGGGCTGGAGCACCTCTCCTGTGAGGACAGGCTGAGAGAGTTGGGATTGTTCAGCCTGGAGAAAAGGCGACTCCAGGGAGATCTAATTGTGGCTTACCAGTACCTGAAGGGGCCTACAGGAAAGATGGTGAGGGACTGTTTATCAGGGAGTGTAGTGACAGGACAAGGGGTAATGGGTTTAAGCTGAAGGAGGGTTGATTTAGATTACATGTTAGAAAGAAATTCTTTACTGCTAGAGTGGTGAGGCACTGGAACAGGTTGCCCAGAGAGGTTGTGGAGGCCCCATCCGACATTGGATGAGGCTTTGGGCAACGTGGTCTAGTGGAGGGTGTCCCTGCCCGCAGCAGGGGTTTGGAACTAGATGATCTTTGAGGTCCCTTCCAACCCAAACCATTCTATGATTCTGTGATTCTATGATTCTCAATCAATATTCTCAACAACATGGTTTAACTGCTTGAACAGATACTAGAATCCATGTGATTCAGAAGCAACCAATTTTTATATACTTTATGAAATTTGCTTTCTAGTGCACTTTCCAAAATGGATGTTGCTAAGAGTTTGACTCTGTCTACACTGTCAATCAGCCAGTTTCAATACAGGGTTATGTCCAGCTCATACTGTCCTTAGTTACTTTACAATAATAAATTATTTTCCCAGGGCAGAGAGATTTTAAGTGACCTTTACAAATTATCAAACTGAGATAACTATATATCTGCTGAAAATATTATTATCCTTTGTTCTTCTTCAAGTCACAATGGGCTTTCAAATGAGAGTGATCTAACTGAGCATGCACACTGTAGCAAAGAGTGTTTAGCCATGCAAGTTGCTAAGTTATCAGATGTTTTTGGTGCAAATGATAAAAACATCACTTCAAAACTATAAATTTGCCTCGTCATGTAAAAAAGAGGTTACTAATAAGAGATGTCTTCAAAACCAAATACATTTAATGCCTATGAAAGAAAAAACTGGCATAATTTGGAAGCTGAATGTTGACTTACAGATGGAAAGACCTGTTAGATCATTCATTCCCTCTCTTTGCCAAGACAGGAATGTTTCCTAAAGAACATTTCATACACTTCTGCCTAGTCTAATTTTAATAATGTAAGTACTGGAGTTTCTATCACTTTCCTTAAGATTCTATTCCACACAAACCCAGTTCAAGCTCAGGAAATATGCCTTTTTAAGAACACCATTGAAGACTCGATTGCTTTATAAAGTGAGCACAAGAGACTGGCGTGTACAGATAGGAGTATTAAGTCACAAAATAGTGGTTTGAGACAGAGAGGGCATTCAGCAGTGGGAGGGATGTGGGCAGGAAGCATGGAGCTCTAGAAAGGGCTATCAGTGAGCTGATCAGGGATAAATGTGCTAGTTATAACAGACATGCATGTAATGACTACGCAACCATTCGTTGGCATTCATCTGTCCATAACCATGTCCTATCTGAGCACTTCGGCTAGAATCATGAAGCAAGATTCATTTATCTATTTTAGGTACTTTAGGATGGAATGAATCATATCTTAAAAGTGTCTATTTCTCACCACTGACCTTTAAACGAACCAGTAAGCAGGGTCAGACTTAGACAACTATAGTCCATGTCTAGAGATATGTTAGAGACCTGAGGGTCAACTCTGTTGCCCAGTGGGAGCTTGGGTACTACTTTCATATAGGCAGCCATATGTATGTACCTCAATGTAGAAATATTAATTTGTGAGATGAATCCCACCCCTACAATTCAATGTGAAATGAGTCTCATTTTCTGGGACCATGTTTGCATAACCACCCTTTATGTGCTTTCCTTCCCTCACCTATTTTGCTTTAGCATTGTGAAAGCCAGAAAACCCTTGAGCCCAACAGTCTTGCTGGGAGCAAGACTGAAGTGTTGTTCTGGGAAGGTTTGATCCTCTTCTCCCCACCCCAATGAACCACAAGAGTCTCACTCTAAACCACAACAGGGAAGGCTTGAGAGATTAACAAATGCTGCACCAACTCTGCTCCCCCAAACTTGCTTCTGGACTGCTGTGCTAGTATTGCATATTTGCCTTTCTATTACAGAAGAGAGGGAGTTCTAAGAACCACAAACATCAAGAGGACTGTTGACAACCCTCCTGCAAGACAGATGGATAACATCTACGCTCAAGCAGGAATGATATGATGGCACAGAGCATCTCTGGTGGCTTCCCTGAGAACCAGGGGCATTTCGGAGAACCGCATGTCACATGTCAGAGGACCAGCTGCAGTCAGTCACACACTTACTACGTTTGGAAAGTTGCTGTCTAGCAGCACATCACTGAGTGTGGAAGTGAGTTCACAGAATTTGTGAACTTCTACAAGAAGCTGCAAAACTTGTCTGTACTCTAGCAGTGTCTCCTCCATCATATGTGTCCCCATGCTAGATGCCTCTAGCAGATGACCGATCAAGCTAGCCTGTTACATTTGGCCCAGGCAGTCACTCCAGAAGGGTAAGGCCGTGGCACTGCAAGTATAAAAGAAATAGTCTTAGAAAGAAGCTGTGACTTTCCTGCCTCTTTAGTTTGAATATAGCCTGCGCAGAAAAGATCAGGGCCTTACCTTTACATGATAATTTGCATAAGTGTTTTTTTTTAAATTAACCAAACTTCTTAACAGTTTTCTTAAATATATTTATGTAAAAAACCCAATCTTCCTTTAGATCTTTCCCACTCTACCTGACATACATACAAAAACGTGCTAACTAGGGGGTTAAATCTCATTCTGAGAGCAGTAACAGCACACAGACATAGCACTGTCAAAAGAATGCTAATTTACATAGTGTGATCAGTAGCTCTGCTCTGACAGATTACGTATTTTGTATCTTTATTAAATCTGCATCATTTTTACATTCTGTTCCAGTTAGCTTATGACAGATAACTATTTTTTAAAATCAGATCTCAAGGCAAAGAAATGTCAATGTGGAAAAATAAATACATTACTCAAGCTTCTTGAAAGTATTGAACTAAATGACACATCAACTTAAATTGGTGAAATCGTGGTGAGTAGCTTTAAATAGAAATATTTTTGAAGTAAAAATACCATGAAACATTAAACATTTTATAAAGTTGAGTTAAATTACTATTAGAAAAATGATTACTCTTATGTTTTTATTACATATTGAGCTGGCTCTGTCTTCCTCTGAAGTCACCAGGAATATTAACATCAATTTAATTAACTGGAAGCTAGATTTAGCCCAGAAAGAGTTATTTTACCATGAATAAAGGAGAAAATGAAGTCTGAATCTCAGCTTCTCCAGCAAGGCACTGAACTCGGATCCACAGAAATATTATCATGGAGTCTTAGAATCACAGAATGGTTTGGGTTGGAAGGGACCTCAAAGATCATCTAGTTCCAACCCCCCTGCCATGGGCAGGGATACCCTTCACTAGACCACGTTGCCCAAAGCCCCATCCAACCTGGCCTTGAACACTGCCAGGGAGGGGGCACCCACAGCTTCTCTGGGCAACCTGGTCCAGTGCCTCACCACCCTCATCGTGAACAATTTTTTCCTTGTATCTAAATCTACCCTCCTTCAGCTTAAGGGGCCATTACCCCTTGCCCTGTCACTCCATGCCCTTGTCAACAGTCCCTCTCCAGATTTCCTGTAGCCCCTTCAGGTACTGGAAGGCTGCTATAAGGTCTCCCCGGAGCCTTCTCTTCTCCAGGCTGAACAATCTCAACTCTTTCAGCCTGTCTTCATAGCAGAGGTGCTCCAGCCCTCTGATTATCTTCGTGGTCTCCTCTGGACTCACTCCAACAGCTCCATGTCTGTCTTATATTGGGGACCCCAGAGCTGGATGTAGTACTCAAGGTGGGGTCTCACGAGAGCATGGTAGAGGGGGAGAATTGCCTCCCTCAACTTGCTGGTCATGCTTCTTGTGATGCAGCCTAGGTTATGGGTGGCTTTCTGGGCTGCACGGACACATTGCTGGGTCATGTTGATCTTCTTGTCTACCAACGCCCCCAAGTCCTTCTCCTCAGGGCTGCTCTCAATCCATTCTCCACCCAGCCTGTATCTGTGCTTGGGATTGCACTGACCCATGTGCAGGACCTTGCACTCGGGCTTGTTGAACTTCATGAGGTTTGCATAGGCCCACCTCTCAACCCTGTCCAGGTCCCTCTGGATGGCATCCCTTCCCTCCAGCGTGTTGACCACATCACACAGCTTGGTGTCGTCAGCAAACTCAGAGAGTGAACTTGATCCTACTGTCCATGTCGCTGACAAAGATGTTGAACAGTGCCAGTCCCAATACCAACCCCTGAGGAACGCCGCTTGTCACTGATCTCCATTTACATACCGATCTCCCACTGGACAAGAAATATCCAGGTAAATATATTTAAAGAGCCTGGAACTCATTAGCTCTGATACATATTGAACTCAAAGTTTATTCATCATTTCCCAAGACAGATGAATACTAAGTATAGCAATGTGAGAAAACAGCAATATGCAAACAGTGTTATAAAAAAGGATAGCTCGACCTCTGCAACGAGGGCTTGGATTAATTTTCCAACATTTATTATGAACTATTGGAACTCACAGCTACTAACTAACAGCTATGTGCAGCTCGGTGGGTGGTGTTCAGTTTTGGACTTTGTAGGCTGCTTCTGAAATCCATCTCCTCCAAAGCAACAGAGACTGGGTGGCTGGAATCACTCTGCAGGACAGAGCCAGCCAAGGTGCCACCAGCTGAAATATCTTATTTAAACCACGGGTGACATTAGTCACAGCCAACACAGGTTTGTGAGAGGAAGGGCCTGTTTAACAAACCTAGTTTCCTTTTACAACAAGGTCACCCATCTAGTTGACCAAGGGAAGCCAGTTGATGTCGTTTTTTTAGATTTCAGTAGAGCTTTCGATACTGTCTCTCACAGTATCTTTTTGGACAAAATGTCCAGCATACAGCTTGACAAAAACATAGTGCGATGGGTGAGCAACGGGCTGATGGGTCGGGCCCAAAGAGTTATGGTAAACAGGGCTACATCACGCTGGCGGCCAGTCACTAGTGGGGTTCCCCAGGGCTCCATTTTAAGGCCAGTCCTTTTTAATGTTTTCATGAATGACTTGGATAAAGGACTAGAAGGTGTCGTGAGCAAGTTTGCAGGTGACACCAAATTGGGAGGAGCTGTTGATTCCATTGAGGGTGGAGAGGCCTTGCAGAGAGATCTGGACAGATTGGAGAACTGGGCAATCACCAACCGCATGAGGTTTAACAAGGGCAAGTGCCGGATTCTGCACCTGGGAAGGGGCAACCCTGGCTATACATACAGACTGGGCGATGAGACGCTGGACACCAGCCATGCTGAAAGGGACTTGGGGGTCTTGGTCGACAGCAAGTTGAACATGAGTCAACAGTGTGCCCAGGCTGCCAGGAAGGCCAACCGTATCCTGGGGTGCATCAAGCACGGCATTGCTAGCCGGTCTAGGGCAGTGATTGTCCCACTCCACACTGCGCTGGTGTGGCCTCACCTCGAGTACTGTGTGCAGTGTTGGGTGCCACAGTACAAAAAGGACATAAAACTATTGGAGAGTGTCCAAAGGAGGGCAACAAAGATGGTGAAGGGTCCAGAGGGGAAGACATATGAAGAGAGGCTGAAGTGCCTTGGTTTGTTCAGCCCAGACAAGAGGAGACTGAGGGGAGGCCTCATCGTGGCCTACAGCTTCCTGACGAGGGGGAGCGAGGGGGCAGGCGCTAATCTCCTCCCTCTGGTGACCAGTGATAGAACCTGAGGGAACGGAATGAAGCTGCGACGGGGGAGGTTTAGGTTGGGTATTAGGAAAAGGTTCTTCACTGAGAGGGTGGTTGGGCACTGGAACAGGCTCCCCAGGGAAGTGGTCACAGCACCGAGCTTGACTGAGTTCAAGAAGCGTCTGGATAATACATATGCTCTGATTTGGCTAGTCCTGTGTGGAGCCAGGAGTTGGACTTGATGATCCTTATGGATCCCTTCCAACTCAGGATATCCTATGATCCTATGATCCTATGACATTCTGATCTGAGTTATACCAAAGTTAATCAGAGGCACGGAGATGCTAATAGGATCAGAATCTAGCTCAGTATCAGTGTGAAGACTGTGGTTGCTCACCAGAGTGTCTCAGATTACTAACAGATTACTCTTTGTATTTCTTTCTTGGATCTCAAAGGAAAACTGTAGTATTGCCAGGAGACTTTTCAATTACCAGCCTTTATTTTGAGTGCGCGCTATATAGATCTGTGCATGCCAACGTAACACAGAATATTATTTAATTTTTTTCCCATAAAATATGCTAACTGAATGAGGGAAACTTGTTTTTTCCCCTCTATTTTTATCCTGTTTTTTAACAATGAGGCTGTGCCAAATGAAAGTTGTCTCTTTCGTTCACCTTGTGCCTGAATCTGGAATTTGCTTTGATCCCGAGTATAACTTGTTTACATTCTGTAATCATGGCATAACTTATGGATTTTCCCCTTGTATATTTTATAACTCTTCCATTATTTATATCGTTTTTTAAAGATACACTCTGAAAGGTAATCTTATCTCAAATTAGTTTCGTCATATATTCTGTTTATGGAGGTACTAGATGATTCTGTTCTCACAGAAGTTTCTTGCCCACATTATTCTCTCCCACTGAAAAAAGCTCCACAGAATGAACCATGGGAGGAAACTTTCCTTGAGATCCTCAAATGTTATCCCAAATGGAGCCTGAGGTTCAAACTCAATTGCTACAGAATAGTCCTTGTGGTGTGTCCAAACCCTGCAGATTTCAATGAACACTGAGCCTTAGAGATTTTTAAAAGGCCACAGCAAACTTGTGAAAGGTTTTGTGTCTCTCCATGAGTCTGCTTTCTCAGTGGGCCTCACCTCACATTCACTGAAGCTGTATTACAAACATTCCTTGTAGTAAGAGATCTCTGAGCTTCCTTGGCTTTAAATGAACTGTGTAACTCCTTATCTGCTAAGCACCTGTATTGATTGGCTTCAGTCTTTCTAGAAAAATTCTACCACAGGATGTAAAGACATTATGTGATAGGAAACAGGAGGTGAATTATCCTGGTGAACTAAAGGTGCTAGAGTTTGGGGGAAAAAAGATCTTAAAACTTGGACAAAGCAGTAATAAGCTGTGGATATATCATGCCTCACTACCTCATCACCTCACTACCATTGCAGTGGAACTTTGTGGATGTTGTCATTTTTATATCTGAGTATCTTAGAGAATTAACTAGAAATAAACAGAAGCACACCAGATGAAGTCCAATTTCCTCATGCTTTCAGAGATAGATGAAAACCTCACTGTGGCTCTGGTACAAATATTTTTCAAGACCTCAGTGTTTGTGAGATGTCCTTAATTCCAAAATTGAGGATGATTCTGTTACTGGCAAATCTCATAGATTCAGCCTTGTATCGCCCTCTGATAATGTCAAAAACACTGCTGAAGAGCAGATGCATGCTATGAGAGATGATAAAATGAGAAAGCCCAATCTTCCATGAGTACTCCATGATCTCAAGATGTCTGCATAGCTGGCAGAACACACATCATCCTTAGTGAAACATTTTCTGAGCATTTCAGTCATACTGAGGCAGAAATTTCTGCATCCAAAAAACATTTTAGGTTGCTAGAATCCAGCTGCAACAGAGTTTTGTTACGATATTTAAAGCACCATTCAGAATGTAGATGAGATGGCTGTGCTAAAGAATAGTTTTATCAGTTTCAGTAAAATACATCCAGAAGACAGCAAAGCAGCATTATTTTAAAGCAAAACAAAAATATCTTATACAGACTCTGCAAATTTGTGGAGCTGCTGCGATTGTATTTTAATGTAATCTATTCATTATAAATAAAAAAGCTACCACTAATATATGACACAATAATCCTGCTACCACTTTGAGGCAGTACAGAATAGTCAGAGCTCCTAGTGAAACAGGTACGGCGGTGTGGCATCTTAAGCATGACCTGGGCATCTGTGTCAGCAGTGGGTAAAGTAAAATCATTAAAAAACATGGTTTCACTGCAAGCACAGACTGGGACCAAAAATTTAGGAGTTTTGATTTAAAAGGGATATTTTAACCTGCATATTGAGCTTTTTAGTTTTTACCTATTCCAGTCATCACTGCTGGCTTGATGAATAAAAAAAAAGTCTTGATTTTGAATGTAATCTTTATGAAATAATCTACTAAACCCAAGTAGCTATGAATGAGAATATGGTATGATTACTTTACAAAAATTTGGGAGTTCTTTATTGGTACTTACCATCCTTAGCAAATACACCTGGGAAAAGGACACTAAAAAAATTCTTACAACAGTGATCCAACAGACTTCAACAAGAGGTCTGCTTTTCCCAGGTACTATTATAAAAATATATAAAGTACAAATTAGCCAAAGATGTAGAATGCATATACTTAAGTATTAAATCTTTAACCATAATATATATATTGATCATTTGAAAACATCTGCTCAGGTCTAATTTATTCACATTATTTTTTTTATGTAAGCAGCAAAAGGCACAAATTACATCAAAGCGGAAAGGAGATGCTGGCAAAACAAGAACTACAAAAAGATGCTGAGGATGGATTCAGTTACCTGCATATAAGCTTCTAATGCCATCTTAGACAGTCTAGGGACTATCTAGGGATCATCTCTTTGTTGCCAGCTGCCACTTCAGAACAGCACTACTCTCCTGTAAGTGACAGTGTGCTGTCTCAGATATTCTAGGGCATTTAAAATAGTAATGGTTGCTTATATTTAAGTAATGAGTCCCACCTTGACAATTTATATTCAGTGACAGGCAGGTTTTGTCCAAACTAACCCCAGAAAAGGATGTGCTAAGGAAGGAAGAATGGAGACACCCAAGGTAGTCCATCTGAACAAGCTCTGATCCTGAAACAATACAGTTGAACCAAAGTGGCGTATCCTCACGTGGCCCCACTGTGTTACATGAGTTTACTGGTTGGGTCTTTGTCACCTCAAGGATGTTACGTTACATATTGTAGAAACTGCAGGGTCTAGGGAAACAGGAACATTTTGGCTTCCCCTTTGGATTTTGGCTATATGATGAGGGAACAGTTCTCAGATACAGGTGACTGGGAAGACCGAGAGAGAAATCAACATATATTTGTAGCTAGGAAATCTGTCCCAGTAAAATGAACATGAATCAGCTGTCTTTGCTTCTAGACTATTTTACTTTTTTTTTTTTTTTTTTTTTAAATCTCACCTTCCTTCATTCTCCTGTAAGTAGTAACAAAACAGAGCATGATTTCCCTTTTCTACTTTCCTTTCATAGCCACTTAGGATCTTGTATCTTTGAAAGATGCTGTCCATCAGAGATTGCAATCTGCCTTGTACAGTTCTCAGGTATCTTTAAATCTTCTTTTATCCTTCAAAGGCTGGCTGAAAGAAGTGTCAGGTCATTATTTCAGGATGTAGCTTAATACTTAGGCTTAACAGTGTATGATCTCTCTCCAGCCTTCACCAAAGACCTTCATTCACTGAAGGTCAAGGTATTAAGTGTTATTTTTAAATATACTCGCAGCAGTGAAGAGTTAAAAATAGACTTCTATGAAAACGTACAGTAATTGGTTAAACCTTGTTAGCCATCACATGAAGATGATAACTCCTCCCAGGAAAAGCCATAGCAAAAGCAGCTTTGACATGGATTTATACTTAGAAGAGCAGCTGCAGGCTTACTGGGAAGGAGTTCACAATATAGGCTCTTGGATTATTAGCAGAAAAATGTGTTTGATTCTGGAAAAGAAGGGAAGGAGACATGAGAAAAAATTTTCCTCATCGTGATCTGTGAGTGAATTCCATGGATTCTCTACTTTGGAACAACCACCACTAGACTGAAAGCTTTAAAAGATGGAGCTGGGAAAGGCAAAGCTGCTGAGAACTGGCCTCAATGCTTTATATCAGGCCATCCACCCCATGCATGGAATTGCCTGGACAGATGGGAAGCAAGTGATACTGACTGCTTTATACTATCATAACGGAGTACTAAAGTTTGGAGACTCAAGTGTTGTTGGTCAATTTGAACATGTTCATGGGCTTTACTGGGGCCCGTGTTGCTCTACAGATGCCCCAGCTCTGCTCGCTGTTCAGCATAAAAAGCACGTTAGCGTTTGGCAGCTGGGCTACAGCACTGCAGAGAAGAACAAACCCTTGATTTCTCAGACTTGTGAAGTTGGTGAGCCATTTCCACTGCTTTCTCAGGGCTGTGTCTGGCATCCAAAGAAGGAGGTCTTGGCTGTGCTTACAAAAAGAGATGCTTCAGTCTTGCACGCTGTTCGTACTGACAACACTAGAGTTAAGGCAGATATCAAAAGCAGTGGGCTTATCCACTGTGCTTGCTGGACTAAGGATGGTAATCGTTTAGTAGTGGCTATAGGCAGTGCCCTGCATTCCTACATATGGGATGATGCTCAGAAAACTCTAAATACCTGCTCCTTTTGCCCAGTCTTTGATGTGGGAGGTTATATCTGTGCTATACAAGCCACACTGGATTTCCAAATTGCTGTAGCTACTGAGCTTCCTCTAGATAGTATCTGTGGTTTGAATGCTGGCATTGCATTTGATATGCCATCTGGGACAGAAACTGGTTCTTTAATCTCGCAGTCTGCTCTGGTGCTTGGCGATGAGGAATACTCCATGGACCTGCGAAGAAAATCCACAGATTCAGATAGATCAGGTGTTGATTCAGTTGCTTCTTCTTCATCAGGACCTGTGGATTTAACCCATATCCTTGCAAACCACCGTCGGTCTGATCCTGGTCCTCTTATTACTCTGAAACACAAAGACTCTGCAGCAACAAATGGTCAAGATTCTTCTCACTTGATTTTGGTGACTTTTGAGAGGAAGGTAACCACCACCAGAAAAGTCACCATCCCAGGTATTCTGGTTCCTGATATAATGGCTTTTGACCTTAGAGCTCAGATTGTGGCAGTAGCCTCTAATACTTCTAACATTGTTTTGGTGTATTCGGTAACCTCTTCTTGCATGCCTCACATTCAACAAATCCAGCTGGAAAAAAATGAAAGACCAAAGGGCCTATGTTTTTTGACAGATAAACTCCTATTGATTCTGATCGGCAAGCAAAAGTTCCCTGAGCCTAGTTTCATTCCATCTTCAAGTTCAGACAGGTATGTAATGCGTTTGATGATCAAAGAATTGATGCTGGAAGAAGATTCTTCAGCATTGCCTGAGACTAAGCAGAATATGTTTTATAACTTTGAATCCTCTGTTAATATACCTGGAAAAAGAAAGTTCTTTGAAAATCTTGCTATGGAAGACCAACCTCAAAGCAGGGAGCTGTTAATACCAAGAAGCACAGTTATTCAATCTCCTAGTGGCAGGAGAAGACTCATTGAAGAAGTAAAGAGCCCTAGTTATGAGCAGAGCTCTTCATCAAGTGTGAGCGATCTGGATGAAAAAAGGCTCCCAGGTGACCCCTCAGTGGCCTTGGAAACATTGGATGCTGAACCTACTAATCGCTCAGTGTCTCTTCTTGGTTTTGGAACACCCGCCAGGCTTTCCAATAGACCAGCTTCCCCTAAAGTGCAGTTCAATGTGATCCAAGAAACATCAAGTTCTAAAAACAATTTGCCAAGTGAAAGAGGAATGAGTCACATATCTAGAAATTTAGAGAGACTCTGTGGCAGCTTCAATGAGTTACAACTGAGTCTTTCTGAAATAACGGACTTCGCTAAAAACGGGAGGAGATCTTTAGCTTATCCATGTTCACAGGAACCACCTGTCCTTCATATTACTTTCCAGGTAACTTTTTTTCAGCTTAAAAATATTGTGATAGGACACTGATATTTTAAACAATCTTGTATCTATTAAGCTTTAAGTCAAGAGGATGCAGTTTAATTCTTATCAACCCATGAGAAATGTAACCTGAGTTTGGCATCAAGCTTAATCTAAAATGGTATTATAATTTGTCATTGAAACAATAACTCAGGATGATGTGGGTAACTTAGAGGATACTTCACATGGGAGATTTGTGTCTGTTCGTTCTTCTTTGATTATGCACAACTGTCTTGGATACTAGCTGACTTTGTGTGCATCTATCCAAGAAAGAGAACAGAGCCAAACAGTTGTTAATGGTTGTAAAGGTTTATATGTTAGTTCAGTCTAGAGATGAGCCTATGAGTAGGGTGGTACAGTAGCCCACCAGAAACATAATAAATTCAAACCTGAGCTCAAATCCAAAGTTTGAAGATAGCTAGACTCTCATGAAGGCTGAAACAAATATTGAATCTCAATTTATGGAAAATTCAGATGGGAATGACATGAAGTTGGCTTATTTCTACTTTAATTTCCCACCATTTACCTTCACAGAGCTGGACATACTCAATTTGTAAAACATTACCACTTCAAATTTTCTGGAAAAAAAATAATATCTGTCAATATGTAATTATCATTTCATTAAATAAATAGACCAATGCCAAATCATCATGTTCCTATCCCACCCTTGTTTTGGCAAAATTCCTACTGACTTCAGTAAGAATTTCAACTAAGGAATGTAGGTTGGGTAATTATTTCTGGCTGTTACTCTTAGTATTATTTGCAGTAATACATTATAATATTTTTGGTCATGCTGATGCTAGTGATATTGCTGCTAAAACTGGGGTCCCTTTCAGGATGTAGATGCCAATTATAAATGCATTCTTATCATCTACTGCAACATAAGCAGCATTATGTCAAAGTAATACATTACATTGTGACAATGCTGAAGTATGTACTTCCCAAACAAATTTGACTTCCTTTTACTCTAAAGGAATCCATACAGACATCTAAGTACCTCTCCTTAAACACTCATTAAGGGAATGGTGACTCAATTAAATCATATTCATTACTTTTAAGCAGTTGTTTACTTGGCATTTAAGAAGATTCTAGTATGTTAGGTACTTTGGATAAAAGCAAAGCTTTCGATCTGAATTAGTCAATAATTTAACTTGAATACATTTTACAAATTCTGGTGAAAAAAGCAACATGTCTATTTTAAATAATTTAGGATTTTATTTGCCAAGAAGCAAGCCCTTCTGTTCTCCAGCATGTTCAAATTGATTCTGATTTCTTAACATAAATCAACTTATTTATTTAGCAAGCAGCCCTATCTCTTGGATTCGATTGGATTAACCTTTCCAAAGAGAAGTTTTGTTTGTGACACATAACATTAATCTAAGATCTGAAGTCACTGTGCACGCTTGCTTGCACAAGCAGTAAGAATTAATTATCCTGGGTTTTTTTGTTGGAAGCAAAAAAATTAAAGTAAAATTAGTGCTTCTAAAATACGGCTAGACTACCTACATTTAGAAAGGAAGACGCTTATTTATCTGAACAGGTTAGTTTCAGTTGAGCCAGCAGAAAGCACCGCTAGGATTGCATTATGACTCAGAAAAAGTGCCACTTAATGTCTTTCCTAGACACATAGCTTTCCTGTGTAAGTCGCAACTAATGCCTTGCATAGTTCAGCCCCTCTTCTGAAATCTAACAGAATCACAGCATGATGCCAAAAAATAATGAAAAATAGACTGGTGGCAAAAAGGCCTCCAGACAGACAGGGAAATATTTGCTTTATAGGCAGCTAATAATTTTCTCAGAAAATAGTTGTTTTGATTAGTTTGGATTTAGACATCTGAACCTTGTTCCTCCTTCAGGAGGTGATTAGCACTCTGTGAACTCAGAGACCAGCTGGGTTGTGGGTTCCAGCCAGGCTCTGTGTTCACAGTGCAAAAAGTCAGGAAATAGCTTTATTGCCTTATGATATAAATATCAGCCTGTGGAAAACATTCTAAGCTTTAGGAACACTGCAGTCCAGTCAATAATATGGCCATTATCTTTCAGCTTTTTGTGCCAAGTGCATGTCTTCTTAAGTGTTTGTATAATCCCCAGCACAGCAGAGGCTCAATCTTGATTGAGAAATCTATTGTACTATAAAATATAATGATAAGTACTGCATAACCATATTTATGCATTAAAAACATAAAAGGAAAGTTTAAAACATAATAGATAAAAATGTACCAATAATTAACAGGCAATTATGAACACTGTTGTGCAGAAGCACTATTGACATATTTATGTATGTTTCCAGTTCTGCTTAGAAAACCATAGTATAAAACAAAATGTGTATTACTTAATAATTCATAATGTCTGCTCACTAAATAGCCTTCAAAACCTCTGTTTATTCTGTTAGTGCTAGCCTACCTATAACTCCTCTGAAGTCACATCCACGCAGTACTACCAGAATTTATATTCTATGTAGCCCATAGCCATAAAACAAAAACATGATCACTCACACTTTGGAAATGTCACTGCACTATCACTTGTGTAATAGCATTCAGCCACCAGAGGTGACTTGATCATTCAACCCTGAAAAGCAAATATTATTGTTCTTTCATCACATACAGACTTGTGATTCAGGATAGAGTGGGAGGGCAGACAGACAGACAGAGTAAGAGGGTATTATTTAAAAAGGAAAAAAAAAAGGGAAAAAAAAAAGAGATGAGATGAGGATCTGAAACAGATTTGTTTCTGTTTCATTTCGCAGTAAGATACTTTTTCATCCTTTTCCCCTGAAAAAGAAACAGCTGCAGAATATTCAACCTAGCCTCATTCAAAAGCTAATTACAGTGGAAATAAAGCCAATCTGGATTTGAAATTAATGGCATTTAGGCAAACCTCTCCAGGAGGAATAAGATTCATCTTAATCTGAAGAATACCTTAAAACTACATTTTGCTCACAAGCAGTATTATGTCAAAACTGTATATCACTAAGAGCATACATTGCAGAATTAAACAGGAAATAAATATATTTACAGTAATTAGTCACCATGATTTCCTTTTCTTAGCACTCACCAATAATTGTATACAAGTCGATTTGTACTTTTACAGCATCTTCATACAATTTACTATGGGAAATTTTATTGCCAAGGTCGGCTATAAAATTAACAATTTTTTACACAGAGCTGGAAGTTGAATAGAAAGGATCCAAACATATGGCAACAAAGTTTTTCTGATAGAATTACATGAAGTAGAGATAAAGAAGGGGGGGGGGGGGTATAAGGGCGGCACAGTAAAATGAGCAAAGACCAGGCTGCAATGATCAGCTGTAATAAGACTGTGAACCTTTCTGAAATCCAAAGGGCAATTTTGACTCTGGTTGAGTAATAGGAAGAAAGTCATGAAAATGATGGAAGAGGAAGGTGATGTGACTGCTCCCTGGAGTAAGAAACTAGTCAGCCATCCTGAAGTTTAGAAGGAAAAGATTTAGGATGACCGTAAAATAAAGACCTGCAGTAGTCAAGACAAGGTGTGATTAATGCATGGATAACATTTTGAGCAAAGGTTGAGGAATTTGTTAAGAACAAGTTCTGACAACAATGTTCTGAAACTGATCAATAGCAGACAAGCAGGGTTTGTAGGGCAGACACAATACCTTTTATTAGACCAGATGATTTGTTTGTTGGATACACAGACATAAAGGAAAAGGAATATGTAATGTCAAAAATGAATGCAAGTTTTTGTACTGTGCAAAGAAAGTAGAGCTCTGAGTTAACCCCCCCCCCCCCCAAGCTCAAAACATAAAGATAATGGAAGCGCAAGCATGAGGACAAAGGATATATCTTAGATGACAATATACCTTAAACATTAGTTGCAGAACTATTAACAAGGTTCCAAGAGTAGAGAAATCCTAGCATCATATCATCTGAAATGCTGATGTGCACTATAAATGCAAACTACACTGGGATTTAAGCACTGCTGAACACCTCAGATCTCTTCCAACGTCAACATTTTATGGACTTATGCTTCTCTGACAGGTTAATTAGTGTTGCAATTGGAATGTCCCACATAAGGGCAAGCCAAGACATTAAGATCTCTACCAGAAGAAATTCGGGATTCACCAAAAATCAAACAGGAATCATGGCAACAGTGGAAATAATCATGACAGGAAAGGGGGGCAGTGCAGGCTGCCAAACCTCGTTAATACTACCTGTGGCAATGCTGCAACAAGGCTTAATGACGCACAGCACTTTAAATATCAAAAATCATATTTCTCATTCCTCTTCAGTGCTCTTCCTTAGCCACATAACTCTCTTTTCATTGTCTTCTTGGCCAGATCCCCCATGTCTATTTAATTTACTTTTTTTTCTCATCCTACACAATGAATGTGGGGGCAAGGCAAAAGCAAGCTGACTAATGGGTATTAAGGTATCAAAACTGAAATTACCACTAAAGCACAACACAGAGAGCTGAAATCAAGGATTTAAGAAAATGAAAATGGAGTTCTGGGCAACCGCAGCACTATTCACCTTACGATGGTTATATGTGACTGACTAACTTGATAGCTTTCTTTTATAAAACAACAGATTATTAACACAAAGGATATGAAGAATATTTAAAATACCTGTAATTCAGTACAGTACTTGAAATCATGCCACAGGGGAAATTATTTGTTCAACAGCAGAGAATAGGGATTAATAGAAGAAATATAAGATGGTTAAGGAATTAGCTGGAAGGAAGATAGTAAATGGTTATAGTAATACAAAAAGAAAATCAAAGAAATTTACTAGAGGATTTTTTCCTGATTGATCTTCAGGTTAATCTAAAAGTTTCATTAATGATCTGATTAGATATGCTAATAAAATCTGTGTATGGCATAAAGTCAGTAGTAGGACGGGAAGTAATCAATAGAGGATCAGGATATTGCACCTGTAATTTGATGACCTTAGCATTTGGAATACAAAAAAATGGATTGAAATGAACTAATATGAAGTACATAGTGATATATTCTAGCACTAATACAAGGAATTTTTGCTATAAACTGGATATGCATTAGTTGGAAACAACCAAGGATGACAAAAGCTTCTATGTGTTAAGTGACTACAAGATGACCATGAATCAAAAATGTGATACGCTTATGAAAAGAACAAAGGCAGTCTGCAGTACATCAGTGAGTACATCCAGTAAGTAATGCAATACTGGGCAACACAGCCGTGGGGCCTCAGCTGGAAAACATTTTACATTTCTAGACATCCGTGTACAAGAAAGACACATTCAAACTGCATTCGATCACTAACCCAGTGTTAGTAAAAACAATGCTGATTGGTGGCATATTCTTATTTACCTCACTGTTTCATCAGCCGTTGAATTTAAGTTCATGAAGATGATCTGAGCATCCAGGCAAATGTAGGCAGTGCATTAGGAAATATAAGACAAATAGTGAAAAAGGTCAAGAGGCAGAACTAGCTAACTGCTCAGTATAGTTCAAAAAAGTGATAAAAGACATGTTTATTTATCATGCAGATCTATGGCGTATAACATCTAATCCAGGAACCCTTTTTGCCTTAGTAAATTATTTGCTTCTCCCCATATATATTTGCATTGCAAAACAGGAGTTTTGAAAGACAGTTTGGCAACGCTCTGATGGGCTGGCTGCTGCCCAAAAGACCCTTTATAGGCTACAAAATCTGATCAAAGGGCAGGCTGACATGGATGAAGGAAAACAATTCTTGAATTGATGGTTTCTTTCCGTTGGATTTTTGTTGAGGGAGACTTGGACTTGATATACTGCTAGAAGTTGGCTACAGAAACTTTATCTGAAAATATCCACTCACATACGTGGAAATGTATTTGTTTCTTCTGTGATTAATATGCTCTTTGTCTACCAATAAACTTTGGTTTAGGATCAAACAACTAATATTCAGGAATTTAAATCTGAGAATTGCAAGTCCACTGGCTTCTATTGGAGATAAATAGCAACACAGCGAACCCAGATGCATATTTTGGGAAGATGTGGATTAAATGTAGATTTGACTAGAAAATTGTCCTTGGGTTAAGGCGTGAAAATGGGAAGTACTAAGGTGAGATTTTAGTTGTGTTTCAAACTCTGTCACAAATTACTTCCATGACGTTGAGTAAATCTCTTAAGCTTCCTGTCTAATGGGCTGGTCATCTATAAAAAGGGAATACTAACAGTATAATACTACCTCTCAAGAAGGCATGGGTTTAAATCAGTTAATCTATGATATGTTGTGTGTGAACATATTCCTCAAAGAGAAGGCATGTTTTCATAACTTAAACTAAACATTAAACAAAAAAAAGCTAAATAATTAGAAGATTAAACCAGAGAAAGATTCTTGACCTGACAGAATTTGCCCACAGACAAAAATAAATGCAAAAATGATTAAGGTTATCATTATAAACAGAAGTAAATGACAAAGACAGAGAGAATAGCTAATATGAATGCTCACAAGTGATGGAAGACAAACAACTCTGAAATGGAAGCTTTGAGGTCTGTACTTGAAAAACTGGTTAGGATAAAAAATAGATGCTGTGTAGTTTTGTATATACAAACATGCCTTCCACTTCTAATGGCTGTTCCAATAATAACTTGCAAGGCTAAGCTGGAAACATACTGGAACAAAGTCATCCTTAGTATACACTTCCATTCAACTGATTTCAAATCAACAGAGGCAGAGCTAGATTGTTTTCTGATTAGTCTTGAGTTGAAACATATCTACATGAAAAAATGAACCACCAGGTCAAGGGAATGTGCCTGACTCATTCCCAGTCCACCTTTTTTCTATAATTCATTACCTGAAGTACAAGTTTGAATAAACTCTGCTATTTCAACCTGAATTCAGGAAAATGAAGTAGTTGTTAGATGTACTAATCTACTATATGCAGCAATGAAAAGCTTTGCACAAACACCTGTACAGGCAAATAACATCTTTGCAATGTAAATGCAAAGCACATGCTCACTGCTCAACATTCAGCCCATTGAGTTTTAAATGTATTTGGGTTCAGTAGAATATAGTACTATGTAATTTGAAGAGATTTAAAAATGACAAAGAAGTTCTGTTATAGAGTTATAGCTGTAATAAAAAGTTCCTATAGGATTATGACTAAGAAAATGATACTTCTTTGATGCATTCCTTAGGTATTTCCCTATTAATTACACTGCAACAGATTTCTGGCTGTTTTGAATGGGTAAAGAGATGAGAAGACCTTTGAAAGTTGGAAGGTTCATGTTTTTAACGGAAAGATATTTTTATGGTTCTTACATCTTCGATCAATCATAGCATCATAGAATGGTTTGGGTTGGAAGGGACCTTAAAGATCATCTAGTTCCAACCCCCCTGCCATGGGCAGGGACACCCTTCACTAGACCACGTTGCCCAAAGCCCCATCCAACCTGGCCTTGAACACTGCCAGGGAGAGGGCATCCACAGCTTCTCTGGGTAACCTGGTTCAGTGTCTCACCACCCTCATCATGAACAATTTCTTCTTTATATCTAATCTAAATCCACCCTCCTTCAGCTTAAGGCCATTCCCCCTTGTCCTGTCACTCCACGCCCTTGCAAACAGTCCCTCTCCAGATTTCCTGTAGGCCCCCTTAGGTACTGGAAGGCTGCTCTAAGGTCTCCCCGGAGCCTTCTCTTCTCCAGGCTCAACAACCCCAACTCTCTCAGCCTGTCTTCATAGGAGAGGTGCTCCAGCCCTCTCATCATCTTCATGGCCTCCTCTGGAACTCGCTCCAACCAGCTTCATGTCCTCCTTGTACTTGGGACCCCAGAGCTGGACACAGTACTGCAGGTGGGGTCTGATAAGAGTGGAGTAGAGGGGCAGAATCCCCTCCCTTGACCTGCTGGTCACGCTTCTTTTGATGCAGCCCAGGATACAGTTGGCTTTCTGGGCTGCACATGCACGTTGCTGGCTCATGTTGATCTTCTTGTTCACCAACACCCCCAAGTCCTTCTCCTCAGGGCTGCTCTCAATCCATTTTCTGCTATCCATTCTCCATTATCAAAATACTTAAATTCTCCATTATCCATTACTCTAATACATAAATAACAATCAGCAGACTATCTGCATGGCCAATTTATGATAGAGTGGGGAAAAAATACTTTTACAACAGTTGGTAGACATTCTGATTTACAGAATCTAATGTGGTTGCATGACAGCATACATACTATGTACAGAAAAATGAAAGTGATTGATTTAGAAAGGTTGTTACATAGAAAAAAAGCGCATGTTCACTGACAGCGCAACTGAGTCAAAAGACAGCACCATTAGAAATGAAGACAAGCATTGAAAGAGACATTTATTTAGTCAAAGGTTAGATTACTCTGCACAGAAATAGAAGATGCAGTTGTGAATCCACTGAACTGTAAGTTTCATATTAGCAGAAAGATTCAAAGATATGAAGTAGACACCGACAGGGTTGGACTACAACAGGATGGATGACATCTTTTCAACCCATTCTAAAACATTAACTTGGATTCCTTCTGAATGTACAAAACAGAAAGGTCTAGGAAATGGGGTAAGTAGACTGTTCATTTAAATAACAAATATGGTAAATCTGTGGGTATTACAAACACAAGGGATGCCAAAGGCAAAAAAACCCCCAACACATAGGAACCACAGAGGTGGAAAGTATGGAGAGGAAAGAACAAAATGAAATTCACAGGATAAAGTATAGAAAGATTCTTTGGAAGAAAATGTCCAATTCACATATATTTTATAATGGCATTGAGTCACTGGAAAATTTTTAATGCTAAAATGACTTTCAAATTACAGCAGATAGGAAAATCTAAATGCAAATATATATCCAGTCCATAACCACAGTAGCTCAAACTATTTTGTGGTCCTTGTACTTTGCAGTAATCAGAATGATGGAACACAAAAGTGTCGGTTCTCAAGGCCACCTAAACTTCATGCTTATATTCAAGTCTGCTCTTTTAGTGAATGTCAGAGCAAATTCCAGGGCTGTGAATCCATACATTCCCTGTCTCTCAAAGAAAGTCACAGGATTCCCAAGCTACCTTGTTATGACAGCTTTTCAGAGAGATTGTTGCTATGTCCAGTCTCTCTGCAGTTCTCTCTGTGCCAGAACTGGGGTGGAATAGCTGACCAATGACTATCAAAACCACCCACGTGTATAGCTGAAACTGAGCAGAGTACTCATTTGCTCTGGTAGCATCTTGGACAACTTTGTTCCAGGCATGATATATTCCCTTCCACTCAATTGACTCTTCAGGCAGAAAGGCCCAACGGATGCATATATGCATGACCTAAGACATTATATATATAGGGCTGATGCAGTTCTGAGCTGCATAAGCACACAAAGCAAAAAGCAAAGAGGCATATTCCTTTTCACATGGGACTAAGAGATTGTGCTTAGAATTGCACTGCATGATGGTGTCAGCTATAAATTGTAGCAAAGACAGACAAAGAAGCAGCAAAATGACTAAAGAACTGAAAGAAGTAAGAGCAGAGTAAATGTTAAAAGAACTCAAGCACAATGTATAAGCCTTTAACAAGATCTTTTCTTTTACATGCATGCATTTGAAGAAAAGTTTTTCAAATGGAGCAGTTACTGAAGAAACAAAAGATGTTCTCCTCTGTGATGGCAAGATCTATTTGAATTTAGTCCAGCAGCTGTTTGATCTGCCCGTTATTGAAATGAAACACGGTATGTTCTTTTTATTTCTGATATCTGGTTTCACCTGAGATTTTTAGCATAAAAGAGGCAGTTGTGGTAGAATAATTACCCCATGCTGTAGTAAACTGACATAGCTAACTTTTTTTGATAAGTGTTTTCCTTTGTCTGAAATACAGCAGAGTGTCTCTAGAAATCACTTAAATGCTAAGTAACTGCAGAACTACCTATTACCAGGGTAACATGTTAGATGCCTCTACAGAGGAAGGATGAGAAAATAATCATTACACTGTGTTACCTGCAAATAGAAATGCTTCCCAGAGACCTTTTGGCATTTTGCTTTGCCCATCTTTACAAGCATGTCCCAGACTTGACAATAGAGACTAGGTTGGAGAAAAATTCATTCTCAGAATATGACATATATATATATATATATCATGTAGCATTTTGGATTTTTTAATATAAGGTAAACGATGAAGCTCAATCCTAGCCCCAGACTGGTCTCTGAATGACCTTGTCCCTGTCTGTTGATGTATGCTAGCCTCTCAGCAACACATACTGTTATTTTTTAGCCATTTCTCTATAACGCTTCTGATGGATTTTCTCATCACAGTCTAAGTATATTATGATCTTACGCTACACAATAGTTGTCTGTAATTATGATCTCCTTGCATGGTTTCCACACTGAGAGATCCATAAATTACTTTCTGTCTTGCCCCTTGTCTTAGCCCCTGACAGGCTGAGACACATTGGTTTAATCGGTATACTCTGTCTTATGAGAAATGAATTCAACTGTTGGTGAAATCAAAAAGAAAACGAAAGTAATAATATAAGCTATAGTTTTCTAAATAATAACGGCTACATAGCAGACTGCTATATAATAGGCTTATTGATGAAAAAGAAACCAGGCCTGGGATGTCACTGGTGCTGGCACCCAGGACAGTGGGAAAAAGATAGGTAAAATATGCACCATTCTGCCATTCATATTCTGCTTATCTCCTTGTTGTTGATGAGACCACAAGAATGAAGGGGCTACAAATACAACACAGATCAGGGTAGCTGCCTTTATCCAAGACGCATTGGGCCATTTTGGTTTTCCCCTGACTTACAGCAGTTTCTGAGAGTTGTTCCAGAAGATAAGGATATGCAGGTTTCATATTTTTGTCAGCAATCTCTCTCGACTGTACAGTGCAGTGGAGGCATATATGAAAAAACTCTACTTGCTCTTGAGGCCTGAGCTATACCCCAGCAGGCTTCTGCAATAACACAATGAAGCTTTGCAGGGCAAGGAGGATACCATTTTGGGCCTGTACTTCCAGCTCTTGATTTTGGAAACAAATGCCCATAATGAAAAAAGAGGTTTAGAATTCAGTATGGAAATAATAAATAATGGGCTTGAGAAAACCTATTTTCAGCTCTACAGAACAGTTGAATATTTAATATTTAATTAGCAGAACACCACTCCTCAATTTCATGCATTAGATTTCAGAGATATCAAAAAGAGAGTGTCTCAGAATCATCCTAACGTATCCTTTCTGTTCAATGTGGTCCTCGGCCTTTCTGAAATTCAGTCTGTTTGTTGACAGCAAAAAGAACAACTGAAACAAGAATCTTTCTAAAACTCACCAATATCCTGCAAAATTATCAGGTTTGGGGCAGAAGTGTTATGTAGCTCTTTATTCAGTTCTGACCAGTACAGGTTTATATTCCTAAATCTTTCCTTTGCCACAAGGCATGAATATTAAATGTCATGTTTAAAAATATCACTCCCATCCTTTAATACTGTATAATTAAAGGGGATGTATGAAGAGCGTGCTTGTATTACAATGACAGCCTGGCATTTTTTACTATGAATAAACACTTAAAATTGAATAAATTGGGGGAAAAAGTTCACCACTGTAGGCCAAATTCATACCCACAGCAAGACTACTAAGATCATCAGAGTTATATGAGCAATGAACTTGGCCTCATTGTTTGCACTTTAAGCCCAGGACTGTAATACCATTACCTGTACTAAATATAGCCTGTCATATAGTGCCCTGGTATTAGCCCACAGAAGTCTCTCTTTTCAGCAGATCATCATTGTAGTAATTGTGCATAGAAAAAGGGTACTACATTCTGCACAAGGATTTTCCAAGATTGAAATCTTCTGTGGAATACACTTCAAAGCAAGTGTTATCAATGACACAGAGAATTTCAAATATTTCAATGAATGAAAATAAAAAGTCCCAAGAGTTTGACAAAAGAGTATGCTTTATCAATTTAACCAATAATGCAACAATTGATTTGGACAGCAGAATTTCCACTTTCAGGCCCACTGGTTACAGAATCTGAAGCATGTCTAGAATTAGAAAGAAAGTATTAAGAGTAGAAGATTAAAGATTCATGGTTTGGAATGACAATCTTCTTATGATGTAACAGATGACTTGACAACATGGAATAGTGTAGCAGCCTGGAAAAGTGCTTTGTTAATAGTATAAGGATGGGAGATTTGCCTTGTCAAGGACCATGCTTCGTTATGACTGACAAAAATTAAGCACGGTTCTTCTGGATTTTCTACACTTCCTTTTTTCACATTCCTTTACAAAACACAGTTTTACCTCCCGAAATGAAAAAGTTCAACAACAGAACATAACAGAGCTTTCTTTACCTCAGATCCCAGCTAATGCCTCTGCTCAGTAATGACAGGATCATATGCTCTAAGAAAAACGTGTGATACAAGGGCTCCCACCATGCTTTTCAGTTGCTACAGATTTTTTTTCTTTTTCATAAAATGTCAAACTGGAAAAAAGACAAATAGAGAATGCACTATTTCCTATCAGAACTGCAATATTCAGTCCAAAAGGAAACAGATGAATCACTAGAAAAATATATATGGTATATATAACCTTCATTGTCAAGCTGATTTGCAAAGGAAAGTAAAAAAACAAAGGCAGGATAGGGTTTTTTTCTGCTTCTATGCAATACAGAAAGTCAACCTGAATGGTTTTGATGTTTTTAGTTTTTAATCTTGCCTTTTTTTTTTCCAGAAAAAAAAGGATTAAAAATGTCATTCAAATTTTGTTCATTCTCTTCTTTATGAGAAGATTCAATAAATAATTAAAGGACAAGAAATTTTATTATATCAGCTTTTGAAAATCATCTTTTGTAAATAATTGTATTTTTTGTAAATCATCTTCAAGGTGTAACTTCCTTCCATTTGCTATATGAATTTGAAAACATACTGAGCAATCTTAGCTTGACAGTAAAGGAGATGAAAACCCCTACTTCCTTCTGGAACAAACACAGCACAATAATTTTCTTTGCCATCTTTTTCAGTTTTTATGATCTCTTCATCATTTGGGTAGAGCAGATAAGCAAAAAGGATAAACAGAAGTAGATGTCACTAGAACAAAAGTCAGCATGGAAAGGCTGGCTGAGTTTTCAGAAAATGGAGATACTTATAGTTTATCAGAACTAGCAAAGATGCACCTTGTTTTTCAACTTATTTTAAATAAGGGACAAAATGCCTCAAACCTTTCAAGACCTTTCATTTAGCTCCCCCCCCCCCCCCCCGCATTTACACAAAGGTGTGTTTAGCATGGATTGTCAGACCTTAATGTCATTAGTGTAATAAGGCTTTAGTGCACAAAAAGAAAGCCTGCACTGCTTGCGTGCTGGCTGACTTTTTAAAACGTGCTTGTACATTTTACGTAACCAGAGCAGTACACTCATTTTCTTTTTTTTTTTTGCTTAATTTTTGTAGGCTCTTCTTGGATTGTGCTCACTGCGGACAAGGACGGCTTTGTGCCATTAGTATTCAAAGCAACACAAGAGATAATCATAAGAGATGGAACTGACAGTTCAGAAGTCTGTGGAGGTCACTCCTACAAAAAAAGCATTTCAATGCGACCACCAAGCAGAGTGACATAATTTCTGAACAAAGAATGCTAATGACCTTATTTTCTAATACGATACAGAGACATTCTGCAGTGTCAGAAACTGAGTGACTAGAAAGCTATCTTCACTACTTTCCATGTATTTTAACTGTAAAATCTGTGGCAGGGTTACACTGTAGCTAAATCCTAGGGTTGGCCGGACCCTCATAATTTCTTCAGAAGGATCAGACCTAGAGTGAAGTTTACCACAGCTGCTGTTATTAATGGCTCCCAGTGGACTGCAGCAGAGAGACTAGCCTCTATATTAATCGTGGTCGGGATGTTCTTGGAGAAACAATATTATGCAGTAACAACAAATCTAGCTAATGCAGGTGTGCAGTCCACACAAAAGCTGAAGAAAATACAACTAAAGAGCATTTATATTCATTAAGAGAAACTGGGAAAGGGAAAAAAAGGAAAACTGCTTCAGGCTCTCTTTGCTGTTCCAGTTGGATCCCATGGAAACCTGCAACATTTTCAGAAATGCTTAATTTTTATATCAAAATGTTCAATTACTAAAAAGGCTGCATCACTGTCTCCTGTCAGTGTCTTACACAGCACGTAGATCTATATGTGCACACAAAAGAGAAAGAAAAAACTTTGTAAGGTAAATTAAGGATCAAAGACATTGAACGTAAACTTCATTTGGCTAAATGCAGGTGTCTACACTGAACTTCTCATCTAGACTCCTGTATGATGAGTCAAAAAAAGAAAAGCACTTTTACAGCAGATTACTCATGCCCTAACATAGATTTCTAAAACTGATTGTGGTGAACCATCCCTATTAAGTAAGTAAATAAGTGCCTATTCCTTTCCACTGACTGCAAAAGCAAGCTAGGGTGACTAATGTAAATACAAACATTTACATTTAGTCAGATGAACCTCACCCTCAGAGACAAGAGGCAATACAGATACATCTGAGAAGCAGGCAGACAGATTCATGGAAGTTAAACTATCATGATTATGGTGACAGAAATAGGCATAAGGGAAGAACTGAATGAACTCCCTAACTTTTCTTCCTCTAAATGCAGAGATGAGTAAATTGAGTAAAAAAAGGGGTAGTCACGTGTGTGAGGCCTAGCATTTTGTACTGCTGGACAGGCCCCAGCAGAAACCATGGAAAGGCATGCCTGCTTCACTCTGTACATTCAGGGAAGCATAAAAGGGATGAGACTTACTTAAACTACTATTAAGACTTATTTTTCATATTGTGCATTTTGGGTCTTGTTAATACTCCTGGAGAGTATTTTTTCCCTGTCTGGGAACAATGGCAAGCCTCTTTATAGGGCACGGGTATGCTAAAATCCAGTTACAATACTTCACCCCATACCAAGGCTGGTAGATCTATGGTCTGAAGGCACTTCATGGGTTTGGAAGTTTGGCATTAGTACCATTCCATTGATGCAGCCAGAAATCTCATGAGGAACTTTTTCAATTCCTGAAATAATGAAACAGTTTCAATTAATTGAAATAAATAATATCCTTCTCATGCAAGTATCCTCCCAGAGACAAAGGAATCATCATTCTAAATTGCCTACAACCACAGGTATGCAATGTAGCTGGGTGTATTTGTACTACTTTCTTCGCAAAGACCTTTTTAAGCAGCCTCAAGAAGCATTCCAGTTTGGGAAAAAAAAAACAAAAAAAAACCCCAAAACACAATAAACCTGACCTTTTAACTATTGAACACATCTATTACTTTACAGTTACTTGGTTAATTGGATTGCCCACTAGTTTGCATTAAAATTGTGTTCAAAAAGGTATTCGCATTGTTACTGCTTTAAAAATTTTGGTTAAGTCCTGCTTCCCTTCACTGAAATCAGCCCAAATCATTGAAATCAAATAAGTAACACAGAGGTTCACAGACTTAGTATGGTGAGGGAAGACATTATCAGATTTCCAAATGACACAGCATATTTCAAAGCAGCAGATGTTTCTAATCCTGCAAATACACTTGAACAACCACCTCGTGTCTCACAACAGTATCTGGTATTTACCTTGCTTATGCTATGGCCAAGTAAAATAAGACTTAATTATTATTAACTAGAATGATGGGAGGATATACTTTAGAGGAATACTTAGGCTCAACTAAAGGAAGAACTAAAAGGGAATTTTTCTGACAAATATTATCTTCTATGGGTGGTAGTCCCATAGTTTGGTTCACTTGAAGCTAAAAAAAACACAAAAAATATGTTAGAAGGAACAGTCCTGCACTCTAAACACATGGGACTGAGTCTATCAGGTTGATAACACACCGAGACACTTTTGTTTGTACCATACAGTTTCTTTGAGTTCATTATATACATTATTCATAAAGATTTCCTCGTTGCTAGAGAAATACTCACATTCCACTTTTTGTGATCTTCATGTTCCAACTGCCAAAAGGGGAATTCTGAGAAGGTGAAAATCTTAACTAGCAGAGATCAGCAAGTGTCTAGGCATCAAAGATGCCTCAGAACTTATAATTATCACTAGACATTTCATTGTCAGCCTGTCACACTACCATTTTAATTTTCCATGTATTACCTTTCTATAAAACAAGCTAAATGTTGAGAAGATCAGGAGTGAAAGGAGCTTCTTTGAACAGCTATCGAAGTTTGGTTTGGTTTGGTGGCGATAAAAAGAGGCAAAAAATACTCTAGATGACAATACAGTTAGTTTCAGGGAATAACTGGCTGTAAAAGTCAAAAACTTAGTTCTGTGATGCTTAATGCACTTTTGGATTTGTTATACTTGGGTGGCATTCTTTTCCCCTGCTGTACAATTCAAGGGTTATTGAACCTAAGTAGGAACATCACCCAGCACAATTAGTCAGGTAACAAATGAGGACCCCAGTTCATTTTGTTGCATACTTAATGTTATAGGAAGGCTTAGGAAAAATATACTATTATCAATTAAAAATTGTATAATGTTAAAGAATAGCACTGCCCCCCCCCCATTTATGAGCACACTATTATGTACATATATTTGAAAATAAGTGTTGAAATCATATACATGCACTTCAAATGGAAAATGAATGAAGAAGTACTTGTTTTCAGGTAATGATTTAGGGGTGCAGTGCAGAACTATCTTATATAGTCTCTTTCACAGAGCTGTAAAGTTAAAATTGAAAGTAATAAAAGCTCTGGAAGAAGTGCTGAAGAGATTTATGCAAAGCAGAGGATAAATTTTCAGCTTTGGTTTGGATGGAGAACAGATGGAGAATCAGTGAAGTAGAGAGATATAAGACGACTGTTCTATTAAGCACAAGCTGTACAGAAGATTTTTGCACAAACAGTGATAAAGGCATGTGGAAAGATAGAAAGAGTTTGTACTAAATGAGTTGAGCAGACAGTAGGCCGTGAAAAGGAGAAAAGCATAGGCTAAGAAGCATTCACCATCCTCCAGAAGTGCTATTTTATAGGGCCGAAATCAATCAGTTTAGAAAAAGGGGAATTGTTCAGATCACCTAAATTTCATGAACGTGTGAACCCCCTCTTTTAGGCTCCTTATTTCCCCAGCAGAAAGGACAGGCTCCTCTGGAAGAACAATGAGACTACTGGTGCTAGGTTCCTGTCCAGAGTCACCCAGTAGGGTGTCTGTCTTCTGTAATTAAAACAGAAGAAAGTTAGGAATACTAGAAGCTTAAATTAGGAGTCAGAGTAGAATGACTACACTCAGTTTGCCATACCAGTGGTGCTCAGAAGACTAAACGGTATACCAGCTCCTCCAAAACATATTCCCTGCGGAGACTAAACAACATACTAGAAAGCCTAAATTTCCATTTTAATTACTCTGCATCTTTATCCAGCATATTTATATGCATTTTAGTCTATTTTTAGGAGTTGGTATATCTTTACTTAAAAGTATAATCTGCTTCAAAGTAAAGTTAAAACTTACCTTACATTTTCCATAACTTTGCTGCTAAGCATGCAGCAGTCTGCTTTACTCTTCATGGTTTCTTGTATTGACCCACTCCTTGGGAAAATGCTAACAAGAGAAGGTCTATATGCCAGATAGCCTATTTTTTTTTTTGGTTTTGAAAACAATTTTGTGAGAACAATAATAAAACAATATAAAAATTAAATGCAACAACATCAAAGTCAGCTGAAATTCTACTGGCCAATCTATGATGCTGACTTTGCACAATGAAATATTACTTTGATATTCTTCATAATAGCTTAAAAGTGAGAGATCACTGCAGGAAGTGTATAAAGTAGGCCTTGCATGACCCTTAACTAGTTCTTCCCTTTTCTCCACTACTAGTCCAGAATAGTATTATCTATACTCATATGAAAAATTGTAAGTATCAATTTTCTTTAATATATTTTCAACTTCTGAAATAGTATAAATAGTATCATCAAGCCTAACTTCCTTTCCCCTGATTTTCATTTTTATCTATGTTTTGTCAGCTTGGACAACGAACATATTTTTAGCTGGTTTTACTTTCAGGTTTTCCTTAACAGAAAACCACAAGCACTGGACCATTTTCCCTGTTCAACATGTAGCTGAAGAGTCCTTCTCTCTAACCCAAGACAGCGCCAATTATTCTTAAGTAATTCTTGACAGGTGCTTAATCTAACTTGTTCTTAAAAATACCCCACAACATATAGTACCAGATTGCAATTATGAAACAGCTCAGTCCTTTAGACCTGGACTCATCTGACCTAACTTTTAAGCATGTGAAGTCAGGCGAGGTAAATCCCAGGGGTTACACGATTTCAGACATGAAAGTATGAATTTATTTTCCATTGTCCCACACAACAGAAATTAACTTATGCATTAGTGTTTTATATGTTAATAGTCATTGTATATGTTTATAGATATGTTAATTAGTCAATATTATGGCTTCATTTTTCTAATGAACTGCGGCAATTTCACAATCTTTACGTTAAATGCAAACTCTGCTGAGATTCAGTACTTCCCTGCTGGTGCTATTATCTATATGGACAAGTAGAGGACTGCCATTATCTCCCAGCTGATGACATTTGGGTACCTCTCATAGGACTTTCCAAAGCGCTCACTGCGATTCAGCCTCCGCTTGCAGCAAGCCAATACTGCCCTTGAACTTTCGGCTTCCCTTTCCTCCACTATTATTTGACACACGTGTGAACAGCCAGGTGTGATCAAATGTTTGGAGGCATGTGGTGCCAAAGTTCAGTACTGGCACAGAAAGACTTCCTGCACAGGGTGACATTTGCAGTGTTACACAGACTTGCCAGTTAAAACCATTAGTACTTGACAACCTTTGGCAAGGATCCATCCCACTTGTCAGCAGGCACCACGATATCTTAACAGACAAGGGAGTATGCAGCCAGGAGAGCAGTACGCCTAAACACCACCGTGTAGTACTACAGATAAAAATTAACCAAAACTCCAGAAAAATGCAAACCATTAGTTGACTTTAGAGGCAACGCTCATTTCCTTCAAATCAAACATACTTAATACATTTAAAAAATATAAAAGGCAGTAGAGAAAGACACAGTCTACAACCATTTTTTAAAAATTAGTACAAAATTCACAACAATGTACTAATTTCAGCAATCAAAAAATAAACTTTTGCCATGTAAGAAAAGCTCTAGTGTCCTAATTGAAATTTAGCTGTGGGATGCTGAGGTGAAGTTTTCCAAAGTGATACTGGTAAAAGGTCTTCTCATTCTCCATTGGACCCCTATTCATTCATCCTGCAGTTGCTGGATGGAAATGTATGAACCCAAAAATTTATATGGCTAAAAAGACCTATCAAAACACTTTTAAAGTGGACTGGTTTCTCAATTCAATCTATTGCTCAGCTGCACAGTTGTGCCAGCATAGTCGAGAAGGCATCATGATTCTTAAGTCACACCAATGAATTACTGACATGCCCACTGCTATCATATCTCACACCTTTTATCTATCAGTGGGTTCTGTGTCTCTGTAATTATCAATAAATTGCTTTTTAACACTTCAATGCATTTTACAATAAGGCTGATTGATTGCATTTCTTTACGTTTTACCTACTATATAGCATAACCAACAATTAATGAACTACTCACAATTTGATTTTTAAGTATGATGCTAATTGTTTCCCTTGTTATCCTTCCCTCAGAAACTTAGTTCACCTAAAAATAAGTCAATCAAGTAAAAAAATAAAATAGTATAAGTCAAAATACTGGCTCCACTGTAAATTACTGTCAAAATGTCCATTGAACTTCAAACAAGTCACAATTTCACACTCAGTTTGTAAATATTCTAATGCTCATGTAATGTGTATGCAGTTGTCATCTCCGTTTTCATGTCCACCTTTCCTTATTAACATTTTATTTAGATATCAATGATATTGATATCAACACAAAATCTACCTACGCTGATCTTCATTGATACGCTGTTACCTCAAAACACTTGTACCTGTTAATAGCATAAAAGAAAACTGGGCGTGATAACAGTGTGCCTGAAATGCAAGATTAACCTAAGAAGTAGCAGAGATGACAGTAGTACTTTTGCAGATTAGTTACATAAAAGGAAAATGGAAAATGTAGCAGTAGGAGACAGAAGTATCTAGGACTGAATTGTTTATTGGAACAAAAAAGGGTTCTCACAGCAAAATTTATAGAGAAGAAGGAGAAAAGGTGTCTATATATGGTGGCACAAGTAAAAGGGAACTCCAGGCACCTACTAGAAAGATTAAGATTTGAACAATCTCTCTCACATGATATTGTTAAATATCTGTAAGGATGTGATTTGCATGTTAGCTTGGTTCTGGACTAATGACAGGTACAAGGATGTGTAATTTAAAAGAAGATACTTGTTCTGAAGAGGTATTCCTGAAAATGTCGCATCAAAAATCTTATTTACAACATAATTGTTTTACCCAAATCAATTTTAGAACTGAAAGACTCCCAAAAGACGATCTCGTGTTTAATATACATGATGTTATCTTGGTTTTGCATGTTATTTATGGTACACAACAAACTATGTCACTAGTTAGGAGACTAATTTTTACTTCCTAGCACTTTCACAGCAGTGCAAGTACAGTAGTTTGACAGACAGCTTTATGCTAGCGGACTGGAAGGTCCATTCCCTGCCCCAAAGCAGAGATTTTGACTATGATGTCCTTCGTCTTTTGCAGCTGTGTTCTAAATAATTGAAAACTGTTATATCCATTAGGTCTCCCTTCAGTCTTCCTTTCTCTAAGCAGTATCACTCCTTCAGCTTCTCTCATGGACATCCACCCTGGACCTCTTGTTACTCTGCCCTATGCTAGCATTCAGTATCTCTCTCAAACTGCAGCAGAGTTAGCAGAATTTAGCTGAAGGTCTCTGCTTCAGACATAGAAAAAGCACTGGTGTAGGTTTTTACATACAGAAAAAGTAGGCTGTCATAGAGTGAACAACTGCAGGAGGTGACAAAACATTCCTGTATGAGTTTTCTACATTGCCCATGCCTTCTTCCCAGTGTAGATAACAATCAGCTCTTTGAAACCTAATTTGGACAACAGCCCACATCTCCTTTGTCCTTACAACAACCAGCAAAATGTCGGACCTGCTGAAGTCCAACCTGCTAAGGCAGGCTTCAGAAGACGAGGAGCTTTAGGAAATGAGGCGTGGTAGTTACTGCTGCAGAGAAAAGCAGTAATTCCCACTCTTTCACTGTCCTAATTCCCAAAATTTTCACTGATCCTCTCCATTCCTCAAAGCCTGGAGCCACCCAGAACCCCCTGCAAGACATTGCACTATAGAGCACAAACCTCAGTTTTGCCTACAGTACGGAAACACTGTGACACCTTCTGGCTTTACTCAGCCAAGTAGAACAGACAAGATACTCGTGTGTCTCACACACAATGATGCTGTTCCCACATCCCACAAGGATGTCTGCCTTCTTCTAACAGCATGATATTGACTCGGGTCTAGGCAATTTTCTGCAAAATTGCTCATCTTATATTACCTTTATTACTAATCACCTCCCCAAATTAAGAAGAAACATTTTTAATCTAATAACAAAAAGCACATGAAACATCTGTACCTTTTAACTACTGGTCTTAGGCTTTACCATATCATATTTTAGGGGTCTAAATGACATGACAGCACCTCATTAAGTTTTCCCATTAAGAAAAATGATGATGAAATCAATTTGCTCATTCAGCAGCATCCATAACCTGGATTAAATATATTTTTTTAAAAAAATATGCTTATGAAGTTACAGGAAGTATTTTCAAATTATTCTTTTCCCTTATAACATTATGTTCTTTGAATTTATACATATTCAATAAGAGCAAAGAAAAAAATCTACAGAGTGCATACATAATAACTCTACAGCATGTCTCCCCATCACATCCATTTCACCTTCTTTCCCTGCTATTCTTTTCCTCTACCAGGTATTCATAACTGTTCTTTCTCAGACTGTCCTATATTTTTATTAATGTTGTGTTTCAAACTAATTTGAAAAGCAGACGCCCAAATGATACAACAAATTAAGTTATGAGAACACAAATCTGTTCTCAGTGCAGGGACTGAGAACAGATTTGTGAGACTGTTCAGTGTTTAAGGATAAGCCTGACTCAATCTAAGCACATATTTTTAAAAGACAAAATGTGTGCTTTAGATGAGCATGGCCATAGGAAATGATTTCTATAATTTCATCTTTTTAAACACTTTTCTTTGCATAATTTCATTGCCCCACTTTCTACTTTATATACAGCTCCTAAGGGGTTCTGCATCATTTAAATCCCTGAAGTAACAGACACATTATATATATCAGCAGTAAACAGCTTGAAAAGTCTGAAAAAAAAAAAAAAAAGCAAGCAAGCAAGAGATGTTTATTTGCATTACAGCTACTGAGAAATAACCACTGTGGCTATGCACATCATGGCTGTGTGACTAGCCATGGCTAGTGGCTGCTGGCCAAGTAGCCTACAGCAATATTCATGCTGTTCTACATCGCAAAAAAACCCCAGCCTGTGGCTGCACAAATAAGATAGATACACACTGTTAGGCATGGAAATAAACACCTAGGTGTAATAATAACTACCCACACACCATCCCAGCACTCTGGTAGGCTGAGACAATTCCATTTCAATCAAAATACTATACAACTGACCATATTGTACAGATTTGCAAATAACTTCAAGTTTTGGTGATATCTTTGTTTCATTTGTAGAACTCAACTAACATTTATACATATAAGAGAATTTACATGATAAAAGTCTTTAAAAATACTTACTTGTATAATTATAGGCATAGGAAGCAAAAATAAACATTTAATGTGAAAATATCTTCTAAGGCATTCTTAAATTGGTGATAAAACAATTTTTAAATGTTTATTTCTGTATATTAATATGGATGGTCAATTTAAGTTTATATGAAAAGAGAAAAATGTGAAATCATTACTGTTAAACAAGACTCTCTGTGAGGTTACAGGAAGATAACAATACTTGGGAATTAAGTTCGCCTTCAGCAAACTGTTTGTGGCTAGTAAAGCCCTCTGGTGGCTAACTCGTCCTTAAACACAAGGGAAGAGCTCAGCAACCGGCTCTCAGGTGCCGGGCACTGAATAAAACGGTAAACAGCCACCCATGCTGCTGAAACACAGCACTTTCAAACTGCATTACCGTCAATCTAAAAAAAAATCACAGGGTATATCATTAGTGCTTTAGGAGGTGTGTCCTTTAGTCACTCTTATTTGTTATCCATAAGGAGAATGAGATTGAAAGCACAAGCTCTGTCTTACCCTCTGCAATGCACAGGACCAAGCAGCCCAGGCACTGTCTATGCCAATAACTTGATGTAATACAGTGTTGACTGTTCAAGCACATGCAGTCCTGTAGAGAGAAGGGAGTTGAACTGGGAAACTGGAAAAAAACTCTTACTAACCCAGTAGGTGCGACACAGGCACAGGCAAGAGAGAGAAATTCTTAGCGCTGCTCCGTTCTTGTAACAGCACTAAGTGTTCTTTTAGCTCTGGGAAGAGCACAAGAGCAAATAAAATGATCATCATTTCCGTCTCTCAAGCAGGGCTCATCTCTGCTCACCTCTCTGAAAGGCATAATAGACTAAGGCCCTAACCCTGGGCGTATATTAACATATACAGTGAACATAAGAAACAATTATTTCTACAGGAAATTTTTCAGAATTCCTTTTCAATTCTGGGATACTTTTGAATTTTTTTCTCTACAGTTGCACTCTGTTGTTAATGACAGAGAAAAAGGAAAATGCAGAGACAAAACAAAAACCATGTTTGTTTATTTTCTGATAAATTTTCATATACCTCAGAGTGTGTATTTCTGGAGCAACACAGAAAAGCTGGCATTTGGATCCACTGCTTATCTTTCTAAACTAAAAATGTCACCTTAGAAATCTATTATCTCAAATGCATTATTTATTTATTTATTTATTTATTTATTTACTGCAACTTACAGCATCAAGTGCCTGAAGCTGGCAGAAAGGCCCTTTCATTTCAAAAATACAACAGTTTGAACAAGTCCTACTCTCCACCTCTAACCATCCTTGCCTCTATCCCACGGCCACTTCTCCTTTGCTGAACAAACTTCCAAAGAAAGCTGGAAACTCACTATTTTCAGTTTGAATGGCAGGAATTTCTCTTCCACAAACTTTTCCAGTATAATCACATGAGTTCTTACTCCTCACAGTCTTCTCCAACACACTAATCTATCTTTCAGCATCTTGCAGGTGCCCTGTCAGGTCTAAACCAGTCAAATTATGTTGAGCTTTTTGGGACAGACAGGACATGGAATTCTACCTTGTAATCCACAGATACCTATCATGTATCATAGGCCATTCAATTCCATCTAAAATCTATTTATCGAGCTCAGAAATTTGTCTGTGATTGAGGCAAGATCTGCATTTAAATTTGTCCCTGAAAGTCACAAAGTTTTAACTGGAAGATGCACGTAGAGGATCTGCTCTGTTGGCAGTTTATTTGTCAATCAAACTCACAGCTATATCTTATGTATTTGAATTCATTCATGGCTCTTGTTAAACCTTTAGTTCTGGTAATTTTTTTCTCTGTAAAGGCACTCATGCAATATAGCCAAGTGACCACCTAGTGTTCTTCTTTTAAGTTTGAGCTACTTACATATTCGACCTTGCAACCATTCCAAGCATTTTTTTCACACCTTTGGCAGCTCTTTAAGGCACCTTTTCCAGTGTTTCAACATCCTGGCAAAAGTATGGGTTTCAAAACCCGTACAGATCAGACTGCTCTGTAGTACCAAGTATTGACAAAGTGCCACAGTCTTGCAGTACAATTAACTTTAAAAAGGCCTCAGAGACTTCTAAGAAGTTATGCCCAATGCAGTAAGTCAGGACCAAAGAAGTTGTATTGCAGTAGTTCTGTATCATGTTTATATGCTTTCTTCACTTAAATGTGACCTCCCAAGGAAAAAAAAACCAAAACACAGAAAAAGCAGGCACATATCTCATTTTGCATCTTTATATTGTGCAGAAGGATCCAACTCTTAAAACTTGCAGGCTTCGTGTTCGTACCTGCCGGGTCATAGGAGCTATCCACCTTACCACCCTCCGGCCCCAGGGGGTGAAGTGAGCCCCGGTAGCCAGGCCAGGCCGGTCACACTGCTGACGACTGAACCACCAGCCATCCCTCACGCGAAGGGATACACCACACGGGGGACCCAACGCTCCCGCCTGAGGCGTCTCCTCTCTGCTGTGGTCCCTCCTCAGGCCTCACCGAGAGCCACACGGAGGCAGCCACGCCAGGACGGGTGTGGGTCGGACATGTCACACGGTACGTGACCCCCCGGGAGCGACAAAGGGGACACAAGTCCCTGCCCCGGGCCCGCAGCCCGGGCGACCGTGGAGCCGCCCTAAGGAGAGCGCTCGCGCCAGCGGGGAGGAGGGAGGGGCGGAGCGCTGCCCGCCCTATTGCATCCTGGGAGCTGTAGTTCTAGCGCCCGCCCCCGTAGGCACCGCCTGCTGGGTCATGGAGCTCAGCCGTGCTCGGCCAGAGCGCCGCTGCTGAGCGTCGAAGCGGCGCGTCCCTGCGCGCCCCCTGCGGCCAGGCGGGGCTGGGCTGGGCAGGGCAGGGCAGGACCGGGCGCGGAGGCGGAGCCGGAGCCGTGAGGTACCCGTCACAGCCAAGCGCCGCGCTCAGCTGCCTGGCCGCGGGGATTGCCTCACCGGAGCCGGGCTGAGCCGCTGGGCGGGTGAGGCTGCTGGCCGTGGCGAGGAGGAGGAACGGGCGGGCCGCGCCGCTGGGGAAGGTGGGGAATGTCGGTGCGGGCGGGCCCGCGCAGGGAGCGGCGGATCCCTGGTGCGGGCGGGTGGCCCCGCGGGGGACGCGGCGCGGGCGGGCGGCTTTGGGCGGTCTCTCTTGCTCCCTGCCGCGGCTGCCCGGTGCCCCGCTGCGGGGGCAGCTGCCGGAGGATCCCCCCGCAGTGTCTCCCGCCTGCCTGGAGGGGCTGGGCACAGGCGCCGCGTTCCACCGAGCATCCCGGCCTGTCCGCACGGCTGTGGCAGTGGCGCGACGCCTGGCTGCCCTGGCCGGGCATAGTGCGAGGGCGTGAGGCGAGGCCGGCGGGGGACCGCGGGGCTTCCCTGGGGCGGCTGTGGAGGGGGCTCCCCACGGGTGAGGAGGCGGTTGGCGGGAGCCTGGCCTGTGGTGACGTGCCTTGACACCTCAAGGGCCGGGGCCTGTGCGGGTGGAAGCGGCGGTGGGATGAGTGACGGGGTTTGCGCATGAGGTGGCTTGAGTGCCATGGCCAGCGGGTGTCTTCCTGCTCTTGCTTTTCCAGGTGCGCGGGAGATAGCGTGAAGCATCTCTTGTATCAGAGGAACCTGTCCAGATGGCCCAGAAGGCTTAGTTCCTTAGCCTATCTTAGGAAGCACGTTATCATCTCCCTTCCATAAGTGAGTATTGCCCAGAGTGTATGTGTGATTTGGAGCACCGAAGAATGAACAGCAACGTTTTTATTTTCCTGCAAGTGGTGATTGCTTAATGAAATTGAGGTCGGTTATACCGGAGTTTAGAGGAGAACCAGGTATGTGGTGGTGAAGTTGATTGGGAAGTATCTCAAGTGCTCTTTACCGTGAGGCAGGATCCAGAGTACTTAAATTTATCCATGGTAAACATTTACTTAATTGGCTCTTACAGATTATAAAATTCATGGAGCACCTTCTTCCCTCCTTCTGCCTCTCCAAGGTAACCTGCTTCAATGCTTAGCTATCACTTATGGTTAGAATTTTTCATTAACAGCTGACCTAAATCATCTTTGTTGAAACTAAGCTGATTATTATCTTGCACTATCCACAGTAGACCCAGAGAACAATGGGTCAGTGTTGTCTTCTCAGTGGTCCAGTGCATGTTTGCAAGTTTCCATTCAGAGTCTTCTCCAAACGGAGTGAACCCACTTCTCATGTTTTTCTGGTTCTTGAACTCTATTAAGCATTTCCATCGTCCTCGGACCATTAAACTCAGAACTAGGCGCAGTACTCCAGTGGAGATATTGTTAACTCTGAGGAAGTGGGGTAATTATCTCCCTTGCGTATGGCATCCCTCTTAAAAATATTCTAGAATGCTCTTATTTGACAACATTCTCAAATTACTGAAATATTCAATTTGTGTTCCCTTGTAAGCCAGATCCTTTTCTATTTTTGCTATACCACTACCCAGGCAATTATTCCTGAAGAGGTATCCATGTTTTGTTTTGCTGGGTTTTTTTTCTTTACTAAGTGTATTATTTTACATGTGTTATTAGTTTGAGAAGAAATTATCTTGATTATCATAACATAGCTTTTTCTATCTAATTTTAGTCTGTGAAATCTGCTCTTCCAATCCCTTCTTCCAAGTTAAGTGTCATCCATAAATAGTTAATTAAAATACCGAGCAGTGCCAGGCCCTGCACATTGTGATTAAACCCTTCCAGTTTGACAATTTGACTTTCTCAAACACTTCTTGTTTTTCATGCTTCATATTAAAGCTGCAAATCATTCTGTGCCACGGATTTGCAGCTGAACCAAATCCTATCTTTCCTCTTAAGTGAGGAAACCATCAGTTCCTTTGAATTGGCTTCTGTGCACAGAGTATGGATTGCTCACAGCTCAAAAACTAGAAATGTGTGTAAAATCCTGAACCCTTCTGAAATTATGGTGCCTTGCATATGGCTTTTGGGTGTCCTGGAAGCCTGGTTATGGGCTATGGAGAATGATGATTGTTGGCAGTCTCCCATTCTCTCTTTTGAAGCTGTCACACTGTGCAGAGAGAACTGAAAAGACTTCTCGCAAGACATCAGGCAAATCAAATTTAAAAAATACTGGAATTAAGGTTTTCTGTGGGTTTATTTCCTACCTATAAACCAATAATTTCTACTTTCCAGGACACTATGAAAATAAGTACTCCTAAAGCAATATCCAAATGATAAAAATGTCCTCAGAATTACTGCAGATTTTTTTTAAAAAGCATTTAAAAATGCATGTGTATTTTTGTATGGATATTCAGGTATGTGTAAATACCATTCTGCAGGCACAGTCAGCTGCCTACTGCTTTCATCCCTTCTAGTCAACAAACAGTAGTGAGCTATGAGATGGTTTGTGAACTCTGACATCATTTAGGAAAAGGAAAAAAAAATAAATCACTGCTTTAGAAGACGTTGGAGGTTGAGTCATTCATGTGCTATCCTTGTATGGCTCATGCCTGAGGTAGGTGGATCTGTCCCCCTCCTGTGTTATAAGTTCTTTTAAATTCTTTTCTCATGCATTTCTTCAGAAAAATCTGCTTTGATCCTAACTTTCTTCAAAATTGCATTTGCTTTTTTTAGAGAGCTTTCTGCAATAGCCATACAAAAGCCTCATTCTCACCCACTTAATACAGGATCAGATTCAGAGATAATGTATTAATGCTTGCTTATACTTGTAAGGGATTACTCTATCTGATCACAAATGTTCCATGAAGCTTAGAGGCGATATTTTGAAAACTTAATACTAAAGTCATTCAAAAATATTCTGAGAAGAAACACTCTGTCGATTAGAATGAAAAGATTGGTCTTGTGATGAAAATGCAGCAGACTAACCCTATGTAAACAGCAAAGTTTCTTTCTCTTAAAATTGCATTTCACTGTGTAAACATCATAAACAAACAATTCTAGGTTTGAGGATTAAGCGTAGATGAATATTGTGTGTACGTTGACTTCACTGGAAGGAAGAGTCCAGCATTGGCAGGGTCATAAGCTAAATAATCGTACAGGTATCCTCTACAATAATTATTTCTTTTCATTCTAATTTGTTTAGATGTCTCACATGAAAAGTCATGGAGTTAGGAAAGGCGAAGCTTCTGAGAACTGGCCTTAATGCCTTATACCAAGCAATTCACCCTGTGCATGGTATTGCCTGGACAGATGGGAAACAGGTGATACTAACTTCTTTACACCTTCATAATGGAGAACCAAAATTTGGTGACTCAAGTGTTGTCGGTCAGTTTGAACACGTCCATGGACTCTACTGGGGCCCATGTCCCCCTGATGCCCCAGCTCTGCTCGCTGTTCAACATAAAAAGCATATCACTGTTTGGCAGCTCTGTTTTAATGCTACAGAAAGAAATAAGCTCTTAGTTTCTCAGATATGCGACATCAGCGAGCCGTTTCCAGTGCTCCCCCAAGGCTGTGTGTGGCATCCGAAGAAGGAGATCTTGGCTGTGCTAACTACACGCGATGCCTCCGTCTTACACTCTGTTCATCTCAACAACTCCAGAATTAAAGCAGATATTAAAGGCAGCGGTCTTATCCACTGTGCTTGTTGGACGAAGGAAGGCAATCGCTTAGTAGTGGGAGTAGGCAGTGCCCTTCATTCTTATATTTGGGATGATGCTCAGAAAACACTGAATGCTTGTTCTTTTTGCCCAATCTTTGATGTGGGAGGCTACATCTGTGCTGTGGAAGCTACTCTGAATTTCCAAGTTGCTGTTGCCACTGAGCTTCCTCTAGACAAGATCTGTGGTTTAAATGCTGGTGTTGCATTTGAAGTTCCAGCGAGTGTTGAGACAGAGTCCTTCCCCTCTCAGTCCAGCTTATGTGGTGAGGAAGAGTATTCCATGGATGGGGGCAAAAAATCTCTGGACTCTGAGAAGCCCTTGTCTGTTGTTACATCTCCTGTGGATCTAACTCACATACTTTCTAGCAAGCAGGGTGCTGATTCCAGTCCTCTTCTTCATCTGAGGCCCAAGGACTACCTAACGGGAAGTGGCCAAGATTCTTCACATCTCATCTTGGTAACTTTTGAAAGAAAGGTTACTTCCACCAAAAAAGTTAGCATCCCAGGCATTCTGGTTCCTGATATAATGGCTTTTGACCCCAAAACTCAAACTGTATCGGTTGCCTCCAATACGTGTAACGTTATTTTAGTCTATTCACTGACTTCATCCAATTTACCCAATATTCAGCAGATTCAGCTAGAGAAAAATGAGAAACCAAAGGGTTTGTGCTTCTTGACCAATAAATTGTTACTGATACTGGTTGGAAGACAAAAATTCACTGACCCTGCATTTCTTCCCTCTTCAAGATCAGACAAGTATATGATTCGATTGATGATTAAGGAACTAATATTTGAAATGGGTCCTTCAACATCTGCCTCAGTTAATGGGAGCTCCAATTTGAACCTTTCAAATATACCTCATGATCTCTCTATGGATATTCACCCTCTCAGCTGTGGACTCTTGATACCAGATCATGCTGCCATTCAGTCCCCTACCAACAGAAGGAAACTCATTGAAGAAATTAAGAGTCTTGTTTATGAACAAAGCTTGTTGTTGAACACAAATGAGCTCAAAGATAAAAAGATTTCCATGAATTTTCCTCCAGTTGTTGAGCCTCTCGATGCCGAACCAGTCAATCGGACTATGGCACTGTCTGCCACATCACTGGCATTTTCTAACAAGCCAACATCTCCAAAAAGGCAGACAGATGCAGCTTCCAAAGTACCAAATTCCTACAAGAATAACCTATCAAGTGAAAAGGAGGCAAGTTACTTTTTGAAAAATGTAGAAAAACTGTCTGGTAACTTCACAGAATTACAACATCATCTCTGTGAATTAACTGAGCAGCTAAAATCTGGAAAGAGAAATCTTCCAGTGTACCCATCTTCTCAGGAACCCTCTTTTATTAACATCACCTGCCAGGTAATTTTGATATTGGAAGCCTTAATGATAAAATCTGTTTAGGGATGTATGTTCTTTGTACGGATTTAAAACACGAAAGCTTGTCATGTTACGTGCAGAAAGGATGACATCCTGTGAATGTTTAGTATGTGCAAATGCAGTAGGCATGAATGATCTTGCTGCACGCAGGTGAATCTGATAGAAGTCTTATTTAGACTTATTTAGGCTTTTACATAATCCTGGCTTGCTTTTGTTGTCCTTCTTCCCTTCCTGGAATTGCATCTTGGTCCCTATTTACAGTTCTTTTAAAACTACATATTTGTATTTTTCTCTGATGGGAGATAGAATGAGGGATATACTTAAGACATTTTTTTTAAATTAAACTAATGTATCTTTAAACTAAAATTGTTCCCATTTCAGATGGATGCTGTAGTGGTGCTTTCGTTGTTGCACAGCTATTTGTACCAGTGGTAAAACCAGAACATTTCTGGCAAAAAAAAAAAAAAAGGACCATTATCATGTAATGGTCAATAGGATTAGATTTCCATCCTTAACATTAACCCCATCCATAGCTGGGATTATTTTTACACATCTCATTGCTCTGCAGGCTTTCGGTGCTTTTAAAGCAATGTAATATTCAGGAACATGCAGCTCCCTGTTGGCTCTGGCCCAGGTCGGTGTAACTTCTCCTCCTGCACAGAGGCTAGTGGGACTCCAGAGAACCCACGTGTGACACTTTTGTTGCAGAATTAAAGACCTGCATGAAGTTCTGGCAGTGTAATGTTTTTCCTAGGCAACTTCTGAAGCTTTCTGTTTAGAAATTTAGGCAAGGGAAAATTTCTGTGTATGGGAATTGGTATCAAACACCTGTTCTTTTGTGAGGACAAATAAAATAATGGAGACTGAAACAAAAAAAGAAAAATGCTTTGGCTCTGAAATGGAAATGTTGCTAATTAGTATTGAGAGCACCATCTGAGAAGGAAAGAAACCCTTTGGGACACAACAGATAATTCTATTAACATAGCTTAAAAATGGATTTAAAATCAAATTCCATGGGAAAGACCCTTTCCTTGGCTGGAAGAAGGTACTTCCAAATCTCATGCTAGAAAGTATAAGTTACCTTATTATCAAGAGATGGCACAAATCTACTGCGTCTCTTCTAGAAGTCAGATTAATAAACCTTAGTCAAGATTCAAAGTAATTTAAACTACTATTTTCCTTTCAATAAGCTCTATTTTTCAGCTTTATTATTGCAAAAAATTATTATTCTCAACTTTTGTAGCATTGAACTCTTAGGTCCTAGATCATATTCCCTCACTCTCTTCACTGGTTTCCATTGTAAACATTTAATAATTGTAATAACTAATTTTTCTAGCTCTATTAAATCTTAAATATACATGGGGCATTACTCTGAAAAGTGAAAGTTTCCCTCAGCAAGTCTGGTGCCTCGTTTATCTGAGGTGTTTGTTTGGAAAGCTTCTTTAATTTGAAGTAGCCCAAGTTTTTGTTATGATTTTATATTCAGCTCTCTGTTTATATATAGTTTGAAACTGAGTTACGTATCAGCTTGTCTTGGTGTTCCAAGAGCTAGGTTAACTATGCTTTGGGGGGTGCTTCGCAAATGAAAGTAAGGCTGCAATTTTACCTGCGTATTTTGATCAATGGTGAGTTGTGGCAAGAAAAGCATTTGACTTTAGTATTACAAGCAACATTGGAATGTCTGGCAGAAAACGCTGTGGTTTAAGTTTAGCCAAAGTATATTTGATTCAGAAATCGTTAACAGGCCAACAGGGATCCTCACCTCGTGTGCTGAGCCCTGATAGTTTCTCTACTGCCTAAGTTATTAGCTGTATTTTACAAAAAGTTGAGGAAACCCAGAATGTCCCGAATAAGCACTGTCTTTGAGAGGGCAGAGTGCCGGGGGCGAAGAGCCTTTGTGCATCTCCAAGCTCCCCTCTGCCATACGCCTTCCTTGTGGATGGATGGGTCTGTCCCCAGCATGGAAAACGAGTCGGAATTTACTTCATCCTGGTTTTATCATGTCCCAGCAACGTTGTCGAGACTTCCCTGGGAAGTTACATGTGAATTTTATCCTACGCAAAGACAAAGTTTGTAGTTTTGGTAACAGCTGATCTTTGGCAGGTTTTTATAATGCTTTGTTCTGCCCCTTAGCTTCTTTGAAGATGCTTTTTGGATTTTAAAGCTTGGGGTAGTGATAGAGGTGAGAGAGACAAGCCCTCCTGTTCCTCATCCCAAACATTCATGGGCGAGAGTTCTCACCTCTTCATAAGCTGTGGATCAGGGAGGGGGAAGGACACAAAACCTGCTGCTTTGCAGACTCCTAGGGAAGCGTCCCTTGCAGGTGGTAGGATGAGAGTTGAGATTGCGCTGTGGATGAAGCTCATGGTTTCTACAGCAGCAGTGTATGATTTCTTCTCCTGTTGTTCTGACACACGCTGAATTAGCACAGTTTCTGTGAGCGACAGCAGCAAGATCGTCTCTTTGAGAGCTGAGACTTTAAAGTATAAATCTTGCAAGTCGGCCTGAATGAATGTAGCATTTGGCTTTCTGTAAATGATTAGTTGAAGGCATATCTACGATCCTGTTTTCATTAATGCCATTTTGACATCTCTGTTTACATCACGGTATCTAATGATTCTTTCTTGAATTTACAGAAGCAGCTTTCCAGAAGTGATTCAGATGAAAGACGAGCTGTTATTCTTTGTGATGGTAAACTCCGTCTAAATATAGTCCAGCAGATATTCAATCTCTCTCTTGTAGAAATGCAGCACGGTATGTTGTAATTATCCGATAATACAAATGCTTTAAACACATGTGACATTCTCAGTGAGCAGCAGCAAAATGCATGATCCCATCTGGGAAAAAAACAAGGAATAAATAATGGAAGATTATTAATAAAAGCTTGCTCATTTGTTTTATAACGTAAAGATTCTTCTCTGGGCTTTTACTGAGAGAAATCTTCACGTTATTAAAAAAAAAAGAGCAAACTTTTATGGATTGATACCACCTTATCAAGCAGCTAGTTATACTGGAAAGTTACTATCACCCAGTATTTTATTTATGTTTTATTCTGAATAGAGAAGTCTGAGTAATGAGGAGGTTAGAGTTGACTGCTGGTTTTGGAATACAGTTTTCTATATTTTAATCTGTAGTTCCAGCATCTGGTCTCCTTTAGGAAATCCTGTAGCTTTTTATAAACACAAAAGTAGCCTTATAAATTTTAGCAGCGCATTTCACTTTGGTTTTTGCTGTGAAGAAAGCTGCCTTTCTTATTGCTGCGGTCTTCTCTGCCGTTATCCGTTTGTCCCATGCACATCCCGTGTGGAGGTGTCAATTCAAAGTGTCTTACTTCTGGCAAAGGCAGAAAACGTACCTTTGGGCTGTCATGTCTCACTACGACATAGGTTCTCGGTACTATATTCCAGCCACTTGCCTATTGCGTCTGCTCTCTGCCTAATTGCAGATTACTGAGCAAATATCCCAGACTTAAGGCTGCTGTTCTTACCATTGTGCAAGTTTTCTTTTTCTTTAAATAGTTGTTAGACTATGTTTACTATTCCAACACCTAGAAAAAACTGTAGTTGGATAATTCACTAACAAGTCAATATTGGAAAGGTTCTCACTGCTGTCTTACGTTAATTCAGTAGTTTTCCTATAGCAGGATCAGTCACCTGTATTAAAATACGGTGACTGTTTTAAAAATGTCGTGGCACGACCCAGAACCGTGTTATGTACCCAGTGAGAAAAGTAGACAGTTTTGTAGGTGCTGATCTCTTAATTTTCAAACTGGAATTTTATTTTGAGCTATAAGATTTGAATGATTTCTCTTTCTGGCAAGAAAAATGTGCCTGTTTCTTGTGTTAGTTTTGACTTCTCATTTTTAGCTTAAAAATGTGAACTTAATAGAATTGGTTACCCAGGAATGAGTAACCATCACGTGTATGACTGGCCTTACTAGATAAATTTTAAAAGCAAACAGTGTTACAGTAGGTTTCTTTATTAATTTTACAAATATTACTAGATAAATGGGCAAATTAGGAATGGTATTTTCAAATTCCTGAATTGTATTGACTTTAAAGTTTTGTCCAAATGAGATATTAAGCCAAAAGATTAAAGTGCTTTTAAGCTACAATCTTTTCATGACCTTACTTGTGACATGAAGTTATGTAATGTAACTGTACAAACAGCTGGAAATGTTTCGTTGCACTCCCTCACCCCCTACAAGCTCTATTTTATTTCTTCATTAACTTAACAGATATTTTGATAGCATGAAAATTTTCTGGTTTGTATGAATTGGTAGTAGTCAGTGTTTTGGCTTCAGTAAACAATTTCAAATTGTAAAAATAATGCTAATGATGATGTGAAGTCAAACAGCAAACGTACCAGAAACATTTATTGAAATTAATTATACTGAAATTACATAATAAAGGTGGTTTCTAGATTTTTTTATATTAATTTATAATTTAATAAATGTCTGCTTCGTACAGTATCTGCACAACTTAAGCACTGTGAAGTAGCTTATGAATACCTAATTAAAAACAAGTCTGGATGCTGATGAATTCTGCTCAGACCATAACTGTCCTTTATTTTTGAGATTATACAACCTGTATCTCCCCATACTTTTTTTTTTTCCTAGAAGAAATAGAAACATAGAGAAGCATTTGACTTTTTTAATTTTCAAAGAAATCTGTTTAATACCTTATACGTACCTAATTACAGGGACTCTTAGACGTTTACGTGTCTTCACAGGTTCATCTTGGATTGTTCTCACAGCGGACAGCGAGGGCTTCGTTCCGTTAATGTTTACATCCACGCAGGAGATAGTCGTAAGAGATGCCAGTACGAAAGGCTACAGCGCCCGTTCTTCCACAACTTTGGACATCATCAGTTCTACAGAAGGGTGTAGACCCGCTTCTTCTGAAAGTCTGGACATCACAAGCTCTTTGGAAGTCCTCAGAGACTGCTCCTCCAAGGCTTTAGACAGCAGCAGTCCTTCAGAACAGCCCAGCAGTAACATGTAACTTCTGACAGTGATTTTTGTAATGTCTCTCTTACGATGGGAGACTTTTAAATTTACTATGTAGGATTGCAAATTCTAAACAACAGTCTGTCTCAAATCTCTCTTGGATTTACATAATTTTTTGTTGCATATCACTGTAAATTATTTATTTGGTCCTTGAAAACATTAACTTTTTTTTATACTGAGCAGTGTTTTTTAAATATGCCTCTTGCAGTATAGACCGGGTCTTTGTATCAGTGGTTGAAAACGTGTGTTCTTACAAGCTCCTGAGCGCAAGTTTCCATCTTGGGCTTTAATATGTTGGTGTTTTTAGATGATACTAAAACTTGCATAATAAAGAAATCCTTGAAAATGCTGCATTGTCCCCCATTTCCTCACTTCTGTCAAAGCCTGAACTATTATGTTGTTGTTATTTCGAAATAGGGCCTGCAGAGGTGCAAGCGGTTTTGCACTGGAGTTACTAACGGTGTAAGCGCTAGCTCAGATATATGGAGTTTGGGACAAAGTATGATCCTGTGAGACCCTTTCCCCTCCTGTGCGCACCATTAATGCCTCGGTACTTCCTTCTCCATGCGGATTCGGGGAAGTGGCTGTCAGATATGTCGTCTTTTGTGGTGGGCTGAGCCCAGCAGGCAGCTGAGCTGCCGCCCAGCCCCTCGCTCCCCTGTCCAGGATGGGGGAAAGAATCAGAAGTGCGAAAGCAAGAACAGCTCATGGGTTGAGATAGAGACAGTTTAATAGGTAAGACAAAAGCGGGGCATGCAAGTGCAAAATTAGGAGTTTATTCAGTGCTTCACATTGGCTTCTGGGAAAGCAGGGCTTCATCCTGTGAAATGGTTACTTAGGAAGACAAACACCGCAGCTCTGACTATATTTCCCCTGTCTCCTCCTTTCCCCCAGTTTTTATTGCTGAGCATGACATCGTAAGAAGGACATTGAGGTGCTGGAGTGTGTCCAGAGATGGGCAACGAAGCTGGTGAAGGATCTAGAGCACCAGTCTGATGAGGAGTGGCTGAGGAAACTGGGGCTGTTTAGCCTGGAGAAGAGGAGGCTGAGAGGAGACCTTATTGCTCTCTACAACTCCCTCAAAGGAGGTTGTGGTGAGGTGGGGGTTGGTGTCTTCTCCCGAGTAACAAGCGACAGGACAAGAGGAAATGGCCTCAAGTTGTGCCAGGGGAGGTTTAGATTGGATATTAGGAAAAAATTCTTCACTGAAAGGGTTGTCAGTCACTGGAACAGGCTGCCCAGGGAAGCGGTTGAGTCACTATCCCTGGAGGTATTGAAAAGATGCGCAGATGTGGCACTTGGGGACATGGATTAGTGGTTGGACTCAGCAGTGCTAGGTTAATGGTTGGACTTGATGACCTTAAAGGTCTTTTCCAACCTAAACGAGTCTATTCTATGAATGTCTCTTCAGTAGGTTGGGGTCAGCTGTCCCAGCTGTGTCCCCTCCCAGCTTCTTGCACTCCGTTTGCCTACTCGCTGTGGGGATGGAGCAAGAAAAACAGGAAGCCTTGACACTGTGCAAGTGCTGCTCAGCACCAGCCAAAACACCAGTGTGTTATCAACACTTCTGGTCACAGACCCAAAGCACGTACAGGCTGCTGTGAGGAAAACGAGTCCATCCCAGCACATCGTTACAGGCATAAAATTCCTTTAGTTACATTTGAATAAACATTTGCTAGTTCTTATTTCTAAACATCTTTTGTCTTCATATTGAAATTTTTCAATGTTATCTTTGAAACAATACTGCTAATATTAACAACCTTGCCTTCAATACATCTCTGCTAATTTTCATAGATAATCCATGCTGAACTGGCAGAAGGGAAGTCCAATAACCCATCACCTTACGAACATCCAATTTAAAGGCTGACAGAAGAAAATGTTCTATGGGCTTTTATGGTAGGAGAGAGAAAATGCAAAGGTGAAATTTAGAAAACAGCACAAGTTTATGTAGCATGGATTGCAGCACTGAAAAAAAGACAGTAAGCCAAGATTACTACCCATAAAATTACACCCTGATACCATTAAGCAGTTTATCAGGCTTTCACAGTGGCACTTACTGCATGAAAAGGAATCAAGTGATGAGATTATCGAATTGGAGCTGCTGTTTCAGGACTAATATAATCTCTTTTTTTTATTGCTTATTTGGAAATTTAGCCACTGACAAAAAAAATTCATCTTTCCACAAAATACAAAATTAAAGACACAACACTAGTGAAAGCTGCAAAAAGCACTGAGTGTGGTGTGGTGCAACTAGACTGTAACAGCTTTGGGGAAAAAAAAAAAAAAGAGAGCACCCTGAGGAGAAGGACTTGGAGGTGCTGGTGAACGAGAAGCTCAACATGACCCGGCAATGTGCGTGTGCAGCCCAGAAAGCCAACCGTGTCCTGGGCTGCATCAAAAACAATGTGACCAGGAGGTCAAGGGAGGGGATTCTGCCCCTCTACTCCACTTTCATGAGACCCCCCTGCAGTACTGCATCCAGCTCTGGGGGCCCCAGTACAAGACAGCAATGGAGCTGTTGGAGCGAGTCCGGAGGAGGCCATGAAGATGATGAAAGGGCTGGAGCACCTCTGCTATGAACGCAGGCCGAGAGAGTTGGGGTTGTTCAGCCTGGAGAAGAGAAGGCTCTGGGGAGACCTTAAAGCAGCCTTCCAGTACCTAAAGGGGCTACAGGAAATCTGGAGAGGGACTGTTTGCAAGGGCGTGGAGTGATAGGACAAGGGGGAATGGCCTTAAGCTGAAGGAGGGTAGATTTAGATTGGATATTAGGAAGAAATTCTTCCATGATGAGGGTGGTGAGGCACTGGCACAGGTTGCCCAGAGAAGTTGTGGATGTCCCCTCCCTGGCAGTGTTCAAGGCCAGGCTGGATGGGGCTTTGGGCACCCTGGTCTAGTGGAGGGTGTCCCTGCCCATGGCAGGGGGGTTGGAACTAGATGGGCTTTGAGGTCCCTTCCAACCCAAACCATTCTGTGATTTGGCTCTCGGGAGACCCAGAGCAACCCCCCAGTCGGGAGGTGCAGGCACACCAGTGTTCACCAAGTGCCACTACTGACTAATCCAAACCTATGTCCAATTTCAATTAATTTCTGGATCAACTCAGCCTGCCCTGCACTATGTCTCACTCCTGGATTTATTGCACAGTTTCCTTTATTGAGTTCCACCCGTAGGCACCAAGCACCAGCAGGTCTGCTGGCAACCAGAGAGAACACAGTGGAGTCTGAAACGAGAGGTGAAGGAAAAGAAAGACTGAACTCTGGTTCCCTTTGTGTACCTTGCATGAGTTCCTTGTGTATGACACCCTACAGTCTCCTACTGGTTCTCCTCGCTGACCGCGAGTTTTTAGGGAACTTGCTTGTCTTATGGCTCTTCTTTCACACCTATAAATCATTTTGAGAATTCTGGAGTTTCCAATTCTCTCTGCCTGGCCAGCTCAGCACAGCTGAAACTTGGCCAGGAGTCTGGAAGTGGCTACAGTTTGGTGTTCATCCCACTGATGTCAGCAGGTACGTCTATGCACCCACTCACAATCCAACATGGCTGGCACTGGTGGAATTGTTGAAGCTGCTGGATATGGCAAATGTGCAGATCCTTCTCGATGACTTTGAAGGTGGCCAAAGGATGAGTTTGTTTTGGAATCACAAATACTTGCTGCAGCTGATTTGGACAGAAACTTCTCAGCCAGTGTAACCCTGGTTCCATCATCCTGATGACAAGCTAGTGGCCTGACTTGGCTCTAGACAGGTAAAAACATCCACTAGGTAAAACAGAGATGAAAGTCCATAATGGAGAATACTAAGGTGTGAAGGAAATCCTACTGGTCCCTTGCTGGACGTAGATGATTCCACCTACATCAGCAGATGAGCTGGCAGAAGGTGGATGCTGAGTATCCAAGCTGTACCTCCAGCAGGTGAATCTGAGCAAGTGACCGTCAGTTCCACAGGACCGGAGCAACCCTTCCTCAGCCACCCCTGCAGAGCACAGCAAAAACGAGGACGGAATGCTGAAGGCTGTAGCTGAAATTTATAGTGTTGTCTCACATAATTCAGGACAAGAAATGGATCAGGAAATAAGATTTATTTTTGCTTCCACACTTCTAGAGCAAACTTTCACGTTTCCCTACCATCCAACAGCACCGCTGCTCTGTAGACGCCTCTGGAATGGTACTGAGGACCCGCCGTTTCTGCACCCGGCTCTAGCACCATTCTCCCTCCGTCGTTTGTTCAGCTCTGTGTCGTGCCAGGTCGTGTCTTCCGAGACTGTGAATCCTCAGGTGCAACACAGCAAAAAGTCTCCTCCTCCACCTCAGGGACGGAGCACGTGCTGCTGCTTCGTCTTTCGAATGGAGCCTCCTGGTGAGTTGGCATCTGTTTTATGCAGCAGATTTAGTGCTTAATGCTGTGAAAGCTATCTGATTTCATACATTAAGCCTATAAGATATACACATTTTTGTAAGTGTAATAGCACTCCTGCTAGGTATCTGAGCCATGGTCTTGCAGGGAGTTAAGGTTAAAAAAAAAAGCATTCCGTGCAGCACAAGGAACTCGTGATCTCAAAAACTGCAGGAAAACAAAACTTCCTCCCTCACCTGCCAGTCATAGGAATCCAACTGACCTTTCCATCAATCAATCTAGAAATTTTCTGAAGGGAAATATTCTATTGCAACATTTTGAGACTGTTTTTTACATAACTGATACAAAATTCATACGAGGTATGTGATTGACCACTATGCACTAGACTGCTACTGGCTGTACCCCACTGCATGAGACTGAACTAACTTGCCTTCTCTTCCTCGTCTTCAAAGGGCTGGACAACAAATACCAGGTCTTCAAGGTCCTGATTTTCCCTTAAGGAAACTCCTCCTCTCAAGATTGATTTAATTTTGCATTTTCTATCTACAGCCCAGAAAGGCAAGTAGAAAAGGAGATGAACAAGTGCTATTTGGCAACAAACTATGAACACAAAAGAGCAGGGTTTGGCTTTAAAACATCGTCCACTTCACCTGCGTTACTTGGACTGCAGAAGGTGAATAGAGATGAGAGGATGCAGCAGGGAAAGAATCTCGCAGTGTTTAAGGTGCAGGAGTGACTTAAGGAATTAGTTCTCAAATCTACACAGCCGATCCTGAGCACCCAGTGACCTGAGACAGAAGGTCCCCGCCTTCAGGACTCCCCAGGGACAGATGTCCCGGGTGTTTTTCACCTATTAAAGTGGGGGACTCAGCACCGGCAATCTAATCCACCTAAGGCCTGGCAGGTCAGCAAGCTCAGGGGCAGACAGGGTACCGCAAGGCAGGAGACGTGGCCGGTGGCGGTGGCTAAGGGCAACCCTGTCCTTCAGTGCCTGCCGAGGAAGGGCAGCTCGCCTGCACGGTTAGCCGTGACCTGCACTGGGGCTGATCACCAGCAGTGACATGCAGGACGGCCGTATAACCTTGGAAGGTTTCAACATTATTTTTAGGCAGAAACTACAAGGGGGATGAAACTGGAAGAGAAGCCTAGTGACCAGCTCAGCTACCGACTGTACCAGCAATCAGCCCGGTACAGAAGATTTGGGCTGCCCTCATTACGCTTCATCAAGGGCAAGGAACAGGCATAGTTTGCCTTACAAGGACTGCCGTAACTCTGTTCTCCTTTTCTTCCTCTGTTTGTGTAAATCCATTTGCTGGATCTGCTTGAGTGCAGGTGGGGGAGTGCTGTCCATTAGGCCCCCAGCTGGTTTAATCCAATCTCCCACGTTCTTATGTCTGTATTTGGGTATTCCTTGATTGAGAACCCCTGGGGACTGAACCTGGCCCTTGTTACTGCTAGCCAGTGTGAGGCAGGAGGTTTATATCAGATTAGTGTTTCATCTGAATGGTTGTCAATATAAGAATCTGTTTCAGTCAGATGTTCTGAACATGCATAAGGCATATGCATCATTTAAAACAGGCAAGGAGACATACAAAGTTAATTCATTTTACAGCACCAACACTGAGCCCTACAAAAAGAAAATTGGGAAAAAAAATCTTACCCTGCAGTTATTCTTCCATTCTTTTTTACTTAGAAAAATACATTCATTTTTTTAACAAAAGTGCAACTCTGATAATCAAACAAAATAATGAGATTTTTAAAATATAAAAATACTCTGCTACATTTCAGCTATGGAAGCTTTCTATTTTATTTTGGCAGTTCCCATTATCGCTATCATATGCAAAGCGAGGAGTGTGTACATCTCTGTTAGTTAAATATCACTGCAGAAGAGGAAAACAGTTTAAAATCAACGAAGTTTACCTTGCAAGAGACTGAATTCAGATTGGGTGTTGTGCAATTTAGAGGCAACTGATCTAGAAACAGTATCTTAAGCCACATTCAAATTACTCCAATCAAGACAGCCAGCAGGTTCTGCAACCCTTTTACCACTGGGCTAAGTGTTCAGCTTGTGTAAACCCACACAGATCCACTGCCTTGTAGCTACAGATTTATAGCAGCTGAAAACATAACCCATTAAAAAACATTAACAGCCTTTTCTGGGACTTCTGGATGTTTTCAAAGACGACTATTCAGAAATAAAGAAATATTACAGAATAAATCAACCCCCAAAAACTGTTTTCTATGATATTTTGGAGCTATGTGATATTACTACATAACTTACCTACTTCAAAGTGTATTATATCCGCTATTTCAAATTCCATCAGACTCAAAATTGTAAACAGGCTTATGGGTTTTATTGTTGTAAACACATATGCCCCAAGCATACAAATCTTCATTTGTCCAAGAATCAAAACAAACAAAAACCCCCCAGCCTTAGATGTCGATTCAAGAGAAGGCTTAAACATACTTAACTTTTACCCACGCACACTCAAAATAGATCCTTAAAAGCTCACTCATGATTAAGTGTTTTGCTGAATTAGGACAGTTCATCAGGTCTTAGACTCCAAACTTGGGCTGTAAATTCCTGTCTTGTCTTGCATTGTGCTAATTTCTTCAAGGTGAACAAGCCTTCAACTCTTGGATTCATCACTCCCTCCTCCAGATTTAGATACATCTTCAGAGTCCAGTCATTTTAGCGTAAGCTTGGTGTCAGCCTCTGGAGGTCTCTTGCATCTCCACTGACCACAGAAGCAGCCCAGAATGACCAGGTCTGAACTTCAGTGCTCCAGAAAGTGCCTGAGGTTAGGTGTGGCTTTCATCTACAAAATGTGTTCAGCAGTGTGAATCTATAGTAGAAATGAGGTTTCAGTTAATGTATCTAAAGCATGATGACATCCCTGACGGAAAAAAAATCATTTAAAAGTCAGGTGTAGCCTCATTATTATAAAACACTGTGTGCAGGCTGAGATGAACAGCCATGCCGTGGTGTTTTGTGAGATGGAGAGCCTACACCACATGAAAAACAGGTGAGTATGATGATTACGTAAAGGCCAAAATTTACAGAAATTTGAATGGCATAATCTAATTCTTGGAAGACACTACCGATTTTGGGTATCCTGTCTGGAGATGTTGTTTTTGAAAATGCTAAGTACTCAGTCTCTGACAGAGATCAGCTTACAGGTGTCAGATGCAAGGAACTCCAGTAATGGGAAATGTAAGGTTCTGTTTCGTATAAAATCTATGAAGTTAAATTGCATCAAAATCTCTTTCAGAAAAGCTCTTTGTGAGAAAATCCTCAAAACATGTCTGCATCAGTGACCTGCCTCATTTCAAAACAAAATCAATCTTAACTTTTATAGTATACTTCAGGATTCCCAAGTGCTTTCTAAACAAAACAGTGTGCAATTTGTAGGTAGAGATTATGTTCAAAATCCACCCCAGCCTCTAAGGGTGAAATGTGTCACGAGTTAAAACTTGGGTTATGCATCACATTTGCACTTTTTTTCCTTTGACCTACAAGTCCATGGCATCTCCTGTTGCAATGAGATCACAGCTTTCAGTTAATCATTGAAAAACAACAAAATACCCCCAAGCCTTCAATAGCTCACATTCCTGAATATTTGTAGTATCTTTTTTAGCACAGTGCATGGAGTTAGACATCTATTTTGCATAGCGGTGTCCTCTCTTGATTTCATTACTGACCGTATCAGAATCATCCTTTATTCTTTCTTACAAAATGTGAGCAGAGAAATGACCCGGAAGACTCTCACAGAGTTTGTGCGTGAGATGTGAGACTGTATTTGGAAAGTTGTTGTATTCAGAGCTTTCAGACCGAGGTGTTCTCTTTGTGGTCATCCAGGTTCTCTGTGCTATGATGGCTCTTTCTGTTAAAAGCAGAACAAGTGATACGTGAACAGACTTCTGGCTTTTATTGCTAACTAATCAAGCTACAGTTTGGCAATCTCAAACAATGAGAACCACCAGCAAGGTGTGGTTGCTATGGACAGTGACTAAAGGACCTAAAGAGAGGGACCAGTCCCGTTTTCGATTGCTTAGCCTGTCCCCTTGGGTCTGCAGCTGCCACTGGAGAAAGCAGCTGGTGCCAAGAGGCCTGTGCCGTATCTGCTAACCCCATGCAGGCATCTCAGATACCTTAAGGCAATGGAGTGGTCCCAGACACCCATGCTTAGGCTCTGGATTTCATCCCTTAGCATGGAAATCAGTTCCCAACTCCAGTAACTTGGGATAATAAGCCGTCCATCTGCTAAGACAGACTGTTCTTATGTATGTCCTCAGTGTACCTGGGCTTCATTTGACAGAGGTGGATGATTTTCAGCTAGGCAAGATTTTCTCTGGAGACAGAAGAAAGGGGAGGAAGGGAGAGCGATAGTGTAAAAAGGCAAAGAACAGCTCAAAGCTGTCCTTACTTTTTCTCCCACAATCTTTTCTGCCTATGCCTCTAAATGGTTTGGATGTTTCCTATATGCCATAAACACCAAGAATGCAGTCAAGAATCCCATTTTCTTCTATGTATAAGTAAATTGTAACTATTCACATTTTCTCCAGAAATCTAATCTACACAGAATATTCTTAATTTCTGGCTTGAAACACTGTATCATGGTAGCATTTTGTGCACTACCCCAGAGAAAAAGCAAAGTATAGCAGCCAATATATCTGATAAATGGTCCTCTAAGCAGGTGCATTACAAAAATAAGATACTGGAGCATGTAATGGTACTGTTCAGTTAATAATTCAACTAATAGAATGTTGTTTTGTTTTGTTGTAAGGAATATAGAGGTGTATGTTAGTAGATAATAATTATTTTTACAATATAACTAAGAGCTGCTGTGGTGACATTACTGCTGTTTGCTGCCAGTTCAAACCTACCTTAACACTTCAAGTGCAAGGTTTGTTTCTTTCCGACTTTCTTCAGTGATTGGGTAGAAAAGGAGTATAAATAAACCTACAAGGATGAGGATAGCAGGGACTGCTCCAATGAGGATTTTCAGTGTGAGGATCACATCGTTGGATTGTCTGCATATCCCTGGCTTGTATCCAGTAAATCTAAACAAATGGAAATAACAGTGGTGTGTGTATATCCAAAGCTAACAGTCAGTTGTTCACCTGAAGGCCGCCTTCTCGGGTCACTCCTTTCCCCCAAAACTCTAAGATTTTCCTTCCATTTTTTCCCTACACCTCACTTTTTCCTTCCCCTCATTACATGTTTCAAATCTTGTTTTCAAATCTCATCTTTGTGCTTAATTTCAGGTAACTGCATCACCTCTGTATTTTCTCATTATTATTATTATGTAACATTTAACTACCAAGAGGAGCATGGAATCCCATGTAAAGAAATTGATCTGTTATGTGTTTCCTGTTAATATTCAGCAAAGTATTTAGGCTCCACTTTAAAAGTATGCAAGTAATCTGACCAATTTCAACAGCAATAATTTAATTTAAACACACACTTAAGCACTGTTCTCAAGATAGACAAATTTACTCAAGTGCTTCGAGTTAGGTACACACTTACAGTTCATTGATTCAGGGCTTCCATGCAGTCCCACAACTGCTGGTATACTCAAATTCCCATTCCCAATTTGTGGAATGAATTTATTTTCCTCTGAACATTCACCTATGAAAGCTACCGCTCATTTGGCATCACTCTGTCTTCTGTGTCCTCCCACAAACATCTGCCTTGGCAAATTGCTGGGAGCTAACTGGAATGCAATTGAAAAGGGCTAATTGGTGGACAGTGATTTGTTTGAGGGTGTTAGCAGTAAGCATCTAAAATTCCTAAGCCCAAAATGTTCAGCCAAGCACTGCCTGTTATTTAGCAATCTCGGCTGAAGGCCCCGAAGCAAAACATTCCGGTTACCAAAACCTAACTTGGAGCCAAGGGCTAGACAGTATTTCAGACAAGTTCCCTTCTAAGTGTTGATTGCGTGTTTCTGCGCTATACACATCCTGAAACCCAGCAGCTGCAGGCAAAGGCCCTTTCTGCTAGGTCATGCACAAAAGCAGGGCAGGAGACAGCTGACCACTTTCCCAATCTGACTGTCTAGTCAGAACAGACAAGGCAGAAGTGGAAGGAGAATACAAGGGATCTTCCAAGCTGACACGGTCTAGGTGATGGGCAGAGCTGTGAGAAAGATTGTTCATGACCCTGATCAGTGTCCAGTTCCCTAAAACCATGCAGGAATCGGCGGTCCTTTTGTGCTCAACAGGCCACTATGCACCACTGAAAGCACTCCGATCCATGTAAAGACTTACAAGCTCGTACACATAGTCCAACCTAGATGCGACAGGGAACGCGCAAAGCAGCTGCATCACTTGTGGTGGACCTTCATCTGCTGAGCTTTAGTTCTTTAGTTCTTTATACATATAAGCCACTAAAACTTACATGAGTAATTGGGAAAGAGGAAAATCTAAAGGGAAGTCAGGTCTTTCTGAACTGAAACATGTTAGGGCAGGTGACAATGCTCAGTGGTCTGGCCTAGATGATAAGAATCCTGTTTTCTGTGGTCGGCTGTCTGGTGCTGCTGGCACTTTCAGGCTCAGGGCAAAAAGGCAATTAACTGCACTGGGTAAAGGCAGAGTAACCTTAGAATGCTTTCAGAGTAGATCCACTAAGTGGAAACACAGTGTTACTTACTCCAGGCCTGCTGCAGAAATTCCTAAGCCAATTCCTGCTGACATCTTGGTAAAGAAAACATAAGAAGAATAGAAAATGGTTTCATGTCCTTTTCCGTGAGGATTTTGCAGGCGAAAGTTATCAACAACATCGGGCAGCATTGACCTAGAGATGAGCAAGATAAAAGAAAATCTCAAGCCAAAATCTCTTCTCAAAGTCCAAACTTACTGAAAGAGTACACTCCTCCCTTTTTAAGATCTGATTGATGTAGTCATGCACATGAAAGGATTCAGTTCAAAAAGTCCTACTGTTGGACAGGAGGGCAAAAATCTGTGTAAGAAATGCACAGCCACATATTACAAAGTAGAAAACCAGCTGAAAAACTATCAAACACTTGCTGGGAGGTGACAGAATTCTTTAGACCACCTGTCATTCCAATCAGAAGTTATGATATTAAAAAAAGAACAACAAAACCCCACATTTCTTAAGATTTCAAGAGACTCTGAATCTCTGAATAGTTCCACTCTGAAATAACTCTTTTGATAAGCTAAAAAAATTTTCAGAAACCAATGAGGCCTATTCTCTCTCTACTTTAAAGAGATGGAATTTGGTAATGGTGAATCACAAAGAATTGACATTTTATTTCCAATATATGTCATGATTTACTGTTGGAAAAAAGGGCTTCTCACTCTCTGTCCAGAAAAGCTTATGTAGTCTGACAGCTTATTTCAAACTATGTTCCCATGATCTCTTGGAGTTTTCAGGGCATTGTACAGATGAGTAATGCAAAACAGCTCTCTCAGCAACGGTCTTGCTTTCTGGTCAATTTGACCTGAATAATAATTATTCCCTCTGGAGAGGAAACATCCCATCCTGCTCATCCTTGAGTAGTTTTTCCCCCACATATTTTCAGTCCTTAAGAGCAAAGGACATTTTATTCTCAGTTTCTTTTAATCATATCCTTGTGTTATTTGATCTAGAACAGAGGACTGCTCAAGCAGGGATACATAGCTTGGTTTACGTTTCATCTGCCATGGTCTTAATTGCTCAGCATTAATTGATTTATCTAACTTCGTCATTCCTGTAGTTCTGTTAGAAACCAAAGCAACTGATTTACTGTTATCACAAGTTCTATAGATACTTAGATTATTGATTCATCTACATACTATTATGGACAAAGAGCAGCTACAGTTACAGTAGACGTAATCTGTTAACAACAGGGCAACCAAAGTCACGTCGTTGCAAATAGCCTCTATTATAAAAGCAGAAAAAGATTCTTGGAAGAAGTGACTCTTGTCAAATTCAGCCTCTTTCAGAGGCAAATTCCATGCAGTAGTACATACACGTAATGTAGACATATACCCCTTCCCCATCTCAAATGTAAAATTCTCCTACCATGGCAACAGAAGAGATGCTGCAATGCTCAGACCAGAGACGAAGGCCACGAAGTAAGCGAGGATCAGGTTTGGAATGGTCACTAACATGACTGCAAAAGGAATCATCCACTGAGGAAGAAGAAAAACAGCATATCTAACTTACAGTACGCACTGCTCAATGGTATATAGATCGTTCCCTTCAAAGTACAAGATTGTGTTACGAAGCAGTTCACGCACAGCAACGCCTAACACTTCAGTATTTTGGTGAAATGGCATTTCCAAAGAGCCCTGAGCCAATCTGTATTGACCCATCCAGAAGAATCAGAGAAAAACAGGATAAGCAATGTTAGTGCCTTCTCTGTTAGCAGCATTAGGGCTATAACTGCACTAGAAAAGTAAACGGTCCCAAGAGCCAACTGGCAGCCGCTGGCCACATTCACACTCCTAAACATTCATGGTCTCCAAAAGAAGCGTGGCCATATAAGTACTTTTTCTGAAGAGCCCTGAAGTGGGCTAGTTCCCAGACTGTGCCCAGATACTTCTTGGGAGATTGCTAATCAGCTTGTGCTAAATTTTTTCTGCCAATTTAGTAACAGAGATGACCAAAGACCAGTTTCTATTCTAGGCCAGTGGAACTATTTAATTAACTAGTAGAGACAAAGCCTCGAAATAACATTTCAAGGGGAGGGGCAGGGGTTCAATGGTCATTTTAAACTGTAAATATCCCATTTCACAGATCATCTTGAATGAAGAAGAGTTTGCTTACGCTTTTATTTCCAATGACCACTTTAAAGCAATCTAGGTACTCAGCAACAACGAAAATCAGGAAGGCAATGTGGTTTTCTCCCACTCCACACAGCCAGATATGCTCATGACACTGCACAAGTCACTAAGGCTACCCTCAAAACCAAACTAATTTGGGATGCTCAGGATTTGTTTTCTGGCAGCACTTAAACCCACCAGATTGCCTGAACTTCAACTTGAGGCAATGGGCTTACAGGATTAAAAATCCACTATTTTACATGCTGATTGAATGCATTCAGTCCAGCTGTCCTGGACCCATCACATGCTCCATCTCCCACGCCTGTGAACCATGGGCATAGCACATGCAGAATCCAGAACCAGAGGCTTATCTACAGGGCTTTTTAATGATGGGGGATTAGTTTAACATTAAGTGTTTCAATCCTCTATACTTGCAGCTTGGGAGTTGAGGGCATGAGAAGAGCTTTCACAGAGAGCGATTCCCCTAAGCACTGCTATTTACAGTTCTGTATGATAAGTGATTCTGGGAGTCCTAGAGCCTAATCCATTATGTTTATGTTTTAAATGCATTTCCCATCTAAAGCATTTGCTCCTAACCTAAGGAGGCAGAAAATAACCTTCCCTGACTGCAAGTTCCCTGCACAAACAGATAATCCTTGCATTAGCCCAATATTGTGGCAAAATCGTTATTTCACCACAAGAGAGCACTCCAGCAATACAAGATTTTATGTTGCCTATAAGCAATTTTATGACTGCCTTATGCTCCACATGGGGCACCCACTCAGAAACCAAAGCACTTAAACAAAATTCTAGATCGATAATACTAATCATTGTAACTGTAATTTTCTACTGAAAGAGAAGCACGACCCGCAAGACTGAGGCTACAATGCCCTAAAGTCTCACTCATGCAATGGTAGTGCAATCATGGGGCCAGTGTTCCTGCAGCAATAAACAGCTAATGCATCTCCTTCTTTCCTACTTGTAAAGCAAATATTCTGTTATTGGCACCCCGCTCTCTAGTCACGGGGCTGCTGCCCTCTGAGTCATAAACGATATCCTACAGTTACCACATGTCTTCCATCCACTCCCTGGCAGCACTACGGAAGGCGACCCTGTTGGGATGCTAAGGGTGGTACTGACCTGTGCAGCAGCACATTATGAAGGGAAAATCAGAAAAAGGTGCAGGTAGCATGTGAGTGGAAATGGGGATGGGAGAGTGGAAAAGGGGCTGCATAGCCAGGATTCATCCAAGGGCATGTCTCCATGCTACGCAGTGCTGATAGATGGCAAATAAACAATTGTGTACGTGTGGGGACGTGAAAAGATTCAGAGCATTTGTTTGTTTGTTTGGTTTTTTACTAAATACTCCAAATGCCACAACCAAAAGCTATTATTGGCTAGGATGGAAGCTAGAGTTGCGAGGGAGAATGGTCTTCCACTTTTAGACATCTTGCCAAAACCACAAACCAAGAAGCTGCCACACTTAAAATTTCTCGTAACAACTTCACCTCCACTGCCCAGCTGAGAGACTTACTGATTTTAAGTTCAACATTTGCCCTGTGAGGGCAGAGCAGACAATCTAAATGAACACAGCATGTGGGAACAGAAGCACATAAACAGAAGAGAATAATTTCTAGCCTGTGCACCAATCTGATCATGGGAAGAATGCTTGGGTATGACCCTGTACTTCCAGGGAGCCTAGGCTTTAAACCTGTAGAAGTTTAGATACTTACGCAGTATTTACACTGTTGGTCATCTCTTGTGGGGGAATGAGTAAAAAGGGAGCAATATCAGTGGAAAGAAGCCAAGATTCTTGTTGCCTATCTAACTGTCCTGCCTTCTATACGCTTTCAGGGGTCTCTTCAACATAGAACCACTTTAACAGGAAAAATTAGTCTGGAGCAGTGTGACATTTTTTTCAGGAAACTGAAGTTCGAATTACATTTTCACCCTGAAAGCTGAGTAAGGTTTTGGAGAAACTGAGGTGCTGACAGGCTTTCCAGTCATGTTAAACTAAATTTATAGAGGCAAATTAGTTGAAGAAAGCATTTTTTGTAGCCAAGTAGACAGAGGAGGAGATTTCCCAAGGAGGAAATCTGCATTCCCTGGTCCAGTGAATGGTCCAATACTGCTTTTGGCAATTCTCTTTGCTCAAGTGGTAAAATGAAAATGAGGATGGGACTTGGATTCCAGATGCCTACTTCAAAACACATTAACGATTCAGCACATTTGGAACTTGGGTTTTTAAGTTACTTCTGATTCTTTGGAAGTCATTCCAACACACACATTTTAATTAAAAAAAAAAAAAATATAACTATTCAATTACGTTCAACAGTTGTCACCAGACCTAAACTTTTCAGCATTGTTCAGATTTTGACATACAGCTTCAGGCTGATTTTCCAAGTCCTCGCGCTTTGTTGTGCACAAGGCAGACAATTTCCTTCTTTCCTCTTTCATAAGTAATTGAAGGTAAACAGGGGGGATAATGGGGAGGAACAGGCTTATACAATGACTCACCAAGGATGATGACAGAAAATTGCTGCTGTCTGCACTAAGTGAAGGACTTAAAATAATCCATCAGAGATGAGGGCAGGCTTGCTGAGCTGGCTTTGCAGAGCTGTGTCAAAGTTAAACTAGGCTTCTTTTCTCAGGTAGGTCACCTATTTCTTTACTTCACTAATAACTGTCCATCTCTGTTCGGAGGGATGTGGCCACTCCTGCCTTCTTATGTTTCTAAAGAAGGATGTGTAACAGACTTCTGTTTTATCCTCTGTGACTGAATTACAGATGCAGTCAACTCAGCAACATATACAAAGACAAAGCAAGCCTTGTACAACAGGTAACTTGTCAACCTGAGGCAACAGAGACCTTAATTGATAAAAATTCACTGGGGTTCACTTCTGCGAGCAGTGAAATGCAGACATTGTGCAGATTCTTAAAGAAGCTGGAACCTCCCTTCAGCATCAATCCATTTTTCAAAAGTTTCTCTTGGAAACTTGGAATCTGTCTGAAATTTGGTATAATGATTTAAAACAACCCCTGAAACTGAGTAAATTTTGTGTAGCTTGAGGTTATAAGCACTTGAAAGAACTCCTGAAGTGGCTCTAGTTGTCAAATGAAGTGAGCACAAGCAGATATTTTTCTCAAAGGATTTGCTTACCGAAATCCCACATGCTGCACACTTCTTGCCAAATCGCTGCAGAAACTTCTGCCAGAAAGGAATGCTCACAGCTGCTGATACCTACAATTGACAAAAAGACATATCTGTACTGCGCTTGCTGCCACTGTCTTCTTCAGCTATAGAACTCGCAGACATCTTTTTGTCTAGTACATTTACGGTCTGAAAGGAAGATGAACTTGCAGATTCCTGTTTCTCCTCATCCTTTGACTGATTTTTTTTTTATATTTTTTTTTTAAATTCACTATTATGTATTACAAATAAAAGCTGTCCATGAGAGGGTTTTCCACAGAATGCAGTATCTTAAAATTTCCTTTTCCTAATGTAAGCCACAGCAGTTAAATCTATACATGACTGTGTCATGTAAAGTTCACACATATTGCCAATAGTCATACTTTGTGCTAATGCCTTTTACCTCATCTGAACCTGACAAACAATAAGTGAATTAAGCTCTACTCCATCGCACAGGAAAACAGAAAAAAGCTGAAGCACAAGATGCACTTATCTTAAGATATACTTAGAGTACATATCCCATACTACATCTTTATTCTTAGGAACAACCTGTAAGAGAAATAGTTGCTTGCAGTCAACATTATGATTTCATATACTGTAATAGTCATCTGGTAGCAGCAACAACTACAGGCAACATAGTACCAATGCACTGAAGTATTGCTACTAATGACAGTACTACAATTGACCTAAATTCAAATGTTGTCTCATTGTTACAGTTATATTCCACTCTTTACTGACTTGAACCCCACTGTCTCATTTCTCTTCTTGGTGTCCATTACTTGTAGAGCCTTAAGATACCCAACAGTCATGCCTTCATCTCCAACATTTTGGTTTTAATCATTGGAAAAGATTTGTCTTATAATGTGGGAAAGGAAGAATCAAAAAGGGGTAGAAAGGGTGGGAGGCTGGGACCAAGAAGTGGAAATGAAGTTCCCTAAGATGGTTCTACAAAGTCCCTGTACCAAATGGTTCAGAAATCATGCAACAGCTTCCCTGAAAATGACTGCTGCAATATTCTATATGGTAGACAAATTCTCCACAAAATATTTCAGAAGTGTAGTACAGGCACATCCCAGCAATTATGCAACATTAAATGTTCTCCTTGTGTTTAAAGGACTTTGGTCAGAAGGATGAAAATGGCAGTTTTCAACTAATACTACTTGTAATCATAAAGTAAATCATGCAATACAGGACCAGTGTGTAACTGAGTTATAAGTATCACCTAAGCAAGAAGAATTCTACCTATGCATGTCAAGAAAAAAGGTTCTGTAAAAGGATCTTTTTATCACACTGCCAATTACTTTAGAGAGGAATCTTCACGTCTCTGGATATTTTAAATATTTATCCTTGCAAGCTGCCTAGCCCAGAAGGCTCATGTGTATGAATACACAAATTAAAGTTGTTTAATTTTCAGCATATCAGACTGGGAAAGGGAAAAAGGAGCTAAAATTCCAGACCTCCTTTCTGGCAGCAGCTTTTGCCTTTTATAGGAGCAGAAAGTGACTTACAGGTAAAAGCAACATGGAATTAATTAAAAGCTCCAAAACATTAATTTTTTTAAAGTATGATAGGGAACACCAGCTTTATTTCAAAGCGTAGCTTCTTAATAGCTCTGTCTAAACACAAAACTCATCTTGTCTTCTATTATTTTGTGCCAAAAACCAGTGAGAACCTGCTATCAAATGAAAAGATGGGTGAGAAGTACAACTCACCAAGATGGTCACCACCAAATACTGGAAGTGATTGCGAAGATCAGCAGCATGAGTGCAGAATAGGACAAAGTTGCTCTGCTCCAGCTGTTGAAGTGAGGACATTTCGTGACCACCAAAAAAGAAAGGAAAATTTAAAAAGATCAAGATGACATAATGCTCCATACTGGCCAAACATACCTGGTGACTGATTTGTTAAATGTAGGATTTGGGAGTCTCCTTCTTCCCTCATTTGCAATAATTTAAAGAAGCAATAACTCCCCTGCTATCACTGGAGCAACATGACAATAATATTGGGGCAAGCAAGTGGTAAAACCATGCACCTAAGACAGCATAAAAATGACCAAAACAGGAGTTGCTTTACGAGAGGATTCTAAAGGCTTCATTCCCTATGTTGCAATTGGCTTGTGTTGTTTTCACAAATACAGCTGCAGACTACTGCAAGAAATTGCCCTTCCTTTTCCATACCAATGCCATAAATCTTTCACCAGAAGCTCTGACTCCAAAACAGGTTGCTCTCCAGCTGGAATTACACTCATGCCAACTTCCTGTAGTAAAGCAGCTAACTGCTGGTTTTGTATACAACTTTGGCTATGGAGCATAGCTTTGGGTCAGATATCTTTGTAAGTCTGAGCACTCATTCAATGGGAGGATCTAGCTGCACTGTGTTAAAATGATAGGTGAAGCCACTGCCACCATGCTTTTGCAGAACTCAGGGGAGTTCTGAACACCAGACTACAGGCTCAGCTCCAGCAGTTCTGCAGAAATGGAATGACAGAGCTTGTAGATTGTAAGTGACCAATGGGCTGTATACAAATTAGGATAAAAGTTATATCCTTTTTCCATTGCCACCAAAGCCTTCCCTAGCTTGTGGCCCAGTTTACACTGCTTTCATTTTAGATGTAGAATATCAGACTCTGGGATTATGGCCAATGCATCTCTACCTGCCTATTTCTTTGCTCATCAGTAATCCTCTCAGTAATCCTCTCACTAAATTCCACAAAGTCAGTGTCCCTCCCTTGAATAACAGTAGCAAGGTTTGCTCATGCTGGTTGAACTGGAAGAATACAGCTTCCGGCTTCTGCTTCCCTTCACACCTTCCCTTCAGCCTGTACAAATAGAAAAAATAAAGAGATACAGACTGACAGAAGATCTTTTCCTCTCCAGGTGTTGTCAGCTGTTGTAGTTGGCTGCCAGCAACCAGATGTGCGCTGCATCCTGACTGACTGAATGGGTGCTGGAAGGATCTGGACCATAAGGGACCTTTCATCTTCTCCCTGTCTCTGCTGTTGCTCACAGTTCCGCAGCTCCCAGATGTACGCAGAAATGCTTCTGCTATCGTTTCTCATCCTTGGGCCTTCCAGCAAGGATTGATAGATGCTATAAAGGACAGCCTGCTAACTGTGCCCAAATCCAGGCCAACAGGAAACTTCAGTGCTTCTTTGGCAAACAGACTTTTAAGCAGCACTTCAAGGAACTTACTAATTCACCAGGACTGCTGGTGAATGCAGCACTGCTCTCTCATATGCCCCATTCTTGCCCTCTGTCCTGATACTCACTTGATCAATGGCTCATGTGACTAAGAGTCTGTGGACAAAAATATGAATACTATTTGCTTTTCAAAATTAAGCCAACTTCAACTGATATGTACAGGTTCACATTAAAATAACATATTTACTGAGTTGAACATAGCTCAAAAATCAAGCTTTAAAAAGGCTGCTGGACTATGGGGAGTAAGGGTTTCTTTCTGAGTGGCTTTAAGTTTTTCTACAGCTTCTCTCTTTGGGAGGACATATTGCATCTTTTTGTGAGAGTCACATTCAACTGCAGGTCCTCATTTGAAAATTAGTTCTATCTAGCTCTGAGACAGGTAAGACCTCCTGCCTCTGAACATCATCTTACTCTGACCTAATGCCTTCCATCACAAAAGACTCCATAAGAACCAGTTCAGCCACTATCTGAGAACAGTCACCTATGCAAAGGAAAGGGGAATGGTTTAAAGTGGCACATACTATAGAGAAGAACAGAGAGAAGACAAGACAAAAAGCATTCTCTAAGCAACTGAAACCACAGGAGACTGTAGATGGATAACATATAACGACCCAATCTGGGTCACTAGGACTAGTTTCTCACTTTTTATAGGGGGGGAAAAAAAAAGAGCCATCTTTAAATGGTCAGGGCTTTGGTTTTGCTTCTCATTTGACAGAATCATCTCCAGCCACACCAGACCCCAGGCACCAAAAAAGGGCTCTGGTTCCCTACTGATTTTTAGGGGAAGGCACCACCCCCTAGATCACCACCTCCAGTCACCAGTCAAAGGTTATTTGCATTTTAGCTGCCGCAGACTCTCCCATGCTGGGACTGGAATGAGGCCAATGCACAGACTTAGAGAGTCTGAAGTTACCTGAACTGCTGTCGAGATGAGAAGAAATGAAGCTGTAAACTTCACATATGGACCATGCTTCATGGTGAGTCCAAGCCCCTTACAAAAAGGAATTGCTCTGTCTGAATTTAAGGCATAAGGATCTAAGAGGAGCAGAATACATAAAATAACAATCTTTTTCAGAGATGAATGTGAAATAATGATTATTAAATCTAGGCATACTTAAGTACATCTTACCATCTTTTTCCTTTACTCCAAGAAACAGAATGACAATTCCAAGAAGATACACACCTCCTATGACCCCTGCTGCAATCATATAAACTTTTGCCTTTGGAAAGAAAAAAAACATATTTGAAATTGTGATAGAAGAATGACAAGTCATTATGAAAATTTCAGTCTCTTTCTGGTGAGTCATCTGCAAATGAAGAAATGCCTGTTGACACACAGCCAACTCTGTCTTTTACCTCTCTGAAAAATGTTCACTTCTGCAGTTCATTTATAAACAATACCTATTTTAGGATAAATCCAGGGCACATAAGTATATATCTCTTGCAAAAAAAAGAAGCTGTGAACAAAAGGGCTACTGTGTTGGCAACCTGAATGTTTTAAAAATTTGCTTATGTTGAGACTAGCTAGAGACATACAGAGTCATCTATCAAAAACATGCAGCATCCATAGAGTGATTCTGATTTTTAGTAAATCCAGTTGATCTAGCTACACAGACTGCAATCTGTATCTTCACGCCAGATAGGAAAAGGGCAGGAAAGAACAAGGAGTGAACAGAACCTTACCTGTGGAAAACAGTTGGACACCATAATCCAGACTGTTCTCAACCAAGGGATACTAATCTACAAACCTGAGAAGGTGACACACAGAAGAAGGAAAAAACCAGAGACCAAAGCAAATAAACAGGAAATCCACACAAAAAATGAACACATGGCTGCCTGTAAATAAGGAAGTGAAATTAGAAAGGTAATATCTTTAATTAAATCAACTCATATAGTTGGGAAAAAAAAAAAAAAGACAAGTTTCTAGTCACATTGCAACTTCTTCAGATCTGAAAAATGTTGTGTGTCTAAAAGCTTTTCCATTGTTTCCCAGTGTCAGTAGCTAGTTTAATGAAAGATATTACTTCTACCTACAAACGCTGGCTACATTACACTATATATCTTTGCTACTTTTTTCAAAATAAAAACCTGCTTGACAGTCAACTCATTGTGAAGCTTCTTTCTCCATCTCCGTCCTACCTCATAAGGACAGGAAAGCACATGTGGTTAGACAGAAAGGAAATAAATTAAGATCATATATTTTTTTTCCTTAAAAGCCATTTAAGAGATTTGAAAGTACAAGTTGGTGATTATGGCATAAAGCAGATTCACACAGGGAATCTGCTGTACTATGAAATTCAGCTTGCTCCTCAACTTTTCAAGCTACTCGTCTTGACAATTCACAGAGCTGTAATAGCACAGTAGTTTTCTACATCAAGCCATTGTCCTAGAAGCTATAACAAGGAAGACAGGATGACGTTCTGTGTCTTTTTAAAGTATACACTAGAAGTTACCTAACAAGCAGCTTCAAAAGTGCTTTAATCAGCTATAAAATCATAGAATGGTTTGGGTTGAAAGGGACCTTAAAGATCATCTAGTTCCAACCCCCCTGCCATGGGCAGGGACACCCTCCACTAGACCAGGGTGCCCAAAGCCCCATCCAACCTGGCCTTGAACACTGCCAGGGAGGGGGCACCCACAGCTTCTCTGGGCAACCTGTGCCAGTGCCTCACCACCCTCATAGGGAAGAATTTCTTCCCAATATCTATCTAAATCTACCCTCTTTCATTTGAAAACCATTGTCCCTTGTCCTGTCACTGCAGACCCTGGTAAAAAGTTTTTTTCAATCTTTCTTATAAGCCCCCTTTATATATTGAAAGGCCACAGTATGATCTCCTTGGAGCCTTCTCCAGGTGGAACAAATCCAAGTCTTTCAGCTGCTCTTTACAGGAGAGGCACTCCAACCCTCTGATCATTTTTGTGGCCTTCCTCTGGACCCGTTCTAACAGCTCCATGTGTGTCTTGTGCTGGGAACCCCAGAACTGGATGCAATATTCCTGGTGGGGTACAGTAAGCTTTTTTTCCTAAGCTTCCAATTTAAACTGTAAATCAGGCCCAGAGAAAACAAAGGATGGACATATACTTCCTAGCTACTTTACAGTTTGGCATCTTCAGCAAAGCTCCTCAGTGTAATTCTGCTGTCACACTGAGAAGTGGTTGCAAAGACCACAGACGGGAAGTCTTGTTTGCAACAAGACAGTTGTCTCAGCTCCAGCATTATTCATTTCAAAGAAGTCATATTCATGCTCATCCAGCTGGATGATACGATATAGTATTACAGAAACCCCCATACGTGCTTCCATAGACACTTACTTGATGAGACAGGGGATCTGAGGGATCTGGAAAGCTGGGAGTGTCATGCCAGGAGTCAGTTGTGTTTACTGGGGGAGTCACGGTGCAGTGATGAGAGACATGAGCACTGGCCACAATCTGCCCCTGAAGTGCAGCTCCAATCAAGGTCCCAAGCACTTCCATGGTCATTCCTAAAGAAGGAAGAACAAATGTACACTGAGGATGAGAACTCGATTCGTCCACTGTCTGCAAGCTTGCCCATCTGTCTCACTGAAGAGAAACATCATCAAACCATTTTCTTTTACAAGGAACAAGCAGAAAAAGCAATACCAAGAACAGCAGAAGTGCAAGGTCAGTAATAGAACAGTTTCAAGGAAAGAGAGTTGTCATCTATTTTCTGATCAGCTTTTAGAAGTCTCCATGGAAAAGCCTCTTTTATACAAACTGCATGACAGATACAGCTGAGGTTAAGAGCTGCAAGGGGATAACATAGAAACCTTTCATCTTGAGGACCAGAGCGGAACTACAGTTTAAATGCTGAATGCCATTTTTCCAAAGCAGGACTAGGAGCCATAACATCAGACTTTTCATCTCAAACTTAACAGTAACTTGTGAAACATTTTTCAAGCCACTTATCAGACCTCTAGGTTCTCCAACTGTAAAATAAAATTATACTTACCTCAGGCTTATGTTGGAAATAATACAGCTGCAAAGCTCTTGGAAACAGCAGATGCTGTTCTTAACTGCCCAAGACCACAGTCAGGCAGAACTAGCTACCTCAGCCTCAGAGAATGATTCAGATCACTAACAGTCCAAGTACCATCAGAACAAGGGATCATCTAAAAAAACAACTGAAGTTTCCATTTGAGATAGCAAATATCTAACCATAAGCATCCAGCTCATACTTAATGTACTCAAAATCTGTCAACAAGGTGGCTAGTTGTTACAGCCCCATTGCAGGCAAGTGGTGAGTAATCTGGGTTCTTGACCCTTCTCGCCCTGAGGGATTTCAAGCCTACCACTCCTGTTTCCACCCAATATGGCCATACCCAGCATCCCCAGGGAGATAAACTGAATTCCTGTCCTAGCTCCAGAGACTATATATGCATTTTGCATAAAGATCCATAGGCTTCAACATGTGAACCAGTTAGGAACAGAGACCAAGACTCCCTGTTTATGAGGGAATGCTCTTCTCATTGACCTAAACATCAGTGGTTTTTTTTTTTCTTTTTTCTATTTATTCTCTCTCAGTGGCCCCAGGAGTCTCATGTTCCTTTCTCAGAAGCACTATGGGGGATTTTGAAGGGCCACTGCCAAAGCGGGTTGTGTCCTGGTGGTTATCATAATCTCCTGGGAAGTGACAGGCATTTCAAAAGCTCCTAGATTCAGGTTTATTCAAGTTCCCTGCTCTATAACAGGCTTCCTAGGTGACCTCGGACACATGCCTTTTTGTGTATCCTTGTAAAGGAATAAAAGAACTTCTCCACTTAACGGGAGGGCAATGCACACAGACTACGAGGTGTTTAGTGTAGTAATGAGGGCTGCAGGTAGTATGGAAGATCAGGTAAGGAAAAGGAAAGAGAGGCTCCCTAGGGAACTTGGATCATTTAAACCATTGCTAGTATGTTCCCAAACAGAGAATGCTTCTGAATGGAAAACTTGAGGCTTCATGTAACATTCATTTAAACCAATGGGAGGCAAGAAAAAAGCTTCTTCCCCAAACTTCACATCCAATCTTCCTAGCAATGTTACAGTTCAGTCCATACACACAAAAATGCTGGCAGATAGTGGAAATCCTAGCCTCAACTTGACCTGAAGTGTGTGGACACAAACTAGTCTCAGATGGGCCCTGCAGAGCTACCACCTGAGTCACAGCTTTCATTCAAACCACCACCTACACATTTATAACCTTTATCGAGGGCTCTACATCTGCATTTGAACAAGCACTTGCATAGAATAAAACTCAGAAGCATTATTATAAGCAGCAGAAATACAACCATTATGAAACCTTATTTTCTAAGAAGTAGCAATGGCTGAGAAACAGGCATATTTCAAAGTACTTGTGGGCTCAGAATTTATAATCTATTACTTTCCACTTTAGCTGAGAAAGCTGATCTTTTAAAAAGCAGATCGTACCTTGAAGTAGGTTATATTTTGCCCAGAACATAAGTAGGATTTATGTTAAAGCAACTTTGGGATCCAGTATTTACCTTGCATTCATAGTAAGGAGCAGGTCAAAATTTATAATAAGCAGTTCTGCTTGTCTCCAGTAGAGGGTAATGGATTCTCTGTTCTCAACCTTTTTTTAAAAGCACACTTCATATTACACAGCTGTTTTTCTTTAAACAGTTGAAAAAATGCCTGAACAACTAACTGCATCCAAGAAAGTCTATCAACGAGAAGAATTCTCTATGTAACCCAAAGAGAGGCAAGAAAAAAAGTGTTTGAGTAAGGCCTTTTACAAAATAAAAAAAAAAAAGAAAAAAAAGAAAAAGAAAAAGAAAAAAAAAAGAAGAAAAAAGAAGAGAGATTCTCACATAATCATAACCATGACAAGAAAACTTGGCTCCAAACAAATAGAATTTTAAAATATACAAAAATACTGACATTTGAAAAGTCAAAACTATGGTTCATTCCACCACCCTAACTTGGCTTAGGAGAATAGCTGCATACTCAAAAGTTAAACCCTTTCCTGAACAATAAAATGACACTATAAATGCATAACACCTCTCAGCCATGGAGTTCAACAGCTTTTATGAGCACAAATTTCACATGCCTGTGAAGCCTTGCATGGCACTAGCAGATAGGAAAGCACATTTATTTGGATCGCAGCCTCTGAAGACATAAAACCAGACAATAGAAAACACTAGGTACATGGATTTAGTTAGAATTTAGGCCAGATGACTCAGAATACAGTCCGTGCCAAAGATTATAATACAACTGGAATATCCTGCTGTTTAGTCCTGGTTCTATGACTGCTAGCCCAGACTTTCTCTTGAGATAGTTGATGATAGTGCAAATTACAACTGCTCCATGTGGCCGGAAAGGGATTGGGTTGCTCAGGGGATATTGTATCTAGAACTCCTGACATGTATTTTTTAGCACTTCTGGCCATTTTGTTGTGCCTCTATGGTCTAGTTTTCAACATACACTCAAGCAAGTATCTGAAGGGTTAGAAGGACTAATGCAAAAGAAAAAAGCTCTTGCTGGGAAGAGAAAACAGATGCAACTACTAAAAAAATTACAAGTTATTCTAAAGCAACACTGAAGGACAAGTTAAGACACAAAAGTCTTTCATGTGACATTTGAGCACTTTTCTCTTTACCTTGCTTACTGCTGGTGGCCATGAGAGGTAGCAGATACAAAATAAAGGCGGCGTGAGAACAGAGATGAAGAGAGTAGGAAGGGAAGAAACTGTTCTTACATTCAATTTATGATCTATACAGGAAATCTTGAAAAGATTTTCATTGGACTTTTTTTTTTTTTGTCTGATCGATTTGCTTCAAAGAAAAAAAATTTGTCTGGTTTTGATTGTTGAAGATCCAGAGATATGGTTTGGAAGTCCTCATTCTTTTAACTAATAAGTCAGAGTGCTAGTTGTATTACAGCAAGATCTGTCCTTAAGCTACCTAGTATATGTTAGAATTAAACAAACACAGATGAAATAAAAAGAGATATTTCAGTTGGTGTGAACATGCACCAAAAATTACTCTTCTTTTTTGTTGAGGTTAACTGTCTTGGTTCTATGAGTACTAGAATTTTTTTCAGAGAAAATAACTTGAAGATTTGGATTTATAACACAAACCACACAAACTTAAGGAAATCCAAACTAAGAAAAAAACCCAAAACAAACACACAAACCAAAACAGAACATACTCAAAATTACTTTCAGGCTTTCTTTAATTGAATGTTAACAAAGATCAGCACTTCGTTTTTCCCCCTACAAATCACCTTTAAATGAAATCATTATTCTCTATCCTTGCTTGGGTAAGGGCGATTTTTATTGTTTCGTCTGGCTAGCAATAAACTGAAAAGAGTTTATAGCTAACCAGACAATTTAAGACAATATAACATTAATGTCTCCTATTTAGCTAGAAAAATTGAAGCATTTACAAGACAAAATATTTTTAATCAGATATTAAAAATCTCATATAAAAGTCCAGTTAGGGACACAAACCATTAGGAACTTCCTATAGATAGAGAATGATTTTTAAATAAAACTCAGCCCTAATCCACATGAGAAAGCCCAGATCACACTCACGGTATGCTGTTGCAGAATCTCTCTCCTTCTGGTCTGTGCTGAGAAACATGGTGAGGGCAGAATATGGTACTTGGAATAACTATGCAAAGAAAGAACATCACTTAGGAAATGTCAGGGTAAATGCTGTATTCCTTTGATATCTGGGAAAATGGTTTAACGTGACCTCGGAATTCACTTACTTAGAACATTGTATTTTTTAGCACAAAGATCTATCTTTTCTTTCTGATTTGTAAAGCATATAAGAGGAAAAAAAATATTTTTCATAATAGAAATAATAATCAGTAAATTACCAAGACACTTTACCTTAATGCTGTGCTCCTTCAGCTTCCTTGGGAAAACATCCTTCATAGCTAGGCTATAAAGCATCTAGTTTTCTTTGCAGTGATAGACTATCATGTTCCTAGCTTGAGCTAACTGATAGGAAGCAAAGCCATAATAAAGACAATACAATTTTCTACTTTATTCAAGCCAAAAGACTGTATAAATCCACAAAATATTTCAAATATCGGTCTCTATGTAATTCCAGGAGATAATTGTGAGAACCACTTTATCTTCAGCATCATTTTGCCACACACTCCTTAATTTAAGAGTAGTTAGAAACCCCCAATTGCTATGTCCATGTACTTGCAAAAAAAAGGTAGATGAGGAGTGTTGCTTGTTTGTTTTTGCAGCACTGTATCTAGCATGCCATTGATACCTTGGTGTGAAATCTCGGTGGAAACAATGCACTGGTAATATTTATTGCAATACAGGGTAAATAAGCCCCACTTTTACGGCAGGAGAGGCCTTATCTCCAGCAGTACTTCATTGAAAATAACTACTGAACATTAAAAGCTTAACCTTTTGGATGGTCATGATGTGAGTGGGACCTTGTCCTCACAGTGTTAAATAAAATAAAAATCACTTGTAAAATCTTGGAACAACATACGGGCCAAACTCTCAGACTATTGTGAAGTGCAAGTGGGACATGAATCTGCTTAAATAATCAAGTTGCCTGTGGTGTTTCCACCACCACGGATATCCGTAGCCAGGCAAACTAAGTCTTGCAATCCACATCCTACTCTATTCATACAAAATGCATTTCTGTTCGCCTCCACCAAACATGACAAGTGTATACATTTTCAAAGGTCTGCCATGGCAAACCTATGCTTTTCCTTCAAAAGAGAGGGGGAAGAAAATTATTTTCAGCCATTATGAATGTCTTCTAGACCACCTTTCTCCAAAGCAAACAAAAGACCTAGGGAAACATTCCAGCTTAACGCAGGAATACAGAATTCCCAGGTCCAACAGATCTGTAAACAGGAGAAAACTCAAAGTCAAACAAGAAATGCAAGCATTTTAAATGTCTGGGAACCACTTTTTCAAAACATGATCCAGTGAAATTCAATCAGTCAGGGTACACCCTGACAAATTGCAATGTAGCTGTCTCACTTCCAGTCCTAATCTGCTGTGTGATACCGCTTTGCATGGAAGATACCTTGGCTACAAGGCAAAATGGGGTGATGCAACCCCTACATGCACAGTATGGAATGTGTCAGAGAAGTTCTTTGGGATCCACTGAAAAGATGGCTTCTGCATAAATACTGCAAGTTCTGGGCTGTATTAAAAAAATAATATGCTCAAACTCTTCCATCCAGGCATAAATATCATGACAACTACTGTTGGTACTACTTCAGCTCTGGTACCCTGACTTTTCACTGCCTTCTAGCTTCAGTCCAGAACTAGAGTCCAGAGCTAGAACCGTAAACCTACTTGGTCTCCTAATCTGCTCCTGAAAATAGAAGTTACAAGAAGTTAGATGCCTAACTACAATTAGAAATCTGAATGTCTTTGTGGATCTACACAAGAATGAATCGAGTATGAAGGGCACTGCCAATGAAAGTGACTCAACATAATCTGTCTGAATTAGCAGGTCATTTGCCAGAGAAAGCATTGGCAGAAACCATCAGCCAGCAGAGAGTTTGATAAAAGGATATCTGCCTATCCCATAAACTCACTAGAAGTTGAAATCAAATGTAAAGTATTGGTAAATCTCAGTTTACTAAATCTGAATTCATTAATATAGAAAATAAGCAAGTTACTGCTGAGAACATCATGACTTGCAATCTACTTACTGTGGTCAGTGCTTGGAAAAGGCAGTAGAAAGTCAGGTACCATGCGACTCTTCCTGATACAAAAGGAGGCAGGTACCACATAAAAAAATAGGACACTACTGTGAAGGGTGTACATGCCAGCATCCTGCAAAGAAGATTAACACATCAGCAATCTCAATGTAATGATAGCAAAGCACATTAAATTTTCCTGCTAATAATCAATATAATGCAATTTATTTCATGTAAGTTTTTTCTAATTACAGTAATGCCATGATTTTAAGTACTAAATGTTAGTGTGCATTAAATGCACAGATTAATATAAAATGCATACAAGTACTTCCACAAAATGGAAAAAATCCAGCAAATCTGAAGGAAGAGAGCTACACTGAAGTTAATATCCCACTCAGAACAGACACAATTGCCTTGCACATGCACTGTAACAGCATACCTATATTGCCATTCCTTAGTACATGTCTCAGACTACACCTTTATTAGAAAGAGCCATTGAAAACTAAGCCCTATTGTCACGTCTTCACATACTTCAGCAATTTTTACATGAGTCTACTTATTACCAAAGATTCCCTCTTCCAATTTTAATGCCTTCAATTTTCCTCTCAACTTAGCCTCTTCATTGCTACTTCAAGCAAGTGCAAATACGTTGATACATTTAAAAATGTTTGAAACAGCATAAAAGATAATGGACAGCCCATTGCAAAAGTTCCTACAGTCTGTATCTGTTTGGGTATATCATAACTCACTCCATTTAACACAACAGCAAAACTCCTAATCACTTCAAACATAAAGGGATCATCCTGTGATGAGGAAGGTTGCTTAAAAAAAAAAGGGCCACAGAAACCTAAATCCAGACATTGCCATTAACCAGTAATTAATTACTTTAGTCTAAAAAGTATTTCAAGCAAACACTTGTCAAAGTCCACGATATGGAAGCAGTGGTCAGATGCTATTATTTCCTAAAGGTTTGAGCTGCAGCAGCATCAGGGCTCTCCCGTATTCTTGTCAATCAGACATTAAACAATGTAATTAGATGACCAAGATCCCAACAAAAAATATCCAAACATGTAAAAGAGAAAACAGATTAATCCCTTCACAGCAGCACTACTGAATTTGGGGGTCAGCTGATTATTTTGCAATCGTGAACTGAAAACCTGGAATACAAAAGAGTAATGTGGGTAAATAGTTCAGTAAAACAATGGCTTTCCCACACTGCTCTTTGGTATGGACAGCATCACTGGGAGCTGAACGTTTACAAGGAAAGTGCCAGGTTCTGGCATTCTCTGTCCCTCCAGTCCCCAGGCCACAGTTCATCCACAGCTGATCAGCAATGGAAAATACAAATAAAACTCAAATCCTAACACTTCTCGGGGAATCTACCTTCCTCTCCAAAAGCATGAGCTGATGTCCAGATAGAGTCACCACAGTAAAATATTGTCATAGTTAATTTTTTGTGCAACTTTTCAGCAATAACCCTCTTAGTATTCTTCCCTCCTCTTTCCACATTTTCCTTTCCTCATTAATGGTCAGTGAATTTTCAGAGCCTTGCTGAATTTGCTGAATATCTGATTTTCTACTATTATCTCCTTTGACAAAATATTTGACCAGGTTTGTGTATTTCAAGTCAATGGCTGCTTATGCCTTTTTAAACACGTCACATAAAATAGATCAATAGTGATTGATGACTGCTTATTATATTGAGACCAGTAAATGTTCACCTTCTTTACTAATGTTCTTGCTTTGCTGACAAGCTTTAATGACTGAGCCAATTCCATTGCTTCACTCTAGGTACTTAAGAAGTCAGAATAATTCCAAAACACTAAAGTATTTTTAAGCTAATGGAAGACCCATTTTTTTGCTTTGTATAAATACGGTCTGACCTCCAAAGTGTAGGAACACAATTCCCGTGGAAAAAAGTTATCATTACCAAAAACCAGACAAAATCCTTCTGGAAAAAAAGCAGCTATTTGATGAATGCATATTAAAGGCTGGGTTAGATAAGCACTTTTCCTGTAAGAAATGCAGTGTAAGTTGTACAGTCGTTGGTTTGCAGTGCAAAGGGATGATAAGTTCATGCTTGTGTTAGAATGGGAGTTATCCTAACATCAATTTAACGCTAACACTAAACACATGTATTTACAGTATTTTCAGAGAACTGAAAAAAAAAAAAAAGGCATCAGAATACATCTAATGGCATTTGTATTAAAATCTCATTATTTTCTTTTTCAATAACTTTGTTACTTGGTTAATTCAGTGCTCATTAAAAAGGACTCTATTTACCTGGCCACAAACCAAATCCTCTTTTCCCATGGGGCTCCTGACAAAAAGCTTAACTTTGACCTGAAGGCCCTGTTCCTGCTGGGGCCAAGAGCAATTGATCTCAGCCTTCTTCCAACGTGTACTTGCCTTCTAGTCTTTGTCAGATATAAGCTGCCCACGGGCACGTTTCTGTAGCCCTAAAACCACATGACAGCAAGAGAACTACTAGCTAAAAAACTGGGCTTATTTTCCATGAAAATGCATTTTCTTTGCTCAGGATACCATATTTACTCCTAGATTTTTGTTAATATTTGGGTGTTTAATTAATTCAAAATATCTTCCAATACATCCTTATAATACATGAGATAGAGCAGCGATGAAAGACTCTCCATTTCATAAACTGCTCGATCTTCCCTTGACTTCCAAAATATAAAAGACCCAGCAAATAAGTGTCCTATGGCATAGATGAGCTTGGGTTCCTCTAACATGGACCACTCCTTTCCAATTTTCTTGCTTCACACCTGTCAATCTCCTTCCTATATGAGTAACATTCATTCTTCTAACCCCTCCTTACAGCACGTGGACTGCACATGTAAAAGTCTACTAGCTAGAGTGCCCACAAGGGATAAGTATGTCACAGTGAAACATCACTCTGTCCCTTTAGAAGTGCTGATCAAAATCTTACAGCATCTCATTCCATTATAAAAGTCATGGTGATTTTTAAATTAAGTATTTTGATTGTGGGGAGGTAAGAGAAGCAGGACCAGAATGACTGCTGTAAGGAAGAACGTAACGATGTCAGGGAGGTGCTGGTTACTGAGCCCTTCAGTGCCATGATGTCACATCTGTTCCACATGTATACACACATCCTTTATGGAATTGAAAGGCCTAGGGAATTAAAGTTAATGGAGCTCCTGGAAGGGTGATGTGAGAAGTGAAGGCACACTAGGACATAAGTAGAAACAAGTTCCAACTTTGTGGAGGAGTGGAGCCAAACTAAAGGAATCTAGACAAAGGTGAAAATTCAACCATGATTCAAGAAAGTTTTAGATCTGAGCTTCCAGTTTTGTTAACAGCCCAGTGTCTTGGCTTTATTTTTTTGTGTTTCCAGTGGTACAAAATCTCTTCCATGTTTTCAAGGGGTGAACAAGTGAAACAGATGACAATTTTTCTTTTTTATTTTATATATGTAGAATGAATACAACCACTGTTGTCTGGGAAACAGGAAAAGAAAGACTAGTGTAATTCAATCAGATGACTGTATAATCACAACACACACAATACTCATATATATATATATCTCATAGAACAGTTTGGGTTCAAGGGACCTTAAAGATCATCTAGTTCCGACCCCCCTGCCATGGGCAGGGACACCCTCCACTAGACCACATTGCCCAAAGCCTCATCCAACGTGGCCTTGAACACTGCCAGGGAGGGGGCATCCACAGCTTCTCTGGGCAACCTGTGCCACTGCCTCACCACCCTCATCATGGAAGAATTTCTTCCTAATATCCAATCTAAATTTACCCTCTTTTAGTTTAAAGCCATTATCCCTTGTCCTATCACTACATGCCCTTGTAAAAAGTCCCTCTCCAGGTTTCTTGTAGGTCCCCTTTAGGTACTGAAAGGCATATGCAAATATACGTACACATTTCTGCTTACCAAGGCATGAGACGGCCAATTTTTGTCCATCTACTTTTGCTAATAAAAAAGCCAGCAATAGGATCAGTAACTGCACCTGAGGCTTTGCCAATGAACAGCACCAAAGAGGCGTGAAATGGAGTAATCTGAAAGTACAGACACAATACGGTAAACAAGAGCCATTGTTTCACAATACAATGAAACAGAATAAAGCAACTTTCCAGAAAAAAACCCTCAGTGTTTTAAAGAACAATGATGGCAGCAGACATGTTTTGTAAATTGTCATAGAAATTACTATTGGTTACCTGTAGTAAAAAAATGAGACCTTGAGAGAGGCATCATGCAAGAAGAGATTAGAGGGGGAAAGTGCAAGGAAGGAGAGATTATGGATGTGTTTAGAACTAGGAAAATGAGTCAGGTAGTCAAATAGTAGACTGAAGTCCTTGTTTTAGCCATAAAACCTGATGGAGTCCCTTTGTAATTATCCACTCACTTTGTTTTCCACACAGCCCCATTTCCCCATATCTTTATCTTGACCTGATCTAGAAAAAAGTAGAGTGAGCTGTTTACATGCATCCATGTTTTTTCATCTCCTGAGATTACCAAGGCTGCCAACTGGTGGCATGTGGCTGTGGGAGAGGTAGCACAGCAGACTTTATCCACTCAGAACTAAACTTGTGACACCTGAACTGTGCAAGGCACATTTGTTCAAATCAAAGTTGCCAGCACTATGTCCAACAAATCTCACTTGAAAAATGTTCATGGACTACAGTAGAATAAAAAGGCCAAGTAGAAAAACCTTTGAAGTTAATCCAGGAGGACCATACTCAAGTATCTATATAGAAATACACTATATCCCAGGCAGCGTAGTTATTTTTCACATATATCTGTAGAGAGTTTAGGAATTTGTAATACAGAGTGGTTAGGCAAGTGCTTAGTTCATGCCACTGAAGTTATAGGCCTGAAAAGTCATTGAAAATTATATAAACATGAATGTTCCTCAAATCAATTATCAAGAGAGAGAGACTGCTGAAACAGCCTATGCAGCTTAAACAGCGACAACAAACCAACCCCCTTCACGTACATGCTGCTTCATGCTATCAGTGCTCCAACACAGCAGGAAGCCTGGCAAATGCAGCTGATAAAGCACCAAGCTTGAGCGGGTATCCCCTACTTTTCTGCAGAGCTTATCGCCTCCTCGGCAGCAGCGCACAGCTTCCAGCGGGTGCAGGTCCCTTGCTCACAGAATTTGCTGTAGGTATTCCCTCAGAGGTGAAAGAAAGAAGCAAGAATCTCTGAATGTCCTGGGTGACCTTAGTTAAAGGCAGATGCTATGCACTTTTGTCATCGCACCTGTTAAATTTTAGCCCAAATTAGGTGAAATTGCAAGGGCAGCCAATCTTCCTGACACCGTTAGCTCCAAGACACATACTCCACCTTAGAAAGCTTACAAACAGGGAAGGATTGGGAACAGTAGTCTCCAGCAGGTAATGATGGTGGCTCTCCAAGCATCCTATTGCTACAATGTAGGACAAGGCTGGAATGAGCACTGGGCTGTGTCCCACAGCAGTTTGCTGACGTTCACCTCATCCACCTTTGCGGACTTGTGCCTTCCCACAGCCAGTGTGGCAAGTAGCCCACCAACCTTGAGGCAGACTTGCCATGGGGGCTGCACTGGAACTGCTCAGAAGTCACTACTGCTTCTGAAGAGACAGGTCAGCCAAAACAAGAACAAAATAATAGTCAGAAAGATACAGGGGTTGAAATATTGCAGTTATGAGGAGGACAGGGACAGAAACATTCAAATTGTGTGGGTTTCTCATTGGTATTTTGTTCAGATAACTTGAATAGACAGAAAGGAAGTGGATATTAGACAAAAAGAGGTGGAAGAAAGCCTTGAAGAAAATGAGAACCTCTCTTATGCTAGAAGTGGAGTCTGTATAGTCACCCTGTCTTCATCATCAGTATGGGCTTATACATCCCCTGGCTGCATTTTCTTAGCCCCTAAATCTGTATGTCAGCACCAATGCCAGAAACTTCTCAGTATTAATAAAATACAAGATAAAATATGCTAAGTTTACCCATCTCAAAAGGAATAAAGATCAGGATCCTATTATCAGAGGTTTTGGTGTTTTGTAGCAATTTGACTCAAGGATCCTGTGTGGTTTGGAGTTACATTTATATGTCTGTAGTTTGTACAGGTAATTTAGGTGGAACATGGAATTCATACGGAAAAAACTGTAAGCTACAGAAAGTGAATGCAAATGTAATTTCCTTAGAAAGGCTCCTGATTATGCTTGAAAGATTACAGAAAGCGAGTTTCACAATCTCTCAGCTAAAACAGTTCTGCCCTCTAAGTGGGCAAGAATTAAATCCAGGTAGTGACTATAAAATTACATGCTTTCTCCTGAAAATATAGGGAAAAACCCACAGGATTTCAGAGCTGTTTATCAGGCCTTGAAATAAATTCTGTCCCTGCAGGATTACTTCAGAGAACAAACTAAACTATCAAGGAACAAATAATTAAGCCCCTTAATGAAGTAGTAAGCATATCATTACAAACATTAAGCAAAATTATTGGGTTTCAGTAGGAGCTTGTTAACAAAATAATTATAATTATGTCATTTATTTAGGTAGTGCCCAAAGATGCAAGAATGGGACCGTAGCTTTCTGGACACTGTACACAAACACATAAAGAAATAAACAGTCCCTAGCTTCAAGAATTTTCAATTTCTGTGATAAGCAGAGAGCGAGGAAATTGCCATATTTATAAGCACCCTGGGAAAATTGCATTAGTGTCTTTCTCATTCAGTTCATGCTTCATCATCTCCAATGGTTTGTATTGCCATCCTTGATGTAAGCGTGAAACAGCTGTCGTCAGAGCCGCATCCATCTCCCTGCTGCATCTCTGAGTTACCCGTTCCACCTCCAACTCAGACTCCACACCATCCACTTGCCATCTTTGACTCTGCTGTCCAAAACTGGCCTCTCTTCTAGATCTTGTGACTTGGATCTCCACAAGGCATTCAAGATCTCAATTTTACATGCCAGTCTTACTGTGTTGCTGCTTCAGTTTCTGGTATCAGACTTTTAAAGGAAAACCATAAACCAAATCTTTTGGACACCTCCACTCCCCAAGTCATGATAACCTGTCTTTCTACATCTTAACAGCAAACAAATAACAACATCTGATCCAGAACCTCCTGTTCTTTCCAGCAAATAAATAATCATCAGTGCTGAAAGCCACTCATGATTTCAGCTACAGCTGTTCTCACAGTCCCTGCAATTTGTCCTCATCTCCCTAAAATCCTTTTTTCTATCCTGTAATACTTTATCTGTCCCACCTAGTTACCACGCAGATATACAAGACAATCCAAAACAGTAAAAAATGCTTATGGATTTATTTTCTTTGTTTCTCCGCTGTCCTGAAATCTAGCTGGAGCAGCTGAAAATCCAATGAATGGGATGACTCCTACCGCTTTGTTTTACCAGGTCTGCTTCTGCACCAGAAAGCCACAGACTGGAAGCAAAGAACCTTCAGGAAGGATAACTCAGCTTTCTTTGCAAAGAGATTATCCTAGACAAACCAAATAAAATTACATTGACTACTGGTTGCAACTGCAGTGATTTTTAACTAAACCAAACGAACAAAACTTCACAACCTCAGTATGGTGCTATTAATGTTTCAGATGTCTCATCTCTCACACTCTCTGACTCTTGACACAGAGAACTGCTTTTCCTTGTGTCTGCAAGCATGTGAGCTCTACAGTGCCTAAAGCTCTACTAATAATCCCAAAGTAAAAGCAAGCAATGGCCACTTCAAGACAGAAAGGAAACTAGTTAAAAAAAGAAAAAATTATTTCCAGACAAGTTTATGCAGTTTCCAGGATGCTGAAAAGCTAGAGGCAATGATAACAATACAATTTAAAAGCTTTATTAGCTATTTCATTTTTATCATTCCAGGGACATTGTTGACAACATCAGAGTTGACGTAAGTCTACAGTCTGTAAAGGTTTCTTGTGCTACTTACATGGGCTATATCTAGCAGGTAAATCTGTAGGAAGAAAGCAGCAGCACTCCCTGCCACTTGATTTGGGGCACCTCCTATCGCATAGCATAATTTGCTGCAAATCGAGAGCCTGTATTCCTGTTCAAGATGAAGCAGAAGAAATGATGAGAAAAACAAGGTACACAAGTTAAAAGCTACAGAAGCCATGAGGTTAAAATCTAAGGTTAACACCAAATTCAGTTATTCACTTCACAGGTATTCCACTAACAAATTCATATGCCCTCAATCCCTATCATCAACAGGCATTTGGATGCTCATTGCTTTGATTTTTAATGGGTTTGTTCCTTAATTCAGCCCCTAAAGACAGATTACAGTGTTCCTACAAAGGAATCTAGGCTTACCTACCTGCTTCTCACCAACTATTAAAAAGGAACAAGTCTACTAACAAGAAAGAAGCATCAAAGAAATGTACATACTGTTACACTATTTTCTGAACTTAGTTTTGTCTTTGAATGTTTAATTCAGATTTTTTTAAAGGTTGAAAACTTTTTTAAAAAATAATTTCTTGTATTTATCTTTCAGACCATAATAATGGGTATATACTTTCATAGTAATTGGACAATATTCATAGCAGGAAAGTTCCACAGTCAAATGCAGACTGAATAGGTCCCAAACATTTGTGCTCTGATCCTTCCTTAGTTTGACACAAAATGCTGGTGTGACCCTGGCAAATCACTTGACTTTGCACATCTTCCTTTTGACTTGACTTTTCTATATGTTTTGTGAAAATTGGCGTAATAGGCAAAGTGATTTTGGGGCTCAAATCCTGTTTAGGAAGGACTCTAAGTCACTCGAGACATGCTTCAAAAATTTTGCAAAACTGTTCTCTCATTTGTCTTTTGATGTTTGAAAAGTACTATAAGCATCCAAGAATATTCTCTAATAGAATTGCCAAGTAAGTGTAAGATAAAAGCTGAAAATAAGGTTTCATAACAATATTTAAAAGACAAAAAACGCAGAGTCTAACAGAAATTCTAATGAAGAACACTGTGTTTTCCAGTAGTAGAAGTTCCAGAATACTGGACAGCCATGAAAAAAAATCTTGAGACTTAATTTCTTGCCATAAAATTCAAAATGACAAAAATGACTCTGTATTAATCTCGTATTCCTTTTAAAGGGACAACATATCCAATCCAAATTCAGACTTTTAGACTTTCAATCTTTCTTTAAAGACTGCTGTCAGCAGGAACCAGGAAACTGTAGGAAAAAGAAAAGAGGAGCAGCAATATTAATCCTGGATCTGCCTTCTCTCTGAACTGAATACACAAGCCCTTAATTCTCACATTAGATCAGGATATAAAAATAGAGAGATGGTAATGAGATCCACCACAGTGATAATATTCTCATACGTTACCTAATTTCTGAACATATTTAAATGTACTAAGTACCATCATCTTTACTAACTAGCAGAGTTTTGTAAGTTTCAGACATCTAGACAGAATCTTTCATCATCTAATCATTTTTCTATGAACTGTTTTATCTGAGTGGGTGTGAACAAGCAAGCGCGACTCTCAGGACTCTTTCCTTTTTGTGCTTCCACCGAGAAAGATGGGGTGTCATCCCATTACCATGCCCAAGTAAAGTCAACAGTGTCAGGACATGAGCTGCAAAATGGTATTGCCACAGCAGGCCTCACCGGTACTCAATATTGCCAATTTTCGTCTTTCCAGGAAAAAAAAGAGAATGGTAAACAGTCACAAGACAGACTTCATCAGAACAATATACTATTTAATTTGATAAGAGACTTTAAACATAACAAACAGACTATATATACATCCTTGCTGTACAAAATAACACTCCATTTTTCATACTTAAGTCCTATTAAATGTGAGCTTTACTAGACTCGTGGGGTCTATAGAATCTTGCTCACTTGACTTACACCCCTCGTCCTTTCAATAGCTAGGGCCATGATAATACAGAAAAGGCAAATGCCTCCATATAATATATATGATTCATAAATATTTTTATAACACAAAGAATGTTAAGTCCTTAAGAATTAGTTGTATTAAAGTTGTGGTACAGGAAACAGTCAACCAAGATCTAAACTTACAGGCTGTAGGCACCTTACATCACCTTCATAGTTAGAAGATTCACCATCTTAATACATTTATATTTTTTTAAAATTCCACACATACCCAGGATGCTCTTCAACTACTTTCTGAACCACGCTTCCAAATCACCTTGAAGCAAAGTTAATACTTTGGTCACAGCAGTAAAGTTTTCACCTATGATTAAATTTTGTTTATAAACATTATTTTCAGAATAAAACAAGCTGTCAGAGACACAGCATAAAATGGTGTCCTGTTCAGCCAACCTCAAATCTGCAAGCAATCAGCAGCTCATGAACTTCCAGAAATGGAAGTTACATCCTGATCACTGTTTAATACCTGTTCTCCCTTTATTTTGCCTAATTCCTTTGGAACTCATTCATACTTTAAGTCATAATACACCACAGTAGAGCTACATGTGAACGACACTTACTGTGAAAGGAAATGCCACTGCGGTCATTGTAGACCTGCCTGGTAATTTCATTGAGTGCCCCTGAGTTTCTATCTGCTGAAAAATAATCATTCAGACCCTACATTCTGGTGTCTCTTTCCAAAAGAAGCAGCCCATAATCTGTTTTGACTCTCTGTATTGAAATTATATGGTAACCACTATGTTTTCTACCTCAGTATCATATGAGTCAGTGGTAAAAATGAACTGGTCTCTGCACCAGTAACACTGAAACATTTCCTTCTTTCTAACTTCCTGGGCTCACGGCTAAGAGTAGAAAAGATACACGTGGCAGCTGCCTGTTACAGGATCGCAAGGAGTAAGTCCCCAGCCTTGGCTGGGTGTACATGATATCGCCAATAAATGACACCAGAAACTGTCTTGAGAAGGATGACATGACACTTGTGCGTGATCAACGGCAGTACATTGACTATGAGCAACTAACGTTTTTCTTTTAAGGCTGAATTTCCTTGCTGCATTGCCACCTCAAGCAACAGAAGCTGCTTGATTTCTCTGAAATCCAGTGGAACCTTTTTCACCTGTGTAAGTCTGTCAGCAAGCTTAAAGTACTCCAAAAATTCACTAGAGATCTGAATGTATAGGCAGTGGTCAAATAAGGAACAAAATACAAAGCATTTACAATGAAAATTTTGTTTCAAGACCCCTGTGGTGTAGTTGAATGTCAACATCAAACCGCTTCTACAAGCTTTAGGAGGAATGTAAGAGGACAGGGTGAGAGGTAAGAGAAAGGAAGAGCAAATGAAGTTATAATCTTTTTTTTTTTGTTCTCAGATTAACTTGACAATTTTGTACTTATACATGCCCTCATCATAGCAATGTTAACTGTGTTTCAAGATAAACCAAGAGAGCATAATAGCTGAGAGATTTTATTTTGCTCCTTAAATAGAAGAGTAAGTTTAAACATTTTTAGAGAAAATTAATGCATCTCATACACTCTAGTTCTTTTATTTTTAATTCTCTTGTAAGTTAAAACCATACTTCTCATTGCCTGTAAATTTTCCCTTCCCCAACAGAACAGAAATTGAATACAATGTTTATAACAGATCACCTTATTTCTAAAGAAAGTATTTAAGCACATTGAAAACAACTCTTTGCATCTGTGTGAAGATATTGCATGAACATTATGGGTGCAGGGAGCAGCCACATTTTGTCCTAAGCTATTCTTTATCAGTCAAGTCCAGAACTGAACAAACAAGTAATTTAAAAGCAGTAAGATGAGAGAGCAAAAGCTGTGACTGAAAGATAAACTCTAGTCAGGGTTTATCCAAGAAACAATGAAAATGTAGCTAATGAGGAGCAGCTTTTGAGTCAGCTTTTCTCTCAACATAGAATTAATACTGGTAATGTTTCTGTTCTGTAAGTGACCATACAACTGCCTCTTAAAAGCATGAGTGTGACAGTCACAGGTGGCATCCCAGGTCCCTCATACTGAGGACCATTTTCAGGTTTCTTAGCAATATCAGCCCACCCTTGAGTGGAAGAAATACCAGGAGCAGGGCTTGGGTGCAGACACCTACAAAGGGCACACGAACAGGGCAGGACACAGCAGTGATTTCCCCTGGTATTCTTCCAGCTGCCAGTAACGAATAGCTAAGGAGTTCTGTGAGCCAAAGAGAGCATATTGCTGTTTAAAATCTTCAGACTTCTGCCATAAATTCACTCAGATGCTTTCTGAACACAAAGTTTCAAGCCAGAGCAGTATGTGCCCACAGCATCCGATGAGCCCCACAGCTTGAACCCCCCCATGGAGTGAGGGGGTCCTCACTCACCTCTTACCCGCCTCTCCACTCCTATCTTGGCAAGCATCGAGTCTAAAGACAGAGCATTTAGGTACTCTCTCACTTGCAACGCTCATCTGGAAGTTAGGAGCTGATGAAACTTCATGAGGAGAGAGACACCCCCCCCCCACCTCTCTCCTGCTACCGATACCCACCTGTCCTGATGGGAGACAGCCCCGGAGGGAAGAGCGAGCAGAAAGCGAAGTAGTGGACAGTAAATATCGTATAGTGCAATATATATACTAGAAAGGGAAAATACTAGAGTTGCGCGCAGCTGCTTGGTGGGAGAGAAGTGTGCGTGGGGGGTGGTAAGGGTTTAAGAGGTATTTCAGGTACCTCGCTGATTTAGGCTGTGCCGCGCAAGAAGCACCACACAAAACACGGCAGCGGCAAGTTCAGGCTGCCCCAACCCGCCTTCCATAAATAAAAATCCAGCGCGGGAGGGACCACTCCGCACGCCGGCACCCAACCCCGCTCTCAGCCCGGGACTGTGGGCGAGGGCTCCTCCAGCCCCACGACGGCCGCCTTTCCCCCTCCCCAGCCCCTTACCTCCTCCTCCGCCGAGCGCTCCGGGGCGTCCTTTGCAGCCTCCGCCATGGCAAAGCGGACAGCACCCCCAGCCCCGTCCAACACCTGCGCGCCCGGGGCGGCGGAGGGAAGGAGAGGGAGAGCGGGTGGCATCCTCCCCCACCCTCACGCTATCGCTGCCCCACAGGCTCGGGAGAGAGTATTCCCCGCGAGAGGAGCCCTCTCCCCGCCTCGGGCGAGGGCTGCACGGCCTGCGGGCGGCTTGAACACCCCCGCGCCCTCCGTGCCTCCATGCCGTTTCCACTGCCGAGAAGGAGCGGGGCAGCTCCCGGCTCGCTCTCTCCTGCGGGGACTGCCGCGGGAGCCGTCCGTGAGGTAAACCCAGCTGTGGTGTACTGGAAACGTCCCGAGAACGGCCGCCACACCGCCCGCCCTGCCCGTCCCCGACGGCCGCTGCTCCCGCCTCACCTCATTAAGCGCTGTGAAGTGCTTAATGATGGGATGTAAGACTGTGAGGGTTTCTGGGGCTGTTTGCATTCAAAGTCTAAAAATACCAGCTCTAACCTTTTGAAGAGATGCACTGTTTTCGGATTTATATGAATTTATAACCACGTGCCAGCAACCCTGTCTCCTGTCAAGTGGACATGGGATCACACAAAAGCTGCCCCTGACGCAGGAAACACGCTGAGGGGGAGAGCTGCTGCCGCCCTCCACGGCCCTGGAGCCAACACCATTATTTAAGCAGTACAAGTTCACCGCCACCACTCTGCCCATGGGAAAATGGTCTTGCAAGCATGCTCCGCATCAGAGAGAAATAAAATAACTGCATTTTGAAGTATGAATGTTTTCAACAGCGAGACAGCCTGAGAGAAGAGGGTTTAAACAAACCAACAAGCACACGAGGACTCAGTGATCCACTCGTCTTGGGAAGACAATGACTGATCTACACACATGGGGCTTCCTGGCTCGACTGATTCAAATTTGAGAGTTCTGCCAACAGGGTCACTTGGTGGGTATTGAACAGCCACTATGTGAAGTACTGATATGCAAATCCTGCGCAACCCCATTTAGCAAGAATAATTATTGAAAAATTGCAAAATTCTGAAACAACAAGGCACTAAAATTCATAAAACCAGGCCTTCAATGCAAACCCGAAACTGTGGTCTTCATAGGCTTTGTTGAAAACTCTGAAGCTTTTAGGCTCCACGGGGTCCCTAAAGGCTGAGGCCAGATGGGCTTCAAAACAGAGGTGGACTGCTCAGCCCTTTAGCCTCAATACATAATTTGTTCTAAAACACCAAGCTAGATACAAGGTATGCATGTAACATCCAAATCCAACATGTAGGTTCTTCATTTTCTGTTCACACAACATCCTCGTAACACATTAAATCTGTTACCTGCATTTGCATATTTCTTCACAAAGGTGAGTGCTACTGAAAACACTTCCTTTCTTTGTTCTTTTCTAGGCTACCTCAATTTTGCTGTAAATTATGTTAATACACAGGCTTTACTCAAAACACTGAGGGTTTGTGAAGAAACAATGAGTAACTGATAGTATTTGTGTGTTTCACAAACTCAAGCATTGATCAAGCTAGTTTTACTGTTGTTTGACCAATGCACAATAGCTGTCTACGGCACTGAGCAAGAGATTAGGCTGTCCAGACACTACAGGTAGCTAATCAGTCTTTACAAATTGACCGAAACCAATTAGATTTAGGAGAGCCCTGTATTCATTCCAGAGATTTTCTCCAAATTAGGAAATATGTTATCCAATCACAGTTCATTGCCTTTTTTTAAAGGCACTTTCTAGTGTGGGATTAATGCCATCAGCATCACTCTTGACTTTTAAAAGATTTGCTCTCATTTTGTAATTAAGATCATGACACTTTTCAACTGCAAATACACACTCAAATACACCAAAGCTGTAGCCAGAAACAGTTGATTTCAGTAAGCACAACATATAGCCAGACAGAATCAAGCTATCCAGTCTCTTAAAATACTGGTAGCAGACGTGAATCGACATTGAAATACTAAGTACTTACTGCTCCTTTCCAAAAACATGGTATTTTGATAACACGCAAAATGGATTTACCTACCTTAAAATTTGATCCCCCCCGCCCCTTCAATTTCAATCAAATTTTACACTAATTATTTCTTTGTATTTCTATGTTGCAAATGCAGGAATAGCATACTGCTACTCTGACATTTGATGCACCTTTTAGATAAGAACAATTGAGCATACAATCAAAGGTATGGTTTTCTAAGGCTTAGTTTTATGTTAAGACAAATTCAAAAGCAGATTAATAGAATTCCCTGTTCAGGAAGCTCTGCAAACTGAGGGTTGGACCCGTGCCTGTAGGTGACTTGTCTCTTCAATTTTACAAGTGGATTTGTCTACACAGTTCTTCCTACTACAAGAGGCTTTTCATATAGTGGAAGAGCCAGTGGAAGAGCCAGTGCAAGAGCAGAGAAAATGTAGTTGTATTATTTGCTACATAAACCTGAATGGCATAGTAGCACATCAAGTTTATAGCACTGAAAACAGTTAACTGCATAGTTTTCAGAGATTTGCTTTCTGAATACACTGAGTAGATATTTGTGCAGTTGACTTTCATTTCATTGCCCTCAAACATACCAGGAGAGATGAAGCTAAACAGGTTTACATCCCTGGGAACGAAGCGCATCCCTAGTTTGAATAACATGACTTTTAGACAGAATTCAAGTCACTCCAATTGAGTAATTTTCTATTTAGAACAAAACCAGGAAATCCTAAACCCATCTTTCGCTTAACAATGCCGAAGTAGTACAACCCCATCAATCATCCATTTGCGCAGGTAACACAAACTAGTCAGCACTCATTGAAGGCCCCAGGATTAAGTCTTACTTAGAGACTCTAGTTCCGTTCACAAACCCACATGCTACTTAGCAAACACAGTACAAAATATTTAGTCTGTATGTTGATTTCTCCTTTAGCAATACATGGAATAGTCAGCTACAAATTGTATGCCTTCAGTACATAAATAGTGAAATAAAAGATTTGGATGGAAACGAGGCGGGGGGGGGGGGAAGAAACCTCAGTTTTCAAATAAGGGTTTCCAACATCTTTGAAACTTGGCCACATGCAATTAGCATCTCAATCAGCTGGCCAGTTTGGGAGAGGCAGATATGTAGTACAAAACCAGCTGTGTCCCTCTAAGCCACTATTCCTGTATGGTAATTTCCAGAAAAGCTGAAGTTTGTGTATGACAAGGCTAAAAGTGGATCTCTACCCTAACAAGCTAGGTAGTTTAACATCACCCTATCTATAAGACACCCGTAGCAGCAAAAGAGAGGCAGAAGCCACTTCAACAACTGGCAATAACAATTCCTTCAGAGCTTACTTTGAGGCACTTCATATGCAGTATGCACCAGACTACCTCATTTCTATCTTCTCACACATGCACCTACCACCATGTGAAGACTTGATAGAACATTACACTGCAAATCTTGTGATAAAAGTTAAATCCTGAAGATACTGATATTGAAGATTCTGAAGTTAGTTACGAGTTCAAATATGAGCTTCCCTGCAGCATCCATTGCCTAAAAGTTACTGAGAGAAGAATGCAAACTGCAGCAGCTTACACTGAAATGAGTGAAACCAATCAGTTCAGTTTCACTTTAGTCCAAAGTGCAAAAATAAATACTATTTTTCCTTAAAAGGTGCTATCAGTAGTAATTAAGTCTTAGAGAAACTGTTCCACCTAAATATGCTCATTAAAGAACTAAGAAGCATTCTACCTAAGGAAATTCTAAGGATGGCCTGTTGTACCTCTGCTACGTTATGTAGCCAGGCTCTGACCACCCAATTTAGTTGAAAACACTTCTATTATAGCAGATGATAGCACAGCACAAATTTTGCTCTCTAAGAGCACAGTACATGAGGATGAGAGTGCATCCAGATATTGCTGGTTACATTTTTGGTTTTGTCTAGTTCCACCTGTATGTAGTTTTTGGCCAGTTAAAAGCTAATTTGATCTTGTACTTTTGATAGCTATTTTTTGCTCATTGTTGAGCTGTCCATTAGGTGTAGCAGCAGTTTTATAGTCATTGTCAGGTGCTTTTATCACTAAGAGTCTGAAAGGTTCAGTTGTTTTCTGAAGTCTCTGTACAACAACAGCATTTTGCAATTTTGCTTCCTCTAATGTGAGTGTCTCGTCTCGCAGCTCCTGAAATGGCAGCGAAGTAGTCAGCATGAAGGGAACACTTCCCTCTGATCCTTGATACTTTGTTATGAAGTCTCTGACATGGCTTATTCTGAGAAGAAAAAAAAGAAAACTCAGTATTAGAACATTCCAATCCCAACACAGACCATATGCACAACACACAATCACCACAAGAAGAGAATGAGACACCCACTTCATGTAATAGCTGATGGCACAAAAATGGAGGAATATAGATGGGGTGGTATCCTGAAGTGCCTGATCCACTTGGGAGGCAAGGATCAGGGTTTGCATGCTCTGAGATGAGTCCCAAGGGAAAAAAGGATGAGCATCTTATTCTGAGCACTCAAATGCTTCACCATGGCTCAGATGGTGGTTACACAAGCCTACCATTTCTTAACCAGCTGGTGGAGCTCTTACCTGAGGTTTCTGTAGCCAAGCGCTAGAATAAAGATGCCGCCAGTGTGTGGTACATGTAGCAGAACCACAATAATAATAAAGAAAAAGGTTTTGCAAAAATTGTCTGGATAGCTTATGAGTTATCTAGGTCTAAACATAGTCTCCTACCAAAGCATGTGCAGCAGTGAATTCATTACAGATTCAAGCTGCCTGTTAAGGTGTGAAGAACCTTGTAACAAGTGAGCAAGACAGGTTTTGCTGTGGAAGAATCAGGATTGACCAATTTAATTAGAAAATGAAGATGACGGGATATATCTATACCAGTAAAATAAACAGTGTCAATGCCCATTCTGTGATCCTGAAGCCAACTGGTAGACTCTGGCTCCTAGCAAATTATTAAACTCATCCTTCCTCTCCCCCATCTGCAGGGTAGCCCGTGGGGTTTACTGCTCCCTCGGAATGGTCTGTGACCTGAGCTAACATCTGAACCGAGCCCAGATATTGTTTGAGAAAGTCCTCGCTGGCTTGGGAGAAAGCCATCTGAACAGTTTGGCAGTACAGACAACCAAATTTTCATGCCTTAGCCATACTTACTAGGACAGATACAGCCAGCATCTAATTCCTGTGCACACAAGCCTCAATTAAGAGGCAGTGCTTGATGTTGTAAGCCTAGAGCCTGGAAAACCTCAAGCAGGAATACATTTTTGGCTGCACATTTACAGGTGTCTACACGTATTATATCAAAGTTCATTGGGTCCCAAGAGCAATTAGCCACCAGCTATCTGCTTTAGGGTGAACAAGTTCCTTTGCAGGCTCCATATCTGATGCTCCAGGGTCACACTAACTTAGCATCTGCTTAAGAAGGGACACAACTCAATTCAAGACATAGCTACATGTGGCATTCCTACAGCACTGCTCTGCTAGTTGCATCTCTCATGACTCCTTGATGCCCCATACTGCAGTATTACGCTACCTGCACTTTGTAACTTCTATCTTTCATCAGTAATCAAGTCATACCTAAAGTATTAGTCGCTGTGGCACATACACATTCTGTCTGCAAAAGGGTAAGAGTAATCAGTTTACCCAGACACTGCAATATATATGCTACAGGTTATTTACCTATAGTTTAATTAACAAATAGTTGACTGGTTTCTGCTTCGGAGTGCTATACATGCAACCATAATGCTTAAGGATATGTACTCTCAAAGGAGTTCCCCCTACTTCTCATTAGGTCATACCCAAAGACAATCTGCTGGCCTTGTGGCAAGAGGATATGTTATTAGGGAATATTTATTGCAAACTACTTCAAAAAGAACATTGCATCAGTAAGGCTGTTCTGCTTATCTCAGACTTTTATTTTTTTTCCTCCAAAAGCACTTAGCAGCTGTTCAAACTGCTATTTACCATGACGACAAAAAGCTTTTAAATACACTTAAATGTGTAAAACCTGGAATAATTAAGATATTAAGCCCTCCAATGAAGTATTTATAATTAAAATAGCAATTGACCCTTCAGCAGTACATCGCAGCAGTGTTTTAGTTCATACCTCAGGCCACTAACAGTAATAAATTAGTACAAGTTAAAGAAAAAGTTACAGTCATTAACCTTTAACTGCTGAGCTTTTCTTCTGACCAGCCCCAAAGACATACACAGTTTGTCTTGACAGCAGCCTGGGCCATGTTAAATTTATGATGACTTTCAATCGGTTCACAGAAGCACAGGCACCATATCCTTTCCATACGATGTGACTGTATAGTCCTGGAGTAATTTCTCAAATTACAAATTTGAGAAAGGTCTCTAAAGACAGTAGTTCTACCATTTAAATGGTTAATCCTACTTTCTCAAAGCTCCTGCATAATTATGCTGTGCTGACACCTTCTGACATTATCTCCATCTATAAGCCTCTTTCGGAACCAGAAATTTTACTAAGTAAGAATTAAACACATTGGATGCATTCTGTTCTGTCCTGTTGACATGCAGGTGATGAACCTGCCCTGCCTAGCGCACTGACTCTGGCCCGCCCTAGAGGCTCCTCCGGCTCAAGTGTTAAGTCACATCCTCCAGCTCCCAGCTGTGGTGCTGTCAATGCCCAATGGCTAGCAGGTTTTTTTACTAAGCAATTTGCTCCAGATGTAGTCATTTTGTGAGAGATCTGTCATCTTAAAAACTGTTTCCTCTAGTAATGAGCAATACATACACCTTAACTTCCATTAACCTACAGAGAACTCCTACAGTCTCCTTAGATTCTCATTTATGCTCAGTTATGTGCTGACTACTATCATCACATTCCTCTTACGCTCCTCTCTTGTCAGCTAAAAATTTTCTCAAAATTTGAAAGGAGGATTTCTAGATACAGTTGAACCGAAGTCCAGTGTTAAGTGAACTGAGGAGGTAGATTATTCACAGAAATTAGAGACTTATGATGCGTACAGGCATAGGACAAATAGTTCAAATGCAAATACATAAGACAGTGCTAAAATAAATCTTACCTGTGAGAAACATTGAATTTCTGAATTATCCTTTCCCCATCAGCTAACCAGATCTGGATGTTAGTGATAGGCTCCAAATCATTTAATGGTACTAAAGGCAAGTGTCTTTTGTTGTCAGGTTCTTGATGATCATCTCTTACTTTAGAGATTATCCTTGGAGTAGCACTGAAAAGAAAAGCCATACGAGGTTACACCTTCTGTGTACACATGTAAGCTTGAACCTTCCTCCAGACCTTTGCTTCTGGAGCTTTCTGTCCTGCATCAGGGTGCACTGATGATGACTTTTTTAACAAATACAGGAATACTGACATAAATGTCAGCTTTTTTTTTTTTTTAAACTGTATGTCAATACTTTCTCTCGAAGACTTCAACATCCTAAAGAATTTCAGTTTGCTTATGTTAAACATTTTTACAAGACAGAAGGGAACTTAAATATCAAAGGATTAAATATGAATACCCAAGAGATGAAACAGTCTGAAGATTCTTCGTGCAGTTTTTTGTACTCTAATCACACAGGTGAAACTTTAAGGGGTTTGGGTATTGAATTTGCATACTCAATGTTAATTTTAACTGTAATGTGATTACAGTAATTTAATTTAACTGAACGTTGTTAGCCTTGATTTAGACCCCAGAATCATTTATTTCAGCTTAGAAGCATTACTCATCTATCAGAGAAATTGACTTAACGTGAAAATCTAGGCTGATGCACACAGCACTTGGATTTTGTTTTTTTCTAAGGCACTTTCAACAGCTGACCCTACCACAAGGGCAAAGATCCATAAAATGACTTGACAGAATACAGAAACCTCAGTCCAAGTGTGTGGTCTGAAAAAAAATAAAATTTCTGGCAAAAAATTTTATTCTGAAGAAATGTCTAGAGCTTAGTGCTTCTTTCAGGACTAAGCTTGTTCAGCATGTACTGTTTAAGTCATCGTAAGGCCTGATCCAATGGACACATCCTCATGTGAGTATAACCAGATGTTTGCTTGCAAAACAATAGCAGTGATTTAAGGAGTTACATTTCTTCTCTGAGCTCAGCTGTGGTCACTGACTACAGGAACACTTCATGGTGGTTTCTGGAAAAGCTTTCTCTTTGCACAGAAAACTGATGAGTTATTGTTTCTTGAGAGAGAAGTCCGTAACCAAAAATGCCATAATGGTCCTTAGCATCCTTATGTTCTTGCACCTGTTTTAGCTTAATCATAAAGCAGAAGAGTCACAGCCAATTTATTATTAAAAAAAAGATGGCTTATGACTTAATATATTCAGGCTAATAAAGTTAGAGTCTTGGGCTCAAGCCCATCTCAGTCTGAGGTATTTCAAAAACTCTTATCACCCACTGCCTAGTTAAGTGCCCTAACTTCTAGGCTATCAGCCTTTCTTCCATTGAAACTCTGCAAAAAGAATAAGAATCAAGGAATCTCATTCCCAAGTGATAAGAGATGTTCACTGCAGCTGGAGACAGATGAGGCACAGGACTGTTTTGCATTACACAGAAATCAGCTGGGGCACAAGAACTTGGCACCAGCAGATTCCAAGAGGGACATCTGTAAAACATTATGGTACTCCAAGTACAGGTGACTTACTATCACCCACCTGCCTCTACTGATTTACTTATCTCCCACCCAGCTTCTGTTCATGCTCAAACTCAATACAAAATAAACCCTAATTGCTCTCCAGATCTGGAAAAAAAGCTTGAGCACCAGCAAGACAGTGTTAAACAGTCTCAGAAACAGAGTAAAAAAAAAAAATTCACGTCATACTTCAGTCCTGCCATGATCACCTTTCACTGTCTACTTGATCAGTGACGTTCAGCTCCAGGTTCAGACGCTGAAGTATAAGCGCTCCTGTGCAAGCTAGCTGTCTCCTGTACAGTGGAGGCTGGAGATGTAGTCAACCATGCAGCTGCCAGGCATCTGGTTTAGCCTGGGCTGAACTACATTTTAGTCCATCAGTTACAGCTGTAGCTCAGACAACTGTCTTAAACGGATACAGATTCTGGTGTCATTCTCAAAACAACTTCCCTCACAGTCACATCTCAGAATTTGTGGTAGGCATTGGAGATGATTCTTTCAATAGCAAGCATGTGTGAAACCAAAGCCAACATGTTAAGCTAAGCTGCAAGAGAAAGTTAGAAGATTTATATTCACCAAGGTTTAAAGCATTTCTATACGTAATAACTTTGTTCCTGTAGAACTGACAGATAAAGCCATCTAGTGGTGGGAGCTTTGACTAAAGCCACAAACCAAGAATCTAAGACTCTTATTAGCCTGAGATCAAAGCATTATCACCCCTTTTAAAGTCTTATTCCTTTTATAAGATTATCAAAAGAAGATGCAAACTAAAGATCGAAGAGATGTAAGAGCCTCCTGTCAATTTTCTGAAAAGAAAGCCCAAGAGTTAGGTATCATGCCTTACTCTGACTAATGGTTAAGAAGCTTGACACACAATGTTTTACCCTAATGAGGTTATAGAGCAAGCCCACTTTGCTATGATGGATTTCAGTCAATAGTTTAATTAACATGCTTCTGAGGCAGTCTTTAAAATGCATTGATAAGCTTAACAGAAAAGTGCGGTTGCAAATCTTGTTATAGTCCCAAACTATTAAATGCAGCTGAACAGTGGTAGATAAAACAGAATATACCCATTAGTTATGTAGGTTCATAAGGTATATTGGAAAAGTCTCGTAAGTCTCATTTGTTTCTCCTGTACAACAAAAAGGGAGAGGATCAAGCTCATCTGAGTTATATCAAACATATCACTTCTAGTTCCTCCATTTTTCCGCCAACAAAAGTTTCAGTGAGCCAGACTGATTCATAATGGTTCATCTGCCACATCATCCATCCATCTGGGAACACTGGCAGAAAATCTATATACTATTAAAAAAAATGGTTATTTGATAAGCAGAAGTTTAGCTAGGTGATAAGCTGAAGTAAACTGTTCAGTAATTTGCCTCTCTCATTTCTGATTAAGCACACAAATGCAACTGTGGAAATAGAGATCTATAGCTTAAAACTTGCTACAGGTCTCAGACAGCACTACTATTCCACCACAAAGCTTTTCTGCTGAAAGAGTAGTATATGGACATTTATTAACATCATGAAGTGAGCACTAGTTTATGGAGTAAGAGCACTTACAGCTCATGTTTCAAACATCAGCAAAAATATTTACTCGTCTTCAAAGAAAAGGTTCTGATAGCACAGCACTCACTGAACAGACAAGAGTAGGAAAAAAAAAACCCACCCACAAAAAGCATTTTATCCAGTCCTTAAAGAAAAAAAATGCTGAGCAAGTAGGATGTCTCAGTGTACAAGACCGAAATTCACAGAGTAGCATGCTTCCAGAACCTAACGCCTATTGGGAAGCAAGATCATTACTTGCTGTAGGCATGACAGAGCACAAGCAGCAACTGAACAACCTACCATTTAGCACTGGCTAGCAGAAACCCGGCACACTGAAGATCTTTTTGCTTTATATAGGTCTACTTGTAGGTAAAATAAGGTTAAGTTCTTGACCCTCATTTGCTCAGGATTTCAGTGCTACCAAAAGCAAGTCTTGCAGCATCTCATCCATCTCTCAAGGGAAGATTTTCCCTATTGACCGTATCTACTCAAGCATGTAGCAACTGAATGGACCGTGCTACAGAAACAGATGAAACTGATAAAACAATACTTGCTTCTCTGAGGCAGCCTGGAACCACTCATCCTTTACAGTTATCAGTCTCTTACTCCGCACATCATTATCTTCTTCCCCTGCCTCATCCATTCCTACCCAGGTCATGCCTTCCCCCAGCACAAGCACTGGGCCTCAGCAGCAAGCCCTTTCCACTTCATTGAAACAAGCTGTTCACCTAAGGTTTCACCACAGCCCAGTCAGCAGGTCGCTATGCAGTCACACCTGTGAAGGCTTCCTGTAGGCTCCTGGTCACTGAGTGTGTTCTTTTCCCAAGGCTGAACTCTGCTTTTATGGGCACGTAAGTCTTACACAACAGGGATACGTGAAGCAGATTGATTTGGCTGGAGTAAGCAAAAGTCACAAGGATCAAATACATGAACTCCTGGCCTGCCTGCCTCTCTACAACAGTGTACCAAAATACAGCGTTGTTTGGTTGTAAATCAAGTCCAGTTTTAGCATTGGCATTAGTGGCTAACACTCTCCAACCACAAGAAAGTCATGGAGTAAAGGAAAGAGGATCACTGTAACAGGCTAAAATGTCTTACTGCAATAAATGCATGGTTAAATACTGAAGAATTTTAAGAGAATGCAAAATAACCTCCTCTTCAGTTCACTTTATAGGATTGTCATACTCCTCTCTTCTCACACAAAGTATTGCACGTATAGCTTTAAAAGAGATTCTTTTCTATTAAACCATAGAAGAGTGACAGCCTTTCAGCTGGAAACAGTTCTGCTAATATTGAGACCTTGAACAAAGAAAGCCAACAGCATCCTGGCTGTATTAACAGGAACACAGTAGATTGTGGGAGTCGATTATCTGCCATGCAGCACTCAGACACACCTAAATACTGCATTCAGATTTGGTAATCAAAATAAAAGATGTCGATAAAATGGAGCAAGTTCCACAGAGGGCCACCAAGATGGCCGCAGACTGGAGCATTCACCCTGTGAGGAGAGGGGCTTGTTCGGCCTGCGGAAGAGATGGTGTTGGCGGGGACACCTAACAGACTTTTCATGATGGACATAAATTGAAACAAGAGACAAGCAGACTGGATATAAGGAAAATTTTCTTTCCCACGAGGACAGTCCAGCACTGAAGCAGGCTGAGCGGCTTCCACACTTGCAGGATTTCAAGGCCCAACTGGATAAAAGCCTGAGCAATCTCATCTGTCCCCACATCTGACCCTGCTTTGAGCAGGAGCACAGATTAGAGAACTCCAGAGATCACTTCCAACCTGAATTATGAGAGCCTTTACCATAGGTATAGTTCCCTTCAGCTACTCAATCACAGATCATGTCAGACTACTCACCTTCCTAATCTGTAACCATGTCCAGAAAAGGGATGAAACATTGGCTTTTTTGATGACAAATACACCTTATCTTTTTTATCTTCCACTTTCACATCTACCTCCTCCTTATCAAAAACTTTTCGTAGCTCAAAAGGCAGCTCCCTTCAGAGAAAAAAAAACCAAAACATGTCAGAAAAAGAACTACTATACTGCTTTCAGTATACAAAATAGATCAATGATTAGTACCTGTTCTATGTTTATCTTCTCAAGGATGATGTTTAAAAAACCAAACAAACTTCACAAGTATTTACTAAGAATTATGTTAAGTGCATGACATACAAACAACTTCAAGTTCCTGAACTGTAAATTAACTAGAAAGTGAACAATAAAAGACATCATCATCATGCAATTTATTGAATGATGTTCAAATTTACTCAGCAGTTATGACTCCAAAGCACAAACGATGTGTAGGAAGTTCAGTATTGCCACACATTGCTGATAAAGGTTCAATTATTTTATCCCCATAGTAAAACAAGGAGAAAAAGGGACAATTGGCTTTTAAAGAGAAAGAATTGAGTTCAGACACAATGTGTTTAATTACAAATAAACACAAATCTCAGTTTTTAAAAATTAGATCATCACTAATAGCTACACTCTTTAGTGCAGTAACATCACCTTGGTAATGCTTTATTTGCATTAAGCAGAACATAACAATGCCTTTGTCTATAAGCTCTGATGCAGATACTACATTTTCGGGTGGTGGGGCTCAGCTGGCACAGGGGCTGTACTAAGTACTTCTCTACCATCAACGATTACGCAGGAACCATCTTGTAATTAGCATCTTTACAAACAAACAGTGGTAGAAGGGTGGCAAACTTTTGATGCATGCACACAAAGAAGGCAAAGGGCTTTAAACACTGCAGTTAATTGCTATTACAATTAACACAGGTGACAGAGAGGAGAAATATAGTGTAAAATTAGTATTTTTGATGGGCTAGGAAAGTATGGAAAAGACAATTACTAAGCTATACAATGGCTTAGTAATTTCACATACTTGAAAAGGAGTTATTAAATTGTATTGTCCATAACATTAGAGTTTCCTCTCCATTTGCATGGGGTGAGGAAACAGACTACAAATTAAAGGTTCAAAATTGTATTGGTCTGTATGGTCAATTTGCTTTTTTAAAGCAACACTACAAACACTAGCAGAAATCAGGATAGCATGCTAATTTTTAACAGGGGGATAAAAGTAAGATTGCTATAACACAAATGATTGAAATAGCAAGTTTGTACTATGAAAAATGTCTGAAATTTAAGACTGAGAGTTTGTAACTAAGTTGTGATGAGCAACTGTGCCCATTTAAGGCTTTTCATCAATAAAAAACAAAGACCATAAAACCAGAAATGCTCTCAAACACTTGCACATTGAGTTCATTAGTCAGAGTATCATTTGATCAGTAGCTCTTACTGGGCACTCTGATTTATTCTTTATTTCATTCTGCACCTGCCGTGCCCCCCCACCAACACTTGCTTTTATCTGTTTGATCAGCAACTGTACGACTACTGCAATTGAAAGCTATATTAAACCTGTTGATGTTAAAACAGCCATTAGCACTGCAGGAACTGAGACAGGCAGTGGGCTACACTCCTACAGGAACACAGCAGTGCAATAAAGTCAAGCAGCTATGTAAAAATTTAGAACATAAGCCAAGTGCTATCCAAAGCACATCAACTCAGGTTGATTAAGAACACAAAACTCACTCACCCTTTTTTAATGGAGTCCAAGAACTGCTGGTTTGCAACATCAGTGTAGCTTCTAAGTTCACCATCATTTACTGTAAACCCATTTTTCCAAAGTTTAATGATTACATCAACCTATAAAGAAAGAACAATTCTCATTATAACGCTGATGTAAAACCAGCTTGGTATACCCACAGTACCCTATGATTGTAAATCATCCACTGCATGGACTAAAAATACTGAGAGAAGGCCCTGTGCCAACAGGCAGAGCAACTGCAAGGGGTAAGTGACATTTCTAAGTATCTTGCGTCAGTCAGGGTTAGAAATAAACCTTCGCCCAATCATTTTGCTTTCCAAGGTCAAGAACACTCCTTCAATTCAACAGGAGAAAAAAAAAAAAAAAAAAAGAGCTGGAAGATCCCAGCCAGCTACAGCTCTCTTGAAGAGCCAATTTGAGATCACACATGCCTGGTGTTGGAACACCAACTACCACAATAGTCCAGCTGGGGATTTATTAGACCAAAGCCTTGTTCTGATCATTCAGGAGGATTTTCTGACAGTAAGGCATCAAGATAATGCACGCAGAAGCCTTTCACTCAGGAAATGCAGCAAGTATCAGAAAATTTACTTTCAGACAGTCGTACATTTATATTACTCTGGAATTCCTGGGTATATTCAAAACCTTGGTGTTAGGGGAATGAAAAAAACCCCAAATGATCAGTAATTTATTAACTTTGCCAAAGAACATCCACTACTTCAACCTGTAGCCTTCACACTGTTCACTGAAATTTCTCCAACTCTAACATGGATATATTTGGGATTGCATTGTCATATTTATGCATCATGCCATTTAAGGAAGCATTTGGTCATCCAAGTTCGATCCCTGAAATAATGTCGTCTCGACAGATATACTTGGCCACGTGAGGTATATGAAGCACGTACAAATGCACAATTCATCTCAGCTGGAAATTAGTTTGAACTAGGCTTCAGAGTCCTTAACAATTTTCTCTTTTTTTCCACAGTTTGAGTTTTTAGATGATTGCTACATAAATACACAGCAGCACAGCAGTGCAAACTGCTGAATAAAATTCCCACTCTTGCTTGGGTAATCTGTCAGAAAGGTACATATTACTCAGCAAGATTAGATTCCCTTAAAATCCTTGTGTGTCAAGGCACCAGTGGAAGGAGTTCTCACCATGGGAAGGTTACAGTGAACAAGTATGCAAGTTAAACATGGACTAATTATTCCACACCAACTTCCCATTTAGACGTTAACAGAAATACTGCCATGAAACACTATTTCAGAACTGCAATTTAAGGTACTGGTCCTGACACTCCTTTTCTCTCAGGCTCAGTTAGGGATCCACGAATGTAATTTCCAGCAATGCCCACTCCAAATTTCTCCTTGACATTTTTGTTCTACATGGCCTTTTCTCCAGACCCTTCCCATTCTTTGGGGAGCAACAGAAAAATATGAAAAGGACAGAATCACTAAGAGACGAACCCATACTAAACATGCCACTCCTACCACAACTATACAAAAGAGAGCAAATGAAAAAAATTTGGGCTATGCCTCTGCATAGAAAGGCTGCAACTCTTTAAACAACTTCTTATGTAAGAGTAGTTGTCATTCCTTGCACCTTACGATCAGCTTGCTCTCCTTACTAGTAGAGCAGAAGTGCATTAGCCAATGCCAGCGTAAGTCCTAGAATAACACTGAACCCACTATAAAATAGAGCCAGAAGCACAAGAGCATAAGCGTGGTTGACAAAGAGATGGGAGACTGTTCCTACTGCTGTCTGAATTCTGTGTGCGTTTATTTACAGATGTGCTGGACAGGACTGCTGGACTTCTTGCATTTGTTTTCCAGAGTACTCCTCAAGCGCTATTATGTTAAACACAAGTATTTTTTCTTCATGACCTACCTGGTTCTTGACTGTAGTTGGGGGCATACATATAGCACCAACCTTCTGAGCTTCTTCAAAAAGGTTATCTACAAAGTAGTCACAGTTTTGTTCTGTACCATTCAAAACTTGATCATTGGTTCCCGATTTACACATCCTGCAGACAAAAGACGTAAGTAAAAACAATGCCTCAGAAGACAAGCAGTTACCCTAGAAGTTCAGTACGCAGAGGTGTAAAAGGCATGCTCCCCTGCACCCAGCTTACTTGGTAGTTACAAAATGTCACACCAGCTTTCCGTTCTGCCTTTTCTAGAAACTTCTTACGAACCTCTAACTGCTACTATTTGCAGTTCAGAAGCATAAGTTAAACAACAACAATAGAAAAGGTGACTTCATCTATGCAGAAGCTTCTAAACTTGGTATCAGAACAAGGAATGCAAGTTAGAGGATTCATACTTCTATTCCAGACCATCAAATATTTAACTGCGCTCCAGTTAAACGCCTTCCTTAATGCATTTCCATGATACAGGCTTGGGTGACTTTCTTTGCCGTAAGTTTTAAAAACAAATACAAGAACACTGCCCTAGGATTTACTCCTGGACGTGAACCTCCCCATTCCCAGCACCATCACAGAACCACCATTACTGTCTTTGAAAGTACATTAGAGAAACTCAAGAAAAGTGACTCAACACCACTTGAGCACACTGAAGAAATACAATAGAAGACTTCAGTACTGTGGAGACTGCCAGAGTATTAAAAAAAGGTGCATCAACCACATCTTTTTACAGAACATTGCACATGTGACAGCTGTTTCTGTTAGATTTACAGCAATCAAAATGTGGAAATATGCAACCTGAATGATTATCTTTCAGTTTAGGTTCTTTGTATAGTAAGAGGATTATGCAGCTTTTGGTAAACATTGCAGGAGTTATTCCTACTGGAAATTCAGAAAAGTCTACTTTAAGCAATTCAGACCAAAAAAAATCCCAGCTCTCAAAAAACATCCAGTTTTACATAAAACTCTGCATTGAATTCAAGAGCAGCAATGCTTACTTGAATGGTAATTAGGTACATTTGCATAAAAAGGAATTGTTTGCAGTACATCTATGCAACACTAAGAATCTCTACAGATTAACATCTTTAAACAAAAGAAAAAACCTCAACAATATTAAAGAAGAAATTTCGAAAGTATGCTGTCCTCATTTTAGTTTTCTATTAGAAGAAAAGAAACTTGAAGCGTTAATCTAGGTATTCAGTATGCTTTACCCTGGAAACATAACTGGAAAACCAAACACCTCCATATCAAACGTAGAGGTGCAGAGTGAGTTAGCAATTTGTAAGGCTGCCTTTAAACAAAAATATTTACACAGTTTCTTGCATCTAAGAAACATTCAGGTATGTGAAAAATCTTTTAGCAAAACAACATTTTTTGAAAACTTCAGTATATGTGGAGCAGGTAGATAAAAAAATAAAATCTTAAAATTTAACAAAGTTTGAAAAGTCACAACAGGACACACGGAAAGGAAAGGAAAGGGAAAAGGGGGAGAGGGGAACTGGCACTTACCATTCTTTCTTCACAGTTTTGATATTGTCCATGTCTTTCATTCTGGTGCTTTGCCTAATTAGGAAAAGAAGATGGTTGAAAATAAAAAAACAAACCACACAACAAAAGTATTAGACAAAATGCCCAGCACACTTTGCTTCCTTTAGTAGCTGAAACACTCTATAGTTTTTCCTGTGTTGATAGTACATTTAACCAGAAACCTCAACCTCCCCCCCACTAAGTCTCCAGATGGTTCTTTGTTTTCCTGCAGTTTCTAATTTAATGACACACGAACCATGCATGGGTTTCAGACATTCAAAAGGAAGATTATTTTTTCATAAGTGTACAAAACAAATTCCACAATAATGTGGATTGAAAATATGTGCCCATACTTATGCTAAGTGAGGAAAAAAAAAAATCACATTCCTTTTCTGAGCAACATGATTTAAACTCCCCTGATTTTTCACAACACTGAGACAGTTGCAGAAAAACTGCACTGCCACTGCAGGCATTCTAATGACCTTCACCTTAATAGTGTGTATTATTGAAAGATGCAAGATTTATACAGGTTCCTCTTCCTACCGTACCTCAACATATTGGTGCAGCATCCCAGAAACTGTGAATTATCATTTCTGGTGTATCATTTAGCTGGAAAGAAAATCCTTGATTTGCAAGTACTAAATATACTGCAGGATTAGTCTGTCAGGTCAAAATAAATTAAGAATGTCATACTGAACTCATTACACTCACTTCTAGGCCCTCTGAAAAAAAGTTATAGAAAGTCACAAAAAGCCAGAGACTCCCAAAAACACCCTTAAAAATTTAAAATCACTCTAAAATTAGATAAATCCCCAGGAGAACAGAAATTTTAAGATGCAACTGTGTTTAAAGAATTATTCTTGAAGACCGCTGGGTACAGGTTACACAGATGACATTCTGCTCCTGGCAGGTTTGGGACTAAGTCATGATACTGTGCGTGGCTTTTAGAGAGCGTCAAACTAAGCAGTGACAGCCATCATACTCCTGAAAAAACAGTACGCACAGCAAGACTAAAACAAATTTTAAGTGGTCTTGACATATAATTTAACAAGATGGAGAGGTTAAGTGAAAACAACATCCATTGCAGCACTAACAAAAAAACCCCATTCAGTTATTCAGTACTAATTCATGTTCCTCAGAAGGTTGGTATCGGTATTCTTTCACCCTGAAAGTTAAATCCTCGTGAGACACTTATGTAGAAATGTACATAAGCCTTCAGAAAACCCCCCATAACAACCAAAAAGATTCAGTCAATATGTCTGTAACAGGTTTTAAAGTTTAGGCAGCCTTCAGTTTAACCAATGCTGTTATGCATTCGCTCAAAATGTTATACTTTGACATGTCACACAAGACACAGTGCAGTCTTCTCCCCCCAAAATGTTCTGTCAGAGCATTATATATACGTCAGGCAAGCCTGTGCTGGTATGTCATGACCTTATAAGCGTATCTGATCGCTGTACTTGGAACTTCGTACTTGGAAAAAATGAACTTTCAGTATCACGTAAATATAGTGAATTTAAGAGTGCTTAAAAAATAGGATTTTTCAAACTTCTCCCAAATCAAGTTTTAAAACAGTTTAGCATAAAGTAATTTTTTGTGTTTTGTGTTAATGTGCTTATCTTCTAATCTTTGACTATTCAAGAGACTACTCCCCAAAGCAACAAGAGCCACCTCCAGCCATCTGCTTTTGTTGATGCTCTGTGACTTGTCATCAGAGCTGTTAAAAAGACAGACACAATGAAGCAGCTCTTCAAATTAATTCTTTTGCTACATTAGGCTGGCCTCAAATGTGCACAAATAGTATTCAAAACTGGTCAGCTGTGAAAGTTGCTGTTCCTTCTAAAGTACAAGAGCAATTACACTTAGAAGAAATATTTGCGTTAATATATCAAGGTAAAGAGATCAGCCTATACAGCATATTCATGTTTATTATGACTGAAAAGTCATTAGGAGATAGCAATCAGACTGCACTGAAAGCACTAGCTCAGCAAGCCAACCCAACTAGCACAAACAACCTCTCCTGTCAAATTCTGACAAGACATCCCTAGATGCCACTTAAAATATTAAGAGTTTTAGTAGATATTTTTTGTATCTGCGATAAAAAGTTACCACGGAACTGAACTTCCACCTCTGGAAATGAAATTTAAAACAGAGGAAGAAGCCGAAGCTGCCAGCAGCCCATCACAGCTACATCTGAAGGGTGCATGTCAGGAGGATGGGGCCAGACTCTCCTCAGTGGTGCCCAGTGACAGGACAAGGGGCAACAGGCACAAACTGGAACACAGGAAGTTCCATCTCAACATGAGGAAAAACTTCTTCACTTTGAGGGTGACCGAGCACTGGGACAGGCTGCCCAGAGAGGCTGTGGAGTCTCCTTCTCCGGAGATAATCAAAACCCGCCTGGATGCCATCCTGTGCAACCTGCTCTAGGTGATCCTGCTCTAGCAGGGGGGGTTGGACTAGATGATCTCCAGAGGTCCCTTCCAACCCCTGCCCCTATTCAGTCTGTGAATCTGTAATCTGCTGTGGCAGGATGCTCCTGGCCTCCTCCAGCACAGATCAGCTTCTCCCACCCCAAGAGCTCTCCATCCCTCAAGGCTCCAACCCTGCGACGAGCTCAATGGGGACCCGTGGCCCTTCACCATCAGGTCTTTGAAACAAGCAGCTCTCACCTACACAGCTACAGACACACTAGTTCCAGCAGATATTGTTTTTATGCTCAACATTGTCGAGCCCACACATCCAGTTATTATAATGCAAGAAAAACAAAACAGAAACTACCTTTGATGCTTCCCTTGCTCTGAAGGGCAGAAATATTCTCCCCCCACGAAAGCCTGTCTTACTAACTTTGGCAGAAAGTAAACTTCTCAAGTTGAAAACTGTTTACAGGAGAATGCAGTCTATCACTACACCCCATGGGAATTATAACTGAAAACTGCACCGTACTGCATGACAAAGAAACAAGCAGCTACGGAGAAACGGCAAGCGCAAACTAAAAGCAAGAGGAGCATCAAACCTAATGGCCTGACCGTGACTGATATGCTCAGGTAAAAATCACAGCATGAGCGTTTCCTCTCCAGCTGGCTAGAAGGGCTGTGCATTTCGGAAAGAAGCCTGCCCCCCTCCCGCAGGCTGCCAGCTCCTGAACTTCTCAGCACGGCCGACACACAAGCTGGGCTCTGCCCGCCGAGCGCTCCACGCCTCCTGCCAAAACCGTTGCCCAAAACACGCCCTGCCTGAGCGGCAGCCCACGCCAGCACCTCGACGCGTGGGTAGCCAGGGAGGTATTTCTAGAGACGATGAGACAATAACGTGACAGCAGCGCGGAGGAGTAACGGCCCACGGTACCCGAGAAAGGGGCCGGGCCGGGTAACGACCCCCCCCCGCCCGCGCCGTGGGGCGCCTCACGCTGACGCCCCGCTGCACGCGGGACGGGACCGAAGGCCGCGGGCGGAGCGGGGCGAAGCGGCGGGGCAGAGGCAGCGGGAAGGCTCAGCCCGCCCTCCCCCTCAAAACACCCTCAGGGACAGCCGCAGGCAAAGTTCAAGCCCCAGACGGAACCGAGGGAGCTCCAGCTCCGCGGAACGGGGTCCCCCGGCCCAGCCTCTCCCCACAGCAACTCACCCGGCCGCAGCGCCGGCAGCGCGCAGCCCGGTACCGGCCTCCCCGCCGCGCCAACTCGCCAGTGTCCCACGCCCCGCTGCGCACGCGCGGCCGCCAACGGCCGGGACAGCTGCTGCCCCCGCCCGGACCGGACGAGGCGGGGCGCAGAACTCCGCCCCCCCCGGCAGCGGGGCGGGGCTTCGGCTGCCATGTTGGGGGGAGCGCGGGGGGGGCAGCTGTGTTGCGAGTGGGGTTCCGTGGGGATCCGCACCCGCGCGTGCGGGGGAGAAAACTCATCTTCCTCAGAGGCTGCACGGCCCTGCTCTGCCGGGAGAGGCCAGGGCTGGCGGGGATTACGGCCTGTGCTTCCCGCCCGAGCGCGCCGGGTCCCCCTCGCACCGCAGCGACTCGTCCTCTGAGGGCGGGGGGGGCGGGTGCAGCCGCGCAGCCCCGGCTGTGTCACTGCGGAGGGGGCTGCTGCCGCCCTTTGAGGGGCGGATAAACCTGTGTCTGCCAAGCCAACGCGTTTTACTGCAAAGCCGGACTTCTCCTCCTGACTGAAGAACAAAAGATAGAGTTTATATGTCTGTATGTGCACGGGCAAAGGACAAAAAGCAGTATTCAGTGACCGTCCACAATAGCGGAGAATGGGCCCAGTGTCTTGGCCAGACAGCTGTGCCCACACCTCCGCTCCAGCCCAGCCAGGCTGCTCTTGAACCACCAACATGGAGCTGCCCCCTGTTCTTTGTGTTTCCAACCCCGCGTAGATGGCAGGAACAGCCGCACACTGAACCCTTTGGAGATGAGGAATGCCTCATTATGCTGCAAGGACTAATTAAGGGCGAGTGTTGACATATTTGAAAAGGAGCTCTGCCGAGGCCTCGCACCGAGGACAAAAGAGTGGCGTAGTGGTTGGAAAGCAGAGCCCCGTGTTCCCCAGGGTACATTAGAAAGAAGAAAATGGGGTGAGATCCTTGGGGAGGCAAGAACCATTTGACGGCATCTCCCTGCTTCACGCGGAGCCGTGACTTCGCCGCGTTGGGCCCTTGCGGAGGTCACGCTCTGCAGGGTGGCGGTGCTAGGAGCTATCCAAAGCAAACACCCCGGCAGAGCAGCCAGCGCCTGGAAACACGCAGAGCCGAGTGAAAGCAGGGATTCCCTGCAATTCACGGCTCGCACCTGCATGCTTTTTTAATAAGGGTTGTTGGGTTTTTTCAATAATTAGCGATGCACTGTAAAACATTTAGAATTAACCTAAATTGAACAGCCACAACTAGCTAATTCACACTAATTAATGGGAAATCCACTGCAAATTTAAAAGTGTGATCAAAGATAATTCTAAAAGCAAAGGTAATAATACTTCATTGAGCATCATCTTCATGTGGGACCTGTTTCTGCAATCCCTTAATCGTAACAATTAAAATCACGTTCTTCAAAAACATTGAAATAAGATGCTTAGTCTCAGAGTTCAGTGCAGGTGAATAAAAGAAGGAAAATCTGGCCCTTGACAGTTACAATTTCTTCCTCTTTGTAATGTACATCACAATGCACTAAACCTTTTGAAGGCAGTTTGGATTGATCGTTAAGTTTTAACTGGATGAGATCTAATTACAGCTCCTGCCTGTGAATCTTCAGGGAAAATAGTAAGAAACCTGCCTTTCGTTTTGGTGTAAAATACCTGCAGTCTTATATTTGAAAAGACAGATTTCTGAGATTCTATTCTGCCTGATTTTGTTTAATGTTTTAAATAACTCTGAATTTTTTGGATAGATTCTATTGAGGGGTTTCTTTTAAATATATCTATATCTATATACACACTCATAACTTTTCACAAGAATATCATACCCTTGTTGAAAAGTTTAAGAAATTTACAAAGCTCTAGGTAAAACTTCAGAAGGTTGTTCTGCAGTGCTGGACTGTTTCGTATTTTCTTTCAATATTTTAAGTACATTGGCTCAATTTCATTAAACACAGAAGTTCGGAATATGCTCAACCCTTGCTCGGTGGCCTTTTCTGCAGAAATTTTATAGACCAAAAGGTAAGTGCAGAAGGAGGGAAGATTGGACTTAGCTGGTGTAACGATGCAGGCTTCCCAACTGCAATCACATATTGATTTAGAAGATTAGGTCTATTACTGGAAATCAGAGTACAGTTGGAGACATGCTGACCTCCTACAATAGGAATCGGTGTCCTAGTGAATTTAGTGGTTTCTTAAAAGCTCTTCTAAGTACAGGTGTTCTCCCTCAGGACTGAAACTATTGACAAAGCATAGGAGTAAGAAAAATCTTAAGGAAGATATTACTGTGTCTTCAACTCCAATATAACGTAAAAAATCAGTTTTTCTTAAAAGCTGGAAATTTTCAAGTCAGAGTGTTGTTACAATCAAGACGTCACTAAAATCCTTTTAGAATCTCTGCATTTTGTACAGCTTATTCTCTGGCAAGAAATAGTACACAAGATGAACAGACGCAAATGGTCCTTTTCTTACTGTGTATTGAATAGAAGCAAACAGCCCAGACTGAGTTCACTGAAAAAAACACTCTAACAGGGTATTCATGAGATGAATACAACCATCTCATGCCCCCTTTGTCAAAAGCGATCAGATGCACTGGTGTGGAAGATGGTAACAACCCCTGAACTTGTTTTATAATGTAGGAGTGAATCTCAGTGTTGACAAAGTAAAGCAGTGTTTCCAGCTGTCACCAGCTATTCCGTCAAGGTCATAGAAGAACCAGCACATATAGTGTATCTAAAAACAAGCAGAAAATTAATTTTGAAGGGATATTTTTAAAGCATGCATTTAACAAGGTTAACCCGTGCCAGAGGAAGCCATCAGCTACCTATAATTAAACATCAGCACATCAGCTGTATTGATTGACCTTAACTTGAGATAGCAGTTGTTGCCTGAAGCCTTTTTGAAGTGTATGCACACAGAGCTGGGACAGAATGGGAGGGAAATGGGACTGTAAAATAAACCGAACAGCATCTGGTTATTCTGTACTTGGTAATTCCATTGACAAAGACCGCACGTTCCTCTGCACAGTCTCCTTTTCCCACATGCTCCTTGCAGGAATGTTAAACCTTGTAGGCTGCCACACGGGAGAAATAGCTTAAGGAACCGATGTTTCTGGAAAGTCAGCTCTGCAATGGAAAAGTGAGTCATTGTTTTATGGGAGATGTTGGGTGAATCAGCATTCATGAAGAGGGTGTTACCCCATACAATGAAAGGAGTATCCACACATGCTGCTGGACTCTTGGACTATAAATCCACAAGAAAAGTGAATATAGCTTCAATTTTAAAAGTAGCGTAGAATGTGTAAAACCATGTAAAATTCAAGACAGCCTGAGCAACTGTTTGTACCAGATAACACACATTTGGAAATAACATATGATGTGAATTCTCAAAACAAAGACGCTTTTAAATGACAACGATGATATAGTGTAGTGTAGTTTATGTGAATCGTTCTTGGATGTGTAACAAGAAAACGTACTTCTAAAGCTAAGGTTTTCTGTGACGACCAGGAAGATTTATGATCAAATAATGTTTCCAATGGACTTCCCATGTGACTTTAATCAAGCCATTACATATTTGTATGCACCTAAAGCTTATCTACAAATGTGTTAATAAATGTTTATTTTTATTGTAAGCATTTTAGGGCAGTGTCTATTTTTTACTATATACATCACCCAGCATAGTAACAGGCTGGCGGTACCACTTTCATTTGATTAATGATCATAAACACGTAAGTGAGATGATGTGCCACTTTTGTCCAAGATGGAAGCAATTTACAGCCTGAATGATAGTGAAAAACAGACCCTGCAGATTCCTGGCTGACAATCTCATCAGCCTGTGAGTTTCACACAATTATTAGTATTAGAAAAACTATCTACTGTAACCTTAGCTCAACAGGAAAAATGTTATTGAAGCTAATGGCTAGGTGTGATGGGAAGATAATTTTGAAATATTAGGAGTCTTGCCACTCCTATATAATGTCATCTAAGAAATCTACTCTCTGATCCCGCTTCGAGTTGCAGTGATGTTATCTATTGTAGTGTGGAAAACAATCTTCAGATAGCTATGCTGATAACAGGACTGTGCGTTATCTATAATTCTAAAACATTACACATTTTAAAATTATAATGGTAGTCTGCAAATAACGGGCCACCTTTCATAATGTGGAGTGACTGTATCACCTTTCGTGTTCAAGTTCCAGGTACTACCAATCTTGACTCCTGGACACTGCTTGTTTGACGTTTCCAAACTTCTATCCCACAGGCATATCTCTCTAATGGACAATTCTCAAAGGAGAAAGCACACAGTCTTAATTTCCTAAGAACCCCTCGGGAAAGGACTTAGGGCAGGTTTACATGAGCAAGATCTCTTGTGAATCTTTTTTATTTCAAGACTCAGCTGAAACCAGGATGAGTTGACAGCATGACAGAGAGGAGCACACAAGAGCTTATAAATAGAGTCCTGAAAAGATGATTTGATTTCCATTCTTTGGAATGTTGCAGCTATTCAGAGATACTGCAAAGTAATCTCTGGTAAATTGCCCATAATTGAAGCAAACCTGACTCACTGAATAGAGCCCTCTGGTCCTCACCAGGCTGAAACTCTCTACAAAAGTTCTGAATAAAGGATGAAGGACTTTTTCTTTTGTTGTAACGTGTTCCTAATTTCCTTGTAAAATAGGGACAGGTAGCAACAAAATCTTCCATCTCCAAATATTTCTTGTGCCATTAAATACTAACGGAGCAAACAAGGCTTTCCATCCTGGGTGATTTTTTCATGTCTTTTTGCATCGCTAAGTCCCAATAAGATTTCATTCCCCAAGTCTTGTTTAATGGAAAGACATTCTTTTGCTCAAGTACTTTTTCATGTTTTTCCAATTTCCCAGTGGTGTACCTGCTGCAGCAGACGTTGCGGCTTCTTCTTAATACATGTTTCAGATATCTTCATTCCTCTTTTTTCTGGAGATAAAAGGGTGTCGAACACTGCTGTAAGCTTCAGCATTTGTTATAAATTGGTTCCATTTGAAATATAGTCCTTCCCAATGGCTTCTATTTTGAGAAGCATTTAGACGTCTGTCTGTAAGACCAAACTACAGATCTTGAAATTGAATCTTACTTGGAATGAGCTCTACAAAATTTTTATGTAATATTTGTGGAGTGTGGCTCCAATCCTTCTCCCCTTCCATTCTTCATCGTCTTTTGTCTTTTGCTACTCAGAGTTCTTACATTATTTTTTTCACAAAGTTTTTCTTGCATAGAGAGTGCTGAAGAGGGTCAAAATAGGTTTTTAATTCTGTTCTATCTTCATATGACATTCAAAACAAACATCAGATATAAAAAATGGGAACAAGTAAATTCTTGGATTAGTGAAATTACTCTAAATCCATTTCTACAGTAATTCTTTCATTGTTAAACCACATTTAAATCTCTAAGTATGTGTGATATACAATATTAATCTTATGTTAACATGTTCTCTGTATTACAAACAAAAATTCCAAACAAAACTAACAAACAAACCTTGTAATTTATGATTTATTAATTTATATTGTCAGTACTAAAAATGGTAATGGAGCTCATGTAGAAGCTATAAAGCCATAAGCTGTTTGAGTCACAATAACCAGCCACACGTTGTAAGAGGAACGAGACAACTAAGAAACCTGAAAATAAAACCATCTGTGAAAAACAATCTAGGGAGTAAACATCCAATCTGAAGCATGTCTTTACATGTTCCCTACTATGCTCACATAATGAGAATAAAGCACTAAAAATGTTCAAAGCAGTGAGCAGGGATTTTTAACTACATCAATCCCTCCACAAGAGTAGTCCCTCTGGCGTCATGAAGAGTACTCACTTGAGTATGGCTCATAGGATTGAGATCAGAACACTAAAAAAAAAAAAAGAAAAAAGGACACAACTATGGTAAAAATATTAAGTAAATATAAAATAAATAGCTTTTAAGTTGTGGGTTTTCTGTTGCTTCAAGCATATCTGGATAGGCACCCAGGAAAATCAGTTCGCTTGCATAATGACCAAGTTTATTTTACTTTTAAGAAGTCATCAGTGTTCACGAGAGGAGTAGTGCTGGTTTGAATCAGGCATGTTGCAAACAGATGTTATGCAAGCTTCCCCAAACAGTCCTGCCAATGCATTGCAATCCTGAGTTATGACATTCACTACAACTGCTGCAGGCTGGGCCCTTTTTTGGGCCACAGATTGATATGTTGGTTTTCCCAAAATGGGGATGATATTTTTTTCATGCATACAAAAACTGCAAGATCAACATATTATTTTTAATTTTCAGACCAACAGAATTCGGACACCATACCTGAATTACATGGCCTATCAGTAGTACAGGACAGAAATGGAAAAAAACCCATTATTTGTCATCATATGATTGTGACACTAATTCTCAGCAAACCTATCTCCAGATTCATTCCCATGATGTGTTTAGTAAGGGGCAGTCTCTTGCAGTTTCCTTTTATTCCTACTTTTGAAGGATAAAGGACGATTTCCAAATGCCATTTTCAAAACCCATTCTTTAGCATACAAGTGTATGAAATGGCTGCATCCTTTTGTAACCTTTAAACAAATAAATGAAGAAACAAAGGATATGAAATGTAACAAAACTAATCTCACAGAGCAGAACAACTGTAAGTTTGAAAGACCTGGCAGGTTCTTGAACAGGAGTTGAAGTACTGTGGATTAAAAGCTCTAAATAGGGAATGTCAAATGAGAAAAGGGTCATAGTTCCTTCTCTGAAGCACAGTGTATTTTGGAGTTATCTCATAAAAATGAAAATTTGTCGCTATTCACACTAAGAAAATTTTTGCTTGCAAATCTAAATAGCCTATTTTCTTATTACATAGTCTAACATCGTTGTTGCATATTTTATATTTTTAAGTACATGCTCCACCATACTTTTTCAGACTTCAATCTTGAAAAGAAAGATGTGGGAGTACGCCAGTAAAGCAGAATAATAGTTTTTACATTTATTCTGCTTTACTAAAACATTATTGCACTTTCCATCTTTAAACAATAAAAATTCTTTGATAAAGCTTGCTTGAGCCTAATGGCCTGAGTCATGTGATCAGTAATTTTATTATACTATTCTTTTTTGTTAAAGAAGCAGAAAGCACTGAAATAACTTGCCCAGCAAGTCAGTGTCAAAATTAAAAGGCTGAGACTTTATCATCTATAGCTCTATGCTTGTATTATTTGGCTACGTTTCTTTTACAAAGTTTTTGGTTTCCAGGCTTATGTGCAGGCACTGTGATAAGTTCAATAAAGGGCAACAAGTTGTGGTGAGAGGAGCGATTCTGAGTGCACATCAGCGAGAAGGGATTGGATTATAGCTTGTGAATAGTCTGAAAATGCATTTAGGCATCCAATGTACTGTAATACGTAGTAGTCGTCTTCCCTCTAAAATGCGTTTATTAGATCTGTGATAGGGGAGGGAGGAGAGAGAGAAATAAGCTTTCCAACGACCGAGCAATGAACATCAAGCACAAGCTGAGGCTACCGGACAAAATACAGATGTTATCGGTGACTTGTACGGCCGGTGAAGCAAGGGCACATTCCTGATAGCCTGGCTATCAAGAGGATTTCTTAATAGTGAGACTCACCAGGCTGTGAAATAGTTTTCCACGTAAAATGGTGGAGATCCTATCCTTGGAGGATCCGTCTGCCTCTATGCTGTCATGTCAGCGGCTGGGAAGAGCCCACCTGGGCGAGCAGAGCCGGCAGGCTCGGGTCCCCCGGGTGCCGGGGCAGAGCACCCTTTTTGGCTGTGAAGGGTGCTGCCTTTCAGCCCCCCGACCTCGGGCAGCCCCTAACTCCTCACCTACGCGCACCCTCCTCATCCCTCGGCTTCAGCCTTCAGGAGGCGGCGGCGGCTCCACCGCCCCGCCGGGTTACGCCGGCAGCGCCGGGGCAGGCCCGTCCAGCGGCTCGCCAGCTCCTGACAAGCTTCGAGCGGGTCACGGGCCTCAGTGGCCGCTCGGGCCTCGCTGAGCAGCCGCCGCTGGGGCCGGTGCCGCCGGCCGGGCTGCCCCGCTCCCCTCAGCCTGACAGGACAGCGCACCCCCCGCCCCGGATCCCCTGGAAACCGCCCCGCCTGCTGTGCAGCCGGCATCCCTCCGGTTGCGCGGGAAGCCCGCGGCCGTCCCCTCAGCGGGCACGGCGGGGGAGCACAGCCAGGCACCCCACCGCCGCCTCACTCCCGGGGGACCCCGTCGGGGGCCGCCGGCCGCCACCTCCCCCACGACGGCCAGCGCCAGGCCCATAGAGCGCGCCGGCGCCGTGCTAGAACGTATACGGCGGGGGCCGCCTCGGCCTGCGCGCGGCGGCGGCAGCGCCGTAGCGCCCCCTAGCGGCAATTGACGGCCTCGCCACGGACCGAGGAGAGAAAGGGAGAAGGGACAGTAATGGCGGCCAGTTAGTGTGAGACTGAGCCGAGGAGGCGGCGGCAGCGACGGGAGGAGCCGGCGCGGCTCCGTCGGTGGCTCTGCCCGGCGGACCGGCTTCCCCAGAGGACTTTTTTTCCTTCCTCCCCCCTCCCCCCTTCCCCCTCTCCCTCCCCTTCCCCTCCCTACCCGAGCCCCCGCCTGTCCGCCCTCCCTCCTCCCTCCGCGCCGGCGGCAGCGGCGGCGGCAGCACCGGCGGCGGCCCCCCGTGTCCCCCCTCCCCGGGGCCATGGTGAACACCAGGAAGAGCTCCTTGCGCCCCCTGGGCAAAGCGGCGGCCGCTGCGGCCGGAGCCGGCAGCCATTTCATTTCGTCCCGGACCCGCTCCTCCAAAAGGGGCACCAAGGCAGATGCGGCCGGGCTGGAAGAGGCGGCGGCAGCGCGGGTAAGGACCGGGGGTTAACGGGGACGGGGCGGGAGAGAGGCGGGGGGGGACACGGGACAGCGGCGGTGAGGGCCTTGGCTGGGCAGTCGCTGGGGACAGCGCCGCTGCTGCCGGGGGGGGGGGGGGGAGCCGCGGGTACGGGAGCTGGGGCGGGGGGGGGGGGAGATTGCCGAGACGGCTGTCGGCTTGAGGGAAGGAGGAGGGACGGTGGAGCCGGCGGGGAGCCTGGGGTGAGGAGGGACCGTGGAGCCGGCGGGGTGCCCGGGGACACGGGGGGCGGCTGTGGGAGAGCTGCCCGCCGCGTCCCAACTGGGGTTCCCTGTTCGGCGGGGTGAGGGCGGTCTCCGCCGGGGCGGCGAGAGACGCGGGCAGCTGACAGGGGCTGGGGGCGGTGGGGACGTGTGAGGGGCGGCTGGGGACCCGGGAAGCGAAGTTGCTGCCCTGCTGCTGCCCTGCTGCTGCCGGTCTCTGCGCCGGGCCGGGGCAGGCAGGGCCGGCGCGGCGGCGGCAGGCGGGGGTCCGGCGGCGGCGCGGGGCTCCCCCTGCGGCCGCTCCCGGCACTGCGCCGGCTGCCAGACAAAAGTTGGGAGCTGCGCCTGCAGCAACTTCGCAATCCTCGTTCCCTTTTATTTATTTTTTTTTTTCCCCTTTCCCTAAATGACCTCGATTCAGCCGAAGCGGGTGTTCGCGGCGGCTTCGACGGGCGAAAACTGATGTTTGAGAAAGGTCGCCCGGTTTTGTGATACACCCCCCCCCCCCCACCCCGAGCGGGGAGGATGTAGTTTTGCCGTCAGGTTGGAGGTGAATGCTTTCCCAACGTAACTTATTTTAATAGATTGGGTTGTACGGTCTAATGGCAAGTGAATTCTGCAGCCTGATGTGGAAAATTAAGATTTGGTAAATTCTAATTGGAAGAAAGAATTCGGGAGTCTCTTTTTTTTTTTTTCCCTTGTTGTCTCTAAACAGATGTGTTGACAACAACTGCATTTTTTCAAATTAGAAGCAGGGCTTTTTTTTTTTCTTGATAAAACTACACACTTTGAAGATTTAAACTACTGGTTATATTTGCCTCATCTGCATACATGTTTTGAAAGCAGTGTAAATATGGAAGTGAAAATTGAGGGTCAAAACGTTTGACAGTTGTGCGCCAACTGACCGTGTCCCAGCCTCCGCTAAGGAGGAAGTTAATCAGACAAGTAAAAAAACAGCAATAGCAGCCAGAGGCAGATCAGAAGAATGACACCTGGAATTGTCAAAAAACCTTTTGCCCCATCCTTTTAGTTTTAAAATATTGGAAAAAAAACCCCAACTAACTTTCTGTACCTTCTGTGCTTCTCTTTCGGTTCTTTCATGCTTCACAGTTCTTCCCTTCCCCCCATCTTACTTTTCCTCATTGTCCCCTATTTTTCTTCCTTGTTTAATTTCATTAGACTCGTGGGGATGCAGCACCATTGCTGTAAAAAGCTGTTCTGCTTGTTCTATGTTCAGTTTCTGTTTATTTGTATCGTGGGTCTTGTGGTTTGTGAGGCAGAGTTTGGTGTAACCCTTACTGGCTTACTTTGCAGAGAGTTTACTGCTGCTAAAAAAAAAAAGGTTGGGCTTTTTTCCAAGTATTTTTTATCTATGAATAGTATTTTTGTACTGCACATCATTAAAATGTTTAAATTATGTTATTGTCATGGTGCAAGGAAAGGAGATTGTGCAAAATATTGTCATAAAATCTGTAAATGCATCCCAGGATATTACCCATGCTTCTAAAATAGCATTTCTTCTAAAATTAAGTGTGTATTTTGGTGTGTGGGAATGGACTTGTTTTACTTCACAACACATCTCATGCATTTGAGGTAGATTTTTTTTTTTTAAGGTGTGATTGCCAAAGCTGAGCAGAAGTTATCCAGGAAGGGTTTTTTATTGTGGGGTTGATTTTTTTCTTTCCCTCAGTGATTTTTTTTTTTTTTAATATGTGTGTGTGTATATATCCCACTATATTTTAAAGTTGCCTTTGTACAACTGTTTTTGTTCTTCAGATATAAGTATTTGTTAGCAATATAGTGTCTTTCTGAGCTCCTGAATCTTCTTGAAGTAGTGCCAAAGGAGGATTTCAGTGATTACAACATGAATAAGTATAGCAGTAGGAAGACAAAGCCTTTGCTTTTGGAAGTGACTGTTGGGGGACAGATAGTGAGGTTGTGTTTTGTGTAGAAAGCTTACTGGGATTGTTTTCATGCAGTTGTATGTATTTTTTTCGATGTTGACTGGAACAGTGCGTCCTCTTGAAATCTTTCGTGTGTCACATCAGAAAACCAGCCTTACTACCAGCAGTTAATTGGGTTAATGGGCAGCTAGAGTTTGAAGCTCTGGCAGAGATGGTACGCTTCTTAATTGCACTATGTGACTAAATTTTCTTCCGTGGAGGTTCTGACTAGGACTCCCAGAGAAATGCTCTTCAGTGGCAATGCTTGTAATTACCTTTCAGAATGTATTTTAAAAGATCATCTATTTGTTCCTTATTAGCAACAAAAACTGAGTTAGTAATCTAATGGCATCCTGTGAGATGCTGATTAGACCAGATGAGGGGTTAGGAGTTGCCTAATTTATATCTATTTATTATCTATTTATTTATTATCTAGAATTTATATCTATTTCCTTTTTCTTCCTTCTCCTTTTTCCCTCTTGGCTTTTTCTGGTATACATAGGTTTGTTTTTTTTTTTTTGGGGGGGGGGTGGTGGTGGTGTTTTTGCATACATTTACAAGGATAGGCTTGAATCCCTTCTCTCCCAAGAACTTGAGTTAAGTTTCTAGTATTCCAGTTCAGTGCTATGTTGAGTTACATATTAATAGTCTCCATTTCTGTTTGATCTGAATCTAGAAGCAACACACATTTGGTGGAAATGGGCCATAATTGTCTAAATGCCTTTATCGTATCCTCTGTATTCCCTCTGTAGTACTTGCTTATTTTAGAGAAAGCAATGACATCAGTCTTTGAAAAGTAAACTGTTTTGAATTATCAACTGGCAACCACGCATTCAGTGATTGAGATGAATACATGTGTGTCCACTGACCAGAAGCCAGATTAAAATGAACAAAATCCCTCACTAAATGGATCAAGGAGCCAAGAAGTTTATTCTCTGAAATGATGTCATAGAGTGCATAGAGAGGGTACGGAGAGGAAAAACTGTGCTTTGTTTTCTTCCTGCTTCCATGATTGATTTCTAAACTATTTAACAGAAATTGAAGCTATCCATACATAAATTTGTATTCCATCTTTATATAAATGATATGTATTTTTTTCTTTCTAGTATTAAAATTTGGGAAGTGTTGTGACCTTATATTAAAGCATTCTGACAAGAAAAGTGCATCACAATCTTCCAGAGTTTTCAGAAACATGGAATCGTAACACAAGGTTTATAAATCCAGTGGATTTCATTCACACTATGAAAGAATCGAGGATACTGTGACCATAAATGGTTAAATTTGTGCTCTAGATTTGACAAATGTCTGATGTTTTCAGATACTGTGTTGTGATTGTTGGTAACACTTATTTGATGATGGAAAAGATTCTTCTCAGTCATCTCAAAACACAAATCAAAAATGTTGATCAAGAAAACGAATTTATTGTGAAATAAACACTCTTAAATCGTATCAGTGTATTAGTTAGACATTTTAGAAATGTATACAAGATTAGCTTAATTTAATTAGCCAAGAAAGCATTAGCAGTGCCTTAAGAGCTACTTGAGGGCACTGTGATAATTGTAACATGCGATCCTAGCTAAAAGTAGTACTGCCAACATCGTTCAACTTACTCGGTGGCAACCTAGAGCTCTCCATTGTACTTAATTGCTAATAGGAGCAAACACGGACTTGAGGATTGACATCAAGTGCTGTAGTGTGTATGAGTATAAAGCTAAGCAGCATTTTTGTGCTCTGTAATACCAATATACTTCAGTGTCTCTTACTGTAATTTCACAGTCTGTAACAAATATTTTTTTCTGATTTCTGGATGATAATGCAGCTTTTGTAGCATAAGCTCATTGCTACGTTTTACATCTTAAAAAGCCCTTAATGGTCAGCTGTTGAAAACATAGAAAATGAACTTTTAAAAAATAGTATTATTTCTCTTGAAATACTAGCTTTAAACATACCCCTTAGAGCTTTCTAAAAATTAAATTTTCTTTTATGGAAGACCCTGATTCATATTAGCATATATTGTCTTCTTTGCAACGTGTCTTATGGTGTTCTGGATGTTCTGTGGTTTAGAATAAAACTATAGAAAAAGTTCTTATGCTGGAAGATTTACACTTGCTGGCCAGCCGCATGTAAAGCTTTTCAGGGGGGAAAAAAAATCTCCTCTCAAATATCTATGTTTTTAAAGAACTGTATTGTCTTACTGTTTTAGTTTACAGTAACATCAATAAAGGTGCTGAGGCTAACGCTTTTGTAGTTCTTTGAAATACATCCTGAAATATAGTGCCTTGTCAAGTTATTCCAAACAATTTAATTTAAAGGCAGATACCCAAGAAAGCTCATCTTTTCAGTGCGCAATAAAATGTCGGGTTCTTTCTGTTTCAGTGGTCTGCTGCTCTTTTGGGACTTAGCAGGAGAAAATCAGTGATCTAAAATGAATTGTGCAGTCTGTTCCTTGGTAGCATGGTATTAATACATCTGTGAACAGTGGGAAATTGAGCAATTGTTGGAAGCAATCTATGTCCAAGTTTCTGTCAAAATACCATACAGTCAGCATTTGTAATCCTTCCATGTTTCCAAAGGGGTGTCCTGAGTTTGAATTCTTCCTGTGTGTCTTGCCAAATCAGTCTGGGCCACTATCAGAGAAGTCAGGACACCTCCGAAGCGTACAGGGTTTGTTTGAGGCGGCCGTTGCGCATCCTGTTCGAAGCTGGCTGTCTTTGCTGTCGCGCTGTTACAGCAGCCTTAAAAAGGAAGCAATCTAAGGACTAATTCAGTGAGTGAATAAGACCTCCAAAGAATATTCAGGAAATGGTGTTGATGTTTGGTGTGCTGCATTGCTTCCTCTGAATATTGGGCTTGTCCCAGAGTAATATGAATAAAAGCTGCTTCTCCAACTACTGTCTCTCAGTTTAAACTTCAAGCAGAAAGCTTAACCCATTGCCATGAGAGATCCCATGATAGTTTTGCAAGTGTGGCATACAGCTTGGGGTTATGCAAGATAATTAGCTCAGGTAATTACATTCTGATCGCCTCCATCCCCCTGCAGTTTCAGTTGGATGTGGTACAGTTTTACACATCCTGCCCTAAATTGTCAGGTATCTGCTATACTGTGGAAAAGTTTTAATTCCAATCTAATGATGCTTTAAATGATTTCTACCTAAAACTTTATAAAACCCTTCTCAAACCAAAGCATCCAGCAAGTGGGCATCAGTGAGCTGAAGCTTTCACTGCTTGGTTTTTGTAGCTGTGACTGTTTTAAAGGTTGCTGATCATTTATTAGATGTTTTAGTTCTACTGTATTACTTCGTGTGTGGGTAATATCACTCGGGAACCCACTTATTGCAAAGGGAGCTGACAATATTTTTTCAGCCTTCTTCATCCTATCTTTTTTTTTGGTACTCTTCATGCATTGCTGCTTCTTCTAAACAATTTTTCTGTCTCTGAGTTTACTCTTGAAATATTGTCTTTATCACCTTTGATGGAATTTTCATGGTTTATTTTAACCATTAAGTTTGCCTTAAATTGTTCAACTGTTGTTTTGCATTTATACTTGCTTGGACTCTTTTCCTGAATAAATTTAATTTCTTCTTGCTTGGTAGCTATTAAAACAGGCCACTTTTCAACCAGTTGTAAGAATAATGTGTTATCTTCTGTAAGCTTTTTCATTTTGGACTGCTAAGTATGTGTGTGCTCTAGTAGCTTCAACTCCAGTTGAACCAGGTGTAAAGGAGGTAGAAATACAGAATTTATGAGCTTGTCCAAGTTCCATGGGTTTTGTAGCCTGTTCTGAATTTTCTGGTTTTATCTTTATGCTTCTAGTCATGTACGTTAATGACCTAACTGATGTAAAGCTTTGGTGGAAAGTCTGTGTTGCACTTGGAGCAGATGCTTCGATTTGGGCTTTTTCATAATTTGGGAAGTGGGCTTTTTGCTTTTCTCCAACCTCTGTCATTTACTTCATTTTAAGTAGATAAGTAGTTGAGCTGAGCTATTTAAATAACCTGAAATGAAGAAGCTGTTCTTTCTGTACACGTGGAAGGGATTACTTGCATTGAAATTTGTTGCAATGCTTCAGCAATCCCTCATTCCAAATACTTAGTAACTACCTTCTATTATTTCTCTGATTTATCTTTCAGACCTTGAATGTTGTTTTTATTATGATTTAAATTTCAATACATCAATCTTAAGATTTCGTCTTGCAATTTAAATTTGTTTTTTCTTTTGAAATACTGTGTTCAAGTGCATCGTAGCTAGAGATATAGAAGTGTTTTTAATCCCACGTTTTTTCAACAGAAGGCCACCTTCCTCTTAGCTTCACTTGCTACAGACACTTTCTTGCTTAATTTACAGTGTCATGGACCTGGTCATGTGCAGACCTTGGGGAACCCTCTGGTCCAGGAGTTCTCTCTGTTCTCCTACTTGTTATGCTCATTCAGATCATTCTGCTTCTTTATTTAGGTTTATAGTAGTACTAAAAGGAGGCCGTGTCCTCCAGACTGTCTTTGGATGGGGTTGTTCAGCAGAAACAAGATGGATTTTTGTGGACTAAGGGTAGGAAAAAAAGTTGTTTGAATGTTTTCATTTTTCCCATTTCTGAACTGTAATCATTCTCAAATGTTTACATAAATACATTTTTTCTTTAAAAGTCTTCCTTAACAGAATCTAGAAACTCATGGAAATGGTTAATGCATTTCTGATTAAAACTGTCTTGCCATTAGTATTCCTTCAGTGTTAAGTTAGGAAGATCAGAGGTTTTAAAAACTTCTGATATGTGGATCTTCTAGAAAAACTTCTGAACGAGGTGTGGACCCCCATACAGCAAATAGAGACCTCTTCTCAGTAGACTTGCTCTTCTGAGGGTGTGTGATTTCACATGTGCTGCAAGCTGTTAACTCTGCAGTTGTGAAAACGAATTGACTTGCCAATATTAATGCTTGCCTGGCCATTTGATCAGCTGGATCAGGTTACTGGTCCAGCTGAAACTAACCCTCCTGCTTCTCTTTACCTCCCCTCCATCTCTCTGATTTGATTATCAGCTGAAAATTCACAACATCACCCTAATTTTCCTGAAGGGCACAAAGGAGGGGAAATTTCATGGTGGAGATGCTTGGAGTGGGGCAGTGATGATGGGTGGAGGACAAACCTCAGCTCACTATTTATGGGCGCTCTCATAGTTTGGCAGAGGCTGCTCTGTAGCGCTCTCTCCCTTTATTTCATGACTATGTAGCAAGAAACTACAAGACTGCAATAATTTTTTGGATGTCAGATCAACAGGCGTTGAAAAGCACTCAACCCAGATACAAATGGGTGTCTTTTTCTGTTACGGCAGGAGGAATGGTTGCAAGTGTGTACACAATAAACAGCGTTGTACGTAGTGGTTTCTATTTTTAACTTGTAAACCTTCAGCTTTTCTGAAAAGCTTTCATATTTATTAAATAACTTGAATTCTAGAACTGAAGAGTTTTAGGAAATAAAATGGAATCTAGTGAAAGAATGAAAGCAGATCTTCTCATGCAAAAAATATATTTTTTCACCTGAATAAGTCAGGAAGAATTTATTCTTCTGAAAAAGTTTAGATGATGGTATTGTCTATATTCTTAATGGCTACTATTGAGCATTGTTTATTGGGGAAAAAAAATTCACATAAGCTGAATGTTAGAAGAATTTAGATCATCCTGCAACTGAGACATTCTTTACTATCATTATCACCAATGAAATACAGCATTAATAGTTGTTTATTCCAAGATCATCAAGCGCTTAAGCATGAATCTTCTGATTTTTTTTTCCTTAACACCTGTGGAGTGCCAGTGTTTGATAAATGATTGTGTGCAAACAAATGGAAATTAGGGAACTGTGACTAGAAGATGGGTTCTTTTAAGCCAACTTTGTCTCTTTTCAAGCTATCAGTAAGGTTAACACACAAAGTCCTTAATGAAACCTGAAGTTCTTAGTAAAGTAGTTAATATGCTTTAATCTAAATACATTTTTTTCTCAGCTTCTTGTCATTGGAAGGCACGGGCGGTATACTTACACTGGATTTTTAGGACACAAAGGTACATGTTTAGCATGCAGCAGTACATAGTGAACCGACATGAATACAGTCTGCTGTATTATGCTGCGACTTGGAGTTGAGTCATGTTGCTTTCTTCCCCAAGACAAGTGTATCAGGTCTTACCTCTTCCCACCAAGCAGGTAGTCCATCCTCCCATAGAAGAGGAGCGTCTGAGGATGTGTTGGTGCTGGAGAGAGTGGGTAGTGCAATGTGTCAGCCTGAAATTAGGACATAGTGCAGATATGTAAGGCAAGGTGTGGTCCCATGTTTGAGCACGCTGATGAGAGCGTTTCAACTAAGGAAAATTTGTTCTGAGCATAAGGACAGTTTTGGTCCTTTTTTTTGGCGGGGGGGGTGTGTGTGTGTGAAGATGCTATAAAGCAAAGTGGTGAACTTAAAAAAAATAATTGAACGGATCTGCTAGATTCTGGTCAGATGACATTATTGCAGTCATAGTAGAAAATTTGTTTGATCTAGTTACTAGAACTTGGAACCAAATAAGAGTGAAACTAGAAATATCTCAAAGAGATTGTGAAGTCTTGATTTTTTAAAATTGCTTCGTATGCCTAGCCCAAAAATGGATAGGAAGGATACCTAGCTCTTACCTAACTTTCATTAATAGATCTTAAAGTAGATGTTTAACGCAATAAATTTGTAGAAGTTAATGTTTTAATCCATATTTTTTACCTTTGCAGAAACTGATACACAAAGGAGCAAGTGGCTTATCCAGAATAACTGGACAGAGAGATAGAGAGTGTTTTTGGTGTATTTATTGGTATGTTTGAAATGACATTATAGTTTAAACGCAGAGAAAGCAAGTTATTTGTTAACTGAACAGTTATCTGAGGGCAAAGATGAGTGATCAGCTTAACTAATTGGTACACTGGGGACACGACAACATTTTTTTCATGAATACAAGTTTTATTTTGGAAAGACAACTTTTATCTTTTTATACTAGTGGGATAAAAATGTTTTTTAAATGCATTAACTATCCCTGAGTATGTATTTTATTTCTTTTAATGGACAACCCATTTCCACAGGAACTTTGCGTGAACTGGTAGGGGAAAAGGTAGATCAGATTCTTTTCAGGCATACTTTTAAAATATTAATCCAGATTATTAATATTCTGGGACACCTGAGAAGATGTGGTGTTACTCACAAGATATATTTTAGATTATGTTAGAAGTAAGTGGAGGACCTGGATTCAGTTTCTCCAAAGTTAGTAAAAATAAGATTGAGAAATGTCTGAAGTTGTTGTCTTTTCAGAGTGTCAAATAGAGAGGAAAAAGTTACTTTTAAATGTCAGAAGCTAAGAATTAACTAAAGTTAGAAGTAGAGGTTTTTGAAAACCTGTAGCTGAAACATATGACTTGCAAATGTTTATTTTGTTAAGACAAAAGCAAATTTCAGGGTGTTTTATGCTTGTTCAGTGGGTCAAAAAGAAAAATGAATTAAAATAGTTTGTGCTTTTAACAAAATGCAGAGGAATAGGACCGATCAGTTGAAGATTGAGTGTCAGTGTGTCTTAATTTCATATCTTAGACATGGAAAGAGGCCATGGAAAAGAGGAACATATAGATGCTGAAAGGTTTAAAACACTAGGTTGAAAACCCTTATGTCTGATTTGTGAAGTCGTATGAGCAATCGTGGTAACTTTCTGGGTGCGGCAGAGAGTTAGTCAGAAGAAGGGTGTGACCCACAAAATATATGGCAGGGAGAGCAAGTTTGACCATGGTGGAAAACTCACATATTCATGTCTGCATACCTGTGTTTTAATACAGCTGAACCTGTGGCAAACCAGATGGAGTCTTTTTCAGAAATTGCAAGGTGTGGTTGTGGTTTGGATGTTATGCCATCCATACTCAAAAACTCAATGAACTTGCGTTCATGTACTTGGAGATGACAGTGATAGAGATGGTTTGTACTTATCCTGTATTACCAAGACTGCTGGATTATGGTTTTCTTGGGAAATTCAGCAGTGTAGCAAGGAGTTCTTTAGATATTCTCTTGGCCAGGAGATTCACCTTACTTAAATCGAAGAAACAAAAAAACCTCTCCCTTCCCCTTCACTGTGTTAGTAGTAGTCTTTGTATTCTAACTTGAAAATGAATCAGCTATCATGCTGTAGCTAGCTGGTCCCTGTGATATATCTGAAGGCAAGCCCTTGTCGGTGAGGACTCCCTTGGTATGTGTGTCCTTCAGTCATGCTGAAAGACCGTAAGGGTGTGTAGTCATTTTTTTCCCAAGCAGATAGATTGAGAAGGAAGAAGTCAGTTTGATTCACTGATTTCTAGTTTGTGTTCTTTCAAAACTAAAGGACTTGTCTCTAAATGTTATAAATAAAGCTCTGGTAGTATCAAATTATTATTTTGAAATTTAGGGATGAATATGGAAGAGACTACAGGTAATATTGTATATCACTGTTTTTGTAGCTTGTTCATGAATGTGTGTATTATAATAAACATTTTTTCCATCTTTCTCCTTTTCATACAAAGTAGAGAAAACAGAGAGAGAAGTATGCAGCTATATTTGTTTATTGCCTTATTTACTTACTCATTTTAGATTTGGTTTCTAGATTTATCGCTACCATCATTCAGCTGCTTTCAGTGGAGGTATGTTACCAGAGCTTGCCCCAGTACCTCTGCAAGACTCTTGCTGTTGAATCTTAGCTCAACAGCTAATTTGCAGTATTCATGCAGCTGTCACATTCCATTTTACTCTTGAACCCGAAGATAATGAAGACCATGTTTTGCCAGTCTAGACCACGGATGGTGTCCTGTTAACTCCAGTTATTTCCTCACTATTAGTGAGAGTTCTTTCCATGAGAGCTGTGCTGGGTTCTGGTTGTTCTGGATCACAGCTGGAGTTTGGTGGGTCTCTCATTTCTGTTAGATCAATACAGTTGCACTAAATTTTGTTTACCTCTTTGTACTTTCTGACACTATGTAAACTCATTTTTTGATTCTTCTGTGTTTGCTTTTTCTTTGTGGCTTTGCTATGCTTTCAGGCAATTTCTGACACAATTAAGATTTTATTAATTCGTATTCTCTGTGTTCTCTCAGCATGTGAGTGCATTTGCTTCAGTGCCAATGTTTCATTAGGAGCTTTGAGTTCAGTGCATTGGTTTCTACTTCTGCAATTGCATTATTAATTTCTTAATTTTTAAGTTTGATGCTTGTATCATACATTTCTCTTTCTAGTCACAGAACATTTTCATGATGTGTACTCTTAAGTAATAAGTTTCTGGGTTGAAACTGAAGTACTATTTTTAATCATTAAAGTTATAAATGGTTTGAGACCCAGTTACTTGAGGGAGCAAGTTGAGTGCAGTGGAATCGTTAGACCTCTTTTGCTATAAATGGGAGGAAGGAGTGGATAGACTGCTCTCTGTAAAGGCTTCTCAAATTGAAATTAATTTCTTTTCTTGTTCTAGCATATCCCAGTTTGTCTAATCTCTTGAGTGTAATGAAAGCTCCATCTCCATATTTTACCGTAGGTAGGTGAAAGTTTTGGATGGCAGTCTAGGTGTGATTTGATTCTTTAGAGCTTGAATTTTAACTGGAAAACGGAACTTTGATTCATGTTAAAATTTCAGTGATTTCTCATTTCAATGTCACTACTTCACGTTAAAACATTTTATGTGTTCGTGCATCTTCTGCAGCGGGTGTACTAACTTAAGTTAGTATTTGGGCTTGATTATCTTAAATTTTAGACTTGCTTTGTACTTGCTAAGTTACTGTGTAGAGTTAATATGCAGTTAAACAAAGTTAAACAAAGAATAACCAGAAATTATTACCTCTGTTAAGTAAACCCCTGCATTGCTGCTCTACTTCCTTAGGCAACTGCACTGATGTGATCGCATTGACTCTTAGCCTGCCCTTCCAGTTTTTGAAGCTATTGGCCAGTCTGATCATTTGGCAGTATTAGAGATCTCAAAGATACTTAGCTTTTACAAATTGTGTGATTATTAGCAACTCAGTAGCAGAGGGAAACCTGAAGTGGCAGATTTTTGTCTTCAGGTTAATAGCTAATATTTTGTGGCAGCATGTAGCTCGGAAGTAACTACATCGCTGTATTGCCTTTGACCAATACATAGCCAAAACGAAGGAGGAATGCCAGCTAATTTTGAGACTTGGGACCAGAGGCAGGGAACTGGAGGAAATGCAGAGAAAGGTGGTCATAGGAGACCTGGGAGGAGTTAGAATTTTTGCATGGGAAGGGGTAAAGATGCAGTATAGCAACCTATGCACTATTAATTTCACTGCTCACAAAATAGCTTTAATGCTAGCCCTCATAAAGCTTCGCTACATGCTTGTTCCTCTTTCTTAGCTTAATTTTCTCTGTCTCACCTAGCCGGTTTAAAACTGGTTCTGTGGCTTGCCTTGAAACTCTGCTTCTATCTTGCACAGAGTAGCTCGTTTAATTTCAGAAAGTAGTTACTAAAATTGACTTAGCAGTGATATATTTCTCTAAGTCCACAAATAGATTTGTGGCTGATTAAAGCACAAAGTACATACACAAATGCTTGCAGTATTCAGAAACGAGTATGTACACTGTTAACATTTTGTGAAAAGTTGGTATTTTGTAGTTGCAGAGTGTTCTGGAAAACAGCTGGGTGGCTGCCTGTGTATTTTACAGTGCTGTGCAAGGTGCAGGTGTATTTAGGAATGGGGGTACTTACCTCTGCTCCCACTTTGACTCTTAGGTTTAGATCCCATTAATTATGATCTTCTAGTATAGATATTATTTTGAGTTACATTGATGTATGTCCTGAAGAAGTGAAATAATGATGAAGAAAAAAGCGTGGGTTTTGTTTTGGGTTTTTTACTAGGATTAAATGAGTCCTAGGATTGAATCTTAATACAGACCTCTCTTTTACCCTGGATTTACGTTGACAGGCTAAAAATTATCAAAGTTAAACCTACTTTTGAAGTGGGATGTGAACATGGGCTGGTTAGCATTTAATACTAGTTTTTAGTATTTAGTATTCTTAGTATTGTCAAAAGTATTTACATTTATAGTATAAATAAAAATCACATATAGCATACTCAGTAAATAAATACTATGTCATAACAAATACCGTATTTATTAATTTATTAGTAGTATTGTAAGTATTTAGTATTTGTTAAAAATATATATTGGGGGACAAAATGTTAAGGCGTGATGCAGACAACCTATTTTACTTGCAGCTTTCTGTTCCTGCAGACAGTGATCCCGTCCTCACCTCGGGTTCTTTTTCTTGCATTATCTTTTGTACTTGTCTGATCCCTCAGTGAAATGATTCCGCTCACTAAGCGGGTAGGAAGCTAATCTAACAGAAGGAAAGTGAACTTTTGAAGCTTTAGTGAGCTGATTTGGTTTATGGGTGGGTCAGAGCAACATCGGAAGATCAGAGGAGGTTGGAGCGGTGCTGTGTAGCCAGGCCAGGGAATGCATGGGCCAGTCCCCAGGTTCAGTGGTGCTGAGCTGTCTTGTCGAACTGCACCCGTACATTTGGATTTCTTTAGGCTTTGTCATTTTCTAAATATTGTGCTGTGATAGTGTGTTTTGCTCCTTTAAGAAAAATACTTTTTAAAAAAATCTTTCTTGAGTACATGAGACATCATGATGTTGAATTATCTGGAGGACAAATCAGATTGTTGTTGTTAATAAGCCTGATGAACAAACAGGACTTCCGTGATCATCTCCTTGCATATAAGTAAAATTGTCTTTTGTTCTTAGCTTAAGTGCTTACTGACAATTCCTGGACCTTAATATTTGGAAATTGGTTACTCTGTTGTTGCAAGAGATGATACTTAGTTTTTTAATCAGGACTGTTTCCATGTGGTTTATGGAATCTTGGTTGTTTTTTTTTTTGTAGTTCACCTTAACAGAAGCAGATCCTCCAAAGCTTGTTGTCTGTCCACTTCTTATGTACAGCTCTGAGGTCGCCCCTTGCTACTATCTTCTGCCTACCTTACCTCTGATAAGTGCAACAGGAAAAAAACGCCCTACCTCCAGTAGAGTTTAGATGCTGCTTAAAGGTGTTAAGACTAATGCTGTTAGTGTGTATAATGCTGTTAATGAACACATTAGACAGAAAGTGCCGTAAAAGTATAAAGTCCACTTTCAGTTACTCTGAGCTGTGTGTTTGACAGAGTAAAGAAGAGAACAAGGTGTTACAAAACTCTTACAAGAAGGAAGAACGTAACGTGACTGTTTAAGCATTTTAAAGACAAAGATAATGTCATTAGAATAAATTCTGCTATGTTTCTGAGTATCTTAATTTTCCTCAGTCCTTTTTTCTCTTTATTGCACTATTAGTTCCTTTGCAAGTAGTATGAGAGTAGCGGTGTCATGTATGATATACAAAATACAGTGGGTCAGAGAAACAGAATGCCTGTTCGGAAGTAAATGTAAAATATTACAGAAAAGTTTAATATTTACATTTAAATATTTTTGTAGTTTCCAGTAATGTTTTCAGAATAAACATTTTTAATATTTCACACAAGCTGGTTACTGAGTGTGATAGAGACTTCCCTTTTAACTGAGCTTGTTTCCTCTTCCTCTGTAAGGATATGTACAGATGAGCCAGTTAAGTATGGTCTGATGCTTTTCTTTCTTTTCAGAAAGATGAAGGTAGTGATGCTAGTTTGAGTGATAGCCACATATCTCCTCCCGCCAAACGTACCTCAAAACATGCTGATCCTGTGTGCAAAGACAAATCAAAATCACGCAGTACTGGGCAGCGAGAGGAATGGAGCATCTCAACTGGACAGTCCAGGTAACTTGGTGCCGAGAGAAAAATGAAATCCTAAAAATTTCTCCTGTATTGTTAACCTGCTTACACTATTTCTGCAGTGAGCTGCAGCTCATGCTTGAGAGTATGCTTTTGAAGTGTGTTATTTTTGTACAATTTTCTTTTAGTTTAAGACTCCAGGAACATGGGTTACATCAGTCTTCTGATCTCTGTGTTTCCTTTCCATGCAAATTTGTGCAAAAATGGAAAGTAATTTTATTTGAGATGCAGTCTGAATTCTGGATTCTTGATACATCCGAATTCAGTGACTTAATTGGTATTTTTATGTACTCAAGCTCTAAGACGACTTGACATTTTAATTAGGAAATCAGTATTATCGTCTTTAGGGAATGGATAATGGTCAAGTTTCTTTCCATTGTTGTTTTCAGCCTCTCTTCCCTGTTTGGTTAAAAGGACTCAAATTACTATATTGTATTAAATATAGCCTCAATCCTGCCACATTTTTATAACTCGAAAGAGAAGTAATTTCATTTTATAACTCCGATTAATCAATATTTTACAAAGCATTCTTGTATTCATAAGGTTCTTCACATGATTACAAGTAATTATGAGGCAGTGTAGACAGTATGTTCCTGGGTCATGAACTTTCAGTTAATACTCATTCTTTTGTAGATACATATTTCATTTTTATGTACAAATCAAAATCATTCTTTCAGTGCTTTGTATGTAAGAATGACTGTAGTTCACTACTGGACTGTTGTCTGCTAGGATGAAGTATATTTAAAAACTGTGTAAATCTTAAAATAGATCTCTCTATTTTTCCCTTTTAAAACAGAATAAATTAAATGTAGCATATTATGTGCCATGGTCATCTGGGAATGTACTGAAACTCATGCACCTTCTATTTTTTTTTTTTGTTTATAAGTGTAGACTTGTGCTGTACCTATTATAAATGCTAAGAAATAATAAGAAAAAAAATTAATGTGGGAGAATTTAGATCACTGTGTCAAATGAAATTTGGCCAGGATACTGAAACTCATGTTGTTACTCATATAGAACCCACTGCGACATGTCTTTGCATCGGAGGGTTTTTGTTGTTTTCTTCCAAAATCCAAAGTTCTGGGCCTAACAGTGATCTTGCGTCACTAAGACTTTTCCCGAAAGTTTTGTTTCTTCTAGTTTATCCAAAGTGTTTGAATGATAATTACCTTTGAAGAGCTATATCAAGTTTCTGTTCTGAACTTAAGGGGAGAATTAATAGTAGGACATGGCATGAGGGATTAATAAAAGAGATGTTTAGATAATTGGGGGGATTCATATTACTGCTATTTGGCAGTTTTGTCCTCATTCCAGTGTTGGGCATGAAACACGATGCAGAGGCTACGTGTCATAAAGGTTTTGGAACCATGGTGCTTCGTGTAACATTCTATGTTTAAGGCATGTTCACTGTGTGACTTCTGCTTGGCTAGGGAGTGTTAGCATTATTTGTGTGTCTAATATAATTGTTTCCTAGGTTAACTTCTCAGCCTGGTGCTACACTACCAAATGGACGTAGCTTATGTAAGTGTATTACAGCAGACCTTTTTGTATCTACTTTTACGTTTAACAATTTTATGTCAGTGATTTTCAGTTACATATATTTTTTGATAACTTTACTGATTACTCTGACCATTTTGACCAGAAAAGTTACTGTTTTGGCTCCGTTTTCTTCTGTCAACATCTTGGATGCTCTCTGTGGACATGGGGAACATTCTTAGATGAAATTCCATTTCTCTCCTCAATTCAGACCTCTTGGCCATGATGTTTTCCTTAATTCCCAAATTTACTGTTATCAGCTAATTTTGGCCTTCCTCTCCCAGCTTGTCTCTTTACTCTTTTTGCTCATTTAAAATTTGGCCTTCTACAGTTCTTACCATTGCTGTTGCTTTAGAGAGACCTGCCTTGTCTGCAGCTTCTGCTACCTTGAACAATATTCCTATATGCTTGTACCTTACAAACTTGTCATTTCATTGCATATCTCAGCTACAACCATTTTGTCTTTTATGTCCCTTTTTCATCAATTCTGTCTCGTTTAGTTCTCTGTTGACTCTATGTAAGTGTTATTCCATTAAACATATTTGGTATTTTTATTATTTATAGTGGTGCCTAAGGAACAATCAGGAGTGGGATCTCTCTGTTTGGCACTGTACAGAGTAGCTGATACAGCTTTGCTTGTGAAATCAATATGTTGTACCTTACCTTTTGGTACTGTATTTGAAAGACTAAGAATTGAAACTGTGGGCCAAGTATTGACGTTAGTATTGACATAAAGTTAAAAATCTGGAATGGATATTTGAATGCCAAATTTTCGTCATAACATTATCATATAAGGAAACAAGCTTGAGTCTGAAGAAATAGCTTGTAAACCAACTTTGATAGGAATTAAAAAAATATATTTCTTTAGTCAATGTAAGGGTTCTCATACTGTGCTCCATAACTTTTGGTTTATTGTCCTTGCTAAGTATGCTCTTATTAATTCTTGTTTGTGAAAATGTTGTTTCCTGCATTTTGAAGTAGTAATACAAATTTCTCTTAGCTCTCAAAAGCCATCCCCTTCGAGGGGAAAAAAAGGGAGATGGGGACCATGCTTGCATAAACGGAGATATAGAAGTGAGAAAAAGTTGTCGGTCCAGGAAAAACAGATTTGAAACTTTGAATCAGAGTTTATTGTTTGATCAGCTAGTAAACAGGTATGTGGGGATACTTCAGTTATATTCACAAAGCATCTTAATGAATTTTTATAAAGTTAGAAAACCCTGTCTTCCAGTGCCATCTATGTGTTTTACTGTGGGAATGTATTAGTGTTGAGGCAAGCTAGATTGTGGTTTGAGTTACAGGCTAGGGGCTCTGCTGTAACTGCCTGTGCTATCCACACCCTAAATGCAAAGCAGCTTACCAGACTTTCATTGAGGCGTAAGCTACTCTGTGTTTACACCTGGATAAAACTTTGTATGTTGGGGGTTCTTGCAGAGTGGCTGACATGCTGTAAATCCACACCCTAGTTTGTTTCTTAGTAACCTGTTTATGTAGTGATACCCTAATTGTGATGTAAATTGGTGATTAGCAGCAACGCTTGGAAGCTTTCCAGATTTTACTTGTATGATTTTTGATCATAAAATATCAAAAGTTTGTAGCTTTTTTTTTGTTGTTTTTGTTTTTTACCATTTGTTAGTAAATCACATAGGGTGGGTGTCACTTTTTGGCATTTACTGTGCAGACAAAGTAGGTCAGAGAGGGGGGCATGGTCTGGTCTGAGCATAGGAATGGGAGCCAGAAATACTTTTCTTGAAATATTATTTCTATGTGGCCCTGGGCAGGTCACTTAATATGTCTCAAATTTCCCACCTGTAAAGCAGGTTTTAATAGTCACACCTGTGAGAGACTGCTTGCAAAATGATTTAAACATTTAATTGCCAAGTGTGATCTTTATTGTTAAATGTATTCTGTTGAATATTTTATTAACTTAATTTTCATTTTCAATTTACTCAGTAACTACTTGGTATCAGTTTACAAATTTATATTGAGTTACATTTATTTTTCTAGTTGCAGTTGCATCTCCCTCTCCTCATCAACAATAGGAAAAAGTCTACCATGAAGATTGTAATTTGATAAGATCATGGTACTGAAGTCTATATATGAACTTATACTGATAACAGTGTGTCCCATAAACATTGGAGGTTTTTAAGAACAGGTTAGAGAAATATATCAGGAATGATTTAGGTATTGTGTAGTTCGTTCTTGCCTGGCAGAGCAGGTGGACTTTTCTAGGTCCCCTCCAACCTTATTTTCTTTGATAGCGAACTATAGCATGATTTTACTTAAAGTGGTTACATCACACATCACAGATATTTTAGAAGAATTGTTTAAAAGTGAGAGTGGCGCTCATAAATCTTTATTTTACTGACTTGTCACCAAAACTTCCATTGATTTCTTTCTAGGCAGGATGTCACCCTTAAATTTTCTGTTAAACAGCTTGAAAGAAAGGAAGTGAAAGTTTCTGCCACCTTACAAGTATTATACAATTATAGTAGAATTCCAGTGGAAATCTACCATGATCGCCATAGAGAGCAGTATCTTGGTGTTCAGGACAGGTGGCCAAGTAATTGACTTGGCCTGGCGAATACTCTGTTGTTTTCTTCCTTAGCAATGAAGCATCTTGGCCAAGGTTGTTATTTATACACTACTGTTGTTTTGACAGCTGTTTACAAATACTTCAGTTAATGGAAATGTAGACTAATTAAATAGATGAGAAATGGTAGAGTAGTGAGCTGATGAAATTCTAGGTGTTACTGATTTAACATCAAAAAAACCCCAACACAGCCTTTATGTATTAGTGTCTTTCTGAGACCAGGGTAAGAAGCTGTAAAGCTTATGGAGGGGAGGCATTAATTGCTTTCCCAATATTATAATTATGTAGGTAAAAAGCTTTACTTTCTTATTCTGCAAACTTAATCTTGTCTGACACCTAATCTAACATCTAAGCAGTTATAAATTTATATGCTACAATTTACACTGAACAAAAATTTTTTAAAGTGTTTTTTAAAATGTTACAGCCTAATTTGAACCCTGAATTTTAATAGCATCAGCATTTCTTTTTTTGCATACTCTTTAGTTTATGTTCTGTAGATTCATCTTTCAGTTTTCTTTATTATGATTGGTTTTCTAGTTAATTGATAGATTCAATTAGCTATCCTAAAATTCATTTGTTTATTTAGTTGACTTGTAGACTTTGGAATAGCCATAATAGACCATAGAAATAGGTATGTTAAATTGTTGGATGCTATGTAAGAAGTTCTGCATGTCTGCTATTTTAAGACTGAATTTTTTTGTGTGTTAACTGTTGCATATATTTTAGTACTGCTGAAGCTGTCCTACAGGAAATGGATAATATTAACATCAGGAGAAATAGGCGGTCTGGGGAAGTAGAACGGCTACGAATGTGGACAGATACAGAATTTGTAAGTGCAGAGTATCTTGGGTCTTGGATAAAAGTAATATCAAGAGGGAGCATCTTTGTTTTTGCAATCTGCATGCATTTGTAGCTCTGTCAAAAGGTTTCTGATCCTCTTCAGTGGATAACATTAAAAACCTTGATAAACTCAGAATAAAAAATCTGATAAAAATCAGATAATTCAGAACAAAATTCACGGATATATGCAAAATCATGTTTTCTTTATTGATTAATTGACTGCAATGCTGTGGTGATTCTCCTTTGGTTTGAAGTATACCTTGGTAGTCTGTAAACAGGACCAGGGACTGACATCTGCTTTGTTACCTAAAACAGCTTGATACTGATGTTAACTATGTATTAGATGGACTAGGTACTGAGAGACTTATTTTACTGCCTGTTAATGAGACTGCTTTTGTTGTCTACCCGTGGAGGGCTCCATTGGAAAAAGACTTTGGGGCTAGAGATTGTGTGGAGTATTACTTACTGAACTGTGGGCTAACACTGTGAGTGACATGGTATAGTACTGATACAGGCGTATGTCAATTTTATTCCAGGAAAACATGGATATGTATTCTCGAGTGAAAAGGAGGAGGAAATCACTGAGGAGAAATAGCTATGGGATTCAGAACCACCATGAAGTGTCCACAGAAGGGGAAGAAGAAGGTATGGGTTGTAAAGAATTGTAAGGGTTCGTCTGAAATACTTACAAAAGAAAGCTCTCCTCAATGTAAGATATCTATATATTGCACTACAGAAAGTAATTTGATTTTGGATCTGGATTTTGAGTTATTGAATAGACCAATAATAAGACTATTGCAAATAAGTACACTCTGAAGGATTCCTCCCCTTTTAGAAGGAGGAGAAATTTTAGGGATCTCTACAAATAGTTTTCTTCAAAGAAAAGCAAGTTTATCTGAAAGTAGCAGAACAAAGCCCGGTTTCTAAATGTTTGTATACTATGTTCCCTTACTCCTGTTTTCCGTAACAGTAGTTGTAGCTTTCCTTATGTTCCCTGTAACAATCCTCTTGTGGAAGCCAGGATGTGATGCATGAAGTCTATAACTGTGCTTTTTCTAACTGACTCGCTATTTCTCATAGCAGTTACCAGAAAGTATGTGTAATAGTCGGTTCTGCATCCTTCCTTTGGGGAAGGTATTAATTAAAGTCTCTGTTTTCTATCCATCCACTGAATTTTACAAGGCTTGTAGACACAGAACAGTATTTGAAGTTCTACCTTGCTTTAAAAATTTGGATGAAACTGACCAGTGGGTTCAAAAAGTATTGAAAAAGAAGAGATAATGGCTGACTTTGATGGCATGATCAACAGCATGCTTGGCTTCCTTAAGAAATCAGACTCAAACTTCAGGGATCCATACAGGGTTCAGCATAGTGTGTCTTGATTACTGAAATTGCTGTAAGAGGTATGGTCTGTCCCGATTAATAAGAATGCAGTCTTAATTCTGAGGTGCAGGGATGAAAATACTGGTCCTGTTAATAGATAGACCTAGGTGTTACCTTTATACAGTGTGTTTATTTGCTTTGTGTAAAAATGATGTTGTGAATCATAAAGTTGTACTTATTTTCATGCTCTATCAAGTATTTGATTTTCTGAGGGTCCTATGGGAAAAGAGACGAAAGGCATTATTCTTAATTTGAAGGATAATTATTGAAGGAAAAAGTGGATAGAAGAGATGTTTGAAGTACTTTACAACTAAAACTAATTTGACTACATTTATTTGTCTTTCTGTTGCTTTTCCAGAACCTTCTGTGGGAATGTAGAAGGAAGTTTAACAATGTGCTGTAAATTTATCTTGGTCTTCAAATTTCTAGTGGTTTGCCAATTAGTGTTAATTAATAGGAGGGGTAAAATTCTCAGTGACCATTAAAATGTTAATTTTTAGGGTGAAGATAGCTCCGGCATCAAGTAAAAGCATTCTGAAAATATTTTTCCCCCCCAACAGAGTCTCAGGAAGAAGATGGAGATATAGAAGTAGAAGAAGCCGAGGGAGAAGAAAATGATCGGCCATATAACCTCAGACAGAGAAAAACTGTTGAAAGATACCAGGCCCCTCCAATAGGTGAGAAACTAGCCAGTGGTCATGCAGGTCTTCTCTGCTGACCTCCAAGAATACCATGGGTGTGGGAAGGCAAAAGTTTGCTGACTGTTTCTCATCCCTGACAGAGTTCCCATGCAGCACTTTGTGACTTCCATCTTGCCTCTGTTTTTATTCACTATGTGAATGGGACTACTGAGACACAGCCTGTCAATTTATCGATGGTGGTGGTGTTGCTATTGCATGCTGCATCATTGAGCACATTGCATGTGCTGGGCTCAGAGTTGGAGGTGAATGGAGTCTAGATCAAGAAATAGTTGGCAGAAGTTGCATTCAGAAAGCAATCTAATAAATCAGATAATTACATAAGAAAAAAATAGTTACTGTTATGCCTGCATCTCTTCTTGAGTGGTAGGCCTAATTCATAACTGTAGATAAATTGCATAGCAGCAGTTACCACATTTTGCCTAAATGAGAAATTTAGGATAGAATATTTCAGTTGGAAGGGACCTACAATGATCATCGAGTCCCAGCTGCTGGACCACTTCAGGGCTGACCAGAAGTTAAAGCATGTTGTTACGGGCATTGTCCAAACGCCGCTGAAACACTGGCAGGCTTGGGGCATTCCCCTGCTCTCTAGGAAGCCTGTTCCAGTGTTTGACCACCCTCTAGGTAAAGAAACGCTTCCTCATGTCCAGTCTGAACCACCCGCCCCAATGCATCTTTGAACCGTTCCCATGTGTCCTGTCACTGGATCCCAGGGAGAAAGGTCAGCACCTCCCTCTCCACTTCCCCTCCTCGGGAAGCTGCAGAGAGCCCTGAGGTCACCCCTCAGCCTCCTTTCCTCCAAAGTAGACAAACGCTGTGTCCTTAGCTGCTCCTCACAAGACATACCATCAGAGATCTGTACAGGGTTCAGTGTAGTCTCTCTTGATTTTTGAACCTTTTAATACTTCTGTTTAAGATAATGTACTCTGTGCATATTTGCTTTTAATTACAGCAGTGTATGCAGTGTGCTATACCTTAAGGCAACTTAGGAATTAAGGCTGTGATAGAGAAATGCCATGGTTTATTTGTTCAGAGAAATTTCAAGACATCCCATATTATCACCTGTACAGAGGTTTCTGTATGGAGTTTCATGTCCTGCAAATAAACTAAAAATGCCCTGGATGAATTGCATTCTGTGCTGTGATAACCATAGCTGTGATGATTTGAGGAGGCTGAGGGTGGAATTCCTATGACCGTATCAAGCCAAGTATGGTGATAGTGAAATAAATAAAGTATAAGAGGCTTGATTTCGCTTCACACACACACCCCCCCCCCCCCCCCCCCGTTCTTTTCTTAATTTGAGCTTTTGGATAAACCAGTGATAACATTGCTGGTAAAGCAACAATCTAGTACTTTTGTGCTGCATTTAGGTTAGTTTATTATTATTTTGTAATTGATGTTACAAACCTGTAACTTCTCTTACTCAGTGCCAGCTCATCAAAAAAAGAGGGAAAATACACTGTTTGATATTCACAGATCTCCTGCAAGAAGAAGCCATATCAGGTAAATGTCAGTCTTTTGTTACATAATTGTTTGCTTTCCCTCAGTACCTTTCTGTTAGATTTGATTTTCAAAATGTTCTTGAGTGAATTGTACAGTTCGTTCATGCACGTGCATGGATCTTGAATTGTATCTTAGGTTCAGATCCTGATCAGTGTACAGAAATGAATTTCATAGCACTTCATAATACCAGCAGCAGCTTTGTGATAAACAAAATGGAAACAGGTGTGCTGCAAGTATCTGAAAGAGTTGTGCATAGCACACTGTAGCTTTTTCTGTAAGGGTGCATATTTAATGTTTAAATCCAAAGCAGCAGTTTAACAAATAGCCCCTTTCTATTCTACAAAAATAAACAGATTGTTTTCTTCCAGTTCAAATTCCATCTGAGTAATATTAACAATTTAATGAAATATTTGCCAAGCATCATTTTTGACTCTTATCTTTTGTGTCAAAGTCATCTGGAATACACCAAGTTGTCTTGGAAATTGTTGATAGGCTTTATTTAACAAAGTAGATGAGATCAGAGATTAATACTTTTTTTAAAATAAACTTACGCAAAACTTCAGAAAGATAAATCTGTCCGTGAACAGAATCCAAGCAAAGGAGTGGTAGTCTCAGCTGAAGCTCTTGTCATCTTATTGCTCAATTTAATGGTATAGTGAAAATATGAAAAGTAAATAAAATATTAGCAGAATCTTCTGATTCTAGAAGTTTCTTTATAATATAAATAAAACCATTTAATTTTGAAGAGCATTGGGGTGGGTTTTTTTTGCTTAAAGTGCATATGACATTTTGTTGGGTAATCTCAGGACTTGTACTTGCTATTAAGATGTAAAGAGTCTGAAAGCTATTATCCATTCAGTTTTAGCATGCTCATTGCTCCACTCTAATTTTATCCCTTCTTGTCAGGATACTGTCATAAAAATTCTTCCTAAATGCATGTTATTCTCTTTGATGTGTTTTTAAATGTATCTAATTTTTGGTCATTGAACAGTAAAACTGATTGACCATGTTATCCTTTGGCAAAAACCAGCTAGTCAGTGCATTATCATGTTCATACAAATGATGCAGCTCAGTATATTCACTAAAAACCTATGAATTTTTACTAGTAGCCAACATTTTAATGCAAAAAAGCGCCTACTTTTTTCAAACTGATATCAAACTAAACACCTTTTTGTAAAGATGATGTAATGTACATTCTTTAATATTTCTGAAATACCATCATACTAAAGTAAGACCTGATTTATGCAGACTTTGAATAGTAATTTTACTTAAATTCAGATCAGAAGTTAAACTACAGTACAGGTATTTTGTGGAACTGTTCTGCTGTTCAGAATTAAATGACATCATAGAAGGAGACCACATGGAAGTACGGAATTTTTTCAGAGAGTAGTTGAAGGGAAGCATCAGACTGAGTGAGGAGATCTTGATACTTCTGTTGTTAGAGATGGCTAAAGTGGTTGGAAGCTTTCCGAAGTACAGTTGCTGATGAACTTCAACAGCTCATTGATTAAATAATCAGTCACCCTTACTGAGGTAACACGGACTGGGCCACATATCTTATAAGGATCTACTGTTTTAGTAATGTTCATGTTGAAATCAGATATCCCTGTGACAGTAAAAGATGTTGTTCCCCTTCCAAGGTTATTTTGATACTTAATAAAACTAAATTTTGCATGTATCTGAAGCCTGAACAGTACTGTACTTGCTGTTTCAATTTTTTTTTATAAAAGAATCAAACCATGCCATTCTGCTGCAAAAAGGACTGAGTTTTATCTTTATTTTGCCACTCCAATAGGAGAAAGAAGCATGCCATTCACAGCAGTGATACAACCTCTTCCGACGAAGAACGTTTTGAAAGAAGAAAATCTAAAAGCATGGCCAGAGCAAGAAACAGGTATCAAAACATCCTTGTTTTTTAGGAGGGTTTGATTTTTTTATTAATCAGTAGAAAACAAGCAGAATTATAATGTTCTATCAGTTCTGCAGACTTTTTTGATTCTGCTTGTGATTACCTGTAGACACAGTGTAAGATGATTGCTGGTTATATATTAACATAGATTTTGAAGTCTTATGAGTAGATAATTAACAATAGTGATAAAAAGATGGAAAGATAAGAATATCTGTTTGATTCAGTTGGGTTATAAGACAACTTCTGTTGGTTAAAATAGATTTTTATTTTTGGTGTTACTTGGTCCCAGTTAGTTCAGTTGTACTCCCAATACTAGCTCTTATTCTTCTCTCTTCCTGTTGTGTAACAATATGTGCATTCTACATATATTTTTGACCTTACACTTATTCACCAGTTATCTAAAAGTAGAAGATCTGTAAGTTATATCAGTTAACTCAGTGCCACAGAGACGTTAGTTGGAAAACTGAACAGGAAAAAAAAGGTGTTTCCTCATCCTTTTTCTGTCTTTTCCTGTCTGCCACACCATTCCTTTTTCCATCCCGAGGAATTCCAGCAACATACAACTACCAAAAGTGTAGTTTGAAGTGTAACCTCTGTCTTACTGGTACCTTTCTTCCTCCCTTTATCTGTATATTTGACCTGATGTAATATCTGTGTAGGGGCTTAAAGCTTCTTTGTATACACTAAGAAGCTGGATCAGGTGGATGTGAGTTATGGCTGATCTACAAGAAATATTTTTATTTCTTTTCTTTGGACTCTAATGACCTATATTTTTTAAAATTTGTTTTCCTTGTACTGTTAATCCTTTTCTTACCATACTGAACTTAACGCAGTTCATCACTGCCAGTGGACAGCATCCTGTTGTTTTGGTCAATGTTCTTGTTTCATGTTTAATCAAAATAGTCTGTTCAGCCTATTTCTCCAGATTGAAATATCTGTATGGAAGCATAAAACTCTCTTTATATTTAAGGAACTTCCAGATGTATAGAATAATTATCACAATAAAAAGTTAGTTTTGATTACCTTATCAATCCAGGAAGGTTGTCTCTTTAGGTAGTAGAAGGCATTTAATCTCTTGGTTCTTCCCGTTCCAGCAAAATGATCAAAACAGAACAATATTTATTCGATGGGTTTTTTTGTTGTTGGACAGGTGCCTGCCTTTAAACTTTAGAGCAGAAGACTTAGCTAGTGGAATCCTGCGAGAACGTGTGAAAGTTGGGGCAAGTTTGGCTGATGTTGACCCCATGATTGTTGATAAATCGGTAGGTTTTGCTAAACTTTTTATTTTCCTTCCCCCAAGTATGCATCAGCAGAATTCACTACAGCCTCTCATTAGAGTTGAAGTAAATTCATAATAAACTCACTGATCTTTTTTTTATTTTTTCCAAAGCTGTTGTCTGTTTATTCCTTTGGGCTACAAAACACCTGCTTTTGACCTGTAGGTGATGAACAGGCTGCATATGTGTTGTAAAGAAGCCAAACTATCAATTACCCAACTATACTTCTTTTGTTTAGAGTCAGTTGGTGATTACTTGTAATAGTAGAAACAGGGATATGCCAAGCAGTGCAGAAAACAGAAGTACTGACCACCCGGGTTGGTGCTAGCTCTGTGGGTCCTGTGCCTGTTCAGAAACAATGATACACTTTAGCTTATGGTGTGTGTTGTGCAGAAGCTGCTGAAATATTACTAGGGCTGAAGTGTTGTCTAGAAGTACTTTGACTATATTCACGTTATGCTGTGCCTGAGCTTAAAAATGCTCTTGAACTTAGACTGGATCTCTGTAGGTGTCCAGTTGTCTCTAGCACAGTTAACTTGCAAACCAGATAAACCTCCTGAGTTGACTCTTGCAACTTTTTTTTACACTTTGAAAATTCAGGGAACTCCTGTTGATCAATGCAAAGTTGTTTGTAACTTGTTTTCAAATTTGTTATTTTTTAAGTAAAGGTATTTTGGTAGAAAGCTGTTAAAATGTATGCTTTATCTATTTTTTTTCCCCCTAAGGTGCGTTTTGATAGTATAGGAGGATTGAGCCATCATATCCTTGCACTTAAAGAAATGGTAGTGTTTCCTCTTCTCTATCCAGAAATATTTGAAAAGTTCAAAATTCAGCCACCAAGGTAGGTGTATTTACTCTTATTGTTGTAGTTTTATTTTATTAAGTTCTGAAGAATGCTTTACTTGAAAACACGTAGGAGATTGATTCTTTGCCTGAAATGTTTGCAGTTCAAATAGACTTACATGTTTGCTACCCCACTTGTCTATCAGAATGTAGTAAGCAGGATGAAAAGTTACAAAAATATAGTTTATTTTTCTTGTGGTAGAAAGGTAAACTTTGTGATTTGGTCAAAGAAAAAATTCTCAAGTGTTCTGTTAAGTAGCACCTTGCCTTTTTTTCCGTTATGTTATCAGATATTTTAGTAAATCAAGCTAAATGCTGACGTTTCTTCTATAGAAGTAATCTCAATAATTTTATATTATCTTTTTAATATTTATTTATTCAGGCATCTTGGTGTGTGATTTAAATAATCTAAGTAAATTGAAAATTTTGGGATATTTTTGTCATTTAGAGGAAGTATGTCTCTCCAAAGAAGTAATGAAAACTGGCTCAAGTATTACCTGAGATTGAATATTTGATGGGGTATTTAACTAGTGTAAAACAATCCTTTGGGAATTTAATATGCCTTTGATTAACGTTCTCTACAAAGCAAAGATTTACTGATTTAAAAGCATAAAACAAACTTAGATTTTATAAAGTCATGTTGAATACATTAAATAATAATACTAGAACTTAAGTCTTTCTTCTCCAGGCTCCCTGTCTTCATTATAAAATTTGACTTGGAGTTTTTCAGGAGACATAAAATAAGTTTGTGACTGTGTTGATCCATTTATCTTCAGGGGCTGTTTATTCTATGGTCCTCCTGGAACAGGTAAAACCTTGGTAGCTAGAGCTCTAGCTAATGAATGCAGTCAAGGAGACAAAAAGGTGGCTTTCTTTATGAGGAAAGGAGCAGACTGTCTCAGTAAGTGGGTTGGTGAATCTGAACGTCAGCTTCGACTCCTTTTTGATCAGGTTAGAAGCAATATATATTTTTCATATAATTTCTCTGTTTGTCATTTTTTTGTGTTCTAGGCAGCCAAAATTATTTAAAATTGAAATTAAATACCTGTACGTTTCCATAGATAGGCAGGATTTGTCCAAATTATATATTTAGATGAAGAAATAGAGGTATGCTGAGAACAGTTTTTCTTGCTCTGAAAACTGAGAGGAAGAAGTCTCTCAACTTGTCCATTAGTGAAGCAGACAAAGTGGTTTGAGAAAAAAATTATAAAAATATTTAAATCAGTGAGTTTGAATTTGACTGGCATGTTCAAGATAAATGCTACGTAGAGGAGGATGCAGGATTGCATCTGGTGTGTGTATTTTTTAGTGTCCTTATTTGACTTGGAAAATGATGGACAGAAGAGCATTTCACATAAAGCAGTGAAAAGTAGTTGCTCAAACAAAATCTCTTTTCAGACACATATGTCCAAACAAACAGATTGTGAGCAGATTAAGATACTGTTTTCTGTAACTGACTATAAGGTGTCTCAGTTTCTCTTGAATCAAGACACAGTAAAAGTGATGCACTGGTGCCATCTTGCTTATTCAAAGGAGAATGCAGTCTTTCTTGCTTTGAAACAGTACTGTAGTTGAAAATTCAGTTTTATATTCAGTCTGTACACTTTTTAACAAAGGTGTCTCAATGTATGTGTTTAGCGTAATAAAAACAAACTGTTTTCTATGTTGATGGATAAATTATGAATTAATAGTGAATTAACTTTTTTTTTTGGCATACCAGGCATACTTGATGAGACCCTCTATAATCTTTTTTGATGAAATCGATGGCTTGGCTCCAGTTCGTTCTAGTAGGCAAGATCAGATTCACAGGTAATATTTCTCATATGCTGCCATTATCTTGGTATATGCTACATTATCTTAGTAAATTCTTAAGTGTAATTTTACTCAGTTTCCAAAAAAGATTTTTACTTTTCCTTAAGCCCACTTACACTAGAAAGGACAGATTGTTGAGGATTTTTGGTGTTGAAAGTCATCTTCTCAGTTCTTCAGACAGACTGTAATTTGCTGGGAATCGAGTTGTAGTAGAGATTAGCCTTCAGCTACGTTATTAACTTCAAGATTTCAGCACCTTTCCCTTTGGGTGCTGGTTTTGTACTATAAACAGATTGGCTGTTACCAGCCCAATAGAATAAACAGTTGAAAAAAATTTTATTCTAAAATGATGAATTGTAATGTTCTATGAATGAACCGGACACCCCTGCTCTTTTGATTCTGGACAGAGTGATGTGCAAACTTGAGTTACTATTGTGTCATTTTTTAAAAACATTTTTTACGACAGTTTACTGCTGACTGAAATTTTTCCTGGCTGCCTTCTCTCTCTAGTTTGCTGTGCTTTTTATGGCAATGCACTTGTGTCTTTCATTCTATAGGTGGTGGCATTTGTGTGTATATCTCCCTCCACTCAACTGAGAGGGACAGGAGGGAAATTTTGGGGCCAGCACACTAGGAGGTTATGGGAACATGTGGCTTTGTCTTGGTGCACCTTTCTTCTGCCTGGTTCTACAGTTGCTGTAAGCAGGATGATGCATACACTGTTAATGCAAGAGAACTTTTCAGAGCTGCAATAAATGGCTTCCTGAGCTCGTATTTCCCAAAACTTTTAAAGGAGGATGTTTGACTTTGATGTAATCCTTACTGGAGTCATAATACTAAGTATAATACAGATTATACCAAAAGGTTCCTTCTTGCTTTGAGACTTGAAACAGTTATGCAACTGTGTGGTTTTTTTTAACTTAACTTTTTCCCTTTGAAATTACAAATGTTGCAGTTGAAAAAGTAAAAATTCTTGCAGTGTTCCCTACATTCTTTTTTGAAAACTTTTGTTTAGCTCTATAGTGTCTACTCTTCTTGCCCTCATGGATGGACTGGATAATAGAGGTGAAATAGTTGTAATTGGTGCTACAAACAGATTGGATTCTATAGATCCTGCGCTCAGGAGACCTGGTCGCTTTGACAGGGAATTTCTTTTCAACTTGCCTGATCAAAAGGTAAAACTTACAGAGGAGATTTATTAATAAACATTTCTAATATATTAAACATTTGAATGCCTGACAACTAAGCTTATGGAAGAAAAGTATGCATTCTTACTTGGAAGAATGTTTAATTTTAGGAAGACATTCTTAGTAAAACACAATGCATGCCTAAAGTTGTATTGAACTTCAGATCTTCAGAATATAGTTAAAACTAGACACAGAGGGAAATTGTTCACATTAAACTGAATTGTTGATCTAAAAACTGGGTTTTCCTGGATTTATATAATAAGCCTTAACTATTAGGATTTTGGAAGTTATGGTAAGAGAAAATAGCTTTATTATCATGTGGACTACTAAGCACATAAAAATTGCACATGCAAAGTCAGATGTTGTTATATTGGCAACAGGAACATTTCAGTTCCTTGTTCTAGACTTCTATAAATTCAGCCATAATATTTCATGAATTTATACTTAAATTTACTTTGCATATTGACAGGTGTATTTGGATTCTATAGAATTTTTAAATGAAATAGTTTTAGAATTCATGTTTATGAACTATGCTACTCAGCAATAAATTAATTGGTGAGGCATTTGACAGTAGAAGCTGTTAATCATAGGTGCAGCAATTAAAATTAAATTATAAAATTATGATAATTCCTACCATGAGTTTTGATCAGTTCATGTATAATAATGTTGTTGATTAAACAGCAATTAAAATGTGTAACTGGTATACTGAAAAAAATTACTGCTTATATATGAAATTAAAAAGAAGGGAAAACCTTTGCTCTTGAGAGACTTTTGAGTGCTAAGTTCTGTTTTATGCATCTCAGTGACATGTCAAAAACAGGTAAAATAACTTTATGTTCCCATGAATAAATACTATTTTTGTCTAAAATATTATGACATGGATTTGGCTTGCTGATTTTGATCTTTCTTGGGTTTTTTCTTTTTTTTAAAAATCAGGCACGAAAGCACATTTTACAAATTCATACCAGGGATTGGAACCCCAAATTGTCAGATCCTTTCTTAGGAGAACTGGCTGAAAAATGTGTTGGTGAGTGTTATGATGTTAGTGCTTTTACTATAGATGCTTTCTCGTCTGTGTAAAACTTTGAAGGTATGTTAAATGTATCAGGATATTTTGTTATTTTTACCTTTCTAAACCGTACTTTCAACAACATCCTTTTTTTTTGTAATAACAAAACATGCTTCTGTCTTACTAAAACACAAAGTGAGTAGCTAGCAGTTGTTTGAAAATACAATCATGTTTCCTTTCTGTAACATCGCTGTCCTTACATAGGATACATACACTCAAAGAGAAGCAAAATGACGTGGGAATTGTAATCTTTAGGTAGGCTTCCCATTAAATTAGTATATTACAGAAGAGATAGGGAGACTTGGGGATTTTTTTGTCTACTTACAGAGGGAAAAAGAAGATCAGTACTTGTGTGGTTTGTTTGTTTGTTTTTACTGACTGGCATGCTGTCCTCTGACAGAAATCCAACAAACTAACCAGCCTTTCTAAAGATGAATTTTTTTCCAGATTGCTTGCACAGAACAGCCTAAAAGTGTAGATATAGGCAGGGGGAAAAAAAGCACCACACCATGAGTACATTAAATAAACCTTTGGAGCGCCCAAAGACCTGCTGTACTGAATGGAGGATGGTTGTTTGAGATAAACCTGCTGCTTAAAAGCTAATCAGAAATAAACCCAAATATTTATAGTGGGTTTATAGTGAATGTAACAGAGGAAATGACCCTAAAACACACACCACAATCTCTTCTCAACAATTTGTCCTGCAAAGATACATCCTCTGGCAGTCATCTGGTTGGACAAGCACTGAAGTTCTCAGAGAAAGGACACTCTCAAATATCTGTGCATTGGAGTCCATCATCAGAGAAATAAGAACTTTAAATTGAACATCAGTCCATTCAGTCAGCTACAGTACATCCGAATTATCCTCTTCATCCACAGACACATCTATCATCGAAGCAGCATCCCTCCGCTTTTGATGCACACAGATCTCAACGTCTTCTGGTGAGGAGAAAACATAACTATCCAGCAAACTCCAGTTTAAGCTTTGCCGGGTATAAGACAGCATGTGCCAAACCCGTTTCATGTAAATTCTGCTTGAGTTGTACAAAGACGTGGTGCTGCTTAGTGGGAGAGAGGGGAATAGATGGGCTAAACCCCAATTGTTTCTTTTTGAAAATTCACCATATTTTTGTGTTGAGAACACAATTAGGTATTTTAAAATTTCAGACCATAGGGAAAGCCATTTGTAGGTTTGATTGGAAGACACTCTTTGTGCTCAATAAAGTCTGTCAGTTCTGCGGAAAATTCAGCTAACAAAAAGAAATACCCTTTTCTGTTTTCTTTGGCTTTCCCACTGTCCAGCTACTGTGCACTTGCTTGTCTCCAGTCTGTATCTTGGAATTTAAATGTTTCCGTACATCCAAGATTAAACCTTTTGACTATTACAATGACTTTTTAAAACAGCTGAAGTCAGACTGGTTTATCATCTGCATCTTGAGATTGCCGCCTCATTTCTGTGAGTGAAATCTGCAGCAACTAATTATTTAAACAGACTTTCCAGATTCCTTGTGGCCATTGCAAATCAGACTCATTGGCACACTTGTCATATTGATACAGTACATACTGCTCTGCTATTTCCTCTTGTGTGCAGGTTTTCTTTAAAAACAACCAACAAAAAAACCACACCCCCAAACAACACCCCCTCTTCCCCAAGTAAAAGCTGCCTAGACTCGACAGGCTTTTCGCACAGCATGGTTTATACCTCTCTCCAGTTCAGCAAACTTGGCAACACTTGATTACAAGCGTGTGGATCTGAATGAAGAAAACTGAAATACTACCAAAGTTAAATGACTTTGGGGAAGCAGGTGTTTGTGCACTCAGAACTTTTTAACACGCAGGGGTGTAATTATAAAGAAATTAGAAGGGAAAAGCCCCAGGACTTGCAAAAAACCAGGTTATTTCCTGAGGGTTGATTTTTGTCCCAGGTGTTATGGATTACATACTTTTTAGGAGATTTCTACGTATATGAGAATTAAAGAACCCACTTCACTGAATGTGGCTGCATGACTGCAATGTGTGTGAGACAAAGTGATGCAGCTTGGGGAAAGCATGGAATTGCTCAGAAGACCACACACTGATGTTTATTAGTACCTTTGATAAACACAAGTAATTATTATGTTTTTTCTCTGTAGAAGTGTATACTGGAGATGGGCTCTAGCTATCCTGAAATTTATAAGTCTTTTCTTATCTCTTGTGCTGACTTCATTGTTCTGAATGATAAGTTTCTGTAGGTAGGTAGACTGTTACATATTAACTCAGTCTTTTAGGAAACACAACATATTAGCAACCGAAAAAGTGTGAATTCCTCCATCTGTCATCTTACAGATGACTCTTTTTACAATGTAAGAAGGGTTATTTAAATAATGTTAAATAGAATTGTAAAGAAGCAAACTATCATTCTCAAGATGTTTGTTAAAAATATTCTGTGCTTATTGTTACAGGAGAATTTTGGAACAAAATGATATCTTGTTAATTTTTTTTTTTCCCCCATCATAATGTAATGATGGAGGGGAAGTTTTGGCATTAGTGTTCATATTTGTCACAATTTTTTTCATTTCTATCATCATCCTGAATTGTTCGCTAACTTGCTTTCTCTGCAGTCCATTTTAGGAGTTATAGGGAGTTACACAATGTAAATTGTAAGAAGTGATCAAGATTGTTCACCTAAATGTTTGACGGAGCTCAGTAGCTGTTTGTTGTAGGTTTTTGGTGTGAATACTAGGCAGAAGAAATTTTAGAGAGGACATAATTTTGGCACGGTAGAGGTGGAAGACTATGACTTCAAAATTTCAGTGATCAAAATGTATTCTTTGAAAACCTATGTGGAAATCTACTTGTTTGCTGTCCTGCTCTTTAAAAGTTGTACTTCAAAAATGTTTAGCAGAGTGTGGTGGTGATGGGTAGAACAAAATGGGCTACCTCACAAAAATACTTGTTTTGTGCGGAGTTAAGGTGTGCCAGTATGTTTTGCCTGCCAAATTGAACATCCTTTGTGAGATCCTTCAAAACTGGAAGCAAATGCACTGAACCTTGGTTTTATATTATAGTGTCAATTTGGGCAAAAATAAATTCAGGTTATTTACTGTTGGAGTGATACATTTTTTTTTTTGCTTTGACAATACTTTACTTATATTTTTCTTTCTCGTAATCAGTGTGCATTTACTTGTTAGGAATACAAAGCTGTTCAATGTTTCACGAGATAGAGGATTTTTGCAGTTTTCCTGTCACTGAAATGGATGTACAGTATGCACAAGAGAGTCCCTCAGAAAAAGACACCAATTATTACTCTTCAAATGTAATTGCTCCTGAGAAATGAAAAGTAGAAATGGAGACTAATTGTGTATCTGATCACCTGAGAATTTAATTTTAAAAATAGGCTACAGGCTATTATTTCCTAATTTTGCAATTCTTTGGAGATGTACAAGCGGTGATTAAAATGACTGTTAGAAAGTGATATTACAGCATTTATTAATAGAAAAATTGGAAAGGATATAGCTCCTGAGCTGCTGAACCTTTTGTCATGAAGATGCTAAACTTTTTAAGGTGACAGGCATTCAGGGTGCTATATATGTTTAGCACATCTTTGGTTTAGTGTCCCCCCCCCATTTTTTTGTTTAATCTAGAATGCTAGTTAGATGAAAAGTGGACCAATTTAAATGGAATGCGATACCTGATATTGAAAGAACAAAGCCGAATTTAGGGGCAAAACCTTGGTTTTGATTTCTCTGATGCACCTGTAGCTACTGTCTAGTGGGTTCACATGGTTGATGGAGAGTGCCTGCATGGTTTTGATTTCATGATGGGGGTTAGTTTAAAAAACCCTCAAAAACCTTACTGCTGTAAAGACTTAGTTGCCTATTGATTAATATAGTGGATGTATTTGACCACATTTCCAGATGTCATATGTATTTATTTCAAGGCAACTTGTGAATGTGAATTGCTACATACTTTTACATAATAGTCACAGTGTGCGCTCATCAAATTTACACCTTTATAGCTACTAACCTTTTTATAAAAATGTAAAGCTTAGTTTAAAAGTTGCAGGAGTCTGGTATTTATGGTGATCTTCCATCTGGTTTTTTTTCTGCCTTTTAAAAATTATTTTCAAGTATATATGAGAAACTGGTGGAATTTGAAGTCTCAGCCAACTTAAGTCATCTTTATAGACAAAAAGTTGTTTTTTCTTGCTATTATCACCCAAATTCATATATCTGAAAGATGAGGATGGAAAATTGTTTATCTTCCATATTAATTGTTTCCTTTTTCATTTTTCAACACTATGTGTGGAATCAGCTTTGTTCCTTGTTGCTGTATGGGTCTTGTAAAAAAAAATGTGTGTTACAGCAGCACTGAAAGAACATCAGAGGATAAAGAGGAGCAAGACGGCAGGCTTCAGTTTTGGGACTTGGTGCTGCCAAAAGACCAATACAAAAATAGAGTAGAAAAAGCGCAAATGGTGTAAGACCTCTCAGGGAGGAGGAAGTCTAGTTAAAAAAAGTTGATTGAGAATAATTTAACTAAAGAATTGATTAATTAGCTTCCGTAAATACTTCGTTGCAAACCTATGAACTTTTATGTGGTGATACCTCAGTGCAACACATTTTTCTATAGTGACTATAATTCTCTAAAAGAGTTTTCCTACTGGAATAATGTTTTACATTTTTTTGAAAGATGGAACTATGGTGCTACAAAATACAGTGGCATAATAATGTCTCTTGCTGGGAGATATGGAAAAATTTGAAATCTAATTTCTAGCTCTGGGGAAAAATCCCAAACCATTAGAACTGCAAAAGACACAGAGGTATTAAGTCTCTCAGTATTTCATAATTATCAGATCTGTGTTTTTCAGTAATGATGATTAAGCAATTATAGGTAGCCACCTGTAGATATGTAGAAGCTACGCTAAATTAAAATTCTAATGCTTTTTAATAGGCTTTCTAGTCTTTCAGTTATATTAGTAAAATTATGAAGCTCTAAAAAATCTGAAACGTTTTTCTCGATAGTAAAAGTTCACATTTTTTCAAGAGTCCACAGTATACTTTTTTAACAAGAGATTTCATCTCTTCCATATTCTACTCGTGAAACATTTTGCTTTATACTGCTCATTTTCTCAGTCTGTAAAAGTTTAAAGTCTGTATGTTCATTCAGTATAACAAATTACTTTGCTATTAAAAAATATATTCATGTAGAGATCTTAAAGTAAAGGAGGACAAGAGGGGCTAGCCTGTTAAAATTGCACACATACTTTAGACAATATTAAAGAAAGAGAAAGAGCGATGACAGACCTATAATCCTGGGCTGAAAATACACTATATATCACACTATATAGTGAAAACATAGGTAATTTTAACCTCAGTGTGGAATTCATTTCTTATTATATTTCAATATACCTGTATGTAATTTCCTGGTACACAACACTGTCACTGGATTATGACCTGCTACCTTTTGGCAGATGCTTTCTGGACTTTGACAATTAAGTATTACTGATCGGTTTTAGCTTTAGGCATGTTTGAAATATATGTAGCACAGCAATGCTATTTCATGGAAGATATTTTTGTTTCTGTGTGCACTAGGATACTGTGGAGCTGACATAAAAGCACTTTGCACTGAGGCTGCCTTGATTGCCCTGAGACGACGCTATCCTCAGATTTATGTGAGCAGTCAGAAACTACAGCTTGATGTTTCTTCAGTAGTTCTCAGCGCACAGGATTTCTATCATGCAATGCAGAATATTGTGCCTGCTTCCCAACGTGCCGTGACATCTTCAGGACATGCGCTATCTCCTGTGATCAGACCACTGTTGGAACGTACCTACATGAACCTTCTTGAAGTTTTACACAAAGTGTTTCCTCATGCTGAATTTAGCCAGAGTGACAAAAGTGAAGGTATGTGAGTTGGAGGTTTGGGGTTTTTTTGGAAATGCTGTTTCAATTTGGAAATATTTCAACTGGCTTTCTTGTATTGCTAGCCTTACACCTGATGTGTATTTGATTCTGTGTTATGTCAGAATGTAAATACGGTTTGCTTGGATGTTGCTTCATTATTATTGCTGATTCCAAGTTGCTGTGGAATTTAAGAAACTGACCTATGGAGACCAACATCCCATAGGTGTGAGTGCCATCATAAAAAAGACAGACCTCCAAGTAATTACATGTTAAATACAAGAAATAATGGGGCGTAATGTTGTGTGGTTGACATGCTGGAGGGAAGGGATGCCATCCAGAGGGACCTTGACAGGCTAGAGAGGTGGGCCTGTGCGAACCTCATGAAGTTCAACAAGGCCAAGTGCAAGGTCCTGCATGTGTGTTGGGGCAATCCCAAGCACAGCTACAGGCTGGGCAGAGAATGTATTGAGAGCAGCCCTGAGGAGAAGGACTTGGGGGTGTTGGTTGATGAAAAGCTCAACATGACCCAGTAATGTGCACGTGTAGCCCAGAAAGCCAACTGTGTCCTGGGCTGCATCAAAAGAAGCGTGACCAGCAAGTCAAGGGAGGGGATCCTGCCCCTCTACTCCGCTCTTGTGAGACCCCACCTGGAATACTGTGTCCAGCTCTAGGGTCTTCAGTACAAGAAAGACAGGGACCTGTTGGGGCAAGTCCATAGGAGGCCACAAAGATGATGAGAGGGCTGGAGCACCTCTGCTATGAAGACAAGCTGAGAGACTTGGGGTTGTTGAGCCTGGAGAAGAGAAGGCTCTGGGGAGACCTTAGAGCAGCCTTCCAGTACCTAAAGGGGCCTACAGGAAATCTGGAGAGGGACTGTTTACAAGGGCATGGAGTGACAGGACAAGGGGTAATGGCTTTAAACTAAAAGAGGGTGGATTTAGATGAGATATAAAGAAGAAATTCTTCCCTATGAGGGTGGTGAGGCACTGGACCAGGTTACCCAGAGAAGCTGTGGATGCCCCCTCCCTGGAAGTGTTCAAGGCCAGGTTGGATGGGGCTTTGGGCAACGTGGTCTAGTGAAGGGTGTCCCTGCCCATGGCAGGGGGGTTGGAACTAGATGATCTTTGAGGTCCCTTCTAACCCAAACCATTCTGTGATTCTGTGATAATCGTAGTGGAACAAAAGAAAAGAGTGAGACACTGTTGCTCAGTGTGATAGGACCTGAAAATGGTGCTCCTGTCCTGAGTGTTAGCTGTCCGCAATCCTCTGCTTGATGATGATGCAGAAGCAAGCTGCAGAGGAGTGCTGTGGAGAGCTCACAGCTCAGCAGGTGAGACTGTTGTTAGCCAAGATACCTGAGCTTGTGTAATGGTCATCTACTGGTTAACGAGAAAGTCCTGAGGCTTCCCTCCCCTTGAACTGGCCTGATGCACTCCTGATCCTCTGAGTTGATTGTGCTGGCTTAGCAAGTGGAGAACTATTTGCTGTTTTGTCAAGTTAGATTTTTGCCAAATTAGTGAGTAAAACCAACTCACTAAGGGGTCAGATGTGTGCCAGAACCCTGCTGAAGTGGGAGTGCATTGAGGAAGCAGGGAGTAAGAAGGAATGCGACTGACTGTTTTGACTGGCAGTGAGTCAATAGGTTCTGAGGTTTTTTTTACCCAGCTGTTCTCTGAGACATACTTTAATAGTTACCCCGGTCATTTCTTGGAAGTTAAATGTTGAACAAGATATCTTGGTTTTGATACCTACTTATTCTGACATACTATTTTGTACTATTCTTATCTGGGATCACCCTCATGCCCCCCAACTATGTAAACAGTACTTGTGGTTGTGATTAACTTGAAAATAGCCCAGTCATAAAGCACATCTGTGACAGCCACGGCTTTCTTTTCATTCCTATCCCAGAGCACACTTTCAGACTGCAGCCCAGGCAGCTTAAGCTGATCCTTGTGCTGGCTGCTGCAGTTCCTCCAGCCCAGCTGCACATTTTTGCTCTATCCCTTGCACTTAATTGAGTACGTCAGGCCCTTTGTTAAACTATTTTAACCAGCAAACTCATCCAAAAATGATGTATTTTTGTCAGGTTAGTTTTCTGCTGACTGTGGGATAGCTGGAGGTTTTAACAAGTGTTGGAATTTGCACGAGATGGGGCCTGGGAGCATGTGGTGGTGGGTAGGGGAAAGTGAGCTGGCTTGCAGCTGCCATTGGATCCTATCGGGATCTCATAACCAAAGTTGTTGAAGGTGCTCTGTATACTGTTAACCTGTTGGTAATGCCCAATTTAGAGATTGTCATTATTGTTGAAGAATTGAATTAGGTGTCACTGTTTTTGTTTTAAAGTTCTGGTTCAGAATATTTTCTTTGCTTACATTGTTTACAGTCCTATTTATTTCTGCTCATTATTGCTAACAAAGTGAGTTTAGAAGCATTCATTGAGTTAAATAATAGTTTTACTAGATAATTCTGTTGCTATGGTCACTTTTAAATGTTTGTAGATGATTGTTTTGAAGATAGAAGAACTAAGATTTCTTTCGAAATTTCTTCTATACCTTAGCTTTTCTTCTTACCCACTTAAACTGAAGAAAATACTGAATAATAAGCTTAATCTGTATTAAAAAGAGCAAAATCCACTTTCACATACAATAATTTGAAATGTAAATGTAGATTACACGCTAGGGCTTCAGTTTTCTTAAATTCAGAGCCAGGTATATGGCAGATGTTTACTGGTGTACGTACAATCTGCAGATCTAGTTCTCTACATGTCTTTGTAGTTCAGTAATGACTCCTGGTTCTCCTAATTCAGTGACTCAGATGCTCAAGTGATGTCACAGAGGCTTGATGCTTGGGATTAAAAGCTGGGTTGACTTTTTTAGTAATTATATATTTTAGGAAGCTAAAGCTGTGTCTTGTATATGAACATAGGACATACCCTATGGGTATACATTTGGTATAGCAAAAATCCTACATGTTTAAGGACTGCAGTGAGACAAAAATTAGGAGGCTTGTGTTCACTTGATTTGAAGGCCTCTATCCTTGCCCAGAGCTAAATGTTCAGCAGCTTCTGACTTTTGCTTGCTATGGACTAGCTTTTGGCCACTGGTTTGGGGTCTGCAAGCCTTTTTTATCTTTGCCCCTGAGGAATGATTGTCAGGTGTTTGACTGCATCATCCCTTGCCAAGGGATCTGGCATGTCCTCATCCCATACCAGCAGAATATTATTCCTGCCCAGCCTACTCTGAGTCCAGTTGCTTACATCACAGAGCCAACTAAGGGAACCTTTGCTGTCTCTTAATTTTTTTCTGGGACCACATGTCTAGATGTGTGGCCCTTAGATGGCATCTCCATCCAACACTTAATGCTGCCTTGAAGTTGATTCTTTTGTCCTGTGGTAGTGGTTTGATCAGTGTCGCAGTACCTGTGCCATGGCTTCATGCAAATCAGGCAAATCGTGTGGTGGGTTGTATGTTTGAGAACACCTAGATCTCTGTGTATTTTACACTTCAGTCCATTTTTGTAAGGGGCTGTGGCCAACTTGAGCTACTGTTAGGATGTCGCGTGGTTGCCCTGAACAGCAACGTACAGCAGTGACTCTGGGCTGCTATCAGAAACGCTGCCCATCCATCGCAGAGCATTTTGTTCCTCAGAAGACCTGACCTCTGCTCTGCTCTAACTGTACAGCTGAGCAGCTGAGACCATTTTCATCCTGTCGTTGTAGACTGATTTCTCTTTGGGAATGAAAATGAGTGGCTTGCTTAGGGTAACATCAACTAAACTTTCCTGGGGCAAATAAAGATCTTGTAGCAGTTTATTTCCCATTATCAAATCACAGCAGCCTACTCTTAATCCCGTTGCAGCTTTGGTAGCTAATTTAGCTGTACCTGATTTTCATCTGTCAACTGGTTCTTTGGGCTCAATGCCATATTCATATTTTTTGCAGTTGTTTCTCCCTGCAGTCTGTCTTTTGAATGTAATCAATCTTTTAGTTTTTAGTTTCTGAAGGTCTGTATAGAAAGTACTTCTGTTCATTATGCTACTGTATTAGCAAATGAATTAAAATAGATTAAGGTATGGTATATGGACACAGAATGAATTGAACTGATTTTCATAAAAAGTAATTTGATATTCTTTGGCAGATTATCGGAGAATGGAAAACAATTCTTCATAAACAAACATTGTCTAGGTAGTTGTGCTGAGAATAATTTTGGAACAAGTGTATCTGTAAAATTTTGGGCACTTTGAACAAATAAAAAAGTACAAAATTCTATATAGTATGAGGAATTACAGATTTTATAACTTTATCCTTGAAAAACATCTAGTTGTGAAATAAAACCAAAGGAAGCATTTCATAACAAGTTAAACATTTGTAGTATTTGTGAACTTGTTCTGCTTGATGGTTTAAAAAAATAAATTGTAATTATGATTAGACTTATACAATATTTAATTTGTTTTGGTTTTTGAAGTAGTAAGTACTTTGTTCTGATATTTAAACGGTTTTAATTCATTTTTTTCTACATTTGAAAATGTGTTATAATTTACATGAAAAACATTGTAATGTCTTTTCTTGTTTGTTGTGTGTGTACTTTGAAGTGATAAGGTTCTAATTAATATATTTCTTGGAACAGATGTACCAAGTCTAATATTAGATGACAGTGAAGATGAGAATGCTTCATCAATTTTTGAGACGAGCTGTCACTCAGGATCACCAAAGAAACAGTCATCAGCTGCTATACATAAACCCTACCTTCATTTTACAACGTGAGTGTTTCTCTAAATGCATATAACCAAATAAATAAAACGATGTAATTCTTACATCAGATTAGATAACAGAGATGATCTTTTGCTTTGTGGTGGCGACAGTGTTCTGTAGTAGAAACATGGGAGTGTATGGATAAGAGTTTTAGATATGTGAGTGGTCTTAGGAAAGGCCACATCTCCTAGACACAGTAATCAAAAGTATTTCCTAACACACAGGTGTAGCTTAGAAGTGAGGATGTTAACAGCGATTCCTAATTGTAACAAGCCATTTTGATTTGAAAGATTAAGAACTGGGAAGAGATGTGCGTACAGTTTGGAGGGATTGTTTGCATTTTCTTTGTTTAAACTATTGTTGATCTTCAGTGTATGCAGCTGTTTTTCATGCAAAGTTTTGGGAAAATGGGAATTTAGAAAGTATGTGTGAAATTTGGATGAGTCTTTCCTGTATAAATTGGACTGGTTACAGTAATTAACAATAATAAACTAAAATTTCTTTGTTTTGTATTAAGAATAGTTTTAGATTACTTCATGTGATGGGTTCTGCAGGGAGTTTGGTAAATAAAGAAAATGAGATGAGGAAAACTGTTCAGTAGTAGTACTGTTTAGTAGAGCCATCTTGTGGAAAACTCCTAAAATTTTTGTGTGAAAGAGTGATGCCAGAATGGCAATCTAAGCTTAAAAATGAGAATTAGACTAGTTTGAGGTGCATAGTCCAGTATTTTAATAACAAATTTAAGCTTTTGTTGTGAGGGCGGGAGGGGAAATCCAAAACCAAAACAATGATACGTATTTTTGTGGATGTGTGTCTAAATAAAATAATCTCAAAGAGTGTGTTTATCTTTGTAAATTATGTAAGCCTGCTTTAATCTATCTGACCATTTTTGATTTTGCTGTCTCTGTGTGTAACCACCACCACCAGAACTGAAAAGCCAAAGGTCAGCAATGTTCATAGCTGTTGCAAAATATTTAACCTGAAATAAAACCAGCCAGTCTTGTTTCACTAGCCAAGCTGATTGATGTGCAGATAAAAATGCCTTAACGAGACAAAATGCAAATTAATTAAAAAAATTTATTTCATAATAAATTTTCTATAAATGGAAAAGACTTTTAACGGAAAAACCTAATGCTTCTCTTTTCATGTCTCACTTGTTCCCAAAACAGGGCAAAATCCCCCAAAACAAACTAACACAAAAACCCCAAAACCCTTGTAGGGACTCCTTAGAATTTCTTCTTAACAGCAAAAACAAAAAAATAAGTTTACCTTTGCAGTTTTTCCTTTAAAGTCTTCCTTCTGTCTGGAAATCTACCGAATAGGAGTGTATGAATATGCTGGAATGGAATATGAATAGTGATTTTATTCCATTCTACTTCAGGTCCTATTTCATAAATAAACAAAGCATTGAAATGTTAGGTGGTTCTTGGAAATCTTAGATAGCACTGTAAGGGATGAATGGATTGACCTGGGATTCCTGAGGCTACTGAAGAGATGTTTTGGTTGTGAGGACTGAACTAAACATGATTAAATAGATACCTTCACTGGAAGTCCATTAAGTCTTTTATATGATCAAGGAATTGGATTTAAATAGACTGGTTATAATCAAAGTTTTCATGAATTTAATATGTGTATAGCTTTGCACAGATGAGTTTGAATTAAATTGTTGTGAAATCTAAGAATAGACAAAGCTCGAGTTACTGAGACTTGGCATAGTGTTGAGCTGTACTAGAGTCAGTTGAATCTTTTAAGGCTATTGTAGGGAACTATTATCCATTACTGAATACCTTTTGGATTCTGAAAAAATCTTATTCTGTATATCCATCCATTGGTAACAGCAGCATGTTAATTGTATTTTGTAACTGTTGTTTTGCTGCAGGTCAGCTTATCACCAGCCAACCTCTTACAGACCAAGATTACTGCTATCTGGAGAGAGAGGTTCGGGTCAGACTTCGCACCTTGCTCCAGCACTATTGCACACTCTTGAAAAATTCTCTGTACACAGGCTAGATTTGCCAGCACTTTATTCAGTCAGTGCCAAAACACCTGAAGAATCGTGTGCACAGGTGATATTTCAGATTCTATTGTAATGAGTAAATTGTGTAATTCTGGAATAGATTAGGTGCATCAATGTAAAGGCAGCTAACTGGAATGTAACTTAAAAGCCAGGTTTTCATAGGCTCCTTCTGTTTTCATGTTTAAAAGAAAGGGGTCTCTAGAGGCTGATTGAGATCTCTCTGCTGACTAGTGAGAGTAATTACATTTTTAACTTGCCCCCTCAGTCAAGTCAGCTTAATCTGGGTATTCAGTTCCTGATTTTCTTTTTATTAGCTTGTGTATGAATTGGCCTGTTGTGGTTCTAGGTTCAGTTATTTACTTCTAAATGTTTAGGTTTCAAAACAATTTGTGGTGGATTTTGTGTGGATTGCAAACCAGTTTAATTTTCATCTTGATTGGTCAGTCATAGAAAGTTTTTAAAACTTAAATGACAAGAATTTGTTTTGTAGTCTGCCTAGTACATTGGTGTAAAATAATTGAATGATACAGCTAACAGTCACAAACACTTGTTTAGAAAGCCTTTATCATTAGGTAATTTAATTTTACTGGAACATTTGTATATAAAATACCACAAACTTAGGTAATTTCCTATTCCACAAGAATTTTATTACTTGCAAGGGATAATAATACTAACAATTAGTTTTTTTACTTTAAATATCACTGTTTCTTTTAATTAGATCTTTCGTGAAGCTCGAAGAACAGTACCAAGTATTGTTTACATGCCTCATATTGGTGATTGGTGGGAAGCTGTCAGTGAAACTGTGAGAGCTACTTTTCTAACTCTGCTGCAAGATATACCATCTTTCTCCCCTATATTTCTACTGTCTACCTCTGAGTCCATGTATAGCGAATTGCCTGAAGAGGTAAGTGTCTTGTGGAAGGAGACGTTGTTAGGGAGGTATGTGCTCTTCAGAATGTTTTGATAGTGTAAAAACATTCTGTTTTGCACTGCTTTTCTAACTAAATTTAAAATATGTCAAACTGAAAATGTAATATTCATTAAATGCTTCTTATTTTCTTTAATGAGGGAAGTATGTCCATATTACTGGTTTTCATAATCTCTGTGCTACTTTGCTAAGACAAAATTGTTCATTTTGATAAGTCACTTCAGTGTAATTAAATGCAGATTTAGTCTAAAGACCTGACCTTTAGCTTTTCATCCTTGGATGTTCAGGATGGGGGGAGGGGAGTTCCTATTTTTTTCTCAACATTTTCTTTGATTATTTTTTTTTTTTTAAATCCAGCCCCTTCTCATTTTTCACTGCAGAGGTGGCCACTATTAGAATCATGGGATACTACAGGTCTAGTCACTACAGAAAATTCAGTGAGAATTACAAGTATTTGTTTTCCCTAGGTTGTGTACACAGCTTTGGGTAGAGTTTACTATCTACTCTCCTGTAGTTAATTTTGAAAAGTTACTGACTAGTGTTTTAATATGGTCATTAATCATGTATTTTTGAGTGGAGGTTAAATTTTCATATGGCTTTTTTTAATTTTTTAGGTGAAATGTATTTTCAGAATCCAATATGAAGAGGTTTTTTATATTCAAAGACCAAGTGAAGAAGACAGAATGCGATTTTTCAAAGGGTTAATTCTTGATGAGGCAGCAATGCCCCCACCAAGAAGGAAACAGGCTGGTAAACTAAGTTACAGTAAAACCAATAATAATGTGATCTGAATGTTTTCTTTTGTGATCTTTCCCTTTTTCAGAAGGTGTGGGTGAATGACAGTTAGCATAATTAACATTTGACAGTGTAAATCAATGCCCAGAATAAATTTTGTGCATTACAGTTATCAGTTTTGGAAATTGAAGCGCTGTGGGGTTAAGGATGCAGTGCTAGTTAGATCGATGAGGCAGATTAAATACGTAATGAAATTTGGAGTGGCATAATCCCAAGAGCCACTGTGTTGTTAATATTTCCATTGTCTGACTTCTTGGTTTTTTCCCTAGCTCTTCGTGCTCTGGAAGTTCTTCCTCTTGCACTGCCATGTCCAGCCCGTGAGCTGTCAGAAGCGGAAAAACAGCGAATGGAGGACCAGGAAGAGAACACATTGAGAGAGCTGCGGTTGTTTCTCAGGGATGTTACCAAGAGGCTGGCCACAGACAAACGCTTTAACATCTTCAGCAAACCGGTGGATATTGAAGAGGTCTTGTTTCAGTAATGTGCAAACAATGAAGTTGAAACTATTAGAAAAAGAATAGTTTTCTTCTAAAAAAAAAAAGAAAAATGAATAAGTTAATAAGAAAAATTGATCCATCATCTTTGCAATCTAAAATACTGGGTTTTAGCTGGTGAGATAGTCACAGCCTCTTCATCTGTGATGCAAGGAGTTGGAGCATGTTCTTTGGCTATACTAGTGACCTACTGAAAACCCTTGTGTATTCCTGTCAGTTTTCTAACTGAAATCAGCATTTAAAAATGCCTATCCTTACCGGTGCTCTTGAAATATTTGAAACCATAAATACAACTCTTTAATAAAAGCTTTTACAACATTGTAATCAGAGACATGATAATATTGGGAAAGTGATCTGTGTTCTGTAATGTATTCAGCATTAATAGTATTGTTGAATAATTTCAGCAGTAATGCTTGTGGATGCCATTAATCACAGGTGGTAGCACATTATAAGGCATTAACTGGTTGATTATGGAGTGTGCACACCTAACTGATGAGACAGTTCGATCTGCAAATCTATTTTCAGGTGCTGCTATATGAGTAGGATTGTGTTCGATCTGACTTTGAAATCAGATGCTGGCCCACTGCAAGCTTTGCAAGCTTTGCAATCTTGCTAATTAAAACAAAAAAAAAGCTTAATTGCTTCTGAAGAGACGCATCTCTTTTGGAAGACATTAAGAGACATGAAAAGTACAGCATTGTAAAAAGCAGATCTGCAGTGTAAATTCCAGGCAGGATGGGACAGGCATCTTTTATGGGCCCGTGCAGTCCTCTTAATTTGAGCTTTCCGTAGCCTTCTCTAACTGACTGCTTTTGAAAGACTGACGAGCTCTTCAATGTGGCAACTTAGTGTGAGCATGTTCTGAGCAGTAACTGTGATTTTTATGACGAAACTGCTTGGGATGCCCATTATTGTAGGAAACACTTCATACGTGTAGTAAAGGCAGTTTCTTTCCCCGAAGAACTTGCAGTCTAAAGGACATGTAACAAAAGAACAAATTACTGTCCTTGTTTTGTAGATGGAGAGAATAGAAATGTGAATTTGTTATTTATAGGCTTGTCAAAAACCCTGCTGATATATCACAGCACTAGAAATTAAATGTAATCCTTTTTGTCCCAAGTGGTGCATTTAGGCTCAGGACTATCTTTTCCTTTTCTACAAGAGCCTATCTGCTTGACTTTCTTAGAAAATGTGTTAAGTTTGTTCCACTCCTACTTGCATTGCAGAGAATGCTGCTGTCTGATAAGGATTTTCTTGACTAATTCAGCAGCAGTGTTTACGGTTTCCAGTGAAGATTCGTTCTGATGATGTGCTAACAAGAAAGGGAAGCCTGTGGTCTGGCTTTCCGATCACTGAACCAATTATCATCATGTTTGTCTCCATAGAGGGAGACAAAAGAGAATTTCTGCTGTTTTAATTTTTCATCATAAATGTCAATGTGTATATTTAAGGAATTAGGTGATAGACTGCTGTCCAGTGAAGTAATGCATTGATATTAGTTTATGTTGTAATATGTTTTTGTATGAATGTCTACAGATACTTTATTTTAAAAAAATTCTTACGGAGCTGTTATGGCTTGATCTAAATATGTATTTAACTCTTCAGTATTTTGGCAGCTACTGTCATATGTGGGCGATTTCAAAAGAAAAAAACACTGCTTCTGAGGCAGCCAGTATTTTTAATTGATTGTAATCTTAATCACATTGAAACATTTGAGTATAGTTTTTTTTTTTTCCCTTGAAGTAAATAACAAATTTATAGGGGTTTTTTTTTGCTGAACTTTGTTACAGCAGCTGTGCTGATGCATTTGACTATCAAGCTTGAGCCCCTTACGGTACCATTAATTACATTAAATACTTTTTAGTGTACCCTCGTGGCTGCTAAATCTCCAGTTACGAGTTAGGCTTATAGTAAGCTGTGAACTCTGACACGAGGCTTTCTGCCTTGTCTGCCCTTTTGTACAGTCAGTCTAATGTCTTCAGTCGATAACAATGTGGCTTTTTTTGTTGAACGAGTGATTGAAAGAACTACTCAATAGAAGATATTTAAGAGCTGATAATTTGACTTCAGTTTAATGAGAACTTTACCTACAAGGTGAACAAAATCTAGCTTCCCTAGTTTCCTAGGGTTTGAGTTGGACTGATTGTTTTTGCCTTTCTAACACATGACAGTACTACAACGCTGTACGAAAAAAAAGTAAAAATCAGTCTAAATAAAATTAAAAATACATTGACATTAAAATGTTTTGTCTCAAAAAATACAATTAAACTAATTTTGAAAGATAAATTGGTGAGCTACTGAACAAAAAGTAGCTCTGGAAGTCCTATGTTTTATTTAGTCTGATAAAACTTTGTCTTTCAACATAAATTTGTTGTTAGTTAATGTTTAGTTAATGTATTAGAGCTAAGCATGTGGAATAAATAACAGTATAAAGATGTGAAATTGGCAATGTTCAAATGGAATGCATATGGTCCTGTGTCATTTCTGTATGTTGTTTGTTTATAGGTTTCAGATTACCTTGAAGTTATCAAAGAGCCAATGGACCTATCAACAGTAATAACCAAAATTGATAAACACAACTACTTAACAGCCAAGGATTTCCTAACAGATATTGACCTGATCTGCAGCAATGCATTGGAGTACAATCCAGACAAAGATCCTGGAGGTAATGACCTACTTCTTTTTGGCCTACCTAAACCCTAAAGCTTGGTATTAAATCACGTAGTTGGTTATTATTCAGGCATTTCAATAAACTGCATGCTATGTGATAATTAGGATAAGCAAGTCCTGAGGGTCTGTGCTTCTACTATTCTGAGGCATGTGGTGCGCTGGGGGACGTTATAAGAGCAGAACTACAGCATTCAGAGTTGTTTTCTAATAAATTAGGTTTTGTTGTTCCTTTTCAAATTTGATAGCTCCTTTTCAGTGAATAGACTTTTAATATGGAACAAAACCCCAATGTAATTTGGAGATTTCTGTAGAGAATCCTGCACGCAATCTGGCAGTGGCCTGCTTTATTTCCACATTGGCTCAGAACGTGAAATTCACGCACAGAAATTAAGAACTATGTATTTGGGGATAGAAATAAACCAGGATAAATCATCAGGCAAGGAAGTCAGTTGCAGCTGATTAGGAGAGATTAGAAGGTATTGTCTTGACAAAGCGTTATGGGATGCTTTCAATTAAAATGGAATTTGTAGATTGAAATGCATGTAAAAGCTGTTCACACTCAAATCTAAGGAAAGAACATCCTGTGTACTCTTCGCTAAGGCTGCCTTACAGCGTACATTGCCAAAAGAAAGCCGTTCCATTGGCAGCTTCATCAATAAAACAACAACAAAGCAGCACCCTTTTAATGTAGTTGTATTTGTGATACTTGGAAATCTGAGTCCATCTGCAAACATAGTCCAATGCATTAAAAAGTTTTTCATTAAATGTTGTGAAATCATTTTACCAGGCTACAGCCTGATTTTGTATGGTTTTTTTTCTCAAATTTTTGATTTTGTGAGTGGTTTGTAAATGTCTCACATGTGGACTAGATACAGTATAGTCTGGTCAAACAGTTGCACGTGTTTCACGTTGCCTTCTGAACCAAGCGCTGGTTCATATCTGTGAAAGAGAAATTGAATAAAGTTTATGATGTGATTTATTTTACAACTAAAAAAAATACATTGATAATATACAGCAAAAGGTTTTCTGTGTTCTTGATACCACACTTTTGAGGACTTCTAATGTGTAATTGATGTGAACTAATCAAAGCCCTTGATGGACACTTGGGATTCTGAGTGTCTCTGAAGAGCGCCTGTTTAGATGATGAGGACTATGAGAGGCCTCCTGCATACGACTGATGTATGTTTGTGACGTTGGGAAAAATTGGCATTAATATACACCCGTTGTTCTCATTTTTAGGCTGTTTGGATCTGTGGGCTTGGTTATTTAATTCTAGGAAATGTAGACTGAAGAAGTTTTTATAAGTTTTAGAGCAGGCGTTAAGGGACTGTAGACTTCTAAGGTCAGATCTGCTCAGGATCATAAACAACACAAGTCGCAGGTTTGTTGTGGCAGAAACATAAAATAGCAAAGACAGGTTGGGGAACATTTAGTGGCAAATTGAGCTTGTCCAAAGAGAAAGAGTCTTAAGAAATATATTTTGGGAACCAAAATTTTGGTTTTCCTTCCCGTCAGGACTGAGCTGGGAGAAATCGATCTGGCTATTTCTAGGTTAAGTTTTGCATTGGAGTTTCTCATCATTGGGTAGGTAATGAAAGATAGTTCTGTCCTCTGCCCTGTCAACAATGGATGATGTACTGCTCTTCTGGCATACAAGATTTTTTGAGCTTTTGTCTGAATACACTGCTGAAACAGCACATCATGTCTATTCTGAGTAAGCATTACATGCGTTCAGATGTATTAACTGAATATTAACCTATATATGTTCACATTCTTTAAAGCTGGGCATATACGCTTGCCTCTGCTTCATGCTTGAATTTGCAAAAGAATCATACTGTACCTGCTTCTGTCCTGTCGTGAAGTTGGAAAAGCAATTGGAGTACCAGACTAGCTGATTTATATGCAGTACAGATATGTACAGATATTCAAAACTGGCTTCTTTGGTTTTTGTTTTTGGTGGGTTTTTTTCCCCACTGATACTTTGATATAAAATTTTCAGATAGGTTCTATAGTAAGATAGGGATTTTTTTATTTTTTGATTCCCCCCTCCATTGTTTGACTAGGAAATGTTCTTAAAGGCATGGAAACATAACCATTGTGTGTTAGACATAAAAGTATTTGCCTCTTTGAAGCACTGTCTGTGGGGAAAGTCTTGCCCATCACAGGATTAGAGGAAAGTAGTAGTTCAATCAAATACTCTTGATTTGATTTTTCCTCCCCCCCCCCCCCCTTTTGCAAGGCCATCTTAAACTTTATTATCTGGCAAATGTTTTGCAGTCTAATATCACAAAATTATATCTGCAAAGAATGCAATATATTTTTTGTGATCATAAAACATAATGCTTCACGAATACATGTGGGTAAAAATTTCTAGTTTCCAGTTAAGTGGAGGTAGACTTCCCCAAAAAACATATGTAGGGCTAATTTGAGCTGGATACTGGATATTCTTTTTCATTTAGCAGTTTCTCTAACTGTGAAATTTGCTGTTTCTAGAGTTATAAACCTTGTTTAATAAATGTTCACTGATATTCTTAATTGTTGTCTTTAGTGATTATTAAAACAGATTAAATCTGCTAATTGTATAATATGTTGTAGACATTAATGTTGATGTTTGCTGTTGAAGTATCTCCATCAGCTGGAAAAAGTAATTCGCTGTGGATAAATTGACAAATTATATATGTCTGTACTAAAGTCAAACAATGACTGTTGTAGGTTTCATTGAAAAGCAACATTCTAGATATCAATTTTCTCAACCTATGGGCTTGCTTATTAAGTTACAATTACTTTTCAAATTTCAACAACATTGGATTAATTTATTTTCTGTGTTTCAAAGGTATAGGAACTGGTCTTTTCTGAAAAAAATGTTTTTTTGTGAGTTGCATTTAGGCTTCCAGTGTGGGCAACATTTTTTTGTCGTGTTCCCCACATAGAGATGACAATGTAGCACACTTGAGGCTTGTTTCTTGGCAGTTTTTCTGAATGGATTAAAATGAGAAATAGCTATTCAAAATAAACAATAAAGTAATCTATTTTAGCACAATTTTGAATTTTCTAGCAGTTGTTAAATAACAATTAAGCAATACTTTAGCTTAAAAAAACCCAACAAAACAGCAGGGGAGGAATCTAAGCAAGACGGGTCTACCTTACAGGTGCAGGAGACATCCAGTATTATTTTGCAGGCAGAATAATTGTATGAATGTTCCTTGACCCCAGTGGGTAAATTCAGTCCTGGACAAGTCTCTTGTTCCTTTGGGGACTCTCTGCACTGCACTCCATTATTCTGTGTAGATCTGCCCGTGGAAAAGGCTACACCTGCTGATTCTAGCAAGTTTCTAAAGATTGCAAGTTGATTTAGGTGTGTTCGTCATTCACCGTTTGCATTTGCTTATAAATGTCACTGTTGATTAAAGTAACAATTTGTACTTCTGAAACCTCTATCTCTTAAATAGCTGGCTTGTGATTTTTTAGCATGCTCAGTCTTTATTATTTTTTTTATTAATTTTTTAGTATTGCTCCGTCTGTGTTTTCATACATTTGTAATATTTCCCAGTTACTTCTGTCTATATTGCTGTTGTAATATACCATACAGAACAATGTAGAAATGGTAAAGAATTTACATAATTGTGATAAAATTAACAAGTGTGCTGTTCTGTTTTCTAGATAAAATAATTAGACATAGAGCATGTACTTTGAAGGACACTGCTCATGCTATCATTGCTGCTGAACTGGATCCAGAATTTAATAAGATGTGTGAGGAAATCAAGGAAGCGAGAAGAAAAAGAGGTATGTTTAACTTCATTTATCATAACACAACATATATGGGAAAGAAACCAGAATTTACAAATGTCCATATAAAAAATTAAATTTAAGATGAAATAGACAATGCACATCAGACTCAGGTGGTGCATGTTAAAGGATGACTGAGCTTGAAACTTGTCGACTTTTTCCAACTATGTGAGCTGGTCCAATAAAGCACCATCCTTCTTTACAAACTGGTACAAACAGTATCGTAAAACACAGAGAACAGATATATGTTGAGATTGCTGTACTAACTGAAGATGTGGTGAAACCAGAGCTGTATTCTAAAAATGCCGTGTAATGCAGTGTAATAACAATTACGGTAAGGGAGAATGGCTTTTTAAACCAGTGGATTTGGGGGACAAACTTTTTAGCAGGACCTGTTGCTATAGGACAAGGGGTAATGGTTTTAAACTAAAAGAGGGTGGATTCAGAGTAGATAAAAGTAGGAAATTTTTTACAGTGAGAGTGGTGAAATGCTGGAACAGGTTGCCCAGTGAGGTGGTAGATGCCCCATCTCTGGGAAACATTCAAGGTCAGGTTGGATGGGGCTCTGAGCAACCTGATCTAGTTGAAGATGTCCCTACTCATTGCAGGGGGGGGTTGGACTAAATGACCTTTAAAGGCCCTTTCCAACCCAAACTATTCTATGATTTTCAGTTCACCCTGGCATGTGCACAAGTGTACTTTTGGTGATAATCTGTTGATTTTTTTTTTTTTTTTGATTAAGAAACAACTATTGCATCCACATTGAGGGGAGCATGAGGTTGACAATCTAATAGTCCAAAATCAGGAAATACAGCCCCCTACATTGGAAGACATCACTGACTCTAGTTTTTGTTTAAATTAGTGCAATTGTTTTCAACTTGTAGTCCACAAACCTCCAAGTCTGTGGACAGCTTCTAAAGTGACTGCAAATGGTAATCAAAAGCCCAAACATATTCCTAGGAGGGCTCTGTTTACATGAAAGATTCTGTGCCTCTGTGGAAAAATTTTAAAGTTCTGAAAGTTGAAAAAGGTTGAAAATCACTGAAATATAACACTAGAAAAAAAAAATTCTTGCTGATTTAGGGATTACTGATTTCAGTAATTCCAGCTTTACCTTGGCAAGTTGTTTCCTGCTTTGCCTCCTGCTTTGGTAAAAAACTGCATTATTTGATTTCTAGGTTGAATTTGGCTGGTCTTAACTTACAGCTGCTGGTTCTTGAAATACTTCTGTCAGTAGATTGAAGACCCTTTATTAATAAATTTCTTTGAACTTTGCAAGTATCTATAGGCTTTCTCTTCTTCAGGTTAAAATGGAAACAGTTCCTTTTATTTTCCCATTCAGTCATGCATTTTTTTGTCTAATTGTTGTACAAGCTTCCAATGCGTGTCTTGAATTGTGGATAAGAGAACCAATTGTAATTCACTGTGGTTGTAAAATAGAACTAATATAATGCCTTCGTTTCTCCTCTGTACTTTTCTATTAGAAGTATAAGAATATTCACAATTCTGGCCTTAGTGTCATGCTGTGAGCTATGCTCAGTTAATTACCCATTACAAGTCCCCCATGATTGTTAAAGGTTATTGCTTCCAAGGTTAAAGTAACTGTTTGTAAGAGCTCTTTGTTACAGAGAGACACTCTATAGCTTCTGGTCCCTCCTTGCAAGTTTCCAAGAGCTAACTGGTACACTGTCCTTCTTTTTGTGGCAGTGACCAAGTAATAAATACTTCTGGGGACAAAACCTGCAGACCCTGTTGAAAGGGGTGGGTTTTCAGAAGTCATAATTAAAGCTGATGGTGTCATGCAACGAACTTGTTAAATCAGAAAAAGAAGATGCTGTTGGTGTCAGATGGTGATTAGTGGGCTGGAGGTATAGGTAGGTGACTAGCAGTACCACAGAATCACAGAATGGTAGGGGTTGGAAGGCACCTCTGGAGATCATCTAGTCCACTCCCCCACGAAAGCAAGATCACCTAGAGCAGGTACCAGTTTGTGAGAGACAGCAGCTCACACACAGCAACGGACAGGTTTCAAAGTGCGCTCTACGCATTGGCGTGGAAACTGTTACAGTGTCACGGATACCTGCAAGGCACGTTGCAAAGAAGCTCATGCTTCCGGATCACATTGTGGTGGTTTCAACAACAATGAGCTGTGCAGTTGGTCCAGCTGCAGAGTGTGGAAGGCTAAGATCACTACTGGATTAGCAAGGAGAGAAGATTTGGAATGCATGGAAGAAGCTGTGTTAGATTAACTGGTTACGAATGAAGAAAGATATATCAAGGTCTTGAGGTCTGAGGAAACCTCATGCTATAAGGCAAGCACAAGAGATTGTTCTATCTCTGGATCAGGAGTTGTGTGAAAGATTGTGGTGTAGAACAATGTAGAAGATGGCACTTCAGGCATGTAGTCTTGGCACTGGTCGTTGTAATAGATGGAAAGGATGTGAATGCTTAATCAACCTTGTCATTACTCCCATTTTGCTTTACAGAATATGCTCAGCAAGACAGTAGATCAGCAAAATCACAGTGCATGTGCTGGTCTAGACTTTGACATGTACCCTGTTTCAGAACATTTTGGAGAAGGGATGACAAAGGCATATACTTGCATTTTCTTCTTTTGTTTTGATGTCCACAAGGTTATTGAAAGATTTCTGGTTTCTTCTTTGGATTGATTACCAGATGGTTAAGTATAGAAGTGATCCCCAGATCTTCCTTCTTCCCCCCTGCTTCATAATAAGAGTATATTTTGAAATAATGGAATGTTTCAGTGAGGAAGTACTTGAGGAAAACTCTGTAAGCCTTTTGGTATCCAAAAACTTTGTGCAACTGGTCACCTAAATGCAAGGGTGGCTGCTCGTACCAGGCTGTTCGCCCAAGTGGAGCTACCCGATGAAATCATGCTGAATTGGGCAGCCAGCCTTGTTGCCTGACCCAGTGTATGAGACAAAGTGGTGGGGAATTGAACCCTTCAGTACTTCCTTTTGGTATCAACAAGAGATGTCCATACAAGACCTTAAATGAATGTTGAGACTGAAGTCATAGTGAGTGTGCTTTGCTGTATGATGCACAGTAGGCTGCTTTTCAGCTCAGAGTACCCTAAGCTTCTTTCTTCATCTTCCTTTAAAAGTGCCAGTGTACTGGTATGTACACGCTCTGATGGGAAAACCCCCAAACATTCAGTGTCCACACTGCTCTGCGCGTATGTCTAGACTCAGCTTGATAAAGGTTCCTACCTTCTAGCCGTACCAGAGTTAAAACTCTTAGCTTGCCAACAGCACTCTTGTGAAAGAAGGGCAATAATGCAAACAGTGGGACTATGAAAAACAAGTCCAGGTTCATCATGCGAATCTACTAGCAGTTCTTGGACCGAATGTAGAACTTGTAGTAATACACCTGCTCAGAAGAGGTCAAGATAGTGTTGCAAGTCACAGATTGAGTCAGAGTGGGTGGCTGTGGCCATCAGAAAGGAAATTTGTCTTCTGACAAAAAGAACATACCCCGTACTTTGTTAGAACTTGGCCAACATTTTCTTGGCTACATTTGGAAAGACTTCAACATTCAACATGAGATTTGGATGGAATTGAGCAAACTGATCTGTATGAGGCTTCTAATAGATTCTCTGGAAATGTTATCAAGTGTTTCTGTCTGGAATCACAGAGGAGTTTGGAAGGCAAGTGACATTACTGTAGGCTTTTTAATCTTTACCCAGTTGAAAAGCCATTGATTTTCTGAATGGTGTCATGTATTAGCTCTTAATTTATTTCCAGGATACTGAAGATGAGGGTAAGGCTAAAAAACTCCATATCCATTTTCTTCACAATTCTCTTGGCAAGCTACTTCCCTTCCATTTTAAAACTATGTAAGATTGCTATTTTCTACCTCACTTTCTTTTTCCACAACTTTTCTGTTTTTTTTGACAGATCTTCCATTTTTATTTAGTACTGAGACTGGTGACCAGTCTCCAAAGAAGTACGGCAGTGTAACAGAATGATAAACTGTATAATAAAATTAGTATCTAGAAGTTAAACTAGAATTTCTTGTTCTTGTATTACTGAAATGAGGTGCTGTTGTTGAAAGATGGTAAATCTAAGAATAGCAAGTTCCAAGTTGGTAAATTAAGAACAATATATACTAGGTAATTGCAATTTGCAGCTTCTTGTGGAAACCAGCAGGTAACAAGGTAGAAGTGGTGGAGGTTTTGAGTAATGAAATATGTTTGATATGCAGTTTAAAATATTTGTAATGTTACCTAGAAACTTATGCTGCAATTATTAACTGTTAGGTGAGAGTTCCTTTGTGAATCTTTTAATTCCTGCATCCATCAATTTTAGAGCTGCTTGTCAGCTCTTGATTACTTGGTTCTGGTTATTGGTGGAGACATGGAGTGTCATTCTGAAGATTGTTTCAGTGGATGGATGGGAAATTCTGCTTCACAAATATGAAATGTGAGAGATTTGTTTATGTCTTTAAAATGTGCTTAACCATTGTGAAAGTTTGCACTTGTAGAATTTAATTAAAAACCCTATGAAATAGTAGAAGAACTTATATTACAGAAAGCAAACCAGACTTTTTGTTAAAAGCAGAATTGCATTTTGTTAATCTAAGAGCTCATATTGACTCTGAAATGGATCCATTTTACGTAACATAGATCATGGTGACAATACAAGGTTTTTATTCAGATGCTCTTTTTGATATGGCATACAATGCCATTATGAATTGCCACTTATTTTAAATCATCTGTTTAAAATCAGGAAAAATTGAAACTGTCAATAAGAATTTGCTTTGTAGAGGAAATACGGATAGAAGAGTGCAATCTTTGGGGACGCAAGCCTGAGAGGTAGTCATATTTTTCTAATCCGTCAGAGCTGACAGTTTTAAGACCATGCAACTGGAAAGTTATTTTGTCAGTAGAAAACAAATAATTCTTGATTCTAATCTTTGTTTTGAATGTCCAGCCAAATATTAATTGATGTGTTCTTATTGCAGCATGGTATTCCAAGTTTTTTTAAAATTCAATACTTTTATGCAGCTTGGTTTATTTAAATAGGTATGTTTATCTTCTGTATGCAGGCTTATCAGTAACAGCAGAACAAATAAATCCTCATGGTTCCACTGTACGGAAAACAGAAGCTAGAGTTGAAGAGGCATTTCGGAACAAACAAAAACCTACAATGGCAGTGTGGCCCAACTCTGCGAATAAATGTGCATGTGAGTACCTTGGGTGATAATTGTGCAAAATTAGAGGTATTTCCAATGGCAAACATTTCCAATGTCTCCACTACTGTTTACTGATTATTTCCGGAAGTAATTTTAGGCATGAAACATGTAGAACTTTAGGAAATACTCTTTTTCTGACTACATGAAATCTCTGCCCAAGAAGTTGTAAAGAAGCAGGATTTCTGGTTTTGTGATAAAGACTAACTAATGTAATACAAGTATTACATTCTTCTTTGTAAAAGGCTATTTTCAGTTTGAGACAACTCTGATCCAATGAGAAGATCACCGTTATCTGTTTGATAAGTGTTAAGATTTGTTTACTCTGTGTGTGTATTCACTGGCACATACCTACGTGCTGCTTCATACTCTCTCTCATGCACTATAGTTATTCAGCACATACAGTATCATGCTAAAAGTTAGAAGAGATTACAAATTTAACCGTATTTTCCTTTATGGCACCTGATTTTCAGTAGTCAGTACCCGTTGTTGGAGGATGTTACGATATGCTCACTGCAGCCTACTGGATTAGTCCAATTAATTGATCAAAATCTCTAGATTTGTGAGTGACTGTTTAACTGTGGTGAGGTAATCAGAGGCACTGCTAATTATTTTCAAGAGGTAAGTTGATTAGAACAGGTAAATACACAACAGATACTTTTGTTATAAACAAAATAAAGACTGGAAGAGAAAGTGAGTATGAGGGATATACTGATAGTTATGCATAGCTTTCCTGCTGAAAATGTGGACTCCATTATTAATACATTATTAATAGCATTATCAATTATTGCTTAATAGGTAAGCTGCTAGATTGGAGCTGACAGATTTTCATTGCTCTTTGTGCTCTCCTTCGTGGTGCTTTTCCTTGATGAGAAAGAGTTTTCTAAGCATGGTGATAACTGCCCAGAGATGAACATTGTTTATATATGAATGATAGTGTTGATGTCAAATAGTTTAATTAATTAGAGGTGTATGGTTTTATTTCCTGAAGCTGTAATTTCTTCCGTTAAAGGAATTAAAGTCAATTGTACAGAGTTATGGCTTGAATAAATTGATACATAATAAATTGATGATGTGGATCCAAGCTGTTCTTTATTCATTTGGCAGCTTGTGCAAAAACAGAGAGGAGGGAAAGGATTCTCAATTTTCGGGGTTTTTTTTTTTAGTTTCTGATGAAATCCAGGAAGGAGATTCTCACTCTGGCTGATGTACAGAGCACTTTCCGGGCTCTGCATGCTGTGTGGCAGACGGTAGGGTTTATAGACCTCCAAGTCGGACGTCTCTTGGGAAGAGAGAGAGCCATTACTGGTGACTTGTATAAAAAGCAGCTCTGGTACCTCTGCTCTCTTCTCCATCTGATGTTGTGGATGCAGTGGCAGTCGTTTGAAAACTAGAGCCATTGACTGAAGGAAACTGCCAGCATTTCTGTGTGTAAACAAAACAGAAGTTAGTGTTAAGGCACTGTTCCTGCTAGTATTTTGGTAATTTAGGTTGGAAGGCAAGAAAATTTGAGGCTTAGTGTTGTTTGGGACTATGATCAAATGAAAACCTGCCTTTTAAGGCTGAGTCTGGGAAAGGCAGCTAGTCCATGAGGGATGTGATGCACCTTGTAATCAAGGGACAGAACCAGGAATTGATGAGCAATCAGAAGTCTGCAGAAGTGATTCAAGTAGTACATGGGCACACTTAAAGATTGATGTGGTAAGTTCAGGAGAGACTAGAAACTAGGAAGAGAAACAGTCTTAGAAGGGTTTTTGGAGGAAGGACCTGGAGTAAAGTGAGAGCAGAAATGAGTCGATTGTAGGGAGCTCATATAGCAGCAAACTATATGGTGGATTGTGATTGTATAAATGGAAGAAACAAGTTTATAGAAGGGATTTCTGAACAGAGATGATTTTAGAGGTAGAGTAGAAATTTTTTTACGGCCAAGAACTAAGATTTTTTTTAAAGACTAAAATGTATTATGCAAGCAGAGTAACAAGGACAAAGATTTATGTATTTTAATTACACAGGATTAAAAACTGTACTTACCAATTAATAATTCTGAAAATCTTCCATTTTTTTCTGCTATTTGAAGTCAATTAATTTTCTTCCCTTAGATATTCCTGATTAAATTTTTTAGGAGCTTTGTTTGCAGTAGTTTAGAAAATAGCTGCAAAAAAGGTCAGTTCAGATGAAACACTTGAGAACCCTAAAGGAAATTATTGTCAAGCATCTGCTTTACAAACAGAGCGGACTACAGACACTGCAGCAGCCTTCTCCAGGTTAAAGCCCTGTTTACTGTTCAGGGCTAGCACAATAGAGAACGAGAGTTAGTTTATCATGTGTTGGTTTGTTTTCTGAGATTATGTATTTTGTATGAAACTTTATTTAGCTTTTTAGTTACCTATTATTTTGTGATTTATTTTTCTGATGTATTTTAGATTTTTTTTTTTTTAATTAAACCAGATGGGCTATCGGAAGTATGGTACAAAATAGTTGTTCTATTTGAAGACATGGTGATACGTGTTCCTGGGTTAGATTTTATCTGCAAGTTCCATTTCGCTTGTTGAAGGAACACTGGTGGTGGATGGTATATCACAGTATAGATAAGTTTTAAAAGTATTGCATTACTAGAAGTTGCTGAAAATCTGTTTGGGAGAGTTCTGTCACAGATAGTTTAAAATATTTCCATATTGACTGTGTATTTTGAGAAAAGGGCAAGTATTCTGTTGGGAACTTAAATGAGACATAGATTGAAAGCCTGATACAAGTAGTTGTATGATCATAGAATCACAAAATTGCTGTGGTTGGAAGGAACCTCTGGAAGTCATCTAGTCTAACTTAGAGCTGGTTGCTCCAGGCTGCGTCCAGTTGTGTTTTGGTTATCTCTAAGAATGGAGGCTCTGTGACGTGCCTGGGGAACCTCTTCTGGTGTTTGGCCACTCATAATAATTTATTTTTCTTAATTTTGAATTGAATGTCTTGTATTTCAATCTGTGCTCATTACCTTTTGTTATCGGGCACCGATGAGAAGGGTCTCATTTCTCCTTCGTTTGTGTGTGTGTGGAAGAGGAAACTACCAGCAATGTGCAGTTTGATGTGTCTGGTAAATTAATCACTGCAGTGGTTTAGGTACAGGTTAGCGCATACAACATTAGCATCTTTTTAACTACTGGGATGCTGTATAGTAAAACTTTGTCCTACTGCTCTATTTTGCCAGTAGATGGAGTATGTTGCATATTATTTTACTGTCTTGCAGTTGCTTCCTTTAGTTTTACATAGAAATAAACTGTATGGGGAAGATTTGATTTTACATTCTTATCTTTTTTTGCAGTATTTAACAATAATATATTGTACTGATAGACTGCAGATTTTACGATTTCTTCATAGAGAAGATGTCTTTTATGCTGTGTGATAAATATGGTAGCTGTAAAAATGGCATTTAGAGCAAATAAAAAAATTAAAATATGTCACATTGCATGTAAGTATTGAAAATAAAAGTTGTATATAAAAGTCATTTTATGAAATACGAAGTAAACACACTGCTAACTTTTCCCAATAATTGGAGTAGAGGTCTCTCTAGAAAGAACTGTGGGGATATCAAGCAAGGATATAAAAAAACTGCTGCAGAAAATGTAGTTCCTAAATAAATAATACTTTGTGTACCTTTTTGTGGGGGTTTTTTTTGCTTGTTTGTTTTCTAAATGGCAGTCTTTGCTATCATGCAAAACCATGAGGTTTTGCTTTGTAATGGAAAGGAGGTTTTGTTTTGGCAGGAGTATTTTTAAAAAAGATTTTTAGAAAGGAAAAGTCTTTTGTTTATAATTTTTTCAGAAACTATTTGATTCTCACTCTGATTTTTGTCTGTTTAGTCTCTTTGACCTCTCTGATACAGTGGTGTCAGTGATAGCTGTGCTTCAAGTATTCATATGACTACAGTAATGCCTTATCAAAGGACATGGCAGAGCAGATGCCATATAGTTTTTATTATTTTAACTATTTTCTGCCTTTTGGACTAGTTCTGAATTTGGATTCAGAATTTGGATACTGACACATTAACAGTCATCCAGATGCTAACACTAAAATCCTGGTAGCTGCTGATGTTTTGTTACAAATCCTACACTTGCTACTGTTTTCTTTTCTCTTCCTGCTCTGCAGAAAAGGGATTTGACTTGGATTAATTCTCTCTTGAGATAGAGGCAAGTACTGTAATTTGAAAAACACCATTATAAATTATTTTCTGGAATTTCAGGACATCTTTACTCAGAGCTGAGACAACTGTCTGTCTTTGTTTCTTTATCATTTTGTTCTGGGTAGTGTAGGAGTTGGCATTCTGGATGAGAGTAGTTTGATCTCCTGTATCTGATGCTGGCTGCAACCAGATACTTCAAAAGGAAGTTGCAAACATTTGAGAAGTAAAAATTATTTTTTTCATGCCTGACTTTGAAGGAAATACCAGCTTAGCTGGTTCTGAGTTTGTTAACAGTTCTTTTAAACCCCATAGACTTTGTAATTCTTCTAATTTAAAATGCCATTTAGTGAATTTGTGGGAATTCTAATAAATCCTGACTGCCTGTTCTTTTTTGGGATCCTATCAAACTTTTGGACTTGGTGATATCTAGTGGCAAAGAAATTTTCTTTCTTCACTATTAAATACCTGCTTCTTGAATTAATCAAATGTCTTTTTTTCTCTGACATATGGCAAAGAGGGTCCTACAGTTTATCTGATCAGTGACTTTCTTTATATTCTCTTGTTTCTCATCTCCTTTCTAACTCAATAATACAAGATTGCTCAGCCTCTCTTAAGGTTTTCCTGAAAGCATTATCACCACCTTTCCTGGTGGAAAAAGACGGTAAAAAGAGAAACTTTTTAGAAAACGGGTTTTTTTAATGAGTTTTTCTAAAATAATTTTTCCTCCCCTGTGTAATATGTGCAAGTGATGTAATAAAAAACAGTTCTCAGACCTTTTAGATCTATCTTTCTCCTTCCTCCCCTTTGAAAACTGTGGATTGTTTATAGACTGGGTGTAAAGTTTTTATCTGCAGAAGTTGTTGATTTTCTTGTGTTTATTATCCATGTCTTTAGTTTTGTTTTTATTTTTTTTCTAATTTTGCCTCCTTGACACAGAAACCAACCAGCAGCCATGAGCCTTTCAGATATGTGATACAAATGAATGCTATAAACGCTATTGAATGTAATTTTAATGAGAGTGGGAGCCTCTTCTCTGCTTGTGAAGTTGCAGGAGAACCTTGCATTGTTCATGGCTATTTTGCAGCAGAGCAGGTGTTGTTCATAGCTTAAGAGCCAGCTGAATGTACCAAAAATGTAAATAGCTGTACTAGTTGCTGTCATGCAAAGCTACTGAGCAGAGGGAAAATTAGTAGATCTATAGTGGTGGAAAGTATAAAACTGGTCTCCACATATTAATCTGATTGTCCCTTCTCTTTTGACTTCATTTTTCTCTTTAATTTTCCTATGTGACTGTCACGTCATGTACTTTACTAACGTAATTGCTCTGGTTTCATGTAAATTATATTTTTAGCTTGGTTTCCCAAGAAAATAATACCTGTGCTCTCTGTCCATCTCTGCTCCCCTAATAACTTCTGAATCATTTAGCTGGGTTCAGACAGATTTGACAAGGAGTTGAGGGCTGAAAGACTTTGTGAAAATTGGTAGCTGGATAAATGTACGCATCTACTGAAGGAAAAGGTGATAGATTGAAAATGGTAGTTACCTGTTCTGCCTGGCCGCATTGGCTGATGAGTTAAAACATTGTATTGGCCAAGCATGGCATGCATACCTCAGATGTAGCGTGTCTTGTGTCCTGTTCAGCTGAGGTAGGGAGGAACAGAAGATACTGGGAGAAATTTGTGAGAAATATTGGGAAGAACTTGAGAGTGTTATAGGGGGGATGACAGGGGAAAGCAGATGTCTATGAAGAGAAAATGCTAGGGATACTACAGCCAAGAATATTTTTTTTTTTGAAACATTTCATCTCCTTATGGAAATTGACTCCTTGTTGAGTAGAAGTGCCCAGGTTCTTCAAGTATTTGTTTACATAGCATAAACTGTTATATATGCTGATGAAGATCATAAATATGTTAAGTCGTTGCATGCAATTTTTTAAATGTATTTGCTAGGTCTGTGCCTTGTCTTCCGTCTAGGCGAAGAAAACAACATGTCTTTTAGGGGTTTGTTTCACAGTTACCTCAAGCTGGTCAAGCTACAGGTTGCTACTAAAGATGCTGTCTTGCCTTTTCACTGGTTGCATATTCGCACCATTTTCCGTGTGCCAGCACCATCATTCATGAGTTGGAAAGCTCAGTTGGGGAACTGAAGATGTTGAAAACTACCCCAAAAAAAAAAAAAATGTTTCAGAGAGATTTAGTTCCCTTATCTGTTTTACTGCAGGAACAGTAGTGCCGGCACAAATGAGGTAGTGGAAATGCTATAGCTGGCTTTGGAGGGAGAAATGGCTTTGTCTGTTAGCGGAAGCTGGCACCTCATTTTGCTTTTTAAGCCATTGTGGAGCTATGCTCTGTTCTTTCTTGCTGCTTATCTCTGACTGCAGTTTGGGACTTTGTGACTAAAAACTCCAGAGACTTTCAGGTGGACTGTTCAGTGCCCCTTGGTAAGGAATGTGGAACTACTGGAAGCAGCTAAATTACTGTGGCAGATATATAGATATCCTGGATGCTGCATAAGAGAGCGTAAATTGCTGGTAATAAGTGCTTTCTCAAGGCTTTGAGTTACTTTACACACAAGACATCAGATAGAAGTTTAGGGTTTTGATCATGGAAGAAAAACTTGAAACACGTGCATTGCTTCAAGTGGTTCTTGATGATACTGCAGACACAAAATCTAGATCCATGGTGATCTTGCTTTCCATGAGAATCTCCTTTGGATTTTAATCCCCAGGAATTCTTCATGAAATAAAAGTAACAACAGAGAATCTACTGTTTGATGGATGTGAGCTTTATCATTTAATGACAGAGGATTCATAGTCTCTGATGGAATTTCTAGTGGTGCAGCGGCATATAGGGGTTGTCTTTTCTGCAGCATAAAGTGCACTTGTTAGCCTCCACTAATACTGTACTGCACTCAATATACTGTAGTAGTCAAACTACAGAAATTTCAAGAGAAACATATCTGCTTTGACTGCTTGCTACATCTTCTCATTAGAGTTCCTCCACATTAAGGCAAGCAGACTTGCTTGTTAATGATTGACAATCTTTGAATCTTCTAATTAGATCTGCTTCCTTTTCCAAGTGTTAACTTTATATAGTCTGCAGTTCTGTCACTGTACTGCTGGATTTGTGGGGCAGCAGCAGTGTATACTCAACTTTGAAGCTTTTCTACCATTCACCCATCTTTTTGAGATCTGTTTTCTTGAGACTGTATTAAACAGAAAGGTGACAGTTATCTCTAGATCTTGCAGAAGTGCTTGAGGAACATGGGAAGGATTTAGATTTTTTGTTTGTATTGTTCTGGGTTTTTTGACAGTCACCGTTGTTTAATATCCAAGAACTGTACCGTGCTTGGGACAGAGTTGGTGTGCACTGCTATCTGACTTGAGAATCATAAGGCAGAACCTGCCAGTGGGAGAGAATTTTCCTTAACTTGTACCTAGAGGACTAGTCCTGCTGAAGTTAAGTACAGAAATTCTTTTTTATTTGTAGGAGGCCACCTCTGAGCGAAATGTTGTCTGCCTTAAGTTTAGGGATCTTTCAACCAACTCTTAAAATGTCTAAACATAGGAATGGAAGAATTGAGAAACCTCACTGACTGCTTAACGAACTGTAGAGTAAATTTGTATTCAATGATTAATTACATTGTATTACATCACACTTTTAAAAAATGCTGTCCACATACACTGTGCAGCTTAGAAACAAAAAAAGAAGAATGGGGAATGGTTGGTTTTGATACCAACCTCACATGAACCTAAGTGAAATGTTATGTGTGACTCGTGGTCAAACAGATATTTATTGCATTAAAAACTCCGAATAACAATTTACAAAAAAAAAAAAAAAAGAAACTAGAACTGAAGTGAGGATCCCCTTGGCAAATCTATAGAGGGTATGTGAAGATTATAGAGAGAAGAGTTCAGTAATTCAGAAGGCAAGTGAATGTATTCATGTGTGAATAATTGGTATTATAATAGTTTGAGTTATAGAAACTCAGTTCTATAAAGCAGGATTCCTCTGACAATAGTATTTCTACTGCTTCTGGCACAAATGCTGCCAAAAGACTGGGTATCAGTGGGTAGATTTCAGATGAATAGTTTTAAAAGGAATAATGGAAAAGGTGTTAATGCGTTAACTTGCAATTGTATATACGCTGCTAATTTTTTTAATAAAGTTAACTCAGGAGTTTTTCTTCTGTAAATAGCTATGCCATTCTGTTACTTACTGAAAACTTGAATGTGTCATGAATCATACTGACTATAAAATAAAAAGTGTGGATTCTACTCTAGGTAGTTCACAGTCTTATATCAATGTTAAGGTAGAGGAGAGAAGACTCCAGGTTAAGTTTATTTTTTAGCAGCAAACCATTAACCCATTAGTTCCTGCCCATTAGCCCTTTAGTTTTGCATCAATTTTACCCTTCTTCCTTTTTGAATCATATTCAACCGTCTTGCAGGATTCAGACATAAATTTTACTTTTTCCAGCCTCCTATGACAGCTTCTCAGGTCTGTGTTGTTCTCGCAGTAATGCCTTTTTCTTTTCAGTAAATACAGAGAGAATCAATCTAGATGATGAAATCTGGTGTTGACTTAAACGTTTGGTTGCATGGTTCCTTGTTCCATGAAACACCCCTCCTACTTGTACCACTCCTTTAGCTTTACTGGGGGAAGTGGGCAGGACAGAAAGACAGACTGTTGGTGGGTTTTGTTTTTAAATGTTGTGTTCCTTGCTCAGCTTTTGACTGTCCTAGAGGCTCAGCTGTCTGTATAAAAGAAAAATCTGTGTAACGGTATTACAGGTGCTAAGGATCTGGAACAAAAATTTTCTTCTCCTATCCCAAAAGACATTCCCTTGCACAGAACGATACAGCCTAGTTGAAAACAAAAAGGCATTGTTCTGAAGGGGCGGTGTAAATGTGAGGACTAGAAGTCTACTTTTGATATGATCAGGAAGGTAAAAACTGGTGAATGGGCTCAAAGATATATTAGGTAGGGAACTAAGGATCTCACGGGGGTCATGAAAATGATGTAGGCAGTTTTGTGTTAAATAAATTCAAATGAGGGATATAGGTGGGTTTATGAAAGCCTGAGGAGACAACACTTCAGTGGCTGGGATGGAAGGGGTTGAAAGCAGGAAGGCTTTTATCTGAATGATGGGGGGAAAAGTAAATTCGTAGAAGTATAGGGACAAGAAGAATCACAATTTTGAAGTTGGTGTTTACAGGTCTGGGTGGCTCAGGTGATGGTGGTACTGCCTTAAAACAAGAAGTGGTAGGAAGAGTCTGGGATGGGATAACTAGCATTAACTGACTGTTATTGACTAAATGTGGGTGAAAACCAAAAGTAGCTAGATACTGCTTTTGTCAGTACAAATATTGTTAAATATTAAGAGGGCATGTTCTGCACTATCTGGAGATCAAATGCTGTTGTTCTTTCCTAAGTCTCAGGGGTTGGATGGAGGTAGCATTTTTTTTTTTTAATACTGTGACATAACACCAGTTTTATAATAATAGCAGTGTTTCAACCAAAGCTCTCTTTTGTGTTCATACTTTAATGAGGTAGCTGAAAAATTTCCTGCGTTTACTGGTTTTGATGCAGTGTAAACCTCAGAACTCCTGGGAGAACATCATCTGTGGCACTTTTTGTGGTTGCTTTCTCCTAATTAAAAACAACAATAAAAACCAACGTGAGCAACATATGTTTGAATACTACTGCATGAGAGTGAGAGTTCACCTGGACTTCCTGACTGTCATTTAGAAAGACTGGAAATTTAATGAAATGTGTAATATAGGATTAATTTCATTTTACTTTCATGTGATTTCTCCCACACTCAGAGATTTTAGGAATGTACCTGTGTGTTTATGCAAATTATGGGTTCTTATCCCAGGCAGAGCTCACAGGGTGGACAGAAGGGATGCACTAGTAAAATGGGCATATTTAAAGTACAATTCATTGATATAATAAATGTCAAATATGTTTGACATTATATCTGACTCTTAGAGCAAAGTCAGCCAAAAAAAGACAAAATCAGTGTATCTTTAAAAATGTCAACTTTCTTATTAATTTATGCACTTTAGGACATATTTAATTTCCTTTAAAAGACTTTTACCCCCCTTCTGTGTTTTATTTACCCATCTTTGGAGCTGACCTGAGGCTAAGCTCATTGCTTAATAGGGGAGTTTTTTATCTGTAAGTTTATATCTCCCTGTTTAGCTTCAGATTTGCTGCTTCTGTTATTAATGAAAATCTCTTGCACAATCTAGGGAAAGATGACATGAGCTTCTGAAAAGTGATGTGAGCAGGTTGTAGTTTGTCATCAGTAAAACAGTGAAAACTGTCTGGAGAAACTGCTATCAAATCTACAAAATAGCTGGAGAAAGGGGATTTTCCCCTCAAATCTTACAGTTCTTAGTAAGGATTATTTGGAACAATAGATATACACTCCACCTGAGACAGTGTTGTTATTGTAATGTGACTATCTTTAGATAGCTTTGAAAACTAAAAGGTTAAGATTTATAAATGAGAGTAGTGGATAAACTACCTGCTTACAGATGCCACTCATGGAAAGGAAATTCTGAAGTACAGCTGTGCTTCTCTGATTTAATTTTTGACGCTTGTACCTGCATAGTGCTTGTATCATCAAGCAACTTAATAAACACTGATCTTTGTAACTCAGTGTGAGGTTGCCAGACACAGATCTAGGACTTAATATCCCATAAATCGAAGCAACCTACCAATATTAAGAACATTATGGAGGTGCTCAACGCAGGAGTTAATTTCAAAATGGAGGAAAATCTGTTAATCTCTGTTGGCTGTGATTTTAAATTATAATCATTTGGCTACAACTTCAGCAGTTTTGCAAAAATATGAGCAGTCTGCATCATTACTTGAATTCGAATGTAGAAATTTCCATTTTTCCCAATCTTTTCCTTAGTCTTTTGAGCTGTGTCTTATTAGTGCTCTTGAAAAGGGCATTGACAAGACTATTAGGTTTGAATGGTCTGTCTTCTGTATTTACTGATCATACTGCAAATATATGCCTCACTGCAAATAGGTTAGTAAAAAGAATGCTCTTTCTGGAAAAAAGTTCATTATGTGATTTTTATAAGGCACAGAAAGAATACATAAAAATAGGAAAAGTGAAAAAGTAACAATGCAGAAGTAAGGAAGAAAGAATCATGTGCCCATGTTGCTTCGAGTTGAGTTGCATGATATGGGGGGATGGCACTGGTGCTGAGGCCAGTTTAAGGAGCTAAGATTCCCTTTCTGCTTACAAACTCATTGCACAAATACAGATGTTTGTGAGGTCTTGCTGTAGACAAGGTTGCTAAAATGGTCCAGGTCTAAAACAAAGATCCTCGTTTTTTAAAACCGCATTTTGTCATTGCAGTGAACTTGAGTACAGGGGTGGGAATGAATGGAAGATTGAGGAGATGTAGCTGATTTAAACAGTGAAGATGTCTTTGAATTTATAATGGACGTAAATTGAAATGTGAGGTGCTGACTGGATATAGGGCAAATAGCCTTTTCACTGTTATGGCAATTATGTGTTGGTACTGGATGCCCATGGAGGTTTTCAGTACATGGCTGGATAAAGCCCTGAGCAACCTGGTCTGCCGTCATAGCTGATCCTGTTTTGAGTAGTAAGTTGGACTAGAGACTTCCTGGTGTCCCTTCCAACCTCAACTATTTTCTGAACCCATGGATTGCACTTGCATTTGTTTCATTGTGTAATGATTTCAAATCGCTGAGGTTCTTGTAGAGGGAAAATGGGAATAACTGTCTTCAGAGTCTGCATTACCCAACTAAGAATGACTGAGTTCTACATCATTGCTTAGCTGTTTTCTTTTAGTGTTTTACCTACAAACGGGTATCTATAAAAAACATTAAGTAGGAAAGGCTGGCAAGTCTTCCTTGTTTCCATGGTTTGCAGCAGGAATTTTTTACATGACTGAGTGTTCAATCCTTATACTTCTAAAGTCTTTTGTATCTGTAATTTGCTCACATTGAAATCCACAGACAGCTTGCTTTTTCCTTGAAATGTGAACACATTTGATTGCCTCACACACTACAGCCTATTCTACTATCCTAGACTGTTTACTGAGGGGTACCTGTGCATCTAAAAGTTTCTTTCTTTTTTTTTTTTTTTCATTATAATTCAGTTCGAATGAGGAGAAAATCAAGACGGCGCTCACAGTGGGGCAAAGGCATTATTAAGAAGAGGAAAGTCAATAATTTAAAGAAAGATGAAGATGATGCAAAGTTTGCTGATGATGAAAATCACGGAGAGGACAGTAAATTGCTGGAAAATGGAGAGTTAGAGATCAGCACTGACTGCATTGAGGAGAACGGAGAGGAAACAGGAGATCTCTCTATGACAAATGATGAATCCTCTTGTGATATTATGGATATAGATGCAGAGCAGAGGCTTAACAATGGGACATCAGGAAAGGAAAACAATTTTGCATCCACAGAAGAAGAGAGCTCAAATGAATCTCTGTTAATAACTGATAGTGTTACCCTGAGTGCTGAAAAGGAATTAAGGAAGGCCTCTTCATTGAAAAGGGACTGTGTGAATGGAGAGACATCGGTACACAGCTCAGAGGGTATACCTGTTCCTGCATGTCATAATGGTAAAATGGAATCTGTTGATGCTGTTTCGTCCAGTGACAACAGCGATGGGTCTAGTAACAAGCAAAAATCTTCATCTGAAGATCAGCCAAAGGAGAAAATGGAAGCTTCCAGTGAAAGTCAAGGAGCTGATCTAGTGAAAGCTGAGTTACCACATTGCAGCAATAATGAAAAAACACTACAGAGCACAGACATTGAAACTAAAGATGCTGAAGCAGATAAAGAAGGTATAGCTCAATTTCAATGCTTCTGTCCTAATCTTAGTGTCCAAGTTAATATGTGTATATTTTTAATATCTTATGTTACAATGACTATTATATAATAAAATTTTAGGAACCGCTGTCTATTTATTTGAAACTTTAGTATGCTTACAACATTTAATTCCACATAGATAAATTAGAAGTCCACTCTTGCTGTAATGTTATCTTAGGCAAGTAAGTGTATTTCCATCCTTACAGTATACAGGCTTTGTGGGAAATACTGTAAATACTGAGATAAAATTTAAACCATAATTAAAGATTTAAAAAATATTATCAGTGCAGATAAATATGTGATCTATGTTTTGGTCTATATGTTTTATCTGGTCTATATGATCTGTTCATCTATATGATATGCTTTGTCTTATTTTGTTAGAGATTTGACAAAAATATCATTTGACATTGGATGAAAGACCATAGAAATCCAGAATGTATTCCTTCAAAAACATTTGCTCATAGCAAAAGTTAAAGCAGTTTAACTCAGAGCAAAAAGCCAGATAAACTGTTGTTTATCTAATGGAGAAGGTATCTGGCTTTGGAGTTAGTCAACACGGTAACAGTGCAGCAAAAAGATAAGAGAAGGAGAAGGGAAATCCGGGTGGTGCACAAAAGAAGGGACCATGTCCTTTGAAGACAAGAGACATAGTTTCCTCAGGGAAGAGAAATAAAAGCCTTATGTATGATTGGCTTTTTAATTAGCTTTTCAGAATTATCTAAAAGAATGAAATGTTAACTTCAAAAGTTAGCGCTGAGATTTACAAAGTAAATGAGCTTTAATGAGAGATCTGAATTATGAGAATATCACTATATACATGTTGACTGTGTTTGTACATACATATTTTCTCTAAGGGTAAGGAGAATAGTAGAAGAAAGGTCCTAAGAATATCAGAAGAGTATGATGTATGTTAGGAGCCTTTACATTTCTAAATTTAGTAGTTGAATTTTGTATACATGAAGGATGGTTGCAATAACAGGGAGTCCTCAGAAAAAAAGGCATTTTGAATAGCTGAGGAGGAGAAAAACAGTGAATGAGTGTAGGGAGAGAATCAGGAGTTGTAAAAATATGTTGCTCTCCACAACAGAATTGGACGGCAGCTTTAATACAGAGGTGGAAGAAAACACAAATGTGTCACGAAAGCATGAAGTTTCAGGTGTAGAGCAGATGTTAGAATTACTGTGGGAATGAAGACATGGGATGCTTTAGAGAGAAAAATGAGGATTTGATTCACTTAGGCAGAAAGACTTGGAGTGTTAGCTTAGTATCTGAACTTCACTTAGAAGCTGTATAATTTGATGTTGCTAAGTAGAAATGATATAATGGAAAAACTCTTTCTGTGATATTACATTTTCTATTGGAACTTTGGAGTTCAGTTTTAAAGATGACCACTTTCAGGTGTGTTTTCGGAACTGTTGTTTTGTGCACCTATAAACATTCAGAATTCTGCAAAGCTGATGAATAATGTGGACTGCTACCATTGTGCTTGCTTGGTTCAAAAAAACCTAACAAACGAACCAAGTAAAATCAAACTGACGTGAAGAAACAAGCTGTTAATTTTGAGAGACTGTCATTGTTTTTCAAATTACAGGTATATTCAAAAGCAGGAAAATACGAAAAGTTACTGTGGAACAGTCAAAGCCCGCAAGTTTGGAGCAGGTCCCAGAGGAAGCACCGGATCCCTTACCCTCTGTAGTTGTTGACCATGACAGACTAAAGGTAATGGAACTGAAAAATGAGTTGAAATGTTAATGAAACTGCCCATGAAAAATCCTTCTTTCCTCTTTGTGAAGTCACGTTTCCTTTATTTTTAACTGCAAACAAATATTATGGCAGCAGTAACTTTAGAAGATGATTTGTCGATCAGTGTTTTTTGGATGAAAAGTTAATAAAACTACTGAATCCTTACTGTCCCATCATTACCACCTTTAGAAATCCAGTAATGGCACAGCAGTCCACTATTTTAATTGCAGGTTTTGCAAGTACTCTTATGTGTTAATTGGAGATGCCAGTTACTGAGTAACTGTTGGGTGCCTAGTAATTAGGAGTTAACATCATCTTTTCCCTTCCCGTGTACGTATACTTGGTGGAAAGAACTGTTAGTGGATTGGAAAACAAATTGGAATTTGTGCTGGTGTTTTGGCGTCATAGACTGAACCCCTGCTAGTTAATTTTCTTTCAGTTTTGTCTCCTTTTAAGCAAAGTTACAATAACATTTGCTGTCTTCTGTTGTAGAAACTAGCTTGACCTACTATGAAATTTAGGTCCCACTTGCTGTGGAGTACAGATGATAATCACTTTGGAAACAATAAAAGTGTTATAAGAGGAAATAAATTCTTAAAATTTACTATCTGCTAGTATTTTACTATGTAAAATACACACTTTCATATTTTGTTTATGAGCAGTTTTACATGTGTTTTCTCCCCCTTCTTTCATTGCAGCATTTTTTCAACATTTGTGAAATTCCAAATGTGTTTCCATTTGGTCCTCCTTACAATTTCGTGCTAATGCAAGTTCTTCAAAATGTCTGCTTTAGCTATCAAGGCAGTTTTTATGGTTTGCTTTGTCATAATTATTGACCAAGATGTAATAGGATGAAGTATCATTCAAACAAAACAAACATTGTCCCAGTTGTACTGAGTATAAAATCTGGGACAGGAAAAAAAAGTGTGGGTATAAGCGGAGAATTGAAAAGAGACATTGAGTCCTTTTGGATCTACATGGAAGCAGTGGCCTTACTGATAGCCAGATGTTTTATGTGTATGCGTCCCTCCAAAATAGGGCTTCAGAAGGAGATTGCATTTCTGATTTGTCCTTAAAAAAATTTTAAAAAGTGATTAAAGAAACCCTCTTAACTTTACCTTCCATTGTTCCAACAGAAACTGCTTGATTTGGTGGTTAAGAAAAGTGACAACCTGACCGTTGACCAACTTGAGAGATTGTATTCGCTCCTCAGTCAGTGCATCTACAGACATCGTAGAGACTATGACAAATCACAACTTATAGAGGTGATGTTGTACAGTTTCTTTTATTCTTTATCTGAATTTTGCGAGACTGGCTTTTCAAGAACTTAATTTCAAGTTAATCTATCAATTTATTCTCGTACTAGCAGACAAAAGCTTTACATAGACTTTGAGAAGGTATCTGTAAACAGAAAAACGTTTAGTGTAGTAATGTCTTAAAAACCAGGTTGTTTCTAATACTTTCCTCAGAAAAGGATTAAGAATTTAACCTAAAAGAGTGGAGGAAAAAGAGGAGAGAATACAGCAACCTGGAGAAGCACTTACTAGCAGAGTAAAAATGGATTAGAAGCAGTTTCCACATTTGTGGTATGAGTAACAGTGCATGTAAAGAGACTATAGGCACACTGAGCCAACATTGGTGTGGTTGCCCTTACTTGCATTTGCATAACTAGGCCCCAAAAAATTACGTACCTGTGCTCCATGCAGTTTACTGATTGTTGCTTTCATACAAGACCTTGAAAGTTTGCAGACTTTCTCTGAATCAGTAAGTATACCCTTGGGAAAGTACAGTGCAGCGTGATGTAAGCCAGTTTGCTTTGCTGTCATCCTTTGCCTCTGAAATGTTTGCTGTCAAAGGCCTCCTGTCTGCATCAACAGTGAGTTGGTGGTTTCACCATTGGTGTAGGCTGATCATAACTCTGGCCATGCGTTCCCTGCAACATCATTGTTCTAGCTGGAGGGGGCTTTGGATCAGCCTGCTGAATCAACTGATACCCAACCCTGCTGAAAAAAAGGACAACCATTGCTAGTTTCCAGTTGGATCGCTGAACACTAAATGTTTTTCTCCATGAATATTTTACAACAAAACCTGGAAAGGCCTTAGCATGGGATATTATAGAGTTCTGCAAAATACTTTTCAAAACATTTTCATGCTATTCCTCTGCCATCTTCACCTAAAAATATGTTGAAAGTCTGTGCCAAATGTTAGGTAGATTAAAAAGACATTTATTCAGCAGGAGTATGTAGAGACTGATCTTTACTGTGATGCTCCACACTGTGCAGATATGTTTACAGCTGATTCACCAATTGCGTAAGTGTGCAGTAAGACTTGAATTCATGCAGTGTGTCATTGCGATGCTTCCTTAATACATATTGAGGACATTAATTATGTAAGTGACCCTTAATACACTTGGGTTTTCTCATGGACCATCATAGTGGAGCACTTTTCTGCATTAATACTTCTTTTACGATATTTTGCTAGCAGATAGCAGCTAATAAACAGAAATACCTGTTTTATTAATTATTTGTTTAGATTTAAAAAAAGCCCACTAAATACAACTATGTAAGGTAACTTTGTTTCTGTCTCTGTATACTAATATATAATTGATGCTCTGTGTCTCTTGCAGGAGATGGAAAGAACAGTTCATGTGTTTGAAACATTCCTGTGAACTCGTCAAGATGGGTGGGTTTATCCTCTCAAACTGCTCATGGGAGAGCAGTCCTCTGAGCCATTCAGTTTCCATTTGCACCAAGTATGTGCAGAGCCTTGGTCTTAAGTGCTCTCTCTTTTTCTTTCTGTTGAATTTGGTGCTATTGTCTCAGGTACCTGAAACCAACCAGCCTACAAGAACCAAACAGAACTTCATATAGTTGTATCTGATATAAATAAAGAATACAATGCCACAGCTTGGAGATTTTTGGTGCTACAGAAACTGTTCTCATTTCTGCTCTTGTTCACTCTACATGCATTATCTTTGGGGAAACTTCAGACAAAGTGGAGACCAACACATACAAGTGAACTGGAAAGAGCAGATCTAAGTTGAATATTTTTAAACAGGCAACCTTTTTTAATTTTTTTTCCCAATTATTCTCTTCTCTGGGGTAATGGACAAAAAAAATCTGTTCTAAAGAAGGCAATGATGCATTGTGGTAGGAATCTTGAGTAACTGGATGTACAGTAATTTGAAGATGAGGCTCTCTAGAACTGCCTTTAATGTGCCTTTTAGTCAATTGAGAAAGATAAGGCTAATCAATTGGTTTGGATTATAGCAAATGGCAATGTTAGAAAGCTGTCTTCAGAATGAAGATCTCCAAAAGGATGATTTGTATTCTCTTCATTGGATGGCAACCAGTATTATGGTTCTATAATGCCTGTCTTGCTCTACAGAACTAAACTAAGACACACTGAAAAAGCCACATACTTTACCAAAATGGTGAAATTTCTTTTTCATTGGTATATATTTGTTTTAGAAACAAGTTACACAGTGAAACTCTTCTGTGTTGCTAAAAATGAAGCATTTTCCCACCATGTCTTTGTTTTCCATTTTGAGTTCTTTAAGAAAACCAAGTTTAATACTGGCAGGTTTCTTTCTGAAGTTCCATGTTTGTAATACAGCCTGGACTGTGCAGTGCAGGTAAGAAACTATAGTCGGTCAAAGTCCTGGAGCCCAAGCTCACTTGAAAATAAACCTTAAACTAGGCTTCACAACTTGGTCCGTGCAGAGCATTGTTAGTGTGGGGGATCGGAGGACAGCTTTTTGAATCGATCTATTCGGACCACAGTTCTCTGGGTCTGAATTGTGTAGTTCAGAACCTTTCCTTTCTGCAAACTGGAGAGAACAGTCTAGGCAGTTTCAAGAAAAACATGTTTTATCACAAAGCTCAGTATTAAAACCTTACCTGGGCTGATTTATTTCAAACCTACGTGGAAAGTGGTTTTAGAGAAGTTGGCTGGTGTTACTATCGTTACTCATTCAATGTGACTGTCCCTACGTAGCTGCGGAAGTGTCTTTCCAGAAATATGCAACACAGTGTGATTAGTTTTTAATTAGAGAAAACAGTCTTGGACTACTGCAGAGATACTGAGCTACCTCAGCTTTTTGTATTTCAGTAACCAACAGTGTTTATGGAGGACTGTAATCACTCTGCTCCCATTTGCAAACTGAAGCTAAGGTACTTGTCTCCACCTCTACGGCTAGTAGTAGTGTAGCGCTGCAGAGAAGCAAAACATGGGCCTTGGGCTACTGCAGTAATCCAAAGTGCTTTGTACATTGTGGTTAAACATAATTCTGTCTTAGGTCTTTTTCTCCCCTGAATGCCACTGGTTTTCTTTATAGCTAATGGCAGAAAAAGGTTTTAAGCATTCACATATGTCTAGTTACACCTTCTAAATGCAACCCATGCAGAAACACTGTATTTTTTAGGTGGGAAAGTGCGATTAAATACAACAAAAACAAGCAGAAAACACATTTTAAATGAGATTCTTTGATCTCAGATTTGATTATGGGATTTTTTTCCATGTTTCGTTTAGTATTTATTAGCATCATACCTGTTTGAGATATTTTTGTGTCTGGTACATTAACAGCATTTTGTATTTTGATGGAAATTGTTACAAACTTTAAGATTTGATTAAATAAAATGTAGCAGATTTTTTGTAGCAAGTTTCTGATAAAAGGGTTTTTTGCAAGTCTCAGGTTCTTGCTGCAGAATTTTTTAAAAATATTTATTCCAGTTTCCCTTACTCAAAGTAAGTTTTTGTTCAAGTAACAGCAGCACTTGTGGAAGATAAAACTGCATACATTTTTAAGAAGATAATAAATTTATATGTATTAAAACAGTTGAGAATTTTAGTCACCAGTGAGAGTGAAAAACAAGTTTGAGCTAATGCCTGGCATTAAAAATGGTTCTAAAAGGTCAGGTTTCTAAAGGAAAATTTTTACTGTCAGTTGTTGATTGGGAAAAATTGTAAGAGGCAACTTTACTAATTGAGGAGCTGCCATGTTGTTTTAGAGAAAAGTAGCTGATATCAGATGTTCTAGTGGACAGCTTACCTAAAATGATATACTCGCCTTCCTAGCCCAAATAACCACACTTCAGTTTTTGTTTTCCTTTACAGATGTCTGGTGGTTATAGAGTTATAACAGCTGTTAATCTATCCATGTGGTCTAAACTTGTTTACTCTTTGTATGTTTTTAATTTTTTTTTTTTTTTTTTTTGCCACATAGCACTGGCAAGAGTTTGTACAAATTGACCTCTCTTCCTTGTTTCTTGTTGTGAAAATTGCAAATAAACTCCTGTGTGAGTCCTTGTGCTGGGGTCAATGAAATGTGGCCGGCCAGAAGGAAGGAGGTTTCTCTGGGGGGGTTGGTGGGGCTGTCTTGGAGATAATAAAGTGGCTCTTGGGTGAAGTTGATGGCCATGGAGTTAATTGTATTTGCAAGCTTGAATCTCACCTGTGATTAATTTTTTTGTTTTGTTTTGTGTCCTCTGTATTGTTACTTGATTTCCTTATATGCCAATGTATTTATAGGATTACTGTTTTTTGTAATATCTTGTCTTCCTTTTTTTTTTTTTAAGTTGGTGAGTCAGCTCTGGTTTTTCCTTCAGACTCCTGAATGGCAGGTCCTGCAGCTGATAGTCATCTATTTTGTTTTTGTTTTTATTTTTTTAATCACAACATAAGCTTGAATTTGGGCTTGTACTTGCATCTTTTGTATCTTGTACATTGGGTTATTTAGACATTGGAGAGTCCTGTTTGGTTTCATTAACGTGTGTCTACTTTGTGGATTAAGTAGACTTCCTTCATCAACTATGGTATATTTTGGATTCTATAGTTTTATTCAGAACTGTGTTTAAATTGATGTTTTGCATTTTGACTTCATTTTACGTTAGTTTGAAGTAAGTTATTTAATTTTTTGAACTTCTGGAAATTTTGAACATTTTACTGTAATTTGTAATATAACTGCTGTGAAATACTTGAATAAAGATGACAAGAAAACACAGCTTTAGCTTCTTCAAAAATGTATTTAAAAGAAATGCTGCTTCCTAGCTGATTTCAGTCTTCTTCTTACCAGACCTCCTTGATTTCGCAGTTCAGATGTTTTACTGTGGGATCTTGCTGTTTAGTTACTTTGAGTGGTTTAATCCATAACTTTTGCTTTCAGTGTCTGTCCATTAAAGAAAAAACTTCCATTTTTAATTTTGACTGAAGAAGTGAAATTAGCATTGCACATCGGCGAGTGAATAATGTAATTGTTACGAAGTTATACTCTGTGCTTAAAAAATGTTTTATGTTCAGTTGCAGGGTACCACCCACGACTGCTTATAGTACATCAGCATCCAAGTAATACCAGAGTTTCTCATTAGAGGGTTTTTAAGGAAACACTCTTTTCTTTCTATTTATCAAAGTTGTTACTTTTTATGTGTGGGGTTTGGTTTGTTTGAAGATGAACTTCTAATATATCTAGGAATTCCTTTAGTTCCCCCCCCAAATTACCTCTAGAAGCTTGCTCTCCTAATGTATGAATTACCAGATGAGAATCAACCTACATCTTACTGGTTGGCAATTTATCTGGAGCTAACAAACTGCATGTGATGTATATAATGTGGAACGGAGTATGAGGAGGTGTTCTGTAGATCTGTTATGGCCTCTCTTGAGATGTAGGACATAGAACGCACCTGCTTGTTTTCCTCTTTCCCTTTCTGTGCCCCTTCAACCATAGGGCTCCTGGGCAAACAGCCAGTTGAGGAAGAGGGTAGTAGTAACTTATTTCTTTGACTCCAATTCCACTTTTATATGAGGCTTTGAAAGCACAATTGGATATAAAATATAATATCCTTTATATAAATATAATGAAGTAGTTGATCAGTCAGAGCCTGGGCTCATTTTGTATCAGCATGGTCAGATGTGTTGTTTTGATCTGAATGACACCATCTTAAGGGGTTTGCAGTCTGTGAATAAAGAATGTAGGGTATGAGGTCTTGTCTGTCTTTTCCATCTTTCAGGAGTGGTGATGGCCACGTTCACAGAATAGTTTCAGGTCTGATTTCTGACAGTGGCTGTAAAAATGATCAGTCAGAAGGGACAAAACTGCTTTATTTGAGCATTGACAAGAGGATTCTTGTAAAAATACTTGGTGAACTTTGGTGCTTCAAAAACATGAATTAGTGAGGAATAGTTGGATTGCGTCTCGTGTTGTTAATAAAGCCGTAGTAAAAGCTTGTGCAACACTCATTTGTCAAGTGTTCACGGCTTAACACTGCTTCCTTCTGCGGTTCATTTCTGCCTTGAATGTAGTTTTGAACTGCAATTTCCTGTATTTCCTTAAATTTGCAGTGTTGCTTCCTCCTTTAAGCCCCTCAGATAATTTATTTAAATAAATTAAAAATGAGATCTTTTGTTCAGTATCTCAGGTAGGATTTGGATTTGGACTTGTAATATATGGTTAAGCTAGCACTGCAGGTGAATAAATTCTGCAAGCTAAATCAGTAAACTGATTAATGAAGCCAAACACTTCATTTTTTTTTCTCTGCCTTTTATGCATCACTTGTGGTCATGCAACTATTATGTTAAAATGAGGGATTATAAACTTTAACATTAATTAATTCAGCCTCATTCCATTTCTAGGTGAGTAATTTTTTTATGGTGTGATTATTTGCATAGGGAGTATATTTCAGTTGAACCCACTGACAGTAAATGGCTGTGACTACTACTAAATGCCATTTATTTTAGGAATGCATTTGAGTTATGCTAGATAGAGCCTTTCTTTAATAGTAGAGAAACCCCTTTTCCTTTAAAAATACAATAAGCTGCTGAGATTGAAAATGGATTCACCACTTTTGGTGGAATGAGGTGGCCATTAAGGTTTGCTGATACGTGGATGCTGATCTGGAATAAAGCTGCTTTCAAGTTTCAGGTGCAGAAGGTATTCTCGAGTTAAGCGGTGTTAGAAGGCTCCTCACATTGAGTTCCGGGAGTGGGACAGATTGAGAGCAGAGGAGGTTGTCATTCAGGCTTTGCGTGTCAGGCACTTGGGATGCGTTGGCATATTGCAGAAGTTGAGTCGGTTCTCCTGTGGCAGACTCCTCTCTGTGTTTTGTTCTGTTTACTTCTGTCTCTCGGCAATGAGAAATTTGGCAGAGTACGGGGGAGAAACGTCCGGGTCGTCGAGACTGGATGGCTGCTGGGAATGCTCACACCATTTGTCATCTTGGTTTTTGTGGAGATGAATTACGTTGTGATGAAAACCCCTTTGCGTCAATGTAAAATACGAATTGTGCTATAACCCAGAGATGGTTGACTGTTGGGAAGTAGGAGTCTGTAGAAGACTGAATGACCTGTCAGCTTTGGGACTTGAGATTGGGTGGAAGGAAAGACCTGGGGAAGTTTCAGAAGGGCGCTCTTTGAAGTATTTATTCAGCAAAGGAAGTAAAGCAGAGATCAAAATACAGAAGATTAATGCATCCTAGAAAATATGTTAAATTTGGACTAAATTAATTTGCTAAGAAATGGACTCTTTGTGCTGTAGAGGGAAAAGAAAATAATGTTGTTTTAGTTGAAGAACTATTTGTTATCTCCAAAACGCCAGCTCTAGTTCTGTCGTAAAGGTCTTGCGTTCCCTTGCTGAGTTGGTTATATCTCGTAGGATCCCTTCTGTATGTGGAGGCTACCTGGAAAAGCAGCGATACCTGGTTTTGGTGAGAGGCAAGGACAAACTGCCCATCTGTTTTAGGTGTCTCATGAAACAATTCTGCAGTGAATTTTGAAGTGATGCCCACAGCATTCTCTGTGACATTACAAAAGGTTTAGTGAGATAAAGGAAACTTGAATAGTCACATGTTGTGTGAGACTATTAATATCAGTTTAGTAATAAATTACGGTTTTGTGTAGACATTTTAAGTATTGGAATTATAAGCATGTAAGACTACATTTTCATGAAGCACTGGAAATGTAACTGGTTTAAAATTAATGTCTAGCCTTTATATTGGGGTTAGTGTGCCTCAGTCTTGCTCTAAAATTTAAAGCATGGCCAGAAGGCAGAAAGTTTTTTTTTGTAAAAATAAAAAGCTTCCTTTTCACAAGATTCAGAGACAGCCACAAAAGCACAAGCTGAGCATAAATTTTACAGTGTTAATCTTTTCAATACATGAGAATAAATTTGGAAATGGGAATGAGCTGACACCTAATGATGATTTAAATGTTTAGCAATTTGTCACAAAAATTTGGGGTTATTCACGGAAAATAATGTCAGCAGAAAACACTGGTTTGTTGAATCTGATGCACGTATGATTTAATCACATGCATGTGCAGGTTCCACTAACTTCTGTATGGCTTAGCAGTCTTTGCAAGAAAGGCACCTAGTCTTGATCTGCAGAGTTTGTACATCTACCCACTCTTCAAGCTTTTCATCAAGTGGTTAAGCTCACCGATAGAAACGTATGTCTTATTCCTCACTTGTTTTGGTCCGGCTTCTACTTCCAGGCACTGCTGCTTGTCTTATCTTTATGTTCTAGACTTTTCATATATAGATTCTGCCCTGCCCCGCACCCCGCGCCCCCCCCCCCCCCCCCAAAAAAAAAGATACTAATGCACTGTGATCAAGTAGCCTCTCAGTCTTCTTTTTGCTGAGCAGAATGAGCCCTTTATGGCTTTCACTGCATTTTCTCCAGCCTTTAAGTCAATTTGGTGGCTCTTTTCTGCAGTAGGTCAATTTTTCAACATCTTCTAAAACATTTGTTCACAGAGGAAATTGATGTGATGCTCCAGCATTGGTCCCACCAGTGCCATATATAAAGCTAAAAATCACTGATTCCTACACACTGTTCCCCTTTTTACACATCCAAAGATCAATTTAGTCCTTTTATGCCATGAAATTGGGCTGGGAGCTCTTGTTGCTTGACTCTTCTCAGACTTGCAGCTTTTCCTGATGCCGTTCTCCATCCCGAAAGTCAGCCTTCCTCGTTCCCACCTCTCTGAGGTCCCGCTTAGCTTTATTAAAAGAAGTTTTGTGTTAGTGGTCCCAGCCAGCCAGAGGAGCCAGCACGGTACGTAGGACTTGTTGGGTCCTCATTAGCTCCTGCTCTGCTAATCTCTGTTTCCACAGGTTTTTGGTGATTTATGTCTGTATTTTCCTTCAAGAACTCTGGAAGAAGAGGATCGCCCATTAGAAATACTCTGATAATACCAAATTGAGAATTACTCGAATAGATTAGATATTCCTCAATTAATCTGCCTATTCTTAGCCTGTTTAATATTTGCTGTCTGAATACTGTACAGTGAGAAAGTTGAAGTATTTTGTCACATGCTGTTGAAAATCTATTACCTTATCAGTCAAATGTGTAATCCTGTCAGTGAACACGATCGGGTTTGTGTGATACAGCCGATTTTCTAGAAAATCATCGTATTTATTCTTATCTCTTTGATTCATGACCAGTTTCGTTAGATACCGTCTTTCCATTTTTACTTGGGATTGATGTCAGGTGAATGCCCCGTAATTACCCAGTCATTTCACTTGCCCTTTTGCTAACTGTCACGTTATCAGCACTCTTTTGGAAATACCCATGTGTTATTAAAAATGAATGTGAGCAGGGCAGAGACTTCTGGCCTTTCTGGAGACGCCTGAATGTTCAGTTACCTCCTGTATTGGAAAACCCTGACCTGCTAGGGAAGGTCCAATGTCCTCTCGGGTAGTATGCAGTCTGGACGTCTTAATCCCCATAGGATACCTCTTGCCAAACAGAAAACGGGCATGTGAGCCACTCCCAAGCACTCCCCGCCACATTTCCACTCTTCATTTTCCCTGGAAAAGCTGTGTGTGGCGTTTATATGTTCCAGAACATAAACGGGCAGCTTGCAGATAAGCTGGGCGTAAATTGAAGGAGGTAAAATTGAACTTGGTGTCAACAAGTAGTGGAACCCTGCGTTCATTGGACACGAGAGTAAATAACTTACTAAAAGACAATCTCTTCTAATGGAAACAGAGTGACTACAGAAATTTCAGTGGGCTTGGAAATTTCAGCTTGATTTGCTAGAGCTGATTATTTTTAACGTGGGTGGAAGAACAGGGTTTTTTGTAGAGCATAATGCTCAACTCTTAAAGCATTTGGTGTGTCACCTTCACAATCCAGTTCACCGATCCTTACTCTGATGCTGTCCATTAGCGCAAGGACATTGTATTACAAATCAGGGACTGCTTGGTTTAAGTTGCCAAGAAGTGGCAAGAAGTGGGAAGAAGGAAGAGCTGACGCTTATGTAGCAGTGTCGCCAGTGACTTCAGTTAGATGTTATCTAAAAGTGAGAAAAGGTCACTGATGCTGGACGATGGAGAAAGTGTGTGTATTGCCTGAGGTGCGAGGCATGACTGCTTTTTAGGCAATCTTCAGCTTAGCCCCACTAGTCATCACGATTCCTAGTTCTGTATTAATTTGCTTACAAGCGACATGCTGAAGTTGCCTGTCAAGCTATTAAAATCCTGGGTTACCAGTGCTGTTCTCTGGACAGGTCGTGAAAGAGTTTGATAGCGTTGCCAGTACGAATCTTGCTGTGTAAGATCTGGGATACGAACTCCGAAGGAAACGAGAACGGTCAAAAATAACAGATGATGAAATTAAAACCAGCAGGCAGCCTTTCAAACCTTCATTGTATAGACGACCAGTAATGAAAAATTCAGAGGCAGATTTGGCTTGCTGACAGCACTGGAGCTTCCTTCTCCCAGGTAGTGACTGAGCCAAAACATTTAATTCTATGTGTAAAGCTGCTACTGATGGAAGTAGAATTTGTTTAGATAAAGAAAATTGGAAATTGTTACTCTTTAAGAAATCGGCTAGCTAAACAGGAATTACTAAAAGTAGCGCATGTTACCAAAAGAAAAAACCACGGGTGACTAGCACCGGGACAGTCGTTTTGCCAGGTAGCCTGCCACTTTCTTTTTCGTTTCTGGTCTCCAGCAGTTGGAGACTGTGCTGGTCTCTGTCATGCTTGCACCGCTCGGCTAAGGAGCCCATGATGGCAACCCTCGCTTGCATGAATTCTAACCTCAGCGAGTGTTTAATTATGCCTCAAACAGATTGGCTTTTCGGAGGAAAACCAGTGTTTCTGTTCTGGTCTTGCTGTCCAGCTTAATGTAATGAGCGATGGCAACGCTGTGCCTGAGACACATCCATCTGCTTCCCTCCAGACCGTTTTCTTTCTGGCTTTTTCTGCAGTCTAAAGTTACCAACCCAGAACACTCGCTGACGATGGGAACTTAGTGCTGCCTTTCCCTACGTGCTCGCATCTCTACTTCAGCCGAAAGCATGCTCCTGTTTTTGAGCTGACTTGAAATGGGAAGGAAGGCGTTAAGGGGTGAGCTTAAGGGTCTCATCCAATTTAAAAAGCTTGTTTTAGCGTGACAAGTTGTAAAAATGTCAAAGTGGATACAGAGTCATTGTCTTCCGAGGGACCCGACACAGGTCGCAGCCTGCAAGGACTTGACTGCATCTGCTGTTTGTAGGTTCATCCCCACGTGAATATTAAGTCACCTTTTTTGGTTGGCGTTGGGGAGGCAGCATGGTTCCGAGACCGTGCTCTTGCATTTGAGACAGTGGAGAAAAGCTTCGGGATCGGTTCCAGTTTCTTCAGAGTAATTCTTCACGAGAAGCTGGGCGGGTGGGTAAGTACTTGAAGCCGTTTGTGCCTTTGCCGTCTCTGCCGATTAAACAGAACGGTGCTCATGAAGTTGGGCAGGAGTGCAGGCTCCGGCTCCACTCCGGCTCCTCTCCAGCTAATCCCTGCAGCCGTGGAACGCGGGTGCTCGTGCTGGCGTTCGCTTTGTCTGAGCTCCACCAAGGGCAAGCTGAAGTGTAACAAATGCTCTAATTAGCTTGCTCCAATTGCGCTGCGCTAAGCTCAGCCTTAACACCTAGCTGCAGTTAATTAAAACTCGGGGTTGCTGAGGTTTTATTAGTACCATGTGTTTGCCACTGGATGAAACGATGGGAGAAAGGTGGATGACGTGTAGTAAATTGCCAGGGGTAGGCCATTACCTGAACGCAGCAAGCAGCCCCGTTTGGAGATCGCTTTCCTTCCCAGGTGAGCCAGGGGAGAACCAAACCAGTGAACAAAAGAGGTTTTATCATTACCAGGCTGCTGAACCAGCCCGTCCCCTGAATTTCTTAAAGCTTTTAAGAAGAAAAATCTCTGAGCAGATATGTGCACATGATTCATTTGGCAAAAGCGCTCAGCCAACTTCCCAGAGGGGAACTAAAATAATTTCCGCATACAAGTAAAGCAAATAGCCTGTGTCTTGTTCATCCTACCAAGTATTATTGACTAGTGCTGAGTAAGAGATCTTTGCAGAGCCTTGATGAAAAGGTTGGCAACTCATTCCTCTTGGTCTGGATTACTGCAGCGTGGTTGTGCGATACTGAATTGCAAGGCTTTTGGTGATCTTCACAGGCTGTTCAACCTCAGCCACTAAGTCTAAACTAAAATGTTTAAAAACTGCAGTTCACGCTCTTAAATACTTGCATAGATGTACTCCAGAAGAACCGGAGACAATGTCGATGTGTGTTAGCTGCTTTCTGTTAATCTGTAGAACAGGTACCACCTCCTAAGATCCAGCTGAAATGTTCCACTGCGGCGGTATTTGAGACTAGTTATATTTGGCTCTTCTTTGTTCCATCTCCAGTTTTACAGCTACCCGATGACACCCTAATGAAGCATCAAAGAAACCACGCGCAGTTGCGCTTAAGCGCTCCCTGAAAGATGTGTCCAGTGAGGTACAGAGCTCCCGCTCTGGATACGAAGGAATTTTGACCATCGGGCAAAAGTGGCTTTCATCTTCTAGACATCTCAGCAGCAGGGCAGTACAAATCCTAACTTTCATTTAAAACAAAACAAAAGCTGTTTATCAGTGTTTTTTTCAAGATAGTTTCCTACACTATCTTGAGCCCTTTTGTTCTTTACTTATTATTAAGTTTGGGAAAATAGATGAAGAAGAAACAGTCTTGCTGAATAAACTCTGAAATCCCTTCTAAGAATTTTTTCTGAAATAAGAGTGGAAGTGCTTTGGAATCTACTGAGCATTTAAGTATTAGCAATACACCTTTGGATTTGCAAGGGAAGCTAGTGGGGTGGAATGAACACATTTTCATCCGTGGGTGGGATGAAACCTGAAGTCACCGTTCATGCAGTGGTGTTTCTTGGTCAGCTGGGACAAAATTAATCCAATCTGGATGCTGAATCTAGATCTATAAATATATTTATTATAATATAACAAGAACTTAACAGTAAACATAAACTATATACAATACCATTACAGATAACCCTGTTTTTTTAATATTATTCACAGAAATAGCCAGTTTTGTTCCAGTGTGAGAAATGAAGAAATAAGCTAAACTGGAAATGTTGAATGTGTTTAGGTCTCGTTGACAGGTAGCACCTCCTTTGGAGGTAGACACACACCAACACTAAAATTAGTCCTGCCCCAGGCAGTTAGAAACTTGTGCTCCAATCTTTAGGTTCACACTTGCACCCTGTTTGACATAAATACTTTAAATGACATACTAGTATATAATTTTGTTGTGCTTATTATTATTTTTTTCTTTAAAGAATAAATAAAACAACTGCATAACAAAGGCTGGAACCTCACTGTCAAAATGAGAGACTTGAGTCACCCTATAGCTTGACTCAGCTGACTTGAGCACTTTTTCTTTAAATACTGCAAGATACAAATTTCATTTTTTTTCTTTTATTTTATAAACAGTTATTAATAAAATAAGATGATTAGCTAACCATCTGCATTGATTTCCCCAAAGCTGTAGGCAGACCTCCCTCAGTATAAAAAGGCTAGTGTATTTGGTATGAAATTCAACTAGATATTGACTGTAAGATCTCACCCACGCCCCATATAGGACCCTCCTTCTTGAATTACCGGCATGGCATTTGGGATTTGAGTCTGCAAAGGCAAGTATGGCAACTTTTTTCCCTCTACTTGGAAAGAAATCAGACAATCCTTAGCTTGGGGTTACTTCTTATATGTGAATTTTAAGATTCTTTCCCCGCGCCCTCTATGTTACCCGGTCCATCTCCCATTTGATCCTTTTATGTATAAATTTATAAAGAATTTCCACATCACAATGCTCTCTGGATAGACAATATTTTAATATATATAAAAATATAACCCCTGTGCTGTGCATATACTTACAACTCTACACAGTAATCACTGTAAGTCTCTTATACTGGGCTTAAGTCTACGTGTTTTTCTACCATGGGATTTAAACTCGTGTGTTTAAAATCTGTAAATAAGAGCAGTATAAGGTTTCCACCCCTATGGGAAAACTTGAAAAATAAAAGAAAATAAAATCTTCTCAGACTTTACATAAAAGATAGTGGTGTATATCCCAACGTAAGGAATTTTGGTTGAGAGCCAAAACCGAGCGCACAGCCACAACAGGAGGCATTTTCGCCGTTTGTTGGTTGAAACGTGGAAATCCCACACTACGCTGTGTTTTCACGTGATCCCAATCAGAAATGAAGAGCGGTTTTACCAGGAGGATACCTCTGGAATCGAAACTGTTTTCATTTTGCATTACAGGAATCGAGCACTGCCAAGTTCGCTCATTGGCAGAAACCGGGAGGGAAAGGACAGAAGCCTCCCCTCCCTGCCATGGGCATGGCCACACGCGCCCACACATATATCAACGGGAGCAGAAACTCATCCAGCCCAACAGACCTTTTTTTTTTTTTTTTTTTTTTTTTTTTATCATTTTACATGGAATTTATTACCAATGGCTATTCTTCTTCTCCCCAGTCCCCACCTCACCTCCCCCTCCCCCCCGGGCTCTGCTCTAGAGAACTGAAAGATTCGTTTGATCTGATGGAAGACTGACATCAACGTAAGCCATCTGTCACACAAGATTTCTCTCAGTCATTGGTATTGAAAAGCATGTATTTGTTAAAAACAAATGTAGGAATCAAAGTGGTAAGGACACTTTGACCTTTCAAATAGATTGATGCCTAAAGTGTAATAGTAAAACTAATCTGCATGGTTATTTTAAGAATCAAGCTTGAGCTCTAGAAGTAAAATGCAGATTTTTTTTTTTTTCTCCTCTCTTCCCCAGCTTAAAAAATATGTGAAATTCTATTGCACCTGGGTTGACCAAAAGCCGACGTCCAGAACAAGTGCCACTATAACATCTAGTGACACCCTCGTATTATTAAGTTACAATATCTTACATAGCACGGAGCTCTCTGCTCCTTGTTCACCAAAAGGTGAGGATGATTTTTCTACATTCAATGTAGACACTATTCAAGACTTTAGAGCAATATGTTCACTGGCTGGCTTTGCTGCTTTTGTTTCTTTAGTAGTAGTATTCTTCTTGCCCGCTTTCAACAGGTACAAACAGTTCTCCATCCAGCTCCTGGGTACCATCAGCCGCTCTGAATGTACTTCTTGATTACTACGCAGCCGTGTCGAAAAACAGGGCAGGGCATATTTGGTAGAAGTGTCCACGTATTTGTTTTAGGGTCGTAGGCTTCCATGTTTCCCAGGGCAGGTCCTTCGCTGCTAACGATCCCACCAGTGGCATAAATTTTTCCATCCAGAACCACAGCACTGCATTAAAAAAAAAAGTTCTAGTTAGTCGTCTTACCCAATAATTTTATTTTTAGGCTTACAACAAACCCAGTATTTTGTAACAAGGTGTAAACTATGGATACACCTTGCATTATCTCTATAAAGCTGCGTGGGTATTTCTCTTCCCTCTTCCTTTCTCTCTCCCCAAATTAATCCTTTTTGTGCTCCTGCCAGGTAGGTAAATGTTGTCTCTACTTTAAACAGCAAAATTTGTCCAAGTGAGACGTTTCTCCAGCCCACGTATGGCATCTGCAGCAAATGTGGCAGGACAACGTGTCCCGTAACACCATGCGCACGCAAATCAGTCCAAGCAATTTGAAGTCCCTGCCTCCTCGGGCAGTGTCAAACATAACCCCATGCTTCAAGTTACTCCTCTAATTATCAGTGAATGCTGCGAAGCGGGAGATAAAAACCCTCCAATAAATGCTCTGTTGCCTCAGCCCCTTCCATGGTTGCAGAGCCTGGAGGTCCTGTTGACTTTTCTCCTTGTGCACCCGGGAGCGGTGGTGTCCAAAGCCAACCCAGGGCACCCCAATCTGCTGGTTGGGGGACGTGCAGCTGAGGGATTGGCAGGGGAGCTGTATGCTGGCCTCAAAAGAAAACAAAAAACCCTTACTCTTTTTAAAAATGAAAATGTTCTACGTCAGACACCTCTTGCAAGTGTTTGACTTGCCAACATCTCTGGGGCTGGGCTAATCCAGTGGTCTGTAGGCCCTTGACAGGAGGGAGGGTGCATAGGTGTGAAAGGTATTAGAAAGATAAATTGCCCTTCAGCCTCATCTCTTCCTCCTCTCTCCTTCCTCTTAAGCCCTTGGCCTCTCCAGCAGTCGCGTGCAGGGCGTGACACTCACTTTGGGCTAATGAAGATGGACAACGAGGGGCTGGGCTCCATGTGTGTCTTTGGAAAGGGCAGAAGGATGACAGAGGCAGCTGGGCGGGAAAAGCCTATGCAGGGCTGCCATCTTCTCTGTGCTGCCATCCTGCTGTGTGTGGGGAAGCCAAAGGTGGGGGCAGCTCTACTTTTCATCTGCTGGGGAGCCCAGGTTGGCCCCCCAAATTTTAAAGATGCTGTTAAGCTGGGTAGGGCTGGCAGTGTTTTTTCTGGTGGTTGGGGTCCCTTCCCAGAACAGCCCGTAGATGGTTGTGTTGGGAAGAAAAAGGAAAACTCGGAGAGTGCGTACACACCAGAGAAAAAGAGGGAGAAGAAATGAGAAATTAATTGCAGCCAAGAAGGTGGCCTAGATCTAAGAATGTGGAGAAGGGTAGTAACCCTGTAGGCTGGGTAAAAGCAAAGTTATTCCTTCTGGCTAATTTTGGAGCAGAGGGAAGAAGAATAATGAAAAGTGATAAAAGGCAAAAGAGTGCGCTGGAAGACCCAGGATGAACTGAGACTAAAATGGCACTGACAAACCCACGTGTTTCTGAAGAACACAAAACTCCGATGTCCTTGTGGAGAAGCAGAGCCTGAGGTTAAAAATAAACCCACAATGACAACAGTGAGGACTCAAATAAGCCTAGTCCCTGGGTACTGCCAGGAAATAGGAAATAATGAGAATCTTGTCAAAATAACTGTTAATCTGAAAGGAGGAGGAAGGAGAGAGAGACTTGAAACACTTGATTAGAGCCTATCCACAAATCAGCAGGGCTGGATGATACACAGCCCAGGGTCCTGAGGGAGTTTGCTAATGAACTTACTGAACCACTGGTAATTATTTTTGAAACGTCAGGGAGAAATGGGGAAGAACGAAGACTTGAGTAAAGCAAGTGCCATCCTGAAAGACGGCACTGAAAGAGAACAAGCCACCTTGGAAGGAGCCGGAGCTGGCGGCGGAGAGGCACTGCCAGGCAGGGACTGCTCCCAGGGCTCAGGTCCCTTCGGCCACGAGGGAGCAGAGGTGCCAGGACCAGCCGACCCAGTGAATCAGACAAAAGCGCCAATTAAACCACAGTTTAGGACTTCAGATGCTTGTTGTGGGGTGGGAAGCCCCTCTCTGTACTGGAGCAAGTTACTACTGAAAAGCGAGAGAGGCTGGGAATTACAGCTTGCAACTACGGCTGGGGAGGCAGGTCCCATCCCACCCGAAACAGTCCTGATGTGGTGGAGGGGCTGCTGCAACCAGCCCGGTGAGAGTTTAGAAATGGGGGCCCTGGGGCAGCGGTTGCTGTTTGTGTTTCACTTGGTTTTCTTAATAATGAAGCTGAAGGAAATGGAAGCTTATTCGAATTGGGATATGCTTTGGGATGTGCCAAATGGAAGAGGGTCCGGTGCCAGAGATGGACTATGGTACGGAGTAGCTTTGCTGCCTTCGTTCTCTAATAAAATGCTGATCCGGTCATTAAAAAAGTGCCCCTACACAAGACTTGACCAAAGAAAAAAAAAAAGCAAGTGGATTAATTTAGCAATTTCATTGGGTGAAATACTTCACCCAACAAGTTTGTTTGAAGTTTGTTTGAAACCAAACAAACCCTCAAACAAAGAAGAAAAGATCCCCAAGAAAGATATGGCTGCAGAACTATCAATAATGAGTAATTAAAAGAAATGCTTGTATGGAGCCTGGGGCTTGTTCCATCAGTGCTGATGATCAAGGCCCACTGCTCATGAATGGCCTCAGCTAAGTTTTAATTTACTGGTGTAGCCTCACACCAGAATAGGAGAAGAGGACCTCAGCGGCTGTTACCACTGACAGCTGAGACCTGTCTAATACCTGCTGCTCATCACCCAAGGAGCCTGCTCTGCACAGAGTTTTTGCTCTGGAGGGGATGAAGGGGATGGACAGAGGGACGACCCTGTCTGAGACCTTTCCATCCATGCTGTAGGTGCACAGGAGCTGAGCAAGCACCAGCCCTTCCCAGCTGGCTGCGTGCCACCCAGCTGAAGTCTGGCCTCACGTGCCCCGTATCCCCTAAGGCGTCTAAACGGGACACAGGTGCTTTACAAATTCCTCTGTAGTCTCTCAGCTGCCCACATTTCTTCTATTACTAGAAGAAATTATTACTATTCTTCTCTGGGGCATGTTTAGTAGCAGCTACTCCAGGCCAGAGCTGGTGCCACCGCAGAGCAGCTGAGTAGCCAAGCACACCATCCTGAAACCATCTGGGTCTGTGTTTGTCCCCAGCCCATGCTCAGGACTAGGGGTTACAGCGGGTGGGCAGACATTGCTCTTCTTCTCCAGCACCTGGGCCACAGCACTGAAAGAAATTCCTGCCCAGCGACTGGGACGAGCAGCTCAATACCGTAGCCCCCCATCACGGAGCTAATGCGTTGGGGAAGAAACGGATGTTGAATTCCACCCTCTGTATGAATTTTAAATGGTGATTAGAGTAGCTTCTGCCCTCTCCGTGTGCAATTCCCATAGATAAGATTGGCAAAACACTCTGCTTGTGAGTCATGCCTGAGGTTAAGAAAAACAGCGAGCTGCTCCTGCTCTCGGGAAATAGGCAGCTCTAAGAACGCAGCTGGTACTTACGTGTGTAGGGGACTTTGGAGACATTCAGGCAACTCCGGGGCTAAAGCGGCAGGTAGGTACTTAAGATCAATTAGGAATTTAGTCCTAGATTGCTGCTACTTTGTGGTATTAGGACAATCACTGCTAATTTCAGGGACCTCAGGGAATAGGAAACTCAAGTGGGCTCTAAAACCTTGAGGAAAGTGATTGGAAAGGACTATGCTCATTGCTTGCTCTTCATTACTGTGACAATATTTCTTTTCTCTCCTCCCTTCCATCCTATCAGCTGTAAAAACATCGTTACCAAGGCTGACGTACAAAGAAAGAAATAATTACAATAATTAGGATGTGAGTTTATTGCTCGGTGCCATTAATCCTGAGAGATAAAATGATTACAGGCTGTCACAGCCTGGGAAGGAAGGAAGCTCCGTGCCGCAGAGCCGCGCTGCGGGGACACAAACCCTCTGGCAGCTTTGGGACCAGCGACCTCCCCAGCTAAGGAGCAGCCGGACCTCCATCTCTCCAGCAGCACGTGCGGGGTGAAGGTAATTGGCATTGAAATGGAGGTCACTTCATCCACTCCTTCCAGGAAAATACATTTCAGCATTTTGCAAATTATTACCCGGCAGGCTAACGACCCTGCTTTCTACTCCTCTGGTAATTACTGCCGTTTACTAGAGAGGCTTCACCTATAGCCCTGCAGCCAAGTCACCCGAGGAGCCAGGGCGTCCTTGATTGCCCAAACCACGAGCAGTGTCAGGAGATCACGGTGTGACTGTCCCCCGACACTGCCACTGCTAGTCAGGTCCATCTGCTGACCTCCACAAAGCTATGAATCACGCGCCCAAGAAAATCCCAACAAGGTTGAGGTGTGCCAAGGCCTGGTGATTATATGGAGATGAAACCTCTCCTGGTGACTTCTACTCATTGCCCCTTGTCTTCTTCATGTGGCTCCTTGTGAAGAGAGAGCCTTTATCTTCTTGGTAGCCACCCTTTAAGTGCTATCATACTGTGTGAGCCTTCTCTTCTCCAGGGAGAAGGGAGCTAACTCCTTCAGCCTTTCCTTGTAGGACAGGCTCTCCAGCCCTTCGATCCTCTTTGTGGCCCTCCTTTGGACCCTCTCCAGTCCGTCTGTATCTTTTTTGAACTCTGGGGACCAAAACTGAACATAGTAATCCAGGTGCAGCCTTACAAGTGCTGAGCAGAGTGGGATGATCACATCTCTGTCTCTGCTAGTAATGCCCCTGCAGTTGCAGCCTAGGATCTGATTTCCCTTTGTTGCTGTGTTTGACTTTGGATTGCTTTTTAATGAACTTTTTAATCACACGTAAGCAAACCTATCTGTTCTCCAGCTCAGGTGTGGAGCACCAGGGCTCAGCACACACGAGCTGGTGGTGCTTTCAGCTGGGGTCCTGCTCAGGCAGCTCAGCCTTGCTTGGTGGCCACCTTCCCACCAAGAGTGGTATAGACCACCCCCCCCTCCCCCATTTTTGATTCAAAAATGTCATATACTGAAAGTCTCCTGATGGGCAGTAATTTGGAAGCAACCCGAAGCAGAGAATGTCAGCGCCTCTTTTCTGTGGTGTTTGAGGCCAAGTGCCTGGGAGCTCCTGCTCCAGCCCTTCTCTCTCCCAGCTGTGATGGCTAGACATAGCACCGAGCAGTGGGACTACCAGCAAAGTTTGTTCATTTTGATTATTATTATTTTAAAATTTCCTGCTTAGTCCTAAAGATCACATCAGTCTTATCAGGAAATTTAAAAAAAAGAAAAAAAAAATTCCTACATTGTAATGTCTAGGGTTCTAAAAGAGATTTGAAACAGCTGAATTAGCATGTTGTTTTGATTCCCTGAAACTTAATATCTTCTGAGTCCACAAACAAAGCTCTTCTCCCTCCTCATTCCTGCCTATGCATGCACACACGCTCACTAATTTATTTGGAGCAGTTCCATAAAGTTTATTAAATATTATCACTTAGATAGACACAGAATCTGCTTATAAGAAAAAAAAAAAATCCCTGAATTTATTAGTGGATGAATTTCCTTCCTGCCCTAAGATTTCAAGAGGGCTTTACTGGAGGTGGAACTGAACGATGCTCCTCAACTGGGTTGAGTAAGCGCTAGGGTAAGAGAAGCCTGCCAGGGAACCGGCGACGGCGGGAAGTGGCTCTCCGCGGCGCCAGGCAGAGCCGCAAGCACCCCATAAGCTTTTGCTTAAACCGGGGACCTTTTAGTGAAGCCTGCATGGTGGTGGTCACCGCTGAAGTGAAAGGCATCGCCGCTGTCTCCGTGGGAGCCAAAGTGTTGTCCTGAGTTTGGTAGTGGTGCTGACAACCTGCGTGGTTGGTTGCAGCCGGGTTGTGTTTGAGGGAGCTCGGGCTCGGGTGGCCGTGTTGTGCTGCCAGAGGTGTCATCTTTACAATGCGATGGATAAACGAGGGTCCAGATTAGTCATGGTCAGTTAGGAGGATATCATGCCACTTCTTGGAGCGGGATCATTAGTGTGGGTGTTTTGGCCAAGCTCCAGTTATATTCTCCCCTACTCCGTGAGCACTTCCCCTTGCTAATGATCCGAAACCATCATGTGGCATCGGTACTCGTTGCTGAAAACCAGCAATGTTTTACTCCAAAGTCCGTCGCACATCAGTAACGGCCCGAGTGCTCTGTCTGTATCAGTTCCGCTTTAATGCACACCAAAATCCTTCACGTCATAAGCTGCTACAGAAATTACTGCTGTTAGTCTGGTGTGGCAGTTCTCATCTGCTGTCCGTGGAGCACGGTCCCAGCCATGTGTCTCCTTCCAGATATGCTTGAAGATTTCGGTTTTCCCTTCTGGACCACAAACACTTCCAGCTGCAAACGCTGCCTGCTGAACAGACCTGCCTTTACATCTGCGGGCTCGAGAAGCGCGAGGCCATTAAGGAAGCGTGCTCTGTAATAGCTTCGTCTGGGAATATCCGTCCAAACAGGCTGCGCTCTAACCCCTTCCAGTGCCTGGAGTTACCATGAACTTTGCAACGAGGAAAGGAATCAGGTGGGGGAGTCTGTGGCTGGTGCTGTACATTAGCAAAGCCTAGTCGTTAAGTCACCATGCTTCGCTGTTCAAGAACAAGGGCTTATTTAAAAAGAGGAGGGAAAAACAAAATAGAAAAAAATAAATCCACAAACCGATCCTGTTTTTGTGCTGTACAGCTCTAGTCGAAGTTTTATTAAAGATTTCCATTTGGCAGAACCATGTAATAAATCTTACTGGTTAACAGTCAGAGAAGGAGGAAGAAAATGCTTTCCTGGTGTCTGCTGGGAATTGCTGGTACTAAATTAGCTGCTCTGGAATTATTGCTGGCACCATCACGCTGCCGCTCTTGCCCCGTGGAGGCTCTCTGTAGCACACGCTTGTTTGCACGCCGCCTGCATCCTAAGCAAGCAGAATATGGAATTTTTAATCATGCACAGAAACGCATTCATTTTTTTTCCTCGTGGAAAAATAAACCCTTGAAGGGCATTGCGGGAGGGGAGAGCACCCGTCCGCAAAGGGGGGACGCTCCAGCGCCGGCGGGGATGGATGTCTTTGCAAGTCCTTCTGGAGCGGGGTGTCCGGCAGAGCGAGGAGTGATCGTCCCAGCTCCTCATCCCCGTCGGCCGCTGTCTGCCGCCTCCAGGGATCCCACAAGTGAACAGGGGCTGCCATACCGAGATGGGGTCCATGTGGCAAACAGGACACGCTTGTCTGACGTTTGGGAAATGTCAAATATTTCCCTCACCCTCACACATGGCGTGGAAGATGTTCAAGACCTGCGTGTGAACTCTCAGTGAATTTTAAAATGCTTCAGGTCTATTACAGCTCCTTGCCCATTTGGCGCCGTCCCTCAAAGGGTTAATTCTAGGTCAACACGAATTTCTTACTGGCTTCCATCAGGCCGGCCTTAATCTGAAAATGATGCTCAAGTTGCTCTTCTGTTGATTGTGAGCTGGAGACCTGAACCATTTATTTTTCATTTTTCATTAAAAGTAATTTAACTTGATATTAAAGCCATTTGAATGAACCTTTAATTTTTCACACACGGGGAATTTCACACACATTTCTTTTCCCTGTGCTCAAAGCCATCACACTCCCTTGTCACTAACATGTAGAAACAGTGCAGATAAAAATAAAAATGATGCGGTCAAGGTTTTTCCCAGCAAATTCGGTATCGAGTGATTCCTGGTGAGAGGAGATCAATAGCATGCAGTTAATTTTTAAGTTGTTTATGTTGCTGCTCTTAAACCATGTTTTTTGTGATCCATGCTAATGAGTAGAACGAGGATTTTATAGATTCATAGACTGAGGTCAGAAGAGATCTCTGTGCTTAGTTAATCCGAGCTTGTGTACACGCAGGCGATGGACTCTTCCCCAGGCAGCATCTCTCTTGGAAATGTATCTAATCTCCTTTTAAAAACACGGAGTGTTGGTGAGTTCGCCCCCTCCCTTGCTGATTCTCTGTTTAATTATCCTTGCTGTGGGGAAAGTGCCTCACTTCAAGGCTGAGATGTGTAACTTGACTTTCTAGCCCTCGTAACCTGGTACGCCTTTGTCTGAGAGACTGAAAGCTTTTCCACTTGCTCCCAGTGATCAAGTCACCTCTCAGCCTTTCTTTGATAAACTCCTTAAATTTCATGTCAAAGATTGGATTTGCAACCTGGGGTCATTTTTGCAGCTTTCCTTTGAACTTCTGCTGATATTTCCACATGTTGATGCGTGGACCCAAGACCTGCATTCATCTCACCAACGCCGTACGCAGCAGCACTCTCTCTTCCCAGCTTCAACTTGTTTTCATTTCGGTGTTAGCGCTCATGTTATATAGCCAATATTGCATTGACCTTTTATCCACCGCATTGCGATGAGAGCTCATGTTGTGTAGCTCGGAGTGGCCTCCTTTATGTCCTCCTCTCAGTGCCTGATTTCTAAGGGGAGGAGGGCTGCTATGACTGTGCTTCCTCCATCTATTACTTTGCATTTAAAATACCGCTGCTAGCTTGAGACCGTCTAACTGAGACATGCAGATAACTGCCTAAAATAGCTCCTTCTGTAATATTTTTTACCCACCAAGTGTTATGCCACCTGCAGCCTTTACCAGGGGAGATTTTTCTATTACCTGGATTGTTGGTAGATATATTACATGGCATTGAAGAGGAATCAGTGCTTGCTACCGGTGGCTTTGCTCAATGATATCTCCTCATTAACAACTACATTTTGAGATCTGTCAGCGAAGCAGATTTAATCTCTCTAATGCGTGCCTTGTTAATTCCATATAATACCAGCCAAATACCTTGGAGAAATCACAGTATATTATAGCATCGCAGTTGGCTTTAGCTGCCAGGCATGTGTTATTAAAAAACAAAACAAAAGGACACAGTTTTCCCCCCAAAAAGCAAAAGACAACAGGTTGGTTTAACAAGACCCATTTTCCAGGAAAGCACATTGATTGCTGTTCATTATATTATTAGCGTCTAGTTATTTGTTGATGAAATCCCAAATTAACCACTCTGGCATTTTGCAGAGGACCAACATGAGGCTAAGTGAGGCCACTTAGCCTGATGTTGGTACTTTGCAAAATTAATTGCTGCACTAAAATTCTCCCTTTCACCTTTTCAAAATACGGAAACACTTTGGCAGTGCCCTGAGCCATCCTGAACTGTAAGAGTTATTAAAAATCAACATTAGTGGTGCAATCAGCTTCTCAGCGAAGTCTCTAAAGACGGCTATGTCTAAGACAGCTGGATTGCCTGGTTTGAGAACTTAATTTCTGAGTTCACATCTTTCCTTGCTGCCAACAGCGACCGCTTTTGGTCCCTCACAGCAGAATATAGAACCAAACCCTCCTGCTCCCTTCCAAATACAGATGAGAAACATCCATCTGATCAGTCTGTTACACTTTGCTCCCTCATCAGCAATGGTTTTATAACTGATTCAAATTACAAATTCGATCCCAAAAGGTTTGAAGTGCCTTTCTTTTCACTCCTGTTAGCCCTTAGTACTTCACTGGTGCCCTCAGCCTCCTGGAGCAGCAGCCAGTTTTTAACCTACTGGTTACTGCTAACCTCCCTATTTCCATACATACTGATTTATTTAGTTTTTGTCATAGGTTTTGCATCTCCTTTTGGCTGAAATATTTTTCCTTGACGGTTTCCCAGCACATTTAAGAATTTTTGAAATTGTGCCTTTTTTGGCATCCAGTTGGGACGTACTGAAATATTCTTTTTTTTGGTGACTCTCCCACTATAAATGCAGGTTTCCAGTCCACTGTTGCTTTAGGCTTTAGAAAAAAATGTCATATAAAAGTTTGAAGTTACTTTTTACTGACGGGTGTCATATTCTACTTAAGCAAAGGCAGTTTACTATGGTGCCTAAGCAGCAGCTAATATTTAGGTCACCGGTTTACTCTCCTTGGTCCCTCACAAGGTGTCCCACCGGATTCCCTTCTGCAGGGTGCAGAGCAAAGCATCCCTTCACATTAGAAACCTTGGGAAGTTTTCGGGTGAGATGCTCAGCCAGCAGCCCTTGGTTGAAATCACCATGGCTATGCAATTTCTCCTGTAGTGTATTCCAGATAATTAACAGATTTTTTTTGTTATGTTTTACAAAACAGAAATGTTCAAAGAGCAGTTCATCCCTCTCTATGGGACGATGCAGGGATGTATCAAATGTGCAAGTCCCTCGTGTTTTATTTTACTGGCTAGGGCTCTAATTCTGAGCTGCATCGTATGCTTTATTTCTGGTTTTCAGGAGAAAAATATCATTAGCAGCTGTCTGAGCACTGCAGGCTCCTCCTCATCCTGCTTTGCCTGCTGCTAAAGTAGAAGACTTGACCTTAGTGCAGGATGCACATGGCTTCAGCTGCCCGGGATGGAGCCGGCTGCTCCGACACCTTTATTTACAATAAAATATGCTTCAGCAGCCAAGAGAGGGCGCTCCTTAAATTAATAAAAGGGAAAAAAAACGAGAAACCCCCCCAAAAACAGCAAAAAAAAGGAGAAACTGAGCATGCTTTCTTAAAACGCGATTTTCTCATCTGCACCAAAGTAAAAGGTCAAATGCAGCAAGGTAAATCACGGAGGTGTTTTTCAGCCATAGGATGTGGCCTGGGGAGATCCCTGAGGCAAGGAGCAGAGCTGTGGGCTGAGCGTTTGGGAGATGCGGGTCCGTTGTGGGCCCAGCTCTGCCCCATCGATGCTATTCCTCCCACCCCAGCCGCTGTTTTACTCAGGTGCTCGCCTGGAACAATCCCTCTGCCCTGGTTTTGCTCAGTGCCTCGAGACACTCCTGCACTGGATATCGAAAATAAACTCTCACCCAGCACCCCCGGCAGCATTTGAGGACCAGTGATGGCTTTTCCCCGTGAAACCAATAGCTCGGCCAGTCCCCAGCACGGGGATCTGCTCCGTGAGGGGCTGGCACTGTATAGAGCCTGGAACAAGCCCGTCTTTCTGTAACGGCCACGTAAGACTTTTTAAAAGCCCTTTAAGTTCTGCCAGTACCTGTGATGGGTGCCAAGTTTTATTTTTGTCAGCCAGTTCGGGAAGTTTGTTAAACCCGTGATTGGGATCAGGGAAGCGAGCCCAAAAAGCAATCAAAAGCACATAATAAATAATAATTATTATCAGTGTCTGGTGCTTACTCAGTACTTTTTTTTTCTTTCAAGGATCTTTTAGCTAGTTAGCAAAAACATGTTCCACATTACGGTGGTCTCTCCTACAGCAGGCATTTATCATCCTCCGGTTACACATGGCAAACTGAGGAAAACATCATTCCTGTAATCTGCTGGAGGAGCCCAACTCATGTCCCTCCCCACAATACATCGTGCCTGAAGGTGAAGAGACACATGACCCATAGCAGGGTCCTGGATGTGCACTTTTGGGAAATCCCTGACACACAAAAAAGAGATGAGGAACCCCCCCAGGTGGTACAGACCTCCATTCCCCTCTCCCCTTCACTGTTAGGTAGCATTAGCTTATTTATCAGCAAAAAATGTTAAGGCACCAGTAATTGAGTTTTAATGGTTTTTCTCACCTGCAGAACTGCCTGGAGTGGTTCATGTTGGGACCTGCTTTAATATTGCCTTTCTCTGGGTCATAGATGGTGGTTGCTCGTGCATAAGCTCCTCCAAGAATAAAGATGAACCCATTGAGAGTGACTGCAGGAGCATATTTGTTATCTGTCAATGGAAAGCAACACTGAGATCAGTTTTAGGCTCAGGTTCGGAGACTGTTTTTTTATTTATACATTCCCCTTATTTATAGATAAATCACGTTTCTCTAAACCTCCAAGGCTAGGGAAAGAAAAATGAGGAAACCTTTCCTGGTTTTGTTCTTCTCTCTCCAAGTTCTCAAAGGCACTTTTAAAGTTCATCAGTCCTTCATCCCCCAGTACGCACCTCCCTCTAAACTGGTAAAAGTACAATTATCCTCTCCTGAAGCCTAATGGAGTCACCGTGAAAGCTCCACTCTTACACATGAAATTAAGATGTCAAGTTGTTTCAGAATTTTGAATTGCTGCAAATTTTAACTCAGATGCTTCCCATGCCTGTGCAGCAGCTAAGTACAGAAGAAACCCACAGCACAGAGACACCCTTAATAATATCCAGTAGTTGATTCTCTTTTGTATTCTGCTTTTGCTTGTGGGAAGGTCAACCACATAATCCAGAAGACTTTCTGAGACCCGACTTTTTTTTTTCCCCCCTTCACCTGTCTCATAAATTCACCTGCACTTTTATTTTCCGACGTGTGAAGTTCCTCCAAGTGGTGTTGTGCTTTAACAATGAAGTCTGTGAAGTTGGGGTTTGAAATTAAACAAATCCCTTATCCTAAGTCACGTTCAATTGGAGTTTTCAAGAATGCTTTAAAACTCTTGTCTTAGCTGCACCATTATTAGAAATATTGGTAAAAGTAACCATAAATTATCAAATAAAATAATTCTAATTTAATTAGCTGACTTGTCCCGTATGCTGCTAGCACGCCATATGCACATTACTAAATATGAGCCAGTTGGGCTGAAATTTCTCACGATGGTGTCTGTCTTGATGCGATACAGTTTTTTTAATCAACATTTCAGTGAAACCAATCAGCAGTGTCTGGGAACAAAAGATGGGAAAATACATTGCTTTATTTGAGTAAAAATAAGCCTTACAACCAGTTTGCTAAGAAGCAAGAGCCTAAGTCCTTTGAAGTGTGAAGCCTGGGTGGCTACCCTGGCATCAGGGGACACTTATAAAAATTATCCATATGTAGCTATATATTAAAACTTCTCCAAAAAATCTGCATTTTTATATAATCAGAAAAGGTTGATCCTCTTCCGTCTCCAGGAGAGAATCAGCCTGGACACAGTCCTGCCGGCTTCAGCCCCTGCAACCCTCCTCCCGAGTGCAGGCAGTGCTGGAGAGGAGATGCGATATCATCTTTACTACACTCTTACATCTCTCCTAACAGCCTTTCCATAACGTTGAAGGGGTCTGTATGTTCCTCCCAGATCTATAACACTATGACTGTGTCCTTTTACGAACACAGAAAGAGATGGGCTTAAAGCCATCGGCATTTGCTTACCTCTTGCATAGCTGGCGTTGTAACCCTGAGGTTCTTGTAAACCCACCTTATTCCATTAAATGTTTAATAAGCGACTTAATTTGATATGAGTTTAGCAAAAGCTGATGAACATCTCCAGAAGACAGGTAATTGCCTTAACTGGGGTTTGAACTGGTTAAACTGGAAGAAAAATAATGGGTTTTTTGGTGTCTGCTTCTCTTCCAGCATGGCCATGGGGTGGTCTGGCTCAGTTCATCTCACCCCACGTTGGTGCGTGCCCAGGGGTGCAGCACCCGGCATGAAAACAGACAAAACATGTTATGGGTTAAAATTGGGCTCCTATTACCCTGAGTATCTACAGGCATATGTCAAAAAACTACGGATGTATTAGGAAAATGTCACTGATCCTTGGGAACAGATGGGAAGAAACTAATTCATCCAGAAAATAGAACAAGGAGTATTCAGTTTCTTCTCAGTGCCACTAAGCCACTGTAATTCATCAGAAAGACTTATCTGTCCTAACAACCCGTCTCGCATCCCTTTCCAAATCAGACTTGCATATGTGACATTTTTTCCAGTTAAGACACTCATCAGAAATTTTCCATATTTAATTATCACATCTTCCTGTTTTTTTTTCTCTCTTCGACTAGCACTATTTTGCAGGATAATGAAACTCTCGCATAAAAAAAAGAACTCAGGTCCCAAACCTCACAGGGAAATTATTTGGGGCTCCCTCAAGGCAGAAACAGCGACTTCTCAGGAGACTGAATCACTGGCTTCACATTCCTTTTTGTTAAAGTAAGAGAGGGAAACCCCTTGGTTATTTTTACAATGACTTTTTTTTTTTCTTTTCAAATGGCAGACAGTCTGATATTCTTTTTCTTTCTTTTTAAGAGGCAATCGTGTTTGATTCTCATCTATTTTTTCAATACATCACCTATCCGTTGTCTTTTTACTGCTTTTGGCTTTAGCTACAATTTCATAAATTAGTACAAAGTAAGCTTAAGATACGGAGAAACCTCTGCTGTTTCTTTCAGGAAGGGAGAAGTTCACAGCAGTCTCCTGATCCTGATGAAGATACGGCAGAAAGACACGAGGGACACCCCTCCAGAGACAGGTAGAAAGAAAACAGTGGGGTTTATTTTTGTTTTGTTACCATGGAGGCAGAAAACGTTCACAGACACAGGGAGCTTGGAAAACTCAAGCCATCATTCCTGTTACTTAGGTGTGGATGACCACCTTCAGTTTTTAACCTTACTTCATCCCAGGTGCTACCCACACTCCTCCCTTGCTGTTGTCCTTCCCAGGGCTCAGTAACCTCATGCAAACACTCAGGAGACTCCAACTTCCGTCGCTGCTCTAAGTCCTTAACATGCTCATGGTGCAAGGTGGTTGGTTGGGGAGCCTCATTTTGCAAAAGCACGTTCTGGCTGGGCGCTTTGGTCACTGCTACTGGGCACAAACATGAGCTCCCACGGGTCAGAGGGACATTGGGTATTTCAAATACCTCCTGCTGGAGGAAAAAAAAAGAAAGGGGAGAGGAAGCATGGAAACACAAAACCAGCCTCCTTCCCCCTCCAAAATTCAAGTGTTGGAGCTGTTGGATATAGTAATCCGTTTCAGGCTGGAAAATCTTAAATGGGATTTGTCCAGGACAGCAAGCACACTTGAGATTAAAAGGCACAATAAATGTAAAGGAAATAATAGATAAAAGGTACTCTTCTCTCTGAGTGGATAACATCATAACATCATTCTCCTTTGCTGTTGCTGTAGGAAAATATGCAAGTATTTCTATTCTAGCGACAGGTCGTTGCGGGAAGGGGCATGCACTCAATGCCAACCCTTGAGCCGGGGGCGTACTTCACAGGGGGTTGATAATTTAACCCACGGGTGTGCTCCTCACTTAGTAACGACAGCGTGCTGTCTGTGATGTGTCTCGTGGCTCTCGTATCTCTCAGTACATTACATGGTCAAGTAGCACAGTTCTGCTTTCCCTTCCACGATTGCCTAAAGATCTTACATTGCCTTCCAGTAAAGCACTCGGTCAGAGCCTGAAGTGGCATTAAAATGAATGGCAGCAGCACTTCATATGGAAACAGGTTATTAAAACCAAGCTAGTCAAACATTTTTATCAGGAGGAAGAAATGTGGGCATGCCACCAGTCCAAATATAATGCCAACCAAAGGGTGTCCCTGCAGGCACGGGTGGCTGGCGGGGGGGTTGATGCACATGATGAAGCAGATGATTGGAGAAAGGAGACTAGTTAATAGAAACTAAATCTATTTTAATAGTAAGCGCCTCTTCCCCTCCCTGAATACTATGCAGACAAGCTCAAGAATGACATAGTAAAGGGTAAGATAACATCCCTCAGCCGCCGGGAGACTGCAGTCTGATCCTTAACATAGCTTGTGAGGCCAAGGTGCAGATACTGCAATTAACAGCAGCGTCTCAGATGTCAGCGCTCCTGGCACGGTGCTCTCCTGCCAGCTGATTCCTCCTAACTACACAACAGTCCAATGGTTTTCCCAATGATCTTCGAGCAAACCCTCCTCAGAGACCCCAAAGTTGATCCTCTTCAATTGTGAACACCGTATTTTGTGTGTCTGGCGGGGATCACTCGTGCCATCGTGGGGCAGTTTCAGCATCACATTTATGGGCAAAATGTTGATGAACTGAAGAGAGTCAGAAAAAGCATGGCCACTGAGATGAAGTGGAGCTAGGAAGTGAAGGGGAGGACATCTGATGAAAGGCAAACACAAGAGTACTGACTTTGCTGGGTAGAGGACAGAGTAAGTATGTGGAGGGGTGACGCATCAAGGAGTGGAAAAACCAGTTCCATATCCTCCATTCAGAATTGTTTTTTCCACTCAAGGAGAGATGGGTGAGGCAAAGGAAAGTAAAATTCAAGGTTGCAAGTGGGAAAAACACTAAGAACTAGTCATGGGAAGAAAAATACATTAAAGGATGAGATGAAACACTCATTACTTTGAGACTTCTAGGTGAGAGCTGGCCAACCTGACACAGTTACCGAACTATTGGCCTTGGGGAGAGGGACAGGCCAAGACACACACCTGATTTTTTCTAGTAAAGTCCAAAAATAAATCAATGGGAATGATTATGCATTTTAACCAAAATAAGCCATGGAACAGTGCAGTAAAAATGCACAGATGCTGCTAATGCCATTTTCCAGATATTTCTTGCATTCTTAGCTCTCTCTGTTTGTTCCACTTTTTGATTGGACATATGACTGCAGGACTAAACGGTATGGTTAGGAACTAAATATTTGGATTAGAAACCAGAAATGCTCATAGATTTTTGACTTCTGTGTTCCCATAATTCTCACCAGATTTGAAAATTTAAGAGTGGTGATGATTAAACACTGTTTTTCTTACAATCCAGAAACATTAATAAAAACTTGTAATTTCACCGATACAGACACTGACTGTTCAAGGTATCAAAAAAAGGTCTATTTTAGTGCCCTGGCATGAAGGCACAAAGTGAACTAAAAGGCAGTGACAAGATAATTAAGTTTACTTACAATCATTGACTTCAGCATGTCTATGGCCATCTTGTTAAATGAGACAAACCACAGGAAGCTGGGCATGAAATACATTTTTAGCAGAGCTATATAGGACAGCCTGGCAAGAAATGGAAAAGCAGGTGCTGCAAGTATGTAGCCCTTTCATTTACTTTTGTAGGACACTGGCTCAACACCAGCAAACTTCTTAGAGCTCAAAACACAAAAAGGGGATGTGCAAGGTGGGTTATCAAAAAACATGCAATGTGAAAGCCCTGGGAAACTCCAGTAACATCAAGCTGGGGGCTGTGCTGCTGCAGGAACATCTGCTGGCTCCAAAGGTGGGGAAGATGGAGGCGAGGCAAAGGACGGGACACTGAGAAAGACCCTCTCCAAACACGGATGTGTGTAATCAACACCTGCCCAAAGACTATCAAAGTATTCATGTGTAACGTGTTGGTGGGCCTAGTGTCCTACCTACTGCATGCAGGCATCCATGTCCCAACACGTCCTGGTAGGTGAAGGCTAAAGAATAAATAGAAACTGGCAGTGAATTCACTGTTTATTCCTAGGAGAAATCCAAGCAGAAGAGAGCAGGGGCTGAGCTGCATGGATGTGCTGTTGGTCCCCACTCTGTACGTCCTCTGCACAGACAGGGTGTCAGTATCTAGCCTGCTTCACCTCCCTTCAGATTAGCCACAAAATGACTGCCGCCCCCACCCCCCCTTGCCATGGCTGATACCAGTGTTGCCTTGGGTCAGGCTGGCACACGATGCTTTGGAAGAGATGGACCTGTTGGGTTCAAATGCCTGCCATGCTGTGTTCAACTCGCTATCATAAAATACCACAGTGAATTGAAACAGGTATGATTGGTCTAAAAACCTCCACAGACCTCGGCTACTTTCAACATGTGCATCTGCAGTTGCATATCTGAGCATGCTTGAAGTGTTTTTAAATAATCCATTGTCCTATCTGAGGTCAAACAGGTTTCACTGATCACTGGGGTGACCTTAACCAACACAACTTGCCGTCAAGATGTCTCAGTTGACTTAGCTCAGAGAGACACCTTAAGAATTCACAAATCAACAGAAAAAGGCTCTGAGGCTGTCAAAGGCACCCCAGCACTGATCGTACCAGCATTTATCTCGGCTCCATTTTGTAAAAAGTACCCCAAGACTCCTTCTATTCCCTCTTTGTTTTAGATAAATGTTGACTGTACCGCACTTGGCATAGCATCCAGTTCTTGAGGGATACTTTACAAACACAGGTGATACTACGGTTCTTGCAGAGCTGGAGAAATTAAAGTATATTTCCAGTATTCCCACAGCCTGTTAGATGATCAGGCATCACATCAGTTCAGTTTCCCAGACATTCTCCACCGGGGTGCAATTTTTCAGGCTCTGTGTTATTTTACTTTATTTGCAAATAAATTGATTTTATACATTTCCCAACAAAGACACACAGCAACTCTGCATTTCATCATGTATTTTATGCCTTCAGCTTAACTAATTAACTTTGCTTACACCAAAATATAAATACCATCTATTACCTTCACCGATGTCTTTCATGTATTTTTGTTAGGAAATAACAGTACGTGTCCATTAGAACAATGGATGACAAACCCAACTCTGGATGGTTTGGATGATTTTTTTCCAAGCACGCGTGGTGTTGATGCCTGCTAGACAGTATAACAAGCTCAGGGAATGATTTCTTAGCTCCTATGGCACTTGTACTATTTTGGTAAGGAAAAGGAATACCTCTTTGCATAATGCATTTATTTTTGCAATACACTCTGAGCACAGGAAAACCTCATACTGTCAGTCGGTGGATTAAATGAACAGCAGCAGCTGGAGCCATGTGATGGAAAAAGCCAGGCAATAGGGTTGTTTGCACCGCTGTATTACATAAACATGACTTTTGCCGGTTAACGCCCTCCCGCTGGGCGCTTCATGTTGCATCATATGCATGTCATGTTATGTTAGGCTGGACACAAACAGCAGCAAGGGAGTCGGAAAGCAGCAGCACTGGCTGCACAGGGGAGGCTACAGCCGTGGCTGTACCAACTCCTCATGACCTGATCTAATAATGATTGTAACAAGCTGTAATAAGAAGAGCAGCTTATTTTAGCTTTCTGACTATGTTTAGGCCTTACCTGAATACCTTAGAACTGTACTTCTGTAATTTATTACTGGCTACTCCTATTGCTCTACCAGGCTCAATACTGAGACCATGATTCTTTTTAAATGAAACACCTTGTGTCACAGTTTCAATGTGACTAAGAGGTTCAGGATGGTGGAACACTGGAGCAGGTTGCCCAGAGAGGTGGTAGATGCCCCATCCCTGGAAACATTCAAGGTCAGGTTGGATGAGGCTTTGAGCAATCTGATCTAGTTGAAGATGTCCCTGCTTATTGCAGGGGGTTGGACTAGATGATTTTGAAAGTTCCCTTCCAACCCAAACCACTCTATGATGCTACGATTTTATGATTCTAGGATGCAAAAGCAAGTCAACCCAAAGCAGCTTCTCTGTGATGACTGTATAAGCGCTGTTTCTTTGAGCACCTTACAGCCAGACAGAAGGCTGCCCACAGCCACCCAGCACCGAGCAGGTGGCCCAGGTTGGCTGTCACCCTGCAGTAACATCCTCATGAAGCTGAACGCTAAACCTCATTTCCAAAAGCAGTCTAAACACTCAGGGTGCAAATTGCCATGGAAAGCAAATAAGTTGCAATCTTCTGAACACCATCTTAACTTTGGAAGGAAGTCTGCACATATGATGTTGGCTTGTACGTTGGAAAGTTTGGCCTCTTGTCTTCCTCTTTATTCTGTAAAATGTTTGGTGAGCTCGACGACATCACAAACCAATAAACACAGTTTTAATAATCTACATGTCTCGATTTCAGCCTCTGAAGCACATATGCTTTTGGACACCACTGATAAATCCCTGTTAAGAATGACTGCCATTTCCCACAGGACAGGCGGCACTCTAACAAAGCCAGGAGTAATAATCCATTAACTGAGTGGTGGTGTAAAACTGCATGGAGCGACACATGATGCCAGTATGAAGTTTCACTGCACTTTGCCATTTTTTGGATCTAAAATTACTAGTTGTCCATACGTAATAACTGCTTTCCTTTCTCCTCTATTTTGAACTCATCACTTCTAGTGATAACTAGCTGTATTAATGAGTGACAATTGCCTTCAGTAAAGATCCAGATAATTGCCTCTCTGGTATAATATACCATGCCTTCCTGTCAATCTCTGTAAACATATCTCCCCTCACCCCTCCAACTCATTTACTTTCTGCAAAGTCATTGAAATACCTGTAGCACAAAGACTTCTGTTGTAACAGAGGTTTACTCTGACACCACGCATTCCTTACCGATCATCGGAGACTCTATGAAACTCCAGGAATTAGTCTGAGGGATGTAGGACTGCAAGACCCCCGCAGCTCTGCCGGCTTCGTTCACCCCACCGAAGACGTAGATCTTCCCACCGCAAACGGTCGCAGCAGCCGAATGAACGGCCTTTGGCAGAGGAGCGATAGTCTCCCACTGGTTGGTTATCGTATCATACCTAGGACGACAGAAACCAGAGTGAGCTGAGATGATGCAATGCTGGGCAGGACAGACAGGCAGAGAAAGCAAGCTGAGATATAAGAGAAAGGCAGCTTGACAAGCAGAAGAAAAGCAGAGGTGGAAATGTATTTTTTAACGTCCTACAAATTCAACCACTTGGTAAACAGTGTAATTAATGCTTTTTCTAAGCTTTTAAAACACTGCGAAAAGCCCAGAGAAAGCTGGTTCTATTTTCTGTATATGCCTCTCAGATCTCATTATAGTCCAAGCTAAAGAAACTCAGGACATCTTTGTTGAGATGTCTTCCACTAATTAATTTCTATTAATGAGTATACAATGAGATTATTCTTGCAAATCAGTGCAGTGATATCCAACAGCAACCGCAAGCAGGCAACTGTTAATATACTTCAGTTGTTCAGCTTGTGGAACACATCTCACCTGCAACATAATGTAACACGATAGCTCTTTTTACCCTAGTTAACTGACCAGCGACACACACTTTGTGCCAGAATAAGTTGCTTCCATTTAATTTTCATTGTGCAAACCTAACTACTGTGCTTCATTGCAGTACGCCGCAAACGTTAATGCTGGAATAAGATTTCACCATTGCGTCCATATTTGACATGAAGCAAACAGAAAAGAGTATGCATGAAAGTGCTAAATTAGTTTTAAGGTCATCAGTATCTGATTTAATTAAGCCATTGACCATAAGGGATGTGCAGTTAATAATCCATGGATGAAGATTCATTTTAGACAATGTCACAAGTACAGATGTCAATTTTTTTAAAGATAATGTGGCAGTGATCCAAATAGCTGCTCTAAAATGAGTCCTGGAGACAGTGGAAAATAATGTGATTTTTAGGCTTCTATATTTCCATGTAATGGCGCATTCAGTCAAATAGGAGTTTCCTGCATAGTGATTATTCAGAATTGTTTACTGCAAGAACAGAAGCCCTTATCACCCATTCAGGGCTTTTGCTCTTAATATTAGTGATATGCAATATGCAAACATGAAATGAATCCATGGCCATGAATCCATCTGTAAAAAAAGATTTAGTGACGGGGAACTCTCCCTTTGCAACATGTCCATCAAATTCTCACTGCCCAAACTTGGGGAAAATAAAAGGCGCAAAAGATATAAATGGTAGAAACAGCACAAAATAATGTGCTTAATGAAAATGCATTAATGAGTTTCCAAGTAATATAACTGAAAGTAATTAACACACTCATAAAATGAAGCAAAAGCAAGAGGGAGGCAAACTTTAACTAAAAAAGACAAGGAAAGTCCCTTATAATGAGCATGGAGAACTGCCTTGTACAATGCTCTAAATTAGTTACTGAGAAATTAAATTCATCTACAACAAAGTGATCAAAGGGGAGAAATATAACGAGATTAAACAACATGGTGCTGGGAGCATTCGAGGCAACACACCTATATTGGGCTGATTCTTAACATTTGGTACCAAACCCGCCTGCAGATGCGTGTTTGATTGCACAAGCAGTTCCTCCAGGTAAGGCACCAGATGCTGCATCTCCTGCATTTGCCCACAGCACTCGGGGCAGCACTCAGCCCGTCCTAGCAGATATGCAAAAATGTCACATAATATAAAGTTTCACACACTGCTTTTGGGTTACGCTTTGCTAACTGTAGTCATTTGGGGCTTGGTAATTTAATTGTTGATGTCTTATTGTATAATAAACACTGGTTAAGACATTGGTTAGAATTGGTTAGAAACTAGGCAAAGAAATAGAGCTGAGAACTCATCTAATGTGCCTTTCTAGTTCCTTCTAAGATATAAATGATATCTGTCACCTGATACGTATTGTCTCACACCATCCACTGTGACTTAGCACCACTGTTAGTCCAAACTTCAGGAAGGTTTGTGGCCAGAGTGGTCTGAGACGGGACGGTGAGCAGCCGTGCTGCCTTCTGCGGTACGGGCAGAAGTACCTGGCAGACCACAGTTCCCAAGACTGATACGTTCCTGCCAATGACTTCCTGATCAGCCTAATGAGTTTTCAGGAAGGAAGGCTTACGCCCTTCACATTTGCTGGGACTCAGGTGTGGTGGAGGACCATGTCTATAGGAATACTGGAGAAGGGTTCAAATTAAAAAAGACAATAGTCCCTTTTCTGGATGAATTTCACTATTGGGACCTCAGGTACCCTAGGTCAAATTTTTCGCTGCTCTATGTTTATGCTATACGATGACAGAACTGATCTTTCAGTCTTGTGCCCTCCTTCGTCTGCCACCGGGAAACCAGAAATGACCAGTTGCACTTCATCTGCTCAAAGCCAAAGGCTGCAAATGTACTGGATATAGGTGAAAGTGGGGCAGCTTAAAAAACCAGTCCTGTCCTGAGGGTCATTTGTTTTAAAAAATCAGTGAACCATAAAGCAGGTGGAAGCCCGTCCTTGTCCACCTAACACAGACATCTAACGTGGGTTTCACACAGGCTGCTCAGTGAAGCAACCCTCTTAAGTGCCTAACTTAACCCTGGGGCCAAAGAAGAGAAACTGGTGCCTTCAAGGCCTCCTGATACCTGTTCATCAAGTCCCTCCATCCCCCGGGAATTTATTCCTCTGGTTCATTCCCTCCTTGCAAAACTGTAGACCTGGTTTCTAGTCTCTGTTTTGCTTCAGGTCCCACCCACTAGAAATAAGGTTTTTTTCTGTTGGATTACAAAGCTGTCCGCTATCAAATCTCTCTCTTCTATGTATGGACTTGTGGAAAACAATAAAGTCACCTCGTCACCTTCCATGGAATAAACTAAGTAGTCTAAGCTTCTTAAGTCTCCCACTGCAAGGCAGCAGGTTTCCACCGTTTTGGTGTATCTCAAATCGGCTCTTACTGTGTTCACACAAGGATTTGCACCAGATTAACTAAATTGATTTAAAAATGAATAAAGTTGAATCTTTGTAACCTTCCAGGACAGGAAATAATGACACCTGCTTTACCTCTCTGCCCTAGGGCATTTCCATCTGTCGCGTCATCTCCAGCGTTGCCATCACTCCACCACCACCAGTGCTAGCGGGGCTCCTCGGCTGCCTTTAACACCGGCTCTGCTCAAGGGCCAGTGGGGAGGGAACTGATTTAAAGAATAATCACTTTGATCTCTTTCCATTAGTCAAGCTTTGCATTTGATTCCCCTGTTTGAAGCCATAGACGGAAACTTAATGGGAGCTGGCTTTGAGCCAAGGAAAGGTTTTTCTTCCCTCTCCTCCACTGCTCCCTCCAGTCCCGGAGTGTCCATGCCGGTCCTTGGCTACGGGCCTAGCAAACCCATCCAATTTGCTGAACCGGAAACTTCAAGGACATCTCCTTTCACACGACTGACGCCTGGTTTTGCAGTCCTCGCATGCTACGGACTCACGTGTGGTTTTACACGGCTGCCCTTGCACGCCTTTGCCCCCAGCGCAGTCCCTGCCACCCCGCGGTCCATGGCCCTGCTGTGCTGCGGACATCAGGCTTTCCATGCGTGGCACTTCACGTGCACCGAGCACTGTCGTCTCACCTGACCCTTGTGCAGTCACTATCCTCTGGTTTATGTATTATTTATATACCATGATATGGCAAATGATCAGAACTCAGCAGAAAATACAGCCCAGGCTTGAAGGGAGCACAGGCAGAAATAACCTCGCTGGGTTTCACAGCTCTCCACTCTCAGGATTTCATCTGTGTGCCTGATCCTCCTCTTGCGTCACTCATTTTGTTCAATGTCTCCTTTCTTGCTCCTTCCCTACCACCTCAATATTAACAGCAGAAACTCCTTCATTTCAAGCTCTGCTTGTTTGCTTCTCTGCCTTCTTGACTTTTGATCTCTTTGGTACCTGAAAACAGTATTTTTTTTCTCCTCAGTCTCTTAATTTCTGTCCTTCTAGGTTAAACAGCCTTATGAGTATCTTCATTTATTCACATTATAAAATTCTTACATCATAGTCAGCCGCTTACAGACATGTACCCTCCAGTTTCTTATACATTATTTAATTCTGTTTGCAGGAAAGCTGCTATTTAAAATAAAGTTGTACAGTGTCATATTGATCTGCTCTTCAGATGATTCACATGTTGTTTAAAATCACATTAATGGATTACTATTTTTTGCCTTTTTTATTTTCTTCTGACTGCTCTGAGGGGCTTAAGAAACTATCCTTGGACAAGGCTATATATTTAATTTTCTTAAGATGTCAATAAACCAGTAGGTTCTGAAGCAGTTTCTAAAGCTTATAAAGCTTATTCTTTACATTGAATATTTTAGACTGTCTTCCAAGTACACACTGCCAGCCGAAGTAATCTCCCAATTTTAGACAACCCTATTGTAAAAGTGCTGTCAGGTCAAGGGGATTCATCTTCTTCTGTCCTTCAAACAGATAATAACCACAAAGCACCCACATTTCCACACTTTTAGTCACATACATTGTCTTGTCAGCATACGCAGTCTTCTCGGCTCTCAAATTGCATATATTACAGGGCCCATCCATTATCTAAAAACCTAGTTCGTGGATCCACTTCATTTCGCCGCCTCCCAACTCAACTCATATCTCAGAAGAAGACAGAAAGTGTAATACCCTCTCGCCCAACACCTAATGACTCGCTCCCTGTCACGCAGAAACTTGCCAGAGGGGCTTGATGGAGAACTGCAGCCGCGCTGTTATTTCCCTAAACACTCATTCCAAAAACATAACTCTCCCTGAACACATACCCATGTACAGCCCCAAAAATGGACTTATAACTCAGACCCTCTGGCACATGCATATTGTTTTAAGATGAGTAATGAATGACTCCTACTCGTCTGTTTGTGATAGTCCCGTAATATTATCCATCTAGCCGGAATTTTTACTGCCTTTTTACAGAAAAATGGCAGATAAAGGGTAAAAAAAATCTCAGCCCTGTTGAAGTGGATGGGCAAACACCCACTGATTTAAGTGGCAGCAGAATTTCTGGTTGAGGCTGCACCCTTTGGCACCAGTGACACAGCCAAATGCATGGAGAGAGGAGCACAGGAGCCGATGCCATAAATCACTGGGAGGCCAGTGGTCCCTTCTTGCTTTAATGCTTTCTGATGGTGAGCAGATGTATGAGGTGCAGTCAGGCGGCAGCATGTATAGCTACTACGGTCTGACATCTGTTTTTAACAAACAAAATGCAATAAAAACATCTTTGTAAGATTTTACCCATTTAACATGAAATAGTACAAGAATTCCAGGAAAAACAGGTGGAGAACAAGAAGGAAACAGGGAGAAAATGTTATTTTCTCCATCTTCAAAGACCTGCTGCGGCGAGACACCCTGTAGTCTCCATGCTCTGGGGCTGCTAACTGGTGAGGTCAGGGTATGTCACTTTGGACAGCAGACGTGTCCTCCACCACGCCAGTGAAACGCATGGAAACATGGCCAAAGCTGGGCATGGTCACGCTTGAGCTAACCGAGCAAGCAGAAAGCGAAACGTGGTCAGGACAGATAAGCTGTATGTGCACGAGGGGAGGTGGCAGGTGGCCCGCAAGGGAGGGTGTCCAGTGCATTGCCCTTCACACTGGTGCACAGTCCGTCTGGGTGGGCTATAACCTCAGAAGCCTCCTTTGGGGTGAAAAAGAATCCAAAATCCAAGAGCACATGACCCTGAAATTCAACGCTGAAGGGAACAACGTTAACCTCAGAGGTAAATGTAATTTTTGGCATCACCTGGCTTGGAGCATGTGATCATGTAACTTTTTTATGATTTTAATACAGTGCTTTTGTAAGACTCGCTGGAATGACAGAGAGGTTTCCCCCCTCCTGAGGGATGGTATCTCAGTGTCTCATCCAAAGCAACACAATATTTGAAGAACAATGTGCAGCCCACACAGAAGTACGGTGAGAGAAATCTGGTCGCTTGTAGCTCTTGATGGGGGGGCAAAAAAGAAACAGAGGGCACAGTCAAGAAGGGAGTATTAACTGCACATAAGGCAACAGATAACTGAACAATTGAAGTGGCTTTACTTTGTATTTTAATGTGTGTTTTTTTAAAAGTTGCAACCCAAATTCAGAAAGCCTCATTGTTTGCAAAAGTGAGTGCAGTGATTTAAATTCCTGAACACTTGCCCAAATTAGTTGCCGGGCCCAATGGGAAATGCTTTTGTCTGAAAAGGCCTGACTTTGCTCCGTACAGCTACGAGGATCGGCTTTTTCTCACCTGCATTTCTAACAGCAGAACCTGAAACGTCCTTTCCAAAATGCGCAGCTTCAGCCATGCCATGCTTTGCTGGCATCCATCCTCACTGTCATTTTAATATGAAGAATAAAAAAAGAAACATCCCCAAACCTCTCTCATTTCTTGGCATAACCCAAAAGAGGCCATGTTTTTCCATGGCTGTGTCTCACAAGACACTTGATAGACAATAGCAGATTAATTATAACCACGGGTTTAGCAAATCCCCATGACAGGACATCCTTATTGAGACAGTGTGCGCTGAAATGATAGGGAGGAAATCTGCTCCCTTTCCCACACAGAAGTCTCTTGGTGGGCTTGTTCCGACCGAAAACCAGCACGGCTGCTCTCACGGAGCCACGCAGGGTACGCCGAGGGCCTGAGCGTGACTTTGCAGGCTGCAATGTCACTTGTGGCGAGGGCCTGGATGACTGAGATGCGAAGGAAGGTGAGGGGGAGCCTTTGCTTGATTTGGGGTTCATTCGACTGACCAATGTTCTGGATGCTTTGTTAAGGAGAGACGATGAGAATCAGAGCAGAGAAAGAAATGAGACTGGGAAAAATTAAAAGAGATCATTGAATCAATGACATCTATCAAGACACCTATCCACAACAGCGTAATTTCTATGAACTCAGAAAAAAAAAATCTGCATAAATGGGTGAGAATTTCCTCAAAGCAAGTCCCAAGGGCAGTGCCCACCTTAAGCTCGGAGTCAGGAGGGAAGCAACGCTCCCATGTTGCCTTCACTGCTATGATTTATCATTCTTTCCTCACTGTCTGCATTTCCCTGACTTGCTGATAGCATCATCACCAACATCAGTTCTTCAGCCCGCGCCCGGGCTGGGAGGGAAGGCTACCTGCTGACCTTGTCCCACAGCACACGTCCTTTCCTTTTGCCAAATCCTTGTCTCGTAAGCAAAATAGTGTCAAATGTGTGAACATGGAGAAACACAAAACTGTATGAGAATGGTGGTCACTCAGCACCAGACAGGATCTCCCTGACCATGCATACATTCCCCAAACTGGTCTGTCCCATGAACTGAACTAGGCAGAAATCATTTGGGAAAAAAAGATGTGATCGCACGATTAAAGATTGTACCAAAGAGTAGATTGGCAGTAGGAAACTTGATTTTTTGGCATTTCCTCATTTCCTCTGTTTGACTTTTTGAAACATTATTTAAACTTTTAATACAGGTTTTGGTATTTATGGTATCTACTTAAATGAAAAAATAAACACCCCCTGCATAAATGGAACATAAATGTTGCAGCACTAAAATCAAGAATTAATAGATTTAAAGCATCTTTAATCCTAACCTTTTGAAAAATGTTCTTTTTTAATTTATTTTGCAAATCTTTCTTAATGACCTATCCATTTTTTTGGCTCATCTATTAAGGCAACTTTTACTGGGAATTGCCTGCTTCAAAATGTTGCTGAAGAAGTATTCACATTCAGCACTGAAAATTCACAGGAAGAGAAAAACCCTCTTATTTTTGGTTGCCAGATTCACTAAGGAAAAACATTTCACAAAAAATGTATCATTAATCTATTGTCACGATGCATTTTTAAGTGTTTGGGTAAGGCCAGGGCTGTATTGATCCTTCTGGAATGGAATATTCTTATATACTGCATTTCAAAGTAGTTTCTATATTTTAATGAAAACATTGATATGCATATAAAATTTATGGTTTTATTGAATGTTATGGTTGACGTGAAATTAGTTGGTTTTGGAATTCTACTTTGTGAAATGTTTCTTTTGTGCTTTTGTTCCTTTTTTTTAGGTTCCATGAGAGCAAAGGAAAACTTTTATATCTGGAGTCCTCTTGAAAAGAGAAATTTCCATTCTCTCCCATCTTTATTCAGCCCCTCTCAGCCAGGAATTCAAAACTGTTTTCATTTATCGGTTGTTTTACTCAGAGCTTGGCAGCTCCCAGGCCAAGACCACCAAAGGGAGGATTTTCCTTCCAGCCAGGTCAAGGCTGAAGTGTTTTACCAGGAGAGCGCATGTGAGAAACCTACTTTGCTGTTGCTTTATTTTGGGTTTAAAAAAAAAAAAAGGGAAAAGAAAAAGGATTATTGTGATCTGTAAAGACTTTAATCAGTACTAAATTCAAAGGAAGTTTATTAGTTCATTGTATAATCTGTGTAAAGTGTCCAAAGAAGCTTAATTCCTCTCTTCCCTTCTCTGAGCAAACCGGCAAACAAACTGGCAGCTTTCGTCTTTGGTTTTGAAACAATGCTTTCCACTGAAGCTTTAAAAAGAAATCTAATCCTGCATAGTTTCCTCCTTTCTTAGCTATTATAAAAGCTTATTTTAACACATACAGCCCATTCGATGTGTCCTTTAAAAAGGGAAACGGTCCTTTAGCATAGCATGAAGAAAAAGCTCCAACAAACAGCATGGGTTTTGGGTTTGGTTTTTTTTACCTTTCCACATGGTCGACATTGCCTGCGACACCGACCCCTCCAATGGTATAAATTTTCCCATCGTACACCAGACTGTTATGTCGACACCTTGGGACTGTCATGCGGGACACGAGGTTCCAGTTATCCAGCAAGGACATGTAACACCAGACATCAGCGAGAGTGACACCCGATTCCATGCCGCCTGGCACCGACGCACGGGTGAGGGAAAGAAAAGGGGAGAATTACGTGAGATCCTGGAATGGCAGCAGCTTTGCACACAGCAATCAAAGCCAGTTACAAAGTAAAAACTCTTCAAATGACATTTGACTAATTAAAATAAATCACCCTCAATACTGAGCATCTGTTCCGATGATGCATATCTGTGTCATTTATTCATGTGCCCCAAAGGCTGTTTTTTTTTTTTTTTTCATAAGATGACATGAAGAAATCAAGATGTCAGACTACGAGGGACATGTACATAAGGGGATAGACCCTTTCCAATGTTCATAAATAACTTCCAGTCTATTAAATTACTGCAACACTTACAAGAAGGCGTCAGGAGGCAGAGCCTATCTTGGCTTGCAAGACACAGGCCAGTCTAAAATCTAAAATGCTTCATACAGTGATGGATTGAAGCAACACACACGGGCAGAATAAAGTCAGTGCTTGCACTGTAGGCTTAATGCCTAGTTTTCAGGGACAAATTTCTTATTTATTTTCATCTGCTGATAAAGGAAAGAACCAGCTGTACCACTCCTGTAAAACAGTTCAAGATGCTCCAGTGAAATATTTACATTGGTCATTTTTTAACTTCTGACTGGAGCTTCCAAGGTAGCCACTGAGTGGGTGTCTTACTATCCCCATTTTGAAGCATAAAGAGGTAAAATGATTTATTTGAGACCACACCAGGAGTCAGTGGTCGAGCCAGGAAAAGAAACTAGGCTCGGTTCTGTGGTTTAATGAGAAAACCAGGCTTCCGCCTTGGTATTGTGCTCTCCAAACCCATGCTACGCTGAGTCCTGTGCTTGGAGCTTCCACGGACTCCTTCCCACTTCTGTCGGTTCCCCTTCCCTCTCTCCTGTGCCTTCTAAGTTTGAGCAAAGCAAAATACCTGTCGACACTCAGCTAGGTTTCCAGCCATGAAGGACTTTCAGCTCTCCTACTGTAGCCACTGAATACAATCAGGTAACTCATCCCGATTCAAGGGAAAGAGCTGACATTAGCTTTGAATTTAGGATTCAACACCTTTTGTTGGCAGGTATGACACAGCCTAAAATGGCTCTACATACTGGAAAGTAGCTCAGCTAAGAATAACTAAAAGTCAACATCTCACAAGAGTCTCCGCAGAACGCTTTCGCTCCAGCAGCAAAACAAGCACGGGCAAAAAACCATCAAGAAATAAATTCCAATCAATCCTTAGGGCCTCTATGCAGTATTAATGGAATTTAACAGCACAGGCAGCAATTTACTGCAGAAAATGCAGTGAGGGAACTCGGCAAGGGAAAGGCAACAGCTGTAATCCCATACTGGTAGTGCCTGGTGCATCCGCACTCCCAACTATATCCTCGGATGGCACACATCCGCACCTCCCTGCCCAGGCTCCTCTTTACATCATCAAACCTCCACTCAGCTGCCATCAGAGCATCCTTGCATCGCCTGGTGGGAATTGCTTTTCCCCCCCCAGCCAAGCAGAGGTACCACCAGAGTACAAAAAACCAGACACCGTGATGCGACGGGCGCAGTGCAGACAGCTACTTTGGGAGTTAGAGCCTTTTAAGGAGTGTGGTCTCAGTTTCATCGAAACTAAGAAGATTACAGGGCGAGTGACTACTGTCAAAAAGAGAGGTCTCAACAACAAGTACAAAACGTGAACGCTCCTGTAAGCAAATACTGTAAGTGTAGGTCACATATTCAGCAGTTCAGCCTGTCTGTCTCAAATTCCATAACCCACCATTTAGACTCAACTACAGCCAGTATTTTAAATTGTGTTTCTATGGCAGTGAAACCTCTTTGCATGCTCGATGGTTGTCAGACCTGTTTTCTTCACGTTGCAACTGCAAAATATTGCAGTTAACTGCTATGAGAGAATGTTAACGCTGCATAGAAATGAAGAATGCTAAAAGCAGGGAAATCCTCCTCTCCCAACCTCCCTCCCACTTGTCTTTTATTTTTTCCCCAGGAGCAGCTGGGTAAAAATCCTGCACGTACTCTTTTGTTTGGGCTGCCTACATTGTAAGGTGGCAACTTTTCTCCCAGCCTAGTAAATCTGGGGGACGAATGGATTGAGAGCAGCCATGTGGAGAAGGACTTGGGGGATACTGGTGGATGAAAAACTTGCCATGAGCCAGCAATGTGCACTCGCAGTCCAGAAAGCCAACAATGTCCTGGGCTGCATCAAAAAAAAGTGTGGCCAGCAGGTCAAGGGAGGGGATTCTCGCCCTCTACTCCGCTCTCGTGAGATCCCACCTGCAGTACTGCATCCAGCTCTGAGGTCCCCTGTACAAGACAGACATGGAGCTGGTGGACCAAGTCCAGAAGAGGCCACAAGTACAGTCAGAGTGTTGGAATACCTCTCCTATGAGGACAGGCTGACAGAGTTGTGGTTGTTCAGCCTGGAGAAGAGAAGGCTCCAGGAAGACCTTACTGCGGCCTTTCAATATATAAAGGGGGCTTATAAGAAAGATGGGGAGAAGCTTTTTACCAGGGCCTGTAGTGAAAGGACCAGAGGAAACAGTTTTAAACTGAAAGAGAGTAGATTTAGATCGGACATAAGGGAGAATTTTTTTGATGAAGGTGGTGAGACATTGGTTGCCCAGAGAAGTTGTGGATGCCCCATCCCTAGAAATGTTCAAGGTCAGGTTGGATGGGCAACCTGATCTAGTGGAAAATGTCCCTGCCCAGGGCAGGGGTGTTGGACTAGGTGATCTTTAAAGGTCCCTTCTGACTCAAACCTTTCTGTGATTGTATGAAATCTGCTGCTTACCTGAGAGATAGATGTTGTCTCCAGCGCTGACCACACTGAAAAACTCTCGATCATAGAAGGGCAGGCTGGCCAACGGGTACCACTTGTTGTTTTGAGGATTTAAGCAAGTGACTGCTGTTAAAGCGCGTTGATTCATGCCAATCATCTGACGACCCCCAACTAAGACTATTACCTCAGCTACACCTAGGATTCAAGTAAGAAAAACAATATTATAAAAAAGTGACATCTCTCAACCAGGCAGGAGCCTATCAAAAAATACTCAGCAGAGTAATTTTAATGTACCATATATAAATCTGTTTTAGACTGCAATCAAACCAGGAAGGGCGAGAAAAAAGGGAGTGTGCATGTGGGTGAGGAACGACACTATGAATGTGCCTGAGAGAACTTGGGAGGGCGCGTGCCATTTGGGAAAAATTTGAGGGGGAAAGAAATAAAAAGGTCTTTCCATGTAAAGATGCCCGTTGACTTCAACAGTCTTTGGGTGAAACCTGCATGTACCAAATTCCTGTTTCACTAAAGAAAATGGGAATTTTGTCACGGATAGTGATAGCTTTGGAGCGTGGCCATTATCCAGGGAAAGTATGTTTGGAGTTTAACCTGAAGAATGTGTTCTCCCACTAAAAGCTACTATCTGGACAACAATTAGGCTACAGATATGGTTCTTCATCCTCCATATGCTCTATTAACAGACCATTTTCTTGTGGTATTTTTTTGTGCTTTTCCCAGAGAAAGCAGGTTTTCCAGATGTAGATAACACATGCTCAAGCCATGGATCAAGGTCTTTGTGTACTAGGTGCTAGGAAACATGACAGAGATAGTCCCTGCCCTAATGTAGTAATTAATTGAGATTTATCTGTGCTTGAACAGCTTCCCCAAGCCCATAACACGCAGGGTGTGCAACAAGCCAAATTGTCTGTTCGTGCAAATGGACAAAACTTTTGCAATCCACATTTCAGAGTTTTTATTTTCACTTTACAGCCAGAGCTGAGTCAAATCTGATCTGTGCGTTACTCCAGACTCATTATCCCGCAGTGATGAGTTGCAGTTTAACTCTGGGCCATTTTCTGGCTCCAAGAGTCAAGCGCTGGGGATGGTTTGGATTTAGCATTTAGCAGAAGTGTCAAAAATCTTTCCACAGCAATTGTAAGCCCAAGTGCAACTTGTTGCCGGGAGAGGTAGGCTCAGAAGCAGGACCATAAGGCCATGAGCTGGAAGGAATCGCCATTTCGGGAGCCGTGCTCATGGCCAAACCTGTTGCTGTGATGTGTTACGGTGCCCAGCCTAGCGGTAAGTGTGCACAGGCGGGGGGTCAGAAGCACGGAAGTGAGATTGCCAGCAAGAGTGATTAGGAGCTGCGGCGGAGAGAAATGTGTCTTCAGAGTAATGGATTATCGTCATTCTTCATTAGCGTTTTCAAAAAAATATATTTGTGTCATTCAAGCAAGGTTACTCTCTTAAAAGTTATTAAGCTAAAGTGCTGTACAGTTTTAAATAAATATTTCTCAGAGATCATTATTTTTGCGCCATACCAGAAAATCTAATCACCTGTGTAAGACATAACTTGATTATAATCAATGACCTCGAGAGGGCATGTGACATGCTGCAGCGAGTCCACAAAGGGTGTTTAGAGATCCTTTGTGCCTACATGAATGCCGTTGATATGCAAAATAACATGATTCTATATAATTAGACTCTGACCTAAAAAACTATAATCACCCTCTCTTACCCCGAGAGAATCACTTTTCCCTCATCAACAAGCTTCTGGAAATGGTTCATATTACACCTACAATTTTATATACATAAAATAAGCACTTTTCAAAAATCTCTTCAAACATCACACCATTAGTTGTCTTCAATGAAAGACTTTTTAGGGTAGATTGTTATTGAAAGTCCTCTACACTTCATCCTTCTGAAAGGTGCCTTGATGAGGCAGTCTCCAGAAGCTGCAAATGCCGTGGTTTGACATGCCAGCTCTGTGCCACATTAGCATTAGTGGCAGTGACAGAAAGTTTTTCCTGGCTTTGTGATTGTACTTATGGGAGGCAGAAATACAGGGAGCATGTTAAAACAATTCACCTGTTTCATCTGACTCCTTCTTGGATGTGGTGTTCCTACATGACACTTGTACCACTCTCTGTTCAGCAAAGATTTAGGATATTTCTCACACTACCATGATACGGGCTCTGCTGGTGAGTTGGGCACTTGGGGTTTTTTCATTTATTTTTCCAAAAAGAAAAATGCATGCATTCCTCAGGTGAGAAACTTCTTGAAGCGGTATGGTTCTCCATAGCTGCTGGGTTTTTAAAAGGGAATATATCATGTGTGATCAATTTGTTCAGGAGGCAGCCACCAGCCTGCACTGGTACTGTAAGACTCACGGTATGAAAATAACATATTTACATAGGGCTGTGAAAGTGAAGCTGTTTTATGAATATTAGTCCTATCCTCCTGCAAGAGGCTGAATGGCAAAGTAGCAAATTATTCACCTATTTTTGCAGCTAGAGAAACTGAGGCTCGGAGGGCAAGGGGCTCACTTTCAGGACAACGGGTGCCTGTCACAGTCTCTGCCAAAGCTAGTAATTCCTAAAAATTAGGCTCCTTAAAATCTAATTTCAGGAGCGTACATCTAAACACCCATTGTGAGAGGCTCCTAAACACTCGAGCAAAGCAGAAATGGAAAATTGAGCTTGAAATATCACCTCTGAGAAGGAGCCAAGGGAAGGAGCCCAGGTCCACGCCCCATCACTGGGCACGTCCTGGCCACGCTGGGAACTGCTGGACCAGAGAGCTGGTGTCACTGAACAAAGTTTTGTTTTACCTGCAGAGAGCCTGGGCCGGGTCCTTGGCGTCTGCATCTCTTGTCGGGCGTGTGGCAGCATGTGATAACGTTTGGCTTCATTCACTAGATCCCGGCAAGCCTCCGAAGACTTTATCAACTCCTCGTTGTCAACAACGTTTAGCAGATAGCTGGGATGGATGAAGGGGAGGCGCACGACTGCCAGCAACTCCGCGGCGTACTACGGGGGGGGGAAATAATAACACACTGCGTCCTCCGTGCCGGAGTTCAGACGCTCGGCATCTCTGCCTCCTTCCCTGCAAACCGTCCCGTCACCCAACCTGGTACGGCGCTTGTCATGGATGCTGCATACAAACCCTGCTTAGTCATCGGGTGGGACAGAGACAACGCAGCCCTCAGTGCTCTCCGACCCAGGGAACTGAAAATAATCTTCAAAAGGTGGCAACTCTTGATATATAGCACTGTATGGAGGGATTTTTGAAATAAAAACTCATTCTGAACTCAGGCTGAATATAACACCTTGGGTACTGGAGACATGGAGTCAGCTTTTGAATTTTCTAAATTAACCTTGAAATGCAAGTATGGTAAACCAACTCCAAAACAAGTCTTTTCTGGCACTGTAAATGTGAAACAAAAGCCGGTAAATAGGGTGGATTTCAATAACTGCTATGGCAGACACTGAATAATATCAGCCAATTTGCTAAAAATCTTTTAATTAATAGGGTTTATTTATTGGTGAAACAAATCATGTACTTCTAGATTTGGGGGAAGTCAGACTCCAGAGGGTGCTACACAAATACTGACAGTTAAGTTTCATCTTCTAAATAAATACATTAAACCTCGGAGGGCAAAGGACATCCAAGCAAATGAAGCTGTCTGTCACTGAACGCGGCTTAAAGGAGAACAAAACCCCAAGAGAGAAAACTGCAATCGAAAAACCGACAGTCCATCCCCAGATTATTCTTTTTATATATAATTGGTTATATCACAACACAGCAAAAGAGTACAGTGAAAAGCAGAGTAATAGGAAAACGTGGTTCTCGAGAAGCAATGCACACAAACAGGATGCAAACTAAGGGTGTGCAGCAAGAAAAGATAATCATCTGTTGTAATAAATATTCATAGAGCAGCAGCATCCTAAGATCCCAACTGGGACTGAGGCCAGGATGCAAATAAATATTCCTGAGGTCCATATGACTGGTCCTGAGAAACGCTGGGCACCAGCAGCATCTGTTGGCCTGCAGATGCCTCCGGTCTTCCAGAAGCTACTTGGCACTCGCTTTCTCAGCATGCCTGTCCCCGAGAACCAAGTCAGAGCAGGAGCAGGGATGGGAATGGGGCAGGGTACAGCGAGACGGGAGGGCAGGGATGTGGCCTGAGCCAGCTAATGGGCTGGCCAGGCAGGTGAGGATGCACTGACAGCCGGGACTGCTTCCAGGGCTTTCCCTTTCCGCACCCAAAGTGAAGAAGCAGGTTTCATTTAGGAGGAAAACAGAGGATTTCTCCTCCTAACAGCTTTTCACACCACTCTCCTGTTGGAGAGCCACGTCAGCCTGGTGCAAGCTCAGTCAAAACGAGGATGTGACTTCCCACGGGGAGCTGAACCCCGCACGGCAGCAGGGAGAGGACCAGGGTCTCGGGCTGACTCCCACCCCCTGCTCACCAGCCCTCCTTGACACCAGGGCCAGCAATTTTAGGTACAGCCCAAAGAGTTTAGGTCTGGCCACCCTGCAGTTGTTTGGAGATAAAAAAGTGATGCAAAAGACACAGAACAATGACAGCGCTCAACTTCTGGAAAAAATCCCACGTGAGCGGTGAGTCCGTGGCTCTGCGCTGTCACCTCTGGCACAGCACGGGGCTGAGTAGGGCTTGAGATCGCTTCATCAGCCTCCACGCCAGAAAAGACGACACTCCTCTCTTTTCCCTTGCTGAAATCCATTTCTAAGGCGCTTTCTAGGAGGTAAAACGGCTGCTCCCCTTCCCCAGAGTCACAAATGTCAGGCACTTGGCTGCAGATATCTTAATGTCATTAAACGGTACCTTGTAGGAGAGGGAGCAGTGGACATATGGCAGTGGGTGGCAAAGCTCTGATTTCAGGAAGTGCTTTTTTTAAGAAGGTTGGGGGCGTTTAACCTTACACGGGAGCCAAGACGAAACGTGGCATTGGGACACGGGAATAATGCGGATAGCGGGTATATCGAGGGCGAGCCATACAACCCCCGGCGGGGAGGTTAATCTCCACTACAGGCTGCTCAGGAAGCAGTACGAGTCGCTAAAGGGCAGTTTAAATAAAGTTGTAAAATATATGGAGTGTATAGCAGAGCCAGGACCTTCCCTCGGAGTGGCGGGCCACACCAGCGCTGTCCCTGATGCTCCCTGCGCTGGAAGCAGCTGTAACACGAAGCAATGCAAAACGTGGGCGCAAACAGTTGTGCCACTAAATTAGGACACAGGGTTCGACAGTCACCACGATGTCCTGAAGCCGAGTGTGAATTAGCACTGGGAAGAGAGCTCTCCTCTGGAAGGGACAGACAATTCCCATGGGCCCGGCAGAGCGACCGCCTCCATCTCCCACCTTTCCCAGAATAAACGGGGCAGTGCCGCTGCCTGAGCACGGCGAGCTCTCCTTCTCGCTCGCCCACCTTGCTTTAATTAGATAAGTGAGAAAATGTGATTCTGTTTCTCTCCTGGATTTTTTTCCCCCTTTTCTCTCCTCTTTTGTCTGAGCTCGTGGCTTATTTTGAAGGGGAATAATAATTAGAACATGTTGCTCCCTTTCATCAGCTTGAAAGTTAATGTCACATATCAAAACCGATGTCACTTTTCACTCTTACTCTTCCTTTTGCTCAAACAACTAGAAAAAGCCAGCTCTGTGTGTGTGTGCACGACTGCGCGCAGTTGCAACTCGGGCTCGTCGCTGATGGCATTAAGGGTACATATAATCGCAGTGTTTTTCACCAAGGGATTTGAAGAGTATGTACCATCGCAGTGTCTCTAGAAGACAGGAGAGGCTTTTATAAACCAACGGCTTTTCGCACCAGCTCTTTTAAGCACTATAGTCAAGGGTGAATTTCATTTAGCCTCGCTGATTTAAGAATATTCAAGTGATTTTAGGCAATCAGCAGTCTTTTTCTTTGGGATTCTCCCTTATGAAGGCTTCCTAGCTCCGTTAGCTATGATTGTACTAAATATCCTGTTACTATTATCCTTTTCATTTAAGACTGGAATAAGCATCATAAAGCATTTCAACCCCCTTACCATCTGTTATTTGCTCTCCATTCTCTCTTGTCTTTCCGTTGTTCCTTACACAGCTACGAAATATCTACTGCACCTACTGACGTTACTGGGTTTTATTAAAACAGCAGAATACCTGTGCAGGGCATGTTGCCAAATTCAGCAGACAACAACCTCTGGTCCCTGGAGTTGCAGTTTACGCCTGTAACTCTGGGGGCATTTTCTTCTTACTACTCTGCTGCGGGCACTGGCTGGACAAGTAGAAATATTTCTCAGGTCTTTGCTGGGAATCACTTATGACTACTCTACAACCTGCATCGCACACCAGGGTGAAGCAGAGAATATTAATGCCCCTTCTGGTCTAAAATTGGGAGTTATCAACTCATAGACATGGGAGACCATGCCTCAGCTCCTTGAAGATGGACACCATTATGCAAAAATCTAATGAATTTATTGCTTAAAATGCTAGGGAGGTTTTCGAAGACCATCAGAACTGGTTTCTCAGGCGACGTGAACCTCAGCATAGCTCCCGTTGGATGAAGGGAGCTGGTTGGGTTTTGCACCAGCAGAGGCTCTAGTCCATAGACTCCGTGCTGAGTGATGATGCTGCCGGATACTCCTGCGGTGCCATGCATGGCCGGGCTGATCCTGCAGGAGCCATGGGCACCGCTACCCCTGCCAAAGGCTTTTTGGACAGGCACTGGGGACATGGTAGAGTAGTGACTTTTGAGAGATGGCTTACTTCAAGGGACCTATTTCATCGATACCGATTTCAATGGCTGAACAGAAAGTAGGGTCTTCAACCAGCCTGCCATCACAAACATGTTTCGTAAAAAACAGGGAAAGAAAAATCTTAGGTCATCTTATCTTTCCTTAATTACCTAAACATTTTGGGGGAGAGATTCAGCTCTAGATACAGACACCTAAATAGGTACGCTCAAGCAAGTATTTACTTGTCAGCTAGACATGTGTAAACCTACGTTATAATTAACAGAGATTTAGTCAACACACTTAACACAGTCCCCAGAGCAATCTGAGCTGAGTGGCTGCATCATGCACCAGGGGAAGCAGAGAATATCAACGTCCCCTCCTGGCCTAAAACTGCGAGCCATCAGCTCCTGGGAAAGGGAGTGTGAACCTCAGCTCACGCCACATCGTGATGTCTACAACCAGTTGTCAACCCGAACTAGAGGGTGATTAATTCTTGCATCCATTTGCCCTGGGCACTGTGCTCGGAAGTTCGTGATCACGCTATGAGGAAGCCTAAATGTTATCATTGGGTCAGCCTTGACTCAGAGGAATATATGATCAACATGATCCGCTATACCTTGAAGTTGACCCTCTCAAGCCTTTCCCTAATAATCTGTTCATACATAAGTTACTCTCATCTCGGTAGGCAGGTCAGAGCTCGAGCAAACAGGTGAATGTGGGTTTTTGTTTTTTTTTTTTTTGTTCTTGGCTGGTAGTTTGAGTGAGGACATTTAGTTTGCTAAACTTTGGGTGACATTTCTTCTCCTACTAATATCGGTATTATGAATGCTTGCTTGCAAGTGGGCTTTGTTCTGGTATCTTCTAAGTCCCAGTTACAAAACCCTCTTCAATATCACATTAAAAATAATCTTTTTATTCTCAAATCTCTAATAGAGTAAAGACCTCACAAGTATTCTCCAAAAGGACTCTCCATGTGCTCCTGCATAGACTTGGGCTACAACAGTATGCAGTTAGTTTTAAAAGGAAATATGTTTACTGTGACAGAGTCAAATTTCTTGCTCCTTAAATGCTACACTGGAAAGCTCTCAAGATTTTTAACATTTTTGAAGTAATGCCCAGAGAGGTTAAAATAATGTTTCCCTTATGCCTTATAACTCATCTGTTTCTCTAGTTTACTGTTCTTCCTACAAAGGACCCTTTGTGCTATCTGCCTAAAGAAACAGGCTTCAGCTAGAAACACAAACACAGGAGTTAGATTACCCACATTACGACAGGGGCTTGCTCCAACAAACTGCTGTTTCAGCTCTTTATGTGTAATTCCAAGAGAATTTTTAAAAACATTACGAAGCAGGGATATATTCCATTCAACTATGAGCGACGAAGGAGATTTGTCGTCTCACATAAACCCTGGGTTCAGAGTCGTCCCATGCCTTGCACCAGCCAGATCTGAGAGCTGCAGCAAGGACCAACTCAGATGGAGGAAGCTGTCGGGGACAGATCTGAAGCAGCATCAGTTCTCCACTGCATGAACATCCTTCAGATGAGAAGAGGGCACTCTAATTAATAAAACACACCGAATCCCCCAAAACAGCAGATGCTAGCCTTTGGTGTCTAACCCGTTGCCAGGTAATGAACCGCCCAGCTGGCTCTGTCGACAACGATGGCTGGGGACGTGGCACGGTGGCCAAGCACGAAGGCGCACTGGAGTGGTGATGCAAGTGGTCCCTCCCCACAACCATCTCCAGCCCAGCCCAGGCTTCCCCACCAGGTTACCTACCCTGATATTCAAAATATTGCCAGCTCCAAGTTCCCAAGTGCAAGCCCAGCAGGGAACTGGCTGGTTTGGGGAAGCCAAAGCTGTTGGTGCACTGCTTTGCCATTCTCAGAAATATGCCTTTTTTGGCTAGATTTTCATGGCGCTGCCCTGCTACTTGGTAATGAGGGTACCTGCTTTGATACATCTAACCCCTGGGAATTAAAAAGACATTTTGTGTTTCCAGTAACCTGCTGCACATTCCTGCTGCGCATTTGCATCCAAGCCCAACCTAAGCTCTCTGGTGCGCTCGGTATATTTATTAATCACCTGTATTGACTTCTTGGAATTGCAATGCTGCCTTCAGAGGAAACCAAAAAGCTTGCTAGCGTGTCAGTCAACAGCCTCATAATATCATGAGATAAGCATGTGGCAGAAAATCTGGTTCGCAGGCGCCGGGTTCAGCCGGTGGCTCAGTGGCGGGATGCCACGTGCATAAATCTCATGCCTAGCAAGAAGGAAAGAGCAGCCCCTCTGTCTTCCTGAAATCAGGTTTCAACGTGACATCTTTATGGCAGCACAGCTGACTAAACACCGTAATGTCATCAGCGCCGCATAAAGTGAACTGCTGTCCTCTTCTCCGAACTGTTTGCAAAGCAGCACACGGATAGGTATTTCTAGCAGTAATATGATGAGAATTTTTTAAATATGCAGGAAGATAAATCATTGTTCCATCACACTTGGAATTTTCCTGACACCGAGGCTTAAGAAAACTCCACATTTACCAGGCAGTCTCTATCTTGCTGACTAAACTCTAACAAAAAAGCCTCCTAAATTCCCCCAAAGGTTACTGGAGAGGTGAGTGGTGTTTCTTTTGTTTATAGGCAGCAACCTATTCAAACGCCCGTATGCACACAGATGAACCACAAAAGCACGCTGCCAATAACAAAATGGCTGAAGCTTATAAGAGGTTTCATAAAACCAAGTAAAGTCCTGATACATCCACCCCTACAACACACCGATGCACGAATCCATGCACAATAATTCTCCAAAATGCTTCTTGCCTATGGTGTAAACTAATTTTGTTTCTGAGTGCCGGGGCCATGTGCAGCACAAGTGAGCACGTGTGAGGAGCTGCAGACGTGTATCTTTGTAAGGCCATTGCTTCAGCAAGAGCAGAGAAATATTTTGTAAAAAATAGGAAAATGTGTTGGAAAAGCCACACATGAAGAGACTGAGAAGACTGGGAAACAAGGGAGCTCATCAAACCAATTTAAACTTTAGAGAAATAATTCAGTAGATTTTTGGTCACGGGTATGCCTTTAAAAAAACATAAAAGTTTAGCAGAGGGGGGATTTAAGGAACTGTTGATGTCACCTCCATCCTCTCTTTTTTTTATTTAATGCAGTTTCTTCCTCCAGTATATAGCTAAGGGCATGTTCCTGCACTGATTCTGTTCCTGCTGTTGCCTTTTCTTCTCTCTCTCTAAGCCTGTACAGGCTCTGAGCGTGTCTGCAAAAGCCTCATTTAAATCTGAGCTCTTTGAGCAGCCTGTCCCTGGGAAATCACAGGGGTTACTGCTCATCCCTCGCGTTTTTCACTTTCAGAGAAATTGGAGCTTCTTGCACTTTCATTATGGCATCTTTTTGAATTTCTCTGCTCTTCCCACAAATGGATTTCAAAGCATGAGGGTAGTCTGGGCTTTTCAAAGAAGCCTAATTGAACCGTAATAGAGTGTTAGTGCCTAATTCACTTAGGCCCCCTTGTAGGCTTCCTTTTCATACCTATTCCAGCACTGCTTTCCTGAAGCTTAATGGCCTTAAGTACATTGATTGATCAATTAATTTCCTATTACGATGAACTTACTTAAGTTCTACTTGCTGGTATTGGGTATCAGCATTTGAACATATGATTGCCTCCCTGTTGCCACAGAGCAGAGTTGGTATTGTGCTTGTTCCCTGTCACATTCCCAATTTTCTTGGAGCAAGACGCTCTTCTGTGTAACTTTGGAGACTCTTTAAAACATGCCTGAGAAATTATGCTACTGTCTCAACAGCCTAACTGCAGATTAGAGATCTTCCATCCGCTCTCTCATGGTTACTGACCCCTTCTCCTCTGTAGGATCTTGCCTCCAAACTGCCATTCGCTGTCGCTGCCAAAATACAGCTCACTGGCATTTGTAACAATTTTGACATAAATCCTCTTCTCTTTCTCTCCATCACCTTTCCTTACCCTCATTGACAGATACAAGGCTTTCAGGTGGGCTTTGTGTTTGCTTAGACTAATGTGCCCAGTCTCAAATTCATTCCAGTGGTCCTTACTATTGCTACACCCCCTGCATCCTTCCACGAAACTCCTTTCCTTGGGGCTTCAAACACTTGTAGACATTTATCCTGACTTTAGCTGTCATTAGGCCAAGTCATGCATATTGACATCTTTTAATCTTTTTTTTCTCACATCAGTTCCTTCAGTCTTTTAATCATTTGTGTTGCTCTCCTCTAAATTACCTCCAATTTGTCTACGCATATCTGGTTCTCAAGCACCATGAAGATGCCGTTTAGACAGATCTGCCTCTGAGGACACAAGTTCATAGAAGGCTTGTTAGTGCCTTTTCAGTGGAGACATTTCATTTTGCTGCTGGACACTGTGATTTTAAACAGGGTTTAAAAAAGGGGCACACGACTATATCCTTGCAGAGTGCAACAAAATGTAACTGCCATTCAGCCGAGCCGCTTGCCTGTCCCTCATCACTGCAGTACCTGCCTCTCTTCCAGCACTACTCTGGGCAACGTGTTGAAATGTTTGTCCTCTCCTCACTTCTTGTTCCTCCTCAGGGTGAGAGGAAAGCTTCATGCAACTGGACATCTTGTTGTCTTGTTTTCCCAGGCTTTCTGTTATTAATAAACATGTCACTATTTTTTTTTTTTTTAATGTCAGAGAAAAGATATACAACTTTGGACGTGGAGCAGTAAGTGAGAAAGTTTCCACTGAGCTTTGGTACGTCCATGCTCTGGGCAGGCAGCAAATTGCTGCACGTCCAGCAACTTCGCACCTTCCCCATCCCGTGCTGATGCTGGGCACGACTGCGGCTCTGCACAGCTCTGGTAGTTGCTAGCACCAGTTATCCACCGGATCCTCCCAACAACCCATGTGGGAGGCATCACTTCCACCAGCTTATAGTGTAAGAAATGGGGGCAGAAAGGTGAAACAACCTGCCCAAGGCCACGCAGAGAGCTGGGGGACGAGCTCAGGTGAAGACTGCTTGAGGCCTGGCAGAAATCTGTGCTTGTTTGGACGGCTCAGACCATCCTGGTTTCCAGACAGTAAAGCCTCCATTATACAATATATTTTTTGCATGAGTTTGCCAGAGTTGTAATAAGCTTATCAAGGGGATAACTGTTAGGATAAACCCTACAATCTTGTCCGTCAGTCAGGAAGAGAAATAAATAGAAAAACCAGTAAATTCAGCTTTTCCAGATGTGCCAGTCGGCTGGAGGCTTTCCACTCAGTGACAAGCAATCAAGAGGACTCCTCCAGCCAGCGCTCCGTGTCCGCTGGTACAGGAAATTACCCACCTAGTCCAGACCTCGCTTCACGGGCTGCTTCTTTTGGTTAGACCGATTTTACGCGCCTGCACTGCCAGCAGCACTAAAATAGCTCCGTAAACGTTACCATATGAGCCAGTGCGCTGCTCCAATGCACTGGATACAGTTATTTACCAAATCCTAGCTTAACACATATGTCGTGCTCTGAACTGCCTCTTTGTCTTATGTAGATGGATCAGTAACCTCTAAAGCACTGTTATTCTCTCTTTGTAACAAGGCTTGGGGGGTGTTTTTTGTAATGCCACAGAGCACTTTTATAAGCACCAGAAGACTTTGTATGAGCACAATCTGCAGAATTCAAAGTCTGCCAGAGCACAGCTTTTCAACTTGCCTTGCAAACAAATCCCTGCCACTGCCCTCCAGCCTGGCAGGGAAAGAATTAACAAAAGCAGAAACAATTAGACACCTGAAGAAGAGCTTTTAGAAAGGCAGAGAAGAGCCGGAAAATAGCAAACTCAACACCCTTCAAGGAGAATGGGAGGCTCAGCTGAAAATCTCCTTCCCCGAGGCTCTCAGAAAGGGATCCGGAGAGAAGGGGAGGCAGTGATGGATAAAGTTGTCGTAAGAGCATGGCACAAGGAGCTGCGGTGTGGGGAACACAAGTGGTGAGATTTACTGTCCCCAGGTGTAAGCCTGCACTCCAGAGTGATACAAAGCCATTGAAGCACAGGCAGTTTTGGGGGGCTGCACCTGCCCTGGGGGCAGAGGGTGCTGATTTAGGGAGAAGGCTGCTTCTCCAAGCTCCTCTGCGGGGATGTCTCTGCTGAGCGAGCTCCGGCCAGGCTCGGCCAGGGAAGGTGGACATGCAGGTGAGGTGAAGGGCACAGACCTTTCCCTGTTTGTGCCACACATCCACCTTTGGGAGAATCACCAGTTCAGTGCTTGCAAGAAGCTGTCGAAGAGGCATTTTAATCACCTGCTGTTGGAGCTATTGAAAATAAAAACATGACGACAGAGCCTGGCCTGTCAGGCAAAGGGAGGTGGGGAGAGGGGAGATGTGAAGAAAGTGTGGGCCCTGGAAATCCAGCCCCTGAAAGATGTAACTGCCAGGACTGCCTTTGGGAGAGAGAAATAAAACCAGACCGGTCACCTGAGGAGTGCAGTAGAGCAGGAGCAATATCTTGGGGCTGCTGCAATTCATCACTAAAACCTCTCCAGCAACCCTCCCACTGGATCCCACCGGCGGGGTGCAGAAGCAACTGCTGCTGCACTGGTGTCCTCCACGTGCTGGTTCCCCACCCCAAAGAGTCTAAGAAGAGTTGAGTGAATCCATCTCACCAAACTGTGAATAAAGCCAAAATATCCATGCACAGCTCCTGCAAGAAGCTCCAACTGGCGTTTGCTATTGCCACGGTCGCCCAGTTCTGCAAAGCTCTGAGCAGCCTGTGCACCTCATGGGAGCGTGGGCACTTCCCAGCATGGTGGGCCTTGCTGCACACCAAGCACAAATTTTCATTCATCATCTTTATCAGAAATAAGATTATTTAGATCTATCTTCCTTCCTATCCACCCCCAGAGCTATTTGTTCCTGGGCTCTGAAAATGCAGAAGTCATTATTGTAAAGATGGTACTTTTCATGGTAAGTATGAGTTCCTACTTTTAGAAAATAAGTACCTATTTAACTAAGAGCTTTATAATAGATCAAGTAGTGCACAGAGTACAAAAAAAGTGAGAGCTATGATCTAAAGAAACTAGTTTAGTGGTAGGATTGGGCATGAAAATAGTTATCTGCTTAGTATCTTTAATTTTAATTTATTCAAGACCCTCATCTCTGGATAAATACAAATTAAAAATTAAAAGCCCTTGTAAAGTAATGCATGAAACCAAAGCACCACAGAGAAATTTGGAGAAGCAAATAAAACTGCCATCGTGAACTACAAAGGCACTGCAGAAGCAGGGCAGAGGGAAAGGCGACTTGGAAATAAAAAAAAACCAACCCCAAACCAACCTAACTGCAACACGAAAGTAAGAGAGGAGGAGATGGCGACAGTGGCAGCAGTGAGAGCGGGGCAAGAAAAACCACCACTTCAAAAAATAAATTCCTAACATCACCGCAGCAGGGCACAGAAGGAAATATTTAACCCAGCAATTGTGAAAATGTAATCTGGAATGCCTGTGAGTGACACAGGAGCAAACAGGCTCCCGCTGCAGGGCTCCTGCACGCCGGCCTCTGGGAACAATCCCCAAGGTTGCGCTGGGTTCAGAGCTCAGAGCCGCACACAGCTGACTGCTGTCATCAAACTTTCAGCAAGGAATGAAATACTCTATAAACCAGTGTTTTTCAAGGTCCGTGAGAGCCAAAAAGGGGCCCATTTCAGTAAATCAATGATATTGTGTAAATGTTTTAGGCAGTGATAACATTGGGCAGTACTAAACGCAGAGGAGCGGGTCCGCAGCAGAGGATTGCCCTGCTGAGCCATGTCACCTGCTCGCACAGGGCAGGGCGAGTTCAGACAAATCCCCTGGGAGCTGCAGGTTGCCGGCAGGGGCCAGGGGCTGAGCCGGCAGCGGCAGTGCAGGCAGCGCAGGCAGCAAGGCTTGGCCTGGCATGGAGTCCCCACCACCCTAATGCCCTTATCCCCATCCAGCAGCCCAGTGAGGCTGGGAATTGCTATTTCTCCCATTTTCCAGGTGAGAGACAGAGATACAGCTGCTTCGGATCACATCCGATAATGTATTTAATATCCCACTGCACATTTAGGTGCTTGAATTTCCATTTAAATTGAGAAGGTACACACTTTCATGATGCGGGACAGCAGCAACAATGCGTGGCCAAGTGTTTCCCTGAGTCCCGGTCTGGTCCATAAGCAACTAGACTGTCCACCTTAAACGAGCCAAAACTGGGACCAAGGATCAACAGAATTTGGCCTTGCCGGGATGGCCCAGCAACTTTGGCCTCCAAACAAGTGGAAAGGGGGAAAACAACCTTCCCCTTCTGGGGGCTGTGGGGAGAACTGACGTCCAGATGGAGAGGTTTGGGGTTCAGACCACCACAATTCACTATGCACGTAGGGTGACTCGCAAGAGCTGCACTGAAGACAAGTGGTAGGTTTTTAAATGTCACCAGGGATGTCTTCTGGTCCCAAGGACAATCATCAGCCTCCAAACAGTCATTGATTCTAGCGTTTATCTGGAGACAGTGCTGAGCAAAGTAATACACTCAGTTTCTGGAGTCAAAAGCAGACTGCATAGCTCAGATGGTTGACGAAAGGCTAACTCTAATAAATATATAACACCCAAGGGGTTATCTAAGCAGCCAATAAAGATACAGATTTTTTTTTTTTTTTTATATGTACTGAGGTTACAGTCATTCAGTATGTGGCATCAAAAGAAATACAGATTTTCTGACAGATTTTTATTTCCCACTGTTACTAGAACGCATCCCCTTCTTATAGCAGCATCTCACACAACTCTAATCCTTCCTGATTTATCTCCGACCAAGCCTGCAGCCAACAACTCGAGGCTCTAGCTTTGTACCATGCATGTTGCAAACGAGATTTTCATTCTAAATGATCAGATACGGGGATCAGATTTTGAAATCACATACATTTTGTGCAGAGTCTCCATTGCCTTTTTTTTTAATCTGAACTGCCCATCCCATCTCCTACGCACCCTCATGTTTAAAATTGCATGGGGACGGTTTCTATTTTCAAAGAGGCATTCATGGGCACGGAGCAGAGTGAGGCTGCTGAGATTATTTTTACCTGAGCTCTGATTGCAGCGTCCTTCTTAATCCACTTTATCACTGTTTCATACACCAGCTCCTCCGCTTTGGTGTTCAGGCTGTCATTGGACATGTAGGAAATGAAGTCGTCTTTTGAGATATTAAGGATCTCTTCTTGGTTTGCCACCTCCGGGAAAATCTGCAGGGCGTATGCTTTGGCCATGTTGTATAGTTCAGTGCACTGCATGGCTTCAGCCATGGCTAATATTCCTAAGCAGTTGCTAGCAGTCAGCTGTTTTTCTGAAAGGAGAGGGAAAAAAAAAAAAAAAAAAAAAAAAGCAAGTGAGAATTATTAAAAGCAAGATTCACATTCTTACCAAGATCATGAAAAAAATAAGTGCCACCGACAAACCTCCAACCCTAATTAATTTCAAGGAGTTAATTAGAAGCAGCACCCTGGATTACATTAGAATTGGGGTTTAAAGTACAAAATCGAAATCTGTCTAACAACTGAGCTGGGGATGGGGAGAGAAATGCACTTTCTGAGTTTGCTTTTTGTGTAAGCCTTCGCAAGGCACTGGGGAAACCTACTGACATAATAGTATCTGGGGCTTCCCGAGGGACGGGAACCCAGCCAAGAGACTGCTGCTATTTCTACCGCCTACAATGTTGCTTTAAGAAACAGCAAAGATGTAAATGCCAGTGCAGACACTTAAGAATAAATGCAAACAGCGCTAAGGACATTTCTGAGGATGCTGCAGTCGCTTTATGATAATTTTTGCCCTGTTCATATACTAAGCTACTTCAAATAAAAAAAAAAATCCTCCCCCACCTTTTTTTTCAAAGGAACTTTGTTGCCGCTGAATGTGATGACATCCCTTATGCAAAACACAGATTATACTAACGCCTTCTGTTAAATGTTGTGTAGTAGGTTTCAAAGAAAATAATGCACAGAGGAGACAGCATTATCTCCTACCCGGCAAACAGAAGTAACGGCACAGTGTGTAGCTTTGCGTTAAAACTGTGCTACACCATACATTTGACTGTACTTTTTTCCTTTTCAGCTATTCTGAAGAAAAACCTACCAATTTCAGACACTTATAAGAGGAACTTTCAGATTCTTCTCAGCTTTTGTTAACCAAGCCACTACTAATAGGCAGAATATATTCTTTTAAGATATAGGACCAAGAAAAAAAATATAAACATGAGAGACAGACTGCAATAGATCACAAAAGCATCGGTACCAGTGGCAGGCTTCTACGCTGTCAGAGGAGCAGTATATCACTTTTGGGCAGTGTCATATCCTAGAGCACAATTTCAGAGCACTGGACAGGAATGTGCGATAGCCCCACATCTCTTCAAACAAAATTCCCATCAGATTGCTTGTGCTGGAAATGCTCGGGGATTTTTCCCTACACCCACCTTCTGCCTTCATCGGATCTAAAACCTGCATGCTATCTATACGTGGCTTTTATTAAAATGGGATTATGACCTACTTTTTTTTTCTTTTTTAACCTGGCATGCGATTAGGAGTTCTGTGCTTTGGGTTTCCCACCCCGCCCCAACTCCTTTTATTTTCTTTTACAGATCCAGCAGTCTTGAAACTAGGTTATCTCATTTTGCATCAGTTGATTGTACTGACTCCAAGGAACCCATTTCCTCAAGCAGACTGGAGCAGTGGCACTGTTTGCTGTCAGTAGATTTTGTCAGTCAAAGACTGCTCAGAGACAGGCTTCAAACCGATAGCTATGAAGCACAAAGCTCCCAAAATTTCTTCTTTTCCAAAAAAAAAAACCCAAACCCCACCACCCACCAAAATCCTCTTCCAGGTTCCTTGGTTCTGTCTGTTGGCACAGCTTCATGTATACATACAGCTGGGGGTTAAATAATCACCTCACAAAGCCCCAAACTGTCGTCATCGCTTGGCAAACTCTCAAGCAAAAGACAAATCTGACACTGCTCCACCTATCCTCACAGGGTTTATAATAAAGATAATAATCAAATTTGACTCATTAAGCTGCCGTATACTTGCACATGATGGAAAAGACCTGCAAGAATGAATCTTTGTCTTCAAGGACTGGGTCTGCCTCTAATCAGGAGAGACTCCCATGTCATCCCCAGCTGAGCCTGGTGCGTGGGGCAGAAAAAGCACTGGTTACGGCTGGTTTCTTTGGGTCTAGGCAGGTTTTTCTACCTCTAACCAATGCTGGGTGACTGATGCAGCCCAGTACACTGGTGTCCAAGCAGTTCCACCTTTGAGCTTCACTCCGTCCTCTTCCTCGAGATACTGCTCAGTGGCAGACCCAAATGACATTATCCCTGTCTGATTCAGCAAGTACGACAAGGTCATTTAGAGAGGAGTCCCGGGAGATGCAGACTGGGGTACGTCAGGAGACTGGTGACACACTTCTTGGCACTTCATCACTTTTGATGTGATGAGCACCACAGCAAGGTGGGCACAGTGATGTCTTTTTAAGATGAGGGCTGATATGTGAACTAGTGGGATTCATTCGAGGTGAGCAAGACAGAGGTTGGGGCAACAGCTATAGGAGGTATGGAAAATCTCTATCCTATGAACAGAAAAAACACACCCTCGATTTTTCACCTCTGACTCAAAATTTGGTGGCAAGATTGCTCTCTCTTGACTCCTGCTGTCTACGGTGCAACTGAGCAATCACATTAGTATCCCTGTACACTCATAAACGCAATTCCAAGAAGCAATCTGGTGGTATTTTTGATTAATCTGGTAATATTTTGGATAAGGACTTCAGGATGTGCAGAACCATGCCTTACCAATGCCTGTTACTCTTCACTGACTACAAGGAGAGCCTACAGGACCACTTAGATATAGACCTCTGCTATATAATACAGCCCATCCAAGTCACTGCAATCTGGGGGCACTTCTGGATGCCGACATGACAAAGACAGCTGAGGACCAGTTCTGCTCCATCGGCTCCTGAGTCATTTTCCTTTGGACGTTGAGATGTTTAAAATAATTGCTGGTTTTGCGACAGTGACGCTGGACTTGTACTAACACGTTTTTGTGGAGTTTCACCTTGAGTCCATTCAGAATATGACTGCTGACTACTAAGCTATTCCCAGCGCTCAAGGACAGTTCATAACAGACTTATGAGTGGATTTTAAGGATATCAGATGTAATCTAGTAGGTTCTCACTGGTTTGAGACAGTGCTGGATAGCATATTTGTTTCTGCGTATGTCATAATATTGCAGATCAGCAGCCGGTATTCTCCACTTCTGTTAGATGTGATTTTAAATGGGATCCTGTGCAGAGTCATCATGAGCTAATCAGCCAGGCAGACTGCTAAGACCACACTCCTGGGAGGGAGATGACTTGAGATAAAGTCAGAAATAGATGGTTTGTAGGAAGGATTACTCAGCAAGATTGAGGTAACAGTATGATGGAAGCTCAGTGGCTGATATAAGCACCCTCTGTGCATTAAGTACTGTATTTAGAGATGCTTTCTAGATGATGACTTGGATATCACTAAAATTAGCATAAAACATGCATTTCCTCATCATATTCTGTGTATATTCTGATGGGGATCTTATTTCTCAGGTATTCCTCCTAGAGTCAAAAGCATGTGAAGATGGGAGATAGGTGGAAGACTTCTGGATGCATTTATCACTCACTTCCCCTGTGAGAGTGCTCCTCATTTCTCCTGTCTCCAGATATGGTTGATGCTTCAGTTTCTCCAGGGTTGGGCAGCATGGTTGTCCAGTTGGCTCAAAATTCTCTACCTTGGATGAACAAAAGATCACCCATAATACTTTCTCTCGAATTCATAAGGACCATAAAGGCCTCTTCTTCCCTCAGGTGCATATGCCTGTTCATGTAGGTCTCACCACTGGTCTGTCGTTCAGTTTTTCTCATAGCTGCCTCTCATTCTCTTTGTAAACTTTGTCTTTGTGCAGGAGACTAAGAAAAGTCATTGCTCCTACTCTTTCCTATTCTGATCCATAAATCTAACAGGTTCCAACAACTTCTTTAGATTTAAGGAAGAATACTTTTATCTGCACCAAGCTGAAGTACAAGCTCAGAATTTGTTAACTCCTATGATGGGGGTCCCTGCATCACAGACCCAAACCGTGATACTGATAAATCTCCTGAAATCCTGTTTGAGCCATGGTTTGGCTGTGGTGACAGCGTAAAACAAATATGAAAAAAAAAAAAAAAACCAAGAAAAAAAACCCTCAAGTCTTCAGCATATGGATACAGGAAATACCTATGATGTCCTGACCAGTTTGCAAACATTTGCCCAGTTATCATATGGAGCCTGCATGAACTTGTCAGCATCATTGCATCAGTCGGCACAAAACTGTTGTCATTTCTTGTGGTCTAGACAAAAGCAGAGGAGATGGCATGTGGGGGAGAGAGAGAACATGGCTATAATTAGCCTAGTGAAGCTGGTTAAGAAATCTCCCGTTGAAATGAAACAATTTTCTTGACACATTCGCAGCATGTTTCCACTAGAAAGGGCAAGTAGATTTGGGTGTGTCTGTCCAATGCTGCTGAGAGACACAAGAGCTGCCTGGACATCAACCAGTTAGGACCCTGCTGGAGCTTCATAGCTAAAAAAGGATGACCTGAGATGGTGCTGTGATGTGCTGAACAGACCTGTTAATTTGGGGTTTTTACTTCTTTGGGCCTCTTTGGACTTCCCTCCACTTCTCTTGCTATTTAGACATGGCCACTGATGGGAGACAATCACTGTTTACACTGATGAATCCTCCAGAAACCCTTGAAAAAACCTGATTTTTAGCATTATTTTGGCTTTGTGGGGAGCAGAGGTGGCTGGAATGAAAAGAAAAAACACAGCCACAGAGGAGACAAAAGGCCTTTCCCTAAAGTTTTTAGATGGCAAATGCTCTCCTACCTCTAGAGCAATCCAGTCACAGCTATAAATAAAAAGAAGCAATTACACTCCATGAATTCTCCAAATGAGAATACAAAATTCCAGCACCTACCCATATATCACTGAACTTATAACCAACTCTAACCATAACACGGTTCACTGAATTCAAATATTAACTATAGGAAAAGAGAAATCTCACACTGATTTAGTGAAATAAATGTATTTTGGTTTTGTGGCTGAATCTTTAGAGATAGTGCAACTTAAACACATCTGTCCCTGGAAAGGCCATAAGATCTAATCACTTGTACAAGGTGGTGAAGGAAAGCTGGGGGAAAGCAATGCCAGAGGCAGAGCCCTCACTCAACTTCATGGCCAACACAGTGGGATGGCAAAGCATAGATGTCATTTCCCCATCGCCCAGCCATTTGAGAACAGACTTTTAAACAAGTGACATATAAAAAGTTGGAAAGAAGAGGAGAATACAATACCACAGATTCTTCACTGATGCCTGCATTGTACCAGCCCAGTCACTCCACTCAACCTGCCAGCAGGCCAGCTTACCATTGACAATTAACACGGCAGTAAACTGGACTAATTTGAATTTTTTTTTTCTTTTTTTAATGAGTGCAACATTTTCTAAACTCTCATCTTCTACACTCTGGAATTGTAGATGTCAGTTTGAAATGAGAATTGCCCAAGAAGAACCTGCAGTTCATTTGGGGTTCAGACAGAAAGATATCTCCCATACCAAACTAGGAGTTGAGGTAGCTGGGTAGACATCAGATGTCCAAAAAAGATATTTGGAACTTGGACATGGGAAGTAAGTCATATAAGATCAAGCTCACACTTTTTGTATTAATAAGTTTGTGTTAATAATTTGTAAATTATTACTGTCTCATTAACTGATATTAGAGCCATGTTCGTGAAGGAGTGGCATGTGATACAGGGGGAATTTGAACCAACATGTGTTTCAGTTGAGCTCCAGTTCTGGCTCCTCTTCTGCCATGACAGAAATGGTTCCAGTTCAGACCAGTAAAGCTTAGTTAACTGAGCTGGAAACCTTGGACTGTTTTGAAATAGTCTATGCTGGAAAATATACAGAAAGTGAAAGGAGCAGGATGACGTGGTGCTCTGGAGAAGAACAGGCTTCTTTGTGGCCATGAGAGGACGGACAGAGGCGCTGGTGATGATGTTGCTCTGTACACCCTCGCTGGGGCAAACGCTTCCCGTGCACGCAGGGCTCGCCAGTTATCGCAGGAGGGCACTGCCACCTCTCATTGCTATCCACCATTTGTGATGACACATATCCATCAGACCATAACTCTGTATGAAAGAACAAACCCCATGAACATTCAACCTGGGTAGTTCAACCAGATCTTGTTTACAAGAACATTGGGCATGGGAAGGATTTTCTCATGGATGCAAGAAGATTGCAGATCCTGACTCCTCTGTGGGAGTTCACTTCCAACTCTTCCAGTGCTGGACCAAACTGGCCTGGTGTAGCACCCAACATTTGCTGTCACAGTTATAAGCAACCTGTGTGTTACAGCCTAGTATCTGTGCAGAGATCAACCACTGGGAAACAAAATGTCACCGTGATACCAAGTATGAAAGAAGGTTCAACAAAAAAATCTATCCAAGATGTGAAAGCAGTTGCCACTCAAACAACAGGCTACACTTCTCAAGATCATTTTCCACTGGCCACCATGTCCGCTTTTTAAATTCAAATCTCAACCCAAATAAATACTGTTTTTTTTATTTTATTGTATTTAATCTTGGGTTTCGTAATTATCTTTTAAGAGCTGTTAGAAGGAAGGCTTACAAACCTTAAAATGAGATCTTAAAACCTCACTAGACGGGAGTGATTCTTACCTAGAAACGAAACGCAGACTTTACAGAACGTATGAAACTGGAACTTGCTGGCAGCTTCCAGTAGGGTTTTTGCATTGGCTGAATCTATGATCAAAGAACCTGTATAAACAAACTCCAGGAGTAACTCCAGGACATCTGCAGTGAGGTTGGACATGGCCAATTCCAGCTTCTCTCCGCTTCTGCTACTGTCTCGTGGTGACCTGGTAACAGCAGACAATTAAATTATGGACATTACACCATCCCCATTTTGTTGGCATTTATTGATTAGTGAGGGCTAGAAAATCGCTTTGCACCTCATTATATTTCTCCATTATTTTTGTTTATGGAACTGAAGAATATGAATTTTAAAATAACTGAACTTAAAAACTTTAACTGGATCTGAAAGAGAAGAGTCTTAAAGCAAGTCTTACAAAAAATCTGTTTACTGCTACTCTGCATTTTCATGCAAAAACAGTTGCAAAAGAAAAGGAAAGGAAAGAAAGAAAAAGAAAAATGAATGAGCCAACATTAATGAAAATGAGGAACAGGATTAGCTTTCAAAGGGAAACAATACATTTTAACATCTTGGTTAACATCTCATCTTCTGTGCATAATGTAACTGTTAAGGAAAAAACACTCTCCAATTTCAAGAGAAAAGGTCATCTACTTTTTTAGGAATCCAGCACTGGAATAATTTTAAATGTCATGTGCATTTAAGGATACATTTAGAGACCTTTTCATAAAAAATAACAATAATAGATATTAATTTCTGTTTAGCTTGAACTTCTCAGTATGTTATATTGAAATACAGATATGATAGATAGGATATGCATATACAGACGGTCATAAAAAAAATACATATATATGCTTATTCTAAAAATCTATTGTTCCCTTTTAGGCACTAAAAAAAGGAAGCCCTTCATGGCAATTGCTTTGAAAACTGAATACAAGACAAGATAGACAGACAAAATGGTTAGAGCAAAGAAGGGAGGGGGGGAAAACAACAACCAGCTCTGCCACAGGAAGCCAGCAGCCATCCTCTAGGAGTTTCATGACTGTGGCCTACGGTTTTTCCTGCATGAAGTGCTGAACAATTTGGGGATCAAAGTATCTCCTGCATTTGAAGTGTGGATTAGTGCTTGTGAAATTATTGGACAAAAAGAAAATGATACTGAATTAAAGTAAGGGCCCAGTTCTTAATGCATGGTTGGCTGATGTGTCTGCAACACTTAAGACAGGTTACACCTGAAAGACAAAAGTGATGATAAATTTGGTAACATCAAGGAGGGGAGGGGAAATCTGTTGGAGTAAGAAAATAAACTCTTTTAATGGTTAGGACCATCCAGCACCTTCTCAAAGAAACATGAACTTTTCTTAGTCACTGGACAGTCAACGTCTGCTCACTCCAATTCTGCTAGAGTACTTGCAAAAGCCATTGCACGATTGACACAAAACCGGCATACGATGCTGCGTGACTTATATGGCCCGGCCAAAGCATCACTATTCACAGGCAATGCCAGCTTTAAGCACGAGCAAGAGCACTACCAACCTCTCGGATTCACAAAGCTGCCTAGAAAGGTGATGGTCAGACCTCTACTACTATAATGGAGGAAAAATAAACAACATACGAGGTTCTGTTTTCTTCCTTCATGACACCCCACTCCAGCCACCCCTAAAATCATTTGGGGAAAGGCTTCAAATTTGCAGCGGATGCTTTGTCACTGCTCTTCCATTGACTAGTGTTGTTCAAGTCAAGGGCACAGCTTTAATTCATACGAATCTTTGCAGGATCAAAGGTCTGAAGAGGTTTCATTTTGCTACTGAAAGTATTTCGATTGTGTCCATTATCACAATGGAGGAGCAGCTAGCAGTCCTTAATTTCATACGCTTCTCTAAGGTAGTGAACAACGGTTACTCCCATTCACAAAGGGAAACTGAGGCACAAGGAGACAAAACCACTTGATTGTAGAGAAAGTCAGGGGCAAAGCAAGGAACTAAACCCCAATTTTCTGTTCTAAATATTGGACTCTGCCTTTGTATGGGAATGCAGGTGGGTTACATCCTATTCTACAAGCAGATGGGTAAAAATACATAAAGATCACGATACCTGTGGTACCCTTGCATGCACAGATGTGTATGCTACCCTGAATCCTTATGCTTCACCACATCACAATATTCTTTCTGAACTCTTGCATATGCATTCAATTTTGCACTCAAGGCAGAAAACCTTAGATGTCAAAACGGAAGAGCTGCCACTTCCTAGATCCTCAAGAGGATGTCATGAAACGTTTTTTTTCTTTTTTATTCTTTCTCACACTCACATACCAATAACATGCCCCATATCTGATTTACCTCCAGTTGTGCACACATCCGGTGCTGCACCCTGGGCTATCAAAATGCCTCCTGGTACCGATGAAATTCTTGCTGAATTGTTTCCAGGAGCACTTTGTACCTGGCAGCAAATTCATATTCATGTGGGTTGGTTAATAAGGACATTGCCTAAAATTTAAGTGAGATTTGGAGGTACCCAGCAAGCAACAGAATCAGGCTCTTTGCACTGTGGGAAGCCTCACCGTAAGCAATTATTTATTTAATGCCACTAATTGCACTGTGCTGGCGATGGCTGTGGGAATGACTGCGCGTGACCCATCGGGAATCGCATGCTCTCACCCGGCGCAGAGACCAGGAGGCACAAAGGAAAGGACGACGTGACACCAGCATCAGCGTAGACACATACACACGTTAGCAACAACTGCAAGCTGCTATTTTTCAGAATAATTAAGTAATAATCTCTTTTACTTTGTAATACACCAAGCAATAAACTGCTGCTGCAATTGATTAAATGCCAAAGAAAAGCTAAGGTGTTTAATCAATCACTAGAGCTGCTTACGGCAAGTATAATACAAAGCTACAGATATTATTGATATTACACAATGAGCCAGAAATGGGAAAGAAAATTATCCCTATTCCTTCCCCTGCGATGCCTTGAATATGTTGTGCTGCTTGGCTTGCTCTTTCTAAGCAACAACGAGCACCTTGGCTCCACGTTTAGCTGGACCAAATACTGAGCACAGGCTTGGGTCAGCCTGCAAAGGGAACTGACAGCTACCGTGTTTCCATGCTGGGGATCTGGCTCGGTACGGGCTGGAGAATGGACAGGGAATTGGTTGAAACAGGTCCTAATGGATCAAAAATGAGTTTTTGAAGGAAGAGAAGAAAATGACAGGGGGAAACAGACTGATGTGACTGAAGCGGGAAATTCCACAGATTGCTTCAGTGAATCTGGCTGTGGCATCCCTCACCAAGCCTGACTAAAGCTTTCTGTGTTCCTTGTCTTCACACGTATTAGAACATCAATATGCTCTGTGCAGATATACTACATCTATTTGGGACGGACCTTTCTTTCAGCTAATCTAGAGGAACTGCAATGAAGTGGCTAAAGATGTATTACAAGAATAGAACTTAGCCCTGTAAACGCATACGCAGTGGATTGGGAAAAATCTGTACGAATGTATACAGCTGCACCGCAGATAGCTCATCCTGTGTCACATCAGGAGGAGTTTTATCAGTCGCACTGGTAGACGCAAACATTTAGAAAAGTCTACTCTCAGAAAAGCACTGACTCCTTGCTGTACGAGCTGTGAAAAGATACAGCTCTACCTGGTGCTCTCGTTCCCCCACTCCTGGCACAAACACGGGGCATTTTCAGGATGGAGAGCCTGCCTGCTTTGTGTTTCACTCTCACTTGAAGCCAGGCAATGTACACTTATCGTCCGTGGACATCATTAAATGTGGCACATTTTGCTATTTGCCCTGCGAACTCGAAAGTTTAAACAGAATGATGTCATTTTATTGGCCTTGTAATCATTGCTCATATTATAAAGGTCACACGTTTCACATTGTGGCAGAAAATCAATAGCTCTCCCAACAGCCTCTGGGGGAAAAAGTTTTGCTTCTGAAGAATAATATATAATAAACAATTTTAGTCCTTACTTTATCATGGCTGTAATCTTGGAGAATAGCTACAGTAAAAATCTGGCAAAGGCTGATATATAAACTCATTAAAATTAGGAAGTGATTTAGAACAGGACTTTTAAAAGATTTATCTTGAGCTAAACAGCAAAGTGGTTTGTTTAGGTCTACATTTAAACAAGCTCCAAGAGCTCTTTAACAGCTTAATTTTACGGTAGCTGTCGGGGAATTCTTTCAGATTTACAAATCCTGTATTTCTCCGGCAAGGTGATAGACCTGAGCAACGTGCAAGCAGAACTGAACCCGCAGATAAGCAGGAAGCACAGATACACTCTGAACAGGTAAGGGGGAGTTACTGAAAAATATTTTGTATCCTCTGGAATAATTAGGTCTAACAAAATAAAGCCAAGGGCTTTGAACATACTCTGGCTACTTATCCTTCAACTTAATTACTTAAAGTAGAGAAGACAAAGGCACAGGGAACCTTTTAAAGCAAAAGATGGCTCGACTAGACTCTCAAATAACAAATCAAAATTGGTGTCCCTTTCTGTTAAGTAATATATAGAAAAGAGCGAAAGCATTTAAATACTGCTAGCAGGAAAAATAACCCTAAAACCTCATCTGCAAGATTAGGCGTGGATCTGACAAAAGAAAAAGTAGAGAACTTTCCAGTTTTGGTATTCATTTGTCCTTGAAAATCATTTCCATACATGTAATACACACAGACAAGAATCAGCACTAGTGTTTTCATGCTTAATAGAGATGCAATCAAGTTTTCTGCATCTTGAGTTATAAATATATGTATATCTATGCATTTTCCCTGCATTATTCGTATCAACATGTTCACGTAACAGAACTTCCGTGTGATTCAGTTCAAAACATTTAATAGTGAGATGCCTTGATTTGCAAAGCCGCATTTGGAGTCTGGCTAAAGTAGCTGTGTAAGTGAAACACCGCTAGCACATCAATTTGTCAATTTATGGACAAGGCTACCACCGCTAATTCAGACTTCCCTCCTGGTTTGGATATGCTGCCTTTAACCGGCTTGCAACGTTACTTTGACTGACTAATGGTTTGGCTACAGGCTCACTCAATTTTATATCAAATACGAAAAGCTACCTATACCCGGTATAGATGCCAGCCAACTCTCTGTTTACAAGCTATAGTCAGAAAGTCAAAACAAATTCTGGATGTTCAAAATGGAGCCATCTGCACGGAATAAACATGAAAAATGTGAAATATTTCATGTGAATGTACATTACTGCCTAGGAACAGTTGGTTCAGCTTCCTCCCAGGCTGCCTGGTTGGGAACAGGAGGACTGACAGAGTTTGTGACACCTATTTACATTCGAAGCCATATGACTCACTGCGCCGTAGACTCAAAGGTACGACGTATATTTAAGCATTGTGCTCCAAAAGGGCACTGGAATAATTCCTTATCTTTTTAAATAAAGACACATTTAGAATTATCATTTGTGCGCTTTCCCCAGGCATGTGGGACTCGGTGTGTGTCTTTTTCTTTCTGCCTCTCCAAGGTCCATCACTTCTGCTTGTGAACAGAGAGCATACCACCATTATCTGCTTCTCCCAAGAGGAGACAATGGCAAAGAGCCAGCTCTATAATATAGCCTCAATTTTGTTCATATTACACTCAGAATTTATTTTTAAGAAATAGGAAACAGCCTCATTCTGACAGTGTAATGAAATATATTTGGTATCTTTGACTATCTATTGCTTAGGATCTCACACAACGCAGGAATTTGAATATCCTCCACTAAAATCACATCTTTGAGTTATCGGGAGGCTACGGGACTGCCGGCAGGCAGGAGCTCCAGCTCCACCCTGGACTGAGGCATCTGAAGCCCGTATTTTGGCGGTGGTCCCTCCCTGCACGGACCAACGCAATGGCGTGTCCCACTGGCCGGCTGCCTGCCGGCCTCTTCACCTCATGCCCTCCCAGGATCTGCCCCATCAGCTCGACAAGCTGATCTTGCTGGCTAGCTTTCATAATTAGGAACATAGATGTTTACCCTACATTAATTGTGTTCCCATTCCACCAGAGCAACATATTTGCTACCAGACAGATAGGATCAAAAAAAAAAAAAAAAAATCAAACTAAATCGCTGTGTTCCCTCAACAGTATTTTGGTCGCCAGAAAACAGGAAATCCAAGATTTTTCTGTAAGATGAAGCACTTAAATGAAGAGAAGCTACTTCTTTTTATCTCTGTCAAATTATTTTGATTACCAAAGAAAGGCCTCCAGACTGGGATAGGCAGCTTCTCATGAGGCTTGGGAGTCTGTTAGCTATGTGCTCATTAAAAACTCCTGTTCAAGTCTATACAATTTAGACTGAACATCTTGTTTACTGTGGAACATAATCCTTAAAGCATCGAAACTCCAGGCAAAGAAGAGAGTGCAACGTTTCTGCATCTTAACTGTCCACTATTTGACTTTTCATCATCTTCAGAGTTATTAATGGTTCAAAACCCACATGTCTATTTATCTTGGGTGAAGCAACAAAGAAACTTCGTTATATTATAGCCAACCTTCAGCTATGAACAGAACAGACACAGCACTCCACATGGAAAGTCGTATTTCATACGGAAGAGCTTGATTTATCATAATTACATGCTCACGAGATATAAAAGCATAGATGCCCAAACATACCAACATACATTTCCACGACACACGCACCAAGATGCATGTGCACACTGAGGTAACAGGTTATTTACCGAGTTATTCAAGTTTATGCAGCTGCAAGGTAATCAATCATGTAAATGATGACAGGAAGGGACATTTATAGAGCAACATCATTGCAATATGTATGTCATAAGGCACTGAATGTTCTATTAAATAGGATTTAAAAAAAAATAAATTATACCCTAGCATAGCTTCTCCTTTGGAATTATTTTATCAGCTCAAAATGTATTAACTTGCAAATCTCTGCCTTCGTTATACTATCTTGTAGATAAATATTATCTTTGAGCCTCAGCCACTATCCATCTGCCTCATGAGAGATGAAAACATATACTGTAATGGTGCTATTGTACGATTACGACAAAGAACTAGTAAAATCACAAGATTAAATAAATTACATTGTTTAAACACAGGCTTGCAAATTTGTCATGAAAATTTACCTGACCAACAAATCCATTTGCTCATTTTTTACCGGGATGTTGATACAAATAACGTTCCTTGTTCCAGGCAAACAAAATTTGGCAAGACTAGTGTAACTTATTAGGGTCAAACGCTGCCAGTTTGCACCTGCTCTATTAGAAGAAAATCAGGAAAATTAATGGCTGCGCGCTCAGGAATGCACTAGCAGCTCCTGCTAATTCACCATCACAGAAATTATCATTACAAACCCAGACGAGCAACGGGATTAACAGCAAATGCTTTTGTTCACGGACAACACGGCCAGAATAAAATAAAACTAACAAAAGAGCCACGTCTCCTATATACCCTTAATGCTATTCACCGACGGAACACAATCTAATTGCTCGGTCAAGACTGTTTCTAAAGGCGCGGGATCAACGGCAGCCTGTAACGCTGTAGTGTCGGAGATCACAGTCGGAGGCACAAATCTGCCTCCCTGCTGAGATTTAAGAAAGAAGATGACGAGTTTGAAGATGCTGGCTTGAATGACTAGCAAGCGAATGAAGAAGAGAGTCGCGAGTGCCCTTGGAAGAACAGCATTTTGTGACCCAGACTTTTGCTAGGGACTGAATCTCACAAGGTACTAGTGGAGAGGTAAAAAAACTGGGCCAACTTATTAACAGCGTGGGATCTAACTTGCTTGCAAGTATCTCCGGCAGCCTAATTCAGCAAATATGTGGCAAAATAGCCTGGGGTGAGAGCTACTATTTGTTAAAGGTAAATAAAAGATGCAAGCGGGTTTTGGTGGATTATATGGGAAGAAAGACTGAAAATAAAATGACAGAATAAAAAATTTTTTCTCATCAAACTTAAAGCTCACCCCCTTAACCAACTCCTATCTGATTTGTTTTAATGATATTTATTACACCATCAAAAATCAGCTTAGCAGAGAGCTGGCATTATGCAGCTAATAAATCTGTTTCTTAGGAATGTGGAGAAATTTATACAAGTAATTATCTAGGTAAGTCTATCCAACGCTTTCTCATCATTGCAATGTCTAGAGGGAAAACAATGATAAAATAATGATAACCACAATTATTATTTATTACTACTACTATGATTATGGTAGTGCCCAAAGATCCCAATCAGCACTTCAGTAATTAGAATTAATTTTGTCAGGCACTGGTTCTTTCTCACTCAGCTGAAGGGTGTTGCTACTGCTTTTCTATGCTATACGTAGAGCCAGCCCGTGCTCTGGACGTCAATGAAAGATAATATATCGCATCACCTATGGCCAGAGTGTATGCGGGAAAGGGCAGGTAGCTCTTCTCAGCCCATCAATCCCTGCCCACACCACGTCGCAGAACTGCTCGGAGTACTTCAGTCACCAAAGATTAGCACTAGGCAAGCAAAAAAGAGGGGATTGTGATCTGATATGATCATAACCTGGTCATATTAATTCAAATTCATTATCCCAATCCAGCAGTGGCTAATCTTTGATGATTTAAATGAAAGGAAGTGAACTGCTGATCCCTGGAGCTACCTGCGAGAACACTGGAGAATGAGGTTTGATTACCCTCATTTTAGGGCAAGGCTTGCTTTTGGAAGTGGCCCAAAAATGACAGCTTTCAAGAACGTGGTCCCAGTTTCTACGCTGTGGAAATTTTTTTCGTTGTCTTTGATTTATTTAGCTTGAACTGCACCTTGTTACATAACTGTTCCCTTTCACCCCTAAATTTCAACACAGTCAAGCCTAGACAGGGCTGCGAGATGTAAGTAAATATAGGTAGGTCACCCACACCGGCATCTTATGAGTGGTTGTATGACAGCTGCATGGCTTGCAGATAGGTCTAGCCAGAGCAAGAGAGGTGATTAGTCTGTCATTCCTTGGACAAGATTCACAGGATTTGTAGTTGTGTCTAGAAATTATGTGAGCGAGAAGCCAAAACTACAGTAAATAGAGATGCTGTCAGTGAGGGAGAGGAGCGAGAGGTTAAGTGATTCTGCTTGATGCCTCTGCAAGCTGCAGCCATTACAAGGCAGAAGCTTAATTTCTGCGCTGCACCTCGAGGCTTGCAAAGGAGCCCTTCTCTCCTCCTCACCACGGCTTCTCTTCAGAGCAGGGCACAGCGATTTGTCTCTCATTTCAGAGCCAGCATCCAGCCCAAGCCATGCACCCTCTTAATCCATGGCCACGCTCACCAGGCTGGAAATAGCCGGGCTGCCGACGTCTGCTACGGGTTTTGTGGCAGTTCCTTAGCCTGGCAGCCCAGCACCACCACTGAATATTTGTAAGCTGCAGTTCATTTATGTAGAAGACCGTACATTTTTGCTTGATGAAAACATGTTTTCCAAGGCCTGGCAGCTGCAAAATTTGAAACCCAGCAGGCAGCTCCGACAGGCGGGCGGGAGCGTGGCTGCTCGGCCAGGCACGGCAAGCGAAGCCCCCACGGAAAGGGGCCACTGAAAGCGGGAAGCTGTTTCCCGTGCCAGGATTTTGCGCCTGACACACAGCAATCATCAGTCCCTCGTTTAAGAGAAAAATGTTGTCGATAGCGTAACTTACACCTGCACCCTGGTAGTAAAGGGTGAAGAATATTTTGCACTCCCATGCCACCTCCCATTCTCATAGATTCCTTTAAAAGGTTTAAGAGAAACCACTGGCGCTGTCTGTACAGGCACAATATACCCCCCCGGCACCTGAAACAAACATCGTATTTTTAACTCCCTATTTCTCTGTTTTCAAAGAAATGTTATAATTTGTTTCCACACTCATTCTGTTCTACAACTGAGCTGAAGCATGCAGATATAGAAATGCTGCCTGCTCCTCTCCCAGAGTTAAAAGCAAGGTTATTAATAAGCAGGAAAACACGAAGGGGTCACTAAGAGTAGACTTTTCTTTCATCTGCTATTTCTCATTTTGGGCTTTTTACAACATAAACACAAACCAGACAGTCTGTTTTCCAGACACCTAAATGCTTTTGCAGTTTTGTCAGACTGTTTCAGATGGATAGCGGCAGGTTTCTCTGTCTTGCATCCAAATGCTGCCTTTCCACACAATGGTGTAAAATGCAGAATGACATCTCTGTCTTCAGGGTAGGTGTAAAGCAAAAGGAATTTGGTCCTCTCAACCTAAACACTTTACTTCTCCCACACTCCCACCCTGCCTTCAAGCCCTCAGAAAGTAAATGCAACCCTTTTTTAGAAAAAAAAAATAAAAAAAATCTGACCACTTGCAAAAAGAGGCATGGTATCGTGGAAAAGCAATTTGGCCACGAAGTCACTGGCTCTGCTTCTTAGGAAAAGAAGGATGAACATAGCATTGCCAGATTACACGGCATCAAAAATGCTTGTTTCTTGTGACTGAATCTCTTTGTGTATCTGACTTACTGCTCTGTGCTAGTGGAATTAGGCAGCCAAGATGACTTCAAGATTAGGAAGCATCGTTACAATCAAATCTTGAAAAGATAAAGCTTGTAAGACAGGATCTGTGTATCTTTAGTAACTGACCACAGAGAAATAAAACTAAAGTCTGCTTATAAAAGCCAGCATTTTGGCCAAGAAGAGACTTTTATGTCAAGTGCTTCCTATTATTAATGTTGTATTTGGTAGAGATTCCAGCACTTTGGGTTAGATTAAGAAGAAGAAAGCAGCAAATTAAAATGTTCCGATGAAACTCTCTTTGTTACAGAAAAATATCAGACATTCCATTTATCCAGCAGCTGTATTTGTCTATCCCAAATGCAGCTGGAAAAAAATGATGCCTCTTCATGGGATTTTCCATTCCTTTCTTCCTTCCAGAACACAGACGTCTCCCACCATTTCTTCTAGGGCAGATACAAAGACACAGAACTCATTTCTCTCCTCGCCCAAATCAAGGAGCTGTAGCTACAAGATTGGATTAACTAAGAAAATCTGTGCTCTGCAAGAGGGGCATTTTAGATACAGGGGGTTTTGATGGATCCTGATCTACTTCTTTATTTCTGTGTACATATATAAGCATATGTATGTGATGTTCAAATACTAGTTTCTGGAAGGAATCACTTGTACTTTTAGCCAGCTACAATGCAGGTGTCTAATCAAATCATGGTGACTAGCCTTCCTCTGTGGGCAATGAAGACGGACCACTTCCAGAAGGCAATTCACGCTATTTATCGTAAGGTGGGATGAATTGCCCTACAGACATTCCTGTCTTCCCTCATGACTGCAGAGGATCCCTAGGTAAGCAGCTTAGGCTGGACCCCTGAAGGAAGCTCTGTAAAACCCATCTTAACTTTATAGGCTAAGCAAATGACCTCAGCTCTCTCTTTATTAACAGTAAAGTGGCATGGCCTCCTCCTTCATCTCTTAGCTTAGACGCCTATTTTATGGTGAAAGGACTTGCCTCCTGGAGAAGTCTGTCTCCCTCTCTATAGACTACTGCAGCAGGCTAGAAGGCAAGGTTAGACTAAACGTGCCTTAGATGTCAACCTTGGGCTTAAAGCTTGGTTGACTAACAGCAAGAGGTAAGAATCTCTCCTTGCTCCAGAGGGATCTGCTACCTGCCTGCACATAGGCACCTGAATTAGGAGACAAGATTCCTTCTGGAAGCCTTCAGGGTGCTTCTTTTTATTGCCTCTACCACAAATTTAGCCCTCGCTTTGGGAAGGATGATTTCTTAAGTACCTAAAATACAGATGCGAACTAGAGGCCAAAGCCAAGCAGACTAGAAGCAACTGTGGTGTGATGGATGGCATTTAGGGGACAGAACCCTATTCCAGCTGCTATTTATCATCCATTTTCTCCTGAAGTCCTATACTGCAGTAATCTTGTATGGGTCACAGTTTGAAGAAGCTGACTAACAGTATCATTTCCCTAAGCACAGATAAAGTACATCAGCTCCTCTATAATATGCTCTATGCCTGAAGGAGCAAGCAGTAAGGCTAAGCAGTCAACGCCATACCTGTCATAAGCAGGCTCAAATATTCACCAGAAAAAAGAATATACTTTAAAGGGGATTTTATGAAGAGAGCTTAAGAAAACCTCGCACTCTCCAAATATGTTTAATATTGCGTAAAATTGTTTCTGAGGTTGTTAGCAATAGCCCCACAGCCCCTGAGGTTATTGCATGCACCCATCTTCACACATCCCCACCCCTTCTCTGCACCTCTCTTCCCTCCCTTCATGGGCACAGCGAAGTTGAACAGACGTCAGGAACATTTCACACCTGCTGTTCCTAATACACCTAATACTTTTCAGATGATTTTGCACAGGGAAAGACTAAGAGTGTTTTTTATGGTCAGCTACTGTTGGGAGGAAGATGAACGTCAAGTCCTGGCTTAGGCTTGAGTGCTGCACAGCTCCTGACCGGGACTGGTTAACCCATTTCCAAGAGCGCAGTGCTTGGTACGGTGCTGAGCTTAGGCTCAGGACTGGACTAACCCAACCTCAAAAGGGCCATGCTCATATATTTAGAAGATAAAGAACTTTTCTGGACGAGGACCAGAATGCTCAGCACATTGCAGGATTATCCACTTCCTGAGAAACTAAGGCGGTTTCAAAGTGCACTCTCATTAACAAATTTGTTTCATAAATAATAAATAACTTTAGAATTGTTTTGGTCAGTCAAATCTGGTTACCATCTTTTCATTACAATGCAATAAAAATAATGTATTTTTCTCCCTGCTATGACTAATTCTCATCAAATAGCCTTCCTCAAGATGGGCAGTAACTCTAGTTCTATTATGCTTTTTTTCTAGATTTTGGGTTTGAGGAGGAAATAATTCATCTTATTTGTTTATGAGCATTTCCCTTTTATTGTCTTGTGACACTACTTGCTATTCTACCATCAGATAGCAACTCCAACACATCGTGGAATCAATGGCAGAACATGAGGTTAACAATAACTAGTCTGTGGCAAAGAACAGCCAAAGTAAATACTCTGCCAGGTATTCTTTTTCTGCATGTTTATACGGATGCACATAGCACCTTCGTGAATAGATCATCTTCTCATTGACGCTTCAGGTGACCCATTGGTGACTTTGGTTGGAATGGCATTAGAGTTTAACCCTAGCATGCACTGACTGAAATGGCCTTTATAGTATATTTAATATAAAGAGATCTCTTTTATTCTTTAAGAAAAACCTGCCATTTCTTGTTTGGATTTCTATAATAACACAAAGCGTGCAATATAAATCACATAAAGCTTTAAGTACTATCTCAAAAGAGCTGCTAACAAATATCAGGAGAGGATTCTACACATATTATATTTATAAACATACTGATCCTGTGAACTATAATGATTCTGTATTATTAACGGCATGATCCTACAAAATACTGAGTACCTCTTGCAACTTGAGTCCTTGACTTTCATTGACTTCATGGGGTTTCTAAAAGGACTAGGCTTTCCACTGCAAGCATCCTCTAAAAAGCAAGTCTTTAGAAATTCCACCCCATAGTCCTGAGTTTATTGTCTCGCAAAGACACATTTGCTCAGTTTATAGGTGAATATTTATTTTTCTCACCTGACAGTTTTGCAAACTCAACTAGACACCAAGCTGGATTTTCCTCTATTCAAGCATCATCATCAGTAATAAAGGTATTTTTGCCTTGGATACACCTGTGCAACTCCATTAGCCTTCATCAAGGTTACATGTGTGCAACTGAGGTTATATATGGAAGACAACTGGGATGGAGAGACCTGACTGTGGACACAAATCGACCTCTGGAATATCTATTGCTGCTGATGATGTGAAAGAAGGCAAAAAAGTGGTGAGGTTGGCAAATGGGCTAAACCTTTCACTATTTTTTCCTTGTAATGCATGTGAGCCTTATGTGAGCAGCTGAAAGACAATAAATGCTGTAATCTAGGGTTTGCTTTCATAGTCTCTTTTCAGAGCATTTACAAAGGGGTTCTTTTTGGTTTTGTTTTAAATGAGTTTGTATCAGAGCAGTGTTCAGTCTAAAGTATATCTCCATTTGATAATTAAATAATAAAGCAGCAACATTCCTCAGTGTGTTCTAGAAATAGATGCTGCCTGGTGACTTCTGCACACAAGCAGATGTCTTTGCAGCAAAATCCAAATGACAGGCTTTGGCCAGTCAGTTATTTGATTTCTGTAAGTTGATTCTAAGATTTTCTTTCCCTACAGACTCTACTCCTTATCACCCTAAAAAGCATATACTGTAGCCTTAACAATTAAATGATAATGAGCAGACAGAAGAGAAAGGACAGGAGAGATCTGGCATAGCTACAGCTAGCAATCATTAGATTTACAGAGGGGAAAAGACATGCTTCCTAGGCCAACATATTTTTTATGAATAATTGATAAGGCAGTCAGCACAGTTATATCATAGAAATGTAATATATATCCATAATTATAAAACCAGCTTTGTGCAAAAGGACATAATACACTGAAAGGAGATACCAGCCAATATGCCATCCTGAAATAAAATACAGTCACTATTGTGTTAGTTGGCAAAATTTAAATACAGGGTTTGAAGCAAGCAAAATGTTCTTTAATCCCATTTTTTAGCACAGTCCAGGCTCAGTCTGCTCAGGAAAATACTGCAAGGCAAAATCAGCAGCTGCATTAATTTGCTGATGATTGAGAGAAAAATGAAAGTTATCCTCATGTTTTTTTTCTCCCTACTTGCTACTCTAACTTACTAATAATACGAGAGTACCAATTTATTCCTATGCGAGTATATGAAGCATACAAATTGAAAAATCAATGTAATGGAAAAAAAAGATTATCATGCACTGTTTAGAATCAATCAGCTAGAAACAGAGGGGGGAAAATGTGAAGGCGGAGACATGATGTTTAGAAAATGTACATATTGTACCTACCCTAAGCTAGAGTGTTTGTAGGAAAAAACTACCCTTAGTCTAACATGCAGACTGAGCTATATTTTGACCAGAAAATCATCTTATTTCCAATCGTTTCTAGAGAAATTCATCAGTTGTATTTTCTTCTTTTAAAAAGTCCCCAAATAACAAAAAAAATATCAATCCCTTTGTCCATAAAAGCCACACAAAAGCATGTAACAAAGATTTCAGGGTGAAGGGATTACGAGACTCAAAATGCTTTATTAGCACGACGTCTCAGCATCGTTCACCAGAACGCTGATGGCTTAATGTAGCCCGAAGGACAGACTTTTGTCGCATGTGACAGAGTCCCTTGAAAACATCAACAGCAATAGTTCTTAGTTGTGGTCTGAGTCACCATTAGCAGTTGAGTTTAAAACTTAGATCTCTCAGTGGTGGAACACTTTCTTCGGCCAAAACCGGCCTCTACTGATCAGAAATAATTACACTGTACGAGTCGGATGTGTAACAAATGGGTCTGAGTCTCAGTTTGGAAATACATTCAGAGGAGGTGGAAAGAATGGCTACTGGCTCTGTGACAGGAGATTCAATCTTCATAAACCTGCAAGAGAGGGGAGGAAAAAAAAGCGACACAAATGCGCCCTACAAAAGAACAGAGCAGATCACAGCTGGAAGGAAGGCAAACCTTTTAATCAGGTCCTTGAAATACAAGCTGCAGGAAGCTAGAACATTTTGGTGGACTTCAAACTCTTTGCCTTCAACAATAATTTTCAGGTCTGTAAACTCTTTCGCTCTGCGTTGCTGGTTCAACTCCTTCAACATTTCTGCAGAACAGAGAAGACAGACAGTGCCAGGGTTCCCATTAAGAGTTTTTTATTTTTTACTTTTTACTTTTCATTTTTTTTGTAAAGAAGTAGAGAAACAGGAAACAACTGATATTTTTGTCGGTAAGATTGGCTCAACACAGACAGTCAGAAGTTACAAACATAACATATTAAAAAAAAAGAAAAAGAAAAAGCAGGAACCAGTAGGTCTAAACAACTGAAATATACAGAAAAAAAGAAAAAACAATCCTAAATTTGGAAGGGTTAAAACGAAAACAAAATATTTCAGCATCAGCAAATCAGAAACACAGAGAATGCATTATCACAGAAAAGTTAAAATAATTTGTTATAATAAAAAACAAGAGCTAATGAATTTCTATCCAAATGCAAATAAGTTTTGAACATACGAGAATAATATTAGTAAAAATATGGTATTATGATGCAATATGAACTGGATATGGGTCAAAATAATAAAACCACAAAACCTGCAAAAATAACTTATCCTTAACATAGTAAAAATGTGTTAAGCCTCTCAGTTAACAGAATAAAATAGTACTTCTAAATAATATATAAATTACAGTGCATAAAAATTAGCCAAATTATCAATGCATCTTGCAGTATACCTCAGCTATATAGACTGCAATTGTATATGTTTCAAAATTAGCTTAAAAGCATCCTTATGATAAAAAATAATCTCACGCAGAGAATAAATTACTGCCTTTTATAGCAATTCCCATTTTTTGCACTCCAAGGATTTTTACCATCACAGCATTTTTATTTTTTAGCCTTCAATGGCTTCATTTACAGCAACAATCAACTTTCACACATCATGAAAGAATCGTAATGATTAAAATAACCTATGAAAGTGTTTCCATCCTGCAATAAAGCACCTACCTTGCGTGATGCCTCCTTTTATAAAGCCTATTGGTACTAACAGAATGAAATAATAGCATGCCATGTCTTCATGTGTGGATGTGAGCTACTAAACAACCTACATGTTTTATATGCTGGCTGGACTTCTAAGGGTAAGACTTCCCTCCAACTTTGCAGACCAAAGTGGCTATCAAGATGAATAATATACTTTTCACCTGGGCAATAGTCTGGCGGTTCAGAAGCCAGTGATCAAGATGATAAAAGAGCCGATTTTAAATACTAAAGGATTTTGGTTTTATTTTATGTTTGCAATAGGTCAAGGTTCTCATTTTCTCAGTGTAACACCCTGAACACATTCCTCTTCAGACAGATCTGTAAATCAACAGTTCCTTCCATGGAGCCCCTCCCTACACAAAGTAAAAGGGACCTGAAGAGAGTGTAACTATAACTGCGTGTAAAGCCACTGCTGGGCCTGGGCACTGGGCTGCCAAAGGATCGCCCAGTGAAATGAAGACCCAAATAATCTTTATTTTCTCCTGCTTCCTCAGTGAAACTCAACAGGATTCATTTCAGCAAAGCACTGGTGGTTAAATAACGTGAAAGCATGCAAATACACAACTGTTGCATGAAGAGAAATTCAAGTTCTCCCAAGCCCCAACATCTGTGGTGCACATTTTTCAGGCCTAAGTAAATAAATGTCACCTTGCACATTTATGTCTATTTAATGGAAACACAGTAGTGTCTGAAAGGCTAATTATTCTGTGCTGAAATGGGTCAGTGCTCTCCAGAGAGCAAGCAGATCATTAGAGAGGGCACAGAAATAACAGCAGGCTTGTGTCAGATCTATAATAGGGGAAAATAAACCACTCTGTCCGGTGGGTGCTATAGCAGGGACTATTTTTAACTAATTCGTCTGAGCTAAAGTACAATGATACATTTTGAGCAAAACCTAAATGGAATCCGAATGTTCACTCTTCTGCAGGAAAGTTTCAGGCTTTTGCTGACGGTGCGGTGCCTAAAGCCTGACTTGACCACGAACCTTCAGGCCTTGCTTAAAGACCAAGGATGCTCTGGACACAAGAGGTGTTTTACCTGATATAGGGTTAAAGTGACTAAGTCTTTGGCTTCACAGGAGTAGCACAAGGTGCCTTCTTAGTTGCATATTTTTGGAGGCAATTGTGGAGGAAGTATTTTTCTGTTCCTTTTCATATATGAATTACTTTTTTATCTGTCTTGGTCCATTTTCCCACTTTCACTTACAGCAACTACATTTTCCTCCTGACCAATTTTCTATCATTTCATGTCTTAAAGACAGTTACTTTTCCCTCTAAACTTTCTGATACTCTCTTATCCCCTACTTAATTTCGCTTTTGTTTTCTGTCATTCCCCTTTTCAAATTTGCTCAAGTACTGTCCTCCATCCACATTTGCACTTTTGCTACATTCCTATTCAAGATCCTTTTCTCTGTTGCTCTGCAATCTTCCTTGCATAAGCCTTTCAAGACAAGCGCTCCAACCAAGACTAAGTCATACAAGTTTAAGACTACACTTACACAAGGGTCAATCTCCATCTCGCCTCATTCCATTTCCTCCTTTTAAAGCTCACGATCAATTATTCTTAGCATTCAACGAGCACAACTGTATAAATAGCAACCACATGGATCCTGGTCTCGAGGAGAGGAGAAGAGAGGAGAGGAGGGAAGAGGAGAGGAGGGGAGAGGAGAGGAGAGGAGAGGAGAGGAGAGGAGAGGAGAGGAGAGGAGAGGAGAGGAGAGGAGAGGAGAGGAGAGGAGAGGAGAGGAGAGGAGAGGAGAGGAGAGGAAGCAGAGCTTAGTTGCACTCTGAATGGGCTGGGGGGGGCGGGTTTGGAGGTGGGCTTGGGGTAAGCAGGATAGTAGAGACCATCCATGAACTCATGATTATGGCCGAGATTGCCGAATAGCAAGACAAAGTTCAGCCACTGCAGTGACGGATGCTGTGCTCTCTGTGCTGTCTCCAGTATTGTGAGAGCTGGTTTGAGCATCTAAGTTCCCAAATGGCTCCCCCAAGTAATGAGCTGATTATTTGGACTTTACTGAGCACCCTTTAATTACATCCAGTCCTGCAGTTCCTGGGCACAGTTTCTATCTATGCTCTTTACACACTTCAGTGTGCTTTATACTGTATGCATTCATTAATGGATGCAAACCAGAAAACACAGGTCTGGAGCAGTGGTACAATCTGGCTCATAAAAAAACAGACATTGGAAGAAGTCCTAATCAGAAACTGAAGCTCCTCTTTTTCCTATAGCCATTGGGAGGCTGTATTTCCCTCCTTGTCCTCCAACTTGCACTGTCCTCCGCAGAGAGATAACTACGAACAGTCCTGTATTTTTTGTAGCTCAGTTTCTGAACTAGAAAGAGAAGAGGCAGGTGGAGAGGAGAAGGAAGTCAGGAGACTGCATTGATTCATCGATCTTCCTCGCAGAGGCCCTTTGTATTACTAAATAACTAGCAGGCATTAGTATTGGACACAAGGTTATATCAGAACGGGCCCTCATTCTCTGAGTATTTGTAATGCTCACACTGTGCTTAGCCAGGCATTAATGATTTATGAGGACTCAGGATGAGTTGCAAAACAAATTTTTTCACCAGGTAATAATGCCTGCCGATGAGTTGTAAAAGGAGAGACAACACAGTGCAGTCCTGGCAGTGAAAAATTATCTCAGCTGTCTCCTGCTAGTCCGTCTTTTGGGCTCCTCCTAATTTTCAGTGTTTCCTCCAACAAATGGAATTTCCTGAAACCTTCAGAAAGGGATGTGCTGGGAATTTCCTAGTGGTTATTATTCCTCTGGTCTCTTTGTTCTTACAGAGGGTTTCTTCTTTGCTTTTTTTCTCATTTGCTTTTTTTTTTTTAAAGAGATCCAGGTAAAAATGAAGTGCAAGGACAGTTAAGGTGCAAGGTTTCAGCAGGGTGAGCACTGATGTTCCCTGTCCTCAGTGAATCACAGCAAATGCTCTCGCATCCATAGTGCAATGGATTTTCCTTCTTCCCCAGGTGCACACACAGTTTGGGATTGCAGAAACCAAGCCACTCCTTTCTGTCTTCCTCATCGTTACCAATACTAAATCATTCTCAGTCAAAGACTGGTTGAATGTTTCCTTCATAAAGGAAATACACAATAGACAGCCCCATGTTCTTCCATAATTACATGAGCCACGTAGTGGTTGAACCTAAAGGGGACTTGACCTGAAACCTGCAACTGAACATCTCTACGGAGCTTACGAAGGGAAGCGCTTTCTATCCTGCCATTATCAGCCTTCATATCATTGCTTGGGGGCATTTAAACGTAATTATATTGAGAGTCCCAGAGACAATATGGGCCAGAAGGTGTAAGTGACTTTCCTCAGGTCAGGAACAGAGCCAGGAAGAACTCAGCAGCTTTGATTTCTGGTCCCCAGCTTCACTCATCACACTACATTTTCTCCCTCTTAATTAATGGACAAATTACAAATTAAACTGAAGAGCCCATAAGCCTTGGATCAAATGTAGGACCAAGAACAGCTATGTAACTGTGTAGATCAAGTAGAGAGAAAAGAAATTATATGGTGAATCTTTTTGTAAATGACTTATGATCAGAAATAAAAATGAACAAGGAACTTACTCCCCAAGTTTATTTATTCTGTATTTCAAGCTCAGTGGAGACTGGATGCCCAGTCAAAGATCCTCTGTAATGCACGTTCCTGTGGCACAATGGAAGCTCTCAGTTTCTTTCCACTTTTAATGAAGAGCTCTTTACTTAAATTCTAGCAGATAAGGCTTTAAAAGGGGTCAGTAAGAGCTAAAATATAATGAGCTGTGAAATATGAAAGAACACTTTTCACAAACAGCGTTTTTTAAAATTTGCTTGGAAAAACTAACCTATTATAAAATCGCAAAGGGTAATTGATGAAACATCACTAATTATTCTTGTGAAGAACATGCAAGAGACCAGTGCTTGCCCAGACAGTCTCATGCTTTTCTTGATTGGGACAGAAAATGTGGGGAAGCCAAGAAAAGGAAAATCCAATTACTTTCTTGCCTTAATAAATAAGGAGATTAATTCCCAAGGTTATGCTCTACTTCTGTAAAACAAACATTTTAACCATTAAGTGCCAGCACTGCCCACACTTGCTCATTTTGATAGACAGTGGTAGAGTGGATAGAAATTAAATTGTGAAGCAAAAGACCTAGCAATCGAATAGGAGTTACAAGTGACGGGAAAGTGTGTACCAGGGTGAACCCGCCCTATTGAACCACACAAGAACTCACGATTTTTCGCCAGTTTTGAGAAGTCTCTCCTCACCACAATGCCCACAAACACACAGAAAACCCCAAAGCCCAGAGAACGCCACAACAAACTGCTCCATCTACCCTTGTGCTGCTGATACATAGCTTGAAGTAGCTGCATAGAGAGAGAACAGCTAAATGCCTGGTTGCCTCATTGGGCCAATCTGATGACATAATGCAGACACACTTGGCGTTCCAGTGGCTGAGGCTGTTCTCCACTCCCCTGGGGCATCTTGACACTGCAAATCAGCTATCACTGAACATCATCTCTTAGGGTCTCCCATGATCACTTATTTCCCACTTGACAACTATACCATTAGCTATGGAGGAGAAGAAATAGGTCCCTTATTCTCTTTTGGTCTGAAAGGAAATAGTAATAGAGAAAAAGCGGAATGAGTGAAGCCTTGTGGGAATCATTAACAGATGAGGATGTCTCAGATGCTATCCTGTGATCTTCAGTTTCCTTCCTGGACCCTAAAAATTATACATCCAGTTGTCTGGACTGCCTCTGCAGTCAAATAGAGAGAGAAACATGTCTCAGGCACAACCCAGCCCCTTCTGCGTGCTCAGCCATGGTGAGACACCCAGCTACCACGGGTGTCTCTCCCCAGGGATTACCAAGGGTGATTAGATAATTAGTTGAGACCAGATGACCTTTTTTTTTTTTTTTTTTTTTGCACAGAAGGTGATAATTAATCTCTTGCGGAGAAATACTTTCACTTTTTCCTTTTGGATCTCAATTCCAGTTGAACTTCATGAAGAGCAGAAGGAGAAGGGGGAGTAACAAAATGGGACTCGCCTATATGAGGATCTCGCCGATAATGGTGAGATCTCATCGATCTCACCTATCTCACTGACAACGGTGAGATGGGGGAGGCAGATAAATGGTGAAACACTCTCACTCTACTGTGAAGTGCCAAGGCTGCTAATGGTTTGGGATGGAGGTGCACAATACTGTCTGTTTGATACTGGTGTATCCAGCCCTCCTCTCCCAGTCTGTATTGATGGTTACGGAGTTTCCACAGGACGCTAGACTGCTCCAAAGGCATCTGAAAATGCTCAACTGCTTGTGGCCATCTCCTGAACATTTTGCTTTCATAAGCCCTTCAGCCAGATAAAAGGAACTGAGAAAAGCTCAATACTGACTACAGGAGCACTGCAGCCCCAAAGCACAGACTCAGCGAGGCTGTGCCCTTCAGAGTCTCTGCTACCCAGCGACACTTCCTTGTGAAGATGGAGCGTACGCTGATGGAGAGGTATCACTGCTGGCACAACTACATCAACCTCTGAATGAAAGGCAACGAGAGTCATCTTCTGCTGGGTTTTGTCAGCACAGCAATGTGAAATGCAAGGTGCGATACAGCTAAGGCAGTAGGACTTCGTAGTGCAGAGCAACCTGTCTAGATCTTAGTTTTGCTGACACTGTTAATACACCTGTGCTGCTAAAAAAAACAGTAACAGATGCTGGAGAGTGGAAAAGTATTTTTAAATCCCATACTGAAAAACATGTATGGGGCTGTACACAATAATTCTACTCGAAGGATCGTTGGCAATGAGATGCCCCATTGCGCTAAATAATTTTTCATTGTTCAAATACGCAAATTATTCTCACCTTATAATGATGAGAAAGGGTCAACAAAGTCAGCTGTGGTGATTACCCATTTGAGGGAGGAGTCAGTCCCTGAGGGGAGCTGCTCCAGAGCCGGCGCAGCCCACAGCGAAGCGGCAGATCTCAGTGCTCAGGGGGCGCAGCTCCGGCTGGGGGATCTGCACCCTCCAGTCCAGCGGTGGCCGATGCCTCCACCCAGACGGAGCTGCTGAAGGGAGAGGCTGCAGTGCAGACCTCAGGCTGCAGGACGTGCCCAGACTTTTCTCCTGGGGCAGGGACAGGTGGCAGACCTGCCTGCAGAAGGTGTGCCCAGGTGGAGGACCTCCTGCACCAGGAGGCTGAGCTGCAAGAGGTGGAGAAGGCTGTGTAGCATCAGGGAGGCTGAGAAGGAGTGAGATAGCTGGTTCCAAGTGCAATCTGCAGTGGACCCACAGCCCACGGCCAAACAGCGAAAAACTCCCCCAACTGCCACACACAGAAGGGAGGGGGGCAATAACGCCGCGAACGGAAGTTTGCCACAGCAAGGACCAGCAGGAGGAAGAGACTTCCCCCAAAACCTGAGGTGCCCTTGCAGAACCGCTTCACCGCTCTGCAGACTGAAGAGGAAAGACCTGCCACACCAAGAGAGATGCTGGAGCTGAGTAAGGCAGCCTGGTCTGCTCCCCGTATGACAACCAGAGCAACTAAGAAAAGGCAACAGGTGATAGTGGTAGGCGACTCTCTTCTGAGAGGTACGGAGGCACCGTCTGCAAACCTGATGCACTCTCTAGAGAGCTGTGCTGCTTATCGGGGGCTTGGATCAGGGATGTCACCGAGAGACTACCAAGCTTCATACAGTCCACTGAATATTATCTGCTGCTGTTTCACAATGGGCACCAGTGATATAGCCAGCAGTAGTCTGAGGACCATCGAGAAGCATTACAGGGCCCTGGTACGGGACTTTGGAGCGCAGGTGGTGTTTTCATCAGTCCTCCCTGTCAAAGGGAAGGGGTTTGAAAGGGCCAGTTGAATCTGGGAGTCAACAAATGGTTACAGGACTGGTGCCACAGATAGGGGTTTGACTACTTAGACCATGGGAGTCACTTTGAGAAACCTGGTCTACTGAGGGCTCATGGGGTCCATCTGTCAGAAAGAGAAAGAGCTTCTTCAGTCATAGGCTTTCCAAGGTGGTGAAGAGGGCTCTAAACTACAGTTGCTGGGGGAGGGGAACCTCAATCCATCCCACTCCTACCAGTTTGATGCCAGTGGCAGCAACAGATGCCCAGAGCTGGGAGAAGGATCACAGGTCAACAGGAGAACACCTGAAGTGCAGCACAAAGGAATTCCAGCCAGTAACTCAGCTTCATCGGGGGGCCCAACTTAAATGCCTCTACGTAAACACACGTAGCATGGGGAACAAACAAGAGGAATTGGACATGTGTACGCCTGCAGGGCTGAGATCTTAATGGTATCATGGAGATGTGGTGGGATGGCTCCTGTGACTGGAGTGTTGGAATGGAAGGATACAGTCTCTTTAGGAAGGACAGGCAGCTCAGATGAGGAGGGGGTGTTGCCCTCTATGCCAGTGACCAGCTGGAGTGCATGGAGCTCTGCCTGGGGATGGATGAGGAGCTGACTGAGAGTTTATGGGTCAGGATTAAAGGGAGGGCAGGGACAAGTGACACTATAGTGGAGGTCTGCTACAGGCCACCCAACCAAGAAGACCAAGAAGATGAGGCCCTCTATAGACAGATAGGAGCAGCCTCACATTCACAAGCCTCATGGGGGACTTCAATCACCCCAATATCTGCTGGAGGGAGAACACAGCAGGGCAGAAGCAATCCAGGAAGTTCCTGGTATGCATTGACACACTTCTCCAAGTGACAGAGGAGCCAACGAGGAGAGGTGCCATGCTGGACCTTGTACTCACCAACAAGGAGGGGCTGGGAAACTTACCAACAAGGAGGATACTAGGGAAAATGTGGGCGCCCTCTGGAAGGAAATGGGAGACACGATTACCTGCAATATGGAGAAGGCTGAGGTACTCAATAACTTCTTTGCCTCAGTCTTCACTGGCAAGTGCTCGAGCCACACCGCCCAAGTCACAGAAGGCAAAAGCAGGGACTGGGAGAATGTAAAACTGCCCACTACAGGAGAAGTTCAGGTTTGAGACCATCTAAGGAACCTGGAGGTGCACAAATCCATGCGACCTGTCAAGATGCATCCGTGGGTTCTGAGGGAACTGGCAGACAAAGTTGCTAAGCCACTATCCATCATGTTTGAGAAGCTGTGGCAGTCCAGCTAAGTTTCCACTGACTGGAAAAGGGGAAACATAACGCCCATTTTTAAAAAGGGAAAAAAGGAAGACGCGGGGAACTACAAGCCGCTTAGTCTCACCTCTCTGCCTGGCAAGATCATGGAGCAGATCCTCATGGAGACTATGCTCAGGCACATGGAAAATAAGGAGGTGCTTGGTGACAGCCAACATGGTTTCACTAAGGGCAAATAGTGCCTGACAAATTTGGTGGCCTTCTACAACAGGGTTACAGTGTTGGTGGATAAAGGAAGAGCAACTGACATCATCTACACGGACTTGCGCAAAGCATTGACACTGTCCTGCATGACATCCTTGTCTCTAAATTGGAGAGTGTGTTGGTTTTGAGATGTGGATTTGACGGATGGACCACTCTGTGGATAAGGAATTGGTTGGATGGTCACACTCAAAGAGTTGTGGTTCACGGCTCGATGTCCAAGTGGAGAACGGTGACAAGTGGCGTTCTTCAGGGGTCGGTATTGGGACTGGCACTGTTTAACATCTTTGTCAGCAACATGGACAGTGGGATCAAATGCACCCTCATCAAGTTTGCCAACAACACAAAGCTGTGTGGTGCAGTCAACATGCTGCATAGAAGGGATGCCATCCAGAGGGACCTGGACAGGCTGGAGAGGTGGGCCCATGCAAACCGCATGAAGTTCAACAAGGCCAAGTGCAAGGTCCTGCATATGGGTTCGCACAATCCCAAGCACAACTACAGGCTCGGCAGAGAATGGATTGAGAGCAGCCCTGAGGGGAAGGACTTGGGGGTGTTGGCGGACAAGAAGCTCAACATGCACTGGCAATGTGCGTGTGCAGCCCAGAAAGCCAACTGTGTCCTGGGCTGCATCAAAAGAAGCGTGACCAGCAGGTCCAGGGAGGTGATTCTCCCCCTCTACTCTGCTCTTGTGAGACCCCACCTGCAGTACTGCGTCCAGCTCTGGGGGCCCCAGTACAAGAAAGACATGGAGCTGTTGGAGCAAGTCCAGAGGAGGCCACAAAGATGATCAGAGGGCTGGAGCACTTCTCCTGTGAAGACAGGCTGAGAGAGTTGGGGTTGTTCAGTCTGGAGAAGAGAAGGCTCTGGGGAGACCTTAGAGCAGCCTTCCAGTACCTACAGGAAATCTGGAGAGGGACTGTTTACAAGGGCATGGAGTGATAGGACAAGGGGTAATGGCTTTAAACTAAAAGAGGGTAGATTTAGATTAGATATTAGGAAGAAATTTTTTATGATGAGGGTGGTGAGACACTGGACCAGGTTACCCAGAGAGGTTGTAGATGCCCCCTCCCTGGAAGTGTTCAAGGCCAGGTTGGATGGGGCTTTGGGCACCCTGGTCTAGTGGAGGGTGTCCCTGCCCATGGCAGGGGGGTTGGAACTAGATGATCTTTGAGGTCCCTTCCAACCCAAACCATTCTGTGATTTTATGAAGACAACTACAACTCACTGTTTAAACGGAGCCTTTCTAAATATATTAAAAACTCAGGGAAGTCACGTATCATGTTTTGAAACTAATTTTCAGGTTATTATCACTAGAACTGACATTAGTAGGTACCTCAAGGATGCCTTCACACATTACAGAGTTGATATTTCCCTATATTAAGCTGTAGAACTATTTCAACATATTTTCTTACTGTATTCAGAGAGGAACTACAATCCTAATTTCTAGAAAATCTACTTTAGATGCAACTTTGGAGAGATTCTGGTATCACAGTTATGCATAAAAATATTAAAAAGGGGAATTTGGGGGCTAGAATGCCTTTGCTGCTTTGTATAAGATAAAGTCTTCTATGGTATCCACGCCTGCTAATTTATAATCATACGGGGTTACAAATGCACAGTAAGCCTATGTGACTGGCTTTGAAAATGAACTGCATTTACATTACATATATGGATGCACAGAAAGAAGGAGAAAAATTACGGTGACAATTTGATCTCTTTAGTTTTCCAACACCAGCTGCGATCCACGCAAGGACAAGCAGCAAGACCAAAGGATCCAGCATAAAAATACCCACTGAGATGTTGTGATAAAGGTGCAGCTTCCTATATCAGGATCTGCTTTTTTTTTTTTTTTCCCTCCAGGATTCACCCCTGACTAAATATAAAGTTGGCTGCAGCCTGTTCTGTATTGGCCAAGGCAAAAAAACCCCAGGGGATCCCAGCAAATTGCCAGCCTGGCCCCCTGTTCCATACATAACATGCCACTATTTCAGTTAGCACTGTAACTTGATTTCCAGGCAGACAATAATTTTCTCTGGAGAGAAAATGAGAGAGACAGGCAGAAAGAGAAAAAAAAAAAAAAAATCTGTGAGTGCTGGAAACACAGAATAGCTCAGATTCAAAGAGAAATTTAGTTCTGATTGTTTTATTTACCAGCAGGCAGCCCTGAATATCAATACACACTTAAGGGAAGGCTAAAATATTTATTACTACGTGATCTGGGATGGATTCAGTATTATCTTAATTGCTTGTAGCAGAAGACTAGCAGATAGCTTTTAGACCTTTTTGATCTCTTTATGTAGTGCGAGGCATTAGCTAAACGTTTCCTAGTTTTGAAGGCTTTGAACAAGAAGCACCCATCTGTGAAACCGATAGGGTAATCAACAGGCTCCCTGACATGTCAGAAATAGTCAAACGCTGACCAGTTTTGGTGGTGAAAGAACAAAAGCTGCGAATTGTGTATTAACAGCAGTCAGTCACACGCGTGTGCATACGTACAGCCGGCAAGCAAAACGCTTGCTTTCCAAAATAAGAAAATAAGAAAAGACAGGTTTCTGAAAATAAATCAGCAATCCAACACAAATTGCATGTATTAGAGTAAAAAAACCCAAACAAGGACACTGTAAGGTGTAACACCTGGCAATCAAAGACTTCAAAGCACTTAACATACATTAATTAGCAAATGAGGGGGTTCCTCTGCCCATTGGAAACAAAGGCAGTGCTGCCCAGTTTCAACAGGGGCAGGACTTAGTTTTTTCTTAAAATGTATGTAAGTGTAATCAACATGATTCTTTGAAATAAATCCGTCTTCACTGACCAGTTGTAACGCAGGTATTTTCTAGCATTCATGTACTGCAGTACATGATGCCTAATGAAAGCAAATAAACCCAATTCAAATCTTTGGCATTGAAATCTCACCCTTTTAGAAGATATTATACATCATCTATAAATAATAAAGTACTAAACCTAAGTATTTAGGCCTATGCTTAGTACCGGCCACATGTTACACACTGGATTAAATGCATGTGACAGCATCTCTTGGTCCAGTGGACATCTCATATGAGAGAGAACTGTTCTTTTGGTACAGACAGACTGGGCCTCCACGATGAGTCTCCATGATTCATTACACTATCAGAACGGATAACTCTAATCAAATATTGCAAAATAAAAAAATGCAAATGCTGCCAGTCAACTCGAGGCCCTCCCTTGGGGTGGTCTGTACCCCAACAACTCTGCTTCAACAGCACGTGGTTCCCTGCTCTATAGCTTCAGCACGTGTCAGTGGCTGCACTCATCTCCACTCACGATTACAGAAGTAATTATAATAGTTAAATGCAAGGCTGTTAACTTGCCTAAGAATCATAAATGACTACAGGTTTGGAAAAAAATGATAAATAAGCTATTTTTTGTGCCTCATGAGCTTTAGGAACATGGTATCATATGTTAAAAAAGCCGTAATTTGTGTCAATTTCCTCTGAACATCTCCCTACTTACAACATTTTCAAATCTCTAGATTCTACCTGTCCAAAAGATGTGAAAGACTTCATAATTTATGCTTTTTCTTCTTTTATAAGCACTGTAAAGTTTTCAAAGTCTAAAAGTGTTGTAGCTGTTTAGGAAATATTTTGTAAAATGTCCTCCTCACTTCTGCCTAACTCATGTTTCTCCTTAATAGAGTAAACCTTGATTTTTAAATAAACTTTTGGAAGGTATTGTTGTTAATAAATATTAAGTATTTTTGTATAAATCCTAGCAAAGTCACTTCCTAGCATCCGTGTTGCATGAACAGTGAGTTTGCACCGTATGGCACGACAATATGAGCTGTGACTGGCCGATAATGTAAGAAACCATTGAACTGTAAATGTTGTTTATATTCATAGAGGAACAAGTTACCAGGAAGCCTTTGAGTTGCTGCCTTACCAAACTTGGAATAAAAAAAAGATACTTTTAAGAAGTCTGTTGAGATTAAAGGACAGAGATTTATTTAATGAGTATTAAAATTTATGGGCTCTCGTAAGAATTAAGCAAGCTTATAAAGACTATTTTGAGAGCTGAATGGCTTTCACATAATGAAGATGGTTGATAAGACTTGGCTAAAACATTTCAAATACAAATGAAAACAAAGGGACAACTCAGAAAACAGGCTGATTAAGTAAAAATTTCAACTGTGAAGGCAATATACAAATTTCACAATCATTTCATAATCCGAAAAGGCTACTAAGACCAACCCGCAAAGGTGCTGAACCTATGAAAGGATGACAACAGGCAATTTTGAATCTAGACAAGCATGAAAAAAGCATGTTTTTCTCCTTCTGTGTAGTTATGGAAACAGAGAGATATAAAACCCCTCCTAACTGAACAAGGGCTTTTTTCCTCTCTCTGCTCCCATCCGCAACTTTACAGCTGTCACCACAAGTCATCCCGCTCGCTCCTGCAAGCCAGCAGGCAGCAAGCAGGCATCTAAGGCGAGGCGAGAACAAAAGAGGCTGCGATACAGCTTCAGTTCAAATGACAGCCTCACCAGGGCTCCAGCTTGCACTGGGAAGACAAAGTTGTAAAGTTTTACGAAAGAATTGAAGTAAATTTCTTTTCTAGAGGTCTTAGCAGGAAATCAAAGATCTATTTTAATTTAAGATACTAGCAGCTTCTCTCGCTTAATGACCGAAATATCTAGACCAATAGCTCCCCAACGGTAGTTTGCAGGATGACAGGGGTCCATAAAGCCACTTGCACTGTTCCGAAAAGCCATATACAGAGCAAAACATTAACTGTTTCCAGTTTTGAATCTGAGGGTTAAAGACAGAAAAATGTAAGAAATGTTGAGGGCTGACAGGTATCTTTGAAAGACATTGTTGAAACCGTGCAGTTCTGGAGAGGGGACATGCTACAGCTTTAGGAAAACTGAAAATAACAGGATCTAATTTAGATAGAAGACCTTTGATGGGAATTGATTTGTCTGTCTCGCAATGAAAATCAGAAATGTGCTTATGTAGGCGATGTCTGGTACACTGGACTTAGTGAAAATCACATTAGTATTCCCCCTGATTTGTTTCTTGAGCTTAAACTAGAATATAATCTCGGGTGCTCAATTTAAAATGGAAATACATGTCCATCCATAAGCTATTTTACTGATCTGTGACACACTGGGGCTTACTACTAATTTGAAGAGGAAGGCTGCCTTTGATGTCCTCTCAAAGGACAGATGCTTTCTTGCAGCCTTAAATTCAGTGATGAGATCTCCAAAAACGAGCATACAGAACTGGAAATGAAAAAAACCACCGTTTATTGTCTGTCGTCTTTTTAATTTTTATTTTGCATTCTTCAGGAACAAAACAGTTGGTGACTTTGTTTTCAATGATATTCTGCCCTATGACAGACACAGAGTAGAACCTGGTGTCTCTAACTACTGTGAGCTGTGTGTCTGAACTGGTTTCAGGAGAGATAATTATTATAATTTCGTTTATTATTTCTCATTTCTCTAGACCATTAATTTTCATATATCATATACATATTTATGAAAATTGCGGTACGTTTAATTAACTATATGGTATTAGCAGTTTACATGTACAAATGAACAACCCTGGGAACAAACTCATTAAAAATCTATGGCTAAACTTCAAAGGCTTCGGGACTTCACCTTTTGCGTACTTGCCCTCTCCCCGTTCCGGCAGCAGAAGGCTAACATGTATTTAAAAAGAACAAATATCTACCTGTGCAAAAGCTGCCCTTTACATTTCATGGGAAATGTCAATATTTCAAAAGTTGGTTTTGTCTTCCCAAGTATCTGTGACCCTTTCTGTGGACTGAAGATTTGATATACAGGGTTTTAAAAACGAAAATTGTTCTTAATTTCAGTTTTTTCATATGTATGAACATTTTTACATTGCTTAATAAAATGTCATTAATAGTGACAATATGGCACAACTGTCATGTCTCACTGCGCTGACGTCTTTAGGTTAGTTTGGAAGCATTTTTCTAGGTCATTATTTTTAATTAATACAACGAATTAGTGTATTTTTATTCAAAATGTCAAACTGTTTTAATCATAACACAAATATGAAACATTGACCTAGAAAGTAAGATGTTTCTCTGGTACTAAATAGCAACAACGTAATTAAAAGCATGACATTCTAAAATGAAAATAGAGCGTTTGACCATTTTACATCTTCATGAACTAGCGTATCTACTTGCTGTTTAAATTTTATTAAACTGGATAATAAATATAAAATACGTTTTGAAACAACATCATCTCTTGTAACAATTTCTGGAAATATGTACTTTGTTAATAATGGTTAAATGACTTTTTTAATTGGTGCGATTTGGAAAAAACTCTAATTGAAATGGTGTCTTACAGCAAAAAATAGTTTCAAGGACAATTTATTTCAGTGAAGACTGTCAATACTGCATCAGGCAGTAGCTATTTACCTAGAACCAGAGCTTGCTTTAACTCAGTGACGGCTGTGCAGTAACTAGTAGAGTTAAACCGATACAAAGCCCGTTTCAGTGACACTAAGTGTTTCCCAGTTCTAACCAACACACTGGTTTAACGGAGAAGAGGATTTGGTTCCCACGACTGTACTGTAAAATAAATAGTTATACAGACACATGCTTGCAACACCGTCAAAGGAGCATTGTTTCTTGATTTCCTGACACTTTTTAATGTTAATTTTCTAGTCAGCTTAACTTACGCCTTGGGTTTTGTTTAGTTTTCCTTTTTTTCCTTTAACTGTTACATCTTTATTCTTGAACCCTCTCTTGTACACTTGCCATTTTTGTTTCCTAGCTGTATTTTTTGAAGGTAGTAATATATCATTGAAGAATGTGATTAAGATAATTCAGTGCAGTGCATTCCTAAAGACATTAAATTGCTAGACTGAGGTGTAATTTAGGTAGGCTGCAACTTTTTAAAATAAATACATAATGCTATAAGTGCAAAATAAAACTGAAGCAGCAGCTCTGGGGTCTTCATCTGCAAGAGCTGTAAGAAATGAAAAAAACCCAACCAAAGCCAACCAGAATATTTAGATTAAATTTTGCAAAATGCCCAAGAAACTTTTAAGCCTTGGACTTAACAGCTCTTGAAGATTTAACCTATCTATAATTTGTCATAGAGAAAACCAATGATTTCTCCTGAAATAATAGGGTCAAACTGCTTTTGTCTAATCTAAGTATTGTTAAAGGTTAAAAAGATAAAGCTGGAAGGAAAGTACCTACTCCGTAAAAGAGCCATTCATCGGAGCTTTAAATCTCTGCCGGTTCTACAGGGAATAGTCTGCAATGACAACTTCACACAGAAATAAGATATCCCCTTTTGTAGGGGACTATACAATTCTTGTCTTAATCACACAAATTTTACATTATTTTAGCATCAATCTCTAATACTGGTTTAAGTAAAAGAAGTCAGAGTTCAGAACTGGAAGTGCCAACTCTGGCTACTCTTATGGTTGTTCCTCTGTAGTTGATGGACTCAAAAGGTAGCCCTAACCAGTTCTTTCATGGTCTTTAGTACTCAATCTATAAGTGAAAATAACTCTTTAAAAACAACTGTGGAGTATCACATAGAGCTTCTAGAAGGGAAAAAGACATTCAACAAATGGGTTTAACTCTATTTAAAACCCAATCCTTTTCAAGTCCTTTTTGAAAGCAGAGAGAGAATATGGTTGCTGTACAGTCACATTTGGTGGTGCACTGAAACAATGTCTTCCCTATGCCCAAAATTAGAAAGCCATAAGGATTTCCAGTATATTGAACTTTGTTTTTAACATGTAACAAGCCAGCTGCTGTCTGGAATCTACTGACAAGCAAGGCTGCTGATGATTATATTTTTGGGTTTTTTTTTTTTTTTTCCTTAGAAGAAGAGGGCCAAGTAGACTTATGGGCAAAATTGAGAGGAGTGAAGCTAGTAGTAAACCTAGTGAAAAGACATCTTGGAGCAGGATACCCATAAATAAAGTAAGATTGTAAAGCAAGAAAATAAAAATAAAAAGAAAAAGAAAAAAAAAAGAAGAAAAAGAAAGAAAAAGAAAAAGAAAAAGAAAAAGAAAAAGAAAAATTAAAAGAAAAAGGACCTGGAGTTTCAAGGGACTGTGCCAAGCCATAGAAAATGGAAGGCATGTTCTTAAGTGCCAAAGGTAGAGGTCAAGACCATAATGAAAATCCGGTACTGATAACTGTGCAAAGCAGGGTTGTTTCAGCACTATGCCAGTGGCAGAAACCAGCCTGCAAATGACCAAAGAGGTTGTTTTATATCATGAAAAACACATACTACCTCATATGCACATACTGAAAGTGATCCAGGAACATTAATAGCTGTTATGCTGGAGTTAAATCCTCATAGACCAGGCTAACTCTAAAATAATGCAAGCATAAATGATTTTAAAAAGTTTCACAACTTCCTAAGTGACAGGTATGAAGAGAGAAACCCTCTGCTACATTGGACCTTCCTCAAAGAGACTTTTTTCCTCCCATGAAAACAGAATTATAACTGTGCAGCTGCGGCAGATGTTAGTATATGAATATTTATATATCCAGAGGATATTTTGGTCTACCTCACCAGGCATGTTAATATTTGAATAGATTAATCAAAGCACTGAGTTCACGAAGCAAACTGTCCCCTCACCTCCTCATAGATGGATGTGGTTCATATTCTGAACAATGTGACGCTCCTGATGTACTCAGCCCCAAAGCTCACGCCTGCACCGTCTCGTTGGGTCCCTCCACACCACAAAAGCGAGTGCAGGGTAGCAGCGCTGGGTTTCGAAAGGACCCAGGGCACTATGGCAAAACAGCCCAGCACAGCACGGCGATGTGTGGGCATCACTAGCTTCGGACCAAATGCAGGCTCGTCTGATGGTGCTGTGCGTGATTAAGTTAGAGATCATCCCTTTAGGAAAGACTTGCAGCTGTCCCACTGGCTCACTTGTATAACTAGCCCGCACCGGGATCTGTGACCACAAAGTCCTTCTGCCACAGTACAGTACAGTTTGCCCCATCAGCTTAAGTCTCCTTTAACTCAGACTGCTCTAAATCACCCTTCTGGCATCTAAAGCAAAGCACCAAACATGTCCTGAACCATTGGCTGTGATGGGTTGGTGGAAACTTCAGTAATAAACCTTAAATACATTTTTTTCATGGAGCTATAGAAAATTTAGAGTTTGCATAAGTACTGGTAACACAACAAAATTTTTTAACCAGAACTGAACGAAGTTTCTTTTTTAGAAATACATTATGTAGACACTCACACACACGAAAGGCGCTGACATTACTGTGGGAGGAATCTAAATGGCATTAAAGCAAGACTACGCTTCAAATTGCTTTTCGTGCCTTAAAAACCAGCGAAGGAGAACAATGTACTGTACATGCCTATTCATTTCTAGCAGACTGGAAAGTAACACAACTCTTGCCCTTTTATCAATTTCAAGTTGAAGTATTTATTTTGTATACCCATTTTCAAGTTTATGACTTCGCATACACAATATAAATGCATTGGCAATATATATTGTTAACTCAGTCTTATTTCCCAGTATTAATGGTATCACATGCGGATCAATGTTTTTAATAAGAAGAATCACAGCTGTCCTTGAGTGATGGAAAAATAAGTGAGCTATCTTTATTAAAATCTTTTTTCTTTTTTTTTTTTTTTTTTTTTTTAAATGAGAAGTGGGGCATTCTTGGAAAATCTACAAAATATTTAAGGAAAACATCTGAGTGAGTTGCTTTTTCTCAAGGCTGGGAAATGCTAGAAAGATCTTTGATGTGTCAGCTTTGACAGTTGTTTCAGTCCACCTCTGTTAGCATTGCAGCAGACGGCTGAGGATGTGATCGCTTTCCTTGCGCTCACCGGTCCCTCAGGTAGAGGACAGAAGAGCACTCCTCAACATACTGCTTATTAAAGTTGAATCATGATAAACACGCTTGCATATTTTACAGAGAGTACATATTTTGGGCTGAAATTAATCAAATCTACATTTAGCTGTGTAAAAGGCATTTAGTCTTAACTTCGTTATCCAGGCTCCTTCGGCAGACAGAGACAGGCACCTCCAGACGGAGAGTCTTCTCGCTTCCTTGGACATCTGTTTCAGCACAGCTGGGTTTCCCCCAGGATTGTCCATCTCTCTCCATTAAGTAGAAAGGAAGGCTAGCTGATTAGCTTTGATTAGCCATCCACATTTTTCAACTCCTTTGATCCAGCTGGGTTGACTAATCCACTGAAAGGCAGAGATTGCTGAGGGCTGCCCGCATTGCTCCCAGTGGACGGGGAGCGCCCGGCACTGGAGCCACCGGCATGAAGGACACCATGCGTATGCTGGCAGCTGATCAGGACAAAAAGCGGTCCCCTGGTCTGGGGAAAATCAGCACGTGACTTTTTTCACTATTTGGGAAGTCACCAGGAGGAATTCAAGAGGCTTCTGAAGCCATGAAAGCTCTGAAAGCTCTGAAAGAAAAAGCACGTGAACCGAATGCAAAGAGGGAAAGGGTTTACTTTTGATGACCAGGCTGTTGGTCTGGACATAACTGAGGTGGAAAACTGTTACAACCCAAAGGCTGGATGACTGCTTTTGAATAGAAGCTACATCAAAGCAAATCTTAATTAGTACTGTTGTTCCTGGCCTATTCTAGTGCAACTTTCATTACAAAATTACCATTCAGAGCCTAGGAATATTTGCCATCCAAAAATCACATTGAAGAAATAAGAATAATAACTCATATACCCATAGAGACTGAGGAACCACAGTAGCATATCAAAGAGAGGAGAAAGAGAGCTAGATATGCATAGGACACACTTTATTTATTTAAAAGCATTCAGGAAAGCTTGTCTTTAATCTGAACTACTTCTGCCAAAAAATAGTAATTTGAATGAGCACTGAATGAAGGGCATCTTAAGACTTTGATCTCTTTATGTGTTTATGCCACCCCACTGCTTGATGGCTTCACCATCCCCTGCCACACGCTGCCAGCTGATTTTCTCAGGAGCCGCTACTCATCCCTGGTCACATCCTCAGCTGCGGTCGGGCTGTGATCCTCAATACGCTGCTATCCCACAACCCCTGGCCCTGCTGGCACAACAGCCCTTCCCGTGACATTCTGAGGACAGGCATGGGGTAAGCTCCACCGCCTCATTTGATGGTGACGTTGACAAACGACACGTTCACTCTTGCTCTGGAAATCCAAATGCGCCCTCTGCGATTTTGATCAGAGAAGCAGCGCGGCTCCGTTTGCCTTAGAAACCACGTATACATCATCTGAAACATTAAGAGCCGCAGCCAGGCTGGGACTTAGCACTCCAGCTTTACCCTGCAACCCGAATCTCCCGGCTGACAATGAAATGCTTCGTTGCTGCTCTGCCAGGACGTAATTTTCTTTCCACCCAGCAACAGGCACGAAGGCATTTGAAATCACACTGTAACCCTGACAGGCGCTCTGAAGCCTTTCAAGGCCAGGAGAAAGAAAAGACAGAGAGGGAGTGGAAGAAAGACAGAAGGAGCATGCAAGGATGGGGAAACTACACTGAATTAGAGTTAATTAAACCCAAGCTTTGACAATGTTTAAATAACAGGATTCTACACCTAGCCCTGGAACGCCTGTATGAGCTGTCATTTAATTTAAAAGAGCACAATAGCTAAATGCCAGTCTCCAGGCAGATCTTTTGCATCTTTCTGATGCTGTATTAAAAAGTTATTATAAAGCAGAAGTTCAGAATTTTTTTTCAGAGTTTGATAATAGCCTTCTCAAACTTCACATTGCAAACACTCGAGATGGCACTTGTTCTTGTGAAACCGGGAGGAGAGTTATCCTGGATAGCTCTAGGAAATCAAAATCCCCAAATCTGGAAGTTAATCTCCTAAAATAAGTCTCAGTCTAATCTGAAGATTAAAAAAGGAAAGTATTTACCTAGCAAGACAAATCACCTAATAGTAAACTGCCCCTATAATAAAATCCGTTTATAAAAAAGATCACAATACTCACCATTTGGAAAACAATGATCAAAATTTAGTGAATATCGTATTGCGTGTTTTTAAAGAATAGCACTAATACTTGGCAGTGCTATGTTCAGCTTCTCATTTTCAACATGCTTTAAGAAGAATAAGCATTCTATGATTCTATGATTCTGTGAAGGATCTCATTAATTCTTCCATATCCTGTTCAGTGACGGATGCAGATCTCTTTTCAACTGCAAGTTTTCAAAAATGTTTTCTCAGCTTGAATTGATATGAATTAGCATTTCTAATCGAAATCAAGAGAATCAGAAATTAAGTACCATATTTTAATAGAAATGTTGACAAAGAAATCTTTTATATTTTAAGCTGCTTTCTTGAAAACAGTGTATCTTCAATAAAATTTGGCTACTATTTCTTCAGCTATTCAACATTTAAAATTTTGCTGTATTCATGTTTGGTTTTGGTATTTAATCTTGTATTATTCACAAGACACTCAAAAGCAGAAACATGCAAAATGACCCAAATGGTAAAGTCAGTGCACAGGAGTTATATGGCAGAAAAATACCACAAGCTAATATAATCTCAGTAATGATCTTGATGCCCTAGAGTATATTAAGAACAGTATTAAGGGCTCCTGATGACAAACTCGGCACATCCGTTTGAATATAGTTTGGACAAAATTATTAAAATAAATTAAGGTTACAGAGGTAAGCGATGACAAAGGTAGCAATTTAGAAGAGATGCTAATTTAGAAGCTCTTCACTCTCAAAAAGTAGAAAACAATCTTATTTTGCACTAGTCAGCTGGAAATACCACACTGGCGGGTGCCCCCCCCAGATATGAAATCAGAGGATGGTAACTGAGCTTCAGGTGATCTTGGTGTAGATACAAATAGGATACTCAAGTTCAGCCAAAAGTACAAGCAGAAGGGTAATCACCAAGGTCAAGATTAAAGTCACCCAAGGACTTGAGTGAACACAAGCTTCAGGGTAACCTAGAAAGCGTGTACATCAGCACTGCTCGACAGTGGAGCACCCAAAAACTCAGTGGGCACCTCCCTTGTGAGGCTGCAGCTCCCTGGACACCAATCCTTCAGCTCTCAGCCCCAAGTCCCAGTCCACGCCAAACTCCACTGTAGTCCAGAGTATGGCATCAACCCTGGCCTGGGTCCAGAGGAGCAAAGTCTGGGGGATACCTTCTCTAAAGATAGTGAATAATTGATTTCTGGCTGAATGCTGGAGCCTGAAAGCTACATTCAAAGGTACAGCAGTCTGAAAGTAGGACTTCTGTACGGGTTGTTTTTGAAATTGTTTAAATACTAGCAGAAATCAGCCAAATGAGGTGGATGGGTAGACTGCCGGACTGTAATACAGGCTGAATCTCTCTTCCAGAATGCATTTATGCGTATGGATAACCCTCCCTTGCTTTTGGAGGCTGTCAAATGTTAAATAAATGATCGGCTGAAATACAGAGCGCTCTTTGTGGGAGAATGCAACATCGAACTCTTTCAGCAGTTCTCCCTCTCATGTGTACCTGAAAGAATTTCAGTGTCGTACTACAATATGATGGGGTCGCTGAGACACAACATTATCCACACTGTGAACTGCGGAGCCGAGCAAAAGGTGTCAGGAAATCAAATACTGTGATACAGGACAAATGACATTTCTAAAGACAACAAATAACTCTTTATTTCAATCTGGTGGAAGCAAAAGCAGAAAGGGACAACACACTGTGAAAAATACAGGAAATGAGAAAAGCCTGCGCTATTAATAGTTTCGGTACAAATTAAAACAGCATAGAGAGAAATACTCCTTTTTTTTTTCCCTCTGTTGGGTTCTACTGCCCTACTAAAAATCTTCTCTCTTTAAGAAGTAACCTTCACAGATCCTAACATGGGTCTAGATTTGCTTGTGTGCCTCCCTCTTGCTGAGAAATCTGTCCTTCCTAATTACTTCTAGAGCGGTGACAAAAACCTTGTTGATCCGACCAGACAAATTCTGGCAAGTAAAAAATTCAGAACTGTAACTATGAACATGCCGACTGCTGAGAGACGGGGATGATAATAGCACTGTTGATAACAATAAAAGGGACATAGGGAAGGATGAGAACTTAATTTTTGGCCATGTTCCATTTAAAGCAACTACAAAAGACATCTAACAGAGATGTCAGAGGCAGAGACTCTGACAAGTCATCTAAGAGAAGATGTCAAAGAGGCAAGGGGCTGCTTACAGAGATTTCACTACCTGGCTGAAGTGATACAATCTTCCTTCTGGACCATGTCCCCAGAGATTGAATACAGGTATAATAATAAGTGATTTCTTTTTTTTTGATTTTTTTTTTTAATTGAGAAGGCAAGACAGTCTTAAAGGATCTTGATATGCAATACAATATATTTTTGTTACAAAACCTCACGTTAGGAAGTGTGTTGCCATCAGAAGCAAGCACTCTCTCCCTTTTCTTGAGGGAAAACATGCAGCAGTTCTGTGGTTTACAGTGGGCAGATACACCAGTGGAAATGTTTTGGTGCTTTACTATTTATGCTTTAAATAAGAAAGACAAATTTCTCTCTCTTTACATCTTTGAACAGTGGGTCACTTGCGCTTGGTCTGTTCTCTGCAGTCTGTCGTAGCATTGTATGATGCATGCTCAAATACAGGTCCTTCTCTAACAGCCTTGAAGACTTCTTCCTTTCGTTCTTCTTTCATATTCAGAGGCATCGTGGCTGTTGTCACTTGAATATTGACAGCATTTTAGACGACTCATCATTCTAATTGATTGGTACCGTGCCTATTTGATCTAAAAACAAATGCATGAGTACCACCACCCTGTTTGAATGGGCTTGTTGCTCTTCCAGGTCACCATTTGCCCATCCTTGTTATAACCTCTCCACTGCTCTCTATCAGTCATGACCAGTCTGGGATAATTCTGAGAAGATCTTGATCTTTATTGATGAGGAGAGTGAGACCAGGGCATGGACATGAAGGAAAAGCATTAGAAAGGCCATTTGTGAACTTCACTATATTGCAAGAAGCCCTCACCATCAAGAGACTCGGGAAGGGCTTGAGTGTAAAGGAGACTGAGTCAAGGAACTATCAGTGATTTCTGGTTTTGCTCCTCAGAGTTAAATACCTGCAGTGACTGGTGCTTTTCTGTATATGTAATTAATGCTTGTTTGGAAGATTTTGAGTATTTCTTTCCTCCATTTGTTCTGGAGTCAGGTTTTTCCGTTTCCAGGGTGAAGTCGATGCCTTCAAAAATTCCAGGTTAAGCACTTTCTGCGCAAGAGATGCTAGTATAACCTCACATCAGCGTCTGGGTGCAGACTACACTGATAAGCATCGGTACCAGAAACGGTGCCAATGACAAGGGAAGCAAATGTACCTTCTGGAGGAGGAGCAATCAGCGATATGGAGCTACATGGCTATATTTAGGGGAAGCTCCCTTGCAATACAGAGCCTCTGTGTGCCCTTCATGTACCTAAGGCAGGAACTCTCTATTGTTTCCCTATCTCTAGAAAGGTCTTTCTGTATAATTTCAGTTTCAGCTTGTCCTATAGAGTTTCTGCTATCTTGGTCCTTCACCAAGGTCCTTCCAGAGAAAATCTTGATGCCTGCAGGACTCTTCTGCAATGATAGTTTTTGCCAGGAAGAGCAAGTTTCTTAGAAAAGCCAAGGAAAGCACTCTTACTCTCTGTTCTCCAGTTCCTAGAGGTCTGCCAGATGCGGAAACGCTGCGATTCCCATCCAACTTGCTCTAACAGAGTTTGCTATATAGCATGCACATACTATGTACAGCACACAATTTTTTTTATCAGAAAACTGCCTTTATTTTCAAATGCCATCTATGAGTTAAAAATATGCACCTATACAGAAGAGATTCTGTTACTACCCATACGTATGTGCAGCACATTGGGTAGACCCATATCACAAAAAAACATTTTTTTTTGTCGATTTTCTTTTCAGTAATTCTCCAGTTGCAACACAGAAGAACAGTGTTTCAGAAAATGCAAATGCTGCTGAATTAGTGGTTCTGTGGTACTTAAACCCCCCAGAACAGCATAACTGAGAGAACCCTCCCTGGATTTTCAGTGACTGTGTTTTACAGTAAATGAGTGATAAAAGATGCACTGCTTGGATTCTTGTCTTTGCTAATAATTTCCAATATATATTAAGAGAATGAAACGTTTAAACTCAGGGATGGGGGATTAAAGGATATCCATGATGAATGAGCTGTAGAGCTGAAGAGAATTTGTTGTACATCCTGACCAATACAGCAGTGAAAGTAATCAATCCATTACCTCTCTACTGAGAGAAATGGCAGAGAGATAAGAGGATAATGAATGCCAGGCACAATACTGATAAGGAAGACACTTAAAATGACCAGCCAGAATGTATTCCATAGTTAATAGTGCTGACAAAAACAGTGACAAAGTAATAATTTATTCATGGAATAAGAGCCATTCCTGTGAAAATCAAGGTAGCATTTTAAATTAAGGCAACTATTGAAATCAGAGTAGCCTTATTAACCAGTAGCCATTAATGAAGTATTGTGGAAAAGAATACTTTTAAGGGCTCATTCTGCCATTAACATATGGGCTAAATTACAAAATCCTGTTACTTACAAATGCAGATATTTTTTTTCTCCGCCAAACCCTTCTGGCTTTTTCCTTAACCCTTTTCTTTAATGCAATAAAAATTCATATGAAGCTCTGCATATTCACATGCAGCCTGAATGGATAATGCTTTTGCCCAGTGCTGACATGCCCCCTATCCCACAATCTTTTAAGAGGCTGACCTAGATTTTGAGTCCAATAATAACACTGAGTACTGCTAAGACTGAAATTTAAATATGTCTGATGATTCAAAATGCAACACTTAATGAAGAAACCACACCTATCTAAAAACTGCAGGTAATAAAACCTTTTTGTTTTTCTCTCTCTGTGCCTGAAGATCGTGTTGTATGAACATAGTGTGCAATATGAAGTGTTGGAGGTATATAAGGAACAGCAGCGACTCTGTTCAATGAAGTAAAATCTGCATTTGCTTCAAATGTCTAAGGTTACAAATAAAAACCAGGCTGCTCGATCCTGATTTTCTTTTCAGATTTCATTATACCATTTCTTAGATTCTTATACTGTTTCTAAGAATGTTTTAGGTCATTATGTGCTTGGAAACTGAACCTGTGGTCAAGTATACTGGTTTTCCTGGTACACAAACAAGCTAGCTAACCACATAACCTTCTGACCCAAAAGTCCATTATTAAAACTTTAAAACTTCTATTTTAAACAAAAATATCTTCCAATTATTCGAAGAATCTCTTTCTCATATTTCAGTCCTGGTGCCAGACAGAGATGGGTTTTGAGGGTTTATCACTTCCCACATACAATGATTTTCTCCCTGTATATCCATGACAGATACAGAACTGTACTGTCAAATTTGTTGTCTCATCTTAGACAAAATTAAAATGTAATTTTCAGGGACTTAACGATATTTTAAGAATTCTATTTTTATATAAAAGCAATTTTATGTATCCATTATAGTTAGGAAATTATCTGTGCTAATAAATGGCCCCACCACAAACCCTAGCCGGGCAATTACATCTTTCCTCCTTCTTTCTAATAAGGATGATGAAAGATTTTTGGAAGCTTAAAAGTATTAGTTACTTAGGTCCTTGACTAGAAAGTGTCTGAGGGAGAAAACAGTCACTAAATTAGGTAAAGGTTTTTTTTGGTGGGCAGCACAGAAACACGTAGGGAACAGGGAAAATAGGTCTTTAATGTACATATACAGTATCTTCTGTCGCAAGTGAGCTCACGGAGCAGACGGCTCCAAGACAGAGGAAACAGGCTTCAGATCCCCCAGCTGCCTGTATTAACCTACAGTCACCGAAAGCAAAAAGAGGGCTCGCTCGGTACTCTGAGCACAAAACAGACTTTTATTCAATTCCATCTGAGCTCACGCAGAGATAGTGACAGTTTTCTCAAAAGGGAACACAACTCGCCTTCTCAGCTCCTGAGCGTCAGTAACGAGCAGCTCTAATCGCCTTAGAGTGGCTCAAAATAACTGGGCAAAGGAAATACTGCTAAAAAAATTGCTGAAGTAACCCCTGCTTTACACCGAAACTATGCTGTTTTGTTGTGTTCTGTTCTGGGTTTTCCAGGTGCAATCCTGACACGTTCTCGTGGGTAGACACCGAATGTATAGAGACTTGATAATTTTCTCAGACTCCCAATACCCTGAACAATCACTGGTCCCTACGGCTACGGAGCCTTCAAAAACCTGAATATTTGGTCTATGCGCATGCTCAATACCACGATTCAGAGAGAAACAGAAAGCCACAGATTTTCTTCCCTCCTCCTACCTCCCCCAACCTCTTATTCTCTCCCTCCCTCCACTGACCTTCTTGTCTGCCTGCCTGCCTTTTCCTATTTTTCCAAGAATCCCGTATCAATTTTGGAGGTCTTGTTCATTGTTTCAATGACTGGAGTTGGCAGTAGCAGATTTTGGGGATTCCCAGGGGTAACTCTGACAGGTTTCCTTGCATCGTGGGAATACTCACCATTGGTTCTAAAGAAGCTGCAACCCAGCACCATGATGACCACTGCAAGGAGATTCTGTCAGAGGCCCCAGCAACTATCGTCCTAATATAGAGACTTGGACTAAATCATCTCTTTGAGGATTATTTCAGTTCATGAGAAATTAAATCACTTCTCTAAGTGAACATAGTCTTTTCTGGTTTACTTTGAACATAAGGTTTGGTATGATTGGGAGGAATGATGTTTAAAACGCTCAGTGCTCATCAACACCAACCCAATGGACAATGGTTTCCAGCTTACGAAATGACTGGGTCTGGCTGAGATGGAGTCACCTTTCCCCACAGCAGCCCTCACAGCGCTGTGCTGTGTATCGGCAGCCAGCGAGGTGTTGGTAACACACCGGTGTTTTGGCTACTGCTGAGCAGGGCTGGCACACACCAAGGCTGCCTCTCCAACATCCCCCTCAGCAGCAGGCTGGGGGTGGGCAAGATCTTGGGAGGGGACACAGCCAGGACAGGTGACCCACACTGACCAAAGGGATATCCCGTACCATAGGACGTCCGCTCAGCAAGAAAAGCTAGGAGAAAGGAGGAGGAAGAAGGGGACATTTGTTATTTACGATGTTTGCCTTCCAGAGCAACCACTACGCGTTCTGAAGCCCTGCTTCCTGGGAAGTGGCCAGACATCGCCTGCTGATGGGAAGTAGAGAATAAATCTTTTGTTTTCCTTTACTTACGTGCACGGCCTTTTGCTTTATTAAACTGTCTTTACCTTGACCCATGAGGGGGTTTTTTGGGTTTTTTCCCCATCTTGTTTTTCTCCCCTCCCTGTCCAGCTGAGGAGGGGAGCGACAGAGCAGCATTGATGGGTACCTGGCATCCAGCCAAGGTCAACCCATCACACAAAGCAAGAAGAGGAATATGAGGAATAAATTAAATGAATAAAATTAAAATGTCAGCAGAGAAAGTAACTAATCTCCATCAAGTCTCTTATGTAATCCAGATCCTTTTCCTGCTGTTATTATTCAAAACCCTTAGGGAACTAAGGATCTAGGTCATCTGCAGGATAAAGAGTGTACTATCCAGGAATCAATATTCACAGTAGTAAATTAAATTATAGTCCTCTCCATGCAAAGAGTTTTATTATTAAAAGGAGTGTTTACAATTTAAACTCAACAGGAAAAAAATAAGTCTAAGCTATCAGACAACTTTTTCACTATGGCATCTCCCTATATACCATGCTGTCACTTAAATTGTCAATAATTCTTTAACCTTCCGAGAAATAAGATACTGCACTTTCCCAGTAAGCATATGGTTACTATAATGATAGGCTTAGATAAGCCACTGCATCTGCTGGAAGGGCCATTTCAACTAATATTGACAAAGTTATGTTGCCATTAGCACTAAAGAAACATCAGCACCACCCGTGAGGCATTTGAGACATCCCACAACACGCCACTGCCATTTGCAATGTGATTTTTAACCACAGCAGTGTGACAACAGAATTTCTAACAGAAAAGCTGAATTACTGGTATGCTGGTAAACCAGCCTTGCAGCTGTGAGAGTTGCCATTAGCTGCAACGTCTTGGTGTAGTCTCGTACTGTTTCTTCCACGTGTTTTTGGTGGCCAGATTGAATTTGCCTATGACCAAACACCCCAATTTAAGACACTGCCCAGATGCAAAATTCAAATCTTATGGTAGTTTTCAACCTAATTGAAGTTGATAGCATATGATTGGGAAGTGAAGGCAATTGTATAGCATTTATCTAAGCAGTCACATTTCTGTTTTTAAACCTCCACAGAAAAGCTTCTCATTTCATGGTACATTATGAATCTCATTCATTGCATTAACTGATGAGGAAGGCAGACTGGTTTGATTGATTGCTTAAACTGGCAGAGCTCAACTCATCTTAACTGCGCACTCTAGGGCATTCATGTGCTGCTCTCTGCACTGCATCGGCGTCCCTTGATCCAAAGCAAAGGGAAGTGGCCCAAGCAGAAGATACAGAGCTTCCACTTTCCATCTTTAACAACACGCTGTTTCCTCGTCTAGCACTGGCCACGACTTTTTGGACTCAGTTTCTCTTTGTAATCTGGTGAGAAAAAATGAAACGTGTAGATCAAGGAGAAATGTTGCTGAAGAAATGCAGCACTATTCATGGAGGAGAATCAGCTGATTCCTTTTCTCAGATGTATATAATCCCACACAAAAGACTATACAGCCACATAACAATGTTACTTTGGGAAACTTCAGAAATCTAAAATTCAGAAAACTGTGCAAGTAAAGCGTTAAGATCAGAACTGAGGAATGAGAGAAAGAATCGCTTCATTTTTAGCTCCACAGTCATGTAAAGTTCAAATACATCCAAACGCCGAAGTCACAGTTTGCTAGTTTATTACAGAACACCCGAGGCTCAGCTTGTACAGAAAATTAGGAAGGTTTTCCCTAATTGTTTCCCAAGTGTACAGATGACAACACATAACTACAATTAATATATTCTTCTGCTTAACTTGGGAGGTGGAAGGCTTTACTATGAACCAGTGCTTCTCTTGCCAAACGAACCAGCAGATGCAGCAGGCCCAAGAGATGTTGAACCTTCTGATCCCAAAGACAGCCAAGTTGTCATGATGCTTCGGCAGCATCAGATGCCTTTGAGGAACATGAAAGCACCAGGCACTGCATACCGACACGTGAAACGGGTTTTCACGTGCCACTCCAGCTGAAGGCATTTGGGAAATAAACATGCGCCTGTCCTTCCAAGTGTGCGTGACATCTAGGTGAGGGGAAAGGACCTCCTGAGATTATCATCTCGCTCTTGTTTCTGTAGCGCTCCTCCGCCATTCACAGCCAGAGGAGTGCCGAAATCACAGGACCCACCACACCTGTCAGAACAAAGAGCTTCTGTCAAGTGCCTCTGCTGATCATAATTAAAGTGGCACAAAAAAAAATATTTAGAAAAATGGAGAGAGGAGGGAGCAGATGGATGGAAGCAGGAGCTGGTGGTTCACTTCTGGCTGCTTCTCCTCAGCAGTCAGATTGCAGCAATAACAATGGGCTTTCTTTCCTGATCCTATCCTAGGCAGATGATTAAATACCCCTTTTTGTCACTGCCGTCTCCTGGTGACTGAGATCTGCTCTGGTTATAGATGAACTATTCCTTAATCATAGTGAAAAACCTCACCAAAGCTGCTGCATTCTGTAGCATTCTGCATTCACCTATTTGCTGAGCGCAATGCAAAAAAAAAAAAAAAAAGTAAAAATAGAAAGGTATTGCACATTAACCTGCCTGGCCCAGGCAACACATGTTTAAAAGACCATTATAAAGGACCGCTATTACGTTTGAGCGTGCGGCACAATGTATTGCCAGAAGACAACTTAGGGACAAAGCTGAAGAGCAGCCAGATCTGACCAGAATCCAAATCCTACTCCTGTTTTATCCTCTCTTTATCAAGCCCAAATCACAGTCCCTCCAGCTCCTCTCCCTCCCTGTCTCTACACACACTGAGTTAACAAAAAAATTCTTGTAGCTGTTAATGAAAGCTTATAGCCTGCAATATACCGTTGAGCTGCCCTGATTCTATCTAATACACATTTTATTATTTCAGGATTAATAACAAGAACAACTGACAACACTACAATATACTTACATGGCACCTTAATTTGAAGATTGCAAAGGATATTACAAAAGACTGAATAAGTATTAATATGTCTTTGTCCCTGGCTAGCAGGAAACACTGATACACACACAAACAAAATTCATTTGGGATCTGAACAAAGAATCCTCAACTCTGAGAAAGGAGGGTGTCCATAAGCCTACTCGTATGCACAACTTTAATGAGACATCAAAGTACACCACTGCCCCACGACCGAGGTCACTATGCCACGGAGAAGCTTACCGAGCTTTAAGTCAGCCTCGGATGGCTGCGGTGTCCCACGGCAGCCTGCGCAGCGCAACGCTGTGCGGAACGGTCCCACGAGCTACTGTCAGGCTCACATTTACTGCGGTCACTCTGGTTTACCTGGTTTTTGCATATTTTATGGATTACACAGTTGAAACCAATGCTATATTATGGCGTTGCAGTTAAGAGTTAACTGCATGGCATTCGTTTATTCTTCCGTGCTTTAGATTTTATCAGAAAGGTCTGATTACTTATCAGTGCTGATGCCATATGAATTACATCAAGATGAAGAATTTACATGAAAATAAGTCATCAGCACTTCGTGCTGAGTTCCATATGACTTCATAGAAAATTATAACCTTTCTATATAATTTAAAATTTCCCCTTTAAAATCTCTTTACAGTATTCTATAGGAGGGATGAAAACCTTCCCCCTTTCTCCTCCCACTCCCTCATCACAAAACTCCAGAAAAGGATGCTATTATCTATTCAATTAGGTATCCAGATTAGTTTACAAAAGCATATATATTTTTAAAATAACCTCATAATTCTTATAATAGACCTTATCTATATGATCATATCCATAATTTTAAATCCACAAATTTAAATGCACAAATACTTGCAAGTTAAAATGACCAGTATATGCTTAGATCATAATATGGCTGAACTGCAGTTTCCTTCACTGAGTGTAAAAAAGAAATGTAACTTATGTTCAGAATTTGAGTGCAATGTTGAAATGACCCAATACCAAATTGTACACATGCATACAAATACACAGTTTTATTATTTTTAGATTTAATCTCTTCAGCTCTAACAGCATCTATATGAGGTTTAAGCTCAGGTAATTTCTGAATATTTGGAAACAATCTCCCAGTATGATGAGACTCAAACATGTGTTTAATTGTGTGCTTTGCAGCCCACTTTACGTGAGCATTTAAAGTTATTGTTAATTGTGGCTACTTTTTGCTAAAGCTTCCCATCAGCAGATCTCACTCCAATTTCCAAAGGAAGTCAGTCCCATAAAACACACACTCCAGGCCCATTGGCTTCTCTATAGGACACGTTAAATATGTGCATAAATCATTGCAGGATTAAGGTCCAAGTCAGTTTGGAGTTACTGACTGAAAGCTTTCCTTTCTGCAATAAACTAACGCTCGGCTCATCGAAAATGAACCCCAAACCAGACAAACCACATTTGGAAAAAAAATCCAGCTGGTGTAAACCAGTTGTACCACGGTATGATAACTCTAAAATGGGCATAGAGCACACGGCCAATTTTAAAATGCACCACCATAAAGAAAGCAAGCACCCGCTCTTCCAGTCCAAAGCCCTGAAGGGATGTATTTTTTTCCTGAAACAATTATAAATAACTTTAAAAAAAAAAGGATTTGGCATGAAAATGCCTCCCACACAGCCATCTCCACAGCACTGCTAATGTGTTGCTGTAACGCTTTCTGTGAGTGATTATATATTTCAGCTTTCGCATACCCGCTGCGTTCAGTCATTTACGTCGATTAATTTAAACATAGTTACAAATAAACATTCGAAAAATATAGGAAAAAGTTGATTTTATTTTTCAATTTTGTTCTTTAAGTTTGCCTTTATTCGCGTATTTCTGCTCTTCCCGCAGAGAGACACATCTCCCTCTCCTCAATTTTCAAAGACGAGTCTTGTCACTCTATTACTCTTAGTCTGAACCTGAGAGATAATAGGGCAAATTTGACAAAACCTGTGCAGGAAATGAACACTCATTCATTTATTAGTGAGTCTCACTGGGCACTATTAAACTTGTAATAAAAAAGTTATTGAAAGGAAGAGAACAAACCTACTGAATTAGAAACCCCGACGTTGGTGATGTCTTCAGCTTTTCTGCTAATTCCCAACAGGTTGTTAACGGACAGCATTGCTCCCAGCTACAGGGACTTAAGGAGTTAACACTTAAGGCTGACAGGGAGAACAAATTATGATCCCACTGTACAACATTACTTGCTCAGTATTGCTGCCAAGGGGCAGCAAAGGTTGGGGACCAGTGCACTCATCTTACTGCATAATTATAATATTACCTTTCAACCCATTTCTGGGAAATCCTGAAGCTCCGCACGAAGTATAGGTGACTACAACAATGCGGAGATAAGCAACACTGGCTTTGGGAGTCTCATTTCCCTAGCCCAGAAGTGATTACACAGGATAATTGGAGATGGTTAGTGGAGGTGTATGTGTCTCTGCTAAATTCTTGATACGGTACTTTGTATCCTGCATTTGCAATTTATGGGGTAAGAATGTGAAATACTGAGACTGGGTATCTTGGGAGATTTTATGAATATAAATAAACAAAATATACTTTGGAAAGCAAGTTTGAGAATAGTTTTCATATTCAATCATAAATTACTTTTCAAATGTTCATGCGTTTTATGATTAATGCTATTAGTTGTTAATTAGCTAAATAAATATGATTAACTGTGTGAATTTCTCAACCTTCCTATCTGTTGCTTAGATAAACAGTTACATACTGAATGCTTTATTACATACATAAAAACGTCTCATGTTATAATGCGTAAGTACATATTGATGTTACATTTCCTTGCTGTGATATATGCATTAAGTCCCAGGCCACTTTGAAAAGAAACTACAGATCTTAATAATTTATGTTCCAAGTTTTAGCCAGGATTATCAATGGTAGCGTTTGAGCTTTTTCTTTTAGTAACATAATATATCATAGTAAAAATGCACAGACAAGCGATGTGTCAGTTTGATTTTTTCCACCTGATTCAGCAACCCAAAATTCAGACACAGCAGTTTAAGCAGAGTTGCACACTGAAGAATTTAAGTCTAAGCATTTAATCTGTACTTTCCATAAATTTCTGCTGCTTGTGCTATTATAATGATGTTACCAGAGGAAGTTTATTTATATCACAGATTTTCAGCATCAGCACATTCAGAATACAACAGCAATCATTCATTCAATAGCTAACAGCAATGTAATAATATCATCACTAACACTCTAAATATCAAAAGAACATTTAGAGAAAAGACAATGGAAAATAAAGTCACTTTGAACAATCAGTAACACAGAATTCACTAAACCCAAAATGTATCTTTTAAATACACGTACGCACAAGCCAGCACAGAAATAAGTAGCAATTATGCACAGCTATTTGGCAGCAACAGGTTGCATATAATTAAACAATAATAAATAAGGGGATCTTTATGGGCCCATTAATAGGAACATACACTCTAGAGAGCAGCATTTTAAGATCTTAAGCTTTGTGCATCCCAAAACACCTAAAGAGATTTTGTTCATGAGCAAACTATAGCCAGCGTGACTGTAAAGCAGCGGGGGCAAACCTGACACCGCTCTGTCTAGACTATTCACAACAGGATCGCCGTATGCAAACGTGAAACGCCAAGACCGATATGAACCAGCCCCCCCCCCTTTTTTTTTTTGAGACCAAGCACCATAACTTCTTTTTTTAACAGGCTGAGATCTACCATGAAAGCTGTTCTCCCTGCTGTTTCTAATGTATATTGTAAAGAGCTACCAAGAACGGCACTTTAAGGAGTCACTTGTCATTCTCTCTTCCCTCCCCTGCCTGCTTCCCCAGTATTTAGATAATAATGGATCTGGTTAAAATCATACAGTCTAAGAGCATACTGCAGAAGGCTAAAAAAGGCTAGACCTGTAAAAGCACAGATAACGACTTCTATTGAAAATGACGTTAACAAAACGATACTCTCCCAAGGTGAAGAAGTGGTCAATCCTGTGTGTACGTATGTTCTAAAGGAAAAAGGAAATGATTTCTCCTTAGTTTGGCAGCATGTGTGGGTGTGAGCGTGTGACGGGGGAGAAGTGCGGCTTCAGAAAATGAATGGGTGAGCACTGGGAAGGGGAAAGGCAATGCTAGTCAGAGTAAAGTTTGTTCAAGCAACGGGAGATGTGAACACTGAGCTTGTAATAGGTTCCTACAGGGCTTCAGTCAAAATGGAAGCGTAGATGAGGACTGCTGCATGTGGCCAAAATGCTGTCTGGCTCAAGGGGAGAAATCATGATGACGTTACTCTTCCAAGGGGACAGGCAGTTCAAAAGTACTGATGTGTGCATTAGCCATGGACATGGAGGTGTCCCAACAGTGATGCAGCTTTTGCCTAAGTACAGATCTCCTAGATCTACCTGTGACCCCCCCTGCTAAAGAAGGACAGTCTTCAGATGGACTGGAAGGAGAACTATGTGGTGCTCTTATAGATCCTTGTAGGCTCCAGTGTAAGGAGCAGCATGAGAAAAGAAAGTGCTGGGTTGAAAAGGACAGTGATGGTCTCCTAGGCAGATACGATGTCTCAGGTATGATGTGTGAGCACAGCAGCTTCTTCAGTAGTTAACAGTAGCAACTAAAAATTGGTAGACAGGAAAGGCATAGACTTTTAAGGACCTTTAATATGAATGCAGGTAACATATTTGATGAAGCAGAATAAATGAGGGCAATAGAGAGATTCATAAAGTTGGGCAACCTGAAGACAGTCTACAGTCTTTCCAGTAGCTTCCTTGAAAGCTCTGAAAGGAACAGGCCTGGTCACATCAAAGCCAAAGAAAATGAAGCTCTAGTGGCTGAGACATGAGATGAAGAGAGATGGGAAAAGTGCTTAGGCTATGAGAATGACCTGGAAAGCCTGTATCATGGAAAGGAAGAAAAAGCTGCAAGACCTGTGCATTCACCCTAGCTATGAAGAAGGAGACATCCATGTTGAACACGATACCTGGAGAGGGCAGGTGAGATGATATTGTTGCTCACAGCAACTGCGTAAAGGAGGTAGTAAATCATTGGTTTTGAGTAAAAGGATCTTAAGCTGATGGTAAGACATCTGCAGACTTACAGGCTGACATTTTAGTAGGAAATAAGGGCTGGGATCCATCTGACTTGATAAAATGTCTCTAGCTGGGCCAGTCATTCATGGCTCTCAACAGACAGTGGAGATGTAGTCAACAGAGCCAATGGAGTCACATGCACAATTCAGGATCAGACTAATTGTCCCAGACACCCTTAATGCTCTTGTCTAGATCTCCACTGCCTGGAAAAAGAGCCCATGACAACTACCTCAAATGTCAGCATCTACCCTGTAGATTGCCTGAAGTAAGGTGAGATGCATCTTACTCCAGGAAATAGGTCTGGAGCCCAGGAGAGATCCGAAAATTTTTAGACTAGATACGTCTCTCAACATAGTTTTTCAATTTTGCTGCAAAGCATAACTCTCTTCTTGGGAATCTGGGGAGCAAGTGGACAGTTATACATGGTTTCATTATTATAGAGGGCAAAGACGGTAATAGATAATGTTAGAATGTGTAGTTCAATACATTACATGTTGTGTCTACTTAAATAATATGAATTAATCAGCCTGGGCCAGCCTAGGTATTTAAAACTATAGAACAAAATAAATAAATATAATTGTGGACAGAGAAAGCAAACTGCCTGGAAGGTACAGGCACAGTCACATTGAAAAATGCCACCTCATAAAGGCAGTAATCTCTCTCAGACAGATCTTCATTATAGCTAATCACTATTTTGCCAAAGGCACTTACGGCAACATATTTCTAGGGGAAGGAACAGGAAGGCAGCGGGGAAAAGGAAGAAATTTCTCAAGCCCCTGCCCTCTCACCCCAAAATTGCAGCCCAATGCGAAAGTCAAATATTTCACTTCAGCTGGAAAATTCTAAGAAAGAGTTCAAATGGAATATTGTAGCAGGTGAAATTGAAAACGGGGCAGATAAGTGGTTGCAAGGCATATACTCCCCTCTGGCACTTTTTAATCAGGAATACAGGACTCTTAGGTGGAGGCAATATCACATACTTACACTGGATTATATGGTCCAAGTAATAACCTTGCATTGCTAATAAATTAATTTTTTTCCTATAAAAGTTGGTTTCATTTTAACACAGATATCTCCGCTGAGGGGTATGGTTGGATATTTCCACATCAGCACACATGCTTAATGCAAAATGAACAACTGTGCTCTCCCCCTCCCTCCTGATGAAGCAAAGATAGTCCAAGACAAAGCCTGGTTAATAAACCAGTTGTAAACAATCAGAAAAGACAGGCAATGCACCGAGCTGTGAATTGTCTTCATACAAACTAGGGGATTGCAAGGTAGATACGGTGTGAAAGCCATCTTAGAACCAAGATAAAAGAGACAATAAAAAGAAAAAGATAGAGGACAGCAGACAAACAGAAAGCAGCAGGAATATAACTTCCTTTAAAAATAATTGCATTCAATTTATGCTCTTACCTTACACTCCCAGTACTAAGTAATCTAATCAGATGCATATGGTTTTATTCTCCAAAGTATACAAGAAACATGCAATAAAACTCCCATAGAACATGACCTGTGGTGAGTCACTGCAGATTTAAGAGGATATATCTATTTTTTTCTCTTCTTGCTCCACTTAGCAAAGGTCTTTTGCAACCTTGTGGTCTCCTTCCATACCCCACCTCCCATGTAAATCTCTCCCCTTGGTTTTAAATATATTTTTGCTTACTTGCTCCTGTCATCTTTTTGCTTTAGGGGCACTGGAGGTGATTCTTTCTCTTTTCTTTAGGCAAGAAGGTCTAGCTGGAGGACCTCAGCTCACTGCTGTGAAGCAGCCATCCTTTCTGAATCTTAATTTTGCACAGCTTCCTATGACCACCTATTGGTGACACCGAAAACTCCCTTTGATTCTCCCCTAATCCAGTGTGGTGGGTTGACCCTGGCTGAGGGCCAGGTGCCCACCAGAGCTGCTCTATCACTCCCCTCCTTCACTAGACAGGGGAGAAAAAGTACAATGAAAAAAAAACTTACAGGTCGAGATAAGGACAGGGAGAGATCACTCACTAATTATCGTCACGAGCAAAACAGACTGAACTTAGAGAGGGAATTAATCTAATTTATGACTAAGCAAAACAGAGTAGAGGAATGAGAAATAAAACCAAATCTTAAAACACCTGCCCCCATCCCTCCCATCTTCCCGGGCTGAACTTCACTCCCGGCTTCAACCTCCGCCCCCCGCAACGGCACAGGGGGACGGGGAATGGGGGTTACGGTCAGTTCATCACGCGGTGTTTCTGCCGCTTCTTCATCCTTGGGGGAGGACTCCTCTCATCGTTCCCCTGCTCCAGCGTGGGGTCCCTCTCACGGGAGACAGTTCTTCATGACCTTCTCCAATGTGAGTCCTTCCCATGGGCTACAGTCCTTCATGAACTGCTCCAGCGTGGTCTCTCCCACAGGGTGCAGACCTTCAGGAGCAAACTGCTCCAGCGTGGGTCCCCCACGGGGTCACAAGTCCTGTCAGCAAACCTGCTCTGGCGTGGGCTCCTCTCTCCACGGGGCCACAGGTCCTGCCAGGAGCTTGCTCCAGCGTGGGCTTCCCACGGGGTCACAGCCTCCTTCAGGTGCCTCCACCTGCTCCGGCGTGGGGTCCTCCACGGGCTGCAGGTGGAATCTCTACACCCCCTCATCCTCCCTCCATGGGCTGCAGGGGGACAGCCTGCTTCACCATGGTCTTCACCACGGGCTGCAGGGGGATCTCTGCTCCGGCGCCTGGAGCACCTCCTCCCCCTCCTTCTGCACTGACCTTGGTGTCTGCAGAGTTTCTTACATCTTCTCACTCCTCTCTCTGGCTGAAAAAGCTCTCTCTAGCTGTTTTTCTCTTTCTTAAATATGTTATCCCAGAGGTGCTGATTGGCTTAGCCTTGGCCAGCAGTGGGTCCGTCTTGGAGCCGGCTGGCATTGGCTCTGTCAGACACAGGGGAAGCTTCTAGCAGCTTCTCACAGAAGCCACCCCTGTAGCCCCCCCGCTACCAAAACCTTGCCACGCAAACCCAACACATCCAGTCTTAATGTGGGAGAACACACAGACATTCATAAGGGACTAGCAGCATCTGTAAAACTTTCTTTCTCTTTGCTTTGACCGTCTGAGCAGGACAGCTTCTTCAGTAGCAACAATAAAATCCCAAGTTAATGTTTTCTAGTAAGAAAGCTGGACAGATATTTTGTGCATTTGATTTAGAAACAGAGCTTGAAAGTAGCCAGGGCAAGACTGATACTCTGTGGAATAAAGGCAACGATATCGTGGATTTGCTCATGTGTATATCCAGGTTGTGTATTACATATCATTAGCAGATACTGAGCCTTAAAAAAAGTTTGAACTATAAAAGACTATTTAGCAGAAAGTATGGAGATCAGTTTCACAAATTGATTTATAGTTGTTCTCTGGTTGCCATGCAATCGTTCAACAAGCTTTGTACCAGACACATTTTAACAGCTAAGACCTGAAATCAGCCCAAGTACAACCCTATCAAGCAGAGACGTGACATTTTGATCTCATTTCCAGCTGATATATTCCAGAACGCAACAGTTGAGGCAACCTCCAGTGTGCCAGTTTTCTACCTCCGAAATCTTCACCAGAAATGTTTCCCTTAATTTCAGCTGGTACGCCCACACATAAAAGAAAGGTCTTCTTTAGACCTGCAGAACACAAATCACGTAGGGCATCACAGATCACTATGAATGTCTTAACTCACCCCTACAACCGAATGGAAAGCTGGGGCATTTTTCAGGAAACTCATAAAATCTGATTCTTTCAACTGTATGTGTAGAAAGCTGCAGCTTTGCAGTTCTCTTTATAAGCAGCCCCATGTGTTTGTTTTATTTATTAATTCGGGTTATTTATTAACTTTTACAAGACTCCAGATGCCCTAACATTATTAATTATATACATATATCTCACGTTACATTAATTATACAATATATATAATTAAAGTAAATCTTGGCAGCCTCAAAATTGTCAGTCCTATAGGACTGCAGCCAGTCACCTAGGAGCCTGTTTCATCTTCAAGGAATGATACAGCCTTAGCCTTTCTATCAAATCTTTCTTGAGCACATACTGCAAATATCACCAAGAAGTTCAGATAAAAGAGCAGGAGACCATCCTGTCAGTCTGATTTATGAGAAGGGGACTCAACTGGACACACATGCAGCACACAGCATAGCATGCACTAGGGGCTTGGGTATCAGTAAGGTTAAAAGCGAAATGGCACCGCAGGCACAGCCATTCATGGTAATCAGCAGAATTAGGATGCCTAGATGTACACCTAAGCACAGTTAGGTCCTTGGATGGCCAATGGAAAGGCCCACTGGCTAGAGCACCCACTGCTTCCCCACAGCTGCGCGCTGCACCACACTTTTGAATTTCCTGCCTTGCTTATCTCACTGCTCCAGAAGACCCCTTGGGATCTGCAGTTAAACCAAGCCCTGTGCTTTTCTCCTTTGTAGGCAATGCTGTCGCCTGCATGACTATCCCCTTTGCATTGGGACTACAGCAGTTTCAAGAGAACGGGTATTTACTATCCAACAGCTCCAAAAAGGCCATCAAAATGCAGGGCCCTTCCCACCCTCTCACATTATTTAGTAGACCACAATATCTCCTTACTTGATCTTCTAGCTTCATGACTGCCACATAAAGCAGTCTAACTTCAACAGATATTGTCCGCACCAAAGCTATTGAGGCTGGGTACTTCCCTGAGAGGTAGGAGACATGAGTTTGAGTCTCTAACATAGAGAAGGGAATTGAGTCTGGGTCTCCTATTCGTCAGGCAAGATCTCTACCCAACAAGGTGTTCTTGCTTGCCATCTCTCCTCTACTTGGCCATATATGAACAAGGTCTAATGATGGAGTTTGAGGGCATGAATCCAAGTTCCAAAAGGAACCCAAGTCTTCAAGAGAGGTGGGATTTTAGATGTACCAATTTTCTTGTTCTTTCCTATTACCCATCCTATGTGTGATGTCCCACTGTGCCAGCTGCCCCTTGCGATCTCTGTTCTTAAAGCCCAGCTCAGAATTGCTAACTCCAGCCCAGAGCCCAGAGCCTGACTTGGGCACACTGGCGTGCTAATGCCCGAGCACCTTCGGGGACAGGGGGACAGACAGTGGTCAGGGTAAAAGGAAGTAAAAGCAAGCAGCGTGGATTGCAGTGCCAGGGTTGGAGGACAAAAGTGAGACAGACTGAGGTTGGTAGGAAGCTGTAAGCAGCTCAGAGAGATTGCAGAAGTGTCATGGTGAAAGCTGCGGGAAGGCTCTAGGGATTCAGGGAAGAAAGGGATGGGCAGAGGGGTCTGCTTCAATATTTACGCCATGCAGAGGTACTATGATTTTTTTTTTTTTTTTTGCTGCTATATACTCAGTGGCTTTCTCAAGTTTCGTATTTTCATTGCAGGCTGCTTAATAACGACTGTTTCAGAGGTGAAGATTTTTTTTTAATTTGAGAAAAAATGCACTTTTAGAAAACAACCCCATTCACATGCTCTTGTAAAGATTTTAATCACTTTTCTGTAATGAGAAAATACGGGGGAAAACCAGTGCAATTCTATCATTATTTTAAATTCAGTGATTTTTGGTTTTAATATGCAGAATTTCTAAGCTTTTTTTTCTACGCTGTTTTACCCATACACGATTAAATCCATTGCACTCTCAACAAAAGCAACAGCAGAAGTTAGAGGAACCAGAGAAAAGGGTTTGCACAATGAAAGCATGGACACAACTCTGGAGATTTGCGAGTGTGTCTATGACGATACTCAGCTCCCATGCTGGAATATACGGAATGGTGAACGTCCCATTTCTAGCTCAATTCCAGGGGCTAGGAGAGAGGCAATCAGTGAATACCTAAGAGAGAGCTGTCTGCAGAGCAGACTGCGGTAATGGGTCTGGAATTCCTGAGCAGTTCATAATTCAGTTCTTATGTTAAACAAAAGGACACAGCCAAGAGATAACGCAGGGGAAACCCCATGGGGAGAGCAGGCGTGCCATGGACATGACTGGCTACTTTGTACTCCTGCTGCCCTCCAGTAAGAGAAGGCTGAATGCATTGTTTTAAATGTCTGAGTAAATATTGGTACTTGTAGAGGTTAAACAAGATGCTGTACTAGAACCTGCCAAGCCTTTATTTATACCTAGCCAGGGGACAGGGTAGGCAGTCACAGGATGAGCATACACTGGCAAACCTCTTTTAATCCAATCAGAGAAACCACCACAGGAATGGAAAGTAATTTAGCAGGCAGGCTTGTTCTCATCCTCTACACTGGAGATTTTTTATTTATTGTGGTTTTAGGATAAGAATATAAGCACATGATAACAATATAATACACTAGCATCACAGGCCAGCAGAAACCGTGGTATCAAACCTCGGAGAAAAGAATTTTGGAGTCAGGACAAGAACTCATTCCACATTCAAGACCACTCAAACTAATGCAGCCTCCAGAAAAATGCAGTATGATCCCGATGGGTAATTTGTAAAGGCAGCTTGAATGAGCTGGTCAGTGAAATCATGAAGTGCCACCTACTTCAAGTCCCTAAATCCTCCATAAACCTACATCCCCTGCAGAACTCCCACAGGTCAAGTTGAACGTATGCAGAGCTATTCGGGGTTTGATGCAGGACTGTGATGGTGCATGACTCTGTCCGATATGGGGGAAAAAAGGAGCATGTGTGGGAATAAGGGGAGGAGAAATTGAAGCCCTGTTGGTAAATCAACATTAGGGACTGAGATCTAAATGAGTATGTATGTTAGCATGTGTTACTCTCGTTTCAGGAGAGAGGAGCAGATTGCCGAGACCAAGTGCTGTGATTCAAAGCTGTGTGACAGATATGCTCTGTGAACCTTAGCAAGTCACCACAACTTTGTGTCTTGGCCTCCTTGTCTAAAGGGTGGGGGAATGAGTGGGAAGGGACCTGTTCCAGCCAGCGAGCCTGTTGAGGCCACGCACAGTGTCAGCCCTGTCAAACCGTTTGCCACCTAAGGCTCTGACGGCCCATACAGCAGTAAAATATTTCCTCTGCAGATACTTAACTTTATGCAGCTGCATTGCTCTAAGCAGCTTCCTTCGCTGAGATTTCTCTGAACCCTTGCAATTAGTTGTATTTTATGCTTATTAGTCAACAAGCCAAACACCTCACTCAGTTATATCAGCATAATGCAGGGGGGAGCAACATTTGGACACCAGACATTCATCCAAGAAAAACAGTCTGCGAGCATGCAAGGATGGCTTCCTAGGGAGGGAGTCTTGTGGTTGCATTTTCTGGATTTCAGGAAGACTGAGCTCTGGTAGGAGAAGTGAGGCCTTCCTAATGTTCCTGAGATGTTCCACATTTCTTCAGTGGAGGCAAAGTAGAAGCCTCTCTCATCTACTATTAGGTTTTTAATGAAATTGGGAGAAAAATTACAGTCTTTGAAAACAGAAACCCTTTGCAAAATTTGGCTTATATGGGCTAATCAAATTAAAAAATAGTGGAACAATGGCGAGACCCACGGATATAAAAATAGTGTGATCACATAAGCTTCAGACCCTTACAGAAGATTTGGAAATCTCTTTCAGTTCTCAATACAAGCTGAACTCATTTTGGATGAAAGTAATCAGGCTGAAGTGACAATAACATAGAGCGCCTTCGTAAAAAAATCAACCAAATCCTCTCTACTCCCAGAGAAACCCTACTTACCTTTCCAGCTACCTTGCATAAAAGGTAAATAAAGAGAAAATCCTGTTATTCTCATCCTTCTGCCATATGGATTTCTTTCTACTTTGAAATTATGAAATATTAATAGAAGGAGATTTCAAATGAAAACAATGAGCTATATAAGCTTAGGAGAAGTGCCTTCTGCAGAATGTCTTTCATTTTTTTCTAAAAATCAGATCTAAGTACTGTACAAGACATGATGGCAAAGCAGGAAGCTCAGGGTACTGTTTCTATTTAGCTATTTTTACTCTCCTTTACATTTTTATGTGTAACACAGGTTGATGAAAAAGCATGTTTGTTTAAAGAGATGGGAGAAAAAACCTACAGTATCCTCTAAAGATCTTAAGTCCACAGGGGTGGGAGTTAATCTGGTCACATCATATTGTGAAAACAGGGTCCAAAGAATCAGTAGATAATTTTGCATATGGAAGTGACCCCTTAGGTCTTTACTCATCTGCCGCATGCATTACTATCAAGTTTACATACATAATTGCTTTAAATCATGCACACGTTTTTGTGCACATCTGTTTCTGAGACTCATACCCATATACGCCTTGCTTCCTTCAGTTAAACAAAAATAAAACATTTCTGTCTGTAGTTTTTCTCTCCACCTCTCATAAATTATAAATCATAAGTCATAAATTATCTCACCTGCACAATTAGGTAGGACTTTAATAGTTCTAAGCCTTATAATGTAATTTATCCATTAAAGCGCTCCCTTTGTTTCAATAACCATAAATAATTTGGCAGAGAGACAGTACATTTATTCACTCAGCTGAATTCCAGGGTTATATGATGAATTCCTAGCACTTCTTTGTGATCTGCTTATATCCCACTGGCATTCCTGAGACTCTGGTATCCCGACAGACTGGGGCCCTGCAGAAACCTGCCCCCATTAATCTATTTCTAGTGACTTTTATTGCAACCTTTGATGAACAACGACATGGAAATTGTAATCTGAGAGCTATCTCTTCCAAATCTCTTTGTAGGAGGTGGCATGATGGGGAAGTAAGAATGATGATATGGAAGGAGAAGGAGAAGGAGAAGGGGAAGGAGAAGGGGAAGGAGAAGGAGAAGGGGAAGGAGAAGGAGGAGGAATCCACTGTTAGAACGCTCCAAATTAATTCAGGAAATATCCTGGCGCTCCTCCACTGCTGTGCTTCAGGAGCCTTTGTGGTGGTTTAACCTTGGCTGGATGCCAGGTGTCCACCAAGCTGCTCTATCACTCCCCTCCTCAGCAAGGCAGGGAGGGGAGAAAATTAAGATGGAAAAAAACAACCCCAAACTCGTGGGGCAAGATGAAGGCAGTTTAATGTAGCAAAAGCAAAAGGCCATGCATGGAAGCAAAACAAAAAGCAAAAGATTTATTCTCTACTTCCCATCAGCAGGCGATGTCCGGCCACTTCCCAGGAAGCAGGGCTTCAGTACGTGTACTGGTTACCCCGGAAGACAAATGTTGTAAAAAACCACAAATGCCCCCACCCTGTTCCTCCCCCTATCTCTCATCCTCTTATTGCTGAGCAGACGTCCTATGGTACGGGATATCCCTTTGGTCAGTGTGGGTCACCTGTCCTGGCTGTGTCCCCTCCCAAGATCTTGCCCACCCCCAGCCTGCTGCTGAGGGGGATGTTGGAGAGGCAGCCTTGGTGTGTGCCAGCCCTGCTCAGCAGTAGCCAAAACACCGGTGTGTTACCAACACCTCGCTGGCTACCGATACACAGCACAGCGCTGTGAGGGCTGCTGTGGGGGGAATTAACTCCATCTCAGCCAGACCCAATACAACCTTCTTCAGGTTGGGGGGATTTTCTTATCCCAGGCCCTAGAACAGGCATCCAGGACTGGTAACATTTGAGAAATCTGCCTAAGTGTAGAAGCTTTTCATCCATGGTAATGAGGCAAATTAAGGCAGCAGCAGAACAGTCTCTCCATGACAGTATATTTGTATTGCTAAGAATCTGATGGGCTAAAACGGATGACAGATGTATCACATTTCACCATTTACCTGTACTTTTCCAGTCATTGCGTTACTATAAAAAAACGTTGATACCATGGCTGATATACATTCATTTTCTCTTAAGTCCTTAGCGTGTTGGCCCACAAGAGTAAGCCCCTCTGCATTTTAAATGCTTTTAGGTTTGCCTTCTTGTACTGTAGCATCCTCAGATGGCCCAGACTTCTCAAAAGTTCTTTGTAATTTTCCCAGTTGGAAATGACTTTATTTTAGACTAATGGCTGTCTTGAAAGCTTAGTGTATGGGGAAAGAAAGCTGTCTGTGCACATGCACAGGTTACAATTAGTTATTCACAGAGTATATTTTGATTGCAGAACATTGTATATTATAAGTTCATTAAAGAAAAAGCTTTCCTTATGTTTTTCCCATGTAACCATAGACAAATCCATAAAAAATGAAGTTATTTTCTAACAATATCTAATTGCTACAGAAGTACCAATAAATTTCTTTCTAAAAGAGTAGTCTTGACTCATAGTCGTAGACTGTTCTTAATATTAACAAGGAAAAATTGTTCTTATGAAACCTTTCATTTGTCTGATATGCAGTGGAACACTATCACACTGACACTAAAGAAAACTTAAGATGTTCTTCAGGGAATTTTTTTGAATTAAGGTAAAGCAATGATAAGAATTATTTTTTGGTTCAAGTGAAAAGTCAAGTTAACCATAGGAAGGGAAATAGCAGGAGCTGTCAGAAACTGCTAATATTCTGAAGTTTAGGGATAATACTCTAATGACCCTTGTAAGTATAAAGGTAATAAAAAAGAAACTTTAATAGAAAACAAAAAATGAGAGTTAACCCAGAGATTCAAAGGAATAGTCACTAAAGGGGTTCTGAATCTATACTGAGAAATTCCAAGAGATGCTGGATCTTCCTTTCAGATGTAGAAAGATCCAAAGGTCTTTAAGGCTGTATGATAAAACCTCTTTGTGAAGATGAAAGAAGTGTACTTTATATTACATTTTGGTTTGTACATGCATCATCATGGGCCATGCTGTGAAGCTGAGAGCCCTCTGAAACCCCACCACATTTTCAAATGACTGCTTCAAGTTTTAATGAACTGGGTGGACTTTCAAAATTTGTTTATTATCCATTTGCCTCAAATAACTTGGGACTAACAAATCACAACCCAAGCTTGCAGACTTTTTATCTATCACCAGCACTAGCCCAGGGGAAGCAAGAGAATGTCTTTGAACAAGGATTGATAAGATGTCTATTGACTGAGGATAAAGCCGAGCCATGCTGAGAAAGCAAAGCAGTTCATGGTGATTTTGTACAGCTAAAGTCTGATTGGCGAAAAGGCGCTTCTGAAACATTCTAAAATTAAATCTGTCTCAGTGGCATAGACGGATGCAAAGTACCATTAAACACAAGATTCAGGCAAAGCAATGTACCCTCATAATAGTTTCTATAAAAGAAAGCACAGAGTAAATACAGGAATGCTTTGCATTAGGTCAAAATTATTCTGCCTCCAAGCCCTAGGTTTTGATGATAAGTAATATAACAAGATTGGACTGGGATCACCAAGTTGTTTTCACTCAACATTTTTGCTCTTGAGTGCTCATGTACTCTAGTGCTACAAAGCTCTGGCAACTTGAGTGTTTACTTCATTGAATATACAAGTTTCCAGACACACAGTGTCGCCATCTACATACTTAAATTTTATTTTCACTGGTGCTGGCAACAAAAAGAGGCCAAGTGTTATTTTTGCTTTTAGGTTATGATCAGCAGTAGAAGGCAAAAGATAAATTGAAAAAATGTGGCATTTGGGAGATGCTCTGTAGCTAGAACACATATGACTTCCTGACTTCAGGCTGTCAGTAACCCATTAACTAAGAGAAAACTGAGTCTGACACAGACACGAGACAGGCTTAACTTCAGGGACTGTCACATTTAAAATTGTAACTTATTTAATTTCTGGGAACAAAGGAAGCCCAAAGGAAAAAAGCCCTGAGAGTGGTCACCAATGTAGTCATGCTGAAAATAGGTGTTGAGGACTAAAAGGCATTTTAACGTCTTTTCAAAGATAAAATAATGCATCAATGACTTTTTAAAAAGTCTAATAAAGTATGCTGGAAAAATCAAATGAGATGTTAAGATGCATGTGTATTTTCTTGTAGAAAAGTCCCCCAAATTTATTTTCTCTAATGACTTTGTCCCACTTCCTCAGGGCTGGTGCCACAGTACTGTCAGCAGCCCTGATGCTGGGGAAGGAGGGGAAGGCTAAGCACAAGCTGTGCCTGCTTTTTTCCTGATGTGGGCACTGAGGGACATGCTGCACTGGACAAGGCTACCTGGAACTCCGGTCCCCTCAACCCCGGGGGCAAATCTTGCTGTGTACTTGCTATCAACTCCCACATCCAGCCTGGGTTTCATTAAAGGGATGGTGAGAAGGAGAATGAAAACCAGCCTCAGCCATTTGCCAGTTTTAAAAATAAAAAAACATAAAACAAATGAGACAGGTAGGAGTAAGCAAGCCAAGTCAGTCCCCATTCTGGCTTTTTATTGCTAGGTTTATTGCCTTGGTATTTCATGAAATGCTTTTGAAAGTGGTGTACTTTAAAGTATAGCAAAATAAAAATGCTAATCAATAGTCTCTCTATAGGAGCAACTACCTTATGCCAATTAAAGTGCCTTAGAGAAAAAGAGACTTCTAAAAACCAATTTTATATCTTACAGTGGGTTTCGAGGTGGGAGAGGGGCCGAAATCCAATTTCCCCTAAGGGAAGATTAGCCAAACACGATTTAACAGCAAGGTCTGCATGTAAAAGGATGCGGCTAATATGCCTGTCTAGCTGCCATGTTGTAAGCCAAGCTAACGGCATTATAGAATCTATTAGGGCGTCACACACGAATGTTACGGTTTGATCAATTCCCACTGCTGGCAGTGGTTTTTTAGTTTTGAAAGCAGAAAAAAAAATAAAATCCTTACATGAAATAATATGCCATTGCAATGTTTGACTGCCTGCTTCTGTTGCACTTAAAACTACCGAGGAGGAATGTTTGGAGAATTCTGGCTACTCAAATGAAAATCCACTATTTCATACTATATGAAAAGCACAATATATTTTGCAAGCACAGTGACAGTTTACTAGATGCCTCATAAAAACGAAGCCATAAGAGTGTCTGTGATGAAGAGCCCGTAACCTATACACCGATAAGGATGCAACAAGTCAGCGTTGTACAAAAACTGGCTTTAGTTTATGGAAAAGAGAAGGACTAAAAAACTGGATGTGTAAAGTATATAAAATTGTGTACAGTACAAAGTCTGTAAAAATAAAATAAGCTAAGTCTGCCAGGCCTCCCTCTAGTGGTTAATTCACAGAAACGATGGCGGTCAATCTACACTCATTTACTTAATTTGGGCAAAGAGCCAGGATTTGAAGTTAAAGGTTCAGCTTCTCTACTGGCAGATGATATTACAGAGGATGTTGTCCATCTGACGCTGTCCATATGTGGGCTGAAGGAACAGCATGCTGTCGTTCCTAGTCCTAATGAATCAGGAAGATTTGATGGGAAGCATCATAGAGACCCTATGAAGTAAGGGGTAATAAGCAGAATTTGCAACAGAACAAAAAATAAACCATTTGAAGAGTGGGTATGGGAGAAAAGCAAAAAAAACCCCAAACCACAAACCCACCAGAAAACCAATGAAACAACCCACAAAAGCATGCACTGAGAGCAAGGAAGGCTGTGCATTTACTTGGAACTCACGAATAGGAGGTTGTAAGCATGGGCTCCCTGAAGATACATCTGTACTAGTGATTTCAACACTGCCAGGGAATACTCTTCTGCACCAGAACTCAGCTGTCTCTGCCACTCATGTGGTTTTGGTCTGTGCCAACATTCTCCCAACAGGACAGGGACCATTCCCAACTGACTATTTACACACAGGCACCCTCTCTCGATGAGTAGGTCAGTTTAACCACAAGGATTCAGACTGTTTGTGCCAGCTGGATCTCTGTACCAGGGACCCATCTCATATGTACTTAATTTATTAGTGTAGATGTGGTTTGAGGGCTTAATTCACCCAGCATATCCAGATAGTACTGACTTCAGCATCAAACATACCAGCTTTTCATATGGGAACATATAGGATGTCTAATGGGCTTGCACACGATAAGAGAGTGTCTATTAGATTTGTGTTCTGGACAGGAGATCCAAGGAAAAAAACTATTCCCAGCATTTTTGTCATCTCTCTAAGAACCTGATTTGCCAACAGAGAGCAAATGGGTCCTGGAGGGCAAACTGTGCACAATTCAGAGAGCAGCCAAAGGGAAACTTTCAAAGAAGAGATTTAAAGCAGCTCTGTGACTAGTTGAAGGTTGCTTTTCCCCATCTAATTTTAATATTAAGGAACTGTTCAAAAATTTACACTCATAGAACCACCGAATAATTTAGGTTGGAAGGGACCTCTGAACTGTTCAAATAACTTCTAACAGAAATACAGAAGCCCAAGCCTTGCATTTTGGAAGAAGAACTTGAAATCTGAAATAACCATAAACCACCTCTTCCCCTTAACTATGGATAAGGTGAATGAGGAGATGGAGACCTGCAAGGCAGTCCACAAGAAGTACCAGGCTTCTAACTCAGCATCCAAATGTCACACCCCTACCCCAAGCCAGTTGCTAAAGTCTGCTCTACAATCAAGAGAAGAGATGGCCAGGCCTCTAGCAACGCCTCTTTCTCCACTGACGACAGAGAGAGACCAGTTGGGGAGCTATTCAAGAGCTAACATTATATGTGGAAAAGCTACAACCAGCACTTAGAAACAGATTCAAGGATCTAATCATAATTTTTTTCTGCTGAAGTTGAAATAGTTGAAGTCTCATGTAACAGTGTGGATCCTGGCTCTGCAAATGCTTTTGACCAGGATGGCCATTTAGGAAGGATACAGTCCCGCCATCTTTAGTGAAGAGCACTATTCCTGGCTGCAAGACCAGGGAGGCACTCACAAATCACAGACCGTTTGGTGCAACGACCTTTTACTTTTTGTTTTCTTGTTCTAAATGTTACCTGTAAAGTATTTGTATGTAAATAAAAATAATGTAACAGCAGTACAACTGAGCAGCTGTACAAAATAAACCAAGGGAACTTGCAGGCAGGGTGCCAAAGCTGGTAGAGGCTGCAATTCTGATGGCCCTGCTAGGGATTATTATACTGAAGTTTGTCTGAGTGGCTTCATGAAGAAGCTCCTAAAATACTCTGGTTTACTAAAGTCCTTGCTCATTTCCTTATATCTGGTTCAGCTGTTTTACAATTATGAAGGCCAGCATCCAAGATACCAAGATTAAAAGCTATGTCTTTTTAAAAAGTCTTCTCTCTAAGGCAAACTTGGGAGAAAGGTAACAAATAGCCATTCTGACCAACTGGGAAGTATTTTATACATTCTGGAAATCAAGCTGATGAATCAAGCTTGCAAAAGCAAACAAACCTCAACTGGGTTTATTTAAGCTTCCAAGCAGACAGACACATGCAGGCACATCCGACTTTGGAGGAACAACAAACCAGAGATTACTACTATTTGCATATGGCAGTGCCTCGAGGTCCAGTCAAGGATCAGACGCCCACTGTGGGAACTGCTGTCAGGACACACGGTAGGAAGGTGGTCCTTTCCTCCCAACATTTGTGATTTATTGGCCCAAACTTGCAGCAGATGCTGAGGTTGTGAACGGAGAGCATGACGTCTGCTTAGCACTGCCCGTTCCTGGGCCTGGGTTATGTTCAACAGCAAGGTTGAGACATAGCGGATGAGGTAAAGTGAGATGGTTGCTGTATATTAAGCCGAGGAATCTTTACGTCTATCTAACTGCTCTCCTTGAAATGGAAAGGAAGACCTGCCTCTTGAGCACTGGATGATATCTTGATTGTATGGCCAAGAGGCAGTTAGTGAAACCCTGCATGGATGGCTGGAGACAGAATGGATCTGTGTGGTGGTGTGACGGTCCTGCCACCTGCAGATCCTTTGTGTTAAACCGAACCCTAAGCCACCTTTAGGACCATGCCCACTATTCCATCTCCTTGCATGCTGTTTCACACCTGGTCTGTTTCTCTCTCTTTCCCAGCTTCCTTTTTTGTCTCCTGTCTAATTGATTCCAAGCTTGACCAGCTTTGGAATTAATTTAACTGCATGATATCATCACCACGACAGGCTCAGCCAGCTTGAGCTGCCGCAGCCCAGTGTGAAGGAGAAGGGGAGGGTGTGCTGGCCAGATGTCCTCCCAGAACAGGGAGGTAAGCCAGGGCCAGAGGCTGTGCCATACCTGTGTGCCGTAAGCCTCTCTCTTGTAGACATGCGCAGCATGCGAATGAATGAAAACAGGAGTTTCTCTCTTCCTCCCCGTTCTTTCCTCTTGCCTTCTTTTGTTGTGTTTGTCTGAAGAATAGGAATAATCTTCCAATCTATAGCTGAGCCTCCTCTACTTCACATTGTTCCCTTTCTCTGCAAGGATGTCTGGCACCACCTGAAAGGTGGCTAAGCAAAGGGCTTTGCTTTTTTTGTTCCTTTTTAACAGTCCTCTAGCTAAAGCAAAAGGAACACTCAGACTCTTCAATAAAGGGGCCATGTAAATGCCTGGGTGAAATTAAAGTACTGCAGATTATCAGAATGAAAAATATTATCTTTCAGGTTGTCCTTCCTTTTGCTTTACTTGCTGATCTCAGTAGAAGATTAAAGAAGGCTGAATGTCCTTTTCAAACTCCATCTGTGCTAAAGCTGTATTGCTTCACATTTAAGCTTTTCACAGCATTTTCTCTATTAAAAGTGCTACAAAGACTCAAGTCAAATTAAGGACAACACATCTCAGCAACTATACTTGACTTGCAGTGAGAAGCAGGGCCCTAACATGCTACTCCAAAACATTCCAGAAGTGACACTCGTTAATACAGTCACTGCCAACCAAGTGTCTGGCATTATCTGGGGCTGATGTAGTGTGCAGCTCTAGGAGCAGTCACGGACAAGAGACAAAACAGAGGGTGTAAAAGCCTCCGATTCCTGGTCACCCCATGGCCCTTTTCACCAAGAAGAATTTTCATTGCAGCTAGATTCCTGTCTCTCTCTCTTTCCCTTTCCAGTTGGATGTGGCATTCTCCATTTCCTATATTTAACCACTGCTGCCCGGCAGCTGCTGCCTTTTCCCCAGGAGCTGGTCAGCTGTGTGAATTCTAAGAAAAGTGTTTAGAGCCCAACAGGTGCTGGATCTCGCTGACTTGCATCCTTCGGTGCCAAATGGCTGCAGGCCGCTACCCGGCTCTCTAGTACAGATGCTTGCAGAGCTACTTTGATTTACAATTCTCTTGAGCCGGCTTCAGTTAGGGTAGGCAACTCAACAAAACTGAACAAATTCCCAGGTACACAAACAGAAAACTCTGAGGATGTACGCTGCTGCTGCTGCCCTTGAGTATTCTTCCTATCTTTCTTTGGCACAGTACAGCTAGGGCTCTCCATCTTTCACTACAGGCCATAAATTTCAGAGAGGAAGCATTCTGTGGCCCCTGGTATGTATTGGCACGAAAGGCAAGGGAGACTTGGACTTTCCTGAACTAGATGTTTCACACACCTGTGATTGCAGAAGATTGGATACAATGACTCAGGAGGCCCCTTCTAGCCTTGCGTTACTAAAACTTGCTGCAATCCAAACAAATAAGTAACAATAATAACTTGGCAATCTTGCAGCTTCCTCCAAAGGAAAAAAAAAAAACAAACCAGTTCTTGTACCCTTCCTCTCCTATTCTTTCTGTTTTGGCTGGATCCCTATTTATACATCTACACATTTTAACATACATACAGTCTTTTAATGAAGACTTCTGTCCTTCAGCCGATTTCCAGCATCTGCACGATGTTTCCCACCGTGGCACCAGCTGCTTCCCCAGCTGCTTAAAAGCATACATACTTGAGGCCACCATGGCTACAGTCCTCCCAGCCATTTCCAGGATCCACCACAGGAAGGCAGTGGCTCTGAGTATCTGAGATGCTATCTTGGTTTCTGAGATGCTACATAAGGATGAAAAGAAACCGTGTTTGTATATAAGGGTCATTTGTATGAAGGTAAGTGAATCAGCATGTGTGGTTCGGAAGAAATTTGAGGCCAGATAGAGGCAGTTTCACAAGGGATTCCTGGATGTCAAGCTAGGGAAAAGGAATTTCAAGTACGATTAAATATTTTTTTCATTATTAAACAAGTTAACAATAAAGCATAGCCTTAGGAAGGAGTATGTTTGAACAATCTGGAGCAGGCAAGATTTGCAGTGCAAATCAGTGAAGGTTCATTGCTTTCATTACATCGCTGATGGTTTACACCAACTGAAGAGCTGCCCACTGTGCATAATTTCTCTGGACTGGGGTGGAAAAACCATTAGGTTACATGCTCTTTTAATTGCTAATGAAAATGCAATCAGGACTACTTCCAACTGGATTTTAAAATTATCCGGTTCCTTTTTAAAACCAGCAAGGAGCTAGACTCTCTTCTACCACTGAGGAAAGTTTTTATAGCACCAGTAGGTTAGTTGCAACAGAAATTACACTGCCAGCCACAGCAAAGATTTAACAGAGGAGAAATGCTAATAGATCTATAATTCTTTGAGGTAAAAGTCTACCATCATTTAATAAGAAGGTGATGGTTTTGTACATACTGACTGCGGCTCCCTCTGCATTGCTATAGATAGCTACTGTACTTAAAGTGGACATTAATGCAAATTCAGAATGAAATGCTGGCTGAATTACGTATCACATCCCCATGAGACTATAATGAACTCCCCATAATTAATGTTATTAATCATGGGCCTAGCGCAGGGGGCACATATCATGCATTTCATGTCAAAGGTTCTTAAACACTTCCATTCTCCCAGCTGATGAGAGCTAGCAGCCTGCCAGAACTCTTCCTATCATTCAAACCCATCCCAGCTTTATAACCCATAATAGAGCTCAGCTCCACGCAGGTATCTCTTCTCTCAGACTTGGGGTGGTCAGCACTTCGCAGGAGTCACTAGGCAACCCGCATGACGCATCAAAGTGCTGTTTTCACGGAAACAATTCTACAATAAATCTGCATGGGGTTAACGGGGCCCGAGAAGGGACGCCTACAACCCCACGTGGTGAGACATGAAACACTGAAGATCTGACTCAAACACTGTAGAAAAAGAAAGTTCAAAACTGAGGTTCTACTTTGATTTTAACTCTTGCTGATACGCATGGGTCTGTCAGTAAGTCAGTGGCCCTAAACTATCGTATCATCATGGCTACGCTTATTTCTGAGATCCAGTTTTGCTGCAACAGATAACTTTTAAGCTCCTACTATCAAAATCTTTCAGCGTCAAGAATTGAACAAACTCCAGATCCTTTTCTCCAAGCTGCCTGCAGTTTCCATCAGAGGTGAACAATATTTTTCATGTAAAGCTTTTTGTACTTTATACTTCCTCTGGCTTCCTCTTTTTACTTTTTAATAGTGATGTGATGTTAAATAATAAAAATGTCACTAAATTCCCTGTTCTTTTATGAGAAATCATAGTAACCTCTGCTGAAGATAGCTCTACACTCCACATCATTGACAAGATAATGGTTTCATTAATGTGTACTTTGGGACCCTACAGCTACGTATCTGTGCTATGGCTCCTCTGAAGTTGCTATGGTCTGTGCCAATGCCTGCTTGGGGAGCTGGGAATCTGTGGAATCCAGAATGGCTCTCTGCATCAAGATCTTTCCCTATATAAATATTTCACTTACGAGACTGACTAATTTTTTTTTTCCCAAACCTATTACTCCAATACAATTCCTACTCTAGACACAATTATACCAGCTTACAGGTGTGATCATACTATTACTCTTATTATTTCTTCTTTACTTTCTTTCTTACTCCTTACAGAGTACTTTATAACAGTGCAATTGCATCTATACTGAGGAGCTGTGCTCTTCTCCCTATGTAAATTTAATTAATCCAAAACTCTAGCAGACAAGTCCTAATAGCACTTGAATGCCAGGGATGGAAGGAGTGTATTTTTTTTCAGTGCACAGACTGGGAAAGATCACCCAAATTCTTACCTGAGCTCCAACAAACAAACAAGCAAACAATTTCATTTCTGAGCCCCTTTTTGTGCCTGCTATCCATCTTTAAGATGCTATTTTTTCAGTAGCTGAGAAAGGCTGTCTGGCTCTGCTTCCCAATCCTGGTTTTAAATGAAGAGGGGCCCGCTGCCGAGAAACAGGAGAGCTCTGATCTCATGCCTGCTCTATCTGAGGAATCTGCGACGGCTGTTAAGCACTAGGACTCCTGCATTGGCGCTGAAAATGATCTGGCAGGATAAAAAAGCAGGGCTATAATGCAGTCAGGACCAAGGAAGTACAGTCAGTTAGGCTCAGACTTCATCTCAGGCATGCATTCTCTCACGGTGTTAAACACGGCAACAACCCAACGCGTGGCGAGCGAAACTGTCTCCATAAGGACCCATTGCTGACAACTGCTGTCACTCTCCTATAGCGCAAACCTCCTGGCCAGCACTTGCTTGCCTCTTGCTGCTGACCAAGGCATTTTGTTTGCGAGCTTTTGGGGGTATCATCTGCACCGTTTCAGGCATTCAAATCAGCCATTTTCTCTATTCTCTGTCATCCTTCCAGAAAGCCAAATTGAAGAATAACCTAAAATCTTCCAGAATATACACTGAGTTTTCTAATCTGTCCTACATGTCCCAAAATGCCTCACTGAAATTAAAACCTGTTTATAAGAGGAAGGAAAAAAAAAAAAATCCAAATGTTGGCAAAGGAAAGTGTGAGAAAAGGGAGGGCGAGAGGAAAGTGGGTGAAGACAAGTTGTCTCTTAAAAAGTACAACTGTTATTTTTCCTTCCTTCCTTTATCCTGTCCTGTGGGCATGTGGGCTAATTAGCATGACTCGTACATGCCTGCCATCGTATTACATAGGATTTATTACACACAACTCTTTGTTGAGAATTCTGCCTGTGTGGGAAGTAGCTGAATAAAAAAAAAAAGATGATGAAAGTCACAACTTTCAAAGTCTAACTTTTCCTGCTTTACTAGGAGCTAGCACCAGCTGTACAAGTCAATGAAAATTAACCTTCCCCCCTGCCCCTTGGATATCCAGTAAACTCAGATTTGATCCGGATGTTCTGATTTCCACGCAGCTAAAATGCAATCAAATGCTTGATTTTGGGGGATAGATTTGCTTAAATTGTATTAATTCACAAGGATAAACACAATTAGTAGAGCTCATTAGCTTGCAAAATGTAATTTATTTTCTTGAATATACCCATTTCCTTGGATGAAGAGCTCCATTAGCTTTATTATATTTGCAAAGCTTATATAAAAATCCAAACCATGGCAACAAAGAGAAAATTGTTACTACACAGTCACAGCAGTCACTTTTCCATGTTAAATAACTTTGGCATTTATTTATATTTAAATGAGAATCTACCACTATCAAGACCAGGATATGGGGCAAGTACTTATACAGACTATAATTAAAACTAATTCAAGCAACAAATGTGGCCTGAAATTAAAATACCCCCCCAACTTCTTTAACTGAAAAATGATTCAATGTTCTCCCTCAAAACCCCTGTTTATAATCGTTTAATTATCATAACCAGCAATAGTAAAGGGACTCTAGCCGTTTACAGTCTCATAAGATGGGTCTGCATTCAGACACGTCTGGTTTGCTTAGTGTCGTGCTTTAATTTCGCTGTAATATAAAGGCTAGAGAGTGGAGAAAATGAATACATGGCAAAGTACCTGTCATTACTTGTATCATATCACTGAGGTATTCTACATGCACAATATGAAAGCGGCCGGTGCAATTTTCATACTGTTATCATTTTTGATATTATACTGTCTAAAAGCAGTGACACACAAAAGAAATGCTTTTATCATTTTCAATGTGGGGATGATACTAATTACATCATCTGTCATCATTATACAGCTAAACAAAACTTTTCTTTCATAGAAAACTGCCATTTAGCAAATTAACGGGTAATGACCCATAATATACAGAAGATTGAAATTTGAGAATTACATTCACATTAGTTTGTTTTCTGCTTTCCCCTCAATTTTATTCCCTGATACATCACGAAAAGGAAGAGAGATGGAGAATTTCTCCAACTATCTAATTTGCCAATAGCCTTACCGTCCTTTTGGAAATTGGTGCAGGATCATCTCCATCCATATCAATGCATAGTTTGGTTCTACTTAATGATACAGATTGTCTGCCAAGCCAGTAAAAGCCAGATGTTAGTATACTGATGCACAGAAAAACTGCCGCTGGGGCTAGATTTTCAAAATTAGACATGAAACAATGAGCCTACATTTGCTTGCAAATGATGGATGGATGCTTGGAAACCAGGTACTGGAACGTGTGCTGCCTCCTAAAGCCTGACCAGGTCACACAAGATGATGGCACGTAGGAGGTACCTGAGATATTCCAAAAAGGAACCCAGCAGTGGTACTGATGTGTGAAGGGCCAGGTAGGGTAAAGACCTCTCCAAGGGCCCTCCTGCTGCCTGGACATTACTTTGTGTGTGCTATGTGCCGTATTGTGGAAAACATTCCAGTGCCACTATTGAAAGAGAGAGCTGTAGGGATTACAGGAGGTACGCACCATTGTGGATGAGCCCTGAGCTCAAACTCCCATGCTTTTGGGAAAGAAGAATAAAAAGACTTCATTTTTCATTGTATCTGATCATGTTCCTCTCAGAGAAGCAGAAATAAAACGCAGGATAGCAGGTGGATAATAGTACAGATTTTAGGTGTGATGTACTTACTACCAAGACAATGTAGCAAATCCATCTAAATCTAGAAAAGTATGTTTTAGCCAGATCTTTGCTCAACCTGAACTTCTGTGGCCCAGATCAGCTACTTCCTTTCATCATGCACCATTTGAGGAAAATGAAAGAGAAATTCCAGGGTAAATTAAGAATAAAAATAACAGCAAAGACCAGTGAATTTGCTAGGAACAGGCTATGTCAGTGGAAGTTTCAGTCATCAGTAGATGCTTCAGATACCCAATAAGAGCAATTGAGCGTTTGGCCTTTAATTCCCATTGTCCACACTGGGGTGTTTAGGACTTTTCTCTTGCCCGTAAAATGATTTCCTGACTTAAGTGAAATTCTGAACTGAATGTATCTGTAAAGTAAAGAGAAGTTCTCAGTTCCAATTTATCATTGTTAAAGTGGATTAAAGGATTTTTTATTAGTAACACTTAGAGCTCACTTGTTCATGTACCTGGAGACTTCTACCAGAGGAAACCTTCCCCAGCTGACAGCCTGGTCAAATCAAAAGCTGAAAATGAGCGTGTGATGAGCACATTACACAGGCTGATGAGGACCGTGATGAGCTGGGAATTAGTGAGGAAACCTTTGAGAAAAGACCAAGCGCTGGTGGAAAGAGCGTACAGGGCATTCTTTTTTTTCTGAGTCACTGTTGAACCAAAAAGCTCAAGTACCCTGCGGGACACTGCACTACTGCAAGTGATGTCTCCTGAATGAGGTATATAAGCCTCTCTCTTAACCTTAAGCCTCTTACTAGGCCCTAATATATTAAACAGTATAAGACAGCACTGGAAATTATGTGAGCTAACAGTGTAAGTAGCAGTTTAACAAACCATGAATCGAAACTGTTGACAATATATGCCCAAATTAGCTTTAGTTATGCTAATGAAAATGATGCCTGGTAAAACGTTGGATGTACGACATTCAGAAGTAGCCTTCCATGGGCAGATGAGGAAAGCCGGCTTGATCCCAAACAGGAACTAGATGTGTTTGCTTACCCCATCTAGATCAACATGTTTCAGTGTTAACAGGCAACTAAGCTTGTTAAGCTGAAGGAGGGTCGATTTAGATTAGGTGTTAGAAAGAAATTCTTTACTTTTAGAGTGGTGAGGCACTGGAACAGGTTGCCCAGAGAGGTTGTGGAGTGTTTAAGACCAGGCTGGATGAGGCTTTGGGCAACATGGTCTAGTGGAGGGTGTCCCTGCGAAGGAGTTGGAACTAGATGATCTTTGAGGTCCCTTCCAACCCAAACCATTCTATGATTCTATGATTCTACAAAATATTGTATTAATTTTAGGTAATTTGAAACCAATAATATCAAAAAACCCTCAATACAGTGACAGTAAAATAATACAAGGGTTGTACTTTGTTATACTGTACTTCTGACAGTGAATCTGTGTTCACGCTGAGGTGTCCATCTGCTGAGACTCTTGACCCTATTCCTGAAACTTAGGATGGGATTCAGGTAATGATAAGATATTTCAATTCAAGTCGGTTAGGTATATATGCTCCTATAACATCTGTGGAACACTAATTAGTGCTATCAACAGAGCCAAGAGTGATTCAACTGGGCAACCACAGGAGCCCAGTGCAGTCGCTGACACACTTTGACATGTCCTGGGATAGCCAGGACCTCTACCAATAGCCAGCACCTATGGTACTGTGCCCTGCCAGTACCAAGAGACTACATAGAATGTACTACGGCCCTAGGACAAACATGGCCTTAGCTGCCCGTGTCCAAATGACTGGGTGCCATGCTTACTTTCTAAATTTAGGTAAGTCAGGGAAGCAATCTTACCTAACAGACTTGACTGCTGGTTAGGGTTCTTTAAAATAAGACTTCAGTTTTGAATAGAAATGATTCTTCTTTCTCATTTACTAACCACATAATAACATTCAAAAGATGTCATCATGTCTTTACCTTATTATGATGTCTTTTTTTACATATTCTGTTGTGCATTTAAGATTTTAAGTAAAAGTCCCTTAATCTGTTTTTGGGAGGTAGGTTCAAGGTTCAGTGTAGGTTCCTTGAACTCTCCTGGTTCTGAGTTCATGGCTGATAGACAACTACCAATCCAGCCAAACACTATCTCATTTTTCTTCCTTCCAAACTTGAAATATTAATTTCAGTGTCTTGGCATAGTTCCAGACTATGTAATTATAATCTAGAACCAGACTGGGTAATTATAAATCATACCCTTAAAACCACCCCTCTTATTTAATTTGGACGCATATGGCTACCTCTTTTTCTGTCATAAACAGAGTGTGGTCCCATTCTACTCCAGGGGTCACTACCTCTCACTTTGGGGTGAAGCTATCTTAAAAACCTAACATCGCTCTCAGTGCATTCAAAGAGTAGGAACAAGCCAATGTTACTAACTCAATAACTGCAAAAGGACTTTTTATTTTTGAAATAGGCTCCTTCTCTTAACTGTCTATTACAACATATTTTGATATTTAGAATTTGTCTTCTAAATATGTATAACACATTATTTCCAGACATTTGTATAGATCTTCAGTACATAAATAGCCCTTCTCTACTTTCTTTAAAACACAAAGAGAAGACTTAGTCTCAGGAAATACCAAATCTTACTGAAAATCCAAGAACATGCATGGACTGAAAATGTAACATCCAAGAATTTGAACAAAAATACATGCTAAAGTAATTTCCTGGCTTTGTAAAATTCTTGATTGAGTTTACCCTTAAAAGCCAAGAAGCGTTCTCAGCACCACTTCGTCTCTATGAAAGTGAATTAAAGCACCCCTGACTGATAACACCTAGATTCACTGCACATGGTTTGCCTATATGGAAGTTCTGAGAGGAAGAGAAAAAAAAATAATAGTAAAGTAATGATGTCTTATCCAAAGGCATGAAATGAACTTCCAGGGAAGGGCTGTGGAACTCATTTAATTTCTCACAGAAGAAAATCTTATTGGTGTGGGGCTTTAACAGATGGACTGTTCTTGTAATGTACTCAGTTTCTGCTCATGAGCAGATTTGACTGTCCTTGAATCCTTGGACAGGATGTCAAATTTGCTTTTACCATTCTAGCAAGTAAAATACATGAAGAACAGTGCTATTCTGGAGCTGAAGGAGCACAAGCCCCTGTTCTTGCTACATTTATGCAAATGAAAGAGAGATTTCTCTATTTCTTCAGAGTGCAAGGATTCTCTATATACTGATGGTTAAATATCTGCATCTGTCTAAATCACTTGACTGATTTCTGCTGGAGGTACCTGCTGTCCATCTAGCAAAAGTTCTTCTGAAATGCTCCTGCAAAGTGCTTTTCTATTTGGATGCTCAATATGGTTTCCAAATGAGAGCTCTAACGATCCTACAGAAGTATAAAAAAACTCAAATAAATGCACTGTTCATAAAACAGCACAGTTTGACCAGAATAAGTATATCTAGCAGAAAAACATCCAAACCCCAGCAAATTCAGCCATCTAGAAAATTCACATCTGTAACAAAGTCCACACAGCATTCAGGAAAAGGCAAAGAGCAGAATCTCCTATTTCCAAGGTTACAGGCAACGGGAATCTACCAGCACTGCTCCTCCATCTCTTTTCCACAGGATGGTAGTGTTTTGTGCAAAATGACCCTTGTTTTAAAGAGCATCCACAGCTTGGGGATGCAAGGAACATTTCCCTCTTCATTCACAAGGAAAAGGTCATGCAGAGGAACTGGGCTTGATGTTGGATTTGGATCCTCTATAAATCAGTCAGATGGAACAGGAGTGTCAGCCCACATTTCTCTTAAGAACTCTTCCATTTTAGCCAATTTTGCCTTTTTTCATACCATCTTCCTCATCCTCACCCAAATACTTCAGTGTGCAGATTGATGGACAAAACATTTTGTCTTCCTCTAAAACATCAGAGGAATCAAGAATAAAAACATAATGTTCTCTTTAATCCTACATTCTTAGGGGTTTTTTTTGATGTGGCAATGTCAATGAGCATTGTGCAAAATATAATGTACGAAGTCTTTAGGCAAACCCTCTAATCCATTTTAGCTCCTTGGAAAGTATTACACAGTCATATGTGCAAACTTGACTAAGTATCTTGGCACCTTTTCTAGTCAAATGCTTCTGACTTAACTGTCAGTACACATAGGTGTATGTATGTATCACCGTCTGTACTCCTGGTCAAATACTTATCTTGAACCTCTGATTTTGTCAGCAGCCCAAGGATTTTTCAGTACAGTAGTAAGCACATACAACACTACATGCTGTAATTTTCTAAACAGATTATGACAAAACATCATGTCACTTTTATTTGCACGTCTGGAATGGAATGCACTTGATGGAAGTTTTGTCTATGAGTAATCATTCCTGCAAGCTTATGTACCTCCTTCCTCGTGATGATTTCATCACCTTAGGATACTTTCCAGAATATCTAGTCTGGGAATCTAATGAAATGATTTGTAAATATTAAGATTGAACTATGTACAAAAACCTTGTTACCCTCACTTGGTACAACTAGAAACCTGAATATACGTATAACACAAACCAGACTGAATGCAAGAAGCTTAACCATCCTACTGCGTGGAAAGAACTTAGCAGCCCATCTTTGTGACAATGTACAGGAACACAACACACAGAAACAAGTATGGCCATTGTTGGGAAGAATTTTCTTGCATGTACCATTCAAATTGTTGCCCAAATTATTTCCTATTTAAACAATGAAAGAAAACCTAAAGAAAAGAAAGCGTTACTACAAACATTTGTGAACTTAACTTACAAAACACAAATCATTCCTCTCCTCATAGTATGTGAACATAGAAGACATCTGAAACATTACACCAAATCTAGTTTCCTGACAGTTATTATTTTGCTTCAGTCAAAGTCCTTGTATCTTTAGTCTTACAAAATGCGCACATCAGTTATTCAAAGACAAACAATTTTTTTAAAAAAATTATGTCCATAAAAGCACTTTGACGATGCACAGTGTTACGTAATCTCATGTTATTATTATTATTGACTGCAGCTCAAAGCCCGGCCTCGCTGTAGGAAAGCGGAGCTTATCGTCAGCAATCTCAAGGCACAGCAGGGTAAGAAAAGTCACTATTTGGAAATGTTTGCATTTCACATATCTGTTTAGATTTTTTTAATCTAACATGGGACAGAATCATTCTCGTTCTGAATGCAACGAGACAGAAATGATTCTTCTTCATTCGGAGTTCAGGCACTGCTCCATGGAGGACTGTTGCTTACAAAAAAAAAACCCAAAACATTTCCACTTTCTTGTAGGGAAACCAAAAACCATTTGCAATTTAATAAATCCACTTGTATGGAGATCTCTGGAGACCACAGAATAACCCATCTTGAGAACATGTATGTGTATACACAAATGCACAGTCAGGCTCCTGATGGACCCAGCTTGTTCAGTTTGGACTGAGCGTGAAGTCCCCATTCTCTGCTGACTCTCTGTAGTAGTTATAACTTGACTGTCAATTTTTTAAGTCATGACAGCAAAAAGAAGCAGAAATATCCTGCTGTGAAGAGGAAGAAATCTTAGTGGGAAATTCAAGGAAAGGCCAGACTTCTGGAGAGAATTAAACGTTCAGGAAAAGTAGCTGTAAGGTGGCTCCAGGCATGAGGACAGCACGACAGGGAACAGGTATGTTTCCTGTTGCATCCAAAGGGCTGGATGAAGACAAGGGTTGCATCCAAATATGTGTCAGGAGTTGAACAAGACAGAGGACCAAGGGAAGACAAGGTCAGAGAAATCAGAAATTAAACATAAGGAGCTCTGAAAGGAGAACAGAGACCTTGCAAGTGTTTTGGACAATTAATAACTTTCAGAACATGCAAATGCAGTTCCAGCTCTCTGCAAGGGATTTTTGGAACAGCACTTGGATGGATGGATGGATAGGTAGCCTGCCTGGAAATTTGGGCTGTATTTATAAAGAGTTGCCACTTATGTATTCTGTGCCAAAAGGGAGCCTGGATTTTGGTTATCATCCAGCCCATGAGAAATTTTGCACTTTGTGAGTATAGTGTTGTGTGGATGGGAGAGAAAATAGTAATTCAACAGAACTCTGCTGCCTCTCAGACTTATTTTGAATGCATTTAGTGGTCACTGTCATGGACAAAACCATATTTGTTAAGAAACCACATTCTAAGCAAACCATGTCTAAGACTTCAGGGTGGGAAGAAACTCAAGATGTCTTCAAATGTATCACTGTCTAATTACCTAAGTGGATCTGCAAGTGATGACATAGTATCACATAACAGAGTAAAATCAAAGTTCTGCAACTCTGTATTTTCAAGAACAGATGAACTATAGTCACAAATCTGGTGCTTATTTAAAAAAACAGGTATTAAAAAAAAGCAGCATGGAGCACATGACTTTTAAGAGCAGTTTCCAGGAGTTTTAACACACTTTAGCAACTCCACATTTTTTTTTTACAATAATCCTCATAAAATATTGGCAGTGGTGAGAGGCTCCTGCTCCACTTGAAACTTGGAAATCTCAAGTCACTCACATACTGAGAGCTGTCAATCAAAGAGAATTCAATGACCTTCTTTATGCTGTACGTTTAGCAAGGCAATGTTCTAGGACTATTACAAGTCCTCTTTGACTCTTCAGTGCACTAAATCACTGTCTGTCATGACCTGACCGACAGTGGCATTAAAAGACTGGGCAGGAATTACTGACAATACTCCACCTGGAACAGAAAATGGTGAATTGTATTTCAGTCTCTCTCAAGCAATGGCTTAGATACCCTCATCAACTCTGCAACTCTGTTAAGATCATTCTAACCACAGAAAACTGTAATTAATCTTGAAAAAGATTTGATTTTAGAGGACTTGTTCAAGCAGTTTGCTTTAAGTTCATTACATGTGCGTGAACATGCTAAAACATGAGCCAGCAGTGTGCCCCTGTGGCAAAGGCGGCCAATGATATCCTGGGCTCCATTAGGGAAGGTATTGCCAGCGGGTCAAGGGAGGTGATCCGTGCCCTCTACTCAGCACTGCTGAGGCCACACTTGGAGTGCTGTGTCCAGTTCTGGGCTCCTCAGTACAAGAGAAACGTGGACATACTGGAGAGTCCAGCAAAGGACCATGAACACGATGAATGGACTGGAGCATCCCTCCTATGAGGAAAGGCTGAGAGAGCTGGAAATGTTCAGCTTGGAGAAGAGAAGGCTGAGGGATCTCATCAACGTACATAAATACCTGAAGGAAGGGTGCAAAGAGGACAGAGCCAGACTCTTTTCGGTGCTGCCCAGTGATGGGACCAGAGGCAATGGGCACAAACTGAAGCACAGGAGGTTCCCTCTGAACATCAGAAAACATGTTCTTACTGTGAAGGTGACTGAGCACTCGCCCAGAAAGGTTGTGGAGTGTCCATCCTTGGAGATATTCAGAAGTCATCTGGACATGGTCCTGGGCAAACAGCTGTAGGTGGCACTGCTTGAGCAGGGGGGCTGGACCAGACAAGAGACCAGTCTGTGGTTCTGTGAACTCTTATGTGTCATTACTAAGTTGAGCTTACAAATGATCACTAGTCATCTGTATCATGGTATCACTTAGGCTGCCCCAGAAAATCAAGACTATCTTAAGGAAAAACACATTAAGAAGCATGTACAATGCTAACAGATCTCCATGCTAACCTAACTCTCCTACAAGAAATAGGAGATAGAATGTACTATTATTTCTGTTGTAGACTTCCTTCCCCACAACTATATGTATACATATTCATATATATATATGTATACACAGGTACACACACATCCTAAAATTTTATGTATCATTTTATATCTATAATTTGTATAATCTATTTATCTATCCACCTGTCTATATCTATAGATACAAAAATAAGGGAATTTTCCTATGGTTACACAGGCCACGTATTCTGCTGCAAGGCAGAGAACTGAAAACAGACTTTCTAGAGTCTTCATCACACAACAGCCTTTAATTAACGTTATTAGAATTCCAAATGCTAGTTTGCACTTTGAATTTAAACACCCATCCACCCCCCAGCATTCATGTCTAGAACTAGGTACACTCACAGAATTGCAGGTCAAGCTGAAATCCCTTTGAAAATTCAGCCTTTTGTGAAGAAAAAGTTGATGGTTATTGACAAAACGTTGCAGTCTGCCTTGTTACTATTCATGATTAAGGAAAGTAAATATTGTCTGAGGTCTAATGAGAATTCCAATGCAATAAAGTCAAGTGTGAAAGGTGCAATCAATAAGTGATGATGCAACAGTATTCGTTTGTAGTTTTGTTATTGTTTAGTTTGTGGTATTTGGTGATGCTTGAAAATGAAGTGTTAAGAAATTAGTGTTACAAGGATTAACATTCAGATTTTATTTCTGATATTGTTATGTTTCTACAGTCATTACATTCTGAACACTAATTAGCATCTGATTTCTTTTCCCACTAGTTAAGGACTGCAAACCAAAGAATTATAGAACAAACGTACTATGGAAACAAACATTAATATTATCCATGAACATCCACAAATTAAAATGCATGATGTCCATGGCTAATTTTACACTGCAGGAGAAACTACTGCAATAGAGAACTATATTTTCTTCATTTTTTGTGTTAGCACCTATGCTTCAAAGTATATCGAGTTTATTAAGAAAGTGTCTTTTCAAATGTATAACAGATCTCAGAGTCCAAGCTGGAATGTCTGTGTCCTACATATGGCAGGGCTATGCACCAAGGGCTCAATTTTGGATTTACTACAAGTCTTGGAAATAAAGAAGCATACTGCCCTGTGAAAAAGTCAAGGACTAAATCTCAGTTACTCAGTTATTTCTGCAAGGAAACCAATCTCTTCTAGTCCTTCATCAGACTGATTAATTTCTCTCCATTTGGACTCGACTGGACTGGCAGGCACATAGACATTGGTCTCTGTCACTGTGCCATGGCATGGGACACCGGTACCTTGCGTCAGAAACTGAAGGGACAGTTTCTGTCCCTCTCTCTTCTCTGCAGGCACGTTGTGCAAGCAACAACTTGTGCTGGCACATCATGTAGCTTGACGATGCTGAAATGATGTTTGAATATTATTTGCAACTCTGTATTTTCTGAAGAACCCACATAAAAATTTGGCTAGGCAAACTTCAGTGGCTCTTCACTGAGTATGTTCACAATGACCATCTTCATTGCTCTGAATAGTCTGCTTTATTAATTCCCCTGGCACTTAATCTTTAGATTACAGAGCAAGACTTAGGACCTGAATAGAAAACAAGGGCTGATTCTGTTCTAAAATATTAGCTTACATGTCTGTGTTAAGGTGACATGGCTTTTGAAGTCAGCTAGGAGTATTTGGCATAAATTCTATCATCCAAAGGGCAATTACAGGCCAAACCAGACACCTCTCAAAACTGCTGTTGATTGTGTATGGTGAAAGATCCCATGCATTTCATAACACAGCTCGTTCTTCACACATTGCTAAAAGCAATAATTACTTTGAAACATTATTTATATCTCTTGTAATGTGATTACTTTATAAATTCACTAAGTTGATGGATTATGCAGCTAAACTTAACGTTCATATTTAACATATTACAGAAGCTAAAAAATCCCTTCATAGACTATAACCCATCCAGAGCAGGAAGATTCTCTAATTCATACAAAAATTATTTTTTTACAAGTAGTTTCTATGGAATTAGGTGGGAATTAGCTGTGACACTGTGAAGAGAATGACATATCTGTTTTATATCACAGTTCTTGTTATCAAAACATTTTTTTTGCAGAGCCACAGCAATGACTCAATTCTTTCAATCATTTAAGTGAGATCTCTTGACCTACTGCAAATGAAATGGCATACTAGCAGCGCCTTTAACTTTCGGCAACTTATTTGTTTATTTGGTTTGGAATCAGCCAAGTAAGAAACCTAGTTCTGCATGAATACAGTATAATGTGGCCCCAACATGTACACAGCCAAATGAAAGGTAATTGTGGGAAATAAAACATGACGTTTCAAAGTAGCTCCCTAATAAAGTCTAAAAATATAAGAAATCCTATCATATTAACCAGCAAGAACTGCTCTTTCACTTAAGGGATAGTCGGGTAATTATTGAAACCTGTACAAGACTGGATTGTCAAGTGAAATAATAATACAGAGTATCTCAGGATAATGAGATAGATCTTAAGACCATTAGTAGTGGTTCTTATTATAATACTGACCAAGGTTCTCCAAGAAAGAGTGAGAATATTTAAATGAAACTTGTGGAGAACTAGTTTGAATTTGTATATTTGAACAGCTTAGTATTGTCTCATAGTTTCCATTCCTTCCCGGAGAGAAAGGTGCCTATCATGTAAGACTTTGAAATCAGTCAGGCTTTAAAGACTGAAATCCCTGAGGACAGAAATTAAAACAAAAAATAATTTGAAAATCGAGCCACATTGAAATCCATACAGTTTATATTAAGAATCTTATCCTAGAGAGGCTTTAAGGTCTCATTAGGCACCCAATTTCTTCTCTTTCCTGATTCTTTCTCTCTCATTCAAAACAACCAAACCCAACGTATATCTTCTCTGACTTTAGGTTTGACAAGAAGAATTATAGCTTTAGAAATAAGGGCTTTTAAGACTGGAAAGAGAGGAAGAGATGACTTTTTCTCTATAAAATCGGTCTTGCTTATCAGACATTTGTATATGCATGCTTTGTTATCTTACGTTTGTTTTTAACCACTTCAAGAACAGGAATAACTTAATAGCTGATGGTCATAGAGAAGCTAGCTAATCCCTGGGAAAACAGTTGTCTAGCTTGCAATTTTTAAGGTACAGTATGGCTAATGTGTCAGCAGTTGTCATAGATTAGAAATATGGCTTGCTTTAATATTCTCCTTACGAGCCTCTCTTAGGTACAAAGGTGTCCAAATACCAGACCAGAGGTAAGTCTGGCATGCCTGGCATAGTCTAGTAAGGAACTGTCCTCCTCACCTTAATGAACACCTCTTCGGCTGACTGTGCCCAGCGGCGCTCGGACAATTGGACTAGACTAGGGTTTAAGAAAGAATGCTGACTAAGACTTTGCAAATCAAATATTAAAAGACTGATTAAATATTTTACGATCTTTTTACTTAGGCTCTGATTTGAAGTTTACTTCATCTGCTAGCCAGAGATATGCTGAAGGATAATTGATGGAGGAAGAGTAAATAACAGCTGATGCTGCTGGCCCTAAGTATGCAAGGCATTTAAGAGTATTCCTAACCTCAAGTGTGCAGTCACTGACGTGCTCATTTGTCTCAGTAGGTTAGTGTCACTAGGGCTCAGATATGTGATCAAATTACCGCACTGAAAGTGGTTTAAGCTTATGTGTTTTTCCTTGTATTGTATATTTGCACATGTCTCCAATGACACCAAGTAATCCTTTAAATTGTGTTAATTTGATCATGTATCCGAGTATCCAGTGCAGTAAATTGGGATAGGTGGCTATGAAAAGTGGAGATGACGCCTTTTAGAAGACAAATAGCTTCCATGGAGAAGAGAGACATCCAGCAGAATCACTACAGCTCAGTCTACCAGGATTAGACTATAAAGCTCTCCCCCCTTCTCCTTCTACAAAATCGAAGGTTTGCAACTTATAAACCTGATCTGACAAATTGCTTTTGTGGATTTTGAATTTTTTTTTTGAAGGGAAAGAATTAAAAAAGAACTCTTATAAAGCAATTCCTGGTCAATTTTTGGCAACCTGACTGGGTCAGTATCACTTAAAGCCCATCTAGATTTTAAAGAAAAACTCAGAAGCTCACCATCCAGCAAACTTCCTCATCATACTTGGGGCTTGGAGCTGAAAATTTAAAAGCAGTCCAAATATTTAGCTTTAGAAAAGTGTTGCTGAGCTTGTGCCTGAACTCCTTTTCACGAGACGTTTGGTAAGGATTTGCACATACCAAAGTACAATTTACGTAATGAGCAGGAAGAGTTATTGGACTAATCATTTTTAATAGAGATTCCTTGTCTTTAATACATAGCTACACAATAGAACTTAATAGCTTGTGGCAAGTAAATAATTTACACATGGATTGTATCTGAATACAAATGTATACATAAAATATCACAGACTTAATGAAGCCTTTGGGGTGGGTTTTTTTAAATCAATTTAATTGATTTTGCTGATAGGTCTGCATTTATATTTTTGTAAGCTACATTTCGCTTTACCTGCGCACGTGGCACAGTCATGATTTTTAAGGGAGGCAGGGAAAACTCTGCAAATGAAATTTTTTAGAAATTAAGTACACAGAGCGTAGATATTTTTGAAGTGTCTAGGGTAAGACACTCGGAAATAACACTCCAACGTGACCCAACGGTGTAGCTCATTTATAAACTACTTATCAGAAAAGGTCAGCCTCTCAGGAGCGCTCATGACTATTCAGGGTGTTTTGCAGTGTTTGAGCCCAATGAAGCTGGTAATGAAGAGTTTTCCCCTTAATGCTCTGAATGTTTTGGGTTGTTCAGCTTCAGCCAGCAAGGTTACTTGCATTTGGCTTGGGCTCCTACTAGATAGGGGAGAAGACAACGGTTGAAGAAGAAGGTGAGTGTTGTGACTAATGCACAACTGAAGCCAGAGGGAAAGTGGTTGGATGGAAACATGAGTGTGTGCTTCAACGGGAAACACACGGGATGATGGCTGCTTTACCATCAGGAGGATCAGCTGATCTGACAGACCCTAAAACTGTTTTTCACTACAAAATACATCCACAGCTTGTCCTCCCTCTTTCTAATGCACTGCTTTTTGTCGTCATTAACTCAGAAAAGCTATGCATTAAAGGAAAGCTTTGGAGACAGATGCTGGAGCTCGGCCGGCGGGCCCGAGGAGAGCGGCAGGGAGGCCCAGGGGTCTGCCACCATCCTCAGCCCCGCTGCCCGCCCCTGCCCGTGTACGCCGCGGGGCCGAGCTGGCCCGCCTTACCTTTGGGGTGCCAGGGGTCCGTGAACTCGTACTTCCCCACGCCGATCGTCCGCAGCATCTGCACCCCGTTGGTGTTGTCCGGGCCTCCTGCCGTGTTGGGGGGCAGCGGGGCGGCTGCTTGCCCATTGGTGGCGGGCGCGCTGCTGGGCAGGGCGGCTGAGGGCAGGGCCGGCGGTGGTGGCGGCAGCATGGGGCAGGCCAGGTGGCCATTGCCCACTGCCCCAGGGCCCGGGTGGGCCACCGGGCCCACGCCGCTCATGGAGGACATGCTGAGGGGCTGGCTGTTGGTGTACAAGGGCTGGCTCTGGAGGTTGACCACCATGTTGCTGAGGGGCTGGGAGGGCTGTGGCTGGAGCTGGTAGTGGGCCGGCATCAGTGGGAGCTGGGGGGTGACGTGTGGAGGGAGGGAGGGCGTGACGCCGATGACGGGGGCCTGGACGTTGGCGGCTGGGCTGAAGGTGGGTGGCTGCGTCATCCCGTAGGAGTGCGTGATCAGGGTGGGCTGGCTGCCTGCCGCCACCGTGGTGACCCAGGGCGCTGCACCTGCGGCACGAAGGAAGGCTGGCAATGGTGGTGGGCTCGGCATGGGGGAGACCAGAACAAAAATAAACACCCCCAGCCTTCCCCTCATGCACCCACATCCGCTACTGAATTGCGCTGACGCGCCCTTCTCCTTCACAGTATCTAAAGCGGTTCAGGGTCTGGAGCCGTTCCCAACCCTAAGTGCATAAAATTGCTACGGTGATGTGAGTGCAATTGTTAAAATACTCATCAGGTGACATGCAGCATGTTTGCGGTTTTATGTATTTTGTGCTTTATGCAGCTTAAGCGCACGCTTCCAAGAAAATTAACCTCTTTCCCCACCGTGCTTTCATGGCTCCCTGACAAACACTCTGTGTGTATAATAATGGTGCTCCAGCCACTACAAAGAGATTGTAATTAGGCGTCTGGCATAGTAGCACAATGTACGATATATGTCTGGAAGCTGGAAATCATTTTAGGTAGTTCTGGACATAAAAGAGGTCTTAAAGTATTACAGGGTGCCTTTTCCTCTAGTGAAGGCAGAGAAGGAGAAAAAAAAAAAAAACAACACTCTAATGAACTTGCAGGCATCTTAATACATTTATATTAGCCCCAGCACAGAAGAAACTTGAGGGGTCTTTACAATGAGAGAAAAACCCTGCTAAAGAATAAAGAAAGGGCTCACAATGAAGTCTAATTTACGGAGGTAAATGGAGATAGTGCATTGAATTTGCTTTGAACGATTTTCCCTTGTAGAATTACAAATAAGATTAGAAACATACCTGGGTTTTCATTCTCCCTCATCTGTTTAGATGGAGGCTCATCAGTGTCCCAGGGAGTGGACTGATTGATGGGTGTCTGTCCCCACCTGACGCTCGTTGCAAGTCCTTGAGGCTGATTTTCAGTCTTGGAAATGCAAGGAGTCTACCAGAGAGAGAGAAAAATACAGAATAAAAATGTTTAGACCATTGGGAATAATTACTGTTCCTCATAGCTAGTAGCTTGCTTGTCTGTTTGTTTGTTACAGTCCAAGAGGATATCCTAAAATCTTTAAATATCATTCTCCTCCAGGCTTTCATGACATGTCCATATGGAAAATACAATGTATTTAAAAAAAAAAAAAATACTTCTGGAAATTTAATGGATCCACATTTAACAAAAAAAAAAAATAAAATCCACAATAAACTAGCATTTTCAGAAATAAGTTGCTTCTTTTGCCTTGAAAATAAAAAAACCCATGTATGGCAATATCCATTCAGTCACAGCTTACATAAAATGGGACAATCTTCTGTTTGCTCAATCTCTTCCAAAAATAGTGAGTTTTGTTTAGCAGAAGGCAGAACAAGAGAGACTTATTTACAACCGTAGGACAAATTACTGTAGAACAGTAAAGAGAAGTCTTAGTATTTACTGTCTGTCAACCCTTAAAATTGAATGCCAATAAAAAAAAGCATCATAACAGTCATTGGCCGCTAAAGCGGGTATGTTGGCAGTTCTTCAGAGACGTTAAAATAACTGTAAAGTAGGGGAAGGATTTGGCTGAATAATCATCAAAGGGGAGATGATCTGAAAGAGATTTCTTGATAAAGAAACTATCACATGGATTTAAATGCTAAGCCAGCCCCCCCCAGTTTTAGGGGATCTTCCCAAACAATCATGCCTTTGCTGAGAAAAGGCTTGTAGAAAACAAGGGTGCTCCAACAGGTCTCATTTATTTAATTCTGCAGCACATTTCATTGCTGGAAGATTAAAAGTTTTTTTGTTTTGTTTTTACTGGTGTCAGAACCTCCAAACCAATAAAACGGAACCAGCTGCCTAATGCTGAATGAGTATTGAGGACTGAAGCCATAAAGAACAGGAGACCAGTCTGAGCGATCGCTTGTTTGCCTTACATCTGGGAAGTAATTTAGCTCTGAGACGGGGGTACAGCGGCTCCATAAATGCCCTGGGTCACGTAGTACCAATGAAATCTCTGTCAACACCAGCAGCTTTTTTCCCCATCACCAGTACCTCAATCACTCCATGAAAAGAAGTCATTAGCAGACCCATTTATGGCCTCTGCAAATACATGCACACCTTTCCCAAGCTCATCGGTCATTCCTCGTGTCTTTAAATCCATTGGAGGTGCTTACTTCCTCCTGCTCTCCTTTCTCCCCCACTAATACCCCCGCTAGCCCTTCTGCCCTGCTCCAACACTCCCTTTGTCATCCAAGTGCCTTCATCCACTCCCTTTTCCACCTGAGCTTTGTCCTCCTTGGGCTCTGGGAGTCAGGAGTCCTGGGTGCAGACCTCGATGGAGGACAGGGTTTCTGGTGTGCTGCTCTCTTTGCTTCCAGAAGCCACAACAGGAATATTTTCCCCACTAGAAGTGCTATACTTCATTAAATGCAGATGTTCACAGGCAAATGCGATTCTTAGTGTCTTTTTTTTTTAATGGAATCTTGAAGTTAGAATTTTCAGCTTGTGTCCAAATTACTATTTTTTTTAAAAAAATGCATCAATTTATTCTTTTCCATGTTTTTGGGGTCTGTTTTGTTGTTGTGTGTTTTTGTTTTTTAAAAATTTAGCTTCTCCAGATTTTTTCCTATTGTACTGGCATCAAGGACAATGACATCCAGGTTTTAGATTCACATTTCCTTCTGCCTCCACTATTTCAACTTCTTCTCCGACGTTTGCAATTGAAATAAAAATGAGAGTCAGGAAAGACAAAAAGAGAGGACATGCAGACAAGCAAGAGCTTTAAGATTTATTCTGTTGTATTCATGGCAAAGAAAGGGCAGGAGGGGAAGAAATAAATCTCAGTTTTGAAATGCCTTCTATTTATAAATTGTCCCGAGAAAAGGCTTAATCTGAACACCTTTAGCTTTTACATTGTACAAAGTCTTTGACACAGGAGGCTATAACGCTGTTGGTGGTTTACCAGTTCATGTTAGCAGTATCCCTTTGGATCTAGCTAAACTGTTTGACAGTGGCCAACGCACTCTGCAGTAGAAAAAGAAAGAAAAAAAACAACCACCAGCATTCTCTGCCTATAAATCAGCTAGGATACTTCCCCCAGAAACACTATTATTTATCCCAAAACAAAGCTTTTAAAAACACTAAATGCAATATAGAGAACTGGGCATTTTTATGAATCATCAAAGACGATCAGAAGGATTCAAGACTCAAATCATGCCCTGCATGTTCCACATGTGGCATCTGTGTGTTGCATTTCTTTGTTGTATGAACTGGGTCTTATAAATGGGTTTGAAATACATACTCTCATTATTGTGTGGCATTGTCAAGATGCGCAGCATCTTGTGTAACTTTGTTACATCTCCAAGCTGCTTTAAAACAGTGTGGATCTAAAATAAGAAAAAATATTCCTGTACCTTAAATAATACAGAACCACACACATGCTATAATTTTAAAAGAACCCATATGTTCTGTACAGAATGGGTTAGAATGGGAGTGTATGACACAGCTCTCCTAAATCCCATAAAAATCCATTTTCCTATTTTGCAACTGAAAGCTTGCTTTCCAAAAAACTAGAGCACCAGATCAGACACATACAAAACTGGTGGAGTTTGCACTCAAATCTAGATCTAAACTCCATACTTTGAGCATTAATAAAGAGAAAGGAGGTTTAAAGGTTTGCTGTCAATAAATACCTCCCCTCCACTTCCACAAAATGCTAGATTTTTCCAAATTTTTTTTTCACTAAATATGCTCACAAAGCCTGCTTCTTAGAGGCTCAGTGGATTTAAATGCGCAAGTCCAGCTTTCAAACTATACTTCCGAGCTTGTATTTATTTGATCAGAAAGAGCTAGAGATTAGTTGGTATGAAAGCACAACACACATTCATGAAATACGGTTTAGGCAATAATGGTGGTGGAAAGAGAAAAAAAAGCTTACTAAACTTTTTTATACATACATATATATATACACACACACTTCTAGTCTCTGATCTAATTTCTATATTATTTTTCTTAATACAGGAAGGGTTACATTACAAGTGTTACATGTGTCTGATCTGATTGCGGCAATTACCGATTTGCGTATCTGAAAAGCGAAATTATATCCAACGTTATCAGGGGAACTTTCTGTCCATGCGCTCAGGCACATGACAGCACTCTATTTGATGCTTTTAATGTACAACACAAATGACCAAAAAATGGCCTGTATTGTGCTAGTAGTGCAGGGGGAAGAGATGTGTTCCATTAGTGATCCACAGACTTCACAGAAACTAATTGTACTATGTTACACTTTTATCTTTAGCTTTCATGTCAGATGCTTGTTTGAATTAAACACGAAACACATGAAAAAAGGAAATGCATTATAAAATCTACTGGGTATACATTTTAAAATACTGCCAAATGTCTATTTACATGAAAAGACAAGAAGGTTTCTAAAAGGTCTGTCGAAGCCTGGCTAGTCAACAGCAGCATTGGCTATTTAATTGCCTGAAATTCCTGTCAGACTACAACGATTACTAACGCAATCATCAGCATCTTTTTAGTCCCCCTAAAATGCTCAATCTGTGTTGTCATGGATAGAGTGCCCCAAATCCAAATCTGAGGATTTTTTTCTTTTTGTTTGAAATAACCATTAAGAACAAATAAAATTTTCAGCTGAACCTTGCATTTCACCTCATGCCTGCCACTTTGAACTCCAGCAGCAAGCAATCTCCCAGTTTTAAGGAAATTAACTGCAATATAGATGTACAGGCAGAACGGAGCAAGATGGAACAATTTCAGAATTACGTGAGACTAACACAGACAAGTTGCCAGGTTGCCGATTTTTTTGTGGCTCAAACAGTCATAAACCATGGCCCATAGGCAACAGTAATTGGTGTACAGCTGGTCCACTGAACCTTATTAAATTAAAACATTAAAAACCTTCAGATTCATGGGGCTTTGCAGAATATCCACAAGAAAGTTCATGAGTTCACAGCAATCAGCTGGTGCTAAAGATTGGGAATTAGTGATTTGGTCTATACTGCATCCCTTCACGTGGTCACTATCAGGAGGCATAGCTACAACTAAGTCTGACTTTAAGTCCAAAGCTTTACAAATCTATGCTGAAATAAGACCTAAACTTTTAAGACCTTTTTACATCAATGGAAATATAAAACCTACTGCACTATTACCAGCATTACAGAGTATGTTAGTGAAACTGAAAAAAAAATCCCAACGCGACAACCAAAATGCAAGAACAAAAATTCCAATACAATTTTCCCCAGGCTCAACACCACCAAACACTTCCTGGGAGGTCCTTATAAACACATTTGACCAATTTCCCCAAAGGCTTGTAAAACTGCTGACATACATCCTGCTACGGCTCAGAGTGCTAAGACCTATTCAAACAGTTTCATGAGCAAAAAAGAACTAATCTGGATAGAGGGATCCTATTTGTGGTTCCCAGCGACCAAAATTATTTTACTATGGCCTTCATTTAAAGTGATGGATGAGAAGTAGCGATTCTCTGTTCCAATTATCCAAAAGAGATTGGGAATGGCAGCTTAATACTAAGATAATGTATCCAATATGCAACCCACTCTATTTTCTCTCCCCATTGAAAATAAAAAGGCTAAGACAAATGCATGCATAGAGGCAAATATTCCCTCCCACGGATTCAGGTTTTATGGCCTGTCATGGGTAAAAGCAACTTCAATTTAATGAGGGAATTCCTTTTAAAGCTGTTAGCTGTGCCTCGCTCTAACAAGTAATGACTGGTGGCCCTGGCTGGGTTTTAAGCCTGAACGTGTCTGGTGCTCTAAAAAGCTCAGTGGTCACTGCACCAAAGAGTTTATGGTCTAATTTGTAGTTCACACCATTAAATATTGCATGAAACAGGTATTTGTGTGCATGAGGCATGCATGTAAAATCTGAACCACACAGGGATAGATTTTCATCTGGGGTAAATTCCTATATCATGTTGGACAGGATCCCAAGCATATTTCTGAGCCTAGTCTGTGGCCAAAGTAGCTCTTAAGGATGGATGTAGAGCTTTTAAAGATGCAGCGATGACAGCAATATTTCCCTAGCACCGGCTGTTGGGCTGGGCTACAGAAACGAAACTGTTGTTTTGAGAGGGATGTACTGTAATGTATTAAAAACCTAAGAGATAGGGACAGGCCAGCATGCAAGAGGAACAGAACAAGCTGTCCTGCAGTAAAACCTCATTCAAGAACTTGCTCATGGGTGGAGAGAAGAACTCATCTACCTTACAGTTCCCATCACCAGGCAATTCTGCGATGACACAACGTTGTTTTTCTCTTTCCAAAGCTAATGTGGGAGCAGCGAGAAAGAGAATAATACAGTTAACTCATAGGAAAAATGTTGCTACCCTGCATAAAAGACAAAAGAAGTCTTAGTTCCTTCTCAAGTGGAGAGAATAATTCCAAACTGGCATCTTAAACATCATCCAGCAACAAGCCACCAGCGAGTGTGAGCTGTGGAGCACTGAGGTATAGCCTCCAGGCGAAACACATGGCTTAGCAGCGGGGTACAGTCTGCATCCATTCCATGTTTTTCACAGGATTTAAAGATACCCCTCACCTTGAGATTAATGACACAGGCTTGGAGAAACCCATGAGTGTGGTGGGGCCCACGTCCCAGAGAGGCACAGCACAACGGCGTTACCCAGCCCTGATCCCAGCTCGCTGCATGGCAGGGCTTCTTACCACCCCATCTGTGAGCTGCTAAGGCGGCAGATGTCCAGTGCGTCCAGCTTGTCCAGTTTCTTCCCCCCACCAACATCAACCCCATCTTTCCTGGACTGAGCCTCTTTGCCGCCTCATTCACATTTGTGGTTCAGTTACCCTCCCAAATAAGTCTCTCAGCCAAATTCCCAAGCTCTGGCAATGCAATGAAAGATAACTCCATACGGGGAAGGGGTACCTTTTCATTAACCCTTTCCAAGGCTCCCTATCCATGCTGGCTGGAGGTCTGGGGAGGCAAGAGGAGGAATGAAGTTATGGAAAAGGGGGGAGAAAGATGGGATAGAAGAAGGTTGTGAACTGACCACAGGTGATATCTATTTCTGGTGGCTGCACTGCCCTGGATAACCACCGCTCTCACACCAGTGCTCCAGTTAGGTGCTCAGCATTAGGTGGGAATGAATGCGGGACCATGGAATGATAAAAGCGCTTCATAAATGGCACTTTGTATTCTGTCTTGGCAAATTGCACCGGCAGAGGCTCAGGTACTCACCCAGCTGCCTTCGTTTCTCAGCGAGAACATCAGGGAACGGAGCTGAGGTATCGAACCGAGGTCCCGGCTGCGACACTTGCTGCTCCAGGACACCAGGGACATCAGCGCACGACACTGGGTTCGAGCACAGAAGCCCCACTTTAGCCTGAGCAGAACCTCCTCTGCTAACACAGTCGGCATGCAGATCAACCCCAAATCAGAGCAAAGCTACGAATGCAAAACCATCTCACAACGGAGGAAAACGCGCAACATCAGGAACAACGCAGCAGCACATACTACAGAGAACATGCACTACGCAACGCAAGAGGGCTTTCAGAGATCCTGCAGGCATCCCATAGCAGAGGCAGATAAATCCAGTTCATCGTAAGTGCTTTTTGTGAGAGGGCAAAAGGAAATATGGGTAATAATAGAGTAAGTGCTTGTCAGACCAGAATCCCAAGGGTGTACAAAGGATGTAACCCTTGTGTACTGGCAAAGCTACTCAAGAATGACCTAACAGCAGACTGCCTGAAAACTAAACATTTATCTTGAATGCAAATGCTGGCCATTGATAGATTCAGAAGTTGCTACATATGGCTTTTTTTGTCCCAAATTTCCTGTGGATTTCTTTTAATTATCCAAACAGGACCCTGAATTTCATTCTGGATCAGGGCCTAAAGCATTAGAAATAAAGGGAGGAATACTAATAAAGTACAAGCTGTGTCACTTGAGGCTCCAATCCCAGTATTAAGTTACTTCTATAAAAGTCCCCCTTTGTAGTATTGGATGCCGACATTTTACACTCAAGCCCTCTGAATTCAGTGTTTCAATTGTAGTACACACTCCGTGGCAGGAAAGTGCATGTTCTCTGCCTACACAGCAGGCACATTTTAAAAAAAAAAAAAAAAAAAAAGAAAACAAAAAGAAAACCCAGATAAGCCTGTGAGTGTTGAACAGTGCTGCATGATATTACTGATTTATTAACTTGGCTTGATCAATAAGGCTATCATCAAGGGCACATTTAGTTTGCACATAAATTTCACTTTCTAACAAGCACTTCTGTGTGCTCACTTTAGTTTCCATAATCTGATCCAGGTCTCAGGAAGCTTTCTTTAAGGGAGAACAGAGAATTCTTTTTCTAAAAAAAGGATCAAAGTATACTCGGTCAACTCTCAAACAAAAGGACAGTCAGTACTGTAGAAACAGCATGCTTACCTTTCACAGCAAAAAGAAAAATAAGCCTATAGGTCCAGATTTATCACTGCCTTAAGTTCATCAACATCAATTGAGCTATTAAATTGTGGCTGAATTTGGCTCATAGCAATTTAGAAATTTCAACTTTCTTTGAGAGTCTTCCATCAGTAAGATGCTAATTTAATGCATAATTTAAACTCCACTGTCCTTTAACTCAGCGTTTGTAAATAATTAAAAAAGAACTAAAAATCCTTTTACATTTATAAAGCTGCCCCCCCTTTTCTACTGCAAAACAACAAAGACTTTTCAATCAAGAATTTATTTATTCTTTAAATCTGAAAGTAAAAGCTGTATAAAAGATGAGGAGAAACTGATTTACAAGATAAAACAATTAGCTCTGGGATATGTACATTAAGACTAATAAATTTCACATCATATTTTAAAGGAGTCAAGAAGGAATACCACATATATTAGACTTTATTGAAGTTCTATTGAAATGTTCAATTAAGAGCATCTTATGAAGGTAAGTTATGCAGTCACTAAAATTAAGACGTGAAAAACAGGATTAGAGAGCTGCATTTCTCAAAGAGACAATACACGTTAATAATCCCTCCCTTTTCCTACACGTGAGATAACATCTCCAATCTGGCTATTCCTGTAATTGCTCCGGTCTTATTAAAAATTTGGGTTGTGCAGGAGAAACACAAATGGATTCCACAGTAAAAAATACTAAAATAATATACTGCATTCCCTTTTAATCCAAAATCATGTATCTCAGTGCTTCTTATTAAAATCCTTTTTTTCTGTGCAGACAGATGAAAATGCATTTTAAGACTCAAACAAGTCTGTGTAAAAACAGCTCGAGCCCATCAATCTCCCAGTTGGTTCTTAAAAGAAGCTAAACATTCACCAAGCTGTTCCAACCAGACGTGACTGGCAGATCCTTTTTGGGAATGAGGTCTCAAGATGCAACCCTGCTTCCACTCAGATTCATAGCTTTAATAACACAACAACTTCAGTGCAGGACCAGGCAGTTGGGCGGTCATTTAATTTGATTTACAATAGAGTGCTAATACATGGTTTTTCTGGAAACACAGTCACTGTTTTCTCCAATTTTTCTGCTCTATAGGTTTTACATCAAAGCATTCCTGCTCATTTTGTTTCTGTATCTCCATGCTGCCGGTAGGGAGCTGCCCAGTTCTCCTGTTTTCCTTCGGCAGAACTGATTCATGAACTAGCATGAGGCTTCAGCTGCCTCAGCCATCATCCTTCTAAAAGATTTATGGCAAACACATCGCATACCAAGGTATAAATCTGGCAAATGGCTACTAGACAGACTTTTCTGTCCACAGCCACACAATTTAAAGTAAAACACATAATGGTACAGCTGTGGTTAGCGTTACTAGTAGCCCTGCCAAAATTGTGCTACATTGCCACCCATTTTTTCCAGGCACTTCACTCTCATTTTTGGGGCGCGAATTAGATGATCCTTCAATATTACTTTGTTTGTGGCAACTTGTGATGCTAAACAGTCCTTCGACATACAAGGATAAATGAGTACCATTAAGATTAAGCTCTACTTACATTTTCTTCAACAACAAATTGCTTTAAGTTCCTTTACTCTTTATTCCTTTAAGATGAAATTCTTCTAGGTGTCCAGTTTGGGTCATTGGACTCATTAAGAAGAGAAAACCCAGGAAGGCTGGGGAGTTTTATCAAAGACTTTGTGCTTTTGAAAATCCTCTGTTATGTATCTCTTAAAGAAAATTTATGCTACTGAAAACTTAAAACCTCCTATTCTCTTTGCTCCTGGGAAGTTAACACAAAATAAATCACCTCCGAAAATAATATCCTACTCAAGAAACTTCAGGATGACCGGGAGAGAGAGGGGGGTTATTGTGAGCCCTAAATAACACAGGTTGGTTCTATAAGCCATGTAGGGAAGGACAAGCTAAAATTAAATGACCTTTGGTAGGGATACCTCACCTACAACAGCAAGTCATGATCTGATCTTCCTAATTCTCCTGCTCTGCTGTTGCAGGTCATGGTCCATCAGAAGCCACTATTTCTGCTAGGATGGGTGCAGGGCAGACAGTGCCCTTGTAACTCCCCGGGACGAACTGCCAGGGAGACCAGCCCGGGGTCTTTGCAGATAATACCCCTGGAGAGGCAGCATGTCCCCTGCTGAATTTGCTGTGGCTTTCAGCAGAGGCAAAGGGAGTTTTAGCTCTTCTTTGTACAACCGTCACCTCCAGAAGACAAACAGACCCTTGGTTTGCTATAATAAAGCTTCAATTAGAACACAAATCTATAAATATCTAACAGTGCAGATCAAAATGGCCAACTTTGGTCATGAGTATTGATCAGAGTGAGAGAGGAGTCAAAACAGGACCAAACATCTACCTTAAAAAAAATAAAATTAGAGGGGGTATACTTTCCACACAACAGGTAGAGATCTAAATAATCTTTGCTGTAAATCCAAAATCTCCTTTCCTACCCTTAGCATGTTTTTTGGAGTAACCCATAGCATGGTTTTTGGAGTAACTGTTAGCTTCACACAAGCACTGACTGTACACCTTATTCTAATAGACCTTATTAGAAGAAAGCACAGAGCATAATCTTGTTTTGCACATTTATTGATGATTCTGTGCCAAATCCAAGCATAGATATGATGCTGATTCCCTTAAAATTATTAAGTCATTAAGAAAGTTGAGTCATTAAGCAAGACCCTCCACCCAACACCTATCCAACAGCCTCAGAAAGGGCCAGAGTTTGTGAGATTAAGATGCTTTGAGAGGAGATATAAAGCTGGACTAGATGACTGTTGCAGGTCCCTTCTATTCTAAATAAACAATTAAATAAACATGTATATACACACATAGATATATATATACCTCTCTCCCCTCGTACTATTGAAATGTGGATGCTATTAAAATGTTCATCTCTGCTTGTTTCTAAAGAAAGTCCAAACTCTGTCTACTGAGGAAGAAAAACAAGAGGTAAAAGCTAACAGACTAGCTGAGGATCTGCTTTTCTAATGCTGCATTTGATTAATTATGTGATTTATTTTCAATGACTGGTTCAATCAATCCTGATCAAATTAACAAAGACAATGATCAGAAATACCAGACTAAAACACAATACAAATGATTTGGTTCCAGGGGTTCCAATCAAATGAAACAGGATTAAATTAACCAGTGATCGGATTAAGCAGAAGTTGCTGTATAAAGTCAGAAATGTATCAGTACTTCGGGCCATTTGCTGTGCCTGTAAGTTGCCATTTCCAGCTCTTCCTAGAGCTCTCAATAAACAAAATTGTTTTTCCTAGGTATCACAAGTGTAATGTGGAAATAACAAAAACAACAACTACTACTCCTACTATTTCACAGTACCACAGTATCTGGGGCTCTGCCACAGCAGGCACCCTCTAAAAACCTGTACACCCTATACACCCGCCTGTAGCAGTCTGTACCTGAAAGAGTTTACAGTCTATGTGCACGACACAGAGATCAAAAGGTGACAGAATATCAGGATACAATCAAAAAGACAGAAAATCCCATTTAATTCTACAATGTTAGCAAAGCACAAAGATGAAAAAGCTACTGTTCAACAAGAAGCCTTAATGAAAGTTGCCAGTGATATAGCTGGAAATGTAGTTCTTACCTAAAAATCAAAGTAAATACAAGTATCACAGGAAAAGTACTTCCATTTGCTGTGGACTGACCTAAACCTTGAGCAGCCAACAAGGTCCTACAGCACTGAACAGAGATGTACCTTCAAATGCCTTGAGCTCACGCTGGTTCAGCTGGACCCATTAGTAACCAGCTGCAAAGGGACTTTGTGTCCAAAGCTGGGCAAAGGAAAGGCTGGGGACATCAAAAGCCAGCTCATTTGGAAGTAAATAGAAAAACGTAAATGCTGAGAGTCAGAGTGAAACCAAACTCAATTCCTGCCCTTTTTTTTCCACTAAGAGAATCGCTTAAAAGATAAACTTGAAGGATGTGGAGAGGTATTCCTAAGGACTTCTAATAAAGCTGCTTTAAGATGCCTGCGGGCAGTTCTGCTTGCGAATCCTATCCCCGCATGCTGCAGTGGGATGAGGAAGGACACTGGACTGGTGGATGCACCACTCGCGTGGCAGTGGTCCTCAGTAACACAAGACAGGGGAAAGTACAGAGCCACCACCCACGCTGTGCATGGTAGGGGCTAATTTAGAGGGTTTTTCCCAGCTTTCCAAAAAAAGAAAAGGAGTGTGCCTGTAATCTGAACAAAGGCCAAAGCACGTGTAAACAGGTCAGATCCAAACCAACTGTCCCACCCACCTTGTGTCTCTTATAGAAGCAGTCAGGAGTCATATGGGATGACTCCTTCCCCGTCACTCCATTTCTAGGCATATGTTGCCCAGTAATTGTAAGCGGACATCATGGCCACCCTGTGAATGGGTGACTGTCACCTCACAGGATTTAGTCCCTTGCGATCACCCTAGGACACCCACGTAGGGAACAGACCAAGCTAAGGATTTGGGCAATCGATAACTGACCTCTGGTCTTTGTCCCAGATGAAACCACTGAGACATCAGAGTGACTTCTGATGGTCGGCAAGCTCGAGGTTCACCCACAGGATGTGGTTTCTATGGCTATGGCCATGTGTCCTATCCTTGCAGCTCACCGTTTGCACCACAGGTATTGACAGTGAAGGACCATCCTTGTACGACTGAATGTTTGATGAGCTGCTTTACTTAGTGAGCTTGAGAAAGTATTTAGAGAAACATTCCTCTCTCCTTTACCACAACTAAAAGACTTAATATTTTATCTTTGTTTTCAGCTAGCATGGTGAGTATATTTTAAAGCACCAGGTCTCTCCAGCCAAAAGACATCTGGCATTATGATTAAGAATACATTATTTTTTCTCTTCCGCTTAAAGACTATCTTATTTGTATGTGTCGATGGTGTGGTTTAACCCGTCAGGCAGCTAAACACCACACAGCTGTTCACTCCCTCCGTCCCAGTGGGATGCGGGAGAAAATTGCCAAAAAAACAAACCAACCCCCCAAAAAAGGCAAAACTCGAGGGTTGAGATAAAGACAGTTTAATAGGAAAGAAAAGGAAGGGAAAATAAATTAATAATAATAATAATAATAATAATAATAATAATAATACACAAAACAAGTGATGCACAATGCAATTGCTCACCACCCACTGACTGATGCCCAGCTAGTTCCTGAGCTGCGGCCACCACCCTCCTGGCCAACTCCCCCCAGGTTTTTTTTTGCTCAGCACGATGTCATATGGTATGGAATATCCTTTTGGCCAGTTGGGGTTAGCTGTCCTGGCTGTGTCCTCTCCTAGCTTCTTGTGCACCCCAACCTTGCTGGTGACGGGGTGTGAGATGTTGAAAAGTCCTTGACTTAGTGTAAGCACTGCTCAGCAACCACTAAAACTTCAGTGTGTTATCAACACTATTCTCATCCTGAATCCAAAATACAGCACTATACCAGCTACCAGGAAGAAAATTAACTCTATCCCAGCCAAAACCAGGACAGTGGGCTTTTTCTCATGCTCTGTCTTGCTGCATTTTTTTTTCAGTCTCATTGCAATTTTTTTCATGAGTATTCTCAGTTTCATTTTCTTACTTTATTTTCCCATGTCTCTATCCCTCTCCTCACCCTTTCTATCATGCTCTCTCCTAAGTGAAATGAGAACCCAATTATACTCCTGTTAGAACTGAAGTTTCAAATCCATCATGTGCTAGTGGGTGCAAAATTAGGCAAATAAATTCCCTCAACCCTACAAATTAAATTGAGTCTTTGCATATGTTCTTTTAAGAGCACAAAGATGTCAAGTATTCACCCAGCTGTCACAAAATATGATGAGCAGGCACTTTGTATTCATATAGATTTTCGAAATCATTTGTCAGATTTAACAGAAATGCTAATGGATCCAAAAGTAAATTCTAATCTATCCTAAATATCTGGTTATTATTTGTATTACAGTAGGACTTAGAATTGTCAGTTGAGGATCAGGGCACCATCTTAATGCACTTCGCACACAAAGACAAAGATCATTTGGATGATCTGCAGGTATTATTTTGCACTTTCTCAAATTTTATCTCATTATTTTAACCAATACGCTCCTCATAGATATATTCAAGTTCATTTAAGAATAAAAGTACCATCAGCTTGTAAGCATCATTATCTAATGCGTCTGCTATTGAAACCCAGGTCTTAAATTTGTGAAAGCCAGCAACTGTCTCTGAGGTGTAGATTTTGAAGGAAAAAAGTAATCATGAAGGTCAGACTTTGCTCATGCTTCACTTTGGTCAAAGCTCATGATGGAAGTGGGGCTGAACAAGATTGGCCTCAGCATATGGATGGGAAATTGCACAGACCTGCCGATGCTGGTAGGTGGGACATTACACAGCGCACCTGTAACTGGTCTGTGTAGGTCCATCATGTCGCAAACATGTAGGATTCGCTGCCCTGGCGCTAAACGCCTGTACAATATTTCTCCTGTGGTCAGTCCAACACATTCAGGGAACCTGTGATGTGATGAACACAGCCTGGAGAGTTGTTCTCTATGTATTACCCTGGCTGTTTGTCTTAAAACCTATTAGGGCATCGCTTAAAGCAGGAGGGCAGCAGATCCTGGCTGTCAGTAATAATCCACTGCCAAAATCAATACCGTTGGCAAGCTTGCTTCATGGATATTTACGATCAAAGAGCACATTTTCCAAGAATGTATTGTCAGTCCCATTGTCTTGGCCCAATTTCAACTCTAGTAATCACATTTCTGCCTGCCTAATATTCCTCTGCCACTTTGAGGAGATGTGGGAGCTCTCTCATCCAGCCTTACGTTGCCTCACGGCATCATGGCCATGTTCAGCCCCAAACCCCACACAACTCAGCAGTGGGCACAGCTTTTCCTGTGTATATTGTGCACAGGATTTACTACCTGAACAGCTTTGTGATTCTTAAAGAGGTGAAAAGTGTAAGATATTGTCGTTACTGTTATTTGAAAAATTACTTATCTGCCTCTGGAACTAGTCGTCTTGAGACATCTTTTAATTTCCTTCTCTTTCATGAGTGAGTAAATTTGTACTTTTAAATTATTTACCAAAGGTTGAGCTAGGTAGGTCTCAGTTTGTATTTTTTTTATTTCACTAATAAAAGTAAAATATCTATAAAATGTGACTGTCTACAGCTTTTCAATACCCAGCTTCAGGGAGTTCAAGCCCTTTCAGATCTAGCCAGGAGAGCTAACTCCACCGGCAAACTAAAAATCTGCCTTTCTCAGTGGAATAAAACTCCTGTTTACAGCTGTATAGGGCATAAAATGGGAGGTTTTAAACTTGTGACATTTTCATGTCTGGAAAAGCTGTCACATGCCCAGCACAACATCTTACCTCGAGCTGTAAGCCCAGGGGCATTAGTAGCATTAGCCCAACTGTAAGAGTACCGGAGGGAAAGAACAGTATAACTAAAACACTTTTAAAACCTCCCAAAATCTTTCCTATATTCAGAAGACAGAAGTTTCCCCAATGGGAAGGAACTCCTATTTCTAGCTGTACGTGCTTGCAATCTTACTTCTCAAAAACTTCTTGGTAGTGCTCAACTGATCCAACTCCTGCCTGTCGGAAATCCTGGCTCACATTATTTTGGGAGAGCTCTCTGAATGCACAGAGTGAGAGAAAACTATGTTTTTTTGATTTTTTTTTTTAAATTAATTATTATTTTAGTTTTAAAAATTAAGCAACCATTGGAAGCTTCTCTGAGCCAGAAACGGATTGAAACAACCCTGTAAACATGGTTTTGTGGGCAAAGGAAGGTGTGCTAAACACAAGTCATCGTCAACTGCCTTCGTCTGCATTCCCTGTACTCCTCCCACTTCCCAAAGGGACCATTTGGGAGTGTTTAAACAACTGCAATTTTAAATAGACATCATTGAGCATATTTTGTATTAAAATGTAAAAAGAATACCAAACAAAACAAGCCCAGCAAAAAAAAAACCCAGAAAACTATGCATATGAGAAAGACTAATAAAGTATGAGCGCATGAATGTATCCGGGAGCATTTGCATGTGTCAGAGGGAGTAGAAAGGAGGTGAGCGGAATCTGATGAGAAAATACAAGATGAGACACAAAGTGATAGAAAAAAGCATCAGTTCGGGAAGAAAGAAGCAGGCAGGGAAAAGACTGTCTTGCAGATAAGCAAAGACTCTGTGTACAACATGGGGGGAATTTTTAAATGCTGAGCTTTTACCTACTAACATCAATAGGGTTATTATAACTAATTCAGTAAGATCTAGGGGCAGCAGTTAAACGGTGTAATACAGGTACCTAATTTAGGTGTCATGCCTACTTCTCTCCACCGGCTCTGTTAGAAACTGGAGTCTGGCAGCCCTGGATAACAAGTGGTCTAAATTACTCATCACTCTCCGGAAGGTAGGAGCCATTGTAAACTCTCTGACTATGCCCCCGTGTGCACTGCAGCAGAACCAGAGTGAAAGAAGAAAAAAAAAATGACAAAGAACATCATCCAGCTATATTACAAACAGAAGAAAGAAATTCAGGAACTCTATGAAGAAGATGATGACCTAAACCAAAGAAGATGGGATACTGGAGGTTAAATTATCTGTGCAGAAAGTTTAACGTAAAAAAGATTCAAAAGAAAATACAGTCTATGTAGCTGCAGCCTGGTGCATCTGAAGGGGAAAAAGCACAAAAAACCAAACCAAAATCAAACCCAAAAAACCTAAAGAAAAGGGAGTGCATAGGAAAGAGAGAGATTTTTTGTTTTGGCGTATCTAGTTCCTAATTTAATCTTAATCCACTCTGACATTTATCCTCATGGATAATTCAGTATACAAATTCAGGGCAGAAAAAGAATCTATAAAAATAATAAAATAAGAGCTGCTTGCAAGGGCAGTATCAGTAAAAATTGCCCTTGGGTAAAAATAGTTCCTACTGCTTTGTGTCCTGCTCAGCTTCAGGTGATGCACCAATATTCCAGGAACTACTTTTTTTTTCCCTTGTGCAATCATTTGTGGCTCGCATCCAGCCTCTGATTATGCTAATTGTATTTGATGGAATTTGTATGTACTCTCCTTTGCTCTCGTCTCATCTGAACATACACAAGATGCATTTTTAATTTTTAACTCTTCAAAAATAAATAAATAATGTAACTTTCTCCCCAAGGTTCTGTAAAAGTCAACCTTATTACTAGTTCTAAACAGCAAATATACAGCCTTTATTACTCGCAAAACAAATAACCCCTTCTATATTAATACATTGCAACAAAGCTTTTAGTGTGAGAGGAATGTCATAATGTAGGAGTTTGCATAACACAGTCAGATCATGTCACCTAGACACAATTTCGTTTGCATTAAATTAAATCCACCATCACAGGAAGTGCAACTTTTAATAAAAAGACACGGTCAAGTTGACTAGATCAAGAGCCTACATCATTTTGAGACAGACACTCTAAACAAGAGAGACGGTGAACTGTTGTAAAACCATTCCCAAGGGTTAGCAATAAAACCCAGGACTTACATTCCTGAATAAATGGCTTTTTTCCCCTTTTAGAAGTGTTCTTGACCAAGTAACTAGACATCAAAACCCACCTGATTTTGGTGAGACAAAACCAGATGACCTTAATGGCCTCAATCCAGGTTCCTTGACTGTCTTTGAGGTCCCCGAACGCAGCGGTGACTGGGTTATTTCATACTTCATGGAGATCCTCTGAACCTCTAAATTATTCTTTAATTCTACTAACTGGCAGCTAAAGAGAAATGTAATTGCAAGAGTAAAGGACTTGCTTCCCGTCCTAAATCAAAACAAGACTGGCTTTTCATTTTTTATTTAAGTGAATTTTAGTGAAAACTGCCCAACGGACAGCCCCATGCACCACAGTTCTGCCCTTCCCCAGCCAAAGCCTCCTGTCACTCGTGTCCCTCCCCAGGACGCTCACCTCCCAGAGGACCTCATGGGAAGGACCCTCCACGCTGACCACCACAGCAGGCGATGCCTCCCAGGGCCAGCTTGTCGAGGGTATTCAGGTGTCTTAATAACACAGACGGGCACCGAAGGGATTTCGGAAAGTGCTGAGGCAGAGAGGGCACTTGGTTTCTGCTGAAGTCCAGAGAGATGGAGTTAGGATGCAAGCCTGAAAATCCAGAGGCATCTAAAGGTACGCATGGTACCGGCTCGTGCAGCAGCAGCTGGGTCAGACTCTGACCAGCCCCTCCTGTCCGAAACAAAACTGACCTCTTCGAAATGCAGCAGTGCCAACTGAAACGGCTGAGGAAGGCTCAAGGCGCATGTGTGAGGGAGAGGGACACTGTGCATTTGTGTAAGGGACAGAAAGCCCCTGCTTTGGTCACACAGGTCCTGTTTAGAAGCAAAACAGCCTCCCTTTTGAAACCCAAGAGCTTCTTAGCAAAGAGCTGAAGAGGAAAAGAAGAGCGGGCTGCCTAGTCATGTGCCATTATAGCGAGAGGAGGTTTTGGGCACATTCCCTTTCACCTCCCAGTCCCAATGAGGATGTACGCACCCACGTTTTGGTGGTGACATCTGAAAGAGGCAACAGTGAACCATTACCCTGAGCTCACTGCTACCTGTCCTGGAGCTTTCTCAAGTAACACCTTGATTTATTTTTTTCCCAGGCATTTGAACTGCTGGTGCAAATCACTGGTGTAAATACGAGAAGCTGGGTGCCCTGCCACCCACTATTTTGGACCCTGACAAGAGCAGTCAGCTCTTCTGCGATGGGCTCTTTAGGCTGTTTGCTGGGAGTGAGAGCTCTCTACACGTGAGTGCAGATGAGAAGATGCTGCCTGCCGTGTGAATCTATCTGCTGGTGAGTTGGCCCTTTTCCTCAGCTTCTGTTTCTTCACTTTCCATCCTTGTGCAATGAACTGGCTGCAAACTGCTATTCTTTCAAGGGTGGCCACACATCACTAGTAAAATGTATATTATTTATTTGGAGATCACTCTGAAAGCAACTCTATTAAAAAAAAAAAGGAAAAAATAGATCCTTCAAAGCTCTTGGCATCCCTGACATACTCTTAAAACACAATACCACAGGAGTTGCAAAACATAAATAATCCATAATAACAGAAACACTTCTCTCCACCTCATGTCTGCTACTACATAAATTCTTTGTGATTCTTCAGGCACAGTCGTTATATATGTGCAAATTTTAATTAAGGGAAAACTTGGCTGAATACTAGATAAAATTATTTGTTGTATAGTATATTTGAAAAGCAATGCATCATTCTAATAGATTATTCAATGGATATTTGAAACCTTCAATAGAAATGTTTAGGTAATGCAAAAAAAAAAAAAGATTAATTGAATAATTTACTTGACGGACAACAGTATTATTCATCAAATACATTATTCAACTAACAGTATTCAACCAGTATTAATTAAAAGCAGAGAAGCACTTACTTTCAAGCACAACTCATTCAAGTCCCAGATTTGGCTCCATTAAGAAAACAGGACTTTGCAGGGGAATGTCTCAGTGCGAGTGTAGATGGTCCAGATACTGTTCATGCTAAAGGAGCTATATCCAGCATCACAGTGTCCTTGACCAAATATATCTGCATGACTGTGGTAGGATTTGCACCTCTTAACGAACTGCTTGCCTGTACTGGGCGTGGATTTGAGCATCCTCAACCATGGAGGTATTTTAGCACATGGAATAGATTTAAACAAGTATATCTAATTTGTAACCTGCAGGGGGGATCCAGCTCGCTAACTGCTCCAACACCGCTCTTGCCTGGGACCTTCCAGATATGAGAAAGAAAGAATCCGGCATCTGCTTTCCGACTTGGTTTCCCAAGTGTTTTCCAAACCCTCTCCCATCCCGTGACTAACACTCATCGTTACCTGATAAAGGTACAACTGTTTCCTTACCCAGCCTGGTGACACATCATGTCTACGTCCCATCTTGTTGCAGGACCATGTGTGCAAGCCAAAGAACATCAGACACATTACTTAAGCAAGCTGTCGTGCCATCAGGCACGCACCCAGCAGAGGCTACTCAGCTTTGCCCTGGGACAAGCCAGTGAAACCACCTGTGCTTCAGACACATCAGCTTCTTACGCTACATTAGCACAAACATTTTAACATTTTTTATTTAGCAAGGAACAATGAAGAACATTAGGCTTTAAGAGAAGAAGTTGACAACAGATGAGTCCAATCCATCAAGGGAAAAGACAAAGACCAAGTAATGACCTCCTAGCAGCACACAAGAGTGGAGAAATGCTCATTATCAGACGGTGACATACAGCTCACCCAGTCACCCTCCCCACAGATGGGAAAACCACCATCGGAATAAAACCAGCTTCATGATCATGGCAGAAGGCACATTTAACATAGCCTGCACATGACAAAGAATAAATATCATGCTAGGACTTTATAGACATAATAAACCCTTGTTAAGTTCCTGTCAAATATACCGTGGAAAAGGCAGCTGTAATGGTTAGCAAATAAAGACCCTCTTAAAGTTTAGTAAGCTTTAAAAATATTTTACTATTTAACCAAAAATGTCTCCCCTATTTTGAGGAGATTCTAAGATAATTTTCAGGGAATAAAGTTCAAAACAGTAAAATAAGAGTTTGGATGGCACTGACTAAATATTAACTGAAACTATTTTGCTACTTTAATTTATGCTACTATTTTAAGCAGTGTTTCTTTTAATGATTCAAGACACATTTCCACTCTAATCCCCTACTCCCGTTTGGAAGGAAACAGATGCATGTGATGAAATGCAATGCAGATGATAAATTCATGCCACTTGAAAAGTGGCAAATGACATTTACTGGTCTCTCAGTTCCCATTTCATGATTGATATAGAACTATAAACAAGAAAATAAGTACTGTTAAAAATCTTTCTATACAGTGGCAAGTAGGGTTTTAATGGTGGTTTGCCTGTGCTTATTAACAAGCCATGGCAATTGCTGCACACTGATCAGTAACTGCGTAAGAGCTCAGCCTACTGTAGAAGTCCTGAGTCTATGTACTTTCAATTTTAGAGCATAACCATCATACGCTCCACAAACCAATGAAATTTCTAATAATACAAACCAATGATGTGTTAAATTGAGACACTTCTAGCTTGAATGCCAAAAACTTCACTATGATTTAAAGGATCTGTGCTTACCTTTCTCTATCAATTTACTGTTAATTTGCTACTGTTGGAGCAATTTACAAAAAGGAAAAAAAAAGGTAATATTTTATTTAATTTCTAATACCAATCCTGGTCATTTCAAATATACACTCAAATGCCATTTATTGTACAAAACGCAATATAGTAATTCAAGAGGAGCAAGAGATGGCATGAGAAGTGTTGAGGAGGAGCAGGCAAAAAGAAATCAGTTTGCAAAGTATCTGCATTTAGAAATAGGTGGCAATCCTCACTACTTGCCTTAGAAGAGGTAGAAGCATTAACAAAATTTTAAGTCATAAATGTTTGCCTATTTCAACTGTACCAAGCATCACATTTATTATTTATTATACGGTTTTGCTACTGTGCTGGTTATCATCATATTGTAGCTTTACATATAATCTGTATCAAACAACATGAGAATGTCCTACAAATGTGGGTTTTTTCTAAATGTGCCTTCCACCATATTTCACCCCAACTCCTCAAGATGGCACCTAACCATTTATTTATGATTCTGCACTTTATACCAAAATCAGACATACAGCAAGTTGGTTTTTTTTCTTCTTAGTATCCTATTCCCACTTTCTACTCAGATACAAAGATAAATTGTAATGACCTTGCATGAATCATACTGACGTCACGCAGTCTAGTCCGTGGAATAATTATGAAAGCACTTTTCAATCCCTGTCTCCTGGGGCTCTGTAACAGTCCCTTAAAATATTTGCCATATCTTTCTACTCTCCAACAGGCTTCTGGGGCAAATACAAAGTCAGAGCTTGAAAGAGAATGGAAACTGGTCAGGGTGAATTCAGGCACTTATAACATTTAAAATTGGCTTTGCAATTAAACTATTGCTTAGCTGGGTTACATGTGGCCTTCAGCAAATCAGGATACACTGAAACCACTATAATTCTTTTTGAGGCAGTTATACTGCTAAGCAATTTGAGAAATTTCAAGCTTTGCTACTAGACAACAGCGGAGCATAGCTCAGGTCAAACTGATCCCTAGTAGAAACTTTGTGAAACGCAGCAGCTCTACCAAGTATAGATCTGCTCCTCAGAGTTCAGGTACGAGGTTAGAAATTGATAAGTTAATTGTCCAACATCAGGACCTGCAGCAAAAGCAGTTGCAACAATTAAACGTTAACTTTATATACCAGGGGAAAGCAGGAAAGATACCTCACCCGGCAGTATCTCCTACTGACCTTCAGTGGGCTGGATATCATCATGCTCAGACTACCTTGTTCTGTGCCAAATTCAGTGCACACTGGAGAGAAAGGTTAACCAGACAAAGATCTCAGACCTCGTTCATGAGTAGAAGGTGCTAACCACTCAGTTTGCCTTATGGACATGCTATTTAACAACCTGCCCTGGCACACTGTTTGCTCCATCCATCCCACCCATCCCCTGCACTGCTGGAAACCCCATTAAAGCAACAGGGTTTACTGCAAGAAGGTATCTGTAAGCACAGCGACCCTAGACGCAAAAGGAGTACAGAAGAAACTTTAAAATAGCACCTGTGTGTTGGGTTTGCATGGCAAGGTTTTGGTAGCGGGGGGGGCTACAGGGGTGGCTTCTGTGAGAAGCTGCTAGAAGCTTCCCCTGTGTCTGATAGAGCCAATGCCAGCCCGCTCCAAGACAGACCCGCCGCTGGCCAAGGCCAAGCCAATCAGCGCCTCTGTGATAACATATTTAAGAAGGAAAAAAAAACAGTTAGGGAGAGCTTTTGCAGCCAGAGAGAGGAGTGAGAAGATGTAAGAAACTCTGCAGACACCAAGGTCAGTGCAGAAGGAGGGGCAGGAGGTGCTCCAGGCGCCGGAGCAGAGATCCCCCTGCAGCCTGGGGGGAAGACCATGGTGAGGCAGGCTGTCCTCCTGCAGCCCATGGATGTCCATGGTGGAGCAGATATCCACCTGCAGCCCATGGAGGACCCCACGCCAGAGCAGGTGGAGGCACCTGAAGGAGGCTGTGACCCCGTGGGAAGCCCACGCTGGAGCAAGCTCCTGGCAGGACCTGGGGATCCGTGGAGAGAGGAGCCCACGCTGGAGCAGGTTTGCTGACAGGACTTGGGACCCCGTGGGGGACCCACGCTGGAGCAGTTTGCTCCTGAAGGTCTGCACCCTGTGGGAGAGGCCGACACTGGAGCAGTTCGTGAAGGACTGTAGCCCATGGGAAGGACTCATGTTGGAGAAGGTCATGAAGGACTGTCTCCCGTGAGAGGGACCCCACGCTGGAGCAGGGGAACGATGAGAGGAGTCCTCCCCCTGAGGATGAAGAAGTGGCAGAAACAACGTGTGATGAACTGACTGTAACCCCCACTCCCCATCCCCCTGTGCCACTGGGGAGGGCGGAGGTTGAAGCCGGGAGTGAAGTTGAGCCCGGGAAGATGGGAGGGGTGGGGGGAGGTGTTTTAAGATTTGGTTTTATTTCTCATTCCTCTACTCTGTTTTGCTTAGTAATAAATAAGATGAATTCCCTCTCTAAGTTCAGTCTGTTTTGCTCGTGAGGATAATTAGTGAATGATCTCTCCCTGTCCTTATCTCGACCCATAAGTTTTTTTCGTTGTACTTTTTCTCCCCTGTCTAGTGAAGGAGGGCAGTGATAGAGCAGCTCTGGTGGGCACCTGGCCCTCAGCCAGGGTCAACCCACTATTGTCAGAAATATTCTGACTCTTGTCAGAAAGTCAGTGTTAAGAGTGTAACATTGAACTACTGGGCTACTGCAGCTGTTTTTAAACCATTTTTGTCCTGTGGTTTATAAAAACATTGCATAATTTAAGTTGGAAGGGTCATCTGGTCCAACCCCTTGCTCAAAGTAGGGCCAAATTCAAAGTTAGAGCAGGTTGCTCAGGGCTCTGCTGAGTGGCATCTGGAATATCTCCAAGGATGGAGATGCTACACTTTCTCTAGGCAACTTGCTCCAATGTTTGACCACCTCATTTTGTTCTTAATACCTAATTGGAATTTCCTTTGCTGCACCTTGTGTCTGTTGCCTCTTTTCCTTCTGCTGTGCTCCTCTGAGAAGAGTCTGGCTCTGCCTGCTCTTTACCGTCCCATAGGTAGCTACACACAGCAAGAAGAGCTTTCTCTTATTAAGGCTGAACAAAACTCAGCTCTCTGAGCTTTTCCTCCTATGCCGTGTGCTCCCTAAACAATTTAGTGGCCCTTCCCTGGACTCACTCTGGTATGTCTATGTGTTTCTTGTACTGGACTATCCAAAACTAGATACGAGTGCTGAACAGAGAGGAAGCATCACTTTGCTGGACCTGCTGGCTACACTGCCACTAATGAGTACACCAGTATGCAGTTCACTTTGACTTCCAGAGTAACACACTGATGGCTTGACATGCAATTTGTCCTCAGGCCTTTTTCTGCAGAGCTGACCCCCTAAGGGACCCCCAGGAATCAGTCACTGGCTTCATGCTACGATCACAACCCTTCAAGACTGCTAGTCCAGTCAATTTTCCACACATCTTATAGTATACCTACTCAAAATATATCTCCAATTTGGAAATACATCTCCAATTTGCATATAAAGGTACTATGGGAGACTGTCAAAAGCCTCGCCTAGGTCAAAGTGAATGACCTTCACTGCTCTCTGCTTGTCTAGTCTCATGGACTTGTATATGCCCAGGTGACTAAGTGACCCCTAGCCCAATCTTCTTCTGTCATTGGTAGGTAGTACTTTAGTCCACCCCAAACTCTGCCACTAAGAAGGGAGCTGGAGAGATCTGAGAGCAGACCATCCTTGGATGATATGCTAGCTGCTCTGCTATACATGCTCCAAGAGTATGTTGCTCTGTGGGAGTTTCTTGGGGAAAATTTAAGATCAGGTTGGGCCTGATGAGCTCCCTGATTTCTAAGGAGATAACACCTGTTTATAGAGATACAAAATATTGGTGTTTACATCTAAAGAAAGGCACTACCATCTGCTGCCTGCTGAAGAGAAATAAGCACTACGGGACACACAGGACCTCAATTCTTTCAGCGAATCACTTGAGGATAAGGTAAATTGATGAAAGCTCTTTGTCACTTGGTGATGTCTATGCTATGGGCAACGTGGGCCCTGAGGCATAAAGTTCCCATATGCTTTTCATCAATACTGTGCCGTTCCTTTGGCAACAGTAAGGCCCATGCCAATGGGACACTTGGGGAAAGCGGGCTCTGGACTGAGTGGATGCAGTGAGGGAAATCTCAGCAGGAAAAAAGGCGTTACAGGCTCTTAAAACTGAGGTAATTTGTGGCTGTAAATTTCACAGATGAGTTGCATTTTAGGTGAACTTATCTGACGTTTCATGAGTTTTAGATGTTCCACAATTTCATTGAAGGCTCCCCTGCTCCTTTCAAAAGGAGACACAATTCAGTTCTCTGTGCTGTTTGCTATTGTACTTATGCACGCACATCTGTATTTATACACGCGAAGGAACCTTGACAAAACTCGCTTCTCTGCAGCACATATTCCTTCCTTCACAATGACAAACTTGCAACTGTTGACGGATCCATTTCTGACCAATTTCTCATCATTTAACACAATGGCTGTGCTGCCTGTATTGCGCTCGCCAACTGCCAAATTTTTCTTTGGAAATGTAAAGAAACAGAGGAGAAGCCAAAAACAGTCACCTGCTGAAAAATCTTACTGTACCTAATATTTTCTTATTTGTCTTTTTTTATTGAACACCAACAAATAACTTTGAGTTCTTACAGGCAGGGAGGTGATGTCGATTGCCTACTGTAAAGTATGATGCAATAGGTTTAACTTCATGCTCTACCTCCAGCTAAACACTGCGATTTTTCACAAGCTTCAGCTTTTCAGATGTCAATGTTTGTGTTTTGACACACATTACTGCAGATGAAAGTTTAGTCACAGATGTATAAACTCCTAAATGGTTTTAGTTATGTTATAAACTATAAAATTTACCACTACAAAAGCTTCTCTGTTATAAAAATAATATGAATGGAAATGCTGAGAAACAAACTGGTGGTTGCAATATGATTCAATATTTCTTGTACTTTTTTAAAAACTTAAAACTTTTTTTCCTTCCCAAGGAACTTTTCATCCATCCCATATCCCCAAAAATTTCAAAGTGACTTTGAAATAAGATCAGCCACATATATAAAAAAAATTAAAATATTAAAGTTCTTTGAAAGAGGAAAAAAAAGGTCCTTATTTCCAGTGCCTTTTTGTGTATTACCTTTTTTCTACCCCCTCTAAAGAAAGCTACTGTGGAACATGAGTGTCTTGCTTAGCAGCAATGCCTGTGATGTAGAAAGAGAGAGAAAACATTGAGCACTTAAGCAGAAATACCCTGATTTTCCTTTGAATGTCTTTCGTACTACTTCAATCAAATACATTTCCTCCATTCGAAAGTCGCCTTATAGCAGGTCTTGCTCCCTCCACACAGCCATCCAGTTGCCCTGACACCCCTCTGCTCTTTCCATCCCACTTCTGTAATCGACTGTGAAAATGAGAGTGGGGAGACTTGGATGTGTATGTGGGGGTTAGTTTTCTGTTCTAATTTGTTTGAAAAAGGTGCCAAGAGACATACTCTCTGGTTAAACCATTTTGGGAGCCCTCCCTTCGTGCCGAATTGAGGCTGTCCCTGGGAACGTGGACTCTAAGCACCTGGGTGCAGGGGGAAGCTCAGGCTCAGAGCAAGGAGCCAGCGGTGACGTGGTACTCTGGGCTGCTTCACTGCGGTCGGTTTGGAGATGCTGAGCCCTCCTAGAGCACATCATCCTTCCGTCCTCAGCCAACGTGACTAGGACCCATATCAGAAAATGACCTGGAGCTGCATCATCTCTTGTTTTTTCACAGGGGTGAGAAAATTTCAGATAAAGCACAAGTTCATAAATAACTTCAAGCTACCTTTGAAGTAACCAGTCCTTATTAAACATGTTTGGTCTAAAAGGTAAAAGAGAAAGCTAACACCAGTCTGCACTATCGAGGTACAAGAATTGTTTTTGATCTTAACGACCGTAAATCCAAACTACCTTCTCATCCACTTTCTCCTTTTACGTTGCCGCCCTGTCCTCTCCATCATCACTTTAGTCTCTCTGGATACTCTCCTTACCTTGATAAGCATCTCCTGAATTCTGCTTCTTCCCTGCCTTTAATATCAGTGTCCATTGATTGCCCCATCTTGTCAATAAATTTATGGAAAATTTGGGAAGAATATAAGGAAATCTATTTTTGGACACTTTACTTTCCCTCTACTCATCATCTTTTGCTTTGCCCCTCACACACACAGTTATGACTCCGTGCATAAATCAGGCTCAACGCTTGCAGTGAAAACTTCTCTGCATCACAACAGAACTGAGCTCAATTTTCAGCTTCACAGCACTATTTGGTGACTCCACGTCACTGTGCTGTCCATTAGCAGGATGCAAGATGAGATTAAGATCGGTAGCACAGTTCATCCATATCAAACATGTCTTGAACGGCAGTTACTACTCCTGTACTCATCACAAAGCCAAGCCCAATTTACATGTGGTAGATCTCACCTGAATGACCACCATAAAACTGGATTTCCTTTGACCCCATGGAAATTAAGGCTATCACCATAACAGTGAACCAAGTAGCGACAACTCTTGCAACCCAACTGGGAGATCGTCAGTTAGGTCAGGACAAAATTGTAGCAAGAACCATTTACGCAACTGAGCGTTACTGGGTGTCAGCGCCCATTCACTGACGCTGCTTAACTTAATGGCAGATATGCAGCCTGCACTTACTAAAGGAGTACCAGTGTGGCAGGTTTAGTCTCTATACAGTTTTTACCATGTTTTTTCTACCACTGATCTCAATTGCGGCACCACTGGCATTTTCCCAAACGTTAGCTCTCAGAATGTTGGCTGCTGTTAAATTCTAAAAATGCTCTAAATATTAACTGTGTTTGTAGAAGTTCATCTTCATTTATGGACTCTGAAAAGATGATGTGTAGACTTACAGCTGTCTGAAGTGACAAAAAATAAAATCTTGAAACAAACACATTCGTGGATTCTCATTAGAGCTCTAACAAGTGAAAAGACTGTAGCACCGGCACATCTGAGGTCAGGGGAGACACAAAGGAGCACCCCGTGAGCACAAGGACCGTTCAGACTCTTCAGAACAACCGCAGTGCTGAAGAAGCTAAAAGAGTTTTATTATAAGCAGCTAAAGACTTATTGCACTGAGCTTGACAATGCCTTCCTAAGCTGAAGCGACAGAAGGGCAGATAGTTTATGGAGTGTGCAACTAAAGACTAATTCAATGCCCCAAATTCTTCCCCGTAGCCATTTCAATGACTTCAAGGGAGCTATTTTGCCAAAGGTATTATGAGAATATTTTTATTTCGATAAAATGGCTACCTTGCCGGAATTAATTCCGACAGATGTTTTAGCAATTACTAAATCACTTAACTAATTATCTCAAATACCTTTTTGGCCAACTCCACTATGATAAACACCTCAAACTAAATTATACTGAGTAAACTGCAGTGGGATTGTACAAAACCCTGGCTTTGGGAGAGACAGGATGGAAGTTAGTGCTTGGCACTTCATGTTATCAGCATTATAATGATTCAGCTAGAGTATATATAATTTTGTTGCTGACCTTACATTATTATATAATTAAGGTAATTTAAGTAATTACTTGCTAAAAAGACTAATTTTGTTCATCAACATAAAGACTCTCAAAGCACAGCAATATGAGGGAATTAAATTCCAATACAGCAATTTGGGGAGAATTAGAACCTCCAGTGAATAAAGTGAAACAGGAGTAAGCAGTAAAATGGAAGAAAGGACAGTAAAAGTTCATGAAACCTGGTTACTACTCTCCTTTCTGTCACAGACATCCCCTGAAACTCCCCAGTACTCTAAACATAGTAAGGATTTTCCTGTCACATGTAAAATACTCACTGTGAGACTTCTAATGGTAAATTTAAATTTAATAAGAAGCTAAAACTCATTCCCAAGCCAGACAAGCAAAAGTCTTTCCTTAGAGATGTCTGTAATCAGAGTGACTCTTCTGAAGACAATTTTGCCTCTCCCCTTCAAAATAAGATTATCCTAGAATATCCTAACAAATTAACTCTTTAATTGAGTACACCGAGTACGCAGCAATCTCAGTTATTTCAAGCCATAAGCTCATCCATAAAAATAGACCACCTCATTCCTGCACAATAATGTAATTTTAAACCACAGAGTTCTTCGTCTGGAGACATGTCTTATTATAAATGATCATATTAAACACTGGCGTCTTTTGCAAACATATCAAGAGTCAAAAGGAAGACTTTGATGTCAAAAGAATGTTACATTTGAGAAGCTTCAAGAAGTTTTTCGGATTATTGTCAATTCATTACTTCTTTCAGAGGTGACAACCTCCTTGTTTATCTGTGTTCAGACAGTGTTAAAACTTTTGCTGTCTTTAAACTTTGTCAAAAAGAAAATCCTATAACAGAAAATAATTTATCCAGCTTTAAGCCTTCCACGTGGTTGTTCCTGATGCTATTTTGAATTGGATGATATGTACCTGCTTTTATGACAGGAAGAAGATTTTGTTACATGTAATCAATATTTTGTTTAATAACTAAGGAATTGTTTGAGTATATAACTGAGGAGTTAATTATTTGGCAGGCCTATGAAACATGTTAATTAAAATTTTAAGTTACAAGAAGCCTACAGAAGTATTTAATAGAAGAAACTACACTTGAAGAGACTATTTTAGTACTTCAAGCAAGTGTGCCATATTAATAATATAAACTTTCAAAGTACTTTATCTATAAAGCCAGGAGACTTTGATATATACAATCTATATTTTTAATGCAAGTGAAAGAACTTTCAAGCACTCAAGAATGTCAAGCTTAAGAATTTACAGGACTGCAAAGATATTGTGAAGACTACAGGTTTTCAAAATAAAATTTCAAAGGCATTAACAGAACCTGATGCATTAAGGATGGAAACTCGTGCCCAATTCAAAAACAGTGCAAGCAGAGAAACTCACCACTGACCAAATCTATATGAGGGACAAAGCAAAAGGAGGATCCCCAAAGAGCCCCCAAAGAATCTGACAGCATTTTGGAAACCAGCTGCCGCCCAGACTGAAACATGAAGAAATTACGGCACTTGCAGAAGTTTACTTATTATTGATTTTGCTTTTACTTGAACATTGGAATGCTATTGTAAGAAGTTTTCTTAAAAGCTCATTGCACTAAACCCCAAACAGCTAGACAACGTAAGCTGACTAAGGTAAGACAGAGTGTGTGAGGGATTTAACTTGAATTTAAGATGCTTAATTTTCATAAAACTTTCTGTCTCAAATTATTCTTTAAACAAATTGGAGGTTAAATGACACTGAGATTTTAAGTGAATACTTTCAGAGCTGCTTCGTCAAGTAACTGAATTAATGTTTTACTCCAGTTACAAAGCTTCCTGGGATTCACTTTGTCTTCTTGTACAAATTTTTAGTTTTGTTAGGTCAAAAAAAAAAATCCTCACCTTTAAATAGATTTGTCATTAGAATTAGCTGGATTATCTATGATAATTATCTGTGCTCCATTTTAGGATTTAATACCACTTGCCTCCATAATAAGAGTAAGTATTATCTGCATGGACGATGCAGTTTGTGTCTTCCCCAGGAATAATGGAATGAATGTGGAGGTTTATTGCTTAGTTTTTGACACCATTTTTTATATGAAGAAAGCAAAAAACCAGATTTGTGATTAATAACCTCCATTTCCTTTGTTTGCTTACTTTTGTCAGGTTTTCCTCCAGGGCACGGTAAGAATCTTTCCAGTATGACACTAATAGGAACGTCATGTCCCTGAAATTGTATCGCATAAACAATTGCATGTAATTCAGTTCGTGGTTTCCTCAGAGGCTCCCTCAAATGCTACGTTATTTGGTTCCTGACTCTAAAATATTTTCTCCTTCATATCTACCAACACTAAAAAGGATAAGAGGACCTTCATCAAAGTGCAGTGGTACCCTATAATGGGAAAAAACATCTCGTTCTTTAACGTAATGGACAAAGACAAAAGGGATCCAGCTGTGGGGAGCTGCAAAAGGGTAGATGCAGATGGGAAATAAGGTGAAGGTTTTGACATTAGTTAACCACTGGAACATACTGTCAAGGAACAGTCCCATCCTGAATCAAACTAAGGATGAAGGGGATCTTCAAGTCATGTTCTTGCTCCATCATAAAGTATGGGATCTGTTCCAGGATCACTGGGTGAAACTCAGTGGCCTTTCAAAAGGTAATCATCACAGGCATCACCTGTGGGCTTAAACTCTACAAAGATATGGAGGAAAAGAATCTCTTGTTGGCCAAAGTGGTTATGAAGAAATAAAATGTTCACATAAAGAAAGGCTACAGAGATATTCAATAGTAAAAAGAAAGCAGCAAACTACTAATAAACAGCATTGACTGGCTTGAAGAGGGTTAATCTCCAAGTGCTTTTAATTGGAAAAAATGGTGGATAAGTTTGGCTTTGGGCTAATAAAGTATGGTGGAAATCTGTGATAGGTCTGAGGAGTAAAAAGCCTGGAGAACTATATTTCAGCAATGGAATACAGAGGGATGAACTTCTGCTGTGGAAATGGGACCTTTTCCTTTCACTGCCAAATAATTTCAAATAAATTTTGCATTAAATTTAAAAAAATAAAATTAATAATTTTTAGCAATTTAAACAACTATGTGAAATGCAGCTTATTTTGTTTGCCGTAACCTAGAGAAGCAAATGCTTTTGTTTTTATTGCCTGCTTGTGAAATAGCATTGCTCATTACATGCAAACCTCCCAGAACCTGTCTGAAAGGTCCAGCTCTTTCATGCATGAATGAAGAACTCAGGTGGTTTCACAAGTACAGCTAGGTCTTATGGCTGTGAGTTTCATGTCAGCCATCTACAATATCTGTCAAATACTTTCATACAAGTAAACAATAGACAGCATTAAAGAGAACAATGAAAAGAATTCTGCAAACCTACATGCAGTCTAGGTTTTCAAAGCGAGAGTATTAATGTGCTCATCATTCTTCAGAATTGAGCCACTTCTAGAGGAAGTTCAAAAATAAAATGCAGTAAGCAAGATGAAATATTTTCAGTCATGAAATATTTCCATTGCACCTTACAACTTGGGAATCCGCTGGATGAAAAATGTCATTTCCAGGAGTAAAATAAAATAATATGACAACATGAGAAAATGATTGTTGTAAAATATTTACTCCCATCCAGGAGCATGTAAGATCTTGCTGTCCTTGGTGGGGATAAATTTGATAACCACTCTAACAGGTAATGCGAACAACAGGTGTATCATATCTACCAGTGTGAAGCAGCAATCTTCATGGCGCATAGCCAACACATCTGCTGATGCTGATTTTTTCAGCTAATTCTGTGTTCTCCAATTGACCTGCAGCTTCCTTATTTCTGGAGCTATAAGCGTCCTGTCTATGGCTTCCAGGCTATTTCCTGAAATTGTCCATTTATAATATTAGTCTAGTGAGACTGGCATGAAATAAAACCCTGACAAGCAATCAAAGAAGAAGTTATTTTCTACAGAAGTTTCTCTAGAGAATCGGGTCAAAAGCCTACTTCTAGCCTTGAACACTTGAAGACATGAAAGAAAGCTTTGTTTTAGAAGCTTAGATGTCTACACACAAAGTTGATAATTGTTTTCTCTTTTTTCTGTTTATTGCTTTTGAAGAAATTCAGTCCGAGACCTGGGATGCATCAAAGAAAGAAGTGTATTTGGATGAGCTTTGTTTGATGGCAAGAGCTTTTCTTTATTAACTCATCAAAACAGCCTCGAGTGAGAAGGTAGCAGAAGCCTTCTGGAAAAGAGTACCAAGCATCGCTGAGGACAATCACAGGGCACAGCAACTCGACAGCTTTTATGTTCTCTCTTTTTATGTGCACACAATTAGAGAGCTAGATGTCACATGTGTGAAGAGGCAAGGTGTCTGATCCAAAACTCATCAAGTCAATATAAACATGCCCTTTGACTTCAAATGAGCTTGGGATAAGCCCTCACAGATTTTAGCACTAATGAGTTAGAGCTTTTCCAACATCACTTGGATAATCTTCCAGGTGGCAGTGGTGGAGGGCGGTTTCAAAAGCAGATCTGAGCTCTGTGTATTGGTTGTGATCCATCAGAGAAGATACTTTCTTTGGTCAGACAGAGACTGTTTTTCTTGTACTCTATCACGGTGCAGGCTTTTGCAGGAATACCAGCACATACTCACCTACCAGACTTCTTGCTGCTGCAACAATTCAGGACACTGATGATGTGCTTCTCTGTTACAACATGGTTTATGGCTTTTGTTCCACTTCAGAAAAGGCTTCAATTTGTATAGAGTGCTCGGTATTTCTTACAACCTGTGAATATTACCTGTGGAGTGAACGTGGACGTGCTGCCTTTGACTTCTTTGCGCGTGTACAGAAGGACCGGGCTATTCTGTTGGTTCTCTCTAGTTTTATGTGTCTTTTGTATTTTAAAAAATACAAAGAATTCTACGCCCCAAACCACCAACTTTCATATTCAAAGTTGCATCAAAACATTTGCTTTTGCTGCATTCAAACCTGAGCCAGTTCAGCTTGTATCAGTCAATCGCAGGTTTCAAACCCAGCCCATTTTAGGGGCAGGTAATGAAAATGCTCTGAGGTCCTGTGGGACCTCCCTTGCCCTGCCTGTCCTGCTCTTACCTCATTCCTGGCTCTCCTTCACTTGCCAAGAAGCCACTGCTGCTGCTCTCTCTCGGTAAAGACTGGTATAAAGATCCTGGAGCACATTTAAGTTGCTGAAAAGTACACAGAGAGGAGGAGGAAGGGCAGGAGTGTAGAAGATCAGCCATGGAAGACAAAGAACCACTCAGGTGCCACCCAAGTCATCCCTGTCACTCCCTTTCTGTCCTTTTCTTCCATCCTTTTGCTTTGTTATGTCTAAACCAGACCCCTTTGGATACTGATTTTCAAGCTGTGACGCTATGAATTCCAGACATTGCCTTCTTCCAGTTATTTGGGCTTTTATACTATTGCATTGATTTTAAGGCCAGCGACATCACCGTATTATCTGCTCTTATCTCCTGCATAACAGAGTTAAAAGGCCTTTTCTAAATTGTTTGAGTAACAGCATCCTTTTAAATGGCACTTCTTCCTACTCCTTTCTATTTTTGATTTCTAAGAGGCCATGAATAGAAATCTGCCACAATTCTTCAGAAATTTCCCCCAAAATAATGATGTCCACTGTGGAAGCAATGTATTTGATTTCTGTACAAATCCAATGTAGATTCCAATTTCATCCCCCAGTATCTAAGAAGTCTTTGCCTGATTGACTATTGAAGTCACCCTTCCCTTGCAAGAGTTTTAGAGCTCGATTCTCACCTCAGCCTCTGGAGAAAGAAGGAGGCAGGAGATCCAGGCCACAGGCATGCTTTCCCCATGAAGCTCTCGTAGGCACGGTGTCACAGAGCTTCGTTCTTCACTCAAAGGTCTTATTTTCATTTTCTGATTTTGTTTTTGCTTTTGAGAGATAATCTCCATTATCACAGTCTTTCCTGTTCAATGCTTTTTAATGCATGTATCATTTATCTTGGGAAGGTCCTTTAAGCTCTTGTGTGAATTCCAATTGTTATGGTTCATTTTAATTTCCTTTAATGCCCTTGGCCACTTTTCTGTTGGAATATAGCTGGTTCCACTTAATAAAAGTTTTGCTGTGCAGATACATGAAGCTTCTGTGCCCCACATTTGAATCTCCAAATAAACAAGACTACTCTATTTTATACAGTCAAATTCAAAAGAGATGACAGAGCCTAAAGCATGGGCAAAGTCGTGCTTAACTCTAGTACGTACAACAAAGAAAAGAATCAGGGGTATGTGTCTACAGAAAACGAAGAAATTTAATTTTCAATTTATTTTACTTTTGTCCAGTTTGGATGCTTATCTGTATTGGATGGGGAACATATATCTATCATATGCCATATATTTGGTTTAGATAAATCCTGCTATACCTAGAAACCTTAATCAGAAGCACAATTAGCAATAACAGAATTACATAGCAAAGAAAGATGCTTCTCAAACTCATTTCAAGTCAACCCCAGAGGATTTGATCTCAGCACTGCTTTTGAAAAGTACTGTTGTCTGAATGTTAGATATTTTTCAAGCAAATGGTACTGTTTGACAATACCAACAGTAATTTCAAGTGTTTTCTCATGTGTAATTTCTTTTTCTGCAGTTTATCATATCAAAACAGTCTGAATAGAGAAAATAGCCATGACTTTTCTATTTAACCAAAACCTTGTTTTCTCTCATTTATTTGTTGCCTCTAATCATGGCACAATAAAGTCAAGTATTTGGGAAAAGGCCCTTCCTTTCATTGCGTGTAACATCATTAGGGACTGTGTGATTTGGATTTCCATGTCTGAATAGAAATAATTAGAAAATATGATGCAAGTATTTTATGTCTGGGAAAGATGCTGGGATAAATTCTGCCTTGCTCTGTGTGAGCCGAGGAAAATTAAATTGAGTAAAGGGCTTAAAAGCAGCCTAGAAAGCTGTATCCAAACTAGTGCATGGGACAAGAAAATAGAAGCTTCCAGGATATGGCAGAAGACAAACCAAGAGAGGGTCCGTATCTGATGTGCTGAGACGTACATCTACCATTGCTGCTGCATGCCCACCAAGAATTGCAGCAGGTATCTGCAAATGGCTGCCAGCTCTTCACGCGGTATCTGTCTGAGGTCTACAAAGGACAAGCCATGCTAAGTATGGGACCCATCCCGTTAATGCCATCAAGCCTACACAAAGGCACAGATATTTTGGGAAAAGCAAGATCATTTTGGCTTCCATGGGTGCTGCAAGACTCAACGGTTGGGAGGTAAGCAAGGTGCTCCTATTTTTAAAAGCACACACAGGGTTGTGGGTTGTGTATCGCCAATGGTGAAGATATTTCCTATGGACAGTGGTGCACTCGAATAAATAGGGTCATGTTTGCTCAGTTCTTAGGGTAATGGTTATGTGATTTGAGACCCGAGCTTTTAACAGCCATATACCTGCCTGTGTGTGAGGAACCAGTCAGAAGGCAGATGTATTGCTGTGAAGCATCTATTCCTTATCTAAATGTGTGCATGTTTGGAGCCCACATTTATGTTCTCCAAATCCACATCTAAAATATTGTTATAGGTGCCTCAAACCAGAAAACTGAATATATCTCCTTTGTTCACCGACAGAGGCCAAATTCAGTTCAGTGTGTTCTTTATGATCTTTGAACACCACAGTTGTCTTGCACCAGAGCAGAACAAGAAAAAAATGTATCATACCTCAAATCCCTGAGATTTCATCAGAAAGAAAAAGATCACAGCACTACCGAGAGCAACTTAAGTGCCAGTGTCAGGTAGAAAAGATCTCTCTTTGGGAGCCTTCAAAGCAACTGTTTCTCCCCAATGACTTTATAAGGAATTTATGCACTTACTTTATGGGGGCATCTTCAGCAGGCGCCTAAAATTTAGCTGCAAATTAGGCACCTACATTCCTACATATGATACACTGGTGACTGGCTTGGAATAAAGAGACTTGCAAGGGATTAAATAAAAGAGCCTGAAGGATGTACAAAATACATGCATATAAAAATATACAGATAATGAATGTTACAGCTATATACACAGACTCCTAAGACAAAACTGACTGCAGCACAAATGCTCACAGCAGCCAGAAATAGGAACCCTCAGATTCGGAGTCGGACTGGGCATCTGTCTCTCTACCCTGCACACGGGGATGGGTAACACCGAAGTCCTTCACAACGCTATTTGATATTCGTTAAGTCCAGATAAACTCTACCCTGCTCTCCTGCTCAACCCCAGTGCTGCTGATTTTATAAGATATCCAAAGACAGATACTGGAGAAGGAAGGGAGGAACATGCCTCGAGGCTACCGAAATGTTCTCAGTAATAGGTTAAAAATGTGAAGCATTTAAAGTGTCTGATGTTCCCTTTGATAATCTCCAGGCGATTTCCTAAATCAGCTTCAAATTTTACTCATTTTCGGCTTTAAAACAAGCAGCGCCACAAATGATTAAAAGAAACAACAACAACAAAAAATAAACACACACCCAGATGGTAACTATTATCTGAGCCAGAAAATAGAGACAAATACATCCACTTAGGGCAAACTAACATATTGTATTATATCACTATGATGTACTGTAATGGGATATGATTTACATTAAAACTTGTTGTGAATTAGAGATTTAACTTATGGCCTTTCTCCACAAATTACAACAACAAACAAGTGCACGAAAATAAGCTCTAATAACGGCATGCATCCCATCACCATTTGCTGGATTATTTCTAGACCAAAGCCACGGATAAAATATTCAAAACTGGAGTTTTGTAACGTTATTCTAGAAATGTGATTTAAGTGAAAATCCTGAATCCTTGCAGTCAGCAAAGATGATATGGCAATCGTCCCAAGAATTGGGGTATTTTAGGTGAGATTTTGACTACAAAACACTCCAGAACAGTTAGGCAGATGGTGTGACCATGGCTTATTATGTTAAATGTAATGGTTTCATTTGTGCTCCCTCCATCTGTTTGCTCTATCCACCTCTCGTCTCACATCCTAACCTCCTAAGATACCTATTTTAGAGACTGTTTTTTAGCTATGTACGTTGAAGCATCCAGCATAAAAGGAGCCAGCGCTTTGGGCTTTCCTTTGTTAACGCAACTGAGCTAAACAGATAAACAACTTGTCAGGGATGAGTTTGCCACATTTATTCTCTGTAGCAAATTGTACTTCTAATTGGATAAGGTTCTCTTCCCCGTGTACTGTCATCTGGTTTGTAATGTGGTGCACCTTTTAAGCACTGCAAAATCTCTTGCTGAGACAGCTGTATTTTGTGATGGATGCTACACAAACATAAACTCAACATATTTCAGTTCCCTAATTTATATGACTGTTTCCTACAAAGATCCTAGGACTGAAAGTTGCTCTGAGAGGGAGGATGACATGGTAAGTGGATTCCAAAGATTTGAGGTTTCTGCTCCCTAAATGACTTGCCAGAGTCAAGCTCATCTGTATGCACCAATATTCTCTAAATAATAATAAAAAAAAAAAGATAATGTTTCCTCTCCTGATGAAAGTGCATTCAACTTTATCCACACGGTGCTTTAGCAGCTCTGCAAGAATGTAAAACAGCTATCTAATTTCCTGTTTAACTTTGTCTAGAAACAATCACTGAGATCATGGAAAGCAACTTCTCCCTGAATGTGTGCCTGTCTGAAAGCTCGAGACTGGGAGGAGAATGATGAATATCCACCTCCAAAGTTAGAATAATCCTATTCCTTCCTGCTCTGTTGCGGAGAGGGGGGGGAATATGTTTGAGCCAGAATGCATAAGCAATTACAAATGCAGCACCTCCAGCAGTACTCGAGACAATGTTAATCTAGCTGCCTCCGGAGCCTGGATCCTCACCCACACGGTGAGCCCCAGATGACATTTATCCTGCTGCACCTCCTCTGGTTTTGTTACAAGCCACTGTGATTAAGGCTAGGACCGGTGTCCTGACTTGTACTTCGTTCACAGTTCTGTTTACAGCATGGAGTGACCTTTTCTTACTGACTGAAGAAACATGAATGATATATCTGTAAATGTTAGCCTTTTTTTTTTTTTAAAAAAAAAAAAAAAGAGGAATGCTATTATCTAGCCATTAACAACAGGAAAGTAGGAGCTGAAAAAAGTAAGACAAAATTTAGCTGCTCATGTCTCCTTGGCTTTCGGAGAGATTCTCACATCAGTAAGTCATTTCTGAAATTAAGATGGTAAGAAGAAAGTGATGTGCAGAGAAGGGAGAGCAAAACCCCATTCAGGACGAGTGTATCAGACATCCAGGCTGGGAAGACTGCTCTGCTCGGGGAAACAGCTGAGATAGAGAGCTCCAATTTTTTCGAAACATCTGGAATTTGTGCTGTTAAAAGAAAATAAGGGAAACTACTATGAAATGGAGGTAAGAGTGTTACGAGAACTATGCCAGCAATGAAATGTCAGAGAAAACAGTAATGGGAAGCAGAGTACGTCAAGGAGAGATGGCATATGATGTCACCACAGTTTATGCCGCAGCAAAGGAGAGATCAAGTTTTTAATGCTCAGGGTCAGGCAGTAATGAGGTAGGAAGCAAAGCCACAGAGGTGACTCACAAGCAGGAGGTTACACTCTTCTATGGAAACTGGAAATTCGCACTAATTTCATAATGCTAGAATGTTTTTAGCAATTACCCTAAAGGCTCGTTTCTCCCTCATTTGCAACTGCCTAATATGCTTTTAGTAACTGCAGCTACCCCTGAGTTAAAATAGTAAAATAAAGAAGGCAGAGATTTTTCTTGCTACCATTTTTAGCATTTTGTCCCTTTTGGATGAAATGAGTCATGTTTTTTACTACGGTCTTTCATTTTAGTCCTCTGTCTTATACTCCAGCTGGAAGTGGGTAGGCTAACCATCACTCTGCCCAGTTACCTCACAGTTGGTGTGAAGAGAGTATGTAACACCTGAAATGAGATGGAAAACATACGTAGGAAGTCAGAAAGACATGCCATGGGGACTGCTCCTTTGCTGTTGTGCTCAGAGGGACAAATTACTGCTCAGCAGAGCAATGCAGACCCACTGATTCTGTCAGCGTGGCACCTGCTAGCCCCAAGTCTGAACGTGGACACTTGTGACCACCCCGTGGCATCAACCTTACGCCTGCTACAGGAAATTAAAAGAACAAAAAATACACATAAAATTCAGCTGTCACACAGCTTCCACTGTAAGTTCATGCTTCCCCCCATAACCTATGCAAGATGTTTCTGAAGAGTAAGGAGTGATGTGCCGTGACAAAGCTCCAGTACAGAAACGAACTGCCAGCTACACGTGCACTAGGATGTATCAATGCCAAAGAGCTAAAGAAAAGCAAACAGAAAGCAAAGAGATCTGAAAAAGAAACAGTAATGGTTACACGATGTAAAAACATCAGACGTAACTGAGAAGAGCAAGCAGAATTTGATGCATGCTAGCCTTGTTGGTGCTGTATAAATTTCTGGTTCTGCTCCATTCTGCTGTTACTCTGGGGTCAAGCATACTAAGTGTCCTTTATAATCAAGCTGTCAATATACAGTCTTGACACTATACATTGATTTTCTGCCACAAAAAAGAGGGAGTTATCCCTTTGTTTTCAGCAATGTCGCAGTGACTTAGTATTTCTTAGACCACAATATTCATTATCACCACACAGACCCGGGCATCTTCCTGGTCCCACATATTTTCTCATCAGTTTTTATGCATGGAAGCTCTTTACAAGCATGTCATCAATGTAATATAGCAATTTATTTAGTAGAAATGGGAAATCTGTGAAGTTCCACTTTGTACTAGTAAACTAGCTATGTAAACTTCTGTGAACTAAAGGGGAAAGGGCAAGAAAATCCCCCTGAAATTCTCTTACAGAAGATATGAAAATGTTAGGACTTTAATAAAAAGCTGTTCACAAAATAAATATTTGTAACAATAATATTTAGCACTTACATAGTTCTTTCTACATTTCTCCAGAACTTCACAAAAGAGATCAGACTGAGCCACGCGGTGGCTAAGGAAAGGGAAGAAGAAAGTTAACGTGACTTACCAAAACCAGCATATTATACAGCTAAGAAAAATTGCACTTTTAGTCCCATTTCTTGATATTAAGCATATTCTTGTCTCGCCAACTTCCCCATGTCTTTTTAGCTATGAGCAGGGATGTGTCAAGGGCTCTTCCACCCAAACTCCCAGCTACTTAAAATGAAAATGAAAGCCCATAATGATTTTTCTAAGGAAATTTAAACGTTAGAAAAAGCAGACATTGTCAGAGCGGTTCTACAAGCATAAAAATCCCATCATCATAATTGTCAGGTGTATTTCTTTATTCTGTGTTCAGATAGTATTTGTCAAGAAATATGTTACAAATTACGAGAAGATGTATTCAGCAGGAAAGGAGGTGGAGGGCTGAGCTCGCACAATGCCATTACAGGATATTGATTCAGTAAGATATGAGCCCAGCCTGCAAAGTATTATCTGAAAATGGAGTAAGTAGAAAGCTGGAAGAAGCTCTACCAGCCACCTCAAAGGTGGTACCCACAAACACAGCCTGCCCCTGGTGTACACGTCTCATTAGTTTTTAAAGATCTCCCAAGAAGATGATTCAAAACCCTGCCAAGGAGCCCAATCCAGTGCTTAACTGTCCCTGTCGCCAGAAAGATTTTCCTACCAGCTGACTTAAAGCTCCTCTTTCAGTATCACTTTCCAGCCAGTGAGCTCCCCTTTTATATTTGTGCATTTGGGTGTTTTTTTCCCTTCCTACTTCCACTTCTATTTACAGACTAGTATTACACTGATAAACCAGGCGATCGACTGAAAGCAGCCTTGGTTTTCTCCAGCCTCTTCATCTCCCCGTGCATCTCCATCCATGGGCACCAGCACTGAGTGCGCTGGCACGACAAGCGGGGGACAGCCTTGGCACAGGCCAGCCCACCCACAGCCTTGTCTTGGGCTGCCCTCCCAGCTCGACCACACTTCCCTGGTTCACTTAAGAAAATATTACATGTGATCATACCAAAAACCTTACTCAATTCCCAACATATCACCTTCACCTTTTCTTTCTCATCTGTCAGACGGTTTCTGACACCCTGCTACGTGCAAGCAAAATAAATCCGTCTTTGACAATAAGCCCCAATGAAGTACCTTTAAATTACTTTCAGTGACAAGTTTCTCATCACACTAAATAGTTGGTTTTTTTCAACTTTATTTGCTAGCCTGAAAGCTTATGATCTGATAACACCATCTCCTTAGGGAGCTGGCCGGCTCAGAGTCTTCTTCCAACAGGTCTCTGTAGGTCTCTGGACACTTGTCATAGGGGCTTCCCCTTTCCAAAACGGACGGGGAAACCGTCTGAGTGAGATCCACAGAAGAGTAAGATACATCTGCTTGAACAAGATCCAGCCAAGCTGTTCCAAGTGATTACAAGATATTTCAGAGACATTTAGAGGCCAACTTTATTTGGCGATCTACTTTTTGAACAGGAAGATTTCAGATCACAGATTTTTAGAATTTTGCTGAATTATGAAAAATGCTGTAAAAAAAAAGCTGGGGAAAAAAATAATATGTATTTCATAAAACAGGACCACACATTGCTAGCATGGGACATGTGACTTCTTGAACTACCAACTACCAACATTAAAGATGTGCTGCTTCCCCTGGGCTGTTCTGCTCAGAGCAGGAGGACGCTGGTCCCCAGGTGCCACGTTACCCATCCCGCCCTCCCTCAGCACATTTCTCACGCAGTTTTTTGGCCTAAGCTGCAGTTTTGATCACATTTCCATTAGGCATCACTGATTGTGAGTACCCACGCATGCTGAGCGGCACATTAAAACTACTTTTTAATGTCTCGCTATAAAACTTGCTTTCAATATCAAACAAAACATTAAAGATCCATTATTTCTCCATACCAGCTAAAGACTTTTTAATGAGATTAATTACAAGAAAAGAAGAACAACGTATTTTTCAGAAGATCAGTTGAATAACACAACGCCTAATGTTTAGCAACTTTAAATAGCATCTATTAGATCTGATGTTATTTGAAAAACTCCTGTGAATATTTATAGTATTTCAAGTTGTTAAACTGGACACATTCTAAAACTGACAGAAATAAACCTGCCGATTTTTATGTTACGTGCCTGTTAGAGCTCACCACACTTTTGAGAGCCCTACAGCTTTCACATGCCTTCAAGAAACCTATATGCGCCTTGAATGGGAAATTATTTGATTTTGCAGAAATGCTTAAGTAAAATGCCTACCATGATCTATACATAAAATCTGAGATAAAGCAGAAGTTATCAGCATTAACCTCTCTTGTTCTGCTCGCAGGAGTCGGTAAAAAAAAGAGCGTTTTAAAATGCCTCTGTGGGACGATGGCTCTGTCATGATGGTGACAATCTTCCCGCATAAAAGACCAAATTGCAGATGAGGGGAAGTGAAGAAAGAAATTATTACATAATGAAATTTAAAAATACTAGATGCAGGCAGCAAAGAAAGAATACGTATGAATTTATTCTTTAATCTCATTTCAGCCAGGGAGAAGAGAGACCAAGGAGAGCAGTGCAGGGGAGATGATGCTACACTCACTCACTGGATCTCTTTGAGGATATTACAGCCTTGTTTGACAAGGAAAGAACAGCAAAGATTCGCTATCTGGATTTCTAAACCCCCCCGACCTTGTTTCTCACTAAAGGTTAATGTCTAGGAGAGGAAGATAATTGACGTGCTTCTATAAAAGCCTAAAGGTAAAAGACAAAGCGCAGTCTCAAGTGGATACTTTTCCAGCTAGAAAAAGCTACTGCACATCAGCAAAAGCACTAAGACTTACTTTCACTGCTATTTTTATTATTAATATGAACAATCTTCATTTGCATGAAGATTTCTAATTTTGCCAGAGAAGCCAAGTGAGAGGCAAAGGACATTATTAATGCTGAAGGACCGGGATAAATCAAACACCTGAGCATAGGGAGCTCCAGGCAAAGCAGCAGAAGGCTCTGCCACAATTCCTGGGAAAAAAGATCCAAGGAAAGTAGCGTGTATCTACATGCCCAACTAACCAGAAGACGTGGCTAACCTGGCTGCTCTCGTCGAGATGCAAAGCTGAAACGCAAGCTATACAAGGAAGACAAATGACAATGCTGAAATGCAGAAGAAGATAGAAAGCACCAGTTTGGGTTCATCTGTGCAAACGTGTACCTGTCCTCGAGTACGGAAAGAATAGCACAGCTGGCGGGAGTTTGGCTTCAGACCTTGCAACATAGCCAGAGGTGATGGGCCCACTGGGCTCTCTGGTACCAATCCTGAGCCATAGAAATGCATTTTTCAGCATATGCTCTGCTTCTCCTAAGTATTTAAAAAAACCCCCAAGAATACATTTGGGACACTTTTAATTGATGTTCGGTATTAGCCAAGAAAAACCCCAAAAACATTCCCCCATAACTTCACAGTTTCACAGCCGAGGTTTTCAAGCCAAATGAAAAAAAGCCACAACAGCAACAACCATCATTCTCTGGTCCCCTTTCCAAATCACCCAGTACTGCAAAACATGCAATCAAAAAATCACAAGAATACTGAAGGTATTTACAACAACATGAGTTATATTATGTCTCAGAGACTTAAATCCCTGGGAGAGGCAAGTATTCCACAGGCTAAGGACGTCACGGTGACCTTACTTTAAGAGAAAGGACAGTGCCAAGGTTGACAAGCCCCCAAATTACAATCTAGTCCAGAAAATACATTTTTCAAATGTCCTCCTGATTCTGAAAAAATCTATCAGCCTGCCAAAGCAAGGGCTGCGAGATTATTAAAGTGCCAACTACAATTTATGCCCAAGATACCTAGCTGGCCATCTCTCATGTTACAGACTGCCAAGGCTCTGGGTCGCCCATCCTTCGGAGCCCCCCATTTTATTCTGATTGAGGTCAGGTCTTTTCACTCCAAGGACTCTGATGGCAGATCCCCATCCCTGACCACACTTCCCAGCTTCTCGCTGCTTTCTTCTCCAAAAATTTAGCGTACGATCAAACCAGGCGGGCTATTCCTGCCTATTTTAATTTTCTTTCTTCATTAATGTCCCACTGCTCTGTTCCGGGGAGTTGCAAGAACATCTGCTACAAGAACAGACTTGTAGCAATTTCTACTTACTGCTGTACAGTGGCACGTATATGCACCACGTTTGCTGTGTTTGGTGCACAGCAGAGTTGACTTGAAATGGGACAGATTAAGAGAAACCAACTTCAATATGGTCCTTTTGAGAGGTGGGAAATGGGCTCAAGCCTTTTACACAGCTGGGGTCAGGGGTGGACGCAAATCAAGCCCTCCACTTCTCAGGAGAAAGCCCAAACTCCTGCATGGCTGCAATTCACTCAGTGTAACCTGCTGGATAGAAATACTTAAACTATTTGTCAGGAAAAAGAATATAAAGGTGTGAGTAATGCCATGGTGAGGACAACCCCTCGCAGCTGCAAACCCCCAGCAGGGACAATTCACCCAGGAGGAGGAGCAGAGTGGGTGCACGGAGCTGGCTGTTCAGGGGGGACGGATCCAGGCTGTCCCAGGCAGGAAGGGGATGGCAGCTCCGGTCAGTGCCACCCTGGGCGCAGACTCGAATTGCTGAGCTCCCAGGTGGAAGGGGAGCCATGCACTTCTCCCTCTCCGTGAAGTCTGCCTTTTCCCCACTTTTCTTCCCTGGAATAATGCTTCATTTTGAGTGCATCGGACTCCTCTGTGCGACGCTAAGACCTCATTTCTTTTTCCTCTCCATTTTGCTGTTGCCATGTCGATGGGAAGAAACAAACCCAGTGCTGTATAGTTATCTATGAGCATTTAAAACAACACTGGTGATGATTTTTTTCCAATTTGGCAGACTAACAGATGGATCAATTATTCGTCGAGTCCTAATTTTAAACCCATCCACTGTACAAACCGCAGGTCAGGACAGCAAGGGTTTGTTTTGCAATCAGCTTCTGTGCAAGAGCAGGATTCCTCTGTATTACAATACTCTGGTGGCTCTTGAGCAGAGAAGGGGGTGTGATGTGCAGACACGCTCATGAGCACAAACAAACCCAGAGCCCCCGGGTGGTGGTGTTGGTTGGTCACCTCACAGATTAGCTGCTGTTTTAACTATGCAATGCCCCTTGGAGAGAGGAATTTTTCATGTATCGAAATATCCTGCTTGTTCAAGAAGAGCAGAGATGACAGGCAGAAAAGCAGGATGATGTAATAGGCACACATGCATCTCTAGTAACACAGCACCGCTAACGTAGGTTTACAACATCCTTCCTTTCAAGCCCCCCTCGGAGCCCTGTTCGCTTCCACACACAACTCCCCTGCAAATACAGACATTCTTATATTAAAATTAGCAAACTCACGGATACATGGACCAGAAGGCTGTCTGGTTCCACTGCAGCTTATGCTATTCTGATACTGATGTGGTGTTGCTTTGCTGATTTCCACAATAACACTTGTTTCATTGCAACAGCTACCCCAGCTCCTAAAGTGCCCCATTTTGCTTTCTTTTATCCCCATTGGGCAAAACACCCAGGGTGCCTCAGGCAACTCAAGCACTGGAGAAGGGAGATAGCAGGGAGCCAGGTGGGAATGGAGGAGGAAACAAACCGTGGGTGACCAATGTGCCACCATGTTGCTCGATGCCCTACCACTGCACGGAGTTTGGACACAGCACCAAGAAGCACGGCACAAAAAACATGGGGGGAACAGCTGTGTGCTGCTCACTTAGTTTAGCTCTGCTTGGCCCAACTCTACGCCAGAGGACAGGTCCTTCCCTTCCTCAGAGGGATGGTGTAAGAGCCCCCATGTACACGGTGGGTCCAGAGCACATAAAGTGCATCAGCCTTCTGCTCCTCACCTCACCCTCCACCTCACCCAGTCTTCAGGCTTAGAAAAAGAAAGTGTCATTAGAGACCATAATGCCACCTTCATCAGAATAAATTCCACCCTTCCCAGGAAGATTCCTCGTAGGAAATCTGTAGTTGATTTTTAGCCCAATTTTGTGCAAGGGGGAGCTCTCACACACTGGAGAACGCAATCACAAAAGCTTAATGGAAGTACAGAAAAAAAAATTTTACAATGCAGAGAAGAGAGCAAGGAGAGACAGTCTTCAACTGTGAAAAGTTTGGGTTTATTTTCCAGTTTTACTATAGGATGCAGCAGATGAATCCAGTGCTATTATTTATTGAGAAGTGTCCCATGTGCACGGTAGGGCTTTGCACACAAATGAGACAGTGTCTGCTCCAAGCCGAGACACAAACAGTTTGACATCTGAATACACCAGAGACAAGCTCTCCGTGAAGTGGTGTGGATATTTTCAGAGATCATTGCTGGAAGTCTTAAGGGAAATGGGGTGTTTGCAGGCGGAAGGCGTTTCGTAGAAAGAGGCATTTCCTACTGAATACATAATGCAAAGGAGTTTCAACAGTAAACAGGACACAAAATGGGTGAGCAGAAAACAGATTTGGGAAAAATGTAAAATATGAGTATGAAGTTATTAACAGAGGGAAGTTAGGAAAGAAACTTAAGAAACTATGAATAGAGGGCAGAACTGAAGGAGAGATTGGAGAAGTTAATATGACAAAACTTAAGTGGTGGCTGATGCTGACCACGGAGCTCGATTCAGGCCTGCTGTCACCCACAAGCCAAGTGTGTGATGGGTGAACAGCACCTCAAGACCTCCATGACAACAGGCTTTGCTATTCATGAAGCTGTAACAGCCATGGACAGGGTACCACATGGGAACATGGATCCTATCAAGAGCCCCAGTACAGTTCAGAAACCCTCTGGAGACCAGGATTTCATCAGCATCACCTATATTTAAACAAAGAGTATGTGGAGGATGGCCTGAAAGCCTTCCATCACCAACTAGCCCACAGTGGATTTGCCTGTCTTGAAGTAGTTCGCCAGTGACCAGGAGGAGTTAGGGGTTGCAAAACTCTGCAGTGCAAAAGCCCCTTTTTTGAGCCTGAGTTTGGCTTCTTCAAACTTCAAGTGAGGATGGTGATAGCAAGGGCATCCCACTCTGGGCCCTGATGCCTCTCCACACACAACAGCTCTGTGCCAAGCACTGGCTGTCCCATGTCTGAGCCTGCGCTTGTCTCCATGCCCAGACCCTTTGGTGAACCACGGGCAAAGGAACTGCAATGACAATGACTCCAGGGAAGCTATTTAGGCTCACCCTTTCCTCAGGGGAAACAACATGCGAGAGGCCAAGCACCAGTTTGTAAGTGGTCTCCACAGTCCTGTTCTGCAGAACTAGGGCTATTTTCGTGCCTCACAGTGCACCTTAGCCAAACCCGGAGTGGTGAGCTAGACGGAGCAGCAAGTACCACCTGGAAACTGCACAAGCAGGAACAAAGAACTGTATTACGAGTGATGGTGCAGTGCTGATGGGTTAATATCACCCATGTGAGACAGACAAAAAGACAACATGCTGCTTCCTGGAGCTCTGCCATTGCAAAAGGAGACGTTCGTGTGGGATAGCCACATCTCAGTACACTTCAAAACGTGTGTGCAAGGATACACGCTGCCCTGGCCAGCTGCTGCAAAATACCCCCTCCCCAAACAGCAACCTGCAAAAGTGAGGAGACTCAGCACAACCCTGATGAGCCACAGGTCCCCTCTGACTGCCCGCAGGGGACTGCCACAACAGCACAGCCATCAGCCCTGAGCCAGCAACGTCATGAGGAGATTGAGACATGATTCCTGATGTCCACGGCCAGGATCAGGTTTGTTTATGGAAACAGCAAAACCCTTTCCATTTTGGAATTACCGGAAGGAAACGCTGCGCGAGGTTAAGCTGTTTGCCCAAGGTTGCAGAGGCCAGCAGTGTGATGAGCTAGCAAGTGCCAGAAATTGCTTGCCGACTCCTCGTCCTCCAACTCAGACCACCCACTTCTTCCTGAAAGAAGCTACTTCTGCAATTACTTCTTTCCAGCAAACTCTTTGCCAACCCTCTGAAAAGTAACTCCCAGAACTAGTTGGATTTGACAGGCCCTGATGCGGTGCGGACGTGCGGGGAAGTGGGGGCAGCCCCCTGCCAGCCACCACCACCCATGGAGGACCCCCTGTTTACAGGAGGCACTATCAACAATCTAACCTCTCTAACCCCGCAAAACTGAAACTAAAGCACAGGAAAAGAGCGTGGGAAATTCCTCCCTCAGCAATGAACTCCCTTGGAAATGCACGTAGTCTTAGCTCCCATTTGAATTTGGCCGGTGTGTTTATTAGCCATAATGCATACAAATGCATTTTGTTGGAGAAATGTAGCATAAACAATTAGCTCATCAGGCTGTAGTGGAATGGGCTATACTATTAAGTTATCTCAATTTGCAATTCTGCTCCGCCTGCGCGGTGTGTGCTCAGGCTCCCCCAGCTTACCTCATCATCTCCATCTAAAGGCTGCAGCCATGAGTATGAGGCTTCATCCCGAAGAGCTGCTTCCTCGCTACCTTTAAGCAATCCATGAAACCAAGGGTGGAAAATCTCACAAACCAACCTCCAGTCATCAAACCATCTCAGTGAGTTGTGTACTACAGGCTTTGCAGGGGACTGTTCTTTAGGGTAAATAAAAGTCCATGTTCTTTCCGGTCTATGTTTCAGCAGCAAAGGTTGCACATCAAAGAGAGACCTTTCATTTATTTGGCTGGGCTATTCCTTCCTTCGGAAGAAAAATCTTTCATTGATACAGGCAATTCCTAAATGTCAATATGTGATTTCAAATGCACGGTCCACTTCAGTGCCAATACAGGGAACTGACAGGAGATCCGATATTAATGAGCATGGACATGCACACACACAGAGTGATGGTGGAAACCTGATGGCATGAAGCTTTGAATAAATGTGCCATGGAAAAGAATAAATCAGTGTTTAACACCGAGAGAAGTTATTAAGAGTCTTCTATCTTGCTACATCAGAAGACCTAAAATGCATTACAACCCAAGAGTGACTTTTCTTCTCCTCCTGGTACAGGCAGGACAGGATGTGTGGAGGAGGTAGAAGAGGGGAGGAAGGCTTGTGGGTCACCAAGAGGCAGGGGAAGGGGAACTTTTTACCTTTTTGAGGGTGAGAACAACCTGGGCGTCACTGCTGTGTAAGGCAGCAGAAGACAGCTACTAGGCTGAGCGCGTTGTCCTTACACAGAGTTTGTGACCAGTACTGTGTAAGAGTAGTGAAGCCAAGAAAAAGGGGAAAAGAAGTGTAAATGAGTTGTACAAATTAGAGCTCTTGGGCTCTCTTTCCTTAATCAAAATACAATCACTGAATATGAAGACTTGCACAGTTGGTACTACAGTGATAAAATTGGACTTCTGCTGTACTGCCAGCTTCATGTTTGCCCAAGAATGTTTATTTTTCATACAGTACTTTTTCAGATTCTCAAAAGATACGGTCCAAAAAATTGAAATCATTGCCATACTGCTAGCTGTAATAATCCTAGATGCATCTCCAGTCTAGTGGTAGTTTGTGTTTTCTGTTGAGCCCTAGCTCTTGGTGTACAACAACTAACAAAGAATATGACTTTCATTAGTGATTTCTAACTGCTTTGGTTGGGAAAACTCAGTAACTGAAGGCTCAAAACCCAGAAGGTAAACTCCTGAGCTTCAGTTTCGGGGTCCGTTTGTAGTAGCACAACAAACAGTATCTTTGTTTTTAATCCTCTGTGTGTGTCAAAAGGATTTTTTTCATCATTTTTAACAATCTAAAATTTAGTAGACCTAGTCTGCGGGAAGAAGGGCTCCCAGTTTCAGCAGTAACACCAGGGTATCTGTGGAAAGCAATGTTTGCTCATTTGTGCTAAGAATTAATATATGGATCCCACATTAAATGCGTATACTTTAATGAGTCCTATAATCTGTTTCCCTCCAAGACAGACCATTTTTGCTTTAGTTGACTATTTGGAATATGGAGGGAAAATGACAATTTTAAGGTCACAACTCACATAAGTGGAACAAGACTATCACTTCAGAGAATTAATTTAAAATAGAGCCTTTTAAGAGTCAACTAGAGCATTTAAGAGTCAAACGTTCTTAAACAACCTCAGGGGCAAAGCCCCCCCCAAATCTAGAGTTAAAATATAGCATAAATAGACATAATGAAATGCAAAGTAGGCCAGTTATGTCCAAAAGCACCGAAGCTGCCCATAGGAAGCACGAACCAAAACCCACGGGTGCACTCAGCTCCCACCATCCTGATTTCAGCTGGGTGAATCCTACCCTCAGTTTTTTTGTAAGAGTAAGATTTCCGTACTTGCTGGGAACAGACAGAAACAAAATAGAGAAGAGGAGCTCTCCTAATATATACACAGCCTGGCTCATTCCTCATTTTATGGCTGTGCAACTGGAAGTGGACAAAGTTCCTCCGAGGCCCAGCAAAAATCTTCCATTCCCTCTCATTTTGGGGCTTATTTTGGCCTGGGGAAAACATGGCCAAGGAGCTTGGCTGAACGAATACCTTCAAGCAGTTTCTGATCCTGCCTTCGCAGACCTCCAAATCCCTTCATGCATCATTTATAAATAATCCTATCCATTGCAAAAGGCAGCAAGCATTGCCTCGGTTACACGCTGGGAGCACACTGACCAGCTCCCGGCCTTCCGTGCTGACCTGGCGGTTAACTCGGAGCTGCTGCTTGCCTGGAGCACTCTCTTCCACGCTCCATTTCACGCGGAGAGTAGAGCGAGCCGAGAGCTTTCGCTTGGGTTTGCTCTTTCCTTTTTTCATTTCTAGCACACGGGGTGGGAAGGACGATTGGGATTCGGGTTCACAAGCCAGGCTGTGAGCAAGCATATTCCCGCAACGCTGCAGGAGCATATGCAAGTGAAAATGAGATGGCGAGGGATGTGACAAGGATTTTTACCCAGAGCAGCTCCTCCCGAGTACATCCACATGCTTGCTGCATGGCTTTGCTTCTGCTTCTTTGAGCGAGCCGTCCTACAGCTATGCTAGCCGGTGTGCACCTGTATTTACAAGGCAAACTTGAGGATGTTAAAAGCCAGCGCTGGAGGAGACAAAATGGGAGAGGACACGCTGCCTGGTCCTCAGCCTACTCTTGGGTAATTTTAGTACTTTCCTTGAGCACCTAGGTGGCAAGATGACTTCAAACTGTGGCCACCACTGTTAGCACAAAGAATTAAGTACATAAACAACATTAGCTATAACAGTGTTATAACGTACATAACCTCTTACTAGGGAATTGGAAATTTAAGCTGATGTTTTCTTTCGCAGCAGAGGTAGGAAGCCAAGACAACATGTTAGGTGGTGAAAGTTAGAAGGGAAAAAGAACAATTTTTTTCAGACACTTACTGCAGAGTGCCTACAATATTGTACAATAATAAGCTGAAAATACAGACTTTATTTCCCTTTGGAATTCAAATGCTTGTACATCAACAGGGCATCTCTAATATCTAAGTAATAAGCATAGCTGCTCCGTAAGGACACTATTGAAACTCAAATTCCCTCCATACAATTTCAGATTGAGAGTGTAAGCTCAGGGTAGGAGAATTTTATTACATTTCATACGGTTGTCTTAAGCATTTTCTGAATTTAAAGGTAAAACCACAACCTCCAGTGGGAGAAAGTACTGCACTCTTCTCCTTTAAATCTGCATTCATTTATCCGACATGCTGCCAATGGACAAAATAAAACTGTTTTTATTATTTCTGCAGACCTTGAACATTACATTGAAGAGTTCACAGAGGCTGAGAACAATGACTGTACCATATATATTTATAATGCAACTATTAAGATGTTCTGATATGTCTCCTTCACTTTGCTACATATAATGCACCAGCAAAGCTGATAAAAATTGTGTTTTCCCTTTCTTCTTGATAGCTGATATACCAGGCATGCGTGGGCAAAAAACACTTGTTACAGTGTTTGAAGAATCCAGGTACAGTGCGATTTGCTGTCCATTAGGTTATTCAGATATGCTAGTGAGCCACACCACTGAAGTGGGTGCACGCACATAGTAATTGAAGAGTTAATGTTTTTTCACCGTCGCTGGATGAGTGCAATGTTTTTGTATCTTCTCAAAGTTTAAGATTAAATAAGTTAGGAGTTCAAAGCAAACAAACTCCCTAATCAAACAGCAGACGCCCTGCAAGGATTCTCTAAATAAATACTATTGCATTTCATACCAGTACCTCCAATTGCACTGAACCTCTTATTTGTTTATAGTATCCCTGGTTCAAATGGCAGAATCTCCAGAACCAATTTAAAATGCTGAAGAGGTCACTTAGAATTGTTGACTGAACCTGGATCAAACCATAAAAGAGACTTTGTAACGAAATAAATATTTACTAATCAGATTATCTACCCAGAGCAACAATCTTTGTTGGTAGGCTGCCATTTATTACGCTTTCAATCAACCCCGTGGCTTCTAATAAGCTGCATTTTCATGTTTTTCTTAATATAGAACTGCTTGTCATTCAGTGTTGTACAATGCGCCGTTGTGCTCCGGGAGAGATGCGATGCCTGGGGTGAGGAGAAGGCTGACGGCGATGCCGCGGAGCCACTCGGCTCTCTCGTCTTGCTGACTGGCCAGGGGTGGCGGGCAGAAGCTGCCAGCAGCGGCGCGGCTCCGCGGAGGTCAGGGTTCCATACGAAAAAGTCTCGACAAAAATTTGTTAGGTCATTTTAGAGATGCAAAGCAGAAAAAAAAAAAAAAAAAAAGACTACTGTTGAGAGACTCCTTCTACCTGTGCAAGGATGCAAGTGTTATTATCCACATGTGGCAGGCACGGGCTGTTAATTAGGAAAATGAATAAGAAAAAAGGTTTCATGAGGTGCATGGGTAACGATCCAGGTGCTGCTAAGTATAAAATATGCTGAGAAAAATGAGCCCTCGCAGAGTTTGAGGAGATGGATTATCAAAAACACACAGTCGCGCTGACAAAACATACACATCTGCTTTGCCAGTACAATTAAGATGCCCGTGCTCATGAAACAGGGAGCAGGATAAATAAGTGCTTGGCTGTGCATCTTTCTGGTTATTGCTGTGAGAACACACCTAATATTTAGTGTTGGTACCACATCCACAGTAAATGCATCTGTCCATTACACAGCTGCTCACTTGAGTTGGAAGATGCAAAATAGGCCACCTGAAAATGTCTAAAGACACAGACCTGCTGGAAAAATATTCCCTACCAAGACAAAGCACTCCCTACCCAGGTAACTTTCTATTTTATGCATCCACGATTAGTAGTTTCACGGAAACTTCCTGCATTTCTAAATCTTAAATCTGTGGATTTTAATACTGCCTCGTAAACCAGCCACAGATTCAGAAACGCAGGCTGACGGCTGTAACTATGTCCCTAACTCACCACCACATGCGTAAAAAATCCTACAAGCTCATCAGCGGTTAATCCATCCTATCAAAAGTGCCACAGTCTGCTGACAAAATTAGAAATACAAGTTTGTTATTTTAATGAGTCACTGACATCTGCTGCTTATTCTTAGTTTTCAGTCATATTCCCTTGCTCTGACATCACGACGCATGTGATTTTTATTTGGTTACTGCTCTTAGCACTAGCTCAGACCTTTGTATTACTTTGACAGCATTTCTCCTCATTCATTATTTAAAAATAACTTTTGCTTACCAAGCACATTTCAACACAACTAACTAAACTAAAAGCATGTCCTAATCCTTAATGAAGCCCAAATGCTTCTCCTGGGAGGCAGGTAAGTATCATCATCATTTTCTGGATGGGAAAACAGATATTAAGTAATTTGCCAAGGTCATGCAGCCTGTCTGTGGCACAGCTTGGAAAAAAAAATGCTCTCAGGAGCCCTGACTATCCATCCCCAGGTGTAAGTAACAACCTTTACCAGCAAAGGCTACTCCAGACCCAGGGCAAAGGCACAGGGAGAGAACGTGAAAGCATGAGCGGGCATTGCAACCACCCGCTTTAGCAGACTGCACCCGGAGAGGCAGCAAAGAAAAAACCAGAACATGAGGTTTTTGCCCCAGTCCTGATGAGTTTAGGGTAAAGACATAAAGAAGAAGGTCCTGCAGCAGGGTCATCTCATCACCAGAAGGCTGTTAGCCTCCGCAGTTGGCTGACAACAATGTTTGTTACAGATAATGCTGAAACAACAGCAGCCCAGTGTCCTGCTTGGGAGCCCGAAGGTCTTGAGATATTAACAGTGGATTTTTTTTTTTAAGTCCTACATTTCTCAGTCTCTTTTCAACTCCATGTTTTTAACAATGATGTTATTTAACACATGCCAGTATGAATAAGTTTATTCTTTCTTCTGATCTGCTCCTATAAAAGGAGCTTGTGTTACACAGACTGCCTATAATTCATTAAGCCAAATTCCCTTCCATCTGGAGGCTTATACAGTTGTTGAAAAGCTGTCACTATAACCTATTGTCACTGCAACTTTTTATGAACCAACCTACATTTTTATGTCAAAATTTATCTCAACAATTTTGCAGTACTTACTTTCAATTATTTCTATATCATCAGCCTTTAGGTAATGCAGCATTCAAGATAATACACTGGGATAAACTCTCTCTGGCTCTGTTCATATTGAAAATAAATATGGTTTTGTATTTTAACAAGAGCTACACAGAAGGAGACACAGCTTCATGTGCACATCCCAGAGGACGCACAAACCAATGGCATTTATTGATTTCACCCACTCCAAATGAAACAGTCATAAATAAATGCAATGGTCTACGTTATAAGGAAAGAATAGCTACAAAAAGGGAATTCTTCTCAATGAAAAAAATGAAATTAAGCTGCCCGCGTTTTGTTCTACAAGAAAAAGCCACATACACTTGCAAATTCCACATGTTTCAAAGGGCAGATGATACATAAAATGATGCACAGGGGTAACAAGGCCAAAGAACAACAGCAGCTGCTTTATTTGTCTCAAGCTGCAGTTTTTAGAAAGACAAGCTTTCCTCCTAGCATCCCACCCTCTGCGAGACCCACCTGATACATATAAGGAGATTAAAAATCCTGCATGCAAGGAGTCAAAACATCTTCAATTCTGGCCAACTTGGGAAGGTGCCCTACTGACTGAAATTCCAGCAGCCAGGATATGCCCCTAGTCCTAAAACTCTGTAATAGAGTCTTTCAGATCACCTTTTCCCAACCTTTCATTATGGCTTTACAACAGATTGTGGCGTTGCCTATACTACAGGGTTGTACTGGCATAAGCCATGCCGATATGACCAGGACTAATTCTGCAGCAAAGAGAATGCCAGAATGCTAACACACAAATTAGAAACAATACAGAAATACAGCTGATGGGTAGAAAAACAGGTTTTGGCAAGCCATTCTATCGTAAAATTAGCCAAGGGTGTATCTGTGTTTGCTATATGGCTTTATACCAGCATCACTATGCTTTTTAATAAAAAAAAAAATCACAACTTGAACTGTCATGGTTGGATCAGTAAAATTTAAGTCTTGACTAAGTCCCTGAATTAAAATACTGTTTCAAAAGGGGGGGAAATACAAACATTTTTCGAAAGCTTGGTGTTGTCCAACTGAAATAGTTTAAAAGACAGGACTGGAAAAGGAAGTGTCAGTTTTGGAAGCGACAGAGATCAATGTGTCTCCAATATGGTATATCTGGCAAACTGCTGTGCAGTAAAATAAAGCGTGACACATAACTGCTGAAGCAGTCTCGGGCCAAAACTCACAATTCTTACTCATCCGCACTAAAGCAAAACTCTGTCTAATTGAAATGATGGAGACAAGCTGAGCTGAGTAGGAACAGTAGGGCTTGGCTCATGCAATATATATATATATGTATGTTCTGTTGGTAGCTCGACTGCAGACCATACAAGTAATTTAAGGTTTTATCTCTTCGGTAGAAGTACGCATGTTTGGGTGGGGAACTGAAACAGATGGAATAAAAGCAATCGCAGTCAGGTCTTCTGTTCATAAGACTATCTTTCTGAATATAGACAGACACCCTCCCCGTGTACCGCATTTCCTTCTTGTAGCACCTACCAGCCTACGAGCTGTGGATGAAGGATGTACTGTGTGAAGTCCTACAGAGATGAACAGCAGCAGGATGGCCTTGTGCCCCCATATCTTAACTCAAAGGGAAGAAGAGGCCTCTTTAATCAACTTCTCTCTACTGACTGCCATAAAATGGCGGAATAGTCCATAAGGAAAAGGCAAAACCCAGTAGTTCAAATCTTATTAAAGTAGGCTGGACCAACACTGCAGGGCTTCATTTTATCAGAAACGGGAACAGAAATTTTTTAAATGTATGGATCAACGATATCAGCCTCTCATGCTTACCGTGGTATTGGCTATGTATTCAAAGGCCCTTCACTTTGTGCTGACTTGGACTTAATTGCTGTGTTTTTGAAAGTACTTTAAAGGCTCCATTTCAAGGACTGATTCAGCTACAAAACCAAGCGTGACTATATTTATAATCCTGTGGGTACCAGCACCGTGCACATACACCCCTTTCAGCCTTGTGGTAGTTCCCCAGCTGGGCAGACTCTCCCTCTCTATTCTAGATCTAGGCAACACACATGGCATGGGTCTGCTTGGTTTTTGCATTGAAGAGAGCAGGAATAGGGAAGGGAAAAATATCTTCATGGTCCTGAAAGCACATCCTCCTTGTTTCTGGTTTTAGAACCTAATTGCGCTCAATTACAGTCCTAAGAAGTTACGCTTCTTCGCCTTTTAGCCATGTAGTAATCCAAGAAAGAGCCAAAGAAGTGGCACAAGAGGATTTTTCTCCCTCTGTCTTCATCCAGAGAAATCTCTAGCCAGAACATTCTGAGCAGTTTTCTTACCTTCTTCTTGACATGCTGTAGCTTTGCATGCTGTGGTCTACTTTTAGGTCCAATTTTCATAACTCAAGACTAACAACAAAATTGAGAGGATGCCGACAGGAGGAAGAGAAACATATTAGATCATCTATTTAATATCCTCCTGGTGAGCTCACCAGGTCTGAAATAGCAGTGTTTTACAACAGGTATAATCTGGATTTAAAAGCTACAAACTGTGTTCTCCACCAGAGATAAGTTCATGGTTCAATCTGGCACCATGGAAGGTGGATCTTGTAGGAAGCACATGGACAGGAAGCCAACAGGAGAGAGGTAACAGCATGAGGATGAATAATTGCTTTCTGTTAACACAGGGGGTAAACACAACACAAGGTTTGCTCAATAACAAATGGCCATGACCTGTCAGTGAACACACCAGTAGAAAAATGAAATTCTGAAAGGGCTTCCTTAGGCAGTGATGGAGATCAAAACTCCACCTGGTCTTTAGGTAGTGCTTCATACATTTACGAATCTGCTTCAAATAATGTGATTCCATGCAAAGCCAAGAGTTTAGATTCAAGGAGTAGAAAGATCCTTTCCAGGTCTACATCTTATGGAGGGGGTGGGGGGGTGGGGGGGTGTGTATGAGGAATCTTGCCCTTTAGAACACTTTCAGACCAGTTTCTCTATAAATAAATGCATGTCCATGACCAACAAAGCAACTCCCTTTAGATGGCTTAATACTCTTAAATGCTGCAGGAAACTCAGCTTGGATGTAACATGGCTACAGGCTGGCACAACAGGCATACTCAGGATTATTCCTCAAGTCTTTACCTGCTAGTTCGTCTTGCCACAGAATTTTTGCATAGTTTAAAATAAAAAAAATTACAAAAATCTTCTTTTAATTAGGGTAACTGATGTTCTGTGACCACAAAACCCACAGGTTTCTAAAAAAGATGCAGACTTTTTCAGAAGCATAAGGGAAAAAATCCAGCAGAGCAGTTACATGTGCTCTCAAGGGAAGGTCCTTTCTGGCAATTTAACTTCAAAAAACCAAGATCAAGACCTTAAAGGAGCACAAGGAAGCCACCACCCACAGCCTTCTCAATGGAGTAACCTTATCTCCAAAAATATATGATTATTCTGCAATATCTGAAGGGGATATTCAAAGGAAATAGAACAGAAAGATTTGAGAAATTATTTTCGTTTGCTTTTATGATGGGAAGATCAGAAATGGTGAGGGTCTCTGGGATGACCCCTGAAGGCCAGGAGCTGAAGTGGGAGCTTCTGTTGCTACCCAGAGAGAATCCCACTCCTCCAACAGTTCAGACAGTCTGTAGAAAATGAAAGGTCCATTATGAAATGGATGTTTGCCTTTGGCATTAGACTGAGCGGCTCTTCTGTGTGTCCTCTACAACTGCCAAGCAGAGCTGCAGTCCCCACAGCGATGCTGGATCTTGGGAGGAGAAACAACTGATGAAATGAAGGAGATGATTTAGAGTAGCAGTGGTTTCTTGTTATGCGTGACAGACACACATCAGGTTCTGCATGTTTTAACAGAGTACTAATTACAGATTTTTTTTATCCCTTGTGTCCTGTCTTCAGTGGCTGCTGAAGGGTGAAGTCCAGGGTCCTCTGCCGGTGGGCTCTGTTAACATTTCTGATTTTTGGTGAGGTCAAGGTCGCGAGGAAGCCACAGTTCAGCCTCTGCTCTAATGACCAAAATCTAATCTTGCCTTGTCTTTCTGCTAAGACTGTGGGATAGGCTACGATGAAACTATTCTGGCTTTGCCTGCATCCCCTGTCCTTTGTTGCCCTGAGTTTCAACTGAATTCTGTGCAACCCATTACAATCCCCAAAGCAATCAGGCAGCTACAATCAACTGCCACCAGCCACACAGATCATGAAGCACTAACTGCAGAAAGAGCCCAGAAGGCAAACCTTATGCTTGAAACTCTCTCATGACTACGCATCACCCCACTTCATTCAGAAGAAGGGAAAATGCTATGAGATTTAATTAGGAGACAGGAATGAAGCAGATTCAGGAGGCTGGCAACAGCTAGCTTTGTGTTTCATGTATTTCAAAGAGACTGTTCCTTGAGATGTGTCTCCACTGACTACCTGCTGCAGGAAGGCTGAGTTGGAGGAGCTGGTATTTCCCTATAAATACTCAAATAGACAAGAATGAATGAACTTGCAGGATGGGACAGGATTTCTCCAACTGGTTTCCAAGAGGAAAAGCCTCCCAGTACAAAATTGCTTGAAATGGGAGTATATCCTGTATTTTCAGAAGAGAGGGTCCTTCTTCGCTCCTCTCAAGAAACCTTCCAGGAGAAATGTGTAATAAATATGATTAACACTAATTTTTATTACTAGTGAGGAGGTTATAAAAAAATGCCTTCCATATAGGCTTATGAGCTAACCACTCTCCTTCTCAGTTGCGACTGAAACAGCTCAGATCTATTCATCTTCAGGGCATACCATAAACCCCATCAATTTGTCAGGTAGTTTCCACAGGCATCTCAAGCATGTCGAAACTTGGTTAATTATTGCTGCTGAACAACTCTCCTCCCTTCTATTGTTTGGATGGAATTTGTCATTGGTTTTGCTTTATTGTTGTTTTCTTTGCTACAGATTTTGCTTCTGATGCCTGCTGGGGTGCTTCAAACATTGAAGACATTTTTTAAAATGCTGAAAGGAAACTAATAATCATAAATAAATAATTCTTTAATTTCTCCAAGGAGTTGTCCAGCAAAAAGAGAGAAATCGCTGAAGTAGTTCAAATGTACAAAATAAGACAGTAGGAAGAAAAATGCTTTCCAGAATCTCCCTTCAGGCTTTCTTTCAATGACCCATTGCAAGACAACCAGAGAAACAAAAAAGGGAAGACAAATCTGATTTTTCATTTATATTGCGCAAGTGATCTACCCAAGTCGAAATTTAGGCTCGTTGTATATGATGGAAAGCAAACTGAACCCCAAGATCCCTTCTGGCTTACAGACTATGTTTGCAGCCAAGGCACCAACAGGACAAAGCCACTATGGATTTGAGGGGAAAAAAAAGCAACCAAAATACAGAGATGCTGCTTCCAAAAGGCACTGAAGAGCCAGTGACATGAAATGGAAGCATAATTCTCTGTGACAGCTGTAGGCTGCTATAATTTTTTTTAAATTGTGCATTACGATTTTGGTTAATGTATCTTACATTTCATGTAATGTAGATTTTATGGCACTCAACTTCCAGTAACAAGGACTTTTTTTACCTGTATAACAACTTGAGTTATGCTTGATATACATTAACCAGTAGTTGTCATTCCAGTTTAATTTTTCCACATCAATTCTCTGGTTTCTTACCCAACTGACAGCACAGGCATACAGTAAAATTGAAAGGGGAAGACCTTTGGACTGACACAAAATACAAGCAAAACAGAACCATAACCAGATCTACAAAGGCCGAACCGAAATGAGAATTTAATGGAATTATTTGGAATTACATTAAATTCTTCTACACAGGACTAAGGTTATACACAGATGACCACAAGCAATTGAGTTACTGTAAAATAACAAGTAATAACCAAGCTGCAGTCACATATCATGCATTTGCTCTTAGTGTGCCCCTCTGGAGAAGCAAAATGAGCTTAAGCCACATGTGTACATTTGAGTCTTAAGCTAACACGTTTTTCTTTAGAAGTGAGGCAGGTTATAAGAAGGCATACAGTCTGTTACTGCAGCTGAGCTGACAAAAAATACCTCACCACATCACGGTAATGCTGCCCACTGTGATCAGGGGTCCACAGCACTGCTCAGACTCAAGGTGGCTTTAAATTCCCAAAGGAGCTAAACTAGCCTCATCAGAAAGCCAGTGGAGCACTAAATTAGGAGGCTCCGGTATTGCCTAACTCATTCATTTAAAAAAATCTTCTTTAAAAATTTCGCTTACCTGCAGTCTCTACATTTGCAAACTCTTTATCTTAGAGGGCTCTTTATTTTTTATTTCGACATGTGCCCACAGCTTGAAAAACTGTGAAGAGCATCACTAATAAAGGATCTTCTTGTCACTGAAGGGAATGGACAACTGTCTTTCCCTTTGGAGAATGATGGCTAATAAAAATCAGTCCAAAGTAAAACAAATAAGCCATATAATTAAAATATGCCTTCTTTAATTCAGGAGCTACTTTCTCATTTTACTCACGTTCTCCCAGCTCCACATTGTTTTGGTGACTTTTTCCATCTACTTGGGGGCCAGGTCTCACTACTGAAGGGTAGCAAAGACTCCTTAATAGCTCTCGAGAGCACATATAGTTTTAAACATCTCTCACTGAGATGGCTGTTTATGGTTGATGTTGAACAACTTTTTATTTCTTTGCCAGGCAATGTGTCCAGCTCTGAAGTCCCCAGTACAAGACAGAGATGGAGCTGTTGGAGCGAGTTCAGAGGAGGCCACAAAGATGATCAGAGGGCTGGAGCACCTCTGCTATGAGGACAGGATGAGAGAGTTGGGGTTGTTGAGCCTGGAGGAGAGAAGGCTCCGGGGAGATCTTATAGCAGCCTTCCAGTACCTAAAGGGGCTACAGGAAATCTGGAGAGGGACTGTTTACAAGGGCATGGAGTGACAGGACAAGGGGTAATGGCTTTAAACTAAAAGAGGGTAGATTTAGATTAGATATTAGGAAGAAATTCTTTACTTTGAGGGTGCTGAGGCACTGGCACAGGTTGCCCAGAGAAGCTGTGGATGTCCCCTCCCTGGAAATACTCAAGGCCAGGTTGGATGGGGCTTTGGGCCACTCTCCAACTTCATGGAGAGTGTCCCTGCCCATGGCAGGGGGGTTGGAACTAGATGATCTTTCAGGTCCCTTCCAACCAAAACCCTTCTATGATTCTATGATAATGTACACTGGAGAAATGTCAAAATGGTAAGCAGACCAGGGCCACTCCAAATCTGACATTTTATACCCTGCTTAAGAGACCTGGAGTAGTTACTCTAAAAATTTGTGAAAACACTCAATCTATTGTCCTAAATGTGCACTCTTTAAACATATATAGGACTCTCTTTTCTTATTGCTATGAACAACGAATTCTATAAAAATCTAAATTAATATTTCAAGCTTCCAGAAGGCTTGTCAAAATATGCAGTAAAGTTGTTTACTATAAATTTATCTAAATATAAAAAAAATTTCTTAGTTATCTGCAGCTTACATTATGTTTATACAATGTTTATAAAATGATATTATTTTAAAATGATTGCATTTAATTGCTACATCTTAAAAACACTGTAATCAAATTAACTCCAGTTTTATTCTTCAAGTGCCACCAAGATTTTTTAAGTATTCTAAGTAGGTGCAATAAAAAAAGCATGTATGAGGACATCGATCAAGCAATAGGATTATCTAGGTAAGAACAATAACAAACAAGAAAGAAAATAAGACAGGTGAAGCAGACAATAGCAGCTGACTTACTACTTTTTGCATTTCCTGAAAAGTGAAACATCTGAAGCTGATGGTATAAAAAAGAACATTTCTGTCATTCTTTGAAGTAATTTTGCTGCAGCTTACAGAATTCATGTAAAAGAATTCTCTGTAGCCTAAAGTTGGAAGGAAAATGTTCCCATTCAAAGAATTAAGTGATTTGCTGAATTACTGGTTTTTGCCCAACATAATCTCAGTTTTCATTCACTACACTGAATGATAGTGTTGCTACTGTAAAAAATGCTCTTCAGGAACCCTTTTAAAGATCACGTAACTTTTCCATAAATGTACCTCTAATAAGACTATGAACAGATGTATTTTATATAGTCGAGAAGCAGAGGCATTCTTCCTACCCCAGCACCGTAACTCAGACTTTCAGGGGTCTCTGTGCTTACCCAAAGACGTGGGATGAAATTCTGACTTCTACCAAGTCACTGACTTCAGCCTGGTTGGGACCGTACTCCTACAGGTATAGGTCGCTTTTTATCTTAGTCTGAACAAACCACAACGAAAACGACAGTGTACATATAAAGCCTTAAGAGTTTTCAACCTATCCTAAACCATCCCAAATGTTCACTAATCAGTCTTATGTAGTGCACATATCTGAGCAGCTCCCAGTACAGCATTAAGTAGCGACTCATATTTGGTACAGGTAGGTTGTACAGTTATGCTAGAAAATGTAAGCAAAAGAAATGCACCTTGCACTGCAAGTAGAATAGTGAAGATCACCCAACATATTGCTAGGGAGGTATCACCTTCCAGCTATTGCCAGCAAATCAAGCCTTACCGATGAATTAGAAGAAATATTCTCCAGGGCTACCTCAAACTTTTAACTCCACACGTGTAAGGAGGTCTTGAGGTTCTGAGAAGACTCCCAAATGGATGAGGACTAGAAATGTGTATTCAAATCTCACTCCTGCAGCACTAAATACACACTCGATGACCTTTACCTTTCACTTCACTGAAGTGAAGGCGTATTATTGCTAAATAAATATGCAAGGTAAAAGTTCTCTGCGCATTTGCAGTAAACACCGTCTGCCCAGTACTGCTCTTGCAAACAGGGGATATCGTCTTTATCTTCTTGTTTGTTTTGCATTATATAAGACGAAGCCAAACAAGCGTATACCCTTCCCAGAGGTTCACTAGATGCTATCTTACCTATGCAAGCGCTTTCGCAAAAAGGCCGGGCAAATTCCAGCAGAGCCATGCTAATGACTGAGATTCTGGCAGAAGCCTAAAGCTTGAGGGGCATTTTTGTTTCTAACATTTATGTGCACACTGCATTTTTGCAAAATAAAAAGCAGTGGAGGGTGTAAGGACAGAAGGGTGTTTGTTTAAGTGCTGCTCCTCCTGCGAGCAAAAACCTAAATATTGACAGGAAAAGGAAAAAATCCGGAGTGAACTTGCATTAGACTCCTCCACCCTGGAGCTGGTGGAAATGTGTGGTGTACGAGTAAATGTATTTGTTAATGCAATTATTTTTAATTATTCTTATATTGCTAGGAAATTAACACTGCGTTAGCACATTCTCATGCATTGCTGGGCTCATGCAGATTGGCTTTGTTGAGTCATGTAACACGTTTAAGCTATGAGGATCTCTCCATCAAATTGAGAAAGACCACAAGTGCCAAAGATGCCAGGTTTCTTACTACAGCCATAAAGCCAGGTTTCTTACTACAGCGTGAGATCACAGAGGATCCCAAACGCAATTTTGGGATTAATGGTTAATATTCTGTATCTTTTTATATCTGACCTTAAAATACTTATATGTCTTTCGGTTACCATGGTGCTTTATGCAGATCACTTCACACGAGGCATCCTTAATTACAAATCATACTACGCAGCAGGTCGGGAATACAGAAATCATGTTACCAATAAGCAAATAAACCTGCATCTTACCAGAAAAAACCCACACGCTCCTCATGTACGACATACCAGTTTGGTGGAGATTATCATAAGAACTTTGCAAGATGGCTGTACCTTTGGAAAGTGCCTGGTGATGAGAAAGAATTTTAGGATCTTGTTTATACAGAATTATTAAAAGGGGGTAATGCACCAGATGATATAATACTAGAATTGTAAACTATCTGGTCTTTTTGCCTCTTTTCTATCAGGAAGGAAAAAAAACCCCACACCTCTAATTTGAACCTCCCCACCCAAAAGACTGAAATATTTATATATAAGCACTCTAAAGTGTTTCTACAAATATTAGGAAGAAAATGTATAGGTGTAAAACTGTACTTCTCAGTGGATACTACCTACTTCTACAGTGTTTGCAATGCTTAGGATTATACATGTTCTTTCTCAGATGCATATTTGCAAATATCTTGTATTTGAATACAGACTTTCCATATTATAACTGCTTGATTACATTTACATGACTGCTAAGATGTTTTATGCACATTTTTATTTGATGCTATAACCAATTTCTAACATGAGGCACCATATGAGCATAAAATGTTGTGTTAACTGGGAAACTAAGACAAGAGTTAGTTCTGCAAGGACCAGTAAGAAAAAAGAACATTAATTTATTGAGTAAATAATTGAGTTGAAATTTGGAAAATTTAGAAATCTTATTTTCAGAGATGCATGCTCTAATTCTAGGAAATAGGAGTGGTTTTTGATTTCAGTTAGACCTGACAGAACTAAAAGGATAGCTCTGAAAATGACTTGATCAAAGAAAAGATTAAAAGTTTTCCACCATAACAACAAAAGCCATCCCAGCCCTGCTGCCGACCTGCTCTCCAAATTCCTATTCAGGAGTGGGAGATGCTAGCGAAACCAAACCGGAGAGGTACGGAGTGAGAGAAAGGAGGCCCTGGCTGGCGTCTGAACTCAACCATCACCTTGACAGATGATTTTACAGCAGAAGCTCTCTCTGAACTGGGGCAGAGAACAGCAGCTGCCTCATCAAAGCTTTCGCAGCTCGGCTCACTTCAAGCAAATCTTCTGCAGCAACAAATCGTTAGGAACAAAAGACCCAACGGCACTACTAAGAAACAGCAAGTCCAGCACTTCTGCAACTCCATAACAACATTTAGGCTTCAGCATCACTGGTGAGAAGGTACTTGCCAAAGTACTTCTGCTTAGTTTGGGTTTTCTTTGCTTCCTCTTTTTCCTCCTCCTTTTTTACAGCTTTATAAGCTCCAATAAACAATCTACTTTTAATTTCTTTTTCACTGCTTTTATAATAAATACTGAAATATCTTTGCAATTTAACAGAGTAACAGCTATTGCTAGTCTCTGTCAAACCCCATGTTGCATAGACTATTATTTCTCAGAAAGAGAGAAAGAGCAGGACCTATTGAAAAAAATAAGATTATTAGTATGTGTGCTATCTCAAAGGCTTCTTTCAGTGCCTCCCTTGAAAAACTTTCTTCAGTTTCCTTAAGTTAGTTTATCTTTACATGTTTATAACCTGCTTTAAAAAAAAAACCAAAGGCTCTCCAATTAAATTTAATCCGGATTAAACCAAAGTTGATTTAGAAAATATTGACCCAAAAGAAAAACCAAAGTGAAATTCCATTGTCATTCTTAAGACTAAATTAATAACAATGAGTATTCTGAGGTGGCATTAACCGCTGATTTTGGAAATAAGATACTTTGATCTAATATAAGTTAATTTAGACTCTGCTTAAGGTGTAATCTGTATTGGAGAATTTTTAATAAAGAGACTTAAAGTGTCTCCAGTGAAGAAACGGCAACAGAACAACCTTCTGATCTTCCACTTTAAATTCCTTTTCTTTCCTTTTTTAATAATAAAAAGCCACAGTTCAACCTGTGATCAATTTGCTGTCCTTCAGCCAGCGAGTCTCCAGAAGAATAAACAGAAATGTGAGTGACAAATAGTATGAATCACATCTTTTAATTATTACTGGTAGAGATAATTACTGACATTTAGCTGACCAGGTCTCCTACCTCTGGACCACAAACATACAGAGTGGTAATCTGAAGGGCACAACTCCAGGGCACTCGGCAACAGAGAAGCTCCTAACATCCCACACCACCTTCCTTGCAAAGGGGAGTCTCAGATCAATAGTGAAAATACAGTTTCCAAGAGAAAATTCAGTTCACGTGTCAGTTCTTCCACGTTCACTCATGACGAGGAGTAACTCACCCCCCCAAGCACTCCTGCTGATTTCCAGAGTGATTAATTCCACTGATTAAAGGTGTCTCTAGCTGCAAGGGCCACCCCTTGGTGCAAGCGATGGAGTTGATACATCATGTTAAAATGTGTATTTTTAAAGATGCAGAGCACCATGCTATCTCTTGGGGTTGTGGAGACACGAAAGGACTGAATATTAGATCAAAGGCAGCAATGTTTATGTTAAGGGATGTAGATTCTTCTGGCAACCTGCATTAAAAGAAAACTGGATGCTATCAAGACTATTAATGTTTAGGCACTGGAAACATTTTTCTAATTCAACCTCCTGACATACCTACATGGGTAACTTTGATCTGATAGAAGTGGGTGGTTAAAGTGGAGAACAAGCATATCACCTGGAATAAATGTGAAACGGACTCTCCCGGAGTACGATGGAGAAGAGCTTCATTTCTGCTGTAAATGATCGTTTTAATTTACACGGAAGAGCAGCAGTAAATCTTCATAAAATTAAAAACAATACTTTATTAATAACGTGAACAAAAATGTAAAAGTTCAGTTGCTAGCAGCTATCCAGAATTACATGAGTAGCACGAAAATAATTAAAACTACTTGTGTTTCAAAAATAATAAATACATGTCATGACCCTAAGCAGCAAAACAACATTAAAATCCATTTGGTATGTAAATTCACTCGAATGATAACAAGTCACATATCTCAAAAAAGAAAAGAAAAGAAAAAAGAAAAAGAGAGAAAGAAGAAAATATTTACTACATAAATTATGAAAGGAAAATCAAAGAATGCAAAAAACTCAGTTGTGTCTCTACTCATTATTTTGCTTTAATTTCATCTAACTTTGTGAAAAGCCCCATGGGCTAGGGACATTAATTTTTTGCTTTTGCTGTTTTACTAATTCCTAATGGAGAATTACCAAAGAATTTCAATCACATGAATTGGAATCATCGGAAGGAATGGGAGAGAAAATTGAAGAAAACTGCAGGATACCCAGAAAGCTAAAAATAAATTAGTATATTCTAAATGCCTTTCGAAAAAGAGGAAAAATGCCCATGTCACAACCACAATCCGAGCTGATTTCAGCACCAGCGAGACAGAAAGAAAATAATCTAGAGGAACTTAAAAGCAACAAATCTCTAGGACCAGATGGAAGTTATCCCTGGGTATTAGAGAAGATCAAGAAAGAAACTTTCGGGCTACTGGCAGACATCATGGAAAGGCTGATAAGTTCCAGATGGAATACAGAAATCAGTAAATATGGCACCAGATTATGAAGCGATATGAAATAACATTTTAGTGTGAAATTAGCAATAAATACGGTTTGTAACACGGCAGCATATCACAATTTTGACATAATTTGACAAGTCGCAATATAAGACACAGTGTCAGAAGCTATCAAAGCAAAACAAAACAAATCTCCCAGGTGGTTTGCTGGGAGAAAAGCAGTTATTTTGCTCAGACTTTTCACACAGTGGTTCCCAATTTCCTCCTGCCCAGGCTGGCAGTGTATTAAAGTATTATTGCATTTAATATGGCTAGGGGTCCAAATGGGAGTCCAGCCGTGCTGGGCACTGGCCCAGTGCTATAGGAGGTCGCCCAACTCCAGTGACCTTATGTCCTAAATGGGTGAGATGGATGATTCCCAGGAAGAGGTGTCAACGCCAGAAGTCAAGCAGATTTTTCAAGGTCACACAGTTGATTTGAGGAAAAGAACTCATATTTTCTCAGCCCAGGCCCTAGCCATTATATTACTATACCCAAGTGTCATTGCCTAGCTGCGTATTCAATGACAGTCCTTAAATTCCTCCTTTTTCATAACTATAATTGTATCTCACTTCTCCTGGCACTCTTTCCACCTTAGCAACTTCTACTTCTGAATCAGAAGAAACTTGGAAGAAAGATGGTATACTAAATAATATTCCCAATCTTTTTTCTTTTTTTTTTTCCTTCTTTTTTTTTCCCTGGCAAAATAAGCCATTCCCAGAAATCTACTGATTTCCTTTTCTCCTGCTGGCTTCCTCATCTCTTCCTCTGCTCATCACTTGCCATGATCCCCGGTACCAGGAGGATGTCACTGCTTCCATTCCTCCTCCCATCAAGGACAAACTCTTAAACAACATAGAGTGTACACCATTCTCAAAGGCACATTTGCTTAATTCATTGAAGCCTGTAACAAAATTGATGTGAATTTAAGCTGAGGGACATTTATTTAAAAGGAGTGCAAGCACTCAGGTAAATGATCAAGATAGATACACAGCAATTTCATGTACTCCAGCATTTGAAACTTGGAAACTTTGGCTTGCATTCATTTTCTAAGGATCTGAATGAGGTGTCTCAGGCATGATGTTCCCAAAGCTCCCTCTGCGATCAGTGATGAGATTGAGTCAGACCTCCTCTGATTATATGGGGACCATGCTAACTTTGGTGTCTCGTTTAAGTGTCTAAAGTTAGATGGGATGCATCTGGGTCTTGAGGCATACTGTGACATTCACAACACATTATGATATGAGTCACAGATAAAAGCATAAAAAAATAATCTTGAAGCAATTGTCCACCACCATGATAACAATGGGGTATAGGTGTTTCATCCTAATCCTCTACCCTAGTCTGTGATTGATGCCATATATAAATACATATATATATATATAATAATTAATGATTGTGGTGCTTGGCAGCAGAAGCAGGAACAATGAAGAAAAGTCAAAGTTTTTGTGAAACAAAGTTTGACAGAAATGTAAAGCAATGCACTGCAGTCTTTGAAGTAGGAAACATATGTCAAAAATAAATGGAATTGAACTTGACCACAAGAAGGACTTTGAAAACGCCCTGGAGTAATAGTGGAATTCATTCTTGAAAACACCACGGCAATGTTAGGGAAGAGTCAAACAGCAGCGAGACCGGGAGGCAGAGGGCTTAGGCACCAACGTCAGACACAAAATAAAAGCTGAAAAACTAGTTCATCACAAAAAAGCACACTCATAGTAATGTTACAGGCTGCATTTAAAATGCAAACAGAAATCCAGTTAAGGCTGACAACCTTGCTCTCAAATCAGCTGGAAGTCACATTTTTCAACTTAGTAATTTTGGGACAGAAGAAGGTAAAATACACACCCTAATGAAGTGAGTTGTGTAGTGGTAACAGTGATGGACACATTATCTGTACGATCTAGTAGGTCCTCTCTACCTCTTTTTCTTTTAATGAGAGCAGCTGTATCATACGACACTACAATATCAAGACATGATCAAACATTATCCTTTCCTTGGTCTGCTAAGCCCTAGCCGTATTTTCAGTCTGAAACTTACCTCTTACCCTTCCAAACAAATATTTTAACTGAAGTTAAGGTATGAGAGAGAACAAAGGTGCTTTCAGAATTAAGTAAGAGAATCCATGAAAATCACTCCAAGAAGCTTAATTTATGTAGCTGAGGAAATAAACGGGGAAAAAAAAATCTACTTAATTAAAAAAGTCTTCGGTCCCAGTCCTGAACCACTGGAAGGCACTGGCAGGTAATATAGAAGGAATATAGAAGGATCAATCAATCTGATGATAAACAGAACTGTGGTCTGCACAAGATATCTTTCTCAGCGATGGCAAAGTAAAGAAAGTGACCATTTGAAAGGAAAATGCAAAGGTTAGGTTGTACCAACCCCCTCTTCTCTCTTTCCATAGGAAATGTAGGGCAAGTTACAATTTCAATGTTCACCTGCAGCAAGAAATCTGGTTTTAATGGAAAAGAAAAAAACAACTCCATAGCTATCAGGAGGTTCTGAAAAAGTGCAATGTCCATGCTGGAAATAACAGTCACAGCTTCAAGATCTACCACAGCTACTTTCAAGGCTTTCATTTCATTTTCAAGATGCATTGATAAAAAAATCACATGCAACCATCACATAGTGAGCCACTAAAACATTTTAACTTTGTGACTCCTTTAGAAAAACTGCTAGTACTGCGTAACAACTAATGTATTACGTACTGATAATGTGTTCAGTGCCTCCTGTCAGAGCATCATAAATATTTACTTAGCTAGAACAGTCATTCTGAGCTTGATTATGTTATGCAATATAAACTTTGCCTTTTCTCAAGGTAATGTTTATTCTTGGGATATATATACGTATTTTCCATGCGTTAAGCTTCAAGATTTTCTTCACACTTCTCAATTAATATATTTTATTAATTGCAGTTTTCTCAGGAGCTTGTAAATCTGACAGCTGAGCATCCTTATTTATTTTCCTTCAATGACCTCTATGTAAGACTTGCTTAGTTTTCTCTCTGTCAGGCACCCTGGGATCCATATTTCAAGTTGGATACTTTTTTCTTCTTATCTCTAGTTATTATTATTTGTTTGTTTGTATTACAGCGGCATCTTACAATCCCAGCTGGGGCTAGACACGCCAGGAATACATAAGAAAGAGTACCTGCCTCAGGAGAGCATATCTAGCTCAAAAAAATTACAGAAAAACTAAGAGACAGGAAGAAGATGGCAGAGAAAGAGATGCAAAGAGGTGCTGGGATTCGCCTGATGTGATACATAGATAAGAGCTGCCTGGACCCCATCCTATTGCATATACACTGCACGATGAACCATCAACATGGGTAATAAAAATAATTATTTTTTTGAATTTTTTGAAGCACAAGGGAGAAAGAAACTCAGCTTGACTGTTGCATAGCTGTAAGTCCTGCAAAATCAACACAAGAGGCTTGGTATTATCAGTCTGGACTCATGCATGAGCAGGAATAATCACAACATCTTTACTGGCGATAACAGTCCTTAATATTACATATCTCTGTTACTATGCCAGTGTTAGGTCTTTTGTCTCCAAAAAATATGACTCATATCATGAGCATTAGACTACATTACTCTTAGATTTGAGGTGGGGTTTCTGCATTGTCTTCTGAAACATCATAAAGCTGTCTCTAGAAAATATTTGAGAAAGCGCAAGAACAAAAGGACAACTGGAATGAAAATAAAAATAATGCTGTGTTGCCCAACCTGGTGACTACCTGGTTATACAGGGGGAAGAACGAAAAAAGAAGAATTTAAGATTAGTGCATCTGCAGCCTAAACTCTGAAACAGGTATTAAAAAAATAATTAAGAGATGCTGGGGCTGTAACATGTATCCTGTTCTGTTCCATGCAGTACTTTGCTGGAGCTGCCATTGCTGTCCAGTGTAGAGTGGCACTGAAATCACAGGGAATTCTGCCAGAACTGCTGGTCTCCACCCCCCTGCTCACCTTCAGGCACCTTCGCAGTCACTACACACTTTGAGCGATCTGCAGTGACAGAAAATACTGCCTGCTGGTGACCAACAGACTCTACTCAGGTACAGTAGTCATGGCTACAGCGAATTACAACTCAAGTTGTTGTGCATAGCCCCAGCAACACCAACCAACCATCACAAGGATGGTCCTACGTATCTTCCCTGTGTCTCCTATTTTACTTTCCTAGCAAATCAGTCTTCTAATGCAAGGTCTTGGCCTCTGTCTAAGCTGTTTCAGAGCCTTGGTCCTGAATATTTGAAAGATTGCACCAAGGTGTTGAGTGAAGATGGCAGTGAACAGCTCAGCTCTTCAGGTGAGGGCAACGTGCCAAAGCTGGGAAGCTGCGGAGGTGAATCCTGCTCCGCTCCAGGGCAGTAAAATCATCGCTGCTCACCTCACAGCATGCTCCATGTGGAGGGAAAATTTCTTTGACCTTGTTATCACCAACAAAGACGGTATCAAAAAAATGTAAACAAACAAAAAATAGACAAACAAACCCCAAAGTACTGCACTGTAAATGCTTCCCAACACGCTAATCTACAGTAGCCGTGTGATCAGTACAGGAGAGAAAAGAGCAATCAACACATGGATTAAGTGACACAGGACTCTGAATCCTTATTCTAAAACTGTGTTCTTGAAGACATAAGATAGGGACATAAATTATAACCATGTGGGTTATGAATACATATTTATCCTACTACAAATAAATTTTATCTGTTTAACCTCAAAATACAGTGTGTCCCGGTCTCCAGCATAGCTGCGATTTCTTAATCACATTCTGAACAATCTGCCAGATTGCTTCAAACCTGCTTTTGCAATTCATTTAGCATCAGGCAAGAGGAGAATTGTATTTTATATAAACTGTGATTTTTTTTAATGGTCTTTTTTTCATAGGGAAGGCCAGAAGGGACCTTTTGAAATTATCCAACCTGACCTCTTGCATAATAGAAGCCACAGAACTTCCCTGAATTGATTATTGTTTGATCTACAGCATATATTGTAAAAAAGCATCTAATCTTCATATAAAAATCAACAGTGATGGAGATTTAGTGCAAAAATCTCTTGGTATATTGACCTCTTGGTCAATTGCCCTCACTGTTGAAAATCAAGGCTTAATTTCTGAATTTATCTGCATTTGTCAAGCTTCAATTTCTTAGCACTTTGTTTGGCAGACATATTACTTTTGTTTCACAAGGATAACGTGCATTGTTTATAATAAACAAGGCAGGCAGAAAAATTCATCTTCGTTCCAAAAGCAATGTCAGCAACGATTAAAAACGAGTATGTGCCAAATAGCTGACTCATTCCCATGCTTCAGTCAGAGCTGATGCTACCAGTTGCCTCCCTGATATTTAATGTCAAATAATTTGCTGTATCAAACTGAAGACATGGTTCCACTGCAGTTATAGTGCCTTTAAGTCAGCTAACTTGGTTCTGGTAGCAGCCTAGCTGTTACAAAACAGGCTGATGGAGAAGGGAGGAAGGGATCAGTTGTCTCAGACCTAATGCGGATTGGATTCAGTGCCCTGTGTGGTCTCAGAGCATTGCACAGCAAACAAATAACCCAGGAGGTTTTCTACAACCCAGCACACACAGGGCTACAAAACCCATCTGAGAGGGTGGCAAATGCTCAGGAACGTGGTTACAGCACTGACATAGCCATAAGCAAAGGGGAAACCTCTCTCCCTGCTCTTGGTGCCTACTAACTTTCTACTCCAGCTACAGGTCCTTTGGTCACAGGATGCAAGACCCAACTCTCCTTGCTATGGAGATTTCCATGCACATGAATATAGCAGTACTGAGTTGAATTGGTCCAGCAAAGCTCTTTGGGTGCATTTTCATTATCCTTGGAAAAATTCTTAATAGTTACCAAACTGGCAGCTAAATAGCAACTTGTAGTACAACAATTAACAAGCTACAGCTGAGAAGAGATCTTTGATCTAGGCCAAATAATTCTTTTGTCCACTACCCTAAAAAGCTTCAAAATTACGTCTGTCTTCACCCAGTGCTTATCTTCAAGTGATAACTGCTCTCCTCTGCCCAGTTCAGAGTCATCCTCCCTCTATTGCTTTTATACAATACTTTTTTTTTTCTTTTTTTTTTTTTTTCCTTAATTGGAAATGTATTTTATTTTCCAGGATTAAAAGGCAAACCAGAAGGCTTTTTTTACCTGCCCGGAAGAGAGTTCAAGTTGGTTTATTTCCCCAGAAACTGTGGATGAATCACTAACACCTGAAAACAAAGCCTGGATTCTCTGCGCAGCCTCAGGCATCAGTGGTTCATCAACTCCTGCACAAGACCTGACACAACTTTCAAGTTAGTACTTTACGAACGCAGAAAACGTTGTTTAATTATTTTGCTTTAAAACACACTTGCAAAGTTCAAGGCTGCACAAATATGCTGCTAACAATCTGGAACGTTAAAGTATTATTAAAAAAAAAAAGTTATTTATTGAATTGATTTCAGTGCATTGCTAAGGTGCTGGCTGGCTGGTTTCAGCGAAGCTATTTCTCTTTGTGGATGTGCTGGTTTATAAATCACTCACTCATCGTGAATCCTGCTGGATACCAGAAGAATCCTATTTAAGCTTCTGGTAAGCAATTTGCTTGGTTTACTAAATTTTCCAGTCACGCGTCCATGCAAAAGCTGCTTTCGCTTCCCATTCAAATTCTCCTTTCCGCCCGCTATTTGTCTTTGCCACATCTGTGTTTATTGTGCAGCCGCAGGCGATGGCATGCCTTCGCAGCTAGGATCTGCCCGATAACCACTGCAGGACTTGGCTGCCTCTCAAAGGTGACCTGCCAATCAAGTTGCCAAATTTTTTCATTCATTTTAGGCCACGTGAGCCAAACGCCCCAGAAGAGAAACGAGAGGGAGGAGGGAGCGCCTTGTTTCAGATTCTCCTCCCTGTCGATGTTAGCTTCACCCAGCTATGGCTGGCTGGCTCCTGCTGCGACGTGCCCCAGAGTGCAGGAGACGAAGGCTTGAAAGTAAGCCGTGGCAAAACTTGAAGTTTACTACTTAAGTTTTCTCCTCATGCTGTGTGCTTCAGTGTTGACAGTTAACTCACATTTAAAACAACCCTCTGCAACAGAGCTGTCAGCTGGAGATGTATCTGAGCTACACAGACCCTTTAAAATGCCTCCCTGGCTGAAGGGACATCAGTCAGCCAGGAGAGACCCTTACCTCTGGGTTAGGAGTCCGAGGGATATACACAGCATAACCTTTTTTTTTTTTTCCCCCCCAGTGTTACTATGCAGAAAAACTTGAAAGCAAGGAAAATCAGGTCACGGTGTGCGGAGGGAAGGGAAAGCACTGCCTGTGTTCCTGGAGGAAGGCTCTGCACTGAGCCCACTACCTTCACCCAAACACGAGTGACTGGCTGCAAGCCTGCCGATGGTGCTTGCGGCAGCTGGGGCCTCTTCAAAGGGTCATATTTAACTGAACGGGGACATTTTCAGTCCTGTTAGCACAATTCACCTCTGCAGCAAGCCTTCAGCCAGGGTTCACGCACAGAGCCCCTAAGTAAGAAACTCACAAAAGGGACCTATTTTGAGAAAGCAGCTCAGAAACTTAGTAAAAAGTGTTCAAGTGGGGTTTTTTTCCCATGTACTGGAAAACACATCAACAACATCTACTACAAATCACATTGGCCACATTAATAATTAAATATAGTTTTTTCCCTCTCCAATTTTACCTAGCTCTCGTGAAAACAGATTGACAAAATAACTCTTTACGAATAATCAACAGCAACAACATTAACCCAGCAAGCTATAAATAAAAGAAGTGAAGACTATAGGGCTTCCTCTGACACACACACACACAAGCCACTTGGGAAAGACGAACTAAGACAAAACCGGAATATATATGTTTCTCTATAAAAATATAACTGTATTTAAAAAAAAAAAAAAGATAATAAAATCCAGGTAAACAACAGGAATACCTCCAGCTATCTTGCATGCCAGATCTTATCTTGTCCATATACAACAGGTGGCCTCATGTAAATCATCAAGCGTCCTGTACCCTTCTCTGACGTCCCATCCCAGCCACGTCAGCCAGCAGTTTAATACAAACCAGTACTGACAGATACTGTAGGCATTTGCCGAATGCAGTGAGAGGCTCTTTGGAGCGTCTGATTTACTTAGATCAGGGTCCTGAGCTCTGATTATTACTTCATGTTGTCTCATCTATAGTTTTTGAAGATTAAGCAATAAAACCAAACAAACACTCCTGCACCCTCAGGAAAACAAATTCTTGCATCATTGTTAAGCTTAAAAAGAGAAAACTCCCATAGCAAATTGCTGAGGGTGTTTTGCCCATTTGCTTTTGAACAGTCATCAAAAGGCAGGGTGATAATAACTGGGTCTGATTTTTAATATTTCCAACTCTTCGATTTATTTTAGATGTGTATTTGACAGTTCAGTGTACAGTTGACCTATTCTCATATCAAACCCCACTCGACGTCCTGTAAATCTGACCTGACTGAAACCAATTCCCCTGGATTTTCTTGCCAACGTTCCATTAATTTACCAAGCTTATTTCTAAGAACAACAGAAATTTTCTAAATATGAAACACTACTTAATTCCCTGTTCACCAATTATATTCCGGAGTACTGCTGCTATACACAGTACGGACCGTACAGCACAACAGGAGCTCTGCCAGTAAACTAAAATATTCATGAGACGTAGGGTTGTGCGAGGCTGTTAACATGACTTGCCTCTCATTTAGCACTCCACCGGGCTGTACCGATGGCAACGTCACCATTTCCAGACAACTCTTCCAGGCATTAGCGAACAAGGCAAGAAGGCAAGAAACCCGCTGTGCGCAAGCGTGTATGGAGCAGACTGAAGGCAGATGGGCGTGCGACAATATTTAACGGACGTCTCCTCCTCTTGGTACATGCAGACCTGCAGCCATGGATCACCTTAAACTACATTATCAAGAAGAATAACCGATTCCCTATCTAAAAACCAACAAAGATGATTAGAGGTGATAAAGACACGATGATGACACGGTATAAGCGTTTTGAAGACTGCAGCGGCACAAACACACACATCAGCAGGAAACATCGGGGAAAAAGCAAACGTCTATAAAAGCCACATTCTGCTGCTGACATAATGGAGGAAAAAGAAAACAACTGAACTGCTGGCTTTCCCAGTTGGCAGGTATTTTAGAATCTAAATGGCCCTGAAAACTTACTACAGTATAAAATTGCTGTAATATAAAAGACTTCTAATTAAAAAGCTATAACATTAACTTTTGGTCCTCTCCCAACCCCCCACTTCTTTTCCTTAAATATTTGCCTCAATTGTACAATAAAAATGAAATAAGAAAGTGTATCTAATCACTGAAGGAACTACATCAGGCTGAAGATTTAGAAAGAGAAAAGTAAAAAATGCCAGAACATACACACAGGTTTAGATTTACTCAAGACTACTGATACGTACAGCAACCCAAAGTCTTAATTTTCCATGAAATCCACTATGTAATTTCTTTTTTGCTCATTCCAGCTAGATTGCCGTTCTGATTTGATCACAGGCACTGCATAGGAAAATCAGCCATTAGCTCATCCAGTTCATGCTGATCGTGCAGGATTGTCCCCTAATATGGTTTCTGCAGCGATATCCCATCCAATTATGCAGTCAAGAGTAATAGGGCTTCCTCCACATCACTTCATAACACAGTAAAGCTCCCTATTAGCAGCTGTCCCCCTGGCTTAGTCTGAAGCTGTCCTCTTTTCAGTTTTTGTTTAAGTCCTCAAAATCCCATCGCTCACCGGGGGGAATCTCTGCTACCCCTCCGTGAAGGACAGTCATGCCCATGGTCGATGGCTGGAAGACAGGACACGCGGGTACCTCACTGCTGCATGACTCACTAATCCCGACAACCTGCTGACTCGCTGCATTTCTGCTGCCTTTGCAAAAAGCTTCACAATTTAGTACAAAATAAATTAACGATGGCAGAGGTTCAGCTGCCTACACTTTAGTGTCTAGTGCTGATTTAAACACCTGAGGTAACTTGGACATCTGCACCAGTCTAGATGATACAACACAGGCCCTATAGGAGATCTACACCCTCGCAAAGCTGAAGACCTGGTGGGGTACCCATTGCATCTGTAAGATCTGTAGTAACTTATTTTTAGGAAAGTGAGTCTCATCCTTTCTCTCTGAGGCCCAAATGTTTATTTTCAGTGAAAACCTCAACAGACTATCTATACTAACATAGACCTTCACTGAGGTAATATGATGATACAGCCCACAGCTGAGATGAGCTGCATTTACAGGTTGGATACTCATCATAGCTGTACACTGCATCCTTTCAAATGATTCATCAGGTTATTCCTCTGTTCACACTTATTCTAAGATACTTGTGTTGCAATGCACTTTCTGACCTGTCCAGGCACATTTCCATTTATCAATGCAACTGTGTTAGCAGCCTTTCAGTGTCACCCCTCTAAATACTGTGTCAGTCCTGCTGCTTGGGAAAATATGTTACTGGCTTCTGCACCGAGCGTGCAGACAGATGCCAATTTACATTCCTTACTGCTTTGTCCACCTCGGTCCTGCACCCAACTTCTTGCGTAGTCCCTGGTCTTTTCAGTATGAGACACCATAGGAAGATGCATAGAATAGTATTACCAGGATGATGTACAAACTGCTAAATGTTTTCATGTAATGTTGCATTTAGATTGGAGGTTCTGGAGGTTAGATACTAAAGCCTGGATCCAGAATAATTTAAAGCCAGATTTAGGTACCTAAATAAATAGCATTCTCAGCATGCACCCATCTCAGCCTCATAACATAAAAGGCATCTAGAGTGGGATGCAACAAATTTTAGATTTCTACTGTGCATAGATTTCTCTGCATCTCAGCAGGTCACCTTGGGCTTCCTCTGATCTCCCTCCAACCCCCGTCTATTCAGTGTATTTACTGCAGTTATTTTCAGCTGTAGGAAAAATCTTTTGGTGAGCCACAGACTGTAGCCACTTGCTTGGAGAATTTTCCATTTATGAAATACTGTCCACGTCACTAAACCATTTTAGCTGCCATATGTGCTCCAGACAGGAACACTGCTAAGATGTCTGTATTATGTGATTCTGTTAAAAGTTTGTTTGTTTGTTTTTTCCTATTGCACCAGACTTTTATTACCTGACAGTCTGCTGTATATGGGTTGCTTTGCCAATCTGCATGTTCATCTCCTTCTAGAGCAGGACTGCCAGTTGCCTCTGTTGATAGCGATGCAAGTATTAAGAATTGTAAAGATGCAGTCAAAACATCCAACAGTCAAGACTTCACTTTTACACTGTTCTTTAAAACACAAATAAAGAGTCAATGAGAAATTACAGCCCAGTTAATTTCTTACAATCAAAAATTAAATAACTGATACTGATTAATCAATTCATATTGCGGAAGCAGTGACAGTGGAAGAATAGAAGGCTGAATAATTCAGCTGGACTTGTAAGGTAAGTTAAACACCACATGTTGGGGCTTTTAAAAAAGACATAAAGAGTTATTTCCTGTACCCAGAAATATGGACCAAGAAACAAATCTTCCTAACTTAGCATCCAATTAAAAATGCCCTCAAAAAACCCTCCAGGTCCAAATAAATCCAAGACAGATCCAAACGGAAATGATTTTAAAAATGGGTCAAAAGGTCAAAGCTCACAGCTTTTCACCCCAAACAAGCAGAAATTAAAAGCCAAAAATATTCTTAACCTGTGACTTCACAGCAGCAGCACCATTAGTCCTTGTCCATTATCCCCTTCTGCATCCAATCCCCAGAGGCACACGCTCGCCTGCCCCAGCACCATGACCCGCACCCCATGGTGGCGTGCACCCACACAGCTGTCGGCAGGGTTGTGCTGGGAACCACCGACCTCCCTTAAAAAATAGTCTGATGTTTGTTCCCAGTCCCCTTTAGGCACTGTTGATAGTGCTGCAGATTTTGACGTTTGCAACCATAAAACTTCACTGCTGAAAATCTGCAGGAATGGGAATTGGAGAGGAGTATTTCTATAGCTTCATCTTATGTGGGGGGGAGGACAGGATTTCTGGACCATTTTTGCTCTTCTCCATGCTTTCCTGGTCCAAGAAGAAAGCAGAACTCTGTGTCAGGTATTTGGACTTGATGTATTATGTACGTCATATACATACATATGTACCCTACGTCTCACAAAAGCCAGCAAATTCAGCAGAAAACTCCCTAAAGGCAAGAACCTCATTAAGTATCTGCAACCCAAAAGGAAAGCTGGAGGAAGGAGTGAATCTCAAATCCTCCTGCGCTTCACTCAGGGTTGTGTCTGGCTCTGCAGCCCCACAGTGGGATGGGGAGGTAAGAGGCAGGTTCAGATCCCTGCTCTTAGAATACTGGATATTATTCAGAAATGTTAGTGTGTTATAAAATAGTCCTGGAGATTTAGGAAGTGTAAGTCTGAAACTCCTCAAACTGAGAAGGCAACTGAAGTAGGTCTTCTATTTCATAGGCTAGTGGTCTGATACTGTGGTTATTTCATAAAATTAAAGGATTTTTTCGTACTGCTTCAGACATGTGACAATCTGGGGCTTGACTGGCGCACTGAGAACTTCTCTGCCTCTTACAAGAGCAGCCTGGCTTATATCTACAGGGAAATGCTTCTCTCCAAAGCCCAGCAACTTGTGATGCCAGCTGTCTTACAAACTCTCATTATTCAGATCGAGATAAACCCACCTCCCAGGCTTGAAGGTTCCCCGACGCATGCCGCTGTAATTGGATTTTTCACCTCCAAAGGACACATGCATCCTGGATTTGCAAGCTTCAGACAGACTGACTTTTAATAACAGACTGACTTGAGAGTGAAAACATCACAAGCATGCTCTTGCAAGACCGAAAGAGTTTCTCCATTATTTGCAAAGTTAGAATCATGTTTACAAAAACCCCACCCTGACCCACTAAAATTAAATGTATAATTACAGCAAAATCCTTTCTTAACCATAACATTGTGAAGTGATGTGTGGTATCAGTTTGAGTGACTGAGAAACAACTCAGTCTTCAATACTTTTACCTTCTTTTCACTGTCCATAGGATCTGAACCCCAAAACTGCTCTGCAGCTCTGAAACCTTACCCCAGGACTGCATGTTTGGAGACTACTTTTTTTTCTTCTCTTGTTTTAATGAAAAATTGTTTTTCCTTTTTTTTTCCTGGTTCTTTTAAACAGCAGGATTGCACCTGCTGGGCTTGCATTCCCTTTGTCGAATACAGGACATATCCTTTCCTTCTTCTTTGGACCTTGGCTTTTTCTTTCCCTCTTCAATATGAGCAGAGCATCCACTGCCAGGCCTTGAAGGAAAAAGCTTCTCCAGAGAGCACACACCTGACCCCAGAGCAGAGATGATGAACCTGCCACTTGGAATGCTCTATCCAAAAATCCTTGTTCCCCACAGTTTTTGACAGTTTTAAGATCTCCTGGTGCTACACTGTTTTTAAAAAAAGAAAGCTGCTGCTGACCTTATGTCTTGTATTCAGATTTCCTTAAATCCTCTTTTTTTGTAAGGCATACTCTGAGAAATGCCACTCAGTGGATTTAGGTAAAGGAATACTTGGTTGTCATGTCCCAGACAGATTTAGCTGTAAGCCAGGGACAGTTCTGGCACATACAGATATACAGCTGGAGATGCTGGGGGTATTCGGAACAGTCAAAAAGTAAAGCACCTATGGAGCTTGTAGGTACCCCCAGGGTTAGGCAGCAGAGATTTTTAGATTTACAACTCTGGATTTTGGTGTTTGAATTCTGTTTCCCTCTCCCCTTAGGGAGCACGCTGTTTTATGGCTGACTCAAAGTGATGTGGCTCCAAATAATTGACAGAGGCTCTGTTTTCATTTTAAAAAAGTAAACATTTTTTAACCCTGATTGTTACAGGGAATAATGTGAAATGCAACCTGACCATACTCCAAAACCTCAGAAGTCATAAAGGAAACCAAAGCAACTCCAAATTTATTATGTTGTAAAAATCTTACGATTTTGGGGACTGCGTCATGACATCTGAACATCTGGAGCTGGTAACACTAGAAGTCACTAATGCTAACAGGATGAAAAATGTGGTAAAATAGATAAGCAATGTGTACCACGACAGGGCAGATGCTTGAGTGTTTTATAACTATATAAACATTTCATTGTTATGAGACTAAATGAGATTTGTCATGACTTTCAAGTCTATATTTCTAACTGTCACCATACACCTACCTAGAAGGCTCTGAGAAATTTGGGCCTGAGAAATGTGAGATCAAACATAGAGAGGCAACGAGGCAAACCCAGAGGCTGAGTCAAGCATTGTGAGCTCCCAACTACACTACCCTGTGTGAACTCCTACGCTCTGGTCACCAGCAGCTCAACAACATCACCGAACGGCTTCCACCACAGCCTCCAGTGATGTGACAGTGACTAACATCTGTCATGCAGTTTGTTTTCACATCCCTCTCGTTCTGTGCCCAAGTCTTAAAGACAGACCTACATGGGTTTACATAATGCTAGACACAAGGAATGGTCTCCCTGGTGCCCCATTGCTGAATGATCCTAAAATACTCAATGCAATATCTGATTAATTGCTACATTGTGTTAACAACTGAGTGTAATCATAGTTACCATGTCATTGCTATTTAGCAAAAAAATGAGCAATATGATTAAAGGAAATATTTAAGAGCTACAAAGGCAGGAAAAAACCTGAGCAGAAAGCAGTATTATAAAAACAAAAATGGTGGAACAAAAGAAAGAAAATAAATGTGGACATTTAGCAACACAATCCAGCTGAGGACCTGACATTTACAGTAGACCCGACAAAAAACGTGGAAAAGTCATAAGTAGGATTAACGCTAAGCAAATGTCTTTCTCCAACCATAGTTTTAGATCCCAAACAGTGCTGCAGCTACAGGGGTTTCATTTTCAGTCATTTTCTCCACAAAGACTTTCATGTCACACCATTCAATAATTTTTTTTATTAGAAGAACTGTGCTCTAATGCGTGCACTGAAATCTCGAGAAGGAATAGTAAAAGGTTTAAAATCAAGAGTCTTCATGGGGAGAAAAAAAAAAAAGTAAACTTGTTTTCTCCCAATTTCTGCAACTAAGAGAGTGTACTCCAAAAGAATCAGCTAAATATTTATAGTAACTGCAAAATAAATCCTTGGAGTGAAGATCTACTGAAGTTAAAACCTTTTAAGAGGATATTGGAAGACACCACAGTACCTAAGTGGAAGATTGTGGTCCTTGAGTCATTTAAAAGTGCAGTTTTTATCAAGTGTTCTAGTTCTTTTAGATTCACCACCTAAGGCTGGAAGAACTTGTAGGATCATTTGGGATTACTTGATTTCCCAATACCCAGTAACTGCTCCTTCCAGTCACTCAGTACTGTTTGCAAGATTTACGTGTTCTCCACTTCAGCTATTTTTCCCTGTGTCAGCACCTAAGCAATCATCTTCCAACCTTTCTTCAGCAAACTGAATAGATTTTATGGCTTATTCTCCAGGCCTGGGTAATTTTTATGGTCCTCCTTAAGACTTGCTTTTGTATTTTTCCATCTTCTTCAATCATGGACATTAGAACTGAGCAGAGTATTTAAGCATCAGTCTTACTAATAGAATAGACTTTAATCAAAATACTTTCTGTACTTTTGCTTGATATTTCTCCTTTTATACAACCAAGGTCTTTGCTGGCTCTCTTAATTACACTATTATACTGACAGCTAATTTTGAGGTGATTATCTAGGAAACTCTGATGCCCTTTCCCAAGGGCTTTAAGAGATAAGTACTGGTGGTTTAAGCCGTGAGGCCTCAGACATTGCTGGCTCCAGAAGTCCATCTCATGGGACAGCAGAACAGAAGGTGCATCCAAGCTTCAATTGCAGCAGTTGAACAGATCGGTTTTATGCAGAAAGATGGGTTTCTATTCCTAAACCAAACGAATCGCATTGGGAACCACGCTGCAGTTACATACCCGCATCCTGCAGTCCTTGCTATAAACGAATCTGTGGCACAGGGGTAGACAGGTGAGACGGTCATGTTTAAAACCAGTGTTGTGTTTTCCAGAGTTCGCTTTTAGAATCTCTTCCCAAAGTCTTTAAAGCCTAGAATCATGTTTTTGCAAACCGAATCATCCTATAGGCGTATCACAGTGTCTTGGTTTCTTGCTGTCTTATTTAGTGTTTTCCTCGGCTATGAAGTATTCCAGATCACCTTTCATCATTTTCCCCAACTCCCTTTAGTAACATGTATTTTTCTCTAGCAATGGTGATATACTGTCATTTGATAACATTTAGTAGAATTTAAATCAATTTACCTTCATGCTGCTTAGTACAATTTGTCCTTGCATTGCTCTAGGAATTTTAAAACATTGGGCCCATGCCCTGGCTATTCAGGGTGCAAGTGTGGATGTAGCCTTGGAGTACCTCATAATCTTTAATGTGTTTATCCTCAAAAATACCTCCCTGATGTGGGTGCTTTCTCCTCTTTTACAAACAAAACACTGAAGTCCAAATCCACAGCTGTCCACCTCTAAATGCTACCAAAATCAGGAGGTAATAGATATTCAAACACCTGGATGATTTGCCCAAGGTCAAGAGCTCTGTGAAGAACACAGTCAAGAGCTAAACCCAAACCTCTCAGATCTCCCACTACTTCCCTGACCACGCCACCACTGCACCAGTCAGGGTCCTGCACTACCAGTTAACGGAGATGGAAAATGTTTTCCTGCCTTCATAATCATAGAGATGAGACATCTACAATAGGGGCAGCACCTCCTTAAAGTGTTACTCAGCATGGTGGGTCATCAGGGTACAGACACTCTGGAAAGAAGCACAAGCTGTGGCTTGTTGCAGCTGAGTTCCTCCCCTTTGTGCTTCAAAGCCAACACAAAGGTCTTCCTTATTTTTGTCCTCTTTCGGTTTGAAAACAGTGCCCCACCTCCTCAGTAGCCTCAAAACTTCATTGTTCTTTGTATTAATTTTCCAGCTCCCCGTGGTCTCAACAAATACCCCATCATATTCCGTTACAATCTTCCCACATAACTGAAAATGAACAGTTTGATCAGAGATGGTAAACTGCTTTATTTGTGTGGATTTACCTCAAAATCTTGAGGTTGAGTGCTGTCTTTGCAGAGAAAATAATTTTCAGTAACAGCAAACTCCAGTGTGATAATGTCACTGACAATCCAGAATGAAATTTTCTGACACTTTTCTGTTCACAAGAAACAGCAAATACCTTATTTATGACTAAGCTATGTGTAATGGGCCAAGCACTTCCTACTAGTGTCACAGATGAGAAAAATTTGCATCAATGATGAAAAGCAAAAGGAAAAGCAAAATAAAAAGGGGAAACAAATGTATGCAGTGAAACATTGGGCAAAGTTTCTGCCACTCGAATGATTCAGTATAAGCAAGATGTGACTTTTTTTCCCTCAGCAGGTGGATACTACTACTACTACTACTTAATCAATGACCATTTGCAGAACATGTATTTTTTCACATTTAGATCTTTAAGTACTTACATAGCTTTTGCTGACACAGATGGATAAAACAATACAGAATGTGAGGACAGCCTTTGTTTCAATATCAGATATCCACAAGCAATCCACAGGGTCCTTCTGCAGCCAATGGGAACAGAAAATTATGCCAAAGGAGAGCTTCAACCTACCTATTTTAGGATGAGAAAAATCATCTTTTGGAGAGTGCTATTGCTGTCTGCTGAATGAAAAGGGAGGCTACAAGCTAGCTTTAAATAGCTGCCTAACATTTGGATGGGTAAAGATATACAAGGTGAATCAAAGCGTCAGTGATTCATCAGAAGCTGTCAAGTGAAATAGCATTAGGCTCCAGGTTTCCCTAAACTTTTCCTTATGCCTCATCTGCTAGACTTAGTCTGTTCCCAGGAGTGCAACAAGAGCTTCCAGGTACCCAACATTGTTTGAGGTAAAAATAAATGGAAAGGCATGAAAATGGATGAGAAGCAAAAAAAAAAAAAAAAAAAAAAGTGCATTATATATGACAAATTTGTATAGTAGGCACAAAAACTAAAGCCTTCCAAGAGCAGGAAAGAAACAAAAGATGAGCTGGTTCATTTATATCTCATCTATTTCATTTTTAGTGTTTAAGTAATAAAACAAAACAAAAAAGATCAATGAGACAATCTGAGATTTTCTGTTTCCATACAAGAAATTTCATTAAAAAGAAACAGCTTTTTCTATTTTCTTTTTTTCATTAGGAAGAGCGCAAATACATTTGAAAGACTTGATGAGTCAGGAGAAAACTCAGCAGAGAGAAGGAATGTTTTGTCAGGATCAGGAGAGAGGACGCAGATGTGCAGAATGGCCCAACGAGCAGCAGAAAGATTGCTGTCTTCAGGAAGATCGTTTTTTCAAGGGAAATATTGCCAAGTCTGTTCCTTCCTTCCTACCACAAGACACAGTCCATGAGCTCAGCCTTTCAGATCACTGACGTAGCCTCTCAGCCAGGCCTTCAGGGCTTGGTCTTGATGACACTGTCAACTTCTCAGTTTGGTCAAGGACTGACAAGCTCAACTTTGGTAGCAGTGAACGGCACAGAACACTGCCTCATTGCCACTGGCCTGACATCATTATATTTCCCCAAATAAGCACAAATCAAGTTGCTGCAAACTTACACTTTTACAGACACTTTTCCTGCAGCATCTCCAGTTAGTTTTAGACAAGCCTTTTCCAAGGCTAGGCTCAAAAGTCTGTAACAGTACCTAAATATTCAGACAGATTAGTATCTAAAATGATGTGACCATGGTCCTGACCTATGTCAAGCAGAAGTTTGCTTCTTCCTCAAGTCAATTTTTCAAAACACTCATGCTTGTGCCAACTCACTCCTCAGGCTCTTTCCAAAGAGACGGAAACACCTCAAAATGGTCTGAATATCAGCAAGAACCGGACCTCTGCCTAGGCAGGAATTTCAAAGGTGTCCATGTTCAAATAGCTCATAAAAGCTGTTCGAGGAACACAACAGAGACAGAATAAAGAAAAGTAAATACTATTAGTCTTATATCTGCAGGAGGTGGAAGGGAAAAAAAAATAAACTAGTGGAAGCCCTGAAGCTTAGAGTAACCCAGGAGTCCTCAAGGCCAGTCACTAGCTAGTGTCCCTGAATCCTGCTGCTCCAATATTCTGTTGTGTTGCAAATGGCATTGATTTTTCATTTTCTTCCTCTGAAACCCCAAACCTGTAATATTAAATAAGACTGAGGGAATTTCATTTTGTATCCAGAATACACTAAGCAGACAGGAACCCACTATTGTCTGTCCTAGTCCATTAACTTTATTAAAAAATGCAACAGAGCTGATTTCTGAAAAAGCAATTTTTCAGTCTGCAGTACAAATATGGTAGCAGTTGAAAGTTATTTTATTTGAATTTAGGTGTTCCTTGGCCAGGATGTACCATCATACTTTCTAAGCTCGTCAAGACCGATAAAAACACAGGTCAAAAGTGTATGATAGGTATAATTGCCTTACTCTTCCTTATCTCCCCTTTAACCAAAATGTGTAAGCTTGTATTGCATTTCTTTACAGAAGAAGATAATTATTACTGTCACTGTCACATTCGTTTCTCAGTCTTGATAACAAATGAATTAAACCTGGCACCTGACCAAAGATCCTTCGGTTACCCTGTCAATGCTAATTCATGATACAATACATTTTGCATAGATTGGTGTAGGGAAGGAAGGATGAATCTATACTGGATGAAGTTCAGAATTTGTTTAACATGGAAGACTTTGGTCCCTAGTTACACTACATGCTCCAACAGTGTAGGTATAATTCCAGAGGGAGGGGGACAGAATTCAGATGACAAGATTCCCTGGACATTAATGGGTATCACCAAATCTTGAAACTCAGTTGACAGAATTTGCTATCACACTATTTGACCTCTTTACGCTTTAAGTTCAACAGATAGGTTTTAGATTTGCAAAAGCAGCCAGATTTCAAGAGCAGTTTGAACTGTTTTATGACTTTCTGTGGTTACAACAGCTAAAACAGAGTAGAGACAGAAATAATCATACCTCATGCTTGAGAGTACACATTGATTTGAGAAGGAATTCTCCCTTTACTCAGCTTGCTGCAAATTTATTGAAAACACTGTGAGTTTTTCCCAAAAAACCCCGTGCAGACTCACATACAAACTACTTAGACAACACATCACATCTACTGTATCAATATTCTGTCCAATATACAAGTCCTAGTTTACTGAACAATTATATCTAAGCTTTTGGCAATGGCAAACTTTGTAGGCAGCTGTAAACTTTATTGACAATGTAGAACCAAATAAAGGTTTGCCTAAGAACTCCAATTCATAGCTCGATGCCAAATTAGCATAAGTGAAATATGAGTATTTAATATAATAAAACATGAGCTGCAAGCATCTAGCCCATCCCAGGAAAAATGTGAAACCAGAAGGTATTTTAATGAAAAACTGGAAGCAAATATCACAATCTAATGTTTAAAAGCCATAAGAGTTAATTTTAGTTTGAAAGGAAATCATTTTTCAAAGTTCTGTACTCTGTTTAAAAACAGATTGAGCAAGTTTATTAAATTAGCAGACCACTGCATTTATGAAATCCATAAGTCAGATCAATGGTGCACAGTCAGCTCTAAAAAGTAATTGCTGGCTTCTCTTAAAATGGACAATCCAAAACCTTCCAAGGACTAGTTTTTCCCCCCATTATTTATAATGAGCAAAACATGGTGCAATAGATTCTTTGAGCAACCTGGTCTAGTGGAGGGTGTCCCTGCCCATGGCAGGGGGGTTGGAACTAGATGACCTTTAAGGTCCTTTCCAGCTCAAACCATTCTATGATTCTAATTCATAATGCCTTTTTAATGTTTTTATAACCCAACATGTGGACTCATTTCTAATCTCTGTGGATGACAAGTTGCCATTATTGAATTTCCATTAATATGAATTACGGGTACAACATATTTTACCCAGTATTTTCTACCCTAGGACTAATGTGCTTCTACAATAAAAAATCACATGATCAGTAATTTTTTCAGAAATAGAAATCACTAACAGCCATCAGATATTAGTCTTGCTACAACACTATGACCTTGACCTTGCATCCATCTGACTCTAGAGAATCACCAGCCATAATTTACATGCACATTTATAGTCATCAAAATGCCAGTATGTAGGTAAGTGTCTAACTATGGCTTCCAAGTAGCAAGTCAAGGCTTGCTCAGTGGGCTTTGCCTCCTCTGCCCAGCTGGAAATTACTTGGTCATTTGGGCCAGGTAACGCAAGATGAATGGGCATGAGCTGAGACCTGTGCCTCCAGATCATAGAATCATAGAATCATAGAATCACAGAATCACAGAATGGTTTGGGTTGGAAGGGACCTCAAAGATTGTCTAGATCCAACCCCCCCTGCCATGGGCAGGGACACCCTCCACTAGACCACGTTGCCCAAAGCCTCATCCAACCTGGCCTTGAACACTTCCAGATACTGATATGTGTCTTAAGAACTCATTCTCCGTAATGAAAACAGCTCTTAAGGACCAGAAAGATTCAATCACACTTTTGTTTTGCTCACCAGCAGCTACCTGCCATGGATATCTCTCCATAGGAAAGTCTCAATCCATCTAAATGATTAAAAACATACTAAACAATAGGCACGAAAATAGCCATCCTGAGGTCAATGGGGCTACTTGCATGCTTGAAGGCAAGCATATACTTCATGTTTTACCAGATGGTTGAAAGACAAAGATACAACATGTGGTTAAAGAAATCCCCAAGCTGCAAGAAGTACATTCCAGGGAAGTATACATACAGTGTACTTGCAATGTAAATCTCCTACTGGAGGCAGAATATCGAGTTGTACGAATGCATAGCCTCGCCTACTATGACTGTTCTTATCTTTTATGGACTGAACTAGGATTAGCAGCATAAAACACACTGTAACATTATCACTAATACCAGTGAAGTATGGCAGCTGCTTTGGAAGAAGTCTTTTTTAATGGTCCTCAATGATCTTCACACAGTCCTTGCTGCACCAGGGCAGAAAGGCAATATAGCGTTTTTCTTTTATTTTCAAAAAAGACATGCAGCAATAAAAATCTATTAAATGGAACAAAGAACCTCCCAAATGCCAGGAATGGCATGGTATCTGTCCTGTGGAGCTCACGTCCAAAAATGACAAGAAAACGATGTGTGAAGAAAATAAGACAAAAAGCAGGGATTTAGATGACAGGTAACGCTGTTGAGTAATACCGTATGTGTTTCTGTACACACACTCCAAACAAGTATTTGGCAAAGTCTGCTCCTAAATACAGATGCATTCGGAAATACTTACAGCCCAGCCATAACCAGAGGAATACTTTTTGCCAGCATCATGGTGGTAAATAGTTCTTTAGGAGAAATTCACGTACAAAGAGGGCAAGGGGCTTGCAAACAATCTCCAGAAGCACATGCCAGGCATAGAGGATAAACAAAACATTTATCAGAAAAGCAAACAAAAAGGTAATCAAAACTGGAGTCCTTGGGATAACAGATGGCAGTACTGGGGACACAAAAAGATACATGGGTGGAAGCTGAGCAGGGGGTTGTTTGAATGCTTCTGACATTTCTTTAAATGTCAGCTCATAATTATGACGTCTCCACCACCACCTTGTAGGTATATAGCCACTTCTAGCAGAGGCCTCGCAGCTCGCAGAGAGCTGCACTTTAGCATTTTGAGCTATCCGTCATGTTCCCACCTTTTATTCTGGTGAGAATGAACAAGCAAACACCAAACTCCCACCGAACACCTACTACTTCAGTTTTAATTTCAAGGTTTCCTCGCTGTTCAGTTAAATCTCTGGGTGTATTATACAGATTTATATGGAGTGCTACACACTGAGAAGCACCGTGAGATAAGTGGGAGAAAGGGCAATATTTAAAGAAGTACTCTATAAACACTCCGCCAGAGAAGGAAAAGTGTGGTATAATCTTTTGCATAAGTTTACATGTGTAAAACCTATGTTAATAAAAATCAATCCTTGTTCACTATTTGAACACAAATCCCATTAATAATTCCATTAAGCTACCACTTCAGTTCATTATTTTACCCGTTTGCACTTCACTATATTCACTGTCAACATCTGCTGCTTTCCCTGAGAAAGAGGGCGAACAAGGCCACGCAATCGCATTTATGTTCTACGCTATATTCTTGGCTTGCTGGCGAGCAGTGCTGATATAAAGGGCATTTCAAGTCTCTCCTACCCGGAGACAGAATACATTCCCTTCCAACACAACCAGCCTCCATCCCGCGACTTAACATCTAACATCCATCCCCGAATTCAAATTACCTAATTATCAGAGCTACTCAGCATGCTTGTTCAATACTTTACTAAGCAGATACTTTAAAGAGGAAAGCGGGGGAAAAAAGAAGAAAAGGAGGACTGACACACAGAGAGCAATAGATAACAAGAAATGTAAGTTTATATTTTGAAAGTAAAAGCTTGTGCGTGAGGGGGGGGGAGAGAAACAGACCTAGCAAAAAGAAAAACTCCCCCCAAAATCAAGCCTCACAACACAACACTTTGATCATGTTAAACATTCAGGGAGGCAACAGATGACATAATCACAATGCACAGCAGGGTCCTCAGTGAAGAATGGGTACACGACTCTTAAAAGGTTATTACAGCAAATTTAAGCAAACCAATTGCACAGAGACCAGAGAGCAGCTAAACAGAGGTTTTCAGGACTTCTGCTCTGATCACCGAGGCTCATTCCAACTGGCTCAATTTGATCTAACAATCAAAAAGTCAAATGATATGAAGAAAGATATTTCCTCCAGTAAATTGAAAAAGGTGGAGTGGGAGCTTATTTAGATTCACTTCCTGCAACTGCATTTCTTTCTTTCTTTCTCCAAGCAGTCTAGCTCTTGTAAAAGGGTTTCAGCTGTGGTACGCACATTTGCACATTGCTCCATCTACGTACTTTTATTCTGTCCAGGAACACTCACCTCCAAAGGAAAAGCGAACAGCCAGGGCACGAAACACAATGAAGCAGAAACACAAAGGGAAAAGAGCTGAGAAACAGAAGCTCATTTCCAACAGCACTGAACAACTACCCGGCGCTAATAGTGTTACATTTGACTGAACTTGACTGGCAAAAAACCTCACTGTTAACCCCTAAGCTGTTCATCAAATAGACTCGGAAGCTGTTCCTCTGCAAAGGTATGGTAGATTTGGCAGATTTTATGGTTGATGGGATGAAGAAAGTGAGTTACCAGAGCTACTCAAGAAATAACACCACAGGTGAGATGCACCAAGCTTTGTTTCTACAGCCTCTTCTGAGAGGAAGTATCCCAAGTATAACATATGCTCATGGATTTATGTCCAGGTACCATCATAAATGGACCAGTGGACATATTTTGCAATAAATACTTCAGATAAAATATCTGGCACTGAAAAGTCTCCAAATTTGTCAGCACTGACTTAAAATCAAGGTGGAATCCACCCCACATGGAGACAACATGCATTAACCGTGCCGCTTTAATTTCGCACAGGCTGTGGCATGTGCAAGAGGATGTGTGTGGCCTGTGAGAGCCACTTGTGGCAACGCTAATTTTAGTTCATATGATGATTAAGATGCTGAACGTAAAGCAAAACCTCAGGTCTCTCTTCCTGCAGTGCTAGAAGGATGCACCATCAAGGCAGGTCAGAGCTCTCAGCTCATGGAATCAACTTCTGTTAATAAAAGGCCTTCATAATCTATCTCCAAAAAATCAAGATGCATAGATAATTGTACCTCAGGCAGCTGGAAAAGGAAGCGTGCAGATGAAAATAGGGCAGGACAAAAGGACATAACCATATTCTTGGAATTTCCCCAGTCCTGGCAACTATCACAGGTTTATTTGGCCTTCATTGGCAGAAAGCAGTATTATTTTCTATTCAATGTTGTGGTGAGAAAGGAAGAGAATAGACAGTCTACTAAAGTGAAAAATCAATTGTGCAGGTAGCGAGAGGCATTTCTACTTCACCACTTAATGGCTAACTTGATCTTTCATACCAGCTGTATGCCAACATCCATCCAATATCTAACACAATCTCTGTATTTCCAGATCCAACAGAAAAGATAAAAATCATTCCCTGGCAGTAGGAACATCTGCAGAACATATTCTTCATTCTGATACAGGAATTGAATTTGCCAGCAATTGGTGGCCAGTGTGCAAAACCATGACAAAGATTTCTGAAAAATAGCTGAAACAACTCCCTAGAAGATACTTATAGACTCCCTTAGACTATATATTTCTATTCATAATGGGAAATTGGGTTCACAAACCATTCTAGTTGCTGTGACAATATACAACAGGGACAGACCACACCAGCTTAGTGCACAGGTACCTCGGCTGGAAGAACAGACAAAGTGGAGATGTGCTCGTGCTCCTTATTGTTCAGATACAACTCAGTCAAGTATGAAACTGTAGAGTCAAGTAAAACCAATTACAACTGCCTCAAACACAAAGTCATCCCAGTAACTAGAAAACTAAACAGGGCCAGGACCTGTTATACGGCTCTAAGGCCAAATGATATGGCCTGGCCACATTCACAGGATTACGTACTTTTACCCTCCAGAACAAGGTGGCTATATCCAAACTGCCGACTGAGAACGGCTGCTGGCCCTTGCTAATCCCCAAGCCATGCCCGGCAATTGTTTATGACAGCGCTAGCTGGCCCAGGTCGAACACAAGGCAAAGCCTGTGCTAACAATTTAATGGTATAGATGGTCAAGTTCCAGCTCTTGGGCCCGTGCCCTGGCACCGCTTAATCTACTAGCGTAGACCTAGCCAAACACAGTTGTATTGTGAGCAGAGCTGGCTGGAAAACAGACACACAAGAAGGAACAAGAGTATCTGACCAAATTTAAAATCTCTATGCATTTTCATGATTCCTTTCCTTATTCTTTTGTTGGTTTGTTGGCGGTTTTAAGTTTTATTTTCCAGACAACCTTATTTCCACAGAGGTGTTCTATTTGCCAGAACAACAGAAGGTCAAAGTAGTTGTGGTAAGCTCCACATGAGTGTGTTTCATTTCTTACCCATGATTCAGAGGTAGCTGCCAGCAAGCTATGGTGCTTCCAGTAGAGTCAGATACGCTGTGGGAAGTGTCAGAAGAGTTTACATCAAGTGTCTGATGGAAAATGGGGGAGAAGGACAAAGATGTTGAGAGCAAAGTAGAAAGGCAACAAGCTAAATGAATGAAAGCCTGGATTGGTCCACAAACTTTGCAGCATTGCTTAAGTTTTGTTTAATCTCCTAGTTTGAAGAGTTGGACGCAAAAAGCCACGCTGCACAACAACTGCTGCAATTGCCTTATCTCTCTGTTTTTGAACCACCTTTTTTGTTTCATATTAAAAGAATGACCCAAAAGGTCTTTGCTGCAGAGCAAATCCACTTCCTTGCCAACAGATCACGTGGCTAGGTAAGCAAGACTGCCTTTGCAGACTTCTTGCCGAGGTCGAGGTAACTTTCATAATTACCTTTGCGAGGCAGGTGACACCTCTCTGTTCTCTGAAGGAAACTTTTTAAGACAGTCTAGACTGACTTTCCTCAGACACCTCTCCACAGCTGTTTGCAGGCTTTCACTGCCAGAAAAGAACCACACTGGTTTCGTTGGAAGGGGCTCTTGAAAGCCACTCAGAGCAGGTTAACACTACACTGGATTGCTTGGGGCTTTGTCCACTCAAGTTTTGGATCACTTCAAGGAATGCAACAACATCCCTGGGGACCTGTGCCACTGTTCGGCTACTCTCAGTGTGAGCAACTTTTTCTTTCTTTCTAACCAGGATTTCCTTTGCTGACTTTTGTATGCATTGCCCTCTGCCTTTCCACTGTGCCCCCCCGAGAACACTCTGGCAGCATCTTCTCCATAACCACCCACTAGGAAGCTGAAGAGAGCAATCACATTGCCCCCAGCCTTCTCCAGGCTGAGCAAAGCCTCTTCCTCTGCCATGGGTTCAGCTGCCCTATTGTACAGGACAATCATCCAGCACAACATGAGGAGCAACGTGGCCCACAGGAAACAGAGGAGGAACACAAAGTGGTCAGCTTGGGTCTGTCTGGATGAATTCATAGGTGTCTTGCTCTACTTTTTTACTTCTGGTTATTTTAAAAGGGTCCTCTTCCACTCCACTCAGTTCATGGCATCAAAGAGCACGCTCCAGTCTTTACAGAGCCCTGACACAGAACTTTTGCTGCCCTGTCCCTTTACAAAGCAACCAATGATGGAAACAATGGCAACTTACAGGCAAACTCAGGAATTACCTACATAATGAGAAGATGGAAATGAAGATAGATCTATTGAAAACTTGAAATGGCTGTACATTCCATAGCTTAGATATCTAAAAAACCTTGAAATAGCATTATCCTGCACTGCTCCAGAGCTAAATGTTATTGTAAAGCAGTTTATATTTTTAAGCAGGCTGAGAAAACAAGGTGAATGGCAGCTTTGTATGTGGCAAAAAAAGTATCTGTGATCCATGTCTTCAAAAACTGTATACATGTGTATGTCTTAATCAAAGCAGCATATCTGAGATAATTATGTATGTGCATGATGACCTTAAAAGTCATCAGTTCTACATATCAGACACTTTGGTCACAGCAAAACTACCAGAATTATTGCAAGCAGTGGAAAAAATGTTTATGAAATGGAGTTTAAAACTTCATGAGCAAGAATGGAATTCATACACTCAAATTCTCTCTTATAATCCAGCTTGAAGAACCTTGCAAAGATAAATGCTAGACCTTTAAAAGCAGGGATGATAAAGATAATTAATGGAAGCTTAGAAAGATAATAATGTCTCAAATCCATGTGGGGTATAACTATTGCTCAGCTTTTGAGGAAAAGGAAGATAAATTATTCAGTCTTACTCCATCCCAGCATGAGGCAGAAATTCTAAAGGAAACAAGCTGTTCAAAAACAAAACTGTGATGACTATGCCAAGATAGGAGTTAAGCTCAGAAGACCTATAATAAATCCAAAGTTCTGGTATTTACTGGCTGATGAGGATTCTGGGTATTGTTTTAAAGCGAACTGACAACACCTCTGCCCTGTGAAGTATATTTAAGTGGTGATTCAATTCTAGGATGATATCAGGATCGTACCATAGAATACTTTTGGTTGGAAGGGACCTCTGCAGATCACTTGCTTCACTCCTGCTCAAAACAAGGCGAACTTTGATGTTAGATCACTGTGCTCCTGGTCATGTCCAGCTAGGCTTGCAGTGTTTCCGATGGTGGAGATTCTGCAGCTGTTCTGGGCCTTTGCTCTGGTTTTGGATGCTGCATTGAGAATTATTTTTTTCCTTATATGTAATCAGAATTTCTCTTGCTACAATTTGTGTTTATTGCTGCTTCTCCTTTCACAGAGCACTTCTAGAAAGAATCCAGCTCTTTTCTTTATACTGTCCCAATTAGACAGGCACATAGAGGAACCAAACTCACCCTGAGCCTTCCCTGTGCTCAACAGACCCAGCTCTCTGCTTCTTCATGTCTTGTACTCCAGTCCCCAAATCACCTTGGTGGCTCTCCACTGTGCTCGCTCCAGCAGGTCAGTGTCTTTCTTATGCTTGGGAGCCCAAAACTGGACATGGTACTTGAGATGTAGTCACAGAAATGACAGCGTGCTTTCCTTGAACTGTTTACTATGCTTTTGCTAATACATCCCAGCATTTGGTTGACCTTCATTGTCACCACTACTCATTTTCAACTTGGTCTCCACCAGGACCTGAAGGTCTTTTTATGCAAAGCTGCTTTCTACTCATTTGCTGCTCAGCCTGTACCACTGCATGGGATTGTTTCATTCCAGGTGCAAGGCTTTGTATTTGCCTTTGCTGAGCTTCATCAGGTTACTAGCAGGCCATTTTTCCAGCTCACCTTCATCCTTTTGAACAGTAGCACTGCCCTCAAGCATATTTATTGCTCCTCTCAATTTTTTATTTATGTATCATTGCAATGCCCAGGTTACTAATAAAGATATTCAGTGTTATCAGCCCCAATATTGACCACTCTTCCCACTGCCAGTGGGACTTTGAACTGTTGCCATCTACTCTCCCTGAGCCTGGTAGTCCTGCCAGTTTTCCACCTATCTTGTAGTGAATCCATGCAGCACATATCCCTCCAAATTAGTTAAAAGGATACCATGGGAGAGTGTCAAAACCTTGCTAAAGTTAAGTAAATAAAAGGCCCAGGGCTCCCCTTGTCCACCAGCCCAGGCATCTCATCACAGAAGGCCATCAGGTTGGTCCGGTATGTTTTATCCTTGGCTGCTCCAGTCTCCTTCTGGTCCTTTGTGTACCTGGAAACACCTTCAAGCAAGATGCTATATGATCCTCCTAGACATTCAAGTTGGGCTGACCAGCTCATAGTTCCCTGGATCCCTCTTCTTGCCCTCTTTGAAGATGGCCATGACCATTGTCTTCTCTTGTCATCAGGAATCTTCCCTGATCACCATGGCCTTTCAAGGATGATAGCAAATGACTTCAAAATGGCAACAGCTCACCTGTCTCCCTTAGTGTCCCTTGATCTATCCTTCCTGGTCACATGGACTTGTGTACGTCCAGTTGACTTAAATGGTTAAGTCCATTCCTCATCCTCTATTCCTGTCCTCATACTTGCCCCCTACCATGGGCCATGCTTCATTCCCCCAGATTCTGCTGCTAGGAAAAGGGACCTGGGACAATCAGAGAGCAGATCTTTCCAGTAAGCGGTGTTCCCCAGGGCTCAGTGCTGGGGCCAATTCTCTTTTATATCTTTATCAACGATCTGGACAAGGTGATTAAGTGCACCCTCAGTAAGTTTGCAGATGACACTGAGTTGGGCAGAAGTGTTGATCTGCTGGAGGGTAGGAAGGATGTACAGAGGGATCTGGATCGATGGGCTGAGGTCAATTGTATGAGGTTCAACAAGGCTCAGTGCTGGGTGCTGCACTTGGGTCACAACAACCCTATGTAATGCTACAGGCTTGGGGAAGAGTGGCTGGAAAGCTGCCAGGCAGAAAAGGACCTGGGGGTGTTGGTCTACAGCTTGATGAATATGAGCCAGCAATGTGCCCAGGTGGCCAAGAAGGCCAACAGTATCCTGGCTTGTATCAGAAACAGTGTGGCCAGCAGGACTAGGGCAGTGATTGTCCCCCTGTACTCAGCACTGGTGAGGCCTCACCTCGAGTACTGTGTTCAGTTTTGGGCCGCTCACTACAAGAAAGACATTGAGGTGCTGGAGTGTGTCCAGAGAAGGGCAACAAAGCTGGTGAAGGGTCTGGAGCACAAGTCTGATGAGGAGTGGCTGAGGAAACTGGGGCTGTTTAGCTTGGAGGAAAGGAGGCTGAGGAGAGACCTTATTGCTCTCTACAACTACCTGAAAGGAGGTTGTAGCCAGGTGGGGGTTGGTGTCTTCTCCCAAGTAACAAGCGACAGGACAAGAAGAAATGGCCTCAAGTTGTGCCAGGGGAGGTTTAAATACGATATTAGGAAAAAATTCTTCACCGAAAGGGTTGTCAAGTATTGGAACAGGGTGCCTGGGGCAGTGGTTGAGTCACCATCCCTGGAGGTATTTAAAAGACACGCAGACATTGTGCTTAGGGACATCATTTAGTGGTGGACTTGGCAGTGCTAGGTTAATGGTTGGACTCAATGATCTTAAAGGTCTTTTCCAACCTAAATGATTCTGTGATTCTATGAACATCAGGAAACACTGTTTTATTGTAAGGCCGACAGAGCGCTGGAACAGGTTGCCCAGATAGATTGTGGAGACGGCTTCAAAAGCCATCTGGACATGGTCCTGGGCAACTGGCTGTAGGTGGCCCTGCTTGAGCAGGGAAGCTGGACAAGATGACCTCCAGAGGTCCCTTCCAACTTCAACCATTCTGTGATTCTGCGATTCTCCGATTCTCCTTGTTCTCCTACACCTCCTTTGTTCATTTGAGCTTGCTCAGGATTTCCATGTTCAGGCAGGATGGCCTCCAGCCATGCCTGCTTGGCTCTTGTACAGTGGCTAAGCAATTCCTGTGCCACCAGGAGGTTGTCACTGAAAAACTACTAGATCCTTCTGCAGGGTCTTGTACAACACAGCTCCTCTTACAAAGACTGGCACTCCTGAAAAAGGATATGGATTTGCAGGGGAACACGTGGTCAAATTATGCCCAGCATCACTCCTTGGGAGTGTTCCACTTGCTGGCTGACAAATGTACCTTGATGCATTACTTCAGTGGTTTTGAATGCATGGACTTTGTGTAACACTTTATGTTCCTTTGGGATAAAAGGATAACTTTAATTATATATAGTATTATAATATAAACAGTATCTAATCTTAAACATTCAAATTACACAGCCATAAAAGCTACTCTTTCTCGACATGTTTGTGCAAAAACTTAGCAATAGTAAATATTATTCACATACTTCTCAGTGCTTTCTTTCAGGATTACCATAAAAGACCTGGGATCATAAGCAGTAAGAAATAATGCTATGATATGAAGAATTTATTACTAGTTATTATTCATTATTTATACAGTGGGTGCATATCGCTTTACACACAAACACCACTTTACAGACTGCATATATTTCTCTGTAGAACTTCTACAAGCTTTGTTTTCCAAAGTGAATCAGTTTGGTGATGCTAAATTGTAGTGGGTAACAACCACATATATTTCAGTTTGACAGGAGCAGAGAACAACCGAAAACAAAAGCGGCAGACCGACTTCTGAGAGAATTCAGAATGGTCCCTCCAAACCAAAGTAAAATGTGCATTTTGTTTGCTGAAAAGTGCCCATTTCACCCAAGAACCAAGTGTTACAGCAGTTAACTAACTCTTAGACATTTAGTAATGCTTACAATTCCAAGAGAAAACCCAGCAAAATAATTTGGGTACCTGCAAATTTATCCTTTTCAACATGCTACTTTGAAAAGTAACAGTTGATTATAAATCTTTGTCAGAGCTGCTTCTAGAGAGTGAAACTGGAGTGGGGGGAAAAAGTGTGAGGAATTTGTGGTCTCCCCTACAATACTCTTGCAGGCATTGACAACAAGGCTGTGTTTTGCCCACTCACAAGATAGTGAGTCACTGTATTTCCATTTATGCAGAAGATATCTGCACCTTGTGTGCATTGTTCAGATGGGATGGAGCACAGTTTAGCATCGCTGATGTAACGTGACTCCTGGCATTACTTCTGTGGCATCGACAGAGCAATCCTCCGTCAAAACAGCACAGCCTGCCTACATTTCATGCCATCAAGTCACAAGATCCTTGTGCTCCTCTTAAAGGTCTGGGCGCTTTTTCAAGAGGATTTTCAGGATTGTAGACAGGGTGGTGGTGCTGCTTTAATGTCAATTTGGAGTATCAGCTCTGGCTGATCAGAGCTTCCCGGTATGCCCAGAGCGCACCAGCTTGTGTCCAGGTGCAGCGTTCAGCAGTATAAGGAGCCAGAGAGCAGAGTTTAATGTACTGTTTATCACTCCCAGGGCCGAATTTATTTTTATGTCTATATCGTCAGCTTCGTAGACAACTGTCGTATCAAGCAGGAACTCAAGGCCCACAGAAATCACAGGGAGAGCTGAAGCTTGGCTCACTTCTGTTTCTTTCTTTGTTTTTATTCATGTGGTTCATTTCTTTTGCAAGCAACTTCTAAACTGAAAGCTGCAAATCAATCAGCAATTTGAGGAGAGCAATGTCATCAAGAAAATATTATCCGTTTGGCAAACAATTTATTTTCCTTCTAATATGCATTAAAATTGTGCTTTTAAAAATGGCCATTGTTTTCCTGTTACTTGTAACAAAAAAATATGGTATGGAGACATCCCACCCAACTGCTTCTGCAGCCTCCTACGAACTGTTTGCATCGGGCTCCTCTGTACCCATCATATACCTTAATCCACTCATTCCCTCCCTCAGTGATTTCTCTGACATTACCCACTTCATGCAACGCCAAAATCAGAAATTACCTAGTTGAGAAATGATCAGCTTTCTTGAAAATAATTTCCAGGGCCTACCTGGCAAAGTTAGGCATTGACAGCAAAAATAATAGGAAACCACCAAGTGATTCCTCGTAAAATTCTTTTTGTAGCTATGTTTGATGGTGACAATAGCAATATGTTCCTAAATGACAGCAACCAACCTTAGGATTTTATGCATCTACAACTCAGGTAACCTGCTCTCCTTTAGAAGTACTGCTCCTTGAAAACAAAACCTCTAGTAATCAACATCAAATCATAGGCAAGGAAGCTCTCAGGCAGGCTTTTTTATCCTGACAGGAGGCTGGGACAAATTTTCTAACAAAACACTCCTGAACGGCAGCAGTATACATTCTGCTGCATTTTTAAAGGATAATCTGCAACTAATACATGTGAAAACAAAGTAATAATGAGAAAGAAATAAGAAAATAAAAAGAACTCTAAATCATTTCAAAGAATCAAGCACTTAAATCATGGCCAACACACATTGTGTTTAGGTTACTGTTATTACTGATATTTATCCCTTTTGGAAGTCAAGATACTCTTTGATCAAAGTGCCAAGGCCTAGAAATACTCCTTTTTCCTTATTCAAAGCTGTCATGTTTGTGACCTTGTAAGTACTTGGCTAGGTCAATTAGTGCTTCAAAAATGTTGCCTTTCATCTTCAAATGGAACTGGGCCTAGAAACTGGCCAGACCTCTTAGCTCTTTCAACAGATGATAAACACATTGAGAGTCAAAAAATTCAAGCAGCTTTTTATGACATTACAGATTAATTAGCATGCCAGGGTTTTCAGACCAATTTTAGTCTGATAAAGTATCTGCAAAAGTTGACAAACTAAAACCACATTCATATGTTCCAATTTCTATGCTACTGAAAATATGTAAAAATACATCTGAGAAAAAGTACTAAAATAAGATGGTAAGAGGAAGTGACAGATCACCAGCACAATTTAAGCCCTCTCTAGGGCCACAGATCATTAAGAATAGCTTTCTACAGAGGAGCCTGGAAAATGCCCAAGGAGTCTCTCCAGTTTGTTCAAAGGGAAGAATTGGTTCCTCTACTTCAAGGCTTTCAACATGTCAGTTTTGGAACCCACCACTGATCCCACTTTGCTTTCTTGTTCCTTGAGGGTACAATTATCCCCCAGAAGTTGTAACTTTTTGATAGTAGTTTAATATGATTACTTCAGCAGAAGTCATTGCTGAGCTTAATTTACAGAGATTTTTGGTCCATTTGTAATTAGTAAAAAGAAAAAAGTCTCTTGGAAGTCAACGATCAAATCTCTGTTTCCTCCTCCCATTATCGGTACAAGTAAAAAAAAAAAAAAAAAGGAACTCTCAAAATTATTTGAGGATACCAGGAGGATACTATAAAGATCTTTTTCTGTGGTGCACTCTGACGGTTTCAACAAGCTGGGCTGGTGTGATGGTATGTCAACGCTGACGTCATACACTTTGGCTGTCTTTCCTTGCTTGCAGACTGCTCACAGAAGGCACAGTCTGGAAGCTGCACTCTAGTTAAATGGTGTGTCACCCCAAAAGATAAATTGTGCAAAGCTTATTGAACTTTCAAACCTAGAGAGCCAGGAGAATGTGATTTCGGTGCCAGAGAAAACCCGTCCTTTTCTTCTGTCACAAACCATCGAGTGTTACATGCACCGGGCACTGCTCTGATTTCCTATACGTTCATGTAATAGTACACCAGAATCAAAGCTACATATGCACCAGAAGCCTCTGCATAGCTGGGAATGGGCTTGCATCTCATTTACCAATGGAACTGGAGATTATTCTATTTTAAAAATTTATCCATAGGTAAAAATATTCTCCTTGAAAAAACATCAGCTGCAGTATTTGACATCCAGGAACTGAAGCCTAGCGCTTACCATCCCAGTGATTTGCCAAAAGAATCAGGAGGATCTTTAACACAGCTTTCGCCATTATTGCACTTGGGCTGGACCGCTACATGGTGTCCAGATCAAAGAATTGACAGGCTACTCTCTGAAATGGTGACAAAAATATGCCAACCATCAATACAAACCCTCAGGGGAGTGGAAGAGTAGCTTTGCACAGAGAAGCTAGAAGAGTAAATCCTATGTACTTCATCACTGCATGTTTTGACTGTTTTCTAGCAACTGTTGTATTCCAATATTTATAATCTCTCTCTTTATGCAAGCCTCTTATGTTTTATAATAAAAAGAGTACGTAAATTTCAGTTACCGTTGCAGAGCAAATTGTTGTATGTAATTAGTCATGTACAACATAAGGCGTAACTTGAAAAACAATTTGTTTATTTTTCCTCTGTTTAATCAATATTTTAAATATTTGTGGAAGCCATACACCAGCTTAGCAAATCATCACCTCAGAAGCGAGAGAAAGAGAACAGACAACACAAACTCCACAACATACAGCAAATCATCTGCATATGACAGACTACTGTTGAGGGAACTAAATTTTTTGGACCTTAAAGGAAAGAAGCATATAACATTTTACTTCTGTGCCGTTCCACTTTATTCCTTTTTTCATGCATTCCTCAGCCACAGCGACTCGTTTTTCCTTTAAGATAAGAATTTTCTTCCCTCCCCACACATTTTTTTTAACACTATTTAGTTGCAGTGATGCATGGAGACAAAGACAGTGGGGGCGATTTTTTTTCCCCTGCAATCCTTGCCTCACTTCCCAGAGAGGTTAACAAATGCTTTATCATCTCTGTCTTCTCTCCCACATCATAACTGTGGCTAACCACAGTGGGATCAAAACTACAGCAGAAACAACACACAAGTCACAAATGCTACGGGAGTACTGTAAGTACAGGAGGCCAGGATCACATCTCAGTTATGCTATTTAAAGACTTATACAGTTAACTATACAGTTATCCCTGAGCTCAACTAGAGAAAATCTTATCAAAACTCCGGACTGGCATTTTTATAAAATTTGTCATAGGTTTAACCTTGAGAATAACAAATCATTAAATGTGTGGGGGCTTAAGAATCAATTTATGTTCCAAGCAAAGGGTTTTTAAAATTAAGGTTGAAAAAAAAATTAGATCTCGTCTGGTGTTGTACAGATTCTGTTGATGTATCAATCTTTTCAGGCATTTAAAAATAATATAGAGATGATAAAAGTAAATGTTCTATAACCAAAAAATCTCTTGGTAATAAAATTTCAAATTACAGCCCATGACAACACTTCTAAATTGAAGCTGTGATACAGGAGCTTTGATGGAGAAAATTGTACAAGCAACTCACAAAGTAATTCAGAAAAGCAACAAAGAATGAAGGTGCTGCTGAGATGAACAGAAAACATAGCTGGAATGGTGTGCAGCATCCTTAAATGAATTTTAGACTGTTTTGTTGCCAATATCTTAAGCAGTGCTGCAGTCTTACATGGATTTTTTTGATAGCTTCCTTCTACCAACAAATAACCTCACTGCAGGAAAAAAACCCAAAACCCCACCGTACACAGACAAACCCAAACCTGAGCTCAATCATCACACATGACTGGGCTCAGAGTGTGACAAATTGATCCAAAGGCAGCAGTTTAATGGCAGGAATTGTGCTCTCCTACTACTTCAGGCATTCAAAGGGTTGAGGAAGTATCTCCAGCGAAGGACTCATCCCTTTAAACCGCGCTGACTCAGGGTGCTGCTCTGTGACCCAACACTTTGAATAAAGCACCAGGGAAGAAAAAGACAAATTGAGTATAAGAGCTGGAACTTTGCTCACAGTGCCACAGAATGAGCAGAAAAAACAATAATCACTACCTCTGTGTGCCTCAGTTTCCCTGTTGGTGTACTGGGAGTGCAAAATTAAACTATTTCTTACAGGTTGCTGAGGTTTAAATTGGTTTTCTGATGTCTTCTGGCAGCATTTGATGAAATGGGTTACAGCAGTGCAAAGAATCGTCATTTTGTTCAGCAAAAAATAAAGCTTAGGAAAATACAGGTTTTTTGTTTAAATAACTCAGACCAAACATCCATAACCACTTAAATGTGGCAGATCCACTAAGTGTGATTTGTACCAAAGCATCTGTGGTAAGAAGGTTACAGGTACGCTTTGAGAATAAATTTCAAAGGTCTGCAAAGTATAATTAGTTCTAAAGTTCTCCTATGCATTAATAATTAGTAATAAAATCCTTCTAAAGCCCTCCACAGAAAGATGTAAAAAGCTCCTCCAGAAGCATGAAAACACAGACCAAACCCAACCCCCTCATAGTTGGTGTTATATATCTTAAGCTTCCCTATGAAGATGGTTTCACTTCTCTCCAACAGTTAATTTGATCAATTTTTTTCTCTCCCTTCCAATGCTTTTTCCGTTCATAGCACATAACTCGGGGTGAAGTCTTTAATCTTACATACATTTACATAATAATTTAAAGACCAAATGGTTCAGCTAGATTTGATAGTCTAGCGGTCCTTAAAACCATTTATCTATGAATTCCCTGACCAACTCCATCACCAACACAGCAAGTTTCACAGTCCAGTTACATGTTAGAGAGAAAAGAAGTTTTTTTCTCCATTTTGAATTTGTCATTTTAGGATTCAGTTAATTTGGAGCTGAAGGACAGGAATGTGACCAATATCTGCCAACACAGGTATCCAGAAGACAGATCTTGTCAAACAGACTTCATTTCAGTCTTTGACAAGATTATGACTCTGCTTGATAACATGTAATGGAGGACAATGGCATGTATACGTTTTTTAAAAACTATTGACTTAGCACTTTGGGAAAAAAGTCTGGAGCAATTGTGAGCTGTGCAGACAAGGGAACAGAGGAAGGGAGCAGTCCTATCACCATGCAAGGGAATGGTGAGTCTGATGCTGGAAGGATGCGTATGGCTTTGGTACCTGTATTTTCAAAAGCAAAAGAAGAATGGAGGGATGCAAAAGATACACAGTTATCTGGAGGCTATTAAAACTGGTAAACAGCAGGAAACTAGAGGAATCAAGGAATGAAAGTTTGAAGACAGACTAAATGGTTTATAAAAAAAAAATGATACAAACTTTTAACTGGGAGGATAATTCATTAGTAGGAACACAAACGAAGGGAGGTGGACAGTTGGCCTCTATGCTTTGAGATCTTCAAATCAGCTCAGGAATATAAGCTAAAGTCAAAACTGGTAACTGGATGACACAGAGAGTCCCCTCTGTCCACAGCCTGGAGGAACATTGCTGGCTGTACCCATATCCTTGGACTACCATACAAGGAGAACCAGGTTCCATCTTCTTGTTCCGTAACACCATGATTACTTCCTTTATTCACCATGTCACCTCTTGTGTGGGGCACTCCCTTGCCTCTGACTTTAATTACATCTGCCATAATGCTGGGGAAGGTTCAGACTGCAGAAGAGCAGCTAAGCAATCAAATATCCTGCTCCCGACCACCAAACAGAACTAAGAGATTCAGCTTAAGATGACACCTGCCCCGCCATGGGCTGGTACCCCATAAACATGCTCACAGAAGGGCTGCAGAGGGTAGACTGTGACCTCTCTACAGCAACTCGGCACATTCCTGTGTTTTAAAATAAACCAAGCAACCGCGTTATTCTTCTGACTTGTGATTTCCTCATTATACAGATTTAATTTTTTATGCCTAACCATTAGCTGGATTCTACAAGGGAAAGGCACTGGCTGGTTACATTGCTAACCAGAAGTGTAAATCTGTGTGTGTGAAGGAGAGACAGAGTCAGGCAGGGTGAACATGAGTATGTATGAGCACCTGATGTTTTTTTCTGACATCGTTCCACATCATTAGTTGGAAGCTTGCTAGGCACCATACCCTTACATCTCTGTTCACCCTACCTACCTCACTTCTCTTTCAAAGTTTTTCCTCTTTAGTACATGCAATTTTGAATTTTTAGAGCTGTTCAGCTGATTCTCAGAGGAAGAGGCTGGGGCAAAGACTATGCATTTTTACACATTTATTTTATGGGAGATTACACAGCTGATTAACAGTTCTCAGAGTAAAAAGTGTCCCATGTTACCTCCATTCTTGTCTATTTATTGCTTTTGATCTATTCATGCCAAAACATTCTTACTAATGAAAGTCATCAGAAAATTGTCTAATAAGGTAATTTAGAAGACAGTTCACATTGAACATATGATCAAAAGGCATTTAACTTGCTGTTCCTGCCTCCTCTCCCCCAATAAACACAAGGTTTACTGGCACTGCTATGCTTCAAAATGGTTTTGAACATCTGGGAGAAGGGCTGATCAGCTCCAGACAATCGTTAGACTCTAAGTAGACCCAGGAACAAAGGTCATGATAAATGAAATGACTGCTTTGGCTCCAAAATTGCCTCAATCTTCTCCAGACAAAGCATGATTGAAATGCATCTATCTGTGGATAGCATCTGGAGAACTCTAAATATGTTTTGATCAGAATCCGATTGGCTTCTTTCAAATGAAAATAATTTGAAGATGCCATGGAAAATTTTTAAAACCAATCACACTGTAAACTTCGGCCTAATGTTTCCTTCTGCAGCATTGACCTTGTTTCTCTACAGTGTGAAAAAAAATCAATATAATAATGGTACTGCAGTAAAATTTCAGTGTGCTCTTGGCTTACTTTAAATAACTTTATTGTCTCCTTTCCCCCTGTCTGCATCTGCTCTATTTGGCACTTGCAGTTATTAAAATGAAACCAAGTTGAAAGAAAATGTTAAATATCATAAAAAGAAAACCAGCAGTGCTTCTGGCTCACTTTGCTAATGCTGTGGTCACCTTTACAATTTGCCAGGGTTTTCTGTTCCCCAGCTGTTCTACCTGAATTTGCATGCAGAAGGAAACCCCAACTTTCTACTGGAATAACAACTTGTACTTTGCAGATTTTAAAGAACTAAATATTAAAAATAAAAAAAAAAGTCACCTTCTTCCCTCCAATTACATATTAGAACAAAAAAGCCCAATGGTTTACTAGTGATTTCAATTCTTTGCCACTTAACATTTTCTTACTCCTTAGTGTGCATTTCTGCACAAATGAGAGAGCCTGGTTATAGCAGTCCCACGGTTACACTCCAATCTGCACTAAGAATGAGGCTTTGAAAACCTTAAAGGAAAATACCACCTAAAGAGAAAAAAAAATGACCATTCAGCCAAAATTATGCTCTTTGGTCACTTTCTACTCCCTCTGGATGAAAACCACATCCACTTGTTGTCAACCACAGCTCTGCCTTGGTCAACAGACAAGAAGAGCGTTCCCAAAAGCAAAAGTGGGAAAAGTTCCCATGTTCCCGGGAAAGCAACAGAAAGCCCAAATGTAGGCAGTGCTGAAAGGAAAGAAGCATTTGCTCTGCTCAGTCTTGGGCCTCTCAGGAGCACAGGAACCCTCAGTCTTGGAGTAAGAACGACCTACTCTAGTGTATCCACACCACACAAAAGAATAAAAAAACACAGACTGCCTGTAGAAAATTTTTTTCCTCCTCTTGGCTATACCATGAACACAGATTTTGCAAAGGGACCGATGACACTCCATCTCTAATATCCCCTCAACACATCAACCCTAGAAAAAAAAAAAAGGTAAATTCTTACTTTGGTAGTTGAAGCTGGAGATGAGTTGGCCACCAGACTTGTGATCACATCGCTGTTGACGGTGGTGCAAGTGGCGGTGGCCGGAGTGGGGAGCCGGGAAGGGACGATGGGCAGGGGCAGCAGCCCGGGGCGGTTGTTGCTGTTGGTGCTTGCGACGCTGCTGCAGTTGGTGCTGCTGACGTGATTGCCGTTGGAGCTCCAATCCCGGCGATCCCACCCAGCCCGATAATCTCTTTCAAACCGGCTGTGGTGCCGTGACATCTCGATGGAGGGCAGCTTCTTCTCAAAGGGAAATCGAGAGCTTGCCTGAAAGAATAAAACCAAAGAGGTGTTAGGAACACGATCCCAGCAGCAACTGTACTCTATAATCACCAGGGCAAGTCCCTGACATGCCTCCTCTGCTTTAGGAGAGCACTGCTTCTCCCCTTTTCCCAGCTAAACTTCAGGACGAAGAGAGGGGTGTCGTAGTAAATGTTAATCTACAACACAAATGAGACAGTCTGGACAACTACAAGCATGCAATGGGACAGACCAGTCCCTCACACCTGAGGAAACTCTGTGCCCAAACTCTCCAGTAGAATAACAAGCAACAGCATGCAAATCAGGAAAAGCTCAGTTAGAAGAAAATCATCATTCAAATAGCAGGAAAATGTTTCCAACAGCTCAGTCTTGCAGTTTTCTCAGCAGTCTGCAGATAATTTCTGTGGCTCCTTTCTGCACCTGATGTGTGACCAAGTATTAATCCTAAAGATCAGAAGGATAAAAATCTACCTGCTAAATCTATCCATGACTTCTCTATTTTTTAAGCCAAATATTGCTTTATATAGTCCACTCCCCTCCTTTTTGCTAGACCTCCTCACTAGAAGCTCCTATGGGAATGCTTCACCCGCCTGACTCCTGAGCTCTCCCCAGAGCGGCTACTCTCCAGGGCAGGCCAACATGTCCTGTCTCCTCCCATGCTTCCGGCTAGACTTAAAACACTTAATATTCCCAAGATGATCAAATGACCAAATGGCTTTGTGTGACCATCCTGTCTTTATCATTACTTACCTCCTCAGTCTTTGCTATCCATTGATTTTATCTGCCAGGAGCAAGATGTCTGAACACAACACTGGGAGTTGAGACTCCCAACATCTAATCCTAGTTCTGATAATTATATGTTACATAGCCTAGAGCAGTTACTTAAGTCTTCCTGACAAGGTCTCCTAACCTGCAGAATGCTAGCAATAACGCCATTTTCCCAGCAGAGTTCAGAGTAAGTGAAAGTTTACAGCATTTGGAATTGAAGAACAGTATAAATAAATGCTAAATATATTTATTTCCATAAATAAATAATGAGTATCTAGGTCACTGCAGCATCTGATTTATTTTATTTGCATCACACGATCCAGTAAGTTCTTTGTAATAATAACATCAGGTCAGTTGAAGCAATTTTGCTTCACAAATTCTTAGATAGAAAAATGGACAGTAAAAACATCTGCTTATGATGGCTGAGGAGGGAGCTGGAAGTAAACTCTCTCAGGAACTTAAAGAAAAGAAACTACTTAAGAGAGGTATTACTCAGAAGTGGTATAAAACAGTGTGCCTATCAACAATGGTTATTCACCTGGTAGAAATTTAAAAAAAAAAAAAAAAAGGCAAACAAATCTGACTAGTATGACTAAATAATTAAAGGTTCACCTGGTTCACCAGAGAGCTACTAGCTTGAGATGAAGAAAATCCTTCCTCAGTTAAAAAGTCAGTAATATAAATGTGTATAAAAATCCCCCCCAAATCCCTCTCTCAGTCATCATCTTCTACAAAAGGCTGCATTTGTGTTGGTTATGTTGCACCTCTGCAGGCATGAGCACCTCCAGCACGAGCGTATATTGGGGACCACATCGGAGCGTTCTAGACGCTGACCACAAAATTAACATTCCTCTTAATCCAACAGAACCACCTGTTTTTTCTCTGGTAGGATTTGATGCAAGATTTGACTTGATGACTTGAGGGTTGAGGATTCACTGACATTTAGTTAGATTCTTCTTTCTTGTATTTTTGTGGCCATCTGATACTTTCATTCAGAAAGCTTATTTCACATTTTCCAGAGGACTATGTGGAAATGACAGCTCTACAGTGAACACAGCAAAGACCAGAGACACAAGGGCTGTGAAAGATGCTGTACTAAACCCAGAAACTTTTGTTGTAATAGAGGTGAAGAAAGCAAGTTTTTCCTCTAGTGGCAACCATCTCAGAATAAAATCAGTACCTAAAGATAGCATCTCTAAAGGTTAGAAATTCCATAGGTACGAACCCCCTTCCTTTTATGTTACAAAGCTTTTGCAAAGCCAGGCAAAAAGGGAGACTGTAAACTGCAACCTACAATTTCAAAATATCCTTTATTATTCCTTGCCTTTGGAAAAGGTGGGGGGGGGGTTGTGGGTTTTTTTTAAATCCACATGGTCTCCACCACTGTATGAAGCGATCTTTTTTGTCTGCTTGGATGGTGGCTGTCAATTGAATGCCCTTCTTCTTCCGAGCTCAAGGATCTCCATTAGCTGTATTAGTGTACTCCTTGACAAGGCAACTAGAGAGAAGCAAATCACATATCCCCCACCCACCCACACACTTGAGTATATCTGACATTTAATTCAGCAGAGAGCAGAGGCACACATGCACATAAGTCAATAGCTAGCAGTTTTTGCCACACGATCCAAGACACCATGCCCCCAGCAATTCTACTATCAGATGAGACTGACAGGCAATTACGTCAACAACAAGCAGGAAAAAAGCCTGTGACTAAGCCACACGTTAAGAAGTTTACTTAAAACCCACCACCCTCTTCATGAGCAAATTCACTTCTTTGTCCAGCTATTGTATTTCATGATATTTCCAATAAAAAATAAAAGCCAGGGTTGAACGTCACGGGTTTTTTTCTACGCATTGCATTAAATATACACTGCTTGTTTCAACATGTCGTTTTTGGCTGGGTACAGAGATATTTGACAGCAACAAGATGTGCAGAAAAACCAGAGGGGATAACTATCTAATAAATGAGTATTCAACTGCTAGTTCTTGCTATTGTTTAAAATTAGAAACAATATAAAATGTTCTCATAAATAGCTGCTGGGTGAGGTAAGAAATGGTTTGTGAACAGGCTAGCTAATTTTTAAATATATTTTTGGATCCATAGTTTATGCTTTGTCTAGGCTATTTTTGTCAAGGATCATAATCATAATAGTAATGCTTTAAACATATTTTATACTCATAAGAAAAACTTCTCTAACAACGTGTGTCCCGAGCCAAGCATAATCATCACATTCCTCTGCACAGAACATGACACAGGGCAGCATAAACTATCTTGAGAAACGGCAGTGACGGAGGCCACTGGAAACCACACACAAACAGCAAGGAGGACAGCAGCCACTGTAATCAAAGATGTACGAGCATTTTCATCCTAACCCAGCCATTACCAGTTCCAAAATACCAATTTTAGGCTAAAATTTTTCAGATATGTATTCTTTTAGATATTTAAGAATAAACAAAAAAAAAAAAAAACAACCCACCCTTTCTGCTGAGGAGACAGGAGGAAGGAGAAAGACCACTACCTAATATTTACAAATACCAGTTTCAATAGCTACAATGAATTCTTATGTTTTCCCTTTTAAAGGGAAGTTTTCCTCAACATTCATATGCATGCATTTTTCTCTTAAATAGCTTTACATCCCTCTAAACAGCACTAAGGAAGAGAAAGAAGGCTTTTACCTTGTTTTTCAGACTTGGGGAACTCCCAGTGCTGGCTGCACTTAAGTTACCGCCCCAGCTAAGCCTTGGCTAATTTTAGATCTATCAACCTCAGTTTTGGGGCTAATTTTTCAGCTAGCACAAAGCTCCCCGCTGCCACGTCTAGAAGGCAGCTCTTGAGCAGATAAGCTTAAAGCTATCTGAGATACATCTCCCCTACATCAGAGCCATAAAACTGCAGACATGTAGACATAGCCGGCAATAGAACGTATGATTTGCGTATCTCAGAATAGAAGTCCATGAGGAGACACACTGCATGCTGTTACTGCTGAAAATCACTCTGTACAGCCAATTCAGCTGACATACTATCTTGTGAAGGTGGTAAAGTCAATGAGACAGGCCTTCCCCCACTCTCTACTCAAGACCTAATCACTGGAGTAGCCGGGTGTCTTTAATCTCGAGTAGAAAGGAAACGTGTGTTCCTGTTTGTCACATAGAATCAAAGGATTTTATTGTGCAGCCAAAAGGAACAAGAACTCTCTTAGAGGGAAAAAAACCCCACCCTACTAAAGAGAGAGAAGAGGAGAGAGAGAAACCTACAGCTGTTACTGGATGAACTGATAAATTCAAAGCAAAAAGGAGATCAAATTGGTATTAAGGGAGAGCTGTGGAAAAGGCTATAAGCTAAAGAAGAGAAATCGAGCAACCAGAGGAGTATAAAAATCCCATGACAAATCTGAAACGAGATTTAGTGATATGGCAAAGCAAACACAATGCCTATCTCAGTCCCCAAAGACTGCATCACTGTGTATGCGTTGCAAAAATCATGCCAAAACATAGATAGCCCTCCTGGTTTCAGAGAAGGGTTATGCAAAGTACTCTGGAGCCAGGCATGAGGATTATACATGCACCCAACCCTTTTCCTCCAAAATTTACTTTCACAGCAAGATGGGCTTGGGAGGATAGAACAGGGAAAAGTAACAGAGTGATGAAACAACACTGAATGCCCTTCTGAGGAATGTGACAGGCACCTCTCCTAGTCCTCCAAGGCCAAAATACGCAATGCAACAAGTATAGTAAGAAAGACTATAATAAGAAATGGCTTTAAATCAATCACTCTTGAGGGAAAGTAAACTGTGAGAGCACCCCTGCTAGAGAAAATAACTTTTTCTATGACCAGGAGTTTTAGAAATGTCTCATATAAACAGCTTCCTCAACAATAAAATTTGAGAAAGTTTTCTGCAAAACAGGAGCATCTTCAGGACTAAAATGTGGGGCACCTACACAGATGACTACATCCAGCCTTCAAATTTACCCAAACCACGTTGGCCATTTGGAAATCATCCTACTTTCTTTGTTTAAAACCACCTTCCTCCTGGTACCCATTTTTCACATCTCTTACGCAAGCTCATTTGTTCCTTGCTTCCGCAGCTTCCACACGCATACAACAGACGCAAGAAAAAGACCAGAGGCATTTGAGACAGCAGCGTGCTAACTACAGGTCTCTTACCAGGTTCAAACAGATCATCGCTGCAGATTTATTAAACTTAAGTGATTAACATTTCATCTTATGCTCAATACATTTAAACACAGCCCTTCTTCCCCCAAGCCCAAAACACTCACTGTTCTGCAGAAAAAGTGTTTCCTATTCATGTTCCTCTAAATGACAGTCCGGCTTGAGCCTTAGAGCAGCTTTTTCCCTGCCCTCCACACTTATCTAGTCAAGGTCTCCTTAAAACGCCTGTCCTCACAGATATAAATATAAGGAAAAACAGGCTTTCAGCCAGTCTGAAGCTAGAGAATCAGGTTTCTTAGACTATTAGTCAACTTCATTAAGTGACTTCAAAAATAAAGGTCAACCTTTTAATTTAAATTTTTCCTGGGTAAGCATTTGTTTCTATATTTACCTTTTAAATAATAACATTAGAGAAATATGATAGGCAAGAGAGGTTGGGAGACGGAGCAACGGAAGTGGATACACAGTCATTAGGGAAATGGAAGAAAAGAAGAAAGAAAGAAAGAGTCTGTAACATTAAAATAAGCAGCTAAATAGCCTTACATGTTTTTAGACTGGATGAACAGAAGCACAGATAAAGTACCCTATTAGAGAGCTTCAAAAGCAGTTAAGTGCATGTAAAGCCTAAGTCTTTTATGAGATCCACACAAAAAAAAAGATGAAGAAGAGAGAGATTTGCTGTAATCAGATCTAGCACGGAGAACTGTAACTGATAAAGAAGATGTCTAAGTACCTAAGCGTGAATGATTTCAGATATACACTGCAGGGAAAATGTTACTGGATGCAGTTTTATCAGAGCATACCGACATAACCACCTCTTCCTGAGGCACAGGACTGAAGACATAATTTATGCATATGGCACCAAAATCACATTGAAATATATCAATATTACCAAAAATTCTGGACATAACTCAATAGTAAGGTCATACATGCACACGTACTACACACATGTAAACGTGTCTTTAAGAAAATCTTACAAATAAAGTAGGGTGCCAGTAGATCTGGCAACTTCAGGAGCTGTTCTTTACTTCAGAAGTGTGACAAGCAAAATGTTTTATTTGAGCTCAACATTATTTATAACCTACAAAGACTTTCTTAGACACATATGGAATCACTGTTATAAGCCTACATGGATCTGACTAATCCATTTTCACAATTTTTATTTAACTTCTTTTTTTCCATTTGGGTGACTTCACTGAAAGACTTCTTTGTTAGACGATGGCAGTAGGAATCCAATCAAGAGATTCTGCAAAGCTGAACTACAAGCAGCTGTGTAGAAAGATAAGACCCAGAAATATTTGAGGGGCAAGGAAACAACTTTATTATCAAGCAAGGTCTACTTTTGTAAACCCCTGATTTAGTCTTGTAAACAGTTGTAAAGCTCTTGTAAAATCCACGACAAGGCAGAGAGACTTGAGCTGCTTTGCTACAATCAGATCTTCAAAAAAAGAAAAAAAAAAAAAAAAGAAAAAAAAGTCCAAATCCTAACCCTGTAAGTGATAAAGGAGCAGTAGATTTAAGAGATTATATAGGATTTAATTTTCCAAATATATGCTGGAGGAGGCAAAGCTTTGGGACATATTAAAAAAAAAAAAAAGAGCAGCAACACAACAGTGTCTTCTCAGGATAGCGTTCACTATGGAAAAAGCACAAATTAGACTTCTGCTTCTCTGTCTCAAAATATTGTAGAAAAGTGTGTACGCTTATTATTTCTGAGTTCTTAAGATGGACATGGAAATCTTCTCTTTAGATAAGCAAAAAGATAAACTAGACTATCCAACTGAAAAAAAACCCACAGCCACAATGAGAGAGAAACCATACCTTACCAGTCTGGTTTCCTTCTCATCAAGTAGGGAGAATATGATCTTCCTAAATAAGGGGTTACTAAAATATCTGTATGTGTATGTTTTATTACTAAGCTTCTTAGAAATTTATCTTCATTATGATTATTTCCTATATTTTGTCATTTGCTTTCAAATGCTAATTGCTTTACAACCTGAGTGGAGTAGCCAACACATCCTGCAATTCATGAGCATTGGTAGGGTAACAAAAATTCACAGAGGTCCAGTGGCATCTGTGGTCCTGCTGCTCACACTTTTGGAACAGAAGATGAAGACGAGTCCCATCTTGAACCCTGCTCATGCCAAATTTGGATAAACACAAAGTTATGGGGTTTACATCAGGTGCAGAGGCTACCTTGTGGGGAAGCCCCCCGTTGTCTGAGTGTTTTGGACTATTTTGAAAGGCCTTCTCCCACATCCTCAGATGCACTTATTGTCAAATATAAATTGACAGAAAATACGTCAAAATATACTGGTTTGGGATGTTATCTGGAGAAAATTCCTAACTCCATTCCTCTCTGTTCAGGCTTTTATCGGAAGGATCTCCCATTTGATCTGGTTCTCCTCCTTGGCTTGTTGCAAACCACTTCGCAAAAAGCTCAGAGCAGAACTCAACCCTCTCCATCCTCCATTCCCAAAAATCAATTCTAGCTGCCATTTGCTGCAAACTCTTGGGCTTTCCAAGGTCCTTCTGCAGCAACGTGATGAGAATTTTTTTGCACAGCAGTTTTCTAAAAGAAAATCCACCAGAATTTTACATAAAGGCATAACAACTTTCTCAGATGTCTCTGTGGGGTCCTAGGCAGCCGACACTGTTGATAACCCAGCCTTGTTAAAAATGGGGAGAGAGAAAAACATAATGTTCATCTGTAACACTCCTGCTTGCAAAACACTGCCCAAAACACTGACTTCCCTAATTAAATTATCTCATTAGCATGAAAAGCAAACAAAAGAATACCAAATGCCAAAAGCTGCTATGTTAAAGGCCAGTGCGTGGAGGGTTTGCGGAGAAAGATTCACACAGCAGAGCCAGTGGCCGGCACCCCCACTCCCAGCACTGGGGCTGGCTGAATGTCAACTGGTGGCCAGGGTCCAAAGGTGCCCACCGGGGAGAGGTTGAGGAGGGAAGACAGCGACATGACTAGATTCTTCTGGGCAAACGGGCCATCTTCTCAAAATGCATTAAGTGTTTGCCAGCACCTGACATACCTAATCTTGCCTAAGACTTCATAGTTAATAAAGCAGAAATGTAGAATAAGCTACTGTCAGTGTGGCCAAATGTCACAAATTAAATCTCACAAAATTTAATTAACAGGATCTTGGCTCTTTTGGGGCTGGTTTCTTGCGGGGGGGGGGGGGGTGTGGATGAGGAAGGGACTAGGTCTTCAAATTACACTTGGACAAGGCAGGAGAAATTTCCTTTGATTTACTGCCGTTCTCAATTTTCCAGCCCTTGGGGAAGACTGATCAATCAGTCAAAACTATTAGAGGAGAAAGCTCTCTGCCATGAAAAGGGTTAAATGCAGCAAATTTTACAGAAAAAGTTCTCTGGATCATCTGTGTTGCTGCAAAACTGTATAATAAAGAAACCATACTTCAAATTTGCCTCTTAGAAGATATTTTTGGGTCACTGTTCGCATACAAAAAACTTCAGCTAGCAACAGGGCAAGTAGTAAATTTTCTCTTCCAGGACTGATGCCCTCTGACCACACAGAGTTTTCTGACATTTTGTTAACAGGAGACATATATCACTCCCCCAAATCAAGACCACACGTACACTTACAGCATGGAGACAGTCATTAAGCATCTGGTATATAAAAAGAGCTTATTAAATGCCCCAGAAAAAAACAAGAAACATTAAATCTACTGAGCATTAGACTAGCACAGTCCATATCAACATGCATTCAAGTGCCTTCAGGGTTTTAATATGATTCGCTTCACACTGTTGTCTGAGGTAGGAAAGTGCAGTTATCCCAATTCTGCAATAAGAAACTGAATACCCAAAGAGCATGCAAGATCCCTACACCGAGGAGAGTAACTACAGTTTTTCCAATTTCTGGTGCCCTAAATGCAGGACCTAACCTCCACCCACATATCCTCAGAAGCTACCTCGCTCTTCATTTAAGGAGCCACATATATTCTTGTTGCATTTCTGGAGGTTGTGAAGGGCCCAGAGAGAGGAGTTTCTCTGCATATTTCCGCAAGGTATTTGCTTGCTTCACGGCACTGATACCATCAGTACCAGTACATCAGTACCAGACATCCCTTTATGGGCTGGAAATACTGGACCTCTAGTTCAGCCGGCAGACATTCAGGGCTGTCAAATCTAAACGTTCCCTTCCTGGTGCATGTCACCCAAGTTAGCCAGACCCCACGTTATCTGTCTGTCTACAGTCATGGCTCATCACTTCTGTGTGGCCTAACCATGCTTTGTAAAATGGATTGATTTTATTTCCAGTTGGTTCAATAGAATAAGTATCACTTACATCCACTTGCTAGTTTTGTTTTGTTTTGAAAGGCGATGCTTCAAGAATTAGAGGGACAGTGCCACCATCCTAATGAATTAATACCACACCCAGTATCAATGTTAACTGCTTCTCAGCTTGCTCCTGTCTCTCTTAAAAGCTATTCCTGTCACCACTTCTTCCACCACCCTCACTTAAAATTGCCACTAGCAACTCATGTTTTATCTTTTCAACTGTCGGACGAAGATTGTTTGCTGAATGCAGTAAATCAGCAACCTACCTTTTCTAGGCCAGAGGTCTGAAGCTTTTAATTAGCTGCTTTAGAAATAACATGATCAAATAAGAATCAGCTCATTTCTCAAATGCATGAACCACTCACCATATCCCTCCCAAGATACATCAGGTGATGCGAAACCTTTAAAAATCACAGGGAGAAATCAAATCATGTTTGGTAAGCACCTACTTAAATATGGATTGAAGAATACAAAGAATCCAGTTAAGAATACAACTTTAAAACTCCTAGATTTGCAAGCACTGGCCAAAACGTTTGCATTTTATCCTGAATAGCAATCATTTATTTTCGTTCAACCAAAGCTGTCAAAAACCCTATATGTAGTCTTGTAGCGAGATTCTTATATACATGCCAAATGCCTGTATAGCAAACATCTGGCTTGACTTCTGTTCCATGGATCTGCCAAAGCATAAGTCCATCGGTTGTTTTTTTCTTGTGACTTTTATTTTTTTTTTCTCTGCTGTGCCTCAGGTCGTTTTTCTTAAAATGAAATCATTAAAACAGGCAGAAAGAGCGGAGGAAGGAGGAGTAAGAAGAACTGTAGCATCTGAGTAATCTTCCAGTGGGACTAATTTTACTAAGTATTTGTGCTACTGCTACCAGTCAATCACTACAAGTATTATTGAGAAACTAAAAAAACCTAAAAATTAAACTCCATTTAGCAAAGAATATTGGCATAGAAAGAACAAAAAACACATATGCTCTTCTATAAACTAGAAGCTCAGTTTACTCAAATGTCCTCAATATCAATATAAAATGTATTAACGTAAAAAAACCCAACTTGCTGTTCCCTTATTTTGCATTCATTTTACATCCGTACTTCTCCGAGGCAACAGATCAGAATGGTGCATTGCCTTCCCCTCAGGCCAAGTGTAATAAACAGGCAGGTGTAATATAAGGCTGCGGTGTCTCAGCTCTCCTCCCAAACAATTGATCTTCTAGGCCTACAGTGTAATTCAGTATTGGTAGCTCCCTTCACATGCCTCATTCCTGATCGGTCAATTATTTCAAATCAAGCAGAATTAAAGTGTTATTTTTGTGAAGGGGGATGATATTCACCAGTGACCGAAGTGAAACTAATAAACTAATTTCCCTTTACTGCCTTGGGCAAAACAGAAAAATTCAAGTCTATGAAAGCAAGACTGCAGCTGTTTCATCAGTCTGTTGCCCAAACGCGCTTGCAATTTACTATCTTTAAATTCAATTGTTGTTCACAGGACAATTTTGGAAACAGAACACAACAAAAAGAAAACAGCAAAAAAGGAAGCAGCGAGGGTATATGACTCTGCAAGACAGAGCTGTGCAGTGTGCTCTTCCTGAGAGGAGGGGAACAGCACTCTCCTCTTCTTTGAAACCAAGCGTATTCCTCCTGCCAGTAGCAAATTTATCCAGTAGATGTCAACACCAGCAAAAAATATGTGTAAAGCCAACCTTAACAGCAACAGTAGTCACTTCAATTTACAGGAGTGCATCAGAGGATAGTTTAATATTTGGAAGCATCGCATATTTATTCTCTATCGTCCCATCCCTGCATCTTCCAGTATGGATCCAGCCTGGCCCATCTGTCAATAAACATATGTGGAGCAAAATAATTTCTGGTTTCTTTTGCTTTTAGAATAATTTTGTCTGGTTTACTGAAAAATGGAAAAATTGCTCATGAGCATGTGATTACTTTCAGATTAGATCGGAGGAAATTTTTCAGAGGAGGAGCAGGGAGAGGGGTGGGGAAAATACTATGCAGTACCAAGTGACAACTACAAGCAAAATATTCATAGTTACTAAATAAAGTCTGAAGAGGTCTGCTCCCTTCTGACCTTTTGCTGCATGGTTAAGCAATGCAATGATTTCATGGATTTTGCTCTTTCCTCACGAAGCTTCTCAGCCTACAACAGTGACCTGAGATTCCCACGCTGACCCCAGGTCAACAGATAGTTGTTGTTCCTGTAAGGTTTTTTCCTTTTTTTTTTTTTTTTTTTTTGCAATACACCAAGGACAGTCTGTTGTAAGCCTTTTAGTGTTATTATCACTCAAAAGACTGAATTTGCTGACAAGTTTTAACCATGCAAAAAACCCAAGGCCATTACTGTTGACATGTTTAAATCTACTATTAAGATCTGACTGTTTGAACAGCTTGTGTGTAGAATCTGAAGTAGAGATTTCTGTTTCCTTTTTGTTTATTTTTAGATAAACCTTGTGTTTCTACTCTGCAATGTTTGCATTTGGCTGCTGAGCATGCAGTAATCACATACATTATATGCATTGCTTAGAGACACTTTGCATCACAGCCCATCAGGTTTTTTTGGATAGATGAAAAGGGAAGGGAAATAACAGATCATTTTCCTGATTGATTAATCTTTCCTCACATTGCCATTTCTCCACAAACACGAGGAGGAAAACCAAAAGTATGTTGTGACATCTAATAGCGAGACATTGAAGCAAATTATTTTACTACTGCTACAAAACTTACTAAGGGGTTTGTTTTCACAGAGAAGGAGACACAAATGAATGTATTACAGACACTTATCACTTTGAGCAGAGTTATTCCTCACGTGTAAACCTCACAGCTCTTAAGAGAAGCATACATCCTACATAACAGCAATGATGTAGTTGCAGCTTATCTAATCAGTTTGGCCAGAAATTCAGGCTTTTTGAGAAAGCAAAAACAGTGGTCAAAAGCTGAGCCTGTGAATTCCCATCCTTTAAGCAATTCTCAGGCATCAGGAGAAGCGGGCATGGGAGGATCAGGCAAAGGTACTGCACTGCCAGTAAATAATCCTAACAGATGATGGTGGGTGAGAGAATAAAGTCACAGGTCTAAACACTGGGGGAAAGGCATCGAATGCAAAATGCAGCCCCGTGCGACGCGAGGCACCAGAGCACAGCCCGTTTCGGGAAGCCATGGCCTGCTCCACAGCTCTGGGTGCAGGCACGTACTGCCCAAGACAGAGCCATAAATAGTTTGGAGGTAAGACGTGTATCTTGTGAGGCACACCGGAGTTTCGCAGCCTTGTATGAGCAATTCTATTAATTACTGTCAACATTTTCTCTGAATCCCCATCTCAAAGAAGAAATGGAAACTTTTGATTTGCTGTGACACCTTGATTACCGTATGGATGAGTCATGGTATCATTTGTGTTAGTCTTACGAATTTATAGATTTTTAAGGCCAAAAAGCACAGGAGGCTGTTACGATCGCTCTGCTCCGACTCTGTGAACAGCACAGCCCCACCGCCTCATCCAGCAGCCTGCGTGTCTGACAGGAATAGCGACTAGGCAAGTCACACATAAAATTATAATATATGTCTACGCTTGCCCATAAACACCTGAACAGTTCCCTCTCAAAAAAAAAAAAAAAAGGTAAAAATATTGATTATTGCAATGAACTAACATACCTTTCTCATCGACATCTTTTTCCCTAGTAGTTTATCTGAAGTGTGGAGGCTGCCGGGGTGGTGTCTGTGGGGGGAGGCAGGGGCTGCCCTGTGCTGCTCGTGGCCGGTTCCAGCCGGCTCCGTGATGGCCCCACAGCAGGTCACAGCTGAGCCCGTCAGCCAAATTGGTGGTGCCTCTGTGAAACATTTCTGAGAAAGGGCAAAAACACCACACAGGCAGTGAGGCATGAGGAAAAAAGTGTGGGAAACAGCCCTGCCGACACCGAGGTCAGAGAGGGAGGATGGGGAGAAGGTGCTCCAGCGCCGGAGCAGGGATCACGCATGGCCTGTGGAGAGGACCACAGCGGAAGCAGGTGTCGACACTGCAGCCCATGGAGGACCTCAGAGTCCTCTCATCATGGAGAGGAGCCCATGCTGGAGCAGGCTGCTGGCAGGAGCTGTGGGCCTATGGGGGACCAACCTGTGCTCAATCTGAAGGACTGCAGCTCGTGGAGGGACCCTCCTTGGAGCAGCTTCTGAAGGACTGTATCCTCTGGGAGGGACCCATGCTGCGGCAGGGGAGAAGCACGAGGAGGAAGGAGCAGCAGAGAGGGGCTGCTATGGACTGACCACAGCCCCCATTCCCCATCCTCCCACTGCGGAGGCGGGAGGTAGAAGAGCTGGAAATAAAGGAGTGAAGTTGAGCCTGGGAAGAGATGGGGACTGGGGGAAGTTGTTTTAACTTTTCTCTTTGTTTCTCACCATCCAACTCTATTTTAATTTGCAATAAACTAATTTTCCCTGAGTAGAGTCCGTTTTGCCTGTGGTGGTACTTGGTAAGAGATCTCCCTGTCCTTATCTTAACCCATGAGCTTTATCATCTTATTTTATCTCCCCGTCCTGCTGATGAGGAGGACAGGGAGAGTTGCTGGGTGGGGGTCTGGACGCTGGCCATGGCCAACCCACCACAGTGAGCAGAGACCTGCAGCAAAAAAGAACCAATTGTTTTTTTCTTCCAGAATCTCCCAAGGCAGTTCACACACTCATTCTCTGTAGTAGTAGGGACGAGGGAAAGGACAGAGCAAATATTTCTGTATCTGCAATATTCTAGCGTATTTATCAAAGACACCATGGGGAAAACCTCCTACATTATTACGAAGGCTGGCTTTTTGCTTTATTATTTGCTTCAAAGACATGTGCTTTATTCCCAGTTTCTTACAAAATTTTGCTCCATACATTGTATCATTATATACTTTTGCCTATCCACCTGTAAATAATTTCTAAGCTGACATAAGTATATGAGCTGCTTGGAATGATCTTCAGAGATGGAGTGCTCTACCAATTGCTTTCCTGAATGAAGTACATATCCATTGCAATTCCTTGATCTTGTAGGTAAGTAATAACATTCACTGAGGATGGATTAGACATACACTTCGAAATAATGCCTGTCTATAACTCGATGTCTTATTTCCTAGCATTCACATAATGGCCCCATTACATGCTTGATTACTGTGGCCAGGCTAAACAGAGCGATCTGTTTAGAAGTTTCCTTTCTTTTTTAGTGTATTAGCAGAAAAGTCCAGCTTTGTCCATTTACTGGATCCTATGATTTTCCGAAGGTTATTTTCAATGGTCCCAAAGACTGCCTCTGCTAATTCTTTACAGACAGACTCTCCAGTGGATTTCATTGAAAATTCTTAATACACAATTTTGCAAGATGCCCTTTCTTGTCTGGCTTTGGTCTTCATTCCCAAACTTACAGTTTCTAGCAAAATTTTCCTACACAAGGTTATCCAGTTCCTCGTATTTTAATACAATGATAAGCATTTATGTGACACTCTGCGCCTTCAAAGCACTTTACAAACATTAAATATTTAATGCTCATGGCATCCCTCTTACTCTCAACCCCATTTTACAAGTAGGGAAACAGACTCACAGGTTAAGTGATTTTGTTTCAAGTCACATCGCAAGTTACTGATGGATGTGAGACCAGAATATATGAGCTCAGATTTTCAGTTCTGTACTTGAAACTAGACCAGCCTTGTTCTTTCACTTAAATAATAACAAAAATAATGAAAAACCTTGCTCTTGTTCAGGGAGAATTTATCTGTCTCTTTGGAGGTTCTGAATGCCACCCAAAAAACCCCAGGAAAAGCACCCCAAAATGATCCAGGAGGGCAGCTGTTGGCTTTGTAATCCATATCCTCCCTTTCTAGTGTTTTAGACGGAAACCCACAAATACACGTTATCAGAAAAGGAGACAGTATGTTTTCAAGCATTTATATACCGCCACACACACACACACACACATATATACATTCTCAACCACTACCTAACCTGAGAACAGAGACCTTCCAGCCAGAGAAGAATTTGCAATTTAAAAACTGAAGTACATTTCAAAATGGCATCACTAAAGAGCTTTAGTATTTGATAAGAAGATTACAGTATATTCAATTGCACACAGCAAAAGCCTTTTAAAATAAAGTACAGGAATAGTGAAGCCAGGCATTTGCAACAAGATAACAAGAAGCTAATCGGCCAGTGGAAAAGGTGCGCCCTACTGCAGAGAGCGTTCAGGAGCCAGTCAGGTTTCGAAACTCAAATAATGAGTAGGGTTTTTTTTTTAGCTTTAACATTTTTCATAATCCAAGCGGGAGGTCTAAACACAGGCTGTATGCAACATTAACTGTATTTCCCTTTAACAGGCTTCTGTGGGAACAAATGCTCAGTGTCAGGCTGGTACTGTACGTCCATTTAATTGAGCTGAGAGAACTCTCTTGCCCCCGAAGAAAGCTCATCTCTTCTCTCCATGGATGCGACTGTAGAGCTAGCAGATAATATCTGGCCCTCACTCATTACTTATACAACCACTTAATTATGTCCCGGAGACTCCCTGTTTTGTAGAAGTTTCTTTTTGGAAATGTCATCCGTTGGCTGAATGGAAAGCCAAACCCAGCCCTAGATGCCATGACAGCGAGTGCCATATCCACTGACAGTCACACCAGAGCGCCCCTTGCTACTGCACCTGGGAAGCGGCACGGGACCCTGCAGGACCGCTCACAAGAGACACGTGCTCTGGGTGTTACACTTGGGTCTGTTAGGATTTCTCCTAGGAAATGCACACATGCAAGATCAGCAGTACAAAAACACACTTAGAAACATCGTATGGGTAGGAGCCAAAGATGAACAAAAAACGTATCTGCATATTGCACAACTTCCTCCTCTGTGCCATTGGGTTCTGTCTTACTGCCTACATTGCTCCACTGCCACTGTACCCAAACACCCTTGATACCCGTTTAACTGTGACAAAATTGTCTGAGGTCAATCCCTCCTCTCCAGCTGACGAACTGAGGACGGAGAGAATAAGGACCAAAGCTAGTAGAAGCCCTCAGGTAGGGAGAGCAGAGCTCAGAAACTGTAGCCATTTTAAACACGTACAAAACCTCTCAAAGTTTATGTCCCTCAGAGTCTGCAAGAATCACAGAATAGTTTGGGTTGGAAGGGACCTCAAAGATTATCTAGTTCCAATCCCCCTGCCATGGGCAGGGACACCCTCCACTAGACCAGGGTGCCCAAAGCCCCATCCAACCTGGCCTTGAACACTGCCAGGGAGGGGGCATCCACAGCTTCTCTGGGAAACTTGTTCCAGTGCCTCACCAACCTCATCGTGAAGAATTTCTTCCTACTATCTAATCTAAATCTACTCTCTTTTAGTTTAAAGCCATTTCCCCTTGTCCTATCACTCTATGCCCTTGTAAACAGTCCCTCTCCAGATTTCCTGTAGGCCCCTTCAGGTACTGGAAGGCTGCTATAAGGAAACCACATTTTTGCTAATAAAGCTATTTAGGTGCCCAACATCCTGCTGTTGTATATGCCAAAGAGAACATCATCTGGGCATTTATCACTGCAGGAACACTGGAAATTCCCAAATGAGGCAACTACTGCCCAAATCCCGGGGCGTCACGTCATAAGCCCCTCCAACACACACGGATGCTCCAAGCTGAGCACTGAAGGCAGGTAATACGGTGTGACTTGTCCTGCCGAGGGATCTGGTTTCCAGCTTCGGCTCCCTGTATAATTAAAGCAGAGGGCATTAATGAAATCTGCCAGGTTTCCATGCCAGGAGCTGGATGCCGATGCACAGACATGGCTACGTTCAGCACAGCATCAGGCCTGGAGCTTTCTTTTAGGCTGTACTGCCTGTTTTTTAACTCCAGCTTTAGACTGAAGGCAAGGAGTGGGTATAATCCTCTGCTCTCTTGAGATCTCCTGCGCGACTCTGGGCTCAGCTCAACCGAGCGCTGGAGCTCACTGGAGAGAGATAAGAAAAAACAACCAGGGACATGCCAATTTAGCACCATGCCCCCACCGCTCTGCTAACAGAGCTTTTGGGCAGACTTAGCCAAACCCCACATCTCAGCTAAACCCCAACAGGGAGGGCACTGGTGTTTCTGCTGTCACCACTCTTTGGGACTGAAGCCACTACAATTTAGCAAGCATGCCATTATCTTCCTCAGGCACTCACATGCTCAGCTACTACATGAAGTACATGCTTCTGCCTTCCTGGTCAGATGGAGGCGCTTTTTTTTTTTTTTTTTTTTGCCATTTCATTTTTAAGATTATAGGATTTACACAGACACTAGTAAAATATTTTGTAGCACTGCCATAAAACAGCAGAGTGGAGGCGACGCACACGTATTATGAAAGCTATGTCATTATAATGTGTAGCTTTTCTGTTACAAATTACATTGACCAGCTAAAGTACAGGTTACGGTAAAGTCTACACAAGTCATGTTGTGTCAGTAATGTGCATATGGAAGGAAAAAGAAACAACAATTTCCCTGTGGATTTTAATACACTTAGCAAAATGGCCAAGATTAAATTCCTCAGGGAGGGGGAGCCAAACCCTATTCATGAAGGCACTATGGGTTTTTTTAAATAAGAAATACAACTATGCAGTTGTCACAACTATGGAAATATCAAATAACACTGAATTAGAGCCTTTTTCAGGAATGTACAAAACACAGCTTGCTGTTACTGTTTTTTAATCTTGAACCACCAGCTCTCTGAAGCAGCCAAGAAAACTTGACTCTCTTACTCACTTACGAGCCATTTAAAGGGTAACCATGTCCATCCCGCCACCGTTCTCATATCCCAGCTCGGGGGCAGCTTAGGGCTCCTTGGCCTGGCAGCAGCGTGGGTCTCAGCGATTGGAAAGGCTTGAGGGAGGATCAGCCAAGGAGGTCCTGAGTTAGCTTGGAGGAGGACGTGGAGGGAGAAGGAGCAACAACAGGCCACCTTCAGATGCAGCTAGGGCTGTGAGGCTTGGAGGAAACCCCCTTGCAGCCTTTCCCAGTTTCCTCACCCAGTATTCATCATTCTTTCCATCAACTTTTCTCCTCAATCCTTATCACGTCTCCATTTTGTCTTCTGTTCCTACTCATCACCTCCCCTTCCACCACGTGCCACTGTTCAGGCCCCTTTCCCTCTTTGCTTCATGTCACAGTAAGAATTCATCCCAGGCCCTCCCCTGCCGCCAAACAAGACCGACCCAAACAGGCGTTTTGCAAAACTTTGTTTTCTTTACTTGGCTACTCTTAGCTTTTTGACCTTTCTTTTTCCGTCTTAAAATCATTAGGTGAACAATGCACCTTGTGTACCAACAGTTGGGCAAGCCGACACCATGAAAAAGAAACAACTCGTATCTTATTCTCAGATGTAGAGGCGAAAACAAGAGGTGAAGAAGCAGGTGGGAATTTAGTGATGATGAAATGGAAGTGACAAACTTATAATTTATTAAACTTCTAAGCATAGTTTCATCCAAAAAATAGGTTAAAAAAAAAAGTTCCCTCCTAAATAAGGTATTTAGCAGAAACGTTTAAGAGAACCAACAACCCCTTTCTCTCCCAATTCAGCTATCTGCTGCTAACACCTCGCAGGAGACTGTAGTTTTGAACAATTAATTTTATTAGCTTAGAAAGGAAAATTTCAGCGGCCAGCAAGAAAACCTGCCAATCGACCAATCATTTCTATTTGCGATGGAATTCATGGACTCAAATCCCACAGTGCAGTTTGTTCCAGGAGCATCCCTGCCACATCCCTGTGCCTGAAATGGGCCAAAACCCGTGATTACAATTTTGTAAGTAAAACCGAAGTATTGGCTCTCAATAGAATCGTTTTAAGGATGGCATACATTAATTTCTTCTTTTCTGCTTTGCCTCTGCATACCCACTGCTGGCAACACGACAACATATAAGCACTGAATGTTGTGCTTAGTAGCTTAAGAGCTCCAAGACAGATTTTCATTTTGCTCATTCTTCCTGGGCCAAAATGTGTTTTCCCAGAAAAAAAAAAAAAAAAAAAAAAATCCCCTCCTCCCAAAACAAATACACCCTTTCCCTCCCCTGCAGTCATCTTCAAATTTCAAAAAGAATTAGAGTGGCACCACCCTCGGAGGAGGCAAAGGAGGCAACGCATCCTCGGGAGGTTTTTATTCTAGACAGAGAGGCTCTCCCCAAGACAGCTTTTTGCCAACTCACGGAGAGTTTGGAAAATGAAGGCAAAAGCCTCCCATTTGCCTGAATTCAATGGGAAGGCAGCGCGGCGCACAGAGCGCCGGGGCAATTTGCTTTTGGCAGCCTATTTTGCTAAGTAGGTGGGCTGCATTCAGAGCCAATTAGAGGTTGACGTTTTCTTCCTTAGGTACAATGCGCTGCGACACAGCTCGGACTATTCTTCCCTCCCTGCGTCTGTGTTTACTGTGGCTGTTCATTTTTACTGTTGGCAAGGGGGATGTTTAATAAAGCAGACCATTCCCTAGCTACAAACACGGTATATCATCGTTCGGTGTATGTACACATATGGTATGAAATAGAACGCTGTTAAAAGTCAAAGCAACTCCTGCCAGAAATTTTTGATGGCGGCGTTGTAAAAAAAAAAAAAAAAAAAAAAAAAAAAAAGCATTGGGGAGCTATGCAATTCTCTGTTTTCTGATACCGGGGGGAAAAGGGAGAGACAGCATGGTGGGTTTAGATCTGAAGTTAAAAGGGGATCATAAGAGTGAAGAAAAAGGATTTCAAAATTCACCATTCCCAGTTCAAGGTCTAAGCTTTGTTTTGGCTTGTGCTGCTCTACAAATGGAGCCAAAGAGGTTCTTGATCCAGCTTTTTATTCCTGCAGTGCTAAGCTACAGGAATGTTCACATCTCGGGTCTGCTTTAGTCCCGTCTCTAATTAAGGTAGTTTATTTTTTCAAACATGCTACCTGAGACCTGCTGATGTTGCTTCAGGTCATGCAGCCATGCTTCAAACCGCTTTCTAATACATCTAATAGTGCCACAGTGATATGTTCAGCTTATTACTGTTACAGAAGCACTAGGGTCATGGTATTCTCTGCAAAATACTTCTGTAATGGAGTGGATTAATTTAATGAATGCCATTTACTGCAGCAGAAGTGACAATGATTTGATGTTTTGTTACAATTAAGACTCATTAGCCAGTGACTTTTTTCTTAGTTGTCTGACACCATAATAGATATAACACATATCAGATATAAAAGTTCTGAACTTCTTTCTAGTCATTTTTAATCAACATGAAGGAAGTGAGAATGAAAGTCTCAGCATTCAGCTGCTTAAAAGTGGCCTGCTTGAGGGGTGTCGCATACACCTCCCCGCACAAACTACGGGGAGAATGCAAAACCGCACGCGGCTTCTAGGAAATCACTGGACGACACCCGGCATTTACGTTTTCAACCAAACAACTGGAAATTTAATCCAAGACATCTCCTCACCTGGCTAAGATGCAAAAAGGCTTTTGAGACAGCAGACAGAGCCAGGCCTTGACGCTTCCCTTTAACAAGATCCCAGCTCTCCACTGAGATGGCAATCCCTGCGTCCGAGAACCTGCTTGTGGAGGGACCAGTGCACCCTACTACGAGACTGATGGAAAACTCAAACCCTGGTTTAGTAACAATCCTTTCTTTCTCAACCCGCACTTGAATGCTGAGGAATGAAGCCCCCCACGCTTCTACCAATGCAAACCTTCTGGTTCCTTGGGAACACGACAACTCCTTCGCTTTTCACAAATCTTGAACAGCAGTATGCCAAATGCTCACAAACCGAGACAAAATCCCCTACTAAATAAAAAATACATCGTCAAGTAAAAACAATATTGGTCAAACCCATGTCACTAGACTCCAGGTTAAGTTTTCAGACTACAAGAAGTCAAAAGCCAAAATAGTATTTTAGCAAATGCAGCATTCCCCAACATTGTTGGGGACACAAGATCGCACTCAGCCCTACAACCTGCAAATGCATCATACTCAGCAAAGAAGTGAAGCTACCGACCTAATTTAATTGTCTAAGTCAATAGCATTTAAAATCTAGACTGCACGTATGGTGTATATATGTATAAAAAACGCCAACACTCCACAAATATTCCCCAAATCTTGAGAAAGACCCACAAATTTAAAATATTTCATTTAAAAAATAAACTTAGGTATAAATGGAAGAAAAAAATTCTTAAACATACAGATTATACACTATTCCTTTAATATTTGGCAATGATATTTTTAAAAAATGTTTTCTGAGTCACTGGTACCTTTCCCGTAATCGAAAAAGGAAATCTAAAATTTTTAGCTTCTACTTAAACCTTTACTCATAATCTGGTTGCGCTAAGGTACTGTATAGAAAATCATTTCAGAATACAAGGTTGTGAGTGAAAATAATTCAGCAACACCAAATTGAACACCCCCAAAACTAGTGCAAAAGAAACACAAAAAGTGACTTGTTTGGCTTTGAAACTTAGAATAAGAAATCCCCCCCCATAATATCAAAAAAGAGAAATTAAGAAAAAAACCCATATCTTCTGTTCTTGTGCAAATTCAGCACCATTCACTTCCATTCTGCCTGGGACAGACGCACGTGCACTTGCCAAGACATACACAAAAACACACTGTATTGTCAAAATTTCCAGCTGCTGCTGCTGCTGACTTCTTCTTGATCAAGAGATCAAGTCATGGCAGTCTTCAGATGTAAGAAGACAGCAAAAATTAAGAGGGAGGAGGTGACTCGGCAGGCAGGACTGGAAGCCCGAGACCCAGATGTCTGACAGCAAAAAGCATCCTGGGGGGGAGCTCTCTGAAGCTTCTCCCACCCTTTGGCTTCTCCAGCTCCTCCGAGCACCTCTTCGGTAGGAAAGACTCTCCCTAAAAATACTTGTAGAACCTGGAATATAGACAGCACTATGAGCCATCCATGCAAATTCCCGATTCACTCCCACCTACGCACAATCTCTGTTAACTCCCTCATGCAGATGCAAACCTGAGCAGTAATGTGCTAATGAATGGAATACAAAATCTGGTTTTCCCTTCTGTTGTAGAGTGAGGATAAAATCCTGCTCCCTTATCCCATGCCAGAAGAGTTATAACCCCATGAAAATCACTTGAGTTAAAGATAAGCTAGGAGCTTCAACTTTATATTCATTTTTATCAAATCCTTGAAACTGCTTCATGGGGTTTATTTTAATAGGTATTTCTACTAACAATAATAACCCCCCCTTATCTGTACTAAAGAAGAGAAAAAAAGCAGATTGCATCATAAATCTTAGTCATACCAGCTAATAATCTTCAAAATCATCCTTTTAACATGGATGGCACCTGTTAAGTCAAAGTACTTTTTTTCCTGCCGGCTTAGGAATACAGTCTCATCCCAGCTCCCGTTATGAAAATGGAAGGTTTTCAACAAACTGCACTGGCAGCTGCAGGATCATAAAATCCTTCAAGGGTCTCTGAAGCCAAGCTGTAAGCATGGCACCCCTTATCTATAATTAGGAAAAGGGGAATAAAACCTCTCAAATGCTATGTTCAACCCCGCCAGCCCCTCACTGCAGGGCTTTGTCCCTGGGTGTTTCTAATAAAAGAGTTTCAAGTGTCAGCTGCAATGCAATTTTGTTTATTAAAAGCGGAAGAGCTATGGCAATGATTATGTCAAACCTGAACTGCAAAAAGGACCACGTATTTGCAATCTTTTTACATAAGGCACACTGATAAACATCATTTATTTCACAATTGCCTATGATACGCCATACAATGTACCTTTATATATGTTTAAAGCAATTTTATTCCAAGAGATGTACATCTGATTTCAGTGGAGGGTATGTTTTCCAAGATGCATTAAGGTCTAACTGAATTTATTTTTTAAAAGAAGAAGAAGTGTAACTTATTACAACAATGCAAAGTATTATTGTCATAACAATGTAAAGTACCCATGGATTTAATACTACAAATGCTCTATTCATCACAATCTCATTTGGCAATAGTGTCATTTCATAGTATTTTATTATACAAACATTTCTCCAAGAGCGATGCTATCTCACAGAAGAGGTGCAAAAACCAGGGCACTTTCACTCCAAACTATCTGAATTGTAGTTCTTTATCAAATTCCTTGAAAACAAATACAGCCACTCCTCTAGCATTTCATTCTTCTTCCAAGTAAGGATGCAAAACTTTCAGCTCTAGAGCATAGAATATGACAAAAACTACAGTAAATTATAATAAAAGAGAAATAGAGGTGGGGAGTGACGTCTCGAAGTCACAAACTATGTCACGAACAGAGCGAAAGGAAAGGTTTGAGATGCTGACGCACATCTGTGGTCCAGCCACCGACCGGGCCACGCTGCTTCTCCAACTCTCAGATGGCTCTTAGACAGTACCAGCTTTATTTCCATTAACTATTTCTAATTAATGCATTAGCACAATGGACTAATATCAAAATCTTAGCTGTAATGAGGTGACCTCACATATGCAGGTTAACACGTGATATGTGACACTATTGTCAAAACTTTCAGTATTTCGATGGTTCTCTGTGCACTTTCTCCCACCCCACATAGAGAGATACTCAGCACCAGAGTCCCATCCATCCCCTTGGGAATTACCACTGCTCCTGCTACACCCTAACTACAAGTCACCCCAACCAAAAAAAAGAATCTGAACACAAGGGAGCAGTTTGGGAGTAATCCTTTAGAGCAAGCAGGCGGGCGGTAACTTTCCATCGCCTCTCCAACTTTCGGATGTTACAGAGAAGTATGTTACAGTACGGCTCAGGCGTAAATCAAACAGCACCGTATTGTCCTAAGACTTACTTCAAACGCAAAAGCATTTTCCACCATCAGGGAGAAAAAACTGGATCAAGACATATTGACAGCAAAGTGAATGCAAATAACTGAGTTTGAAAGCATACATACCCCGTATCTTCTAAATACACCTTTTTAAAATCCTGGGGTTTTCACAGTTTAGGCACTATGAACTCTAGTGCCTAACCTACTAAAGTCTATGTTCTTACTGCCTTTCTTCCAGCCTTAAAAACCCCACTGACATACACTCCATACCCCTCATAGCTCGGACCAGGCCACCCTCTCCTGCCAGACCCTCCACGAGGCTGCAGCTCCCCGGTCTCACCTTCGGGGACCCGCACCCTTCGCCCCCGCCTCAGGCTCCACTTCCTTCCCTCCTCGGCGGCTGCTGTCGTCTTCGCTGCTCTCCTGCACTGCCCTTCTCCACGTTTCCCTCTTTCAAATCTCTCTGCGATCATGGAGCCTAGCAACGTTAATCTGCCACTCATTTATCATATTTCAAGCTCAGATATACAAATCCGCTTCCCTTTGTCCGTTTGGATCATTGTGATTCCATTTTATGGTCTCGATTCCTCTTTTCTGGTCCTTTGCTTACGGGCTGTTGTTTATTATTATTTGCCTATCTGGAAGTTAATCTCTCTGAAGCCGGAGTCCTTGCCGCTGCCTTCCTCCGTTCAGCATGAAGCCGGGTGCTCTGTCAGTGCTTGATAAACCATTTGTCATTCAGGCAGCGGATAATGCGGCTGCACACATGTCCATTTTAAGCAGCATATACTAAAGTACTGAGAATAAAAGTGTTAAAATAGCACTGAAGGATTTATAAATACATGTTGGGGGGGGTGGGGGTGGTGTTCTCCATGAGAAAGGCAGGAGTTGCATTGCTGGGCCAGGCTTGAAGAGGTATTTCAAACTTGCAGATCCTTGCTATTTCAGCAAGGGCTTTGGTGACCCTGGACGTCTGTAGAAACCCCCTTTTTGATTTCTCCAGCTGGACAACAATAATTAAAAAGGCACACTGAAAGCCAGGGTCTTCAATTCTCTTTCTCGCCTTTCTTCTACATGCTATATAGCTAATACTTCTCTTTGTTGTCCACCCACTATCGGAGGTTGATGTAATAAAACGGTTTGGACAGGACAAGCGTTAAGGACTCAGAACTGTGATGGCTTCTCCCTCTACGTCCTGGCAGCAGTGAGGGTGACAGTGGTAGCTACCTCCACGTTAAATAGAAACTTCCCTTTCGCACAAATAATTCAGCTGTTCTCTCTATTCTTTGGACTTCACACTGTGTGTCATGCCACCGTCTGAGGAATTATTTTGACTTTCACACCACCTTATCTGCCATCTGACGTGGTCAATATTTGTATGTTAAAGTCTCCCAAGAGAGACTTCATAGAGATGAAGAGCTCCTTGCTTAAATTCCTGCTGTGCGGCAGAATTACGTCTCTATTCGGAGATTTCTGAGGTGCCAAATAAAGGGAACTTTCCAAAACACTTGTTGAAGACTTTCCCAGCAGCTCGGCCTGGGAGGAGCTGGAGCTGAACCATCCTCCCGCCTCCGCTGTCCCCAACGGCCAGTCCAGCTAAGGGGTTTTAAAGATACTTTTAAGAACAAAACCAAACAAAAACGCCAAACCCAAACCACAGGCGGCTAAAGCAAATGACGTGTTTTAAACCAGACTTTTAACTTCTTCCCAGGCGTGTTGGGATGGCTATGGGTAAATACTGCCATAAACTAGGATACAGCTGGACAAACCAATTAACTTTATGTTCAGAGATTTCAGGAGGTTCGTGATGAGCAGAGGCTGCTCCAGACCTCCAGGGAGAAAAAAAAAAATAAAAAAAAATGAAACCAACCATGTTCACGTGTTATGAAGTTCTCCTTGACATTATCACCTGCAGGCAGAAGCCTTCCCAAAGCAAGCGCTGTGGGGTCTGGAAAAAAGGGAGATGAGCGCAAGCGCAGAGTAAGCAGACATTTTATACTGGCTGCTTTAATTTCACTAAGCAAGAGTTTGGGATTTCATCAAAACAAGATATGCAATACATTCAAGTAATTATTTTTTTATTTTTAATAACTTCTTGCCTTTCCTTTTTCCTTTTTTCTTGTGACCATCTGAGAAAAATGACAAGGAGGTCCAGGAGTCTTTTTGTGTAATTCTAACAATTTACCTGAGGGAGTAAAACTGCAAATGTTTGAGACGATAGCTTTTTCAGTTAATACACTAGAACTAGTACAGAAAAAAAAATATTTGAAAATAAACAACCTCCCACCCTTATTACTGCCATACAAACTTATTTGGACATCCAGATTTCAAAACCAAATTGGCCGCAATTTTTTTTGTTTGGAAAGTGGATTTTTGCTACCTCAATATAGGCTATATTTATTCTGAAATTAAGGCCACAAACTTGCACAACAATAATTAAACTCATTTTTTGAAGTCCAGTTTAATTACTTTGGTGACAATACTTGCATATCAGCTTTTAGTTTTATAACTAATTAAAAATGAAAAATTTACCTTTTAAAAAGCTCTTTCCTTAAAGTAATTTGCATTTACAACAGGCATCCAGTTGGAGTTTCTAGCATGGGTTAGCTATCCGCTTCTGCTTGGAAAGACACTAAAAATATCTGCTTTAAACAAAAATACAACCTTCTCTCAAACCATTCTTACATGCCTTTTCACAGCATCATTAAATTATCCAGTTTTACTTTGTATCTGTGACATTCCCATATATTACAACATACATCAGAGGCACCCAGAGCTTTGGATGGCCAGTCTGGCTGACATTTATATGAGACTGAAAGCTAAACTATAAAGCAAATGAAGAAGCAAAAATACAACATATATCCCACTTTATCCTCCTTGCAGGTTTCACTGGACAACTGGAGTATAAAAACCAATTTGATTAATTGTCTTTGAAATCTGAAGACAAATTCAAGTAATTTTTCAAAGTGAGCCTGGCAGTTTTCACAGTGTTTTTTTTTTCCTAGGAAAAGCTATAGGAGGTTGTGGAAGAAGAAGTTTAGATTTGGTCTGTGGAACTTGGATGCAGCGTTGGCTATAACAAGTCTATTTGTCTCTCTGTATCTCGTGGTTCCTTCCCTAAGTGCATTTAAAATGAGTCCTCATGCTACCGCTGCGCTGTGTCAATTACATGTATTTTGTCCGAATGTTGTAAAAGTGATACTGCTATTTCTGATCTGCTGAAAGTGTTTTTTAGTTTCTTCTCTTCAAAGTAATTTTATACTGATTTCTCAGTTAGTACTTGTGAAACCTAGGGTAGGAGAGAAAGGCTGGGGAACAGGTCTAATGTATGCACATCAATTTTTAAATAGCTTTTTTATGTTCCCTGGGATGAAAAAGCATGCAGCTTGGCTCATTTAGGAAAGTCACAACATCCCACAAAGTCTCCTTCCCCATCGCAGATACAGCTGTGTCACTCGGGCTCTCTCACTGGAAATCTCAAACCTTATCAAGGTCAAGTGCTGCAAGGCGGGAGCCCAGTGACCTCTTCAAACGGCTGCTACGGGGATTATTTTCCCGGACTCTTTGCCCTCTCCCTTCTCCATTGCTGATATCAGTGCGTGTATCTTTGCTCTCCGTGCCCTTTCGGACTGTCATCCCTCCTGCGCTCCTGGCACGCTGACTCCCACCTTTGATCAGCAATGTCAGCCCTCACCATCTCAGCACAACGCTGCAACACCACTCATCTGTAGCCGACACTCCCTGGAAATATTCGCAGAACAGCTTGTAAGAGGGGAGAACAAAGCAAATCTCTCCCTCCTTTCAAAATATTTGATGCCACGCACAGAAGATGCGATTGTTTGACAGGGTGCGCTCCGACTCCTGCTTATCCCTCGGAATAATTGCCTTGCTGGGTTTCATCTCAGGCAACACCCTTTGCCACGGTCCAGCCTAGCTTTCCTGCATTACACTTTGCAAGCAGGATACTTGGAGTGAGTCCGAATGCTGGTTTTACTCTGTGTGCACACACCACCTAACGTAAGGAGATCTTAGACTGTGACCCTGGCTTGGGGGATTTTCTGTAGGATTAAGTAAAGAAAAAATATAGTCAATTATTCAATCGTATACTACCAATCAAAAAAGTTAAACAAGAGCAGGCGACCCCTTTCTCTGACCCTTCTGCACAACATCGTTACCTTCTTCTCCGGACTCAGCATCCATTCTGGCAGTCTGAGTTTTGGCTACTGCTATTCTATCAGCAGCTGATTGAATACAGTGCTCTCTGCTGCTCCCCTAAATTTAACTTTGCACTGCTCCAAGGCATTAATCAGCTGTCTTATTCTACCTCAGGAGTCCCTGTGTGTCTGTTGTGGATGGAGAGAGTCATCTACAGCGTTTCCAAAGTGTGCAGGATCTCCCCCCCGAAAAAAGAAACCAGAGAGGAGCCAGCGAGCTGGGGAGCTGGTAGACTGCAGTGCCTCCCACCGCAGCTCCCCGTGGCGTTACGCAGGAAGGTAGGACACCTAGGATGTGACAGCATGGGGCTCAGAGCTGAGCTTTGGGAAAGAAGATGAAGAGCTGACGTGCTATTCAGCCCCAGTGCCAGCAGCTCTTATCAGAACCAAAACTCGCAGATGACTACAACCGCTGGTTTCTTCAACAAAAGGTGACTTTCATCCCGTTGTAAAAACATGTATGTGTATTCAACTCTATTCAGCCAACCAATGGCAGGAAATTCACCTACACCGCAGTTTTATCCAAATACCACTGAGGGCATGACTTTTGATGGTTAAACAACCATCTCATAAGGAAGAAGAGCTGCAAACCGACCAATACCACAGCACAGAGCAGCCATTAGGCCAGCACCATCCCACCTTCAGCATGCCAGGCTAAAGCAAAGAAGAAAGATGAAACCTATAAAACATTCCAAAGCACAATGACTATCTGCTATGTGTTAAATTCAGTGCTGTCATATTTGGGTTTCTCTTGTATGAAAACAACCCCTCAGCAATATGCTCCAAAGCAGAACCAAACTCCATCACTTCTGAGGCTTCCTACAGCTTATCTGGCGTCCTGCTTCAAGGTGAGTAATTGCAAATCAGAAATAACTTACTGCACTGTTAAGCGCTGAAAGTATCTAAGTGTTGTACACTTCTTGTCTAAACAAAGACAGTATAGTTCCTGCCTTCGACATAAAGTAAAAAATTTTTCAAAAAATGGAGCAGAAACTCACACGCAGCGAATGGAAGGCTTGTCTGTCTCAGCACTACACTGTGGCATCCAAAACAAACTCAGATTTACATATATACATACAACAGTAAGTTCTCCTCTTTAAAATACTCTGGGATGTGTACACACAGATTATTAAAAGTAAGCATGATTCCAGGATAACTACTGATTAGCTGTTTTATTTCTGCATTTCACTGTGCTTGGAAAGTACACTAGTCTGCTCCAATTCTATTCATAGGTGGTTTCGGTTTCTGTCTTCTATGCAATGGCACAGCTCTACAGTCATTATTTTTTTTAATATTTAAAGTAGCTGAAGTGCTATAATATGGAAGAGGCTTCCAAACTGAAACAACAACTGTAAATATTTTCCTAAAGGAAACTGGAGGAGAGCTCTCCCTCAATCAGAGAAGGCATTTCTTAAGTATGTGGAAAAACTGTTGAAGTCCAAACAAAATACCTTCCACTGGGTCAATTTTTCCATTTTGCTAAAAATTTGTTTTTAAAGCATGAGTGGGAAGAGGAACTTTCAGTGATTAAACATAAATTTGGAGGCCAAAATACTGAACAACGCTGTTTCACTACTCCAGCGTAGACATTTGCCGCCTCCGCTGAAGAAAGGAAGCCTCAGCTGGATCACAGGTGAAGGCATCGCTACAGACTGGGAAAAGTAGAGTTTCTCCAACCACAGCTTCTATGCTTTGTGAGGAAGAGGACAATCAGTGCAATTCCTGATGCATTCCGCAGACACTGGGAGGGAATCACACCAAAGTATCTTCTGCAGGAACTGAACTCCATACATCTGGATGCAGAAAAGCTTGAATTGCTGCCACATCACTGGAATGACCTTTGATAGATGGCGGTAGCTGTTAAACTCCAAATCCTTTATTTGATTAAGCCTTAAGTCACAGCATCCTGCATGAGACAGAACTGCTGAGGCTGGAAGGCACCTCTGGAGATAGTGTAGTCCCACCCTGCTGCTCAGAGACAGGTCACCTACAGCAGGTTGCCCAGGGCCATGTCCAGTCAGGTTTTGAGTATCTCCAAGGATGGAGACTCCACAACCGCTCTGGGTAACCTGTTCCAGTGTTTGACCCTCCTCACAGTAACAAAGTTTTCTTTTCTCTTAACTGGATTTTCGCACATTTCAGGTAGTGCCCATTGCCTCTTGTTCTGTCGCTGAGCATCACAGAGAGGAGTTTGACTCTGTCCTCCTTACTCCTCCCTCAGATATTTACCCGCCTTGCTGAGACCCCTCCTGAGCCTTCTCTTCTCCAGGCTGAACAGTCCCAGCTCTCTCAGTCTCTCCTCATACAAGAGATGCTCGAAGTCCCTTAGCCGTTTCTGTGGGCTTTCGCTGGACTCACTCCAGTAAGTCCACATCTCCCTTGCACTGGACGCAGCCCCTCAGATGGGTCTCACCAGAGCTGAGTAGAGTGGAAGGATCACCTCCCTCGACCTGCTGGCAATGTTCTTCCTAATGCAGCCCAGGAGGCTGTTACTGCCCACTTATCTAGCCCATATGTCCTCAGCCTGTCTTTGAGGATGCCAAAACCATGCCCAGGACCGTAACAACACTTGGGTGGTGGTAGGACAGTGCTTAAGCCCGGGCCCTGGCGTTGGTGAGTTTACTGTACGGATGTAGCCCCTGATGGGCAGAAATGGCTCTGCTGTACGTCCCAGTGGAAATCACCCAAAATTAACATTTCACTGGCCAAAAGCAAGCTGCCAGTAATGTGGACCTGAAATTAGAATTAGAAAGTTTCCTTTACGTTGAGTGTATCCGAACAGCTGATATTGGCTGCACTGCTCTCCAACATGAAGGGCTGGTTCAGTTGCCTAAACACAGGCATTTAGCACCATTTGAGATGCCTCAGGGTATACGAGACATCTTCACAGAGTCGGCAAGGCAAATATGACAACAGACCTCCAGGAAACCCATACCCATCTGGCATGGCAAGCTGGAGGCACGACGGGAGACCCTGAGGCATCTTAAATGGCACTGGATGCCTATGTTGAGCCAACTGAATTGAGACCCAAGCATTCAGATTCAGCAACTTTGTTCATTTATTTATTTCAAATGCTCTTATGCTTATAATATTTACGGAGTGACATTTTCAAGTTCCGCTCCATGACCACATGGCTACAAACCAACAATCCCAGCTTTCACCAATACATTTTTAGCACCAAGTCACAGGAATCCAGGAGAATGAACAACAGCAACAACAAATACACCAAACATTGAGACTCAGTTAAGCGTCCTCAGCCGGGTCCTCCAACACATTCTGCTTAAACATGTTGACTAAAGTTTATCATCGCTATATTTCCCTTTAATCAGCTTGCTGCAGATTGCCTTTTGGGCAAGAGCTACGGGCTACCGGCAGGCCCAGCAGCCCATACTGTGAGTATCTGTGACTTGTGATTTTCCTCTTACTCCCTTCAGGAGCAAACATCATGGAAACCTGTAACACGATTAGTGTGCTACACGCCGGGTAAGTAATATTTATAAGCTTCATGACCTCGCCTTCAAGGTAATACACATCTCTACATTCAGAAACCACAGGTCTTCCTTTCTTTTTGTTTCTACATTTTTAAGTCATAACAATTTCTCTGATCTAATGGATAATGTGGTTGTGCAAAAAAGGAGAAGTTGCACAGGAGAGGTGAGAGGGTAGAGAAGGAAGAAGGACAGACCGTGAACTTCAAGACAGGAGCTGCAGGAACCTCTAAAACTGGTAAATTTAATTTAATTTTGTAGGTCTTCGTTAGAGACATCTGAGTTTGATTTAGAAAGCAGGCTTCTTAGGGAAGGGCTATGCCTTCCTCAGTAAAACACACACTAAACGCGTTGCTCCCAAATTATAGTATTTGCTTCTCAGTTGGATGAAAAGATTTTTTTTTTACTACACTCCTGCCTGGAGATCATTTCCATGCTCCCCCCCCATGCTTTCTTTTCAATGTAAACATTACTTGAAATTATTGCAGTGCAGATGAACAACTATTAATTAAAAGTGAGGAAGATTTATTGCATCAGACAGCACTGCTGTAACAGATCAAATAGCAAGAAGGATACAGAGCACAATGTGCAATTAACTGCTTAATGCCTCTTAGATCGCAGCCCCACATGTTTCACAGACGTCATGGTGGGTTTACACCCCACCATAATTTGGTTGCTTGTCTGCGTTTCAGCTCTACCTATACCACAAGATCATGATTTTTGAAGAGGAGTCAGATAAAAACACAGTCTTGCAAGGAGGCTGCAAGAAAATATATTCCAACTGATACTGTCGCTTTTTTCTTGACCTTGCGTTAAGTCTTACACTTTGAGTTAGAAGGCGTTAGCAGCGGGGCCCACGGTTTCATTACCTGGGGTTTCTCAGCACCGTCACCCACCCTGGGCTGCAGAAAGCTCAGAAAGATTTGCTTTGCACTCAAGTGACAGATGCTCCTAGTCCAAAAGCACGAGGCTTTGGAGTCGTAGCCCTACCGCTGCTGTGAATTTGCAAATAGCTCTGTGCGCAGGTAGTAAGAACTCGGATGGCACAGCCTGGCAAGATTTTTAACTGGGTTGTTTCTGCACAACTACTGCAAGATCTATCAAGAGGTTTTAAGCAGGTCCAATGCCTGCAAAGATACAGGAGTGCTGGCACACGGAAACAGCCCTCTCTTGGCAAAAGGCAGAAAGTACCTCACTGTGAGGAATGCTGTACCACCTCGGTCAGATCTGTGCACGAAACCTCAGAAACAAGCAGCAATCTCCATCGACACAGAGCATGCAGGACAAAACAAAAATCCCCAAATTAGCTATTTATTAATCAACCGAACAGTAATTTAGATGATGCAAATTTCTGATTATATCTCATGTACAGAAGCAATAAGCCACATGGAAAAAATCAATTTCCAAGATTAATAAAATGATCAATTCAGGTCATTAGCGGCAGTTATTTCTTTAAGACAGATACTAGGAACTGAGCTGAGACCAAACTCATTACCCAAATGGTTGCCTATCAACCATGAAATGGCAACAGACTATTGTTCGTTCAGTTCAGATCTGGAGCTAATGATTTGGGGGTAAAGAGTTATCAATCTCACGATGAGTTCATTGAGCCACTCTGTCATGTGTGTTGGGGAAAAAAAAAACAAAACAACAAAACTATTTCTGTTTCTAAAAAAACCCAATGGAAGACATTTTCTACAGCTGATTTGTTATCTGCCCTTTTTTCCCCGACTAACGCCAAGTGCCGGGAAGCCAGGACCTGTTTCCAACCTGTGTGCTCATATATTTACTGCAGTTACAACTCTGAAGCTCCTTTTCCAAGTATAAGAAAATGTCTGCACATATGTGAAGCAAAGAGTTATTAATTCTTCACAGCTTCAGCTTCGCTATTTTAAAGCTCACACCAGCTTCAAGCTTGGGCATGCTGATGGCAAATGAGAGTTACATTTCTAATTATCTTCTTCCTTACCAAAATAAATAAAATTTACAGATTCAGGGCTATGCATGCACAAAAAAGATACTGCTATTAAGAGACAGGAAGGCTGTGCTAGAACACCCCTAGGCAAACGAAACAATTCCTTTCTCATCCCTCTCTCCTCCTTCCAAAGACCTTCCCATTTATAGCCTGTCACTTACAGACACACTTCCAGCATTTAAAAATACTCCCCGTGTTTGTGGAACCATTTTCCAGAACAAAACGTTATCATTCATCAGGAGCAGAGCTGTTTGCAGTGTGAACAATTCGCTTTCGTTAAGTACCATATGGCCGCCCGTAGGAAAATGCCAACATGTTTCAACTCTACAGCTGGGCCACGGTTCCTTTATTCATCGTGCAGATGGTTGTAATTGACACCACTACTAAAACAGGTCTCGAGCACTTCTGTAGGATCATTAGAGTAATTAGTTATTAAATACAGTTACCATTTTTAGAAAGAAGGTTTTAAGGCTTGGCATGTAAAATGCAATATTTTGCTATAATGAAAAAGACAGGCTAAATGTTACGGGGAGGGGTAAAGCTTATGTGATCCTTTTTAGTATTTTATCGGAGAGGCTATGGAAATTGCTAGAGCAGAGCGAAGCACACAAAATTATTTGCTAAGGAAATCAGCTGAAACCAGGAGTATTCTTAAATAACCTCCTAGTGCAACTGCATACTAAAACTTTGGCAGAAAACAAATCCACAGTTCCAGGGGGGAGGGAAGCGAAACTTCACCTATCACCGAATTTCAAGGCTGAATCCAGCGTTAAATGTGGAATGTTAATATTTTTCTTAAGTACAGAAAGGATGACTATCGATCCCATATTCTTGATACTCTGATGCATCTATTTTCGGGGTTAAAATCCAAACGCGTGGGGTTTTTTCCTGCAGTTGCAGGGTCAAATTAATACATATTATTACAGGGGTCCTGCTCAGCTCTGAATTTCAGGTGAGATATAGCAGGGCTGCAGCCTGGGCTGTGTAGCAAGACAAATTGGCTAAAGCACCTTTTACTCATGGACCAGCAAAAAACCCTCCTCATAATAAAACCAGGGTTTGCCACTGAATAAGACGTTTGGGTAAAGCCTTATGATAAAGCTCAGTGTGAAATGCCACCATTAGAGTCACAAAGTCACATCTAAAAACTCCGAACTCCAGCAAGGAGACATTCAGCCTTTAACAGCAGAATTATACATGGCTTCTGAGTGCTGGTCTTCAGAGATGAGAGGAGTCAGAACAAGCGTGCTAGGATAGCAAAGCTATTACTGGAAATTGTAGTAGCTTCTACTGCAACAAAACCTCAAGTTTTTCATTACAAACTGAGTACTTGGTGTTCCAGACTCTATTTTCATTGCGGGCGTAAATCTAGTAGGGATTATCAGACATAAAATAATATTTTCTTTCACGGCTGATGAAAATAATCTAGCACTGAGGTACCCAACAGTAGTCTACAAGAGATACTGAAAAATAACATTGATGAATAATGGTATAAACCTCCTCTGAATAGAACTGGGTTAGAAATCAGAAAATGATTTCTAACCACAAGAAAGGAGAAGAGGGGAATAGCTTTCCGACTGCAGTTTTACGCTAAAGGGTTTCACAAGGGAGCACGGTAAGTTTATGACACAGCCGCATCTCTTACCTGGGACTCGGCGACTTAGGAGCTCTCCTTGGGTTGCATGTTCCCATGCATTTCACTTCTTAAATTAGATTCAGTTAAAATACATTACATACAACTTTAATAATGAATATCAGAAAGCCTTTATATAGCACAGCAGACATTAAAGCCATTTACAAAGAAAAATAGATGCCATTAAAGTGAAGGTATTTATCTCAGGTGGCTGCTGTTGTGTGCTTACAGCTGAATCGGTTTTTATGACTCTTTTTCAGATGAGCTGCCGAGCAGAGATCCTGAATGCTACGGTCAGGCTGATGGCAATTATCCCGGGAGCAGCAGCGCTCACCCCAACCACCCTGGCCAAATTTCACTTCTGATGATAACCTTCCGCCCACCTTCGTTCCTCACAGAGTTTCAATTAAAGGTGGTGTTTCTGCGGCGCCTGCCCTATGGAGTTGCGTAGGGTGGCCGGGTGCTGCTCCAGGGATCGCCGTGCCGCTCCTCGATGGGACCTCCAAGTCCCACGTCTTCTGCTGCTCAGCAAAATGATTGCCGCCTATACAATTTATAGTTTGTGCAATTTTTTCTTAAAGTTATACATTCACTTATTAAAAAGTGCTAATTTTTGTGTCTTTGCATAAAAAGGGCTTTTAAATGTAGATTTTCAGCTTTGCATATTAAACTTTGTTAGCAAGTCTCAATTCCCCAAGCAGAAAATTATGGCAGGATTTTTAGCATAAACACATATTTCTCACATGCAGGAGTTGAACTGCCTAATCTAAGAAGTATCAGTTCTGGGTATTCTACTATTTACTTGGAAGCTATTATGTGTTTTTCAAAGTTTCTAGCAACTTTCTATCAAATAGATCTCAAGAGCTTATATGGTTATGATAATCAACATTAAACAGAGCTATGGTGGTGGGAGAATTCTAATATTCAAGCCACCCTTTCTTCCCTTAGAAGAGGCTAGGGAAATCAATCCAACATCGCTAAGAAGGGGTTATCATAAATTGCCAACCGAGCATTAGATTTCTATGCAATGTCACAGTTATGAATAAAATCCTCCAGTATATAGGAAAAGCGTAGTACTACTGTCTCTCTTTTAAAACAGAGAAATTAAATCAAAAAGTATTCAGTAAATAAAATCTGGAAATGCACAGAAAATTTGCCCTATAAATGACAGACTTAAGAAATGCAATTTATCTTATTGATAAGGGGATTAACAGGGGAGTAGATCGCCGTCTCTAAAGACAGGTCTTGAATCTGTCGGAAGAAGATTCAATGGGAATACAAAACCAAAATTGAAACCAAGACAGAAATGGTTAATGCACATTAAATACCAGCTGGTTTCATGTAGTAATTAATCACTGGGAAAAAAAACATAAGGATGGTGTGGATTTTTGATCACTCAGAATTTGTAAACCAGACAAGTTAATGTCCTAAAAGATCTGCTATAGCTCAGACAGAAATTAAGGGTTTGAGGCAGAGATTACCAGGAAAGTACATTAGACTTTCTAATCATTATGAAGTTGATTAGGTTTGTGCTTTGGGATTTGGATCAGGCCCTCAAAAATAGATTGTGAGGCATTTTGTTGTTATTGGGGTTTTGGGGTTGGTTTTTTCTTTTTGGTCTTTATTATTCCTATTGGGAAGTTAATGCAGAAACTTGCCAAAATGCTGCTTTCAAATCCTATTTCCCATTTCCAGTCTGAACTTTACTCACGATACATTTACACCCATTTGCGTACTGCTAACACAGACTTAATTCACACAGTGCAAAAATAGCTGAGATAAAGAGACAGAGCAAACCAGGTTGCAAGTTGGAATTTGAACGGTTTATTAAAGGACGGAGATCCACCAGCAGTGACCGGCCGCAGCGACCCGAGAGCCGGCCCCAGCCCAGCATTCCCAGGCATTCCGGTCTGAAAACTTCGTGGAGAATTTCAACATCTCTCTGCTCTCTTAAATTTATGTCTACGCTATTAGACACAAAGCAGCGAGGCGTACTCACCTCGGCATCTTCAGGTTGTTGAGGTATAACGGACAATTAGACTGCCTGCAGAACGGCACTCAGACCACGCAGGAGATTAGAAGGGGAAGGAAAAAGACTGTGTCTCAAGCAAGCAAATTACTACAGGAAATAACAGGGAAGGAGCCCAAATTTAGACCCTTGTTACCTGAAGATCCAGGTTTAGTATTCTGACGTTATTAATTTCAAATTCATGGTCTAATCGACTCCCAGGCGACGCAACCTTCTAATGGATTGATGGGAGTGAACAAGGCTTGAAATCAGTAGGGAAATGAAAGAGTTAACACAAAAAAAGCCAACTAAAAAAAAAAAAAGTATATAGTACCATTATGGCCCCTTTATAATGTCAGAAGGAAGTTGTTAGGCTGTCATTCCACAGATGTTCATCCACACATATACAAGAACACAAACAAATCTCATGGGATCCCTAACTTCATGTGTGGCATACATAAACGTTAAAATTCTTCCATCATCACACATTACTCCTTCCTCCTGCTGCGATAACAACACGGGGAATAAAAGCACGCCACTTCCAAAAAAAAAAAAAAAGATTAATCGAGCTCGGGAAACATGGACTAGCCTATGAAAAAGCCTATGAAAAAGCACTGCCGTCCTGGAAACGTACAAGAAAAACTACACCGAAATTACAGAGGAAAAAAAATACTAGCTTATATTGGGTACAGTAATTATTCTCAAATACTACAGGTCTGCAGATTCACATCTGTTCTGCTGGATTTTTCTTTGTGTTTAAAAGAAGAGAATAGCAACAATTTTACTATATAATTATCTTCTTTCCCTTCAACAAATGTTGATTTTTTTTAATTGCAGGTAAAAAGACAAAGCTCAGCCATTTAGGCAAAATAGCTTAGAATTAATTTCCTATTTTAAAACACTAGCAAACAGTAATAAGCTTCTCTGCAAAAGTTTCCAGAAACTAACATCTCTTTCTCCTCGATGTGATCCCATAAAGATCATGAGCACAAGAAAATGCTTCACATGGCACTTAGGACACAAGTGGTAGAATTAAGGAGAATTTCTCATCAGGAAAACTTTGGAAGGATTTGTTCGTACTTTTTAACGTAGGAAATTAGGGAGGACAGTTGTAAATGGTATCTCCAAATTCAGCTGTTTCATCGAGTTGTGTGGTTGCTCATGAGAGCAGACTGCAAGAGTAAGTCCTCAAAGGACTTCAGCTACCCTGTCATAAACCCCACTACTTCTAGATTGCAAAAGATGCTCTCGTCAGTGAAAGAAAAGCTGCGGCTGGAAAAAAATTTCCCTGTAGGAAGGTTCAAAGAAAAGACTGTAACAACAGTTGACTGGAAAATGAGAAATGTATGTTGGCGAAGAAAAATCTCCATCCCCTGGGATCAAAAAACAGCTGAACCCCAAACCTGGTTGTTTCTTTGGTTTACATATGTCCAGTGTGTTGCTGTACATCATTTTGATCCGGTACAAATTTTGCACTGCCTGTCCTTTCAAGTTCATTAACTTCAAATCCTGTAGCAGTTGGGACTGTATGAGTAACCGGGTAGAGAAACAAAATTGGTGGCTGACCAAAATAACATGTAAAATACAAAGCAAAAAAACAGTTTTAATTTTTATAAGAAAATATTTGGTTTGGGCTCAGTTTTAGTAAAAATAGAGATGCTCCTGGATAACTCCCACCCTTTCTCAAGTGGGTCCTTCCCAGTTTTCTCTTTTGGACGCATCTCTGCCCTGTACAAACAGCCAGCGGCACCACCGATGGCCCTAATCCCGAGGCAGTGAAGTCTCTCATTCGCTCCAACCCTATAAACGCAGAAACACCTTATGGAAAGTGGAACAGCTTTACGGCAGAGATTGACAGAGGCTGTCTGGTGCTCGCAGTGCTCTGCCAAGAGGCGTGAAATCTCCCTTCACATCCCATCACAGACCCCCACGGAGCAACCACCTCCGTCTGGCTGGGATCTTTTTTTTATGAATGGCACTGGAACTGCCTTTTTGTCAGAGATTTTGCACAACCCAGTGGTGTTGACCGTATCGGCATCAATTTCCAGAGGCACAAGGCCAGGCAAGGAGGCATCGGCGTGCTCTGCAGCATGAAAGTCAAATTTGTAAGCTCCCTCCTTGCAGCAAGAGCATGGAGACGTGAGCTCAGCATACCCTCACAGCAGGTGGGAAAGCTGAACATCCAAACAACCCAAAATCTCTAACAAAAGCTAATAAGGCTTGGAGAAACTCTGATGTGGGGCTGGCGATGTTGTCTGTGTTTTCATCTAAGGGGAAGTAATAGTCTTGTAGATCGAGATGCTCAGCGTCACGGAGGGACCGAGTGAATTTTACTTGGTGAGAGGTTGGATGCCGAGGAGCAAATCCTTTCATAGTGGTAACGCTGAGTGAGGGTTGAGCAACAACAGTGTTTATTTTCATGTCTTGTGATAAAAGAAAAGTGCTACTGGTTCATGTCAAACCTCTAAAATTAGTGAAAAGAAAAAAACAAAAAACCACCCTGAAAAAGGGGATTAGAAACTGCAGTCCTGCAATATTGCCTAAAGCTATTTGGAAGTTACAATTGTAACTAATCAATGCCTGCAAACAACTTTCTCCTTAATAAGAAGGATGAGCTCAAGAGGGCTAAAAATAATGCTCAGATATTTTAAATCTGAGTTTTCACTTTAAAAGGCCATTACTGGAAGACAGCACCACATAGACAGAGAAAAATCTTCACACGGTCTAACAACTTGATGAGTCTTTTAACGAATGACCAAGTCTACTGTTTGCTAGAAATTAAATCTTCCTCTTACTATTTGGCTTTTCCTGAAACAGTAGCGATGAGAGTGAAAATAACTATTTAAAAAAAAAGGCAGAGCAAAAAATATCTGGGAAACATGAGTAAGAGAAAAACTACTGGATAGTTCACTGCTTTTAATTCACAGTGAAGTATTTATAGATGCTAAGGGTCACTGGTAGTCTCACTAGTAAACAACAGCAGCTGGTTGAAATTGTACCTCTAGAATTTCATTCATTTTACTGCTGACAAATAAACTCAGTGAATCAATGCCAATGTAATATAGTGTCTGCACAGAAACTTTAAAAAAAAAAAAACCCACTAGTTTTAAAAAAACTCAACACTGAGGAATTACAAAGGCAAAATGCCACGAAGAGCAGATCTGACCCCATCCACGTCACCTGGATTTAACTCCTTCTCTATTTAAAGGCTTTCTGACAGCCAGTTTTCTGCCTTGCAGTTGTTTTTTTTCTTTTTTTCAAAGCAGTCACAAAAATCTGTTTCTGCCTGTATATTTTGTACAAGAATTAAACCATCAACATTGCTGACTCTTCCCTCTGTGCTTACTCACTGGTATCTCCTTATAACCCATGCTCATGACCTCACCGTCTCCCTCACACCCGAATTAGCAGCACGACGTTATCTGATAGGGAATCTCACGTTTCATTATTTAATAGGTTTGTGTTCATCACCCACTACAGCCACTCGCCATAAGGCCCCAACAGCAGTGAGACAGTCCCGTCTGGAAGCACTCAGCCAACACCAGTGATAAAACCACCCCGTAACGCACATCTGAAGCACAAATATGGGAGTAAACAAGTAGCGAGACCAGCGGCTGCCATCACTGCCGTGCACATAGCTAGAGCATGTGAAGACAGTGGGTTAATAAATATGGGATGCCTTACTCCGACATTGATGCTCATGGGGTTTTCTAAAAATGACCTGCAGCTTAAAGCACTTGTTTTCAGATGCAGGAGAAAAATAACCATTGGAGAGTCCCTCTCCAATGCAATTTTCTTGGTGAAGTTTGATTTTTTATACGTGTGTGTGTGTGTACAACACAAGTAAAACTAGTTATTTATGCAGAAAAAAGCAGAAACCTTCTTTATGTGGCTGGACCACCTCTGCGAGAAGCAGCGGTGTGAGTCTGACCACCACCTAGATCCTCACTCGGCTCAGGGAAATCCGATCCAGCAATTTGGCATCGCCTGAGCCCATCACGGGAGGTTTTCTTCTCAAAGCAGCCTCCCTGCATCAATTCACAGCACTTCATGGCAGGACAGCATCTATCTGTAAGATGCTGAGCAAATGGATACTTTTCTTTCACAGGGAAAAAAAAAAAAAATATGCTTCTGTGTATGTGAATAAATAGTATGTGAATAAGAGTCAGGTTACAGATATGGTTTGCAGTCTTCAAGCTGTGAAGTCTTGCAGAGCACCGAAATGGTTTCCTGGGATGCCCAGATGAACCCATCCTGTGCCCATCCCATCCCACTACTTCCAGGCTGCCACACACGTGGTTTGGCAGGAGGCAGAGCACTGCCGGAAAGCTTGGCACCAGGAAAAACCTCATGAGAAAGTGGCACGCCACCACGGTGCCGCATGTACACTGGCAGCAGTGACTTCTCTGCATCGCTCGCTAGTGGTGTGACGAACAACGATGTCCTGACTTTTGCTTTAATAATCAGCTTCTGCAAAAGTCTGGCATCGTTTTCCCATCCTCTCACGCAAGCCACTTTTTGCGTGTGGCATTTTTTTTCTTGCTTTGTTTTCATCCTGCCCTTCCCAGAGCTTATACCTAGAGATACGAACGCAACGTCTGACTGCCCACAAACTCACACTGCGCTCTGCCCAAGCAAGTGGGCAAAAATAAATTGGTTCTACAGGCGCACAGCCGGGGTGGTGCAGGGGGCAGACCTGTTGGCTCTACACAATTCAGGCCATCCCTCTAGCCTTTCTCTTGGGTAAATCTGGCAGAGAGCAGGCAGGGAGCGACACTGGCGCTGCCAGGCTCCCCGTGGCTGCGGCACAGCGATCCTCCCCATGCCAGCAGGGAAATGATGGTGGGAACAGCAATGGGCCGCTCCATCCCGTACAGGCACCAGCCGCCCCACAAGCACCTGCACCGCCTTTGCAGCCGTAAGCCCGCTGCACCAACGCCGTCCTCTCTGCCGAGAGCCAGAACCGGTGTGGTTTACGCCAAGCAAGCCCTGGGGCTTCCCTTCATTCCCACACAGCAAGTGCCCTGCAAAATCAGGCCCTGGGCACGGCAAACAGCAGTGAGCTTAAAGGCTGCGCAGCTGCGCTACAGCCATATGGCGACCAGTCCCCACCACAGAGCAGGCAGCAGGACCTGACGGGTGCAGAGAGAATCAGCGTCATGCTGCAGATTATTCCCTGGCTCACAGGATTTTAGGCCACTAGACCATGCTGTGTGTGGTATTACTAAGCTTCTCCTGAGCTGGCCTGAGGTCAGAGGGTACATTGGCTTCTCGGCCATCCCGGTGGCAGGTGGCAACCTTTACGGAGCTAGCACCAGCTCTGGACCGCTACTACTCAGGGCAGGGTCTTCCCAAAGCATCCTCTAAATTAAGGGACCAAGGGCAAAACCTTAAAAACCACTCTTGAGTAGCCAGGAGTCAGTATAGAAACAGAGACACCGCTGAGCAATCATTACCTGGCCTAAATATTTCACCAGCTACTTTTTGCAAGCATAGATGTAAACCAAATAAATTAATGGGATTCTCATTCCTTCCTTTCTCCCTCTCCCACGTACAAAGAGAAGCCCCTGGTCAGGGACCAGTACTGCCCACACAGCTGCCCTAAATGCAGGGCAATAGGCTGTGCACAGAAAATATGGTATAGATGCATTTTTAAGAGAATGTACCATTTTTTTTTGTCACATAGACCTGTGGAAGACAGGTATGTGCTGCACAGTAACTCAAACCCACTTTATGACATTTTAGTGCATGCGTTGGGGGTTTGGTGCTTGTGCTCCCCCCATGAGGTGTTGAGCTTGACTCCATAATTTTACCTTAAAAGCTTTATTGAAGCACAAGAAAAAGAAGAAAACCTGGGACCCTCTTTATATATTCTCTCCCTGCGATGCAAGACAAAACCAGTGTTAGCATGTTTCCTGTTATGAATTAGCCCCTATTACAATACAGCTGACTTGGCATGATGGTTGTCATAGAATCACAGAACTGGTTGGGTTGGAAGGGACCTTTAAAGAGCAGCTGGTCCAACCCCTCTGCCATGGGCAGGGACATCTTTCACTGGATCAGGATGCTCAAAGCCCCGTCCAACCTGACTGTGAACATTTTCCTCACAGCAACGGCCCTGCACGGGATCTGACACAGCTTTATGGGTCAGACATGCATATTAAACAAGAGAGCACATGCAAACAAGATTATCTCTGATGATGGCTAATAAAATGTAAAAAATTCTCAATTGCAAGACTTTTCCTATTTTCACTTAGAGAAGCAAAGTTCCAACGCAATTCTTCATTTTCACATTTTTCAAACACATCATTGGTGGCATTACGTGCTGCAGCTGCCTCTGGACCGCGGGACAGCGTGCCATGCCGCCGCAGGTCCCCAACAGGCATCTGCTGTCAGGGTCCCCGTTCCTTCACACGGAAAACATGGCACACGAGGGATGGTGAACACAGGGCCAAGCCACTTCCAGGGTAAGCGCTGTACATGAGAGCTGGGAAATGCCACTAAATCCTACAAAACAGACAGTGCCCAGGACAGCTTACCGCCCATCTAAACCACGTGCAGGTTGGCAGCAGACTGGGGAGACTCAGGGGACCAACCCCGACAGCGGTACTGTTCACCCAGAATCCACCGCTTCTGGTGAAAAGCAGTGTGTTATAATTGGATTTCCCCTTGTACAACACTTCCATTTGTGGAAAAATTCAAGTATTTTCTCTTTTGCAATTCTATTATATTCATAATCCTGCCATATTCACATTACTTATTTATTTGGTTATTTATTTACAAGGTATAGCATGCGCTGGAAGCTCTCTGGCCTGCGTCCTCTCTCTGGAGAAACACCCGTCACAGTCTCTGGTGCACTTTTCCTGGCTACGGCTGAAAGGATGTAATTCATCCCTACTTTTCTTGACCTTTCTGCCACTTTACTGCCTCTGATATTTTCCTCTCCCTTGTCTTGCTTCCCCTCCTAGGGCTCCTCTTCCCTTCCTGCTTCCCCTCCTAGGGCTGCTTTTTCAGCATCTTCTCAAAGAGACATGACCAGGGGAGGCTCTTCAGGGCCAGAATCCAGGGGGACCGGAGGGGACCAAGAGCAGATCACGGGCAACCACACGGCTCGAGTGCGGGCTCAGTCCTTCCAAATGATGAGAGGGGGGATGTCTGTAGCCACACAGATGGGGTATGGGATGGCTTATGCGCATGCAACTCCTGGTCTGCGTGCACAGCAGCCAGGTGTGTGCTTCAACTTATGCTAAGGAGGACTTGAGCTCAAGGACTCTCCTTTTTTATTTCCCACCGTGCCTAACCTCAGCAAGGTGAGTGCCATCTTCTCATGTTTACAAGGGAAAAGAGACAACAGAAATACAAATGACCACTTGTGGGATGCTTCAAAGTTACCAGACTCTGCTTTTATATGGAAAATACAGAAAAGACGACAGGCCGGAAGAGGACAATAAGTGGAAGGTAGCAAATTCAGGAGCCGGTGAAGAAAAGGACAAAAAAAAGTTGGGAGAAGGTGGTAGAGAGCAGAGCATGAACTACAGCTGGGTGAAATCCTCTCTGAATCCATCACTGCAGTGGGCAACACTGTGAATTTGAGAGAGAGGTTATCAGAGATCGCTGAAAGAGCAAGATGACAAGTAAGTAAATATGTTGTTAAAAGTAGCTACCAAAAACGTGAAAAGTAGGAAACCAGTGGGGGATCTGCAGTTTGTGCCTCATGGCTTCATGGCAACAGGGAGAGGCAAAAGGTGAAAATTCCAGTTAAGGATGACTGTGAAGGGGAAGTTACGTCAAGCAAAAAGGAGAAAAATAGACCAGAATGTTTAAGTCACAGAATATGCAGAAAATAAACCTACAGCATGGAATAAAACGGTGATCAGAGAAGCAGATCAGAAAAGAAAGACTGCTAAAACACCCAGGCCCAAGAAGTGGCCATTTTCAAACAACAGAAAACTCATTCAGGTTTGAAGGTCAGGTCAAGGCCAAGGAGTAAAACCAAAAGACAACAGGGGAGAAACAACATAACAAAGACCAGCAGAAAGCCAGGAGGGAAAGCGGTGCCAATAGACAAAGTTACAAGATAATGAGAGGGAAGAGGAACCAAGCGTGGTGCTGAGGAGGAGGAGAAGAAATGGGATGCGAAAGCAAGCAGCGGTACGAGCTTCTGAACAGAGCAAGAGCTGGAGAGAGACAGATGCTCACCGACATCTGCACGCAGCACAAACCTCAGCCTGCGCTGGAGAAATATTTCATTGTTCCGGAAGAGAGAATTTCTTCTGATACTTGATATTATTTCCTTCCCTTCTGAATACAGAGCAGAAGCACTTTTAAATAGGATTTAAACCTAGCAGTAGAAAGTGTTAATATTTATATAACTAAGTGGCCTTAAGCCAATGGAAAAACTATGCACCGAAAAATGTGTGATTATCTGATATTTGATAAAGATATTAGAGGTTACCAAGTTTTTAAAATGACTTTACGTCGTTAAGTAATTATTCTTACAAAATCAATGAAGAGCAGACACTAGCTGAGGGCATTAATTAGCACGGCCTTCTTTGAAGTATATAAAAATCCCATGGTCCACCTTCCAGAATTGGCCGTGGGTACTTACAGACTAACCTGCACACAGGCAGTAGCTCTGGTGGCAATTGGCAAGTGCACGGCAAAACCCAGCCAAGCTTGTTGGAAACTGGACAAGAAGCAAGCCTACTTTTAGTTCTCGTACTAGACTGCATTTCCCAAAATGCCTGTATCGTCCAAGAACCTCGAAGAGGGGACCAGGATCTACAGCAAATTGCTACAGCAGCAACACGAGCTTGCAAGTCTATGGGAACAAGAGGAAAAATATCTATCTTCCTTTGCTTCTGGGAAAATAAAAAAGCTAAATACAGCAAAGGAAAAGAAAGAATGAGGATGTAGATAAAAGAATAGGTCAGAAAATCTTGCTGTAAAAACTTTTTCCTTTTTGTTTTGTTAGTAAGAAATTTTTTTTTTCTTAATAATCAATGCGATTTGGATGAAAAGGCTCTCAACCTGCCCCTGGATACCCCTCTTCATCTACTGAGCAAGCTCAAGCCCCTCCATGCATATGCTCACCAAAATGTTTTGCGGGAGGAGAAGCGCAAAGTGCTTTGCCTGGAGGGACCGGGGCTACAGCTCCAAGTCAGAGCCCCTGGCTCCGGCATTGTGTTTCCTTGTCACACCGCTCTGCTCTGCTAGCAGCTGAGTATAATGCACTAAAATCCTAATCTCTAAAGCACTGTGTGCCAGTGCTTCGGAGATCAGCATTTCAGTCGATTTTACTTTGCCGCTGCCATCGCGCACAAGAGAGCGGCACAGCAGGGGAAAAGCAACACAATATGCAGAGATGGAGAGGCACACACGGCCGGGGAGGGGTGGGGGGCAAGAGCATGGTAATGCAATAAAAAGGGGTGGGAAAAATAAAAGAAAGAAATGGGGAAAAATAGGACTATCGTGCATGAATAGGAACATTGGGCCCTCTCCTTCGCAGCAACCCTAACAGCAGGATGTCTCCAGCCACAATAAATCCGCCATTTTCTAAGCGAGGATTTGAGTGACCTGCAGATTTTTTTTCTATTTCTTTCCTCGAAAAGGGAAAGATTAGGAAATCTCTGCTATAACCCTTCTGTGCATCTGAGTATCTGCGAATATTTTAAGATGACTTCCCTCCTGCCTCTACCGTGTGTTTTAAAATTAAAACCAAAATGATATTGCAGGGATTGGGAGAGTCGAAATCTGACCCAGGACTATGTGGGTCCCCTAGACCCAGTCTGGCACGGTGCACACAGGGGCACGAGTGCTCGACTGACTGAGCACAGCACTTCCGAGTTCAAGGCACAATGGTCCCAGCTAAAGGAAAGAAAAAACAACCCCTCAAAAAAAATAAAACAAATGTAACAACCAAACACTAAAAAGTCAAGAGGATCAAAAATAACTGGGCAGTAATTATAATATGACAGACTTCACGGCACGTTAACTATTGATAACCGCTTGAGGCAAAGACTCGTTGCCATCAATCAGAAGAGCAGTGTAATTTAAGAAAGTATTTTGGCCTGTCAACTTTGACAGGATCTTAATGTCTTTGCTAAACTGGTAAAGGCGATCTACGTCACCAAAATCTACTTCACGGTACCTGTGTCAGGCTAGAGTACCGTTACATAGGATTAGTGCTATACACTGATAATGCTCTTTGGAGTGAAAGCTGATTGAACTTTGCCCATTAAGAGCGTTTAGACAGTCTAGTGGTCTGCTAACCCACAGGGGTTTGCCCACGGTTCTTCCGTTACGAACAGGCAGGGAGCATCTCGGTCGCCTGAGCCTCTTCTGCAAACTCCTCCTCGTTCTCACTTATCTGTCACATAGGAAGGGAAATACTCATCATCCTCATCCCAGAAGCCATTTAGTCACTGATTTGGAAGTTGCTGTGTAAATTCTGTATCAGCCGATGTCCCTTTTGAGTACGCTGGGTAAGGGGAAGCTTACGTTACCTTTTATATTTGGGTGTTTTGACAGACGTGCTCTTGCAGATTTAGTGGCCGTGGTTTAATACATTATTGCTCTGGCCTTCTGCAAAGGTTACGGTTCTCAGATCAACAGTGGCCAAATGGGATGTGTCTCTGCCTCAGCAACCACAGCAACTGCTAGCAAAGGCGGGCTTGCTTTAACATATCGACCACAGAGCACCAGCACTGAGATACCAATGTGCTAGCTGCTGCAAGAGCAGAAATTATCATAGAGATGCATCATGAAAACATCTGAAAACCTTTGTAGCAAGGTCCATCAAAACCCAGCTACCAGGTGGGAAGCCAAAATTTCTGGGGGAAAGTTGGTTTATGGAGTTCCTACCTCTTCCCAACCTCTAGCGTCTTGTTCCCATCCTTGCACGTCACCACACTGTCCCTCAGTTTAAGCTGTTGCAGCCATCTGTGAGGTCATCCTGCAAAGCGGCGAACTGAGGCAGGTAGAAAAAACCCACCACTCCTCCCCTCCTCCCTATGCTGAAGGATTATTTTTAGCCCAGACCAGTTGATAGTCTGGTTCATGGCATGCCTCTCAAAGTAAGCATCAGCACAACTGAACAGGCAGCCTGGAAAGGCTGCAGGGAGAACGAATACACAGAAAAAGGGTGAAGTCTTTAAACCACTGCTGCTGCTCAGGCTTGGACTGCAAAATTGTAGCTTGACTGGTACCTCTAAACTGCCAAATAATCCATTATCCAATAATAACCTAAACAAACCAATCCAGAATTCAAAAACTTCCTCAGCTCCTGGTGCTCTTCATTCCATGTAGATGTTTTTGAGATCAAGACTACAACCAGTGGTGGAGACAGTAAGCACAAACCAAGATGACCTTACAGGGAAAGAATTAGCCAGCACTCTAACGCTGATGGAGATGGATTTACATTTGAAGGCGTCTTACACATGGTATAAATGTCACTCCTTCCTTGTGCTCCCCCCCTGCCCCGCTCCCAAAGTCACTGGAAAACAAAACAAAACACAAAAAAAAAAAATCGAAGAAGAGAGGAAGTTAAAAGTGGAACTGAACCAAACCAAAAGTAAATAAAAATGTTTTACCTGACTCCCCTGGGCACGGAACGGCAGGCTTCGCAATAATGAGAGCGAGGAATGAAATTTTAAAATGAATGCAAGTGGGAGAAACTGCAGAGAAAATTGAGACAGAGTTTCACTGTTATTTATCCCAGACAAAGCGAACATGCTCAGCTCTGAGCAATCCACGGCACAGGAACGGCACCAGGATGGAGCTCCGACACAACTAATCTTCCTTTTCTATTCCCTTCTGTGCTTTTGAGGAGGAAAGGGGAGAGAAAGCAATTTAGTGTAGTGATGCAACTTGTTTACTTCTCTCTACCTGCTCAGATATGTTGGCTGAAATATATTTTTAGAGGTGCAAGAGGGAAGGAAAGAGAGAGGGAAGTTAGGTGAGAGGGAATTACAGGAGTAGAAGACAAAATTGTCAGGCAGACCTCCAAACTTTGCCACTGCCCAGTGGTTCATGCAGGCGGCATCCACATGGCCAACAGCATGCCAGCAAAATTACATGCGTTACCCAAGACTTACTCTGCTTGAACCGTTTAAGCTCTGCCTCATTGTAATGCAGTGGAAATGCTCAAATGAGCAGCTTAGATGGCAGATCTAACAGGGCACCGTGTGCCTGGACCGATTTGCTACCACGAAAAGCCAGCCCATTCCACCGCCGGGGCCCTAACTCCTGCCGAGACGGGACGTGCTCAAGCAGTTGGGTAATTCAGCTCACGGCATGGCCGTGCACGTGGGCGTCCTCACCCTTTGCGGCCAGGGACATGGAGGGAGGCTTCGGGTCACCCTCCAGTCCCAGCTCAGATCCCTGTGACTGCACAGGGATGAAGGGGTAGGAGAAGATGGAGGAGCCTAATGAAAATTAAATGGTATTACAAAGGCAGGGATGGTCTCTCAGGTTAACAAAACCTACCAAGTCACCAACTTCTCACCACTTTGTAACCCTCTCATTAGAGCTGATACGTCAACATTTAGAAGCAAACCGTTTTTAAAATACATTAACAACCGTCACCTACATACTCAGTGGCTCTTTGTAGTTTGCCTAACACTTCAGAATGTGTTAAAATCACACGTAAAAGTTATAGTGGCCTAACGCTCAGAAAATAAGAGTCTTTTAAAGGTTTAATTCAACCACTAATGGATTTTCTCCCAAGTTAGGAAACATTTATATATTGCTGATTTACTGCAGGTGTAGTAACTGAATTTGGACTTACACATACCAGCTGCAAGCAAATCACGGAAAAGGCTTCATAAATCAGTTCAAGGCACCGTAGGCTTCATGGTGCTTGGACTGAGACAGAATTTCCCCACACAAGCACACAAAACAAATGGGAGTTTATAATTTTCTCTGTCACAGCTCATAACTTTTAAAGGTTAGAAATCAAAGCACCACCACAGTGGAATTTCATACATTTGAATGGGACAAACATAAGGCATCCCAGAAAATGATTTATATCATTCCCTCTTCACACAATGAAAGAATGAAGAAGGCAACAGTTGTGACAAAGGCATTGACTAATTGTGTTATTTGGTAAATACCTTCCCTCGAAATTTCTCTGGATAGATCAAGATTTTTGACTTTCTCTTTGTTTTACAGAGACTGTTCTCCAGCAACTATTCTGCCTTTTTAAATGAATCTTCCAACGCACACTGCATTTTGCAGGTTTTTTTTTTCAACAAGTTGCCCTGGCTCCGAGTCAGACATTGTAAGACAAGAAGCCACAGTGACTTTATCCAAGAAATATGAGGTGGCAGAGATCCAGTACGCCCAGCACTCAAGGTGAAAGAACAGCATGGAAAAAGATTCACAAATTAATTGTCAATTATGGAAGACTGCCGGAGTGAATACTAGATGCATGCATGGGATAATTTATCCAGGCACCTGCATGGCTGAGCTGTGGATAGTGCTGAAGCAATTACTCTATTTTTAAAAAGAATGAGATATCATCATCGGAAAAGGACATAAAAAAAGAGGAGCAAGTTTAAGAGTTTGCATGCACATAAATTCAGCAGAGTTAAGCACCAAAGACCCAAACGGACGACAGTCCTCTGGAAGAAGGGGGGGTCAGAGTACCTGACAGAAAGAAGCTGCCTGTAAGGAAGGCAAGGAAGGGAAATAAATTGCACGTATAGTGTTTCCACTGCGTGCAGGCAACCAAAATAGTGCTATCGTACCCATACCTACAATACGGGCATCCTGCGGCAGGAGGTGGAACACACTAAGAACTCATTTCCCACACCATGTCGCAGGACAGTCACCAGGTGGTGAGGACTTCCACCTCCTCCGACCCAGGTGGTTTTGACGGACACCCCGGCAGTGCTCCATACCCGGTTATCAGCAACTCCCCGGACACGCTGCACAAACTCTGGATCCTTCCTGAACACCAGCAAACCACTTCTTGGCTTGTGAGACTCAAGGATGACACAGCAAATGTGCTTTCTTGCCTGTGTTCTCCACGCACCTCCTTGGTCCTAACTCCCATTGGCATGCCACAGGAGCGCAGGAAGAACTAGAGATTAGAGCCAGCGCAACAGCTGCTCCTCCTGGCTCTTTGAATAGAGGGAAAACAGTTCTTGCCCAATGCATGGGGAGTGATATCATCAAGTTAGCAAGCCAAGAACAGAAGGGATACATCAGAAAGGAAACAGGAACAAGAGCTTCCCCTTACAAAGCAAACAGTCGCGCTTTTTTAGAGCAAAATCTCTGCCTAAAAAGCTCTCACAAAGTACCTCATGGGAGGTTCAGACCATTTTCAAGTGCTGGAAGAAAAACAGTCCTGGGGTTAGAGTGGTAACCTGGATCTGGGGAGACCCACTTCAGTTCTTTGCTCTGCCAAGCGTTCTTGCATGACCTTAGGCAAAAACACCGAAGCTGTACTTAGTGGATACCTTGGCTTCAAAAGCAAAGTCAGCCTAAGAAGTTCTTGCCTTCCCCCTGCCTGCCATTTGCTGTCTCCACACTTGCGCTGCCCTGAGAGCCCACAGGCACTACCCTGTAAACCGAATTACTGAACAGAAAGATATTAAAAGCAAGTTTTCTGTTGTATTTTGGGGGGAGGGAGGTAATTTTGCATTACGATGCTTAAAGGATCCGCAATCAATCAGCTACAGCAGCAAAACTGCAAGAGAGGAAGAGAGGCTGGGGAAGCCCGTGGTGGCACAGGGGCTGGAATAAGCAACCAGGAGGAAGGCTGCAAAGCCAACGTGCTGCCCAAGCCAGGTGGAAGAACGTTGTCAGTGGTGTCAGGTGCACTTGGACAGCATCAGCCGCTGCTCTTTGAGATGGATGCGGCTCCCCCTCCCCGGCTGCCTCTCCAGCCCCCTTGGCAGGGATGGCTGCCCTCCTAGCAGGGGAGGCAGAAGGAAACACATGTCAGCACTTTGCCTGCTGCTGTCTGGAGAAAGAAACAGCCAGGAATTTGCTTAAGCCACCACCACCAATGAATGCAAGGCACTTTGTAACCTCCTCCCTAAACCCTGGACTCCCAGGCATTATTCTCCTAGCTGGGGATGGCAGCACCGCTCACGCTCCCGGGCTGCTGTGAGGATAAATAAAGGCACCGAGACACCCCAGGTAAATGGGGGCCAGGGGAGACCGACAACAGAGAGCAGCAGCAAGTCTCATTTTGGTAAGCTCCAATTTTAAAAGCTGACATGCAAATCTCTGCTTACCCTACATAATATGAACATTCTCCTACCAACCCCAGCTCCTGATTAACTCAGTACATCACTTGCCAGCGCTGTCTGAATGAGCCTGTGAGCCCAATTAGCAGCAGATGCAGCACTAACACTCCTCACCTGCTGTGCTTACCAGTCTTCAGATCAGGAAGGGAAGGGAATATATCAAAGACTTGCAGAGGGAAGGAAGCTTAGAAAAGGGCTCAGAAAGGATGAGGGAAATAGATGTCTGCAACTGTTCCTCAGGCAAGGAAGCAGAGCCCTATACAAAAGGGAAAACGTATGGGCCTAGGGAAAACATTGCTACAGATCGTGAAAAACATCCAAAGGGCTGCTCTGGCACCCCGGGAGCGCAGTGCAGGGCGTAGCCAGGAGCGCTGCCGAGGCTCGGGGGACACCCTGGCCTTGCCCAAACCCTGGGGAGCTCTGCCACATGCTGAGCTTCTCTCCGCATGCTCTGGTACTTCAGCACGGGCTCCTCAGTTATCCTAGCTTTTCCATGAGTTCTCCTTGACATGCCAGTGTTTCTTCAGTGCCCCAAACAGTAGGTAGGGAGCCTCTCTGTCTACAGCTGCAGCAGTAATACAACCCGGACAGGAGCCACTTACCTAAACTCTTCTGACCTCTCAAACTCCACAGCTACCACTAAATTTTACCTCTGAACCTCTGTATCAATGAACTTACTGCTCTTTCTTACCCACCAAACCATCTTTCACTTCAACTGTTGGCATTGTTTTTAACAATAAAACAAAAGAAAATCATAGGCCAGATCAGAGTTTTGGTCAGAGGAGCAGAGAACCTGCCTGTGGGAGGAGGTCCTAAAATAAGGGTTAGGCAGATAGACCTGCGAGTCCCTGAAGCTTTGTGCTGTTGGGAAAAGTGAATTTAATGCTATATTTAATGCTATCATTTTCTATCAACCAGCGGAAGGCAGCTGCATACCATGAATGCTGGATGCTTGCATCTTATTCCAAGAAGCCTAAATCTCTCCACGTGTTAGACAAGGAGCATCTGGGCGTACCACATGAACCAGCGGCCAGTTCAGCAGTAACTTCTACATGTCCATCTTTTCTAAACTTCAGCTGTCCCAGCAGTAAAAGGATAATGGATTTTTTTTTTTTTGTTTGGATTGGTAAACATGTATCTTTCACACATATAGCAGTCACATATTTGGTGAGCCTTTTTTGTTACTATCTTTAAGACAGTCATTCTGGCTGTACGATATAGATGTAACAGAAATACTTCGAAAGAATAGTCTTATTCGAGGTATAGTCAAAACGGCCATCTAGGATCCCACTTATGAACATTTTCACTGGTGCCTAGATACTAAATGTGTGGCCTTCACTGACTGCTGACCAGCCCCCAAGTGCCACCAGCCTATCACCCACTGGCTTGGCAGCAGTCTCAGGCAGGGACATCACCCAGTCTGAGCCAGATGGATTGTGCAACACAGAAAAGCTTCCTGAAGTTACTGGCAGTATGTTCTATAAAAAGTCCTTCAGTCTCTAAAATATGTCACAAACGGCCAACATTTCCAAACAATGCTCCTGACAGAAACACAATTAAATAGATGGTTTTGTTTTCTATGGACATATTCCCTTATCTTTGAAACGGGAATGATGATGCATTTTCAGAAAGAGGAAATTAATGTCTCTTTCACTGGGCTTTACAACTAAATTTGCTTTTCAGACATTTATTCCTCATCTACAGCATGAGAAACTACTGCTACAGGTTGACACAGGGAGCTATAAGTGGTGACCAAGCCATTATGGTGAGACACTCAAAACTATGTCCTAATTCCAGCCTTGCAGGTCAGGTACATAGATCAGAGGCAGAAACACAGATGCAGAAGACCCGGAGCAAACAAATAGTGGAAGAGATTTTTAGCCAATGCAACAAAGATGTTTTTAAATTACTTTTCTAATCTAGCCTTTCAAAGCAGAAGGAAGACTGAAATCATGCAAGAATTGTAATTTAACCTGAAAACTGAAGGAAAAAATCTGTCCTTAATACTGAAAATAAAGGAGAAGAGCTGAGGTAGCAGCCTGCTCTTCAGTTCTCTAGAGGACAAATAATAAAGTCGGGTACAGCAGGTCCAGCCCCAGGTCTACCACGGACCTCTGGTCACCTCCTGGCTATTACAGGAGCCTCAAGGCAATGCCCATGATGGCTTCTCCTCTTTCCCAAGGGCATGCTCTACTCTGGCTTTTAGTCTTCATCTTCTTCCAGAGTATTGGGATACATTTAGTAGCTCGTGATATGGAGCGAGAGACACAGAGCAGACATCTGCGGGCATCTCTGGACCGCACATGTAAGACAGCTGCTACCTACCCTTGCAGAGACCTGAATGTACACGGTGCCTTGTGATCTTACGTTTCATGACATACCTGCTATGTACCTGAGAAGTCTGTCATTTTTAAATCCTATCCACCAAGTACTATTTCATCACGACAAGATGCATAAGCATCTGTGAAGCGAACTCTCTGCAGTTGAGTAGATATCATCATTGTACCATGCATCCATGCTAAACCATTAGTTTTAGCTGGTACAGAAGGAGCTGCAATTTCAAAAGGCCTAAGTAGGCTAGTTGTCCTTGGTAAGAGTCCAAACCAACATGCTCCTTTTGCTCTTGGACATCCTCGTGCATTTTTCTTGACCCAGCATCATGATTGCATTTATTCAATATAATTTGTGTTACTACAAGGCATGTGTGGGTCTGAGGAACATACTGGAAAAACAGATTTCACAGATCTGGCATTCAAATTGTGTCCAATATGCTCCTACATACACATTCTGTAAGATAGTGATCATTCAGATTAAGTTCCATAAAAGTATCTCTTTTTAAGACAAGCAATTGCAATGGTCCAAAGCTTACAGCATGATGAAGTATTCTGGGTTAAAAGGAATTTGGGTCATGAAATTCTGAGGAGGAAAATTGTCTTTCACAGGGCCTACCCTCTGCTGCTTTTGATTCAAAAGCAGAGAAGTGCTTTCGGTATGTTCCCAAAATGGTCTTTTCAAAACCGATCCTCCCCTTCCCTCCTCTGCTTTTGCAGAGGGTAAAGGTGTTGCCCTCGTGTGTGTCCAGCATGCACCTGCGCCAAGGTTAGTTCCTACCTAGTCCAGCACACGTATCCTCACCTCCCCAGTACAGATATGGCTTTAACAGATAAAAATCACAGGTCAAACCCTTCTTTTGATGAATAACCTCATTCCTTGTATCACAGGGATTGTAACACGCAGGCGTTACCGATAACTAAAACCATTTCTGCTGGCCAACAGCAGGCAGCTCTCCTTGAGTCAACATTTCAAACTCCCATGGTTTCACTTCACTGGGTCTAGATGGTACGAGCATGGATGAGTGAGGCAGCCAGCAGAAATGTCATGGCCGTCCAGCCTTGGCCAGCACCACCAGTACCCAAAATCAGAAGAGGGCAGTAGTGAGGCTCACCTCCTATCAAATCAAAGCCTGCGGGAGGGGATCACACTCGCCTGTTCTTGAGTCTTGGGACTGCAAGGAGGATTGGGTTGTCAAGCGCTCTGAAAGCATGAAGTGTGACATTATTTGACAAAATCAAAACGTGTAAATAATACATGCATATTCTTCTATCCCTAGAGAAAAAGTTAGTGTATAATAAACTATAAATAAATAAATAATAAAGACATGAAGCCAAGAGCACCTAAATATATACAGAGGAATTTATCTGAGCTGCAACTTTACAGCTGCAACTTGTGATTTTATACATAATTTGGGGTTTCTGTTCTTCACTCATGTGGGGGGAAAAAAAGGAATGAGCTCTAAAGACGACTGACAGAACATGGAAAAAAATGAACTGTAAGATCCATTTACACTTGGCTTGTTGTTTGTTGGGTTTTTTTAATCAGAGGGGGAAAAAGACCCAATTACTGTGCTGAAATGAAAGATTCACTCCAGATAGTCATTGACACTTGTCAGACTGCACTTTATAGCTTTTCTTTACGACCACCAGTACAATAAGCACCCAGTGTTTGACTTTCAGTGCAAACATTTCAAAACATCAAGTACATGAAAACAGGCTGTACAGAGTATCTTCGTGATAGTCCCTAAACATCCTCTAATGTTATTCAAAGAATGAGAAAAATATTTGTTCCAAGATATGTAAAAAAGTGGAAAATTTGATGTGATGCTACTTCAGATTAAAACCAAGCAATTTCATTTTATGCTTTATATGCTCTCCAATCCCAGTAAGTATAATTATAGATGTCTGTCTATTTACAAATCTCTCTCTACAATGGAAAAAGGAATACAATTTTTAGTTGTCCAAATTACAAGAGACTGTAATACACAAAAGCAATAAACACAGGTTCTGCCAGCAATCAGATAACACTTATCGTAAACAATAGCTTTTGCGATTTATTTGAAACAGGTTCAGCTGCTACAACTTAAGATTTGGTTATTCTTGTTTTCGTGTTGGATTTCCAGCAGGTGGTGAGGACATGATAGAAGTGTCTAACCACAAGAGATTTTGAAAAGGGACTAATATTGCATTGCATATGAAATATAACAGATTTATTTTGCAAAATCAGTTTTCCATCTCCCAGTGGCCTCTACTAGTTTGTAGAAGCTACTTCTGAAACTTTCTTTTTCTTGGCTTTCAGGTCTCCCAGCACCACATACAGCTTGATGCCACGCAAAAGGTGACCCACGTTCAGAAGTGACTTCAAACCTCATCAGTTCTGTGTGCCGGTTTCTTACGCAAGTGGGAAATTATACAACACACTGAAGTAAATGTTAATTGCAGATAAAAGCCCAGAAAAGATGGACTAAATTTCCTGCAGCAGTATTCAGAGGAGTGTGATTTATTGTAGCTCTGAGAACGAGGGAAGAAGCCCTCAGAAGTCTTAACGTCCTGCTTTGAGCGAATACCGCACCGTGAAAATGCCACACAACACCACTGCGTGAGTATTGTATCAGAATAGTGATCCCTGCATGTGTTCGGTTTACATGATGGGAATGTATCTGCAATAGGGATGCAGACTTAGGAAGCATCTTCAAGGCTGGGTAGGACAGGGTAGTCCAGATGCAATGGCTCCACCTCACTTCACGCAGCTGGGTTCTCCTACCCATCTCCTCTCTCCCAGCATCCCCAAGGCTGAGCTCATCCTTGTGAACACAGAAAAATGCTTTATAGAGTCTCCAAATAAGTAACTGTTTTCTGTCCCATTTTCCCAGTCTCAAGGAGATCAAATCCAGCAGGATCATTGATAATTTCCACAAAGACAGGGAATATTTTAACATCACCATCAGTAGCCAAGGATTCGACACTGATGAAGCCACAAAAAAATTTGCTGCAATCTAACGTTATCTCTCTCCCTCCAGGTATACATCACTTTGAGTTACAAAATACTTAAGGTTTGTACTTTGTTTATTTTCGTAAAGCAGATTAGCAAGAAAATGGAAGGTTAACAGAACATTAAGGTCGAGAATTTAAATGAACTAGTTAGGAAAAACAAGGCTGTAATTCTCATAACCACTCTACGTCAACCATCTTGCACATATTCAGAATTCAACATTGTTGTAGAGACTGGGAAATTTATGTTGCAGTATACCTGTGATATGACAGAGTCACATTTACTGCAGGAACTTTTAATTTCCTAACTTGTACATTAAATTCCCAATATAGTTTTGCGCTAACTCTCTGGTGGTGGTGCCGGGGTTTTTTAAACACTCATTTCCCATGCTTTAAAAATAAACGAATGAAAGAGTGTTTGAATATTGAAATAAATGCAGATGACTTTTGCCAATTTCTACATACAATTTACAGACTAAATATATCAATCCACCTCACACCTATACCTTTAGAATCAACTGCTGAAATAACCATATTTAGTGTGCAGAATCCAACAGCACATGTAATTGGAGCCTTGCACATTAAAAGTTTAGCGAAACCTTATATATATGTGACTAGAATTTCAACGACCCACAGAATTACTTCAAACAGCTCAGAAAGCCACAATGTAGTTAAGGTTTGGGGTGGAAGAAGGGGACTTGGAAGTCTTAAAAACTACTCCCAGAGGGGACTGGTTTACGTTGCGTTAGCCTTCCTCCCCACTCTTCCAAAAACCCCTCCTAAACCATGACTAATACAAATCCATTTGACAATTTTTTTCTGTAAGTAAGTTAATAAACATCTCTAGGCCAAGAACACAGCAGCATCCATCTCAGCCAAGATGCCACCTAGGTTTGCTTGAGAAGCGTGTGGTGCCTTTAGTGGCCATACCTTTGACTTGAGTTTTTCCCATCCAACTTGAGCAGAGCCCCTTCCCAAGGACGCACTTAGCAAGAAATCTCTGCCCTGATTAAACCCCTTGACCTTACTGCAAACGGCCAGCAAAATTCAGTTAAAAATACTCCTTTTACTACCAACTCAGTAAGGAAGCTTTCTTCAGCAAGACATGAAATGCATCCACTTAGCACAAACCATTTCTACCTTGACTTGCGTGAGCGAGGGGAGAGAAAGCACCATGGTTCCCCCAGCCATGGCTGCCCTCAGATTAGCATCCTTGCCAGTACAGCCCAAGTTGGCAGTCCTACACGCACATTTCTTACATTCACATTTGTTTTAGGGAGAGAAAGATGCATTGAAAGAGGGATCCAGGATAAACACAAAATCTCATAGCTGATGTAATCCAACAATCATCTTCAAAGCTTTGTCCCTCCAAAACTGGGACTGAGGAACAAACCTATTTAAAACTACTCTTCTTCTACCCATAATTTGCAAGCTAGTCCAAACAGCAAGAGAAAGATGACCATCTCACTTCTTGCAAGAATATATTTCAGAAACGGAGGCTAGCAAATGACACAGACATTTTTATTTTTGCAGCCTCGAGATGCAGAGCAGATCCCAAACGCCATTTAACGTTGCCACGTTCGTTCATAGTTCAGCTCAACTTCAACAGAGGCAGAACCTTCAAAACGGCTGCTGCGTCTCATCCCAGCAGACGTATTGCACTTTCCCAGACCGAAGTTTAAAAATCCCAAAATAGCTATAGTGAATGCGCTAGGTATGGGTGCTGAGGAAGGGCAATCTGGGTCGTCTTCTCCTCACAGAAGTATGCTGAGGTCTGGCCAGACTCCAGGAATGCACATTTCTCTGCAGATGGCTAGAGCAACGTTTAACAGTAGGAACCATAAAAGACTTCCACTTCTGATTATGTATATTATGATTTTTACTTATTTATTTTTAAAGAGGGTAGGCCTCTCCTCTCTCCCCCTCCCCCTCCCCCTCCCCCCCCCCCCCCCCCCCATTTAAAGGTAGTAACCACATGCTTAGATTTCCCCCTCCAGTATTTATTTAGCTTTAAGCTATCTCAGGCCAAAATTATTTTATCTGTTCAATATATTACAGTCTGGTACACTGCAGAGCTGACTGAATTACTGCCAGAGTACTATGTAAATCAAACCCACATGTTAAGTAAAACAGTAATGCAATGCAATGAGTGCCTGTCCACAATCATTCAGCTATAGGTGTCACTCCCACGTTTACCATATGAATAGATGAAGATTCCCTCAAAGCGACAGAATCTTAATTCTCCCCCTAGATTCAAATGTATGCATTAAGGAAACACTTCAAACATCAATATCTTGTTCTCCTAAGGCACACTTCTTGTCTGTAATTAGTTTCCATTGGTCAAGTGGTTTTGCTTCTATATACCAGGCTATAGTAATGTTTTAAGTGATGCTCTATGATTCATCCTACACTAATACAATTTTTTTTCCCCTTAACCCAGAATAAGAAGGAATGGAGAGAAAAAGGAGAGAAGGGGGGAAAAAAAAAAGATTGCCTGCAATCATATTGTTACACTGTGCACAGTTTATGGCTGGCACACATCCAGTTTGCGGTTGCGATAAGAAATGTGTAATCCTATTATACGGAGAGGGGTCAGAATGTACAAATAGGTCCTGGAAATAGGAACTTCTCCTGTAAGATTATTCTTTTCGCCATAATAGTTCTGCAAGTAGGTCTAGACGGTAGCTCTTCGCTATTCTCCCCACTGCTAATGGAAAACCAACTGTCAAAACAATTCGCCACACGAGCTGGGATTTTTGCAGAAGACAAAAAGAAATAGTGCTGTATGTTCACGTACAAAAGTAATGCTAATTAGAACAACGGCTACGAGGCCTCGCAGCCGGGCACGTGAAGAGCGTATCGCATTGCATAAAGACGGGCACTGTTTGCCCCGACGCTGCCATGTCCTGCGAGGTTGGCAAATCCTGCACACTAAACAGTTTTTAAGAAACATTAACTGCTTAACGGTGACAAAAGCTGGTTCTCACAGCATTCTGCATCGCTGTTTCCTTAATAGGACAACACAGAAACCATTTCCCGAGCACAGGGTTATTGGGCTGCTAAAAGCACGTTCTTGTACTGAAAGTAGAAAACCGAATACCACCTACCATGTAAGTCAGCATCCCCGTGGAGTTAAATTCCTGGATAATTCCAACCCGATTATCTATTTTTCTCATTTCCTTCGCATAACAATACTGCATTACTGTGGTTATGATTCAAAAAAGTGGCTATGCGTTCCCTGACTTGCCCCATGTGCCTAAGTGCTTTTGACTTAAGCGAGATAAGTTAAAATACAGGCCAACGCTCTCTGGAAAGACAGTTATTTTCCACGTAAGGACCCTTGCAGCAGGGAGGCGAGGAGATCCATGCCAGAAGCAGTTGCGCTCCCCAGCCAACCAGGTCACCGCTTAACCTTACTCCTGTCTGACCAAAGAATCAGTTCCTCAGAGGGAAGGGCTTCTGAAGTGCAAAATAAGAAAGAAGGGCTTTTTTCCTAGGAAAAAGAATAAATAAAACAACCCATCTACAAGCATGTTATGCAGGAGTAAAGGACGTGGTCATCTGGCTGCAAGGTAAATACAAGCACCATAAATTAGCTCAAAGCAGCAGCGGGGTACACTAGCTTCTTATGAACCCCATCAGACTGCGGCTAGAGTATTATCATCAGGCTGGGAACAACCTGGTTTGGTATATTTGTATATACCAACTTAGACTGGATATATTTGCATGACACTGCAATTACCTCTGTGACTGCAACACAGACATACTCAATTAAGTACCAACAAATGCCTTTAGCATCCTGTCTTCCAACTTGCTGCAGCAGCAGAGCTCACAGGTAGGAAATGTAATTCTCTTCAGGGTAGAAAAGGGAATCGGTGATGAGAAGGGGAAAAAAAAAAGGCAAAATAAATAGTTCTACTAAAATCAGGATACTCTACATTTACAGGCGTACATGGATAGTGACTAAATGGTGTCCTAGGTCAGAGGAGTACACACACATTTCCACTAAGCTTAGCAGGAGGATATGTGTGTGTAAACCAGAATTTAAATATACTAAATAAGGTTAAAAAAAATGACACATCTTAATTAAATAGTACTCTCCCACTAAGACCACCGAATTCTAGATTTTCCTAACTACTCTATGATCCAAGTATCAGGCCACGTGGCCTCAGGTTGGACTGGATGAGGTGCCTTCCAACCTCAGCGGTTCTGTGAGTCTGTGATGATTAAATAATATTTATTTCTTGCAAAGAAGGTTGAATGTCACAAATTTTAAGTGTAAAATAACAGCGAGGGAATCAGATTAAAATGATTCTGTTGATTTAAAGTAGGCAGTAACACAGGTATTGCAATCCAATTAGTGAAGCTTTTCCATGTCTTGTTGAAGTGCCTTTTGCACCAAACTACCTTCACCTGACCTGACAAGTGGTGAATTATCTGTTGTAGCTGGACTCTGTTGCAGATTAATTAAAAGAAAACAGCAGAAGAAAGAGATGGAAGGAAACTGTACAAAACCTGCATAATTTTCCTATTAATGTGAACCTAGCATGTTAATACGAACCCAGGAGTTTGCAAAATCCTTCAATAACAGGAAAGTGATGAGTAATTCAAAGTAGTGAAAGACAACAAAACCAATCAGAACTCAGCCTCTTAAAAAAAATAATCATGAGACTTGTTAAAAATATAATATGGATTCTCTGTTTCTTTTGTTGGCTTCAAGAGTTTGCTGGGGGGGGGGGGTTCCAGCTTCTTCTCACTACAGTTAGCGTTGTCACTACAGAAAGCAGCAGCAGACACTGCTGTGTGTGCATGCAGACATAAATCGCCAGCGATTATTCTGCAAACAAAAGCAACACCATAGCTGCAGTGTGTGCGGCAGGACAGACTATTTAATCAAAATAGCCTTTAAAACAAAACAAAACAAGCAAACAAAAGATTCATAATCATCTTCTGAGGGTCAATCAAGGTTTCCAGCAAGAAACACATGACTATTTGTTAATCCAAGTGCCACTATGGAGCCAGCTCAGGAAGAACAAGAGGGAACTGGCAGATCTGGAAGAACTGGCCGGCTAACTTGCGTGGTCGAGGTCCAGCACGACGGCAGCACGGTGATGCTGTCCTCCTCGCTAGCCAGCACTGAGCACCCGTTGTTGCGAGTGACCCCAGAACTTCGCTTAGGAGGAGAGCCACGGCACAGCAGCGTGAAAAAGTCTTCGCCTCTGTCGTGGTTTAGCCCCAGCCGGCAGCTGAGCACCACACGGCCGCTCGCTCACTCTTCCCCGGTACGGTGGGACGGGGAGGAGAATCAGAAGAAACAAGGTAAAACTTGTGGGTTAGGATAAGGACAGTTTACTGCGACAGCAAAAGAAGAGGAAAATAACAACAACAGTACTTAGAACAGAAAATACAAGATGCATGGTACACAGTGCAACTTGCTCACCACCCCGAAACCCGATGCCCAGCCCATCCCCCAGTAGCGATCCCCCTCCTCAACCAGCTACCCCCTTATATACTGAGCATACGGTATGGCATACCACTTCGGCTAGTTTGCATCAGCTGTCCTGGCTGTGTCTCCTCCCAGCTTCTCATGAAAATTAACTCCATTCCAGCTGAAAACTAGGACAGCCACCACCTCCAAATGTTATCTTTTAGACTCTGTTCATGCAGCATCATCTCCAGTGCACAACCCTGGCGCTGCCACACAGCTAGCACTAAAATAAAGGTGTGTTGTTTCCAGCTAAGCTAGATCCCCCAGCTCCCTTGTACTTTCTCCTTTCCATAAATGACCTCCTGGAGAGCATTACGTAGCTTCAAGAGGTGCTGTCATGATGATAGGGAACAAGTTGTCACCTGGGAGGTATGTACAGAAGTATTTTTGGACAGAAACCACCGTACTTTGCTGACATATTTTCTTTAAAACACTTCTAGCCTTGCTTAGGATGTGCAAGCATGATTAAGAGCCATCCTCTGACTTCTGCTGGTTTCTGCACTGAAATTACATTGCTTTGCTTTGATATCTGGCTGAAGTGTAACTGATGTCGTTATCAACTCAGAGCTATACAGAAAATCAAATCTGCTCTTTTGCAAAATCCTTCAGCTAGGATAAATCATATTGCCTCTATGGTCTATGTTTTACATAACAAAATGAACATGGTCAAAAATACATCAGCAGCTGGGGCTTCAGCATAGTCCACTCATGAGGGAAGATCCTTCCACATCTGCTCCATCATCTCCTGACAAACAATTACTGGAAAATTTTGCCTGACTCAGAAGGGGTTCTTGGTACCTCCAACACTGCTTAAACTGTGCAGGAACAAACACTCTCCTTTTGTACAACTTGCTGATAACATCACAATATACCTTTCCCATCTATGTTTCAGAAAAGACCATTTACTTTAGTCCATAGAGAAGGCTAGAAAAAATAAAGATGTTTGCATAGCTACAGGGTCATTCAACAAGTCCTGTTACACCAGGAAAGCCTGTAGAAACACAAAGAGGAATTACGTACTTTGACAGTACACATGACTTTTCCCACTTCTGCAATTTGTTCCCTATCTTATCTCATATTCTGTTAGTATGTATTTTGATCTTTGTTTTAACTGTACAGAAAGGAAAAAGGAAGGGAGGAAAAAAAAGCATGAAGTAACTAAAGGGTGCTGTACTAAATGTGAGGACGGATAGGTAGTTACTGGCAGAGGGAACAGAGAAAAATTGTACTGATCTATGAAAACAGAACATACATGAGCTAAGAAGAATTAAAGATGACCAAAAGGAAGTCAGTAATTAACAGCAGATTTCCCACTGACCAGTTATGATCTGAGCAATTATGGTAGTAACAACCAACTTTATGTATTCATTTGATATATATGGGGAAAAAAAGAAGATTAAAAAGAGGCAGAGAAATACAGGAAAAATCTTCAGATGAAAGCACTTTTTTTTTTTTAAAGTTCTGTTTCCTCTGAGAAACAGTAAAAACAGAGGTAGCCTATTAAAAAGCCTACTCCTGTTCAAATTGCCAATTTAAAGACTTCAGTCCAAAAAAAAAAAAAAAAAAAAGAAATTGAAGTATGAAGAAAATGCCTTCCCCCCCCCGCAAGCCTGACAATTCCTCTCCCCATCAGTCTCCAAACCAAACACAATACCATACGAGTCTACCCGAAAGAACGCATCGGTTGCATGCAAGTCCCAGTGCAGTTTTCATACGGTTCATTGTTTGAGCTAATTTAATTAAAAGAGGGTCCAGATGATTATTATCCTGGCAAAAGGAAACTGTATAGACAATACAATGGCAGATTGCCATGATCATTGTATTGTATCTTTTAACTGAAAACACAGCTAAAGGAAGAGGATAAAACAACCCCCCTTTGCTAACCATCAGAAAAGCTGACGGCTTCCAGCCATTTCCACAGGCTGGTACGAGATTCCAGCATTGTCCAGTCTGCCAGCTTTTGGCAATCAATTGGGTGCTGTGAACACGACCACGAACAGTTTAAGCAGGAAAATTTACCATCACAGTGTGCTACAAGGACAACTTAGTCATCCCTCCGGGCAATGAAGAAGGCATTATTTATGGTCCAAGCACAGGTTTGGGGATCAGGTGGTCTGGGCTCCACTCCCAACACCATCATACAGTTTCCTAGGGAAATGTAGTACTTGCCTCCATCTATAAGGCCAAGGTCATATTAAGTTGATAAGGACTGTATAAATAGCTCAGTAGAATAAAATGATACAATTTTAAGGAACATATAAACAGCTCAGGGCTTGAAGTTCAGCTGTCTACAGAGCTCCACTCAAATGAGAAGCAGCAAGTCTTCTATGGCAACCTTTCTGAAAACCACTCTCGGATCAGGAATATTCTTTAAACCTCTGCAGGGACATAAATCAGTGCTGCTGATCTGCACATTCTTACAGTTCAAAGTCTAGTAATACTAACCTGAACTTCATTGGCTGAGAATAAATATTTCCATGAGCAGACACTTTGCACGCAATTTCAGTTCTGATCTACACACTCCCAACTGAAAGTTTTTGTTAGTATTGTGCAAGAATATAAAAATAAAAGGAATAAACAAATTCAGCCTCTGCCCAGCAGATGAATGTTTTTAATGGAGATGCAAAAATGTAAGAAAAAAGGTCAAAAAAGCCAGCCAATGGGAAAGTTAGCAGTGAAGTCACACACATGATTTCACCTGTGGATTTCAGAGTTTGAGGCCAACGGCTTACTTGATAGACCTCCTCTTGTCTCTGGGGTATCTGGTGTCTAAATGCGTACTCCAACCTTAGAAATAAATAAATCTTCCTGAACGGGAATGAAAACACTTTAGTTTAACATCTGAGAAGAAAGATGTATCCATGACTAGGAAACTCTCTGTTACAGGCAGCCTCTGATCAGTCTCTTGTCTCAGTTACATCTCTGAAACAGAGAAAATAGTCCTCTATCCCTGGGTTAGGTTTTACAGGAGGTACACTGAGCAAGTTTAACATGAGTGTTTTGGAGAACGACTACTCTAAACACTGACAGAGATTAAAACACTACTGCATCATTGTGGCTAAATAAGGTAGAAGGAATGCATTTTAAAGCTAAAATAGAAATACAGTCCTTTCAGATATGTGTACTCATCCTCTCTGCTCATTTCCCATTTAGAAGAACACAACAAGTGGAAGAGAGACAGGAACACGAGTAGCCATGGGCCGCCTTCACCTCCGGCCACCCCCTTCTCCCGGTTTCAAGTGCTTTCTGCACTAATGTACACACGTGCACGCCACGGGCAGGTGCCATAGCTGCTACGCCACCTTTAAGTGATTACAGGCAACGGGAAAAGAGCCTCCTGCAGACGTGCTCTTTCCTGAGCACACCTTTCATACCTCAAGAAGTTTGAAAGTTTCCCAGCTCAGACAACTCTTTGACATGGTATAATAAAAACCCATCCACACAGCCAAGGATCTGCCCTCAGCCAGCAGTAATTAAAATTAATCATTCACAATTATTTTCATGGGCATGTTCAAAAAAAGACACTGCCAGCTCGCTGAATCCTCAAAGTTGACAGACCTTGAAATAGGCTGTGGTCAGGTACAGTGCGTTCCTGGGTTTCAAGCAGTTAAAAACATGCTTAGCATATTGATTCACCGTCCCACTCACAGGACCCGCAGCACCAATGGTCAGAGACTCCTCGGTCCTGCAGTCAAACACCTGAGCTGGCATCAACGAGCACGATTGGTAACGAAAGAGATTTTTCAGATAAACATTGCTATGTCTATAATTATTGCTGCCCTGCTGGGATTCAGGGATGTATCAGTGTTAAAATTTATTATTCTTGAATTTTAGTGTCTTCTGAACTTGAGATTCTTCCCCTGTTTTCCACACATTTGTATTAAGTTTTTAATTACTATCTTCTTCCCCTTCAGCTTCACTGGTCACTGCTTCTGCTATTTTGAAGGAGGTAAAGAGGTTTGTAAGGTACAGAGTAGCCTGAAGGTTATCAGTTTCCAAGCTTCAAAACTACTGAAAAATTACATTTACAGAGGTAGAAGAATGAATAAAATTCTATGGAAGGGATTAAGATTGCCAGTTTCTGGAACACTATTTACTTACACAAGCAATTTTTATGGAAGTGAACATCTACTATTCATGATAGCAGCCTTGATCAATTCTGTCCCTTTGAAACTTATCATAAAACGTAAAAGTGCATGTCTTATGTATATAAACTCAAAATTTGTAGGCAGTATGTAAGACCAAGACTGTAACCATCACAGAAAGAAAGCAATCTCACACCTAACAGATTGCAGATCCCTAGGTATCAACCTGCATACCGCTCCTTCCTTCCCATCAACTGGAATATTGATTTTTACAATACATACCATGAAAAAAAAGTTTTCACTGGATATACTGAAGGAGGAGCAGAGCAATGGGATTGTCTGCCTCCCACCATGTGTGTGGTGGGAGCTCAAACCTGGAACTAAAAGCAAGAGATAGCAGAAGATCCAACTTCTTACATTAATCAACTTTCAGCATGGCTTTTGGTCAGACTTCAAAAGAACAGGTATTGTCTCTTTGTTGAAATAAAGAAATGCCCAATAAACAAGCTGTACTGGGTCTGGCTGAGATGGAGTCACCTTTCCCCACAGCAGCCCTCACAGCGCTGTGCTGTGTATCGGTAGCCAGCGAGGTGTTGGTAACACACCGGTGTTTTGGCTACTGCTGAGCAGGGCTGGCACACACCAAGGCTGCCTCTCCAACATCCCCCTCAGCAGCAGGCTGGGGGTGGGCAAGATCTTGGGAGGGGACACAGCCAGGACAGGTGACCCACACTGACCAAAGGGATATCCCGTACCACAGGACGTCCGCTCAGCAATAAAACCTAAGAGAAAGGAGGAGGAAGAAGGGGACATTTGTTATTTATGATGTCTGTCTTCCAGAGCAACCGCTACGCCTACTGAAGCCCTGCTTCCTGGGAAGTGGCCAGACATCGCCTGCTGATGGGAAGTAGAGAATAAATCTTTTGTTTTCCTTTGCCTCCATGCGCAACCTTTGCTTTTGCTTTCTTGAACTGCCTTTATCTTGACCGACAAGTTTTTTTCCATCTATTCTCTTTCCCGCTGCCCAGCTGAGGAGATGAGTGACAGTGGCTTTGGTGGGCACCTGGCATCCAGCCAAGGTCAACCCACCACTTGTTTTTCTTTTATCTTTACAGTCTAGGGTGATTTTTCTATATGGTATGTAGGCATGATGCTGTGCAGGAAACATAAGCACTGACTGGAGAGGGAACAGCTATGAAGGCAGGGCTAGGAAATATCTCTCTTTAGGAAATTCAGCCAGAGAAAAGGAGGCAAACAGTGTAAAACAACAGCAGCACTCAAGCTCAAAAGTCTCCATGGCCGTCAGCAACACTGCAAGTCTGAAAATGTCACTCCAGACTTCTGTTTTATCCACGGTACCAAGTTTTTTTCCCCTAAGCTGTGTAATCACCCCATGCTTCTCGTGTATTGTTCACCCCGATTTTTAATCATCATCGTTTCCTAATTCACAATATATCCTCATTAAGCCAGTTTCCCACAGAAGATGGCAGTAAAGGCATTAGGACCCTAAAATTTAAGGCTCCCTCCTCCCAACCTCTACTTTCTGCACCACGAGCCCTGTGTTTGCAGCGAGGCATCCCGAGATGTAACTTTAGACCCAGGATGAACATTGCCAGCTCCCAGATCAGCTCTCACTTCATCCCCTCCTTCCACAGTTGTGAACGTTTGCAGCTCAGAAGAGCAGTGCGGATCGGTATCTCCTGCCGAGCTGCCAGGAGAGCCCAGCCAGTGTCCCAGCCTCCCCCGCACAGGCATTTGACTACAAAGCCTAATTTTGACTAGTGATTTTATAGGATTTTTGCCCCCCGATTCAAATTTTTAAAGTTATCTGGAGGAAAGACCTCAAAGGTGTGCAGCAGAGAAATAATTAAAAATGGTGGCAGCCCTATTTCATCATATATTATGGCCTCTTCTCCCTTTGGAAAATCAAGACTAAATTATTACAGCTAAAACATTTTATAATCTTGTACAAACTCAACAGGGACCTTGACTGAACCCTGGCATGTGGGAGGAAAAAAAACAACAAAAAAAACAGAGGAAGAGGCAAACGGCAAAGAAACTGTTAGAAGAGGCAAGGAGCCCAAAACCACCTTGGGAAAACAGAAATAGCCAGAGCAGGCAGGGGAAGAGAGGGTGCACACACGTGTGCATGGGGATGATGCAGCTCCCTGAAATTTCCTGGCTGTGCAACATAAAATAAAGACAGCCCAAATGTCTGGGCATTGACATAGAATCATAGAATGGTTTGGGTTGGAAGGGACCTCAAAGATCATCTAGTTCCAACCCCCCTGCCATGGGCAGGGACACCCTCCACTACACCACGTTGCCCAAAGCCCCATCCAACCTGGCCTTGAACACTGCCAGGGATGGGGCATCCACAGCTTCTCTGGGCAACCTGTGCCACTGCACACAGGGAAGAATTTCTTCCTAGTATCTCATCTAACTCTACTCTCCTTCAGCTTAAGGCCATTCCCCCTTGTCCTATCACTCCACGCCCTTGTAAACAGTCCCTTTCCAGATTTCCTGTAGGCCCCTTCAGGTACTGGAAGGTGCTATGAGGTCTCCCCAGAGCATTCTCTTCTCCAGGCTGAACAACCCCAACTCTCTCAGCCTGTCTTCATAGCAGAGGTGCTCCAGCCCTCTGATCAGCTTCATGGCCTCCTCTGGACTCACTCCAACAGATCCATGTCTGTCTTCTACTGGGGCCCCCAGAGCTCGATGCAGTACTGCAGGGGGGTCTCACAAGAGCGGAGCAGAGGGGCAGAATCCCCTCCCTCGACCTGCTGGTCACGCTTCTTTTGATGCAGCCCAGGATATGGTTGGCTTTCTGGGCTGCACGTGCACATTACCAGCTCATTCTCCCCTGAGCAGAGATGCGGACCAGCTCTGTCTGAGCAGAGATGAAAGCCATTTCCTCTTCCAACCACCAATCTTGCTAGTACTGGATTAAAGTGGTTCAAGTAACTATACATTTAACAAAGTCAGAAGGGTAAGGATGCAGTTACATTTCGATTGTTTTGAACTACATACTGCTTTCCATTTTTGTTCCTGTTTTAAATAGAAAAGTAGCATTTTTTCCCAGAGCTAACATCGTCTAAGGATATAAACTAGGCAAAGAGCACAGGGAGAGGTACCATCTGTGTTACTCCTTTGACAGAGAAAACAGATGAGCTTTCAGACACCGAAATCTGCAGACATGAAATCTTCAGAAAGTGAAGACCATTGCTCTTTCAATACATACACACATAAATACACATGTATATATACAGACATGAATAAAAGCTTCCTACCTTGCTTTAAAATCTGAAAGACTTTCTCAAGCTTGCAGTGCCAGTAACAAATACAGCTCGTCTCTTCTTTGGTTGGGGAAAGAAAATCACAGCTGAGAAAAACAGACCATGGAAAGACCCCAGCAGCAGAAGACACAGTTAGCTATTACCTGCTGTGATTACGGAAAAGTGCTATTTCTTATTCTGCACCTCACTTCTCTTTGCCATTCTTTTCATCCACCTTAAAAATGATTTTAGCATTTAAGCAAATAGGGTCATTTTGGGGATTGTATGTTCCTGGCTAAAGCCTTCTCTACCCCTCTCTTGGGGAAAAAATTAAAAAAATAAAAATCAAGCAGCAAAGAGAAATAACTTTGCAGTTCTTCAGCATTCCCTTTCCCCCTTTCCTAATGCAAATTCAGAGCAGTTCCTGTAGAGACTGTAAACACCCCCACAACTTTCCAGGTGGAAAAAAAAAAAACCAAACCACACCAGTAAATATCTAACAGCAATTTCTTTACCCTTTCTTTGCTAAGTGACTGGATATGAAATCTGTTGCTGCCTCATGGACAAACACACAGAGAGCCTTCGGCAGAACAGAAAGATGTTTTGGGGCACTGCAAGGATTTGATGGCTGTCTTATCTTTCCTTGTACACTGAACAGTCTGCATAACCTAATAGCATTAGCTTACTAACAGATATATTAATAGGTGTGGGGGGAGGGAAAGCAAGCGGGGGGAAAAAGCCACTAAAGCATATTCCACCTACACATCTCGCTACTAATCATAAACTCAGGTAGAAAGCAAATTACTTCTCCCGGACCAGGAGAAGGAAGGAAAAACGAAAAAAAAAGACTGAAAGAGATAAAGGCGGGGGGGGGAAGCACCTATTTTTGTCTTTTTCTAGAAATCACTATATATAAAAAAATAACCTTATACTAATCACTGCATTTACCAATCCATGACAAGTTAAAAAAAAAAACAAACCACCAAACCACAAACCAACAACTCAAGAACTGCCACAACATCTTACAGTTGGTAATTTCAGCGTGGTAAATGTAATGCTGGCCTCAGACTGCTAGAAGGATTAGATTTAGCTGTAAAACAAGAAGTGCAGTTAACAGTTGGTGTTGGGTCTGGTGTTAGGATTAGAAAGCACTGCTAATCACAAGAAATGTAAAAAGATTAAGAGGTGATGGTTGCTAGTGAGGTTTTTAAGAGCATGTAAGTGCTGGAATTCATTTTGGGATTAAAATTCCTCAAGTAAAAAAAAAAAAAAGGAAAATATGGGAGGGGGAAAAAGTGGGATCGATCATAAACAAAGCAGCCAGTTTCACCTGCATGGTCCACAACCCATTCCCAAGGATTAGAAGAGTTAAAAAGAGCAGAAAAGTGAAGTGTATGCGATGGCTTACACTGAAGGGTCCTAGGAGGGCTTCAGAGAGGAGAAGCAAGCATTTGTATTCTGGTACCTATGAATTAATGACTGCAATCTAAAACCTATTAGAGCAGTGGGTTTGTGTTAAGAGATGTTGTTTACCAAAAACCTGCCTGAACACAGTGGAATTGAAGCTTTTAAAAGGCACTGTAACAGAAATTATGATGGCATCCAGTATCTGCATCCTTTCAACAGGAAGAAGGAGATGAGACCTTAATTTCCTGTTTTACAGCTGGTTTAGATTCACCTATATGATCTATTTATGTTCTCAATTATCAAGGACAAGTAAAGCTCCCCATGTAAAATTCTCAGTCTGGAGTGTGTAAAAGAATCCTTCCCAGGAAAAAAAAATAAAATAAAAAACTAGCTTCCAAAAACCTCAAAATAAATACTTTTAAAACCCAAATTTGAATTTTGGATGAAAAAATTTACTAAAAAGGCATTTTAACCAGGACAAACCACAGCCCCATGTGGTCAGACTCCCAAGCTCACTTATGACAGAGCGCTCTCCGTCAGCAACAACTGCAAAGCTCATCGCTGTCGCCTTCTGCCACCACCATTCCAAACTGCGCAGTCTGTAGTACAACATCTCAAGGAGAACGCAGACCTCTGCAAAGCCCCTCGGGTCTCCCACAGGCCTGATGGACAGTCAATGGCTATTTAGTGTTGAGGTCACTCAAAACTTGCTTCTCTCCCACAGTGTCTCAAATTTATCCAACGTTTCAGAGTAAAATTCAAGTGTCACCATGGGATTTCATGATCACTCACTTTGCTCAGCTGCATTTCTGCCTTGGCCTCCAAGGAGCGCAAATGTTGATTCAAGCCAACCTCTTCCATTCATTAATTTACCTTCTGTAAATCTGGATCTTGCTATTCAAGGGGTTGGGGAGTGGTGTGGAATAAGACCATTTCATCATTTTCTAGCACACCTTCCAGTAAAGTGCTCCTGGTTCATGTGTCTGGATTTTCAGAATCTGTAAGACTACTTTTCCCTTCTGTTCCCCCAAAATGAACATTTTTTCCAGATGTCTGTAGCAAACCGTCTTCCAAGAGTTATAAAACAGTCGTACTAAATAATAGAGGTGAAAGCACTGTGTATGATTTCTGCAGAAGTCTTTTCAGTAGAACAGATAAATTTATTCATTGCATTATGGAACAGTTTGAGAAAACAAGATCATACAATGTACACTGCCTCTATTTAAATTGTTTCATTTCTATTCATGAGTGCTCTGATTAGATACGCTGAAAATATCATCAGTAAGAAATAAATAATTCTGCCAAATTAATAGTTGTTGATTTCTTTTACCTGAAAACGTAAGTAGCATCTCATTCACACTAAATAAAGCTGCTATAATTTGGATGCATCGATCTTGTTGGTTCAAGTCTACACAGCACACCGAGACAGGTATTCATCTACGTTTTGTTAATATTAAACACCTTCTTTTAAAAAGGGAGGTTCTTTACCGAGTTAAGATGGGCTAGTGTACGCTTTGCTTGGAGAGGTTTAGTAGCCAACTAGGGCTTTTTTTTTTTTCCTGTAGTTGTTTTCCCCAAATAGTGGGTTGAGAGAAATAAATTGTTCCAAATGTAGAAAATGGTTTAGAAACGGTATTTTAAGGAATACAGGTAAACTTTTTGTATTGAAAAAAATTCATCTCAAGCTCAGCAAATGCTCTTTAATTAATAACACCCTTCTGCCTTAGAAAGGAAGCAGCCAGAAGAAGCCACCACTAACATCATTAGATGATGGGAGCTACTAACCAGCCCCAAACAAACAGTTCTCCTGCACCTCCCACCCTGTAAAGTATTTTGCTGCACATACGTGAGAAGGGGTGGATTTGTGCAAATGAAGCAGAAGAAAATATTATTTAGCAGAAAGATCAGGCTAATATTTTGTTTGGAGGAAAAAAAAAAGACTACAAACATAGAGCTAATACATGTTTTAGACATCACAGAATGATGAATGCAGTATGTCTGCTCAGCTTATGAACATATGAGAAAAAGCCCTCTATATTTTTGAAAAATTCATCCAGTTTGACTCGACAATGAATTCTTCTTCTAAAAATCAAATATAATGGCTGTAACACTTCAAAAAAACTAAATGCATAGCTGAGTATCTTAAGAGCACCCTGTTTGCAAAGCAGCCAAGTGATACACCTCTGAGAGCTACTGTTAGCTACTGCAGGCAAGATAAATCAAGAAAATGCTGAGTTGAGGTGCAATTTGACAATTATTAGCAGAACAGGAGTAATTTGAAGAGGAAAAAAAAATCTGACAAAAATCTCAGTTCAAAGCACCAGATTTTGGAAGCCTATTTGCACATAAATTGGAAAAAACAATTCTTGCATTAGAAACTGATGAAGATGAAACAATATACCCTAAATCCTAACATATTTGAAATTATTTTTTTTTTTTTTTTGATTCAAAGCTGATAATCCTGTAACAGGCAGTAACTAAACAGGGGCTTACCAGACTTGCTCTGCATGTTGAAGAGACTGCACAGTCAGATCCTGATCTAGGGCCATTCAACTATCAGAATAACCGGATTTACTGCTATATGCACCTTTGTTTTTGCCATTTGAATGCATCTACAGCACACAGAACATTCGGCTGTGTTTTAAGCATTAGCAGCATAAATATCCCCTTGTGCACCGTATACTTCACCACTACTGGCTTCCCATAAATCAAGCACACAAACAATCATCTTTTTTATGTTGGACATTAATGGCAACTCTATTATTCAAATCCAGGCTGTGTAGATTTGCCTTTCACGGGGACGTAAAGCAGCTCACAAGCAGGCTTACGACTGAGCAAGGGAAGATTCGAATCTGGCCGTGATCTTCCCACTACAATCCCACCGCCGTCAGAGATGGGATATTCTGCATCTTTCAATTTATCTCATCTGTGCAAAGGCTTTTTTTTTTTTTTTAAAAAAAACCCCTCCTATAAGCAGGAAAAAAAATTTAGAAAGCTTTTTGCACTCCTTAAGAACTGCCTCTTTCTGTCCCCATAAACATTCAGCGTAAATGTTTTCACTCACATACTCATAGCGGAGATGCTGTTCTTTACTGCATTACAATTCGACGCATAGATTAAGAGATATCTTTCGTGTCATTACATCAAACTCTTATACAAATGTACAAAGGGATTTTATAGATTGTCGTCTTTTCTGCTTACCACTGAATTTTCACGCTCAGCTCAAAACGCAGTAAAAGTGAAAGATACCTTCCCTGTGTTTACAGTGCCCACCAAGAACCATTGCAAAACCAAATAAAACAACTTAACAACTTAGCCATGATTTAAGCAGCACAAACTGTTCTCCCACGGGGATTCTTTTTTTCTCTCCCCTTCCCCTCATCTTTCAGTTCATGAGGATAGGGAACATGAAAACTAAATGGATTTATGTTTAAATAATTCATCTTTTCAGGCACATCAAACCAAGTACTAAAGTTCATCCACAGGGCTGGCCAGATTTAGCTGATTCCAGTGGTATTTTAAACAGCGTTCTGGAGAGCTAGTCACAAAAGGTTGCGAGGAAATGCTGTACAGCTGTGTTGATAAGAGTTGTTTTGAAACAACACATGTTGAAACTCTACCTATTCTTACCGAAGACAGCTGACGGGGAGATATTACCAGCAGTGCCGAACTGCCGCTGCATTTTGGAGACTCATGTCCGCACAAGAGAAGCTTTGTGAGCGAGGTGAGCTCTGGCACATCCCAGGAAGACAAAGAGAATTGCAAAGGCTGAGCATCATTTTCCTGCCAAGTGGTAGGAAAACATGCAGCAACATAAAGCATCGTTAGGAGCACAAGTCCCACAGGGTAGCCATCCACACTAGCTGACTTGATCCTACAAGCCTAGTTACCTTCAAGTAAGGTCCCATGGGGACTAGGAAGGGAAGCGATGGAGGTAACTCTCCTCCTCTTGAAGCAATGGAAGAAGATAGAGGGGTGGGGTTTGTTGTATATTTTTAAACATACGAAGAAGTACAAACAACAGATTTACTCTTGCAGGAAGTCTAACAATATTCCTCTGTAACCTTTACTACACTCGCACTTCAAGTGCTAAATGAACCATACCAAGTTGTTCAGCTAAAGAAGGAAAAAAATAGCTAGCTTCTGGGGCTTTGTTTTGGTTTTTTGCTCCCTAAAAAGCCAGAATCTAACCCTTTCAATTCTTAATAGCACCTGTTGGCTTTAATAACACAAGTGGTCTCTCTCCCGCACATGGCTATCAATGTGTTAGAAGAAGAGTCTACAAAAGAGGACCAGGGAAACAGGTTTTTCACACAACTAAGATCTGTTCCTTTGATTTCCACCAACAACTTCTCATTGTCCAAACCAAATTATAAAAAAGCAGCAGAGGAATACAATTAAATTTCAGGATATAACAACAATCGACAACAATTTTAGCAACGCTGTTTTGCCTGTGTGGGAAATGGCTGGTTGAAGTGAAAAAAACATTTTGCCATGTGGAAACCTTGAGTAGGTTAGTAACCCACTACTGTACCAGAGATGAATTTTTGCAGTCAGGTTTATATCTTCAAATTCATTGAAGTGGAGCTTTATTGCAACAGAGAAAAACACTGGAGGGATGTGTTGGAAGTGAAGCAGGACAAAAAGAAAACAAACAGAAAATACAACACTCTTGGATTTGCAGTGCAGCCCTCACTGACTTATTCCAAAAGAATTTATGTTTCCAGTCTAAGTTAATATGGCTCATAATATTATAACCTAAATCACACAGAAAAGATGTGTAAAGAGTTTTGCAGAATGTGTTTTGGATGAGTTTCATTACAAATAGCTTGAAATATCTTTAAAGAAGTATCATAACGACATGCTTACTCTTGAGGGTAAATTTTGAGCTCTTCGGCAGAAAGCAATCTCACTGCAAGCAGGACCTTAATGGCTTAGAGCCACTGTTTATGCAGCGGGAGCCCTCTTCAAATCGAACATGTTTAGAAGTGTCCTTGTTCTAAGTTGCCTGTACTGGACATCCCATCATAAATTTATGTCCTCATGCTTTGCAGAGTAATGATGTCCACATACCCACACGAGCTGTGTGTGAGCAACACTGACTATTCCACTTGGCTAACCTTCCCACATTAGGTAAGTGCCTCATAGTCCATAGTGTGTGGAAGCCACTCTAAAACAAGATGTGCAACATTTTCTGTTTATAACATATGCACAAAATACATGTATGATGAGAAAACCTGCATTAATTGATTCTGACATAGAACCATCACAGTCCATCATCGTAACAAAATGCTTACAGTAATGCCTATCAAATTACAAGTTCTGACCTTTCATGATGTGGAAAACATTTCCTTCCTTCATAAAACAAAAACTTGTGTAACCTTTTTTTAAAGTTTAAAACTGAAATTGTTCTTACCCTGGCCCAGCTGACAGCATTAGCTGTTGAGAAGCTCACTTCCAGAGGAAATGGAATGCAAAAACAAAGTTGCTGTGACCTTAACAATAATCCTGTTTGCATATTACAATACATTTTCCTACTATAACAAGGCAAAGTCCCTTGTGTTCCGGTCAGAAAAAGTCATCTTCCAGTAAAAGCCTACTGTGATCAATAACATTTTCTTAATATATTATATTATCTCCCACTGAAACACTTTTTCACTTGGCATTTCAGGCTGCCGAGTAGGAGAAATTCATGACAAAACTCAAGATGGTAAATGAAATATTGCAAATTAATTCCATCCAAGAGCAATCTTTTCGTTCATGAACAATTTGACAAGCCTGTGTCGTCTGACTTCAGCAGAAGCTTTCTCAGCTTTCAAATATACATGAAACAGAAGAATCTGCTCCACTACCATACCAATCTTCACTGCAGCCTGCATAATTTTGTGTTGAAGTACATTATAGTTTCAACAACCAACTTTGAGACCAGAATTGGTGGGGCATACTTTAAATATTAGTTTAGAAAATAGACTCAGAAGTCTGCAATATCAATTGTGAAATTCTATTTTCAAGTCACAGCCCAGAACGTGGCAGAGTGCCGGAATCCTGCACCTTCTGAAGCCGTTTTGCCCCTGAGTCGCCTGCAATCTGATCCTGAAAAGGTCCGAGTGATGAAAACGCCACTGAAGGATCTCAATTTGGTACCGGCAAAGTTCAAAGAGAGCTTTGTCACAATGGGCACTGCAGTAAAGAACTTCTCTAGCCGCGCGTCTGAAATTACTTTTGCTATGATGAGTAGTAGCTTTAGTCCCCCATTGGAGCTAATGTCCTTCTGCAGGTTGAGATGGTGACCTGGTGGCACAGAGCCAGGAGCAGAGCCCATGCTCCTCGCCTTCAGCATGAGAGCCCATCATCATTTCAGCAACAGCAGCTGCAGATCCAGCTGCATTTCTGGCAGTAATTGGTGTTCAGCATGGTCCAGAAAGCCACGATCCTCCAAAAGGCTCGGGTGCAATGCAGGATATTGTTAGTAGGATTACTTACACACACCCGGATCTCAGCAAGATTAGGTGCAGAATCACTGCTATATTAATATTTCAGCATAAGGAATAAGGGGCAGGCAGTTGTTGAATATTCATGCTGTAGCAATGCTCTGTGAATTCTGTAGCAGAAACATGTAAAGGCTGTACCCATACCCTGAAGAGTTTACATCCAACACCCCAATTAAAGAGATACTTGAGTATGTACCCTGTTTTAAGCTCACAGGGCAGGCTCATTGACTAATTGTATTCCTACAGTGAAGGATGTGCTCAATTTCTTTACTTAATCAAGACTCATGTTGAAAACAACATAAAAGAAATGGGAGAAAACGGATGAAAATTTAATTTACATCTGCAAATCCCAACACCTCATGAGATCAGAAATATGTAAAGGGCCAAACAACTCATCTGCCTATGAAGTCATTCATAAAAGATAAACATCCTTTTTAATTGTGGAGGAAATGCATGCAGGGGAGATGCACAGTACTCAGCTGATGGAATAAATCCAAGAAGCAGGAGATACATTTGCAAGAGAGAAGGGGTAAAAATAAGATTGGTCCCGCTGATAAGCAGGAGAACAGATGACATTATAAGCAAACTGGATGGGAAGGACAAAATAATCAAGGTTTAGAAGGACAGGACAAAGTTTGTGAGGTTTTGTGGTGGCTTCTTTTTTAAAAAAACAAAATAAATTAGGCAGCAAGTCTTCATGTAAATAAGCACTTATAAAACTGCCTTTCTAGGCGAATAATTTCTTTTACGATTAATAAAAACTGCAACCAGAATAACAGTGTTCTGATGACTTTGTGCCATTTGCAATTATCGTTCATCCCAGCACCACAAACTCATTATTATTAAAGCTGACAAAAAAACCCCAACCAAACTTAACTGCCTCTGTGAAAGGACTTAATTTTTAAAAGAATCATAAGTTTCTAAGCTTTGTTCCTACTTCCAAATCTGGAATGTGAAAAATGAGGCCATCCTAGCAACCCTTGCGTATGTCTCCTTCGATTTCCAACAAGTAATTTGGATAAAAGCATCTACTTTGTACGGTAACACAACACATTACAAAAGCATACTACTTCGACTCAAAAGCAACCGACAAAGAGTATGGAGTTAACGTAACCCTGCATAACTACAAGCACGTAGCTTATATTATAAACAAACATACTTCTTTTCCCCCTTTTTTATAGCAGTTTTCTCCCAAGGAACTAAAAGCATTTAACAGTTACCATAGGACTCACAGCACTCTCGCGAATAAGAGTATATAATCTCCATTTTAACGGCATGGAAACTGAGGCGCAACTATTACAAAGGCGGCTGTGGGAGAGATACAAACAGGAACCATATCCCAACTCTGAGCTCTGTGAGTAAATCCAGGCCTACCTGACATGTATTATCTATAGGCAGAAAGGAACATAGGTATTTTTGTGTTGGTGCCTATAGTGATGTTAGCATGAATGTTGCCTGTGCCTCACTCCATCCTTGCTCCCTGATGTAACACCACAGCACAGCAAAATCAAAGCCCTTTTAAAAATAACCAACGCAGATCATAGAATCAATCACAGAATCATAGAATGGTTTGGGTTGGAAGGGACCTCACAGACCATCTACTTCCACCCCCCCTGCCATGGGCAGGGACACCCTTCACTACACCAGGTTGCCCAAAGCCCCATCCAACCTGGCCTTGAACACTTAATGCTGTTAACTGGACTCACACAAAAAAATACTGCCTGATGTGTAGGTGCTTGAGAAACACTAATCCGAGCTCTTTATATGCACAGATCTCCAGTTTGTTATGATTTAGTGGATGGTTAAAGGTCTGGAGCACATGGCGAGCCAGACTCTTCCCGGGGCACGCAGTAAAAGAGGCAGCAGGCGCAAGCTGCAACAAAGGAAAATCTGGTACGATGTAGGGAAGAAAAATTCAGAGTGGGTTCTTCGCCAGCAGAACGGCTGCCCAGGGTGGCTGCAGAGCCCCCGTCCTCAGGCATACTAAAGGACTTGCTTGGACATGGACACAGCCCTGAAAAGCCTGCTCTGCCTCTGCAGTTGGCCTGCTTTGAGCAACAAGTTGGACGAGGTGACCTCCTGAGGTCCTTCCCAAACTAAATTATTCTATAAATATCATACCAAAGACAAGTGAGGTTATTCCTTGGTTTCTCTGCTGCATCCCAAAGCTTATCACAAATTCATACAAAAAGTGTGACCCCAGACTTCTCTAACTTCTTCTACTTCATTCGGCTTGCTCCTTCTCTTGAAAAGGATGAAATGGAACAAACTGAAATCTTTGCTTTCACCCACCTAAAAACTACAAAAATGAAAAGCAAAACGCAATCATTCTTTTCAAGCACCTAAAGACAAGTGGTCATTTGAGGTCTCGCTTGGAGTTTACGTACCTTCCTGACCCTCCCTCCTCCTAAGAAATACTCCGAAAAGCAATCAGTCTGCTGTGCAGAGAGACCCACGGTTATTAAAATAACTGCATCACAGAAACAGCTCTCAACTTCTTCATTTCAAATTCCTCCCCCCCCCACCCGCACTTTCATATGAGGTGCTGCACATGGTGAAAACTAATTCAGTTCGAACCAGAAAAAACTGGGGTTAAGTACTTCCCCAGTTGGAATACAAAAATTGCAACCAACCACACGTGATTGTCAAGATATACAGGGCTACAGTCAACATGCATAAATACTTTTTATATCCTTCAGAAAAACTCAGTGAGCTAAAAGGCCTTTTAAGGGGAACAGCTGAGCTAGGAATATCCAAAAATGGGTAAGACAGACAAGTGTGCAACTCCTACAGGCAGCCCATTTCCAGGAGCAGACAGAGTCCATCCTTCAAGCCCCTTTCAAACAACTTCTCACATGTAACAGAAGCCTTCAGGAGGAAGCCTGGACACAACTGGCTTCTCATTTCCAAATTAATTATATATTTTTTCTTTTGTTAGAAGCCGATCACAGCAATGGTGGCAGAAACACCCACAGGCATACCATAACCTAACAGAGTAAGTTTGCAATGATTTGATATTCAGCCTAAGACTATCCTCAGCATTTCACATTGATGTGAACTAGGCAATGCTGCCAGTTATCACAGGCTGGATTTGCTAGACATTCCCCACCACAGAAAGTGAATTAAACTGTCACTCATCACTGTATGAGTTGTTCTGATATACTTCTTCATGAGTTGGACATTTCTCTGAATTAAAAACAAAACACTATGTTGCAAGTTAAAGTCTTCATCCTGCTTTCTGTACATTTTCTTCTCCTTTACACTTCTCTTACCTATTTTCTGCTCAACTGTTTTTCACCTGACTCAGTATGTTTAACCCTCTTTGCTCCACTCGCCTGCTCAGTGCTTTCTTTTGCTCCTCTCCTTAGTAGATATAAACCGAGGGACCTGCACATGAGCTCCAGCCACCCTTGGCCAAGCTATTCGTTGTGATCTGAGCACTGAACTAGATGCCTTCTTGGTCCTTTCCCCAGTCCACTTACAAGTGGAGAGCAGCAAAGCTTGCAGGAGCACGGGAGCATGTCTGCCTTCCCCAAGGACCATCTGATCAGCGTGTCAAGCTAAGGCTGAGACAGTATTCCTGAGTGCCCATTCTCTGGCATATCTCCCAACATACACGCTCTATTAAAATATAGGAAAATCAGATACGCTATTCATCATGAGGGCTACTAAAAAAAAATAAATTTGGAGAACATTTGATTTAACTACAACTACAGTCACAGTTATTGGTATCTGCAATTTACAGCATTACACACACATGCAGGGACAAGCATAAAGAAGGAATATAAAATAAAAGCCTTATTCATAATTCAGACTCAATTTCCAGCAACACTTTCATATAGGTATTATTATATACACTATTTATGACTGCGTACTTACAGCACAGAAAAAAAGGATTAAATACATTCTCCCATACAGACTTGTACACACCCAAGCATACACATAATTTCCTATTTTACCATGAACATACTAATGATAGGAATTGAAAAATATTTTTAAATTATCAAAGTGACACTGAAAGCTGTAAGCTTGTTTCTCAGGGAAATACACCCATTTCCATGAGTGAAAGACTTGGAAATGGGCTTTCACTGTTTCCAAAGTGTAGTTCAAACTCATTTATGGGAAGAAGCTGCCAGAAACATTACAATCAAGATGTGCTGGGGATACTGAGGTGTTCAACAAGGAATCCTATGAAGGAACAGCAAGCACTGGAAGTAAGGACTGCACAACAGTGTGTGAGAGATTAAAAACAGGAAAAAAACAGATTAAAAATAGGAACAAAAAATTAAAATAGGACTCTGTGGTCTCGGCATACAGCAAGAACAACTCGAGCCAGCAATATGCCCTTGCAACAAAGGCCAGTGCATCCATCCTGGGCTGCGTTAGCATGAGTGCAGCCAGCAGGGTCACAGTAGCGATCCCTCCCTTTCATGCAGGACTTGTGAGCACTCCAGAACAAGAAGGCTTTGACATATTGGAGGAAGCCCAGTGGAGGATATTCGCGGCTGGAACACAGGCTGAGCTCCTACAAACCTCACTGTGTTTTCCAGTTCCCTAAAGGGAAGATGCAGAGAGGACAGAGTGAACCTATTCTTGGAAGGACGCAGAGGTAAACAAGAAGAAAGAAGCTGCAACAATGGAAATTCAGATTATAGATGAGGAAAATATCCTTCATGAGGTGGTGAAACGTGGCAACAGGGGCCCGATAAAGTTTTAGAGTCTGCATCCTTGAAGATATTCAAAACCCAACTGGACGTGGCCCTGTGCAACCTGCTCTAGGTCACCTTGCTCTGAGCAGGAGGTTGGACTACATGATCTCCACAGGCACTTTCCAGTCTGAATTATCCCACAAACCTGCACATCTGGTTCGGAGAAGCCAGAAAGCTGGTCAAAGGAGACCAAGAGAACAAAAAGATATCAAATAGCACCAAGGGCCAGGATTAGCTCCGTGAAGAAAGAACACAGAGAGGATTGCAAAATGAAGTCATGAAAGTGGTGAGGCAAGAAAAATAGCAGGTTGAAAGAGAAGGTGGAAGCAGAGAATCAAGACTGAGGAAGAGGCAAAAAAACCCCACACACATCTGCGTCCACTAAATTACACTTTCCTCCAGTAGCTGGAGGTGAAGAATTCCACCAGAGTCATTCAGCAATGAAGTCAAACATTTTAAGCTTCTACTCTGATGTGCACAGCAGAATTGGATAAGAGAGGGAATCAGTTCATTCTTTCTCCTCTCCAAGCTCCTAAGAAACCAAATAACCTTTAATCTCCCTTTTCCACATATTTAAACTTGAATTTGTAGGTTTCACAGATGTATTTGTAACTATGTACACTATGAAGAATGTTTCATTTATAATACAAAAATACAAGCACATTTCATAGAACCATAGAATGGTTTGGGTTGGAAGGGACCTCAAAGATCATCTAGTTCCAACCCCCCTGCCATGGGCAGGGACACCCTCCACTAGACCAGGGTGCCCAAAGCCCCATCCAACCTGGCCTTGAACACTGCCAGGGAGGGGGCATCCACAACTTCACTGGGAAACCTGTTCCAGTGCCTCACCACCCTCACAGGGAAGAATTTCTTCCTAATATCTAACCTAAATCTACCCTTCTTCAGCTTAAGGCCATTCCCCCTTGTCCTATCACTCCATGCCCTTGTAAACAGTCCCTCTCCAGATTTCCTGTAGCCCCTTCAGGTACTGGAAGGCTGCTATAAGGTCTCCCCAGAGCCTTCTCTTCTCCAGGCTCAACAACCTCAACACTCTCAGTCTGTCAGCTTAAAACTCAAAATGTTCACTACACCCAAAAAGGAGTCTTACAGCTTTTTACAGTTTTATAAGATATAGGCCTATGAGTCTGTAGACATACCAACTTTGCTACCTCTTGGAGCTATAGCACCGAATTCCATCACTCCTGATCACGTTTACAGCATTAGCATTCATCCCACTACATTATTTTTGTATTGTACCACAGATGCTCAGTTGCACATGCTCTGATAGGGACTTGTTGCAGTCAGTGAAAGGGAAAACACAATCCAAATCGTGTTTGTGTAAGCAAATAAGAGACCATGAAAGAAAAACAAACCACAAAAAGAACGGATTATCTGCACACTTACCCTGCGATATCCAGAATCTGTATCAAAATCAGCCTCAGGTGTAACAGTCAGTAAACAGGACAGCAAACCCTTGCATTTAGCAGGAGGTTTCTGGGAAGCCAGATTACCTAGAAAGAGTTGAAAAGAGTTATTTTAATACATGAAAACAACATCCCCTATGCTTAATAAGAATAGGCTTCAAAAGAGCCACAGCACAAGAAAAAAATAGCTGCACAATGGAAGATGTTACATGCCACCATGATCGGCACGAAGAATTTAATCCCCTGAAGGTGACAGAAATTTGTTACGAAGCATGGAGAGTTAGATGCTGGTAGATACCTAGGGTTTAGCAATGACTATCTAATACTCAAGATAACGTGGTGTTAACCTTCTAATCAAAGATGCGGAAGAGACCAGAAAGAGCACGATATTTTGCTTAATTAGTTGTTATCAAAGAGAGGACGAGTTCAAGCACTTGCAAAAACAAGACAATCCAAGATTATTTAAAAGTTTAATAGCGTTCTAGAGTCTTTGGTAACACAGGGTTTGCCTGTGAAATAAAAATAATCCCTAGAGATAAATTTAAAGAAATATATCTCATTTTAATGCCCAGACTAAAATGACTATTCATTAAAGCAAAGCAGTTTTATACCTATGTTCTCCATCTCAGATGTAATATATATGAAAGTAATCTTTATGACAGGAAGTGGCATGTAATCCTGCAAGAATAAACTGCTGTCATTATCTGCAAATCAATACAATTTTTTTTAAGTGGATATAACAGTACCTATTGATTTCACGTTTTTAGCACTGGAGTTTCAGTTTCTACAAAGACAATTCTTATAAGAGAGCTGCATACTAGTAAATGAGTTGATACAAACTAATTTGAAGTTTACAGTGCACTTCACTTGAACAATGCAATCAGGGCTTCCCTCTTATTACCTCAGCTTAAGCTTTTTTTTCATTTCATATAAACTTTATGTTTTGTGTAATTATAATAATTTTGAAGTGGTAGAGTAACACTTCGCTAATTGTACCTGCAAGCTGTAGAAAGTTTACATGTAAAACACCTCCTTGGAAGACATCTCCCTATCCTGCTACCATGTTATTACAGACTGTATGTATGACTTTTGCTATGTATAAATAGCCTGACCAAATAATTTCCCTTGTGAAAGCTTAAAACTGGCTCAGCACTGAAGAGCTTATAGTCCAAAGAGTTGTGGTGAAGGTGACAATGGTAAAGGAACAGGAAACAGAAGCAGATGGAAGAACTAAATGACTTATCCAAGGTCACTTAGTGGATCAGTCAACCAATGAGCTCCACTGGGTCATGCTCTATTCCTTTAAGAGACTTTAATAAAACTGGTAAATTCTTACTATATTTCTGCAAATGAAGCATACAGGAACTTTGGCTTGGCTAGCTGATCAAATGGCTCCTGCTGCAATGAATGATCTGTAATGAGAGCTGGCTGCAAGGCAAGATGTACCATCACACAGAGGAAGAAAAAAAAAATAATCAGACCACTACAAAAAGAGTTTAAAGGGATGGGACTAGGGCCAGCTGACATGCCAAAATTAATCTCATAAAACAAACAGACAAAACATTTATAATTTTGAGTCCTTAACTAACACAGAAAAAACAGAGCCCGGCCCAATCACAAGCCAGCTGCAGGTTAGTTTCTTGAAAATGGAAAGTGCGATAATACAAGGAAGAAGCACATGAAAGGCCTGGGGAAGGCGCAGACACATAAACATCTCGTCCACGTTATCCCCATCGTTCCTGTCCACTCTGTCATACCGAGCTCCATCCTCCTTCTCAGCCTGCTCTGTTTACAGGGTTAGACTCATTTTGGAGTTAAAGCTTTTCAAAGAGCTCGCCTACTTATTTATCTATTTAATACACTGTTGAGACATTTCAGCTGAGGATTTCGGACTTTTGTGACATGCCTAAAGAATTTAGCATGGACTGCCTGAAAAAGCTCAAACAAAAATAGAACCTTATTTTGTTTAGCTTTTTGTTTGTCAGAAAGAGCACTGTTTTCATGAAGCAGTTTATGGAAAGGAAAGAAAAAACTCAAGGGAGTAATTTTTCCTTTGCATACTGACTCATCATATCACAGTTACCCCATCATCTCCAAGGGTGACGCCAGGCCAGAGCTGCACTGGAAGATCTCCTTAGGGAAACATCCACTTTTCAAAGCCATCTCAGGGCTCTTGTTCCAGGACCTTGCAGAACAGAAGAGGAACCTTTGATAGTAATAAAAAGTAAAATGGGAAGAAGCCTGAGAGGCCAATGAGAGTTTTATATGAAGGAACCCTTTTTCTTTCCCACCTCGATAATGAAAGACATGAAGTGTATTTCCAAAGTATGTTGTAGACTCTAGATGGCAGTGCCATAGGGAAAGGCAAAAAAGAGCTCACAGCTGGATACGGGACATCTGAAGAAAGAAAGATCAGAAGGAAAAAAGGAGCAAGAAAAGCAATAATCCGTCACCATGAAAATGGTACACAAAGACGGGCTTAAGTTCAAAATCTGTTTGCTTGCTCCTGGACATGCAGTCCCAAAGAAGAGTCAAAATTATTACTTGGGGCAACACAAAGACAGGATTAATGGTCTTTACTGTTTAACATACTGCAATTTATATTATTTACCAGCATTTGGGCGGGTTTTTCTTCCCCCACTTTAGAAAGTCTTGGCTGTTTATAGGAAAGGATTTTCATCTTACCAAAACTTTGGTTTGATCTGGAGTTTTGGGGAAACTGGATCTGGATCTTTAGGGGAAAGCAGCTATATCAAGTGGATTCCCCCAAACTTCAGCAGTTCTGGGTTGGACAAAGTAGAGTTACCCTGCACCAGCAAACAATGAGGTATGATGACAGCACAGGCAGTTAATGGAAAGCTCACCATGCTGCAGCTTGAAGCAGTAAATTAAAAAAAGAGGTTTCCACAATGCTAGGAAGGACAAAGGAGAGAATGATTTAATGTGATGTCAACTCAAAACCATAATTTTCTTATGCAGCAAGACACTGTTTCAGAGCTTCTCTGCTACAGATGAAGTATCCAGCAATACAGGAGATAAGCTCATCCGCCAAGAGCTGCACAGGGTGTGAGAAGTGTATATAGGTTTAAACAGCATCCTTCTGATCTGAAGCAAGGTGAGGAGCAGGCAGCAACATTCGACAATTCAGTACTGCAATGAGAGGAAGCCTGGAAAACCAGCACTGCCCTGGGTCAAGTGGGATCAGCCACCGAGACATCTGCCTTACTTTGTGCGGCATTTGCAGAACTAGGAAAACCAGAAGGAAAGGAGGACAGGATTACCAACTGACTCATCTACTGCTATACAACCACACCTGCCAGGGGCAAGCTGAACAGCACAGCGTCCAAAGTGCAGGGAAAAGCAGAGTGGAAGGCAGTATCTCTACAACAAAGCCAAGGGTCTGAGCAATGACTGGTGAAATTAAGGGATCAAGAATAATAGTCTTTTTGCAGAAGCAATGGTGCTTCTTTGGAAAGGGAGAAAGAGTAAAGAAAATAGACTATAGCTGTCATATTGGTCCCTGGGTAGGGAATGACTTATGCTTGTTCTGTGTTGTGCAAACTCCAGGAAAGCAGGGAGCAGCCCAGGAGTCCTTCGGGGACTGTTCCAGAGCTCCCCTGAAGCACAGTTCACCCAAAAGCCTGCAGCAGAGATGCTCAACATGGACCTTAGCAACGATGCAAAGCACCACGCAGCCCGTGCCCACAACATCTCGCTCAATTGGAAAAACCTATTTGGAAAGGAAGCCAAGGATATGGAGACTGTTATTGGAGGTTAGTTAATCAGAAAAAGTTGAATGCAAAAATATTCTATGAAAGCCTGCCTGTGCAGACAAGCTATAGATCAACTGTGAAGCATAAAGTGCTTTAAAAATGTTCTTCACAAGCTGCTCTGCACTGCAAACATAACCTCCTCCACGTCACATACCACAGCCTGGGGCAGGGGGTAAAGAGGGAGAGAAGCACTCAGAGACACAGCTGGAGCACACTCTCTTTGCAAATAAACAAGGTAAAGGAAAGGAAATCGGGGGGGGGCAAAGAAAAGAAAAAGACTTCAACATACGGTATAAACACTTACTAGGCAGGCTGAGTAGATGTTTCACAAGCAGTAAAAGAAGGGTACTTATAGACAGTATATCTGGCAAATCAACATCAGTCACCCTGCAAAGAGCCTAGCTTAGCACAACCGGGAAGCCAAATGGACAGGGGAGTTAAGAACAGACCGATGTACCCAAAGCTCTCAGTGCCGCGCAAGTTAGGGACTACTGCTGCCATCCCAGTATCTTTAGTGAACTTAGACTGGGGCTATTCCAGCTCTACAAGGAAAATTTCTATAATGCCTGGTGTGACCTGTTGTCCTCATGTCCATAAACCGAGCAAGTGGTCTGACAAAGGAGCAATTACAGATCCCGCAAGAAGCTACGCGGGTTCTGAAGTTGGGCATAGCTACAGCCAAGTGTTGCAGGCTGGGATAGAAAAAAATAAAACACAGGGCTGGAATGGAAAGATGCATCCATTTTCACAGCCTCACTTGACTTTATGGGAAGGAGTGACTGCTCTGCAGGGTGATGCCTGCATAACGCTATTGTGTATGTTGACCCTTATCTATTATTTATTACAGATCTCTCTTTTCCCCAAGTGACAACCAGCCAACTACTAATTTGCAGGCTAAAAAGCTGCAAGGTCTGCAGACCCCAGAGCATTTGCCCTAGAATAAAGAATCACGCCAAAAAGATGACCAGAGAGGAGGATGTCTGCACATGCCTAAAGTGCAAGTTATTTATATAAATCTTTTAACAGCAACAAATGAGAGCATCACTGGATGTACTGTCTAACAGCTTTCGGTTTGAAATGATAATTGCTGGATTCCTAGGACTACTTGGTATGTTTTACTCATAATGTTTCTCGCAATCACACTCCTCTCTGAAAGCAGGCTGGGAACTATTAACATCTCTTCATCAAAGATTTAGACAGACTGACAGTAACCCTGAGGTTATTCAGTGGAAGACTTTTGAAAAAGTTCCCCAAACTCAAATGCTCGTCTGTGCTTCGAAGAGTTAAGCGGTGGAAAGGGAAGGGGAAAATAATTTTAGCTCAGTACCCCTCTGTTACATTACATCAACAAATTAACTCCTCCTATGACATTACGTAGCTTTTGAGAAAACATTTGTGGTTTAGAACTGACTGTTCAGTTTGTATTCCTGCATGGATAATCACTTCTTTAAAAGGAAGTATACATCAATAATATTCATGGGGAGCTTTATAAGAGCTTGGCAAACATTTCTGACAAAACAAAAAACTCAAACAGAAGGATTACTCATAAAATGCTACATCAACAACTCTTTTGACAGGCATCTGGATTATGCTGCTCTTTAAAAGGGAAAAACAAAGATGTCACTTCGAAGTTTAAATGGAAACACTGCCATTAAAAATATCAGATCATAAACAAAGCTATTTTTGCAAACTCAAATGCAATGAGAAATTATGACAGAGTTTGCCAAGATAATTTAGAGACACTTCCCCCCCCCAAATACTTTTAAAATGCTGCAAGACATACAGAGATTACAGGTCAGTCATGAGTTTAGACCTAGAAAATCAGACATCCAGCATTAATAGTCTATCAAGTCTCTTTTTCTTCAAATGGCCTTTAGCTGATGCTGTAAATGAAGTTAACGCGTACATACCTGCCCAACTGAACAAAATTCCAGAAGAAAATGTAGACGGACACTTTAGGAGCCCATCCTCAAAGAATGTATTTCACTATCCTTCCCCTAACCATGTAAAACATGGAACAGACAACATTAATTTCTGCGGTATTCTGTAGCAAGACTCACAATCAGATGACTGTGATGATGCAAACGGGAATTTCTTACTCATTCTAAGTTTATTTAATTTTTATTTCCTAGGAAAAGCTCAAGGAAAGCTACTAAGACATGCAGAGTTCAAAAGAATATGCAAAATATTCACATGCAAAAAGAGACCGCTAAAAAGACTGCTTATTCAAACAAATGCAGAGTTCTAATGGATCTGCAATGTTCAGTGCAAAACTGTTCACCCGAATAGCGAGGTTTCTTTGAAAACAAATACACCCAGCCTAGTAAAAAGGGGTACATTTCCTTAAAGTGGAGTCAGCTTCTTCACAATTCATTGAAGTCTGCTGGCTTTGCTGGAGATTCAATGAAGGTAATAGGCAAGTACATGTGTTTGAAAGGTCTTTTATTTCTTTATTGAAGCAAAGACTAGCAAAGATACCTTCTGCTGAAATGGTTTGAAGGCATTGGGATTAAAAGGCTGAAAAGTTTTAGGACAGCTTGACTAACACATCTTCCTAACTCCATTGCTTCATCGAAGCAGCTGGAGAGACTAGCGTTCAAAGCACTGAAGCATTTGAGGCTGAAAAGACCTCAACTTCTTTGACATCATGAACCGACTTTCTGCAGTTTAAGGTCTTTTCCAGAATTTTATCAAAAAAGTCAATAGAAGAAGTAGAAACAGAACAAACCTGTCATTTGCAGATGGTTTTTAACAGAAAGTCCTACTCTACTAGTAGGACTCTCGGGGACTATTGGGGAGTTAGGTAACAACCAGCTGCAGGTGATGTGAAGACAGCCACATCGTGCCTTTTGCAGCGCGGGAGGAATGCTGTTAGACAGCTGGAGAGCAGCAAGATAGGAACAAGCTGCTGCAAAGCAGCCAGGGCAGCGACAAACTAAGTACCTGGGTCTTAGCAGAGTTCTCTGCATCCCTCCTTGTCTTAAGTGAAGCCTTGCACAACACAGAGACTGAGCGGAGAACGGAAACTACATTTGGTTCACAATGTACCAGCGACAGCAGGGACGAGGGGAAAAAACTAAAAGCTCATTCTGTTGGGTCTGATGGGAAGGGAGAGCACAGCATTAGCTTGGAAGGAACAGTCTGTGCTTCAAAGGGCAAAAGCAACTGTTCCTCTTACAGTCTGAACTAACACTGCCATACCACAAGAGAAGGTAGCATCCTTATGCAATGTTTAGGTACAAAGTAGTCTGAAAGGTAAAAATACAGCCAAGGTGATAGCACTGCTACGGTGTGGTATGGCCAGCAACATGCTGTATCCCAAACAGGTTTTCATAGCTGTGAGTGTCTACCTAGAGGAGTTACCCTTTGGGTACAGAGGGACTGACAGAAGTCATCTCTGATTCCCCAAATACAGTCTCCATTTTCTCTGAGACTCATTTTGGACTGACAAGATGGCCATGGCAGGGGAAACCCCATTCTCTTCACCAGGACCAATACACTATTACTGACTAGATAATCCTAGCGGTCCCTTTTTGACCTTACTCCAGTCCTCTTGCATATTATAAGGTACAGGACTCAATTTCTTGCCTCATTCATGAAGAAGAAAATAAAAATCCTGTCACGATTACCAAATTTCTAGAGATGCCTTGGGGGTGTTGGTGAAAGGTTTTAGTGATTAATTATTCCTGCTGTCAAAATCTATTTGTTTTTTCTATTCTGAATTTTCTTGGCTTTCATTTCTAGACAATGAATCTTGCTACATTTTTGTTCAACAGACTGAAGACTCTTTCTTTCTTAAAATTTCCCATGTAGAAAAGCTAATCAATCCTTTCCTTCTCTTGGATTAGGTTAATGAATGATTGCAAGAAATCCCAGTGGCATGTGTTGGTTTTGCGTGGCAAGGTTTTGGTAGCGGGGGGGCTACAGGGGTGGCTTCTGTGAGAAGCTGCTAGAAGCTTCCCCCGTGTCTGATAGAGCCAATGCCAGCCGGCTCCAAGACGGACCCGCCGCTGGCCAAGGCCAAGCCAATCAGCGCCTCTGTCATAACATATTTAAGAAAAACAGTTAGAGAGAGCTTTTGTAGCCAGAGAGAGGAGTGAGAAGATGTAAGAAACTCTGCAGACACCAAGGTCAGTGCAGAAGGAGGGGGAGGAGGTGCTCCAGGCGCCGGAGCAAGATTCCCCTGCAGCCCGTGGTGAAGACCATGGTGAGGCAGGCTGTCCCCCTGCAGCCCATGGAGGGAGGATGAGGGGGTGTAGAGATTCCACCTGCAGCCCGTGGAGGACCCCACGCCAGAGCAGGTGGAGACACCTGAAGGAGGCTGTGACCCCGTGGGAAGCCCACGCTGGAGCAAGTTCCTGGCAGGACCTGTGGCCCCGTGGAGAGAGGACCCCACGCCAGAGCAGGTTTGCTGACAGGACTTGTGACCCCGTGGGGGACCCACGCTGGAGCAGTTTGCTCCTGAAGGTCTGCACCCCGTGGAGGAGACTCACGTTGGAGAAGGCCGTGAAGGACTGTCTCCCGTGAGAGGGACCCCAGGCTGGAGCGGGGGAACGATGAGAGGAGTCCTCCCCCTGAGGATGAAGAAGTGGCAGAAACACCGTGTGATGAACTGACCGTAACCCCCACTCCCCATCCCCCTGTGCCGCTGGGGGGGGGCGGAGGTTGAAGCCGGGAGTGAAGTTGAGCCTGGGAAGATGGGAGGGGTGGGGGGAGGTGTTTTTAAGATTTGGTGTTATTTCTCATTCCTCTACTCTGTTTTACTTAGTAATAAATAACATGAATTCCCTCTCTAAGTTCGGTCTGTTTTGCTCGTGATGATAATTAGAGAATGATCTCTCCCTGTCCTTATCTCGACCCGTAAGTTTTCTTTCATTGTACCTTTTCTCCCCTGTCTAATGAAAGAGGGGAGTGATAGAGCGGCTCTGGTGGGCACCTGGCCCTCAGCCAGGGTCAACCCACCACAGGCTTCAAGGCATGTCTTTTCACCCCTTAGCCACTATCACCACTCTTCTACCATCTCTCCCTATCTCATCAACCTCCTTGAGGTGCTTACAGACCTGAACACAATATTTCAGAAGTGTCTGCAGTAGGGTCAGACCCAGATTTAGCACAGTCTCCCTCAAGTTCTCCTATGGATGTAGACTGCTGACACAGGCAACACAACACCTTTGTCCTACAAGCCCACGTTCTCCTGGTGTCAATGCAGGAGTACAGCAATAGTCTGCTCTCCTCCTCTCCACTGACTTCAGAGGGAGCCTAGGACAACTAGTTTAGAGTAGGACACCAAATTGTAAATGGCTGAAGTTGGGCAAGCTCAATTCCCATCCCTCACACATGCCAAATCAAATTATTTTGTTCTAGTTTCTTAATCAAAATGGTGTCCCCAAGTCAAATGCCTTGTAGAAGCCATAAATACCAAACTTGCAATCACATTAAAAACACTTAATAGATATCAGGTTAGCTTGACAGGATCTATTTTCTATAAGCTCATGTTGATTGGCATTAATTATATTTCTCTTACTCAATCCTTTATCAGCTGTCCCATTTATTATACTCCAAATCAATACGAGAATGACAAGGCTCAAAACCTCACACCTTTGAGGCACAGATCTTGGCCACTTTTCCAAAGCAACAAACCAAATTTCCAAAGCTGACTGCCAGCAGTACACTGGCACAACAGAGCTCTTAATCGCCTCTCTCCACCTCCCAATTACTAAAAAAAGATCTATAGCTTAATTTGTCATCCCCAAAGAAACAGCAGAATAAACAGATCAGTTACAAAAGATCCTCTTGAGAAGAAAGAGAAGAAAGCAAGTCAAGACAGAAGAGGAAGTGTGGGAGGTGAGCAGGTTAAAGTCAATCAAACTTTTGATTCTGTGAGAATAATTAGAAAAAGAAGCAATTCCTTCACAGTGAGAATTTGTTCTCCTGATGTGAATTGTTGATTTTAGCACACATGACCATCACAGAATTCCTTCAATTGCGTGAGGAGATCATGCTGTTAAAATTGAACTGCTAGATTTAATTAAAGAATTAGGTTATATAAAAACATAGGGTTTAGGTTCTTTACATATGGTGCTGAGAAACTTTCATCAGTGGGTAGCCTGAGAGCTAACCCTCCCCAAGAAGGGTCAGCGCTGCTTGCAATCCTCCAGGTGCCGCCATATGAAATAAGTGGAAGGAGAGAATTTTCCTAGAAGATTCATAGTTTCTTGGCAATCACGTATTTTCAGTTGCATGCTTGGTGCGTGGCACCACATCAGTGCTGCCTCCAGCACCCCCCAACTATCAAGCTTTCTCAGTAAGGTTGGTAGACAGTCTCTACACAACTACTCTGAATGAGGCACTGCAGCAAGTCATTTCACATCATTAAGTTACTACCGTCTTCATGATGCTTTGACCGTATCTGGAGAGACATGAATACTCCAGGTGAAGAACTGCAATGCTTCCCTTGACACACTTGTTTACAGCAGTGACTCAACCACGTGCAAGTTCAGCAGCTAGATAAGATAGCAGAGAGCTTGCTTGTGCCTTACAAACCAGCACCGGCGCAGTCAGGAAGGTATTCATTTTTAAAAAGTCAGATAGCACCCATGGAGAAGACTACTGTTATTTGTCTTACAGCCCCAGGCAGTATCCTGCAGCCTGTCATCAAAGGCTTTGAATAAGACTATCATACACCCATTTCTTGACATAGAGAATATGCTGATGACAGAGAGTGTGTACTATGATCATGCTCCAGCACCAGGGATGCTGCTGTTTACTTCCACAGTTTTCTCCTCATGGCCTAACAGTGATGTCAGGATTAGTACAAAAGCCTTCTCCACAGCTCCAGCTCTCTGATGATGTGCTTTCCAGGCACAAGCTCTCCATCCAATCTAACACCTCCAGTCAAATTCTCCTCACTCAGTATCCTCTCTTATGGTCCTCATTTGTCATGTCCATAATTCAGAGACTCTCAAAACACTGACTGCCTTCAAGTGATTAGTCCAGACAACTGTCTAGTCCAAGACCACTTACACAAGCTACACAACCAGAATGCCATGCTACAGGCATATGCTCTTAAGGAAAAGGTCTATCAAAACTGTTTCACTGTGCCAGGTGGCTTCTGCAACAATTCTGAATAATGAAATTTTGTAACAGCCCAGGACAAATCAACTGAAGATGTCCCATGCTTCAAAGAGCTTAAAATATGTTGGTCTCTCAGGATCCCTTAAATGGGGAAATCCAATTACCAGTATAAAAGAAAATACTTATTGTCAGATGTTTAACCAATTTTTCCCTCCTTTGCATCAAATTCCACTGGGTGTGTCATCACACTGGTTGCTAACTTCTGACTGCAATTCACATGGGATCGTGAGCATGACCTAACACCCAATGGGAAAAAGCCAATTTATCTTTGGATTCTCAGGCATGGAGGCTCAGTCTGGCATTAGGCCCTCAATGAGGTGCAGGCAGCGTGAGCACGCCCTCACCTTCAGAGAAAAGCAGGCTTGTTCCGATTTCCAAAACTGTGGCTGAAAAAATGGCCATTTTAATCAAAACGTCAGGGATGGCGCAGGATCTTAATCTCTAGCTCAGTCTCTACAGATCTCTGTTCAGCACTTAACACACGACTCACCTGTTTCTTTGGACTCTTTCTCCCAAACTACAACAGACAGCCCCAGAATTAATCTTTATGATTGCAAGGGTAACTTCTCACCATGAGAATAGTGTGGCCATAGGTTATTAATGAGAGTCCTGATCAAGTGCACATTCAGTCCAAATCATTTGCTAAAAAAGTTATCCTCCTATAGGCTATATAAATACATAATACATCTACATTAACCTGTGTGACACTGCAGCAGCCTTTCCAGCGATCTGGCCTACTTTATCTCCAACGTAGACTCTTATACCTCATTTGAGTGAGTGAGCACACATTTTAAATAATGATGAGAGACTCCAATTTTCACATTTTCATGGATGCAGTGTCAAATTTATTTGTAATAGGATCATCTATTATCTGTCTGTACTGAGCAAACTAGGTGAGAAAATAATGGTTAGTAGTATATTATCTGGAATCCTGATGGAAATTAGCACAAGGTAAGTGGAGTCATCGAAAACAAAAATGTTATTTGTTGATTCCTTAATGCAGCCCGCCTTAAATTACTTCTAATATGAGATCAGAAGTTGTTGGGTTGGGGGTTTTTTTTGTTCAAAAAAAAGTGAATTTACCCCACCCATTCAACTTTAAACATGAAATATTTAATCCACTGAAGCACTCCTGTTACAGTAGATCTGTTAACGGCAAAACTCACACCAGTGCCAGAGAGAAAGGAAAGGAAATGTTCCCAACTTACGAAAGAGATGCTAAAGCTAGGAGTTTCACCATTTGATCCTGACTTTATGACTTCCATGTGGACAGATAAGCTACCCTTTATCCAGACACCCCATAGGTTACAGGAAGAGCCCGAATGCTGGCCTATGTCCTTGTTCATTTTCTCATCTCCAGCCTATAAACTGAGGTGAACAAAACCCAGTTAGACTTACTGGCCCAAGGTTTTGCTGCCTTCTAAAGAAAAGCAGCTTTTCCTCCTTGGAAGAAAAAAAAAATCATCATATATTGTGTTTTTATATATATATATATATATATGGGGATTAGCAACACAACCAGATTACAGACCACAGTGCTCAATATAGCAGCAGCCTCTTCTGAAACAAGAAGAAAGAAATACGTGGTGGTAAGGATGTCACCTTTCCATAACTCACTTGGTCTCTTATCCCTTCTTCACTTCCCCAAACTGTATTCAGGGGTGAGTTTCAGATCACTTCTGTGGCAAGAGGACACAGAATTAACTACTGCCGCTTCTTGCCAAGCCTGTTTTGATATCGCAGCACAAGGCTTCGGCAGTATATGCCCTCAGTGCCACCACCGAAAGAAGTGCTGGAAAAGTTCCTGCGTGCCAAGATGGACTGAGGAACTGAGATTTGCTTCACCAGATCCACCCAAAGCTTGTGTTGGCCAATGGAAAGAGGATGAAGAATCAACACAGAGTGTGAGGACAGATCTTCTGTTGAAGTTACACATCATGACAGTGGAAACAGTATCTGAATACAGCCAGGTGGTCTTGTCTTTGGTTTGCTCACAACATGTTCAAGGGTGGGAAAAAACAAAAGTAACAAAAAGAAGATTTTTTTTTAAGATTATATGGAATTTTGTTTGTCAGGCCCATTAAAATGATCCTTTGATTTATAGAAGAAATACTTTTATTTTCAGTGGCTACAAAAGAAATAGTTTTAGATGTCCACTAAATGGAAACTCTCTTACAAAAGAGTAAAATTTTTTCCCTTTAAGAAAGCATAATGAAATTCATACTAAATTGTATTAAAATTAATATTTCTCAGTTATATGGGATTAAAATGTCATAATTTCAAATTTAATTTAAAAACCCAAAGTATTAAAACTTAGGTTTATTATAAGAGCTTAAACTGACTAAGGTTTAAAGAAAATGTTAAATGGCATCAGTGAATTCTCTTCAAGAGATGAGTAAAAAGATGACACCTTGAAATTATACCAAAAAAATCCATCTAAGATCTCCTTGCCATCCAAGGTCAATTCAAGCATGTTTGTGTATTTAAACACTGTAAAGCTCCAGTATATAGCTATATTATTACTTTTAGAACCACTTAAGTGCTACTATTTTTAGCTTTTCCTTCTGTAACCTTTCCCAATAAGTCCGATTTTTCAGCCTTGGCTGTCCAGAATTACATTTTTCCTTTGTTTGTTTCAACATAGTCAGCAGTTACTCAGAAAGTATTTTCTTTACTGGGACCAATTCACTGAAAATAAGACCAAGAAAAGTTAATTTCTCAGTCACAGGCTGGAAAAAGAGAACCAAGTGGGAGAGAAAGATATTATAGCCTAATATTATAGCCTTACAGGCATGGGACCATATAATAACCAGTTTAGGTCCCTAGAAGTACATGCAAGCATTTTTGGAAAATCTCATTACAACACTTAAGTGCATGGACACCCAAAGTTTGCATGTATGTAATTCTCTTTGAAATCAATAAAACTGAAAAACTCTAAAGCCTAGATACATGCAGGTTATGGGGCAGGTTGAGACGAAAGGAGGGCATTAGTACGCAACACATGGTTTTGGCAAGCTGTATGAGTTTACATCCATGGTATTAATGATTTAAAGGCCAATTCAGTGTGGGGTTTTCTCTACTTGGCCTGAAAGCTTTATGTTTTCATACATACCAGAACTGTGCTAGTCTGAGTACCCAGGTTGCAATCTGGCTCTGCAATCTAGAAACTAAATGAAGCAGCACCCAAATGCTGCTAAGGATCCACCTTACTTTGTTCTATGTAAAACATCAAAAACCCTCATAAAAGAGGCAGTGTAAGATACCCTACGGGTAGGACACACACAAGAAACCAGGGAGCACTACAGTTCCCTCCCAGGCGTATCCCCGAAGCGGGGACCGGACCCTGGGCTGCAGTCCGGTGCCATAACCATCAGGTCCTGCGAGTCATAACCACCAGTTCTGCCTCGTTCTGCATCTCTCCCATCTCTACTCGAAACAAGAAGCTTCACTGATTGTAGGTGTTCAGAAAAATATCCAGACTATGGCTTGCCATGAATTAATTAATCTGTTAAAAATTTAATAAAGCTACAATATTTATTACTCAACAAAAAATATAAAGCTTTAAAACCTAACAGTGTGCAGAGATAAGAGTGTATTATTGTGACTAGCAAAGAATGATATAAATTTAAGGTATTTAGTTGCAAGTCATAACATTTCAATTATTACTAACTAAAGAATATTATGGAAATAAGTTATATGCAATACAGAAAAAAATAAATCAATCACTTAAATGAGTATTCCTTGTTTTAAACCTTAAATAATTTAAATCCTAAAGACTGCTATCATTTTGATTTAGAGCATTTCACCCTGACATACACTTGGAGTAAAAATGGGAACATGTAGTAAATCACCTCTAAAATACCTGGGTAGATCAGGACAGAGTGAGAATGGAGCTGTGCTAGAGATGAGAAACACTTCAAGGAACCATGAAGACAAAGAAGAAAATGTTGGACAGGATGTCAGTGAGAAGCAGCTTCATGCTAAGTGGTACGGGAGCACCTTAATGAGGGGAGCAAGGGCGAGAGGGAGAGATCCTTCTGGATGAGCTGGCACTGGAGCGCAAGTGGCCTGTGTCAAATTCTTGGGGTTAATCACCCTCTTAACGACCCACCCAAGAGGAACAAAATGTGCTTTTGCTCAGTGCACAGCACAACTGACAGGTGAAAGGAGCTTTATTTTGAAGGTTTACACGAACGCTTAATGGGCCGGAAAAAAACCCCATTCATGGAGTTTTGCATTATTCAGTAATTTCTCTAATTATAAAGTGACTTCGAGCACCGCTATTGTTACAGACAGTCCTTTCCTATTAGGTCCCATTGTTTAAGAAGCCACGTGTGAGCACCGAGAACCCCTGTACGCCAAAGCAAGCATCTCCTAAGTGTCACTTCTACCCAACCATCGTTCCTCCAGCAGGTAATACGCGCATTATCTACGCTGACCTCTCTTTAATTTATAATACCTCTATGTCATAAACCAATTATCAGCATTTTACACGAGCAGCACTTGCTAGTTTGAAAAGCAATTAAATTTTAGGAGCTGTCTCTTGCAACAAAAAAGCATTCACAGAAATAGTGCTAGAGAAAAGTTGCAGCGTGCAAACCATCAGTCTAATTCTGCCTCTATCAATCACGCTAGGTCTCGCTGAATGGCGACGTGCAGGCAAGCAAACAGCAATGTTTATGAGGTGCAGCTGGTGGTACTTACGTTAACAGCAAAAGCAGCATCAGTTAAATTAACATTCTTCATTCTTTCATTGCTCATTATGGTTTGACAGACATACCCGCAGTCCACATAAATGACTTAGAGCAAGAGAGCTGTCTAGCATCCTGCCATGAAACAAGACCACCTAATGGGAGCAGCCACTGTAATTAAAACTCTGGAAACCAAGATTTATACCAGTTTAAGGATGTAGTGGTGGGTATTATGACCTACTTTAAGTTTATTAAAGGAATCGTGAAAGCCCGTGCCGTTACTCAAGTGAAAACTAAGAGCCTACCGTTTGTGATATTTGTCCGATAAAAGGGACTCAAGCGTTCTTTTGATCTAGGAATCGTTTGTGTTGTTTCAGGTCTGGAGATGCAGGGGGAGAGGAAAGAAAAAGATATTACTTAAGTATTAACTAATCAGCTTCCCCAGGAGAACGCTCTCCCTAAGTCTTACTTGTTCAAGTCCACAAGATTTTCTTTGATGGGGAATTGCAGCAACTGGTTCTGCTTAAAAATTTACAGCCACATTTAATCTCTTGGATCAAGAAAAGTTAATTTCATCAATTCAAGGCTGTATTTCATGGAACTCTAAGTGTCAGAGATGAATACGGTACCAAAAAGGGGGTGAAAACGCACAAGTATTTTATAAAAGCATCTCCAAAGCCCCTGAATTAGACTTGACCAAGTAACAGAATCTCTTCAGGCTCGAACTCAAGTGCATTAAGGAGGAATTAACATCAAAATCAGAAAAAGTATGCTTAAAAAAATAAATCACATGGACCTGTAGTTATATACCACCTTTGAAACACTGTGTGAACAAGTCTTAATACTCTTAGTTATTAAGCACAGATTAGATCATGAAAGATGATTCAGTGTTTGCAGAAGGTGGTAACCACGAAGGAATATGCCATGTGGCAGCATGGTGGCCCTGCTCCGTGCCAAGCACACGGCACCGCGAGGCATGCCAGGAGTGGGGCTCACCGAAGACTGAACGCTGGGCAGGCAGGAGTCCAGTGTAAGCCCGGGAAATGCTGCGGAGAGGAAAATCTGGCAAAATTACAAAATCTGGCTCTCTACGGGGAGGTAAAACCCTCACTTCAGCTTCCCAGGCACGATCTCCCTACCAGAGTTTGCTCTTTGTTTCATCTCCTTTCCCCTCTGCTAAGAGCAATAAAAAGGGGGAGGTTTTTTTTACCTTTCCTCCGTAAGCAGTTCAAAAGCATCGTTCCCCTTCCCTTCAACGGCTCAGTGGCTGAAGCACTTGCCTTAAATACAGACATCTGACGTTCAATCCCCTCCACTGTCTGAGATCTGAAATCCCCCCTTCAGCCCCCAGGAGGCAGCTATAACCACCAGGCTATCAAGGCATAGTTTGGGATGCGAGCACAGGTGTAGGACCTTCCCACCTCTCCCAGCAGGGTGGCTCTCCTGCTCCCTGCTGCAGCACAGGAGGAAGGCAAGCCTCCTCCCCGCCACCGCACATACAGGGCCAAAACAGCTCCGCCATCTCATACCACACGTGTATGTACATACACGTGCTTGTGAGCTCCAGGCATCCAAAAAACCGAAACAGAACATCAAAAAGGCTCTTCACCTTAATAAAGATATTACACCAGTAAATAGCAATTAGCAGGTCAGTGCCAATTCTCTGGCATGGTGTAGCTTCCACCTATAAGCCCAAACTCCCCTCCAGAGATGTATTTCTGTCCATCCTACCTCCAGAGACATGTCCACACCTGGACACGGCTCAGGGAAAGCCCTCAGCCAAAACCCGGCCCCGGAGCAAGTAAAGATCACCCAAATGCACAATTACACTCAAGCCTGCACTCTGGTCCTATTTAGTTTAACAATGTAGATGTAGCCATACAGTATCAAGCTAAAATTAAAATTATAGCATTTAAAACATCCTCAGATATACAGAGCCTAAAGAGAGCCCTAAGTGGCAAGCACAGCCAGGACTTCAGCCTGTGCTGCTTTAACTGGCAACTTAATGCAGCTGGTATTGGGGGAGAAAAAAACCAACCTCAAACCCCTACATTTTTTGTGGTCAGCTGCTCTATTTCCTGTTAAATATTCCCACTTCTTGCAAGATGTAGGAGTTCAGGAAGCAAATGAATTAGCTAAGGGCATATCTACATGTAGAGCTCTTCTGTGAGGACCCCATCGCTCTCACCCACCACCCCGGCAGCCTTGGGGCTTGCCGCTCCTCACCCAGGTTGTTTTACAACAACCAGCTTCCTGACACAGAGGGCTGAGCTAAAGTCCCCTCGGGAACTAGTTAGCACTGGTCTTGTTTTCTTCCTTGGTATCTCCAAACAGCTGGGCAAGTGCTCTGGCTGCCCTAAGGGAGCATATGCACCATCTCCCCAGCACCCCTGCCCAGGGACTGCACTCTCAACCTGCCGGGGTGACAGCCTCCTACGCCCAGAGAAGACTCCCGGCCGACTTCCACATGAAAAAAATACACAAGTTAATTCACCAAGAAAAGCTTTTTTCCCCGAAAGTTTTGTAGGTGCTAGGAAGTATCCTGCAATAATCGCCCAAGGGCTGCAAAGGAAAATGAATCCAGAGTTCCTCACTCCCACTCATGTCACTGAAATCCCAACATCAAGGGCTTTGCTGCAGGGGGGTACAGTTTTGCTTGTCCCACGATGAAATTACAGGAATACCTATAGAGGAATGCCATTTGAGACACACATGGGGGAAAATGGCTGGAAAATACTGATGTTTTTGTTAGTTTTGCTATACAGTTCACCCGTAATTTAGTACTGCTAATTCTGTTAGAAAGATGTTGTCTGTCACAGAAAGATATGAAGAAACAATGCTCTCCATCTCTTTTATTATTTTGTTGGTTTTTTTTTTTCCAAACAGATAGTTAAGAACAACTTAACCTGAACAACTGACAAAGTACAATTCCTCTTGTATATTCTTCAGCCAGAACAGATACACTCTGCTTCCTAAAAACATGTTTACTCAGAACAGTGCTGAACGTGGAGATGCTACTTATTGTTGACGTGAAGACTAAGCACAGAGTCAGATATGTAAACATTGGAGATTGAAGTTTGCTGCAGATGACATATTGAAATTTCAGGGGTCATGTGCCAGAAAACCATTCCGGTTTTTTGCTCCCTACATCAGTTTTTAATAATAGAGTCCCCTCTCAAACTCTGCCATGCTGGCATCTCAGAAGCTCATGGAAATACTACCACAGACAAGAATCTCTTACAAAGCCACTATGGTTTCTATTAGTAAAATTAAGACAGTCCAAACCGAGTGGTGGGACGGGTACTAAGGAACAAGCAGAACACATGCCGAGCTATTAAATCACCTCATTGTTCCTAGTGCCGTAGGACCTGATCCAAGGTTCAGAAACATAAAACATCTTTTCCATTGATTGTAAGAAATGTTGGATTCTACTTAAACAGTCCTTTTTTGTCTGCAGAAGAAATGCTGGAAAGGACCTCAGTAACCACTTCATGGATATTCACACAGTTATTTAATAACTCAAGTTCTAATCAAGTAGTTAACTGATTAAGGCTACAAAGATCCTCCATCAAGCAAACTTTATTTCTTACAAAAAATCCTTATACCTACCTACACTGGCAATTCAGCTTCTGCCTTCCATTCGTTATGACTGTAAATCATTACTGTTTAACAGGGGTGAAAATCTCTGCATTTAACACTTCTCCTGGTTACTTAATTTAGTGAAATGCAAACCCAACAAAACATTACAGCTTCTCACAAAGCCGAAGTACTAGGTATCCAAGTACAGAACATGAATCAGCTATTCAAATTGAACCCTTATAACCCAGAGAGACAAAGCTTATGTGCAAAGCAGCACACGCTCCTTTTTTTTAAAGCCAGGTGCAAGCTTGTGAAAACGTGTTATCTTGTTGCTAATAGCGATCACCAACTGGGATTTGATAAAAGGACAACTAGGCTTAGCCTACTTCAGAAAGGGACTCATTAAAAAACAGGAGAAGAAAAGAAAACGCACTCAATGTAACAAACAACAAGAGATTATCCCTTGCAGCACAGTCTCCACCTGTGATTACATGCAGTAGCAGTAATATGTAACATTGTCCAAGATCCCAAGGAAAGCTGGAGATGCATGCCTGCACGTTTTTTTCACTGTAATTCCATGTCACATAAATGAAGATGACGTTCACATAATACTCATTTTGCATTCAGAAGACATGCTCAATTTTTTTTTAATAAATAGTTATATATATAGTTTAGAAGCCTGGCTGGCAGAGTCCCTTGGGAGGCAGTCCAGAAGGGCAAAGTAGTCCAGGAAGCCTGGACATTCTTCAGGAAGGAAATCTTCAAGGTGCAGGAGCAGGCTGGACGCCTGTGCCGAAAGATGAGCCAGCGGGGAAGAAGATTGGCCTGGCTGAACAGAGAGCTTTGGCTGGACCTCAGGAAAAAAAAACAAACAGAGTTTATGGCCTTTGGAAGAAGGAGCAGGCAACTCAAGAGGACTACAAGGATGTTGTGAGGTTATGCAGGGAGAAAATTAGAAGGGCCAAAGCCCAGCTAGAATTTAATCTCACTACTGCTGTAAAAGACAATAAAAAATGTTTCTAAAGACATTCACAACAAAAGGAGGACTACGGAGAATCTCCACCCTTTATTGGATGCAGGGGGAAACATAGTGACAAAGGATGAGGAAAAGGCTGAGGTACTTCATGCCTTCTTTGCCTCAGTCTGTAATAGCAAGGCCAGTTGTTCTCTGGGTACCCACCCCCCTGAGCTGGAAGACAAGGATGGGGAGTAGAATCAAGCCCCCATAATCCAAGGGGAAATGGTTAGCCACCTGCCACACCACTTTGATATGCACAAGTCTATGGGGCTGGATGGGATCCACAGAAGGATACTGATGGAGCTGGTGGAAGAGCTCACCAAGCCACCTTCCATCATTTATCAGCAGTCCTGGCTAACTGGGAGGTCCCAGTTGACTGGAAGCTAGCCAATGTGACACCCATCTACAAGAAGGGCTGGAAGGAGGATCTGCGGAACTACAGGCCTGTCAGTTTGACCTTGGTGCCGGGGAAGGTTATGGAGCAGATCATCTTGAGTGCCATCAACGTGGCACATACAGGACAACCAGGACAACCAAGCATGGGTTCATGAAAGGCAGGTTTCAGGACTAACATGATCTCCTCCTATGACAAGGTGACCCACTTAGTGCATGAGGGAAAGCCCGTGCATGTTGTCTACCTAGACTTTAGTAAAGCCTTTGACACTGTTTCCTACAGAATTCTTCTGGAGAAACTGGCTGTTCACAGCTTGGATAGGTGTACTTCCATCTCATTAAATAAAGATATAATTTAAATTTTAACATCATCTGGGCCAGTGGACTCTTCCTTAGGATCTGCATGTCGACACAGCAGAAGAGAGTTGCGAACATCATGGGAACCTTGTGAGGCTACACCAAGAATTGCAACTTTCTCCGGTATAGGCTAAGCCAAGACAGGCAGGTCTAGAAGAGCAAGGATCACATGAAAAGCAAGTCATTTGCTGTGTTACAGACCCACTGGCTTCCCAGTTACCCTCACCAGTGACCTGCAGACTTGACAAGCAAACAGAGGTACCTAAGTAGGGCAGTTAAGTCAATAAGCTAAACAAGGTTGCCACTCAACAAACTCTATGCTAAAAGATAGTCTCAAAAATTGAGCCTTTAGAAAAATTATCTGGATACCAAGGCTCTGACAAGCCAGCTCTGCCCATGGATATATCAGGAGCAGCTGAAGATGGCTACTATGCTCTGCTACTTGTTACCTGCTAAGCAACGGTTTCAACTCTACTGCACTTTGCAAGCCTCCCCTTGCCTGAGTTGGTCAAATCCCCTTTGATGACTTCTCAGGCTAGGCTGGCCGGCCTGACTCACGAAACTGGATGCTGGAGTGCTCCCATCTCCCCTTCTACCAGCAGCACAGCACCACGCAGCTGGGGAAGGCAGGGAGGAGTGGTGGTAACATATTCCAAACGCAACAGCAATTTCTAAAATGAATGCTTCTCTACCAGCTACAATTATAGCTCTCCAGGATACTAGAAATCAGCAAGGTCAAAAGCTATACAAGTAACAGAGAAAACAGATGAGCGTGTTCTTAAAATCCACAGCTTATGTCGATGTTGAGGAGTGGGTTAAAAGATATAACTAAATATAAGAATTCATCATAGACATGATGAACCAAGACTGGAAAATGGCTCTCTCCCCCCACAGAAAGAAGAACATTAAATTAGGATTTCTAATGCTGAAAAATTGCTGAAGGACTGGGAGCCAATTAACAGCCAATTTCTGCAAGCTGCATTTCAAATGTGATATGGGAAAATGACAATTACAGGATACTGCACACCAACAGACAACTGAGCTGCTGAACTCGCAGCTTGCTACAAACTGTGACAGTGTCCTCAGCCATGACATCTGCTTACATTGGAGAGTCCCTACAACAACCAGAGAGAAGAATTAAATTGGTAAGCATGCTTGGAAATAAATAAATAAATAAAATAATAAGAAAAAGAGTCAGGATAGCAAAAGACTGACAGAATCACTCTGGAGTTTCTTGTTGGTAGAATATTCATTCCCCTAGTAAGATATCTACCCATAGATCAGATTAAAAACCCGTCTACTGGAATGAAAACGTAGCTCAACTTACCCAGGATATTAAAGTGTGTAGTGCAGCTGACATCTGATCTGATCACTTTTCATGCAAAGCAAGAACAAAAAACAAACTTTAAAAAGGCGAAACAAAAGGTACCGAGAAAAATCCACGTTGGAGAACTAAACACGATTACAGTGGCAATTTCAGATCAATATCAATAAAAGATTTCATGGACTGTAAGATGCGTATCCAACACAATTCAAAATTGACATGTTATAGGCTATACACCAACCGCTTCCAACAGCGGAAGGTAATTTTAGAGATGCAGAAATCAGAGGCAGGGGATATTCTCTGTAGGAAAGACAGTACATCATGTTTAACTTCTCACACACAGCTTAAGAGAAATAAGCAGCTGACATTAGGAATAAAATGAAAAGGAAAAACAGTCTTAAAATAAGAATTATGCAGTTAACAATATTAAACAGGTAGCTTTTGAAAGAAGCTAAAATAAAATACCTTCTAAGTTCAGGAGTCTCACTCAGAAAGCTGCTATCACATACAAAGTAAAAACCTGCACCAAAAGAGTGTAATGGGAGGATATCCACAAAGTTTGGAGAGGTGCTAAGCAGGCCAACACTATTTAAAAACACAGGCTTTAACAGAGAAATTAAAGTCATGGCTAAGCTGCTTAACATTTCACACCACAGACAACGGCATGAAAGATACAATAACAGCAGCTTAGGGGAAAGCTGCCAGTGCAAACCCACTCGGAGAAAATGTTGGAACTCTGGGATAAAGAGATGACTGATAAAAAAATCCCCAAATTCTTCCAGACCTGGAAAAGCACACAGAAGAAAAACAGGAAAATTAAATTATACTCATCGTATCAGATAAAGATGACTTAATAAAAGAGACATTATGCTCCTTCCAACAGTAAACAAGTTACCTCCAGCATCATCTTTACCATGGAAAACGCAGCAAACCTACAGTTAACCCACAGTCTTCCAGCTCAAAGTCTAACAATAGCATATCAAATGGAAAATGCTCTCCCAGTCTCTTTTCCTTAACCATAAGGGCAGGATAAACCTCCCGTGATGCCCTCACAGAAACTTTCTCAAGTGTTGTAACATGGAACACAAGTAAAACATCACCATCCGCATATATGCTGCACAGTTAAGCTAAACAAATGGTCTTAAAACAGTTACCAGTTCCAAAACAAACCAAACAAAAACACAAAAACCCACCACACAGCAAAACCAAAACCACCTTCTCCCACCTGAAGGGCACCATTACCATGGACCTCACTCCGAAATGCATGAGGAATTACCCACTACTGCAATCAGTAATACATTCAGCGAGGCACTGGAACAGGTTGCCCAGAGAGGCTGTGGATGCCCCCTCCCTGGCAGTGTTCAAGGCCAGGTTGGATGGGGCTTTGGGCACCCTGGTCTAGTGGAGGGTGTCCCTGCCCATGGCAGGGGGGTTGGAACCAAACCATTCTATGATTCTTACTAGAAGAATGTAGTTTGCTGATAAATGTTATCTTCTCCAAGTAACTCAGCCAATGTACAAGTAAAGATTGAAGTGTGCAGGGGATCCCATCTAGCATTAATTATTAACTTGAAATATTTTTTTTGTTTCTATTTTGAATATTTTTTTAAATATTAACTGGCTGTAAACCCCAAGGCTCAACAATGCCAAGTCAAACATTTTGTAAGAAGGAAGAAGAATGAAAAGTCACAAACAATTCACCCAACTTCTCAAGAAGAAACAAACCCTTGGAGCATGGACAGGACACATGCTGGCATGATCTGGGCACAGGAGGGGGAAGGGAGTTGACTTGAAAATTATTTCCAGCTTACTGTCTGGCAAAGAAAACAAAATCTGAAACTGCAGCTGGACATTTGAATACTTTCAAAACAAGTCCTCTGGGAAGGACCAAGTATTAAAATAAGTGAAGTCAGTGAATAAACAACAAGACTTATCCCAGGAAAAGATGAAAATATTTCAAATCTGTCATATTGATGAGGTCAAAACATCTGCCAACATCTACACAGGTATTTAAGCCACTGGGGAAAAAAGCAGAAAATGCTGAAAAAAAATAATCCTGTGGTGCTTGAGAAGTGACTATTATTTGGCAAATAAGTGAGACTACATCACATCAAAGACTGCTGGGCCTTGATGGCACAGCAAAGAAGCAGGCTTAGATAGCACAGAAAGTATGGCATTAGATTAAGATCCAGAAGATGTATCTGGAGCTTCAGGTCTCATTTAGGAGAAAGACTGCCTTCAGGAACTTGAGCAGTGTCTGGGACAGCTAGACCCACAATGTTGGCTGTGGTTCCTAATTGCCCTCCTGATACAGATCTAAATATTAGCCCTATGCAAAAAAGAAAAGCAGTAGACTCTGTTATCTATAGCTCACGTTCACACTGGAGGAGAAACTAAGAGCACATACTTTTTAGACCAACTTATTTTAAGCTGTCAACAAGAAGGAAAGCATAAAGGACATTCCTTTGCTTCCAGAAATTTCAGTTCATAATTAGTGCGCAGATACCAGATCAAATTCAACAACTTTATTCTATGATTTGATGCAACCCTCAGCGATTCCAAGGGTTATTCTACTTCTTACTGGGACATCTTTGCCAAAACATAATATTGTTTTCATATTACTGTAAGAATGTCTTTCTTTTTAAAAACATCCTGGGCCATTTCCTAAGTGGAAGATGCTGAGCTCAGAGAACACCTCTCATCGCTGAGCTGTACCAAGTGGTGAATGAGAAGGGCAGATTGCTCAGTGAAATTACAGAGTGCTATGATACAACAAAGTCAGTTGTAAGGAAGTGTGAGCTCTCATACCTTTCAGATATCGGTTACACTTTTTGTTTTCAGGCTATGAGACCAACAGCAAAACACTTTTCTGCTTTAACCCACAACACCCCCCCTTTTTTTTTCCTCCACTCTTCCTGTGCCAGTTATAAAATGAAGGCTAGGGCTGAACCACAGGTAGGGGCATCCTGCACCCGCGCAGAGCCCGGCAGCTCACGCACCGCTCGACGTTCATCGGTTGTTATTCGGTAGCATCAGTGACAGGACTCCATTTCCAGCCTATGATTATTTGTTACTGTTGAAAATTATTTTCAAAAAGAACAGGTAAAGAGCAGACCCACGCGTTGTCTGATAAAATGATTACTTATAAAAATGGATCAAAAGTTGAAAAAAAATAGTTATCTGTGACAATACAGTGGCCCATTTCTACAATTTATATAAGCCTGTCCAAAGATTTCCCTCTGAGCATCTCATTAAATCTAGGCTCAAAAGCTAGAATTGAGTGCATTTATATATTTCAGCTGCTGAATGCTGTCAGGATTTGAAAATAAACTACTTCTTCCAGACAATTTAGATTTTATAATATTTGTTGGCTTCACCAAAGATGAAAGACTGTTGTTGTTTTAAATCATTGCTTTGTACAATCTGGTTTGCATACATTTAACAGAGAGCAATTTACAATCCCATCAGTGTTTGGAGTGCGGCAACAGAAAGGTAAGCCACAACTGGGTACTTACCCTGTGACTCCAAAGCTCAATTTTCACACAATCTTGTTTTTCCTGCGTTCTTTTCCTAATTAGATCACTTAGGGGCAGGGAGGATTTTGGTTTAGAGTTCCTCACCCATCTGCTTTCCTGAGGGTATGCTTCGACCCGTTCATTTTTCAGTCCCATAAGCTCTTACTTCATAGCACTCTTAGCAGGTATGAAAAAAAAAAAAGCAAACCCACAGCTCAGCATCTTCTCCTACAAAACAGCACTTCAGTCCAAACTCACCCCATCAACATACCACTCGGACCCATTTGAATAGCAAGTGACAAGCAAATTTAATTGCTTTTCAAAGGACTGCAAGTCTGCTTCATCTACTCCATGTGCCCAATCCACCTCCCAACTATGGAGATTGTCCAGCAAGCTCCATGCTGAACCACAGGTGGTTGAAGACAGGCAAGATGAAGACAAGCCATGGCATACAAACCTTCTGCCTTCTGCCCCTCTGAAGGAAAGAGCAGTGGGAGTGCAGACCTAATACTGTCTCAATGATTGCTCTGTAATGACACTCGTGTGAAGTGATGATAATATGAAAAGAAAGGGGAGGAAAACCCCTCTTCTTCCCACCTCTCACATCACACACCATGTTTCTCCAAACCACAGTCATCCCCAAGGAAGCATCACTTCGCAAGCACTCCATCCGTGCTTGTATCTGTTGCCAACAACTGCCAGAGACAAAAAGTGTCAAAACATAGGACGCAGAAGACATCATCTTACTCCATGAGTGGCCTGAAAGCCAGGCTGTCGGCCAAACTCCCTCCAACTGTCCGCTTTCCATCAGGAGCACACTTAGGGCTGGATTCAGGCAGAACTGCTCAAGGAAGACTTCTTGCGTACTCATCCTCTCAGGGACACCTGCATTACCTCCTCTGCCTGGGCAGCTGCAAGGCTGCAGCACACTGCCCGGGTCCCCTCCACACCAGCGGCCATCCAGGAGCTCAGGTAGCCCCCTTGTCTGGGGACGATGGGGCAACACAGCCACGGAAGTGCCTCTTCTGGCCTGACTTAACCTTCCTGGAACTGATCTAGTCACATCACCTTGGAGAACGTCTCTCCAGACCCTGAAAAATGGTACCAGCAGCTCCGGGTCGCTAACGAGCCCTTACCCATGAGACAAAGTGTAACGTCTGATAGTTTGTGACAGAGAAGAGATTAACTTCTTAATTTGACCAGGTGCCACTGTGGGACTCTACTCAACCGAGCCCTCACCTAGGCCAGTTTTTATCTCTTTTGATACTGCACAACTTTGGTGTAAACAATAACAAATTTAAAAATCTGCTTATTAATTCTTATCAATTTCTGTCAAGCCATTCCCACGCTTTCAAAAAACTCTTTTCAGCTATAGGAGAAGATATTACATTCAGAGAGGTTTTTATGTCCACAGGTCTTGAATTTTTATTTATCCTCACAGATCTCTCAGCGTTACAACGTGGGTATGCCTGGATGACACATGCAGCACTTCCCAGCTCGAGTTCCAAAGATTTTGGTTTTCCACTGAAGAGCTACCCAGCCTCTTCTGATGGACAATAAAATTATTACTTTTCCTCTCTAGTTTATTCCATTAAAAAAAAATAATCCAGTTTTAATCTTCCCACATTTACTTTTCTTGGATGGTTACTTCTCTTTGATAGAAAATCTTATCGGTTCATTCATACAACCTAATGTGGAACTACATTGCATTCCATATAGTTTTAATTAATAGCTTAGCTGAGCTACTTGATGTTTAATACTGTGAGAGGTGACTATTTCCCTTCCTTCATAACTGTTGCTATGATATTTACAGTATATTTGAAGTAAGACTCCAACAGCCTACTTCATATGACCTAAATATTATCCTTTCTCTATAAAATTCTAGGAACTGGCTCAATGAAAATAGCTGGAGGAAAGAACACTTCCCCCATTTCCAAAAAGGAAAAAAAGTTCAGGCATTAAATTACGCAGAGTCTGTCTTTGAAAGAGTTATCGCAAAATCCCTTAAAAGAAATTAACCCATGATTCTCTTTAGTGTAATGTATTCATTTCAACTTGCGCTTCTGGGGAGAAGTTGCTTTCTCCCCATCATATATATCAACATAAATATGTTTTAAATTAGCATTACTCAAATCAGAAAGAGATCAGTAGAAGGTTACCAGCCCTAAAACAATGCTCATCTAAGACACTGTTGAACAATGATAGACCTTAAGAGCTCCAGTGATTTTGCTGCAATATACTTATGCATAAAAACCAATCCTAGAGGAAAAAAAAAACATACACAGCAACCAGCCAGGCTCACTGTACATTTACTACCTATGCTTCCACTCAGACTCCACATCAGACAGATGCAGTGTTCAGACCCAGCAGGATCACTCTCAACAGCCACAAGAACAAGAAACCTGAAACACGAACATTGGACTAAGTTAAATTATCAAATTAAAGCCAGGATTTGCAGGACCTCCCTGATGACCTTGCAGATGAGTAGGAGACATTGAGTTGAGAAGTGCTAAACATCACCTGAGAGATCAGTCTCCTGTTCTTCTATGGTTATTTAGATTTTAGTTAGCACTCTGCACTTATTTTCATGTTAAAATCATTTGGGACCAACCACTGTCATAGCTCTATCCGGAACGCACAACTGGCACTGCCTGCTCTAAAAAGCTAGTCAAAATAGGAGAGATAGAAGAAGGTGAAGAAAAAGAGGTTGACCCTACAAGTATTATATAGGTGACATACAATTTTTTTAATTCCCATTTAATTTTGTCTTGCTGTTTCTGAGGTAAAGGAAAAAAGGGGAAAAAAACCGACACAGCAGGAAGGATGAGGGAAGGTCTGAAACCCAGGGTAACAAATGAGAGCCAAAGGGCATTGTGTGAGGAGAAGACTAGAGGAAAGGACTCCAGAGCAGCATCCTCTCCCCTGTGCACAGCCTCTACGCAGTGTCCCCATCTGCTCCATCAGCCCTTGCTGGGACAGTCCACCCCCAGGATATTTCTCTATCCACAACCTACGTGCTTTCCTAGCAGACAATCTTGGTCCTCTGCTCTTCCAAGACACAGTACTTTCACATGCTTTGGGAGAAAAAGGACATTGCTGCATCATCCTTGGAACAAGTGCTTCCCCTGGGACCTCACTAGGGTAGGATTTAATGGCATGCAACTCTTCCCACAGTTTCCTCTGGAAGGGACTACGAACTCACCCATTTCACAGCTTCTACGGCAGATAGACGGACTGAAAAGCTAAATGAATTATCGAAGTCAACAGTGGATTAAGACTCACAAGCTAACATCTCAGCTGCGCGCTCATTCCATTAAAATGCAGAGTCCTGTTTAATATTAAAACCAGCCTCAGCCAGAGATTTACAGCCAGCATCACTGGACGTGGATTACAGAGCAAGACTCATGCACTTATTCCCATTTAATTCCATTATCCCCCCCCATAGACATTACGCTTGGGGTTTCCATTTGTTGAAATAACATCGTAAATCTGTAGCAAGGGCAGTATATGTTACTTTAGTTCTGTAAGAAGACTTGAGTATAATTCACCTCATTACTCCGGCTTCATGTCCCACCCTCAATCCCCAAAAGTTAGGTTTGGTTGCTCACCAAACCGGTATCCTAAGGTAGAAATATGAGAAGGCACCTGGTACAGAGCAAGACGTGAAGAATCTTGCCATCTCTCTCCAGAGTGAGCGAGCAGACATCTCCCCCATATGCTCCCCAACAAGCAAACCCATTATTTTCTAAGTGGGTCTCGTGCAGTCAGTTTTGCAAGGACTCTTGCCAAAGAGTCCCATTCAATTCACATCAATCATATCACAACCCTGCAGTAACTGCACACACGAGGTTCGCCACATCTCCAACAGCGTTTTTCTACGCAGAGTGACTACAGAGACTACTTCTCACACTTTTGAAAATTATTGCAAGTCCCCAGATGGTGGTATAATCAACAGTTTTTTAAAAATCCTTTAACAGAATGGGAAGATGGTTAGAAATCCCATGTTCGCAGCAACACAGTTAAGTTTTAGAAGCTGTGCAGGCCTCAAACAATAAGTCTTCCCTGCCTGAAGCTTTGATTAGAAATATTCCCTGCCACGTCTTCAGGTGCTCCTACTGTAGGCTAAAGTTAAAAATTAAAACCAACGATAATTGCTACAACTGAATATTGGTAATTTTATGGACCTGTATTTAAGTGAGTTGATGGAATCTAGCAAAAGTGTCTTAAAAATCCTAATTATTAAAAAAGTTTCCTTTTTTTATAAAATTTAGAGCATTTATTGTCAAAATACTGTAAACACCTATCAACCATCACAGCTTGAGAAGGTGCTTTCTTGTCCAGTCGAAATGTGGGCTTTCAAAGCCTCTGTTACACTTCTATTTTGACAAGTTCTGCAGGCTTATTTTATTCTCCCACTTACCACAGCAGTGAAATTTTTCCAAGTTCAGAAAAAATTTCCTATACTTTGGCTCAAGAGAAACTCCTTCAACCTTCCTATGACATTTTAACAGAAGAACAACAGAATTTCTAAATAAGAACTTCAAAATGGGATGCCACAAACTAAATCCCACGTATTGAGGAGGAGATGGAGCGAGAAAGGGGCATTGAGAAATGCAACACTAAATACACATAAGGCTGTGGTCCCTTTGCTAGCTGTCTGCAGACCCTTCAAATTACAATCCAAGGGCTAACTTCTTCACTTACCTTGAAAATCTCAGCTCAGCTCAATGACATCCTTTCCTTGTCCTAAAGTTGTGCCCTACTTAAAAACTCCTTTGTTTTGCCCCAGAGACATCTGTATTTCAGTTTTCTGGCTAATGACCACAGGGACTGGGTTGTATTGTATGACCTCTATTTGTAGCCTGCAAAGTGCTTTGGACTTGTTTAGAATAGGCAGAAAAAAATAAAAGGAGGAAGGGGCTCTGTTTAATTGCTATGCCTAAGTTTTCAAAATTCCAATATTTAATTGGATGGCTAGATTTATTTTGATTATTATTTTCTTTGCTTCTGGAGGGAGAAGCCTTTAAGGCACAAAATGGCCTGAATTCACAGAGAAGTTGTTCTGCAGTCTTATCAGTTCAAGGTAACTTTCACAAAATGGAATACTCCATATAGAAGAAACTAGAGTTTTAGCTTTTTTCTATTTTTCTTTCCCACACTCCAAGCAAGCAGCTCTCTTCTAAGTGGACTGAAAACGATATTTCCTCTGAGTGGATATGGAGGGGAAGGGAAAGAGGAGGTTAAAAAAAAACTTTAAGAGGCCCTGTGATATTCCAGATTTACTGTGCTTCCGTGCTTCTATCTCAAGTCTCAGTTTACAAACAAAAGATGTTCTCCCAACATTCCCGCCTGCCAACTCCGCAATACGCTCCTGAGTCATCCTGGGCTCTGTTCTCATTGCCCATCGCTACCAGTAACACCGGGACCATGGGCCAAGCCCATGCACAGGGACACCTGCATATTCCCACTGTCCCCAGTGGGCTTGCACAGCTGTCAGCAATGCAGAATTTGGCAAAGCAGTTGATAATTCTGATTGCTGCGTCTGCCAGCCCCCCCTCGATCAACACTGTGCTGGCTCTGCAAAACCAACAAGAGCAAAAGCATTCATCAGGAGGAAGGAAGAAAAAAAAATAAGGAAAATAGACCCTGAAATACAGGTTAGAAACAGACCTGCTGAGCAAGATGTCACCTTTTTACAGTCACTTTTCTGACAGCAGAGTTAGGGTAATACTTGTTTTCCACTTTCTAGAAACCAAAGCTAATATTTTTTTTTTGCTTCTAAACACCTTAAGCATCTGCTTTCTGAGTTACAGGCTAAGCAATTTTACCAAGGGCTTTTAATTTTTATTTTGCAACTTAAACCATATGCTTATGCTACATTTTCTGCACATCACTTGGACTTGAGAACGTACAGATTCATTCTGGTTAGATTTATCTAAGTTTAACAGCATTTCATGTACAGCAAAACTAACTTTATCTTAAGAGTCCTTTATAGGTCAGCAGGTAAAATTCTGCTTTGATAGAAGGAAGGTACACTTAAAGCTCTTTCTGCCTTTAAGGCAGAAACGGAATTAGGTATCAGGAAAGAGATTTATCAAAATTACAGACCACAAATATATTTCAGTATCAACTAAATAAACACCATTCATTTTGCACAACTGCAAATTGCAAACTGTAATACCCAGAAAGGAATAAATCCCCTGTCCTGGTTTTCCACTGGGATAGTGTTAATTTTTCACAAGAAACTGGCAGGGGACACAGCCAGGACAGCTGACCCAAACTAGCCAAAGGGGTATTCCATACCATATGATGTCATGATCCGTATATAAAGGGGACTGGCTGGGGAGGAAGGGTCACTGCTCAAGGATGGGCTGGGCATTGGGTTTTGGGCAATGAGTAAGTTGTATTAAGTATCACCTGGTTTGTAAATTCTTCCATTCGTAGTGTTGTTGTTATTTTCCTCTTCCTTTGGTGTCCCAGTAAACTGTCCTTATCCCAACCCTTGAGTTTTACCTTTTTCTTCTGATTCTCCTCCCCGTCCCACCATTGACAGGGGAGAAGTAAGTGAGCGGCTGTGTGGTGCTCAGCTGCCGGATGGGGCTAAACCACGACAGTCCTTTCTGGCACCCAACGTGGGGCACAAAGGGTTGAGATAATGACAGATGTGACCAGGGTGTGTTAAAACAAAGTTTTTATGTACATTTATTGTATTAAACAGTCGCTGTTCACAATGGTGTTTTGTTTGTTCACATGGCTGTGGTACGTAAACCGGTACTTACTGTATGTATTCCCTGCGGTGCTGTTTATCACCTCTGGGAGAGGGGTCTGGATTCTCACTTTGCTGTACTGTGTGGTATCAACTGTTAAGCTGGTTAAGCTGGTATTTGTATGTGGCATTGCTGTCATGTCCATACCTTGGGTGACATCTCTCAGAATTCATTAATAATCACACCCAATCTATAGGGAACATACGGGGGGGATATTTTCTCCCGCTCTTTCACCTCCCCTTTTTCCTTCAGGCTGGTTACGACAGCATTTTGAGAATTTTGAATATCCTTGGGATGGTCAAACCAGCAAGGTCTTATTACTATGTCTCCTGAATGTGTTTCAGGTCTTGTTTAGGGTTACAAATATTGTTTTAAAGAATACCACCCAGAGATCTGCCCCGAGGCTGGATAGGCATGGGTGGCATGACATATGGGAGAGTATGGGCAGGTATCTAGAAAACTTCTCAGCTCCAGTGGTTTGGAACTTCACTCCCAAACAACTACATGACCCTGATAAAGTGATAGAATATTTGAAAGGAAAATGCTGTGGCTATTCCAAAGAGGCGCAGCTTGCTGTACTGCACTGGGCTCTGGCCAGTACCTACCAAACACTGCTCGATATGAGGTAGCACCCTCAGGGGGGAGAGAGGAAAACCAGAGCAACAGGCACTGTGGTTAGTCAAACACTGGAGACAGGCAGCTGAACCAAAAAAACAACCCGTGCTGGTATCAATCACCCCTATGCACAAGAAGAAATACACCAAAGAAAATCAGTTCACTTCGTAAGGGATGATGATGAACCTGGACCATCACAAGAACAAGAGGTAAAGGCACTATCGGAGGCAGAACCAGAGGTAATCACCCGATCCGTGTCCCTGAATGAGCTGCGAGATGGGGGAAAAGATTTCAGCCACCATCCAGCTGAGCACATTGTTACCTGGCTGCTCTGATGCTGGGATAACAGGGCCAGTAACTTGGAATTAGAGGGAAGGGAAGCCAAGCAGCTGGGATCCCTGTCTAGGGAAGGGGGCATTGACAAGGTGATTGCAAAAAAGACACAAGTCCTCAGCCTCTGGAAGTGACTTCTGTCAAGCATGAAGAAAAGGTATCCCTTCAGCAAAGATGATGTACGTCATCCAGGCAAGTGGACCACCATGGAACGAGACATCCAGTACCTGAGGGAATTAGCTGTGCAGGAGATGGTTTATTATGACTCGGGCAATGTGCAGTTACCCACAGATCCTGATGAAGTCCGATGTACCCAACCCATGTGGTGGAAGTTTGTACGGAGTGCACCGTTGTCGTATACCAACTCACTGGCAGTACAGACTGGAAAAGCACAGAGGCACCAACAGTGGATGAAGCGGTTGGCCGACTCCTGCAATATGAAGAGTCTCTCTTCCTACCTCGTCTCAGCTGTGGAGAAGCTGTCCTGGGAGGTCCAGCAATTCAGAGAGGATATGTCCTACTCCCCACCTGTGTGGACTAGTATCTCAGCTATTAGGAGTAAGTGTTCCTCTGCTCAAGAAAGAGGATATAGAGTGTACACACCATGAGCCACCCTGTGGTTTTACCTACATGACCACGGAGAGGACATGAGGAATTGGGATGGAAAATTTACCTCAACCCGTACGAGGCACGTGAGTTGCAAGGAAGAACAATCACAAAAGGGGATTCTTCCAAAAAAACACTACTCCAGTTTCCAAGAGGCAGTTCCCCAGACAGAATGGAAGCCCTGATCGTATTTGTGAACCTCTTGAAGGGACTTCTAAATAATTTTTACAAGAAGTGAGTAACAAGTACAATGATCAGGATCAGAGAGGCCCTGCCTCCAGCCAGGTGGAGGAGAGGGACAACCAGAATTACTGGTCTGTGTGGATCCGATGGCCTGGCACATTGGAGCCACAAGAGTACAAGGCTCTAGTCAACACCGGTGCACAGTGTACTCTAATGCCGTCGAGCCATGAAGGGGCAGAACCCACCTCTATTTCTGGAGTGACGGGGATCCCAACAGCTGGCTGTACTGGAGGCTGAAGTGAGTCTAACTGGGAATGACTGGGAAAAGCACCCCACTGTGACTAGCCCAGAGGCTCTGTGCATCCGGGGCATAGACTACTCAGGAAAGGGTATTTCAAGGACTCAAAATGGTAGCGGTGGACGTTTGGTATAGCTGCCTTGGAGATGGAGAAATTGAACAGTTGTCTACCTTGCCTGATCTCTTGGAGAACCCTTCTGTTGTGGGGTTGCTCAGGGTCAAAGAACAGGTGCCAATAGCTACCACAACAGTGCACCAGCAGCAATACCGCACCAACCGAGACTCCCTGATTCCCATCCATAAGCTGATTTGTCAACTGGAGAGTCAAGGAGTGATCAGCAGAACTCACTCACCCTTTAACAGCCCCATACGGCCAGTGTGGAAGTCCAGTGGAGAGTGGAGGCTGACTATCAGTCTATCATGGCCTGAACGAAGTCACACCATCAATGAGTGCTGCTGTGCCAGACATGCTGGAACTTCAATATGAACTAGAGTCAGAAGTAGCCAAGCAGTATGCCCCAACTGATATTGCTGATGTGTTTTTCTCAATCCCTCTGGCAGCAGAGTGCAGGCCACAGTTTGCTTTCACCTGGAGGAGCGTCCAGTACACCTGGAACCAATTGCCCCAGGGGTGGAAACACAGCCCCACCATTTGCCATGGGCTGATCCAGACTGCACTGGAAAAGGGTGAAGCCCCAGAGCACCCACAATACATTGACGACACCATCGTATGGGGCAACGCAGCACAAGTTTTTGAGAAGGGGAAGAAAATAGTCCAAATCCTTCTGAAAGCCAGTTTAGCCACAAAGCAAAGTAAGGTCAAGAGACCTGAACAGGAAATCCAGGTTTTAGGAATAAAATGGCAAGACGAACACAGTCAGATCCCAATGGATGCAATTAACAGGATAACAGCTATGTCTCCACCAACCAACAAAAAGGAAACACAGGCTTTCTTAGGTGTTGTGGGTTTCTGGCAAATCCAAATTACAGTCTGATCATAAGCCCTCTCTATGAAGTGACCCGGAAGAAGAATGATTTCAAACACGGCCCTGAGCAACAACAAGCCTTTGAACAAATTCAACAGGAAATTGTCCATGCAGTAGCCCTTGGGGCAATCTGGGCAGCACTAGATATAAAAAAATATGCTCTACACCACAGCCAGAAAGGATGGCCCTACCTGGAGTCTCTGGCAGAAAGCACCAAGGGAGACTCGAGGTCAACCCCTGGTGTTTTGGAGTTGGGGATACAGAGGATCTGAGGCCCACTACACTCCAACTGAGAAAAAGATATTGGCAGCATATGAAGGAGTTCAAGCTGCTTCAGAAGTGATTAGTACTGAAGCGTAGCTCCTCCTGGCACCCCGGTGCTGGGCTGGGTGTTCAAAGGGAAGGTCCCCTCTACACACCATGCAACTGATGCTACGTGGAATAAGTGGATCGCACTGATCACACAGCAGGCTCGAATAGGAAACTCCAGTTGCCCAGGAATTCTGGAAGTGATCATGGACTGGCCAGAAGACAAAGATTTCGGAATGGTGCCAGAGGAGGAGGCAACATGTGCTGAAGAGGCCCCATCATATAATGAACTACCAGAAAATGAGAAGCAATATGCCCTGTTCACTGATGGGTCCTGTCGCATTGTGGGAAAGCATCAGAGGTGGAAGGCTGCTGTATGGACTCCTACACAAGTCACAAAAGCTGCTGAAGGACAAGGTGAGTCAAGTCAGTTTGCAGAGATAAAAGCCATCCAGCAGGTGGATCAGGCTGCTGAGATTGAAGTGGCTCAGGTAGATTTGGACTGGCAACATAAGGGTGAATTATTTATAGCTCACTGGGCCCATGACACCTCAGGCCATCAAGGAAGAGATGCAATATATAGATGGACTCGTGACTGAGGGGTGGACTTGACCACGGATACTATCGCACAGGTCATCCATGAATGCGAAACATGCGCTGCATTCAAGCAAGCCAAGCAGTTAAAGACTCTCTGGTATGGAGGATGATGGCTGAAACATAAATATGGGGAAGCCTGGCAGATTGATTATATCACACTCCCACTAACCCACCAAGGCAAGTGCTATGTACTTACAATGGTGGAAGCAACCACCAGATGGCTGGAAACATATCCCGTGGCCCATGCCACCACCCGGAACACTATCCTGGGCCTTGAAGAGCAAGTCCTGTGGTGACATGGCACCCCAGAAAGAATTGAGTCAGACAACAGGACTCATTTCTGAAACAACCTCATAGACACCTGGGCCAAAGTCCATAGCATTGAGTGGGTGTATCACATCCCCAACCATGCACCAGCCTCTGGAAAAATCAAATGATACAATGGACTGCTAAAGATGCACTGAAAGCAATGGGTGGTGGGACCCTCAAACACTAGGATACACATTTAGCAAAGGCCACCCGCTTAGTGAACACTAGGGAATCTACCAATTGAGCTGACCCTGCCCAATCAAAACTTTTACGTACTGTAGGAAGAGATACAGTTCCTGTAGAGCACAAAGAAAATGTTAGGGAAGACAGTCCGGGTTATTCCTGCCTCGGGTAAAGGCAAACCCATCCGTAGGACTGCTTTTACTACAGGTCCTGGGTGTGCTTTGTGAGTGATGCAGAAGGATAGGGAGGTCTGATGTATACCTCAAGGGGATTTGATTTTGGGTGAAAATGGCCAATGATTTAAATTGTATAATGGCAATTGCTACATAATATTGCATGTCATCACTACTGTGATTGGTATATGCCATAACAATGGTATTACAGTACCCAGACTAATGAAGAATGAACTTTGATGAAACAAAGTGCAGCAATGATCAAACTAGAACTGGCTTCAGCAACCGGCACCCAGCATCTTCCTCAAGATTGACATCTTCAACCCACAGACCGTGGGTGTGAGCCACAAACTCTAGACACAGCATGCAACAATCCAACACCACACACCATCTCTCCTTTCCTGAGAGACCGTTATGACAGATGGAGACTAAAGTCAGGGACTAAATGAACTCAACAGACTGTTACCTCGCCTTGGTAACAGTCAGGATCACTTGGACTTTGAGGCATCATGTCAACAAGTGTTCTTGATCTCTCATATCCATGCTCCTCTGCATGCTCAAGAAAAGTTGTGTCCTGTTTCCAAACAGCTTGGTAGGGAACAGGACTCTGATTCGGTAGGACTGGGTTCTTGCTTACCAAAGTCTGTGGGATTTTGGGCCAAGCCAGTCTCCCTGCTGGCCCCAAATTCAATTAGGGACAGAAATACTTCCTTAACACCTCAAATCAAAGGATGAGCTGATGTGCTTATACTTAGTGATGCTGACCCATAAATAAAAGCACCATAAAAGTTACTATCATCCAAACATCTTCTAGCATTTCCTTCCCCACAAATGCACATTTTCAAGGCAAATCAGATCAAATATTTCTCCAGACGTTACATTCTATGCCTGCATTTTAAGAGATGTTGCTCTTCAGACTCTGTGGTAAGGACGGGAAATGGAAATAACTAGTATATCGTCTCCTGAAACCAAAGGACTAGGAGAGACAGGCCCATAGACTGTAAACACACCAGCCTGCCAAAATACAAATACTTACAAGTTACTGTATTTGGCTTCCTGATTAAATTGATAGCATTTCCCACAATAAGTAGAGAGGGGAACAGTTGGATGCAGTGGTCCTATTAGGCTGTCATACTGCCATGTAACAACATAATGTGGCAACATTTTTTTTTTTTTTTTAAGACAAAACACCCATGTTAGTTCACACTGCAGACAGAGGCACAAGCCGGAGAAAGCATTTACACACGCTCTCTCCTATTGCATTCAAAATAGAAGTGCTGGAAACTGATATTTTTGTTTAAAATGAAGTGTCAAGCTTTTACCCAGCAGAGAGCACCAGGGAGGCTCGCTGGAAACAAGCAGCAACACAGAGGCTGCCAGAGCCGAAAATTTCAGGCTGAATTTGCAATGAATGCAGCCACGGCCCTACACCCAGTGCAACCACAAACCGACACCAAAGTGGTTTTCTCTGAACCCATCTAAGCATGTACGTGAAGATTATGGCTGGCAAAGAACCCCCAACAGCACAGGCCATCTGAGAGTTGGACCCTCAGCCTTGGCACAGAGTGGGATCTGTCTCACCCCTGCTCATTGTCAGGGAATCCTAGAATTTTGGTTGGAAGGGACCTTTGAAGATTATCTACTCCAACCCCTCTGCCATGGGCAGGGACAACTTTCACTAGATCAGGTTGCTCAAAGCCCCATCCAGCATGACCTCTGAACACTTCCCAGGATGAGGCATCCACAGCTTCTCTGAAAAACCTGCTCCAGTGTCTCACCACCCTCACTGTAAAAAAAAAAAAATTCTTCCTTATGCCCAATCTAAGTCTACACTCTCTCAGTTTAACCATTACCCATTGTACTGTCACTACAGGCCTTAGTAAAAAGCCTCTCTCCAGCTTTCTTGTAAAAGCATCCTTCAAGCATTGAAAGGCTGCAATAAGGTCTCCCCAGAGCCTTCTCCTCTCCAGTGTGAACAACCCCAATTCTCTCAGCCTGTCCCCTCACAGGAGAGGTGCTCCAGCCCTCTGATCATCTTTGTGCTCTCCTCTGGACTTGCTCCAACAGGTTCATGTCCTTCTTGTACTGGGAACCCCAGAGCTGGACACAGTACTCCAGGTGGGGTCTGATGAGAGCAGAGGGGCAGAATCCCCTCCCTCGACCTGCTGCTCACACTTCTTTTGATGCAGCCCAGCATATGGTTGGCTTTCTGGGCTGCAAGCGCACATTGCCAGCTCGTGTTCAATTTTTCATCTATCATTATTCCCAAGTCCACCACCCAGTCTGTACTGATACCGGTAACTGACCCGACTCAAGTGCAGGACCTTGCACTTGGCCCTGTTGAAGTTCATGAGGTTAACAATAAGAAACAAGTCATACGCGCAACCCAGCCAAGACAGACGCTAACCCCAGCTAAAGCTCAGTGCCTATGATATTCAAAACAGGCACATTCAGAGGGCAATCTATTTCTTTCTCCTGACTGTTCAGGCACCCTGGGGCAAGGAGCTTAAACTTAGATGTTTGAAGTAAGGGGAGAAGAATCCCACCCTCACTGCCACACATGCAAGCAGCTTTTATTTTAAGAAAGGTGATCAATGCTAGAATGTGCTTGAGTCACCCTTGCAATCTGCCATGGCCATCTCTCAAATTCTTCTCTGCCAGACCTCCAGCATTGTTAGCAGACCTCCCCCCAGACTGCTTTCCTACCACAAGATGTTATTACTACCCTGTGCATCGCCATGACCATCGTCTGCTTTACCAGGACAAGCCACCTGCAGCTGGTGCTGCATGCCAGACATTTGTTAATTTTTTTATGTATTTTTGAGATCTGTTCATTTGAGAAAACCGTAAGCATCATTCATGTACAGTGTTTACCTGAGGCATCAGAACAAGGGAGCAGGAGCAGACTCTCAATGATACATGATTTTGAAGCACATTACTTACCACTAGTGATACTTCCATAGTTTTACTTCTAGCAAAGGTTTAATTTCTTTGCCAATTAGAGATACACATGCTTTCCCCAGGCAGGTCCCTATAATCTAGGCTGTGGTTTGCACAACTAGCAATGTAAAATACTCTACTCCAGAATATTAGTGAGACTGATCAGGATGACTAAGTATATCTGCAAGACGTCATTCATGCAGAAATCATCAACTACTGAGGATTATATTCTAAGTACCTTTATTTCTCCAGGTATAGTACCAGATTGGTTTGCTCTCAAAAGTCAGGTATGACATACAGTCTTGCTCCTACTGCTGCGCAGGTTTTGGTCAGAGTGTAAGCCAAACAGCAGCTTAGCAGGGAGAGGTGCTGGGGAGATGATGTTGAATGTTGACTTAAGTATTGAGAAATAAGTGGGAAAAAAAGAAAAGTACTAAGAGTTCTCACTGAGAATTAGTCCAGAACTAGCCTGAAAAATAGCTAAAATCTAGTCAGAGCAGCCTGGATAGCTGGTGGGACTGCCTGCCTGGGCACAATGAGGGCACCTGAACTAATTCTGTGCAGCATCTTGCACTAGCAGTACCCATTTTGGGAGCAGCACAGCACACTCGTAATTGTACATTCTATTTACCCACCACCAAACCACCAGTATGTTTGCCCCGCTCTTTGTGCCACTATTTTGCCACCACACCAGCCAGCAGTTTGCCGTTGCAATCCTGCATCTTTACAGGTATTTCTGATCATTTCTTTCGGCTTCACACTCTTTGGGATTGCGGGGGGGGGGGGGGGGGGGGGAGGGTGGGGGGATGGGGGAATAAATCTGCAACCTAAATTGCGACTCAGTGAAGAGGACACTCCAGTTTGGATTGCTGTTACCACTTAGGAAGCTCCATGGCAGGTGGAGCTGTCATTAATCACACACAGTGACAAGCTGCTACTCTCAATCACGCTTTCTGATCAAATTCTGCACTAATCAGGAGCTTCAGAGCAGGCTGGCTGTTCAGCAAGGTTAAAAATGCAGATGATATTTTCCTTAAGCTTCCTAACATTCACTAACAGAAACAGAGACAAAAAAAATGCCCAAACAACCCACCACCAAACAGATAAACATCCTACATATGAAAAGGAACAGCCACACCACATGCTTTCAGCTGGACTGCTTTCTATCATGCACATGAATTTCTTAAATGGACCAAAATTTGTCTTGTAGTTAAGGGTATAATAACCAACAATTCCCTTACAAAGCTGTATTACAAACAATACAGTTGCACTTATAGAATACCTTTCCTTAAAAACACCTAAAAAGCCCCATTGTTATAAATCAAAGGTTGCAACAAAAATATTTTTGGTGAAGTCAGTATAAAGAGTTGTTTATCTGACATTTCAAGGTAATTAGATACGTCAGGAATCATGCTTAATACGATGCACAAATACACAGTTAGCAAGTTAACTGTCAAAAGGTATTTATTTGCCTCGGGGGAGGGAGAACATGCCAGTCTCTGCTGTTCTCAATAGAGGACCACATTTTAGTTGACAAGATGCATATACCAGCAGGAACAGCCCTGTTCAGCTTCCCCATCAAAGATAGTTTACAGAAACTCAGAGCATACAGGTTTTGATAGATCAGTACCTAAGTTTCAAAGAATAGCTAGAATAAAAAGCAAAAAAAAAAAATATCAAGGTATCTTAGCTTGGGGAAAGCCAGTGCAACACATCCTCTGACAGAATTGCTCAGAAGGCATTTGCTTTGCTACCTGTGGCAACTGATTGCCTGCACGTGGTGAAATACTGGGGTAAGCTGAGCCTTCAGAGCAAAGAGAACTTCATCAGCTAAACACACTGAATAAGGAATTGGAAAGGCAACATGGACATGGATGCCATGATACCACTGCCGCCAAAATTACCGTGTAGGCAGGGACACTTTCAGGCCTAACTCTCCCTTTTACAATTCTTCTCTCTGCTACTGATTTTGGGCCCATGACCGACGCAAACCAGGAGGAGCCCAATGTCTCTAAAATGCTTTTCCACCCATCTGTCTAAAGGACATCACACCACCATCCAGCCTCTGACACCCACACAACTCAAGCAGGAAGGACAGAAAACTTGCAGCTTAAATAATTTTTCTGCTCATTAATTCTCTGAGGAAGCACAGTTCAGCCAGAGACAAGTTTTAGAACAGACACTGCCAAGGTTTCGGCTACTTATTATCTCTAATTTAACTGAAAAGGCAGAAATTGAGTGACTTAAGATTCATTAACAGCTTCCTTATAAAATTTAATTTTGGCTACTTACTTCTGTATAGGGAACATAAAGTAACATAATTAAAGCAGATGATTGCACTGATTGTAAAAGGCTGCCCGCTCAGTTTCCACTGATCACTCCATCTCGAGCCACGCTAACGAGTTGTAGGTTAAAACCCTCTGCAAGATCTTGAGTGACCACTCACCAACTCTTCTTTCCAAGTAATTAAATTAAAGCCCTCCTCTGGTGTATTATGTCTTGAGGGGAAAAAAGCGAAACAAAAACACCACAGACAGTAATGACATGAGGACAGGACGTGAGATCATTTACCTGATCAGCAAATTACCGTCAGCTTATGCAGCATACGGAGGACTACAGGGAAAATAAAACCCTCCAGTACTGAAACTGCCAGCACTATAAGATAAGAAAAAAAACACCTGTGACTTCATTTAACACAACACTCACCCATTTGGTTTGCAAAGCAGTTGTTGGTCACATTGTGCTAGTTTTGCTCCTTATTTCAAGGTACGAAGTTACATTTAGACACTTCCTTAGCACACTTGCTATTTATGCATCCTCAGTAACTACAGACACATTCATGGATGCAAGGTGAACAAGGCTGCAGAGGCAAGAACAGTCTACACCACGCATTAGCATGGAAAGAAAAACAAACCACAGAAACACAGCGTAAGGAGGAAGACATTGAAGGCAAGAAGCAAGTGCTCAGCAACACACAAAACCAGACAGCAAGAGATGCAAGGAAATAAACACCTTTGGAAATGAAATTCAGCTGCAATGAGTTGACTTTTTTTTTTAAAAAAGCAGCGGATCACGGTCTCTGGCCACATGAACAGAGACCATTTAATTCATGAGACCCAGGCAGCTTCTTATTCATGCAAGTCTTATTGCTGTAAGACTTGGTAGGGTTGCATTCTTTGAACTAGAGGAGCTTCAGAGACCTGCTGGGGGAGGAGATGCCAGGGAAGCAGGGCAGGAGGCAGGAGAGATGAACAGACCTGTTTGCATCCCTCTTCCACGAGGGATTTACACTTTACAAGTACATACTGCTAACTTGCATTTTCAGAAAACCTCAATTTTACTTCAGACATTTTCCTTCCATTTTGGGGGAAATTTGCTACAGTTTGTTTCTGAAGAGATGGAAAAGGGACAGACATCAACAAAATCTATGGTACTATAGCAAGGACAGTAACAGTGACATTGCCGAAATACCTGAGGGAGCTCATAAATCAAATAGGATACCGAGAGAGGACCAAAATGCCTTAACTCATTTCTGGGACAAAGTTTCCTTAGGCCTCCTGTAAGCTGCTCTTGGGATCATCTACAATACAACACTAATGCAGGTTTCTACGTGAAGTCTCTGAAATATGTACAGGCTTCTTTCCACTTTGCAGAACTCCAATTAGCGTCTAATCAATAAGTTTATTTGCCTGCCTAAAAGTATGATCCAACTTCTGGTTTACGCGGGAAGCATTTTTAATCAGGCAGGCTGAAGCAGGTACTCTTTCTGGAAGGTAAAATTATTCTTGGAAGCTTTCCATTAAGAGACAGCGGAAACTCCACCACTAACTCTTAATTAAGTGCTCTATTGCTTTGGGTTTGTTTTTAATTATTTTTCTTTGTAGATAAGTCATTAATAATTGAGCATCTCCTTGCCTGAGTCATGACACTGTGAACGTGCTAAGAAGAAAACCAGTGGCAGTTGTCCATTAGAACAGCAGTCAGTAGAGTTATTACAGTGGTCTAGAAGGTATTTATTCCTCCAAACTATTTTTAATAATTTTGGGGTGTGGCAGGAAACTAAGCAGCATAGAGGCTTGTGCTTTGAAAACAAACTTACCTTGTCCAGCAATGCACACTGCCACAACTGTATATTTATTTTTGCCTCTATACGCCAAGAGGCATCCACAATCTGCCGAGACACCAGACATACTCTGAAGATAAATGTGCAAAGCACAGTGAAATCCTCACGTTAGCCATCTGAGAAAGACCCCTAGGAGCACGTGCTACTGCTGCATGAACAGAAGTGCACCTTTCTCAGATTGTACGACCTCCCTTGCTGTCTAGATCAACCAAAAAAAAAGTCTCTAATTAGGACCTAAGCATCTATGCAAGAAAAACAATTTCTTTTCTTTAATAACCTACTTCCAGATTTTAGTCTACGCACGACTGTACATCCAGGGCTTGATCACAAAATTGCTGTGCAACAGAAAAACAGTGATGCGCTCTCTTTGTAAGAGACAAAGTGAATTTTGGGCACCACTGTTTTTTAAAATCAATATTCTTCTATAAGTAAAACAGTCTCCCTCTTCAACAGACAAAAAAAATGTTTTCAGATCACCTTTTCTGGTCAGCCCTACTAAGCTGTAGACTCTAATGAGTTCAAATAGTCTCCTGGAGACAGGCCTGCAGGTTTGGGTAAGGCAGAGGAAGATGCTGCTTCAGTCACTTTTTACTGGCTGTATCATTTGACACATTGGTACTCAAAATGCTATCTATTCCACACAGTATGCAGCTAATCTAATCTAAAGCAGCACCACAAGCACTGCTGTGCTATGGAAATGTTCAACAATGCAAACATGATTAGCCACATAGGTGGAGCTTTACATGCAATTGTTTTGGGAGAGAGATTTAACAGTGCCACAATGACAACATGGCCTCCCTCTTCAAATCTATCTTATCAACACTCACTTCAGACTAGGCTTTAATCTTGCCAGCTGCAATTTTCTTCCCCCTCTTACTAAGATGTAGGCTCACCTTGCACCAATTATGGCAACTTAATGAAGGGAAGAAAAAAATATTAATAAAAGCATTTGCTGTTTGTTATGGAAACAACAAATTTGTTTGGCCAAATTGCACTAAAGGATGCTTAGATAATATTAAGAAGCTATAAAGTACACATATGTCAAGAACAAAAAATGTTATTGCCATGTAACAGACATGAATTGAAAAAACAAACAGTAACCCACAACTCAAAAACCTCAGTCAGACCTAGAAATTAGGCAAATATGTTTAATAAACGATAGGCTCCGATTCAGGAATATCCCAGAAATACTGGAGAAGTGAAAGATTTCCTTCCAAAAATATTGACTGTGCTAAGGCAAAACCCAAGGATTTCCAAAAAGTTAGAAATGGGAAGAATTACCACGTCCCTCTGCAATCACGCTCATCTGCCACTGTTTCAAGATGTACCCACCAGTTAGCTCTCCACAAGTTTTCTCAAATTACTTTTGTAAATAGGGCCGGAAGGGTTGGGTGGCATTTAGCTTAGTCCACTTCAACCCAACACTATGTAATGCCAGCGTTAAGCCTTTTGGCATACCCTCTGCGAACGAGGTATTTCCAGAAGTAGGAGCAGCTTTAGACAAGGTGAATGCATGTGTATTTAAGGGCTGTTCCTAAGGTCCAGCCAACCTCTGTCCTGAGGGCTTACTAAATACACCGCTATCCAGATCTCAATCATCATGAAACAGGTTGTGCTCGCCTTCCTAAAAGGCAAGTCTCTCTGCAGTTGTGAGTCGCGTTGTGCTGCAAACCGACTTAAAAAATATTAAATAAAAAAGATTAAAAGTTCTCAAAGAGGATTTAAATACAGGCAGCAAGTCAGCACTTCACTTCCTACAATCCCTTCCGAGAGAGATTAGGGCACAAGGGCTCAATACCTTGAAAGTAAAATAGCTCCAAAGAATGTTGATTTTCTTTCTTAGAACAGTGACCGCAGAAGATAAGAAGCACAAGTACTTATGTTTTAAAACCGAATATGGGAAGTATTTAAGAGATACTGTCAGTGCAAGTATTAAAGTGATACCATCAACTTCATACCTAGATTCTTAGAATAAATCTGAAAAACTTTGAACTAGAATTTGGGTATCTTTTATTATTTTGTGGGCCTTCAGTTAATATAGATATACATATGCATCCATAAATACATGTATGTGTGTATATATAAGCATGTAAAGATGTATGTAGGTGTATATATACACACATAAAAGTTGGTATCAATGATGCCTGCAATATAAAACCAAGTCCTTAAGCAGACTGACATTGCTGGGGTTTGAGTCTCAATCCAAGCAAGTAAGTCTCTCTCCTGAATTTCCACAGAAAAAAAGAAAATCTCAAAAATATCAATGCCTACTGCTTCATTTTTGTTGCTTATAACAAAACTGGGCATAAACAAGAAGTAGCCTATCCTCTTACAGGTTAAATGGGACATTTGTTTAAGAGAGGAGGCAGCAGTAGTCCCTGAATATCCAGTGAAAATCTTTAAAATATTTGCAGAGTTCTGCCAACCCAGCATTAACAGCGTAGTGGTGTGTGCGAGCAGCACGCACTTTTATTGCTCCAAATCCTCCTTTGAGGCCTTTGCCACTCGAATGGCCCCATTCACTACCCTTTTATGCCAACAGACCCACAGGAGGGCAGCTTTAGGAAAAAGTTGACCTAAAACATCCCTCCCGTTTCTTCCGTCTGCATTTCCACGACAACCCGGCGCCAGCGCCGCTGTCCCCATCCCACAAACAGCAGTAGCAAAACTCCGACCCCTTCCCTCACTTGTGCCACAAATAAAATAAAGCAGGAATTAAGCATTCCCTCTTCCACCAGACTAAGCCTGCGGCAAACAAGTTCTAAGATACCTTAATCCTTCTGGCTACCTTCCGTCACGCTGTGCCTCCTCGATGCTCACAGCTCTCCCGTATTACTCTGTAATAATGCCAGCTGGCTTCTCTTAGCCAGCCTTTTTTTAAAAAATAAGAATAAAAACAACTCACAAATTAAAAAAAAAAGGCAGAAAAACAACTCCCTGAATATAGTATTTCATTCATGGGTTAGCTCTTACCAAGTTATGACTTGTATAATTAATCATAATTCAAGAAGGCATAGCATACGAACAATTATTTAAACACTTAAAAACAAAGTGTGTTGCTGGCTCTTTACAATGCTGACATATTTAGCACCCAAAACAAATCCTTTTACTGCTGTCTTTAAAACAAAGGCACACATTTTTCTGCGAGCAAGATCTCATATTGCAACACTCTCCATCCCTCTGCAGGAAAAAAGGCTATTTTCAGTACTAGAAAGTGATGGGACAGACAATTACAAAAGTGGTTTTACCAGGTGGAAAAAATACTTTTAGTTGCATACCCGGTTGATGACAATCCCCTTACGCCATTCAATAAGAATTTTTAAATCAAATAATGGGGGAGCAATAAAGTAGAAAACTGATAAATATTTCCCTTCTACCCACCAGGCAACATTAAGAAGGGACAGACTTATTTTTATCTGATTTTTTCTAATACCAATAGCTCTTTGAATATATTTCCTAGTGGTTAAACTCCCATTACTCCAGCTTCTTTGCTCACACTGGCAACTATTTATTTCGGCATTCTGTCACCACGGGAAGGGCAGATCTCTATTCTTCTTTGCATTGCAGAGCCTTCTGGAGCAAGTATGTTTATTTTATATCCAATAGTGCACAATCATGTAGAAATAAAAAGTTGTGGGACAGGGTAGAGGATAGAAAGGGAAGAACATGCCACACGCTCCTGCAGATAAACTCAAAGCACACAGCAAGATTTAAATGATAGTGGAAAAGTCCCAACTTGATATTCCTTGTACAGAGGTTGAAAGCATAATTTCAGAAGGCCAGCAGCACTCTGCTCAATTCTACGAGGTCTAATAATTTCCTCAAAATCAGTTCGGTCTCAGTTTTGTTTTTGATTTGCACAGAATAAAGTCAGCTTAAAAAAAAATCCTAGAGACTAGATCAAGACAGGAACTGATGTTCCCCTAATGAATGGGTTTTAGGAATCTGAAGTCCAATGGTATTTATTAGAATAATCCCAATATAATATTCTTGCAATTATGAAAACTTAAACACTGAAGAGGGACAACGACAGGAACAAAAATAAAAGCCAGGCTGCGTCCAAATGCTGCCAAAAGGCTGATGCTACAGTGCATACCTAGAAAAGTCTCACCTCTACCCTTCCACTTATCCACTGGACCAAGACAGGTAGCTCCAGTGCGTTCACAGCACAACGTGAAAACTTCATATTTAACTGTTCCTCTGCCCAATTTATCTCACGGACCCGAACTCAGGACTTTTGAGCTGTACTCAGTATGATGGTATCTAATTTGAATCTTTGTATTTTAACTGTTGCCAGTGCACCTGACAGCTCAGCATTCAAACATTCAGCACTGCATAACCAAAGATGTTTCACAAGCTCAGCTTAGCCGACCTGGCAATCAGACACCGTTAAGTGCCGAGCATCAATCACAGCAAAATAAAAACACTCACATGGAAATAATGCAAGAAACCTTCTCTTATGCAGGAATATTAACCTTAACACAGCACTTGGCTTTGCTGGTTAAGACTTGCTAAATGATCCATATTTCCAGCACGCCTGAAAAATTCTCGGCCAGAGACCAAAAGGGCCAAGCAAGTTCCAGTCTGGAGTTGACCCAGATGATTCCTTATGACAACAAAGGGAAAAATTCATCTCATAGCCTTTAGTGATCACAGGGTGGCTTGAAATAATGACATCATCTTGAGCTCAGTTAGACACAGACGACTCTTCCAGAGAGCTATGACATCCCATCACTCTTCGTGCTCTAGCTACCCAAGTTACTAATCAATCTGCTTTACCGCAAGTTCTAAAATTAATTCGTGTCTCTTAAAACCACTGGAAGTACTTCAGCATTTTAGAGTGAGGTTGTAATACCCTGAAAATAAGGAGTTCAGCATCAAAGATAGCTATTTGTAACCCTCCAAACTTGCCCCCAGTACTTAGTTAATGGAACACTGGAGACCAAGCATAACCAACTCCTTCAGTCTGGTTTTGCTTATCTTATTTGTCTGGATCAAGAAACTTATTTAAAAAAAAAACCACCAAAGATATCACTAAATGTATATGCCAACCATATTTCCAATAGAAGTAAAAGAGTTTGGGGACAAGCTTTACAACAAATTTATCAGAAGTACATTTCAGACTAAATGAAAATATGCCAGAAAGCACCAACTCTGTATCACGCTTACCAGGCCAATATAAAGGAATAGTTCTCTGACCACAAACTTTTCAAACATCTACGCCAAGCACAGGAGACACGGCTTCACCAAGAGAAGAGTAAGCTCTTTACCTGCTGCCTAAGATGAAGGAATAACATTCAGGCGCAAGGAAAAATGGCTTCTTCCTTGGCATCCTGGATGCTAGAAACACTAAAGAGTTTCTGCTACGTCACATCACCAGGATTTCTCTCCCATTGCAGTCTTTCCTCGGCTAAAATCCTCTGAGGCTCTTTGACTCGGTGTCACAGTAACCGACCTCTTCGTTTGAGTCCTGCTTGGTGAAGCAAGAAAAGATAAGAGTGACATGATTCGTGTTTTACTGCTATCCAAAAAAACTTGCTGAGATAGCTAGGAAGACACAGATCTGGAACTGCAAAGTGCTAACATCTGATTAAAACACAGTTCAATGAATTATGCAGTTTCTTTTCTGTACCTCTTTCTTATATAAAATTCACCACACAAGAGAGACCTTGTGTGGTGATACGGAGGGGGAAGAACCCCACCCCACGCAATCATTCTCTAAGAATCGATGCATTTGCTAAAACATGTCCTCTGCCACCTTCACACACATGCAGAAGCCTCCTCCGTTGCAGGGATTTGTGACTGCGACACAAACTAGTGCTTCATTCCTGATGTCAGTAGCATAGAAATGCTTCAGACACAGCCATGAGCTCTCCCAACAGCAACACGAGAATTTCTTCCACAGTCAGTTTTCACTAATGCTATTCACAGCCTCACAGACAGTGAAGGAGCTGGCAAGACTCACCTCAGTTTCATTCTGTATCTTCTGGGAAAGCGATGAGTAACAGCGGAGGCAGCTGCAGCTCCAATGGGTAGAACAAAAACGGCCAAGCTGCACCGCTCACCTCCCAGCACAACAGGGAGAGGCGAAGGGCAGACTGTGGCCTGGGTTTGGCAGCGCAAGAGGGTCTGCAATACCTCTGACATTTTCCAAAAAAAAAAAAAAAAAATCAAACCTGAATCACAGAGCAACTGGTTTGTGACTGACAACACAACAGCAAGTTTGCTGCTGTCCTGGTGGGTTGCAGGCAGCTGGTTCTCCCCTGTCATGAAGGAAAGCTTAAATTATGCCTTTAAATTCAGATCAAGTCAACGAGTGCTTAGCACTGTATTGGTCCTGGTCCCAACAATTCTTGTTTCCTTTTCTTTCCCTATTCTCAAACTTGCCAATAAGTACCACAAAAGAATCTAATTAATGCTCACTAATGAGTGGGAGACCAATTGCTAATCCAAAAGAATTTGGTTATGTGCAAGTAAGCAAACAAGTTAATGTACCATTAACTGTGTTTTGTTCATTTATTTTGACAACTGTAGTTTGCTTTTAATTATGATACTTCCTAGCAGACTAGTTTGCCTATTTTGCAGAACTGAACTCTCTCTCGTGCTATGTTTTTCCCCAATGCTACCATTTTTCCCAAAAAAACCCTCAAAACCAACCGATAAAGCAAACATTGTCTACCCTCTTGTCACTAGAAATGATGAAAAAGTAGTAAAAGACCTCAAGAAACTTGCCTGATGGATGATCCACATTTTCTGCTCCTGAACCCCCTTGCTGGGAAGGATCCACCAGTGATACTGCACAGTGCTGAAGTTTTCACTTCTGGCATCATTCCAGTGGGACTAACAGCTCTTTGCAGAACAGATTTGGTATCTACTTGTGTTGCTGATTTTCTTTTCAAGCTAAATTTGTCCAGCTGGATTCAAAAGGACATCCCTTTCTACACAGGATCAGTAAAACCGACACATTGCAACCTTTTTTCTGACTTAAGCTAGAGATTTGACCAGTTTAAGTCTTTACATAGTTAAAGCAAGCTCTCCATCAGTGGGAATTTCCCTATTATTGCCCTGCATTCCAACACTGCTTGGAATATTGCTTAACTGCTGAACTTGCCAGAAGTGGCATAAGCCAGTAACACACGCAGCCATTTGTGAAAACACCCAGCACTTTCTTTTATAAGTGCGTAACAGGCTTCTTTTTGACTGTCAAGCATGTTTTTAAAGGGTATTTCCTTACAGTGTTTAACTACTGATTTGTTTTGCTGGGTTTTTTTTCTAAATAAAAAGGAGGCAAACAGTTGACTTTGTGCAATCACAAGCTTTTACAGGACAGAGTAAACCCTGACCCTTCTCATGTTCAAAGCACAAACCTTTGTCTCTTCGGTGAGATGCAAGTGAAAGCTTGCATGGACCAATTATTAACAATAGATGTTATGTGCACTTTGCCAGGATTATTTGCCAGGCAGCAGGTAACTATGGGGTAACTGCCCCCCAATTCTTCATTTGGTTCCCATGCTAAGAAAAGATTGTGGTCTGGACTCTGGAGCTACCAAACAAGTGCATAATTTGGCACATGCAGCTTTGCTGGTTGGGCAAGATGTTAGTGCCAGGTGAAGGAAGTAGGTCGCTTCAAGAAAAGCTGCCCTAGGACAGCCTCTCAGTCTAGTTCTCAAGTGGTAGTCAAATACCAACGCCAGCAGAGACTCCTCATTTCTGAAGCAGTGGCTACAAAGAGCCAGAAAGGGAAATGGGAACTCATGGTCTCTTGATCCTCAGGTCAGAGCAAGTCCCACCAGTCCACCGCAGGGTTGACTTGGTTATAGAAAAAAAAACCAAAGGTGGCCCATCCAGTTTGTTAGGAAGTAACATGTTCCCCAAAGGGTTGAACACTTTCAACTGTTTTCTGCCACAACCACCACTCGAAGCTTAAAGACTTGTCCTATTACCTGCATAAGAATGTTCAAGACTGATGCAGAGAAAGCCCATCAAGGCAAGAACTGATGCAATTAAAGTAATGACTAAAAAAGGGAGGTAATTGGCAACACATTCTCAGGATGGAAGCAAGGTCAACCTCTATGAGAACGCAACTGGAAGATAGTTGGACAGTAATTTTCTTCTCAGATGGTTTTCAAATATGGAAACAAAACAATCTGAATAACTCAAAGGCTCAAGCACCTAACAGCTCTCAACAACAAGATTAGTACAAGCAATCTTTTCAGTTGCTACCTCGTGCTTTCTTGAACGCTTTCAGAATTACATAAGCAATGCTGCAGCCTATCTTTTACTGGAAGTCAGCTATTCCAAGCAGAAAGGAAATATTTTGCTCTGTGTAATTGCTCTCCTTTTCGCCATAAGCCAAGTTCTTCTTTCTTCCACATGGAGGGAGTATCTCCACTTGGCCCAACCATGGCTGCATCCCTCTATCAGCAGCTGGCAGCCACAGGCACTAGGAAAGGACTGGTGCATCACTAACGCAGCAGTACAGTAGCTACCTAGCAGCTGTCACAGCAGATTATCCTCTTAATTCTCATTTAAGCTCAAACAAGAAAAGCTCTATCATCTCCTTCCTGCACATCCCACTTTCCTTCCATGGATGTTTCCCTTCTGGACAGCGCTTCAGATTTCCAAAACCCTACTTGCTCTGATAGCTGCTGCTTATACCACTCATCTCTGCAGCAGCATTGCCCACTGCTGCTGTGATCCTGGCCTGAGCCCCAGCTCTATGCTCTAAGGATATTCTCCTGCTCTAAGGACATCCTCCTGCTCAAGAGTTGCAGTCCCACCCCACAGCCCTGGCTTCCCTGTGCTACTGAGAATGAGATATCTGACAGCTATTGTCAGTGTCTGGGCATCCGATGCCCAGAACTGCATAAAAGGCTCTTCCTACATCATGACTCACTGTTTTTACAAGCAAAAAAACCCACCTGCAGGCAATAGAGAGCAATCCCCACAGCATCCAGCAGCAATAGGATGAGGACTATCCATCAAGATAGCCTTTTGACAGATCGGAGTCCTACACACAGGTCTATCAGCTCCATTCATCGCAATGCCAATGCAAAGGCTCACTGCACAGCACTGGTGCCGGAGGTATCGCTTTGTACTGCATTGCGGATCAGCTACCCGCATTCTTCCAGGTAACCAGAAGATTGCTGCCTCCTGCTACCCAACCTCACAAGAGGCATCTCATTTAAGGAAGCAAGCAGTTAGGAACAGCTGCCTCAATTCAACTACTCACACTCAACAAATTCAGCACAAGGAACCTAACCACTTAGGATCCTGCAGCTCTTATCTATACTAGCATCCCATAATCACCAAACCAAAGATACATGTATTTCCCTTTGCCACGACGGCTCTTCCACCTTGCCTAAGCCATTCACATCATCTACAGTCTCCAAAGAGACTGTCAAAAGGCACAGCCAACTTTTTGTTTTTTCTCCCAGGTTTGCTGACGTGAACTCTCCTGTGTTGATTCCGAGGCGGCTCAAGATAATCCCCATCACAGCCTCCTCTGCCAGGCTCAGAAAACCTTGCCTCAGTCTCAGCTTTGAAATCATGCCTTTGTATTCCAGAGCTCTGGTCCATTCTTTTTTGCTACTCCTCCACGTGCCATGTTCACCAGCTCCCTGGCAAGGTCTCTGGGGCTGTAAACCGTCACGGACACACAGTGGAGCAGACTGAGGGTCTCGCTAAGGAGCCTACAGTGTTCCACGGTGCAGCATAAAACTGAAACAAAGAACAGATATTTCACAGAATAAAGTCGCAAAATTCAAGTGCTGAAAGCCACAGCCACTGCTGTGGCAGCATATGACAGAGAAGATTTCTCAATCTTTTTGAAGGGAAGGACCACTTTGCCTTTGGAAGGGAAAAAAAATTATAAAATATCACGGTCTTGTCTCCATCTGTTCTATGAGGACTAGGATGGACCGTCATAATAGAAGTAAATTTTACCTTTATAAGACTGAGTCCTTGGCAGCTGGGCAGACATGGGTTTATTATCACCACTACAGCCTGCCCGAAGCACAGGCAAAGCTTTACCTCCCCGCTGCAGCTGAGAGCCACCAACTCAGCCCCAAGGGCAGGTCACGTTCAAGACTGCCCAGGCACAAATAAATAGTGCTGGCCTACAGGACAACAGATTACTTGAGTCTAGAGAGAAATGTGCTATTTGCAATTTTTGCCACCAGAGCTGGGAATACATTTGATCTGAGAGCCTCAGGCAAATCCCTTCTCCTCTCTGCATCTCAGCTTCCCCATCCGCACAGCTTTGCAACGTCTGACACACACGAGTGAAAGGCACTGCAGAAATGCAGAAAGTCACTGAGCAGCATGGCAAGACGGGGGCCAGACACAATCGCCTCAGATTTTCCGAAGATGGTTATTTATTCATTCTCACATTGTTTCAGGAGCACTGAGAAGCCTTAACTGTGATAAAGGTCCAACGGTTGCCAACTGAGTATTTTCTTTAATCACATTTGATGTTGTTCTTAAAGCAGTCTGCCAGCTTCTGGAGTAATTTGATTATATACAAGTATTACTTCAAAGCAAACAAGCAAGGGATACGTTTTTATTTGTTTGTTTCAGTGTTTATAAGTGATATTTTCTTAGAATTTGCAGCGTGAAGGAAATTCACAGTACTTATGTTTGGATCTAATTTTCATGAAAATTGAATAAAAACAGAAAAACACCAGCCACCCAAATCCTTCCTGCCCCCCAGTCATTAAGTTCCCATGAAGTGAAAAAAACCCAACCCAACCCTTGCTAGTCAGCCAACTTTGTTTAGGATATATTTCATAAATCAGCTGTGCTCAGCTTAAATCAGCACAAATGAACAGAGAAGTAGAAGCCTTGCGGCAACTGTTCAGACACCTGAGAAATGACAGCCAGAAGCAGCAGCCACATTTGTTGGGGGAGGGAGATTGGCTTTGAGGGTTTTTTGATCAAGTTTGGTTTGTTTGGTTTTTTTTTTTTGAAAGAAATTCAACTTGACTCATTATAAAGGCAGCATGAGAGAATGGGTGGGATGGGGATGAGGCACAGAAGCAGAGAAGGGCATTGCTCAGTTGGGGGAAATCCAACACACACCAGTGTGCTGCAGTGTGGACCTGGAGGACTCAAACGCGAGACTGACAGCACTAAAAGATACTACTGCTCCAGCTTGAGCGAACAGATACTTCAGGGGCTCTATAGCTCATCAAACAGAGGGGGCATGATGTACACTAAGTCATACTGCTCATTCTTCCCCTTCTCTTCATGTTCTATTCATGAGAGTAAAAAAAGAAAGACACAAACGTTAGCATCTAATCCTGAGAACAGTAAGGAACAGCTAAACTTTAGCAAATCACCATCTCCTACTGATATAAGGCCTGGTAAACAAAGGAAACCCACGTAGCTGGAGGACTCTTGATAAAATACACATCCTTGATACACACATGAGAAATCAGCATCCATCCACAAATTTCTTGACATTAGCCTAGTTCCAAAGATAGATTCCCAAAAATGTCTTAATCTGCAGGATCTCTCAAAAGAGCCATTAAGCTAAGCAAAAGGGAATCTCCCATCCTTAAAAACACCAATGATAATCTGTATTGAAATAAGCAGAATAGAGTCATTTCATCTCAGGGAGAGCAAGCTAGACTTCTTTTAAGTATTTCAGCTCAATTCATATGGGCACCATTCTGGACAGTTCATGGAAAATCCTGAAACAACTGCTCAGTGAGACAGGGAAAACAATACCAAAAAAACCTTCAGTGTGTGAGCTTGAGCAATAATGCAGTTTTGAAGTGCCACTATCAAATCAATAGTATTGCTTACTTGCTCTCTGTGCTAGACACCCAAATCCAAGGGAAATACCGCAGACTCAGAGAGGGCTCAGAGGACCATAACAACAATATTTTGGATGTGGAGACACTTATTTGAAGGCAGACTGAAGACTAAATAGCAGACTTTAGAGACGAAATAAAAATGTAAAATCGTGACTAGTAGAGAGAAATCATAACTTCAGTTTCTCTCCTCTTGGTCTCATAACAAAGGCGAATTCAATAAAAGCTACAAGTTATAGAACAGATAAAGATAAGGTAGTTTCAAAACATCTAACCAGACTGCAGAGCTTGAAGCCAGAAGCAGCTGTCAAGGACAAAAAAGCAAGAATCTCCCCCAAAGCAATCAGACACATTCATATGGTTAAGAACATCAAGACATTTAAGAGCCCATGATAAAAAACTCTTAGTAGAAGGTATTTAACTTCTGGAATAATCCCTGAAAGGTAGTGAGAGACAGAGATAATTACAACTGCACGAACCAAAGCATTGTGTCTCCCTTTATAAATGGTTGGCCATGGGAACCGCTGGAAGTAGGTACTTGATTAGATGGACCAAAAGTCTGGCAGCTCCATGGTCAGCCTGTTTTTAAGCTTCACTTGGATACACCACATTTACCCCTTGAAAATGGTGTTTTTCAGAAAAAATATTCACCAAGTTAAATGAACATTCTTTTTAAAAAAAGGAATATCACATGAACTTAAATTCAGACAAAAAACACATTATCATATTTCTCATCTTCTTTCTGAGGGCACAGCAGAACCATGAGATCCATGAGATGAACAAGCTGTTCCTTTCCTAATGTGTATCAGTTAACCACCTTAGCTGCTGAAGAGGGCACAAAAACTGTAATATTAAAAACTTTGTCCTCAAAACACATCCAGTTCTCCAGAAGTAGAATTTACTTGCTGTTTCCTAAAATTACATTTTATTTTAGCAGTCTTAAACCCCGCCAAATTCCTAGAGTATTTATAATAACAAACAGTACGTGCCATCAGCACCATATAAAGTTACTTTTGCTGCAGGAGAAGCTACAAACCAACCAATGTAAAGAGTTCTTAGGTTGTTGGGGGCTTTTTTTGCTTGTTTTTTAGTTTTGGGGGTTTCTTATTAGCTACTTGGTTTAACACACCAAATATCTAACCACACAATCAATTTTTTTATTTACAATTGATCAAATATGTTGACAATCATTTGTTAACCTACCTACTAGAAGTCCCATCAGAAGTAAACCTTGGGAGACCTGCAGAACAGACACATTCAAGTAACAATTCTTCCTAAGAGGCTTCTTTGTTGTTTTGTTTGTTTATTTTAAATATTAAGGACAGATTCAAAACCAAGCAGGCCATTTCCCAAACTCCCAACTGGACAAAGCACTCGGCAGCCAAGCAGGAGCTCTGAGGAGAGGAGGCACCCACTGCCCAGCCCTCAGGCAGGGGAGAGATTTGGCCCCTTCCCGGCAATTCACGCTGCCTCCTTTCAGGGCAGGACACAGGTTTCAGTCAAGCACAGCCAGCCACCAACTCTGACATTTATTTTTAGTTACTAACATTAATAAGAACCAAAATCCCAGCTGGCCCAGACCAAGACAGGCCCTTGGTTCTGCCCTCCCACCATGTGAGGCCCCAGCTGGGGCCACAGGCTGTTTGGATCAGCCACTCGGGGTAAGCAAGGATCATCCTCCTTTGGGTTTAGTGTTATGTCAAGTTGAGTAAGAGTCAATGATGTGCTGTGGCAGCCAAAAGGGCCAACTGAGGGAGGAGATTGTCCTGCTACATTGCACTGGTGTGGCCCCACCTCGGGTATTGTGTGCAGTTTTGGGCGTCTCATTATAAGAAGGCCGTCAAGCTGTTAGTGTGTCCAGAGAAAAACAACCAAGATGGTGAAAAGCATTGAGGGCAAGACTTACAAGGAGTGGTTGAGGTCATTTGTTCTGTTCAGCCTGGAGAAGAGAAGGCTGAGGAGTGACCTCATGGCAGTCTACACCTTCCTCAAGGCAGGGGAGCAGAGGGGGAGCTGCTGATCTCTCTCTGGTGACCAGCAACAGGGCATGAGGAGATGGAATGAAGCTGTGTCAGGGGAAGTTCAGGTTGGACATTAGGAAAAGATTCGTCACTGAGAGGGTGGTCAGTCACTGGAACAGGCTCCCCAGGGAAGTGGTCATAGCACTAAGCCTGTTGGAGTTCAAGGACCATCTTGACAACACTCTTAGTAATACGGTTTACTTTCAAGTGTCCTGCAAGGAGCTGGAATTGATGATCCCTATGGGTTCCTTGCAACTTGAGATATTCTATGATCCTCCACATCACACCCTTGGGCACTATAAAACACCCACCACCTTCCAACCGGAGACTTAAAGCCCATAGCTGTGGGGGGTGGGGGAGACATTATCTGTGGAGAAGGCACTGCAGCTCTGGTCCCAGCTCATGCAGTTAGGCTCTGCAAGCTTTCCTTTCCATAAAGCACTTAAATCCTATAAATCAACCTTCATCCCTAGCAGATGATGTTTGTTACCCGCTTTCTGCTCCTTGCTGGTCTGCATCACCTACAGAGCCCCTTTCTCCACGCACTACTTGCTCTGGAGGAAGCTCACCTTCTGCACCATCAGCAGGCTCTTCTGCTCACTGAGGAGCACGCAGGTCAGACAAAAAGTTGGAAACAGCTGTTTTTGTGCTTATGTCAAAATTAAACCACATGGATTTTTCCTTTGTTGCACTCAAAGCTAGATGTCCTGAAGGTATCCAAGTTTCTTCCCCTCCCCCAGGCACGTGCTGCCAACTCCCATGAATATTGGTGGGCAGGCTGCCTTGAAGCAGAAGAACAATAACAAAATAGTGAATTTTTTTTCTTTATTTATTTTGGAGTTCACAAAACAGAAAGACAGCCTTTCTCTGCACAAAAATATTTTGCAAGCAAGGCAGTGCCTTAAATCAGCGCTTCACACCAGACCGAGCAAAGCAGCAAAGTTAACAAAAGGCAACAAGTAGTTGTTTCTGATACAAGAGACTTCTGCTGAAGCACATCAAAATACTAATTCAAATACTGGATAATCAGCATTTTTATAAGATTTCAGTCTGGTACAGGCTACTTCTGTCAAAAAACGCTGTTGGCTACATGGTCCTCCTAACTGAGGAAATAACTCCCAGAACTTTGCCACAGACCTATACGCCAAAATGAAAATATATTGAAAATAAGTATGGTTTTGCATATACTTTGGAAGCCGAGGAATTGTTTCTGATACAGCAGCAGTAGTGCTAATAAGTTAGCACCAAGATACAAACAGCAGCCAGGTCAAATCCTTAAGTCACTCTGTAGGAAACCCAGATATGAGCTTGTTTTAGCTCAGAATTACACTGAGACCTCATATGGTCCTTGCTAATGAAATGAGAGGAAGCAGTAGTATCTATTCCCAGTGTAACAGCAGGGAAACCAGATTGCAAGGTTCTTCTGCTAATATGAGTTACTATAGTGTTGCGCGAGCTTTGCACTGTTGCAATAATTGCAGATTTAACAGGCTTTTTCATCCTTCTCACCTTCAAATCCTCTCTCCCTCAGAACAGCTTAGTGCTGCCATCTACTTTTTTTTTTAACCTAACAGTTTTTTGGGGTTTTTTTTAATCCTAACAAAGTTCTTAGTCTAAACTCACCCACTACGACAACACTGGCTCACTTGAGTCTCTACAGGTGGGTCCCCAAATTTGTACTTTGTGCATCTCATCACCACAGGCAAAGGTAAAAGCACAGGAAACAAAATATAGGATTAGATCCAAACTCCTTTTAATGCCAATTTACAGTTAAGCCCTCAAATATGAATAAAGAAAAAACCCAACTTCTTCAACTCTTAACCACAAGCTTTTTTTTTTTTTTTTTTTTTTTTTTTTTTTACAATCCTTGCAGGTATTAAGCTAGTAAACTCAGAGATGACAAGGTGACAAAGACATAGGTCTTATCAAATCATCAGGACAGTTCTGGAAAGCAAATTTATCTAGCTAAAAAATGTTATTCAAAGTTTCAGTCCTAGAGGATTAATAAAATTCTTTTATGAGTCGTTTATTTGCACAGACACTAACACTGCTGAGGAAAAAAAAAATCCTGGCTAAAGGATCTATCATCTGAATAAAGAGGCTGAAAAATACTCAGGCATTTTATTAGGAGACTGCCTGCTACCGATCAGGCAGGAGCTAGCCTTGATTAATTCTCCACCTCACTTTTTCCATCGCAAACATATTTTTAAGGCATGAGCAACTGCTTCCACACAATTCCCCAACCACCATTTGTTGAGGGTCACAACCCTGTTTTGGGGAGAAGGAAGAGCTGTTCCGACCACAGCGCTGCTCCCGCTCTTGTTTATCCATGAGAGGGAAGTCACCAGGAATAATGGGAGGCCACAGCACCTCTGCCTCACCACTAACACCACCCAAGAAAGATCCATCCATCCCCACTGTAAGGATCTCCCTGGACGCTGTGCTCCAGAGAACTATGCTGTTGGCTTATACCTTTGCTTCCCTTCACCCTAAACCAGATGGCCCTAACCTCTGTGGATTAGGACCTGATCCTCAAAGAAATCAGCACCTCTGCGTGCACTTCATTTGGGGTGGGATGTCTGTAGGTCTCTGCTTGCTTTACCCTAGCAAGCTGCAGCCTTTTGACCTGAACATTTTGGAGAACAGGAGAGAAGGAAAAAAACCAAAAAATCTACATTTCATCATTATCCATCCTCATGACATCAGCTACTTTTGGCAAGCAACAAACATGCTCTGAGTAACTCCCTTCTTGATCTAGATGGCCACAAACACAATATGGGGTCCTAACTACAGCTCCCAGAGCTGCACTTAAGATGGGTATCCAAATCTCTAATCATTCACAGCACGTCCCACATGCGTGCAGAGAGGGTCGTGCATAGGGAGGAAGGCTTTTACCACTGCTCTGCCTACATGTCGCAGCACAGACTGTTCAGATCCCTGCCAGGTTTGCAGTTTGGTCTCATATGACCCTGGGCCTTTGCTGAGGCTGCAAACAAGTCATGGGGGCTCTGGTGGAGTGAATATATTTGTCCACAGGGAACCAAAGGGAATTAATCACATTATGTGTGCTGTACCAGGCTGACGAAGGTCACACAGCTGAACTGGGGCAGCCCAACCTTCAGCACAGATGTCAACTTTACAAGGAAGCACCCCAAAAAGGTGTGAGAAGGTATTTTTCAGAAGTAGATTCCTCCCCCGCAGAGGCTTTATTTCATAATGGAAGATAGACAAGAAAAAAGAAAAAAACAAAACCAAAATACAGTTTTTAAAACAAAAATTCATTTCCTAGCTGTCATTCTTAGGTTTTGCATATCATGCCTTAGCATTAACTGCTGCCAAATGCAAGATATCAGGTCCATCTGGCAGATGTACACTTCTCTGGCTGCCAAGTGTTTCCTTAAGATTCAGGGGCTTCGCTATTAAGTATATTTGCAAATTCCAACCTCTGAAATGAGTAGGGCTCCTGAACAGCAGCCTCCGCTTCTGAGTGCCCTGGAAAGGGGGGGAGTAGAGGCACACATCAAGTATCTGCTGTGCTTGTTTGGGAGGGAGGCCGGTTTCCCAGTAACCAATGGCTATACCAGCTGTGGGAGAGCTTTAAAGAATTTCTTTTTTTTTTTCCTCCAGATTATCCCTAAGTAAAATTAGAAAGTATTTAGGAAGCAGAGGGGAAACCCAACCATTCAAGCTGACATCATTACTTATTTACATATAAATACAGCCAGGAAATAAGCATATGTATTTACATATAAACAAAAAAGCTATCTGTACAATGTTTCATACACTGCTTTTCCATCCAATATTTACTACTTTATTCGTGACTTAAGAAAAAACTTTCTCCCCAAGAAATTGGTGATAAAATGCCCTCTGGTGGGCGTGACTGCAGACCTCTACAGCAACAACCACCTCCTAAATAGTTCAGAGCCTTCAATATATTCTTGGTATTACTAATTTTAGTGGAGTGAGACAAAGCACATACTTACTTTCCAGAAGAAACAGATACACCCCTGACTGCCAAGCCCATGTTTTACTGCTCAGTATCTCTGGATTAGAATCTGAGCTAGAACTTTCAAAAAACCCACAAGTTGAAGCATTCCATGATTCCTAAAGTTTCAATGTTCATTTTACCCCTTTAGAATACTTTTCCCTCCTCAAAAATAACTAATTAAGAGAAACAGAAAAGGAAAGTGGTATTAAGTTTTACTTTGCAACAGCACAGCAGAATCTTTGTAGACTAAAATGGAGAAAGGAGGGGTGGAAAAGAGCAGCATTTCCAGAGCTTATGAATCATTTTTGTCCTGTTAGAGCACAAGGCTCAGCTAGGAAGGAGGCCCCAATTGTACAGGCAAGAAAAATAACAGCCCTTGTCCTAGAAGAGTTTACTGCCTAAACAAAAAAGGCAAGGATGGAAAAAGCCCTCAAAACCAAACTGAAGTTAATAGGATGTGTTTCACCCTGAAGATGCTCAATAATTGTGCTTTCAGTAATCTGAAACAAGATAAATCTAAGCAAGAGAACTGAAGGCTTAAGATACAGCGACAGAAGAGGTAATTCAGCAACTTGGGGACAGAGTGCACGCACAGCTACTTTGTGAACATGTATGTATGTAAAAGAGACCGCTCTGACAACACAGCCAAACTGGAAAGGGAGAGCCACTATGCAGATCAGCCAAAGCCAGCTTGACCCTAGCACAGCCAAGAGAAGCTGCAGTTACACACAGATTTGAAGTTGACCCCAAATAGTTTAAGGATTTTCTTTTTTTTCTCCTTTCAGAGAAGCTTCAAGAGTCACAGCTAAATAAGGATAAACAGAATAAGACATTGGCATCACATGAAGGAAAATGGAAGAGCTTCACTGCTTTCCCCAAGTTCCCTGGGAAGCCTTGGTGCTTCCATTTCATACGGGATACGGCACTCTATTCACCTGGATGGTTCGAAATCTGTTTCCAACTTCCACAGTACATTTCGCAGTTAATTGTTGCTTTACGCTAAGAATATTTGTGAGTTTGATCTATACGTGAAATAGGAAGCATTTCTGTCTTTTTAAAGATATTTCTGGGCAACAAAACTTTCTGAAGTTGTTCTTGGGTATAAACAATACGATTTAACACTCATCCTCTCCTTTTCTACCCTCAGAAAGAAAAACAAAACTGTCAAGAAAAAAACTCATTTATTTGAAATCTGCCCTTTATACAATGATGCACCCCTGCTCTGTATAGAGCTCCGTCCCTCTCTAGTGGCAGCCAGGTCACATACCAATTGGCAAGCCTGCTCCGAGGTTGGCTAACAAACAGGTTTTAGCCCAAAGATCAGAAACTTTTAGTTTATGATTCAAAGACCTCCTGTTTATTCCTCTTTGCCAACAGCCCACCCAGAAATTCAAAGTTACATTAACAATTTTCTCTGAAGACAGAGGCTAAGGATTTCACAGAGCAATGCTGTCACTGTCTAAGCTCTATCATCGTTTCATGATCATCATCCCTACAGGCATCTCGAGACATTATGTTGATTGCAGGTACAGTGAAACATCTTGTTAGATACAGCAAGCCAAGATTAAATGGTGTATTTGTGTATTAAGTTATACACAAGATGCCCGTGCTCCTAAATTTTTTGCCTAAAATTTAAAGTAACAGATTATCTAGGTAAGATTAATACTGACATTTCTTGGATTTTATCCTGACAGTCTTTTCTCAAAAGCCGCTTTGCTGTTAGAGTAGCAATTACAGGTGTAAGTTACACTATTTTGCCCCCTTCCTGTCCCCTTAAAACTTACATATTATAATATTTTTAATATTTAAGTAAAATACATGCTACTATGCCTGACAAGCACAGAGAAAAAACCAAAACCTCTTTTTTTGTACTTTCAATTTTCTAATCAAGAAGGCGGCCCAAGGCTGTTACGTTCTGATTGTTGTTAAATTCAGAATCTTCATATAGAAAAATAAGGGGGTTTTGTACTTTTTTTGTTTTGGGGCAAAAACTATCCTCTTAAGTAAACCTAGAAATGGCTACAGTAAAATTCAAGAGGTTACAGATCTACTTAAAAGCAAGAACTGAGGTGTTCTAATTTTACAAGATAATATTTAGACAGGGGAAGACTTATAATCTGCTGTCATATATAATGTCATTTTAGTCAGTACCTTGAGGAAATCTGAGAGTGTTTGTGTTTTCCTAAAGATAAATAACTGCACAATAAACAGTGCAGCCTGAAAACAGGAGGAAGGAAATGGTTAACCAGAACTTCCACTCAGATTATGTGCAGCAAAAGTCTAACCAGCCTACTGGCTTCTCCAGATGAAGAATAACTAATGCCCCAATTAAACCATCACCTCAAGCAGTAGATGCCTGGGCTTAAGCTGCACCTACATTTCCATCATAAATTAGAGTTTAAGCTTCTCAACCTGACTCAACTGGGTGTCATTCTTGATCTCCAGCCCAGACCACCTTAACTCTGCCATCAGAGCACGGCAGCTGCATGAAGTTCTTTGAATAAAGAAGCCAGCACAGCATGGGGTTTTGGGTTTGTTTCTTTTTTGTTTTACTTGTGTTATTCTTGAAATACAATAGTTCAGTAACTTAGCTGTTCTGACCACAAGATTTGTCTAAGAACAGTTTTTAGAAGGCTTGAAGGATGCTGCTGTGAACTGTTCAAGTGTGATATTGAAACAGTGAGTTTAAGGAAAACTTGCTGCAATTTCTCTTTTAGCGAGAGCATCCCCTCCTCTCCCCACACACACAAATGGGCTTTCAAAATTTCTATCCCAGACAGAGGAAAAACAAACAAACCAAAATAAAGAGTATTATCACAGCAAGTGAACCACAATTCTCCTCTGTCTGTGGCTGCATTTCTATATCTAAGTACCACTTTTAAAGTCAGTCCTGTATTTTATAGGCTTCAGGCAAGCCTTTTTGTTTCCTTAATTCCTATACCATTTCTATGCTCTATTTTTTCCTCCTATAAATAATGGCTCAAGTATCAGCCACAACTTCCCATTGCCATTTAGTTCACAGAGAGATAAGGTTGTGATGTTGCAGAACTAGAACTGCCCTGAAGTTTAATCAAAAAATTACACACTTTTCTTCCAAAAAGAAAAAATGTATTAGGAAATAGGCTTTACTTTGGGGATTTGATAATCTTAAAGAACAGGCAGAACATTTATCTAAGATTTTCAAGGTACCAAACGTAACTTCATTTAACTCAGATTTGGGCCAAGGACAAATTTGGCCCATTTCATATAATACAGAACTGGGAGGGGAAAGAAAAAAAGGTATTGAAGCACTTGGACCACACAAACCAGAGAGACCAGTAAATATGCCTACTCTTCAACCGGCCACCCCTCTCTTCTGCAGTTGCTGTTATCTACTGAGATTTGCAGACTTTTTCTTTGACCTTCAGACCTTCACAGTTGAATTTCACAAGTGATTTGTTCCTCAAGGTACAGAAGCACTGTGCAACATCAGACACATACTGGTACATGCCAACTCCACAGGTGTTAACTAGGTCAGGATTTGGTCCACAGTTCGGCAGCTCTTGTGACAACTCACACATCAAGATCAACCGAGAGGTTCCCCAGAAGGTCCCACACAGCCACATCCCACACTCTTATGTGCTACAGGCAGCTTTTAATCAAATCTCATTACATTAGTTTGCAGTCTCAAGGCTCAGACTTCAGAAAGGAAGAGGGTGGGTTTTACTTTCAGAGATAGAGACCATAAAAAATAAAATGTTGGCACAGCCAGCAAGGCTCAGAACTCCTGAATTTGAGGTGGGGCACTCAATCCAGCCTGCAGAAAATTCAGACTAGCATCAGCATAAAAGAGGTAAGAGTTAACTCACAAAAGATCAAATCCAACTTTCATTTGTGTCTATACAACATTGATTTCTGTTAACTACATGTGTGTAACCAAGAGCAACATTTGATCTGAAGCCAAGTACCTTGATGTCCAGCTATTGTACAACAGAAGCAAGAAAGTAGCTACAAACATTTGACTGATATTGCCTGCAAGCAGGGCACTGCAGAAGGCTGTAGCAACAATTCATATTGACAAAAATTAAGATGGGGCATGGCAAACCTCGCTATTAGAAGTGATTGCACAAATATTTGGAGTGTTCTTAAAAAAAAAGATGGCATGAGGGGAGGGCAACACAAAGCCAGACACCAAGAAATAAGCTACCACATGCAAATACATGCAAGCTTCTCCCAAGTTAATTCTGCTTTTAATGGAATATTGATTGGTATGCTCAGTGTTTAGAAATGTGAAATAATGCGGACAGAGAAAAGGAAGGGAAGACACTCAGAACAGTGAGTTTTGTTTAAATAATACATACTTTCCTCATATGACCAGCCAAAAATAGCATAATAAAGAGGGTAGTACAGTATATTTAACATTTTACCTTGCATTGTATTAGTAAAGCTGTCAGAGATGACCTGGAAGTGTTAGCCATGCTTCTTTAGAAGGGTGAAAAAAAGTGCAAGTAAAGCATTTTTCATAAATGCTCACAAAACAATATCCTTACTGTATCTGGTATTTCTCCACTCCAAATAAGATAGACTAGAGTGTCTGTGGTACTATTTAGGCTTTTCAGATGTGATATATCAAGACATTTGATAAACTGGAGGGGGAAGGGAAGAACACCAGTGTTTAGGGAGAAGCAGAGCAGTCCACAGTCATGATGGAGAACATCTGGCAAGCTTTGTTGCATCTATTCCTATCCCCAAGTGAAAAGGGAGGATAAGGAAGAAAAAGTTGCATCTTGAAGCGGTTACTATTTATACGAGTCTCCCATTTCTTAAACAGAAACCTTAAAATATAACCACTATCATATAATCAAGCAGCCACTTATTCCTACCTTCCAGAAATCTCTTTCTATTCCAGGGACTACTATCACCTGTACAATTTTAGAGAAAAGATTTTATTCTGTCCTTTCCTTCCATCATTCACAGAATATCCTACTGAGATATCCCTTTCAGCCTCCAACACATTTTACTAAAACAACCCATACAAAAAAAGGGCAGAAGAAAAAAACCCAAACCAGAAGAACCAACTTCCACTGCCATCAGAGTTCCTAGCCTTGATACTCCAAGCAACAACAGCATCAGGCTCAACAGCTCTGCTGACCCATCCCACTACCAATATATTAAGGATTACTTAAGAATATAGGCACCATCAAGGAGCTGTTTCCTAGTATATAGGTTGATACAGTTGAATTAGTATATTCTTTTTCCATACTTTTATGCTCTGCCTCTCATTCCAAAACATAAGAAACTTCATCTAGATTGGCAATTTCTCCCCATCCCCTGCATCCCAAACTTTATGAAGGGGTAAGGACTAAGCTCAAAAAGATATTGCTTAAGTTTAGTTATTCTGTAGCATTTATTATCATTTTAAAAGCATTTTCCAGACATTTATATACTCAACAACATTTTGTAATATGAAGTGTTCCAATTTGGCATTTTTCCTCTCTTGGCAAGCAAGAGACAATAAAAATCCAGAGAAAGTTAAAGATGAAGTTTTTCTGAAGTATACAATATGTTAGAAATCATTTAGTGAATTCAGGTGTTCAACAAGCCACAAGTCAACCAAAATTTGCAATACATATATATATTTCAAAGCACAGGTAAACACAGCTGCATCCCCTTTAAAGTTACTCGATGTCATGTGATTATTACGATGAACTTCCTGAACTCTTTTGCCTCTCTTTTGATCTGTGGTTTACCTGTGGCTGGGAAAACTAAGAGCATTAAGTTCTTCTCCCTCTAATTAAGGGAAACAGCATGTTTAAGCCTCAGACTGAGAACAGAAACTTTGAGTAGTTACAGCATGCTGCAATCTGCAAATCCACCAGCATCACATTTGTAGACCGAAAAATAAAATCATACAACAAGATCTGACAAAGCATATCTCAGAGCAGAAGTCTGATTTAAATATTAATTACTCATCAGCACAGACTTTAAGAAGTGCCTGAAACAAAAGCTCTTAAATCACACTTTAAATCCAGGATTTCCACTGTCTGCATTGTTATGCAGATCATGGTTATGGGGTGGGGTTTTTTTGTTTGGGGTTTTTTGTTGTTGTGTTTTGTTTGGTTGGGGGTTTGTTGGGGTTTTTTTCAAAGAGTGAAGATTGATAATGGGTCTGTCTCTCAAGGTTGAAAAATATCAAGAGATGTATAACTAGAGTCCAGCTCAACAAATCAGGCACATTTTGAGTTTGAGACCTGCTACGGGACACCATTATTGTCTCAGATACCTCTACACGAACTTGGGATTCTTCACAGTATCTCTCAACTACGTTGCAAGTCCAAACGCCCTCCTACCACGTGCATGCTTCACAGTTTTCACTTAACAGCAAGGTTGTAGAGGAATTGTATCAGTAGCAGATTTTCTTACAAACTGCCGCACTGAATGAGTTCCAGAACATGCCCCTAGAAATAATCTGGTTCTCAATCAAATTGTGTTTCACCTGCACTATGTACAGTTTAGTCCTAGAACTGGAGACAAACTCAAGAACTGCACATCTTCCAGTAAGCCAAACCAAACCTGAACAGAAGTCCAAGCACTTACTATCACATGTCATCTAGCAAATTGTAATGGATGGCAGGGAATTAAAAAAACCAAAACCACAAAACACTGCAAAAGGAATGTTGAATTAATTTAAAAAGCCTGGTTTTGTCTATAGTTCAAGCAGACTGCTTCAGTGAATCAGTATTACTAAGGCAGGCCAGTACCTGACGTTTAGGACTACCAAAAAACTGTGATTTTTCTGACATTAATGCCAATTACAGCAAAAAAAAAAATCCAAGTTGAGGATATTTGAAAATCTAAACATCACAGATGAAAAAAGGCAGCACATAAAAAATAAGGAAAATGGTCCCACATTTCCAGATATTCTAATTCACAACATCAAATTATTTATGGAAGAGCGTGACTAGGAATTCAGTTACTGTCATTTATCAGATGGTCAAGACAGCAGAGGTAACTGGCTGCATGACAAAAGCACCAGGAAGGCTTCTCGGGGCATCTCTTGTACCAGGTCTGTTCGGTTCTGGTTTAACCCTAACCAGTAAACAGCACATACTCACCACCTGTGAAGCACACTGACTCTTAAAAATGTGACAGAAAGGTGCTCCCATAAGAGATTTCTAATTTATTTCGTTTTAATCTCTTTCTTTATACCTGAGGAAGAGTTCTTTGTACTTCTGGTAACAAAGGAAACCCAGAAGTGACAGAAGCATGTCAAAGCTGTTTACGTTTCATACAGCCTCGCACTCGGAGTTGCTGTTGGCAGATTACTTCTTGGGAAGACCATGTTCAGCCTTTGCATAGGAGCTCCATCTTCCTACGAATAACTTTACAAAAGAGTTAACTGCATAGAGGGATGCTAAAGCTCTTCCCCACACAGGGTGAGTTAACACAAAACCAGAAAGAAAAATGTAAAAAATGTGACAAAGAGTTAATACAATAATTTCAAGTACCCACAAATATATTCAAGGCAATGTTATCAAATTTGTATGTTTATGGGCTTTAAGATATAGGTATTTATACAGCACTTCTTCTGTGGAGAAATGAGTACATTAAGAAAGTGATTAGATACACAAATAAATCACAGAATCTAATGGTACTGTGTCATATTTAAGGTTATTGAACCAGCATACTGCTAGGCCAACTATTGCAAAATGAAAGATCTGGAGGGAGGAAAAAAAAAAGCTGAAGGACCAAATAAGTTGCTAACCCATGCTGAGATTTTAGCTAGCTAAAAGCCTCGATTATGGCACAAAGAATTAATGATGTGAAAATGACAAAGACCTCTGTGGTGCACTATGAAGTTGATGCTCTGCAAACAGAGCAGCGTCAGGATCAGGCCTTCAGGTGTCCAGGCTCCCTGGGTCCGTAGGCTACGGCAGCAGATCCGAGTGAAGCAGCGTAGGCAGTGGACAAGTCACTGCAAGAGCCTTTGAAATGCTATGCTCAACCTAAAGTTAAAGAAAGGATGCTAAAAAAAATTAACAAAACCACTAAAGAGATCCCAAAACTCAAAAGTGCAGCAAAAAACCCCTCTAGATGTGCTTTAAGATTAAAAATAAAAAAAATTCCCACAACAAGGATATAATGGAATGGGCAGGGGTTAAGCAGGACAGGACAGACTGATTTCTCTCTCCGTTCACAGATCTAGGGGTACTTTTTCCTCCCTAAAGCTGTGTGTGAGTTTTCACCACAGGCTCTACACACAAAAGAAGGGGAGGAAAAAAAAAAAATCTATCAATTTTTACCCCCTTGATTTTTTTTTTTTCCTGTGCTTCAGAAGAACTGGGCCCATAGGTTTTCAGAACTAAATTAAAAGGTCAGGAAAGCAAGTAGGCATGGACAAGACTGAATTGCAGATGAGCGTGGAGAAGCAGAGAAACAGCGTTGGGATGAGCGCCAACGACTGCAAGTAGTCGAGGCCCCGATCCTGGTGGCCGGTAGCACAGTGCCGAACCGGAGCGACTCCAATGGAAACAGCGGATCGCAACCCGGGAGAAGGAGGACGCAGGGGAGCAACGCGGTATCGCTGGCGAGATGAACGCAGCAAACCTGGGGATAATGAATTCTCCTCACCAACAGGCGCTAAAAGTGATAGCACCAGATACGGTGCACAGTAAACCCAAAAATCCTATCTAATTTCTAGATCTGTGTCTTCCTCTCCCTTCATTGAGAGGATTTCCAGGCAACATACACACTATACACTTTTTATTATTGTTTGAAGAAGAGGAGCAGCAACCCTAGCAGCGTGCTAATCTAGAAGAAGAGACAGAACAGAGGTGGTTACTTTCTTCCCTCAAGATTTCTGCTTCAAAAAGACAAATGAACAAGAAAGGGTTTGCTCCAGCAAACCACCACTTTTTGTTTCGTTTCAGCAAGACTTCAACAAAAATCTAATTCACTACGCTGTGTAGCTAATATATTGGGTACTTGAAGTATGACCATCACTCATTAGAAATATAATTAAGAAGTGACAAAACTAGATTCCCCCTCCCCAGCATGCAGATGAAAACCAGTAACCCTGCCTCTATTTGTAACCATGACAACTATAGAATATTTTATTTCAGTAATATAATTCACACTGAACATTTGCTCATAGGTTTTGTTGTTAAGGGAAAGGTTGACACACTGTGCATGCATTTCATAAGCTACCGGAGACAACAAATACAGACAAGTCAGGCAGTTTTCAAGACTGAGAACCCAGTATGTATTTCATAGTTCATTTAAGACCCTCTACAGGAAGCTAAATGAACACGAACAAAAATTCATCTGAATTAAGTGTTACTGGTCATTACTTGAAAGACAACTACTTAGTATGACTGGATATTTTTGGACTTTTAAATAAATCACAACGATGCTCTCCTATTTTAGAAGGGGTACTAACTCAAACCCCATACTTTAATTTTCAATTAAAATACCATAGGCATTATTCAGTTTCTATTAGGCAACATCAAAATAGATGTTAAGGGAAAAGATACCTATATGAAAAGAGGCAATGAAAGATGCAGTTTTGATATGCTGGCTGAGTCTTACTCTGGATGGGTCACTAAATTATTTGCATAGCTCCCATATTTCATCTTCAATTGAAGACAACTTCCATAAATACACACAATGAGGACAGGTTATAAGAATACAAACCCCCCCACACCCTGTACATTATTCAGAGAAGATTAAACAACCTCCTGAGCATAACTAAAGTTTGACACAGATAAATGTCAGTGTAAAATATGGCTGTACTTTATTTTTCTCCACATGGGGGGGGGGGAAGATAAAGCCATTAGCAGTTTAAACCAGAATACAACAATAATAAAAGAAAGACACACTGTTGCTTTGTTTTGGAGGTAAAAAAATAAAAAGAATAAAGCTTGGAGAATACTATTCCTTCTCTCACACAGATCATCATATCCATCAAGGAGGATTTAAAGTTTCAGCAGATTGCTAATTATAAGACAGTAATACTGTTATCTGCAGTCACCTTAAAGCTACAGTAGTTTGGTTTTTAAGTACCTCAAAATTGACCTCAAAAGGATAGCCCAAGAAATGTGTTTAAATCGGTGCAAGAGATTCACATGTGCCTATACATACACACACTTGCTCTGTTGTTTTAAAGAAATATCAGGAAAAAGAAAGTTTCTTCATTTATCAGATATATACTCTACATAATCTCCTGTTAAATAATAAGCCTGCAGCAAACGTGCATGGGTTTTTTTCTTCATTGATGGAAAAGTGATTAAATCTCCCTTAAACTAGTTTCCAGAACACTACATTTTTTTCTAAACAGTTTTCATATACAATAAACAAAAGACAAGCAGCCAGCAACATGACCAGGGCTCCATAATTTTTGGTGGTGGTAGTGAGATAAATCTATCTCCGGCATTCTAGGAATATTTTCAGTTTAATAAATGAAACCGGGGGGGGGATAAAATCTCAGAGACTATGAGCACACACAATTTATGAAGTATATGAAAAACACCACCATCCATCCCCAGAACTCCCTTCCTCCAGACCTTTCTCCACCCTCCAGGGAGGCAAAGGAACCTGAACCCAAAATCCCAGGGACCACAGACCTGCATCCTCGCACGACAAGGACAGCTAGTCACATCCACTCAATGTCAAAAACAAAACAGGAAAAAAAAAAAAGTAGCTTTTTCCCCTCCCATCCTAAGCAAGACGTTCCTGAAAACAGGTACCCAGGAGATGCGCCTCTGTGCTCCTAACGGCACCAGACAGCACTTCGGCTCAAAGATAAGTTAAAAGAAAACAACCAAAAAAAAAAAAACCCAAAAAGGCATCAATAGAAAACCCCAGCAGCGGCCAAACAAAACCTCACACCGGCGAGGAATGTCATGCGGCGTGGCAAGGCACGGCGTGGGAAACGCGTACGGAGTGCGTTTAAAAAAAAAAAAAAAGCAAACAAACACATAGATTTAAGCAATATTGTGCCGAGAAATTCCTCGTACACATCACGCGTGGGGAGGGAATGGAAATGTATTCCAGGCACAGGGAGACGAGGGGGCCGGCGGAGGCATTTGGGAATGGAGGGAGGGAGGCAGGCTGCCTGCCGGGGTGCGCGCCGATCCATCCCCAGGCAGTTTCGGGGGCGGCTCCGGGGGTGGGAAGGGGGGGATCCACCGGGACAGCCGCTCCCGGGAGGGGTGGGGGGTCCACGGGGACACAGCCGCCACCCGGGGCTGAAGGGGGTTTGCGCGGCCGACCCCGCTCCCCGGCGCGGGCGAAAGCCTGAAGTTGTGGGTGCGCGGCGGGGGCGGGGGGAACCCCCACGCCAACATTAAAAAAAATCCTGGGGGGGGGGACCCCCAAAGAAAACCATCATAATAACATGATTATCCCCCGCCGGCTCCCCGCACAGCACCCCCAGGCAGCAGGAGGCACGCAGGAAGTTTTTAATGCGGACAGCGAGCGCAGGCGCAGGGCAGCCGCCAGCCCGGCGATGCCCGGCACGGCACGGCTGGCGGCGGCGGGGAAGCTCCGCGGGCGCGCAGCCGCCGCGCCGCTTACCTCCCTCCGCGGGGGCGCAGGCGGCCCTGGGCCGGCAGCGCGGGTGCGCGGCCGCGTCCTCAGGCGGCGGGAGGATGCGCGGCGGCGACGGCAGGCGGCGGCTTGTGCATCGCAGCCTCCGCCGCTAACGCAGAGCCCCGCGCGGCTGCGGGCACCGGGAGCCGCGCTGGAGGCCGGGCAGGGAGGCGCGACGCGGCGGCGGAGGCTGCTGCGGAGCCCCGACCATGCTCCCGTCTGGCCGCCTTCCCCTCACCTACTGCCCGCTTTAGCCGAGGAGGGAGGCGGCCTGGGAGCCGGGGCGAGGGGCGGGCCGGGCCAATCACCGCGGCGGCGGGAGGCGGTGGAGCCCGGCCCGCCCCGCCCCTCACGCCGCGCCGACACGCCCCGCGGCCGCCCCCGCGGGAGGCTGCCCCGGCCCCCGCTCCCGCCGTCGCCGCCACCGCCCGGGCCCCGCGGGGGCCGCCCCGCAGAGCTTCCCCCCCCCCCGCCGCGGGTGCAGGTGCGGGCGCGGTGCCTCCGCCCCGCGTCCCCGGGGCGCGTAGCTGTGTGCCGAGCGCTCCCCCTCGGTACGCGGCAAGGACGTGCAGGGGGGAAGAGCGTGTTTCCGAAAAGGTCATCGGTCTCCCAGCTGTCTTCAAAAGTAGCGTGTAGTTGAAAAGAAATATTACCCCGCTTTATTAAATCATCTCTCTCCGGGGGCGTGATCCAAAGCCTCTTGAAGTCCACAGGAGTCTTTGAATAGGTTGGTACGATTCTCTCCCGACAGCGCTCTTTTTTTTTTGCTTTTTTTTTTCCTCCCCCTCTTTATTTATTTTTTTTTTAATATCCATCGTGCTTGGAGTCACTACAGATATTACGCGTGGAAATCTGCATCTGTCTCTCTATTCTGTATAATCTTGTATCTGTGCGTGCTGCTTTGTAGAGATCTTTCTGATGTGCACACAAGCTGCATATGCTGTAGTTTTAAACATAGAACACTTTGTCTTTTATATTTCCTGTAAGCATAAAAATAAGCGTAATCAAATTCTTTTCTCCTTACTTTGCCGGTTAAAAAATGCATCGTGGAGAAATGTATTCTCTAACGTGTTGCAAGCGAGGCAGTTGTGCCAAACGACGGCTGAGCAAAGCAAAGGGAAGGCAGGGAGGCACGCAACCCGCAGAAACAGGCAAATGCATGTTTTTATTGAAAAAGGGACGCACGCTGCCCGACGCCTGGGAGGAAGCAGGGTGCAGCGTTAAAAGGGCAATTTCATTTTCTCTCTTTCCAACCTCACAAACAAATGAAAATACGTTGTTGCAGTGGAGTAAAACATTTCTACAACCAGCCATCGTCATTAACATTAGAATGCTTTTAGCAGAATATGGCCTCGCTCGGGAACAGGAAGGCTCCATACATTTTTGTCGTTTAATACTTTGTGGATTAACAGTGAAACCTGCAGTCCTGCACATCGCAGTGGAGTGTGAGGGTCAGAAGTTCACAACAGTTTAAATCTGAATTATTTAGCAAGCGCACACACGACACACACTTCCAATTTCCACGCAGCTTTCCCCCCCCCTTAGTTTTCTCCCTTTTAAACACGAGAGCCCCGTTCGGTGTTATTTGCCCTGGTGCGGTGTTATTTGCCCAGCATATACAGTTGACCCAGAATCCGACAAAGCCGATGAGAAGAAGTCTCAATGGGACTGTTGACCTAACAAGTAGCATGTCAGTCTCCCGGTGGCATTTGAATGTTCTCGCAGCGAATGCTTCGAGACAGGAGAGAGCATAAAGCAGAGATTCTCTGGAATCCTTAATTAGACACAGTGATTTTGGAGTACTGGTTTCTGCCGCTATCCTCTAGTGCCCAGTACTTTGTTTTGTGACCTTGAGGTTAAGGATACCAACCAGCCCTGTTTATTTTTAATAAAATCTTACGGTTATATGAGACAGTTCTAGGTTTTATTTATTTTTAGCATAAGTGCTTCCATCTTATCTGCCTCTCAGGTTTATAGTAAGGATTTAGCTAATATTTGGACAGCACTTTTAAGCTATGAAGCTCTATAGGTCTATTATACTGCCCATTTTCTGGGTTTTTCATTTTAGGAAGGTACTTTCATACTCTTTCACTTTGGGAAGATAGAGTTCAAATCTTGACCTAAGTTTTCCCTTCGAATTTTGTTAAATACCTGATTTACAAATGCTGACATAGGGTCAGATTCTGATTTCACTTAACAGGTAATGAATTTCAAAGAATTTCTTGATCCTTAGTGACTTTATTCTAGATCTAAATCAGTTTAGCTCAGAATATGAGCCACAATTTTCATGACGAATAAGGATATGATTACATTAAATAGTCTACATTAATTTTCTTGCTTGGATTTTCTTATTTTAGTAACTTCAGTAATTTAAGAAGGAAGTGCTTCATTTTATTCAATTTTTTTTATTCCTTTTTTTTTTTTTTTTCCTCTCTTTCTGAGAGAAAGGCATCTACAGGTGGGCTTTGTAGAGAGGGGCAGGTGGCTGAAAAATGATTTAGGGGCATCCTGCTCATGATTCAGTGGACTCACAGTGTGCAAGAAGTTGTTTAAAAATTAAGGTTAATACCTGGGTCTGGAGAAATTCCTCTGTGCTTGGCACGCTGTTCTTGGCACTGGGAACGCTGCACTGCCACTCACATCCTTTCTCAGCATGCGGGAAATCCTGTCCTCTCATTTAGTGCGTGTTTTAAGGAAGGCAAACCTACATCCAAGTAACAGCACTGAAAATAAGGATCCTTAAAATGCTAGCGAAACAAAAGGTCTATTTACAGAGAAACAAATATTCTGCGGTGAGGGCTTTATTTGGATGGGTGGGTGGGTTTTTTAATAGAATCTGTTACAGGGTTGTACTTGACAGGCTGAGGATTGTTTGTGAGAATCCCGATTTTGGATTAGGCAGCTGATAGCCTGCAAGACTTTGGTGGCTGGTAAAGCTTGCTCCCCTGAAAGAAGGAGATTTCCTCTTTGAGCAATAGATCGTTATGTTACAAGGCGTGTATTAGAATGAGAATAATACAACTTCCCCTGTCTTTGCTGATCATATCGAAACTAATGGCATCTTGAATTGTCAGAGCATCAAGTCCATCTTCTGATAAAATATCAGAAGACGCACAGATCTATTCATCTTATTGGAGATTTCATTTTAGTCTGCAAAATATTTGATGGCAATGCCAGTAGATTAGCTGGGGGCATGTTGCAGGGACCAACATAGCAAGCGGGTACCAGGATTTTGCAAAGGGGTTCCCATAAATATTTCCCTTTGACTTTGTGGTAAACCTTATCTCCTACACTTGGACATGCTCCAGGGAGTGAAATTCTTGTTTAATTTAAGGGATTTAAAATAGAATTCTTTAAATTGTTACTAAAAATTTCTTACTTTTTGATGCAGGTTGAGCCATTTCAAAGGTGATGAAATTTGATCTCCAAAACTGTTATATGACATTTTTCTAAGCCATAACCAAAGAGGAATGTCTGCTACTCAAACTTTAACTGCAGGGTTTAACTCCTGCTTTCAGCTAGTGAAGATCTCCTTAATTAGAGGTTTACAACGTGGATACTAATGTCAATGGTTTCATTTTCTGCTGCCGGAAAATGGTAATAGATATGGTAGAATATCTAGAAAATTTGGTAAGAGGTATTTTGTAGATTTCCAGGGTTTAAGGGTTCTGAAATAGCCAGTGAAGATCAGGAAGATATCTTAGGGTTTTTTTCAATCGTGTGTTTTTATTTATTTGAAGTATAAAGACTATTCGCCGGTACTTTTAGCGTTCATCTGTACATATCTGTTACAATTATCCTTAGCGTTTAGCAGAAAGATAATCCCCAAACGAAGCAGGAAAAGACATTTAAAGTGATTTTTAGATGTGCAGCTTGAGTTAATTGCCAAAATATAAATTTCAGATGGATTAAAACTGCTAAAAACTGCTAACCTGTGGAATTTGGTGAAAAACATCGTTGAACTTCTCTGGACACACCACATTTAATGAAACACCTCCTTCCCTGAACAAACCTTCTCTCTTCTGCTGAGTGACCAAAGCTGGTGTCAGGGGTGGGAATTATTTTCCCAAGAGATGGGGAAGATATGTGATCTTAATATTGGACTATTCTTCCCATATTTTTTCACAAGAGGATTATATTCTGTCCCATACTTTACATATTCCTGATTTTCTCAGTCATTTAGCTTTTTCATCTGGCTGCAAACTGTTTGCAGATACATGCGTGGCTCTGTGGGCAAAGGTTATGAAATCATTTTCTTGGCACTGGCGAAATAAAGATTTGTGTGGTTTAGGTGTGTGAGCCCAACCTTCCTTGTCCCTGACTTGTCAAGGGAATGAGAAGAGTCTGATCCTCTAAGAGCAAGCAGTATATTGAGTTGATTTCTCTTAGCCATGACAGAACCATTTGCTAAAACTTCCCCCAGAAGACAGAAGTGGGCTCTGCTGGAGGCGTGATTTTGATTTCTGACGGGCAGTAATAAAAGTAAGATCTATTTCACTATATTGGCAGAGTCTAGGGCTCTATCTTCAGTTATGTAAAACTCTCTAATGGTCGGGGATAGCAGAAAAGTCAGGCTTTTGTGGGGACTTTTTGGAAGTTTAGGAAGGTTTTGTTTAACAACTTTATTTCCAAGTCCTCTCTTGTCCCACTCAGTCAGACGGAGTGACATTTTCATTGCCATTGAAGTCATTGCATCAGTTGCTTGAGTTTTGTCAAAGTAATTCCACCACACTGGGTTACGAAGAGGGGGGCGAGGACTTTCCGGGTGATTTTGGAGGGAGTTGCGTTGTTTGATTTGTTTGTCTAAAACAGTAACAATATGTTTCCACCTATTCCTCATAATTATACAGGGAAAACTAAAATACATGCCATTTTGAACTGAATGTCTGTATTAAATTGGTTTGACTCCTATTTTCTGCCATCTGTGGCATAACTAGAACAGAGAGTGAGAACAAAAAATATAAATGACTCAGTCACATTTCCTTTAGGAGACACATCATGCCCCCCATTCTTGTCAAATAATTAATTTCAGCGCTGAGTGAAACAGTGCTGTGACACCCTGGGCATGGAGAGGACATGCTGCCATTCTGTCACTTAACAGAGGGACCCAAATTTATGTCTGTCATTTAACAGAGGGACCCAAATTTATATTTTGGTTAAGCAGCTACACGTCATTTTTCTGTATGTTTAGATGGCCTCCCAAACAATCTCAGCACAACACTGGGATGTAATTCAGCTTCATTAAACACTGAATTTTCCTGTAAATGTTACGTATTTCATAAGCCAGACTGTGCAAAGAACCAGGAGTAGGTTCACGGAGAGGAAACTGAGACAAGTAGGTGCTGCTGAAGCCTCCCAGATGACTCAGTTGCCACCCGAGTTAGTTGCCACTGACTCTACAGGGAACTGCGGGCTGTGGAGCGAGATGGAGACAGTGCTACTATCCTTCTGGCCAGGCTGACCGGAGCAGGTCCCTTCAGACCCATAGACACCTTGACAGAGAGAAGTTGATGATACCTAGGGCTTCCCTAGGGATGGATCTGAGGTACAGCCAGGCGTGCCAGCATACCTTGGAGCCTGGATATGCTCAGAGGTCTCACATACCTATAGACATCGATTTTAGAAGGGCTGATTTACCCCAAAGTTTACATATGAGGCAGGTGCTTCAGGTGGACAGACCGTCCCTCCAGCATCTTACAGGCATTAGGGGGTTCATCATCGCAACACCCTCGGAAGAGGGTGGCATCATTGCTCTAACTGTAACGAGACCTTTTCCTCCTGTATACTCGATGCCTGGTAAAAGTCCGATTGAAAATGGTGGTGGTGCTCCTGGATTTGCTTTGGTTAATGGTTTGCACAGGCTCTGAATGTTATATAAAACTCTTTTTTAATGGATTTCTCGAGGAATCAAGTTTTGACTAAAGGCCAGCTAGTTTTATCACTGATCAAAGAAATGATACAGAATCAGGTTTACACATGGCACCGGCTAACAGGGAACGAATGGAAGAATAAGTGATAAAGGGGTAAATAGGTATTGCCGAGTAACCTGAAGTGCTTAATGAAGAGATCAAAATAAAAATAAAAAAAAATTTAGTATTAGCTATGTGCGTGGCAATACAGAATGAAGACAAGAGGCTACACAGGACAGGAGGCTCTCTTTTGGAAAGCAAGGACTTTGAGAAAGATTTAGGATTCTTTTTGGATAAGCACCTCAAAATGAAATCTCAGTGTAATTCTGTGGCTAAAAGGCCAATGCAATCGTGAGATGTAAAAAAGAGTAATATCAAGCAGATAAGAGGATTTGATGTTTCCCGCGTGCACAACAGTGCTAAGGCTACTGTGAGGAACTGTGTCCAGTTTTGGTGTTCACAGTTCAAAAGCAATGTGGAAATACTAAGGTAAGTTCAAAAGAAAGGTATGAAAAAGGATTCAGAAAACAAGCGTGACGACATGAGGGATAAGCAGCTCAACGTACTTAGCTCATCAGGGAAGAAGCTGGGAAGTGACTTGGTCGCTGCTGGTGGGTACTGACCCATGGAAAAGATATCCAAGAGTGAGCAGCTACTTTCTCTACCTGACAAAGGCATTAGAGGACCCAGCGGTTGCAAGCTTAAGTTAGACAAATCCACCCTTAAAAGAAGACAAGATTTCCTATCCTACAGAGCCCTAAATAATAAAACTGTTTGTCCTGTACAAGCTGTCACAGGTAGGGATGTTTAAGAGGACGTTAAATATGTATTTTTAAATACACGCTTTCATCCGCTTTGTGGAAAAATCTGTACATCTTTCTGTGCATGTGTGAGTGGGAGCATTGTCAGGAGATTGGTGGCAGTTCCTTGTCTCGCAGTCTGAGAACCTGTTATTCCTCCTGTTATTTAGTCCCTCATGAGACTCCGGGGACCAGCACTGCCAGCGTTGCTCTCAGCATCCTCGTAACACTTGCAGTTTCAAAAGAGAATAATTATTATCAAATAATGATTCTCTTTGTTTCGTGGCTTCGGTGAGGTCTTGCAAACTGTCAGGAAGGATTTATTTTTTCTCTTGGATGAAATTGGCCACATATATCTTGGTTATTTGGGAGTTGTTTCATTTTTCTGCATTCCCCTGGAGCATCAGAGATGAACGGGTGGCCTTGGACAGCTTTTTGCCAGTGTTCTGCACTGGTGCAAACCCACCCTTCCCCAATCGTAGGTGCCTGGGTGCTGTATTTTGCTTTCATATTTATGGTCATACTAATTCCAATGGGTAAATTGGTTAGGACTTTTGCCTCGTGTCAGATTGGCAGAGGTCTTGAAGGTTACACAGCTTCTCCAGTACCTCAGGCACAATGTGCACGCTGGAATTAACTCGATTTTTCTCATTTAGTCCATTTGTTCTTTTGCAGGGGTCTTGGACATTAGCGACAGGTTCTTTCCCTTTTATACATAAAACTACTCTCTCAAGGACTAAACTGCTGCTGTGATTTAATTTTTTGGGTTTAAAATAGGGATAAAACATATTGCTTTGAGATATATAGGAGATCAGGCTCTCAGCTCTGTTTTTAAATTCTGTGAAACTTTCTATAAATGGTTTGTATAGTCAATAAGGATATGATTAACAATATCGTGATGAATATTCTGCACAAAATTTTGGCATTTGGAAATTCAGAGGCTTTTGTATCCGAAAGGATTGATGCGATGATCTATCTGCCTTCTTTCTTTGAACAGTCTATAGAATTTCCATTGGAAATTTTTGCATGGAGCGTAAATCTTACGGATGAGCGGATGAGAACATTTACGAACAAACAAATATAAACACCCAAATCTTGATTCTCTTCTAGTATTTACTAGAGAATCTATTGCATTCCTTTCTCGGCTATTTGGAATAATAATTAGCCAGGTTGATTTTCATAACGTTCTCTAGGACTAATCACAGCCCCGTGAGCATAAACTAAAATCCTGGCACTGGCTGAGCTGTATGAGGTTTGGTTATGAATAACCCTATTCAGTTATATCCCTTGTGCAGAGCACGGGTTAGTAACTTGTGCTGTGTACACAGCTACACACATGTAAATAGTGAGAACAGTGCCAGGCAAGTAGAATTCCTCCGTATTTAGGAGAGAAAAACATTAGCGAGAGGAATTTTTTTTCCTGCCCATCCCTTTTGAAGCTTTGTTTCACGGTAGCCAGAGGGAGAAAAAAACCACATTATATGAGTAAATTGGCTGGAGAATGTAACCAGGGCCCCAGTAAACACTAAGAATGAAAACCCATACGAGTGTGTATTCAAGCAAGTATGCGCAAAGATGGTGTTTTCTGCAAGCACTCTCTTGGAGGAAAATGCTGTTCTGTAACTAAATAACTGGGAAGAAGTCGGGGTTTGGCTGAACTGCCTTGTGCTTAGATTTTCACCGAGGTTCCCCAATTTCCCCCTTTCGTTCCCCTTCCTCTCTGCCCCAGCGTAATTTATGGGGCGGTACCCGATACTCTGAATAATTCAACTGAAATCTCAGATCCCTGATGACCAACAGCAATTTTCAAATGATCAGACTCAGACCGTATGATTTTGGAGTGATAGAGTTGGGATATTTTAAATTCTATTCTGTCAAGGAATGATTAGGACATTAATTTGGGCCATATTAGTACATCTCCCCTGTGCTAATGGGAGGATAGACCCCCTTTCATGTTTAATCTGAAGAGGGATTGATGACTAACGAGGTTGTCTCACATAGGGATGTGTGCCACCGAAATAAATGATGAGCTCGGTGAGTGACAATGTTTAGGCTGCACTCTCTAAATGTGGATTCCTTCTGTGCCGAAGGCAATGAAAGCCCTTGGGTGGTGGCTCTGTAGATTTTTCTCATTGTGGGCAAAACCGAGGATTTTTTATTATTATTTGTTAGCCCAAGGCTTCTTTCTTGAAGTTGCTGCTGATTGTTGATGCTGATTTCACGTTTCATAAACAGCCAAGTCATGTTCAAGAAGCGGAAAACTGACCTCGGAGATGACATAACCACTGGAGGCGGAGGAAACCGGCAGCATCGCCGCTGTCTGACGATGAAAGAAAAGGGCACCTTTCCTCAGAGTTTGCCAGCAACTTTTACTTGATATGTGAGTTTAGTACTTCAGTAAAGTAAGTAAAGTACCTTTGAATTAGAACAGACTAGAAAAGTTGCCTAATGTGCTTTTTTTTACTCTATTACTTTTAACTCACCACTGCAAAATTCCTCCTACCTGTAACGAGTAATTTAATTTGGAAAGGCAAATAAGAGCTCATTAACTGATGCACTGCTACAAAGTAAGTGAGCAGATTTTATGCCTAGGGACAGACTTTTACAACCATTTTGAAATGGCACAATACAATGCAATAAATCCTGTAGCCTTTTCAAAGAGGAAGAGGAGAATACCCTCCTTCCATTACTTGGATGCAAGTTTTATTCATCATAAACCCCTTTGTACTGGAATACTGGGGAGGCAGATGTATCCCAGGGGGCCACACAAATAAATTAAGCCTGTGAGTGTTCCCAAAAACTCATCTTACCTGTTGCATTTTCCATTACATTCCCTGTGTATTGTGGCAGGACAGTATCACCACATCTGAGAGTTCTCCATCGTACTCCTCAAAAAAGAGGCAGGAATATTTCTGCAAACTATGTTTCTTTGTATCTATGCCTGGGTATTTTGGGAGATGTTAAGTTTCCTTCTGTCTCAAAAAGATGCTTTGTCACTAGTCTCACTGGTTTAGAGAGACTGTTTAACATAGAACTGTCTTTTTACTTTAATAATACATGATTTTCTACTTGGACTTTGCCTTTTATGTTACTTACTTAACAATTTTCAGAAATCTTCCTAATGATTTTTGTGAACACTCACCTTAATTTCTGGCAATGAGTGCACGTAGATGTAAAGCCCAGGCAGAAACCCCTCCACATCAATTGGTAACCACAGTTCAGGGCTTTTAGTATTTTACAGCATCAGGCTTGTATTTGTTATGGCTAAAAATTTTCGGTGCTCAAAGGATAGATCTGGAAGATATTCAGAGCTCAGAAATCATATTAGTGTCTTTTAAAAGTTGCCTTTAAGTTTTGATTTAGTAACATATAAGATGCTCAAACTACAGTGAGTTATCACTCACTGGTGGTGGCTGAAATTCTTGCAGTTTCCACCTTCAGCGGTTGTTTTATGGTTACTCCAGAACCATGTGAGCGAAGCAGATTTATGACCTGTGAAACAAATATTTGCATGGAGCACATCAGTCAGTCAGTGCGGCTTGGAACGTGTTTTCTCCCGGTTGGGAAACCAGACAGGTATCATCGCGGGGGTGACTCTGCTCCCAGGTGTCGTCCCTTTGGCTCGAATACAGAGTTTTGTGTGTGAGCAGGTGTTTGCTGGCTGGAACCCAAGGAGGAACCTCTGGGAACCCTTTATTTCATGTAGTACTGGGTTTGTAGGCTTGCAGACCCTCACTCAGCGTTAAGAAATAGCCGTAATAACCTGTCATATTCCTGAAAACGGAGCGTGTTTGGCTGCTCTGTCAGGCGTTACGATTGGCAGGGTTTCCAGGCGTGTGACAGCATCACCTCTGGACTCGGGGCCAGCACAAGCAAATAGCAGGCGCCGGCCTTAAAACAGCCCGAGGGAGTTGTTCTGCTCACGATTTGTGCTGGACAACTTCTCCATACAGGACATTCTCCAAACTGACCACTTGGAATGCCTAAAGTTTATGTGGGTTCAGAGAGGGCTGGGATGAATTCCCGAAGCAAAAACATCTATGGAGAGCTGCTAAACACAGAGGCACCGGCACCGGCTTAAGAAATCCCTTTGCTGTAATTAGCTGCAGTCAGGGAACGTGGTCTGACGAGGTATTGCCTCATAACCTCCCCGTTTTATGTTCTTCCCTACACATCCTCCCTTGGCACGTGCCAGATAGCATACAGATAGACTTCTGGCTTTAGATGGTAAATGTAGACCTGGGAAAAGCTTAGAGTGGTTGAATTCTTCTGGGGAAAACGTAACTCTCCAACCAAGTTATAGATGCTATTGGAAGTGTTCAAGGCCAGGTTGGATGGGGCTTTGGGCAACGTGGTCTAGTGGAGGGTGTCCCTGCCCATGGCAGGGGCGTTGGAACTAGATGATCTTCAAGGTCCCTTCCAACCCAAACCATTCTATGATTCTATAACCTTTCCACCAGCACTCTGCAAGGCTGTCTGGAGGTGCAGGTGAGGCACAGGTCTGCACTGCGGGCGTGCGGGATGCAAACATTGCAGCAAGAGACATCGGGGAGTGAGGGTTGTGCCTAGCTGGGACACTTGGTAGCTCTAGAAAAAGCAGTTTCATGGAGACAACTTGTTTTTCTGGGCAAGGACTACCACCACCTCTAAGCACATCTCATTAATTCTCAGTAGGAGAGATGGCCCCTCCGAAAGAGGCACTGAAATGATCTTCCAGATCCCCTCTTGCGCAAGGTGTGACTTTTCTAGAGGTTTTGAAGCATAAGAAACTGAGGCTTAACTCCGCCTATATGAGGCTGTCAAACCTTATTCCAGAAAAAAATGATGGGGAACACGTTGTGAGTCTTATCCTTACTTTAAGGTCAAACCTTCACTGAACTTTGTTTTAACTGTGAAAAAAACCTCCTCCGGTTTATTTCCCTTTCTGTAGGAAACTCAGCATATGAATATCGTGCCTAAATTACTGTGGAAATGCAGCTAGGGACATACTAGAATGACTGCTATGAATGTGATTTGATTGGAGATACACAGTGATTCCAGTTTAAAAAGACAACTTTAGCACAGTTGACGAAGAAAAAAAAGAAAATCACCTACTTTGATATTTGTTCTATGTCAGAATCTTATTTCCATTCTTTTCCGCCCCTCCATGCCTTCTTCCCTTGCACCTTTGCATCACACGATTCCCAAATAATCTCCACTGCTTTCAAAAACTGTTTAAAAACGGGAATGCTCAACTCGCTTTTGAATTGTGGACTCACAATTTGAGGCTGAATCTGCAGGCCTTAACAGAGATAAAATTCGTATTGACCCTGGGCTCTTCGATGGCATATGGCAAATGTCACCTGAGTTATTAACAGCCAAACAGAATAATGGGCTCCGTTTAGTATTTGAGGAAGCCTTTACCAATGAATTGGAGGAGATTTCTTTCTAATCCCAGATGCCGATTAGTTTATATTCCGATCCACACAGTTTGCTAACCTTATGATTTTTATACTAGCTGGAATGAGTGCAGACGCTGTTATTCAGCCTGCAAATGGCTAATCTTTTTAGAAATTTAAGATTAGAAATGTACATTAAGAATGTTGAATTTAAATGTAATCCTCTGTTCACTCACCAGTGCAGACTGTTTCAGGATATTTGTTACTACGCTGAAAACATTTTCGTCTCTCTTGGAAATGGCATTTATATTTCCTATTCCTGTGCACCAATGACTGTTTTAAAGAGCAATATCTTGTTAGGCACTCGGGATAAAAGCTAATCCTTGCATCCTGGGGAGCTGGGACTCCTTCGTGTCAGAAACCCTCAGCCAGAAACACACACGTGCTTTGCTTAACTTCCAGGAGTAATCCCTTGGTCTTCAGCTACTCATGCGAAGTTAGGCACGCAGGTTAGCGTGTCCAGGGCCGGAGTCCCAAAATTAATTGCTTCCAGCCTCTGCGTTTCTCAGGGTGGCGGTGCTGATAAAGGCAAGGCGGTAACGGTGAAGCTTTCTCAGACGTAAAGCAGAGAGAGGAGGAAACATTTTGACATTAGGGTCAGTGAAAACTACTGCGTTATCTTGTCCTTGAGATTCACGTTCATTATTTATCACGACTCCAAATCAAACAGGCTCATCATTGGTTTTTCCTTTTAACACAGCTCTTCCCTCCCGGCCCGGTGTCAGGGGCTGCTGTCCTGCAAACTGTGTGAGCTGCGACCCTGAGTCGTTCACTGGAACCTTCATTTTGTTTTCCAGCTGGTGTCAGGCTGGATACGTTTCCATAAACTGGGGAAGTTCCTCTCTAGGAAAAAAAGAAAAAGAAAAAAATCATACATTATATGATGCCAAATCCTAAACGTCCAGCGTGCTTTCCGCCAGCTCGCAGTAATATTTTGATAGATACCGATAAAGATGTTTCACAAACCAGTGCCTTTCACTGCAGAATATTCCGACGGTGATTTCACACCACACGAGAGGACAGTGAGAAGGTCGGCTGTGAAACGTGTGATCGATTCGAGCGCAGACAGTGAATGCCGCAGACCTCTGTCGGGTCCCTGAGCTCTAAGTGGTCTTCTGAGCACGGACGGTGGGCTGGTGGTTGTGAGGGAGGAACTTCACGTGTGTCCTGGGTGTGCGTGTGCCTCCACACAGCCTGCACGCTCCCTGCGGCGTCCCACACGCCGGTGCCGACGGCGTGAGGGAGGGGGTGGCAGCAGGAGCCGGCAAGTTCGCTGCTTATATGGAGTAAAAAGACGTGTCTCCTTTTAGAGCAGCTTTATGAACCAGCCTGTCCACCCCTCACACTCCACTCTTCAGTAACTACCTCGGTTGCTGCTCTGTGCGAATGGTCTCCGTGCCCCTGAAGCACCAGGTATGGTGCAGTTGTAGGGTGGCGAAACATCTGCCTGGCAGTTTAACGTAGTGCACATAAATGGCTTAAAGGCACAGCCTGCTTTGTCTCTTACCGATTTGAATGACCTTTATTTGTAAGGAACAAGTTGCTTCTGCTAATAGCACGTCAGGATTTTTAGCAGAAGCCCACAGCGCCCGTGTCTGGGTGCCTTGGATGCTGTCCCGGGGTGTGGGAGGGGTTAACCCCAGAGGACAGACCCCGCGTGTTGCCAGTGTCCTTCATCTGCAGAACCCTTCGGTGGATGGGAGTTCCTCTCGTGGAGCTGCTCCGTGAGCAGGTCGGCAGGGATCCCTTAGGTAAGCGACGTGTTTGCAGTCGATTATACGTATCGTATAATTGCATCCGATATACGGAGTATTTTCCCCATGATTGTTCTTTGAACCCACCATGCGCGTGACCCTGCCATGTGAGGTAGGAGCAGACTTGTTCTTACTCGGAACAGCAGGATGTGAAATGCTTTTGTGATCTCCTTTCCGTAATGGACAAATGCCCCACGTAGAGTTTCAGTGGCTTATGATTCCTTCAAAGTAGTCTGCTGGGGGGTGGGAGAAAAAGCAAGACCTGCTGGAGATACTGAATTATAAAATGTTTTAAAACCAGAGAATTAATTAAAATGAATTTAAAAAAAAATTAGAGATGTCTGGATGCTTTCCAGCTTTTTCTGTTGTATTCCAGAGAATCCAGAGGGAATAATTTGGTAGAAAATCATATTCACTAAATGATAACCAAATGTTGGGTCACTACACTCAAGGAAAGCCAGATGTAATCTGAAGCAAAGTGCGGCCTGATCCAAATTGCCTGAATAACCTGGGCTACCTCAGTTGTGCTACTGTTTTCAGTAAAAGTTTTGACTGCTGGGAAATTCTCTTAGGTGCATATATATATATTTATATATATTTTAATAAGAATAATAGTGGAAGGGTTTCAAAGTTATGCAAGTATTGAAGTTTCTAATTAAATAATTCATATCTAAGTCAAAGATGAAAAATCCAATAACTGTAATGGTATATAAAGCTGCTGAAAGGTGTTTTAAATATATGCATCTATAAAGCTTCATAGCTGGATTTCTAGCCCAGCCTTCTTCTGTACTCTAATAAATCCTTCTCATTCTTATATGTGTTATCCCATCTTATGTCTGTCACAGAGCACTGGGCTGAGACGCAGGCGCTGGGATCCTCCCTATAGACAAGGGCAATAAAAGCGCTAATATCCACCTTCTTTTGGTTTTCGGTTTTTTGGGGTTTTTTTTAAGGCTCCAAAGTCACAGAAATGTGGAGCTGGAGGTCTGGTGACTGACGAGTAAGTGGGCAGAAAGAATGCGTATGCCTCCAAAGATTACATACTTTAAAATATTTTCCTGGCTTTATTGGTAGTTTAGAATTTAAACTAGTCACATATTTGCTATTGAAAAGAATTTTTGACAGCAAAACATAATTTTGAAATAAATGGGAAAGTGTCTGCTTTTGTCCAAAAGTTTCTTTTTTTTTTTCAGTTTTCAGCATCGACTGACTTGGGAAATTTTCCAGTCCCTTTCCTTCAGAACATTGTTATGATGAAGGCTATATAAAAATTGAAAGTATATACTAAAAGGCAGAGGTTTTCTTCTCCTTTGGTATTTTTCATCTACTGCAATACATAGTATATCTCAATTCCTTTGAAGTCAATGGGAGCCTTTTCATCGATTTTAATGGCAGCTGGATCAGACCTTTAGTGAAAAGCAATGTACAAAGGCGCTGCGCTAACTTCAGACTAGAAACAAATCCTTTTAGGCAAGCAGCACCTAACGGCAGCCTGGGCTTTGCCGGGGGAGGATGCTGCCTGGTGTGGCACCATTTGCTTCCCGTTACGGTGCTGGGCTATATGCAACCAACCTTTTGCTGCCTGGACCCTGCTTATTTGGGATAGAAGATAGAAAAGGCTATTTTTTTAGAGCGACTTGAGAGTGAGTCTTGAAATAAAGTAGATGCAGGAGACTAGTAGGGTTACGGTGAGGGCGACTGTGTGGGGAGAGGCTGCCTATAATTGAGAAAGCTTTACCACATTTGATTCTGGGAAGGGTGTTCTTTCAATGTGGTCTGTTTTGATAAGCGGTATGAGAATTTTTAAAGTCAATAACTTGGTTTATAAACTTCAGCTCAGCTGGACTTAATCCTGCAGCTAGCAAATCCACAGACCAAGTAGTCCAGCTGTGTCCTCATTTGTTAAGATCTTAAACCCAAGAAGACGTCTGGGATGCTGAATTTTTTTTTTTTCTTACACATTTATAAAAAGCCTAATAAAGGCAGATAGGAATAAGATGTGCAGCAAACCCGGCTCTTTCAGTAGCGAAAAGAGGGAGAGGAAAGAGATGCATTTAAATTATCCTTGGGCCAGCCCAAATTTGGGTCTTGTGCCTGTAAACCTTATCTCTGCCTCAGGGAAAACACTTCCAGCAATCAGGCAGATTCAAGGAAGCACATAAGCACATGCCTAAGGCTTCTTGTCTTAGGTATATTTTCCTAAACAGCGATACTTTACTGATTTGAAGCCTGTGCCACACGATTGTATGATCATATTTTGTAGAGTGAGACCCTCACCCTGTTACTCCAGAGCAAAATCTTTGGGGATAAATCCCAGGGCTTGTATGGCTCTCCGTTAAATGAGACTGCGAATTTGAGCCTGCACACAGCCCATTACAGGGCTGGGGTTGTAATGAAGAAATCTTTCTCTTTGCAGGAGTGAAAAACGATCAATAATTTAAAATATTTTATATTACTATGTTGTTAATGAACATTATAGATTATTTTATACATTATATTAATAAATGCGATACTCACTAAAGAAAGAGCCTCAACATGGGCCTGTTTAAGAAAGTCGTATATAGCGCAGCTGTAACTTTTTTTAAAAAGCCATCCATTATTTGTAACACCTTTTAAAACTGTTTATTGCTTTATATTTAGCGATTGCTGGTATTTCCTTCCCTCCTTCTGTTTCCAGCTGAGCTTGATTTTAATATGGCTTTTTTTTTTGTTTACTTCAGCGCAGATGGTGAGATGTATAAGGAGAGCTTATATAGAGAGCCTACTCTTGTTCCCCGTGAAATTCATATGAATTTTGGCCACTGACTACAATGAGCGCAGAAGTGGGCCTGGAATAAGAGATTGCAGTGTTGGATTGTTTTGCTTGTAAGAGGCAGGCTGGATGCAGATATTTATGATTACAGAGAACATAAATAAAACTGGAGCAGCCATTTCTTTTTTTTTTTTTCTTTTTACCCCTTCTGTTTTCCCAAGGGGAAGAGAAAAACAAGCGTGCTTCATTGAAGTAGGTTGCATATAAATTTTAAGTCAATAGAAGGAAATATTTCCTCACGCTGCACTGTAGACAGGCTGTTAAGATCGCTGCTGCTGTAGGTCATAGACCTAAAGTAGTTTTCAAGAGTACTGAGTAATTTTGGAGTTCGTGGTCACAAATAGTCAGCTCTCAGAGTGCATAATTCCTCTGGGAGAAGTACCGTGTTTCTTCACTTTCAGGAGGGACATCACACACTTCTCCTTCATGAACCTAAGGTGAAGCCTGGCTCCCAGACAGGTCACAACTTCCCACCCTCTCCATGGGACAACAGTTTTGTGCCCAGAAGTTGCCAGTGCGGGTCAGCAGACTACTAGCATAGGACTAGCATGATCTGCTTGGAAAGAAGCAGCAAAACACCATAAACCAGGCAGTTGTGGAAGCACTGTTGTGATGACTTGGACAATCTGTGTATGGATGATTTAGGATTTCTGTCTGCAGCTGTAAAGATGACCCCATGAACTTCCCCAATAGACAGGCAATTAGCTGTTTGTCGACTAAACGTACCTCCACCAGACTAAGGACAGTAATTACTAGGCGTTAATGATGGCTGGACAGGTGCAGATGGGAGTTTGGTGAGCTGAAACTCTCCAAAGGCAGGACAAAAACTACAGTCCTTGCTGAGCTCTTGGAGTACGCTGCTGGAGTGACTCAAGAGCTGTGCAGAGCCTTGATGGAAAGGTCTTTTGGCCAACATGGCCAATAATCTCATCTGGCCAACTTGGCCAGTAATCTCTTTTGGCCAACGTGGCCAACTTGACCAAAGGTTGGCTTAAGCAGCTTAAATAGGCAGTCGTTGCTCGTCTCCTCCAGCTCATTGAAAGTGCTGTGCATTAGGGCATATTCACATGAGGGATGAGGCAAACAGAGCTGCCCAGGCAACGCTGATGGAGGGTGATGGAGCGAGCTGGAGATAACAACTCCTTCAGCAGGGACCATCGTGCTAGAAGAGGACGTTTGGGTCTTGGTGGAGAATCCTGTACAAATCCCTGTACTCATTACGTGCTGACCCATGGCCTTCAAACACCAGGCTTTGAACCCGGAGCGTCGGCATGGCTGGCATTTGTTAGAAATTGTGCTTTTCATTGTCTACGTGTGGAGAATTGCTGGTGTCAAAATAATTTAGGGTGGGGGTTGGGGCCAACAGTTTTACTAACTTCTGGTACAGGGAGAAAGGGAGATGGGCAGAGTGAGTGCACTTACACCGTGAGTTGTCGTCCATGCAGTTGTCCATTTTACATATCCCAGCAAAAAGGCCAGTGGGTTTATAAAAAAGAGAGAGAGAGATGGAGATTATAGCACGCTGTTGGTCAGATTATAGATATTTTATTCAAGTAGGTCAAATTTTGCGACTTATCTACTTATCAGTGTCTCTCAAAAAATCAAGCATAGCTTTAAAAGTTACAGTATTTATGCTAATGTACAAATCACTGGAAGATCACTGGCTTTTATTTCACCACCTCGCAGAAATTATGATCGCCACAAAACCCTGCTGCCTCAACAGGTCCTTCTGGTATCTTGTTACCCCGTTCCCGGTACTGATGCTCAGATAACTCTCCTGGGAAGCCTCGCTGAAATCTGTGTTTGCACAGGGGTCCACACACAGGGAGCTCATTGTAGGGCTGGGGTCTGAAGCCTCATTATATTTAAAAAAATCCAAGGTGTTATGCTATCAAATATCACCAGAATGACACTAGGCTATATTTCCCAGGATAAATGAGCACATTGGCTTTAATATTGCGGTGTTCACATTTAGATTTTCTTTCTGCAGTTTATTCACTTATTTTCTAATTCAGAAAATGCACTAATTTGCAGGTTTGCCTGTTACTGGTATGAATTAGGGTGCTTTTACTGTATAGTAAAATTAAAAACCACAGACTAGCAATAATATCTGTACTGCAAAACACCCTCCTTAATTAAGCAATAGGACATGAAAGGCTGTATATTTCTGAGTGATTATAGCACACCTCATGTTGTTTTATAAGGCATGAAATCTAATGCAGAGTGACCACCCGAGAATTGTAGTAATTGCCCTAAAAACACTGCCTGGAGTGCCTGGTTGCTATTGTGAAATGCAATCAAGATGTAAAAATAAGGATTAGAGAGAGACCTGTGCATGAAAAAAACCCCTCTCAAATATGGCTCTTGCCCTCCATGATAGCTTCTCGTTTCAGCCGCGTCTTGTGCAAAGTTTTAAAGAATGTAACTGAACGGTGAAGGTGCAATTAAAGATTTGTAAACTCATTGGAAACAGCATATTCTTGATATAAAAGTGTTTGAGGGAATTAAACCCCCTTACAGACAGGATCTCACATGCTCGCCTGAATTCTTTAGGTTTACGTTTAGCTTTTTACAGACCCTATTTTTTTCAAGTTTTAACTAAGATTTTTTTGGCATTTAGTTAATCACTTCTACATAAACAATAATTAAATGGCCATCACCTTGGAAACTGGCTGCAACGTTAATCTTGAACTCAAATATAGGGTCTGTTACAGCCAACAAAACAATTAACCCAATTTGTTCAGACCATTAATACAAAAGATATAACATTAAAAAATCAAACCTTAGTAGAGGCAAACATAAGTCACATTTTGCAAGCAGTTGTGTTCTCTGCTCACCCAGGGAGCGCTCCCATTTTGTATGTTGATGTGCATAAAATAACCAGCAAAAACCCGTTCCGCTGGGCCGTTCGGTTTAGATAAGGATATATGGAGTCCCGCGTGGTTGTGGTAGGTACCACAGGGTGTTTTAACCAGACTAGGAGTTAGGAAAAATAGCGATTACAGCCTGCTACGGATTGAATAACAACTTTTGATGTGTTCTAGTAGCATCCTGCAGTGATGCAGCCAAGGGTGAATACAGGTAAATGTTTACCCTCTTCTAACTTGGGCAATATTGAGTTCATACCAAATGGGTAAGGATATCTATTTTTTATTTATTGCTACACAACTGAAACAATGCCATTTGTGTTCCTCCCAAGAACTCTGCAAAACACATGTCTGTTTAAGTGGATGCTTTAGACTACCCTTTGAGAGAGAGGAGGAAAAAAGAGAGGGTGATGGACAGCCATAAATACCTTTGCTGGAAACTTTCAACCCAACCTTTTTCTTTTTTTTTTTTTTTCTTTCTCCATTTTCGTTTTGAATTTTCTTTAATTGAAACCTCAGTGGCAATTCTAACCTTCATTGAACATTGAAATGCCAATAGAGCTGCTCTATAATGGAGGGCTGTGTAGCAAGACTGTACAATAATATCCTGGTGCAATATAACAGTAGGTAGCTGGGGAATGTAATCGATTTCCAAAAGAACTCGAATGACCCTCCTCGCAGACACGCAGCGCTCCGAAACTCCGCTGACTCCAGCTCCGATCAGTTCTGGTTCACTTCCTTCTTTAAGAGGAGGATGTTTAATCTTATCAAGAGCCGGTATGAAGCCTTTTTTTTTTTTTTTCCTCTTTTTGCTTTAAATAGCATGTGCGCCATTATGCTGTCACCTTTATTTACCTGCCAGGCTTTACCCATATGCCTCTATCAGGGTATAATTATGTAAAGTTGTAAACGTCAGTACGGGAATTATGTCTTTCTGGGACAGTGATTGCGGTCTAATGCCAGATGCCATCAGCTGAAAGGGGGGGAGGATGGAGCAAGTACCGAAAAGGGGAATGATTCAATTTAAAGGAATCCAAGATTTCTTCTGGAGATGTCCTGCATTTCTGTACGAAGGAGTTCTGGTTGGGAGGGCTGTGCTTCCACTAGGGAAGATCCTTAATTGTGCATTAACTTATAACCTTGCTACATATATACAATAGCTATGAAATGGTTACGCTTGTTTTTTAATGCATCTTTCAATTTTTAAGAACTTTCCTTCTTTCCTTCTGAGATGCACTGGCTGTGGGAGACACACATGGATATTTACAGTTCTGAAATGGAATTCTTCTGTGTGTGTTTCCATATGGAGAATCGGGATCTAAGTAAAGTTAAACGACTATGCTTGTCTTGTTTTTTGATTTCTGGATCTCTCCACATCCTACAGAGGTCTTCTAAGGGGTAGCATAAAATTGGGCTTGATGTTCAGAAAAACATGACAGACCTTAAGATGTATTTTGAAATATTTCTTACTTGAATTATGGGAAGCAATGACAAATATCATAGCACCGTCAACATTCTTGCCTCGTAAACGCTCATTGTTTTATAGCAGATATAGCACCATGTCTCTTTAAACGAGAGATTTCTTTATGAAACACTGCTCCTGATTTAGCAAAGATTTTACTCTCACCTTTCTGTTTCATAAATATGATCTTCAGGTTTCGAAAATTTCCCTTTACAGGCAGAAGCGCTATCAGTTCCCTTTTATAAACAATTAAATGTATTTGCGTTTCAGATGAACCTGTCAGACAACCCAAACTCTCCTCTTTAGATCCTTCTTTTGCCGCTCGCCTGCGTTGAATATAGTGTTTATTACTTCCCTTTTCTTTTCTTTTTCCTTGTTTCGTGCCACAGTCAGCGCTGCCTGTCTCAAAGCTCTGCTTGCTTAGCCTCTGGTACGTTCAGTGATATTTAAATAACGTAATACAGTATCAGGTGTTTTTGTAAAACCCAATTCAGTCAAAGACTTCAAATTCAAAAGCATAAACATGAAGTAATCGAGGGGAACGTTGTTTGCCTTAATTTAGCTGCATCGATAAAGTCTTGCGGTCCCACAGAAATAGGAAAATGAAAGGATTCGTCTTTTTTTTTTACAGTTTTTGATGTCATTTTAGGGTCTGCGCAACGCTAATATTTTAGTTAAAGAAGAGTTCATCCCTTTTTTCCCTTTGCCTGCGCAGCTTTGCCGGTACCGGCAGGTCGGGGGGGTGGGGGGGAGGTCAGCGCTGCCAGTTTTCAGTTCGGGGTTTGGCCGCCAGAGGGGGGTGCGCGTGCTCCTGCCTGCCCGCTGCCCGCGCCCGCTGCCCGGCGCGCATCCCCCCGGGGCTGCGCCGCTGCCTGCAGGCCTGCCGGGATGCTGAGGTCAATTTATCCCTTTTCAGGTTCAGCGTTAGAGATGCGGTGCAATCCCTTAAATCGTTGCCGTGGGAAAGACACCGCGCAACCCGGAGCCTCTTTCTTCTTTACCCGACTATTCATCAGGCATCAAGGAGCTGACCGTGTGTTTTTCTCATACTAAATAAAGAAGCTCAGGGTCTAAGGACCTGTGCAAACCTTATCACCTCCCACTTTCCTGGACGCCTGCCTCTTTCACCTGCCTCCTCCAGAATAAGAACAGGCAATTATATTAATCTCCTCCTTTCTCCCCTGAAAATCCCACGTCCATTTAAAACAAAATGTTGTGCTGCACACACAGTTCACCTTAATAACAAGAAGGAGAAGATGAATGATACCTGAGAGGTATTTATCATGTCACTGATAGTACTATTGGTGCGCAAGGTGCACTAAAAAACTACCTTGACTAAAATAGAATTAAAATGTGCGATTTTTCCCTGTGTTTAGGGAAATGAGGGAGCACAGGGGAGCTGTTCGGGAGTGTTTTAAGAATCCGGTTGCAAACAACTGTTAGAATTGTAGGTACACATTTAGTAGCTTTAATTCAGTCTTTGAATCTCCCAGGATTCACGGGTCAGTTAATAAGGTACTGTGCATTTATCTTCAGAATTGGACCTGAATACCGAGGTTTTGCCACTTCTGTATAGAAAGGTCCCAGTCCTGCACCGACCCCATTGTAGCTGGACATCCAGGGTTACACAGACCTTGACGGATGTCGCTATGTAGCTCTTTGCCAACGATCTTTGTGTTATAAAGCCAGGGCTTCAGTCCTAAATGTTGGTATTGTCCGAATCTTCCTTTCTTTCTGCAGGTGGCCAACACTCTGTTTTCTGGTTTTCTGTCTTCTCCATCCAGAGATGGTCTTGTGGGTATAAAGCCTGTGAAGCATTTTGGAAATGAATACTGTTATGCAAATTGTTGCTAGAAACAGAGCACAGACCTATGCGTTGTAGATTCAGACCGAGCTCTCACTGAGATCAACTATAACGCTTGTCTAAATAGCAGAATGGTTTGCAGAATCGGGCAGGTATGCTGCATTTATTTATATAAGCTTTTGGAGACCAAAAGGTGAATTTTGGCATGCAAAATTGTCAGCACAATGGCAGCTGAACCCTATTCTGTCTGTTGCAAAGTCTCATTGGGTTTAAATGATTTCTTTTTAACCTGCTCTAGTCCCTCCTCGACCTGCTGGAGCCCCGATTTTAGCTCACCACTAGGATGTGAAAAATTACATCTCCAGGTAAGAGGAGCCTTAGCCTCATTGGCAGAAAGGACATAAAAAAGTGTTTGACATTATTAAACTAAGCAGCCTTAGTCATCATGTGGCAACAAAGCACCTGGAGGAATCATGTTTTGAAACAAAATAAGGTTAATAAAACCACGTTTGAGGTAGGGCAGACAAAAGGGTAGAGGTTATACTAGTTAGAGGTGCCTGTAATCTTGTAGCAGTGCGCTCGGAGGAAAGGACTGGCTTTCATATTTCTTCTGCTGAAGTAATCAAAAAAACAGAGCATCAGTCAGTCTTGAAGTGATGCAGTCTAGCCGCAGTAGGCTGGAAAACATACTTGTATCCTAAAGGTGCTGCCCAGTAACTTCTTGTGAAGCCATGTTTGCTTAAAGCAGTGAAAGGAACAATGTTGTTTGGGGAAATGCTAAAGTTTGGTGAAAAAAACCCTCCAAAATATTGTGTTTCTGGCCCCATTCATTTAAATCCTACCCCTTCCCTTAGTCGTAATCTTTATTAACGGTCCAGATGCTAATTTCCTCTGAACAGAAAGAGTTTTCATGGAAAATGGCGATTGTTCAAGGTGCAGAATCTGTAAGAATCAAGACCAGAATCAAGAATCAGACTTTGCGCTGGCCAGAGAGTGTCTGAAGCGTGGATAGGCATTGGGCTGGGATTTCCCGAAGGAACCAGTGATTGCTTACCCACCTCTCAAACAAACAGGTTTACAAAGGGCAGTTCCTGAATATTGCCTGGAACTGGGTCAGCAAAAATATTCAAGTTGCTTTTAGGACATCGTGGTTGCATGTAGGAAACCTCGGGTGAGAGTAGAGTAAGTCTGGTTTTAGGAGACTTGTTGGGTATATTGCCATTTACAGTAGTCGATACAGCTGATTACCATGGTTACCACACAGAAGCATTATGCACCTTGTTTGTGATTTTGGTTGCATGGTTAGAGAAAGAGAGAGGGAGGGATAAAAAGCGTATTTGAGAAGTGTAGCCTGTACTTAACTCATAGGGGTCTTGTAAGGTTGAATTAGCTAATATTTTCTGCTTTGCTTTGGAGATGTAAAAACTACTTATGTTTTATTACTGTGGGTTTTTCTTTTTTTTATTTGGACAAATCTTGCCAGGTTTAAGAAGTCACAATTCTTAAATAGTTTAACCTTTTAGACCTGTAGGAAGAATTTTATATTATGGGAAAACCTTTGCTCCTAAGGAGAAGAGAAGATAGATGATCCAGTAATTGAGGTGCTGAGCTGCATCTTAAAAGATCTCTGGCTCTGAGAAATCCTTCCTGGTAGCAAGTCAATTCATCTAACCAGGACTCAGTTTACCCTCAGTGGAGGGTAATAATTTCCTTTCTCATCTGGTCTACCTAGATCGTAAATTCAGAGACTAGAGGCTGCCCTTAACTACCTATTTGCATCTAGCGTGGCTGTAACAAGAAGCTGGTACTAACTGTGGCTTGTGTTCCCTTGAATAACCACATCAACCATGAACAATTTAAGGATGGGATAACTATTTTGCTTGAGTTGTTTAGGTGTCTTCAGTGGACAGTCAAAAAAGCAAAGGAGATGTCATTGTAAATTAGCTGCTTCTCCTGACTTTAGCTTTGCAAACATCCACAGTCAACGGGCTGCAGTTTTATTACAGAGCCATGGGACCTATTTTACTCTGGTATCTTTAAATTAACCAAGGTGTTAACTAGGGTAGTAAAGATAATGGCTCTTTTAGGCTTACTGAAGCTCCAGGCAGACCGGGAAGCCAGATCCTCTGCTCGCAAATGCTCGTGTAGCAGCAGTGTCATCATTTTACATCAGCTGAACAACTGGCTCAGTATCCTGATATTAAAGGGTAGATTCCAACTTTAAAACCTTAAGCAAAGTGGAGAAGGGATGCCTCAATTACTCTGATTCATCGTGATATTGAGAATCAGGGGATTAATGAAAGCTTTAGTAGATGTGAATGGAAAGATAGGTAGAGAAATAAGCTTTTTCTCAATCCCTCTTGTGACAGGGTTATGTTAGAGGGCCATGACCCATTATCCTATCTTGGAGCTGCTGGGCAGGATTGATATGAAACATCAGGAATATAGTCTGTCCAGATTTCAGAGGACTTTGTTATGCTGAGCTCTGAAAAAGTAAAATATAGGCAGAATATGAGCCAGCTGCTCAGGGTGCAAATTTTAGGCACATGGAATAAACTGGAAAGCATGTGAACTCCCTCTGCCATGCAGAATGGCTAAAAATATTGCAGAAATCCAAGCTGAATGCTGGAGGCCTTTTGTTCTTTTTCCTCCTAAGCAGATCTCTGGTAAAAATAATTTCTCTGCCACCAGAGAGCTCCTGCAAGAATGTACTCCAAAGGGTGATGGGATGGGCTAGTTGAATATATTATTTCTCGGAACATTTTAAAAAATATGTATTTATTTGCTTTTGTTAAAATAATGTTCAAGTAATAAGTGCTTTGTGTCTCTTTGGTATGTAACCTTGCCTCCAGACTGTGCTGACCAGGTCTCCAAAACAAAGAAGATGAATACATCCATGTGATCCCTGTAAAAAGCACAAATGTATTATCCCTGACGCAAACTATTCCGAAGAAGAAAATATTTTTTTCTTGTGTTGGTAGGTATGACATTATATATGGCACTCCTAGTAAGAGTTTCTAAAATAGCTATGCTGCATAAAAAGGTGAGAGTGATGAATAATTAGGTCTAAGCAAAGAAGAAGTATTTCAAAACATTTATCTTAGAGCTGCATCAGAAGCAAAATGACATCCCAGTTTTAATTTTTCAGTATACTGGACAACTGGATGCAAAGGGGTCACTCCCACGGAACATGGATAGTCCAGCTGCCTTTCCCTGCACACAGGCAATGAAATCTCTTTTTTTTTTTTTTCTGTTCTCTCTGCTACAGATGCATCTGAATCTTTGTTTCAATTATATTATTTGTAATTAATTGCACTTTTGAAGTTCCGTAGATGTGAAGCAGAGGATATTCTGCAAACCCCATGAATGAAGATATTAATAAAGTATTCTGTATAAATATACCCAGACTTTTGCTGAGGAGGAAAAGATCTCTGATCAGAGAGTTTTCTTGGGCTGGAAGAAGTAGTCCAGATCTCTGAGCAGTGGAGTGGTGACTGAGCGCTTGGCCTCAGCCTCTTTGGTTGTATCTCAGGAAAGAGGTGACAGACGGTACTGTAAATCTGATAGCAGAGAGAGGTTCCTTTGGGTCACATCACCTCTTGTTTTAACTCGAGACTGGCTCTTCTCATTTGCCATTCAAAACTGGTTTTATAATAAGTGTCAGGACCCTTGGGTCAGCAGAGCAGTGAAAAGGCTGGCCGTCCCAGCTCGGTACAGCTGCAGCGAGTTCACCGGTGCTCCTTTCCGGCAGCCCAGCTCACCTTGGCCATCAGCTCTTCAGCCAGACGTGCAGTCGGAGCCTCGGACAGCGGAGGTGTGGAGGCAATTCTAGCTAGTGCTGGGTGCTTACGGTATATTGTCTGTGCTTTAGTCCAAACTATTTCACACTAAGGGCCCTCTTCTAAACACTGAATTAGGTGGAATCTTTCAAAACTTCATGGGTGATAGCCCTGGAAGTAGAAAGTCTTCATGACTCACTGAGTATTGTCAGTGAGGAATGATTGAAGTCATCTACTCACAATCCCACTAATCCCCTGCCATGTCTCCGAGACAGGACATCAGAATTTCTCCGACGACTGTATCAAATGCCACGCTCAAGTCCTGCGTGAGGAGTTATTTTTCAGAGTTCCGATAAAGGGAAATGTAGGTTATTATGAGAAATGGATATAAATTTAATAACAAGGTCTGATATAAGCAGGAAGGCTTTTTACATTGTCTGTTCTACTAAGATTACGGACAGCCCCTATAATATGATGTGCCAGCAAAGCAGAAAAATGTTTTGTGCTATTACAGCCTGGTGTTGGGAGTGTGGATCTTCCCTTTTCAGTGATTCAAGTGTAGTGGAAAGAGATTTGTGTGCAAATAGCAGAAATGAACAAACCAACCTAAATTCAGTAGCTGAGAAAATCTTGGACTGTTTTCCCAGAAAAGCTAGTAAAGTGTGTCAAAGTGAACGCTCCAAAAATCTAACTGTCCTTTTAGAGTTAAATCAGGATTTTTTTTTTTTTTATTTAAACAGAAAGCTCTATAGGTAGGACATAACCTCTTAATAGAGGGCTTGAGCGGTTTGCTACCTGATGCTTTGCAGCCTTGAGGAAGTTATTCACAGCAAGAGGAACAGATGCTGTTGGAGGGTTTGTACAATTGGGCGTTTTGAGGAAGAACTGCTGTTGAGGTAAAAGGGAATAGCACTCCTTATGTGAAAAGGCTGATTTACTTTTAAGTCAGTAACCGTTGCATTGACAATTGCTACAGAAGATAGATGTAGCGGTTATGCTGAGTGAAGAATTAATTAGCAAAAGCTTTCAAGGTTATGAGGTATTGGCCCACTGTTTCTGGTTTGAATTCAATGGATTCTACAGCAGAACACAGCTGGGTTAAATACAGGAATGAATCAACCTCAAGAACATCACAAAAAATGTTGACCAGGTTTCAAGCAAAGACATCAGCTGGGAGATACTTGATAAATGCGTAGAGAGCCTTCCCTTGCTGTTGTACAGTGAATTGGTTTTTGGTACTGTCTGAATGAAACAATGACAGAACATAATGCAGTTTCATAGTGGAGGAACATCCCAGGGTATCTTAAAAGAACGTGGAGACAGCAAGGTGCCACTCAGAGCTGGCAGTCATGTCATGGTCTCTTTCAGCAGGACCCGTTTTGGGGAGTGTGCAAGAAAGGGCACAGCTCACTGAATCATGGAGCCTGGTCCATACATTTATTGTCAGTTCTCAGGGTAAGATTCTCATCTCATTTACTGAACACTAGTCAAATCTTGTTTCAAACAGAATGTTTTCCCTGCCTTGTAGAGGGATGCTTGTCACCATGGTGTCCAAGGGCCTGATGTGTGTTGACAATGTTACCCTTTCCATGTCCCAGCAAGCGCAGGCATGTGGTGTTTCATACATGACGGACACATAGAGGAATGAAGTGATTTGTGCGAGTCCATACTGAAAGTCTGCAGCAAAGCTGGAAAAAACACCACCACAGCTGTGCTTACATTAGCGAGTAGTGGGGCACTGTGCAAGGGAAGCTGTAACACTGAGAGGAGTGGTTCTGAAGACCTGACATCAATTTGTTTTGGAGGCTTTACTTCAGACTTGGTCTACTGTCATCCAGGGGAATGAACTCCTATTGGCAGCTGGAGTGCACCTGGGCTGCACCTGGAGCACATCCTTCAGTTTAATTTAACCCTGAAAGAGTCCAGTTTGCCTACTCTGAGACAAGTTGTGATATGAACCTACAGGTGATGATTGGGAGACTTGCTTCTAGTGCACAGTCCTGACCTGAGATAACGTGCTGCTGTAGGAACACCCTCTGTCCTCTGCCACACTCAATTCCTCTACAGTATTTAAGGTGAATCCCAGGAGGCAATTCCTACAGCGTCTCTGACATCACGTGTAAAACCAGGCAATTACTTGCAGATTATTGATACTGTCCTTGGCTCACTTTTCTCATTTAAAACCTTCTTCTCAGCGAGCTTGCTGCCTTACATAGCTTCAGCTATCTGCTTTGCATCAATGACTTACAAATCTACCTGTTCTCTCCTGACCTCCCTGCCTCCATCAAGTCCAGCAGCTTGTCCTGTTTCTCTCTGAAATTTCCCTCTGAATGTCTTGCCCTCCATTTAAACTTCACGTGGCAAAACCATCATAGCTCAGTGAGCTGCTTGAAGTCATTACAGCAGGAGCCCAGACAGCCATTAAACATAATAAAATTTTACATATGTCTTAGGTTAGTGATAGGAAGAAAAATGTTTCTGCTAATTGAGCTAATTTTTATTAGGTATTTTATTTCAGTATTGTATTAAGTAAGTGTACTTCAGTAACTGTACTTCAAACATTCTATAAATGATAGAACAAAGTTTTTCTGATATAATGTTTAGTTCAGCTTTTGAAATAAATTTCTCAGGCATCACAGAAGGCAAACATCCATTCTCATACTTGTGGATCCCTCTGTCATGTTTGACATTGTTGGCCACAAGCTACATTTGCTTGTCTCAGGGAGGCTGTGAGCCCCAGGGTAATGAGCTTAAATGGTGTGAGACCTGCTTCAAGGCATAGTTGCAGCAGGCAGTGAGAGGAAACAGCAGTGCTGTCAGGAGAGCTCTCACTGGTACGATCCCACACAGATTCTCCTCTCTCTTTAGTGTTATTCACTATATGAGTCAGTAGGATTTAGGTATCTCTGAATCTGGGATCTGGGATGGCTAAATCCTCATCCCTGCGATGGTGATCAAGGTTGTGTTGCCATAAAAAGGCTGCTCGTACCTTTTCACCAGAGGGCACGGCCATTCAGTGACTCAAACGGAGTTATGTATCTTGATGTTGTCAATGGTAAGAGGCATGTCTGGGTCAATGGGAGCTGCTCTGTGACTCATGATAAGCCCAAAAAGGAGATCAGGAAGGAGGAAAGGACCCGGAAGAGGTAATACTATGTCCTCGGGCAGCAGCTGAACACAACCACCCAGCTCTCCTGATTCCTTGGGGAACCCTGCCAGAACCTCCCCGAACCACCTCCCTAACTGCCTGTACTGGGAGCCTTGCAGAAGACGTTGTGTTTGAGGAGTTTGTGATCTTGAACAGGCCTTGTCTGCTCCATTGGACATTGTATTTAGGGTTTGAGAAGCCCGTATGTTATTAACATAATCTGTAAGTTATAAATATTTGGTAAAAGAAAACTCTATTTGGATCAAAGGGTGAAATGTGTTGATCTTGACCAAGAGATGTTTGCGCGTTAGGAGTTGTTGATCCACATAGCAGTTAACCTGAGCAACCTGTGCCATGCTGCACTGTGCTGCATGTCCAGTGTGTCCTTCAGGCTGTGTTGTCCTGCATAAACCCTGTGGGCACAGGACAACCTCAGCCAGCTCGTTGTATGAGATGCTCCTGCAGGCAGCTCCCACTTGGTACCAGTGATTACTCTGCCTGCGTGGCCTTGCCTTTATCTAAAAGTGCAGCAAGAAGTTGTCATGCAAACATCCTTTGTGAATAGAGTTGTTCTCTTGTAAGAAAATTATATGTTGGCTCAAATGACCAAAAAGGAGATATTTCTCTCCGTGGACAGGATCCGCTCTGCACAGTGAGCCATGGGATAATCCATGCAGGGTCCATGCAATGCTGCAAGGACACGGGGTGCCACTGTCTGAACGGGTGTAAGGTTTACTTGCTATCTATATTTCTCTTCTTATTCTGTCTTATTAAAACAGTTCTCAATCTGCCTTATGCATCAGCTTGCTTATCACAGAAGAGCTTTCACCCACATCGTGCACTGGCAGGGTTGTTGGTTTTGGATGACTTCTGGAATCAAAGATTTTGGGCAATTTTCCCCTGTTTCTGGGTAAAATGTCCCTAGACCCTCACAACATGGCCAACTGAAGTTGAGGTTTTACTTCAACTCATGAGGCAGCACAGGGTGCTGCTCTCCACCAGTCCCCAGGAGACCTACCTTGCCCAACCATCCTGGGCAATGCATATCTCTGGGTGCCTCTGTCAGTCCCACAACTTACTGGTCTCTACCTCAGCAAGAGAATGTCTGCTGCGATTAGTAAGGAGAAGAGCGGAGAAATCTCTGATTTGGAAAAGTCCCCCTTGATTGATTTCTGGATCACAAAAGATAACCAGCTGCCAAGCCTCGGGAACACTCCAAGTAAGCATTCACATAAGCAGACACCACACGTCTGACAGATGTTAGTCACATTGCTTAATGCTCCACTGGATGCTACAGATGTGAGCATGGTATAAGAACCTACAGAGGAAAGAAGGGGATAGAAAAAAACCCACCAAATGACAATTTCCCTGAAGAGATTGTTTCTACACTTCCTTGTCTAGATTCTCAATGCAGGTTCTGTTGTATAATTAATAGCGTATCACCTTTATTCCCATACCAGTCTTACACCTTACAGGCTGTCATCTGAAAACACAGGCAGAGATTTTGTGCTGTGCCAGATTTCAGCTAGCAGAAGGTTATGGGAGAATGTTATAACAGTCAGTTATAGAATTTTAATTTCAGATTATTAACCTATATATATATATATATATATACACACAAAGACATAGGTTAAGTTGACCCATAGTCCTCTCTAACCTTTGCCTGCTAGAGACACCCAAAGTGCTTCCCCCAAGCTACAGGTAGAAAGGTGGAGGAAGGCAGGGGCAGCACGTCTGCTTTGGTTAGCACAGTTACATGGCAAGAAGGCTCAGCCACAGGAAATGGATCTTTACCGATATCCTGTCCTGGGATTTCTCTGAAGCTCCACACCATAATTTATATTCCTGAAGTCATGAGAAATAACGTCTTTCCTGAAACCAGCACTTTGCTTTCTCCAGTTGTACTTGCCATACTTTGACACGTGCTCGAGCCATGAAGCCTGTCATGCAGGACAGAACCTTCAGCTGTTGACATCCAGCCACCTCCTGCGTCCTTTTCCTCACGAGCTCAGAACAAGGACTGTAACATCATAGCCCGAGATGTCTGGAAGAAAGGATGGCTGATGTTGCATGCTCAGAAGATTAACAGATTTGGGCACATAAGTTCAGTTATACAGGTATTCCTTGGGACTGAATGCATCCCTAAATGTTTTTACTTCAAACTGTCATTACAAGACACTGTGAAATCTCACTGTAAAATATTTTGTTCTGTTATCTGAGTTACATAAGGCTCTGGAATAAAATCTCCAACAATTTAGCTTGCTTGTGTGTACAGAGCAGTAAACAGATACAAATTCAAAAGGAAAAGGAGAAAAAAATGCCCTCAAGAAAAGTATGAATGAGCTTGAAAAGGGCAAATAAAATAGCAGAGACATTTATATTGGTCTCTCCTACTGCTTCGAACAAAACAATTATGAGATAAGAGAGGCAAGAACGGGAGGAAATTCTTTCATTTTTCACATTGCAAGTCCGAAGGATCCAATAGCCTGTTTATGAAGAGCAATAAAGAAGATACATGAACTTGGTAAAGATGTTGTTACAAATATATTGGCCTGTTTGGAAAGGCCAGGAGTTTGGGTTTTTGGGGGGCTTTTTTGGGTTTTGATAGTGTTGTTGCTTTTTATATAGAGCTATCAGCTAAGTTTTTAAGGGTGGGATATTTTTTTTTTTGTCAAGAGAGCAATAACTGACAAGAATGGTTTGTTATAACTAGCAGAGAGGACTACTGCTTTTATTTAGGATTTGGAAATGGTATGAAAAAGAAGCAGATGGGAACTGGAATTTAATGAAGCTTAAATAAGCAAATATAACATTGACCAGCTTTTAAACAAACTTAAAAGCAACTATTCCTTGTTCCTAATTTGAAGTTTTAAAAAACAGAATGCATTTGCCTGATACAGTGATGCTAAAAATGGTGGCTGATGTTCCAAAGGGAGATTTATCACTTTTTTTGCTTTCTAGTCTGAAATGTGTGTTCTTTTGAAATGGTGCAGGGAAGCTCATCTTTCTGCCAGTTAAGGGATGGTGTTCACAGCATTATGGCACTTAAAAAGCAATAAAATTAATGTATGTATCTTTTTTTTTTTCCCCCTTGAATTTTCCCTCTCTCACATAAAGAAAACAAAATAACATATTCCAATACAGAAATGTGAATGTGCTACCAGTCTAGTAGTGACTGGTATTATCCTGTGGAAAAAAATCCATGCTTAGGAACAGCTGTAAGGTCTCCGCAACTCTGCCACTGTCCCCCCTACCAAGAAACTTGTTTTGTTAGCAGAATCTAGCTGTCTGAGTGCTGTGTGTGGTGCAGTAACTTTTACTAGTGCTATATTCCCCTATCATAATTAGACATCAAAAAATATGTAGATCAGAAATCTCTCCAAGTCAAGAAATCAAAAATTAAGTAATTCCATAATCTTTTAAAATTATTGGTGTAATAACCCCCTCTGGGGATTAACTACAGTAGCAAAGGCTGTGATTAAGGTTGCTCAGCCTTTATCATTGTTGAATTCTGTTTTCAGTGGTTTATAACTTTGCCAGACTGTAATAATTTAGATTAAAATTTTCCCAAAATGTGAAAAGCGTCTGTGTTTAGCTGAATATTTTAGGAAGCTTTCAAGAAAAATGAATCAGCAGTTTTCAAAACTGGGTCAGGGGAAAATATGTTTTTCTGCCAATATTTAAACAAAAATCTTACAGTTCTTTTATTAACAAGTCTTTGCCTGTTCTGCTTTTAACTGTTATTTCAGGCAAGGACTTGAAATTTGGCAGGTAGATTGTCTGTGTGTCAGGGAAGTGCTGTCCTTGCACACAGCTACCTCCATTTAGCCAAACTGTTAGTCTCTGAAACATCTTTCTATGCTTTTTTTTTTTTTTTTTTTTGTCACTGGAGGGTTATTCTAGGTTCTAAAGTTTTCAAATCCAGTGAGCACCCTGAGAAGGTGAGGCAAGCTGGGGACTGGTGCAGAGCGAATGGCTGGGATGTGAAGCACAGCAGGAGGAGGAAAATGGACGTGGCAGTAATGGTTGGGATCAGGAGGTCAGAGCTGGGTCTGTGGGTTGGAGGTAGAGGAGAAAAGTGAACAAATCCCATTAAAATACTGGGGGAGGGGGGAAGATGTGTGAGCAGTACCTGGAATCAGTAGAGGAGCACTGTGGCTGATATTTGTACAAGGGCAGCCTGTAGCTACACCTGGATTAGTAAGACAGTGTCAGGGCACATGTCCCAGCACTGGAGTATTATAGCTTATTTTGTTATATCTGCTATATATATTTGTTGTTACGGTTTTGACCTGCATAAATCATCACACTTCTGGATGATGCTCAGGCATGGTCCTGGCATTAGCACGTGTCAGGGACTATTTGCCAGAGGAGGTTTAGGTGTAGGCTCCTTGTTTTGGGGTGATGGGGAAGGCTAACTGTTTTGAAATGAACCATCCCATTCCATCTGGCTTTAGTTGTAAATCACATTAGAAAAATACTCATTTATTCCCCCCATCTGCACCCAGAGGACAAGAAACAGTGGCCACTGTCAGCTGCGGTCTTACCTCTGCTGACAGGCTCTATAGAGAAGATCTAGAGGTTTCTGTCAGGCTGGGAGAGAGGACAGGAGGAAATGTGATGCTATGTTTTATAGATACTACAGTTCTCAAGTTCATAAATGCTTCGGAAGTTGCATAAGAAAAAAAACCAACCCCACAGCAAAAGAATATTTGGCTGCAAAAGGGAGGTGATGTGGCATGAGAGAATGGAAGAGGCTGTGCCATGCCAGACTGTTTGGTATGGCTCTGACTCTCTTCCCTCCCCAGTAAAGTCAGAGCTGCCTTAGGACAACATAGTTATGCCAATGCTTGCGTTTTTGCAAGTTGCAGACCTCAAGATACGTCCCGTTAGGGAGCGTTGGCCACTGACTCTTTGCTCTGAGAGCAGACCTGGGCCCAGGCAGCCCCCCAGGCTGCATGCTTTTTGTTGGGATTGCTGGCGTGGGCTCACAGCTTCCTGGCTGGGCTTATTTCAGGCTCTGAGTGAGCAGACTACAAAATGGGTGGCCAATAAATGGGGTTGGTACTTGGTTACTAACTGGTTTGGCATCTTTGCAAAGCCCTTCCACAGGCTTGACATAGATCTACAATCAATTGTGTATGTATATGTAAATAACATAGTTGGGACGAGTTGCTACCCTAAGAATCTCTTGGCTCATTATATTATTGAAATACCAACTCTGACGAGAGCTGTTATATTTAAAATTATCTGAGCAGTTCAAATGGATGTTCGTCTAGTTTAAGGAGAACTAGCTTTGAGTGCCAAAGAGGTGGTGGCCCAGGATGGAGGGGGTGGTGTGAATCAGTACTTTGTAAACATTTTAACTATAAGGTGTTTGCACATAGAAGCTTGTGAATCCAGAGAGGTGGGCTTTAGCTTTGCTTAAGGATGATAGTTGTTTTTTTCCCTTACAAAAATCCCAGCAGATATTCCAGTCAAGCCATAGACTAATCTGTTCCATGTATGCCCAAAGACAGAGCCTTTTCCACTTTGCTGTGTAGGTCTATCTTGCCGATGGTTTATGACAAAATTGGTTGTGGTCCCCAAAACAGTGTACAATCAAATGAAAGCTGACACAGGGGATGAAACAAGGAGGCAGGAGTAGAAAGTCTTGACCTTGCTGCTTGCAGTGATGGGTGGAACTGAAAGGGTTTGGACAGCAGGTCTGTGCTCCAAGAAGAAAGACCCTACCTGTCCTACGCTTTCCTTAGGAGTTTGTGAGCAAGCTAACATTGTTGTGGGTAAGGCCAAAATATAAGCAAAGCAAAGGAAATACTTCTGTTGCCTAAGATGATTATATAGGTCGTCTTATTTCCAACAAAGTCAAAGAACAGCAACATAGATACAGAACAGTTCGTGTGCTGATAATACATGTGTGCTAGAAGTGCTAGTATTGCCTTGGGTTGATCATAGATGGGGTTTACATCTCCTCTGACAAAACAGGGACAACAATGTCGTTCCCATCTGTTGTTTTATCTATTCAGAATTTTAATTATAAATTATTAGCTCAGATATTGGCTGCTTGATGTGTCTGTGCATGTGCTTGCGTGTGTGAACACATCTGACCATCTTTTGCATCAAATCAGAAATCAGAAAACTTCTGTATTATTTATGTTTAAAGTACAGTAGCAATATTTTTAAAAGTGTAGTTGTGCATAGAAAGGACTACAGTGCCAAAAGGGACAGCAGAAGAATTAATGCTTTCTCCAGGCCCTTTTTCTCTTAGAAATGATTGACAAAGTAATTTTCTTCTTGTACTTTAATAAAAGTGTATACATTATACACACCAATAAATCCTCACCGGGCCAATTACACATCATATGACTTATCTTGTCACAGCACCTAATAACCAAACAATAAATTAAAAGGTATGCTTTATATGCAGATTTGCATATGAGGATGTTTTCCAGTCCCCAAACTCAATTGTCTTATGAACACTACAACATACAGGAAAAAGAAACAAGCTGGCTAGCATTTGTGACTAATAAATCCTGCCTGGTGGAACAAACTACATCTGTATGACTTACAAGCGTGTGCTGTGTAAGTAACATTTGTTTTACATATTGAAATTATATTGGGAGATGAAATACTGAACAAATATTGAAGCACTTCCTTTCACACAAGACACTCCGCACACATGCAAAGACGTATTAGCTATATATATGCAATACAATATATTTAATTCCTATTCATACCACTTTGCAATGTAAAGGGACCTTTCTATAAACGAGAATCTCATTTGGTTTTCATTTCCAAGTGAGGAATTTAATGAGAGGTGGAAATTCCAAAATTTGCTTGCATCCTGGTGGTACCTGCTGAGCTTCTGAAAAGCTTTGATTAGATCTGAGTGCATGGTTTCTAAGAATGTTTCTGGTCCAAAGGCACAGGCATGGCTGTGGATTTTCCTCAATGATAGCTATCAGTCTGGTTTGTCCTAAACTAGACTCTTTAATAGTATGGAGGCAAAAAGGGTGGCATTAGTCTTTATTTCCACTGTCCTAAAGCACATTGATTCATAGCATCTAGTGCAACATGTGCAGTGTCCCTCACATTTGCTGGTGTGGGGTGACCCATGCATTGTGGAGAGCAGCTTCATTGGAGGAGAGACCTCCCTGTGGACATGTGGAGGTGATGGATTAGGTCATGGTTCTGCACATCCAGCAGGCTTGGGCAGTGCAAGTGCCTGAAGGGAAACAAACTGTTCAAAATAATGGAGCTGAGATGGTTGTGCTGGAGGGAAATGGGGAAAAGATTGTGTCCTCTGAAACACAGTCAGTTTCTCATTTTCCTCCTGGGCAGTGAATCATCCTCCTCTCCCCTCCTCTGAGCTCCTGTCGAAGCCACAGTTTAGCTCTTTGCGATTCTATGAATAGAATCGCCCAACTTTGTTGCATCCTCGTTGGTCAGGATAACTTGCCTGAAAATCAATAAATTGTTGTCCAAGTTTTTAGCATATGCAGGATATCATTATGGAAGTGTGCACACATTTGGTATTGGAGAGTGTCTAGACTTTGCTGAGGGAGCTGAAATTGTATAGCACATAGAAACCCAGCTAGCATGCCTCCCTCCATATACATCAATAATCACCCTAGAAGGCAGGCCTTAACAAATTAGTCTTCTTATTCTTGTCCCTTTAACTGATACAGTCTGCTAGTTCAGGCTCAAAATGTGTTTAAATACTGTGCCTTTCAATTGTTTTAGACTGGTAAGATATGTTCTTCAGGGTCTAAATATGTTATTTAAACTACTGCTTTCACAGCAACAACATTAGGCCCTAAACATTTCAGTGCAAGAGGACCTAGAAATAATTAGTTAAAATTAATCAGTCTAACCTGGGCTCTTAGTTGCCCAACATTTAGTTGTTTCATCAAAACTGCAACAAATACAGGCTGAGCCTGAGTGATGCGTATGAGACCTCACTTTTCACGGAACATGGGTCAGCATTGCTTGAGCTCCATTTTCACAGAGCCAGCAAAGGGAACTGTGGCCAGCTAATGTACCTGCTGCATAGACTAGTGCAAGGGAATATGTGAGTCTGGCATTCAAAGAAGAAAATAAGCAAATGAGGAGTCTTTGCTTTATGTGCCGTTAAAGGGAAGAAGAAATGGAAAGGAAAAATGTTAACAAAACCCATTCTTTCTGCAAGTATTTTAAAGGGTGGTGGTGTTTCTACCTAACGTTGGACACCAGTTTTTGGAGCTTAAGTTAGAGGATGAGTATCATAAGCCTCTTTTGCTGGTCAGTTGAGAGTTAGAAACTCCTTCAAAGGATGAAGCAGCTGGTTTGAGATGCTCTTCGGAAGAGATAGTCTTTCTCCAGCATCAATAGTGAAAGGCTAGGATGACCAGCCTTCTAGCTTGGGCACCTCCAGCAAAGTGTCTAGCTTCATACCAGGTGAATATCACCAAAGACATCAAGTGTTTAAGGCCAAGCTTAACGAGGAGCTACAGACCTGCATTTCCCATTTGTAATGACAGCCACTGGATCACAGAACAATAATCCCTGTCAAATCACGCAGATGCTAACTTATGACGTTAGCTTCCAACATCTAATTGAGGGCAGTGAATAGAGTTAAGTGTGTTGCTAACTCTGTAGTGTGTCACTTTCTTATTGCACCATTGACTTCAACAAGCAGTCAGCACTTCACAGGCTGTTATGTGGTGGTGAAATCTCATTCCATTGCCCTTGGCAAGGATAATGTATTTTTGTTTATCATGGGAGCATTATAGAATTTATGATGTCTTTTGCTCTTCATTTTCCTGCTTTTAAGGTTTGATATTTTTTGCCAGGTTTCCTAAGGAAACAAGGCTTACGCCATCATGCTGTCTGTCAGCTCCATCCTTATAACTTCTGAACCTGGGGGCCAATTTCAGCTCCATTTGACAGAGGAGTAAAGATTTCAAAGTTATTACATTCTCACAAGTTTTGTGAAAATCAACGGCTTGGTAGATGAGAGAATATATCATTGTTCCATCTGAAGTCATGTCAAGGACTGTTCAACCCTTATTTATTCTGTTTGGCAATGGCCACTTGGCCAGTCCCCATGCAGCAGTGGGTCAGCATTAAGTAGTGCTGAACTAACCGCAGCCCAAGTCATCTTTCACCCGTTTAGCAAGCAAAGTGGAGAAAGAGGGTTTGGAAATGGCTTTGGGAAGTTGAGAGGGATTTTATGCCATCGATAATGGTGGGGAGTTGTAATAGTGGTAGTGGTATGTTTCAGAAAATGGGGAGGAACTGCAAATACTCTGATGGGATGGATTTTGGAAATGAGACACAATGGAATTCTTTATTCACCAAACAACTTCTCCTCCTTCTGTGTTTTGTTTTGTGTAATTAACTGAAGATATAATAAATATTCTGATGGCTTAAAAAGGGGGGTAGGAAGGGCAACAATTCTATGATTCTATGACAACCACTGAAATAGAATGAGATGCAAACACACCTCTGTGTTTCTAAAAAAAAGAAAATAATGTCTTTAAGAGTGCATTGCAAATAAATTCATACAATAATCCAATAATCTACTGGTCTATCATCTTTTCTTTACTCGTAGATGGACTTAATTAGCAAATGAACCATATGGAAAATATTTCCTGTAAGGTTTTGCTTATTCCTTAGCCTCCAGTAATGATCTTCAGTAGGTTTTCTAACAGTGGCATGTTAGGATCAGAGGAACAGCAGCACAGAAACTTTTAAATTATTAGTCTGTTCCAGTATCCAGTCTCTGAAAGTCATCATAATGAGATACATCTAGGGAGGGTGCAACTAATCTCCTAATGAATAACTGTAACCACCAGACCTTTGGGGAGATTTCTCCTTAACCCCAAACAGTCAGCGATATGCTTGTGCCCTGGAGCAAGAGGGCTTATGTCCATAATGAATCTATTTTTCAGTCATTTAGCTATGGACAGTCCTATTAATAATATAAATGCAATAACTCAATTTTGGGGTTAAAAAAAAAAAAAAAAGGAAAAGAAAGTGTAGGAAAGAAACCAGTACTGCTCAGTGAGCACAAGGATGGAAAAATCAGAGTTTGTAGATGTGACAAAAACACCAGTGTCTAATAAAATTGTTTTTATTAGCTTAATTTGCCACATATAGCGCAAATATTTAACTTGAATGAGGCATGAATTAGTAAAAAATATGCACCGTGCCATTTAAAGTGCTATACTTGAATAAAATAATGTATATCTTTTCATATGCAGTCCTTGAAGTCACACTACATACATCTTTAATTTCTTCAATTAAGAAAAAAAAAGAACAAATGGAGTTAGATTTTAATTATTCATAGTTCATTTGAGAAAAATCTTTGTAAATGAGAGGAAGGAGAGTTGTGCTATCTATCACGAGAAAAAGAATAGATAGAAAAGCCACTCTGTGAAGTATTTGACAATACATAAGCTTCTGCCTTCATTAGGAACTGCAGCCTGATGTGTAAAGAAGCATTATAGGAAGAGCTATCTAGGAGGCCATATCGTGGAAACTGCCCCCCAAAAAACTGAATTGGTGGTAGATGTAACCACAGTGCACATTTGATAGAGCCCTACCAAGGGATGTATCTACAGGCATGTCCTTGAGGATTATTTATAAAAAAAATAGGAATATAAGGAACTGCCATACTGGATCAGACTTATGGTCCATTCAGGCCTTCTGTGTCTTTGGCAAGGGTCAAAGCCAGCTGAGTCAACAAACATGCAGGAACGTTGTAAATGTGTCCAAGGAAGTCCATAATCACAGGAGTTTGACTTAAACCTTGGAATATTTATTCCTTCCAGCATACTTTTTTACATTGTTAAAAGGAGGGATATTTTTGTTGTCAATAAGCAAGCAAGTTCCTCTTTGGGTTTTACTAGACTATTGATCTCCAGACTGCTTTGCTGCAGTGAGTTCCACAGTCTTATCATGTACTGGATGAAAAATGATTACTTTCTATCAGCTTTGAATTGATTATCTTTCATTTTCATTGAATGTCTCCTTGGCAAAGGAGAACAGAGCCAGCAATCTCCCTTTTTGAGCAATTCATTATTTTATACACTTTTATGTAGCCTTTCTAGGTCTTCTAATTTGCAAAGTCAACAATCCCAGTCTTTTCATTCTGATTTTATGTAAGTGACCTCTGTGCTCTTAATGATTTTCAACCTGTCTCTGAACATGTAATTTTTAATAACTTTTTTGAGATGACAGGGTCTGATTTGGATACAATATTATAATGGCACATCATTATTTCATATACCGGCATTATGATTTTTCTTGTTATTAAATTGCATTTGCTTGTTTAATTGCAATTGCAGTCTGTTACATGGTCACAAATGTAACCGCTCTCTTTCCTAACATAGTTTAAAGCAGTGTGTGTTGTATGTGTAACTCAATTTCTTTCCGTTTGATGTATATTACTTTCCATTTCTCAGTGGTGAACTTTATTTGCTATTGTGTTCATTAAGCTAAGAACTGTATAGGTTAAGTTTCTTTGAGAATCCTTGAAATGGTTCACAGTCCTCAGTTATGTAAATAATATATTGTCATCTGCAAATTGAGATGCCTCACTGTTCATCTGCCTGTTCCAGGTGTTAATAGGTATGTTAAATAATGCCAGTGACGATGTAAAATCTTAAGGCATCTACTGTTAAATTTTTAACTTTGCCATTAATTCTTACTTTGTTTTCTGTCTCTTAGCTATTTCTTAATTCATACTGATACTTTGCCTCTATATGACTTTCTAAGTTCAGTAGTAACATGTTGTTATCAATGCTGTCAAAAACTTCATGTAATCAAGGGAATCTTTTCTCCTTTACCTGCTCATTTATCAACACAGTCAAAGAATATTAATAATGAGGAATGGTTTCTCTTTGCAGAAGTTATGCTAATTAGATATTGTCTTATCATGATTTATCAGGTAGCATGTTATTCTGTATGTGAAGATTAATTAAAAAAAATTATCAAGTAAAGATATAACACCTTCCAGTCTAGAAGCCAAGCCTTTTCTAAAGTGCAGGGGCAGCGTTTGCAATCCCACAAAACTGTAATAGAGTAGCTGCCTTGAAAGAGAGATTGTATATTTTGCTATCAGCTCAGCTGATACTTTATTCTTACAATCCTTGGAAGACTTGAACTATAACCTCTTTTGTCCAGAAAGTCAATCAGTGCAAAGAGAGAATCAGTATGAAAAGGAGTTTACAGCGCTGCTTCCCAAAAAGCAAAATGCACCTACAATACAGCCGAGGCCTTGAGCAGAACCCAAGATAATAAAATCCATTCCCGATGAGATAAACGTGATCGTTTCTCTGATATGTCCTGTGCATCAACCACCTTAAGAAAGGGCGATGGTAGCATCTCCTGTGGGAGCGCCTGGGAGCGAGAGCTCGTGCAAAATGCACAAGTCCACTTAGCAACAAACACCTTGAGCTGAGAGCACATACATCGCTGCCCTGCAGACTGCCGGGTCTGCCTACGAACCGCCGCGGATAATTTGGAAAGCTGGTGGTCACAGCAGAGCACTAACCTGTTTCACTGGGAGAGTATTTTCTCTTCACCTTCCCTGAACTGGGGCAACCAAGGTTACCGATGAAGTTCCATCCGGACTTCACCATCTGAGATGTGATGGAGAATCTTGCTGGCTAGTTTTTGTCAGAAATGCTCTGATCTCCTCTTTGGCTCAGATTTCTTAATCTGTTTGGCCTTCTACTTTGCTTTTTGTCCTGGAGAGGCCGAAGAGCTAAATTTGTACTTGCTGTGAATGGTATTTTAGAGGAATGTTTTAAGATGACCTACTGGACCGATATATTTGGTCTAATAAAATTTTTTTTGTTGAATTACTTTTTAATCTTTCTGTATTTTAATTAATGTATATGGTGCCTAGAGCAAAGGAGGCCAAGCCCTTCCAATTAAATTGAAATTAATAGTAATGAAAAAAAAAATACAGAAGAAGACAGGAAATAAATCAGAAGCATAAGGATCGAAATATATCACATTCTTCTTGGCTTTCTCTTACCATATGTAGGAGTGCTAAGTCCATGCCCAACTTAAAATATATTCTGGAACTCTGTCAATTTTCTACTAATGGAAAACTGCAGAACACTGCAACTCTGTGGTGGTCCCATGGCCACATTAAACTGGGTAATTACAACTTTCTCCAGCTGAGCTAGCCACTAGAAGGAAGATACAGCTGTGTTTTAGATTTGCCACATTGTGTTTATTTTCTTGGAGTTTTGTTTTATTTCCCTGATGACTTTGTCTTGACACAAATTATGCTGTCTTCAATGCAAAGGCCACCCTCATGTATCTGAGAAGAGCCTCTCTGACATGAGTGGATCATTTTGTGTGAATAAGAACATCTATTACAAACACTTAATTTGTCACATTGGATCCTAAATGCTATTGAAGCAACAGTTGTTCCTATTTTGAAGAGAGGAGACTTGAAGTAAAGTAGTGGGACAAAAGACTATATAAAAATAGAAAACCTTCTGTGTGAAGTGTGTGTTCCAGGGGATTATTTCTCCCTTTTACACGGACCTTGACTTGCACAGACATGCAAACACACAAATGATCACTCATAGTGTCATAGGCTACTGGCAATGGGATGCTGAAAAAGATACCAACAAAAATTAGTAATATCACAAAAAACAACATAAGGTTTTCAGAAAACATATTGCAAAAACTGTTTTGCAATAACATAAATTGTGAGTCTTCATGCCCCAAAGTAAAAGGAAATGTTCATTTTTAAATCGGTGTGATAGAAGTTTTGAATATTTTAAGTGAAAGACAGTGGTGATAGGAGTTACAAAACAGTGGCTTATTTTAAAAATGTTCATATCTCACTGCCTGAAATGATCACATAAATCTGTTTTTAGGAAAATATAGATGTAATTTATTTTCCAGATTTGCTGAAAATATAACACACAGTGAAGCGTGTACGTGCTCCCAAAAAGGTACAGCAGATCTGTGTCCTGGAAGACCATATTCTTTGGTGAGGAACATAAATCTCAAATTGCTACCTCTCAAAGCAATGTTCCTCCAGATTATTACACTGAGTCCTGCACGTACTGGAGCCTGAGAGGCTGAACTTGGGGAACGCCTGGAGCAGAGGCAGATGGAGCAGGAGTTGTTTGCAGGTTCTCCATACTCTAATGGATATTGCAGCTATTGGTATTAGATTTATGTAACTCCATCACAGACTGAGAAAATACAATACAAAGATAATAAAAAAAATTTTGGTCTCTTTTATATGTTGTCTGTGTGCACGCCTCTGAATTTCTTCTTCTGCCTTGCTTATGTCCTCCTCCTTTCTTCACAGGCTTCTTAAACTCGTTTCATGCTGTCTTAGCAATACAAACATGAGATTTTCTGTCTCTGTAGTTCTTGTCATTTAGAGCATCCTTCCTATATCTCTTTGTCTTCTTGTTGCTTCATCTAATTGGAAAAACATGTATTTTCTCCAGGCTCAGAAAAGACTATTGTTCAGCCAGCCAGGACAACTTAACAACGAGCCTGGACAAATGTAATTTAATTATTTCTTCCTCACTGGCTAAGGTGCTGACCTGCATTTAAAGATCTTGGGTGTTCTCCAACCTCACGCTGAAAAGAAAACTAGCTTCCACCTCAGTTTCTTTTAAGTGCTGCCTAACAGCAGGAAAAGAAAGGATGGCTTTGTTCAACCAACCATTTTCTCAGCTTCTACCTCTGTCTTGTTCGCCAAGTGCGTCTTCTTAGCAAAATAATGACAGTGCTGACATACGTTGCAGAAGAACACAGAAAGCTACAGTTCTTTGCCAGGAAACAAATTTACAGATATTTTCTTTGGGAAAACACCTGAAAAGAACACACCTAGCTTTTAATTGATCTTCAATTTTTTTTTTTTTTTCAAAATGCAGATTATTTTTGCAGCTTCATTTAACTCCAAAATATGTTTTAAAAATCAGTTCCTTTTGACCCTCTCCACCAGCGGTGACTGCTCAGGGACCTTGCCTAGAGTTTCAAGAACTAGTGGAAAGAAATCAGGGGCCATATTTCCTTGTCCCTATCAGATCCACTAAGGACCTAGAGGAAGTCCCTTTCCAATTCCTGGCCTCTCTACAACCAAGGCAACAGTTACAGGGTACTTATTCCTAAAATATGGACTTAGTTTGACAGTTAGTTGAGTAAAACCTATGCCTGAAATGGGAAACCACTTAATCTGTGGTGACCACTTTATTTCCGGAAGCTGTAAAACAACTTGTCTGGTCAATTGTCCTCAAGATGGGAAAAGGGTATTTTGGAAACAAAATTCTGATTTCATGATTCCCCCACCAAGGAGGGAAATTATATCTAAAAGGAAAAAAATAGCTTAGAGGTTGCAGGATCTGCTTTGGACTTTTTTGAGGAGAAATGGCATTGCCTGTCAGTAATGTCCTCTGTAGCCCTGGTCAGCCCCTTTGGCTTTGTCAGCCTCACAGCTCATGCAGACAATTGTACGCGAACTGGCACGATTTGTAGCTATCATAAGTAAGCTATTTTACATTACAATCAGATCCAGCTGTAATTTAAGAGCACAGATCTGTCTCAGCCTGGGTTCATAGGTGCATTTAAAATCAACCTTATTGAAATCAGTGGCGTTTAGACTTCCAAATGACTTAGTCTTGCTGGGTAGATCCAGGCAGTCGGAGAAATGTGCTCTGCAGTGCACCCTGCGATCCCAGTCCTCCACCCCCCCACATTTGGGATCTGGTTAGGGTATGCCATAGCCCCTTCCTGCCTCCAGGGAGGGATTTCCTGTATGGTGAGGATGTTGGGGGAAGGAGAAGTGGCAATGGGACCATGCAGCATACTTCCCAAGCTGCTGGGCTCCCCCAGTTCAGATCCAGGTCTCGCTGACTGCTGTAAAAGGGGGATGCTAACACTGCCTTCTCAGCCTTACAGCCGTATGGGGAGGAAAAATCCATTAAAGTTTGTGATATGCCGATATACCGTGGTTCTGGGAGCCACAGAAGTACCTAAGATACACAGCTAATTGTTACAATTTTGGCAGTACATCCCATGATGAGGCACACTGTGAGCTCTGTGAAAACTCTTTTTTTAATAGATGATTTACTAAAGCTATTCAAAATATACAACTTTATTGTTTGGTGTATACCAGAAGCCTAGAGGCCCAAATTGAGAGCGAGAGCCCGTTGAGCTTCATGCTGTCCAAAATGATATTAAGAGATGTACACACACTGCCCTGATGAGCTGAGCATATTAGCCGGGAACTGAGATGTTTTGTCATTGCAGTTTTATTGATGAGCTGAGACTCAGGAATATGAAGTCTAACTCCCAAGATCACACAGCAAGACTCAGCACAGCCAGGACCTCAATCCACTGCCATGCCAGAGAGTGGTCAGGCACAAGACAATCCTCCCAGTACTCTCTTATTTTTTATTTAAATGCAAATAAATAAATGCTAAATTCCAATTGCTCCCAGCTGTTGTCAAAAGTATGCATAACTGATCATTGTTTTTCAGTGCATTTCATTGGTTCTTTTGCTTGGAGTATCTGCAGTGTGTGCTGTGTTGAAAAGCATTAGAGAAGCCTGTAGTGATGCCTTGGTGACTTGATGAAGTGGCTACATCTATACATCAAACTCAACAGTACTAAGGCCTTTGGCTATGGGTATGGCGAGATAGAACTGGTTCTCTAAAGCAGGGTAGCTGCATCCGATGTGCATACTGGGAATGGACCATAGCCCATGGTAACTCCTAAACTGGGTCTGCAAGGGTTTTTTGGGAGAAAGCTAGTTAGCTTTGGGCAAAAGCATGCCACACATTGTTCTAACCATTTAACAGGAGAGACAATTGGGTTCCAGGGCCAGTGCCCTGGCACTGTTTAATTTAGAAGTACAGATGTAGCCAATAGAATAAGTTTAGGTATCTTGAATGTAGATTCTTCTGTCCTATGCATACGCCATCCTCAGACAGCTTCTGTTGGGTTTCCATACTTTACATCAAGATAGTGGCTGAAGGAGTCAGTGCTGAGATTCATCCATATTCTCCAGGTGGCTTTGAAAAAGCCAACCCAATTCTTAGGATAGAAAAAACAATCTAAAGAGAAAGAAGATGAGATAATTTTAGACCTTCCATACTGTGATTGCTTCAAGCGGTGCAAAGTTGTAATGAAAAACTACGTTCTCTTGTGCTCACACACGGGCATAGATACATGCAGAGAAAGTATGTAACAGATGTAACAAGAAGCCTAGTGCTAGCTGGTAAAAAATGTCACATTTCATAGCTTTCACATAATAGCCATCTTTTTTGAAACTGAAATATGACATCCAAATGTCAGTCTGCTCTGGGTATCTTCAAATCCCTTTCTGATTTTTTTACTTGTTATTGTTCACTATATTGCATTTTTCATTTCCACTTGCTGTGATATCATACCATTTGATTTTGTTCTGGCCAATAGGCCAAGAAGCTCAATTCAGTGTCAGATGTCTCATTGATCCATGGATTTGCCACTGAGACACTGTGGATGATTGATGTAGCAAGTGTCCCACCTTGCATGCAATAGGAACCCATAACCCCCACTAGGAACTCATTCTCTACCTTGTTTAGGACCAGGAGTACAAATCTGTTGTCATGCTGATGTCTTCTGGCTCTGTGACCCAAAGCCTTAGTAGATCTTTGTTTGGGGTTTTTGGGTTGGTTTGTGGCTTGTTTTTGTTGGTTTTTTTGTTGTTTTTTTTTTTTTTTTTTTTTTTTCCCCCTTAAAGTTTTAATGTCAGGGGACCTTCTTTAATATATTTCTTTCACAGATGGGTGAAAGAAATGAGGTCCTTATTTATTTTTATGAGAATGTCTGTAGCTTTTTCATCTTCAGTTTTTTGGCTGTGACTAGTATCTTTATATATAAAGTAGCACAGCACTCCCCTCCTTCTACCCTTCTTAATGGAAAAGTAAATGCTTGTTCTTTCCTTCTACCTGATGCATGCCTTCAAAATACTATAAAGATATGAACCCGATGGAGTTTCTAAATTATAAAGCAGGAGTTCTTTTATATTACCGTGAATAACAACTGGAAATCTAGTTCTTTATAATAAGTTATTTATTCTCCATTTTGAGGTTTTATCCACACCCCAGGAGGTGGCCATGTATATTTCAACAGGTGCTGCATCAAGATTACTATGATACTCTCAAACCATATTAGATTGTATCCAGTGGAAAGAAATGAATTTGAGGGCAAGACTTACAGGCTGATGAAAACCGAAAATCTTTTCTCTTGTTGAATGCAAAATTTTCTATTAGGTTCATAGCTGTTATCAGCATCAGCCTCATGTAAATACATATTTATGATCTAATACACAGCACTGACATTATGTCTGGGAGAACAAGTATCTATGTAGTGTACTCTGGCCAGAAAATTTACAGAAGCTTTCCAAATCCTCTGAAAAACGTAACAGTAAGAGTTCAAAAGGGACTAAGGTGGAGGGCAGGAGGAGGCATTGCAGTAAGATCACCACACGCCATGGTCATTTGCTTGCTTTTGAGGAAAAATAAGCACACCTGTTTCTGATTTATGACAAGAAGTCAGGAGGGACCGAGGCATGGAAAAGAAATAGTATATGATCTTAAGGGGAGAGAGGGCATGCGATACTGGAGGAATTTTTTTTTCTAGATTGAGTGGCTCTTCAAACACAATCCCTCTGAACCATTACATTGTATTGAGAAAGCGGAAGTATGTTATTTTGAAACAGCCTCTAATGAGATGTGTGTTAAAGTTTCTGTGTATGGCTCATGTAACCTGCCTGACCAAAATACACAAATACTTCATAATCTTCAATGCTCTTTTCCTTTCAAACCCTTTGTCCCCATCACTGCAGATGAAGCACACAGACAGAAGGGGCTATTTCCATGCAGTGACTTCAGATGGGATGTCTGATGCTTCTTACCCTGTGTCCCTCATCCATGTACCTCTCGAGATCCCAGTTCTCTTCTCATGAAGTTGTCCCTTTCGCCTATAGCCATAACACGACCTACAGAAGAGAATAACCTCTTAGAAGACAAATATTCTTTTTTTCAAATAAAGCTTTGGCCCAATACCTTTAAACTGCTATCCAGAAAGGACATAGCAAAGTCTGCTTCTCAGCCTGCTGGGACTGGGCATATGCACAAAGAAATCTGTTGCAGTAGAAGTGTGGAAAGGACTATTGCACAATGAGACCTTTCAGTCCTCCCACCAATACAGTAAGATCTTCTGCTCTTTGTTCTTTTATAGTTAGCTGTTTTTTATGCATACATATATCTACATACATATAAAATATGAAATATATAATCTAATTTTGATTTTAGTTTGGTAAGTGCAGATGGCTCTGTTTCACAACAGCTAAGATCACAAGAATGATAATAGCAAAATTCTTACATCTCTGTTTGACAGAGTACAGAAACCACTGCTTCTAGAGACCATTTTCTCCAACTGCCTACCTCTTTCCCAACAAATTCCTCAACCTGTAATGGACAGTTGGGGCAGACTTCAAGATTAAGAATTTGAATATGTACCTATAGATGCCTATAAATACTAGGACAACCTTTATAATCAGAGGAGGGGTAATCAATGCAGTCAGTGCACCCAACAGAGCCATTCAGATGGCCAACAGCTAGAAGGTTTCAGTTGTCTACACAGTCATCCAGTGTCATCCAAAATGGTCTAGGGTATAGTACCTGCATAGGAAGGCTATGAGACTGCTTTAGGTCCTGTGCCAGCCCAGTGAGGATATCTTGTATCGTATTAGATGCCAATACATATGTCTGTTAAACTGCCTTAGCGTAGGTGTCTGGTGTCATCTGAGGTGTGGTGAGCTACCCTGATCTCTTCTTTCCTGTCACCAGTCTCATGGTGTGAGGGTCCTGACCAGCTTAGAAGAGGTGTCTGGGATTACCAAGAGCTGTCTGAGAAATCTCTGTTATAAAGAGCAGCAGCACCTCATCACCCTTCTCTTGTGAGCTGTATTTAAGAGTCCCTGCTTGACCTATGTTGACCTATATGACCATGAGCAGCCATGCCTATGACTGGCCATGTAATCTATTGATTCAGTCACTGCCCCTGTCCTGAATCTACCTCATCACTGTGGTCTTGTCTGGCAATCTGGGCTCTTGACTGACCCTGGTTGCCACTACTGGACCTGCTATGTTCACCTTGTTGGGGTACCATGGGGCTGCCCCTTTGCTGGTAAGGTCTTTGCCCTACCTGCCCTGCTGTCATCCTTGCTCCCAGCTCCCCTTTGCTTGTGGGACAGCATCAGCCCTTGCTACTCCCTGGTGCGTGTGATGTATTGAATCCCTGAACATCTCAGATAACACTGTGTTTAGACAACTGAGTGGGACCTCAGCCTACATTAGGGTGTGCGAAATCACTCTCTCGGTGCTATTGTCTGTACTGACTAACGAGGAATTTGCGTGCCCTTCTGAATCAGCAGCTGGAGGCATTAAACCCTAGGGCGTCTCAAACTGGAGTGGAGACTGGTCATGGGCAACTGAAAGAGCCTATAGTGCCGAATGACCAGGAGAGGCTGAAATTATTCTGGGTTGTCTCTAAAAGTGGGCAGGCGAGATCAAATGTAGGGAATGACTGAAAGGTGACAAACAGCAGAAGCTTAGAAGCGCACTCTCTTAAAGTAAACTGAGTGAACATTTTTGAGAGGCCTTTAAAATTAATTACAATCTTTTCTTCTCTTGCAACAAATCTAGGAGATATGCTGAAACTTTACATAAATTATAGGCAGAATTAATTTTTTCTTTGGGTCAAGGAATATTTTTCCCTATTCATCTGAAATGTGCAAGGTAATAAAATATAGGATTAACGTGTCTTAATGAAACTTCAGGCATACATATTTATGCATAGATTTTAGCATAATGATATACAAAAGAAAATTTCCAGTGAAATAATAATAATAAAAAAATCAGCTAATCTTTGCATTGTTTTTCTCTCCATTTCTCTTTTCTCTTACTTTTGTTCTGTAACTCGGGGGTCTTATCCAGCAATTATTTAAGCCTCATGCCTATTAATGTCATTGGGGCTGCTCATATGAATAAAATTAAGTGAATATCTAAGTGCTCTTCAGGACTGAGTCTTGTGTACCCAGAAACCCAGTATGCATGAATATTTGTTTCGATTCTGAGCATCTACTTTACTTGGCCATAGTGTCACCCATAGTATTTGTGGAAAAGGGATATCCTTTGCTAGAACACTTGAGGAAAAGCAATACTTTTTGAAGGGCTGAGAATCCATGTTGGTTTTTACAACTAAACAAGTTTCCAAAATAGTTCTTGAATGGTGATACACATGGAGATTGACTGGTTAAGAACAGTGGGCTTGATGCAGCTTAAATCTTGGGGTGAGCATGTTTGAGGCAGTAATGTCCATCTGCCTTACTGTGTATTGCAGCCTCCCCAAGCATCATTCCAAAAGAGATTGAAGGGAAGGTATACAATATGCCTGGGGTTTCCTATATATTAACCCTATAGGAAAGTGGCAAGGTGATAATGTGGAAATCTCACTGCCCTTTGTAGGGTCTGAAACCCACCACTACCCTCTTCTCTTTCCCTGCTAGGGATTGTTGAGATCTCCAAAATGCTGTTCTGTTCGGGTCCTAAAGATCCTGTCCTACTTTGTATCTCTGTACCCCATGTCCTCTTGGGGCTTTCTGAACCCTCCTGTGCCTTTTTGGATGCTAGAAAGGTCTGAAGAAGAAGCCACAAAAGGGGTCTGCTGTGCAATGTGCAAGAAACCACCAAAACCAAGAGGGACCACCAAACAGTATAACGTAGACCCAATTTCTAGATAGATCTATCTGTTAAAGCAGCAAAAAGAGAGGGAAGAAAGGAGAGAATATGAATTGGAGGTGAGCACTTGTGACAAACAGTGGGCAGGTTAATATCAAAGCCAAATTCGGTTAGAGCTTGGCAATTCCCCATTCCTCCTTTATGTAAATATCCTGATCCACATGCAAAGAAAGATAATCACATAGAAAGATATCTGCTATTCACCAGTGGTTATTTTTTGTTGGCCTAATTAAATTTTTAAAAAAGTTCAAGCCATCCAGTCAGGAAACAGTGTCAAGTGACATAAGTGCCCTTCAAATCCTGTGAGAAAAGAATTGCAAATAATGAAGGAGCTAAATCAGCTTCCCCCATCTTGGGGAATTTTTTTCACAGAGATGACTTAGAGAATATTTGCCAGTAATGGATATGATTCTAGAAATCAGGGCTCATTTGCCTGCTGTTAGGAACGATGCTTGTGAAATGCAAGAGTGACTAAATTGTAAGGACCCTGTTCTCAGTTTGTGGGCAAAGCTGTCTCCCATGCACTCTGCAAGGTCATAAAACTACAAAAGACTGTGCCTAATCTGACCTCCATCACGGCGACAGACCATAGAATTTTATTCAGCAATTTCTGCATTTAGTCCATAACTTGACAAGTAAGTGGGGTATAGTGGCCTCTTGTTAGTTTTAGGTTGACCACAGAGGTCAATAAGCTGCCTAAGGTTGAGGACGATCTGTCAGGGAGGAGCTAGGCAGAGGTATGGATTAGATGTACTTAATCTCCTTCGCAGCAAGGGAATGGTTACACTGAGCTCTTTTCCAGCTGCTGGCTTCTTTAATGTAGAGCCATGGTTATAATTTGATTCAGAGACACAAATCTTAACACTTCATTTCAAGACCGAGAATGGGACCAAGTCTTTGCTTAGATTCCATATATTTTAATGATGAATTGAGGTTTCTGAGTATCAAATCTGCCTGAACTACTTCTGACATGACCTAGAAGAGACAACAAGGGAAGAGAGGCAATGGCAAGTAACAGGTAGCTAAGAGTTTATCCAAAACAGGACATGTCTATAAAGGATGAGCATGCTCTGACTGTGCTATAGTTGCATGGGCACAAGCTGGGTGTACCTGGGAGCTGGTGCTGTACCTGAACTTGCATATCCTTGGAGCTTTAGAACTGGGTACATGGCTTTCATATGGAGGATAATTTCCAAGCCACAGGGCCAAATTCTGTTCTATAAAACTCCTTTAGCTCTGTATATTTAGCTGATGTTACTGCTTCAGATTTACAGTGCTGTAATTTGGCCTAAATTAAATACCTGATCAAAAGTCTATGTTTAGAGAAAGAAAGTGCTGATGTTTGTCTCAAAGCCTGGACCACTTTAACTGTCCAAAAGCACAGGGCTTTTTTCTGCTTGCTCACCACAGTTCATAGGCATCTCCTGACACATAAGCAAGTGTACCTTGAAGTTAATAATGATGAGGGGATCGTGACCTGAATCCCTAGGCTGCTCAGGTGAATGATTTACCAGATGAGTCCAAGAGATAATTCTGAAAAACAGTGAAAGGCTTTTCAGGAGTGTTGCTTTGCATCTTATCCAAAGCTCTTTCACAAGGCAGGAAAGTACAGTGATAGACTTAGCTGTGCTGTTACACTAAGGCTGTCAGGGTTTAAGCATCACTATAATGTATCATGAGGAACGCTGTACCACTTGCATTGGAAATGTGTCAAACCTCTTTCTTTCTCTCTCTTTTTTTCTCTTGAGCTGCAGAAGAGAGGAGCATTTGTAAGCCATGAAACACAAAAGGCAAAACAAAAGCATTTTTATTACTATAATTGAGAATTTGGAAGAGGGGAGTTAAGTGCTTGTACCTAATTGTACTGCAATTACCCTGTTTAATCCAGCAACAGGCTTCTTTCAAGCCTCATCACTATACCTGTGTAGAAGAATCTCATTTTGCCACTTACGAAAGACTTGTCACTTTGGATATTAAGCACAATAAAGCTTCTCATTTCCTCTGCCTCAATTTTCCATACATCTGGGATCATCAGAAAGATAAAGACAGACAATGCAGGATGTGGCCTCATTAATGAGTTTGTACCAATAATGAATGGAACTCAATGTCTACAGTATTTACAAACTAGTAAGACACAGAAGTTATTACTGTCTGATTGCTTACCTTACCTTCATTGCTCATATGTTCTTTGCTACTATTGTAAGCAAACTCTTCATAATTGTTAATGTGTTTCTCTTCTTAAAACCCAGGCAGAGTGAGGTGCTGCTATCCCTGTTTTATAGATGGAGAAATGAAGTTCAGAAAGATAGGTCCGATCTTTGGAGGATATTGCCTTCTATTTAAATCAGCAGGAACAAGATGCCCATATTGCTCTGAGGATCTGAGCGACTTCCCCAAGGTCATGTGTGAACTGAGCAGGATGGGACCTGAATTCCAAGCAAGTCCTTTAATGACTGGTCTGGCCCTCCTAGGTATTACTTACACAAGCTCTGATTTTGTTTTCATTCTCTGCCTGAACAACACAGCCCTCCTTACTCCCTTTTGTATTACATCTATTTAGGAGTACCTCATATGATCTGTCCTTTCACCCTTTGCTTCTGCATGTGAAGAATATAGGCATGGCTGTGCCTGATGGTTCCCCTGGCACCCCGGTCATGTGCCCTAGTCACCCTCTTCCCCTGTGCTGTGCAACATCCTCCCTCACCCAACAGCTGCTGTAAAGGACTCTGGAATTCTTTGCTATTTGTATCATGATGCAGGCTGCCATCTGTCTCTTATTTCTAATGGTTCAAATTATTCTGGCCTCTCAAGATCATGGAGCAACTTGAGATATACATAGGGTTTTCTGCTACTCCACTTGAGTGGTTTAAACCTTTCCACTCTGCCTGTGCTGTTTTTCTTGTAAGATAATGTTCTGTTTGAGCCTGATGAGATAAACTGTGGTGTTCCTCAGCACTCTACGCTGGCTCCTAGCCTCCTTAGCATTTATGTGCTGTGTTCCCACTTCCCTCTGTTATAAAAGTTCGATATAACCTAAGTGCTCCTCCCAGCTCAGAAGGCAGTTAGGTCCTTTATGTTTTTGCTGTACTAGCATATCCAGGCAGTGTCGTCTTTACACCTCTTCGATGTATGCTGGACATTTGAGGCTGGACATTTAAAATCTGGCTCAAGTTCAGCTTCCATAAAATGAGGATTCTCCTAATTGACAAACAAACAAACTCCCAGCCTGTTGGTTATTTCTGCATATTAATGGTAACTCAATTAATCACTTTAATGATAATACAGAATCTTGCATTTTTATAATGTCTTGTTTCCCAAAGGATACTAAAGCACTTTGCAAACTCAGTCTAATCTAATCTAATCTATCTGTTGCCCCAGTGCTGATCTGCAGATTCCTTTGGAGTGGAAAGAAGTGGCTGTCTAAGAACATAGAACAATGTTACTGAAGAATTTGGGATGGAAACTCTACACAAGCAGAAAAACTTACATATACCCATTGCTAACTTTTGATGGGAAGTGAGGTGCAAAGCCACCCAGAGAAACAGCTGCTATTTGGCCACTATTGATCCTGAAAACACAGTTACTGCTGCAGAAGTAAGAAAGAGGACAAAGTAGCCTGGGGGGAGAAGATGTGACAGGGAGGCAAAGCTAATATCCTGAAGCAATGGGAGGCAGAGGCTAATCCTGCGAAGTGCCCAATATTGCCAGTTTTCTGCAGTGATGCTTGGTTATGGTAAGATTCACTGGACTAGTGTTCTGGTTTTGGCTTGGACAGAGTTAATTTTCTTCTTATAGCTAGTATAGTGCTGTGTTTTGGATTTAGTATGAGAATAATGTTGATAATAATACACTGATCTTTTTGGTTGTTGCTAAGTAATGCTTATACTAAGTCAAGGACTTTTCAGCTTCCCATTCTCTGCCAGTGAGGACGTGCATGAGAAGCTGGGAGGGAGCGCAGCCAGGACAGCTGACCCAAACTGGCCACAGCGATATTCCATACCATATGACATCATGCTCAGTATATAAACTGGGGGAGTTGGCCGGGGGGTGGTGATCACTGCTCGGGAATGGGTCAATGGGTGGTGAGCACCTACATTGTGCATCACTTGTTTTGTATATTCTTTTTATTATTATTTATTTATTATTATTATTATTTCTCTTCCTTTACTGTTGTATTAAACTACGTTTATCTTAACCCATGAATTTTACTTTTTTTCCCCGATTCTTTCCCCCATCCCACTGGTAGGGGGGAGTGAGTGAGTGGCTGCGTGGTGTTTGGCTGCCTGCCAGGTTAAGCCACGACAGCTAGAGTAATTGGGAATAATTAATTGGGACATTCATTCTCCAGCTTACAAACAAAGTCCATTTTTGTTCAAATTGACTCCAATCCAGTAATTTCCTTCTTTCCTGGGGGAAACGTGAACTCCTGTCATTTTATCTTCTTGTTTCTGATTCTTCCCACTGCCAGATACTAACCATACTCAGACTGTATGTGCCTAACCTCAGTTCTATCAATATGCTGTATTTTTACAAGAGGACCCTAATTTCAGAATTTGGGTAAACAATGATCTCATGTTTATGGTGGAGTGATAAAGGCACAACATGGTTGGATTAAATTTCACTCAGTAGTTTGCAAACAGTTTATTTCCCACCACTGTTCCCTGGAGCTCAAGTAAGTTGATTATCGCACATTAGCTCTTAATATCTGTGGCTTATGCCTGCTGTATAAAAGGGGTTAATGCATCAGTGAATGATGCTCCAAACATATGTTTAAAATGTCATTTAATGTAGCTATAGTCATCTGCCCAAGAAAGTATCAACAAACAAGACAGGTAATCACTATTCATCTTAGTTATTGTAATAACACATCCAATATTCAGGATAGTCTGACTGCACTGTCCTGTATTTATTTTATTACTGACGTTGACACAGATCTTTAAAGTTGTGTGATTAATTAATGCTTTTACCAATAACTTCAGTATGTCTGCTTCTGGGAAGGGAATTTATGACACTGAGTTTTCAATCACTTTTAGCTTCTGGGATATTCTCATTTTCTTCTTTTTTATTTTTTAAATTTTTTTTCTTTAACACAGAAAAGCTTTCTGACTTCTATAAAAAACTACCTTCTCCATGTTGGCATTAAGAACGAGTCTGTGGTCAGAGCCCTAGAAACCCCTTGGCATCTTTCACTGAGCCTTAAAATGGGCAACGAGGAATTCTATTGTAGGTGCAGGACGTGCTGATGCTTCCCTCCTTCTCAAAGCTGGCTGTAAAGGTCCAGAGTCCATGAAGATGTGGGTCTGCTAAGCAGGCTACAAGGAGTCCTGGGTAGTCCAGGCAGTCAAGGGACTATTTTAGATTGCACTTGAGATCATCCACATCGCCATTCGTCTCCCTTCACTACAGGTGGTATAAATGTAGCAGGATACCATTTTTGCTCTTTCTCTGTCATCAGGTCACGTAGCATACAGTCTACAGGTCTGCAGCCCGCCCTGCATCCACAGTGCATTATAGTGACAATTGTATAATTTTGCCTTTTCAGACACATGCTCAGTTCCTCCTTTGATGCTCTCTGTTGGCTGTGTATGCTGGTAAATGCACCCAGCACCGTTTTGTGTCCTGGCAGCCGGGTAGCACAGAACAGACCATGGTTTCACTATCAAACTTTCTAACTACCCAAAATGAGGTCACTGTGTCCAAACAGCCTGCCAGGAGTGGTTCTTGGATCATACTAATGCCTTCACTGTGTCTAGGAGTTATTTGAGCTTGTTAGCCCAAGCCAAAACCATGCCAGCAACTAGTGTAGCAATTTAAAAGTATAGATTTAGTAGCATAGCTAATTATTGTAGACATAGTCATTAAGTACATAGAGATAATGATCAAGATTTATTAGTATAAATCACTCCATTGCCTCAAACACGGTTTACAACAAGGAACTTGGATCAGAGTCATCTTCTCTGTATTGCCAAGGAGGCGAGATATGCAGGAAACAAAACTGAGTTGGTTTAGGATAGTTTGCTAAGGATATTAGCAAATCAGGAAAAAGTACAGAGGGTAGTGGGAAATGTCGGGGGTATGTGGTTATTCTTACTGCCATCCGAGTAAGAGTATGGGTAAAATCAGTTTCTAGTACAAATGGAGCCAAACTGAAGGGATTATCAGTGAAATTAGTTTTTGGAAAGAGGGGTTATTTTGTATCAGTCTTGTTTTATCTGAAATGCTGAGCTTCGTGAGATGGCATAGATAAATGCTTTCAGTCTGGACACGTCCTTCAACGCTGGTTGATAGCCCCACAGGAGGAGAAAGTAAAGTATCAATGCTGAACAGAAAATGGCACTCATTAGTTTGTAATTAATGACAAGTGAGATAGGATAGCAAATGGAAGTGTGGGAGTGCTCAAGGGAATTCTTCTGTCTCTTCCAAAAATATCATTTAAGTCTTTATGTTTCTGAATTATAGCAAAGAAATTGCATTGGTTAAATCACCAAATTTACCATGATGTCGATAATTCATCATTTGCTATATTGAAAGAATGACCAGAAACCTCGATTAAAATTTCTTCCCAGTGTGTAGAAAAAGGCAAGGTCAGCAGAAGGGGAAGAGAAAGCATTTATTTCCTGATTTTACAGATGCAGGGAACTAATGTGGTTTTTCCAAGGTCAGGCTGGAAGTCTGTGGAAGTTTTTGAGAGAGACTTTCTCTCTGGGGACTAATTCAGTCCCTTACCTGTAAGAACATCCTTCTTTCCTACACTAACAGTTGAACACCATAACCTGTGTTTTCAGTGTCACACTAAGAAACACTGACCCAGTTAAGTGGAAAAAAAAAAAAAAAAAAGGTGCCTCAGAATGATTGAAGCTGAGCATTATCTTTGTCTTGATCAAGGACGAAATGTAAATCTTCACTGAAGGTGTGAATTCATAGCAACAAACACTCACGGTGAGAAAAGCATTCAGGAGATAAATGGAATTTATCTGACAGTGTAAGTTCAAACTAAAATCTAAAGTAATGCAGCGAACAATGTTTAACAAGATTTCAGTGACTCCTGGTGCCTTTATAATCTGCCTAGTCTTTTGAAAATGTTTCCTTTATAAATGTTTATCCCAGCTGTCTAGTGAGATTAAGAGCTTTTCTCCTTGAGTGCCATGTTCGCCAACAGTCCAGGATTTATTTGCATTGGCAGTTCCTCTGGCATCAAAGGTGTGGTCACTGCTCCAAGCTGTCATCTTCAAGGGGTCATCCAACTACTTCCCATGGGAACAGCCATAACTTATCTCTTCATTTTAGGAGACCTAAATCTTAATACCCATGAAAGCGTGCACTTAGTCAGTGGCCAGTCAGGCCTGTTGCCCTTTACAGTTTTTTCACACATTGTACTTGAATCTTGACCCATGGAGCTGGTTGCCTGCAGGAGGTCCTTTAATGCCATCTGAGATGCCCATGGCTACTGCACAGGCTGGCAGATGTGATGAAATCTAGAGGAAACCTGTGCCCTTCTGGAGTGGCAGGTGGACCCTGGGGAGGACACTTGACAGTGCCTGAAATAGCATAAGATGTTTATGTTTAAGTGGCTCGGGGGCTAGGCATTTAAATGTCTTAGACTTCACTGACTTCACTGAGTAGCAGCTTGATTCAGTTATCCAACCAGGACATATAATGACATTTTTGAGAGACTATAGTATGTCCTGCATGATTTCCAGCTGCTTCTCCTGAAAAATGGGGCTCTTGTAGGTCATGTGCAAAACAGAATCAGTTCTGGAATTTCCTTTTTACAGACTACTGTGGTGGGACTCCAAAGTAAACATGGAATTTCAGCACCTGCATAGGACACTGGAACTGAATAAGTATCTCCAAAATTCAGGCTCAACTTACCCTCTATTGTCCTCCTCTACTGTGGCTGGAAAGCTATTATTCAAGAATGAAATACTGTACACTTGAGTTGCACATAATCACTGGAAGATCATAGAATCATAGAATGGTTTGGGTTGGAAGGGACCTCAAAGATCAAATAATCTAGTCCACCATGCCCTGCCATGGGCAGGTACATCTTTCACTAGACCAGGTTGCTCAGAGCCCCATCCAACCTGACCTTGAACACTTCCAGGGAGGGAGCATCCACAGCTTCTCTGGGCAACCTGTTCCAGTGCCTCACCACCTTTGTTGTAAAAAATTTCTTCCTTATATCCAATCTAAATCTGCTGTCTTGATACTGTTGAGGATAAGAAGCTTTCTTGTCCACGATATCTGGAAGTTAGGACCAACTATTGACTGGATGGATCTCTTTCTGAAGTACATCCTTGGTTCAGGCACGACTTACTGGGTTGAGTGCTGGATGTGCAGGTTAAAATACTGTACAGTATCTTAAGTGAGATGTTGAACTAGATTATTGCAATCATCTGCTCTAGCTTTGATAGTTCTTCAGTGGTAGAATTGATGCTAATACAGATGTTTTTAGCATTGCAGGTTGAAAGTTGCTATATAAATCTACTCTGCCCTTGTGAGGCCCCACCTGGAGTACTGCATTGAGCTCTGGGGTTCCCAGTATGAAACAGGCATGGACCCATTGGAGCGAGTCCAGAGGAGGCCACAAAGATGATGAGAGGGCTGGAGCACCTCTCCTATGAAAACAGGCTGAGAGAGTTGGGGTTGTTCAGCCTGGAGAAGAGAAGGCTCCGGGGAGACCTTAGAGCAGCCTTCCAGTACCTGAAGGGGCCTACAGGAAAGCTGGAGAGGGACTGTTTACAAGGGCATGGAGTGATAGGACAAGGGGTAATGGCTTTAAACTAAAAGAGGGTAGATTTAGATTAGATGTAAGGAAGAAATTCTTTACTGTGAGGGTGGTGAGGCACTGGACCAGGTTGCCCAGAGAAGCTGTGCATGTCCCATCCCTGGAAGTGTTCAAGGCCAGGCTGGATGGGTCTTTGGGCACCCTGGTCTAGTGGAGGGTGTCCCTGCCCATGACAGGGGATTGGAACTAGATGATCTTTAAGGTCCCTTCCAACCCAAACCATTCTATGATTCTATAAAATGCAAAATAAAATCATCAGCATTTTAATCATGTGCTTATGTGAAGACAGATACTGTTAAATATCAAGGAATGATGTTACCAAGGTGCACAGGAAAACTACCCTTAAATATGATAGCAAAAATTGAATTTTAGCTCCCAACAACAATACTTAAAGAAAGATTTTTTGACAAAGTCAACAACTTTATAACTTAGAGCATAAATTGATTTATAACCTGTATAAGAAGGGAATTCACTGGGGCAGGTTATAGCATTGAAACTATTAAAAGATTTCTTATTCTTCCTCCAGAACAGGTTATGCTGTTTACTGTCATTGGGGATCCAGGATTAGATGGTCCTTTGACTAGATCAGGAGAGAAATTCTTCTATCAAATATTCAAGATGGAGAAATTTTCCTTAGGCTTTGGACAGAATTCACTCCTGTGTCTGAGCAATGATTAAGTTGAAAATATACTTTTTCTATGTTATGAGTTAGAAATTGACTGGTATCTTCAGAAATAAGCCATTGTTGCATTAATCAATTCTACCTTGCCAATGGCATTTACAGGGTTAATGTTTTCTGAATACTCCACCTGGTAAATTACTGCTCCTACACTCAGTTCAAACTCAATTTCATTCCTTCAAGGTTTCAGTAATCGTATCGCTAGGCAATAGCTGAGCTGAAGTTTCCTTTAAATCTGAAATTGTATAATTGAACTTTTGAACTGAAGTCCACCCATCACTTTCTAGCCACACTCCTTGGTGACAGAGATATTTTTCTTTAGTTTGATGATAGCTGATTACTAAATCCTTGTTTTTTCTTTACTTTTAATGCACCACACTGTATATTTGCTTGTGAATTTACCTCAGTCAAAGAAATGTATTATCATTAGTACTACTCCTTGCATTTATAACCCACCTTTCACTGCAGGCTTTCTAAGCACTTCAGAAGCATTAAGCTCCATAAGTGGTCTATAATGAAGATAAACAATTTTAAGCTCTGGGGCAGAGACTGTAATTTTCCATATCTTACCAAAGAACATGGGATGCTGAGCTGGGTGGCCTCTAGGCATTATTGCTATATAAGAAACAATAATGTGCCGAGATATTATAGATGAGGAAACTGAGGTACCAAGAGCAACCATAGAAATTTTCAGAATTTGGACTTTCACAAATCCTAAAGATTAAGTACAACACATGTAAGGAGAAGAAGCAGTATTTGACATACATAGGTACACTTTCTCTGCTGCAATAGTAGAGTATATTAAACCCGGACTCTGTTAGCCTGGCACATTATCCTACTTTTAAAACATCTTTGCAGCATTACTGTATCTGTTATTTCATTTTTATTTTAATTCATCAGTGTCCCTTGCCTGTCATTAGGAAGATCAGATACCTTTTGAAACTGAATAATGTATTTGTAATAGGTACATCATATTAAACCCTAGCTTTTGGTTTCCAGTCATGTTAGGTGCTGTACAGAAGAAGAGATGCTTTTCTATCTAGATAGGCCATCAAGAGGTTCAGATCCCCAGGCGGGGAGCAGAGGGAAGGTTGTCTCACTCGCAGCCCAGTGCCTAGCTTGGTCCATGCAATTACTCACACAGACCAATATCAGAGAAGCATCCTCATGCTGCTTTGCAAATGTGTTTCATTCTTAAGGTAGAAGCAACACACAGATCATTGGGATTTTGGGGTTGGGATCCAGGTGTACTCTCTGGCTGAGGGGCTCAGTGCTAATAAATAATGTACTTTTTTGTTGGTTACAAAAAATCTTTTGAGCTTATTTGTTTCAAAGACTTTTCAAAAGAAATCTTCAGCTATCGCATGGTTTCCTTGGTTTTTCTCCTGGGTTATACCTGATATAGCACACTGATCACAGAAGGCCGCTGAAAAATGCTGATGCTTTCAGCTGCTGCTCAGGGTGCTTTTTTAACACTGCCTGAGTAACATACATCCAAAAATGTTTCTCTGCAACATAGCAATTATTAAAATCCCTCATCCACAAAGGTTTTGAGCATACATAAGGGAGCATGATCACACTGGCCAGGTTGCTTGTGAAGTTAAGGAAGCTGTTAGTTGCAGGACAGATAGATGACTGTGGAAGTAACACCCTTATATTTGCAATTGTATTCACAGAGCTCTTAGCTACAAATAGGCAGTAATGGAGCATCAGGGTGAAGGAAGCCACAGGCCTCTTCAGAGGGAGAAAGCATACTCTACAGTGGGAAATACATTCAAAACCAACTGCAAAAGTCATTGGCTCATCAGCATGATGCTGCAAATTAAGCTAGCAATGCTTCCTCTAGTTTGTTATTTGAATTTACAGCTGTCTTGACTCACCATCTTTAGATGATACAGTCATCCTGGACTATGTGGGACTCAGTGAGAAGGGTGAGCTTTAACCAGCCTCCCCTGAGTTAGTCATTGTTTGATGATGATGGCTCATAGATGAGCATTTTCTTTTACTTCTTCAAATTTACTTGAGCCAGATGAAGACCATGGAATCATCTAAATGAAGAGGAACTCTGCTGATTTCCCAGTGATGCTGGTTTTGAATTTGTACAGGTGCACTTAAAATTGTTACCTGACTTCGTGCTGGCTTTGGGGAACAGCAGGCGATAAGAGTTAAAAAACAACTGACCAACCAATCAAACCTAAATCAAAACCAAACAACCCCTACTACCTAAGGAATGCAGCAGGTCTGATTTTATTAGCCTTTTTAGGCCTCTGGCTAATTTTCAGGTAGTAATTTCAAACATGTTCTCTTAAGGGCATGGAATGGCCTGTAAAGCCCCATTGTAGGGACCTAATTTGGCTGCTCAAGTCATTCAACAAGTCTCCCAGGGCTTTCTCTGTGGTCAGTGGAGAGAAACAGACTGCAGAGCATGACTGAACACATTCTCAGTCTCTCTTGGGAGAAGGACGTTCTAAGCTTTTGGTCTTTGTGTCATTTGTTTGTGTGTAGCACAATAAAAAAAAGACCCTCATTCCACTTGGAGTCCTTACATGCTTCCGTAGAAGAAGGAGTAACTAATCCCAATGATCCAGTGAAAACCATGTGTGCACTCACATTTAAATATTTGGGTGTGCAAATAAACTGGGGTGTCTTACTAAGGTTTCAGAAATGGGCTTAATTGTCTGTACAGAGCACAGCCCTTGGGAGATATTGCTCCATTGAAGCATCATTCTGACACTCCAACAGCTTAAAAAAATCCTCCTTTCTCATTATTATTAAATAGCACACTTTCCTCCCTTGATCAGGGAATAGCCCTCTACATCTGACTCCATCACCTTTCCGACTTCTGCACTGTTGAAGGGCAGAATGGCAAGTTAACCATCTGTATTGGGAATTTTTCTTGCAATTCATTGTGTCCATATTCTGTTCTTTTATGAATATAAATGCCACAGAATATCTGGGTCAATGATGTCTAAAGTTCTTTTTCTTGCATCTTTAATTGACAAAACTTAAAACAGGAGCTTTTGAACTTCTTCAGGCTGTATTGACAGCAATTTGTTTTAAAGACAATGTCAGGGAATCTTGCTTTCAGGAGTGGAATAATCCTATATCTTACATGTTTCTGAAACCCTTTTAGTGGAATGGGGCTTGAAATGCACTCACACTGCTCAATGTTTGAATGTTTGGATCTGTACTCCACTTGTTCCTCCTTGTCTGTATTTTTTAACTTTTGTAAGAAAAAAAATTTTATGCCCTCTCTCTGGTGCCATTTGAATTCATTTATAGACTGCTAGGATCTCAGAGAGATTTACAGTACTAATTAATTAACTCTCACATTTCCCTTGGGTTGTAAGTAAAGATTATTATCCCCATCTTACGGGGGTCACCAGTGCTCTCTTCTTATTCAACCTTGTGTAAATCAGTCGTACCTCCACTAAAATCAATAGTGTTATCCTGCAGTAGAATTGATATGAATCAGAGAGCAATCAGGTCCAGAAAAAGTACAGCTTGAGCTTAACTGTGCTTAGATGTGTGTTTCCTTCCATGGGACTTTGAGAGATGAATAGCGATGAGGGTATCATGGGGGATTGCTTGGAGGTGGTGTCTACTGAAGTCTGGAAGAGCCCTTGTGATTGGGGCCTGAGGGACAGCCAGCTCCTGAAATATTCCCGGTGAATGGAGGCACACTCAGTCATACTTAGCAGAGCGATGCTCCAACCAACCCTCTGCATACAGCTTGGGTACTTGCAAGCCCTCAAAAGGGGCCAGGAGCTGGGATAGAAGACCCACAAGCTGAGTGTAGAGAGACAGAAGTGAAGCTGGCAGAGGGATTTTGTAGAAGTCTGGTCCCCTTCCAGGATTTCAGGGCTGTACTTGCAGATGAGATCTGAGTGTGATCAGCCGGTGCCTACCCACACTGATGGTGTGATTCACAGCCAGTGCAAATACAGCTTTGAGAACAGATGCCATCCTTACAATTCATAACAGAGTACTTTGGCAAGCTCTGTCCTGGGGTGAGAAGCACCTTCTCCGTGCCCACAAGAAACAACAGTGTTGGCAAGGCATGTTTCTAAAGGCTTTGTTAGTTCAGGAACAGACTGGGTCAGTACTTTTCAGGTCTGAGCCCAAAATAACTTCTCCAAGGTCAGAGAGCAGAACAAGAAATAAATACTGGCTCACATATGCCTGCTCTTACTTTTGGATTCCTTCCCCAACTAAGTCTTTCATTTAATGCACTTGGTCTTGAACTCTGCATGGTGGTAGTTTGTTTCTGATCTATCCGTAGTAGCTGTATTTATGGTGGATTCACAGGCACCTCTTGATCTGTCTCTCCCAGTGGAATTGTTTATCAGCACTTTTTATGAGCTTCTTGATTTAGAATATGTATTATGAACTTTGGGAGCACTCTCTGGACAATGACTTATTTATGGTGCTCACGTCATTCTTAGTTCAGAGTGTTTATTAGCCCAAGTCTCCCTGTCACTATATTACTTCAGAATAATATAGATATTTATCTTCAGTGTCCTTTGATTTTTCTAGCCATGCAGGAGACATACCAACTCTCCAAGTTTTAACGATTGTCTCATTAAGATATTTCGCACTTTTCTTCACTAAATCTGGCAAGTACAATAAAGCAATTCCTTCAATTTACATGCTGGACATGCATCTGGGCATTTTATCTACTCCTTCCATTAAATTACTGTTGCTTTTGCCAGATTATATTGGTGCTATCTCTGACTGCTTGGAAGATAAGACTGGCAAATAAGATTAAAAATAAACACAATTATTTTTAAAAGCCTTTTGTGCATACATAGTTTTTGAAATCTTGGTACAATTAAGCCCTCTTTTTCCTCAAAGAATTCCACCTAGGGCCTATTATCTTTATTGTTTGAACTTTACTGAGGGCTCTTCTTGCAATTGGTGGTCCCACGATGCAAGGTGCCGTATGAAGAAAGGAGAAAATACATGCCTTGAACAGACAGAGGATGTGTTTTTATCCCTATTTTACAGATAGGAAATTGAGGTAGGGATGTGCACCAGATTGCCAGGAGACCTGAGGCAAGATAGGAATTAATTGTGTTCTCCTGAGTCCCAGTCTAGTACCTCAACCATTTGACCAGGCCCCCTCTGAAAAATGGTGTTTATGAAATCCCAACAGCCTTGTTGGCCAGTCCAGCAATCACAGGACACTGCCTGCAGTGGGGAACAGGAGATAAGGGCTTTTGTGGGCATTGTGCATGCTACATCCTTGCAGTTGGTATAGCAGATGCTGCCACTTGTTTCATTGATGTAAGTAATTTGAAGGCATGGGGGGCCTGAGAAAACTGCTCTCGTGAAGGGGAAAGGTGGGAAATAAAACCAGCGAAACCAGGAGAAGACATAGAAATATTTTCTACTGCTTTCTCCCAGTACTGTAGTTTCCTCACTGTCTCCACTTTGGCCTCTGTCAGCCACCACTGGAGCTGTCCCTGTCACTGTGCCACCTGCAGCCCCTGGTGGTTTTCTCCCCCAGTAGTGATGAACTGGTGCAGCCTCAGCAATGAGTCACTGTTGTGTTGGTTTTGCGTGGCAAGGTTTTGGTAGTGGGGGGGCTACAGGTAGCTGCTAGAAACTTCCCCTGTGTCTGATAGAGCCAATGCCAGCCGGCTCCAAGACAGACCCACCGCTGGCCAAGGCCAAGCCAATCAGCGCCTCTGTGATAACATATTTAAGAAAGAGAAAAAACAGTTAGAGGGTGCTTTTGCAGCCAGAGGAGTGAGAAGATGTAAGAAACTCTGCAAACACCAAGGTCAGTGCAGAAGGAGGGGCAGGAGGTGCTCCAGGCGCCGGAGCAGAGATCCCCCTGCAGCCCGTGGTGAAGACCATGGTGAAGCAGGCTGTCCCCCTGCAGCCCATGGAGGAAGGATGAGGGGGTGTAGCGATTCCACCTGCAGCCCGTGGAGGACCCCACGCCGGAGCAGGTGGAGGCACCTGAAGGAGGCTGTGACCCCTTGGGAAGCCCACGCTGGAGCAAGCTCCTGGCAGGACCTGTGGACCCATGGAGAGAGGAGCCCACGCTGGAGCAGGTTTGCTGACAGGACTTGTGACCCCGTGGGGGACCCACGCTGGAGCAGTTTGCTCCTGAAGGTCTGCACCCCGTGGGAGGGACCCACGCTGGAGCAGGGGAATGATGAGAGGAGTCCTCCCCCTGAGGATGAAGAAGCGGCAGAAACACCGCGTGATGAACTGACCGTAACCCCCACTCCCCGTCCCCCTGTGCCGCTGAGGGGGAGGAGGTTGAAGCCGGGAGTGAAGTTGAGCCCGGGAAGATGGGAGGGGTGGGGGGAGGTGTTTTAAAATTTAGTTTTATTTCTCATTCCTCCACTCTGTTTTGCTTAGTAATAAATAAGATGAATTCCCTCTCTAAGTTCAGTCTGTTTTGCTCGTGAGGATAATTAGTGAATGATCTCTCCCTGTCCTTATCTCGACCCATAAGTTTTTTTCATTGTACTTTTTCTCCCCTGTCTAATGAATGAGGGGAGTGATATAGTGGCTGTGGTGGGCACCTGGCCCCCTGCCAGGATCAACCCACCACAACTGTGTAGGAAACTTTCTTCCAGCCAAGCCCGGCTGGATCTTGCTGTGCAGTCAAAGACACAGCTATCCCCACAGAGCAAAGGTGGCATAGGACATTCATGCCCTTGGCTCGAATGCAACAGTTCGCGGTCCTGTTGAGGTGAAAGTTGTTTTGGTCTAAGATGCCACCACAAATTTCTTCAGCAGGATGTCGTTGGACATGTGTGCAGTTTTGCTGGTGCAGCTCTGGTAGTACTGGCAGGGGATGTACATTCCTCTATCCCTTAAAAACAAGATTTAGCACAGCTCATTGCCCAAGCCCACAGTCAGGAACAGAAGTGCAGGCTGAGGTGTCACAGAGAGGCTGATGAGGGCTGGAAGAGGGGTTACAGATTCCACAGTCCTTTTTAATGCAAGGTTCTCTGATACACATCTGCTCATACACACACCACATACCCACTGGGCTCAGTAACAGCATGTACTAGTCAGATACTAGTTTGGGCAATTCCTTTGTTCCTACATGCATGTCAGTCACGGTTTGAAATGTGGATTTATTATTTTCCTCCTCTTTTTCATCCCATCCTGTTCTTTTCTCTTCTATGACAGCTGTGCTCCAGTCCCAAAAGAACTGCTATACTGCAAGGTCCATATATCATAGAATCACAGGATGGTTTGGGTTGGAAAGGACCTTAAAGATCATCTAGTTCCAAACCCCCTGCCATGGGCAGGGACACCCTCCACTAGACCAGGTTGCCCAAAGCCCCATCCAGCCTGGCCTTGAACACTTCCAGGGATGGGGCATCCACAGCTTCTCTGGGCAACCTGTGCCAGTGCCTCACTACCCTCATATGAAAGGTTTTTTTTCCTAATATCTAATCTGAATCTACCCTCCTTCAGGTTAAGACCAGTACCCCTTGTCCTATCACTCCATGCCCTTGTAAACAGTCCCTCTCCAGTTTTCTCATAAGCCCCTTTAAGTACTGGAAAGCTGCTATATAGCTATTGGACTAACATTAAATCAGAAATCAGTTGTGTGAAATTACCTTCCTTTTTTTTTTTTTTTTTTTTTTTTACTTATTGTTCTCCCTGATCTCCTTGTATCTCATTAATTCACCAAATGCCTTTCTCGTTGCTTGTCCACACACTCTGCGTCTCCTTGCAATCTTTCCTTCTTGCTTCCTTGTAGAGGGATACATCTTACAGTCCTTACCCCACTGTTTCTTTGTGGCCCTGTACTCCTGTACGGCTATAAATATCTCTGAAAGAAATCTCACTTCTCTATGATTATTTCCTAATTAAAATTCCTGGTCTCTTTGCTCATCACTTATATTTTGATCTCTCTTTCAGAAGGCTCCTGTATCTCCTGCCTTAATCTCTCATTGCTTGCTTCTTCTACTTTCTTCTGTTGTTAGTACTTGTGCTCACAGTTCACTCTATCCAAGGAGAAACTAAGTTAAGGACACACCAGTCACGGCTGTGAAGCCTGAGGGAGGAATGGCAGCAGGGATGCAGGACGGGTCGTGCTGAAATGCACCATTCCAATGGGAAAAGGCTGTTCTCAAGGTAGCAGGAGCAATGCAGGTACCTGCTCTGCAGAAGCAGTGGCTCTAGTCTTTCTGTGAGCAAATCTGCATCTCTAGGACCTACTGAGTATCCCATAGCTTTTCAGGTTGGTTAAAACTTGGTTTCTTACTATATCATCCCCACTGACCATCTCTTTTCTTAATACATTTTCCAGTGCCTGCATCTCCCTCACTGCTCCCACTTATGCATGCCAACAAAGCTACTTTCCAGTACAGTAAAAACCTCAGTCGAACCTGGGAGGAAGGGAGGGGACATGATATTCTCCAAAATTCAGAGGATTAAATGATGACTATTCTGGGCTGGCCAAAATATTTTTGGACAGTGCCCAGCACCATGGTGTCGTAGTCTGTCATTCTGGCTCCCGCACAGTAGGTCTGTGGCTCATTTCGTCTAACTTTTAGGTATCTAAAAACTGTCCAGCGAAGTATGACCTAGTCATCCTAGGCTGCCTTCATAGCCGAAAGAGAAAGACAGGGCAAGTCCTCTTATCTGCTTTAGAAACCTGTCTCCCCTTGGGATAAATCACTGTCTGGGTCCTCCCCATTTTTTTCTGTTGATGGATATGGCTTTTTGAAGTCTGTAATGTGCAAGATAAGTCCTGCTCTAGGACAGCAACAATAACAACAAAAATGATGATGTTATGTTAGTGATTGGAATAAATCTTTTGAAACTAGAAAAAGCAGCCCCTCAAGAAAAATAATAGGAATCACTTAAAAAAACCCAAACCACCCAAGACATGGAGCAGAATCAGTGGGGAACACTGCTGAGGTGTTTTGCTGCACACTCCCATTTAGTGTAAATGGTATGGTTTGACAGGGCTCTGCTCAGGAGGATCCCCCTAAGAGGTAAAAAGTGCTGTTTTGGGTAAATCATTCACCTGACGAGGCTGCTGGGTGCATTATTAAAGATGTATCCTGTGTGGTTCATGAAAAGCTAGGCCGATATTATGTACTAGGAGATAACAGAACTGTTATATAATTGAAAATTTTTATGATATTTACTAAATATGGTAAAATTGAGAGTAGGTTTTACAGTGCATATTAAGCTGTCTGGTAAAAAGAATGGCACTGCTAAAGCTGTAGTTAAATTAGCTTCTATTTTGAAAAAAAGCAAGCAAGAACAAGAAGACTGGAGCAAGTCAGGCTCCTAACAGGGTGCTTCTAACACCACCCTGCCCAAGTGCTGGCAGCTTCGCTCACTGAGAGCAAGTAAAGGCCCATTTCCAGTAGGAAAGCACTGGTCATCAGTCGTGCTTATTTGTTAAAAGGATGTAAACCATGGAAGCTATATTCCTGTCAGATAGCAGCCAAGGAACTTGTCTGGAAATAAAGACTAGAATGAAGAGAGATGAAGCAATGAATCTTGCAGTAAGATGAAAATTCAAGAGGAAATGTGAGCAGGGACACAGGGACAGTTTAGAAGGAACATCCAGTTGTATTTATGCTTCACTTTTTGTATAATCTTGCTTCCAAATCTGCTAAGAGCTTTATATTCTGCTTTCCAAGAATAAATAATAAACTCCATCTTTACTAATTATCCAAAATGCGCCAGAGCCTTGAGGCTAACTGTCCCCTGAGACAAAGTTTGGCCAAATCCGTACTGTTCCTGGCCTCTAGAAACTCTCTCGTCCCCAGAATAGGAAGACTGGCTGCACAGAGCCTGAGCTGTTTGGAGAGCAGTAGCTGGGCATGCAGGGATCTCATAAACAATTTAACAACACAGAAAGTCCATCTCCAGCTCCCATGCACCGTTCAGTTGCAAGGTGTGGCTATAATGGTCCCACCCAAATGCTTGCTTTATGCTGGAAAACAAGTCCAGGTAGACGGGGGTGTCTTCCTTGAAGTACGAAATTCAAATATATAGTGGTATTTGAGCAACTCTTGGGACATCTGAAGCCCACAATGCCTTTAAGGGATGCAGGAATTGTTCCTGTGAAATGGAAGGATCAGTAGCAAATTCTGCCAAGCGCTACCTTGGAATGGATTTCTCATTATCAAACCAGGGACCACCCTGGAGGAAACAAGCTGAGGTTTCAGACAACCAGAAGCTATGATACAGTTCTAGGCAAACCCCAGATTTGTTTGTGTGAAGGGGCAAAGAGGAATCCAGGAAGGATAATAGGGAACAGCCAGAGTTACCCTGGGAAATATTTGCACCAAGGACCTGGGGGAAAAAAAAAAAAAAGGTGTTGCAGGCAGAGTCTAGAAAAGTATTTGGAACCGTGAGCAGCAGGGAAATGGTATGTTGTGTGCTAACTTTGGAAAAAAACCCAAATATGAGTGCATAAATGGTACGTAATTCACCATCATTTTTTATCTCAAGGGATCAGCCCGTGTGCCCTGAAATGTGAACTGCTTGGATACAAAATAATATTCTCTGTTCCCTTGACGCAAAACCTTGACAGAATCTGGTTCCTTCTGTTCCTGGCATGATGAAAAAGAGAACTGAACTAAACAGTGTGGCAACAGATAATTAATGATATCCCAGGTCTTGGCAATATTTTTTTTTTTTTTTTTGCCAGTCTTAGAGAACATATCACCTAAAATTCACCTCTTGCATCATCCTCACAGAAAATATGACTGCTACACTCCCTAGATGCTGCCCTGAGTTTTATCTGCTGTGATCACATCCCATTCTCAGCAAAAGGATCTGAGCTTTACCAAGCAGCAGATGCAAGATGTGCATGGAGAAACTAAAGTTTTGGTCTTTAGAGCAAACATCCCCACTGGGCCCAGAGCTGAGTGTTTTGCAAACTTTGTCAGTGGAGAGAAGAGAGGAGATGCAAACTGCGTGTGTGACACGTGGCATAGGAGCACATACCTGGCAGGCTGGGGCTGTTTAAATTCATGTCCATTTACTTTTGCCTGATGCAATAGACCTGCACTTCTTTGCAAATGCAATGGATAGGTCACAAGCAGAGCTGCTGGCCTGGTGAGATGAACATACAGAATCCTCAGGGACTGCTCACAACTCTACCACCCCACGATCTTCTCGGTCTGCTCCAAATATTGCTTTTCTGCCAGATTCCCAGGCCCACGAGGACTGAAATCTCAATTCATTACTTCATGGTGTCATTTACACTGTTGCATAGTGAGTTCAATATGGGTGAAACCTGCTATATTTACTTATTTTAAGCTCATTTTCACATATGTAAATGAGCACGCATGAGAGAAACCTGGATGGTGGGAAATCGAGACTCAGCACTGTATGTCGTAAAACAGATTTAGTAATAATAATAAAAGAAAAATTGATCCACTTGTGTTGCAAGATTTGGTGGTTTATGTATGTGCAGAGGTTTAAGGATATAAATGTTGAACATTGTTGTTATTTAACAATGAATTCCAACAGGTTTAATAAAATATTTGCTTGTCAGTTTATGACAAAATCGCTTTTAATAATGTGCAGTGAAAAGCCTTGTATTTCAGGGATATATAATATTTTAGTGGTGTTACAGTTGGAAAACTCAACACAAGGTTGTCTTTAAAATCACTGCATTTCCAATCTGGCCTCTGTTCTCAGCGAGGACAAATGTCTCTGTCAAGTTTGAAGAAATCATGAGAAAGACATGAAGAGAGGAAGCTCCTAAGAAGCTGCATAAGATGAACTGGCTGGGCACATTACTTTGCCTTTGCTTTCTGTGAGCACAGGTGTGTAAGGAAATATGTTCACTTTTAGCTACATTCAATATGTAATAAAAAAGAAATTTTTTTTTAGTTACCTGAATGAAAAATGCATCTTTCACTATTAAAGGACAAACATATTTTCCTACTGTATTGTAACTCAAATACAATTAATCTACCTGCCTGCCCCCCAGTATTTCACCCTTGTGCTCAGTCAAAGCAATGAGAAAATGGAGCCCTATAGGAATGTTTTTTAAAAAGTTATGAAGGATAAAAATAGAGGTCTGCAGAGGATTAGCTTTATGGTTAAGGCATTGGCGTGAGAATTGGGAAATTTGTCTTCAGTTCTGAGCTCAGGCAAGTGAATTAGTCTCTCTTTGCCTCAGTTCCCCATCCTCAGGACCCCTCTTTACTCACTCTTTGGATATCTTCTCTATTTAGGCTGAGGTCAGGTTATTTCTTTTTACTACACATTTGTATACTCAGGCGTTACAGCTGTCTTTTGGGTGCTGCTTTAATACACCTAGAATTTTTAATAATTGTGACAATAGTAATAACAGAGGAATTCTACTGCAAACATTTATTCAAGGCTGCCATTCATGCTGTTGTTTCCTTGGCAGAGGAACTCCCCACCTGAAGGTAGCTGGAAATTCATGATAGCCTCCAGTCTTGTAGACGTGTAAGGGAAGTTTACTGCAAGCCTCTGAAATGCAGGGCTTAAAACTTTTTAAACCGGGTGCATTCAATTTTTACTGACTTGCCCTTTTGCAGGCATCGCAAGCCTCACAGCTCTTTACAGACTATGGTGAAATCAGAAGCACTCTGCAATGAGCTCCACGCCTGCTTAAAAGGATGAAGAAACGGCAAGGTCTATCTCTCAGTTTTACTCTGGGAAGAACTCCAAGAATGGATAGCATGACTTTTGGGACAGCATGACTTTCCTCTGACTCCCACAGTATATTAAAGAACAAAGATGACCAAAGAGCAAGGTCATATTCTACGTGCATAATTCCCACCAACTTCAATAAGTGCCACAGGTTTTACCTCAAGAGTTCAATGCTGCAAAATGATTTGACATTACAATGGAAATAACACTTTTGGAAAAAAAATCACAAAAGCCTGTTTTGATCTTATAGTAGCTCTCTGTAGTTTTGGGACAAAAAAAGTAACTTAACTTTTCTATGCCTCATTGTCCTTTATAAAAATTAAATAAATAAAAATCTGAGTAATTTATTGAATAAAAAAATATTCAAATGCTCTTTAATAAAGCACAAGTCTAGTCCTGAAATGAATGGAGAGGATTCCCTTGACTTCAGTGATATTAAACTTAATTATAAGAGAATTTTTCAAATGTCTAAAAGGTGAATATATCCATTTTATTGTTAAAAATGAAGTTGTAGGAAAAATATCCTATATGATACCCAACTTTGTTTACTGTAAAAGCCGAATGTCCACTTTTGAATTAACATATAGAAGTTGTGCGATCTTTTAAAGTATTTCCACTAGATCTCCTTTGTCAAAGCAACCACAAGCTACGAGCACATGCTCATCCTTATCCCATCTGTGGTCTTTCTAAGCACAAGTATTTCTAAACCCGTTTCGAATTGGTCCTTCATGCTGCTGCTTATGCTGTACTTGATGAATTTTCAAAATATGCTCATATTTTTTCCCATTACCTTCCTTGTGGTAATGGAAGCTCCACAGAAATATACCAAAAATTATTGCATCACCTGTTTTCAAACTCCCCTTTAAAAAAGTCTTTTCTGTGGTGCTCTCAAAAAAGGGGATGATGGTTTGGCTGTATATTCACTAACTCCATTCTCGTTCATAATGACTGACTTTTGCCTCATCATTTCCCTGTGTCCTTCCATCAGAATACCCCCATCTGCTAGCTCCTATTTTATATTCTGATAATAACCTCTTTAACATAGCAACCATTGTTTTCTCACTTCTTTTAAATTTTTCAGTACAATTTTCTTCTTGTTTGTGACTAAGACAAGTATTGTGGAAAGAAAATATAGTTATTAAGATGGTTTAAATTTAAAAATAAAATCATGGTTAGGTACGTATCTATTTTGAGTGTGCTTCAACTTTGGCTTGGGATCAAACAGGTTATTATAACGTGTGAACTCACTGTGAAGATATTGAAAAAGTCTCTTAAAATCTTTTATTTAGAAGACCTGTAGTCTGATAGAAATTTCAGGGTAATTAATGTTGCTTTGCAAGTCTTGGACTGAGTCATCAACATTCCTAAAATAGTTGACATTATTTCTGTCTTTTCTCTCCAGGATTTCTCTAATTCCATTCTTTAACTGTGGGTTTTTTTGTTTTTTGGGGTTTTTTTGACCTTTTATTCTAGGTTGTTTTTGTTTTTTGCTTTTTCCCCCCCCACCAGCTGTTCAAGGAAGAACTTGACTAAATATAAATACCTAGTGCCATATGAGATGCCCAGGATATCAGTGCTCATCTCCAGCTGATGGTCTGGAAGACTGCAGATCTCCCATAGGTCTTAGTCTTGACCTCACATAGCACTAAGTGTCTCAGCAATTAAGCCTTGCTCTCAGTGGCCCAGGGGCTCTGTTAATAACTTGTGATTGCAGTCATGTTCATGTAGTCTTATGAAGTATCAGTCTTTGTGTTCTTCTGGCAGCATCTACACACCATGCTACAAGGTGAAGACATAAAAATGTTCCTTTCATAATTATCAGCGGTCAAGAAGCGTTTGGATGATGCTCTTAGATATATGGTTTAACTTTTAGGTTGCCCTTGAGAAGGCAGGAGTTGGACTCAATGATCTGCTTGGGTCCATTCCAACTCAGGATAGTCCATGATTCTATGGTTCTTTCTTACTAGCTGAGATATCTGCTCCCACCGTTTCTGATGGGAAAACCTATTGGCCAGGAAGGTCTCACCTGGTTACGCCTTCCCTCGTATGCTCTTGTTGCTAGCATCAAACATCCATCCACTGATTATATACTTTGGAGTCTCTACAAATGCTTTACATCTTCTGTATTCCCCTATGACTTCAATTTTCAAAAATTATATCCTCCTAACCATGCTGTGTGAGAAGCTTCATCTTGAGCAGCTGCGATGGGGCCCTCAGCTGGCTGTTGTAAGCCAGTTGTTTCCAGCCACATGGGGGAATTGCCATCAGAGTTCTTAAGAAATTTTGCTCATTTTCCATATGAGAATTCTGCCTCCCATCGCTAAAACAGGTGTGCGCTTTTTCTTCATATCTTCAAAAACAGGTGTTTTATTTTCTTTGAAATATTTAGTCAAGGGACATTGTTCCTAAACACAAGAACTCAAGTACTTTTCTATTCCTTTCCTTTCTTTGTTAGCCTGGCAGCACCTGCTTCTGCAAGCAGACCTTGGTGTCCAGTGAGCTGCTTTTTCACCAATCTGTCTCATTTCTTACAGAGTGGTGTCCATGATATTGGAAGTGGACACTACCAGGACAGGGGTAGTATTTTTATTAACTCAGCTGGAGGGGTTATTTCTATAAATTTTGGAATTCAGTGAATAGTGGAGGCAAAATAGAACCCAAATTTCTTGAAAAGGTGGTTTTCTGCTCATTTTTCATGTTAATCCTAATAATGGCTGGTATTCCTATAACATCTATGATTGATTGGGCTACTAACTATTTTATGAACACTAAACCTCTCAGAAATCAGATGGGATTATGTACTGTTTTATTTATAGGAAACTTGTGGTAAAAAATATAAGCAACTGAATGAAGACCACATGGGAAATAAGTGACAGAACTAAGACAATTGTTGAAATCCCCCCTTTATCATTTCTGGATTAAGGTCTTTTTTTCCTTCCTTTCTTAATAGGCATTTTTTGGTTCTTGGTGACCAGTACTTCAGGATTTGGTCCTCATAGATGCAGTTTGAGAGAGTATTTAAAATTTAATTTCAACCTAATTTTCTCAGTTTCAATTTCAAAAGTATTTGATTCATGATTCTTATTGGATGAACAGACAATTAGACATACTGTATTTAAGGAGAAGGAGAAGAGGATTACAGACTCTGTATGCAGCCTGAATACCTGACACCTTTAAAAAAATGAAAGGTTTTTTTTGAGGGCTTGGGATTTTATGCTCCTTAGCGTGGAGTGTGTGATCTAAGCAACTGTCTCATGGTGTCCCTCTGGGAGAACTAGCAAAGTTCAACTATTTATAGTCTGAAATATACACACCTTTACTAACTGTCATTTACAGAAAATGGACTTTCATAAGCAGAGGGATATGAAAGAAGATCTATTCTGAAACAGTTTTACTTGTTATTTTCAACATAATCATAGAATCATAGAATGCTTTGGGTTGGAAGGGACCTTAAAAATCATCTAGTTCCAACCCCCCTGCTGCAGGCAGGGACACCCTCCACTAGACCACATTGCCCAAAGCCTCATAATGAATAACCTTTTAGAAATATATGTGTATTTCATTTGCATTCTTATCATGGACAAATCTCAGGGCTAAACACTTTTCTTGTCTTTACTTGCTTTTACTGTGATTTTTACATTAATGGACGTGAGCTACTAAAGCAACATAAGAGAATGACCCTCAAAACACTTTTGTGTTTTGTGAATTTCTCTAATTTTCCTTTGCTAAGTCAGAACTTGATAAGGCACGTGAAAAACTTGAACAGTGAATCTTTAATTGTCCGGGCTCAATTCTCCCCTGCTGAGTCCTCTGATAATTTACAGCCTTTCAAAGAGATGTCAAGGTGGGTGTGAAACACTGACATTTGGTTTAATCATCTTTGTGATCCAATTTGGTTTCATTTTATCTGGCTGCAGATACACAGAGAGAGTACATGACAAAAGAGAATCAGAACCATTAAGACTTGTTTTTTAACCATCCTAGACACAGGATTATTACATATGGGAAAAAAGAAAAAAAGAAAAAAGGGGTTTAGGTACCCTAAATTTGGCAATACCATGGCAGAAAAATGGTGGGTGACTGACCTGAGCATTAGCTTGAAAGAAGATCTGGGAATCAGACTGCATTAGAGCAATATAATTGAGAGCTTACTGGAGGGGAGATATGGCTGGGAGCAGATCGGCTCTGGCTGGGTCTACACCGCAAACACCAGACAGTGTGACCTTTTGTTACGAGTCTGCCTGAAAATTTACAGCACTGAAATCAAAATGGGGTGCAGGAAGAGGCAGGAGGCCAGCTTTCAAACTGCTAGGCTAGAAAAGATGCTTGGACTGCAGAAAGAATAGTACATTGGCACAAAATTCTCTGGATTTGGACAGGAGGAGATGATAGGTACAGGAGTCTGTGTACACGTGTGCGGGGGGGGGGGGGCCGTGTGCATACACGTGCATGCTCCGATTTCAGGTATTATAATTTTGAGGAAAGGGGAAATATTTTAGTAGGCTTTGGTCCTTCTGGCACTTAATTCAATCTGAAATTGCCTTTTAGATATACTTTTTGCCTGAGAGTTGAAATTTGCAATTTATCTTATTTAGTTTATGTAAATTATGAACATTACTTTTAAGACATATACATTGATGTTTATGAGAATGCCAAGATTCTTCTCTCATAAACCAGCCAAAAATGTCTTATATAAATTCTGTGCTATAGATTGGCTATTGCAATTGCAAGATCAAAATTATTCTTGGAGGTGATAGCTAACACAGCAGCTAAGACCTTTTCCTGTTCCTTTTTTTTCTTACCAGTTATAGTACTTAACAGAGGAAGTCAACATGTTCCTACCACTGCAGAAAATGGATTACTGAAAAAATTCACAGCTTTGGTATGTTTAGAGACTTGAGCTTAGAAGCATGAGTTCTTGTAGTTTTTCTTTGAGGGTTTGGGTTTGGTTTTGGGTTGTTTTTTTTTTTTTTAATTTAAATAAAACTCTTCAAACTCCTACAATACCATGTAATTGTAAAATAGAGTATGATCCTGCAGAACGTTTCAGATGGAATTCATTTCGTCTGAGTTTAGCTGTCCAGTGAGTCATCTACAGTCACCAGAAATATAGGTGGGTGGTTCATTTCATAAGATAAGTGTCTAGGATAAACAAGATGGATTAAATTCTGAAGGTGTTCTAGGGTGCGTCTAACCTGCACAGGTTTCTCTCCAGGGGAAGCCAGAGGATGGAGGGGGAAATTCCCAAATTCCAGTGAGGACATGGCTGTGGCCAGTGCCCAGCATCAGTAGTGGGATATAAGGACTGATTCCTTCCCTACTCTGGTGGTTCTTACCTTGCAGTTTATCGAATGTTCCTAGTCCAGTGCTGAGAAGCTTTATGTGAAGTGGTATGGGATCTTCTGAGTGAATGACCATGTACACTCAGCCTCATCCTATATGATGGGAGCATGTGTATGTTTATCATAGAATCATAGAAACATAGAATCATAGAACGGTTGGGGTTGGAAGGGACCTTAAAGATCATCTAGTTCCAAACCCCCTGCCATGGGCAGGGACACCCTCCACTAGACCAGGTTGCCCAAAGCCCCATCCAACCTGGCCTTGAACACTTCCAGGGACGGGGCATCTACAACTTCTCTGGGCAACCTGTTCTAGTGCCTCACCACCCTCACAGGGAAGAATTTCTTCCTAACATCTAGTCTAAATCTACCCTCCTTCAGCTTAAGGCCATTACCCCTTGTCCTGTCACTCCATGCCCTTGTAAACAGTCCCTCTCCAGCTTTCCTGTAGGCTCCTTTAGGTACTGGAAGGCTGCTCTAAGGTCTCCCAGGAGCCTTCTCTTCTCCAGGCTCAACAACCCCAACTCTCCTAGCCTGTCTTCATAGGTACTCCAGCCCTCTGACTATCTTTGAGGTCTTCCTCTGGACTCACTCAAACAGGTCCATATGTGCCCATTCTATGTGCTGCATTGACATGTGTGTAGGGGCAAGTAAATGTACCCTTGGCAAACAAAGAGGACAGAGATATTTGGCAATGATTTAATTGGCTCCAGACCTACCTTCAGGGAAAGAGCAATATGAAGGCTTTACGAATCCTCATACAAATCTAAGGAATTTCTAGGGTTAAGCATGGGAAAGCCAAAAATATCCTCTTAGGTGGGGCCAAATATCTACAGCTTGACAGCATGCTCAGGTGAGTCTAAATAATGGCAATTGAATGGGCAAGAGCTTTGGGTAAGCCTGTAGAGAAATACAAGTTCTATGGCAGGAACCTGGCCTTACTTTTAGTATTTCCCCCCTCCCACTTTCCTTCATAGCTGCCACATTTTAATTTGACAATCCCAGAGCATCTGGAGATTAGGCTAGCTGTTGGACTGCGGAGTAAATCGCCAGGGCTCTGGTAATAAAACTATATTAGCCTCCTACCTGTGTGTTGTGTCTGGATTTACTACTACAAGACAATACACCTATCAAGCTATTAAGGCCTTCTTTGGTCCTACCATCATGGCAGCACAGACAAAACAAGATTTACCTGTACCTCAGCCTACTCAGTCCTCGTTGTTTCTCCTGATGAAAGCAAAAAGGCTTCAGCTTTTTCTTTGCAAAAGAGAAGGTCTCAGCATGCCTCTAGCTGTAGCTCTGAGAGTTCCTTCAAACTGCCGTGAGGCCTTTCACAACATATGTTTGGAAAAAAATTAAATAACCCCAGGAGATGTTTTTTTCTTTCTCCTTCAAGTAGGCACAGGGCTAAGCCTGCTTTGTGTCAATGACATTGCAAAGCAGTTTGTACTTCATAAAACTAATAGTTAATGCAGATGCTAGTAGTAGGAGACTGCTTTTGCAAACACGACTTTCAAACAATGCATCCTGCTGAACACAGACTTTAATAATAGAGTGCTTGGATGGCCAGCTGTCTGTCAAATCTCTCTCTCTGCGTGCTGTAATAAACTCATTCTTTTTGGTGACAGGCCAGGAAAGTTAGGGTTGTGCTCTGCATCGGTACCCAGCCTGAGTTGCAGTGGGACAGTTTCTTAAAAGAAGTACTTTTTCTACGTCTTGAGGTGTGTTAGGAGAGGAGGGTTCTTAAAATCCTTATGAAATTGAAAAAGGTGCCATACCTTTTTCTGGAGGGATTAGAGCTGTAGCTTTACCCAATCTTCTTGCAATTTTATTTTTAACTTTGGTCACGGCCCACTGGTCTGATTTCACTTGAATGTCCCAGTCAGTAAACAGGATGCTTGCAAAATTTGGCATCAGAGTGCAAGTTGGAAATTTATTTCCAGGAGTTCTGACTTTCAATAGCTCGCCTGGACCACAGTCATACGGACTCTCCCTGTTATTCAGCTCTGGGGAAAAAAAAAATACCCAGGAATGTCTGCTTAAAAAGAATTTCAGAATGCAGGATTTTTTCATACGGATTTAGCAGCAGTCCAAAGCAGCTGCTTTACCTAGTGCACAAATAAAACCTGGCTACCTTTTCTTTTCAGCTTTGTTACAGGCTATTTTAGAAAACAGTTAAAAGGTATTTTGAAATGCACACCTATAATTATCAAAACACATCCATAATCATCAACCAAAATCATCAGTGAGTATTGAGATATAGTTGGGGACTAGGAAAATCCAGTATGAATCCACTGAGATACAGGAATAGTTTCAGTCTCCCTGTTGCCCTCTCTTCTTACAGGGGCAAGTGGGGAGCAGAAGCAGGTAGTAACCCTCTCAACCAGATGTTCTGCTCTTGGGCTAATGCAAAAGGTGCTCTTGTTGCCACCTAGGAGTTTCTCACACTCGTGCGCTTGCCAATGAGCTGGCATTAAGTCTGCTTTGCACTGCTGGAGTTGCACAAAGCAGATTTAAGAGCCTGGTCAGTCAAAACCTTCCGCTTGTAATGCTGGGGGCTGGCACCTGGTGAATTCAGCACAGGCTGGACGATGGTCTAGTAACCTCTGCTCGGTAAAGGTGTAGTGTAGGAAGAGGCTGCAGCACATACGCTGCCTGAGCATCAGCCTCAGCCCTGTTTGAGAGAGGCTGGCTGCATCTGGCAAGGTGCCCCGTTAGTCTGTTTTATGTTCAGCGCCGTAATGATACACAGTCATTCCATCAATCATACATTTTATACCAATGACCTTAATAAACAACTGCTGTACATGTTGCATCTCCCATAAATACATTTCTATAATTTTAGTGGAGACCTTCACACTTAAATGGTATAGCATTTTTTTACAATTAATCAGTGAGCATAAACAACCAATGCAGTAGTGGCTACGTGTAATGAATTCAAAGCTCAGTCTCACGTGTGAACCCTCCCACCCCCAAAATTTAGTAATTCAAAACTCCTCAGATATAATAATCAAAATGCCAGTTCTGTTCCTACCTGCCACATCCTCAAGTGCCTCCCTTGCTACATTTCCTCAGTATGTTGCATAGACATGACAGAAAATTGATCTAGGCAACTATTTATCGATTTACCTTCTGGTATGAAAAATTGTGTATTAACCTGAACTGAACTGGTTCGTCGTTCCCTTCCTTCTCACTCTGACATTCCAGAGAGAGGAAAGCCTTCTCTTGGGAAAAGAGAACCCTAAATTAACATGATACATCATTTATTTGTCATTCTTAAACCTGATTTTCTATTGTGTTTGCGTGAAAGTGCTGACCAGTGTCAAGCCTGATTACGGAGTGGTGGGAATTTCAAAACAGATAAGGCTCGATTAGAGTCTGAATGATGGAAAGGCTCTAGAGTGACTATGGTCCAGACATGGGAGAAGCCACATGGAAGAATATCTTCTATGTTCCAAAACAGGACAAAGATCTTAGTTGGAATAAACAATTTATTACACATCAGGAGCTACAGCCATAAGACATGATTCCTTAAGGAATTAGGCTTTATTAGTTTTAGTGTTCATAATATTAATAACTAACATTAAAGACAATTGTTAATTATTAAATTAGATTATTAAATAATAAATAATCTCATTAAATGGTGTTTCTTGGAAGACATAGATTCTGTAGCCTGAGGGAACTATTTGTCAAAGTCACACATATGGATAAAAATGGGGAAAAGTTGAATTAAATTGGGTTTTGACTATTTTTTTGAGATGACCCTTTAATTGAAAATAACATATGAGCAATTAACCTTAGGAGCATGGCAGATTTAATTGATGTGAAACCTACATAGCACCAAACTTTTTGGTACATTTTTGGCTGCTCTTTATGCTCCTGACTACAATCAACCTATATTAAAGCAGTCTATGACAGACATTAATAATTCCGAGAATAGTTCAGACTTTGGCCATTTTAAGATCACTCAAAGTGGCCAGGGAGGTGTGTTGAGAGAGAAGGTTCTCCTTGACACAGGACACCCCTTGGGTGGTGCAGGTGGGATCACCAACTCTAGGCCACCTTGTAACCTCAATGGAGAGGCAGGTGTTGCATGACAAGGCGGAGCACATAGCTTTGCTGCTTTGGACAGTGTGACCTAAAAGAGCTTTCAGGTTGTTTTAAATGTACATCTGGTGCCCTTTCAGTAGACCTTGGGCTTGGGGGAGAGGAAAATACATGAGTCATTGTTTCTCATTTTTCTCCTTGGTTGTGTGGAGTGTAGGGAACTGCATCATGCTCAAACCCACCACCTTACTCTTCAGTACTGTGCTGGTAGGTATCCAAGACTGAACTTCCTCTCTGTGGTTCTCCCTGGAGAATAATGAGTTTCACAGATATGAAACCATAATGGATGAGTCTCTGTTTTATCACTATGAGTGCTTAAAATAAATCAGTCTCTAAAAGGTAGAGGAAAACAAAAGCTTGATTCTCATCTGATGTAAATTGATGCAACCCCATGGAAATAAATGGAGCTCTGCCAAGCTCTACAAAAGGACAATATTGTCTAAGCTCTATGCATATTCCAATCTGCTTGCAAATGTACAAAGAAAGAGAAAAAGAACACTTACATGTCCTTTAAAAGAAACGCTCTTTAAAAATATTAAAAGAACCTTATGAAACCAAGGGAATTGTAAATCTAGGTTAGTTTATAAACAGAAAATGTTAATTTCCTTAAAGTATTAGGGATTTCTTACTATAACTATTATTCTCTACATGGCACATAATATAATTATGTATATTACAGTAATTATTATTAGCTGTTATGCTGTACGTAGTATTATAATAACTTCCAAAAGGAAAAGACTTGCAAGCAATGGATCTGGAAACAGAGGCACTGAGCTGGCATAACCAGCCCAAGAACACAGAGCAGATCGTTGACAGAGCTGGGAGTAGGAAAGTGTCCCCTGGCTGCTGGGCTAGTGATGCTTCATACAGAAGTGTTACTGTAATAATAATAAATAGAGGTGGGATATACGCCTTTGGCTCTGGGAGAGGATTGTCTTCCTTTGGAAAGGTGAACATCACCTTTAGTACAGTAACTTTTTCAGGAGGCAAATGTATCTAATTAAGTTAAGTGATTGTCAAGTGTATTTTAAGTTTAACAAAGCTCACATCATATTTTATTTCCCTTTTACATTCTGCACAGTAATTGTGTAAAGTGCATGATTTACTGTGGCAGCATTATTCAAACTTAATTACAGTGTTAAGAAGCAACCATAACTTGAAAGAAAATAGCTACACTGCTGTGGGGATCCACATGGCAGCTCTGTTTTTAAAAAAACATTTTTCTTTTCTAAAGAAAATAAATTGTGTAGAAAACTTTTTGGCTCCTGAAATCACATTTAAAATAAACTTTCAATACGCTTCTTAAAGGATTGAAACAGCTACTTTGTCAAGGGATTTTAGATCTTTCTTTCTTTATATCCATCTTGTGATTCATCCCTATATATACACCAGATGTTGTCCAGTCCTTAGGGGTATATTCTTTTATATGTAGGGCTGAATCCTAAGAAGGAAATAAAAGGATTTAAAATATTATTATATAGCAATAGCAAGATGTCTCTGGTGGATCAATATGTCTGCTACCTAGAATACATAGTAGAGACCATTCCTTCAAAGTACCACTTTTATACCAACAAGGGAGATAGCCAAGAAGTTTTTACCCACATTTTTTTTTCTCTTAATAAATGAGTTAACTGTTTACTTATGACATTTTAGGAGTCCTTCTACTTAGACCTCTCAAGTCTGCACTGTCTATTAAATGATAAATCCTAGGCTTTTATTTGTATTTTGCAGGGTAGACATTAAAGGGAAGACCAGGTTCTTGCTCCAGGTTCTTGCTCCAGACCTGGAACGGAATTTTTGGTCTTTAACATCTTTGGTATTTAAAATCAATGAAGAATCAGTAAACTTTGAATTTTCGTGGAAATGAGAGGTTCCTTGTGATTTCGAAAGACCGTTTATTTTCCAGGTATACTGAGGAATGCAGAGTCACTTATGGTTGAGGTGAAGTGTAGGCTGCAGAGCCATCTGCAGTTTACAGGCACTGATCCTACAAAAGTCAGGAGCTTTGTTACACCTTTCAGATTGCCATCTGCAGGCATCATGTTTATTAAATCTTTAATGACACAGAGGTGTAGATGACTTCCTTAATGAGGCCTGTGTTGATAATTAGTGGCGATGAGATCTTGGTACCAGGATATAGTTACTAATGCTTCCTCTTCATTTGGCTTTGTTGGGATCTAGGGTGCTGGAAGAGTATTCTCGGATGAATATCCTTTTTGCCCCTTATGATATTAGATGATGGTAGCGAATGCGTTCAGCTGAACCCAAACTCAGAACAGTATGCTTTAAATGGGACTGCCACATTTAAGAAAATGGAAGTGCTATGTCTTAAAATGATGTATCTCATATTAAGGCTTAAGTACATTCATATGATTTCTCATTCCAGGATCAGGTTTCACTTTTGAGCTGTCCCTGTTCGATCTGATAAGGGTTAGCTTTCTGCTTTGGGCTCTGCTTGTGAGTTATAGTTACTCTCATCTTCTTTGGAAAATGATGACAATACGGAAATTGATCAAACCCCAGTTTAGGTCAGAGTCATATATCTGCAAAAGGCCATAAATTTAACTTTTTGAGCTGGGCTGTGCTCGTCTCTCGTAGTTTTCTACCTGCCGGTTGCTGTGAAGAGACAAAAAATCTATAGTAGTACATATACAGTGCATTACATGCACTTTCTTGATATAATTAGTTGAGTCTCTTTTGGCTTGAGAGAACTTTTTCCCTTGAACAAAATTGATTTTTTAAGTTATCTGATTTGTATTTAATAGTGTATTCAAATCTCTTCCTCCAGAATCCATAGACCATCTTGCCTGACCTACATCAACAATGAATTTCTCAGAATACATTAATCAAATACAGTTTCCTTGAATTTTGTGCATTTTTCTCCTTCATTTCAAAAACGAATGACATTTGGTCTATTTTTCCATTCAGCTGAAAGTCAAGTTCTCAATTTCTCTGTTAGCTTAAAAGCTGAAAGTGCAGCATAATAGCATTATATAGGGAGCAGTTCAATATGCATACACCGATATGTACCTTTTATGTGTGTGTGCGTCATCACACCTGTAGTCTAATTATGGTGGCAAGACAAACATTAAAGTGAAACCCATAGGTGTTTTCTTGCAGGATTGAAAGTCATTTGTATACTTGGCAAAGACACTTGTATTCCAAAATCCACAAGGGATCCTCCCCTGCCAGGATTCAGCAACCACAGGCTCCTGCTGATGCTTCAAAATATTTCATTTAAAATAAAAGTTAATGCTTTTTATTTAAAAAAAAAAACAAAAAACCCAAAAAACCCCAACAACTTCCCCCCTGCCCTCAGTGCTCATGTAACATGTATAGGACTCAGATCGTCACCTGCTGCTGCCTGGAAAAGTGCACCTGGGTTCAGAGGAGCTGGGTGTGTATGCATCGTTAGAAAACAAGTCTCTTCAGTGGAGACAGTGATGGCAACTGCCACATGAGTGTTGCAGAAGGGCTTCCATTCCAGACCTCTGTTTTTGATGACTCTTTGCCATGGTGTACCCAAAATGTGCTTGGGATTCCAGTCATTTGCATTTAGCTGTCCAAAGCCTAGGAGTTGAGTCTAAGATGGTTGTCTAGCTTACCTGTGGGGTCACTGGGGAGAGGCAGGGACCTTCAGAGGGTGGAGGACAAGTAAGCATTTGACAGAAGTGAGATGAACTGCCTTCTGGCATTGCTAGTCCCTCTCCTTTGGCCATTGAGGAATCTGGACAAGTAGCTTGAACAGGATGTCCAAATCTTTAGGCAACTTAAGTGAGATCAATCCCATTCTCTGTATCATCCTCATTCATTTTCTAGCGTTTACAGATAAAATATTTGCATGTGAAAAGCATTTTCATGTAAGGAGGACTCAATTAGGATTACAAATCCATTTGTTGTCCTCACAGAATGAAGTTCTTTAGCCTAGTAGTTTTCCCCTATATGCTCCAGACTCTATTCCTCTGATCCCCGCAAGTTATTTCATCCAGCAATATGCTGGTTTTAGCTGGGACAGGATTTAATTTCTTCATAGTTGCTGGTATGGGGCTATGTTTAGGATTTGTGCTGAAAACAATGTTGGTAATATAAGGATGTTTTAGCTAGTGCTGAGCAGCCTTAGACAGGGTCAAGGCTTTTTCTGCTCCTCACACTGCTCCACCAGCGAGTAGACTGGGGATGCACAAGAAGCTGGGAGGGAACACAGCTGGGGCAACTGACCCCAACTGACCTTATGATATGGAATATCATATGGTGTTGTGCTCAAGAATAAAAGCTGGTGTGTGTGTGCATGTGTGTGTGTGTAGGTGGCTGGGGCTGCCATTGTTTGGGGACTGGCTGGGTATTGGTCAGTTGGTGGTGAGCAATTGGGTTTTTTGCATCTCTTCTTTTTCTTGGTTTTGTTTCTTTTCCTTTTTTTTTTTTTTTTTTTAAATTACTAAACTGTCTTTATCTCAATCCATGAGTTTCCTCAGTTTTACCCTTCCAATTGTCTCCCCCACCCCACTCCCCACTGGGGAGTGAGCTAGTGGCTGTGTGGTGCTTAACTGCCTACAGGGGTTAAACCACAGCAAGCAACAAACTCATCTCCTTCTTCCATGTATTTCTCCCATGGATGAAGAGATTTCAGAGTTGGAGTCTTACTACAGCATTTCAAAAATAAGTGACTAAAAGCATGAGAAATTATTAGCTCCTATGTACAAGTTCATATAAGCCTCCATACAAGTATGCTAAATTTCAGGAGGACTGAATATTTGGTACTGTTATGAACTCATGTGATTGGCCAACCTGTATTGGCTTCATATCAGCTGGTTTGCACTGAAGGAGATGTGGACCTCTGTGAAAATAACATTAGAGAGGCAAGCCCGAGAGAAGCTGAAGACTGCTTTCCATTAGCTACTGGAGTGTTCTTTGGAGTGGCTTAGAGAAAAGAAACTTCCTTCACTGTTTAACATCTGTCGGCCACATGGACAGTGGGATTGAGTGCAACCTCAGCAAGTTTGCCAATGACACCAAGCTGTGTGGTGTGGTCAACATGCTGGAGGGAAGGGATGCCATCCAGAGGGACCTTGACAGGCTTGAGAGGTGGGCCCGTGCAAACCACATGAAGTTCAACAAGGCCAAGTGCAAGGTCCTGCACGTGGGTCAGGGCAATCCCAAGCACAGATACAGGCTGGGAAGAGAATGGATTGAGAGTGACCATGAGGAGAAGAACTTGGGGGTGTTCGTGGACAAGAAGCTCAACACGCACCGGCAATGTGCGCTTGCAGCCCAGAAAGCCAGCTGTATCCTGGGCTGCATCAAAAGAAGTGTGACCAGCACATCAACGGAGGTGATTCTGCCTCTCTGCTCTTGTGAGACGCCACCTTTGTCCAGCTCTGAGGCCTCTAGTACAAGACAGACATGGAGCTGTTGGAGTGAGTCCAGAGGAGGCGATGAAGATGATCAGAGGGCTGGAGCACCTCTGCTATGGAGACAGGCTGAGAGAGTTGGGGTTGTTGAGCCTGGACAAGAGAAGGCTCCGGGGAGACCTTAGAGCAGCCTTCCAGTACCTAAAGGGATCTAGAGGAAATCTGGAGAGGGACTGTTTACAAGGGCATGGGGTGACAGGACAAGGGGTAATGGCCTTAAGCTGAAGGAGGGTAGATTTAGACTAGATGTTAGGAAGAAATTCTTTACTGTGAGGGTGGTGAGGCACTGGAACAGGTTGCCCAGAGAAGTTGTAGATGCCCCCTCCCTGGCAGTGTTCAAGGCCAGGTTGGATGGGGCTTTGGGCACCCTGGTCTAGTGGAGGGTGTCCCTGCCCATGGCAGGGGGGTTGGAACTAGATGATCTTTGAGGTCCCTTCCAACCCACACCATTCTGTGAAACCATTCTTAACTGACTGAGGGGTGTGGAGAGAGAACATTGTTTAAGCTTCTTCAAAGAAATTGCAGTGTGCTCTCTTTTCATCCTTGAAGTGAAGGCACCAAACTGCCTGCATCCACATTGTACTCCTGTAAAAGGGGACAGAGAAAATGCCCTAGATCATCTGCAGGGAAAAGCTGAAGGCAAATGAAACTGACAACCTTATTCGCTTAATATGCAAGGTAATTCAGCAGGTGTTGAATTCATTTGAATAGATATGATGCAGTGTAGACACCTGCTGCAATTGCACCTTGCATCCTTGTTACATGAGTGATTTCTCCCAGTGAGAGCCAAGAACATGCTTCAAAACCCTCTGCTTTGAAGTAGCAGTGATATGAGACTCCAAAATGCAAGTATTGCTTGTTGAGGAAATATCTTAACATATTTAAAATGCTTTGATGAGTAAAAGAGAAGCTTAGAGTGTTGTCATTGTCACCTGCAGGGCTGACATTTACATTCCAGGTAATGGCTTTCCATTCCTTGTCGTGGGTTGCACACGTAGGATTCAGGATTAACTCGGTTTACGTTTGACTTCTTTGTGTCAGACCAAGTCACCAATCTGGTTTCTCTTTCTTCTTGCTTTTTGTCTCTCTTTACTATTAGGTGGCACTGGAGAGGGCAGGTAACTTTGAGATGCCATTTGCATTGCTTCTTTGTCATTCATTCTTTTTGAGGTGGAGTTATGGCACTTCTGTTTTACATCTGAAACAGAGGTTCAGAGGAGACAACCTGATTGCCTGAGATCATTCATCATCCATTAAATTACACAGTGCAGTCAGTTAGTAAAGAAGAGCATTACGTGGCACATACTTTCTCTTCATGAATCTTCAAGAAAAGAAGAGCGAGCTGTAAAGCAGGATGTGCCAAGTATAATTGGTTCACTTTTCTTGGAAATGATACTGCAGAAAACACTCTTCCATTTTTAGAGTTGAAGTCAGAGTATCTGAAAAATTTGGTCATCAGTGTAGGCCTTCTCTCAAAAAGGAAAATTTCACCTACTTTTTAGCATCTATCCAGTTTTGCTGCCAGAATGAAGTCTATATATACTTAGACTCTTCAAGAAATCTTTTTCAAAATAATTTTGAATTAAGTTTTTCAAGAACTCAGTACTTGCTGTGTGTCTAGAACTCTGATATCTAAACGACATTTTCAAAAATAATTCTAATATAGTTGTCTGAGATGGTTACAGTGAAGACACCTGTCTCTCACCTTTGACTACATAGGAAGGCTGGAAAATTAGCTACACAAAATGCCTAACTTCAAATATTTAAATTATGATTCTGACATTTAAATTTGTTTGGAAATTTTATTCCCATTCAAAGCCAAGTTCAAATGTGCACACAGTAAATCACAGAAATCTCTTTTATTCTTACATGAAATTCTTCAGTAGCAGGAGAATATAGGGGTGGTGCAGATATATGTTGTTCCTGTTGCTGGTAAATTCACTTAGCATTAGATAAAATAACACTTTTCTAACTAGTATTTATGGAAGAGACTGTGGCTTTATTTCAGACATACATTGCATGGAAATATTCCACAATTATCAAAGCATTACTAGTTATCATTTCTCCTATAATTCACCTGGAAGATATTTCAAGAAGACATGGAGTATGGGAGAAACACTTATCCATACAGTTCGTGGCTGTCAGGTTCATGTGAGAAAGATGTCTTTTATAGTCCCTGTTACAAATAGGTAATAACAGGGAAATTTAGGGAGGGATTCAATTTGAGTTTTTGATCATTACACAGGCAACTTTTGTGCCAAAATAGGAGTGTCAGCTGACAGAGGACTGGGAGGATGAGAAACAAAGTAGTAAAGGGCAGTTGATGATGGGAAAAACACATCTCTCCAGCTGACTTCTGCTCTATCTTCCTTTCTTTCTCAGGTGGGATGAGATAATGAGAAACCCATCCTTTGAAATCTGGGCCCTCTGCTGCATTAAAAATAAGTATCATGGGAGGAAATATGGCTAACAAAACCACTGAAAGATATTTTTTTCACTTGGTTCTTGGCACTCTGAAATACGGTGTTTTTTTCATTTTTTTTTTTTCTAGGGGATGGTGGCTCGTAGGATTACTCTGTTCAGCAAAGTATGACTGAGCCAACCAACAAGAGTACAGAGAGACAAAATGGTTTTATGTATTCATCCAGCTTTGCACACCCAGCCTCGTTGTAATTGAAACGAGAGGCAGTGTAGTCTGACGGACGAAGCATGCGGCAGAGCTACTGGGGTCTCATTAGAGCTGGGGGCAGACTGCATCTGGGCAGCTGTTGTCCTGTTTTGGTTTTTGTTTCTGTTTGTGGATTTTCCATTATTTTCATTATTCATAATTTATAATATGGGTGAATCAAAGGTCTTGGTCAGACCTGGAATCCCACTGTGCCTAGCGCTAATGAGGTGTGCGTGTGTGTGTGTGTGTGTGTGTGCAGGCACGTGCACATATGGAAGCGCCCCTGAGTGGAGGACGTGGGTCTCAAAGACACAGGAATAACCACACAGTAGGGAAGCAGGGAAATGACGTGGGAATTAATCATCAGGCACCGATTAACACACTTACTTAGTTGTATCATGTTTGGTTGTTTGTATTGATATATCTACAACCAGATGGTGATGTTTAAACATTTGTTTGGTATTTAAAAATGTTCCACAATGTTTTGCACAGGCAAATGTTGATACCGCTCGTTCTGTGTGCATTCAGTAAATGGGGAGTCTATGGTGACCGATTTAGATGTAGAAGACAAACTTCCAGTACCTAATTCCAGCAAAATGGATTTTGACCTCAATGTACAGCCCTGTTCCAGTTTCTGGGTTGCCCAGAATTTGCTCTGCAGGGATCAGACTCCTACCTGGACCCCTTTGCTGCTACCAACAGCTGACATTTTGAAGAGCTGCATTAGACCAGATGTCTCGTAGGTTTGAGCTTATTTTAAGAGACTTACAATGGCTTCCACAGTGAGGCTTTTTTCTTGGCCTGCTTTGGGGTATTGCACTGGGCAAGTGAAAGGTTGATGCAGGTCGTTCTTACAGCCCTAGAAGGGATGTTATCTGCTGAGACATGTCTTCAGTACAAATATGCACTGTCCCCTGTACAAACAACAAAGCAAGATAAGTCATAGAAGATCGGTCTAGCAAATCCTACAGGGCTGAAGTGCCAGTAACAGAGTCTGTGAACTTGAAACTAGTGGCTTAAAAATGGGGGCTTAAAGATGAATCAATATGTTAAGTGCTTTATTGCAATGTAGAGTATTAAAAAAAGGGCAAAAAGTGCTGCAGAGACAGATGAATAGCATTACATATGTGCAGGGAAGTACTTCAGAAAAACTAACATGCTATTAAGTGAGACATTATTTCTGTAATAACAACATCCTTCCTTCCCCTTTAGAGTGTCAAAGCTGATTCCTAGTTCCCAGGACAGAAAAGCACTGGGTCAGCCTGGGATGTCCCAGAGAATTGTTTTGCACCATCATATTAAGCCATGTCTCATTGTTATTCTTCACCGGCTTGTCATATAGAGAGTTGAATCTGAGTTCATTTGTCTTAGATTAAGGACAGCTTCAACTTTGGAGATTTATAGGGGTTTCTCCAAATTTATTGCAACTTTTTTTCTCCAAAGCTAGTGCACTGACATTGGATCACATGGACACAGTAATCTTTCATCTGCCTGGACAGTTACAAAGCTGAATATCCATTTCCCTTCTACTTTTCAGCTCTGTTTAGTGCATGTGGATAAAGCTGCTCCCTCTCCATGTACTTCAAGCCATTTTCAAATACTGTTGCACTCCACATTGACCACAGTATATGGCGTACGGCATATGCCCTCACCACTTAATAATATTGAGATCGTGCTCAAACTGCGGTCAGAAATCAGGTTACTTAAAAAAGTGCTTCTGCAGTGAACTTTTGCTGTGGCTGCCCGCTGATGTTATATTACCGGGTACTTTCGGATACATGGTGGCTATATAAAGTCCCTGGTGGCATTACGTCCTTATGAGAGGTGCGCTTGAAAATCACTGACTTTTTGTGAGGCTTGGAGATTGTGATCATGCCACTGAGTAGGAACTACCATGTGGGGCAGTGCCACATTGTGCCAGATGCTGTGGGCACAGAATAAAGCTATGGTTGCTACACTGACTAAAAAAGATTAATAAAATAATTCTTCTGTCTCAAATGGGTTGGAAACCTGCTAGGAACAAATGCCAAAAAGTGGGTCTGGGTTAATGTTTGGAAACTGCATACATGTCTGGAGGGTGGTTTAAGCAGTTCTATTTTTGCTTTGAAAGGGAGCAGGAGCACTCTCAGTCCGTTCTCAGCTGACAGAATCACAACTGTTAGGGGGGGCAATGAATACTAAGGCTTAGTAGCTTATTAAATTGCTCCAGTTATGTCACAAGCACTTGTTTGAGTATGGCAGAAAACTGTACTGAAGTCATTTAGATGCCTTTGAAAACGTGTTTTTTGTGGCTTCAGGTTTTAGGGCAGCTTTCCTGAGGTGATTTAGCCTTCAGAGAGGAGAGATATTTCAGATAGATAGATACTGATTTACAGTTTGCCATAGGTAAGCTGTTATCTCCTTGCCTTATGATGCAATGTTGGGAACAAATTAGGAAGTTTGCTGGTAGTCAGCTATCAGCTGTGGATTACAGCAGCACTGATCCCAGCTAACCGTCTTTGCACCTCAGTTCTGCAGAAATTACAAAAATGGTGCTGCCAGCTAAAGACACAGGTAGGACTTGGTCTTATATTTGTGTGTGCTGTGTACTACCAAGCTTGCCTTTCAAAAAATTCAGGCATGAAAAGTGTGTTGAGATTACAGAAACCACTGGCTGTTTCAGGTGGACAGAAAACAGAGCTGCTCTGCTCCCTTTGGGTGACCCTCAAAACTAGTGGGTCAGCAGTGGATATAGCAGGGACAAGTAAATCCAACATCTCACTGAGTGAGGGACATTCATTCCTTGTTCAATTGAACACAGTGATTTTTCTACCTACAAGCTGATGGCTTTGAAGCCATTTAGTTTTCTTTGAAAATAATAAACGGGGTGGCAATACAGCTGGTGGATTTTTGTCAGTTATATCATAGGTGTATCACCCTTCTAATCTTAGTTCATGGGCAATATCTTTCATGTGGCTGGACTTCCCAATATAATAAACAGTGTAACTATCCTTGTCTCGCTGTTTTATTTGTAGCAACTGAGGTATTAGAAAGCAATACTCTTTTTTTGTGAGCAGTCATCCAAAATGGGGTGAAGAATGTCTTTCCAATGAATTAATTTCTCTTGCATTCCTATTAGGTACAAACTGTTGACTCTACTCCTTCTCAGCTAGGAATGTAAGATACTTGAATGGCTCTGTGAAATCCATTTTTAATCATGTGAGCACAAAGCACCTGACTTAGCTCTTGCTGACATTGGTTTAAATTAGAAGGATCTCTGTTAAAGTCATTAAAACCAATGATGATTCAGGTTAAAATCTAAACTATAATGAAACTAGGCTAAAGTCAAAATAGAACAGACTTATGTAATTGCAGACATAATTGTTCCACTGACTTTCCTAAGTCATGAAATATGCTACTGTCTGAAGTTTTTCTATAGAAAGGTATCAACACCATATATTATCTGCAACACATTTATTTTTAGAGGGCCATAGCCTTTTTCATTTCTTTGACATAGTGGAAAATCTTGAAGTCTGGATCAATCTGTCTTAGAATCAGGGCACTGAGCCCAGTCCTAAACTTTCTCCTTTATTAGGCCAAATAATCCTCCTTCTTCTCTAAGTACAGATTTACTTATCTGATTTTACATCCATTCATCCATCCATGTACTAATAAAACTGTCATCAGTGCAGAATTTCAGGACTCCATAGAACATTTCTACAAGTCTTTAAAAGAAAAGAACTTCAGTAACCCCATTTACTGTAATTTCAGCACTGTAACTGAACTACCTTCAGCTCCATGTTTTCTGCTGAAATCTGATCACATCTGGATAAGGGTAATTTAACAGGCACTTTCTCCCCCCTACTTATCTGATACTGTTAAACACTCAGCTTTGTTCTCTCTAGTAGTACTTTGTGACTTTGTGGCTGTAATGATCACATATTTCACCTTCTCCTTTGGTGTAGTTTTCTGAAGATTTGCATTCTTCAGAGCTTGTTTTGGTCTTTCATAATGCCATAGAATCATAGAATCGTTTAGGTTGGTAAAGACCTGTAAGATCATCAGGTCCAACCGTAAACCTAGCACTGCCAAGTCCAACCACTAAACCACGTCCCCGAACACCACATGTGCACATCTTTTAACCACCTCCAGGGATGGTGACTCAACCATTTCCCTGGGCAGCCTGTTCCAGTGATTGACAACACTTTTGGTGAAAAAATTTTTCTTAATATCCTATCTAAACGTGCCCTGGCACAAGTTGAGGCCATTTCCTCTTGTCGTATCGCTTGTTACTTGGGAGGAGAGACCAACCCCCACCTGGCTACAACCTCCTTTCAGGTAGTTGTAGAGAGCGATCAGGTGTCCCCTCAGACTCCTTTGCTCCAGACAGAAATGCAGTGCTTTCTCACCATATAAAAGACAGATTTTTGCTTTCTTTGTAAGAAGCTGCAGACTCTGACCAGTATTTTTGGACCTGTATGGATGTCTAATGGTGCAGCCAAGGACTGGTGATTGGGTTTTTCAGCAATACTCCCTCATCTTTTTGAAAATATGAGTGGATTCTTATCTGTATTTTTAATAAACTACCTCTCTCTCCAAATAATGCCCCAGGCACCTAATCCTGTACTCACTGAAGAAATCTGCAAACATTGACCAGATGGGATTCAACTGCCTGAACACAGGTGTCTTTTTAGATGACCAAGGATATCTCATCTGGCCTCTAGCTGTTTCTCTGCCAGGTTGTCCTGTCGGTTCTAAAAGGCTCTGCCTTTGGTCCTGTGGCATTTCTGTCACCCTGCCAGAATCCCCAAGACACCCTAGGGCATCTGTGATTAAGAGTCTGAATTACTTACAGAGTTTGCTCTGAATTTCCCTGTGGCAATTTCTCAAAGCCAGAATCAGATTTTAGTGAGTTTGAGGAATTTTTAACATTGACTTTCATGGGGAAGAGATCCACAGTTAGGATGAAAAGCACAGCTCTTGATCCTTCAGAATGACGATACAGGTTAAGCGTGTGGGTATCTTTGTGATCACAGTGACTACATACTGTAGTCTGGGTGAAAATTTTATGCAAGGAGTTGCTGATATTTTGATCATAAATATGAGATAATTCAAAGGAGGGCTAAATTCTCCCCTTTGGACTGCAGAAAATACCAGGCTACATGTATATAGATCTGAGGGTAGAAGTTGGCTCTGATGTGCTGTCCTCTGCTGCTGAGTAGAAAGTGGAAACAGCCATATGACTCATAATTTCAAGACAGAGACTCATCTGCTACTAACCAGATCTCCACTCTAACATCACCGTACAGAACAGCCTCTTAAACGGACGGGAAATCCCTCCTCTGGCATGAATGGCCTCTGCAATTTAGGCCCTTTATTTCAATACCTTTCCCTGTAGGTTACTCTATATACAGGGCATAAAGGTCTTTTTGAAAGCTCTCTACAATCTGAGGAGCCATTTAGGGTTTGGTCCCAGGGGCCTGGAGATTTTTCCAGCCTCAAATCTCTCATAATGTTGCTGCCTGTTCTATGAGAGAAGGTAAACCAGCGCTAACACGCTGCCTCAGTGCGACAAAGCAAATGTCACCACTGGGCGTCTGCCCCTTCCCTTGGACAATCCAGTTTTGGATTGCCTGAAATGATGAAAACCTGAAAACCTCACAACGCCTTCACTTGTGAGGGTGAAGCACGTGCTGCTATCCGGTGCTGTGGGGGTGTCTTATTTCACTTGCACAGTGACATCGTTCTTGGGTGCTGATGATGCTCAAGAAGTGTAATTAAGTCCTTCAAATGCAACTGTTCCAGGAAAATGACTCTTTAGAAATGCCATAAAGCTCAAAGTTTATCCTGCCTGCCTTCTTTGTGCTAGGTACCAGCTCTACATATTCTGCTTGAATTTTCAGAACAAAGTTGATTTCTTTGTTTCTTGAGCATCATCAAAAGCAATAACAGCTCTGGAGGACACATTATACAATAACAAGACAATGCACTCAGCTCTGCTTTAAATGTGATGCAGTCATTTATACCTGTGTGAAAAGTGGCTGCAAACTGGCTGTAAAACTCTCCTCTGACCTGTGCGTATCAGTGGGGAATTCTGACTTGGGAGCTTTTGATACACAGTTTTCATAGAGTGGAGGAAAAGCGCGAGACACTTCTCTTGCTCCACAGTGCTAGTTTTGTATTTAATCATGCAACTCTGTTGTTTTGAAAGCATGAGGAACTCTGTAAACAAATGTATTGATGATGCACAAGTACTAATAGATTCATTCACATTCTTTTTACTGTGCTGGCTGTGCAAAGCTAAAAGGAGTGAAAAAGCAGCAACTTATTTTTGCCGACAAGTAAATACATAATCCCTGAACACTCTAGGAAAGCTATCCATTGAGGAAGAAAGCAACATGTTTGCAGACTCCATTTTTACGCTTCAATTTGTTCTTCCTAGCAGGTCACACCCAATTATCAGGTGATTTGTTAAACCTGTCACTGCATACAAATCTGCTGCCATCCTCCTTGAGGATGGGGATTTTTGAAATAGTTGACTGTAGACTTTATTCTATTTGAATGGCTGGAGAGATGTGCTTTTTTTTTTTTTTTTTTTTTTTTTTTTTTTTTTGCTTTTTTCCCCTTAAAGTTTGCCAAAAGCCAAAATACAGGGAAGTTATATTATGGGAGAAAAGAGCCTTAAGACTCCATCTCTTTGCATTCCTAAATCATTTTCTAGCTCATTTTTAGTAGCATGACTCTATTATTGATTAAAGTAGACTGTAACATACAGCCCTTACCTTACAGAAGAAAATGCATATCACTCATGCTTTCTTCTGTTAATTCTGCTGGAATTTGGAGTTGCAGAAAAAGATCTGTATTCATCTGTGTACATTGCATTATGTTTTTCAGCATCGGGGTAGCCTAATACAGATAGGAAATCATTTACATATCATTTACATACACTCCTTTCCAGCCAAGCACCTTAAAACAACTTGCTAAACACTTATGAATTAAGCTTCACAACCTCCTGGTGAGTGAGGGAAAGGTTGTTATCCTGATTTCACGTGTGGGATAACTGAGGAACATAGAAGATATGAAGCTTGCTAAGTCCACAGAGCAAGTCTTGTGGAAATGAGGATGGAATGCAGATGATTGCACTCCCTGTCCACTTCATTAAACATAAATCAACACTTCTGCCCGGAGGCATGACTGTTAATAGATACTCTGAGGTTGGTATCGAAGTGAATATGAATCATAGTTGTGTTGTGAAGAAGGTGGATATGACTAAAATATTGGTCACCAGTTGTTTCATTTCTCAACAGAAAGAAAACAACCCCCCAAAACCTGACAATGCATTAAGGACTTGTGGCTGCTCTGTGTAGTTACGTGACGTGACTTTTGTGGTCATCGTCTTTAGAGTGTTTCTAAGTGCTTTTGACAGCACAGGTTGTGCTCCCTTCTGATCTGTGTTGACATGATAAATCTGGGGAGGATTTCCTGTTGATGTAAGTCAGAATAGCTCCAGTCAGAATAGCCTGAATAGAGGGATGTCAATGTGCACGATATTTTTAGGATATTTTCAGCATGTTTTCTCATCCCACATTTTGTTTCCAGATGTCAACAACTGATGTTAGATTTATAAATATTTTTTTTTAGAAAGCAGTTTCATTGCTATACTTTCTTTGAGACTATTTTTAAAGAAGGTTAGCAGCCTGATTGAAAATTCATTAAAAAAGGAGAAAAGAAAAAGGGAATGTGTTCTTTTAACAAGTTAGAAGGCTAAGAGCCTCCAGAATAATACACAACTTATTGGTTTCTCTGATATAATTCATTGGACCACCTGCTGCCCAAGGACATCTGCTAAGCTATAGAGTTGAACTAACTTTGATCATGCAAAAGAAAGATTGGACTGTGCACTTTCCTCCAGTGACTGAAAAATGGTTACCAAGTGGGGGGGAATTGGCATATGTGATCTGTTACTATTGTGCTGCTTGACTAGGTACTGATAATTCAGCAATCTGACAGGCTATGGCTTGGGAGAACAGCACAGTCATCTTAGATTATCTCTTTTAGCCTAAAATGCAACAAGAGGAAATATAAGAAGTTGTGACTGAAGTGAAAATAAAATAAAATAAATAAAAGCGTAAATGATATCACTCTCCTACAATGAAAGGCTCTCATCTTTTCATTGTATTTAATTTGTGAAGCATGAGATGAGAAATCTGGAACTGTCAAGTTAGTTCAGGAAAGAAGTGGAAAAATTAATTGAAAATTTCAGAAACTTTTTTTTCCTGTAGTATAAAAATGACATTTTAAAAAACAACAACAACCAAAGCTTCATTTTATGTGATGTGTAGCCATTGCTGGGACTGGAACTGGGATCTGGATGATTTTGATTCATTGCACTCAGGGTACCAGGGAGCCCTATCAGAACACTGGTGGACAGTGCAAAAGCTAAGGCAGTGTTATCCTAGCTGTCAAATCAAACTTTGAGAAGACAAACTGTTCTTTGTAGCACAAGGGTCATTCATTTGTACTGAGTGATCATTGCAGAGGCAGGAGACAGCTGGTGGCAATGGGAAATAATCAACCAATTCCTTTAACAACTGGCTGCTGTGTTTACTTTGGCATGCATATATATACATGTAAGTATATACTGCAGTATTTTAAAATGTATGTATGTCTCTCTGTGTCTGTGCTTATTACTATCATCTTGCACAATCAGTCCTTTCATGAAATAATTAAAGGTTTCAGGCATTTTTGCCAACTGACTGGCATTACCGGTGTTCTGGATCATATGCCTGTTTCACTTGGGTTTATAAACTGACAGAAGGTGAATCCTGGCATTATCCATGTGCTTTCACACTGTGGTTATGTGGGAAAAAATGTCTCTAGCCACTTCTTACTATTCAGGGAATTAATAAACAACAGCAGTGATACAAAGCAAAAGAGCAGTCATGCATTTTTCAGTCCTTTGGAAATTCCCTAGCTATGGGACAACATGCCCTTTTGTTGACTCTCCTTCTGAGAACTTTCTTACACTCAAAATTTCTCCAAGTATGTTGTCTGCTTTTAATATCTGTATTCTTCGTACGTTATTTCTTTCAATTTGTTCACTGAAGTGTGAAGGAGAAACTATTGTTCTTCAGATGGGAGTCTCTTCCGTTTGGCTCCTACCCAGCACCGAAATCATGCTTATATCCAGAGGTGCTTCAGGAGATTAGTGGGTTCGTTTTCAGTTTCAGAAAATCAGGACACATTAGGATTCAAAAATTCCATGAAGGGCTGGCACGAGTGACCCAGGACTCCTGCTGTTCTGGTATTGGCTGCGGTGGAGCAGGGTGCTAGAAATTGCTCCAAAGTTAGCAATTTGGAAGAGGATGAGATTGATCTGGAGATGCGGCAGGGTTTCAGAGCACATCTGAAGCTGCCCTTATGAGTCTATTTCTTGTCCATGATGAATTTAAAACCCCAATAAATTAAAAGAATCATAAGGCCAGAAAGCCTCAGCAATCTTCGCTGCTGTTGGTGGACCTGTCACATCACGTGCACCCAGTTTTCTTCCACTCCTACTGCAAATAGATCTTTCCTCAGTATGGCAGGTTGTGGGTACTCTGCTGTAACAGTGACACTCTTCAGAGTTTTTGCACCCGAGGTTGCTCCCCTGGACCATGGTCTCCACCTGATGGTGCTCATTGATGGAGTCCAGCACACCCATGTGTTGCTCTCACAGGTTATTCATTCACGTGCTTCTGACGTGGCAGGTAAGTGTGGGTCCTAAGTCCTAGCACTAGCAAGGGTTAGGTTTTCAATGAAGGGGGAACGCCTTCAGCAAACCTCTACAACAGCATTGAGGGTGGAAGCTGGCTGGAATGATCTGTGCAAATGAGGGCATTAGCAGGAGGTTACCCTGGTCCCAGGGTAACTCCTGTGAGTAGCACTTTTTTGATGCATATGGGTAGGAGTCCCATTGGATTTCCTCCCATGGCTGTAGGGATCCTAACATTACATCATTGGAGAAGTTTGTCTCATTTGATAAAAAGGGCCAAGCAAACTAAAAGGATGAATGCTCAATCCTGAATACAGAGATGGACAAGAAATAAAGGATAGGAAAAATTAACTTTCTCTTTGGTATTGTCTAGCCATATACATGTTCAGTTCCTACCCTCCTTCCTCTCCTCTCTGAGCCCCTGTAATCTGTTTTAGGTTGTTTTTTGAAAGCATTTATTTTGTAAAATGAAAAAAAAAAATCACTTTCTGAAATAGTCTCAATTTTGAAAATAAATATTAGCTCTGTGATGTATATTGCTATGTAGTTTTAGCTACAAACATGAATACACAGTTTTAAAAATAAATGTACTAGAAACATTGTTTCATTCGTCCCATGATCAATGAGAAACAAGGCTTAGGCATTTCTGACAATGTCTATCTATGATATCTGGTAATTTTCCAAAATAACCGAAAATTTTAGTCACATCTGGGATTGAAGCAGTTGTTTAATGAAATAACTGAATGTTTTAGACATTTTGTAAAATGACTAATTTACTGTATGGCTAAAACATATATACATGCAGATTTATCAAGGAAAGAAGGGTGATCGATGATTTCTGTCCTATGACTACTTCATTTTCTTCTCCCCATCCTCCCCATCCTGCTATGGTATCAGCAGCCGGGGCTGCTCTTCAGTGCTGTGCTTTACTGGAGTTTTCTTTGGTTCTTAGAACAACAAAAAGCTGCTGCTGTGTGTGAATCTTGGGATAAGTGTCTGTGTCATGCCGTGCCTGAGATGGGGACTGGGGTCGACATGTTTTTTTTTGCAGCTTGCTGTTTGTGTGGAGCACAAACTTGAACCTCACTTTTACTTCTTATTTATGTCAGACCTACCTCTGTGCCTCCTCTTTGCAGCTATTTCAGTAGAATGTGCTACATAGATTATTAGTATGTGAAAGTCTTTACTTTATTGTATTATTATATTGTAATAAATTAAAAGAGTGTGGGATTTGCATATGGCCCAGTACGAATTGTTTCAAAATACTCTTTTTCAAGGGGTAACATGTCCATAGACAATCTTAAGGCTTGACAACTTGGGCATATTTCACTGTAAGGCTAATCCATCATAGTCCAGGGAGAGATATGCTCAGGTCCATGCTTTTATTTGACAGGTTTAAAATTTGTAGGTTAGAGGAATCAGTATTTTGACATATCCATGTGTCAATGTTCTTCTTGGATTTTAGTTTGCTTCAAATATTTTCTCATGGATCCTGAAATGTAAGGAAATTCAGTTAGTGTAGCAAGAATTATCTTCCAGACTGAAGTTCTTTTATCTTAGTCTTGTTCTAGCACTGGATATCACTCTATTGCAAACTACAGCCAGATGATATAAGTTCAAAATACGGACTTAGTCTTTTGGTTGTATTGATTTCTGCATGAATTTGAAATGCAAACTCAATGTCTTTCTAGTCCAAATTACAGAAGTCATGATTCTACTTAATGTACTACAGAAAGGAAGAAAGAACCACAGTTGGCAGCATCTAGAAAAGATAATGTATTCCAGGTAATCAATTCATGCTTCATTGGCTCTTTCCAGCCAGCTAATGAATAAAGGTGCCCATTTGCAAGCTTTTCTCTGAAGCTGATTAATTATCTCCACAAAATTTACTTTATTCATGTAGTTATCATCTGAGGTTAAACAAATCCCTAAGTATTCAATGTACTTGTAGTCCATTAAGAAGAGATCTAATATCCATCCATTCACCCATCCACCCATCTTTCCACCCATTTCTAAAAAGTTCTGGTATTAATATTGGAAATATTTAGGCTAGAAGTAATTGATCTTGTATTCCAAGGTGATATGAAACTGAGAGAAAAAAACAGAAAAAAATCACTAAAATAGGGTAGGATAAGATCAGTTAGACAGCAGCTAATAATCTCTGCATTGTTACATTGGTGTCTGACTCGATACAACACCGTAACTACCTGAGACCAGATCTACAAAGTCATGTGGGTTTGTATCTGGTATTGATTTCAGTGGAAGTAATAAAATCAAAATAACTTCCTGGATGGGAACTTTGGACCTTAAATTATTTTGAGTAGGGACAACCTTTCCTGTGTTTAGTATAAAAATGGAGCCCAGATCCATCCACCTATTGCAAGCTGTTGATAATACCTGGCCTGAATGGTCACACTTGCCTTTTTTTCAGGAGAATGGGCACTGTAAAGTCTTAATATCTTGGGGAGAAGATCAGCACAAAAGACTATAATCAGACCAAAACATGCTTCCCAAATTAAAAATACGTAAAAGACTGATCCATTTAACCGAGATATGTTCCTGACATCCATTCATTAAAAAAAAAAGTTTACCGTTCATTGTGGCCAAAGGAGTGTATTGATATTATTACTAGCTAAATCCTGTCTATAATTTATACTTTTTAGTCATGATGCATGCAAAAAATGTAAAGGACAAACTGTGGAAAAGGACTTGTGGTCCTAAAAAAGCCTTAGGCATTTTTGAAGACACCTACCAGTTATTAATTTGGCTGCCAACATTTTTGCTATGGTTTTTATGTCCAGATTGTCCTGATTACATGCAGGTCTTATAGACCTTTCTTGTGTAAATTATCAGTTAAAGTTTCAGCATCTTTTGAAGTCTGAAATAATCTTGCAGATAGGGCGTGTGAGCCTAAATGGACATAGCTGAGTAAAACTCCAGGGGAGGAACCCCTGGGTCTTAGTTTTATTTGAATGCCATTGATGAAGACATTAAAAGAATACATCCTTTGTCTACATCTGCAAAGAAGCTCAGACTGAACATTCAAATCTCACTTCAATTTCAGGAATGCAAATCTAAAACCCCATGCTAGTTCCTTCATCTTTTAGGACTTGTCCCAGTATGAGGACCCTTTTACCTTGTAACCATGTTTCCAGGAAGGGAACTATAACCTCGTGAATGAGGAGCAGAAGGCTGTTCCTGTCCAAGTCACAAAAGGAGGCAGGGAACGCACCTAGGTCAGTGAAAATTGCCTGATGGAAATGCTTATGCTCCTCTGTTGGCTGTGACACTGCTGTGCTAACACAGAGATGCAACGCTAAATTAGGCAAGATGCACCTGTGCTCTTTCAGAGCCATCCAGTATACAGAGATCCTCCAATCTAACCTTTGGTGACTCTTGAGGCACCTTAACTAGACAACCTTAGGTTTTGGTTATAGTCAATGGACAGGCTATCGGGCTGATAGATTCAAATTGGACTTTTAAGCTTCTGTGGACTACAGAGGGATCCTGAGGGGTGCAACTGAGTGCCAGAAGTTTGGAAGGATGAATTTGGCATGAATTAGGATTTGTGTAATCAGCTAAGGGCTAACACATCTGTCTAGAGAGGCAGTTAAATCCCTATGTAAGCCAACAACAGTGCAAAATTATGATCAGCTTCCCGGAAGAAGGTAGTCCTTACTATAACATTATTAAAATGTTTTTCGATAACTTATTTCCATGATAACATGTCTTCCATTGATGGCTTATATATACATGATAGAAAAACACAGTGTCTGAGAATGTGACTCTTTGTGGAACTCAGCTTGCACAGATATATTTCTATTAAAAGTCAAAATCTGCACTGTGGTGATGGAGAGTTTCTAGGCAGGTAGAGGAATGGAGGTGGGTGGGAAATGCACACTGTACCTTGTGCAGCAATACAAAAAGACAATGAAGTAATCGTAATTTAAAGTGTTCTAAGTTTTGGAATATGTCTTCTAGATAGTAATATGTTAATAGAAACTGCTTACTCTCCTAGTGAAATCCAAAGACGACATTCAGTCCTCATTGAATTTATGAGTCATATTTCCAGTGACCTAAAATTTTGCACTGCGTGATTTCCAGATGCTCAGCACCACTCAACTTATGCTATTCAGCCTTTGCCTTGAGTTGTCATCATACTAGATTAAGGGATTCTCTCCCAAACATTTTCGTTGTGTCTTTTAAGTGAGAGGAGTTTTTAATTTAAAGAAAAATATTTTCCTTTGAATTTGAAATAAGGGCCATTGATTTTTCTTCTGTTAGGCTTTGACAAAGAAAAATCAGCAGACAAAGGTTGTGTACCATTAACTACAAGTGAAGGGCTAGTTGACCTCAGCTGAGCCATTGATGAGGGTGAGGCTAATGGGAAAAAAATTGATCTCTTCATAATTTGTCAAGTGAAGTGTGGTTAGCTAAAAAATCTCATTACCAACCCTGTTCTTGGGAATAATAAAAAATATCTTTTAAGTCAATTGTATTAAGCTCTTCCTAGGTATAGCAGAAGTCTCAGTTGTCAGTCACTATATAACCCAATGTTGCTGGCATGTAGATGTCACACAAAGTGATTGGTGATGCTATTCTCAGGTTTCTTGCAAAGGAATAAGTAAATCCATTTTCTCAAAATAAAAAGATGTAATTTAATAGAGGGCATTAAGAATTGCTTTTCAAGGGAGACCTATGAATTAATTTGGGAACTCACATGTTCTTTGGCCTCTTTGGAAAGTACAGGGGGCTTTTACTTTCTTTTTTGGCCATAAAACATTTATCATAGGACTCATTAAAAAATCCTATTAAATTACATTTCTGTGAGTTGTGTCCCTCATGCACTTGGGAAAAGTGTGAAATGTCTTTTCAATTGAAGGCATTTTTCGTTTATACGTGTAATACTTTCTTGCCTGGGGAAACAAATGATGTCTCCATAGGGTGCCTAACTCAGCATGGAAGCACGATCTCTATGTAACCCCAGTATCTAGGTCATCACTGGAGAGTGTGCCTCGGATATCAAATGCAAAAGACAGAACCTCTGTTGCTTGAATTAAAGGACTAAGCCTCCTGGAGGCAGCTATAGCAAAAGTATTCTCCGTGGATCAAATGGAAACAAATAACAACTCTTGGGTGGAGGATAACATACGGAAATAAGGCAGAACAGGATGGTTGGAGGCTGAGTTCAAGGCTGGAACTCATGGAGATGCAGCCTGGCCCTATTGATTATTTCTTTATTAGCTAATTAAGCAATGTCAAACACAAAACTAAGTTTGGTTATCCATGCTGCTAAATGGTCCCTGGCTGCCCACTTTTGGCCTGGACCAACTATTGCTTTTGCTAACAATTATATGGTCACAGTTTTTAGAACAGGGCAAGCAACATTCCCCTCATGGTATGGGTTTTGCTGTCTGTTTTGGAAAGTAAGAGAGTTTAATGGCATGGGGATGGCCAGACCTTCTTAGATGGCCTCCAGGACCTGTTTTAGTTTAGTGTAGTAGTAACACATTCAGCCATTTCAACAGAAATATTGTTGTCCAAATCATTCAGGGCTAGGAGTTCACCTATCAGGTCTGAATTCTCATCTGAACTCAGCTGCTGGTTTTGGGCTTTGGCCAGATCACTTCAACTGTCTTTATCAGTTGGCTTCCTCTGCAAATTTTTGATAACTGAAACTAACATTTCACAGGTATATGTGAAATATATAAATGTATACACACACACACACACACACACACATTCATACAGGTATATAAAATTAGGTATGACACTTGGAATATACTGTCATTGAACATGCACACTCAGTGTAATTATTGTTTTCTCCAATTATTTATTTCAAGTGACAACTCTCTTCTGTGTTACATATAGATGTGCCAATGGAGCAGATCCAAACACTGTTCGTGCTTACCTGGCTTGAACTGTTCTCAGGAAGCAATTCATTGTACAAGTTTAGTTGTTTGATTCTTATCTTTGAACAGGCCCAAGGACATTTTTTTAGTAACTGAAAATATTTAGTGAAGGTTTCGTGTGAACATGTAAGCCTATAGATTTACTTCTGAACTGTTAGCTTTAGATATTTGACTTCTTTAACTTGGACAGTCTGGTGACTTATGTCACATGGCTTTATTTCTACTTTGTACTTGTATGAGTTAAAAAGGAAGTGGAAGGTGCCATTTGTGGCACAGGGATGTTTGCAGCAACTACAGTGTGGTAAATTGTGTTCTATGTATTTTACAGGTCTTCATTTTACTCTCACTATGTCAATGGTATTTTAAATAACATCTGGAAAGCACATACAATCTTGTTAAGCCAAATCGCTGATTATTCAAAAGAACTTTCACAAATATTGTTTTTTTCACTGCTCTAATGAGTGAGGCAAAGTCCTGAGAATTTCTGCAGAAAAGATGGTATCGCTTCTTGTTCTGTTCATAAACTGTCCTCCAATATTCCCTAAGGAGAATGGTAAAGTTGCTTAAACTCTCTCAAATGGCAATAAAGGGGATCACACTTTTAAAACATAGCCTAGGGAAATATAATAGCACATAAATTCCTTTGGAAATTACTTGTCAGGTTCATTTGGAACAGTAAAAGCCAGAATGTACTTCCAGCTAATAATTATTTCTGAGTGGGAGGGTTGTCTGACCTCTGGGGAAAAACAAAAGATTTGCGTGCAAGTAGTGACTTTGTTTCTGGGATGCTTTGTAAAACAGAAAATTTGCGATTTTTTTTACCCCCACCCACACTTTTAAAGTCTCCTGCAGCACTGGTTGAAATCACAGGGGACTTTACCATTGAATTGGCAGGGTACTGGATCACGCCCGTAGTCTCCTCTCAGTCAACAATGGAAAAAAGATTTGATTTTTCAAGAGGAAAGGTGTGTGATCTCTTACGACTCGCTGTTCAAGTACCGTACCTATGCAAATCCCATTAAGAAGTTATGCTATGTAACTATCAGTATGCAAGACCTAGTGACCTGATATTCAAAGCAAAACAACATAAATACACTTATGATCTGCAAGTAATAAAAACAGCTAAATGTTTCCTTAACAGGGACTGATTCTCTGTTGGGGCCCATTGAATTCAATGGACAGTCACAGTGATTTCAGTGAGCTTAGGCTCAGCTTTGGGAGGTGGGTTTCACCTCTGAGCTATAGGTTGTCCTAGCTTTATAGTCAGGGGGGAAAAGCAGCTTGTTTTTATGGTCAAGGGGGAAAGCAGCTTGTTTTAGGATGCAGTTCATCTCATCCTAATGTAGATATTTGAAAGAGATTCTGTGAATTCTTTCCTAAAACTACCCATTTGTCTCCATTGACTACAAATAGAGCCAGAGTGACCAGCTGAGATGGAGATGAATCCCCCTTTCGCTGAGTGAAAAAGCCAGCATCTGCTGTTTATACAAACTGTTCTTTGCTTGAGTTATGGTATAACCCCACCAGCCTGAGACTCTTCTCCTCTCTCAGTGCTTGCACAACGTGCCTCTTAGTGCCCCTGCAGCATATATAAGGCAAACTAATGCAAATGGACAATTTTCTTCTGTCAAAATTGTGCTGTTCTATGGTGAATGATGCTTGGGTCACACAGAAGTATTTGCAAACTTAAGTGCAGCTGAAAAACCAAAGCAATTTTTTAAAGAATAAAAATATTTCAATACTGAAAAAAATTTGTAATTTTCCATTTCAATGTGATGTTTCAGTTGGAAAAGTAGCAAACTTTGATTATTTAAATTTACTTCAAATCATGGACTAAAGCACCAACCAAAACTAAAGGATGTAGGTTATCTGAAATATCTTTTTTTTTGTTGTTTTTATTATAAAATCATAGAATAGTTTTGTTTGGAAAAGACCCTTAAGATCATCAAGTCAAACTGTTAACCTAGCACTGCCAAGTCCACCACTCAACCATGTCCCTAAGCACCACATCTACGTGTCTTTTAAGTACCTCCAGGGAGGGTCACTCAACCATTTCCCTGGGCAGCCTGTTCCAGTGATTGACAACACTTTTGGTGAAGAAATTTTTCTAATATCCAACCTAAACCTCCCTTGGTGCAACTTGAGGCCATTTCCTCTTGTCCTATCGCTTGTTACTTGGGAGAAGAGACCAGCCTTCACCTGGCTACAACCTCCTTTCAGGTAGTTGTAGAGAGCAATAAGGTCTCTCCTCAGCTTCCTTTTCTCCAGGCTAAACAGCCCCAGTTTCTTCAGCCACTCCTCATAAGACTTGTGCTCTAGATCCTTCACCAGCTTCGTTGCCCTTCTCTGGACACACTCCAGCACCTCGATGTCTTTCTTGTAGTGAGCGGCCCAAAACTGAACACAGTACGTGAGGTGAGGCCTCACCAGTGCTGAGTACAAGGGGACAATCACTGCCCCTACTCCTGCTGGCCACACTATTCCTGATATAAGCCAGGATGTTATTGGTCTCCTTGGCCACCTGGGCACACAATGTTTTTATGAATTTATGACGTGACATTTTGTATTTCATGGGTTTTTGTTACTTTATTGTACTCCTAAAACAACAGCAAAAAAATCAGATCTTCTATTTCCTCAGTGCACAGTAATGTGTGTTAAATCCTAACAGGTTGCTTTTTCCAAAGTTCATGTACTTGTAAAGCCTATGATGTGTTTTCTGTATCTCTGTATTTCAACACTTGTGTAGTCTTTGCCTAAGGGCAGGTTTTCATTAAAATTTCTTGAACTCCTGCAGCAAGTGACTGCAGCCACAAATGGCTTTTAACATTACTGTCCTCAGCAGGCAGGTGTAGAGCTGGGGCAAACCTACATAAGTCAACGAGTCATCTGAGCTTGAACTCGTGTAGCAGTTTTGGGTATAAAGTACAGGGATTTGCAAATATCCACTTGGTTCAAGTGGAGACATTAAATAGCAGTGTATCCACTGCTGTTAACAGAGTCAGAGTCTGGTAACACTTTTTACTTTTCACATACTGAAAGCACAATTTAGCCTTTTCAACTACTTATGGCAGGGCCTCTCCCTGATCACGGTATTTGCAGTCAGGGGAGGCTCCTTATTCTGGGGAGAGGATGATCTCTCTCCTGTTTGCCTTCTGTTCAGCGGTGTTCTGTGGTGCATGCAACGACTCTAATGTATTCACTTAAGCAAACTTCCTAGGGAAGCCCATATATCCTTGAAGTCGAGGATTGTTGGGCTTTTTTTCCTTTTTTTTTTCTTTTTTTTTCCTCCTCTTTTTTCCTTTCTAGAAATAGATTCATTCTCTGGTGGGCTGAGAGCAGTCATTGACTGAATTCCTGTGCTGCTGAAAAATTACTGTCAGAAGTGTTTGCTGACATCTAATCAAGGCAGAGATGAGGGATTTCTTAGAAACAGTACTTCTGATGCATGTCAGGTTGCTTTGCTTGGTCAGTTGTTGTCACCTCAGCTCTAAAGAATTTTAATTACCATAGCTGTTATGAACATATTCCCTTAGGGAAATATCATTTTCTTATCTTTGAATTAATTTGGGTGAGTGCAGTTTACCTTCTCCTTAGAGTTGCTTGTCTCATGGTTTGAAATCAGAACTATCCAAACTTTCTAAATCTGTGAGCAGATGCTACTTGTGGGACTCCCTTGTGCGCCAGTCATTTTTCTTCCCAGACTGACGTGTGCACACAGGCAGGTTGTGGGCACATAGCGTGCACAAGGAGGCTGGATCCAGCCTCAAGAGTGGGCAGCTGGGCAGCTCCAATTCAGCCAACAGGGAAGAATCTCTCACTGAGTTGTCATCATTGCTCTTAGACAAACCCCAGTGACCTCAGGGCACCTGCTTCATGTTGGAAATTTTGGAGTGGAAGTTTCACTAAAAATACATGAAATGCAATCTTCTGTTTGCCTGAATTCCTACTGAAAATGGGAGTTTCCTCTCCAAGTTCTCTTTGGCACTTCTGAACAGTTTTCAAAAGTTACCCCAATCACAGTTACATTTGGAGTATATCAGAATTGTGTCCCTGGGCGAGATACATCATGTTGTATTGGTGGAAACCTAATGTAAGGATGCCTTGATTTAAGCATTTGGATATCATCCTAATACTTCAAGCCATTTGGCAATAGTGTTTACTTGGATCCAGAAAGAATAAAAACTTGCCTGATATAGGAACGTGATTTTTCATTCTAAATGCCTTTCTCTCTTCTGCAGCTGCCTCAGATCTAAGTAGCAGATAGCTGCCCTCAAAGGATGCTTTTCCAACAACTTAATTTTTTTTTATCTGTAGAAGTTGCAATAGCTCTTTGGTTCTTAAGCCAATGACAATAATGGACTGATTAATTTCTCTTCAGTCATCCTCTACATTACGCCTTCTATAATGTTCCTATTACCATGATCAGTATTTTCATCTCAGGGGACAGATGAATTTCTGTTATTTATGACTGTTTACTCTGCACGGCTATTTTTTCAGAGCACAGAGAACTGCATTTCCAGTTTATTCACCTTCTCATACCTTCAAAGCTGTAAGCCATGTTCTATCAACCATAAATGCACTTTATTCCTTGGAGTACATGCTCTGAATTTACAACAGTTTGGTAGAGAAAAGTCTTTTGAGACATTAATTTTGTAATTCAGTTTATTCTACTTGAATTATGAGCCAAGTAATAAATCTACATTATTTATCTGCATTGGTGATTCCCACCCAATTGTGTAGGTTATTCTTTGAGGAAGCTGTCTTTAACACTGGTTCCTATTAAAAGACATTACAAAGTTTTTCCTTTCCCTGTTTGCAGGGTTTATGTTTGAGAGGTCTTGTTCAGCCTTTCAAGTGTATGTATTCCTATAGTGACTTCAAAGTTCTCTAAGTGACTTTTCCATATACAAGCAGAGTGTACCTTCTCAAGACGGATTGAAATTTCATTTCAGGTTTGGCTTTTTGAGACCTGACCCTTCTTCAGAAGGGAGGAACACCATAAACATTAGTTTACTGGTGGATAAACACAGATATAGCAGATCTTAACATAAAGACTTAGGACTTTGTGCAGTATTTGCATCAGTCTCCATGAAGAATATTAAATGTGGTCAGATGGCTAGCAGATTAACATAGTAGCTAAGGGGAAGATCTTCTGTGGGAATGGAAAAGGACAGTTTAGATGCCAATAAAGTTAGATATTTCCAGGTCAGCTGTTCTTGATGAAATCATCTGTGTAAGACCTAATGAAGTGGCTGTAACAATCTCTGAGAAGTGCTGGAGGATGGGTGAAATGCAAGCCAGTCAGATGATCATCCGTAAGCTTAAAGATGCCGGTGCAACTAATAACGCTAGGAATTCAAGATATAACAAAGACACAAGCACCAGGTCAGTATAACTTGAGAAGATCAAATTACATCAGAGAAGACTAGTTTATGCTTATAACTAGGAAAAAAAAAAAAAACCCAAAACCAAACAGTGACCAAAAGGAGAAGGTGTCATACAATTTGACTCATAAAATACTGACCTTGTCTCTAGTAGGACATTCTTGTTAGCAAACTGGGTTTATAAACCTACCATAAAACGAGTGCAAAACTACTGGGGGAAAGAAAAATTATGAAGGGATTAAGGGCTCATTCTCAAAGTGAAAGAAGGAGTGCTTGCTGTAGGGATTCTCCTGGCTTGGAGTGTATGGAATATTTTCATTAACCACCTTGGAAGAGGGAGTACAGCTGTAATATCCACAGACAATACCAACCTGGAAGGGTACTGCAAGCTCTTGAGAGGGAAAAATCTGAAAGACTGAAAACAAGATTAAAAAAGATTCACAGTTATCTTGACAAACTAAAGAAAAGATCTGGGAGAAAAACAGGAGGCAACATAACACTACCCTGAGGAATAATTAATTGCATACATATAAGAAAGAGAGCGCTCTTGGCAAAGCAGAAGTTAAACAGACGCCACTGAATCACTAACTGAATGTGAGTGAAGAATCCCACGCTGTGAAAAGTAAACCACATACTAGGGTATATGGCAGACGTGCTGTAAGTTTTACTCCTTCTGCTTTACTCAGCATTCATAAGACCTTGTCCTGTTCCCAGTTTTGGGCAGTGCACTGTAACAGATGGGCCAACTGGAGGGAGTCCAGCAGAGAGAGTGCACATAATCCACAGATGTAGAAAACATGACCTTTAAGGTGAGATTGGAGGAATTTGTTTTGCTTAGCCTGAAGATGAGAAGACTGAGGAGGACATGGTAACAGTGCTATAAAGGATTGCCAGCAAAAGGGAAGACATAATCAGTTTCCTGTGTCCACAGACATGACACGAAGTAGCAGCTTAAAATGCAGCATGGGTTATTTAGGTAAGACATTAGAGAAAAGCATGTCACCGTAATGATAGAACAAGTCTCTGTCTGGAAGGATTTAGATATAGCAGATCCTGACTTTGGGCCAGTGCTGGATAAGACAAAATTCTCAGCCAGAGATATGTTCCTTTCTGGTGAAAATGTTACCGCAGCAAATGAGGCATGAAGCACCTTGCTGTCCCAGAAGTCACACACTTGAAATGAGGCACAAAACAAAATGTGAGCTAAAAATTTGAAAGGCATTGGACCGTCCGATGGCAAGGTTCTCTTCAAAGCCCTCTCTGACTTTAGAGTGTGTCTTTAAATAACTTATTTGGGAGTGTCTCAGAAAGTGCCACCTAAAATAAATTCAGAAACACTTGTGGTCATAGACTACGCAGACATACTTTGTTTTTTGACAGCACGTTCTCTTTTGCTGAGGAAAAAGGGAGCTGGACTAGAATATTTGTTGCCTCCCTCACCTTTAGGCTGCATTAATTAGGCTCTTCTATGCATTCTAGGAACTTTAATTTTCCTAACCAGATTCATGCCCTGATGATTAGACTCTGAAAATTTTGATTTTTTTTTTTATTTTCTTCCAAAGTATAATTACAGGTACGTTGTTTCTAAGACATACTTTTCAGAAATCATAGAGTGGCTCCTGTTCAAAACCCTCCCACTTGCACACAACTAAATCCTGCCTGTTTGAGCCCAAGGATGAGAAATGTAATTCCTATAAATTTGTAAGAAAGACTAATTTAGGTATCTGCAAGAAAAGTTTAGAGAGAATGTCAAGTAGTATAATGTTATTTTTAGGTTTTGCTATTATGGTGATATAAAAATTCTGTGCTTAATGCAAATTTTGGTAATTTTCTCAGCTTTTTGTTTAAAGAAAATTAATTTAATGAGTCTTCTAAATATACGAATTTCTGTAGAATTTTGTTGGAGGAATGCGTAAACTACAGTAAATATTTTAGGGTTACATATATTAAAGAGACAATAAACCACCTTTCCTGTTTGCTAAAACATTACTTTATGCTAGACAGCATAGGTGAGCATAATGACTGATGGATTATTCTCTTTTATGAAAATATAACATATTTTATGGAATAATTCTTTGTAAATATTTTTGCATAAGGGCAGAATGGTACACACACAAGCAGAGTGTAGTAAAAGTGCTCTTGGAAATGCATGGAAATCCAAAGCTAGTTCTGATAATGACCAAGAATCCGGCCTAAGAAGAGATCAGGTAACAATGACTCATTAGAAAGCCAAATAAGTTCATGATTTTTTTCTGCTTGCATGTGTCTTTCCATGCCCCCATCCCTCTCCTGTTCCCTTGACATGGCCTAGGTTATTACAGTTCATATGAAAAAGAACTTGATCCTGTATTCATATAAATCAAACTGAACAGCTTTTCGAATGCTTTAAATAAGTTGCTGGTAATCTGGTTGCAATCACTCATATTGGTTTAACATGGGCCTGTAACTGTTCAGCTTGTTCCTACATCTGTTTCAGCAATTTAGGGAGAGCATCGTCTTCTACCGTATGTGAAAGCCATTTCCTATAAACAGAATGAGCCTTGAGCTCTCTATTAAGGGACATTTGTTTGGAGAAGGAAGGAGAAAAGACATAACGCGATTAGCTTGTTTCATAGTGTATTGATGAGGAGTCTCTCATTTCCAAGGTCGTCACACACATTAACACAGCCTAGGACAACTCACTTAGATTTTACTCACTAGATAGCTCACTTTCTCCCAGTTAAAATCAGATCTTTTCCTCCTGCAGCCTCCAAGAGCAGTATCTGTACAATTAAGGGTAGGTTTATCAGAAAATGCCGCTGGCCAAGGCTATGTTTTACCTTCCCAATGGGTTCTCCAAAACGTGATGTTCCATGTCCTCTCTGACACCTGTAAGCTGTAACTCCACTATATACATACTTGCTGCTTAGAAATTGAATTTTTGAGAATGTTCCCACTGTAGTGTACGTATTGTACACGTTATTTTCATTAAGCTAGCAGGCTGAATGAACAAGTAAAATGTGCTAATATGGGCAGTATGGAACTTGCTTTAATTGGAAAGCAGTTACAATCAGAGCAGTTTATATTATATTTTTTTCGATGGAAAAAAAGATCTCTCTTCCATTTTCTCTTTCTCTACTCCTATACAGCTGTAAGCACAAAAACCCATCTGTCCAACAGGCAAGTGATTATTACCCGCACTTTAAAGAACTTCCCTAATAAATTATTTACCCTTGGCAAATCTGAAGGCCTGTATCTTTTTTATTCTATACTGTCTTTTGAATGCTGCAAAGTGGAGTGGTAGCACAAACTATAACCCCAAAAAGTCCAGCTTCTGACTGCTTCTGTGTGCTGTATCTCTATTGGTACAAATATACTGAATCAATTGCAAAACAGCAGAATTATTCTCCCCAAAATTAGATGTTGGTGCAAATCCTGGGGATGCAAACTGAGCAAGGAGAGGTGCTGCTAACAGTGCTGGCACGAGGTCATCTCCTTGTGTACTCTCTGACCAACTAGACCCAAAGCCTATGGTAGAATACCTGAGGTTTTTTACATTGGTAAAAAATCTGAGATGTTTTAACAGGAACTAAATTGAAGATCAAGTTGCACTAACTTATGAAAGAAGAAAAATACTTGCAGGCACAATTCTAAATAATATCATCTGCTTTCTTGGACAACTCTATTTCATGCTCAGCCCATTTCCCATTTTTGTCATGCTAAGGATATAATACAGACTCCAACAGCCTGATGGCTTTCCCTTAACAGTCATCTCAGGACACAGATGATTTTGAGCATCTCTGGAATTTTAGCACACAAGTTAGCTGGATTTGTTAACACATTCAGCAGTAAAATAGCTAACAATGCCACATTGAAATGGTGGTAGTTAGGTTTCAGACTTAACATTCTTTTGGAAATTAAGGGAAAAGCCATACCCTCAGAGCCATAATTTCAGGTGTTATCTTTGCAATGTCCCACATTTCACTCTCTCATGTTTTCACAGTCATGGAGATTACTAGTTTCATAATAATACAAAAGTAAGCTGAAACTCTTGTATAGCAATGTATAGCAGAGCATGGCTAATTTTGTGGATGAGGCTTTGCAGAGCATAACTCAGGCTGGGAACAGATGTGCTTTTCTCAGCCCAGCTCTGCTTATGAGGAGATTACCGTGCATCAGTGCTGACTTGCTCTTATTTTCCAGCAGAACTGATTGTGTGAGTGCTTCTTCACCCATTTCAGTTACACCAAGTCATATTAGCTTAAGTAATGGGAATAGGTCATGGCTAACCCAGTTCATTTTGATCAAAATGGGTTAAAGGAATCACCAGAACTGACTTGTGGAAACTGTGACTTTTGCTCAGAGAGCAGCTAAGGAAGAGAGGAGAAAGGTAGCCAGTGGACAAGCCTGTTTACAGGGTGTCCATCTGCATATGTCTTTTGAAAAATTTCACACAGGGTAATGGAAAAGCATCCTATCTGTCTTTCCTGGATGAGTGACACTCTGCAGTATGAACAAGCAGTGAAGTTGTAGTGAAATGTAGCCCATGCTTGGAGCCTCAGGACAGATGAAGAGCATCCATCTTTCCAGTCACACACATGTCATGCATGGGCACAGTGCTGAGGAGAAGTGAACCATTTCATTTTAAGATTTGAAGGCTTCAGGCCAAATATCGAGAATACTCTAATTGATAAAATTGGGATATTGAAAAGCTTTAAATGAAAAGAGAAGAAAAATTTTTACAAATGAAGTGATGAAAAAGATGATTAATATGGCAAGTGAAACTGTGCTTGAACTATGAACAAAAGGGAAGGTTACTCAAGCCAGAAAATATGTACAATATTACACAAGACCTTCATAGAGTCAGAATCCTAATAGCACTGGTAGAGACAGAGTATGCTCAATAGCTCCCTGTAGTATAAATATGCAGGAAGGTTTGGTTATGTGCTCTAGATATTCATTTGTTAAGTGTGGTGCAGTGAAATGAGGTAGTTAGAGAAAGGGTCCACACCATAAATTCTTGAAATATGGGTGACAGATGAATACTTTATTTAAATTACTGTGCTTTCTGACTCTTGAGAAACTTAGACCAACAGCATGTGATCTACTTCACAGCCAGTTTTGGATAATAAGACAAAGCAAAGTAATTCCAGACTAGAGTTTTTCAATGAGTAGTAAATCTACTGAAAAATTGTGTTTGTGCGAGACTGAAATATTTAGCTAACCAGGTGGAATTTGTTGATTGCTTTTAGCTGAAAAAAAATGGAGAAAATTAAACCTGGTGAAATGTTTCACCCTGATGTTTTGAAATAGAATATTTCCTTGTGGAAAGGACAAAACTCTTTTTTTCTACATTTTTTTTTAAAGTACTATGTGATGAGAGCTACGGAATTTAATTTATAAATATGAAGCTCAAGTTCATCATATAACCATGGTGCAGTTCAGGTCTGTCTCTATGTGCAATCCCAATGAACTTTAGACAGGAGTTCCCTGGGTGTCCCAGGAACTCCTCATCTAGCTGTGTAGATAAGTTAATAGACTGGTCTGAATCAGTGGAGAGACTTCAAGCAAGGTGAACTTAACCCCTAGCCTGCTTCACCACAAAGCATTTGATTAACTGGCACAGGAACTCTCCAGGTGGGAATTTCAGCCTGTCTTGAAGCTTTTCCCCAGCAGCTCCTACTGTGTCTAGACCAATCCCTATGCTCAAATGTGTTGATTAACATTGGGGGTGGAGAATCCGGCCATCCCTGAAACTTCCTGAGGTGATTCCTGCTGCAGAATTGATCAAATTGTACAAAGATAAGATAGTTTTAAATAGGCAGTGCAAACTGCTTCAGCAAATGCAGAAATGGTCAGGTAGGACAGTATTTTGCAGTTAGGAGATGTTTTCTATGTAGTTTAAGGTAGTACCACAGGCTGGGTGGATGTAAGGACTGAGTATAAGAACAGAGGAGTGTCTCTCTGAACAGTTGAAGATGCCATTGCAAGAACCCTTGAAACAGTTTCACATCACCATCAAGGCAATGACCAACTATCTTGTTTGAGATGTTTGGTTCTCCATGTGAGCATTACTCTGTGTAAAGATCCCAATTGTTTAAAATTCTTTTCAAGATTCTGTCCTTGAGTGTTGAACCATCGCTTGTTTATAAATCAGTTAAATAAATAAGGGAAAGAAAGGATTTAAAAAGTTAAATAAATGTAGAGAAAGTATTTTGGTGTTAGTCAAATGGATTTATTTTTTGTTCATGTCATCCTATTCCCAACAACCAAAAGAACAATTGCAGAACGCCAAATAAAATGAAATCCCAACCATACAGGCTTTTTTAAAATGAGGTTCTAGTTCCCCATCTCCTGTTCCCATTCCTGCTGTTTGTGATCTCAGTTGATAAATCCCTCCCATGCTTTCAGATCTGTCCATTAAGTATCTGATCTTAAATAGAAGAAGTGCTACATGCATAGCTGGACATGTTATCATTGTAGTTTTTGTGCTTTTATGTCTGTTCACTAAAGGGTGAGTAGCTACATCCACATTGCTCTTTTAGAAGGTCAAGGAGAAGGTCAAAGGCTTCGTCCAGGAAGCTGTCTACTCACAAGCCAGGTATTCATAAACATCACATTCTTCTAGCCCTTATGCCTCACCATAATCCATCCTAATCATGGTAATTGCAGCACTTGAGAAAATATCCTACAGATGTGACCCATTCTACTGTGAGTTTGTTCTACTCATCTAGCATATTATATTTAATATATATTTAACATATAATTACATTTAATATATATTTAATAAATATAACCAACTGTTGATTATATTATATTTGATTACATTGAGCACTAGAGAATCCATTCTGTGGGATGCAGCAGAGGAAATGTGAGAAAGGAGGAGCTGAGGCTTTTAGGTACCTTCCAAAAACTGGACGGGCTCAACCTAACTTCTCTGGGCTCCAACACCTTGACTTCCCAATGGTACAAACTCCAGGTAAGGTGACTGCTTGAGTTATGCTGACTACTGCCTTGCAGTCACTACAAAGACAAATCAATCTTCTCCTGCAAGACCCCTCTCATGAGCCCATGTTGCCAGTGTCACCTATTTAGGGAGATAGGGAACAAACAGTAGGATACTGGGCAAATGGGAGCTTTATTCTGACCAAGTAAAGTTAGTCCTACGAGTTCAGGAATTATTAGGAGAAAAAGCAGGTTATCGAATACAACAAAACCTTTCAGTCCCTCAGAGTCAGCCAACAGATAAAAGCCATATAGCCTTTTCAGCTCCTGGTGATCTGGAAAGACCTCAAGTACTTTTATACATAAGATTCTGGTTTTTGGCCCAGCTTAGATTGCTTAAAAGTCATGTAAGCATGGGAGAAGATTACATCAGTAAGACAGGAAATATAAAAAGATGCTTTGTCAGCCTTTAAAATAAGCCTCCAGACTAACAAAGTCCTGAGGCAGCAAAAGAACCCCTACTTTGAGGTCATAACTCACTCTGCTCTACCCAGTCCAGACTCCCATTGAGATTGAAGGGACTTGTCTTGAAGGATCTGCTGAGTCCATCTCCTGCAGGATAGTGTAGTTACATGCGACCATCTTCCCCCTCTACCTCAGCCAATGAAGAAGATAAGGGAAAGGCAAGCTCTTTCCCTAAAATAACGTAGGCCAAAACCAAAGTCAGATCACCTTACAAGGATTTCTTTTGTCCCTTGCTTGTTTTCTATATAGATGTTACTCAGAATGCTGCTGAGGAGGAAGATAAAACAACTCGTGGTTTACACTGAGTAGTTAAAGCTGCTGCCTCATTATTATCCCCATGCCCTGTGTCATACTATGAGAAAGAATTGCTTTCTTTTTTTGGAATTCCTGTCCCAGGCCTACCTGTATATCAGTGACTGAAGTTATCTGTGCATAGTTTTCTATTTACATTTATGCCCCTTAAAGCCAATGAAACGCTTAAACAATACTGTGTGTAGACTATAATCAGCATGTAATGTTTGTCATGTGTCCTGGGATCTCTGAATGAAAGGGTCTCTATATGCCTCATCGTTATTAGTTTTTCCTGCATCATTTGTCAAGATAAATACATGGCTGTTGTTTAGCACAATGTACTGAAAACTTCTGACTTGCAAATTAATCTGAAACATAGAACCATATGAAACATTTTATGCATCTAGCATTGATGATTTAATTTCTGCTCTTGAGAAAGAGTCAAGAAGGAAAGTTAGCAATACATATACACAAGTTAAAAGAACACATGTAATGAATTAAAAATCATTGCCTTCAGTTAGACACCAGTTGTCATTATGGAGCAGTGACTATGATGGGGAATTAAATTAGAGTAACAGAGTCAACACAAAAGGTTCTATTATACTGATAAAAATAAAAGCACAGGACCTCTCAGAATGCAAAGGCAGATTCAGCCATAAAAAAATATTGTAGAATCTAATTCTAGTACTTTTCATGGAGCTGAGCATGTAATGTCTGCTCACATGTAAAGATACCCTTGAGGAGGAAAAGCAGGAGGAGGTGCTTTATGTTTATGCATAGGGTTGTCTCTGTGGAAGAAAGCTGAAGAAGTTATGAGGTTGATTAAACTTAAGTTGTGGTTGGGAATTATGCACAGATCAGAAATGAAGGTTGATGATTCAGGGTCCTTCTGCTAGCAGAGATGATATTTTAAATAATTTTTATATATTCCACTTTACTTGGAATTGTCACATAGTAATATGTTACACTCTGTAATGCTGTGTTATGCCATTTTCAGGAGGTCCATGTGAGATAATGTAGAAGGCAATCTGAAACACATTATTTCACAGATCTTAGGCTCTGTGAAATAAAGCGGTTTTGCTTTCTGGGAATTTCTGTCAACTGTTTGCTGTATTCTTCACTCTGTCTCCCTGTGAACAAAGGATGAACAAGCTGGTAAACAACTCTTCTTCCCTCAAGTCCTGCCCTCCTCGACCACCACAGAGCTTCTCCAGCCTTTTGCTAGCCTTTGTTCCTGACCGCACAAGGTAGGCAGCTTGGGCAGCTCCAGTCCAGTGCAAGCTGATCCTGGAGCCTAACGAGTGCTAGGGGAAGAAAAAAAAATAATAGAGCAAAAAGTGTTGCTGTGTACATCGCCAATCACTACCAATCACCGTGACCAGGTGGCTGGTCTTTTCATGGCCTGCTCTCTGCATTGCATGAGGAGCATCTGCTGTCCCTGTGCAGAGGTATTCGTTCTTCCTTTTTGGGTTGAATATAGACCCTAACATGAAGCAGAACCAATTCCCCAGGGAAACGCTCAGAGCTACGCCCAGTAAGTACTGCTTGCAGAGCTGCCCATTCGTGTTCAGTTAATGTCTTCTGGTCAAGATATTTGGAGAGAATTCACAGAACATCTGTTGAGTCTTTGCGGGGCTGTGCAAGTCTGGGAATGCTTTTCTTCAGTCCTCATGGCCGAACACTCGAATTAGCACACCAGGCCCACACAAATACTGTGGACCTGACCTTAGGGTTCATTGTTTAATTTCTGCTGTTCCCTCCCTCCCTCTCAGTGGTTTAATTTTTCATAAATGTTCTGCCTGCTGGGGTCAGTAGGTAGTCTCATAATTATGCAGACACTGTTTCTCTTTTAAAAAAAGACTTGGCCCTCAATTCTAGGTAAGGCCATTGAGGAGACAGATTTGTCAATATAAATCATTAGAATTTGGTGGGATTGAACATTAGGGAAATGGTGAGAAGATCTTTTGTGCGTGTGTTTCTAGGAGAAGGATTTTACCCGCGAAGTTGAACAAGTAAGAAAATGTGAAAGCTAGAGAAGAGACATGTGCTGTTGGTAAGCCTCCTTCCAAGCAGGCTCACAGCAAATCTGCCATGCCCCATTCCCTAAGACAGAGGCTCACTGGTTAACCACATCAAGGTACTCCAGATCTAAGCATGTGCCTCACTGATTCCTATACCCCCATAACTTCAATGTTATCAGCATGTAATTCTTGTTATCAGGGTCTCTATAAATCCATGGAATGGGCAGTACATTTTGCAAGGGTCTACTCTGAATTAACTTTAATTATTTGAAACCAGAGTGTCTATTGTAACCTAGCGGTCTAGGCCACTGTCTAGTTAACAAGGAGAATCGCCTATATAAGATGATTCATCTTGTCCTAAAATAGGTGCCTCAAATCAGGAAAGATGATCCTCAAAGTGCAAGTGTGCCTTCAGTGAGCATACAAGCGTCTTGCATAACTAGTTTTAAGCAGATCCCTTATTTTTAGATGACTGAAATTAAGAGATATATTTCACACAGCCGTAGCTTCCCATAACTGTCCATTCAAACTTTTTCATCTTTGACATGGAGAGAGTACCAGATGATGAGAAGGGTTTTTATTCCTCCATTGTTTATTTTTCCATGAAGTGCTAATGAGGTAGGGGTAATATCAACCAATGGCAGTGGTAGCATTTGAATACAGTGGTTGCTGGAGTAAGATAAGCAAACTCACTTTTCGTAGCCAGCCAGATACATCAGCTGGTAGGAATAAAAACAATTTATATTCCTTAGATAAAAAATATTCTGTTAAAAACACTTCTGAAAGATATTTATATGAAACTTCTCACTGACAGAATTCTACTCAAAAGTCTATTAATCTTTTCCCAAGAGAGGTATCTAACATAGGGCAGATGAATCACCTTCTGGAGGTGTCTCTGAAGACTTCTATTCAGACATTCTTCTTTGTCTGTGTTGGATGAGGTAAAGCTCTGGCAACTGCTGCTTTTAACCCCAGTAATGAAAGTAGCTGGTGACAAACTGGAAAGAAGAGAAAAAGTAAAAGATGCTTTGTTGCAGGTGATATGAAAATGCCAGAATAAACCTGGAAATAATTAAAAAATAAATGCTACCACCTGGGAAAATATTCAAGAAGAGGTCATAGGTTTTCAGCTTCCTGAAGAGATAAAGCTCACTATTTTGGGAAATCTAACATTAGTAAGAGATTTAAATGCCAAAAAAAAAAGGTGTCCTTGAAGAACTCCAGAAAAAAAATCTAGAAATGGAACAGTTCAGAACTGATTCTCATTTATACTAAAAATATTTTTATCACATTTATAGTGTGAACTAGTCTTGCAGTAGGTGTAATTCCACCTAGTTCCCACTAATTACCAAAGTGGTGTCAATTAGGTTTTTTGAGATTGGGCTTTCCTACTTCCTAAATAAGAGACTGGCTTGAAACTATGAATGAGCAAGTAGCTATGAAGAGAGTATCAAGACCCACAAGAGCTCAAATACATTCAGTAAATTACAGTTGTCTTTTGTTATTACATGCAAACAAAGCATTTATCAAACTACAATATAGTATATTCTGTTCAACTGAAGCTGTCATCATGTAAGTGTTCCACATACAGAAACGAATGATTGCAAGTTCAAAATATTTTCATAATTATCTTTAAATAATATAACATTCAACAATATCCAGGATAATGTTTCAGTTCTGTGAATTTCTAGCCCATGCAGCCTCAGAGACCATAAAGAAATAATGGGACTTAGGATAAGAAATGAACATGGTTCAGCACTGATTTATTACCTCCTATTTTTAACCTGGTTTCCTAAGAAATCAATGCTTATGCAATCATGCTGTGTATGTGTGTAGGTATTAAATTGGGCTTACTGGACAATTTCAACTACATTTGTATGGAAAGAAATCTCAAAGATAGTAAGGGTGAGAGTAATCTCACGTAACTTTGGATGGCTGAAAGTGTGGATATGTCCATTTGAACTCAACACCCCGGGCTCCCTTTGTAGGCAGTGGTCACTGTATATTGTGATTTATGGGATCAATTTTACACGTTTATTGTAGGATGAGACAAATCTTGCTATAGAAATGCCTATTTTTCTCCATTGGCCACATAGAGAAATGAGCTAGATGACGAGCCCACAAAAGTGTGGACAGCTAGACTGGATTACACCTTAACTTCCTGAAAGTTCTATGTGAATAAGAAGGTGGTGTGCCTTCTGGGACAGGGACTGTAATATGGCCTCAACTCTTACCAGGCAGGAATGCAGACAAGTAAGAACCATTATGGATGTCCCATTTTCAGAAAAGCTTTAATCAGTCTTCATATCTTGTTAGAAGCTAAAGAATCCACGTAGGGGTGATGCATTCACTGAAAAGTAAACTTACAGATGGTTAAAGGCTAGGTACAGTAGAGATGGTCTAAATGTGGCAAAATACAAACACTGATGCTTCCTTTTAACATCTGTTTTCTGTGAGGATTCTCCGATGTACGAGCTGAGCTCATACTAAATCCCTCACTTAGTGGCATGTCGTGGTTTAAGAGCAAATGCCAGTGTGGAGACTAAATGGATTTGGATATCAAAACACTTTAATCACAGAGATATGCAATTTTAATAATTACATGACTTCCCTGTGATGTGGGAGAGGTGACATGGTCCAGGAGAAATATCAGAGGGGTTAGTGTAGTGATTCCAGCATGCTACGTGTCATCCTGGGGAAGAGTTGCAGGTCCCCTGGGGTTTCTTCAGTTCCCTGGCTCCTCCTGGAGTTGGAGAAATGGTCCTTAATCACTACCCCAGGGTCATGGGGCCACTGAGAGTCTCTAGTTCCCTGAGTCCTCCTCCAATATTATTTATTTGGGTGGACAATGACTCTCCGTTGAGTGGTTTGTTCAAATTCCACTGATGTTTTCTGATTTTCTATCAGCAAATGGCTGGTTTCACAGTTTGTGCTAACAACCTGCTTGTTCTGATCATGGTTGCACTTCTTGACTATCAACAGGTTGCTTGCATGGTTTGGCTATCTCTTTCCTTGAGCGCACAAAAGCTATTCAAGGTTCATTCTGTTCTGTGGGACAAGAGGTTGGTGATATTTCAATCTACTTCTACTCAGCAAAAGTTTGGTTAAAGTTTGTCTACTATTACTAAAACAAAAATTTGCTTAAAGTGCTGTCCTAACAGCTATGCCAACTAGGTTTAACTCATGCTAACTGCTGCATGATGTCACGCTGAGTTTTTCTCTCACTCCTGTACTCATCTGACCACCTTGCTGTCTTGCAGCCCTGCTTGCTTCTTATCAGGCTTCATTATCCCTGGTGGCCAGTGGAGTATTTGCCTAAGTAGGCCAGTTTGAAAAGTAAAATCTAACAATTTTTTAGGAGGAGATTGGAGGGAAGAGAAACCGAGCTTTCCTCTTTATAAACATTTCTTGCACACTTCATACAAAAAAGCTGGCAACGTGGCTTCACAAGAAGATACAGAGACAGTCTTGGTAATGCTTTTAAATGGTCTTCAATCATACCTGAAATATTTTTTCTCAAAGGCACTTGCCTAAACCTCATGACATTTTGACTCAAAAGCTTCCATTCTGTGGTAGGAATAAGGTTTCATCGGAGTTCAGTTAAACTCTGTCTCACTGAAGTCTCACAATGTAGTAGATCTTAGGAAGACATTCATGAGAGATGTTTTCATTGCACCCCAAAATACAACCTTTTGCTAAAAAGTTATTTAACATTATTTATTCATTATCTAGGCTATGGTATGAAATGTGTGGTAGATTGATGGAATAACAAGATAACAGGGACAAATCCTTAGTTGTTTCTAAGGCAAAACTAGATGGCTTTCTGAAAAATATGTTTTGCTCTAGCTGTCTGAGGAAGTTCTTTGGCCTGGGTAAGTGACAGCTGGGAGAAGGATTTGCATTCCCTGATCATGCTTTTCTTGTAGACCTTTGTAGAACTATATTAAGCCAATGATTACAATCAAAGCTAATAGCTTTTGGACTTTACATGATTATCTATAAGAGTCAAGGACGAATTTTTCCTCTGCTGCCCAGGTTTTAGTTGTGGTTGTTGGGGGTTTTTTATTTTTATTTTATTTTTCTCCCCCTTAGAAGTAACAGAAATATGCAGCAGCTGGATATTGGATAGGTCACTGATTCGGCACAGAGAATTCTCACAGGTGTCTGAGTGGTTTATTTTCTCACACACTTAGAGTCATATTTCTTTTGAGATATGTAGTTGAGAAGAAATTTTATCCTAGATTATTCTGAAAGGGACTTTTGAGTTTCACTTTCTTCTTCAGCTGCAGATATATCTCTTTAGCTGACACATAGTCAGGTTTCTTCTTTCATACGGACCTTGGACACCTTGATTTCTATACTGTCATACCTTTCAGGTTTTTGAGGACTGAAACATTCTTTACAATTAAATATATAGGCTATTGGCATGAAATATGTTTGATAGACCTGAAGCCAGATTAATGACCTAATGGTTCCCTTTGGCTTTGCTTTCTGCCTATTGGGAGTGGATAAATTTCATCAATGCCCAAATTCAGTAGGGAACAATGGTTAATCAGATCCACTGATCTGCAGGAAAGTAATCAAAATACTTCAAAATCTTGCTATTAGACCAGACAGACACTGAATTATCCCAAGTGTTGTAAATGAAGAAATTTCTTTTGACTTCAGTGAATTTTGGACCAGCTCCCAGGTCTTAAAACCACACAGCACTATTACATTATCACAATATTTCAAATGGGTAATGTTGTTTAATTATGGCATTTTTATTCCACATTACAATTTCTGCTAGACAACTAGTCTGGAAGAGAAAACCAATTAGAATATCTTCTTACTTGATGTCAACTCAAGGTCTTATTTATTTCTACTGCAATTTGGTATTTCTAAGGTAGTTAGCAGAGTCAAAAATCCAACAATAGTGTGTTCCCAGTAGTGTAGTGAGTTCTTGCATTTGATGTTCCATTTCATTCAAGACACCCTAAATTCTTCAGTTGCTCAATTTTTTATTTTTTTAAAGATAAAATATTTTAACTACACATATTCTAAACATTACTGGAGTAATTTTCCAAATGAATAAATTGTCTTTTCTTCCTCATTGAACCTCAAATCTGAATTTATCTGTTTGTGCAGTTTCCTGCTCTTTGTTTCGGTGACCCTCTTTCACCTATGGTACTCACCATAATTATTTGACTTATCTGCCAGTAAGAACTCATCTTCTTTTTCTCAACCATAATTACTTCATTGAGCATTAAAGTGAAAAGGCCACTTTCATCTTGTTGTTCATCTTTTCCAGATGTCAAGTTATTTACAAAGCCCTTGTATTAGTAATGTTATGATGAGAATTTTGGTAAATTATATGTGAGAGAATTAGGCCCATTATAATCTTGAATTCTCATTTGTCCTGAAACATTTTTTCCCTTCTCAGTTTCCTAAGCATTGCAGTAGCGGTTTATTACTGTTTCAAAGTGTTCTGCCTATGACGTTCTGCTTAATGATAGCAGGAGATGTGACCCAACCAACGGTACATTTTTTCTGACAAGCTACTAGATTTTCAAGTGTTTTGATCTCTTTCTTTTTTAAAGGCATGAAACTAAAATAATATGAATGTGGCTGTAAATTCTATCACTCTTACCAGGACTTAAATCTTTGATTCCTTCCAATAATAAACAAAAATGGTTTCTTTGAAAACACTTGTCCAAGAAGTGTCTGAAATTTACTCACTTGAATCAGTTTTATAAATTTATATTTACTCAGTGAAATAAAGGCCTGAATTTTGGTCTCATATCTGTTAATTTTGGATGCTCATTGCTGTCAATCACAAAGCTAGAAAGCTATTGAAATATCAGATTTAGGTCATTTTGGATAGTTATTTTAGACACTAGATTTATCCCACTTTATTTTAAGCATGTACTAGACATACCTGTCTTATCTCTCTGACTGCTAAGGAAGAGTAGCTGACACCTCAGGTATGAATCAGATCTCAGGTGAGCCAAATTGCTCTCTGGAGAAGTCTCTTTATACAGACCTTAAAGGGAGCCTACAGCAAAAAGTATCCCACCTCCCCAACTCTGCTGTATGCCTTCATCTAGGTGGGATGAGCTTGGGCTTATGTGTGTAACATAGCAAAATTGCTTACCTAGTGGCTTTTATGCCTCTATAATTGATTGATCACAAGATTGTTTTCTGTAAAGATTCCCTTTTGCCTTCTTCCCCCAGATATCTCTTTGTGTCTGACATGACCAAGTAGCTAAAGGACCTGACACAATGGTGTTGTGAAAACAGTTCCTCCAACTTCCTTCTTCCCAGCTAGTTATCATTTACACTGTTTTCCCTGCTTGATCAAATACAGATTTATACCTGAGTAAATTTATTTCTTATGTACTGTTTATCTGGGATTATGAGAAAGATACTAGCATTTTTCCTTGGAATACTTAATCAGCTCATATGAGTAGTCATGTACAGAGTATGAAGAAGACAAAAAAAATACAAATTTCATTTAAAAAAATAATTTCCTCTTATTTTTATTTAACTTATTTATATATTATTCAGCTAGAACCAGCTAAATCTAAATTATATGGTTTTCCAGTAATTTCAATTATTGTCCCAGTGCCACAAGAGGCTTTTTATAGAGCCTTTACATATAGGTTAAACCTTAAATTCTGAATCTTAGAATGCTAAAAGAAACCTGGTATAACCTAACCTAAGCATTAGGTACGCTAACTGAATTCTGTGAAATCAAACACTGTAATGTGCTTGTGCATAAGATACAACATATCTGCTCTTGGCATTTCTTTGATGACCAAAGAAGTACTCATCACCGTAAGACTTTATGACCTGGCAGTGGGTGACTCCCAAATACAACTCTGGAAAAATCAGTACATTAATTGTAATAACTAACATGAGTGCTATTGTTTTATTTTAAAATAGAACCATAGAATCACAGAATACTTTTGACAGAAACACAAGGAGCAGCTTTAAATAATTGTGGCCAAAGCTCTTGGTAGTCTAGAAGCAGTGCAATAACTTCCAGAACCTTGGAAATGTCCTGCACCATTTCCTGTTTCCATTCTTCATTTCTACAGGAGTAGGAATGCACAGTCCCTGAAAAATGCACAGTCCCTTACAAAAGAGACACTTACTTTCTATAATGATGCTATAGTGTTTATTTGTTATATTCTGTAATGAACTGCATTTAGCAATTTTAGTCTACAGTATAGCACCATTTAGAATAAGCAAAGAGAATGGTTTTGAAAGCACTAAATAAATCTCTACAGACAAAAGAGTCTGAACATTAAGGATGAAACCTGTTCAATGGAGAGTCTTTACCAAACTGCACTGGAATTAGCATTTCTCTAGGGTCTGATTTCTGCATCTCAGGATGGAAGGTCCGACTAGAAGAGTACCCCAACAACATGCATTACATGAATTATAATGCAGCACCTTCCCCATTGTGGTCTGATCTTCAGAGGAATGTGCTAAGCTTTTGCCACTTTTTAAAATTTTCACAATTTTCTTTCCATCTGTCCCCCTGCTGTGTTTTCACTGCAGTATCCACTCTGCGATGTTCCTTGGAGCAATGTTGCTCTGACGTTCCAATGTTCCATCACAGTCACCAGCACACATTAGGATGTGTCGAACCAGCAAAAAAACATCAGGCAGCACAGATGCTGAATTTTCCTGATATGCCTGGAATGTTACACAGCAATGAGAGACTTGGAAAGTTGCTCCCATAAATCAGTTTTTGTAACTAAAGCACAGAGCTTTGGTATTTGGTTTTTTTGAGCTTGATTCTTTACTTAGCAGCTAGCTGTGCTATGCAATCACTTGTTCCAAGAAAATCAATTAGTGCAATCAGCCTGGATTTGCTTTGTTCTGAAGATGGATGTTTTTTTGAGACTGAGGAATTAAAGACATGGAAAGAGTGCTCTGTTTTATATGAGAACTATGGTGAATCAAATCATGGAATGTCTTTTCAATGCAATTCAAACTTAAAATTTCTGTATATTAAAATCAAACAAAATGTAATAATAATTTTTATATCTTTTTTTTTACCAAAAAAGTATCCAACAGTGGTGATTTGGAAAAGTGACTGATACAATAAATAAATGTTCTATTGCAAAAGTCCATAGTGTCTTCAAGTTCATAAAGAAAGATTATATAATTTTTCCTGATTGAGACAATAGGGGCTCCTAAATATGTGCTTACAGTTGCATATATGCAGGAGAGGGTCACATTGCCACACTCAACAGAATACCAAGTTCCACACCAGCATTTTTCTCTACTCATCTACTTAATAATATACCTCAAATATAGAGTTTGAAAATCCAGTCCTAAACTCTTAAAAAATTATTAGGATATATTGCTCTATTTCAATGGCTAACTTTTTGTGTTAAATTAACATAATTTAATCTTGGAGGCACTGTAGTCAAGTGAAATGATTTAACCTCTACATAGTACTGATTTCATACCTTGTAATAAAAGTTTAAGAGAAAATAGTAAGCTTTTATGCCAGAAATAGAAAATTGGCAGGTCTGTGGTATTGACTTGGAATTGGCACTTAAGATTTTTAATCTACAGCTCATGTCTTGTTTAATTTATACATTAGCATGACATTTGAGTGCCTTGCCACCACCAAGGGTTGGTAACATTATACAAATATTCAGAAATGGAAAAATAGAACATTCTCATACTTGCAGACTGATTGCTCTCATTAGGTTTAATTAGTTTCCTTAGCACTTGTAAAGAGAATTGTAGCTGGTGTTTAACTGGTTGGGTGTCTTACAGCAATAGTGAAAGCGGACTGTAAACAGAGAAGGTGCAGCAGCTGCTTAAAATGGAAATATTTAATTCTCTTGCGATGATAAAATAAAGCTCAACATGTTATCAATTTTTTTAGAAAAAACAGAGTATCCTCTTCTGGAATACTTGTGCCATCTGCTTGGGAGTCTCTGTGATGCTTTTAGGTTGTATTCTGAAGAAGAAACTAAAAAGATTAAGTGGTCAGATGTTTGTAGGGGGAGTTATGGTACAAAATAATTTATAACTTTTGAATATACAAGCTTTTATGGCATATATCCATGTCTGTTTATGTTAGTAATGAGACATTTCCATATTCTCTTGAAACACCTGAGACTGAAGCTTATATATTTTTTTTTATATATATATATATATGGAGTATGAGGAACATGTATTAGACATACATACACAAACATAGTCAAAAGGAGAGAGCATTGCAACCAATACAATTCCTCTAAAGGTTAAAATCATATAATGTACAAATAAAATTTACTCTTCTCTTTACTTCTTTAAATAGTTCAAAGGAGTGTGGACTTCTCTTCCCCATCTTCCCAATGGCAACAGAGTGAAAATCGTTTTGAGCAGCCAGTGAGAAGATCTAGCTTTCCCAGACATTTGAGATGCTTTTCTTATGTCTCCTTGGCCGAATCTGGTCTATGAAACATAATGGGGCATTAAGACATGAGAACTGCCAGTCAGCATGTCCTTACCACAGCTTCCCTTGAGCAAGGCAACACTGGGTGCAAAGTTTTATTCTAAATCAGGCTACTGAGACTGGTGCTGAAACTTTTGTAGACATAAACTATTATCCTCATCTAGACGTGGCCTCAGCTGCAGCTATTAATTCTGTTCAAGTCAGAAGTAACTTAAGCTTGTTATGATTTGATATTTTCTGAAATGTTTGAAATTAGCCTGATGATTAGCAGAAAGCCCTCATAACAGAAAAAAAAGTAGTTGCAGCTGGTCTGGAGAACATATTATGCTTCTATCCTTGTAAATTGTTCCTTTATGTCAATATTGCAGCATTTTGGTGGAGACTTCTGTGGAATCTTTCATGCTGCTGCCTATGATTTACTTTTTTTACATGCATGGAAATAGTGTTTTTCAAGGGCAGTCAATTTGGCATCATTTGATAAACAAGCATTATAAACATAGACAAAAGGGATAGGTCATTTTATACCAAATTTAGCTGCTCATTTAGGGAGGGAAAAAAAAAGAAATAAGTGCTATATCCATTAAAATCCTACTCTGTTGTCTCAATCGTTTGGGAAAAAAAAAGTACAAGGCAGCCATTGACTTTGCTGTTTCCTTTGGGAGAAGTACAGATGTGGAAGAACAATTTTTAACACCTAAGTGAGGCAGCTTATGAACTGTGTCTAAGTTCGTTCAAAGCCCTCCAAAATACGGAGTACATTTCCATCCAATTCACATAATAACTCAGGCTCTGATTCAACATAGCTTTTAAAAATGTAAGTAGTTTCTCATCTGTTTAAAATTATAGCTGTGCTATGCACTGTATTTCTCTGGGGTCTTATTTCAGATTTTACTTTTCTTGTAATTTTTATCCATGTATTTATACAAACTATGGGCTTTATTTCAGGACGTTACAATTTTCTGTGTGGAAGTTTTCTTTTTGAAAGATGTGATGGCAAAAGGCAATGACAGCATAAGATTTTTTTCACCTTGCTCTACCAGCCGGATTTGTCCCTGTCTTGGAAGGGCTGCCACTCATTGCAAGAGACTAATGTGGTCTAATATGGTCTCACAGATTGTTGAATTTTGCCCTCTTCACTGAGGTTGTGGATAATGTTAGCAAACAATGCCATTTTTTTCACAGTGGTTTTGAGCGCTGCATTTTTCCACTAAGAACAGAACACTGAAATGCAACAGCATCAAAAAAAGCCAACTTTGTGCCTGTTCTTGTATGTGGGCTTAAGTTCAGAGTCTCTGGTGGTCTCAAAGATGCTAAACATATGCACAGGTTTTTTTAGCCTAATTTCTACCTCCGCTGTAGAAATTGTGAGTAATGTAAATTATTATGGAGAAGGACTGTAAATCTGAAAAATTCCCCAACTGTTGACACAGTTCCTCCACCCACCCTCAGACAGGGCTGATGATTGCAATAAAATATAACAAAAACTGATTATATATATATATATATATATATATATAAAATCTTTGCAAATTTTAGAATAAAACCAAGGTAGTCAGTGCCAGCCATTGCCAGGTAAAGTCGGGGCAATCATAACCTTGCTTTAGAGCTGTGCCCTTCCCAGAGGTCTGAGAGCCAAGAACAATGCAAAAGACACAGTCAAACCCACGGCCACCGTCATTATCATCATTTCAATACTAAAGCAGACAAGGAATTCAGTTTTTCTTCCATCCATGAAACCAAACTATCAGCATTTCATCCAACCTAGGAAGAAAACGCCAAGAAGCTGGTAGATCACTGCGATCTACAATTCCCATGGACAGGGTTGGGGAAGGACGTTTCACAGGGCTGACACTATGGAAATCATCAGAGGACCACTGGCATGTGTGCAGAGGAAAACTCTCTGACATTCACACAAACCCAAGCAATCAGGCAGCACTGAACTATTTTTGTGGAAATAGAATATTATCCATTTATGAATTCCAGATGGGAAGGGACAGCTGTCGTGCTGATGACATCATTCCCCTTGACACTGGAGGATGGAAACGAGAAACTGAGAGTCACATGTAAAGTATGTCAACAGCGATGACAGCTCTGGGCAAAAGAATGTAGGGATGTTGGGCAAAACGATCTACAGAATGACAGATAAATAAGGTCAAGTCCACACTAAGATGAAGGGGTAGCCACAGGACAGTAGTTTAGAAGGTAGTCTGCAAAATATTCTCTGTCATACTTTGTGCACTAAATACAGAAACAAACCACCATGAATAATTTGGTTACTTTGAGATTTTATGTAACAAGAAAATTATTTATGATTTTCAAGATTTTAAAAAAGCTAAAAGTCAGCCTTCTTTTGCCTCTGTAAATTTTGAGAACCTTATCAAGTCTTTTTTAGATGACTTTCTAATTCCTCAACATCAAGTAAATTTCTTAGTGGGTTTTTGTTTTGTTGGTTGGGATTTTTTCTGATTTTTTTTTTTTTGGGTTGGTTTTGAACATTTGTTGAAGAAAAAAATCTTATGACTGAAGAAAGAGAGACATTTTCACAGGCACAAAGGGATTATGGGAACTTACTCCCTCTTAACAGAGGTAAAAGATTTAGACAAAGAATTTGGTACTGGGATTGTCTACTACACTAAAAATGAAATGGGATTTTATGGGTCATCCTTATCCAAAGCTAAAACATTCTGAAGATCATGGGCATGGTGGAATGCAGGAAAGATTAATATTTCTTGCAGTTCAATTATAAGAACTTTAACAATGTTCTAATTACCAAGGAAATTCTCCGAATAGCAAAAAATCTCTTGGATAACATGTCATTTTATAGTTGTATTTCAATGTTCAATTCCCAAAGACAAGACTGGTGCAAGTGATGATTCAACGGAAACTCCATTTCTATTGAATAAGAAATGAAAGAAAGATAGGGAGAAGAGAAAACTTGGAGAAGATTGCTTTGCTGAATGAATTTTGACTTTGTCACTAAACTTATGTGAGTGGCAGACCTTTAGAGATAAAACACTATATGAAGGTACCATCTGCAGGAACTGGGAGGTTGGCGGATGTCTCTTGTTGAGCTACAGGCATCAAAAGTGAGGCTGACAGCCCTAGATACTGAATTTTAAGGAATATTTCCCTCCTGCAGGCACAGACAAATGGTCTCTTGCAAATGCTGTATTGCAGAGAGGCACCTCAGAATTTCAGGCAAATCCCTCAGTTTCTTTCTTTTCTCCTTTCTCAATTCTTTCTGTTAGCCTTTGGTTAACTCTCTCCACAGCTCACATGCTATTGTTTTTTAAGACTGGAACTGGCTGTGATTTCTTATGCTATTATCACGCTATTAGAGAAGTCAGAAAGATGCTGTGACAGTTTTGTCTTTCATCTTCAGTTTATGGCCACTCTAAAGCACAAACAAGAATTGCTGTGTTTTTAACAAACATTTTAAGGAATAAACACTGTGGCCATTACATACACCCCCTGAATAAAGGGCACCCATTTTTAGACACTTTCAAAGATGGATTACTAAAGACTTTCTTGTTAAATGCTTATAAGTATTGTAAGCAGCCTACAATACTATTTTAAAATAGAAGGTAGTACTTGCTTATGCCCACACTAATCTGTAAAGTCTACCAGGACTCTTCTGTCAAACACTTAATGAGAATTCCCTCAGCTGGCGTACTTCCAGGTTGCAGATCATACAGTTTCTTACAAAGGCCCTAGTCTTAGCCAGTCATCACCCCCATCTCACAAGCTCTGTAAAACTGCTGGTAAGGCTCCTTTTTCAGCTTGCCATTGACCTCTCTGTACTATTCATAACACCGATCCACTGAGCAGCTCTGCACTGAGGTTCTCATCCACCAGTGCTTCTTGTTCTCTTAAGCCTGCAAACAATATGGCACCAGATGATGAGATCTTGTCTTAGGGCTGTGATGAATGCCTCCAGACACAACTATGCTGAACCGCTTTTAATACGCTGTCAAGACAGTTGTACTGTTGGTACTGTTGGTGCCCCAGCTTAGCTTACCATATAGATGCTGCCTTCTGGAAGTTAATTGTGTCAAGCTCTTATCAAGTCGTAGCACAGGAGATATGCTGACAAGCCATAGTATTGTCACAAGTTGCTGATGACAAGTCATTGTAATTAGTAGCATGATATGTAAATATATTGGCTGGTATATCTCTGCTGTTGCCACATGAGACATCCAGGACAATACCAGAACATTCAAGAGGGTAGATAATTACTATAATCAGAAAAGGAACAATTCCTTTCTTCTTTAGGAATGATTCTTATCATACCAATACTGTGATCATGTTATCTCCATGCTTCACAGTTCTGATATCTGTCTGCTTCTATTCCTTCCACATGTAGGAGATGGCATGAGAGTACCTACCACTACTTCTGGTGCTGTCCACTGATTATCATAGAATCATAGAACGGTTGGGGTTGGAAGGGACCTTAAAGATCATCTAGTTCCAACCCCCCTGCTGCGGGCAGGGACACCCTCCACTAGACCACATTGCCCAAAGCCTCATCCAACCTGGTCTTAAACACTTCCAGGGATGGGGCATCCACAACCTCTCTGGGAAACCTGTTCCAGTGCCTCACCACTCTAACAGTGAAGAATTTCTTTCTAACATCTAATCTAAATCGACCCTCCTTCAGCTTAAACCCATTCCCCCTTGTCCTGTCACTACACTCCCTGATAAACAGTCCCTCACCATCTTTCCTGTAGGCCCCTTCAGGTACTGGTAAGCCGCAATTAGGTCTCCCTGAAGCCTTCTCTTCTCCAGGCTGAACAATCCCAACTCTCTCAGCCTGTCCTCATAGGAGAGGTACTCCAGCCCTCCAATCAGCTTTGTGGCCCTCCTCTGGACTCACTCCAACAGTTCCATGTCTCTCCTGTACTGGGGCCCCCAGAGCCGGATGCAGTACTCCTCTGCTGCCATAATGCTGTGGTCCTACTGTGATAACTATGTTTCTCCTGCATGTGCCCTTAGATGACTCAAGGTCATCTGACTCTGCTTGTTTGTCTGGTTTGACATTGGTATGGAGAGCAATGTTGAGTGTTACCTGGTTTGCACTTCACAATTTATTTGCAGTACAATAAAGGATTTGGAGATCTCTTGTTAAGACCCCTTCCACTACATACTATCCAAGGACACCCACCAACCACTTAGTCATATCCTGGGCCTGTGCTGGTAAGGACACATCATATGTAAATGCTAAAATCTTCATCACACTTTTCTCTACCCTTGCAGGCTTTAGCTGCTGCTCCTGCCCAAGCTCAAGGGATAGGAGAACAGACTTCAGTGCCACTGAGTTCAGACTAAAGATGAAATAGGACTGTTCACCAAGTCCCACAGTTACCTCACTTCCTCTTCTTCACGATTCCTTATATCCCAGAGCCAGATCCCAGTGCTCCAGCCTGTATTCTCCTTACATTATATCCCACATATATGACATATTCCTTTAAGAATCTGTTTTTCCTAGGTTGTAAAAGTTATGGCCGTTTGATATTTTTACCCTGCCAGGACTACAGTGAAAGGAGAAAAGGACTGACAGAGCTATAGACCCTCCTAGCATACACTGAGCCCCCAAACCAGATGCACACTACTAAGCACGTAAATATTTTTCTGTTGCTGAGTGTGAAAACTATTTACTGAGAGCACCTGCAAGCAAACAATGCTGAGTTTTGAGGCATATTGTTCAGGTTATGGTTAAGCTCTAAAATCTAGGGTATACTTAAGAGCACGCCAGGGACTGCCTGGTACGTGAGGGGACCAATAATCAAGAGAGAATTTGAACAGGAAGGGCAGCTGTTCTCAGAGGACCCACACCATGTTATTTGTAAATCACAATTAAGAAAATATTTTCATACAAGACCTGCTTGTTTCCTGGGACCATCTGGAATCCCTCAGAACCTGTTGAGATTAAACACATCCCCTTTACGCAGTGGCTTGTGTCAGGTTTCTTGGAGTAATTGTCAAAGGACATAAATACAGTTCTGGTCTGGCTGTTAAAAGCGTTAAAGCACTCCTGTGAGGATGGGACTGGGGATCTGCCTATTCAGGCATCTACCCTGCTTAGCTGTGTGATGAGCCTACGTACATCGCATCGGGGAAAGGGCGTTAGCTAATGTTCTTGTTGGGCTGGTGCCATGGCCACCTGAAAAGTGTCAATTACTTTGCCATTGTCCTCTGTTGTGGTATCACAGAATCATAGAATGGTAGGGGTTGGAAGGGACCTCTGGAGATCATCTAGTCCAACACCCCTGCTAGGGCAGGATCACCTAGAGCAGGTTGCACAGGATTGTGTCCAGGCGGGTTTTGAATCTCTCCAGAGAAGGAGACTCCACAGCCTCTCTGGGCAGCCTGTCCCAGTGCTCGGTCACTCTCAGAGTCAAGAAGTTTTTGCTCATATTGAGATGGAACTTCCTGTGTTCCAGTTTGTGCCCATTGCCCCTTGTCCTGTTACTAGGTACCTTGGAGAAGAGTCTAGCCCCATCCTCTTGACATCCACCCTTTAGTTATTTATAAGTATTGATTAGATCTCCTTTCCGTCTTCTCTTCTCCAGGCTAAACAGACCCAGCTCTCTCAGCCTTTCCTCATACGAGAGATATTCCAGTCCCTTAATCAATCCAGAGGCAGAAGCTTACATATTTCTCCTTCCTTCCTTGTGTCTCTGTCCTTTTTCCCCATATTCTGAGAGACAAGGTGTTATCATCCCTCAGGTGATGACACTTGAAACACTTCATTTCTGAGGGGGGCATGTTTTACATCCTCCTCACCTGCCCCATATTGCCATTGCTGACTTTCTTATAGGCCTCCTTCAGATATTGTGACCATAATCTTGCACAATTTTCTAGTCTTTCTATACTTTTTCAGGCAGCAATCTACCTCTGTAGGTGTAGATTTTGAGAAATGTTGCAAATATTCCAGTTGCATGCGATTTCTGTCTACAGAGATAAAGACACAGGTGTTCTCTGGGGACCAGGTCCTTGCTAGAGTGATGCCATCATATTATGAATGTGAAAGGCTATCAAAGTATAAATGTGAAAGATCTTTGTTCTGTTTGTCTAATGGAAATTCTGAAGAGGGGCTCCGTGAATGAGGGAAATTTGGCTCATGCTGCTGGGCTGATTCAAAGCTCTTCAGACAGGGAAGCTTCTGGGTGACATCTTGGCTGAATGAGGGAGCACTCTGGAGGGCACCGTGAGGGCTGGGTGCCTCAGAGATATTGTTCTCTGGTTGGAGAGAGCACTCCTTCTCATGCCATGTTGACAGGCATTCCAAGGAAAATACAGCATGGGAAACAAAAAATAAAGCAAAGAAATGTAGCTTATATCAGCTGGTGATCCTCACAGAAAGCCTTTTCTGTGTGACTGCTTTGCGGCTACCGTCAAGGTTGGCAGTAAGAGTTCCCTTGAGAGCTATAGACCTGAAAAGAAAGACCAGCTCTGGGTTTGCAGAAGCCTGATCGGGAGCCACATCATAAGAGTAAAAATAAGAATTGTTACCAGCTGGTTAAAGTGAATGTATGCCCCTGTCTTGACTCTTAATTTTCTTGTTCTTGATTCCAGATTGCTATCTATTTTATCCTAGAAGACTTTTCATCTTGTCCTTGGGCTGATGCAGACATTGCTTTCTTTGGTCCTGACATTGTATCTGACTCAGACCACATCCTTTGCATTTTTTCTCCCTTTAGGTCCATCACCTTTGCTGTGACTGAACAAACAGTATGTAGTGAGAGCAAAGGGCTTATGATTTAGAAAACTTTTTTCTGTAGCAAAATCATACAGGTACCAGGGCTCAGATCTTCCGGGACCTTACAAAGCCATCTAATTCCCAAGAGTCTTCATGCTACCGTCCCGCTCTGATTAAAATGCATCTATCAATTAAAATTTCCTATATAAATTCAATTAAAAAACCCTAACAACCTGCTGAGCACATCTGATAACTACTGCACCCTATATCTAGGTCTTAATAATTGAGTTGCACTGCAGTCTGCAGATATATGTTGGCAGAGTATTATTTGCAAGTCAATCAAAGTCAAATATATGAATATAGATTCAGAGGGTTTCACAAATGCAGACCTGGTGAGATTCCTGGAAAAAGTTAAATACAAAGGGGTTAAAAAGGATACAAAGGTTCTTTCATTAATGTTTTGAAATACTTAATAATATGGAGTAGCTCTTTTTCTGCTGTCGATTACTGAAGTTAGATTGTGGAAAGCAGTGAAAAGAAAGTTGTAGTTCTCTTAGCATTCTTCATATTTTTCTTTGGACTCATATCTCACCTAATATAACTTCCACAGGATCACATCTCTTTGTGCATAAATAGCTTACTAAAACAATGAATTCTCCTTGAGTACAAGATTTGCGTAGCATTTTCATGGTCAATTGCTTTCAGTATTATTAAAACAAAGATGTCTCAGTAGTGCAGGATGGTAGTAGTCACTGAAAAATGCACTGCTTTTCCTTGTCATCATGGTTTTCGTAGCCATTTTGTCTAGAGCTAAAGAGGAAAAAGGAACTATGTTCCAGTTCATTCTCTAAGTTTCTCCTCATTTTTGAGAAAGATGAGGAATAAATAAATAAGGAAAGGGAGTGGTGAAATGTGATGGTAAACTGGTGACAGAAAGCATTTGTAACACAGGGCCTATAATACTGTAGGAAATTCATCCTTAGCAGTACACTGTCCCTTAGAGATTCTAGACGGACTCAGCTGGGAATAAAGATTAGGAGAAGGTGAAGGAAGGCTGCTTGCTCTCGAAGGTCTGTCTGGGAAAGTACTTTATTCTTGTGACTAGGGTCTTTCTGGTAATGTGCTCCAAAGTGCTCTGGTTTCTATCAAACCTAGATCAAACCACTGTAGTGAGGCTGTGGGTTCACCACCCTGCCTTCACCATCCTGAAGAACTTTTATGATGGATGCTATATGACATATTTCAAAACCTGAAAAGCTTTTAAGAATGTGTATTAGGTAGCATGGGCCAGGATTAATTGGCTGGAGCTAGAGTAGAAAGATTTCTTGCCAGAAATATGTAATACAAAGGGGAGGAGGGTGAAACCCAGGAAGTCTTTTAATAACAAAGAGGGCAGCCACTCTAGACAAGCCATTGATTCTTCATTTCTTTTGCACTAAATCAAGACTACTTAGGCAAACATATTAAGAGAGACAGAAGTTTATCTGCAATCAGAGTCAGGGTTGCTATAAACGCAGGATTCTGAGATTCTGTATGTCAGCTGAGAAATTCTAGTACTGTTATCTAGATATCATGTTGCTAAGAATGGGCTAGAATTTCTTTTATTTTGATAGATATATAGAAGATCATGTTTTAGCACTTGCAGTTTCTTGTTTCTGACTTCTACTGCTACTACCTACAGATATTTACCTTTAACTGAATGCATACATCTTTCATCTGTTTCCCTGTGAAGCCAGCCTACCAGGAAAATATGTCAACCAGGGTCAGTGTGCCTTGCCCCCACAAAGACTTTGGATCAGTATAGATGCATATGCCCCAAAGGACATGCTTAGAGCAGGTAGTTAGCAGAATGAGGCCACCTTACAAGTTCTAAAAGATAGACTAAGATGAGGTATCAGATTGCACTTGAGGCTGGAGGTAGTGAGCATAGGTCTGTGAACTAGAGATGAGATGTTTCTTGCTGAAGCCCAGATGTCCAGAAAGCCAAGTCCAGAGACTGCAAGCTGCTGTACTTAGCCCTTCCACTTTTTTTATATATTCTGTCACATGGTAGTCCTTTGGTTATCAGCCTTTTATCGTGTGCCTGTCCTGCATTCTGTGATTAGTTAATTACTTCATTTAAATGCTGAAGCATTTAGCACTCAAAGCTAATCATTGTTGGCTTCCTCTGCTTCATACAAGAGGCCAGATATAACTTTGAGTTCTGTAGTTGGATGTTTCTCAGCTAATACTTTCTTCTCTGTGAGACACATTTTCTCTGGCTGATATAAGTGAGATGCCAGTATCCCTTGCTGAGTAGCCTGCTTAGTCATACATGCAACTAAGCAGTTTTTCAGATTGTGTGAGTGCATCTCACCTAGTTATTAGTTATAGCACATTTAAATCACAGTAAAGAAAGCTAGACTTCTTGCTTTTCAAACCTCCATAGTATTACCTCATCTGCACACAGGATATAGGCACCCAAATCTATTGAAATGTGATGGGATTAAGAAGCATGACTTTTTTAGACTCTTTTAAAAATCCAGGCCATAACTGAGTCATAAGCTGTGTATGACTGGGAGTGTCACTTTCAGATGTAGCAACCTGAATTTTTTTGTCTCCACTGATACAAAAGTGGGCTTATCTCTTAAAGACTCTGAGCTCTGATTAGCCACACACAGAAGTTAATGAAAATCTTGACCTACGATTATAAATATTATTTGTGTGCTTTTATTCCACACTACATTGTTCTAACCATCATATAAACACACACAAAAGATAGATCCCTCCCCAGACAGCGTATAATGTCAGTAGCTTTGCCTGTCCAAATCTGAAAACATGTTACTCATGTATAAAGTTTACAAATTCAATTTTGTGCATTGAAATGATTAACAATTTCTGTAGGAATACTGAGAAATTGTTTTAAAGCAATATCCAGGTCTCCCTATGAAAGAAACCTGAACCAAAACAGATTTGTATGCAGAGTATTGGTAGGCCCATTGTTATAAATAATGCAAACTTCTTCAATATGAATATACTGTACATAGAAAGCTCATTTTCCTTGTGCGCTGCTCAGGCCAGTTATCACAAATGCATAAAATGTAAACATGATGTATTATAATTTGGTTAGGATGAACAGTGAGGATTTTATGTCCTATTATTTTTTTTAATGCAATACTTTTATTGAAGCTGATTTAGCCAGCCTCCTATGATCCTTGTTAGGTTCCTGAGAGATTGAAAATGAGTGGATGGCCAGAGTAACAACACAAGTGTTTATATTATGCTGATACCGTGCTGTGTTTGAGCCACAGATGGAACCAAATGATTAATCACATCACAAAAATTCCTCAGGCATCAAATTATTAGTCTGGATTGCCTTGAACCATATTAGTTAGACCTGAAGCTAGATTTCAAAAGACCTCAATATCTTGAGTAGTTTCAGTGCTGGCTTCACGTTCACATTAATTTTTTAGCTCTCAGCTTTTGATATCGGACAGAATATATACCCAATGCACTGGTTTTGTGCAGGACTCTCTCCACCCTACTGGAATATGGTTGTATTTTGGACATCTGCTAGAGTAGTACCTTTATTCCCTGAATCTTAGTCTGCCAAAGGGAATCAGGAGGGGCTGTATGGCTACACCAAGTGTACCAATGCAGAGTTAGGGGAAGGGAAAAGCATGCTTCACCTACTTTCTATTCAGTTCAAAAAAGATTCCTGCCTTCTCAAGCACCCCAAGCGTGGGTCAGCTTTGCACTGTCCCAAAAGCTTATGCTTGCTTTATAGACTTGTTTAAGCCCTCTACTAACTTTTGGAATGGCTTTGTCCTCCCATAATTGAAATACTAGGTTTTGTCTTTCATTTGCACCCCTGTTGTACCTTCAGCTGAATGGGAGGCAGCTTTAGAGATTGAGAGCCAAATCCTACTTCCAGGTGATGGCTTTTCCTGAAAATGGGGAGAATTCCAGATGCATACTAACGAGTGTACTTACATCATGTGAGTGATGTAAGAAAAGAACATGATGACATATATTTAGCTTATGCTCCAAAGGGCAAGGGAACATTTCAGTTTTGGACACCATGTAAATGTGTGTTGGCTTTGGCTTTGTTATGAATTTTCATCTGTAAAATGTAAATTAAAGACCTTCTGTATTTCAGAATGGTACTCTAAGGAGAAGAGCTTTGAGATACACAAACAGTATGCTACAGAGGTCACACAGTTAAAGCAGGAGATTGGAAAGGGAATGGGAGGTTCCATATTACTGATACAGAAGTAGGTGACAGCAGGTTTGCATGAGCGAGAGAATTAGTGCCTGAAATGAAGGAAAGCTGCAAAAACTTCAACAGCTTTTAGATGATGCTTACTAAATCTGCAGTTGGGATTCTTTGATGCGATATGGACCGTGTAGCTGTTGATTCTGGACGTGAAGTTTCAGAACACTCCTGTTGCTCTGCAGCATCTTCCTACTTTGATGCTTAGCAAAATAAGATCACCCCATTAGGACCTCAGGATGGAAACCTATAACTTCTACCATCTTCCCTTCATGAGTAGGATTTCACCCTCTAACCAATTTATATTTGACTTATGATATGCAGCCTGGACAGCATCTTCCTGCCCAGCAAAACTGCAAAGATTTGTACATATTATGATATTGCTACGAGCTGTCCTGTGCATTGTCACTTTCTGCATCTCAGCTATCAGGGAAACTGAGGGGTGAAGCTCAGATATTCTCTCAGATATTGTCACTGATGCTAAATGTCCTATCATATTTACCTTATGACACCACAGGTCTATTTAAATCATTGTATATACTTAGAGAAAAAGATATCTGATAAGAACCTCACTGTTGGGAAAAAGGTATTAAAATAATCACAAGCTGCATATTAATGGATGAGCAGTATACGTATATGGTTTTTTGTAGCTCTACCTCTATGTATTCACTAGAAGATTAACTGCTGTTAGCAGAAGAGCAGAATTTAATTGGTCTAATTGTGTAACACAGAATACCAAATCCTCTGTGTGCACTCTGCTGGAATCGAGACTACAGCTGCCATTGACTTGAACTGGGCCAGAATTTCAACTGTTATTCTTAACACTTCTCTTTTTTTTTTTTAATGGATATAAATTGGTCACTTCTGACATCAGTTGGCACAGAGGGTCTTTCTTGGTTAAAATGTAAATTTTAGTGAGTGGAATAATAATAGAAATGAGACCTTTGTCTCTTGAAATTAAAGTGCTTGTAAAGCTGAAGCTGCCAGCTTCGTATATTACAGCCTGAAGGGATATTATACTGAATCATTCATTTCCTTTTCCTATTCTTTTTGCTTTCTTCAAAAGCACGTTCTGTTTCAAGTAATTTCAGTCCAATAATGAATATAACATTGACTAACTTACCATCATACAAGATCTGCTTTGGGATATACTTTATCAAGTTTTGTTTCTGTGCAGGCAGAATACTGAGAAAAATGGGAAAAAGTAACATACCACATAGTAAGCTTATGCTTCTCCTTGATGCTTTTAAATTATTGGGCCTTTGTCTGGTGAGAAGCCCACCTTTGTAAGCCTAGGTTACTCTAATTTTGTCTTCTATCCCCCACTACCTAAAGAAAGCAGCTTTCTAATACTAAGGCTGCACAAGAAGAATTAGATTTATTGTTCAAGTTATTTTTGCCATGATAGGAGGCTGTCTGGGCTCAAAGACTATATTTTCATTAATAAATTGCATGATGAAGTAGAAAGTATTCTTGTTAATTTTTTCAAATAGCTTTATGCTGTGGCATGTTACAGGACAGGCTTGCAATGAAAATGCTGCTGGCGAATGTGGACATAGTACTGCAAAATGGATTTTGTTGAATAAATGCAAAGTGCTGCACATAGGAAAAATTAGTTGCACTAAGCCAGATGTATACAGACTGGGAAGAAGGGTTCTTGGTAGAAGATTTGCATAAAATGAAAAAGGATTGAAGGCTAAAGGTGCATTTCCGTATTATTTCATGTTCTGAAAAAGATGTGCAAGCTGAAATACAGCTTAGAAACAATGTGACATAATTCTTGGACTCTACTCAAGCCTATTAAACTTTATATGACTTTGTCCAGTTCGAACACTGAAGTTCAAACAAGAGTTGGGCCAACTGAACACATTACAGGAGGGATTGGAAGCCTGCAGGCATGACCAAGGAAGAAAGAAGGGGTGAATATAGCGGGTTTTGTCTAAAGATGTGCAGAGAGTGAAGACCCTAGGACTTAAATTTCAGGAAGGACAATTAAAATTAGAAAGTAAGGCTTTCCAGTGGTAAGGAGAAACAATGAGCAGATTACTCTGTGGCATTTCCAGCATGGTTGATAGAACAATTTACAAATATGTCACGTGGGAATGTCACAGTCTTAATTGATCCTGTCTAGGAAAAGGAGAGGGATTACATGATCCACTCAGATCCCTTCTAGTCCCGTTAACCTAAGCCTTCAGGTTCAGCTATAGACAATAAACAGTGCACAACCTTATTTCATTAAATGTAGCTTTAAAATTTTCTGTTTACAATACAAATCTGTTCAGAGAGCTATGACACTATGAATGAGTTTAACATGAAAATTTCTTGGATTAGATTTTTCCATTTAAGAAATACAGTTTCATAAACTGGAAAACACTCAATAATGCTTAATGAAGATTATGGTAGTAGATCTCAAATTTGCGTGAAACATTAGTACTCCAAATTTTGTGATGCTTTTGAAACTGAACCATTGCTGTTGAAAATTCTTATAAACTCAGCAGACTTTTTAAAGTAACTGTGACTTGATTCTCTAATGGGCCCAGTGCTTGAGAGAAAACGGGCTTGAGTCTGAGAAGTAAATTTTTTTTTGGCACTTAAGTTATTTTATTGAAACCACCAATAAAAGAAAGTGGTTGAAATGGAATTATGTGAAATGACATAGTGAAGAGCTTTCTGTGAAATTTTTGTGAACTGAAGATAGTGTATTTTAGTCAGTTGAAGTTGATCATAAATTGGGTTTCAGCTTATTTGGCACACAAAAACTGCATCTTGACCTTGCAGGGGAGATTAAAGACTCTTAAGAGTCTCTTAAGTCCAGTTCTTGCTGAATTATAGAGAAAAGTATGTAAATTCAGTTAATATATCTGGGTAACTTACCCATAGGAATAGGTTAAAAAAAATCAGGAGCATACCAAACAGATCATGTGAATTTTAAAGGGATCTGAATTGACTATGGATCTTTTAAGACACAAAACAATAATGCTGATTTTAAGCAAACGCAACATCTAAGTGAAATTATATAATTCTGAATTAAAACACACAGGGGGTTATAATGGGATTTATTTTGGTTTAGAAATTCAACAGCCTCCTTTGCACATTATGCATAATCTTTTGCTTGGGTGAGAACATGGAATATACCTGTGCCTATACAGGATATTTATCAATTACAGGAGAACTGTAAAAACCACGTTGTAATACTTTGCCTTTTGTTTTCAATTTCATTTTGTAGAAGAATCAGTGGAATTCTTAACTTTTATTAAATCTCTAGGAGGTTGTGATGATATGAAATCTGAAGAAGACATTAATGTGGTTATGGGCGTCACGGCAGTACTGATCTCGAAATAAAGCTTGGATTACCTGTGCAGGAGAATACTGGGTAGAAGTATAAAGTTCACACTAGATTTGGCCATCGAGTTTAGGCACAGTCCTCTGCAAAGGAAGGCCAGACTTTCAGAACAAAATGTGCCACAATGGTTTACGTCTTAATACAACAGGGGAGAGCTAATGCAGATTATGAAGACAAATTCAGTGATGAAGTCAGTGTAATTTCTTATATGCGGATAAGGACCGGTTTATTGCATACTCTACTGTTGTACAAGATATAATCCAGTTTGGTGGATTTTGTATACTTGGCCATGCTAAGGAAAGAGCAATACTGAAATTCAAGACTAATTTGCACATGTACACCTGATTAGAAATTTCCAGTGATATCCCTATGTTTTGAGAATGACAGATGTGCTTTACTGACATGATTACTAAATGCACGTATGTTGTTCTTAGAAGCTGGGTGGAAGTGTTAAGGAATACAGAGAAAACAAAATAATGACTTTCAAATTAAATTCTTATATAATAATCCATATATTCTGACTTTAATAAATGTCTAATCCATGTAAAACTCTGGCAAAGGTTGATTAGGATGTGAGGGTCTATGTATGTTTTGCACTATTGGATCTGCACAGAGTAGGTGACTACATTTTTTAGAGTGAGGGCAATATATAGGGGGACATAGTTCAGCAATAACAGGTAAGATCATAAACTGGGAATGATGCTTGCGCTGATTTGGAAGAAAGCTTGACAGGCTGTGGATTGAAACTTTCCCTTGGATTTAAAAAAGGTGAATGCTATTGTTTGACTTGTGAGCATTTTTGTTCATTTCAGAGCATGATTGCATGCAAAAATGTGTCCCATTTTGATTCATACTTGTCACATGATTTGTTCTTATAAAAACATTTCCAATTTACATGCACAGCTGATGTGAAATAGCAGCCATGAGCAGATTTAGAAAAGCAATCTCTGAAAATTCAGCCAACTAGTTTTGCCCTGGAGTGTTATTGAGAGTAATATGAGAACCCCATGAAAAGTTACAGCCTTATAAAATATAGTGGACTTTACCTTGTTCCATATTTATGAGCTATAGTGTCAATACAGCACTGTTATGAAGTTGAAATGGTACAAACATTCTTAAGTTTGACCCTGCCAACGTTGACTCAATATTGTACTAGTAATTTTAATCATGTACTTGTGTATGTACAGGATTGGATCTTTAATCCTTATTTTATGTTCTTGTTAGTCACTAGGTAAAAGCAAAGATGCATGTGAAGGGAAGAAATTTAGCAGGTATAGTGTTAGTCCAAAGGTGTACTGCATTGGAAAGTTTGAGGAAAATTGGTTCAGCTATTTTTGAGTTAGCCAAGTGTTTTTCAGCTGTTAAGAAAATTGTTTCAGCTATTTCATGCTTGGGTAACTCAGTCTTGTTTAAAAACATCAGACCTGGTGTGCATGTAGTCTTGAAGTAGCAATGTGTATTCTGCTTTGTGAGAAGGAAATTACCTTTGAAGTATTAGAGGTAATAATCATAAAACATTCAAGAAGAGGGTATTATTGCCTCCTGCCTTCCTCTGGAATAGGACTGCAGCATCATCTGCTCCCTCCAAGCTTTGCCAATCTGAAGGTTGCCTACAGCTTCAGAGGAGTCTACTGATATTTCTTGTGAGTAGATGCAGAGCATTGGAGGATTGATTTCAAAGGTGGGGTTGAACTTTTTTTATTATTTGACCAGATTTAATATGCTATGAAAGGTAAGTACTGCTGGACCCGATCTATTTATGAAGTTAAGAGCTGCACCTGATACCATAGTATATGTGGAACTACATTGTCTTTTGGACATTAAGCCAGTTCTTAAAGGCCTCAAACAGGCCTCAAAACTTCAATACTGATTGAAGAACCACAATGCCCTATAGTTCAGTAGAGAAAGCGTTTTTTTGTTTGTTTGTTTGTTTGTTGTTTTTTTGTTTTGTTTTGTTTTTTTTTTTCCTTACAATGTCAGTTTCTTGCCGGAAGGCCTTTCTCTCACTTACAGATAATTTTTCACTTTTTCTCTGTACTTGGATACTTCTTCTGGGATGTAATGTGTTCACACTATGTATCAAATTCTTTTTCTTACTCAAATACATTTAAACATTAAGTATTTTTTATTGATAGTGTATTTGAGAGTATATTTTTAGGTTATACATTTTTATTGGTAGCTACTACCTTGCAAAACAATTATGTTATGGGCTAAAAATGTTCATGCTGTGCTAAGCCAGAGGTTACGTTGATCAGAATGTATGCAGGAGGTTTGATAGTATTCTATTGCTTTCCTGGGTTATGCATGCAAATGAATTTAGGTATTCTAGAGGTGGAACTATTTACTGAAATCCTCTTTTTAGAAAGGAAGTTAAAGAGAAACAATACATTTGTGCAAGAAGGTCAGCTTTAATCCTCACTATTAAAGAAATACATTAGGTTTCTGTGTGTCTCCACACAGAAAATAAAGGTAAGAAGAGGCCAAATGTATTTGTTATTTTCCCCTATTGCTCACCCAGCTTCTAGGTATTTAAGTTCATGGAATTTCTTGAGCCTGGTATGATTTGTCTGTTTAGAAACTTAGTGGAGCCTTCCCATATGCATACAACTAATATATTTGGGGGAATTTCAGAAGTGTCACCTGCTTTGGGAATAACCGTGTCTATTTGTTGGCTTTGAACACATTTCCAGTTGGTTTAATTGGATGATTCCCAGCTCTTCAAATGGCAGTTTCTTACTGGTATATAGGCAGTCAGTTCCAATCTACCCTCCCAGGACAAATCATGATTTTGTAAACATATAAGAAGAAATGACTATTCTTCAGAACTACATTGTGAATTAAAAAATGGTAAATAAGTGGCCTTCACAAAATGGAACTTTTTATAACTATAGATGCACAAACTTAATAATTTGCATTTTGTGCATATGATGGGTGATACTGTAATATCCTACTCTGCTAAATGTGTCCTGGGCAAAGGAGAAGTGCTGTAGTAACTGTAGGAGGTGAAACTTTAATCTTTCCGTTTGTGCACATAAACTCTAATTTCGGTATAAGTACAAGTTATGTACAATTTGAGCTGTACAAGTTATGCTCAAATTAATAGAGCACTTATTTGGACCATGTATAACTTCAGTGAAAGTTCATACATGAATAACTGCTTACCACCTTGGGTCTGTTTCTTTTCTGTATTGCACTGCCTACACTACTAATCTAATACAATTCTTTTCCAGCATCCCACACTTCCCAACAGCATATGGAACAAAACCAAGATTTTGGAAACTTTGGGTAGATATTTGTACCATCTTTGGTGGGACTACATATCATCTATCTCAGGCATCTGATTTAAGTGACCAGTGCCTTTGAGATTTTGTTCAATGGAGGGATTTGCTCCCTTTCCAGAGGGTATTTTGCATAAGCAACCAAAGTATATGTTCTAGAACGTGACACTAAGAAGCATATCTTTTCAGCTGACTATTTTGAGAGGCAAGAGTGGCTATCCACACATAAAATAAGTGGTGTGAAAGCCTGCTGTTATTTAATGAAAATCTTGAGGACTATGGCAGAAGTATGGCTTGGGTTTAGAGGCCCTGTAGCCTCTTGCGCTGAGCAAAAGACAGGTCTACGACCAACACCAGGAGGACTAGCCCATGGTTTCATGGATTGACAGCACCTCTTGAATCCTTACACTTGATTCAAGGAACTGGCACTTCACTTGCTCAGAAGACATGAAACTTTTCGTGTGGGCTGACCAAGGGAGGACAAGTTTGACTCCTCTGTACAGAGAATGAATGAAGGTTGACATATGTATGTATCTGAACAGGTCATTCTCATTCTGCTGCACGGGAAGACATCTGGCTTTCTCCCTTTACTTTGAATGTCCCAGAGAGAAACTGAGCTACTTTAATAATTCTGGAGAATATCTGAGTCCTTGAGTAGCCTCGTAATTTAAATGGGAGTAATCACGAAGGAAGATACTAATCAGTGGGAATGAAAGGTATCAGACTGGCCTTAATCAGTATGGTGAGAGCTGGGAAAAGAAAAACAACAACAAAACCATTCAGCCTGATATTAAACAATGTATAGGTTATTACAGCATTTTTAAATCAGCCGTGTGCACTCTCTAGTCAGAAACCTATCAAAATGCACTCTCTGTGTTTTTGGGTTGGTTTTCTTTTTCTTTTTCTTTTTCTTTTTCTTTTTCTTTTTCTTTTTCTTTTTCTTTTTCTTTTTCTTTTTCTTTTTCTTTTTCTTTTTCTTTTTCTTTTTCTTTTTCTTTTTCTTTTTCTTTTTCTTTTTCTTTTTCTTTTTTTTTTTTTTTTTTCTCCCCACAGTGTAGTCCATATACAGCCAATCTGTGTGGTTACAGACAGCTGAGAAAATTTAGTGCAATTTCAGCTTCAATGCTCAAATTGTTTTTCTATAGGCCAAGTAGTTTAAAACAGCTTTACCTCTGGTCCCAGGTGTTGCTGAGGCAGCAAAGTCTCTGTGAGCCCCCACAAATCAGCAGGGAAAACTGCTGAAGCAAGAAAAATCTTTAATTGTGCAACCAAAAATACTAACAAAAAAATCAAACAAGCAGCATTTTTTTCCCAATTAAATGTTTCTGTGTTCCCATCAAGGAATATGTGTGAGTGTTTTTGAGATTTTTCAGTGGTATCTGGCTCTTAGGATGTCAGAAGTTATTTTGGACCCATGTCGAGGTGAACCATTACCTGCTTACTGGAAATAATATTGTGGGGAATATGGGACAGAGCATGAAATTCCATATGAAAGACATTTTAAATGTCAATTAAAGACTTCAAATTTGTGTGACCACTGAACAGGGCAGTAAACGAAGACTATTTTCTGGCACATGGGTGTCCAGATCATAACCTGTCATCACAAGTTGTAATTGGCATCAGTGAAGAGGCCTGAAATGAGTAGGAGAACTGAATGATGATGGCAATTCAATAAAGGATCCTTACAGGGTGAAGACTAGGAGCAAAGGTGAGACATAGAGAACAATGTGTCACAAGTGCTGTCTCTTCATTGCTCATTTTAGAAAGAATGAGGAAAGTCCAGTTTCTGTGACTTTTAATCTAGCAGTTTATATGAACAATGAATTCACTTCTCTCATCTCCAAGAAAATTTGACAGGAAAATCCAAGCAATGTTGTCTTTTCTTATCATGTCCCACAGTCTTTCCCCCAAATGCTTGCTACTGTCATGAGGTAAAGCAGCACCACATCTGCTATCTTTACTTTCCTCAGGGTAATAAGAATCCAATCCAAGCTGAAATGGGAGAGATTTCAATGCTGGCCAGCACTGCTGGTCCAGTTCTACAAGACAGTGCTTTGGACATTGATATTCATTTTGTGATAACTATCAGCATGATATCATGCTGGAGATGGTCACCTGCACCAGGGACTCTAGCTCAGGACTGGAGACAAGGAACTGGCTAGAAATCCATTCCCTGGTCTTAAAAAACTTTCCTCTTAACCATGCCTCAGGAAAAGAAACGAACTCCCAACTTTCTCATGCTTCCCTCTCAACCCCAGTTTTTCTGTCCAAGTAGAGGCACATGAGAAAATGGTGTAACTAGTTTCACCTTTTCTGGATTCTTGGGATTATTCTTCATTTATGTGGGAGGCAGTAATGTACAGGCTTGAAGACCCTGATGAGGACTCTGCCCGTGAGCAGACCTTCAAGAAGATGCAGCTCTGGTGTGGAAATGTTACCCACTAAACCTTTTTCAGAGAAAATATAGCAATATAATAAGCAGCAGGGTGAAAAATACTAATTGTAGTAAGGTCATATAGATGAATTAGGGCACTCCCTCATGGCATAGAAACTCTTGAAAGTCTACTAAAAGAAAATTAATTAATAGAATATTTAATTTATTGAAAGTATGTTTTCAACAAGAGTATGATTCTGAAGGTGGTGAAAGTGCTTTTAAAATACTGTGATATATTGATTGGTAATTTGTCACCTGCACATTGTTATTTAATGTTGCTGGCTGTCTCAGTTAATGTGTTTCCTGAATATGAATATTTAATGGTCTTGTATAGTGATCATTATGTTATTTTAAGCTTAATAAATTGTTCAGACCCCTCAAGCCTTTCATAGAGGTGTTTTTGTTACATAAATATAACAAAAATAAATGACTGTCTAGCTGCTACTCAACCTTGGCACCACTGTAAGTAGATTTCTGGTAGACATTTCAGAAGAAATGAATACTTTTTCAGAGATGGAGAGTTTCTGGGCAGTCAGAAGGGGAGGTCTGTCGGCATCAGTGTGGAAGGAGAGAAAGGAACTATTTGGTGATGGGGTGACGCCAAGTCTCAGCTGTTTCAAGGGGATTTTGTAGTGAAATCAGCTGTCTCACTTTCTGTCTATGAGAATGAGGGAGGTTTTTAAAAGTGAAGTGTGCATACATAAATGGGCCATGAGTACACTGGAAATTAGAGAAAACTTTTTTACCATCTGAAGAGTGGATTAAGACTTTTGGGGGGTTTCAAGGTAGATCTTGCTCAGTTTGTTGCTTTGAACAGCAAGAGACCAGACTTGATGATCCTGGTTGACCTTTCAGTTCCATCTTGTGTTTGAAAGATTCACATCTGAAGTACTTACATGTGGTTTCACTCAAACTGCAGTGTTAAAAAAATTAAGAGAGAGCATAAGATCTAGAAAGAGATTGAATTTTGAACAAATTTACCAAAGTAAAGCACAGAAGATGGAATTAAACTCCCACAGTTTTAGATGTCATGTGTCTAGGTGGCCATATCTAGCTATTCTCCTAGTGATCCCTGAATGGTCACTGGTGAAAAATAGGCAATTTCAGAGTCTGATTTATCTAACCTGTTCTAGACATCCACATTAGGAAGACAATAATCATGTCCTAGAAATGGGTATTTTTCTTCATTTGCTATAAAAGTAGCCTTGGATAACTGCAATTTTTTGTTTTGTAGTCTGAACTGTGATTAGACAGAACTTATCCAGAATCATTTTGCAAGATTTGTTTCTGTATTCTGGTGTTTTGATGGGTTTTTCTTATTTCAATTCATTGTGCAAGTATTGATAAATATTAAATTAAGAATTTAGTGTAATTGAAGAAAAAAATGTATTTAAGAAGGGCAATGTACTTATGCAGACTAAAGCTGTGACTTAGGTATCAGAATAGTTATCAGAATAGTTTCTTGCCTTTTCAGATGCTTTATCTCATTGCAAGAGAAAAAAAAATCTTTTCGGTGTTATATATATATTAAAAAAGACATATATCAACAAAGCAGTGAATGGTTCTTTAAAGTTCATAGAAAAATTCTATTGCAGAGCGGTAAATACCCTGCAACATTGAACAAAACACATCAGCCCACGTCTTCCTATCAAAGGTTCATCTTTGCAAGCTAGGCTGATGATTGAACAGGTGGTGATGTGATAATGGATCGGATGGGTCAACAAGATGAGGATTTACATGAAAAGCAAAAGTATGAAGAATTGGAGGTCAAAATTGCTTCTTATACAAGCCTGGTAGAAAATCACTTGAGCAATGATCGTTCATCTATCAAGCATTTAGCAGCCACTCAGCTCAATGTAAAAATCTAAACTGATTGTATGTCAGGTAGAAAGGGTATAAACGAAGACAGAACAGAAATATCTGTTATTTCAAAATTCTGAATAGAAACTCTACTAAAAAAATAACAAAGACTTAAAACCCATGTTTGGTTGCCAAGAAATTCTTTCAGTATGCTGAGGTCTTCAGTATGTTGCAGGGACACACAAAATAGCTGCTTAAATTCTTAATTTGTGAAGAGATTCACTATAGGGATGGAAATTTCTTATTCCATGTTGAACCAAAAGATCAGTTCCTCTGGTTCCAGATGGTAGATGCTGTTATAGGTTCTTCCTTATTTGTCTCGGTGTCTGTATTGATTACATTTTCTATTCTATACATGCTCGATACACTATACACTGCTGTGAGAAGCAGAAATCACCCTTTGTGATTTCCTTAGTTTTTGCTGACATTCTGCTATTACAGCATAATGCTGCAAGATTTTTGCATTCCTCAGGGGATCAGCTGAATTCTCCTGGTTCTCTGGAAGTACTGGAAGCGGATTATTTAGATTTCAGACATGTATTCCTTGGGGGAGCATTGAAATTGTCTGCTTCTCAACAGCTTTTCTGGCAGATTGTAGGGGACCAGTGTGGAAAAGCTCCTCCAAGCTTAGTGGACTCCTGCTTAAATAGCACCAGTGGTAGCTTATGGGACTGGCTTCCTATGATACTGCTAATTTTTGAAAGACTCTTGACATCCAGGCCAATGCAGTGAGCAGATCAGCTGAGAGGCATTTAGTACCATCTTCTGCATTTCATACCCAGCGGTTGCTATCTGTTAAACGTTAGTGCAGGATGGTGAAAGAGCTAACAGGGAGAAATTTTGCACCAGTCTAGACAGGCTTTTATGTTAGCGAAGATAACACCTATCTGACCCTCTGCCTCCATGGTACATTTTTCCTGTTCTATTATCCCATCTTGCACAGTTCCTATCTACTGTCTGCCTTGTCTATGGTCTGTCCTTTGTTCTTATTGACACAAGAACAGATTTCACATCTGTCCCATCCCACTCAGGGGGTTAGGGTGAGGTTAACTTTGTAATTCTCTGCACAGTAATCAGGAGTAACGACAATTAGTTTAGAGGTTCAAACCAATCATAAATTTATTTAAAACTCAGTGGAACTACAAAAGATAGAGGCTTGGCAAAAGTCATAACAATGCTCAAAACTTAGCAGAACTGTGAAAGTTAAGGGTTTAGCAAAACGTGTGACGATACTACCCTAATGTGCCGAAAATTAAGTTAGAGACAAAGACAGTGATAGAGAGGAAAAGAAAGAGAGAAAGAAAAGAGAGAGAGAGAGAGAGAGAGAAAAAAGATATCACCACCCTGGGATTCAGCAATGTTCTCTGCTCATAGTTGTAGTCTTCAGGTGGTGGGCACGTGTCGAAAACTTATGGTTTCCCTTTTTATAACCCGATGTGCCCGCCCCATAGGTGGGGGTCTGTCATCACTGAGCAGGCGCAGTATGTGCTCAGAAATGTTCAGAAACATTCTAGAAATGAGTCGGTGTGTTGTGGGGGTCCTGGGGGTCTCACTGCCCCCCCCCCCCCTCTTCAGGGCTGACCAAGCGAGCGGTGATCTGTCATAGGCATATGGTGCACAGAGCACAGATGGTCATTGTTTACGTGTCTTAGGAATAGAGGAGTGGTCTCACAAGACGTTATCTTGCCTCCACAGGCTCCGTTCTTGGTCAGCACTCCCTTGTCATCAGCCCATCCCTGTCCATGTCAAGATGGGTGTTTGCAACATTCACTAGTTATCAGGGGCCTTAGAACATCCTCCTTCTGCTCTGACTCCTCACCCCAATGGCCTCTGCCCACTGACCTCTTCCCCCTGCCTCACTCACCTATTCCCCTTCTTCAGGAATGTTTGCTCCACCACTGCTAAAATAACAGCCTGTGACAACCTCATCCTCATTTCCTCTCTGATCTTTGGACCTCATACAGATATGGATCCCTTCAAACAAAAACCTTCTAAAACTCCTCTTTTGCAGGTGATTTTCCTTCTCTCAGGATCGCTGTCCTGACAAACTGTATAGGAGTTTGGAATTTAGAGGTGCACAGAACCGGAAGTGATCTCCTATCGTGGTGACTTCTGTACCTTGCTATCATAGGGAATCATAGCAATGATCACTTTTCAAATTGATTTATTTTACAAGTCATTCAATTATCATCAGAAAATATTAACAGAAATGAGTTGGAGGGGAGCACAGTAAAGCTGTGACTGCAAAACAGTGGGGTCTCACATTTCTAAGTTTGGCATTTGCATTTAGCATACCTATTTGAAGTGATGTTGAGTATCTGTTCAATAAATCAGATTTTATTCATAATAAATGCATTAGAATTATTTGTAAGGACCAGAGACCTGCTAAACAAGTAGATTTTGTTTATTGAAACCAGAATCTGCTTGTTCTTCCTTCACTTCAGAGATATTGAAAGAAACCATGCAAATCTGTAAATTGCATTGCACAAGTACATTCTCTTTCTGGTTTTACAGCACTTTGCCCAGTGATGTCCTGGTGTGTGACAGCAGCACTCATAATAAGCATTAATAATAATTAGTTGCTATTTTTATGGACAACGAGCTTACTTTTTGTGATCTGTTTTTAATGATGATTTAAAATTGTAACACTTGATACTGTTGCCAACTCTGTGAAAAAATTATTTAACTCATATTAAGAAATCAGTTGACTAAATTTTCTGGAAAAGTGCTGTCAAATATGTTCCAGGCACGGACCCTTTGAAAGACAAGTGGCTTCTAAAGAGGAAATTCTGTTGCTAGGAGACCACAACCATAAAAATTCAGGATAAAGTATTTTTTATTTTAAATAAGAAATGTTGATTAATGAACATGCTTAACAGGCAAAGAACAAAGCTATCACAGCTATCTCTATTATATCAAAGACCAGTCGAAGCATTCAATGGATATTTTAAGAAGGAAGTATAAAGAGGAGATCTTCAAAGGAAGTCTAGCCAAAGTTAGAGAACCAAGGACTCTGGAGCACACTGGTATAACAAAAGTGCCCAAGTATCTGTAGGGGATATTAAATGCCACATTTGAAGTTTTAAACTAATCTCTGTCAGCAATGAGAATCAGAATTACCTTGGGAAAGAGAGAATCTCCCATCTGTATTTTCCGAACAGAAATGTTTGAATGAAATGATCTCTTGAGCTTTCTTCCGGTCTTGCCCATCTGGGATTTTGCAGATTTCTGAAACTTCTGGTGTTGCTCATCAGTGGAGGGTAAATATTGGGCTAGAAGGTCTTTGGTTTTGATCCACTGTGGAAATTCCTAAGTGTGTCAGCAGTAACTGCCTATGTACAAACTTAGAAATGTTTAGAAATACACATAAATAATTCCAGTCTCATAAAGTAATAGCTGATGGTAACTGAGAGTCCAGTATTGATTGTCTTAGTTTCACTGAGTAGCACCTTAACCCACAAAAAGACTACTGAAGTATAAGAAGGTTTCTTTTGGAATAACAGCACAAGTACAGGCATTAAAATCCGGCCCCACTGGCTCAATATTTATCTAGTTGTTTAATCCCACAGGTCTTGATCCAATTTACAACTGCTGAAAATTGACTCAAGAGTAGACTAATTAATAAGTTCATAATAGTATCAAAGAGCAAGAAATCTTTAAAATGGCTATTTCTGCAAGGAAATCAAATTGCTTTCTGAGAACTAGCAACATGAAACAAAATGCAGACCTCTTCAAAGGGAGTTACATCACTTTCAGCTGTAAAACTTTCTAACTGTGTTCTCTTTAGTTGTCCACACAGGAAATCCTTAGAAAATTATATTCTCAGCAGGTAAACTTTGGTTTCTTGAACTACTGAAAGTTCCTGGTTAGGTAGAGGATATCCCAGAACAGAGTCAGAGGAGGACAGGAATTATTACTGGGAATGCTGTAGATATTGCCACCTGCGCAAAGAGCGGGACATGGCAACTCCACTAGGAACATCCTGAAACACCAGAAAGAAAATGTTACAACTATCAATCATACATGCTCAATAGCTGTTACTGATATGGTTTTCTTGGGAGACATCTTCCTGGCAGTTCACATTGAGTTATCATCTATCAGTGAAGAAGTGAAAGACAACTGTGGGACCAGAGCATCTCCCTGACACAGGCTGAGATGGGCCTGCTGAGAGGGACAGTGCTTGGAAATGTTTTGCTGAAAGCTGAGGACTGATCCCTGTTAACCGCAGACCTGTGCCATATTGCTTGTTTGCAGTTAGGATAAGAAATACCAAAAATGTTACAATTCTTCTCAAACTTTGAGAGGGACAAGGGACACATGCTGCATGTTGCTGTCACCTGTGGCTCGGAAGGGAACATGTGTATATTTCTGCTAAAGTATAGTGTATGTGTTGTTTGGATGGCTTGCATTTGAATATATATCATATCAGCGAGATGTGGAAGTCTGTCGTAGATAGCAGATTTACTGTTTGATAGTTTTTGTTTAATGTAGAGATACTGTTTACTGTGTTTCAGACTGGTTACAAGGTTTTAGGGATGCTTTAAATATTTGTTTTACTGAAGCTAATATGTTCTTTTCTCAGAATTATTAACATGTCCTTATCAGAAATTTGCATGAACTAATCCTTTATAATGCTTTGAAAATTCCTGAATATATGAAAGTCTGGCTTGTGCTACTACAAAGAGTTAATCTGAAATGCCAGACTACAGAGAGTAAAACAGAATTTATGTATCTTGAGTATATAATCCCTACATTCTGTTATATTTATATTTCAAAATTTTTGGGCTTTGGTTTCTGGAAACCAGTGAGAAAATTATGCTGTTCACCAAGGAAAAACAAGAAAGAGATGCAGGATTTTATCTTGCTCTGTGGAAAAAAAAAAATGGTGGAAGAATTATAATTCTTGCTCTGACAGAGAGGCCTTGGCACTTTACACAAGAACAGGATGATGTTGGTCCACAGCAGATTTTTCAAAAAGGACAAGTAGACATCCAAACCCTTATTAGCCCCGCATAAAAGAAGCTTAACAACTTCAACCAGTTGTTTCCCACAAGGTGAAAAACACCCAAACAAGTTGGGAATGAGAGCTAAATCAGATTGCTGACTGATAAGGATCCTTCCCAAGGCTAATAACAAAGGCTTACCACAGACAAGCAGCGGATTAAGCATTTTAAGCCTCTATCAGCGAGCGCCAAGGAATCTGGCGTGGTAATTCTGCAATCTGTAGCTGTTTGGGTAGCTATCAAAAACAGTGATGAACAAAGCACACAGACCTGAAAGGTGTTTGAGGTATTTTCTTCTGTATTGTAAGTGAGGTTTGGTCCCTGTAGAAAGGGTTGCTGAGGATGAAGAGCAAATCCGCTGGTTAAATGTAGTAGAGAAGAACATGAGGAGCATGAGAGGAGGAGGAGGGACAGCCTGAGAGCATTTCTTTTGACGTAGGAATGGGGAGAGCTGTTTCCCTTCAGGAGTGCTTGGCTATACCATGTGTTTAGCTCCTGTTTGGGGGGTTAATGGGTCCCGACAAAAGCTGCCTTTGAAAATGACCTGCACTGAGTGTTTGAAAGCTAATCATTTACTTTATAGCTGCACGTTACCTGCTCCACGGTGGCTGCATTGCTCTGGGCTCTGTCAGGCAGCTGTTTGTGTAGTAAAGCAGAATGCATACTATAAAAACTTGCTTTTCGAAAAAATATTTGAAGGGAATGGAGTTTTCAATGAACTTACATGATACATCCTCATTTGGGCTTCATTATTTAAGACATTTTGCATGACTTGTAGCTTCTATGCGATAGCACTTTTCAAATCCGGTTACACTGAGTAGAAATAATCTACAATGAAGGTGATATAAAAATGATTGATTGTGACTGGCTTCTCTTTTAAAAGAATAAAGTATTTTGATAGCCAATGAAAGAGAAAAAAAGGCAGTTATTGGCCCTGTACTTTTCTGCGTGACCTCTGTCTGAAGACCATCACCTTCATTCTAATAGACTGATTTGTGTTTCGAATAAATTATTCAATAATTTCAAGCAGAGAAAGCTCTCTGTCTCTTTTGGAGTGTGACTTCTTTTTTCCACCCAACTGAGTTGCAACTAAATGCTTCACTGTGCTCCAAACCAACTTCGCAATTTACTTCTGAATCTCTAATGCTCTCACCACGCGTAATGGCTTTCAGTGGCAACAGAAGTGGTCCTGCAGCTCACACAGTCTTCTGTTTCCTTTTTTAAGTCAGTCACAGATAAAAAGGAGAGTAAAAAGTTATTCAGAGGTGAGAGAAGGGCAGTGTAGATTAAGAAATAAAATGCTCACGAAGCAAATCGTACAGCCCCAGTTAATTGAATAGTTAAAATATCTCGGCTTCCGCTTGTAAGTCCCAAAATATAGCCTTTTGTCACGGCTTTATTTTTTGCTTCTACAGACTTGTGCTAAGCTTGCAAGTCTGGCAAGCCGCTAGAAAGCTCTGAAAATAAGTGAGCGCTGTTCACCCTGTGGATTTTTCCAAGATACCCCCAAGTTGCAGTTTTATTCTGCATATAAACCTTAAGTGCAATGGGGCTGAAATTGGTGTCTTAGACCTTTCAGATTTTCCTGTGTCGAGGAACACAATGAAGGAGATACCTCTCTGCGCCGGTACCTGATTTGTCTCCTGTCTGTCACTTGTAAAGTGGGAATGGTGGAATAGTGCCTTTCTCTTGAGAAATTCTCTGGGCTCCTTCCCTGTGGGAAACAGCGCAGTATTGTGATGCAGATTTTCTGCCAAATCTCACAAATCCCTCACTGTGGGGATTTCTCTTTTCAGTCATCTATCCTCCTGTCTGTAGAGCACTCACATTCAATACAGAAGGCTTATCACTTCCTTTTTAAAACTATAAGAACCAACATCACAGCCTGCAAAACCCACCTGGTGAGCAAGATCTCATTTATTCAATTTTTGAATCTCACTGAGGACTGGTCTAGAGAGGAAGAGCCTCTGATAAGTTATTTGCTGTTTCCTTTAAAAAACGCATGCCTCAACCAAGTTTCAAGAGACTCCTGCTTCTATGCACCCACAGATAGAGCGTAATTGTATTTGTTGTTAAATGGATAACTGTGATGTCCGATATTTAATTAGTACCACTTGTCTAACTGGATATGTGCATGACTGCAACCGTAAATTATGTCAGTACCTTTCCGACATAAAGAAGGGAAAAACGGGTATATCCGTTAGGGAGACAGACAGATTCATGGGCTGACTCTGAGGGGAAAGGTAAATTCACAATCGTCGTTCAAACTAACACCCGACCAGAGCACGTGAAGGTTGCTGGCCGTTGGATGCACTAAAGTTTCCCTTCTGTGACTTGTGCTTCATACTAGGTTTCACCCTGACAGTGACGCAGCGAGGGTATATGCACAGATTTGGGTGTTCAGAAGTGCTCCTGAATCCACATTGCAGAGAGAGGCAAAAGGTCTTTTGCTGAGATGTACATTGGGCTTGCATTACAAGAAGCTGTGCATCACTCTGCTGATGTAAATAGGCTCATGCATGTCCAGGACATATCTCATTGTGCATCGATGTGTTCTTATGGAGGATATTCCACTTACAGCAGATCAGAATTGAGACCTAGGCCACTGAGTTTGCCACTGTCGAGTCATTTTATTTCTTCTTTTTAGTTTTATTTGCCTGTCTGCAGGCAGAGTTACAAGACTAAGCTTGCACAGTTGTGAAAAGAAAACTGCAAGAGCCTGCCTGAGTGTTGTGAGGCATTGCAATAGTATCATAGTGAACAATGCAAGCACTTAAATTAAATCCAGATAAAATTCACCAATAATGCATTTATATCGTCTCATACTCAGCGAATAAATTAATACTTTTGTTAGGATAAGCCCTATATTTGACTGAGAGAAAAAGAATAGACACAAATGCTGAACTGAACACAAAATGGCTGTTAGCAAACATAGAAAATTTTAGTAATAGGCAATAACAAGATATACTTCATAGTGTAATTATCCCAGTTGCAGTTTGACCTAGATGCTAAAGATAGGCACAAGACTGTCAATGACTTCTTTGTAGGCCCCAGATGACCAGAATTTAGACCTTATAATTCACCAGGTGAGCAACAGTGATATGAAGGTCCCGCAGTATGACAGAGCCCTGATTCAGCAGAGACCTGGGATATTTCCTGATAAATTACTGTCATTTGCTAATATCTGTGCAACACCCAGGCAAGGCCTACTGTAGGGATGCTTCAGCTCCGCTTGGTACATGCTGCAGTATAAGAAGAAAAGTGATCTGCCAGAGGTAATAACACTGTCATAAATCTGGCAGTCCTAAGCCTTTTTTTATATCTTCTGGCTTTTTAATTTTGCCAAATCATTACTTTCAACACTTAGAAGAGTATTAATATACTATGTTATTATAGGTGGGTCTCTATTTAAATAGGCATAGATAATATGAGAGTAGTGTTTTAATTCTGATTAGGGCCTGAAATGATTTTACAGGCATTTCACACACTTAAGCAAGGTTCCTTATTTCAAAAACTATATATTTTTTGCTCAACTTCCTTTCCTCTCCCCTTTCTAATCAGGCATTTTAAGATTTTTTTTTTTTTAAATTTTGATTATTTTTTTTTCCCATGATCTCTACAACTGTGTTAAAAACACTTTGAGAGATGTGACTGAATTTTGGATGAGAGACCTGAGAGGAGAATGCTGAGGCAGACACTATTGTTTTAATTGTAATGTCTTCATTCTCGCGTTACGGTCTAGCTTCACTTTTACTGAAGACTGTTAGAAAACTCCCTTTGACAGTTTATACTGTCTGTTGTGGTTGAGCCTTTTCTAACGGTGAGGGTAGATAACTGTTTAGCTACTTGACCTTCCTGGCAATGGTCTGGTAGAAGATTATAATAATCCTTCAGCCTCCAACAGTGATAAGCTAGTATCCAGGCAGTGTTTTGCACTGTAATATTTATGAATGATCTGTGACTAAAATTTAGCTAGGAGAGAAGCTAACATATCTCTAGTCTAAAACATGTACTCAGCTGAGATGAATAGGTAATAATCATTTATTTTTGAAACAAAGGGGCTCTGGGGCTCTAGAACCGGAGAATAACTAACACTGGAAAAGACCACTGGAGGCAGGTTAATCTTGTTTGCCCATGCCAGTGTGAAATTCAAGCATTCAGATCCAAACACAACATAACTAACCATTACTTGTATTTACCAAACATTTTTGTACCTATTTCTTCATTTACTATGTCACAAGTGCTTCTAACACCCAAAAGTCTATTTCACTTTTTTTTTAATGTGTGTGCGCGTGCGTGCGTGTGTGAGAATTTTAAATATGTCTATGCAGTGTAACTTTGTGATAGATTGAACATTATTTTGGAGGGAATAAAGAGCTACATCCATTTAAAATCTTCATTTATTCTTAAATCCTGTTTAGTTGTAATACTTTTTTAGTGTGCCAACTGGTGCCCCTCTGCTGAAATGTTAATTATGAATTCATTCCATAAAAATAAGAACCTCAGACTAAGAAAATTATGATGAATTTGAATATGTGCAAGACTCCATCATGAATAGAGCAGCCTTGTGAATAAGATTTTCTCCATGAATGACATGCTGGAATACTTGGCTTTAATTTGCTTGAGTTAAAATATAATTAAGGCCGTGCACGAAGTTATGATCTCTCTCTCTCTTTCATGAACTTAAACTTTGACTGAATTAATTTTTCCGATTTTAAATAAATATATTTATAGATAGATACATGTACAGCCTGATTCAAAGCTTTCTGAAATCTGAAAGACTTCTGTGGGTTGCATTGAGGTCTAGAGGAGTGTAGTTGCCATAATTCTGCAAGACAGGGAACCTCTCGAAGGCTGCCGTAAATCCTCAGAGACCATTGTCCATACTGACAGTTCAGCTCAGACAATTCGAACAATTTAGACAGCCTAAGCATTGTTTAGAAGGGGACCTGCACTTTTCATCCCAGTTCTCTCTTTTTTCTCTTAAATTTGTAAGTTTAACAAATCATATCCAATACCTTATTCTTGAAATTCTCATGCCTTCATAGGCAGTATTGGAAACCTTGGAAAGGGCTAAAGCTTGGAATTCTGTACATACAGAATTGGAAATGGTTTCTTTGTCTGCAGATGCAACCCCTTGACATTATGGACACGGTGTCATATATTTACTTTCATAAATGTTTCAAACAGTATATTAATAATAGTTAGACTTTTTATCCCCAGCACTTTACCTGGAAGATGATTTCAAAATCTCCCTTGTTTTGTATCTTACTGCATTAACAGACAGTTTTTGACCCTTTATTACCATGTAAGCACTCTCCTTGAGGTTAAATAACTCTTTGCTCTCCCCTATCTGCCTATTACGTAGGCACCAATCACAACCCTTTGGGTTGTCTTGTCTGATAAGCTCTTCATTCTCTTCATTATGCCTGTGATCCTTCTCTATGCCTATTCTAATTTCATATCTTCCTTGAAAATAAATGACCAGAACTGTACACACTATTACAAATTAAGTCTCATCAGGGCTTGGTATGGTGGAATTAATGCTTTTCTATCTCAGCTGGGAACACTTTGACTGATGTACTGCAGGACAGCATTTGAGTTTTTCCACGCTTGCCATCCCTTGCTAGCTTTTAGTCATTCTGTGATCAGCTTGTACACCTGTGTCTCTCTCTTCCCAGTCACTTCTAACTCACGAGTTCCTAGTCAATAGCAGAAATTCTTGTTCATAGTCCCCAATGACCTTCCTCTTTTTTATTATAAATTTAATTTAATTTAATTACGCTTACTCCCATCCTCAGGGCTGTGCAGTTCTTTTTGTGAAATACCCTAATCCTCTTCAGTATTGACAATGCCTTTTAGCTTTTAATCTTAAAAATACTTTTTTCTTTTTTTTTTTTCAATCCAAGGTTATTTACACAAAAAATTAACAAGATTGGTCCAAGGCCAACCATTTGTTACCTCTTATCAGACTAGATTTTTCCCTTTTAATACTTCTCTACTAGTCAATTCTTTACTCACCTCACAGTTACAGTATTAATACCCATTTTCCTAACCATCATTAATGCTTCTTCATATGACATTGTATTTACTGTACTTCTCACATTTACATATGACATCAGTATTTTACTGAACTCCAAATGGATGAAAGCTAATGACTCTTCTTTGTTTAGGTTACCTAGACAAAGCTGTGTAGGTGACATAGCCTGGCTGGATCTTTGTTGAACACAGGTTATATATTATCTTATTTTTTACAACTTTAATTATATTAGCCTTGAAAATGCATATTACTTGCTTGCATGGCTTTGAGAATAAGTTGGATACCTTGTTCTCTAAACTTGGTGGTCCTACATCTGGTGTTGTGTATGCGTAAAATATATTTATGAAAGAACTTAGGTGTCATATGCTAGTGCTTTCAGAACTTTTGTGGGTCCAAAGTAATTCAGCATACAAAAAACCAATTAGTTCAACACCTCTCTTTATTACTAAAGTAAAAACAAGGGCTTGAAAAGGAGCAGTACTACAAGACCCAAAGTGTTTTGGAAGTAAAGGAGAAAAGTTAAGCTTTGAAAAATGTTTTCTATACTACAACAGCAATAATTAATTTCTCATAGCATTGGTAATGATGATTGTACATAAGTGTTTATTCTTTGGAAGCAATCTATGTATGCTTTTTGAGAAGAGGTAGACATCCTTTATTGCAAAACATTGGACAGGATTAGACCAATAGCAAATAAATTATAATTTCACTAAAGGTAATTGTTTCTGTCAGGCTCCTTAACCATTGCTTAAACTCAAAATTTTTCTTGCATGGAAATTGTTTTCATAGTGGAAAATATCCAGAAAGGTTGATATTATAAAGGAAAGCATTGAACATTGAATCACTTCAACATGATAAAACTAGGTCAGAATTCTGTCTTTAATGTGTTTAATTTCAGACAGTTTTCCAAATTAAAGATGATCATACGTTCCTAGAGTGTTATTATTCCTGACTGTCCTGGAACACACAGTGTCTCTTTGACAGTTGTACAGCTGAAATTCATTGTTATTGGTTCTATTTTTTTAATTTGCAAATGCAATTTTAAAACCCTTGAAAAATGATACAGCAAATTTCAATACCTGAAGAAACAATAGGATATGAAATGGAAAATACTTTGCAATAAATCAGACTGCATAGACACAGGGAAAAAACCCTCTCATTGGCATTAATTCGTCTTTCTCTTTCTTTTCTTTCTTTCTTTCTTTCTTTCTTTCTTTCTTTCTTTCTTTCTTTCTTTCTTTCTTTCTTTCTTTCTTTCTTTCTTTCTTTCTTTCTTTCTTTCTTTCTTTCTTTCTTTCTTTCTTTCTTTCTTTCTTTCTTTCTTTCTTTCTTTCTTTCTTTCTTTCTTTCTTTCTTTCTTTCTCTTTTCTTTTCTTTTCTTTTCTTTTCTTTTCTTTTCTTTTCTTTTCTTTTCTTTTCTTTTCTTTTCTTTTCTTTTCTTTTCTTTTCTTTTCTTTTCTTTTCTTTTCTTTTCTTTTCTTTTCTTTTCTTTTCTTTTCTTTTCTTTTCTTTTTTCTCTTTTTTTCTTTTCTTTTCTCTTTTTTTCTTTTTTTTTTTTCCCCCCAAAAAAAGTCCTCCACTACAATAGAAACTGAATAAGGAAGTAAAAGGTTGGTTCAGAAGCTAGGTTATCAATATAATACAGAAAGCAATAATAAAAGCTAATAGATGAAATGTATATGACCTTCACATCGGATTAGTGACCAGTGTAGTATATTAGCAAAATACTGTGCATTGTACTCAGTAACATAATATTTTTCTTATTATAATACAAAAGACATTAATGTAATACAAATGTTCGTTCTAGCCTGCCTTATCAGGGATTTCCATGTTATACTTCTAGCCTGGTCTCCTGCTTATTGGTTGGTTTACATAATGGAATAAGTATAAAATGGAGTATGCTTTTGAAATGAGAAGGACTAAGGTAATGAAGAAGGAATAAAGGAATGAAAACAAAATATAGAGGAAAGGGAAATGGGGAAAAATGAGAGAAAGGGAAGAGAAAGTGAAACACACTATGTCAGAGTAGGGAAGGAAATAGGAACACATTAAAAAAGTAAGAAACAAGGAGAATTAATGACAAAAGGTAAGCTTTTCAGTTCTTAAGTCCAAATTTGATGTTAAGAACCAATTTTCAGCTCTGGCTGAGCTGATTTTAGCTCAGGTATGTTAAATGTGCATGAAGGTGGCCTTTCATCATAGTTTCAGCAACTTGCTTCTCGGAAATGTACTTACAGAAGGAAATTAAACCTGGTGTGTCATTAAGTATTGGAATTCAAATTCAAGTGCTGACAAGTCAGATTTTATTAACGTGAAGTTTAAGACTTAGTAGAAAACATGTGATGTTTTGCTTAAGCTTTTGCCTGTTTGGATAAAAAAGCATTTATACATTGATAGTACATTTATATTAATGAAGCCTGACTATTTCAGTGATCATTTGGGATACCTGCATTCTCGCCGAGTTGTACTTTCAGTTTAGCATCCCTCTGAAACTAACCAAATATTTAGGAGATGGTACTACTTCTTCTGAAGCTATCATGATATTGTTCTTAGATTACATGTGCTATCTAAAAGAGAGAAACAAAATCTTTGTATATTTTTCATCTGTGTTCAGATGGAATGGAAACTGCTTCTGACTAGTTATTCTGCTGCATGAAGTCCTTATCGCCCTGATGATTGTGGACATGGAGTCAGTAGATGTTAGGTCTTAATTCTCCTGAGGATTGGGTCCTTAAATCACAGCATTATTCATGAAATCACAGCACAAATGGCTGCATATAAAAACCAGCCAAATGGGTAAATAAATGAGCCACCAGCAATATACTAATCTGTCAATACATGCAAAACCAAAAGCCTTCTCATGCACATGCATGCATTTGGCAGGAACAATGTAGACAGCGTATCTGCAGGCTTTAGGATGTATGTTCTTTCAAAATTTCTGCTATATGCAAGACAGGGATTGATTGTTATAAGCATGCTTGTGATACGGAAGAAAAATAATGCTAGCTAATCAAATAGGAAAAAAAAGATTGTTGTTGACATGCTAAAACTCAGCTGCTCGTCTCTATCTTGCTTGCAAGCTCTCTCCCTTTTATAAATGTCAAACACAGATCATCAGTGGTTTCTAGAATCCAGGACCTATGGAACAACATCCCATCAAAGCTCTTTGAGGTTTTCCAATTGTTTCACAGAAAAAAACCTTATGTAAGTGCTTGAAAAGGGGCTCTATTAATAAGTAGCAATGGCATTTTCCTACCTGTGGCAACTACAGAAGAGCACACTACACAGAACCTTTTATGCAATTATTTATGTTAAACTGGTCAGGGTTTGGAGCCAGCAATTTTTCTGTTGATTCAGGGAAGTCAGTGCTTCACTTCTCCTCTTCAAAAGAGTTCAGTTCAATATGAGAAGGTATGCATATTGTCTTGTTAGACTATTTCAGCCCAGTACCAAGCCATCTGCTCTTTAATCAGCCCTGATGGATGTTTATCCAGTCTGTTCCAGTGATAGTTGAGGGCTGCCTTCAATAATCAAAATATGTAACTATTCTTTCAGTTAGAGAGTTCTTCCTAATATCTTATGCCCCTTGCTGCTATTTAAGTCAACTAATTCTTGTGCTATTTCTAGTGGACATAGAAATCAGCTGAATAATTTCTTCTTTGAACCACTTGTTTACATAGTCTAAAACTTACCATGTCTACCTTTGCACTCTCTGCTTTGTATTAAGCAAGTAAAATAGTTTCAGGCTTGCTTCAGTAATCTCACTTTCCAGCCTTTGATTATTATTCTTTTTTAATTTTTTAAAAATTTTTTCTCCCCTAGACCTTGTCTGTGAAACTGGGTGCAGGATTGCAGCGTTTGTCTATGGCAAGCGAATAGAATGGAAGCAGCAAATAATGTGTCTTATGCGTGATATGTCTGTTTATCCAACTCAGTCTGATTGCTTTCTTCGGGACAAATACGTGCTAAAGGAGTGCAGTTTTGTGTGGAGAACCCAAGTTAGGTCTGAATATGCTACTTCCAGCACCGGAGCTGTACAAAGACGTTAATGGCATTGGCACAGTGCTCTGCATGCACTAATTAACCCTGCGCTAGCACAGCAAAACTGCTGCTGTTTTGTTCACAGTTCACATGAATGTCTCCACATGACACTGCTTTAAATGGTATGGAAAAATTTGTGTGTAAAGCACCTTGCACACTTGGGGAGAGATGGGTAGGGTGAGAAATGCCCCCAAAAGTATAGATATTTATTTTTGTAACTTGAAGAATAAATAAAACTTTATGTATTTAGAATAATGAATAGGCACTTATTACTCATTACACATACTGTCTGTCCTCCCCTACCACTTTCTTAATGTATGTGTTGCCAGAGGGTATATTACTTAGCAGTTTGAAAAATCCCTATTTGCCTAATGAGTTTCACTCATTTCACAGTAGTCCCAAAATTGGGCAGATACTGGTTTTAGTCATTATATTTGTCGATTATCCTGGCTAGAACTTTCAAAAGAACTTAAATGTGGTTTGAGAGTCAATAGCAAATAGATACCTAAATCTTTTAAGAACATTTGAGAATTTTACTCCCATTATAATTTATTTAGAGGCCAGTTACATCAAGGTCATATTTTTCATTTCTGTAAATGAAGTACTTTCAATGAAGAAAAAAAAAATCCCCAAACTTTTTTCTGTTACTTATAGACCTAGTTTTAAACATAACTTTTTCTCCTGAATAATGAAGTCTGAAGTGGACTTCACAGACTCGCTGACACTCCTCCACAAAATCTCTTTGCATATTGAATAATTCTTTTGTTTCTATTTTTAAATACTGAGTTTCTGCAGAATATTTTACTTTAATTTTGGTCAATTACCAGTTACTTATTTAGCAAAGGGTGTCAATGTTCTGGGTGTCCCTCTTCTGCAGGAAAGCATCTTTGAATAGAGATGGGGCTTGGTGTTTCATGGTGAGGGAAACGTTATCCACTTTGCGCATTTCCACCTCTGCATTTCACCCTCAGATATGGACAAATCTAGTCACAACAAACTGAAACAGGATCTCCCTGAAGTGTCTGTGATTTTCAATTTTAGGAATTAAAAAAAAAGAAAGAGAGGGAAATGGCTATTTTAAAGGTAATTGTATGCGTGTCTTTTACAGTAAGGGCATTTTTTTCCCATGGTGTTTGACAAAGGATCTGCCAATACTTAGCGAGGGCTGCAAAAATCATTTCCTGCTGCCTGAAGCAGCCTGTGCTTCTGGTGAGGTGAGAGCATAGTTCAGAGTCATCTGTTACACGAATGAGAAGATGCACACACTTCAGGAGGAAAGCAGATGAAGAGGGTTTTCCTTCCACTCCAGTAACTCACAGCAGGTATTATAGATTTATTTCCCCTTCTTACATTGCTTTCATTTTGCTGGATTGTATCAAGGCACTGCAGATGCTACAAATAGGGATGTACTAACTTTAGGAGTAGGAAAAAGACCAATGGTGGTGTCTTGGTTTCGGCTGAGATGATAGAGTTAATTTTCTCCCTAGTAGCTGGCATAGTGCTGCATTTTGGATTTAGGATGAGAATAATGTTGATAACACGCTAATGTTTTTACTTGTTGCTGGGCAGTTGTAGTGTCTACACTAAGTCAAGGACTTTTCAGCTTCTCTTGCCCTGCCAGGTGCACAAGAGGCTGGGAGAGCACAGCCAGGACAGCTGACCCAGGCTGGCCAAAGGGATGTTCCCCACCATATAATGTCATGCTCCATATAGAAGTGGAGAAGCTAGCTGGGAGATGGGATTCCTGCTTGGAAACAGACTGGACATTGTTGTTTTTTTTTTTTTCTCTTCTGCATGCGGTGAGCAATTGCATATATGCATCACTTGGTTTATATTTATTACTATTACTACTACTACTACTACTACTACTACTACCACTGCTGTTACTACTACTATTACGATTATTATTATTATTATTATTATTCTCTTCCTTTGTTATCCTATTAAACTGTTTTTATCTCAACCCATGAGTTTTTTGCAGTTTTTTGTCCATTCTCCTCCCCTTCCCCTTGGGGGGGGGAGCAGGGGGAGTGAGTGGTTACATGGTGCTCAGTTACCAGCTGGGGTTAAACCATGACAGGTGGTTACTTCATTCTGACCAACATTTTCCATTGCAGTATTTACTTCACAGTTGGAGGAAACTGTAGAGGCACTACATCACTGGATAGCAAGTAATTTACATGTAACCTCCAGGACTGTTGGTAAAGTCTGTTGGTAGATCTCAAGAAGTCCTACAAGGCTCCACATAAATCCTTCTGGCTGAACATACAAAATGTCTGCCAGGGGTCTTACACTTGGTTACTACTCTTTTGTGTTCCATTCATTCAATTTCCTCCTGGTTCCTTGTCCCTATGTATAAGATCAAGTATTCCTGACCACATCTGCAAAATCCCTTCACTGCTCACTTTCCAGCACCCCCTTAAAACTAAGACTCGTCGAAAGATATTTTTTCCCCCTTCTGCTTTCTGTCCCAAACCCCATCCCTCTTATTCAGCTCTTGCTGCCTCTTCCTCTGCTTCCCATCATATCCTAATATCACTTTGTCTTTTACCTCCACTAGGAAGAAGATTGGAGGGTGCTGAGGAAACAGAATGAGACTCCAGCAGTTGAAAATGGTTAGGAAGTTAGGAAAGGAGATAAAACTGGTAAGAAGCTTGAGACCAGAGGAGAAAGATGCACAGGAAATTTGTGGTAAATATCTGCTGAATCGGTTAGATAAAATTTTCCCAGGTAATGGACTATTGACAAACTCATCAACTCTTCGTTGTTTTTTATTCACTATTTTTGTGCTATGGTGACAAAGATTTTCCTGCTCCTTGGCTGGATGCCTCACGGTTTTTTGTTTTTACGCAAGGATAAAAAAAAGAATAAGTTTCAAACATCATCCTATGCACTGGCAGGTTTTGAGTGCCTCCTTCTTTAGCAGCTAGATCACTGGGAAACTCTAGCCAAAGCTGCTTCTATTACAGCAAGAGCATGTAGGACTGTTTTCTTGCTGGATGGCCAGCTGGCTTGCTTCAGCAACGTTTGTGTCATTACATCCTCTTAGCCTCCAAAACAGGGTGGTGACATCCACCTTATCTGTTGGAACTGATGCCCAAACTCAGCTAACTGCCAGACCACATCTGCGAATTTGTTAGGGTTTGACTAGCTGGCACAAGCCACAACTGTCCCAGGGACTGTTCTAGCAATTTAACTATCTGTATGATTAAATTCCAGGAATGCTCCATACCACTGATCAATTTACTAGTGTAGATTTAGTTTAATACTATGTTTTTTCTCTAGAACAAATAATGAATTCTTTGCTATTAAAGGCCTGGAATTTAAAGCCCTACAGATGTCACATCATGCCATAATTATGTGTTAATTTTTTGAAAAGTGAATATTTTATGACTGTTGAGCTAGGATTTGGCATTTTCTAATTGTCACGAGTAATGATGAAACTTGGAATACTCACCTGGGCTGTAGTGGCCTCTCTTAGGCTGTGTTTTGTTTCTCAAATTCCAGCATTCTCTGAAAATTAAAAAATGGAGGAATTGTTTAACTTTTGTAGGCACAGTATGAGCTACCTATAACTGTAGATTTTAAGTTTAGTGACTGCACAGAGCTGGAACAAAAATTTTGAGCAGTGAGCTGCTTAGGAAAGGTTTACATCTATGTGCATGGGGACTGGATCTGATAAGGCTGAGTCAGCCCAGTGCCCTGCTGTGGTGTATTAGATTGGGTAGAGCTAACATGTCCAAACTGCTTCCTGGGTCTTATCTAACAGATGAAATCCTACTGCAGGTGTCCCTACAAGGCACTTGCATTCTGTCTGGATCAGGTCATGTCTTTTGAAGAAAATATTCTTGTCTCTAGCCAGTTTGCTAGATTTATCTGTGCTCTTAATAGCAACAAGTTGAAGGAAGGTCAAGGGAGGTGATTCTGCCCCTCTACTCCACTCTCGTGAGATCCCACCTGAAATACTGCATCCAGCTCTGGCATCCGCAGCACAAGACATGGAGCTGTTGAAGTGAGTCCAGAGGAGGGACACAAAGTTGATCAGAGGGCTGGAACACCTCTCCTAATAGGACAGGCTGAGAGAGTTGGGGTTGTTCAGCTTGGAGAAAAGAAGGCTCCAAGGAGACCTTATAGCAGCCTTCCAGTGCCTAAAAGGGCCTACAGGAAGCTGGAGAGGGACTGTTTACAAGGGCATGGAGTGATAGGACAAGGGGTAATGGCTTTAAACTAAAAGTGGGTAGACTTAAATGAGATATTAGGAAGAAATTCTTCACTGTGACGGTGGTGAGGCACTGCAACAGGTTTCCCAGAGAAGCTGTGGCTGCCCCCTCCCTGGCAGTGTTCAAGGCCAGGTTGGATTGGGCTTTGGGCACCCTGGTGTAGTGGAGGATGTCCCTGCCCATGGCAGGGGGGTTGGAACTAGATGATCTTTGAGGTCCTTTGTAACCCAAACCATTCTGTGATTCTGTGATTCTGTGATTCTGTGATTCTATGATTCTATGATTCTATGATTCTATGAAATCACCAGGTTTTAGAACTTTTTAGTGGTCATGTTTGGAAAAAACCCCCACTATTTACAACTTGATCAAGAATGAGTTCTCTAGTGAGTAATAGAGAAATAAAACCAACATCAGGGAATACAGTGGATTCGTCTCCATCGTGTTATTTTGGTTATCTGGGAGTTATCTTTTCCTTACATAGAGCTTATTTTGGGTCAGTAGAGCTCCAACTTCTAAATAACAGACAACTATGGAATTTTTGGTGGTGAATGGATGGGGTTTAAAATATATTTTTCTGTTCCACTTTAGTCAGTCCTACAGTTAATAACAATTTTCTTATTTCAGGGTGGAGGTCCTCATTTCTTGAAGTGCAGGATCCTAAATTGTTTTACCTTCAAGATTTACTGATAGCTATGACACCTTTCCATATGCAGATACAATTTCATTATGCATCATCTACCTATGGCTGGGTCAGCATTATAGCGGCCTCAGCTCTCATTAGTGTATGACAGCAGATGTGAGACACTGACACTAGAAAGACAGAGCTATTCTAACCAAAAATATTCTGTCTTCCTTTGCAGGTTTCCTTGCTCATTGCCAGCTCTATTATTTCTACTCTCTGTTTTTGTGTGCTTAAATTTCCCTTCTGTGCATTTTTAATCTTTCCTGTATTACCTTGTTTTCCATTTGGCATAAGTATACTCTGCTTATTTCTTCCACGTTGTTTGTATACCTCTGGAGAAATTACAATACTGTAATTAATTAAAATAATTGCATTTTAAGTACATGAGAAACAAACCATATGATCCTGCTCATTCTTGCCATACGTATTGGAACAACTTGCAGTCACATGTTAGCAATCAGAGTCCCGTAAAAATTCTGCACAGAAATATATACAGTGGCCTTTTAGACATTATTTCCTATGTTTCCGCATGGTTTTGAGCAAATTTATGTAAGCCTGCACAGATAATTTGATATGGATGACCTGCTTGTTGGCTTGTTTCTTCAACTCCACACACAATGCACAGTACTCTGCAACAAAATTATATTTAGATGAGTTTTAGCCTCTTTTTGTTAAGGACTCCTGTCCAGCCATATGTTAGACTATTGAGACTGCAGCGAGTTGGTAAGTGAAGATTCAAACTCAGATGATTATGGATGCCAAACTATTTTAAACTATTAACAGAAGCATAACCTAATTTATCTGAGGGCTGTGGAAAAAGAGTAAGGGAGAGAAATTACTTATTTCTAGGAATCTCAAAAGACGCTTCGCACAAACTATTTGAAAGCTGGGTGATTGAGATTTCAGTGGTATGCTGTGGTGGGTTGACCCTGGCTGGGGGCCAGGTGCCCACCACAGCCGCTCTATCACTGCCCTCGTTCACCAGACAGGGGAGGAAAAAGTACAACGAAAAGCTTGTGGGTCAAGATAAGGACAGGGAGAGATCACTCACTAATTATCCTCACGAGCAAAACAGACTGAACTTAGAGAGGGAATTCATCTAATTTATGACTAAGCAAAAAAGAGTAGAAATAAAATCAAATCTCAAAACATCTTCCCCCACCCCTCCCATCTTCCTGGGCTCAACTTCACTCCCGGCTTCAACCTCCTCCCCCCTCAGCGGCACAGGGGGACGGGGAATGGGGGTTACGGTCAGTTCATCACACGGTGTTTCTGCCGTTTCTTCATCCTCAGGGGGAGGACTCCTCTCATCGTTCCCCTGCTCCAGCGTGGGGTCCCTCTCACGGGAGACAGTCCTTCATGACCTTCTGCAACGTGAGTCTCTCCCACGGGCTACAGTCCTTCATGAACTGCTCCAGCGTGGTCTCTCCCACAGGGTGCAGACCTTCAGGAGCAAACTGCTCCAGCGTGGGTCCCCCACAGGGTCACAAGTCCTGTCAGCAAACCTGCTCTGGTGTGGGCTCCTCTCTCCACGGATCCACAGGTCCTGCCAGGAGCTTGCTCCAGCACGGGCTTCCCACGGGGCCACAGCCTCCTTCAGGTGTCTCCACCTGCTCCGGCGTGGGGTCCCCCATGGGCTGCAGGTGGAATCTCTACACCCCCTCATCCTCCCTCCATGGGCTGCAGGGGCACAGCCTGCTTCACCATGGTCTTCACCACAGGCTGCAGGGGGATCTCTGCTCCGGCGCCTGGAGCACCTCCTGCCCCTCCTTCTGCACTGACCTTGGTGTCTGCAGAGTTTCTTACATCTTCTCACTCCTCTCTCTGGCTGCAAAAGCTCTAACTGTTTTTTTTCCCTTCTTAAATATGTTATCACAGAGGCGCTGATTGGCTTGGCCTTGGCCAGCGGTGGGTCTGTCTTGGAGCCGGCTGGCATTGGCTCTATCAGACACAGGGGAAGCTTCTAGCTGCTTCTCACAGAAGCCACCCCTGTAGCCCCCCCCGCTACCAAAACCTTGCCATGCAAACCCAACACATATGCCAACACAAAACAGAAAGTGGAATGAAAAGCTGCATCCCATGGGTCATTTGGGACTGAATCAAGGATCCTCCGTTTGCAAAATTCTATTTATGTGAACACTGTTATGAAGAAAATGCTCATTTCTCCCCATTTTTATCTTTTGGTCTATCAGTCCTTCCTCTTTGTTTCTTCTTTTTTTCTGGCCCTCTTCTGATTTCTGTTTTCTGTTTCTTCTTCCATTACCTCTGTTTCTGGCCTTTTTTACCTTTCATTCCTTGGCACTCTTTTCATCCTGAAGCGCCCCACTAAGCATCCGGCTGAGGTACTTCCAATGAAAATGTCAGCACGCCATACTCTGCTCCCAGTTATGCTTTTACCTTCAACAAGGGAGCTTGTACAAATGAAGAAAAATGTCTGATGCCTCAAAGTCTGGGAAGTTCACCTTTTCCTAGAGAAAACAAAGAAGAGAGTACTTAGTGACTCTTTTGGGATGGTTAGCCGATACAGCTGCCACTGGGCTCTGATGTTTCTGGAAACAAGCTGTATGCCACAACAAAACCCTGAGACCTGAGCTTTTAACTCATAGACTTGTCCTATGCACAGTAATTAGTATTGATGGGGTACTTAAACTACCCATGCATCAATCAATATAGGAAGGTAAAAGGAGAAAGGTTTATTCAAATTTATTGGTGACAACAATTGATACTAATAGCAGAGAAAGCAGAAGGAGGAAGACTCTTGTAGATTGTATTCTGATTAATGGAAAAGAACTAGTTGGGAAAAGGAAAGTGGAAGGCGACCTGGGTGACCAAAATCATTAAATACTGAATTCTTGATTTACAGGAGTACAAGGACAGAGAGTGATAAAATAAGGTTTTCAGGAAAGAAGTCTTTAATTGACTATTCAGAAGGGTCTGCTGGAAAGCAAGCGTAATAAAAAAGTGGTCTGGAAGTATTTTAATGAAATAATTACCCCCTTACCAACAGCATCACTGAAGGGTAGTGATAGTGACTTAGCAAAATTATGTTTTCTTTCAAAACATGGACATTTAACAGGCATCATACAGAAGAAAAAATACCCGCAGTTATTAGGAACAAATTCAATAACACAATGCAGTTTGGAACAAAATCAGAAAGTTTAGGACACAGGCAGGGGAAAATAACCAAGTGCAGTCTCTAAGTACATTGATAATAAAATGATCATGTAAAATAATTCAGTGGGGAAACTTTAACTTGCTAGAGTAAAGCACCTATTACTCTGAGCTCTGTAAATGGGAATGTTGTGTCCAAGCTGTAATCTTCTCCTCAGGGCTGATAAGCTTTCAACAGGACACCACTCTTCAGGCAAGATGTGGATCTATTAAAGAATATCCAGAAGAAAGAAATGAAAATTTTAAAATAAGCCTGCAAGCTTGGAAAAATGGGTTTGCCTTATCTTGAAAAGACTGATAGGGGCTAAAGAGATGATCTGAAAACAACCTTCCAATACATAAAAGGTAGCTGCAAAGATGAAATGAAACAAACAGTTCTGTGTGTCCACAGTAAGCAGAATAAGAAATACTGAACTTGAATTGCAGCAACAGTCCTGAGGAGGATCCTGTCCTCAAGGACAAGCTGAATGTGGGAGGACTTTATCCACGAAGATGATGGACTGTCCACAGCATTGGAGGATTTAGGATGATACATCCCTATTTTCAGGTTTACGGTTACAAGTTTTCTTCTTGACAACTGAAGAACTGAGGAGTTAAGAAGCTTGCAAAGGCAGATAATTGCAGACATTTAGGCAGAGCTCCTCTCCAGTGTGAGACTTTCATATTCATGGAAATTCATTCACGGAAACATTGGAATAAATTGGAAGCAGATGAATTTTGTACTAACTACTGTAAAGATGCCAAAGAAAGAATCTTTATTGATATTTAAGGGTATTGTTTAGTGCTCCATCATTTGGGTGCATAGTAATGTCAATACTCACAATGTCTGTGTTTTTTCCTTTAGTATTATACTGTTCCACCGGAGAGTTTGTCTCATTGACTACGACTACACCGCTAAAGAAAATGTCGGAAATTATGACTCTCAGATGTACTGACTTGGTCTGGCTCATGTCCACACTGAGAAAAATGTCTTCCCATCAGAAAAAATGCCCAATCTGTCTGTTAGGAATCATTCCTGGTCTGTGCTATTCCCCAGGCTGTGCCCAGAAATTGTTTGTAGGAGTGTTAGCTGTCATGGGCCAAAACCATGGCAAGGTGTGAGACACCTGTTGAACATCGTGGGAGGACAGGTAGAGGACAGTGCTTGAACTCAGATTCTGGATGTCCCTCATTTACTTCTATGGAAGAAGCCAAAAGGACTACTTGTGAAAGTAGTATATCCGTTGTGTGTTAGGGCTTATCTGTCTTATTCAAATACTGAATTTTGAAGCAGTGAATGCTGTTTCAAATATACTCTCCAAAAAAATGTCTGTGAACAATTTGGCACGTAGCGCAGGCCAGGGCTAATCCTGACAGGCAGTTAAACATGATGATTCCACTTTTTGGGGTAAAGGGAGACTTTACTGATTATTATAATGTTTTTTCTCATAGACAGAGGAATCAGGAAGTTGTAAGAGGGACTCAGATTTAATTTGAAAATACAGTATGTTTGTAGCCTGCTCCTTGTAAAGGAACTTGTGAGAGAGGGAAAAGAACTATGTTTACTAAGTTGCAAAAAAACAGAGAACATAATTTTAAAGCCAATCTCATGGTTTTCATGGCTTGACTCATGATTTTAGAGAGCTTATGGTTGGAAACATTTCAAGATTTGTGAAACCTTTTCAGCTAAATATTATTATATCTTTAATATATAGAGCCAAATCCTTACCCAGCAAACAAATACACTTCCTGCTGAATCTAACAGAAGCTCCTGGCTGCAATCCCCTTGAGAATTTGGCTCTGGCTTCTGATAGAAAATATGGACTTTGTCATGATTCAGGAATTTTAAAAAGCCAATATTTAGTAGGATGCCTGACTGAAATGGAACCACCTTACTTTTCTGTGATGATACTCATGTAGCACACCTCACATGTGTATTTTGTTCTTACTATGACACCTAGGGAAGTTAGACAGAAATATCTTGGCACAAGTACCAAGGGCTCTATGAAATGCACAAACTGACTGAGGTCCAGAGGAGCTCATATTGCAGAATTGTGGCAATGTCCAGCTGTTTGAAGGAACTAGGCCCTTTTGCAGGGGCTGATTTTTTTTTTATATATATATATATATACACACACACACATATATATATACATAAAAGCTATCTTAACATTCACCTGAAGAGGTCTTCTGGCTGAACAATGAAATAATAAGATAACCTACCTTTTTTGTTGCCTTTTCCATTAGACAGCTAACAGCTAACAACAGGATTGTCTTGTTTAACACCCATTAATTGGGCTGCAGACTGCAGCCCAATTGTCACTGGCATTTGGACACTACCATGATGGTGATGATGCTGATTTTCATGATTATTAATTTTAATACAGTTCCTAATAGTTATATGAATTATTAGTTTTGGTAAGGAAAAGATTGTGATATCATCTATGCCAATGAATGAATCAGGGCTGTTCAAGTAATTCTGAAATGCTAAAATAACTGTAACTTTTGGAAAAAAGAAGGACAAGTAGAAAACCAAACTGGTGTTAGATAGGTGTTGAAAAGTCACATTCTGAGTTGAAATTCCCATTTTTATTGGTATAATATATTGCTCTAGAGATATAATTCATCTGGTACCTCAAAAGTTTAATGCGGTGTCACTTTTGTAACTAAAACCACAGTTCCTGTTTGAAAAGCAGTCAGAGTTGGCACTTTTACCACATACCTGCAAACAATCGCTGAAGTTAATACAACCACCACTAGTGTTTTTTCTCCTACTAGACTGTCTCCCTATCTTCTGCTTTTTCAAGGTACAGTACATAATCAGCTAGCTTGTTAAGGGGCTTAACAAGGTGAAAAATATTCAATCACTCCTCTAGTTTACAATACCTTCACCATCCTGTAAAATAACAACATGGTGCCTGTCCTCATCTCCTGTGCTGATTAGATCTATTAGAGTTTAGTTGAGGCAAATTCTGCTAATAAAATGCTGTTCTGAATTCATTTTTCTGCCCACAATTTTCTTTTAAGCACAGGAGTTTGTGTTTCCACAACAGGTCTTTCCTGCCTGTGTTTTCTCTTTAGCTGAGTATGATATATAATCACCTTCTCCAATTGGATTATGAGCTGCCTTGTTCATGCTAATTTACTTAATTTATTCATCCTCCTTGCCCATTCTAATGATTTTTCACATGCTTCCTCTTCCGCACTGACAAATGATAAAATGATAAAACAGCATGGTGAGCCCTGTTTAAACACATCACCAGAACCGCGTGACCCTTTTGTCTTCAGATGCCTGATACAATTTTGGTTGTTGTGCAGCCCTGACACTAAGTAATGTTTTGAAGGAAGCAAATTCAGGCAAGTCTGACAACCACCATCTTATCTGACAAGAGTGGAGCCAGAGACTACCAGGCATTGTTTATACTAATAAATTAAACATGCCTGGGACTCTTCGTGGGTGCAGAGGCCAAATGGGTGGAAGTGCTGTTAAACTTGGTCTCCCTCTGAAACAGGAGGGTTTGCATCTGGACTGCACAGTAGGAATGGTTCCTCCTGTGTCTGCCAGGCTCTGTTTGGGAAGCTGTTTGCTGGCCTGAGCCAAAACCACCACCAGGGACCAACCTGGCAATTTCACCTTCTGGTCAGTTGGGTTTTGGTGTCCCAGAGAACTCCCTGGCACTTTCAGCGTACTAGGTCAGACACAACCTGGGGATACTGCTCTCGGAGACCTACTCTAAACACAACCCGCTTTCTTGTGACTCAAAACAATTTTTCACGTGATTCAGCACAGCAGTTCTTGCTAATAACCCATAAATATTCACAAATATTTGCCGACCAGGTCTCCGTAACCATGAGATTTAATTAGCTTGCAACTTACTGGCTTGGGCATCATTGAATGATTCTGTCAGCAGTGCTGAACCATTAATTTGACTTGAAAAAAGGAAAGACTTTTGTTTATCCTGAAACATGAACATTCTTTTCCTGAGTATATTGTGCCTGAACCTTTTTTTTTTTGTTTGTTTGTTTGTGTTAAAATCACCAAAATGTTGAGGTAGTATATTATTAGATGAGTAGATGAGAGAGGAGACCTGATAAGAACACATTATTGTGACATGTATTAGAGAACAGTAATAGTGCCATGGGTTTAATGACAGTGTGATAAATAAGATAGAGAGGAAAGTTGAGTACATACCGGGTGTTCATGCATAATAGAGTAGGAATGCATTGTCTGCTGTACTTTTGCTATACCAGTAAATTGTCTTTGGATAAAAATACCATGCTTATCTACTCTAGAGAAATACTGATGAAAAACTAACGCCAGTGGAACGATGCTTGCGTGCAAACACCCTCAGCTAGGCTTTTCCAAGTCTTTGCTGATCTCTTTACTTGTTATTATCAAAAGTAGCTGAGGAGCAAATGGTTGGGAAATGGAGGAGAAAAGGAAATCAGATTCTTGGCTGGCCTACGAGTGAGGCATTTCAGGGCTGGAATAAGTTGGGAAACACACTGGTTCTTCCGCCATCATTTAAAGCTACTCGCTAATGAGGGAAAACGGGGAGGGATGCAGCATTTCAGTTTGCTGGGCTGCATCCATTTCTCTAGCACAAAGATTCAGGCCGGAACAGTGAATCTGGTTCCACGTTTGATACAAAACTGGATGCAAGCTTCCCAGTGCTCAGTGTTGGTAGATGTTAACAAAACACAGAGACAACAGGAGACTAGGATTTTTTGTGCAGTGTGCTTAATATCCACTGAGATGGGCAACATATCTCTTTCTGGTGAGGGGCTGTTGTGGAGTAACTTTGAGATCAGCATCTATGCAAAAGATTGAGAAAGGTTCATTTGGATGTGAACCTTGCTGTTGTCTTCTATTTGCCTCAAAACTGGGCTACAGGAAGGAGCTCCCTAGCAATAGAATACAGAAGAACCTGAACATTCAAATGGAAGCAGAATACATTGGACATATCAATCCATGTTTCTTATATGACACGTCCTCTCCTCATGCACTCTGGTTGGTTGTAGTGTGGAATGTAAATTATGCAAACGGGTCCATGAATAAATTTAAAAGATAACATAGGGGTTTGTAACCATGAAGTGGGTAGCAGGCCAGACGGTGTCCCAGTAGGACTGCTGGGTACAAGAACTGTCAAATAAAACTTACTGAAAGGGGTTCATTGGTACAGTTACTTCAGACAACAACGGAAGAGAATTACTGAACCTGGGAGGACCTTCCTGGCCCATTGATTTGGCCCAAAACCAAATTCCTAGGCTTTGATTTTGGTATATACATGTTTTCATAGGACCTTTGTAGCTGTTTTTGTTTCTCTTCATTGCCTTACCACCACAACTTTGATTTGTGTAAACTCTCAACTGCATTTCTTTTCTGTTGAAAAGAACACATATCCAGGGGAGGGTAAGTTCTTCTGAGGTGCAGTGCCCTCTTTTGGTCCTGATGGAGCTGTGAAGGGCCATTCCTCTGTTTAGGGTGCTAGAGATCTTGGAGAATATACATCCTGCCTGACTATGATTTGCTTGGAAAACCTAAGTATCCTCATAGAATGGAAATAGCACTTTCTCATCCCCATAGGCCACTATGAGAGATAAGTACACTGAAGTCTTTAGATCACTCAGATAAAGCATAAGGGTATACAAGTCTTTGATTTCTGATAGTTTGTCTACAAGTGGGGGAAGACCAGAGAGGGAAAAGAGATGGTCTCAGTGAATGGCAGGGACTCAGCAGGTACCTAACTTTTTTGTTGTTGCTGTTGAAATTAGTCTGTGCGACAAAGCTTCAGTAAGTTGCCACTTTTTATTTCTAATTTCCCCCAAAGACTTTCTTGTACAAGGTGGTTTACCTTCCCCTCCCTATCTGGCTACATCTGGCATTTCCTCCACAGCATCATCTGTATGCACTTAATGACCAGATGTTCTCTGTCGCGGTGTTCCTCCAAAACTAGGCTGGAGCAAAAAAAAAAAAAAAGAAAAAAAAAAAGGGACTCGAACTAAATCATCCAGGGATTACACTAACAGAAAATGATGCTCTTGGTATGGAAACTATTAAAGAAAACCTGATTTTGTCTTTATATACTAGGGTTCATTAACTTTCTCTCTGGTACAGCTAATGACCTGAACAGAAGCTGTGGTTCATTAGTGATCTTTCTCTCTCTGCCTGGCAGTTGAACAGAAAAAAGAAAGAGCTGGAAGGAGACGTAGAAACTCTAAGTGAGACAGAACAGCACTACATGTTTCCAGGCTAGCGGAAGCAAATTTTCTTCTGTTCCCGTCCTTGTAAAAGGAATGATATGATATTTACAGCTAAACTCATCCTTTATGCCAGAGTGGGTTTACTCACCAAAGGAGGAGCAAAAGCAGTTTGTTTGTCCTCTCTTTACTAATTTCTTCTTCCAGAGCTGCCACGATCTGCTTTGATCTTTGGAGCTTGTAGCGTCTTAAGGTCTGTCCTGCCTTATGCATGGCAGCTCCACGGGGTTATTTTGGCAGCAGGGAGTAGCTGTGGGGAGGTTCAGGAATACCCTGGCCTGATCTGCTTTGTGGGCATCCAGCTCCTGCAGGAAATGCCTTGCCGGTTTGCGTTGGTGCAGCCATCTTCCAACCGCCTTCGGCAATAAGGTTTGTTCAGCAGGATAAGGAAAGGGTGGACAGTGCTGTCGCCCGTGTATCCGGCTCGGGGTGGTGCTGATGCAAACCAAAGCAGTCTCAGGGAGCCATTAAAAGGTGTTTCTGTTTCCTTGTATGGAAAAATTTCCACTTTTTCTGTGTAACTTGTGAAAGCTTTCTTTGTGGAGCTGTGATTGTCAAGGAAATCTGTTCCTCTTCAGCATGCCATTCTTAAAGCATAATAAAAGGTCTTTAAATTCTATTGAATCATTTGGAGGGGGGGAGAGAGGAGTGGGGTGAAGAAAAGAAAGAAACACTACGCCAACATTAAAATGTTACATAACTTATGAAATAATACACTAAAATATTCAGGCACTCAAATTTCCAAGGCTGTTTATTTTTTCTAAACATCATTGTACTTATTTTTTTAATGTCATAATAAAATTGAATACCTCTCATCGCCTCTCATATTTAAACTCAACTTTTCCAGGAAAAGATGTGCAGTTTACAGTGACTTTAAAATGAAATGAACATTATCAAATGTAGCATGTGAATTCCAGGCAAGTAGCCAATTACCTGTCACTGAAGGTCATTTTCTCTCCCTCTCTACTTTTTTGATACATAGTGCAACACTAAAATATATATATTAAATGTTTTTAAAGGAATTATTCTTACTTATAATCAAATAGAGAGAAGTGGTATGTGAAATAACTAATATTTGCAGATGGTTATTGAAATGTCAAACCTGTAAATGTAAACTGGGTATTTTGGTTTGGGTAGTTAATGCTTTCGGAAAGCTTCAGGTGAACAAAAGGATGAATGAATGAACAAGTTGACAGAGAACCAGTGACGGACATTTTTTGACTTGAAAAGGGATCCTGAGTCATACATAATGCTGTCCTATAACCACCAAAATTAGACATGCAAAAGACATGTCAAACAAAGCAGTCTGTTCCTTTTCTAGTGCAGGACTGTTCCCTGAATTATATTACTTTGTGCAATCTACTTTTAAGTATTGGAAGCAGTAGATCATCCCCATGGGAGGCCATGCCACACTCTAGTAGTTCTCACTATTGAATTTTCTGTGATATTCAGCCTAATTTTCCCTTTGTTTAATTTCTTGCTGTTGCTCCTACTTATATCTATATACTCAAGTCTTTTTTTTTTTTTTTTAATTATTTCCCCCCCTTTTTTTCCCTGAACATGACTAACAAAGCCTTTAGTATTATTTGTCTTACAAGCTTTTTGGGATTCAGAATGCCTGTAAAGTTGCCCACAAAGAAAGCATCGTGGTGCCGAAGGATGAGGTGACTGACTCCCACTGCCTGAGTGAGTTAGGTCCCTATCTGCACCTAAGATAGGGATTAGCCTTTGAGGGACCATGCTGAAGCATATGGGGGATGAGTTATTCCTTACAGATACCCAAAAGCAGAAATTAACCTGTAAGTGATGTCTGAGCTTATCCACCCCCTGTCTTGTCCCCGCTCAAAATGCAGATGACAAAGCTGTCATCTGCTGCTAGTAATTTAGAGGTTAGGCAGCCCACACAGAAAATAGGATTAAGAATGTTGTCACAAGGCCTTCATGCAGTTCAAATAATTTGTCTATTTCAGATTAGTTTTCTACTCCTATTTTTGGGCCACAGATTGCAGGGAGTGGCTCAGACACCTGCAAAAAGCTGATGTTGGTGCGTTGGACTTCTTACAGTCAATGGTGTTAACCTGGCTAGCAGCACCTGGATGGATGGGCTGTGACCTTCCTGGAAGTCAAAGACATGAGGCACTTTCTGTGGCTGTACACCTGCATCTGACGTTTCTGTAAGGGGCTCACAGTGGTGGATCAGCGTGATGCAGGAAATGATAACCTTTTACAACTGATCGTTAGGATCGTATCATGATTTAGGTTGGAAGGGACCACTGTAAATGCCGTGGTCTCACCCACCTGCTCAAAGCAGATCCAGCTTAGATCACGTTGCTCAGGGTTGCGTCTAACTGAGTTTTGACTGTCTACAAAGATGAGGATTTTGCAGCCTCTCTAGGAGACCTGTTCCAGTGTTTGACTCTATCATGGTGAAAAAATTAACGTATAATCAGAATTTCCCTTGCTGCAACTTGTGCCTTTGCATATCTTTATTGTATTTCTAAGGATGTTTGTCTGTTTATCCAGGCCTCATAGAAAGAAAGCCGTTTTGTGGTATCACTTAAGGAGAGTTTTATATTTACTGTATTGCTCTCTAAAAGAAAGTTTTGTCTTAGGTGAAAGGTGATACTCTCATCACTTGTTATACAAGTGGAAACTCGGGAGCCCTGGCATTGAAGTTCTGAAGTCCTGATATACCTTTATCATCCTGTTTCCCCTCTGTAAAAGGTGTTGACGTGCTCACCAAAGTGCTGACCTAGCATACCAACGTACACCCTCCCATCCTCAGCTTTGATTGCATTATTATAGAAATGCTTCAGGCGCCGGGGCTTCTCCATGTGTATATTGAAAGTAGCAGTACTGGTCTTGTTTGTCACTCATCAAGGACCCAGGGAAGTACAAGGAGGAAAAAAATCAGCAGGGGGGAGGTCCAGAAATGCCTCCACTTTGAAGGTGAACCTCTGTGTGCAGCTTACTGACAGCACAGTGATCCTTGCTGATGTCCAGAGCTCCTTGAAGAGGAAGCTCTCAATCTGAGAACAAGGTGCCCTACTTTCACTGACCTTTCTCGTGTATCTTGTGACCTGCACATACTGTGTATGCCTGGGTTGCTTCAAAGAGCTGTTAGACTGCAGCTCTCTTTCTGGTGTCTAATAGCATTAAGTTCATTATAAGCCTGAGTGGCAATTCCTGGTTCCAGAAGCTAGTTACACAAATACCTTTCTTATTGGCGAAAGTGACACACATTCATAATTGAAAAACAGGAACAATTTGAATATTGTCCTGCATCTCTGCTACTGCAGTATGATTAATAAATAATAATAATAGGGACTGGGCTGGAGGACTGAAGGTGAGAGGGTGTCTTTTGGAAAGAGCCCTAATAAGAAGGATAAAAATGAAACATTCTGGCGTTGCATGATGCTATAATTGGCCGGTGCAATTACATTTTGTTTACCTTATGGTAATGCAATGTATTTTCACAGGTACACTTTGAGAATCATCAGTGTTAGATGTACTGCAGAAGAGATCTTGACTGCACTGATGTATTTCCTTTGGACCTCTGTGGTCTTGGGAAGAATAGGATTACATGCAAACAACTCTTGATGGGTTATGTGGCATTGATTTGTAAAAGGCGCTGCTCTTTGATTTTCTGACTATAATTACAGAATCTCACTGTTTTCTTTCTCTCTTATTGATGGCTGAAGAGCTTTCATAGCAGTGAATTTCATCTCAGGAGAACTGTGATCTCTATCTTTCTAAATTGTGGTGACATGTTGCCATTGTCATTTGTACTAATGGCTGATATGGGTGGCAAGGAATCACTGCATGAATAAGAGAAGAAATGCATCTTCATTTTATTAATGAAAGCTGAAAAGGAGCTCTTCTGGCTCCAGATTTATAGCTGGAGGAAGTGAGGAACTTCAGGGCTGTTTAACTCAAGTGGTGGAATTTGAGACTACCTTATAGTGTCCTAGCAAACATATTCCCTGAAGGAAGGCTGATGTTAATGTGTTAGTCATCAGAGCTGATTAATACTAGTATAACATGGACAATTATCCATAGCTGTATTTGGTCTGGAAAGCCTGAGTCCAGACTTGGAGGAAGTTAAGAATTGAGGTGTGAATGTGAATTTTTATTACAGGTTCTCTGCAGTTTGAAAAGAAAGTTTTTGGTGGATGAGAGGGAAAAAAAATTTAGTCTAGGACTTTCAAAAGATTTTCAAATAAATGCTCTATTTTCTTGCCAGCAGCATCTGAGCACCAATAACTCAGGTATTTCTGTTTTACTTTGTAAGTGATGCAATGGATAAGTTACACAACTGCTGGGAGGCAATACAGGTCCTGAGAAGTGAGCAGAGTAATAAGGATTTACAGGCGATACCTAGCTCCTTCCATCTGTGTTAAACTTCACCACTGCTTCAGTCCAAAGACCTCCCAGACTTCGGGGAGGCTGAGTGTCAGGCTTGACGCCTGAACTCCTTTCTCTACTAGGCACTGAACCAAAATCCTGCTGGCCAACCCAGCGATGGGAGCTAACTATGAGTTGGTGCCATGAGCACTCTGGGTTTCTGTTGCAGCATCCTTCTGCAAGGTGAGAGGAAAGGCTGTTTGACTGATAAAAGCTGCATCCGCTTTGGTAGGTGAGCACAGTAAACGTGATAAGATAAATAATAAAAATAAATAAATGTATGGCAAGTCAGCACCTTGCCACTGCCGGCTAAGCCCTTGTGTAGAGCTGCAGGAGCCCTCCTCCAGCTGATTTGTCTTGTGTGTACTCAGGTCATTTCACACCGTAATGTGCTACAAAGTCATCTGCACGCCTGGGGTTACGGAAGGCAAGTCCAGCTTGGACCTGCCTGAACACAAGCGTGAGGCTGGGCTGAAGTCAGACCTCTGCTTGGTTACAATTCGGGAAATGCTCGTGCTGATCCTGAGCTGACACAAATTTCACGATCCCCTTTGCAGCTCTTCCCTTCTGATCCCTGGTGAGCTGGGCAAGTGGTTCCCAGGCAGGCTTCAGAGTAAGAAAAAAATAGCAATATGTTTTCAAGAGCTCTTAAAGAGTTTTATTTTTTACATTTCTTGCAAGCTACTGCTGTGCTTATTTGCCTATCAATTCATTTTCTCTTTGCTGGTACATTTACTCTATATTTAGCTCATTTTAAAAGGGGACAACTAGATTGTACAGACACAAAATCACACAGTAGGGCCTTATTTACTATACTGTAATAACTGTGTTCATAAATCTAACCTCCCTCTGGCAACCTCATATACCTGTCTTTTCTTTCTCCCCTTTGATTCCTGCCCTTGCCTCTCTCTCTCTGCTGAGAGCAGACAGTAGGAGCTGCAGTTGTTCAGTACCTCTGAGTATTATGGTCCATTTACTTAAATGTGGATGCTGATATTAAACTTAAGGCATCCAAGTTTGACTCTTTTGTCTTACTTACATTATTATGGTGGTCTGTTGTTTATACATTTACAATGAAACACATTTCTGGGATATTAAGATTTATACCAGGCAGGAAAGCAGAGAGTGGATGTTTATCTCAAATGCAGTTTCCTCGGTTATCTGGGTTTTGAAGGGGTCTTTAAATGTTAAAATGCATTTAGACTAGCAGGTGATGATGTATTGAAAGCCTTTGCTGGAAAATATTCAGTAGGATATTTTTAAGGACATAAACTTAATTCTAACTTTTGTCATTTATAATACTGCAGTTTTATAATAAGTATAATATAATATACATAGTATAATTAATAATTAATTGTTACCATATATCTATATGTAATTTATTCAAATATTTATTAATTTTTAAAAAAATAGAGAAATCTCCTGTTTGTATCTCCTGTATCTCCTGTAAAATTGAAAATTATGAAAAGCAAATATTTTTCTTGGGTTCAAGCTTCTTGCAATTAGAGTAAATGGTGAGGTAGAGTGAACTCCAGATGGGCCAAACTGAAAGAAGTTAAAGATAAGATTTGGTAGTAAAGTGCTGTCATTGGTCTTGAACATCAAGTCCTGAACTACTTTGTGAACCATACCGGTAGGCTGTAAAGCTGTAGGTCGATAGCTGCTCCTAAAATTTCTATAATTACTGTTGTATTTTCAATAAAAAGCTTGAAAATGGAGAGGTACAATTATTCAGGATAAATGTTGAGTACAGACTTGTTTCTCAAGAATTTTGGGAAATCCGTTCCTTTGTATGGGACATGAAACTACCATGTCTCTGCTTTCTGTTTGAGTAGCTTCGTCTTGGTTCTCCCATTCATAAAATACAAAGGAAAAAACAAGGCACGATGATGTGGGGAGAAGCTAGCGAAGGAGCTGGAAACTGCTCCGTACTCTCCTCTGAGAAAGCCAAAGCACGTGTGCCTTTGCCATGCAGTGCATGACCTGCAGCTGGTTTTGGGTAACTGTTGGGTGTTAGATGCAGCTACTCCTGAGAGTCAAGAGGGATAAGGTACCTAAACCCATTAAACTCATTTGAAAAATACCAGTCTTTGAGATTACAGACTATTTCACTATTAACATTACTGTAGAGGAGTATTTCTCCTAAATCAAAATTTTTTTCTGGAATAGGAATTGTTGTTAAGCAGTTACTGATTTGTCATGCCACAGGCAGGGAAAAAAAAGGGTTTCTTTTAATAATATTCTGTGTATGTAAATGTGCTCACAGCCATGTGACTGTTTTGATCATTTCATTGACCAGGCAATAAATACACAAAGAAGGGGTGGAGAACTCATGTTGTTGTTAAGTCCTACCAACTTTTAAGACAATCTGTTTCATAGGGATATATGCGAAACAGTAGGCATAACTTTCAATATCTTTCAGGTCCATCACATGTTACTTTCCTTCCATGGTCTCACCATACTTAGGGAGATAGATGGGTATATCAGAAAATTATCTACACATAATTTGTCATATTTGGGCAACAGTGACAACAGCGTCTCTGCTTTGGAAGAGCCCAGGGTTAATGGGTTGAGGAAAAGAAATAACTGTTTACCCTGAAGGCTTAGTTCTTCCCATGCAGCACAGAGGGCAGCTGGAAGCTCGTGTGGGGGAACTCAAGTGCTGAAGCATTGCATGCGTAACGTGGCACGAGAATACGAATGAGATGACTTACTGTTCACCACTGCCACCCCTTGAAAATAAGCTTGAAATAAATCCTGACAGGATTATTGCAAAATGCCCCCCTTAAGAAAGTGGAGAGGTTTCAGAAACAAAATCCATTATCTGTCATCCCATCATTAACAAAGTGGAAGAACTGGCAGAAGAATTGTTGGCCTAAACTCGAGACGTCAAAAAATAGGTAAGAAAAATATACTGGGGAAATATTCCCTGGGAAGAGTCCCATGCTGGCAAGGGGAGGGATTGGATGGTTTTGCTGGCCTTTTTCATCTCTCATTTTTAGGAGTCTATTATGTTATTTTGCAGAGTGAAGAGTGGTTAAAATGATTAATGGACCGCAGGACTTGATGTACGAGCAGACGGCCAAACAAGTGAATCCGTGCAGCATGCTCAGTGCGTCACAGAGCGAGGGATGCCTGAGAGCTGCTGGGGTGACAGGCAGGGGTGCTGTACCCTGCAATTTGAGGAGGTGTAATTAGCAGAAAGGAGATGACAATTAGCCTAGAAAATCTTTTAACGTGGCATTTTATTGTGCCCACCTGTGATCTCTGCCAGCGGCGACAACATCCCCTCCCAGTCCCATCCCTCCCCAGCACCATGCTGGTGCCTTTATGTCTCTGTGTCGCTGAGCTGCGGTGCTGGCACCCACGGCCCCCTCCCTGCCTCCTGCTCTGTTCTGGTTCAGGGGAATGGAGTGACATGGAATGGAATGGAGTGGAAAGGAATGGAATGGAATGGAATGGAATGGAATAGAATAGAATAGAATAGAATAGAATAGAATAGAATAGAATAGAATAGAATAGAATAGAATATTTCTTTTGGAAGGTCATCTAATCCAACTGCCTGACTAATTCAGGGCTGACCAAAGGTTAAAGCACACTGTTAAGGGGTACGTGCTCTGCTCCCTGGTCTGGCTCTGCAGACCCCGCCTTGCCAAAGCGCCACCATGGGCCAACCCCCATCTGGTAACCCCCAGAAAAGCTGGGAGGCGTGTTGCATCACACGACATGTTTAAACAAAAAGGGACCATAGGCTAAAGGGGAAAAAAATCGCAAATGAAGAGAATAGGCTAGATTAGAAAGCTTCAATTTATAAAGGGGTGCATAACAGTAATTTCAGAAAGGTGTCTGCAGGTATGAGGACTCTGCTGACACCACCCCTGGAGAAACCAGCTGGGGTAGAAGGACTCCTCCTTCACAGCCATCCCCTCCCGTCTACCACACCAGACCAGATGCCAGTTCACCTGCAGACTTGGAGCAGAAAATTAAGAGCAGCAGATGTTGCAGCCTGCTGAAAGCTCACTGGTAGCTGAGCGTTTGAACTCTGAGAGAAGAACTCTTGTGGAAAAGGCTACTAGCTGACTGCAGGATTGCAGCACACTGTACTTTTGGATGATTTCAGCATTTTACTGTGAAACCTCCTCATGGAAAAAAAACCCCCATGTATCAGGATCTTCCTAGCACTCCATGCAACCACTTGATAGAAGTTTGTCCTGCCACTCCACTGCCTTGCTGGAGTCTTGTGCTGCAGTGCTGTTGCTAATGTCCTTGTCCTGTGGTGTTTTGGAAAAGTGATGGCACTTTTTCTCTGCTCCGTAAGAAGAGAAAAGAAATTATATTGTATGAGCATCTTCTAGGGGGAGAAAAAACCAAAAATATGTGAAAATTTTTCACAGAAAAAAATCTGTGAAAAGAGGGAAAGAAATATTATCTGGCTTTTTCATTCAAGTTTCCATCATGGCACAATCATTTCCCATAAGCCCTTAGATATGAAATAAAACATATGCAGTTTACTCTTGCTTTAAGCCCATGTTCTGTCCAAATGAATCTTACAGAACACAAAACCACAAAACCTGCTCCACTGCGTCAGATTGGAGGCTCAGCCGCCCCAGCGCTGCCCTAACAATGCCCTGTTACAGCTGCTTATGGAAAGGTTTCTTATCCACACAGTGGATTTCTACAATGGCATAATGTTGTTTTCCATTTTATCCTCTGCTAATTTTTAATGGTCTGTTTATCATTCTGACCACTGCTGTACATCGAGCTGAAGTTTTCAGAAAACTATCTGGTGTGAGTCACTGCTGGTGATGTAGCCTTGTTCCTCACTGTGTTCATTGCTCGACATTTGTTAACTCTTAATTTTGTCTCTGCTCCTTGTTGTTGGCTTTGGTTGATTGCAGGTTCTGTGAGACAGGCACTAAGCGGGGTGCTGGACCTGCCTGTGATACTGCATGATGGCAGCTAAATTATTCGGGGTTTTTTTTCTCTGTTTGCTGATGAGAATGATTAACTTCATACAAAACATGATAAAATAATACATTAATGTCATTGTAAACCTGTCCTGTTCTGCTTTCTATAAAGCTGTTATGTTCATCTCCTAAGTGAATGAATATGGTGTTTTATTTTGCATGGCAAAGGATGTGGTGGAGATTGCCAGTGTTATGTAATATTAATGTAAATAGGGTCAGCTGTACATAGCCTGATGCTCCTACTTTTCTTTTCTATCTTTTTTTTTTTACCTTCTTAGAACTTGTAGTTACCCAGTGATTTTTTATTAGATTATTTATTGTAGCTGGATGATTGATGTTGTTTCACTTTGGTTCTTTGCAGCTTCCTGATTCCTTAGTTGTCAGAATGACAAGCACTCAGTGATTAATTAAAGCCTTTATTTTGCTCTGTTATTGTTCATCTTCAGTCAAATCTAAATCCTTATGTATTCCAGAAAATAATAAATATTCCCCAAATGCAGGTTTCTAAAATTTAGATCAGGGAATATTTTAATTTATTTTTTATTATTATTATTTGTATTATATTTAATATTTTATACAGACACATGTATAGATATAAAATATTTTCTTACAAAAGATGCTAAATTGAAAACTCTATACAAGAAACCTGTGAGTATGGCCTGATGCTGGGTGGTCACCACTGTAAACTTCTTCACAGAGCTCTCTTTCTGCTAAGGAAGGAGAGAATAATTAAGAGTGGCTCCTTGTCAGGACTGCCAAACCCCCCTCTCTCCAACTGTCATTAATTGCAATGCTTTTTTTGGTGTGGACATATAGCATGGATTCCACTCAGCTACCTCTAAGTGCTTGGTGGTGATATGTACATCTGATTCAGTTCCCTTAAGAACTCTTTATAGTGGTAGAAAATAATAAGCGCTCTCAAAGGTGCAATTCATCTCATATTAAAGTAGACGTCTAAAGTGAACTGCATCCTATTCCCTTTCACTGATAAGAAAGGGACGAGTCTAGACATTTGGTCAGATAATTCCCACTCAGATGCACTGGGACTTAGGCTGAGACGACTGATTTATTTTGTGTAGCTGGACACCGAGAAAGCAACATCTCCTAGTTCCTGTGTTGGCCCCGGGGCAGGCTCCATCTCATTCCCAGTTTCTTCTGACATCTTGTTTTTCAGTCAGGAATGCCTCATTCTAAAAAATGCTTTCGAACATCCCCTTTCATATACCTTTATATACAAAAGCTTAGTTTCAGTGACAGCAGCTGTGGATGGCAGAACACATTCATTTCACTGCCACTGAATGTGCAGAAACATGCTAACCCAAGATGGCCCAGCCTTTGCAGTGTTGGGGTGGACCTCTGCGTAATTTTTGCAGTTGTTGCAGGGAAGCTCTTGCAATGGCGAAGACACCACAGGCTGCGGGTGTTCTCCGCTGCGGTAGGTGATGGGGAGGCACTGGGCTACCTGACCGACATGCCAATCAGCCTTTACCCCTGGAACAGCCGTTCCTAATTCCTCTCAGGAAGAGCTGATGGGTTGGCTGGAAGTGTTTTAAAGTATGTTTGGTTTTCTGGAATTGCTTTCACAGACCAATTTCTTTTTCATGGGGTCTCCTGTGAGAATAGAATCATTAGATTTGTGATATGATTCCCTGAATGGCTGACTCATGAATTCTTCTACTGTTTCAAATTGTCACGTATGTAGCACATCATATTTTGCTGGTATACTAGATTTGGCTTTCTTTTCAGTCTTTTTTTTGGATTTTTATCTAATTTATTCTGGTGCTTCTCATTTCTTTCTACCCTGTTTAATGCTCCCAAAGATGTGATTGACTGCACCTGAAGTTATAGCTACTTGGCCCATTAGAAAAAGAAATGAATTGGCTCAAGTAAATTATGAAAGTAAAATTCATATGATAATACTTTTGATTGGTTATAGTCTTCCATTATGGAAAACTCAATAAAATCTTAATTAGAAAAAAAACAGATAAGCAAAAAGCAAGTAAAACCATTTTTTAAAATGTCCTGAAGTTCCCAATACTTTATCAGTTCCTTTGATGGTATTGAATAGATACTTACTCTGCTTTGGAACTTTACAAATGTCATTCCTGAGTTACTGATTCTGCTGAAAGGATGAGGATCAGATGTAGAAAATGCAAGGTACGAAAGAGTATTTCTGCAGCCAAAGGGAATACTCGTGCATATTCCATAAAAGATTTCTGCATATGTGATTTTCAATGTTTTTTGCCAGCCACTAGCATGTCTTCCTGATGTATTGTTATACATGGAATGACCTTTTCATATAATTTCAGTTATCATAGAATCACAGAATGGTTTGGGTTAGAAGGGACCTTAAAGATCATCTAGTTCCAGCCACCATTGTAGAGTGTAAAGAAACCTCCCCATTATTCTGCATCATGAATAGAAAAGGATGAAGAGATTTCTTCCTCTTATAAAATCTATTTGACTGTATTGAACCCAAAAAATGAGAGACAGCAAGAAAGCAAATTCGACAAGTTCCCCCCACCCCCTTCTTTTGCCAGAAGAATTAATTGCATGTTTCCTATGAAGCAAAGCACAATGGGTTTTTATGGTACATTTCTTGTAGTTTTGTTACACTGTCACAGAAAATTCTGAATTTTCAGCGGGTATGTATACATGGCGTTAAGCACTGCTTCATAGAAATCCGGCCAAATGTTTAGGGCTTGGATGAAGAATGAGTTTAGACATGGGGACACTCAGAGTGGCAATGTCCCCTTAGGCTATACTAGGGACCAGGGTAGAGGCCATCCTCTGTCCATGATGCCACAGGAAAGATTATTTTGGTCAGATAAACACAGTTTAACACTCAGTTAAACACGTTCCTTTCCAGTCCATATAACAAGATTTATTCTTTCAAACTTCTTATTGGGACTGTCCTTGGGCTGGGATATCTCCTGAACTGTCAAGGGCATAATGAGTTGGCAAAGGTCATATCAGGGACAGGACTGACACTTGACATGTCTGGATGGTCACAGAACGGTGCTTGACCCCGTGTCCTCACCCTGTTGTTACTTTTTTCCCCTCTAAGGCAGACATTGCACCATATGGATTAAGTGGGAAAATGGTAGGAAACTAAGATAGGGATATTAGCAAGGGAAGCACTGGGACACTTAAGTCAACTAATAAAATCCAGCAAAGGGAGATGAATGTCTGGGACAAGTATACTACACTGTATACAGTTATAAAAATAGAACTATAAGTCAGGAAGAGGGCACCTGAATACTAGATCTGCCCTTTCTTAGCCAAGTTTTCTCATTGCTGGGTTGCAGTCAGGCTCATTGCCTGCTCTGCCTCTGACACCACACATTTTGCCATCGCAGCTACAAGAAGTCCTTCTGCAGGAGGAGGGCAAGATCATGTACCTGCTCAGGACACCTTGTTGTCTCTGGTTAGAGCATCTGCTTACAGTGTGAGCAGAGATGTGACTGATCTGAACTCTCCCATTTCTTGGAGCAATATGTTAATTGGCACGTCACTCAACTCCTGCTTCAGTTGTGCAAAATACCTGCCGAGCCACAGAACTTAAAGTTGCAAATAAATGTTTTTTCTAAATACTTTAGGCAACTGAACAAGTTATGAAGTTATGATTATTTTAATTGTTTTCCTGAATGTAGGCACTTGAGTGATATAATTGATGTACTGTGTTTTAAACTTTTTCCATATAATTATGTATTTGATGATGAATCCATGTACCTTATTAGGCCCCAAGATGTCTGTGTCCAGTTGTATTTATACTTTCTTTTCAGATGTGTCTCAGGTCATTCTTCAAAGAATCTACAGGATCTTTGGCTGCATTCCACTGGACTTTATTCATAGTGATAGAATTATGTGTTGGCTTGTTAGGCTGGGCTAGCAGGTGATGGTGCTGAGTCCTTTGGCTTAATCAGTAGGATATAAACCCACCATGTTTTCTGTCTTTTTCATAATATTATGAAAGTTTGAAGCCGGATGTAGCTGAACAACACTTTTCTGCCTTCCCACCTGCTGCCATACCTTGTCTTTTAAAACATTTGTGCTTTACCCTTATTAAAACTAGTGGGAATTTTGCCCATATGTCATATCAGTGGAGAGTATTTGTCAAACTTGAATGCAAGTAGTGTGCAATCCCTTCCTGTAGGTGGAATCAGAATATAGTCACTGCATTTTCAAAAATATGTTGCACAATATTTAGATGTAAGTAGTTAAGTACTACTAGATTTAGCATGGCTTTTGGAGCTATTGTTTGTCTCTTCCACAATGAATGAAGCTGAGGTCGTCTGTAAAATGATTTTATAGTAAAAAATAATCACTCTTACGCACAAATGAAAATTACATGGAAAATCACAAATCTAATAGTTCCTAACTTTGGAGTGTTCAACTTTTACAATGTATTTTACCTTTTAAATTGATTGTTTCGCATGTAATTTTTTTTACATTTTCAAAGACAGAAAAAACATTGTTACATGGAAACAGAACAACATTTTTAGCAAAGTTTGAGTCGCAAGCCTTCAGCACTACTTAATTTTTCCACATGAGCTAAAAGGCTAACTAAGCATGCTTGTTATTTCATATTCTGATCAGGAGGAAGAGTGCAGGGAAAATACAATTCTGACTTCTGGAAACATCTTCTGTGAGTTGGATACTATTATTGGAGTCTGGTTGGGGTCTATCTGGATACATCAGAAATCGTAAGAGCTGAGGCAGGGTTTCTAGATCTGTGTGCTGACTTTAGAAGCTTTGTGAGGAGCTTAGTTTGACTGTCGCCTCTCCCAAAGAGGGCTGCAGGGACTACATCACAACTCCACTGTGCCACGTGTTACGTAGTCAATGGTGTTCAAACAGCTATCATAATTAGCATCAATGACAAAGGACAAAGGGGAATTAAAAATAAAGACCTGCTTTGAGTACACTTAGATATTTCTGATTCTCCAGCCCTGATGAAATCCTTCTCAGGTTTGTGAAAGCTCTGGCTGAAGCAATCATCTCAGCAGTCTCTCATGTGAGAATGTGTGGAGGTGGATCAAGTTATGGAAGATGAGAAAAGGGCAAACATGGGACTTTTAACTTAAAAAAAAACACAAAAGGGAAGGTTGTGGAACGATGGGCCAACTCATTTTGTGGGAACATACTAGATCAAAATACCCAACAGTCTTCTTGTAGGGGACCTAAAAGAACACCAGATGAGTAAGTAGTAAATGAGTAGGCAGCAAATGCAGTGAGTGTTAACTCATTTGTCAGGATTAAATCATATCAGATCAATCCAAAATCTTTTTTATGTGAAGTAGCACGCCTTAAGGGTATAGACATCATACAGCTAGGCTTTGTTCAGACTTCTTACATTGTCTCATATTACATGAGCAAGTCAGGATTATTGTAAAGTGGGGACAAAAGTGTCTGGAGATTATATGTACAGAGCAGTTGCTGGCGCTTCACTGTCAAACTGCTAAGATAAATTGAGCAGGGCTCCACAAGGATCTATCCTAGGCTTAGTATATTCAATGTTTTCATTATAATCCAACACCAGGTTGTTAGAATATGCTTATTAAATCTGCAAATGAAATGAATCTGAAAGATGCAGCAAACAGATTGAAAGATAAGAATTAATTCAAAATGATCACAACATTTTAGAGAAATAGTCTTGAAAACAACATAGAATTTAATTAGAACAAATGCATGGTTCTGCACTTAGGCAGGGATAAACAGTTGAGAAAATACAATCAATCAGAAAAGATGAGATTGTGACAGTGGGTCACAAACTGAATGTAGGTTAAGAGTATTATGCTGTTGCACTGAGGTCAAATATTGCATTAGGATTTATAAACAGAAGCATAGTCCATAAAATTTGTAATGTAATTCTTCTTCACAGCATTGTTTTGTTTTTTAAGATGTGAACCAGCTGGAGGGGGTACAGAAGAAGGCTATGAGAAAAGTCTGGGGATCTGCAAAGGATGGAGATTTTGGTCACCTTAGAAGACATAACATAGAGAGGAGAGCTTATGACAGCATCTAAATATGTAAAACAGCTGCAAAGAGAATGTGTCCGATGGCCATGAAGGGTAAGGCAAGAAATAATAGCTCAAGCTGCAGAAAGAGATGTTTACTTTGAAGTGGAAGTGGTTTTCTAACTATAGGAGTTGGTAGGCATTGTGGTTTCTTAATAATGTTGCACAATGCTGATCATGAGAGATATTAAAGAACACGTTAAGCAAACAGGAATAAGATAGTTTGGGAATATGACAGCTACAGTAGTTTCTCATTATAGCAAGAATGAATTAGGTAATCCCTTCAAGTCCCTTCTAAAGCTTCTGTGTTTGTGCAGTTTTGTGGTTTAGAGGGAAGTAAGAAAATATATATTTAATATATATGTAGACAACACCAAGTTGGGTGGGAGTGTTGATCTGCTGGAGGGTAGGAAGGATATACAGAGGGATCTGAACAAGCTGGATCAATGGGCCGAGGCCAATTGTATGAGGTTCAACAAGGCTCAGTGCCAGGTCCTGCACTTGGGTCACAACAACCCTATGTAATGCTACAGGCTTGGGGAAGAGTGGCTGGAAAGCTGCCCACCAGAAAAGGCCCTGGGGGTGTTGGTCTACAGCTTGATGAATATGAGCCAGCAGTGTGCCCAGGTGGCCAAGAAGGCCAACAGCATCCTGGCTTGTATCGGGAATAGTGGGACTAGTCCCACTGCCAGTGGGACTAGGGCAGTGATTGTCCCCCTGTACTCAGCACTGGTGAGGCCTCACCTCGAGTACTGTGTTCAGTTTTGGGCCCCTCAGCACAAGAAGGACACTGAGGTGCTGGAGTGTGTCCAGAGAAGGGCAATGAAGCTGGTGAAGGGTCTGGAGCACAAGTCCTATGAGGAGTCGCTCAGGGAATTGGGGTTGTTTAGCCTGGAGCAGAGGAGGCTGAGGGGAGACCTTATTGCTCTCTACAACTACCTGAAAGGAGGTTGCAGCTAGGTGTGTGTCAGTCTCTTCTCCCAAGTAGCAAGTGGTAGGACAAGAGGAAATGGCCTCAAGTTGTGCCAGGGAAGGTTTAGATTGGCTATTAGGAAAAATTGCTTCACCAAAAGTGTTGTCAATCATTGGAACAGGATGCCCAGGGAAGTGGTTGACTCCCTGGAGGTATTTAAAACACACGTAAATGTGGTGCTTGGCGACATGGTTTAGTGGTTGGACTTGGCAGTGCTAGGTTAACAGTTGGACTTGATGATTTTAAAGGTCTTTTCCAACCTAAATGATTCTGTATTTGTTGTTGGTCAATGATTCCTGAAGCAAACCATTTATTCAGACACTTATATAAATGTTCTGACTCTCCCAAAGGTTGAACAACTGTGGCTTCTATTGATATTACTTTGAACTTCAAATGCTTTGTACTTCTGCAGATTAGATTCTTCTCCAGAAACATTTAATGGTTTTTAAAAGGATAAATTATTTTTATTAAAGCAGTTGCTTATGTTCAAATCAGAGCTGATATTTTAAAAAGTCAACATACGATGAAATGCCAGAAAAATATTTGTTAGACTTCTTGTCATTTGTGGTCATGTGGCTTCTACTGTTTTTGTAAAAACAGGAAGATACTAACTTCACCTGTGACTGCAGTCAATGTAAGAACTCCTGTTCCCAAGTGATCTTCAAAGCAAAAATATTAGGAATAAACATGAGGGCTCTGCTATATCATAAAAAATCATGAATCTTCCTTTAGGACAGATTTTAAGAAAAACAAGCAAGCTGCAAAGACCATGACAGTCTTTCCTCCTGATGTCTGTACAGTGTATTGGTGGATCTTTCTTTTGATGCTGCAATAGTAAATAACTGATTTTGCTGTATGCTTAGGAGACTTCAAAGCTTCCTGAGGCTTTCAATTTTATTAAAACATTCTGCAGTCAGGTTTGTTCAATATGCTTTTTTGAATTTCATTGGCAATAGCACTTACTATCATGCTTTGAAATGGTGGTTTGTTTTTTTCATTTGGTTATTTCACCATAGCAATACCATTAACACAACCAAATAAACTATTAGAGAGAAAACACTAACCCCTGCCAGGTGTTGCTATTGCTTTGGAATAAGTACTGTAGGTCCAGTGCTGGAGCAGTTGTGGCCAGAAGGATCCTCCAAAGGTGAGTAGTTGGCAGCTAGATAATAAACTCTGTTCCAAATTAGTCCCTATTTAGATCTGTGATGGAGAGGGTGAAACAGGCTTATTATTTGTCTTTGATGGTGTATATGAGGGCTGGGATATAGCTGAACTCTTTGCATATAGCAGAGTGCAGAGACTGTTGCCTAGATGCATTCTTTAAAATGGGTGGGATCTGCAGTTATGATATGGCATTTTTTTCCCTCAGTGGATGGTGGAGTACAGTGCACATAGATGTCTGCTTCACCACGTGGAGTCACAAAGAGCTCCCAACATTGGCTGGGGAATGAGTGAAGAGATGAGAGGTGCCTTGATGCAACTGAGGCTAAAGAAGGTTTCAGGTTCCTCAGAAATCTTATGCTCTTCTCTGCCCTTTCCTTCACTGCTGATGCCACAGTTTTCTGGGTAATGAAAGAGATCATCTGACATAATTCTGATGTCTTTCCATAGGGATGATTCCCATATGTTGGTTTGCAAGAGTGAATTCTGAGAATTGTTTTAGCTACCACACTTTTTTTTTTGTAATTAGTGCTTACTAATGCAAGCAGGGTAAGGGATCACAGACAGTTTTACAAGTGCTCATGCTTTACATGGAATGTCTTTCTTCCAGCTGTTGCTGAAAGCTTAAAAGTATGTGCAGTGTGTCTACTAGGGAAGGCCTAAACCAGAAAGATTTGATGTGGGTTTGAACTAGCAGTTTGTCATTTTGGAAATTCTATTAAGGATGAAACACAGTTCCCAGAGTTATGATCTATTGTTTTGATTTGGACCCATCTCTAAATTTTATTCCTATGGCTATTTTTATTCTATCATAAAAGGACAGAATATCTGAAAAAAAATGGCAAGTTCAGACAATAAAATATCATCCAAAAATTAGCCTGGTCTTCCCCTCTTCCAAACTTTTTATTAAATGTGGTTTATCTCTGAAAGTCCACAAAGGTTTTTGTGATCAGAAGAGGATCACAAAACTAGGACTCCACTTTAGCTCCAGTGTTCAACTCTGTCTAAGACTCTTTCTGTGGTGATGTCCAAGCTGTACTTCTGCCATGTCTATCATAAATAAGATCTTCAAACTAAAGTATCTCAGATAGTCCACAGATGTATGAGTGGTACATACTGTCATGTGACTCTTCAACCTGCTTCTTGTTCTTCATATCTCAGGATATGAAAAGTGTGTGTGTATGTGCATGCGTATGTAAATGTTGAGAGTTACCCAGGAGAGGTGACTTTTACTGGATGACAAAGTCCTTCCTATCACTACAGCTGATCACAGACAAAGAAAATTGAAAGCAGCTCTTTGGTATCTCTACTGTCCCATCCAGTGTACAATTTTGCTGCAAGCTGTTTTCACAGTGAGCAACAAAATGTTTTATACTTCTCTCTCTCTCTGACCATTGCATCTTCTATCTAGGAACTATCTCTAAAAGCATACCAACATGGTATTTAACATGAGCATGGCAAGTAGGCACTGTTTAACAACTGCAGAAGAAAATTGATTCGGAGTCAAATAGACTTTTTCAGTAACTATCTTTTATATTTAATGGAGTGATAGATGTGAGCACTGATGGTTGCCACTGGTAGTGATGTGAGAGCATGGAAGATGTAGAGCTGTCACCCTGACAGCTGCTGAGAAGAAAGTACTGGGAGCAGCACCTGGTACTTTGGGAACTCCATGGGCAAAGAAACAAGAAGGTTTTTATCCTAAAACTCCTTGGCCATCTCGTGAATTTTTGAAAAATTCACAGCACCAAGGAGACTAAGCGAGAAGTACCTATGGACTCACATGGTCAAAAGCACTAACCTGTGTGGGTGGAGAAGACTAGCAGGGCAAGCCCCTGTTTTATGCAAGCCCTTGCCCCACAGCTTCACTTCTTTCAGGGGTTTCTCTGTCTACTACCATCGATGCCTCTTTATCAACAAAAGCATTGCTCTGTCCTCTTCACAAACTGCTTACCATCAAAGGTGTGAGCTGCACATACATTTTCCAGCCCTTCCCCCACAGCTACTTGTCATTAACGTGACAGACTTCTGAAGAAGTATCGTTACTTGTAAATAAAATATGGTTGCTAAGAAACACTATGATTAACATGCTGACAATACAACCTCCTTTGATTGTTTGGGCACCAATTGTCTGCTTCTGTAATCAGTAAGGAAATAATTTTTGGAGGAGATTTGTCAGGCTGCAGAAAACTAGTTTTTTCAAATTAAATTAGAATCTAGTGTTTTCATACAAAGAAAGGGTCTCCAAGCCATAACTCTTTTTTTTTTTTTTTTTTTTTTCCTTTTGGCATATCATGATTTTTTGTGTTTTTGTTTATGTTAATTTTTCAGCTAGGAAAATAAGGTTAGTGTTAATAATGTATCTGCCAAAATATTCAAATAAAGGAAACTGGAAGCTCAGCCTCATTAATTTTTTATGTATAAATTCTATACATTAATTTTCTTATTGCTGGTTCTAGTCTCATTTTGTATTTCTCCTAGTCTTAAATTCTTCCAGTTATTGGGGACTTTTGAAATGAACCTTTCTGATCTACATATAGAAACCACCTGTGCCGTTACTCCAGTACAGAGCAAGGGATTTGAATCTTCCTTTCCATTAGGGGGAGACAGAAAAATGGTGACATTTTTTCCTTTTTCAGTAGATTGTCTCTGGTGCTAATGGCTGAGGCTTGGTGAAAGGAGATGATCAGACAGAAAACATGCTTCTCAGGTAGAAAATTACCCTTCTCACCTCCTATAACCGGATGTGTAACTGCACTTGCATATGTTGTAACAGATGGTGTTTCACTGAAGAATGGCTGAAAATGGCACCTTCCTACCCAATGTTTCTGCCTGCTGTGTGTGTTTAGAGTCATGTCTGCTTACTAGAGTGTTTAAAAAAAAGTTGTATTGCCTATTAGTCTTGCAGAGCCAACTGAGAGATGACGGGTGGCATTTCTTTTCTGCTAATGTAAATGGTATTGCAACCACGAGGCACCTGTGCTAGCACATGGAAAACAACAGTTCTGCACAGGTATCTATGTAGGCACAGCCTGCAAACAGCGGAGATTCCTGCTGGAGTCCAGTTCAGCCTGGATGTCCTCTATGATGGTGATGGATACAAAGATAAAATCCCTGCTCTATGACCTTACAGTAAATTTTCATTTCCAAAATTTCAGAAAAATAAACTTACTATACTTTTATTTCTACTTGGAGATGGACTAAACTATAGGTTTTACAACACAACATCTGTGTATTCACTGTTCTTTGTAAGAAAGGCAGATGTTTATGCTGTGAGAGAAGGACACTTTGGCATAGTTAATAAACAAAACTTAAACACATAGATGTTTACCTAATGATTGAAAAGCATTATGACTTTCAGGAAGAGTTGAATGTCCTCGAAGATAAGCAGAAGAATAAAGACTTGTAGTCTGTCGAGCTGTACAAAGAAAGGTAGCGGTTTTGCTGTTAAACACACAGACACAAAATCAAACTTCCCCTTCCATCCAGTGCAAACAGATTACATCTAACCAGTGTGGCATTACTTAAATAAAAGTTTCTGGATCCCATCGGACAGCTGGCTGAAACCCTGAGGTATGATATTTGAGTACAGTCATTGTCTGCGTGGATATCTACCCATGTAATGATTAAGCTGAGTAATGTAGGTAATTCTGGTTATCCTGTGACACATAAATATTGAGGGTAGAGAACATGGTATTCATGGTTTGACAGATTTCAAGGCCAGAAGTGTCCTGTGACTATCTAATCTAAGCCCTTCCTCACACTGGAGATGTGATTTCTCTGAAAAGCTGAATTATACCATCTATTTCAGAAAGCTATCTAAACTCACCTTAACAACTCAGACTAATGGTGAGTTGCCACCTCTCCTCGTAAAATTTCATTTGCTATGTTGTGTCTTATTTCAAGGTTAAATTTTCTAACTCCAGCTTCCAGTCATTATGTCTAATTACAACTTTGTCAGCAGGTTTGAAAACTATCCTCCTGGATGGGTTTCTCATGTGCAAGGAGCTATATGCATGGGTCAAGTCAGCTTTCAACCTTCTATGATAAATTAAGTTGAGCTCTTTAAGCCTTACATCTTTAGATTTGTTTTCCAGTCTCTGTTTGGGTTTTTTTTGGGTTTTTTTTGTTTGTGTTTTTTTTGTTGTTGTTGTTGTTGTTTTGTTTTAGTTTTTTTTTTTTTTTTTTAGACTTTCTCTGTGATTTCCATGTTCTTCTGGAAGATCTGACTCCAGACCTAGGTGTCTTATTGTAGTGGCAGTTTTATCACAGCAAAGTAGAGCAGCAGTAATATTTCCCTATTTGTGTTTGATAATCACCTTTTATATCGCCAAGGATCATATTAGCCATTTAGCCAAAGCACTACTTTGAGAGCTTATTTTGAGGTGATTATCTACAATGACTCTCAAGTTTTTTTCTGAGCTACTGCTTTCCAAGAGAGAGTCTTTCTTTCTGTACCTATAATTTACATTCCTGGTCCCCAGATGTATTGGTCTGCATTTAGGTGTCCTTAAACTTATTTTGTTGGAATTCAACTGTTTTAGCAGATATTTCAGATATTTCTGCAGCAGAGGCTCATCTTTGTTATTTACTACCCTGCTATGCTTTGTGCATATGCTCTTTCTAGTTCATTGCTCCTTATATATATGGAGCAATGACTATTTGGGGGAACCTTGTAGAAACAGCTGTGCTCACTGATTTCTTAATTATTACTTTCTGAACTCTGTGAGATATTTTTTGTTGTATCTAATGTACACTCTGTTAATTCTGCACAATTCAAGTTTGTTTTTAAACCAAGTGTTTTGTGGCACTAAGTCAAATGCCTTGTTAAAAATGAAGAATGCTGTGCCAACACGGTCACCTTTATCAATAGGACCTGTAATCCTGTCATAAAAACCCAATAGGTTTGTTTGATAAGATTTACTTTCTACAAAACTGTGTTGACTGGCATTAATTATATGTTTAGCCACTGTTTGTTGATAGAATCCTGATTTAACTGTTCCATTATTTTTTCTGGAATACATTTCAGAGTAATTTTTCTACGGCTCCTAGGTTATCTCTTTTACCCTTATTACACATTGGAATTACTTTGGCAGTTTCCCAAGTCATTTCAATATCCCAGCTTTCTAAGATCTGTTAAAAATTAAAATTAAAAAAGTGACTAAAAACATTCTTCAACCTTTTAAAAAAAATGTTTGGATCTAAGTTATATGTATGAGTTAATCTAAAAGTTTTTATTTTTAGCAGATGTATCTCATGCTATTCTTTTGATAGAGACGATGTTTAGATGGAAAGGGTGTATAATACTTGTTTCAGTTATCAAGACGTATTTATAGCAAATGTTTCACTTTTCTATATCACTGTTTAGAATTATTCCATCTACATCTCCTGAAAGAAGACTTACAGCTGACCTAAGATGACCCTTCTTCCTAATACATATGAACATTAATTCTCACTTTCTGAAGACCTAGCTATGCCTATTATTGAATTCATTCAACTAACTTTCTCAGGAGTTCCCTATATTAAAATTTTACATCATTTATTTCCCATTTACTCATGTTATGTACAATTTATTATTACTAAAATCTCATTTTAAAACACCGGCCTTCTTGTTGTAAGAAAGACATTTTCTTGACCTTTGGAATCATTTTAAGGTGGGGTTCATCTCTCCTTCTTTTGGATTTCTCAGAATTAGACACCTAAATTTCAGCTACCCACTCTGAGATCTTTTACAAAGAGAAATAAGCACTTCTAGGGGGTGATTCAATAGATTTACCTTAGACATCTATTTTAGGATGGGATGAACTGCCCACTGGAACTGCTTATTTCTGCCCTGGGGTACCTAGGTTAGACTTAAAGCTACTGAGTTTTAGACATCTGTGTTATGGTGTATAACTCCCAGCTTTGGGTTTTAGTAACAAACTGAACTAGTTGTCCAGCAAATATCCCGTAATTTAAAGTCACCCATCATAAAGCAGGCTTTCTTTCTACATCCTCAAGAAAGGAATTTAGGGAGGCTGGGTGCAAATGCACGCCCGTCAGTAATTTTTCTCTGCTAATCCATAATCGTTCAAGGTTCTGTGACTCTGAATCATAACAATGATTCACAGTCACCTCCACCTCTTCCCTAGCTGTTACTGAGCCTTCCAAAACTGGCACAGATACAGATTTTTGACTATGAAACATTTATCCTTTATAAGCACAGCTCTATGAGACTGACTGGAACATGTCGGTATTTTTACTGTGTTTGCCCTGTTACAACCTCTCTGTGCCATCCACCTGGTTTAAACAGAGCAGCAAACGACACTGAGATGAATCGCTGGAGCTATAGATCCTTTCAGCCTGTTATTTTCAGCATTTGAGAGTGATACGATATTTCCAGTTGTGGCACTATCTTATACGCAATGGTATCAAAATTGCAGTCTTGCTTTTTCAGCTCCCCTATCATTCCTCCCTCCCTCTCTGTCAGATCTGTACAAGCACTGAATGGCCAGCTAGGAAACATTTATAGATCCTAGTGCTATTCCAGCTGGCCAAACTTTTTCCTTCAGCAATGCTGCTGTTAGTTACCTACTGCTTGTTATCCCTCTGCACAAGTGTCTCAGTAAATGCATCCGTGAGAATTTTGCAGGAGGACATGGATGGTCTCTGCTTGTGCTCGGAGGTAGCTGGATGCAGTGGTGCAGCCATGTTTGAGTAGGGTGTGCTCAAGCTGATAAAGCCTGCAGGGAGGCAGGGTACATTATCTCAGGCTTGACTGGGTGATAAATATGCCTTCTGGCTCTCAAATTGGAGCTGGCGCAGGGGGTGGGTAAAATGAGATGGCTTCTGCCAGGAAAATGCTGTGTAGACACAGCCCATGTCTGGCTAATGAAGGAAGCGATGAATCTTTGATATTTGATTCTCTTGTAGATACTGGTAATTTGCTGTTATTTCTGTTCAATCGAACAAACAAGCATAAATTGCTGCCACCAGTACTTGGGAAATAGCAATGTAATCCGGTACCTTTGGCCAAGTCTAGAATTCAGTTTCTGATTTTTTTGATTATATGTTTTCATATAATTTTCATTTCAGTTTTTTTAAAAATTCAGCTTTTCTGTGAGAAACCAGTTTAATAACAAAATATATCTCAGTTTCAATATACACAGCAACAGTCATGACCATAGAAGAGGAAGATCATTGCTCGGTTTTGATTTCTTTTTCATCAGTTAACCTAGAATACCGCCAGCTCTATACTAGTTACATAATTTTGATGGTGATAGTTCAACAGGCTGCTGTGTTTATCTGCCAGTACACTTCTGACTTTCCTGAGTTTTCCTTCCCTGTTGTCTCTGTAGCCAGTCCTCCTGGGATGCTTTATGAGTTCTGCTTCCTGAGGCCTCTGGAATGACTTTTGGATCCCTGAATGTTGAAGTTATCTCAGCATCACCATTTTGAGATCCTTGATTCTGAAAAAAAAAAAAAAAAAAAAAAAAAAATTGATCAATTTAGGGACAAATGGTCTTGGAAGAAAACAGACATATGGATTTGGTAAAGTTTAATAAGAAAGTATAATTTTTGAAATCACTGTTTAATTTGAATAATGACCACTAATTTATCAAAGTTGTTTTCTTTCCCCCAAGCTCTACCTTTCTTACCGTAGCGCTCTCTTGAAAGTGGACCCAGGCATCATTCAGAACCTGCCTGATAGGTACGGATTTGTTACCCCGGAAAATATGTTTCTGCTCCTTTGCCTTTTTCTGTGTCCTGATGGCTCCTTGATCTCTATTTCCCTTGATCATGTCTTATCTTACCTATGATTTTCCCTTGGCTAATTTCATTAGTGCATCCAGTTGTAATTTCTAGCAATGGACATGCTTTTTCCCAAATAAGCTGATATTTATTAGTCAAATAATAGTTGGTACTCAGACCTGATGGCCAAGACAAACATAACTGGTCAATGTATTGTCTTTCCTGAAAAAACAACAGAATGTTTTTCTCTGCCTCTGCATTTCGTTGATGCTGACCTGCAGCATGTCTTAAAACCACATTCATCATACATGTCAGGGTTTTTTTTCATTCTTTGCTCATGGGTTCTTGACCATCCAAGGATGTTGTCTAGGCATTTCACATTCCAGCCTGGAACTCCACAATCTGCCCAAGTTCCCTAATTGTAGGACAGAAATTATGGTATTCTGCCCAATATGCAGGGGGAATTGGATTGTTAGGAAAGTAAGGAAGATTTATTGCTGGAAAATATTATTAAAATTTCAATGTGTTTGTTTCCAGTTCTTCCCCTCTGATTCTTCACAGAGGCTATAATGTAATCTCCTATACCCTCTGCAGTTACATTTTGGCACTAAAGTCCTGCCTTGTGCATTCAATATTACCCTCTAACTTCTAGTAGGCTAGAAGATTTTCCTTTTCTTCACTCAGAAAGATGAAACCATAATTCTTCCAAATCCAGTAACTAATCCCTCAAAACATGTTCTCACAATAGAAAGCAGAGGCTAGGCAATATGCAGAATAAACACAGTACCAAATATCAAATGATTATTTGCTAAATAATGAAAGGGAAGATTAAGGCATTTCTTAAGCTCTGATGAGTCTAAGAGCACAGTACCTGACTATTAAATAATGCAGTGTTGGTATGATAATGCTTAAGTCACTTTGTGAATCTGTCCCCAGTGATGGCACTGTTGCTGAGGGTGCCTCTGAATACTTATTTGTACTGTGTCCCTCCACCAAAACAGAAATAGAAGCTTTCTAAAAGCTTCTAGTGTGAGCCTAGTAGGAGACATGAAGGTCCACTGAAAAGAGTGAATTGGAGTTTGTGGCTCAGTTAACAAATTTGGGATCCTCTCATCAGATAGGAAAGGTGAAGGTGAGGGTGTGAGTGCTCAGAAAGGGGATGTTTGTGTCTTGTTATAGGCTGTGACTAAATGGTGTGATTTACTCTCAGGACTGCGAGAAAATGCTAATGTGAGCCCTCTGAGGGAAAGGAGTTCTTACATCATTGTAGTATCTGCCACTAAAAAGAAAATTTTACTGCTTTCCCTGTCTCTGTCATTGGGGCTGGATGTAAGGATGCTGTCGCACTTGTAATCCCCAGGGACCCAGCCCGCTTACAGACATGTTGGAAAACTATTACCGTGTGGTATAAGCTTTCCTACTCTGACTGAAGACTCTGCAGGGATAAGAACTGGAGTCCTGTGGGGAATAATCATGTCTCATTTTCCTTTTTCTTGCCACTTTAGCTGGGAGGCACAGAGATTTCAGCCCTTTGCCTTAAACAGGAGATTTCCACCCACAATTGCTGTACTTGTCCCCATAGGCAGACATTTACAGAGTAGTTCTGAAGTTATTCCCTAGTCACCTTTTGATGCTGTGGTTCTGGAATAGTCCATCCCATTCTTTACCCCACACTCTCATCAGATAGAGAATTGGGTCTGACGAGCACCGAGAAATTTGCACACTGACAAATAACCCTTCCAGTCGAGAGCTCTGTCTAATGTCTTCGGTGCTGGAATTCCTTGTCCTGTCTATCATTGCTTCTGCCACTGTAGGTCAATGCCACACACTGCTTTGGATAGCTTATCACCTAATACGGTTTGTGTTCACCTACACAGAACCATCTCTTCTTTTGCTGCAAGTATGCCTACAGTGTGATTGGCACCATGTTGTAAATAATTAGTGAAAGTAATGATATAAATCCCAGTGGTAATCTCGTCCTATTTAGGATACAACTACAATCTGAACTTCAATAACACCTTTGACATAATCAAACATCCCAGAGCCCTTTACAAAGCCATAAATTACTCACCTGTAAAGTAATGACTGCAGGGAATTACAGCAGGCAATGAGTCCATTGATCGGTGCTGGTACAAAATCAAGGAGAGGAAGTACAGCAGAGGCCACTCTAGAACTCTTTCTATTTGGAAATTTCCATAGCGCCTTTAATTTCTGCAAGCATCTCTTCCTTTTTCTTGTGTCAGATAAGACACAAGATGAGGAAGACCACCTTGCTCTGACACTCAAGGACACCTTCTTCTGTGCTGGACTGTCAGTGGATGGAAAGTGATATGTTCTTAGGCAAGATGCAAATGTATGGTTTTATAGCCTGCAGGGAAAACTGCTCTTTAGCCAGTGAGGCAAATAAACCGGTAAGTCACTTCCTTAAACTTGCATGTGCTGTTTCTGAAAGCAGAGTTTTTCTGTTGCTTTTAAACAAAAAATAGCAGTGATTGCTTTGGACACTTCAGATGCTATGCTGCACGTAAAATCAAGGCTGCCTCACCACCCATCCTAAACTACCCTCTCTATAATTCAGACTTGCCCATGTATTAACAGGTTAGTAGGAATTTTCTCCCTCATCAATTTCATTTCAAATGGGCCCCAGTTCTGTAAGCCTTATTTTAGCACATCCATATATCCATAAGCACTCTTACTGAAATAACTGGGACTATTTCGGCAGGCAACTCTTTAGTGTGAGAAAGGATTGCTAAATCAAGACCACTTTTATTTATAAGATGGTAATGACAAATAAAGATTAAATTACTTTTGTAATTAAAAATACCACTGTGATTAGGAAATGTTTTGTATTACACGAAAAATCTCAGTGATTTTTTTTAGCTGGAGGAAAGACAACGGGATCAGACCTTATATTTGTAACATAAATACATATTTCTTAGTACCACCTGGAGCCCTTCTTGGTTTTATAATGTTCTGGGACTACATGTTTATTATAGTCCTATTCTGGATTCCCAGAGTATTGCTGCACTTGTTATTGTGGTGCCAGCTTGACACCAGTGGGACTACCTTATAGATGCCATTGAGAGTGGATCTGAACAATTCTGCCTCTGAGATAACAAATATTTTGGCAAGATGGGGAAGTTACAATAGCAAATATTTTGCCTGGATCTCAAAGGTATACTGCAGTTTTATAACTTGTGCGTTAGTTTGAAACTGTTTTGTGTTCTTAATTGCTTGTCTTGGGTATTGGACATGATGATGGACTGAAAACCATGGGGACTTCTCATGGAGAAAGACAGCAAAGTTTGGACCCAAAAGCTTAATTTTGAAATCCAGCAGAATTGTTGTCCTTGCCCTTTGGATATGACTAGTGAAAGAGGGATTCATATTGAATTTAGCAGGTATCTTTTGATGGGAGAGGGCTTCTTTGGAATCACACACAAATTGAATAATTTAAACTCTCATATTTTAAAAAATAGCTTTAGTTGGATTATTTCTTATGGTCTGATCCAAGGAATATTGAAGCCCGCAGAATAATTTCTACTGGATTCTGCAGACTGTATAGTGGACCCTTGCTGGTTTGTAGAGGATAGGGCAAACCTTTCAGGTTTGCCTGAAAGGTTTGCTATACACAACTCCCTGCTGAGTTGTGTATAGCATCTCAAAGTAGGCTCAGAAGGGACAACTAAGCTTCTACAAGACAGGATGTCACTAGTGTTCTCCTCCTTGGGATGTTCTCAGCATTACAGTTTGTTTGAAACAAAACGGATCTTGGGAAAAAGCAAATGAACAAAATAAAACAGTCTACCCTCGCATCAACTGATGTGTGTTTTTCTTTCTCATTTCCAGAATTTTTCCTAGTGTATCTTACACTCAGTGTCAGATACATTGCAAACATTGTCAGGAGAAGATATTGCAATTCCATGGAAGTTTGAGGATTTTTGCTGTGTTTTGCTAGCTATGAATTAGTCCCTGGACTTTCAAATTTCCTGATTCAACAACTTTGCCCTTTTGTTTTTGAATATTGATAAGTTTCATTTTGTCTGCAGTCTAGCATCAACTGAAGGGACCCAAATGTAGCTGAATGAATACTGGCTGATAAGCATAATGAGTCCTTGTCTCCTGAAATCATCCCAATGAGCATCTTAAGATCTAGCTCTTGAAAAGTGGTAATTTTCTTTGCAAACTGCTTGGTTACATATGGGCACTAGTTTTGCATTCTGTGAGGAACCGTGATGTTGCATTTACTAGCATCTTTCTAATTGTCCTGAGTTAGTATGCATTTGTTATCCTCCACGAGGAGATCTAGCTAATTAGAATAATACCAAAGAGTGATTATTGCTGTGTTTCATATTTAAACAAAGGAGCTCAACAGCTTTTTATACTTCACTGAAAGTGATTCAAAAATGATTAAATCAAATGAAATAAGATTGATATAAATATTTTTAACTAACAGGAAAAGAGATAGTTATTGAAACCAGAAAATAGATTGCCTTTGGTATATGGGAAAACAGATTTAAATTGCTGTGTAGTATAATAGTTACAATTTTGCAAGATGAAAAATGATTGTTTCACTATTGCCTTGTCTACTTTTGTTTTTTTCCATCTGTTCTACCCAACTCTATGTTTAGAAAGTAGTCTCTCTGGGGCAGGGAATTACATTTTTTATTAAACATGTGGCAGGCATCCAGCACAGAAAGGCCCTGATTCCTGGCCCTGAGGCTATGCATTAGTGTAATACAAGTGATAGATATAGGCCTATACCATATCAATCAGTAATACTGTTAAAAATATGATTTATTATAAACCCCCATTTTTGCTATGTATTTAAGGTGGAGGTCAATCAAATGCAAAAATGTGAGATGGAGAACAACTGTTAAGGCAAAAAGCTGCAGAAAAAATAAGCAAATAATGACATAATGCTGTGAAAGTGCTGTATTGGAACAATGAATGCATGTATCTATTTCTAAGCTTGAGGTAACACTTTCACCAATTACCTAAATTAGTTGTGAGACAGGTGGGTGCCATGTTTGTCTCTGACAAACAAGCACTTCTGAGCATGTGTAGGTGAAAAAAGTTCATTACCCAGGGGCCTTCCAAGCCGGTCAGGGAGAGCTCTGGTGCATTTAGTTGCCTATGGATTAGAAAGCTCAGGAAATTAGTTGTACTTGGTAGCTGTCATGATCTTGCATGAATTTTAGATAACTTAGACCTCATTCTTAGTGTATTGACCATAGCTAACCCATGTGTCCTGGTAAAAAAGATACTGAAACGAAAATTAGGGAGCAAAGAAGTCAACACAAGAACGTAACAACGTAAAAAGGAGTAGTATAACTCTTTGAGCATAAATAGTGAAACAATGATTGGGAGTGAGGAGTGAGGCTTGAACTGGAAAGACTCATTGGAACCCTGTGCAGCAGACATTTCTTTGGTTTTAAGAGCAATCAATCAAAGTTTGGGTTTTTTTAAGTGGAAAAACTAAAACAATATAGAACAGACCCAGAAAAAGGTGAAAAAGCAGCTGGTCTAGTATATGAAGTGGACTGTACTGTGCAAATCCAGCAATGCAAAGAGAATGCTTGATATTATAGGCCCTATGGTTCTCAAACAACAACAAAAAACCCAAACAAACAAACAAAAAAAAAAAAAAAGAAGAAAAAGAGATGTAGCTGTTCTTGACTGAAATAAATTTCTGGCAAGTCTGGATCTCTGATCCATTGAATGTTTTCATGCATTTCTGAGGTATACAATTTGATCAAACAAAAGGTATTCCTAGTGCAGGGATAAAGAGGTAATTTTTATGTAAAGTCAGGATATTTGATCAAAGGTATTTTTTGGTCTTGAAATCTGTGATTCTGATAAACCTTTCAGATTCCACTAACAAACCGATTTTAAATCCACAAACTGCAAATACAAGGTTCTGTACCCTACTAAACATTGCATCGGCTAATCAGCTCTTCCCACCCCTACTTTTAATCTTTAAAAATATGAATTGATCACCATTCTGATAATTTCCAGGCTAAAGATTTTTATTTTTTATTTTTTTTCCAGTGGACACATAGTGAATTAAATACTCAGGAGGAACAAAATACAATTATGCAAGTTTTCATTCCTCCATACATGCTAATTAGAACAGATAAACCTTTTGCTACAGCAGTTACAGTATTTGTGGGGATAATGTATCTGGGAGATAAGAATGGACAATATTTCACAATAATTTAAACATGAAATATTTTCCATAATGCACCTATGGGGAATGGTTCAGTTATCAGATGCTGAGGCAGCAATGTATTTATGAAGCATTATTGTAAAAACACACCCAGCAATGGCAGACTGCAAATCACAGCCAGTTGCCCAAGTAATGTTATAACTCATGGTGGAAAGCTATCAGTACATTGTGGGTCTGAACTGTGACACTACCTGGAGCTGCAAAACCAGCACCTGCTAGGTCATTACAAAACTTGTCCGGAAATTTTATGCTAGGAGTAAGAGGAAGGAATGGGAATGAAGTGTCAGAAATTATGACTGCCTTTCATAGCTTTGTCATCTGTGATAAATCTCTTCCTATAGTTAGAGGATCTCCTTTACTGTAAGGATTAAAAAAGAAGAAGGAGAAGGAAGAAAAAAAAAAAAACAACAACTGAGAGCTGATGAAGCTTTATAAAACTTAACTTATGCTGTATTTTCTTTTCTCTTCAAATCTACTTAACTTCCTGGGATTGCTGTAGTATCTTTTAATTTAGTCTGACTGTGGAGAGATTGTATTTTAGCCTGACAGTTTAACTCTTGCATAAAATGAGAGATGTTTCTTTTGGACATGCATCTCTAAATCAATGAGGCTAATTGAGCAGGTATTAGAAAAATGTGAGGGAAGTTGCTTTGCAGTATTTCGTTTTTATCCATGAAAATACTAGATGCATACATGGTCTTATTACTTATAAATCCCAAATTGCAGGCATCACATTGAACTGTTAATTTCTATTTCGGAGCAGAGCTCCTCCCCCTTTTGAAATCCAAGGTTGTTCTACAAGTAAAATGAGCGAGAAAAATATAATGAAAAATGACAAGGGAACAGTAGAAATGTAAATTAGAAATACAGTGGGGAAAATAACAATAAATGACAACATGGGAGATTCTCCTAACATAGTCTTGAATTAAATTGATGACTTGTGGCAATGTCATGAAGAAAAACCTCAAGTTCCACTTCAATATCTGTCAAAAAAAAGGTAGATTTTGGTTCTTTGTACTTCTTTATCTCAACTGGAAATTAGCACATTGAATGTACTCTCAGGCTGCCCTTGTTTGCCAGATCCTGATACATTGTGCTCCTTCACAAATAACAGCCTATTGCACTGATTTGAGCATCCGTTTTGGTGCTCTGCACCATACAGAGCCTTTCAACTCTGTCCCCACAGCCTTCGCATGCGCAAGTACCCCAAAATGCTTCTGTGCCGCACCACAGGGCACACAAGCACTGCTCTGAGCACCTACACAGACTGTGTGTTATTCCATGCACTTTAAACTGGAAAAATCCCCCACAAAATAATTGTTATACTTTTGAACCACTGAATACCATTTGTGTCCCACAGTCAAGTACTATGTGGAGAAGGTTGGACTTGGCTGGTTTCAAGTCTCTGGCTCTGTTTCCTTCAGCGCTGTAAACATGGTTTTACAGTTCCAGTATATCTTCAGTTTCTCAAGAGGAGTGGAACTAGATTCCTGCTTCCTTTCCTCCTCCACAACCTGCAATCCACTATAATACTCACTATCATAAATTAATGTGTTTAAATATGGTAGTGGTGTCAAGAAATAATTGCATTTCTTTCAGACTGTCTTTCTCACTAAGCATGATGGAAAAATACATATCCTAAAATAACTTTTGTAGTCAATACAAGGAAGCGGTAGCAGTGGTTAAAGTTCTGGAGAGGTGCTGGATGGTGACAAGGTATCAAGACTTGATGACATGCTGAAGGAATTTAAAGAAACTGCTGTCAAAATAGATGTAATCCCTCATTAAATTAATCAACCCCACCTGAGGATTTTGATGGCAGAAAGTATAATCACCTCTAAAAAAAGTGTGAGAAATTGTAGATTTCAGATTTGCTTCAGTATGAAAAAAAGATCTGAATTATAAATGAAGATTTATTTTGTTTACAGAACACCTTGATTGGTATCAAATGGTAAAGCTGAAAAGATACGGCTGCCATAAAAGAAAATCACACATGTCTAACTTCTGAGTGTTTGAACTGAATCGTAGGTACAAGAAGGGAGTTATTATAACTAATTTGGAATTTCAACAAGCCTTTCATGAAACCCCTTGAAGAAGGCTTTCAAGGAAATTAAGTAGACCTAATACATTAGAGGTGAATTGCACTTATGTACCAGAAACTGCTAAAGAGACAGAAAACAAGGGGCAAATCATCTTATCCTAGATGATATGGTTCACATTTTGGAAATGCTTCATGGTGACCCTCTCTCTCAAGGGAGCCTTGGTGACTGGTTTTGACTTCATTTTCTACTTTTAGACAGTAAAAACATTTGATGAGGTAAACTTCATTCCTAGTGTTCAATATAGAGGTACCTGATGAAAAACACCATGTTCTGCATAGTGCGATGTATCAGTTATTAATGATCTAGAGAAGAGATGAATTGTGTTAGATGATAACACTTGAAAGTGATGCAATTATTTCACTGGAGAGGAATGAAGAATTCAATGTTCAGAAGTGTTTGTTTAGGTATTACAAAGGTAAATTAAATTTCATCTCCAATTCAAAAAAAAAAAAAAATCATTTGAAGCAATTATGGGTTAAAAATAAACTCTAACTCCCCAAACAAATAAACCCTTCTGTCATTTCTGTAGCTCTGTGATTCTCAGCCAGTCCTGGAACAATCTTATTACCATGGTTTCTCCAAGTTCCCATCAAACTTCCCTCACCTCAAAAAAATCCCATTGCTCTCTCCCTCTACTTCCCTCCACCTCCTATTTCAAAGACAGATGCTTTTTCCGTCCTTCTCTCCCCGCTCAACATATTGTTGTTGCATTGCACCTCTCCTGGTCACTGGAGCTGAGTTACTGCAGTGAGTTGTGGGACAAACCCAGGGTGAGGTGACTGAGTTGGCCAAGCATCAAGTAGAGAAGGCAAGAAGTGATGGGACAGCTGTATCTGGAAGCTGCTGCTGGTCTTCTCCATCCTGGATCTTCCTCTTTCGATGTTCACTGGTGAAGACAAATGGCTAAGGGAGATATGAGAGCAGCAATGGGCTGAAACTACTGAAGTGAGAGCAGGAGAAAGCTATCCTAGCAAACACCTGATATCCTGCAGACAGTGTGGGGAGATCTTCTGTTGAGCAGAGAGGAGCAGCCAAAGCAAAATACCACATGTTGTGCTATGGTAAATACTAGGATATAAAACAATCCTGAAGATAATGTTACAACATTGTACAAATCATGTTTGCACTCATCTCAGATACTGAGGTCTCCTGGTCATATTAGTGAGAAAAAACCACAAAAGAAAATAGCAGAAATAAATGGAGGCCAGTGGCAAGATGATTAGAGAGTAACAAAGACTTCTATGAGAGGAAAAATTGAAAAGACAGTTCGTTTAGTCTGGAGAAAACAGGAGTGAGAAAGGTCATGACAGAAGTATAGAAAAATCAATGAATGGTTTAAGAAAAAGAAAGAAGTCCTTCTTATTTGCCCTTTTTGCATAGCAGAACTAGAAAAATCACATTTCATATGACGGACATTTCTAAAGGCTCACTGGTTTCTGTGTAGCTGACAACCCTTGTGATAGCTTTCTGAAGTACTTTACTTTTGTTTATTATATTAACAGTATGGTTGGGTTGTAAAACTTTGCATTGCAAATCAAAAGAAAAAAGCAGCAAAGTTAAATAATTGCACCTCAGGTTAATTGTTTGGAGTAGGTAGTATGAGTATTAGCCTGTTCATATAGTAGTTTGAAATGGTTTGTGTTGATCTTCTCTGTAGTTTATTAGTTCTCCAAACACAAAGAGAATTAGATATGCCATTTATGCCAATGTATACATTTTAAAAGGGAAGATTTTTCCCATTCAATAACAAATGTTTCTTATTTGCTAATTTGTTCTTCTGCTGCATTTCATTTCTCTTTCAGGTAGGAGGTCACTTTATCTATCCTCAGCTGTAGACCTGGAAATGGAAAGGTGGGCCAATCACTAGCGAGTCTTTACAGTGGTTTCATTATGTGTTGGTAGAATATTGAAATTAAATTATACAAACTTTGAAGGCCAGAATCATTTAATGCTAGTATTGTAATCTGAAGCCAGGGCTGAGTAGCTATTTTAAAAACATAAAAAATTAAGCTTTGTGATTGTCATGTAAGCTTCTATAGACATACCATTTTTCCCCCAATTAATGTTGAAGGTGCTTGTATTCTAGTAAGGCACAGCTCATTAAGTAATGCTGGAATGGAAAGCCTCTAGCTACTCATGTTGAAGGAAATATAAACAGCTAAAGATTTCCCAGGTCTAGTAAAGTAGTGGCATTTATATGAATAAAGGTATCTTTGCTCACAACATACCTGAAATATAAGCTACATTTGAATGAACTCTTTGAAAACCAGACACTCCTAGAAGGAAGTTTAAGTGATTTAAGCTTTCCACAGTCTACATGAAGGCATTAAAAAAAAAAAAAAAAAAAAAAGAAGAAAAAGCTTCAACCTTCCTGCAATATGCCAAACTAGCACAAAGGAAGATTTTTGCATAGCTTGCTTAAAATATTCCTGAAACAGATGAAAAGCCACAACCCAGACATTTGAACAGGCATGGGCAAATACTGAAAAAATGATTAGCAAACATATTGGTGAATTTCAAACAGAATTTCCTTTTGTTGGTAACTTTTGTAGCTGAACTTTTTATTCTTTAACAGTGGTATGAATTGAAGCTCACAGATGTTTATGAAAAACAAATTTTAGATCAAGATCAACATTTACTTAGGCTCTGAGACAGCAGACCACTTAAATATATGCTCAACTTGGAGTCTGTGGAAACATTTGCATACTTACAGTTAAATCTGTTCTTACGTATTTTGCTGAATTTGGTCTAGAATCAAAAAATCATACTAGGTTTATGATTAAATGAATCACATTGTGGGAAGAAGCAGGTTGTAAAATTTAAGACAGCAATCCATCTGATAGATAATCAGTTACAGTCCAAATACTATATGACACTATTAATTATTTCTCTATTAAGCAATGCAAAGAATGAAATTCATTGCCACATGTCACTTGAGTGGTGAGTGAAGTTCTTGAATGCAAAATTGCTGCAAACGGTGCATTCTTCATTCCCAAGTGCTTATCCAGACTTACATACTGCTAGCTAGAAAATTCTGAGTCAGATATAAGGCATCACACCCAAATGTAGACACACAGTAAGCTCATGTGAGCAAGAATTAGGTTTAGTTTGTTCAAGTCCGATGAAACATCTATAAGTTGTAAATTATTTAATAAAAACATTAAGGTGCCAATGACTGCAGCAGAGAAGCTGAAATTGTCCTAAGGGTGGAATGAACAATGGAAAGTTTCCTCATCAAATCAAACTGTGTTTTTTTCGGCAATTTACCTCATAGGCACAGAAGGAAATGATTTCTGCATTCAGAGCTAATAAACTCGGATATGACATTTGTCTATTTCTTTAATGAACTTGAAGTCTAATCAGCCTGAAGACAAACAGAATATACAGATTATTTTTTTTTGTAAAATATTTTATGGATACAGAAAATATCCATTGTTGCCATGATATTCAAATGCCTTATGCTAAAACATTCTAACATACTGGCCCCATTCCTTTCTACCAATTTACTATAGCTGGAATATAATATTTTTGGTAGATTTTTGAAGGTTTTTAGTGTAGGTCGGAGCAAAATCCTGAGCTAAAAGTACCAAGCATATAGCTTTACTTTTCCTAAAGGCCAATGTAGTATGTTCATAGGCAGTGCAGAGTCAAGAAAAAGAAGCCGATGTTTTTCCCACCAACCTGTCAATGAAAAATGTTCCAGTGATAGTGAAATGACATCTCTTGAAACTTTAATATAAAATCTTGAGTAACTTCTTATCCCTTGGTGTTTTCTGTTGGAGGTATGTTTGGCATCTTTCAGAGCTTAATATCAAGGACTCAAATTTCTGTATTTCAATCTTATCTTGGGAACCCAACTTGGCTGTTGGCTTCTCTATATTTATCATATTCCTTCCCTGAACACTTGCAATTAGATCATGAAATACTGCTAGACAAGATCTATTTTTCTCATTTTGTATCTCATTTTGGAAAATTACAAAGCAAACAAGAGATCAACAAACCATGGTCACTGAGAGTTGCCATCCTTGTTAGAATAAATTTGCTGTAGGGTCTTAGATCTGCATAAATCCTTAAGATGGTGATCAGCATAAATCCTTAAGATAGTGAGCTAACATTTTGCAGAGACTTTAGATATGGCATTCATCTCACCTAACTTTAAACACTGACAATGAATTGTCACCCTAGACTCCCTTTATAGTCAATCTGTTGACCATGCAATAGTTGCTTTCAGTAGTGACTGTATTAGTTTAATGTGTAGTTCATGAGATTAATTTCTGATGTATATTTTAGGAAGACTAAAAGTAATCTTTTAGTATAATGAGTATCTGTACCTCTTCTTTGATAATACAGCCTGTGCTCACTGGTTCAAATGTAGAACCTCTGTGTTATATAACTGCTACTATATTGTAGTTATATACCTTGGGTCACACGGATTACACCTAGTTGTTTAACTTGTAGATGAAGACTCACAACCCCAGAGTATTATGCAATTATACATATCAAGACATACAGTGGGTTTTCAGAGCTACTGCATTATTGTATTATTGCAATGTATTTTGTTTCTAATATTATCTTGTACTTTCAATAGTAAATTCACATAATTTAAAAGCTATTCTAAAAAGGACACTCAGAGTTTAACTTGCTTCCAAAATATGGGTGCCTAGTGCCATTTACAACATCCTAGATTTAACGAGGTGTCTGCATCTACATCAAGTAGATATAAGATCTACAGAAACACTAATGATCTGGCAGCTGGAGGTCAGACAGGATACCCGAGAAATTCTCAGATTATCTTAAATGTCCATGTGTGGACAGCTGGAGTCCACAAGTGAGAAAAGTCAGGTTCAGAACATGAGTCTGTCTACTGCCTCTAAGGGTTAAAATCAAATGGGATAAATGAAGTGAATTTCAAGTATTTAAAGGAAAAAAATAGACATGGCAATTTAAAACTGTGTCCTTCCTTTTGCTTTATGAAATCTGTCCAAACTATCCACAGAAGAAGAGATTCTCTTTTCAATGACTAAACTTTGGCTGCATCAGGATGTGCAAATGCAGCCAGGAGTAGTTCACATTGTTTAGTGATGATAAGATCTCAGGCACTAAGATAGATCTGCCAAGAGCAAATGTCCTGAAAAGACTAAGAAAGTGTTAAGCTATATTACTTCCTCTTAAGTTTTACACATCTGCTGGGCTGGACTTGGCCTGCAGCCAAGCATCTACTCAGCTGCTTGCTTACTCCCCATCCCCAGTGCTTGCACAGGGTCAAGGCTTTCTCTCCCTCTGGTGTTTGATGGTCTTTCTTAAGTACATTTTCACAGAGGTGCCACAGACTTCATGATGCACTTAGCCTTGTGCTGCAGTGGGTCTGTAGTGGAGCTGGCTGGACCCAACTGTGTACAGCATGGGGCAGCCCCTGGCCTCTGCTCACTGAGGCCGTCCTTCATAACCTTGCCAGAGAAACCCAGTACAACAGAATGTGAAATAAGCCTTTCATCTTGGTAGGTCTCAGTTTACTTTTGCTGACCCTGTCCTCTCTCAAATTCTCTCTTGGCCCTCAGACATTTCCAGTTTCAACTGTTTTGCTCTTGGAAGGGTTCCTCATCCTTCTTTACTACAGCTGGGTACATGGCAGCCTTCTCTCTTCTGCACAGACACAGCCTTTTAGTGGTGCGCAACACTCTATGCTGCAAATAAACAAAGGAAAACAAATGCCGTAATCACATTCATTGTGGTTTTCCATCGAAAAAATATGTATACAGAAAAAGGAACCCAACAAATCATAATATTTTATAACTCTTTGAAGAAAATGGATTCTGACGTCTTTTACAGCCTGAGTTAGGAAGATTATCTTTTGAAGGTCTGGAGTATTAGGATCTCCCTATTGAATCCTCCTGGTTCCCATGGTGTTTTATTGACAGTCAAAATGTTATCAACACTGTAATGAGACCTTGTGTTGGGCTTCTGTGGCAAGGTTCAGGTAAAAAGGAGGCTGCAGGGGTGGCCTCTGTGAGGAGAGACCAGAGGCTGTCCCCATGTCGGACAGAGCCTGTTCCAGCCAGCTCCACAACAGCCTCGCAGCTGGCCAAAGCAGATCTTCGTTAAGGAGCATCAGAGAAGCTGAGAGAGAGATAGACTTTTGGAGACAAGCTCTGCCCTCCCTGAGGCAGAAACAGAGACACCTAACAGACCAAAGCCAAAGTGAAGGGGACCCTGTATCCTCCCCTCGCCAGGCAGAAGGCAGCAGCCTCAAAGAGGGGAGTGAATGGAAACAAGTCCACGCGCGGCGCAGCAGGTGGCAAACCTTCTCCTCCTCACCCACCTCGCCATCCCACGTACCCCTGTGCAACAGGTACAAGGCTCTGGCTGTGAAAGACCACTCGAATGAGGATATGGATGACAGTCAAGCTACTCCAGAGGTAGCACCTAGGCCCAAAAGGACCATGCCTCGGGTCATGACTACCCCAAGAAAGAAGAAAAGCAGAGTTATAGTTGTAGGGGACTCCCTTCTGAGGGGTACAGAGGGCCCGATATGCAGGGCAGACCCTCCTTTCAGAGAAGTCTGCTGCCTCCCCGGGGCCCGTGTCAGGGACATCACTAGGAAACTCCCCAGCCTGGTACAGCCCTCTGACTATTACCCACTGCTGCTCCTCCATGCGGGTGGGGATGAAGCAGAGACACGCACCACGAAAGCGATCAAAAGGGACTTCAAGCTCTTAGGGCAGTCACTGCAGGATTCAGGAGCACAGGTAATATTCTCCTCCCTCCTTCCAGTTAAGGGCAGCAATGTTGGGTGGAACAGGCGGACGCAGTCCATAAATGCATGGCTCTGTGGCTGGTGTCAACGCCACAGCTTTGGGTTCTTTGACAATGGGGCGGTCTACACGGCACGAGGCCTGATGAACCCTGATGGGATTCATCTCTCTCAAAGGGGGAAGAGGATCTTTGCCCAGGGACTACGCGGCTCATCGACACAGCTTTAAACTAGGCTCGAAGGGAGAGGGGGACAACATCAGGCTTGCCAACGACATGTTGGAATCATAGAACGGTTTGGGTTGGAAAGGACCTTAAAGATCATCTAGTTCCAATCCCCCTGCCATTGGAAGGGACACCCCCCACTAAACCACGTTGCCCAAAGCCCCATCCAACCTGGTCTTAAACACTTCCAGGGATGGGGCATCCACAACCTCTCTGGGAAACCTGTTCCAGTGCCTCACCACTCTAACAGTAAAGAATTTCTTTCTAACACCTAATCTAAATCGACCCTCCTTCAGCTTAAACCCATTCCCCCTTGTCCTGTCACTACACTCCCTGATAAACAGTCCCTCACCATCTTTCCTGTAGGCCCCTTCAGGTGCTGGTAAGGCGCAATTAGATCTCCCTGGCGCCGCCTTTTCTTCTCCAGGCTGAACAATCCCAACTCTCTCAGCCTGTCCTCATAGGAGAGGTACTCCAGCCCTCCAATCAGCTTTGTGGCCCTCCTCTGGACTCGCTCCAACAGCTCCATGTCTCTCCTGTACTGGGGCCCCCAGAGCTGGACGCAGTACTGCAGGTGGGGTCTCACAAGAACGGAGTAGAGGGGCAGGATCACCTCCCTCGACCTGCTGGTCACACCTCTTTTGATGCAGCCCAGGACACGGTTGGATTTCTGGGCTGCAAACGCACACTGCCGGCTCATGTTGAGCTTCCCAGCAATCAACACCCCCAAGTCCTTCTCCTCAGGGCTGCTTTCAATCCATTCCTCACCCAGCCTATCGTCGTGCTTGGGATTGCGCCAACCCACGTGCAGGACCTTGCACTTGGCCTTGTTGAACTTCATGTGGTTCGCACAGGCCCACCTCTCCAGCCAGTCCAGGTCCCTCTGGATGGCATCCCTTCCCTCCAGCATGTTGACCCCACCACACAGCTTGGTGTCGTCGGCAAAATTGCTGAGGGTGCACTTGATAATCCCACCATTTTCTGGGATGATGTGCCCAGGTTGGAAGGACGGGGCTCTGGCAAGGGCCCTTGGCCTACTGCTCAGTGATGTGCTGGGTGCACTACAGCATGCTTGAAGCCTACAGGAGATGAGCCAGGGTCTCTGGAGGCAACAGGAGCCAACCGGTAACACTGGGAAGATACATCAAAAGAATCACAGCCACCCCAGCCAGTAAGTCAGCCTCATTGGGGGCACAACTGAAATGCCTCTACGTGAAAGCACGGAGCATGGGGAATAAACAAGAGGAGCTGGAGACATGTGTGTGCCTGCAAGGCTATGACATTATTGGCATTACAGAGACGTGGTAGGATAGCTCCTATGACTGGAGTGTTGGGATGGAAGGGTACAGGCTCTTTAGGAAGGACAGGCAGGGCAGACAAGGAGGGGGTGTCGCCCTCTACATCAGTGACCAGCTGGAGTGCAGGGAGCTCCACCTGGGGATGGATGAGGAGCTGACTGAGAGCCTATGGATCAGGATTAAAGGGAGGGCTGGGGCAGGGGACATCATAGTGGGGGTCTCCTACAGGCCACCTGACCAGGGGGACCAAGCAGGTGAAGCCCTCTATAGGCAGATAGGAGCAGCCTCACACTCACAAGCCCTGGTCCTTATGGGGGACTTCCACCACCCTGACATCTGCTGGAGGGACAATGCAGCTGAGGGCAAGCAATCCAGGAAGTTCCTGCAATGTGTCGATGACCACTTCCTCCTCCAAGTGATAGAGGAGCCAATGAGGAGAGGTGCCATGCTGGACCTTATTCTCACCAATGAGGAGGGCCTGGTAGGAGACATCAAGCTCAAGGGCAGCCTTGGCTGCAGTGACCATGAAATGGTGGAATTCAGGATCCTCAGGGCAGTGAGGAGGGCGCGCAGCAAGCTCACTACCCTGGACTTCAGCAGAGCAGACTTTGGCCTCTTCAGGGATGTGCTTGGCAGAATACCATGGGACAAAGCCCTGGAAGGAAGAGGGGCCCAAGACAGCTGGTTAGTATTCAAGGGTCACCTCCTCCAAGCTCAGGAGGGATGCATCTCAACAAAGAGGAAGCCAAGCAAAAACACCAAGAGCCGGCAGTGTGCGCTTGTAGCCCAGAAAGCCAACCGTGTCCTGAGCTGCATCAAAAGAGGTGTGACCAGCAGGTCGAGGGAGGTGATCCTGCCCCTTTACTCTGCTCTTGTGAGACCCCCCACCTGTAGTACTGCATCCAGCTCTGGGGGCCCCAGTACAGGAGAGACATGGAGCTGTTGGAGCGAGTCCAGAGGAGGGCCACAAAGCTGATTGGAGGGCTGGAGTACCTCTCCTATGAGGACAGGCTGAGAGAGTTGGGATTGTTCAGCCTGGAGAAGAAAAGGCGGCGCCAGGGAGATCTAATTGTGCCTTACCAGCACCTGAAGGGGCCTACAGGAAAGATGGTGAGGGACTGTTTATCAGGGAGTGTAGTGACAGGACAAGGGGGAATGGGTTTAAGCTGAAGGAGGGTCGATTTAGATTAGGTGTTAGAAAGAAATTCTTTACTGTTAGAGTGGTGAGGCACTGGAACAGGTTTCCCAGAGAGGTTGTGGATGCCCCATCCCTGGAAGTGTTTAAGACCAGGTTGGATGGGGCTTTGGGCAACGTGGTTTAGTGGGGGGTGTCCCTTCCAATGGCAGGGGGATTGGAACTAGATGATTTTTAAGGTCCCTTCCAACCCAAACCATTCTATGATTCTATGATTCTATGAACTAATACTTGCCCACGTGTTTTGCTATTCCTGTTCATATTCATAATATATCCATGAAACAGGTGAAGCTTCTATAGTGTCAAAGCAGAATCAGAGCCCACATTTGTGGTTAAAAATGTATTTCAAAATAAATAAAAACCAATAATAAAACTATGAAAAGTTTATTGAAACTGCTTTCCTTAAGAAAGGGCTTAGCTTTAGGATGATAGACCAATCAGAGTTGATACTGGCAGTGTCATGGAGGATGTAGAACATGCTATAAAGAAATGTTGAAAGAACAGAAATGTGGTAAGAAATTACAAAAGGAGATTCAAACAGAGCCACTGCTGTGAGTCCTTTTGGGGAATACAATGCATAATACAAAATCAAGGAAAAAGAAATTAGGCTGGGTGGCAGGAAAGTCTATGTGACAATGGAAACTATGAAAGAAAGGAATAGTTCCCTACAGGGAGACATGGAAGCTCCTATGCAAGGTAGTAGAACAAACTGGTAATTCATCTAAAATTGGCAGGTGACTAGGCTGGATGAATTGATTTCCTTGCAGTAGGCATGTTCATGCCTACATCCCCTCTCTCAGTTAAAGGAACCTCCAAGTTACCTTATCCGATAGGTTTTGGTCCCAAGAATGAAAAAGAAGTAACATTATGAATCCCTTAATGAAAAAGACATCTGGTAAAATTCCAAACAGAGGTTCATCCCATTCTTTCAGTTTTATGTTTCTAGCATACTTTCTATAGAAAAAATAATAATAAAAAAAAGAGCTCATATATTAAGTGCAATGAAATGCAAGCATATCTAAAAGCTTTCACAGGTAAAGCAAGAACACCAATATCACGTTCCTCACCCAAGTAATAATATCAAGCCTCTCTGAGTTCCTTTTGGGATTTCACACTTAGAAAATAAAATGTACCCAGTTTATTCCTGTTGAAGAGACTTTCTGTTGTGAGGCCTCAGACTGCTGTGTTAAGCAAAATACTAGAGTTACCATAAGCCAAACTCTGAAGTTGACTTACCTTTTTCATTTATAGTCTCAAATTTGTTCATTCCATATGTCACCAGATCATCTGAGTCCCAGGCTCTCTTCCCCAAATCCCCATCTAAGACTTGCTTTACTGCCTCACACCGCGTGTCACGAAGCTGTCTCTTCCACTGGAGCTGGTGTTGGCTACTTTGATGTCAGTGTCATTATCTCATGACATTGCAAGATGAGACAGCAAAAACTATTTGTTTATCTTGCATCAGCTGTTTCAGTGTATACAGGAGCCTCTGTGTCAGAGAACTTCTTCCAAGTACAATGTCTTTTCTGCAAAATTGCCTGAACTATGAAACTCTGTCTTGCACAACAGTAACAGAACTGTTGATCAAAATATCTGGAAGATCCCTTCTAGGATTTCAAGCATGTCCTTTGATTTTTGTTGTCCACCTTGAGGAGATTGGGCACTCCTTTCATATTTCATATCCAAAAAAACTTGCAAATCAAAACTGGAAATGAAGTAATGTACTTTCAGGCATCCTCGAGGGAATGTGAGCCTCTTGCAGATGTGATCCCTAAAACGTTTACCTACCGCTCATTTATACATTGCCTTCATGCAGCTGTCTGTATGTACCACCAATGTACAGTGTAAGCATGCTCCATTTGCAGTACAGTGCTTGAATTCTTGGCCTGCTTGGCATTTGCTATCACTATGCTTTGCCACAGCTGTCAGATTAGTCAGTTTTGGAGGGGTTTTTTTCTGTTTTTATCTGATTTGGCTTTACTCCCAGATTCCAGATAAAAGTGATAGCATTTTGCTTGACCATCCCATTCCAAGCGTTAAACACTGTGACTTCAGGCTTGGATGCTCTAATGGTGTGCTAAAACTGTCCAATTTTCACTGCCTGCCCTCCCCTCTGCCCACACATGCACACACATAGGAAGCCACTGGTATACAATGCTGGGGTGAAGCCAATGTGTGGAGGCTCTCACTGAGAGTGTGTTTAGCTGCTAGTGGTTGGAAACTACAGGCTAGTCAGTGGGGTTAAAATAAACACAATGCAGAGACCACAGAATCTGGCTACTGATATAATTGAAAACAAGTGCGGTTTTTTAATGATTTTCCCTTAAGCAATGGTGGGGCACTAACCTTACACATTTTTGTGATGAGAAATTACAGAACAAATTACTGACTCTCAAATGAAACAAAAAACTCCATCTTCTGGGAAGTTTCATCAACAGGCTGACTTTTGATAGGGAACGTGCTTGCGTCATTTGATATTTTATTTACCTCATTTAAGTGTCTGTTTGTGTAGTACAGTTAATCTGTTGTCCAGGAGTATCTATTAAAAACAAGAGACATCTATAGATCAGTTCATAATGCAGTGCAGTTCTGTACCTCTCATGTTGAACTGCAAACCTGCATATCTCAGGGTCTGTATTGTTTTAACTTTCATTCTGTTGATGCCACCTATGGTCAGCTATCTAAATGGTACAGTTCAAACAATATCTTATTGCTTTACTCAGTTTAGTTGTTGAAACTTTACTCCACTGTTCTACCTACAGATTTTTTCACCATGCAGGTCTTTGATATGAGCAGCTAAAACTGTGATGTTGGAGGGCTACTTCCTCTCACCTCAATAATGAGAGCTCATGTGAATGCTATTTTAGATTTAGCTTTTTCTTAAATCAGGAGCTTTACATCTCTAAAGATCTATACCTAAGACAGAAGTTGAGGTGTCCAGTACAAGCACCATTATCTAGAAGTTGTTTCTTCCCTGTCATCTTGCCACATGAAACATGAGAAAGAAGGTTGTGGTTTATTTTTGGACCCCAAATGAAAGAGATATCAACAAACAGGGAAGTATTCAGTGAAGTGGCATTAAGATGGTGAGGAGGCTGTGGAATATCACAGGTAAAATGAGGCTGATGAAATTGGTTTACTTAACCTGGAGAAGAGAAAACTAAAGGGGATGGTGGGGATCTAATAGCCGTCTTCCACAGCCTACGGAGAAGATGGTGTCAGGCTCCTTTCAGAGGAGTGCAGTTAAAGGGCAAGCAGCAAAGGATGGAAGATGCAACCACAGATATTTTGATTTATGGAGAATAACGTTTATACAAGGGCAAGCAAATATTGGAGCAGGATGCCCAGAGATTTTGTGAAATCTCTGCCCTCAGAGATGTTCAATACTCAGCTGGTCAAAGTGCTCTTCTACCTACTCTAATTTCCCCCTACTTTATGCTGGGGGTTGGATCACAAGATCTTCAGACATCCTTTCCAACTGAAATTAGTCTGTGAGTCTATAATTCCATCAAAGTTATCTACAGTGCAATAGCAGTCAAAATATCTGTGGAAGATCCTCTAATCCGGAAAGGCAATGGAGAATCACATTAGCATTTCATGCTTGTTTTCCTTTTCTTTGGAATTCCCCAGAGTACTGTCATTTGCTACTTGTCACATTAGAACAAAACAGTGCATCTTTTGGCACATGTAACATTTTATAAACAAAGGAACTAAGCTGTTTAGATTCAGCAGAAAGCCAGAGGGACACTGACACAACCACGCAAAACAGTTAGAGGAGTCAAACTTCTGAAAGAGCTTCTTAATTTCAGCTCAATTACCTATTTCAGTGAACATTATGAGAGCAAATGTTGATTCCAGAAAATCCAAAAGGCAATTAGGAGTTTCTTTTGCAAATTCTGGTAATGTGAAAATATTCTTCTCTGAAGCTCCTGGCATCCATGACAACCTCAGTATCTGTCACTTTGACTACTTTTCATTTCAGATATAAACTGGAAACATTATTTTTTTTTCCCTCAAGCCAATATCTTTTTCTTTACCTCCCTGCAGCTACTAGGAATGAAGTGTGTATGCGGAGTGAAAAGGGATCACATGATGAAAGTAAATTAAAATCCCCTTGGAACTTGTCGTACTCAAATGCATAAATCCAGAGCTTCTTCAAGAGCTGGATTCTGGGCTGCAAGACTTCAGTACAAGGTTAGGTTCTTAAATCAGTGGTTTTATTCCTCTTTAAAATAAGAATAATATATAGAGAAAGATGAAAGACAAATAAAGAGGCCACATGCTAGTATATAAGTGGACAGAGACAGAAAGTTGTTTTTTGTGGTTTTATTTAACACAGCCTAGAACTAGCGGCAGCCTATTGCTCTCTATTTGAACCATGCCGCTCTTAATAGATGATAAACTCTTACATCTAACCTCTTTTTCTTCTCATTGTTCAAAATTAATGACAAAGGATGCAGTTTGACTATTCTTTTGTGATCGCCCAGTAAGCAGTGGTCAGGCATCTGCACATTTCTGCATATGCACCTCTTTTGTTACAGAAATGATGCAGCAAAGCTGTATTGCAGTTGATGTGGCACAAAGTCTCTCCTGACGCCAGCAGACCACAGCTACCTCACTCCTAACCATCCCATTTAGTTCAGTACATTTTCTGTCTCTCTTGACCTTAGGTTATTTTCTTCATTGTTTTAGGCTGAAGGAATTTACCTAGTCTGCAGGCTTATCCTTAGCCTGTCTTGCTGGAAGGCTATTCTTTTTCCCTTCTCTTCCGGCTATGAGGTCCACCATTGTGTTTTCTCTTCTATAATGCTTTTTTAAATACCACTGTTTCTTCCTTCTAACACTGCCTATACCCTCCTTCCCAGTGTTATTAGGCCAGCTAAGTGGGAGAGCTGGGAAGTGATATGGAGGAGTGAATTATTTATCTCTTTTCTTCTCAGACTGGCTTAAATAAACAGGGTTAGAATTTGAGGTCCTAAATATATGAGATTTTAAAAATCCCCCTAGAAATTTTAAGAAAACCCACAGAGGTTTAGCTGAATCTAAAGATTAATGGCCTATATATTTTTTTTAACTAAAAGTTGTTTATTGTCTGGAACTTGACTTATTTTACTGAAACTGAGGAGAAAAAGGCTGATAAAGAGAGGAAGAAAGTATTTTTTTGGGTAGGTGAAAGTAATTAATGTGTATTTATGTAGCTAAGCAGACAAACATACCTATACCCTTCCACAGACACAGACAAGTTGGTCTGTATTTTAATGCAACCCAATAAAGGCATCTGAGAGAGTAATTTTGGGCTGACAGTTTGCTTGTTTCAGTTCATTGTGTTTTCAAAAAGCTAAAATCCTCATCCCAAACAAGACCTGTCCTTGAAGCACAGCAGCCATAATATGCTAGTACAGAATATAATGTCTGTGTGACTGTATGGCTGCCATAGCAAGAAAGACACTTTTACAATTAAGTTCATTAAATTACTCTTCTCTGCAAGTTCAGATTTTGTGATATTAGAGTCCACACCGGGACCGTTCAGTCCAAACCATTCCTTTTCTTTGTGTGTGCAAAAAGCAATTTTAATGCTAAATTTGCTTTTGATATGGTCCAAAAGCGATGTAGAATGGATGAAGTCTAATAAAATAACACAGAGTTAAAGGCAAGTCTGAATTCTTAGCTTCACTATCATTTTACCTGGATTTGATAAACGACATTGCCTGCATGGTAGACAGTACGAGTTGTCATATTTTTCTAAGATCTTGTCTAGTGGAAAAGTTAATGTATTTTTTTTTCTCCCTCTGAATTTCTCAGTGTGGTAATTGCTATGTATTTTTTAATTTAATTTAATTTTATTCTTCTAGATGAGAACCTTTAAGTTATTCTGTCAGGATGTCCTTTGATGCCAGGTGCATGTCAAATTTGTGGACACACACTTGGGTTAGAGACTCTATTCATACTTTGCACATTAACAAATGAATCATCTGGAAACCATATTATCAAATTTTCTTTGACAGCCCCAAATTCATTTACTTGACATAAGCTTTTTTTTTTTCCATAAAAGGCTTGCATGATTTTTCCTTTAATCTACCCATTTGCTATGAAAGAAGGATGTAAAGAATTCGAACTTGCTGACTTTTCATTAATTTTTTTTTCTGTCTCTAACTTCTTCCTAGAGATTTTCCAAAAAGTATTTTAGCTCTGTATCAACATTTGGATTCTGGCATTTTTTAGTTTTGGATACTCCTAAAGATTAAACATACAAGTTCAAAGATATGAAAAGAATCATGCTGTGTTGTAATATTGTTTTTCTTTTTCTTTTTTTTTTTTACATTTTTGTATTTTTTTCTAAATAAAGTTTCAATATAGAAATGAATTTAACTTTGTTTTGGTTTTGAGGAAACCATGTTGACTATCCTTGTAAAGAAAATGGGGAAGACAAGCTAAAAGAATAGTTGGGCCACAGAAGGTGAAGGAATGTACGAGTTTTGGCTGAGATAGATATTAATTTTCTTCATAGTAGGAGAAACTCTTATGGTGCTGTGTTTTGGATTTGTGACCAAAACAGTATTAATAACACACCAATGTTTTAGCTATAGCTGAACACAGCATGAAGGCCTTTTCTGTTTCTCACGCTGCTCTACCAGTGAGTAGACTGGGGGTGAACAAGAAACTGGGAGTGGACACAACTGGGACAGCTGACCCCAACTACTCAAAGGCATATTCCATACCATATGACATCATGCTCAGCAATAAAGGCAAAGAAGGAGGGGGGAAGAAGGAGGGAATGACGTTTGGAGTTATGGAGAAATGTTATGTGTGACAGAGCCCTGCTTTCCTGGAAATGGCTGAACACCTGCCTGCCCATGGGAATTAGTGAATGAATTCCTGGTTTTGCTTTGCTTGCGCATGCGGCTTTTGCTTTCCTTATCAAACTGTCTTTATCTCGACCCACCATATTTCTCATCTTTTCCATTCTGATTCTCTCTACTGTCCCACCAGGGAGGAGTAAACAAGTGGCTGTGTGGGGCTTAGCTGTTTACTGGGGTTAATAACAGGGAAAAAAAATCCAGTCATCAGGGATGGAAGTGGAGTGTTCAAGGTTCAGGATAAGAATAGCTCTGTTTCTGTTGAAGACACCTCTCAGAAAGCTTTGCCTAAAGACACAGAAACCATGATTCTCAATGCTTTCTCAAAAATGTGGGACTTTTGTCCATATGAGTGGAAGATAGAGAGAAGACAAGAGTTTCATGCTTCAAGGTTTGATTTCCTGTGTGCAAGGATGTGAGGATTGTTCTTGTCTTTCCTGCCTCCTGCCTTCTTACACAATTGGGCTACCATTTTCTTCTCTGAAAAAACAGACAATGGCTACAATTGAATGCAGCAGGATGTGTTGAATCTTCAGCCCTGTCTTCTCAGTGGAGGTTCACATTCTCAGAGTTGAGTTGATTACTAGACTTGATTTTAAGAATGAATTTTGTCTCACATAAGGCTGAAAGCAATCATTTCAGGATTTTTTTTTTTTTTTTTTTTTTTCATTCTTCTCTAATGGTTTATGACCTACTTCCTCAAACGTGCTGGACACACTTCAGTCTGAGGACTTGGACAATGCCCTTCATCTCTCCTGTTCTCTCTTTGTGGGTTTGGCAGTTTTCCAGGCTTATGGTCTTTTGTTCTCAAGGTTTTGAATCTGACTTGGGGGGCTTTGTAGCATATGTTTTATAGAAGACATGATCATTCATGAATATAGATTTTGCTTCCTGCTATGACAGCAACAGTAGAGGAAATGGACCACCGAAGGAGTCAGTGTAGTCTCTATATTCCTCTGGAAGAGCAACTAATTGCTGAGGTCAAATAACAAGTGTAGAAATAGAAATGAGGTCAGTGATTAAGAAGAGGGCTTGATAAGGAGTGAAACCAAGCAGTGAACCTAGAACCATTTATTGCATATAACCTGATACATTAAGACTCCATTCCCACCAATACCCTGCAGAAGTACAAATAGCTAAGATAAGAGTAATTGTAACCTGCTGAGGGAAAACTGAGTTTGAGATATATGAGCGTCCCTTGGTAGCTGCAATTATATCTGCACAATACGTCAGCTGTGGGTAGAGCCACCTGACACCACTGTTTCTCCAGGGTATAAATTCATTAATTGCATACATGACTGGAAGTGTGAATTGACCTACGTAAGTGTGAGATAGTTGGAGAGTGTAACAGGAAAACTTGCACACATCACATATTTTTTTCTCAGAAACCAGATCCTTTTCCTTCAACAAACCAAGCCACCATACTCATTTATTTCATGTGGGACTACTTTTCTGAGTATGTTGAAGAAAATTTGCCTTGTGCTTAATTGCTGTTTTTTTCTATGGGTTTCTTTTCCACCACCATCTTTGCCAAGAAATACTGCCTGCATTTCTTCTTCTGAAAGCTACTTCCCCTCCACATGTTTAACATAAACTTTAGTATTATAAAGAAATTAATTACTATTCTAATCAGTTTTCTGGTGTCTATCTGATCCCTTTGGAGTCACATACACTTCTAAGATAGCCTCTTTTTCTCTACTATAAGCCAATCTTCCTTCATAACTTATGCACTCAGACCCTTAATCATTTTGCGTGGCCTTTGCTGCGCCTTTTCATTATCAGCAATGTCCTTCCTATAATAAGTGGAGTTGATTCAGCTGATACTCATTAGATATGCTGTCTCCTCCAAATACCAAATGTTCCTGCAATATTCAGAGGAATTTCAGTGAACGTGGTGTGGGGAGGTGAAAGGGAGAGAGACAGCCATCTAATCTTCCAAACTTAAGTGTCATTTGGTTTGCAATGACTTTGAATACCAATTTACATAGTTGTGAATCAGCTGTCATGCTTGGTTGTATACTCTGCTGGCTTCATGTATGTTCATGTCCCTTTCTAACACTTTCCCCTCACCATAATCTTACAGAGGGGAGAAAATTCTGCATTTGATTGAGTTACAGTGATGTGAGCTGATGGGGCCCCTTTAGCCCTTCCAAACAGGTCCCAGTTCAGTGTGTTAGGAGATAGACGGCGCACCAACACCAGCTTCTGCTGACTTGTCCCTCTACTTGATCTATAAGTAAATGACATCTAGATTTGGCCCAGAATTTCTTTAGCAGTAAGATCAACACTAACAATATGAGGTCAAATTATGGCCCCTGTAATTCTGATGACTTTAAAAGGGCTGTGTGGCAGGTAAATTAGTAGGGAATTTGGCTTAAGGAGACCAGAAGTGCACAATATTTCTAATGTAGTCTCATTACTGCCCTATTTAACAGAAAAAGACACTGATTATATATACAATGTAAATCCCAAGGCCTTTTCTGCTTCTGCCAAACACTGTAGAGAGGGATTTACTGCATTATCCATTATCACGTCCAAGTCTATTCTTGGTTTGTATTGTGCTTCATTTTAGGCTATAGTCTCTGTGGATAGTTTTGATCCTCCCTTCTCTCATTACTTTATACTTCTCTATGCTGAACTGCATAAGCCAATTATCAGACCATAAACCTCATCTATCCAAAACATTTTGAATGCGTATGCTCTGTGCCTTTGTGACTGCTGCCCTCCTCCTATTTTGTGCCATTATCAAACAAAGGCATATTTAAAATATTGTCATACACGCCCCCCCTACCCCTTTGAAAGTCATTCTTAATTAGATAATGATTAATTAGATGTTTGTAAAGTACTTTGAAAAAACAAAGTGCTATAGAAGTGTAAAGTATTATTATTAATATGCATCGTTGTGTTATTAATACTGAGCTTTGCTGCGGCAACCCTGTCATTACTGTTCGTCATCCTGAATTGTCCGCTCTTTTCCAGCACAAACCATTTCCTCTTTACAAGCCAGCTTTTAATCCAATTCAGCGCATTTACCCTTTGTAATGTGCTCTCTGACTTAGTAAAGAAATCTCTCTGTAGTGTCATGTGGCACTAGGAGCAGTTGTGAAATGCAGACAGATTATATGACCATCCTTTTCCCCTGCATTAACAATCCAGCAATGTGTTCAAAGAATTCAAGCCAAATTGGCACACATGCTTTTCTTTTTAAGAATACATGTAGTATCACCCTTACCGGGGGGCTGCACTATATTGTGAGTACCCCTGTTGTGCAGAAAAAAATGCAGAGAACAAGACTGCTGACCTCGTCAGATGAAGCTCGGCAGGAATACAGAAGATTGTCTTGGTTAGTTTCAGATGGTGAATTAAAAAAGGGAAAAGAGGGAAAGCACATTTAAAAGGGACAAGGCACTTCTATGATAATGCCCTGTTCTGCTCCAAGACATCACCTAGCTCAAAGTTTACAGAGATGCTGAGTTTTTTTTAAAAAAAAAACAACCTGCTAAAAGTCAGTAAAACAGTCCTAAGCCTAAAGCTATCTAAACTGTAAGTAGCCTTTTCAGCTGAAAATTATGCGTTCAGTTAACACAACTGATGCAAATACACTCACTTGGCAGTCTCTGCTCATCTACATCTGTTAGAACAGTGTGAGATCTGCTTGCCTGTTGGTCAGAGCCTTGCTCCAACATACAGGTTCCAGGCAATTATAAGTTTACATGGGCAGACTTGAAAACACCGTGGAAAAATTCGCTTTTCTTCAGGAAGTCCCTTCACTGTGCCAGCTGAACAACATTGGCAACATATGCCAGCTACAGTCAATTACACTAGCTTATACTAATATGACATGCAGAAATAAAGGCAGGAAAAGAGTCCATGGTTCTTACTGGCTGCCAAAAAGAAAAGCTGTATTGCCCTAGGTGCTGCAAAGCCCATAAAGACCACATTGGGGTATAAGCATTAAAGTCAGATGGAAGAAAGAAATATTGAAATGGTTAATAAAAGAAATGGAAATTTGGAATTTGTCCCAAGAAATAGCCAACAATCTAACAGCCCAGAGCTCTGTGGTAGTCAGAACTGGCCCTATAGTACAGAGGAGTAGAAAACAAGATCTATAGTCAATAGCCTTTATGTCTACAAAAAGACCCTGAATGGGACTGTGCACAGTGCAGTTATAGGTTTGCCTAGCAGGTTAGCCATCTGACTCCTAGTCAAAGCTGAGACAAAAATCAATAGGAATCCCAGCTATAGCTACAGGATCCAAAGCCAATAATGCTGGGTACATTTTCTGGAATTAAAGTGGTTTTGCTTTTATGCTGCTGACCTTCCTAAGGCAAAATATGTAATCAGTGATTCTATTCGTCATAGAATTACAGAATCATAGAATGGTTTGGGTTGGAAGGGACCTCAAAGATCATCTAGTTCCAATCCCCCTGACATGGGCAGGGACACCCTCCACTAGACCACGTTGCCCAAAGCCCCATCCAACCTGGCCTTGAACACTCCCAGGGAGTGAGCATCCATAACTTCTCTGGGCAACCTGTTCCAGTGCCTCACCACCCTCACAGTAAAGAATTTCTTCCTTATATCTCATCTAAATGTACCCTTTTTCAGCTTAAGGCCATCACCTCTCGTCTTATCACTGCATGCCCTTGTAAACAGTCCCTCTCCAGATTTGCTGTAGGCCCCTTTAGGTACTGGAAGGCAGCTATAAGGTCTCCCCGGAGCCTTCTCTTCTCCAGGCTGAACAACCCCAACTCTCTCAGCCTGTCTTCATAGGAGAGGTGCTCCAGCCCTCTGATCATCTTCATGGCCCTCCTCTGGACTCTCTCCAACAGCTCCATGTCTCTCCTGTACTGGGGCCCCCAGAGCTGGATCCAGTACTCCAGGTGCGGTGTGATGAGAGCAGAGTAGAGGGGGCTAATCACCTCCCTTGACCTGCTGGTCGTGCTGCTTTTGGTGCAGCCTAGGATACAGTTGGCTTTCTGGGCTGCAAGCGCACACTGCCGGCTCATGTTGAGCTTCTGATCAATAAATACCCCCAAGTCCTTCTCCTCAGGGCTGCTCTCAATCTGTTCTCTTCTCAGCCTGTAGTTGTCCTTGGGATTGCCCCAACCCATGTGCAGGACCTTGTACTTGGCCTTGTTGAACTTCATGAGGTTCATGACGTACCTATAGAAGTTTTTCTTGTTCCCTTGGTGTCCCTGGCTAGATTTAATTCTATCAGGGCTTTTGCTCTCCTAACCTGATCCCTGGCTGCTCGGACAATTTCTCTGTAATCCTCCCAGGCTACTTGCCCTTGCTTCCATCCTCTGTGGGTTTCCTTCTTCTGTTGGAGTTTGCCAAGGAGCTCCTTATTCATCCATGCAGACCTCCTGGAATTTTTGCCTGACTTATTTTTTGTTGGGATGCATCGCTCCTGAGCTTGGAGGACGTGATCCTTGAATACTAGCCAGCTGTCTTGGGCCCCTCTTCCCTCCAGGGCTTTGTCCCAAGGTACTCTACCAAGCAGATCCCTGAAGAGGCCAAAGTTTTTTCGCCTGAAGTCCAGGGTAGTGAGCTTGCTGTGTGCCCTCCTCACTGCCTTAAGGACTTGAACTCCACCATTTCATGGTCACTGCAGCCAACGCTGCCCTTGAGCGTCACATTCTACATCAGCCCCTCCTTGTTGATGAGAACGACGTCCAGCATGGCACCTCTCCTCATTGGGTCCTTTATCACTTGAAGGAGAAAGTTATCATCAACACATTGCAGGAACGTTCTGGATTGCTTCTGCCCTGCTGTGTTATCCCTCCAACAGATATTGGGGTGGTTGAAATCTCCCATGAGGATCAGGGCTTGTGAATGTGAGACTACTCCTATCTGTCTATAAAGAGCCTCATCTGTCTGGTGTTCCTGGTCAGGTGGCCTCTAGCAGACCCCCCACTATAGTGTCACCTGTCCCAGCCCTCCCTTTAATCCTGACCCATAAGCTCTTGGTGGGGTTCTCATCCATCCCCAGGTGGAGCTCCATGCACTGCAACTGGTCACTGACACAGAGGGCAACATCCCCTCCTCATCTGCCCTGCCTGTCCTTCCGAAAGAGCCTGTATCCTTCCATCCCAACACTCCAGTCACAGGAGCCATGCCACCATGCCTCTGTGATGCCAATAAGGTCACAGCCCTGCAGATGTGCACATATCTCCATCTCCTCTTGCTTATTCCCCGTGCTATGTGCGTTTGCATAGGGGCATTTAAGTTGGGCCGTCAATGAAGCTGACTGACTGGCTGGAGTGGTTGGAATTCCTTTGTGCTGCACTTCAGGTGTTCTCCTGTTGACCTGTGATCCTTCTCCTGGCTCTGGGCAACTATTGCTGCCACTGGCATCAAACTGGTAGGAGTGGGATGGATTGAGGTTCCCCTCTCCCAACAACTTTAGCATTTTCTATTCCTTTCGTTTGTCTTAGTACATCTCATTCTCTGCAGAACTGAGTCTTTGATCCCTATATTTAATAGTCATATTAACACTAGACAGCCTTTTAAAAGATATTTTTAAAGACAGACATATGTTTGTGAAAATAGCCTATAGATGTTAGAAATAGCCTCCAAATGAACTTGTAGGTATCACCATGTGATGACCAATAAAAACCATCTAATACAGATGTTCCAAGAGAATGAACACCTGTGGGAGGTAAACTCAGAGCATAGGATACAACTCCAAACCATGCAGTCATAGTTTCAACAGTTTCACGTTATAACACCTAAGGAGGGAGTCTGGGTTAGGCTGCTGATTTCCATTTGTGTTTTGTTCTCATTACAGTTTAAAAAGAAAGTCTCGGTCCTGGACCTTCTCAATATACAGGAGATATTATTTTAAGGACTAACTTGTCATGCAGGGTTTCAAAAAGACACACCTCTCATATTTTAGTGCAGATGAATGGTGATGATGAAGCTAGTTAGCTGTGCTTTCAACCAGTGAAGGCTATCTGATCTCTGCTCTACAAATATTCCTTCCATATTTGTTTAAAAATGTGCCACAGAAACATAACACCTCACTGCTGCTGATTGCAGTATATTGCATTATTTTCTTCTGGGAGCTCTACAGGAGCTAATACCACAGAAGGAGATGTGCTGAGGTCAGCCATTGTATCCAGGATAGTCACAGCAGCGCAACCTGAATCTCTGCCGAGAACTTCTGCTATAAAAAAATTATAAAGAGAAAAAAAGGGGTTTAATGAAAAAGTTTCAAGCTGTGGAGATCTTCAATAAAAACTGGGTTTAGCCGGACTTCTCTATGCTACCAAAAGACAGCAGATAAAACATGCACAAGTCCAGGGGTGTGCATCACCCTAAGTGGTGCAGCCTAGCCAACTTAGAGGGGGTCTTGCAACCCACTGCTAAGCCAGCTGTGTGTGAGGTGTCTCTGGAGCAGCACAAAGGGTCACACACACACAAATCTGTCATGGAGTCTTTATAAAGCAGGCTTAGTATATCTCTAGCTTTATTTCTTTCACTTTATAGGCTCTATTCTGCTCTGTATCTACAAAGGTAAAATCTCCTACTACCCCCTTCTGGCCTTCTCTTATGCTCTTTTCATCATTTGCTTAATCAATCATTTCCCAGTTGACTTGAACTTTCTGCCCAGGTAGCCAATGGTATATTCCCAGAGCAGCTGTAGTTTATTGTCTGAAACGAGGCCAAATGCAGGGGTGACTCCAGTTCTGGAGAGACTCTGTTAGTATCACACACAGAACTAGGAGTCAAGAAGAAGGTGTTTTACCTACCCCTAGGTTAAAGTTACTCTCTATTTATGCCCCTGGGGCACTATAAAGGGACTAGAGGGAACCCAGGGCCAATTCTTCAGCAATGCAGATATAGTCAAATGTACCAAAGTACCTCAAAGCAGAAAAGAGTCCCTGGCCCTATTTGTTCAGTATTTTAGTTACAGCCTAGGAATCCATCATATGAGCTGCTTCTGCTTTGTTAAAACTACAGAGCCTACAGGCTCCCTTAGAAATGTTGGCATCTTTTTTACAAAAATACAAGGAAATTCAAACTGATGGAGTCACAGAGGAGTTCAGAGACACCTCCTGTGAGTGAGCCAATGGTCGATCCCTACCAGAATTTTGTATCCTTTTGTATCCTCTTTCCAAGTCTCACTTGCCTCTTGCGCTAAGTGTGGAGTTTGAGCATAGCAGCACCACACCAGTATGGGAGGTATACGCCATACAGGAGGCATACTGTATTACATAGTCGCTCTCAGGAAGGCATTTCCCTGGTTATTGAGCTGAGTGTGAAAAACATGTTTAAGAGCATGTTAGAAGGTCCCGAAAGCCTGTAGTCTGAGATGTTCAAGATGTGAATGGTGAGACCTTGTTGTGCGAGTGTGTACTTCAGCCCTCCTTTTTATGATGACATTGATTGAAGCAGATATATTGCTTTGAAAAACAAGTTCAGTAAATGCGCTATAGAGTTCTTGCACATTTGTGTAGCTCTTGCAGATTTTGCTGTCTATCCCTAAACTTGCAGAGACAGGTATGTGACAACTCAGGCCGAGTGTGAAAGGTGGTATGTGGGAGAAAGCTTCAAGGTCCTTCGCAAGGTAATGGACAGCTCTTCTGTTTTCCAATAACAACTAAATAGTCTTACCTTGTTAGTATTTTCTTGGAGAAATAATGAATAACATACACTGTTCTTTTTTTCTGCATGTTACTTTTCTCTTAACTCTCCACTGTGTTGTTCATCACCCCCACCCTAGCAAAGTCCACCACATTATTTTCCGTTGAGACCCAAACAAGTAGAAAACATAAAAGCTACTACTGCTTGAAAGTGTCTGAAATAATACAAGGGCTGTGTTGCAAACCATCGGAGTCATGTTTTCATAGCAAAAATAAGTCTTGCATGCCCTAGTTTGTAGCATGAGGTCATGCGGAAATATCTGAGGATGCAAATTCTGCAGGGGACAGGTTGCAAACCGTGAAAGGAAAAGGAGCCAAACTTGGTGCAGTTTTGTTCTTATTGCCTACAAAGAAATTCTCTCTCTTGTGTTAGCTCTGATCAATGCCTATGCACTACTTGGAGCAGTGCTAGCTGATAAATATGTGATGAGAGTTACATGCTCTGGACAATCAAATACTAGTGCTTGAGCTTAGACCCTGCTTTTCTGTCTTCAATTATTTCTAGGAGTAGTAAAAGCAGTAATAGTACCTATTTTAATATTAAGTATAGCAGTGGAAATTATTCTGCTCTTTTGGGATTAATACCTTTGGTATCCTTTTTTCAATAATACCCTTGAATTTAGACCAGCATTTTGAAACTTAAAGCTGGAGGTTAAAATCCACACTTATCTGCTTAAATAATCAAAGTTTATGTACCTGGATCTGTACCACTGAGTTTGGGCAAATCTTAAGGTCAGTGTAAATTAACTGAACTCAGTATCTTTAAAAACAAGGTGATTCCTTTATTTGAATAAAGTGAATTTAAGAAGTCATGATTAGTTCTTAATTTTTTTTTTTTATTTATTTTTTTTTTGTGGCTCATATTCAACAGCTACTCTTCAAATATTTCTTACAGACATTAAAGAAAACATTCCTTTAGAAATAGGAATATAAGAAAAAAAGAATTAAGCTCTGGGATCACAGCTGGTATCCCTGAGTTAGATAATATAACTGAGTTCATTAGATATGAAGTATGTAGTATAGCTATGATATGGTGTCTCTTGAAGGAAAAAGGGTTTCCTGCTGCTTTCTTGCACTTTTGGGATAAGCTGAGTAAGAAAAATTCTTATACCACTGACTAAGAGCATGCATATGGATAGCTCTTGTGGCATAGGCAATGCATAACAACTTGATTGTCACAGTAATTTGATTGAGTGTCTAAGCTTTTAAATGTCCATAATATATGAAATATTTTTGCTTAGATGCAATTTTAGTGTCTCTGAACAATACATTACGTGTTTTCTTCTAGGTTCTCTTTTGAAAGGTACGAAGACCCTTTCTCTACACTAAATCACAGAGATGTTTGTAAAGATATGGATTTAATGACAAAAATCTCACAAAAGATTTTAGTTGTTTGGCTTAGAAGAAAGTATAATAGACTAATTTGTCTGACACTTTTGACCCATTCTGATTTTTACCCAAATAATAAACAAAATATCCAATAATACACAAAATTTGTGTGTAAAATAATATTTTTGGTAATGGTTTCAAGCAGATCTCCCAAGCAAAATTGAACATTATTGTGACCAATTTAATGGAAAAAAATATGGGTAAATTTAAAATTATTTTCGTAAAAACATTATAGCTCTCTAAATTTTTGTTACCGATTTTAATATTGTGAATATTTCCTTCGTTGAGCTACCAATGGCTGGGATTTTACATGGTACTGAATAATCTAGTTTACTATTTCTTATTCCATGGCAAAATAACTTTCATAAGCAGGTCTTATTTATAGATAAGAAGAACATATACTTTTATAGACAACAAGGATACAATCTGAATGCTCTGTCTGAATGGGGTAACAAATTCAGATAATAGGATTGTCTTCATCTCACTTAACTTGATCCATCCAGAAATTAGATGTCTATTCAGAGGCAATTGTCTAGCCTCTCTCTGTTGCTGTTGTAGCCAGAGAGGAAGTAGAAGGAACCTGCAGGCAGTTAAAATTTGTTTGGATAAAAGCACCGCTTGAAAATTATTAGTTAAACTGAATAAAAGAGATTAGAGTAATTTCTGAGGTATTCAAATAAAAGGATATTTGGTCATGCTGAAGGAGAATGTAGTGGTCTCAAGAGAAACTGCTGCTGACATTTCTTGTGGACTGGTTTTCAGGTTGATCTTATTTAATATTTTAACTAATGTTGTCTGAAAAAATTAAGAGGTTGTTAAAAATGGGATGATGACAAAAAAGAGGTGTAATACAGAGGAAGATAAAAATCTCTCAGAAAGAACTGGCTGACCTTGATGCTGTTTGTGTACTAGAAATGATCTGACTATAAATGTACTATGCAAATTAAAGTTATAAGTCTACTGGAACTTGTAGCAAGAACTTTTTGTGAAAACTAGAGGCCCATCAGCAAGAATCAGCAAAGGGAAGGAAGGTCCTGGGAGCACAAGTTGATTTTAGAATGACTGAATGACAATGAATCTGTGATGATTCCATCAAAAAGTTAAATGTATTCATTGTACGGATCAGGAGAAACATTTCCAAATATTGCAGAGAAGTGTATTGACATTGGAAACTACCATAATGAAGCTCCATCTGGAATTTTATTCAGTTCTATAGTTGATCAAAATAAAGATTACATCCATACTTAAACGAAACTAAAACTGAAGCCCAAAGTTGCTTAAAAGACAAGTAAGTTCTCATGGGGTCTAGATAAATTTAATCTAGATATTAACAGAAAGTTTTTAACCGCCAGAGACATGAAGTTCTGAAGTAGCCTTCCCATAGGAGCAATAGAATAAAAATGCGAAATAATTTCATAATGGAATTTATTACATTTTTTAATGAGATTATATGACATGGTCACCTGAACAGGAAGATTCTTCAGAACTTAAGAGATCTCTTCCACTTCTGTATATTTATGTCCCTAGATGCTTGTTGTAAGCTGAGTTATGCTTCATTAGAAGAAGTGGCAATATTTTAAATGTCGTAGACTACTTTTCCCATGCAGGAAAGATCCACTTTCTCTCCTGGGTCTGTTTGACAAACAGACTGAGTTCAGCATGGTTAAAAATAAGTGTTTGTCAGATAGGTCATCTGTGACTTCTGTGGGAAGAGGTACTCTAAGGAAAAAAAGTAATTGGGTAGAAACATTTTGGTTTAGAAAATAACAAAAAAAAAAAAAAAAGAGATATGTGAGATACATAGCAGATTAAGTTGAATTTCTCCTCTTTTATACTCAATTTGTATTCATGTTTTAGTATGCTTAGTATAATAATTTTTGAACTAAATTTAGAAACCCCAGAGTTTGAAAGGGGAGAGATTTTCTTCCCTTTTGTCTCCTCTTGGAAGGTATGGCAGGAAAGTCAAGGAGAGTTAATCCAACTGCTGGAAGACTAGGAATTTATTCTGATGCAAATCTTGGATTTGCTATGCCATTTTATAGATTTTATATAAAATATAGATAAAAATTAATTGGTTTTAATCAAGCAGAAAAGACCAAGCCCTTATTCTCAGGTAACTTAATTGTTGCAGGTTTTCTGCAGGTGAAAAAGAAAAGGACGAAAACAGTATTTCTTGCAAATATTTTAATCTATGAGAGATTGAACTAGCCAGAAGTTCCACAAGGCAATTGCATAAATAAACAATTGCCTTTTAAAATAAGGCTTAAGTAATTCAATTGAGCCATGGGAAATCCAGTCCAAGTTTTGTGCTAATGAGGAAGTGTCATAAATATTCACATTTTCTTACCACAAGCCTTAAAATTTACTACCTACAGGTATAGAGATAGAGGAAGAATCTTACACTTAAATCTTTGCTGCAGAGTAATGAAGAAGGAAAGAAAGAAAATTAGCTTACCCAGCTACATTTTTAGTGAGCAGCCACTAGCAACAATTGTGCAGGAACATCATTGATCTTGGGTGGACAGACTGAGAAAGTCAGAAATAGAGCGATATAAAAAGTAGAGCAGTGGAAATATACAGTGAATGGCTTTGCTGGCAGGATATGTTGTTACTGTGATAGGAACTCTGAGGGTGTCTATTTATTATTTGTATACGATATCATGAGGACAGAGTTCACAGAAATTAAATTTACCAAGACCAGAAAAGTATTCTATTTCTGCATCTGTACTGCTGAGCCCAGCAACTCAAATAATAATTTTGTCTTGACCCTGCACAGTCTGCAAATGGTTTATGAATGGGAATTATACAGACTCCCTGTTTTGCATGAACATTCACTCCCTTTGTTTGTACACACAAAAAATGGTGATGGACTATCATTATCCAAATTGATAGCAGCTGTGCTTACTAAAAAAATGTTTTCCTCAAATCTGTTGACATGTCAGTAGTAATAAAAAAAATAAAATATGTCATATGGTACACTGAAACTCCTGAATTACTTGTCACAGCCCATTTAAATGTGTACTGCATTCAATCCAAGAAATCTTCTATAAAATTAATATATTTGCTAGGCCCTTTAGTACAGCTTCTACTATTCTCACGGGAGATATTTTGAAGATACCCTTAAAAATCTAAATATTTAACTTCCTTTCACATTTGCATAATTTAATTGGAAGTTTTCTTTTAGCTTTTTTTTTTTTTTTTAAATTCCAAGTTGCCCACCATTTTGTTGCATCAAACTAATGTACTGTCACATTAACTGACCAGGGATCAACCCACGAACTCCCTCTGTAGTACCAGGTGACTGCAAATTTGTTTATACTGTATTTTGCGAGAGGAAACAACCAAGCTCTTCTTGCAGTCAAAACTGACTGGAACCCATGTGAATGAAGCATTGGTCAGGTCCTAGCTAATAAGCCTTACTGAGTAGCTGGGTGTATTAAGTGCTGCTAGCTTGTGTGTGGTGCCAGGATAAATCACAGCCATGGCTTCAATAGCTGCTATCAGCTCATTCTCAGAGGCCACCTGCAAAAATCTCAACCTTAAAAACAAAGCATCCAGCACTGCTTGTAGGTATCTGCAATGAGGAGGGTTTTTTATTACATGTTAATATGATTTTTTTTTAGCTTATAACTTTGACACCTGAAGTCTTGGTCTACTAAATTTCCTATCTATCTTGCTTTCACCATGGGTGCAGCCTTAGGTTTCTGGTGAGATGCAGACATGGCCAGAGGCAAAAAGCAAATGGGGGAGAAGGTTTTTGGGGGTTGTATTACAATCTTACAGAAAGTGTAATATTCCTCTGAAGTTCAAAAAGCTTACATTTTCTGAAGAAATCACTGGCTCCTACATAGGGAAAGCCCTGCCATGTTTGGCTGTCATTCGATGGCATGTCCAATTTGATTGCATGGTGACTACAGATAGGGAGTGCAATTGAGACCTTTTTCCCCATGATGGTATGACATAGGCAATGGATGCATGTCCCTGCTCAGGGCAGTTTACAGTCCCAGTTGAACAGACAAGGAGACCTCAGGGAGATGCAATAACTTACTGCTGTTGAGGACCCGAGCCAGATTTAATGCAAGTCTCCTAAACCTCAGCTCAGTGACTTGTCTAGTACATCACCTTACCTTTTTTTCTCAATGAAAAGCAAAAGAAAAATGTACAAAATCAAGTAATGTAGGTAAGACAGACTCTAAACAAAGGAGATCAGAGACAGGCAAAAGGCACCGGAAACAAGTTCAAAACAGGGAACACCATGGAAATACAGAAGGTCACAAGCAGCAACAGAAAGAAAAGGGAAAAATATTGTAAGACAGCAAAATGTGCGTGTGTTTCCTCTCCTGAAAACAAAATACCTGTCTGCTGGCTGTCCCCTCTGAGAGGTTTAAAACCTCAAGTAACAGAAGGCACCATAAAGCCAATTTCACTGGCTACATCGTGACAGACTGGCCGAGTCCTCCCTTCACAGGCCTGGAAACTGTGACTCCCTGCTCCTGGAGAAAAATCAGGAGATGAGGTCACTCATTACCTGATTTCTATGGCAACAGAAGGTACTTCAGCCTCTCATCTGCTCCTCCTATTTTTCTGGGGAACTGAAACTTCTGGCTGTAGATTTATGCTCCAGTTGAGGCTGACATCACTTCCGATGATGCATGGAAAAATAAGAAGTGGCTCCCTTTAGAAAGAGCGATATGAAAAATTCAGGAGAACGATGTTTTCTTTCATGAAGTAATTGAAAAAAGAAAGGAGGTGGCTTTGAAGGAAGGGGGCTGAAGACAGAGGCTACCTATTTTTGTCAAGACAATGCAGAGTGCAAAGATATATGGAGAAAGTATAATTGTCAGTCACCTTCCCATGAAGGATATTTTATGCAGTAATAAATGAGACAAACAGGCACTGAATAGGGCTTTATGGGAAGCAGTTTTGGCTCAGTTGTACCTCCGCCTCTCAGGGTTTCTCCCATTAGTCACTCAGCTGATGAATTTGCTCAGCAGTGATGGCAGTTTCTAGAAAAGAAGAAACAGCTCTCAGAAGATTCAGCAGTTTAGTTTAAATACATTTCCTCTCCCACGCCTGCTCCACGCTGAGCTCCCGTCTCTCTCTCTGCAGCTGTTGCCTGTTCCACGAATACCCTCTCCTTCATGTTAATTACCCCCATCCGTCCTTGGAGGCAGCTGGAGCCCACCAGCACCATCTTTTCACAGCTATGTCACAGGAAGATATCAGGCTTTTAGAGCCCGCAGAATTTAATCTGAACCCAGAAGAAACCAAGATTTTTGTTCAGAATTCAGAAGTATTCAGTAATTTCTTAGGATTCAGAAATTTTGAGTTCAAGTCTGATGTGTTCCTTGAGGTTGTGGTTGCCCTCTGGTGTGGCTGAGCATGGTTACCTGGTAGATGTAGCCTCATCTACCTGAGCTGGTTCTGCATGAGCTAACCATAGACTGCTAATGCTAAGGAAAATGGTGCAGAAAAACTCACGCTGTCTTTGCCCAGACCCTGCTTGCATCTGAAATCTGTGTAGCTGCATTGCACGGTGTTTTTCTCAAGTAAGACAACCTGATCATGAATTCTTTCTGGCTTGAGCTGGCAGCAGTTTTAGAAGCTCTGCGCTGCTTTCTGTAATTTGTTGTAAGCGCTGCTTTCTCCCTATTTAAGTAGAGATAGTGTTACTTGCAAAACATGCTGAGATTTGTGCTGGGATGTAAATTTGAGGCAATATTGCAATTCCTCTAATGGCTTCCTTTCAAACTCTGAAGCAGGGACAAGTGATATGGTTCTCCAGTTGAATTGTGGGATTTAAGTCTATTTTTATGATTGACAAACACTATTCCCTCATACTACAATGTATGATTTTCCCATTTACCCTTTACATGGCATTTCATGAAGTAAGCTATTAAATAATAATTGTTGTAGTGAAGGGCAATGTATTTGCCCACTTTTAGAGATTTCTGAAACGTTAATACATGGAGCTACTGTTGCAGCTGTTTCAGATGTGCCTGCCCTGTGTATGGCATGTACTGGATGCTCTAATTAAACCCATTTTCATTTAGTCAGTGGAAAAAAAAAAAAAAAAAAAGAAAAAAAAAATTGCTTTTTGCACCAGGTTGGTTATTTAATTGGGATGGGGAAAATGAGGAAGCAGAGGAAGAATAAGTGAGTTATCCCCAGCAGGAGACTGAGAATAAGCACTTTTTGGTTGGAAAATCATTGATATCAGTCATTGTCTTGAAATTAGCCTTTAGTGCTACTCACTGGATTTTTGTCACAAGCTGGTAGTGGGATCTGCAGATGCTGTTGGAGTCGCACAGCTGAGGTATGATGAAGTGATTTCTTCAAGGACAGTGGCTTCCACTGGGACTTGGATAGCTAATGGGATTCAAGAGTTTTCCCTAGAGGTCGTCAGTTGTGACTGAACACATTAAAATGAGAGAACAGTTCAGTGGTTTATGTAAAATGAGATGGTGGCGTGAATCCAACTATTCAGTACACAAGTATCTCCATGTACACGTTGATGCTGGAGATGTAGGCTTTTTGTGCCATGAAAATCATTCATGATGCAGAGAGACCACCTACTATCAAGACCTGCAAGGCTCCAGCCTTCTAATTCGGGCTGCAGAGAAGCCTGTTTTTATAGGATCTGCTCTATTTGTATAAAATATTTCATAGAATCATAGAATGGTTAGGGTTGGAAGGGACCTTAAAGATCATCTAGTTCCAACCCCCCTGCCATGGGCAGGGACACCCCCCACTAAACCACGTTGCCCAAAGCCCCATCCAACCTGGTCTTAAACACTTCCAGGGATGGGGCATCCACAACCTCTCTGGGAAACCTGTTCCAGTACCTCACCACTCTAACAGTAAAGAATTTCTTTCTAACACCTAATCTAAATCGACCCTCCTTCAGCTTAAACCCATTCCCCCTTGTCCTGTCACTACACTCCCTGATAAACAGTCCCTCACCATCTTTCCTGTAGGCCCCTTCAGGTGCTGGTAAGGCGCAATTAGATCTCCCCGGAGCCGCCTTCTCTTCTCCAGGCTGAACAATCCCAACTCTCTCAGCCTGTCCTCATAGGAGAGGTGCTCCAGCCCTCCAATCAGCTTTGTGGCCCTCCTCTGGACTCGCTCCAACAGCTCCATGTCTCTCCTGTACTCGGGCCCCCAGAGCTGGACGCAGTACTGCAGGTGGGGTCTCACAAGAATGGAGTAGACGGGCAGGATCACCTCCCTCGACCTGCTGGTCACGCCTCTTTTGATGCGGCCCAGGACACGGTTGGATTTCTGGGCTGCAAACGCACACTGCCGGCTCATGTTGAGCTTCCCAGCAATCAACACCCCCAAGTCCTTCTCCTCAGGGCTGCTTTCAATCCATTCCTCACCCAGCCTATCGTCGTACTTGGGATTGCCCTGACCCACGTGCAGGACCTTTCACTTGGCCTTGTTGAACTTCATGCGGTTTGCATGGGCCCACCTCTCCAGCCTGTCCAGGTCCCTCTGGATGGCATCCCTTCCCTCCAGCGTGTTGACCCCACCACACAGCTTGGTGTCGTGGGCAAAATTGCTGAGGGTGCACTTGATAATCCCACCATGTTCTGGGATGATGTGCCCAGGTTGGAACATCCCATCCACATTGGGATGTTGGCCCACGGAACACCCAAAATGGTACCAGGTGAAAGAGTTTCAAGAGATTGGGCTGAGAGAATATTCTGTATCCAGGCCATTATGGTATGCAATATGACTACAGGAGCTCCTGAGAACCAAAATCACAAGGACCACCACAACTGCTTTCAATCCCAGGTGCAATCTTACCTAAGAGGTCAAATTGTAATGTCTTTAAGAGAGAAAATCAAGCAGTGTCTATAGGTTGGAATGAAAATTATATTATTACAGATCTGTCTAGAATTCTGTACGAAGGATATAATTAGCAATATATGTTTTACAATGCACCTAAAATAAGGCTCTTCATTAAATTTCTAGGGTTTTCCATAAAGGCTTGGCTGAGTCTGGTAATGTTAAATTGCCACACTTGTGAAATGCCTCCTTCACTGCACAGAGAGATGCTTGGGGAAGCTTTTTCTGCCAGACCTGCTGTGCAAAAACATGGACCTCACTCATTTGCTGAGTTAAAATAACAGTGTAATTGTAGGCATGATTATTTAAGGATATAACCAAATGAAGTTTTGTTATATTGTTTATTAGCAGGAACCTTCGAGCTAAGTACAGGTTCAGGAACCACTGGTCTGAATTTAACTTTGTTATGTTCAGTAGTTATCATGCCTCCTTTTCCTGCTCCACAGGTGCCAGCTGTTTTTTCTCTCAATGGTTTTAACTGATTACTAAAATCAAGTTAAACTCAAAGCAGTTGTTTTCTACCTGTATTTAGCTGAAAGGCTGGTGTCTCTGGTTCAAAACTGGAAAAGCTTAGTGTGCTTTAACCATGCCTGTGTTTTACAACTACTGCAGTTATTTTTTTGCACCAAGAAAAAAAACCCCTCTCCTTGCAAACCATACCTAACTTTTTTTTTTTTTTTCCTTTTTTCCCCCTAAATTGTTCACATGTACCACTTTAAAAAGAAGAATGAAAATGCATTTTACTGCCCTCAGATTAAGGCCAAAAGCAGCCTCACACTTACTCCATTGACAGAGTCATCTTTCTGACTCTGACCCTATAGAAGCAAACCATTTCTGAAATGTATTGTGTTTACAGGGCTTTTGGAGAAGAGATGAGACCTACTGTGTAACTGCAATTTCATTGAAACATGCAACTGTCATGTTATGCAGCAAACAAATGATGAAGCATATTAAAGGCATGGCCTTGAGATATTTTTTTAAGTCCAAATACAACTTAAATTTTTTTCTTGTTTTCTAAGTGAATGTCTTGAAGCTGATTGACAGCAGAGCAAAAGGGTTTAGCAAGTTGTAGGAACAGTTGATTTCATATCAACAGAGACTCAGTCCCTTTATGCTCTCTCTCCTTTCAAATCATTGATTAAAAACTCATCCATTCCACTTGCCCTACCAGCTATAATATCTCACACCTGTTCTGGATGTGTATATATAGGTATATAACCTATGGCTTAATGATTGTTCAGGATATGATTCTAGTATTAAGGGGCACATATTACTCCTTTAGCTGGTATTCTGCAGTGATGTGATAGTTTTATTTTGGTTCAATGCTTAAAACAAACACAAACAATACATTTTAATGTTTGCATTGACCTGAAAATGAAAATAAAATTTCAATGAACTGATTCTGTGGGAAGAGGAACAGTGGAAAGGGGAGAATCCCTCCATTCCTTGCTTCATTGAATAAATATGGTAAATAGAATTGGAGAGATTGAGAAAAATCCCAATCTCAGCTTTGATTTACATTCAATCATGAAGGTGGTAAATAGGAAAGCTCATTGTTTCAGACTGGGAGTCAGCATAAATGGGTGCCTTGATAGTATAGTAAAACATATAAGAACTTCTTTATCCAGTCCTTACTGGCCTTGTGAATGCCATCTAAAGCCTATGGCTAATCTGGCCTGAAAAAGCAAAACATTTAGGGAACATTAAAATGAATCATATTGACATTTTCAGAAAACAGTGTCTGTTTTTAGCTGACTTGGAATAATTTGCTAAATTAATGTTTAGATTCAGCATAGTCTCAAACTGCATCTTTTGTGATTAATCCATCCAAACTACTGCCCAGACATTCTTTCAAGTTTAAGGAAGAAAATTTTTCCCTTAACTGTATCTAATTCTATTGATTGCTTGTGACATTCACATACACTTAGTCACCAATGATCCAAATCAAGGATTTGAGACTCGGTAATTCTAGGAAATGTGCATGTGAAAGATGACATCTTGCCCAAAAGAACTTATGGTTTTATCTGGGAGGTGAGAAACAAGATGAATAGAACATACAGATAAGGGAGAAGGTGGCAACAAAATATGGTTTATATTAGTGTAATAAGCAGTGATTAAAGCACAGGAATTTTTTTCACATGTCAGAACATATCCCAGCAGCGGTGACTTTTAAAGACCTCAGTGCAATTGTAGAACCATAGAATCATAAAATGGTTTGGGTTGGAAGGGACCCGAAAGACCATCTAGTCCAACGCCCCTGCCATGGGCAGGGACACCCTCCACTAGACCTGGGTGCCCAAAGACTTCCAGGGAGGGGGACACCCACAGCTTCTCTGGGAAACCTGTTCCAGTGCCTCACCACCCTCACAGTAAAGAATTTCTTCCTAATATCTCATCTAAATCTACCCTCCCTCAGCTTAAGGCTGTTACACCTTGTCCTATCATTCCATGCCCTTGTAAACAATCCTCCAGCTTTTTGGTAGGCTTCCTTTAGGTATTGGAAGGCAGCTCTAAGATCTCCATGGAGCTTTCTTTTCTCCAGGCTGAACAACCCCAACTCTCTTAGCCTGTCCTGATAGGAGAGGTGCTCCAGCCCTCTGATCATCTTTTTGTTCCTCTTCTGGATTTGCTCCAACAGCTCAATGTCTGTCCTGTACTGGGGACTTTGTACAGAGCTGGGTGCAGTATTTCAGGTGGGGTCTCACAAAAGTAGAATAGAGGGGGAGAATCGCCTCCCTCGACCTGCTGGTCATGCTTCTTTTGATGCAGCCCAGGTTACGGCTGGCTTTCTAGTCTGTACATTGCCAGCTCATGTTGAGCTTCTCATCAATCAATACCCCCAAGTCCTTCCCTGCAGGGCTGCTCTCAATCCATTCTCTGCTCAGGCTGTGGGCCTGACCCATGTGCAGGACCTTGCACTTGACCTTCTTGAACTTCATCAGCTTTGTACAGGCCCACCTCTCCAGCCTGTCCAGGTCCCTCTTGATGGCATCCCTTCCCTCCAGTGTGTCTACCACACCACACTTGGTGTCATTGGCAAACTAGATGAGGATGCACTCAATCCCACTGTCCATGTCACCGACAGAGATGTTAAACTCTGTAGATGTTCACAGTTCTGCTTAGAGACAGTGGTATGACTCTAAAATGTCCATGTTCCCTGGCTATGACTAAGACAGATTTGTCGTCTTTTGGCTGCAGGGATGGAGACTGGAGAGCCCTTTGCAGCGTGGTGAGTCGTGCTGGCTGGATGTGCGGTGCAGCCGTGGCTGCCAGGAGGCACAGGGGCTGTGCGGGATGCTCCCTGGCAGTGCGCAGGGCTGCCACGAGGACGTGAAGGAGATGGAGCAGGGAGCTCGATGTGTTTCTCCCTGCTCCTGAGACTGCTATTAAAAGTGTGGTAACTCATCAATCATAGGCTTCAACAGAATGGAAAATAAGCCCTTATGCACCTTTTATGGTCTGTGTTAGCTCCAAAGCACCACATAGGTGTAGGATATGATCATAAAATCATAATATAAATGCACGCTCCTATATGTTAGACTTTCTCTTTTTTTTTTTTTTTTGCATATCTGTGCAAAACTATATTTCCTAACATAAAAGTTTTATTTGTTTTTAAATTACATCCACAGGAAACAGGCTTATTTCCAGCTTCATGAAGGGTGAGGAAAGATATAGGAAAAAAAAGAAAATACTTGAGTGAAATACTATGATTCTAGTGTGTTCGTCACTCAACTATTATTTTGTGGTTTTGGCCACTGCAGTATAAGGATTTTGTAATACTTCAAAACAGGGACAAGGAAACCAATACTATTACTACTGAGAAATGAACTATGATATGAATGCAGGATAAAAAAAAAAAACCCGTAAATCTACAGTAGCATAGAATTAGGGAGAGTGAGGGGGAAGTTTAAAATCTAAATGGTACAGAGTATGTCAAGCCAAGTTATTATTTTCAGCCATGCACAGATAATAGAGCAAAGGAAGTAAAAATGGAAATTAAAACGAAAAAAAGAAAGCATTTGCAGGAGATGTGAGGAAACACTTTTCTATTCAAAAGAACATAAATGTGTGAAGTGGCCTACCAGGCAACACTGTTGAACTTAAACACTAGGGCTATTCAAGACACTATAAGGTAGTGCCTCAGAGGGATCACGGTATTGAAAATGTAATGAGGCGTAACTTATCCCCAGAGATCTCTGATCTTATATTATATATGAAAGCTATTCTTGCAAAACAGTAGCTGAGACTGCACGCAGTCTTGCAGGAGCATGCAAAGGCAAATCCATACTCCCTGTTTGGGTTTTTTTTTTTTGTTGGTGGTGGCTTTTTTGGTTTGCCTTTTTTTTTTTTTTTTTTTTTTTTTTAACACTGCTTATTTGTATCCTGAGACTGCCAGCTTTGCAGGGAAACTATATGCATATTTTGTGTCTGGTGCAGCTTCATGTACAGTTTTGGCAGGAGGTCCAACAGGTTAAGAAGAATAGATGAAATCTTAAAAGGGAAGGTTCAGGCAATGCACATCTACATCTTTCTGATCATGCTGCTGCTGGGGTTGGAGACAGGATTTTGTGCAAAGGAAAATTCTGATCTGTTTAAATGTAAAGAAGACTCAGAGATATGAGAGTAAAATACTGTTCTTGTTAATGTGGCCTCCTGTGATTCTGATGCTGATATTCCTCATGCTCCAACGTTGTGAAAAGGTGTAGCCTGCTTAGCTTTGTCTCTTTTTTTTCTTAGTTTTGCTCAAGTTTTGTTTTTTCCCCTCTTAGATCTGAAGGGTGAGGAGTCAGCTCAGCTAGTATAGGAAGGGACAGTTTTCTATACATTGAGGAGGGCTAGGGTGGAGGCAGGGAGTCAAATGGGGCAGAGAAAACTATGGAGTGGCAGGGAGAGATGGTAAGAGGGGTGTGGGAATACAACCTAATTGTATCCAGATCCTGGTGTGATCCAGGTTGACCCTGGCTGGGGGCCAGGTGCCCACCAGAGCTGCTCTATCACTCCCCTCTTTCATTAGACAGGGGAGAAAAGGTGTAACGAAAAGCTTATGGGTAGAGATAAGGACAGGGAGAGATCACTCACTAATTATCATCATGAGCAAAACAGACTGAACTTAGAGAGGGAATTCATCTAATTTATGACTAAGCAAAACAGAGTAGAGGAATGAGAAATAAATCTTAAAACACCTCCCCCCCACCCCTCCCATCTTCCCAGGCTCAACTTCACTCCCGGCTTCAACCTCCTCCCCCCTCAGCGGCACAGGGGGACGGGGAATGGGGGTTACGGTCAGTTCATCACATGGTGTTTCTGCCGCTTCTTCCTCCTCAGGGGGAGGACTCCTCTCATCGTTCCCCTGCTCCAACATGGAGTCCTTCCCACGGGAGACAGTCCTTCACGAACTTCTCCTATATGAGTCTCTCCCACGGGCTACAGTCCTTCATGAACTGCTCCAGCGTGGGTCCCTCCCATGGGGTGCAGACCTTCAGGAGCAAACTGCTCCAACGTGGGTCCCCCACAGGGTCACAAGTCCTGTCAGCAAACCTGCTCTGGCATGGGCTCCTCTCTCCACGGATCCACAGGTCCTGCCAGGAGCTAGCTCCAGCGTGGGCTTCCCACGGGGTCACAGCCTCCTTCAGGTGTCTCCACCTGCTCCGGCGTGGGGTCCTCCACAGGCTGCAGGTGGAATCTCTACACCCCCTCATCCTCCCTCCATGGGCTGCAGGGGGACAGCCTGCTTCACCATGGTCTTCACCACGGGCTGCAGGGGGATCTCTGCTCCGGTGCCTGGAGCACCTCCTGCCCCTCCTTCTGCACTGACCTTGGTGTCTGCAGAGTTTCTTACATCTTCTCACTCCTCTCTCCGGCTGCAAAAGCTCTCCCTAACTGTTTTTTTTTTTTCCCTTCTTAAATATGTTATCACAGAGGTGCTGATTGGCTTGGCCTTGGCCAGCGGCGTGTCCATCTTGGAGCCGGCTGGCATTGGCTCTATCAGACACAGGGGAAGCTTCTAGCAGCTTCTCACAGAAGCCCCCCCTGTAGCCCCTCCACTACCAAAACCTTGCTGTGCAAACCCAACACACCTGGAAAAGCAGAGGAGTCTGCATCCCGACACTCCTCTGCTTTGCTGTTAAAAAACAGGGCCGGGAGATGCATGTTGTTCTGTCTGTTAGCTGAGCTACATGTAGGATAGCAGCCCACTTCTGCTGCCTGGATTAAATCGAAAGAAGGTATGTGCTCTGGTGTGTTTCATTTATCCTTGGATCACGGCTCTGTCCTCAAAAATGAAAAGTAAGATGCAGATAGCCTGCTGGTCCACCCAAACCCCGGGTAGCAATGTGGGCTGCCTTTTCTCCAGCAATTTCTACATGTCTAAGACTCAGTGGATTCCTTGTAAGCGTTCTTTATGGATGGTGAAGGAAAGGCACTTTCCTAGCTATGTTTAATTGTAGCCCAGATTTAGGAGGGTCATTAATCTCCACTTCTCCACAAGGGAGACCAAACAGTACTAAATCCTTTTGATGGCACAGGTGGATGTGCTTGGTCCTGTACCTGAGGAGCTGCAGCCCAGACCTTTCTCTCCTTGATGGGTTTTCAACCCGCAATTTCTAATTTCCATCACAGTGTCTTAACCACCACACTGAAGACCCTCCTTGGGGGAAGCACTTTCTGTCTCCTCTAATGTAAGAGTGATTCAGACTCAAATCAATGGTCCATTAAGTCAGTTTTCTTATTTCCAACATTATCCTGTAGTGACTGCTCAGGAATGGCCGTAGGAACTCAGCACCTGTATGAAGCAGTCCATTCCCTGCTATATCACTTGGCTACACAGCAAATGTACTAGGGCTTTTCTCAACTGGATTTTGCTCTCAGGCCACTGGATTTTTTAATATTTGAAATCCATTTTTAATTTTTTTTTTTTTATATTAATCGCTCCTCAACCTCATCTTGTGGCAAAGAGGCCAAAGTTTATTTGCATGCCATGTACAGAAAAGCAACTCTTTTTGCTTAAACTTATTGCTTAATCAATTCACTGGTATCTCTGTAATTTGTATATCACTCTGTTCACCCACTCAGTAACTGTCTTATTTCTTACCCATGTCTAAGTCAGTTCTGTCTGCTCTCATGGAAGAAGCAGGACATAGTTCTAATTGTCTTGTTTGCCTTTTTCTGTAACCTGTGATTCTCTGATTCTGTATCTTTTCGAGTCCTGCTACATTCTTTTTGAGTTGGGGTGGCTGAAACTGCACAGCATTTGAGATGCAAGCACAGTGTGTATTTACATAGTAGCATAAAAATTATTTCTGTTTTGTTCTCTTTTCCTTTCCTAATAATTTGGCTGACACTGAGCACTGAGTTGATGTTTTCAGAGAACTATCCACAGTAACTCTAAAATCTCTTTCCTGAGTGGTAATAGCTTATTTACAGCCCTTCATTGTGTACGTATAGTTAGGGTTATTTTTTCCCTATGTATACTTACAGTGTTGAATTTCATCTTCCATTTTATTGCCTATTCACTCAGTGCCATGAGCTCCTTCTGCAAGTCCTTGCAGTCAGCTTTAGATTTAAGTATCCTGCATAATTTTGTATCATCCACAGCCTTTTTTACCTCTCTATTTACCTCCTTTTCCAGATCATTTTTGAATATGCTGAATAGCATAGGTTCTCTAGTAATCTTTCTCCATTGTGAAGACTAACCGTTTATTCCTACCTTTTGTTTCCTATCTTATGCTGGGTATTAATTCATAAGAGGACCTTCCCTCTTACCCAGACAGCTCAGTTTCTCTAAGAGGCTTTTGTGAAGGATCATGTTAATGGCTTTTGGAAATCGAAGAGTGCTGTGCAGATTTGATCACTGTTTTCCACATTCTTTTAGGCATCCACAAAGAACTCCTTCTGAAACACAGCTTCTCTATACAGAATTATGTTGACATTTCCCAGGCATGTCATATTCACTACTGTCATGATTTTTGCTTTTCTTTTTAATTTTTCCAAAACTCCAGGATACATGTTACTGGCCAGTTTTTCACCTGATCACTCTGAAACCGCTATTAAAGACTGCCAGTAGATTTGCCACCTCCCATTTCTCTACTATGGAGACAATTAAGGGATAGGATACAACTGTGTTATTATTTGAGCAATCTCACATTGAAGATCCTAATAAATTGTTAATATTCAATTTACTCTTTTTTTCTGAAACATCTGTCGTTGTCCAGTCAGTCTGAGACAGTTCTTCAGGCTTATTTCCCATATACATCACCTGTCCTTGTGCTTTCTGGATGGTATTTTATGCACATTGTTTACCCATGGGTGATCACTAGCAAACTTCCTGCCTCTGACATGTTGTATGATTAGCTTCTATGCCTTTAACAAGTTGTTCTTCAAAATCTTTTCTGCCTGTCTTATTACAATTCTATATTCAGTTTCTGGAGGCTTATATACTTTTCTATTTTTCTTAAGTAGATACAAATTCCATTTTTCTGAAGGTTTTCTCTTTCAATAAACTCTTTTACTGTTTAACCATGCTGAGGTTTTTTTTTTTTCTCTGATCCCTTTGGAGGTGGATTTTTGTTTGTTTGTTTGTTTATCTTGAGCTTCTAGTATATTGTTTTAAAATACTCTCTAGTGTCACTTGCAAACAATTTATGATGTTACATACTCCTGATGTTTTTTCAACAAACTCCCCTTTTTTGTAGTTCGCCTTTACAAGTAAATATGACTGATACAGATTTTTTTCTTTCTTTCTTTTTTTTTTCTCTTTTCTTTGTTTGATTGATTTTTATTACTGACTGTTTTTTCTATAGTCTTATTTTGAAGCAGGTCCTGAAAACACATGGGACTGCTTACTGTCATCTGGGTTTCTGGCTCCAGAAAGCTGTTGTTTATGATTACTGCAAATGTAGTGTTCTAATAACATGGGTTTTTTAGTTGTTGTTTTGAGGTTTGGTTTTTTTGTTTGTTTGTTTTGTTTTAAATCTCCTCAGTGTCTTCTGCAATCTATTGGTCATTGCTATCAAACTAACAGTTTGCAGTCAGTAGTACAGCTCTGGCAATCTCCTTATCTGAGCAGGGAAAATAAGTCCTATGGATTCCGGAGTATGGTTTGACCTTGTTAACTTATTTCACTTTTGATCTTGTTAATTTATTTTGCTTTTTACTGTATGCTTCTCCCCTCTGCTACCTGCATATTTCTCATTCCTGTCCTGCAAGCCATGAGCTGCTTTTACCATCAGCAACACAACACACTGATTGTCTGATACCCATACAAACAACCTTCAGTGTGACCACTTGGGTATCTACCACTGTCTTATGACTTTTGGCAGTTTTTAGTTTTACATGTAGGTTTTCCTTCTTTCTCTCCTTTGCTATTTATATATTCATTTATTGTACTTTTGTCATTAGTATGCAGTCAAACAGCTTCTTTAGTTGACCTCTCCTGAGTATTGAACTCCCAGTGTGTCCAAACTTTCCTGATCTTGATGACTGTCTTACTCCTTGAGCAGTCAAGAATGCAAGAGTCATGAGGCTAGAAGGACATCAGCTAAAGGAAAGACTTGGAGTTCTCTTCAGAATTTCTAGGATGCTCATTTCACATTACACCACTGCCAGGAAAACTAAACCCCAGACCCCTACTTCTGAGGTTCTTAACTCTCTTCCCAGATGATATAAGAAGTCTGGATCACCTGGGTTAACCTGGTGAGATTAGACAACAAAAGTTTAAAAGTATTGCATTGCCTACTGCCTGTAATTTTGCTCTTGATTTAAAAAGTATACAGACATTCTCACTGTCAGAAACATTTCCCTGAAATTTATTTTAAGTTTCCCTTTTTTAACTTTGACCCACTATTTCTTGGAAAATTCTCTGGTAGTATAGGAAGTAATTTCTTTCATGCCTAAAGGGAACACAAACATCTTTCAAACATTTGCAGATGGTTACATGCCCCCTAGTCATCCCTCTGCATGCTACATATTATATCCTTTTAATCCTTCTGCACAGGTTGTACCATAAAGCTGAAAGCTCACAAGAGCGCTAGGGAATCTCTCTCTCTCTCTCTCTCTTCTTCTTCTTTTTTTTTTTTTTTTTTTTTTTTTTTCTTCTCTGCACAACTTCAGCTGTCTTCATTGAAAGTGGCATATATGCATCCACAGGCAGAATCTGTCCCTGTGAATATGAATAAAGCTCTGGGCCAAATGCTGTTTTTAGTCACACCATTGGGACCCTGTTGACTTCAGTTTTACCTTCAGGAGGTAGCCTTTTGTGTGTGCTGTATGAAAAGACACAGCTCAGACAGTTCTTAGAAATTTTCTGCTCTGTTCAGGGCAAAGTGCCACAAAAGCCGAATCCCAAACAATCCCCTAAATTGTCCATCTGGAACAGGTGTTCACAGTCATATAAACAAAATAAAATTGGTTTTTGCAGACGTAGAGTCAGCCCTCTACTAAAATATCTGGCACCTACTTGAAAACCAAGCAAACAAGCAAACAGAAATCTGACAACCAAACAGAAAGTTGGGGGAGAAGGAGGCAGGTGAGGGATGGAAGGAAGGGAGTACTGAGAGATGAACTAAAGAGCCCTTCAAAGATGCAAAGAGGGAAAAAAGTCCTGATCAAGCTAATGAGAAAATTCCAGTTAGTAACAATGACATTTCTATCTTCCTCACAACTTGTCATATCATGGAAAGATTTATAATTGGTTAACTGAATGTTAAGTCATCCCACATACAAAATCGTGGCCTTTTAAGCCACATAACTGGGATATCCCCATTTGGGGCAGTTAAGAATTTGTTGTGGGGTCAAAGGAGGTTAGAATAAAAAGAGTGACATCAGAAATCTTCTTCTTCACTTTTACCTGACCTGGCATCCTATATTCTTTAGAAAGACACAGCTTTTATGGCCTTCAGTGGATCAAGCTCCCAGTCTCCTTTTTTCTGAGCTCTTTAAGCAAAAAGACTATTTTTTTTACCATTCCTCTTGCTAATTGTTAAAATGCTACATGCTACTTGATGGCATAAAACACAAAACACTAGCAAGAGAAGAAATAATATTATATTCCATATATGGCAGGTTATAACACCCTGTAACAAAGGAATAACAGATTTGGATGCCTAGGGGTCTGAATTTTTATGACTTGTCCAAGTTACGGATTCAGTCAGGGATTAGGTCTAGGTTTCCAAGGGATTCCTGAAGGGAAATCTGGAAGGGGGTAAGGAAAAGGAAAGGGGTGAGAGACAAATAATGGTGTTACAGGATGAAGACAAAGAGAAGACAGTTTCCTGAAGGAATGTGGGAACAGTCACAACCTGCAGATAATGAAAGACTAGAGCTGATAAACTCAGGATTCAGTACATTTTAATGCCTTATTTATGTTTTTGGGAATACAGTCAGCCCTCATGATTTCTCTTTTACAAGTTTACATCTGCAGACATAAAATGACTCGAGTAGGGCTGTTTTCTTTAAGCTTCAAAGAATAATTCACCAAATTGAAAAGACCGAGGACCGTTAATCTAGGAACGTCTACAGATAGCACTGCTTTTACAGGCTCACCTCAGCTAACTTTAAACTACTTAATCCTGGTTGGGGTAATGCAGTTGTGATAACAGTTGATTGTAGGTAGGATCATGCTGAAGTATTTATGCAGACGTCAGTCAGGCTTTGCAGCCTGAGTTGAGCTTGGTGCTACCTGACTGGATTGGTAGTAGTACTTAGTTTATCTAGTTTAGAGCTATTATGGTTTGATCTATCGAGACAAGATTGTAATGTAGATGTAACCACAGTAACCAAACTCTTCAAACGTCTTTAACCACTAGGATACATTACTGCATTTCCTACTTTAGCTTTTATATGTTTTTCATCAATATTGCACTTCTAAAGTAGCTCTGTTTTGGCACTTCTTAAGGCAACGTCTATCTGAATTGAAAATATTTATTCCCACCAGTTCATACCATGGTTTATACAGGGGCTTCTCTTCTCTTTTATACCACCTTGACAACTGTATGAATGAGATCAATCTTTTCACTGTGGTCTACTACTCCCATAACAAGCTAAAATGTCATGCAGATTGTTCCTGATTTTCCCTGTTACCTTCATTAAATTATACATTAAAATTACTTCAACATGGTCCCTTAGCAATATTTCCAATATCTTTCTCTCAACTGAAATAAGATTTAGAAGGCTTGTCCCCTGAAACTTCCCTTGGTTCTTTCTTGAATCTGGGAATAGCTTTAGTACCCCTTAAGTCCTTGGGTACAACTACACTTCTTGGCCTGTCAAAAACCTTTGCTGAAGGCTTTCCTATTTCCTTTGCTACTTCCTTCAGGATTCTGGAATACAATTCATCTGAGCCTGGTGCTTTGTCAAATGTAACAGTCCTAATTGCCTTATTATCTTCTCCAGTGCAATAGCAAAGCCTTTTAACATTTTACTTTCCCCTCCAGGAGAATGTCTCTCAGTCCTGGGGATGCTACCTTTCTTTTTTTTTTTTTTTTCTTTCATTTTTTTTTTTCCACCCCAATGAATAATGAGGTGAGGAATTCATTTAGGCCTGCAGCAGAATCAACCTCATCTGTCACTAACTTTCCACTTATGTTTTTCAATGCCTCTACTGTCTCACTGCCTCTTGTTGAATTCTGAATATATATTTAGAATCACAGAATCATAGATGTAAGGAATGGAAAATAGCTATTAGGTCATCCAGTTCATTGCCCTGCAACTGGAGGATTGTTCTATGCAGTATATTTCTTCCTTCTTTGTTCAATCAGTTTTTAACATCCCCAATGTTTCCTTTGGAGTCACTTTAATGTCTCTCGCAAGCAGGAAGTTTTCCCTGACGGTTAGCTCAGTTTTCTCTTTCTTAATGTTAAGACTCTTGTCTAAATTAAATGGTCTTGTATCGTTTCAATTTTTTTTCTCTGTTCATCTTTTATTTCATGTTTTTCAGCTTTTTAGATAGGTATATATGACCCTCCTCTTTCAGGGAGACATTTTGACCTTATCTTCACACTAACTTTCTGGAGCCTGAATTTCTCATAGACTCATAATGATATAAAAATGATAATGATTTAAAAGATCTTATAATAGGCGGAAGTTGTCTCTTGACATGATGCCTTCACACAGGCCATTTCCAGCCTGTGTGAAGGCACCATGAGTGCATTTGGACCACCCTGCACTGTTGGTGTTCTCTACTTCCTACTGTCAGCATGAACCTCAGCGAACATGGTCTGCTACAGCAGCCCTGAGACAGGTAGTGTGCTCTACATCCCATCCCACTCCTTTTTCCAAAGCCCTGAACATGCATGCCAGTTAGCACAGATTTTGTATTTATTTTGTATTTATTTTGTATTTATCTGTTCCAGTATCATGGCTCCTGGTGTCCAGGCAATGGGCAGATACCCCACGCATTGTAATACAGAATTCACCCATGACCCAGAAGGAAATGGCTTGCTTTCTGCAAAAGGGCTGAACACAAAGTGTCTATCCTGGATAATTATAACTGGACTTGTGCATATATTATGGCACCTTCCTTAAGAATGGGGTAACTGGCTCAGACTCCCCAGTATCTAAGTCTGCCAGATGCAGGCTTCTTGCATAGAGACCACCAAGTGTAATGCCTGACAAAAAGAACCATAGTTTGCTACTTACACACCAGCTCTTCACTGACTCCACAGCAAACCACTGCTGAATAACGGACTGTCTAAACGACTCTTTTGAACTTATGTGCTGCAACTGGTCCAGAAATCTATTGCAGGAATTAGACTATACCCACAAATCCCTTTGGCCTATCTTTGTCTAGCTCAGACTCAAGTATTAAAAGTGAACACCATATTCCAGATTCCCAGTTATTAGAGCCATATTGGCTGCTTACTGTAGGCCATGAGTTTTTTAGTAGTTATAGATTGTTTATCTTTACTTTCTTTGCTATTTCATATCATTTATTATTCTACTGAACCTTATTCCTTTTTACATTTCATAACTTTTTCAGGCTTTTCCCCATTTATCTTTTGTTCTTTGATATTTTCAGGTGTTCAGCATGGTTCAGCAAGGTTTTAATTTTCCTCATCAAGCTGTGAACCTCTTCCTTTTTCTTTCCAGACAGCTTAATATGGTTTGACATTTCCCCACATTTCCAACAGTCTGTAGCTGCTTCTACATGTAGCCACTGTGATTGGAAATGACTGCATATGATTGCTGTTAGACATAATATTGTGATTGTACTGCTGCTGGGCATTGCTTTGAAAGAATGGGAACCCAAAAGAAAACATATTCTGCTCACAAATATTTTATTCCTAAAAACAAGGCCAAATCATGAGCCAAGTAAGCTTACCACTGTGCAACAGTGAAAAAATACCGAGCTGTTAAAAAACAGGCAGCCAGCATTATAAATATCTTTCAAAGCATTAACAAGTCAACCTCATAGTTTTAAAATAGGAAACTATGAAAAGCATATATTCTGTATGCTACCTTGTATCTTTTCCACTATTCCCATCCCAGCACTTTAATCATTCTCTTCAGGACATATCCCAGCCTGCACTGTATGTAAGAAAATGTGTTATACATATCCTCACAGTATTTGCATTGCCTCTTATATGAAAACAAAGAGTGTTACCTGCATCATGCTTTCTGATTTGCACCACTATTCCTTCTTCATGTTGTAGGAGAGGTATATAGGTAAGGTATTACCCAACAATAAACATTCTTGTAATTTCCAAAAAAATTTGGAAATAATTGGTCGTATTCTCGTGAGACCCCACCTGGAGTACTGCATCCAGCTCGGGCTGCCAGCAGAAGAAGGACATGGACCTGTTGAAGCGAATCGAGAGGAGGCCATGAAGATGATCAGAGGGCTGGAGCACCTCTCCTGTGAAGACAGGCTGAGAGAGTTGGGGTTGTTCAGCCTGGAGAAGAAAAGGCGGCTCCGGGGAGACCTTCCAGTACCTGAAGGGACCTACAGGAAAGATGGAGAGGGACTGTTTACAAGGGCATGGAGTGATAGGACAAGGGCTAATGGCTTTAAACTGAAGGAGGGTAGATTTAGATGAGATATTAGGAAGAAATTCTTTACTGTGAGGGTGGTGAGGCACTGGAACAGGTTGCCCAGAGAGGTTGTGGATGCCCCATCCCTGGAAGTGTTCAAGGCTGGGTTGGATGGGGCTTTGGGCACCCTGGTGTAACATTCTATGATTTTCATATTTCCTAAAGTCAGACCTAGTAGAAAAGATTTTTTTTCTGAAAACACTGTGGGAAACTATTGCCTTGCTATGACGTAAAGTTTTACAACTTAACTATATACTTAATGAAGAAATAACTAATTTGTTTTAAACCTGAAGCCTCTGAGTCTCAGTTAGCATTCCCTGGTTCATGTCAAGAACACATAGTAAAATCATAGAATCATAGAATCATAAAATCACAGAATGGTTTCGGTTGGAAGGGACCTCAAAGATCATCTAGTTCCAACCCCCCTGCTGCGGGCAGGGCAACCCTCCAATAGACCATATTGCCCAAAGCCTCATCCAACCTGGTCTTAAACACTTCCAGGGATGGGGCACCCACAACCTATCTGGGCAACCTGTTCCAGTGCCTCACCACTCTAACAGTTACTTGCTCACCTTTTCCATGTTAATCATGTATTTTTACAACTCTGCAATGTGGCTCCACTACCATGTGCTAATATTTCTGCATAAAAAACATTTCTTATGAAATCAGGGGTCTTTCAGGCAGGGATGGGTTTAAGTATAACTAGAACAGAGATATGTACTGGGCTGTCAGACTCCTTAACTGCATGAAAGCTGAGCTGAGGTAGGCTTTTACACTACCTGAACAGCGGTGTCTGAGTGGAGATGGTGCTGTGAAGTCAGGGATTACAGTTAATTTGTGCCAATCGAATAGCACAAAGAAGCTGAGTTAACCTACTTCTGACCAGAACCAGAGACAATTTGCAAAAACTGCAAAAGTCAGGTCGCTGCTAGGATCTCTGAGTTTAATTTAGACTTGTGGGATATGTGAGGGAATTGATAAGAACACACAGGTATGGATTCTTGGTGCTGAGATCAGGAGGAAAAGATATTATCCATGAAAGCCATCAGCAGGGATTTGAGGACAGAGGGAGGATGCCTGGTGTATGAGGAGCGCAAGAGTAAAAGGTTTGTCAAGAGGTCAAGCAGGACGCATTAGCTAAAGGGGTTTCCCAGCTATTAGAAGTTTTTTGTTTAACAGAGGCCCCCAATTCATCATGATTTCAGAAGAATCTACTCCAGAAGAAAAGTGATGAGATGAACCCAAGCTACTCTTTTAGAAATTTAATATCCAATTTATCTGGTGATTTCCATTAAGAATGGAGATAAGCACACACAGCTGCAGATCAAAAAAAGACTTGAAGCTAGACATGCTTACTCTGTGCTGTGCCAAACTATTTACCAAAGAAGCTGCCAGCGCTGTGAGTAAATACATCCACTTTGCACATACTAGTCAATTTAGGATCAAACCCGTTTAACATCCTCTGCAACAGGGAATCAATGCACCTGCACAACATTTGGTTTTATCAAAACAGTTTGCCCATTTAAACTAAAGAATTTGGGGAAACTCTGAGTCCTTGTATTCAGACCCATTGCTTTTTATTATGGATATGCCATCAATTAGCCTTGCCCTCATCAGCATCAAAATTAACTGTGTTGTGCTAAAATGATGGAGTTGAAAAAAATATTAGCATTTACCTGCTATTTTAATGTAAGTAAGTGAAGCCAAAGACAAAAAATCATTATCACAAATCTTTCAGTGTAACTTGGCAAAGACTTAGCCGCATTTGTTTTCAGAAAGCACTTCCTTTATAAAAAAAACCCCTAAAAACAAGAAAATAAATTGCAGAAAGGTAATTCAAATATAGCTATTTAGCTCCCAATTCCAGCTAGAGAAACCAAAGCAATTCAAATTTTATCTCAGAGCACACTTATGCCAAGTTCAAATCATTTCCTCCCCTCTATATTTGGTAATTTCTGTTCTAAATTTCTTTAAAATAAGTGCTCTCTCACCACAAAGTCTTGCTACAATGGCAGCTGTTTAGCAAATAAACTCAAAAATAAAAATGTTGTCATTGTGAAATAAGATATATTTAATTAAATAAAATAGAGAAGGGAAGTGCTATTACAAGAACATAAAACTGTAAGGCACAAGATAAAACTAAATTACTACAGGGCTGCTCAATGCAATCTAATCCTTGAAGATAAAGATGGAGCCAGAAAATTGCATGTATTGTGAAATCAACATAAGCCCTAAGCAAATATTAACTAGGGATATATAAACTGATTTATTATAAATACAAGTGTGAATGCTAGGATTAGTTAAGGAAATGCAAACTGAGACACAATAAGGTGTAAAATACTCCAGTACTTCTGTAAAATACTGGAAAGTGTACACAAAAAAGTATACAGTGCCCTGGACATAATTTCAGGTTACCTGATTTGACACATTATAGATGGGAAAATATGGAATAGAGGGAAAAGTAGTGCATTTCTTTCTAATAATTTTTGATAGAACTTAATTCATAGTGTTTTCTTATGTATTAAATAATGAGGTTTGATTTTTAAAAAAATCCTCCTTTGTTTTTTAATTATTTGCTGGTTTTTATAGTTCTACTTGCTAATTTATTAGGGATGCATAATATACATTGAAGACATAATACACATTGTATGAAATGCTTCCCAGAATCCAAGGCCTCAGATTTTTGTATGATATGAACAGAAGACTATCTAAAGCAGTTCTACTTACTTCTACTTCCTGAGAAGTCTGCAGACTATGTACGAACAGGAGAGAGATAAGGGTCATTTGTGTCCCTGATAATAATGGTTGCATACTGCAAATATTTATATGTTCTTACTTTAAGCTTAGTTTTATATGTGTTTACCTTTTGGAGAAGTAAAGATACAACATCCCTAAGGCCTGATGCATCTCTGTCACCAAATACTGTCAGTGGACTTCGTACTGACCCACAAGGCAGATTAACGCCTTTTAGACTGACCTTACTGTATCTACAATAAGTGAGAATCTTATGTAGTTTTCAGCAGATCTTTCCTTATTTGTTTATTTTTACTACACTCTTTTTCATTCGTGGCATGGTAAAAGTGATCAGTTGGGAGATTTAGCGGTGTATCTTGGTATCTGATTTCATATTACAGACGAACACCCTGAACTATTTTGAAAGACCACTGCTTTGTTTGTGAAGTCAACCATCCAGAAGTAATTGGCACAGGACCTGCACTGTGCAATGGCCAGAGATTAGATAGGGGGTTGGACAAGATGACCTTTAAGAGGTCACTTCCAACCCAAACCATTCCATGATTCTATGGTAGTTATGATTTGGGCACCATTCATCTCCTGCCTCGAGCGAGGCAAAGTGCACAGTATGATCTGTATACGTACCCGCGTGCAGATGGGAATGAAGCAAGCAGGTATCATGCTGGGACACATCCGTTTTACAGCAAGACTGGACCTGGTAGGTCTACCTTGCTGACTTTTTCTGCTTCCTAAATGGAACCAATGCCAAAAACAGCCTTTCATCATTTCCCCCCCTCCAGCTCCTTCCCTCCTTATTTAATTCCGCTGTCCTGGACCCTCAGTTGTGTACAGTACTGATCTGTTTGCTTGCATACAGGCTCTGAACTGCACTGGGGGAATTTTTTTCCCCCCTTTGGCATTGAAAGTTGGCAGTGGGATACTCTGTGCTCATGTGCATGTCTGAGAGCTGACTTAAGACAGTTTGGAGTCCTCAGCTTGCTTTGGTTAAGGGTATCAAAAAGTTAATGCAGCCTAGATGGGGAGAGGTTTTCCATAGATTTTAGCCGGAGGTGGTGTTATGGGGCAGTTGCATGTCTGTGGCTGTGAAGGAAAATTGTGACCTGCTGCCCCATGGACAGTGTGGACATGCTCTACTTGTATTACCAGACTGGTGAAACATGCGACACATTCAGATGATGCAGATATACTCATTAGTGACTAGTATGTCTGATAAAATTTCTGTAGTATTACAGTAGCAGATTTCACAGATATTTTCTGATAGCTGACACTTCCCATTGCAATTGAATGTCCTTCCCTAAGCTTATTGCCTACATCTCAGTCTTAAATAAACACATCAGCCTTGATTCCCTATAGTCAAGCAGTCCAAGTTACCATGTCCTTGCTCCTTGCCAGTTGGGGTTCCAGTTTTCAATCCTATTCAGCTTTATGCAGACATCAGAGGGAAAACCTTCATGATTTCCTGGAGACTTGAGCATATTTAGCCATTTCATAACATCAAGATGTCTACAGTGTGGAAAATTGGAAAAGGGCAAAAGTGGTCACCAAAGAGGGAATGCAGTTTAATTGCAGAAGTACTTTGTGAGGATTTGAAAATGGAATTATTTATTTTTAAAAAAATATCATCTTACTTTTCACATCTAGCTTGGGCAAATTTAGGCAGGTTTTTTTCACAGAAATGGCAAGAAGCACATCAGATATGAGAGACAGTCCTGTTTCAATTTTTTTTCTCCACCTCAAAGGATGATTAGCATTTCAAAAAAAGGTTGTCATGAATGTTTGTACATGGAGAAAAGGTATATGTAGTTATCCTAGTCTCGTTCTTACTATTTAAATTTGACTGAAAATGAATATGCACCTAGAATAGCATAGATGATGTCAATATGACAGCTGATATTTATACAGTTACACCACAGAGAATTTTAACGTGAAATTTTGGGAAATTTTACTTTTTAATGCTGATGTGGATTTTATGTATTATTATTTTTCTGAATTTATTTATGACTTAGGTGAATTCCACCTTCCACTCACAACACATGTTGTCATTCTTTGCTTAGCAGGTCCTGAATATTGTTTATGAGGTTATTCTGAAAGCTCTCACTGCAGCACAAAACCAGATGAAACTCTTCAACCTTTCCTCTAGAGGCTTGGATTCACCCTGGTTTAACCTATAAATGATTTGCTGCTCCAGGGAAAGAAAAGAAAAAGAAAAAAAAGAAAAAGAAAAAGAGAAATGAATGGAATGCTGGATGGAAAATAAAACACTAAATGAATGGATTCTGATCTCTTGTTTGACAACATTTTTGTTTCTTTTGACTTCTGCTCCATGAGCCTGATATCCCCATGCAGTAAGCTGTTAATGTTTTTTGAGTTCTCAAGTTCACTCACACTGACACATCTTTCTTTTCCTTCCCTTTCCCTCTTTTCATCTGTCTGTCTGCAGATAACTTACTTATGCTTTCAAGATTTCTTACAAGGCCCCTAAAACTGACTGTTTTCCCAGTCAGTTTTTTCATTTCCCAGCATTACTTTTTCATTCAGCATTGCTCTGGAAGACATCCCTTTTCCATTATACTTATTATCATGAAGCTAAGGAAAAATTATCTACTAACAAAAGTTAGAACTGGTAGGTCAGTTTTAGTTCAATTTTTAAACAAAACAAAGGAGCTGAAGAACAACGAACACCTAGGAAACTTCACAATCAGGGGACAAAATGAATGCTTCAATTGTTTCATTCATCTAGGAGGTTATTATATCTGCAGCTTTGATGTTACATGAAAATTACCTGGGTTGTTTTGTCCCAATTACTGAGAGCAAAGTTGAAGGACTTCAATGATGCATTAAGTCTACCAACTTTGATGTTATGCTGAACATCCCTGACTCAAATCCGAGTTGTCAGAATTGGTTTAGAATAACTGGATTCATATCAAAATACGCAGAATATAACCAGTGCAACATCAAAGCATATATTTTTATGTTATTTTCAAGACCAAATAAAACAACAATTAGAAATGTTGATTGACTAGTTACCCCTGGATTTAGTGACAAATTGCAGAAACCATCCCTTTGCTTATGTCTCAGTTATTAAGCTAGATTGGTATCACCATCATCCCTTTCAAAATACTACGAAGTAACAGGAATATTGTGAAGGCAGGTTAATGGAAGGGACTTAGGCATTGTGACACAGAATACTAAGATGTCTAAAATTTAAATTTCCAGTTGTGGGAATGGAAATTGTAGTGCTTAGTTTTGTTAATGGAGTGAATGGAGAGGCAAGGCATCTAAATTTGCAGTCACAGAAACCAGCATATACCAGAGTGCAATTTAGATTCTTAGTTCTTTCCGCTGTTTACAAGGGTATGAAACCTGGATCCAGAAACCAGAAAGTTTTCCAGCACCTGTGTGCTTGGATGACATTGAGATTCTTGTGCCCAGTAGTGCTTTTTGTCTTTTAAAATGCTGGCATTTGGAAATGTATGCATTCGGAAAGTGATAAACTTGCACTGTAGGCTCTCTTTGGGCTCATGGTGAATTCTGTAAGGTTGCATGTTGTTTCTGTTAAATTATTGTATGCTGTGGAGTATTCAATACCCTCTGATTTGCCTTCTGATTGCAATTAACTTTAGAATCCAAAACTATGACTGAGTAAAAAAGAAATCACTTCTTACGTTTCTTTCTTTGAGCGACCTGTTATGCCAGAACAAATATTCCAACTTTCATACACACATTCTGCTTGATTGCAGCCTTCTGTGCTATTTTTTTTCTTTTTAACTTTAGATATTTACTGTGAATTGATTCAGTCCATCTTGCACCAAATAATGTAAATCTTGAAAAATCTTTAGAAAATTCAAACTTGAAATGGCCAGAGCTTGGTAAATATTTTCTGAAGTATAGTTTTAAAAAGAGCAACAAAATAAAGCTCTTAAGCAAGATAAGTTTATCCATTTTAATCAAAAGCTGGAAAATGGAAGACTTAATGAAAAAGATTTGTAAAAATTTAATGTCTTATGCTCATAAAATTATTCGTGTTTTGCATAAAAAATAAATTCACTCTTTGGAACCTTGCAACATAATCTTTAAGACATGTATGCACTTAAAAGAGGGTTGACTACAGCTGAGGAGGATTTGCATTGCACAGTGGACTCACAATTTGTGATAGTAAATGGAAGAAAATCATGAGGACTCTAAAATGACATTATCATATGTCTTATGTAGGCATTTTTATTTTCTAAGCACTGTTCAAAATACTGTCTAATAACCAGCATTTCTCTGAGACTGGGTATTTAGAATTACAAAGACTGTCATATAGGATTAAGGGAGTTTAGTCTAGTATACTGTTTCTGATAGTGGACTATATCAGCTTTTTGAGAGAGGTGCAGAATAAACCTTGTGCTACAAAATTATAGACATTTTCTCTCTATGATTTTTTTTTCTATTTAGTCTGCTCACTTAGAATTTAGCTTTTGCCCTAAAGCATTAAGATTTTGAAAATCTTGCAAATATTTAAAACCAAGAAATTCTTATGAGTGGCTTCAACTGCTTCACTTTCAAAGATCTACAAAGTGCAACACAAGATCATTTTGCTTTGCTTGCCTGGATGTTTCCTGTGCTGTTGCATCCCCAAATACTTGGCACAGAACTGATGGATTTGCTGCTTCAAAACCAATGCTGTTGTCATTGGCTCTTTCCACAGATTTCTTTAGAAAATAATAATAATCAGATAGCAAAAAAATTAGTTGTCTACCCTTATAATTATCTGACTCAGTGTTAATAACCTTGTTCTATCTTATTGTAGTGTTGCTCACACTTCTGCACTCTGCTCTGTCTATAATACAGCCTCTAAAATTAGAATTGTAATTTAACTTGGAAATGTCTTCAGGAAGTCATCTAACTCAACCTCCTGCTGAAAACACGGCTCACTTCAAAGTTATATCCACTTTCTCAGGACTGCATCCATCCAAGGTTTGAACATCTCCAGGGCCGGAGATTCCACAGACCCCTGGGCACTTATTGTCAATGACTAACCACTCTCTGAAATTAAAAAAAAAAAAAAAAAAAATTCTCATATTCACTCTTTGGCCTAACTCTCAGTCTCTCTCACACACATGACAGCTCTTTGAGGGAAATTAATGTGGCCTAAATTCTGTCCCTGTCCCCGTTGATGGTATTTCCTATTGTCTGGCTGTAGGCCTTCAGAGGCACGCAGTCAATAGAAAACAGCAGGGGCTGGGCCTTGGTTGAAATGTAGGCCACCTGAATCTAGGCTTTTGACTCTGTCATACACAGCTGCAACTTTCTACCTTTCCTCTAAATACCAAGCACTTTGTCTCCTGTCATATAAATCAGCCAGAGCCAGATTTTTCTATTCTAACTGGGTTTGTGTGCCTTCTTCCTCACTGGGTGCCTTCCAGTAGCACATTAATCAATAAGACTTGGAGCTGTCTCTGGTGCTTTTGTTGTTTTACTCAGCTTCTCCTCAGAGGCTGCTGTCTGGCCACCTTACATGAAGCACCACTTTTCCCAGCCTTCCCTTCCCTCCCAGTAGGAAGGAGGGAGCACTGGGAGAGAGGATGAAGTTGGTTAGCAAGAGATGAGACTTTTTTATTTAAGGCATCTTCTTTCTTTTGATCTTGTACTGTCATTTTCAGTGTGAATTTCTGGTTTTGCATTATCTGCTAGAATGTCAGATCATTGTGATGGAAACCAGGTATTGAGATAGATAGATACACATATGCAGAAGTAAAGACGTTTAATTGAGACCAGTAGAAAACTAATATTGTGGTAATATTTAAAAATGGTAAATGGGACAACCCAAGTAATTATAGGCCTGTCAGGCTGACATCGATCCTTGGTGAAATAAGGGAACATCTGATATAGGGCTCAGTTAGTAAAGAGCTGAAGGATGGAATTAATGCCAATCAACATGAGTTTATGGAAAATAGATCCTGTCAAACTAACCTGATATCTTTTTTTTTCAGATTACAAGCTAGTTTTTAAAGTAATAGTATTGATGTACCATACTCTGCAAATTATTTGACTTGGTAGTGCATAACACCTTCATTAAGGAACTAAAAAGACATAAAATGCACATGGCACACATTAAATAGATTGTAGCCTTTTCTTACTGATATATGACAAGATCTAATTGTAAAGGCACTGTTGTCCTACGGTAGACATTTTCAGAATATTTGTTTCTCGGCCACATGAAATTTAACACTTTTTCAGCATCTAGGAAGAAGTACAAGATTATCACTGATGAAGTTTACAGATGATCAAAGTAGAATTTACTAGTGAGGATCATAGTTCACTTTTCCAGTGAGACTGTGAATGTTTGATGAGCCGAACACAAATCACATCTAAGACCAACTGTGAAGTCCTACAGCTAAGAAGAAAGAGTTTACAGTAATACTATTTTTGTATGCTTAATGGTCAAAGACTCTAGAGAAACAAGGAAGAGGTAATATATTTTAGTAGGCCAAAGAATGCAGTAGAAAATGTGGACTGTCTTGGCTCAGTGTATGTCTTCGCTTTTCCATCTATATCAGCCAGTTTAATAAAAAAAATTGCTTTTACTTTACACTGTTCATTGCAAAGAATGCTGGCCATATGAGGTTGAAGATTACCTTAGAGCACACCATCTTTGAAAAAGCTGGAAGGTTTCTGTGGTTAATCAGTCCATTACCGTCTGGTTAAGGGAGTTAATCTGATTCTCAAGTGTATAATGAAGGGATTCTTGTGTTGCTATTCCAGCAGTTAATTGTTACTGCTTTTAAAAATATGTTGCAAATTTAGGGAGAAATAAAGTGCAGGAACACCTTTTGGTTGAAAAACCTAACTGGAGCTGGAGTGGCAATTTCTTAACCAAGACTGGATGATTTTCTAAAACATATCCCTGAGAAACCAAACAGGAACTCACTCAAGGTAGTTCTGTACTTCCTTTCTTCCCACACACCTGCTTACAAACCATTTTCAGCCTCCCTGAAATCCCAATATCTTAATCTGTGGTTTTCCATCCTTTCCCAGGAGGTAATATTAGAGATAATACTGGTGATGTTTTTTCCCTTCTCCCCACCAAAACCATCCCTGACTAGCACATTCTCCTCTTTCCTTCCCAAAAGTACATGCTGTTTGCTAGCCTCCATCAGAGTATCTCAGCTGCCGCTCAGTACATGCCTCTATCCTTAGGTCTTACCTGTAGCACCTGCAGCCCTTCACAAGTATCTTGCAACCTGACAAGGCATCACTCTTGAAGCACAAATTAGTGCTTACACAGCATGGCAGTGAATTAAATCAGGATAGATTCCAATATCTGATCTTAACAGACAGTACTGCACGTGTGCCACAATGCAATAAACTTTGAAGAAACCTTTAAAAAAATAATTTAAAACCTACATCTAAGGGCGTGGATGAATCAATTGACTACAGGATATTTCTATTACTTTGATATTTCATCAATGTTTCTCTTAGGACTTGTCTGCAGTCGCAAGTTAATTCAAGTGCAGGTGGGTTGTTAATTTAAAATGAAACAACTACTCTTGAGTAACTCCATGCGCTCTAATGCTGGAAAAACAATGGTCTACTCTTAGTAAATTCATCTGGAAAGTTTCCACTTTTGCAGCTGAAAAACTTCAACAAGACATTTCAAAGTTAATACTGACCTGTGGTGTTTTGCAGCAATAAAATAATTTCTGAATAATTTAATGAGTAAAAAGCACTTTTCTTTCTTCAAAGTCCAAACCTAAGTAGGACCTACTCTGTCCCTACCCTTCTTCACTTCAGCATTGTCTGCCAGCCCCATTGAAGGTTTCTTTATGGCCGCTGGCTTTTTTTCAAGTTACTTCCTCATACATTAAATGGCAAGTGCTCCAAAAGAGCACTGTTACACTGAGTTTCCATGTGTTTCCCTGCAGAAAGGGATCTGGGGGTGCTGCTTGGCAGCAGCTCAATAGGAGTTGGCAGTGTGCCCTGGCAGCCAAGAGAGCAAACCCCATCCTGGGGTGCATTAAACACATCATAACCAGCCGGTCAAGAGAGGTGATTATCCTCCTGTATTCAGTGTTGGTGCGGCCTCGCCTTGAGTACTGTGCGCAGTGCTGGGCCCCACAATTTAAAAAGGATATTAACATCAGGCAACAAAGCGGGTGAAAGGGCTGGAAGGAATGTCCTTTGAGGAGAGGCTGAGGGCTCTGGGTTTGTCTAGTTCGGAGGAAAGGAGGCTGAGGGGTGACCTCAGGGCTCTCTACAGTTACCTGAGGAGGGGAAGTGGAGAGGGAGGTGCTGAGCTCTTCTCCCTGGGATCCAGTGACAGGACATGTGGGAATGGCTCAAAGCTGCACCAGGGGAGGTTCAGATGGGACATTAGGAAGCACCGAGAGGGTGGTCAAACACTGGAAAAGGCTTCCTAGAGATGTGGTCAATGCCCCAAGCCTGTCAGTGTTTAAGAGGCATTTGGAGAATGCCCTTAACAACATGCTTTAACTTTTGGTCAGCCCTGAAGTGGTCAGGCAGCTGGACTGGATGATCACTATAGGTCACTTCCAACCAAAATAGTCTATTTAAGACCTCATTTTGGGGAAACTTTCTGCAAACTAGTGGATATAATTTTACTTCCCCACATTTGTGTATCTGAATTTCCTCTGACTTAATTTATTCAAATACTTGTCATCTCCATCTCCTACCCCTCTTTGGAGCTAATTCACTTTCAAAATTTATGGACTGGGGTTAATTCACTTTTGCTGTTTATGGACTAGTTTTGAACCTATCATTTTCTTCTGTTATAATTGAGCTAAGTTTTACCCCATAAAGCAATTCTTCAGCATGAAGTACAGAACATCAGTGTGTGTCAGATATCAGGCTTTCATAACTAATAGTACAATTGTATAAATTGTGTTTAAGTATTATAATTGTGCCCAAAGGCCAAAGAGATAAAAAGCAGTGTGGTGTTGTGTAAATGGATAGATAATAATTGCCTATGTCCCAGAGGTCTTACAATCCAAAATATTTTTTTTGCCTTTTAACTTAATTGGAAATAATTAATATTTATCACTTTTAACATCAAAATCCCAGACTGGGATCTGTTTTCTCCACCCCACTTCCCATCCTATGTTCCTGTCTGCTTACTCAGTCCACCTGAGAAATAGTAGGTAGAAATACTGCTTTAATCAGCCAGTTTAGGGCACACTAAAGAATATTCCTAGCTGGGAATGGTAAAGACTGTCAATTCAAGTATATATTACCTGTTATAGAGCAATGAGGCTGATGAAGATCCTGTAGGTACTGCAGACATGTTTGTGATTATCCAAACTCAGGTGAGTGAAAATAGCTATGGGTGATTTGCCCACTTAAGCAGAGAAGTGATTGTTGCCTTTCATGTGTTTAAGAACCCTTTAGAACTGAAGTAGCACCTATATTTTCATTTGAATTAAATGCAATAATTTTAGTAAAATTATTTCTTTGGTATCCATGCAGTATTGTAGGAGATATGATGATGATAAGAACTATTACTTAGTGAGCTGAACATTAACAGTTCTGTAGTAGTCAACATCTAATGTTTTAAAGAGGATTGCCCCTTTTTTTGTGTTCTTACAATGCACTTTCTGTCTAGAGATAATACATCCTAAAAGATGGCGTATTGGTCAGAAAAAAAGTCTGTTTATCCTTGTACCTACTAACAGTGAGAATAAAAGTATAATAAACAAGGTATATAATTTCGTAATATTGTGCGCTTTTAATCAGTAATTAGAGGCTTCCTGAACTGAAGCTGTGTTGGCATCATGATGTTTAACTGCCACTAATATACAGACTAGACACTGGTTTGTTAACTCTGCGCTCCAAAACATCCTGTGAAAGTGAGCTCCCTAGCTTTGCTGTCTGGTGGTTTCATTGGGTGCCTCCTTCTTATTGCCTTCTGAACAACAGTGATTGACAGTTCCTTGTTCACCTTCTCCACCCCACTTTTCATTTCATAGAGCTCTACAGTAACGAGTTGAAGAGTCCTAGAGTTTTAGTATCTTCTTGCGTAAAACCTAATTTATGCCTTTGATCCTCCTTTTGAGATGATCAAAACTACATGTTGGATATAGCCCTGATATGCTGGAGGACTGGGGGATGAAGTCTCCCTCCTGTGGTGGGTTATGTGATGAGGTTGCCTTGTCTGTACTGAGCTCACACTTAGTCTACACCATCTGGTCGCTTGCCTCTTGCTAAGAAGATCTGCAATAGTCTGCTAAGGACTGAATCCACGATGCTGTGGGGGAGCTGGAAGCAGAAAATAGGGTTAGTAGGAGGGGCAAAACCTTTAAATCTCTGATGCTGAAAACACTAGTCAAAATTTGAAAGGACCATGAATTTATATAGTGACATAACAATATTTTTTGTTTGCTGTTTCAGTATTGACAATCCCCAGTACCCTGCTCGGCCTTCATTTCAGAAGACTTTTGTACAATGATTCAGTGTTGTCATGAAGCTTTCCATAATTATCCACGCAAAGCAACAGTTATATCTAAAGGAGCTATTACCATACAGGAAAAAGAGATCATGAAGGACCTGCCATTCAGTACACAGGTTATTTTCTTCTCTCTGTGCACCACCTTCTACTTACTAATACTGAATTTTAGCAGGTGTTTTCATCCAGTCGCCCAGTGTAAAGAACTTCCTCCACACTCTTCACTGTCAGCTCCAGACTACCCTAAATACTTTTGTAATATCTGTGAATTTTCACATATCACAGCTCTTTCTCATTTACCAAGCATGGTATGAAGAAGTTGAACCACACCAGCACTAGGCAGGAGCATGAGGGCAGGAGCATGAAGATGATGATGATGGTCAGAGCTGAACTTTGTTTGGAGGAAGGAACTGGATGTCATAGTGAGGACAAACTACGGGCAGGAGGCCAGTGAATCTCAGAGAGGACTCCAGAAGAGAGGAAAGCAAGAGGCTTGGCTGCGTCAGGCAGCATCTGTACTACAAGACAGCACCCAAGATGATGACTGGATCAGGCCAGAGCAAGGTTTGTTAGGAGTTAAACTGGGGCTACTGTAATATCAGGAAAAACTAAGGGAGAGTAACTGCCTCTATCTGGCAGTGTTATAGTTACTGTCGCGTTCCCTACCTGCTGGGATTGTCCTGATAGAGCAGGTCACAGGCCTGTATTTCACTAATGAGGTTAATCAAGACCCTGGGAAATGGGTACAGACACTGCCTACAGGGTTAGGTTATACACACAGGGTCTGGTACGAAGTCTCTGCAGTGACACTTTTAGAACTCCTCTGGCAAAAGATAAATCATGGACCACTTATTTCTATCTCATGTTATTAATCCATGGAGGGATTTAGATTCTTTAGGAAATTTTAGTGAGGGAAATGTTGCTTTTCTATTTCTGCAACAATAGGTTGCAGCCCCCAAATGTGCTATTTGATTTTTCCCATTCTTGCTGACATATTGTTGAATTATTTTAACAATGATGAAATTATACAGCCATTAAAGAAATAGGAAAACAAATAATCAATGCTGAACCATGTTGGTTGACTGTGTTCCTTTCTTCAACAATAAATTGCTTAAAATAAAGCACATATCAATCTTTTTGTCTTCATTTCAACAAGTTTGGCCTGATTTAGAAATTCCTTACTTTTCTAACTGTAGGGAAATATGAAAAAAGAGACAATTTTCAAAATGTTCCCTGTGTTCTGAGTTTTCAGTGAAGGCTAATATAACTGTTGTCTGTTAGATTAGGAGTTTTGTTTTCATCCCACCATGTAAATGACTGACACCCTTCTCTGTAGTAATCTAGGTCTTTCAGTTATATGGCTTTTAGAGGAACAAAAACCCTAGAAATCCCATAGATACCGGTGTGTGATGGAAATTCTATATCACTGCAGAAGAGTTTCTTTTATATGCTCCTGTGGACCAGCCAAAGTTCCTGTGGGATCAATAACTTTGAACTGAAGGCAATAATTGTGAGACATATTTGTCCTTGTGTTGGAGCAGGGATGTTGGTAGAAAAATATTTCTACCTGTAGGTTGGAACACTTGACTAATTGTCAAGCAGGGACCACCAAAAAAGGGTATTAGGTCCTGTATGAGAAAACATACCCCAAATATAAATGCAAGACCTAAAAACCCAGCCGTGTAAACCCAAAAGAGCAGGACAGCAGAAATGGTCTGATAGAAGGTTTTAAGGTGTCATCACTGTGCAGATGTGGAAGGAGGGATGGACACGTGTTTTCCCCGTGCATTCACATGGACTGGTGGAGGCAGAACTCATGACTGTGTGACTCTGCCCTGCAAGCAGAGTCCCCAGACTAGACCTAATTCCCTGTGTCTGCTGGGTTCACACCACGCTGAAGTAAAAGAACCTGAGAGATAAAGTAACATTAATGCAGTCTCTCTTATCCTTCCTAAGGAACAGGCCGAATGGTCCAGTCCTCAGCTGATGTGTTGCTGTGTTGATGCAGATTACGTCAGCTTGGCTGAATGCAGCCTTGTTCTGGAAATACAGACTACATCTACACTACTATGTAAAACAGGCTTAAGATCACAAACTGGTACAGCACAGTTTGCACCCACACAGGTAAATTCCCTCACCCCCTAAAACCGGGCACCTGCAGGCAAGCTTCATTTTGGGCATGTTCACTGGGTTACACCAGCCCTTGAACTGTGCCTGGGTATTGTTCAGTCAGGGTTAAAACATACCAGGGGCCGTGCTGGCAATGAAATAATATGAATTATCATGTGATTCTTGGAAAGTGCCCAGGTTCTGCTGGTTGACTGTTACAGACACAGCTCCAGGTGCTGAGCATAGCCTGTACACCTGCATGGGCCAGGTCAGTGGCCTGCAGAGACTTGCTCTGGATGCAGCAGAGACACTCCACCGTGTACATGGCCTCTCTGCTGAGCCTGGGCACAGCTCTGAGCCCACGTACCTGCGTGGCCTCTGTTTCTGGAGGTAGCTGATCCGGTGGTGGACTGGAAATCTGCTTGCTGCCTTACCTGAGAGGGGCTGACACTGTTGGGATTTGTGGCAGCAAATACGTCAGTGAGGCACCCACAGAGCAAAATCGATTCTGCATTAAGCATTTCCCAGGCTATCTTCAATGGCAGGCAAATTCAGGATAAGCAGAGTTCGTTGGTAGATAAGTTATAAACAGAGAAAAGTACTACATTTGTCAAACTGGTGATTTTCTACCAATTCCTCACTCAGCTCCAACTCTCAGCTATATCCCAGCTGTCCTGAGGATTAATTAGTTAATATTTATGGAGCACTGAGAAGATGAAGATTGCTAGAATGGTGCTAAATGTTTTATTTACATAGTTTATAAACAGCAGCCCAACAGTCCCACATGGGGTTCAGCCCATCCCTGTGTTCACAGATTTCCACTGCAGGTTGAATCAGGATGGCTTTTATTATGATGTAATGTATTTTTATTGCAGTACTAGGGCAAATGTATCCTTTAAATTATGTGATTAGTTTTAGTACAGCTCACTCTCCAGAATAGCTATCATAAAGCGTGAGACTTTGAAAGCATTGCCAAATTTAAATTTAGACTTCAGTCTATGATTTCATGTCAAAAATTTATGCACAGCCTCATTTGTCAGGCAGCATTATTGATTTTATAATGTGTAATGTTTTTCTTATTGAAAAAGTGTTCCCAGGCCTGAGCTTATTAACACAGTGTTGATTACTCTTTGGGGGCAAGCAAACGGTTTTTCCATTTATTAAAGATGATAAGAAATGGGAAATCATGGTTTTTATATACACATTATGTGAATGAAAATTATGGTTACTGATTAAATAATATGAGGTTTGAAAATTAAAGTATAACACAATGCTTTCCCTTTATAAAGTTACATAAGTTGCTAGAAAGTCTGCCTGTATTTTACACACCTATTAACAGTGCTACCTTTCCCTCTTTTTCACTGCAAAGAAAGTTTACATAAAAGCACAATATTGGACATGTCTTTTCATCAATTCCTGCATCAACTACAGTGATAACTCTGTGCTTGAGACATCATCATGCCCATAGTGAGCAGATTCCAACAGGATACCATTTTGTAAGGAAAAACCAGCAAAGAGCAGAAGACTGCTAAGAAATCTAAAATTTAAGATTGGTGGGTTTCTTTTTTTTTTTTTTTTTGAGGAGGGGTTGTATTGGGTTTGGCTTTTTTTTCTTTTCTCAAAAACAGGTATGGGATTTACATACCCAATTTTTAATTATTTTTTTTTCCCCTTAGAGTGATGAGGGCCTGTGAAAATCTCAATTAAATCTCTTTCTTACAAACTGAATAAAGAAGCAAGCAGCCTTCTCTTTACCAATGCTTCCTGTGGAGTAATAATGATCTAAACTGTATACTGCTGAAACAGTGTAATATGGCAATATTAAATCAATGAGGTACAGATCAAGCTTCTGGCATTATTGTAATCAATGTCTAAACACCTCTGCCTTCAGTATGGCCAAGACTTTATTCGTTGTTTTTCCATGACAGTGCTCAGCAGGTACACAGTCCTCTGCCTTCGGGTGCACTCAGTTCTCAGTTCCTCAAATACTCCAATGAAGGAAGATTCAGACAGAAAAGCTCACATTTTTTGCCTTATTTGCACATTCTAGTTTTCACTAGGGAAATTGCTGGGAGAAGCTCCTCTTATGTAGTGTAAACACATAAATAAGCTTTGCAGCAATTAATATTGGTCAAGTTTCAAGACTATCCCCACACCTCCACTCTTTTGGAATCCATTATCAACTTTTTCATTATTAACACACCACTCAATTTGGCTTTATAGACTGCCTATAAACTACTTCTATTTGCCATGTTCATGTTTATATCCCAAGTCTTTCTCCCTCTCCCAGAGGAGTCTGTGGAAATACGTGTTACTTTCAAAACATGTAGCACTGGGCTATTATGTTGCAGGATTGATAGTGGCTGAATAGGCAACTTCTAAGAAGTAATTCTCCATGTCCTCTCCTCCTTGATAGCTCAGAGTCTAGGTCTCCTCTGGAGACTTAGTGGCAGATGCTGGTAAAGCTGAAATTAGCTGAAAACTTGCACTCTTCCAATGATTATCTTCCTCCCTGGAATGCAAAACAAGGGTAGATATCTCCCTTGAAGGAAGCTGATATGGGTCTTGGGCAGGCACAGCAGGGAATTCACTGCAGTATCTTCTTGCGAGTTTTCAGCCTCCTCTCCTGCTTAAGTCCACTTGGATTTTTAATTATCTTTGAGATCCTCTTTTCATTTTGCTCGCTCAGAAATGCAGAGTAAAGCCTACCCCCTGTTTTCCATCCAATTCACTCACGGTCTTCTGTCGCAATTATTGTACTATAATCCTCTCTGTCTGTTTTAATCCTTTTCCAGAGTCAGTTTATTTCAGAATTAGGATTCTTATCCTTTGATCTATTAATTTACAGTTTAACCTTATGCTCTCTTTCTGCTTTTTATTTGGGGCATTACTGAGGATTGCTAAAGTGGGGAGGAGAAAGCAGAGCAGGGCCTTCATATTACGCATTAAGGATCTCTAAAGGTAAGGCATTAGGGGAGTCCTCCTAAGGGATGGCTTCTGGGAGAAAAATGCAATTTGGATTTGGATTTGAAAGCTAAGCAGAGTAGGGAAGCTAGAAATGAAAGAGCTGGGCAACATTACTCTGATGTTCATTCACTGAACAAAACATCTTATGGTTAAATTTGCTGAATAACTTCAAATAAAGTACAGCTGATAAATTTTGAAAAGCAAAAATTCCTCCTCCTCAACACATGCATCACACCCTGTAAATTGTTTTGATTTTTTCCAAAGTGAATAGTCTGGCTTTGGTCTCAAATGCTTGAGAATGAACACACACCCCACACCCGCCCTTTTTTCTTTTTTCTTTTTTCTCTTTTCTCCCAAAAGCCAAGAAACACTTGGGAATGAAGTGACACTTTAAATTGAACAAAACTTTTCCTTTCAAGCTGAAAAATCTATTCTTTGCGGGAGCTTGTTCATGTATCGGAGGTACAAACCTAACGTCGATATTGTTTAATAGAAAACAGGGGTGCACACAAAAAGTGAAAGACAGAATATTTGCCTGAGTGGACAAAACAGAAGGAGCTCTACACAGTTAAATAGGTGGACCTAGCACAAGTACTGAGCCATTCCAGAAATCTGTAGCTATTTTTCCTCATTTTCTTTTAGGTGCAGCTGTTGGTCTCCTCTTTTGGGGAAGAAGGGGCAAGGAGTGAGGGTAGGATCAAGGAAATGATTCATGTTCGGATGGTAGAAATCTCCATGGGGAAAGGGTTTCAGAGGTCCTGAGCTGAAATACTGCTTCAACTGCAGAATTCCCACATAACTGCAAGGAAGCGATCCCATGATTCAATTCCCTCCTCCAAAATGGGAATAATATATCCCTTGGTCAGAGTAGTGCTGTAATAGGGTAAGCCCAGCAGTAGAAATAAGGCATTGCAGAGAGAGGCCACTGAAAAAGTCTACTCAGGATTGTTGACCCCACCTGGCCTCAACAACAACCCGTGCAGGATGCAGGGTCTTCTCACAGCAGCGTACAACTACACCTTTGAAGAACCAATAATGTCAATGTGGGATTTTGGAAGTAAATAGTAAAATACAAAAGAGGAAAAAAAAATAAGTTGCAAAGACTACATGAAAATGAGAGTAACAGCTTCTTAAGAGTCTCTGCAATCTGTCATGTAAATAGAAAAGATACAGACATCTGCAAAGAACTTCTAGTACATATGGGGACACATTTCAGATGGTCTATCCTGCACCCAAAACATTGCACTGTGTTCCTTTGCATATTGGTGTGTTAGCACCAAGTGAAAGTGAGAAAAACTGCAGTCACCAACCTCAATTTGTTTGCATAAATCAAGTGTATTTCAAAGTTTGCCCTTAATAACTTTATTATTTGTCCACCTGACACACAGTGCTCTAAAAGTATGTGCCTTAGAGGTGAGCAACACAGTCACACCTCTCTACAGGAAGAAACCAGATTGACAAAATATCAGACAGAGGAAAAAAAAAAAATCTGCTTCAAAACCAGCTCTTTGCAGGCTGTGACTTTTCCTGAGGGGAAGAATAAAAAAAATCCTGCATTTGCTTATCCAGATAAAAATGGTGCCATTTCCAAAAATATAAAATCCCTAAAAAATGAAAATATAACAAGTGGATTGGTTCCTTTTAAGTCACAACTTCAAATTTGAAAAAAATGTTGTGGCTTAATCTTAAAAAGCCTTGCCTGTAGTGAATTCTAAATATTTTAAACCATCACAGACAATTCCAGTGGTATCTTTTCATTTATCTGATGCTTTTTTCAAATCACTGTTATGTCTAAAAATCCTGATGCTATGATGAATGCTGATGCTACAGTAGATGTATAAATCATTATGTGAAAATTTATTGATGCCAGTGGTCAATGTGCAGTAAGAGTGCACATCTGTACACAAAATGCACGTTTTTTCATGTTTTTGTTATTGCTATAAAGATTAAAGCAAGTCCCCGGATTTTAACTACTTGAAAACTACCAGCAAAGACAGAGAGCTCTGCTAAATCTTGAAGCTTGCTGTGACTCCTGGTTCTGGGCCAAGTGAGAACAAGGAGGTATTTTGCTGAGCTGCATTTGGTTTTTCTCCTCTGAAAAGAAGGTTGATGGTCAGCTCTGTTTTTGTATATTGTTCTGTGGCAGCTGGCGAACCATTAGTGGTGCATATACCCCTGCTTTATAGCATATAGACACTCAAGGAGATGGGAAAAGATGCCCCGTAGTCTAGCCCATTATTAATGTGTCTGCTTCTTTGAAAGGTCAACCTGTTTTAACGATCAGTTCTGTTCAAGAAATGTTTTTTGAAATGAGTGTTGTGATATTCTGATTTTGATTCTCTTAACCCCCCTGTAAAGTAATAGAGGTATAAATATTAAACATCCCATTTCCTTTACAGCTTGGATTGATTTGGGCTGGAATTCTGATGGCCAATGTGATTCATTCTCCAAAACCAAAGAAAATCATTCTGTGATATAATAATAGAATACAACAGAACAGATTAGGACGTGTGTGATCACTGCTGCTAGCCCAAAACCTAAATTTCTGTGGTGCTAGGATTCAGAGAGCTGTTCTCCATAAGGGAGAGCTGTGGATTTGGCCCCGCAGACCACGCTTTCTGCCCCGTACTTTAATCCTTCTCTGGTAAACTTTCCACTGGAATCTTATACTTGGAATTTAGTTTTGCGTTTGAGCCCACGTAATCAAAATTCCTTAGCGGGGATCTTCATAGGCTCAAAAATGTGTTGTGTGGGTTTGATTGTGAACCAGGAGCTAATACTGAAAAGAGTATGTTCTACAGTGATTGCAAACCTGAATGCTGAGTTTATTCATTCTTTGCTAAAGGATGTATTTGGTCAAAAAAAGGAATGGTGTATTTTTCAACAAGTACAAATACTTTTTGATCTTTTTTTGTGTGTGTTTGTTGCAAAAAAATGGCTTTGATGGCTTAGCTTCTTTGAGTGGAGTGTAATTTAACAGTATTTGTCCTATCGGCTATGAGAATCTCAGGATCAGGTTGCATGCCAGGGCAGCAGTGAAATTGTTCTAATGAATATACTCATTCAGCTGTGGGCTCTATTGTACAACCAAATGGTAATTGTCTGACTTCCAGAAATTGTCTGGCAGACTGAGTTGTTTGAAAATGTGCTCTTTCCTCTTTTATTTCCAAATTCCTGGGCATGAACACCTTTCTTCTTTTCAACTGCTTGTATTTACATTCCTAAATCTCTATGACCTAGAAACCTTTTCTTACTTTAGGTGAGTACATTTCTTATGCTTCAGTTGCTTGATATATCTGAAAGTGATGTACAGTGATGAACAGACATTCTTCATACTGTAATTGGTCATACCCAGGGAAAAAGCAACCTGAAAATGTAAATGCTGAATGGTTTCATGTAGTACAGCTTATCTGATTTAAAAATAAATAAATAAATAAATAAATAGATAAATAAATAAATAAATCGGTTGACTGAAAGACGGTGGGGAAGAATTAAAAAAAAACCCCAAACATTTACACATACAACATTTTTCACTGTTGCTCACTATGTGTGTTTATGTGACAGGGACACATTTAAAGCAACCAAAAAACCTTGAAAGATGCTTCAAGATTTTATGCTGTCTATCACCATAGTGTTGAAGTTATATTCCTGTTAAAATACATGAATGGTCATCTTGTTCTGAAGTAATGGGAAAGATACTGATATGAAATCACTCACAATTTGGAGTACTTCTAAGGTTTATATATATATATACACACACATATATATTTATAAAATGTTATATGATATATAATATCTATCTATATCTATTTATCTATCTCCTATGCATATAAAATACATACAAATACATATGCTTAGTGACATGATTTAGTGGTGGACTTGGCAGTGCTAGGTTAACAGTTGGACTTAATGATCTTAAAGGTCTTTTTCAACCAGAACGATTCTATGGTCCTATACTTATGTAGATATACATGCATACATATCTACATATACTAGATAACTTATTTTTCATGAAAACTTTTCAGTGTAACACCAGGAAACCAAATACCCTTTTCTACTAAGAAGACCTGTGTAATATGGCCAGAAATGGTAGAGTTATTTCCTACATTGTAAGGCTGATGGGCCTCAACACCTTTTCCAGTCCGATTATCACTATGACTGGTGGGTAGTTTGTCCCTCTTGAAGATTTAGTTTCCCTGGCTAGCCTTCCAAGGAGGAAATTGCGTGTTGATAACATGGTTTGGGGGCTGCGGCCATTTGGTTAGGAAATGGATTAAAGTCACCAGCTTGTTTCATGTTATTGTCCAGCATAAAGCTGTAAAAATAATACCTTTAAATCACATGCAACTGCGTAGTAAGATGGAGATGATAAATTTAATATTTCAGCACCTGTCTCTACCATTCTTTACCCTTCCTTACATCTTCACAGTATTTATAAGTATTTAAAGCTAATTAAAATGAGGATTGAACTGGGTGATCTGAGAAAGAGTGAGTTTCAGTCACACTCTGTTTTATGATTTCTCAGTGAATCTCTGCAAGGTCTGTGTTCCCTAGAAATACAATGGAGGGGAAGCCGGATTGCTCCGGGATTGGTAATATGATATAGACTCTTTTATTTCTGCATTGTCTGTACAATGCCACTCTAAGTCTGTGTGACGAAAAGTTGTTACCATCTGATGGCTCTTCAATGGGCTATTGGAAATGAGTTTCATGGTTCCAGTTTCCAGCAGTGAGGCATCCACATCAGAAAAGCCATCATTGCACTTGGCAGTACTAATTGGCACCCTTGTCACCAGCCAAGGACTATAATGGGCTGATGGTAGTCCCTTCAGATCAGAGCTTAGGAACATTGTTGTTGAAGCTTTTATTCCTGCTCCCTGTGCAGTACATTTTTTTCTTTCTGGACAGACAGAGACATTTCCAGAGCTGTCAGTCTGATACTTTTTTCCACAAGTTACTATATTCTGATGAAAAACATTTTGTCAAAAAAAAAAAAAAGCAGAGAGGTAAGGTGTTTTTCTGTTTTAATTTTAAGAACTGCATTTCCAACAATGACATTTCAAGCATATTAGGACTTTCTATGTTCTACACTTAAATGTTGTTGATAATTTTGGGGAACATCATTAAAATCATGCACTATCATCTTAGGTACGCATGTGGTTTTCACAGTGTCATACAATATTGCCTTCTTAATGTATTCTTACTGCATCCTTTTGAGGATAGGACACGTAGTCTTGTCATTTTAGAAGAGTGAAATAAGAGATATGGACAGATGTCCTCTTCCAGATCCAAATGCACTGGTTTGTAGAAAGCTCTGTCCTCAGCTGCCCTCCTCCTAGAAGTTACTGACTCCACTAATGCTTGGGCAGAGCAGTTTGTATGAATGTCTCCTGTGTCACTCTGGGGAAAAATCAGACTAACTGTTTCAGACCACCCAATTATTCTACTAGAAGTAGCCTTGCAAATTTTGCCTGAAGGCAGTTGGAGAAATTTCATACAAACTTTCACCAGCATTTACATGAACTCAGTAAATTCTTGCAAAGTGTAATGATGAGGTCCTAATCTCCTCTTCCGACAAAGGTGGGACCAAAGAGAAGTTTTTCCAGACTAGAGACACAGGAAACCTTACTAGGATCTCTAGGGCAAAAAAAGAAACTTAGGCAAGTGCTAGGCTGGCCAAATGACATCAGCACTTACTTAATCGAGATATTTGCTACTGGAGCGATAGTTAAAAAGGATTAATGCTATTAACAAAATTCATTGCAGAGTCAAAGTAAAGCCGAGGTCAGTAGGGTACATATTCTTCTTTAAGGATATGAATATTTCTTTAAGGTCATTGAGATCCTTTACATGTTTAATCTCAGTCAGTTGCTTACACACCTTGGTGAACTGAATTATACAATAGTAGCATTCATTAAAAAAACCCAAACTATTGAAGGGTAAAGGAATAAGTACACTGCTTGAGAGAGTGAGTGGGGGGAAGAGAAAGAGAGCAAGAGAGAAAACAAGAAAGGGAAAGATGGAGAGAAGAAAGAAAGAAAAAAGAAAGAGAAAAGCCTTGCATTTCTATTCTTTTGCTAGATCCAAATGTTATTTGATATTCTCTAATGTTTAAAAAATTACTTTTTTCCTTTCAATATTTTGCCTGTGACCAGAGCTGGAGGTGCCAAAATACTATGAGAAAAGCTGTTTTAATGTTAATTTTGGCCATGGACAGAAGTAGAAGTGTGAAAAATCTCACCACCAGCAATCTTTCACATTACATTTCTTTCCAGTTTGAAGTTTCAAGCAGTTAGGATTAACACTTGATTTTGGATCCTAATCGAAATTGAACCTGAACCTTTTCAGGTACTGTCATCACTAATTAGGAGAGCTGAGTCTGTGTTTACATAATAATAAATAACTATTGAGAGGTACTTCTGAGAGGATATGAGTTCCAACGAACTTCCATTATATCACTCATTCAGCAAAGTATGATAAATTAAATTGTGGAAGTCAATACCACAAGCTCTAATCAGACTGAAAATTTTGTGGTTATAATAAAGGCTTTTTATACTCTAACTGCTTAGGTCCTTTTACAGTGCTTATAACTGTGATATCTGAACAATACCCATGATCTCTGTAAATCTCCTTTTCCAGTCACTGGCATTCATTAAGAATGAATCTGACAGTTTGTGTTCTAATAATTATGATGCAGTAAAGAATAATTATAGATTTTTATTCCTAATTCTTATTCCTTATTATTAAGCAGTCTATGTTATTAATGAGAATAGTAGCTGAGAAAAACATTTGTGAATTGCCTTTACATTTGCTTTCAGGAAAAAAAAAACCCAAGGATGCCAAGTAACTTCTCGCAAGAGGAGGAGCTTTCTGGTATGCATGGTTTTACAAATTTACCAGCTGTGAATCTTCATCCTTCCTCTGGTGTATGTGCCATTGATCACTATATGAACTGGGATAATGAACTAGACACAGGCTTGAAATGCTAGATATATGTTTGAATGTATTATTTGCAAAGAAAACAAAATCTGTAATAAAGTACCTTAGCAAATGGAGAAGTTCCCTCTCATACTCACAAGGCTAAACAAAACTGTTGAAAAAAGATTATTTTTTTTCCGAAAGAGAACAATCAAGATTGTAATCTCTTTTTGTTACTAGATATAATGTTTGAATTAGAAAATGATATAAATTGGTGTTTATTTTCTAATAAGTATTATACAGCGCATATTGTAATCCAAAATAACTATATGTGTACCTAGACCTGATTTTCCTGTAAGTTCATCAGTTGAAAGATGATCAATCATAATTTTTCATTTTGAGTCAAGTTCACTGCTGTTGCTGATCAGCTTTGTTGAGGTTAGGGAAGGCATGGTCTCCCGCACCACCTGAAGATCCATCTCCTTTAGTAAACCCTGTAATTATACATGGTTGGCTGTGTGATTGGTGGATTTGCTGTCATCTGCTGTTACTTATCAATATCTTGCCTCCAACAAATATATTTTTCTTCCACTGGAATGATCACTGGGAATAAGTTCAATGGCATATTTTTAAAATAGCTAGACCTATGATGCAGTAAAACCCTGCCTATGATGTAGTAAAAGAGATTTATTTACCTCTGAGTCTTTCTACTGACCATAAGTAAGTGAAAACCTGTTTTCAGAACAATTCAGCATCAGATTCATGATAGAGTCATGAAGCCCTATTGAAGCCTCACAGAGACCTTTGAGGATTGTTCTATCTGGAGAAAGTTTTGTTACAAAATGCACTAATTTATTTATAAATATACAAATGTGCGAGAGCTGAGATCTTCAGCTGAGTGGCTGCAGGCATATCAAAATTGATAGAAACACATCAGAGGGACTTTTCTGATATACCAAACCCAAAAAGGGGGAAGTGAAAGAGATGATGGCTGCTTTTCTCTTGGTTTTCAGTCTCACAGTACAATGCTGAAATGATGATTCAGTTTGAGGTCTTTATAAAGATACTACAGTGGTAGAAATGAACCATCTCTGAGGGGTATTTTTGGACTCCAGAGTAAAATAAAAGTTCAAACAGTGTTCAGAAAGCCACATTTCCAAGCTATGCCGTGTGTTGTGATAGTAGCTTCCACCAAAATCAGATATTTTCTGCTAACATGTTCTTGGGCAATACTGGAATATTGTCCATCCTCATGTTGTGATCCAGCTGCATGCTGTCACAGCTTGTTGCCATGTGATACAAATAGGAGTCATTATCCATTCAGATTTTGCTCCTAAGCAATATCTAAGCCTTTCCCGTTAAAATACCACCATCTAAAATTAATGTTACTCAAGCATTATTGGTACCATATTGCTGGTGCTTCATCAAAGTGATCTTTGCAGTAGCATCATACTGTTTAGGTTATGTGACAGAAAGCTCATCTTCACACACACAAAGGACCACAGAGAGTCAACAGCAGATGGGAGAGATGAATAACACCCTGCTCCAGGTACTCCCCAGCCCATCACAGGAGCCATCAGCCAATCAAAGACCCATCTCTGCAAAGAGCAAAGGAGCAGTGGTGTAATGGCTTGGGGGGAAACCAGTGCCAGCAACGGGAGTCAGACCACAGGTCAGAGGGCCTGTGTGTCTGTGCTGCCAGCAACTGGAGAGACTGGAGTGAGTGGATTACAGTGCCAGCATCTGGAGTGAGAGGCAGAATTCATGCCAGTGTGTGGGCACTGGCAAACATCAAGCCTCACCAGCCAGCAAGTAGGTGAAGTGGTCTGGGAGCCAGGGAGTCTCTGAGGGTGGTGTCACAGGAGCAGTTGGCTGTTGGAGAGACCACATGAGTCCTGGCCAGTTGAGAGAGACCCTGGGGTCTGGGGGTGGCCTGAGGCACGTGTGTGTATGTGTGTGTGTGTGTGTGTGTGTGCGCTTGTGCATAGGCAGCTGGGGAGAGCTGGGATCCATGATCAACTGGATGGACTGTGTGTCTAATCTCAGGTACTGGAGGGACCCAGAGTGAGTATATGTTGGTGTATGCAAGGGTGTCTGTACCAGCAGCCAGAGTGGGTCCATGATCTCAGGGCTCATATATCCAGCTCCTGCAACTGGGAGACTGGGATCCAAGCACGGCTACTAGGCAGACTGAATGTCTGACCCTGACTGTTGGAAGGATTGACGTTGCATGTGTGTTGTATATATACATTCCTACCAGAGACCTTCATCCTGCTCAGCCAGGATGAGGCCATTGGTGGTGTTTGTGCGTGTGCTGAGTGTGTCCCTACGTGCTGATCAGGGTGGGCAGCTGTGTATGTGTGTGTGTGTATGTTGAATAAGTATTTATGTGCATGTGCTGATGTGCTGACGGGGAATACATGCAGAGCCTTGACGCTGGCTGGACCTCGAGGAAGGAGCTGCAGCAACCTTGCATCTCTGGGGCTGCTGGATTCGGCAACCCCTAACATTAAAGACTTTAAAATGGCAGTTATCAATATACTAATGATTGATATTTCTTGGTAAAGCAAAGTGATAGGAAAATTAAAAAGAAAAAAATGATGGAAACCAGAGAAGAGAATGGCTTTTCTATGAGGGCACCTTAAAGACAGGCTGAGATAAGGAGAATGGGACTTGGAAATCTGCCTTTAGATTTTGGTTGTTATTGGTGTTTGTTATTCTGTTATGTTATTCTGACAGAGGCTGGAATGTTTTTCTTGTAAACTAGGGGTCTGGTCTTAATTTTTAGTTATTTTCTCCAGCTGAGGGGAACTATTGCAAAATGGGTGAAATGCCACATATGTAAATAGATTGACTTACGGAAAAAAAAAAACAAAAAAAAAAAAACAAAAACAAACCAGGCTTCAGGAATTCATATTCTTTAAGATATTTGTTTTCTGAATGCTGTGTGCTTGCTTGTTCTTTATGTCTTATGGAAGAAGTGTTTTATTGAAGAATGCTCTGCAAAATTGTTGTGTATCTCTTCTCATATGAAAATCCCTGAAAACCACAAGACTTGTGTTTTCGATAGGATTCTGGGGACCCTGATAGAACTGGAGAAGCTGGGTTGATGGCACTCATTTCAGAGCCAAGACACTGACCTACTGCGGTCACAGCTGCTGCATGTTCTCTTACTTCATGGATAATGCAAGACAATTCAAGGCAGCTTATCTCTCAAGAAGCGTATTTACCTTGAGTGCTTCATTTTAAAAGTGCAGCAAGAATAGTTACTGTGAGAAGTGCATACTCCTGTGAAAGGTTGGGCTTTTTGTGTCAAAAGTCTCAGCAAATTTCTGATGAGTATTCCCCAGAAAGATTTGTTAAGATCAGTGGTATCTATATGTGCTTAATGGCACCCTTTAAGGGAGCGTCTTGAAATGAACCCACATATTGAAAGTCACGACCTAAATGTTTAATACGCATATGAGTGTCTAATACAGTTTCTCATACAAAATTAGGCAAAGACCTCTGTGTTTAAGGGAATCAAAGAAATTACTTGATTAGTAGAAGACCTTGTAAGCAATGGCATGGAGACTTTTAGTGGGCTTGTATCTCTAGAATGGGGAAAGAACAGATATCTTCAGTGCAATACAGCCAAAATAATCTCCCTCTTTCAGATATTGTTCTGCTTGTGAGATTCTCCACAGTTTCAGCACATATACATGCAAAACAATGAGTGGTGATGGTGTGATTCCCTTCTGCATTGCCCCAGATGAGCTAAAGATGTGGAGGCACTAAACAGCCTTTTTGAATGTTGAACATCTGAAGATGAGAAAAAGGAGAAATTCAGAGCAGGATCTTTTCCCCTTATTTCTGGAGCCCATAAAATTGCTCTGAAGAAATATATACTTTTATAAGAGACCAGATAGTGATAAACAGAAAGTTTTTGAAGAAAATAGCCTATTTGGAAGAAACCCTTAGATAACTCCAAAAGGTTTTTGCAGACCATCTTCCCTTTCCCACACAAATAGAATACTGTGTCAAGGATGAAACATATTTTCAGAATAAAACTTAACCACTGCTAGAGAATGCACTTCCTATCTCTCCATTTACCAAGGATTGTTGTGTTGGTTTTGCGTGGCAAGGTTTTGGTAGCGGGGGGGCTACAGGGGTGGCTTCTGTGAGAAGCTGCTAGAAGCTTCCCCTGTGTCTGATAGAGCCAATGCCAGCCGGCTCCTAGACGGACCCGCCGCTGGCCAAGGCCAAGCCAATCAGCGCCTCTGTCATAACATATTTAAGAAAGACAAAAACAGTTAGAGAGCGCTTTTGCAGCCAGAGAGAGGAGTGAGAAGATGTAAGAAACTCTGCAGACACCAAGGTCAGTGAAGAAGGAGGGGGAGGAGGTGCTCCAGGCGCCGGAGCAAGATCCCCCTGCAGCCCGTGGTGAAGACCATGGTGAAGCAGGCTGTTCCCCTGCAGCCCATGGAGGGAGGATGAGGGGGTGTAGAGATTCCACCTGCAGCCCGTGGAGGACCCCACGCCGGAGCAGGTGGAGACACCTGAAGGAGGCTGTGACCCCGTGGGAAGCCCGCGCTGGAGCAAGCTCCTGGCAGGACCTGTGGATCCGTGGAGAGAGGAGCCCACGCCAGAGCAGGTTTGCTGACAGGACTTGTGACCCTGTGGGGGACCCACGCTGGAGCAGTTTGCTCCTGAAGGTCTGCACCCCGTGGAGGAGACTCACGTTGGAGAAGGCCGTGAAGGACTGTCTCCCGTGAGAGGGACTCCATGCTGGAGCGGGGGAACGATGAGAGGAGTCCTCCCCCTGAGGATGACGAAGCGGCAGAAACACCGCATGATGAACTGACCGTAACCCCCACTCCCCGTCCCCCTGTGCCGCTGGGGGGGGCGGAGGTTGAAGCCGGGAGTGAAGTTGAGCCCAGGAAGATGGGAGGGGTGGGGGGAGGTGTTTTTAAGATTTGGTTTTATTTCTCATTCCTCTACTCTGTTTTGCTTAGTAATAAATAAGATGAATTCCCTCTCTAAGTTCGGTCTGCTTTGCTCATGATGATAATTAGAGAATGATCTCTCCCTGTCCTTATCTCGACCCGTAAGTTTTTTTTTTTTTTTCATTGTACCTTTTCTCCCCTGTCTAATGAAAGAGGGGAGTGATAGAGCGGCTCTGGTGGGCACCTGGCCCTCAGTCAGGGTCAACCCACCACAATTGTCTTCCTCCTTTATATCGGTTATAAACGCCTTCTTTATTCCTTGTATTTGAACAGAAACACAAGCTGATGAATTTCCTTGAACTCTGTTCTGTAAGCACACATTTCGAGTCTATCACATGCTCATGAGGCTATCTGGGTAGAAGATGACTTTTTCTACTCTGCTAGCACATTTCTGGTGGAAGTAGTCACCTGATCTGTCTTACCTGACACTGCAACATGAGTCATGAACTGACTGTGCTTGCTATTGGACAACTGCCATCTCTTAGGACAACTTTTATTATTACAAGATACCACAAGTTTTCCAGACTGTGTTCCAAGCTACATATACATCAAAGTCTTCTGTAAGTCCTTTCTGACTTGGATTGATTCAATTCTCTATGGAGATAAGAGAATCCTTTGTTCTCAAGCAGCCATTTGTCAGTTTTTCTCAACTTGTGTTCTGTACACCACTGTCAGTTTGTAAGACCTGAGAAGGGGTCTGAAAAATGGCATTAAAACCTTATCTTTGTGCCCCTTATAAAAGTATCCCCACACATATGGGTTAGCATGTGAACAACAACAACAACAACAAAAAATAAAAGGAAGAAAATACAAGCAACCAATAAGGATTCAGAAAGTGGTCAACTAAAAATTAAACTAAAAGAAAACCATAAAAGATGATGTACAACTCAATTTTTTAAAATGCTATGTGAACTTTTAATTTAGGAAAAAAAAAAAAAAAAGACAAGCACTGATCTAGATGATGCTGAGCATAGTAAACCATGTCACGTGGATTCATGTGTAGTCAAGGAACAAGAATGATTTTCTGCCCGTGACCTGTGGCCCCATGTGTCTGTGGCTTTTCTCAGAGGTCTTGAAAGGTAGCTACCAAAAGAAGTCTTCAGTAGTAAGTTACATTCCCTGGCCCAGGGTTTGACCGTTGCTGGCATGTGTTTAGAGATCTAAACACTGAGCTATACCCACTCATGTGATGACTCCAAACCCAACAATTTGCCTTTCTTCTCCTTTTTTTTTTTTAAATAATCATCTCAATTATTGAGCAAGACAGTGACTCTGAACCAGGAAAGACAAAAAGCAGAAAGACCAAACCATTGACTCAGGGCCTGACATGGCGCTGCAAGATTATGATCAGTTGACAAAATTCTCCTGTTCTATTATCCTGATTTTAGTTGTCTTCTGTTGTAGTGTTTGTTTTAAATCCATAGCGATTGCCACTACCTGCCAAAAGCCTGGCACTGCTGCTCACCAGCTTCTGTATAAACAATCGATACCAAATATCTGTGACTGTGCTGCATTACCCACTGAAAAATGAGCTGTTCCTGCAAGGAACTCATGAGTTTTGTGTTTATTTCAATAATTACCTCACAAGTTTTTCCCTCCAACATGTGAGAACAGTTCTGCCCCGTGGGCTGTTCTCTCCTTTTAAGCAGATAACACTGCGTGTGTGCTATTACCGCTCCATCTGTACCGCTCCTGCCACATTCAACTGGCTTGACTAAGGACAGGGGCAGGGGGTCTACCAGGGAGAAAGCCAATAACAGAATTAAGACACAACGTGTTTGTTTTTCTTCTCGTTGCTCTGATTTTCATCTTCTTTTCCTTGGTGAGCAGTTTCTTTTCCTTCCTGCTAACTGCAATTTCCCCCCTGCATTTCTCCAGTGATGCTCACCACCCTGGGCTCATGGAGTTCATTCAATCTGGAGAGCTGACTCTTTTTTTGGGAGCTTGCTTGCCAAGCAAGTTTTCCCAAGTTCTCAGAGCTCTGCATGTAACTGAGGTAATTACGGGATTAAGCTCATTAATAATATGCATAGGAAAATCACTCATGTTACACAAGGAGCTCTGGAAAAGGGAGAGGTATTTAGATGTCACTGATGTGAATTTCTGTATATATCTCTGTGTGTATGTGTACATTTATGACGTATGTATGCATTTTTATGTATGTATGTCTGATGTATATATACACTGTTGTAGCTGCTGTTACAAAGTGCTATTTCAGATGGAGCACTTATTGATAACAACTCTAAACCTCACTCCATATACTGTAAATTCTTTTAACACCCTGTGCTTACATAGTACAGCAGATTGCACATTCATTACATGATGACACATGAAATAAGACACGCGTAACAAGACTCAATTCTCTGTACATTTACACTGTTTTCTTCTTTTTTTTTACCATCTTTTTCCTGTAGATTTACTGAGCTTGTTGCTGTGAGGTCTGTATAAGATACACAATCCTTACTGCATTCAAGATAAACTGTGAGGAAATTCAAGTCATCTATCTCAAAAGCAAGGAGGAGTGGGAAGCAAAAGCTAATGGTTATACAGGGCTGTGCAGGCGGGGGCAAGGGGTAGGACTCCACAATGTGTGTTAAAAATTGCGTATCACTTTGGGCGTGCATGGGTGCACACACGCAGACAACATTCATTATCATTGATGGGGGCATAGTAATTATTACAATGAATTTTAATAGTGAGGTAAAAATTAGACCTTTGCTGCCATAATAATAGTCTTTAACGTAACAAAATCAACCCAGATTTTCAATGGAACCAGCAAGATTGGATTTTACTTATTCATCTGCTCTGTTGATAATATACTACTGCATAGAGCGATGTTTCAAAAAGGGTTTTGTGTCACAAGTCTATTTTGGTCTGTTCTCACCATGGTGTGTCATGGTGCTTTCTTATGAAGTAAAAATCTTTTTCTTTTTTTAATCTCAGACTAAATGTGATTTAAATATTCCTCACAGGTGTTATCTGAATTAAAAAAGATGACTACTGCTAGTAGCATGCTTTCTTCTTAATAGCACAATGCACACAGCTTCTTCTCCTCTCCATCCTTATGCATGCTGCTTAACTGTGGCTTTTAAAGTTTCATCAATTCCTACTGACACTTTACTGATAAATAGGTCGTTCAGAAATTCAACTGCATCCTAGTCTGAAGGGTTATGATGCTGAGATGATACTGAATCATTTCCTTGGTCTTTCTTTCACCTCCCACAGAAGGAAAATCCCACCCAGTAAATCTTCAATGAAAGGATTATAAATATTAAGGAATTCACAGAAGTAGGTTAAATTTCCCATGACTAGGGGAAAGAGGCACAGCTGGGTGTTCTCCCTATTTGAACTCAGACTTGGCAACTGGATGGGGATAACTACCCGCCATCCCTGAAACACAAAGCATGAAGATGCTCGCTTTCCCCAGCCATGTGGTCTGAAGTTGAGCCAACACTTTACAGGACTATTCTGCAAACAGTGAAAGCCAAACACCTCTTCAGTTCATATCCTGAAACGGACTTCTGCCTTGAGAACATGAGCTGAGGGACAGGTGGTACTTCTCAAAGTGTGGCGTGATGTCCTGATGGATGGGAAGAGAGGGAGTAGGAGGGTCGCCACAGCCTTGGTGTAATGCCAACTTCGCATCCTCCTCCTCTTTGCTATCTCCTTTTCTGGAGTAATATTCCTCTGGGAGCCTCTCTTACGTCTCTTACATGGACGCACGGGTCCATAGTGACATAATGCCAATACCCCCTCCTTCTCAGAGAAGGTGACAGTCCACAACTAAGCAAAACACCATCAACAGAATAATTTAAATTTATTTAGATAAAGGCATAAACCTAGTGATGTCTCACCGTCATGAGAAGATCCATTTTCCTTTGTTCTCCATTTTTTCCCATGGTGTTACAGGGTGTTTCTTGCCATAACATAGTCCTTAGGGGATTGTCTAGACTGCACTATGCCAGTGTGTTACATTTTGTACCGTGTCATAAATTGCACTGAAACTTTATAACTTTTGATTTTTAGTTATTGGACTTCTGCTTTTGCGGGGATTCCACAAGTGTCTTTTCACATGCAGACCTAAGGTGATAAGAGATCACTTGGGTAAATCTATGTAGTAGTCCAGCATATTGTAACTTTTAATAAATTACATTGATTTACTGCCCTTATTGATTCACTGATGTACATGGAATGATCTGATTTCATAGACTTCTTTGTGGGGAGGGAGAGACGGGGGAAACAAAGGCCTTTTATTAGTATCAATTTTTCTATGAAGCTATAAATGGTGAAATGCCAAGATGCAATGTGTTCTGGTGATATATTGGACACAATTAGATTGAACAATGACTTGCTTATAAATCAAAGTAAAGAAGAAAGCATAAACCATTCCTAACCAAGTAACCAAAGAGCTTTTGAGACAAAAGGAGGAGCACGGTTGTTTTTCCCATGATTGATACCCTGCTTTTTGTGTCTTTGTCATGTATGGATAACAAACATATCTTTAAATTATTTCACCTTAATGTGCTCTTCCTTTAACAGCTTTAGCATTGATTTATTATCATTTTATTAAGTACTGGTGTATATACTGGTGTACATACTGTGTATAGAATGTACATCATACGTAAAAAAAAAAAAAAACAATACAAGCCTGAACAATAAGTTTTTTCTGAAATATCACCGAGACAAAAACATAAGAAGTAAGGATTTTTTTCTTTTCTTTTGGTGCTCTGTCAAATAACAGGCAAAAGAAGAGAAATTCACATTTATAACTTACTCAGCAAATTTGATTCCCAGGGACAATGTGTTCTAATGCAGTCGTATAATCAGTTCTGTCCTCCCTCTCTTGAAAGCAGGACATTGTGCTGTGATATAGCACAATAAACTGGTAAAAAATAAAGGGCTTTTTGCTAGTAATAGTCTATTTTAAAGACAGGATAGAGTAAATTACTTTATTATTGAATCATAGGTCATATGCTACTATATAAACTTTGTAAACCTTAATGTGGATACTGTTGAAAAGGTAATGCATCCGCTTGTTTATTCAATTCCTTATTTTATTAATTCAAGACTTCTTGACATACTGGAAAAGAACAAGCACAAATTTGTGATAAAAGTATCAAAAATAATGGCAGTCAGAGGACCTGGGCGCTATTCCTGATCCTGCTGAAGATTTACTGCAGAAATATTACCTAAGCCACTCTCTCCAAAGTTCATAGACATTAAGTTTGGATCACTTTTATGATCATCTCATCCAATTTTCTATATAACATAGGCAAATAACTTTTTCGGGGGTTTCTACTTCAAGCCTATATTGCACTTGAGCTGGAGAAAATTAGACACTTAAATCTCAGACAGAAGGGGCCAAGGATTTGAATCCTCTTTGCCAAGGTGATGAACATCTTCCATTTTCTACTTGAAGTTAAAGACATCTGTGCATGTTCAATACCTCTAAAAATACTGCCATCTTGAACAACCTCTCCCATCTTTCAGTAAGGTTATTTATATTTCTCTACCTCTTATCAGTGTTATGAATTCACTGATATTTGTAAAGCACTTGATGGGGGGTGTTATAGAAATCGAAAATATGGTAATACATAATTTGCATTGACTTGAAAGCTCTGTGTGTGTGTGTGTGTGTGTGATCTTTCTGGATATGGAGACAAGGTATGTGAAAGGCTGTTTTTCCTGTCTCCTCCCCATGCACTCATACCTGTACATACAAAATAGAGAGTTATCAATGTCATATACAGAAGAAACTAAGATTTAGAGACACTGGGGAGCAGGCAGAACAATAGGTTAATAAGAAGTCAAAAAGGTAGAGTGAAATAAATGAACATGAAAATAGGAAGGGCAGTGCTGAAATGGCTTTACATTGGGCACCTTTTTTCTTGTGAGCAGAGGCAAAGCAAAAGAAAATATTTAGACGATTTAAAATGCAGAGTCAAAACAGCCTTGCTTCTTGTATAGGTCTTCTGAATGGGATTTGCTTCTGTGTGAAATTAAGTGCATTGCATTTCTAACACCCGGGACATATTAGAAAGTGATCTGCATTGCCTCAGGGTTTTTAGACCATGCACAATTTAAATATATTACCACAACAATTAAAATGCAGGCATCCTTTCTCAGATAAATACTTAGATTAATCTTCCATCAGGACATTACTATCTCTCTCTATATATATAATATATATGCTTGTATGTATATATTTATATAAATATTTGGATTTTTGTTTTTGTTTTGTTCCAGGGGGGCACTGAGCTGATCATATGAAAAATATCTTTACTTAACGATGCAGTACAAGTAAATCCCCACAGAAAACATGCCAGAATTGTCAGGCATTGCTTGGAATATCTTTAGTATAGAGCAGGACACATAACAAGATTTACCCACTGCCTTGGAGACAGAGAAGGGGTTGTCACGAGGACAGTTCTTAAGAGTTTTTACAAAAATGCATGGCTCCATCTGTCTTCTCTCTTTTCCTTGGCTACGAGAACAGCCTAGCAATTTCAATAACCCAACAAGGGACCTCATGCACCAGGAGAAGTGAGGAACAGATTTTTCAATTTGGCACCATTCTGATTTTTTTTTTTTTTTTAAATGGCAGTTGAAATAATTATCCGCAACTACAGGCAGCTGATGGATAGCATGTTTAATCTATGGATCTAGCTTCACTCTCTCCAGTGTGTACTGAGGATAAACAGGGATGTTATGAGTGAGAGAGTTGTATGAAATAGTTCAAATACAAATCAAAGCTAGAATGGTTTGTCTTTTTACTGACTTCCCAGAAAAAGAACTACTGGAGTTCTTTTGCAGATATCACTTGATCTTTTCAGTAGTGCCACAGTGGCTAGAAGAATAGATAAGAAATGGTGTTTATGCCATGACCCTGAAACACTCATGTGTAAAGTACCCACTGCCATAAGTAAAATATAAATATGTGTATAAGTATATACACATAATTAAAGCATATACGCATAATGAAAGTCTAGCTATATTTCAGGATGAATGTATAGAAAAGCTCTGCTCACTCACTGCCTAGGGCATATCCCACTGTAAGTTTAAAAACTCACTATTGTGTTTTTTACTGGTGGAGAAAAATGGGAAGTTTCAGTAACACTGAATTCAGTAAAGCAGTGAATACTTTTTAACATGGTTTTATAGCCCATTGGATTGCATTTAGAAGATTAACATGTTGCAGTATCGAGTACTTTTTGATATTCAGATAATTTTGCAGGATTTTATGGATTGTTTGATGGGGTAGATGGCATGGGAAGCATCCCCAGCCTTCAAATCATAAGTGACTTGTTTGAGACTTATTTATATGACTAATGCAAGACTTCTTTATCTTTCCAGTTGATCACACTAGTCAGTTTGTTGGGTTTTTTTTCTTCTTCACAGATGATGGTTTGTGATCACAGGCTTAAAGGACAGACTTCCCCAATGGCTACAATTTTCTGACAATGAATTTCCTGGTAGTTTTGCAATTACCTTCCCTTTGCAAACAGTTCCCTCAACGCAGGGCAGAAGATTCAGTTGCACACATTTTGGTCAAATTTTGACCTCCAGGTGCTTTATTATTGTATTGGTACTGTTATGATTTCTGCTACAGTAACACCTAGAAGATCTAGACTTCAGCCAGACAAAGGCCTAGCAGTTACTGTACTATGAGCTGTACAAACAAAGAACAAAATTCAGTTTTTGTCTCAAAGCTTATAGGCCATATATCAATCAGATGAGAAATGTAAAGGATGAGTGAGCAGAAAAAAAAAAAATACAAATACAGGTCAGCATCATAGACAGGGGTTTGGCATATCAGAAACTTAATTATTGCAAATGTTTTCACAGGGATCAGAGCAAGGGAGAGTTATAAGCATAGATTTAAAGGACGGTAATGAAACAGCTCTGTTCATAGGGAATTCCTCCTAAGCATGAAAAGAATAGCAAGCATGATTAAAATCCAGATCCAGTAGGTGATGGAGACTGGCATGATGAGCTGATCAAAAAAGACATTTTGTCACTTTAAGGTGATGGCTAGGAGACAAGCGGGCTTTGAAAATACAAACAATTAGGTGTTATTGGATGCGATAGTGAAGGAAGACAAAAACAGCGGGATGAAGAAGGGAGTGGATGGTGCACGTATAAATCCAAGGGGCTGTGAAAACAATCTTGGCATCAACCTTAACACCTGATTTCTGTGGGATGAAGCTGTTTGTGGCAAGAGAAAAGGATGTTGCAGAGTTGAATTCTACGGAGGATTTTAGAAGCAGAGGATCTTAGCCTCATGGCAGGGAGGGGAAACCTGTGACTTGGCTGTGTTACCTAGAAAGCACCTGGAAGACTCTGGAGGACCCAGAGAGATGCCTCATCAGTCTCATGGCTACACCGCAATGCAAACTTAATGTGTACAAGCACTGGGCACGTCCATTGCTGCTGAAGAAAAGTAGCTCAGAGCCCTCCTTACAGCGCAGCAGGGTTCATATACGTCGAAAGGTGAGAGACATCCTTGGGGATGGTGGGTGCTCGCTGCAGGGCACTGGCAGGCTGGCTGCACTTACCTTTAAAGGCTTCACATCTGTTCCCCCCGCAGCACTACTTTTAATTATCCTATTAAGCTCTGCCTCTACCCACTTTAGTCAGGAGACCTCAAGGAGAGATTTTTCTTTCCTCCTCTTCAGTGTCAAGATGGGTTTCTTTGTTTTTTTCTTTCCCTTGAATATACCAGTCTCTGAGACACCTCACAGTTATCGCCTGTTCCAGCCTCAGCTGATCCATTTTTTCTCCCTTCCCTTTTGGTGACTAGTTTTATTTGTTTGAATTTTGTCAAGAGTGTTTTTTAATTATGTTTTTATTGCATTTTAATCATGGTTTTATTGCCCCTTGCTGCACCTTGAGCATAGTATAAATATTATCATAGCTTTTCAATGTTTAAATGATACCATGTCTGCTATGATAAAATATGTCATTACTAAATGTGTCAGGAACAGCCACATTTTTTTTTTCACATGGTCTTTGGTTGTTGTTCTGTAGCAAATATGCTCAACAGCCCTCAGCTTTGCTCTTCTGTGTGAAGAACTAGGATACCATCCTTTTCTGTTGTTTATTAAGAAGAAGAAAGAAAAAAGTGTGAGAAAAATCACAGCCTCTGGCTCAGTTGCTCAGCTAATGTAAAATGGCAGTGTTATTAAAATCAATGAGAATTGAGCCAGGTTCGTCTACCCAGGCTATCTAGTGATACTAACATATCATACAGAATATAATATTTTTAGATAATATAGCTAGAAATTTCCAATGGCCTCCCAAATTTTAGGCTGATTCACTTACAAATTACCGTGCTGGATGAAGGGCATCACAAGCAACAGTACTGGAACTTCATTCAGTCTAAGTGCATATTATCTTTCCCTAAGTGAAACTCTGGCAAATTTTTGTTATTTTTATTAGGTCCAGCAGGACTTCAAACCATGTTTTTGGATATGTGAGTTTTCTTTAGAAAAAACATATTGATATCCCATTCTGGGTGGCTTTTGTTCTTCACGATATTTTCAGTCACTCTTCCAATTAAAGCAAGGCGCAACCAATAATAGAGCTTTGATTTGGTAACTGAGAGCAACTGGACAGGGTGTGATGTGCGCACATAATCTCAAGAAAGGCTATACTAAGTGTAGCACAAATTTATGCAAGGGCAGGGAATTGGTAGGGGGTCTGTGTGGCCTCAACAGCTTGTCTGTGAACTCTTTATGCCAGGATCAGGGCCTCACCAAATCCTGTGTATGATAAATTCGTCCGAGTAGATAAAATGAGGGCCATCACAATGGAAACATTTTGAATAACAGCACAAAAACAACTGCCTGCACAGAACCACATGAACACCTGAGACCACAGCATGGCGATGGCAACTCCCTGCTGCACAAAAGACAAATTACAAGCACATTTTTCTGGAAAATGTGTCCCTGATGCTGTACAGTTTTTCTGATGCTTGTGTTTGGATTTTTGTTCTTTTAGATTTTTCATTATCATAGGGAAAGTAGCCCAGATTTTAAAAGATTGATTTTAAAGAGAAATTCTGCTCAATTTCCTTTCTTGATGATGACAACTGTTTGGGTTTTTGTTTTTTTTTTTGTTTTTTTTTTTTAATTATTGCGTGGATTGAAACGTCAATCAGTTTGGAAGTCCTGAAATCATTATCCTTTACTGTAAGGCCACACAGCATCAGTATTGCAGTTAATGCCTAAGAAAGGACTGTGCGGGTCAAGGTGAAGAGGCTTCAGGGTAACCCCATCTGTATATAATCAGGTAGGTACTGAACCAAGGAGTAAAGCAAGTGTTGCAAGGCTTTTGTTCCTAAAGGCAGTAGCAGGGAATGGTGCTTATTAACCAGAGACGGTGGAAATATGGAAACTCTGTACTATTGGAAAATTCCTGATTTTTTAAAAAAGACTTTGAAGCCAACAATCATGAAGTTTTTTCTTAAAAACCATTTTGGGAAAAAACAATTTTCAGGTCAGTCAAGCCATTCTTCCCCCATGAAGGCGACTATGTTCTGCTCCTATTTTTGCAGAAATTGCTACATCACTTCACAATAAAATACATACTAAGAACAGAAACATACTTCTATTGAAAAACTGAAAACCAAAATGTTACATTTCATCCCTGTTAAAATATATTCCACCAAATACTATTGGAAAATAAACTCTTTTGGAACTTCAAAATGAACCAACAAAAATGCCTGATTCCAAAGAACAAACATTTTCTTAGTAAAAGAGTTGTAGCACTGGTATACTTTGCATCTGTTTTTAGTTGCTGAAATTTGACTGTCTTCTGCACTGAAATAGAGTTGTGGAAACTTTTGCACACTCTTTCTTGCCTTTCCACCTGTTTACAGAGAATTCACTCTCAGTTGGGTCTATATTCACATTACACATTACTATGTCTCTGATGAAGTTTGTCTTAATGAAAGAAAAGAGATAATAACACATGGGTAGAGATAGTTCTTCAGTAACATTGCTTGTAATGATAAATGTAATAATTTACCTAAGTCCCTGTATACTGTTCTTCATCTCTCACTGCTAAGAATCTTTTGATCTAAGAAACATCCATGATAATTTAAAAATACAGTTTTAGATGGCATAAAAAGTTAAATTACTTTTGAAATTAAAATTAAAAACATTTACCAAGAAATCATGACTCAATTCCAGTTAATAATTGTATGAGACAATCAAACATCATGCTCCAAAACTCCAGCACTGGGAAGTAAAAGAGGATTTTTTTGCTTTTGCATTTTACATGATTATCTATCCTTGTTATGGATCGATTTTTAAAACTGCTTCTCCACTTAAAATATCAAATACTGGTTGCAGGGTAGCATAAGGATGGCCAATCCTGTGTGTTTTCATATGGCTATAAACCATAGGACACATGGTGAATCAATGGGAGAGATGATTGAAGAGCAATTCACAGACGGGAGATGACAATGGCTCATCATGGAACCTATTTTGGGAATTGGTGGGGCTATGCGTACAGTCTTTCAAGGTCACCCAGTGATATCAGCTTCATTAGCCCCTTCTGGCTTGGTACTTGCTGTTAGCAGGAGACTCTGATTATACCCACAGTCCCTGTGCCAGCATGGCCCATTTCTCCTCTTCCTGTGATGTGATTTAGCTCTGGCATGGAAACCTTACTTGAACAGCTCAAGAGGTGCATATGGCTCAAGAGCCACATGTTGCTCACTTCTGGTCTAAGCCCATGAAACAAAACATTGGTTTGATTGTCTCAATATTCCCCCTTTAACATGTATCTGCAGATTGCTTTTTAGCACATCTTGGATGGAAATTATTCTTTTCGGCAAAATCAACAGTTGTTCAAAGCAAATCCCATGTGAGAAGACTTGATTTCCTTTTTATATACTACAGATCATGGACTTTTTTGGATAAGATAGGTTCTAACAGCTATTGATATAACTGAGCCCACTACCTAATCGCATCAGCAAGGAGGTGATGAACACATCCGAAAATGGTTCATTGCTTTTTTTATAGGAGCTTAAAATAGAAAGGTTCCCTAATCTATCTAATTCCTCAAGGGTACTTTGGAAATCCCATCATTGGTAGTGGAGGCTTAGATGCTTACATAGAAGGGCTTTATCCTTCTCTTGAAGCCATTTGGCTACATAACAATTGTGTTATCAGTTCATTGACCAGTAGACAGTGCATATGCAAATGTGTAATCTTAAATTGTCCTAAACAGAAATAACATTTTTCTAAAAACTGATTTACAAAATCACTTAGTCTGAGTATGGTTTGTCTGGGATAAATCACGTTGCTGTGGAGACTCAAGGATGCTTGACTGGCTCTGCTCCACTGTTGGCTGCTAAACCAAAGCTGTGTACTCCATGACTGAATTACTCTAGCATCTTTGGTTTCCAGAGGGACAGAGTTAATTGCTGCCTGCCTATGACATCCTCCGCTGAACAAGCAAACATGGAAGCTCAAGCTGCAGCAAAAAGTCACTCACCCCTTTTCTTTTGCATGACAGTCACCAGCAGAGTGGAACAGTGATAATCTCTTTCAGTAACGCTGCTAAAATTATTGCATCAGGAAGGCTGATATTAAAGATGTGCTCAGGAGTTTCTGATCTTCCGGTGAGTGTGTGCACAATAGATACGACTCTCTTCGCTATCCAGGGTTAGGATGCAGAAGGCACAATGTCACCAGCATGGACCAGACTGAAGCGTTACTTACAAATTTCTGCATCCAGCTGCGCTGTTATTGATAACACATGGCTGTTCCAAGGGATTGTTCAAGTGTTTAGTGTTAAAGCTGCAGGACATATTTTAGGTAGGTATAAAGTGGCCAGGTCCCCATCAGTAGACCTATACTATTGTAAGTTTGTTGGTGGCATGGTTATGTGATTGCCAGACCAAAACTTCTGTCTGGACTGTTCTTGTCTTAAAATTATAGGAGCAATACTTTTGACTTAGTGACTTAATTAAGAAACCTAATTAAAGAGCATGTGGCTTTCACTGGTGACTTGGACATGTCATGTTGAATGCACCTGTCCAGAGATGTTGAAAAGTTTTAGGCTTGTTCTTTATTCGAGTGGGAAACCACCTTGGCAAAAGCCAAGGACATTTTGGTAAACATTTCCTTACAAAATTCAGAAATTCATTTTGGCACACTTCGTGAGCTGACAGATAGGAAGCAAGTTCTTGATAGGCATCACTCAGATCTCATTGTTGGGTCTTCTGCTTTGTTGTATCCAGAGGAAATAAAGATTTATATTTAAACATTTTGGAGTAGAACTGTTCAGTCTACTTTTAAAACAATAACTAAAAGGAAAAGCAAAGGTAAAAAACACGGGTAAGCAAGCAAGGAATTGGCTACAGCATGCTGCCAGAATTAAGTCAGGAGCAACCATATGACTAATTGTATAGTCAATACAGTGTAGCATTGGACATGATAGTAGCAGACATGCCTAGTTTTGTGTCTTGCCTTGGGTGAAGTATGGTATTTACTAAATGAATGTGCACATTTGCACTCACTTATGCATACTCTAAGGTGAAAATACTGGCCACTGCGGTCAGTGAAGGTGAGAAGTAACCATGGAACTGCACAGAAGGTGTTCAAGGAGGAACGTGGAGACTGTTCTGAGCAGAGGGAATGATATACAGAGAGTATGAAGGTGTCTAGTGTGGATAAATGTTAGTGTCTGGGAAACACATGAGAATGAGCTGGACAGAAGATTACTGGGTGAAATGATTGAAAACTTGTTGAAAGAAGTCTCAGGCAAGTGTGGAGAACCTGCTAAATGTTGAAGAAGCTGCTGGAAAATGGCTCTGCCACCTTTCAGCTCTTTCGCTTTTTCTGCTGGGTGGTACTGCCGTCTACTCCTCCCTTCTTACTTTGGACTAAAATGGGACAACTTCCTTGTTTCTTTTTCAATAGGTATCGTAAGAGTCCCTAATAGCCAGAAACCTTAATTGCAAGCAATTGCTGCAAACCCACTGAATATAAACCTAAGCAGAAATGTTACCAAATGCATATGATATATGCTTCCTGGCCAGTCTTCAGGGCAAATCTTTTCTGTTGACATTTTCTTCCTTTAAACTTCCAGCTGTTTAAGTTGTATAACTTAACATGTCTGTCATGCAATAGGCATTCTCTTTAAATGGCTGTTATTTTTAATTAAATGCTGAAATCCTGCCTGAGAATCAACAAATATTTTTGAATTTTCAGTATATTCTTAGGGTGCTTAAGTAAGATCTCAGCATCTTAATTTTTGACAGGTCTTTTTGAAAATCCCAGTGTGGATAGTGTTATCTCAGCCAAATTATTTCCTAGAGTAATTCAGTTTGATTCATTACGGATTTTGCCCTTGTGAGATATTTTTTTGGCATGCCCATTGCCTTAGAGATATAACTGTAGAATTAAGTGTGTGGAGACTTTCGATCACCTACAAATTAAATTTTATCATTATTAGTGGTACTATTGTTTCCAAAGCAGTTGATGATTTGTGTAATAGTGTCACTGTGCTTTAGAGAGATGGGAATTTCATATATGTGCCTTTTAAGGTGTTGGATTCTTTTCACTTTAATCCCTGGAACAACAATTTTCCAGCACTGAACAAGGCATACATCCTAACTTTACCTACTGATGTTTTTGAAATATTAGATGATAGAACATTTTATTGTTTTTAATGAGTCCTTACTTGCTTTTCTCTCTTCTTTTCATGGAGCCAGGGGCAAGAAGAGAAGGTGAAAAACAGCTCTGCTGAGGGATAGGTAGGCAAGCTCCCACCCTACTAAACTCAACAGTAGGGTTGTTACTGATGTGAATAGGGCGCTCTCTGATGCGCATAGCTCTCCTGTTACATTCAGCGGGTATCCCAGAAAATCAGTACAAGCTTTCGGCACAAATGCATAACAGAAAAAGAATGCATTTGTAAAATATTCCTTTCTTTTTTATTCTTTTAAAATTACATTGCCTATAGAAGGCACCAGACAGGACGTACAGTCTGTTTTGTAAGTCTCTGTGAATAACTGCTGCGATTCCTGCAAAAAACACTCACACAACAGAAAAGCGAGAACATCCTGATAAAAGCCCTTTAATTTCCCTTCCCTCTCATTTTTCCTCAGAGTTCCTTTATGTTCTTTTGATAGAAGCAAGCTGGAATTAAATATTGAAAAGAGTTAAAATAATGGGAAACCTCTTTTCTCAGACTCCTAGAAAAAGAGATTTCAAATCCATGAGAGATCACTTTGACCACCTAACTTAACCTTCTACAAAGTACAGGGCATGGAATTTGGCCTTGTCAACCCTGTAAAGATACCAGTAACCTGTGATGGACTAAGGTGTAGCTTCCAGAAATACAGCTTGTCTTCATTCGGAGACATAGGAAGATGTAGAATCCACTACTTCTTTTGACAGCTTATTTTGTTTGTTAGGTTATTCATATTGTTAATAATATCAGATCCACCCATTGCTTTGGAAATAGGTACTATTTATGTACTTTGCTATGTGACTGTCTTCCCTCTGAGTCCAAAGTCTTAATTTGAAAATGTCTGTGCAGCTGATTATCTATCCAGGTCAGGATTTATGGAGATCCTGTGGGGTGTGGGTTTCTGGTAATTAGCGTGGGAGTCAGAAGCCAGAGAAAACCACAGGATCTGCCTGTCCAGCTGCTGGAGTAGAGAGTCTCCTTTTCCTCACATCGATGTTGAGCTTCTCCACTCCTGGAGACTTTGTCATTACTAAGTCACAAAAAGCTGATGCTTCCTTTCTCATAGGTTCAAATCTTGTGAAAATGGTTCTTTTGGCAAATTTGCAGCCTACTGAAACAGGTTTCTTGTGTAACTGCAGACTGCCTTGCAGTGCTGGGGGAGAGGAGGTAAAAATGAGGTTATGGTTGGGCCAGAAACAATGGAGTTTTGAATGACAGCATCTACCTGATTCCTAGAACCTGTATTTAAGAGCCCCAATGGGGAAAACACATTTAACAAAGCAAAGGGGGGAAAATATTTTATAGGCAGTTGTGCATGGCCTAAGATCCCAGAGGGAATAATTGACAAATCAGAGAACAAATGTATTTTTTAGGCTTTAGTTTAGAAGCAGAAGGAGGAAGAGGAAGTCACTTTTTCCACAGTTGAAAACCAATGTTTTTCAGGTGGGTCTTTTGAGTAGAGGGGAAAAATTATTTTCAAAAAACCCCCAAAACCAAACCAAAACCAAACCAAACCAAAACAAAAAAGCCAGGAAGAAAAATAGATATATTAGGAAAGTTCTGGTAGAAATGGAGTGGGAAAGAATTCATCCTGAATTGATCTATGAGGACTCACCTGACCACCACAGAGGTAATGGAGGTGTTAGGCACCAGTAGGTCAGGGCAAATCAAAGGGACCTTTTATCCGTCATGTTCTGGCACAACTCAGCATAGCACAGGAACTGCTCTGAACCTACTCTGCTTGAGGTAGCCTCAGACACAAAATGGAGAGGAAGCTTGCTCAGCCTCATTCACTGTGCTTTTCTGTGTAGTGAGAACACACGACAGAGTAAAGTATAATCCATTAAGTGTGTGGTATTGAGAAGGATGCCATCCTCCCAAAGGGAAGATGGAAGGTGGTTATGGTCTGTTTCCAAAAAATGTTAGAGGTTCTGTACCATCTCAGGTGCACCCCCTGAGCTCTATGCTGCCATATCAGTATTTCTTCCGGACTGTTTTCTAGTATGCATGTGAACTCCTTCCCTGTTAAAACTGGAACTATTCAAAAACATTTCTGGGTTGAAGGTGAGTGACTGGCTGCTGTTCACTACTGCTGCCCTCAAAACGGCGAGGTGTGGTTAGCATCTCCTGATGGTCGCTCTTCCTTCATACAGTCAGTAAGGTGCTCTTCAGCCAGGTCCTTTGGAGGTTCAAATGTACTAACAGTGATTTGTCTCTTTACTGGTAGGAGGCAGCTCTTGTTTCCGTTCACAGCTGGATGAAACTCTACATCTTTCCTCTTATGATGCTGCTACTAGCTGCTTTGTTGTTGCTATTGGCAGCTGACATGGAAACTGCAGTTACAGTCTGGGAAGATACGTCTTGCTAGTGCTGGTGGTAAAGCACTAACCAGCAACGGAAGCAATTGCTGCCATGTTATTGTATTTGACTGTCTCTCCTGATGCCACCTTGGTCTATGAGCATGGGGGGGTGACCCCTTCATCCTGACTAGCCTTTGAGATAACGTTGAGACTTACTTAATCATCAGTTCCTTTCCTGCCACAGCAGCTGCTGCACTGCGGTCTTAATAAAACTGCTCCATAGTGATATATGTATGTCCAAGACATAATCAGGGCTCCTGCTATGTGTATTGTCATTGCCAGAGGGATTTCTTCACTAGAATACCCTTACGATGTCTGGGATCATGCTCACCGTTCGTGGCACCTGTCAGTGATAATTCAGCAGCTCCTGCTGATGAAACAAAGTCAGGTCCAAGATGATAGTTAATAACAGGACCACTGCAGCAGCAATGGACTAGGCATGGACAAAGAGTCAGGCCTACAAAACTATTTACAGAAAAAAGAAATCAGAATATTCAGTGGCTGAGCAGGAATTGCAGTGCTTGGCTTTGGTCAAGCACCAATCAGATATTAATAGCTAAAGTAACCTACACTCTCTTTATCTGCATTTACCATTAAACCAGCATTTACTATTACTATAGCTCTTCATTAGACCCTTTCTGTGTTCTGCAAGTCTTTTCAAATCTGAGCAGTACCTCAGTGGTTCTTAATGGTTATCATCTGGTAACCATTAGTGGGTTATCAAACCATGTGGTAGTTTAACTGGGAAGAAAAGGCAAGTGAGATGTAGTGATGAAGCACAGAAGTGGATGGGAAAGTTGGTGTGGGAAGGCAGAAGGTGGGGTGAATGCTCCATCAGTGGCACATGGTAGGTAGGGCAGTACTTGGACCATGCAGATACTGAGCACTGGCATGGATCCCTTCTTTAAAGAGTCTGGGATTTCAGATGAGTTGTGTTTCCCCTAACTACAGTTCATTACCGTCTTCCAATTCAGAGGTCTTGAAGCACTGTCCCCCACTTTCTACAGACTGTATCTCTTATTGCAGGTGGGAACATGTTTTTCAGGCAGTGATGTGCACGCAGTCCTGGAAATGGCTGGGACTCCTTGCGTGGTCGTCTGGACTGAGTTGCTCCTCTTGCTGCTGCTGCTGCTGCTTGTAAAAGGGAAGACCATCAACCTCCCTTTCATACTGGCATTCTCATAATCATTCTTGAAAAAGTGCCCCAAATACAACAACGTATCCTTTCTCCTCCCCCTCCCCATGACTGCCTGTACTCACTGGATTTAACGAGACTTAATATTTCTGCCACTACTCCTTGTAGAATAGAAGAAAGCAGTATAATGCTATCTAAGCATGATGCGAACAGAACACATTTATTTATGTCTGTTCATTAATTAGACTCCTGTAATGCAGCCAGTTTCTCCTCCAGTTTTTGAATAGAAGTAGCATGGGGTTTCATTCATCTAACAATGATTTTATGACTTGCAGAATGGCATAGAGTAAAGTGTCAGATGATAAACACGTCTGCCTGCCTTCTTTGGTGGCTTGAGCTTCTGGACACACAGGAATAGACAGAGCCCAGTGGAGAAATAAACTTGAATTTCTTGGGTTTTGGCTATAAACAAGGACCTGAGAGCTTGCTCTGTTTGGCTTTGTGTGCCTGCATCACTCCTTCTCGTGCCTACTGGATAGTGAAATCAAAGCACAGTTTCAGCAATCCAGAGAAAAGAGAATGCATAGAAAAAGAAGACCTACAGAAGAGCTGTTAACCTTTCTTTACATATGTGAAGGCCAAAAATGACCTTGGTCTGACCTCTTATGTATTACAGACAGTTACATTTCAGCCAAGTTTTTCACCATTGAATTCAGGAGCTACCAGTGTAAAGCACCTTCCAAAGCATATTTTCCACAAAGGAAACAAGAGATGTAAATCTGGTACCCTTCATAGTCTGTTCCAATGGATAATCACACTCACTGTGCTTATTTCTCATTTGAATTCGTCTGGCTTTAACTCCCGTCCACTGATTCCTGTTATGACTTTCTCTGCTAGATTGGTTTAATTTTACTTCCCACACCCTGTTCCTTTTAGATTTATTGGCCAAGTTGTTCTAAAAATAAAATAAAAGCAACAACAACCTGCAGAGGGAGAGGGGGGAAAGAAAAAGAAAAGCAGGAAGGCAGGAAGGCAGAAAGGCAATCAGACAGGCATCGAGAAAAAAGGAAAGAAAGAAAGAAAGAAAAAGAAAGAAAGAAAGAAAGGAAGGAAGGAAGGAAGGAAGGAAAGAATCTCTTTTCATGTTTTCCTGATGTACAATTCATTGAACTGTCATGATAGTATTCAGGGTAATCAAACCTAAAGAGTTAGTGTCGTGAGTCAAGATTAACAATGCCATAGAAAGACTGATAAGAGCATGTCACATCTGTCACTTGCTATATATCCTTAGAGCGCCCATTTTAGGGTAGCTCAGGACGGTTGGCTTCTAGGCACTCATAAGGTGAAAGGATTAAAAAAAAATAACTATAAAGATCTCTGAGATCAGCTCATTATATCCTTGCATTCATAAATATTTTTCAAAGTCTCAGATTTTTTTCTAAAAGCCAAGTATTTTTTAAAACATGACTTTATGCAGGGCAAATTAAGAAGAACTCATGAAGTTTTAAACATAACTGTCCTACATTAGTTCCAAGTCAGATTCACTACCCTACTTTCCCCTTATCTGATACATTTCCTCACATGATGCGCTTTCCTTGTGTAACCCGGACTCAGGATACCCCATGGAACAGAGCCTTTCTGTCTAATCTTGTCTCTGACTCTTTGTGAATTTAACCATCTTCTCTTGATCTCTGACCTGAGGGTAGTGGTGGAAGAGCACACCTGGAGAAGAACCCTCCAGTACCTCTGTCCATAACAATTTTAGTTGTTCAGGTACTGGAAAAGACTGTGAGATAAGCTGTGTATTTTGCTACTGTCATGTACATAAGCAACCATATGCACTTGAAACAAGAGTCCAATGACAATGGCTCTGTTATCTTTGAAAGCCTTTAATGAGCTCCATATGTCTAGCAATCTGCAGCACAAATTCGAGGCACAAATTAAAATGTGGCTTTTTTTCTCAAGGACTCATTGGCTTATTACTGTGGACCATGTTCTGAATGTTGTTAGGACACTGGGAGGTGGATGTCTCTGGATAGTGTGACTGGCTCCTAATCTGAATCCTGTAGCAAGCCAAGGTTTACAGGGATAGGTAACAGCTTTTATTAAACCAACTGTTGGAGAAAGTCGACGAGGTGTCAGGAGCACAAACTCTGCGGCCAAAAACTTGACTATTTTTTCCTCTGCCTGTATTAGTTGGCTTAATAAGGCCTCTCTTTCAAAACTTTCTAGTCCTATACCTTCAGATCATTATGGCTGCAGTAATAAGGGTCTCTGCGAAAACAACCGAGAAGGTCGCATTAAGTCACTCTTATAATGCTATAAACATCTAGTCTTGCATAAAAATAGACCTATGGTGTCATTACTAGAGATAGGTTTAGACCAATGACTGTTTTCTCTGTGCATTTTTGCAAGACACTGCATTTGGAACTGAATTTTGTTTCCTGAGCTCATTTACAATCACAACAAGGTGGAATTCTATTTTGCATATCTTACAGCTCTGTCATGAATAGTGGCAAGCTGTGCGTGATTGCTAGCTTAGAGTAGGTTATTTCAGCACTGTACCAATCTACCTGGAATTTGATACAGCAGTTACTGGTGAAGCCTTCCCTACCGGCAGTGAACGTTCGTGGTTGCTCCAGCCACCTTCAATCACAGCATCCCAACTTCAAGTTTTGGGAATATTAAAGGTTCTCTCAAGGGAAGACACTGATGAATTCAGTGATGCATTAAGGACAGGCTGATGCCTTGCTCAGAAAATGATCTGTAGCTCTCAGCTGAGAAGTGATGAAAAGGAACAACCAAGCTTTCTTTGTGATGTTATGTCCTTGCAACACTGCTGTATTTAAGGTTCCTCATCCTCATGGCGTAGCCAAAGGCACAAAGAAGGTAGACTTAGCCAAGGATGTCCATCAGTCTGGAAGGATCTTTGATTCCTTCAGACACAAAAAAGGCCACACATATTCAAGCAACTGACTTCCTTTCAGTGGTAGCAGCAGCAGATTTTTTCTGATGTTTTTCAGAGAAAGGAAACTGGTGAAATCTGGCTACTTTGCTTGGGCATTTAGCTTCAGCCAAAGGCTAAGTGACCTCTCCTGTTTCTTGTCGATAGGGTGAAATAACCCCAATTTGCTTTATAGTAGAAATTGCCTTGAGATTATCTAATGAAGGTATTATTATCATTATTATGAAGTGAATGGGAAAAGTGTTTGGATAATTGGCAGAAGAGAAAATGAGAACAGTGAACAGTTACAACTCTGAGGCCCCTTGGCAACAGATACCTTCTTAAGTGTATCTGAAACAGGCAGCTCCCTTGATCAGTACAGACCTCTCTGCTGGAGAGGAAGCTTCCTCTAGAAGTGCAATTGTGAATTTAAATGCACAGGAACTGAGCAACAAAAATAACAAAGTTCTTGATTTCTACCCCTCCCACTAACTAAATATGCATTTAATGCTAATTAACTTAGAGGTATAGACTACATTCCCGGCTATTTGTTAGGCTGCATAGCAAAGAAACAACTTTTCCCATTTGCATTACCATGTCCTTGGGGTTTTTTTTTGTTTCGTGGGTTTTTTTTAAAAAAAAAAAAAAAACCCAACAAACAACCACAGTTGATTTTACTGCTAGAAAAATATGTCCAGATTCTGCTAAGGAGGGAATATCTTTCTCCTGCTTCACTGAAACACAGGAGTAAAAAATGGAGCAAATATTTTAGGGTATATGCTTAAAGCAGCCTCAGGCTCTGTCTGTGCACCTGCCCCTCCACTCTCAAAGTGGTGGAAATGCAACAGGCAGGCGGGAGCCTTTCGGTGGTGTTCTGCCCAGGGAGGGTGGTGTGAGAACAGCTGTCACCCTGGGATGCTGAGGTTGGGTCCCTGTTGCCACTCGTGATGCTGTTCTCCATCCAGAGAGGCTCCAGGTGCAACACTGTGGATGCTCATCCAGTGTTTTTTTGCTTGCTTATTTTCTTGGGTTTTTTTTTTAAAAAAAAATGTTATTTTGACTTTTAAACACAAGGCTCAAGTGCCTTTTTTTTTTTTTTTTTGGCCACAGTATATTCCACCTGGCCTCTGGCTGTTGTGCCAGGAGGTCATGGAGCTCCCCTAGGTTCTACACCATGTCAGCCAGCCTGGTGCAGGTCTCTCCAGCACCATCTCAAGGGGTCTAAGAGGGAACCAGAAGCGCATGTTTAGACAACTGAATTTCTTTTCCTGAGCCTAGTTCTGGCATCACATGGTTATTCTCCCAAAATGCTCCTGTTAGTTCTCTCACTGGCATAGTTTTCAGAGCCTAAAGTTTTCTATAGAAAATAAAAGAAAAAACAATCTAATATCAATATTTATTTTTATAATAAAATATATGTTTTTATTTTTGGTAGATTTATTGTTTATAAATGGGGGATGGGGAGGGACTTAGCATGCAAAACAATTATACATTCTTTTCCTCCTCCTCCTTTTGTGTTCTTGTGATTCTTGTTATTCAGAGAGCCTTTGCTGTCTAAAGTTACATGTTGTTACGCTCCTAGCTCAAACACTGAAATGAAGGACAGTAAATTTTGACTGTTTTAATGAGATAGGAAGCATGATCAAATGTGTAGGGACTGAGGCGCTGCATGGTAGCTGCTGAAATGACTGCTAGGAAAGGCAATTTTCTACTTCATGTCCCTTTTCTCTATTCCTACTCATTTATATAGATTGTAAGTTCTTAGCATGTTCCTGTGAATCTGCAAAATGCCTTACGCAACATTGCTTCAGCCTCAGTTGGAGCCTGTAGAGCCCCTTGTCAGAACATATAATAAATACTTACAAACAAATGATAATAAATTCTAATAGCAGTTAGTGCCGCGTGAGAATATCACAGAGGCACTGATTGTTCTTTCATTACTCTCAGAAACAGAAACATTCAGGCAATCAACACAGTGAGTTCAAGGCCTGGCCATCAGCACTAATGATGTCACTTGTCGCCAAACCTAAGCAGAGACCTGCCGGAGGAGGAAAGGGCAAATAGCTACAACCCACCTTTAGAGTGACCCAACATGACATAGCCCAGATCATTTTTCCATGTGAAAATTTCAGGATTTTTTTTCTTTTTTTTTCCCTGAGAATAAACTACTGTTAAAATAACCCATAAATGCCACAACCCTCATGGCTCTCATTTGCCTCCTGCAGTCTGATCACACGAATAAAGTATGAGAGCATGAAGCAGCTCTCCAGTCAAGCTGAAAGAGGAGGAGCTGACAAGCCAGGGAAATGTTCTCCTGTAACCTTGAACTTGTATTCACTTCCCTCTGAAAACAGGATGTCTCAAGGCAGACAGGGGTGGAGGTGAAGTACATCACAACATCAATACCATGTTATAAATACCTCAGAACTGTGGTAGCCTGAAGGTTTTGTGGGCTCCATGGAATTTAAAATCAACCTACCATGGAGCATTTCCTTTTTACACTGAAAAAAAAAATAAATCCAAGTTCAGCTTGTTACAATTATAAATCATTGGAAAAAGAGGGCTAAACAAAGGAGTAACTCCTGTTCAGTGATTTGGTGCTTCAGCTGATGGAGAGCTGAGCCAATAATCTGGGTGATACTCTAGAGAACTCGGGTAGGGCTGAGGAGCTCTACTCAATTCCTGGCACATCCACACAATCGTAGAATACTGGACAAGTCTGCTTTGTTCCTCAGTACATCCTTTCTGAAATGGACACGGTCCTTCCCTACTTTACAGCATAGCTCTGGAATAAAAATATTTAAAGTCCGTTAAAAGTGATTTGTACAGGCAAGAGGACTTCTCCCTGTTCATGATACTCAGGCATCCTATCAATTATCAGGTGGAGGAAAAGGAGACATGACCCCAAAACTGGGTCTCTCCATCCTTTACATGCTCTGTAGTGTTCAGCACATGATAAGTGCCTGGAACACCAGGGTTATTCTGGAAATCTTGTGAAAAGCCTGTGTGTGAACGTGAATAAACTTCCTGTGAGAGGTTGTGTCTTTTGGTATTTTCTTCTTCAGTTTTTCTTGGAACCATTCTGAGAGAAAAAGGGTTTAAATAAATAAAAATAAATACATAAATCCTCAAGAACTTGGAGAGCAGAAGGAACAGAGAGAGAGACAGATTTCATGAGAGCTCAGAAAACATAGACATGGGTGAGAGTCGTACAAAGGCAAAGAGATAACTGGAGTCCAAGGGAAGAATGATTTTTTCTGATGGAAATCATCAGGAAAATATAGTAAAGTAACAATTTTTTCTGTACCTCTCCCTGTAGTGAAGTTTATTAGAGTTTTTGTCCCAAGGAAGAGTAATGAGAATTATAAAGCTTGTTGGAGAAGACAGAAAAAAGACAGAATAAAGGTTTTGGAGACAAGTTAAGTATGGGAATGACATGCTAAATCCTAGAGGTAGCAGTGGAAAAAAGAGAAATGAGATGGTAAAAAAGATTATTAATCATGTGATTTAGACAAATTTCTGTTGGAAGAACAAGACAGAAACATTGAAGATGATAGGATCTTATTTTAAGATAAAGGGAACAGTACTCTGCAGGTACCTACTTTTTTTTTCCAGCTACTTTTAGACAGCAGATTAGATGAGCTGAATCTTACCCTGTGGGACAGACAGCAAGGTACAGTACCCACACCTCCTAAACCCCAAATCCAGCCATTAAGTTATATTGTCCTTTTACACATTCATAAATTCTTCCTGCTTTTATCATTATGACCTAAAACAATGTTTGTGAACATGCTGTCTGATGGTTTAACAGAGGTGTTTTCTAAACAGAGGTCATGACAGGCATTTTTACAATGAAAATGTAGTGAACAGGTCAGTTCTGCTGCTGCTGAGGATTTCTAGAGCCCAGGAATGGGCACCCAGAGTAATTTCAGTGGCTGGTCACATTATCAGTATCCTCGAAGTAGCTAGAACTGATCTGAAAATTGAAACTTGGGTTTTAGGAAATTCATGGACATTTTTAGTCACAGGAGAAAGAAAGAAGAGGGTAAGAATAAAAGCCAATGCAGTACCTTTTGTCTATATTTAGCTCCTATAAGAAAGACCCCTGAAAAATATGGGTTGGTGTCTGTCTGCTGTTCTTATGACAGTGCTGCACAGAAGGCATGTGATGGGAAAATTGAGACAGGTGTCTAACAGAGACCTGCTGCAGATGAAGAGTGGTTAATAAGCAGGGTGCTAACACACGTCATTCAGATCCATGTAATCAGACCAGACACTTTATCAAATCCAGGATGAAGTTAAAGGCTTGACTTTTTTAGGCAAAAAAAAAAAAAAAAAAAAAAAAAAAAAGGACGCGTGAATGAGAATATATGCACAAAATCAAAATACATACACCCCCCTGTTGACATGAAAAGGACTAATTAATTATCTGTTGTCACATCCCCAGCTATTCTGCATTCTGTCTCGCATGTATGTTCTCACTCTATCACAGTTTTTTTTTTTTTTTCTTTTAAGGATATAAAGCAAAATTTAAATTAAACACCTATAAAGCTATGTCTGATATTAGTGATCACAACATTTTAAACACAATGAGAGAAAGGAAGAGAGGAAGATAGATTCAGAAAAAAACCCCAATACAACATCTAATATATAGAAGGAACGGTCAGGGGAGATGCAGAAAATATCACAGAACCACAGAGTAACAGGGGAAATAAACAGGAGGCACATGCGTGTGCACACACACACGCGCACACACAACCCACAAAATCTCCTCCTGGGTTAACAACGGTTTACAGTTGCGCCTAATACTCAGTTTATTTCTGGTAAACAGTTCCTCACTACCAAATCTCCTTCTCTAAACTTCTAAAGTCTTGTTTCCAAAATAAACAGAGCATCAGGCAGCTGTCCTGTCTGGTTATTCGTGTTTAACCATAGGCTGAAAATCAAGCACTTCTAAAAAAACCAACAAATAACCCTTTCTGTTTATTTTAGCTCTGGAATTTTATTCTGATTTAGCTGTGTTTTCTTCATCTCATCAGGTTTCTCTGTTTATGTCCTTAGCCTGTCCTTATTTCACATTGCTCTCTTGCTCACTGTGTTTGCTAAACTGTTGAACTCATGAACAGCATTGGCACTGACATACAGTGGAGTGCAACATGCTATATTTCCCACTGACTAATGTGCAGGGATTTACTACCTTAAGATCAAATGAAACCAAGGGAGAAACCAACCCAGGATTTGCTTTGCAAAATCCCAAATTTGCTTCTGTGGCCTTTAGTTTGCACTCACTTTGGGACAAAGAGTATTTCTGGTTCTGTCACAGGAAAACAACATTTGGGTAATATACATGCTGAAAATAATATTTTTTTGTAGAGTTCTTTAAGTGGAGAAACAGAAATTGCAGTGCAGAGTCACAGGAGATCCAACTGAAATTTTCAAACTGCAATTAAAAATATAAATAAATACACTTCCCCTGATTTTAGAATAATACATCTCCTTTTCTAAAGAAAAAAAACAAACAAATAAAACTGCATTGAAAACTGAGATATAGTCGTGTTAAAAACAAGAGTGAAAACTGAAATATTTTCACATTAACCAAAAATCCCCCCAAACCTGAACCCAAACCCCACTATTTTTAAGTCAGGTCTGAAGTTTCATAGATCTTAAAAAGACAACTGTGACCATTTACTTTGACAACCTGCCAAACACGGAACCATTCATTTAGCTTCATAATTCTTGCATCGAGCCCAATAACCTGAAGATGAACTAAACTATGCCTCATAGGGAAATATTGATGTTTTTCTTAAGGTTTCCAGGGACAGGTGGTCTGCAACAGCGTATGATTTGGAAGTTATCTACCTGAAACATTAAAAAATGAGCACTTTTATTTCCACTTTGAATTTTGTGTTCTCCATCCTCCAGCCCTTGGTTCTTGTTGTGCCTCTCTGTGAGATTAAAGCTCTCAGCTAGATTTGGAAGTTATCTTCTGTTGCAAACCTTCTCCCTGTTTTATACATGACCATGTCTGAAAATATCCTCTCTATCACCAAAAACTGATAAAAGATGGTATAGTTTGAAGGTAAAACCAAATGTCTTGGTGACAATTTTTCATAGTGTGTCCAGTTGAAGACAAGAATATAAATTCCAAAATTAAAAAAAAAAAAAAAAAAACAAAAAAAAAAACACAAAACCAAAGGAGAAAAGTAGAAACTTAGCCAAGTAGAAAAGAATTTGGAAAGAACCTTCAAAACATATCCTATAAAAAAGAAAAAAAACCCAAATATATGCACATGCACTCACTCCAAGGTCCCTGCTTGCTGCCCTGGCTCTCCCTCGCTGTCGGGTGCCATCTCCCTGTGACATATCAGGGGATGCTCAGCCCAGACTGGGCAGGGTGGTGATGCTATGGGGCAACTTCTGGCACTACCAAACCAGATTCAAATTACTGCCTCTCTTTTTCCAAGTTAGGACAGGGTTATCTAACATCAGATGCCAAGAAGTTAGTTGTTTGGGTTTAAGCAACATACCTTTTACAGTTAATGGAGAGGAATTAGCACTACTGGAAGCTGATACATATAAATTCTCTTAGAGAATCATTTTAGGATGGGAAATATTTCTTCCTGTTGACTCTGACAGAAACCTGTAACAACTTTCTTCAATTTTGACCAAAACCTGTTAAATGTCTCAATTACAGAAGGGTACTACAAGCTTGTGAGCAAAGGTATTTAGAACTGTCTCCTGTTTGGTTCTTTTTCATCACCTATTTTGTTAGCATTCTTTTTTTTTTTAGAAATGTTTTCTAGATCTTTTGAAAGAAATACACTCAAAAGCAGGAAGATGAGAAGGATTAGTGAAGCAGGAATGTCCTTGGAGAGAGCATTTATCAAGGGAAAAAGGAAAGATGCATCAGAGTAGGTAAGTATCAATCCTAGGGTTAAGTAACTGAAAAAGTTTTTGCTGGGAATAGCAGGGACCATCTCAGATGTGAGCTTCACCATATGTCAGAAGTAGTAGTAGGGGTCATAGCCCTTCCCTATTACCAGCTATATATTTGCAGGGTATGCTGACTTTTGCTTATTTTTCAATGAAATTTTCCAATCTCTAATGAAAAGGTGACTCTTTAAGCGTAGGTAATACCTAGACATCCACATTGCTTTCCATCAGGTATTTTCCATATAATCAATGTTTAGAACTAGTTTGAAATATGTTTTGTACACCACATACAATTTGCTTTGGAACAGCCAACAAAGAAAAAAATAGCTTCTTGAGCACACACACAGCTGCACATACACAGAAAAACAAAGAGAGACTCGATATAAGGCAAAGGGGCCATACTTTTGATACAATCATCAGCTTGGCTTTATGCTTACATCAGAGCAAGAGAACAAAAGACAGGGGATCATAACAGTACACTAATCTGATCTTATTCTGGCTCTTTCTCTGCAAAAAAAGAGACTGTTTCATAACATCTGAGAAGCACATTTTTTTTATATCTATCTAAGCACCCTTTATCCCATGACATGTGGTTCAATTCTGGCTTCAGATGAGAAGTCAGCCAAACAGGTGACTAGCATATAAGGGATTCACACTCAGAACAGCCTGTTTCGACTCTAATTACAAGACACACACACACAAATTGTTTCCAATGGCTTGGGTACAACACAGCCATCAAATGCTGCCTGTACTGAGGTTTTTTTGTTTGGGTTTGTTTTTTTTTTTTTTTAAAAAAAAAATATTTCTGCCTCTGGATTATGAAAATGTTCTTACCAACTCATCTGAAACGTAATCCTTGCTTTCCTGTTTATTCAGAGCAAAAAGCCTAAAACCAAATCATAACAAAACACAACACCCTGCTTTCACTGGTTGTATGAGACATTTAGAGACCTGGAAAAACATCTGATCCTATTTTATAGCAAAGCACTGCCAAACCAGCAGATGAACACAGAGCCCACTATGACCAGGTAGAGAAATTTACAGGCATTTTGCTTGAGGGATGGGTGGAAAGGATCCTACCGCTCCATCCACCTTTTTCAGAAGCGTGAAAAGTAGATGGGCTATCCAAACAGAGGTCCCTCCCCTGGAGTGACTGAAGGGTACAGACATCTAACTTGAAGGAGGTCTTCTGTTTCTTACCTGCCTGGAGCTGTCCCAGCCCTCAAGAAGTCTAGAGACTTCCCTTGAATGATTAGTTATTTATTGTCTTGGACACTGTATCTCTGGAGGACACCTACCCTTCCCCTAAAACAGTAAGTTCAAAACTGGTCATAGTTTAACCCTAGCAGGCAACTAAGCACCATGCAGCTGCTTGCTCACCCCTCCCTGCCAAGGGAATGAATGGAAAGGGAATGAAGACAAACTTCATGGGTTGAGATAAAGTCAGTTTAATAGGATAACAAAGGAAGAGAATAATATTAACAACAATGATAATAACAACAATAGCAATAATAATAATAATAATTACAATAATAACAATAATACAAGTGATGCACAAATGCAATTGCTCACCACATGTGAAAGGAAAATAAAACAATCCAATGTCCAGCCTGTTTCTGAGCAGCGATGCCACCTCCCGGCTGGCTTCCCCTCTTCTATATGGAGCATGACATTATATGGTAGGGAATATCCCTTTGGCCAGTTTGGGTCAGCTGTCCTGGTTGTGCTCTCCCAGCCTCTTGGGCACCTGGCAGGGGGTTGGAAGGTCAAAAGTCCTTGACTTACTGTAGACACAACTACCTAGCGACAACTGAAAACATCAGTGTGGTATCAACATTATTCTCATACTAAATCCAAAACACAGCACTATACCAGCTACTAGAAAAAAAAAAAATTAACTCTACCTCAGCTGAAACCAGGATAAAAAGTAATAGACTACTGTGTGTGGTGAACTGTAATTCTAGCTTAGCTTGACTTAGTTTATGGACTATTGTAGCTGATTTACAACAGGTGAGCGTCTAAGCCCATAGGAACTGAATTCTGAGGGACAGTTTCTCTCTCAATTATTTTCTCTGTAGACTAAGACTATTGAATCAATCATTCTCACTGGGGTTTTTTTAGCAGTATGTGTTACATGGAGAGGTGGTGGCATCCTTAGTAACAAATTTGGGTAGGGAGTAAGGTTCATTTTTCTCCCTCCTAGTTACTAGGCAGGATGTATAGGGGCAAAAAGCATGTATTTTGCTAAGCAATCATAGAATCACAGAATGGTTTGGGTTGGAAGGGACCTTAAAGATCATCTAGTTCCAAACCCCCTGCCATGGACAGGGACATCCTCCACTAGACCAGGGTGCCCAAAGCCCCATCAATCACTACTTCAGAAAGGCGTGAGCTTTTGTGTGAAGAGAGGAGACTGAAAGAGCCAAAAGCTCCACAATTGCATCTTATATGCTTCAGGTATGGTTTTATAACAGACTATTAGCAGCTTTGAGAAAAAAAAGATTATAAACACTTGGTTTAATTCTTATAATGTAGGCTGAGAATTTTTTGCCACCTTCAGAAAAGCATCATTCTTTTCAGAAAGGATGAATTTGTTTCTTCTTAAACTGCCTAATGAAATGAATGAATATCACACAACAATAATTTCTGCTAATTATGGGAAGTCTAGAATAAATTAAAGCAGTGAAATATCTATTTCTCTTTTCTGTACAGCAGCATTTTCAGTGTTCATCAACATTGCCCCTAAGGCAGAAACGGAGTCATGCATGATCAATTTATCTTACATTCTTCCAAAATAGTTCCCTGTCTTCATTTAGCACTGTCAAGGTTTGTTCTAATCTGCCATTTCAGACAAGATTTAGAGCTTCCACACTTTGATTCTTTGGATGAACGAGGATTAAAGTTTTCATTGCTTGTTTGTAATGAGGCAAGTTGTAGCTCTAATTATGTAACCAATTTGCTGCAGTTAACTCTTGAAAAGAACAGCCATGGTCCAGTCAGAGGTTCATTTTGTGTTGATGAGGTCTGTAGTCAATGCAGACAGTGTAAGTTGAAAGTCAATGGGATCTCGGTGCCTAAAACTGACATGGCTTTGAAAACTCCAATGATATTCATTGAATGGCTGGAAAAATAGACACAGATAACAGTGACTGCTTAGGGCTAGTGTAAGGAAAGCCAAATCTTTCTGTGTGTTTTTCTTTGCATTAATGCTGTTTGAGATCAGACAGATTTCATTAAAAGACCCAAGCTAGCTATGATCTAGCCTCTGAGTAATGCCTCAGTCAATTTTAAGGGAAAAGAGACCTTTCTGATCACCTGCATTACACAGGCAGCAGAAATACACACTTCACTTTTTTATTAGAACCAATAACCTAATACTAAATTCACAACTTCCAAAAAGATATACCTTCTTCAAAGAACTTCTAAATATGGAAAGTTCATTGGTAAAATGCCCCAGTTTTTAATTCTCCTATTATTAAAAATGTGCAAATTACTTCTCATTGATTGTTGCTTGCTTCAGCCTCCAGACTTGGGATTTTCTTCGTCTTTAATGATACAGCATTAAAAGGACATGCACATTTCTGGTATCTTTTTGTGTCAGTATTCTTACACCAAGATCAAATTGTTTCTCTACACCCTCTTTCACTAAATAAATGTAGACTGTATTTTTTTAGATTCTCATTAGAACAGTATTTTTTCAGGTCCTGGGAGACAATTTTGGTAAGAAGAGAGCAGTTGGCAGGTCTTGGTACTTCTTAGGGTCAATATTTTGTCCAATTTATTATCTCTGTATACTAGCCGTGACCTTTCTGGAAATCACTATTCTTTCAAGGTGTGGTCCCAGAGTTTTTTTATTTGCTGTAATACAGTACAGGTTCTTTGACCACAGCAGACCTATAACATTATTGAGTCAGTACTGATGGCTGAACATTATTATTAGTCAATCCTCAGCTCTTTGTATTATCAACAAATCTTTTTGCAGTGATATTCTCTTCTAGTTCATTGACAAAAACTATCCATGAAGAATGTGTTAAAAGCACTGTAAATAATTTGTGATATCTCACTTAGTGTGGCAGGCATATAGGTGTGTGTTTCTGTATCTGTGGACACTTTCTAAATATACATTATTTTGCTGTTGCTGTTTGAGTTTAGAAGTGTAGAATCAAGTGCTTTGTTAAAAAGTACTGTGCAATCTGTAACAGGCTTCTTGTCTTCTGGAAAAAAAGACAACGGCAAAGTTAGGTTTGCTACCAGTTAAGAGATACTCTTTAATTCAAGTGGTTGAATGGCGGTAAATTTTCCAATGCTGCAAGTGAAAGGCTTTGGAGTATCCTTGGGATATCCTTGAGAGTACAGAAAAGGAAGAAAACATGTCACAGACCAGTGTGATTGCTTACAGTGCTTCTGCTTGTTGGCAGCTTAACACTGCAAATATGAAAGCCATTCTTGCATCACTACAGAGTTCCAGTGTGCTTCAGAAATTCTTCCCTGAAACAGCCCAAGTAAATGCATGAATATATTCTAGCCCAAAATAAAATCCACATTTATACATTGGAGTTATTTCTCTTCTCATGGAGGCTTCATAGACAAGTCTTTTACTGAGAGAAAGAATTCTTGTCCTTTGGATTGAGAGAATTGTGACTCACATTTTAAGGTCCAGAGCCTCTTCACTCTTGCCTTTGACATGCTGTGGGGAACAACAGGTATGGATGAGATGGCTATTCCCTCCAGAAAAAAAAAAAAAAAAAAAAAAAAAAAGAAGCAGAAAGAAAGCATGAGAAATTTGGAGTACAGTTTATTGTGGACGAGTTTGGCAACTTTGCCTATGAGATTGTAATCTGAATGTGAGTTTTCTGGCAGTAAGCATAGAAAGAAAAAAAAAAGGGTACAATATTTCCATTTTAGGCTAGAAAAGCCTAAAATTCATACACAGAAAACTGCTCTCATTTAAGCACACTTGGTAGAGTATCAGAACAACCAAGCCAAAAAGGTAGGAGCCTAAAGTGCCCTTTGAATAAAATATAGGCACCTACATTTAGGAGAGTCATGCAGTCCCTCATCCTACTGAGAGTTTCTTCCTCAGATTTCTGTGATTCAGAAAATCCTTAGGCTAATTTCTCCCATGCTCATTTGGACTATCCTGAATTCAGCTGAGACTGTGGAGGTGGTGTTACAATGTACCTTGTTTTAATAGACTAATTGTTCATGCAGTCTTCAGGGAAGTGGGAATCTTGAGATTCAAGTGTTTGGTTCTAGGTTATTTCTAATGTTTACTGAGGAAATGTCTAAGTACACTTGAGAGTATAAAAGTAGGTTCCTTTTTGTCAGCCTTCCCTTATACTCTAATTTTGGTTTCTTGCGTGCGAAGTGTCACTTCTCCTACTAGAAAGCTAGATTGGCTTTCTCTCAGTATTTGCCACAATGACACTACTCTCCGAGAGTTTAGAAATAGAGGATTCAGAACATCTCCAACATCCAGTCCTCCTCCGTCCTGTGCAAGTGTTTCTTACCCATAAGGCCCAATGACCAAGCAGAAGGGGTTTCCTTGTGAATTTTGTCCCCAGCTCCCTTTGAGAGAACAGTAGGCTTGAGCTATATTTTCAGAGGTGCCTTGTGGCAGCCTCCACGCTTATGTTCACGTTAGAGAAAGAATTTCAGACATCCTTTTGCTTGACACTTCTAGGAGTTGCCAGGTCTGAGCTGCTGTTTGTTGTGGCTCTCAGTCTAGGAGCTCAACCCTCCATCACGCGCAGAAAACACACTTCCCTCAGCACAGCCAGCTCTGCTGCAAGACATGAAAGTTTAACTTTTAGGCCTAGGACAGCAAATATATCCATTTGCTGAATCTGGATTATGCCTCTAAAATGTCCAGAAAACAAATAGAATGAATCTCTGGACAACATTGACTGTTGCAAAAAGTAAGTCTGAAAGCAGGAACGCGAGGCATATAGGCAAGTTGACACAAACTCACTGCTGGCATTTGTGAGTGCAGCTTCTCAATATGGTCATGCCTGTTTATACCAGCAGTGTATTCATCCTGCTCTGTGCATTGAGTGGGACCACATGGATTAACATTTAGAATAGAGTGAAGACCTTTTCAGCTCTTCCCTGACGGCTTCCTTGATTTTGAAGCTGCTGTAAATCTATTGCTATGATGTGTTCCCAGATACTGTATTTTATTTGCTGGTACTGAATGGTTGTCTATGTCAGCTCAAGTTACAAATACAAGTGGGATGTTTTCTGGCAGATTTTCAGGATACAGTCTCTGATGGATGTAAAGTGCTAAACCACAAAGAGCATATGAAATGGTGAATGTGAAATGCGAATTCTCGCTATTTCTTTATAAGGAATGGTTTTCTCCCCATAGAAACTTTCCTTGCAAAACAGTGAATAACGAGTTAGATCCACATTACAGTGTACATAATAAAGCACTGATGACCTGCAGCACTGGCAGGCTGCAATGGTGAGCAAGCAGTGTGTCAGGGCAGTGCTTTCAGAGTTGTTAGCAAAAAATAAGAAATAATGACGATCATTTATTTGTCATCAGTTCCTCCTTTATGAATGCTGGTCACTGGGAGAATATCCACTAGCTGGCTGTTGTGAGCCTGCTCTGTTTCACCTGAAGCTTTTTCTGATGCCATTACAGTCTGTGTTGTGTTGGCTGTTAATATACCTCCCAAACACAGTTTCTATCACATTATTTGTCCCACTGTTGAAATAAGTTATCTGCTATGGCATTACTACTGAAAACCGATAGGATATTGGTTGTAGATGTTCCATCATTGGAAGTGTTCAAGATTAGACTGGGTGGGGCTTTGAGGAACCAGACCTAGTGAAAGATATCCTTGCCAATGACAGGGGGTTGGAACTAGATGATATTTAAAAGGTCCCTTCCAACCCAAACCATTCTGTGATTCTGTGATTCTTTGATGTGTCTGCAATACAAAGTTAAGAGGGGACTCATGAGTGTGCTATCTACTGTGACTGGTTCAGATCGTTGCTGTAAAACCGTTTGTAGCTAAATGCTCTGTTCTGGAAGAACTGAGCTCAGTTTCCGCTGGTTGGATGTGGTCTTATCAGGATGCACTTATCCCACCCCTATTGCTAGTGTGGAACATGGCCAGTTTGGTCCAGATTGTAGGGCCTGGATTTGGTCCTGTGTCTGTGGATTGGACAGTACACCTCCAGTATATGTCTCCCCACTTCATGCTGCTTAAGGCTTTTGTTAAGTTTTGTGATACCAATGGTGGGTGGGCCTGATCTTGTTACCAGACTCTGACTAGCACTGAGCTGAAAATGTAGATCAACTACAGTTTATATACACTTTTAGAAAGCAGAAGCTGAACAAGGCTAAATATCCCTCCTCAAAATGTACCTCATTTGTAATAATATATCTGTGATGACTTTTCAAGAATTACAGTGGAGTTGGAATGTGATGGCTGTTACCAGCCCACAAACACATCTAAAACCTAGAAATGCTGACAGTAGACACACTGCTTTCAACCATTGCCTTTTGGCAGCAGATCAGATTATATATGTGAGCCACCCAAATGACACACATTCCCAGGTGGGCATTAGCAGAACCATCTGGCAATTAGAAGTCTCCTGGGCAGTCAATCCAACTTTGAGCTGGATTAACTTGGAAGTTTCAAACACTGTCATTGCTTTTTGATAGTCAGAGAGGTTTTTGGCCCTTGTGAATCAGACAGCCATTTGATCAGGGACAGAAAAATTAATCAGTTATTTATCTTCAGCCTTGTTCAGCTTTCCATGAGGTCAGTCTAAATCATCTCTCCTAGAATACATTTATCGATCAAATGTATATGCATGGCTCAAATCCAGCCAATTTTGGGGATGAATAAGTTGGCTGAGCATGCAGAGAAGATCTGTAACAATCTTGGAGCTTTATGTGGTGTGGCAGACTGTGGGTAATTTTGGACAGATAGTACCCAGTGTTGTTAATTCACAGAAACAGTTTAGCTTTTGCTGTATTTCAGCAGTGACAAAAGCTCCCACAGCCTCACCATAGGCCCTCTTGATAACAACTGACAAAATCTGTATCTTCCAAATACATTATATCATTAGATGAAGTGGACAAAAACAAAACAAGTGTGTTTATGACTTAGCCTGAGGAGATAATTAACTTCTGAGTGCTGAGATCCTTGATTGCATTCCTAGCATGATCTTAATTGGAAGTCTGAACTTGTAAAAGGTTGTAGTGTTTGGAGGATATGTGAAATGGTTCACTGAGAAATTGTTTGTTCATAAATTTGAAAGGTAATCCAGACAAATACCTTTTCCTTTGCCTTTGTTGTAATTGTTGTGGTTGATGATGATGATAAAAATGATCTATTACAGCAGCAGCAAATGCACCAGACTATGCAAAGAGAACATGTATCAAAATGTATTAAGCCACTTCTTCAGGGAATTTCAAAAGAAATAATAAGTTTTACAAAAAAGGCTGAATACATACCAGATGATATTACTTTGAAATCTGTATTACTGTTTCAGAGTGTGGTACAGTACTTTTCTCTGCTGAAACTATTGACCCCTTGTGTGTCCTCAGCAAGAATTTTCATGATCTAAGTATTTTGCATGGAGCTATGTTATGTTGTGCATGCAGTACGGTAGGTTGCTAGCATAAGATGAAAGTGCAATTCTGTTCTGGTGATTTATCCTGCTGTTAGATGTGGGAGGCTCTGAACGGAGATGAAGTTAGCTCAAAAAAATGAAATGCTGACTTTATGTTTTGGCAATTACATTTTTGATATTTTAGAACCAGCTGTAAGTCTTTCTGTTGACCTGCTGGACTAGCTGAATCCTATTAGGTACTGGCATTAACAAGAGGTCTACATGGCACAATGTATTTCCATGCAGGGACACTAAAACTACGAGCTAGTAAGGATACCAGCAGTAAAGCTGCTATGACATGGTGCTCCAGACACAGAAGGACTAATTAGCTCTGCTGAGACACAGGCTGTAATGGCCTGGGATGACCCAGCACTACTTCCCATACATGTGCTCTACTGTACATTGTGTTTTGTGGATCTATCCTCAGAAGGCTGAAAGATGTATTAAAGGGCAGATTGATGAGGAGAAATAACAAGCCAAGCAACAAAAGCTCCAGAAAAAAACCCAAAAAAACAAACATTCAGAAACTCTTTAGTTATACTGCTTTTCTGAGGACAGCTAAAAACTCTGTCCTTTACCTGTCCCAGCTATAGGCACCTGGCTACCAGATGCAGGTCTCCCAGCTCTCTTTACAATCAGAGAGGGCCACAATGTGCGTTCTTCATTCTGCCCAAGGACAAATCCATAGAGTGTCAGAGATCATGTTCATCTCACCTAAATTTAGTTGTTCAAAGGTTGTGAATGGGTGAAGACAGTCCTAGATGCCCTCTAAAGTCAGCATTGAAAAATGAACTGCAGGTGATTTAACATGTCTAATTTAAATTAGACAGGAGAGACCTTGTTGTGGCCTTTCAATACTCAAAGTACTAAAGTACTTTCAATACTTATAAGAAAGATGGGGACAAACCTTTTAGTTGGGCCTGTAGCGATAGGACAAGAGGTAATGATTTTAAACTAAAAGAAGGTAGATTCGGACTAGACATAAGGAAGAAATTTTTTTACAATGAGAGTGGTGAAACGCTGGAACAAGTTGCCCAGAGAGGTTGTAGATACTCCGTCCCTGGAAACATTCAAGGTCAGGTTGGATGGGGCTTTGAGCAACCTGATCTAGTTGAAGATGTTCCTGCTTATTGCAGGGGGGTTTGACTAGGTCCCTTCCAACCCAAATCGTTCTATGATTCTAAATGTATAAAATACAGAATATAAGTAAATATCTAAAGGTGTTGTTGAATATATACAGAGACCTCATGACCAGCTTAGACTAGAAAACTGACTTGAGAGATGTCTGAAAGTTTTGGTGAGATTAATACAACACAATGTGACAAATATATTTGATAATTCATTGTAGTCCTAGAGTAAGAATAGCAGCAGAAGCGTGGGCAAGTATCGGAGGTACTTGGGTCATCAAGACCAACACCTGACATCATAGCCATCTGCCATAAGAGTGTCTGCTCCTGTTACCTTGCAGAAATCATACAGAAAAAGGAAGCTAACATTGAGCTTTCAGATGAAACAAATTAGCAACAGTGATAGACAACAAACTGGAAAGATGGAAGCTATTGCAGCAGAAAATAAACTATGGAGCTCTCAAAGGAACAAAGACACTATGAGTGTTAGCAAACCAATGTATTGTTTTGCGGAAGTCTTCAAAATGAAAAAATTGTGCACCTTTCTGAATGGAGCAAGTACTTATTGTCACAAGGATGTGGTACAAGGCAGGGTCCCTACACAGATAAACAAGAAAGGACACAGTAGTAGACTTAACAGAGTTGTATTAGCCTAAAAATAGTTAATGAACTGTAGTATCAATAAACAGAAAAAAATCATCCATGGTTTGTGATGTGGTCGGTTCAGTGTGTCCAAATGATTGTTTAGCAGTTAGCCAGAAAACAGAGAAATTAGAGTAAAGAGGCTGGGACATACGCAGAATAGAATAGTGGGATTAAACAACTAACTTTCAGGCAAGAGCTGAAGAAATTGTTTTATAGGAAAAAAGTACAGAAAATTAAATAAAAGATGCAGAAAGTACCCTCTGTCCTGCAAACATAGGAGGTGCGGAGGATGGTAGATGTTGTAAAATGTTATAGAACTGTGCATCCAGAGTTGTAATAGGAGTGGAGTGAGAAACATCATTTGAGAAGGGTCTCAAATGAATATACAGCCTAACTTTCATTTGCTACCCAGGCTACTGGGGTGAGGAAAATCCTGTTGGCTGGAGACTACCTCAGGAAAGGCAAATAGGTGGAGAGACCAGATGACCAAACGGTGGTGGAGCTTTGCGTGCTGAAATATCTCATTCAAGCACCACTTTCATCTTCTTAATCTAATAATTTACCCTGCAGGCTATGTATATGTATGTTATCTGTGTACTGTACAAGCTGTAAAAAAAATATATATATTCCTATTTACTGTATGCCTGTCCTATTCTTTGGTAAATCTTTTAAAGTAATTTATGATAAGATAAAGATTTCAGATTTCAACAACCTCTGAAAACCAAGCAACTAAAATGGTATTTCTTGATGAGATCTTTCATCATCGTCCTCAGTCACACATGAGAAAGGAAATGGTAGAAGAAATTTCTCTTCTTCTCAAATCCTCTCAACAACTGCCCGAGTTGCAGAAGGCAGAGGCAGGGACTGAGAGAATGGAGAACTACCCACTGTAGTAGAAAACCAGGTTTGAGATGATCTAAGAAATATAAAGGTGCACAAATCCATTGGACCTGATGAGATGCATCCATGGGTCCTGAGGGAACTGGCAGACGAAGTTGTTAAGCCACTTTCCATCATATCTGAGAAGCTGTGGCAGTCTGGTGAAGTTCCCGTTGACTGGAAAAGGGGAAACATAACCCCCATTTTTAAAAAGAGAGAAAAAGGAAGAGCTGGGAAACTACACACTGGTCAGTCTCACCTCTGTGCCTGGCAAGATCATGGAGCAGATCCTACTGGAGACTCTGCTCAGGCACATGGAAAATAAGGAGGTGATTGGTGACAGCCAACATTGCTTCAGTGAGGGCAAATTGTGCCTGACAAATTTGATGGCGTTCTATGATGGGGTGACAGCGCTGGTGGTTAAGGGAAGAACAACTGATGAAAACTACCTGAACTTGTGCAAAGCATTCGACACTGTCCTGCGTGACATCCTTGTCTCTAAATTGGGGACACATGGATTTGATGGATGGACCACTTGGTGGATAAGGAATTGGCTGGGTGGTCACACTCAAAGAGTTGTGGTCAACGGCTCAGTGTCCAAGTGGAGAACAGTGATAAGTGGTGTTCCTCAGGGGTCAGTATTGGGATAGGTATTGTTCAACATCTTTGTCAGTGATATGGAGAGTGGGATTGAGTGCACCCTCAGCAAGTTTGCCAATGACACCAAGCTGTGTGGTGTGGTCAACACGCTGGAGGGAAGGGATGCCATCCAGAGGGACCCTGACAGGCCTGTGCAACCTTCATGAAGTTCAAGAAAGCCAAGTGCAAGGTCCTGCACATAGATTGGGGCAATCCGAAGCACAGCTACAGGGTGGGTGGGGAATGGATCGACAGCAGCCTGAGGAGAAGGACTTGGGGGTGTTGATTAATGAAGAGCTCAACATGAGCTGGCAATATGCGCTAGCAGCCCAGAAAGCACAACATATCCTGGGCTGCATCAAAAGAGGTGTGACCAGCAGGTCAAGGGAGGTGATTATGCCCCTCTGCTCTTGTGAGACCTGGAGTACCGCGTCCAGCTCTGGGACTCCCAACGTAAGACAGACATGAACCTGTTGGAGCAAGTCCATAGGAGGGCCACAAAGAGGATGAGAGGGCTGGACCACTTCTCCTATGAAGACATGCTGAGAAAGTTGGGGTTGTTCAGCATGGAGAACAGAAGGCTCTGGAAAGACATTATAGCAGCGTTCCATTAGCCAAAGGGGGTCTACAAGAAAGCTGGAGAGGGGCTTTTTAAAAGGCTGTGTAGCGATAGGACATGGGGTAATGGTTTTAAACTAAAAAATGGTAGATTTAGATTAGATATAAGGAAGAACTTTTTTTACAATGAGGGTGGTGAAGCACTTGAACAGGTTGCCCAGAGAAGCTGTGGATGCCCCATCCCTGGAAGTGTTTAAGACCAGGTTGGATGGGGCTTTGGGCACCCTGGTCTAGTGGAGGGTATCCCTACCCACAGCAGGAGGGTTAGAACTAGATGATCTTTGAGGTCCCTTCCAACCCAAACCTTTCTATGATTCTATGATTCTATGGTTCTATGGTTCTATGACTCCATGATTCTATGATTCTACGAACTGGACTAGGAGCAATGGGGACTGCTTTGAATTGGTCATGGTTGGGGGTTAGTTGCTTGTATATGTGTTTCTTTCTCATAGAGCTTGTAGCTGTGAAAGGAACAGAAAATGTTTGTGTTTGAGATATTGTCCAAAAATTCCAAGAGTAACAGGTTAGTGCCTTCTTTCTTCCAGAGCTGTGTTTCATGGGTGAGTAGATACTTCTGTTAACCTATGCTTATTGACTTTAATATATCTGTTTCTCATCAAGCTATTGTTACTCGTAATCTTCAGAGAAAATGCTGAGTGGAAACTCTTCCATGTGTCTAGAGTTTGGCCTTGGTTCCTAGTAGTATAAAACTGTTCAGTGCTCTTAAATCTTTAATTGCTCTAGTTAAGGATTTGGCTCATAGTTTCTAGAATGATTTACCTTTGCTGTTTATTTCTGCAGATTATCTCTCATTGTGAAATTCAAGGGCACAGCCTAGACATTAAATTAAATAGCTTTGTTTCCAGTTATGATATTGGGGTTTATCAAATTCATGTTTTGCTGCAGTGGATAGTATTTATATAATTTTTTGGAGGAAGTTAAAAATAGTTCTCTGCTCCTTAAGGTTTAAGGGGCTGCTTTGGCCTATGCTGCCAGCTTGGCTTGTAGTATTTTTTACACATAGTAAGAAAAAATTTAAATAGAAAAGGGAAAGTTGGGCCTCGCTCTCTCCTGTTTGTAATTGAATGTGAAATAAAAGCAAGTCAAATTGGCAGATAGCATTGTGTTCTGGGTGGTGCAGAGTGTCGGCAACTGTGTTTTGCCTGCACACAATTTGTTCTTTAATAGTCCTTTTTATTTTTCACTCATAACAACAGAAGTGAACTATTAAAAATCAAATGTTGAGATGAATGGAACTAAATAAAAACATGCCGAAGGCGACAGGCAGAGTTTAACACTCTGTAACTTTTATCTATCTGGTGTCTCTCTTTGATGGTTGACATGGCAAAAGAATTCTCATAACACTTCTGAATCCTGATCACTTTGCTAATAACAGCAAGAGCACCACTGTGCATCGTTTCTACTCTTGAATCCCTCTAGACATGATTCCTTGCTTACCCAGTTGATATTCACATGGCACTGCTCAGGATCAAAGATTTTATAAAGGAAATGAGGAATTCCCCTATGGAATCAGCAGATGATTTGGGTGCATTATTATTATTACTTTTTTGTTCATCAGTGGTGCCATGGGAAACCAATCAAGGATTAGTGTTCTGACCTAAAATGTCACAGATAGATCCTCAGTCGTGTATAGTACTATGTAAATTAATGGAATTGGGATGGTTTAAACCAGTTAAGATTCTATACTTATGACAAGCCCCAAACAGTGGGGTGAGATGCGGACAAGTAAATGGGAAATTGAGCATGTTTCTATAGCTATTACTATAGCCTTTACTCCACAGACTGCCTAGCCACTCAGTCCAACACATTGTAGGGGCTTACAGAGGAGTAATGAAGTCAGGACTCAAGAGATTTCAGATGTGCTGGTAATACTCTCAAAGGGTTTGTCAGTCTTCTCTCTGTGGGGAAAAGGTGTTTTGTGAAGGCAAAAAGCTGAGGCTCAAAAGATTTGCACTTCTTTCCTCGTTCATCATGGGCTTCCTCTTTAATCTTGGGGAATAACCTGTTTTCCTCATGTGAAAATAGGAATGCTAATAATAAGCTTTTGCCTGCCCTGTAGATTTAGGTAATATGAACTCCTTGGGCCACGGCATCCCTGCATCTGTCTGCAAACAGAAAGGGACCTGCATTGAACTGCAATCTTCATTGACTGCTGTAACACACGCCATCATCAGGAAATGAAAATCACAGAATAACGGAATACTGTCAAAGGAGGTTTTTTTACCACTTATGTTATATCCATTTGGTCCAACAAAACCAGAGAGTTTTGCTCCTGTGTCTGGACTTCTCTTGTAAAAGTAGAAGTGAAATCATGTCCAAGGGTGAAAGGGATTTATAATATGAGGTGAGCTGATGTTTTCAGGCTAAGAAATTCTAAGAAATCAGTTGCTTTCTGTTTTTGTGGAGTGTTAATGATTACAAGGGAAATAATGTGCAGCTTTGAAGGCCTGTGTTAGAGTCTTACAAGTTTTTTACATAGAGAAAATCAGATTTTACTGTTTCATATTGCCATTGTGGTAGTATATAGACATGTAGGTATGATCCACAGCCTTTGCATGAAATCTTCCCTCCTTCCCTTATGCTTGAGCTGTGCGTATCTTTTTACTATGGAGTAAGGTTGCAAGTTTTCCTACCACTGTTTGCTAGAGCTCTTCCTCCATATCTAGGTAGGGAAAGCAAATCAAGGGCTATATCTTTATTGTCAAGTTAAACAGAACCAAGTACAGACCTGAGAGCTTGTATGTGATCACTCACCCTGCTAAAATGTTTGCAAACTCTGTGACGTGGATTCAGCCAGTGCCTGGTAGCACTGTAGCAAACATTGCCTGAGCACAGTAAGGGGTTAGCACAAGCCAGGAATCATTCCCAATATCTCCTTTGGGTGTAGTGTCTTCCTTTTTGTTCAAGGTTGGAAAGTTTACCTGTGTGAAGGTGGGCCATGCTATGCCTCACCATTACAGAACTGTCCCTAGTCTGTTTTGTTTACTGGTACAGAAACAATAAGTTGTTCTTTACTGCCTGAGAGAAGAGACTCTGAAATATTTGAGTAGAGGATTTGTCATCTGGTATCTGTCAAGTGATAATGAAGTCAAGTGAAATATTTGTATAATAGAATCATAAAACATCGGTGAGGGAGGGACATAAGTCCACTTCTTAATGCAAATCAAGTAAACTACTAAAAGACAGACATTTCCTTAGGTGCTTCCAGATGTTTCTAAATGTCTTCAATGACGAAGATTGCACAGACTCCCAAAGTAACCTATTCTAGAGCTGGATTAGCTTTTGAGATGGGCATTTTTTCTTGTAATTAGCAGTTGATCATCATTTTTGTTCTTTATGTGAAGAAGAAAATTCTTGGAGATAAAAAGGTCAGCAGCCTACTGCCAGTCATATGTGCATGCTGGATCCCTTCATTATTATTCTTTCTTACCCTGGTAAAACTTCAGAAGAATAAGGGAACTGGAAAGTGAGAAAGAGTTACAAGAAGGAACTGGAAGGATGGCAGCTTGTAATTTGTAGTAGGATCCATGTATTATATAAGATAAAAATAAAACTTGGACAAGGCTATATTTTGGGGTCCTAGTGGCATCATAAAATACTCTTGCTTTTTGCTTTTATGGCTTATTTTGATGTCAGCAGAGCCCTGAGGTATATTTGTAGCCTTGAAATTCATAAACATCTTCTCTTTAAAGCATTTGGTTTTAAAAGGAGCACATTTGTAAGAGGTAAAAAAAAAAAAAAAAAAATCTCTCCATTGTGAAATATCAATTATTTGTAAGTGCTTGGATTAATTTATTGGATTTTATGGGTAAAAGAAATGGAAATTGTTTCTTACATTAAAAATTAATATTTTACATCCAGCTGTGTCTGGCTGGGCAATAAATCAGCTCCTTACAATTACTTATTTGTCAGCCAGCATGTTAGTTCAAAAAGCTAGGGAGCTTGCCTGTGGATCCTGCTCTACTTGAAAGGCAGAGAGAGTTCAGGTCAAATCAATTTGAGTCACAGTAATTAAGAACAAGATTGAAGATCCTTCCCCACCTACATAGTAAGCATCTGGAGTCGCTTTTTAGAATGGATCCACTTAGCAGCAGCAGCAGCAAATATTGTAGGCACACAACACTACTTAGGAAGAGGTTTTTTAAATGCTTGAGGGTGTTATATATGAAGCAAATAGCCAGACTTACCTCTGAATAAATCTCAGTTATTCATATTTGTTAAGCAGGAAAACATTTTATCTTTTCAGCCTGTCTATTCACAGCTGAACATTACCTAACATTCAGAGGACGTATTTACAGAGTCTCTCCCTATATGAGCAAATTAAACAAAGCCAGGGTAATGTAGTGTCCCATGATCACCAAGAGAACTGAATTTTTAACATAGTACCTGGAATTTTTTTTTTCCTAGCAATCCATACTGTCCCTGACACTGTCTGAACATGCTTTAGGAGTTATCCCAGGGACCATCCTCAGTACGGTCTTTGTAGACTGCTATTTTGGCAGGTAAGCAATCTCATTTGTGATGGGTGCATTCTGCATCTTTAGAACCCAGGGTGAGAAAATGGACATAAGCTCTTTTTAGTAGTGTAGATGTTAGCATAACATTTGAGTTGATGTCAGTATGATGAAAACCTAATAAAAAACTAATATCTTTATCACATGAGTGAGGAATGAGGCCCAAGGACACATTGAAATTGAAAAAAAAAATTGAGTGTCTAATAGCTGCTGATGTAAACAGAAAGTTCCCCTCAAATATTTCTTTAGGGTGTTTTGATTTGGCAAGACAACATAAAATGTTGTTTAATTTTGATAGAACATAAGTTTTTGAAGCTTTTTCTTGGCCATCAAGATGAAAAATTAACTGTAACCACAGCTCTAGTTGTACAGTGTTCCTAGTGAAGAGTTCTGTCATGACAGGGGAACTAAATTAAGTCAATCACCCAAGAAATATAATTAGTTGCACACCTCTTGCACATGCAATATCATATTCAATTAGGGGTAAATTAAATATCTGTGAAAATAAGGTCACTTGAACTTCCACTACATAGAGGAAACTCAGACCTTTTGAAACCACAGGAGGTGATGAGAAAACTCAGCCTTCTGCCTTCCCAGGCATCCTCATGTATTGACATCACTGGTGAAGTGCATGGGGTGTGTGGGGCTGGGGACTGAGGGAGACCTCAAGGTATGCCTTGATATCCATCCCTCCCATACAGCCACTTGTCTCACTCAGTAGAATTTCTCTGACTAAACCCAGAAATAATATTTGGCATGTAATGAAGTTTTGCTGTTTGTATAAAACCCTATGTTTTTCTGAGTGTCAGTTACTGGCACCATTTGATCTTGTATTTATGTGTATACAGACAGTCATTTAACAAGCCTGGTGTAATGAGAAAAAAGCTCTGTGGTGAAACCAGATCATTCCATCACTTACCTGTAAAATACAGCTAACTTGAATGCAGTTGAATGATTGTATATGAACTAATTAGAGACTGAATGAATGATTTGTGAAGTTGTGAATACATAGGCCAAAACAAGGTGATTACAATAAATTGGCAATAGTTAGCTCAAGGTCCAGCAAGGCTGCACTGTTCAAATGATAGTATTAGCAAGCAATGAAGGAACTGAGGTTGATCCAATTAAAAACTGTATACCGAGTTATAAAAAGAGAATAGAAGAGTAAACAAATGGCAGAGTCTAAATTTATTTGCCATAAACTTGGAAGCAATCGCAGCATGATGTTGAAGTGTCCAGCACAAGGAATTAGGATTCATAAATAAAAACCATCCTCTGCAAGCCTGTGTTGCTTTCAGTATAAATGACAAAGCAATAGCAAGTGTGTTTCTGAATGTATAGCTGCAGACCTAAAGGTCTGGTTACGAAGATGATGAAGAGGCATAGTTCTTTGAGAGCTCCTCATCAGTTTACGAAGTAGCATTCCACAATGGATTGGTTTGTGAGACCGAAGACGAATGACTGAATCGAAGCGAATTTCATCAGGTGCAAGGGGTGTATGCAGTGGGATCACAGCAAGCATAAACAGCAGGAGTGAGGCAGCAGCCACCACAGTGTCATTCACGCTGTGAGCAGAAAACAATCCCCCTTGGTCACGTCTCAGAAGATTATGCCAGATGTGCTTTGGCATGCCGGCATTGTAAGCAGCCATAGTAAAGAAAGAAAGGGAGACATCTCTGCAATGGAAATGGTAAAGGGCATCATTCCATTGACTTCAGCAGAGATCTGATGATTTTCAACAAAATAGCTATAATGAAGATCTATTTCATTGCCAATATACAGCCAATTAAACAGATTCAAGAATTTTTTAAGTTATGAGGGTTTTGTGTTTGGTTTTTAACTATAACTGATTTGAAACCGTGTATTTAAGCCCTAGAAGTTAATTCACATTTTTGGAGTTGCCTGAGAATAAAACCACACAGAGAGAAAAGTAGGAAAGGACTATTTTCTTCCTGATATAAATGTACAACTTTCGTTGGCATTTTAGTGCAGCATTCTCTCCTGCATACGTAATATGACCATGCATAATGTGACTTTCCATGAGATGTCACTCTTTCAAATTTTTTGATCTGTTGTATTTCCTCAAACTTTCCACTTCCCTACTGCTGCCTCCCAACCATGCAGATAACTCTGATTTTTTTAGACAAGATATCAACTTTTCATGCATTCTTCCTATGGTAATACTATTTCCACCTTAAATGGGGACTGAATACAATATTTCAGGTTGGGGCTGATGAGCACTAACGTTATCAGCACTTTTGTTTGGTATTCTTCTTTGGTAATAAACCCAAATATAGTATTTAGCTTTTTTTATGGCTGCGATGTTGGAGGCTTCCTTTTCTCTATTAGCCCCAAATACCATTTTTATCATTGAACAGAACAATTGAGCCATTTCTCCCAATATCCTACAGACTTTTCCCTTGGCTCAAGAGTAATTATTTCACAGTGAAGCACTTTTGTTCCCCACAGGTCCAATCATCCATACCATCTGAATCTTGCTGAATCTGAACCCTTTTTCTTTGTTATTTTTCTCTACCTCCAAGGGAGTAAGTGTGGGTGTAGGCCCTGGTATTTTTGTGCACTTTTTACTCTATCACACACAACACAATTGTTGGGGTTTTTTTTAGAGTTTCCTCACATCATTTTTTTTTTTTTAAATTTGCTAGTAACTTTTCTGCTCTTTAATGATTTTGACTGAAACAGTCCATGTTTCATCTCTCTCTATGTGCTTTTTTTTTTCAAATTAGAATGAAAATGGAGCAGTCAATTTTGAGAAATTCTTTCATATATACTTTATTAAGATTTTTCTTTTTTAACTTGTCCTTTCTGGGTTGCAGAAGGTATTTCCATTTAATCAAGGGCTAAGCTGTGGGAAATTAGAGGTCTGTTAAGGTTTTTCCATACATCTTTAGATTTGACTGCCCAAATGATGGGAATACCAACACTGGAAAATAATATTGCCAGAGAGGCTTCTTCATGTTTTGGCTGTTCTCTCAGCACTGAACATGCTTTCAGACTACACAGCCGACCTGAAGAAGAGACATCCAAGACAAAACAGGTTGATGCTTTCTGTGCCCTCTTTAAATCTCCTTTTGCCTAAGGCTGTGAGACAGGAAAAGTTTGAGCTTTTTTGACATGTATTAAGAGCCTGACTTCCAGTTCAACTAATTCTTCCCTCAGTCCTCTCTCACAAGTGGGTGATAACATGGTCTAATACTTAAGCTTTTTTTTTACTAAGGTGAGTGGGTTTAAAAGAAAGTTTAAAAATATGGTAAATTGAAATTCATGATTTTTGGAACCAGTAAAATTCCCCAAGAGGATGCAGAAGCGTAAAGGAAAATAAAGTTGGAAGCTGGAGGCAAGAACAACAGTTTTTGAGTATTTAGAGCATGAAAGAAGTTAGTTATATTTAAAGCCAGCTAGAGAAAACAGTTTCTAAAGGGAAGTTAGCAGTGGGAACTAAAGGAGCTATCTGTGGTAGCCAGGAAAGATGCCTGAAGGCCATAGCAGATAGGGCAGCTGCCGAAGTAATTATAGCTCATCTCAATAGAAGCCTGGCATTAAGAGGTAAAGGAAGAAAAGGTACTGACAGTGGCGAGGGGACAGCGAGACCCGAAGGACGAAAGGGCTCTGTAATTCCCTGACAAACTGAACATGCTTTGCTTTAATATTCCTAGCTTAGTGCAGACAGGCTCAAATCTTGTGTTATGGTGACAGAGGGGGCCTGAGCGAACTGGCCAGGCTGAGGTACGCACCAGCTGTGAGGCAAAGTGTGCCAAGTGTGTATATTCCTCATCCCTGTTCCCTCCTTTAAATGCGACTGATACTAGGGGCTGGATATTACCTGCATTCTTAGAAGCATCTTTGGCTCTAGATACTAGACAGGTATTTGAAAGTATTTTAAAGCAGTATATTTAATGATGGGGGATACCACCTGGGAGTCTAAGTGAGACTTCAAACTGCCTGAGCTAATTGGATTGCTATTATTTGAGATAATCTTATTGGGATGCTTGGAAATGAGTTTTATTCTTCATTAAAAGGACAAAGGGCTGCATCTTTAAAGGGCAACACTAATGTATGCACAGAGGGCAAAAAATAATGTTCTCTAAAGCTCTCTGTGGGCTCCTGCCAGTTGTGACTAATGTTGGTGCAGGTATTAGAAAAACACAGACACATGTGATGATGAAGAAAGAAGAACGGAGATTAAAAGGAAAGTGGTTTGAAAGCTCTACTCATACTACTGTATGAAGAATAATATATGAGGCCCGTGTAATGAAAATGATAATGTGTTCTGTCATTTTATTTCAGATAATTAGACTGTGATCCTGGAAGCTGGTTTTTTTGTGGCTGAAGCTCTGTATCTGGTTAGAGTCCTCCTGCATTTCCTACGGTTTCAGTCCAGAATCCTTTCCCGCTGCATAGTTGGAGATGCAATGAATCCAGGCCTGAGGAGACACTGATGCTGTGATATTCTCAAGGGACACAGTGACAGGGTCCAGGTAAGGTCCCCTGACTGTCCCCAGCAGGCTGCTGGGTGGACTGTTCATGCTCAGGCTCAGATCCGGATGGAGCTGTCTGGCTTACCATGGATGGATACTCAAGCCCAGAGAACAGAAGAAAAGGGGCTGGTTCCAATTAGAAACCACTTCTAATACCCAGCACAAAATTGCTGCTGGGAAACATGGCAGATTCTGGTAGAAAATTGCCACACTGATCTGCTTTCTTCTTTTCCTAACCCTTTCACATTAACAGGTCTACTTTGCTTGCCTGGCTGCAGAAAAGAAAAAGCCGTAGATACAGGATCCATACAGGAGATCTAACTTCAAGTGTTTGTCAAAATAATTCTCTATAAGCAAAGAGCTGTTTTCTATGACTTTTGGGGGGATATTTTCCTCCAGAGTAAAATTTGTCAATCTGCTAATTTGTATTTTTAAGTGCTTTCCAAGCATCTTCAGCAGAAGCAAACAGGATACCATAACCCTGAGTAACTGAAGATCAGTAACTTGGTTCTCGTCAATGAAAACGAAGGTCTGGTGCCATGTGATCTTGAACAGAACAGCTCAGCTCACAAAAACTGAGCGCAAATAAGGTGCAGACAAAGAATTGCTTGATGAATAACTATGAATAGCAAATACAGGAGATTTTGAGTCAGCCTGCGGGAAATGTCTGAAAAGAAAAAGTGGCTACCTTTATTAAGAAAAATATTTGCTAATATGCCTTGCTTTGTTTCTCTTTCTGCCAGATGCCACATTCAGCTTCTTCTGAACTGCTGACACCAGTGAGGACTGTGGTTCTCTATCCCTCTGCTAAGATCCGTGGGGTATAATTTGCCTATTCAGCTTGATATAGTAGTGTCTTAGGCAATATATAGACAACTGGTCATGGTAAGTGATGAATATAAGTGAGAAGAATTTCGGGCTGCAAGTTCAATATAATTAATGAAGTGTTACTAAAGCGTTTTAAGAGAAACTGGTTCCTGCATTTACAATGTGCTGTAATGATTTACTTAGAAGTCTCCCTTTAGACTCAGTATACAAGTTACAAATGATGCAAAATGTTGCTGATCAGAGATATTGACAATCGCTCATTGGTATTGACATATACAAGAGTCTCCACTGGTTGCCAGTGCAATTATGAACTGACTTTAAAGACTTGCTTTTGGCCAAAGGCTAAAAGAGGACCTTATTTCTCATCTTATTTCAAAGTTTCTCCTATCTTACTCTTCATTTGTATCCTCCAACAGATAAAACAACAACAACAACAATAATAATAATATGAAAATTTTATGTGTTCTTCTACTTTATCTTCCATTTCTTTGTTCTGGACTCTTCCTTCAGCTAGAACAGATGGTGATGACTTCTAAGAGATATTTCCAGTATTATCCCAGTAAAACTTCCTTTCTATCAATGAGATATTTGGAAATAGACTCAGGTCTATTTTTAATATATATATTATTAATATATATAATATATATATTTATATTTTTATATCTAATATATATTTAATATATATTATTACTATAATATATTTTAATATATTTTATAGATTTTTAATCTATTCTTCAAAAGAGCCTAAGTGGCTGAAGAAAACAATCTCACAGTGTCTCCCACTGAACACAGGGGTTCTGACTGAGCCAGCTGGATTTCTACCTATGTCTCTGTGTCCCATGTTTCCTTTGACTAGGAATATCTGAAAATATCATGGGACTCTTGAAAATAGAAGTTAGAAAGACTCAGTATCTTGGAGTGGTTTCTGAAACAAACAAGTAGAAACCATTACTCTCCTTGAAGAAGATCCACTTGCTAAGCCAAGATCTAAAAATTTAACTCATGCCTACAACGGGTCAGAGATCCACAGTGAAAGCAATTCTGAAACATGCTGAAGGCGAATTAGGGAAAGAAAAGCTGGTTAAAAAATTTGAGTCAAACTGCAGCCTTACACATGTTCTTGCTTGAACTTGAGGGTGTGAACTCACTGAGTTTTGCTGCTGAGATCTATTTCCTTTTGTTTTGTATGTGCATCGAGAGGGTATTCCTATCAGCTGAGATGCGTTGCTCTTGACATAGTCTGAAAGAAAGCATTTGCTCCTTGAGAGTGTGTGACACGCAGCGCTTACACTTCTGCTTTAGAAAGTCTGTTGCTCATTATAGAAATGTTAAGTTTATTCTCTACCCTGGCTGCTCGGTTTCTGCAGAAAAAAAATAAATGCATCCAACAAGTTATTGTAACACCTATGGACTAGCACCAATAAACAAATCTCTGTCTCCTTGTGCTTGAAACAGCTGTTGGTGATTACCCTCCTCCCATGGAAACAGAAACACATCTGGTGTCTGCAGAACAGCGACGAAACAGAAAGGAGAGGAGCCAAAGCATCTGTCCCAGGTGTACACAGCTGCATCATCCCAACACTGCTGTTCCACCTGAGAGCCATGTCTCCTATAAGTAGTGGGCCGGGATGGTGGTTAGGAGAAAGAGGAAAATACAAAGGGTACTTTTCTTCTTTCATGTTCCCCACTGTGGCTGAACCATTCGCCTTTGTCGTCAGATCTCTACACGATGTTTACCGTTCCCATTTGTCTGTGTTCCTCATGGTTGTGATAAAAAGACTATTAACTCGCCTAAATTATCATGTTTACGATCTTTGATGAAAATTTCTTTGTGTGATGAAGACAAATATGATACCTACCACTTATCAGTTCCTCTAATGGCTTATGTCATGACCTGTAGAAATAAAGGAATTAAGAAGTTTGTTTTCTGTCTGAAATGTCACCATTTCAATGTTGTTCACCAGTAAAACACATCAAAGCAGAAGCCTAAACCCTGTAGTTATGAGGTGAGTTTTAAAGAACTATAAGATTTAAAAAAAAACCACAACCCAAAACATATTAAAGTTATGGAGCCTGTATGTGTGTGGCATCATAGTTTTTTAGCTTTATGTGGCAAGATTGAAGCTAGGAACATTTGGCAATGTATGAAAATGAAAGGCGAGATTCTCTCATGTTGCCTCATATTGGTGCTGAGGTTTGTAAGAAAAATAGGAAAATACTAAATATTGTCAAAGGGTTGACAACATGTTTGCATACTGTAGTGTGTGGCAGGACATGTCCATATATTTGTTTGAACTGTTTTTCCTCTTGCATTTATGAATTAAAGTAAGTTTTAACATTTTCTTCCCCTCTGCCTTCCCCTTTTTTTTCCCTGGGGCAAAAGCAAGGGTTAACTTAAAAAAAAAAAAAAAAATAGTCTGAGTTTTGTTTTTTCCTTTTGGCATCTGGGCCTTTGATATAGAAGACACCTGTATAAAAAAACCCTTGATGTTTCTTGGGAAATCTAGTTTCCATTCCAATAGACACTTTGCTGAGAAGCCATTTTCTGTCATGTGAAGGGAAGATCTGACACAAGTTGTGCCATATTAAAACATATTCCAGCTTGAGTCAAATTCATTAATACAAAATCAATATAGGCTGGATGCTGGCAAAGCTACTGTAATCTGGTATTAGCTGTAGAGGTAGCTAGAGGTAAGAGGTTACTAAGACGCAGCTCTCAGCAGGGTGTCAGAAGGTGACAAATGCCAGAACTGACTTGACTTTACATCTTCATTTTTATCTGTTTTCTTCCTTTCCACTTTTCCTTCCCTGTCAGCATATGTTGCTTTGCAGTTGTGCAACAATTGTTATTGTTGCTCTCTTTTTTCTAAGCCTAGCTCCTACACCCACCAGGAAACCCTCTCCCCCCAGCCCCCACCCCCCACCCCCCTTTATTTTTTTTTTTTATTTATTTTATTTTTTTATTGTACTTGGGTAGTGGATTACCTGGATTTTATTAGATTATCATTTGTTATCATGCCTAGGAAAGTGAGCAAGTGAGAGAATAAAACTCTTCTGCAGTTAATGCCAACTGTGAGAGCGGTAAGGGGTATTGAGAAGATGCAAATGCAGGAATGAGAGGAACTATTCCTGCACGATAAAATAGTCTTCATTGCAGACAGTGTGGAACACTGCTAATCATACTCCTGCATTTTCCTTTGCTTATTTGAGGTTCAAAGTGAGACTGGGTAATTATGTACGTTGTGCTGCCATATCCAACAGAATAATGTTTTGTTTTCATCAGGTTTGACTTCGGCTCCACTAGTTCTCATTTGAGTTTATATTTTCTTGCTGTTAACTTTTTGATTTCTTCATTAATGGCATGAGGCACAAGTGCCCAGCACCAGGGCAGAGGAAGAGTTACCCCTGTGTCTACACATTGTGAGTTGGTACAGATTTATTTTATTTTATTTTGTTAAATGGCTGTTTTCTCTCCAAGTGAACTGCCCAAACTCCCTCAGCTGAAAATGTGATAACTGTTGAGGCTGAATGCTTGTAAAGGAGAGGAATACAGTAGGCTCATACATTTTCTGAAGAATTTTTATGAGAATCACTTTTTACAAAATTTCCCCATTGATTTCCTACGTTATTACTCCTCTGGCTCCCAATAATGTTATTTAGACAGAGAAATATTCCGACAGCATATCTTCCCATTTATACCTTGCTTTCAGCGCTGGCCTGTAAATAGGCCATTATAGTCAGGGAAAAAAATACAAAGAGTAAGACTTTTCCTTCATGTTGCTTAAAAAATGCAATCTAAATAATAGTTGTCTGACTTGTATCTGCTATTCTAATTTTAAAACTTTCTACTGTTAGAAGCTTGCAGAGGTGGACTAATTTGAGTAATAAATAGGTAAAGATAGTAAACAGATAATTTTATATCCACAGTGCAGACCTGATTAATATGGAATATCTCAGTGTGTTCAAGGAAAAAAACTATGAGCAAGCCCCGCAGCAATAATAGCAAGCCCAGCAGACCCATTACCATGACACAAGTGGGTTTTAGGTCAGCGAGGTTAAAAAAAACTTGCTCCAGACCAACCCAAATCTAGGTAATCAGCTTAGACAAGGTAGTCAGTATATGCTAATATAACGCCTACAACTCAGTGTAGTAGTAAAGTCTGGGCCAAATTCTGCCTGCCATGCCCATAGAAAGTAGTCCCATTAGCTTCAATCATAATGCATATGCAGGAAGTGAATGCATTAGTGGACAACTGATCAGAAGAGCTCCTTGGAGGAGGCAGCAAGTGGCAGATGCCTTGAGGGGCTGCTCTGATTAGCAGCTTGCCCCACTTTTTCCACTCAGTGCATTAGTCTCCTACTGCACCAGAAAAGATTGGAGCTAGGGCCACCTGCTGTTGTAAAGAAGACAAAGTTTAGATAATTGCAAGTTAGCTGTTGATGAAAAGGTCCCCTTCCACTGTTTATGCATGTGGGGGAAGTCCTAGATGTTGGTTGCATACAGTAGACCCGTATTCTAATTTCAAACTTGCGGTGCCTCAATGTGAAATCTTTGGGCATAGTAAATTTTAGTTCTATGTTATCATCAGTGTAGTATCATATAGTATATTACAACTATTCATTTCTTGTCATGAATCAGAGAAGATCATAGCAGAGAAATCCTGAACCTGCTCTAACATCCAAAGCCTTGTATATCTGTAGTTAAATAATTTTTCAGCAACAATGAAATAACATAGGCCTGCCGGCTTTAGGGAAATTAGCCTATTCACATCAGTGTCCGCAAAACTTAGCATGGTCTATGGGGCTTGAACTATGTATTAAGAGACTCTTAAATTGAATGGTTTGCTCTGGATATTGGTATTCAACTTGTTAAATTCATTGCATGAAGGGTAAAATTTCACCAAAATTTCACTCCCAACAGAATTTTAGTACGGTTTAGACTGCCAAAAGGATATGGCTTCTCCGTGATCCTACTAAATAAAGACAATGAGAATCAAATCCTGCTCGCTTACAAGTACTTGTTTACTTGTTTACTTGTTGGCACTTATGGCTTATTGCATGACTTAGAGGAGAATGGTAGGGCAATGGCAATCAACAGAAGCTGGTGACTCCTTTTTTGAGGTATGGAGGTACTGGACGATAAAGATAGTCTGGGGAAGTTGAGAAGGGCTGTGCCAACAAACCAAGAAAATTTATCAGGGACTCAGACACAAGGAACTTGTGAAGGAGAGGAGAAATGATTGGGTGATGACAGAACAACAGCAGTGAACAGTTGGTCTCTCCACAGAAGGCATGTGTTCAAATTGAAAACAAAGATAAAGGCATTGATTGTTAAACATAGGGTTATGGTAGACATTAAGAGGTGAAATGTCTATATAAACTGATATTGCCACAACAACAAAAATGTATAAACTTGCCATGAGCAAATTAGGTTGGATATTAAAGTGTTCCCAACCACCAATGTGATTCCTGAGCAGCCATCTCATAAAAGTAGTTGAAGCGAGAAACCATTTTCAGAGGGAACTTGATAACAGGATTATGTGATGAGGTTACAAGATAAAACTGGCAGGATGCAATTATCCAGATCCCTTCCAGACCTATACCCTTGGGAGAAAAAAGGAAATCAAAAGCAGTGGCTTACGATGCACTGCAGGTGTGTCTGTGGCCCAGCGTATAACCTGCAGTTTGCCAAGGCTGGATACTAATCTGACTAATCTAGAAGTGCTAAAATGATCTATTCTCTCCATTAGCACCTAGATAAGCATACAGCTGTTAAATGAACTGTCCAAAGATATATATTAATATGCAGCTGATGAATGCAACTATTTGTCCTTCACTATAGCAATGTTCCTACCTCCAAAATAGTCTCATGCTTAAAAGACATCATCAAGTAATAAATATTAAAAACTCAAGTAAGATGGCAGTGATGGTACTAGAGAGAAGAAAGCATTCAGGAAAGTTTGCAGCTCCTTCGCCTTTTTCAGATTTTTGTTTGCAGATACTTATCAGCAATTCATCAACTTGTCAATTTGCCCCATAATCTCTGAGTGCTCTAGCTACGATCTCGCCTAGCACAAGCAAAACTTTCTCTCCAGTTGCTAGGTAACTCCAGTGTCTGTTCATCTATGGTACCTGTTATCAGCTGCTCACATCTTTATTTACTTTTCATCTTGACCATAGTAATGTGATATAACTGGACACAGAGCCTCCAACATTTAAGAGACTTTGCACAGTTGCCAGTGCTGCAGTTCGTCTTCTCATCAACGTGGGCTGCCCTCCTCACAAGTGTATGTGCCATTCAGCTCAAGTTAAAAGGACGTTTCAGTTCTCATCTTTGGTCCCATGCATATTTTAAGACTACTTTGAAGTTTTGAATGGGAACAATTCTATATGAGATTTGATCCTCTAGCACAATGGATCACTTTGTAATAATGTTTAAATCCAGCCTTCTAATTCTGAGGAGGGAAATAAACAAGGACAAATTGGACAAAAGCCCTCTCCCAGGAACTAGGTAACAACACAAACTATCAGTATCTGCTAGAAGAAATAGCCAGGCAACAAAAGTATTTTCAAAACTCTTAGAAAAACCTTACCAAAACAAACTACTTTGCATTCTTCTCCTTTGGGAGAAGATGGAAGGACAGAAAAAATATGCATAGCCAGGTTGCTTACTGCGTGGTTAGGAATTCTAGTGAGAAAAGTGACATAAAATTATACACAAACCAAAGGAGTAGGAGAGCAACTGACTTTATTTTGTTGAATTGCAATAGCTTCTAACAGCCGTATTCTGTTGTTCTAACAGAAGAAAACACCTCTCTCACACATGACAGTGAGACATCCTACTCCTGAAATAATTGCTCTAACTACAAATCTAGCTCTAACTACAAATGTGAGGATACAATAGGTGGAGCAGAAGTTCAAGGCAAGATGTTGATAACCGTGAGAGATGAACTAGGAAATGATCAGAGTGTAGCAGCTACCACACGAAGACTCCAAGGGTTGAGGAAATTGGTTTTGACACATCTTTGCTCACATTACTGTCTGCCAGAGAAAGGTTTAGTTGGTAGTGTCTTTTACATAGAGGGATCTATATATTTCTAGCTGTCTATAAATCTGTCTCTCTATACAGAGACATTTATCAACTAAATACATACAGAAATTATTTAATAATTTATTAAGGAAAGAATAAGGAAGCAAACTCAGAATGTGTCTGGCTGGAAAGAAAAACAATCCTGCAGCTGTCCAGTCACTAGCAGATGACCCTTCTTTGCTTTACGTGCAGAGTAAATGTACAATATTTGATAGAATTGCTTCACAGAATTTCTTGGTAACCAGGAAAACATTATCAACTTCAGAACGATTCATTAAAATAGTTTTAAAATTGATGAATCCACTGATCTAAACATACAAATAATAGAGAAAGATTTTATAAGTGGTTTCCATCAATGTGCTCTGAGTGATAATAAGACACTACTCTTCAAGTGCTTCATCAATTTCTTACTATAGTCAATAGGCTGAATTTCCGTCATAAACAGACAGCCTTCTCTATGGAAAATGGACAAATAAAAAGCTCCAGATAGATAAACACTCCAGGATGCTGTATATAGTCAGACCCTGTTGGATGGTGCCAATAGTTCTCTCTATACCTTTTGATATTTAAATCTCCCCAACTTCCCCTTTCCACACTACTTGGAAAGTTGTAATGTTCATGAGTTTCTCATTTAAGATGCTACATATTAGAATGCCTTGAACTTTTGTTTATGTCAGGGTCTTGAAGCTATATTCAGAACTCACAGTACATTTGAAAATTATTTCCACACAATTTTATTTCCTTCTTGATGGGAAAAACTGATGTCTTGGAGAAAAATCTGTATGTTTGACCTTTAGACCATTAATCCACAAAATTCAGGTTTACCCTCTGACAAGGTGGTATATGTAATATCATCTATGTTTTATTTATGATATGTCAGAAATGTGCATGGAACATTAGATGTGTAATACCACAGAGAGTATTTTATAATTTTGAGCCATGATTTTATCAGGTGATTGATGCCTCTCTGGAAGAAGCTATGTCCACTAAGTCTGCTGGACATATTCTTCAACCAATGGTTTCTTTCACCATCAATTCTTGCTTTGATTACGATCTACCTTATACACTGTATAAGATTGGAAATGAGTCTGTGATAAATAAATCAACATCAAAGACACACAAAAATCAGAATTAAGTTGGATGAGCAGTCTTAGAAAAGCAATTTCATATTTTTGGGGGTATTTGTATCCTTGAAGTAGTGTTAGTGCAGTGTTCTTTTACTCATGCACATACTTGAACACCAATGTACAGTGTACGAGAGGGCAAAGAAGACAAGAAACACCTTTGCATGTGAAGGGATACAATTTAGGATGTCCTGGAAAAAGATTAAGTCTCTCTGTGCTTTGAATGATAGCATATTACCTTTAAATAGCACGGTGGGATTGATAAATGATAATCAGATTACCTTCTGTAGCTGCCCAAGTTAAATGTTGTTATACAAGAAATGACAAGTTTCATCAAAGCCCCCTTTCCACTGCTTTACAGAATCATGATCCCCATTGCTGCTTCTTTTTCTTACACTCATTTATGCCCCATGACCCATTTTCAGCAAGAGGGCAAACTTGTGTTTGAGATTAAGTTATCCTTTTTAATCCTTGGCTGATTTTGAGTTGAACCCAGTGCTCTGTATGTGTATTAAGGATAATTTGTGCAGGATCAGGTAGCGTTTAGGTGCTTTCCAGGTGCTGGTGAGTTGCATTACAATAGAGACATCACTCAGCTCAAACTGAGGAAAGGAGCTGAGGTTTAAATGTCTTGTGAAACACATAATCTAATATAGATGGTAAGTACCACTAGAGCCAGGTTGTCTCTGACAGTAAGTGAGAACTGCTCTCTACAACTAATGTGCTTAAATTCCATTTAAGATTATTTTGATAGTGGAAGGTATGAATAGACACCCAAGTGATTTGTGGAAAAGAAAACATGACAGAGGTTAGGTGCTCATTCAGAGATTGAGGCACCCAGCCCAAAAGGATGAGAAAGAAAATTCTGAGAAAATGAGATGGAGAGCAGTTTTGTCTTATCAGGAAAAAGTAAGAATAAATTATTGGCACCTGTACTTTTACACTACTGAAGGACATACCTTTATATCTGTGAAAAGGAGTGGGTTGCAGTCAGGCTAAACAGATGCTTGTAAGTGTTTAATATCACAGGAAAGAAAGAAGTAAACAAGACAAATCTGGTGGCTATCTTTCCTGGTAATACCTAGGAGGAAGCGGTGCTTTCCCTTGTGTGAACGTAGAGCAGTGTTTGTCACACCCAGCTTCATGGAGAAGATATACATTGTGAGCTATTAAATGCACAAACACTGTCTCTGACTCATGAAATTCCTGAGCAACAAATCACTGGAGGCCAGGAAAATTTTGGGTGGGTATTGTATGCATTTTGTGGCTTTTCTGGCATCTGCTATTGGTCAGTTTGAAGACCAGATACTGGGCACTGACTGACCTGCTGGTCTTGTTCTTGTGCTCTCAAGTTAATATGAACCATCTAAAGGGTTCTGTTTGCTTAAAGGAGGAAGACATGGTTCTCCAGAAGGAGATTTATCCTACCTTAGCACTTTGTCAAGGACAAAAGCGTAACTCTCTGGTACTGCCTATCCTGCCCTATTGACCTGGGAAGGAAATGAATAACAAGTTTACACTGGTCATTTAACTTCCAGGTAGATAAACTCAGGCAAAGTGATTCCTACTTTTAGTGACTGGTAAGGCTGGCTCACCAGTCTGATTTTTATCATGCCAGAAACAAGAGAAAAAGGCTAAGCAAGACTGTTCTCCCTTTAACATGTAATGCTCAAATGCTCCTGATGATGCCCTGCTACAAATCACTTTGCTTTTCTCACTCGTCTTTCACAGACAGACAGTTATCTTCACCAAATACACATTAGCTACTTCTGTGGGTTTATCAGCTCAGTCTCTTGAGGACCAGCATCGCACCTGCTTCTTTTTTTTTTTTTTTTTTTTTTTTTTTATTGGCTGCCTTCCCTTTAAGAGCCTTAATGGATGTTTTATTAACACTCACTCTCTCCTTGTTCTGGAGAGTGGGATTTTTTTATTTTTTTTTCCAATGGCTGAGCAAAGTCTAATAAAAATGTAGTAATCTTTGGGCAGAGGAATCTCAGCCAGACAGTATTTCAGGCTGCTATCGACAGTAGAAATTTGGAAATTTAATTGGCAAAATTTCCACTTCTTTGGGTGGAAGATGGTCTTTTTCCCTTTCATTGTAAGTCTCAACAGGAAAAATTTTAGGGTTTGAAAGGAGGATGAATAGTTTTACAAGTCATACCCTTGAAGGATTCTCTGTATTTGGAACTGTAAATAAAACAATGAGAGTGTAATGCCATTGCTTTGTTGTATCAGTTCACAGTTGGATGATAATATACTTAAAGAGAAGACTCATAATGGAAACAAAGCTTTAAACTTTGTGCACCACAATATAAAATGTCATCTTATGTATTTTCTCAAAAAGATTAATTGACCTTACATCAAATTTCCTCCTTTCTTACTAGCCACATATTTCTTCAAATGTATGTTAAAAGTTAATGGAGATTCCTAAACTCACATACACCAGAGGCTGGCGCTTGGATTTTAAATTAGATACTCAGATATCAGAGGTTTTCGGTGAATCTGAAGCGCACATTCACACTGATATTTCTTCACAAAAATGTGCCACAACAGAATTCCAAAAATGCTGGTGATCAGTCAGCTGCACTGTTGAGTCTTGAACTGGTTGAAGAGAGAAAGTGGCATGCTTTTTTGTATTTGCCTTGCAGACAGTATCTTTGCTTTGTTAGTGCTGTTAACAGGTAACATCTAAAAATTTTGAGTGTCAGTCTCAAATATTGACTCTTCATTATGTAATAAAATGGAATACTGGGAATATTGTCATATCCTGGGTTGCTGAAGCTACTTAAATCAACATAATGCTTGAGTAGAATGTCTGCCCTGTGCTTATCGCACTGTCTGCCTCTGCTGTGATAAAACAACAAAAAAACCCAAACACAAAACAGTGATGATTTTTTAGTTTGTAGCTAGCAAACAGATAATCTGCAAGGGGAAAGGGAGGCAGAATAAATATATGCTTAGAGAAGGTAATTAATGTGAGGACAACTCCCTCCCAGCTATTTTACTGAATGCATGTATCTTATGGGAACTTTGTAAAACACCTTTTTCAAAGCTTGAAGTACATAAATCCATAGAGTTCTCATGTTAGAAAGCACAAGAATTACTCACAGTCCATCAGCAAAGGAAGATGACGACAAGTGGCACCCAAAAAAAGATCACCTATTTGCTTCTTAAAAATATAGCTTTAAGTACTACTTCTTAAAAATATTAATCTGAAAATTTTGGTCAAAAATTGGCTTAGACAATGTGCTGTGAGCCAAGGGTAATATCTGGTTAACCTTCTGTGGGCCCTCCTTTCTTCTGTAAACTTCTTGATATCTTACTCAGGAATCAGAAGTGGATTCAGAGGGCAATACAATTACTAGCCTTGCCCTCCTCCTCACAAGGCTTAACAAGCCCATTTCCACCAACCTCTTCTTGTAGGTTCTGAAAAGTCCTAACTACTTGTCAGCCCTGCATAGACCTTCTCCAGTTTCTTAACAATATTCTTGAACTGGAGGGCCCAAACCAGGACTAACCCTGCTGTCTACCTTCTAGCCTTCCTCTTGATCCCAAACTCAGGCTTCTGAAGCTTTCATCTACAATCCTGGGCACAATGGCTCTTCCTCGTTTGCAAGCAGCACAGCAAGTTGAAGGTTGCTGGTAACACTGGCATACAGAAATTGCCACTGTTGCTCTTCCCTCCTCCCTCCCTAGATTCAAGTTTCAGGCACTTGGCAGAGATGCACCTCAGTGTTTTTGAGGAACTCTCTCAGCAATAGTCTTGGCCTAAATGTGTTGAGTTTATTATGTCTGATTCCTGAAAGCTTTCTGGAACTCCTCCACTGGAGCTACTCTGCTGAGCAAGGCTGAGATTCTATTTTGGCGCAAAAACTCTTTAGTGGCATAGAATTGTCATGGTAAACAAAAATTCCCCTCCTTTAATGAAGTATGAAAACACTTTGTCCCATTGGATTTCATTAGCTTATCTTTGCTACTCTGGAGTTTACGTTGCTGCAAATTTGAGCACTAGTATTTAATCTTCTGGTTTTCTCTCAATAAAAGTGTGCTAAGGAAGAATCTAAACTTTTACAGGCTTTCTCTCTTCCCTCAAGCAAAGTTCTAATTGGGTCATCATTCTCACCAGAACAGTCTTGGTAACTATGTTTATACAGTACTGGAGCTTGGAGATATTATATATCACACAACATTTTCCAGGAAACTCATTAGAACTTATAAGTTAACTTTCTAGTAACTGTGTGAAATGGGTGGAGTGTGAATGTGTTGTCATGAATACAACCTGAATGATATTATGTGATTTTATAGCGATTTAAGACCCTATGTACCTAGAAGTGAGGAAATCTGGAATATACTTTGGTAAGCATAAGGCATTTTTGCAGACTAATGTCCCCTGAATGTTCTACCTGTCTGACATATTTTGATCCTGGCTTGAAAGTGGTGATGTTTGTGGGACACCAAGTCTCTAGTCTCTTTGTCTGAAATGTACCTGGATCTTCCTCATATTTACCAGCTTCCTTCAGACCATATTACTGGTCTGTATGCTATCATTGTACACACAAATATGCTGAAAATTTCCACTAATTAATTTTTCTTAGGATTAGAAATATGCACTCTAACCAAAGATAAAGGACTATTGGCAAAAATATTTTTAACAATCAGTTAAAAGGCAAGAATAATATGTGAATATTACAGTGCTTTTGGAAATACAACTGTTAATAGAGAGGCTCCCCAGCTCCATATGTTGTAGTGATCTCTACATAGAGACGACAGTCATACTCATCTTAATTTAAGAAAAATATTTCTGAGATACATAAATTGAAATTTATATAAATGTTAACTTGTAATTAGTCCATGGTTGCTCCATGTCCATGAATTCAAAGGAATACTAATCTGGCAATGTATTGTGTTTGTATGGCAAGGCTTTAGTAATGCGGGGTTACAGGAGTGGCTTCCGTGAGAAGCTGCTAGAAGTTTCCCCTGTGTCCAATAGAGCCAATGCCAGCCGGCTCCAAGATGCATCCACTGCTGGCCAAGGCCAAGCCCATCAGCTACAATGGTAGCGCCTCTGGGATAACATATTTAAGAAGGAAAAAAAATAACTAGGGGCAGCATTTTGCAACCAGAGAGAGGAGTGAGAAGATGTGAGAGGAACAACTCTGCAGACACCCAGGTCACTGAAGAAGGAGGGGGAGGAGGTGGTCCACGTGCCCCCTGCAGCCCATGGAGGTTGATGGTGGAGCAGATATCCACTTGCAACCTGTGGAGGACCCCACACGAGAGCAGGTGGAGACATCTGAAGGAGGCTATGACCCCATGGGAAGCCTGTGGTGGAGCAGGCTCCTGGCAGGACCTGTGGACCTGTGGAGAGAGGAGCCCATGCTGGAGCAGGTTTGCTGGCAGGACTTGTGACCCTGTGGGGAACCTGCGCTCGAGCAGTCTGCTCCTGAAGGTCTGCACACCATGGGAGGGACCCACGCTGGAGAAGTTCATAAAGAACTGCAGCCTGTGGGAAGGACTCACGTTGGAGAAGTTCATGGAGGACTGTCTCCTGTGGGAGGTACTCCACACTGGATCAGGGGAAGAGTGTGAGGAGTCCTCCCCCTGAGGAGGAAGACGTGGCAGAGACTGTGTAATGAACTGACCATAACCGCCATTCCCTGTCCCCCTGTGCTGCTGAGGGGGAGGATGGAGAGAAATGGGGAGTGAAGTTGAGCCTGGGAGGAAAGGAGGAGTCGGAGGAAGGTGTTATAAGATTTAGGTTTTATTTTCTCACTATCCTACTCTGACTTTGGTAATAAATTAAACTAATTTCACTAAGTCATAAAATCCTAGAATCCTAGAATGGTTTGGGTTGGAAGGGACCTCAAAGACCGTCTAGTTCCAACCCCCCTGCCATGGGCAGGGACATCCTCCACTACACCAGGGTGCCCAAAGCCCCATCCAACCTGGCCTTGAACACTTCCAGGGATCCAGGGGCATCTACCACCTCTCTGTTGGATCCCTGTTCCAGTGCCTCAACACCCTCATCATAGAAGAATTTCTTTCTAATATCTCATCTAAATCTACCCTCTTTTAGTTTAAAGCCATTACCCCTTGTCCTGTCACTCCATGCCCTTGTAGACAGTCCCTCTCCAGATTTCCTGTAGGCCCCTTTAGGTACTGGAAGGCTGCAATTAGATCTCCCCGGAGCCTTCTCTTCTCCAGGCTGAACAACCCCAATTCTCTTAGCCTGTCCTGTTAGGAGAGGTGCTCCAGCCTTCTCATCCTCTTTGTGGCCCTCCTATGGACTTGCCCCAACAGGTCCATGTGTTTCTTGTACTGGGGACCCCAGAGCTGGTTGCAGTACTGCAGGTGGGGTCTCACAAGAGCGGCGTAGAGGGGTAGAATCACATCCCTGGACCTGCTGGTCACACTTGATGCAGCCCAGGACATGGTTGGCTTTCTGGGCTGCTAGTGCACATCAATCAACTTCTACCAGTGCTTCTCTTCGGGGCTGCTCTCAATCCATTCTCCACCCAGCCTGTGGTTGTGTTTTGGATTACCCCAATCTACGTGCAGGACCTTGCACTTGGCTTTCTTGAACTTCATGAGATTTTCACAGCCCCACCTCTCCAGCCTGTCCAGGTCCCTCTGGATGGCATCCCTTCCCTCCAGTGTGTTGACCGTACCACACAGCTTGGTGTCATCAGCAAACTTGTTGAGGGTGCACTCCGTCCCAGTTGAGTCTGTTTTGCCCATGACAGCAATTGCTAAGTGATCTCCTGATCCTTAACTTGACCCAAGAACCTTTTGTGATATTTTCTCTCCCCTGTCTTGTTGAGGACGCGAAGTGATAGAGTGGCTTTGGTGGGCACCTGCTGTCCAGCCAGGGTCAACCCACCACAGGCAAGTAAAGAAAAAAAAAAATATCTTCTGATTCCCAAAAAAAGGATTTTTGAGTATGAATGTATTCAGGATGTCTGTATACTGTGTACATCTGTTCATTAATTTAATTGAATTTATAGGGAATAAACCACAATTTATTCAGAATACACTGTTCCCTTATTTTTCACTATGTATTTATTAAATACTTGCTAAGATTAATCATTAGCATAGTATTATAATGAACTAAATAATCAAAGAATCAAAAAGATAGGTAATGTTTATAAAAGTGTTAATGAGTTATGTTGTATGTCAAGTCTGACCCAGCTGGATACACTGTTTTTTGCCACATTTTTATAAAACATTCTGCATTCATATTTTACATTTTTACGAAGATTCTACATTTTAATGAAATATAACAAAAAAGAAATGGGCCAAATATGCTTCTTAGGGTGACTCAGTTGTCTTTTCTTGAGATAAATGGATTTTGGCTTCATATATTTGTTCATATTAATGTACGTTATATTTACAGTTCAGCTCTACTTGTTTACCTAGGTCTTTTTTTCTGCTTCCTGAATTCCAGCTGTTTTCAGGGGATTGATCTCACCAACAGATAAAATTTTCTTTTTTAATGATAAATAGATGTGACATTTTACCTTGAAAAAGACCTGAAACATTTTGAAGCTTTTGAACTCATTGTTTAGATTGTTCAAATCCTCAGCTACCAATCAATGGAAGGTGAGAGTGACTAGCTTAAAGCAAAAGGCACTTGGAAGAGTCTTTGTCCTACTAAGACCATAGGTATTGGTGTCTTAGTTTAAGTGCTATATTTCAGTCACCTAGTGAACAACTGAAGATTAATTGCAGGTGTCAAGGTCTTTGATGAAAGTTAGTTGATACAGCCTCATTGTCTTCAGTTAAGTAGAATTGTACCTACTCAGCAATACCTTTTCCTATGTATTTCTTCTGCTTCTTAGAACACCTTTTGTGGCTTATCACTATATATCCTGTTTTCTAGATGTTATTCTGCCCTTTGAAATTCATTCTATCTTTGGATGCTATGTGACAGCCTCTAAAGGCTGCAGTAGTTTCAAAACTTCTCCTCTACCCAGGGACCAGCAGGAAAAAAAGACCCTGTAGCAAAAGTTCTGCTAGGAGATGGAAGGGGAAAGGAACCCAACACCATGAAATAACAGCGTGCGGGTAGGCAACTGGGAAAAGAAATATGCAGCGTGGAGCACACATAGCTTTGCATGTTTTTGTTACTGATCCACATGGAGCCACTTAAATGTTTTCTCCTAGACCTAGAAGCAACCTGCATAGGACTGGACATAAACAAAGCACAAGGTCCTTTCTTTTTGTAGGACAGGTTCACTACCTAACTGTATTTGCTGGGCCCTAGCCTTTATGGTGGTACTTTTTGCAGGTTAATGTCAGAAAAATAAAGTACATTTTTAATACTGCTGGTAATATTTTACTGGGTTAAACCTAGTTATAAAGATGTAAAATTTTATTGATAAACATGTATGCAAGTTTCGGATTGCATTTCTTTAAAGGAACTTTACTTAAGAAAGACTTTGTAACTGAGAGGTTTTGGAATATCATCAATAAGTATGTTTGCATAAAATAAAACTTGGGGAAGTAATGTAGTGTTAGCGACACTTTATCTCATGTACTCTAAGAGCTCAATACACTTAGAAGCATAGAATCAGAATAATTTAGGTTGGAAAAGGCCTTTAAGATCATTGAGCCCAAGCATAAACCTAACACTGCCAAGTCCACCACAAAACCGGGTCTCTAAGTGATATATCTATACACCTTCTAAACACCTCCGGGGATGGTGACTCAACCTCTTCCCTGGGTAACCTATTCCTTAAACATAGGCACCTAGTGACAATTGAGACCCTCAAAGATCCTCGGCTTGCTTTCCAGCTGCTGTTCCAGGTGTGCATGGGTCTTCTAGAAGTCCTGTATCCTATCTGCCAGCTTCACGCAGTTGTCTCAGATACTGTTGAATGATTCAAATGTCTTTGTTTAAACAAGTGAGTTGAACTGTCTGTGAAAACTTACTGTCTACCCTGGACTTTTTAGCTAATATTTTTCAATGGATAATGGACAGAAGTACTTATTGATGGCAGAAACAGACTTACGCTCATAGTCATGTCACCTAACTACAGCCATCTCCAGTGCCAGACAAGTCCATCTGAGCTGGTCACTTCAGGGTCCATCATTAGCCACTGAAGAGAAATGGGCACTTTTAAGAAAAGATTGGTTTTACCTATTTTTTACTGTCTAGATGACATGAAGCAGTAAGTCCTACCCTAGATACTTAACTTTTAAAAACCTTTAAAGTTAGGTGAAATGGATCCTGGATATACTGGTTTTGAGAGAATAAACTTTCCTTAATTTCCACATACATCTCCCACTGGTTGAGATCAGTACAGAAAAAAAATGCAGATGCAAGCCCCCAAATTACACTGATTACAGAATATTCACATAATGAAGTTTTAATAATACATTTATTTAACGTAAATTCTGATGGTAAAAGTAGGATGCTTGTATTGTATGATCTGTGTTCCAGCTTTGCCTACAGGGGTGAATTTCACCTTATGGACAAAATATTTATTATACAGCTCCACACAGCTGTGGGATGAGAATGATATAATTAATGGTGAGCACTCAAATCCTAACTTGTAGCCATGGATGCACACCCACCATGCAGTAATGGGAGTGAATTTTCTCTTAGCATGCACGTATGGGCTAATGTGGAGCACACTGTGAATTTTTCCCTTCCCATTGGCTGTAAGAAAAGGAGGGTGGAAAAAAGTGATGCCTTTATTGCGATTTTTGCTAGTGCTAGTCTTCATCTGCCTTCTTAATTAGTCCTGCTGTGTGGTTGAGACTTCACATAGGCTGCCATGCCACAGTTAAGACCCATGTATTATAATATAGCAATTATATTATTTAGCCTCACACATTCCTGCATCAGTGACTGGTTCTATCTATCTTGAATGCTGCAAGCATTCGTATTTGGCAAATATGTAGCTGCTGTTTTTAATGACTGAAACCTACTTGTTTCAGTAGGGTTGGTCTATTCTGTTTTCCAGTCCGTCCAAGTGACACAGCCATGAGTGGAATAACAAAGGTAAAAAGGGACCAGCGACTGAACTCAAGTATTTTTTGTAATGATCATTTTATATATCACATACTTTCAGGATTCAAGTTCCCAGTGTGTGTGTGTATCTATGAAAAATTGAACTACATTTTTGAAGCTGGGGCTTTATTTCTAATGTTCAGGTGTTCCTGACAGGGTTATCAGACATGCTTTTCTGGATATGTTCTCTGAACTCTATCACTTTCAGTGGTCTCAAATATGAATGAGATATCTACACATTACACATTACATTACATTATTATTTCTGATTTTCACCTATCACATTTTTGGCACTGAAATTAATAATTTATGGGTTCATTTTTGCCACTGAGGACAGAGACTTTCTTTTTTATATGGCATACTGTGGTACGTAATTTCAGACTCACACAGTCTTGTACTCATTGTTAAAATGTTATTGTTGAACCGCCGAGCAAATCTCTTCCATGAACTTTGGCATTCGGCTTCTAACAGCGTGAGAGGATCCTCACGATTGAGTAGACTGTTGAACAGCCACTAAAGAATTATACTCATCAAGAATTTATAAAGCCATGTAATAAAGTTTATCAGAAACTCACAGTTAATGCTTTTTTATCAAAACTGGCTAAATAAAGGTTTCAATATGAGCAATATTCTTACGGGATCAGTGAAGTCTTTTACTGGTTTCAGGAAGTCAGGTTTAGTCTGTGTGACTGTCATTCACACGTATCCATGTATGTTAGCGCAGGATTTGTGTTTTTAAATTACTTTTTTCCCCACTAGGAGAAAGCAATGTCGAAACTAGAACATCACAAATCATCTTCCTAAAACCCAAAGAGAGGGAAGAGAGTAAGCTCCAGTTCATATACGAAGCAGCCATGCACTGAGAGTATCTGCTTCAGAGTATTATAAGTTTCTGTCCTTTTTCATTGCTCTTTAAACTATTCATTAATTTTCTAATTCTCCAGATTCCTTCAGATTATGTGTGAAGCTCTGTTTTATTGCATCTGTAACAGTATACTACAAAAGGATGAAGGTTGTCAATTCAATGTTAAATATCTTCTTGGGCTACAAATATTCTTCCCTGGTTCTGCTCCCAAGTCTATGCTTTCCTCTGTGATTTTCAAGCTATTCAGGTTACATTACTCTCCTTTTCCTCGGTTGCATCCTCAACATGCCATCCATCTACCAGAAATGAGCTACTAATGTGACATAAAAGAGAAGATTTAATCACATCAGTAAGATGTACACAAGTCTAAACTGCTGCATCATGTGTTTGTTATGTCATATTATAGGCCCTATCCTCTGTCCATCTTTAGGTATAAGAATTCATTCAATCATCTCTAAAATGAAAAAAAGAAGTTTGAATACTTTTAGAAGACTAATCCAATATCATATTTCAGTGAATTTGGTTTAAATAACATTTTAAAGGTGAAAATGTGACTTTTAAAAACCCTAAAATATTTGACATTTTTCCCCACCTTTCTAAAATCTTCTAAATAAAAAGTTTCATTTTCTTTGGTTTGATATCTTTGGTTTAATTAGTTTCTTTAGCTTAATTTTCACTTCAGTCTATCCTTTAAAAATAAATATATTTCATTTTAATATTAACATATACTATTTCAGTCTACTCCAAATTAATCTCCTATGAATATTCCAGTCCACGTAAAATTTCAAAACTTTTGCTTTGATTCTGAATAAAAAAGTTTTTAAACTTTTAAAAAGTACTGCAATCCTAGAAATTTACTTTTTCATCCCACTTCTTTTTTGTATGTTGTAATTAAAGGGTTACCACCTGTTCAGTGGGTTTCTTCTTCCATACTGTTTCCTACTATCAAGTAGTCCAAAAGGACTACCAAGTATTAGACATCCATCTACTGGATGTGTATAATCAAGAGAGGTGAGATTCATCCTGTCTCTGTAGGAACTGGAGAATGTCATATGCAGGTAAGAGAGAAACCTGTAGTATGACAGAGCGGAATGCGGCCAGTGGATTTGAACCTGTTCTCTCTTAGGCAGAACTCATAGATTTGGTTGTTCAATCCACCCCACTTTCCTAGCCAGGGGCAACCATTAGCAGTATAAGGAAGTTTCCATGGAAGAAACAGGTTAAATATATAGATTTCACTGCTTCAAATATCCCCCATGAGAAGGCTCCTGCAAAGGCACAAGGGTTTGTGGTGGAGCAAATGACAACCAGAAATGAGCTGTAGAAAGTTACAGTGTGGTAGGTGTAACGAGGAGTTCTCTGAAAAGTTACCCAAGGACCTCTGTTTGGTTTTGTGACCTTGTGCTAAATCACATGATCTTAACCTCTTAAGATGGATTTGCCTGAACCATACTGACAGACACTAGCACCCGGGAATCCATGTGGAGGCATCAACCCTTCACACGAGGTCGCTGTTTTCTCCACCAGGTATCCACGCAGTGTGTTTGGTGACTGACTCCCGTATTTAGCCCACAAAGAGACAGCAAAAGTCTCCTTCATTCCTCCTGTCACCACCTGTGCAGCATCCTTCAGACATCTGCATCTGAAGATAAAAACCACTTGAGAGGAACCTTATTTTGGTTCTTTACCATTTCAATGCAGTTTTCCAAAGAACGGAATGAACTGACTTTATATGGTTTTTCAGTTAATGAGTCTTTTTGAAGGATGAAAAATAGACGAAGTGTTTGTGTGTGTGTGTGTTTTTATGTGTGTGTTTTTGTGTGTATATATGAGATACAGGAGACTGAAAGCTAAATTAATATGTATGCAACACTGTACAGTGACATCTGATTGATATTTCTTCATATTAATTGCAAGTGAGTGGGTACAGTGTTCCACGTCATGTACTCTTCCATGGGCATAACATTTTGTTCCTGCAACTCCCATTTGCTCTGTGTATCTATCAGCTGAGCTTCCAGTAAAGACTGCTGTTCAAATTGCTTATTTGTTTTGCTGGTTAGTGGGCCTTAACGACCTAAGGACAGAAGACCCACACAGTGCTCTGTATTTTTTGCTGTAATTGTATGTATAAAAGCCCCATGTTAACAAGAATCATTTCACTTCCTCTATGTAAGATGACATGCAGCCTTCACTGGCACAAAAAAATAATTGCTTCAGGGGCGTGATCCTGCAAATGTTGAATCTTTCCTGGGATGAGTTCAGTGCTCGTCATTCCCCTTGAGCTCCAGTGCCTAGCACCTCTCAAGGGCAGCTGGTAACACTGTTGAGGAGCACTGAGCATTATTTTCCAAAAAGGAAAAGGATGGTGTTATTTACCAGATCCTTAACAATGGATGATATTGCTTAATATGATAGCCATTCCAACTGCTGAGGAAATTTAGGTAGGCAGAATGCAATTTGTCAAATTGGAATTTGGCCAAGACACTGGGGATATACTCTTATTACAAGGGCAATGACATATTTAATCCCGCCTGAAGACAGCAATCCTTTGTAATAGCTACTTCCTAAGACTTTTTTCCCAACACTGTTTTTGAAAACACTCCTCAGTAGTGCCCCAATTAAAAATGAAAAATGGAGATTTATGATTTCGCAGCTTGGTTATATGAATATATGTTTTTTACACAGCACTCAGGTAGCATTGTGTTCCATAATATATTGTGAGACCGTAGTTATCCAGTAGTTTGAAGCTTGGAATTTCCAGTTTGTGTGAAATCATGATATTTCCAGCATGTTTTCTTTTCCGAAATAAAGTAAGAAGACAACATATAGAACCTTTTATCAGACTGAGAAGCTCAAGGAAACAAAAAAAAATGTTATCCAGGTATCTGGATCAAAGCAAACAATTTGACATTCTTGAGTCAAATGTAACATTTTGGTTTCTTGATGGAAACTAATTTGAATATTATGTTCAGACCATTCTCTGTGTCTGCCTCAATCTGCAGAGCCATAAGAGAATAAAAACTCTGAATCACTCATATTTCCCTTTTCTCCAAGTTTTGAGTTAGTGCTGAACAACAGTTCTGAATCTGGATTTTCATTTTCACCTGCTGGCCCAAATGATGTAACTTGGGTTGGCTCAGCCATAGCCTGTGAGCCCCAGGTCTCTCCTCTCCAGTCTCAGACGTGGCTCCAGTTGGACCCGTTTTACCTGAGGCTTGGACCGGAGCCGAAAGGCATTACTATTTCTACAATGGCATTTTCTTATCATTATATCACTTCCATTCCTTCTTTCATGGTATTTTTGGACACTGAAAGCACAACGAGGCTTTTTCAGGCCCCAAGGGATTGGGCAGTCACCTATATTAGTAAAACAAAGATACAAAGGACCAAATACATGAATGTTCTTTGGTGTTTGACTATTCAATATATTGATGTCCCCTTACAAAGGGCTGTGGGCCATAAAAAAAACACATAATGAATTTCAGTTCTAGTTGAAAAAACAATTGGACAGCTATGATAAATCATCTCCTATAAAAAGAGAAAATACTGTAACTTTTGGATCGTTTCCAGATCAGACACAGCACTGCCACTCTAAGAAGGCTGTGAGCTGGAGAGGCATTTTGGGGGGTACTGATGTGTAAATAAATCCACTGAGCATCACCCTCTGCTCTGGACCTCTCAGCATTAGAATTGCCGTACAACAGAGCTCTCCAAGCAGAGAGAGAGAAATAAACGTCGCAAGCTGCTGAGTTTTTTTGGGGTGGAATTGGGTCTAACAAAACCAAGTCCTGCAGCCTGTGTCTGTCATCCACCTGCCTGAAGGAAACAATATTTATGCACTTTTTTTTTTCTTTCATGAATGCTGTCTTGTTAGCGGTGTGGGCAAAGCCTCCAGGTGAAATTGCTTTGTGGTGTCACTTGGTTTGATTACACCATGACACTTGCAGCTGATTGGATGTGAGGAGAGATTTGATTGATATCTTGAGTCCACCTCTGTTGTCATTTGATCTAGGTGATGCTAGTATGGAAATGGAATAAGGCTGGAGAATCTAATCAGCAGAAAGTCACAAAGTGTGGAGGCATGTGGGTTAACTCTAGTTATTCTTCTTCCTGAATCTGGATACAGGACTCTAATGACGGACAGTAAACCACACCTAGTCCCTCAGTAATTCTTATCCTTTTCTGAGAGGACAAGCTGGATTTTTTCTGTCACTACGCATGTGTGCAATTCAGAAGCAACCTCTGTAAAGCCAAACAGATAAGCTTTTAAGTGCTGAAGTCAGTATAAAACTGGTTAAAGGAAGGAAATATAAAATCTGTAACTCTATACTGTGCCTAAAAAGTCATATACACACAGATTTACTACTTTTTGACAAGGTAATGCTAATGCAAAGAGATGATATTGCAGTTTTAAGTTAAACTTCACTTTTACATAAGCCATTAACTTATATAAGCTTATCAACCTGACTTCTTTTGAACTGTTTGAACAGTGGAATTATCTTCTGTAAGAAATTTTGAAATTACTTGCTTTTCTGAACCCACTTGAAAAAAATCAAAATATTAAAAGTTTATTGGAAAAAAAGCTAAAAAGCCCTTCTGACTTGAAAATCTTGGGATGAAAAACTCAGTATTTTTACAAGAGTGAATTTGTTGTATTAAACTGAACTTTTAACAAAGTTATACGCTGATGGTCCCAAAAGGAAAATAGAAGAATTTTACGTAATCCTGTAGGACTACTATGTTTGGTGAAACATCTGCAGGTGGGAAAAAAATGTTGACGTCTGGAACTTATAATTCCCCAGTATTTTTATTAATACACAAATTTAATAATGCTGAATAGATCTTATACTTGTTGGAAGAACTGTGCAGATATGAAATGATGCTCCTAAACCAGCTTAGCACTATTATACACACATAAGTACTAATACACATATTAAGTACTAAAACATCCAATTAAAATAATCTATTTAAAGTAATTCAGCAAACAAATGGGAATTCTGGAATTAGAAACTCTAGAAATACTAGTTCCCAAATGGGTTTCCATGCTTTATGCATGTGTGGGTGTGTGCAGATACACATGTGCATTTCTATATTAATAATGACCACTAACAGCTACAGGTATGTAAATAAAACCTAAGCAGAAAAGATTCTTGCATGAGTAGAGCGTCACCTGCCACTTTAACAATGTCTGTCTACCATGTCTTTTTTTCCAAACAGGTTATTAAATCTCTGCAAAACACAGACAGATGATTATTTTTGGATGCCTAATTATTTAGAAAGGAAGTTGATAACCAAGGAGATGAAATGGAAGTGCAGGAAATTTGCCACTTTACTGATGGCAGTCTGGTGAAGTTACAACTGACTGGAAAAGATAAGGTTTAAGACCATACAAGGAACCTGAAGGTGCACTAGACCATGGGACCTGATGAGATGCATCCACAGGTCCTGAGGGAACTGGCACATGAAGTGGCCAAGCAACTCTCCGTCATATTTGAGAAGTCCGAGCACAATTACAGCCTGGGCAGAGAATAGATTGAGAGCAGCCCTGAGGAGAAGGACTTGGGGGTGTTGATTGATGAAAAGCTCAACATGAGCTGGCAATGTGCACTAGCAGCCCAGAAAGCACACCATATCGTGGGCTGCATCAAGTGTGACCAGCAGGTCCAGGGATGTGATTCTACCCCTCTACGCCGCTCTTGTGAGACCCCACCTGCAGTACTGCAACCAGCTCTGGGGTCCCCAGTACAAGAAACACATGGACCTGTTGGGGCAAGTCCATAGGAGGGCCACAAAGAGGATGAGAAGGCTGGAGCACCTCTCCTAACAGGACAGGCTAAGAGAATTGGGGTTGTTCAGCCTGGAGAAGAGAAGGCTCCGGGGAGATCTAATTGCAGCCTTCCAGTACCTAAAGGGGCCTACAGGAAATCTGGAGAGGGACTGTTTACAAGGGCATGGAGTGACAGGACAAGGGGTAATGGCTTTAAACTAAAAGAGGGTAGATTTAGATGAGATATTACAAAGAAATTCTTCTATGATGAGGGTGTTGAGGCACTGGATCCAACAGAGAGGTGGTAGATGCCCCTGGATCCCTGGCAGTGTTCAAGGCCAGGTTGGATGGGGCTTTGGGCACCCTGGTGTAGTGGAGGATGTCCCTGCCCATGGCAGGGGGGTTGGAACTAGACGATCTTTGAGGTCCCTTCCAACCCAAACCATTCTAGGATTCTATGATTCTGAAGGTTCAGAAATTTAATGAAAATGGTATTTGATACAGCTCCCCCCCAAAATCTTTGTGCTACTTATAAATAATTTCTAATTGTGAAATAATCACAGAAATGTAAAAAGAAAGGAACCAGAAATACTCAGTCCTCATACTAATCAATTCTGAACCACAGACCTCCCTCTGAATGTGATATTTAACGATAGATGGATGAACAATTATATTTTCTGGACTAAAGAGACACATTTTCCTCATTGCTTTTATTTGGAGCTCATTCTATATATTTTTGCTTTGAAGTTCACTAAGAATTCAATTGTTCAAGACATTTTTAAATAAAATTAAATAATTATTTATTTAGAGTTCTACAAAAACAAATGACTCTATGCACATCTATCTATTATATAGCAATGCATGCAATAAATAAATATTAAAAAAATTACTTAAGTCCTGTTAATTCCTCTAGTGCCCTCTGCTTATGGAGTTAGTCAGTTTTTCAGAAGTTCAGGAGGGTCTATTCTGCTATTGGGTGCTATTACCTGCTCAGTATTGATCTCGCTTTTCTCTTTGGAGTAGTAACAACTGCTGCAAAATGCTAGGAATTACTTTAGCCTGAATGTCATTTATGTTTCTGACCATTCGTCACGAGACCAGCTTCTCTTCTGCTGCTCAGCATGTTGCTTGAAGATTTATTTGGAATTATATCCTCATTGAAAAAATTAATCTTGTTGATGCAGCAGCACTTCCTATAGTGAAGATGAAGTTTATTTTCTATTTATTTTCTTAGGATATTTTTAGCGGTGAAAGATACATCTCTTCAGCTGAGGAAAAGTTACCTTGCATGATAGTAAAGGGAATAAAAGTGTATAATGGTGAGGTCTTGTATAGGTAAGAGGCCACAGAAATGCCCAGGTATTACTTCTGTGAGCGCTTAGCAACCTGCTCAAGTCAGGAAACCTATTGAGTGTTGCACTAAGTTCTGATTTGAAAAGGCATTGATCAGACTCAGTGCTAATTCTTTCACTGTGGTTTATGAGAGTGGGATAGGTTCTCTTCCCATCGAGCTGATCGTAGCTCTGCCATTGATTTCATTTGGAGTAATAGCATCAGCCCAAGTGTCTGTTGCAGGACAATAAAGTACAGTTTATTTAAGTGCATGAGAGGATATTACGAGACAGTGAAGCACATGGGCTGTAGAGAGTAGAAGCAGCAAATAAACTAGACAAGACAAACAATTCCAGGCTTTGTTCTTTTCAGTCCACCATTTTTCTGTATCTGTTGATTACAAATCCCAGGTTTTTAATCTCAGCCATTAAATGGCCACAACAGTACTTCTTTATTCAATCCATATTCCTTGTCTAAATACTGCTTTTCTTCCTAAAGATCTTTGTCATGGCTTTATTTGTTAGAAGTTTAATCTTTCCTTTCCTTTCCTTTCCTTTCCTTTCCTTTCCTTTCCTTTCCTTTCCTTTCCTTTCCTTTCCTTTCCTTTCCTTTCCTTTCCTTTCCTTTCCTTTCCTTTCCTTTCCTTTCCTTTCCTTTCCTTTCCTTTCCTTTCCTTTCCTTTCCTTTCCTTTCCTTTCCTTTCCTTTCCTTTCCTTTCCTTTCCTTTCCTTTCCTTTCCTTTCCTTTCCTTTCCTTTCCTTTCCTTTCCTTTCCTTTCCTTTCCTTTCCTTTCCTTTCCTTTCCTTTCCTTTTTCTTCTTTTCTCTTCTTTTCTCTTCTTTTCTTTATTTTTCTTTATTTTTCTTTATTTTTCTTTTTCCTTTTCGAGAGTTTTTGTTTTGTTTTGTTTTTAGCCTATTGGGTTATTCCACTTTCCCACTTTCCACATCATCAGGCCACACTACCTGAGTGTTCTAAATCATCAGGCCACTCTCATAGCAGTGTTCCGTCTGTGCACACTATTATTTTAACAGTTATTTCAATATACTGATTTACTGTGTGAAACAATCCTAATAATCATGTTAAGCTATTTCTTTTCAACTGTATGCATCACTTCTTCTGCTTCATTTTTCCCTTAGGAAGATCCCGACGGCTTGATTTAAAGTTGCCTCAGGGTATCAGGAACTTTCATTATTACCAAATTGCACTTCTTTTCCTTTCATTTCCTTGTGTGTCAGTGGTAAGAGTGTGCATTGGAATTTGGTTGTTATTCATCATTTGATCTAATAAATTTAAAAGTGTAAACATAGAGTAGTTTTTAAAATCCACCCTACCCAAAAAATTTATTTTGTTCATTCACAGGTACAGTGCTTGAAAAATAGAAATAAAATGTAATAAATAAATAAAACCCCCATATCTTGGAGAACCTTCAGTTGAAAGGGAACAGAGAAGTACAGTATAAAATAAGATGTAGAGTTGTCTAATAGTATCATAGAAATTAGAAATGAACACTGATATGCAAGAAATACATATTATTTTTCCCTGCAATATGTTGGATTATTGATATATCTTTAATTGGCATTAGAGATGTACTTACTTTTTGTGAAATCCTGAAAAAAAATGTATAGAAACCCCCCAAAATTTCTCTCTTTTGATGAGATGACAATCCATTTTCTAGGGAAGTTAGATTTTACATGGTCAATAACAATCAAAAAAAAGGAAAACTTTGTAAGAGAGTAAATTTCCCTCTTGGTCTTTCCTACAGCCTTCTGGGGTTTGGGTTTTTAAAGTTATATTTATTGTGATTAATTCAGGTAATTCTTCATAATTAGAATTTATATTCCTATTCAAGTTATGCATTGTAATTTTTTTATCATTCTTGTTTTCAATTTTATCCACCTAATCTTTCTTTCAAATATGCATTTTGTTTTGTCCTCAACAATGCCTGAATGATGATTTTTTTTGCACTTCTTAGGAAAAAGAAGAAAATATTATCTCCACTAAAAAAAAGAAACTAAAAATCCAGGAAGGGATAGATATTGCATTATTTATTTATTTTTTACCTAATTTTGTTCTTATATTTTCCCACAAATAGTTTCCCATGATGATAGTATGAAGTAGTAAGAAATAAGGAAAATACCACTCTTCATATTATCTGATGGAGTGCTTTCAGTGTCAGATAACAGTGATAGAATCATAACGAGAGAAATACTGTGTGACGTTAGTGGAAATGTGAACAGATATTGACAATTAATTGTAATAGCAATAACACAATTACTTTCAGGCTACTTAGCTGTTGCAAATATAGCTCAACATTTATGTCCTTTGCTGCTGCTGAAAACTTTAAATTATATTCTGTAGAATATATTGAGGAAGCTATAGTTCATAAAGCTGTTTTGCCTTCACTCATGTTGAGATATCAGCATAGTTCAGTCTGAAAATCTTTGAGCCAAAATTATGAAATAATTTCACAGCATCATACGGGTTTCTTTGAATCCTAGGAGTAGGGAACTGTGACTAAAGTTATGGTACTATTACAACTGCTTAGTTTTCATATGGTTCATTCATGCAGTAGTAAAGCAATGGTGGGAAATTTAAAAATAAAACCTCCAGGGGAATACAGATATCAATTTTAAGAAAGATCCATTTGAACTAGACAATCTGTACCATGTTAAATCAGTCCAGTGTGCACTTCAGAAATGATTACCAGCTACAAATGGCTTTGCCAAAAAGATTTTATCTTTTCCCCCACTTCTTGGACAAAGAGTTTGAGAACACCACAGCTCTGTCTTGTTCTGTCTGAATAAAGTATCAGGTAATACAGTACTAAAGCTGTTTGCAGTGATCTAGCAGAAGTTCCCTGAAGAACCCTGGGAGAACGATACTCACACAGTTGCATACCTAGTAGTACACTGAGCGCATTTAACAACAGGACGTTATTAACATATTGAAGAAGCTGGTGAATTGAACAAAGTGTACTGACATAAATCAGTGTACTGTAATCTTCCTTTCAGAATAATAAAGAGGGTCATGAGCAATTGTACCTTAGTGTCTTGATGTGTTTATTAGGTTTTCTTTCTATAACTGTAAAATTATTAGAAGGAACTGTGAGATATCATCACCATTGAGGAAAATAATTTGTGTGCAATGATAGATATTCCTTATATTATATGTCAACGAAAGTATTATTTCCCTGTTGTAACAGAAAGCCCATTTGAAGCAACTGTCCAAAGATGAATCAAGATAAGCCCAGGATTAAATTAATATGAAGAAGGAAATACTACAAAGGATTAAAAAAATTTACAATATGTCCTTCAATGCAGAGAGTCTTCTTTCTATTATCAAGAACACTCTCAACCTTGAGGGCATCCATTTTTGTCTCTGATTTCTGCTGTACTTGCTTTGTTTAGCAACCGGCCAAAAGGCTTCGCCTTGGTTACATTAATTGTTGGTGAATTGCAGGCTTGGTAGTTGTGTAAAGGATGATGATAGCTGGAGAACTGCAGCTGGATCGAGATGTGGCAGCCCACCCGCTAAGCAGCAAAGAAGAAGAGTGCATCAACCAAGTGCTTCGTTCTCTGCAATGGCTTCATAATTAATCTCAATCAACATCAAACTCCAAAGGTTTCAGAACTGGAATTTCCTTATAGCTGTAGAATAAAAAAACAGTGGAAAAAGTATTTTTTCCTAATTTTAAAAGAATCAGTGAGCAATAATGTCCAAGACTGTATCTGAATTCTGTAATATTGCAGAGGAAGGTCATGTAGCAATGCTTGGACTGAAATTTAAACAGCCCATCATTTGAAAATTCTTGCATGTAATGCTTCCATACTGGGACTGATTTAAAGAAAGTTGACACTAACAAAGTTAAAGTTCAGAATGAGTTGGTTTCACTAGATTTTTAAATATCATTGCTTAAATAATGCATGTGCAATAGTAATTTAAATTTTCCCTATGGATCATTCTACTAGGTTAAAACTAAAATAACTTGCCAATATTTATGGTATTCATACGTGTCATGAAGAATTCTTTTAACTGTTATTGTCCATTCTGACAATAAAAACAAAATCAAGTCTAAAAATACTGCAAATTGTTTTTCTTATTATGGGACTTCTCCTTCTCAATATATTCTAGTTCTTTCTTTATTATATTTAAGGCAAAAGCAATAAAAAGCAATTGTTTTCATGAAAGATGTGACTTATATACATTCCTTCAAAATTGTATTCATGAAAACAATGCCCAGGAGATGGTTTTAAAAGCTACTATCATTACATAATTTCAAGAAACACACATCCTCAGTTTGGCTTAAATCCTGTACAGCTTGCAGATATTTACTTGATTTAACTTTTCTGCTAATATGCTTAAATGAGGTGTGTGTATGTGTGTGCATGTGTATATGTGTCTGTAATATTTGCTACTAATGAACAGGGACTTTTCTACTGCAACACTTGATTATAGAGAGCAATTATGCAAAGAGCATATGAGAAAAATTATATAATTTACTGTGAATAGACAGTAAATTGAAGGCAAAAGATTTTCCCTGTGCTTGGTTCTGAATTGATATTTTCTAAGGGATTCCCAAAATAGATAAATGGACAAATTATGAAGGAAGAAGTGACAAAGGAAGACTGGAAGGTAAAGAATGTTATTTATTTGCATTTGGGACTAGGCATCACTTTTTCTCCAGATAAATCTGCAGTACATTACAAAGGACAAGCCTTTTGATGAATCTATGCATTTAGATAGATGTCTGATACAATTTTAAAAATTGCCTAAATATTTGACTCCCAATGATTTTAATTGGAGCAGGTACCTGAATTTCTTTTGAGAATCCTGCACATTGCATACCAGTGCTTTTAAATGCTCTTTAAAATCTATCACTGTATAAAGAATTTTGCATACTCTTCTTCATATGAGAAAAATCATATGAGTAGGTCCTATATATATATATACACATTCATCTTTTCAGAGCTACGTCCTAGATTTTCAGATACAGTACATTTAATTGAGACAATGTAAAATTTGCATTGAAATTCAAAGCATATGCATTTGATCTATAGCTCTTAGTAGACTAGTTGAGAGATTTCCTTTGTACATTACTTTATTAGTCAATCAGACAGAAAATAAATGGGAAAAGACATCTTTGTTATCTAATATGATACAAATTTTATCATCCATTATGAAAAATTAGCTGAAATGTTTTAATGTTTTATAATAAATAATTACAGAGTCTTCAGTTCTGGCCAGATCCTATTTGGTTAAGTTAATGAATAAATAAGATTTGGATTCATCTTACTACAGGCAAACACCTACAATATTGACATCTGTGCTTGAGTTACTGTCCATATGCCTTCTTTAAAATCAGTAGAGATATGGACAAAACATCTTACTAGAACTGAAGATGTAATTCATTGAATACTGAATAGACTTCTAAAAAAGACTGTAGAATATTTCTACCTGTTTCTCCCCCCTGACTGCAAAGGGACATCCATGTGACAAGGGTAGAAAAAGAGGTGAAAGATATCTGACTATATCCCCTGACAGCAGTGGGCTACATTGCCCTAAAATAAATCTGTGACATGCATAATTAGCAGTGCTTCATGGAAGCTGTCATTTTACTATTTCCTTGACTGCTTGGCGCATACCACTTCCAGAGTAAAACTGGACTGGACTATTTTCTTTTTGGCAGTTTATAGAAAGTCCTTGTAACTGAGTTTCTGGTGATGTGAGAAAGAACTCAGTTTATTAATTATAATTTTTTAGGAATTGTTTATAAAGAGAATTTATCATGGTGCTATATTTCAGAGACTTCTTTTATAAAAACAAATTCTAACATTTTGGCCTAAAGTATTGTGTTTGGCATTTTCTCTTTTAACTTAAAGGATATCCTTGCCAGGCAAGACAAATCACTCACTTCCAGATCACAGTCAATTACTTCAAGAACTGCTGGAGAGTTTCACTTCTGAAGAATTAACTTTTTGGCTACCAGAGCTCTCAAAAGTGACAAATTGCCTAACACGTAGCTTGAAAGATCATGTGGGAAAGTGAAATTTAGTGCTATTTATGATTTCCTCCCTGGAAAGAATTGATTTTATTTCATTGCCGCAGAAGCTGAACTGAACACCATATGTTCCAGGTTCACCATTCACCACGTGCTCTTGTTATTAGCTCTAGGACTAGCATCAGACACTCTCACTGGAGCTTGAAGACGTTTTTGTGGATTAGCTCTACCTTTTCATTGGTTCTAGATTAGACAAATAAAGGATAGCTCTTTTGTATCAGTCCCTTGGGGTTCCTGATGGGATTTATAAAGGCAGGTGCTTCGGACTTATTCTTCAGGGCAGAAACAAAGTCCTTTCAGGTGTTTGAAGGTACTTCCTATAGTGGTGATGGATATTCCAAATACAATCACAGTAGTAATCAAGAAACCAACATAACAAATAACCGAGTTTAGTTAATCACTAAATATCCTGATATAAATAGTGCCTGCAAAAATATACAATCCCAAATCTGGGAAAAACAAATTCAAGCACTAAAACAATGTGTCAGAATTAAGCAATTGGCATTTAACTTTTAAAAAAGTGTCCATTATGACATGTTTTTGACTATACAGCAGCCCTCTCTGATACAAAATATTATAGACTGACTTATCTCATGTTTTATCATCCACCAACATCTGAAGCACCTTGTTCAGAAACAGACTTGATGATGAAGGTGATGATGATAGGATGGTATTTGGAAATAATTCTGTTGAATGCTGTCTGAAAAAATTGCCCCTATTTTGTACATACAGTTGGCATTTTCATAAATGAAACAAACACCTGCATGCACATGCAGTCCTAGCTCATATAAATGCAAAGTTTATGAGTTTGGACATCTGTGTTTGCTCACACTTGTCACCATAATTTAGAGGGTCTTGGGAAGTGAAGGGTTATGGAATTAATCTTGACATATATTTCTGAAGATGAGGTTTTTTATGTAGACTGTCTGTTATATGTCAGCGTGCTTGCATATATTTTATTAAAATGTACAATATATTAAGGCATAAGTTCTTATATTTTATACATGGATATTATTTCTCTATTCATACAGGGCCAAATTCAGGAAGACATTTCAATACTTATCTATCATGCCTTCAATTAATTTGCTTGCATACGTTAAATCATTTTCGAAAACAAGGATACTTTTGTGAATCAAGGCCAGAAAGATACTGTTGCTAGCTATGCAATTATTTCTTTCTATCTATCTGTTGATTCAATGAAGCATGTGTATTTTCCTAAGGTCACACAAATGTTATTCTATAAAATCCAGTGATTTCATTGGCTGATTAATTGATTTTCAGGGGAGAATCAAGAAATGACCATCTCATTAACAAGCAGAGCTTAACAGCCACGATCCACTGCTTTGGCCAGAGGGACATTAAAACACACGGATGGAAGAATAAAAAAGCAGCAAACAGAAAATATTGTAGGCAAAGGCTCCAGTCATTGTTCAAACTTCTCCAACCTGTACTTTAAGGTATTTTTAATCTCATCTCTTTTCATTTACAGTGGCAGGTAAAGCAAATATATAAAATGCTACATTGGTAGGGGAACAGGTTGTTTTGTTTATTAAGTCAAAGTGAAATGTTGATTTACACTAAGAACATAAAAAAAGCAAAGGGGAGATGATTACAGCTTCACTTTGGCTGCTCAGATTCTAATAATCTTCTACATGTAATGAGACTGGGGAATGGAGAAGCCTTTTCCTGACAATGCTGGCAGCAGGATAACTTCTACACGCTATTGATTTTTCTTCATTGATTGTAATCTTCCTCTTCCTGAGCGTCTGTCTTTGCTTCTCTGACATATTGAACACTGAATAGTCCCTGAGTAATTCTTGAACAGTTTGGGATCATTTTTATTTTCACAGGACAGTTGAGACCAATGGAGTGATTTATGTGTACTTTGGAAGGCAAAACAAAACAGTACTGCTCTGGGAATAAATACGGACACAAAGATTTTTTTATTTTTTTAAGAAAAGCATCCCCCCTCTTCCCTCCTCTCCAACCCCTCTTTACTTCCACACTCCAATAATTTCATAAGTATCTGCCAAATCATGTAGAGGAGAACAGTAAAGCATAAACAGCTCTCACAGCTGTGATTTCAGCCATGATTGATGATGAAATACCACTGGAGGGATAGCAGAAAATGAATATTTATTAATGATATAAAGTACCGCTGGTTTAAAATCCAAAGAGATCCATCATTTTATATCCATGGGACGTATGCATTGAAAGCGGAATGTTCAATAAAAGGAGCCAAATACCTTAGTCAAAACATAAGTAATTCCAGTGGGCTGCTGATTGAATTCCTTTCTTAAAGTGAGCTAACCATAGTGGTTTTCATAAAGATTTTATTCCCACTTTAGCTACCATTAAGATTACATGAATAGTAGATCATGTAGACCTAGCCTAGAAAAAAAATTGCAGTAGCAATAGCTTTAGCATATTATAAAAACACATAGCTATGCACAACTATCATCCATATAATACTAACATGCAATTTACAATCATTTTCTGCAGAGGTAAAGACTGCGCAGTTGTTTGATGTGTAACTGTTGGCTTTTTTTGTCATGACTTCATTAGCTTTTATTTTATGAAGCTGATAGGTCAGATAACCTGTACCACACTGCTACGGGCAGCTTTGCATATTTTTTATTCACAGAGAATTTTGCTCTGAATGATCCCAGTCTTTCAGAAGTTAAATAAGGCAATTTCTGGCTTATCTGATATGCAAAAGAGATTTTTTTTTTCATTTGCTTTTGCAAAAGAAAAAAAAAATCACAAAAAAAAAATCCTTCTGCCTTTCTCTTTTGAATATAGGCTCGATTAGGAAGTATTGTCCTATGATGTTGATCCTTTTTTTTCCTCTGATGTTTTTGCAGCCTGTTATATGGGATGAGCTTGTTCAGACAATAAAAAATGTAGCTGCTGTGTTGACAGCAAAGGAGAAATTGACTGATGGAATTCAGCTGCATAATTTAACATACGGCTTTCAAGTCAGGCTGGAAGTTCCAGAATGTTAAACTTTGGCTAATGGATAGTGCTGAGAAAGGCAGGGTTCAGAGAAAATCTAAAAATGGATCAAAAGCATACTCATGGCTAAAAATGCAAACAAAATATTTATTTACTTCGACTTGAGGAAAGAAAAAAAAAAAAAGCAAGCATCTAATTGATACTGTTGGCATTTGGACAGTAAGAAAAACCGCACGCACGCTACCCAGCAAGAGGAGAATCATTACAGCGTATAAAATTAAGAGCAAGCGACTGGACAGCAAGTGATGTCTCCCCTTTTATCAACATCTGCCTTACTCAAACTCAGGAAAGCTTCATGAGGTCAGTGGTTCAGTGTCATTTTGTATGTTCACAGCCCTCAGTGGAAAACCACCTGCATTTCTCACTGGATTTATTATTGTGTTACCTGGGCTTTACAGTTGCCTAATTAATGAGCCCATAAAGGACGAGAGGAGGGAGTGGGGCAAAGAGATAGAAGAAGGGGAGAGAGCTTTGGTAGCTAAACCCCTGGAGAATCAGATGACGTGTCTTGCTGCTTGGTGCAAGGATTAATGTCTGCTGTTGCCAAGATTTGTGAAATAAGGACTGGTGCCCCTTTATGGATCACGGCTGGAGAAAGAGTGTGGAAGTCAGGCTTGTTTAAATAGATCTGCTATTTAATGACTTTTTGTCATATAGTCACATTTCAAAAAAAGGATTTAGGAGTTAAAAGGTTAAAAAGAATAAATTGTTGCAGCACAACGAATTATTGTAAAAGCAAATGAGCCATACACAGCCTCGCTTGTCCTGAGTGCTGAACCAGCATTTTGCCATCGCTGCCTTCCCAAGGTATTCCCAGTAGCTGCAGTGTGCAGGAAAGGTTAGAAGTATCTTTTCTGAAAAACAACCACTCCTGTGTGAAATACAGTATAAAGTTAGCACTCATTTTGGGAAGAATAATGACAGCGATCTCCGTTTTCATGTAAGGAGATCAGAACATTTCCTTCGGGCAAGCAAACATATATTGCAAGTGTAGGTGAACTGAAAGACACAGAAATCAACTAATACTCGTAATGACAAGGGTTTGGATTAATTTTGTCTAATGCTAGGGATAGAATTCAGATTCTTCTTCAAACACCTGCGTCTCAGTTCTGCCTATATAGGCATCTGCTGACATTTTAAATGCCCTGGGGTATCCTTTCCTGCTGCTTATCTGGATGGACGCACATCCTTTGGCAGCCCAAGTGGCTCTAGATGCCCAAGAGGGGCTCTTAGAGGTAGCTTCATTGGGTAGCTACAGACCCCAGGGACATTCCTCCTTCCTGGGCTGATATTTGCAAGGCTGCAGCTCCATGTCTCCAGGTCAGGTTAGTAGCGAGTCACACATACACACACACACACAAAACATAAACACAAATCGGCCACACACGTCAGCAGAGAGAGAAAAGAGAGCATTTACCAGCATTTGCATAATCACACTCAACACTCATGTGCATGAGTAGCAGTATAATTTTTTGACATCTGAGGAAAGACTGCCGCCAGTGTTTCTGGACTTTGGATCATGCATCATGTTGACAACACAGGGTCAAAGAAAGAAAGAAAAAAGGGCTTAGATATCAGAAATGCAATGCCTAACTTCAAAGGACTTTGTCACATATCTGAATATTCATTCAGGTTCAATTAAATCCAACTTCTTGCACCACTCTGCAGACTGTCCAACCCTGGAAGTACCTAAAGTCATAAAGGAGTCTCCCCGGTCAGCCAGAATTTCCTTCAGTTCCCTCACTGAATTGTAATTTGGAAAATCTGTTGAGCCCCACCACTATAGGCATCTCAACTGAGGAACCTGGGGAGCTTATTCAGAATGCACAAACTCAAGAAAAGGAAATAGTTATGAGTCTGGTTTTATAGTCATGTGTCTCCGTTTTTTTAGCTGATGAGTCATTGGTGGATCCTTGTGTATTTACAGCTACATACATAAGGAAATTTAAGTCCCTCAAATTCTCCTATCTTAACTATCTCCCAGAAACATCCAGACTAGTTTGCCGCCCTTCTAGTGTTGAAACTCTTGCATTCTTGTCTGCAGACTTCAACAGGTAAGATGAAAAGGGTCGTTGCACTCTCAGGGACAGATAATAATTTCCTGTCAAGGTATTCTTAAGAGAGCAAAGTTATTAAAAAAGAGACAAGGAGGGTATAGACACCTATACAGCATGTGTATACCTGCAAAAGTGCCCAAGTACCTCATATGCCTGCAAAAAAGAGGCTGAAACTCACTATTGACATAGATAAGGCCTTCAAAAGAACCAAAGGGGTAAATGTTTCAAGGCATTTCAGTGTTTCCAGAAATTTAACGGAAAGGGAGATGGGCAGTTGGTCTGTGAGGAAAATTGGATGCTCTAGAGGCTAAAGATCTGCAGTGGGAAATCAGAACGCTAAAGTAATATTTAGTCTGTGCAAAAGATATTCAGCTAACTTGGGATAACTTGCTTTGCTATACCTACATTTTCCCATCTATTAAAGCAACTAATAGAAGTCAGCTAAAGACAAGTGTAAAACATATCCAGTAGGATGCAAGATTTAAACGTATTTATACTTTTTAAGCTCTAACGATGAAAATCTGGCTGACATTTCTTTTGCTTGCATATGGGTACAAAGTATCAGATTCCAGTAATGCATTGGTTAATAATATCAAAAATAAAGCAGCAGAGAAGTGGAAATAATGAAGCTGGTTAAGATTCTGTTGCTTCTCACAGGGGAAAAAATGGCTTTATTGTGATTCAAGCAGAGCAGCCAGATTTCAAGTATTTGATACTAGCAGGTAATGGGAAATTACCCAGGTTTTTCTCGTATTTCTGCTCCAGCATCTTAACTTGAGCACCCTACATCATTCTATTTCATGGGCTCTGACACTTGGTAAATGGGTTTAAAAACTTTTAAAAAGAAGGAAAAAAACCCATAAAGTCTTTTTGTTTTGAGCGATTATAATCACAATTTTCAGAAAACAGCATCCGTATCCTGGGCTGATGGTATGTTACAATGGCATGTCACATCTGGATATATCAACCATATAATATCGTTTGACTGGTGGCAGCATTGCCAATTCGAGGAAAGGCACCTCTAACTGAGGCAGCATTTCCAAACACATTTCTACTCCCAGACTGTAAAGTGTGCATGCCTGCCTCTTGGGCTCTGTATTGCTCCTTTGGCCGGTGGGGTGACGAAAATCAGGCTTCAGTAAGGGAATATCCACACTGCTACCAGGGGCTCTAGGATCAAAGCCTTGATAGATGTACCTACGCTACCTTTAATGTACATTTCTTAGGTAAAGTCCCTGGAATGAATGTATTAGCATAGTCAGGTTTGGGCAGCCACTACTAAAGTCACCGATAAAGCTGTGAAAACTACTTGTACTCAAACCTGCTTGTGGAGTGCTGGGGAATCTCCTCTTCATTCATCACATGAGGGTTAAATATTTACACTTCTTCACCAGAAAATCAGTCTGATCTGATCAGGGCAGCTCCCTGTATTTTCCATATCCTTTTTCTCTAGCACATTTCTTGCTGCACACTGGCTGTCTGCGTTTGGTTTGAGGGCAGGTAAGGACCATTTATGAGAACCATTCCTGGAAGGAACCAGAATAATAAACTGCAGAAGTCACAATTACCTTTTAAAGGGAAAGCTTTAAACTGTTTTCAGTTTTATTTGTGAAGTTCATATAACATAGTTAGTTCTAGATGTGTGTTTTGGGCCACTGTAACCAAAACAGTGATTCCTGATGCCATGAAAAATTTATTGAAAAGCTGTACCCACAATCTCTTGTTTAAGGAGTATTTAGTCAATGATTTAAGTATTTTCAGACAATAGTCTTCAAGATAATCACATAGTCTTAAAATTTAGAAAGTATATTGTCTGTTATTCCTTTATGTGAAAAACTGTTAAATCAGTCCCGGAAGCAGAATGAAACAATAGAATTTATGTGACGGAGACAAATTGCTAAGAGTAAACAGTCATGTTGAAAAGTCCTCACTAATCTGGATGATGACAGATAAACCAGACCATTTGGTGTATGATGAATAAAGTCTGCATTCTAGCTCTTAATTAACACAGTGAAAATACAGGAAAGGTTGACATCTACTTGGGGTAAGATTCATCTCACCGAACTTTGGATACCTACAAAGCAGACATCTACAACTAAATTACTGTCTAGACTCCTTCTTTAGCTGATGGAGAGGAATAGACACTTCTAGAGCTTTTTTTTTTATTTCATCCTCTTTGCTACATTAGGATGAAATTAGCTGAGCTCTAGATGTGGCAATTTCTCTTCATCAGGTGTGAAAGGACCATATTCACTGGCATCATTGATGCAAATATCTGCACTGTAGTCATTTGTATTTAGCCAGATGAATCATGCTGGCAGTGTCTGTATGATTTTAACTCTTGCCCATCCTTTCTGATGTAGACTTATTTTTACTTGCATTGAGACAATATAAGAGAATTTCATTTCAGAAAGGGGTATCTGTGACAGTACACAAGGACCAACTCAAGCAGCACTTAAAAGGGGAGGATTCTGCACTCCTCACTGTTCCACAGTTTTTTCTGCTTCAGACATATCAAAATAACAGGAAATTACTGTATTTTTTGACCTTCAGCTCTCCTAATCTTTATTACTAACAAATCATATAGTTGCAGTAAGACAGAAACAAAACATATGTGCAATGTATTCCAAATCAAATTTGGAAATCTTGACATTTAAGAAAATTGCATTTCATTTCCATGCCACTGTTTTAAAAATGCAGGTGAAATTTCTCTATTTTATTTTTAAATCAGAAGGCAGGACCTTGAAAATGTGTTTCAAACAAGGTTAGTTTTGCATCTAAATATGTAAAATAACAAAAGCTGATATGACTTAAGACAGCAAAAATGTGGGATTCAGAGCTGAGCCCTTGAAAATTAGTAAATGCCTGTGTTATCATTTCCAGATAAACCTTACTTTGACCAACTTATATGCGTGTTATAATAACATCTTTAGTTACATCAGCATATTTTTTACCTTTTTTACAGGATTTCATTCCTTTTCCTTCATATATTGCATAGAATGGATATTGAGTTTCAGAGACATTGATAAATCTGCCATTTGCTAACTTTCAAGTGCCTGCTTGGGAATTTTTAAGACAACCTTAATACCTAATAATTCATAAAATTTTCCTGTAAATTTTAATTAGTGGTGTCCAGGACCTTCAAGTTTCCTTAATGCCAATGTGAGCAGTATATACTCAGCCTGCTCCTCCTCTGCTAAGCTTATGCCATATATATGTGTGCCTCAAAGGACTGTCTGTAGTCATCATCAGAACCAAGCTCATAAAAGATATTTTGATATTTGCTGGAATCCTCAGCTTTAAATTTTTGCCTGAATGCATGGCATTGCCAGGACTTCACTTCTAGGTGTTGGTTATGGCAGAGGCTTATTGCTGTTCAGAATGAGTCTCACCCTGTCCCCTCAGATCAGCAAGGCCAAGCTAAAATGCTGCAGCTTTCTTCTTCCTGTATGATAACTGGAGATGGTTAATAGGAAGATGACAATTATAGCTACCTTATGGACAGATATTTTATTTTAATGCTTGTAATGTGGCCAGCTGCCATCGTATAAATAACACAATGAACAAACAACTATAACAGCACTAATGACCTTGTGAGACAGTTTGCAAAATGCAAGGAATTTAAGTTTGCTCCTATTCAGTCTTTTTAAGAAGCTGCACTTACCTTCCTCCTGTGAGGGAAGGGAGACAGCAAGTGTGTTCTTTATAGGCACCAGGACCCTCATGGGATGTAAAAAATTATGCATAATGGAGCTGTCAGGAAATTTTCATATTTAGACAAGAAGTTGACATAGGTTTGGCTTTTTGCCAGTTCTTAAGAATTCTATCATTTAGAAGGTGAAAAGTATGTGGTTTTTTTCTTCATGTTCAAAGACTTTCCTTCTTCTTGACCAAACATAACCCTTTACTTTTTAACTCACCTGGAAAAAAAAAATCCAACACAGGGAGGACTGAAACATCCAGTAATTTTCCCGAGATGACAGAAATGCAAAACTCTTGCTATCTGCCAAGCTCTGTGTGAGAGCCACAGCAGAAAAAAAAAAAAAAAAAAGTGTGTCATGCACTTTTCATTACCAGTCTGCTGCAGAAATGATTGATATTTTCATATTGTTTAGCCCTCACCCACCTACCGTGGCTTTAAAGTAAAAGAAATATTGCCAGAGCTTTGCATATTGAGGGGATGCAGGACTGCTCTGGGCCTCCTTGCAGCCATATCGCTGAAGGTTATTATTAATTGTCAGTCTGTTAACCTGCTTGTAGCTCAGAGATGTCTGATGGCTGGAACTTTATCATGCAAATACAAATAGCGAAGGAATACCTTTGCTTGATAACTTCAGGACATGACGCTTCCTTGGGAAGTTTGAGAACTCAAGGCATTTTCCTCGGGAGGGTGTGTATAGACAACCTGCCATTATGATTGATTGCATTCACGGAGGATTTCTGCCCTTGTCTTGTTACTGAAGAATACATCCTTGGCTCCGTGCAGTTCTCTTCCATTGGCTGGCACCTTCCTCCTTTAATGAGATTCAAATCTGTTGCAGGTACTTTCAAGCAGTCTGAAATACTCTTATCCTCCTTTCAACTCTGTATTAGTCTATGGGGACAGCAGCTGATGTGCTGTGGTCCAGTGGTGCAGTAGTCCTGGACTGTGCCAGAAGATAGAGCTCGCTCTCTGCCTCCCCCTTGAAATAAAGGAAAATTACGGTAAACACCACTCTCTTCTCAAATACAGTGTTCAAGTTTCAGCCACCAGCTCTGCCTCACGGTCTTTGTCTAAACACAGATTTGGGATGGGCTTTACATGAACTTCTTCTATCTTCAAAAGAGATGTAAAGAAAGTCCTTAATTTGAATCTTCACACACTTAGAAGATACGCAACACATACAGAGCTAATTGTAGCAACTGCTGAATAAAGAATCTTACCATATTTTTATTTATTGTGTTTGTGCCTATTATTAATTCAGCTTCATAACTATTTTTTTAATACAAAAAGCAAGGATGTTGTCATGGTAGAAAATTACACCTCAGAGAAGACCTAGACTTCTAGTTACATCGCTATCACATGTTCCTTTTGAGCAGTCTAATTCAGTACAACTAGATTCAAAACTAAGACAGATCAATAGGACAAAATATTACCTAAAAGAAAAGAGGATTATGGTCAGTTCAATTGAAGACTTTGGTTTACCTAGGCTATTTATGTCTTTTAATAGGATTTTATTTTTTTTTTTAACCTTTTGCTATTTATATAATGGCTTATGGTAGAGGTTTTTTTCCTATCAGTAAAATTGAATAGTATTTTGCTCTGAGTTACTCTTCCTTACTGACCACATGATCCCAAAGGAACAAATTTACAGTACATCACTTAGCCTGACTCCTTGAATGATCCTGTGACAATGGTATATGTGGTGCTACTGGTAAACATACTGTAGCTGGAATGAAACCACTCCTGAAATAGCTGAAAGGCTTTCTACGGACAAAAGGGAAGCTGAGACTTGGTGTTACTACTGCCACTGCTCACATCAGCAGCAGAAGGAACACAAAACCAAAACAAATTTGGGAGATATTGCTTTAAGGTATTGGAAATAATATTCCTTAAATATGTTCTTTTCTGGTGCTTCATTGTACACAAGCGATTTGAGTTGCTACTATTAATGTTTTCTGTACAATTTTAGAGTCTGATCCTTCTCTTCCTTGTGCAGTTGCTATCCTTCCCCTGATAAGGAGGTATGTGTTATAATTCTGTGTTTAATATATTTGCATTCTTTATAGCTCATGACTCGTAATTACACATTTCCTATTAATAGTGTTCTTTTGCCTTTCAAACATTATTTCATTGGATTCCAGCAAATCCTTTTAGGCATACTGCAACTTCCAGACTTCTGTCACCTAATCTGTCGTCTTGGATAGTTTTAAAGTAAGTATTCTTTTTTTTTTCCTTTTTCTTTTTTTTTTCTTTTTTTCTTTTTTTTTTCTTTTTTCTTTTCTGTATTTCTGAAGTGGTGAGGTATTTGAGATTGCACTTCCTCTAGGTAAGATACTGTATCTTGCTATAAATTTTTGCTTAATGATTGAGTTTTCTATGGACACAAGTTGTCAGTACCTCATAGCTACAATTTCATATCACATTTTTTGTCATGTGAATGTCCCTTTTGTGTACAATTAAGAAACCAAAAAAATATAGTCAATCGTGGACAAGTATGTGAACTATTACAGGCTTCTCTGAAGGGACTTACTGTTTGGAGTCCTTCATGTGGTCTGCAGCTGCATGTTCTTGTAGGTTAATACTGTAGCAAGACCTTCTGGAAATAACTGCCATAAATAGATTGTTGGTAGAAAGAACTGAACACACCTACTGTTGGTCTGAGAGAAAGAACCATTATAATTGGTGCTTTCTGGTCTGTACAACCCCTGGGAGCCAAGGACTTTCTTCTCAAAAGAATTCTGTAACAATTACACCCAGGGGCTGTGTGTATGTCATGACATAAAACACAGTCTGAATTAATTATTTAGTATGGTGCAGCCCACTTTGACTTATAAGCTATAAAAAGCCCGCCTGAGAGAGAATTAATTATTGCTGGAAATAACATATAATTACAATGTTGCAGGGAAAAGATAAGAATTAATGTGCCAGGTGTAAGTAGATTAGACCAGCTTGACAGAAATGAGCAACTAAAAAAGAATTTATAGATGAAAGCTTACAGCCATTGCACCCATAGTGACTGGAAAGCATTACCATGTGATGACTGCTTAGTGGCTTATGTGAAATGAAATATTGGTTTCAGACTCATTGCTCAGAGACAGGTCTCTATGTCACAAATCTGACAACAAAATGGAGTGAATTGAACGTCTCATCAGAGAAAAGAGGAAAGACAAAGCTCAGAGGCTAAATTAAACATATTTCCCTTCTTGAAATTATCTCCTTGGGTAGGAGTTGAGGAGTCTTGCGGCAGAGTAAGGGGCTTTATGGGGAAACACATTTCACTCTGTGTTTCGTCTTTGTCCAGTGGTGCAGGACTATGAGCTCCAGAGTGGAGAGTCATTTGCTTTTCATGAAGGAAAATGAAAACTACTGCTTTATCCATGGTCTATCAAATGCAGGGGGAGAAGGAGGGCAAATGAGGAGGAAGAAAGTGAAAAGAAATGTTTTCACATTGCTTACCACTTTTCCTAATCATCTCATCTTCTTTTTTTAAAAAGGACCACTTATAATACTCCACTCTTTGACACCTAGGAGAGACGTTCATCACAAGGGTAACGTGTGGTTTGCATGGTTCGAGGGCCAGCGTGAGAGAAGTGATCTTAACCCACTCTGTGGAGTCTCATCGGGAATACCAACACTTTGAATGAACATTCAAGGAACAACATGGAAGCCAATTGTATTGAAGGCTTCCTTCTACCTGGGATTACTAGCTGGCTTCATTAAGTCATTACAGATAACTCAGAACTACATGAAACCAAGATTTTGAAGAATATAAAGAACAATTGGGAAATACAAAAGAAGAGTGACTCAATATAAATAGTGTATGCAACAGTATGGGACAAATGAATAGCTCACTGGAATGGGATAAACATCCCTTTAAGCGTGCCTGATTCTGTCTGATGAGTACAGGAATTGGACAGAATTGGACATAATGTGTGTTTTTCAATTGTTCAATTATTGGCAGAGAGACAGTAGGCTCTGCACCTGGGTCCGTCTCCAGGATGAAATAAAATTGGAGAGCTTAATCTTTCCCCATTTTCTTCCCTAGTTTATCTGCCACACTGATTTTTTTTTCTTTTGGTGTTGTAATAGTGTAATACCAGGCACATGGTTAACTCAGCAGCCAATCATAGCTACTATAGGTTGCCCACCACTTGCCACCTTTTGCTGTGTTAGGACTAGGAGTCATAGCAGCTTCTCTAGGAAATCATAGTTTAGTAAGAACTGCACTAAAGGTACCTAAGCCCCACATCATCTTTACTTTTGTTATTAGGTTTTAGATAAATCTGGAGCTTAACCTTAGTTTTTCAGTAGACCTCTTTGGTTCACAATTTGCTAAGCATATTTCCAGGACTAGTAAAAAAAAAAACAAACCAAAACCAAAATTATATTCTTTAAACCATCCATGCCACTGTTTGTAGTACTTTGTTCCCCTTACTTCAAAGCCATGTACTAGTGGTTCAGATAAAGTAGAATCATTCCATTCCATTTACAAAATTCTGACTTTTATTCCATTTATGTGGAATGAAAACTAAGACTTTCAAGAAGATGATTTAGTAGAATAAAATGTACTGACTTTTTTTTTTTTTTAATTTTTAATGAAAAGACAGTCTAGCCTTGTGGTTTTGATTATAATTCCTTGGGGTTTTGGGGATATAAGTCTGAAATCAGTCAATCTTATGCTGATGTGAACCTATATGGAGAGGGCCTCTGGAGGTTTGCTTACCATTGCTTAATAGTCAAATAACTAAAATGCTAATATACAGATGTAATTTTTGGTTGATTGCCTCACAGAGATTGCTAGATGTAATACACATTACAGCATGAATCGATCCATTGTTTTGATTTCAACTGTATTAGGCCATGCATAATTATGATTGATTCTTGTGAGCATTCACAAGTTCACATAATGAAGAGTTTAGTATAGCAATAGAATCAATACAGAATAAAGCTTTGTCAATGTTATTTAAAACTTTACAATTAAACCCACAAAAATATCTCAAACAGAGGAGTTAACGTTTGAGTGTTCACATTAACATTCCCCAGTTGCTGTTTCATTGGCATGCATTTTATAACAGAAAGAGACAAGAATATACATAAAAAGAAAACTGATATATGTTCATGCCTACATCCACATGGTAATGTCCTAATTGCCACTCACATGGGGATGATTTAGTGGTAAAGTTTGCAACAACACTGTTGTTCAGGCTTTAAAGGAAAAATACCTCATAACGAGAACTCATCCATATAGAAGATCATAGCTGGTCTTGTGCTACATCACTAGTTAAGAGCGTGCTGGTACTCGATATGCCTCTTATTTGAGTAGAATAATTGATATTTGGGTGTATCTCGATCATTTGCTTTCTGTATGTGGATTGAATAGCCTATATGTATAGGCTGTGTCAGTATTGTGTGCTAGGGCCAAGCCTTGGAATTTGATTTTCTGTACTATTAAAAGATTACAGTAGTCTCTGACATGTTTTGGTTTGTGCAAATGGCATTTCTCCAAACATTTCTGAGCCACAGTGCAAGAGTCAGAGCAGGCTAGGGACAAGTCACACTGGGTATTTTCCAGTATTTTTCCTCTCATATTTGGCAGACTGGAGAATTCAGTAATACGGACGTGGATCATTCTATGCCCTATTGTTGCAATGCCATAAGCATGTTGCTTTATTAGAATAGCTGTAGAATATGTAAATACCAGCCAGTTTGGCTCTCCCATCTTTATCTCTTGTCTCATTTGGGTTTGAATTTTGCATCTCTATATGTTTTGTGAAGCAGGACATTTTGTTTCCTCTGTACTTTTCTGTTCAAAAAGGGACAATTAAAAAAAAACCTTAACCAACCAACCAAACAAGAGAGAAGGGTAGAAAAGGCCCTGTGTTTAACCATGTTTCACTGAAATAAGAACACACGACAGGAAGGTCTTTTTTGATCATCAGTTCCAGCCCCCTGCTGCCACTGGCACAGACATACAATCCCTCCCATAAACTGATCAGGCTTCAATGATTGCAGCTAGTCTCTGAAGTCCTCAGCTCATTGAGTTGAATAGGTCAGCTTCCCGTCTCGTCACTCAATATGTGACAAGACTGTTTTCTGAAAGTTTTCAACATAAAGGAAGGAGGGGAGGAGGGAGGCTAAGAACATATTTTAAAATGGAAGATTGATTTTGTAGATTAGCACGATTCTGGGAAGACGCTGGCAGGTTTCTTTCATAACCGCAATTATTTTTTGCTAATCATATCAGGGATATTTGGGGATGGATTTTGTAATACGCACTTTGGTGAATCATAATATGTTCTTTTCACGTAAATTGTCTAGGCAAAAGACTGGAAATTATCAGCTCCTGTAAAAACATATACAATTTTGAAACTCTGTAATGACAGTGAAATGGGAGGTAGGACTCCTTTTCAAAATCTGTGAGCTTCAAAACCTGAGAAGTGGTAGAGGTGTGTACCTATGCCTTGTATTTATAATGTTAATAACCGGGCATATTTAGAATGGAGCTGTGATCACACTACTGAGCATCACGGTAAAACCAGATTCATCCTGTTCTTACATTTCCCTTGGCATCTGCTTGTGGCTACTGTAGGCAATAGGATAGTGGGCTGTAGGGCCTTGGATTTGACTAAATGAGACTATTCTTGTGTTCTTCCCTACTTTCATTAAATTCTGCTAACAATCTGATCACATTCTCAGTGCACAGTGACATTTTCTCATTTATTACTTAATTAGAAATTGGTTCCAACTTCCAGGAAACATTTATTTCTAGTCCTAGTCTTTAAATGAAGATGTTAGGGTGCTTAGTTCAGTTTGAGATTAAGAAATCTAAATTTAGATAACTAGCATAGATGTCTACTGTTACACTAGGTGCCTATGATCCTGTTACAATCAATGAAGACCTAGTCAATACAGATCATAGAATCTCTCCAGCTCTCTGGTCTTCATAGATTGCATTGATTACATCTCCATTAATGATAACAGGAGCTTATAGGATGATCTGGATTCAGTTTCCTAAGCAGGTGTCTAATAGCATTTGAGATGCACTACTGTAACCCCTGGTAGCTGACTGCTGCTTCAAAAGGATGCACATCTCCTCCAGCGGGTCCTTTGTCAGATCTATGAGCCCATTTGTGGGTGTCTTGAATAAACTAGATGATTTGAAAAAGGTAGTGCATGCCTGTGTTCGGGCAGTAGAACCGAGCCTGTTGTGCACAGGTGGACACTTGAATTCAGTATGATAATGAGAATCTCACCACAGATTTTATTGCCTGTAGGCTGGTGTTGCTGCTCACAATTCAGTAGAATTCCTTAATGTGAAGTGAAAAATACACCAGTCCTTCCTGGGTGCTGAATGAAATCTGAAATTTCATTTTCTCAGTTCTTTGAGTGTCTGCAGTTCTGTCATAGTAGGAGAGTGATAATGAAGATAACTGAAAAATGAAGACTAAGAAGGACTTGGTGCATATGTTGTCTTGCTGCTTCATTTAACTGTTTGGTTTTTCATGTATTATGTTTGCCTGGGGGTTTTAACTGACAGGGCAAGCAATGATTCTCATACTTTTAGATTTTCCCCAAACACTAGACGTGGAAGCCTTTTGAGTAAATGGCTTCAGTATGTGTTCAAGACCATAATAATTAACATGTTACCCTTCAGCAGAAGACTGCCTAAAGCACTGTGCTGACAACAAGCCTGGTATTCAAATAGAAGTGAAAGTCCAATAATGGCAACCTCAGCATTCAGGAAATGTGAATCAGGAACCCTGAAATCATGTTATAGAATCGAGCATCTTATTACTTAGTTTCTTGTCCAGCATCTGCATTGCACATCTGTGCCACATTTGCAAGCTTCTCTGCAGCCTGAGAATTGAAACTGAAACACATAGACACACACAACAGAAAGGAAACCAAGATTCCACATTGATGGTTTCTATAGGAATGGAGGATTTAGGTTAAAAAAAAGACAATTGCTATTACTATTACATTAAATTTGCAGGATCTCATGACAATTCTGGTTGCTTGGCTCTGTCCTGGGAATACAAATGAGTATTTGTTTCAGCTAAAGCCCCTGGAATGAAGTGTCTGACTTCAGTAGTCCAATCGGGTAATTTCTATACTCAATCGTAGCATATGTCATACATTTTGTTTTCCAACTGACAAATGTAGAGACACTAACAAAGAATTTCCCTATGAAGCCAAGGAACTTCATGCAAATACAACCCCTCTTATGAACAGGACTTTAAGAACAGAACCTGAAGAATTAACAAATAGAACAGATTTTGCTTTCCACTGACATTGAAAAAAAATGCATACTTTTCAGAAAGTTGCTAACAGGAGACAGAAAGCCATCCCAAAGTTTTTGAATGAGTCTAAGCCCAGAGAATTTTCCCTAAGGGAAGGAACAGTTAATGGCTAGGGAGATGAGTTGCATTTTCTAGTTCATCTTATTACTGAATGGAGAGGGCAAAGAAAGATATCTTCATAAATGGCAATGGCCTGTCATCCTCCAGATAAGAAGTCAAGCATTAAGAACAGCAGTTTCAGAAAGGGTGCAGGTTTAGTTACCTGAAAAGTAGAAGAGATTTTGTCAATGTGCAAAAGCCAGGGGGTGTGCCTCTCTTGCACTAGCCAGGTGGATCTTTTTCTTTCTTTTAGTCTGAAAAATGACCTTTCAGTCTAAATAAAAAAATGGCAAATTTCCACCTCAAAGCCTATTTGTCTTATAGATGTCTAATTCTCCATAACCCCTTTAAAATGAAAGTGCTTCCTTAACAAAAACTAAAAGGCAACAGAAGTGGTACTAGATACCTCAAGGATTGATCCTCTGTTATGGAGAGAGATGAGTCAAGGTACACATTCACATGAATAAGGCGAGTCCTTTTAATAATCTTCCCCTTCATATTGGATCACTACTGTAATTCAGACTAACCTGTATCCTGCTGGTGGGAATGATTCTACCTGTTGAATGATGAAATAAAACCAGAAATATCTGCACAGAAGGGGATCATCCAGCAAACTCTGCCTTTGACAATTCCAGTGCCAGCTGTTTCCACCAAGAAGCCAGACAAAAGACAGCTAGAAGCCATTTTTCCTCAGGACACACCTCTACTTACGCCATGGTAGTCAAAGACTGTGAACAGATGAATTCAGATTTAAACTACACCAAAACTTGCTTTATGGTTTTAATAACTTATAAGAAAAATCTCAGTTAGAGTAGGAGAGCAATTATTACATATTTTTCTGCCCTTCCACATAGAATTATTCAAGCTTTGCTCCCTATTGACACAAAGGACCACATTTATTTTGTCCACTTAGAAGCTGGTAGCCAGTCATTAAGAACTGGGAAATAGGGATCTATCTTGTCACATCATTTTCTTGGCTGTAAGCACTGGCACACCCTTAGCATCCTAGTTGACTGTACCGCCAATTGTGGGACAGACTATTGACTGTAACTCTGACCGTTCTTATTTTCTAGATGAAATGTCCATTCCTGCTAAGCTCTTAATCTCAATGTGGATATGGCCAGTTTAGCAGTGTACTCGTAAAGAAGTGACAGTGGTATAGACAGGAGGATGTGATGTCTTCATCAACAGTAGACAATATTTCTGGCAACCGCTGATCAGTGTGGGTTTGTGATGGAATATGTATGGAGAGGATTGTCGGAAGTAATGGCTACAAACTCTCTTGTGAGTTTAGAAGCACAGACCAAGAAGAGTGTTAATAGAAAACGATGTGTGATCAGAACAGATAGGAAATTAGGTAAAGCAGCTGCTCCTTTCAGAGGCTTCTGTGCGTTCATTCAATTTTTTTAACTAGCTAAGCAAACAAACATGGCATATAATGTTGCAAAATGCACCTTTTGTAAATAACAAGGCAAACAGCATTAACATCAATTTAAATCTCCTTAACCAGCTGCAGTCCCAGTGATTTTTTGAAAGACGTAGCTGAGAGGGTCACTCTGAAACACTTGCATTGATACCTGGATCTCCTACTTCCAGGAATTCACAGATCCTTGCTGATCCCTTCGCAAACAGGGCAACTCCCAGTAAAAGGTAAAGAAGGTTGTGATAAACGGCCCTTGCTTTGGACCAGCAGGACCTCATGTCTACTCTTGAACTGAGGTTGCACCGCTTCTCATGAGATGCCTAACCGGACTCTGCGTGGAAGCACTGCTGCACTGTGGGATGAATCCTTTCAGAAACTGTGAGCCTAACTGGTTCAAACAGGAATAGTCTCTGTTGAGTTTGAACACAAACCCGTTCTTCTGGAAATATTACAACTGCATATAATAACACGCAAATTGATTTGTACAGAATAAGGAGGAAGGGGTGGGTGATTAATTCGCTAGTGGTTATAAATAAGTCTACAGGTAAGCTGAGGACAAAATGGGAAGTCCTTACCCTAGGACTCTTTTTTAATCATTGCTTCACACATGTTTTTCCTTGCCTGGATTTCTGCCTTGTTTTCAGCTGAATATTTCAGCATTTGGCTTGAACGCACTGTGAATTTTGCACAAGTGGATGCATATGATCCACAGAGAGGAGCAATATATTCACATTGACAAGATTTCACCCACAAGGAGGAACTGTGTATTATTTGACAAGTTTGCCCCACAGTGCCAGTATCTTTTTGCTATACACTTTCGTGTGAGATCACTTTGTGAGGAAGAGATGGAGAGAGGCAATTCTGAAAAGCGATAAACTATGGCGTGGTAATGACAGGAGAAAGTAGATGAGTGGGTGGAGGAGGCTCTTTCACTCTTCAGACTTGCGAGGTCTCCTTTAAGGTGTGTACTACTGTTGGATAAAGAGACAAACTTGCAGTGATGTGCCTGTCAGCACTGCTTAGCGTGAAGGAGCAAGGTAAAAATTGCACAAGAGTCTATTACTGTTGCCTTCCAGGTAGGCTGTAGAAAAGAAAGTGTGCAAAGGGAGAGCTGCAGTTTACAGTCACAGTTTGGCAGCTATTCCCAGCCTGTCTTTACGTATTTAAAATTCCTTTCAGTACAAACGTACGAAGGATCGCACTGTCTCCCTTGCCACTGTGACAGTTCATTTAAGGGGACAAAGAAAAAAAAATCATAAATAAATGATATGTTCTGCTCTGTATCCATTTTAAATGCTGGGTGTTTCATTTCCTCTCCTTTGTGTATGTGTGCATCTCACATACTTTTAAATTGTTATTTTTATTAAGAGAAAAATGGGGGAATCGGTCTATAAACCTGAACTACACCCCTGTTAAGAACGTGCTCCTTTCTGTTTTCTCATTTACCCTGCCCTTCTTCCCATCTGTTCCCATCGCTGTCAATAACAAATACACCCCTTTGTATTCCTGCGCTCTTAGAAAGCTGGATCTTGTGAAGGTACAAATTGCGGCCCCTCAGGAGAGATGACCATCTACCTATTAAAGGTTGAAGCTTTATGCATAAAGGTAACTTTTACTGGCTTATGGGTTGCAGTCGATACTGTAGGTCCAAAAGAGGCAATTTCTGATGTTTAAATTGGGACACAGTGGCCAAGGCACCGTTGATTACCAGATTTCCCACTGTTGTTGCTGGAGGGGTGGCTTCCTACCTTCCGCCTACGCACACTTCTCTGGGAAGGCCACAGGGGATTAGAGATCATGTCATTTCTCAATTTGAATCAGATAAGGTCTGGAAAGAAAAAGGTATCTTTAGCCATTACCTCTCTTTCTTTTGCTCATCAATGTCTGCTGCAATCTGGCCTTTGGAGCACTTCGGGGAATTTTGTCATTGGCTCTGGTAGGAGCCCAGTAGTATTTCAATAAGACACTGATAAATGGAAAGACATTAATTTACATTTCTATTTCTATTATGAATGACATATAAAATAATGTCATAGAATTAAAGCATTTCTAATAAAATTGGTAGAATTAGTACTATTTAATGCTTATGGCAGGTATAAAATATTCAGTGTTTTTTTTTTGTTATTTTATATTGAATTTAGGGGGAAAAGATGAGTTTTTTGGAATGAGTGAATTTGAAAGCCTTATGTTTTACAGTGATACTTAAAAGAATGGAGAAGAAAATTAAATCCAGCTAATACAGTCATATCTGAATAAGCCTTAAACAGCAGGTATGAGGTGACTTGACTGGTGAGCAATGTCTGGGTGATATTATGATTCACTACCTTCCCTTTTTTGGCTTGATCTCATGCTTTTCTCAACTGACTCTCACTACGGGATACCTGGCAAACAGATAATCTGGTTCAACGAGCTGCTGTGAAGAAGGTGTGTCTTTGCATTTCTGCACCAGCTGGATATGCAGCTGATGGCAGCAAAATCATGCCAAACTGCTAGAATTTTTTCTACATTGGCAAAAATATGGTATTGAAGGCCTGTTCTAACCAAACATTTTTATGAGAAGGAATTTACCTATTTGGTTAAATCATAAGGCTTTTCAGATGAACAGCCAAATACATAATACATTGGAGCAGAAAGTACCCAGCATCTCTTGCACTTATGTTATTAAGTTGTGTTCTGCAAGGGTCAAACTGTGAGGAAAAATGAATGTTGCCTTAAATTTAGTGTTCCTAGATAGAGATGCAGCTGCATTTTTGGATTCTAGGTAATGGTTGCTCACAGAATCACAGCATCATTCAGGTTGGGAGGGACCTCTGGAGACCACCCAGTCCAGTCTACATGTTTGAGAGTTAGCTGTGGAGTTTCCAAGTGAGATGAATGGAGGAAATATGCCAGGGCAAAACACCCATCTTTACCTCAGTTTTCCCTGAATTCTTCAAAAGGATAATACACAGAAATTTCTGTTCTTGAGGTATGGCTGTTAATACTATAAATATGCCTTTTTCTTTCTTTCTTTTTTTTTTTTTTTTTTTTTTTTGTCCTTTCATAATTCCATGGCTTTCTGGGTAAGTGTGGAATTTGATTTCTCATGACTTAAAATGATTTGTGATTCAGCCTGAACCAGTAAGTATTCTTTAAATAATTTCTTAGGATTGGCTAAGGGAAAATCGAAGAATGTCATAGATCAGTTTTCTTCTCATCCAAAATAATGAACTTCTGCCCTTCATATTTTTTGAACAATAGAATATAGGTCCTCTCGCTCCCATCCTTCCTGTGGTGTGCTGGCACACAGGTCAAATACCAGTCTATGATACAGCAATTGCATTTCTGCATTGCTATGTAGACATATGTTAAGAAGCCCTAGGGTGCAATGAACCCTAACTGGATGGAGAATCTAAATGCAGAAAGTTAATTTAAAACATGGCCAGCTTTCTGCCTCAAAATAGAGAGCAATTCTTCCATCAATTTATCATAATATTTATACAGCCTTTAATACTCTACTAGTTGATTACTTCACAGTCTTTGAAGAAATTATACCCTGACCACCTTTCTAAGGTATGAAAACATTATTATCCCCATTTTTTAGGTAGGAAAGCAAGGCACAGCCAAAGTGAAGGCTATATTTTTAGAGAGAGCTAGGCACATAAAAGAAGAGAACAGGTGCCAAGCTGAATATTCAGAAACAGCTAAGTAATACCAAAATCCCATCAGGAGCCTATAGTCATTATTAAATGCCTAAATACCTCTAAAATTCTGTCCCATAGCCACTGTGCCATATGCCAATATACTACAAGCAGGAATGGATCCCTTTTTGGAAGGCAGCTTTCCTTAATTGATCTGATACTTCCACTGCAAAATTGAAACAAATTAGTTTATCTGTTTTTAACTCCCTCTCAACCCCCCTCCCCGAGCACTTTAAATGTCACTATTTCCACTGGAACCAAAGGTGTGCTGAATAGCATGTCCTGCACAGAAATATGATAATCTCTCTTCAATGTTTGGCAACTAGTATCTATTAATTAAGAATCCATCATTTGTACTCTGTAATTATATTTATTAAACCCTAACTCATATCCTAACTATAATTAGTTCCTGCTAATTAATTTTATCAAATCCCTCTAGATTCATATCTTAAGTAAATATTGAGTAGCCCTACACTAATTATTTCAATCAACGTGGAGTGCATTTCAAATGACTGTGAATAGTTTCTCTTAATTAAATTTAATATAAAATAAATGTTCTATACAATACATTTGTAAATGTTAAGATTTTAAGATAAAATAGAATAAAAGACTGATGTAATGTGAAATACTCATTTACATATTAGACCAGGTTAAATAAGGCAGTTCTGTCTAAGTCAAAATTTCCACATCGGAAAATGAAGGCTTTTTTTATATGAGAAATATGTGAAGAAGCATGGCTTAGTATTATAATGATATACCTTGAAAAGTTTTTCCATATCCCTTGAAGCATATGGGACTCCCTAGATTTTTGAAAAATCTAATTTAATTTCAAAAAATGTGTGAAACTGGGTAATGTTTATGAAGTAACTATGCAAGTAAAGATAGGGCATGATAATGGAACAGGAGCACACATTTGGGCACGATGCAACGTTTTTGTCAGAATGAACCAGGGAAAGCATCCTTACCCACCAATCCTGAGGGACAATCATCTGCTTTGTTACCTTGCTAATGACAATTCAACTTGGTCTATACAGCAAATGAAATTATGGTGTTACTTTGGGTTGCTTAAAGCAAAACGATTGATAATTAGGTAGCAACAAGAAGTTTGCATTCAGATCATAGCCATTTTGGATGTAGTGGGGTATCCTTAGCTGAAAGGCAGTGTGTATCCTGTAGGCCCTGTCTTGTATCTCCCAGCCATCTGCAGACGTCTCAGATATCCCAAGGTATCTAAAATGGTCCTTCACTTAGGTTGCTGCATCCTGCTGAAAGTGCCTAGGGCAATCTAGGCTGCAACTCAAGCTACTTACTGGAGTTAAAACTGGAAGATCTTTTATCAGTGCTTTAATCCAAGTGAGCTATATGCTGTGTCTCTCCGTTTACACATGAGGATTAGAAAACTTCTGCTCTCTTCCAGGTCTCTGCTGTTCCAGAAAGAAATACGCAGAAGGGAATTCATCTCTCCTAATTGTAGAAGTCCATGCTGCACTTTCCATCCTCGTCTTCCTCTAAATGAAACAGGCACTTTCATCTGCCCTACTTTAGATGATGACTGTGAAACAGGAAGAATCACATCCTAGAAGTGTTTATTTCTTTCTGCTGTCTCTAAGTGGAGATGAGGGTGACAAGATCAGATAGAAGCATTTCTAATGTAGATGCCTGCCTTTGATAACATTACTCCTGCCTGTTGAGACAGTGGAGGCTTCGAGTAATGTTGGGTAAAATAAGAATGTAAATAACTGGGGGTTTTTGTATTGGTTTTTGTCTCCTGTTTTGGCTTCCTGGAACTACAGCTTTCAAAAAATTTAGTGACTGGGGAGAAGAGCCTGTATCATTTTTGAAGGATGACAGTTTGCTGTCGTGGGCTGTTACAGAAGTTGTAGCATTCGGTGACAAATGGAAAAAAGATTTCAGCTCTGTAGCTGCAGTGGGTTAGTCTGGATTTCAACTAGTGTAACACAGGTCAAGTGTATAAAGTAGCTTCCATCTGTGGGTATTTGATTTTAATTAGCAAATGATACAAACTACCAGAAGTTAAATCCTAGTCCAAGCAGGAATATGAGGCACTATGGTTCAGATATATTACACTACCTCATCTTAATCTTTCACTTCATAATTTACAGAATCACCTCCTAACTGACAGTATCACAGTCGTTTTGCTGCAGCGATCGTGACAGCACTACACGGTTTTTTAAATTTACAGAGAACCTCAAATATGTGTGCAATTTTTTTTTTCTTTTTTAACTTTTATTTAAGTATGCACACACACAATATTTAGACAATATTTAACTATTATGGTCTGGTTTGTATTACTCTGTGCATTGATATCAATGTTTTATTTTTCATATGACATTTGATATCACTTTACCACTGCAAAGGTGCTTCTGGGAAAGCTCTACCGATTTATAGGAAAGAGAGACCATTAGTTCAACTCTTCTGATCAAGACAGATTTTAGATTTCCTGCAGCTGCTTCTGTTTTGAGCTCAGTAACATGTGCTTGTATAAAATATTTATTTTCCAAAAAAGATATGCAATCTTATTTTTGAAAGTATCAACAGATGGTGAGTCCACCTCCTCTCTCAATAGTTTGTTCCAGTGGTTTATCATTTATGCCATATGCTTAAAATTAATGCCACATTTCCCATCTGATTTTGTCTGACTTCAATAAAGCTACATTGACTTCCTTGCCAGTCAGTTGTTTATCCATCCTCAGGCCTTTTGGGTCATTCAGGGAGAATCCATATTGTCCTTCACACTTGAAGCATCTGAGGTGTGCCTGGTTGCTTGCAACCATCTCCTGCTCCAGCCAGCAAGCAACAGTCCACCTGGTATCAGCCAACGACTCTGCTTTTATCAGTTTTAGTAGTCTCTGCTTTGTTAGCTGCTTTACTTAATTGGTTATTGCTTTTGGATCTTTTAGCTCTTTGTCTGTCTTTCAGTTGCTTTCATCCTCCAAATACCCGTATTTATACTGTTTCTCTTGCTTCATTCATCCATCTCATATGTGCGTCTGTCTCTCCCACTTTCTTTTTGTTCCAATCTATCTATATAATAAAAATCTTAATTTCTTTGTTAGCATTGCATTCAATGTACAATGGAAAAAATCAGGCTGCGCAAAAGTACCTGAGAGATACTGACTGTTACTCATTTCTTTCCCTCTACCTTACCCTTATATCCCCCTTTTTTTTTTTTTTGTAGAACTTTTTCTCCATTACATTTAGCTATGAATTATCTGGATCTGTGTATTTGATTTACTAATTGAAGAGTTTGGTCAATTTGTGGATATTAGGGGAAAAAAAGCAACAACCAAAACCAGATTAAGACATAACAATTTAATTTTCCTTGATCGGTGACAAGCATTTGCAAAAGCTCAGTCTCTAGGCAGAAAACATTTGTTTTTCTTAATGGTTGGTCAAAACCCTTTGGATTTCTTCAGACATTTGGTCCTTTTTCTTTCACTGATGTTAAATCTGGGAGCCCATCCAAGAGTTGCTGTCCTGAAGAAGAGGAGATGGAGGAGGAAGATTGTGATCTGTATGAAAGGAAGTGTGAAAAAAATGACAGCAGTCTTGCTGGCAAAGCTTCTGGTGACCAGTTCTTTCACACCCAGAGATTTTTCAGCTTTTTCACAGCCATTTCTTGATGAGTGCTCTGATATGAACACATACGGAAATCTTTTCTTCTTTGCTAGCCATCTCTGACATATAGCTGGCAATGTTGCCCACTGACTGCAGTACTATTTTAGGTCAGTCTAACCTTGTAAGTAAGGGAGTCAAAGCATTTTGGAGGAACACGCAGTTGGAAATGTTTCCTAAAATAGTCCTTTCTTTGTGTCTACAGTGGTGGCTGATAATTTTGTTATAGTAGTGTCATCAACCACTTTGAATGGCTGTGGTCTGCAATGCTGTTCCCATGTTGTATCATCTTCCCTTCAACAAAGGCAGCCCCATCAAGACCAACTGTCAGTTTGAAACAAGCACTACTTTTCTTTGGTAATTTCAGGACAGTGTATTATTTTTCTTCTCTTATTGATCCACCATCTTTTTTTTAGCAATCAGCTTGCTTGCAAAGTGCTGACTTTATCCATTACAAAATGAATTTAACATATGACAAATAATTAGCAAAAATATCACAAGTGAAGGAGGAAAGCCTATTGAATGTCAGTTCACATGTACAACAAAGATTCTGGAATTCCCCCTGGTCTGATATACTTTGGAAAACTACCAGAATGCTATTGAATTTTACATGGAACCTCAAATTGTCTAAGGCTTGAAAAATGGGTGGGCTGTGCTAAAGATATGTGCGGAAAAGTGATGAATTTGCATAGTAGGTATTTGCATATTTCCAAGGAGGATCATACATATGCAATTCAGGAATAATGCAAAAGTACTTTCTTGTGCATTTAAGTAATATACTCACACTGGCTCCTCCACCTACATGCAAATATGGGTATGGATGTATTTGTTGCAGGACCATTTGAAAGTTTCGTGAATTAGATTTTTTTCTTCTTTCTTCCTTTAAGCAAAAATAGATTATTTTGATAGTACCAGGAAACACACTGAAGCCTGAAGAATGAGAAGTTTCTGTCTGCTTGCCAATGGCTGAATTGAAAATCGCACAGGGAAAACTTGTTGCTCACAGAGTTTCCTTTTTTATTTTTCCTTTTTTTCTCCCCCCCACCCCCCCCCCCCCCCCGCCCAGCCTGCTGGATTACACATACCCTGGATTGTCTAAGATCTATTCCATGTCCTTACCACAAGTGAAATAAAATTTCAACAGTGCATTACTATTTGAACAGATATGGTATAATCCATTACCTCTCTTTTCAAAAGAAGAAAAAAATGCAGTATTAGTTAACACATGGCACAGCAGCTCTGACTAATATTATATTTAGCTTGACGCTTGTCTCATAATTATGATTACTGTTCAGTACATTGCCTTAACAGTTCCTTGGGCCATCAGATATGCAATGCAGCTATTCTTGTAGCATCTGCCCATGTCACACAAAGCCCCATCTCCTTCTGTACTACTACCTTTTAAATTATAATGGTACTGCAATAAGTAAAAAGGATCAGTGGAGCATTTGCTGCCTAGCAGTGAGCCTCTTCCTGACCTAATGTTCATAGACTTGTTTGTGTCCTTGTCCCTCCCGATGCTCTGCTCATGGTAGGCTGCATATGGTGCAGATGTTTCTGTCGTGCTATTACATGGCTATTTTCAACCTGTTTCTCAGAACAGATGTTCCCATGTGTGTTCTCCCTCCTTTCTCTGCTGACACACTCTCTGTACAAACAGCAGTGTGCATTTCTGCAGTCCTGATTTGTGGAGAGAATGAAAATCAATACCAGTGACAGTATTTCCCTTTCCAGGCTGCTCTGTAATAGGGCAGGAGAGTCTGGTCTTCTTTTAGTCTTTCTCTCACCGTTAGCAAGACGCTTCAGCTCTAGATTTCTCTGTTTTTAACCCATTTTTTTCATTGTATGGGACAGTGTTTGGAAGTGCCATGTGTTTTGTAATACACAAAGCTATCTCCTTCAATGTGCTGTCTAGTGGTTGTTCCTTCTGTCTAACCACAAATGGCAGTGTTAATTCAACTGTATGTATACTGTGATTTACTCTAAAGGGAGAAGCAGCACAGTAATAAAATCTCATCTCCTACCATGTGTCTCCTGCATATTTCTTTACAGTCCAAGTGAATCATATTTGAACCTAAATGCTTCAGTGTTGGCAGCAGTGGCCAGTTATGGTAAGAAATCCCCCATGAGTTGAAATACAGAAAGAAGGTGACATGGACAAAATACACTAGGGGTGGTAAGAGCTGAAGTTTTATTCATAGAATCATAGAATGGTTTGGGTTGGAAGAGACCTTAAAGATCATCTAGTTCCAACCTCTCTGCCATGGGCAGGGACACCCTCCACTAGACCACATTGCCCAAAGCCCCATCCAACCTGGTCTTAAACACTTCCAGGGAGGGGGCATCCACAGCTTCTCTGGGCAACCTGTTCCAGTGTCTCACCACACTCATTATAAAAAATTTCTTCTTTATATCTAATCTAAATCTCCCCCCCTTCAGTTTAAGGCCATTACCTCTTGCCCTATCACTATATGTCCTTGTAAACAGTCCATCTCCAGCTTTCCTGTAGGTCCCTTCAAGTACTGGAAGGCTGCTATAAGGTCTCCATGGAGCCTTCTCCAGGCTGAACAACCCCAACTCTCTCAGCCTGTCCTCATAGCAGAGGGGCTCCAGCCCTCTCATCATCTTCATGGCCCTCCTCTTGACCTGCTCCAACAGGTCCATGTCTTTCTTGTACTGGGAATCCCAGAGCTGAATACAGTGACATGGGGTCTCATGAGAGCAGCGTTGAGGGGGAGAATCACCCCCCTTGACCTGCTAGCTTGTCTCCTAGACAGTCAGAGGAGAAAGAGAAGTTTATCCAAAGGGCATGTCAGTCTTTATTGTTAGATGACATAAATTATCCTTTAGAGGTGAATGAATATGTGGACTACAGAGGCTGACTCCTGACTGAGAAGTCTAATCTTTAGATGGCCAAAAATAGCTGAGATCAGTCTTAATCTGTGTGGTTTCATTAATTCTTGGTAACTTTGGAGGTGATTTCTATGGTGGTCAAATGACATGGCAGGACACTTTAGAGTCTATTTGAGAACCAGCGGGAGCTCACTAGGAGTGTATAAATAGGCTATACTGCCATACTGAAGTTCTTATGAGCACAGAGGCCTATTGTAAAGATTGTTTTCTAGGGACTTGGCTGATTTATGGGATTTTGACAGCAGGTGCCCCTGCCCAGTTGGAAGAGAACAAGAGAAAAGAGGATTCTGCTAAGTGCAGATTAAAGGGAGATTGTTCAGCTACTCTTTTTTCTCTGCTGCAAGAAGCTGGCATTCCTTGTGGAGAATTTGGATACTGGTCCATTGAGTCTGGGAAGGCTAGATCCTATCAAAAAAGAGCTTTGAGGCAGTTCATGGAGGTGTTTTAGCACAGTGATTGTTGTATTTGAACTAGTGGTAGTAAATACTAAATACTAAATTCTTGAAAAGAGGAGGAAACAGGACAGGAGGGACTGAGAAAATTTATCTTAGCATTACCACTGGCCACATTCACAGGCATTTCACGGCTATAGCTAAATCCTTGTGTTTTGCATGTTTAGATCAGCAACATATAGACACTTTTTGCATGCACATTTTAAAATCTGCACATAGTTTTGGAGATGTTTATGCATCTCTTCTGGCCACTCTTAGGTGTCCAGTGTCATTTGAGGTGACCTGGACTATGGCATGCATTAACACAGGGATGGCAGGTATCACACAGGATTTATGGGAAACCTTGTGCCCTCCTGATGTGGTAAATGAAAGTTGTGTGTAGCACTACAGCATCTCATACTGCTCTGGACACCAATCTGTGAGCAACTGAGTTGACCTCCTAGCAACTAAATAGGTTTCTAATGTTCTGCAGCTAACTCAATGGCTATTATTCCCAGTCAAGAATAGCATCTGCAAGCAATTGAGGCTCTTATTGTGGTAGAAGGCCTATAAATTGATGTGACCTCTTTCTGTACAAGTAGAAATACTGTTCTGTTGAAGGGTGTTAATAGCTTCCTGCTAGTGGGTCTCAGATCCACAGACAATTGCAGACATTGCTGTCGGTGTGTCAAGTATTCTGTTTCAGATGTAACCCAAGTGCTGTACAGCCCCTTTGAACAGTAAAACCCAGCTGTAGGCAGCAGGAGTAACCACCCACAACAATAAACTCTGTCAGGCAGCATGGCAGCCAAAGCTAACTTGGGTTGATAGTGTGCAGGCTATCCTTGGTTGTAAATGCATAGGTTAAGATAACAGATCCATATGCATTTTAGAGGGGAAAAGGAAGGTGAAAGCTGAGCTTTGTGCCTGTGTCTTCATGGTCCATGACTAGAACTGATGTGACCACACTTTTTTTACCCTTAAGACTTTTATCTATACTAAGATTGAGCCACCCTCATGCAGTGCTGAACCTGAGCTGGCAATCCTGACTAGTCACAGGACTTGTTAATTCAACTAGAGGTCTATAATAACTGGTCAATTCATTGTTTCTGAGATGGAAAACAGGTGTTGCTTGGTATACTTTGGCATTCCCATGAAAGGGAAAGTCTAGCTGTTGCTTGACCCTTCTGTCTTGTACGACTTAGGATTTCCTCCAAGTCCTTTATGGATGAGCACAACGTTGCAGTGTCTTATCTGATTCTTTATTGTCTTTGCTGAGATAGAAGTGCAAAAGAGAGCAGTATAAATAGGAGGATTTCAGGATTTCCCATCCTGAAAAACGCGACCACAAAGTGATTTGACAATCAATTCCCTGATCAAAGGGTGCCAAATTTTTCATGGGATTTACCAAGCAGAAACATGTGCACATTTGGAATAAGCAGAGGGATTCTGGTACTCATTGAGCCAACTACACGCTCACTGAATTGATAATCTTGCAGACATTGTAAATCTGACATGTTCTAAAGACATCAGATTTGCTGAATTTTAGGAGCAGAATACCTTGCATCAGAGGCCAAAGGCTCCCTATCTGCATATGTTCTCTAAATTTGCAGTGTGCATGCACAAGACAGGCTGTGAATTCTGCACATTCCTGGAGCTGGTGCTCCAACCAAGCTGCCAGATGTCAGGAAATCCTGGAGGAAATTTAGTCCAAGTTCCTCGAATTCCAGCGGTATAAAATTTAGAGACAGAAAAAGGAAAGACCAAGTGTCTGCTAATATTACCTTGAGTCCAAGAACTAGATTTTTCATAACCTGTCGTTCATTTGCATGTTCTACTTCAGATTTCTTGCCAGAGAAACAATTTAGATGTCACGGATGTGACCACATAAGTTCAGTTACAATAATTGTGAGCTGGGAACTTTGCCCTGCACAAACATGATGTAATTTTCATATTTATCTGTCTAGGGACTACATTAATCTGATTATAAACTGTTAGATATTTTGAAATACTAGCAGAAAATGTACCTCTCAGAAGTTAGAAAAATGCATATTAGAGTATGTTAATGAAAAGATAACTTGCATTTCTTGAACTATAAACTCTTTCCCATCCTTCAAATGCATAGTACAAGTCTCACTCTTTTAATACACTGGACCAACCCACAGGAGCTCTTTAAAATCTGATTTTTAGTTAATCAACCACAACATCAGATGTACCTATAGGATCTGTGTTCCCCTCCTGGAACCTGCTCCCAATGAGACCCGCATGGTCCTGCCTCCTCCACTTGTCACAGTTCCTTCTGATGCTCTTTCTGTAGCTGCTATTGTCACACTGCCGTATCTATCACTGCTGGGCATGCGGCACCGAGGCAGCAACATGGGGCATAGTCAAAGCAGTAACAGCAAAAGCAGAAATAGTGATGGCAGTAGCTGCTGTGGTGGCAGCAGGAATAGCCTCACTGACGGCAGCTGAGAAAGAAAAGCTGTTTTCTGAACCTGCAAGTGTGAGATTAAATGTTTGCCTGCTTGATTTATAACTGGTCCAATCTATAGATGCCAGATCATTTACGTTTTGGAATGTGCTGAAGATGTTGGGGGCAAACCTCTAGTGAGTGTAGCATGATTAAAAGCTGAGTTTTCCTTGAATACTTTCTAGGACTGGTTTTACGAATGTTACATATGTGTTTGCATGTTGGACTATCGAAACAATCTAATAATATGTGCCAGGTTTAGACAGCAAGTTAGTCTTAGCAGGTAGCAAAAGCACTTTGCAATTTTTTTCCACACACAAGGTTTCTGAAAACTAAGGAAGCCCATGCTTTAAGTCATACGTTATGTAGCAGATACAGAGAAAACTCAGATGGTTCAATTCTGCAAGCTGCTGAGTGCTCTCAGATGTATTTGGTATCAAAAAAGTCTAGTATTTTACAGGTTTATGCTCAAGAAATGCAGATCAACATGCAAATAGGCATATAATGGGTAACAAATACTCGTCTCCTGAAGTCCCTCACGCCTGTATGAGTGACTCTTGTCTTCCTATATCTCATCTTTTTGAAGGCTGTCCCCAGCGGTGCCTTCAGAGGTGTCCAGTTTTGCATCCTTGACTTCCACTGACATTAATGAGGGTTACAGATGTCTGCTGAAGGACGAATAGCCTTTCAAATGTCAGAGAGCATGCTGTGGTTCAACACTGCCTTTAACCTAAGGACTGTCAAGTAAAGGGATAATTCCAGGTGATTCCCATGTTAGAAACCCTTCGGGCTTTTGCAGTGACTGCAGATATGGTTGTCAGATTTCGGAACATTCACTCTTCAGGGTCAGCAGTATATGCTCACACCAAGGAGGAAAATCAGCTTCTTTCATATAGTAAAAACAGATACTTCTGTTCCTCTGGGACAACTGGCATCCTGAATTCCTCTCCAGCACAGCATTTGGGCAAATTTCGTCCAATATTTTGTTCATTGTTGAATGGTGATGCAGCCTTAAAAGAAATTAAAGAGTCCCATCAATTAGAGTTGCGGAGAAAGCATAACGCTCTCCTACAAAACAGTTTCATAGAGAAGTCTGTCTGCTTCTCTAAGGCACAACTATATCTTAGACAGTAAGAGCTGTGTTAATCATATAAAATTTTAGTTCTCTACAGCTTACATATTTATATCTAAGGTAATCATCTAGTTTCACTTTCTTGTCACTTTGAAGAAACAAGCACTTCTTTGGTACAATTCGTCTCATCTCAAGGTAGATCTCTGAAATAGTCCAGAAGAATCATGCTGTAGAAATGCTAATTTGTCTCCACTGGCTATAAAAGGAACCTGGCTCATATGAGAGTTGAGGTGGTTTCCATTCATTCCCTGGAAGGGTTTTAGGACCACAGGGAATAAGCGTTTTACCTCAGTGGAATGCTGTAGCGCAAAGAGCTCCAGCAAGTTCTGGAGTATGAGTAGGAGCAGTTTGAGGAGGGATGTGCTCAGAGATGTACGTAGTACAAATGTTACCAGGACTGGAGTATAGTTCTGTTTTCATATTCCGAAGGAAAGACCTCTATCTGTTGATGAAACATATTTGCCTTGGGTTACTTGAGATGTCTTAGGGTATCCAAGCCATCCACACACAGCTGATCCAGGATGATGGTAGTCTCTTGACTGCCTGGTGTGGCAGCTGGAGGCCAAGGAATAGAATATCTTAAGTGACAACGAATGTCTGTGTGTGTGAGCTACTCATTTGAGACCCTATTCAATACAGTCAATAATCTAAGGAATGATTCATCTCACCTTTTTTCAGTTAGCTGATTTTCCCTCTAAGCACTGTGGGCTGCATTGACCAGATTGTTGTTCACTGTAAAGGGAGTTTAAACATGCATGTGAAATACATGTGCACATGTAAGGTCTATTTTACATGTGCATGTGAAAACATGCAATTAAGGTGACTAAATCTGGAACTTATGGTATGAATCCTTTGTCTAAACGTTAGTATCTATTGCCATTTGGGATGCTCTAGGAAAACCTACTTGGGCTCTAATGTCCTGTCAGAAGGGCTGTGCATCTTTTGGAAGTCTTCTGCCTGCACTGTATTACATCTTAAATGCCTGTGGATATCACAGATAGTGTAGATATTTATGAAAATAAGACAAGTCACGTGTTGTAATCTGGAGCTGAATCCTGCCCTATGTGTCTTCTGTTTTAAAAGGGATATTGAAACATTGCCTAGATTGCAGAAGAAGCTATTTATTTTTAAATTGGAGAAAATACAAAGGAAAATGTTTTTTCAATCTGTTTAATCAGAACAGTGACCAAAGATAGATATGATTACAGAGTAGAAATATTTTCGATAGAAAGTACCATGTACTTTAAAATAACTGAAAAATAGAAGATTAATTAACTAGTGGAAGCAAAGAACTGACAATTTCAGTTTAGACATCAGGTGATAAACCTTTCTTGATTAATTAGAGGGGGAAGCTTATGAAGCTTATGTCCCTTGGAGTCTTCAAATTAAGACAAGATACCTTTCCTGAAGTTACGATTTGCTGAAAGCAAGTTCATGAGCTCAGTACAAGGGTAACTGGAGGAAGTTCGATAGCATGTGGTAGACTGGAAATTAGACGAGATGGCCTGTTGATCTCTTCTGGCACTGGACACCATGAATTATGCCAAAATAAGAAGAGTGTGAAATGAATTCAGCTGTGCTTGCAGGACATCGATTTTTTTCTTCACCAGAAAATGCCAAATAGGATTGACTTGGATAATCTTTATATCACTTCCCTCCTCCTTCTTTCCATTAATTATCTATGAGGAAAATGCAAAATTCCCAAAGGTATTTGTTGTTTGCAGTTATTTGTATATTACACAGTCACATCTGTATTTGTTGTTAACTTTCTTCAAACCATTCTGGTTGCCTTCTGTACTTTTTTCTTTGTTTATTCACCTGTTGCACATTATCCAACTCCCAGAGTTCAGACTCTCTGGATAGATAATGCCTTCATGCTAGTTCTTTATGTCTAATACAGTGAGGCATTGATTTTTTTTTAAACTGAACTTTCTTTCATTAATAACAGTAATTCAATTCTTTTCTTTCAAACAAAGTAATTCTTCAGCAAATTGGAGAGTGAGGATGAAGATTATTCACAAACAATTGATTGATGATGAAATCCTCTCTGTGTCAGTCAGCTGTGGTAATGAGTGTAGAAAAAGAACCTCCATTAGCAGATGAAATATGCAGCTTTGTCTCTGTTCTCACACTGTTAATTTCTTATTCAGTGATGCCAGTATCAAATTATGTTACATCTCCCTAAAATGTTTGTCTTGCTCCCAAGACTTTATATTTAGGTGCCTCAGAGTACACTTATCACCATACCAGGATAAGAAACTTGCAAGGTCCTCCTTGTCTGAGGTACTGAGGGTGAGTTTATGTTGCCTTTTTGGTACCTTTGTGTATTCTCATGAGTCTTAGTCCCCACTGCCCACTTCACTATGTGCGCTGAGGTGTAGCAGCTGGTTTCCTTGTCAAAGGAGCTCAAATAAGAGTTTAGGCATTGCCACCGAAGAAGGTACAAATCTACATAGAAAATTCCATGCTATTTAAGCTTCTAAAGATACCATCAGGCTTCAAGCGAGGTTTTCAGAAGCATCAAGGTTCTGGATCCAATGAAATAGATTTGGAACATGAAATCTCTCTAGGGACAGAATGATCAATTTCCTCATTTATCTTTTACACACATCTCTGTAGTATGTGAACACTGAAAATGTTAACTACTCTGCTTGATATTCCTATAGCAGAAGAGATGGTACTATTCCTATTCTACTGACAGTGAGATGCAGCATTAAATAAGTTTTTGAAAGTCATTAAAAAGCTTTGATTATTTTTTCTTTTCAAGAAATCTTGCATCTTGCAACACCTTTCTATGTTACTTAAGCAACCTGAATTCTGGTATTCCTAACTTTTGAGTTATGGATTCTGCAATGGTATCTTGTCACCTTCTTGAGGGGATGAAATTTACTTTTGAACTCCATTCCAGCAACATCCAGACCTCTCTTCCCCCATATCTATCCCATTTTCTTAGTCTCACTGTCTGGCCAGTTTCACTTCCCCCCCCCCTTTCAACTCCTCTTTCGACCTCTCTTTCTCCTTTCTTTTATATCACATTCTCCACTCTTGTATGTTATTGCCACTGTTGCTATATCTGTCTCCCTCTTACCAAGACTAAATCCTCTAATTATAGTGTCCTTGGACTAATTATTTGTCTCAGTCTACTCTCTTTGCCTTATTCTACTTTTACTGTGGTCCAGCTGCTGCTGTCCTTTGTGTTTTTGAGTTTGTACAGCTGAAGAATCATTGAAGACTCATAAGAGACAATAACCCTGCAGCCATTTCCTCTGGCTGACTTTAGAGGGAAAATTGCCATAATTTCAGTGAATTCCCTACCCCTGCCCTCCCGAATGTGCTCAGAGCCATCAGAGTTATTTGTGGGGAAGCTTCAGTAAGTCTGCAGTGAACACATGTTTTTTTCCTCCAAGCTGACTGTTGACTTGTGGATTTTTGTTGTGGTGGTAGAAGATGCAGTTCTAGTATCACAGTCACTGCAAAAAGAATAAGTGCTGAATGGAAAACACTAGACTAGTAGACTGTTAAAAAAAAAAAAAAAAGGATAAAGGTCACAAGAATTTTATTGCACAAAACCAGATAACGTATCTTGTATCTGCTCTTACTCTTGGCTTAAATTTTCCAGAGCAGCTAATGCGCATGCACTTCAATTGAACTAGTTAAATTTTGGTAAAGTTTACAGCCACCATAAACAGAATCTTTAGGCAGAAAGTTTTTAGAAACCTTTAGACAGAAAGTGTTTAGAAATAGGCAGTATAAGCAGTCCTGTCTATAATTTGGTGTGTGCAGAAAATCTGCATGATTAGAGCCTAACCTTGTAAGTTCTTTGGGAACAGAAACCATTACCTTTATCTGGCATTTAGCATAATGGGAAATATCCTGACTGAAATATTTTCACAGATCTTTAAAAAATAATATAAAAAAGCAAACTGATAAGGATGAATGGTTTAAACTGAAAAAAATCTGCAAATGATAGAATATGAAAACTTTGCATGTCCCCGCCCACTTTGTGTCAGATGTGGATTAAAATTACTTGTTCTGGTTGCAATATAGGAAAATTAATAAAGTATTTGCAATATAGGTAAATTAATAAAATATTTCCTCTCTACTCCAGACTTACTAAGTTGTGCTGTGCAGAATGGATTGTTACAAGCATTTTTTGAAATCCTTGGTAGTAATGGATTTTTTTGTAATGGAAACTCTGATATACTTAGCAGCATTTGTAAGCACTTGTATACTTAGTTTGCTGCACCATCTGCTTTGTATCAGATTTATTAGAATAGACTGAATAGACAGCACTTCAGATATCTGGAACATTTTCCTCTGTGTCCATACAATTAGATAATAAGCAGGCTGATACCTCACACACTTAATGTGGGTGCTATGTAGTCATTTATTCTATTCTTAAGGTAAGCTAGAAGTGAGAAAGTCTCCTTCCCTCTGGGTGCAAAAAATATTTGCATTCCATCTGACCTGTCACAACTACATCTAAATTTAATAAAAAACCCCTATAAACTGAAACTAAAGATTCCATATGCAGTTGTATTGCATAGTTTTTTTGCACACACCAAGTTTAACCCTGAATCTTTCAATGCTTGAGTATAGAGCGAGCATGAGCTAACGGACATCTGACAATCTTATCCCTACTTCAAGAGCAATTGGCATCGAGTCTCATTCCCTTTAGAAGCATATCTTTCAAACATGCATAGGCTTTTGAAATAAGGTGTATAAAAATGTCTTCAGAAGCCAGTGTGAGGTCAGTGTTTGCAACTTTGTACTTGACATCATGAAACTCGGGAGCCCAGTTTGAGATCAAAACACCAACATGCAAATAATCACATGGATCTTCTAAATGTGTACTAAGCATCTAAGCTCCCTCTGTAGCCACTACCTCTGAGCCAGTACCTGGAGATGACAGCTACAAAACAGGTGCTGAGGGAGAGATAAAACTTTCTGGAAGGCAGCTGGAGGTCAGGACACCAAAAAGGGCTTCCAAAAAGACGGCAAGTGCCTACATTAGAATCATGGAATTATGGAGTATCTCAAGTTGGAAGGGACCCGTAGGGATCGTTGAGTCCAACTCCCTACTTGAAAGTAAACCATATGACTAAGAACATTGTACAGACGCTCCTTGAGCTCTGACAGGTTTGGTGCCCTGACCACTTCCCTGGGGAGCCTGTCCTAGTTATCGACCACCCTCTCAGTGACGAACGTTTTCCTAATGTCCAACCTGAACTTCCCCTGATGCAGCTTCATTCCATCTCCTCATGTCCTGTTTCTGGTCACCAGAGAGAGGAAATCAGCAGCTCCCCTTCCACTGTCCCTGTGTTGGTTTTGCATGGCAAGGTTTTGGTAGCGGGGGGGCTACAGGGGTGGCTTCTGAGAGAAGCTGCTAGAAGCTTCCCCTGTGTCTGATAGAGCCAATGCCAGCCGGCTCCAAGACGGACCCGCCGCTGGCCAGGGCCAAGCCAATCAGCGCCTCTGTGATAACATATTTAAGAAAGACAAAAACAGTTAGAGAGAGCTTTTGCAGCCAGAGAGAGGAGTGAGAAGATGTAAGAAACTCTGCAGACACCAAGGTCAGTGCAGAAGGAGGGGGAGGAGGTGCTCCAGGCGCCGGAGCAAGATTCCCCTGCAGCCCGTGTGAAGACCATGGTGAAGCAGGCTGTCCCCCTGCAGCCCATGGAGGGAGGATGAGGGGGTGTAGCGATTCCACCTGCAGCCCATGGAGGACCCCACGCCAGAGCAGGTGGAGACACCTGAAGGAGGCTGTGACCCCGTGGGAAGCCTGTGCTGGAGCAAGCTCCTGGCAGGACCTGTGGATCCGTGGAGAGAGGAGCCCACGCCAGAGCAGGTTTGCTGACAGGACTTGTGACCCCGTGGGGGACCCACGCTGGAGCAGTTTGCTCCTGAAGGTCTGCACCCCGTGGAGGAGACTCACGTTGGAGAAGGCCGTGAAGGACTGTCTCCCGTGAGAGGGACCCCACGCTGGAGCGGGGGAACGATGAGAGGAGTCCTCCCCCTGAGGATGAAGAAGCGGCAGAAACACCGCGTGATGAACTGACCGTAACCCCCACTCCCCGTCCCCCTGTGCCGCTGAGGGGGGCGGAGGTTGAAGCCGGGAGTGAAGTTGAGCCCGGGAAGATGGGAGGGGTGGGGGGAGGTGTTTTAAAATTTAGTTTTATTTCTCATTCCTCCACTCTGTTTTGCTTAGTACTAAATAAGATGAATTCCCTCTCTATGTTCGGTCTGTTTTGCTCGTGATGATAATTAGAGAATGATCTCTCCCTGTCCTTATCTCGACCCGTAAGTTTTTTTTTCATTGTACCTTTTCTCCCCTGTCTAATGAAAGAGGGGAGTGATAGAGCAGCTCTGGTGGGCACCTGGCCCTCAGCCAGGGTCAACCCACCACAGTCCCCCATGAGGAAGGTGCAGACTGCCATGAGGTCACCCCTCAGTCTTCTCTTCTCCAATCTGAACAGACCAAGTGATCTCAGCTGCTCCTCATAAGTCTTGCCCTTCAGACCTTTCACTATTTTGGTCGTTCTCTGGACACACTCTAACAGTTTGATGTCCTTCTTATAATGAGACGCCCAAAACTGCACACAATACCCAAGGTGGGGCCACACCAGTGGGGTGTAGAGTGGGAGACAGTTTAAGACAGTTCAATCAAGTTGAATTGAGACAGTTGAATCAAGAATCTTGTCAATACAGTCAGTGAAGATTAAAAAGAGATCTATTTCACCTTAAATGAGGCAAAATGAATTTGATTTAGTCACCCATGTGTGGGCCTATGTGTGGGCAACTACAGCCATTTTCAGTGTCCTATGGTGCCTCCAGCTGTCCCCAAGAAGGCATGTGTTTCCTTTAGACTGTGCAGGATATCTGCCAGACTCATCTGGACTTTCAGGTATCTGAGGGCATCTGAAATGTGGTTAGATGATCCTGTCAAATATTTCAAATAGAAATATAACACAGACAAATACATTCAGTTATGTCTCAATTTAGTCTCCTCTTTGTTCTTGCAGAACTAGCACAACCAGTTACCAAAAGGTGGTTTTAATTCAAAGTGTGACTTATAAGTATTCTCAATATTCTGATACGATGTTTAGGATGGTCATGGTTATACAAAGAGTAGTCCATAAAGAATTGGTCTGAGTCCCGTAATATATTTTCAAAAATAAAGATGTCAGAGAAGGGACTTATTTCACTTCCAGCACTTTGAGATGCATCTGAACCAAATAGTTTCACCAGTGTTTCTGCACTGGCCACAGTAAGGATGTCTGTAACATTTTAATCTTCAGCTCTTAGACAGAGAATGCCATCACAACTGAGATGAGTGAAAGAGGCACAGTATCAGACCAGTTGTTCCCAAGAGATATTGTGGAAAGAATAACCAACAGACTTCTCTTCATCCTTCAGCAACCCCTGTATCACCCTTGGATATGTTGGGAACATGAGCAATACCACGGGAAGATTTATTGTGTCTGCACAGCTTTTATTTGGCTTTTTATTTGCTGTATAAACTGCTTCTTCCTTCTTACCACTATTCCTTGGCTTTCCTTGCCCCTCTCCCCCCCCCCCCCCCCCAATTTGGTTTTGTAGCATCACAAACTACAAACACAGAACAAGGATGAAATATGAACTGCCACACTCATGGTGCCTTCAGAAAGCTTAAGGGGTGACGTAGAATGTTCACATTCACAGCCGTAAGGCAAAGAAAATGTGAGGAAAGTGTTTATGCTCGGTGGCAGCTTCCTGAAATATTTTTGTCCTGTGCTGACAGAGAAGGGGCCGCAGACGGACATCCCTGTTATCCCTCTGGCTACTGCAGGAACAGGTATTTACATGTTCACCTCCAGGATGGGCAAACACATCACACTCAGTGCTCACTCCTTGCAGCATCCCTGGTGGAGCTCTTGTTTTACAGATCAACAGGTTTGGTGCTCCTGCAAGCTAAAATGTATTATAAATGAGGGGGAAAAAAAAAAAAATCCCATTCATTTCTTTGTATCTTTAGTTCAGATAAACGTACTGGAGACTGTCATCAGATAAATTATAATTTGTCCTCCAAAAGGCTTGATCTTGCAAACTTCTTTTACAAAGCCTTCTCCATTATCCCCCTCTCCAACAGCTGGCATCTCATTCTCCTGTTAACAGTCCCAATTAGGGTAATCACTCTAAAACTTTAGTAGAAAAAGACACACTGAAAACAACTGCTTTATCTCTTCCAGTTATTTCATCTTTTGTGTAAATACTTAAGCAATTTAACTCTGCCTGAGCGTTTTCTCAAAGGAGGGTTCAGTTAAAAGAGGACAATCATAAATCAATATAATCCAGCTTTTTTGTTAGCCCATTCTTTTTAGTGCTTGCAATAATGAGACATAGCTGAATTATGTTAACAGTGATTTTTATTATTATACTTCTCTCTAAAGCATCTGTTGGTGTTTTAGATGGTCATCCTATGAAATTAAAAACAAGTCAGCAAAATCCTATAAAGAAGAGTTCTCTCTTCTCTCTCACTGTCTCCAGTTCATTTTTATATACTGTTGAGACAAATGTCAGCTGCTGGATGTGTGAAGAGATGTGTTGAGTAACCTATTAAATGGCTTCATGCAAAAAGAGAAAGAAAAATAATTCTAAGTATGTATTGTGCTCTGAAAATACGAAACGTGAGCTGTGGGCATAGGAACGCCATTGTAGTGGCCTTTTCTTGGAGAACACGTGGTTCTTGAGTATTGTGGAAAATTGGACATGAGCATCTCCAGCCAGCATTCATGCTGTGAGCAGTGACCACAGCAGAGAAAAAGTCTGATCAGAGCATTTTCAGTCTCCCACATCATGGAAATATTAATCCAGAGATGAGCCTGTAAAAAGACCATTTCTGGCTGCTCAGACCAGGCCAGGAACTCAATAGACCAGAAATACAGACATTAGGAGGCAAAGGCTGTGATTATTTATTTGATAGGTTAAGGAGCTAAAAAGAGGGAAAAGGTTTTACCTAGGTCTAGCAGGTCCAGACTAAATGCTTCAATCCATTAGTAGGGATATTCTTTACCAAGACTGATTTTTACACAATGTGATGGGACCTGATTTATTCTTTACCCTTTAGCCCAAAGCATCATTACTTTTTGCATCTTTATCAGAACCTTGTGGGTTAGACCTGCTTACCATCACAAACCTATAAAATAAGTGAGGAAGGCATATGAAGACGTCATCTATTCCAACCCTGTGCTTAGAAATAGGCTTTGCTACGTTAATCATGCCTAATACACTTCTATGTAATCTGTTCCTGAAAACCTCCACTGACAGAAAGGACCGAAAGGAATATTGAAGACAAACCCTCCCAGAACTTTGAAGGAATTCATTTTCAGACCTAGACACTGTTAAACAACCCTGCCTCAGATCCCACAGCTAAAAATCTCTTGCTAACAGGTTTGCGGCTTGCCAATCAGTCAGCAGACTGAAATTAGTATCAGAGGAGCAGCAGACAGAAGGAGGTCACACGGCTCTCCTCCCTTGCTCTGCCAGTTAGAAGCACTAAAACTTTCCTGTTTGAGAACATTTAACAGGGTTTTAAGACACTATTGCTGACAGACATAGCTTCACTCTTGTTGCATCCAGGAGAGATGATGTGTCAGAAAAAATGGAATAGTAAAGGGAATTTTGGAGTATTATGAGAAGTCACTGTCCTAATTTATGCCATATTTTGCCCCTGTGCTCATGTCAAACCCTCTCCTTGTGATGAAAACATGCACAAATTAGACATTATAAAGTCAAATGAGTCCTATAAATGCTGCTTTGTGACAAACACTGAACCACGGCTGCGTAGCCAATTACAAGGGTTTACAGAAAAAGTTCTCCAGGGATGCACAAGAATTGCGGTTGCTATCCATGTGCTTTGGAAACTTTTCAGGTCCCATAGACCGCTGGAGATCCAAGATTACCCATCAGCTATTGATCAATGGGCAGAGAAGCAGCTATCAGTAGAAAGCCAATTATGTCTTTTTATTTCATTTCAGATTTTGGGAAATATGGGAAGAAAAAACAGTAATAATAGATAGATCTTAAAAAGAACAATGATTAAAGTATCTGTGGTTCTGCCATTTAAGATCAACAAATTAAAACCATTTCTGTCCTTCTTTTGCAACAGACTGCCCTGCCCTTCATCACAGACACAGAGAAAACTTCCTTCTACAGGAACATACAGTGGCACAGGCATCGCAAAGTCAATAACAGGTTCTTCAATTACTAGAACCTGTCAAGTCTAGCAAACATCAGTTGATGCTTGAAGACATCAGTGCTGTTATTTATATCACCTCTCACTAGACTTGTATAATTTGGTTACGCTAAAGACGGGAATCTGCTTTTTTCCTAAGTGCAGAGAGCAACAGTACTAATGGTATTCATGAACAAGCTTCTTATTGTTGTGAATATAAAAAATTTATATATGCCTCTCAGGCCTACCAGAGAGGTTATAACTAAAAAGGGCAAATTTTACCTGGAATATTTAGTGCTTTTTGTCCAGGTGATCATTCTTACTCACAAAACAGTCCTTTGAATAGGAGTACCTTGTTGGCTCAATTCAAATGTTAGAACAGGACTATATAAAGCCAAACACATGAACAAATAGCACTGGCCCAGAAAATGTACTAGAAAAACAAGAGAATACAGACAGAAGAGAACATGTAATCCGACATATCTGGACTGTCTTGGTCATATGGCTTGATACATAGAAATAACCATGGGGAAAAAAAATTGTTGAGCTAGCTAGACTGTAAACTAATCCCTGTAAAAGTGCAGTGCTCAGAAAGTCATCTGGGAACAGCCACACACAGGCTGCTTTGTTCTAAATAAATCTGCACCTAGTCCAGCTCCCAGTGGAAGAGTTCTACTGAGATCAAAGGTCTATTGATCAGGTATCTTGGTGGTAAATCTAAATTTCAGAAATTGGGTTCTTGCCTATCATCACATGGAGTCTTTGAGAAATGAAATGAGGAAGGAACATACAGAAGCCTTGGTTATGCTCTCCATAAATTGTCTGAAAGTGTTTATTTCCACAGTTTTTCAAAATAATGAACAGCAACAGAATGAAAACTCAAAAGGCCAAAACCCAGATGAAAACAAACAACCCTCCCCAGCCCAAAAATCTAGATAAAAATACCTTTGCATACATAGTGTATGTTAAAAAACCTACCCACATTATTATTTTTTTAATAGGAAAAAGGACAAATCTTTCCTTTAAGCTCTTCTCTCAGGACCTTCTTTTTGCCAGGTTCAACAGTGTGAAACAATATCCACAGAAATGCTCATCCACAGTAAATATTGTCATATATCCCAGCCTGAACTACAAATGTTGCTAGACATCCCATACACACTGTCAGTGACCAACTACAAGTGCAAAAGTAGTTTTGGGACCTTTTCAAACCATTCGGTTCTGATCTAATTAGAAAAGACATGGTTTTCCCTTCCACCCAGATAGCTGCTTTCCTGTTCACAGCTTGTGAACATTGTTCTCTCTGCACTTTTTCATATGCTGGCTAAACACGCAGCTGTTGACATTGCTATCCTATATTGCCTGAAGAATGCGTTCACCAAACATCCGCACATTGAGGGGCAACAGCAATGCCCTAGCATAAAAACAACGTCCCTTTCAATACAATATAGGATGCAGGAGGGTTATGGTGGTTTATGAGCAAGTCAGGGAGCAGACTCAATCCTACAGAAGCATATACATAGTATTATGTTATATTCTGATTTTCAGTGACTATTTATATGGACATGGTTGCTGTTGCTCTTGCACACAAAGGAACGATTGTCTACATTATAATGTACGTGGTAGAATTTCAAGGGATTTCTGAACTCTTCCAGCCTTGAAAAAAATCATATAATACCATCTACAAGTGGAACTTCACTACCTCACGGATGTTGTAAACATGAGCATTGGAAGTGCTGAGATATTAAACCTGCAGCCCTGTGGTTAAGTTAAGACAGACAGTACAATAAACATTTTTTTTTGTATGCCCTTCCTGCAGAAGAGGAAAATAATGGAAACACTGTAAATAGTTCAAGTTGCCAAAAAAAAGGCACATAACAACACAAGTAATTTTTTTTTTTTTCTTCTGCTAGCTTTGAACAAGAAAGATTATTACAAAGGAGATAGGCAGCAGTATTATTTCTAAATCCACATTATTGTTTTCCAGAGTTTCCACCTACAGACCATTCCAGACTGGCTGCCAGTGCTCTGGGGAAAAAAAGAACCAGCACATACATTTATTAATGATATAAAATGAGGTACTATGGATCTGCTGATAGAAGCTTTCCAATTTATGGTAGGACCTTGGACATGCCATCCTTCAGCTCTCTGTGACTTGGTTTAATTACATGACAAAAGGATGCATGTGTGAAATTTATTGCATATGTTTTAAAGTACCTTGAGATCGGTGAATTGTAATAAATACAGTGTGAAGAATTAAAATACTCTAAAAGGACTGTAATTATTTTATACATATGGATAAGAACCTTCACCACCACCACAATCTACCCCCTTCCAAAATAACTCAACCCCAAAATTCTTCAGAAAGCACGACTCCTTTTCAAATAAGCTAGAAATATTCAATACTCCTTGAAAAGAAAGACTGGGGTTTACCTGGTGTTTCAAAGAATTTGTCTCCACATGTGCTTGTCATCTCCCTTCAGAGAACCTATACAAGATATAATGGGAACAGTGTCGAGGGTGATGAAAATGCCAGCGCATCTGTCAGTGGATCACCTTATGACAGCAAGTGATAAGCCTCCTAATGCTGAAGTGATGAATGTGCCCGAATGCGGACACTATGCTTGTGCGAGACAGCTGAATAACACAAATATGAACGACTAGACATGAGGACATGCCTCTGGGGAGACCCCACTAGTTTTTGTAGTACTTGGCTGATTCTAGAAAGCAGCACATTTTTACCATAAAGATAAGTGCGCTTATCAATAGAGCACCATAGCTCAGAAGAGGAGTAGTTGGGATGCAGGAAAGGATCAATCTTATCTGAGTATCAGATGTGACCTTTTGCATATGTTCTCCATGCAAATGATCTTTTATTTTCTATACATTCAAGGTTTTCATAATGCATTTGGAATACTTTATAATTGAGCAGTAATATAAAAGCAAGCTGCAATAGGCTTATTCAAACAGAAATTTTATACATTAAATGTTTGTTATCAAAGTACGAATGGCTTCACTTCAAGAAAGGAAGTATGGGGCTCCTGTTTGTAATCACAAACAAAACGCGGTATGTAAGTAGGGTATGATTTACAATGTGTGAAGGTCTAACGCAGACTAACATCTTTCCATAGGAAACTAGAAATGTATAGGGGACGAAAACCATTTTTGATATACAGGAAAAAGGCCTGTTCATACTGCTGGAAAATATGAAAGTATATTTCCTAAGCTGAGTCAAGAACACATAATATATTTGCTTTCTAAATGTTTTTTAAAGCTTTGGAAGACCCTCAAACACTGACTTTATTAAGCTATTTTACAGAATATACACACTGAATTATGTATAAAAATTATTCAACATATTTAATGACAGTAAATATGATAAGGAAAGACCTATCAGTTGAATTCCCACAAGAATAAACATTAGTATATTAGAAATGGATGCAGAAATCTATATTACAAATAGATATAAATAAATGCATTTGTATTTCTTTGAGCGAGATGTTAAAGGGAGCAATCCATATTATTGACCTGACTTTAATAATTTTTGCTTTAGATTAGCCCAGTAAAACCACAAATCTCAGCAACCGTTCACAATAAGCATTCTAACTTTTGACTAAATATTCTGATCGATAACTTCTTATATACTAAACAAACAAACCCACCACCTGCAGTAGTATGGTCTCAAAAGTTAACAGGCATTTTCTCAGTTTCTAATAAATGAATAAGGCAGTATTGACTGGTTGGTCATTAACGTGTTTGAACAGACAAAGCTTATTCTTTGTTTACCGCTGCATCTGAGTCTACACAAGAAGACTACAGCAAGGAGAGGGGTAGGGCTTTCTGGTGCAGGAAATGGACAACGTTCAGGAAGCACCCATGCAGGCTTTTCTCTGCTCTTTCAGGTGGGTGAAGCAGAAAACAAGGCTGTGTTTTAAGCTAATTCAGGACAACGCTAAACAGAAGAGGAAGGAGAGGGGTTAGCCTGAGATTGTATCTGCACTGGTACATGAACATGTGGGGGATTAATCCAAAGTAAAGCCATGAAGGAGGCACTTGGTTCATTGGCAGAGCTGGTCTGCAGTTCCTCTGCCAGCGCACCCTCGAGTGCACCCTCAGTAAGTTTGCTGACGACACCAAGCTGTGTTGTGGGGTCAACACACTGGAGGGAAGGGACCATAGGGACCTGGACAGGCTGGAGAGGTGGGCCCATGCAAACCGCATGAAGTTCCAGAAAGCCAAGTGCAAGGTCCTGCATGTGGGTTGGCACAATCCCAAGCACAACTACAGGCTGGGTGGGGAATGGATTGAAAGCAGCCCCGCGGAGACAGACTTGGGGGTGTTGATTGATGAGAAGATCAACATGAGCCGGCAGTGTGCGCTTGCAGCCCAGAAAGCCAACCGTGTCCTGGGCTGCATCAAAAGAGGTGTGACCAGCAGGTCGAGGGAGGTGATCCTGCCCCTCTACTCCACTTTTGTAAGACCCCACCTGGAGTACTGCGTCCAGGTCTGGGGGCCCCAGTACAAGAAAGACATCGAGCTGTTGGAGAGAGTCCAGAGGAGGGCCACAAAGCTGATTGGAGGGCTGGAGCACCTCTCCTATGAGGACAGGCTGAGAGAGTTGGGGTTGTTCAGCCTGGAGAAGAAAAGGCGGCGCCAGGGAGACCTAATTGCGGCTTACCAGTACCTGAAGGGGCCTACAGGAAAGATGGTGAGGGACTGTTTATCAGGGAGTATAGTGACAGGACAAGGGGGAATGGGTTTAACCTGAAGGAGGGTCGATTTAGATTAGATGTTAGAAAGAAATTCTTTACTGTGAGGGTGGTGAGGCACTGGAACAGGTTGTCCGGAGAGGTTGTGGATGCCCCATCCCTGGAAGTGTTTAAGACCAGGTTGGATGAGGCTTTGGGCAATGTGGTCTAGTGGAGGGTGTCCCTGCCCGCAGCAGGGGGGTTGGAACTAGATGATCGTTAAAGTCCCTTCCAACCCAAACCATTCTATGATTCTATGACACAAGTCACTTGTGTCTGCAGCTGTTGCAGGAGCAACATGAGAAACCAGAGGGCAGCTGTGGGAACAGCAAGGTGCATGCCTTGTCTCCAGGGGTAGAGAAGGCGGAGGCCATGGAGAGAAGGGGGACGAAGATTCTCTGTGCTGATGGAGGGCCAGGACAATATCAGATATAGCAGCGTGCTCCTTTCTCAACTTGCACCAAAGGTCATCCAATGGCTGTCAATAAAACACCTCCATCATGTTAGTACACAAATCATAGAAGAGATCCTGATCCTCACTTAGGACTGCCTCGCAGGGCTTGTTTCCTAGGGACCGTCGATCAGACAACCTTCATGGACCCAGGGGAGAAGTTCTTTTTCCTAAATTCATTTTTGGCTATATGCACCTCTGAATGAATGGCACCTCAGGGTCTAGCACAGGCTGTGTGGGCTTCAACAGGTCTGTGCTTTTACACTGCATGCCTAATCTAGAGCTCAGGTTGGAAATCCACCATGTCTTTAGGGGGAGCATATGTCAGGGTAGTCACTAGCTCAACATCCTCAGCCAGGGCTCTGTCCAAACTTTACAATCAGCATATCAGAAACAGAACTACCCAAGCAGGACTGAGGTGACCTCTTTCTGTGCTTAGACTTGAGGGATTATTTTGTGCAAGTCTGTTGCAGAGAGCACAGGTGAGTCTTGTTGTGCCCCATCCAGCCTGGGGCTACTTTTTCTGCTCTCTGCACACCACAGACTACTGCTCAGAGGGCTCCAAGAGTCAAAAGCCACTGTGGAGGGACTGGAAATGTGATGCCAAGGGAACTTCTTGGAAAAAGAAACAAAATTAAAAAGAAGTTCACAAGTCTGGCCACCATTCTCCCCTTCTCCAGTCCCAGGATAGTCCCTAATCTCTTTACTGCTTCCCAAGTCATTCTCTGCACTCAGGGAGAGAAGTTTCTCATCTGCTTGAATCAGATTTTTCACCTTCTTGATACTGATACATACCAGCTGCTCAGTCTCTGCTCTCGTATGCATTGAAGGTAATTAATCAAAAGTAAAAATTTAAAAATCACTTCTCCTTTTTTGCTCATTATTAAAAAAAAGTCTCTGACTGAGAATAACTATGGACAATTTCAGCTTGAAAAGTAACCCTCTCACAAAGTTATAAGCCAATTCTGAACGTGACCTTTCAAATGGAAAGCTATACAACTTTAACCAGGTTTCATGCTGGGTTCCTAGAATATTTCAAAGACATTTCTTTCAGTGTAGCCCATTTTTCCACGAGTCTGTGCTATGGTAAGTTTGGCTTCATATTTCTTTGATCGATGAGGCAAATACTTTACATAGCTTAAAAATAGATCCATGAAGCTTTAGCTATACTCTTTAGAACTGAAAAGAAAGCGAGTTAATAACCAATGTAACAGTCTAACAGTAGTGTACTCCTTGTGATGCTCTCATTGGAACAAATTCATTCCCACTGTAACTCCACTGACATTAACAGAGCTAGCAGCTGAGATGAATTTGCCACATTTTTGTAAAGCACTTTAGAATTTGATGTCATAATTCTCGAAAGACACCCTAGGAAAGATGTCTCTCTGCCTTTCTCGGTGTGTGTTCCCACACATGACAGTTTTCCCAGCTTCTTGTGTTCCTTACGTTTCTTTTCACACTATCTCCCCACATTCTTTGAGACTCTCCTGTTGAGCAGATATGATGCACCAGCTACTCTTTGAAAATAACTGTGTTGAGCTAATTATAACTCTATTCTTATTTTTCATATCTGAAGGTGAATTCAGCAGCAGAGACTGAAGAATGAAACCTGTTTCAGAGAATCTCATGTAAAATTGTATCTGTTTTCAAAATGGCTGCACGTCCCATTGCTCAAAAAAAGGTCTGATGGCACAGGCTGGACTAAGATGTTATTTTTCAAAATGGTCATTGCTTGGACATTGCTAAAACACTGATGATATGAAATGAAGTGGTGGACTTACGGATCAGAACACATAACTGAAGCAGGTTACAAAATTTTCTACAACTTTTATTTGTTAGTAAGGGCCAATTTCCTGGAACTGAGTACATTTGCAGAAAAGTAGTTAGTTTGATTTCTTTTAGAAAACCTTCCACATTCTTTCAGTATTACCAATTTTTTTTTATTTAAATTCACCTTCTGGATTTTAACTTCAAGTTAAGTGCAGTACTCTTTAAGTTATCAGAACCAAGCAAATGATTTCAAGTCAAACTGAATGTTAGTTTACATTTTAGGTTTTCAGCATTTTGTTTATTTCAGCTTTTTAATTCTGATTTGGGAACAGAGAAAAATTAAATCTAAAATGCTTGAATAAGATGAGGAAACTCTTTCTACATAGTTTTTTTTAACACAAATTAATGTTTAAACTTACATCTTCTTTCTATCAATTATTAGCAGCCATAGCTTTTTGTTAACTTTCTAACGGTGACTTCCATCATGTGACTGTGGTTGTAACATACAGAATGCCTCCTCAAACAACTGTAAAGGTCAGTAACATTTGAAATGCCACTTAGTGCAAATTTTGTTTATTTGATTTATTTTTTATTAATTAGAGCATTTGATGTGTAGCTGTAAAAACTATTTTGAAGACATAGTGTTCCTGCTGAATCACTAAATAATAATTTAGAGTTGAAGAAAGATCTCCTTTTTAGCCTCAGAGGATTGTACCGTAGTTCCCTTAAGCAGCATGGCTGAATACAGGCTATATATTTCATATACTGCAGGCCTGGAGCAAATATTTTCTGACACTATCCAATAAATCATGTTTTCTTCAACAGCAAATAATAGAACTGTACAGTACATTATATCTGCAGCAGCAACAAACAATTCATCATCTCTGACCTTTCCATAATGACAACAATCTGAAGAATAGAGACTAATTTAAATTTTTATATAATGTTTAAAATTTAAGGACTAAATCTCCTTTGCACTAGATCCCTTCACACTGCTCTGGTAATAAAAAGCCTTCTTAAAGTGAACACAAATGCAATTATTTTTTTTCTCTTCAAGCTCCTACAAATTAAGGGAGCATAGGTGTCCCAGAGGATTTGGAACTAAATGCAGCTCAGGTGGACACACCTAAGCTAATTTTTAAACCATCAAATGGTAACAAGTACAGTGCATTCTGCAGAACCTGAGGACCTTGGGTTTCCTCTCTGTAGTTGTCTATGCTGTTTGAGTCACACATCTGTGAAAAAAAAAATCCTCACGCTAATTGTTATCTCCTTCCATCTGCTCACACATGATCTATATGTTGCTTTCTTTATTCCTGCAAGGGGTGATTGACTAAGCAGCAGACTAACCAGCAAAGTATAGTAAACTGTTGCATATCTAAAACATTCTTGCAGTTTGAAAATCAGTTTCCCAGTCTTATTATGATACATAGCCATGGGACCAGTTACTATTTGCATAGAAATCTTATTCAAATGCGGGCTCTAGCAATAATTTAAATACGTAAAAATGGTAAACCTCTTCATTCTCCACTGCTCCCTGACACCGAACCCAGAGGTACCCAGAGGTACCAATCAAAACAAAATAATACCTTTCATTGCCATGTCACCTCCGGCCTTTCTGAAAGCCTGTGTTTGAAAGGCACATTGAAGCCGGTTCTCTGAAGCCGTACATATTTTGGATCTTTCATGTCTAAAGGTCTAGCTGTTTCCAAAGAAATCCCACCACAATCCCTCTGTGATCAACAGGCCTCATCTTTTTAAAAAAGAGCCTTCATCCTAAACAACGGATATGCCTCTTTGTGGAAACTGCTGGAGGCCCCACAGAAAGGTATCATGTAACCTACTTTTATAAACACTTGTGTTCCTAATACAGCCAGGAAAGATGAGGCAATGTATCTCAGGATCCCGGTAACTAAATGCATATTCAGGATCAGCTACTGCAGGACTGGAAACATTAAAGTTGTTTCTGATCCTTAAAAATTACCTGTTCAATACTGAAGTGAAAGGGTGATGACTGCTCTGCCCCTCACTGTGACGGCAGCCAGTGTGGCAGCTCGCCCTGCACCTTGTTTCACTCCAGGAAAGAGCCACAAGGGTACAAGTGAGCAATCACTCCCATTTAGAGCGGATTTGAAACTATTTGATGCTTTATCTTGGTTTGAGGTCAAATGAGATGATTCCTACCCTTAAAACAGAAAGAAATACTTCTGGAAGCCTGAATAAATTAATATTTTTCATACGTCTTTTTAAGTTATCACCTCAGGATATTTTATGGATGCTCTCTACAGATGGTATTGCACATGGCACTATCTCGCTTAGCTGAAATTCTTTCAAGTACTCTACACAAATAATACCCCAAATGCATCTGATGCCTGTAGTCTTTTCTCTAATGAAAGCTCTACTGCCCCTATGCCTCATTATTGTATGTGTCCTTGTGCAAAAGTTAGCTGCTTTGCTTGCTATAGAAATAACCCCACATACTGAAGCCAAATATTTAATTGTCTTTATTGTTGCAAGAAAACGAAGATCAAACCCGCAGTTATTCAGAGAGCTGCTTTGCCACACAGAACATTTAAATAAAAGAGAGAGAAAAAAAATCATCCTTGATTATTGTATCTGTAAAATTATTTGGAATGTATACTGTATAATTAAGACTGATTATCAGCTTAAATTTCTTGGCTTTGCTTTTTGAGAATACTGTCTTCTGTGGACATGAGGTTACTGAAACTGTACACTAGTGAGGGAACAAAACAAAACAGATGGTGCATTAATAATGGAAGTATTAGAAAAAGGGTACTCTTCCAGATTTCAATGTATTCATTAATACATTTTAGACAATTTAATTGCTTCCTGAAACACTAATTGAAAGAGTTTCATTTGCAAAAACCTAGTCCTCATAATATAAACTAGGCACAATGCCACAAAGAGCTTGCATGCTGTAATAAGGAAATGAATAGAAGGGGTTTGGGTTTTTTCATGTATGTATGTTTATTTCTTTTAATGAAATCTTTACAAAGGTATACAAAGCATCAGGAAAAGAAAGATTTACAAAGGGAAGCCAGGTTTAAGAAGTACTGGATGTTTAGAAAATGTGAAGGGTATTTTTGGTTTTTGACAAGTCAGCCCATGTCAAGGGAGTGTGAGTTGGATTTAAGAGCACGGGAGTCTAATGCGGTATAATTTTATCAACTCTATACTGTCCTATACTTGCCATATTTATCAATCTAAGTGGAGGATACTTTTAAAATATTTTCTTCTGAAGGTGTCTACTTCAACTGCTTCAGTGTCTCTTCTAAATATGGATGGGCTGGCAAGTTTTGCCTGACTTTGAACCCCCTCACCTGTTGCGTGTTGGAAAATTTGAGTCAAACTTTATAGTCATCATTCTCTCCTCCATCTCCAGAAGACTGGAGACAAAGAATAGGCAGGGAGACAGAAGAAAACAAACTAAATCAGCGCACTGAAAAAAGACATGCATTTTGTCAAAGAGAATATATGAAGAAAAAGACCAACAAACATACAGAGAAACCAGAAAGAAAGGATCAATAATAAAGAGAAAAAAAATTCCGAACAGAACAACACACAGTTTCTATAGCAGCTGCTTTTCAAAGTCTTCCAAGGATGGGCAAAGTCCAAAATGATGCAGAAGATGGTATAAATTAGTTCCTCTTAAGTGATGGTTTGACAGTTGTCCGTAAGAAGTGTAATTCCCACTCATAACATACTTGGGTGCTGTTTTAATTCCCAGTTACCAAGGATCCACGGCTACTGGGATCTCACCTGTCTAGTTTGAAGGAAGCTGAATAATTCTTCAGAAGTTTCACTGTAGCAATAGCTGGAGGATGGGCACACACTCAGGCCATGTTCAGACATCATGCACAGGTCGTATCTAAGCAGGACTGAGACGTGATGATCTGAACATCACTACACCCTACCTGGGGATTACTGCTCCCTTAGACCTGCCTGCATAACTACGCTCCTAACTTGCTTAAGTCAAAATTATAGAAAACAGCAATCACTGTTGATTCTAGAATCACAGTGTCGCTGGGTTTTTGCTTTTTATCATTTACCCACACATGGATTTTTTCTAGCAGATTTGATGGGTGATTATCTTTTCTGAGGAAGTAAGGGTGACAACAAGATGGGAAAGCTTCTCTCTCAGCTTGACTCATCTGTGCCCAAAGAGCAGATCTAAATGCAGCCTCATGCTTCAGTAGACCCTGCCCACTTATTGATTCTGTATTAGTGTAATGACATTGGTTAGCAGTGTGATTTTTTCTAATTATGTAATTATAAGGGAACAACTCCCTTTATGGATGTCACTATATCAATGCAAAAGTGCCTCATGATAAAACAGATGGCAGAGCTATATGAACATGCCACAAGGCAAGAGAGGACCTGGATTTACAGACCATTCCCTGCTAGGTGGTACCCATCTTTTCTTCTCTCAAATAGCATGAGGTATTTGTGGAAAGCTTAGAAAAAGTTTCTTGCTCAAGCAAACAACCTCTGACATCCTAAATATTCATACACATATGATTATAAAATAATAAGGTTTATATATGTGAGATAGAGATTCTGTACATCAAAATTTGTTTTTGTCCTAGCGTGGAACTCAAAATGAATACAGAAAATTATTTGTGAAAAAAATATTCCAAAATATTTCTGAAATAATAGAAAATTACAAAATGCTTGTTACATGTTGCTGAAAAAATGAAACATTTTTGGTTTCCTAAATTGAGTGGCCCTGGTATGTAGTCTAGCCAACAGAGTGGAAGACTCTTTTTTTTCTTTTCAGTTTGTCAGAAAGCAGAAAGAGGAAGTTTCTATGCATCAACAAATACAATATGTATAGAAACTCTAGGTTAGACCTGCAAGAGAAAGAGGATGTGACACATCTAAATCACAGCACTCACAAAGTCCCTGTAGCAGCTCAAATAGAAACTGTTTAATATCAGGCTGATCCGTTAAAACCAAACCAAAACAAAAAAACACAGAAAACAATCAATCACACAAAAAGACCATCACCTCAATAAAGGCAATACTCCAAAATATTAGAATTTATGTGGACTTAAATAACAAAAATGTATTTTAAGCAAATTTGGCATTTTCTTTTCATTCTTAAAAAAAAATAATTAAAAAAAATTGTGGAGAGCATTTTTTCCACTGAAAAACACATTATCAGAAAATTGATGAGCAATTTTCAGAGATTTAGCCTGATGCCATTTCGAAATATCTCTGAGGTTTACAAAAGATTAAACAGACAAGTCTAGCTCCACTTTTTCATTCCAAAGGAGGCATTTTTTCCAGATTTGTTTTCAGCTACCAGCATTATCATTTGTAAGTAAATAAAGGTAGAGAGACTGAGTCAACAAAACCTGCACCACAGTTTAATTGCCCACAGTAGGTCACAAAATAACTGGCAACTTTAATATTTAATATCCGATTTGGTATCTATAGAAGCTAAGGGCTTATCTACCTCACATAGAAGAAATTATGAAACTAATGCAAAAACATGTCTATGCCCTCCAGAGCATTAGTAGCAGCTTGTTTTATGAATCATTACCGTCCTTTACAAATTACCGAGGAAGAAACGGTACCCTGTTTGACGAATGTGGCATTTTAAAATCATGGTAAAGAAATATAAGAGTGTAACTGTGAACACTTCTTTTTCCTAGGTTCCTTAGGGATATTTACAGTAAAGTCCTGGCTGAACAAGGAAAATCTATTCCAAAGCGAAGGTTTGTTCATTCTGTCTGGGAGTCATCTCCATACATGCTAAAATCTAGCTAAACTTTTGTTTTGTTTTGTTTTGTTATTTTGGGTTTTTTGACAGAATATTGCAATGTGTTAGGAATCTGGACTGTTGCCAATGGCCACATTTCATCTCAATAATCCAAATCCAAATTAAGTGCCTCTCTTGGCTACCTAATTTGTAGGCGTGATCCCTGGAGTGTGACTAAATGCCAAGTCTGATGTTTATGTGAAATACCTTAAACCAGGCAAATAAATAAAGCGTTTTGTGTTCTAGCTCTTAAACTAAGCAAATTAAATCTGTTTGCTCATAATAGTTGAAATAACATGTGGAAGTTGTCTACTGGTTGTTAGATAAGTGATAAGAGATGAGGAGACCTCTGAGGATGGCTGCAGAAATGTGGAGGTAATATACTGCTTGACTAACATTGCTTTAGATAATGAGAGAGTAAAAGAATAGATAGATAAGGCGAAAAAGTTGCCTGCATGCAGTATGCCTCCACATAGTTAAGGATACTGCAAATATTTCTGTAGTAGGACTGATGAATAGGAAGTGCGTTTTCTAAACATAGTCATTATATGAGAAAATCTAAGCACACCCTCGATGTGAGTAGGAGACTGTGGCAAGCTAAAGCAAAATGGAAGAAATGGAAATAATGTTGCATGATGACACTTCAAAAGGAAAGAAAGAGAAAGGATATTTTAGCATTTCCTAGCACTGTAAGGTTGAGCTGTACTCCTGATTGCTACTACTGACCTTCAGATACTAAAACTAGGCCTGTACGTGTTTGGAAAGATAGGAAAAACTTTCAAGAAATGCCAGAGTTGAGGGTGCAATGGAAAATGCTCAAACTTTAAACTGCAGAAAGTATTATAACTAACAACTTAGTGTCTGCCTCTTCAAGTATATTCATAATAAAAATAAAGGAGAATGAGGAAATAAGGTCAACAAAAATGTCTCAGGTAATAGTGCTATTCTCAAGAAAGTTCTTTATAATATATGTGGGTTGTTTAGTCTGTGATCTTTCCTCCTGTGTATGAAGTCTGTCATTGCTGTCCATAGCTTTGCTACTGTAACCTGGATTACTGTAACATACTCTGTTTGACTATTTAGGGGCTTTTTAGTGGTGCAGAAAATCATAGAATAGTTCTGGTAGGAAAAGACCTTTAAGATCATCAAGTCCAACCGTTAACTGAGTGCTGCCAAGTCCACCACTAAACCATGTCCCTAAGCACCACATCTACGCGTCTTTTAAATACCTCCAGGGATTTGTATCCCTCTGGGCTGAAAACTTGAGACCTGTCTCTGATGGGATGAATTAGCCTTTGAATTTCTGCCTGTTTTCACATTTGCCTAATCTCTGATACAATAGGACTTTAATTTAGATAGTATTTTGCAGATGTTATATACGGAATATAATGAATTAAGAAAAAGTAACAGTAAAAAACCTAACATAATGAAAGATGAGTTGATGTTTTGGGTTAACCCCAGCTGACAGCTAAGCTCCATACAGCCACTTGCTCACTCCCCCATCTAGTGTTAACATCCCTGTGTTATCAGCACTGCTTTGGTCACAAATCCAAAACATAGCATCATATAAGCTGCTATGAAGAAAATTAACTCCATGCCAGTCAGATCCAGCAGAGCTGAGCATGAAAGGCTGATTTACTTACCATTGTCTCTGTGTCTACTTGTCTGTCTCTAAGGATGATATTGAGTTGCTGCCCTGAAAAATTATATTTTTCTGTTTGTTTTCAATAAAATGAGAAGTTAGATTGGATCAAATTAAAATTAGAGTTTAAAGTATTAGGAAATGGTTAATCGAAAGTTTCCTCTTTCTCATCCTCTGCTGAGGTTTTGTCATTATAATTAATAACTGGGAAATGACTGAGTGACATATATTGTTGTCATTGCTTAGCCTTTTGAAGTGTTAATTGATCAATTTGGCTATTCACATTTCTTTTCATTGTGAACCTACTTGTGAAGAGGTAGAAAGTTTTGATAACAGTTTTACTAATTTTTAAATTAAAATACTTTTATTCTAAAAAGGAAAATATTGACAGTGTTAATAACTTGAAAGATATAGACTTCATTTTTAAAGAAAGGGCAATTGAGAATGAGAAAAGGCTTAACTCAGAAAACACTGTCTGGATTTAATGGCATTTTAAATATAACTCTAACTTTGTGGATAAAAAAAAAAGCCACAGAATTTGAAAGACCATATAAGCTGTTGCAAGAGTCCAACAATGTGATATCTCAGACAATTCAGGGTTTTGTCAAATATCTTCAGAAAAATTTTGCTTGAGAATATGAAACAGATTAAATTGCAGTCTAAAGCTGATAGTCTTGTTCAGCTGATATCACATAAATAGTTTTTTCTCATTTGTGGGAATTCGTTTGTGGACACCTCATTTTAATTTAGATAGAACACAATGATACAGTTGAAAACTGTCATATATAGAGATACAGGCAACAATATAGGCAGGCAGGAAACCTCCGCTGTCTTCTAGCTGGCAGCAGAGCACGGTGGGACGGGTTATAGCCAAGAGCTGGGCCAAAAGACTCATGAACCACAGCTCCCAGCGGGCCAGGCAGAGTCACAGGTGGTGATGTTTGATGCTGAACTGGCTCAGAGCAAACATCTTACCACAAAATAAAATCCTTCACGTTGAACATTTTGCTTTGGCAAGAATTTCTGTATTTCACTTTGTCATTGTCTTTCAGGCAAAAATGAACAAAAGACCTGAAGTGCTGTTATAATGGATTTTCTCCAGAAAAGGTATTCTTATTTTTACTTAGCTCTACCTGGTTTTGTCCATAAAAATACCCACTTGTTGTCAAAAAAGTTGCATGTTTACCTCATTCTTCTCCTTCCTCCTCTTTATAATAATGAGGTTTCCCACAACTAACAGAGTGAAAATTATCATTCGATTCACTTTATCAGATACTGTACTTTATATAGATATCTATTTACTGTACATATATATGTTTACTATATCATATATGACGATCAGCACTAGATTTTTGTCGATTTCAGGCATGATTACAGTGCTCTGAACAATGGGATCTCAGAACAGAGCAGTACCTGAAGACACTAGTGTATTCCGTATTCCCAGGGCCTGCTGGGGTTTTCTCCTGGTAAATTATTGGTTATTGCAGGAATATGGATATGAGCAATGCTCTTGCTCTCTCCTTTGCTTTTTGTGTCACTGACTGTCTGTCATTTGTACTGCTTTGATCTTTTTCCTAATGCCCCGGATGTATCTATAAGTTGCTGAGATGTGTTTTAGAGGATGGAGATGTGTTTGGAGTGCTAGTTCTTGGAACTTGGTACTCCAAGACCTATCTTATTTCAGACTGCTTGCTCACTATAGTTTCCCATCTCTCTGTTTACTGTAGCAGTTCATAGACAAATAGTCTAGTTTAGAGCTATTGCTGTGAGCTGGCCAAAGTTGGATGAGGCAATGAATGTATGTGACTGCAAGGAACTGGCTTCAATGATCTGGGTGATTTCTTCCAGTCCCAGGCTTCAATTTCTCAAGGCAGCATTTTAGCCCCTCATTTCCTGATATCAGCTTTTAAGCAGACTTCATTTCTTTAGTATCATTCTTTCTTCTGTTACAACCGGCTTGTCAATATCCCAATGCTATGTTGCTCTTCAGCGCTGTTGCCCCTGCCTGTTGTATAATGCATCACATACTAGGGGAATATGTTCCTAGGAAAATATTTTTGGGGAAGCAAATTTTACAGATGACAAGTAACAGTGCTTTTTCTCTTTCTTTCTCCCTCCCCACCCCCCACCCCCCATCACTTTTACTTTCCTCTTTATTCTGTAACTAGCAAAAAGACAAAAAGCACTTCCATGGGAAGGTCTTACCAAATAAATGTTTTACTTTCAGAGCTGGAAAGACTTGGAGCCATACAGACCTACAGCATGAGTGCAGTATTTAATTTGAATTTTAGCACTGAGAACATTCTGTTCTATATCATAAGTGTCCTGTTCAGGTCATTCAGACTTAGGTAAATAGGTGCACAATGGCAATCTTGGAAGTTGAAGAGTGGTATTTTTTTTCTCCCTCTCTGCTTATTTTCTGCTACTCAGAGCTGGTTTCCTCTGTTCTCTATAGTTCTCATATCATCTTAAATTAGAGTGTTTCCAGAAAGACAGTTTAAGTGTTCTTACCATACCAAAGTCTCCACAGTACACAGATGAAACCAGAAGTTGCTTTCAATAAACTTATTTTTTTCTGAAGTATAATCGGTCTTGAGAACACATAGTCCAACAATTGTACATGTACAACAAACAAACAAACCCCACCTAGACATCTGCCAGTTGGTTAAGAGGCAGATTTTATTCTAGCAATCCATTGTGTTTCAATTTTTATGTTTGTAAAATAAATCATGTAACACAATTTACAGGGGACTTACTTTATTAATGCTGCACTAGTTGAGATTGAAACCAGCATTCTTTGCTAAATTGATAGTTCAGTAACATTCACTTTTAAAAGAAAATAATGATGAAACTTGACGAAACAACAATAAATGCAAAGCAAAACCCCCTGTTTTTCATAAGCTTTCTTTTTACTGACTAAAAGACAATTTTAACTTTTAGTATCATGGATTGATGTTGGATGCTGAAGTATTTACTTTAAGCTGGAGTAATAAATTATGAATTTGTGGCCTCATTTAACATTGTGGTAGCCCTGGCTGAAGCACTCCCTTAGGAAATGTCAGTTTTTATCTATGCATACAGAGCAATAAAAATATGCACCCTGGTGTTCCCAACATTTTCTATAATATGGAAGCTATGTGGCATAATTTATAAAGTGCACTCTAATATCACAAAGATATTTTTGAAATTACTACATTGAAAATAATTAATAGAAAACCTGTAAGGCATTCACTTTCTAACTACAGTTGAATGAGCTCTCAGCAACTAGAAATAATAATAATAAAAAAATCACCTGAAATTGCAAGAAAATAAAAAATCACTTGAAATTGCGCGAAAATAAAAGCCAATAAGATCAGTAGCCAGACCAAGCCTGCTTGATCTTTGCTATTATTTTGTTAGTTTAATCAGGGCTCAGTTCTAAAAGATGCTAATTTTCCTGGCCCTGATTCAGCAAATCAGAATCATAACTACAAATAAAAGAGTAATCCTCCTGAGTATAACTGAAATAAATACTTGCTTAATATTGAACCTCTTGGGGCAGATCCAGAAGCCTTTATATAAACATTTTGCAGTTATTTTGCAACAAAAGTAGAGGGATCTTAGTAGGAACTGAATTTCTAAATAAATTACTCGTGTCCCTGACACGAGTTTGTGTTACACCTCTTGTGCTGCACATCGGGAATTTCCCTCTTCCATTTCATACCCTCAAGCCTTCTTTTATTTCTAACGTTAGATTTTTCTGTTGATCCAGTGATCAGTTCAGGCTATGAAATGGTGTTACCTGCCACTCTGCAAAAACTATAGTATCAGGATTTTTTTTAAACTTTTTTATTTTTTATTTCCTACTATTAGTGCAGTTAACTTAAAAATAACCTTCACTTGCTGCTTCTGCTGTAAAACACTATGTGTTAAATGGAATCCAAATAAATATATCAGCAATTATTCACATCCTTCATTATTTTGTTTTATGTCTGTGTGCTGATGCTATTATTTCAGTCTGAGTGAGTGAGTTATTTTGATATAGCTTAAAGCTGATTCCTTTCCAATTTAGCTAAATTAATATAAAGGCACTCTGATATTGATATAAGAGTGTCCACACAAAGCTTCAACCCAAAATAGGAAAAGCTGTGAATTACTATTGAGATTGTTATTACAGTTCCACTCATGCTGTAGATAAACCCAAAATCATTAAAGTGGGTATTTGACATCTGACAGAGGCTTCACGTTTTGCATTCTGCTCTGCTTCTCGTTGGAACTTTCCATCTACATGTAGTACCAATAAATTGCATCAGATTTCATCACATATTAATTTCTCTGAAAAAAAGGATGAATTGTTACTGATAAGAATTAGGTTTTTTTCCCTCTGGGGTATCTACACTGTTATAAAACATATCAGAGCATTTGAGTGGAGTCATTCTGGACTGATATAAAGTTTCTGATGTTATGGCCCTCAAATATTACACGGGGATTTGGTGATCACCCGAGTCCACACAGGGTAAGACAGAACATGTTTTATATTGGCCATACGGTTCTGGCCTTTGAAGAATCACTAGCTGCTTTTTCTCATGACAATTAGGTATGTGAATTTAGGAAACCTGGATAAACTTCAGTATTTTAATTTTTCTGCTGCTCCTAATACAATCCTTGCAACTAAAGAGCAGAGCTAAAATAAATGATTTGTCCTGTTATGACATTAATTCAGCCTAATTGCCACAAATATTCAATTTTTTTTTTTCTTCAACAGACCTTATTTTTGATGCATTATTAGAATTCCAGCTATCGCTTTCAGCAAGTCCAAGGTCTATCTGCACGTAAAGATTTCTGTTAAGGTGACTAGAGTTTCTTTATGTAGATAAAGGGGGAAAAAAAATATTATTAGATTTCAAGTTTTGGAGTTGGATTCTGAGCTAGGAATCAATGAGGAGGTGGTGCGAATTTCATGCTATTTCAAGTAGAGCATCATGGATGCAGCAGTCAATGAATCTAATCAGAAGCAGCATTAGACTTGCCTATAAAGATAGATGAGGAAATGTACTGTATGGTGGATACCCTTGAACTGTGTTAGAAGCAAATAGGTTAAAAGGCAAAAACTTCAGATGCTTTCATATTAGAACAACAGAAAAAAAAATCATAAAAGTTTAAAAAGGAAAATAGAAAAGAATGAAAAACAGTTAAAGAAATAATCCAGAGACCCAGTAGGGAATATCAAGATAGGATATTAAATTGGGTTTAGAAAACTGTACTCATAAGATTATGTGAAGGCAGAGATTTGAGGATCAAAAGAAATAGAGTTAAATGGCTCAAATGCTTTCACATGATTCTAAATCGACTCAGCACGAGCAGCTTGCGATGTTCTGTCTGCCAATCTTCCCTGGATATGTGCATTCTCTTCCTAAAGCCCTCATTGTGATCTTTGTAAAAGAAATTCACATACTAATGATGTCCCTTAGTGTACCTTATGAAACATTCAAAATGGGCTGTTATGGATGTGAAGTTTAACAGGGAGCAACTAATTGTTTATGCTGGGCTAGCCTGAGGGGGTTTCATTTTAAAACTTTAAAATTATAAGGCCTGAATTTCCAGGGTAAAGTTTCTCTAATAGATGGTTCAATAGCACATAGCTAGTCAGTGAAAAGCATACTGTGCATATATTTTTTTTTCATAGGAAACTCTCTGTAGACTATGTGCTGTTTATTTATGAGGCTGAGGTCTGGCTATGCTAATAGCTGGGGAAAAAAATCAGACAGCCACCCTACCTGCTAGCATACTAGAATGCCTGTTGTGCCACCTTCCAAGCTGCTGTTTTATTAATGATCTTGAAACTGAAATAGTAGGGCATGAAGAAGTGTTAAAATGACTTACTGATATGTCACAGACATTTGCCAAGAAAATGAAATGCACTGAGAGGAAAAAGCACCAGGGAGGCCAATGAGGAACCAAATGTTCCATATTCTGATTTGTCTGACCTTCGCCTTCCTGAGCTCTAAAGAGAAAAAAAAAGCTGCCTTGCTTGTGCTGTGCAAACTTGTTATCCATAAGCTCCAGAACTGTGTGGATTATGTACAGCATTTGCTTATTTACATTAAAAATAAGTCTTCTTTAAATTGAACACATCCTTTGCTTTGGTAAAAACAGCAGCACAGATATTGCACATTGCCTCAGACCCATCGATGCTTCATGCTTGTTTCTTAGCATCTCTAGTAACAATTTTTTAGACAGAAAAGAATTAGGGAAATGTTGATATTGAATTCAGTCAAAACAAGGGAAGAAACAGAATAAGTATAAACAATTACATAGTTTCAAAGAATGGATAATAATTTTCACATACTCTTTTGTCCATGTAATACTTCTGTCGAGTCTAATTCTGAAGTTTTTCTGGGTAACGAACTGCCTGTCTTATGTCACAGCACACAGTGTAATAGGTCTGTGTCCTCCATAGGGATCCTTTGGTGGTGAATTGATATCCTCTTTTCTGTCAACATGGCAAAGGGAGACTACTTCCCAGCTGCTTGTCATATTGAAAAGCAGTGCTAACAACTCATTTCCTACGTCAACTCTGATCTATTCGAGCTGAGCTCAGTCGACAGGGAAGACAAATTTCCCCAGAACCTCTGTGGGGATGGAGGCATTCTAGCTGGACCTGGATGAGGCCGCCTGTCCACACACTTTGACCATCCGCTCTGCAAAGAAACCAAGAGGAAGTCTGAACAGGGCAGATTTTCTCAAGTGCCTGAATTGATGAAAGTGTCCTACCTTGAATAATTTAAAAATCAGAAAGAGGATTGAGAAACAAACATAAGTAAAATGCACAATCTTGTCAGAGAGAACATAAATTTTGACGGATTTTTTTCTACGTAGTTGAATTTTTCCCATACTATCAGAAGGCACTTTGAAGCAAACAAAGCAGTTATCTTTATCTTTTGTGGGCTACACTTTTCATGCCCTTTCTTTCATAGGTTTTCCTGCTATTTTTTTTTTTTAAACTTTTGCTTAGTAGATTAACGTACTTGAAATAAAGAAGAGTATTACAGGTGCACAGGTGGCTTCATTTTGCTACTGAGTGAAATAATGCTTGTCTATGCCTCACATATGAAGTGCTTTAGGGAGCTTAAATGGGTCTGCATAAATATGCTATCTGAAATTATTACATACCGTAATGTCTATATGGCATCCTGTAGCTAGAATGGGAGCTGTAACTCTGAATCTCTGCGGTGAACAGATATTAGAGCCACTAAATGATTCTAAGTTGGTTTAGACTCTTGTTTGTCAGATGGATTTGGCACTTTTGGAGAGAGCTGGTTTTGCTTTTGGAGGCAGAAGACCTTTACCCACAGCTCACGCGGCGGATGGATGGCAGCAATACCACCCCACACTGCCTTCTGACAGGTCGTGGCACCAGCTGGGTACGTCCCTTTGTAGATGGGGAAGATGAAGTCTGCAGTCGCAGCATCCCCGCGGAGTTTGCTAGCAAACACGACCGGTGCCACTTGCTGTGTGCCTGCATGTCTAAGCTGATCACAGGAACAGGGTTTAGAATCCCAATTCATTTCTAATTGCTTTTCAGTTTGAAGACCAAATTTTAGATCTGCCTGAATACCTGCAAGCCTGCTTGTTTCTGTGAGGCTCTAAAGGGTAAAAGTCAGTGCAGAATTTAGCCCTCTGTCATGACTAATTTCAGCAAGTTTTAGACTATTAACCCAGAGGTCAAAGGTTCACTCTGTTATCTCAGCATCACCAAGTCCTCCAGCCTTTCTGTGGCTTCTGATACTTAATTGTGTTTGGTTTCTGTTAGAGGCCCAGAATGCTTGTTAGATGCTAAAAAGGTGTAAAACATAATCCAGTACTGTCTCCAAACCAGTACTCTGGCAAGTACAAACAGTGCATCTAAGACCATGTTAGTATTGATCTCGAGTCGGATCACATTAGCACTTCCTACGCTACCTGGCTAGAGCCTGCCAGGGAGTTAGCAATGCATAGAAAGACAGAGCCAGGCAGTCAGATCGATGGATTAATGACGTCTGTCTCCTCTGTGCAATTTTACTTCCTACATATGTCTCTTTATCCCCTTGTGCCCTCCCTGGGAATGAACTTTCTAAAGGTTCACAAGACACATAACCCAATAGTGTGCAAGTAATGTCTCTATCATAGCAAACATTAAAAAAAAAAAAAAAAAAAAAAAGTACGATAATGCATGTCTAGATCTGTGTATGCACCCACACTCACACATAGTTTTTCTCTCATGGTAGAGACTTTGCTTTATGAATATGTTCTGTGCTCTTGCATTTTAGGGTAATATGTAGATTTTTGGGAAAAGCAGGTTACCTTTTGCAGATGGTCATGTTTACATGATACAGACAACTTTATAAAACAGCTTGTAAAATTTCCACTGCATGGATGAATAATAAATATAAACTTTCCTAAAGGAGTTCTAGGTTTCTTCTCATGTCTCTCTTTCACATCTATCTTTGAATTATTAGCATTTCTCATTACTAATTGGCTACATTCACCCACCTTCACACACTCATGAGTGGATTGAAAATAAGTCTCTTTTACACTATCAATAAATTATTCTGTCAATTTGTTCTAGTTTTTACTTCATAATTTAACACACTGTTTTAAAAAAATAGCATGCTGTAGCTAAATATTTCACTGTACGTTACTCCATATGCCACTCTGCTATTTTCTTCCAAAACAAATCTCCATTTCCATGTGATCATACCTTTACATGTTTATTCTAACCCTCCTGTTTAGGATTTTTTTCTAAAATGGTGGCTTTCTGGTTGAATTACTGACAAAGAAATATCAGGTCTTTGTGATTTATATTCTTCATTGGAAGGGATCTGCCAGGGAGAAATATGTGTAAAGTTTCATATCTTCAAATATTATCCTCTTGTAAAATGAACTATTGGGATTTTTTCTACCTATACCATTCTACCACCTCTACTTACCTCATTCTTCCACATTTTCGTCACAAATTTTCAGTCTGCCTTATCTGACATTCTTTACATAAGTTTTACTTCCTTAAACCTATTTTCTCAAGCCCTTCTGAGAATCTCAATCTTGTATTTGTGATTATTTGTATTACAGCAATAGCTATGGGACCTAGATGAAACCAGAGCTCTGTTTTATTAGCACAGATTCATGCTGAGAAACAATATTTACTCTGAAGACTTGATAATAGTGGGATCCAGTCTTGGACGCCCCAGAGAGATGTGCATTTTAAGCATATAGTGAAGCAGTAAAGAAAATACCTGACTTCCTCACACAGCCAGTGGGAAGTACGATGAAGACTGGAGGAACCTGCCAAAGGATGTGGTAGGGATCCCATCGCTGGAGGTTTTTAAGATGCATTTGGACAGGGTGCTAGTTTATCTAGGGTCCTTTTCCCATGAAAGGCTGGACCAGATGATCTTTCAAGGTCCCTTCCAACCTGTGCTGTTCTATGATTATTATAATTGAGAAGCTCTTTGTTCCACTTGGAAGCATTTGAGGGCCTCCACGTCCTTCACTGAGCAGTCAGGTACACCAAGTTGAGTGCTTATCTTCTCATATTAGTTTGGACTTGTCCTCACACCAAAGCCTAACCTCCCTGAGCACAGTCTGTATGCCCCTTATTTGTCTGTCTCTGGTTTGATGCAAACCCACTGGTTGCCTCAAGGGGAAAAGATGGGTAATGGGTGACCCTGGACTGTTGTTCCTACCCTGGAGATAAAGCCCGAGACTTGAACCTTGAAACAGCACAAACCTAAGGTGACACAGACGTTGTCGGTAGCACGTTATTGGGGAGGAAAGCTTCATTAAATTTTTTTTTTTTTTTTTTTCAAAGCACAGGTTGGGCATTTCAGTTATGAAGGCTGGATCTGACCAAAAATCAGAAAATGAAAGACTAGAAAAGGAAACAGAATGGAAGTGATTCACCCAAAGCTGTGCATCTGGTCGTAGTCTAGCGCGGAGCTGGCTGGACTCCCTTGCCTCCAATCTGATGAGCAGTTGCTCACATTTACCAAGCACCAGACAAAAATACATTCGCTCATTTTTTCCCTTCACAGATTTCCTTGTTGGTTTTTTTTGTTTGGTTTTTTTTTTGGTTTTTTTTTTTCCCCCAGTGATCTAGCCTCTTCTTTTCAAGACTCCCTCCCTTCTTTGGGCAGAGTGTGGGCAGACAATTTAAGGCTTTCTGAACCAGCCGGGGTAGGCACCTGGGACTAGTACAGAGGGTTCCCAGAGAGTTCTCTGCAAAGGGATGAGGAGTAAGAGCTGTGGTAGTATTCATAGGCAAAAAAAAAGGCCTCTGTGACTCAAAGGTCCTGCATAGAGGTGCCATGAATGTTTTTCTAGCCTACATAGGAGCTGCACTGCAGTTTGGTGACTGGCTTATAAATTACAAATAATAACTCTGACATGCTGCAGAGCTCCTTGCGTTTTTGTTCCCCAGAAGAGCTTCGTGCAAGGAAGGATGGATTCTGCCCTCAGTTATGACTGTGATTATCTATGGCGTCATTATATATGCAACAGATTCAGTTCTTTATCCTAGGAGAATGGGTTCCTATAAGTATAACTATAAGCCCACAAAGATGCTGAATATTTTATGAAATTGTATTTTAGTTTGGAAGGGATCTGCTAGGAATGTATTGCTTTCTTCCTGCTGAACTCCCTGAACACTCTTAAAAACATGATAATGCTCCTGACAAACCTTTCAAGGCTAAGCAATTTCTTTCAAAACAGGAAATAAATTACGCATCTGAAAATTGTTCACACACTTGATCTATCCTAATAAAAAACCCCATCCCTCAAGACTGGACAGGTTTTCTTCAAGGCACTTTATACTGGGTTCAAGTTCTTCTTGTTAATTTAAGAAAAATGCTATAGGCCAACCATTTTTTATTATTTATGACTATTTTCAAAAACTCATTTCCCTTTTCCTATCCCTCAATGAGAACACTGGTGGCATTCAGCTTTGTGGAGCTCATATTGACATTTCTGATAACTCCATGTTCACGCCGTAGGATTTAAAACTACTGCCCATCACAATAGCTTTTGAACACCTATTCTTCAGGGTCCCATCCAAGAAGCTGCTCCTTGCATCAATGTAGAGCTCCTTTGGCTTGTCTCTCTTCTTACACATTTAGGAAAAAAGAGGTAGTTTGTAAGATTTACAAATGTGGGCTATTTCATGTCAGAAATTAAATAAATTCCCTAGGCATTAGGCTCCTTATGCAGCATGCCCAAATATCCACGTTATGGTATCAGCTGAGTTCTTACATGAACCATAAGTGTGGTATTTTAGCAAGTGAAGGGTTGCACTTAGATTAAAGTGCTTGCACGTATAAAATATTCATCTGCACTAGTGCTGAGTACATGAGTACAGACTATCCTGAGAATAATAAATCTGAAGAAACCCTATATCATATTTCTGTTCATCATGCAAGAATAACTGTATGATGTGTCCAGACCAAACATGACCAAATCATTCCATTGTAAGGATAAATATACATGTCTTTGCAAGCTAATAGAGATAAAAGCCTTATTGTGCTAAATGCTGTGCAGACATAGAGTCAGTCAATGCCCCGACCTTAAGACTTGACCTCACAAACACAGAAGACAAAGCCTGAAAAGAGAAAGTGGAAGTACGAAAGCCTGATGAAGATCACATAAAAAGTCAGTGGCCAAAGTGAGAGTGAAATACTGCTCTTCAAGCCTGGTCTAGGCTAAATCTCTGTTCATCAAACCGTGCTGCATTTTATTCCAAAAAAGGGCCTGGAAATGCCACGTACTTGCTACGAGGCCTATTTCACTTTCTGTAGGGTTGTTTCTTACTGTGCAGTGACTGTAAGGTTACTCATTACTTAATGGGAACTGGAAAAGAAGATATATTTGCTGAAGTTGTAAAACAACTGGGAGTACAGAAAATCTATTAGAACTCAAAGAAACATTCCAGGTTTTAAAATGACCAAATAATATTCTGGTTCTGTGTTGTTGGCTGGTTTGGGTTTTTTTCCCCAAAAGATAAGAGAGTTTTGCTGGCTTAGCTGATTTTTACCTATTAACTCCAATGAAAGCAAAGCAAAAAAATAATAATGAAAAAAAAAGACAATAACTTGTGGTGACAAGGAGATTTTATTTTCCTTTCAGGTGGAGTTTAGCAGTATGTAAGGTGAGTGCCCAGGATTTGCACTGTTTGTTAAAAGGGTTATTCAGATGTAAAAGCCATCAACCAAATGCATGTAAACATAGCTGCATTACACCATGTTACACCACGGAAGATATTAACTGGGGTCTATACAGATTCTTTTCATACTGCCTGACTACAGGAAGGTTCATCACATCTAGTAAAAAAATTCAGAAGCAGTCTCAAGTTCTTATGCAACAGTGATCACATTTTTACAAGTCTGTAGTCCAAACCTCAAATCTACACAGATCTTACCCAAGAGAGGTTTCGAAGTTCTAACAACATTCTTTTTTTTTCTTTTTTTTTTCCCCTCAAAAACTATGCCTGAAGTTTTTTGGTAATTTTAAAATGTATTTTAAAATATATTTTTATATATATCACATTCAATTCTCCAGAACATTAAAGCAATTAAGAGGATTTTACTCTTACTTTCCAGACTAATTCACTAATAAGGTACATTCCAAACCAGATGTAGGATGTTAGAGGACTTTCTAAGTTTCTGAAGAGCAGGTTGCTACTAATTTCTTTGTCAGGCTTAATTACAGCAGGCTTCCATGAACAATAAATTTGGTCAGCCAGCACATCCCTCAATTTGTGTGCGTCTCAAAACGGCCGAACTACGAAGGGTGATTTTGCCCCTGTGCATGGGGGAAGGTTAGGCATGGAGCAGGGGAGACTTTTCACTGGTGGTGGTAAATCAGACCAAGCAGTCTGGTAAGGCCCTTTGCTCAATTTTGATAAATTCTATTAATACTAATAACTTCTTTTGCCAGGTTTTGCGGCCTTAGATAGCAAGGTTCTTTGTACGGGAAGATCATTGTCATTATCTCTGTCTTTTGGAGAATGAGACAAAATAGCTTGCCCAAAATCACCTTGGAGACGAGGGGCAGAGTCTTTGGAGGAAATATGATCCGAGACTTTCCAGTCTCTTCTGGCAGACATTACACGGCACTTAGCCGTCCTTCCACCGCAAACCAGGCAGCTTAGTGCAGGGACAGAAAATTGGAGGTTTATAAACATCTGAAGTGAATAGGCTGTACATTTTGTAAGGACAGGAACCTTCTTAGATTCTAACATGGAGGAAAGAAGCCTAAAGCCTGATCCTGTCCTGTTCTTAGTCTCCAGGCTTAAAGCTGAAAATCTATTTGCTAAGCTGTTACAGCTCGCTTGTGAATGCAGTGTTAGGAGGGAACACAAACCATTTCCTAGAAGAAAAAAAAAGAACCAAAAAATCCCGGTGCATTGCTGCATATCAGAGGCAAGACTAAACTCACATGCTGTGAATAATAACAATAATAAAAATGATCATGGTAATGTAAAACCAAGAGAAAATCCTCTATACCTATGGCAGAAGGTGTATCATCTTTTGGTTAAGACATGGCTGTCAGTCAGGTGCGGATTTGTCAGTCAGTTTCTGATTTGTCCTCAATATAGAAAAGACCAACTCCCTCAAACCTCTTTCTTTTTGAATACTAATATACAAATTAATGCAACAACATTTTCCGTTCACCCAGGGAAGTGGGAGAATTATTGAAATCTATTTTAAAGACATTTTGAGATCTTCATGTCAAAACTAATTAAATATATTAATTTCAGTAAAGTTTCATTTATGCAGGCTTACAGAAAGACCTTAACATAGAAAAGAGTAGTTTTGGAGTAGTATTCTGATACTGTTTTCAATTCTGTAATTTAAATTCTGGTTAGTATTTTGTGTGTTTGAATCATTCTCTAAATATATACAGCTAAAACACTATTTAGATGGCTAGAATTCATTTTGGAATTAGTATACTAGTTAGGACTGGCAACCTAATTGTGCAAAAACCCCTGTTATTCCTGTAGTCCGTATTATCCTTTTTTGAATATGTATTCCCAGACAATATTATGTATTCAAATTAAAAAGCTCAGTGCTGAATCAGTCCAAGGTCATCATAGTTTGTCTGTTACAGTCTCCCTCAAGTTTGATGAGAGAGCTACATTAATGAAAATGCATTAGATTAAAAAAAAAAAAAAAAAAAGAACACTGTTAAGTTCTTGTATTAGTGATGATAATTTTGCATTTGACACAGAGTTAAAAAGAATTTCTCTATTTGATGGTGTATTAATATCTGTAGTGACAAATCCTTCAACACATACTATAGCTGCCATTGCCTGGAGGAAAACCTAAGGACATTCTAAAGAGCACTGTGGAGGGAAGTTGTAAAGAAGTACTCGGTTTGGAGTTGTTAGACTGAAACTAAGCAGGATGGTTTGATGTATTGCCAGAAGGCTTTATCTTCTCAAAAAGTTTATAATCAAACACAAAGGAGAGCCTACTGCATATTTTGTTGTTCAGCGAACATGAAAAGTTGTTTTCCTTTCATTAATGCATCTCTCTTTACACTTAGCCTTATCCAAAACAGCACATTCTGTAGATATTGTTACCACTTAAAGTCCAGGATTAATTCACTTCAGTGAAACTTTGGTTCCTTTTAAAATTTGTTTTTAAGCTGGGTTTGGCTGAATCAGAAGTCAGAAAAGGGAAACTACAAGTTAATACTGTAACATTTTCTAAACCTTCCATGTGAAATCTCAGAAGTGTTTCACAAATATTACGAACCAGTTCCCTTAGAACATCTGGTTTAGAAAGGTAACTATTATCCCATTTTCCCTGGGGAAATTGTGGAGTAAGGAATTAGTTAAGGTTATATGTATTTCAGAGAGTCGAACTGAAAATGGAATCCGTATCCCATTCTCACCACGAACCTTCCATTGAAATTATGGGATGACACCCCCCCCCTCACATGCACAAGTGCTCACCCATATTAACGTTGTTTGTGAATCATATAATATTGACGTCTACAGTATAGATGGCTTCACCTTCAGAACTTGTTCCACGTTTCTCTTAAAATTAATGGAGAGACAGGCATTTTAAGACATGATCCACTTAATACTTATATACTAAATACCTAATACTAGGTGCAAACTTTAGGAAGGGTTAATCATACTCCCACATGCCAATCTTTCTTTAGTGATGCTAAAGAGAACCCAGACAAGTAGCTTAAATGTAAATACATACATTTAGAAAACCCTGCCCACAATAAGTACTAGAATGCTTCATAGCATGTTTCTGTGATTTTTCATTAAAAACAATTGACAAGTACATGGCTATGAATATTAAGCAACCTTTTAAGGTGCCCGTTCTCAGATTTGAATGTACATAAATCAGTTAGGGCTACAGTTTTAAAGGCATTTAGACATCTAAAGGTGAGATGGAAATTATGTATTACGTGTGTTTTCTTACTTTTCAGCAATAGATAAGAAATATTAACGGTATTAATATCAGAAAATGTGATAAAGGAGTATGAAAAAGAGTGAAGCTATATGAATAAGTTATTATAGAGATATATTAGCCCCAGATGAGCTATGCTGAATAATATCACCTTGGCTAGGGGGTAAGATTTTTCCTATGCCCTTACAAATTACTGATTAACTTGCTGTAAATAAGCACCTGGGTTTAGTCTGCAGGTTTTGTTCTTAAATGTCCACAGAATAATGTTGTATTATGTATGGATGAAAAATAATTCACTTCACATATACTCAGTGTTGGGTAGCAAACTGAAAGATATGGCTAACAGTTGATATCCTGGCTACAGAAAAATCAATAGCAAAATTCCCATTGAGTTGAATGTGGTGACATTTTATATTTCATCTGGAGTACCATAGAGCAGCAAATATGTCGGCTAATATAGTTAAAGAGAAGAATGTATTCTGTCAGAGGAAAAAAGAAAGAAAAAAAAAAAGCCTACTTTGTTTTCTCATTGGTTCGAGTGTCTTCAGGCTGAAAAGAGAGAGACCATTTTGATAGTATTTAAAGAATAGGAAGGAGAATGAGTAAGAGATGTGTCCTGGGAGACAAAACTAAAATGGCAAAATCTACAAAGTGGGTATAAGAACCTGTGTAGGATAAATAGACAAACAGTAAGTCACTGATGTAATTCAGTATTTTACCCTCAGTGTTTTCCTCTACAGCCTGCCTCTTTTTCTGAAGCACAGACCACAGCCTGAAGAGAATCTCTTCTTCTCAGCTTGAGCAGAGCCTCATTTAAAGAATCTTAATAGAAATTAGAAATAATGGTGTGAAGAAAAAGAAAGGTAGCTTCAAGCTGAGTATTAAGCCAAACTTTCAAGAGAGTGAAATCTATTCAAACATGCAATAGTGTAGTGTTGAAAAAGCATGAGGAATCATACTCCTGGGAGCATTCCAGTATTGGCAGGTATATTGCTATATGACCTTCTAGTCTTAGTATCTATGATGTTATGACAGCTCTTCAATTTAGCTTTTTCTCCTTGCTCCTCTTTCAGTTTGTGCTGTTATCTAATGTGGCATGGGAGCTAGCAGCTTCCTTGGTAGTGACTGGGCATGTGCATTTGAAAAGGAATCACTGATTAAATGGGTGAGATCACTGAAGGATTCTTTCACAGAGATGGCACAGCGCATGGTTTTGCCTAAATCTACTGCAATTCTCCAGGGTGACCTTGTGCAAGTCATTGTTGCCTAGGATCATGCCTCTACTGCCATGCATCACCATGGTTCTATCACTGCATCTATATTCCATGGTTCCAGAGGGAGTCCAGCATCCTGAGTTAAGTGCTTTGGCTCCCTAAACAGTGTAGATGGAGAACTGAACCTACCAAAGTGGTATCCTTAAGCAAATTGCTGCCCAAAGAAATACTGGTCTGGGTTAGGTATTAATTTGATAGATGCATTATTCCTTCTTGTTCAGATGAATTTCCCTCCACTTGGGCTTCACAGCCCAGTTCCCCTGTTCGGATATAGGGGCCGTTAGCCCTGCTCTCAGAGTTCGAGAAGAGATTCTAAAAGAGTTTTCTTTACATATTAGAGTAGCAGTGAGAACATCAACCTTACCTATACTCTGCTTCTATAAAGGAGCAGGTGTAAGAAAAGACTGGAAGTCCTTTTACTTCTTCCTTCTGCTTCCCTGCACAAATCCAAAGATGTGTAAAAAACCCCCCAATTTTCTTCATTTGTGATCTGTTTTCTCTGTGTAGGATGTAAATTTTAAGGGACTGGGGCTGGTTTTAACTGTATGTTTCTGCAATACTTTAGCTCAGTGAGGATCCATTTCAGTTAAAACCTGTGTTACTTTAATGCAAAAAGATCAAAGTAGTTTTCATTTTTCCATGGTGTTCATTAACTCATATAAACAGAAACCACATCTTCTGTTTGTTGTTTTAGTATTTTGGATTCAGGCAGCTAATCCAGAATTAAAGAGACAATCTGTTATTTTCTTAATAGACATGAGAGGACTTTTACATAGTTTGTTTTGATGTTTTCTTGATATTGTTCCTGCCCCAAGTGATATTTCCATAATGCCCGCAGATATTTGAAACACAAAACACTTGGTGTTCCTTATTTCAGAAGTATTGTTATTAGATGCATTTTTTTTGCAATATCCTCAGAGCTTCTTAGTCTTCAAAAGTAAACATTGATCAATTGTAATATTACTAAGGAAAAAGAAAATTGATGCCGTTCTTTTTCTAGGGACACACTAGGTTTTGAACAGTCTGACTGTTTTCCTAACCAGAACTAGAGAAGGCTGATTGGACATCGCCAGACACTTAATGAACATCTTTCCTGCTGGTGTCATTCTATTCCTTCTTCCTCAGTTTTAATCTCCTCCTTTCTGTCTGTGGCAGATGGTATTCTGCTGATGAAGAAAAGAGATCTCTGGTCCTCAACAGCTTGTGCCAGCAGACCAGCAGTGCCTTTTCCTGCAAAACTTTTATTTTATGTAGAGAAAAGAATAGAAGATGATTATTTTTTAAAAAAGGAAAAGAACTCCAAGTTCACCAGTAAAACATGCTCACGAAGGACGTAGGTACTGCCAAAATACTGCTATGTCTGTGTCCTTTTAAACTCTTCCATGGGGTGAACCACTTATTGATTCTGTAGGGCCCTGAGTGGGATGTGTTATATACTATGGCTGTGCCGCATCGTGGGAGAGTTAATCTGATCAGGTAGTCTAGACCAGAGCTTTTAATTTCTCAGTGAAATCATTAAATACTGCACGGAAGTAGATGCTTAACACAAATGATTAAGCATATTGTTAGGTCAAAAGCCCAGTTTTGCATTAAAAAAATAAAAGCTTTATTTAGCTTTAATAGTAAACAACAAACTTCAAGCCAATGAGACATTTGTGCAGGAGTCTGTTATTGGCCAGCATTATTATCTGGATACTGCCGAATGTTAAGTAGCATGACATAGCAAACTCAACTTGACATATTTTTCATTAGAAGACTAGCAGTTTGCATATTCAGCTCTAAGCAGCTGACTTTTAGAAATATTAGCTCTTGTTCTAAATTTTAAGATTAAATTTAAAAAAATCACACCAAAATTTACATTAGACACTGACAAATATTGACTTTGAAGGTTTAGGTTTTGGTCCTGTGTGTTGAGCATCTTTTAGAAAAGCAAATTCCTTGTGCTTTTATGAACAAAGTGTTCAGTTTTCAGGACATAAATTCAATCAAAGCCACTTAAAAAATAATCATATGCAATAAAATATTATCTTCCAGAAAATGAACCTTTAACATCTTATATTTTGTAATATGGACCATTAATGGGTTGGTTTTTTTTTAAATATTATTTTCAACTTATGGTAACCAAAACACAGAAAGAAACCATGTTTTACATATATACCAAAATGTCATACTTAGCTTATTTCATTTCAAAGGATTCTCATGCTATTTAAAGCCCAATAGCAATACTAGATTTTCAAGAGGAAAATCTGGAGATTCTGATGCTGAAAACACAGTAGGAATTTAGGATGAAAGCAGATTTCCAAATTGGGTTTGACACAATATAATATACTATCTCATGTTTACGTTCTATTGACTTCTAGAGGATGGAGTGTCGGGCCACCCAAATGCTGGCTGATAACTATCCAGTAGAGATGCCTATAAATTTCTCGAGTGCTGCAGCTAACAAAGGCTTTACTCTATTTCAAATGGCAGGAGACTGTGAATTCAAGTGGGAGATCCTGAGTAATATGGCATGGTATTTTATTGTGGCCATGGCATTGGTATTTTGCCATGCAAAATGTGACCAAGGTATGCAGTTCCTTAGCTGATTTTCTCTTTTTTTTTTTTTTGGGGGGGGGGGATAAAAAATAAATAGATTAAAAACTCCCCAACAACAAAACCAAAAGCAAACTAAAAAAAAAAACCCAACAAACAAACCCCACAACAAAACCATGTTCTAAGATTTTAATCATCTCAGATGGTTAGGATTTAAGTTTTATATCTCACGCAAAAGATTGATTACGCTCTTGCCACATTCTCATGCCAGAAGTGTACTGTATTGATTGAACGTCTACTGCTTTTAGCAGTTAATAAATCCCAAGTTAGTGTTTACTGGCTTACAAAAGAGAGACACACAATAACATTGCATATATTAATTGTGCTTTTGAAATTAAATGTCGGTAGCATATCAGAAAGGTGGAACTATTTTCATTAATGCACCAGGTTGACAGCAAGTTGTTTTAACAAAGTTCAGCAAAATGTCTTCAGTGTCCCTGGGATGTTCATAAAAATAAATTAGCCTGTGAAGACACAGCATGCTTAGGAAAATTCTAGCACATGTAATTGTACTGGAATGCAAAGCAAGCCAAAAGGTTTGCTGAAATGATTAACAGGTAAGTAGGTTTGGAATATCAACAAATGTTTAATATTTCTGTAATTTATTGTCATTTCTTTAGGTTGGCTACAACTTACACAGAGGCCAAATCAGAGCAGAGAATGCTTATTTAACCTTAATTTTCTTTTGGGTTGTGAATGAGATCACTTATTTATAACTACATGATCTCTGACCACAGACAGCACAAACCAAAAAGGTGGTCACTGATGCTGAATAAAAGAAAAGAGACTGGATAGTACATCTCAGTGAACCATGCCGTAGAGTATTTGTCTCTGTGTCTTTATGTCAGTAGTCAGGATGGGAATGGTAATTGCTTTAATTAGCTTAACAGGACAAATCTTCCAAAAGCTTATATGTTTGTTTCAGAATGAGATAAAATAATTTCAGGAAGGAAATATGTGGATCATTTGCTAAGCAGAAATCTTACTTGAAGGCTACAACTATGAATCTCAGTCAGCAGGGCTGGAGTTAGCAATTTAAAAGTCGCGTGTCCAGAGTAAGGTGATCAGTGAGGCTCTTTTTATAGACAAGACAGATGTCTTCGACAGTTATTCATCCCCTTCTGAAACAGACACGTAAGGAAGGTAATCTGAATTACATCAATTGATATACTGTTCTCTTTGCCTCCAAATACTGTAGGGGGAGCTTAAATGGCTGATGGGAAACATGTCTATCTTTACTCAACTATACCAGTGTGATGACTTTCATCCTGACACGGGTCACTGATTCATGAATTATTGGAACGTTTATTGCAACATATTGCAGGACACATTATTCCACAAATGTGGATGAGGATTAAGTGACTTTCAGTGATCTGAGCAGGTGGACATCATTACTTTTGACAATGTTCTGACCTGGGTACGGTATCCTCTATCATTATCTTCTTTTCATTCCCTCTTCTAGAAAGTAAAATAGAAGCAAAAATAAAGTAATCTTGTGATCAACTCAGAGATCAAATATCAAAATCAAACAGCTAACTCACACAAGTAAAATGAGATGAGGTTACTGGCAGTCAAGAAGACCTAAGAGCACACCAAACAGACCAGCACTGGAATAGATCCTTCAGGGAGAGTATTCTAAATATATACTGATAGCACACAAACTATCAAAACTGATTTTTCTGTATTATTGCACAAGAGAATATTGGGCGACAGACTCGATATCAAGAAACTTCTATTTACACAAACTTCAAAGTACACTTATTTTTCTTATTTTTGGACATGTGAAATACCTGACTTGACCAAGAGAGCAGATAGTTATTGTTAACAATACCAAAGCTAAGAAAAAACAATATATTTTAATGTTGAGGGAAAATTTGCTATTATGAGTGAGAGGCAACCATTGAAGCAAAGAGGTGCAGGCAGGAAAGGAAGAGAACACACAGAGTAAATTTATACAGTTTGCTTAGTAAACAGGAAAAGTGTAAAAGTGAGGAAAAAAAAAAACAAACCACCAAACAGAAAAATCACCTACATTAGAAAAATTTATGTAATACTAGACATTTAATAACCAAGGTTGTGTCTCCAATAAATATAATTTCATAACTCTTTACGTAGAAGACATTACTGCAGCAAAACTAGGAAATTGTTTTGCTATGATGCTGATGTTTTTGAACAGGCTACTGAAAAAAAAAATGAAGAAAATTCTGAAAAGAATCCCATAAAACATTCAGGAGCTGGATAAAAAAAAATGAAGAAAATTCTGAAAAGAATCCCATAAAACATTCAGGAGCTGGATAAAAAAAGTTAGAGACTTGTAAAATGCTCAGGCTACTTAAATTAGCTACAAGAATTATGACAGGTGGCTTGATCACACTGTGTATGTTCTTTCAAAGGGACAAAATACAAGATATTGAAGAGCTTTTTAACTTTGGAATCATAACAAAAGCCGATGGCTTGAAACTGCAACTAAATAGTTTTTAATTTAAAGTGAAACACATTTAGAACATGAACTTCAGGAAGGAATAATGTAGTGAGCAGAATTTTTTAATTTCTGAAGGTCAATTTTGTGTTTTACATGGGCTTGTGTGCTGTGGAAGAAAATACAAAATTACTGTTCTCTTTAATGAAAAGAACTCTTGCTTCAACAAAGTTACATGGAAGCAGATCAACAGCCACAGTGAGGCCATCATCAACTTCCTTACCCTCTGCTCTCTGCCCCAAAAGGAATAAAAAACCTGCTGGTAGCAATGTAGAAGAGTTTGATGCATTTTTTGATATATGAGATTAAATTAGCTTAATTTCCCTCCATTCAGCACCTTTGAAGAGATTTTAGCAGCGTAATGGCAGAATGCCAATTCATAACATCCTAAATAGGTGGAAAAAATTGCGTGCTGAAAGTACCTCCCCTTCTCTTCAGCTGGCTAAAATTAGCTGCCCAGTTTCAAAAAGCTGAAATAAGGTGGGATAAATCCCATCATAAAAAGAATTCAGTGGAAAATAATCCATGAGAAAGGGTATGCTTTGTGAAAAATGTACTTACCATCATGCATTTGGTGTAATTACACTTTGCTTTTCAAACTGTAATGAACAGTGGTTCATATAAATGGTAGGTTTAAAACATGACTAATTTAGTTATTGTTATTTCCTTTGGCATTCATTTTGATATACGTATTGTTAAAATCTTGGTATATTATCTGCACTGAATTTGGATCTTTGGTTAGTTGGCCACTTAGCTTCCAGTATTTTATTGCATTTGGAAACATTTGTGCTTGGAGACATTCACTATAGAAGTACCTCTGCTTTTCTACATTTTTATCCTTCTTCCCACTTCTTAGTATCCAAAATCCCAGAAAAAGTAGTATGAGAGATGCATGCCTGCAAAAACTCCTCTGAGAGAGCATATCGAATGGAGGAATGCAGAAGCATGAAGTGGCAGAAGCATACAGCTGTTTTGCTTATTCTTCCCAAAGCTGGGGACAACGCCAAGATATAAACCCAGGTGGGCTGCACAGGAAGGGTTGGCTTTGGGAGACAGAGGGCTTTAAACAGTTCACAGTTGGAGTGTTTAATACAAAAAAGGGAACAAATTGCTTTAAAAATTGAAAGACATTTTTACCTCTTGCTTGGGATAAAGACATTCCTCCCAAATGAGGCTGGAACTAAGAGAAATTCCCTGACTCGACCACATCTGGCATGTGCTCGTGGGAGAAGTCATGGTGTTGGGCTGCAGGGAGATGCATTGGAGGCTGAGAGAGGGTGCGGTGAGACAGGATGGATGGGAAGTTCATGGGAGGATAGCACTGCTGTGAAATCTTCTCTTGGGTTTCATGAAAGCCTCCTGCAATTCTTGTACTATATACCAGCATATTTTAGTGACACATGAATCAAAGTGTAAAAGATACCGAAGACTGGAACTCCTGTTAGTATCACGGAGCATAACTGGGAAGGCTTTTCTTTCATCTTTTCACTTCCTGAGATTGTAGCCCTAAAGAATTGGGAAAAAGCATTTTTTCTTATAAATTATTGTTTCCCTATCCGAAATTCCCACACCTCATCTCCTTTTCTGCTAGTCTTTGTAGCAGTTTGTTAGATTATGTTTATACCAAGACTGTCTGTTTGACTATCATGTATTGGAGACACCTGCAAAGCGGCTTTGAACTGGTTACTTTCTACAGCTGTTAGAAAGATAGTCATGGCAACACAAAGCTTGCTGTAGGCTTTAAAGTATGCCTTTGAGATAGGAAGGAGGACAACATAATAAACCTTGACTACCTTCCAGATTGGAGTCAGAATAAATGTTAATTTGTCTGTTCATACATTGTTGTTCTGCTAGAGTCACTTGTAATCCCTGTTTACACACCCAAGTTGGAATGAGGTGACCACTTTGCCCCCAAACTTTGAAATACATAGCAGGCTTTCCTAAACTTAGGTTGTCAGGGGTGCAGTAGATGTCACCATCTTCTGCCATGCAGACTCACATGCATTCTCAATCCTATCTCCCATGTGTCTTAACTTCATCTGCATAAACTAGGTAATTAAAAAAAAAGCACCTCAAACAGGTTATTTTCTCATTCCTCATTCACTTGATGGGTTAACAGTCATTTCTGTCTCACCTAGGAGTACCCCTACCATATTTTGGGAATGTCTTCAGTCAGTATCTGATGCTTCTTTTCCTTTTCTTCAACATTCTCCTCCTTTTTGTGATTGCTTTAGGCTCCCTCTTAGGGTAAAGTGGAGTTAAACTAAAATCTCTCTTATGTGATAAAAAGGAAATAATTCTAGATGTTAAAATAGGTTGTCAGAAACGTTGACAAGTGTAGATAGAATGTGATTTATGGACCTTTAACTTTTTAAATTAAAATCTTATATCCTTAGGTAATACAGTAGTGCTGGTGTGCATTGAATTCTTGCACTGCATTCCAAATTATCTATAGCACATTAATTTACCATAGATCTGTTTCAGTTGTTTGAGTAAAATGGACAAGATAAATTGAATTAGTCTGAAGTATAAGATTGTGGGGAAAATGAAAGTCCATGAAGACTGTCAGATGTAAGAATTAACCGTTACCACTTTAAGTGTTACTTGTAAAACAGAGACTCTGGGAGACATATTTGAATTTGGATACTCTTTTGCTGGCTGATACAGTGGATATCCTATTCAAGGACATACAGCTTAGGGGATATGCAACATAGTTTTCCTTTCAGTATGTCTCCGGTTAGAAATGGAAATTTCAGAACCTAACAGAAGTTGTATAAAGTTGGGCCAAAAGCCCATTAGACCTGTATCCTGCCAGCCTCATGCCAGAATTCAGAGCTGTAGGTCAGAAACCTCAGAAAATTCAACTTATGCAATAAAATACCCACAAACAGTTTTCTTTCTTATCACAATTAATTACAGATTTCTTTACATCCTGAAGCATGAAAAATCAAAAAATCCTGATTCTTTTAAATTTTAACTTCTTCAAATTCACATGAATGATTTTTAATTTCCAGTTTCAAATATTCTGTGCTTATGCAGTCTGGGCATAGATATGGCAAAATATGTGGAGAGGATGTTCTTGATATTTTTCCCTGCAATGTGGTCAATAGAAAGCACTTATATTACCCTGGAAGGCCTTTTTGAAAATCACTTTTAACTAGGGAGGATCAATAGTTTTGAAAAGGGATATTCAGAGAAAATAAAGGTAATTAAAAAATATTTCAGAATTTGAAACATTTGCTGAAATTAAGATTTAAAAAGAAAATTATAAACCCTGCTGCAGTAAGGACATAAAATGGACATAAAATACCTCCCTTTTTTTTTTTTGGTTATTCTTTTGCCTCTAAAATTTTGGACCTGATCTACCATGATTTTTTTAGCTTTTCAGAGAAAAAAATAGTCACAGAAAACAAAACAGATAAAGGTCTATCTTACAGATTAGGATACATTTGCGGTCATAAGTACTTTATACGGCTCTTTGGGGAGTTCCAAAGTCCCTCTCAAGCTATACGATTTAGATGCCTAAGTAGTTACAGATGAAAGTTAAAATTATTTTACAGATTAGAAACTGGTAAAGCAGTTAAATGAAATAAAGGGGGAAAAAAAAAACAAAACCACAAACAAACAGTTGCAGCTGGATATCTGAAGATTACAGCCAAGACTACATTATTGACCATTCATTATGAGTTGCCTGAAAAGGCTAGTCCCTTAGGCTCTCTTTACAGGGGTCACTTATAAAGGCATTTCACATCTTAGGTGTGAAATGGCTTTCCAGAAGTACTTATCTGTTAACTTCTATTGAAGGAATTCAGGTAATTAGATTCCTAACTTAGACCTCACCAGTGCACCAGATTTGAGGGATGAACTTAAGTTAAGGTTATTCATCTGAAACAATCTTCTAGTCTAATTGGTTTGATCTTCCTTATTTCTTTGCTTTAGAACTACACTGGCAGTTTCATCAGAAGCAAAGACCTACCGTGTTACATACTTCATTTTCTCCAAAGACAGGTAGGAGAACCATGAAAATAAAGATGATTATTTCTGCTAGGTCCATATTTTAGTAGGAAGAAAGCAGAACAACATTGCTAAAAGAACCCCAAAGGATTCAGAAAAAGGGTATATCTAACATTTAACATTTTTGCAGTTATTTTTGAAGCCAAATAGAAAGTGTTTAATTGTGAACATGTCATCCTCTGTCAATCCAATGCACATTAGAGACTAGGATGGAGGTAGATGATAAATACAAAAATTAGTTTAGGAGCGAGTTCAGGAGCTACTGATCTAGGTAAGATCAAGCAATGTTTTTCTGTGACATCAGAATCACTACATACGTGTCACTTCAGCATCACTAGAGAGGTGCTTCATTATGTCAGTGTTCGTCTCCTTGATGCGGCTATGGGAGAACTGAGGGTGAAATGTTTGTAATCTAAACTAGTTCCAGAGACTGCACCTTCTGCAGACCTATAAGCTAATTTCTTTAAGTATAGTGTCTAACTCATTTATGAGGTAAAAGCTTGGTAAATACTCCTCTCTACATTCTCATCTGCCTTTTCTGGAGTTAAATGGAGAAAATTGTGCTTTTTGGAGGCAGACTTTTTATAAAGGTCCTATAGGTGCACAGGTATTGATCTCTATATGTGGATTGTTTTGGGTGTATATGTGGGTGCAAGTAAAGCTTTCCATTCTGCAAGCTCTCAGCTTCAACCAAGCTCATCCAAGAGCTGGATTCTGCCACTTGTGGACCCTCCATGACTGAAAAATTGGGGAAAAGAAATCTCATATTTTATGAAACAGCATGAAAAACTGAAAAATAGTCTCAAATCAAAGATTTTTGTTAAGGTTGGGAATTGCAAATAAGTGTACATATACAAAGACACAAACACACAAAACCAGACGAGCAACAGCAACTAGAGAGGAAAGTCTGTAGGAGGAATATTGGTGTGTTTGTTGTATAAAATTTTTGTTTAAATTCAAATTTAGGCAAACAGGATCCTCCTCTGGGGTCCTCAAATACATTTATTTTCTTCTCTGACTTTCTAAAGAATGTAGGTTTTAGGCATAGTGACTCACAAGGGGCCTAAAATGTAGGTATAAATCTAAATTAAATGAACTGTATCTCTATCAGCTACCAAAGATCTAGCTATATATATCTTTCTGAAAAATCTGGAAGATGAAGCACCTCCCTGTGCTTCAGTAAACACATAAACTGAGATGTAAGAATTGCCTCTGTTGTATATACATATTTTCTGAGGTTCCCTATATCTCATTTAATTTGCTTACGATATAAGCAATTTAAAAAGTATCATCTACTTCAGAAATCTCCTCTTAACCTTACATTATTCTAGTTCCTTTTCACCCACACCTTCTCACATGAATGAATCTACCTTTTTTATGCTGAAAGGAAGAAAAAACTTCAGCTTGGGAATTGTATTGGGATAGCTTTCTTTCTGCAGCAGATGAGTTCTCTCACTTCGAGAGCTGGTTTACAAAAGCTAAGTGTATGCGCCAAGGTGGTCTAGGCTGTGAGAGCAGGAAAGGTTCAGGGGAACTCTTATTTGCTAGGGTCTCCTTCCTCTCACAAAATACAATTTTTCAGTGCAGAGCCAGCCATCCCATCCCTCTATCAGCAATGGTATCCCTCCATGGCTGTTTAAATTCAGAATCTCTGCCTTTTACATGGCCTGAGTGGAAAAAAACGAGCAGATAGCAACAGAGAATATGGCTGCTTGTCTGCTCTGGTACCTCAAGCCTATGTACATGTTCAGAATTTTGATGTTTATTATCAGCCAGGGTTAGGCACATTTTTCTCTTCATCTAAATCTAAAAATGCTGAAAACATCTTGAGAAATGTTTTGCTATTTTACTTTTGGTTCAGAAATTATGCATTGCTTGGATTTGTGTACCGACAGATAATGAGGGAACATCACACAATATATGATAACAATAACACTGAAGTAATGTGAGAAAGTCATTTATCTTTCTGTTTCCACTCTGCCTGTGAGAATCTGAAAATCACTACCATTCCCATTTGAATAAATATTTTGGTGGGAAACATTCATTTGAATATAAAGGACTGAAGAGTTCAGCTATTGACGATATGCACAGAAGTTAGATGGGGAGGGAAGAAAGAGATGGAGTACTGCTACTTATCAGCAATATAAACTGCATCTTTTGAATGTTTTGTCAGTATTAAAATACCTTCTGTTTATTGATAATCTCTTTGCCAGACATGTTTTGTAAGTCTATTGCTCAGAAATGCTATCTCTTATTTTCCATGTCTCTCTCTCTCTTCCCCCTCTCACTTCTTCTAAATTGCCTAGCAGCTTGGAAAAATCTGACAGAAATTTCATTAAAGCTTCAATATTTGCCTGTACAGGTAGAACTAATTAAGTTTAGAAGAATTATTAGAAAAGTGTATTTTCCTTTTGCCCTTCCTAATGTTGATATAGGAATTAATAGTAATTGATTACAATCTGTGCCCCAATTACATCGAAAATTTATAACTCCAGTAATGCATCTAACTCAAGCACTTAAAAAACATGATAAGGGTAAGGGATCTTTGGATCCCTTGTGAAAGATCATAGAATCATAGAATGGTTTGGGTTGGAAGGGACCTTAAAGATCATCTAGTTCCAACCCCCCTGCCATTGGAAGGGACACCCTCCACTAGACCACATTCCCCAAAGCCTCATCCAACCTGGTCTTAAACACTTCCAGGGATGGGGTATCCACAACCTCTCCGGACAACCTGTTCCAGTACCTCAACACCCTCACAGTAAAGAATTTCTTTCTAACATCTAATCTAAATCGACCCTCCTTCAGCTTAAACCCATTACCCCTTGTCCTGTCACTACACTCCCTGACAAACAGTCCCTCACCATCTTTCCTGTAGGCCCTTTCAGGTACTGGTAAGCCACAATTAGATCTCCCCGGTGCCGCCTTTTCTTCTCCAGGCTGAACAACCCCAACTCTCTCAGCCTGTCCTCATAGGAGAGGTGCTCCAGCCCTCTGATCAGCTTTGTGGCTCTCCTCTGGACTCAATGTCTTTTTTGTACTGGGGCCCCCAGAGCTGGATGCAGTACTGCAGGTGGGGTCTCACAAGAACGGAGTAGAGGGGCAGGATCACCTCCCTCGACCTGCTGGTCACGCTTCTTTTGATGCAGCCCAGGACACGGTTGGCTTTCTGGGCTGCAGGCGCACACTGCCGGCTCATGTTGAGGTTTTCATCAATCAATACCCCCAAGTCCTTCTCCTCAGGGCTGCTTTCAATCCATTCCCTGCCCAGCCTGTAGTTGTGCTTGGGATTGTGCCAACCCACATGCAGGACCTTTCACTTGGCCTTGTTGAACTTCATGTGGTTCGCACGGGCCCACCTCTCCAGCCTGTCCAGGTCCCTCTGGATGGCATCCCTTCCCTCCAGCGTGTTGACCACACCACACAGCTTGGTGTCATTGGCAAACTTGCTGAGGGTGCACTCAATCCCACTCTCCATGTTGCCGACAAAGATGCTGAACAGTGCCGGTCCCAGTAACGACCCGTGAGGAACACCACTAGTCACTGTTCTCCACTTGGACATTTAGCCGTTGACCACAACTCTTTGAGTGCGACCATCCAGCCAATTCCTTATCCACCGAGTGGTCCATCCATCGAATCCATGTCTCTCCAATTTAGAGACAAGGATGTCATGCAGGACAATGTCAAATGCCTTGCACAAGTCCAGGTAGATGACGTCAGTTGCCCTTCCCTTATCCACCAACGCTGTAACCCCATCATAGAAGGCCACCAAGTTTGTCAGGCACTATTTGCCCTTAGTGAAGCTGTGTTGGCTGTCACCAATCACCTCCTTATTTTCCATGTGCCTGAGCATAGTGTCCAGGAGGGTCTGCTCCATAATCTTGCCAGGCATGGAGATGAGACTGACTGGCCTGTAGTTCCCTGGGTCTTCCTTTTTACCCTTCTTAAAAATGGGGGTTATGTTCCCCCTCTTCCAGTTGGCAGGAACTTTGCCAGACTGCCAGGACTTCTCATATATGATGGAGAGTGGCCTGGCCATTTCATCTGCCAGTTCCCTCAAGACCCGTGGATGCAACTCATCAGGTCCTGTGGACTTGTGCACCTTCAGGTTCCTTAGATATTCTTGAACCTGATCTCCTACAGTGGGCGGTTCTGCATTCTCCCAGTCCCTGCCTTCTGTGATCTGTGCAGTGTGGCTCAAGCATTTGCCAGTGAAGACTGAGGCAAAGAAGTCGTTGAGTACCTCAGCCTTCTCCATATCCTGGGTAACCAGGTCACCCGTTTCATTCTGGAGGGGACCCACATTTTCCCTCATCCTCTTTTTCTCACTAACATACCTATACAAGCTTTTCTTGTTGTCCTCGACATCCCTGGCCAGACTAATTTCTATCAGAGCTTTGGCTTTCCTAACCTGCTCCCTGGCTGCTCGGACAGTTTGTCTGTATTCCTCCCAGGCTACCTGCCCTTGCTTCCACCCTCTGTAGGCTTCCTTTTTTTGTTTGGCTTTGCCCAGGAGCTCCTTGTTCATCCATGGGGGCCTCTTGGTGTTTTTGCTTGACTTCCTCTTTGTTGGGATGCATCGCTCCTGAGCTTGGAGGAGGTGAGATCAGAAGTCATAGAAAAAATGCATCTGTCCCTTATGGCTTTATGTGCTTCAGTTAGCATAAAATTAACAGGAGCCTAGATCCTGACGAACGCTTCTGTGGATGTGTATATTGTGTATGAACCAGAAGAAAGGTGGGGGTCTTACTGTTTTATCTCTGGGATTCCTCAGTAATCTGGAACCTTGGTCCTAATGACACTGCCTGACTTTCTGAACAACTCTTCTTAATGGTCTCAAAGAACTGGGGTGACTTCTGGAGCCAACAGTTTGCTCTTCTTACAGCTGTACATGGAGTGCTGACAATGGGCTCCATTCCAGGGAAGTGAAACACTCGACTGGAACTTAACCTGAATTCTGTTCATTTCCAGGTCTGGAAAAAACAGACAGACAAACAAACAAACAAACAAAAAAGGATGGTCAACTCCCTCCTCTTTCCCAGTCTGATAAACTTCATTGTTGTTTCTTCCTTCTTTACTTTTTAGTCTTAGAGGTGAAACATACTTTATTTCAGAAAGTGAGGGGGAGCCCAAAACCCCAATAATTGCATTGGTTTGGGAATTGAAAAGAGCCAGTTCAGGACTGTATGCAACTTCACGGTCCCAATTTGACAGTTTAGGACACTTGATTACCATACAGTTCTTTCTTTCCCTAAAATTCATAGCTAAGTGTATTGCTTTTAGTTGAGTTCCAATCCAACAAGAGGAGAAAATTTTCTGCAGTTACGTGGTTCCAACCTGCCAAAGCCATGACACTATCTTGTCTGATCTGACTTTGTAAGGCTAGTGCCACCAATTTGCTGTGGCAAGACAGTCCTACAAAACAAAGAATGCTGTTACCAATTAATCCCAGCAATCTCAACTCTGCTAATATGAGTTTGGCCTGCTGAATTTAAGTGTGCCTTTTGAAGCTTATGTTGAATTTACAGTCTCAAAGTAAAAAACACAGACATGAGCAGCTGGACATTTCCTTAGTATTTTGCAGTAATTTCTGGTCTGTTTTATATTTAACTCCTTGCTGAACATGATTTCCTTGATTTCTAAGGACACCTTGTATTGGCATTGAGAGACACAATTACTCTACATGTACCTTGCCTAATTCATATATCACTTGACAACTGCAGATGCATAAACAAAATTATATTCTTAGGTAAATCAGTTTGCAACCCAAGCTGCAGCCCATGTTAACTATAGACATATAAATGAATTCTGGAAAAAACCCCCACTTTCCTCTTTCAGTGGGGAAGTAGACTTACTTTTCTTTCATAAATTCTGACTGTAGAGACAATCATCCCTTTCTGTGAAAGAATTTCCTGGGAGGAGCAAAAATTATTTAAAAATTAACACATTTTTCTCACAAGAAAACCCTAAAATCTTATAGTGATTGTGACTGTGTTCATTGTCAGCTACCTTTAAATGTGAAGTTTGACCTGGTGCTTTGAAACACTTACATCTCATGAATGAGTCAAGAAGGTGCTGTACTGGGACAAAAAGCTAAATGAAGTGGTGTTGGTGTTTCATAAGTTAACACTTTCCTCACTAAATCAGTACTTGTGACTCAGCATGAAGTACTGTGCTTTAGATGAAAAGTAAAACAGAGATTCCTGACCATTTTGTTTTATTAAACATCTGATGGCACTTTTAAGCAGAGCAGAGGGTGTTAATTTCAATGTTCTTACAAAATTCCTAGCTGGGTAATTACATTCTGCTCCACTAAACTCCCCCTAGAGAAAATTTAATTAAAATGAGTTGATGTCTCTCTGGCACAGAGTAGACAGGTATCTGTAACACAAAAGCCACCAACACAATTGACATAAATTGGTGCTTTTCTGTGGCAGGGAAAGCAAGGATAGAAGTATTACTTTCTCCTCACCAGAAATGGACATTCCATTTAAGGCACCGTGTATATCCACATTATGCTGGTGAAAACAAAATACTACATTATTTTGCTGTCCAGAACTACTTTTAAGCAGTACAAATTGAATTCATAGCTCACAGCTCTTTCAGCAGTTATCTAGGTTCTTAGTAGGTTTTATTAATGTTATAAGTAGTGATTAAATAGATATACACAGGAGAGAAGCATGGGGAAGGCACTTCCGTGGTGCAGCTGAGAAGCTGCTTCACAGACACTTTTACATTAATAATCAAAGAATCACAGAATCACTGAGGCTGGAGAGCACATCTGGAGATCTATGCGATCCAACAGCATAGTCCAACACTGCTACTCAGAGCAGGGTCAGTTAAAGCAGGTTGTCCAGGACAGCATCAAGTCATGTTTGAATATCTTCAAGAATGAGAGAGTCCACAACCTCTCTGGGCAACCTGTGACAGTGTTTGACCACTCTTACAGTAAAAAAATAAATAAATAAATTTAAAAAAAAAATTATGTTTAAACAGAATTCCATGTTTCAATTTGTGCTTACTGCCTCTTGTCCGTGGGCATCACTGAACCTGTCTCCATCTTCTTTACTCTCCCATCAGGTATTTAGACACATTGATAAGGTCATGCCCTGAACGTTCTCTTCTCTGGGCTGAACAGTCCCAGCTCTCTCAGCCTCCCCTTTTATGTCAGATGCTCCAAGGCCTTAATTATCTTTGTGGTCCTCCAGTATGTCTACATCTCTCTTGTACTGGGGAGCCCAGAACTGGACCCAGAGCTCCAGATGGGTCTCACCAGGGCTAAGCAGAGGCTCATTAAAGAATTTACTTTTTTCTATTCCTTCCAACTGGACAGATGACAGTCCTCTGTGTGCTAAATACTTTGGCATCAGGTGACAGCAGGCAGCTTGAGGTTGATACTGCCTTTTTGGAGGAAAAAGTTGAGAAATTCAAGGATCAGATGGGCATATTCTGTGGACCTCATATGTCTTGCAAATATTTTGCTTCAGATCCACTTCCATATGACTGTCATTCTTTACTGGTTCTTTGCAATAGCTTAGCCTTTTAAAGCTTTAATTAAACTGTCTCACTAATGGACAGTTAATGATTTAAAAGGAAACATTTCACCAATGTCATGTCCCTCCATTATACAGTACACATTTTAATGGTTTGTACTGAATCAGTGGCTTATTAAGACCTTGAATATCTGAACAATCGTACTACATTTTCTCAAAATAACATAACATGATACAATGTGGTTAAAGTAGAGTGACAGCAAGAGCTGTGGCTTGAATGTAAATGCTGCATTGTACCATGGCAAAAAAACGTTCCACAAATCTAGTGAGTCAGAGGTAGCCTTGAGTTTGGATGATATTCAGTATAATGACATGGCTCAGAACTAATTTCCAAACAGTCCCTCATCACTCACAGAGCCTACTCAGTCATCTAGAGCCTGTGCAAGCAAAACTCCCAGTGACTTCAACAAAGCAATGCCTTAGAAATGAATTCAGGATATTTCAGGGGAAAAAAAAGAAGTCAAAGTCAAATAGAAAAACAATCACTTTAGAAAGTATGCGGTTTCCATCATCATAATATCTCTGCACTTCACAATCTTTCCCCAAAATGCGATTAAAGTATTCTTAAAGTAGGGATTTTATGAATGGGTGTCTGATGTGTTCAAGGTCATGCAAGAAAACTGGCAAACAGCAATACCACAATCCACCCTAGGAGAAACCCCCTTGTCCCAGGATAGAGTTGTGGTTGTGTAGTACTGACTAGGGTGTGCTGATAGGTCATTTTCTGCATCAAATGTTACCATTAAAATACATCCTTAAAAGTCTGAAGCAATGTTGATATTCAGATTGATTTCCTTATTGTTATTGACAGTTATCTCCATCCTGAGACAAAAACTTTCCTAATATGCACCTAAAACATGCCTTGCTGCAGTGTGAGATCACTTGTCATTCTTTTCTTTCCCAGTTAATTATAATAATTGATTCTATTGATCCTATGCTTTTTTCTGAAAATGTTTGTGCATGAATAACTCAACAATGAATAGCCAGAACCACTCTTCTAAACCAAAACTTATCAGCAGAAGATGACCAAAGACTAAAAATAGATTTATGTTCTAGTCAATAACAAGATGACTCAGGCTGCATCCACTGGCAAACTCTCTGTACTAGATCCTGTTCTCTGGCCATATGTTGTGGGTTAGCCCCAGCCGGCAGCTAAGCACCACACAGCTGCTCGCTCGCTCCCTGCTTCCTGCCGTGGGATAGGGAAAACAGTAGGAAGACCAAAAGCAAAAAAGACCTCATGGGTCAAGATAAAAATAGCTTAATAAGTGAAGGAAGGGGGGGGGGGGGGGTGTGGAAAAGCAAAAGCACAAAACAAGTGATGCAAAGGCAATGATTCACCACCTCTCACAAGCGGAATGATGCCCAGCCAGTTTCTAAGCAATCTCCACCTTTCCCCCAAAACCCCTTCCTAATGTTTTTATTGCTGGGAATGACATTCTGTGGCATGGAATATCCCTTTGGTCAGCTTGGGTCAGCTGTCCTGGTTGTGTCCTCTCCCAACTTCTTGTGCACCCACAGCCTACTTGCTGGGGGACCAAAGTTGGAAGAAGAGAAAGCCTTTACACTGTGCAAGTACTGCTCAGCAATAGCCAAAGCACTAGTGTGTTATCAACACTGCTTTAGCCACAAAACCAAATCACACCACCACATAGAAGAAAATTAACTCCATCCCAGCCAGACCCAGTACAATATGAGATCTCATTCATGCAAGTAAATTGTCTTAAGATTTCAACTGGGATGGCCACACTGTACATCTACTGGAAACAGGCAGTGATTAACCTGTGCCAATTCCTGGCATTCTGCCTGGGAATTGTTTTGGATTATCGTAGTGAGGTATGAATGAGCTGGAGATTGCTTAAATAGTTTGGCAATATGGATGATAAAGTTCCTGGGCCTACAGTCTGACATTGTTTAATATCTTGGAATATAAGCCTGAGTCACATAAGTGCTTTTTCAAAGAAAAAGATAAATGCGACCTACTCAATAGCAAGCAACTTCCATACCGGGGAATTTTGGGTTTTTATTTGTTTTTCTCTCTTCCTACAGATACTAATGTAAATATGGCTATCATCTACTAAATGTTAAGGTTTAGGGTTTGTTTTGTTTTGTTTTTGTTTTGTTGGGGATTTTTTAATGGAGATGTCTTTATTTGCCCACATCTTTATTTCCTTTTAATTTGAGAGTTCAGGGCATTCATTATTTAGCATTTTTCTTTCAATGTTTTTAGATTATAGGAAAAGGAAGTTAGATACTTAGATTTTAGCAAAATATAATAATATTTCACTACAAATTGCTGGGATTTAATTTGTCCTCTTTCTGCTGTAAATGTTTCTAAGCTTTATCACAGGGCTTTATCGCAGTTTCTAAGCTTTATCACTTTAAGCTATTGCTGGAAAGGGACTTTATTATAGGATGGTCACATCCCTTACTTTGTAAACAAATTGACTTTCTTCCTTGCTTCTGTTTTGTTTGACAGAGTAATTGTCTGTTACTGTCTTGCAGCAGTTCTCCTGGTTGCAAAGCCTTGTTGCACAATTTTAAATAAAATTGGTGGACTGACCTTTTTGTCTATGACCACCTCTTTATTTCCTTTTAAATTGAGAGTGAACTCTCACATAGGTAAGAGTAATCAAGGAGCAGAGCTTTATTTATTAGCATTGATTCCGCAAATCACCTGGTGCAGCAAACAAACTCTACAGGCAATACAATAATTTAGCAATTCTCTTGAACCTTAGAGTTGGTCTTCTGACTCTTGCTGGTGGTACGACGAAAAGTGAGACAAAACAATGAGCAGCAATCACTGTTCTTCACCCTTTTGCTCCTTTATGGCTCACCACACAATAATGTAATTTACCACAAGCAGAGAAATCCTCAGGGAACCCTTTATAGAATGGGATATGGCATTAGGCTTTTATGGGTTTTTTTAAGGGTACTTTTTTATGGAGAGGAAAAAAAAAAAAAGTCTTGTTTTATTTTCCCCTTCTCCTCTGCTTTCTGATACCAAAGTAGCAGGTTGACACCAGAATCATAGCACTAGTCTCACTTTGTAGACTGTGGGGTAAATTGGTTCAAATTCTCATGTGCTGCTTCCCAGGTCAGTGACCTACTGGTTTGTGTACTGGACCAACTTCCACATAATTAAAAGCTGATCTCCTTAAATGTCTCCTTACTCAGTTGAGCAAGATTAAATTCTACAAGAGAAGTTCAAAAAAGGAAAGGACTGTGATGAGGTGCATCTTGGAAAGATCAGAAGTACATAAATTCAGAAGTGATACCGAATCACACCTTTATTTCCTTCAGACAGAGCAAAATAAAAGTATTTCTAAAACATAATGGTAAAAGTGCAAAAGAATATTTCTCTATCATCAGCTAGATTGGTGGGATATAAGAAGAATCTGCTCCGCTTAAGTGTGAAACAGTAATGTCAGGAAAAACTGCCGCAAATAGTAATACTAGAAGTGAAAAAGGATTTCAAGTGCCTGAAGAGATGGTTGGATTTCAATGTCACTGAAGAGATGGTTGGACTATACAAATGGACCAGCTGACGTTCACAATAAGAATGCAAAGAAACCTGGAGAATTTCAGAAAAGCTTTTATTCCTAGGCAGTAGCACTGCAAAGCTCAAAGCTGCATTATGGTGGCATGTTTTTGGCTCTTAAACTATGAGAAAGACAATATGTTGGACATCCATTTGCCATCATCATTTTGACAAGCAGTATATGAGTTCTTAGTGGAAAGACATATTCAAGATATTTAATATCACACTGGATCCTGTCAGGCTGGATTGGCTAAAAACTGGCATTTCAACACTCCCTTTGGAAAGCAGCACTTCAACAGAAGTGTCCTAGATGCTTCATGTGCAAAAGAGATATTCTAGATGATGGGGCACGAAATGTAGGAATAGTTTTTTAACACCCGGCAGTACCAGTGATAAGTATAACTAAAAGATAATAGAATTATCAGAGGAGCAGGGAGCAAAACCTTAATCTGAATCAGAGCCAAATGTAAATCACTGAAGAAGAGGAGATTAAATCTGATGACAGATTTGATTCAGGTAATTGAAAGTGCCAATGCTATATAAAGACATGAACTTGCTAGAAAGTGCATCAGAACTGGTGAACTTTTTGTTTATCTGTACATCAGAGTTGGTAGAAGCCCCATTGTTTCTGTAAGAGCAACATTATCAAGAGAAAAAAAAAGTGTCACATATAGGTGTCCCCGACCCTAAAAACGGAAGAGATGTGTATCAAAGAAGGCAAATAACATGGAACAGTGATGTTTTTTTGTGCATGGATCAGAAAAGTGTATTATAGAAGAAAAGGAATTATTTACTGCTGCTGCTGAATGTCAGTGGTGTAGTCAGTACATTATGGTTGCACTAACCGCAACTGAAAATGGAGTGTGAACACTTACAGAGCCCTTTGAACACGTTTTTGCCTTTGCCACCACTGTAGTGCCCAGCCGTGTTTTCCAAAGTTATGACTGTGCAATTAAAACCAAAACAAAATAGAACTTGTAGGAGTTCTTTATCTGTGCTATTTTGAGAACAACATTGGCAGAAAGATTTGAAGGAACAGAGACACTTTTCCCATATCATTTAATTGTCAGTGGAAATAAGCTAGGATAACCATGAGGGGAAAAGTGAGCTTTAAAGTAATATTTTTTTTAAAAATGTTAACATTAGAAAGGTTGTCACAAGACTCTTTTCCCTTTCCTATGAGAGATTTTTGAAATGAGAAGAATTGACTATGAAGAGTTGACTGGTCACGAAAGAGAAGAAAACAGCTCATTTTAAAATAAAGAGTCAGCAGACCAGAAAAAGATTAATGACTATGGTACTAAGGAAAAGATGAGAAAAATTACTCACTAAAGAAGAGTGTACATGAGAAATATTTAGATTTGTTTGTGCAAAGTCCTAGAGAGAGAAGCAAAAGGAACTTGAGTTCATGATGTGTCTTGCAAAATCCAGTAGCAGATGAAAACTGGATTACAAATAGGGTAAACACAATAATCAGAAGACACTATGGCTCTGTTTTAGAAAGTAGAAGAAATATTCATCCCCATTATGGGAGAAGACCCAAAGAAAGTTGCAGAACTGCATTTGGGAAGGAATAACTCCTTGCACCTATCCAGGCTGGAGATGGTGGTCAGCTCTGCAGAAAAGGCAGAAGATGGAGCCAGGCTCTGCACAGTGGGGCACGATATGAGTATGGGAGACAATAGACATAAGCTGAAATAAGAGAAGTTCAGATTTGATATAAGGAAAAAAGTTTCATCTTTTACACCTTTTTTTTTTTTTTTTTTTGACAAGACTGCCTTGCAGTGAAGCAGGTTACCCAGAGTGGCTGTGCAGACTTCATCCTTGTGGGTTTTCAATACAAGCCCAGAGCAATCTGTTCTGACCTTATAGTTGATCTCCTCAATGTCTCTTCCAAGCTGAATTATCCTGTGATTCCATGATTCTGTGACTGTGGTATATCTTAATGCAGAAGAATTAATGCCAGCTTATTTATTTCTTTTTTTTTTTTTTTTTTTTTAATTGAGAGAAAGTATTGGATTAATACAGTCATTTCTTTACATATCCTTGTGAGTATGTGCTCAGCTGAGGTACAGAAAGCAGGACATTTCTGAAAAGTTTTGCTAATCAAAGCCTATTCTGTATATGGTTTCCTTTGCAGGTAACAGTCTAAACCAAGGCAATGGAGGAGAGTGCTCAGGTAGTTTAACTCACCACGACCTGCTTGAAACTAGCAAAACATTGGATAGCAGTGTCTTGATCCCAATGGATTTGCTGAGGTTAAATCAGGCAAATACTCTGCCATGCTCTGCATGCCACGATAAACACGGTAAAGGAGAGGAAAATGTAATGAGGCCATTGTTTGGCAAAGTTTAGCAAAGATGTTACGTCATCATACACTCACTATATTCTAAAATCACAGTTGTCTCTCTGCCACGGCAGCAGTATCTTCTGGATTAGATAAGGAAAAACATAGACTATTCTGAAATAGCCTTCAAATTTAGTGGCCTAGCTAATTCCCTGTCCTCTTTCCTTAGCTAATGGAGATACAACTGGGGGAAGAGGCATTCTGCTGGATAGTTTATAATTCTGGAAACAACAGGTTTGTGTCAACTGCAATACCTGGCCAAAAATAAAGGCAAGGAAGGTAACAGAAAAGCAGACAGAGAAGGCTTAGCAGTGGAGGAAAAGAAACAACAGATAAGGAAAAAGGAGAGGGGGGAAAGGAGGTCACAAGGAACTTGTGGGACATAAAGAAATAGGGAGAATGAGCTAAAAAGAGAGAAGGGGGGAAGAATAGGGCATTTCCCCCCAAATAAATAATAAATTACAAAGTCCTAAGTGGATTCCTAAAGCTTCCACTGTTGCACATCTGCAGAAAATGAGCATGGCAGCAGGTATTTCTACTCTATGTAATTACTGCTTTAAGCCTAGAGCAGTATTATACAAAGGAGAGAAGTTAGAAATGCCCGAGCTAGCATTTTAGGCAAGTTTCTTTAAGACACATTTCTAAGCAGTGCCACTAACCTGAGGGTAAGCTAAGTAATGCCAGACCAGAGTTTGCTTGTGATTCACTGCTGACTTAAATCTGGTAAAGTAGCATCCTGAAGGCAGTCTAAAATATGGCCAACCACAAACATGGGTTAAATTAATCTGGTTCAGCTAAAATGTAGTGCATGAAATAAGAGCCAGTCTAGTCAGTGTATAAAAATATATTATAAACTTTTATGACTTAAAATTACTGGACCTGAGTATAACTCAAATGAGGAACCTTCAAGAGATTTTTCCTGCCCTGAGAAAAGTGACAGGAGCGTGACACTTGGGCTTTAGCTGTGTTCTTCCTCCTGTTACTTTAAATTGCAAAGACTTTAACTCTCGGTTATTACTTTCTGACAGTGAGGAAGATGGGTGAGGTACCTATCCCTTTTCCTCCCCCCCCGGCATCATTTACATTCCTGCGTTGAGAGTGGCCTGCAGAACGAGAGCGCCTCAGATCCTGCAGAACAGGGATCTTCTGTGTTGGGTTGCAGAGTGCCACACACAGCACTGGCCAAGAGCTGCGATACGCGGCACAGCTGCCTGGCGTGCAAACACACCACTGGTGCCAGCGAGCACGGCTGGAGCATGCCGTGGTCACAGAGAGGCTTTGAACCAGGACAGAAAGCCTTGGTGGCCCAAAGGTAGCTTTTTCTTTCATAGCAGAAGGTAGTTCTCCTCTTCACATTCTCCTAAAACCCTTTTAGGGAGAAATGCACGGTCTCGACAAGCCAGAGGCCTGATTTTTGCTTTGCCGTCGGCTTTCCTGGATTGTTCAGGCTGAAACCCCTACTTCTAGGGCAGCAGAAAACCACTGCTATAATTCCAACATTAAAAAACAAAGTGGGCAGAGGGTGGAAAAGTAGCAGGTGTTTATTCCTCCAGGGAGAGCAAGAGGGAACAGAGGCTTTAAATCCACAATTTTTAATGGCGAGATTATGTAATGGTGTGCGTGTGGGTGTTACAAAAGGCAGAAGTACAATTTCACATGAAGATTGCACTTGAGAACACCAAGGAGAAAGCAACAGGCTATGAGAAAGGAGGGAGTGAAATGAAAACCAGTTGTTCCATGAACTCCAATTTTACAGTGCTCCAAAATGCACTGAGCTGTACCAACTGGCATATCATCAAAACTGGGAATAACATAAAACTGCCCACCCTTGAAGCATGACATGAGGAAATTTTGCAATTATGGAATACTGAATATATTCCAACAAAAAAAATGTCAGGCAGCTCATCTCCACCTACTTCCCATGCTCCGAATATAAATGGAAAAGGGAACATCAGCAAAACCTGTGGTTGGATACTTTGTCGCTGAAGGCTTTTTAAGCAACTGAAGATTAATCATCCTTTTAATCAGAAGAAGATTGAGGACTAAAGACTTATCACCAAACAACTTACTTGGGTAAATTACTCAAAGCACCTAATTAAATTGATATACTGGCTTACCAGGATGTAAACTTTAAAGTCTGAAACCCTGTAAACAGCACAAAGGTGCTTACCCATTATTCATGATTCATTTCTCTATTGGTAGAATGGATAACAATAACTTTCTGAGAACACCATAAAAATTACTTTAAAGAGTGTAGTAGCCACATAAAGACCCTTTTCTTTCTCCCTTCACATCATAAATTGCCAGATAAGACATAGGGATTTTTATTAGATATGAAACGGTAAACTAAGAGCAATATTTACAGCATTGTACATCTTCTAAAAAACATGCCTTGAGCTCTTTGAAGCTTTGTAACACAGTTATTATTGCTTAAGAAATAATTGCTGCTGCTTCAAAGTTTGCGCAGGTCTATAAAAAAAAATTAGTAGAACATGTTTAAGACCCTAGATCTGAATTCACCTCACATAACTTTACTCTCTTCGCTGAGTTGTATTTGTAGGAAGTCTAACCGTGATGGCTTGCTTTGCTGCTAATGGAGAGCAACTGGTGCCAGTTTGGTTTTAGCACTACTGAACAGGACTTAGGGAGTTAGGATCCTATCTCAGACCTTTCAATGAACGAGTAAATTTGGATGAGATGAATTTAGGCCTTTGATTATATCCCTTGTGGACATCCCGAGTAGGGAATCTTAGGTCAGATTATGAGATTAATACTTCTTCCCATCTTTCTGGGGGCCAAACCTTTGTAGCCAAAATAGATGTCTGATCAGAATATAATCAATATTAGTTTGCTGAACATAAGCATACTAAAATAGTGTGACCAAAACAAGTAGGTAAGTGTTTTGGAGTACTGTGATGGCATAGGCAGACACAACATATAAACATTTTACATAACTATTTAAGCTATACGCCCTCTAAAGGGGCGTGGGAAGATGAATGTAGCTGCTGGTAGGAGACATCCAAATTATGGCAGTTTGCTAGACAAAGGACAAGGAAAGCTCAAGTAATTGCAAACAGAATGTCCTGCTGAATATAGTGAAGATGAGTGGCAAAACCTAAAAACAAGATAAGCAGTGCCAGGTGCAGATAACACTAATATAGAATATCAGCAAAGAAAAACTTTGACTTGTGCTTATAGCCAGCATGTTTGATTTTAGTTTTCACTTATTTGCTTTCACATTTTAGAAACAAAACAAAACAAAACAAAAAAAAAAAGAAAAAGAAAAAAACCAACCCCAAACACTAGCCTAAATAAATAAAAAAAGGAGTACCTACTCTAACAATGGACATTTGATCATTTTTTGGAGAAAATATCGCAATGAGCAAAAGAGAAGTCATAAGATTTTCCTGGCTGTGATATATCCTGGGCTAATCATAGATCCCCTACAGGAAATTGCACATCATCAATAGCTTTTTACAACTGGATTGGAAAATTCATTGGACAAAATATTCCAAAAAAGTTTGTCTTGGAAGAATGATTTAGTAGATTTATTCCATTCCTAACCTGTAAAATACTGAATTAACATAAAATTCGATGATTTCATTCTGATTTCTTTAATTCCATAAAGATGAGTTTTGAGTTTTGCAGTTTTAAGGAGTGGGATCTTTAGCTCCAAAGATGGGTTCTAATGCTGTTTTATTATTATACAAACCTCCATCTAAGTTAAACTAACCTGAAACGGGAGAAGTTGCTATATATACTTTATAATATATAGTATTATGATTAACACCTGAGAGAGGGAGACAGCAATATTTACCTTGCTTTTCTCCACAAAGGAGGAAGAAGACACATAGGTCTATTGACAAATTAATATTTTTCCACACAGAGCCAAACTCCTATGATTGTAAATGGACTTGGGGTCCTTGTTTTGACAGCTTATGGGTATGGCTTATTCCATCTCTCTGCATGATTTTTCTTTTTATATATATATATAAAATGTGGTAGCATTGAAGGAAAAAGAAGAGCCTAAGAACTCAACCAACAAAAGAGATCTCTCAAAGTACATTTACTTTGGGATAGAAAAGACAAAAATAAAGTGTAAACAAGAACAACTTCAGGCTCTAGTTCTAATACACCAGTACCTGTCCAGACCAATGACTTATTTAATTCAAATAATGGAGTCTGCAGCAAATTCATATTGTTCTGTTTGTGACCTTGTACTCTGTTAGAGCTAATTGTCATCACGAGGCTGCAAATCTAACTCAAAGATCCAACTCATCACCTGACTGCAAGATAACCAGTGAAAGAAGATGGGAGCACAGAAAACCTGAGAGTGGGACAGATTGTTTTTCTGGAGCTTTTTTTGGGGTAGTCCTTTAAGAATAGCTACATTACTTTCAATCCAGGAAAAGCAAAGACTGTATAAACTGACCTAATTTAATTTAGAGTTACCTTAGAAGGAATGGAAAATGATGTAAGTTACATAAAATGTCTATGGAACTACGGTGAATACTGATCTATTTTTCAAGTTTTCCACTTAATGGAAGGAAATAATTGGGTTTATGTCACATGATATTATGAATGAAACCCTGCCAATGCAAACAAGATTTTCTCCAAGCTGGGAGGTAATTGCACTCTTCAGTCCACACCAAGTTTTTATATATGAACACCAAAACCCCAAAGTGGTCTCATCTTTGATTACAATATTCCAGGACACAAGGGAAATACACGGACAGCATGGCTAAGAAGGAAATAAGATTTAGGTGGGGTTTTTTTGTTTGTTTGTTTGTTTTGGGTTTTGTTTTTTTTTTTTAAAAACCAACTTGTAAATTACCTGCAATAAGTCTAATGTTATAAAAGAGTTTGAATAACTTTTCTCACATTTGAAAATATATGGGAAAATCAAAGCATCTGAGCTTCAATGACAGTTTCTTTCTTGGTCTTGCTTGGAAATAGAAACAACAAAATACCTACGTATATGCAGCAATGAAAGAAGATGGTAAAGCAATAGGCCAGTTTATCACTTGTTATTTTTTCAACATAATGACTGTAGATTCTTTGCTTACCCAAAAAACCCCCAGCCTGTTTATTTTTCTAATGATGAGCTGTTACCCAAAAGAAACAAAGTGGCATTCTGTTGACACCATATGGTGGCTGAAAAATGGATTCCATAGTATTCTATTTGTTAGAATGTCTTCTGAGTTTCTGTATCCATAATTTATGTTGGGGCCTTCTCTGATTGCCAAAATATTCAAACGGCTTTCTCTTCACAGGGTAGCCTGCGTGGGGGGAAGAAGGTTTTCAAAACAGCAGGACCCGAACAATCTCCTACTGCTCAGAGGAGAAATCATTTCCAAGCTTCTGTCCTCCTGGCTGCTTTCATTGTAATAATAATTTACATCCTGTGCGAAGAGACTGTTTGCATTCAGAAGAAATGTAAAATAATAAATAAAAAGGGTGGGGAAAAAAAACCCAACAGCTTATGTTCTTGCATGCTAATACAAGAATTCGTGAATATTAAGCATCAATTTAAAGTTGCATTGACTTCTAGGCTCTGACGTAAGTAGATAGCTCAGACTTTCATATCTTAATGGGAAGCGATATGCAGAGGTTATTGAACAGTGCAGTTTCCAAATGATTGCCTCTGCAGCTGGCTTTCATAGAGACATCCAGAGTGGTTATGAATGAGCTAAAATAATTAAGACATATTTCTCCTGGTGTCTACTCAGTTATTAATCACTTTTTAAGAGGCCATATTTTAGGCAAAGATTTAAGTATGACTGTGTGATTTACAAACAGATCTTTCATATGGTTTTAATATGGTGTACGAGGCAACTTGCATTATGTAGCAGGATATGCCTGTTGTAAGCGGCAGGGATCCTGGCATCACATTAAACGACTGAACCAGAGGGACAACATCCCTCCTTTCTCACCTCCCTCTTCTCCTCCGCTCTATCACAGCTTAGTGCTGGCTGCTGTTTGACCAGTTGTTTCCCTCTTGCCTCTGGGATGTTGGCAATAGCACGTAGGATGATGAATGACCACCTGAGTGTGGGGGGAGCTAAAAAAGACCAGCTGCAGCTGTGTTATTAATACTTAGCAGAATAGGATTATAGGAGAAGGAGCCCACCTGTTGTGGGGATCTTCTTAAGAATTAGATTAGACCTATTTGACCCTGAGGTACCCTGGTGTCAGAAGCTTATTTATCCTCAGGAGTAAAATGGAGATATACAGAGGTTCTATTATCAGTCCTCAGCCTTAGGAAGCATTCCTCCCTTGACCCTCCAGCCATCCTGGGCACACAGTTGAGTTACTCCAGCTGAGGTCTGTAGAAGTAATTTAGCCAGTAGCAAACTTGGATCCCATTAAATTATAGTTTTTATAAAGAAATAGAATGGAAGTCAGATATTCTTCCAGAGCATCTAGCAAAATGCTGCTGACAGCTTTGCTTATTCTGAAGATGTACTGGTTTAAAAAATGGCTTCACTCTTACAGAGTTTTAGTGATATGAATATATATTTCTTGTATTAGTCTGTTTAATGACACACTCTTGGAAGTTCAGTCAATGTTTAAATCTGACATATTCTAACACAAAAGAAAGAACTGTTAGTATCCTGTATGAAATGAAAATAGAAATCTTGTGACCAAATTACCTTATTCGATTCCTACAAAAGCATTATATTTGGGGGAAATAATGAAATTTTAAAAGTACTGTATCTAGTCTGAGGAAAAAAAATGATGAAAATTTCACTGAAGAATTTTTTTTACTTGTGACATTCGAGATACCTACTAGAAATAGTTCCAAGAAAAAAAACAAACCAACACCAAAACCAAACCAAAACAAAAAAACAAACAAAAGGACCAAAAGTTCAAGCAACAGCAACAACAGATCTAAGCATCTACAAATTACTTTGTAACTTATATGTGAGATACACCTCTAGAAAGATTTATTCTACCTTGCAGAGCAATTCTCCAACCAACCTGAATTTAAGATATCAGATAAATTTCACTCATGTGGGCAGCTCCATTAAAGTTATTTATACTAGGAAAAAGATTGGGTCCCCAATATTCACACTGCCTAATGACTTTACGAAATGAATTTCCTTATTTAAGGTTCCATTTCCCCTTCAGGCATATTGCCTTTTATGTTGAGTCACAACTACTAGACTTCATGTCTATTTTTGTATATAATTGCAATTGAGGTTAAGCCAAGTTTACTCTCAATGTGAAGATAGAATCATTACTGGAGAGAAGAGTAAGAAAACAATCTGAAAGTGGTTTTAGTCCAAGGGTGATGCTTGTGAAAGTCCACCATAGAACCCTCCAGAAGCAGTAAAGTTCAGCTTCAGATTAATTTAGGTGTTCACAATGTCGGTGTCAAGATGTAATCTGGTGTTATCTTCCAGTATAGTTACTGGGGTTTGCAGGTGGTTTTCAGTTGCCTAACGTGGATCCCTGCTGCTTTTTGGGCTCGGGGGTCTTGATACATCTATGTAGGGCTTACGGGTATGGCATAGAAGCTAGGAGAGATCTATATTTTTATGCAGCAGCAGGTGGAGGCTAGCCAAAATATTAGCATGGGATGCCCCTCCTGGCAAATAGTCAATGGAGTCCAGTGAGCTGGTTATTACTGGTTTATAGCAGAGATCCAAATTTTATTAGCTGAACTGCTCTGTAGGATCCATGGACTGTATTGATGAGCCATCCATTTAGTAAAATGAGAGGTGAGACAGGCAACTCACCAGTAGAAACTTGTCTTGTTCAGCTGCCTAAAAATAGGCATCTATTGCCATTTGAGATCCTGAAGGTTTCCTACAGGGGGTGGAAGTATCTCTGATAGTCTATAATATCTGAAATAGCACTAGGTGCCTCTGTTTACATAACCAGAGTTTCTGGGGTCCACTGACTACGAGAGCTTACATGTGGACACTTAAAGGTTGGACTTTGAAGCTGAATCCCTACAACCTCTTCAACTACAGATGTCCTTTGAGCACATGGTAAGTTGAAGTTCTGATAGTATACGTTTTTTTCCCATTGATGTGGACATTTTCTGTCTTTCCTTAGGATGTTGCAGTCACTTAGGGCTGTACCTATTTACAGATGTTTGCCCAGTCAACAAAGAAGCAACAGAGTACAGCTCATTGCAAGTAATTGCAGTTGTGGTTTACTTACAATCTGCAGGTAGATTCATTGCTGGAGAGAAGATTCAAGGCAAACAAAATTAAGCGACTAAGAAAGGAGATAAGTTATCCAAGGCTCTCTCCCTCCTAGTAAATGAGGATAAAGAGATATCAAACAACAGTTATATGTGGAATAAACTCATTGGTCAGCGTAGGCAACTCACACTTTGGCTTTTCTGAAATCAGTCCACCTCCAGTCAAATAATCTGCAATATTTTGACAAAGGTAATTCCCCATCCAACAGCTTTCCTATACTAACCCTCTCTTCACATTTTCCTTATTATTTTCTTTTACTACATTCCACATAAAATTCCTGATTTTTTCTGATTTTTTTTTTAAAGTCTTCTCAGTCCTGTTAAGATCATCTAAAGCTTTCTGTATTGTCTCCCGTTACCACTTCTGATCAATCATTGACACTATGTTCTTGTCACACTTTGAGCAAGCACGTCTATGGAAATTACTGAACTGTCTTCTCATTCTGTATCACTCTTCTTCCTTGGACTGATTCTTAAAATTCTTTGCCACAATGCCTAAAAATCCTGGCAAGAATTAGACTGCTAATGTGTCAAGATAACTGCATATCATGCTTTGTCTCGTGGTACATCTCTATTTGTCTAACTGTTGTCTCATGCAAAAGTACAAGCACTTTCTTCTTTGTACACAATGCCTAAACACATTGGCAACCTGCTTCACACTGAGGGGTTCCAAATGTTGTAGCAGTAGAAGTAATAAGGAAAAGAATTTACATGCTAAGGAAAGAACTGCCAAAATTTGCTTGCAGATATAGAAGAGAGAGGATCAGTGCTTACCTTTTAAAAGTCTGTCTTGAAATGTAGTACCCATCTAAAACCTCACCGTGGATCTGTTCAGCTTCAAATTCTTAAGTAGGAAACACTAGCTGAATTTCTTGAACTAGGGGAGTACTTTCTTCTAGAAACCAGGAGGCGAGTAAAAGAGATCCCCGTTGCTTTATGTTCAGTAGCTTGATGACTAGAGCACTTGTGGGTATATACATATTTGTACCAATGACCATGATCATCTAAACACACCTGAAACATCTTGTTTGTGAATCCCATGAGATTCTCCAACAAGATTGTATGCATTTTCATAGACATGTAGAGGAACTGTTTCAATGATCCCTACAATTTTTATTTGCATATTTCAGCTGTCACATAAAAACCTGTGTTCATGTGAATCTAGTCTTTTGGCCCTTCAAACTCTTATAAATGTTCTTATTTTTCCCTATTTATTGATTGTAACATATGATACTTCATAAGTCTCTCTCCTGGCCTTTTTCTGACAGACAGGACTGTGTTGCTCATAGGTATGAAGTTCATTCAGTGTGTAAGTTTTTCCAGAGAAAATGATTTGAAAGATGAAATCTGAATGAACTCATGGTAAACTAGGACCACAAAAAAAACAAACAAAAAACACCCCAACAAAACCCTGAAGTAGATCATTAAAATGAAACTTGGTAATTAATACCAGTGTGTGTTTGTGTGTATTTGTTTATTGAAAGATTTGCTAGAGAATCACAGGTAATTATGACTTGTGGCTTTTTGCAACAAAAATGAATCTCTGAAGAGTACAAAAAGAAATGGCTTTATTCAAGAACATCCACTTTAAAGCCATAAATATTTTAACAGGATGAACAGAGTTACTTTATTTTCAAACAAGTGCTGTTGTTAAAATTCGTGTTAAACCAAAATTATTTCAGTTTCATTTTTATCTAAGTTTCTTGCAGAAAGAAATGGTAGATCTCTCCCTACCTGCACTACCATTCTTTTTTTCTGTCTTCTGTGTGTAAATAGGAGATTGTGTCTCAGTTTCTTATAATCGTGGCAGATCAACGTGGGGCTTCATTAGGAGCCATACCTTTTTTGTCAAGAGCTCCCCAAAAGTAAACATATTTTAAATAGGCTGCATCTCAGTGATTGTATTTTCTGTTGTTTTGTAAGTCAAAATGCTAATGTGCTTGTTTAGATAATGATAGTAAATGGAAATATGTTTTATCACTAAGTTATTCCAGATACCATTAGTGTCTCCTCAGTGGAACTTTGAGAACTTTTCTCACATACAATATTGATGCTTTTGTTCCCTAGCAAAAGCTGCAATAATTTGTTATTAAGGGTACTTCTAATTTTGTGTCTTCATTTTCTGCTCTCCTCTCCTATAACTTCTTTTACATGCTGCACTGAGAATAGGTGATAAGATGTCCTGTAACTCCCTTGCAAAACTTTCTTCTTGTATGTAGAGTTTCTTTTTCACAGGGCAGCACCATGTGCCCTAGCAGTAAGCCTCTTCCTCCTTTGTTATTCATAATCTTCAAGGTCATGTGGGTATTTCAGTTGCAGTGTTCAAAGTGCTGCTTGTTTGAGATGATAGATAGAATTGTTCCTCCCGTCTCTTGTCCTGAAAAAACCCCCCATGATTTCAGGTATTAATGGACTAAGAAATGTAAGTGTTCTTGATTAGGGATTATAGAGAGGAGAATGGCAATACCCATGCAGCCTAACAATCCATTCTGACCTCAGTATATTGATAAGAGAAGACTTTCAGGACTGAATGTACAAGGGGCATATGAGAATGCTGGTGTTACAATTTTCAAATAGTCCCTGAAATGATGAAGGGAGATGTCTGTTCCTAACTACTAGTTTCACTAACAAGCAGTGAAGCACAGAAAGAGGACCAAGAAGAAACTGATATATTGTTTTATTAAAACATTGATTCATGCATATACAGTGCTTTGAAAGTGAAATGCTTCTATTAGACCAACTGATATTAGTGTGCAGAAAAGATATATCTTTCTGGCTACAAATCCTTTTAACCTTTTTTGTCCATTTGGCTCAGGGGATTTCATAGGCTGCATCTCCCTTGGTTTGCAGATGTGTGCAACATCAAGTCCTGATTACCCCATCCCTTCTTCATCCCCATCTGTTAGCTGGGTTGAGCTAATCATGGCATCTGCCGATCCAGTGCACCTCCAAAAACATGCATGTGGGAAGTTCAAAATGGAGATACATGTGTAGGCTTTGCCTCTAAGTGTGAGGATGTCAACAACACCTAGACCTGAACAGTTACTGAGTTGAGATATTGTACAAAGAACTCCAACCCACAACACCCATGTTATTTTTTCCAGTCAGAATAGCTTTATATCAAAGTTTATCTCAGCCTACAAAACTTGACTTGATTATGTCTGTAGACCATTATATCCCCAACAGCACTATGCTAGAAAATGTGAAGCACTCTGTAAGTGCTACATTTTATTCTTGATAGCATATGACAACAAACAGTTTTATTCAGGGCAAATGGCACTGCTTAAAAGAAAAGTCATTGAGAGGATTATGAGGGTATTCAACAACTAAATCCCGAGCAAAACTAAAGAGGATGTCTATCGTCAGGGGGGTCACTAGTAAAGCTGCAATATAATTAAAGTTCTGGCATTTTTTTTCAAAGGGCTTGATTCTGCATTTCACAACACTATTTTAATGCCAAGGTACTTGTCTTTAATCCAGTGAAGATACGCCAATGTAATGAAGAATAATTTCCAATATTATTAATTTCTCTTATCTATTCCTGTTTGCCATCTGGGAAGATTAGAAAACAAAATGATAATTAATTTATAATAAAGTTGATCCAGTATACAAAGATTTGCCTGCAATATAGTTTGTTATGTATTTTGAAAATAATCAGTTTAAGCCATTATTAAGAACTTTAATTTGTATGTAAAAAAGACCATTACTTGTGAAATCCTGCCCCCTGACAGCAAAATTGTCATCTGCTTCAGCAGAGGCATACTTTCTGGCATTATCTTAACTTCAAAATAGTTATGCTTCATTATTTAAACAGAGGGAAAAATCCTGAACTGGCAAAGACCTACAGTAAACCCTTTACCTATAGGGAACACAAGCTAAGGCCACATTCTTCTTCTCTCAGAACAGAATAAATTATACTGACTTGAAGGACATTTGAAGCTGTCCTAATATTTTGTGGTTACATTCCACTTCAGGACAATGCTGGACACAGCATGACACGTTTATCCACAGCATAGTCTTCTCCAGACTGGACTGACGCTACAGACCTCGCACCAAAAACCTCAGCTAGCCATGAGTGGAGCTTTCATTGTTCTCTATGTTTTTCAAACCAAATTGAGTGCAGAAAAGACTGGATGCAGTGCAAGAGAACCTGTTTATGAAACATTTCTAGCCAAATGTTTCCATTTTAGAAGTTCATTCTTGGGATGAAATTCAAATACATGTCCAAGCTTCTAGGTAAGTATCCAAACCACCAAACTAATCTGTCACTCTGGCAAGCTATGATGGCTTCAAACATAAATAATCTACATCCTCAGTATTAGTGTTATCAGCAGAATGCTACACTTACCAGACTTGACAGCATGTTTAATATGTTTTGCTTTGTAAAAAAGGTAAATATTATTATCTGCCATTACACAGAGACCAGAAGAGTTCCAGTGATTTGCACATAGAAACGTAATTTTTCATTCATAAATACAAACTGATCTGTTTATGAATGAAACATATAAACTGGGCCCATCTGCTTTTTTAAATGGAAGGGCAAGGATTACCTGTATAATTTAACACTTGATTTTCTTCACCGTTGTAAGAATTAGCCTATTCTTTTCCTATCCCAATGCCACAGACCTTTATTTTGTGAATACAAAATCAATGTGTTCTGTGGACAGCACAGACTCATAAAAATGTAGGACTTCTATTCAGATGCCTAACTTTAAAGTCTAAATACACTAATCATTTCCAGTAATCAATAGAGACACATATGCAATGTTGCTTTTGTGTGGTCTATCTGACTCAGTAGGAAAAAAGGAAGCAGGAAGTGATGCAAAACAAGAGGGGAAATAATTCACGTTGATCTATTGAACAACCTTACCAGCTTGCCCAAAATATGTGAGGGAAGCAGGACTGAGAAGAGGAGTATCACTCAAAAAGCCCTGGTTCATCTGATCTCAAACTAGAGAATAGATTAATTCTGTTTATGATTTAAACTGCTTTATTTCAGAACTCTCTCTACAGTTTGCAGGCTTCTACCTTCAGCATCTCAGCCAAATAGTTATATTTCTGGGCAGTGGGGAGGAAAAGGGTGTTGAATATACCCTTTGTTAATGATTTAGTTTATTGCCAATAATTTTATGTTGATGTTGCCTTTTCCTTATCTGGTTTTCACACATTTCCTTCATTGATATTCCTGCATCATTCTCAGTTGTTTTCCTTTTATTTATTTTTTTAAGAAGCTTTCCAAAATCTCTGATTTCCTTAATCACAGTTGCAGTATTTCCTGAAACCATAGAGGTCAGAAGCCATGTTCTCTCCCTTACATTTTTCTTGTCTATTTTGAGTCTTATTCCACTATTTTTCATGTTGTGCATGCACAATTTGGTAGGCTAGACCTTTGTCACCCCTAAAATTTAGCTTTTTTTGCAGTATTACCAAGTACTCCGTGCCTCTGACACTAGTTATCAACAGGGTAGAACTGATGGCAATACTGTGTAAAGAAATCAGAAACAGGATTCTCCATAAAAATTATTACTCTTACGTTAAGGGGGAAAAAAAAAAAAAAAAAAAAAAGGTGTATTGGGGTATATCCTCAGCTGGTTAACATAACTCCCTTAAAGGCAATAGAACCAAATGAGTTTACACTTGCTGAACAGATGGTTTGAGGTCTGCATATGCTGTACCAAGGAGAGAGGCTAGTGAGGTACTAAAGGCAGTGTGATCCCTCCCATGGTTCCAAAATCATGTGCGTTGGAGATGAGTTACATGGGTTGTGAGACTGCAGCATCTTTCTGAGTGGGAATCCCAATTTTTGTGGAGGGTGTGCTGTGGATGCCACTTCTCTAGAAATAGAAAGAATGGGAAAATCAGAAAAATCCACTGCTAGTTTCAGGGTAGGATTTAAAGCTGATCACTTAGGCCCTAACTACATACAAATTCCATGATTAGGAAGATTAGAATCACAACAATATGAAAATATATGCTGTGGTTTTATTTCTAACAGGAATAGATTTTCATTCGCTTCTTGAGTTGTTTTAAGCCAAAGCCTTAGAGCTACATAACACAGACTGTCATCTGTGTTTCACTTTTCTTTAGAGTCTGCTGGTCATGATGAATTTGTTTTCTACCTCATCATTCTTATTTGAGACCAGCATCAAATATTTTAAAGACAAAAACTGTCTACTTAAAAGGATGTTAACTTCTACACAAGTATGAAAATACAATACAATTTGAGAATAGAATTTGTCTTTAAAATACATGGCAAATTTTGACCCTAATCATCAGCCTGATATTTTGATCAGGCTGATCAAAATATATCATCTGAATCAAAAATAAAAATAATGACTGTACTTCTTAAATAGCTTTGTGAGATGCCAAATGTTTTGACCATGTGATAATGAACAGTAAAACGGGGGAATAAACCATACCCCATTAGATGGCCAAATCTTCATGTTACTGAGTAGCTTTAGAAGACTACTTCTTAATGATGTATTTAAGCTCTAGAATAAACACAGTTTTATTCCTTTTAATCACGAAGCAATGCCTGGCATTGATTGTCAGTATAAAGATATGTCAGGCCTCAGGCCATCCTTGCATATCAGTCACCATAAATTCTGCTGAAGATACCAGTCATGAAACATTAACTTCTTAAGACAAAAATCAAACTTCTTAGGCATCACAGCAGATGTGTGAACAAAGGAAATCAACAGTTGGGTTTGTTAAAGGAAAGCCATATGAATACATACAGAGCAATATCTCATTTTCTTTTTTATTTTCTTATCCCTCTCCTTCCTATCAGAGTCTCATTCTTCTTCATTTCCCTTTGGGTATGATCCTTAACACTCAAAGCATTTTCAGGTAAAAGGGGAAAAACTATTTTTCACTGGAAGAAGTCCTATAATTTCTGATCACCATAAAATGAGATCCATAGTATGCCATTAAATCAGACCCAAGGGAGACTGCAGAGCACCCTCTCCTGTGCCAGTACCTCTAGTGAGACCCTTTTACGTGAACACAGTGAATTTCTTGTACCTGTAAGATCATTTATTCTCAGGTTATCCACCACAAATTACATGAGTTTCCCTTCAGATCCACATGGAAAGTAAAGTCACTGTTCTTTAGTAGAGCTAGTCTCCTGCTCATACACAAGAAAAACTCTCCCTGGCTTTGCAGCTTCCAAACACTAATACCTGTGTTAGTATGCAGTGTCACCGTATGTACTCTGTCTAAATCTTGGCCCGGATTAAACAAGTAAGGAGTAGATTGATGACTATACTACTACCATATTGATTTCAGCTGAAGTTTGTTGAGCTTGCTGCAATTCAGTATCAGGCATGAAGAGTGCCTTTCAAATATACCTTCAGTGTTGGTATACTTATCTAATTCCAGGAGCTGTATAATAAAAATAAATCTCAAACATGCTTCAGCTCACGTATATGTCAGCTTTATACCTAATGGTTTGGATGTTCACCTGAAGCCTACCAGTATTAAAATTGCTTTGGGAGTCTTGTGCTGCCTGGGGGTGTTAAGAGATTCCCAGCACAGCTGTTTTCAATGTTGGAAGGAAGACTATTTCTGCCATTTTTGGTGGCATGCCTATAATAAAAAAGACACATGTTTTTTAAGAAAAAAAGTAGGTGTCATGGAGATTTTGACATCTCTAATAAACATCCATTTGAATTCAGTTCTATCACTGAACAGAGAATCCTCTTTCCTTTAATGTGCCTATGGGAAAAGAAACATCATGGGCAGTATGGAAACAATGGGTTAAAGGAACAATATTTGGCCATCTGGAGGAGGATATTTTTTTATTTGCAGGTCAAATTCTGTGTGCCTTTTGGAACAGACTTTGAAAGTATTGATGTTAATTTAGCACAGATGTTATCTGTCTGTTTTTTAAAGAGTTTCTATTTATAAACAAAAAGAGCCTGAAAAGTAGATTTGAAGTCAGGTCTCACAGACAGACAGAATAGATGATGAAATGGTTGGAATAGTGGAATAGTGGAATGTCCTGAATCTAAATGGCTTGCAGTTTCCTCCGCTTTCATGTTCTCATTCCACATGTAACTACTCGTCACACTTGATCGTTCTCACACATGCTATGGGCTTAGAGGGACGTTTGAATTGCAAAACTCCAAAGGAAATAAATCTGGAACAATCTTAAGGAAACAGTGATAATAATATGGACTGAATCTGGTGGGTTTGTTCTCTTTTCTACATAAGGAGTAGGATTACTAAAGTGAAATCAGATAGCCACCAACTCAGAGAATTATACATTCAAGAATCAAGCATTTTCAAATGATCATCTCGCTTTAGACTTCTGCAGTTGCATCACAAAAATAATGGTGTCTCATCACTTTACTTGCTGTATCTGGCATTTAATTTCTGTTTTATAGACTTTCCAATGGTAGCTGCATGTCCAGTTAATTTGTCTCATATTGTTGGACTATTATTGTTGCATCAAGAAACAACACAACTGAGGCCACAAAGCTCTTGCAGAAATGTGTAGTAAGTGTTAGTCTTTGTTCTAAAGAGATCACAACTTGACCTGTGATATTTAGCCAGGGGCTGGAGCAAACACAGGAGTTAGCCGGGGTGGGGAGAGGAGAGTATAAGAAAACTTGTAGATGATAGCTTGCTACTTTTAGCTATATCACAATAAAGATAATCATTACAGAACATTTGAATTTTAAAGAGTCATTTGGAAGAGAGAGTGTTATCTCTGTAGAGGAGGATCAGGACAGAGAACATTTAAATAATCTGGACATACATAAGAACACGAGACTTGATGTGATGCACCCATGAGCACTGAGGAAGCTGGCAACGTCATTGTGAGGCCACTCTTTATAATCTTTGAAAGATCATGTAATTGGGAGATTCCTGAGGACTGGAAGGAAGCAAATATCACTCTTATCTTCAAGAAGGGCAAGAAGGAGGACCCAGTAAACTACAGACAGGTCATCCTCACCTCAGTCCCTGGGAAGGTGATGGAGTAGCTACTCCTGGAAACCCTTTCCAAACTCATTGTGGTGGATTGACCCTGGCTGAGGGCCAGGTGCCCACCAGACCTGCTCTATCACTCCCCTCCTTCACTAGAAAGGGGAGAAAAAGTACAACGAAAAGCTTGTGGGTCGAGATAAGGACAGGGAGAGATCACTCACTAATTATCGTCACGAGCAAAACAGACTGAACTTAGAGAGGGAATTCATCTAATTTATTACCAAGCAAAACAGAGCAGAGGAATGAGAAATAAAATCAAATCTTAAAACACCTCCCCCCACCCCTCCCATCTTCCCAGGCTCAACTTCACTCCCGGCTTCAAACCTCCGCCCTCCCTCAGCGGCACAGGGGGACGGGGAGTGGGGGTTACGGTCAGTTCATCACGCGGTGTTTCTGCCGCTTCTTCATCCTCAGGGGGAGGACTCCTCTCATCGTTCCCCTGCTCCAGTGTGGGGTCCCTCTCACAGGAGACAGTCCTTCACGACCTTCTCCAACGTGAGTCTCTCCCATGGGCTACAGTCCTTCACGAACTGCTCCAGCGTGGGTCCCTCCCACGGGGTGCAGACCTTCAGGAGCAAACTGCTCCAGCGTGGGTCCCCCACAGGGTCACAAGTCCTGTCAGCAAACCTGCTCTGGCGTGGGCTCCTCTCTCCACAGATCCACAGGTCCTGCCAGGAGCTTGCTCCAGCGTGGGCTTCCCATGGGCCACAGCCTCCTTCAGGTGCCTCCACCTGCTCCGGCGTGGGGTCCTCCACGGGCTGCAGGTGGAATCGCTACACCCCCTCATCCTTCCTCCATGGGCTGCAGGGGGACAGCCTGCTTCACCATGGTCTTCACCACGGGCTGCAGGGGAATCTCTGCTCCGGTGCCTGGAGCACCTCCTGCCCCTCCTTCTGCACCGACCTTGGTGTCTGCAGAGTTTCTTACATCTTCTCTCTCCGGCTGCAAAAGCTCTCCCTAACTGTTTTTTTTTTCCCTTCTTAAATATGTTATGACAGAGGCGCTGATTGGCTTGGCCTTGGCCAGTGGTGGATCTGTCTTGGAGCCGGCTGGCATTGGCTCTATCAGACACAGGGGCAACTTCTAGCAGCTTCTCACAGAAGTCACCCCTGTAGCCCCCCCCGCTACTAAAACCTTGCCACGCAAAACCAACACACTCATGAAGGACAAGGTGACAGGGAGCAATCAGCATGGATTTAGGAATGGGAAATCGTGCTTGATGCACCTGATAGCTTTCTAAAATGAAATTACTAGCTCAGTGAATTAAGGGAGAGCAGTGGTTGTGTTTATTTTGACCTTAGCAGTGCTTTAAATACTGTCTCCCATAACGTTCTGATGAAGTACAGGGTAGCTAATAGTGAGATGGATTGAAAAATGGCTGAATGTCCAGGCCCAAAGGTTTGTGATCAGCACCACAAGGTCCAGCTGGAGGATGATCACTAGTAGTCTACCTGGGGGTTGATACTGCGGCCAGTCCTTCGTAAATTCTTCATTAATAATCTGGATGATGGTGCACAGTGCACGTTCAGCAAGTTTGCAGATGATACAAAACTGGGAGGACTAATTAATTGGTAGACCAATTGGGTATGCTGCCATTCATGGGGACTCCAAAGCCTGGCAAAATGGGCTAATACTTTTCATGGAGTTCAACAAAGGTAAATGCCAAGTCCTGCACCTTGGGACGCTCTTGCAGGGTGGGGCTAACCAGCTGGAAAGAAGTTTTACAGAGAGTGATCTGGGTGTCCTGCTGGAACAACAAGCTGATCATGTGCTAGTAATCAGCCCTTGTGACGAAGACCACTGAAAACCTCCTGGTCTGCAGTAAACAGCATTACCAGCAGGTCAAGGGAAGTGATCCTGCTCCTCTAGTGAATCCTGGCAAGAACTATCTGGAGTGCTAGGTCCAAATCTGGGCACTCCAGTACAAGAGAGACATAGATGCACTGGAGTGAGCCAGGAAGATGATTAAGTGGAGCATCTGACCTTCAAGGAGAAGCTGAGAGATCTGGAGCTGTTCAGCCTGGAGAAAAGGCGGCTCAGGGAGGTCTCATCAATGTGTAAATCTGATTAGGGAGAGTAAAGAAGACATAGCCTAAGTAGTGCCCAGTGAAACAACAAGAGGCAATGAGAACAAACTTAAATATAGGAATGCAATGTAAACATAATAAGCCACTTCCTTTATTGGGAGATTAGTCAGGCACTGGAACTGGCTGCCCTGAGAGGTTGTTGAGTCTCCACCCCTGGTGATATTGAAAACCTGACTGAACACTCTCCTGGGCAACCTGCTGTGGTTTAACCTGCTATGAGCAAAAGCATTGGACTAGATGATCTCCAGGGGGACCTTCCAACTTCAGTTCTGTGTTTTTCTGTGACTTTGTAATATAATACGTTTATGTATGGCAGCTTTTTCTCATTGAACAGCAAGTGATACTGGGTTCAACTAAATGAAAGGTGAAATAATGAACTACTCAAAGTCTCAAGAAGCTCCTGCAGAATAAAAATTTTCTAAATGATATTTTGAATTCGAAAGTGCTAAATAGCTGGTGATTATATTTTTGAGAAGGTGATTTTAATTGTCTTAGATGTTTATGAAAAATTGTCTTTGTTGATCTAGATCTGATGATTATGTTATAGTGAATAGTATTTCTGGGAATAATTATGCATTAGTTTTTATATCATGTGTACAGCTCAGGAAAATTGCTATTTGACTGCATGAGAATTTTGTTACTTTATCAAAAATATTATTGCTTTTCTATTTGTTTACATGGTTTTTCTTTTGACTTCCAAATTTAACCTTGTTGACTGATACTACTTTTTAAAATGGTCTCTGATCACTGCAGAATTAAGTAGTTACTAAGCATCTCTTGAAATGCCAAAAATAACAGAAAAGTCATAAGAATGTGATAAGTGACAGACTTAAATGCACAGCTGAATCTGTGGGAGAAAGATGCAGATACTTGATATGGAACTCCCCTTTTTCTCCTCATCTTTTCACATTTTATGAATCATTAATACTTTTTAGTGAAGTCTCTATATAAACAGAAAATGGAGTCCTAGGGAAATTTGATTTCATAAATGTATTTGCAGGACTGAAGTTGGCTCAGTCAAGCTATCTCTACATATTAATGCTGTTTGAGTTCTACATACACTTCTTTAAAGAGAACCATTGAAATGTTTCTGACTTCAAATGTGGCTGTATTTTAGGGACTGAAGAGATCCCTACAATAACAGATTTTGTGGTGTTTAGAATTATCTAGGAAGTATAAAGCAAACCAAAACAGTAACTCAAAATTTAGACCGTGATTAAATTCCTTGTTCTTCTTTTTAAGGGCATTCAAAGTTTATGAATGCTGTCACCTGGGGAGTCAAATCTCAGACTTAGTTCTCCTTCATGTACTAGATGCAAGCTCTCCAACAAACCCAGCATTAGCCAGGGATTACTGATAGTTGGGGTGTTTTTGGTTTGGGTTTTTTTTTTGTTGTTGTTTTGGGTTTTGTTTTTTTTTTTTTTTTATATTTGTGTGGTGTCCACAGTAACCTAGGTTATTTTCCCTGCTCTCTATTAAGTCAGGCTCTGCTGTTATAAGTGCAGTTCTACAGGTCCACCTGCATTGTTCATGGCAACTTTCTGCTGTACTTGCATGGTGGATCTGTCTATGCTTTCTGGCTCCAAAGCTGGCAATCTCACACCTTTCTTAAGCCTTCAATGTGCTGAGTAAAACTGTAAGAATGTCTTTGCACAAATGTGCACTTTTTAAACTGTAGTGGCTACCATGACAGAACAGAAGCTCAAATTCCACAGCAATGGACAGATGGAAAATGGGAGTGAACTTGTATTAAACTCTCATCCTCTGTATGGAAGGCTAAACTTTTAGTATTTGTATTCTGGGCAGAGCATTTTCCCTTCCACGTTAAGTGATTAAAAACTGAAAAACAGGAAGATTATCTCCTCAGCATCAATGCTGAGGCATTTTTCTATTACTGTTATTAGTTTAGTAGTGTTTTCATCACTGCTGATCCCAAGGTTTCATCTTTAAAATCTTTAGCATGCTTCACATATAACTTAACGGATTAACAAAAAAGTTTGTAATTTATTCTGGCTTTTTGGGAATACAATACAGAAGAAAAGTCCTGACAAAAGACTAAATTTTTCAGCATGTAAAGCTCTATAGAAAGCTCTGTATCCATACTTCAGTGTGAACATTCAGATTTTAATGATTTTGGTATGGGGAACACTTTTTGGTTTTACTCTCCTTATACAATGCTTAGCACAATATGAGGCTGGGGTTATGACTGGAGGTTTGCAGAAGGTGCTACTACCTGAATAACAAATAATAATTTTTAAAAAGACAATTAGAAAGGCTAATGGGATATCAGTAATTGAAGAACATGTCATGGGTCTTATGAGAGGAGTCTTGGGTAAGAATTATAATCTTTCTCATCTTTTTCTTTTAATAAAGCCATTATCTCATATTTTAAGTCAAATCTGATTTGGATTTTTGAGGGGAGGTGTTGTTTGGGTTTTGTTTTATTTTATTTTATTTTAATTTTATTTTATTTTATTTTATTTTATTTTATTTTATTTTATTTTATTTTATTTTATTTTATTTTATTTTATTTTAAATACGAGATAATTTTCTTGTTTCCCACCTGGAAAAGAATAGGAAAAGAAAACAATACTGCCAGATCACCTTAATTTAAGCAAGAAAAATATTCTTACAAGACAGGGAGTTACAGGTCATACACATCCGTGTGTCCAAACACTAGTCTGTTTTCTCACACCTGTATCAATTAATCTAAGAAAAGACATTACTTACCTTACATCTAAAGATGAAAGGATCTTACTAATGATATAATATCAGAAGCTTTAAAGATCTTTAGTAAGATCACTGAAACACTATAGGAAATAAATATTACTAACTTAACAGAAGCAGTCATGAAGTATCAGATCAGTGACAGGAAAACAGAGTACCAAAATCCTTGGTTAACATCTTGACAGTGAGGCAATTAATCAAACAAGATGGGCAAAGATATGTGACAATGCCCTTTTCAAACAGGATTGTAAATGCAAATAAAATTACTGTGTATAATGGTGACAAAAGGTAATTAAAGGTAGCTTTCTGTATACTGCCAGTAAATTTTGGTCTAAGTGGTTTATGTCTTCCTCTTCAGTTATTTTTATTATTATTAAAAGGTTCATGTTTGTTAAAAAATATGAATCTAAATATTTACAAGATAATATATTTATAAGAGAGAGGACAGCTAATGCAGGTTTCTTTATATTACAATACTAATCAGAGCTAGAGTCCATCATCTGGCCCTGAGGCCACACACATATTGCTACAATCTCTGTCTCCAAAACAGTGACTGCATCCAAACAGCCTACTGAGACCCTGGGTTGTGCTCACTGCTGAGCTACGGCCAGGCACTGTTCGAGAAGTAGTTTTGGCTGACAAACCCTGTGACCACCTGAATAATTTAATAATGTAGATAATCAAGATCCTGCATGCAAGGCTGAAACTAACGGTTTTAACTCTCTAACTCTTTTGTAAACTAATGGGCTGGGTCTGGCTGGGATGGAGTTAACTTTCTTTATTGCGTCCCGAATGGTGCTGTGTTTTGGCTTTGTGTTTAAAACAGTGTTGATAACACACCTGTGTTTTGGCTATTGTGGAGCAATGCTTGCAAGGTGTCAGGGTTTTCCTTTCTTTCCCCTAGGCTGTATCTAAAGTTGGGAGGGGACATAAAAGGGACAGCTGACCCAAACGGGCCTATAGGATATTGCATGCCACATAATATCATGTTCAGCAATAAAAGCTGAGGGAAAGGATGAGTAAGGGGGGCTTCTGAGGTTATGGCACTTGTCTTCCCCAGGAACCATTGCATATGCTAAGGCCCTGCTCTACAGCAAGTGGCTGGACTTCTGCTTGCTGATGGAAAGAAGTGACCGAACTACTTATTTTGCTTTGCTTGCACACTTAGCTTTGCTTCACTTATTAAACTGTCTTTATCTTGACCCCATGGTTTTCTCACTTTTGCTCTTCCCCATGGAGATGTGTGGGGAGTAAGTGAGGAACTGGGTGGGGGCTTAGCTGCTGGCCAGCGTGAACCCACCACACCTGATGTTCTCAAGACCTGGTCTCCTTTCCTGATGCTTTTCCCTTAGATGCCCTTTCCCTTAAGGTAGCCAAATTTTCATGTTTTCCTCTTATTTATAGAAATATAGAGAGATATAAACAATGCCGTATGACTTGGAGAATCCAATTACAGAGCTTGGTCATTCAGTTACTAAGGGAATTGTAATGATATAACTATCACCGTGGTGACTGTGATGAGAAGAAGATATTATAGAGGGGAGATCTCCAGCAGAAGAATGAGGCATATGGAGAGACAACATAGGTGGAGGTGTCTCTTCCTTTTTGCCTTTGCAGGTTGCTGTAATCCTAGTTTGGGTCTATTAATTGCTTGTATATAGCTCAGCCAAATTTCAGAGTATGACCAAATTCAGACAGTCCAAAACAGACTATCATCTCAAATATATGAATAGAAATAATATAATTATGAATAACAAAGATGGAAGGAAGTGTATAATCTCCAGTCTGGGAAAAAAACAAAACAAAACAAACCAACCCAAAACACCACCAAATTGAGTCAAATTCAGAGCTTTGCCTAACTCATGGATGACCCTCCAGCCAATAAATATAAGCCCTTGAGTATTTTTCCTGGTATTTTGACTCTGGAAAATAAAGTCACTCTTTCCAAAGTGTTTTCCGTGAGCCCTGGAGTGAAAAGAGATATTCATGTGCTAATTTGAATTTATTACTAGATGTGAATTCACTGAGTTTTGCAGAATAGTGTAAAAACAGCCTTATAATCCCCCACCAGGTAGCTTTGGACACACTCCTATGTACAATCCCAAATCTAGCTGTGCTGAGCACAGATGTGCAGTGTTTAAAGAGGACCTGATTGAAAACCTGTGGATGTCAATTAAAGTCTTTTGGTTGTCCGCAGCAAGGTTTTATTAAGGCATCCCTACTGGGAGGCTTCCTAGAGTATGTATGCCAATTAACCAAATGGTTGAAAATAGGAAATAGCTGTTGGGAAAGGAAAATGGTGATGGTGATTTATAATGTGAATTTTCATTAAAAACAATATGTGAATCTGAAGCGTACTTCAGGTTTGTTTGGGGCAGAAAATCGGTCAAGCTGAAAGACATTTATTTTTTATCTCCCTCTAACTGACTTTGGGACCTCTACAATGTTGCTAAATAAGTAAAGCTATTCACAAAGTGAACCTTGGCACCTGCAGCAAAGTTACAAAGAGAAGAGATGCTTCAGAATTCAATTTACTTTGTATTAACTTGAGATCTGATACTCATCATTTGCTTTAACTGCTTGTTTTATCTAAACTCCTAGAGTCACATGATTGGGAAAGAAAATTAAGAGATTTCAAATTTGTTGCTCTAAGCAAAATGACTTCCTTATCTAATCTAATAAGAGGCTGGATGAGTTTCCCTGTTTTAATAATCACTGTGTTCCAAATTTCCATGCCATTAAAAAAATTAACATAAATTGTCTGGAGAATTTATCTTACTACAATCAAGACAGTTTTCTTTAATACCACCCTAAAACATAAACCTGATAGTAAGCTGACAAACTTTTGCTAGAGGCTTTTCCTAGTACAGTAGAATTTTAATGATGCATTTAAGATTTTAAAATAAGAAAAAAATATATTTATAAAGGCCAGAAGGATGTAGACATCTCAATGTCAGTAGCTGATGTGAACTTGGGTGTGATTAGACTAGTACAAAGGCAGGAGTCATTTAAAAAAAGTCTGCAAGAAGTACTGTTGATTTAGAAGGCGGCATTTGACTACTAAGTAGGCATAGTGTGAAGTACTGAGATATAAAATCAAGGTGTTTAATGTTTTGGTGCTTCACATTATGATCTCACATTTACCAGCCTGAGTCCAAAGCAATGCTATTTGACTTTGGTGCTTAGTCTAGAGTCCCTGAGATTTAAAACTTGGTTGTTGCTTCTGCTGAGATTTAATCAGCTGTAGTTTTTAATGTTAACAACCGTCTATCATTCATGGAAGAGAACTCATAAGAAAGATGATTAAGGATAGGGAGGTCACATCCTTAGAAGGAGGGGGAAATCATATATCTCATAAACTTTGGAGCTGATTATTTTGTTGGTACTATATTCCTTTTGGCCTAGATATGTGACTGAGGATGATACAGAAAGTTCATGAAAGATTAAAAAGCAGGTCATGACTTTATTTATCATACATATAAATTTACTTAAAACATCACCAAGCATAAGCAATGTTCTCTGTGAATAAAAGTTTGCTGTGCTATAGGGAGGTGTTAAAATCTGTAGGTCTATTTAAACAGCTTTTTTGGTAAAGCAGTTATGACAATGCCTTGTCCTCCTAGTGGTGTGTCTTTCACTGTTGTTCATTCCCCTGATAAGAGTATTGTGATGTTTTATCTCTGAGAGCTGGTCTTGGCTCTCTGAAAGCACTGACTTCCAGTGACCCTGCTGCAGGGAATGCCACTGAAACTGTGATGGGTGAAATGTCTTTTTTGGCAAGGTGGCTCTGTAAAGAAGGTGGAGAACTATTGTCAGCCCTGGCCAATATCTCTGAAAGGAAATCTCTCTTTTGACCTCTGCTGCTTTAGTCAATGCCTTAGAACAACTGCTACCTTCAGTTCAGCCTGATCAACGATGTATGAATGGGTGGTAGATTAGCAGTTTCTCAGCTGTCTGGAGAACCATATGGATTTAGGGTATTTTTCCTGTAACAGTCAGTAACTCACTGAGGATCCTGTTCAAGTGGCCCTCTCAGTAGCCACTTGGCAAGTAGATAAAATTCCTTCAGCCTTAGCTTATGTGTCATTTTAGAATGAAAACTTTCAGAGTCATGACATGTTCCTTAGTGACACAACACATATATTTTCCTTTGCTGAAGCCTTCCAATTTTATTGCCGAGAGATTTAGTAATATTTAATAAAACTAAATACAGCCTTTTTTTTTAGAGTGAATGGGTTTGCCAGTCAATCCTAATAATGGAAATCACATTTTGTAAAGATGTCTCTTTACCTTTCATATCTAATATCCCTTCCCTTGCTGTCCTCAGAGTCATGCAAAGTTGCTGACTCCCAGTCATCAGCAGAGTGATTCTTGTAATGACAGTCCTTGCTGTGATTTCTGGTCACACAAAGGCTAGATTATACATCTGTGGCAGTTTAAAGGGGTCTGAAAATGAGAATAAAGTGAAGTTGTGTCCACCAAATGGTCCATTATATTGCCATGAAATGTAAAATGGCTTGTGTGAAACAGAAATAGGCCTCTGTTGATTTTTAGGGATGAAAAGTACTGCATAATTGTTAGATAATGTAATATTGAGGAAAGCATATACTGCAGCCATGGTATGGAAAATTAAAAGGTTCAAAACTCATTAGTTAATTTTAACATGTTAACGCACATATATATATTAAATATATATTTACATGTTATGTGTATATATATACATGTTATAACCTATATATATAGATATAACATTAATTTTAACATGTAAACACACAGAGATATATATTGATAGTTTCACACATATATCTTTATATTCTTTCCAAACCTTTTGTAAGTTACCTGCTAATGACATTTCCAAGCTAAACCTCAAAATTAAGGCTACAAAATTCACTCATGTAAAATATAGGAGGCTGTATCATATAGTTGTTTGCCTCCAGAATAATATCTTTAAAGTCATTTTCAACCATCGTGATATTTTTGCGAAAACTGCAGTAATTAGCAACATTGATTCATATGTAAAGGAATATGGAATCTACTCACCAGAGCCTTTTGAATGTAAAGCAATCATGTAAAGATGTATCTTGATATAGTTTAAAGGAAAATACCTTCATAAATTTAATATCTCTGTTCAGTAACTCTCTGGAATAGATCCAAATTTGCTTTGAAACTAAATAAAAACCATCAGAGGTACTCCTGAAGCAATGACTACAGAGTAATTTGCATTGAAATGCCTGCTGGAGACACTTTAAGGTAAGAGAAAAAGTTCAAGAGTGTTCAAGTTCAAGTGTTAGTACTGAGACAAAATAGAAAGGATGTAACCACCTGTGCTATCTTTCGCTTCTGCCTTCAGCATTACTAAGCTAATATTCATGATAAGAGGATGGTGGGGGTTTTTTGGTTTGGTTGGTTGGTGTGGGGTTTTTGGGGGGTTTTTTGTTTCCTTTTTTGGTGTTTTTTTTTTTTTTTGGTGGTATTTTTGGTGTGGTGGTTTGTTTTTGTTTACACCCCCACCCCCCACCCCCCCCCCCAGAAGGTTTGGTGCTAAAATTCTGCCTCTTTAGCAGATTTGTAGTTTAGATGCGAAATATCACTATGGAAATGTTAAAGCTTTCAGGCCACCCACTCACAAACACAATGTCCGAAGCCAGCTCCTGGAGGTATCCACATTGTATATATGTCTATATATGCCAATATATTTTCCACTAATGGGCTTTTATCCTGATCAGCCAGAGAAGGGAACAGCATGAGGTTGTTGGTGCTTTTTGTGTTTGCATGAATGTTGTTTGTGTTTCTGTCTGTGTATATCTATATATCTATATATATGTTACTTACTTCTGCCTATGTGCCTATTGGGAGTGCGTGTTCAGCCTTGCTAGTGGCTGAATGTGGGGACATGAAGCTGGAGGAGCCTCACCTCTGTTGGGCTGCCAGATTCAGCCACCCCTACAACACCACAGGATAATTCGGCCTGGAAAGCACCGCAGGAAGTCTTTAGCCCAACCCCCTGCTCAAAGTGAGGCAGCTATAAGATCAGACCAGGTTTCTCAGGGCTTTCTCACTTCAGATGTTGAAAATGTCTCTAGGCAACTTGTTCCAAAACTTGACTATCCTGGTGGTGAAAAAGTTTTTCACTACAGCAAGTCAGAGCTGTGTCCCTCCCGTTCTCTCTGTGCTGGTTTTGACTGGAACAGAGTTAATTTTCTTCATTGTAGCTAGTATGGGGCTGTGTTTTGGATTTGTGCTGAAAATGGTGTTGCTAACACAGAGATGTTTTAGCTATTGCTGAGAAGCCTTACACAGTGTGAAGGCCTTTTCTGCTTCTCACACCATCCTACCAGTGAGTAGGCTGGGGTTACACAACACACTGGGAGGGGACACAGCTGACCCCAACTGACCAGAGGGATATCCCATACCATATGACATCATGCTCAGTGATAAAAGCTCAAGGAAAGAAGGAGGAAGGGGGGACTACGTGCGGTAGCATTTGGAATTATAGTGTCTGTCTTCCCAAGCAAATGTTATGTGTGATGAAGCCCTGTTTTCCTAGAGACAGCTAAACACACACCTGCCAAAGGGAAGCAGTGAATGAATTCTTTATTTTGCTTTGCTTGCATGTACAACTTTTGCTTTACCTATTCAACCGTCTTTGTCTCAACCCATGAGTTTTCCCACTTTTACTCTCCCATACAAAAATGAATGCTCTTCTTTGAAAATGCCTTTTCAAGTTTCCTTCCAGTGTTAGAATAGCTTGAAGTACTTTCCAACAGCTGATTGCTCTGACTTGTGGCCTGGTCTACCACTTGGCTATGCTAAGGATAACTAGCTAGTAAATGATATGTTGTCTGTTACACTGGCAGAGTTTCACATATGGTTTGTGACTTACTGGATTAAGCCACAACAGCAAATACTTCAGGGTTGGAATGAACATTAAGAACTCTTCCATATATTTGGAATATCAGTTAAATCGCAGCTTTTCTCTTGCTTTACAGCTACATAGCTATCCGCTGCCGTGGCAGGTTCAACACAAATTCTTGCTGGCAAAACTGTGATATATGCTTACAGGTTCAGATTAAGACTCCTTCCATTTGCCTTTAAGGTTTGGGGCACATGAGTGGAAGGATCATAAACTTGTATTTACTAACTGATGGAAAGAACTCCATTAGAAGTTTTCAATTAGAGTCCTGGACATGTTATACCTATTATTTTCCAGTAATTCACTTTAGTAAGCTAAAATAATAGAGGCAATTAATACTGCTTGAAGGTAAACTCTCCATCAGCAATTCCTAAAAGCCCTGGTCTAAAGAAATTATATTTATAAGATAAATGATGCACTATTACTAGAAATTGTTATTTCAGGTTTCCCAAGCTAGCAGGCAACCTACCTTTATACAATAACAAGCTGACTTCCAATCCATTCTTCTCCAGACCTTTTTTTCAGTCACCTAAAAAGTTACTTCAGCGTTGATCCCATGATACCTGTATGACTCCATCTATTCTCCATTATTGACAAATGGAAATCTAAAATTACATTAATGACTCAAGTATGTCTAGATTTAGAGGTGTTTAGATTTTAGAGGTCTCATTTCTAGCTAAAAATACCCCTCTGAATGGCACAACTTTTTGTGATTTACAAACAATCCAGGAGTTTAAAGGAATTAGAGCCTTTTCCAAGGAAGAGTAGAGGATACAGGGAAAAAAAGTGCTTGAAAGTCTGGTGTTGTCAGACTGTTTTGGCATTCTATCTCTGTGCTTTATTTTGTGAGCTTTTTTATCACTGTCTGAGTGTGAAGCCTTTGTTTTCCTGAAAAAATTGTCACATAAATATAGGTATTACAGATGAAATAAGCCTATTAGATCATTTCATCCCTTTCCTTGTCAGTGCAAGAACATTTCCTATGGTAAATTATCTAGTGCAGGCCTAGACAGAAAACAACTCAATTTTGTAAAAAAACCCCCCAAAACCCAAACCAAAACAAAATACCAGCAACCCTTCCCTACAGAGGTTTTAATGTTTATTTTCACTCTGAATCAAAAGACCATTTGAAACTTGCGAGACAGCAAAAAAGACAGAGAGAGACCAATACAAAGCAAGTTCCACCAGTGTGAAATCTCACTGGCAATTTGGAAAACTTGAATTCCTATGTCTTACGATGGAGGGATTTGAATGCACCTTTCCCACATCCTGGCCAAATAAGAAGGCTGCTAACAACTCTGAAGAACCGTGTCCCCCTTAAAAGATTCTTCTACATTTGAAAAGAATGTACAGTTTATATTTTTTCATTTCTGGTTGAATTTTACCAACATTAATTTGCAATACATCTTATTTAATCTTAGTTATACACTTAAATAATTCCTCTCTATCCTTGGTGCTTATAGCCTTCAAATGTATGTAGACAGTTAACATGTCCCTTCCCCCTTCCCCCTCCAGTGATTCCTTAGCAAGTTATACATATTTATTTCTTTTAATCTTTCACTGTAAGTCAATTCTTTCAGCTCCTTAATAATTTATGTTGCTTTTCATTGAATTTCCTCCAATGTCTCAAGATTTTTTATATTACTGTGAGGCCCTGCATACTTTATTCTAGTCATATACTCAACTGTTGACATGGGGAGAGATAGACAGAGGGGCATATCAGTAGCTTATGTTTGCTTCTTTCTTTATTTTGCATGCTTGAAGTTTGGGGTTTTTTTAGAATATGAGAAACAATTCTTGTTATTTCTCAACTTATAGTGAGTGTGCATACTCTCTATACATACATACACATACATATATATGTGCGCACACATTAATGGAAATACAAAAATCATTTTATGTCGTGCCCTCCTGAAAGACCACCTGACATCAAAAGACTGATAAACAAATCAAAGCTACAAACAAACCTCAGCCAGATATCTGACAGCTGTAGCATCTCCAAACACAGAACTCTCTTCTCCATGCTGATCTTTCTTACAAACATTTTAAAAGGTCCTCAAGTGAATATGGCTTAGTAGTTTCCAATCTTGGAAGGTGGTATGCATACATAGCAATCTGAGATGTACCAAACATAACAAAATGAAACATTCTCTACAGCAGCTGAGTGTTAGATTATGCGTGGGGATTTAAGATGATGTTTAATTTCACAAGGAAGTTTTGCAGGTCAATGTTGATGCTAGTTCTGATGGAAAGGAGCTCCCTCACATCTAAAGACTAGCCAGACTTTAGGGAGGCTTACCAAGTGAGTTTGGGATCAATACAAGATCAAGCTTCTCACCAGACAAAAGCTGTTTAGAGCTGACCACGCTGCTGGAGGAGTGTGGGATTTGGTCCTTGTGAGTCACCATATCATCAGCTGGGATATGTCTCTGCAGGACCTTAGTCCAAATTCAGGTGACAAGACAGGGACCACTGAAGAAACATTGCAGTGTGTTAGGTACTGAGATGAACAAAAGAGGTAGTTATTAGGGTCTGGCTGAGTGGGCTGGTTGATGTGTTCAGATTGCTGGTGCAAACATTACCTCACTGGATAACGATAATTAGAAATCAAAGTTGTGCAGGGTGAAGGATGTACCTGAATGAACAACAGGAAATGATAATTTGTTCCCACTTCCAGTGTCTTCACAGATGTCCTTGTTCATAAGAGTCATTTAGGGGTATTTGTTATTATATTAAGTAAAATGTGTGATAAAAGAGACTTACAAGTCTAAATACATCATCTGCTCAGCTACTCAGCATCTCTCAGTTACCTCCCAAACAGTATTAACATTCTCAACTACAGAAAACTCACAACAACGAAGTGTTTATTGTTTCTCTGCTAAATTAACATTAAAATACCTGTGTCTCAGGTGCTTTGGGGGGGGGGGGGGGAGGTAATAATCCATCATAAAACTTAATTTCAGTTATTTAGAAAAGTTTTGTTTTGAGTTTTACCTTTCCATTATAAAATATTTATAGGCATAAATTAACTGACATTTCAAACCATAATAAACTTTTATACTGGAGGACTTAAAATTTCTAAATTTGTGCAAGTAAATTATGATTTATTAAAAAAATAAGGAGATTTGTTAAAATTATTCTTTCCACCCAAACTTTTACAATTTCAGACAATTTTTTTCCCCAAATATTTTCAAATTAGCTTTTTTCCATTGGCAATAATAAAAGGATATCCTTGATGACATTAGTAAAAATTTAGTTTATATCCTTCAAGGCAAAAAAAAAAAAAATAATCTGCTGTCATGAGAGAGCCTCTTCTTTTGCAATAATCCAGCAACCTTCTGAATTTGCTTTTCTATTACATGAAATCTTCTATGTACTCTAACTACAGGCTAGTTTCCTTTGGTGAAATATTTACTACTTTGATTTTTTCATTCTCAGGATTTGTGTTCTTGGCTGTTGGATTTGTGTTTGTATATTTATCTAACGAATAGAATTTAGTATTTTATTTCCCAGTTCAGTGATTCTTTTATTTTTCAGCAGTTTATAGCATATGACCATAGAATCATAGAATTACAGAATAGTTTGGGTTGGAAAGGACCTCAAAGACCATCTAGGTCCAGCCCCCCTGCCATGGGCAGCGACACCCTCCACTGGACCAGGGTGCCCAAAGCCTCATCCAACCTGGCCTTGAACACTTCCAGGGATGGGGCATCTACCACCTCTCTGGGATCCCTGTTCCAGTGCCTCACCACTCTAACAGTAAAGAATTTCTTCCTAATATCTCATCTAAATCAATCCTTCTTCAGCTTAAGGCCATTACCCCTTGTCCTGTCACTACACTCCCTGATAAACAGTCCCTCACCATCTTTCCTGTAGGCCCCTTCAGGTACTGGTAAGCCGCAATTAGATCTCCCTGGAGCCTTCTCTTCTCCAAGGTGAACAGCCCCAACTCTCTCAGCCTTTCCTCGTAGGAGAGTTGTTGCAGTCAACTGATCATCTTTGTGGCCCTCCTCCAGAGTCACTGCAACAGGTCCATGTTTTTCCTGTGCTGGGGACTCCAGATGTGGACACAGTACTCCAGGTGGGGTCACAAGAGTAGAGTAGAGGGCCAGAATCACTTGCCTTGACTTGTTTTTTTTGATGCAGCGCAGGATATGGTTGGCCTTCATCAACCAACACCCCCAAGTCCTTCTCGTCAGGGCTGCTCTCAATCCCTTCATCCCCCAGCCTGTATTGATACTGGGAGTTGCCTCAACCCAGGTGCAGGACCTTGCACTGGGCCTTGTTGAACCTCACAGGGTTCACCTGCGCCCACTTGTCAAGTTTGTCCAGGTCCCTCTGGATGTCATCCTGTCCCTCAGGCATATCAACTGCACTACTCAGCTTGGTGACATCTGCATACTTGCTGAGGGTACATTCAATCCCACTGTCATTGATGAAGATATTAAACCATACTAGTCCCAAAACAGACCCCTGAGAGACACCACTTGTCACTCATCTCCATCTGGACATTGAGCCATTGACCACTACCCTCTGGATGCAACCATCCAACCAATGCCTCATCCACTGAACAGTCCATACATCAAATCCATGTCTCTCCAATTTAGAGAGAAGGATGTTGTCAGGGATCATGTCAAAGGCCTTACAGATTTCCAGGTAGACAATATCTGTAGTTCTTCCCTTGACCACCAATGTAGACACTCCAGCATAGAAGGCCACTAGGCAGGACTTGCCCTTGGTGAAGCCATGCTGGCTGTCTCGAATCACCTCCCTGTCCTCCATGTGCCTTAGCAGAGCTTCTAAAAGATCTTCCATGATCTTCCCAGGCACAGAGGTGAGGCTCAGAGGTCTGTAGTTCCAAGGGTCCTCCTTTCTACCCTTTTTAAAAATGGTTGCAATGTTTCCCTTTTTCCAGTCACCAGGACCTTCTCCTGACTGCTATGACTTTTCACACATCATGGAGAGTGGCTTGGCATGAGATGATGTTTTCTTTGTTCTCTGTCCTTTCATTCATTATGTTTTCATTATAGCAAGCTGCTGTATCCCAATACTTTACCTTTCTGGTTTTCAAGTGTATTCAAAATATAGTTCCACAATGCAACTGTCCATCTTTTTGCATAGTGACACCACTCTTAATTTAGTGCAATCACATTTTAGTGTATTACTGCCACATCATTCTCCTAAAGCACTTCAATAGATCTACATGCATGATCAATAGATCAACAGCATGTATGATGTATAAAGGACATAAATATGCCTGATATTGATAGCTGTGATGCTCCACCACTCTGTCCCATCTATACCCCATTTTCCTCCTTGAAGTTATATCTAACCTCTCTCTTTTTCACCTTCTGAATATATTCATTTATGCTTTTAATCTATCGCTCTAGTAAATTTACTGACTGGAGAAATTTGTCATTTATGCATGAAAATCTCTTCTTAAACAATGTATCATACTTATAGAACACTTTAAATTTCAGAGGATTTTACAGATATTAACTAATTAATCAAAGACACCTACATAGAATAGAAAATACAATTTTAGTATCTCAATTTTAAAAAGACAAAACTGGACAGAGAGATTTAGATGAGTTGCTCAAGGCAATATTGAAAATTAGTGGCAGATTCATAATGATAACTCAGTATTTCATGGGCAACACATCTGTGTTCAAACATTTGGGAAGCATTTCTTCACTGTGCTTCAATCTCAATACCTACGAGAGCTTTCTTACAATTTATCACATGGCCCTGAAACACATACAGTGATTTTGCTATTTGTCAAATTATTTTAGCATTGGTAATTGACAGAAATCAAAGCTTTATGTTGTTGGAGAAGGAGAATTTGCAGAGCTCCCACTGAGAATCAGAAAATTTATCTGCAGCTGCAGAAAGCCCCAATATACTGGATTTAAAATCTTTGGCATATATATTGGCTAGATATATTTTCTCTCTCAGAATTCATGTTTTTGTGTGCATGAATTTTGAAGGATGTAAAAATTTAACTAATACCTTTAAAAAAAACCCCCAAAACTTATACGAACATGCCTGATAAGTGTGATATCCTTCAGAACGTACAAATGAGTTCAATATTTGCAAAGGAGGAAAAGATATCAGCATGTCAATAACATCAGCCTATAAGAAAGATAGTAAGTCTCTTCTCTCAAGAACTATAGCCCTCTTGCTGACTACTCTTCCTACCAGTTAGTGGAGCACAAGAACATAGGAATACCTTGCCTAATCCAATATTCTTTCTCCAGCAGCAGCCAGTTGAGAAACTTAGGAAAATTTGCTAGACCCTGTCCCCAGGAAGGCTTCATTCTGTTAAGATTTCATTCATCTCTCAAGACTGAGGATTATAACTGCTCTCAAAGCATTTTTTAGCATTAATATCTCTGACTCCTCTTCTTATCAATAAAAGCAAGCAATTATTTTTCTAAGGCCTAGTCTACACTTAAAACTGTTTTCAGTGAGGACTGTGACCATCTTAAATCAAGGTTCTAAGGGAGAAAAAAGCCATATTCTAAGAAAAATAAATCCCATTTGAACTTGTTTTATTTGGTCAACCAAGGAAGGAAACACTTGGATAAAAGTGTTTTCTTGCTGGTGCACATTGCTTATCTATTACTGGGTTCAAATACTGCATTGACATTGAAGAGCAGAAGTGTAACAGTTGACTGAACCTGGACATATATCATGGACAATTTCTTGCAAGGCAGAGCAGTGTACCTGAGGGGATCCACTGGAATAAACTTTAGCCCCTCTTTTTTGTTTCCGTCCTAAGGAAATGAGGGCATGAAACAGAACACTGCACACTCACTTCTTGTCCTGATGCAGTATTTGCACAAGGCCAAGCTCTGCATCCTTGTGCACAAGCAGTAAAAAGTCCAACTGGTACCAAGCCAATAGTTACTTATGGATCACTACTGGATTCAATACTGTTTGTTGTGTTTACTGGTAATGGCACGAAGTGCTGTAGCCTGTAGAAAAGAAGGTTATAAAGAAAGGGTCTGGTGTATGAAATCTGGCTGTAGTCTTCCTAAAAGGGAGGTTACAAAGAGAGAGACAGACTTTCCTCAGAGCTGCACAATGAATGGACAAGACACGTTGGGCACAAGTTGCAAGAAGGGAATCAGTTCTTCGTAATATGAGTGGTTAAGAATTAAAACAGCTTGTCTGGACAGGCTGTTGAACCTCCACTCGGATATTTTCAAAATTTGACTGGGCAAAGTGCTGAGCAATCTAAGACAACCTGGAGATTCACTCACCTTTCAGTAGGTTGGACTAAATGAACTCCCTTCCAACTTAAATTTTTCTATAATTCTACACGTTTCATTTGTCGTCTTCATCTAAGTGTCTGATTTCTAATGTTAACAATCCCAGTCTTGTATTTTTTGCCTTCTGTCTTGTGACCCATCCCTGAGTAAGAGGCAATACTTAATTTTGTGGTTTACCCGAAATATTTTTCTGGTTGAGAAGAGTGTGTGCACTCCACAGGAGCAGGGACTTGTTCCATCTTGTAATCTTTACTCCTTCTCTGTATCTGGGAGATACCAATCTTTTCTGTAATCAGTCGCATTCTCTGCCTCCAACTCAGTTTTCTGGCTCTCATACTTCTGTGGGACCTCATCAGGCAATCTCCTCTGCTCATTGTGGTTTATGGAGACTGCTCACTCCACCCTCTAGACTGCTGACCTTGCAAACTCATTTGCTGAATATTTACAGTTATTATTTAGATTATTTAGAAAATTTGTCCACATTGGACATGAAGTAAGAATATAATTCCTCTTGTGCTCTGTATTGACCACATATACTTGGTGTACCAGAAATCTGTTTACTCTTCAAAAGCTTGATGAGGAATTAACCAAGAGTTAAAATCTCTTTTCTACCACAAAAGAATCACAACCATGCTGTAATTAGTTGCTGAGGTGGGCAAGAAGCAGTGAATTTATTTCTTCGAAAAGCCAAGAAGTAACGAAGGGTGAGTCTGTCTCCCAGAGTTGTCTCTGAGGCACAGCGTCCCTTGGGGCATCCTAATCAAGCCTGTAGGGAAAAAAAAAAAAAAAAATAAAAAAAAAAAAAAAAAGCCATCTGTATGACTTTGTAACTGTGAAGGGAATCACTGTGTGATCTGATACCTCATAATCTCATTGTGGATCGATGGCTTTATTAATGAATGCATTACATTTCTGTCACACTCTGAATGTTTTCAGGCAATTAACCACGGGAAAAAAAGGAAATTAAAAGCAATTGCCTTATTTTTATTTGAATGTGATTAACTGAAAGACCATATAGTATACAGTATCTTAACAAAAATATTACTAGGCATACTTAATCAGCTGAGAATATATGGCAGTCAATGAATCAGTCTTTTTCTGAGACTTTTGGTACTTCTGGAATAATGTGCTGAAACAGGCTGAATTATTGAAATGTTCTGTTGGGTCAACTATCAATTTATCATAAAATGCTAGGGTCTACTTGTGCACAATAGATGGTGAACTTGAAAATAAACTTTGCAATCTATTCAGTATATAAAACAAATTTGGAAATGTTCTAAACTTGATAGTTTTATAGATACCATGGGCAATAAAAGTTTTCTTACAACCTGTAGTATAACACACACACACTCACCCACCCATGAATCCTCTACTGATTCAGGTACTAGATCATCATGTTTTCCAAAAAGGCTCTGTGACCTCCTGGATATTTAACACTTCCCAATTACCTATGTAAATCTACCATAGAAAATTTTGGACATGTTATATAGACCCACAAACTCTAAATCTTACCACTGAGATAAATTCATAGTCCTCATCAAGTAACTTGAATTTGGAGTGTAATAGTTGGTAACAGCATAGTTGAGTAGAGTTCAATGAAAGGAATGTAAATATGAGTAAGCTGGAGAATTTATTGCTTGACAACTGGAAGGTGAATAATCAGATGAGGCCCTACACAAGTTAGAGCAATCCTCAGATGTTTAAACATATTCTACCTTTTAATGGAAGCTATTATGTTATGACAACATGATAGATCGCTGTATTACAATTTGTTTAATCTTTGGCTTTGACATTCACCACCAGCTGGGATTGGGTGACTATGGTAAGCAAAGGTCCAGCTGTGACAATTTGGGATGAGCAAGGATTCTTCCACCTTAACAAATCTCCTCCAATCAAGACAGCTTACAGATCCCTTCAAATCACTGAATCCTTTCTTAAGATAAGTTTTTGTCAGAGTTTTGTCTTATGTGCCTTAGTTTCCTCACTTACACTATCAGCAACACATATATCTTTATAACACTGTTATATAATATTATGACTGATGGGTAAAAGATTTAGTTTATTAAACTGAGAGATAAGAGTTGCCCCAATGAGTACTTGCCTAGAGCAACAATAAAAATTGATGTCTTTCAGTCATGATATTGATATATACATGTACACACTTAAATGTTTTCATCATAAATACTCTTCAGTCCTGCTTTATGGCAATGAATTTCAAAACTGTATCTGTTTCCCTTTAGAGCTAACATTCTAAACCGGAGTTGAAGCAAAAAGCTGAGGAAAAGAGGGAGGAAAAAAGCATTATCCTCTTTTGATGAGCTAGCTAAGAAGCAAAGAGCTTCATGAATTATTAGATTGTATCATCACAGGTGCATAATAATTTCCATTGAATCCAGCTACAAGAATTGAGAAGGCATTTAGTTCATACATGAGCTCAAAAGTGTACTTTTTGCCAGATTGCAGTAGTATTTTCCCATGCTGAGGTAGACAATGAAATATTCAGTCAATCAAAACACACACACACATTAAAAAAAAAAAAAAAAAAAAAAAGAAAATTAAAAAAAGAGCCTGCATTCAGGTGCACTTTTTACAATTACTACAGGTAATGAAATCAGTACCTGTTACCTAATACCTGATACCAGATACTGTAACCCCAAGTCTCACTTTCAGAATGACCTTTCCTAATTCTCATTTGCCTCAGAGTATTTTGTTTCTACAATATTACCAGTTACAGATATCTCATGAGAAAATTGGAGGTATTGGTAGGAATCCTTTGATAAAAGGATATTTGCGAAAAAAAGATTAGGAGATAGTAAAATTCCCATGGGAACTTCAGAATTAGCTTTATGGATTCAGAAATAGAATTAAATTTAATGAGACAGCTGCTGAAAAGCTAGGTAGCAATAAAATGCCATTATCTTTGTGAAAGCTTTCTCAAGTCATAGAATCACTAAAAAACAGGGCTGAAAAGGAATTGAAGGGATCATCCAGGGAAGAGAGGAACCCAAGTCAAGATAAGTTATTGCTGTTTCTTTTTGATAGGTGCTTTCAAGCTCCCTGTAAAAGACACCAAATGATGGAAACACCACAGATTCCTGAGACAATAAATATTAATATTAAAATGTTTTTTCCTGATGTCCAGTCTAATTTTTTCTCCATACTCCTTGTCTTAGCCTCCACAGATTTTAAGCACAGGTTATTTTTTTCTTTTATTTCAACAGCTTATGATCATATATATCTCAGTCATCCTTTTTTTTTTTTTTTTTGGTAGATTCAACAAACTTGGTTTTTGCTGTTTTGTTGTTTGTGCATTTTCTAGATCTGTCCTTTGCTTTTCTCTTCAATTAGGTCAACTTATTGAAGTGTAATGCTAGAAACCAGCTAGTGCTCAGCCTGAAGTGTGCTTAGTGGGGTTTAAGCACTACTGCCTGACTCTTGCTCTATATCAGAGCTATACTGCAGATTATAAATGCTAACAGAGTATTTACTGTCTGCTGTCATATGATGACTGCTTCCCTCTTATAGCCTTCAGATGCTCCTTGAAGAACTGCTAATTAATTAGCCATTCACCATCTTCTATTTGCCTGTCTTTTCTGCCTGAAAATAGAACATCAAAATTCTTTCTGCCCTTCCCTGCCCCCCCCCCCCCCCCCCCCCCCCGGTTATATCTTTAATTTGAAAAGGTAATTTTCCACTGTAATTTTACCCAAAATATACTGAGAGTTCCTCTCAGCTTGTTACATCTTCGTACTCAGTAAGCAGGCTCACTGTTTATTATGATCCAAGTTGTCAATTCTGATACTGAACACTACAGCATTTAGGATGGATCCTTGAGAAACCCAGTCAAGACTGACGTTAAGTCTCATACTGCCCGACTTATTCCATTTGTCCTACATGGCTTCTGAGAGAGAGCAGGACCCTTGCTCAGGACTGCACTCTTCCTCGACCTGACTTTACAAATTTCTTTCACAGCATGTGGATGGATGCACTCACCAGCTGCTTTCATTTGTTGATCAAAGTTCTCCACTCTGCCACAGACCTCTTCTATTTAATCAACTTCACGTTTCCCTAGGGTAATGAACATAAAGCACGTGTATCTTTTTTTTTTTTTTTAAAGAATAGACTAGAGTCACTTTTTTTTTTTTTTTCACATGGATGCTTTGTCCAACAAGGTCCTGGATAGTCTGCGGACATCTGAGATGTTCCTTTTGGACTGGCTTTTTCTGAAGACAGTAATCCTTTTTTTTTTTTTTTTTTTTTTTTTTGGTGAGGGCACAAGATATGTCATATTTACTTGGTAACTGCACATAATTTGTTTAAACAGAGGATGCCATTGTCATTCAAATTAATCCCCTCAACATCACAGCTTGTTAAAAAAATTTCATATCTGCCTAGCCTTTACCTCTGAGCAGTATCCTGTTCCTCTAGTCAGCATTTCTGCCAGGGTCTGGTGAAATCAAGACAAAATCAATTAGTTATTACCTTCGTATTTTTAAAATAGACATACAGGGTGACAGAAAAAAAGGATGCCAGTTTTAATTCCAGTGTAATTTTTTTATATATATTTTTTTTTTTTTTTAGGAGATGAAGATATGTTCTTTGGACTGATTTTTTTATACTGCCTTCAGGAAGGGGTTATCTATTTTAAAAGTATTTTTTTCTTTGGCAAAGATAGAGACAGTTATGTCTCGCCAAAAGTAGTCCTAAATTTTAGTTTTGGTATGTTTGACTTGGTATTTATTAAATATAAGGACCTGTTTCCCTAACAAGATGTCCAGGCTGTTCTATTGATTGCAACTGGAAATATTAACTTCTGGGTGAAAAGAGAAGAAGACATTTATTAATTCTCAAATATATGAGATGATATTCAATTTTTTCATGTATTTTCTTCCTAAAGGCATATCATTCTTTGACAGTTTGTAAGCTAAAATAATTTTTAGTTTAATTTCTCAAAGTCAAAAGGTATTGCAAAAACAGAAGGAGCTCAATAATGGTTTCAAAATTTGATTGAAAAACAAGTAGAATAGTATTTTTTGCTTAAGATTGAATTTGAATATTTAGGTTTGGGGTTTTTTTAATCTAAAGAAATAGTTTTTAAAAAATAATTTTAGATAACATGTAACAAACAATGAGATAACTCTATGAACAGATTTCAAACTTGTCCATAGAAACTTCCTCAGGAAATGTCCTACATACCAATTCAGTTGTTAACCCTTCAGTAAACTTACAGTGAGCATGAATGTTGTGATTCTGTAATATAAATATTTAAAGCAGCAAGTTGAATAGAGAAAACGGAATTAAAGTTTAGTTCTTGTAGTGTATATGGCAAAAACCAAATATTTGGGAAAAACAAAAACCTGGTGTCACTAGTGTGAGCTGGTACTAAGATCCTGGAGGCTGACGGAGGTTGCATTGTTCTACGTTTGAATTCCTTAATCTCCAAAGTTTCATGTTATGAAAACAGACAAGCTGGAGATAGGGTTGTAATAGGTCATTCAGATGATCAGTTTTTAAATAAGATGTGAATTCTCTGAATATCATGAAACTTAGTAATTCACTTGAGTAGCAGCTGATTTTTACCTGAAATAAAATTTCAAAATATTACTTCTGTGACAAATGACAGGCTCAGTTTTGATTGAAAGTTATGTCTGCTTTCTCTTGTTTAACAGAGGAGCTTCTAAATCCTGTTGGTTTGTTTGTTTAAATCTGAGTGTCCTTGAAAGGAGCATTACTATTAACCACATCACCTCCTCTGCGCATGGGGCATGTAACCAGCAGTGGATAAGCTAAAGCTGATAAGGAGGTGGCTTTTGAAAGGGGCCTTGAACTTATAAGGAGAGGTCATTAGTTTCAGAGGATAAGAAAGACGACAGAAGGCAAGACCTGAAGGAATGGTACAGTGAAGAGACATGAGAGCATGAAGAGGCAGGGTGTATCCATGATGGGAAGAGGAGGAGGCTCAAGCTGGGGAGATCCTGGGCTTCCAAGAAACCTTTTACCCGTGTTGAAGAAAGTAAAGGACCAATGAATAAATCAGGGCAGAAGAGATCTGTGACATCTAAAGTCATTAAAAGTAGTTTGATTTGTTGCGTTTTTGCATTGTGTACTTCAACTTCTGCCTATTCCCAGAGACTTACACTGTCATTGGTATCCGGCCCAAGAAACAGTCCCAGACATAGTGCAATTTACTAACACAGATGTAGCCAGACAGTCTCTAAATTGCACCTCTACACGGGTGCAGTACTCCCAGTTAATATGCTTTTCCTTCTTTATATTTTCTTATTTGGGGGGTAGCTATGAGGTAAGACTATCAGCTTTCATTTATTATGTAAGTCTCCAGTAGCTGAGGAGAAAAGCTTGGAGACTGTGCTGTGCTATAAATATTCAGTAAGTCATAAGTGAGCAATATATTCTTTTCAGAAACTTGGCTAATGATTTTTTGGGGGTTTTGCAAGACTTCAGCACATTCAAGGCTGGCATGACTGTTGGCAGGTAATCAGTACTTTGGGCACCATAGTATTTATTTCCTTGGAGTCAACAGTTTTTAGCCAAGAAACTGAGGAATAGTGCTGTGTAAATGGAATGTGATGTGTCCTCCTTGGGAATTTTGTGGAGGGTACTTGGTTTTGCTCTTTTTAATCATGAGAAGGAAAAGTAAGGAGAATAAGCTAAAACTCACAGCTTCTTAAGAAGAATTTCAAAGGCTGGGAATAGACAGCATTGTAGAATTTACCTACTATACCAAGACTAACAACTCCTTTGGAAGCCTGTTATTGCGTTAATTTTCCCCTCTGTTACTGTTAGTAGTACAGAGTGGATCTTTGTCTCACTCCGCTGGCTGTATCAAGTATATTGCTATTTCGTGTACTTCTTAATATTGTATTTCAAATCCAGAAGCACCAGGTTTGGTCACTGCAGATGGATGGCAGTTGTAATGGTGTATTCTATAACAATTATAGTTATTGAGGTTTATATTTCAAATTTTGCAATTTCAGAATAGTTTAACCTGCTACTAGCAGGTTAAACCTCTCTTAAAGTACGTGTGGGGTTTTTTTCTTTTATCTAAATATGATCTTTTGCTAGAAAGGAAGAATGACACTGTCCTGTTGTGTCAGTTTTGGCATTTTTTTAAAAGAAAATATGAGGATTATCAAAATATTCTTACAGTTTCAACAGATGGGGTGAGGTGACTTATTTTGAGTGACTGATAAAGATGAAGCCCTAGTTTAATTATATCTGGTCAAGGACTCTGAGGAAATACTAGTAAGAAAGCAGGTTTTAAATTCATTGTTTTGGCATAGTTCCAGTTGTTTGTGTTCCCCTGAACAAAAATAATCTTGGAAGGTACATTTTTTAATGACGTGATTTCATGTTTGTGTATCAAAAGAGCATTCATGAAATACCATTTGCTTCAGGTGGATGGGTGAAAGGCCAAGTATGAAGTTGTTGCCGTGCAGCTAATGGCATCATTTCAAGAAGGATTTAGTTTAAGAGTTGGTAATGAAACTAAATTACCTCAAATACAAAAGGTTTCTACTGTCTTTCAAGAGAAGTCATTAACAAGTCAACAGAAAAAGGTGTTTTGTAGAAAGATGGATTCTTTTTTTTTTTTTTTCCTGAGGTCAAGAATCCTGAAGATAGTGAGTGATACAGGAATACTCTAAATAGCATGAAACATGACGTTTAAATGAAAATATAGTGGGCTATCCCTGTCTTTTTGAATAAATGATGACCACTTTTGGGGGAATTTGTTGTTGTTGTTTACCTGTTTGTTTGAATAGAAGCTGCAGCCTTTACTGAGAGAAAAAAAAAAAATATTTCCATCTTTCATTAAAGTATCTTAATTTTTATTCTCTTTCAAAGAGGTATTGGTAATTAATTGAACCACTTTTACCACTTATTAAGACTGGTGATCCACATGGCAAATTTGTATTAAACAATTCACAACTTTAGACCAGATAACCACTGAAAATTAATCATCCACGGAGTGCTGAACTGAACAACTCTTTGAATCTGTAAAAAAGATCACCAGTCTATTAGACTTATATACTGTAATTACATTATATATAACTGTATAATTTATAAGCTTTAAATTAGATCAACGATCTATTATGCTCTATAAAAATGAAAACGTATTCATCAGATTAAAAAGTAATAAAAAAAGAAATTAACCAAATTTGGAATTTACCTCTCTACTAAAGAGAGCAATTAGGATTTTAGACTTTCAAGAACAATGGGTTTAGCTGGTATCATCTCCTTTGATTTTGCAGTCATTTGGATGGGTTTGTCCTATTTTAATTCTTAGATCAAATTCTGATCTCAGTCACGGTGATAATAAATCATGTATAACTGTGGTTCATTTGAGTTGCTCCTGTTTTGCATACATAAAAGTGGCAGCTGAACTAGTTATGATAATCTTTTCACACAAAATCAGAAAAAGAATTCCAACATGTACAATATATTGTAAGGTAGATAGGTCCACACATAAAACCTGTCAAACCAACTTTTGATTTTTAGGAAGAAAAAACTTTTTACTTTGGTCAAGTTAAAAATCCAACTTTTCTGGGTGATTTTAGCTTTATTTTTTGAAACACAAAGTTGAGCTGCCAAATAGTCAAATATAAAAGTGGATCTAAAGGTAAGTGCAAAGCAGGAACTATCCCTCTCAGAGAACAGCAGAACAAATTTGACTAATGCATTGTGGATAATTTTATTTCTACTTTAAATTTGCTATTTAAAAAAAAATAAAATCTTTTACCTAAGACAGTATTTGTAGACTGTCACCTTAAATATAGAATGTTTTGGGTTGGAAGGGACCTTAAAGATCATCTAGTTCCAACCCCAATATCTCAAAATATCTAGCTAACTTACTGGTTTTATTTCTGGATTTGTGGAATTTCCAAGCCCCTAGTTACTGGAATGGGAATCTTTTTCTTTTACACGAAGACAGTACAACTGAATTAAATTTTCTCATGACTATGTCTTATGCTGATTCTTTTCCATGAGAAGAGCTTCTGTTCTAGACCTCTATCTTCAAAACTGGAAAGAACAGGCGTAATTGAAGCTTCTGAATGCAAAGTCTTTGACAGGGCTGATAAACCACTTGTTGGCCTCAGCCTGTGACACCACACCTGAGAAAGGGCATTCTCCTGTGCCCCAGTCAGTCTTGAGGAGGGTCTGTCAACATTGACATTGGTGAATACTCCATGAGCATTAAACATCGAATATTTTACATCCATACAGAACTAAACCTCCCTGAGCCACAGAATCCACCCCTTAAACATAAAAGCCAGTGAAACCAGAGTGTAATCTTATTAATATCTCCTTGTCATGACAACCATACTGGTGAATACTGTTTTTGGCTTGTTTCCCTTCTCACTTACCAGGATAAGGACTCAAGCAGCATTCTTGCATTAATTCAACAAGTGATTGGTGATAGTTGTGTGCACGGGAATGTTTATTTCTTACAGAATTTATCTGAAAACAGTGCTGACAGAATAGTTCCTCATATACTTAAAACAGCCCCTGGGTAAACAACTTTGCTGTCTAAAAGATCACACATGCATATATTTCATGGGTTGGAAGTCGTACATTTAATCTTGAGAGCTCATGTTGTTTTCACCTAAATTTGTCATGTGAATTTGAAATGTAACAATCTGTGTCACCTTGGGATGTTTGTATTGGGATGTTTTATTGAAACTCTATTCTGACAGGGAAGAGATGAAGTATTATCTTAGATTCATAGATTTTCAAGTCAGGAGGAATTCTACAATCAGCTAATGTGTCTTCTTGTATAAAACATTGGACCCGCATAACATGAGGAGTTATAATTTGGGCAGGCTGCCTTATCTGGCATTAGTTTAAACCTGGCAGTGATATGACCCTCATACAGCCAGACGTTTTGCTGGAATCACTATAAATATATATTGTTCAGAATTGAGACTGACAATATTCAATCATTTTATAGCTGATAGTGAAATAAGGTTGCTGTCTTCTCAAATGATAATGTAGCACTTGAATGACCTAATAATTTTAATAAGTTGGACTGAATCTGATATTTAGCTTACTTTGAGGATTTGATATTAACCATTATTCTTCTGATTTTTTTTTTATACAGGCTTTATGATTTTTCTCATAATATAGATTACTTAATAAAATATGTAGAGCAATAAATCTATATTTTCTATTAATTTCTATGGAGTATCAAGAGTTTGGAATCTGACAGATCCCTGAAGCAGATCACTGAGATAAGAAAGCACTCTGTGACTCAATTAGTATACATAGAACTGTCCTAATAGGTATTTCCAGTAATACCTATGTTGGCATTTTACGGACAATGTTTTGTATTGATCACTTTTTCAAATGAGGAACAGAAACTGCAGACTCATCTGGGTATTTCTTGTCAATTTAAAGCTTGTATTTTATTTCTCACAACAGGACACTCAACTGTTATATTTTTTTCACTCCACATTATGTTTATCTGTTTAAAACTGATTTTCATTTTCCTTTTTTTTCCCCTTTTTTATAATGGCTCACATCCTCAGTTTTAAGTGGTAATGCTCCTTATTAAAGACCACATTCTTCATTAATTCCTTCTTTAGCACAATATATTCTTATCCTGACTGAGGTCTCTAAGCACTAGTTCAACCATATCAGATACCATCTCATAAATCAATAGCAACATGTCAACACAGAAACAGGAAATGCCTAACCAATATAAGCACCTGTTTTTTAGAGTATCTGTCACCTTTAATAGATACCCATATATGAACATAAACACTCATTCTTCTCCAAACATGCCACATCTTGCCCAAAAAGGTTGGTCAGAGAAGCTGTACAGTTTCCATCATTGGAAATACTCAAAGTCCTACCAGAGAAAGTCCTGAAAAATGAGGTCTGATCTCACAGCTGAACCTGCTTTGAACAGGAGGTTGCACCAGAGACTTCCTAAGGTCTCCTCCAACTTGGACTATTCTGTGATACTCTGTCCTCCTCCAAATACTTCCTATGAGGTTTTTTTGGGTTGGGGTTTTTTTTGTTGGGTTTTTTTTGTGTGTGTTTGGTTGGTTGGTTTTGTTTGTTTGTTTGTTTGTTTGTTTTGCTTCCCATTAGATTCTATATAGCATAACTTACAAATTGTTTATGGCTAACCTAAACAACTGAGCTGTCCATTAAGGGATCTAGACCTTACCAAAACCCCTGGATATTTTAACCCAACTTCTTTTTGATGACTAAAACATAAATATCTGTTATAAACTAGTTATTCTATTATAAACAGATGTTATAATATTACTAATACTAATATAAAATACTAGCTCTCCCTAGCTGTCAAGTGAAAGGAACTGGCACTTTCAGATGTCAATTCATTCCATCCTTAGATAAACATCTACGACAAATGGGATGTAAAGACTTTTGGAGAGGCCTACGTTTCTCTCTTGAGAGACGTTCCTTATGGAACCTCTGCAACTGGAGAATTTTGGATTGTCCCTTTGAACTTGGCACTGGTGAGACCGCACCTTTAATATTGTGTTCAGTTTTTGGGCCCCTCACTACAAGAAACACATTGAGGTGCTGAAGCATGTCCAGAGAAGGGCAACGAAGTGGGTGAAAGGTCTAGAGAACAAGTCCTGTGGAGAGTGGCTGAGGAAACTGGAGTTGTTTAATCTGGAGAAGAGGAGGCTGAGGGGAGACCTTATTGCTCTCTACAACTACCTCAAAGGAGGTTGTGGTGAGGTGGGTGTTGGTCTCTTTTCCCAAGTAACAAGTACTGGGAGAAGAGTAAATGGCCTCAGGTGGTGCCAGGGGAGGTTTAGATTGGATATTAGGAAAAAATTCTTCACTGAAAGGGTTATCAATCTCTGGAACAGACTGCCCAGCGAAGTGGTTGAGTCACTATGCCTAGACGTATTTAAAAGGTGTGTAGATGTGGCACTTAAGGACATGATTTAGTGGTGGACTTGGTAGTGTTAGGTTTGTGGTTGAACTCGATGATCTTAAAGGTCTTTTCTGACATAAATGATTCTATGATTCTATAATTTATTTCAAATAGATGACTAATTTTTGCACTGTGCAATGTAGTAATTTATTTTGCAGATTATTTTATACACTCAAATCTGTTTCCCTTTTTTGCTCTTCTCTTTTTTTTTTTCTCATCTATGTTTGCTTTTACTTCTTTCTGCCTGATATCAATTGTGAATCAGCTGTGGTTTATTAGTCTGCTTTTTCAAGTCTGTTCTGTCTTCTTAGGGATTCTATGGTATATATTCTGATGGAATTATTATGATAATGTTATGGTACTTACTCTTTACCTCTGTCCTTCTATTTGTTCCCTGTTTGCACATTTTGCCTTTCTGTATCTCCTGTCTGTATGGTTTTCAAATATTATTACACAACTCAATTATTTGGCATTCTTAAATATGAATTTTTAAAATTATAGACTCTTTGTATTATGACCATGATATATCAACTATCCCAAGATAATCTAACTATTGTATTAGATTGGTGCATATTTAAGCATTGTGTTATAACTGGCATCTCAGTGCTATCAAAACTTTCATTTTAGAGATTTCATGATACTCTTTTGCCTGAGTTTTTACTCTTCCATTCTAACTCATCTTCCTGTTTTGTATTTGCTTTTGATAGGTCAATCCACATAGACCCAAAATATTCATTAACGTATTTAATAGCTTTCCCATATTGTTTGAGATCCTACTCTTTTATCTGCACTAGCAAGATTTTGGTAGTTTGCATATTATATGCAAAATATATTATATTTACCATATACTCTTTGCTCATTATTCCAATAAGCCTATAAAGATAACAATAGTGAAAGTGGCATGAAAAATAAAACTCATTATCTTCACAGAATACTAATACTCAGAAAACTGTAGTAAAACTTTGTCACATCTTGCAAATCCTTTTTCCTTTCTTTTTCCCTTGACAACTCAGTCATTAGAGGGAACACCCATGACTGCAGTGTAGACAGAACCAGCCAGTCCACACTCATTCGATAATCAACAGAGAGAAATGGGCATTTCTAGGCAGTAATTTGTCTTGATCTAGTTCAGATACATGGAGGAGGAAGACACGAATTATAATCTAGCAGTGCTCATTTCTATCCCCAGGCTACAAAGAGAGTCTGGCGTGCTAACTCAGTGTACAGAGGTTTGCACTAGAGACATAATGTTAGGTGAGATGAATCCCTCTTCCAGTAGCAAATGGTAAAATCCCAGCATAAAAACTTAAAATATTTGAGAGAAATGTCTTAGATATGCAGAACTTCATGCTTTGACAAATTATATTTTTCAAGAAAAAAAGGAGTGTTTCTCCAGCTTTTTGTAAAGTTCCTGAGCTTTTGGTCTAGTTAGACAGATGCATGCTCTTATCTCTTATCTTTTACAGGTAAGAAAGAGGCAATAATCAAGGAGGGAATGGCTCTTGGATGTTATGTAGTTAAATGAAAGCAAGGTAACTTCTGGGATGGTGTTTTCCAGTAACGAGATGGACTATCGGCAAAATGCCACTCCCCTTCTCATAAGCAAAGGTGAAGCAGGAAGGAGATTACCATATACAGGATGATGTCTTTAAAAGGATGCTCCTGGGACACTGCATTTTGTTCACCAGTCTTTGCTGTGGTCAGTGCTTAAAAGCATAATTTCGCTTTCTGTGTCTTAGCTGTTGGAGAACTCTCAAGGTGGTGGAATTGTTTTAGTTCATACTAGCAGTAAGTAATGTTTTGGGAGGCATTGTTGTTTGATCTCACTAATAATCAGAGATATGTACATTGAAAACATTGAAATTTAGATAACATATGCATGTATATTAACATATTTTTTTCATGTATATTTTACTGGTGTATATGCTATATAATTATACTGCAAAATCCTAGACTTAAGCCCTATGCATCACATATTTGCATTTGCTTTTTATAAACTAGAATATTTGGCTCCTTTTGTAAGTGCAATATATATTCATATGCTTCACAATTTAATAATTTTAATGCCAGGAGGGATAATTCTGATCATTTAGACTGACCTGCTGCCTAATGCATGCAGAGAATTTAGCTGAGTTTCAATATTTTTTGGAATAAACAACACAAATGAGGATCCCCAGAAATAAATTTGATGAGGAGCTGACTACTAGATAGATCATTTTGCAGATCTTTATGCTAATGCAGATATCCCAAAACGAAACATAGCAACCACATACAATTGGATGACTTATTTGGGTTACCTACTTGAGCAGCCTTTCCCTGGACCTAGGGAGTAAAATCTCACCCTACTTAGTGTTTTCTCTGCTACAAAGAGAATTTTCCTATCACATGGGTGAGATCATTGTACAACTTTCCCTCTAGCCCTTCACTAACTCCTCCTTCTCAGACACATTAAAAACAAGCTTGTGGTGATCACTTCCACGACTTTTGTATTTTCAGTCTATCTATCACCTCTAACAATCACCAGACTTCAAGTCCTTAGACTAGGCCTGGCCTGTTTGAAAGACCTCCAAAGACCAAGAACTAAGATCCTGCCCAGTAAATTGTCTTCGTCCTTTAATTAGTATTAGAGGGGATGAGATGGAAATAGGTAAGTGGTTTCAGAACCATGCTCCTGTGGTGGACACAACAGAGAATGAGGCACCTTGGACCCTGGTGACCCACAAAAGCAGGACTCTGCTTCAGGCCCCACCCTGAAGCATTACAACCAAAACCAGATATGAAGCTTTAACAGCTGTAGACACTCAAAAGCAAGGTCTGCTCATGTGGTAGGCTGACCCTGGCTGGAGGCCAGGTGTCCACCAGACCTGCTCTATCACTACCCCTCCTTAACTAGACAGGGGAGAAAAGGTATAACAAAATGCTTGTGCGTAGAGATAAGGACAGGGAGAGATCACTCACTAATTATTGTCACGAGCAAAACAGACTGAACTTAGAGAGAAAATTAATCTAATTTATTACCAAGCAAAACAGAGTAGAGGAATGAGAAATAAAATCAAATCTTAAAACATCTCCCCCCACCCCTCCCATCTTCCTGGCTCAACTTCACTCCTGGCTTCAACCTCCTCCCCCTCAGTGGCACAGGGGGACGGGGAGTGGGGGTTACGGTCAGTTCATCACACGGTGTTTCTGCTGCTTCTTCATCCTCAGGGGGAGGACTCCTCTCATCGTTCCCATGCTCCAGCATGGGGTCCCTCCCACAGGAGACAGTCCTCCACCAACTTCTCCAACATGAGTCCTTCCCACAGGCTACAGTTCTTTACCAACTGCTCCAGCGTGGGTCCCCCACGGGGTCACAAGTCCTGCCAGCAAACCTGCTCCAGCGTGGGCTCCTCTCCCCACAGGTCTACAGGTCCTGCCAGGAGCTTGCTCCAGCGTGGGCTTCCCACGGGGTCACAGCCTCCTTCAGGTGCCTCCACCTGCTCCAGCGTGGGGTCCTCCATGGGCTACAGGTGGAATCTCTACACCCCCTCATCCTTTCTCCATGGGTTGCAGAGGGACAGCCTCCCTCACCACGGTCTTCACCATGAGCTGCAGGGGGATCTCTGGTCCAGTGCCTGGAGCAGGTTCTGCCCCTCCTTCTGCACTGACCTTGGTGTCTGCAGAGTTTCTTACATCTTCTCACTCCTCTCTCTGGCTGCAAAAGCTCCCTCTAACTTGTTTTTTTTTTTTCCCTTCTTGAATATGTTATCACAGAGGCGCTGATTGGCTTGGCCTTGGCCAGCGGCGGGTCCGTCTTGGAGCCGGCTGGCATTGCCTCTATCAGACACAGAAGCCACCCCTGTAGCCCCCCCACTACCAAAACCTTGCCATGCAAAACCAATACAGCTCATGATCAATATTTTCATACCAGAAATCTGACTTATTTGCTAGAATTTAAGCCAACTACTTGTCTTGTCTGCCATGGCTATGGGGTGGCAGGGAGTAATTGTTCTAGTTCTCTGGATATTTGGGGACTATTACTATGTACCCTTAACAGTTACTTCTTTAAAGACAACATCTAGGCCATGTATTCTAGACTAAACTCAAGTTTTTCATCAAGCTCTTAATTGCTTTCCTTCTTATTGCCACCTAAAGTTGGAAGAACTCCACAAGCAACTTCATTGTTTTGTTAAGACCTTCTTTTAACCAGTCGCTACCAAAAAACCCTAAACCAAACTTGCTGTTACAACCCTTTTAGCTGCTGTATATCTTGGTAAACAACATTTCTTTCCACTCATCTTGTTATCTACAAATATACTTACCTGTCCTTGGTTGTTTTACATGTCGACCATGAGCTCTCTGTGGCAGGAACCATCTTTTTGGGTTGAGTTTTCCCAAACTTTTCAAAGGAGATACGTCTTTATCCTGAAGCAGGATCATAGTGCAAATGAATAATTCTTATAATTTTAAAATACATAGTTCTTCTTTATCACTGGTGTTTCTATATGAGGCAAATCAAAGCTGCTTCCATAACAGGAATAGTAATATCTATGTCTACGAGGAAGTTTGAAAAAGCTATTAAGATACTCCTAATGGAATGACATTAATGCCACACAGCAAATTCACTGGTAGCTTTATAAATGCACATATATATATATACGTACATATAAATCTTTTTGGAAAGGAGTCTGAGTTTGTTCAGTGTGTGCTATGGTTAAGTTTTTGGTCCATTAACAGCTCTGCTAGTACAAATAAATGATAATGACAATCCATTACTTTTTGCTGTCTGTCTTGTACTGTTGCACAACAATAAGAATATGATAAAATTAGGTTGGTGTAAATTTGGGCTTTTGCTTTATGTACCAATATATGTATTAAAAAAGAGGGGTTTTTGATGTTCATAAAGATATAAGGGTTATTCCTGTCATCTGAAAGCTATTCAAACTAGAACTTGACTATTTAGTTGTATGAGTAGGAAAATACTCCTGACTACTAGTTTGTCATGCAAAAATAATTGAATTAAAGTTGCTTCTAAAAAAACCATGAGAGGGAGGTGTCAGCATTTTGTGAAATATGAAAGCTTCCTTGAAATAATAGGCATGTCAAACCACTGTTTCTAGTGAGACAAGTTTTAGATAAAAAGCCATCCTGTAATATGTCACTGATAGTCTTGGCACATTCTGCTGGAGCCCTGATTCATTTGTGTGTGTGTGTATACAGTACATATATGTTAAAAAACAAGGGGGCTTGATTCTGATTTTACTTGGATGCTTTCTTCGATGTTACCTTGAATTTTCACTGCCTTTAAAGAAAACCTGATTGACCCTCATGGTATTGCTAACAGTGTTTGGAGTAGTTTCATGTATGAATCATGCAATGTGAAGCTTGTGCCACAGCTTTGGTCTACACACACTACTGGTTTTTATTCCCTACATTTTGGCACTACCAGGGAGTCTAAACAGATTGTGGTTTTCTCAGCTATGAGTATTATTTAAAACTATTTGCCAATACCTTTTGCAAAACATTATCATCTAAAAAAGTTGCCAAAGGTGTTTTCTTGTAAACATCCTGTCTATGAAGTATGATTGTAATTAGATTGAGTTTGATTTTTCTGACAAATTGTGATTTTTATTTTTTTTTCTGATGTCTTACTGTATGACGCATAATTTAGTTTCTGATTAGAAACCTCTTATATGCTGGGCAATAAGTTTAACCTAATATTCTGCTTTGCAACCTCTTTCCATCAACATTACTTCTGGTAGGCACACTTACTAGATTCTTATATCTTCACTAACTTTGGATAGCCCATTTTGCTACACCAGCCTTACTTGCCTCCATGGGAAGGCATGGGGAATGAGACGCAAGTCAGAATGAGTGAGTGCATTCCAGCTCTTAACAGCTGAAACATGTAATTGTGGCATTTTCTGGTCTGAAGAGAAACTCTGGGAGCTTGGCTCTCTAAGGTCATATAATAAGGGAGCTGGAAAGATGGGATTTGTGTGACAAGGTGGTCAGTAGCCAAATGATGATTGCTGATTTTGGATTCTGTGGTAGGACACTGAGGACATATAGAATAAAATCATAAAATGGTTTGGGTTGGAAGGGACCTTAAAGATGATCTAGTTCCAATCCCCTTGCTATGGGCAGGGACACCCTCCACAAGACCAGGTTGCCCAAAGACCCATCCAACCTGGCCTTGAACACTTCCAGGGATGGGGCATCCACAGATTCTCTGGGCAATCTGTTTCAGTGCCTCACCACCCTTGCAGAAAATATCTCATCTAAGTCTACCCTCCTCCAGCTTAAAGCCATTACCCCTTGTCCTATCACTCCATGCCCTTGCAAACAGTCCCTCTCCAGATTTTCTGTAGGCCCCTTTAGGTACTGGAAGGCTGGAATAAGGTCTCCCCAGAGCCTTCTCTTCTCCAGACTGAACAATTCCAACTCTCTCAGCATGTCTTCATAGGAGAGGTGCTCCAGCCCTCTGATCATCTTCATGGCCCTCCTCTGGACTCTCTCCAACAGCTCCATGTCCTTCTTGTACTGGGGACCCCAGAGCTGGGTGCAGTACTCCAGGTGAAGTTTCACAAGAGTCAAATAGAGGGGGGGGAATCACCTCCCTTGACCTGATGGTTATGCTTCTTTTGATGTAGCCTAGGATATGGTTGGCTTTCTGGGCTGCAAGTGCACACTGCCAGCTTATGTTGAGCCTTACATCAACCAACACCCCCAAGTCCTTGTCCTCAGGGCTAGTCTTGTGCATTTTCAGGTTCCTTAGATAGTCTTGAAACTGATCTCCTACTCTGGGCGCTTCTTCATTCTCCCAGTCCTTGCCTTTGCCTTCTGTCACTGGGCAGTGTGCCTAGAGCACTTGCCAGTGAAGACTGAGGCAAAGATGTTGTTGAGTACCTCAGCCTTCTCCATATCCCAGGTAATCAGATCTCCCATACCACTCAAGAGAGGGCCCACATTTTCCCTAGTCTTTGTTTAATCACCAACATACCTATAGAAGCTTTTCTTGTTGCTGTTATGTCCCTGGCCAGATTTAATTCTATCATGGCTTTTGCTTTCCTAACATGATCCCAGGCTACCTGCCCTTGCTTCCACCATCTGTAGGCTTCCTTTTTGCCTTTGATTTTGTCCTGGAACTCCTTCTTCATCCATGCCAGCCTGCCTGACTTCCTCTTTGTTGGGATACATCACTCCTGAGCTTGGAGGAGGTGATCCTTGAATACTAACCAACTTTCTTGGGCCCCTCTTCCCTCCAAAGCTTTATCTCATGATGCTCTACCAAGCAGGTCCCTTAAGAGGTCGAAGTCTGCTCTCCTGAAGTCCAGGGTAGTGAGCTTGCTGGGCACCCTCCTCACTGCCCTGAGGATTCTGAACTCCACCATTTCATGGTCACTGCAGCCAAGGCTGCCTTTGAGCTTCACATTCCCCACCAGCCCCTCATTGTTCGTGAGAACAAGGTCCAGCATGCTACCTCTCCTCACTGGCTCCTCTGTGACTTGGAGGAGGAAGTTATCATCAACACATTGCAGGAACCTCCTGGATTGCTTCTGTCCTGTGGTGTTGTCCCTCCAACAGATATCGGGGTGGTTGAAGTCCCCCATGAGGATCAGGACTTGTCAATGTGAGACTACTCCTATTTGTCTATAAAGGGCCTGCTCCACTTGGTCTTCCTGGTCTGGTGGCCTCTAGCAGACCCCCCCACTATAGTGTCACCTGTCCCAGCCCTCCCTTTAATCCTGACCCATAAGCTCTTGGTGGGGTCGTCATCCATTCACAGGTGGAGCTCCATGCACTCCAGCTGGTCACTGACATAGAGGGCAACATCCCCTCCTCGTCTCCCCTGCCTGTCCTTCCTAAAGAGCCTGTATCCTTCCATTCCAACACTCCAGTCATAGAAGACATCCCACCATGTCTCCGTGATGCCAATAAGGTCACAGCCCTGCAGGTGTGTGCACATCTCCATCTCCTCTTGTTTATTCCCTGTGCTACATGCATTTGCACACGGGCATTTAAGTTGGGCCACCAGTGAAGCTGACTTACTGGCTGGAGTGGCTGGAATTCCTTTGAGGTACTTCCCCGGTGTTTCCCCGTTGGCTCCTATTACCTCAGAAGCCCCTGGCTTATCTCTGTAAAACCTCGAGTGTGCTGCAGTGTGTTCAGCACATCTCCCAGCAAGAGGCTGAGGGCCCTCAGTAGCACTCTGTCCCTCTGACCTTGCTGTGCCATAGAATCATAAAATCATAGTATGGTTTGGGTTGGAAGGGACCTTAAAGATCATCTAGTTCCAACTCCCCTGCTGCAGGCGGGGACACCCTCCACTAGACCACATTGCCCAAAGCAAAGTCATCCTACAGCTTGTTGCAGGCAAGCCTGATATTATCCTCCTCCCCCTTCAAGCCTAGTTTAAAGCTCTGTCAATGAGCCCCACAAGCTCCTGAGCAAAGACCCTCTTCCCCCTTTGAGAAATGTGAATCACATCTGATGCCAGCAAGTCTGGTGGCACGTAGGCCATCCCATTATTGAAAAACCCAAGACTGTGGCGGTGACACAAGCCACAGAGCCATGTATTAATAGACTGGGTCCATCTGTTTCTTCCAGTGTCACTGCCTGAAACTGGAAGCAGAGAGGAAAAAATAATCTGTGCACCAGATTCCCTCACCAACTGTCCCAAGGCCCTGAAAATTCTGCTGTTTCAAAATAAGAAGTATGCAAACTCCCTAAGCATTAAAAAAAACCAAAAAAAACCCCCCAAAATGGTCTGGTGGATGCATATATTCATATACTCTTGTGTAATCACACCCTTACATGAATTTGGAAGAATTGTTATACGGATGATCTTTATCCTACTCATTCTGCTCATTAAGAGTCCTTAGGTATTGAAATGAGATTCAAAGTTCCAATCAGATTCACAATAGCTTTATTTTATCTTTACTGACCTATAATGTAAAGGCAGAAGGGACAAATATCATAACATGTAAAAATGTTTCTGGACTCAGTAGCAGCCATATTGATTTAATTCATCTCATTGGGGTACTACTATAACGGCACAAAAAGTGTTGGAAAGTTCAGAGGCATTAATCTTCTTATCTGTGCACTGAAACTCACTCTGAAAAGATAGATGAAGGAGGGCTGATGAATGCTGCTTCATTAGGAGAATTTTAAAATGCAATTTGTCTTCATGAAAACGAGGGATTACACATTTCCAGCTTTCTCCTGGGCCTGCTAGAAATATTTTTAAGCAATAACCTTTGGTGTAGAATAGTCTTTATGGTAGGACAGTAATTATTATAGAAGAGAAGTATGTCCTGGTCAATCTGTTTGTGAATCACCGCAGTGGAAAATCTTAGAACTGCAGATTCAAAGTTCCTAAATATGATTACGTGATATCAAAAAGAAAAATTCTCTTTAGCAAACTTGTGTCTATGTTCAGTAGATTATGCAGAAGATGTTCATAGTGCTTAAGGCTAATGGTGCAGGTGATGAGCTAAAATTTGATTAATCCTTGAAATTTGCAGGAATCAAAAAGCTTTTTCCTAGTAGAATATTGGATGTTAGAATAACATTCTAATAATAGAATAATGGATACTCTTGCTGTTACTCACACCTTAATTCCAGACTGCCTTGTATCGCCTAAGAGCTTTATGACAGGACTGTGCAAAATGTGGAAGAAAAAAGGAACTGCAATGGTGCAGTTATGACATTTAGAAACAGAGACCAAACCTTGCTAGGCAAACACATCTTGCTGGGATAATGAGGTTTCAAAAAATTCCATTGCCTGATTGCTTGTTTCCTGCCTTATCATGTATAATCCTTAGACATACGGGGATCTGAAACCAAAGCCAGTGAAGCCAATGGACAGATTCTCATTAATGCAAATATGGATTAGACTAGAACTTATAGCAAAGTTTAAGAGGAAGAGTACTGCCCATGTTTGGCATGATGAAAGCTCCCGGTTTTTCCCCTTTCCTACAATTATTTGGCTTTTTAGTCTTCTATTCAGAGGCACCCTTTCCACATTACTCTGCCTGATCTCACTTACAATGCTTTATAATACAGTTGGAGTGGAAGAAAAGGTTGAGAGGGCACTACTCCAACTCCTCTACTGGAGTGAGCTTTTCTGCCCCTTTTCTGATGCCTATTCTTTTTATTATTATTATTTTTTCCTCCCATCTTTTCATAGAATCATAGAATGGTTTGGATTGGAAGGGACCTTTAAAGATCATCTAGTTCCAACCCCCTGCCATGGGCAGGGACACCCTCCACTAGACCAGGTTGCCTAAAGCCCCATCCAAGCTGCCCTTGAATCCTTCCAGGGATGGGGCATCCACAACTTCTCTGGGATACCTCTTTCAGTGCCTCATCACCCTCACAGTAAAAAATTTCTTCCCCATCTAAATCTACCCTCTTTCACTTAAAAGCCATTACCCTTTGTCCTATCACGACACAGCCTTGTAAAGGTCCCTCTCCAGATTTCCTGTAGGCCCCTTTAGGTACTGGAAGGCTGGAGTAAGGTCTCCCCGGAGCCTTCTCTTCTCCAAGCTCAACAACCCCAACTCTCTCAGCCTGCCTTCATGGGAGAGGTGCTCCAGCCCTCTGATCATCTTCATGGCCCTCCTCTGGACTCACTCCAACATGTGTATGCTCCCTTTTTGTCTATCAGGTCACAAAAAAAAAAAAAAAAAAAAAAAAAAAAAAAAAAATTAGTCTTCTGCTAAAATTCTCAGTCCTTCAGCAAAACAGGATGGTTTATTCCTTAAAAATCCACACCAGCTCTGCTTGATACCTTCCCTACTCATGGTGCCTTCCCAGGGCATTCTGCATAACAATTCCCTACACAGGCTCAAACCTGCTCTTCTAAAAGCTAGAGTCCTAACGCTGCTGCACAGCCTCTAGCCTTCCTCTTGATCTCAACTCAGTTAGAAGCTGTTGACCATGACTACTGTCACCACGGTTGTCCTCATTTGTAAGCAGCAGGTCAAGTTCAGCATTACTCCTGGTTGGCCCCTTGAGCATTCACATAAGGAAATTGTCACTAGTGTGATTTAGGAGCATTCTGAACCATCTACCCAGTTCCATGTTGTCGTCCCATAGATGTTCAGATGGTTCAACTTCCCTTTTATTGTGAGGGCATGAGAGTAGGAGACTGCCGCTAGTTGTTAGAGAAAGTCTTCTACGTCCTCATTGTGAGGGCATCTGCATTACACCCCCCATCTCAACATTCACTTCATGCCTGTGAATTATTCTCCAGTTCTGGAAATCTCATCTCAAAATTGCAAAAGGGTGGCTGCAATTTACAGTTGATTTCAGTGGGTTTTGAGTCAAGCTGCTCTAGACATCGTTAACTGTACTGGAGAAATGAACCTACCACACATTGTGTGTTTCATGAGGCTTTTTCACTTATCTCCCCTTCACTAAATTCTTCCTCTCCATCCTCACTCCTAGTACTGCTCCTCTAATGTTTAAGCCTAGGCAGTGTTGGAAAATAGGTGGGAAGATACTGCAAAAATGAATTTAAACTTCTATATATGGGAAATGGAGTGTAGTATTGAATCGACAAAAATTATTCCAGGACTAGGCAGAAAGAATCTGAAAACAAGACATAAGCAGCCATGCATAAAATGTCTGAAACCACAGAGGAAATAGCCGACAAGATGAGTGGTAACAAGGTGAGCAACATATCAAAGTGAAAAAAAATCCCTCTAGAGAAGACAAGATGGATGAAGGAAGCAAGTTACTGTATGTGTGAGAGTGTGTTTAATATACTCAGCTGTGTAAGACCTTCAGGGAAAAGATCACTGAAGCTATCAGAAAATTCACTGTCATTATGGACTAATGCTCCTTTCAGACAGAGGACGGTGGTGAAATTACAGGTGTATCTGCTCCCTTCCCACACAGTCCATAAAGTCTCCCCATGATGTAGATTAGCTGAATCCCTCAGGAATCATCCAGGGTGATAACAAAAATGTAGCACATACAGGAGTTGACAATCCACCTATGGAAATGATATAAATGCATGCTGGAGTTGGTGGAGGATATCTGTGTGTCCATTTGCAAGGAAAAAGGCAGGAGACAGACCAGGGTAATAAGACTTACACAAAGTGAAAACAGGAAGCAGATGAAGGACAGATCCCTGCTCTTCTTTACCTCATGTCCTGCATTTTAATCTAAAACTACCTTCTGTGGACTGTCTAGAGCTTATGACTTATTTTGGATAGGTGTACTCAACAGTACGCTGCATAATGTCTTCCACTAGTATGATAGTATTCCTGTCTGGATTTCAGCTTCGGAAACTGCAAAGACTATTGTAACAGCCCAAAGTCAGTTTAAGCACTCTGATGTTTGCTTTACATCAAACTATGTATGTCTCATTTGCTTTGATTAGAGACTGTTTCAAGGCTCCCAAAGTTTGACTGTTTGTAAATCCACGTCTCTGAAATGAGGTAACAATTTACTGAAGACAAATATGTACTCCTTGCTAATTAAAAAATAAAATTCAGAGCCTTATTCATTGTAGACTTCTCTTTTTTCTCATAATTTAAAAGGGCTGATTTAGAAGTAAGGCAGGGTAGGAAGCACGTCACCTTAATCTTAGCTACTTTGAGGACTTCTGTTTCTAAGCTAGTCAGGAAATACTCAACAGGGATATTCCACTCTTAAACCAGCTAGGTTAAAGGAATTACCCTCTAGAAATGACAATTGCCCTCTTCATTACAAAGTGGATCTAGATTATTATTAGGTCCCAATACAAGGATCTCATTTTAAAGCAACTGTAAATCCTTAGAGTAGGATTTCATTTGAGACTGAGATATTTACATTTGGGTGTCCACCACAATTGAGCGTCAACAAGTACTACAAGTCTGAACTCCAGTAAATGAAAACAGTAAAGTCTGCAGAGTGAATTGTGTTAGACCAAAGAAGATAAGTGGGAGGCGATTTAGTTGCTGAGATGCCCTGAGATGACTGTGCACCACGTGGGGATGGTAGCTCTCACACACAACTTACAGAAGACCCGTAGCATTTGGGTTTGACAGCTGGAGGCCATGTAATATATCCCATGGTGATAATATAGAAGTGGACGCTTATGTTCAGGAAGCTGAATCCTGCCCCTAATGTCCCCCTAGAAATCTATATACAGACATTTCAAAATAAGCATTTTAATCTCTGAGTAAATCCTCCCTCCCTTGCTTAAATTAAGGAGATAAATCTTGCTTTAAACCACTGAAATTAAACTTAAGAACACAATCTTGATTCTAAGCTCCAGTATATGTGCTCCTATGCTATTTTGCTAACATTACAGTATATTCCCTATAATTTTAGTTTAGGATATAGATTGAAAGCCAAAACAACACCTATATACTTCAAATTAAATTTATATGTAAATCAGATCTCTAAATCCAAAGGGATGACCTCAGAAATCTCCTCAAACTGCTTAGACTCCTGAAATCTAAGCCCACATCCACCTCCAAAATATACTGCTAATGACAGTCATGCTCTGAGACACAACTGTCCTGATATCACAAGACAATGAAGCAGAACAAGATTCATTTGAAATTATAATGGCAGTGGTGTGCTCCCAATCTTCAGTGTGGCAACCTATTTCTACAAAGTATGCAGTAGTCAGAACACACTCTTAGGAAAAGTTGCCAAAAGGACAGTGAACAAGCTGGAGGTTCATCTGCCTAAAAATGCTTTTGGATTTTGTCAGTGGGTTTTTTTACTCTGCTCTAGATTGGCTGCAGGCACTCCATGGGCTCCATATTGCTTACCTTCTGTCCATATGGCTGCCCTGTGGACAGCTTGAAGATTGACTATAGAGAATTTTTGCAAATAGTCCTGCTGACAATTTAGTGCAGCAGTGTGCTCTATTGTGTGTGTGCCCCTGTGCTCTGGAAAACACCTGCAGTTTGCTTCAGGCTTGCTTCAGGCTTGCTCCATAGAGAGAAGATGAATCTACTCTTTAAAGGTGGTCCCAGGGCCCTAGTAAGTAGCAGCATAGTCAGAATGGCTAAGTGTCATTTAGGATGCCCTGGAAGATCCCGGACATCCACACAGGGCTGGCGCAAACAATGCATGATCATATCATTCTCGACCAACATCTGGAGGACAACTGGGAAACGTCATTGCACTTGAATAAGAACATTAGATAACTCTTTTCAGGCAACTATATCTCAAATGACCACAATGCTTAGGAGGTGGCATGTATCAATTTAACACATTTATTTGTAATCGCTATAGTGAGATGCCAACAATATGCAGTGATACAAATTCTCTGTCTCTTTCACCTCATACTTAAAATGGCATATCTTAATATATTTGCTGCTGTCACCCCTGAGAGAACATAACAAGGTCTACTAAGTTTTTTGGGGGGAGAGATTGATAAAATAAAACAGAAACTTTAAAGCTTATGTCACCACTAGCCTTAAATAGGATATAAAACTCCTACACTTGGGTACTTATAAGGTTGGTGGGCAGATCCCAATATATTTGAAAAGTGTAGATATAACTACAATTTAATATAGAAAATATATAACATTGGAATAATTTAATTGAAAAGTAATGTAGCTATCATAAACTAAAAAATAGCACAGCTGGAGGATTTTAAAAGTGATTTGGAAGCAAAATCCTCTCATCGAATTAGAGAATAAAAATTCAGTTAGGGACCTTGTAGAATAGCAAAGCTGGTAGAGCTTCTATAGCTAAGGGCCTGTCAGCATTTCCATTACAAACCAGTACTTTCTGGGGATTATATTTCATTCAGAAGAGTTTGATGTGGGATGAACTTGGGATAAAATGTCTCAGCCTTTGAGTAATATAATGGTAACTCTATTATAATAAAAATCTGTATTCACTTCATAACTGTTGAGTCTACTGCATGCCTATATTACACATTTTGATACAAAGATACCTGAGCTAATGCTGACCTAAGGAAGTATGCCACATAATACAGTTCAGGTAAAGCTTTTAAGGCAAAATAGCTCTGTTGGTGTGATGTTATGCCCAAGTTACTCAGCCAAAACTCTCAGCCTGGTTTATTTTCTCAGGTGAATTTTTTCACTGGAGTATTTCCATTCTGTTAAATGTTCTCCTAACTCATCTCTGCAGCTCATCTGTGTTGCTCCTATTAGTGATGAGATAAAAGCAATAAAAGAAAGGTAACAGTTATGTCAAAAAGCAAGCCCTGGTCTGTTCCGGATCTGGCTTGGGCATTACAAGGGGGGAAAAAAATAACACAAAACAACAAGAATTGTGAGATTATTCCAATGGTATTATTTAGAGTTTAAAGGAATTAACAAATGTAAAAACTAGTGTTCTTCTCTTTTGAATTATGTTGCAGTTACTTTTATGGTACAGAGTTAGAGGCTATTTGTCACTGGTTCATTATACATGACCAAGCAAATCGCTTGGTTGGCTTGTGAATGAGCTTCCAGCCTCCTTGGCTATGGGACAGCTCTGTCATGGACCTTCAACTCTGGGGAAGCAGGGAAGCTAAAGTTTGCAAGCATTTAATGTTCTATTCTTTCATTTCTTTTGTGATCCCTTTGTCTTCTAAAGGTTGCAACTCCAAAATTTGAAAAACTATTTAGAAATTTACTTAGGATGAAAGTTGAAAAGGAGAAAAAGATGGAGGGACTAAAAAACGTAGGAAGACCTAAATGCTGAAAGCAAGGAATTTCTACTGATGAGGTAAGTAGATGGATGGGAAGATGAATGTGATAGCTTTAGTGTATTCCCCTTTGGGGAACAAAGTAGCTTGCTGCAGATGCATGACATAACAGTCAGAGAGGAAAAAGTTTATTTAGTTTTTCTTACTAGTATCCTACAGACTGACTCAGAAGTTAAATGCTTTATCTATGTATTCAGGTTTTTTTACTGGAAATGGAATACCAGATCTGATCTCATGGTAAGTCATTCATTCTCTGTTGGGTTGTCCACATGAATTTTTCATATATCCTTTCCAGCAGGTATCTTCACCTCATGAGTATATATGAAATATTGGTAGCTAATTGATACCAGTATTCCCAGGTAGAAAAAGAACTGCCAATAAAGGTTGTCATGATTGTTACAGTAAACAACATTTATAAATCATAAACATAGTTCAATTTCAGACAAAATATCCAAGGACTACAATTCTCCGGGGATCTTACGATCTTTCTGAGGTGGACAAAATAGCAGTCATCTGTAGTATATCACCAGAAGTAGTCTCATCTCTGACTTCAGTTCTTATCACCCTTACATCTCTGAATCCCAACAGTTTCTTCAATCTATGACTAATATTATCAAGTTCTTGGCTTGCTAAAGGTCTCTAGAAATATATAGTCTTCCCTGGAAACAAATCTACAATTTTTGTTAGACTGGTACAGCAGCATTGAAAGTAACGTGGGGTTTTTTTGTTGGTTTATTGGTGTGGGTTTTTTCTCTTTAAGGAGGGCTTGCGGAATATTTTTCCTGGCAGAGCGCTTGTTAAAGACCTACATGTGGCTTCAGAGAATGGCATGAATTAAAAAAAAAAAAAAAAAAAAAAAAAAAAGAAAAAAAATCAATGTTCTTCCCACTGTAAGGAAGAACTAACCTTTTCTTGCTAACCTTTCTCTATTTTGAAGGTTAGCACCTAGATAAAGTAGCTTGTGAGGGAGTGAAGTTGGATTCCTCAATGACCCCTTGGAAAGAACATGTACTACACATAGAATAATTACTTAGGTTTAAAGGTAAATTTCAGAGCAGCCAAGTTTCTAAGTCATGGATCACTGTTGGAATTTGACACTTTCTGCCCTTCTCATTTAATTTTTAATATGGAAAATAAAAACATGATTTATTATTAGATTCAGCAAAACAATTATGTTACACTGTGTACTGGTAGTTCAGCTAAGATGGGACAGATTTGATCTCTGGTCTCACTAAGCAACAAGTAATGGTACCATAAAATTGCTCTCCTTTAGGTGTTGTATTTATCCCTAAAAAGTGGAGCAATTTCCACAGCAGAAAGGAAGTGTACCATCTACTTAATGTGCATTCTCATTGCTGTGCAGTCTGCCCAGCTGGAAAAGGTGTAAAACGGGAAGACTCAAACATCTTCATAAAGAAAAGGACTTAAAGGCTGTATTTAGTATATTCCGAATGAGTGCTGTAAGTCTGACAGTATTTTGCAGAAAGGTCATTGGAAACTCCTCGTGGCTGATTCACTTCAGTTTAGCCTTGAGAAGTGAGTTGCTTAGGACATTGGTTTCTCCCTTCAGAAACACAGAATTCCTGTTTGCTGTGGAGAGTGGAAACACTTAACGTGCTACCCAGGCTGTGCCTCTGAGATAAGGTACGCTGGCTCAGCACAGAACGAACACATATACCAACAGCGCCTGGAAGACCAAATACAAATTCAGACTAGAAATAAAGTTTATGTATTTAACAAACAATTTAACATGGGAAGAACTTATCAAGGGCTAGTGTAGATTTTCCATCACTAGAAATTTTAAAATCAATAGGGCTGTTTTCCTAAGACATATGCTCTACTTCAAATAAACACTAATTCACAGTCTTTATAATGGCCTGTATCATGCAGAAGCATAGACTATTCAATCCCTTCTAGTTTTATACTCTGAATCTTTGAAGACAGCTGTTTCCATTAACTTGAAAAGTAGAAAAGAAGCTTTTGTCAATAATAGCAGTGATATATGAAAGCAGAGGTTAAAATAAGCATAAATGGGACAGTTCGTATGCTGCTGCTTCTGTACTAAGCATAAGAAAGACGACTCTCATGTCCCCTCCGTGGTGCATCTGTTCTTTACTCATCATGTTATATTCCTGATAAGGTGACACACATTCATCACCTCTGCCTGTGGGTAGAATAAAGCTTATAGTTCTTTCCCAGGCCTTAGAAAGCAAGCCCTTCCCCTCCCATCTCTCTCCTAAATAAATTTATTTGAAACATAGCATGAAAGAGAGAGAAGGTTATTGAAAAGTGTGTGGGCGAAGGTGGCAAAAAATTTACTTCAATATGGTATGCACAAATATACCAATTCATAGAAACAAATAATAAGGAATGTAAGGTTTCCTTGGGACAGGGGAAGGAGAGAGAAAAATAAAAGATAGAAAAAAAGAGGAACAAAATGAAGGAAAACAACCTTCAAATTCACAATAAACTAACATGAGGTTTTTCTAATTTGCAGAGGCCCTCAGCAAGCTGCCTGTTGATGAAATAAGTAATTTACATACAATCATCAACAACTCTATGAACACAGTGATGGGATCACCAGACTTTTAGTCTCCAAATTACAGAAGTGACAAGAATCCAGAAAACTAGTTAAATTAAAAAAACCCTTGATACAACAGATACTTGGTCTTGCAGGCTTCACAGTTTTTGCATTCTTTTATCAAACTCTGTGTGGTGATATACTAGATTACAATTACTTGGAGAGATACTCAGAATTTGTAGCTGATAAAGCCAATATACTTTTATTCATCACATAGCAGAAACAAGTATTTAAAGAATCTATTTCCAGGAAAAAAAGCAGAAGATATGATTATAAGTCCTAAAAAGTATTAAAGTGCCAGGCTTGGTTTAGTATAATGTACATGAAGGCATTAGTGAAAAATTATTAGTCCTAGTGAGTGTCATTGAGTATATATTATGTTCAAGATTCTTTCTAAAGACAAATTCTTCTGCTCCAATTTAAAATCTATCTGTATATTGTATACCTAAATGGGTCTGGGAATATATTTTCCTATGAAATAATTGTTGATGGAAAAGTAAGTTTTGCAGAAACAAAATATTACACAATTTGAACTGTGTTCAGTCCAAATAGTAATGAATTCAGAAAATTCAATTATATATGATATGAATGAGACTAACGACTAGGTAGTGGTAGATAACTATTGTAGATAGCATGTACGTTGAAATAATTTTATGTTCATAAAATTACTGCTTCAAACCTGTACTATTTCAGACACAATTAAAAATAATTTGATATTAAACCAAAGAACTTTGGTTTCTTGACAAAATATTTTAAAAACTGTCCCTGAATAGTCTGTTTTTTCTCTTTTCTCCCCCTGCCCATTACCCTTCAAAAGTTGAGCTTTTCATAGCTAATTTGAGAGGAAATGCTTTCTTGCATTTTTTCCCTTGTATTTCGTACAAGAAAAGAAAACACCTAGTTCTGAGTGGATGGTTTCAATACTGCTGTAGTCCAGACTTTGAAAACTTGTCCTCTATTTCCACTTTATTCTGCTGGGTGTATACACAACGCAAAAACTGTACTGGTGCTTGATTTAGGTTAAGAAAAAAAATCCAGGTTAGCTGACATAGGGGAAGCAGAATGTTACTCATCTGATTGTCTGAACAGCACAATAGGCGCACTCTCCCCCTCTGTGTCTGTGTGTGTGGTTCTTCAGTTCCTCAAAGAAAACACATTTCTTCTTCACAGAGAAAACAACTATTTTCTTCTCTGCAAGAAGAAAAGGTGGGGCAGGGGGAAGGTTACACTTCAGGGAGAAAAGTCTCTTCTCACACTCAAATTAGTTTTGCAAAACCAGTTGAGAGTAATTCATAATGCTTCACTGTTAAATGAGTTCATTTCTGAATGCAGCTACTGGAGATGGAGAAGAGCAGCATGTTGTTATTACAAAAGTCAGACAGGACCCATTCTGTGTGGGGCATACTAAGCATTATCTTTATTAAATATTGATTTTAAAATCTTTAAGTCACTAAGAGCTTGGAGACACTGATTAAATTACTTGCTAATCTACAACAAACTGGTTCTGTTGTAAACAGAATCAACTGAAATAATCTCAGGAGGTTTCTCTATGTTATGGGTAAACAAAAAAACAAACTAATTTTAGGCTTGAACACTGAAAAAAGCTCTGGAACTTGTGAACAATATTTGGATAAATTCTCATCTCACATGAATAGCCATTTGAATTTATCTCATAAATTTATGCCAGTCTGGCTTTATCTCTCTGGGTAAGGTAGAGTAGTTCTGAGTAATGACAAATTCTATCACCGAAAATTAAACACAACTTCCACTGCCTTCAGTAAAACACCCTACAGCAAGTTCTAGCTCATTTGTTTGTTCATGGTATGTTCTGGAACAAGCTTTGGGGTGTGCTATTCATCATGTTTCTACAGAGGCTTGCAAACTGGGACAGAGGCTAGTACTGCTAGGTATGGTCTTTAAGGACTACCAGATTTTTTTTTCTACTACTTCAAATACAAAAATAGCAATGATCCAGAATGTCAGATACAGTCCTGTCTCTAAAATTTGTTGTTGTCTGATTTCATCTGGTTAACTTGTTAGCTGCTTCAACCTTATGTTAGCTACTGCAATCAGTACTTTCTCAGATGTATTTTCACAATAGCTAAAGATGTTTCTTATTTCATTCTTCCTCTGTATGAGACAATATCCAGGTATAGTTTTCAGTCTTTAGTATATACATGCAACCAACATTTCAAGCAAGTATTAGTACAGTTAGGATTCTGAGTGTTTATTTAGACTTCTTAGCAGTAGAAAATATGCTGAGTATCTGTAGGTCCAACTTAGGGCAGAAACGCAGGTTCCTCAGAGTTTTTGAATTTCAGAATATATATATGACCTCTGTACAGGGCCAATGGAAAAAAAAATCTAGATAATTTAACAGCCAAGTGCATTTTTGGCATGTGTCGGTATGAAAAATTACTGTATTTCTTCATCTCAACCTACCTGACTGGCAATGAAGACTTTAATCTACTCATCATATTTCAGGTACTATACATCTCTAAATAACTATCGACCAACACTTTTTTTTTTTACTTTTTTTTTTTTAACAATAGTGGTAATTAATCATTTGATCTATTCAGTAAAGGATGTGTAGATGCAAAATCACTTAAAGACAGTAAATCATATTTGGTGATCTTCTAAAGCATATAATCTAGTTCAGTGAAAAGTCATAAGCCAAATATATGAATCACTTGTGAAATCCATAGCTTATTTTATCTAGAAGGTGAAATTCATCTCTATTGAAATAACTGTGAAGTCATTGACTTCAAAGTTAAATACATGCTCACTGCTAAGCTCTAGTGAAGTCAAAGGCATTTGGATCATCCCACATAAAACTATATATTATTGTTATTTCTTCCCATTACCTGAGATCCCAATGGGAATATAACTACTAATGTATCTTTAACTTATACTGTTGTAAGTGAATTCAGAATTTTATCACCTTCTTCAGTATTGCAAGTGTTCCCATCAAGGTTGCTTTCTGTCATGTCTATATTCAGTGTGAGTATATTCAGTGTGCACAGTACTGCTGTGATAATGTATCATGAGATTCCAGCGCACAGCAAATAATTGGGTTTATGCTTATATTTTTCATGCCCCACAGTTTCTTCAGTTCCTGCCAGATCCTATTTGCCATTTTTATTTAATTTTTAATTAAACAAATTATAAAACAGCAAAGTCCATAGGGAGGCACTCTTTTGCCTTCCTTTAAATAAGCCCCATATTTGGTGTTCTTCAATGCACTTCATGAACACTAATGATTTTCAAAAGTCTAATAACATTTTTTGCATCTTTCTTATCTACCATTTTCTTGCACTTCTGACTGTATGACATCGCTTCTCTTTTGAGCCCATAATTCTTGCAGAGCTTCTAGCACTTAAAACTGTCAATTCTGTATTTTATATTAATTTCTATTGAATCTGGTACATCCACTTACATATGAGTCTCTTGGTTCTGGCCACATATCATACATTCTAGATTTACACTTTTTCTACTGTATATCTTTCATTTATCTTTTTTTGAGTGATCTTCTATATATTCATAATTAAAATTTCTGGGTAAAACTAGTTCCAACTTGAGATGCTTATGTTTAGGCATTTCCATGTATATATGTATAGGCTGCTTTGGGGCTTAATTTAAGTGCATACAACCAACCACCTATGGTCTTTGTGGGTGTCTTAGCTTGTACAAATTGTCTACACAAGGCAGTTAGCTGTGATGCAGAACTATGCGACCCCACTAGCCTTTCTGGAGTGGCTGAAGGCCAGATAGAATTCCTTAGAGCATCATAAATGGGGCTGGGTGTCAACATTCAAGCGATGGTGCCCAGGTGCCACTAGTCTCCCTTAGGACACTTTAAATGGCAGGAAACATGTACATGTACACATAGTGAAACTTAAGCTTATCTTGAAGTTTATCCAGATTTTTGTCAGCAGTCTGAACTCTATTCTTTCCATTGAGTATAAAAGGATGTTAGACATCTAATGTACTGGTTCACGCCTAAATTTGCTCTTAATTTCTTTTCTCAGGTTTGCATTCCATTTAAAACTTGACACCTTCTTTTGTAAATTTGTACGGAACTCTTCTTTTCTAAGTCTGTTAGTCTTCCTTCCATTTATTTCTGACTACAAATCTTATGCTGGTGTCTTTACAGTGAGTTACTCTCAGTGGCATTTCATTCCTCGTTTAGCGGTAGAACTTTATCCAAGATGATACATTCAGTCCATTTTCTGTCTCTTCAAGAATAGTCTCTAACAAGAAAAATCTGTTCCAGGACATTCTAGTTCACTTTCAGGCTGTTGTACTGTTTCTATGATCATAAAGTCTGTTCACCCTAAATTCGTGTTCAGTGTCTTGCAAAAAATGCTAAATTTAGCCTGGCTCCTCTGTCCAACTCCCTTATATCAATCTTTGTCCAATGCAATACTGCCACAAAGTGCTATGTATTTGTGATGGAATATTTTTTTCACTGCCTTGGCCATAATTTTTACCATTAATTTCCCCTTCCCCAAGAGCTTGCTGTTTGTCCAAACCAGAATAGCTTTGATATACCTTTATTTCTTCATCAGAATTTAAGCACCCTTAAATATTTATAGTATCACCTTGTAGTGTTTCTACACTTTTCCTAATCAACTATTTCAGGTAGAATATCTTCTTTTCCATTTAAATTTGTTATGCAGGCATAGTTCTACTTCACTTTCTTGTAGACAATCCAAGGGTGCAAGTTAGTCAAACTCAGTACCTAAATGTGGATTACACTTCCTTCCCTGTAATTCCTGTTTACATATTGATTATTATGATATTTTTTCATCCCTCTACTTCAAATCTATGATGTATTTTTGTAATTTTAGAACAATTTTATGATGATATAGTTGTTTTACTGTGTAATCGTATGCATATTATGTACCCACTCTGCTGTTTCTTCCTTGGCTCTCACAAAATCAAAGTATAAGATTCCGAATAAACGCCATTGTCTTGATCAACTTTTCAGTTTCAGTTGACTTGGCCACTGACTTACCCTCAAACTGTCTTAACTATTGGATCTTCAGACTAACCTGAGTCACCTAGTAATGACTTTCTCCTGACAGCAGTTTATTTTATTCTCTCCTATGATTTTCAGTTCTCTCTTTACAATGTAATACAGATTTTTCAGACTCCTCATGTCCTTAATAGTTATTCCTCCACGTCATTATTAACATTTTCTGTGACTTGTTTAGTCTTCTTTTTATTGACATTGTTCAAGCTTCTCAATGGCACATCTTCCCCAGTTTGCTTCGCACAACCACCAGTTTCTTCCTCACAGGGCTTTACTCCTGTTGTTTAGATCCTTTAACAGGATGATTGTAATAAACTTTTTTTTTTTTTTTTAATGGACAGGGTTTTACCCAGCAGTCATACCATTTTCTTCTGTTCTTTCCTAAAAAATTTGTGAGAACTATGCTGTCTTTCATAAGGATCTAGGCTAGTCAAGCGACCATTATGATTAATATTGCTACTATTACTATCCCTCTCTTCTGTGACACTTGTGTGCTGCACTTTCCAACACTTCAGCTATTTCTGCAGAATATATATGTCCAAGTCTACGCAGTCTCTGTCAACAGTTCAGAATCTACAGTATACTTAGAGAAGAATAACATTGTCCAGTTAGTAGAAACAAGTCAAGTGAATCATCAATATTACATCAATATTTCCAGGGCTGCATTGATGTCTGGTCATTCTACATTTAGATCACAGAAATTTGAAGCCTTTATAGAGATTTGTTTGAGCACCTATTTGAACGCTAACTTTAAAAGTTCTTATTCCTTTCCACTGAGTCAGCTGGATTCATCCTTCTCTTTGTTGCTGTCTAGTGGTGACTGACACTGCCACAGGGCTTGCGGAGCCTGATGTGATCCGATGTGCTTGTCTGCCACCTCTAGAGGCAGAGGACTGACTCCAGTTCCCAGATTCAATTTTGATGATTAAATGGAGATTTTGGCATTAGTGTAACAAAGTTCATTCTACTCCAAAAGCACAGAACATTATTTATTGAGCCAGGGGAGGCCCACTGCTGAGCACTGGAAGTAAGCATATGATATTAACTTTAAAAGTTCTTACTCCATGCAGCAGAAAGGAAGAGATGGTTTTTGCTTGCCCCAGGCTGTGATTACACATAATGTTATACACAAGTACATGATGGCTTGGTGCTGGGTTCCTAAACTGCTGAATTAGACTGTAATTGCAGAGATTTGAGAGCACCTCAAAGATTAAAAAAATACCTAATTTATGAGACATGTTGTCCATGTTGTTCCTAGAACAATACAGCCTATAATACCGGTCACTGCATAAACTCAAGAGAGATATCGTCTCTAAAACTCTGGTTCCTTACCTGCTGCATTACTTAGTGCTGACAGAGCAGTAAGTTCTTAATTAGACTATAAATTATTTGCAGTAAAAACAATGGACAAGATTCTCAGCCAGTACAAAAACAGTATAACTCCATTCACTTCAACAGGACAATGCTGATTTTTATGGTGTTGCCAACTCTTAAATTTTTATTGGTGATCTTGCAATTTGTGATGCTTCTCTTAAAATCTTGGCTGCAGGAGATGTGTTTAGGTGAAAATCTCAACCTTTCTTTTTTAAATTTGCATCTCTGCTTTGCAGAGAAGCAGAACTTGAAAACATGGCTTCAGTAAATTACAAAGGCTTTAATAGAACTCATGACATATATTGTATATTTCTGTAAATTCTCAAATATTTATGCCACTTTCATAATTTCATTGGCTGAAGACAGAAAGAGCTGCAGGAAGAAGTTCCATTTTATTAATTTTAAAAAAACTTGAATTTGGTGATAGATAATTTGTCTTGGTATTGGCTTTGATGTACTTCCATTGGGTGTCTAACAGATTTTGGGGAACTGGATTTACTAGTACTAGCAACACTTCTATCAGTCTTAATGCTCATCTTGTTGCTAGTGGTATAAATACATTTATTGTTATTACTACTACTGATAATTTGTGAAGGAGGGAAACACTCTTTACCTGTTTTAATAGGGACCATGCAGCTAAATAGGAGAGCTAATGTATCTGACTTACAAACCATCAGAGATCTGGAGATGGACGATTCAATGCCTTCCCCTTGGCTCCCCAAACTGGATCTTGAGGATGGAGCTTTAGGGACACATGCTATAATGTGTTCTTTGAGGAAGAAGACTTGAGGGTGGCATACTTGAATGCATCATTTGAGAACATAGAATCATAGAATTATAGAATGGTTTGGGTTGGAAAGGATCAACCAATCATCAAAGGTCAAAGATCATCTAGCTCCAACCCTCCTGCTCTACTCCTCTTTGTGAAGTGAGATGTATTGAAAAACAATGGAATGAAGACAATTTCTTGTCTGTTGTCATGAAACCCAAATTTTTCATTCTGTTACCCTTGGCAGAGCTCTCTCTGACTCACCTGAGAGGACAGGTGTCCCTTCTGTGTCTTCTTTAATAAGGGTGAGTGTGAGAGAGAGCTTGTTTTCACTGTATTTTTACCAAGGGAGAAAGAAATTGCTGGCTGCTACACTTTATCTGAAAAGTGTATTTAAAAAGGAAAAAATAACAAACTCATAAAAATTGTTGTTTTCTTAAGTGAAGAGGTAAGGGACTGGAACATGGCAATTATATTAAATCAGGTTGCATTTTAAACCGCTTTGTGCTCTCACAGGAGAGACAGTGTTTTATACTGAGTTCTGTAAATGGGCATTCTGAAACAGAAGACTTTTAAAAACTGTCATGCTTAATGATACCTACAACAGAATGCCAAGAAGAAGATAAAAGATCAACTCTGTTATTCCCACTTTGGCTCTCAGGAAGAGGTCTGCAAAATATCCTTCAATCTTTTAGAAATCTGTGAAAACTAGCACTAGCTGAAAGGTTTTCCACATTTAATAATATGAAATAGCTTTTCAGCTAAACCAAAATGTTCCTGAAAAAATGTCCACTTTCATGAAGAATATCTGGTTGGGTTTTCATGAAAATACATTAAGCAGTAAATGGCACTCATTGTTAATGGAAAAAGAATGCATAATAGTTATTAAAAAGAAATAAAAAAAAGAAGAAAAACTCCAAACCATGGAATGTACTGTGCACACAAAAGAACATTTTTTGGTCAACATGTTCCAGAAATTTCTAGAAATTCTATATATAGTGAGAACTGCATATTGCTATTTTAGAAGTGAACTATTCCAGAATAATGCCATAATTTAATTAGAGCAATGGTGAAATAATTCTGCCCCAAATGTTGATGGGTCCTGTCAAATCTCATGAAAGGCTATAGAAATATTTCTGCTGAATTCTGCTGCTGTTTGTTGAATTACATTTTATCTTTATAATAGTGTATTAGCCAAAGGCCTTATTAAGACTGGAGCAATAGAATTTTAGCTCCAAGACCTTTTCTTGTGCTTTAACTCCAGCAGGCAGCTAAGCACCACACAGCCTCTTGCTCACTCCCCCCGCCATGCAATGGAGGAGAGAATCAGAAAAGTGAGTGGGTTTAGGTAAAGACAGTTTAATAGGTAAAGCAAAAGCCACATGCACAAGCAAAGCAAAACAAGGAATTCATTCCCCACTTCCCATTGCCAGGCAGGTGTTCAGCTACCTCCAGGAAAGCAGGGATCCATCATGCGTAACGGTGACTTGGGAAGACAAGCACCATCAGTCTGAATGTCCCCCCCTTCCTTCTTCTCCTCCCAGCTTTATATGCTGAGCATGACGTCATATGGTATGGAATATCCCTTTGGTCGGGTGGGGTCAGCTGTGCCATCTGTGTCCCCTCCCAACTCCTTGTGCACCCCCAGCCTACTCGCTGGTGGGGTGGTGTGAGGAGCAGAAAAGGCCTTGGCTCTGTGTGAGCACTGCTCAGCAGGAATGAAACCATCCCTGGGTTATCAACACTGTTTTCAGCACAAATCCAGAACACATCCCCATACTAGCTATGATGAAGAAAATTAACTCTATCCCAGACAAAACCAGCACATCATTTTTTACCTCAAGAGTTTATTATTATAAATTGACAGTTAATCTGATTTAAAAAACCCTAAAATTATTCTTCACTTTAAAGGCAATGGGCATGAACCCTACTCTGGCACCTAACTCATATTGTTTTTGTCAAGAGTTAGGGATTTAAATAACTTTGAGGTTCTGGACCTAAAGTCTTTAGGTGTCAGCAGCTGTGGCAGAGTCGTGAGTGGTATTCATAGCATCATAGAATAGCCCAGGTTGAAAGGGACCTTGAAAGATCATCTGGTCCAATCTTTCTAGGGAAAGGAAGCCTACATGAGATTATCTAGCACCTTGTTCAATTGCGTCTTGAAAACCTCCAGTGATGAGGATTCCACCACATCTCTGGGGAGGTTGTGCCAGTGAAACATTGTTCTCACTGTAAAAAATTTCTGATATCAGGGTGAAACCATTCCTGGTGCAACTTGTACCTGTTGCCCTCATGTGTTCTCCGTGTGACTCCTTATCAAGAGCAGCTGTCCTTTAAGTACTAGCATACTATGATGAGGTTCCCTGTGAGCCTTGTCTTCTCCAGGAAGAGACCTAACTCCTTCAGTTTTTCCTCACGGTTGGCTTTCTGGGCTGCAGGTGCACATCGCTGAGTCATGTGGTTTTTGTCTTTTAAATACTCATGCAAGAAAAAAATGTATCCATTGGAATGTTTGTGGAAACAGACACTACAAACTTTCTGATCACCACAGTACAGGCTTTTTAGTGTTTTCTGATGCACTGATGAGCTACCCTAAAGCATATTGGATGAAGAAGCCAAATGCAAAATGGGCATAATGAAAAGTCAAAAAAGAAGGTTTTGTGAATGTTATCCTATACCTTAAAATAAAACTACATATACCATACATAGAATTATTACAAATAACGACAAAGCTAATAAGAACAAAAATCTATCCACATATATAGAATTTGCAATAATAGAAAGATTACATTTAGTGATTGCGTTGTTAAATGCTAATTTTCCGCTCACTTCTAGCCAGAGTATACGAAAAAAGTTGGGATTAGTAGAGGCATATTATTTTGATTTATTGGCTCGTTGAGTTTATTCATTATTTGTGAATGATAATTTTTTGCTGCTACATAGGTCTAATTAATTGTTACAGTGCAAGAAGGTTTTTGCATGAACATTTTTATCATTCTGTGTCACAAGAAATGGATTAGAAAACAAAATATTAACAAATGGTTTTATTTCAGGGTTAACCTTGATGAAGGCAATAGCCTTGCCTTTTTCTCATTCTTCCATTTCTAGTATGACAACACATCTGTTGTCAGCAAAAGCTTTACTTTTGTCATTCTATTGTGTATCCCGATGAGGATTTTAGGATGTCATCAGGGATCTTCCTTCTGCGACAAAAATGCTCTTCCATTTGAAAGAATGGATCTCAGTTAGCTGTTAATTTTGTCTGGACTATGACACTGTGTTGAAAATTTCTGTCTGGTGGCACATGCAAAATAGTATGTACTATAATATTTAAGAATAATATATTATTCTTCTCTGGTAATAAGTACCAGATATGAATAAGAGAGCTTGAAAACTACAAAACAGGGCAGAAGTGGCCCACTCTAAACATGTGCACGCAAATAAGCAAATGTTCAGAGCTTCTGACAACCAGAAGAAAGAAAACCTCATTCCCACCTTCCAGGAGGGCAAGAAGTACCCAGGGAACTGCAAGCTGGTCATCCTCAACCTCAGTTCCTGGGAAGGTGATGGAGCAAGTAATTCTCGAAAACATTTCCAAACACATTAAAGTTAGGTGTTTGGTAGCACTCATCATGAATTTGTGAATCATCGTGGACAAAAATAATAGCCTTCTAGAATGAGATTACTGGTTGGGTGGATGACAGAAGAGCAGTGGATGTTTTTTTACTGTGAATTAAACAAGGTTTTTGACACAGCCTGACGGCCTTAATGTCCCTGACCAGCCACGCCTGAAGCACCCATCCACATGATCTTCTCCACCTCAGCCTGGGGCCTTCAGTTCACTGTAAGGGTCGTGTGGTCCAAACAGTAATGGAGTCTGACAACATATTATAAAACAAACTTTATTAAGGCAGCAAGAAAGATGAGCAGCGACATGCCCGTAGTACAGCAACTCACCCGATCTCTGACAACAAACACAGGATTATAAGCAGTGCCATGGCTCTGGTAGGCTGCCACTCAGTGTTCGGGTCATCTAGCAGCAACAGACAATCATGCAAATGCCTTTTGAATGTGGATAAGAGTCATACCATGCCTTGGCTCCATCAATGGTATCCTCATTTGAGAGAATCACACCTTGCATTAAATGTGGGCAGCACACTGCCTATGTGACGAGTATCGGTCAAGGGACAGGGTGTCAAGCAGTGTGGTGTCAGCAGTCTCTTTACTCTGACAATGTTGGTCAAGGGGCAGGGTGTCAGGTGGTCCAACACTGGAACAGGTTACTCAGAGATGATGTGGAGTCTCCATCCTTGGAGCTATTCAAAATCTGATTGGACACAGTCCTGGGCAACCTGCTCTAGATTACCTTGCTCTGACTAGAGGAGTTTGACTAAGTGATTTCCAGAGGCCTTTGTCAACATCAGCTGATTCTGTATTATATTAATCATCTCAAAATAAATTAGAAGATATGAGCCATGAGTGAGTATGAAAAAAAGAAAGAAGAAAAACGTGGGGGAGAATTGTAGCAAAAGATGAACAATGATCCATATTCCCAGGGTTATTTAAGATATCTGAAGCCATATCTCCAGAGCTATTCTACTCCTCTGATTGAAATTAGTGGTAATTAGATGCCTTAACACTATTAAGGCTCTGGCCTTAAGATTAGTCGATGTTACTTTAGTTTTATAGCAATATTTCTATCCCTTATTAAGGCATCTGTCTCTTTAATTAATTGGTAAAAGCAGTGCATCTCACCTTCCATCTTTCTTCATTCAATGTAGATATCCCAGTGCCATGATTCACTCAGGCAGAAGAGGACATACCATCATATCACAAGATACTCTTACTCTGCAACTAGAAATTTTCCTGCTGGTGGAATGAAGGTGGAGATGAGTTCAGTATGGCTAATTATGTAAGGGGTGCTTACCCCTAACATGCCTCTGTAATTTAGGGGATTCCACTAATTTAGTTCTATATGTCACTGTTGGATCAAGTCTGCTGCAAGGGAAACAGTGATTCTGTTTCACTGCTCTAGCTAAACTGTGAAAAATATAATCATCTCATCCCACATGTTTCAGAATTTAGAGATTTGTTAACCCAGATAAGAAGAATACTGTGAAGATGTTTGAAATTAGTCCTTAGGGGAGTCACCAGATGTTCAACAAACTAGAAGAAAGTAGAGTTTGGTTTCAGAGGATATGGGTCATGCTTATCATTAGTATGAATGGAACCTGATTTGATCACATTATTATTAAACACTCTTACAGGTGCTTTCGTGAGACTAGAAGGAAAATCTTTTTCTGTGCATGAGTGAATATTTATTTGTAAAGTTCATTTCCTCAGCACTACCTATGCTCTACTTCAATAAAATATACTGCTATGACTATACAGCAAATACACAACTCTTGCAAACAACAAAACATGCCACTCTATTAAAGGTATCAAATGCTTTATAATTCACTGACGTAAATCAGTAGATAGCACAGTGGAAGTGCAGTACATCACCTTGTGACATGGTTAGACTATGCACTGAATAGCTGTACTGCAATGTTTTTGAAAAGCTAATTTACCCAGACATGGCATGCTACAAACCAACCGAATGATATTGAATACAAAAGGGTAATTTGTATGTGTGTTCAAGGCTAGAAACCAGCCTCATGATACGATTCTGCATGTCTCAGCTGACAAAATATCAAGGCTTTTTCATTCACCTTTCCTCAACTCCTAGTTTTCCCTCATTTAAAGGGCCAGTATTTTATGCTTCTACATTTTCCCTTGATATTAAACATAATTTCTTATTATTAGCCCCCTCAGTTTTTATCAGTTTCCTCTTTATCTATTATAAAATATAGTTCTATTTCATATAATAAGATGGTGAGCTGCTATAACCTCCAATCTTGTAGGTAACAGCACTAACTCTGTAACGGAAGAGCTGTGATTCACACATGAATACAAATTATTTCACAATATTTGTTATTTTGGACAGTGGCATTACATTTTTAATTTCCACCTTTCCAAACATGATTTCCTTGAATTCCCTTGTCAGACCACAGAAGGGGCTCCATCACCTTTTAAGGAAGCAAGTTTCCCTTCCATTTAATCCTTTTGGTTTTCACAGTTCTCTCATCAGGCACAGTTTATGTCTGGATGATTGCCTTGCCAATCCATGACAGTTGACTTTATGGAAAAACATGTGTTCATAGGCCCCTCTGTCCATCTGAGCATGGATTCCTTGGTAGAAGTGTGGAGGAAGACATCTATGGTTGGTTTTTTCAGAGCACTATGGCATGTTGTTGCAGATGGAACAGAAGATACAGTCCTGGTAAGGGAAACACTGCAAGCCACAGGAAGGTTTCCATTACTCCTGAATTACATGTGATCCAGAAGAACTGTGTGGTCAAAAAACCCCAACTATCTGGGACTGAAAGAAGATAAAGAAGTCATCTCATCTGTTCTGCAGCCCCAATACAAGATTAACTGTCCTTGACTGCTCCTCACAGATGTGCTCTTTAAAACACAGTCTCCTTAAACTTGGTGACAGGACTCATACATTTTCTTTTCTTCAACTGAAGCTGAATCTCTATTGAACCAACTTAAACCCATTACCCTTGTTGTAACCACAGGGGACATGAACAGTCCAGTCCTTTACTCTCTACAGCTACTTTTTACATTATTATGTCTGCTCTCTGTCTTCTCTTCTATAAACTAAACTACCCCAATTGTTTCAAACTCTCCTCATCAGTCTTGCTTTCTAGATCACTGATAATTCCCGGTTGGTCTCCTTTAGCTTCTTTTGAAATTGATCCATACTTTTTCTGAAATGCACTTCAGAAAACGAAACACAGTGTGCTTGCTGAGACTGAGCACAGTATGCAGCACTGAGGAAAATAAAAGAACTATTTCATATCTTACAAATGATATTGCTCTTTACACACCTTAGTAAGTTGTGCGTCATTTTTTTTTCAACTTATTTTTTAGACCTTTCCTTCAACTTCTCAAGAAAATTCTGATCTGGTTCTCCAGTATATAAAGCAGGGAGAGAAATTACCAAGTCAGTACCTATTCTTTAGTAAAGGATCCTGTCCACTTAGCGGATCACAAGCCGAACATGAGACAGTGGTGTTAGATGGTGCCCTTACATATAAGTACGTTCTCCATCCCAGTCACTACTGAAACACTGAGCAGCAGTAGACCCAGAAGAAATCCCATCAGAATTTTGCTTGATATACCTTTCCCAATTAATAGAACTGCTTACGGTGGTTGTACAGTTGTACACGCACATTTTACTATATGCGTATATAAGGTGCTGAAGTATTGGCCCTGTCCAGACCTATGTTGGCCAATGTTTAAGCAAAGCCTTATTGTGAGCAATATATGATTTGATTGATGTTCCAGTGCAGCCTACAAGGCACTGAAACTGCTTTAATTTGTCATCTAAGTATTTCAGGGCAAATTTCATTGGCCTAATCTGACTGAAAGTTTTGAATCCCCAGTTCTCTAATCTAGTTTAGTTTTGGCAAAAAAAAAGTCTAGGTTTCCTTTTAACTGTAACATAGAGCAGGCATTCTCACTGACTTTGCTTTACATTGGTATCCACATAATAGAAAGCTTCCACCAACTTTTTTGGTTTTTTAATATGACAAACATGAAGCAAATGTGGTCTTCCTTTGTTGGCATTTTGAACAGGCTCAGGTTTGTTCTGGCTGAGCTCTCAGATTGTGCCAGAGCTGTGAAGATACGTTTGCAAAGTTTTGAGAACAAACTGATAAATCATGTCCAAAGTATCACTCTGGACTGGGCACCCCTCTAGCTCTTCTCACAGCTTTTAATTGGTTCAATGTGAAAACAAATTCAGTTTTGCCTCTACTAAAAAAAACCCCAAACCAACCAAAACAAAAAAACCCACAAAACCCACAAGCATAAAACACCCCTGTGATGCCTGTCACAGGGAAAAACTGCTCAGTTCATGTAGTTAAAGTCAGAATAGGATTGAAGCAGTTTATTGATTTATTAACAGCATGTAATTAACTTGCAATCAGTGAACTATGTATTCAGGATCTGTATCAGCAAGACAATCGACAAACCACAATACTAGATACAGAATGTTAATGGACACCTACAAATTTCTAAACAACCTTCTAAAACAAATCCTGAGAAGTTCTAATCACACCTATATGCATGCAAACACATGCACCTTCACATGGCTACATGCACCACTCCAACACACACCTCACAGGCTCTGTAAGTTACCAACATCCCTCTCTCTATAGGGTGTAGTCCCTACGTGCACCCCCCCGCCATGGTGGGTGCAGATGCTCCAGCACTACATAGGCCGGTGCTGCTCCCTGCAACCCCCGATGCAAATGACAGGGAGAAACCCCTGTGAAGTTGCACGCGTGCACCCAGGGGGTCCCTGCTTGCTGTTCTTCGAGGTCACATGCACGTAGCTGGAGGTGTCTGCTTGCTAGCACACAGGCCATTTTGCCAAGGAGGGTTTTGGGGACACTGCTGTAGCGGTTAGTTGGGGTGCTGCTGGTGCTGGAAGAACATCAGCACCTGCGATCAAAGTGCCTGTGTTTACACTGGGAAGGACTGAACTGACATCAGGTTTCAATTTCACTGATTTTCGCTAGAGATCCCACTTCTGTCCTGTCGTCATCTGTCCTTTGTGCAGCTGAAGAGATTACTCACTGACCTTATTTTTTGCAACTTTTTTTTTTTTTTTTCCAACAGCTTACTAGGCTGGTACATTTGGATTTCTTTTGTGATATATTGGAAAGACAGTTCTTTGTGGTTTTCATATGCGTTTTTAGTGGGATGTTTTCTTTGATTTTTAAAGAAGGAGGGGAAGAAACAGAATAGTGGTTTCCTTTTAAAATCCCTGGAAATGGCTCAGGATCTATTCTTGTCATTGAAAGAAATTGTTTTAACTAACTCTTCTAGTTTCTTCTAACTACCCTCAGTTGCATTAGATCTCCACAAAAGAATGCCATGCTGACTCATACTTTTGTGTTGCACTGTCTTATTGCAAATCACAAGACTATCCCCGTTTTTAATTTCTTCTTATTTTGATTGTAGAGGATTTCCAGAAGCCTGGAACATTTCTGGGGTTATTTTTCTGGTGAAAATATATGTGGATACTCATTAAGGAAAGGAAGCTTTTTAAATGTAGAAAGAAGTAATTAAGGGCACTTTCACCTTCACTAGAGCCTTCTCACCCCACACCAGCACACCTGCTTTTGTGATATTTTTTCTACATGTATTGTTTTCTAGGTTTTCTTGTTTCAGCAATATAATTTCTGCAGGTGTGCTATCTGTGAATTCTGAACTCTTTACTTTTGCTCTGCTTAGCTGTTTTGTTTTCATTCATTTTTCCTTAGAGGTCTAACAACGTTCCTGGCAACTTGCTGGACATGCCATTGCAGGTTTTTTTCCTTTTCAGTCTATTTTGTATCAGCATCTTCCTCCCCAGCAGCACGTGGGTTAGATTTTTACCTATCAGGCATCAAAGAGATACCTGCTGGTTTTTGTTAATTTTTGGTAATGCTATTTTCCCTATGAACAGCAACCCAGGGAATGTAGCCTTGGCTTAAGGCATTGCTTCACTTCATCTATTTTACAACTCTCAGCTTATGATCATCTTACTCTATAATTAACAAGAATAGTGCAGCATTACATGGTGAACCATAACACTAGAATTTACTGTCAGTGAAAAACAAAATACCATGTAGAAGGAAAGTTATTTTGAGACCTATTGAGTATTGGTTTGTACCAAGAGAGAGAAATCTCATAGATACAAGAGTGTTTGAAGAAGTCAGATGTTTGAAACTGCTCTAAAAGAGTATGTTAGAAAGGCTGGTACCCTGCTGACCATGTGTGACTGGAAGTAATCTTCTGAGATTAAAGAAGTGAAAGGGTCTAAACCAATAAAGTGCTCAATGATTTCAATCCCCATTTACGTCATTAGAGTCAAGAAGGTCAGTTAAACTCAATATTTCACAAGTTCAGAACCAAACTCATGGAGAAAAATAATGCCATACATAAGGTTAGGCTATACAGCACAATATCAGACAAATGAAGAGCTTGGATCTTTAGGCTTGGTGGTTAAGGAATATGCTGGTGAAGATCTCCAACAAAAGCTTATTTGGAGAGGCAAGTCTTCACTATAATATTAGCACTTACTTGGATTATCGTAGAAACCATTGGGAAACAAAACTAAAACAAATTCACGTAATTCTTAGGGATACAAGTGAGTGGATCCATATAAAAAGGCCTGCACAAATGTGTAGTAAGGATTAGTCTCAAATATAAACATTTCACAGTCTAAATAAGTGTACTAGTTTTTGTTGGGATAGAGTTAATTTTCTTCACAGCAGCTCGTATGGGGCTGTGTTTTGGATTTGTGCTGAAAACAGTGTTGATAACACAGGGAGGGTGTAGTAATTGCTGAGCAGTGCTTACACAGTGTCAAGGCCTTTTCTGCTCTTGCTGGGGTTGTACAGGAAGCTGGGAGGGGACACAGCTAAGACAGCTGACCTCAACTGACCAAAGGGATATTCCATACCATATGACATTGTGCTCAACAATAAAAGCTCAGGGAAAGAAGGAGGAAGGGAGTACATTCAGAGTTATGGCTGCTCAGGGAACTAGTCAGTCAGGTCTCCTGGGAAACTGCTCTTGAAGGTTTTGGGGTCCATCAGTGCTGGTCACTTTTTAAGGGCCATCTCCTAAGAGCTCGGGAACAGGCGATTCCAAAATGCCGCAAGTCAAGCAGGCGGGGCAGAAGGTCGGCTTGGCTGAACAGTGATCTTCTTCTAGAGCTTAGGTGGAAAAAGAAAGTGTATGCCTGCTGGAAGCAGGGTCAGGCAACATGGGAGGACTACAGGGATGCTGCTCGCCTTTGTAGGGAGAAAATTCATGTGGCCAAAGCTCAGTCAGAGTTGAAACTGGCCAGTACTGTGGGGGACAGTAAAAAGGGCTTTTTTAAGTACGTTAATAACAAAAGGAGGACCAGAGAGAATATTGGCTCATTACTCGATGAGAATGGTCACCTTACAAACAGGGACATAGATAAAGCAGAGATGTTTAATGCCTTCTTTGCCTCTGTATTCCACACTGATGACAGGCTGTGGGACCCCAGTTGCCCCGAGTTGGAGGACCGTGACTGCAGTAACAATAAACTTCCAGCTGCCCCCAAACTTGTGCAGGAATTGCTGCTCCACCTGGATGCATACAAGTCCATGGGGCCCGATGGTATTCATCCCAGGGTGCTCAGAGAGCTGGCTGCTGTCATTGCAAGACCTCTGTCAATTATTTTTCAAAGGTCTTGGGAATCTGGAGAGGTCCCAGTTGACTGGAAGCTGGCAAACGTTGTTCCAATCTTCAAGAGGTGCAAGAAAGAAGACCCTGGTAACTACAGGCCTGTCAGTCTCACTTCAGTGCCTGGTAAAATTATGGAGAAAATTACGCTGGGAGTTATCGAAAAACACCTGAAGGACAATGCAGGCATTGGTCATAGCCAACACAGGTTCGTGAGAGGAAGGGCCTGTTTAACAAACTTAGTTTCCTTTTATGACAAGGTCACCCATCTAGTTGACCAAGGGAAGCCAGTTGATGTCATTTTTTTAGATTTCAGTAAAGCTTTCGATACTGTCTCTCACAGTATCCTTCCGGACAAAATGTCCAGCATACAGCTTGACAAAAACATAGTGCGATGGATGAGCAACGGGCTGACAGGTTGGGCCCAAAGAGTTATGGTAAACAGGGCTACATCACGCTGGTGGCCAGTCGCTAGTGGGGTTCCCCAGGGCTCCATTTTAAGGCCAGTCCTTTTTAATGTTTTCATAAACAACTTGGATGAAGGACTAGAAGGTGTCGTGAGCAAGTTTGCAGATGACACCAAATTGGGAGGAGCTGTTGATTCCATTGAGGGTGGAGAGGCCTTGCAGAGAGATCTGGACAGATTGGAGAACTGGGCAATCACCAGTCGCATGAGGTTTAACAAGGGCAAGTGCTGGATTCTGCACCTGGGAAGGGGCAACCCTGGCTATACATACAGACTGGGCGATGAGACGCTGGACACCAGCCATGCTGAAAGGTACTTGGAGGTCTTGGTCGACAGCAAGTTGAACATGAGTCAACAGCGTGCCCAGGCTGCCAGGAAGGCCAACCGTATCCTGGGGTGCATCAAGCACGGCATTGCTAGCCGGTCTAGGGAAGTGATTGTCCCACTCTACACTGCGCTGGTGTGGCCTCACCTTGAGTACTGCGGGCAGTTTTGGGTGCCACAATACAAAAAGGACATAAAACTATTGGAGAGTGTCCAAAGGAGGGCAACAAAGATGGTGAAGGGTCTTAGAGGGGAAGACATATGAAGAGAGGCTGAAGTCCCTTGGTTTGTTCAGCCTAGACAAGAGGAGACTGAGGGGAGACCTCATCGTGGTCTACAGCTTCCTCACGACACGGAGTGAGGGGGCAGGCGCTGATCTCCTCCCTCTGCTGACCAGTGATAGAACCTGAGGGAACAGAATGAAGCTATGATGGGGGAGGTTTAGGTTGGATATCAGGAAAAGGTTCTTCACTGAGAGGGTGGTTGGGCACTGGAACAGGATCCCCAGGGAAGTGGTCACAGCACCGAGCTTGGCTGAGTTCAGGAAGAGTCTGGATAATGCTCTCAGTCATATACTCTGATTCGGCTGGTCCTGTGTGGAGCCAGGAGTTGGACTCGATGATCCTTATGGGTCCCTTCCAACTCAGGATATTCTATGATCCTATCATTTTTCTTCCCAACTGATACACAATGGAGACCTGCTTTCCTGGGGATGGCTGAACATCTGCCTACCGATGAGAAGTAGTGAATGAATTCCTAGTTTTGCTTTGCTTGTGTGCATAGGTTTTGCTTTACTTATTAAACTGTCTTTATGCCAACCTATTAGCTTTCTCATTTTTGCCCTTCTGATTCTCTCCCCCATCCCACTGGAGAAGAGTGAGCAAGTAGGCTTAACTGCCTGCTGGGGTTAAACCACAGCAATAATGCAAACTAATGAAAGTTTGATTTACTGTTTGTTAGAGATAAGAAAGAGACACCCGGAAAGAGTAAGTGTTAAAATTTAAGGATCTAGTTACTTGAGTATGAAAATACAATTAACAATGCTGGATTTCATCTGGTCATGTGAGAAAGGGGAGAGCCACAAAATTTAACCTTTAAAGCAAGGAATCATTTAAGATATTAAAAAACAGTGGTAAAGATATGCAATAAGAAGTGGTAAAGAGTAGGCTGTTTCTTAGGCCTCACCTCGCACTTCAACAAATGAGTGACAAATTCAGTGTGAGCCATATGGAATCATTGAATGCCAGGACAACCAGAATGGATGAGTAAACCCCAGTTATCCTATAGACAGAAAAGCAGCACACCAAGGAGCTGTTGAGTTTGGGTAGAAGATCCTCTCCAGTATTATAGGTTTTGCTTCCCAATTTTGGTACTAACATGTCTTGACTAGTCTGGGGGTTTCACATTTCATTTGGAGTTTCTAATACATTCTAAAGGGACATTTAACAGTTTATAGCTGCTATGGGCTGAGGCTCTTCCTCAGCTTTTGGCACTGTAGTATGGAGACTATAGGCTGGAGGATGGGATGGGGAATACACCTGACTAGGTTGTGCTCCTTATAACTGGCCTGGTTAACAGAGATTCCTTGGGATATGGGACATTGATCAGCCTTGGTTAATGGTCTGTACTGTTGCTGGTAGAGCTCCTGTATGGTCCTGTATGGTTACGTGGTGCTGGGGTGGCAGAAAGAGCATCCTCAGACCAAGCAAGAGGGACCCATGACATCCAGGGAGAGCATTCACTACCTTTCATGGAACTGAGACAGAGATCTGGGCAAGGCAGGGCTCTTCTGAGCTGGTGTGGTACCTCCAGAGGAATGCTCATTTGTTCATGTATAATCCTAACTTTTACCTACACCCCTACCTAAAAAATGGCTGAATACTCTTGCTTATCTTTTGGGAGACTTGCAGATTTAATCATCTTCTTGGGCAGCAGCATTGTTTATTCTGAAAGGAGGATTCACAACCCTCAAGGGTTTCCTGAGATTTCCTTTCTTTTTCTTTCAAAAGCTAGAGACAATCATTCCTTCAATCAACCATCTTGTGGAGATGCTGCCCCTCTCCTTTCATCCAGTGTTTCAGGTTAATGAAGCACTGAAGATGTGGAAGGCCTACATTCAATAATTACCTTTCTCTGACAGGGTAGAAGTTCCCTTTTAAATGAAAGTTCTAAACAGTAAGTCATGACTTAATTAGAAAGAAGAAAAAGTAATAGGGAAACTGTTCCTCCTTGAGAAGCTGTTCCCTTTCATCTCTGAACTCTGCATTCTTTCAGAAAAGTGGAAATGAGCTTTTCACAAAGGGGAGCAAAAGTATTCTTCCATTAATAAGGGAAGGAGGAGAGCAATCTTTCAGGGCCATTGTTTGTGTATTCACATACAACAGTCAACTAGTAAATTAGTTAACTGCCATTTCAGAAAATGGATTAGTATCCAGGTCTCCAGACTCAAAGTTGAATGATGCCATAACTATATCACTAAGCTTGCCATGGTAGGAAATTATACTTGATCTTCTTGGTCCCTTGCATAACTAATTCTTCAGTACAGAGGGGAGTGTCTTCCAAGAGAGACTGAGAGATCAAATCCATCCCTGCTTCCTGACTTGAATATACAGGTCAATTTTTGGAGCACACTCTGAGAGTTATAAATCTCAAACACTTCAGGCAATGAAGTTCACATCTTCAGTGACTGCTTTAATTCCTGAGTGCACAGATAAATTACTAGGGAGGCAGCAGTCTGAAATATTGCTCACTTTTTCAGCCTTTCCTTTCCTTTCCTTTCCTTTCCTTTCCTTTCCTTTCCTTTCCTTTCCTTTCCTTTCCTTTCCTTTCCTTTCCTTTCCTTTCCTTTCCTTTCCTTTCCTTTCCTTTCCTTTCCTTTCCTTTCCTTTCCTTTCCTTTCCTTTCCTTTCCTTTCCTTTCCTTTCCTTTCCTTTCCTTTCCTTTCCTTTCCTTTCCTTTCCTTTCCTTTCCTTTCCTTTCCTTTCCTTTCCTTTCCTTTCCTTTCCTTTCCTTTCCTTTCCTTTCCTTTCCTTTCCTGCCCTTGCCCTTGCCCTTGCCCTTGCCCTTGCCCTTGCCCTTCCTCTGGAAAAGGTACACTATGTACCTGAAAAAGTTTCCATTTCAGCTAATCCTGGAGTTTCCCCTTACTATCAGGATTTGGGTACATCAGCACATAGACAGATTAGTGGGTGGAACCCACAGTGCTAAAAGAGTTTTAAAAATTACAGTGTCAAGCAAAGGCTTGATATGATTTTTAGAAACTTGACTTCATGGATAGGACTTGGTGTTTAAGGTCTTTTATGTTTCTATTCTTCAGTAATTTCCAGAAGAATCATAAAGGAAACCTACAATATCAGCAATTGGACTCAAAGTTTCTTCATACTATAGCCAGTTTTTTTCCACCATGCCATTTTTTCCAGTTCAATTATTTAATTATTGATGACCCTAGACATAACTAGACTAAATATGAATGAATTCAATATGCTCAAGCTCCAGTCCCAAATTTAAGTGTTATTCTGTTAATCATTCTATCAATTGATGTATTTTTTGTAAAATAATTCAATATGATTCGCCTAAGAAGAAAACCCCAGAAACATAAAAGAAGCAGAAGAGGGAACATTTAGCCCAGACTAGATTAGTATGTACTTATCCTTTGAGAGTAAGAATAAAATAATTGTAAAATAGTGTTTATAATTACCACATTGGATAAAGGTCAAATAAAAGCCAAGCTTTATTATAATAGCTTCATTTCAGAAATTAAAGGGAAATCAATACAATTCATTAATAGTGATTTAGGGCTCTGGATCTCTCTGAGGTACTTATAGGGCCCCCATTAACACAGTATCTGAGCACTTACTGGTCTTTAATGTATTTATCCTCCCAACACTGCTGCAAGCTAGGTTTCTAATCCTTATTTCATTTTGCATTGGAGCATATCCCAAAAAGTGTGGGGAATTGTAAATGAAGGAGAAAAATTTAATCATCCCTTGTCCTAGGACACTCTGTCATTAGTAAATCATTGAATCATATAATGATAGAATAAAACAGGTTGGAAGAGGCCTCATGAGGTCTCTAGTCCAATGTCCTGTTCAAAGCCGGGTCATCTTTGGGGTCACACTACATTGCTCAGGGATTTATGCAGTTGGATCTTGAAAATCTTCAATGACAGACACTGCACCACATCTCTGGGCATCCTGTACCAAAGCCTGACTGTCCTAATGCATCAAAAATAGACCAGTACTAGGTTCAGGGTTTTTCAGGACTGAGGGCATTGTGTATGGCATCTCATATTCTGTACAAGTTCTACAAGTTTCATGTTTTTCTCTCAGGGGTATGGCTAAACCTTACCTATATAATCGCATGGAACTTCAGTAAGACAGACTGAGATGACTGATTTTTAACCCTGAAATTAGAATTACTCATGTGGAGAGCTCAGGTCCCCAACTTGAGCAGTAAAAGGATCAGTTTTAGCCATATATATGTGCTATTGTCGTTAGGGTTCCTCTAACCCCAGGGAGAAGTTTACAGGTACATCTCACAGACTTGGGGATCTGCATCTATTCTGTGTCATTTTGCTCTCGGCTAGCTTAAGATGGAGATATAGCTGTCTGATCTCTCCAGATCCCTTCTGCAGGCACTTTTGTTACCCCAGTCCTGGCCTCATTGCTCAGGGATGAAAATTACAAGGGGCAATTACAATTGCTGAGACTTACACATCACAGCAAAGCTCAAGTACCCTGAGCTTTGTGCCAAAGTGGTTTGACTGTGGGGAAGAGCAGTGCCCATCAAAGCTAGTGGGAAGAGGATGCTATGCTGTGCAGAAGCTCACATTTCCCCATGATGACTAGTTGGAAGTCTGACTGAGAAAAGCCAGCTTTTGTCATATCATGAAGACAAAGAACCTTGGAAATGTATGCATGTGATAACTGGAAAATATTTAGACACTGCTTCTCTTTGCATCTTCAAGTAATGGGTACAACTAAAAGGAAGGTGGTGAGGATTTATGATAATCGCTTAACTTTGTGTTTGTAATTTTCAGAACAATTCTATTACAAAACAAAATGGAATGAAAACATTCTACAAATTAGAAGAATATTCATATTTCAAAATACATCCCTAAATATATGCCCTAATATTTTGAGGTTTTGTTTTGTTTTTTCTTTGTTTGGGGTGGGGGGTGGGGGGGGCGGGGGAGTGTAGGTACTGAAACACAGAAGAATTTGTGGTTCAAGAGCCAGTTTCGCAATTTGTGGAGAACTAAGCAAAACTCTGATAAGATGCCAAACTGTGATTGGTATCTAGAATGAAAAATGTCCAGAGATACACTTGAAACTAAACCTTGAAAAATGCAATTAGAATTTGCTAAGGTAAGGAAATCACACAGATCAAATTAAAGCTTAGATCTGATGAAGGAAGGTAGAAAGAGCTCCAAGTTCAGTCCACTAAAAACAACAGAGCAGCATATACTTTGGCCAATAAGGCAATACAATACAGTGCTTTAGTAAAAAAGGGGCAGGAACTGCACTGGTTTTTAGCAATTGCAAGGATATGCAAGAAAAGGCAGAATACACACAGCATGGACAAAGAGGATGGCGGTAGTACCTTTAGCTCCAAGGAATTCTATATTCAAGAATGAGGTATTCAAGAATGAGGAATGAGATGGATAGAGTAGTAGTCAAAGAATAAACAGAGAATTTTTTATTTTTAAGGTACACAGGTACATAAGCCAATAAGTCACTGAAATTCTAATGGCAGCCCAGAAATAAATAAAATAAATAAATATTAAAAACAACAAAAACCCCACCACAAACATCAATAATAGGAGGTGAAAATATAAAACACAGGATTCAAAGTGATGAGTATCTTACCAAGAAGGCAAACAACAGATTTGGGTAAATAATAAACTTGAGACAAATATAGCAAAATTCAGAATTATAGCAAAAGCAAAAGTACCCAGTATACAAGGAAAAATGTGTCAATTCTTTTGTATTTTCAAAAAGTACACTTGTTGGAGGGATAAAAGATTAAAACAAAAGAGAAAAGATTTGATATCTTGTAATATAAAGAATTTTCAGAAGTATATATTCAGAAACCTATCTTTTGGGACCATTTATATTTACTTCAGAAGTATATTTATATTTCAGAAGCAAATATGGATAGTTTGTGAGGAAGAGATGGTGGGCATCTAGTCCAATGCTATTGGCCAAAATTTGGAATCAAGATACACTCTCAGAACCAAGAACTGAGCAGATGATAGATGACTATCAGACTTTGGGTACACATCAGAAAAGGGACTGGCCCAACTGCCCCAGATTTCACATCCAACATGCTAAGAATCAGTCACAGCTGCTGCTTGAAGTAGAGGTATTATCTGCGTCGCCTATGAGACCGCCATACTTATGACTGAAGTCACTCACCCAGCAATTCTTAGCAAGACTTACCTGTGAGAACTCAGCTCCTAAACCATAGCCTTGGAGCTCAAAAAAGACCAGATTGCCCTCGAAGAAAGATTTGCTTGCTAGAATAAAAACACTCAAAGGAGAGATAAATAGATGCATGATGGTTTCTGTAAGAGGAATAAAACCAGAGAAAAATCTAATGGATCTTTATCAGCCCCTGAAATTTAAAACAGAATAATCCCTGATGCAGGAAGCAAAGATGGATGATCCCAAATATATTTCTCTTCCCGCATTTGCACATATTTGATATCCCTTTGGCCAGACAGTTTTTCAGAAGGTCACACAGATTTTTTTCTGCAGACAATATGTTGCACAGAAATGCAATAATTTTTTGATGATACAGAGGATAGTGAGATCAAGACAGATGATGTTTTGCAGACTAGAGGATGAAAAGCAGTAGAAGAGCATGACCAGAGGTTCCTGTCAGCTCTGATGGGGTCAGACTTGCTGGACTAGCACAAAACAGTGAAAAATGTAACATGGAAAATACACCTTGGAGAGATGTTGACACAGCAAGGTGCACATAGAGATCACCGGTAAAGTGCCCAGTAGGCAATGGAAAGATGCAAAGACTCCCAGAAAGTGCGAACAACCACAAAACAAATTGTTTGCTTTATAACAGGACTCCACAAAAAATATCCAAAGGACACAGGATTCAGTTCTAAACGTAGGGTCTGGGAAGCCAAAGGAGTTGATTAATAAATCCACAGTCATGAAAGACCATGAAATCTGTCTTGTCCAGAGACTCCACTGAGAAGAAAACTGATATCACCTTTTTACATCAATACAGCTGAAACTGGAAAGAAGGGACTTAGGTATCTTTACTGAAACAGGATACCACAATTCTCAAGCAGCAAAGAACTATTTAGCTTTAGTTTATGGACAGAAAATTATTTATTTATGATAGACCAGAGTCAGATGGAGCTGGCAACAAAATCCTATTGATTTGGGAAAAACATGACAGAGCCAATATGTTTGTTTATGACTATAATAAATTAATCAGTTGATTGATGTATAGTATATATCATATGGTATATAAATGTTGTATGTTGTATAAAAATATGTGTGTGTGTAATAGATAGAGGGGTGTTTTTTACTGTTGAAGTTAAATATACATATACCATTTGTATGTATATACAGACATATACATATTTTAGTTGTATATATGCATGTATACTCTAATATATATTTATACTTATACACATGCAAGCAGGGTCACACATGGAATCATAGATGTCATGAATTCATAGAAAAATAGATTAGAATAAGTGTCTAGAGGTCTCCTAGTTCAGTGTTCAGTGCAAAGCAGGTGAATGTCAAAGAAGATCAAATCTAGCAGAGCTTTAGCAATGTGTAAGAGCAGATTTCAGAGGAGCGTCTCTGGCTACCTGTGCCAGTGGTTAACAGCTTTCATTGTGAATAGATTTTTTTTACCTGTAGCTAATTCAAATTTCCCCTATTACTCTTTGTTCTCATAGCTTCTTGTCCATCTACTGTGCACCTTTGAGAAGAACTTGGTTCTATCTTCTCTACAATCCATACTTAGGGAGTAGAAGACAATGATTAGATTACCCGTCAGACTTCTCTCCTTCAGTCTAAACAGACTCAGCTTCCTCAGCCTCTAGATTAAGTACTACAACCCCCTAAACCTCCCGCTGCACCCACCCTCCCTACACCCTTACCTATGAATTCTCGAGTTATAAACTGAATTCAAACCAGACTGAAATTTTGTGTTTGCCAACCCACACTTGCTGCAGCTTTTGACTGAAGAGCATATGTGCAGCAAACAATATACATATATATATATACGCAAATATCTTAAATTATATAAGATAAAAAATAGCATCCAGTACAATCTAGTTCTACTGCAGAAGATATTATCAAAAGTAAGCCTTAACCTTTACTAAGTATTAAGAGGACAAATAGGATATTGTTTAGTTGCATTCACATGACATTGTTACAAGGAAAATGCATTTGAAAGATATACCAAGATTGTTATAAACTGAAAAGCCTTAAAAAACTGTGATTACTTTACAGTAGTAGCAATATAGTTAAAGCTGTTAACATTGTTAGCAACATTCTTAACTCTGTTAAGGCTCATCACATAGCTGAAAAAATTTTGAGACACTCCAAAAAACCGGTCCGGGAAGAGAAATTAGACTTTTTCATGTTGTTTGGAAAAAATATTTATACTTGTCCTTGATCTTTATTCTCACTTTCTTGAGAAAACCTAAGTAGAAGATATGATTTCCAACGTAGTGATCATCATGTCACATCTATAGTAAGCTAACAATAATAAAATCTGGCAGTGGCCCATAGAGTGACAAGACAACCATCTCTATCTTGTGTGATCTAGTGAGCTTGTGGAGAATAGTGTCAAAATAATAAAGTGCCTCCTAAAAAGAGGCTGCAAAATCTGTATTTAGTGCTGGTAAAATACAGAATGTAAACAATGACGCATAGGTTGCCACTGTGGGTATTTTGTTCATTAGAAAATTGACAGCAATAACACTAACATTCTTAAAAACTGACATTAAGTCTTGCAGACTTAGACACAACACAGATAAGACACCAAAAAATGGCATGATTTGAGGTCACTGAGTTGCTGCCAGTTCTTCAGAATGATGTTAGCTTGTCGACAAAGTAAAATCACAGTATCACAAGATATAGCTCTGATGTGATGTTCTTAGTCTGGAGAGAGACACACTGTGAAAGTATAGGTATCATTGCCTCAGAGCCATGGAAAAAGCAGCAGAAGCTGTGAGCCCTCTTTTGCAAAAAGATCTCTGGCAGCAGTCCAATAGCAAGGACAAGTCAGTCCCAGGACCTTGATTCAAGGAGAATTCAATGACCTAGTGCTGCTTGGAAGCACCGTTGCCCACACATCAGGAGAGCACCAATTATGTCATCTCAGCTTCCACTTCTAGTAGAGAATTTCTAAATAGTAGTTAGTGGGTGGTGTGTGATTTTGAAATATTTTATTTCCCCAGTGGTTATTGTTGTCTGGTGACAGCCATTGTACAGCTGGTGAGAGAAGAGGTAGGTAATTGCACCTTCAAGTGGTGGTCCTGATTGCTGGCTGGAGCTACTCTGCATTGCAGGGGGCTTATGTTACACAGAACCTGAAATGCACCCATCGGGTTCCTTGGCAATCTCTAAAACACACATTGATAGAATTATTCACAAAAGGCAAAAAAAAAAAGATAATTCACTCCTAGGCTTTGATCAATGCCTAAACTGTTACATAAGCCTTCCTGCCTGTTTCCCTTTGGAATTTCAAAGTGGCACGCTGCTGGAACTTGCTAGGAGGACACTAATTCTGTGGATACTTCCTTTTTATTACCCTCATTTATCAAAGAAACAGAAGACATAAAATCCCTGCGTTCCCATTTATACAGAGAGGTTTTCCAACAACCTATGCTTGGGGAGAGAATGGGAACAGTGATTCTACTCACTTCCTTTTCCCATGAATAAGGGACTAGAATCAGAACCCTGTCTAGGAAAACACAGAACTAATGAATACAACAAACTATGAAAAAAAAATGAACCCAAAACGCACAGAACTGGCAGTTAATTAATTTGTCTATTTCCAGCTGAAGTGTCTGATGGAGAAAATAGCTAATCATTATTGTTTTGTTGTTTTGGATTAGAGATATGTGCAAATACTTGATTTAGTGGTGAAATTTTTTGATTTATGTTCTACTGAAGATAAATGTTATAACTTCAAAATTAGGCAGTATTATGGAAACAGATGGGATTTGAAATGAACAACAATAAAAGTAACTTCCAGCATAGAAAGACTGCATGTCAGCTCTCTAGCTAACTTTTCAGGATCATTAATAAGACTTACAACATTCTTAAATATGCAGTCTCAATGCATCAAAGCTTCCTATGGGCATCTTCTGCAATGGAAGGTTTATGAATCAAGTACTGGTTTGATAGCCATTATTGAACAAAAAATACAAGTGAAAAATGCAAAATTTTGCCTCTGCTGGCCTAATGAGTAAGGGCAGGGATAAGATTGTGTCTGCTGGATGTGGGGATTTGTCTTTCCACTTGGCAATGTTTATTGAACTAGGCTGAACCCACAGAACAAAGGGATCTGTAGACATGACACACTGATTTGGCTTACAGGGCTGGAAGCAGACCCGTCCCACTGAGTTCTCCTCAGATTTATTTCAGTCCCCATCCTACACAGCAGGAGCTGCTGCTTAGCTTCAGTCACGCGAGCAGTCCCGTTATTCAAAGGCATTGTTCAGACCTCCGGTGGGGAAAAAGGAACATGTCTTTGTGGAGAAAGGTTTGCCTGGTTCTCAATCCATGCAAAGAATTGCAGGCTGTATTTATTGGTTTTCTAAGCATGAAATTTGCAAAAGCATCAAATCTGAATTTTAAGTGTCACTTTAAGTAGCTGTCAGACTTGATGTAAATACATCTTATCATATGTAGTCACTTTTGAACTTTCCCAAAAATAAAAAATCAGAAGCAAGCATTATTTCCTAAGGTTATTCCTTTGGACTGCTGGAAAAATTGGAATTAGGTTCTTTAGCCCTTTTATGACAATAATAGCAACAAAAGCCTTTCAGGAATCTAGTATCATAGATATAGACACAAATACCACCCAGGTTACAAAATACTGCAGTAAAATTATGTCTTGTGGACAAAGGAAATTACTGAAATTATGAGATTAACAACAACAAAAAACCAGAACAAAACAAAAAACCCCACACCAAACCCAAACCAACAGGGGAAAAAAAAAAAAGGGGGGAGGGGGGGAGAAAGAAAAAGCCTAGCGCTTTAACCCAGTTAGATAGGAGCTATTTTTTAAAAGATAGAATAAATGCAAGAAACAGAACAAAGCAAGTATCTTTGAAAGAACAACATTCTAAAGGAAATAATCTCACTGGCAAATCAAAGTAAAAATCTATCACCTGAGGCACAGAAGAATAATTTCAACCTTTAATTTATTTTCCAGTTGACTTAAAATCCAAAAGTCTATAGGAGTCTAGTAGTTTGAAATATATCTCAGCTAGATCCATAATGTGAAATCCACCACAAGACAAAATAGCTACAGATACTTGCACGACAATAGAATATTTCATGTGTATATAGATAGCTACATACATAAAAATATATTTTTATATACATTTACATATTTTTATAAATTTATAAGGCAGGCTTCAACAAAAATAAAATTTCAATAATGTTGTACTCTTCATGGCAGAAGTAAGCCAAGCTATCTGCTGCTAGTTTCCAAAAATGTTAACTTTCCCTGCTACTTAAAATATACTTTCCTCATCACTGAGTTCGTAGAGCTATTTCTAATTTCCAAGGTATTCTTTTGGAAGCTTTTTGTGAATCAATTTTCATTTCTTCTTCTACTTCTTCTTCTAATTATTGTTATTGTAAGTGAGATTAAGGTCTTCCTTTGTTTCTATTTACTATTTCTATTGCAATAATATCTAGAAGTCCCAATTATAAGCACACAAGAACCTATAGTATGCTCATTGTGGTTTAACCCCAGCAGGCAGCTCAGCACCACACAGCCGCTCACATCCCTGTGGTGGGATGGGGGAGAAAATCACAAGAGTCAAAGAGAAAATTTGTGGGTTTGGATAAAGACAGATTAACAGGTAAAGCAAAAGCCACATGCACAAGCAAAGCAAAACAAGGAATTCATTCACCACTGCCCATTGGCAGGCAGGTGTTCAACCACCTCCAGGAAAGCAGGGATCCATCATGCGTAACGGTGACTTGGGAAGACAAGCACCATCAGTTCGAATGTCCCCCCCTTCCTTCTTCTCCCAGCTTTATATGCTGAGCATGACGTCATATGGTATGGAATATCCCTTTGGTCAGTTGGGGTCAGCTGTGCCATCTGTGTGGCCTCCCAGCTCCTTGTGCACCCCCAGCCTACTCGCTGGTGGGGTGGTGTGAGGAGCAGAAAAGGCCTTGGCTCTGTGTAAGCACTGCTCAGCAGTAACGAAACCATCCCTGGGTTATCAGCACTGTTTCCAGCACAAATCCAAAGCACATCCCCATACTAGCTACTGTGAAGAAAATTAACTCTTTCTCGGCCAAAACGATCACAATGCTTTATGTTGTACAAAACATATTTAAAAATTATGCCTGATCCAGATGATTTACAGTCCAAGTAATTCTATTGTGTTTAAGGCATTTTATATATATTAACTGGCAGGTGATATTAATCTGGGTTCATATTGATTGAAGTACAGCCAGAACAAGTAATTTTGTTTTCCTACTTTTTCTCTAGCACTAAAATGAGAATAGTATAATATTAACTCATCTTTCCTGGGAGAGTGCCAGATAAAATCACTACTGAATTCCTATCCAGAGATTTAAACTTGTTAAAAAGAGGATAAATTTTAGGGTTTGTGATTATTAAGAGTTAATAATCAGCTGTCAAAACCAATTCATATGAGGCATGCATGAAAAAATAATAATAATTATATTTTTGACACATATTGAGGTTTTCAAATTTATTTTTGTTCTGTATGTTTATAATTTCTTCTTTTCTCCATATAATAGAGCTATTCAAAACCCATAAGATTTGAATCTCAGTATGCCATTCTTTAGATAAGTCTTGGTATTGCTCTTTTACTCCATTTTCTTTACCTCAAAAGCAGCCATAAGAGTCAATATTACCTCTTGAAATTACATTCTTCTGAAGTATTTTTACTCATTTGATTTATGTATTTCTGATAATTTTCATAGTTTATCTCCTTCTTGACTGGACAAAACTTTTCTCTGATCTAATCATAAAATCCACTGTTAAAGTCTTCAGCTGATTCCAGATGTGGTACAGCTTTCTTAAAAAAACCTCAAACAAAATAGAAAAAAAAAAAAAAAATCCCTGCTTGTCTCACTTTGTTTATCTCCCTATGTATTTCTGTGCTACTGCATTTATAAAAAGAATCACATTTATACTAAGGGCAGGGTACAGTGTGCTTTGTTTTGAATAGGTTATTTGTAGCATAATAATCTTGTGAATTACCAATATGCTGCAGAGCAAAGGGAAAATGTGATTGTGAAGGGCATGATGATGATTCAATTGGTTTTGTGGCCATAATGCAGCCTTTCCAACTAGCATTTCAGCATTTGTTCTGTCTTTGTATGTATTACCTACTTGTACTGTATATTCAGAAAGTCTCTTCTGTAGCAGCTGTGCACTTTTTCTTTCATAAGAATGGTAATTACCAAAGTTTGGAGTGTATGAAGGACTATGGGGTGGCTTGACCAGTGTTCAGTACTGGCTTTCTATGACCCCTCTCCTGACAGCAGCCTTGACAGACAGTACTGAATTCTCGTCTTGCACTATATCAGCGCACAAAACACTACCTCAGCATGAAGGAGTTGTATGGTCCTACCTCTGTCTATGCCTACTAGCTGCTCCTCCTTGTAGCTTATATTTATGGACAGGTTGGCTCACCTGAATGAATATTTGCTTCCTTCTCCATCAAAAAGTTTGTTTCTGCAGCTTGTTTCTTCTTGTCATCCTACCTTAATTTAATCAAAATGCTTGATTGTAGTCAACACACATGAAGGATAGAAAGAAAGAGCTCCAGGAAGTGACTCAGCTAACCGATGTTGAAATAGAAATCATCCTCTGGCAATGCCTCTCTCACTTCACTGACTATGGATGGAATCCATATAAGTTCCTTTAGAACAACAGTATAAATGAACAGGGCTGATTCACATCCTTTGTTCCCTTATTGTAGCTCAAAAATGCATTTTTAAAATTGGATTTGGAGGGCTTTTCTGCATGTCTGTCCTTGAGGCACTGTTTATATATTTAGATAAATTGTTATCTGAGCATCAGAATTAAAGATGTTATGTTCCTATGGGCTTTAGTCTTATTCACCTTCCTCTTGCCATTGCATGGCACCATCCCATTTTCTGTATAGTCTCTGGATTACTCCTGTTTTCTCTTATTACTTAGGTAACTGGTTAGAAAAAATACTGAGTGTTTGTCTACCTCAAAACTAGGTGTATTGATTTGGGATCTGACGGGCCAAAGAGAACTGCTAATTATTCTGCTCTCTCTACAAGCTGTTAGGTCAGTAAGTAGGTCACATAATGTAGGTTTCTACACACAGACATCCACAGGTGGTGTAGGCATCCGAGCTCCCATGACAGTCCATATCTTAGTCAGTGTAACTATACATCTTTTTTAAATATGGTTAAAATGCAGTTAACTTCCACACATAGTTCACATACAAACACATCCATGTAGTTCTTTACACTCTGATGTCAAAATCTGGAGCCAGATCTATTCCTGTGTTTGATTCAATTGCCTTCACATGGGTGCCACATCCACCTTTTGCACCATTTGAGATGCTTGAGCCTATGGGTCTTCCACAACTGCTGCAATGTGCAGAACAGTCCTGTGTGTGTTTCTTGGCAGTTCATCTAAAAAGGTATTGGATACCTGCAGTTAGGAAGAGGGGTTGGTCCTGTTCTGCCCAAGTGCAACAATTGCTATCATCTCACTTAAAACATGGGCTCCAGACGTCTAGCTCCAGCTTTCTGGAAACAGTCAGCTCTCCACTTCAACGTCTTGATACTCTTGATGGCTTAAGGACATAAAGCATACATCTGCACCAGGAAGCTACATGAGGCAGAGCAGAGTTGAAGTATTGGCACTTGATAGCTCATAGTTAATTTTTCACATGTTCTCTAGCATGAGTTTGGCTAATTAGCTCTTATTCAGAACAGGCTGGGCATAATTTAATTGAGTATGGGAACTAGTATGATCTACATCAGTTGTACTCAGTGCCTGAAAAATGCCCAGGGCCCACGTTGTTTATTAAAATGGCACAGCAAGAATGTAAGCAAGAATTCAATTCTGAATAGGAACATCTCATTTTCTGTGAGTCATGTGCTTGCGTTGACATGTGCTACTGTTGAATGGGCAGAAAGATGAAGAATGTAAGTGGCTCACATTAACACCTGATTGCATACATTGTAGTGGACTCTAAGATATTATAATCTTCTTAATAAAATGTATATTACTTGGTAATAGATGCCACAGAGCAGTAATGGAGAGGGAAAAACCCCACAACCTTCCTATTTGAAAGAGGTAATGACACACTAAGAGTATTAGGTTTTATGGTGACCACTTGAAAAGGTTGTTCTCTTTGATATTAGCACTGCTAACTGATGCAAAGAAAAGTATTTGCCAGCATTTCATAAGCTTGAATTTGAAAGCTAGATCACTGTGATTGGCAATATTTTTACAACACAGAAGAAACAATTTCTGGCTAGACTTAATCTATAACATGCCATGATTTAAATCACGTAGATGCACTTTTTGCATGTAAGTGAATTTACCAGAAAATTGCTCTTCGCAAGTGCAGTATGAAAGTGTACAAAAGTGTAGAAGTTACACAGCTGATGTGGAAGTGCCGTGGTGATGAAGCAGCTCTAAGAAAAGTTAATTTAAAGCTAATGTGGCTGCGAGCATCAACAGAAAGAAAAGCAACTGGAATAGGAACAGTCTTTTGCCTCAGTGACTTCAGCAGCTGAGAGGATATCTGCCAGTGAATGGAAAGATCTCAGTTTTTCTGTTGAGGGTGTTTTGGTTTGGTTTGGTTTGGTTTGGTTTGGTTTGGTTTGGTTTGGTTTGGTTTGGTTTGGTTTTCTTGAAATGAGTGATTCAACACAACTTGCAGGTTCATATTTCATATAGCTACATCGTAGTTTGTGTAGTCTGATGACTGCATATAAACTGACATGCTGCAATGCTCACATCACGTGGCATCAGATTTTTTTTCTTTTTTTTGTCAGCTTGTAGGCTCAATTAATTTGCCCTTCTCGTTGTAAGAAGATGCCTAATTCCAACTCAGTATTCACCATTACAATATTTGAGAAGGTATTTTAATAAATAGCATATGATGGTTTTCATCTTTTCTTGTTCAGCCTTTCAATTAACACATCTGTGTGGACAAGCCAAGGTGAAAAGTGACAGACACAGAATGACCTAGGGAACTGGGTCAGTTCTGCAGCTTTCATTAGATATTCTTATTAAAAAAAAAAAAAAAAAAAAAATTAGACAGAGGAACAAAACTGATTATGCCTATTTAGTAGTTAAAAGCTTTTATAACTTGTATACCACGGCACAGTAAACTCTGAGGAGGAAATTGGCTTCCTGTTCTTTGCAATAGGTGAAAATATGAATGTTGAGTTTGAGCACAGTGTTATTTATGCACTAATATCAAAATTACAGCTATGTGCTGCGTGTGTCACTTCACAGTTGGAAATCAAATTATACTCCTGCTGGAATATTGGCGCATTGGTATCAGCTGTAGCAGCTGCTTTGCCTTCTCTGACTTTTCTTACTGTTGCTGCTAATGAAAAAGGAGGCTGCTGTCGCTGCTCTTAACAGCACTGTTTTTCTCCTCACTTGAAAAGCAAGCAGACAGTCTGGGTCTTCTCATGGCACAAAAGGAAAGGAACATTTAATTGCTGCTGAAGTGCTTGTACAAAAGGTCACCAAACAATATAAGTTCTTATTTGGTACTGAACTTTGAAGTGAAGAATTATGGATTGTAGAAGGGATCCAGCAGTTAGTTGATGTACCAGATCGCCAATATATTGAAAAGGAGAAAGAAGGATAAACTTGATGGGAGTTTCCTCCCTGTAAGACAGGAACAAGCTCGCCAGCCATCTGTAAAGAATGTGCTCATGAAGCACGTTTGAGGAAACCATTACAACTTTTCATCCGTGGCCTAATACAAGCACAGAGAAACTGAGTATGCAGAAGCTGTTGGTCTTAAACCTAGAAGAGTTATGTATTGACAACGGCACAGCTTCACAAAGGTGGCATGAGGCACTAACTTATAAGAACCTAAACACTTACAAGGCTTCTAAACCCATCGTGGCCCAAGAGAACAGTGAATATGCAGAAAGTCTTTGCCCCTTTAAGAAAATTCCAGACCTTCTGGTGTTAAATCAATGATTAATTAAAAACATGAACTAGCTTCATCTTGCAAACAATGACAAAAGATAAATTGAGATTCTTTACAAAAATGTAATTTTAAATTCATGTTCAACGTAATTCATGTCTCACCTCCGTGCCTGGCAAGATTATGGAGCAGACCCTCCTGGACACTATGCTCAGGCACATGGAAAATAAGGAGGTGATTGGTGACAGCCAACATGGCTTTACTAAGAGCAAATCGTGCCTGACAAATTTGGTGGCCTTCTATGATGGGGTTACAGCATTTGTGGATAAGGGAAGGGCAACTGACATCATCTACCTGGACTTGTGCAAGGCATTTGACATCCTTGTCTCTAAATTGGAGAGACATGGATTCGATGGGTGGACCACTCGGTGGATAAGAAATTGGCTGGATGGTCACATTCAAAGAGTTGTGGTCAACGGCTCAATGTCCAAGTGAAGAATGGTGATGAGTGGTGTTCCTCACGGGTCGTTACTGGGACCGGCACTGTTCAGCATCTTTGTCGGCGACATGGACAGTGGGATTGAGTGCACCCTCAGCAAGTTTGCCAATGACACCAAGCTGTGTGGTGTGGTCAACACGCTGGAGGGAAGGGATGCCATCCAGAGGGACCTTGACAGGCTGGAGAGGTGTGCCCGTGCAAACTGCATGAAGTTCAACAAGGCCAAGTGAAAGGTCCTGCATGTGGGTTGGCACAATCCCAAGCACAACTACAGGCTGGGCAGGGAATGGATTGAAAGCAGCCCTGAGAAGAAGAACTTGGGGTTATTGATTGATGAGAAGCTCAACATGAGCCGGCAGTGTGCGCCTGCAGCCCAGAAAGCCAACCGTGTCCTGGGCTGCATCAAAAGAAGCGTGACCAGCATGTCAGGGGAGGTGATCCTGCCCCTCTACTCCGTTCTTGTGAGACCCCACCTGGAGTACTGCGTCCAGCTCTGGGGGCCCCAGTACAAGAAAAACATGGAGCTGTTGGAGCGAGTCCAGAGGAGGGCCACAAAGCTGATCAGAGGGCTGGAGCACCTCTCCTATGAGGACAGGCTGAGAGAGTTGGGGTTGTTCAGCCTGGAGAAGAAAAGGCGGCTCCGGGGAGACCTAATTGTGGCCTTCCAGTACCTGAAGGGGCCTACAGGAAAGATGGTGAGGGACTGTTTATCAGGGAGTCTAGTGACAGGTAATGGGTTTAAGCTGAAGGAGGGTCGATTTAGATTAGATGTTAGAAAGAAATTCTTTACTGTGAGGGTGTTGAGGCACTGGAACAGGTTGCCCAGAGAGGTTGTGGATGCCCCATCCCTGGAAGTGTTTAAGACCAGGTTGGATGGGGCTTTGGGCACCCTGGTCTAGTGGAGGGTGTCCCTGCCCATGGCAGGGGCGTTGGAACTAGATGATCTTTGAGGTCCCTTCTAACCCTAACCATTCTATGATTCTAAATAAAAAGAAATCTGCTCCGTACCTGAGGGATTTTGCATGCTTCACATTAATAAAAAAAATCAGTTATCTAATCAATATCATGATATCACAAATTTTGTCTACTGGGGTTGAAATTTTCTCTTGAACTAAAGGAAGTTTCTATTATTATTGTTGTTGTTGTTACTACTATTATTATAATTATTATATTTCTTTCTCAGATTTTTTTATTGTATTGTCATTGCTCTTATTTCGCTTATGAGTCGAGATACACAAGTGACGTCTGATGTGCATTTTGTGTTTGCTATAGTGCAAAGACATTTTCAGAAAAAGACTTATTTCATTGCCAGAGCAAATCAATCCTACAGAATCTCCACCTTAAATACTTTTTTCTTGCTTGTTTAAATGTTTTCCCTCCTCAAGAATTTTGTGATACGTACTGTATCTCAGCAACATACAGAGAAAGGAAAGTAAGGTTTTAACTTGCTAGGAATAAAAGTTGAAATCATTGGCAATGTTCTGATTTACACTAAGTTTTTAATATAGAAACTTGAAGAGACATTGAGACAACTCTTACTCGTTATGCACCAACTCTACCCCAGCCCATCAGCAGATAGGCTGATACAATTCCTACTTTTAAAAAGTGTCAAACATGTTTAGCGGTAATAGCTTCATGCCTCCTTTATACTAGTGGACCCAAACCAAACTTCAGGACACACTGCTACTGTTCATTGTGCACCTTTTCCTTTGTGCTTGACCAAAATATCTGAAGAAAAGTATGAGAAAGAAGTCTTTATTCCTTTAGGTCAAAAAACCCGGTATGTATTCTAGGTTCAGTCCTCGGTGTTAATCAGAGTCCTGGTCCTCACATTTTTATGACAATGTTGGCTTCTGCCCTTTCCCATTTCACCACCTCATTTCTGGACATTATTCAGTGTTTGTGACCTGATGGGATCATCTGACCTGATATGAGACATTATTCCACAGTATTGCATCAATAATTCCATCAATAAACATAGTGTCCTGAGAACTCAACTTTACATATATGAATTAATATCCTTTCTATAGATTCTGGGATTTCTGTGGTACCTGATCAGAAATCCGCAGTTTTATTTCACAACAATTTATTTCTCTTTCAGCCATATAGATGTCTGCAGATAACAAACTTTCTTCTTAAAAAAAAAAAAAAAAAATCTAGGAAAATAACAATCCACTGAAATGCAGGGAAGGCTATAATACTGCTTCATACTCACCTGTGAATGAAATGCACTTGTATTCAAATATTAAGTAACATGCCAGTAGATGGAGCTGATGAACATCCAATTTATACCCAGAATTTTGTAGACTCTGTATACTTTTGCTTGTGACATGTATTAAACATGGCTTTTCTCATCAACTTTTTACTACAATTAAAGCAGCTTTTAGGAGGTGGAATCAAGAGTTCAGTGTATATAATTACCAGAATAAGACTTAGAGGTCTTAATGCTTTCTGATGACTGATCTGGGTTTTAGTTCTACCATTTATTTTTGTAGAATTCTGAAATCCTTATGAGCTTTGTATTTGCAGCTCCCCACCCTTAGATCCCTTTGATGAGAGGGCAATGTATCTTGATCTGAAGCTTGATAAAGTCATACAGTTCAGCAGTTGAAGAAAATTAGTCCCCTATACGTGAGTTATCCTCAACAAAAAAACCTGCAGGCATGACCTGTGTCATGACAGAACCACATGAAAACCAGCTGCTCTTTCCTTCTGCTGATGTGAGCGTGAAAGGAATCTTCTGGATAAAATGTAGAAAATAGGAGGATGATGGATTTTAACTATGATGAGGAAAAAATATTTTCAAATGAAGTTCACATCTGCCTAAGCCTTTACTTAAGATCTAAACCAAATTCAGTCCCTACTATTGATAAAAGTGCCTGTACTTCTAGAATCCAATGAGTTACCCCTGCTCACATCTTATCTTTTATTCTTTTCTTTCCCAACTTGAATAAACAAAGTTTCCAAGCCAAAAGTAATATTAAAGTACCAGCTACCTAAATAGCTTTATCAGCATCTTCCTCCCCTTACACCCAGCAGGATGACTCTAGGTGTATATTCTATGAGAGCTTGTTGATCTTTTTAATGCTAATTAGCCTTTGATTAGGATCTGAGAATCAAGGTAACAGGACCAGATTTTCCCACCATTGATTGATGAATTAATTAAAGACATCTAGATGGAATTTAATGCTGGAAGCGTGCCATGTTGATTGTCCTTTAGCATTTTGCAGGAACATTTTCAGCATTATCAATCTAACATTTTTTTACAGGATTAAGTCTTTAGGACATGGTTTAAGTAGTGGGTAGGTATCTAGAAAGGCGAGTACATCTGGGAGAAACAGACTCCAGCACAGTAAAGAAACAAACCTGCAGAACCACTTATACTGACCTGATTTTCAGAATGGATGAAAACTTGCAGTTCTAATTAATTTTAGTACTGCATTTTGGATACTCACCTAGAGAAAATATTACCAAGCATATCCTAAACCTGGATGAGAACAAAGTTTGTACAATCTTACATGAAGCCAAAAGCCTCTAGTGCTACATCCTTTACTGATGTAAAGCAACACAGTTTCATCAATGTTATAGATACGTTAACAATTTATACCAAACAATAAACCTCGTTTTTTGGTTTTCCTACTTGTAATTAATCTATGCTTGTTTGTTTTGGGTGTTTTTTTTTTTTTTCAATGTACCTGCTCTGACACACTGACAAAGTAACTAATTGCCTCTAGATGGTAGAGAGAAAAAAAAAAAAAAAAAAAAAAAAAAAGAGTTATAAGTTGAAAACAACCCTGGAATGATTTTTTTTTTTCAAAAGGTGATTGAGACTCAGAATAATTTATACCAAGAGCGGCGAAACAAAAGCTACATGACTGTTTTTCAAATTATGCATGTGGTTTTTCCATTTTATAGTAAAAAGATGTATCAGCAGGTGCTAATCTTGTACAAATAACCTGCATCTTACCACAATAGGATTGCTTTGACTGGCATGGATAAACAGTCATACCTAAATACAATCTTATGAAATAAATGAAACCATTGTTAAATGGTAAATGGAAACATCATGGGTTAAAATGTTGCTGAAAAAGGTTCTGCTACTGCTTTTAAAAAGCCATAATGTTCTATAAAGTTGTCTAAAGAATGGTACTTCTTTCTTACTTGGGTTTGTCTGGCTGTGACAGGCTCATTCTTGGTATGCTTACAAATTTTTTTAGTATCCTCAAAGGATATTTTAAGAAACTGCAGTGTATTTGCTATAACCATAAACCCCACATATTTCTTATACATGAAAGGTGAATACATCCCACCTAACTTTAGCAGTGGGATTAATCTCAACTAACTCTAGACATCTTCAGTATAGACATCTGTAGCTGAGAAAGTTACCGGAGGTGCCACGTGCAGCCAAAGAATAAAAAATCAGCGCTGCTGGAGTTTTTTTCCTAGCCTGTTTTAGAGAACCACTTGAGGATGGGATGAATTATCCCTCCAGAGCCAAGGGTTACATCCCAGCCCAACTGCAAATAAACAGTGAGGTACACAAAACAGAAAAGTAATATTCTCAGTTAGGTATTCAAATGGCCAAATATTAATAAGTTTATGTGAATCAATCTCATGACTCTAGATGAGGGAGTACAGAAGATGTTGGGCACAAATATGAAAAACTGTCGATTTTAGGAAATAGGAAAGGGGATAATACATCACTATTTAATGTTTTATTTCTGTTTGTGAAGATTTTTTGCACATCTTTAGATACTGAATAATACTTGAGTCTACCTGAAGCATTTATACAACTTTTTATTTTAATAATACTAAAATAAAGATGGTCAAATGTTTTTCTTTTTGGTTCAGTGGTCGAATTAAAAAAAAAAAAAAAAGGGGGGGACTGGTCAGTTTGGCTTGAACAGAAACTAAAGCAATTTGGGTTTGATGCTTTCAGAAGACTGAAAATAAACCGAATAATGAAAGGTATTGTTTCTACTAAAGCAAGATATTTCGTTTCACATGGAGTTTATGCAGAATATTTCCTCAATTTTTTTTTTTTTTTTTTTTTTTTTTTTTGTATTGGAACTCCCTCTAAGCAAAGTATGCTGTTTTGAAAGTATATTGTTTTAAAATAGGAAAAGTTTCAAGTTGACATTGCCTTAGTTTTTTGTGCTTGATGCAAATTGCAGAGCAGAACCTAAGTGGCTCTGCTTGAATAGGGGAATAATCATTCTTAATATTAGCTTTACGGAGACTTTCTGTGCAAGCTACAGATACTTCCATGGGCTTTGTTAAGTTCAGTTACTGCATAAGACTTTTATATACCCAAGGCCTAAATTATTTCGTTATTATTTTTAGGCCTAACTGGTAGTTGCTGTGTAATTTATACAGTGAAAAACAGGAAGAGAATGGTTTAGGAAAGATATTACAGAATCACAGAACAGTTGAGGTTTGAAGGGACCCTGGGGAGTAACCAGGTCAGGCGGGGCCACCCAGAGCCCATTGCCCAGGACAGCTTTTGAATACCTCCAAGTGGGGGTGACTCCATGGCCTCTTTGGGCAACCTGTGCCACTGTTTGGTCACCCTCACAGGACAAAAGTATTTCCTGATGTTCAGAGGGAACCTCGGGTGTTTCAGTCTGTGCCTGTTGCCAATAAGCAAGTGCACATTGGTGGCTCGTGTTCAACTTGATGTCTACCAGGACACCCAGATCCTTTTCTGCTGTGCTGTTTTCCAGCTGGGGCGCCCCAACTGGATGTACTGGTCCATGGGGCTGTTCCTCTCCAGGTGCAGGGCTTTGCACTTCCCATTTCTCCAGCGTGGGTTAGATCCCTCTCAATGTCAGCATGACTCTCTGACATATCAACCACTCCTCCCAGTTTTGTATCATCAGCAAATTTGTTGAGGATCCACTTTACCCCACCATTAATGTTTAATGTTTAGACAATCACAATGTTTAAATGTTTACCTAAGTATTGTCTATATCTCTGCCATTCCTGAAAATATAAAATTAGATTATTTTGCACCCCATTGAATAAGATTTTTTTATTTTATATTTGGTATTTTATGTAGCCCAAATATGGAATGTGATATAGTTAAAAACCTAACAAAACAAAAACGAGGGAATGTAACATGGGAAAAAAACCCACAAATTGATGTTTGGGCTGGGTTTACAATTCATTTAGTCAGTTATTTCTTCAGTCATATTTTGCATGACCACTGGAGATGCCTTGTTACCTTATTGAAAGTTGTCCTGGAACAGTTCCCACAATGTGAAGATTTTATATTACTATTTTTGCAATAAGATTCATTCATCATAAAATGTTCATATTGCATTAGCTAGAAATGAATACTGGTGGCATAGTAAAAATGAAACTTGTAATGTTTCATATATTAAATATCCTAAGTGTGCTGCAGATTACAATGTAGCAGCAGTAGCAATTGCTAACAGAAAATGAAATACAGGTAAAATAAAAAATCTTAGTCACATGAAATGAGAGATATCTTTTGCAAGCAGAGACTAGGAAGTTCACCATTTTGTGACTGTAATTGAGACAACTTTACCTTTTTGATTTGCCATAACATTATGTCACCTAAATAATCATATGCTACATGTTTTTTAATCCAAATATACATGCACCCATGTACTGTGTGAAACTCAGCCATTGCACAAAGGGTTAACTACAAACATTAAGCATTTTTTACATTTACTTTGGCCATGGTCCTTGTTTCAGCTATAGATTCCCAACAAAACTAAATTCCAGTGTGTAGTCATTTTTATCTTCCCACCCCCCCGGAATTAGTTAATGTTTGATATTGTACTTTAGAACATAAATATTTCCCCTAAAATATCCCAAAATCACTGATTCTGGATATGTTGCCAAAGTAATAATGTATTTAAATGAGCAGATATGGGCTGTTATACCTGCAATTAAAGGTACAATTTTTTAAACTTCAGAAAGTATCTCTCCCTCTGAGATTGTTCTGAGAGTAAGGAAACATCCTATTTACTGCTAGTGATCAGATATAAGGATTATTACAAGACAGAAGAGTAACATTCTTATAATTAATAAGAAAATTCTGAGATGAAATAAAATACATAGACCTTTAAGTTTCAAAATAACAACTTTGTCTGATGGTTTAAATCAACATAGCAGACCAAGTAATGCAGACAGACATTAAAATCTGTCATTTTCACAAAGATTATCACAGTAATAGTATGAGTGGCTATATGCATGGAAAATAATTTTATCATATCGCAATGTATGTTCTGACTCAGCAATGCTCTTCTCTACAATGTAATAAAGCAGACAGCAATGTAAATCATTTAGTCCAATATAAGTATAATGAGAGAGAGGACAAACCAATGCATAGAATGGATAAGAATGACATCAATACATTCTATTTTGACAGATAAAACATAGTAAAATATTGAAACTAGAATGTATCTGAAGTGTGATAAGATTTGAGAAGTAAAAATGATTTTCTGAGTCCCCAGGAAAGAGGTTATTAGTAGATCTGAAATAACCATTGTCAGTGGAAAAGAGAAAACCTTTTTATTAAATTTCATTGCATTAAGCATAATTTCCTCCCTTCTTTTAATTTATTTAAATCTTTATTCAGCAAATAAAGGTCAAGAAACTCTACTGGACATCAACCATCTATGTGAAAGAGTTTAAACTTTTCAACCTTATTGAGTTTAATTTAGGCGTAGATTAAAAATCTGAGCTTCAACAGGGCATAGTTTATTTAATAAGCTGTGCCAATTATCCAAATATGACTTGGAAAATAGTGATCTGAAACTGCTATAACATGTTTATTTGTGAAAATTCAAAATCTTAGACTTTTTAAAAATGTTGTAGTGTCCCTTTGCAGCACAGACCTAAGTATAAGGGAAGGTGAGTACAGTTCAGAACATTACAGGAGAGAAGAGTAATCCTTGGAGAAATGAAGATTCATGATCAACCCACTTTTAAAGCATGTGAGAGATAGGTTCTGCTTCAGCAAACTGAAGAATTATGCTTGTAAAGATGCATTTTGGGGTAAGAGGGATGGATACATCACCTGGATACTTTTTTTTAATAACTGTGTTAAAAGATTTTTTTTTGGGGGGGAAAAAAGTCTTGAAAAGGGAAGAAAGGTCAGAAAATTACTTTATTGACTTTTTATGGTGAGGGTTTATTCCCCCAAGTATATGGAAAAAACAGAGCTGATGATAGTGGTGAAATAGGCACTAGAAGGACATTTTGGCTGTACTGTTGGAGGCAGGAATTATTTCTGAGTGAAGATAATATAAGACATTACCACCTACAGAACAGATGTCATGTTAAAGCTTTGGAAGTACAGAAGGGCCAAGAGCATGATGTTGTAACTTCTAGTCATCCCTCTAAAGTCTGCATTATGGTCTAGTATTGACACACTTGGACAGGTATTGAATACCTCACCTTCCTCTGAAATACTCAGCGGTAGAATTGTCCAGCTATTGCCAGAGACGGGATCTGGGGTCATTGCTCTGTCACAAGGCAGTAATGACTTGTCTTCCAGGAGAGCATCCAAAAGAAGAAAGGCTCTGGCAATCTCAGGAAGAATCAGCAAGTGCAAATCAAATGTTTCAAAAGTTTCAATTTCCACAAACACATTTTTCAAGTGAAGGGGAAAGAAGGGAAGGAAAAGGATGGAAACAGCAGGAAAGAGAAATGTTGTGGGGTTGGTTTTTTTTTAATATCTCCACCAATTCCAATGGCCACAGAATAATTTGACATGTTTTACCAGTTATATCATTAATAAAGCAAACTAAAAAGTCAATTGAAATATAAATTGAAAGTGGACCAAGAAAAAAATGTGTAAATCATGGAAATATTACAAAATATTCAGAAAGAAAATGAAATTTCTAAATCTCCTTGTAAAATCTTTACAACAAAACCTGCAATAAAAATAGATTCACAAGCAGGTGTTTTTTCAGAAAACATAGCTTATAGATTACTTATTGTTCTGCTGCTGAAATTTCTGAGTTTTTCATCACCCATATGAAAAATATTTCAAGTGAATTTTCATAGCATAGTGTATTCATAGATAAGGATTTTGCCCTATTCCTTCTTCAATGATTCAACATTACAAAATGGAATGCTATGTGAATGTGATATCATGCATCATTTTTAAAGCTCCCATTTCCGGACTTGTTGGACGCAAATGGAGATGAAGATGGTTTGTTATCTTGCCTCCAAAGGAGAAGAAGAAGCAAAAAAATGAAAAAAAAAGGTGAAATAGTTTGTAACATTTAATAAAATATTGTGGCATCATCTTTGTCTTCATTTGTGATTCACCAAGAATCTTTAGATCTAAACCACAATCATAAAGTCTTGAATCCCAAGCCATAAGATGTTTTTCTTCTAAAGTGATTAATATCTTCTATAGAGATGGGTAACACATTAGACTGATGATCAGCAAAACCTCTCTAATTATGCAATAGTTATCTAAGAAAAGCACTTAAGTAGCATAAAAATCCTTCAACACTTAGAACTTTATAGTCATTAGCTTGTTTCAGGCTACAGTCATTACCAAAACAGAGGTAGTCTACTATTTATCAGCTTGTTATTTGAGAGACTTCTCTGTGCAGACTTATATCAGTTCCAGGAACAAGATGCATAGAGAAATATGCCGTATGAGTTCTTTAAAATACATTTGTGTTTGAAGAGTGGAAATAAGATTGGTAGAAAGTAAGTATGAATTAGAAGGTAGAACACAAAAATTGACTGCGCATAAGGAAAATTTCAGAAAGACGAGAGCTATTATGATTATCAAACTATTTCTGGGGGAAGTAATTGAAGTTCTTACACTGTTACCACGTAAGACTGGACCAGAGGGAATATATACACACTCAGATTCAAGCATGAAAGACCTAAGTGATAAAAAGATCTTTTATGTTTAAGGGTTAAAATACGCAAGAACATATCAAGACTTTGAACAATGCAGGAGAAACACAACTAGAATAAGTACCAGTGAGTTCAGCACTCATCAGTGTGGAGGTAATCTGGGCTAGAGTTTGACAAAGAGCAAGTGTTTTCAGGCAAAAGCCTGCTTTTTCTTAGCCATGATTATAGGATCTGAAGCTCCCCTTGAATATTCCCCTTCCCTACAGCTATTCTCCCGAAGCTCAGTAGGACTCTGCAAAGTGCTATTGAATGTGATGAAAGTGGGGGACTGGAGAAACTGATCCTAAAGTATTTACATAGTGGGGCTTTCATGAAGCTTGAAGAAAGAAAGGAGTGATGTTCTGTTAAGCCAATTCCTCATCTACCTGGATTAGGACTATTTGTTAATGTTTTTTTCTCCTTCTTGGTTAAAGTGAATGGTTAAAGTTGAAGACAAATCTGATCTTGTGGTTCTCTGTGAAGAAAAGAAAAATTTGTGGCATATTTGTTATACACAAAAGGTATTTAATAAGATGGCAAGAATACAACTAAACAAGTATATCGGAGAAAAAATACAAAGAAGAAAGATAGCAAGAGATGTTAGATCATTCTCCCAAAGGTTTTCTACCCCTATCAAAGTGCAAGATCAGAGAAGAAGACAGATAAAATATTACAGGATAGAATAGGGAATTGAAGCATAAAAGTTAGAAATAGCCAAAGTACTATACGAAAGCTTTTAAAATATGTATAAAGAGCACTAAAATATGCTGACTGCCTGTGCTTTGCACACCATGTATCCATTTACCTGCAAGACACTAAACTCAGAAAAGCGGAGTTTTGAATATGAGTACAAAACCACCAGATCTTCAGATCTGGTGGGCTTTGCTAGAGAAAAGCTGTCTGGGGTACAGAGGTCTGTTCTTAAAGTACAGCTATACTTGGAGAAGTGACTATCTGAAGTACTTACAAGTTCCCATTTCTGCAGTTAAAGAGTACTTCACAATTGTTAATACTTTTAGTATCAGAACATCTTGGAGAACTATAGAAATCTTGTTATACATATATTACAGATGGAGAACATAAAGGTGAATTACTAGTTCATTTGGGAAAAGAAAATGTTATTTTCAACACTAAGTTTCGGGGGGGGGTATTTTATTTTGGGACTCAGGATACTATTTATAGGTAATTGATTTTTTATCAAATTCCTATAATGCATAGACTTAAGGTCTCTTGCCTGCTTGTAGCACTATAAATGTTGGTTACCTAAAGTTAGTTACTCTAAGCTTGTTTTACAGTGACTAGAGAGAATAGTAATTTCCAAAAGGCACTAAATATTGTACTTAGGTAACTAGCACAAGTGGGATTAATCAACCTCTAATTTCATCTATTAAATGAACCCAAAATATCTACTTTTGATTTAAATGGTTAAATTTCATATATGTAGGAAATTATTCAGGTGCCTGAGCACAGATATCTAGTGCCATTTTAAATATTTGAGGGCATCTAAAACTTCTTGCAGATACAGCACAGGACATATAGTGCCCTTTGGAACCAAGAGCCAAAGCTGACGAATGCTATACTAACGAGGGCACCATCCCCAGTCAGATGGTGGCTGAGCTCACATCAAGGTAGAGGTAGGGCTCGGTCAGGACAATCCTCTGCTCTTCCTGGTCAGGTTGGGCTGCCATAAGACTGTGAACTCCCAGTGATTTATAGGTCCAATGAAAGAGAAAGAAGAGGGAGGTGGACTCCACCGATGTATAAAATCATGTAATAGGTTTGGTATTGGGGACTGGAACCTGAGATCCCTCCTGGACATTTGTTCAGGCATCCCAGCCACAGTCCCACGTGCCTGTGCAACTCCAACATCTCCTGCAGCTGCTATACTACAAGTCCTCTCACTCTTTAATATAGGTCACCATAGCCCCTGAACAGAAGGGTTTGGTATTGAGGCTATGTAGGCGTGTATTCCACTTTTTCAGGAACACAGAAAAAACTGGAGTGTGGCTCACACACCAAATGCCCGCTTTGAGTCTGCATTCTAATAAGAGTTCATGAATTATGTAGGCAACACAATGAGAACATTTGAAATGGTGTTTGCATCTGTTATGAGACTTAAAATTTAATGGATTTTTAAGTAATTAGCATGAGCTATTTACCACACTGAGTTATACTGTAGGAGTAGCTGAATATAAAAATAAATATGATAATAATATGCATAAAATGCTCATTTCTTGCAGCATTATATTTTATTTTAAAAAGGCAGTGCTTAAGCAGACTATCCAAATTGACAGGGAGAATATAAAATAATGTCTTTCCTCTGGTTACTTTTTTTTTTTTTTTTTGAAAAAGAAATCTTTTGTCATTTACAAGATGACAGACTAGTTTTATGATAGCTTTGATGTGACATAAGACAGCGCATCCATAATCTAGCATGTCACAGCCATTTTTAATATGTATGGTATATGTTCAGCTAATCTAGGAATCTCAATGAATGATCCATTCTCTGTATTTTCTTACAGGGAGCCCACAGTTCTGCAGTCAGGGAACAAGAGTGGTAGTCAAAATCGTCTGACACTTGTGCCTCACTCTGCCATCAGCTAGTTTAAGGGACTCTTTATCTGAAGGGAGAAAGGCATAGCAAAACCCCACCAACTAGAAAGTAAAGACAAATCAGAAATAATGTGTAAATAGCTTTTTAACAATGAAGATGATACATTATTAGGCTGAACTGGAGGACTGGTAAGTTCTCCTTGTCTTGTAATGACTGGTTCCTTAAAGATGTTGGTTTCTTATGATGAAACTCTATACCCATCAGGTTAAGACAAGTAAGTGAGTTGTCACTGACAAAGAATAAGAATAAAGGGTAACATGTTTGGCAGGAATCTAGTATATAGGTATCTAGACTCTTTCCTATTTTTACAATTTAGACTAGGAAATTTCTGTATAAACAATATAAAAGTAAATCAAGTCACCAGGATTCCTCACTGCCATTTGCATGTCCTATGCCCACTGTGTTGCTTTTTACCTCTGAAGACACAATGGTTGCACCTGTAGCTGGATTTTGATCCAGTTTCAACAGGAAAAAAGATGGGCTGTCATGCAGAGTGCCTTGTGATCTGTTCTTAGGGCACCTGACTGCAAAATGAACAGCACAAGTGAAAACTCACCTGGGGTGGGTCAGCCTCTCTCCCAGGAATCCTGTTTCCAAAGCAAGCATGCTAACCTATTCTTCAAGACACCAGCACCACCATGTTGATAATGAAAACCATGTTACCTAATTAGAGTTAGCCAAAATATGATGACGACCAAGTCTGGGCTTGTCCAGCAAATTATGTGATGGGTCTTCAACTAAAGGTGTTGATAACCTTTCACAGGTTCCTAAAAAGCTTTCAGAAGAATTAAGGAAACTTCCTTAATTACTGAGGTGGACAAAGATAAGTTTTCTGAAAAATTCTTCAGGTCTTGAATAGCTTCCTCATTTATAGAACACTTGTGTAATCTATATCTGGCCCAAAGTAATAATGAAATGATTCACTTATTCAAACAATTTTTACTCCAAATTTATCAATATAATTAAAAAAACAAAACAAAAACCCAACCAAACAAAAAACAATCCCTAACTTAAAATGTGCAGTCAGGTTTTCAAAGAAGTCTTTGATATGCATTTCAATCTTCATCCTTAGAAAGATTATATAGTAAAACTTGTCCTGACGGCTGTTGGAGCAGAGTTGAAGTAATTCCAGAAGCTTTAGAAAAAGGACTCACATCATATCTGAAGCTAAATTCTGCTCCTGTTTGTATCCAGTGCTCTACAGGCTCCAATAAAAATTGTTCAAGCATGCATTTCAAGGCAGAGTTTGGCACATGGGTTTCCAATTTCACAAGGTTTGTGACTTAAAATGGTTTCTTTTTTTCCTTGGACCAACAGGAACAATCAAAACAATGGAAGCACATGCACTGGCCCCAGAGGGCTAAGTGCTTTGCACTCTTCCACAAAGGCCTCCTCTGAGTGACACCAACAGTGACACTGATGAAATCCAGGAGGAACTATTTCCAGCTGCCTTTCCTGAGCTGTACAGGTGGAGCTGCTCTGTTACAATACCTTTTGTGGTAAGAATAAGAAATATCAGTGATGTATTTGTGAGGATGCCACAGAATCCTTAAAATGAAGATACATCTTCAGTATTTCCTCAAGTGCTAAACATAGCTTTAGTAACTTTAGCTTCCATAGACACATGAATACCTCTGGAAACAATACAAAAAGAATTTACTTACCAAGGTCTAACACCTTGGTCTAACTAGTAAGTAAAAAATAAGGTGTAATAATAAGGATATCTATGCCAGGTCTTGTTTTCTGTATTGGGTTATGCTTTAAAAGTACATGCCTCTTTAGAAAGTAAAAAATATCCCTAATTGCCTGTGTAGCAAACTTGGCTTTGGCTGTTCAAGAGTTAGGCCAGCTGGGAGGTCAGAAATGGCTTTCAAAACGGTTTTGTGATTTTAATTTGTCAGCAAAGGAGTTCATATCTTGCACTGAAATGTGAGTGCTGGAGAAAAAATTGATAATCAATACATAATCTCCAAAATCTTAAAGTTGCATCATCACACAAAAGCAAAAGGAAACGTGTGGTTAAGGGAACAGCACCAGCCATTACATTGGCTCTACCACAGCACCGTTGTGCCCCAGGTGAGCAGCAAACACCCCAAGCAATCTGTTTTGCACTATGTTGTGACTCCAGCAAGGTCAGGTGCACGTCGTATGTGCCTGCCCTGGCACTTACAGCATTTCCAGCCAGAACAAATGAATTCTGATTCTTTCAGACTATGTCTACAGGAGCAAATGAAATGAGTCAGGGACAGCACTGGAATGTTACATTTCAACCAGGACCGTGTAAATCCTGCTGGTTGTCTGCATCTGAGGGGTGAAGCACATGGGAGGGGAGGGCAGGGCAGGGAGTGTGGAAGCAGGGAGAGTGATCCTTCTTGTGCTCTGTAACACATCCTTCTTTCCTGCAAAGGGATTTAATCAACGAGCATACATTGTTTTTCTTCTTTATTTTTACCTGATCTCTTCTTGGAGATAGGTGACTCACAACCAGAGAATACATTAATTAGTTCAAACCAACCTTTCTTCTTCTCCCCGTCCCTCTTCCCCACCACAAGAGGCTACGGAGCAGAGTTCAACACTTTCTGTTTGCAAACAAAATTGCAGCATCTGTCCTGTCACTTTGACTAGAGTTCTTGCCTATTTATTTTTTTTTGGTTGTTACCATAGTAGCAGGGTGGTGACTTTCTGACCAACGAGAAAAAGACAAAGAGACACAGTAGTGTGTAAGTAGCTCCCAAGCTGAGGATTTGATTGATCTACTCTGTGCTGGAATTAATTCCATTTATTAATGTTTTCTGTTGAACTGAAACTCTGAAACCTGATGATCTTAAATTGATTCAGACTGAATGCAAGACATGATTAAAATTGTGACTAGAAGTCCAGCAGAAAGAAGGTAGCAGCTGAGCCTTTACTTGACAGGTCCATACATATCAGATGATGAATATGTGAAAACTACTTAGGGAATACTCTGAGGGTTGGGTTTGGTTTTTCCACCTTCACATTGTACATTAAAGAAATGACGCTATAAGGAAGAACATGATCCAATACATAAGGTTTTCTACAAAAGCCTTGGACTGTGGCAGCCCCATCAGGTTCAGCCTGAAAAAAAAGTATTCATCTGGGAAATCCCTCTTCATTACAGTGCAAAAGGTTGGAATACTATTAAAAGCCAGAATGCTACTCCCAAGATAGCCCTCTTCATTTGTTATTTTGAACCTGTCCCACCGCTTTTTTGTATCTCTTCTCTAATAGTTTCAAACATAGTTTCAAGCATTCGAACAAGTATTAAACTGATACTGTAGGGAATCTACCTGGCTTATCTCTTCTCTTGCTACCTGTTGTTCAGTACCAAGGGGTAAGCTCTTCTGATAGCTGCTCACAATCATCTACTTGCTAGATTTCAAAGAAACAGTCCCTGGCTACCTCTTAAGCTTGGGAAAAGTGCTTAATGAACAAAGCTGCTTTGTTGTTCTCCTTTATATCCCATCTTAAAACTTTCCTTTGTCACGTTGGCTGCAGTGATGCAAATTGCAGTCTCTGGGGCATGGCAGATAATTTGCCTCAGCGATTAATAGTGGCTGCCTTGTCTTGATTTTTGATGAAGAGTTTTGGAAGCCTCTATTTCCTGAAAGCATATTTGAAGTGCAAATGATAGTTTAGATTTCCTTCATATACAAGCAGTTCTTGCTGCCGTCAGAGAGGATCACTGTTTTAGGACTCTGGCTTTGGCATTCATGCGTATGTTGTACAAGTTACCCTGTTTCTAAGCCTTCGGGCCAGGTTGAAAATGTTTGGAAGATGCACTCAACTTAATGGAGACTCCCAGACATACTGACTTGCCAGCCTAGAGGTCCCAAACTTAAGCAAATGTTACAATGGAAGATCAATGATATGCTTAGTTCAAGCACTGACATTAGGCTTGGACTCAGTTCCTTTGGACATACATGTTAATTCTGCTAATGAATGAATGTTACAGTTCTGTGCCTGATTCCCACCTCTAATGGTGTCTTATGGTGTCACCTTTTATGGTGACAATTGCATGGTTCAACTTTGTATGGTTCAACTTTTAGCTCACACTGCAGTAATTCATGCTTATGAGGTAAGAGGCAAGATGGTGGTTATTTTCCTCCTCCCTTCCTTGCAAATTTACTGTGCTAACCTCATTACCAAACAGCCAAATATTCCTGAGCCTTCCAATATACGCGATTCTCAGGATGGTCACCATGATAGTCACTCGGTAGTTATGGCATTGGCCTGTTAAGGGAGGTAAGTCCCATTTGAGCCATTTGAAGGTTTCTCATTAAAATTAGTGTGTTTAATTATGGGAAATCATAATTATTTTCACATGTTAAAGAAAAAGAGGTTTCCTTGAATTGCTTGTAACATACATTTTTAGAGACAAATCTTTTCTGAGATAACAGAGTGCAGAGTTGCTTAAGTGGGTGCCTTTCTATGAAATCCTGGATTTTCATTATAGTATTTACTCTAAGAGCGTACCTTGGTAAGGGAAAAAATGATGTGAAGATTCAATACCACCTGCTGTAAGATTAAATAAAACAGCTCCTATGAAAAAAAATAGCCTACATTGCCAGAGCAGAAGGGGTCAAACAATAAAATACCCATTGTCTCCTGTCAAAGTAAATCACACTAACAGGTTGCTATGGCACAGGCGCTATGAGATACTTGATAGCAATATTTTTAAGATGGAAAATCTATATTATTTAACAATAAATGTGGCATGGTGAGAAGTGTTTATCTCAGGTTATGAACATGCCTCTAGGAGCAGGCAGGTGACATGTATTACCTAGCATGTGACTTTAATTTCCTGGGATCAGTTAGGCCTGTTTTTTTCTCCTCAAAGTTTCTGATAAAGACACTGCTTGATAATACTGTCTGCTTTGATCCATAAACTTAGGAAAGGCTTTTGACTAGTTCCTACAGGCCTCATGGTAACACATACATGGTCTGCATGGCCTCCTCCTGGAGCTGAGCTGTCAACTGGGGAACACCAATGAGACAGTCTGTCAGTTTACTCTTGGTTTCCACAAATTCAGTGCTGAGTCATGAACAATCCCTTTTCTCTTCTCCCTAACCTCTTCCATGTGATAGATACTCTCTGAAGGTCTGAAGTAATCAGGCCCCATAGTCTCAATCGCAGAGGAACCAACTTCATCCATGATTCATGAAGAATGTTTGAGTAGGAGAGGGTGTCCTGGTTTCAGATGGGATAGAATTAATTTCCTTCCTAGCAGCTGACATAGTGCTGTGTTTTGGATTTAGGATGAGAGTAATGTTGATAACACACTGATATTTTAGTTGTTGTGAAGCAGTCAAGGACTTTTCAGCTTCTCATACTGCCCCATCAACGAGAAGGTGGGGGGCATCCAAGAAGGTGGGAGGGGACACAGCCAGGACAGTTGATCCAAACTGACCAAAGAGATATTCCATACCATGTGATGTCATGCTTATTAGAGAAATGAGGTGTTGGCCGGGAGGCAGCATAGCTCAGGAATTAGTTGAGCATTGGTTCTGGGTGGTGAGCAATTGTGCTGTGCATCACTTCTTTTGTATATTCTATTATTTATTTATTATAATTATTATTATTATCGTCATCATCATCTTCTTCTTCTTTTTCTGTCCTATTAAACAGTCTTTAACTCAACCCATGAGTTTAACCTTCTTCTTTTTGAGCAAACAACTGTGTGGTTGTTTTAGCTGCCTCCTGGGTTAGACCATGACAGAAGGGAAAAATGTTATTTCATCTTCATTCACTAGCTATTTGGCATTACGAAACCAAGCTCAGGAGACAAAATACCTTTTTGTGTATGTAGTGGTGAAGGTACAGCAGTAGCGATAGAACAGCATTTATGACTTTCTGGATTAGAATCAGTGCCGTTGTATGCTGCTTCTGGGCAATTACAGTGTTCATGACTGACCTTGCAAAGGAGCCAGGGTAGTATTTCCTTGCTGGGGAAGGTAAAGGTTTGCAATATGCTTCCTGCTCTATACAAACCCCACAGTCCCCTATCCCAACAAGTTGTTTTAGTCATTGACTGTCTCTCTGTTTTGTTTCTACAAACTCAGCACAATCAGAATCTGATCTAGGTTTTTAGGCAATAATCTACTACAAATAATTATTGAAAACAAGTATCTAGTACTCTGCTGCCAATTACCAAGCTGAGAACATCTTGCAAGGAAGAAGGTGTGTAGGGAGGAAGAAATGACACAAAGGGAATAGATCTGATTAAATATGCTGAACCATAATATCAGAATTTCACTATCTCCATAGCTGCTTTTGGAAATTTAGGAGTATACTGATAGTAAGAAGGCATTGAGTTTGCATGTGCAGTCAGATTTGTAACTGCAAAATTATGCTCTTGAGATTTTGCTCTCTGCTTTTTTTTTCCCCCCACACTTTCCACATTTTCACAATACATCATATTTTTCACTGCGTTTCTAAAACTTCACAGAAACTTCTGAGATCTCCATTCTCCCACTCCACGTCTCTTGGAATATGCACGTCTGAGCAGAACCAGAGTTTGCATTGCCAATAGAGCAGACATGGAAACGAAACACTTCTGATTTCTCTCACCCAGAATTTTTTAGCTAGAGTCCATCTGCTCACCAGTGCCTATTTAGGAATGCACAACACCTTTTTCTTTTTCCATAGCAGCCAAACTGAACAAGAGTGGGTGGAAATATTAAAATGACACTTTTGAACTGAACTGTAGCTTTTTATTAAATGAGAGGGAGAGAGAAAAAAAAAAGTGACATATCTCCTTTATAGATTCTGAGATGGAGTTGAGAAGGCAAAATCTCTCTGTTAAAACAATCATGGGTAAATTTTCAGTAGTGAACAGAATTTTGCCTCTGTCACCTCTGACATAAAAAAATAACTCTTGGAGTAAATAGCTCATATTGACCTGTAGTCCATTATTAGAAAAAAAGGATCATTTAATGACAAAAAATAGTTTTCACATGGGTTGCAAAATTCTGCTTAAAGATGGAGGGCATAATGTGGTTCTGCTGAAGGCTAGAAAGGTGATACTTTTAAAAACTTGGTTTTTAAATCACCCCCTGAAAATTATTGCATGTGACTTTTCACCCACAGAAAAATGTGAATGCAAAATTTGGCACTGATTTTGGACTGGGAGTTAGAGGCAATAGTCAATGGGCTTGAATTTCAATTGTAAACAGCTTTAACAAGAGAAATATTACTTCCTATCACATTTTTTTCACCAGTCTATTGTAGCACAGGATTCGAGCAATTCTCTACATGCTATAGTGAACATTTTTCTCCTCTTATCTGGAATAATATAATTGACATTACACAAAGCAGCTCCTAGGCACGTTCATTGCTGTCGCTTTCACTTAAAATTGCAATGGCTGCTGTCATACACTGCTGCTTTTAAAGATGTATTCATATTGTGCACTTCTGCTGCTGCCATGCCAGTACTTCTCAGAAGAGATGTAAAACCCTAAGCCCTGAGCATGCACGGTCATATAGAATCATATACAACTATATGCTTACATCCTTCAGCTGCTACTTCTAATGCCACAATAAAACTCTTCTATTTTCTAAGGTACAATGAGGAAAAAATAATTCTTACCTATCACCTGAAAATTGGACTCTTCAAGTTATCATGAGCTACACATCTGAAGATCAATGCACCCCAAATCACTAATTATTTTGATGATGGCTCTTGAAGTTCAACACTGATAGAAAAGCTAGCTAGATAAACATATGGAGCACTTGTAACAACTATTAATACCGATAGTAGATTTTGCTGCATACTTCCACATCAAATGAGACTATTTAGTTGGCTACCTTTGCAATTTCATCTTGAAAATTACATCTGATAAATCTGTGTATCTTGTCTGTCAGCATCATAGCATCATGCTTGAGGTTGGAAAAAAAAAAAAAAAAAGACTGTATCTAGTGATTCCTTCCATGAAAAAATTATTTCCAACACATCCTCATATAGTGATATATATTACATAAGACGCCTATGCCGGGAATTTGAATTTGAAAACACCTAGAAAAAGGCCTCAAATTTTAAAGAAGAATGTAGAGATCTATTAGCCAAGATGATTAATCTTACCACCCAAGTGTTTGGTTTGGATATCAGAATTGTGGTATTAGGCATTTGTGCATTGCTCAGATGTTCCATTTGTATAGCTGATTTCCACACCTGAAGTAGTCACCCTATTCTGCCCCTACAGGTAGAGTATTCAGCACTGGAGAGAGAGGCCACCCTGTCATGATTCTGGATGTGCTCATTTACCTCCACCAGTTGGAAAAGAAGGCCAGCTTGACTAGTTCAGATGGTGACGATGTCTGCATCTGTAGGTGTCAGAATTATTAAAGTCAACCCCATTCACAACACTCGGAGATTCCCTACAAATAGAATGGCCCTGTTTAGCAGAGTTTTTTGTCCAGAAGCATACCTTTTCTTTGAAAAGTGAACAGCAATCAAGTCTACCTAGCACATACCAAAGTTTGCTCTTGTTGTTTAATAGTTGTAGTTCTTCAGGTATTATTTATCCACTGACTCACCAGGTATATATGTGGTACATTCCTACAAACTTGTAACATCTCCTATTTCCTACACACAGAGCTTAATCTTATACCTAAAAAAGACTAAAATGGTGGAAATATTTATTTTTGTTTCAGTGAAACCTCAAAGCACCCTGGAAAAGGCAAATATTTTCATTACTGAACATACAAGCCTTGCTGTACCTGCATCATGTTATGTGACAGTAGAATTGTTTGTTCTGAACAGCTCCTTTATTCTATTATAACCATTCTTTTTTATGTGCTCTTCTGCATCAAATGCCAGGTGACAACACACTGATATGCTTAACATTAATGGCTAACTGATAAATAACAGAAGTCAAATAATCTGCAGACTTTGATTATACTTATGGTAAACCCTTTGAACAGGATGTTTTGCATAAGTTACTCCTTCTGAAAGTGTCAGCTTGCCATTCTTCTGGCAGGCAGGACATAGTCCAACTAGTTCACATGCCTCTTGGGAATACAATTCAGTAAGTGAATGGTGGTGGGGTTTTTTCTCTACAGTATCACAGTGCCATTATTGAAAGGCTTGGAAAAAAGCTCTTAATATGGGTATAATACTTGACTGCTACTACAGGTAGCACTGAGATTTAAAAATACTGTAGTATGTTGGGTCAGAGATGCAGATGTGCTACTTTGGATTTGGTTGCTAAATATTTCCATATAGAGGAAGCTTCTGACTCCTTGCCTTGCAGATGTTGCACCTCAAACAATATCTTTGAATCATGAGCTGACTAGTGGACTAAACTTGCTGGAAAACCTATCTAAATTTTCCACTATATGACGTTTTCCAATCCCTAATATCTCAGACTCATGAAGTAACAGTCCTTAAAAAGTCTACACTACTGAGCAGAAATTCCTGTTCCCTTGGAAATATAGGGAAACTACTGAAGCTGAAAATATGTCTGATGGTATCAGAAAAAGGGTTGGTGTCTGCTAAAGAACTTGGAGTAACAAGGCTATTTAACATTTATACCACATGTTCATTTACAGGTGAGGTATGTCAAGATTATTGTTACTGCTAGCCCCGTTTTGCAGAAGAGAATATTCATCTTGCAAAATTGAAAGACTTAAAGTGTAGCTCCAGAGTACATACAAGTCACTGCATATACAAACTAAGACCATACGTGGTAAAATTATCCTCTGAAACTTTTGATCAACTGTAACATTTTATATTAATAAATTTAAAAATCATTGTAGCTAGATTTAAATATCAGTATTTACCAGATGGTGCAAGGATTCCTGAGCTTTACTTATGTACCACTAATAGTAGCAGTGGTGGTGCTGGTTACTCATAACCAGGGCAACTTCAGGTACCAACAGCAATAGGAGGGTGAGGAACAGACGGTACCTCCTCAGGTGCTGTCTCTTTGCATTCAAGTGCCCGAGAGATGTGCATCAATCCCCTCTCTGAGTGAGGGTTTCAGCAACTGAGATCCTCACTTTACCTCTTTGCTCTTGTTTCTCTGATCGATACTTCATCACTGACCAACCTCCCCAAATCATGCTATGAGTAAGTGCTTGCTCTGAAACAAATGTGTGCAGGCTGTCAGCAACTGGTCTTGTCTATTCTGTGGAAGTGGTTATTTTGTCACAGTTTGGGAACTCATTTCCATTCATTTCCACAGTATTACGTTGTGCTATGGAGTTTTGGATAAAGGCTTGTGTTTGACCCTCTCAGAGAATAAGCAGTGTAGCTTGGGTGAGAAAAATATCCAACTATCTAGATGCTCATTTAGCGGCTTAATAGCCTCCATGTATATAACAAGGAATGTAAGAACATAGTGTGGGGTGGATGGTTTCTCTACATGACCAAGGCCAAGATTCATGAAGACATTTAAGTACTTTGCATTTGAAAATCTCAGGACAGCTACATGGGTCAATACAGACAAGCTCAAACTCCTCTCTGGTCTCCTGTCTGCTACTTTGGTTTCTATGTACTCTCACTGATAGGTCCCTCATCTTGATGGAACCAGCAGCTGGGGAGCTGATGGTCCCTCAGCTTGGACAACCAAGAAAATTACACGTACTGTGGCACACCTTCAAAGATCCATTTAGGTGCTGTCCATGGGATTTCAGCACATATATTGCTCCCTGATTTCTTACCTACCATTCTGGGTGTGATTAAGCTCACTTAGTTTAGATACCTAAAAATTAGAAGTCTAAATCTGAAGTAGTTACCCTAGACTATCCCTGTAATCACTGGGGAAAAAATAGATCCAATGCACAAGCTATCTGATGCTAGGAAATGTGGCTATAACAGTTAAGATTAACTATCCTCTGGAGGATCCTATTTCTCTACACTGACTATAAAAAAGTCTGAGAATGACTTGTTGAAATTCAGTTACCACTTGTATGTCTGAAATTAATTGTGATGAATCCCACTGCTTATGCCTCTTAAGCCAGCTCTGACACCTCAGTCAGATAAATTCTGGAATCAGTATTTACCAAAGGTACAGAGTTTTTAGCAACTGTTGTGTCAGAAAACACACCTTAAATTTCAAGAACCACCAGACTCTCCAGAGCCCTCTCACCTCTGAGCCCTCAAGATCAGGGTACCACAAACAACAAACGAGAATAGGATCATTTTGAAACAGCTTTGCTCTATTAGATCAAATAACTTAGTGGCTAGATTTTTCATCTATAGGATGGAAAGCTTAGTTTTGTTTCCTCATTTGGAAGAAATGCTTGAATTAGAATTTATTGCTATTCTGCATCAGGTGACAGTACCTTCTTTTCTATTCATCTACTTTTCTATTTAGTAAAAAAAATCTACATGTAACAGGTCTTCTGTTTCCTAGGTTCATATTTTACTCAATAACTTATTGATTTCAGATGAAAAATGGCTGCCATATCTTATTGCCTAGTTTCAGGCAGCACTCACAACTAATGTATTTTCAAACTGCTTTACTAGTTTTACCACAGAAAGTGGGTGAAGTTTTACTTAAGCTGCAGAAACAATAATATTCAGTTAGAAATTTCAGTTAGATCAAAACAACACAAACATATTTTGGCAAAACAAAACAAAACAAAGCAAATGAAATGAAATAAAATAAAAAATAAAATAAAATAAAATAAAATAAAATAAATAAAATAAAATACAATCTTAAGGTTGGAAAAGACCTCTAAGATCATCAAGTCCAACTGTCAACCCAACACCACCATGTCTACTAAACCATGTCCCGAAGTGCCATGTCTACCTGTTTTTTGAACACCTCCAGGGATGGTGACTCCACCATCTCTCTGAGAAGCCTGTTCCAATGCCTGACCACTATTTCAGTGAAGAAATTTTTCCTGATATCTAATCTAAATCTCCCTTGGAGCAACTTGAGGCTGTTTCCTCTTGTCCTTTCACTAGTTATGTGGGAGAAGAGACCAACACCCACCTGGCTACAACCTCCTTTCAGGTAGCTGTAGAGAGCAATAAGGTCTCCCCTCAGCCTCCTCTTCTCCAGGCTAAACAACCCCAGTTCCCTCAGCTGGTCCTCATAAATGGCACAGAAACTGTTTCAGTTAATTTCAGATGATCTTTTCCAATTTTCCTGTTGCCTTTTCTAATCTAGGTCTTTCTTCAACAAAAATGACATTTTAAAAAGAAAAAAAATTACAAAGTTTCATTAAAAATGCCAAAATGAAATTATATGACATTTTAAAAATGAAACATTTCATTGAAAAGAGACGTATGTAAAATATTTTTCTTTAAAAAATCCCTGTTTTTTTGGCCAAGATTGTTCACTTGAGTTGCTATTCCTTTATTCAGATAATCTACTATTCGTAGAAAAAAAGTGTCACTCAGTTCTACAAGAACATCTCCTAGGGAATAGGCATAGGCCCTATCTTTCTTTTTTGCTAGTTTTCTCCTTTCTAGGCCTGGTGTTTCCCCACTTTTCTCAGTGCTTTCTGCAAATCCCAGTCTTATCTGCCTAACTTACCCGTCTGTCAGGAGTGGTGAGATATAACTCAGAGATGATAAAATACTTGACAACAGTGTGCTTAAAAATGGGTGTAGCACTCCCCCCCCCATTTCATTTATAGTTAGCTTTTTTGTGAAATAAATTAAGAGAAACAGTGCCATTTCATTGAGTCAATACAGTTAAAAAATATTCAGCCAATGCAAAAGTTAAAGTTATGTGAGTTTACAGTGCTGAGAATCTTGTTCACAATTTCTGCTGTGAAAAGTCAACCTTTGAAATAAATATGGACCTTCCCACACTTGTCCCTGTAATAAAAACGTTGTTATTCTACTGGCAATCATTTTCCAATCTTCCTCTTTTGTAACAGTCAGCATTTGGAAGGCTGGGCCCAAATTTTTCGCAGAGCATTTCTTGAAATAACCCATTCTCCTTCCGATTCACTGGGTGTTGGAGAATTCTATGTGGAGGATGACATTTTGTTTTTCTCAATAGCTAACAGATTTTTATTCACATATTATTCCTGTGAACTCTCAATTCCTTGTCCTCATGGAATGAGCTGCCGCTCACATTTTTAAATGACGCTGTATAATAGACTCATTCTCTCCTTAGGTGAACTGGTCTATTTCTCACACTGCTTGGTGCATTATAAGAATACAGCCCCTTTCTTGTAGCTACATGCCATTTAACCTTCACAAACCTCTTAGTTCCCTGGTTTCTCTTAGCCAGAAAATCCATTACTTTCTCCCCATAAAAGACTGTTGCTCTATCCCAGGGACATTATAATTGAGTTTATGCTTAGCATTAGATCTGAGGATATTATGGATATGTATCCAGTTACAAGAAGATCATCAGATAACTTTTATTCTTTAATAAAATAGGCCCAGTTTGTGGTCAGTTGAGTTTTTTAATTGCAACTTTTCTTTTGTGAATGCTATATATTATTTGTGCAGTAAATACCTGCAAGATGAAATAAAATAGCTGCCTACACTGTTTATATAATCCACCTCCTCTTCCTGGGCTACTCTAGTACGTCTGCAAGGAGAAAGCATGTGTGATTGACGTTTCCAGCATTTGTTCTCTATGGAGCAAGTTTTGATACAGACACTATACCAATATTATTACATTTCTAATAATAAATGTGTTCTAATTTGCAGTCACTTAGTGTAGGCTCAGTGCTTATTAAACAAGCTCAGCAGTTATACAGCTATAAACAGGCTAACGGTATCTTCATAATATAAAATATTAACAAAAGATAAATTAATCTTAATCATTACATTTATATGATGAGAACATAAATACAAGGAAAACTAATTGGAACTAGGATAAAAGGAGGTCAAATACTGAAAGGGACGGTTGAAAAGTTAGTGTGTCCAGGCTAGGCTTTCACCTTATTCATTCACAGAACAGGGTGTGAAGTTATCCTCCCTCCTCCAAAAAAACAATTTTAGAGACCATGAAGACATTTTTCTTAGTGACTGTTCTTTGAGAATGGTGATAATTTCCTCTAAGCATCACAGTTATTTACTAATTGTGCAGCCAGTGAGGGACAAGGACAAAGGAAAGGCTGCCTTTCTCATCATCAGTCCTAGTAAAAACCCGAATTAGTACTTAGGCAGTGCTTCCTAATCTGTCCAGAACAAAAGTCCAGGTAGGGGAACTCCTCTGGGCTGTGGCTCCCATGACACCAGTGTGTAGGCTAAACAAAATTGAAGAAATACTAGATTTTTTTAAGGATTTTTATTGCAACATGGGGAGACCTTGTATATTTTACCAAACCAAAAATAATAATTATTTGATCTAATCCATAGAAGAATGAGGAGAGATATCTGCATAGCTGTACTATGTCCTATGAATCATATTGATTTTCAGTTATTCAGAGACAGAATACATTATTATTAGGTTAGAAGACTTGGGGACATTTGGGACCTCTAGAATTAGGCATCAGCTAAAATGTTTTTGAGATTTGAAATCTTAGACCCAGGTACCTATAGCCATTTGTGATTCTAGCCCTATATCTATATCTTATCTATGTCTAGATCTAGATCTAGATCTATATGAATCCCACCACTATGACTCCAGATCTTAGCAGAGACCCACTGATCTGAATTCAGTTGTATAAAAACATTGAAAGTCAACAAACACCTGGTGTTTGTCAGGAATACGGAGAAGAGCAGCAGAAATAGCAAAATAAATACAGCAGAAATAGCTAAAATAAAAAATAGAGGCAGGCTGTTAGGCATGCTACACCTGAAGGACTTCAGATTCAGATTCTCCAGTTGACAACACCAGGTATATTTCTTTTCCAGCCTTGCTGAAAAGACACTGGAGATGTGGATACTATAGATAACGCGTTAGGATTGGTTCAATGGAAATTAAATCACCTGTAGTCAACAAGATGCTCAGGTTTAGGATCTTCACTGAATTAATATTTCTGTTGAAGGTAATATGAATCCCTGGTGTGCCTACCATTAATTTGAGATGTGTAACTAATCCCATTCATTTGGAAAGATGTATTTTTAAAGTTTTTGTAATTCTACTAGCTTCCGTGGGACTACACACCTGCTAAAATTAAGCACATGCTTCTGTGCTTTGCTGGATTTGAGTTTGGATTTAGTAAAAGCTTAAAGACTGACAATAATAATAACAATAAAACTGCTATAATTAAGACAGTGACACTAAGGTGGTTACCACTGTGGCTACACTGAGCGATATATACCGTAACATAGAGCATAGTAACAGTAATTACACACTTCACTAGTTTTTATTGTAATGTATGCTATAGTGTAACTTAATTTCCATCTTGTGCATATTAACCCAAGATACATTTGGAGTGTTTACTACCTGGGTTGCTTTAACAGAAATGAGGATTATGTGTTTAATGTGCATGTAGAATAAAAATAACATTTGCATTACTTATATGGAACCACGAGTTATAAAGAAGCCTTGCATCTTCTAACCACAGGACTTTAGAATATTATAGAATAACTTATTAAAACAGCCTGCTTTGAGACTGTATTCAAGCAAAATTTTTGCTTTACAGACCTACAGCCCTGAGCTCCTAAAATATTGCTTTTGTTGTCAGACCCCTTCAGGCAAGAGCTCATTATGTTCAAAGTCTAATCAATGTATATAATTGCAAGGCAAACTATGCTGAGCTACAGCGTTGTCAAATTAAACCCAATTTCACATACTGTAACTAGTTAAGTACTTGAGTGCTTCAGCAATTTATGTTATGTGGGGCACCCAAGCAACTTGGCTGTATTTAAGAGAATATCATTACTGTAGCCCCCTTTTCCATCTGTGGGGTTTATAACTCAGCTGTTTTAATTTGCTTTGGGCTGAGCAAAGGTGGTATACAAGCTCTTCAGCCAGATGCTGTAATTCTCCCTCCCTTATATCCTGCAAAATTAAAATGCTGTGGGTTGGGCTGCTTTTGAAAAGTTTTTCCTTATAGAATAAGAATGGATCCTTCTTGCCGGTTTGGGAGGTTTCATTCATACCTATCAAATGAAAAAGTGCACTAATTTTTCACACTAGTGTTGTGCAACTCAGCAGTCCTACTTAGTAGCTGGTGCAAAAATTAGGATGGTAAAACATGTAAACCAAGCTCTTTGCTGATACCAATGGTGGTAGCTGAGTTTCCAGCTGATTTTAACCACTGTCAGCTACAAAAAATTACTTGTCCATCTTATTTCTTCAGTCTCCTCTGCTTCCACTTTCCCAAGCTGTTATTTTCTTTATTTCATAAGAATCTAGCTATGGGTTTGTGTCAGGCGTTTACAGCTTTGCCTTTGTTCTCAAACCTCTTCTCATTTGAGTGTATAGATTAGAAACCATGAATCAGACCTTCCCACTCAGTACCAGGGTATTTTTGAATGTGCAACCTCATTAATTTTTTTTTTTTTTTTTTTTCTGGGATTGATGGTCAATGATTTTCTTTCCTCTCAGTCATTTTCCCCATAAACTTGACAAGTAACAGTCTTTTTAATTTTCATCACAGACATAGAATTTAAGGCCAAAAGTGACCATTAGGTCTTCTGGTGTTATCTCCAACCATATAAATTCTAACCATGTATATTTTAGTATACTTTACTTTTCAAGAATCCCACTGAAAAGGACAGATCTCTGTCTCTTTTGGCTCCTTTTCAGACTATTTCTTTCTGGGAGCGATAGGAGTCACATTCTCATAGACTTTTCATTTATTTACTTCTGATGGGTTCATTATAACTAATAGAGTAGTTCCAATACACACATTTACATGCAGCTAATATGTAGCATGTTATCTGGAAGTAATGCTCTTGTATGGACAGCTTACTTGATAATAAGTCACTTTCACCTATACTTACCTGGACTTAGAAGGGTGTGGGGTTTTTTGTTTGTTTGTTTGTTTTTTGTTTTGGTTTTTTTTTTTTTTTTTTTTACTTATCAACAAAAAAAATCAATTTCTAAACTAATTGCCACTTTCCCCATTTCTTTCAAGTCTATATTAGGGCTCAGTTTGCCACTTTTACCCATGCTGAGCAGATCTGACTACAGCAGTAATGCCACTGACATCATTGGACTCATGGGATAGAGAGAAAATTCTTCACTTGATTTGTGATTCCACATTTGAATCCATTTGAATTAGTTTGGTTTATATGAGAAATAGGCTGTCCTCACTTTCACATAAAGCAATATGCAGTAATTTAAATATGTTTAATCTTAAATATGAGAAGAACTAATGTTGTTATGACTACTCATGTTCTTAAAGAGTCATAGTAGATTATGTATTCAGGTATATCTGTTAAAATTCTAAAGCACAATTTTGATTTGGGATTTATGCTTCTAAATTCAATGGTAATTTTCATCATTTTCTCTCTTCCCTTTCTTTCTCCTCCCCATAAAGCAGATAACAACCTGGCTGCATTTATTTCAAGATTTTTAAGGAAATATCTGTTTTAATTCTGGTTTGCCCTTCATCACAACATCTTCATCTTTTTTCTATAGAAACATGTCTTTCCATGTGTGCAATATATGGTCCCAGAGCTGACTGATCTAGCTGTGGGGCTGAGAACAACGTGCTCTCTGTGAAGCAGAACTAATTAGCACAGATATAAAATTGTGCTGAGGTTTTCAGGACCCAAATGGACAGCTTTGTAGAGTACTGCCCTGTGCCATGACGTCATTCATGTTCAGGGAGTCTCTAAGATGGTGCAGCACCGCACCAGGTAAGCACATGTGTTCTGCTGAATTTGGGATAGTAACACCCATAGTTTGCAAAAGATTTTTTATGTTTTGATGTTCATCTCAATGTTAGCCTAGTATAGAAAAAATGTTAGGGCTGCAGGCAGATGACTAGGTCTCTGACTTTGCCCTGGCTTGAGGTTAAACTAGCTGAACAGGAGGAGTAAAACTATTTGGGAGTGACACGGGTAGAGGAAAGGATACACATGGGAAGTGAAAAAGGTGGTTAAGAAACGGAAAAAAGAAAAATCACGTTTGAGAAGCATGTGTCTGGCGTTGCCAGAAGGTGGTGCTTGGCAGCCCTGCCCTTCATCACCAGGGGACAATATAGCAAATCTGTACCACACAAGTCAAATATGCTTCAGCAGCCCCAACTGGTGAAGGGGAATGCTTTTCCTGGATGGCTGGAAAACACTGGATGTAAATCTCAGCTCACAGAATTGCCTGCTCATATAAAAAATGTACATAAGGTCCAGTAGTTCTGATGAAGGTTGACAGAGTGGTAATAGACTTATACAGACAGCAAATTTGATCCTTAAGTTTCCAAATGCTAGGGATGAAGTAAACTTGACATAAGGATGTCTGAAGTTTCAGAACCACCTCTGTTCTTTTTTTCTTTCTTATGTATCTGACACTTTATTCATTCCTGATATGTCTTATTTTCCTTGTGTAGACCAATTCTGTAGTCTTTCTTCATGCTCTCCTGCATTCTAACCTAGTTCCTTCTGTGGAATTAACTAATCATATTTCTCTTTTGCTAGGGGTAAGGGCTTGTTCTCTGAGACTGCAATCTTGTAATTAAAGAAAGCTTACAATGCCAGTGTCAATCACACTGCTCTGAAAGTGGATAGCAATGACCTCAGTTATGTTCCATTATACAGCACCTTTCAGACTATGATCAGGAAAGTAATACTTTAGGGACATGAATCTGACTCAACCTGTAACTAAGGGTTTAAATGATGCTCAGACTTCTGCTCCTGACCTGTTCTTTTCTGTGCTTTACAAGATAATAACTGCATATGAAGAATGTATGAAAGACTTGATTTTCTAGTTTTGCTCAAAACATTTTGTGCTGAAAATGCCACGTTCAGAGAGCCTCATTTCATCATTTCATTTTTGGGTTTGTTTGTTCATGATGAATACAACTTACTTAGTTTATTGAAGAGATTTTTATTTTTTTTTCTGTTTGACCTTATTCATAACTTAGAAAATCATAATAACAGAATTCATTATGAAGTCTTCTCCCAATTTTTAATTATATTTCATTGTGCAATAGTTCCAGATGACTCCCAACAGAATGAGGACCACAGTGCAGTATGCAGTGCAGCCTAAGTTCATTCCACTTAACTTGAATCATAAAGTTAGCTTGTAGTTATTAGACATATAAGAGCTTTTGATAGTAAATGCAGCAGTATATTTAGGTAGTATATTTAGGACTGCTTGTAACGTGACACTTTGTATTAGAAGACCCTCAGCTGCACACAGCTTTATCTAACTCTAACAACTCAGGCTGAAATTTCCTGCTCCTGGTGACTCCCTCCAGCTGATTTGTTTTAAATAATTTATGTCAGACCTATCCAGATGTGTCTGAGAAGGATGCCATTGGTCAATTTATTGTTCTAGTCATACTGAAAAAGCCTATCAATATTTGAGAAATCTTACTGCTTCCATTATTGGGAGCATGGGGTTGCAGATGTGACTCTTACTGGTAAGACACCCACAGCCGGCTATTTTCTTAGTGTGAAAAAAAAAAAATATCCCAAGAAACAGTTTACCTGCAATGAGGGATTGTAACTGGTAGGTGTCCTTAGGGGCTCTCTGCTTACATACATGACATTGTTATTTCTATCTTTCTCCTGTAGTGGTTGCTAATTATTCCTTAGTAGTTGCTTATTACTCCTCTGCCAAAATCATCTCAGCATGTATAGTGCTCTTCAAGCTTTGCAGCTTTTCAGTAATTATATATATCCTATTGTATATGCTTTGTCCCAAGACTGAAACCAAACGGCATTTCTAGGTTCCCAACTCTGAAGTAGATTGATGTGACTGGCAGACCAGGACCTGCAGCTTTCCAGTCACTGTTGCATTCCAAAGCAGCCAGTCTAACTACTGCAGAGATGAAAGTCCCATGAGAGGACACTTATATCTGTGCTCTAGCTCTAATGGCATTTATGTTCAAGGTTATGGAGCACAGGGACTTGACCTAGGCATTCCAGATTTCAGATACCAAAACATAGTGGGATGAACTGACCTGACTTTTCACACAACTTAGCTAGTAAATTGGACATGTCCAGGGCATGGACTTGAGTACTGACCATCAATGTTTCTGTTTAATTGCTAGTGTTGCACTCAAAATCTTCTGGGCAGGAAGGAAAATATCTCATATTTAAAGCCAAGATTTTGATAGTTGAAATCTTAACTGTCTAATAAAAGAATTATTATTAGTCTGGATCTAATTACTGTAGAAAAAGAAAGAAAAAAGAAAATACAGACTATAAAACCATTGCAGAAAAAAGTCCCAGTAAAAATAATGACAGCTATAATTGTACTTCCTAGGATCTAGCCCTTTTATCTATTGTTATGATCACCTCTCTGCTGCCACTCCGAGTCCTAAGGTCCACAGCTTGAGCTGGGGACAGGAGTATGGCAAGTCATCAGCCTTCCAAGGCCTTTCCTTGGAGGAGTGCGATGTTGATGAGTTCTTCCTCCCCACTCTAGGATCCAGTGGAGGTCATTTTCTGTATGCTTGCAAATATGTTTTTTCTTCATTGACACATAAGACCAAATTCACCCATACATGGTACATTATTCATATGGTAGATATTTTCCCCTTGTTCTTTTTTGTTACCACTGAAGCTGTTTTTCCCCAGCTCCCAGTTCTTCATGTCTTTAACTCACAGCTGATAAGCTCTTCATAGTGCTGAGATCTCCAGTATGAGCCAATGCCACTCTTGTTACCATCCCAAGCCTGTATTCTTCTAAAAAGCCTGTATTCTCCTATGTACCTGCTTTTGAGGCCTTTGTTGTTATACCAGGCCTGTGTTCCTGCACTTGAGACCATTTTGTTGAAGTCATAAATATTTCATTCTACACTGAGTAAGTACCTGTCACTATTACCTATATAAAAATTCTAGCTGTACCATGCAACGGTAAGCACAAGTTAAACAAAGCAGACATAGCCAACTGGCCCTAAGAAAAATTTCAGTTCCAGACAAGAAGCTGAAAGAAAGTTCCACACAGGCCAAAACAAGTTAAACAAAAAGTAAGTCTGTACTAAGCTAGCAATATTGTATTTACTGGGATAACTGGAGTTAGATTAGCATGGTGTCTGCCACATTCAGCCTGGTCCATTCTCAGGAATGGTTTGGTAGACAGTGCGGGCCAGGAACTGTTCCCAAAGTAATATAGATGCAGGCGCCCTGTTTTGCAAGAGGGTGTGGTTTTTCTGGAGGCATGATCTGAGCATTCATGGACTCATAGAATCATAGAATAGTTTGGGTTGGAAGGGACCTTTAAAGTCATCTAGTCCAATCTCCCCTGCAATAAGCAGGGACATCTTCAACTAGATCAGGTTGCTCAGAGCCCCATCCAGTCTGACTAGGAATGTTTCCATGGATGGGGCATCTAACACCTCTCTGGGCAACCTGTTCCAGTGTTTCACCACTCTCATTGTAAAAAAATTCTTCCTTATATCTAGTTTGAATCTACCCTCATTTAGATTAAAACCATTACCCCTTTTCCTATCACTATAGGCCCTACTAAAAAGTTTGTCCCCATCTTTCCTATAAGCCTCCTTTAATTATTGAAGGGCTGCAATAAGGTCTCCCCAGAGCCTTCTCTTCTCCAGGCTGAACAACCTCAACTCTCTTAGCCTTCCTTCACTGGAGAGATGTTCCATCCCTCTGATCATCTTTGTGGCCCCCTCTGGACTCGCTCCAACAGGTCCATGTCTTTCCTGTGCCGAGGACTCCAGAGCTGGACACAGTACTCCAGGTACTGCAGAGGGGGAGAATGACCTCCTTCGACCTGCTGGTCACGCTTCTTGTGATACAGCCCAGGATACGGTTGGCTTTCTGGGCTACAAGCGCACACTGCCAGCTCATGTCCAGCTTTTCTTCCACCAGTACCCCCAAGTCCTTCTCCTCGGGGCTGCTCTCAATCCCTTCATTCCCTGGCCTGTATTGATACCAGGGGTTGCCTCAACCCAGGTGCAGGACCTTGCATTTGTCCTTGTTGAACCTCATAAGATTCACCTGTGCCCATATCTTGAGTTTGTTGAGGTCCTTCTGGATGATGTCCTGTCCCTCAGGTATGTCAACCACAGCACTCAGCTTGGTGTTGCCAGCAAACTTGCAGAGGCTGCACACAATCCCACTGTCTATGTCACTGATGAAGCTATTAAACTGTACTGGTGCCAGTATGGACCCCTGAGGGACACCACTCGTCACTGATCTCCATCTGGACATTGAACCATTGACAGCTACCCTCTGGATGCAACCACCCAAACAATTCCTCATCCACCAAACAGTCCATTCATCAAAACCATATCTCCAATTTAGACAGAAGGATGTTGTGGGGGACCATGTCAAAGGCCTTACAGAAGTCCAGAGAGACAACATCCGTAGTTCTTCCCTGGTCCACTGATGTATTCACTCCATCACAGAAGCCACTAGGTTGGTCAGGCAAGACTTGCCCTTGGTGAAGCTATGCTGAGTGTCTCGAATCACCTCCCTGTCATTCATTCAGCTGTATGTATGCAAACTTTGCACTTAACATCAGAGAGTAGTTCCTGGACCATTTTATTTACAAATAAAGACATAGCCTCAGGATCTGTGGCTGTTTCTGGTTTTTATTTGTTGCACTGGGGTTGCATGTAGATGCTGCAATTATGGTCTTGAGTCCTGTGATACAGATGTCTAAGGAAAAAATAATAATTCCACAGAGCTTTCTAGAAAAACAACAATAACACCCCCCCACACATCCCCCACCTCCCCCCCAATAATATCAGAAGGTATTTTAACTTGCACTTTCCCTTCCTCCCATCCTAGGATGCAGAGAGGCAAAAGAAAACTTTGCTTCAGATGTCATATCTTTCAATATAGCAGATACTTCTCCCCCACCTCAAGTGAATTTTATGCTCAGAAATGTTGATCTTGACTCCCAAATCACACAAGTCACATTTAAGAAAATTTTCTTTAGTAATTTATCCTGCCACTACCACGTTTTTGGCAAACATGTACAGTGTGATTTGAGCATGGTGCAAAGATGACTAAGGTAGGTAAATCCAAAGCTGGTAAGTCTGCAAAACAAAATGGGAGTTTTTTAGGTTGGGGGTGATGCTTATGTGAAGTCATGCTCTGTGGCTTTGTGTTCTGTTTCTGGATTGTTTGCTGTGGGACAGACTTCAGTTATGATGCAGCTGTGATATGGCTCTCCCCGAGAGTCTTATATCCATTCTCCACAACATACACTATTTGAAAAGATTGCTTGTGAACGTATTTTTTTCTGAATTGTATCAATTTCTTACCAGCTACATTTATCTTGTAATTTGATCTTCTATCAGTTCAGTTCTCTCCAAACACAATACAAGTGTAAGTGGAGACATGATTTTCTAAAAGGGGAGAGATATGAAATTATTTTCCTTTTGGAAAATCATATAAAGATGGGATCTAAACTGCCTAACATAGGTAGCTAACATAGGTGGACTGAATTTCCTTTTAGAAGCTTTCAGAGACACTTGTCATCTCAATTAACTATATGGGAAGCCATGGTATTTGCTGTAGAAAAAAAGGCCTATTATTCACCTGTTAGGCATAGTGAATACCATCCATGAACTTTTCTACTTGAGTATAAAATACTACCTAGGTCACAGGTTGGATTTTTGGTGAAGATGTTGTCCTTGTTTCCTTTTAATATAGACTCCATCTTTAGATTTTTAGATGCTTACTAGTGCTTCTAGGGTAAGTGTCAATAACATAATTTTTAATGTTTTTGAAATTCATCAAAGTCCAAACATTCTGGGGGACCATTTGACATGAGTAGAAGTTTCAATACTATAGTGTAAGACATCAACACAATGAAACAAAACCTAGTTCAAATCCTTTTATATTAAATCACTGGTTGAAGAAATCTGCAAAATATTTTTGGTAAATATTAATTATATACTTAGGTGATGGAAATGATTATATATATGAAATTTTTTAATAACAAAGTGCGAATTCTTTAAGCTAGGTGGAGCACAGGATTAACATATAAAATTATCTTAATCAACTGGAGAATTGGTTCAAAACTGACAAAATGAGATTAAAAAAAAAACTAATAAGAAATAACTTGTGAAATCAATTACACATACAAAATAAAGAATAGCTGACTAGGCGATACCACTGCAGAATAGCATCAGAGAGCTAAAATGGACTGCAAGCTGAATACATCATCAAGAATAAGATGTTGCAGAAAGGGCAAATCTCCTTCTGCTATATAGGAAGAGTAATGTTGAAGGAAGACAACCAGGTAATTATTGCTCACTATCTAGTGTTAAGGGAGGATGCACCTAGGGTACTATGTCCATTTCAAGAAGATGAAGATAAATTGGAGAGAATCCAAAGGAGGCATAAAAGAATGATTAGAGGTTGGAAAATATCACCTCTGAGGAAATGTTCTAAATAATTAGATTTGCTTATTCTAGAAAAGAGTGAATGAGGGTAAGAGAAAGAGAGGAGAACTGCAAGAGAGGCATGTGAGAACTGTGGTTAAATATGCAAAAGGTTGAAGTGATCTATTGTTCTCCAAGTCTACCGGGTTTGTGATACAAAAACTAATTTGCTTGATTCTTGAGGGAGTGAGTCAGGAAATATATTTTGTGTTAGATACTAGGAAATGCTTTTTAGTAATTTTAATTTTTTAAATAATTAGTAATTTTAATAATTTTTGATAATTTAATTAATTTTGTTGTCCTCCCCCCCCTTTTCTTTTGGTTACCCTCTGGAGAACAACAGCAAATAAGGGTTCCTTCAGGAAAGAGAAAAGAGAAAAACCTCTTTTCAGCAAAGTTCTTTTTGCTCTATCCCACTCTGAAAATATGGTGAAAGTTTCAAAAATTTGAAAAAGATAGAGGTTACATACGTGAGTTATTGATGGCAATACTAAAACACAGAATCACAGAAAGATTGAGGTTGGAAGGACCTCTCGAGGTCATCTGGTCCAACCCCTCTGCTGAAGAAGGGTCCCCTAGACCCAGTTGCCCAGGACCATGTTCAGACGGCATTTGGGTACCTCCAAGGAGGGCGAGTCCACAACCTCTTTGGGCAACCTGTGTTACTGCTTGATCACTCTCACAGGACAAAAGTGTTTCCTGACATTCAGGGGGATCCTCCCATGTTTCAGTTTGTGCTCATTGTCCTTGTCCTGTCACTGGGCACCACTGAAAGGAGCCCGGTTCAGTCCTCTTAGCACCTTCCCTTCAGGAATTTATATACATTGATAAGATCTTCCCTGAGCCTTTTCTTCTCTAGGCTCAACAGTCCCAGCTCTCAGCCCTTCCTCATAGAGGAGATAATATAGTTCCCAGTTTTCAGTCCACATGAAATAGAAAATAGAATAGAACAGAACAGAGTGAAATGGAGTATAGAAAAAAAAATAATCAATAAAGTTAGCCATTTTGCTATTTGAAAGTGATTGAAGGAAATGCATCAGAACTTCCAACAAAACTTCCTGATGGAAATATGTGACTAAAATTCAGCTTCTTTATCGGACTGATAAAAATTGTGACCTTCTTCATCTGTTTTGAATGGAAATGGAAATCTTTCTTCTGCATGAATGTGGGATCACCTTCTAAGAATCCAGCAGTAAAGGTGGGAGATGGGGAGTTACAGACCCCAAGGCCAAAGTCAGCAAATTTTTGGATCCAATGACTTTTAGATTTTTTTATTTCTTGCTAAGGCTGAAAGCAAAAGGAGAGCCATATCTGAACTAAGAGCTTCATAATTTAGGCTCCTAGATTCAGCTTATTTCTAGTTAGTTTAAATAATATATTTGATACATTTAGAAAGATTTGCAGAGTTTCTCTATAAAGAGAATGGATAGTGAAGGGGGGAGGGAAAATGAGCCCATGAATAGCCTTGGTACATCAAATATTATTACTTTTATGCTCGAAGTTTAGTCTATATTGAAATGTTATGACTAACTGGGGTAGAACACTTTTCTGCATCACTGTGTCTGTTAAATACTTCTAGTTTTAGAAAGCATTAATGTGCATGTTTAACTCCATCCATTCAGCATATGCTTAGAAAACAGACTGCTCACTAGGAGTCATTCCTATTTGGCTCATAGAGCACGCTGAAATCCTGCCTCTGCCCTCAGATGTCCACCACTGCTCTTGGAGAGATCAAAACCAATGCTTCCTTTGGCCGTAAGCACTCAGTCACGCCTACCTTGCTTTGTTTCACTTAGTATCTCAATATTAAGAGGCACTTACACATTTTTGGTCTGACTACTGCTGTTACAAGAAAGATCAAGAGCACACTGTGCAAGAAAATACATTTTGTGGGTGGTAGATATTTTCCAAAATATAGGGAAACTAAAGTTTAAAAAATGTTTACATCAATACCCAAACACATGATCTACCATCTATCTGCTCTCTCTCTCTTTTTTTTTTTTTTTTTTTTTTTTTAAGAGAAGAATATGTTTGATCGTTGATCAGGGCCATGGGGGCATCAATGGGCCTTACTGATCTCCATCCAGCCCTACCTGAGGCCTCCCCAACCACCACCCATAGACTCAGGGGCTCCATTTCAGCTCAGCCCTTGTCTCCTTTTGCTCCTGTCTAGGCTCCCTAGATGGACTCACTGGGATGGATATCCCACTTATGATAGTTTGGCAAGGTTTCACTACATATGCATTTTTCTTATGATAGATGCTGACACAAGATGTAAGACATAAATCTTAAATGCTTTCTTTTAGCGTTTACCTTCATAAATCCTATGCCAGAAGCCTTTCACTGTCAAGATAATACAAAAGAAAAAAAAAAAAAAAAAAAGGAAAAAAATTATAGACAGTTTCTCTGAGTGGTCAGTTGGTGACCTCTCTGTAGTAGGAAAATAACAGAGCAGTGTTGGATCTCCCTCCAGGATAGTCAACTGTCTCTTCCCTTGTCTTTAGCCAGAGTAGCTTGGGTTGTGAGCTGAATTTGTTTTGGTGAGCCTCACAGAGTAACAGGCCTCTTAGAAACCAATTTTTTCATATGCAGGATGAGACATTCAGCTTGCTCAAGAAGTCATCCAGACATACACAAATGGCAAATTGCAGGATGACCTTCACTTCTATATAATAATTGCAAATCACCTGTGAACCAATGTTCAACTGCAAATCACCAGTTCCACCACCAGCCTTCTCAGTAGTCACTCTGATTGCTCTAGTAAAATAGTTGTTGCCATAGCCAACTGGGAACCTCTGAGATTTGGAGTATAAATCCCACAACACAGCTGAAGAACTTGCTTGCTAGGTCTTTCTGCAAGTCAATTATTTGCAGAAAAGGCACTGACTAGGGAGTTAAGGATGCTGAAGAAGGCCTTTAACAACAGTCATCTCTATTTAAACTGCATTCCATACAGCCTCTGAAATATATTGATTTATTCAGCATAGCAAATAAGTTCTATTCCCATGGCCTGAAGAGGATGCTTGTGGAACATGGCTATAAGGGTGACATTTTATTCCTTTGTGACTAGTTTTGAACCTTATTCAGAGCTTTAATAATGTATCTGCAATAAAACCCCCTAAAAACCCCATATACATTTTTGCTTAATGTGTGCTGTATGGTTCAGATAAGAAACAAATCATGTTGCTTAGAATCATTCAAGCTGCTATTATCATGTATGTGTTGCATCATGCATTCCTGATCCACAGGTTCTCACTGAAAAACTCTTTTGGTGCCTCAGGTGAACCAGTTCTTGCTTCATAATCAGTTCAATTTTTGAATTAATTTCTAAAGTGAAATATATGTATTTAATCGATGCTGAGCAGAAGAAGTTTAGAATTTGGTCTAAAAAGAAAATTAAAAAATATAAAATCTTTTTAATGGATCAGTCATTTTCAACATACTCTTTGAGAAATAAGTGGCTGTAATAATGGTTAGAGCTATTTGGCAACCTACTTAATTCCCTGTATTTGTCTTGAAAGAAAGTAATTCATTCAATTTTTTTCCAATGTAGTGACTTCTGCTGTGTGTGAGGTCCAATCTGAGAAATTAGGGCCTAGGTGTAGATTTGCTGCCGTTATATAGCTAAGATGTAGTATAGATGGCTACGTCTGTGCAAGTCAGTCTGTGTCCCTTGTGGTCAATGGAGAGATGTAAATATTTCTAGGGCACAATTCATTTGACCAAATGTAGACATCTCCTTTAAGGTGAAATGAGTTTTACCTTGGCAATACTTAATTATCTTTATTGATTATAAGAGCTGGTATGACTAATTTAAATAGGGATATCTACATTTGGTCAGGCAAGTCACACTTAGTATTAGAGAGGGACAGGAAAACTTTATACATTCCTAGAAGAACTTTGAGATTTCGATATTTTTTCCTTTGCTGAATGGGTTAAAAAATAAATCTAGGTTTCTGAAAATGCACATACTTTAGGAAAAACAAAAACAATCATTACATAAATGACTTGGGTATTCCTCTTTTGATTTTTCCTTTTTTTATCTTTTAAACTATACAGTAATATGAATTTTCATTTAAAGACAATTTGACCTTGGTCCATACATAAAAATAGTGTAAAACTAGAAAACACAGGGAGTTAGAGATTCTGGATATTAATCATTTCTAATATTAAAGTCATTTTTCTTTTGCTGGCAACTTCACAGGTTGTGCTTCTAGAGTTGAGGTGAATATTAAATTCAGTTTCAATCTGAACAAGCTTCTACTTATTCAAAAGGATTGCTCCAGTATTACTCTGGGAAGTAGATTGGCGTGAAAACTAAGTAACTATTTTCGGTAATAACAGAATTTCCAGTTGGCTTTGCACATTGAAACCACAGCACTACCAACTTCACAGATGAAAATTCAAATATCCAGAAACAATATGCAGAGTTATAGCTGCATAATTTTTACAGATGTGTTCCCACACAGTGCCACCTAAAATTCAGATATTGAGGAAACATTACTCTGTCTTCTCTTAGGTCACTGAGCAACCCATACATTTGTTGCTCAGACATACCTGTTGGTAGTGGAAAGCAGGATAATCCAGAATATTTACTCCTTTGCCAGGGTGCCTTATTCCAGAGAAATGCAGAGGGCTGGTGCCTGTCTTGCACCACACATCCTTTAGCTTTCTCTATTGAGCACCACCTCAAGAAAAAATGGAGATGAGAAAATGAATGAATGAAGTAACTAAACTCCTCAACCTGACACAGTGGAAATGTGGAGGTTAAATGGGAAATGGCAACAAAAAAATACATGTTTTACTGCAGAACAACTCCAATTTTTATACTAAAAAGTCAAGTGAATGTACAACAAATGTACAGCACACACACACACACACAAAGTCATAAGGTTACTTTCTTTCTGAAAATAACTTAGGCTGGAGCACTCACATCTTTGAGTAATTTTCAATTTAGTCATGCAGAGGTGACTGACTGTGAAACTAATTATAGAAATTTGAAGACCACTGACACTTGTGTGAAAATGAAACATGAGTGACATTGTCAGAGTGGATAAAAAAGCTGAGGTGATCTTCTGACTTATCTGAGTGGATGAACCAGCCTCCTCGTTTTGGTGGAGGAAGATTAAATAAGCTTGATAAGAGACCAGAGACAAGATGATATTTTGAATAAAACACACACACACACACACAGAGATAAACCTGGGAAGTTTTAGAATAGGCTCTTGACAAAGCAATTAGAATTTGCCCAGGAAAATGTGCTACCACTGACTCCATGGAGGACGGACAAGGCTCTGGCAGTGCTGATGCTCTGCAAAGGAATCCAAAATACTATAGAAAAAGAAAAAATAAAATCAAAGACAGAAAATCATGGAAAATCATGCAGAGTCCAAAGCCAGAATCCCCACTAAATGGCATATAGAGATGCAAAGCATCTACGATTTTGAAAAGATGCAAGAACTGCAATAGATTACACTGCTTTGTGAGAGTTTGCAAGTGGAGGCAGAGTTTGCACAGCATGGACAAAGAGGATGCCAGCAGCATCATTAGTTTAGATGTTTTTTCCAAAGCAAGAACAGACGAAACTGCAGCAGAAAAAGTCTAAGCTATCAACCAAAAAGTAAATGCATCGTTTATTATTTCTAAGTTGAACAAGGGGCACAGAATTATACTTTATCATCCTGTGCATGGCGGAGCGGGAGGTAGCTGTGTTCTGGGCAGCCTTTCTCCTGTTCCATGTTTACAGAGATATGTGCTATGCTGGCCAGTGTTATTGGAAGGCAATCATTCTTCCTTGCCCCACAGCAGTAGACCTTTGGATACATAAGCGGAGCCAAAATGCTATTAGAAATAGTGCTTTTGGCACTGAGCAAAAAAGCCACAAGCCTTATGATTAAAACTTTGCACTTTAGGGAACTTACTCCCCAAAGGGAACATGAAAACTAAATATATGGGTAAATAATGAACTGGAAAAGTTACAAGTTACACTTTCACTGTGTATATGTGTGTGTGCATATAGGCTCATTTTCAAGTGGAAACAAGTTAAGCCTCTGGTCTCATCCGGGAATAAACTGACTGGGAATTCAGGGGATCAAAGCAATTGAGGATGAGTTAATTTATAAGAAATAAAAAACTCTCAGTAGGATCAGGAATAAAACTGGCAGAACTTAAATGTCCTGGAGTTAATGAGTTTAAGAGCTGACAACAAGAGTGTACTTAATAGTAGGGGGGAAAAAAAAAAAATATACAGCCTTTCATCTTCTGTGTATACACTCAATATAACAACATGAATTTGCACAGTTCACATTTAACATTCCCATTGGGAGACACTGGCTCTGCCTGTTGTTCTATTACATGAGTTGTAACTCTTCCTCAAATCCAAATTCACCTACTACACAAGCAGTTGAAAAGTAAATATGCCAGCTGGGAGGATTAAGCTCTTAGTTCCTAAATACCCTTCTCAGCTGGCAAGAGGGCAGGTTGTTCTTCATGAGATGTGTGTGGGTCAGGCAAATGGAGAGCAGGACAGGGGACTCCCTAGTTCCTCTGCAGATATTAAGACTTTTGCTCTTCCAAGAGATGGGGTATATGGTTTTTGAACTCAACCACAATTTATTGGTCTTGATGTATTTAAGCCTGCTCTGAAGTTTTCTCTTCAGCTCATGGCATAGGCTTATGTGGTGGGTAGACCTTGGCTGGATGCCAGATGTGCACCAAAGCTGCTGTCACTCTCCTCAGCAGGATGAGGGGGGAGAAAATAACATGGAAAAAATCTCATGGGTCAAGATAAAGGCAGTTTGATAAAGCAAAAGGACACACATGGAAGCAAAGGAAAACAAAAGATTTATTCTCTACTTCCCATCAGCAGGCGATGTCTGGCCACTTCCCAGGAAGCAGGGCTTCAGTAGGCGTAGCGGTTGCTCTGGAAGACAAACATCATAAATAACAAATGTCCCCTTCTTCCTCCTCCTTTGTCTTAGGTTTTATTGCTGAGCAGACGTCCTATGGTACGGGATATCCCTTTGGTCAGTGTGGGTCCCCTGTCCTGGCTGTGTCCCCTCCCAAGATCTTGCCCACCCCCAGCCTGCTGCTGAGGGGGATGTTGGAGAGGCAGCCTTGGTGTGTGCCAGCCCTGCTCAGCAGTAGCCAAAACACCGGTGTGTTACCAACACCTCGCTGGCTACCGATACACAGCACAGCGCTGTGAGGGCTGCTGTGGGGAAAGGTGACTCCATCTCAGCCAGACCCAGTACAGCTTGTTTACAGCTTCTTCACACTGCGTTTGGATTGTATTAAGAACCTGAAGTGTTTCACAGGATGAGAAAATGCATTTTTGTTGGGATGGTGTAGTTATATAGAAGAAGTTTTGAAGAAAACATGACTGATGGCTCTGAGGTCTCTATAATGACTGAGGTGCTGTTCTAGTGTAAAACAACCAAGATTGTAAATCCTTGAGGGATGGAAATAATGTGCCTGAGAGCAAAATGAAAAAAAAATGGAACAAAGACATTACAAGACTTACTGTCTGGGCATTAATATGGCAGATATGATTCAATAAATATAAATTTTAAAAGTCATACACATGGGAAAAATAATTTAATCTTTATATGTGGAATGAGGGACTCTGAGCTGATCATTACCACTCAGAATGAAATCTTGGTATTATAACAGGTTTTCCTTTGAAAATATCAGCTCTTCTCTCCTTAATGATCAAAACCCAGTTGGAATATTAGGAATTATTAAGAGTAGAGTAGAGAACAAAACAGAGAATATATGATGACATATAAGCTACTGTATAATGTCAATTATTGATGTCAGTAATATTATAATGTATACTGACACTAGATAATGGCAAGTCCCTATATAGATCTGGCTTGTGGTCTGGTTTGTCCACTCCAGAATTATAGAGCAAGACTCTACAAAGTTCACAGAATGGTGACAATGCTGTTAAAAAGCATTGAACAGCTAACTAAGCAAGCTGGAAGATAATTTAGTTTGGTCTTCAGCCTGGAAAAAGAGATCGTTGAGGGGACTGAGATAGATCCGGGACTGTAGTCAATAAGATTACAAACAACAGAAGATCAGTTACTCACTGTCTATTCCAGGAGAAAGCTGGAGAGAGTTGGTCATTAAAACAAGATAGCGAGTGACAGGTTCAAGGTGGTCTTCAAGTGAACGCAGAGGTGTAGTGGAAATTCCTATCACAGGATGCCAGAAGTTTAAATACATTCAGGGAACAGTTGGACAAATTCATAGAAGAGGAATTCCTTGAGATTCTTGAATACAAAGAAATCATCTCTGGTTTAGAAGGTCTTTGAGCTAAAAATTGCTGAACTCTGGGAGAACACTGTGGAGACATATCACATGCAATTGCTCTCTTGTCTTATATTTTTTTTCAAACATCCAATTCTGATCACTACTGAAGACAAAGTTCTGGGCTGGGTGGACCTTTGGTCTGATCCGAAATGGATGCTCTGTGGTTTTTTTAATATCTGCAGATGGATGACAAGTAAGACTGAGGCCTTAACAACTTGATTTCACCACCACGTGATGCAAGAATGCAGGGCAGGGGGAAGAGGGGGAGTGGGAAGCACCCACTGCATTGTGTAGATGTCTTCATCTGAACTATTCGTTTAGACTCCCCTTCTAGTCAGTGCAGATCTAGCCAATACAGTCTATGGAGTTTAAGCTGTGATTTATCTGGTCAAAAATCATTGCCTGTTTTAAGCGGAGATGTGTTCCAAATTCGACGGATTGACTAGCTCTGAGCTGATGGAAGCTGAGAGTGATATGTTCAGGCAGAGGAACTTATATTGTAGATGACTCAGTCAGTCAATTGAACTTTGAGACCTCCTGGACTGGCAAACTGAAAAGAAATGTGTGCCTGACATAACTAAGATAACTTGGTAGCATGACTATGTAAAGATGTTCAAAAAATAGAGCATGCAATTTTGTTCAAGAGAACAAAAAGTATAATTACACAGATGTCTGTCTTCTCTCACAGACGTCCAGAGCTATGACAGTAAGAATAAAATCTAGTTGTTCTAAACACTCTGCAAGCACAGGATTTTAGCTCATACTTGTTACTATGATATGAGGTAACTTGAGTATCAATAGTTAGGACACTTGGGGAGGAAGGAGTAGTAATAATAATTTAAAAAAATCCAATATACCTGAGTGAAGAGGGAACTTTGGCTTTGTTATGTTTATAACTTTAGGAGAATAATGTTACAGTTGATGAAAAGCACTTACTCTGTTGGGAAAAAAAAAAGGCCTGGCAATTGTTTCCCTTCCCAAGGTTCAGGAATACAAAGACTAAGTTGCAGCTATCTATAAACTGTGTGAAATTCCACTTTTAAGGATTTTTCCCTCAGCAGATAGATGGATTTAACTACACTGTTTTGCAGAGGCTTACATTATATATGGTGGACCAGACTGAATTGAGACCTTGAAAGCAGCAAGCCACTTTCCATCCTCTTCAGCACCACAGGGCAACACAGTCAAGTCTATGGAGCAACACAGTCTCCAGTACCCTTCTCCTTAGCAAGCGTATCTAGCCTGCAAACTTCACCTACAAATGGCTAGGTAGGCAGAGTTAATACAACCTATTTTATGCAAATTAAAGTGTAAGTCAAAGTAGAAAATGTTTCCAGGTAATAGAAGGCATCTTTTGGGAAAATGAAAGCGGACTAATGTTAGCTTTGTTTATGGGGAATCTAGGGTACAAAAAAGAGCATCCAAAACCAAAATCATGGATTTTTTTTAAACTTGTTGAGTTTATTTATTCAGATAAATAAACTTATCTGAACTCTCTCAGAAATGAGGAGTATTGAATTTATGATGCTTCATTTGCAGGGGAGAAGCAAATCTGTGTTGGATTTTTTTTTTTTCTTGAAAACTAAATATAATATTGCTTCAAAACTTCAGCTCTTTAAAAATATACTGCAACAAAAAAGAATATATCATCTCTTTTCAGGTATTCTGTGGGTGTTCAGAGTAAGGGCTTCTGCTTAGAAGAATCACAAAACTACAGCTGCAAACCAGGAAAGAATCAATTCTATTTGCCTGCATATGTTATAAGGTGCTTAAGCCTAGATGCCCTTATCATCACCAAGGACCATGTTTGGCCATGAGTTACATCTATGTACCTAGTGAAAAGTAAATAATTTCATATTAAATTAACATCATTTTAATGAGAACAAAATTTAGCCCATTGTTTTAGCAACAAAAAAGATGTTGTAAACAAGAGAAGGATACATTGAAGTCATAAATGCATGAAATTTTCCATGTCATCTCCAGAATAAAGGTATTTTAAACTGTTTTGTATCCCCCAGAATTATCTTCCGGTCTTTTTCTGTTAAAGATAGCACTGCAAACTCCAGCTGATGTCAGTTCTGTTTTTCAGTTTCTTGTCCTTTAGAGTCACTGCTAATTTTCTGAATTCAGAACTTTTCATTCTATAGTTTCCTACTGACCTCACAACAGCTTTCAACATCATATTTGCATACAAATATGTGGAGATCTTATCATTTAGACATAGATGTCATGGCTGCAATTGTTTTATGTTATAATCTACTAATCAATCATATGGGCATCCTTAATGCAACAGGAGCGTCGTGTTGTCCCCAGGAGCATTACATTAGTTGCACTCATCGTAAAGGCACGTAATACCTGCTCTATTCAGTTAGAAATTCCTTAATGTAACTTTCCATGAGAATATAGTCCTACTGGGTATTGATGCTGCTGTGGAGCATTCAAAATATTTTTAATATTATGCACAAGCATAACCTCCCACCACCACTGCCTCCATTGCCCTTACATAAGTCTCTAAAGGGAGCATTAAAAATCCATTAAGCTTGTTAGTTTGCACAGCTTTCAGGGAATCTTGCTGCAAGTTTTGCTATTTCAACACTTACGGGCTTCTATTAAATACAGCAATCTTTGAGCTATAAGGGTTTACTGGAATGGCCCATTAAGTGAGAGTTTTCTAGGGGGGATTATGTCTAGGAGAAGGAGGGGAGATCAGAGTTGTAATTATACAAATGGGTTTTGCTTTTTGCATTTTGTTTTTAAAGTAAAAGTGATTTCTGTTATCTCAAGAAGCCCAAAAGCAAAATGTTAAAGAGTAAATGGATGGTGTCATGATTAAAGTACTTGTAAGGGATTCAGGAAACTGGCTTCAAGTATTTGACTTTAGATTTCAGAAAAAAAAAAAAAATAATCACTTAAGAACTGGTCTAGAAGTGCTGAATATCTAAAAAGTTATGTCTGTTTAAACCAGAGCTGTAGCTGTCGGGATCTCTTAAAATCAGGCATTTTTCACTTCTGTAATACAGAGTTAATAATACTTCCTTTTATCCTCTTGTCTGTTTGGGTATTAAACTTTTTTAGGGTAGGGGCAGGCTCATTTATGACCTCTAGTTTCTCATACGATTCTAAAAAAATACTAATAAGGAAATACATGCCTATCTGGAAGATCTTTTCACTTGTTTCATTTTTATTCACATAGAAGGCTGTCTTAAAAATCATTGGATACTCATTTCAACAGCATGTGCAGCTATACTTGTTCTCTCTGGCCATTTAGTCTTGCATTTTTACATGAGGTTTTTTCATTGGCAATCACTGCCCTTGCATTGTGAAAGGAAATTCATAAAGACTCATCGCAAGCTATTGTGAGGATAGATTGGTTCCTCCATATGAGGTCTAGCATTTGAATTGTTTGTTATTTCTGGGAACGCATCAAATTCCTGAGATGGCATCGAGCTGCTTACGGGAATATGTGGTACTTGACTGGAATAGTAAGGTTTCACGTACTTTTTGTTTGGAAAGTGGTATCTGTCTTTAACTTTATCACGCATAAAAATCTGGTTAATGTTTTCCAGCTTTAAAAAGAAATACAATTATTTGTATTTGGTGTTTTCAAATAGTTGAATACTTCCGTGGTTTGCAAAAGGAACTTTAGATTTGGCATTAGTACCGTCCTGGGGTCAGGAAGATGTCTTTTACTCTCCTCATGTCTTCAATCCATTCAGGTTTGGCTGAATTGTAAGCTGCCAAAAATCACTATTCCCCATCTGTGCTTTCCTCACTAGAGCTTGCTAGAGGCTGTCTGCTAAAATCCGTCAGCATCCTATCAGTCCTGCCCAAGCACCAACCTAGCATCTCGTTTAAGTATGCCACAAAGATGAAGCTCCAGATGGGATCATGCAAAACTGGTTCCCTTCCAGCTGCTCTTTCCTCATTTAAACAATACTGTGGATTCATACGGAAGGGAGATTGGGCTGATAATGACAAGAGCATAAGTTCAAGTTTTACTTTTTTTCATTAAGTTGCTTCTCTTAAATCTGTGCCTTTCTCACTTCTTATTATACCTCATATAAAAGTTGCACAATCTGGAAAGCGATCTCTAATGTGGATCAGCCAGGATGAAGCAATGCTGTTCTGTCAAAAGAATCCGCCAACTCCTAACATAACAAGTCTTGAGCACTTTACTGTGTTGTCTATGCAATGTGACTGCTCGTGCATATATAACCTCATGTGCAAATTTCAAACCTTCAGGTTTGATCGTCTTATTAAAAAGGGCTTTTTCTTTCTAAGATGCAAAAGGCAGGAAGAGATTTATTATCTTTTCACATGCAATCGCTTGTAGGTAATTCAGAGACCCGAAAAACATTTAAAAAAGGACAGATTTGTGCATGAAACTTTAATTTTCACATAAAATTAATGAATGACTGTTGAATGCTTGTTGTTGCAAACATGGTAGCACTGATTGGAAGCCTCACCTAAAATGCAATATATTCTAGATCTACCTATGCCTGCAACTGATTTTGAATATAACACATTCCCCTGAAGGGCGTCCTCTGCAAAGCAAGTGTGTATATGTTGCCAACTGACAATATTTTTGTAACTGCACAGCCAACCAACAGACATGGTCTGCTCAGCTGAAATGAAGCTGAATACGAAGAACTTTGAGGCAGTAGGGAGTAGAGGAAAATATTTACATGTTCAAGGAAATACACAAGATGACTCAGGAACCATTTCCATCCTTTCTCTTCTGCGCTTCCATGAATATATTTCCTGCTTGCATGTGAACTTGTGTCTTGTTTTACACTCTGTTCAGTAAAAAGAAAGGAACCTAAAGTTATGGGAATGGTTTAATTTCCTATAGCATTCTGTGGTACACTACACTGTGCTGGGAGCCTGATGAAACTGTGGTAATGGGAGCTGACAGTGATGGATAGTGGAAAAAAACAAGAACCCCACGACTGATCAGAAGAGGGTGCTGTTATTTTGGGATGGTCTTGCATCATCGGTGCCAGAGCACAGGCGATGCCTCAGTGAGATTCTGGAGGATGCTGCCTTTCAGCACAGATGTAATATTAAGGACTTGGCTATTGGTGATAGTAATTAAGAGACAATAGCACTTTTCACAGTGAGACAAAGATTTCCCGAATAAACCTGCATTTGGCCACTTGTGTTCCGTGGATAGAAGCTCCCCTACCAAATCAAATTATGGAATTCCTTCCTTTCCTACCCTGCAGCAAACTACTGTGTATTGCTGCTCTACACTGCTGAACAGCTGTTCTCGTTCATCCTACAGGCAATTGCATGTGAAAAGGTAATAAATCACTACTTTCCTAATCTTGAAAACACGTATGCGTATTTCAGTCATAGGAACCATACTGGGTGAATCCACACTGCTAAATAAAAGACCGCAAGGGAGCAAAGTCAGTCTCTGACCCCTGGTGATTTGTTATTGTGATTTGCTTAATTGTTCTAACTTTCACCAAGAAGCCAAGATATCTTTGACTGCAGATTCCAGAGGCTGCTCCTCCAAGGCAGTAAGGATAAAACCACACTGGGTTTGATGCTCTCCACCCCACATTGTCCTTCAGTACTATCCCCACAGCCTTTGCGCCTTCAAATATCCACTGTCATGCAATGCCCTAGAGGTTATCTTTACTTTTGTGCAATAAAAGCATTGTGCCGCTGGGCTGAAACAGACCTCACATTATTTCTGACATTTTGTATTGAAAAGTATATAAAACGTAATTATATTTTAAGGCTGCACAGGCACCACTGGGGCCAGAGATGGTCCAGGGACAAGTGCTATGTAGTTTAGACGGTGCCAGTCTGCTCGAGAGTAAGCCAATCCTAAGCTTAGTGGCAGTGAGTCAGTTTAGCACTGTCCTGTGACAATATAGCTACATCCTACCCATTGGCTACCTCTATAATAATAAGTAAAATGGTCCAAGGATCACTCTGACTGTAATAATAAAGCATAACTCATATCCATAAGGCTAAACTCACTTATCTACATCTAAAAATTGTTTGAGAGTTTTAGGTTAGCCAAGACTATGTTTGAGTACCCTTACAACAGTACTCACAATCTGACCATATGGATAATTGTGGGGTAGTCCCTGAGCCTAGGCACTTTTATGGTTTGGTAGTACAGATGTGGCCACTGAAGCCAATGTGTGTCAACAGAGGAACTATTCATATACATAGAATTATAACCGCAATGGATTTTTCAATTTTGGGAGTAATATGTTTGAGAAAATTAAGAAAGGCTGAGATTTGCTAAAGAAAAAAAAAAAAAAAAAGGATTCAGTGGAATTCAGATACCTATAATCTTTAATTACTAAAACGTGCAAGGCAATATTTTCTGTCTGTGAAGCCTAGTGACACAGCACAACTTGAACTGCACAATAAAATATCCTTATCCTCACAAACACTGCTGGAATAGTCCTGTCTGTGCCAAACTCAGATCTTGCCCCAACATTGAATGGGACTCTGCTTGTTCATCCTGTCCAAAATTGGACCAGGGTGGGATAACAATTCAGCAGCATGAACAGTCAGGTACTGCTGCATGGGCCTAAGCCCTCACCTTATTTATTTTGTTAATATAGGTATTTTTTTAAAAAAAAAAAGATTTCTAGGAATATAAAGATTTTTTTTTAAATGTTAAGATTATATTGATATTTGAAGAGAAATAAAAAATAAGTTCATGAACATATGTGTGCTTCTTACTGGTATAATGTGTGGACTCATTGCTCATCTACTTTCCTGTGACATAATCAGTAGAGGCCGGCACCAGCTATTTCAGAATAAACAGTGAAAAGCCTTCCAGAAAAAAGCTACCAATCCTTGGATGGGGTGAGTTTGTCTGAAGCCTGGTCTTACAAGCAGTTTTGTCAGTTCAGAAAGACTTATGCTGGTTTTGCTGACTTTGCTGTTCATTGACTGATTTAATATTTGCTATTATACTGCTACTTCTGTTATTTGTACATATTTATAATTTCTGTTTTAATTCTGCTAACCTCTTAGCCTTCTTCAGCAATAGGTTGTACTTAGTCCTGATCAATGACCGGTTGGTTTGCTTTGTTGTTATTTTTTTAAATGTGAAGCACAGTGACCTGCTCAAATTCTCTACAAAAAGCCTGCTTACACAGGAACACGTGGAAAAGCTCATCTGAACTAACTAGAAGTTTGATTTCAAACTAAATTAAGATCCTATATGATCAACTCAAAGTCAGCTTTAAGAGTCACTTTATTTTGTTCATCTTATGTCTTTTCCTGACTGCCCCTCATGTAAAAAAATCCTCTTATATTGAGATTTCTCCTCACAAACTTCCACTTAATTCCCCATGACTGCTGCTTCTGATTTGTTCACTGTAGCTGGAACTTCAGGTGAAAATCTTGGATTAGTTGATGTCTACTAATTGACTCTGCAAGGGGATCCATGCCAGAATAATGATGTCGTATAATTTAGACTTGAATTTACTTCACAGTAATTTCCTGATGAAGGCAAAACCTTCATTGCCACCTGTTAAAGTATTATGCATCATTCTGAAAGCTGGTATTGGGCACAGTATGTAACAGCAGCCAGGCCTGTCGCATGGACGATATCCCCAAGCAGTGAGACCACAAGTCATGATCTAACCTTTTGTAGATGGAATATTTCCCCTAGCATTTTAATTCCAAATAGCAGAGTACTCACCACACTTTGGTTCTTACAAAAGAAAACAGAAATGAGACTCCTTTTGGATTAAACGAATGAGCTTCAGACTAAGGAGAATATAGTCAACATGCAGACTATGATCAATCCAAATAAAACTCCCTGAAACCCCCTCGATGGTGTGGACATCGGTCCTCAGCACCAGCTGCCTTGCTCGACAAACCCATGCTTGTTTGTGCTACATTGATAATGTAGGCATAGCCATAACGGGGTGACTAATGCTGATTGGAAAATGTTTGGGGGGGGGGCGGGGGGAAGTTTTACTTGGGAATTACATGAAAAAGTCCACAAAGAGATCAGTTTAGTGGCAGTTATTTTAGAAATCAAGCAGAAGAAGTTTGCCTGACAGGCATCTTCTAAACATTCCCGGTTTCTTGAAAACTCATATACGTGGCTATTGGTTGGTTTTACTGAAGACACCAGACTATGAAGTTTCGTGTCACTGAGGCAGCCAAGCAGGGAGATTGCCTCTAATCCAGAAATCCCAGAGCTTTCAGAGACTGCAGCCCAGGTTCAGTCTCTCAGAGTGGATTGTCTTTGTATTAAGAACCCTTGGACTACTCCTGTCACTGAGAATTTTTGGGATTTGTTCTGAATTAAAATTAAACTAAGTTTTGAGTATCAAAACCCAATTATATAATTAAATCCTCTGTGAAGCAGAACTGCCTTTCCCCTAGCAATTCTGATTAAAAAAAAAAATGCGAATAGGAACAATGATTTTAATTCAGGTCAGAGACAGTTGCATTACTAGGGCTGTGCAAAGAATAATACCCCATCTATAGCAAGTTCTGCTTGTGTTTCAGTTTCACAAGCATGATACTCACATACTAAATTTGAAAGATTCTCTCTCCTCCAAAACAGTATAAAAATATCTGATAATCAAGTTAAGCTATTCTTTTCACATCTCCTCACAAACACATGAGCTCTGCAAAGCCTTTTGTCTCAGCTGGAAGATGCTTCTGTTTGCTCTACCTCACGTCGAAGCTGATTGCCTCTCCAAAGTGTCTGATCTCTGTATATTAGAAAAAGAATAGATTTGAAAGATGCTTATAATTCATTTAATTTCAATTCCTTTACTTTCTTTCATCCAATATTCTAGATAAACAAATAAATGAGGTAATCATTTCAGTGACTATATCATTTTCATTTTCTATTCAGTAGGCACAAGCTATTTTTCTTTAACGCCATTTTTTTTCTCATAAATTGTAAAGCAGAAAGATCTGATCTGCTCATGTCTTTTTTACGTTCTGCATCTATTCCAGACAAACTTGGCTGCTTTAAGGGATAATAATGAAAGTATATTGTTTTCTAAATATACCCTCAAAAAACACATTTTAACTGATAAAATTAATTCCCACATTTGGAATGTTTAACACTGGGGACAGAACAGTTTTCTCTTCTTTTCTGTACATCTTTTGTCGATGGAATACATGTTTCAATCATGTTCAATCAAATGTTAGATTTTGACCAACACAGATTTCTGGGAGAACTTTAGGTTCCCCAAACACCCTTAATGGTTCAAAGTCCTTTCCAATGACTTTTGTGAGCCTACAACAAAAAAAAAAAAAAAAAAAAAACAAACCAAAAAAAACCACCAAGATAAATCAGTAGGCTGATTGGATGATTCTAATGCCATGTTACACTATTGATGCCATCTGTGTTACAAAATTTTTCAGACACTCCAATCATTACCACAGCTCCGTTATGGGAGGCTTTTAAGCAAGCAGGAGGAAAGAAACAATACCTGCCTCAGAGAGCTGATAAATCTTTCTGTCTCCTTCCCACACATACACTCTGATGCGGATTAAAATATGTGTTTCTCTGATTCTCAATGATAGTAATGATTAATGACTGTAAATAACAGGTACATTGTTTGCCACACACTTCAGACTTCTAAAATATGAATTAAATTTCCTCTTTTTTTCATAATTATCAATCAGAGAAACAAACAAACACACAAACAAACAAGCAAATGAAAAAGCCCAAGCAACCCCTCCCTATTTTGTCTTATTTGGAATTTAGTTAGATTTAGGGGTTAAATACATTCAGTTTTAAAAGAAGAAGAAAACAGAGGATTTGATTGTTCGTGACATTTTGTTCAGAATCAATCATTGTCAGCTCAGGTTAGACTGATTTACTATGAGCCTGCCATAGAAAGATTTGCCACAAATGGCAAGGCTCTGAGCTGTTTCCACCGCACTGAACATAATGATGGATTTATCATTGCAATCAAGATGGTAAAACAGCATGGTCCCCAGAGTCGTGCACCAGGCAAATTGATCACAACAGCCCTGAAGTTATATAAGGGCTTTGTTTATCTGGTCTCAGTCTGCAAGAGTAGTAATCCAACTTAAGATAAGACACTCTGATCTTTACAGAAGTTTGGACAGGTTTTATCTCCTAAACCAGTATATAGTAGAGTTGTCTCTGCTGAGGAGTAAAACAACTGCCCATTAAATATATACATATATATATTTAAAACAAAAAGTAGTCTAACATAAACAGAAATTATAGATAATGTTATTATTGATATTATAATCTGATAGTATTGTCTTAATCTGTAATTGAATGAATATGCTGAAATAGTTTAGTGATAAAATGAACAATATGGGAACAAGAACATTTGTTTTAATACATTACCTTGTCATTACAGGCATTCATTCTTAATTCGGTCAAGAAATGGCAACACCAAACTCTCAGGTCCAAATAAATTAAAGCTAAAGGGAAATATTAGCCCCTCTGAATAGCACAATGGCAAACTGGGCTTTTACCTAAAAAATGAAGTCAGCTTGTAGCTTGCATTTCTGAAACCATGTTTTAAAGGCAAGCAAATGTTATTATTTCTCTTTGATGGAGAGTCTGAGCTTTGGAGAGAGGAATCGATGCTGTGGAGAAAGGAGACGAACCACCAAAGGCTACTGATGGGGCATCATTTGGGAAGGCTCTAGCCTGTGACTCAGCCTGGCAGACTACTGTTTATTTTCCTGAAATTCCTGGGCCTATAGATAAAGATCCTGAAAGAGAACATGAGAAAGGGATCTGTCCAGTGTGGTGATATGTTTTTCACTGAGGAACAGAGTACCATTATTTGGTGGAGTGATGCAGGTATACCAAATCTTCCAGAGTCTGGCCTTTTTCCCATGTGGGGACAGAGCCTTATAAGCATTTTTCAACCAGGTGCCAGAGACTTGAAAAAACTCTAATTGTGTCCTGCATTGAGCCAAGCAAAACAATAGGCTTTTTATTTTCACATAAAACACGGGTGGGTATTCTTTGTCATTGGGCTGCACACAGAAAATAAAAATTGAATGGAGAAGCCAGGATTTGGTATATTTGTAAAATAATGAAGAATTTGGGAACATTCTATAGATTTTAAAGGCATAATTAAGCTACAGTTGATCCTCAGAAATAGCTATGAAGGAATGTTATGTGCTCCCAGATTAAAAATTCCTTAAATTACATTATAAGTTCTCAGGAGCAGGGGATGTATTTTCCTATTTATTTGACAGGATCTATAATGATATGAACCATTGAACATAGATTAGTATCTCTATCTTAATTTTGAATTTAAATTAAGTTGATTAAATAGTTTTCTATTTTGAAGCATGAGTGTATCTTTATAATGTTTGATTGCATAACTGGCAAGAAGATCTATTACACATTATTGATTTACTTTGGGTATGAATATGATATTAGCTATAATTCATGGGTAATAAAGATTATGAAATAGTTATGTAGATTTAAAAATAGAATATCACACCACCTAGAAAACAGAAAAGTTCAATTCAAAAAACAAATACAGGCTGAGCGGGGAATGGATTGAGAGCAGCCCTGAGGAGAAGGAGTTGGGGGTGTTGGTGGATGAGAAACTCAACATGAGCCGGCAGTGTGCGCTTGCAGCCCAGAAAGCCAACCGTGTCCTGGGCTGCATCAAAAGAAGCGTGATCAGCAGGTCGAGGGAGGAGATTCTGCCGCTCCACTCTCGTGAGACCTCACTTGGAGTAGGAGTACTGCAACCAGCTCCGGGCTCCCCAGTACAAGACAGACATGGACCTGTTGGAGCAAGTCCAGAGGAGGCCATGAAGATGATCAGAGGGCTGGAGCACCTCTCCTGTGAAGACAGGCTGAGAGAGTTGGGGTTGTTCAGCTTGGAGAAGAGAAGGCTCTGGGGAGACCTTAGAGCAGCCTTGCAGTACCTCAAGGTGGCCTACAAGAGATCTGGAGAGGGAATGTTTACAAGGGCATGGAGTGATGAGATGAGGGGTAATGGTTTTAAGTTGAAGGATGGTAGGTTTACATTAGATACAAGGAAGAAATTCTTTCCTGTGAGGGTGGTGAAGCACTGTCACAGGTTGCCCAGAGAAGCTGTGGATGCCCCATCCCTGGAAGTGTTCAAGGCCAGGTTGGATGGGGCTTTGGGCACCCTGGTCTAGTGGAGGGTGTCGCTGCCCATGGCAGGGGGGTTGGAACTAGGTGATCTTTAAGGTCCCTTGTAACCCAAACCATTCAATGATTTTATGATTCTATGAATTCAGAGACCTACTGGATTCTTCAGGGATTCATTTTGCACACCCAGAGAGAGTGCACGTGTCCAATGCATGGAGAGCAAGGCTGACTTCTGGTGTGGAAAGGCAAGAGTGTGGTCAGTAGGAGGTGGCTGCCCTAAAGTTTGCTGGGACAGCTAAACACTAATGATTTTACAGCTTTTTATCCCCAGACTGTTGTCTTAGTTGAGCAGATCAAGTATACAACCATTATACTATATTTCTGCTATTTTCTTTATCAAACACGGCTGTTACTTTGAAGCTTCTTTTGTCCCCTATTTCTCTTTCCTTTTCTTGTCTCTCCTTCTTTTTTTGGAGGTTAATGGGATGTAGCTCATCAGTGATCTCAGGTCAAACCGTTTGGCCATCCCTATCTAGAAGTCATCTAATGAGTGAACTAGCTCTTGATGCTGGTAACTATAGGTCAATCTGATTTTGTATTAACTTGAAGAAGGTCAAATGGTCTCTAAATTTGATAAATATGCCATTTCTTGAACTGCTGATGGAGAGCATAGACAAGGTGAAAGTTAATACAATTCTGGACTTGTACAGACGTACAAATAGGTACTACAGCTTAATTTGCACAGGAGATAACTTAGACTCGGTTTGTGCTCTAGAAACTAATTCTTATGTATCCCAATTAAATTAAAACAAATAATGGCAAAGAGTATATTCAATAAATTTAGCCTCTTTCAGTACATAAACAGTCCCTGAACAGCCTGATATTTTTAAGCTGCATCTCTCATTATGATTTTCCTCAGAAATTATCTCAAACTTTGATTTGTGCTTTTTTTTTTTCTTGATGGATTAATCATAAAAAAAATGAAATTAGAGAAATGTTATTTGAATCTAATAAGCCAGACAAGTCTCATGACATGGTTTCTTTTTATGAGACTGGACAAGCAGGCAAACATTTCTGGCACAAATATGGAGATATGAAGTGAAGTTTTTCTGCTTGTATTTTTCTGACTTGTTTTATGTGTACTTACAGCAGAGAAAGGATTAAGTTATGTCAAAGGAATATCAGCATTGGGAATAAAATAAGCACTGGGTAGTGTAGAGAAAAAATAAGGCTCTGGATTGGCAAAGCACTTAGGAGAACACTGACAGAGGAAAAGGAAACCCAGAACAAGGAAGGCAAAAGAATAAAGGGATTTAGACAAAATACTGTGACAACAGAGTATCCTGAGATCTGGATCTCAGCTGAAAAGGGGGCAGTTTGTGACTTGCTGTCTTTTGCAGTTAGAACCATCTCACTGAAGACGCAATACCTCCCTAGGTGTCATTTCAGTCTCTTCAAGTCCTCCTGTGAAGTTTTTACATCTGTTTTCTGCAAATGTATAATGGTTTTCTGCTAGTATAATGGTAGAGCATAGAAGCTGGGTTAAAGTGACCAGAAAGCTTTGAATTCAACAGCATGGAATATATTTACAGTTTGGGAGGAATATTTGTAAATATTTCTGGTTTAATTTCCAGCTATATCTGCCTTCAGGTTGCAAGAAGAACCCTCAGAATATATTGGACAATTCTATTCAAAAGGTGGTGGTTTTTTCCAGCATATAAGAGAAATAATGCTAGTTTTACCCAAAATCTTTGTAACTCACAGTTAGTGTCTGTGAAGTGCCTGAAGGTTGCTGTCAGGATAGAACCTTTCATACAAGCATTGAAGCTCCTTGGGAAATGAAATGTCCAGGTTGTGAGACATGAAGTGTAGCCTGCCAAAGATAAGAGTAGGCCAGAAATATTTTGAGGGTATATTGGTAACACATAAGTTTATTTACTATGACCTACTGATAATATATGTTTACTACTAATATCTCATTTGCATTTGCCTGTTAATTTGGCCAATTTCAATGACCAGTTTTAAAAATGGATAACATTTCACTTTAATATAACACTCGTGTATACAAAGGCCACTTACAGTGAGATTTAATGGGATGTATGGGGGCAATTCTAAAGCCACAGCTGCAGAATTTCAACTAGCTGGTAACAGTAGGCTTTGAAAAGTATGGAACCAGATGAAATCATAAACATGATTATTGTTACTGACTATTACTATCACCTATATATGCCTTGTGGCATACAAATATATATTGCTGTCACAGGACTTGTAGAAAATAACAGAAATGCTATGATTATACCAAGCAAAGCTTTTGATTAGAAGGGTACTTAGTGATCAATGTCTGCTTTTTTATGTTGAAAGCTAAATTGGCATAAAATGATGAATATGTGATTTCCATCAAAACAGTAGAATATTTTGTTATTTCATACACGGCTGCTTCTGTTTCTTAGAAGGTGCCTCCTGGCACATAATTCTGGATTCCAATATCTTACCTCACTTGTGTTCACTAACTGAATATGGTGACCTATGATGAATTACAATAAGAAAAAATTGTGAGAGGTCCATAGTGTATCATGGGTGATATATCCTACAAGGAAGATTAGAGGACTTTAGCAGAAAATAAGAACAGGATATCACCTCCCAAGATAGATCAGAACAGTAGATCACCTCCCAGGAAGCACCACAGTAGTATCAAATTACTTCATACTGTGGGTGGAACAGAACTTTCTTCAGCCATTCATATGTATCCAAAATATTCCACTAAATCATCTTTTTTTTTTTTTTTTTTTAATATACACATAAAAGCACTTTGAAGCAGATTAGTTTCCTCACATTTACTTGCATGAATTTTGGCATGTGATTTGCCAAGCATGTATTTGGAAGCAAATGGATAGAATTTGTAATTTAAGAGGAAGAAAATATATTCAGCAATGCAGTTTAGGGATCTTTTCTAGCTGCTGCTCTCTGTTTATCTGAACTTTTCTGCTCTCAGCTGTTCCCTGTATACACAAGCAGTGGGGCTGCATTCTCAGGAGACTCTCAGTGGTGTCTCTAGGCAGTTTATTGCCTGAAGGATTTAACTGAAAAATACCAGTTGGTCAATATTTTTCAGGTAACAGGAAGGCTGAATATCTTCAGTAACCATGGACATTTTGGCAATTTCTGAACAGATTGCCTAGTCCATAGAACTAATTGATCTTGTATGAGTATTAAACACAACAGAAAAAAGAACTGTCCACCTTTTTCAAAAGGGCAATATATTACTTGCAACAATTTGAAAGTCTCTTTCTGTTTCATAGCAAGTAAATCTTGGTAAGTTTGAGCTGACTTGAGATTAACCTTGAAGCTCACAAACTAGAACAATTGTGTAATCACAGTCAAACCTAGGGTTACAGTAAGGACAGCAACAAACCCAGAAGTGACTTGGAGCAAAAGGATAAGTGCAGGAAAGCATTGTTTCATGGGCAGTTCTTTAACTTTTTGGAATTTTTTAAAATGTTCTTAAAAAAAAAAAAGGCAACAAAGAAAGGACAGAAAAACAGCAAAAAAGTTTTGCAACAGCAACAATAACAACACTTAGCAATAAATAATACTCAGCTTTATGATATTGATTTTCCTTCCAGTTTCCCAATGTATAAGCATACAGTCTCATGGTAAACATCACCAAACATGTACTATGATACATGCATGTACAGCACACAAATGTGGCAAGGTATTAGATATTATTTACTCAATATAAAAGTTAATTGTTCATAAGCATTTTAATGAATATGTTTCATGGGAATTAACAACATGATACAAGCACATGTTTAAACCTATTCCTGTTCAACAAAACACTTAACTCTACATACATCTGTACCTCAAGCAAAATTTAAGCAAATTAAGCAGGATTTATGCAAATTAATATCACCAGGGTCCAGAACTACCAATCAAGCACCTGTGGTGAGGTAGCATAATATACCCCAGACGGAACCTTGACATAACAGGAATATATATCTACCTGAGGTAGCTTGTAGTGTAGTGTACAAGTATTGTTTTAGTCCCAATATCAGTTATTTTGCAGAGAAAAAGTGGATTGCTGAATTTAAGCCTTATATATTAGTAATTGCTTCTAGACTTCTAGAAGAGAAGTGGAGGATTTTTCCTAGGATCACTAATTGTATTTTTTAAAAAAAAAAACAAGATAATATTGCATCTCATGCTAAGCAGCATTGTAAACAATGCAGCACAAAAAAGGCAGCTTTGAGAAGGCCTTTTATTGGGACTGTCGATGTAATGTTGAGTTAGTCTGCTAGTTATTACTCTGCAGTCTGTCCCTAGGATAAATTTTCTTTATCATTAAAAGCACACATCTTATCTCAAGTCTGAGCTTTGCTGAGTTCCACCTTCTGTTATTGCTTTGTCTGCTCTATTAAAAGCCTTGTAGTATCACTGCTTTAGCCATTTCTCAAATTTTGATGAGCTAAGATTCAAAAGAAGACATCTGGACCAATAATGGTTTTACAGAGTCATCCAGTCAGACCTTGGTAATGTATGCAAAGTCAGGAACCTCATCAACAATCAGATCATGTATGGCAGTAACCTTTTTAGGCATTGACTTAGCAATTAAATAGCATGAATCAACATGTTGGGTCTCTGTCAATCAACAACATGTGCACTGAATAAGAGATGTCAGGTAAAGCTAATGGTGCTGACATTATATACGTCAATTTACTCGGGACCTTTCTTTGTTGCAGTTCCGTTTCCTACCCTTAGTTTATAAAGAGCAACATGCTCCTTCCTGAAAGGGGATAAAGCAGCAGTAGTTTCACCAAATTCTCATGACCTCATCAACATCATGGAATGGGTACAGAGGCTTCAAAGGATTTGTAAGTAGAGCTAGTTTTCAGTAGGTGTAAATGCCTGTCCTGAATGCTTACTACAGTGTCTGAGGTAAGTTTGTTCTCTTCTGTTATGGCTTAAACCATTGCAAAGTAAAGAGAGTTATGTTTCGTGAAATTTTTAGGGTTTGGCTATGTTGGAGTGTTTTCTTCTCTTTTTTTTCCCTGCCTGTGAGAGATTAAATTACAGAATTTTCCCTGTCTTCGCAAGACAACATTTAGATTATGGTGCACCAAAGTTTTAACTTTTTAAGAATTTCATAAGTGGAGTCAGTGGCTGCGCTGATAAAATATCAGGGTTACGTTCAGTCCTTGAAAGAACAAAACAAAATGGACAAAGAATTAAAATCTCTCAATTAAAACCATATTCTCTTTTTCAGTCTAGGTTTACAGTCTTGCAAAATGTTCTGTTACATGACTTAGCAAATAAATCTAAACAGTATTTTGTAATTTTTGGAAACCATAAGGTGAAGCTACACTTAAATTAGCTGTCACTTGAAATTTCAAGCTGCCATAACAGGTTTATTTAAGATGTAGGAGGAGGGGGGAAGATAAGTAAAGTTTCTGTAATATAGACTTCTGATTAACATTACTTTTTGTGCCTGCTGCAATCACTTGCCTTCATGGAGAAGGAAATAGATACTTCACTCTGAAACACGTATTACAGAGCTTACTTAGTAGCAGTTCTGCTCTTGAAAAATCTCTGAAGGACAAATTTTAATACATACACCTAAGGTCTTTGTTTTAATTCTCTTATTCATTCTTCTTCATAGCTGATGACACAAGTATTATTTAGATATTATTCATAGACATTACAATAACTTTGAGACTTTTATTAAACACATCTCAAGTAGTTTGGAGGAGATCTTGGAGGAAAATAAAAATGATTCTCATTTTAATTCATTAGTAGTTAATCTGGTACACTTTCTAAAAATAGAGTAGCTGATGTGTAACTTGAGAAAAAACCTGAAAATATGTGGGGTTTTTTTTAAAGGTTCATTTATTTTCACATTTCCTCTTTAAATCAGTTGATTTTTATCTACTAGAATCAGGGCTGAGCTATACTTTAGTCCTACAATGAGCTTTACAGAGAACAGTCATAGAGACTGTTTTAAAGATAACAGTATTAGATTAATTTCTCTAAAGTTACGGGAATGAGCGAACCCCCCAAGGACTCAACATCCAGACTACTTAAGAGCCTTCCCAGCCTATGCAAATCTGTTGACACCACCCACACAATGAGAATCATCAAATGTCCAGGCAAGTTACAGCTCATCTCAGGCAGAGGGGATAGATTTTGAATGTAGCTATTGCTGAAGGACATTGATCCTTTTATGTAATATTATTCCTTAATGTTGACAGGAATTTTGTGGAGTTTGATAAAGGGAAAATCCCAAGTCCTGCACCTGTGGATGAATACATCTTGTAAAAAACTGGGATCCACAACTTGGAAAGTGGCTTTGAAGAAAAGGCCATGGGGTCCTGGGGGACAAGTTGACTGTGAACCATCAGTGTGCTCTTGTGGGAAAGGCCAACAGCCTAATGGGCTGCATTAGGGGGAGCATCACCAGCAGGTCAAGGGAGGTGATCCTTCTTCTCTACTCAGTACTGGTGAGGGAGCATCTATGCTGTGTCCATTCCTGGGCTCCCCAGTACAAGATAGAGACAGACATACTGGAGCAAATCAGAGCAGGACCATGAAAACAAGGGACTGGAACATCTGACATGCAAGGAGAGGCTGAGAGAGCTGGGGCTATAAGCCTGGACCAGAGAAGTCTGAGGGGGATCTTATCAATGTGTGTAAATACCTGATGAGGGGAGAAGATGCAGCCAGACTTTTCTCAGTGGTGTCTAAATAAAAGGCAATGGGCAAAAAACTGAATATGGGATCTTTGTTTAAACATAAGAAAAAATCTTTTTCTTCAGTTCAGGTGGTCAAACAATGGAATAGGTCGCTCAGACATGTTATGGAGTCTTCATCCTTGGAGGTATTCAAAACCCAACTGGCTATGTCTTCAGTGTGTGTGTCTGCCTGCTGGGAAAACATGCTCCTGCACTTTACACAGGAGCTGGGAAGAATAGCAGCCACATCTGCCAGAAAAGGAAGAGAAAAGCCTGCTAGGTCCCAGTCTATCAGTTGTGGTTATCATTAGAAAATTCAGTTTGTCCCAGTGAAAAGTGACTGTGTTTGGCATCTGAACCTAATTCCATCAACTGAAGCTGAACTGATAAATATCTCTTGGCAAGAACAATCTTCTAATAGCCTAAAAAAAAAAAAAAAAAAGAAAAAAAATTGCTCTAATTTTTGTAGTTACAAATTGTATAAACTTAATAACATGACTGATAAGCCACCACTTTTTAGACTGATGAACAGGACTTCTGTAGTCTCTCAAAGGACTCATGTGAGTCTACACGCCATATTTGGAATGTGATGAGATTGATATCTCCAAACAAATAATTTTTATAGGGCTGGATGCATGATGCTGTAGATCATTGAAAGGTGTCTGTATTTAGTATGTAAGTAAACTGAGTAATTAAAAACTTAATGGAGGTGGGCATGACAGGTGATAGGAGACTAAATCGTAAAATGTATAGCTTCTGATTAGATTCAAATGATAGACAGCCATGACTTCTAGTCTTTGGATTCTAGCTGTTGAACAACTGTGTGCAATTTATTTCATAGGATGATAACACCTTCTGGTTTTCTTGCTGTTTTGGATAAAGAAACCTGGAGGACAAATCCAGTGTGAAGTTGAGCTCAATGGCTGGCCCAGGCTGAATGAGTCCAGCCTTGAAAGAGGAGGAATCAGGAAGAGTCTGAGTTTAGTATTCATACAGTGAAGGAACAGAATAAGATACCAAACTGAAGAGATAAATATTGCTTTGGAGAAATAAGAATAACTCATACCTAGAAAGCAATAGTACATAAAATAGTTTGCAATCAGAGCATAGACTGGAAGACCCTTGCTTAAAAGATTTACTTGGAGTAACAGTGGCATTTGTAAAAATCAAAGCCTGCTTATAGGTAATTCAAAAACAGAAAGGGAGGCTAAATTTATCAAATAAATTGTTTGTTGCAAATAGTTCTCCCAGCTCTTTCATCTGTACCTAATTGGCTATCAATAATGCATGGAAATGCTGAGACACGTAAAGAATCATGTAACAGGCATTCCATTATGTAATTAAGGATCATTAACTATATTAATGACTTTTCTAATTCTTATATTGTTAACCGATCAGTAATGCTTTATGCCAGGAATATACTTTCAAACTTCCCTGCACCCATGAAAAAGATACCTCTTGCTTATCTAACTCCTGCAGGTAATTCACACAAAAGATTTGGTCTGAATAAATCTTGAGGAAGCTCAGAAAAAAGCCAGATGACTAGATCACACCTCACTAGAGGATGAAGAAGAATAAAGATTGGCAAACCTAGTATTTCTAGATAGTCACTAGAAAGCTTATAGTGGCTCAAGGGGGGGGGGAAATGTAACCATGCATGTGTCTGTGCAGAATACATATGATATGAGAAGACTGCTGGAGAAGAACTGTAGGACTGCCAATATGAAAATTGAAGATTTTAGCATCTGCCATGTGAAAATGCTGGTCACACGAGTTAAATTTGTCAAAGGCTGAGAAAACTTGTGCTGTTTGCTATATAAAAAGTACAATCTTCCTTCAAGAATTTGTTGATATTGAGCCCTCCTCTTTTTAATTTTCATAGTGACTTTTGGGAGGATCTTGATATTCTAACTATATAATAGGAAAATCATACATTAAAATCCTTTTCTGTGAATATTCTAAAGGGTCTTGCTACCCCTTAAGTCTTTGTAGCCACCAGTAGCTGGCCAGTGCTATTACATGAAAAGCCTTGTCTACATAACTGTGCAAGTAAAGATGCTAAATGGTATTACATTTATGTTAAAAGTGATTTTTTTAAAAAAAAAAAGTTTCCGACTATTCCATTTGGTAAAAGGCTGATCAGCAATTGGGTTGTGGATGATCAGGTTTGCATGTTAGTGTATAACTTACAAAGAATACCAGAGCTTGCTATGGATCAGAGGTAAGGGACAGAATGGCACAAAAGAAGGAAAAGTTCAGCAGAGCTATCCATGGAACTCAAGCAGGGTGGTCACAATATGGCAGATTGATCTGATAGACTGTGCTGTGGTTTAAGCTGGATGAGTTTTTGCCATGGAATTACAGTACTCTGCACAGGATATTTTAGTCTGGTGAATTGAAAAACAATTTCAGTTCAGTTAGAACAAAAATGAAGAATACCTCATGGAAAATTCTTCCCATGTCCAAGCTGCCTTGTGTCTCTTCATCTTGGTGAAATGCGCAGCATAGATATACTCTACAGTCCTATAGGTATGCGTCCTGTTGGTGATATCTGTACTTTTTTTCTGAGGAAGACTGGGTCTTGAGAAGCACAGACCCCTTAAATCATGGGATGTAACATGTTAGCCTATGTGTTTGCAAGCAGTTGTCCAGAACTGGAATCCATGGGTTCAGTCTTCTAGCTCTGCTAAGAAGGAAGTCTTTAACTCAGACATTGGTAAACATAGTAAATATCCTTTCACTAATATAAAGAATTTTTGATCTACTCATGCTCAAGTGATTTATGAAGGAAGATAAATATCAGTATTTCTATTTTATAGATTGAGAAGCAGAGACCAGTGAGCTGAAATGATTTGTCGAAGCTCAGTGAGGCTGAGCTGAAAGAAAAAAGCATTGCTTCTAAATACCATCTCCACAGTACCAAATTTATAACTTTCCAATTATTTTTGCTTAACATCATGTGGTTTGTATTTCTATCTTCATATATACATAATGTTACAGCAAGACTTTTGCAATCGTGCTCCCCAATAATATTTCTAACAATATTTCTTCCCCTAATGATTATGTTATAGAAGATGGTGAGCTTAGTATCTTTTCTTTTTTTCTCTTTTCTTTTCTTTTCTATTAAAGTAATTCTATTGTCTCCTTCAGCAGTTACCCTGTGCTTTTTGTATATCATGTCTTATATTTTCTTAGCTACTGAACTCTTCTTTTGTCTGAGACAGGAGGTTTCATTAAACTTATGTTCTGCTGGTATAACTGCTTTGTGGTGTTGTGGGTTTTTGGTTGATTGGTTGGTTTTTTGGTTGGTTTGGTTTTGTTGTTTGGTTTTTTTGTTGTTTTTTTTTTTTTTTTTCCCAGATTTCACTACAGTGTTTAAAAGCCATATTAATATTCCAAAGTTACTTTGCGTTGTTTAGAGCTCCTGTGTAATTTGTTACTCACCAGTGAATTGCCCTGAGTTAGATGTTACTTCTGTGAGTTCCATTTTTTTGTAGGAAATTTCCTGAAACTTATCCTGGCAGTGCATGGATAACTTATCCTGGCAGTGCATGCAAAAAATGTGTTGTATTTCAGAAAAGTGCTTAACTATGTGCTTAGTATTATGAAAATGCTTAGATCCCCTTGGCTGTAGCCTTATATGTGTCTGTGTTGACACATTTGTAATTATTTGGCTCTAAAACAGTGGCGTTTTCACAGGAGACCTTGTTGTTGACTTTTAAATGTGAATCAGATATCTAACTCCTACAGTCCATCTGAAAAGAAACCCTCCAGCCTAAACTTTGCTATTTCAAGAATTTTTAAGTTTTATTGAAAAGTATCCATCATAAGGTAAATTGTACTTTCAGAAGTATTTTTCAAACAGGACCAATCACGGACTCCTGTAAATCAAGTCTAAGAAGGATTTTGCATATTCAAAAACTGCTGTAAGTCTCAACTAATTTTATCTAGATGTGGAGGAACAGGGAAGAGTAAAAGACAAGTGTGCATTTCTTACCATCAGGCATCTGTTCGTGGTTCTCTTAGACATTAAAATCTTTTCCCTCCTTTTAATTAAGTAAATAGTTATATTGTTGTAATTGTTTAGTAAAGTTATAAGTTTCCCACGTATTGAAAATGAAAGCAAGCTTACATGGATTTTTCTGTATTTTCACTAATGTGCTTCTCTGTAGGTTCCTCTGATCCAGGTGAAAAACAGAATCTGCTTTAAAACATGTTTTATGCTGGAAATATCTCCACTACAGTTTCTGTTTTTTCTTTAACATTCTTGATAGCTTGCAAAATATTTTTAAGCTCTTTGAGAGCAGTGTCATCTTGTGTACATTATCCAGATAAACTGTTTCTGAACAAGTTAACAATATTCTGGCAATACTGTGAGTACCCACCCTAGGAGTGCAGGATAAGGCAAGTCTCATTTGGACAACGTTATGCTGGATAAGAAAGTCGAAGACACTGCAAGTAAAGGGAGGACTCTGTGAACCTGGGGGACAGTCAAACTGTGGCGGTAGGATGCAAAGACCAGAGTAGTCTTTTGTTTACTATTTCCCTGTTGAAAGCAAGTTCTCCAGCAGTTACCTACAGCTTTTGGTGACACTAACCCTTTGAGCATGGAAAGCTTGAAGAATAAGAGAGGTTTTAGCATCAGTTCTTTCTAAATGGATTTGACTGGGTTTATGTCTGATGTAGCTGGAGGCAGAAGCATTCTTTCATTGGTTACTCCCAAAAAAGACACAACATCCTGAACTGGCATGATCTGATTTTTCCTGAGTTTCATTACCACCAAATCTTTGATACCAGAAAATAAGTAAGCCTTCAGAAAGGAGTGGAAAGATGCGGATTGGTAGATACAATGTCCTCTTAAAGCAGAGGCTGAAGATCAGAAATGTTTTGCAGGCTTGGGAAGTAAGTGCTCATAACAAGTGGCAGCTGCTTTTGGTGAAATTACTGAAAGTTGGTGCACAGATGAACAAGAAAACAGATTTTCCCTTAATGATGTCCCCAGATTCTTAAATTAAACCTAGCAGGTAGCAAGATCCTTCCTGGATTTCAAAAGATATGTCACATCCAGGTGCTGAAACATTTTTTTTTTTTTTTAAAGCCCTGGAAACAAGAGCTTAAAAATTCAGCATCAAAAAAAAGCCTGTAATTCCTCCACAGATGTCTCATTCTCAAATATAGCACAGGAGCATTTGTCTAATGCAGAGCCTAGTTTTTCATGTGTGGCTCAGAGTGCTTGCAAAGGCACATTATAAGCATGTTACAACTTGGAACTAGTCACATAAGACCTCAAAGGTACATCATCCGCATTTTCAAGTGGATTACTTTTGGACTTGGAAAGTAGATAAGGTGGCAAGTATTCCTGAAGAAAATAGCTGTGCTTGAAGAGATAGATAGCAAAAATGCATATTGAAGAATTCTTTCAAAATTGGCAGCTGGTTGACTTGTTGAGAAAGACCCTTAGGGCTAAAGTTTTTTCCTAAGCCTTTTTTATTTTTATCTTAGTAGTACTTATTGACAGTAATGTTCCTAATGTGTATCTTCAATTACAGTTTAAAAATACCAGAAAGATAGTATTGTAATATTATTGCTACAGTACTGTGAAGCTGGCAGAGCCGAAACTGTGCCTTTTGGCTTGGAAGCTATGTACAAAAGGGCTGGATTCATCTACCGAAACTGCTTAAAGAGTCCCTCAAATACTCAGTCTGACCTTCAGAAAGACATAGGTTTATCTAAAGTGGTATGTCATATTTGCCAACTCAGTATAGATATTTTGGACAGCTTAAAGTATCTCAAATGGTATTAGATGTCTGTGTTTGGGCAAATTAATCCCATCCTTCTACTGAAAGATAGTAAGGTAAGTTTGCCAAAGTTTATTTAAGATTTCTCATAGGCTGAACAAATTCATTTTGCATAGCCATATGCAACAAATGTTTCCCTGAAGCACTGAGCTTATGAGGTCTGTAGTGATGCAGTTCCTTCGCAGCCATGCTGTAAATCTGGTGGATCATACAGTATTCGATATATTTGTGTAAACTGCCCAGCTGGCTTGTTCATACTCAGTTGGCTTTGCATTTTTTGAAGGAATTGCCTCACTGTACGAAAGTTATACACTGCGTATGCTTGTATTTCTGTCTGGAGATTTTGGACCTAGGAGACTAGAAGACAGTAATACCAGTAATAACTGTAGTGGGAAAGACTTTCAGTACCTTGATTTATCCACAGCCTTTTCCACTCACTGTGTCCCCTGCTCTACTGAGCAGTGAGGACCACTGTGTTCACACTCTCCATAGTTTTATTTTGCTGGTGATGCAGAAGCTCTTGTTCATGCTCTCAAAATCCCTCCCTGGATTCACTTCCAGCTGAGCTTTACTTTTTCTAACTCCATCACTGCATGCTTGAGCAATGCCTCTGTACTTCTGGGCAGCACTTCTCTGCTTCCACCTTCTGTGCATCCCACCACCCTGCCTTTTTTTTCTTTCTTTTTTTTTTTTTTTTTTTTTTTGCATTCAAAGTCAGTTCAGAGTTCCTTGTTCATCTAGACAGCCTTCTGCTCTACTTATGTAACTTCCTGCACATCAGGATGGACCATTTTTGAGCTCAAAGGAGACTGTCCTTGAAAATCAACTGGCTGTCCTGGCCCTTGCTAGCAGATCCCTCAACAAACTGAAACTGGATCCTGGAGTCCATATATTTCAATTATTTGGCTTACGCTTTCTCTCAAGATTTAGTCTACAATGTCACCTTTACTGCTGCCAAAGTCACCTTCAGTCTTCACATCTTCCTTGTTGTGAGCTACAGATGCAGCAGATGATGAGCATTAGCACAGCCATCACCTGCAGCAAGAAACAGTCTTTGACACACTCCAGGGGTCTCCTGGACTGCTTCTAGCCTGCTGTGTTGCCCTTCCAGAAGACAATGGGGTGTTTAATGTTCTCCAAGAATACCAGAGCCTGCAATCATGCGGCTACTCCCAGTTGTCTAAGGAAGGCTCTGTACACTTCTTCATCCATCTGTAGCAGACACTTACTATGAGAGGTTGTGTTGGCCTGCCATTTCTAACACATAAACCTTTATCTCACCCCTAATCTGGTGAAACTGAAAAGTGTAACCCATTCTGCCTACTCATTAGCTAGTATATATAAAAAATAAAGCACATGAAGCCAGTACAGATTGGTATTTATTCTCAGATAAGCAACATCTTTATTTTATCCTTTTATTTCTTCCATTCACGTATATTAATGCTATAAAGTTTCCATCAAAAGAAAACCACTTCTAACTTTTTTTTTGTCCTTTCTTCTACAATGAGAAAAGGTATTTTTGTTAAAAAGACTGCAATGGAATAATTAGTGCCTCCTTACCTTGTGTATTGCTCTCTCTATGCAGGAGTTACACACAATTTAAAACATCAATAAGAAGTAAATTGTTGCAAATTACTATTCTTTCCTCAGTATCCAATAATTTGCTAGAACCAATAACAATGGTGTCAGAATGTAACCTTGGATCAGTTCTGCTCTGTGGTGAACCCATTAATTGTTCGCACAATACTAATCCTTTAAGAATACTCAACAAGCCCATGCTAACTCCTTGAGCTTTTTTCTTACCTCTGTTTATAGACCTGAGTGCTATATTTCTCCTGGTGTTAATGCTCCTGAACAGCAAGCAAAAGAGAAAGAAAAGAAAAGCAAATGTAGCCAACTCAAAGCTTGAGCTAAAAGTGAGCTATTATCACAGCATTGATACAAAATTGACTACTCTGCTGATAAAAGAAAATTATGATGAAATCCTCTTTCAGTTCTTCTGACTTACTGTTTCTCTATCAGTGATATGAGAACTCCAAAATCTGGGGTAAATGCACATATGTGCATTTCTCTGAGAGTCCTTGACTGATATATCCTATGAGTGTATGTCTTCTTGCAAGATTAAGCGAATTTTATTTTTGGAGATGAGTTGATTTCTCAGATCCAGAAATATACCTGGACCTGCTCAAAAGTAGGTAGGAGAAAGAATTAGCAACTACATCTGTGCTTTCCAAGTAAATGTACTAACTAACCACAGAGTCAGAAACAGCATCTCCCTGTATCGTTCTGAACTATGAAGGAAATCTGAGGTATCTTAAATGATCTCACATTTGCTGTGAGCTATATACACACACCCAGACAGCTACTGGGAAGCTGCCGATACGCAGTAGCATGTTACCCTGCAGTAAGTCATTTGCATTTTGAAGCCGTGAGCCAACAGACTTAAATCAAGCTGTTCTGCCTGTAAATTGAGAATCCTACCTACTGAACTTGACACCCCAGCTGCTGAAGCTCACTTCTCAGGCAAGGGGTGAAGTGTTGTGCCAGATTAGATATGATTAGTTGCCTTCTTCCCAATTGCCCCATCCTCATTTCACAGCAAAAGTATGGTGTTGAAGGATGAAGAGAATGAGAAGGTGTTTCCTACCTCACCTCATGTCAGGACACACTTTTCCACAGCATAGTCATGTTGTAGACAGAGGTCTAGCAGATGGATTGTTGGTTTGAAGAAGTGGTGGGGCAATTAATATAATTGTGTGATACACAGATCTCTTCAACCTTTTAGTAAAGAGAGTGTACAGTGTCCTCCTAGTCGTCCTATGCTCCTCCATCACAGAGCTTTGCTTCCATTGGAATAACTTGCACTTTCTTAACTGACAAGTAACCTCTTCCTCATGTAGCAGAAGATGGTAAGTGAGGGAGAATGCAATAAGGAAAGTAGAGGTCACTTTTCACTAAAAGAATAGAGCAATGACACGGTAGTTAAGAATGGTTCTAGTTTGTTAGCTGTGTGTAAATTAACATCTGTGAATTTCATGATGAACACTGCTTCTTTTGGAAGAATGCTGTTCATTGGTGTTCTTTAACATGATTCTTGTGTTGCGTATTTAAATATCAAGCTATTCTTGTGAAACTAGTGGATTTTATTTTGTAATTGAAAGACATGATAGAACTGTAACTTCATATTTAAAAAAACAGAGTTTTACAGAACATAATACAATTGCTAAACAGACAGTAGAGTTAAAGGTGCATCACGATTGGATTTATGAGCCTTGTCAAAATTTGACAAATCTCAGATTCAGTGTGTTATGTTTTCATTTTTTTACTAATGATACTGTGAGACTCTATGAACTGTAAAAGCACTTGGAAGTGAAGCAGCTGACTGCACAGTCAGACGAAAGCAATGTTTCCACCAAACCTTGAAAATCTGTATTGACAGAAGTCTACTAAGCTAAAAAAATCTTCTCAAAGACATCTTTGATGCCATTACACGCACATAGCAGTACAGGGATTCTGCAGTAAAATATGTGGGGGTTTTGATAACAACAGGCTGAACGTGAGTCGGAAGTGTGCCCTTGCAGCAGCGAAGGACAGTTGCATATGGGGCTATAACAGCAAGGATGTGGCCATCAGCTTGAGGGAAGTGCTTTTTCCCCTCCCTTTGGTACCTGTGAAGTATCTGGAGTATTGTGCCCAGTTTTGTTCTCCTCTTTACAAGAAAGACCTTGGCATTTTGGAGTGAGTCCAGAAGGGCTACCAAGCAGATTAGAGGGCTGGAGCACAGCATGTATGAATGGGGAAAAGCTAGGTGAGATTGGTTTATCCACCTTGAGTGAAGACTCAGGGGAGACCTCATTGCTGTCCCCAATACCTAGCAAGTGGTTATAGGGAAGATGGAGTCAGACTTTGTTCAGAGGTGCACATCAGAAGGGCAAGAGACAATGGTCACAACTTGCAAATTAGAAAACTCCAGTGAAACACAAGGAGACAGTTTTCACTATGAAGGTGCTCAAACAGTCACAGTGTGCCCAGAGAGACATCTCAGTCCTTGGATATATTAAACACTTAATTGTACAAAACTGTAGGCAACTTGATGTAACAACAAAATTGGTCCCTCTCTGAGCCAGCGATTACAGAGTATAAACTAAAAAAGGAAGGGCCCTGCACTTGGAGAAATACATATTGTGAAGACAGTAGCACATGTTTTTGAAATCTTTTTCAGGAAAAAGTGTAACAAAGCAGATGAAGTGTAAGACTTTCCCCAACAGAAGAGTGAACTTAGAGACGACAAGACAGTAGACTGTATACAAAAGGAAAATTATGGTCTATACTGCCCATGAATGAAGCAGTAAGAATTTCAAACATGGTTTAAGTTACCTAGCAATTGAGATTTGTAGTAGAATGTGAAGGGATAAATAACACAACATTTTTAAAGGAAGTAGTCAAATGAATGACTAGTGAAGAAATCTGTATATTTTTTTAAGGAGTTCGAGTAGTGAAATACTGGATTACCTCAAGTGCATAAGAGTATACAGATACAGCTACTGCCATGTTTAAAACCACTGCCAGTCTTGTCAGAGACAGTAAGAAACAGGAAAGTGTCATCTGATGCAATACTTTTTGAGATCGTTGATCATTCATAAGCATTGATAACAAAGTAACTGTCAGCACTGCTACAAAAAATACTCAGTGAATCAAAATGAACTTAATCAATGTGCATGTGTTAAATTCTGATGTTTAGCCATTCTATGTGATGAAATGAAGCTAATCATCATCAACTACTGCTGCATACCAAACTCAGATGGGTCTCTGTGGAAAAGCACTCTGGAGTCTGTTTGACCTTCATGAAGAAGTTCAAGTGCTCTTGATGGATAAGTCATCCCTTGCTGAACACCTCTGTGACAAACATTTTCTTGCACATCTGGTTTCCTTAGGTAAGATTTTTAACAAGCTGTCTTCCTTCCGCTTGCTATTCTGGAAGAGCAAGGCAACCATACGATGTTAGCTGCAAGGCAGAGGGATTTCAGGGGAAAACTGACTGATTTCTAGAAAAAAATTGCAGTTCCAGAAGCACAGGGTTTATGGGGTTTCTGTTGTTAGTTATAGTCTTAGGGATCAGAGTCCTCACCTTGAGAAATACTATCAGGAAAGATGTTGCCTTCTATTTAAATGTACTGAAAAGCAAGTTGGTTGGTTTGGGGTGGAGGTTTGTTTGTTTGTTTGTTGGTGGGTTGGGGTTTTTTTTAATGGATGGAATACTTATACAGTTCTTTGCCAAAGCTGAGTCCGTATCATTTGACAGTTCAGTATATCTCCCCAGTAACTATAGTCTTCCAATGTCATATCTTAGCAGAGAGGTCTGGATGAGTGTAAGGGAAGAGTTTATTGAAATATGTACTAAATTACTACTACTTTCATATTGCTTCTTATCTCAACGTGCCCTGAGCAAAACTGACTCTTTAGCAATGAAATCGAAGCACAGGAATTGGTTTGTAAGTGTCAATGTTTTACCATTATGCCTTACAGCCATCAAGAGAGGCAGGCACATGCCTCTCAAAAATAAGCTAGGCATGACTGCACATTTTGCTCATTTTTAATAGGAACAGCTCATTCACCATCTGAAACTGTTCCCTTTTGACATGATTTATTTATTTTTAAATGACCTTTTATGGCTTTTGCTTTGGGGGAAGCTCGCAAGTATCAGATTACCAATAAGACACGGAGCGCTAACAGTTTTTGAAAGTGAAGGTTAGTAACAGAAACTGAGCCACTGTAGAAGACCACATCAAAACTACCCATCCTGCCCAGGAACAGGGCTGAGCTGTCTCAGTTCCACAATTCCAGCCCAGAATCCTGACTATGAGGTGAAACCACTCCCCTTTTTCTCACATCTAGTTTTACACCAAGCAACCTTGAAGCTGTGCTAGAGCTGATACTTTCAGCACTGTGAAGGCCAGAAAACTAAGATCCTATTCAGGACTTTGGAATCAGAGTTTTTTCAAGGATTAATCTTTAATCCATGGAAAGTTTGTGAACCTCAGCTTATTTCAGAAAATATCTGTCAAGTAGAATGAGCACTCTTGGAACAAAAGTTTTGTTTGTATCAGTCCAACCAGCTGTTCATGAATTCAGCTCTGCACATTTCCACTCTGCAGATAATTTAGTATTGGAAAGGTTGCATAGAGAAGCTGTAAATTCTCTTAGAGATTTGCAAGACCTGACTGGACAAAGTCCTAAGTAGCATAGTCTTAATTCAGTGTTGATCCTGCTTTGAGGTGGAGCTTCGACTAGAGTCAGGTCTTTGGACTACGGAGCCAGTGACTTCCAAATGACTGATTCTGTAAACCCCCCTTGGGATCATCAGGATCTGTAGTAATTATCTGAGCCTCTTTCTTTTGCAGAGTGATGACAGAAGTGAAAACTTTACTAATTGACATTGTTACTGTTTACTTAGGAACAAAACACTCCTGAAACTGCCTTTAACCACTTATTAAATCTTACTAAAAGGAAAGAAAAAACATAGTTTGGGTTTTTTTATTTAGACATCTATATTAAAAAAAAAAATGGGGTAGGGGGAACAAAAAGCAGTAATTCACACCAATGATTTATGAAACATTAAAACCCCATGTTGACCTTTTTGCAGTATCTCTGCTTTGAGCTGTTCCATCATTTACAGAAAATGGTGACAATAAGCCCTGTTTGCTCAAAACTGAATGCGCTTTCTGGCTGCCAGCTGCCATCAGAGCCTGCAAAAAGCACTTGCTTGCAGATTTGTGTTGTATATTCACTTCTGACAGAAACCATCTTGGAGAGACAGTGTTAGGAAGTGTCATGTAATAAAAGATCCTCAGTCCTCATCCACCTGTGAATCAAAACCTGGTCTATTAACATCCTGATTTAATAAAAAAGAATTGGCATTGTTATGTCAGTATATTTTATTTATATTTATTTTCAGTAATTTACCTGACATCTATGTTGACTCCTCCCAAGTCAAGGTAATTATTGCCAAAACAGCTATCTATCCCTTTTCTTTAATCTATCCCTTCTCGTTTAATTAAAAAAAAAAAAAAAAGAAAAATCTAGCCAAACACTCCATTTATTTCCCTGCAGCAACAGCAGTTTTCATACACTCTTCCCATATATTTTTTTAACAAACTTAATGTTAGGTAACCTGTTTTACACATTACATACATTTAGCCTTGATAATTGTGACCTCCCCCCCCCCCCCCCCCCCCAAGGAAAAAATATTATGAAAATGCCTCTCTCAAAAACTTGCTTGCCAAGAGGTGCAGTGAGACTTCTTTAAATCTGAAATAGGTGAACTGAAATGAAAATGAATACATGAGAGATGGAAAAATGAAACCTATGGGAGCATCTGTACACACGACAAAAGAGTTTTAACATTTCATCAGCCCAAAGCATAGTAGTAAAGAGGATAGTAATATGCTAGTAACCATAAACTACAATTTTCAGATTAATTGGACTTTACACAGACACTGGGAATTTGCCACTGCATTTCACATTGCAGAACTGAGGCCATCTTCATTTATATTAAGATTAAATATTTTAATAGAGCATATATGAAGAAGCCAGTCCATAATGTTTACTTGCATTTTCTTCATAAATGTACAGAAATTGCTTCACAGTCAAATTAAAAAGCAATGCTAATATCAATAATAAAGAAACAAAATATGTGTTTGGTCATCTTTATAATCACTCTCCAACTAAGACAGACAGAATACTTCTTCAGGCTTTCTGTGAGCTAAGAATTTTGCATTGTCCAAATTTTGCCTAGATATTTTGTTCCACATTAACTTTTGCATTATTTTTCATTTGCTAGATTCCCACTTCCCTGGATAAAGATAAAATTGCATAGCAGGCATAAGAGACTTTCCTCACAGCTTGACTTGAAGCACTGAGGATAAAAAAAAAAGAAGAAAAACAGAAAAAACCCTCACTCTTAAATAGCAGAGTGCATTTCATATTTAATGACTTAGCATAAGTGCTGATGTGTTTAAATAGAATAATGAGGCATTGTTATTAAGGGAAACAATTTTTTTTTTGCCTATTGTATGATTAGATGTACTTCATCAGGACCACTGCTGCAAGAATTGCTTGTAAATTCACAAAAGGCTTTCCTCTGGAGATGTAAAAACACCTATGGAACTCAGATGTCAAGTCTCAGGTGTGTATAATTGTATTATGTGGAACATAAAGTTGTGAAACAGAATTACTGTGAGTTCAATAAAATAATGAACGAACAGTGGGTACCTTTTTCTTAGTCATGCTTTAGAACTGGAATTTGCTTTCATTCCTGAAATGCATATTACTCATATGGTTTTTATGCAAACATAAATGGTTTGCAATGATTTATGCTAGCTACCTCAGTGCTTATGTTACTGTATGTTTCCAACTGTAATTATCTGTCTTTTTGGATGGGAATTTTAATATTGTTTTAGAAACAAAGATTAATTTGAAAAGAAGAACTAATCTATTCCAAACATTTGCTTCAAACTTTCAATTGGATGTGGGTGTAGCCTTCCACAGAACTGGAGCCCTGCTGAAGTCAATGGAGCTGGCATAATTGCTACCCATTTAGAAATAATAGCATTGACATTGATGATGGTATGCAAGGGATAAAATCACATCACTTTGACTGACGACACAGAGCCTGTGGCTGTACACTGGCTGTTCAGTAACTTCCTTGATTTCTCTTGTCTGACATCCATTTAATTCAGCAATTTCAATCATTTCATAACATATTCTCATTCAAATATATTCTTTCCAGGTTAATTACTTGGGAGCTGAGCCCCATTTTAAAAAGAGACTCAAGGCAAGATTTTTAAATATTCCGAAGTGGCCAAAATATACATAGATGGGATTCCAGAAGCAGATTTAGGGAATTAGGCTTTTTTTTTAACAAATAAGGACATCCCTTGTCATAATAATTTGAAAAATCTACAGTTCAGACACATGTGAAAGTCCTGCGATAGCAACGGTTAGGACTTTCACATATGTCTGAACAAATATCTGTGCATTTATACCTACATACACCTAAACACACATAGAGATACAAACATATATATGATGTACACATAAGCTCATATGATGAGTACATACATAGGGCTTAATTCTTTAAAGCATGGTTGATAATGACACAAATGAGAAAAACTCCTTAGGTCAGCACAACCTTCAACAAGAAGAGTAACTTGGTTTTAAAATTTCGTATTCAGATTTCTGGAACAATTATCACCTCACCTGGGTATTCTAACAAGTTAATCAGTAGCTGAATTGAAATCCTCATCAACAGACTATGTAATTTCATTGAGAGTATCTGCTAACTCAGATCAACTCAATTAATCTCTAGTGGAATGAAACAAAGAAGCAGATGGTAATGTGTTTTAGTCAACGCCAACTTTTTATTCTGTATACATTTCTAAATACACTATTCCTAGGCATAAGTCCTAAGGCATTGAGAAATTGCCTTACTTTTAATCTAAGGCTTTAAATAGACAGCAGTAAGACACGCTCATATTCCATTTTGTCACTAATGATTACAGTTTTCTCAAATAAAACGTTTCCCTTAGGCTCAGTTCTGCTTGATACTTAGCCTGACACTCCCATTGGCTTCCATGGGAGCAGCAAGTGTATGCAGTGCAAGATTTCCCACCACCACCTTGCAACAAAGGGCATGTCATACCCAGTGAACTGCGCTATTTAGTTAAATGGACTAATCACTGCTGCATGCACTAACAAATGCTGATCACTAAGGATGCGTTTGATACTGCTTTTTCCATACTTCTTCAAAGCTGGGGATTTGGCATCCTAAACTGCAGTGTCTTCATCCTCATCCAGAAATAATAAAGGTAGATCTCTCAATCCACATGCTCCTGAGAGCAGCAAGTGGGGCTCACTCTTTTCTTTTGGTCTGGTGGTCAAGGCATTTGGAGAGGTGGATGAAGTATGCGTCCTGAGCTTGTTGGTAATATTATTTATACATTTTGCATTCAATGACACAGACATTAAAACACACAGAAATGGGCCAGGAAGAGGGGATGAAATCTCTTATTTCCTATTCCTACCCACATGCCATAACTACCAGTCAAGGACCCCACTCAGGTTCTAGCTCTTGTCTTCTTGGTTGTTTGGTCCAACACTGCAGTGGTTGTGTGAGGAGAACTGGGTTGTGACCTGTGTCACAGTTAGCCTATAGCCTTGAAGCCGGGGCAGCCTTTGAGCTGTTGGGAGATGGTTTTAAATATGGTCACATTCAGAAAGACATTAAATCCAGGCTTCCAACTTCATGTTTTATGTTCTGCCTATAAGTGTAATTATAAGAACACACAAACAAACAAAAAACCCAACAACTGAGCAGAAACCTCCTGTTTCTAATGTATTTTAAGGGAAATTACTGTAACTGTATTTTTTTAGATAAATTTCCCTGTACACTGAGTGTGATTTCAAAATAGCTAGCTAGCAGCTTGGACCCATCAGCTGAGATAAACATGTTAAAGTTCAGTTTCTGGATTCTGTCTCTTGTAAGGTCTTGAGTAGCTGACGTCTAGGCTTGGGCAAGCTGAAAAGCAAAACCAAGTGTATAAAGAAAAAACCTGTATAATTTAACTTTTTAAAGTGAAGTGACAGCTAAGGGAAGGCTATTTTGTGTCAAAATTTTAGCTCCAAAGTTCATCTATGTACGTGGACCTCTACATACATTATGTTTTTACTGACACCCTTAGTATGTTTTATCCAGACTCATCATCACTTGCAGAGATCCACAGAAGTCTATAGTATTTTTAGTTCCTAAAAGGGAGAAAGAGAAACCAAAATTGAGGCATGCAGTGAAGGCATGACTTATATCAATAGTATATCACCAACATAGGAAGAAAAGAGAGCTCTTCTGTCAGTCGGGGTCTGCATTAAGGGTTTTGGCCACATGACTATGGCAAGGAAGGCGAGAGGGATTTTTTTAACCCAAGGCCAGTCCTAGCAAGAAAAACAATGCTGCAATACTGTTCCACCCTCAAAACAAGATTTAACTGTCCTGCCTCACCATTTTAGTTTTTCGCACGTGGTTTTCTACTTTATTTCCATGGTTCCTGTGTTGATTTAGCTGCCATTTTCTCTGTTCTCAATTTATCTATCTCTTGTTCTATATCCATATTTCATCTGTTTGGCCCTCTCTTTACCATCTCTCTTTTTTTCTCTGGCCTGTTCCCTCACAACCCATCCTTTTTCCCCATCACTATTTTATGTGTTCTTTGCTTGCTTTCTACTTCCTTTTGCTGCTTGCTTTTTCTTTGCTTTTTCCCCTATTCACTGTTTTCCTGCCAGTTGGCTTCTGAAGAAATGTATTACGGAAAGAAGTTACATGCGTGATATTTCTCTGAAAACAGAACTACGTTTACAGTAACAGAAGCCAACACATCGACCTGCAATATCAAATTGTGGATGAATTTAATTTAATTCAAACTAAATTAATGCATTTATAGTGTGCCATATGTGTGCCAGATATTTTACAAACACGAAAGACAGAGTATATGCACTGAAAATATTACAACTGAACATTCTCAATTTTATAGAATCTATTTAGGTTTATGCTAGATAATACTTTTCAAGGAGCATAGATAAAGTTGGTGAGCAGATCAGTGTAGGAAGGCCCATAAAGAAGGGAGTTTTAATCAAGGACTTGAAGGAGAAAAGACATTGGTTGATCTAGGTCAGGATTTTGAAGGATAAACTCCATGTCATAACACTAGCACATCTATATATCTAAAACCAGCCTGGATCTTACTTTTTTATCTTCCTATGCTTGCATTATATATATATACACACACACACACATAAAAAAAAATATATATATTATACATTATATAATATATATTATACATTATACATTATATAATATATAATATATGCATACACATACAATATTTGTTTTATATTATATATATTATATGTATCAGTTTGTGAATTACTTCCAGTTGTTATATATTTCACCTGTACTTCACTATAAATACTGGAGTTTTGTATTATATTGATATGTTTTTTCCTTAAACTTTTGTCCAAAGAACTGTCCAGAAACTTTATGATCTTCTCACCAAATTTACAGTCACTGAGTTGGATGTCCTTTCCTGGTGATTCACATCTCATCCTTAGGATGAGTAGAACTTATTTTCTCTTTCATATACTCACATAACACCATGAAATATCCTCATTCTTAGCTTTGCTTTTAAAAGCAAAAAATTGTTTCTGGATTTGTTTTATTTTTTCTTTTCATTCTGACTTGGTACTAGAAAGACATGTATTGAGTTTTAATGTGAAGGCAGGTCTGAAAAGAAGCTATTCGTAATAGTTTACCCTGAGCATTGAAACAATCTTCTATAATGGAAAAGACAGACACTCCAGTTCCTGATTTGTCTTACATAAAATTATATCATCCAAACCATGGGTTAGTTCCTCTAAACAGTATATAAATTCTCTTTTTCTGTTTTTAAAACAAAAATTTACATTTTTCTGAAAATAAAATTAGTTCAAATTAGAAAGTTGCAATAAAATGAAAATTCCCAATGTTTCTATATGTTATTGTTATTTTGGCAGCTAAAACTGTAATTAATTTGCCTCCTAAGCCTTGCTGTCTGCTTACATATTCTGTGATGACTATTGACATTATAATTCTCATTAGAGCTTCTTGTGAAACGGAATTTTCATCCAGTGGGAAATTTTTATATTTCAACACAATTTTCTCTTTGAAATTAAAAAACCCTAAAAAGCAACCAATCAAACAAACAAAAAAAAAAACCCAAACCAACCCCCAAAATACTGAAAGACAGCACATAACAAAAAACAGAAAATGCTGAAATGAAAAGGAAAAAAAATCTAAGTGAACAAATATTTTAATGCATCATATCTTTATTTTGCACCAATTTTCACTTTATTTTGAAAAGTGAGCTTGAAACAAAAAAGCATTTTTCATTATTCCACCAGCTATTTCTTAATCAATAATTATCTCAATCAATATATTTCTTAATCAATCATCTGATGATCTTATGAGAGCTTCCAAAGGTAAAAGAAGACAGTAGTGTGAAACATTTCAGGCAGAAGCCATCTTTGTAAACATTGTCTCATACTCTAATCATATTTTAGCATTGCTTTTATGTTGATTGTAATTTGAAAACTTCTCCAGTTCATTCTAGTTTTCTTTCTAATATTTCCAGAATGTATCCTTAGTGACTTCTTAGAATACCAGACCTCTTGCTGAAATCTTTATTTCCCTACATCTTCATAAAGAGTATTTCCCATTTTCTGACCTTGATTTCTGTTCCTTTGCCCAGCTCAGTTTCCTTAAATATTCTTGTGGTAAAACCATCCTCCCTGTTTGATCCATTCATGTCACCCATGCTTTTTGCCACATCATTGGTTTGCTCTACTCTTGAAGTTGGCAGTCAACAAATGAAGACCCAAAGGCCACAAATTTGTATCGGCATAGAAACAGACACTCCTTTTCCTGCCTTGTAAAGAGTATAGGAAGTTAATGGAAATATGTGTTGTGAATTACTCCTTACCAGAGACATTATAAAATACAGCTTAGATGGGGAACCCACTGAGGAATGTGTATAAAATGAGAATTTGGTTTGTAATTGAAAAGTACTGTGAGAGTCAAGATTAACCTGTACACCAAACAAGATTCCTACTCAGCTTAAAAAAAAATTCTTTCTGTCATGGCCACCGTAAACTTGGATGAGGCATCTCTTGCACGGGTAGAATTTTTCCTTTGTCAGTTGTGTTGCTTTTGGCAATCTGCCATTTAATATCTAATAAGGTATTTTTTCTTTAATCAGTCTAAGTGACCTGAGTGGCTGGCTAGTTCAACTAAATATATGTCACATATTTATGCATTGATTTAGTTTACATAGGAATGTTGAATCAAAAGGTTTGGAAGTGGTAATCATCTGCAAAATTCCAGTACGAATCAAAACTTTTTGGAATGGATATGTGTCAGGGTTCAGTGATCAAATATCAAAGTTCTATATTTATTCAGTCTGATCATAGGAATTTCCATATTGAATCAGATTGGATCATAATCCATCCAGTTTATTATCTTGTTTTTAACATTGCTTAGGACCAGATGTTTCAAAGGAGGATAAAAAAGCCTCTGCTTAAAAACCTGCAATAAACAAAGGTGGTATAAAGTTCCCTTAAGGAAAGGAAATCTAAACCTTGTCATTTAGAAATTCGCTTAACCACAAAGCAAGAATGCTTATATTTCTTCAAAAAATGTATTTATTATATGTGAACATGCTTAATTCTTCTATACAACGAAAATTACTTATTTTTACTAGACAAATAACATTACATTGCTACTTGAAAAAAGCCAATTTCTTATTTTTGCTGCTGACAATAGTCATTAGTACCTGGCGCTATGTCTAGTACTAGCAATGTCAGTATCTGTTGGGTATCTTTGACAACTAAAGGCTGGATTGAGACTGTTATTTAATCAAACATCTCTCCAGGTGAGCATAAACCACTTCTGATTTTTACTCAATGATTGCATACTACCCTGTTTATTTGGACCAGTGACTAAGATTTGATATTCCATGGGGGATTACTCTTGAATAGCTGATGAACAAACCCAATCAAAGCACTTTGATTAAATTCTGTCGAATTCTGGAATCTTCCTGAGCAGCTTTGTATCATTTTTATGATGAACAAGTGCTATTTTAGAGGGGAGAAAGAAAGAAATCTGACCATCCCCTTAAAGAAATATTTTTCCCATGTGTAACAACTGTGGAATGACATACAGCTTTTTAATAGACTTTTAAAAGCTATCTGGAGACTTAGTAAAAAGCTTCCATGCCCAGTAGATAACAAAATGCTATATTAATTTTAGTGCCAGACCTTAATTAAAAAGAAAACCATAAAATGTATAAATGGGCACTGTATAGAATGATGCAGCTTTGTGGAACCATTTAAGCCTCTTCATCACAGAGATTACAGAAATTAATAAGAAGACATAATTTGTGTAATACTGTACTAGACACAAAGTACTCAATACATTTTTACCCCTTTGAACAAGCAGTTGTTATTTGGAGTGCACAGTTCCGTCTTTCCAGGTAAACTCTTCCATCAGGGATAGTCCCCAACAAGCAAGCCTGTTGTTAAGGCTGTGTCTGCAAATGAATTGTCTGTAAACAAACTCAGCATCTGGCAGACATTCCAAGGTGAAAGCCAAACAGATGGCTAATTTAATATAATCTAAGTGACTTTGGATTGATAAAGCAATTGAATTAACAGCACTTTAAATGAACGTATACCACACATTCTCACTATGCCATTATAATGGGCACCTTTTTATATCTTGAAAATCATTGCTAATTGAAGTTTCATATGGTGAATGCTTATATCTGTAAGATGTACAGCTAAACAGCCTGAAAAAATATGCCATTATAACTAAAAGCAATCAGTGTTATAACCTTTAGCTCAGATATAGTTATTTTCTTCAGAACTCCTCCAGACAATTTTTGAATCAAGGAATGTAGACTTGATACAGTATGAACCCTTCAGTGCACATGCAGCAGGCATAATTGAGAATTAAAGTAAGTTTGGGGTTTTGTAAGTAACTCTTTATTAAATAAGTAATTAAAAACACAAAAAAGCAAAAAAACAAACCAGGCTTTGAATTATAAGAGTTTTCAATTATTATTATTAGCTGTTAGTACTTGTGACACTTTTTGAATCAAAGTATTATTTGATCTATGGCAAAGGAAACAAAAAAGTTTTTCTCTTGATTAGTTTGTATGCTACGTCTGCATTGAGAGGGTGGAACGCTTCATGAATACTGAGCTGTGCTATTGATAACACAGCCAAAGTTAAAGGCTTAAAGTTCTTTTTTTATTTGTTTTTTCTATATACATGCAAGTAAATTCTCTGTGCCTCTTCCAACAAAACTCTATTTGTGTGAAATAGGTAAAAGCAGATGTGACAGAGTTTGAGCTGCACAAAACGGAGGATGTTTGAGAAAGTGGCTCTTCAGCTTCTTTTCATTTCTCTCTCGCTTGCACAGAACTCTGAAATCACTGCCAAACCCACAATTGCGTTACACTCCAGAGTTAGACATATGATCTATTGGAGATGGATTAAATACTGACCTGCAGTGCTGCATGATGTAAGGAAGAGCTCCTTCCTGGTACTCGAGAGCTCTGAGAGAATGACCTTAGATTCCTGGGCGAAGGGCCATTTGCATCTGCCCACCAATGTGACGTTAAAATAATGGGTAAATTCATGAACACAATTATAAAATTCAGATGCAGGCAATTGCAAGAGACTCATTTGATTACCATGGGAGTCTCTCAGTTTTCTGTTTTTGCTTTCCTATATATCATAACCTCAAAAAAAACCCCAAACCCCAAAACCCTCACCTTTTCTGGTGTTCTGGCATAGGTATGTCTTGCTGCTATTTACCTTCTAGCAAAAATATCTGAAAACCTCATGAAATCGTGAATTTTTCAAATGTCTAACTTTTTTTTTTTCCACATATTGCTTAACAGCATTCACATGTGGTAAGAAGGCAGAGGAATCAAAAACAGGTGGAATTTTGTGAATTTTAGTAATCAGTAAAAGAAGTCAAGAAAAAAAGCTTGCAGACTTGCTACAGCTGGCTTTCCTGTGTTAGTCTCTAACACGTACCTGTCTTCTTATATTCTTGAAGACTCTTTGGATTTTACCAAATACTCTATTACAGCATTTCTTGTGCAGAAGAAAACTTTCCTTTCAAAAGAAACAATAATCATTTTACAATGTAAATGTGTATGTAATGGACATACAATGGACATAGAAATACAAATACTTCTATTTGATTGAGATATAGACAAATACATGAGTCTAGGTCTGAATCTCCCATTAACCCATATAATGATATTATTTTCTCTTCAACAAAAAGATGTGAGCTCTTGTCAAAATCTGAAATTTCAAAGCTGTCTACGGAAGAATTTTAGCCCCTAGGTATAAACCTAGATAGAAGATTACAGTTAAAGGGAATTAAGAACCAGCACAGATTAATAACTTAAAAAAAGGATAAAATTAAAAAAAGTAATTTTTCCCACTCCAGAAATGCCCAGATCAGGAAATTCAGATATGACATTTTACCAAGAAGACTTCCAACCATCCGTTAGTGGAAAGTGAGACACTATCTTGACCCTGGCCTTTAAAATACAATGTCATAACTGTAAGGAAATAGTCTTTTTAAGTCTACAGCAAATTGAACTAGGAACAAGTCAGGATTTTCCTTTTCTTTTTTCTTTCACCAAAGGCAATTGTTGCAGTCTAATATTGTTATGGGCAAAAGAGAACACTCTTTTATACAAAGCCAACAATGTAGATTAACAGTCTATGCAAACCACAACAAATAGATTTTATTAGTCCAGCTGTAATGATGTGATCACTTCTAGCCAAATTCGAATTATCACAGAAAAGCCTCACTATTAATACATATAATACATATTTTTTTTATATATATATATATATGTGAACTTCCTAGTATAACCCTTTTTCCTGGCGTTATTTACACCCTCCTTCCTCCCCCTTGGTAACAGGGCAACAGTTTGAATGATCATCAGGAATAAAAAGGGGCCACAGTAAACTCAGTATCCTGAGTTCTTCATTTGGAGGAATATGATGTTCACTGTGGTAGTTTCTTTCTCCAGTCTTGGTTCCACCCGGCATTATTTTTACACATTTTCCAAGAGTTGCTTACTTGCTTTTCCCCACTATTTCCCAGTTCCACATGTCCTCTTTCTTACCCTTAAAATTGAGTTTGGCCAACTTACAAGATGAGTTCTTTCCTTTGTGAAAAATGATTGACCGCCATGATCTGTGATCATGCTCTGGGATTTCTGATGCCATCAGGTACCTTTACTCTTCTATAGTATATTTTAATTCTAGAGTCATAGACAGTTCACTCTATGCATAATAGATGCTTGCTTTTATTCTCTATTAATTAGCAGTAGGTGTTATGCCACGCAGTGGCACAGAGTTGAAGCTAAAACAAATTTAGGCAACAGTCACCTGACCACTAGAGAAGTGCTACCACAGCTAAAAGAAGTTAAAATCACCTCAGGCCAGTACAAGTCCAGGCAAGTCTTGAGACCCCAGGTCTCAGGTCGGTACAAAGCCTGTCACCTTTTACTAGTAACATTATAATTTTAAAGTCATACTTGTTGAGCTATGCAGACTTTGGTTTTCTCTATACATGTAAGTCATTGGAGTTAATAGAATGGTTTAATGAAAATTAGTTGTAGAAGAAATACGGGGATTGGTGGAACTATGTTTGAAGTTACAATTACTTTATTAAGGACTTGAAAGTTATTAATAGTTGATAGTTCATTAAAACTTGATAATTATATAATCATTAATATTATAGCTTGATTACTGCCTAATAATCTTAATGTGGCTTATGCATATCACACAAGTTACGAATACGAAAATTTGCAGAATACAAGATCCTTCTCTACTACAGACCACAGGATTTTGCAACAGAGGAAGAAAGTAAGATAAATGTTAAATTATTAAGGATAACATTTATAATTAGTTATGCTAATATATTACCAATGCTTATACCAATATTTCTGTATATGAGCAGTATGGAAAGAAGGAATTTATCTGATCTAATATGAACCTCCTGAAGTTAGTTGTTCACTAGAAACCAGATGTTTCTTATTCACCTATATTCAATGAAAAGAAAAATATAATTTTCAGGAGACAATTAGCTTAACCCTAAGGTGGGTGCTAAAGGCAGATTAGCTGAAAAAACACCTCATGGCTTCTGCTTCTGTGTGACAACAGCCACTATAGAATTTATCCACCATCTCTTGACAGCACTGGAGAGTAATCCATCAACTAACACAACCATAGCTAAGGTCTCAAAACAGCAAATACACGCTCATATGGGAACTGTACTTTGTGAAATGTCCTCAATAACTTTGACCTATGGAAGAAGGAATTTTAGGTAAATTATTGAAGAGAGCCTTTTGGGAGATTTACCCACATCTTTGCTAAAGACTCAATGTAACCAACAAGACAAGCTCTGATGTTCATGCCAGAAACGGCAATTTATGTTTGACTGTTGTGAGTGAAATTAAGAATTTGGAGTATGACTATCTGTAGCATAAATCTGGTTGAAAAAAGTTTAAAAACTTATAAGTTTAGGATCAGAATTTGCTAAAGGTACTGTCACAAATTCAAGGAAAATATTTTCTTCTCTTTGTACTAGAGGTGAAATTAAGTGTTAAAACCAAACAAACACAATTCAGCAGAAAAAGAAGCAAAGACACCTAACAGAAAAGAATACCACTGAGAAGACATTAATTTTGTCAACAGAAAACAAATCAAGTAAATGGATTCTTAAATAAAACTGACAGCTGTCAGAGTGGGGAAAAAACTGTGTATTGAACAGTCTCCAAACTGGCTAAGCCTCCATCCACAAAGAGCTTTAGAGATTTACAGAAATATTTTGAATTGTCATCTGAAAAAGAATTGAAATCTAACTGAACAGTACATATTTAAGTACAAAGTACTTGTAAGTTGCTTTCTGCATTAACTAGAGATTTCATATGATATTCAAACATTACCTAGTATGAGGACTATCTCTGCCATCCAAGATGGAAATGACAGAGCACAGGCATGGGAAAGGAAAGTTATTAAATATCACTAGCTGAAAGGATATTAACATGATTGCAAAGATGCTGCCCAGAAAATGAGATTAGGGCTGGGATAATTTTTAGAACGGACATATTTTATTAACATATACATCGATTTTTTTAAAAGTTATTTGTCCTCAGAAAGCTACCATTACGTCTCCTGTGAACATTCCTTTCATAGCTCTGGTGGAAAGGTGGGCAACATTCTCATGAAAGTGCAATTAATATAATCCTGAATTATTGTGGTATACAGAAAAAATGAAGAGTAGGACTGACACAAACTTTATTTGAGAGGTTATTTAATTATTCCCTGATTGGAGAGGGAGAGAAGTAGGGAAGAGGGAAGAAAGATAATAGCGGAATGAAAACTTTCAAGGCTGTTATTGATATTTTTATCCAGTAACAAAATTTCAAATTTCAGATCTAAAAGACTGAAAATTTAGGTTTCTAACTTGAACATTCAAAGTGAAATTAAATGCTTTTAGTTCATCAAATTATTTGCTTTGAATTCCAAAATTTTATGATGAGATCTCTTTGTAAACTCCAAACTTCTTGAATGATATATTTGGTGATGATTATAATCCGAAGGTATATGCTGACTGTTAAAATTCTTTCTAACAATTCTTTTACATCTCTTCAGTCTGAACATTTCAGGTTTCATAGGTCATTTTTCTTTAATCATCATTCCTGGGACAAAGTTATCAGAGTCCAGTTGCTGTCAGCCTATTTAAAATACAAATACATTTGATCAGCACCATTTTTTTAACATTTTTCTTCCTAACATCACATTTCAGCACAGCCCTACGTGTTTTAGCACGTTCCTATCCTACCCATTTTCACAGAATTACAGAATCACAGAATGGTTGACATTGCATAGCTACTTCTCCCCTATCCTATCATTATTATCTTTCCATGCAAAGACTTAGTCTACCATGTTGTCATATGAAAAAGAGAGGGATAAAAATTGCTTTTGACCTGATAGATCAATGAAACTAGCAATCCAACTCAGACCACTTAGGCACATTTAGACTATATAAATAGAGAATTGATTGTATAGTTGTGATAAGCAGCGTGGAGTCTAGTTGGAGGCTTGTAGCTAGTGATGTGCCCCAGGGGTCAGTACTGGGGATGGTCTTGTTCAACATATTCATCAATGACCTGGGCGAAGGGAGAGAGTGTACCCTCAGCAAGTTTGCTGAAGATGCAAAGCTGGAGGAGCGGCCGACGCTCCATGACGTGGTTTAGCCCCAGCCGGTAGCTAAGTGCCCGGCGGGATGGGGAGGAGAACGGGAAAACAACGGCAAAGCCTCGAGGGTTGGGATAAGGGCAGTTTACTGGGACAGCGAGGGAGAGGGAAACAATCAACAACAGTGCTGATAACAGATAGTAACAATGGTGATAACAGAGAACGATTTACCGACCCGACGACCGACCGGACGCTCGACCCGTCCCGGAGCCACGCTGACACGCCGAACCCACCCCTGCCCGCCTAGCCCCCTTTTATGGTGAGGATGACGTCACATGGTATGGAATAGCCCCCGGCCAGCTTGGCTCACCTGTCCTGGCTCCTTGGGAAATTAACTCTGTCCTTGCCAGAACCAGGACATCCAGAAGGCTGCGCTGCCATTCAGCGAGACCTGGGCAGACTAGAGAGTTGGGTGGAGAGGAACCAAATGAAATTCAACAAGGGCAAGTGTAGGGTCCTGCACCTAGGGAGGAACAACCTAAAGCACCAGTACAGGTTAGGGGATGCCCTGCTGGGAAGCAGCTCTGCAGAGAAGGACCTGGGAGTCGTGGTGGACAACAAGTTATCTATGAGCCAGCAATGTGCCCTCGTGGCCAAGAAGGCCAATGGTGTCCTGGGGTGCATTCAGAAGAGCGTGGCCAGCAGGTCAAGGGAGGTTATCCTCTCCCTCTACTCTGCCCTCCTGAGGCCACATCTGGAGTTCTGCGTCCAGTTCTGGGCTCCACAGTTCAAGTGTCAAGAAAGACAAGGAACTACTGGAGACAGTCCAGTGGAGGGCTGCAAAGATGGTGAGGGGACTGGACCATCTCTCTCATGAGGAAAGGCTGAGAGAGCTGGGTCCGTTTAGCCTGGAGAAGGGAAGACGGAGAGGGAATCTCATCAATACTTATAAATATCTAAAGGGCAGATGTCAAGAGGATGAGGCCAGACTCTTTTCAATGTTGTCCAGCAACAGGAAAATGGGCGAGGGGCACAAACTAGGACGCAGGAAATTCCATCTCAATATGAGGAAAGTCTTCTTGACTCTGAGGGTCACCGAGCACTGGGACAGGCTGCCCAGAGAGGCTGTGGAGTCTCCTTCTCTGGAGATATTCAAAACCCACCTGGATGCAATCAGATGCCAGTTCTAGCTTTGGATGTGAAAGTCTTCCGTTTGTATCCAAACTCACCTCCAGTGGATCAGTAAATTTTGTTAAAAGAATCATTTTTAAGCGACCTTTTCTTCTTCTTTAGGAGGTAGACTGAAATAAAGAGCTATTAAATCAGCTCCCACTTAGCTTGTGAGCTCTGCCAAGCTTTGTCTAAAGCACAGAAGGAAGGAGAGGCAAAGAGGAAGGGTTTTTTTTCCTGCTGAGCTGATTTTCTCAAGGTCTAAACACTTCAGTTTAAAAGCAATAAAAATTCAATTATATGTTCAAAATTATAGGATTTTTTTCCCACTTGCTCCTTCTGTGATTAATTACTGTAATGGTTTTGAAATAGCTGTTATTGCAGGACCATCTTAGGTTCCAAAGCTTATAGATCCCTGCTAACTGTGAGAGTGAACTCATAAAAATACAACCATTTTCTAAAAAGTAAGGAAAGAGGGAAAATCAAGGTTGTTATTTTTATCTGCTACAGGGAGATGTGATTATGTGAGTCAACTCATTGCTACCTGAAGGGAATCAGATCAAAATTAAGACTTTCTACTAAAGCACACAATTAAAGCTCATTGCAAGTGTTGTAGGCAAACTGGCATTTGCTGGAGAAAGTACATGCTATAAACAGATGCACCACTGGAAATAGAAACAGAAAATTTCCTCTCTAGGTCCATTCTACTTTATTAAATCTGACAACTTCCACTCGAGCCCAGTGTCCTGAGCTCAAAAAGAGTTTCTCATTTAGTTTAAGCAATTGCCGCATAACATGCAAGTTGGAAGAAAGTTGACTAGTAATTTTACTCACTGGCCAGGGAAAAAAACTCCTGCATTCCTTAAAAACCCCACAGTATTCTTGATGGTGATAGATAAAGAAAAAAAAATCTCTTCCACCTCTTTTTCATTGCTTTCTGGTTGTTTTTTTTTTTTTTTGAGAGAATAGTATTAAAAACAGGGTTTCAAAGCTTCCCTTTATTAGTAGAACTAAAATAAAGCATTTGAAAATCTCCCACAGTAGGAGAAAATATTCAAGTTCAAATTTTTCCAATCAATATGTTAGCTCTGCAGTCTTACAGGCTGTATAATAAGTCATCTGGGTTAGTACGAAATGAAATTTTCTTTAAATATCTAGTTATATTGTATGACATCAATCAGAGATATAATCCATAATAAAACATACTCTAGCTCTTTGCTTTCATGCCGTAAGTAACTTTACATGTCATTTCCTCCAAATAAAGTTATGTCTGCTCTCTCAATTCACACACATAACACCTATTACTGCTAATGGAAGTCGTGCATAAGAACAGAAAAAACACTGTCCCCCCCACTGTTAACTCTCTTCTGCATCTCTGTGTTAATGACATTCATACAGAGATAGAAGACAAGAAAACCTGAAGCTGAAGGTGGAAAGAAACACATATCCAAATTAGCTCTTTTTAAATGCATGAGATTTAGCCATAGGACATTTTAGAGGAAAGTAACTAACAGCCACACCCATTTCATCCATTTGGTTGAAAATGTAAAATAAACTTTACCGAAGATATTATAATAGTGGAACAAGTTAATAATTCATTATTTGTATTACAATAGAACCTGGAGACCTATTGTGCTAGACACTGCACAAATACATGGTGAAAGTCAGTCCCTGTCTGGAGAGGTGCATAATCTGACTAGACAGGAGAGGTGAAATGACTTTCAGGAGCAGACTAGTGACAAAACAAGAACTGACTCAGGGTTGGGACTGTAAGACCACAGACCTATCCATTGTATCACATTATATTTCCAGTGAATTTTCAGTCTCTTCTATTTTTATTCAGGTGTCGTGTAAATCAGAAGGGAGCAAGCAATGCTTATAACGTAGCTGTTAAACTCCTTTTTCCCCGAAGACTACAAAAAATTTATGATAACTGCATAATTATTACTTTAGAGCTAAGGATGATTAACATCTCAACTTCTGAAATTAAAGTCCTACCATACAAGAGGCCCATGGAAAAATATTTTAAGGAAGTCTAAGCGACTTTTAAAATTTCAGATTTATCTTGATTACTAGAATTAACAATAAACCCTAAGATTCATCTTTTCAATTGTTTACTGATTTGATTTGGCCCTTAGTTTCTTGATTAAAATAAAAACTGTTCCACTCTTCCTTTCAGTGTTGTTGGGCTACGATTGATCCCATTCGCGCTCACCACTGAGGGCACTGGTTAATTTACGTAGGGTGAGCCTTGTCATTCGTTCAGAACCTGCTGTCCCACATTCAGAAAATGTTCTTCCTCTGGACACATCTTCAAGCCCCTTGTTGCATTTCATGAAGATCCTGCTCTTTGGGATGGCTGGCTGGCTGAGATCCACACAATGAGCGAAAGAACATGGAAGGAGGAAGACAGAGGAAATTCAGATTTCCAGTGGGCTGAATGACTCTGGACTTTTGCTTTTTTTTGTGTTAACCCTGTGGAAAGAGTGGGGTATAGCCCCTTCCTTAGCTACCAGTTATCCTCCCGTAAGAGCACGTATAGCAAAGGAAAGTAATCATCTGGACTGTAGTGTATCTGCCTCTGAGCTGGCACAGTGATGCTTTTAATTGCAAACAGAGCTCAAACAGCCACCAAATGATCTAATTTCCATTATTACTTTATCCCAATCACACCAGAGTGTTTCCTACAAAAATTGCATCTGGATTACATCCTTTCTTTTGCTATGCAGTTATAGAGGGCATTTTGAGATAGGAAAGAATGAAGTAGGGAGAAGATGGAGGAGGCAAGACCTGAGGAAGGTATAAAAAGGCAATAAAAAGCAAATAGTGAATTGTAATGGAGAGCAATCTCTTTTTCTGTCTTTTTGGTCTTTCTGTTTTCTTCTGTGCTTCATTGTCCTCTTATTGCTGATGAATGCAATTCTTCAGGCCTAGCATTCCTGTTTTTCTCTTTGAAAGCCTGGCTGTCCCAGTTTTATTTAAAGTCGTGTCATCAGCTATTAGCTATCATTAGCCCTTTCATTTACTTAGATACAGGCAATTACATTTCAGGGGGAATCTTCCTCATCTCTTCATGGAAAAATTAATTTGCTGTTTGCATGCCAAAAATAATTTTTTTTTCCATACCCCACCTCAACATTTCAATAATTTGTCACTCACTTTTCTTATGCTTTTATTACGTCTTTAGATTTCCTTGGCCACCTGCCAAATATTCCTGTAATCAAGTGCCCCTATAACTGTGTAAAAACCAAAACATCAAGTTTTGGCTTCCTGCAAGTAAAAAAGTATTTTCTGATTGATTGCAAGATCAGGACAAGACAAGTAAAATTCCAGAGAGAGGTCTTGAGCTCCTATATCGACTCTGGCTTGCTTTTAGTCTACTTTGTGCAGCCTTTGACAGATCAAACAAACTGCAATACCTCAGGTGTACTAGCTGTTTTTTGCAACTTGTGTCTATCCTTTAGATTCAATGACAACTTTTGAACATTTTGCTTTCCTTAAGTTTGATAGTAATAACATTGAGACTAGAAAAGTAGCTGAAACTGCTTTTGCTAAGAAGTAGAGCTGAATAGAAAAAATTAAGACTTCTTAATGGGATTCGGTGATGTAAAAATTTAGTTTAATTTATTTCTTGACAACTTAGAAGTAAAGTTAAATATTTTGCAAAGTACTTAGGAAACCCACTATATTTTAATATTTGACTTCTTTAAGATAATGATGGAAAAGAACATATATTAAAAAAATAAAACCAAAGCATCCCCACTTCAGAACAACATATTAGTTTTTTATTTTCAGAATATTTTTTCCTCCTGCTTTCATTCAAAACAAATTTCAAGATAATTTAACACAGAACTCCTCAGTGCATTTGGCAGAAGATGGGGAAGGCACCTTCACTCACATTTCTTATTTTAATTTTGGTCTACACTCAATATTACTCCTGCTATTTTTACTACTACTGCTTCTACTGCTACTACTACTACTGCTGCTACTACTACTACTAATTATACGTGTTGCAGCTGATTTTTTTCTTGCATATTTACTAAGAAATTTTACTCTGTTTACTAGTGGTTGAAAGTTAAAATGGCTTTTGCAGAATGTGCTAAGAAATCTGTCTTCAAAAGCAGACAAAAGTAAGAGTCAGAGACTTAAAGACCAGTCTACTTCAGTTCAGCCCTGGGATAAAACAAATGGAACAAATAATCAAACCGTGAGCACCCAGATAATAATGGGATGCTAAGTAACAAACAACATGGATTAAAAAAAAACAAAAAAAAAAACCAACAAAAAAAAAAAACCATGTTAAATTAACTTAATTTCCTCCTGGAACACGATAATTAGCCTAGTGGGTTGTCAAACAGTACACTGCAAATGCTTTAACTTCAGAGAGACTTCTGGTATTGTATGTGATGGCATTGCCACAAACAGGCCAGAGAAACATGGTCTGCATAATAGGATGGTACAAATACCATAAGGACGGTGCAAAACTGGTAGAAAAAATGTATTCACACAGTAGTTTCCAACCTTGCATTTGTCAAACTGCTCTGATAAATAGAATAAGGTTAACAAGAATCTGCCATAGATCCAGTGGTGTTATTTAACATTTTCATTAATGACTCAGATGATAGAATAAAAATGACAACGAGTTCATTACATTTGTAGATACAGTAAACTTGAATAGACTGTACACATATTGGAATGTGGAAGAATGTTCAGTTACAGAGAAGGTAATGGAGAGAAATATTTGCACAGAAACGTACATTGACTTTGGGTGAATGGGGAAAGACAAGGCAATTGTTTGGATCAGAACCTGAATCCAGCTGTGAATTTTGTTTCCTCAGACATTTAATGATCTTTTCCAACTGTGAACAAAATCTGAGGTTTTTTGAAACCTGGGTCTGGGTCTGAATTTTGCAGTTTAAGTCTTTTATCTACTTTAAAGGGATACGCTGTGACATACTGAAGTGGGAGCTAGCTCCCTGACACTGTGAAATGGAGAACACAAATGTTTAGATATCAGATTTAAAACACATGATTAAAAATACATCTTTCCTCTGCCACTAGAAAACTGAAGAGAGATAAGGTCATGGACTATGCAAGACATTATGTTCACTTAATCACAGCAGCACTAAAGAGTTTAACATGATGATGTCTCACCGTGGGAGGAAACATTATCTCTGTAATACTTCTTAGAAATTGTCTGTCTTTGTTGTGGATTTTCAGCACTGAAATAGTGACTGTCAAGGTAAGAATGGGGATAGTCCCTCTGAAATCATTTTACAAGAAAGGTAACAGACTGGCATAGCCTTGACCCAGTGAAGATTTAATTTATGGGGTCTGTTCTTGAAAACAGTGGTACAACTAGCTAACTTTCAGGTCACCTCATGATATATCACAGCATGTCATGTTGTCATGTGGCAAACTTCTTTTTTTAATCATTTTGTAATGTATTAATTTTTGATGGTGACCAGAGTTTAGGTATATCCTGATTTTTCATAAAATACTGTGCCACATAACATAAATCATGTATAACTCCATGAAGTCACATGAAGCTTACAATATATCAAAAGGTTACAGAGAAGTACAGTTGTATCAGTCTCTGTCATTACAACTTTCAGAGGGTTCCTTCAACATATCTCCACAGGTTCAAAGGATTTTAAAACCTCAAAGGGCAAATCTTTTTGAAGTAACAGACATTCCCTTGGATTTACTTCACAGTATTTAGAAGGCAGATAATATTGCAAGTTTTCAAAGAAAACCACAAACGTTTCCTTCATACATGAAATTAATTTCAAGAGCATCACATGCTCAGGTCCCTTATGCAGTACAGCACATGCTGTTCTATTAGTAATACACAAAGCCAACGCAGAGCAAAGATTCATATGTCTTTACATACAGCTCAATGTTTAACTCTCCTTTCCCACTAATTAATTAAAATGTAGTTGAAATTTTAAAAGGGACAATAAAAGTGGGTGGACTTTTGGAATGTCCTTCATATAAAAAGGCACTGTGACAATTATAAATTTAATTTGCATTGGACATTTAAGAATGTTATTTTGGACACATAAAAACCCAGTATGAGGCAGAGATAGGGAAAAGAATATGAGTGAGCCAGATGTTCCTCTATACCTTTAATATAAGACAAGGGGACAGGCAACAATTTTGAAAGACATTTGTAAAAGGTTCACAAAGATTCTGGTTGTATAGCAAAGACTAAAGGAATTTGGTAAACATGAGGCCTGATGTTTTGAGTACGAACACACTAACTAGTAATTAGTAGGGTATAACCTCCAGGGTGTGATCATTCCATTAAATGGATACTTTATACCTTCTTCTTGAAGGATTTGGTAGTGGTCCCAGAACAGATGACCTGACAATGTTCACTTTGAAAATATTTGTGTTATCTATGTTTTCATTGCCATGTTTCAGAACTCTTAAATCAAAGGAGTACCAATTCCAGTAGTGAGGTTTACAACTAGAAAGCTTACCAGGCATGACTTTATATACACAAATTCATGTAGTGTTTGCTAAATCCTGGTGATTTATCCTAAACTGCACTAGGAATATTGTAATACCTGGAAAAGGCAGTACCATGTCTTGTTTTAAGATCCAAGTATATTTAGCACTTCAAAAAGGAGGTACCAATAAGATGTGATTTTTTGTACTACATCCTCCTAATTCTAGACTGCTTGTATTGAAACTTCCTTCCACAGAAATCAAAGGAATCCCCAGGAGCTCTAACTTATCTGTCTAGGGGAAAGGAAGATAGGATTTCTCCCTGGAGAGGTATCTAGAGTGGATGAACCCTACAAATATCACAGTCAATCGCTGCTGTTCAATTCTGACAAAGAACACTGTTTTACAATGTCTCCTGAGGGATGCAAATAAAAGATTTTGAAAGAAAAGATTATTTAAAAAAATGTGGGTGTTCCTCTGCGTGCAAAGTAAGTTAATACAATTGATTATCACAGCAACAGATTCACTTTCCCTTTTTCCATACGCCTTCTCCCAGATCCTAAGCATCATTTTCAGATGACATACCAAACACTACCAGCCTGCAGAAGCCAAGTTTGCCCACACTAGCATGTGGATAATTAAGTGTAAGAGAGTCCCTGCCCTATAAAAAGTAGGGTATATAGATGGATGAATGACTGCTAATTTGGGTAGCTTTAAGACAAACACAATATGTGTGTTTGTGCTGAAAGTGTCATACACTTCAGAACAGCATATTGTGGTGTGACATGTGCATCCAGATGTGAAAATTTAAAATAGACTGAATGCTTGTTTTTTTTTTTTTTCTTGAAAAGTTGATCTTCTGAAAGCTATGATTAAAGAAATACAGTTGTCAGAAGCAAAAAGCTCTAATAATAATGCCAAAGAGAAAGAGCAGTTTAGAAAATTTACCAGGAAAAGCCAACTCTGCAAAATAGCTTTTCTGTGTATATTAAAATGAAGTCTGGTGTACAAATTTTGACCCAGTACAGTTTTATTTCCACTGTAACTACAATAGAAAAAGTACTAACATGCAGGGCATCCCAGCATTTTGGACTGATGCACATAAACATGTTGTTCCATCATCATTTTTATGTACTATTTTTACTACTAATTTGCTATTTTAAGATTCTGGGAGTTTAATTCATAAAGTAGAGGCCAGGCTGTGCTCAGAGAATTTGTGCCACCACTTATGGTAAGCCAACTTTATTCTGGGAATAGGCTGTGCTGACTGATAGGTAGTTCAAGAAGAATTATGTCTGGAAAACTGAAGTTTAATGAGATTAGCTGGCATGTGTTTATTTTGCTTTGCTTAAATCAATTTTACACAGTTCTCAAAGTTGCATCATATTTCATTGTTTGAATGACCAGTACTTGATTATTAGGGAGTTAATAGCCCTGGGGCCTCTGGTTTCATCCTGTGCCCATACTTCTAAGGCCCTGTCATCAAACTACGCTTTTAGTAAGGGACCTGTTACACCATCAAAACACAGGGCAGTTTTCACCAGGATTTTTTGTCTTGTTTTGAGCACAATTCTTTATGACTTAACAAATTGCAAAGTGGTTTTTTACCATCCAGTTCCTTCTGTTAGATGCATTAAGGAATCCTCATTCTCATCCTGTCTGTCTGGTATTTCTACATCTCATAAAGATATTTTTCATTTTAACACTAACTGATGAATCATGACTACAACATAGAATAAATCCAAAACGTTTTTCTCACCCATGGCTAGCAAAAAACCTCAACAAGATTTTTAGACTGTCTGTAATAAACTTAAGATATAACTGGTAAAATAAGAGTTCATTATCATAGGAGCATTTCTGCCCCCTCGCCCCCCATAGATATAAGCACTGGTGTAAAGGGAGTCTGATCCTATTCTGAGCCTCCAGGGCAGGACATAAGCTGTGCTAACAATAACTTCAGTTTTAGTCCTTCAGGCTGGGGTATATTGCCAGTGATGCTGCATTATGAATGGTAATGAAAAATTAGATTTCCTTGAGTTCCTTGTCATGCTCATCCATTTTTCACCTTACATTTATGCCAACAGTGGTCTGTTTGGTTTGTTTGATGGTTTTTGGTTGGGGTGTTTGGGTTTTTTTTTCACTAAATGTCTGCAGTCTAAATTATGGGAACAAATTAATATACTTTTATCTGTCTATGATAAAAATATGATTACATTAGGAAAGGAATTTAAATATTGTCTGTATGTATACAGCTATAGGGAGATGAGAAGGAGAGAAGGTGACTTATTGGGTGCTGGTTTGAATATGTTCCAGCTAGGGTGATGGAGAGCTGAAACCTTTGTTGGCAACTGAGTTGAATAAAGAGACTGTTTCAGACAGTTTGCAAAAATGAACACCATCTAAATTGGGACTATGATGTACAGCAGACCTTGAAGATGTTACTTTTTACATTGTAATAAAAAAGCAATAATTTCCTACAGTTAGGAAAAGATCTTTGTGTGGTTGCTTTACGAGATAGCCTGCAAAAGTACATGAGTGCAAAAACCCCATTGTTTTACTTTATTCAGTATGGCTCTAATTTCAGTTCGTTAATATTCTAAGTACAACACAAATGATGACTATTTCTTATTGATTAGGTATTCTCTCTGAATTTATTGAATTAGTGTTAATTTAAATTACACCTGGAATGTATATGGTCCTGATAGACCTGAACAAACTCTACTTAGTGTAAAGCCACTTTGGGTATCGGCAGGAACTGTTCCGGTTTGGGCATCCGTAGGCTCACATGTATGGTTATCACCAGTTTTCAAGTGCTAACTGTCTGGATGATTTTTTTGTCATTTTGATCACAAAGGATATAGACAGGTCTATTAAAACTCTCAGATGTGGAGATGGCTGACTTCTTCAGTTTAAGTCTAATAATCAACTTTTTTGAATTAACTTGTAGAATTTCATCTTACTGATGCCTACACACCTGGAATAAAGTTCAAAGGCTTTCTCAGCAGTATTATTTCTTAAACAGTAGTTAAAATGTGCAGATGAAAGTTTTTAGCCTGCCATATGCAGGAGGTCAGACAAACTTGCCTAAATGGTGCCTTCCTACTGAAAATCTACAGACTAATAATGAGACTGAAAGTGTACTAAACTTTTGCATATAGATCTGGCCTGCTCATAGGTAGTGGAAAACTTCCACAGCTTTCACAGATACCAAACATGGTTCACTTGCTTTACTGACTGTTATAATATTCATATTTTGAACTTCTTCCATCCAAAGCTCTAAAGTAATTTAATATATATACAACATTGTGAGACAGAAGTGAATAATTAGTATTAATGTCCTTCATATATAGAACAACATTGTGTGCTCTTTCTCAAGGTTTTTGGTGACATCTTTTCCAGGTTTGGTAAATAGAACTCCATCTTTATCCTTCTTATTAACTCCCAGTACCGTGACTTCCATTCTGTTATGGTTAAAACTCTCTTGATTTGGACATTTCAGGAATTAATTTTAAAATAATATCTTTTGCAACAGTAAAATAGTATTTACTTTCCTTAGAAAACAATAATTGCAGCTTGAAGATAGGAATGCCATGTCTTCAAGGAAGACAATCCAAAATTTACAACGTGACCTAATTTTCAACACACAAAATACCTTGTTGCATGCATCTCACAGAGAATATCAGCTGAAGTCAATAGCACATCAGACAGATAAGATGGCCTAACTAAACCCTCTTTCCTGCTTTTCATACAATTCTAAGCCAACTTACATTATTAACCTTTCATTGATAAAGGACACCAGTTTTAAGCAGATAACATCTTTTAATGATGGGCCTAAAAGCTGGAATTTAACAAAAGTAAAGACATTTTATTGTATCCTGTGATGCATCTAGTTCAGTTAAAGCTGACAAGTCATTTAAAAAAAAAATAATATTAATAAACACATCTTTATTTCTGAAATGATAAAGCTAATAATGTCTCCAAGGACTGTGCACATATCCATCAGAACAAACTAAAACAAAAAATAAAACAGAACTGGTAGCTTCCATAGAGGAGTAGACTTAATATCCCCCCCAAAATGACTGAACTGAATTAGAAATGATTGAAGTTAATTGCCATGACATTAAGCAAGTTGTTGATGTCAACTTATATTTATATTTTACTCATGAATTTTCTAAGAAAAGAACAAGCCATTTCCAAGCTTTTAGCATTAACTATAAAAACATGGAAGTCAAAGGTGATCTCTATGAAGTAAAGACCTGAGTTCTGTGATAATCCCAAGGGATCATGACCCAAGGCCTCTAAAGCATACTTAAGATTTAGACTAAGAGTACTTTCCTTTCATTAAGTAGGCCTACTTGGGTAACTAAGCAAAAACTTACTCTTTCCTAATTCAGGAACCAAGTCAGTGCTCAATGTTCATAAAGGTGACATAACCTGGCACACTGACAAGCATTTACTTCTAGCTAGGGCTTTTGGGAATTAACTATATTAAAATAATTGTTTCAAGCATCACTTATATCTTATTGATTTGTAATGAAATGTCCATCTGTGTTTATAAAGAGAACCCTGTGTAGCTTCCTTCATGAATCTCCAATATCTCCTATGTATGGGTATTTCAGTGTGAGTTAAGTCTAATTGAATGATAATTTGCCATAGCATTACAAATTGTGGTTTAACTAGAATTATGTGGAACTTTATATAAAACCCAATCAGACAGTAAAACAGATTTTTAGCCTTAAACCAGAGGTCATCCTCCTACTGAATTGTAATGAGATATTCTGAATACATCAGAGGAAAGAAATGCCTTTAACCCTTACATTGCAATCAGGGACTTGCCAATTGCAGTGTTTCAAAATTCCCTAATAAAATGATATCATGCTGACATCAGGAACCAATTTAATCTGCTGCCAATTAACCCAATTAATCATAATGAACAACAGAACAACATCTTTCCAATGACCTTTCATGAAAAGAAAATAAGAGAATCTTTCCATACTGTGTCATCAGGGCACACTGTAATAGTGATTAAGACAAGTCCAAAATCAGAGTGTAACTGCTTCTAGAGGTTTTGGCAGAGAAGTTGTACGAAGAATACTCTTACAGCTGTGGCACTGAACAGCAATCCTGGAGTTTGGGTTTAATTCCTGTTTTTTCTTCTGTGGACCTGATGGAAGGGCAAAACATACTGTATTACTGTGTTATCAGATATGTAATGCATCTGAAATAAATCTGAATCATCTGCATGTAAATGTTATTTATTTACAATGAAAAGATTATATATGGATTTATAGTGAGCTCTGTTACATTTTTGAGGTGAAAAGTTGACTTACTTTCAATGTTTCTCTGAGGACCAGCTTCTGATGTTCAGAGGAAACCTCCTGTGTTTCAGTTTGTGCCCATTGCCTCTGGTCTTGTCATTGGGCACCGATGAAAAAAGCCTGGCTATATTTTCTTCGGTTATTTATATACATTGATAAGATCCCCCCTGAACCGTCTCTTCTCCAGGCTGAACAGTCCCAGCACTCTCAGCCTTTCCTCTCAGGAGATGTTTCAGTTCCTTAATCATCTCAGTGGTCCTTCATTGTACTCTATCCAGTATGTCCATGCCTCTCTTGTACTGAGGAGCCCGTAACTGGACACAGCACTCCAGGTGTGGCCTCACCAGTGCTGAGTAAAGAGGAGGGATCACCTCCCTTGACCTGCTGACAACACTCCTCCTCAGGCAGCGCAGGATGCCGTTAGCCACCTTTGCTGCAAGGACACATCTAGCCTTGTGTGGCATGAGGCTGTAGGGAAATGTCACTATCAATGCAGTACTCTTGAGACCATGACTATGGTTAGTATAAATAACCTTCTCAAATGCTAAAACTCATGGCAAAAATATCTAGTTTGAATCTTAGTTCTTCTAAAAATGGAGCATAGAAAGGCAAAGCAATGTCTAATGGCGCTATGAATAATAATAAGCATCCATCCCATGCCTGCTTTAAATTTATTCAAATCAGCTTTTAAGGTCCTGGGCTGGGTTATATTTGGTTTTGTCAGAATCATTGGTAGACAAATGCAGAGCATTACAGGAAAAGGACTCCATTCTGTCTGTGTGCTCTGCATGTCGGAGCCGTGGAATGCTTTTCTCTTTTTTAGCCTGCAGACCTTTCTTGTGTTTGAGTAGATAAATGTAAATTGGAGATTGAGCAAATAGTGTTAGATATTTTAATGCAGGCAGATATGGCTGCAGCTGGATAAAAGCTTATGCTTCTATTATGTTCTAAATTTGAATAACTTGGTACAGCAAAATTCTTTTAAAGTTCTTAGCAAAAATAAAATCAGGAGAAAGCTTGAGCAGCTCTGAGTTTATGACCAGCAATTTATCATGAAACTCAAATGAATCCCACAGAGAATTCCTCTTTTTTTTTTTTTTTTTTTTTTTAAATGAGAATGGTGCAGAAGCCTTGACACATACAAATTCATTAAATTGCCCTTTTGGTGTCCTGAGTGTTGGAAGGAAGACACCTGCCCAGTGGCAGTCCATGCTCTGCAAAGACTTACGTACCTTCTGAACTTTAAGTGTATAAAAACACCCTCCTACCTACTTGAGGCTAAACAAACAAATGATATATCACACTGCAGTGGACTGCTAAGATATCTGAGCTAGAGCTGTGTAAAGTATCTCAGGTACAGGAATTGGCCGCGCAGCACCCTGGGAAGCTCGTAATGAGCTAATTTATCCAATTTCTTAACCTGACTAAGCTCAGCACTCCTTAGGCTAGATTACTTTTGTTATTTAAAGCAAGCCCATGTATGGCTGGCTTGGGTATTTTTTCAATAGACCACAATGTATGGTACAGACATACTATTGTAGCAGCTTTTGTAGGTAGTTCATTGAAAATTCACCCTTAGATATGGTTTTTGTTACACAGCTGTTTCACAGACCCTCCTGTAAGTTATTCCCAATGGCAGCAGCACTTCCCCAGTGATTGTCATCAGTTGGGGGTGGGATACTTCAATATATACAATCATCCCTGACTCCAGGGAGGTGCCCGATGTGTGGGGCTGGAACTGTTCCTGGCTGTCCCCTGCCTGCCCTGATCCCTCGCTGGTGGGACCTGGCTGTGAGGTCCTTCCCTGCCGTCCACGTGGGAAGCCCCACTGCTGCTGGCTCCTGGTCTGCACGCCTGTCACTGAGCCATGACAGTTTTAAGAATTAGGACTTTAAATTAAACTTGAGAAGTTTTGCAGATTTGGTAGGTTTAGCAAAAAATACAGCTTTCACATTTTGAGTAGGTTGCATAATGGTTCTCAATAGTGTATAAAAGTTGTCTTTGCATAACACTGCTTTTTGGCATTCAAATTGAATGTCCCTTATATATTTTTGCATGGACTTTTAGCCCCCTGCCTTTGTATAAGTTATTTAAGTGTTCATGCTAATAAATATCTAAAGGGCCGGTGTCAAGAGGATGGGGCCAGACACTTCAGTGGTGCCCAGCGCCAGGACAAGGGGCAATGGGCACAAACTGGAACACAGGAAGTTCCATCTCAATATGAGGAAAAACTTCTTGACTCTGAGGGTGACCGAGCACTGGGACAGGCTGCCCAGAGAGGCTGTGGAGTCTCCTTCTCTGGAGAGATTCAAAACCTGCCTGGATGCCATCCTGTGCAACCTGCTCTAGGTGATCCTGCTCTAGCAGGGGGGTTGGACTGGATGGTCTCCAGAGGTCCCTTCCAACCCCTACCGTTCTGTGATTCTGTGATGTTGTCTGTGCTGCCCAGAGAAAATCTGAAATATAATAAACTGATTGACAAAATGAATTGAAGATTATGTATACATTCCCTTCAACAGCTATTTTGCTTTCTTGAGCATAGAGTCAAAATCTAGTTTGAAGATTGAAACAACAATGTTGTGAAAAAGTACAAGAGGAGCAGAAGAATACTTTATATAATGTAGGAAACTCTGGACAGGGCCTACAATTAACAGAAGGGAACTATAGATACCTTGCTTTTAATCACTGACTGCTCAGAAGTAAAGTATCTAAACGTCATTCTACTGCTTGCAATCTGTGTAAAGAAATTTTAATAGGGCAAGGCAAAAAATCTCAGGTTATGTTTCTTTGTTGATAAAAACAAAGGCCAATTTGCCACTGTGTACTTTTTTGCTTACCAATTCTGTCCTAAAAATTCTTTTGTTTAATTTAATAGCTATATGACTTTAGCTGTACAGATATTGATTCTATGGATGGGAATTTATATTGCTTTTATTCTTGTAAAAATCTATTTAATTTCAGAAAATGCATATGTACATCAAGGAATGGGTTCTTCTTTTCACACACACAGGAGCTCAAAAGGATGTAAATCCCTCAACCCACACTCAGTTAAGTAAACTGTTGGTTTACTGTAGTGCAAATAAGAGGAGAATCAACTCCATATATCCAGTGAATTACAGTACTATAACAAACATAATGCTGTTTAGTGTGTGTACTGAAGAATGCCATTTATTTACACCCTGCTATTTGTGCTTTTTTTTGGTCTCTCTTTACTGTACATATGAGAGATGGTCCATAGATTCTTTTTGGTTTGTGTTTACTGTAATGCTTATAAAACTTTACTAAATTTTTATGACCACACTTTACTAAGTTTTTTATAGGTATTGCAATGAATACCAAACAAGAAGAAACAGGCTGGAATTACAGACTTTGTGGGAATTAAGACACTAAGCTTGCCTCTCACAAATATCCCTTGGGTAGAATTTCTAAAAGCAATTATTGGAATAAGGTACCCAGTTTCTATTGATTTTTCATTAGACACTTAACGGATGTAGTACTATAGAACCTTGTTTCTACCTTTTATTAAAAAAATAAACTTGAGTACAGTATAATGCAGTGAATTTCCCAACTTACGTCCATGCAAAAGTATTGGTTAAAAAAAAATTACAGCAAATGGTCTACCAAAAAAAGGTATAGCATTTTTATCTTTACCTGTCGTATCGTGGTTTTAGTTCATGCTTTATGTGTACACTGTGCTCTTCACTGGTCAAAACAAAATATTTGAGAACCATTGGCATGGTGACAAGTGTATGGAGATTTTACAAATTTCCAGGCTGATTTTTATTTTTATTTTTTATTTTAAAGAGAAAGTATTGTCACAGAGTTAGATCTGTTCTTAGTGCCACTTTTCAACTTAAAAGTTTTACAAGGTTTCTGATTTTTTTAAACAATAGACGTATATATATATCTGCTCAGAAAAACAAAAGAACATTGAAAACAAAGCAAAACCCTCTAGCAGTACACGATGGCCCTAACCTAAAAGTTAGCATCTCGCAGACTCTCCAGGACTGCAGCTGAGATATGGCATAGCTTGTGCAGATATATTAGAACTAGTTTGCAATTGTGAGCATAACATCTGTAACGTGGACTTTCAACTTGACACAAAAAATCAGTACAAGTACGGTGAACCCATTCTGCTCTGTGGTCACAGATGTCCTGCCAAGCAAGAGGATTAAAAGCTAGCTCAGGTACATTCTGCACCCAGGAGCAATGCCAGCCCCTCTAGTGTGCTTTCCCCAGCTTTTCTTCCCCACAGGCTCGGTGAGCTATGAGCCCGAGATTTTATGTAGACCCTAATCATTAACTATCCTGTTGTGTAGCTGTTTTGCACTACAGAAAGATCGAATGGCTCAGACAAAGAAGAGGCATTTAATCCACACAATACCCTTAATAACTCTCCCAATGTGGTTTCTGCATGGCATTCTTAATTATTTCTGAGGGCAGTTTCACCCTGAATGCTTATATAAGGATAAACCTTATGTGCTTGCCATTTTCCCATCTCCTAATACCTATAACAATTCTTTATTTAAACCACAGTAGAGTAAAGTCCATATATAATTAGGACCAGGCTTACCTATACCAGTCATTTGTGTCCAGAGCAAGTCAGAAGCTCTCACAGGCAAGTGCGTGCTAAGGGTTAGGATCAATGATCAATCATATATGAACTACTTTGCTTAGCTAGAGCTCTTGTCTTCATCTTGACGACACTTCTTTCTACCAATGTCCAAATAGGGAGCGTGGCAGAAATAGTTACTGCACTTTAAATTTACACTTTAGCATGCTATACACTAATAAACCATGTCAAGGTTCCTGAGGTTGTGCAGTCCTGTCCTTCTTGATGCTTTCTGTGTAGAAACATGGAGCTGGAAAGGTCACAGGGCTGTGCTGCTGCTGGCCCTTCTGCCAGATGACAGGATCCTCTCCTCCAAGGCATTCAACTCTTCAGATGCAGTCTTGAGTGGTAGTTCCTCCTGTCTCACATCACCCACTGTGCCCTTGTCATGTTACCTGTCACTGCTGTCTCAGTGACAAAAAAAAAGACACTTGAGAGGTCTGCCCAACTTCCCAAGGTACATAAGCCATAAATTTCTGTTTAAAGTCCAGGAGTGCCTGGTGGCATGCATTTGGAGAAAGCTTTCCACACTCAGGCCAAGGGTAAATCACTGTTCTGCTTGTCTTCTCCGACGGGAAGCAAAGAACATTGCTGCCTTGCTTCCTGCAGATTTAAAGCCGGCTTGTCAGCTCTCATTGCTGTTTTCTAGCTCCATATGGGGAACAGAGAAACTGAGAAAAATCAAGCCAGATTTATGACTAAAACTTACTGATATCATTTAGGGGTGAAATTTTGTATAACATCTCAATGCTAGAAAAAAGCCTAACAGTGTTGCAGTTCCCAAGAAAAAAGCTAGATGAAAACCTTTTACTTTTCTCCCCCACAATAGAACTGCATCCATAATAGAGTGCTTGCTGGTATTAGCTGTACTGAGAGATATATCTATTCCAGTAAACCTTTTACTAGTGTAGGCTAGACCTCAATTTCACTCTGTTGAAGCTCAGGAAATCAATGACCACCTGTGAAGACAGGCACTGGAAATAATCACTGAGAATTATGTTAAATCCTCCTAGAGTTATGAGATTATGGGAGAAGCTCAGTGTACATTAAAATATGCATATACTCCAGCTCTCGTGGTTGCAGAAATATGGCAAAAAGCACAATATGGCTAGGAAAAGGAGAAATGAAGACCTTAAAGTGTTATGAAAAAGCAAAGTTAAAATAAAGGTTGCTTCCTTGTTCAACTCTTTCTGTTATTATGACAAGAGACTGACATAATGGTACTAACAAGAGGTTATGAGCCTGGGATATATGATCCTAATCCTCAGCCCCTCAACCTCATCTGGCATACAGACATCACACAACACAACCATTACCAGTTCATTCCAGGGACAATTGATTCTTATGAGCCATTTGCCTCTCCAAAACTCACATTCCTGCACAGAGAAAATGTATGAGTACGTATAAATGATACGTATATATACACATAAGTGTGTGTTGAAGGAAAATATATCATGCCAGACCCAACCGCCCAAGATAGTTTACGCCGCTGCTGTTCCATGTCCTCAGATTCAACCAGTAGTGAGACTATTCCCAGCAGGCACATGCACGCAAAGCATACATATACATTACATTTATACACATATACAAATGTATACATGCACACACACATATATACACACATATATACACACAAACATATGGTCGGCCACACAGATCACAGACACACACTCAAAGCACCCATGCAAACATCCTCTCCAGTTGCTGATACAGTGTCACACACACAGAGCTCCCCAGGACTTCCCAGGTCCCATAGCTGACACCCCTCTGCTCTCACTCCTAGAGATACACAGGCACTCTCACACCCAGAGCTGTCCCTTAGGGACGCACTCAGCCCCCTGGCTCCCAGACCACTTTACCTACTCACTGGCTAGACCAGCTTGATCTTCGCTAGTGCTTGCACACTTGTGTAATCCCGTAATAAATCCTCTATGATCCAGAACTGCTTTTTCCTGCATCCCATAATACGTCCCAGCCCTAGGCAGCAAATCCCATAGTCCAAAAGGTGATCTGGAGAGGTGCTCAAATGACCCGTGGTGATGGGTTTCATGCCTGGACACTGGGGTTGATGGCTCTGCTGGGACAGCCCTGGGAGGGGCCTGTACAGGGTGGTCATTCCTTGGGAGTCTGTAATTTGGGTTCCTGATTGCCACTGTGCCCCTGTGCTCCTCTGGCTTGTGCAGATGGGTCTTTGATGGGCTTATGGCTCCTGTGATGGGCATTATTTGGGCTCTCCCTCCTGTCATTGTCTCTCTGAACTCCTTTGTGGGTGTGCAGATGAGTTTTATCACATAACCTAACAATATGTATATAGCATATAGGAATACATTGTATTTAGATTGGAAGAGCAGTAATCTAAATGGACCTTGATTTTGATTGTATCATCTCGTCATACATTGCCTCCCATACTTCTAGTCAAATCATCGTGATTTTAAATCACTCTCATATTGTTATGCACTTGGATTTGGGATATTTTGAAAGAAGGGTTATTTAGAGATAATTTTAAGTAGCTAGAGAAAGGAAAAATAGCCAGTAATGACAGCAATGAATATAACCCAAAGTAATGAGGAGTCCTGAGAGAATAATGCAGGACACAGGGCCTGATCTTTGCCCTTCTCATCAGTGGAAGAGAAGGTCGGGGTGTCTGAGCCTCGGAGCCAGCTTCAGTACTGAGCCTGTCTGGGTGATTCTAGGATGAACTGCAATGCAGATCCATTACACTAATGAATTACCAAAATAGTACCATGTCACTGTCCAGTGAATATTTAAGAAATTTTCTGACAAATTACAAATTCTAATCATGATATGAACTAATAAAATTGTGACATTTTTGAAGCTTCTTCCAGGCTTAGTACACAGTCCACTTACTTACAGCATCTTATCTTTTTCTCATGAACTTGATATAACAGCAAAAGATTGAGCTCAGTGACAGCTTCAGTTACACTTACTGGACGATAGTTATACTACTGAGATTTCTGAAGGAAAAGAGAACCAATTCTCTTTTAACTTTTTGTAGAGGGCTAGTATTTGGAGAATGGAAAATTACCAGGTGCAGAAGAAAGATACTAAGGGTTTGAAGAGAGAGGGGGGGTGGGTTATAAGCTAGGGAAACTTCACAAAGACATACAACAAGTGTTGTGTAGGAGTGGAAAATAAATATGAACAGACTTTCAAAGAAATAAGACATCCATAAAAGGTTTGATTCCAGCCCAAGGAGGTGGATGAAACTCAAGAAGGAAATTATATGCAGGGTTTATTATTATTTGTGTTTATATGCTTCTTGAAATAAGGGCAGTGATTTCAAAATCTGGGAAAAAAATGTTAGTAAAGGAAGGGAAAGTTTCATTGTAATATACCACAGATTGGTTAAAATCCCAAGACAACCATGGGAGATTTCTTTTTCATGGGAAAGTGAATAGTAACTCCCCTAAAGGAGTCAGCTGAGCTCTGCTTTCGGTTAAGGAGAAACAGTGTGAATAGATCTCTGCTCCAGTGAGGATAACAGGTGACTTAAAACACATCAAGTCTGCCTGACCAGGATGTAGGGTGACAAAATAGCAAATAAATATGTGTATAAGAAACAGCACAGCAACATCTACCACTTTGTGGTCTTCATGCTCCTGTCACTTCCCATATCTGGGGCAAGAGGTAAAAGGTGTGAATTCCCTGCAGCACACTTACCTATGTGCTAGGGTAATATTACTTTAGAGCTAGCTATGTCTTCAGGCCTCCTGTTGCTCCTGCTCCCACCCCCTGGATGGGCCCTGGCCCTGGATCCTGTTTCTATCACCAGCCCAGTCCTGCTGAGATGCTGCAAGACTCTGTCTGGTCAGTGACGACGCTGCCTCTGCTCTGGTGGTCCTCAGCGTCCAGCTCTGCCTCCTCCCTGGAGCAGATCTGCTCTTGCTGCTCCCCAAGAACATGCTCTTTCCTGTCACATCTACATGAGTAAACTATCAGGACCAGGGCACAGGCTGAGCGCTGGCACTTGGCTGTCTACAGTGTTCAATTTTTAGCCTGGTGCATGGCTCAGTTTTGGCTGGGGCACACCTCAAGTCTGTGTGTGGTTGTGGACACGGTTTGGTTGTGTGCACGAACCACGGACCATTTCCAATGGCCTATTTGGAGGAGTTAATTTTGGGAAGCAAGAGAATTCTGGCTAGGTGGGTATAATCCATGCAGCACTTTTTGGCCTTGGGGACAGAGAGAGGTTCCTAGCTTGTTTTGTTTGCAAATATTTTTATGTAGTTTCTATTGCCCTCTGAGATATCAGGAAGTGACACATTTCAGTGGCAACAAGAGACACCTAAATCTGACATGAAGAAAATTTATTTGAAGGCAGCACTAATTAGACAGTCAGTGAACTGCCTAAGATAGTTGTGGAATCTGTATAATTGGTGGATTCAGGAAGAAAGTTTGTGAGGAATACTGGAGTATCTATCCTACCTCATCAAAAGACAGTGGACTGTTTTAAAAGCATATCTTTTTAAGGCTTATCACTAGTTTTAATACCCCTGTGAACAGATAGATGATGTGTTACACAAAGAAAAATGGGAGAAGAAAGAGGAGAAGGAAATATATAAAAAACAAAGAATGTTCTTGTGAATGAAGGCAAAAAGAAAGGTGTCAGTGAGAAATAAGAAACAGGCACAGCTCAAGGAACAACTTACCATAGTCTAAATAAGAAAGGGAAACACAGAATGAGGGAGGACAGGAATATCCACGTGGCAAAGCCTAGGGATGGAAAATTGCTAACTTTAATGAATAAGTTTATGCCAATAGCTGAGCATGGGCTGTTTATTAAGGGTTAATGAAGAACATTTTGCAAGCAGTATTGTAGTAATTCTATTTAAAGCACTCGCTTTTTCTTCTGTCTAGTCTGTCGCCTACTGAAAATTGCACAACTGTTCTCAAACACTATTATGAAAAAAGCAATCAACTCAATTGTCTGGGGTGTAATGATGCTGACTACCTCCTTCCAGCATTCAGAGAGAAAGAGAGAAAATAAGATAAATAACCTGGGACAAAACCACAAATCATTAGAATTTTTAATAAGCCTTCACCAACAGAAAGCTGAACACTGTTAGTTATATCTGCCAACTACTGCTCATGGTCCAGTGGACAGCACACTGCACAGGGAGCTAGGAGATTTCTGCTCTTCCTCCACCGCTTACACTCTTGCTGCATAACAGCTTAAACAAGTCACGTGAGCTTCAGCTTCCCCGTAGTACAATGGAGATCATTAAGTAACATATAAATAGTGCTGGTGGTGCAGTATTCTGGGATAAAATGCACCAAAATTGAGAGCAAACTTTCTTTGTTCTTGTTCAGATAGGAACAGTGACCCTCCCAAATGAAGTGTTGTGACCTCATGTAAGACATGGGGTCATGAGCCTGAGGGAAATTCAATTGCAGACGTGGGGTTGTAAGTCTAGAAATAGAACCAGACAAGTATTTCTGGCAAGAGGTTGCAGGAAACTGAACTAGAAGTTATTACTACCAAGACTGCAGCTAGAACTTTCAATCTGCACAAAGTCCCTGAGAAAATCTACGGGAAACCATAGCTTGAAAGCCTTTTAATGCCTCTGTTTGTGGTCCATTCGTAGTGTCAGTTCTCTGATCTCTCCGATTAGATTTTCTGTGGGGTTTTTGTTGAGGTTTTTCTTTTTTTTTTTTTCTTGGCAAACCAGGACCAGTACCCTTTAGGCTATGCTGGAGATATAAAGGAACTTAAATCTGCCACTAACTGTGAAAGATTACCTGGATAGTAGGGAAAATATCAAATTGCAAAAAGCTAGAAAAATGACCACAGCCTAAGTCAAAGGCATCACCAGACCTGGAGTGAAGCATAAAAATAAACCTTGCACTACAGTAAAGAATTAAAACCCATGCCACTGTGTCTATACTATGTTTAATGACATCCTTTTTATGTTTTCCTAGATAATACATACACTTCAGCCTATCTGGTCCTCATTTCAGGACTTACGGACTTTACAGCATGAAACACACGCCGAATTTGGATCAGTCTGTCTTGTAGGTGTAGACAACAGAAAAATCAAAATGGTCTTCCTTCTATTTGCTTATTTGTCCTTTCACAGATCGCGTCTCCGTAGTCACATAGGTTTTGATACTGTAGCTGGTTTTAGGTCTCTTGGAAAGGAAGTAAGCTTGTTAACGTGCCAAGCCAAGAAAACAACACGGAAACAGAGAAGCCCTTCTGGATGAAATCAATGCTGTGCCCCTGTCTCCAGCAGTAGCAAAAATAGGGAAAGTGCATGAACCTGGCTGCTCTCTGCATCCATTCTCTTTACTCGCCCTTTGTACTCACACGAAGTTGTTTTTTCAATTGTTCATGTTTGGAGGGTATGCTGATACTGTCTGCTACCACTATATTCCTTTAGCAGTGAGTTCCACAAGTTTGCAACCCTCCATGTGCAGGGTTTCACTTTTTCACCTTGTAACCATTCGACTGCAGATATTTAGATATGTGATGAAAATCATGACCCTTTTTTACCACTAACCAATGCCTTTGTGAACTCTTACCCATGGTCAGACTGAAAAAAGCTTTCTGTACAGCTGTACTGACTTTTTTTTTGGAGGAGGGTACGGCATGCGGCTCAGACTTTGTGGGAGCACTATGTAAGGAGTAAAGGACAGTGTTAAAGAAAATGATCAGCTCCATCTCTTCCATAAGAAAACAGAAGAGAAACAACACATCTACTTAACTGGGACAATTTCACATGACTGATTCAGAGCAATTCATTTCAATTACTCTGATCATCAGATAAATAGCACATCTGGTAGTGTCTGCAAACTAATCATTACCAGGTGTGAATTGGTGTCTGCAAGCATATATTTCCTACTGTGTGGCCCTTTGTTCACTTCAGGACACTTCTTAATTAGAGACCAGTCTGAACCAGAAGCCTTTAGATGTGGATCTGTTCTTTGAACACCCCCAAAATCAGCACTTTGTACATCAGGTTGTTATTTGGAGAAAAGATCTCTGAAAAAAAATTAGTTTCATGGTTTTGAGTAAGCATTCCTTGCCCAGTTCTGACTCACAGGCATTAGTTTTGGATTTTAGCTTCTGTTTACAGCAATAATGGCACATATGATTCATATGATATGCTTACAGCCTGTGGTACTTTTGATAGAAATGACATCCATTGCTGTTGTCAAGGGCACATAAGTAAAAGTTTCCATTACAAATATAGGACCTGCTGCCATCATCACTGCTGGATGACAGTTCTCATCTAAGTATTTAAGAAGTGGAATTGAGAGACTTTAGGGAAGTGTATTAAAAAATGGGGGAAAAAAGAGGAAACAGAATTGGGATGTAATAGTGTGTGACCTGACAAAGGTTTGCTGTCGCTGTGTTGGCAAATTTGAATCTAGATGGAGGATATTTTTCCATTTTAGTCCCAACCCTTATCTGACTTACTGTAATTAAATTCCACATCTTGGTTTTAGACCTGTGTCTCAGGCAGATTCAGTCATACACCTGTGTGTAGTCATACACCAAAGTTGTGTGGTTAACTCCGCTAACCTGCTTTGAGTGTGGTTATGTACATTCTTTTGAAATAGGCAGTTTAAATAAACTGTAAAGTAAATGTAAACCATGAGAATATGTGAGTATCTGAGCTTCTGTTTATGAAGATATGAGCTTTAATATTAACTAAGAATGTAGTTTGCATTAGAGTTTGTGAGTTAAGAGCGCCATAGGGAAAAAAAAAAAAGTATATAAATGCTAGGTTTTCACCCCTATTTACAAGGCTCGTATTGCAAAGTATCACCACTGCAGGAGAACTCTTCTCTGCGAATATTGGAGGATGTCTTTATGGCAAGAGACAGCTGGTGGAGAATCAATTCAGATTATAAATAATCCCAGCACAGTCAGCAAAGATTTAACCTTATTTTGCTATCTAACTCTTTTGTGATTCATTTCTGACAGGTGAAGCAAATTTGGAATTTGCCATTTAGGAGACATTAATTGGTTATTGTTGTTTCTATTCAATTTTTACTAGAGAAATGTACACAGAAAATCTCAAATGAACAAGAAAAGACAGTACATGGGTCAATATTTAGGGAGAAGACTTAACTGCACAAATAAAATAGATCATGGAAGGAAATATTTTTGCAAAGTACTTTTGCAAAGTACTTTTAAAGCCTGAGAGGACTATCCTAAGATAACCCACTAGCTAAATACATGGTGTATGTAACACTGGGCTTTTCTGACCAATTAGGCCACAGCAGAAATTAAGTCAGGAAATTATAAGGCAAAAGATACAGAAAAGAGACCACAGCAACCATAAAGGAGATCAAAATAGTGAAAGGTAAGAAACCAAAGACTGAGAAGTAGCTGAGACTTAGTAGAGGTGGTTTTTTATTTAAAAAAAAAAAAAAAAAAAAGATCTTATTCACAGAGTTAGAAGTACCAAAACTCAGTTTACTTGTTAAAAGTACCAGAAAACATCCCAGGGCTTTGGATCTTGTTCTCTCTGGTGTTACATTTTTACTATAACGACTGGCCAACTAGCACCTTCTCCAAAATTTCTAGTCATGGATTGGGAGTTAGCACAGCCAAAGAATAATTCTCAGTAAGTGATTTGAGTATATCCACTTTGTTTTGGAAAGTTTCAATGTATACAGACCTGGCCATTTAACCACAAGACCAGAAAATAAGCACTTGCACATTTTGTTTATGAAACACATGTAGCCACAAGCTACTTAAAGTCCATGATAAGGTAGAGAGTGTTGCTGATGTGAGCAGGAATGGTGGGTGGTTGTGTGGGCTATCAGACAACTGTGATCATATTTGCTCAACCAGGCAAAATGAGTATAAAACTGCTATTTTGATTTGGGGGCATTTTACACTCACTTTACACTGCTGTAAGTGTCTGCCCAATTTCCAGGAAAATGGGAGTGATGCCTTATGATCCAATGATATGGAGCAAAGAGAGACTGAGGATAGAAAAATGCTAGTGAAAAGAGTTCATTTGAGGTTTTTTTTTTTTATTATTATTATTCTAAAATGTCATAATTTTCAAGTCCTCCTTCTTGGAACATTCTGGACATAGACTCAAGTACACTTGTTCAATTTAAAAAGCTGAAAACCGTTGTGGTAGAATAGCAGACTACTGAAGCTTCACTACTGCACATATGTGAAGCCCCAGGGAGTCAATAACAGTACACAAAGTCATAAATTTGTATGAAATTCAGAGCAAGGGGGAACAAAACTTGTGTTTCAGTAAAGTTTAAAGAGGTAAGAAGTTATTAATACTAATAAATAAAAACACATCATTTTAGTGAAAGATCACAAAGTATTGATTTTTTCTTCTGTTTTTAAGCATACCCAGCTTAACTATTTTGCAGAGTTAACAGACTAATGGATTTAGAGCACAGTAATAGTAATTTCTTCTTCCCAAGGAGAAAACATACTTAGAAGAATGCCAGAATAACGTAGAGAACAGATCTCCATGGAACAAATTGAAGAATCCTCTGGCATGCAAAGACTAAAGATGCAATTCGTGTGCTGTGAAAAAGCCTTTTCCCGAGGTTCTAAAGTTTGCCCTGATTATCTGCAGAATGAAATAGAATGTGTGTATGAGGCAGAGCACATCGTGCACGGTGAGGAGGAGAGTCAGTAATGGGTGGGAAACTACATGATCTAATCTGCAGACTGCACATTTTCAAATGCCACAGTCTCAATTATATTGAATTCAAAGCAAAATTGAAACTCTCCCTGTTCCTGCAAATCCCATCCTATCAGCCGCTATCTGGATTTGCTTGAGGGACCCTCTAAATAAATAATAATAATAAATAAAGGAGTTGGGTTAAGTTATATATATGTTTTTAAAACAGCTATCGTTATTTTGAAACGAAATGGGGGCTTATGGCACGGACATTCTTTTGTTAAAGTTAATGTACCTTGAAATCTTTCGACTCAGCACAGCAGACTGTCAAAGGTGCTTAAAAAAATAGTCCAATATTCTCCAAAGCTCTTTCTGCAAGAGGGGTCTTGTGTGAAATGATAACAGCCACAACCCCAATATTGTTTACAGAAATACAGCTTTTCACTGCAGAGGCATCACAGTGAAACTTCAGGGGAAAAGGAATATAAAATGAGACAAAGACTTTAGTTCGTGATTCTTGGAAGTTAATAAACCTTCAAAATTGTGTCTATATTACATTTTTTCCTGAGTTCATTCAAATAGAGGTCATAATGTGATGAGTGCATTTTAAGGGTTCTTTCTTCCCATTCTAGTAGAATGGTGCTTTCTCAATTTGGAGATAGAGTTATTTTCCAATTCCCAGGTTTTTTGCTCCCAGAGGTAGGGCTGCCCACCTTCAAACCTCTCTTCATCTTTTGTTTCCCTGAACCAACTCAATAGCTCAGGAGTGTATTTCTGGGAAGTAGAGTATTTAGGTTTGTGCATCCTTATGATGAGATGATAGTTCCTGGATTATTATGCAGTGCTACAGGTCTTGCATATCACAACAGCTCCTCCTTGGCCAGTGTTGTGGTGGGGAAACAAATACAGTCATTGCACTATCTGGTTTTCAAAGCATTATTGGTTTGCATTAATGAAAGTACAAGAACAGCAAACAGATTGGGATGGAAGTACACTTAATGTACTTAAGGTACTTAAAGTCTCTCTCAATGAATTCCATGTCATGGTAGTGCTTAGCACCTAGTTCTTCAGCCTAGGATGAGAGTGTGTGGGCAACTATAAATTTTTGTAGTCCAAAACAAAGATGCTGACAGAAGTTTATGTCCTGCAATGTTGATTGGTGAAATTGCTCTCCTTAAACCTTAATGCTTCCAGTCCACCTAAATACTGTCTTAGGTTGGAAAACAGATGCTCTGAAGGTTATCCTTCATCTCTTTATTCTTCAGTTTATATATTAAAACGCAAAATTATAAAAAACTGTGAGGAACCTTATGTTGTTATTATTACTGCAGTTATGTTCGTATTACAGTAGGACCCAGAAACTAGAAGACTGACCTCGATTTATGAAGGGCTCTACAAACACGAGCCAAAAGTATGCTGCATAAAAACACATGTAGTGTATGCAGGAGACAAGAAACAACAAGATAAACACCAGCACAGGAAGAAAAGGAAATAAAACAATACTGATAAGCACCAATCTTAGTATTATTACAGCTTATTTACACAAAGTATTTTTATAAGCATAATGTCAAAAGACAGATTTGAAGAAGAGACTTGAAGGAAAGCAATGATGTTACTTTGGAGTGCTTCTTCCAAGCGTGAACAACATGAAAGTAACTGCTTGAGAATGAATCAAGTGGGTGATGGAGGGTATTATCAGTAGCTGATTAGAAGCAGGAGACAATCTCTTGTTTCTGAAGGAGAGATAAAGTGGGATTAGGTTATGAACACAAAACAAATAACATAAATTTGATAGTGAAGAGAAGTCACAAGCAAACTGTAAACAGAGCAGCACATGATCAAAGGGTAGGGAAATGCTATACACAGCAGCATTTCATAGCAGAGCATTTTCTGTTGTGTACCCAGTAAGCAGGATGCTTAGCAAGCAGGACCAGAGCTTTGGCTTTCTGGATGGGCAGGTAAAGATGAATGTTGCATGCAGAATGAGTGTGAGAAAATTAGGGATAGTCTGGATTTAAGAAATCAAATGTGAAAAACCATGTTACAAGTTCAAGTGATTGGCAGAATGGCACTTGTGTCCACAGCACTGAAAAGAGATAGTAGTGACATGTCTGGAGCCAAGGAGTTATTTCAATCATGCTCAGCTTGAACTGTTCAGTGAGTGGTATCATGGGTGTTTGGTATCAAAAGGGACTAGTTAGTAACACTGAGACAGGTGTGCCATCTAGACAAAGTTGTTTCTTAAGAGTATGTTGCAGATGGTGAGGTTTGGGGGGTATTGAATATTATGGATGTTCCCAGAGGAAGTTAGGCAGAATGCAAGGGTTTTTCTCTAAAGAACCAGCTGAAAGAACTGCTGGAGGCATAAGGGAACTGGAAGATGGGATGATCGTACAAGGCAGGGAAAGACACTACCTCTGGACAAGGAGCATGAGCAGCAGTGTTGAAATCAGGCATCCACGTGGGGTTTTCTCATGAGGGAGCACACTGATCTCAAGGCTTGGCTAAGAAGAGACTGGTGACTTGTGATTGTACATCTAATGCTACCAGCCATATTGTTATTCTATCAACATGCCTGCCCAGCATAAAGAAAGTCTATCCAGGAAGGATACATTGATGAGTTGTTTTCTAACAGCTTCATAGAAATCCTGTCAGTAAGAATATACATACCAAACAGAATTGAAATTTTACTTCCTTTAATTATGAATATTTCACTCTTTTAAGATTGACTCAAACATACATAATTATGATATCCATTGGTTTAAGACATTATTGACTTGGGTAACTGCCCTGTGTCCATGGAAAGACTGGCTGATCAGTAGGTGAAACAGTGTCTGAATCATGGCGGTTTATAGGTTTACAGCCTGGTGTATTAATGTAAATCAACACTGATTTCATTTTACCTTTGGCAGTGAAGAAGTTTCTTCATTATCAGTTTTGCTATAACTGCTCTAGGGATGGTAACTTTTTGAAGACAAGTTGGGTAGATGAAACAACACAGAACAGTTGGTAGGATTTCACTCACGGCTTTAAGTACAGCAGCCCCGGGTCTGACTTTAAGGTAACATTCTCTGAATATCCTGAAATTATGGATGCAGTTACAATGGACTGCAGAGAAGGGAATACAGTAAGAATGTAAGCACAGAGTTAATGCTTCACCAAGTATGTCTAATCCAGTCACTTGATTTCAACAGTGGCTATAATAGATGTCTAGGGAAAAGTAGGCTATGTGTAGCACTTCTGAGAACTCACTCAGCCTCTGATTGTTTTCTGCTCAGTGGGTGACCTGAGCTCACTCTAGTTCATATAGTTGGTAACCATAGTAGATCTTTTTTTCTGAGTATTTGTTGCTCCTCCCCTGGAATCCCTAACAATTTTTACATACATAGCATCCTATGATGAAGAATTCCACAAGTCCCTCATCTGCATGAAGAACCAACTCCTTCTGTTTGCTGTAAATCTGGCTCACACTGGTCTCAGGTGCACCTCACAAGACAGTGAAAGTCAGTATCTTCAATCACTCCAGCCCTCTTGTGATTTTGTATTCCACTATCATATTCCTTTCCATCAAATATAATGACGTCAGCCAGCATGGGCCTCTGGCATTTTATAACCGATTACTAATTTCAACATGCTATGTCTGAAATGGTAGGCTTATATTAATTAGAATGGGTTTTTCTTGTTTATTTTTGTTGCTGTTGTAAAGGATCAAAAGAATAGTTTGAAACCCATCTCTGTTTTCGATGGGCTTTAGAGCCTGCGTTTACTGCACATGGATCAGCAACTGGAAATTTTTTCATTATGTGCCCACCTCCCTTTTGGTCCATGGGTTAGCTTCAGACAGTGGCTTTCAAAGACTGCACTAATATTTCATTAGAGGTAGAGTGAATTTTCCAATATTAAAAAGCTGATATTTTTTTTTTCCTAGCAGTTATGCTGAGATTCATTGGGAAATTGTGGGTTTAATAGCATTCAATTTAAAACTTTTTTTGCATGAAGGCTTCTTTATTCTACATTTGATCAGGTTCTAGTATAACTGTCTGTTAACTCATCTATGGGGCTAATTAGTGCTCCACTAGCAGATTATGGATGAAGGCTTCAAACCCTAGGTGTGGAAGATTCCAAACAAATACTAATTAGTTAAACATCCAAGACTGTTCTTACAGTAGGATATATTGCAATACACACAATGTATGTTTGAGCTGATGAACTCTTTCTCCCACCCAGGAACTGGTAATGATTTCACATTAGCAAGGCTAATTGACATCATGTTTACTTGCTGCAAACACTGATAGATGAACAAACACATTTCAGTTCCTAAAAAGACCTTCTGTGTTTAAAATAGTTTTAAGAGGTTAGAAAGGCCCTTCCCCCCTCTCTCTTCCCCCCTCCAGTAACAGAAATGAGGCTCTTAATTTTACAGATATTATCCATGATTGCACCCCATTAAGATTTAAATCTGCAAGAAGTTCCAGGTTGAAGACAGAGATTATGAGCCTTATAGATTTCTTGACACTTCTCTGTGTTCTCTGGTTCTGTGTGCTTTATCTCAAGCTCTAGCTTCCTATTTACTCTTATTTACTCTACCTCTATAGCTGAGGATTATTTAATTCATGTCTCTTAACAGGAAATGAACTGACTCCTTGCTTCTGCATGATGCATATTCAATAATATTTTACACAGCTGATTCACTGTGCAGCGCGGTTGGCATTGTTGATAATCTTCAGTGTTGCTGGCTGGATTTTAGGGCAGAGATGAATACAGACTTCCTGAAATCTCTGAATCATCTCTTTTTGCTTATATCTGCTTACAGAGTGTATGCAGATACATTTTGGCATTTTAATTAAAAGACGATAGCTCTTCCAGTCTAATATCATCCTTTCCAGATACTCTTCCTTGTTTTTCTCCTCCTAATATTCCATCCAGCTCCCACACTCAATTCACTGTACCTTGTCCTTCTCATCTGATATTAGATATCCAGATTTATGAGGACCATTCTAAACTTCTCACAGATTTTCTGTCCTCCTTCCAAGGATATTGTTTGGCTTGTAGTGTATTCTTTCACCCTTCGTTACTTACACAATTGATGCTTTTACTTACCTTGTTTAAATGCCTCATGGTTCTTTTTATAGTATGATGAATTTTTCTATATTTGTGTCAGGTTTCATACTCCTTTGTTCCATCACATATTTCTTCTAGTGGTTTTGCTTAGCCTTTTTACACTTTTTCTGTTATATTTATATTTATATCTGTAATATAGTTATATTACCACACCCTTTTATTGCAGTGTAATATAATAATACATAACATGTTTCTCTTGCTGCAAGGAAACTTAGCTACACAGACTAAGCTTCATTCATCAGCACAGTGTTCCTGTAAAATGTCACTCCCCCTCTCTAGCACAGGAGAGACTTTAAATGCATCAATAGTAAATATTTTCCTCATTTTTTTCTGGCCATTGCTTGCTATTTTCAAGTCACATCTTGTCCTCCATCCCTCACTGCTTTACATGGGCCTGTTTTCTTTTCCAGTATAAGCAAGACAAATCATTTGTATTGTGGTGACATTCAGACTGGCAAATGACATCAACGTCCTTTCTGCTAAATGTTGTTGCAGTCTCTGGTATAGGAAGATTTCACTTCAGAGATAGACTACGGTGAATATTAGCCATATAGCCCAGCCTAAGCAAAGGTTTCTCTTCCTTTCTGGAGCAAAATGGAATCAGTGAAATTGCCTAAAGGTGAAGTACGCCTTGATACTGGACTGAACTGGGACATGAATTACTTATTTAAGGTGAGATTTACCTTCTTTACAGGTGGGTGTCTAAATCAGGGATAATTCTCTACTTTTCCATTATGAACAAAGGAGATATAGTCAATAGAATTAATGGAATACGGGGTGTAATTCATCTGAGCAGGTGTAAATAAATGTCTGTTTCAGCATGAGACGAATTGCTCCCAAGGCTTCATTGACACTATTGAGTGGATCCCTACTGGTCATAAAGAAAGTCTAGACAAATAGGTCAGGTGTAGTGACCTTCATTTAGCCAGAATTCCTGTGAAAAAGATAGGAATTGAATGTCTATCATTAGATTTCAGCATTTATCTCCTAATTAAATAGATTATGGTTTAATTTCTGCATGATAATCAGTCCTGATTCTCTGAAAACTGTATGGGAGCTTTCAGATGAATGCAATGGAATAAATAATGAGTAGAATCTCTTTGCCTGTATCTGCTCAACAGGATAACAATAACATTCCCATCACTGATTGTAAAGGATGCCATAGAGCACTCCAGGGTGTTCTTTGAAGATATCCACAGATCCAGTATAAGACAAAAGCTGTTAGACCTTTGCTTCCATTTTTTATTGTTATTATTATTATTTCTAAAGCTGTCATATTCTCAAAAGTTACATTACAATCAGTTAATGATTTAATGAAAATAAGTAAGACAATTCCCTTAGAGCTAGTAAAGCCCCAGGATTAGACAGATTTCTGTCAGGTTATAATAAACCTTCCCAACACCTACTGGGCCCAGTTTCATACCTCTTCAAAGAATCAGTTAAAATACCACCAATAAAAAGAAAAATTGAAAGGGCTTTTTGATCACTTTGTTTGTCCTTAAAATCATACAAAATATTCTCACAATGACACCAGCTCAGGGAAAACAACACAAAAGCAAATCTTTCAAACATCTTTATTTAAGGGTATTTTAAACAGTGCACACAGAACCAGAATTACTGTACAGATGTTTCTCATTTAGTTAAAAGCAACATATTTTGCCCATAAATCCCAATTTACACCCGCTAAAAGGATCTCCTCACTATAATAGTAGTGTGAGTAACTTGGTGATGTGCTCCTGATGCAAGAATTATTTTCCTATTCTGATTTTCTTGCCATTTGAGCAAAGAAGAAGGGCTGTGACTACAGCAGCAGGTGGCAATTACTCAAGGTTTTCAAAACTGAGTTTGCCCAGCCTATTATTTCTGACAACTCTTAAAGAGCTCAGTTTCTGTCAGGGCTTCACTTTCTCTTCCTGGGGGGTAAGATTGCAGCAGCACCCAACATGTTTTATGGGAGAATGATTTAACATAACATTTACTTGGGAAGGCAGATGCCGTAACTCTGAATGTCCCCTCCTTCCCCCAGCTTTATAGGCTAAGCATGACATCATATGGTATGGAATATCCCTTTGGTCAGGTGGGGTCAGCTGTCCCGGCTGTGTCCCCTCCCAACTCCTTGTGCACCCCCAGCCTACTCGCTGGTGGGGTGGTGTGAGGGGCAGAAAAGTCCTTGGCTCTGTGTAAGCACTGCTCAGCAATAACGAAAACATCCCTGTGTTATCAACACTGTTTTCAGCACAAATCCAAAACACAGCCCCGTACTAGCCACCATGAAGAAAATTACCTCTGTTCCAGCCAAAACCAGCACACCTGCACAGCTGATTCCTTTATTTGTCTTTTGTTCATTACTTCTTCTTCTGCATGGTATGTATTCTAGCAAAATATAGCCATTAATTACAGAAGACTGGGTGCTGAACTGAAAATTCTGTGCAGATAAATGCAAAATATGACTCCGGTTGCTAATTTGTGGTTAGATACTAAGTACTCCTCATGCATTTTCATTGTAACACTATTAATAGGTAGGAAAAAGTGAAGATGTTTGTTCTTTATCTTCATTTACTCTTTTGCAAAATGCATCTGAATCCACCGTATAGTTACAGCTGCTTTAAAATTTACTAAGTATGAAATCAACACGTTATGTATTTCTTTGTAAAACTCCCTTAAGTATTGGGTTATTTTAGATGAAGTTTGCCAAATCAGTCTCATGCTGTGACCTCTGAAACATTGAAGAGATGTCTTGTGTATCCTATCCGCTTGAATTAAACACTGAACTTCTTTAAAACATGCATTTTAATTAGTTTTAGAGCTAAAAATGCCACCTGTGCTGAATGGTGATGCTGAGGGAATTCCATTAGTATTCCAGAATTTCTTTGAAAGCTATCTTCCATGTGACAGATGGTAAAAGATGGTACATGAACCAAGTGAAATAAATAATGCAAATAAGTGTAGATAAGTGCCATGTGGATGTCCCTTTTTTCTGACCAAATTGTTTTAATAAAAGCTGTATGTGTCAATACATTTAAAAAAAAAAAAAAATCCCCATTTAATTATTTTACATGTTTCTAGCTATTCCCAAATAATGAACTTCAGGTGCTCACTACAAATGAGGTTGATTTTTACCCTACAAGAACAAGCATGAACTTCATGTCACACTTTGGCGGTCATTAAATATTGTCCAGAGACCACCACATGCACCACAGCACACCTCTGCCAAGAAGGAGAAAGAAAATGCATATTACTCTTGTAAAGCTTAGATGCAGTATGTCTCAATTCTGGAAGGAAGAAAATAAGAAATCAGACAGGAAAAGAATCATGTGGTAGATTGTTTGTTTCATGGCTCCAATGCTACATTGATCTTCTTCATATTCTCTGTTATTCAGAAATAAAAATTGGTACTGCAGTTATTGTAACAGTACGTTTCCAGTCATGCAGCACTATCCAGGTATTAGCAATTTATTGGGAAGGCAGTATCATTTACGCACCCGCTGTTCCATTTCTAATTGCCTGACACTTATTTAGTATTGAATGGAAGGACATAGTAGAGATCATTGGAGCAAAACTCCTTTTCTACTTTGCCCCATAAGCTTGCCTGGCTTTCTAAGATATCTGAGAGACAGACGCTCACTCTCACTCCACTACTATGTGAATTGAGAAACCCAAGATCCGGAAAGGCACCAATTACTGTATTTTATGGGAATATATGTTGTTCATTTTTAAGGTGATAGAGGGCAAGGAAAGTCTTTTCCTTTTCGTATACTTGGCTGCCCCTCTCTTATTAATCAGAAAACTTTTTCGCTCAAGCAGAGCTTTGAATATATATATATTTTAAGGTGCCTTATTCTTATTGATTCTTTTTTGACTTAGAGTCTCTGAGTCCATTAACATAAGAGCCAGCACTGCACTCTCATGTACCTAGCTCTGTGCTTCATCATCTCTCTCAAATCTCATTCAAAATGTGAGACTGACATGGACTAAGATCCATGTGGTTAGTATTGTATATACCTTCCATTAAAAACTGGATTTCATGGCTAATGTCTGCCTTGAACATACCAGATCAATTTTAATGTCATTATTTCCAGCGTCTGCCAGGGAGAAGAAAGTCGAGTAGGAAAAATCAATAAACTCTACAAAAAGAAGAGAAAGAAAACATATAATTAATATATTAAAAAGCCTCAGGTATCTGGGAAAGGCTTATTAATCCCTTTGATTTCAGAACTGCTGGTACGGACCCTAGTTGGTGAAAGGAATCAAGAGCTGCAACCATCTAATAGTGACATGGTTCCATGTATATGTTTGCTTGCTCAGACTGTGTCCTGACTAGTCCAACTTAATCTAAGCTTTTCCTCCATCTCTATCATGAAAGCTTCCCCTAATTAACTGGAAAAGTGTCTAATGGTGAGGGCTGATGGGATAAAGAGACGTTTACAACAATGGCTTCAGAACAGATTTCATATTAAAAATAAAGATAGAATGAAAGGTAAAACAACATTTAAGCCTGAGATATGCTTTTCACTGCAGTAGTTTTCATTCTCATTATTCTTTTAATCTATTTTGCATTATCTGAAGTTCAGTAATTTCTTTGCAAATTGTGGCTTCTAGAATTTCAAACCACTTTTTCCTTGGCTTGATCCCACTCTGCCATGCCTCATTCACAAGGTCAGGCCTTGAAAAATTTATCAGCCAGGTATCTTAGATTTAGCTGTATCACCAGAGGAAGACGTAGGTTGGAACTCATTTACTAAAAATATGTATACAAATATACTCTATTCAGCTACATTGGAATTTTAATTCCCTTCTCACTTAGAATATTGTACATTAAATGAAACTCAGTGACAAATTACCACTAAATTCAACGTTAGAAATGCATACAATTGGTCTTCTGGTATCCCACCATATTATATGTCATTTAATTAGACCGTAGAATATACTTTATCTTTTTGTGATAACTAAAAATATATGGACTTTGTATGGCATTTATTTCTATATTTGCAGTAAGTTTTACCAGCTGCCCTCTTCCACCTATCTTTTCTATAACCAGAAGGATTAAAAGCCTATAAAACAGAAGGAAATTGCATCTTTTTAAAAATTTACTTACTGCCAATCAATATGTTTAAACAATTCTTCTAGACTCCAGGCCACTGTGCCTAAATGGAAACTGAAGACTGTTTATGCTGCCTTTCTCCAAAAGGGAACGGGTATGGGATCTGGGTCCATGTTCTTGGTTACACCCGAAAGGCGACCTTGTATTCATGTGTTTGCAACAGCATCAGTCCTGCTTTGTCCTCTGTTAATGAGCTGTCTTACAATGTTACTAAACACTCCTGTGATTTTCTGCTGACCAGTCATTTCCCGTGATTACTGCCTCATCCACTGTTCCGCTCCTATATGTCTGGATATGGGAAAAGACATAAGGTGCCCTTTCAGCTCTTAATTGTTTGTCCACATGAAACCAATGTAACTAATAGAGAAGCAACTGAGAGACCAAGATAAAGCATTGATTCATTCGGTAGATTATTAATCTATTAAAGATCTCTCTTCAAAATAGATTTCCACTTTGTTGCTTCCATCATTTTTAAGCCTTCTGGAAAAAAAAAAAATCATAATTTACAAATGTTTTTGTAAATATAATTTCTCCTTCTGGACAGTTAAGTTTTACTATCATCTCTGCAAAAGGTACTTTCAACTTGAAGTAAACCTTTGATCCCCTTCAACACAGTTCTCTGTTTTACAGGGATGAGTGGGATGAGTGAGACATGACAAATCACAATGAGAGTAGCTTTTTATAAATTGGTGACTGTGTAAATGTCAATCTGTAAATGTTTGTTTTTATAGCTGAAACAGTCTCACTTGATTTCGCCCCATCAAATGCAAGTACTTGAAAATTCCACAGGGAAAGCAAAGACATTGCTTATAGCTCATTTCTTCCTTTAAATGTGCTTTAGATATTCAGGCTTTGCAAGTGTCTTTGTTCTTGCATTTTTTGTAAAGACAGTTTTCCTGAGGGATATGCCAATAGTAATCGCTGGTGCATCTACACTATAAATTGGAAATGCACATTATTGATTCTGTCAGAATTGTTGATGACAATGCAAAATATTAAGCAAAAAAAAATAGGGTTTCAGTCTTTTTCTAAAATTAGTTAATTTCCTATTACATCGGGAGATGGATTAGGATCTGAAGCTAACAATCAGAGGAGGCTGTATCAAACATCAGTTAGAGATGGAGCGCTAGTCCTGTGGTTGTATCCTGGGAATGAAGGTGCATGAAACCAGTTTTTGTCTCTTTCGCAGATCATTTGTATGATCCCAGTCAAGTATGTCTCTGCTTCAATCCCCCATCCATCTATATATATATATATGTACATTAACAGCAAGATGCACAATTTATATTAACTAGATCTGCACTCAAAAATGGGACACCTCTTGATTAATAAAACTATCAGTTTCCAAAAGTAAGCTGAAAAACATTTTTTTTTGGCTTCTCATAGCTCCTAAAACTGTCAGAGAAACTTGGAGAAAATTACAAAATATTTAAGTTCTCTAAGGCACATCTGACATCACAAATGAGACAAACATAAAAAATATGGTACTTGTTATGCAGTAGTATGGCAGTTGTGTGTGTTTTTGATTTTTTTTTTTCTGAGACTATACTTAATTTCACTTTATGTCAAGCTTAGCTTTGCCAATATAGCTCATAAAGTAAATTTTTGGTGATTTATTAAACATTTTAATCTGACAAGCAAAATTACTCCAAGTGTATTTTTATTTAAGTTTATGTAGGGGACTCTAAAGGAAAGGTATGTTTGATGAAAGAGAGCTTGATACACAGTAACAGAAAGTTCAGAATTTCTGAAAGCTGTGGTTATATAGAATTGACATTTTAAGAAATGGTACAGCAGTAAACAACAAGTCTATAAATTTGTTGGCCCAAGGGATATTTTTCAAGTCGAGAATTAATACAATGAATTGCTATAATGAGGTTTGCCTTAGGTTAAACAAAACTTAATATTTTAAACCTAGATTTAGAAGTTCATTGCCTTATTATGACATTGCCAGTCTGTGCTAGAGAAAAATGATGACAGTTTTCACTATGGATACATTCCTGAAAGAACATTTGATACAACAAAAGCCAGCAAAGTATGAATAAGTGATAAGCTACTGACCGTAAAATCATTCAAAATATAATTCCTATAAAAGGCAGATTATTATATATCATGGTACAAAACTAACATGCCTACAAATATTGAGGAATGATATATTCAGTGTCTTCAGATCATCCAGAATAAATACATGACTGAAGATATACTTTACACTGCTCTGCCATAGACATTTCTCTACTACTGTCTCTTGGAAACACTTGTCTGTTTCAGTCAAGAAAAAAGAGTGATTTGTTTGTCTGCCCCTTACTACTTTTTCCTATTGCTATTACTTGCAATCTTTCATGTCTTATGGGGATAAGTTTTCTACCTACTAGAGTAAAATGAAGAAAATGTAGTATCAGGGATATCCAAAAGAAAAAAAAAGAAAAAAGAAAAAAAAGTAAACCTACATGTACTTAAAATTAGGTAATCCTTTAAATAGAAATAGATTAAATGGGGGGCACAGGGGCAATATACTTTATTGAACCATCTGACAAAACTAAAAAGTGGAGAAGCTTCCCAACATGAAGGCATTTTTACAAGACAAGGAAAGAAGCAGCAGCTTCAAGCAAACCCTGAGGTAAAACCAATCATTCCTTGTTTAGCTTAATTCTATAGAGCAATCAGACAATTTGAGAGAAAAGCCAGTCATAAGCTTTTAAAACAGAAATGGTTGTTTCAGAAGTAAGTCCCGTTTGCCCTTTGAGGAACTGATAATGTGGGGCAGATCAAAAGGTTTTGAGTAGGATTGCAATAGCTGAGGCGATCAAGAGCTATAGGTGCTGTGCTGGTGGGTGGAGATGACTCATGACTCATAATTAGTTCCACTGTTCATGGAGCAACTTGTTTTTGTAGTTACTACGAACTTGGTTCTTGATGAGGGTCAATGGGGCAAAGTCAATGAAGTCATAATATTTCTGGGATTTACACAGCACATCTGCTGTATGTAGCAAGCAGATTTGGGATTGTGTACCAGACATTCACCTGGATGACCAAATCAGAAGTGGCTGAATTTTGTAAAGGACAGCAGAACCGATTCAGAGACTGACTCCTTCATGTTTGATCCTTTTAATGGTCAACTGAGAAGGATATACTTTATTGTAAACTTCTGACCAATACATGTCTTAGCTGCCTACTGCTTCTGAAAAAACCTGTGAAAAAGTGAGTCTGCAAAATAAAAGATTAAATGGGTGATTTGCCTTTGAAGACAGAGTCACTTACCTTTACTTTAAACATACAGCTCTGATTATGATACTTTACAACAAAAAAGAAAAGAGTTAGGCCAACAGTGCCCCTATCAGTGCTTGAGATCTAACTGTAGAGGACTACCTTTAGAGGACTTTTTGCTAGCTCCAGAACAGACAGACAGGGGAAGTGGGCTCAAGGAGTTCTGTTCAAGATCAACCACATAGCAAGAGAAAGATAACAAATGTTAGAGGTCCTTTATCCATTTAAAATTAACAAAACCCCAACTATTCTGGGTCAGGCCATAGATCTATGTAGCCCTGTACCCCATCTCTAACAGTTTCAAGCAATAGATGCCTATGACAGCAGTTAGAGACTCAAGGGCAAGCTGAGGAGCAGCATTGTCTGCTAATGAACAGAGAGAATGAATGCTGACCCACCCCATGATGTAAACTTGCTAGATGGACTAGCTTCACATCATCTGCTATAAACCACTGTTGAATCCTGTATTTGCAAAAAGTTGGTAGTATTAATTTAACTGCAAAAATGTTGATGGAAAATGTATTCTTCGTCATAGCTTCTTATCAGAGAATAAATGCCTCATTAATCTTAGACATTTCATGCTAAGAATATTATTGAAGTTCGACAGAATGATGAGTAACATTGTAGGGAGCACAGATTGCTACATGCAGGAATGCTTTTGCCCATTAGTCTCCCTCCGTACTGCACAAGTCACTTCTTTTGTTTCTCAGGCTGCAGGCTGTAGCATGCTGCTCTACCCCTGCTCCACAGCTCCTGATTTAATTAAAAGAAGACAGATGGAGTGCAGTGCATTAGTATATGTTCACCTGAGTTTCCTTTGTCATCTCCGGAAAAAAGAGTGGAGGAAGAAAGGGAAAGGGTCTTGAAACCACCATTAAACGTTATGGGCAAGAGTAAGTGTAAATGCAATATCCATGGGTATTCCCCAATATTCTCTGTCTGCTTGTTAGCTGTGTTTTCACCTTCTAATTTAATGTAAGCACGACAAGGCTGAGCATGTATAAGATGGATGCTGCAAGTTTACACTGTTTTGTTGTGAAGATAATTTAATCTATAATAGAAGAAAATAGCGGAATACCCTATTGTGCCAATATGTTTAAATCTGTGTGAATGCTAGGAGTATAACTGATATTTTGGCATTAAGCATAAGAAAAGGGAAGACTTGGTTGCAAGTTCTCCATGGGTGAGCTAAGGAAGGCTGCTGTGATAGTCCCTTCTTATATTGTCCATTGAATGTTTACTAAATTTTTGAAGCCTTGTCTAAAACAAGGCTTTATGTATTTGATCAGTGTTTTTACTAGGAGCAAAGAGAATCAGAGACTTTCACAGTGAGGTTTATAATATCACTGTTTCAATGATGTGTGCCTGGTAGTGTGACCATGAACCGCAGATCCTTTCCCAGGTCAGAACAAAATATGTTTCATCAAGCCTAATTCTCAAAATGTGACTTTAATCCTGTGGTCATAAGACTTGGGGAGTTATTTGTAAATCAGTTTCAAAATGTAACTGCTTAAAAATCTTTCCACTGCACTTTGAAGGTGCACTAAACTTCTTGTGCTTGGTGGCCTGTCAGATAAACAGATATAAATGCAATGTGAGACTGCTGGAGCATTATAAGAAGGAAACTGGGGGTTCAAGAGCAAATTAACAAGAACTGGCTGTCATGCTTGAGCACATCATCTTTTGACAAGCCAGGAGCTTGGATCCAGCCTGACCAACGGGCATTGAGACTGCGCCTGTGCTTAGATGAACACTAGTCACAAATTTAAAAGCTGGAGTGTTTGGGATGTAAAAAGCTAAGTGTTTTCAAAGTGACAAAGGAAGGAACATTCGGAGGTGGAAACTGTTTGCTCCTAGGTAGAATTTCAGTATAGGCAAGTTTAATTTCTATAATTCTGAGGAAGAAAGAGCAGATCGACTTGATGAAAGATAAAATTTTTCCTTTTCTCACAGAGTCTTTGAAGGTCTACTTCATCATAAAACATATCCATTCTTTATCAATATTGAAACAATGAGTCTTTACAAAGTAATGAGTCCTTGAAAAGTATGAACTACATATATTTTAGTCAGTTCAGCTAAAATTTTCTACTGTAACCTATACAAATTATAGTCTTTTTACTTGATTGGAAAGATCATCCTCAGATTTATATAGAGTTGCTAAATGGGAAGTAGAATAATAGAAAACCAAACAAACAAACAAATGATGAGATTTGTAGTAGGAGGACAACTAGCTCAGACTTTTACTCAATATCAGTCTCTCACAAGATCTTCCATTAGAAACTTTTTAAACTATCAGACTAAACTCTTTTCTCACTGTGAGGTGAAATGAAATCATATTCTTGTTTCAATCCATTTTCATCATTGGCCCAAATTAATTCATGGATTGGTAAAAAATTAGACTTCAGTTAGTAAACACAGTGCATGTTGATTTTGGTTGTTAACTATCATCTGGTTTATTTGAGTCTTCTAACAGCTGTATAGAGATACATGGAAAAGAAATACTGAACTAGAAGTCTCCAACATCAATAAATAATAAAACATACACTATAAGGAAAGAAGAGATAAAACTAAGGAGATATACTCATCATTCCTATTACTCGTAAATGCTTTTGAGGCCATACACTATTTATCATGAGTCTTTACTTTCAAGTATGATTTTATAGACCGACCAACAGAGTTCTAGCTCTGATGGGGTGGGCTTGAGTACAAAAACAACAAAACCAGATTATGATACCATACGATCTGGCATTATGCCACATTGCTGATTCTCTAGAAAGATACTCTGGTTTCCTAAATTTGCACCTCCTAGATACATCCCTGATGGGTTTGTGCTTCATATTAGACACTTCAATTTAGATTCTTACATGTAGGCATGTTTAAGCTGCCATTAACATCAACAAATTGAAATTAATCTGTATAATCTGGTGTTATGTCCATCTATCTGTTTCTAAACTTCAGAACTGTCCTGGAGGATAATGCTCCAAAGAGAAAAATGTGCTTTAAGGTTGAATATGAACTATGCTGCATGAAGAAACGTATAGTTTAAAAATATATATTTGGAGACAGTAAGTACTATTTCAGAGCAGGCTTATTTGCAGAGCAACTGTCTCTTTTAGCTGGTGTTAGAAATGTTTTTACTCAACACGTCTGGTCTGTGGTTCATGATATACACATGTTAAGTACTAAAGCTATAACTCATAGAGCACTTTATCTTTCCCTGCCCTGCTGCTGGCACCATTTTCTTAAGCATTTCACATACTGACCAAAGTTAATCACATTCATTGTCAAATTGTTGAGAACCTTGCCATGGTTTCATTTTTTTTTTCCTATATAAATTATGAGACTTTAATGATGAGATATGGAAATCATATGGCCTCTATTCAAATCAAGAAGCTGATAAAAAAAGAATATGTCTTATTAGGTAGACATTAAAATGGTTTCCTGTGATTTACAGCCTGACTGCTCTGACTTTCACCTCTGGTTAAACAATGAAAGGACCAGAACTAGAAATAGAAAGCAAAGAAAGAAGAAAAAGCCTAATTATTGTTTTCAGTGGTACAATTAGCCTCTTTAATCGCCTATCCTCAGTGATTTAAGCAAACTCTACGAATCTTCAGGGAGATAAACATTAGCTATTTCTGGAACAGTTAAGTGAATCTAAGAAGAGAAGGCTAAATACAAACATTCAACGAGTATTTTTCCCAAAATGTAGACAAAGCAAACACTGGTCACCTTCAAATCAACAAAAACAAAATCCACATATTCACTGATTTTGGAGTTTAATGAGAGTTTTGTAGCGAAATCTGTCTGTCAAAGTATGGTTTTCTCTTGTCTTAATCCTTTCATTTCACTTTCTCCTCTAAGTTTTTCAGAATAAAAAATAAGCTAATTCAGTGGGTAGGTGCTTCCTGGTGTCTTTGTCTACCACTCCTTGAGATTCAATGCAGAAATTTTTCAGTCCTAGATGGTGACAAGTATCATGATAACTTGCTAATTTACCAGAAGGTAATGTTTTAGATCTATTAGTATGTGATATATATAAAGTGTATTATCAAAAGAATCTGCACATTCTTTGTTAGACTAGTGTCGCATTCATAAAGTATCTGTGTTTGCTGATCTTTCTTTGGCAGGTGCATCCTCCCATATTTCCCCAATATGTTGCCTTGTTTACAGTCTTGCAGCCAGCTTGTTGACAACAGATATTTTCTGCTATTGTGGCTTCATGAAAGCAAGTGGAGTTCTTGCTCATTCACTCATTACTTCATTTTCAGGCAGAAGTGTAACTTGAGATTGTGCCCTTTTCTACGCACCAAGTCTAACCAGAAGGGGTTTTTTTTAAATGAAGTTTAGGTCCCTGCTTTCTTGATTTTTCACGAACTTTGGATGTACTGGATGCAAGTTCTCCCCTATCCCAAATCATTCTTTGACAGTCAGTTTAATTAACCCACAGGCATTTGGATCTTGTACTTTGTTATAAAATGCAACATGTCAACTTTGGGTTAGCTTTTGGGTTGGGATATTCATCAAACGTGTTGTAATACATCGATTTTTTTCCTCCTTCATTTCAGATAGATAGCACATAAATTAATGGATTGCAAGGCCAGAAAGCACTATTGTGATCAGCTCATGTAACCTCTCATGTAAAACAGGACCATGAATGTTATCCAGAGTTTTATCCACCTGTGCATTTATTCTAAGTGTGCCTTTATCCAAGTGCCTCTGAAATAAACAGGTGACACTTCTTCTCCTCTCGTCTCTCTGTTTTCAGGATACTCTGCAAGCTTTTTGGGTTTTATACTCTATTCAGGAATGATTTTCTATTTTTGTCCAATGCAGGGTAATTGTGCTCCCATCTTAGGCAGTGGCTATGAATCAGAGATATATGGATAAGAACAGGCAATCTGTAACCCCTACTTGATCATGTGCTTGAACAATGTAATTTCTTGTATTTTATTTTAAATTAATTAATTTTATTTAAATTAATTTAATTCATTTTCTTACAAAATCTCTGGGGGAAAAAAGCTTTCTTTGCTATATCTGTTTTCAGTATGAAATCCTGATCAAAACTACCAGCCTCTTGAAACATCATGGACTTTGTTAAGCTCATGATGAAATCTGTAGATGTGAATATGTTTAAGGGTAGAAAATTTTCTAGTAATAGATTCATATGGTAATGAAGGTGTTAAAGCTAAAAGGTTTTTAAAATATGTGTACTCTGACAGGAGTGGGGAACATGCTGAATCACTTACAATGATGAATATTTAAAAATAGGGCACAGATGTCTAATTTAAATACAGAAATTTTCTTGGCATCTTACTAGTTGTTACTACATTTTTTTAACATGTATTTTATTCACACATTCAAATTTACTTGCTCTGATTTGCTTTGTCAACTGCAGGAGGCTGACTGATAATCCACACTTTAAAAGCTGCCAATGCCTCTCAAACAAATGTGAAATTTAAGTTTGCAACGTGGACTTCAAATTGTTCAAAACTTTTAGTTGCTTTGTCATTAAGTTTGGTGGGTGAAAGTGCTTTTCTGATGGACGAGAAAGAAGAGTTAGAGGGTGAAATCCTGGCGCCTTTGATATCATGACAGACCTCCCATTGACTGTAATGGGGCCAGAAGTTCACCTGCTGTTATCTGCTTAGCTATCTGTCTGTACATTTTTAATGTACTCAGCAAAGTGGAATCTGAACACTAGTTTAAAGCTGGGATATGGAAATACCTCTTCTTCCTAAGTGACTCAATTGATTCTGCAGCCTGTAAGATGTGAGGAACTGCTAATCCTTTTTAAAGCAGCTTCAGATAATGCAATATAAAGAACAAAATATTATTCAAGTAACCTGTTTGTCGTCTGTTTAATGTTTCTTTACAGCTTGATTTTAAATACAGTTTATATCTTTTAAAAAAAGATAAAATTATTTTTGTGAGGAATTAATTTTTGACAAAATAAATGTTTCTTGTACAAGATTTTCATTCTAGTTAATGTTTTTCCTGAACAAAGATGAAAGTGACCTTCAGCTGTGCTTTGTGAATTTTTTCAGCTTTTTTTGACAGACCATTTTTAACAAAATAAAACAGCTTATACCTCAACTTGTTAAACAACAAATGAAAATAAGCTGTTAGATTCGTTCTTCTTTCAAACACCCACAATTCTATAGTGCTTTAAAATTTCTACCAAAAAAAAAAAAAAAGTCTGGCGCTTTTCACCTAACAATAGAATCTGCTATAGTTATGATCTATTTATTCATATGCATTTAAAACACAAAGTAGCAAGACTCTGATCTTTCTTAAGATAACATAATCAAGCTGACAAAGTATATTCTAAAGAGTCTATCCATTCATTTTTTTTTACCGTTATCCAAACATTTAATACAGTATTTAGTAGGTCCACCATGATAATGCTCATGAAGTCTCTATTCCTAATGTATGCAGATATTATTATATTAATTTCTCTAGCAGATTGAACTAAATTGTATTTAGTTCATCCACACAATGTAGGAATCATTATAAGAAAGTCAGTGCCATGGATCATACAAGTAAGAATAGATGGCTATTACATTTGGTTTTGGGACCAAAATCTATGAATCTTCATTTATTCCATGCTTTCTGACTAATGAAAAAGGTGTAGATCTGTTTTCTCTAAAATATGTATGTGTTCTTTCATTGACCATCACTGGCACATATACAAGTATTAATAAAATAGCTTTGTGAATGCTTCAGATAATTACTTGAGGGGAAGAAACTGATGAAATTATATGGGAAGGTGTTAGCATCAAACATCAAGTATGTTCCCGATCTATCAGCAATGGCCAGACCTAGTTAAATGTGATGGGTGTGCTAAGCCTCCTTCATGAAGGTTAACCCAATGGAGGACTTTAACGGCTTTTGGTTTTGTGTTAGAAAATATGGGCTACAAGTGAAGGCATTTCCTTCTGCTGTCCATATTTCACCATCTTCATAAACTTTAATGTGTTCTCAAAAGTGCAATGACCCTGAGGTTGGTTGAGCACTTGATGCACACAAATATTTTTTGGCCTTGCTCTGACAACTGCTTTCTTTCCATTATACTCACAACTTCCTTTCTAGCTTTTTGGCAATAATTGGTTTACTAGAGAAACTTGTGTGGATGGTTCCAGCTCTGGTGATTACTATTTGCATATTTCCGTTCATGAACCTACTGCGCAATCTTCAGGTACATGCCATGCAGGCTGCAAAGCTTGGTCTTTATTTATTTAACTGATAATCCTCGTAAAATGACTCCTCTGGATGCCTATCAAGTGATATTCATTAATATGAGTAATACGTGTAGAAAATATAATGTGCACTTGAAGCTACACATTCTTTAATTAAATATCAGCATATAAAATGGACAATGAACTATTAATTTTTTTGCCATTATGAGCTTTGCAGCTGATATTGCAAACAAAATGCTAGAACACATCTTCCAACAGGGAAACAAGGAACATCATTACTTCTGTTTATGAACTTTGTCTATTTAATTTGTGCATGGAATTACTTTCTAAAAAATAGCAACTCTAAAATGAATAAATTACACATATTTTTATTGAAAATATTATAACCATAGACATCAGGTAACATATAGGGTAATATTTATTATTTGATAGCTAATAAGACGCAGAGAGATAGAGAGAGAGAGAGAGAAAACCAATATGCATATGATTTTAAATGTAGTAAAAGCATCGAAGTAATAAAATTATATCTCTGGGTAGGAGTTTCCAGAACGGGGGCTAAAACCTGTGTCATATAAGGTAATTATGGTAATTAAAGGTAATTAATACAAGGCGAATGGTCATCACTTCAATTTCTCATGGAGATATTTGTGGTTTAAAAGTCCTACAATGCATAAATAAAATGGTAAGTTTGCCTTGATTACCAGCAACATTTTGTATTTGATTTCAGAAATTTTTTCCCTGGGGTATTATCATAATATGTAGGGATATTTATACAGCATATAGGCAAAGATATTTTTTCTTTATTACAGATTTTTCTAGAATACAATTAATTGACAGGGATAAAATCCATTAGCAGAACTCATTATTTTTTAAATTTTAATTTATTTACACTGAGAATACCTCCTCCTCAGATGATTAGCTGCACTATTAGTAATAATAATTCTTCTTTCCTTTCCCTTTATTAAGACAGTTAATTCAATTTTGTATGGGGATGAGCACTATCGTACAGGCTGAAAAATAAATGAGGGATGTGGTAATGAAAGAGTACTGCGGGCTACATCTGGGATCAATTCAGCTGTATTTCATATTAGATAAGGTATAAAATGGGCATTATTATTCATATGTTATTAAGTAAGGTGTTGGTTAGTATAGTGGACATAAATAGCACACAGAAAACAGGTGAATTTTTTTGCTACATTCTCTACAGCCCAATATTTAATTAATAAGTACAGATGTCTTTAGTCTCTTCCATATTTCTCTAAAGAAGATGACAATTAAAATATTGAAATGTAACTGAAGAAAATAGTTCACAAATTTTTACTGTGAGGTTTTTAACTGCTTTAGTACCGAGTTGTTCAGTAAAGGCAATCACGGGGTAGTCAAGAGCAACCACAGTAAACACTGGCTATACTACAAAAACATAAAGAATCTGCAAAGAGCTGGATGGGGATTATGTGTTTTTACATAAAAATTGCAGGCTACTTAATGCAAAATAATTTGGCAATTCACATGTGTTGTGATTTACTTATACTTGATTTCTTCGAGATATTGTGAGTCTTACTTTGTTTGAATATAACATAGGTTTCTACATCCAGTAACATGAACATAGGAAACTCGAAGCTTTCCTGAGTCTAAAAATCTGTCACACAATCATCTATCTGTAATGTTATTCTGTACGGATTTCTTCATGAATTATATATAGGTTAAAAGAGTTTGCCATAAATAGTGGGTTCACAGAAAGGACAGGATGAACATTTGAACTCGTTGGTAAAAGGGGGAAGCCATTTTTTACTTTCTCCTCTCAACTTGCAGTCACCCATCTAATGCAGCCGGCTACAAACGTAACATTAGTTCAACATTAAAATTCAATAAGCCGCTTTCTTAGTTTCCCCAACAGGTCTCGAATATTGCACCGACAAGAACTACAAGTCTGTCGCTGCAGCTCTTCCCAAGCACTGCGAGGAAGTGGATAACACCATGGCTTTGCTTGACTTACATAAGTCAGGCAAATAAAAGAATTGTCGTTTAACCCTGTGAAAATCATTCAACCCGTTTTTTACTTTTTTTTTTTTTTTTTTTTTTTTATCCTTCATAAATGTTTTGGTTTGGTTTGGTTTTTTTTTTTTTTATTTTGTTTACAAAAGCTAAAAAGGAAATGAGAATGTTGAAAAGAGAAAAAAAAGTGAAAAAGGGAGTTAGTTCTGGTTTTAATTCCAATGCCAGCAGATATCAGGAGAAACACCACTATGGTGCTTAGAGTCATATGAGTATAAAAGAAAGTTTGGTGTGTACATATTCTCTCAGAAATCTGTTTCTATGAAAACATCATATATGCATATTTATTAAATTCTGCATGTATTATGTAAGCAAAGATGGAGAAACAGAAAAAATTGTAACCTTCCAGGCAAGTTAAGGAAAAGGAGTAGACCCCAAATTTGCTGAAGATAATGCTGCATAATACAGTTCCCAGGCAAATAGTGCTGGCTTTAACACTGGACAATGGCATTATATTGAGAAAAGGAGTAAAAATGTTAGGTTTCTAATGAGGATGCAAATATAAATAAATAAATAAACTTCCTAATGAAACAGTTGTTTTAGGAATCCAATCTTAGTTAAAACTATAAAGTAAAATGAAGTTAAGGTGCTTATAATGAGATAGTACTTGTTAATTCTTCTGACTAAAGCTCTCTGAAGAAGAGAAGTAAAAAAGATAGTTTTCAGGAATGATTAATTATGCTTTTTGAAGAGAATAGACACATCATTTTCTTGCAATATTTTGATACTAATGCATGTAAATGTATCTATCTGAAATGAACTGTGAAAAGACAAAGAGTGATTGTATTCTTTTCCTGTATTTTTCTAAATATCACCTCTGAGGAGTCTGCCTCTGTACCATCTCTCTAAATTGTGTTTCTTTCTGTCAATCTACATTGCTAAACTTACTTTGCTAATTCCAGAAATCTTAAATTCATTGCTTATTCAGAACCATTTAGAACACTTTTACATTCCATGATCTTTGTCACGGCAATTTTAAATAGCTAGCTGCTTGTCTCAAGTTTCAGAAAACAGAGAAATATTGTTTTGCTTCAGCATACCATTAAGGATTGACTCGGTAAGCACTTTTTGTGTGTACTTAACTGCTCAACTGGATAGCAGACTTCAGAGGAGTTGTCCTTATGACTTATTGTACTGATGTGATTCTGTTTTGTCTTTGTCTATCTATACAGAAGGCTTATTTGTCAAAAAAATACATATTTCAGAATATGCTGACATTAGCTTGATTCAAGAATGTAAAAAGGACAAGATTTTTTTTCCAGAATGATTTAATAACCTGCAAATAATGAATAAATAATCTAAACATTACCATTTTCATAATGTTGTTCATCTGAAAGCTTTAAGTAGTTCTGAAGGATTTTTTCTTTTTTTTTTTTTTTTTTTTTTTTTGGTGAAAATACTAAAGCTCATGATAAACGTTTAGCTGAAATACTTTGAGTTGATTTTACTGACTTGCAAAGCTGTGATGAACCTGTTCAGTGAAACCAAAACATTTTGACCAATTGTACATGTAATTTCTCAAAGTATCTGAAAAATATCAAACAGGTACCCAGCTATTTTTCCTATATATTTTCTTCTTCTCTCAGTACAATAAATATTTTACATTTCTGATAACGTAGTTGGTTTTGTAATGTGGTTGTGAGGTATTAATTCTATTTTAGCATGATACTGAATATTTAAAGTATAACACTAGGGAATAGAATTAAAGTTAAATATTTCTATACTTATAAGAATATTTGCTCAATAGAATGATTATATATCTTATTAAATTTAATAAGTGAACGTAATTTTTTTAGAATTTTTGTAGAATATAAGACATGCAGAGATCACTTGTTTGTATATTTCATTCACGTAATATAATTATTGGTGTTTCAAGCTATTGCTACATCACTTGTGCAAATCTCTACTTAATTTAATTCAGTTGTAACTTTGCCCTTACTTTTAACTGTCATTTAATGTGTCAATTATGATGAAAATGACAATATTTATTGATTTATTATCAAAAATATCTTCTAGAAAAATTTTAAATTTCACATTCAACATTTTTTGACTGGGTTTCCTTTTTTCTTGGAGTATTATCTTGTCATATTCTATCTGGCACTAGCTAAAAGCACAGAGGACTCAAGGAGCTGCAAGGAAAATACAGCTGTGTTTTCTTTTTTTCTGTTTTTCTGCCTTTTTTTTTTTTTTTTTTTCCTGTTCATGGTGCATACACCAAGATTTATTTTACGTTAATTTGGGACCATTTATGAAGCAAGAGCACAGTTTTTCTTATGCATTAAAATTTTAAAAGCTTTGTAGTAAGTCAGTAGGTTTATGCTCTTATGTTTAAATGACAACATATAATTCACAGGAAAATAGCATGATGTGTCAAGCTACTCTAGGCAAAAGGGTTTTGCGAGACATTGTGTTCTTTTTTCTCAGCAAGAAACTTGCTGGACCCCTGAGACTCCTTAATTATATTCTTTCTAATCTACAAGAGTAGTTGTTGTTGTTCTTGTTTTTTTAAATAGAGTTTACTTGCCAGGTAGGTTTATAAATATCCCCAGTGTCTCAGTCATCTATGAAACACACATAGATATTTAGGCAAGACGTTTAGCATTACTGTGCTTCTGTAGCTATCACACTGGTGTGCGCCAGCTATAGGTAACAATGCTAGCAGGAAAGTGCTCAGTGATATAGCTAGAATCCTTCCCCCTCACTGATTTCCCAACAGCTTCATGAGGGTTGGCACCATCTAGACAGCCTCAACTGATACTGAATATATAGGGTAATGTATGTGTTGACAACAAAAATTTCAGGAAGAGACCCCTGATGGCTTGTTATTCACCATTTTACAGAAGAAATGCCAGTAAAATTGGAATAGAGTTAACAAAAGGAAATGTCATACAAGCAGTTTAAAATTCCAAGAGAAACCCCGCTGAGGCTCATGATCTGTAGACTGGCTTTCATGGAGCACCCCTCTGCTCTGAATTCTAACAGTGATACCATATCCAGCCTGGGTCACTGACTTGGCCTCTCCAAAGCTAGAGAGCAATGATACCTCCTAAAAATGTGGCTGGGGCCCTAGTGAATACAGTGAGGAACGTATACAAGACACCTTTCTAACAGATTAGGAACCCATGAAGTTTGATGCACTATTACGAGGAATTCTTCACACCTATAGGCAGTAATTCATCTCAACCTAATTTTCACCACAGAAAAGATAATAATCTACTTAAGCTAATCATTTAAGTCCTCTTTTTAGGTAATGACGAGGACGTCTCCTTGAGAGGATAAGTCCTAGTTTTAGACCCACATATTAGGTTGGGAAGGTTCCTCAAGGGCTCACATAAGGAACCCAGACAGTTAATTTAAGTAAGGTAATCTGGAGATCTTTCGTCTGCAAACCACATCAGATACCTTGCTCCTCTTTCAGTTCTATTTAGCCTAAAATTGTTGGGAATATTTTTTCTGCTTTTGTTCTTTTCAGTCTTTTGGTAGGAAGTTTGTTGCTTTCAAGCAGGAAGCTTGCCACATATTTTTTTAGAAATTTACTGATGTGGAAGACTTGATACTCTTATTCCCCTTTTGTTGTAGGTAATATGGTTTTATTCTATATTCACAATGCTGACAAAATTGTAAATGATAATAAATAAAACATCCTACATTTTTGCTTTATATGTCAGAGAAGTAATCTGGAAATTTTTTATGAAAACAATGGGAATTTTGGAAATATCTGGCTAACAGTTATGATATCGTGCAGGAAAGCAGACAAAGGAGAATCACTGTGACTTAAAAGGCTTATTGACTTCCAAGGAACCGGGATAGGTTGTGAGGATAGAAGGCAAAATCCAGGAACTGGAGGGAAGCAAGGGTTAAGAGAAGGATGTGTATCTCAGCACCTCAGAGAACAGTGAGAAGTTAAAAAGAAATTTCAGAAACTATTTGAAGGGTTATAATACCAGGGGATTTGGAGAAGCTTACCTTGACCAAAGACAACCAGTATTGGAAAGGAGTGCTGTGCTTCACTGCCTTGTAATTCTTTGTGATTGCTACAGCTGGAGAAGGCCATGGGATAGTATATATAGTGCTTAGATTATCTGTAAATGTCTGACAGGGCCACATTAAAAGTTTATGTCTACAGTGCTGAGCCATGACACAAATGACTGACTCATCAGATTATGAAGCTGATTAAAATAAGGACCAAACAAGACAAAAGCTATGGCTTAAAAAAATAAAAAATAAAAAGGCAGGTGAAGACTGGCTAAAGACATTAAGAATAAGGAAATTATGCATTCTGGCTTCCGTCTTTGTTTTATGTGAGTGCTATGGGGCATGATGCCCAGTGGGAGTAATGCCAGCAAGTTTCTTGATGCTCAGAAAGGAGGACAACGGGGGATAGGACCACCAGATTCAAAGACAATGAGCAATGAAATTCACTGCAGATGAATAAAGAATCATATGCCTCAGTGCAACGAATGTGAAATAGGCGATTTCCAGGGCTGTAGCAAAGGCTGTGTTTTAAGGTTAAGGACTCTAGCAAAGTCAGCATCTTTTGCAATACATCCATGTAGCATTACACAGTGGCTCTGCTTTCCATAGTTATGATCCAGTTGCCCATAGTTATGGGCAATTCTCAGAAGGAACTTCCATGTTCTTCTGTTTCACATCTCTTTCTGACACCCATTCTCTCCCCACAAGAAGTTAGTTTTATTATATGTATTATTTCTTCATTTTTAGCCAGAATATGTTTTCTAAAGCAGATTTAACCTGAATTGCAACATTTTAAATATATTAAAGAACTGGTTATGCATTTAATGAAGCACTGTTTAAAAATAAGTAAAAATTTCTCATTAGAGCTGATGGACTGTAGCTAAAACAGTATGATGATATTTTTAAAAGGTTTGCACAGATTTTCTCTTTTGTCTTTTCAGTCTATGTAAGTAGTTACTGGATGACTGTTTCAAAATAAACTTATGAGAATACCAAAACATGAAGAAGTAATACAGCAAACAGCAATCTTTAAAACGTGCATAACTTTGTCAAGAGCACATCTGCACTATTCTTGATAAATGTTTCTAGCTCCTCTTTCCTTTTATTTTTTCCCCTCCAAAAGTGACTGGATTCAAAGCACCAGCTTTTCACAGCCATGCCTAGATCTCAGTGGTGTCTATTCAATTGAAATGCTATGATCTAAAAAAACTAAGCAAAATGATAGAAACTCAGGTTTTGTTGTGTTTGCAATTTTTGTTGTTAGTTTTGTGTTTGGTTTTTTTTAACCACATGGAATATTGAAATTCTGGGTTTCCAGTGAGTAAATTTGATCATTCAAAAACACACAGAAATAGCATCAGAAAACAGCTCTCTGGAAATGCACAATTTCTGAATGTTACCTTTTCTAACTCTGTTTTCTTCACTTATTTTAGAGTCTGTTAATTTAGAGAAACACAATACTCCTAAAACTGATATAGATTTTTTTGAATTACTGTTTTTTAATGAAATACGAGCATTTTCCTCAACTTGAGTGCTGTAATGAAAAGGCAGCAACAAAAACAGCTAACAAAAAAAAAAAAAATCCCACCATTATGCTCAATAAGTGTTCACAACAATGTAAAACAATCTCTCTTCAAACTGGGTGAGTGCCAGCTCCTATAAGCTATTAACTGTGCAGCTTTAACAGAACAATATTAAACATGACAAGAACTCATCTGAGAGCACTAGCAAAAGCGAAGGGTCTGTCTGAGTTGTCCTCCCGTTGAACTTATAGTGCCTAAGCAAACAGAAAATGTCATTAACTTGCAGCTACGAGTGTGCCAATTCATTGTCAAAGGAAATACTTTGAGACTGCTGTCACTTTCTTAGAGTATTAAAAAACTTGATAATCCCAAGTTAAGTTCTCACATGTATTTTGATGTCTATTTTCTGGAAGAAGGTGCCAAACTTAAGTATTCCCTGCACTGGTACTAGGAAGGATCTGCTAGAGCGAAGTCTTATCTCTTTGAGTTCAGTGCTCCCTGATTTCTCTGGAGAAGGTTTGGATGTAGCTTAAAAATAGCTTCCATGTTTTCATTATAAACATTCATTATATACATGCAATTACTTCGATCAGTGCGGAAACTGAGATGTTGTTAGCTGTGAACCCACCTGGCTGAAAGTTTCCCCTGAATAGAAATTTATGGAATTTTTCAGCACTTCAACAGTGAATTGATTGGTGACCAATACAACAGAAATGATGAAAAACAAATCTAAGGTTTGAAAATGTTTCCAGATCCCCAATTCTTTTAAGATTATCAGAAGAAGGTTGCTGAAGCCCCTTGCCACCTAAGGGGTTCAGATAAACCCAGTTCCCCTTTCCTGAACAAGGCATGGGTTATGTGTTGAAATTCACTGGGTTGAAACCTGCTGAAGGATACCTAACCTGAAGGATATTGAACCCACAGAACAGCTTGGTGTGATCCTTAAATGAGACAGTAAGGTATAGTAAATTCAGCCACTTCCACTGAGAAGCTTTGTGTGTCAGCAGCAACATTTAAGCTTGGTCTAGGCTGTTTTGCCTTTCCCCACCAAGACTTGACAGTGATTTTAAACCAAGTCCGTGTAGATTCCAGCCCTGAGCCCATAATGAACGCCTTTGTGTGCCAGGCAGTACTATTCTGCAGTCCGAATAGGTTTTCCATATTTGCCTTTGTGCTAGTCTAAACCTTTAGCTCATCTACATGCCAGCTGAGCTGCCCACAGAATTGTTTATAAAGAAAGCAAACAAAAACAAAACATGTTTAGGCTATTTGATTCTGGAACAGAAATGTAGTAATTTTGGAAGATGAAAGTACAAATCCAGGCATTATTTTAATGAACTAGTCCATTAGTGAGCCTCCTGATTAGCAAAAATAACTTTGCTTATGTGAATAGCCAGTCCTCTAAATGCATGTTTTGGCTTACTGGGCCACTTGAGGCACTTGGCGTATTACACTTTAAGTATGTTGTTTTGGACCAGCGACAATTCCTCCCGCAGCCCAAAAGAAAGATGCACTTAGAGGAAACGTTGGCAAAGGACCAACTCCTACAAAGAAATGGCAATTTCTTGTCAAAGACACAGCACAGCTCTATTCTCATTTCCTGGTAAATGAAAGTGTTCCTACTGTAACCTGTAAACATATTATGCACTCTTCTTTAATTTTGTTGGTTGCAAGACTGACCCTCATTTGTTAAAACTACTTGATTATGGCAGTGTGACAGGAGCGTGGTAGCGGCCCTCACGTTCCCATTGCCCCTGTACATGTGCAGATGCTAGTAAGAGTAACTAGTCTGGGATTTATTCTATTTATTAATGGCTATTTTCCCCTATTTTTCAAGCTGTTTTCTTTTTCTTGTCTTACTTTTTAATAAAATTTCTGAGCTTTCTCACTGCAATGAATTTTGCCTCTAGACAAGAATAAAGGGAGAATGGAAACAGAAAAAAAGAACAGTAGATACTTCATGGTATTGCATGGTCTGTGTACAGTGGTAGTGTTTACAAACCTGTGTCAGGAGACACTCCTGTGCCCTAGAGGTAGAGGGAGAAATGTTTTCCATTTAACTGTGAATGTGAGTCATGAAGCTTTTTTATTTTTGATCCTCCAACTCTTAGTGCTGTTGCAAATGTCTCGAAAGGAATTCTTCCAGCCTTTGCCTGTGCCAGTCCATCTCCCTGGGATAATTCCTAGTTACTCTGAGTCAGGCTAACTCTTTTGGTTTTGGTGCAGATCCACCATTTTCTCCCAGTGAAGGATATGTTCCATCAGACTGAGGACAGCTTACTTCAATTTTAATACACTTTGCACTACAGTATTTCCTGGTTTACACTATGTACTCAAAAGGGATATAATTCTCACATACAATAGCCTTCATGTAGTACAGGTGATGCCAGAATAATTTATACCTTCTTGAACTGTGACAATGAAGTAAAAAGGTGAAAACAAACATCAGGCTAATTGTAGTGCAGCACAAACCTGCTGAATAAAGGTGAACTGGACAGATGTGCACCAACAAGAAGACGTTTTTCTGAAGTAACATTCAGAAGCCTACTGAATATAGAGAAGAACTATACATTAATATGCCAATTCCACTCAAATTAGCGTTTCTTGGTGCCTAAATTTCTTTCATATGTGGATTGCATGGAAAGAAGAATTATCGTGAGATGTAATCCCAAAGGAAACATATGGTCTATCCAACAACCATGGGATTTCCAGAGCACTGTAAGAAAAGGTCTGTTGGTGAAGGTCGAGTGTAAGAAAAGGTCTGTAGGTGAAGATCCATGTTTTGTTGAGGAAAGTGTTTATTTTGTGTTGTGGTTTGGCAAGTAAATTATTGAAAAGAGGAGAGGTTTTGTGACTATAGAAAAATGTATGTATGCAGATAATCTTCCACAAGGAAGATAAATTAAAGTAGATAGTACATTAGCAAGTTGTAAAATGTAAGAGTAATTTTGTTAAATAAAAAATGAGAACGTTCTCTCACTTCTCTAAATCACTTTCTTGTAAATCCTTAAAGGCTTTACAAATTAGAACAGTGTAAGTTGTACTGGTTTTACAGGCCTTTGGTTTTTGTTTGTAGGGGGTTTTGTTTGTTTATTTTTGTGTCTTTTTTTAGGCAGCCTCTCACAGCAAGTAAAAAAGAGAGCCGGAAATCAAACACAGATTTCTTTAGTAAGACCAGAAGTTATGGCCACATTAGTATGCAATTTATAAGAAACATTAAACTGTTCTAAATTCTAATGTTCTTGTTTCCTCAAACACTGATCTAAAGCCATGGTATTTGATGCAAATATTTGATAGGAATACTTGGATCATAATCCAAAATAGCAATGGTTTGTTTCCAAGCTAGTGTTGCCTTGGAAATGCCCTTGTAAGTGTTCAGCTATTCAGAAGACCTAGACATGTATTAGGCCCTAAACAGACTTGACTCTCAAGAGGAGCAGCCAGTGCATCTCCAGGAACAGGTGTAAGTAATGTCTCCATATGTTATTTGCGATCCAGGCTTTGTCTGTGATGTGAAACTCTGTTGCTCCTCAGAGTTTACGTAAGAATTTAAAGAATTTCAAAGAGCAGAAATGCACCAGTGATAATGTATTTCAAATGTAAAAAAAGTCATTTCTGAAAAAACACAGAATGTACTAAAAAGGAAAATCCTACATACGTAATAGGAAAAGGTACCTGATTCTATGGGTAGTATTTCAATTTTCTGCTTTCCAAGCATGTCTTAAGGGAATCTAGCATCCTTCCAACCACATGAACAAAATTTTGGGAAAGCATTAAGGACTGCCAGGATATCTACAGTTTACTCTGTATCCCACATAACTGCCTGAATTTAAGAGGTACCATTTATGGGGGTGTTTATTATGCATATCTGGAAGTATATGCATTTTTTATTTCACATTTGCAAAAGTAAACTTAGAGGTCATAACCATGTGAGACCCTTTTATTTTTGCAAAAAACAATGTTTATATACTGTTCATATAAGGAGTAACATTCTGTCTATTGTAATTTTCTCTTCAGTTTTAAGATATTTATTAAAAATATTTAAGATCTTTTTCAAAGTCAGTTCTTATGTCTTGGCATTTTCATGCAGACTGCCACAGAAATCATCAGTCACCAGTCTGTAAGGAGAGATATTGGCAGACTAAGACTGTTTGTAGGATATATTTCCCAGCAGGTATGAACAGAAAATGTCTCTTCCTGTTCAGCTGTATTATGAAGTATTGGTGGCTAGTGAGTCCAAGGAATAATCGAAAGAGCCAATCTTCAACTATATCTAAACTGAGAGCTTCATCAGGTTTCAGTTATTCTGAGTCATTGTGAGCCTGGTAACCTCACACCACTGTAGAGGCTTATAGTGATATAAGCACTGTTACCCTGGATTCTGGCCCAGAGATTTGGGTGATATGTATTTTATTTGCCATATTCTTTACTGTTTTTTCTCCCTATGATGTGAAAAAGCAAATAAATTTTACTTTCAGCATTCTGATTAATAGATCTAGTTCGGAACAGTATAGGACTTTATTTTCTGTAGGTATTAAAATCTGCTGTGGTCTCAGAAACATCCTACAGAATTTTCAGGCCAACTTGGTTTTGATTTTTTTGCTTGTTCTTCCTCTGAGTTCTCATTTGTGAAAAGCAACAAACTATAGCTTCTGATGCAAACTCAATGATGGAGCAACTGTCTTTGCTTCTTAATATTAGAACAATGAGACATGATGCAAGATGACAATTTTAAGACATATGTATAGACATTTTATCTTGCTGCCTCCAGCCCAGCTCTGAAAATCTGCAGCATGTGTTGTCAGGCCTGGTGATTTAACAGTTCTGACATCCCTGCTCTTAAGCAAATTTATCAAGACAGTAATACTCAGTCAAGCCAAAGGTATGATTGGCTAAACATATCTCAGGGCTTGTTTTTTTTGTTTAAGAAGAGGTATGTTTACAATGAAAAGTCTTTATGTATGCATATACACGTGTGTGCATGTATGCAAAAGAAAGGTGAGTTGCTGTGCAAATATATTGAATGGAGCAAATGTGTCGATTATGCATATCACATATCCTCCCTTTAAATTGCAAATCCTGAAATCAGAGATCTGGGTGGGATTAAGCTGGAAAAAGAACAGATGGGACTGTTGATGTGACTGCCAGAGGCTTGGGCAGAAGGCAATGAAAAATAATTCTATTTTTCCCCTAAATTGAGAAAGCTAAACTGGTGATCAGTGGTAGATTTTGGGCAGATGGGATGACTTGGAGAAAATGGTTGGCAGACTTAGTCACAAGATAATGAGAGTAAGATAAGGATTTTTTAGGGTACATCAGGGGATCTTGAACTTCAGACCACGTAGCCACGCATGTTTCTACAGAGACAATAGTACACGGAGGAGAACCTTTACTCACAATATGTGAGAATCATTCCAGTTCTATTTATCAGATAGCACATGTAATGCCCTGAATACACTGCAGCAAACATGTTTATTTGAATCCAGAATTGCAAATATTTTTGTATGTATGTCAGTCTGAATATTTCTACTACTATTAACAGTATAATAGAGTTTTTTCCTTTCCCTCACCCCATTTTGCACTTAAGTTTATCCCATCCCTTCCACTTTGCCACGGTGCTCACACTCTCCTTTTCTTTTCTATGAAACATCCACTGTTAATCTGTAAGCACTAGAATATGGCCAATATCTTATTGTGATGGGAAAGTAGCAGAAAGGTGAAGTCAAAATGCTTCTTCTCAATGATAAACAAAAAATACTAACATTTACTACAATAATAATAGCAAATGTTATAATGCTGCTGCACTGACATTTTACCATCCATCCTGAAAAATACATCACTAAACTAAGTGTGATGGACTAAAATAAATTTAAAACAATGGGTACTCTGTGGAAGATTTTTCCAGAACTTTCTATTCTTTCTGTGTCAGATGTTCAAATTAAAGATCGTAGTAGAGATCATTTATTTTGCTTTATTTTAGTATCTCTTATTGAATAGAATGTATATTTTATAAACAAGAAAAAGGGTTCAATTTATAGCACATATGGAAGGATTATTTAAATATGAAAGACTGGAAGCATGATTAAATCTCAGCTATTCAAATTTCATTATTTGTTTTGCAGAGAATCTGTTGCATGTTGAAAAATGATAGCAACAAACGTATTGGAGTAGTAATATAACTCATGGTACAATCAGTACAGTTTGTTGTGTTTGAATGTCACCATACCTTTAAATATTGGCAAAAGGCCTCAGTAGATAGACTAAAGTGCCACTGAAAAGTGATTTTTTTTCCCACTGGTTTTTCCATAGTCTGTAGCAATTCTACCAGTCAAATCTAATTGACTTTTGCAAAGAAATCTTAGTATTCCTGAAAGAGTACCTTTCAAACTTGCTCTACAGCATTTGAACGACAAGTTGACGTCTTTTAACCAATGAATGATTTCATATAAATAATGTTAAACTTTTAAAGCTAATGCTTGTTGGAAAAAGTAATTACAGGATCAGATTGCCTCACCTACAAAATGGAGCTCACTAAGAAGGACCGTAGGATCAGGGAAGCTCCAAATTTCACTTAAGTGTTCCCAGCTGTGCAGGGCAAGAGATGATTCAGAGGCTTCTGGAGTGGGGTTTGGGCAACGTCTCATCATTAAATGATAGTGGTCAACTGGTGGGGTATATGCCGTAGTACAGGCTACTGGTATACACATCTGTACAGACAATTACTTTTATCTATTATACTGTTCTGCTGGTCTTCATCTTTTAAGTGTAGGTCTCCTTCCAAAGTCAGATCCTGAATTTGAATACTCTCATTAACCCAGCAACAGCTACTGACTTAGTTGTCACTACATCATCATGCATGTTACTACCTAAGCCCAAAAATATTTAAGTAAGAGTAATGTCACACAAGCTGCTATAATGTACATTTAGGCATACATCTTCTGTGTTAACTCTAGGAATACAAGAAAATAACCAGTGTGGAAAACCAGTCACTATCATAATCACATCTGATTTCCCTGTCAGTTATAGTGTGGCAGCTATAAGTAGCTGACATCCTTGAGTAGCCAGCTGAGACGTCACCTACTATGTTTCATGTACTGTACAAATGTTGTTTACACCACAGAACTTTGTAGGACTTGTTTAATACTGGTACTGCTGGAGTTCAATGACAAAACTTTGTCAGCTAGTGTGACAGTTTAATGAAGATAAAGAGGACTTTAAAGGCTTGTACTACAAAGGAACATCCTATTTGGGGAAAATAATGAATGGATACCTTGCTTGGCTAGGAAACAGAGAAAAGATGAATCACTTCTCACTGTTGCAGGACATCAAAATGGCATTTTGGCCAAAGTCTCTTTGAAGGATGTCCTCATAAAACAAACCTTTTATTCTGATGTTCAGAGTAACAGAAAACATCTGGAACAGTGGCAAAAGTTTGAAATTTGGAGTCTAAAGTTAGAAGATCTAAATCTATAAAAAGATATCTAAATAATAAGTGGCTTGATTACCTGAATTTTTCAGCAGAAGTAGTCATCAGAGGTCCCTCTTTTGTCAGACTTTGTGGGAAAGAAGGCAAAAGGGAGCCAAGTAAATCAACCATATAGGTATATTTAGTTAATGAGCCATATAGGCTGTTCCTTCATCTCATACCATATGTGTAGTGCAGCCTCATTCTCTGAAACTCCAAGTTACTTTTTCTTTTTTTCCTCTCTCTGAATTTCTGCAAAATAAGTCACTCAGAAATTTTTTCTATACCTTTATCATTAACCAAAAACTCTCACCACTTCACTCTCTGATAGAGACCTGGGTGTTAACTTCACATTGTGCCTTAGTACAGTTCTCACTTGCAATGGCAGCTCATGGGACTGTCGGGACAAATACTGTACTTCACTGTTTAGTTTGGGCACTGTTCATTATAGAGTCACAGAATGGTCTGGGTTGGAAGGGACCTTAAAGACCATCTAGTTCCAACCCCCCTGCCATGGGCAGGGACACCCTCCACTAGACCACGTTGCCCAAAGCCCCATCCAGCCTGGCCTTGAACACTTCCAGGGATGGGGCATCCACAGCTTCTCTGGGAAACCTGTTCCAGTGCCTCACCACCCTCACAGTAAAGAATTTTTTTCTAACATCTAATCTAAACCTACCCTCCTTCAGTTTAAAGCCATTACCTTTTCTCCTATCACTCCATGCCCTTGTAAACAGTCCCTCTCCAGGTTTTCTATAGGCCCTTTTCAGGTACTGGTGGTCTGCTCTAAAGTGTCACTGGAGCCTTCTCTTCTCCAGGCTGAACAACCCCAACTCTCTCAGCGTGTCTTCATAGGAGAGGTGCTCCAGCCCTCTGATCAGCTTCATGGCCCTCCTCTGGACTCAATCCAACAACTCCATTTCTTTCTTGTACTGGGGACCCCAGAGCTGGACACAGTACTCCAGGTAGGTCTCATGAGAGCAGAGTATAGGGGTGGAATCACCTCCCTTCATGTGCTGGCCATGTTTGTTTTGATGCAGCCCAGGACACGGTTGGATTTCTGGGCTGCAGGCGCACACTGCCGGCTCATGTTGAGCTTCTCATCAATCAATACCCCCAAGTCCTTCTCCTCAGGGCTGCTTTCAATCCATTCCCCGCCCAGCCTGTAGGTGTGCTTGGGATTGCCCTGACCCATGTGCAGGACCTTGCACTTGGCCTTGTTGAACTTCATGTGGTTTGCACAGCTCCACCTCTCCAGCCTGTCCAGGTCCCTCTGGATGGCATCCCTTCCCTCCAACGTGTCAACCATACCACACAGCTTGGTGTCATCGGCAAACTTGCTGAGGGTGCACTCGATCCCACTGTCCATGTTGCTGACCAAGATGTTGAACAGCTCTGGTCCCAATACCGACTCCTGAATCTTTACTGCATCAGCCACCCATGTTTGAGCCAGCATCCTGGTAAGTGTCTTAAAGGTTGATAACTGTTGACAGAAGGATGTAGGGTTGGGATTATCTGATTGCCTATTATCTTAATATTCATTCATCATTCTGGATAATTTAAGACTGGCCTTCCGGTAGTCTTGGTAACTCTAAATACATTAATGAGAAATGCATTGTAACCTTGAATCCCAAATCTTTTCCTCACTGTAAATCTGAGTAAGAGAATAATTTCCTTTCTTCAACCATAAAACGTAGTTTGGAAGCCACACAAGTAAGCTAAACCTCTTATAAGACCACAATAAGTAGAAATTGTTTTCACATTATATTTTAGGTAAACATTCATGTGCTGTTCAGAGGTATGTCCCCTCAAATTTCTACCACATTCCCTTATGAAAAAATTACCGGGAAAAGAATGAGTTATTACCTACCATGGGTTTTCCTGAAACTCATACTTCAGTTGAGTGAGGCATGTTGCCTGTGAGACTTGGAGACGTTTAACAATGTTGTGTTTTGGTGAAATGGAATTGAGTTCTCTGCATAACACTTTATATTAAATTATTCATAAAACATGTAACTGTTTTCTTCTACAGTAATAAATTGTTTATATTTATGCCTATTGTTTTTTCATTAGACCTTACATTTATTTAGATTTTTTGAAAGAGTAATAAGTAACATCTGATAATAGAAACGAATAAGGTCCCAAGCCACAGCCAAAATAATGCCTACAGTGTCTGCAATGCTCCCAATGTCACATCATTTTTATGTGGAGAATGAGAAAAAAATGCATCATATTGTTACTATACCTGTGTCATCATCTTATTATGTAAGTCTCAGAGAAATAAATAATGCAAGAATCCCATTCATCATGAATGGACTTTGTTCACAAAAAAATAATTCATAGTAAAAAGGTGTATAATGGTAGCTACTGCAAAACCAGGTTGCTGAACAAAGCTTTTATCACACTCAACCCACCCGTAACTACATGACTCTTCAGTGACACTCTTCATAGCACTATAATTCCCAGACCAAAATGTATTTGTAATAAAGAGACATCATCAACTTATGAATGGCATTCCACATTGAATATTTTACCTGCTACTGAGATAAACCCATCTAGCTTGCAGTGAACATCACATATGTTATGCTTTCATCATGATGTTATGATGCTGAAAAGAAGAGCACTTTCAGCCATATTATACATTTTGCCTCCTGTTCTTGCTCAGGTTATCAGTAGAAAAATGTATCTAATTTTTTGCTAGTGATCATCTCTAGCGTCAACCATTCAAGCCCTCTTTCAGTGGTGGAATGTCTTGAGTTGTGTGTGTGTGAGCCTTAGTGAAGAAAATATTAAGTGCAGTTTCCATTATGCTTGCACTTTGAGAATGGGATGATTGGCTTATTGATTTTTTTTCATGTTCTTTTGCATACTTTTATTCTTCTTATCAGTTTGGATAGTGTCACATTGTCCTAGTCACTTATAAGGACAGTTGCTTATAAACAGACAGCAGAGACTTGTACGGTCTGTTTCCAGTCTAATCCTGGAATACATTGGATAGATTCTCTACCATATCTGTACTCACGTAGCCCGTATTCCATGAGCTGAAACCATTAAATTATTTTCAGGAGGAAGGAAAATCCTGAATTTTCCTGTAATGCTTATTTTTATTTTTAATACACATGACTCTCAGAGTGACAGTTTGTGGAGCGAAAAGCGCAAAGTGACAGGATCTGCTACTTTCATTTCATTCTGCTCAGTATTTATGTTCAGTCCTCTGATAATTGCTTTCTTGGTCCCATCTTTCCAGGCAAATTGACAAGCTCTCTGCAAGGTTTTGTTGTTGATTTTTTGTTAGCTATATAAAGATTACCATTAAAGGAACTCACAAATTGGATTCACGTCATCTAACTTTTGCCAGATTACAGTTTTGTACATGCTACCTACTTTGCCAGGCTCCCTCACTAGCCAGTGGATGAAAATAGGTGACTTTGGAACATGAATCCTCATATCCTAAAATGGATTTCTGAAGGTACATTTCCCTTTATTGCATGAAGATTGCTGATGAATGGTTGAGACCAGACACTAATTTTTAGCTGTCTGCATATGAGTGGGATAAATCCCACCTTGTAAGCTTAATTGAGGTTGCAGAAAATGCAAGCACTGAAGTATATAAGATCTTAAATAGCATTACTAATGTACTCTGTTGATCCGAGTCATGCTACCCTGACCACAACTAATAACACAATGCTGACTTGTCCTCCCATCACCTAAATGAGTTATAGATAAATCTGTTAACTTGTATTTCTGAGAAACTGCTTAATACAATTCACGTACCAATTTTACTAACTTCTGAAGAGAAAATCTAGGCTGAGTCTTATGGTTCTGTTTTATACATGTAAACTTTTTGGTCTTACAACATCAATTAAAAAATCACTGAGCTCTAAATACTGCTAGATTAATCAGAACATAAAATTGAATAAATATTGGCTCATGAAGAGACAGATGCTGCTTTGCCAGATAATGTCCTTCATGAAGAGATGAATTAATGCATGTTTCTACCTTCCAAAATTATTCTTATGCTCTTTATCTTTCTTGCAGGTACCATTAATTTTAATTAAGAGAATTGTAAGGGCAAAAAGCAAGATGAAGACTACAATGGTAATGCTCTATCACTGTCATCCAAGCCAATGTATAGACCCAATTGGGTATGCCCATTGGCCAAAAGAAATGATCAATATTTTTGGTCAGATATATTTTTTATTTGCAGAGTAAAATAATTCAGAACATACAGATAGCTAATGGCATGCAGCTGGTCCAGAGCCAGCCCTTGCATTTTAGCAGGAAGTACCATTCAGAGGCTTGAGGCAGAACAGATTTATCAAAGTCCACACCTAATGACAGGATAGAATTTGGATTCATACTCTCTATCTCAATAGGCTCAGTGCTTGTCAAAGATATGCCAAGCAGTTGAGAATGACTGGGAATCATCAACTGGTTTTCCGTTCAAAAAGTACAACAGGTTATGCTATAGTATTACTGATTTTGAAAATCTTGTCTGGAATTGAACAGCATGCTTAAAAAAGGAAGGAATAAAAAAGACCAAACACAGCACATTCTGGACCAGAACTTCTTAGCATAAAATGAGACACTCAGCCAAAAAAAAAAAAAAAAAAAAAAAAGAGTTTGCAAAGAGATGTATTTTACAGATTAGCTCAGATCCTCAGCTGCAAAGCACCCTGAAGTCAGCAGAACTGTATCCATTTGCCCCGGTTTATGCATCTGATCCAATCTTCCCTTGGAGAGCACGGGGAGAGTGCAGACACTGTTGTTGAGATCAGCAGCAGTTTTGTACATCTAAGCAGCACGCCAGCCGAGCCTCCCAGAAAGTTGCACGAGCACAATTAACAGATTGGGCTTGAAAATCACACTGTTTCTGTGATAAGAGCCCCTTTGCAGGGTTCAAGCTGTTCCACATCTCCAAACTGTTTTGTTGCTTTTTCCTTTGCAGAGGGAGAATCCTCCACAGTGTGTGACTTAGTGGCAAACTGCCGCTGCCAAATGCACGCAGCTATTTAATGCCTCGCTGCTGAGATTTGGGATTTCTTGATGTTCATCTCAAATGTAAAATATATCTGAATCATAATCTCTGAGAGGTTAAAGATTTCAGCAGGGGAAAAAATGGTATTTTGTCATCCTGTCATCTGAAATTGTTTTATGTTTCACACTACAAAGTAAAAATATAAAGGGATCATCACCTAGGTGATAAACTGCCAGTTTCCAGACAAACATTTTAACTGATTTACACCTGTTTTCCTCTAGGAAAAGCTACATTTTATGTGAGGCATTTCTTTCCCAACTGATAAATGACAATGGTGCAAGTATCTTCATCTCAGTGTGAATTGACCCAGATTGTAGAAGACCAAGTTTTTACATTACTTTGTGACCAAACAACTTCTAGAAACAAACTGCTCAGAGTCTAGTTCCAAAACTTTTACAAGATTCAGTTGGTGGCAGGGTAATGTCCTTAAATATATTTTAAATAAATGAATAATTATGGCATTAAACTACAGGAAAAGATATAAAACCATATTCATACAAAGATATAAAACATTTTCATTGTAGCATATCAATATTTGATTTAATGTCAAATAACAGTCAGAAAGCATAGCTCAGTCACCATTTTTTCTCACTTCACAGTCTTATCATTCCTGTAAACATCTCCAGGAGCTTTCCAAAATGTGAAACTGAAGGAAAGGGAGTTAAAACAAGTCTATGCATAGATTTTCAATATTTTTTTTTAACTTGTACATCTTAGGAAAGATACATCATAATGGAAACATACACAATGATGGAAATATACATTTGAGTTTGAAGGTAACTTTGTAAACCATGATCAATCTCTCCTCAGTCAAGAGTGATGCATCAGGAAAGCACTAGAAGATTCTGTTTCTAATGTGTCAGGACACTAAAGATGAAAATGAAGAATCAAAAGTAAAACATCTGCAGGTACACAGCACTATGCTCCCTGTAACTCTCTTAAGGCTCCCCTTTCCATGATGAGTACCAAAACCACTGGGAATGCTGAAGACACCAATGCTTTCCTCTGTATTGTATCATGATTTATGTGTACTCTCCATCTTTCTGCATCTTTTTGTAAGTTTTTATGTCTTATTAAAGCAGGTAGTCCAGAACTAGAGTACTGAGTATTATGATAATGCAAATAAATAATCATTATCATCACACATGATGTGATCACATATATGTTTCAAGATATTATATACACATTATGAGAAATAATCTTAATCCATAAGCATTTAGCCTCACTAAGCGTGATTCAAATGCAGAATAATTAAGCCAGTGTATTGCAGATTGAAATGGAAATGTACCAGGAGGAATTTTAGGCTGTTTGACTTAGTGGAGTTACATGACTTAAGTGCAGTTATATTAGAATATGTATTGCACAAAGTAAATATCAAGAAAAGTTACTGTCTTTCAGAGTCACCTAGCTTATATACTGAGTGTGAAAGACTTAAAATCTGGACTGTATTTTTATAACAACTTTTTCTTAACTTTATTGTTCCCAGACATAAGCTACTTAAAGATGGAGATTATATACTCTTAATATATATCAATAATTTAAGAGAAAGCATGGTAAAACATTATAGTTGTGGTGTAATGGTTTTTAGCTTGAAATATTATATGTTCAGGGAATTCAGTTAATATATTAGGGTACATGACATCCAATCAGTGTGTACATTTTTTATCTCTGTAGTAGAGGTTTTTGGTTTGGTGTTTTTTTTTTTTTTTTTTAAACTGGTAATTTAAGGGATTTGATCCTAAATTGGATTTAACTAGTTTTAAAAAATGTGTTTTTCTAGTCAGCATCAGAACAGGGAAGATTTTAACAAAATAAAGGTGTATCTTGCTGTGGGATACATTAAGTTCATCTGAACTAATTCAAGTATCTTGCCTAGAGATTATCTGTGTTGGGAACATCCCATTTGTGTAGCTGGGTAAATTTCTAGGGAAATCTTAATAGAACAGAATTGTAGTCAGGGAACCATCAGGCCAGGATTCAGAGTAAAAGAAAAAATAATCAGTTTTTCAGCTTGCTCACTTGTAGGGAGAATGAACCAGAGATTTCATTTTAAGGCATTTCAGAGCTGTTGCGTGTCTACTTGAGCATCCTCAGGCTACCAAGTCTCAGGGATGTGTTTTCCTAATGAAATTCAGCAAGGCAAAGTTTAAATGCTTGCTACTACTTCAATATTCCTCAGAGACTGGAATTTGATACCTGGGGGGTGGGTAATGAAACTCTATGTAACTTTTAGGTTTTGTTAGTAGTAGTATATGACTTGTCCCACTATGTAGTTAATCATCAAATGTAGCTCCTCTGAAATGAAAGCTTATGAGATTGGGGCTAGCTTTGGAATACTAAACATTTTTGCCTTTTTGTCTGTAACCTGTAGATAATGATGATAATGATGATGATGATGATAATTCATTATTATTATTTTAAGGTCTAGTTCAATGTGACATGGTATTTATCATACTACCAAAGAAATATACTTTATATAGTTTCTTATTGCTGGAAGTGGAAAAAAAGTTTAGAAGATAGAGTTTTCAATGACTTTTTCCTTTTTATACAACAAAATCAATACTTATTTCATCTTTCCATTGTATGGCAAGATTAACTTAAAACTGCAGCATTAATATATAAAAATGATGGCAATCATAAGAAAGGCTTTGAAAATTACAGAAACATTTTGCTGATTAAAGGTCTGTCTTCTTTTGAGACACAGCTGCACAACACATTTACTTTTTCACACAGAGAAATGAAAGAAGCACTTATATAAAAATTTGTGTACATTTTGACCATTTTCTCCTCTTGACCAAAAAGACAAATTATTCACCTTACCAAGACAATACTGTTACTTTTGTTAAGGGGGAAACCGTCCTCTGCAATGCTATGTGGACACTCAGACAAGGTCTCTTCATCTACCTCATGGGTTTAAGGAGCACTTGGTGGTTCAGCTCTCCTTGAGCGTAGTCTGTGTTTTCCTCATCAAAGACTTTTGTTAAAGATAGAGAAGATTTACTCTACCAATAAGCTAATCAATGTCCCTTACTGTTAAAGAATGAACATATCTAACTACTTTGAGGTTGCAAGGGCATAAAAGTCTGAATTTGTCTGCCTTAATGTTGATCTCATGTTGAACAGGAGTATTACATGTAGTTGCTGATCATGAATATGAAGAAAGTATCCAATTCAGCAACAATGCATAAATGTAAATAAAATTATTGTACTATGTTAGTGACCATAAGATTATAACCAGAATTCTTCATCCTTAAAGGAGAAGCATTATTCTTTTCTTAGGATAAGCATGAAACTTGTTCATATATCCTCTTTTAAAGTACAAACGGGCTGATTTTTTGAAGATTTTTCTATCTGCATCTCTGTCTTAGATGAAGAAGAAAGTTTCCTATTCATACATCCTTCTGAGAGTGATCCTTCTTTAGAGGTGAAATTTCAGGGTGGTCTAGATTTTGGGATTTGAGATCCCTTTTGTGGATTAGACCACCTTAACAGAGAGATGTTCTTTGACATCTCATGAACACAGTTGGGCAGACACTGACTGCATCTTACCATTACAACTCCAGTTCAGCTTTCTTCTTCATGAAGGCAATAAAAACCTAATATGTATCAGAAAATTTCTACAGAGAATTAAACTTTTTAATCACACTATGACCAACATGCAAATTCTCTCAAAGAGCAATTCTTAGTAATAAGACAAATACAGTACAGAAGTAGTATATCTTCAGATGGCTCAAAGCATGTCTTAAGCTATTGACACTAGTTGACGATTTTGAAGGCATTTCATTATCTTGAAGCAGGGTAAATTTTCAATTTTATATAGAAATTGATTCATTTAAGTATACCAGATTTTTTTTGAGAAAGTACAGATTTGTTGTGGCTAAACCTAAGAGCTTGAGTGAACTCTGTAATGGTGGGACTGATCTTTCCTAAGTTTGTGTACAGCTAAGTTGGTTTCCAGACTCCTATAATCACTTTCTGAGAAATCTGAGATTTCTTGTTTATTCAGCACTAACTAGGTCAGGTGCCTAATTTTTCAGATAGCTACAGGTGAGCAAGAGAAGTCTTAATCAAAAAACCTCCACTTATCATTAAACTGATTTTAAAATATGGGAAGAAAAACTGAATCTTTTTTCTTCAGAGTTGTTTTCCTTACCCTGTTCTTTCTCTCTTGGCTGGGGAAAGTGTTGGCTGAAGAACTCAGGGAAGAAAGAGGTGTTTTCTGTGTGAAACTTCTATTTGTTCTTCCTTCTCCACTCCCCCGCCCCACTTTTTCTTAAAAAAATCAAAATCTTTTCATGAAAAACAGCACCAATCTAGAGTATTTACAACTGTCTTAGAATTTCCTATTAGAAACCAGTGAAGTACATAATCATCTTTGGCAGCATTTGTTGAACAAATGACAGTAACCTGGATAAGATGTCCACATTCTATCTCTGTTTTAACTATAATTCAATGATACATGAAACCATTTCATTATTTTCACATTAAGACTTATGTGATACAGCTATATTGTATCACTATATAAACATCAACAATGGTGTACCGTGATTTGATTGGCAGTAGTCTTAAAGAACAATTGTGAAATTTACTGTGGATAACAAGTTAAGGCAATATTGACTGTCATTATAGATTGACATGGATAAATATGGCAAATTAATATAAAAATTGAGAAATATAATTTCTCTCTTTTTTTGGCAACACAGTTATTGTCACCTAATAACACATACATTAAAAAGAGATGAATTAATCAAATTTTACATTCTTCAATTCTCCCAAAAATATGTGGAGCAGTAATTTTGATTAGAAGTGCTTTGATTTATAAAACACATCAAACATTTACCAATAAAAATGGAAGATTTACTGTTGCCAATTATGTCACTAATAGTTTCTCCTTTACCCTTATTAATCTTACTATACATGCCTCCAGCACAGGTAATCATGCATTTCTCTTGCATTTTTTAAAGAAACTTCAGAAAAATGTTACACTTCTATAATTGCTGGGGATTTTAATTGTGTGTTACAGAAAAATCTGGATAAATTGCAAAGCACTGACACTCCAATACTTTAAAACAGGAAAGTGCTGAAACATTTTATAACAGCAGATTGAAGTTAAATCAGCTATTGAAGCTGTCAAAAGGAAGCAAATATTTTTTGCTGACATCCACTATACTTACTTAAGAACTGATTATTTTCTAGCATCTCAAACTTTGAAATTAAGCTTCTGAATTTTCCAATGAATCAATTTCTTGGTTCATGCATTACTATGACATTAGATTAAGCATTTCCAACACAATTTTAGAAGAAGAAATTAATTCCATTTGGGGATGTGGTGGGCTGACCTTGGCTGGATGCCAGGTACCCACCAAAGCTGCTCTGGCACTCCCCTCCTCAGCAGGACAGGGAGGGGAGAAAATAAGATAGAAAAAAACTTGTGGGTCAAGATGAAGGCAGTTTAATAAAAGCAAAAGCAAAGCTGCACAGGGAAGCAAATGAAAACAAAAGATTTATTCTCCACTTCCCATCAGCAGGCGATGTCTGGCCACTTCCCAGGAAGCAGGGCTTCAGTAGGCGTAGCGGTTGCTCTGGAAGACAAACATCATAAATAACAAATGTCCCCTTCTTCCTCCTCCTTTCTCTTAGGTTTTATTGCTGAGCAGACGTCCTATGGTACGGGATATCCCTTTGGTCAGTGTGGGTCACCTGTCCTGGCTGTGTCCCCTCCCAAGATCTTGCCCACCCCCAGCCTGCTGCTGAGGGGGATGTTGGAGAGGCAGCCTTGGTGTGTGCCAGCCCTGCTCAGCAGCAGCCAAAACACCGGTGTGTTACCAACACCTCGCTGGCTACCGATACACAGCACAGCGCTGTGAGGGCTGCTGTGGGGAAAGGTGACTCCATCTCAGCCAGACCCAATACAGGGGAAATGTGCATTCAGGTTTGTCCCACCTTTGCCTGTTGGTCCTCATAGTGTAAAGACCTCATTACAGAGCTGGAACCACTTGGAAGAATTTTGTGAGTACTTCTTTTGTGCTATGTTGTGTCCCTTGCCCAGAGATGGACAACTCATGTTTCAAGTCCACATCTTGTACTGACACTGTGTCTGCTGACCTGTAGCTTTGCTGTTCTTGCCTGAGGGCTGCAAGAAAAAATAAATCCCATGATAAGAGACAATATGAAGCAGTAGAGGCTGTTGAGATCAACTTGATGGATTGTTTTGGGAACTGACTGAAAAATTCTCCCAGGGCTAGTCTGCAGCAGACAGAGCTGCTTTGTTTTGCTAACTATGAACTGCTCCCAGGGTAGGATGAGGAAGGCAAGATACCTCTATCTTAGCACAATTCCAACTCAGTACAAGGTTGCTAATCATTTTACATAAGTTTAGGGGAGTGCTTTCTTCTCCTAAAACAGACACTTTCATTTGGTTGGCTGGATTAATCTCTATAGCTTATAATGGGAGTGTAGGCACATATACTTTAAATGTCTAAAGTAAGATAAAATCAATCACACTCTAGATATCTGTGATGTAGACGTCTACAGCAGGGCTAGTTTCTTGGTATTCCTTTATAGTCAATGGAGAGAATAGGCACTTTTATGTGCAATTCATTTGATCTATTTTAGACATGTACTTTAGGATGAGATGAATTGCACACTAGAAACTCTCATTTCTCTCTATTGAATTTAAAGGGAGTCTAGGGTGACTAGTTCAGGTGCAGACATCTGCATTTACATTTAATTAAATGAATCCCTCTGCAGTATGTCTGATGCTTCCAAGAAACGTTGAGTGGACTTAAACACATGGTTATAGCATTTTTATAACAAGGAATATTAGATTTACTGTGTGTATGCAGACAATCTGTTTACCAATCAGTCCAAAGTTTCTTGCAACTGTTATTTTTACTCTGTTTAATGGAGAATTCACACATATTTCTGAGCAGTAAACTAAAAAGTAGAAATATGGCAGTCCGAAGTCTGAAAGAACAACTGCTTAATTGCATATTTTATTCCATATATAGCTTAACTTATTCTCTGATTCTAAGTGATAATAAATTGTCATGGACTACATCAGCAGTATGAAATTCCTGTCAGGGCTGCATTGGATGAACCTTGCTGGTCAGCTGTTGGCAGAAGGGAAAGGGAAATTATGAGAATGCATAATTTCACTTCTGCCTCTTACTCTTTCCCCAGCTTCTCTTTGGGTGCAATAATTTTCCCATCTAGCTGCTAGAAATCAAATTGTGTGGCTTGAAAATATCTGTATTGCAATCCAAAAAATCTGATTTCAAAACTGAGCAACACACATCAGTGGTCATTACCTTGCTTCTCTGGGCTACCAAAACCAGTGAATTTGGAGCACCCTGGATTTCACCTGTGTCCAGGTCTGTCAGCACGCAGCTGAGAACCTGCCGTACATCCTGCAGAGAAACTCACACAGGTGTGATGTGGTGGTTTAGCCCTAGCCAGCAACTAAGTATAACGCAGCCGCTCACTCACTCACTCCACACACACACCCCACTCCACCCCCAGTGGGACGGGGAGGAAAATTGGAAGGAAAAAGCTAGAACTTGCAGTTTGGGATAAGGACAGTTTACTAGGACAGCAAAGGAAGAGGAAAATGACAACAGTACTTAGAATATACAAAATGGGTCATACACAATGCAATTTGCTTACTGCCCCAAAACTCGATGACCAGCCTTTCCCTGAGCAGTGACCCCTCCTCCCTGGCCAGCCCCCTTTATATACTGAGTATGGCATCATAGGGTATGGAATACCCCTTTGGCTAGTTTGGGCCAGCTGTTCTGGCTCTGTCCTCTCCCAGCTTCTCTGGCAGAGAATTAACTCTATCCCAGCCAAAAAATGGGACGTGTAAGTGCATAATTATTGCCTATATGTGTTTAATATACATCCAAATTCAGTATAGTCAGATGCTTAAAAGGAAGCTCTTTTGTTTTATTTTGGGAGATCCAAGCTTCTGAGTGATGTAAATATCTATAAGTACTGATGAGAATTAAGACTGAAGTATTTGGAAATCAGAAAAGGGAATATGAATCAATCATCTCAGGATCTTCTTTGATAGACTCAGAGCTTTAGCTTTGAAACAAGTCTGTGTTCAGAAAGCAAAGAAGGAACCTTCCTGGAAAGCGAAGAAAGCTCAAGGATATTCTCATCATAAAACTGACAACAGAAAAGAAATTAGTCTTATCCCTGAAGAAGCTTCAAAGTTCAGAAGTTGTTTGGTGGGGTTTTTTTGTTTTGTTTTGGGTTGTTTTTTTTTTTGTTTCTGCTACTACTGTATCCCCAGACCCAAGATATCTAGACTGGTGGAACTGCATAATGCATTTGCTAATAACTAATGAATATTAGTCAGCACAGGTTTAATTTTTTTTAACAGCTGCTACACCTCTGATTAGAGGAAGGAACTTCTCTTAACTAGTTATGTGCTTTCGGTCAGGGTTTGACAAGGATATCTCATATAAAGATTTTTCTTTAAAAGTTATATTAATACAAAATATTTTGAAACATAATTTAGGTAGTTTAAGGCATATCAGATCAACTAGCTTTGACACTGCAACTGCTTTAGTTTTTCATGGCTATGATAATAGTATCCCTTCAGACTATAGCAGATTGAGTCCTCTGAACTAGAGCAAAAACATCTCTATCTAATCATGGGGATAATTTTTATGCCTCCAGTCCCTTATCAATGTTTTCATTCACCTTCCTCTGTTCATGCTTCTTTTCACTGTTAGTCCACATGGTCATTAGTTTTTTATATTTTATAAGTTCTTTATATTATTTTATTTATACTTTATATACTTGTCCTTGCATCGTTGCCTCTTAGTATATTAATAGTTGTATTACTTGAAACCTTAGAAAAGAACTCTCTTGCAATAATTCCTCAGCAAAGAGTATCTCAGTGTTTCTCTTTGTATTAAAATAAAACAAAACAATTAAATGTTAAAAAAAGAGAACACCCTTCCCTCCCCTCCAAAAAAAAAACCCAAACCAAAAAACCAACAACACACAAAAGGACCAAAACACTGAAAATAAGCACTAGTTGCCCTTTCTGCACCATTCCTGCTCTGGCTTGTTTCACTATCATCTTTGCGTGTCTTGCATCTATTTCAGTTCCCAATGAACCCAAGGGGGAATTTAGAGCACCTCTTTAATCATCACTTTCTGAACCTAGGGCAATGGTTCTGAGAAGCTGTTTGCATTGCAATTTAAAAAGGAAAGGAATTATAGAAAATGTCTCCCCCTAATCAGCACTTGTGGTAAAGTATGTGTTAATAAAAACCAGAATTCCCATTCCATTCATAATTTATAAAGCGGATAGATCGGAACTCACAATATAGCATGGGGGAAGCAGACATGAGGCTATAATCCTCTTTTTGATTACAACAACATACCTTTATTGAGACCAGTGGAGCTACCGCTGATTTACACCAGTTTAAGTAGGATGCAAATCAAGTCAGTTATACTTTAAGGAAAACCTTAAGCAGTACAGAGTATTTTAAATGAAGCAACCTACTTTTACAGATTTAATGGTTTACAACTCAAACCTCCTCTTTGTTAACAAGGTTTTTATGCTGTTGCTACTTCAACAGAGGTGAAAGTTGCACCTTCAACAAGGTGAAAGTGTCATAGTAGACTAGAAAATCATTGAAATAAGATGATCTGTCCATAATGAAGAAGCTGGGGACATTTGTAGCTGGAAAGATTGAGTTGTGTTGTCCAAGAACTGTCTCTTCAATATTATTCTTAAAATTTTATCTTGAAAGGAGCTGAGGCACTGTATATTGGTCCAGATGCACCACAGAACAGAAAATAACCTCTACTGCAGCAGAGAGAAAACTGAGGGGGAAAAAAAAGCAACTTTGATGCCTCTTCCTTCACTCTATCACGTCTATGTCACCAACTCCAACAGAAGCAATGTGGTGAGGCACAAGCAGCTATAGGAGATCAGCTTGTAGCAGGATACAAGGGAGCACCAAGTAAATGTCCAGGGAGGAAATAGTCTCATAAAAGAATATAGTGTAATTTCCAAAAACAAATGGAAGAGACTTTTTGTTTATGAATAGTAGAGTATCTCCTTGGGGCTGGATTCTCATCTTAGTCATTTTGGTATTGGTGACATGGATCTCCCTCATATAAGATGAGATGGAGCTGCCTATAACAACTCACCTCCCACACTGTCTGAAGACTTCATAGTCTTTTATTTATCCTGCAGCATTAGTATTTTTACTTTACTAATGCTAGTATGCTAGACTGAGAATGCTAGATAGAGAAGCAGGCAGCTGTATTCAAGCCACCTACTGTAGGGGAGATGAGTGATTCAGATGGTACTTTATGAGCTGACAGTCTCTGGCTCCATATTCAGTTAATGAGAAGAAGACATGATTTCTAAGCCAGGCAGAGTGATTGCTATGGCTGTTTCACTCAAGCATTGTGATTACTTCTCTTCAGTTTCAATAAACAAATCCAGAGTACATGTTTTCAGTGAGTCAATCCCTCTTTGAATTTATATGCCATAGGAGGTGCTTAGGTGCATCTTTCACTCTCTACTAAGCAATCTGACTATGGACCAGTGAGACTAACAACGTCTTGATGCTCAGAACAATTTCTGTGGCTGTAGGAGCCCACTCCATAAAATAATACATTTGATGGCTCAGCCATCTTCCTTAGTGTTTTTGAGCCAGATGTACAAAATGTGGTACCAATGTGAGGTAGAAATCAGGACCTCACCGTAAAGAAAAAAGAAAAAAAAAGGAAAAAAAAAAAAAAAAAGAAAAAAAGAAAAAAAGCTGTTAGATATATGAAGTCTCTAAGTCTCTGCAGAATGCAGATGACTGCTTTTTAGGTGCTATTGAATATTCCAGAATAAGCTTCATGTAACTGATAAAAATAGATCACTATATATAGATTCTGCTGTGATTCAAACCTGTGATTCAGGATAATATAGATGGGGAAGCCATTGTGACAGTTGAGAAACCTCCCTTATGATGGAAGTGCCGCCTCCTTGCAATAATGCAGAAATAATCACTGCTTTGTACCATATCTCATTAACTATATTTAAATGTTTTAACAGTTTTCAAATCTTTGGCTTTAAATGGTTACAATGTTTCACAAAGTTACAGCAGCACTGCAAGCATTATTAGATGGGGATAGAAGTTAAAAATGAAACTGCAAAAAAGAACGGCAGAACAAGGTGTCATTACAATGAGCTGTAGGAATAGATGACTCTTAGTCTCACTCTTCTGGACTGACAAATGTACCGTCTGTCTATATGGCATTAATGAATGACAGTTTCTCACCATTTGGTGGATGCATGTGTCATCATTTGTCTAGATGACATCTTGATTTATAGACATCATTGAAAAACATTAGACAATCTCTCTACAAGTTTGATGGGAATTCTGAATATGTGCAAGTAAGGAGTAGATTTCTCTGAACAGTTCATTGGGATGTACTATTTCAGGCAATCAGAGGGGCAGTACGGTCCGTTGGTTAGACTCCTCACTTGGAAGATGGGTGCCTTCAACTCAGTTTCCTGCTGTACCTGAAGCTCCTTTCTGACCTTGGGCAAATCTTCTGCTTTCTCAGACTCACTTCTCTCAGCTGCAAACAAGGAAGGGATATTTCTTCCTCTCACAAGGTGTCGTGGTTTAACCCCAGCCAGGAACTGAGCAGCACACAGCCGCTCTCTCACACCCCGCAAGGCGATGGGGAGGAGAATGGAAAAAAAAAACTCATGGGTTGAGGTAAAGACAGTTTGATAGGATAACAAAGGAAGAGAATAATAATAACAACAGTAATAACAATAATAATAATAAAAATAATAGCAATAATAGCAATAATAAAAACAGTAATAACAATAATACAAGTGCAAAAGCTCACCACATACAAAAGGAAAAAAAAAAAAAAAAAAACAACCCAATGCCCAGTCTGCTTCCGAGCAGGGATCCCACCTCCTGACTAGCTTCCCCATTTCTGTATGGAGCATGACGTTATACGGTGGGGAACATCCTCTTGGCCAGCCTGGGTCAGCTGTCCTGGCTGTGCTCTCCCAGCCTCTTGTGCACCTGGCAGGGCAAGAGAAGCTGAAAAGTCCCTGACTTAGTGTAGACACTACAACTGCCCAGCAACAAGTAAAACATCAGTGTGTTATCAATAGTATTCTCATATTAAATCCAAAACACAGCACTATACCAGTGACTAAAGAGAAAATTAACTCTATCTCAACTGAAACCAGGACAAAAGGCTAAATAAAATCACATTGAATGTGGTGAACTGTTTAGAGGCTACACTAATTGGAATCACGTACTCAGTATTTATGTATCAAACTGGATTTGCAAAGCAAATTTCTCTTAAGACTATCTGAGAAAATGTAAAGCTATTTAGAAGAAAATACTTTGACTCATTTTGTTACATACACTGAAAATATGGAAAAGAAATAAAAATAAATCCTATTCCAGAAAGTAACTCTAGCATAGGGAAAATCAAATGGCTGGAATGTTTGGAAAACCATGAAATGTCAGAACTAAGTATTGGCGTGTGTGTGTGTGTGTGTGTGTGTATGTGTACCAAAGCTTTGCCCAGGCTGCCTGTACACAGAAATTTACATAGTTCAAATTAGCAACGTAGCACATTTTCCAAAGACTGAGCATTCATTTGCAGCTTAAGAGTAAGAAAAATCAAGCAGATATTTATTATAATACTCCTATAATAGAGAATTATTATTTTCCCGTAGAGCTTTCTTTATTAATCATTCTGACTATGCTTACCATTCTGTCTCTAACATTCTTTATAATGTTTCCCCGATATGTACAAGTCCTCTGATTGCTCTGTATACATCGCAGCCGTCGGCAGTAGACAGCATTCACCCTGCATCCCTTGGTGTACAAGACTGGATGTTTGCCAGCTTCCACGTAGCCAGGCAGCCACAAGGAGGAGCGTTTTCTGGCATCCTAAGAGGCACCTGAGAAGCGTTCGCCTCACCTGTGTGTTCCGCAGGGCAGGACGGTGAAAAATACAACCTTTGAATTGCAGCAAAGCAGAAAGTGCTTAGGAATGGATTAGTCTTATCCCCTGTAGGATCTGCTGCCCTGCTAAACAGGGAAATAGGGCACAGTGATCAGACATTTTAGTTGTGACAGGACAGTCCTAGAAAACAATGCTTTTCCTTGCTCTCTGAAAAAAAAAAGTAAATCTTCAGGACTTTATTTTGTTCCAGATTTTGATTGGTATTTTTTCTGGCGCTCACCCTCAAGCCACGTTCCTGGCAGCATACCTTTTCCCTGTACTAGAGCTGGAGAGCTGAGAACACAGATTTCCTTCCAAGTTTCAGCTCCAGTGTCAGCTTCTCTGACCAGGCAGGATGAGTGCTCATTGCATCATCCACCTCTCCTCCATGTGACCCTCCCTTGGAATAAAATTGAATTTGGTTAAACTGCTGAAGGAATTTTTTAGGGGATCCAGGGGAAGTACCTGTGCTGACTTTAGCTGAGACAGAGTTAATTTTCTTCACAGTAGCTAGTATGGGGCTGTGCTTCGGATTTGTGCTGAAAACATTGTTGATATCACAGGGATGTTTTCGTTACTGCTGAGCAGTGCTTACACAGAGCCAAGGCCTTTTCTGCTCCTCACACCACCCCACCAGCGAGTAGGCTGGGGGGTGCACAAGGAGTTGGGAGGGGACACAGCCAGGACAGCTGACCCCAACTGACCAAAGGGATATCCCATACCATATGACGTCACGCTCAGCATATAAAGCTGGGAGGAGAAGAAGGAAGGGGGGACATTCAGACTGATGGGGTTTGTCTTCCTGAGTCACCATTAAGCATGATGGATCCCTGCTTTCCTGGAGATGGCTGAACACCTGTCTGCCATGGGAAGTGGGGAATGAATTCCTTGTTTTGCTTTGCTTGCGCATGTGGCTTTTGCTTTGCCTATCAAACTGTCTTTATCTTGACCCATGGTTTTCTCGTTTTCACTCTTCCAATTCACTCCCCCATCCTGACCTGGGGGAGTGAGTGAGCAGATTCGTGGTTCTCAGTTGCTAGCTGGAATTAAACCACAAAAGTACCTTTCTGTTCCTTTCCGAGCAGTTTAGGATGAATAGGTACAACCTAGCCCAGAGTGATTACCTCTGGAGGAAGGATTTTTCTTCAGAATAAAGGATCTCATTAAGAATTGCCTGCAGGCTGTTTGGGTTGCCTGCACAGTGCTTTGTAGGAGGAATATAAAGCTCCATCTGTGCTGTAAGAAGCATTTCTACCTTCCCAGGAGTGACCAGGCTTGACCCCATTTAGCCAGTGAGATCAATTTAGGTCACAGAGCGAGCTCAGCTTCCATACACTGTTCTTGGAGAGCTTAAAAATGACTACATGGAAGTGGTTAGCCATTACGCTTGTCTCAGATCATCTCTCACCTCTTTCTGCCAGGATAAGGCAAGTCATATGTAAGAGATCTTTGAAGTGACAGATGATATTGTTGAACTTTTGGTGGACAGTCTGTTAGCTGGGATGAAAAAGACAACAATAACATATAATAAAGTAAGGAAGCAAGGTTACACATACTAACTTTCAGCAATAGTCCCTGAATCAGACGCTGTTGTCTGATTTTTTGCTTGTGAGGTGAAGCTGACCTAGAACATTGGAAAGGACTCATGAATATGAATACAAATTGCATGTCATAGATGATTAGTGACTGATGATTGATGATTAAGTACTGTAACACACTTTTTCTGAAATTAAAAGCTAAGACCGAGAAAACTACATGCTGCAAAACTTCTTCCCAACATTTAGAAAAGATACATCTCTTTATTCACACACTCACATTTCTTTGTGTCATTTTAAATTTTTGTCATGGTTTTTTTTTTTTTTTTACATTCTTTTTTGCATGTGCCCTTTTTTCTTCCCTCTTCTCAGCAGAATCCATGAACTGGAAGAGCCTATATTTCTGTTAATCTTTACTTATAGATTAATGTAATTGAGAAAAAATTTTGCTCTTAGAACACTATTATAATGACTGCAACAGAGGTCATTGCTTGCAACCATGGTCATTGAGGGAGATAAATTGGAGGTTGTAGGAATGGAGGAGGCAGACAGAAGAAAGGGATCCTTTAGTCTGTACCTATACATTTTCTAACATATGTAGGACTTCTAGACATGGCCACAAATAAAGTACCAATAATAATTATAGTAATGATTAAATTAAATGACTGAAAGAGCCAGAAAACCAGAGACAGCAGTGATCTATAGTTGGAGTTGGTATAAGTTGGTATCTGTTTGTTGACTTCAAAGGTAGATGCGTTTGAAAATAATATATCTGATTACAAGCTTTTGAAATTTTCTGTCCTGTCTTTTACAAATTTCTCTGCAGTAAGCAATGCAAAGGGTGACTCAGAATCTTCACAAACGGGAGCTGGGAACTCCTGATTTCTACTCAAGATGATGTTTGGGCAAACAAATGGATATTTGCAGGTAAACACAGCATGCTAACTTTAAAGCTGCAAGCAGTACCTTTGGCTTCAAATATTTGTGTCTAAATATATAACTGAACTGTGGTCATAATAAGATTTTGAAATGAAAAACATGCAGTGTCTCATTAGTTTATGTTTTCTTTTATCTGTAGTCTTCTGACAAATTAAATCAGATTTGCAGAAATCCAAAATCAAGGCTAGGAATGCTGATCTAATAGCCAGCTGGTTAACACAGAGCTATGACTAGTGTTGGCTGTTCTGCCAAAAGTGCAGCTTGTTTAATAAGTATAATTTTTTCCTCTTATTCACTTCACACACACACACACACACACACACACACACACAAAGAAAAAAGAAGAAAAAAAGAACTAAAGGAGCTCTGTCAGATGGGGATTAGCTTTTATGAAATAGATGATTCAGCAATACTTTCTAAACATCTCCCTACAGCCTGCACTCCTCCTCCTTTCCACCTCCCGACCCCCATCTCCATATTTAAAAAGAGATAATAAACAGACATTTTAAACTATGTATTTCCTGAAGATTATTTTTTTATTAAAACCACTTGCAGAATTTAAAATAGTGCAGTGCATGATGCTCTTACTGTGTGAACTAAAGAGATTAAAGTATTGCTATACATGTCCTTTTAGAATAAATCACACACATGGACTATTCTTTAGGATTCAGGGTAAAAGGGTAAAATTTCATACAGTTTGTGCTAGTAACCAGCAAACCTTTGGGGGCTGATGTGTGGGGAATCTACACTGCTCACCCACAGTCTTGCATTGTAGTTCTAGTAGTGGGAAGCTCAGAGCACCATGCTATCATACACTTTACTTTGAAGAAATCAGTTGAATAGCAACTAACACACTCACTAACATACCCTAAAGAAATTTCCATGAAGAGACCTTGAGACAACTCTGTATTTGGCATAAATTGTCATTTTCTATTCAAGTCAATAGGTCTCTTACAGTTTACACCAGTGGATGCCCTTTCTTGGATCATGAGCTGTAACAAAGCTGGAGATGCAAACAGATAAGAAGACTGTTTAAGTTTGGGGTAGATACTATGTAAGGACAAAGTATATCTGAAACAATCTTAAGATGCATATGATGACAAGAACTTAGGCGTTTTTCATACATGTTTGAATTCTTTTGAAAAATGAAAAAAAAAATTAAGGGAGAAAAGTTCACCTATTTACCAATGAGTTTTGTTTTTTCAATCCTCTTGTCCTAGGATTGTTTTAAACGTACTAAAATATCTCCCTATGCAAATTTCACTGCACTAAAGTATCTCACTATACAAATTTCACTGTTTCTTGCACCTGATATACTTGAGACTTAGACTAACTAAAGCAAAGACTATTTTCTTTCCCATCTTTTGTATTTAATTTTGTCTCAACCATACTATAAGAAAAAAAAAAGTTCTATAGTCAAAATAGAACATGATGTTATAAACAGATTATTCTAAATATTAGGGGTGTCATCAAAAGAAATGGTGGAATCTGTATGAGAAAAAATAACAATATAAAGTAGCTGTTGAGGTATGTCTATTTAGTTTCAACACAATCATTAAGAACTTTACACAGATTTTTTGTAAATTTCTTGAATGTTAAGATTTTATTATAAAACATAATTGCTTAGCTTTTCAGCAGCATAAATGCGTGCATATTATCCATTTTATCTTTGAATTAGAGATCCTTTTCCACATGTAATTAAAATGGAAAAGACTAACAGCATCAAATAAATTAGTCATGCTGTAATTAAACTAATATTTTCTTCTTCTTTCTTTTCTCTAGTCCACACCCCATATCTTAAATATATTATACTCTCACTTGTACTTCTTTTTATAAATACTATTATTTCTATAAGGGTCTTATACTCCCTTTCAAATATCTACATTATCTCATAATCTTTACAGATACAAATATAACTCTCATATGCTGCTGTCTGCAGTTTGTGGATCTATTTTCCAATCAATTCAAGGCCAACTCTCATTAACACAATGAGGGCTTTCATGAATAAATCCCTCATTTTTCAATGATAGAATAGATTCTTCATTATTGAATTGCGTGCACTCAAGTGGGATCTATCTGCATCCAAAGAAAGAAATTCTTGATTTCTTGAATCATAATGAATGCCCCAGTACATTTCTTAACATTTTGGTTCTTCAGAACTGTATCTAATTTCCTGAATATCTTTGATAAACATTGGCTTTTTTCTGCCTTATTGGTTAATGAAATCTCAGGAATTATTTCTCAAGCCTATTAATTAGGCATGTTTGTGCATTTTCCAACCACTCTGAAAAGTGAATGATAACCATTGATATAAAATACCCTGGAGTCCAAGAAAGAAAGGATTTATGGGTCATCATTAGCAAAATGACAAGAAAGTGTCTTGTCATTTTTTCAGAGTTTGTTGGCATGGTATCTGTCTAGTCAGTGGTGGATGCAGTGCAAATGCATGTGAATTATATTGAAACACCTTTTCTTAATTTAAAATCATCTGGGAGGTGTGCATAATTTAAAAAAAGCATTGCTATTCAAAGGAAAAATATAAAAATATATGGTGGGTATAATACACTGAGTTTCATCCACTAAATTAAATATTACAACCTTATCGGAAATACCTGATATCTAAAAAATATTCCTACTCTATTTAGGAGATAACATTTACTTTTACTGATGATATTGTGGGGGTTTTTAGTATTTGGTGCCTTGATTACCGAATCCAAAATATGGAGCATTTTACATGCCTTTCATTAGTATTGTTTATAATTAAGGTGACTGAAAAGGTAAAAATGCTGTTTTGTGACAGAGAAAACACTTCTTATGAATGAGATTTAGAAATCTGGACATCCACTCTGGACTCAGCTACAAACTCCTGTGTGATGCTGCCTTACCTTTCTGTAAAATGAGTTGGCTGTGAGCACAGATCCAAGAGGTATCTGGATGCTGCGGGTGCTGAAAGTCTGCATGAATTGGAGGAAAGAAAGAGAAACCCAATAACAGTTAAAGACAGCAACTCTGGCTCAGGAAAGCACTGAGCTCAAAACTGTTGGAGGTAGGGGAATACTCCTGGGGAAGTATCTCTGCTTGCTTGCTCTTCCCTAAGTGCCTGCTTCTGACACCTACCAGCAACAGGACACTGGGACCTTCTAGGTCTTTTTTCCTGTTTCAATCTTCTGTTCTTCCAAGGCTGCTCCTCACACGGTGATAATGCCACACGAAGTATTGAGCCACCTTCACAGCAATAGGAAGAAGCCTGTGAAATATTATTTTGTATAAAGAGGTTGAATAAAAACCTGCCAGACATTAAGTGCTTTGGATCCTGCCTTAGAACAAGACAGTGGGTGGAATGGCTTGCTGAAGTGTCTTCCAGCATATGTTTCTATGATTTTTCACTGATATTTGAGAATTAGTCTCACCAAGAAGATATTCCTATCCAGATTAATCTCCTATTTCATCGTATCTAAAATGACTAGATTTTTCTGGTGCAGCAATACCTGCTCCCTTAATAGCCAAGGAAGGATGGGCTGAATCACCTCCTGATGACCTAACATATTAATTACCTTCCAAAAGCACCTGTGTCTCCTCTATAGAATTCAGAAAAAAACTAGTGACTATACCATTAACATAAATATCTCACTTGAACACATAAGGTTTTGAGGGAAGAATCCAGGTTTGTATGTATAGCAAAGTTCTCTACACAGGTAAGGATGCACAATGTATCTATAGAGACTTAAAACATTTGTCCAATTTTATTTCACACTAGGCTTTTAGAAGGAGGATGGCTGCAGAGTTCAGCTGTAACCACAAGTCCAATGGCTTGTTTTCTCAGAGATCTGTTATGTTAAACCAAAAATGGCATCCCTGTACAAATGAGATTTACTGTAAGTCAATGCAGTTTGTGCTGGTTTAGTGCTGCAAATAAACAAACTTTAATTATCGAGTCCTTATTATATTGTTAATAATTTCAAGTTTATGTGAGATTGCATGTGTCCAAGAAGAAGAGAAAAAAAAAATTACCAAATTGTCCCTTCAGCTGAAAAGATGAAATGATCCAACAGAATTAAGTCACTTTGGCTGTTGACCATTCAGAAACACACCGCTAGTGCCTTGCGATCACCAACGACTCGCTATCACAGGTCAGCTTGGCACTGCACTTCTGGCTTAGGGGTACGAGATCCCAAAGGAGACAGAGTATTAAGGAAAAATCACTAGTTACGGTCTTGTAACCAGCACTAGTGAAAAACTACTGGACAAATGTGCTTCCTTTGATCCACAGAAAATATCTTGGTGCTTTTAGCTGCAACACTGCACTACTTGCTATGTCCCTATAACCTACAATTTTATCAGATTTTTTCAGGATAATTCCGTTTCCTATGTGTAAACATATAAGGCCAAGTAACGAAAAAAGAACATTTGCAAATACACAAACTAACAAGAGGTCATACATTGCTGCAGTGACACTGGAGGGTGGTGAGAGCCTGATTCTGTAGCCAATAATAGAATATGCAGGTAAACTGCTGTGCTGAGCATTACTAATTTCAATGAGTTTATATACCTGCAATAATTTGTACTTTTTCTGTTGTGGACCATGGCTTGCATTCTAAAATATGTAGGCTTTGCCTAGAGCCTTCTGAAGTTGACAGTTGCCCCAGTGGCTTTTGCAACTCAATATTTTGTAGTCCCCTGTGACATCCCTTTTTCTTGAGTATAGTAGACTTTTCATCTAGGTCAATTCTAGCAGTCTATTTGGCAGTTACCTTTTAAAATTGATTGCCTGGATCTATTTATGAATCACTCATCTGCTTCTTCTTTTTTTTTTTTTTTTCCTTGTCCTAGAAATAATGATGGAAGTAGATGTGAAGAGACCAACAGACTTACTACTACAGACAGAAACTACACCACTCATTTACAGACAACTGGCACTGCATGATATGCTCTGAACCAATGGCTTTTTTTTTTTTTTTCCCCCTGCATGATACAGAAAAGATGATTTTGGGGCATTTCCAAATAAACTGTTCACATAACTTTTACGTCTAACTATTGGATTTGGTGATTCATTAGTAATATCCTCATAGTAAAATAATTATTGCCCTTAAGTTTGTAACATCATTTTTCAGTGTTTTCTATTCCTAACAAATTAGTATGGAAGATGTAGCTATAGAGAAAGCAGAGTAAGTGTATTGGAATCTGCAGTTAAAAGAAAAAGGGTGAGTACTTCTGTTGATATGTGTCTGAATGTGTTAACTCTATTGGATTTTAAAGAAATAAGATACTTCCTTGATGCAAATACCCTTTGTACATGATAACAATAAAGCAAAAATGACTGTAAAGTCAATATTCAGACAAAGTGATGTCTATTTTATAAAAAATGTTTATTGGTTAGGTTTGGTTGGATTGGTTTTGATTGGGTTTTGTTTTTTAATTCAGGTTTCTGTAGTGTTTTCTTTATCTATAACACATATATGCCTTAGAAACTACATATTAGCAGACTAAGAAAGTTTTGTGGCAAGATATTGTGGGTTTAGGGATTTTTTTTCTTGGTTTAGAAGAGCAAAGTCAAGGACAACTCCATGTGTTCTGCAAAGTTCAGCAGTAATATTATTATTCACAGAAGTTGTCTCAGCTGTGAAGTCAGTACATTTGTTCTGGATGTCTCTTTATTATTAATGGCCCTTTCACCTGACTTTCTACATTCGTTTGAGCCAACATTGCTCTTACCTGCTGGCCAGTTCACTTAGATTGTTTTCATCCCCTGGTTGCCTTAAAGGTGAAGCTTTGTTCCAAATGTCTTCTGAAAGGTTAGTCTTAACTACTGTATTGATATTGGATTGAAATAGAAAATACTCAGGAAATAGCTATGGCAAATGAAATAGTGAAACTGTCCTTCTACTTTGAAGGCATCACTCATTCTATCCAAAATGCCACCCCCAGCATGACATCACAGGGTAAAATTCACCATGCAGCCATGGCAAATATAGCACAAAGACCACGGAATCCTTAAATCCACTCAACTTTGACACCACACTGTGTCTACCTTGAGCGGAAGCAGATGTTTAAGTAGGAATTAAGTGGTGTGTTGCCTTTTTGATGGCTCTTTGCAAATAGGCAAATTTCACTCAGAGACAATAAGCAGAAAATTGGATCAATTTATTAACATTTCTGACTGGGAAAAAAATCATAAAATGAAGATTAGTCAGGAAAATATGACTTCCTTCTTGGAAAAAATATATTTAGGAAAATTTTCATTTTTCTTTCAAATTTGAGTCAAAATAGGAATTTCTTATCTTTGAAAATTCCCTCAGTTTCTATTGCATTTGGATGAAGAGGTCTGGCTTTCCGTGGGCCACTTGCAAGGGTCTCATAATCCAGGACTTATTAGTAATTTTATTTTCATATGATTCTTAAAATACTGAACAATATTGCTGATGGAAAACTACTTATACTATCAAAGATGTTTATATAAAGCATAAGTAACACTGCCAAAGAATTAATTAGCACAAGTGATGGAGGTCACTGGAATGTGAAGTGCAGAGCTCTAACTGCAAAATCAAGAGCTGAGCAAAATGAGATGTTGGTTTAGCTTCAGTAGATTATGTTACAAAGAACTCTGTATCAAACTGCTACAATTTCACCTGCTTGTATTTCCTTATTTATAGAGTACCTTTAGGAAGTTATTCCAGTCTTTCAAGAGAATTTGTAGGGAGACTCAGGACTCAAAAAAACATATATCACAGTCAAAGTAAAATAATATGCAATGGAGAGATGCTTTGAACTCAATACAAAGTAATGTTCAGATGATTTTGGTGTATGGGGATGTATGTGTGCATGTTAGAGTAATGTGAAATACAGAGTACCAAGGTGATAATATGCCACATTAGGACAATTCATTTTATACATCTTAAAATAGAAATGTCTAAGGAATGAGAGATGGAGGTCAGAAAAAATTCATGAATTCTTCCACCTTATTTTCATAAATCAATGCCTTAGGCCCCACTGAGGCAGCTAAAAATACATTTCTCTTTCAGATGAAGGAGATTAGGAGGTGGGAGGGAGGGCATGTTGCCTCGCAAACATAGAGAATGTCAGCCTTGTCATGAAAATTATGAACATATTGTGTAGGTGTTACTGCACGAGGGATGCACTTTCCCTTTTAGTCACATAGATAATAATAGTCTTTTATAATCCACTATATATAATTTGAAATTTCACCTTTTCAACCTATTATGTTTGTGGTGCAGCTTCTAAATAGCTAATAGGAGAGCAGAGATGAGGTTGAATGGACCAAATGATTTCTCTTGACTGCTGTGCAAAATTTGTGGATTTCAGGCAACAAACTGGTGATGAACTGGTACACGGTGTATGCAACATTTTTGGATTCTTGAAACTATTGACTTTCCTGGGGACTGTGTTTAGAGAAGACAGAATAACCAAAGTGAGTGCATTTCACACTGGATTTCAAAGTAGAAATTGGAATGACTCATCTGATACTTTAGAACTACCTGCTTTCCAGTTTGAGAAGCAGGTCTAGAGACTGCAGCCACTGCAAAGGTAGAAAATATGAGCTGAAGTCACGTAAATCAAGTTCAAGAAACTACTTCTTAAATGCATAGCTATTCATCAGTTGCTTAAGCTAACTAAAAAGTGAGTATAGACTGTGCTTGAGAGGTGAGAGCCTTTACATATTCATCATGGAGAAGCAAAGCCTGAACTCTAATGACTGGGACTTCGTGGCACAAAAATTAACAAGACAAATAATGCAGTGGGTGTCTGTTAATTGGAACAACTCGGTGGGTAGCCAGTTAAATGGCTGTCTTGATGAGAAGAAAAAAAAAATCAAAACCAGCTTTGAAAATAACTAAATTGACATAAAACTGCACACTAACTGAAAATTGTAAAAATAAACATTTTATATGGACCCTCTTTATGGAATCTGCCTCCTATAATATATTCTGTGCAAGACAGAGGGTCAGTATCTATTGCATAGCAAAGACACTGTACCTCTGATGCAGAATATACTCCAAATGTGGGGGCAGAAAAGGTAAAGATGGTTGCACTCATTAGGCAGATCTTCATTTTTCTTCAACAGATGGAAACTTTGGAGCTTCCAAAAGCAAAAGTTCTTTTTTCTAACTTGTTTGTTGCATAGAACTTTTCAGTTGCTACTTGACCACTCCTGCATCAAAACATCAATTTCTGTCACCTGATAAAAATGTTTTCTGTGCACAGATTATGCAAATACTTGAACACCCAGCCATGTTCTAGTGAATAGCACTACTAAACTTTACCATGACATGGCCTTAAATAGTCCTACATAGTTTCCCACTGAGATGGCCACTAGAGAAACAGCTTCTTTCAAATCTGTTCCACACTCTGTAAATAAATACATTTTGTAAAATTATCTGGTGATCTAATCTGATTCTTTCCTAATGGGGAAGTATTCTCTCTACGGTGATGGAGCTGCAACTCAGCTATGTATCCCAAGCAAGGGCTTTCATAATTTTTTACTGACAGTGTTTCATCATTGTTTTCCACAATTTCCCTCCTGCTTTTTCACTCACCTGTGATATATGTCCTGTCAGCACAAAAGTCTTCAATACAATTGTGCACTTCACCCTGCACATTTCTGGATGGAGCTTCCACAGCTCACCCTGCAGTCATGCATAGGAATGCAGGAGCAGAAAATTCTCTGATGCACTGCTCTTTTCCATTTGTATTGTGTTTACATGACAAGGTTTTGGTAGTGTGGAAGGAGGGTGCTGCAGGTATGACTATTGCGAGAAGTCATCAGGAGCTGTCCCTATGTCAGAGAGCACCTATCCCAGACAGCCCCAAGACAGACCCACTGCTGGCCAAGGCCAAGCCAATCAGTGACGTTGGTAGCACCTCTGTAATAACATATTTAAGAAAGGGTAAAAAAGCTGTGCAACAGCAGCTGGAAGAGGGGAGTGAGAATATGTGAGAGGAACAACTCTGCAGACACCAAGGTCAGTGCAGAAGGAGGGGGAGGAGGTGCTCCAGGCACCAGAGCAGAGATTCCCCTGCAGCCCATGGAGAAAACCATGGTGAGGCAGGCTGTCCCTCTGCGGTCCATGGAGGTTAACGGTGGAGGAGATATCCACCTGCAGCCCATGGAGGATCCCACGCCGGAGCAGGTAGAGGCACCTGAAGGAGGCTGTGACCCCGTGGGAAGCCCGCGCTGGAGCAAGCTCCTGGCAGGACCTGTGGACCTGTGGAGAGAGGAGCCCACACCAGAGCAGGTTTGCTGGCAGGACTTGTGACCCCGTGGGGGACCCACGCTGGAGCAGTTTGCTCCTGAAGGTCTGCACCCCGTGGGAGGGACCCACACTGGAGCGGTTCGTGAAGAACTGCAGCCCGTGGGAAGGACTCACATTGGAGAAGTTCGTGGAGGACTGTCTCCTGTGGGAGGGACCCAATGCTGGAGCAGGGGACGAGTGTGAGGAGTTCTCCCCCTGAGGAGGAAGGAGAAGCAGAAACACTGTGTGATGAACTGACCGCAACCCCTATTCCCTGTGCTCCTGTGCTGCTGGCAGGGAGGAGGGAGAGAAATGGGGAGTGAAGTTGAGCCTGAGAAGAAGGGAGGCATGGAGGGAAGATGTTTTTAGATTTGTCCTTTTTTCTCATTATCCTAGTCTGTTTAACTGGAAATAAATTAAATTATCTTCCCTAAGTCAAGTCTGTTTTACCCATGATAATAATTGGCAAGCGATCTCCCTGTCCTTATTTTGACCCATAAGCTTTTAGTTGTATTTTCTCCCCCTGTCCTGTTCATGGAGGAGGAGTGATAGAGCAGCTTGATGGGCACCTGGCAGCTAGCTAAGGTCAACCCTTCACATCATTGCTCATTTACCCAGTGAATGACCAAATCAAGGTATCTAATATCATATAACAGTTCTGGACAAATATACAGATATCCTGTGTTTTGGTTTGGTTTTTTTTTGTTTTGTTTTGTTTTTTGGGGTTTTTTTGAGAACTATTCCTCAAATTCTTTCTTTTCTTACTCCTCTTCAATTTATGGACTTTTTCTGTGACTCATAGGACCACCAAGAATTTAGCATGGAGTACCTGGGAGTGATCCCAGGTCCCACTGTTATTCCCTCTGTCACCTGGGCTTCTGCAGGGGAAAAAAAACAAAAAAATTCTCCTCAGATGGTTGTTGTACATCACAGAAACAGACACCAGAACAATCACCTTCCATTCCCATTATCACATATTTGGAAAGTTCTGCTAGTCTTTGGAGACCCTGCATTGGGAAGAGGGATGCTACCTGCAGCATCCAGTTCTGGAACATGAAATTGAATAGTATAATCACAAAATTATAATGTGTCTAAAACTACTGAAATCAGGTTTATATCTGTTATTGAATGTATGATCAAACCTAAAAGGAAAAAAAAAATAAAATCTGTATGAAAATCTGTCAGTCTGTTAAGCTGAAACACTAAATTATTTCTGTCCTGCTTATCATTACCTGCACTCCCCTTTGTAATGAACACTGGATGGTAAAAGGACTTTCCACAATTAATGACGTGAAATATGATTGTAAGTAACTATATACATAATACATTATTTACACAGAAAACATAATTCCTAGCAATAGTGAAAATCCTGGAAGATTTAAGTGCTAATACACATTCTGACTAAGGTGTGTTAAAGTTAGGTAGCCTAGCTCGTACTATTTAGGTCCGGTGGCCCTAAGTAAAATAAAAAACTTGTGACAGGAAGGTAGATTTACATTCAGTTGCCTAATGCTATTTGAATTGCCTTTGGCTAATCCACCTGGCTTCCAGCTGTTGATCCAGAGGTGTGTAGGCTTCTTATATCAATTCTGTCATGTTAACTAAGCCCCTCTGTATGTTTTGAGTAAGTTGGTGCCACATTTAGGCAGCTGAGCCCTGTCCTGTACTCGTTGGGGGAAATATAGGGGATTTGGGGATCTTATTATGGCATGTGGAGTGGAAATACTGAACAAGTGTAAATACTTCAAGTGCCTGTTGAAAGGGTATTGATATACCTTCTTTGAAAAAACTAAACACCTTCTTTCTTTTCTCTTTTCTCTTCTCTTCTCTTCTCTTCTCTTCTCTTCTCTTCTCTTCTCTTCTCTTCTCTTCTCTTCTCTTCTCTTCTCTTCTCTTCTCTCTTCTCTTCTCTTCTCTTCTCTTCTCTTCTCTTCTCTTCTCTTCTCTTCTCTTCTCTTCTCTTCTCTTTTTTCTTTTCTTCTCATCTTTTCTTTTCTTTTCTTTTCTTTTCTTTTGTTTTCTTTCTTTTCTTTTCTTTTCTTTTCTTTTCTTTTCTTTTCTTTTCTTTTCTTTTCTTTTCTTTTCTTTTCTTTTCTTTTCTTTTCTTTTCTTTTCTTTTCTTTTCTTTTCCTTTTCTTTTCTTTTCTTTTCTTTTCTTTTCTTTTCTTTTCTTTTCTTTTCTTTTCTTTTCTTTTCTTTTCTTTTCTTTTCTTTTCTTTTCTTTTCTTTTCTTTTCTTTTCTTCTCTTCTCTTCTCTTCTCTTTTTTCTTTTCTTCTTTTCTTTTCTTTTCTTTTCTTTTCTTTTCTTTTCTTTTCTTTTCTTTTCCTTTCTTTTCCTTTCTTTTCCTTTCTTTTCTTTTCTTTTCTTTTCTTTTCTGTTCTTTCCTTTTCTTTTCTTTTCTTTTCTTTTCTTTTCTTTTCTTTTCTTTTCTTTTCTTTTCTTTTCTTTTCTTTTCTTTTCTTTTCTTTTCTTTTCTTTTCTTTTCTTCTTTTTCTTTTTCTTTTTCTTTTTCTTTTTCTTTTTCTTTTTCTTTTTCTTTTTCTTTTTCTTTTTCTTTTTCTTTTTCTTTTTTCTTTTTTTTTCCAGATTTTTGAGAGGATCCATCTCACTGAATTTGAGACATCTACAGTGTAAATATCTGAGGTAGTACCCTTTGTACCCTTTATAGTCAATGAAAATAAGTAGATTAATTACTCCAAAAAAGGGTCTGATTTACCAGAAGTGGCTTTTTGGGATGAGATAAACTGTGTTGTAAACTGTGTATATATCTCCAGAAAACCAGGGATGGGGTTTAGTCCATTTAATTTTGGATATCTACAATGTAGTGACTGCACCCAGTACACCCAGTACATCTAGTTAGTACAAACAACAGACTGTAAAGAGCTGTAGCTCATCAGCATTAAGAGCAGCATCAGTTCCAGAAACGTAGGCAACATTTTTGATGCCATGGGTTACCCTGGCTACTGCTTTGGAAAATCTCCTGCAAACCCTGTGTCATATTTACCTATGTCAGGTACCTTAGGACATCTCAAATTATGTCAGATGTCAATGATTAGGCAATTTAATCCTGTCCTAGTGCGTTCTTTGTAGGGAGTTTAGTTGCTCTTCAGGTATCACTGAGTGAGGGTTCTATTCAGTTACCTGATCAGAAGCACCTAGAACCATTTGAGATGACCCAGGGTATCCAAGGCATGCATGGGGCTGGCAGATATGACAGAAGACAAATGGAAAATCCCTGCTTCTTAGGAGACGTAAACTGAGATCAGGTGCGATAGCTGTGGACATTTGAGGTGGCACTAGAACTCCTATATTTTGGTAGCTGAATTAAATCTCAGATTTCTGTGGACCATGCAGGGGCTAGCATGGTAATTTATTGTAGAAATATGTGGCCATTGTAGAAATATGGCCAATTACTGTGGGCTAAATGTAGAATTAAACCTTTACTGTGAAATTCTGGGACAAATCCCATCTTTTGCATTTACCCCAGTGATCTTTTTCCTGGGTAATTTCCTAGCAAATGATCTACATATCCTTATGTCTCTTTTGAGATAAAATGGAAATAGTATATCCCCTAGCATATCCCCATTAGGTGAAGATTTTTCAACATACCAATGTCAGAAATGTAAAAATAAGCATTTCTTTTTTGCCGCCAATAAAATAGTGAATAATATACACCCCTCCTAGCTTCATGGTAATATGGAAAAGTTTCACCTATCCCAGCAAGCTCAAAGGAAATTTATACCATGGAAAAATCTCAATTTTATTATGTGTCAGAGGACCACAGTGATGCCACATCAACCTCAAGGTATTTTACTGGAAAGTATGAATTTTTTCAAAATCAAAAAGAAAAGTCTTTCCTTTCCTTGCTTTATTGTAGTGTGCATGATCTATCTACTTATGCATCCTGCATCTCAGTTAACTCATCCTTGAAACAGGCACAGGACTGTGAACAGTTCTTGAGGATTACCCATGTCAGCTGTGAAGGTAGATGCAGCCTGCACCGTGACTGACTGCCTTCCTTGGAGTTTGGGCATCCTGTGCAGCTGGATAGTGAGGCTGCTGCACTCCATGACATGCCACATAGTCATAACCCACTAGATCATCTGCAGCGACAATCCACTAAAGATCACCATGACTTGTTTCCTGATGACACACTGAGATAGTGAGGACACACTTCTTGTGCTCACATGCAACTGAAGCAGAGATGATGTGGAAATTTGGGAACCCTCACTACAACCTACACAGACCTACTGAATCCACTGAGCATTGGGGGTGCCCATTTTGTCTTGGCAAACACTGCCTCTTGTCCATACTGCCCTTGATAAGCCTGCATTGCTTAAAGACTTGTAAAGGCGAGATCACATGCACAAAGGGCACCCTATTCAATGGTATAGAGCTTTATAGTGACATTAGCTCAGGTCTGAAGAAATTATGCCTGTGCTGGCATCGTGTTGTGCCTAAAGTAATGTGATTATATCACTTCTGATTCTTAAAACTAACTCTTTAGTTAGTCTTTGTACTCTACTGCATGGCTGTAAATGTGCTCTTAGCTGGCAGATGAATATGCAGTGATTTGAGCATTTGCTAAAAAAACAATATACAAATGTGTTATGATAACCTACTCAGATTTAGGACGCCTATGAACAATAACTTTAAGCTGGAATAGAACTGACATCTAACAACCCTGACCCACAGATGTGAGACAGAGAGTTATCTTAATTATTCCTGGTCTTTTTGGCCTGATTAAAGATTTCATTTGTCAAATTGTCTTATAGTTGTATCTTAATAATGCAGTATGTGAAAATGCATGTATTTGGATTGGCTGATGTCATTATTAACTAGTCAAAGTGCTGGGAATCATTTAATATGCTAAGATCATCATCATCAGAGACTTACTTCACAAATTTAATCTCTCATTCTCATATAAATGCCTCTTTTCTGATTGTATGCTACTTTCAGAATTCTTCATCCCTATGTCATTACCAGTCATGGAAACCTGTTTATCTTCTGACCCTGCTTCTCATCCCAAATCCAAAGATTTTATCTGCCTCAGGCAGAAATAAACACATCTTAACAGATGTGAATCCCCATGGGAAGAGCAGATCAAAGGATGATAAACCCTATAAAATTTCATTTAATTGATTATTGGTGGACAGTGAAGAGAGGTAAATGCACTCTTTTTTTGACAAAGAGAATTTAAGAGCAGTTTATGTCCACAATTATGCCTGGTGAGAATTTTTGCTTAGCTACGTTTTCCTCCTCGTTGCTTATCACCTCCCCTTTATCAAAGGCTGTTTATTCCTCATCTCCCTCTATTCAGTTATTTAAGTTCTCTTTAATATCCTTCAATCAAAATATCTGAAATTAACAACAACAACAACAAAAAAGAATGTACTTAAGCTGTTATGCTAGTTCATCTCATTTTTTATGTAGACATGCTGGAGAACTGCCTTGTGGACAGCAAATGCCACATCTCTAATGAAAAGCAATGGGAAGCAGCAACGTGTGCAACCCACTTTTCAGGTTTTGCACCTGAAGATGGAAGGGGACGACAGTAGTACAAGCCCTGAGAAACATGGAAGTGTGATATTGGGAGGGAGATAAATAAATACAGAGCAGACAACTTCACTTTAAGCATATGTGTTCAGAGAGCAGGAGCTAATCAGACCAGAATATAGACACGGGGAGAACTGCTGTGAGTGTCTGGGTACTATATAGAATAACACTTACCAGGAATGACAGATCTCTCATCTTAGCTTTGTAAAGTTCAGAGCCAGCTCTAATAAAGAGCTCTGCAGACCATCTATGTTACTTTTTTTTTTTTTTAAGAGACTTGAAGAAATTCCATAAGACTGGATCAAAAACCGTGTGAGGTTAGTACTAAAAGGGCAAAGAGACTGACCTAGCTAGCTATGCTGTGGTTAGTTTAAAATTGGTACTACCAAAAAAATAGAATGGTTGACATAAGAAACAATCAGTACATAATTAAAGAACAAAAATATTTTTCATGACAATCAGTATGGTTTCCTGTAAAAAAAAAAAAAAAAAACAAAACAAACAAAAAAAACCAAACAAAAAACCCCAAAACAGTGTACAACAAAACTACAAGCACTCTGAAAAAACCTGTAAATGTATGGTATTGTCTATGGCCAGCTGTAATAGAAACAAAATCTAAAACTGGTAATGAATTTGATAGCCACAGAAGACTGGAAGCCAGAGCTATAACCCATCTATTTCAGGTGATCATAGTGTCGTGGTAAAATATAGGACTACTGAATATTATTTTGCTGAGATTTCCTGCAGGAGAAAATACTTACTTTGGTGTGAATGATACTAGCTCCCAAACCACTACTGTTTTTCAGCACAAGAAGTTTCAGCTACCTTCCGTTTAAAGTCAGGTGCTCAAGGAAGTTCATACACAGTAACAAATAGAGTTATCAGGCTCCTAATGATCTATTCTCCCATTGATACTCCTGGGACTTTGCATAAAGCTCTCATTAATGCAAATGGAAATGTGGAAAGTGCATGCCGAAATCAACAACTCCCCCTATTGTTATAATAGGTGAATAGTCCCCTTAGGTAAAAAGTAACGTTACCGAGTTTAATTTCTCCTTGACTACTGCCTCCTCCTTATGAAACAAATCATGCTAAAAAGTGTGGTCTTTTGGGTTTGTTTGGTTTTTAAGTGGATGTCATGGGAGAAAGTCAGTGCAGAAAATTTATCAAAAACAACATTCTTGTTATGACCCAGTTCTGACCTGCTCTACTCAAATCATTGATCATGGTGACAATGGGCCATATTTACCCCTGGTGCAACTGCACTATAATTGACAGAATTACATTTAGAAGAGATTTGCCCTATTGCTTTTTATTAAGAAGTCGGGGGCAACGATTAGTCGAAGGTTTGCCTGTCTCTGCAGCTTGGATTAATGCATACATTATGCAAAGGTATACGTATGTTTCAGCTTGCTACAGATGTTGTAGTTAAGAATTCATGGATGTTTGCACTTTGCTGCTCCAAGTTGCATTATAATAGAATGTGAAGATAACAGGGCCACAATCTAGTTATACAGTCGAAAGGTTGACAGAATAATTTGATTGTATTCTGCTTATTTACCACAATATCCTAGTATACTTTGCAGCTTGTAATAAATGCTAGGCATGGGACAGCTAAAATAGGTAGCACTAATGATGTCCTACAGCAAAGACCTATTGTTCCTAGATCTTTTATGACTGCATTTCCCCAAAACAATACATAGAGAAAGCAATAACTTATTTACATGGTTCCAGTAAAAGAACAAAAATACTTGTCAGTGTCTAAGATGTCTACTCATTTTTTGTACCCTTCAAAATTTAGATGCCTTTTAGTAAATTGGAGTGATCAAAACCAAATGTGTTCAAATGTATGAATGGAAATCTTTCAATCAAACTCTTCTTTAGCATTAACAGACTAGATCTGTTAAAGCTAGATGGAGCTACCCAATGTTAAATAAGCAGTGTGTTTCAATTTTTTATTTCCTAAACAAGTAATTGCCTTTACAATCAGCTGCTTACTGGGTGAAATTGTTCCTAAGCTGAATTAAGGGAAGTCCTAACATTGACTCCACTGTAACTATGATTTCACCTTTATTACATTAATTAAATGTAATGTGCCTCAGTAACAGAGCTCAAAATATTGATCAGTTAATGAAAGAGCAAAGATCAATGCTTAATGCAGGTGACATCCGAAGCACAGAAAGTAGGGATAGAATAAGCCCTGGTTTATTACAGTGCCTTCTGATACACATTTTGCAGCTGTGCTGTATCTGGATCTAAATGCAGTAAGCAGCACTTTCTAGAACTGAAAATAGTTATGAAATTGATATTTAGTAAATAGGCCATATATGTGAGCAAATAATTTATTAGCCCTAATGCTATAGTCCAGCTCAATAACTAGTTGTCTTACTCACCAGTAGGTAGTTGCATATCTCGTGTGCCTCTATAATTCTACCACAAATTGATACAAATTAATTGGATTCTCAACTAGTCCAAACACACTGCTTAGGCACAAAAAATAAAGTTCTTGGATCTCTTTAGAAGGAGAGATATAAAGCAAGATTGGACTGACCTTTTTTTTTTTTTTTTTTTATTTTACTGGAAAACTTTCTGAGATGTAGAGTTAATGTGATGTGCAGTAACATGAGGGCTTTGTACTGAAATTCCATGTGGGGTTGTGTTATCAATCAATGCGTCCTAGGGATTTACACAGAAATCTGCTAATGGAATACAGTTAACTTAAAACTATGCCATCAGTAAGTGTCACTCTCACTATTGGGAGACATTAGCTATCACAGCAGTGGCTGGGAAAAATACCGAATACAGTACATGGAGTTCATAAACTGTTGTGAATTACATGGCAGCTCTTTCTGACTTTCTTTTGTCTACATAATCTTAAGATTTTTAAAAGCACTGTTCACTGTTACCCTAGCACAAAAGAAAGATCAATTAAGAGAAGAAATCCGCATAAACTTTCCATTCAGTAAAATAAAATAAGTGTTGGAGGTCTTGAAAACTACTAAATACATCTAGAACTTAGGCTCTGTGTCAGTGTTTTCCATTCAGTGGGTTACAACCCCAAAGTCATCACGAAATGTCACCAGAGGGCTACAAGGGAGTGAAAATTTTATGGCAATTAAAGCAAAGGATAACTCACTCTCCTGTTCTTCACAAATCCTTATCTTTTAAGGCTCAGTAATTTTTTTTAAATCTCTTGAAACACACGTTGTGGCAATTACTTTTCTCATTGTTAGCTCTGTAGCATATAGAGGGGGTTCACAATTTTTTTCTAATATCTATTAGTCACTGTGTAAATGTTTATGTCATATCTTCATTAAAGTGAACTTGTGATACATGATACAAACTAGCATTTGATGGCTAATGCACATTAAAATTCTTGTCAGCACAATGTGAATTTTAACACATCAGCTGATAGGACTTCTTGCAACTAGCATTGACCAGATAGTTTATGGTAAAAGTACAGCAGGGCTTTAGCACATTAATTAGTATGTGCTAGCCATAGGAGTCAAATTTAACCTTTATATCTAATGAAGACTGTATGAAAAACTAATTTTTTCAGGATGCAAAAGTTTACAACATTCACCAAGGAACTCAGTAAAACCTTACTTTATTTTCTTTCAGGGCTAATTAAACTAAAAACACAAAGATATGCCCAGGTTTAGAATTTACATCTGCATTTATCCCAGCATTTAACACAGCTGTAGCCTTGTCTATTAACAGCATTTGTGTTTTCTTTGTTAGAAAAATTGTGCTGATATGAGCTTCATTGAGCTGAAGCAATGCCACCTAAGAAAATGAGCCCTGAGCTGTTCCTCACTATTGTCCCTTTGAGAAGTTGCTGCTCCTTCAGTCTCCTCCAGCTGCTCCTTTACTGCTGTCTCACCGATTGCTGCACCCACTCATTCACCCAAAGCCAAAGGAGGTGCTCTACCTTCAGCAACTTTAATAGCAAATCTTCACTCACCTGGGTTGTATTTTGTTTAATTTTTCATTTTCTGAGAGGCTTACGTTTGATTATCTCTGTGATGGTGTGTTGGTTTTGTGTGGCAAGGTTTTGGTAGTGGGGGGGCTACAGGGGTGGCTTCTGTGAGAAGCTGCTAGAAGCTTCCCCTGTGTCTGACAGAGCCAGTGCCAGCCGGCTCCAAGACGGACCCACTGCTGGCCAAGGCCAAGCCAATCAGCGCCTCTGTGATAACATATTTAAGAAAGAGAAAAACAGTTAGAGAGAGCTTTTGCAGCCAGAGAGAGGAGTGAGAAGATGTAAGAACATCTGCAGACACCAAGGTCAGTGAAGAAGGAGGGGCAGGAGGTGCTCCAGGCGCCAGAGCAGAGATCCCCCTGCAGCCCGTGGTGAAGACCATGGTGAAGCAGGCTGTCCCCCTGCAGCCCATGGAGGGAGGATGAGGGGGTGTAGCGATTCCACCTGCAGCCCATGGAGGACCCCACGCCGGAGCAGGTGGAGGCACCTGAAGGAGGCTGTGACCCCTTGGGAAGCCCACGCTGGAGCAAGCTCCTGGCAGGACCTGTGGATCCGTGGAGAGAGGAGCCCACGCCAGAGCAGGTTTGCTGACAGGACTTGTGACCCCGTGGGGGACCCACGCTGGAGCAGTTTGCTCCTGAAGGTCTGCACCCCGTGGAGGAGACTCACGTTGGAGAAGGCCGTGAAGGACTGTCTCCCGTGAGAGGGACCCCACGCTGGAGCGGGGGAACAATGAGTCCTCCCCCTGAGGATGAAGAAGCGGCAGAAACACCGCGTGATGAACTGACCGTAACCCCCACTCCCCGTCCCCCTGTGCCGCTGGGGGGGGCGGAGGTTGAAGCCGGGAGTGAAGTTGAGCCCGGGAAGATGGGAGGGGTGGGGGGAGGTGTTTTAAGATTTGGTTTTATTTCTCATTCCTCTACTCTGTTTTGCTTAGTAATAAATAAGATGAATTCCCTCTCTAAGTTCGGTCTGTTTTGCTCGTGATGATAATTAGAGAATGATCTCTCCCTGTCCTTATCTCGACCCGTAAGTTTTCTTTCATTGTACCTTTTCTCCCCTGTCTAGTGAAGGAGGGCAGTGATAGAGCGGCTCTGGTGGGCACCTGGCCCTCAGCCAGGGTCAACCCACCACAGATGGCCAATCAGAAAATCTCTACTTTAAAGATAATGCAAAGAATGAAGACAAATTTACCAGAAAGTAATGCAGTTTCTTCCATCATACATATCCATGCATATGTATTTAGGGTATTTCTTTTGCATGTGTACCTCTGTATGTCAGTTATACTTCGACTTTCCTTAAGAAGCTGAAAAGAATAAAAACAAAATCTTAGAATGAAGAACCAGAGAACATATACTTCACCTAAGAAATAATCTTGCTGCAGAACAGACCACAGGCAGGCAAAGAAGCTTGCAGTAACATGAAACTGTAATTTGGTGGTTATTTGGGTCAAAATTTATTCTGAGAAAAACCAGAATGGTCTACAGTTTCCTCCCTGTGTCACTACATTTTTCTCTGCTGGTATAACAGCTTGTACTGTAATCTTGTTTGGGGAACTGATCCAGCTGAAAAATAACCACCAAAGGACAAAATAAGAATCCTTTTTTTTGAACTTGGTGAATTCTAGTTTATGACTAAGATACACATTTTTTGCCAGTCCAGTGGAAGGCATTGCACCACGCAGGAGGAACTAGCAAGATTGTCTTCAGTGCAGCTCAAACTATACCTGGAACTTGATATGGGAAGATAGACAGTTGATGTTGCAACATGCCTTACAATTGTAGGACTTGGCTGGTAGGTGAGGAGGTGGGGAGAATTCATATGAATGTTGAAGAAACAGGTCTGGCTTTTCTATATCCTCTTCCCCAGCTAAGCAGGACAGTGAAGCAGTGACCCACTCTACTAAAAAATTGGTGAAATAAGAAAAAAGCAAGGAAGGCCAAAGTGCTTCATAGACCTGGGCATTGAGCAGACTTTACAAAGCTTCTGATGGCATATATTTTCCCTATTTACAGCTAACCAGAATCTGCGTTCTACCATTACCCATGTTTTTCTCTTTACATGACTGTACACGATGAGTCAATAGAGGACTGTGGCGAAGTACTGGACAGTCTAACAACAGCTAATAGGAGGAGCATAGCCTCCAGATTCCTCACAGGGAGAGGGGAAGAACCAGAATTTTTCCTGTCCTGTAGGATGCAATTATGCTGTCCAGAACCAAAGAGTGACCTGTCTTGCTTCCCCTGTTTATTGAATGCAAACCTGATGTCAGGTTTCATTGCAAGCTCCCTGCCTAAGATGGATATCCTAAGGCCAAATTCAATAGGCAGTCAACCACTATACCTGCCAAGACCCAGTATTTTCAAAAGAATGCATGTGAGTAGATTATCATGTCTGTTTCAGTTAGAATCAACATTTCTTTTCTAGTCCACTTAAAATCAAATGCACCACAGTCCAAGAGATATATGCCTTAATTCCCACACAATTCATAGCACCATGGTTCTAATATGTGATTCTGACACCCAGAAGAATTTGGGTTAAATTTTCAGATGCTTCTGTGATGTTGGATATTTAACTTCTTTGAATCCCAAAAGAAGAAACTTCAGGATTAATACCTGGCTATGTCTTCTCAGGGAATAAAAGTAGGAACAATAAGCTGCCAACTGAAATATATGAAATAGTATTGAAGCATTAGAGCTATGGCTCTTTCAAGGAGGCACTCAGAAAAAAATGTGGAGACGAAACTTTGAAATCTTTATAGGACTTTCTCCAGTGATGATTTAAAGGATACCATTCCAGCAAAGGAAAAACACACTAATTTCTGTGTTGTTTGGAATCTGTTTGCAATGAAATTGAAACTTGCAGAAACTGCAGGAAAACACACCAGTGAAGCACACAGACATATTAATTTTGACTTTTTATGTACTAGTCAGACTTGACTAGTACAGTGTGTATACAAAGACAACGGGTTTATCGCACTGCTCATATTTGTCAGGCTAACAAGATCTCCTAGATACCATGTCCCAGATTCACACCATTCTCCCTGCTATTGTAAAGATCTCCAGGCTATCTGTGTATATTTCTTTACTGGAGAGATATAGGTTTCCCCAGAGAACAATTCAGAGCACCTAGGATCAGCATTAGCCTCTTATCAGAATTTATTATTGCAGTATGCTACAATAAAGTAATAACATCAGGTAAACTAGCTCAGACAGCTAAGATAATAATTTAGGCATCTCATTTAACTACCCAAGATCAGATGAAGCAATCCAGGCTGATGGCATTGCAAATGGTCATAATAATATGAAAAACAGTAATAACAATGAAGGAATATTATTGTATATTATGGAAAACTGGTATATTTTATCATTGGTGTTATAAAATATGGGTCATTTTCTATCAAGTCACTAAGAAACGTAGTGAAGCGGTGAAAGACAAAATAATATCATACAGGATCAATCTACTTTGTTATGGTGTTGGTTCTTTTGGACAGCCCATGATGAATAGTCTGTAGGATCTTGATAAATGGAGTGAATAAGCACAGACTGTTATATATGAGTGGGCAGCTGGGAGATGGGACAGTCTGTGTCTATTCCAGAGAAGAGAGACAAGCATCAAGAAAATCTTGGTTTTCATAGGAAAGAAAGAAGATCCTTACTGATTTGTATCCACATCAAATCATAGCAGAACTGAACAAGAATATTACATATTCATAAAAGATTATGTCATTATACACTGAGAGGCGTGTGTGCTGTTGCTGGAGTACAATCTCATTGGGATCACAGAGGTCTGGTGGGATATCTCACATAACTGGAACACTGACAGGATGTAGACAGTCCAGGAAGGTGAAGAGGGGTAATTGCCCTTTTTGCAAGAGTGCAGTGGGGATGTATGGAGCTGTGCCTTGGGATGGATTATGAGATAGCTGAAAATTTATGCGTTAGGATTAGACAGCAAACCAACATTGACAACATCGTGGTGGATATCTGTTCCAGATCACCTGATCAGAAAGAAAATAAATAGAGACCTTCTTCAGAAAATGGAAAGAAGCCTTGCATTAACAGACCCTGATCCTCCAGACTTTAACCTCTCCAGTATCTGCTGGAGGGACAGCACAGCACGGCATACATGATCCAGGAGGTTTCTGAAGTTCATTGGTGATAACTTTTTGATACAGGGAATCAATGAGCTGATGGGAGCTGGTACTGTGCTGGACCTGATACTCACAAAGCAAGGAAGAACTGGTGAGGGATGTGAAGGTGAGGGCAAGCTTGGCTGTAGTGACCTGAGTCAATGAGAGGAGGGAACAATGTTCCCAACTGAGAGGATGGAACAATGCACAAAGCAGGATCACAAGCCTGGACTTAAGGAAAGCAGACTTTGGCCTGTTCAGGCACCTTCCCGAAAGGTATGTTGGCAGCAAAGTGAAGACTAGGAAAAATGTGGTCCTGCTGCTGAATGGAATGGACAACCTGGTAACATACTACATAGAGAAGGCCAAGGTATTCAATGACTTCTTTGCCTCAGTCTTTGCTGTTAAGATTTGCCTTTGGGAATCTGAGGCCCCTGAAGATCCTCAAAGTGATTAAAACATTGGAGCACCTTTCATATGAAGAGAGGCTGAGAGACCTGGAGAAGACAAGGCTCGGGGGATCTTGTCAATGTGTATAAATACCTGATTGGGGGAAGGGGGAGGGTAACGAAGATGGTTCTTTTCAGCGATTTCTAATAAACATGATAGGAGGCGATGGGCACAAATCAAAATACAGGAAATTCTATTTAAAATGAGGGGAAAAAAATATTGTAAGGGGCAGTCAGACACTGGAAAAGGCTGCCCAGAGACATTGTGAAGTCTCCATCCCTGGAGATATTTAAAATCAAACTGGATAATGCCCTGACCTGTGCCTGACCCTGCTTTGAACTGGGGGTTTGGACTATGTCATCTCCAGAGGCACCTTCCAGCCTCCACTGTCTGTGATTCTGTGTGACTCTGTGATATATGTTACATTTTGTTAAACTGGAAGGAGTGGTAGCAGAAGTCAATTAAGCTGTAGTACATACACAAACTTATGAAATCACGGAGTTATAGCCATTAATATTTCCTCCCTTATTTACAAGTGATTGAAGTCTGTATCTTGCCATTGCCCGTCTCCTTCTATTTATATGTCTGCACTGAATGATATGAGTAGAAGGCTTGAGGCAAGATTTTTAGAGAAAAGAGAAAAGCTAAGTCAATTGAAAGCAATTTCTGAAGGGAATAACATCAAAAACAAGGAGGAGAAATATTTGAAAAAGGGGAAAGGGATTGAAGGATATTGAAGATATTATGTTTATATGGCATTCTGGCACTTCTGAATGTCCTAAAAAAGAATTACACCAACAGTAAGTTAGTGGGTAAATCAAAAATTTTGAGGAGAGGCACAAAGGAAAACCAATAGAACATCAAGAGCATTTGAAGTGCTAGGAGGCATTTTCCTTGTGGAAAATGTCTGAAAGTCCTTAAGAGAGCTGATGAAGATTCATTTAAATAGCTCATTTAAACAGTCAGCCAAAATCCTCAGTACAGCTTTACAAAATTAGGCTGTTACTATGAACTGGTGGCACAGAAGACAAAAGCAAAAATGCATCATGTGTCGTGACAACGCACTTTGTCAGAAATTGGCCACAACTGGCTTAAACTAAGCACTGAAGTAGGCTCCACAAAATACCTAATGCTCACTACTTGCTAGAGGTTAAAGAACAGATTAAAAAAACCCAAACAACAGACCCAGCATTTAAAAATGATAAAATGAAGATTCTTTGGGAATATGTTTTTACTCTCAAACACCATAATGATAAGAAACTTTGGGTTTAGTCTTCAGAAATTAGCTTATGACTTCTCTTCATTTATTAAGTGGTATAAGTTTGACACAGTGAATCAAGTGAAGTTGAAGCTATAGGTCAGGAAATTCTGCTCTTTCTCCATCATAGATGGAATCTATGCTCAAAATTAATCCAAGCTCAAAATGAATATTTTTTTGAGGATGATCAAGTCTCCAAAATGCTGAGATTACATGTGTTATGGTCTCTATAGTTGTTGATTATTACATGGCACATTTAATAATAATCACAATCTGAGATTTGAAACTAGGCATTGGTCTTAATGGCCTAAATATCCTTTATGCCTCCTCTTTACTATCTATAAACAAATAATACTGGATTTAAGATACTAAGGTGTAATATCGTCTTTGCCAGTATACAAAATAATGAAATAGAGCACAGCATTATATTTATAACTGTGAATCAAGCAAAATATGTAATGTAATAATAGTTTTATATTGCAGAAATAATTACATTATGGAAACTACTTGTATGGCTGACATTCACTTTCTGAAGTATAACTTGTTTTAATTTCCACATTACATTGAACTGGTCCCATGCATTTGGAGATAAGAGGTGAGTGAGTGATCTGTCTAAAAGAGAAGGTTGTGTCTGACTCTTGTAACTCAGCCACACAGCTGAGAATTGATAGTACTTAAGAAACAATTATCCTGCACAAGGTTTGGAAACTTCAGTTTTCTTCCTTTCTAAGCTGAGCCATGACAGGTAATAATACATACTTTATCTGGATTCTCCATGCAAGTAATGAACCATTGAAGAAACTTCCTATGCTTGACCAACATTAAATGTGGAAAATACTCAAGAAAATGGAGAAATATTTGATTCATCAAAAAATATATTCAACCATTTCCTGTGTTAAATGTTTAAAACTTTAGTATAAAGTACAAAATAAGTGCTTCTTTATCTCTGTTTTTCTTGTGTGAAAAATGTGTGGTTGATTTTTTCTGAATTAGAAATAAAAAATAATGCAATAATGCAAGTTTTCTTCTGTTCTAAAATAAAATTTAAAAAAAAAAAGATAAAAACATTTTTCTGGTGAGAAAAATGGAGGGGGCAGGGGGCTGCATGGCTGGCTTCTGTGAGAAGATATGAGGAGATGACCCCATGTCCAACAGAGCCAATGCCAGTCAACTCCAAGACAGACCTGCTGCTGGCCAAGGCGGAGCCCATCAGCAACAGTGGTAGCGCCTCTGGGATAACAAATTTAAGAAGGGGCAAAAAAAAGCAAACAAAAAAGCTACGCAACTGCAGCCAGAGACAGGAGTGAGAATATGGTAGCAGAACAACTCTGCAGAAGGAGGGGGAGGAGGTGCTCCAGGACTGGAGCAAAGATTCCCCTGCAGCCCGTGGAGAAGACCATGGTAAGGCAGGCTGTGCCCCTGCAGCCTGAGGGGGGGGGGGGTGTTCGATACCATTTCCACCCATTAGCAACATGACAGAAAACTCACCTGTTGACAATACTCTTTACCTTACTCCAAATTAAAAAATATAGCAATGAATACATTTCTATGTGACAGAACCTTTTAGGACTTCAAGTTAATACTACTGTGTATTCAAAGCCTTAAAGGTCTCTCCAGACATGAGTTATTCCACTGGCCTGTAGACAAGTTGTTGTAGCAACTCCTAAAGCACAATTCTTCTCCCTGTAGCAGATACCAGAATTGTTCCCATGTTGTCTCAGCAGCATTGTGGCTTCCAGTCACTAAAGCAGTTTCCTCAAGTAATTGGCAGAGTACTAGAAAAAGCTTCACAACGATTTTGCATCCAATATAAGCACAGATAATCAGCATAAGATTTAAAATAAGAGAGAAACATGAATTCAATAGTACAGTTTTTGCAATCTAACAGGATGCACAAGCTTACATGGATTCTCTGGAAAATATTATGAGTATCTATTGACTTTACAGAAGAGGCTTTTCAAATTGTGCATCCTTTCTTAGACTGTTTTGGCTGAGATATAAAGCTCTGTTAAATATTGCAGAAGGCTTACTTCAAAAAAGGCAGGCCAAAAAGACCCATACAGAACAGAATTATAAATCGGAAGTGTGCAAGGTGTTGTAAAAAACAATTCTGCCATGACATACAGGAAAATTTTAATCTTCAATCTGTCCTACCACAGATAAAAGCATAAACCCAAACCCCAGCCTTTTCCTTATCACATCAGTACAGAAAAAGTTGAAACAATGGGAATCACTGAACCTAGATCAGAACCTAGGACTAGTAAATAAACACTAAAGAAATCTAACAAAATATGAAAAATCTCTGTTCATTGAGAGTAAGGAATTACATCAGTATTCTATGAATTAAGTATGTGTGATACCAGCTGATGACACATATTTGTCAGCTGAGGTATAAAAAACACAGAGGTGTTCAACAAATGTTTCTATACACACACACAAAAAAAATCATATTTTATGGTACTATTGAAATGTTTAAATGCCTTGGTTCCCAAACATATATAATTTGTTCCCTATATTCAAAAAAGAATTAACCATAAAACTTGCTCAGTGACTAATGTTGATTTGTGACAAACATCAGTACAACTGTCACATTCTAGAGGATGGAAAAAATTTGTCATGACAACTTTGAAAAAGATAAAAGTGGAATGTTCAGGAGAGTAAAAGGTGGGTAACAAATCAGTTGGACACATACAGAAAGGATCTCTGATATGGAATTTTGTCCATATCAGACCTAAAACACAATCACATTATTCTTGCCAATTAACATCATATGATGTAAATTTTGGGGTCTTTTTCCAAAGAAAATTGGATTTTTATTTTTTTTTTTTGCATTAGAATTTGCTTGATAAAGACAACTGTGGTAAGGTGTGTCTATACAGCATGAACTTAGTTTGAGGCGAAATTCCTGGGGTTTTCTTTCTTTCAGATACCATGATAGTGAACAAGAAGGTCCCAAATGTAAGCAAGTGTTACTTGCTTATGAAAGGTTTTGCAAAAATACTAATAAAAAAGATGCCATTGGCCAATGGAAAACTTCTTTGTTTAATTGTACTTTGTCCTAAATTCTCTTCAATGTCTCTATCTGGGATCACCTATCTGTTTTTCCCAACAGGGAGGGAGAAGCAGTCCTTCTCAGAGGTGATGAGAATTGTTTTTCCTTTTCATGTATTGAGGACTTGTATGGCTGTCAGCAGTATTATATCTATGGGAAGGGATTTTTTTTTTTTCCAAATCCTTTGCAGTACCCTTAATTTTTTGGGAGAAACACAAAACGCCTACTATTCAGGTAGATGTTTTTTGTGGTTGATGTCTAATCATGATTGTCATTGAATTATTTCAATGGCTTTTGTATACCCCTTTTCCACAAGGGTAGTAGGTGCCTAGAAGAATCATTCTCAGCAGTCTACTTTGATTTTATTGATGAGAAATGTGGTGTCCCTCTTTTCAATACTGGACACCGGTACAGTGACTTACAGCATGATAGTGTCTCATTTTGGGATTGATCCAAATTTTCTTTAGTTCCTTTGGCAAAAGCATGTTGTGCTTGTGCGGGGAGTGTGTCTTGCAGACTGTATGTGAACTTTGCTAGATACTATCAACTTTTTTATTCTGTTTTGCAACTGTTAACTGTAATGTTAGCATGGGCAAAATTGTCATTTTTGCTTTATTTTTGGGATGGAAAGGTATTCACTGGACAACAATATGGAACATCTTGGGACACAGGAGTCACTGAAACCCAAGGAAGATCAGTTGTCTCCAAATGTTCTGCAGATATTTGGAGACAGAGGAGGGGGGAAAAAAAGAAAAAAGAAAAAAGAAACAAAAGGTACATACTACCCTACTATATAGAAAAGTGTCAAACTGCAGAACTAGGTGAAGAAAAAAAAAGTAGGACTGGTATACATTTGAGCTAACTTCAACTTCAGTTATCTACAGAAGAAATGTACATCTTAGCTAGTCTCCATAGATTTACTTTAAAGTCTATGGAGACTTAGCAAAGGCTCACATGTAGGCACTTGTCTTAGGATTAAATTAATTCCCTCACTGATTAGACTGCCTAGATATACACTAAATACAAAAGGAAACCCAGACAGCTGGGCTATATTTCTACTTTGTCAGAAACTATATGCAATTGAATAAATTCTGGCTTAGCTTTACAGAGAGAGAAAGATCTTCTGAAGAAATATTCTGGATGCCTTAGAGATTTCTAACCAAAGACAGGTTTACTGTTCTTAGGAGGCTGGAAAATCAGTATCTGCAGTTATGGTTCCTAGTTTGCTAAAACTGCATAGTTTGGGGATTGCTAAAGAAGCCAGCAAAGGTTTTCAGGAATGCTTACAGTGCCTGCAGCATGAATATACCATATGTCCTTGAAGAAAGCTGTAAGTGCAAAGCACTGTAGAAGTCAAGTTCTGCAAAAGGATCCGGAATCTGCATAGTATGACAAGAAAAAAAGAGAAATTGTCTGTGAAATGTATCAGACATGTCCCGTGAAAGTCTGTGTTGCATCGTACAAATTCAAAAGAAATGCAGAAGAACACTGTTCTTCTCATTGGGACGCAGATACAGCAGCCCAGTGAGCTTCCAGGAAAAGGAAGAACTATTAGAAGGAAAAGTATTTCAGAGGCATATAAAAATTGAGTTCCAATTAGAAACATAATGCTGACTACTACTCTATAAGCTCATGAAAGTTGCAATTGAGGGACCACATGTAGTTCAGATCAACAAAATAAATTCCCTATTCATCATCCAGAGAGTGAAACCCAGGTAGTCTTACACTGGCCATTTGCTGTATAAGCAGTCAACCATTTGTTTCCTGATGAATTTTTATGTTCCAAGATGAAACAAACCTCCTGACTGGCATACTTCACTGTATGTAAATACCAGCCAGAATGCAATCCCTGAAAAAGCCAAAGCCAGCATGGTTGTCTATTGTCTATTCAACTGTCAAGGAGCAACAGGATGACTAGAGGCAATCTGCATTACTCTTTACAGTAACAATACAATTAAGGCAAACCATTTTTCTTTTCAGAGAGGAAATACATGTTAATTCATGCACATGAGAACTCTTACATTTTGCAAGTACCTCTAGGTAGTGGTGAATAATGTGCATTCTCCTATCTACATATTTCTTACAGATTAGATTTGCCAAGCAGTACAAGTTCCTTTATAAAAATTTCGGTATTAAAAAGAAAGTCACTTGGTCTTACTGTTCTTTTTTCTCCAGTAAGCAATTAACAAATAAGTTTATGTTTGCCTTGAAGTGATCAATGTTCAGACGACTGCCAAGATGGCTCTGTAATAGGCAGCTGGTTGGCTGTAGGTCTTTTGAATGGACTGTGCTCACTGAAAGATGACCAACCAACTTTATTATTCTTGCTAATTGAGTTGCTGCCTGCCTGCAAGAGCATTTCAGGTGGTAAAACTGGTTATTTCATTTAGCAAACAGGAAATGAATATAAATTAACTGAGAAAGTATCACCTTTCATACACTGGCAACAGAAACCTGACTGCAATAAAATATATATTGGAAGTAGTTTTCAGTACTTAGGAAAATAAATTTTCTATATTTGCAGATGGTAGTCTACTTCAATATTTCAAACCTTTTAATATTACAGAGCCATTTAATGAAAATATTATATTGCTTATTAACTAAAGTAATCTAATATTTTTGATTAAAAAGGAGAGTGATTGAAAATATATTCCAAAAATATAATTTTAGTTTTAGTATTCATCCTCTTTTTCTGCATTTATTCTTTATAATTTTTTAAGTTATCTTATTTTGCTGATATTAAGCATACAAGGGAAGAGGATTCCAAAGTCACAGTTGTGAATATACATACTGGAAAGACCTCTTCTGTCACCTGAAAAGCAAAGAGCAATAAAATAGTGTGAATTATATCATCAGTCACTACTAAGAAGTCCATCTCAAGCACCAGAGGTTGTCAAATTAAGAACATGTTGATTCTCATAGGATTTTAAAAATAAAGAAAACATCAAAAAATGTAGAAAAGAAAACTGATTGAAAGAAAGTAGTAGTTCTTTAAAAGATTATATATAAGGAAACCAGGTAGCATCATGTAATTTAAATGGCAATTTTTGTGGGATTTTTTGTTTGTTTTTCTTAATGCTAAGTAGTTTCAATAGTCATAATTATTTCCATTTTATAAAGCCTCAGCTCCTTCATATTCTTGGTGATAGTGAAACCTCATTGGTTGACAATATAATTTCTAAATATGTTGCTTCATTTATTCATCAAAGCAGTAGATAAAAGCAAATATGTGACTGGAGAGCACAGTCTCACAACACCCTCATCACCAACACATAACACACCAAATCCCTGGCATGCCCTGAAAAAAAGCACAAGCATCACTTGACCTGAATAAAATAAATATAACTTCTTAAAAATTCTGCCGTCTACCATCCTTCCTCCATTGGCTGAAAGCATTTTCAGGTTGTCTTGTAGATATACAAAAGGGCCCAGCTAAAAGGATTTTCACCTTAATTTCTGACAGGTTTCAGAACAAAATGATTAACAGGCTTGATCTGCAGAACAGATGCTCAGAGCCATTACAGAGCAGCATACTAAGCAACACATGAAAACCACTTTCATGAGAGATAATATGATAATACCATATTTGTGTACAGTGTTTTTCATCTGGGCAGCTCACTTTCTTTTGCAAAGGAGGCTTCTGCCTTGATGCAACCAGAACTGCTCTATGGAATGTCCCTGTCCCTCTACCACACACACCTACAGGTGCATCTCTTAGAAACCATTTCTTCACAGATGAAGACAATTTTTTCTTCAGGTTTCCAACACTGAACCTGTGCAGAATGCAGGTAAACTGATATCTGAAAGTCCTGGGACTCTCCAGTTTTTGTATGGACATATATAATGGTGAAAGAGCGGAATTTCCTGAGCTGCAGCTTCAACTTCACTTGATTCACTGGGTCAAACTTATACTAGTTAATAAATGAAGAAAGACCATAAGCTACTTCCTGAAGATTAAAGTCAAAGTTTCTTATCATTATGGGTTCCCATGAATCCTCTTCTTTCTCTTTTCCTTTCTAACATTTAAATATTTAAAATTAGCCATTTAAGCTTCAAATTGTTTCAAACTCTCCTCATTTGGTTTAGATTTTTGAGTCTTTGCAGATAATTTGGCACATCCCTGAATTACTGGGCTGTTAGATTTCACTATTGCTGATATGCACTAATCAAAGCAAGTGTGAATGTACTAATTAGTAATTTCACATCCTATCTAACAGACATTGTTTACCCTATCATCAGTCATAGAATTTATTTATTTGGAGAAATTTGCTTCTAGAAAATATAATCTCATGGTAAGTATAAAGTGAAGGACAAAGAAAGAACATGCTGCTTTAACTGTCAATCTAGGCTAAAAGTGATGAAGGGATTTCTTTCCCCCTAAAAATGTATTGTTAGGCTTATTAAGTACCATCTTGAACTGTTCTTTTAATGAAGTGATTGAAAAAAGTAGTCACAAGAAAGTTTTAAGCTGTGTATTTGTCTTCTGTGTGACAGGATAAAAAATAGAAGGCTTTCGTTTTTTTCTTTTTTTTTTAATTCAAAATAAATTGAGCTATGAAACTTCAAAAACATCAATCTTTTTCAAAAAAAGTACCATAGTCAGAATATTTTCCCATCTGTACTTGAGGCCTCTCATTTTTCATTTTCTCATGAATATGATGCAATGAATAACCTTCAGCTTCTATCCATCAGCTATCTTTCCCCATCCTTTTCCTCTTTTTCTTTCTCTATATAGTTAAACTTCTACAGAGTAAATATTTCAGAAGAGAAAAGTTGCAGCACTTTATATTTCTGTTGACTACTTTGCAACTTTTCTGATGTTGAAGACATTTTTAAAACCTGCATGACTGATCAAGAGAAAAGAACTGGGACAGGAAAGTGATAACTGATATTAAAACACATAGCTTAATAATAAAAAACTCAACTGGAGACTAAATAATGCAAAAATATTCATTAGAAACTAAATCTTTAATGAAAAATACAGAAAAAATGGAGAAAAACCAATGTCCAGCCTGTTTCTGAGCAGTGAACCTGCCTCCCGACTAGCTTCCCCACTGCTATATGGAGCATGACATTATATGGTGGGGAACATCCCTTTGGCCAGCCTGGGTCAGCTGTCCTGGCTGTGCTCTCCCAGCCTCTTGTGCACCTGGCAGGGTGTGGGAAGCTGAAAAGTCCCTGACTTAGTGTAGACACTACAACTACCCAGCAACAAGTAAAAACATCGGTGTGTTATCAATATTAATCTCATATTAAATCCAAAACACAGCACTATACCGGCTACTGGAGAGAAAATTAACTCTATCTCAGCCGACCCAGGACAGGGATGAATGGATTCAGAGCAGCCCTGCAGAGAAGGACTTGGGGATACTGGTGGATGAAAAATTCAATGTGATCCTGGTGTCTTAAACAGTAGTCATACTATACCAGGTGTTGTTTTGTGTGTGTACATACACAAATTCCCATTTACAACCTTTCACATTCATTTTCAGACATCCCATGTTCCTGTGGGCTTCAGACAGGTACTAGGAAACCAACAAAAGGCTGAAATTTCATTATAAAGCCAGTATCTGTGACCTTGTGGAATTAGTTTTTGGAGACTTTCCTGCAGCAGAGCTGGAAATTGATGTTCAGCTTCCAGTATCTGAGTTTAAATTATCCTTCCTTTTCAAACAAAGTATTTCCAGCACTTGATAATTCCACCTGACAATATGCATAAGCAGAGTATCATTTAGGTTCAGTAAGATTCAGAGGTAGACTAATGGAGGAGTAACACAGCGGAGTCTCTCATTTACGTACAATAAATTGCAGATCACAACTAGAGTACAGGTTTGATGCGAAGCACTTGTATTTCCTTCTCTATTTCTGTTCTTAAATATCTCTGCCTCTTTCTCAGTTACCAAGGGGAGCTGCTCCAGAGTCAGCCCGGCCTGCAGCAGACCAGCAGATCTGGGTGCACACAGGGTTTTCCTATGACCAGGCAATGCTGGGGGAGTAGAGAGACCCATCAGGAGCCAGCAGCTCTCACGGGAGATGCTGACACAGCCTGGGCATTGCCAGAGCCATGGCGGCCACCCCCACCCCTACACAAGGCAGCCCAGGGAGCGCTGAGACCAGAGCGGGCAAACGAGGTGTGGTGCACCAGGCAGGGCGTGGGGTGGCAGTTGGCGTGGGAGGGCACCTCTTTGGAGGAGGGGCATTCCACTGGCCAAGTGGCAGACCTGAAGCACACATAACACAGCAACCTGGCACCATTCTGTGACCATCTGCACAGGTCAAGAGCACCCATCTTACTTGACCCTTCAGGCAGAATGGTAAGCGCGTGTCTGAGAGCAAAGGCTGCAGCTCCAGCTGGGAGGTCTGCACCATCTACCCCAGCGCTGGCTGATGTCTCCATCCAGATGGAGCTGCTGAAGGGAGAGGCTGCAGTGCAGACCTCAGGCTGTAGGATATGCCCAGACCGTTCTCCTGGGGCAGGGACAGGAGGCAGACCTGCCTGCAGAAGTTGTGCCCAGATGGAGGACCTCCTGCAGCACGTGGCTAAGCTGCAGGAGATGGTGAGAAGGAAGGGGAACCTCAATCCATCCCACTCCTACCAGTTTGGTACCAGTGGCAGCAATAGATGCCCAGAGCCTGGAGAAGGATCACAGGTCGGCAGGAGAACACCTGAAGGCATGGATTTGATGGATGGACCACTCAGTGAATAAGGAATTGGTTGGATGGTCGCACTCAAAGAGTTGACATGGACCTGTTGGAACGAATCCAGAGGAGGCCACGAAGATGATCAGAGGGCTGGAGTATCTCTCCTATGAAGACAGGTTGAGAGAGTTGGGGTTGTTCAGCTTGGAGAAGAGAAGGCTACAGGGAGACCTTAGAGCAGCCTTCCAATACCTGAAGGGGAACTCCAAGAAAGCTGGAGAGGGACTGATTACAAGGGCGTGGAGTGATAGGACAAGGGGTAATGTCTTTAAATTGAAGGAGGCTAGATTTAGATTAGATACAAGGAAGAAATTTTTTACAATGAGGGTGGTGAGGCACTGGAACAGGTTTCCCAGAGAAGCTGTGGCTGCCCCCTCCCTGGAAGTGTTCAAGGCCAGGTTGGGTGGGGCTTTGGGCAACGTGGTCTAGTGGAGGGTGTCCCTGCCCATGGCAGGGGGGTTGGAACTAGATGATATTTGAGGTCCCTTCCAACCCAAACCATTCTATGATTCTGTGATTCTATGATTCCTTGTCTTTCACCTGCACTCTCAATTCTTGCTGTAGAAGTTAGATTTGTAGCACCAAGCACTGGCCTTTGCTGTTAAAGAGTATTAAAAATAGGCTAAGTGTGAAAATTTTTCTATTTTGAAAACATGCCTGTTGTAAATATTTGTAAGATGCATGGTAATAAAACTGAAAATGCAGTAAAGACATGCCCCGAGACATATGTCAAAAGGACAAGTTTATCTAGGCCTGCCAGGATTTTTTAAAAAAGAAAGAATAGTTATGAAAATATGCTTTTTAATCATATATGCTTGATAAAAAAGGCTATTGGGGAAAAAACTGAGGAGGGTTGAAAATTAATGTTGGTGACTACCTCCAAAGAAAAATGATGTGGCTTAAATAAAAAATAATTGTAATATTTAAAATGACTAGGTATAATTCCAAAAGGCAAAAAATAAGGATGTCATTGATGAGGCACAGCCCATAGTACCCCAGAAAAGTAGGCAGGTGTTGTGGTTTAGGTCCAGCCAGCAGCTAAGTACCAATCGGCCATTTACTCACTCATCCACCCCCCTGGTGGAATGAAGAGGAGAATCAGAAGAAAAAGGTAAAACTCTTGGGCTGGGATAAGGACAGTTTACTGGGACAGCAAAGGAAAAGGAAAATAACAACAGAATATACAAAGTGAGTGGTACACAACGCAATTTCTCACCCCATGACCCAACAACCGCCCATGACTGCACACAACTCCACACTCAGCCTGTGCTGGAGCCACAGCTCCTCCCTGAGTAGTCCCTTTTATACTGAGCATAATGTCATATGGTATGGCTAGTTTGTCCTATAGTCCTGTCCCAGCTTCTTGGTAAAATTAACTCTAGCCTAGCTGAAAACCAGGGCAGCAGGCAAGGTCTGGTGATGGTAACCAGGGTCAGCCACAGTCCAAGGATCACCAGACAAATCTGTGCTCATGATGTAGCCCCAAGGTCAAACCAGGAACCCAAGTCAGCAAGACAATGTGAGGATCAGAGAGGCACCTGGGCAAGCACAGCCTGAGAGGTATGGCTGACCTGATCTAGCACCGCGGATATGCCAGCCTGAGTGGAAAGTTGGACTGGCTGACCTGCGGAGATGCCAATGAACCAACAGTTCTGTGAAACTGTGAATCTGTGAATTCCTGTGTCTGGAATGGAGGAAATTGAAATGGAACTCAAAAACTGCAGTAGGCAGAAACCTATTTTAATAACAGTTACATCACAATGATTTAAGTCTTAAATTCTGTACCTAATGACTCATCAGTCTGCTGGTCTTTGATTGCTGTGTATCGAAATAGCACCCAGAATCTTATTACATTTAAGATCACAATGTTTTTGTAACATTTCTAGATTATTGTAAATAAAAACAAGAACTAGAGATGTTATGGAATATTAGCCTTTCTACATAGAAGCAAAACCTGAAGGTTCTGCTGGAAAACATGATGGCTACATCTGAACTTATAAGTAAAGGGGCCAGCTACTATTCAGTTGCTGAAACCGAGTAGCATGGCTTGGGTTGTGTCTGTATAAGTAAATTATTTTGCCATAGCCAACAGGGAGTCCTCAAACAGACTACGTGTAGGGAACAGCTCCTGGGTCACATTGTCCTATGAACTGTGGCCAGACGTAATCTGGGGAGTGTCAGCTTGAAATAGCCCAAAACTATGCCAGGAACTGAGCTAACAGTTACACTGTATGAATGAGTATGTGACAGGTCTTGATCTCAAATCCTGGCCATGTTATTTCCTAATATAAACATGTAAGCAATGTGCACATTAGTTAACAATTAATTAAAAAATTATATTAAAAGTTTGTATGTAGTGGAATGTACTTGGGTGACAGATACAGATTATTGACTCACATTAGAGCCTGGAAAAATCTAATGGAATGGAAATTTTTCTCTAAATCACTGAATCCCTCCCAGGTGTACAAAACATAAGAGATACTGTTATTAATCCAGGCCGGACCCACCATATTTTAATGCAAATGTCCTCTTGAAGTCTCCCTGGATACGAGTTTTTCCACTCCTAGTTTTCAGAAAGCAGAATGAAGCACAGATCATTAAAGAAGTACAAAATGCCATATTCATATTGTTTCAATCTAAATGAAATGAGAAATAATCACTTAAATACCCTGGGGGTCTGGATCTAGGTCTTTTACCTGCAGTCACACAAAAAGTCTCACAGAATACACTTGAGTTGGAATTTCTTTAGCTCTTAATAAATTGTCTTGATTAGAATAAAGGATGACCTCTCCCAAAGTAGGGAATGTCAAGCAAAAGGATTTTAGTACATTTATTGAGCATACTAACACCTAGATGTTTTTTGTGTTTTCATTGTTTATGTGATTTTTGTGAGCATAGTGTTACTAGTTTTTTAGGTACTAAGTGAACAGTTAAAGTTACAATAGATGGGCATTTCAAAAGCCAATTACATTTTGAATAAGTGCTCTAATCCATCTCAGCAAGATTGTTTCATTATGCACTTTGGAAAATGTCTAGCTATTCTATTACTGGTTTAAACTTTTAAGTTTGAAAGTACTGGCCCAAGGATGTAGCCCTGAGTTTTCCAGGAGAGAAACCGCCCCTTATTCACAAGGCCAGCTACTTAATATCACATATAAGCACATTTTAATAGGGGCCTGAATTTATGGGAAGTGCTTATCCAGAAGCTATGGAAGCCACTATTGATCTTTCTCCCATTTGCTGTTAAAAACACAATTTATTTGAACTCTTGCAGTCTTTCTGTTCTAAGATTTTTTGTTTCATTTTGGTTTTAATTGTCTTAATATTTTTTAGCACAGCTTTGTTCTAGCCATGCATCCAGATGGGTCTCCCCAATTAAATTTTATCGTTTTTTTTTTCCATTCATACAAACCAGTCTATTTATCTTGGCAGAGTAAAATGTTTTCTATTTTAAAATTTATGTTACTATACATGTGTATATATATGTGTATATGTATGCAATATATATACATACACATATAGATTATATAAACATAGAGATCTATGACATACTTAAGTATAATACACACACATATATAACTACAAGGTTATTCCCAGTATGTGCATGTATGTATTTCTTTTCATATCTAGAAGAAAAAAGCAGTCACAAGGGTCAGTAACCTTCCAGTATTACATTTAGAAATTTATCCTTTGATATTTAGGTGCTGCTGCATGGTGTCTAAAAAAAAAAGTTAAAATGTTTTTGGAAAGGCCTTTGTTTCCATTTTAGAAACAGAGAACCTGGGGCTAGATCCATAGAGGTACTTAGGTGCTTGCTGAATGCACGCAATGACCTTACTCATCAATGCCAAGCGGGGTGTCTTATTCTGGCATGGAAGATTTCTAAGGCTGCTTAGGGTTCTTAGCTGGAAGACACCTTCAAACAAAAATGAGGCACTTAGATCTGGTCAGTGACATCTTATAGGAAAACACAGAGATGAAGATTGCCTGCAAGTCCCACTCCTATCAGATGATGGGATAGAGTTGCCTGCACATGCACAGACCTAAATTAACCCAAAGTAAGCAGCTTGGGGAAGAACACTGCACTGAACAGCTTACTTGCTGTGTGTATATTTGGAGGCATAAAGATCCTCTGGCCTAATTTGAGCAGTCTATACATGCTTTCTGATTCTACGTTTCCTCTGTTGTTACTGGAGAAAAAGCTGAAAAGGTGGAAATTTCTCACAATAGCAGCAATCCTTGCTTTTACCTATTGAACCCATTCTACATCTCCAGAAGCATGAAAAACAAAATAGTCTTGCCAACCAGAAACCTCTTCCAACTTTCCTTCATGGTCCTCACTGCTTCCCCCTCACTGGCCTCCGGTGGTATGATAAGGAGCAACTAAAGGGATCCAGCATCTTCACAGAAGATAGTCAAGTGTGAAAAGTGGGCAGGAATTGCTCTAGATGGACTAAAAGTAAAAATGGATGTTTAGAAGGAGAGGACAATGGTCTGAGGGTCCTACAAGAAGTGTGAAGTGAGAGCTCTGGTCCCCAGGGAAATAGGGGAAGCAAATGATATCAGGAGGAAGGACTGAGTAAAGGGAAGCGGAGAAAGGCATACCTGTAACCCTGAAAGCTCCATTCATGCCCTCTTCACCTCATACTTCTTTCCTTAGTAAAGTCTCAGTGCCTTATCTTAAGCTGCCACCTCCACTTGAACCCCTCTGAAATATTGTCGATACCTCCCAGACATTCCAGTTACCACCCTGAAGTTTTCTAAATCCCCATTCAACCCATACTCTTCTGGAGATCTGACAGGATGCTTACAAATATTTGAGGTAGCATTAAAGTCCTATCTTTAGACAACCAAATCGGTCTTTATGTTCTGAGAAAGATGCCAACAAGAAGTGGTTCTGTAGCTGAAGGTAAGCAGAAGAAAGAGCACAATGGGGATTTTGCCCATTGTTGGCCATGAAGTGCAGTTTCAAGAAGGTAGTGGCACCAGGACAGTATTGGTTAATATTATACTTTACCTGAAATAGAATCAGAGGCATCCAAAGGCTTTTTAAAACATGTAGGCACACATGTAATTAGGTGTTTCTGACACTTCCAGTATCATCTGTCCAGTTTGACAGAAATCACTGGGCCAGCTTAGTGCTGGATTATCTATTCCTCCCATCTCACATAGGTCAGATAGCTGTGCTCTGTGGTCTGCTGTGTCAGAATACATTATATAAACTTAAATTCATGGTATCTGTTATCTCTCATCTGTATCTCAGGCTCCCGAAGTGCCTGAGAGATGAGTGCCGTTGCCCTGGCTTGCCTCTGTAGTCAATGGACAGGGACAGTGACTTCTGGATGGTGACACAAGATATCTGTGGCCTGAATCATTTAAACAGAGTCTGTCCAGACTTGACTGCTACTGTACTAAAGCTATGAGCAATGCAAATTTCCATGTACTTAAGGAAAAAGAACTATAACTTGTAAGTCAGTGCCTGAGGCTACTAGTCACTTCTTGTGACTTCATGCCTTCCTCCAAAACTCACACTCACACACAGGCACTTTTTTTCTTTTCATTTTATGAGAAATGAGGGTTGAAGTGCCTTTTTAAGGCAGATTATCAATGTTAGTATTTTGGCTGTAATTGGACAAATCTACAAATTCTCTTGCGTATTTTGAAATAATTACCAAAGGTAGGGCCTGGAGATTTGTAGAGCTCAGTAAGCAGTACTGGATTCACTTTTAAGGTCTCTTGTGACTTTCTGTCTTTAAAAAACATATATCAGATGTTAAGTTTTTATTAATGATTCCAGTCTTGGAACATTTGAAATAAGTGTAGAATAATAAAGTGTTTCATATGAAATATTCTGTGACCTACTTTCTCAGTCCTCTCTGGTTATGAGCTGATGGTGTTAGAAAATGGAAAAATAACATAAAAGACACAGTGATTTAGATTACCCAACTAAACAAAGTTAAATGTTGTTCCTTTCTTTGTAGCAGAAAGAAGATTACATATTGTGTTTGAAATAGCGTATGAACATTTGTCACTCTGTGGTAGAGTGAGTTAAACTTGAGGAGTGTCTTTCATGGCTGGGTCATTGCAGAGTGCTCATGGCATGTACAAACTGTTCTCAGAGAGGTGCTGTACCCCGGTGGCTTGAGGACTGTAATTCAGCTTATGCCACTTTTATGCTTGCCTGTGACGCTATTCTTTTGTGACATTTGCACCGCAAACTTGTGCTTTTAGCAGATGCCTCCTTCCCCTCTTGGTTTGTCTAGAAGAAAAATAGTGAAAACAGAAACTACCATGATGAAATTTTCCTTTTCCTCTCCACTACTGTGCAAGGACAAAGCAATATAACTCTTCCTTTCTTAAGCTCTGGTCTTATTTTAAATCCATTTCCACCCTTCTTAATTTCTTTGGAATTGTGAAATGATATTGGTAAAATTAAAGAAATTGAAGGGGTCATGAAGCTAATCAGGGCCCTGAGCCAGGGAACCAAATGCTGGATTATATTGCTGTATCTTTGCCTTCCCAAGGGAGCTCAGAGATGATCTTGCATCTAGCTAGCTACACTGAACATCAAATATATGCACCTCAGGAAAATAATGGAATTAAGAGGCAAATTAGGAGCCTAAATGTAGTTAGTATAATAATATGACATCCTTTGATTAAAACTGAAGAGGATGAAAGAATTGTTATAAGATGTACTTGGCTGGAAAAAGCATTTTTGAGAAGCTTAATTTCTCAAAATAAAGTCTGCTTCACAATTAAAGACTTAACTCAGATTCTTGAGTTTATAATACATAAACATGAAGATATCTTGTGTTTGGACTGTGAGGACCTTCACTGGGTTTTAGTCAGCAGAAGTGTAGGAAAACCTCATGATTGATAGCCTGATGGCAGGAAAAGCTTACAAGGCAAAAATGTAGAAAGTTGTGGGTGATTAACCACTGGAGCAAAGTCCTGAGAGAATAACTGAACTATCTATGATGTCTATGAAGAGCACAAGGTATTTTCCAGGTAGACGCATCTTAACAGAGACAAGTTAACAGATCCAAAGGTAACTAGAAAAAATGTAATTACTTTTTATATGCAGGAGATGGCACAAAGTGATCAAATTAACTTATTTCTTCCTATTCCATCTTCTCCTACCTCTGCAACTAGAGATGTAGGTGAGACAAAGGAGACTTGAGCCAAACTGAAACTTTTGAAAAGTTAGCTTATAATTTAGAGTGTTTTTCTGGAAGAGAAAGAGTATTGACAACACACTCTTAGCAATAAAAATAAACATCTAAAAGTGATCAGAGAAAAGAGAAATAAAGAATTTGAAAAAAAAAAAAAGAAAAAATTGAATGGACTATTATTGTTAATAAATACAGTATATATTTTATTTTTCTTCAAATTTATTGTGATAAATACAGTCACTGAGGCTTTTATTCTTTAAAAAAATATCCTTTTCCAAAATTATTCATTGAGGCATTATTTACAGTTCATTCAGATCTGACTGTAACATCCACTTCTCCCATAACCACATGTCCTGGTTTTGGCAGGTGTGGTGTGTCGACCCTGGCTGGGGGCCAGGTGCCCACCAGAGCTGCTCTACCACTGCCCTCCTTCTCTAGACAGGGGAGAAAAGGTATAACTAAAAAAAAAACTTATGGGTCGAGATAAGGACAGGGAGAGGTCATTCTCTAATTATCATCACGAGCAAAACAGACCAAACTTAGAGAGGGAATTAATCTTATTTATGACTAAGCAAAACAGAGTAGAGGAATGAGAAATAAAACCAAATCTTAAAACACCTCCCCCCACCCCTCCCATCTTCCCGGACTCAACTTCACTCCCGGCTTCAACCTCCGCCCCCCTCAGCGGCACAGGGGGACGGGGAGTGGGGGTTACGGTCAGTTCATCACGCGGTGTTTCTGCCACTTCTTCATCCTCAGGGGGAGGACTCCTCCCATCGTTCCCCTGCTCCAGCGTGGGATCCCTCTCACAGGAGACAGTCCTTCACGACCTTCTGCAACGTGAGTCTCCTCCACGGGCTACAGTCCTTCATGAACTGCTCCAGCGTGGGTCTCCTCCACGGGGTGCAGACCTTCAGGAGCAAACTGCTCCAGCGTGGGTCCCCCACGGGGTCACAAGTCCTGTCAGCAAACCTGCTCTGGCCTGGGCTCCTCTCTCCACGGATCCACAGGTCCTGCCAGGAGCTTGCTCCAGCGTGGGCTTCCCACGGGGTCACAGCCTCCTTCAGGTGTCTCCACCTGCTCCGGCGTGGGGTCCTCCATGGGCTGCAGGTGGAATCGCTACACCCCCTCATCCTCCCTCCATGGGCTGCAGGGGGACAGCCTGCTTCACCATGGTCTTCACCACGGGCTGCAGGGGAATCTTGCTCCGGTGCCTGGAGCACCTCCTCCCCCTCCTTCTGCACTGACCTTGGTGTCTGCAGATGTTCTTACATCTTCTCACTCCTCTCTCTGGCTGCAAAAGCACTCTCTAACTGTTTTTTTTCTCTTTCTTAAATATGTTATCACAGAGGCCCTGATTGGCTTGGCCTTGGCCAGCGGCGGGTCCGTCTTGGAGCCGGCTGGCATTGGCTCTATCAGACACAGAGGAAGCTTCTAGCAGCTTCTCACAGAAGCCACCCCTGTAGCCCCCCCCACTACCAAAACCTTCCCACGCAAAACCAACACAGCAGGGATAGAGTTAATTCTTCCTAGCATGTGGTATAGTGCTGTGTTTTGGATTTAGGATGAAACCAATGTTGATAACGCACTGATGTTTTTAGTTTTTGCCAAGCAGCCAAGGAACTTTTAGCTTCTCATACTGGCCTGCCAACAAGAAGGCGGGGGGCACCCAAGAAGCTGGGAGGGGACACAGCCAGGACAGCTGACCCACACTAACCAATGGGATATTCCATACCATATGATGTCATACTCCATATATAACTTGGGGGTGGGCCAGGAGGCAGGGCAGCTTGGGGGTCTTGCAGAGCATCAGCTTCAGGTGGTGAGGAATAATGCTGTTCAATAATTATTTTATCATCATCATCTTCCTTTTCTGTCATATTAAACTGTCTTTATGTCAACCCTTTTTTTTTCCCTTCATTTTTGATTCTCTACCCTATCCCATTGGGCGGTGGGGGGTGAACGAAGAGCTGCGTGGTTGTTTTAGCTGCTGGCTGGGTTAAACCACACCACCACATTAGAAATAAGATGAAAATGAGATTTTCTCTTGTTTCCTGAGAGGTTCCTCAGAAAAATATACAGCTATATAAGGAAACCAACCAAGAGCAACTTCTGATTCAGCTGTGCATATAGCTTTGCTTCTGCTTGTTTTAGAGTAGTCAATAGGAAATCAATAAGAATTTAGGGTTCTAAATAGAAGTTAAAAGCCCAGTTAATTTCTTGAATCTTGGCCAAAAAGATTAAATGGCTTGTCAAGGATTGGCAGGAGACTCAGGGTCTAGATCCAGATCTTCTGGTGCCTTCCACTTTACTGCACTTATAAGGCCATCAATTTCCAGATTTTTTTTTCTGTGATGCTTGTCATCCCTAACAAAACAAAACTGTGTTTCAATTCTTTACTGCACTTCATGCATTTCAGGATAGGATTTGCTCTGGCATTGGCAGCAGCCTTACTTATTTATGGTTGCTGTCAAAACAACTTACTACTATTAATTGTTTGATCATCCTTAGGAAAAGGCTAACAAAGCTCCAACTGTACATTTCTTAGAAGCGTATGAAAATAATTTAAATAAATTAAAAGCCCTCTGATAGAGTGAACTTAGGGAAAGTTTGCAGAGTGAGAGAGAGAACAGTCCCCAGAGATATTTTTTTTTCAGCTGATTTCATGGCAGTTCACATCAGTGAGATGTCTGCCAAGGTGGATGAGCTGCAACACTTGAACAATGTCAAACACAAAAAAAATGGGACTGTCACACAGGCCACATGACAGCCAGATGCCAAAGGTGCTGAATTTGGCAGGATGTTGTACACTTGATAGCACCTAATTCTGTTGCAATTTATTGAATTTATTTTTGATTGCTTTATTTCTAAAGATGGGTCTTTACACACTTATGCCACGACAGTCCTTGACCCAAAGCTTAAAACCATGTAGTAAAAAGAATCAGAAGACTGAAGGAAGGGAGAGTCAAGGTGCAGGCTCTGCCTCTGCTTCCTCTCATGCTTCTTGTAGCGTTCTTGGTCCACATCTCCGAGTTCACCTCTGCGTGGTTGTCCCAGCTCTCTCAGGAAGCCTGTGACCCAGCTAGGAGCTGAAATGAACTTCTCACTTTTAGTACTTTTTTAATGTTTGTTTAATGCACTTGTGACCAACAGCACACCAAATTTAGGGAATTACAGCACTGAGCAGCTGAAAGGATATATGTGAAATGAAAGGAAGAGAAACCAGACTTATCTGGAAACTTAATGCCCCGCCCCCCAAGATTCTGGGTATTGAAAGTGCCCCCCTCCACACACACATCCATCAGGTTTGGAGTAGAAAGGAGAGAAGGGACAAGCTGCTGCATTTTCTACTGTTGCAGTGGTTTACAAGTCTGTAGATTTATATTTACCAAATGATTTGGAGGCATGTTTTTTATCCAAGGCATTATCTGTGAAATATTTGCTTTGATTGTTGGCTTTTTGTAATTTATGTACTGCAGTCATACTCCCAAATCACTAAATTGTAGTTTTAGTCTCTGATTAGACTACTGAAACTTTTAAAACAGAGGTATAATGAATAAATAATGCATATCATCCTACCTGGTATGAGATTGCCAGTAAATACTGCTTTGTCCTAAAATACAGAAAAGTTTTGGTCTTCAAAGACTTCTTCACTAATTTTTTTGTTATTAGTCAAATCCTTTTGGATAACCCTGGTTCCAGAAATTCATATATACTCACAAAACAACATATTTTATTGTGATAGATTCCTCTTTTGCCTAACCTTTAATATTCCTTCTACTAAGCACAAGAAGGGATTGAGAAAATCCCAATATCCAAATTGAGACTATCAGCAGGAGATTGGATAATGCTTAAGTTCGAAGCTGGAATCCTCAAGATATTCATTAACAGGTAGGCTTAAGGATTTATTTTTCAGCATATTTACATTTGTTGCATGCATACCTTTAAAAATGTTCATATCTGTGTTCATACTGTTTGACATTGGACATATTATATGGATGTGTAGGAAAATATATTGTCTGGCTAGTATCAAACAGGTTTATTGTTTTCTTTTAACTTTCTCCTTAACAGAACCTAGATATTTTAGGTTTAGTTAAAAAAAAAAAAAAAAAAAAAAAAAAAACCACACAAAAAACCCCCAAAAAAACCAACCAAACAAAAAAACAAAACCAAACCCCAAACCCTAAAAACCAACAAAGAGGTGAAACTCACCACAGAGTAAATAAATGTCTAGCAGTCTTTCTCCTGTCTGATTTCATAGTTACTGAGGTAGTAAAAATACTGAGAGGTGGGACATGCTGGTGTTATATATATAAATGGGTTTCTTATTTGAGCATGAGAAACAACATAATTTCAGATTATTTGTTATAAACTATTTAAGGATTTTTTTCCCAGACATAAAAAGTTTTTACTCTTTGCAGAAACTAAAGAAAACTGCTCATTAATGCTGACAACTTAATCATAGTTGTTGACCCACTTGTTTGGTTTAAGAAATGACAGTAGGCTTTATATATTGAGCCTCCGCTTACGTTATTACTGGGAAACAGGTGATTGAACCAGTGGAAAAATAAACAGAATAATAATAACTTTTAAATGATATGATTACTCTCCACTGAAAAGGCAACATCTGAAGTAGAATCTCTTTCTAAAAGCACTTTTAATATGTAGTTTCTTAGGTGTATTGCTTTAAAAACAAAAGAGCTGATATTCATAATTGTTCTCTGCGGCAGTATGAAATGTTCTCTTTCTTTCCTCTGAATTGCTGTAATTACCAACTGTGTTACTTAGTAGGCCCCACACATTGTTGAATTTCCATTTATCTTAGCACATTAGCTATACTTTTTCCTTCTTTTCACTTTGCTTATTGTCTGTTTTGGCCTCTGTTCAGGGAAATATTCAAGCTTATGGAGTTCCACTGGGACTCATGCCTGCACTTAAGTACTTCACTGAATCATGATGCTTTCCAGAATTAGGGTCTTTCTGCTCTGCCAATAAAATATCTTAAGGTAATGTGCAATGGATTGGAGAAAGGACAAATAGAAGTGGAAGAAAATGTGATCTCTCTGCATATATAAGCACATCCAACATCTGGAAATGACCGTGAGAAAGACTGGACAAAAGCGTAGTGCTCTGAGTCGATGGGAAGCCTCAGTGAAGAACCTGAAAAAGACAGTAGCAGCTCAAATCAAGATTTCTAGTTAGTTGTGTGTTTGGAAAGACTATGGCTAGAATAGATTAAGAAAAAATAATTTGATTTTAAGAATCAGAAAAAAATGAAAAAGTAAAAATAGTGTTTCCAACCTCTCATTGCAGCTTCTCCCTATTTGAAAGACTCAGGAATCAATTTATCTAAGTCATAGGACTCCATCGGAAACTACTGAAAACTCAGAGCTCATTTTATGTAAAAAAAGATGAGCAGTCCTTGGAATGAAATTACTGTAAGACAGATGTCTGCAGAAAAGATTTTCATCATAGTTAGTTAAGTGAAGAAAATCCCATGAAATTTTTGTTCAGATGTAAAGAAAGAAGTACTTTTCTTTCAAATGTTCACTGAGGTTTTTGACCTTTTCTGGCTGTAGTCTTTCCCCAATAAAAGGAAAGAGAGAAAAATTGGCCTCCAGGTCCAAACTAATCTGTACAGAATGGTCTTATTTTTTGCCATAAAAGGGTACAGAAATGTATCTAGCATTTCTTTTTGACTAATGAGAAAAATAGCCAAGATTTAAATCCTTCAGAATTCCTGAGAATGAAAACTGAGGTAATTGTTTTCATCCATGAAAATGTTTGATTTAATAAAAATGGAATGTTTTAAGAGAACTCGATAATTAAACAATTGCATGGAATATATGGGAATGTTTAATTTTTACATCATCAAAAATGTATTATTCTATTTGCTTAGATCTACAAAAAAATGCTTTTTAAATGTATCTCATGCAGTAAATTTACTATATTAGTGAAAAGATAAGGAATAACAAATCTTACAATGTTTGAATCTTTTTTATAATTTTATTTTTCATTTCACAGGAAATTTTAAAATATCAGGCATTTATTTTTGTGTAGAGTGACAAATAAATCTTTTAGAATTTGTCAAAGAACAATAAATATAGTTTCTGATTTTATTTTTTTCAATATTTACTAGGTCTTTAGAGGGTTAAGTAGAGGCTGTAATAATATGCCAATTTAAATCTCTCATAATTTTATTAGTCTTTCTTAATATTAGGATGAAAGCATCTTCCAGTGCACAGAACAGGCTGCTGCTGAAATTGCACTAAGTGTGTTGGTTTGTGAGGCAAGATTTACATGCATAAATCGGAAAAGTCACATTTGTTACCAAATGACACAATGCTCCTGGACTTTCAAAAATTCATCTGCATTGTTTGAACCGAGGAACAAAGATGAATCTAAAACTACAAGGAAGACTGAAGAGTTAATTAATCCAAAATGAAATTATTTAACAGATTTTGTGAAGCTTATGTGAATTGAAATCGCTAAAATTTAGTTTCTGGTTCCATGTGCTTATCTGCAGAGCTCATTTCCACCAGAATGCTCAAGGAAGTGTAGCTCCATGACTAAATAGTTGTTTAGTAAAGGAGTTTAATAAGAAGCAACAGCAGATCCATTTCTTGGGCAAGAAATGCATGCTAATTTATGGGATGGTTTAATAATTTTTCAAGTTCATTTTCAATGTTATTTTCAATGTTGTTATTTTATTCTGCTTTGATTTTAGATCTGTTTTTACAAGTGTACTGGACTCTGAAGCTTGCCTGCCTATTTGAAGTTTTCAACTTTGTTTACTGATTAACAATGCCAGAAGCTGCAGTTGAAATTTTACTCATTTTAATTAGCTTTCTTCACCCACTGCACAAATGAACTATGAGTTTATTTAATGCGACAGTGTGTGTACAGAGCCAGTGATTTGACTTTTGCTCTTTAATACATTCCTTCAAGTTGCTAGACTTGGTGATTCATTTACATCAATAATCGAAAAGTCATCAATCCCATCTTGACTTGAGAGCCTTGCCATACTTGCTAATGATATGCATGATTGGTCATCACAGTAAGAATGTACCATAATTTTAAAAATAAAATTTACGTTCTCTGAATTAATCAATAAAAACTGAAATCATAGCATTTTAAAAACAGCCCCTTGTAATCTATTGCAAATTGTTTGTTTCCATTGTTGATAAGACTGGGCTTTTTCCTTCCCCTCTTTCCTAAGAATAAGAAGTCTTGCTATTCCCTGCCATAATAATAATAAGACAGGATGATGGCAAAGCAGTTTGTTAATCTTGGATTAACCTTGAATCTCATCTTATGGAGTGAAGATCACCATTTGCCATGACAAAACACATTAATAATAGTTAGATTCCTTTAATATCTGGTATTCCAGAATATCAAAATCATCGTCCAGGTTTTTGCTGAGATAATTTTCTCTCTAGTAGCTGGTATAGTGCTGTGTTTTGGATTTAGTACAAGATTAATATTGATAACACACTGATGTTTTAAGTTGTTGCTAGCTAGTTGTAGTACCTACACTAAGGACTTTTCAGTTTCTCACACCTTGCCAGGTGAACAAGAAACCGGGAGAGCACAGCCAGGACAGCTGATCCAGACTGGCCAAAGGGATATTCCCTACCATATAATGTCATGCTCTATGCAGAAGTGGGAAAGCTTGCTGGGAGGCAGATTTGCTGCTTGGGAAAAGACTGGGCATTGGGTTGGTATTTTTTTCTTTCACATGTAGTAAGCAATTTGTGCATCACTTGCATTATTGTTATTGTTGTTATTATTGCTAATATTGTTGTTATTGTTGTTGTTTTTATTACTCTTCCCTTCCTTTGTTATCCTGTATTCTGCCTCTCGTATGGTTAATCCACATGGAGCTTGATGATACCATAGATGTTTCTGCCTTCAGTCAGCGTTGTCATGGACCCATAGAATGGTTTGGGTGGGAAGGGACGTTTAAAGATCATCTAGTCCAACCCCCCTGCCATAGGCAGGGACCCCCCGCCACTACACCAGGTTGCTCAGAAACCTGTCCTATCTGTCCTTGAATGTTTCCATGGATGGGGCATCTACCACCTCTCTGTGTAACCCATTCCAGTGTTTCACCACCCTCATTGTAAAAAATTTCTTCATTATATCTAGTCTGAATTTACCCTCTTTTAATTTAAAACCATCACTCCTTGTCCCCAGTCCTACTAAAAAGTCTCTCTCCATCTTTCTTATATGCCTCCTTTAAGTATTGAAAGCCTGCAATAAGGTCTCCCTGGAGCCTTCTCTTCTCCAGGCTCAACAATCCCAACTCTTTCAGCCTGTCTCCACAGGAGAGGTGCTCCAGCCCTCTGATCAGATTCGTGGCCTCACTCCAACAGGTCCATATCCTTCTTATGTTGGGGGCCCCAGAGCTGGACGCGCTGCTCCAGGTGGAGTGTCTTAAGAGGAAGAATCACCTCCATCAACCTACTGGCCACACTTCTATTTGTGTTTGCATCCATGCAGGCACATAGCCACACACAAGGTAGACATTTTCTTTATGTACTCAAGGTTTTGCGAAATTTGTTGCAAAACACAGAAGCAGCAAATATTTTTGGACTGCAGAGGAAGACTGGAGGGAAATATTTATCCTCAATCAATATAGAGAACATACTTTCTTTTTTTTTTGTTTTTTTTTTTTGTTTTTTTTTTTTGTTTGTTTGTTTTTTCCCTTTCCAAACAGATCTGAGATTTCACTATTTCAAAAATTATTGCATTGTAGCTCTGGAAAATTAAAAAATCAGGTTTTTGGAGTGTTTATTTAAGGAAAAGGTACAGCAGACCCACTCAAAACTCTTGACAATTTTGGGTCTGTCACATGCCACTTGACAGAGAGCGTATTTACTGATGAATGACCTTGTGGCTGTCCTCAGCCAGCTGGAACCATGCTTTCCCATCCATGGCATGTATTAGAGTGTGCACCGCAGCTGTTCTCCATCAGAAGCTAAGTGCAATCCTTTCAGAAAGCTGTCGGCAATTAATTGTCTCCCTTTCTGAATTTGTCTCTATTTATGGGTTTTAAAGACAAGAAAAGACTGCAGCAGAGAGTTAGAAGTAGAGAATCTGGGGAGTTGTGTTGATGTTCATGGGCTGCAGATGGATAAACACTGCAGAAAGGAGAGAGGAAGAAAGACATGCAGGACCGAGGTCAGGTCATACCCCAGTATTTAATAGAATTTCCAGGCCTGGGTGACATATTCTATTATAGAAAGTCAATTAGGTCTTGTTAATTGTTAATGCTAGTCGTCAGTATAAGTACAGCTAGTTATTGAAGGACATATTGGAGTTTTTCTTACTCTTCAGTACACCTGAAAAAACCTTGCCAGAGTCAGAAAAGTTGCTCTGTGCTTCTAGGTGTTGGCAGTATTCAGCTGCTTGTACCTATTCATGCTTAAAGTCAAGCCAATACCACAACTTTGGAATTCCTCTGACTATTTTGTTTATAGGACTCCATGTAGGAAAATACATTTAATTTCCTTTACAATGTAATGAAGAGGCAACAGTGTTTGCCCAGTAATTAGGTCATTTATCTAATCTGTGGGAAACCTGCCTTCAATTCTTTCTCAGCTGGACTGGACTTGGGCTCAAGTACTTCATCTCCCAGGAACATAACCAAACTGTTCACTGTGGTAGGCTGTGTCTGTTTAATCTTCCCTGCTCAAGCGGTTTTATGTTATGCAAGTAATGAGATATGCACCAAACAGAGGCTGGAAACTTATCTTTCCCGTATTGTTCATGAATGCCTTGAACACTGAGCTATTGAATTTTTGCAGTTTATTTCTCTCTTGTCCATTCAGTGAATATCTAATTATTCAGTACAGAGTGGGACAGGTTCATCAGGACAGGTTTTGAGTCCATGTCTGGAGAAGCCTATGGGTAATTTATTTGGAAGGTGTTAAAGTTGAAGTTAAAACCTCTGAGATAAGAGGATGAACAGGAGCCTGAACTCAACCTGCACAGTCCAACAGAAGCGGTCTATAAGGTCTAAGGCTTGCGTGTCCTTCATCTCTGTTACTTCTCAGAGGAAGGATGATTAGTTTTAGGTGCCAGGAGAAGATTAATGGCTGTAAATACAAGTGGAGATAGGTTCCTGAAGCTCTCCACTCACTACGAGGGAATTTAGACACTTAATTTGGGACTATGTATTCTGGTAATGGCAGAGTGCTTAAATACAACTCATTACAATTCTGATCCTGGGCCGTCTTGTGCATCAAGCCGTAAGAAGTACTGCTGACACTAATTTAGTGTAACTCTTATCTGTATGGTCAGGAGAGGACATCTTTCAGGCTCACTACTCCTCATACTCTGCAAGGCAGAACAAAAGCTCTCACAGACTCCAAATACATTCAGTTCAGCCTTTGGATAAGACTCTAGCGATAAGGTTGACCAACTGCAACATTTACTCAGGAAATTATAGCTTCTTTTAAATATGAAATAATGTTTAAAATATTTTTTAATAGTAAACTTGAGAAGATATATAAAGAAAAAATAGTAATGACAATGTTAATATCATTCTATAAATCAAGGTTTATCCTCACTTATTGTACTAGTTCTGGGCACATTATCTCAAAACTGTATGCCTTAACTGGAAAAGATTCAGACATGGTAATTAACAAAAATAGCTAGTCTTGGATGGGCTCCTTATCTGGAAAAAGAGTATGAGTTGACTGATGCTGTTTTCATTTCAGTAAGAGTTGAATAAGGGATACATTGGGATCTTACAATATCATGAAAGACACAGAGAGGTTGAATTCAGTACATCTGTTTACTCTTTCCTTGTTTTCCAAGACCACAGGGACATATAATGAGACTGAATGATAAAAAAATTTAAAGGAGAAGCATTTTCACACACCACCTAGGATAATCCATAGGTGTACAATACCAATAGGGCCAAAAGCAAAACAGGCAATCAATAAAGGATTAAGAAAATACATGGGTAGTACCTCAAAGTTATGACAAATTACATGCAAAAATGTAAAGTAAAGCCAATGAACACTGCTGGTTCTTTGTTTAAATCTAATGGTAACTAAAAGGAATGAAGGATTGACACTCATTACACACAGACTCCATCATAATTGATCTCTGCAGCACACAATACCAGTCATTTGTAACCACAGCATGGAAATTTCTGTGCTTTTACAAGGACTGTTTGGCTGTGGCAGTCTATCTGACAAATTCAGCTATGTTAACAGAAACTACCTTGCTGAGCCTATAACACTTACCTGCTTAGGAAAGATATAGGAAACAGAGAATGTGTAAAATTATGCTTCTTCAAATTTCCTACTATATTCCTATAATCCCCTGCAATGGTAGATATCGTATACAGTAGTGGACAAATATGGATCGAGATGCTGCACTGCTGTGGTACAGTACCATCATTTCTTTTCAACTTGTGAAATTAAGGAAGGAGGAAGGTCTTCTCGAAAGCCTTAAAGCCTTCTTTCCAAATCCTCCTTGGGTGAATTCACTCTATGCAGTGTTCCACAGCTACTGATGAACAAAGGCTTCCTTTCCATTGAAATGCAGAACTGGAAGGAGTCTAAAGAGACATCTAATCTTTTTATCCTCTTCTTCCAATCCTGGCAATGAGACAACGTCCTCTATATGTACACCATGCTTATCTGTTCTTAAAAAACCTCCGGTGGCAGATTCAAAAGGATCACTGGCTTACCAGTTCCGGTATTTAACTGTCTTTACAGTAAAAAGGATTTTCTTAATATTTGATCTGTATCTTAGTTACAAATTAAGCTGATTACTTCAGGGATACTGACAGCAATCAACCACTGTCCTGTTCTATAGTAGTCTTTTACATATGGCCGAACCTGAGTAGGAATTAACTGAGAAAAATCCCTTGGCCCAGCTTATATAGAAAACAGACCAGATGAACACAACTGTCCCTTCTGGATTTATAATCTATAGCTGTGTGAATCATATATATCTCCTGAGCAAAAATGTCAAGTCATTCTGCTTTCCGTTTGGAGATGAACGCTGTAGTGTTTCATTTGACAGAAATATCCCATTCTCCTCAGCACTTACACATTCTGGGAACATTCCCATTATATTTGCAGAAAATTGCAAATTTGTTTTCAGTATGAATGACAAGTAATAAAATTAAACTGTATTGTACTGTACTAGGTCACACATGGGAGCCGGAGTTTGTTTATTACCAGTTCCTCTGTTTTTTACTTTCTTAGCAGATAGCTCATTATTTCCTACAAGATCGGTTATTTGAAATCTATAGAGTTGGCTATAAGTGTATGCTGTTTACCATTCTACACATCAGTCCCTTTCCTCCCTTTCCAAATATATACATTTTTAATAGATGTTCTGCTATGTTTGTAAAAGGCATATGTTTTCATTTAGAATATGAGAGTCTTAGAAGCAAAGTGGGACACTTTGATGTTCATTTGCACACCAATACCCCGAGTGACTGAAGTTTTGTTGTAGGAGTTTTTGCTTTGTTTTTCCTGCTTTTGTTTTCTCAGCTCTGGAAACAAGTGGAAAGATTGGAAACTGAGTGCTGCTGCAATTAATTCTTTTCTGTGGGTCCTCTGAAATTTGAGAAATCCAGAGGAACATGGAGGGCCCCTTCCAGCTTATGTTGTTTTTTGTTCTCTGGATAATCTGTAAGGGGAGATTGTCTTAAATCAGAAATAATGCAGGCCCTAGGACAGTTTGAAGTATCTGTAAGCGTAAGACTAACAAGCAGCTTCCTCTCTGAGATGCACGGACTTATCACAGTCCCATAAGGACTGTGAAGCAGAGGTTTGTACTCTAGATGATCTGCTGCTTTTTCCTGGATGTCCAGGATGACAGTAAAATACTTTCATTTTCCAGATGAGGAGCATAAACATTCCTGGTCAGAACTCAGATCAGTCACCAGTCCAAACATTAGCCTTGTTTGCAATGGGTCAGCTGAGTGGGAGTTATCCTAATATAGCACTCTCAATTTATCCTTTTTATCCTTTATAATCTGTCCTAACAAAAACATTAGCTTAGATGATACATCCCTAATGTAGGCGGTAATTATTAAATTTATATTTTTTGTTTTCTGTATGATTCTACCCACACTGGTTTTTAATGATCTCAAAATAATGCCAAACATGATTTCTGTAACTGTAAAAATATACCTGTCCTCATTTATATGTCAAAATAGTAAACATTTTATTTTAAATTGTTAGTTCTTTTTGTTTCTTTGCAGTTTGGTTCCTTTTGTTACCTTTTTCCTTCTTTCCAAATGCTGCTTTGCTATAAGTCTAAAGACCTACCTGTGATATGGGTAGTTTCAGGGGGCAGCTGAAAAGGAAATAAAATTATCTTGGGTTCTTTCTGGAGTTTTGGATTCTCTTTACAGATAATAGGATATACATTTCGGTTGCTAGTGCTAACACAGCAATGTTGATAAAGTAAGTTGAAGTGAATTATGCTGTTGATTGTCTAACAGGGCAAACTAAAATCCCATATCTGTATCAAACCATAAAATGGTAGGAAAATGGACCAACAAAATATCTTTTCCATCTTTAGTGGTTTTGTATTACATGTTTCATAAAGCACAGCTATGCAGAAAATTAAGAAAACCAAATAAAACAGTAATTTCCAGCAAAGGATGAACTACCATCCTTTTCTCCTTCCAAAAAACCAATTCAAAATCCTTGCTTAAAGAAAGAAAAATATGGCAAGGATTACAAATGTTCTCATGGGTACAGCTGGGTATTTGATTTTTCTTGTCTTCCTGGAATATTTCCTGGTGTTGCTGAATGTTTCAAATGGTAAGGAGGTAAAAATTAGATTACTGCAGAGCTGCAAGTGTTTCCAATTTGATTGAAAACGCATGCATTTCAGAACCAGGCAGAGTAGGTTGTTCCTCTATAATTATTGTGGAAACCAAAACATTTTCCCCCTTCAAGGAAAAACAATTATGAGCTGCAATAAAATGGTTAATTATATTTTAACATAACTTTACCTTGAGGTGAGTTTTAAAGCTGCTACAGCAATACAACTTTCAATAAATAAATTTGGCTGGCAGCCATAGAAATGAGGTTATTAGGGCCAGCAGTAAACTGTATTGTTCCTAAGCTCAATGAGTTTCCCATTTCTTATTAAGAGGCACTGATATAAACTCCTTGGGGAGAAAAGTTATAATACAGTATATGCTAAAGATAAAGCCTTTCATAAGGTAACAGAGACTTTGGTTATTTTTTGACCATGTTCCAGGTAATGTTTATTGACCCACACAATTAAAGAACCATACAGAGAGAACTTACTAAATAATTTACTTTTAAGCATAAATCTAAATGAGTAGTCTTGGTTTTGTCTAACAAAATTAAATCAAACATATTCCTTAGTTTTATGCTCTATTTCAGTCTCTTTTCAAGCTTTTACTGACTTTTTTTCTTTTTCTACTATTTCTAATTTTTTATAGAGTGGTCTCCTAATAACAATACAACATAGTGGATCACCTCCCATGGATAGTCTAGATCAGTGTTTGTTAAATATTGTTCTTCAAGATTAGTCAGGATGCCATTATGTTGGAAGAAATCCATTCTTCTCTTCAATAACTCCATTCATTATTTTGAATATTGCTTTCCAGAAATTCATACATTTCTGCTGCAAAGTCTGACAAACATTCCTTCTTTTGTACTCTCAAAATATTAGCAAAAATAGTTTTGATGCTACACATTTGCATAAACCAGTATGTGTGTGATTGATTGTGTAGCACATTAAAAGGTGACATGATACTTTCCTGCAAACAACTGGAAAAAATAATTCTAACTAGAAATTATTCTTTAGATATTGGTGAATATTTAAGTGTCAGTTCCCTGAAAAGCAAGATAGCGGGACCTTTATGAACAGAAATCCTATAAAACAAAACTATTTTTCTTTTTTTAAGACAAAATGTTGTGATGTTTAGGTCTACAGATTGCTAGCCTTCCTGTGTGTGGATAATATTTTGGTATAACCTCTAATTTCTCATGAGATTTGATGCCTTAGAGTCTTAAAAGTGTTGAAGGACTTTAATGATATGTTAGCAAAAAGTGAAAAACCTACAACTCTATTCTAAGAGTCCTTACTTTTCAACTAAAAGAAAATCTGGTCACCTTCCAGTTTGGAGCAGCTGAGACCCATCAAACAACTGAAAACAATTTGTTCAGAGCTGGAGCTGTCATACTCTATTAATGTAAAAAACAAATGAAGTGCTGCTTCTGACTTCAGCTCACCACTTCATACGAGCACTCTCCCATTTCACTTGACAGTTGTGGACATTGAAATAATACAAAACATAACCCAATCAACAGACTGTGAAGAATATGAAAGCTAAAGACAGATGTTCAAAAGCTATCATCACCTTTCAGCTTTAATTACATTGACATGGAACAAACAAGTGATAAATCAACTATTTTATAGTGTAATAAGCCTTATTCTACCTGTTAACCTAATGCCTCTTTGGGTGGCATATCCCAGGTATATGGAAGACTGTGGAGTGTTCTGTATGCAAGTAGTCACAGAAACTAATCTTGTACTAAAATCGTATGGAAATGTTGTGGTTTTTCAAGATGAACATTACATTCAAGAGGCTTTCCTAGAATTTTCTTCCTACAGTCGCTCCACCTGTTATAACTTTGAAGCCCTTCTTATGTTATTCATACTAAGTAAGTCCTACAATAATTTGCAATACCTTAAAGAGAAACAAAATGGATGAAGATTTGTGTATTATTTACTTTAGGTTTCAGTTTTATTGGCAATGATTGGCAATTATCCAACATGATTTATGACAGCCCATTATGCTCTGGGCCAGCTCGTAAAGATGACAGAAAAGGTGTAGCATTACTGCATAAAGTGGGATTTGGAAGCTAGCATTGTTTAAATGAAACTTGATATATCTTGAATTTATGGACCTATTTTATCTTTAATGCTAAGAAAGACTCTTTGGTATTTTACCAACCACATGAAATCCAGTTTCTTAATTTCATTGTAATTTATAATGGCAAAATTTTCCCATAATATCCAGTACATAGCTGAAGGATTCACAGCAGAAATATGGAAGTCTTTTTGTTTGAAAATTGCTTCTCAACTACTTCCATACTCTGATGATCTGATTTAAAATCCAGTGAAAATGAAAGAGGAGGATTTCAAGGGCATTGGTAATCTCCAAGCTCCTGTAAGACTACGGATCCTGGTAAATAAAACTTCCAGGAAATCCTAGGAAGAGGAGCATGGAGATTACCAATGCCCTTGAAATCCTCCTCTGCTGGAGAAGAGGACTTTTTAATGGTCCTCATTAAATCAACTCAAGGAAGAAAATTCTCTGCTGATCCAACCTGCCAGTTGGGTTAAGCTTCAGGGTGAAATTAGAAACACAAAACAAAAAATCAAGGTATTGTCATTGTGATCACTGTTACCAATTCTGTACACTGTGCTTCTAGGCACCGTACTCCACTGCCTCAGGGAGGGTGGTTAATAAATAACCATTCTTTCTTCCATCCCTCAATATAAACCCAGAAAACCATAGCAAAACCATGAATGAGCCAAAAGTGATCCAGACTGACTGGTTGCTTTGATGTCACAGAATTTCTATTTGAAGACATGGCGAGTCTGTTTTTTCCGCTCCAAATATCCCATAATCCAACTAGAGGGGATGTCCTGGTGCCAAAGGTAAAGGACTGAACAGAGTTATACCTTCCATATTTATTCAGTTTGCTCACAGCCTCTGGGCAGCACACTGTGGTCAGACCAAGACATAGAAATTTCAGAGTTTTATGTTTGTTTTATTAGCAGCTTAGTATGAAATGTAAGCAATTGAAAGATGTACATAGACAGCAGATTTACACTAACTTTTAATGTTGTGTTTGTAGACTTAGATGACTTTTATGGTAATGCTGATCTGTTTGGTTTGGGGGGCTTTTGTGTATTGAATATTTAATGATGCTTTAATTGTTGTTGGTTGTTCTGATTAGAGTTAATCTATGTGGCACCTACAGTGTGCTGGCAGGGGGCGCTTTATAAATGAAAATGGTCATTATTTCTCACTGTAAAATACTGAATCACATTTAGGGAAATGGACTGAAATTTTACAGATGGATGGTTTTATGAGTTCAGAAGAAAAAACAATACATTTAGCTTGTTAGGCAATACTGCAAAGTAATGGTCTCTTTCATCACATGGCTTTTCCCCAATTGAATAGACTCCATCTGGAAAACTTACAGCTTGCTGAGCTACAAGACTGATGTAGAAGTAGTATATGCCCTCTACTAAATGAAGTCAGAGGTAAATTTCTGCCATATCCATATACCTCCTTAGTCATGTGGACAGCAATAGGGTTCTTACTTTGTGAGTTTAACTTGCTACACAAATACCCTAGGAATTGCTGCAGCACTACCTTTCAGACCACCTTCAACATCTTCAAACCTGTGTATGAGTTGAGATGTATCAAATCTACTGCACCATGCTCAGGACTGTCTGACTTAGCGAATTTTCCGATCTGCCCCATTGTTTTGTTTTAGAACGATCTGACCTCCTATTAGATTATCATATTTCAGAGTGATTACATGGTAGTGCATATATCTCCGTAGATGGTTTCACTGTGTAGTAACATGAGAACTAAACCACTCCAGATCTTTGCAAATGACCTTTTCCTAACTTCTGCCAAACATTGTTGATGTTGAGACAATACTGAATTTCTGAACCAATGTTAAATTTCGTGTTCCTAATAAGAATTTTCCTCTACAACAACAAAAATTCTTGCAGAAAAGTATCTTCTTAGAGTGCACTTACTGCTACTGTGAAATGCTAGACTGATGAAGTTATAAATCCATAGGTTGTCGTTATCCTCAGACCAGATGTTAGAGGAATTAGTCAGCACACACTTATTTAATTTGTCCTACTCATGTGCCTTGAGACTGACCTATAGCAAGTGCAACCTAGGAAGAGCAGGGTTTGATGAGTTCCCAGTGGTCTGAAATACTTCTCCTCAGGATTAATGGGCTGAGACTGCCCCTACCTGGCCAGTATACAGCCGCCTCTGCTGTGAAAGGGAGACATATGGGTGAAAGGCTCAGTATTGAAGAGGTTGGAATGTTTTAGATGAAATGAAATTTAGCTAAAGCTGAACATTTCTGATGTGTCTCATCAGATGACAATTTCATCAAAAAGGGAGAGGAAGAATTTGGTATGCTACTCAATGGTCTCATAACTGGATCACTTTTCTGGGATGTTTAGAGTTACATTCTGAATTCCTTGCTGCACCTAAACCACATTGATAATGCTCTTAATTCAGCTAAACATGACCTTGCATGTCTTCTGTTTTAGGTTAACTAACTACTCAAAAAAGCCTCCAGATGCAAGGACTTATTTGCAAAGTTGTGTTTTCTTTCCACTGTAAAACAAAAAGACTACTCCATTATTGTGAGACCCCACCTGGAGTACTGCATCCAGCTCTGGAGTCCAAGAAAGGCATGGACCTGTTGGAAAGAGTCCAGAGGAGGGCCATGAAGATGATCAGAGGGCTGGAGCACCTCTCCTATGAGGACAGGCTGAGAGGGTTGGGGTTGTTCACCCTGGAGAAGAGAAGGCTCCGGGGAGACCTTATAGCAGCCTTCCAGTACCTAAAGGGGCCTACAGGAAAGCTGGAGAGGGACTGTTTATGAGGGCATGGAGTGACAGGACAAGGGGTAATTGGTTTAAGAGGAAGGAGGGTAGAGTTAGATTAGATATAAGGAAGAAATTATTTAATGTGAGGGCAATGAGGCTCTGGAACAGGTTGCCCAGAGAAGCTGTGGATGCCCCATCCCTGGAAGTGTTCAAGGACAGGTTGGATGGGGCTTTGGGCAACGTGGTCTAGTGGAGGGTGTCCCTGCCCATGGCAGGGGGGCTTGGAACTAGATGATTTTTGAGGTGCCTTCCAACCCAAACCATTCTGTGATTCTATGAAGACAGTCTAAAATCTTGAAAGTTGCTGCAAAAATGAGATTTGTCATCCACCATTTGGAAGACCCAATTCTATATTTAGTATAAAATACTAAATACAATGTCATAGTGACATTGAATGCTACTACAACTCAAAATGCTCAATGTCATCATTTTAAAGCCTACTTCTAACATACAGCATCATTTCTTTGTTTCTTTCTTTCTCCTCTTACCCTCTCTTTTCCTCCTTTAATATATGCCATCACATCCATACACTATAACATGAGTCTGCTCTTCTGATACATAGCAAAGCAAAGAAGATCGCAGATAGTTACATTTCTCCATTTGTGATCAGAAGTGTATGAAACAGGCAGATCATAAAGCTGGTTTTACACTGTGATATTATTATGATGTTGTAATTTGCATTGATCTAAAATAATTTTTGTTTCATCACTCTCTATGGTCAAAATAAAAGTAATAATTTAGCTAGATACCTTTTTAGTTTGTTTTTATTTTGGAGAAAACTAAAACATATTCCCTAAGATCCTTTTAAAAGGTAGGAGTAAGAAAATCATAAAGAATAAAAATGCTATTAAATAGGTTGTAAATTTCAAAGTGATACATGAATGCAATAACCCAACTAGAGAGTTGGGGAAAATAATAAAACCAGCATGTTATAGTACTGACAATGCAAAGGCTACAAAAATCAATAAAGGGAATTTAGGAATCTAAGAAGTTGTAAGATATCTGCTGAAGTACAGTAGAATTTTAGAGAGGAAAGTATAGAGGCCTTACAATCATCAGGACTTGAAGGAAAGCAAAACTTGTTCCTCAGTGGATTCATTGTTCTGTTTTTTGTTGGTTTGTGGTAGTTTTTTTTCTCTAATTACTTGAAACATTTCTTTTTATTTCAAATAAGGCAAAAACTTGAAATAGAAAATTGTGAACCTTGCCTTTATAAACTAAAGGTATTAGTGTCTGGTTCTTGGTATTTACTTACTAAATGCAGTGGACATGTAAATGTAATGGTACAAAACCTTTGAAAGTAATTAAATCACATAGTAAGAATAATTCAACGCTTAAGATAAAAGAGTTGAGGCTGCTTTCATGACAAAGACCTGTGCATTTATAAAACTATAAAATCACTTGCTTAAATCATCAGTGTATTTAGCTGTTTCAGTAATAGATAGTGGAATACATTTCCATGCATTCTCAGCAATCAGTCACCTCTTAGGACTTTGCATATACACCACCTACTCTGTTCTCAGGTTCTAACAACTTCAGTTTCAAAGCAAAAATCCTAAAGAACTATGAACAAAGAATAATTTACTTTAATGCTATTTTTTATCCTTTATTATAATGCTTCATAAGGTTGTGGTTTCTGGTATTTCTGTCAGTCAATCTGTTTGATTATTCATATTTCATACAAAAAGGTTCAGAACTTTTTATAGTTTATAAAGGCGAGGTTCGCAAATTCCTATTTATTTCAAACACACTTCAGTCTAATATTTGTGACTATTCACCATGTGATAGTTGAGAGCAGTTTGGAAGAGACATAAGAAAAATACAGATATGTTTCAGGTCACGCAAGTAATATGACATTGTGATTATGATTGCTATTAAAAAAAAAAAAAAAGACTGGTTGTTCTTGGGGCTTTGGCATTGTCAGAATGAAAGATGACAAAGAAAGCACATTAGAAAAAGCTAATTGTCTAAAGACTAGTAGAACATGTGAATAATATAATCTCATTTGCAGAAAAGAATATTATATTAAAATTGACTATGTATATTTAAATTTAAAACAGTTGGGCTTTTTCTCAGAGAGGGGGAGAGAAAAAAGAAACTGTGTAAGTAAATTGAGGAGAGAGAATCCGGATTTATTTCTTTTATGGCATTTATAGCAAGCAGTTAAATGCAAGTGCACAGCACATTTGCAATGCCTAGGATTTGATAGGCAAGCTGACATGGGAGAAAGACAAAAGGAAGAAAGAAAAAAAGTTCTGTGAAGCCGTCTTTGAAGAGAGAGGGTCCAAGGTAGTGGACTAAACCAGAATTTAGTCCAGTGTCTATAAAATCCAGGTCTGGCAACTCACATGCTTAGTATTAACATAGACAAAACATCTAGACATCTCTGGAATCCTTAATCATTGCTGGGAAAAAAATAGCCTCACCCTTTACCAACTAATCCAGTCCTCAGGTACATCAAGGCATCAATATATACAACAAATTTTAAAGAATTCGAGATACTGTCATCAAATCAGCCTATATAAAAATATTATTTTGATCCTTTCTTTTCAATAGGTCCCCAATGGACACTAAATAACTTGGAATTCAATATTTGGCCCACTATAAAGGCTTATGTGAAATTTGCGACGGGGTGGGGGGAATTAGTAAGTTATTTTCTTAAAATATTCCTGACTGAGTGGCACAAAAGACCTGGCTCCATCAAAAGAAAAATATTCCCCAGAATAACTATAGTCTGAGTATGTCCCCAATCCTACATTTTAAATAGCCTTTTTCATGCAAAGATGTAAACCCACCACTTTAAACATTTATCCAAAAATCACCACTTAGATGAAATTCTAAATAAATTATGCCTTATATTCTGAGATCAATAATTTGTCAGTTCTTTTTCTTGTACTTTGATAAAACTACAGCCATATATAGTTGGATGTATTCTAGCAGGCATTTACTTAAGTATCATATGGAGTTCAGAGACTAAGCATTAGTAAAAGCAAAAGGGCACCAAAAAAGCTATAGGCTAGCAATAGAGCAGTGTAGGTGAATGTCTGTATAGGAAAGAGATGTCATCCTGAAGGAAGGCATTTATAACCCATGTAGGAGGACCAGCCAGAACAGAAGCATGAATGAGTTGGTTAAGCACACAGCAAAGGATTACAAATATCAGAAGCCAACACCTACTCGGGCAGTGCCCTAACCTAGGCCATCTCTATACCGACAAGTATAGTAGTTTGCATGGAGTTCTTTGAAGCATTATTTAGATTTAATATAGCTGTCTGACCCAGCTCTTTCTTAACTAATTTTGGTGTATCTGTACACTTCAGTGTGATTAGCTCTCAACTTGCTTCAACCTCCTCATCCGAACGTGCAGAGACTGTAATAACAGAATATTTGATATATAATGACAGGACACTCAAAAGCATGTAGAAGATTTTGTTTCATTAGAAAATAGAGAACTATCAAAAAACCCCATAATCTACAACACTTCTTTCACCAAAGCAAGGCAAGGCATGCAATCTAGGAAATAGATCATAATACAGAACATAAAGGTGTCTAGTATGGATTCATCTACGTTAGTGTTTTGGTTCAGTTCGGGGTGCTGAAATTTTGAAATTACTCTCCTGACATACCCATTCACCATGTTTTGATTCATATCGAGCTAACATCACTTTTCCTGAGATAGCATCTGACTTTGTTCTACAGAGAATTGCAGAAAGGGAGATTACAGCCTGAAAAGGTGTTTTGCAAATAAAACGCTAGAATAAGGTTAGCACGATCTTTCATTACCCAAATAAGGTGATGGAAAAAGGAACAAGGACACTAACGAAGCTGATAGGAATGACCTTACAAGTTTCTGTCAAGTCAAAAAGATCACCTCTATAACGTCCACACATTGTTAAAAATCACTGCTTTCCTTGGTAACTGGCAACTGCAAATCAGAGAGATATCCTTATGTGCTAACTCAGTTCATACTTTTCCCACACTTGCACTTAGGTCTGACACTGATTATTAGTTTAGACCCCCATAATTCTCACATTTAGGCAACATGAAAATGTTATTTGAACTAGTGGGTGCAGCAGTCACCTTCAAATCCTTCACAGGTAGAAAGCAATGGCTGAGAGATATCCCATTGCTTTTTAGGAAGGCAGTAGAAAAATCGAAATCCAAAATAAAGAAATAGAAGATGGAAACCTAGATTCAAATTATGTAAGACAGACCATTAGCTATTTTTTGAAGACAGCCTTCTCGTTATCCTTTATCAAATCCCTAAAACATAATACCTTCAAAAGGCCTATTCATTTTGTCATTCTTTGGCTTTGCAAAAACAGGAGATGGTAATTATAGTTTAGGTGCAAAATTGACTATTTTTTCAAAGGTTGTAGTCTAGAGGCAAATACTGTCTGAAGTCCAATTTTTTTTTATTATTATTTATTTATTTAAATAAATCTGCTTTGCCATTATGGGATGTCTACCTTTTAATAAACTCACTGTTGTGAAGACTCAACCTGACATGCCTGGAAAGGCTGCTAGATAATCTCACCTAGGCTCCCTTTTGCAGAAAAGGTTGGACTAGATGATCTTTTGAGGTCACTTTCAACCTGGGCTGTTCTATGATTTTTTCTATGATATCACAAAGCAGCTCTGGGTGCACGGTGGTTTCTTCTGGAGAGAAGCTGAGACAGATACTGTCTCCTGGCTGCCTGCATAATGCATTCTGACTGCCAATGCTCCTTCAGCCACAGACTGCAGTAGAGCTGGTCTGAAGTAAAACCCTTTCCAAATACATACGATGTGGACATCAGACCTTCAGCCCCAGTTGTTTCACTCTACAGATCCACTCATGTTATATCACATCACCCATGATTTAGACAAAGTTTTATTCTTTCAGAGTAGGGTCTCACACGAGTAGAGTCTCACAAAAGTAGGGTCAAAAATAAATAAAGAGTGGTGTTCTACCTTCTTCATCAGATATATCATGTTTAAGTATAACTCATACCTATGTTTGGAGACACTGGAAACCAACTTATTACAAACAACTGAATTCTTCATTGCTATGTAAACTACATTCAAAGTGCATGTTAACTAAATTTAAGATTAAAAAGTGGAGACAAAACCCAGTCATTTATGTTTTCATTGTACTTGGTATGTGTTTTATTTTAGACCTACTGTCACAAAGTGAAAACAGGCAATTTTACCTGTGCAGAAGACTTTTTGACCTGCATTAAGACCAAGATTTAGCTCTGAGAAAATTAAGCACACTGTTGGCAATAAAAACAAAATATGTCAAGGAAATTAACAGAAAAGTAGCTAAACTGTTTAAAAAATGTGCAACCTATCTTAACCTCTTTGTGGTAAGTTCTTTGCAGAGAAAACAGCAATTCCACTTCCAAATTAAAATCAAGCACCTAAAAGAGTTTTTAATCTAAAGTCATTTCACTGAGGCAGATTGAATGAATTTATCAATACCCAAATCTGTGTTGATATTTTTATCTGTACCAGGCCTCAATTCAGGGAATCATTCAAGCATAAGCTTAAATCTATCCTCCCTTGGAGAAACATTTCAGCATATATCTAAATCCTACTAACCTCAGTCACAACAAATCTCATTTATTTCATTGATGCAGGTTCTGGCCTTGCACGCATTGCTCCGTGCTGGATCTATCTCTGCAGAACTGACCTTATATCTGGGTCAAATACTGTACTCCTTTACAGTACCTGCTGGGTTCAGACCTCAAATTTACTCTGAAATTAATATTTGCTATTGCTTTGATTTACTGTCCAATGTCTCTTTATCACATGAGAGACAAGTACTCTTTTTGTTACCCCTGATTTGAGGGAAACCATGGGGAAAACTAACAAAGCAGGTATTTGTATGCATTATTATTATTATTTTTATGTTAACTAAAAAATTAGATCTATCTTAATGAATATTATTTCATTTTATGGTTCCACTATAACAACTAGTTGCCTCACCTATTTAGAATGCATTATTTATACACCTGAACTGTCTTCAGAGTTTAAACCAAAATCTATGTTTAACATCTAAAACTGGACCTTCTTTCCTTCCTTCCTTCCTTCCTTCCTTCCTTCCTTCCTTCCTTCCTTCCTTCCTTCCTTCCGCAAACAATCTTTTATGTTATCACGTATTTTCATTGCAACATATAGCTAAATTTAAAATAATAGAATTAGGATCATTATTGGGTAATGTAGCAGAAAGCAGTCTAGTACTAGAATGCAGGCAGTATATTTCGTTTCTTTGGCTAAAGAGCAACAAGAATGTCCAGATTGTCTCTAGATTAACAATACATAAATCTGTGACATAAGGAGACTTCTTAACTCATATCTTACTTTTGTACATTTTATAAAGAGGAATCATATCTTCAAATAATTATTATGAGTATTTATTTTGTATGGGACCTTTCTGTAAAAAATGCGCTTTAATGATCTAGTTGTATAATGGCAAAAGACAAAAGTTCAGTCATTTAGCAAAAACTGTAACTCAGGATGCCAAAAGCAGACTATGAAAAAATATACAAATTAGTTACTTAATGACTTCAGGTTTCATTCTTAATTATATTACACATAATACCTAAACAGATTCATCTATACCAGTGGCTCATTAAATTAAGGAGGTCAAAAGCAACTCCAATATTATGCTAAATTTTTTCACATTATCTACATAACATTGGGATAATAGAAATAATGTTATTTTCTCAATAATTTTACAAAAAAGAAGTTTCATAACACCTTCATAATTTCAATGTGTTTATTTTTTGTAAGAAGTATAATTGTTTAACATTCATAATGGGGTAAGCCCTTTCTACCTGCACAGTAAACCTTAGACCAACAAATTATTGTTTATCAGATTTTCCAACTTTTTTCTTCTATCTTCTGCAATAATATCTGGCATTGTGTTCTGTGATGTTTTATTTCAGTAGGATTTTATTCTTCCTTTTCTGCAGAGGCTGTTTATGTATTTTATAGTAAAGAGGGATTAGAAAAATTGTATTAGAAATAGAAATCACAACCCTTCAAAGACAAAATTGTATTTTAAGTACCTGTGCTGGCAAGTTCCCTCTTCTTTCTCTTCTCTCTCAGTTTTGGCAGTACCCTTTCTGTACTCTGACCAAATTTTATCATAGGCTCATAGAATGGTTTGGGTTGGAAGGCACCTCAAAGATCATCTAGTTCCAACCCCCCCTGCCATGGGCAGGGACACCCTCCACTAGACCAGGTTGCCCAAAGCCCCATCCAACCTTGACGCTTGAACGCTTCCAGGGATGGGGCATCCACAGCTTCTCTGGGAAACCTGTTCCAGTGCCTCACCACCCTCACAGTAAAGAATTTCTTCCTTATATCTAATCTAAATCTAGCCTCTTTCAATTTAAAGCCATTACCCCTTGTCCTATCACCCTTGTAATCAGTCCCTCTCCAGCTTTCTTGGAGTTCCCCTTTAGGTACTGAAAGGCTGCTCTAAGGTGTCCCTGGAGCCTTCTCTTCTCCAGGGTGAACAACCCCAACTCTCTCAGCCTGTCCTCATAAGAGACGTGCTCCAGCCCTCCGATCATTTTCATGGCCCTCCTCTCAACTTGCTCCAACAGGTCCACTTCTTTCTTGTACTGGGACCCCAGAGATGAATGTAGTACTGAGCTGAACGTAGTACTGAGCTGAATGTAGTAGTGAGGGAGAATCACCTCCCTTGACCTGCTGGTCACGCCTATTTTGATGCAGCCCAGGATACATTTGGCTTTCTGGGCTGCAAGCCTGCATTGCTCACTTATGTTGAGCTTCTTATCAACCAACACCCCAAGTCCTTCTCCTCAGGGCTTCTCTCAATCTGAATTTTGATGGGATGGGCAGAATCCATCTAAACTGACTGCACGTTGACATATGTTCCTGGTAGTTACAGTCTATAGATAGAACTCCTTCAGACTCAAGTAGACCTTGAGTCCAGATGTCCCACTTACTATTGCAAAAAAGTGATCCTCATCTCTCTTGTGATTTGAGCTGTATCCTGTGCTGTCCGAGTGCATCAGTGGGAGTCTGACCAGACCTGATGCCTCACTGCTTAAACGGTTGCTCGTACATCCCTCTCTATGGAGGTAGAAAAGCAACGGTCCTGAATGACAGTATTGCTATGGTTATATATTTATCTTATACCCAATCTACAACAGAGCTCTATTTGTGGTCTTAACAAGAAGCAGCAGTTATATTATCTCTCTTTGTCATCACCTCAGTTTCTTTATGGGAAAAAATAATATAAAATGAGAATTTCTGACTCCATAAAAGAGTTGTTATTCTGTTTTAGTAAGTGATATTTAAGGAGTTACCAGGTTAGCCTTCTTTATTAGGCAGCAGGCTAGTTATAGGAACCTTGGGAACAGATCTGTGTTAAATTTTGGTAGTTTAAAAAAAAGCTACTCAAAGACAAAATGTTTTTTTTTACTTATTGACATTTCTGTACAGAAGTGAAACATTCTCACCTGCGATGTATAACAGGCAAATAATTTCTTCAGATAAGTCGCAAATAAGAATCACAATCTCTGCCATAGGTTTAGGACCATGTATTGGTTGGCTAGATTACCAGATATACAATACAATATTTTGTAGGAACACATGTAAGGAAGTGATTACTTTTACTGTTTCTCTATATGTAATTTATAGCATATTCTAAATAGATGTGTTTTATATGCAAGTAATCTTCATGTGACCAGGCTAAAGTAAAATAATCTGGTTCAGGGCATAATATTTGCTGATTAAAAGAAAATACTTTGAACCATAAATTTTCCTTAGTTTTTGAATGTGTATCAGCAAGAATCTCTTTAAATTGCTCACTGTACAACAATCAACACACAAGTCATGTTTCAGCCTGCAAATAGATTCCTTTGACTCCCTTGTAGACTGATCTGTTGCATTTGAATTTTTCGTCCAGCAGAAATGAGTTGATCCATCTATACTATCAACTGTTGGTCACTTCTCGGACACTCCTCTTATTGCAAGTTCTGAAGGCACCCATCCATTGCAATGTATTAGCTGATGAAGAAAGACTCCCACAGTGGGGCTGAAAATACCAGGACATTCATCTTGGTTTTACTGTCTTATGCAACAATTGTCTCCAGCTTGGTGTTCAGGTAGCATCTTGTCCTGACATAGCTTGACTCTAGACAATGTCCTGAGCTCTGGTCAGTGTCCTGGATTGGGCTTAGAAGACAAATTCAGTCCCACTTCTGTCTCTGGTTTACTCTGTGACCTTAGATATATCACCTCCTCTTGCCAGGTCTGCGTTTCCTCATATCTAAAATACTTTTTGAGACATTGAGTTCTCTGGGGAAAAGTGTTATGCCACAAGGACCTGAGATCTGCTGTGCCAATAATTAGGTAATAAGTGGCAACTGCTCTGCTAACCTCACTAAGGTAAGACCTCTTTTTCCTTCAGAACAAACAAACAAACAAACCAAAAAACCCAAACGAACAAAAAACCCCCACCAAAACCAACAAAAAACCCAATTGTATCTAATCCGCGTGGGGCAGAAGCACTAGGGCTTTTGGAAACCAAGAAGGCAGTGGGATTAGAGTAACTCAGTCACATTAAGAAGGTAGGAGGAGTATAAAACTTTCTGCAATGGAGTTGCAATAACTTTTGCTGCAATTAGCACCTATCAAGGGAGGACATTATTCTGTCAATGCTTTTCACAGGGTTTTTGTGCATTCAAATGTAAGGATCAAGACTTCCACCAGACTGTTAGCCTGAACCAGTCTCAGAGTTCCTATAGCTTTACTCTACTGAGAAATTATATCAGGGGAAAAGAAATATATAATGAAAAAAAGGGAAGAAATATTATAGCTTCTGAAATAATTAATAATTAAAAAAACTTTTTAAAAAGGACATAACAAAAATAAATTAATTTTTCCTCCAAATTGCTTCTCTAATTTGAAGAAATTTCTGGTTTGAAATCCCAGAGGTTTTAGAAAACTGGAAGGAATTCGCAAAGTTGGAAGCAACCAAGGCTTAAACTTGAATAAGACTTCCCCTCATATTAGCATCCTATTGATGTCCCTTGCATCTTCCGCCCACCTGCCTTTGAAGATTTGAGCCCCATCCCATATGAATGCAAAATAAAATGAACAGTTAGGTCTCCTTTCGCTAGTATTTCTCACAAAACCCAAGCTCTTCTTGAAGGCTGGATCAATAATACAGCCATAATTATTCTAATAAACATCAAATGATACAATATAAAGACAGAATTAATTCCCCTTTAAGAATGGATAATGTCATGGCCGCATTTCCTGTCAATAAGCATACATTCAACTGTATTCACTGATATTGGTCACAACCAAACATGAGAGGTGAAGGGGAAATACAGAATATAGCTTCTATTTAATTTCATCAGGGCCAATGGAAAAGGAGCAGAAAAGCAGAGGCAGCAGAGTAACTACACATCGCCAGCCTTTCTGTGAACATCTTCTCTTGAAGAGGCTGAGAAAACCTGCCTGAGTGCTACAAAAGTTTTGACGAAGGGAAGCACTCAGAGGAGCACATTAAATCTGGGCTGATACCAGCATATGGAAGTTGAAGTCTTTTCTCATTATCTTGGCTGATTTTCTGCCAGGAGACACATCTGCTGGACTTCTGCAGGAGCCCTGTGGGAATGTAAACCTAGGCAGTCACACCAGCCTGCTAAGCCATATTTATGTAACATTATTAGGTAACTTTTCACATCAAGGGATGCACTGACTCAAAAATACATTCAAGGCTTATTGGGGGTAGCAAAAAATCATATGGGAGCTGTGTTTGCCATCTGATGGGAAACTGCATGGAGATCAGTGGATAATTCTCCTCCAAAAAGATGAGGGATGACTACTCTTCAACATTACTTAGCAAGTTACTCACATTACTTATTTGGAATGATAATTTCCCTGAGCTGTCGAAATCCCAGATTTAAGACATATGATTGAACTGCTGTTAGCAGTAATAATGGTTATCGTAAACTAATGGCAGGTTCATGCAAATTCTTTAAACTTTAAACATTGTAAAGTTTTAAAAGCTTAGGGCTTTTGTCATTTCAAGCCAACACTTTTACATTATTATCATCTTTTTGGACTTAAAATGCTCTTTTTTTCAGAGTCTGAATACCCCTAGAGAGGGTGTTTTTTTTCACACAGAGAGGGAAAAGAACATGGCATGAAGCCACAATGAATTATAGCCTTGTGTCTTACCTACTTGCCTAGTTTTATGTTTCAGATATTTGGCATGTTAAACTCCCACTTTCCACTTGCATGTGCAGAACACTCCAGGGCGATACCTCTAACATGTCCTGATGCTTTACATATGTCAAGGTGGGTTTTTTTGTAAAACGGTTGGTCCTGATTTTAAATAAAACTGAAGAATACTATTGTGTTGCAAAATATTGACTTTATGTTATCATTTTTGTGATCTCTATCTTGACTGAAAAACAGAAATATGATTTCAGTTAAGTAAATTTTATCTCAGGAACAAAATTATCACAGAGGAGTATGGATTGCATAAGGAACTACGTTCTAATGTCTTCTTTCATTTAGTATTCAGATTTAAAACCAATCCAAAACAAAACCAACGAAAACTCCCAAGATGTGATTGATGTCAGTTAAAAAAAACTTCACTACAGAACTCAGAATTTGTTGAGTCCATGTAAAGATCAACAAACCAACCAAACCACCTGACAAAAAAACCTACACGTAATTGTCCTCTGCAACAGTTCCTGTAAATGATCATTCAGCAGTATACCCTCATCTGAAACCTGGGGCTGCGTGCCAATATCTCCTGGAAGGATATTCAATTGTTCTCACTCAATTTTATATCTTGAGTTTCTCTCTAAAGTCCAACTCTAATAACTGGCCAGCAACCTCTGCTGACGAATCCTAGCAAGGTAAGTGCATGAATAAAGCCCAGATGCAGTTTGGTCTGGAACAAAGCATTTTGCTGGATCAGGTGAGAGTACTAAGTCATCTTCTACTGATAAAACTCTAAATTTTGAATGCTCAGCAGCTTTCTGCCAATAATGCTCACCAAATGTAGAAACAGGAAGTAGTTATTCATACTGGAATTTAACATTTCTGACTCTCATCTGACAAAAATGAATGCCTTGAAAATGCAGAAAGAGTTCCTCCTTCAACCTTTCCTTAAGGAAACATGTATCTTGAAAAACTATAGGTCTGTGTCCAACTCATGAACAATTAATTGCTACATCCTTCACAGTAGAGGTTGGAGTTTGGTTTTTTTTTTTCTCTCTACTCCTTTTTCCTTTACATATATATACATGATATTTCATTATTAAGTGTGTTGGGAGCACTTATCTGCATGGAGCAAAGATAGTGAATTTTTCCGAATTGTAATGATAAGCTAAAAGTAAGCCCTGCAAGGTAAAATCTATTTAAAATATGGCAATTTGGGAAAATATGTCCCTCAAGCACAGCAAACATACCATCAAAGTGAGTTAGCTACCAATTAACTTCTACATTTTGCACAAAGGGCATTAAATTCTAGGGTAAAAATAAAACCAAATGATGTATGCCTGCTCTCTGTGAACAATAGATCACACAGAATGAGCTTTAGATGTGGTGGTTTTCACTGTGTTTTCAGCATTCAGCTGTTCTTCTGGAAAATATTTGTTTTTCTGTTTAAAATCACTTTTTTCTATGTAAACTCTTATCACTAGGCATGTGTAACAAGAGAAACTATAAATCAAATGTAAAAAAATTAAAATGTAGTAACCTAGACAGGCTTAGGCACTGTGATGCAGGACCCAGTTTTGACATCTCTGTTCACAATAGGTAAGTAGTATTGCTCTATCCATTACCGAGCTCTGAAGCCTAGATTAAATGATAAAATACTGTGGAAGCAAGTAGAGTTCCAGTCAGTTGTAAGGGCAACAAAAGGGCATACTCAGTAAAGGTGCATTGACAGGAGTGGGAACCTAGTGCGACACAGGCTAGTGACTACTTAAGAAGTGAAGGTCAAAGGGGCTTTGGCAGGAGCCAAACCAATCAATGGACCAGCTCTCCATAGATTCAGAGATGTGCCTAAGCTCTTCCTGCTGGAACCAATTAGGTAAGGACAACATCCTAGCAGAGATAAGGAAGAACTTAATTCTCAACTGCCATGGCCCAGACAATGTCATCTGCACTTGGGAAAAGATGTGCACTGCCTTGGCGGGACTCAGCTGTGGGCATTTTACATCCAGAAAAGAGCATTTTCTGCATATTGTTTAAAGGCAGTTCAGAAATTGCTCCTGTGGAAGGAAAGTTGCCTTCCAGAGAAAGGAGCATGGATTCCAGATTATCAGAAAAAAACAGTATTTGTCATCAGCGGAGCTTGAAAAATGATACAAGTAGGAACAAGACAATAGATTGATAACTGTTATATCAAAACTTTGTATATCAGGTTTTTAGGATACTTTTTCTAAGTCAGAAAAAATTTGCAAATCATTTGATACAAGGTCTACAGTACAAAGAATTATCAATTTTCACCATACCTGTCCTGTCATGCTACTGGCTTGACTCGTAATTTTTATATGTAAGAGTCTGAACATCAGCCATACTCCTGAGGCTTTGACTGACTTCCAGCACTACTGTGTGAAGAAGGTTTCTGTAAACACGATGAATACTACCCAAGAAACAGCACATAACCCACCTGTCGGGCCCTTCTCTTTCTGTGGCAAAGCATATGTGGCACAGCCATGTTGACTGCATTGGAACTGTGCTCCTCTAATGCTGCAGTTCAGCCAAAGCATTCCCAAATTGCATGTGTCCCTGTCACGACAGAGCGTGTCCCGTCACTCAGCCACCCGCTAGTTAGGTGCAACGCAACAGTTGGCCTTTCATTGTTGTAACGTGGTGTGAAAATGTTCTCCGCAGTACGAGACATGAAAGATAGACAGGTATCATCAGAAAGTGCTTACACCTAAACAAGACACACATGGATAAGACAAGATATTGAAAACAAAGAAGATAAAATAAACAGTGTGTGTATATATATGCACACACATATGTATGTATGTATGTATATGTATGGAGCGAGAGAAAGGGAGAGAAAGACAGAAGCACTAATGTAACATTATTGACTCATTATTTCACTCACAAAGGGAAGGTCAGAAGAGAGTAGTATGAAATGCTGACAAAAGGGATGTTTTTTTTAAGATGAGCAAATATTTCCCCAGCTGCCAGTTGTTAGGGTTTGAGGGTGAAACCCTTCCAACACTGAAATCAGTGACAAAACCTTGACTGACACCAGGAATGCTAGAATTTCACCATGTGAGGAATGTAAATTCTGAGATATTTTACCAGATGAAAGTTCCCACCCTGGAGCACATTTAAACACATGTTCAGAGGTAGGTAGATGCTTAAGTACTTTATCAAACTGCAATGTTTCCTTTTTTCTTTTTTTTTTTTTTCTTTCTGAAATAGTGTTTAAAACCATAAATAAAAGCACAGGAATTGCAAAGAACTATTAGAACATATTATTTTAGCTAGTCTTTGTATTTCACCTCACAGTCACCAGAAACACATATTTCAGAAAAAAAAATGGGGTTCCCAAGTGAATTCTTCGGCAGTATTACATCCCTGGAGAATGTTATATCTTAAATCCAGATATAAAGTAGTTGATTTCTGTGTTACAATTTGTAATGTGCAACCCTATGTAAGCTGCTTTTCTGTTTAGCGTAAATTTCTCTGGATTTATAAACATCCAAAGCTATTGCAATTCTATAGTATCTTTTTCTTGAACTGGGTGAGTGAGTTCCTCAAGTCCGTGCATTACTTCTGTGAAATACCTGCTTTATCAATTAGAAATGAGTTTGATTTCATCAGACTTTTGTCCCTCTTTTTCTCTCTGTGATTATCAGAAGGTATTGTAAGGACCCTTCATTAGACCATCACTGCATTGTTCTTCTACCTTCATCAGGTACAATCTTGTACCCTATTTTGTAAAACTAAACACCTGATTTTTTTATTTTTTTTCATCTACTCATTTTGAAGTTCTTCTTTTTCAGCATTTGTCAACTTCATATCTTAGTTCTTAGAGTTATATTCAAGTGCTTGGAAAGAGGCTTCAAAATAGTATATTTTGCCTCCTGAAGATATCCAGTCAGATTCAATGCTGTAGAATTAGATTTTAGTTTTGTATAGTAATTAATGCCATACCTACATAAAATATCTGCACAGTAACATATGTATTCAAATTTGTCAGGATTACACCTAACTTTTACCTCACATGCCATCACCAATAATGCACTGTCCTAGACACCTGTGTGTGTATATATATACACACACACACAGAGTAAAGCAGCAGAAAATTAAAAAAATATCATAGGGATGGTTGATTCTGCCTCTGCACCTTATTTTTCCATGATTTAGAAGAACCCCGCCAATAATGTCATGAATAATGCATGTTCAGTGCAGGTCAACAGTCTCTGTCTCACCCTGGGATGTCCCCACCAGGTGACAGACCATGAAACTGCCTCCTGCTTCAGAAGAGATCTGAACAGTCTGTGTGAGTCTTCCAAAGAAATATATTGAGGAAAAATCTAAGGATTAAATCAGTGAAGGCCAGTTCTTGGAAGACAGGTACATAAATATTCAGAGGTGCTCTTAAACGTGCATGTAACCCTGGGATATACACCTAATTTTATCCTTAAAGAAGAGAATATTCAGGAGAATATTTGGCTGTTTCACTTGGAGTCTGTATTTCAGCTCCACTGACTTCCACAGGAATGAGCTTACTGTAGACTTGCATGAACTTCTGTTTTGAAAATTTACAGGAAAAAAACTTTCAAGAGTATAGCAAGGACCTGATTCAAGCATCTGAAGAGCTTACAAAAGTTTCAGTACTGGCCTGACTTCATTGTATGATCAGACGTTATCTAATGGAAGACTCAGCTGCATTTCATTAATTTTTTTAAATTCATGTAACACTCATTTTATCTGTTACACTCTAATTCTGGAGATTTTTATTATACGCATTTATACAATACATTTGAATGAATTTCAGGATTTAATGGTGCAGCCACTAAAATGTTATTATAATTTTTTCATACGAATAGATCAAAATGCATCTGATAAAAGTGTTAAAACATTAATAAAAAGGAGTGAAGAAATGGTTCGTGAAAGAGGGGAGAGAGCCAGGCATTTTGTGAGTAAGCACTGTGTGATTTTATACCTCTAAATCCTTATCAATAAATCTTAAGTCTCAGCATGTAGTATTAGGCAAAAGCGAAATGTGTTTTTTAAAGTTGCCCTCAATAACAATTTCTCCAAAGGATTCTTGTGTGATTGATGATTTTTGAGCGGTTCGTTGTGGGTATGCAAAATCCTAGTTACTGCGATTGTACACGGAGGTGTCAGTGTTTGTTTCTGTCTCTTGAAACGAAGCATGTAGTTTTTGTGAGTTGATTTCTGGGGAGAATACTTTCACTTAACAGTTCAGAATACCCCTGGCTATTCTTTAAAAACTAAAGTTAGTGATTTCAGTGTATGTTCTACTTAAGAAACTTGTTCAAGTGAATAATTGTATGAACCAAACACAAAAAGGACATGGCAACAGAAAAATTTCTTATTTTCAAATTGCAGCAACCGTTCACAGAAAATGTGCTGCTTTTGTTTAGACTCATTAAAAGTGCATTAACCTTACATTTAAACGAAAGTGGAAAAGCTGCCATGCTGAAGCATAAAAATGGACTGTCCAGTAATTCCCATTCTCATATGTTTCAGAGAAAGGTAGAAATTTCTTTGTGGACAATTTCCAATCAAGTCTTCGATGAAGGTTTTCTTACTGACTCTTAGGTCATTATTGTTGTGCCTATTTCCTAGCTCTGAGACCTAATATATTCCCCATATTTTTCCTTTACATGATTGATGCTTTCTAAACTGGTAAATGGATGTGGAAGTTAGACAAAAATAATGTTTAATCAGCCTCTTCTGTAGGCAAGGAGATATAATATTTGTAATATGTAATGATGTAAAGTTTCTTCTGTCTTCCTGAGGCATTCAGTAGGAGTGATGGCATAACTGAATTGCTTCTTGATTGCACTGAAGAGTAAACACAAAAGTACTTTTCTGCAATGAAAATATTTTGGATTTTTATAGGAATGCTCTTGTAATTATTACCTCTTCAGGGAGAACCATGTTATTTTGTGCTGTATTGGTAGCCACTATGGTGTATCTGTCATCAATTTGACAGCAAAATAAATATATGAGGTTGAAAGATGCCAATGATTATAACATTCATTTTAACAAGTGTCCTGATCAAGGAGCTCAGGGCTTTGCCACATCATACTTATAATCCTAGTTCTTTATGTTTCTATGTCTCCTGAGGATCCACTTTTGCATGACAGATCACCTGGAGCTGCTTGAGACATGGATTTAGATTAAACTCAATTTCCAGTGCATTTTAAAGTAGAAAGGTCACACCAACAAGCTTTAAGCTGCTGTCATACAGGTGACCAGCGACCAGCAGTCAAGGTGTGCTCCACCCTCTGTGAGCAGATCCAGGAAGCTGAATTAGGAACTCCAAACACCTCTGGAAAATAGAAGACTGTACACTTAGGTGAAAATTATCTCGGGGAAAATGGCAAGGATATATTATTATGTTATTTCTGGGAGACTCCTCTTGATCCTTGAGGACAGATACAGACAGAAAGAGATCACTGTAAGGGCACTAGTAAAACAAAAAGTATGATTTTATTCACAGGTGCAGATGACAGAAACTCTTCTTCCCACACTCTGAGCTGGCCAGACGTGTGCCAGATGTGGTGTCTAAAGTTATACAGGGGCTTTTCCCTGAGTTTGCACATTTTGCCTCTTTCTTAGTAGTATTTTAGTGTCACCATGAAGTTAGGTATACACTAATGTTTATACAAATTGTGTTATTTTGTGAGACTTTAGTTTTCAGATATGAACCGGAAACCAAATGCTACTAATACTGATAAAGTATGATTATTCCTGAATGTGAAAATTAGGAGATTATCTTCTCCTAAAAGCCTTTGGCCCTTAAGAGTTGATAAATGTTTTTGAACTGGCTATGATATGAAAGAAGAAAACTGTATACTATTCTATTTGTAGAAAATGCAATTGGATCAGTGTTAGCAAGCTAATTTCATTTGCACTGAATGTAAGAATATTCAAAAGTAGGCACATACCTAAGGTTCCTGATATTAGAAAATTCTGAGAATCTAAGGGAACTAGTAGAATTAGTTGGCTTGAATAGCTCAAGAACTAAAATACAATAGACTTGGAATTTTAAAAATTCAGTGACAAAAATATCCCACCTAAAAGTAAGAAACACATGACTGTATAGCTTAAATAATTAACTGGATAAATAACCTCAATAAATTAGAAAACATAAGGAAAAAAAAGGGCCTGATAAAAGTAGTGTTGCAGAAGACACGACATGTAGAGAGGAAAAGAGAGGTTTCCCCAAGTTCTGATAGACTTGTAAAACTATTAAAAGAAATAGCAAAGGTCTCCTTCCTCAACAAAAAAGGGTAAGAAGATGAGGAAAGATATAGAGTGAAGAGAGAAACAAAATTAATGGAGCTGAATGTGTTCAAGTGGGTGGGGGACAGTAAAATTTCTAATCCACATTTCCGAAAGAGCTGGGACATGAAGCTATAGGCCCTGGAGCAAATATTTTGAATAAATCTAGCAAGATAAATTTAACAATTTATTTGAGAATAGCAAATTAACACCTATATTTAAGAATGGAGGAGAGGGAAGTGATCTAAGCCAATACAAGCTTGTTAATCTGATGTTCTTTATACAGAAGGCCATAGAATTCTTTCTTTAAAAAAATACAGAAAGGTTGGTAAGTGGAATATATAAAATCATGCACAAAGCTAGGCTAGCAAAAATTGATCATGCCAGACACTCTATTGAAAGAGATATGATAGTCAAATGAAATCATGGTAGGTCAAATATATATGAATTTCAGCAAGTATTTGGCATGGTGCCAAAAAGGAAATAAAGAGTTATACTAGAAAGTGAACAGTAGAAGAATAGAGGGTATGTGTTTGAATTGTAATAAACAGGGAAAATATTCAGCAGAAAGAAGTTATCAGTGGCGTTGAAGGATTTCATTAGTTCCTTCAGCAAAGAAGTGGGGGAGATACTGATAAAATTTTCTGACATTGCGAGTTTTGGAGTCATCATTAATACAGAGGAATATTTTTCTATTGTACAAAAAAGAAGAGATGAGAGATAGCCCTGAGGACTAGAATAACAAGGATGAGATGAAATGCAGAAGTACAGAACACAAAGCCAGGCACTGTTGAAATAATAAGAATTTTGCTGTAAACTAGGATTTTGTGAGCTGGTAATGGTAGAGGGATAGACCTTCTAGAACTGACTGATCATAAACCAACTATCGCCAATATGATGTAGCCAAGAAAAAAAGGCAAAGAACATCCTTGCACATCCCAAGTGAGACAATCTGCGTATCCCACAGGAATAAAGCTCAAAGTGGATTAAGTGCAGAGTAGAGTATGCAGGAATGACTAGGAAATGAAAAAGTTCTCTTATGAAAAGAGACTGAAACAGCTTGGCTTGTTAGCCTTGCAAAATGAAGGCTAAGAAGGGATTATGCTAGCTTTCTGTAAATATATCAGTGATGATAAACATCCAAGAGGGGAAAGGCTACTTGGCGCAAGAATAAATGGAAATAAACTGGTACTGAATAAAATTTATGTTGGAAATTAAAAGAAGGTTTCTGAAAACCAGGAGTCTGGAAAACTCTCCAATACAAGAGGGGCAAGAAGCTTAATTAATTTTAAAGTTTGATTAGTTTATGAAATGGGATGTGTAACATAATTGCCTGTAAAAGCAGAGACTGAACTCATTAATCTATGAAGTCCCTCACAGTACCATGTTCCTATTTGTGCTGAAGATGATGTGGAGTTTATGACATATGATAATAATCCATTTGCATATTTAATGGGAACAATCACGGCTGTATGGCCACATATCTGATGTCCTTTCTTGCAGTACATTGAAATAATTGGCCAAAAAAATTAAAAGCATCCTGGTCTGCTGAGTGCACACAATTTGTCATTTAGTCAGTGGTTTGTGCTTATTCATCATCATCATCTGGCATTCTCTATCACAGAGATATTTTTATGGACAAATGAGTTAAAGCAAGAATGACAATATGCAAAAGAGATCAGAAAATAGAAGGCCTTTTTCCTTCTCTCTGTTATTGTTTGGTTAAGGACTGTGTCACTGTGATCAGCACTCTTGATAAATTATGTAAATGTTCGGAGCCTGGGCTATTACTTGTGTAGTCTTATCATAACAGCAATCTGATAGAAAGTGATAGGGATCAGTTCCCAGGAGGAGAAAGCTTAGAATGACTTTTTGGTTCAAATAACACCGTAACGTTGTTAGTTCTGGCTTAATAACTCTGATGTGGTTTTTGCCTTCAGGTCATTGAGGTATCTTCAACCTTGCTGACTTGTATTCTGTTTTTTAATAATTCTAAAGATTCCAAACAGTGCTTGTGATTATTTTAGCATTTAAACAATGTTGTTACCGATTGTGCCCTCAAGATTTATGCAGTAAGAAGTTCCTATTCATATGTTCAAATTTCTACTTAAAAAGTTAACCAGGTTTGCATCACAGGGAAAACTTTCCCAATTCGAGTGGTTGGAACCAAACCAGGATCAAAGCAGTTTGTTTGTTTATTAATAGTACATAACTAACCAACATTCATTGAACTATATGTTCAGGATGAGTATTGGTAATACAGATAAACCGTAATACCAGTGTCGTGGTTTTACCCCAGCCGGCAGCTGAGCACCACGCAGCCGCTCGTTCACTCCCTCCCCATCGGGATGGGGAAGAGAATTGGAAGAGTTAAAGTGAGAAAACTCATGGGTTGAGATAAAAACAGTTTAATAGGTAAAGCAAAAGCCACGCGCACAAGCAAAGCAAAGCAAGGAATTCATTCACCACTCCCCATGGGCAGGCAGGTGTTCAGCCATCTCCAGGAAAGCAGGGCTCCGTCACGCGTAACGGTTACTTGGGAAGACAAACGCCATTGCTCCGAACGCCGCTGCCCCGCCTCTCTCTTCCCCCAAGCTCCTTATAAACTGAGCATGACGTCATGTAGTATGGAATACCCCTTTGGTCAGTTTGGGTCACCTGTCCTGTCTGTGTCTCCTCCCAACTTCTTGTCCACCCCCAGCCATCCCGCTGGCAGGGCAGTGCAAGAAGCAGAAAAGGCCTTGGCCTCGTGTAAACACTGCTCAACAATAAGTCCATAGAACAAAAACATCTCTATATTATCAATGCTGTCTCCACCACAAATCCAAAACGTATCCCCACACTAGCTACTACGAAGAAAAATCAATCCTCTCAGCTGAAACCAGGACAACCAGACACTGTCGAAATTGTTAAATATGCAACTACAAATTTCGAAACACTCTTCTATAACTAAGCTCAAAAAAATTGTAATTGCACTCAAACATGCACAGGCTCATATTTACATGCACACACTCACATCCCTCATAAACTGTGTGGGTCTTGGGCACATGCACCCTCTCTGGGATTTGCACCTACTTGCACCCCCCTTCTGTGGGAGATGTGGATGCTCCAGCTGTACTCGTGTCCATGCTGCTCGCTGCAGCCTCCAATGTACATGTGGGGAAGAAATCCCCACCAGGTCACACAGGGACGGACACCTGAAGGTCCCTGCTTGCTACCCCTAGCTGCCCTAGCTGCCCTTTTTTGGCCAGATGCAGACTCCTCATGGCATCCCAGGGGAGGATGCTCAACCTGGCCTGGGCAGGGTGGTGATGCCATGGAGTGACTTCTGGCAGGACCAAATCAGATTTTGACTGCTTTTCTATTTCTTTCTGTCTGTGTCTCACTCACTGTTCCTCCCTACTGTTTAAAAAAAAAAAAAAAAAAAGTTATATTTTTTAATACATTTTTCAAGCTGATTTTTTTTTTTTTTTTTCCAGAAGTCCTTTTACAATTAAACCAGATAATTTTTAGCTTTGCCAGTCTGGGACAAATGCCACTCAGGCAGTTTGGGGTATTTCAGCTACAGACACTGTTGCACTCACATTTCTGCCTTAACATAATTTTTTAACCAGGCTGTGTTTCCTCAGAAGGGCCAAACAAGCTCCCCTAGAGATTGTAATTGCAATGCTAAATCATAAACCCCTCCTTAATGAGTGTCTGTCATAGCAGACAGTCTGAATTTTATAATAGAGTTGAGTACAAACCCAGAATATTAGGTGTATCATGCTATTCTGAATCCTAGAAATGAATGTCATAAACAATCAGGCAAAATATTATGGCTGAAAGAGAGTTGCTTCTATGAAAGTCTGAATAACAAATGATCTGTTAGACAAGTATTGGAGTTCAAAATGTTGAAAGGTAGAGTGTTTTTTTTTTCTAGTAGTTTCCACTTGAAATTCTGTGACAGGAGAATTTACCAGTCACTTGGTCGATAAGTCAAAAAGGATTTGTGTTTCCTGGTAAAAAGTCTGAAAAAAAGTATATGTTCTTTAAAATAAATCCCTTTTATGAATTTTATGAATCATCCAGAATCTGATCTGCACTTCTCAAATCTTTATAGTTTTGTCTATACAGAACAAAACAACAACAAAAAAATCCACTAATGAATTGTATAAAAGTTTACTAGAGTTTATGATTTATTTTTTTCTGATATTGAAAACTTCTTAAACTTTCAGATCAAAAGAGTAATCCTGAAGGATCATTTAAGAGAAGACTTAACTTTACAAAGTCATCACCCCTTTTTTTACCATCTTTAGACTTTTAGAAGAGGTCCACTGCTAGACTACAGAAGATGCCTAAGCTGTATGTGGTTTGGAACCTGTGAACAGATTAAATACCTAACTTCTTGTCAGCACATTAATCTCTAACAGGGCAACACATTCACACTCTTGAAGATGAACCTACACCCACGCACTAGTTTACTAAGAACAGCTAATTTCTCCTCCTAGGAATATTCTGCTTGCTACTAGTGAGGAGAAAAAAGACGGATCTAGTGATTTCTAAGGAGTTCCTTGTTTTCCTTAGACTTTCTGAGTCATCTCTATGTCTGTACACTCTTGCTTGCAACAGAATCGATAATATCCACCCAATTTAGCTCCTGGGATGAGCCAGCCAAATAACTTTTCTGTTCTGTGAAGAGTTCCAGAAACTGGTGTCCTAATCCTACCTTGCTCCTACCCTCTTTAACAAGCAGTCCTTTTTCTGTGGCAGATAATTGTTTATCATGAGAATAAACTTTTCATTTATGTCCCGTCTTGCAATACAATGTCAAGTCCTGCAGCCCTTTTATATGTGTAATATACTACATCATACTGTAAGATGTTTATGACATTACTTCCTATTTTTTCTTACTCATTAATAATAAATTAAATATTGTTCAAAAAACCAAGATAACGAAGTAAAGAAATATTTTTTTCTAAATCACACCCTTTAATTCTCTTCTACAGTTACTTCTCATATGTGTTAAAGAATAAAGTCTGTCTACATCGGGTACAAAATCCCTTTGGGGTGCCCAGCTGAAAACTGGTCATGTAGGGAAACAGAATAATTAATCTAAAAAATAAACGTAAAATGAATGGAACAAGTAGAGAATACGTAAACTTTTTGTCATGAAAAATCTCTCCTGTGACATTTGCATAGAAATGGCCTGAATATATATATTTGGGAATATAACCCACACTGTTCAGCATGGAATGTTTTATTAATCATAGTTCTTAAAGACGGTGAACATGGGAGGGGATAGATCAGGAAATAAATAATACATACAACAGAAATGGCCCTGAGATGAGTGGCTCTTCCCTTTATAAATATTACAAGCTTCCCACAATCCCCCAGGTAAGAACACAGTATTCAACACATTTAATGATGAGCAACAACAAAAGAAGAGCATTTTAATTTAACATGGGAGGTAGTTCCAAGTCTATCATCTTGGCTGTCCTTAGAAGTGTATTACAGCCCTAATATTATTATATAGTGAATTCCGGTATATTTTTATCTTTCATTACTGGAAACTGACTCATGCAGTAACAGCTTTGTATCATATTATCAGGGATGAAATTATCGGACTTTATATGAATCATCAATATCAGATTAAAAAGTGGCAGCAATGAATTTTGTACCATACTGCCACTTGATACAATAATGGTGCTAATAATATCTGAAATTACGACTTCTAGTCCCCGGTCAGCAAGAGATCATTTCAGGTCGGGGTGGGTGAGAATATTTTTTTCTTCCTGCATTCTTCTTTGGAAAAAACATCCCTTTTTCAAATAAACATTCTTATGAACATAAATACATTTATTCCAATTAAAAATCAAAAGCAAAGTGTGCAAAAATATTGGTGGTCCCTCTTTCCCCCCACTGATAGTAGAGGACAACTCAGTGCTTAATTGAGATGTTCTGAATCGTGCTGCCGGGGTCTTGGATGTACATTTTAAGCATTGCAATAGCACGCACAGTAGCTGGCCTAAATCCCTTCCCCAGAGGCTAGCACTCGTTGTGTGAACATAAGAACACTATTACTAGGTCAGGGCAGCAATCCACCTAGATCCATCTCCAACACTGACCGACGGCAGATGCCTGGGGAGGCACGTGAGAACAGGGCAGCATCGGTGACACCTCCCTGGTACGCTCCTCTGCCAGCACTGACATGCCTCCAGGACTTCCTGAATGAAAGGTGATGCCTTCGTGTTTAATAGAATCCTGTCAATTTTATTTCATTAATTTGTCTCATCTCTTTTGAATCCAGATAAGCTTTAGGCATCCACAATGTCTTGCAGCGGCCACACATATGAGAAATTACCTCTATGGCTTGCTTTTAATCTCTTACTTGCTAGTTTTATTTGATGGACTTAGCATAGATGAGAGAGTTTCTATTCATTTCACCCACTCTGTGTTACTGCTCTTTTATAGACGTCTGTCGTATCCTTTCCTCGGTGACTTCTCCAAGACGAAGAGTGTTATTATGTTTAGCTTTTAACTATCATTGGTCCTCCTTGTATCTTCCCCAGTGCTGCTGTACTCCTTTGGAGATGAGGCAACACCGAACTGTATTAAAGACACCTGAGGGATTGAAACAGTGGCATTATGATGTTTTCTATTTTGATTTCTATTCCTTTACAAGTCATTCTTAATTCTGCCTGCTTTTGGAATCCATTAAACACTGAGCTAATAGTTTCATAGAGCTACCTGCTGTAACTTCAGTATCTCTTTCCAGAACAGTATCAGCTAGTTCAGAAGCTGTCATTGTGGACGCAAGATCACTTTGAATGCATAGTGAAGATTTCTTTCCCACAACTCTGCTTGCCTGTCACATCATTTTTACTGGTGAAGCAGAACATGGACAGAACTGCTCTTTGCAGCCAACACAGCCCTACAGATTATAAGATAAATATCTTCTCTCAGTGGCAGGGTCTGTTCCTCTGGAGCCTAAAGAGTCAGAGAGGAAGATCCAAAATAAATTTTTTGCATCTGAAACAAAGTATGTCAAATGACTGAATGCACCTTTGTGGCAGAGAGATGGGAAAGGTAAACAAGAAGGAGCTGCTAAATCACTGAGATAGATCTAGAGAACAGTAGTCTTGCCATAGCTGTTGTGTCAGAGGAACAGGAGGGAGTCACTGGAGCAGAAGGGGCAGAGGTAGCCCATTTAGACTTGCTGAACCACGAGAAAGAGGCAGAACACTAAAAATGGGCTCTTACAGTTCTCTTACATTCCCACAAAGTGAAGCTGTACATATTGCTAGTCTGATCCTGGAGATCTTATGAAGCGGGAGAGGTATTGCAAGTGTGGAGGCGAATGTGGCGTGATGAAGTCACCCTTTTCTTGCCAGCACCAGCCTGCTATATTATATGTAATGAATTTCTTCAGATGTGTTGATCAGATAGATATAAAATATGAGCATTTCTAAGTCTGAGAAAAGGGTGAGGATGCCTTTTCTGGCACTAGACAAAAGAACATCTGATGATGATGGTACAGAGTGTTACCAGGATGACTTATCCATGATAAGGACAGAGGCTGATTGCATTATGATATTGCTGGGAAGCTTTACAATTTATTCACTCAATGTAGTATTGAAAGCTGTCACTGATAGTGATACCTCAACCTCAAAGTAGAGTTTTTTCATCTAAAATTCCACAACTGAAGAATTTGAGTACTGAAAAATTAAGCCCCTGTATCTTTGTACATGTATATTTTGAAATTAGACACTTAAACAGAGATATAGATACATGTGTTTAGATCATACTATAGTGAATGGACAACCAGTCAGTGGAGCCTAGTGATTGCCCCAGGCAGTTAGCCAGTAGGTATATGGCGAAGCTGCCCAAACATGGGCACCTGGTGCCATATGAGATCCTCTTTAATATTCATAATACTGTCGCTGGGCTTGCAGATATGACAAGGACTTCTGGGAAGTAGCTGGAGGACAGGTAAGATACTCCTCGGTGCCTAAAATAAACCCACACCTTATGCTTATGATATTGAATCCCAGTCTTAACCTATATGGCCTGAGGAGACTGGATAATGATTCGGCTTACTAGACATACAGTGTGTGATTCAAATGCCTGGAGAGATGTATTTAAGCACAACTGAGGTGTGTTTGGTTTCCTGCTTGGTCACAAGTCACCACTCCTAAGCCCATGGATCGAATGTAGGTCCTGTGTGTTGTATCTACCTACCTTGAATGGCTGGTTTGCATGTGCTAGTCTTTCTCAAATGGTGTTTGTGCCTGTGTGCAGAAAACTGAATTGCACCCCTAGCCACTTGTCAGCAGAATCCCCCTAAAAAACAATGACTATATTGACTGTGTCTCTATTGATTATGTGGCAGCTTAGACACATAGCTCACCTGTGCACACATTCCTTTAGACATCTGTATTTGATGTCTTCATTTGGAATTGAATCCACTCCTCTGGTCTGGCTTCCTGCATATCAACTATTTCTTTTTACTACTTTTTGCAGGTAAATTCCCTTTTACAGCAGTGACACAACTGCAGTATATGCATTACCTCTCTGCAGAGAACAGCATTCAGAGGACCTTAGCTCTAAATCAGCAGTATATATATTGTGATTTTAGCCTTAAATTCAGTCTGAGACACCAGGCACATCATCTCAGCTATAGCTGGTGTTCAACAGCTAATTCGACATAACTCAATCTATGTAAAAAACAACGCTGCAGATGAGCCTCTACCAGCTTGTGGAGGATGGCGCGCACACACACACACGTACACGTACACGTGCGCATACACACATATGCCCGCAGAGCAAACCCACATGCTGCTGACATTCAGCCAATTCAGTTTTGAGATCAGGTTTTCATGCAACTTTCCTTGAATTATAACATGCTGCTCAGTGAATCAGCTGCAGCTTTAGACCATTGGGATGACCCTGTCTGACAAGACCAAGCCTTTTAGGGCATACCTTACATCAGTGTATGATCTCAGCAGCCTTTACCTGATGGTATTTCAAAGGACCCTGCAGCAGACTTGAGAACTGGGATTCTTCCAGGAGAGTTTCCTTTGCAAATCTGCAAATCCAGGGTTGGGCATGAGGAGGGAGTTTACATTTTCCTGAACCCTGTTAGCACTAGGTTAGCTTTGCTACTATTTCATCAGTCTTTTCAGGTTCCCTTTCTCTACTCTTTCTGTCTTTTTCAGTTCCATCAACACACAAAATAGCAGGATGCTAAATGGGCGTCTTGGGTCTGAGCTTCTTTTTCTTCCTCCTCTCCTGTTTATCTCTCTAATGTTGACACTAATCTAGTGCAAGGGCTTGCCTCATTTGAAAAAAAAAAAAAAAAAAAAACCAAACAAAAAAACCCCACCAAACCAAAAAAAAAACCAAAAAAAATTATAAGATTGTGAATTAGTAGAACAGTAGGGATATTGTTCAGAAAATTACCTTCTATTTCAGCAGCTCTGTTGACTCCCACATTTACTGTGGATTAAAATTCATGCTGTCTGGAAAGGTAATTTTCTTTTCTGGTCTTTAGACTCTTCCTGCTAATAAACATATTCATATGTACGCAAACCAAACATTCAACTTCCTTCAGGTTTCTTGCTTGGAAAGAGTGCCTTCCCAAAATTTGTTGAGGAGAAAAATAATTTTATTCTTCCCAAATCTGAAGCAGCTGTTCTACATTTTTGCAGGGTTTCTGCTGTTGAAGATTTTCTTGTAGGAATATTCCTCTGAATACTTGTATTTATTTATTCTAGGTTCAAAAAGGAAGGTAAAACAAACAAACAAAATCCCCTAGCTGTCTATTTAGAGAAACTGAGCCGGTTTTGCACAGTACCTAGCACCATAAGAATATCCCAGTGAAAATACAAAGATTGATAAATATGTGTATCCCATCAAGGGGCTTATGTGTGGTCTAGTCCAGAGCTGAGGGGCAGGAGAAATCTTATGGTGCAAATTTTCTTCCAGTGTGACAGGGGCACAGGTGTGGTTTGGGGGCAGATGGTATCTCAAGGCTGCAGCAATCGTCCCCTCCCAGCTGAGGACATGGCATGCTGGTGCTGCCTTGTTATCATGCACAGCCAGATTCACCTGCTGCCTTGTTTTACGCCACGGCACGAGAGAGTTTGGGTAGGTGTAACTGAAATCTGCTGGAGACCCGGATTTGGGCATGGTAAATTCAAAATGAATGAGGGAGAAGAGTTTCCATGAGTTTTTTGCAAGGGATCCATAAGCTCTGTCTGCAACAACGAAATCCGGTGTCATGCGTGGTATCCAGTATCCTTTTTGCTCAGATCTGCTCCAACTGTAATCTTGTTGAGAGATGGGAGGAACACAGAGCAGGACATGGAGGAATAGCAGAGTAGAACTGCACAAAAGGAGAAATAGGGAAGATGTTGCTTGTTGGACTCATAACTCCCCCTTGTTTGGTTTTGGTTTTTGTTGTTTCGGGTTTTTTTTTCCCTGGTTTTGTACAACTGGGAACATCCTTTTACTCAGGACAGAAGTCCTGGGCTTTAAAAATGACATGGATAGATGCTTCACCTCTACTCATTTTTCTGGCTTTGTGTGTTCCTCAAGAACGACCACAAAAGGAAATGTTGCAAAAAGCATTGTTTATGAGGATTTCTCTGGGGTTCCAAGGTGTCTGATGCTCCCCAAAATGGGGATGAATCATTAATTTTTGTTGCTAAGAAAAGTTATCCTTTTAACTTGCTTTTATCTTCTGGAAAGTCAGCTAAAGGGTAATAAAAATGGAACTGGTGGGTTAAAGCCTCAGTAGAGTAAAATCCATTATATCTAAAAGGAGACATGGAAAGATCAAAGAAGGAGCTAAATGTGTCCTGAAGTACTTCAAAAGGTGGCTCACTTAGGGAGTATTGATCATCTCAGGACAGGAGTGGAAAATTGGCCAGCTTTTAGTGAAAGAATTGAAGAAGCTGCTGTAGAGGTGGAAAAGCAGCAAGTCTTTCAGTGTATATGTAGGTTTACACACTGATAAATGTTATGGTTATTTGCAGCTATGTAAATTAGTGTACACGTTAGACATTACCTTACCACTTGTGTTTACAATTGCAATCCATTTTATTCAATGTTGAAGATTTTTGTTCAGCTAGTGTTCCTAAACGCAGGCAGTCCCTTTGTTTTCTAATAATGTAAAGAACAGTTTGCTGCATGTCATTTGAGCCACAATTTGTAACAAGTTTAAAGAGAACAGCTTTCTGTTCTTGAACATGAAGAACATAACAAGGACTGTAAGAGGTAACCAGTATAACCTTGTTTGTAAAAATATTGCAGATCTTTTATATGTGTGTATGTATAGAGAGATATATACAGAAACACATACAAATAACTAATGCGAATGCTTAGGGACACGGTTTAGTGCTTGGACTTGGCAGTGCTAGGTTAGTGGTTGGACTTGATGATCTTAAGGGTCTTTTCTAACAGAAATGATTCTATGATTCTATTGTATAATAATAGTAATTATATTATCCATTGTATAATGTAATTGTACATAATGTAGTGTAATAGCATTTGCTCTGAATTAAAAGAGAAGTAAAAAGAAAGAAAGAAAGAAAAAGAAAGAAAGAAAGAAAGAAAGAAAGAAAGAAAGAAAGAAAGAAGAAAAAAGAGGAAAAAAGAGGAAAAAAGAAATGTACATAGGAAGCATTTCCAGGCAGACAAAACAACACAACATCACTCCTTTCCATCTGAACAGAAACAAAATTATGACTTGTCTCCTATTACCCTGAATGGGTCTCCTTAGCATTACTCCCTGCCTGCAGTGATAGTGGATTGACAACAGCTTTCCAGAAGGCCAGCTGAAGCAGGAGCACTGCGGGTCGCTGTGTCCTCAGCCCGTCCGCCAGCGCGGTGAGGAAAAGTGGTCCAGCCCAGGGGAGGCAGAGAGCTCTGGTACTCAGCTCTGACAGTCTGCCTGGGCAATGCTTGTCAAATTTACTTTCTGCCCACAGAAAGTGAAGCTGACAAAAACCTTCCAGGTGAGGAGCCTGGAGACCTGTCAGTTTGATTTTTCCCAGCGGAAAAATGGAATATTTGTTCACAAAATAAATTAAAAAAAATCAATTTTGCAAGAAGGGCATGTTCTATCAGAAAATCCTTCTGACTGAACATTCCCAACTAGCTTCACTGGCAATTTGTATCTGTTGTGGAGGCAGCACAAAAAGAGTGAAAATTATGCACTCCCTGACGGCATAAGCAGAGTCTGTGGCTGAGAATTTAAGGTATTGTTCAAGTACTGCTAATGTTTGCTACCTTTACAATGGTCTGTGTGTTTATTCTGCCTCTTATTTTTAAATTTACCACACTCCACAGCATGTATGGATACACCCTCCTATCTCCTGTGAGTTACGAGCCTTTGCTGAAAACTTAAAGGTGTGACTGGCTGTGGAAATAGTATGATTTCAACAAGCAAAATCAAATTTATACAGGATCAGGAGGCCAGAACAGGAGCCACTGCCAAGGGGATGCTGAGAAGGACTCCCAGAGACCTTGCAGAGGCTAAACGTCCGCAGATGGAAACATGAAGCCCTCTCACAAGAGTATCTAAGAAAAAAAGCATGATAGTCTAAGAAAAGAGTGCGCACAAGAGTTTCTATGCTAAGGTGTCTGGTTAATGTAAAAATAAATAAGATGACCAGTTTAAGGCCTTGGGCTGTACACCCCCAAACATACGAGTCACTGCCAACATAAGAACAGGCTGAGTCACTTCAGTGAGTGGAATATTGCTGCTGGCCTAAGCAGGAGTTTGAGGACATTCTTTAAAAAAAGTATTTTTTTCACTTTAGAAGACTGATTTTTTGAAGTGATGCGTTTGGATTATCTGATTAAGAAAATGTGGGGTTTGTATGTTAAGCATTCACAAATATTCCCTTTTCCTTTTAATAATCTTTCTTTTATTTAAAATCTGGAGTAAATTCACAGATGTGAGAAAAATTACTTCTATTTTACAGCAACGCAAGTAAAGATAAACTAAGGTCCTATTTACTGTGAGAAAACATGGAAGAGGATTTTTTGTCTTAGAAGAGTATATGAAATGCTCATGATTTTTAAGGTGCATGTCCTTGACTGCAGAATTAACCCAGCAACTCAATGAAAAAAGAATGAACATAATGCCAATACAAAAACCATAGCAGCTTTGGTATTTAATGCAAGCAAGCAAGAGCACAATCCTGCTCCCAGTGGAGTCAATGGATTTCTACAGGATTAGGTTTTAATTCCAATAGAACTGTATGGACAAGAAAGACATGATGCACTTTGAGCTGTCTTGATATTAGCAGTCATTTCTTTGGAGATGTTGTATGCACAGATTTTTATATATATATACATACATGTATGTATACATATATATATGTGTATGTGTACTCACACCAAGAACTCCTTTGGTGAAGAAACCTTTGTTCTTATTTCCTCAAATATTTGCTAAGATATGAATCTAACCTGAAAACTCTCAGACAGCTCCTTGGATTAGATATTCCATGTATATAGTTTGGATGGTTTAAATGGCAAATTTTTGGTTTATAATATGTGGCATTTTAAAAAAGATTAAAGCTTTCCACAACAGTTTTATTAAGAAAATAACCAGTGGCAAGTGTTGAGCTACTTTTTAATGTTTCCCATAATAATGTCATTAAAGCAATATTTAATTAAACTCCAGTTAGTGTATGATGATAAAACATTATTTTCAATGCTGAATTTAGATGATTATTTTTCCAAGAGTTTTTTTAGTGTGAAGGGAGTTATAGTCAGCATGCTACTCTACTGTGTTTTCAGTGCCAAAGAATTATTTTTTTTCCACTTTAGAAGACTGATTTTGTGAAGTGATGCATTTGGATTATCTGGTTAAGAAAATATGGGGCTGATATGTTAAAAATTCACAAATATTTTCTTTTGCTTTGTATAGCCTTTATATTTCAAACTAAAATTAGGCAGCAGACCTGAAGATTTGCAGTTGTGGAAGGAAACTTCTCATACTCAGGACAATGTGCTTAGCATCTTTCAGGTCTGTAAAACAGTAATTCTGCTAGCCATTGTTGTTATTTATTATGTTTTATTGCATTTCACATAGCCTCATGAGCCCATTCTGACAGAGTTATGTACCGCTGGAAGACAGTCTACCTTTGCAAGGCTTGTATTCTAAATAAGACAATAAATGAAATCAACATAGAGGGAATATGAGCAGAGGAATAGCATATAGGAAACTAAATTTGTAGGCTCAGTGTTACGTTGATCATGTGAGAGAGAAAAACCGAGTGATGACTTCTATTTTCCATATTTCTTCTGGATTTTGCATAAAATAGCAATTGTTTTAAACTGCAAACATCCTGGGAAAGAAATAAGGTTTCTTCATGTTTGCAGGTGAATGTCCTACCAAAGAAGGTACAGCACCGCTCTCGCTCTCTCCTCTATCAGAACAAAAGTGTGACCTCCCGTTTTTCACTTTTCTGTACAAACACAGTCCCTAGATTTTATTTTTCCGTTTTTCAGCCTCAGAGAGAGAGGCACACTCCAATACAGGGAACAGCCACAGCAAAAAGGGGAGGGTGAACGCCTGGCAGCCAGCACATACCTAGAGGAATGTTTGGTCGGCTCCTTCCCCTCTGCCTGTGCAGTAAGGTGCACTGTAATTGAATTCAAATGTAGACATCTATCAATATGCTTTACTTAAAAAGCCCTGATGGAGTCATACACTTCTCTGAATAATACAGTCCTACCCCACAAAGAGCCTGTCAGTCTTTTCTGGAGAAAGGCAGTTCAGCAGACTTACTTTTAGTTACACTTTCTACATTCCCCTTCTCATTAGGATAACAGGGAAATACTTTCATGATTCAGTTTTCCAATGATCTGTATGAACTACAGATCTATATTTCAGCTTTAGGTTTCTTTATCCTCAATTCGCCACTGTGAAATCTACAATATCACATCTCATTTGTCAGTCTCTGTCCTGTGCTAGAGTTCAACAGCTGGTTCCTGCTGCCCTAGTAGCCATTCACAGCTCTGACTGTGCTGGTGCAGCTAAAGGTGATGTGATCTACCAAGGGCACGTATTACATACGCTTTTCTCATTATATGGCTGTCAGGTCTGAAAAACTTTAAATGCAACTTCTCTATGTATTAAATCACTGGCAGATGCCAATACGAGGTCTGGAAGCTCTGCTGAACTTCCAAGCAGGAGGTCAGTCTGTATTCACTGCTTATTTAGGACTTACTCAAATGCTGTTGCTTCCTCTATCCTCTGTTTTTCTTCTCATTAAAAATCATTGAGGAAACAACCTCAGTAGAAAACTACTAGTGTGATTTGGTGCAGCCTGGAAAGAGTGTAACACATGAATAAAATGACTGACCACTACAAAAACATCACAGAATCACAGAATGGTAGGGGTTGGAAAGGACCTCTTGAGAGCTACTCCAGCACCCTCTCCTGCTCAAGCAGGGTCAACAAGAGCAGCTTGCCCAGCAGTGTGTCCAGTCAGGTTTTCCCAACTCCAAGGATGTCTCCAAGGACAGAGACTCCACAACCTCTCTGGGCAACCCGTTCTAGTGCTTGATCACCCTCACAGCAAATGAAAAAAAAAAAAAAAAAAGTGCTTTCTTGTGTTCAGGTGGGATTTTCTGGTTTTTAATTTGTGCCCATTATCTCTCGTGCTGTCAGTAGGTACTACTGGCAAGGGTCTGGCTCCCTTTACTTCGCATCTTCCCTCATCAGGTATTTCCACACATTGACAAGATTCCCCTGAGCCGCCTTTCCTCCAGGCTGAACAATCCCAGCTCTCAGCCTCTCCTCATATGAAAGACACCCCAATCTCTTCATTATTTTTGTGGCCCTGTGCTGGACTTCCTCCAGTAAGTCTGTGTCCATCTTGCACCGAGGAGCTCAGAACTGGACACGATACTCCAGCTCTGGCCTCTCCAGTGCTGAGTAGAAGGGAAGGATGACCTCCCTCGACCTGCTGGCAGCATGCCTCCTAATGCAGCCCAGGAAGCTGTTGGCCTTTTTTTGCTGTGAGGATGCACTGCTGGCTCATGGTCAGCTTGTTGTCCACCAGGACCTCAATCTCCCGCTCTGCAGAGCTTCTTTCCAGCCAGCTGGCTTTCTCTGTTCTGGTGCCTGGGGCTATTTCTCCCCAGATGCAATTATCTACAAAAGGACTAGTGGTTAGCCAGCTGCAACTTGGGAATATTCTCAAACTGAACAACTGAGATAATTCAGTTAACATTTTTCTTTGTACACAAGACCAGTAAAACTCCAGAGATTACAAATTCTAGTATTTTCAGTCACAGATCACAAAGGAGATTCCTACTAAGGATACTGCAGTAGAATTCAAATTCCAGATAATTACACAAGAAAGGTATCAAATGTCCTGCTGGAAATTAATATGACTGAAATAACAAAAGCGTTTGTTAGTGCTGCATAATGGTTAGGTGGATCACGAATGTAGGAACAGATCTTTCCTACATCTCCAAGGCATTGACGCCCAGAAGTTTTTTTGCAGAAGTTTTTCTTTCTGCTTTGCATACTGTGTGACAGTTTTGTTACTGTTATTATTTGTACTTCTGGAAACGTAGTTGTGTAGCTGAAATGCTACCTGTAGGAAGAAAAGACAAGTGCTTCATTCTCCTCTCATTTGCACCAGTATAGTACTACTGATTTCAGTGGATTTAGTCCTGAGCAACGGCAGTTTAAATAAGAAGTAAAAGAAACACATAATCCATCTAGAGTGTGGTAATCTGGAATGTGGTGCTTGATGCCCTGAATATATGCAGGAATAAGAGCTACAGATTGTAAACTCATTGGAGAAGACACTGTATCTTCCTTTAGTTTGTGTAGACTTTCATTTGCTTCTAATGGAAGGTTAGGCAGATATCCATAAAGTGGATTTTTCCACTTTACAGGGACAGAAATGTGTTTGGGTTAGTGCTTAGACACTGTTTAAGTTAGGGTTAAATGCACTACTTGCTCTGCTGATGACTATATCTTTGAAGAAGAGCCGAAAGACTGATAAAAACCTTGCTTTGCTAAAGAGTATCCTTGAAGGAGAGCTGAAAAACTGGTAAAGAGGAAAGATCCTGCCCCAGAAGGCGCTGAGAGCTGGGCGATTGCCAGAGAGGCCTGAAGTCAACAAGAATCGCCAGTAACCAGGGGATGGGAAAGGTGGCTGGGGGGACAGGTTTACCACCACCTACCCAATTAAAGGACTATGCAACTTACACCCCCCCACACCCTCAAGGAGCATGCTTGCTAATTTAAAGATGCTTGACCAATAGTAGATGATGCGGTAATTAATAACCAGTTAGTGTAAATTTAGGTGGGTTTTTCCAATCCTGTAACAAGATAAATATGTGGTAGATTCTGTGTGTGGGGTGCTAGCTTTGTGGAATTACCACCTAGCATCTCTGCGCAGACATGAAATAAATAAAATACCTCTGCTCTGTGTGTATATTGGCGTACTGCACACCGGGTAAACATACCCACTTTTGGGACAACAAGGCTATGTAAGGAATGCAGTGCTGAGCTCTAAATCAGCTTTCAAAAAGTCTGTTGACTGCTGTCCTTACAGCAGTTGGTAATTTACTTCCTTTTCTTCAGCTGGCTTGGTAGTTCGGTGCTGCAGCTCCTGATTCGCTCTTCCTTGCAAGAGACAGCATGAAATGTAAAGGAGTCTCTGGCAAGCTGTTCACTGCTGTTCTAGTTCTTTGTGTCTTATTGTTAGCAAAAGTAGCATGACCTTACCTAATGTGACACATGATAGAAGAAGTAATGTGACAAGACATATCAGACAGGCGGTGCTGCACACAACATATATGACACATCTCATCCGAAACAAATATTGCTCTTAGCAAAGATAGTACTTTAAAAGACACTTTACTTTTCTCTCTACCCTTCAGACTGTTGATAGATATGAGGGTCATTACGGAGACTAAACTTCTGCCCTGAATAATACCAGAAGTCCAAAAAATTGCTGAAGCTAATGTTTAAACTTGGAAGATTAAAATTAGAGATAAAACCAAACACAAATATGTTAAACTGCGTCGTGAGAAGGAGAAGATGGTGGGATTGTTTTCCCCATTGAATGTCAGATCAATTGTATAACTAATAGGACAAGGCAACAGTTGTTATTTATTAGAAATAACACAAGTGAGATTTCATTAATTTGGGTCATTGTGGTTGGAAAACCACTTGCAAAACCTGGAGTTCTGTGAATTAGTAAAGAAACACACTGGAAATTGTACCATGTATTGTACTACACGCTTGCCAACCATAGTTCAAATTTGTTCAAAGTTTGTTGTCATACAATTGAAAACATGCTGTAGTCTAAGTTTTTAGAATAAGCATGGTAGATTAATAAATAAAGTACAGTACATAGATTAACTGATATTACATGAGACCAAGCTCCAGTGATTAGCTCTTTCACTGCTGCACAGAAACTCCCATGCTTGAAAAGAATGGTAAAATAGAGGAATTAGTTGGATTATTTTGTATCATTTTCTAAAGACTTGCCAGAGCTTTGTAATAATGAATACACAAAAATTCAAAACAACTTTGGATATTGAAAATTATGTATTATTTATTTCTACTTGATGGACAAGTGAGTTGGTGCTCAAGGAAACTAAATAAACTGCGGAAGATGGCATAGAGAATCAGTGACCAAGTCTAGCATGCTTCATCTGCACTGGTCTCCACTTAGATCAGATCACATGGATGAAAACAAGGGCAGATATGTTGGGCAGGCAAGGGTCTATGTAAGCTGCCCAATCCTCAATACTGCATTTTGGGCATCTGCTTTCTATCTGTTAGGGCTGTAGGCAAATGAGTTGGCCACTGAATAGGCCCTGGCCTGAGGTTAAGTTAACTGAACAGGACATGGAAAACTATTGGACATGACATGAGGAATCGCTGGATGTGACAGATAACAATGAAAGAAGCTGACAAAAGTTACTGATGGATCCATGAGGAATAAATGTACTTCACATGTAGTTAAGGAGGAGTTATGTGAGAAACAGCTAGGCCTCACAGATAATTGGAGGGGACCTTTGGGGACCTTTTGGTGAGCAACACATTGCAAGGTGAATCCTTGGAAGAAGCTAGGTTAACATATCAATAATACCATATAAAGCAGCGATTATCTAGGTAAAGGAATCAGAGATACCAAATTTAAATACAGCTGTAAGAAAACCAGTGAGTAGGAACAGTAATTAGCTTATCTGGGAGGAGACTAACACAGAGACAGGGAGGTGCAAGGACAGTGAAAAAGAGGATCAAGAATTAAGCAAAGAGACAACACAGTATGCAAATCGTGTCACTGACGCTGTCCGGGGGTACCTGCCGGGCAGTCCTACAGTTGATCACTGCAGCCTAAATCATGACAATAAATCAAATCTGGTTTTCCATTAATGTGATGCAAATCAAACCTGCTTCTACCATCAGGAGGACTTGGGTGATCCTTACCAAGCTGGGTGCTTTCCCTGGCTGCTAGGCCAACAACCAGATGGATGGATCCAACATCCTGGTGCCACTATGTTATTGCCCACTCCAGGCTGACAGAAGCAGCATCTGCCCACTGCCTCCTAACGGTATCACCAGCTGTATTCCGAACTGTGTCTGCATCCCACATCCATTGCAGGCAGAGTTGATGTCATGTGAGATCAGCAATGAGTGCAAAGATAGTTGAAGACTCTGGAATTCAATACACTCTTTTTTTCCCAGATTCCTTTTAGTTTTCATTCCAAAGATTTTTTTATTTTTTTTTAATAGCATGTATGCCCCCACAGCTGATCTTCATCTTAAAAATTTTATCTCTTCTTCTCAGGTGAAAAGTCCTTTATTAATTCCTTTCTTTCAGGTTAGATTCCTTTGTGCCTCGTAAATCCTTAAATGCTTCCTTTTCGTTTACAGTTTAACAACTAATTCTTGATTATAAATTCTCTTGTTTAGGCATCTTTTAATCTACCAAAACACATCTCTGCTCATAAATCAGTCTTTTCTTCTATCATCATTTCCAGTGTGCCCTTCATGTTCCTGTTGTATGACCAGTTTTCATACCGTATAAGAACCCATAAAGTGAGGTTGGTAGTTTCTCTTTGCTTCACTGCAAATGGCTTTTTATTGCTCTGGATGAGACGTTGGTATAGATTTGAGAGACGTAGATATGAATTTGGGCCATAAATGAAAGCTGTGGCACTAATTTTTTCTCAAGGGTCTCGTTTCTGGCTTGCCTGCTGCTTTGAATGATATTGGGCATATCAGCTTGCTTGCTGACCTCAGTTTCTCTCCCTCGTTTGAAGACAGGGATATGAAGCTTTCTTTGAGGAGTGTTTTATGATTTAAGAGGTGAGAATAAGATGAGAACAATTGAAGTAGTTTTATGCATTGCTATATTTATTGCTATTTAATTTTCTCATTATGAGAGTGGACAAGCTTTGGGCAAAAATGAGGGAGTGCTCTTTATGAGTTAATATTTGACAGTTCTTTATCAAATGAGACCTCATCAGGGAGACTTTTGTCGGATGCCAGCACTGTTTAGATAATGTTTCAGAATGCAAACATTTTAGAAGAGGGATTATCCACAGAAATCATTCTAGTTGGATTAAAAGATTTACAAAGGAAGAAAATTGGACAGGAAGAAACACATGAAGCTATTATTTTCTTTGCAAATATGTTGCTGCTATCATCAGTTTGGCAAACTCCTGTGGGTCGCATCCTGAGTACAGGACTGTACTCCAAACACCTGTACTGTTAGGACAGAATTTAGTCTTCTGCATGATGTACCTTTTTGGGTAATTTGTTATTTCTCTCCCTGGTTTTAAATGGTGAAATTTCACTGATTTAAGGGAAGATGCTACTGGCTTACACAAAAAAAAAGTGAGCAGAAAATTGGACTCTTGACTTACAGTCCTCTTATTGGCTCCCTACTTTTGCTCAAGAAAATATATACTAAGTGAGAATGCATAATAATTTGTTATCTCTATACCAGGAAAGAGATATTCCAGTATGTACCAGACTATATTGTCATTTTAATGAATAACTTGAGCTGGTTGTCCAATTCTAACATTATATTAGGTGTTTCTTATGGTGTGTGTGTGTTCTTTCTTTCCCTTCTTTAGTTTTTAAATACTCTCCTGAAGATGATTTTGCATATTTTTGCTGTGTTTGTTGCAAGAATCAATGAAGTTAAGGTTAAATAAAATCATAATAGAAGGTAAGAATATAGTTTTCAACTTGTATAGAAAAGTAATTAAACTTTACTGCCTTAAATCATAACTCTAGGTTGTTTGTCTAAGCTATGCTCTTAATAAATAACAAGAAAAGAAGAGGAGAGAGCCACATATGCTTCACTTTTGCATACTCAAGGCGTAAGGGTTGTGACTGGACAGTGCTTACCAGTACACAATATTGATTATAGCATCTGTTTCCACACAAGTTCTGCTCTTCACTGAAGAACTCATTTTCCTGCATGTTAATTGAGATTCAATGACTTCCAGGACCATCCTAACAAGAGGTATACTTCCAACGTGAATGCACAATAATGTGGGTATCTTTAGACTTGGCTTCGTTTGCTCTTGACATAAATGTCAAACTGAAGCACCATCTCTCTTCTTGAATCTCGGGAACCAGGGGTTATACAGCCTGACAGCTGGCAGCCTGATTCACTGTCTCAGAACTTGTTGTTGAGTGGTGGCTTTTATTCTTCTTTCTTTTTTATACTGCTTCCTTCTTGCATCTTTTTTTTTTTTTTTTCTTAGCTGTATGGTATTTTGTCATTTGAAAACTGAATGACACATTAATTTCAAGCACTAATGGGAAACTTTCAACTTGAAATCTAGTCAATTTAAAGGAAGTTAAATGCAGTTTCTGCCAATGCATTTACCTTGAGACATCCTGCCTGTGTTATATTTTTGCATTCACATTTTCCTATCTTTAAACCGTATTTCTTTTTCTCCGTTGCTGTGTGAAAGACAAAGTCACTGGAGGATGATAGTGACAGAATGAGTGACTATACAAAAGGTGCCCACAGAACTGCCTCTATGCCATAAAAAGCAAGTTGAAAATTTTGCACGTTTTTTCTTTTCCAGAGGAACTTCACATAACATGCAAATAGACATTTAGTTTTCTAAGAACACCAGCTGTTCTTGAAGAGATTTGTTACAAAATTTAAATCAAACTTCGGGGGTTTTAACTAAAAAAGTCTGTAAAAACACAGTTGCAACAGAAAATATTTGATCAGCCTTGGTACAAAAGGTCCTTGCCAAGTATATGGATGAGAGCAAGAAAGGCAGAATTCCTAATCTCTTCCAATGCCTGGCAGTAAAAATTATTACTTCTTATAACAGTGGTTAAAATATTTTTGGAATGAAGTATGGTTTTTATGTTAAGTATCCCTTTAATTAATTAAGCATAACATATTAGCCCTGGCTGGATAGTGCTGGCTGCAGCTGACAGCAAATGAGTTCTTACCATCTGAGATACATTCATGCTATTTACATGGTTTTAAAGCAATGACACCTTCTGCTTTTTCAGTGCAGAGAATTCAAGAGCCACCACCCAAACACTAACCTAAAGTGCACCCCACAGATTAATACTGCTCTTTGGGGATTCATTTAACCCAAAGATCACACACTGCTCACCAACATACAGGTTTTTTCTTGTCTATTCTAATTTGATTTCCAATGTGGTCGTAAAATTGTCTCTTTGCAAACATGAGGGAATACTGCAGAGGTACTCAATAGCGACTATATTTACCATAGGTAATGGAATGAAGGTTACATGTCTCGGGACAAATACAAACACCTATAATTTATTTTAGATTTTATTATTTTTAGGAGAAAATGCCTATGGACCCAAGCTGAGATTTCACTGCATTGGACGCTTTTCAGCAAGTTGAACTTGTCCCCAGTAGTTGTCTGTTCTTTTAAAACTAACCTATGCAAATCAAGAGATATCAGTGTAACTCTTTAAATGTAACCAAAACCCTTTTTCTGTTCTCAGGTTTTCTTGAATTCGAACAGGGCTAAACTGTTCCACAATAAAGCACAGCTCCTTTCTAGGGTTTGTCTATCTATCCAGCATAGATACAGGGATGGTAGGATCGTGGATCACTTGCCAGTTTAAGCCCCAAAGCATCAGATGATTAAATCTATAAAGAGAAAAGAAGCTAACAGAAAGAAGTGTATTTGCATAAGTTAGTAGTGACATCAGTCCTAAAGCTGGTGACCTCAAGACATGCTGGAATAAATCAGTGATTCTTGCAGTTTATCCACTTTTTTTTTGTTTCTATTTCAGATACATCAGGAATTCTCTGTCCTACTTCATTTTCCCTCTGAGAATGAAGAGAGCATGCTGACTTTAACTACAAAGACTGAGATCATACACAATTTGCTTGTTAACAAGGATGCCCTCCAACTAACAAGTACTCTAACATATTTGGGTGATTCATCCCTCACATGACAATAAACATTTAATGCAGAAAAATGTGGGGAACTTAGTAGCTTTTTCACTAGCTTACCCATAGACCTTTTGTTGCTTTGTTTTTCTTTTGCTTTTTAAATATATCTAGCCACTACTTACTATATATCAGCAGCTATCTCATTATCAAAGCTTTACTAGCTCAGGGCAATGATACTATGCTTGTGCTTTATTTCTTGATTTGTGTGACAATGAGCATAGGCAAGAACAGCTGATTCTTGCTTTCCAGATTTTTTTCAACTGAACTGAGGAAAATATGGACTATGAAAATGGAAATCTTTGTCAGGTCAAAATTCGTGTTGATTTTGTGACATTCCTTATGAGCAACTTAAACATAGACAGGGTGGCTTTGGGCAGAAGAAGAACCTAGAGTAGGTGGCTAAATAAAGGGCCTGACATTAAGGAAAGACGTAAATCTGTCTCACTGGATCACATCAATAGGCAATGTGGTCTGTGTCAGGAGGTGCTGAGAAAATGGGAGAAACATTACAGAATTTAGGCAGCAACTATCTCCCTAAAGACGGGCACAATTTACACCACAAGCTACAAATGTTTTTGGACATTGTCAGCACTTCTAATTTGAGAAAATGTCAACTTTTAGTCCACAATTGTCTTTTATCAATTGCTTTTTGAAATGTTTGCTAAAGCTAATAAGCCAACTTGCCTCAGACACAGAAAACAAAAAGTCCACAAATTTAAACATTCAAATGGCTGATATAGAATGCTTTTCAGAACATTGCATTTTTCAAGATTTTGGATTTTCATTCAAATTTTTATTTGATTTTTCAAAAGTCCTACTGAAGAAAAAATAGTGTTTCCTATATAGTTTTACTCTGCTATCTTTTTTTTTTTAATCCCATCTTGCTTAGTTTGACTTTTTCTTATTTCTCTTAATTGCCCTGCTCTTCACATCAAAATTTGTCTTCTAACCAGTTGTGAGCAAGCCTTACTTTGGTGAAATGACTGTGTTCATTTCACATTACATAATCCAAAATCAGTGGTGAACTTGGAATTTTTAGGATTCTCAAATATAATGTGCCAATCTTACTGAAAAAAACTAAGATGACCCACAATCTTCTCAGCCTGCTCAGAGTGGGAATGTCAGAAAAACAGCTTATGTTTTAGGCTGGATTACCAGCTGGGTCATAGGAGTCTGGAGATCTTAAATAAGGGAAAAAGCATTCTCAGCAAAATATTAGAACCTTTAACACTAATTGGATCTGCTCGGGGCACAGGTATTATTTGGCCAGACCCAACTGTATCTTTATGCCCAGCAGTTTTGCGGCTGTTTTTGCTCTAAGATCTCTAATGGCCAGAGGTGTGGTGGATGTTACGCAGCAACCATCACCGCTCTGCCTGAGAATGCCATCAAGTCCACCAAATTGGTACAGCTGCTGGTTCTGAAAAGGGCGGGAGAACCACATTTAAACAATTGAAAGATCATTTCTGTTTGGCTAACAACTGTTTTTAACTGTGCTTTGCCTTTTTTAAGAAATACTGTTTTGCTCTAACTATGGGCTTTCTATCAATCACATATATATGTCCATCTTCAGATGTCATTGGGACCTTTTTTTCTTTACCATATTGACCCACCCCCTGACCGTTTAATCTTTTTCTATTTTTGCCACACGGCCTTTCACAAAAATACATTGCTGAAGTTCTAGATCTGAGTTTTTGTTTCTAGCAAAAGCTTTTTTTCTATTAGTCATTCCTAAAGAAAGCCAATCCACAGTCTTTAACAGCAGGAAAGTACATTGCAAGAGTAGTGAGAAAGGCAAAAAGGCAGATGCTTTGTTAATATCATTTAACATTTCTTTATTGACAGAGATAGGCATTATCATATGCTGTTTGATTTTCTGCAGAGGACAAAGATCATCCAAATTCCCCTTTGAATGACTTTCCGGCGTTAAGCTTGACCAGATGCAGAGTTGAGGGTTTTAAAGACGGTTTCTCATTCCCATCTGTGTATAGTGGTGGTTTTATGCCTACATCTGCTTCAGATATTTTTTTTATTTTTTTTTTTTTTTTGCCATTTATTTTTATGGACTGATCATTATTAAACACAGCCTTCTTCCTGACAGTCTGTCTACCTTTTCCCCGGTGAGGTCAAGGCTGGTCTCTGGGCAATTCCAAGCTATCAGCCATGTTGTATTAGACTCTGTTGTGTCCTTCACAAGCCATTGTGTCTTCTATTTTGTGCAAACACGAGAAAAAGTCACTTAAGAGAGGCACAGCAGAGACTGCAAGGCTGCAGAGGAGAGGGAGAGGCATGTGCCATTCACTGGTGGGGGCAACTGTAAAGATCCTACTACTGGCATGAAAGTGGTATGTAGTTGTAAAATACTGTACTATATTTCTTCATTTAAAGTCTCTCCTACTATTCTAAAAATGACCTGATTGTTATTCTCCTGCAGACACAGAAGCCCAGCAGTACAGATTTCAGTGCTGGTACAGAGTCCGTGTTTGTGATGCTGTGTATGGGACTAGACAGAACAGTCAAATCAATGGAAAGGCTCACGCTGACTTCTGTCTCATACTATTTCCAAATGCAGAATATGAAAAACTTGCCTGCTTTACCCTGTTTCCAATACTATTCATTATTTTTATGTTATTAATGCTTTTTTTATGATCTGTCAATTCTGTAGCCTCTGGAACAATCTTTCATTTATACTTTGACTGCTGGAGAATCAGGAGCACTTACAGCAATGAAGATTATCGATTAACAAATGATATCATTTTAATGTTATTTTTATTTTAATCCAAATTATGAAGTATTTCTCAGTTTCAAGTCTCCTTGACAAAACATAATTAATGTGAAAAATGCCAGTCCAGCTTCAGTCTCCCTAGGATGTCTAATTAAAAAGTTGACTCATGGACTACACTGGTACATTTACAGTAAGACAAATCAAAAGTAATTCAATTGGTACTGATTTCCATACTTCAAGTTTACAATGGTGTGAGAGCCCAGATCTCTAATGTACTTCAATTTATGTAAGCCATGCCGCACACTTATAGATCTCTCTTTCTAAGTCATTTTAGTGACGGGGTATTGCAACAGCATGACTTTCCAAGAAAAGCCATAAATTTTCTTAAATTGACATTGAGTAGTGTTTCTAAAATGAAGAGGGAAGAATACACCTGTCTCAATTCAGTGGCACTTTAGCTAAAAGTTAAAAGTACATAATCACCGATCACGTTGAGGGAGGTGTTGCATGTAGGTGCCTTGGCCTTTTGTAGCGCTAAGGGCTTACCACGGGCAGCTCTGCAGCCTGTTTGCCCATAGCAGCTCTGCACCCTTTCTCCTAAGCTGCCGCGGCAGTGCTGTCCCAGAGCCTCTGTGGCAGCAGTTGCCCTTTGTTCTTCTCCTGTCATTGTCCTCATGTCATTATTCTCACAGCCCTTTTTCCCACTGACACTGATATTGGTGTTATGGGAAGCATTTCCCACTAGCATGAGAATCATCTCTTCTTTACTCCCCTTTGGTTATAGTTTTTGGGTTACCTTAGTGTGCTGGTTTTGACTGGGATGGAGTTAATTTTCTTCATAGCAGCTAGTATGGCAGCTATGTTTAGGATTTGTGCTGGAAACAGTGTTGATAACACAGGGATGGTTTCGTTACTGCTGAGCAGTGCTTACACAGAGCCAAGGCCTTTTCTGCTCCTCACACCACCCCACCAGCGAGTAGGCTGGGGGTGCACAAGTTGGGAGGGGACACAGCTGGGACAGCTGACCCCACCTGACCAAAGGGATATCCCATACCATATGACATCATGCTCAGCATATAAAGCTGGGGGGAGAAGAAGGAATGGGGGGACATTCAGACTGATGGGGTTTGTCTTCCCGAGTCACCATTACGCATGATGGATCCCTGCTTTCCTGGAGGTGGCTGAACACCTGCCTGCCATGGGAAGTGGGGAATGAATTCCTGGGTTTGCTTTGCTTGTGCACATGGCTTTTGCTTTACCTGTTAAACTGTCTTTATCTCAACCCATGAGTTTTCTCACTTTTACTCTTCCAATTCTCTCCCTCATCCTGCTGTGAGGGGAGTGAGCAGGCGGCTGTGTGGTGCTTTGCTACCAGCTGTGGTTAAACCGTGACACTTAGGGACCCTAAGTCAGCGTGTAGATCCTGTTGCTAATCAAAATGTGCTTCAGCATCATAAGCAGAAACAACCAATGGGGGACTTGAGTGGGTCTTCATGAAAACTATATTGTTACTGTGACAAAATATTACAGGGACACCTACTGCACTGGATAGGAACCCAGGGGAGGATGCGCATCTGGAGACCCCCATTGCTTCTCCTCCTCTCTCTCCCCTTTCTCTAGAAGTAAATTTCAGTCTTGGAGCTGATGAATGTCATCAGGTACAGACCCTACTAATAAATCTTCATGAGTGTGAACTTGTCTCAACCTAGTTTGTATAACAGAGGGGATATAAAGCAAAAAGACTGAAAATAATAGCCTACGCAGTAAGACCATGTCTATACTAGCAGCACAGAAGTGCCTGGGACTGTTTCCTGGCCTTGAGGCTGGCTGTCAGTTAGATAAAGTCTGGCTGTGATAGACTTCCATCTGCTGTAATATTTTATCCTATGTACTAACTTCATACCATGAGCACATGAATAAAGGTTTTACAGTATAAATAAACAAAGCAAGAAAACCTTTTAAAAAAATCTTGATCTTTTAATAGTCGTTGACAGTTTGTTCTATTAAGCTGCTAAATTGAAATAATCTGCTTATATTAGAACTCATACCTAGGGATATTATTGCACACCTTAAAAACTTGACCATATACCTGCTAACAGATCAATAATTTCATAATTACTTTTTTCCCAGAATGCTCTAATAGCTTAATACTAGGACTAAACTACATACATATGTACCCTACTTTCACCGTGCCTTGTATTTACCAACAGGGACATCAGAGCATTTTTATTGTGTTCTCATATGCAAGGTTGTTGAAAGAGATTGAAAGATGAAGGAAGATGAGATCATGAGAAATGAGAAGGATTACAAAAGACTTAGAAATAAGCTTTCATTTCATTGAAACAGGTACCTGTATTGTTTGGCTTTAAGGAAGTTTTAAACCCTTATCTTAAGGATCCTTGTCACTGCAAGATGAACTGATGTTACAGTGATTCAATACTGTGCACGACGTTTCTGAGCTCGAGTGCTCTGCGTTCGTTGTCTGTGTCACGCAGGGCTGAGAGATAATAGGCAGCTACTGAGAGACCAGCATCCTCTTGGAGGTGTCCTAGTGAAAGTTTTCTGAACTCTCTTTCTGAGCTTTGAGCAAAATAAAACATGAAGCAGTAAAGAAGAGTGGGAGATGGAGAAGCTGGAAATATAAAGAGTTAGAAGCAATGAGTCTGAAACAGAGGAATGAGAAGCTTGAAGTCAATGGTAATAAGATGAATGGAAAGTATGCAGGTTCTGAAAACCACTGTTTACCCTAGGAAAACACACAGGGTAATTTCACGCTAAAGAGGCTGTTATGCTGTTAATTTTTTGGAGGTTATGCCTAGCTATGCTTGGTGTGCTTCCAGAGCTCTGCTCAGAACTATGATACTTTACAGTTCTGCTTCAGCTCCCTATTCTCAAATCAGAGTCACATCAGTAGATTAGTTTCATTCCCATTCCCATTTCATTTCCCTTGGTACCCTTTGGTGAACTCCAGTGATTATGAGGATAAGGGATTATTTACACGCTCTAGATCCAGGCAGAGATCAGGCTTTGCAAACGTTTATTTTATGGTCTGCAAATTCATTGCCTTTTGTGACTTGCATTAACCCAAGCAGTGATTAGCAGTCATGTTATTAACCTATTATATAACCTATTATATAGATAATATCAGCCTGGCTAGTACCTAAAAGCTTCAGGCTCATTTAGCATGCACTTTTTTTTTGTCTTTTTTTTTTTTTTTTCTAGTAATGTATTAAAGGTGTTTACAGGATTTTAAGAATCTCAGTACATTAATCAATCAAAAAAAAAATTCTGATTCCACCAAAGGTTTGGTGATTGCTTATTGAAGTTAAGGGAAATATTTCCATTTATCATTTCTTTCTGATTTGTAAAAATGACAATTTTTTACTAAAAGCTTGATCAGATAGGGAGCTACCTTTAATTAGGTAGATAGATTAGGAAGCAGGTAAATAGGGAAATCCAGCAAGAAACAGACCGACTTCTACTTACAGTACACAGTACAAGACTCTGTCTTAGTATTAATGGATTATGGTCTTGTTTAATCATTTCTGACAGATAGAAAAGTTTGCTGAAAACCTATATTATTACAAGTCATAATATTTAGTGGGAAGTAAAATTTTGAGTCTGAGAGTATTTTCTCATGTCCATGACCTATTCTAGACAACAGCAAGTAAGTTTATGAACGATCTAAAACCTGTTCTTAATAACAAATATTACCAGCTGGTCATTTTGAGAGAGTATGGCAAATATGAACAAGCAGTTCAGAACTAGTAAGAAATGGAATAAAATATTCTGTCTCTCTATTTTTCTCTCTCTTTTCTCTTGAATTTCATTGTTTGATTTTTTTATAGCAGCTTTGTTTGCTTTAAAAAATACAGAAGGAGCTGTGGAGGAAGGACTCTTGAAAATGTCATCCATGTTTTGAAAAGGGGAAACTTTACATTTTCATTTTCAAAATCTCAGCTTTAAAAGGAACATAGTCTGGTGGATAAGGCAGAAAATGTTAAAAGCAGACAAAAGAAATAACCTTAAACATTACCAAGTTCCAGTTTGCATTTGAACCTATGCCTCAGGCTTTCATTTTATATTTAATACTGTTTCCTGGATCTAATTGCTCCAAAGAAACAGTGATGAAAGCTAAAGAAAGAGACCCTATAACAGTAAAAACTCTGCTTGTGGTTATATCTACCAGTTAAATAAATCCCTCCGTGTGAAGTCCGTTTGTTGTGAACTCCTGAAGAAACAAGATATTTCACATCCAGAAAGTTCTCAGAGGTTCCTTGTGGGAGTCATCATGAGAGTTACAGTCCTGACTGACTTCTCCTTCACCCTGCTTGCATCTTCTCTCCAGCTCTCCATACACGTGCACAGAGTGATCTCAGTAGATTGGAACAAGTGGCACAAAGTGAATGTTCTTGCTCCCTTCCCAGGTTTCTACCCCATCTCTGGAGACAAAGTAGCCATGCAGAGACCATGAAGAGGTTCTGCTGCTGCTGCAGAAGAACGCTTAAAACATATTTTGATATCCAAGTTACAGAGGACATCTACACTTTCATATAGTGTGTAGGGACATGAACCCTTATGGCTTCAACGTGAAGCAGAAATCCTGATTTATATTCCTCATCTTGCAGCTACTTTGACACTTTTGAGCAAGTTCTGACTTTGCTTATCTCTCCATAAAATGAATTATGACAGGAATTTCTTGTCATCAAGGCATGTTATGTGGCTAATTAACTTATATTTGTAATGTCTTTTTATGGCACTTGTATGAAAAGTCTTACATTGCTGTTGTAATGAGTTCACTCTCTTCCTATCAACTGCAAATGAAGCAATAGCTGTTTTAATACTGAAGCATATTTCTACTCTTAATTATGGGCTAGATTATTATCACTCTCAGCCCAGCTTGAAGGTACTCTCTTCTTTGCAATATCCATTTCTCAGGTTTGTGCTGTTAGGTTCAGCTAATTTATTTTTGTAATTGGAAAGGAAGTAAGTTTGAGGAGGCATCATAGTGCTTCATCTTGCCCATCAGGACTCAATAGCTTGTGGTCATTTGAATGTGTTAAGTATCCTGGAGTGCAGTCAGGAAAAGCACTGTAAAATGCAAATTGCATTGCATTGAAAATGTAGCAGCTGTTCGTAAGAGTGAAGAACAGGAAGGAAAGGCAGGTGAGCCTCAGCTCAAAGGCTGTGCTTAGTGCCACGGGTCTCTTGAACAGGGCACAAATCCATTTCTGACTCTTAGTATTTACAATGTCCTATTACTTTGGTATTATTTGGAAGTTAATTACAGGGCCCATCAGCTCTTTTGGCTCAACAATATTTCAGTGAAAAGTATTCAGGCATTATGTGACTGGTTGCAAGGGAGATTATCAAAAAGTTAGAGAAGTGTAATAATCAAGGGATTTCTTTGCTAATAAAGAACTTGATGAAAAACAAATTAGTTAACACTACACAGAGTTGAAATCTTGCTGATGGCAAATTTTGAAATTAATTTGAAAAAAACAAACTCAGAAAACCTTTTAAAGTTTAGCATAACAGCAAAATAATGCAGAAAATATGTAAAAATATAGATCTCCAACTCATCTTTCTAGGCATGCAGATGACCCTCATTGGTACAGCATCTGAACACTTCTGTCAAGCTATTTTAAAAATCAGAAACCAGAAACCATTGTGTTTAAGATTAAAACCTCAATGAATTATCCGTATTGAAATCCACATCTATCCACAATTGCATTAGATCTTACTACGACTGTTTAGGAATCACGTTAGGGAGAAGCCGCAGCCTGTGCTTTATCTGCACTTTGTCTACTGAGAAGACAAGCACAATGTGGCTGCATATGCTTTTGGTATGCTGAGAAAGAGCCTGCTAATCATGCCAGATGCTCAATGTGTTGCACGCCTAGGTAGAGCAGGCACAATTGGGGTGGTGTTGCCAGGATCACACCTATAGCACATAATTTTCCAGTGTGAACTGAAATCTAACTAGATTCTGTCAGAGCCTTTCACAAAGCAGTAGCTGGAAATCGGCGTATCATCCTGTATCTTGCTGAGTATAATGCGTGACTCAGAGGGATAAACTTTTCTTCAACAGCTAGCAAGGAGCTTGTTTCCACATTGGTTTTCTCCAGCATCAAGTATTTGTTCCCTTGCCAACTAATGTGTATTTCAACTGACATGGTGTTTGTGGACTGAATAGAGAAGAGCTCACTTTGTATTAATGTTTGCGTCCCCAAATGAAACATTCACACGATAATGATAATGCAGTATAGGGAAAATTGTTTTGCATTTGCTTTCCTTTATGTGCTCTGTTCATGGATTGTGTGAAGATTTACAGTGTATGCATTCAGCATGAAGTCATGCATCAGTGCCAGAGCATTTCCTTGATTCTGCCTATTATACTTTCCAAATGAATAATATAATGCACATATATTTTGCCTCAGGAAAACAAATGCATCTTCACAAACCCCAGTGAGGAATGGAAGTGTATTTTTATCTTAATAATTCCAACCATAAGTGCTAAACCATCACAGGTCGGGTCCCCAAAAGTCACGAGAGTGTCTTAAAGATCATGACAATAGAAAAAATTATAATACCTTTCAAGTTGTCTTTCTTTCTTTTTTTTTTTTTTCTTTCTTTTCACTTTGAGTATTGAGAGACACTTGGGATATATTTTCAAACTTTTTTTTTTTTTAACCATAGAGGCTAGAAACTTAGTTTTTGAAAGAAGAACTTTCCAAGACTTATGTACACATTTCAGTCACAGAGTCAGATTTGAATAAATACATCATTATTTATTTTGACCTTAATACTAAGATCATGATCATGGCAAGGAGGTTGTCATATTTGTGCAGGCAAAGAAATATGGCACATAATAACCAAGTCAGGGATTTGTAATGAAAACTGTTTTCAGCAGGACAAGCAATTCCCTTACAGTCTCTTGGAAATGCCAACTACAGGTGAGTTCATTTCACCTAATCCAGGTTTGTTGTTTGGGATCTGTAATGGAAGAGATTCATATCACCTAATTCTATCTGTCTTGTAGGTGTCTAGCCTAAATGAGCTGCTAAGGCTCCTCTTATAATTAATGGAGAGTGACAGGAACCTCCAGACTGCAATTCATTCCACCTGTCATAGACGCCTGTCCTGGGGAAGAGGGAGTGTTTCTGCAGACTCCACTGATTTTACAGGAAGCTTGAAACAACTCATTCCCACCCTTATTTTTCAGATGGCTGAGGTATAGGAGTGAGGGATCCCACCACAAAGTCCTTTCCCAAGCACCACTGCCCCAACACGTGAGCTGGGTTCCTGGACAGGGCCTGAACCAAACCCTGAACACCACATGCCACCCCGGTACTCGGTAGTTAAAACGAATGCAAACTTTTGTGCTTCTATGTATTTGACAGCTTATGAAACAATTTAGTTTGTAATACATTTGCTTAAATGAAAACCTGATTAATTCCACTGTACTGACTTATTAGAACTAATAGGTTTTGTTACATGTGTTGCAATTTAAGCATTGTTAATTATTCAGAGCTGAGTGAATATCACAAAACATTTGTCATGAATATTTGCACACATTTTAAACAAAATTGTCCTTGGCAGTGTTTGCAACAGTTAAATATTTGATTTTCATGTATATTTGGGTGAGACAATTTTCTTTTCATGAATATCAGCAGAAAAGGAATCTCACATGAAAATTCACACAAATATTTATTTAAGTAAATAGTTGTACCTGCAATATACTTGCCAGCATCTTTGAGAATCAGTGAAGTGAACGGTCATGCAGCCGGCAAAGCAGTTTGAAATATATTTGTAATAATGTCTGTAGAAGTCACTAGGAAGAAGATGGGAACGAGAGTTGTTGTGTAGCACATATTCAGTTGAAAAATGCCACAATTGCCATTTAGTGATATCTCAAGCACATAATAATCCAGAATCTCCACATTCAGGGAAACGACGCTGGACCTCTTAGACTGTCCTGCCATGGGACATCCGCATGGTGCACGACACAATACATGGGGGTCCTGCACTGCATTTGTACCAGCTATGCACCTCTCCTCTTGCCTAGAGTGAGGCTTGCAGTGTTTCCCTCTGAGACAAAGGGAGTGGGGGGGAAGATTGAACACATCAGAGAGTGGCAGTCTCTGAGACCAGTCTTTTATGTGGCACAATGCCTGATATTCATTCTGCAAACTTTGGATTTCTGTGGCATAGGTATTTGCACCTAGCCTAGTCTTTTTTAAGTGAATAGAGAAAATAGGCTCTTGTACCCAGACCTGTAGTGGACCTTAGGAAGGAATGAATTATTTTTTGTGTTTCTACGTTACAAGTGTTCATGTACGTGATCAAATAACTCAGCTTTCCTCTTTGCTCCCAGAACCTGTTCCCTTCTTGCTCTAAACCAGATAAATGTCCTTTCAGCTGAGCTTGTTGTCTTCCAAGATGACATCCAAGGTCAGTCTGGGGATAGTAAGCCCCAGAGACAATTTCATATAGGCAGTATGAGATTGTGGCAGACCCAGCTCCCAAGTCCAATGGAACGGGTGTCACAGCCCCAAATCACCTTGCAGAGTGCAGAGCACATACTGTTATCCTCCTGATACAAAACACCATTTGCTGTGACACAGCCACCATGTTATTTCAGTCACTTTCAACTGAAAAACCCTACAGAAATAATCATGATGTTCTAGGGCCAAGTCTTTAATGTGTGGAAGCAGACTGTTTCTGCTAAAGTGGGCAACCCTGAGCAGTGTGGACATGGTACACTCTGCCATCAAAGCACAACACCCTTTAGCTGCATAAATGGGGCTATTACTCTCCACCGTTAATAAAAGGATTATAGGCATCTACAATATTAATATATAAGGATAGCTGAGATAATTCCCCCCTGCCTTGGACGACATCTCTTGGTTTATGGCTTTTCAGGACGGATGAGACCATTAGGAAGAAGATCAGGCCAGTGGGATGAACCAGCAGCTGTTGAGTGAGGAATGCACTGGCAGTTTCTCAGAACTAAAGAGAGATAGTGCGTGAATCCAACGCCTGCTGCTCTTTGAGCTAGTGCCTGAACCAATAAACCTCCTGTTAAAATGAGCCTGCTGTGACTGTTTTGTTGGTATTTTTAATTTAAACAATAGCTAATTAAATATGAAAGCAATTAGTATTTCTGTTCAAACAGCTGTCATGTAATGTCTGGTGCTGCAGTTATAATTCCTTAGCAGTATTGCAAATGGCTTAGAAGCAATGGCTTTTGGGGAGGAGAAGGGGAAACAGCAATATTTTCTATGGGCATTGAAAACCACTGGCAGGTGCATTTAGCTTTTGCTGCTTCAATTTACAAGCATGTGGGATGCTTAGAAACATAAATATCCTTTGGATTCTGGTGGAAATTTAGGCAGCATTATAATATACAGCAGGAGAGAAATACAGTTGCTGATGCTGTCTTCCAGTGGAAGATTTTCTTATGCAGGGTCTCAGAACCTCAGTTCTGCCTCCACCCTTGAGGTACTTCGTACACCCCAGTTTGACGACAGTAAAAAAATGATGACAGTAAGGAACTGGTGAGGGATGAAGTCAGGTGGAATACCTGTTCTCCTCTTGGCAGCAGATTGTATTTTACATGGGGAAAAGCTAAGGTGCTCTTAGCTTTCCTACACTTCCTACCCTACCCCTTAAGACAGTGAAGCCAGAAGGGTTCTCCAGTGATTTGGGTTTACTGAAGACACTCTGGCAGTGACAGGATTGGCAGCAGCCTGGGTACAGGCAATGAATGGAGCTCCCTGTGTGTACATCGTCAATGCACATCTCGTCTTTCACTCTCTTCATAGCCCCACGTATTGTTTCCCGAAGCCCGGGGGCCGTAGTGCAGCTGCAGTCCCTTATGTCTAACAGCAGCCTGGGAGATCCACACGCCTTCCCTGTGCCATTCTTGCCCAGTGTTCCTGTGTTTGAGTGTGCCCCTACACCATTTCTAATGTCCACAGTTGTACAACTGCTACATCTAGCAATTATTTGGGTCTGTATCCTGACCCACCGGAGCTACAGACTTGCCACTCCTTTTAGCTGTAGCTCAACTCGTACTTTTGTAATCTGAGCTGTTAAGTGTGCTTGATCAGATATGTTTTCCAGTGACTAACAGTGAGGGATCCACAGTGTTTGAGGTTCTTGCTGATTTTGTCATGACCCTGTGTTGAATCATCTACTAACTTACTGATGTAGTTAAACAGAACTACCATCACTACAAAATCCATTCTATATATAAGAATATAGGAAAAAAAGTATTCTTAAAGCAGACCTCTAGCTAGTGTAAATCTGCACAGTTTCCTATAAATTAAAAGCTCGATTTTGTTTACTGTGGCTGGGAACTGGGCCTGCTCTTGGCTTTGGCTGGCAAGAATACAAAAGAACCTCATTATTTCCAAGTTTTTTATTGTGAATAAATAATTGGCATTGATTTATGTTCAGTCACCTTGTATACATTATTAAACACTTGTTTACTAAACAACCTTTACAGTTTAAAAAGAAAAAAACAACCAAAAACTTCACTGAAAAATACATTGAATATCCGTATAAAATCAACTTAAGGAGTTTAGCAGTAAGGTGAGTGAAGTTCATTTAATTAAAAGATTGCTAGAGGGGAGACATTGGCAGATCAATTTTTTAAGTTTGTGGAATTATGCATTGATATGCAAGTTTAAAGCTGCTGCCTTTGATTGCAGAATATAACAAATGGGAAACATTATATATTTATGAACCATTCAATATCTTCCCCCTTTTTTTCCAGATGGCTTATTGGAAAAGAAAAAAAAATTCTTTCCAAGTTGTGACAGCCAGAGTTAAACAGACATTACCAAAATATATATAAGAAGGTGTTAACGTACATTTCAACATGAAATTCTAATTGAAACTTCCACACAGTGGGAAGCCAGGGAGTAAGTTTTACGGCCTGGGGACATGCAGAAACTGCTTTATAAGAAATTGCCTTTTTGATAATGAATATTAACTGATTATTTTTTAGGTTCATAATTTATTAAATAGGTTGCTACCATTGATTTGCACTTGGGGATTGTTCAGACATCCTGAAACTTTGAACCTTTTAGTTCCTCATTAGGAGTATATGTTAAAAAAATGTACATAGTGGAGATTTTTAAAAAATTTTAGTGTAAAAAAAAAAAAAAAAGTCCTTTAACTAACCAGCAGTCTCTGGACCAGAGGTCTGCTAATGCATATCCTAAATGGAACCTGTCTTAAGAGTTGAAAGCCTGCAATACATTGAGATCCAAAGGTTCTGGAAGAGTATATAAAGTCTGTAGCATCACCATAATTGTGAAAAATGCAGCATTTTGGAATTTTAAATATTTGTACAGTGATCATATAAATGGCCTTTTATGGGTTCACATAAAACTGTGTTATTTTTATTAATATTACTATTATTGTTTATTATTATTGCAGCATAACACAACACTTACTCTAGTTAAGGGTCCCTTAGCATTTCCATTACATATCCAATTTTGGAGGGGTTTATGACTCAGCCATTAAAATTCTCTGCAGGCTAGAAATTGGCAAAGGAGCTCGCAGTCTGAAGCAATCTGTTTAATGAAAAAAATGGAACAAAATCAATCTGGTTGGTTAGAAAAATGGTTGGGGAAACCCACTGCTCCATTAAGTAGTTCCTGAAGTTTGTTTATTATGATTCTATTTTTAAAAAGCTCTTGTTGTTTAGAAGTAAAGTCATGCATCTATTTCATTGGTCCTGATTCGGTTTTTACCCATAGTCTAGGAAGTGATTTACATCCATTCAGACTTGGTGCAAAACACTTGGTTTTAATTGATGGTGTCTTACATTAGGTTCGCAAATCTGAATTTTGAACATGCAGGACAACAAGAAATTTGGCCTCTTGACTTATGGCTAGCCAGTGGGTGTGCTAAAGATTCTATTTCACAAGTTGATCAATTGTACCATGACAGAATGCAGGCAAGAAATCCCAGAACCAGCACTGCTACAAATCAGTGTGTCTGAACATGGAGTTTCTTAATTTACTGCTTCTTTAGTGTAACTCTCTGTAATCTTTTGTCTGACTCCTAACAATATTTATTTCTTCTTCTCCTCATATAACTACCTTGGTATGGATGTATGACGTGTTTCATTGATGAGATTTCATTGATGAGAATCAGGTTGAACTTCAGGATGCATCTACTCCAACCTTTTGCTCAAACTATGGTCAGCTGTGGTGTCCAGCCAGGTTGCTCAGAGCTCTGTCCAGTCAGGTCTTGAAATCCTCCAAGGACAGAGACTGCATAGTCTCCCTAGGCAGTCTGTTCCAACATTAACCTCCCCTTGAAGCCCTCTTTTTTTGAGGCTGAACAAGTCCAGCTCACTCGGCCTCAGCACTACAGCAAGTGCACCAGCCCCTGACCATCTTGGTGGCCCTCCACTGAACTCACTGCAGTTTATCAATATCTTTCTTTTATTGTAAGGCCCAAAAGTTGGTGTAGATTGGGGCTAACAAGTGCTGAGGAGAGGAGGACAACCGCTTCTCTCAATCTCCTGGCTGTATATCCCTGCTTATGCAGTCCAGGGTGCTGGTGGCCCTTGTTGGTGTTAGGGTGCATTGCTGGCTTGTGCAGGTCCCTGCCCATCTGGCTCCATGGAATCTTTTCTGTGGAGCAGCTCCCCAGTTTCTGTGGTTGCAAGGGGTTATTCTTTTCCAGACACTGGACTTTGCATTTCTCATCATTAAATTTCAATAGGTTTCTGTTGAGCTATTCCTCCAGCTTGTCCAGGTCTCTCTTGATGGCAGCCTGGCTCTCAATCATATTAACCATTCTCCCCAAACTTGGTGTCATCAGCATATTTGATAATCAACCACTCCTCCAGGTCATTGATGTTAGATGTGATTGGACCCAGGAGAGACCTCATGGTACTCCACCTGTTACCAGCCACAAGATAGAGTAAGATCTATCAGCCCTTGGCCCCCAACCATCCAACTAACTTTTTACCCATCTGATTGTCCACCAATCCAGACTATAATATCCTAACTTGAATAAGAATATTGTGAGACACAGTATTTAAAGACTTGCTAAAGTCACAACAAACAATACGGACCTCTCTCACTTCATCCACAAATCTGGTCATTTATTTCATCATAGAATGCACTCAGGTTGGTCAGGTATTTTTTATCCTTGGTAAATCTATTCTGACTGTTCCCAGACAACTTCTTCTCTTTCATCTGCCCAGAAATGTATTAAAAGAGGGTTCGCTCAATGATTTTCCTAGGGACCAAAGTGGCTGACTGTTGCCAATTGCCCTTTTTGGCCTTTCTTGAAGATAGGAACGTACAGCTTTCCTTTTTTATAGAAGCGACTGCATAAGAACCTTTGCAGGCTACACTTGCAACACAGGGACTTAACTAATTTGAAATGGAATATTATTTGGTTGTTGGTTTTGTTTGCTGGTTTTTTTATAAAGGTGATTGTGAGGAAACAAACCTTCCATTTCCCTATTGTGCAGGAAAGAATGAGACCATAATATGTGACTGGGATCCCTCAGGCTACTGGAATATATATTACAAGCACTGAGTGAGTATTACTCAATAGCATTCATATTCCTGGACCCAAAGTACTTTTACGAATTTGAAATAAATTTATGTTTGTGTATCAGAAAACATATTTGTATATGTATGTGCATAGTTAAAATAATTTGCTTTCTGTCATTTAAAGACTTAATTACACCTCTAGGAGCTGAAGCCATTCACCTCTACGAGAAGCCATTTATTCTGTTTTTGGAGCTAAGAACATTAAACTGAAGGAGTTTTTTAGGCTCACGGAGTACAGTCCCTTGCTGTCAGAGGCATCACATCATATCATCACTTTCATAATGTGATCAAGCTCTTAGATTATTTTACGCATACCCAGTAGTTTTGATTTCTTCCTTTCCTTTCCTTTCCTTTCCTTTCCTTTCCTTTCCTTTCCTTTCCTTTCCTTTCCTTTCCTTTCCTTTCCTTTCCTTTCCTTTCCTTTCCTTTCCTTTCCTTTCCTTTCCTTTCCTTTCCTTTCCTTTCCTTTCCTTTCCTTTCCTTTCCTTTCCTTTCCTTTCCTTTCCTTTCCTTTCCTTTCCTTTCCTTCCTTCCTTCCCTTCCCTTCCCTTCCCTTCCCTTCCCTTCCCTTCCCTTCCCTTCCCTTCCCTTCCCTTCCCTTCCCTTCCCTTCCCTTCCCCTTCCCCTTCCCCTTCCCCTTCCCCTTCCCCTTCCCCTTCCCCTTCCCCTTCCCCTTCCCCTTCCCCTTCCCCTTCCCCTTCCCCTTCCCCTTCCCCTTCCCCTTCCCTTCCCTTCCCTTCTCCTCCCTTCTCCTCCCTTCTCCTTCCTTCTCCTCCCTTCTTTTCTCTTTTCTTTTCTTTTCTTTTCTTTTCTTTTTTCTTTTCTTTTCTTTTCTTTTCTTTTCTTTTCTTTTCTTTTATTTTCTTTTCTTTTCTTTTCTTTTATTTTCTTTTATTTTATTTTCTTTTATTTTCTTTTCTTTTCTTTTCTTTTCTTTTCTTTTCTTTTCTTTTCTTTTCTTTTCTTTTCTTTTCTTTTCTTTTCTTTTCTTTTCTTTCTTTTCTTTTCTTTTTTCTTTTCTTTTTTCTTTTCTTTTCTTCTCTTTTCTTTTCTTCTCTTTTCTTCTCTTTTCTTCTCTTTTCTTCTCTTTCTTTTCTTCTCTCTCTTTTCTTCTCTTTTCTTCTCTTTTCTTCTCTTTTCTCTTTTCCTTTCTTTTCCTTTCTTTTCTTTTCACATTCCTTTTTATGTGTAAATACTGTTACACCATCTGGAGTATAGATATCTTTGGTCTAGTCAGTAACTCTTCTTCTCCTGCTCCAGTTTCACAACCTCTTTCTTCAAGATAAGTGACTGAGCATCTGAACAATGGTCTAGATGAGCACTCAGCCATACCTCAAACACTGACATCAATGTTTACTTTCTTTCCTAGATATACCTGTCCTGTTATATTATATGGCACTATTTCATTACCTCACACTTTTCCTGGTCTGGTCTGGTGTTTTACCTCCTCTGTGTTTGTTAATTGATGGTTACCCACCTTATGGAAGAATTTCTTCCTGTTAAACTGTAAGTGTATTATCTTTCATTTTGCACAGTCTTCAAGCTCCTCTGACCGACAATGGCTTCTAACATATTGCATTAGCAGCAGACTTGTGCCAAGATCAGTAATGAAGATGTTATGATCAATTTCTTAAGCATTAGTTCTGGGAAAACCTCAAGAATAATACTTGACTCAACTTTTAAGTTATCTCTAACCTGTTAAAATCAAGAATACTACCTTCTTATGTTGTTCCATTTGTTTGCATCTAATTCTTATACTAATCTACATCTTCTGCAGTTTAACCAATGATTTCCCATATGGCAACATGTCAAATTATTTACTGAAGTCCAGTTAGATTAAACCTATTGCCTTTCCTTTATCTAGAAAATCAATTAACTCATCAAAAAGAAATATCTGCTGAGGTTAATGTGATCTGTCTTTGGTGAATCCATGTCACATTTTACCCTATTTCCCATTTACTTTCATATATTTAATTATTCGTTCTCTTAAAGTATCTTCTAACTCCTGGATAATGTGGCAGTCAAATTAATGGGTGTACAGCTGTTCAGATTACTTACTTTCCTATTCTTAAGTCTAGTAGTAGCAGTAGCAGTAGCAGAAGTAGTAGCATTTATCAACATCATTAATTCTTAAAAAAGTATTGTGGCATTTCCAGAATAGCTGGAAATTTAATAGAAGTCCTTACTAGTGTTTTCCTGGGATGTCTGCTGACTGATAGAAATCATAGTATCATACAATGTCTCAAGTTGGAAGGGACCCATATGGATCATTAAGTTCAACTTCCTGCTCCTCACAGGACTACCTAAAACTAAACCATATGACTAAGAGTGTTGTCCTGATGCTCCTTGAACTCTGACAGGATTGGTGCCATGACCTCTTCCCTTGGGAGCCTGTTCCAGTATCTCTTCAGATGAACTGATGATACCAACACATATTCTGAAGACAAGAAAACTGGCTATTATCTTTAAGCTAAAGAAACATAATACTGAGATGGTAGACCAAGATATCACATCTTTTTGACTAAATCTGTAAATTTATAACTGTAATTGCATATAGATAGATATCTATATCAGAAAGTAGAAGATAAAACATGAAATTTGATTACTTTTTCCCATCCAAATTTTTGTTTATATTTAGGTTAAAGACTTCATCCTACTGCAAAAATAACTCTGCATGTTAGTGTCAAGGGATATTTAGTATATTACACAGTTGCGTTTGAGCAGCCTCTTCTAGCCCTTCAAGATACAATGCAATTCACTCTCCAGTAAATTTTCTGCTTCCTCATAAAATTAGTAAATAATCATAGGTCATTTTGTATATGATTACATTGATTGTAATGTTTGAATGACTGGGCAACCAACATGATGAGAGGGGTCTTCTTATCTGCCAGGTCTTAATGCATGCCTTGGCTGGGTCCCATATGTGTGTCCAGATGAAATATGAGTGTGAATTATTTGTCTTGTTCCCTTATACGCACTCTTTTGTGAAAAGGAAACCCAGATGCATTGGTCAGAAAGGATATTTATGGAGCAATCATGCATAAATGGCATTTTATGGGTCATTTATGAGGACTATGGAGGAAAATATGTCCTGATATTACCGGCAACAGCTCCAGACCTGCTAGGAGAGTAGATGCAAGTTCACTTGTCGGGATGGTATAGTTATAGGGAGGTAAGGAAAACACCAGAGCAGGGATGCAGTGGGAGGAGCACCCTCCATATAAACATACCTTGCTGCAGATCTGCCCTTAACAATCTGAGCTAGTTTCCTGTACCTTCACTTCTGACATATGGAAATGGGGTAAAAGCTGTTTCTTATCCCACTGGGTGTTCTGAGGATAATTGCAGTGAAGCTTGAGAAGGCTCATATCCTGTCGCATTGCGGGCTGTACAAGCATTTAAGACACTGGGAACATTGCACAGTTTGATAAATATTGACCTTTTAAGTAGCATTAGCAGTACAATCATTCCAGTGTGTAAGCAGAATAATGTAAATCAACACACTGGAGGGTGTTCTTCCAAATACCAGAAGGCACATTTCACCGTCACTGCATTCTGCATGTTGGTGACTGCTGTGTACCAAAAGTCTGCAAATAATTTGTCCCTATAAAAATAACTTATCCTCAAAGTGTATGCAAAATGCTGTGTTAATTTTGGCAAAAAGGAAGGTATTTTACTTCCTAATTTAATAAGGTATCCAAATTAATATGTACAAGTGTTCCTTATGAATGTAAGCCTGATGAGTTAGTTTGATGGTAGGACTAGGACTTGTGGTTACAAGCATCTTGGACAGAAAAAAACAGGCACAGCTGACATACTTGCAAATGCAAGAGAGAAGACGAGGATGAAGTCATATGCAATGCTTGTGCTTGTTATTAATTACTGATGGTAAATGTACTGTATCAGCAGTAGTCTTATAGCACACGCTGTCAGCATGCTTTACTTCCCAATCACAGCTGAAGTCCATGGTCTAATCTCCTGACCTGTCACACTCATTTTCAGCTTTCTTTAGGGATTAAAAGTATTTAAAACCCGTTTTTAATTTCTTCTTGTGTTTAGTGTAAAGTTAAATACAATTTCAGTTTTGAGACACCTGCAATTGATAATAAATATATTTGCAAGCAAAAGAGGATGTTTTCCTTTCTATAACTATAGCAACATGTTAGGTTGTTTTACAGCATTTCTCACCCAAGTATGATGCCTGAATTACATCAAGTAGTGAGTGTGCCCTTTCCTTCCACTCCTTCCATTACTGCACCCCCCAAAAAGACTAACCCATAGAAAATAACACCATTGGCAAAAAGCAGACAAGGAGGAGGGAGGAGATGCAATCATACTGGAAAGGTGATCAGAGAAGGAGTCATTCTGATCTACTCTTGTAAAGCATTGCGACAGGATTTGCCAATAATCTTTACCATTGTAAAGTGAATACTCTCAGACATTTTTTTTTTCTCCCAGGAAATACACAGGCAGCCAACATAATCTGTCAGAATGAAGATGTTTATTTTAATCTGAAAAAAACTATGCAGCTAGCAAAACTTGCACTGATTTAATATATCAAGAGTGTCCTTTAAAGGTGTGCTGCTATGCATACCTGTGGCTGTGCAGCTCCTCGGGCCACTCTGGGAGCTCAGGATAAGCCCCATTGTGCTGCTATCATCACGGGTGCACGTGCAGTGACTTGGGGTCAGGCACCCTCCGGCCACACCTGAGCCATCTGCTCCCTGAATTGTCTACCAGAATGGCTCAGCATGATTCGTGGCCAGAATGGAGAATACTGACCAAAGCCAATCACCTCAAGATCCCATAAACAGTGATCCAAAAGTGAGACCCTTGGAGCTGTCTGGGACCGCAGCACGCTGTGACCCAGGATCTCCCCTGAGCTGGGACGCCTCTCAGGGCAGATTTCACCAGGATTCAAAGATCATCCGTCAATGACTTTGCGAGTACTCAAAGGTCTGATTTCGTGAGGTTCACCAACCATCCGTTGATGCACATAAAAGTGAGCAATTTATGAAACTCATGAAAAGGAGAATTTTAATCATAGATTAACCTCTGCGTGTGTGTGTAATTGGTTCAGAACTATTTGCCTCTGTGTGTGTGTGATTCAGAATTGTCTGCCCGTCTGTACATGTGACTTGATCTAAACCCCACCTGTGTGTGCAACCCTGGTGTAAGTTTTGGGTGGCCCTTGCCATTCTTGAATCTTTAACTAAAAGTCGCTATTTTGATTGTAACAAATTCCATTGAATGGCTCTGTTAAATTGGCTGATGATTAAGTGCTCTTAATAATTATATAACCTAATATTGTGATCTCTCTCAAATATTAATAAACCTTAAATTGTTGTTAAACTAAAGTTGTGTACCAAAATCTCTTTCATTACAATACCTCTCCTAAGGAGTGGAGTGAGAGGAAGAAGAAACAGGAAGGAGGACTGGTTTTTATCTCACCTGAAGAAGTATCTCAGACATATTTCTGAGATAGGATTCCCTACGGCTATTGCCTTTACACTGATAAATTAAATGTTGTTGGGAACATTCCTGGGCTCTGAGGCCAACTGGCAGGGAGGAGCCTACATCTATCTCAGCCTCTGAAAACAGGGTGGCTGCACAGGAACTGCCTGTTGGGAACGGTGCCTATAAAATGTACTGCTCCCAAGGTCTGTTTGGGTAATTGCTAATTGGGACAAACCCAAAGCAAGCCAGAGTCTGTTCTAATAATTTAACAGTTGAAGTATAGAAAATATAGATGATTGTACTGGAAAGCCCAGAAACGTACTGGGAACTACTTAGTTCCATGGTATAGACATAGGATCAAAGTGCATATAACAAACTGTCATGATTTAATTCGTACTGCATGCAGGCTGAAGGATCTGAGATGTATATGATATCCAGATTACATCAGCAGTAGGCTGATCATCTGAACCAGGGAACTGCTGGGTCATAGGACAAATGCCTTGTATTTTCAGTATAGGTTTCCCTGACATGCAGGCAGTAGTCTGGCTTTTTCACAAGTTGAAAGGATCCTACTTTATGTTCTAAAAGGGTAATAATATAGCAAAATTCCTAATTGTAGTGTTTACTAAAACTGAAACATTTAAAAAGTCTGACTAAAAGCAAAAGAACTTTTTTACTCTACCTCTGTGATTTCTCCTCAAAAAAACCAACCCATCAAAATTAAACAAAAGCTGTGTATGGCTGTAAGCTGTAAGCAGAAGTCTGAACAGGTTTTTTCAGCTTTATTTATTGCAACAGTGAGCAAAAAGATGACACTGCTCTCTGGAAATTGCATATTTGGAGGAGAAAGTGTCTGCATGTAGCAAGCACACACACACAAAAAAAAAAAAAAAAGAAAGAAAGAAAGAAAAAAGCCAAAGCATCAGGCAAAGATAAGTGATATCACAATGCCAAAGCTCATTTCTTGCTGGAGGCCAATGCAGTTTAGAAGTGACTAAAGAATATTTATCTTTACCTAAACAAAGCAATCATCACCACAGACGTAAGATGCAGCTGCCAATATCACAGGAAATAGTCAATTAGATGCATGGATAACCTTTGTTAGCCAAAAAAAAATTGAACAAAGACCTTTTGGTCATGTGAATCTGATTTCCAGCAAATGTCACAGATATGTTACGGTTTTGATTAGAGGTTGAAGAACCTCCACCGTGCAGATGTGTGAGGAGCACAACAGTCACTGCTTGGTTCTATTAATAATTAATGACCAAATACCGACAGTGCCACCCACAGGCACTTGCTATTTCTCCTGGCTTCTAAACAGGTTCCCACCTTACATTTCTAATCCAAAAGAAATTGATAAGCATCTCTTTTTTTTTTTTTTCTTCCACTAGACTAAATGACCCTATAACAAACTTGAAACCTTGCCCTATTATTAAAAGATAAAACCAAAATAGGAAAATGAAAAAAAGGAGGAAAGAAAAGAGAAGAAGTATTTTCAAGTTCTATCACTGTTTTCAAGTTTAATGCTGACATGCCTGCCTAAAGCTTTCTACTAAACTGGGATGAGTAGTCAACATCTGTTCTGAATTATTTATTTATTTTCGATTGCAGAAAACTGGCAGCTCCAATGTCCCTAAGAGAAGGATAATTGTAATTATCTATGATGTTGTGAAAACTGTTTCAATGGCTCAGCAGTTACTGAAGGCCTGGGGTTTTTTCTCTCATTCCAGCATATATATTTCAGTGTGTGTATGGATGTGGAAAAAATAAACTTTAGAGTTCTTTTTTTAAAATTTTATGTCATTTTTTCCCCTCCATACCACTTTGGATAGGATATGATATTTTAATAATTGCATTTTACCACTTATTGTTAAACCTGATTAAATGGCTACTGATCGAAGGTCTCCATCTTTCATTATGTTGTTCTTGAATGGGTTATTGCACCTGTGTAGATCCCCATGAATATTCAAGGAGGCCTTCAAGCCAGTAAAGCACTGGAATGCCTAATACAAAATATCAGAAAAAGGTGCAGAGCTAAATATTGTACTAAATTCTAATAATCAGTTATATATAATTAACAAATGGGTAAAAATATTGATCTCTCATGTCTGTAATTTTGCAGGAAGAAGAAAGGATCAAATATATCCAAGAAATGTGTAATTTTCTCAGAAACACATTTCTATTGCTATTTGAAAGAATAAAAAATTAATAGTGAATCTTTCATTGGAACATGTGTCTCCAGCTCGTCAAATCACCAAGAAAGACTACTGAAATTCTTATTGCCTGGCTTTAAGTAAAAGGTAGACAGACTGAGAAGAGAACTGCTTATCCTGGAACTAAGGGAAAGAAAAATGGAGAAGGTATTGCCTTATATATCAAGGAAAGAGTGCATCAAATCTGAACACAGAAGGAAGTGAGATATGGAATTATTAAACATCCATGGATTAAGATAAAAGGTATGCATGACTGCATAGAGCACCAAGTCCGGAGAATGTGTTGATGGCAATTTATTAACCATGTAACAGTGACAGCTAAATGTAAGGTCTGATGGGACTGAGGGATTTGAACTAACTTAACATCTGATGGATAAGAAAAATATCAGGAGATAAAGACTAGATCTGTACTAATAAACTGAACAGTGCCAGGGATCATTCTCTGACATTGAGGCCAATTGGCACAGTCTAGTCACATCCATGCTATTAAACTCTCTTAGCCTCCAGCGCAACGTGGTCAGATCTGCACTGCCATTTGGGAATGGTCCCTGACCTGTACTAACTCCTCAAGTGGACCCAGAAATTATCTGGCTACTTCGCTCTGGCCAAAATCATGGACACTATAACAATTCAGCAGCAGACGACTGAATTCCAGTGCTGGTTCTAACTCTGGTTCATTGACTTCTTATCTGTGTACAGCTATAATTTCCAAAAATCCTTAGATTGTAGTAGGGAGAAAGTTTTGTTTTAAAAATGTGAAGAAAGTTCTAAGTGGTACCTGATATTGAAAAGATCATACTTAAAAGAACCTTACTTTAAATAAGTTCATTATGAAAACAAATTCATCATGATTAAGTTAACAACAGAACAGGAAAATAGGCCAAAGTAGGGAAAGAAGAGGTCAGAGTTACTTGGATAAGCTAGCTGTCCACTGTGGAAAGATACCTCAAGTTGTTTAAAATATTAGCCAAAGCACCAACAATTATTTCCACAGATATATGAAGAAGAGACAATTCAGAGCACGAGAGAAAGCAAACAATACAATACTGGTACTTAGAATGGGAGAAAGGAGATCTCAAGGACTTAAAAAGCATTTGACCTCATTTTGATACCCCAAAAGATATTGAAACAAAATTGTTAATCTGTTTTTGTGCAGCTGGTAGATAATAAGGTGCTAAGAAAAGGGCAATATGGATTTGTCAGGATTTGACAAAACATGCCAAGCCAGTCTAATTTCCTTCTTGACATGTTAACTGGCCAAGCGGATATGGGAGAAGCGTTAGATATGTTTGATAGTTTGACTTATGTAAGTCTTTTGATGGGGATGCATGGGGCATTCTTACAAGTGAATGTGGGAAATGCGGTCTTGCTCAAATGCCGTTGATGCAGAACTGGCTGGGAAAAAGATTACTCAGAGCAGAGTTATCACTAATTTCCTGCCTAACTAGAAGTCTCTTTCAAATTGGTCTCATATATGGCAGTTCTAGGACATGTATTATTTAATATTTTCATTAAAGAAATATATGACAGAATAGTGAATATACTTATGAAAAGTTCAAGGACTTCAGGTTGGGAGTGGTTATTTAACTTTAGAGGATAGAACAGCAACTCCAAGAGATTACAATATATTAGAGAAATAGTGTGAAATCAATAAGAAGAAATTTGTAAAAGACAACTATAAAGCAGTATACTGAGGAAGTAAAAATAAAAAATACCAAAAAAAAAAAAAAAAGGAAAACAAAAGCAGATCAATAAAAAAAAGGGGAGTTGTAGTTAACTATAAAGTGTTACGGGCTAAAGATATTATGAGAAAGACATTGTTCTAAAATGTACTAATTTCAAAGTTGCATGCAGGACTTAAAAACATAATTAGTTAATTCTGCTTGAACTACCGAGGTCCTTGATCCAGTTCAAGTTTCTAGAATTTGCACTACTCATTAACAAGCAGGCTGATAAACTCTGTAGAGTCTAAAACAAATCAAGAAAGATAATAAAAGATCATAAAAAGATGAATTATCAGGAAAGAATGGAAAAAAAAAAAATGTTTAGTCCAGAAAAAAGAAAATTAGAAGATGTAAGCTATTAAACAGACACAGGCTCACACAGGCATAAAAAGGGTTTCTGAGTCTCAAAAAAATGTCATTTCATCTATTTAATTTTTTTAATTTGTATGTAAATCCAAGGTTTTTTTCAAGTTTGTGATGAATCAAAAGTTCTTCAGACTGTGCAGCTGCTCATTGAATTTGATGTTACTTGTCAGCTTCACTGCTAGTATCAGCTTTCAGGGTCTTTGGCTTCAGGGCACACTTGCCAAAATTGTCTGCTCCAGGGCTAGGGATCCGTGAATTTGAGCATCCCCAGGACAGACCCACTACCCATGCACTCCCCAGAGCTATAGCCTCCTTGGCTCCCACCATCCTTGGCCCTAGGGCAGACTGTCTGTGCAACCCCTCCCTATATACACACCCTCCACATGCATCTCAGCAGTCTCAAGTCTTGATAACAGGGAAATGAATATAAAGATTGCTATTATGTTTTCCAATGCTGAAATTAGGTTTATATAGCAGTTAATTACTACTTCTTGTGTTCATTTACAAATAACATTTCCCCCTCCTGCAGAAAGAACAGGAAAAGAAGCAATCCCAAATGTTATAATCAGCATCTCACGGTACCTGCTGGATAGGATGCAGCAATGGTGTTACACTGCCAAAGCAAACCCAGGTGCAGATTTTATAAGCGGGAGGTTGGGAGGGGAAGCGGGGAAGCGATAGTCGCATTTTCTCCATGAGTCCTTGTTGAGTGCAGCATGAATGCACAGGGTGAAGAACACAGTCGCTGCCATGTAACTTCACTGTCCGTCGGGCACTGCCCTTCCTAACACACAGATCGGGTTGATTCAGCTGTGAAAAAGGAATGGAAAGATATGTGAGGAAAACAAAGACATGACATCCTATTGCTGTAGACTGAAATATGCACGGTTTGCTAAACCAGAGGGAGGAAGGAAAGGAAATATATTCCTGAGGAGCATGCTTCCCTTGTTTAAAGGATTTAGGAGCAAGCACTATGTGTCATCAATGTGTGATATAGATGGAGCCCTGCTCATTTTTAATAACATTTTTTCATAGCCTTGAGGTAAAGGGTTTGGAAAGCTTTGAGTATGTGAGTGTTTGTGAAGAGGCAGGATCCACACTGAAGGCATAGATTTAAATACATCTGTGGGCTATACTCCTTTGGTCCATGACTTGTACTTCTGCAGCTGTGGTACATCCCTCCATGCCATACTAGCGAGGAGGGAGTGCAGGCCATGCTGGGTAAACTTTTTGTGGCTTCAGACCCTTCATCCTCTGTTATACTGGTGGAATTTATGGCTGAATCAACCCTCTATAGTGTGAAATGCTAATGTAACCCAAATACATGAGCTATAATCCATAGCCTGGAGGAAGGTCTCTTATCCTTACGTCTGGGAGTGTGCTACTTTTGTGCTGCTGAGTTGATTTTGCTAGTAAAATAAGGCAGTTGCTGCCTCCAATCATAGGTATATATTGTATGCATGCTACTCTGCTGAATTTCATATACCCTAGGGTTCCTGATGGTTTTTAAAAATAAGGCGATAAGGACAATGGACAAGGTGATACTTGATATAATGAAAATCTAGCAAACTTTGGTGATGTTAAAAGCACATAGACGAGGAATTGTTTTGACTGAAATGGGCATGAACAGTCTCATAGGTCTAAAAGATTAGAGGATTTATTATACTGTCAAGAAAATGATAGAAGTGGCTAATGTTCTGGCCACCTGCTGTGTCCTTAGCTAAGTGAAATCCAGTTTAGTTTTATTTCAATTTCTTAATTATGGCAGAACTGTTTTATCTTTTCAAAGTCAAACCTTTGAGAGTCATGAGGCTGAGATTCTTGTGTAAACAGAGGCACAATTCTGCACAAAAGAGCAGATAAGCAAATACATATAAGGCAACTGGCATGTTGCAAAGTAATTAAGTCAGTTTTCTCCTATAACTTTTATTTGTTGAGTGGCAGTGGTTAATCCCAGGTAGTTTTTACCCTCTTAATAAGGTCGGGGGGGAGGCAGAAGGGAGAGGAATAAAGAAACACATCTATAGCTAATTCCATGTTGAGTTGAGCTTGTTAAACCAGATACTCTGAAGCTAAAGAGTTTCACAGAAGAAAAGAGGAAAGAGCTTTTTCAACTTGCAGAGAGAAGGTAGCAATAAACTGGCTTGATGATCACTGTTGTTAAATTGAGCCCCTTGGGATGCCAGGTAATTTGCTAGTAACGTGAAAGACTTGGTCTTTAGCAAGCCTGTTTGAATGACTGTCTGGAGGTTCCATCTTTATAGTCCCAAATTCTCTAGCACCTTTCTTTGCAGGGGGACCTATTATGCTGCAACAGTCAGTTGATGAACTGCAGAAAGTTAGAGAAGGCAAAAGGCCATTTTCACTGCATGGGCTGGATTCAAAAGCACTAAGAGTAGCAGGCTGAAGGAAGAAGAGTTGCTTTATTGTTCATCCCTAGAGCAACAGAGGAGTCACAAAAGAGATCTTCAGAGAGAGAACACGTATTTAGACTGTTGGGAAGTTTTTGAAAATATAATCTGTTTGTAATAAAATTGCTAATTTATCATAACTACAGAAAGTTTCTAGAATTTCTTCACATTCTGAGAAGAAGTAGCTCAACTAGTCTGTTAACTCCCCACCTATAAGTAAAAACTTTTTCCCACAATAGCTTTGCAGAGTGACTTAGTTTCAGAGTTCCTCGGTTTAACAAGTTCACAGAGATTTTTCTTTATACTTCACCACTCTGACCTTATAGATTGCAAATGCTGAAACAACTCCAGGATCTCGCTGGATTGTCCTACTTCCAGTTGTCACCTCTTTCCAGAAGAGGCAATTATGTTCTCCCAATAATCTTCATTTCCTATTTTCAAGGTCGCTTGTTTTTCTTCTCATTAACTTGGAAATCTCAAGACTTCCATACCCAAAGCCTATTTCTCAGAGAAGAAAAAGAAGGTATCTATACTCCCACCTAACCATGAATAACATTTTCCATTCTAGCTGTCAAGACAAGAGCAGGACAATTCTGTCCTGCATGCCATGGTTTCTGATCCCTATATTAAGAATATCTGTGCAACAGTTTTACCTTTTCATTAAGAATGATGCAATAATGGATCTTGTTTGCTCCTGAGTGACAGTTGAGCACTGACCCAATCTAGCAAACTACAATTATAAATTAGCAAAGAAAAAGAGATGATGTTTTAATGATGCTGCTTAAAGACAATGTGATTTACTGACATAGCAATGGGTACCAATATTGAATGAATACTTACAAAATATTTCTATGGGTATGCACTCAAGTAAAATAATTGAATTCTCCGCAGTAGCTTTTTTACTTCCTTTGTGTTTGCATTTTGTGAATATTCTATAAAGTGAATTTAATGGCAGAATGCATGTGATAATAGTCAGTTTTAAGCAAATATTGGAGAATATTCTGAGCCTATAAATACTGAATTTGGAGATGCAAATATTAGCATTGTAGTTCTGAATATTTTCAATGAACTTGGTGTTAGTACTCTTCGAATTTTTTTTTTTTTTTTCACTAAAACCTCATAATTTCTATTGCACTCTGGATAAGTAAAAACTGTTTCCCTCAGTCTTTGACAAAGTGGGAGTAGCATGGTTGTGAAAGACAAAAGAAATACTTTTCAACAGAAACGGATGCTGTTGCACCAAAATAACATCTAAATTCATGTTTGCGATACATGGCCTAGGAACTGCAGCAGTTAAAACCCTGCACCCTGCTGTCTGGGAGCATCCCAGGTAACTCGCTATGCAGCCACCCCCTCAACTCCCTCCCCCCCTCAACTCCCTCCCCCCTCCTCCCCCAAAAAAGTCACAAACCTCTACAGAGTGATCAGAAACACTGTTATTGCACTGTTCAGGTCTACTATTAGAAAACAGCGCTAGGCATTTTTAAGTCTATTTTTCTATTTTTACAAGAAATGCATGTGTACCTGGAATCTGTGAACTTTGAAGGATGATACAGAGCCATGGGAATTACTGTATTACAGCAAATATTGTCCAGGTAGTCTGATATTATATTTCTGACAGAAAGCCAATATCAAACACTTCAGATAAAGAGAATGAGAAATCCTCTTATGGACAATTATGTTATAACCTGGCTAGTCCAAAACTCTTTCATTTAGTGGTTGTCTCTTATTCTGAAATGTACCAATAGTCTTCCAAAAGTCAGAGTTATAAACTCTTATTTTCTCTTCTGATAGTCCAGACTTTTACTGGTCTCAGAAAAGATTTGCAAATTGTATTGAAGAGAAATTAAAACCAGAAAACTTTGTGTGGAAAGTTTAAGTCCTCTCTTCATTATTTTGCACTGGAGGGGGCTGGTGGTGGTGGTGGTGTAGGAAATAGAGTAGAATAAAACCCAATTCTAAATTTAATAGAATTAGATAAAATTTTGACTTAAACTAAAAATTTGTTTCTTTAAAAGTTGTATATTTCAATCTTCTAAAAACCCTAAAGCAAGTACAATTTGCAGTTGATGTTTAATTAAATCCCTCCTTTAAAAGAATATTTTTCAAACTCCAAGCTTTAACTTTTCTTTATCATTAATTCACCTCCTGTTTAGTTTAAAGGGTGATGGTTTCTTCAATTTCTACATTGAAATTTCTTGCTATTTTTCTCATCTAGTCATTCTCACCTCAGAATTTTCTCAGAAATTTTTTCACATGATGAACTAATCTAAAGTACAGGTGAATTGAGGCACTTTTTTTACTTTTGCTGAGTTTAGGTTCAATGTTTGCACAAGGTGGGTAAGATACATTTACAGAACACAGGTTGCCCATAGAGATAGTAGTCATTTTTCAGTAGCTGTCTGAAACATAGCATTAAGAGAGAATAATGGGATGTGTGGTTGCAAGGGAAAGCTTGAGTCAAGATATGTCCTGTAATTTTCTGGTTTCTTGCTTATAAGTTTTGGGTGGGTGGTTTGTACTTTGAAGGATCTATTATCTGCTTTTTAATAATGTTTTTGTTTTTCAGGATCTACTGCTCTATTATCTCTTTCTGGTATTTAACGCATCCAATTACCAATACATGTCTTTCAAGTGTCCTTTATAATGTATAACAGCAGCAAGTATTTATTATGTCCCCAACAGCTTCCTATATACACAATTTACAAAAGAAAAAAGAGAGAACAGAAATGCACTCACAGTATTATATTAATTACTAGGAGAGCAAGAAGCCCATATGCTTTAAAATTTGTACATATGTTCCTTGGCTATTTGCTCTCCCCAGTGCAAGTGTTTCTATTAAAGCTGAATTTGTCATTTTTTTAATTTGTTACTGACAGTTGGCAAGAGTGTTGTTCCTCCTGTCTGAAGACTGCCAACCTAGCTACTCAGCAGGAAGAAAGGACCTGTCTCAGTGCTCTTGAAGGGATGGTGCTGAATTCCCTTTACTACATACTTAAGATATATAGAGAAATATATTCTTTCTTCCCAAAATTAATTCATTTCTTCTATCTTCCTGGTATATCATCTCTTTGCAGTAGTCAATTAATGGCATTTATTGAATAGGATCAACTTTGAAAGCTGTCCTTTCACTGTATATCCATACACTCTTTACAAAAACCTTCCCCTCTTCCCCTGTAAAAGCCTGGTTACACGGGCAAGTATTGCACAAGACCCTGAAGAATGATCAGTAAACTCACTTCTGCATCTAGTGATGATCCGCTTAGATTCCCCTGCCCCCACTTTGAATTGTTTCTTAAAAGTGTTATTTAAGCATCTTACATTAATTCATCTGCTATAAAGACAGATCAGAGAATGGTGATCTGGCAGCCAGGATCTAAGGCAAACAGGGAATACTAATAAGACAATCCTTTGAATGCACATGGATGAAACATGAGGACGATATCATTTTCACCAATGCCTCATCTAGCCAAGAATCTGCTTGCTCAGTGATTAGGACAGTGATCTTTGAGCATACAGGTGTATCGGGGATAGCTATTGTTTAGTTATTTTGACCATGACCAACTTGTCATTGATTGCACTCATACCAATAAAACACTGCTGGAGCTTGTTCTGCTACCCTTAGGCCAATTGCCATACCCTAACTGTGTCCATACTCTGTTAGTCACCAAAACTGGGGATACAGGAGAACAGATACATGCAAACTGTTTATTAGCTGCAGTTCTTGAACCACATTAACTCCTGTACATGGCTGAGGAATTGTGCTGGACCTCAGAACAAAACTGTGCCAGAAGCCTTTCCAGTAGTTTACCCGAATGGACAACTAAATGCATTGCCTATGCCTGGACCTGATTTAATTTCCTACTATTGGTCTACTCTATGTAAATACTTATAAATACATACATTTACATATATATCTCTCTCATAGAATCATAGAATGGTTTTGGTTGGAAGGGACCTCAAAGACCATCTAGTTCAAATCAACCCCCCGGGCATGGACAGGGACACCCTCCACTAGACCAAATTGCTCAAAGCCCCATCCAACCTGGCCTTGAACACTTCCAGGGAGGGGGCATCCACAAACTCTCTGGGAAACCTGTTCCAGTGCCTCACCACCACTCCCCTCATGGTGAAGAATTTCTTCCGTTTAAAGCCATTACCCCTTGTCCTATCACTCCACGCCCATATAAACAGTCCCTCTCCAGCTTTCTTGGAGCTCCCCTTCAGGTATTGGAAGGTTGCTCTAAAGTGTCTCTGGAGTGTTCTCTTCTCCAGGCTGAACAACCCAAACTCTCTCAGCCTGTCCTCATAGGAGAAGTGCTCCAGCCCTCTGATCATCTTCATGGTCTCCTCTGGACTCGCTCCAACAGGTCCACTTCTGTCTTGCACCTGGATGCAGTACTCCAGGTGAGGTCTCACAAGAGTGGAGTAGAGGGGCAGAATCACCTCCCTGGACCTGCTGGTCATGCTTCTTTTGATGCAGCCCAGGATATAGTTGGCTTTGTCAGCTGCAAGTGCACATTGCGGGGTCATGTTGAGCTTCTTGTCCACCAACACCCCCAAGTCCTTCTTCTCAGAACTTATATATATATGAATATACACATATATGCACACATATGCACATACAATATAAGAACTGTATAAGAATGGTCTCTAACAGACTTGTAAAACTCCACCCCAAGCTCCATGTCATGGTATCTTCACTGGCTAAATTAAAGGCAGTGTGAATATGCTGATACATGCTGTAATCACACATCTTCTTACAGTGTAGACATACCGTAATAATGAGTGTCAGTTGAGGTCTTGGTTCAGCTCTAATCATTTTGCACTGCTCTGCAGTACAGTGAATGCATTTCATCTGCAAGTGGAGAGTGCTCCCAGCAGAGGGAAAATCCGTACTTGCATAAAGTCAGCACAACTGATTTGCACAAATACCTTGTCAACCCTGTGGGATGGACATACACAGGATGAATAACAGAGCAGAAAGGGAGTCTTTCACTGGTCTCATAAAAATGCTATAAGTTAGAAGAGCCCTCAAGCTATGTTAAATGAGGTCATACTACTACTGGCTTTCCTATCTTCCTGAGTACAGGAATATGACCTTGTTTAATTGTACAGTTTTTGAGAATGAAGCAAAACAGCAATCTCTTGTGCATTAACTTTTTGTCTGTGGTGCGCTGAGCAGAAATAGAAGGTGGGTCCATGGCATATGTGTTTTGTGGAGAAGAAAAAGGCAGGATAGAATATTTGTTCATGCATAAAAGTATCAGAGTCACTATGGATCTCCCTTTTTTGATGCAGAAATAAAGGGAGTAAAGTAGAGGAGAAGATGCTGAGAAGGCTGAGGGTGCACCGACTCATTAAGAACAGCCCTATGTCATCTTTATGATTCAGACATATTTTTTCTCAAACATTCAAATGAGTTGTTCTATGAACAAAAAAAGAGAAAACCCTCAGGTCTTCTGTGCATTGTTGTCCTACATCCACTCATATGTTCACCACAGAGTTTTACTACTTTGTCTCCATTGCCCAGATGGCCATTAGCCCTTCAGATGTTCCTTCTGTCTGCATCTGCATCTTTAACCTCCAGCTCTTCCATCTGCACTGTCCTATGGCTCCTGTTTCCTCTAACTCCTGGCAGTGAAGGAGGTGGCATGAACAAGCTTCTTCTGAGTGGTGCATGGGCCAGCCAGCCAGCCAGGATTAATGGGATGGTTAACTAACAGCAGGCCAACCAACCAAATCAATGCTAAGCTCTTCCTGAAGATTTCCTGGCAGTGGGACACTAATTTGGGCCTTTCTGCTTGGCCAAGCTTCTGATTTTGCTGAATGCGTAGGAATTTTATTATCCTCCAGGGCTCAACTCCTGTGACAAATGTTGAAACTGGCTAATGGATTCAAAAGTTATTAGGCGGATATAGCAGATAGCAGATAGTGTGGTCATGTAAGCTTCATTTCTTTAGGAAACCAGGCTAAACATGGATTTGCATTTTGTACATTACAGTCACAAGACGGCAAGATAGACATTACAACATAACATCAGACTAATTGTCTGTTTTGTCTAGTATCCAGTGCCAGTGCTATTTGCTTCAGATGATGTTGCAAGAAATACTGTAGTGAGCAATTAGGGATTAACCTCTCCATAACAGAAGTTTCTTAATTCCCATCAGTTAGTGATTAGCTTATGCTCTGAAGCATGAAGGTTTATATCCCTTATGAATTTTTGTTTAATCTAATATAATTGCGGATGTTCTTGTTATCCATATAGCTGCTTATCCTGTTTTGGGTTGTTTTTTGGTTTTTTTGTTTTGGTTTGGTTTGTTTTTTTTCTTTTGATCCTGCTGTGTTCTTGGCCTCAGTGATATCCCATGGTAATAAATATTATGGAAATAAAATCTCTATACCCAGCATTGTCCCTTTTTCTACAGTATAATTACAGAGAAGTATACAGAAAAAAGGGAAGTTGTGTAGATGGCAATATACACTTTGTATATAGGCATTGTTTTCTAAGCAGAGCTATGTGAGCTCATTCAACATCCAAATAACAAAATACTAGATTGTTCTGTTCACTACATGGGGTAGGATTCATCCTGCCTAACATCAGTATCTGAGTTCATCACCTCAGACTCCATTTTGTAGAGAGAAATATATGTTGCAGGGCAATATATCTGACCTACGGTAGATGTCCATAGTAAGAAGAGATGAAAACCACCTTGAAAGTACCACTTTCCCTCTATTCAGTATGATCATAATTTTGACAACTATCTCAGGTACTGATGTTTGTAATATAAACAACTATTTTTAGTCAAATTAATACTTCTCCTGATGAGTTGTTAAATTCTCAAAATTCAGTGCAGGGACTCAGATACTTCTGGAGAGTCATTTTGCCTAATAAAGTCTGGCTCTGTAGGAACCTGTCTCCACTGACTGCATGCAGAACGTAACACAAATTGATTCCTAACTTCATGAAAGTCATCACAGAGGTTTTTGCCTTGTTCAATCATGTCAGCTTTCCCTATCATGTATTTCTCAATTTATAATTTACATATGCATGTGTGCATTCCTCGTGGTAAATGTAAAGTGAGTATTTTCATAGAATCATAGAATGGTTTGGGCTGGAAGGGATCTCAAAGATCATCTAGTTCCAACGCCCCTGCCATGGGCAGGGACACCCTCCACTAGACCAGGGTGCCCAAAGCCCCATCCAGCCTGGTCTTAAACACTTCCAGGGATGGGGCTTCCACAACTTCTCTGGGCAACCTGTTTCAGTGCCTCACCACTCTAACAGTAAAGAATTTCTTCCTTACATCTAATCTAAATCTACCTTCTTTTAGTTTAAACCCATTACCCCTTGTCCTGTCACTACACTCCCTGAGAAACAGTCCCTCACCATCTTTCCTGTAGGCCCCTTCAGGTACTGGTAAGCCACAATTAGATCTCCCTGGAGCCGCCTTTTCTCCAGGCTGAACAACCCCAACTCTCTCAGCCTGTCCTCATAGGAGAGGTGCTCCAGCCCTCTGATCAGCTTCGTGGCCCTCCTCTGGACTCGCTCCAACAGCTCCATGTCTCTCCTGTACTGGGGCCCCCAGAGCTGGACGCAGTACTCCAGGTGGGCTCTCACAAGAGCCGAGTAGAGGGGCAGGATCACCTCCCTCGACCTGCTGGTCACGCCTCTTTTGATGCAGCCCAGGACACGGTTGGCTTTCTGGGCTGCAGGCGCACACTGCCGGCTCATGTTGAGCTTCTCATCAATCAATACTCCCAAGTCCTTCTCCGCGGGGCTGCTTTCAATCCATTCCTCACCCAGCCTATGGTCGTGCTTGGGATTGCCCTTACCCATGTGCAGGACCCTGCACTTGGCCTTGTTGAACTTCATGCGGTTTGCACGGGCCCACCTCTTGAGCCTGTCAAGGTCCCTCTGGATGGCATCCCTTCCCTCCAGCATGTCGACCACACCGCACAGCTTGGTGTCATCAGCAAACTTGCTGAGGGTGCACTCGATCCCACTGTCCATGTCGTCGACAAAGATGTTGAACAGTGCCGTCCCAGTACCACCCCTGAGGAACACCATTCGTCACCATTCTCCACTTGGACATTTAGCCGTTGACCACAACCCTTTGAGTGTGACCATCCAGCCAATTCCTTATCCACCAAGTGGTGTATCCATCAAATCCATGTGTCCCCAATTTAGAGACAAGGATGTCGTGCAGGACAGTGTCAAATGCCTTGCACAAGTCCAGGTAGATAACGTCAGTTGCTGTAACACCGTCATAGAAGGCCACCAAATTTGCCAGGCACTATTTGCCCTTAGTGAAGCCATGTTGGCTGTCACCAATCACCTCCTTATTTTCCATGTGCCTGAGCATAGTCTCCAGGAGGATCTGCTCCAAGATCTTGCTGGGCACAGAGGTGAGACTAACCAGCTTGTAGTTCCCCAGCTCTTCCTTTTTTCCCTCTTTTAAAGATGGGGCTTATGTTTCCCCTTTTCCAGTCAGTGGGAACTTCACTGGACTGCCACGACTTCTCAAATATGATGGAGAGTGGCTTAGCAACTTCATCCACCAGTTCCCTCAGGACCCATGGATGCGTCTCATCAGGTCTCATGGACTTGTGCACCTTCACATTCCTTAGATGGTCTCAAACCTGATCTGCTCCTACAGTGTGCAGTTCTGCACTCTCCCAGTCCCTGTTTTTGCTTTGTGCGACTTGGGCAGTGTGGCTAGAGCACTTGCCAATGAAAACTGAGGCAAAAAACTTGTTGAGTACATCAGTCTTCTCCTGTACCAGGTCTCCTGTTTCCTTCCGGAGAGGGCCCACATTTTCCCTAGTCTTCCTTTTATCACTGATGTAGCTACAGCAGCTTTTCTTGTTGCCCTTGACATCCCTGGCCAGATTTAATTCTATCAGGGCTTTAGCTTTCCTAACCTGATCCCTGGCTGCTCGGACAATTTCTCTGCATTCCTCCCGGGATACCTGCCCTTACTTCCACTCTCTGTAGGCTACCTTTTTGTGTTTGTGTTTGTCCAGGAACTCCTTGTTCATCCATGCCAGCCTGCCTGACTTCCTCTTTGTCGGGATGCATCATTCCTGAGCTCAGAGGAGGTGACCCTTGAATATCAACCAGGTTCCTTGGGCCCCTCTTCCCTCCAGGGCTTTATCCCATGGCACTCTACCAAGCAGGTCCCTGAAGAGGCCAAAGTTTGCTCTCCTGAAGTCCAGGGTAGTGAGCTTGCTATGCGGCCTCCTCACTCCCCTAAGGATCTTGATCTCCATCATTTCATGGTCACTGCAGCCAAGGCTGCCCTTGAGCTTCACATTCCTCACCAGCCCCTCCTTGTTGGTGAGAACAAGGTCCAGCATAGCACCTCTTCTTGTTGGATCCTCTGTCACTTGGAGAAGGAAACTATCATTGACACATTCCAGGAGCCTCCTGGATTACTTATGTCTTGCTGTGTTGTCCTTCCAACAGATATCAGGATGATTGAGGTACCCCATGAGAACGAGGGCTTGTGAATATCAGGCTGCTCCTGTCTGTCTATAGAGGGCCTCATCTGCTTGATCTTCCTGGCTGGGTGGCCTATAGCAGATCTCCACTATGATGTCCCCTGCCCCAGCCCTCCCTTTAATCCTGACCCATAGGCTCTTGGTTGGCTCCTCGTCCATCCCCAGGCAGAGCTCCATGCACTCCAGCTGGTCATTGACACAGAGAGCAAACCACCCCCCCCCCCCCATCTCCCCTGTCTGTCCTTCCTAAAGAGCCTGTATCCTTCCATTCCAGCACTCATCATAGGAGCCATCCCACCACATCTCCATGATACCAATGAGATCACGCCCAGCAGGTGTGTACATGTCTCCAACTCCTCTTGTGTGCTCCCCATGCTACGTGTGTTTGCATAGAGGCATTTACGTTGGATAATTTTCCTCAAGTGCTCACTTAGGCATGACTGTTCCTGGAGTCAAGATGTCTTAGAGATGTTCTGCCTTCAGTTGTGGGAAGAGAAGTAGCATACCCCCACTGTAAATTTAATCTCCACTTTGTGTGAGGAACAGAAGAAAAAGACACAAAACCAGATAAATAAAGTTAGGGATAGGACATCCTTACTCCTAGCATCAGCAGGCAAGATGGTGGAAGAATGATATGGTAGAAGACCGATCACAGTATCAGTAACTTACTGACCATTCTTCCTTTACCTGAGAAGAGTGAAATGAGAATGACATTGCAGCACCATCTCTGGCTTTGAAATCTTGGTAAAAAAAAGACTCCAAGAGCCAAAGATTTGTGAACCCCCTGTCATCTCAGGTGCCTCATTTCCCTTTTACAGTCTCGCCTTTTGGGGTTTTTGTGATCTGAAACGCATACTCCACTTTTACTCCTTAATTAGAGTGTGAAAGTGTAACCTTATGCATATCTATGTGTTTGAGCAGCTTTCAAGTACACAAGGAAAGGATGCCAGAAAGAAAACTTTCCCAGATTGAACAGTAAAAGAAAGACCTCTCAACTCATTCATTTAGGATTGTGATTTGGTAAGAGAAATAGCAAAAAAAAACCCTAACTCCAAAACAACAACCAAAAAACCACCAAAAACCTCAACACCCAGAAGAAAAAAGTGTTCATATTCTTCTACATGCTAGATGACCTGAGTCAGTTCACTAAGGGGTCAGATGATGGCTAGAGACCAGGAAGAGGTGGGAGATAATAATCTTCCTGTGCTGGGAGCTGCTAAACCAGCTCAGCTACTCCACCTGAGAGCTCCCAGGGAGCCACAGAGGCTCACATTTGGGTCCTTATCTACCCATGAATTTCAACAGCAAATTAGAAATCCAAATGGGGATTAGATAAGTAAATACCTTTGTGGATCTGGGCCAAACATGTTAACATGACCTTTGTGCTACAAAGAAACCTGAGGTCATCAGTTGTGACTTGCTATCAGAAGGTGTCAGCTTGCTGCCTACTAGGCTGCTCCGCTGACATCTGTCCTGTAGGATCTTGGAAGGGCAAGCTAGAGATGGGTTTAGTGGTACATTCTACCAGAACTGAAATGTTACATGGAAATGTTGTAACCAATTAATTTTTTTTCTTATATTGCAGTTCAGAGAATAGAAAAATAATTTATTTTCAGTAACAAAATAGTGAAATAATTAACTTTCTCCAAAGCTTTATTTCATTTCCTGTGATAAAATTCTGTAGTTGTGGTTAATAATTTATGCACGTTGTCTTTATTGTTCTGTTGCTTTTAGTTACCTAGGGATTAGAAAGTAGTTTTGTTGCAGTCACATAGATAGATTTGATATTGTTATAAGTCTTTCAGTTTACCTTTTTAACTTTTAGCTATTTATTCACATTTAGTTTTACAATTGTCATAATTTTAATTCATATATAAATACATAGGGATATATATTGTAATACCATTTGATTGGATTGATCCTGAGTTATTTTGCTGTCACTGAGCAACAAGAAACCAGGATTATTAGAAATCTACAAGCACATTAGCTGGTGAACCTGGAAGTTTGACTTCATTAATCCTTGGTCTCCAAATGCATAGTTAAGATAGGTGAGAACTGTCACTGCAGTTTTGATCATTTTAGTTGTGTCTCTCAAAATGAGAGCTAAAATGGCTGATGACTGTTAACAATAGGAAGTTTCACAAGGTAGTTTGGTGTTTTTCCCTGAACGTAAAAAACCATGCTCCTTTGGATGGCTTCAGCAGGAGTGGCTCAATGATGGTACATTTTTGTTTAAACGGATTTGCTGAAAGATTGCTTGGATTAAGTATGATTTGTTCTATTTTTGGTCAAAGATAATAGCTGTTATTTTGCAGTAACATTTAATAAAGGCTTTCTGCAAAATAGTCAATGGTGTTAGATTATATCTCTGTTACAACATTAGTAATGGAAAATGACAACCTGAAAAATAAGGTGAAATCAAGATGTTTTTATTTAGAGGAATAATTTTGACTTCCCAGAAAATAATAAGCCCATCACTATATGTTACTTTGCATTTACTTCTGAAAATGCAAAATAACAATATTGTCTGTGTCTGCTTGATTCTGTTTGACATTAATAAAATAGATTTGCTATTGTTTATTAGAGATTTTCAGAGAAGTCAGCTAACTTATCTTTGATTTGAATTTCAAATACAACCTTTTTAAAAAACATAGTCAGAGATATTCATCTAAAATATTGATAAGAAATTTACATTTGAGACTATCTAATTGTAGTCACTGCTCTCACATTAACAGTCACTTGCTGTTTGCTTTTTGGAAATTACAATTTTTATTAGAATTAAAATCATAATGAGCTGACACTTCCAGGTGTATTTCAGCATACGTCATTTTTGCATATGAAAGAATAAATGCATAGAGGTATTTGAAAGCAAAACAAAACAAAGCAAAACAGTATCTTTATTTTTGAATTACCTTTCATTGTTCACAGAAGTAACAGCTTCTTGATCACAGAGCCTTTAGGCACTTGAATTTGAGCAATTATAGCTAACTTTTAAATTATACCTAATTCAAGCAATACATCATGGTTTCATACATCTGGAAGCTTTATTGCAAAAACATATAAAAAAGTTCTCTTACAATCACTCAAATAAAATTTTGGTGGTGGAAGAAGAGGTGGGGGAAGAAAGAGAAATACAGACATTATATTATCATATAAGGAAAATCATATTTTTGTCTTAAATACATGGTGGGAAATTGCAGAGAAGACAGACCCAGACTTTTTTAAGTTCATTGTGGTAGAATGAGAAGCAACAGACACAATTTTCTGCAAGGAAAATTCTGCTTAGATATTAGGAAGAATCTTTTCTCTTTTCTTTCTTTTCTTTTCTTTTCTTTTCTTTTCTTTTCTTTTCTTTTTTTCTTTTCTTTTCTTTTCTTTTCTTTTCTTTTCTTTTCTTTTCTTTTCTTTTCTTTTCTTTTCTTTTCTTTTCTTTTCTTTTCTTTTCTTTTCTTTTCTTTTCTTTTCTTTTCTTTTCTTTTCTTTTCTTTTCTTTTCTCTTCTCTTCTCTTCTCTTCTCTTCTCTTCTCTTCTCTTCTTTTTTTTTTCCTTTTTTCCCCTGCAATGAAGGGAGTCAAAAGAGGAAAAGATTGCCCAGGGAGGTTGTGGAATATCCATCCAAAGGTCAGAGGGACCTGATGAACTTTGAATTTGGATCTAACTTTGAAGTTGGCCCTGCTTTAAGCAGGAAGTTGGATCCCTTCCCATCTAAATTGTGTTTATGATTTCAAATAAATGTAGCCTGAAAATCAAAATAATAAATTGGAAGAGAACTAAATATTGATTGGAGTTCAAATAAGTAACATGGGATATGCAATTTAAATTAACACCACATTAAAAGGGGCAGTGTTCTGTTCAGTCTTAGCCTCATGCTTCATTTATTGCACTGTTGTGTTTTCAAGTGCACAGCTTGCAGTTTTCTGGGAAAGTTCCTGAAGTTTAGCAGCGCAAACCATGTATGTTTGGTAATAAGATAGGGATAAATTTATTCTAGAACTCCTCTCTCCCTCTGCAGTGCTAAACCCCATGACCCCTCAAGCTTTCCCTGTCTAGACCACAGAGATAAATTACTAAGTTTTGTGAACAAAGGGTCCAGATGTGAAACACTTCTACAGAGAAGATCTTCCAAGTATAACACAAGATCCGTAAGCAGCTGCAAGGTGTATTTATCAGAGTAGTGAGTATGTACACTGAGTATGTAGGAAGAGGGGTTGGGAACAGACAACGTTGGCTGAATCAGGATTAGCTGGTCATGTATTTTAGATTAAATATATATGCAAATATTTTGGTAAATTTGAATCATAATCCTTATATTTATCTAATAAACCAGAAATAAATTTGTTCATAGTGAATATAAGTTTAGTAAATCCACTGCTTAGTGAGAAGAGTATTTTTCCTTTTCAAAAGCTGCAGACAGACAATGATTGCAGATATCTTTACGAAATCTATCAGAAAAATATCTGGATATCAAAGGGAAAAATAATGACTGAACTTGATTGATTAGAAGTAACTTTATTTATGATGGTTTTAGCTTGAACCATAAATTTAACATGAGTGGACAAAGCAATCAAAATAAATGAAAGAATCACATCTATTATATTTACTCCAGTGTACAACTCAAATTCCAGTGTATTTTATTCGACATTTCAGATGTTATGATGCATCCCTTCAGAGCCAAGATGTGAGTTTCTTTTATCATGCAAGCTAATGATCATTTTGACAAATGTCTTTAGATAATTACCTTCCTTCTTTGAAGTATCTGGTTCTGGGATTTCTTAGGAGGAAAAAAATTTTGACATCCTGTTCTCATTGAATGATAATGGGAGATAGATGGCTAAATATCTATTGAATACACATTGCTGTGTATATATATCAGGGATTGTGTTGAGAAGCCCGTTTAATGAACTGTATATCCTGGATAACTTTTGAAGCATTTTAAGAAATATGATCATTTCTATTGATTTTGGGATACTAATAAATCATGGTTCCCTCATATATTTTGTAGAATAATATTCTAACTACTGTTACTGAAATATGTTTAGTGAATCATCAATTATTTCATTAGACTTCTGAGGTGATATAAATTCCAGTGTTTTACTGAATGGCTGTGAGATTATCCGGCTCTCATCTTCCAGGATTTTTTCTAAGTACAAGAGAATGGTCAAAAGACACATGCAACTGTTTTCAGAGGTAAGGCAGAAAAACTCTTTAATATTGTTTTCATGCCTCAACAAAGGTGTTGTATATTGGTAGCTTTCCAGGTCTTTGTTGAACTCCACATTTGGCAGCTCCTTGGCTTCTACAAAACCTCCCAGTCTCAGCATCAAGTCTCGTTGTTCTCATAACATGAATTCCACAAAGTATGTAGGAAGTGCTTCTCAGAGCAATTTGGTAATGAAGTAATCCTCCATAGCAAAAAAGATTTTGGCAATATGAGTTAATAGGAATACTATATGAAAAATATTGATTTTGCCCATTCAACTGATAAGAAAATTGCTGGATGAAGTGGTAATCAGCACTGCCACCCTGAAGTGCTCAGCTCCAGGAGGGGAACTCATCAGGCTGATGCACCTACCTTAAGGTCTCTTTATACATAGATGGGGGTTGTTTGGTGTCTGCACTGAGATTAGCAACACCCACCATGCTGAACAGTATGAAATGCATGGCTTTGAGAAATTTAAAGGTTCAAAGGACAGTGGAAACTCTGCCTCTTGCCTTTGGGAGATCTGAGTTGGGTGCTCCCATAAACCTGGAAAATGAAAGTGATGTGTACAGCAGGTCAGAGCTTCCTTGCAAGGATGATGTGGTAGCAGTGCTTTTTCCTTTTGAACAGCAATTTAGATTTCATCCTGGAAGGTTTTGAATCTATATGATGAATAAACACATTAGCCACCTGGCTGTGGGGTATTATAGGAGAATGTATTTCTATTCCTTCCATTACCTGGCCCCACTGTGCAGACAGGAATGCAAATTGTGGGGTCACAGAGGGAGCAAGAAGAAGTATATCTCCAATTCATTGTTAATTCATTCAGCCAAGGGTGAAGAGTCCTAGGCTGTTTATATATTTAATACCAGAAAAACACTAATAAAACCTGCAAAAAATATGACACCTCCCTCAGTCCTGCCAAATGCTTTTTCAGAGATGGCTGAAAAACAGATAGAAGACTTACTAGAGACTGTGCCTAGTGGATCAGAATAAGCAAATCTGGTTCCGGTTAGCTATCAAACTACAAGAAGATGAATGAAGGACTATAGTTCAGTAATTATTTCTTCTTTTTGGATCTATATTCTGTTAGCTGATCAATGCATTACGCTAAAGTAGCAAATCTGCAAAGAACGACAGATGCATATCAAGAGTTTGTAATGTAATCTATGAAATTCATTCACACCAGGATATGATTTACAAGGAGTTTATTGATTGGGGAATAAATGTTATTTTACATTTAATAGAATATATTTCAATAATGCTGGAGCTCCAACTCCTGGGTTTTGAAGGATCCTTTTATATTCAATAACAAATCTGCATCTTTCCCAGTTCCTGTGATTTTATTGTATTGTGCATATTACCCAATAAACCTATCAAAGTTTCTTCGGAGCTGTGACATCGTCCATTTTGCTTGTCTGAGGCAAACACGGTTCTGGTGGGGACTTTTTAATTCTTTGAAAACTGCTGGTTTGGAAACAGAACCTTCACTGCTTTTAACCATCATAGATCTGCAGATCAAAGGCAAGAAAGCCAATTTGCCAATTCACGCTACGTAAGGAATTGGACCCACGTGCTGTCCTTTTCACATAGCTCATCCCGCAGGAGCACAGGACACACCATGCCTTGCTGAAATTGGAGAGCTGTTTCCAGAAGGTGTTGTGTTAAAAGGCAAGGAGAATTTGTCTTGGAGCTCACTAATGAATTCTTCCTTCAGTCTGCTGACCCATTTCATATGTTTTTTTGTGATTCTGGGTTTTTTTCTCTCTTTCAAGTAAGGCAGTATTCTTCTCCTTAGATAGTCCAAGGTTAACAGTATTCCTTATAGTCACAGAATATTTTGCTGATTGGTTATACACCAATCAATTTTTTTCCACAGAAAAGCCTTCAATTAACCCCCCAGTGATTGGGAGGTGGAATTTCCAGATTAGTGTTGGAGAATTCCACCTCCTATCACCAGGGGTTTAATTGAAAACTTTTCTGAGAAAAATTAATTGGTGCAAAACCATCAGTAAAATAACCTAAAATGCAGAGGACACTGTTAATTTCAGTCTATTTAAAGGAAAGGGGGGAAAAAAAAAAATTAAATAGGAACATTGAACAAGAAATAAACAATAAACTGAGATTAAAAAAACCCTGTGAAATGGCCCTGCAAAGTCACAAAATGCAGGAAAACTTACCTTTAATTTAAATTACAATATGCTAAAAACAAGGAAAAGAAATTAGCTTCTTTTAGAAACTATTTCACAATCAGGTGATTTACTTCAGATTCAAAAACATAAATCACATTTTAATAATCTCTCTCCCAGTATGAAGTCTCTATACAATCTGATATGTAGATTATTTTTTTTTAAGTAGATGCTTTCTTTGCATAACAAGAAGCTGCAATAAATTAAATGGAGCCCAGGAAATCTTATAATGCAGCTGGGTAATGAAAGAAAAGGTGCAGTTTGAATCTACTATTGCAAATATGTATATCTTTGCTAATAATGAGAAACATCCAGTGTGAATGGATGTATCTGTGTGCAATAAACCTGTCTGAATATGTTATCTTTAATATTGCTCAGATATACATTTTTTTTTGCATTAGGCATAATAGACTTTGACCTGCAAATTGTGAAAAAGATTAAGTTATGCATCAGCAGAGAGATTTATGTCTAGTGTTGACAAATTATTCATTAAAGTTTTATGTAACAGGCCCAGAGAGAGTATTAAATAAGATTATTATGGCAGTTCTTATAAGTGTATTCATCTTGACTAAGAAGAGGTCGCGATAAAGTTTAGGACTGTTTACTTACAAAGCTTGTTTAATTAGGAAAAATAGAAATAAATGTTCTTCATTTGGCATCTTGCACAGATTTTATCTTATTACTTCTCTCTCCCAATATTGTGAATGATCAACATCAATAAAACCAAATCTATTACATGCAATTTGACAAATCATTTGCTTAATGATTTCTAAATATAGAGAAAGATATAAAATTTCCTTCTGAAATTAACAGCATTTTTTTCCTTGTGAAAATTCTGTTTTGAGCAGACATAGTTTTGTATCTGGAGTGATCATTAGTAAATAAACAAGGTAATTATCTCTGAAAGGAGTTAGTTTCAGTGAAAAACAACCATGTATTCCTACTATAAAAGACAGCACTTTGTGTTATACTCTGCTATACATTATACTTTTCTGCTGTCAGGTGAAAATTCAACCAATGGCTATTTGATTACTTTGGAAACATTTGAATTGATTTTTATTAGCTAATCATGTACATCTATAAGGAAGATGTATGACCACTCTTCTTGGAAGAACTGAACAACTCCTCACTTGCTTTTGATGGAACATGTAACACTGGCAGGTAGAAGAGAGAGAAAAACATATCCCCAATGTAAAAAAAAAAAAAAAAGAAGCTACTGAGTTTGAGGGAAAGAAAAACAATATTATTTTTAAAAAAGGTTTCTTCTCAACTAATGTGGCACCTTGCAAGGGTTCAGAGGAACGGGATCTCCTTTAATAATCGCTGAATAGCTCAAAATTCTCTGCAAATAGTAATATTTGGATTTATTTATTTATAGTAATTTATTTATTTAAAATGCTTAGTATGCATATGAACTGTAGAAAATCAAGACTTGATTTTCTTTCTCTGAACACTGGTTGGTCATCTTAGCTGAGACTTCCATCCAGTAGCAGTCCATGGAAGTCTTCCTGTTGATTAAGGCTCAAAACTAGTCTGTTTGCATTCAAAGTACTGAAGGCAAGACTTTATAAGCATACCCAAAGAATAAAAACTACTGAGTTGCACTCTCTGCTTCCTGCTTTGGCTTTAGCCCAGCAAGAGAAGCTTGCCTTTTTTCTCTTTTCTTCTCTCTCTTTTTTTTTTTTTTTTTAAATCTTGTAATGAGGGAAATATTTCTCTGACATATATTTTATTACCTGTACACACTTAGTGCAAAACCACAAATTGAATATTAAAATATCCTCTGAAAGATTCCAGAGGGAAGAATGAATCTCCTCTGCATGCAGAACTTCTGTTTTCCCAATTGCATCATGGATTTCATCCTACTGCAGAACTAGCCTGTACAGGCACTTCAGCAATTGCTCATAGGTGTTTTAATAAAGAAACTGGTGCAGTGTGGTTTAAACTACGCTGTTGTGGGTGGCCCCCACGATTGAATGATTTTAAACAAACAATAAGATAAAAGAGTGGCTATTGCCCTTGTCATTGTTTTTAGGTGGGGGAGAGGGGGTGTGTTTGGGGTTTTTGGTTTGTCCTGAGCTTTTATATTGCCTTTATACATTTGTAGACTGAATCAGTGACTGCCAAAGACTATTCCAGCACTGAGTATATTCACTTTTGCATGATGTCTGTCATACAGTCTAATTCTGTCAGAAATGCTACCTATTTATTGTATGTACATTCTTATTTCTGCTTTCTATTCTATCATTTCTTGCATTCTAAACTACTCTTTTGGCCTTCCTTCCCTCATTTGCATATATAATCCTTCTCATATTTTTTGTTCTAAATCAATTCCTATAATCCCTTACTGTGTAATAGCATTTGTCATCAATAGAAATGAAATCCTCAACACATTGAAGGAAAGAGAATTTACAGGTACTGGTTTCTAGCAGCAAGTTGTAATAGAAGCAGTGGGGAATCCTATTTGCATAAAAAGATCCATATTTGATGCAAACTGATGCAACTTTCATGATGGGTATAAAATTTTCCTCTACCCTTGTGCCATGGGCATGAAGCAGATAATACTCTATAACAGTGTTACAGAATTATTTTTCATAAGCTCTTGTCTGAGATGTATAATAAAGGTAGGAGTGTCTTTTGATAATTAGTGAGGCTGGTTCCAAGTCTCCTACTATCAGTACTGTAATATTAAAAATGAAGTAAAATGCTACAATTCCTGACCACAGAAATTTCCAACATTTGCAGAGGAGGGAGTCTGAAGTGCTTCATTGTGAAAGAAAAAGCAGAATTGTTTCAATGCAGCTTTAATAAAATACTTATAATAAACAAGAAATTATTTAAAATAAATAGTGTCGAACCTGACAATCCAGGTCTTCAGGTCATCCACAGGTCCTGGTATATTTGCAGTTTCTATATGACTTACAAGAGGGGGAATTTGAGAGGCCAGGGCACAGATGAGGAACAGATAGATGGACACATAGATAGGGTATGTGGAAGAGTCTGAAGTCACTGAATTTATCAATACACACTTCAGCATCCCCCACCAGATGAAAAAAGGTGATCCAAAAAATTCCAATTTCTCAGCTCCATGTCAGTAAAGCACTGAGATTTTCTGGCAGTACTCGTGGTGTGATTCCTGTATCCCTGCATATGGTAAAGGAAGTCAGGTTTCCCCGCTGAATGCGTCAGCAGAAAAGCAAGCAGTTTCATTAAGCTTTGGCTGAATTTCACTGGGTGTTTTTCAAAAGCAATATATTCCTAATAAGCATTTTGGTCTTGCTGAATCAGCTTCTTCTGTGAAGAAAAAAACCTCCTAAACAACTTTAATCTGTACCCAATAGATATTTCACCTTGAGGATTTGTCAAGTTAATAGAGCCTACCCGCTTAGAGAAAGAGGGAGGAGGCCTTTCTAATTGGTGCCTAACAGCTTACACTTAAGGGTCATTAAGAGGCAATACTAGAGATAACAGTCTTAATGGCTCCAGCCCACTTTCATGGGGAGCACTCAAGGAAGCATGAACAAAAGGGAACAAGACTGAAAGACCCAAAGACACAGCAGGATCTGCTCTGGCTAAGAGATGCAGATTGATTTAGTTCTGCCCCAGTAACTTAAGAGGAAAATTTATCTCATTTGACTTGTAGTGAAACATAAGATTAGCTGCGAATAGCTACAAGATGGATGGAGAGGTAGGATAGAAAAAGTATGCGTCATTGTTCTAAAATATGTGTTTTCTAAAGTGTGTTATCAAGTGCTAAATAGAATTGTTTTGTTTTAGGGAAGAAGTTGGTCAAACCCACCAGCTGAAGTTTCTGAATGGAATAAAGCACAGCTGCCTGAAACCCATTCGGCAGCCCACAAAGTAAAGAGCAGTTAAAAAGAAGAGCATGACCCCGTCTAAGGATTGCAGCTTCTATGCCGTGATGAGAAAGGCCAAAGATGGTTCCCCCTGAACTCCCAGGCCCCACCTGCACACCGGACGCTGAAGTTCAGCTCCGGAGCTGTCTTGTGGTGGAAATATGAAATACAACAGCTTCAGTAACTAAGGCACCTCCACTGCTCCGGCATCATGCCCCACTGTATAGCATCTTCGTGCTCAGAGAAACCTGAGTGGTGCAGAGGTTCAGCTAACCCTGTCCTGAGACGGGCTGTTTCTCATAACTCTTCTCTGTAAATCCCCAAGACAGCTATAAAAAGGGGTGAGGCTGAAAGGTCAGACAATTAGCTTTCCTATTTGTGAAGAAATAGCTTTTCTAAGCTTATTAATGTAAAAATACAGGATGAGATCGTCAGTTGCTATAAATCACTATAGCTCTGCTGATTTCAGTAGGGCTGTGCTGTGTTATACCAGCTGAGATTATATTGTCTCTAATATTAAATAATAATAAAAAGCCTTACACTGAAAAAATCTTGTTACATTTGGTGAAATACATGCTGAAATGTCAGATGCATGTTTTACTAAGCAAATTCAATTCAACTTCCATACATCTTCCTGTTACTTAAAATGATCTTCTATGGGAAGCCTGCCTTTTTCAGTTCATCTGATAGATAGTGCTCACTGAACAGGTATCAAATATTTTCAAGCTCAGAAAGGTTCAGCTAATCTGATTTCCTGTCTGATACAAGCCTTGGACTTTCATTCAGTATCTCCCATGAAGAGTCTAAAACCTTGGGTTTGCTAAAGGCTGCCCTCTACATAGACATTCTGCAAAAGACTTTGGGCTTCAAAAACTAGGGGATTAACTTCCCCTGTTCTTTTCTGCTGGTGTTTGACCTACTCTGGTAAATATTTGTGGGGTTTTTCCCTGCTTTGAACTTCTGTGGCCCCACATTCTGCTTTTCTTTTTTTCTTTGTTCTGTATATTCCATTTATCAGGCCTACTATCTATTTTATGAACTCTATAAAGGTAGATTGTTTCTTCATGGTCTTAAATCAGCATCATCAACAATTTGAGTCATGGCTCATTAAAAGGAGGTGAGCACCCAGATTAATACCTTCTTCTGTCTCTGTTTTCACCAGAAAGTCTCCATAAACATCTACATTTCTAGTGATAAGTGTCTGCAGAATCACCCCAATGTTCAGATGCAAGAAAATAATTATGTAGTTTGGGGTCATCAGTCGCTCTGACCATAAGAGCCACATCTTTACCATGGCTTCACATGCTAGACCGCTATGAAACATATTTTCTTATACCTCAGTTTGCCAAGCAGAGAAGGAGAACTTGGAACAGTTCTCAAAGGAAGAGATTAAAGCAACCTATGGAACTTGTCCCTTCATTGTGCTTATAGGTGGGTCCCAAACCAAGCTGTCAAAGTATACCTCAGAAGTTTCTGCTCTGTAGTCCCTTCTTCCAGCCAATGATTTGGATTGCCCAAGACTGCCTTTCTGAGCAGTTTTCCTTTTTTTTTTTTCACATGGTGAAAGCCTGATGTGGGGATTAAACCTGCCCTGCAAATGCACGTCATGAGGCTGGAGAACACAGGTTGGCTCTGGTATTTTTTTTTCCTTGGTTTTTCCTCATAGCGATGAGGAAGTTCATTGTCATGAAATGCATCATCCTGAAGTTGAACAAAGCCAAATGCAACGTCCTGCACATGAGTCAAGACAAACAAACACCTGTACCAGTACAGGCTGGGGGATGAATGGATTGAAAGCAGTGCTGACAAGAAGGATTTAGCGGTACTGGTGGATGAAAAATTGGACATGAGGTGGCAATCTGCACTTACAACCCGGAAAGCCAACCATATCCTGGGCTGCATCACAGGAAGTGTGGTCAGCAGGTCGAGGGAGGTGATTCTGCCCCTCTACTCTGCTCTTGTGAGACCCCACTTGGAGTACTGCGTCCAGCTCTGGGGGCCCCAGTACAAGGAAGACTTGGACCTTTTAAAGCAGGTCCAGAGGAGGGCCATGAAGATGATCAGAGGGTTGGAACTGCTCTCCTGTGAAGAAAGGCTGAGGGAGCTGGGGTTGTTCAATCTGGAGGAAAGAAGGCTTGGGGGAGACTTTATTGCAGCCTGTCAATGTATAAAGGCAGCTTATAAGAAAAATAGAGAAAGACTTTTTACCAGGGCCTGTAATAGCAGGACAAGGGGCAATGGTTTTAAACTAAAAGACAGTAGATTTAGATTGGTCATAAGGAAGAAATTTTTTTATGATGAGGGTGGTGAGACACTGGAACAGGTTGCCCAGAGAGGAGTTGAGGATGTTACATCACTGGAAGTGTTCAAGGTCAGGTTGGATGGAGTATTGAGCAACCTGATATAGTGAAAGATGTCCCTGCTCACAGCAAGGGGGTTGGGCTAGATGATCATTGAAAGTTCCCTTCCAGCCCAAACCATTCTATGATTCTATGATCTGTATTTGCAAAACAACATACTTGAGTTATAGCTAAACTACTGTAGTGATAAAAAAAAGATCATAAACCACATTTCACAATCAGTCCTGACATTTTTTAGAGTATGGCTAATACTAACACTACAACATTGAGAAGGTTTGCTTCACAGCTGGATGCATTATAAAGCTTTCATCCCTTAGGAATGTACAAATTAAAAATGATATATAACATTTACCATTGGTTAGTATAGGCTTAACCAGAGATGTTATTACATTAACCATACTCCCAACAGACCCATGTAATACTTCAGCTAGCATTCTGCAGCTCTGATAAGATAATTTCCTAATGGCCAAGATAATACTTAGTTTTAATTATATACCCCTTTTAAATATGTGGCTTTTTGGAGATTAATCATGAGCAGAGGAGTATTCTGATTATGGATACATTCCATAATCAAGACTTGTTTAAAAAAGATTTCCCAATCATTGAAGTATGTGCTGGATTTAGCTGGGATAAAGTTAACTTTCTTCATAGTAGCTAGTACAGGGCTGTGTTTCGCATTTGTGCTGAAAATGGTGTTGATAACACAGGGATGGTCTCGTTTGCTGAGCAGTGCTTACACAGAGCCAAGGCCTTTTCTGCTCCTCACACCACCCCACCAGCAAGTAGGCTGGGGGTGCACAAGGAGTTGGGAGGGGACACAGCTGGGACAGCTGACCCCAGCTGACTAAAGGGATATCCCATACCATATGATGTCATACTCAGCATGCCCTGCTTTCCTGGAGATGGCTGAACACCTGCTTGCCAATGGGAAGTGGTGAGTTAATTCCTTGGTTTGCTTTGCCTGCACATGTGGCTTTTGCTTTACCTATTAAACTGTCTATCTAAACCCACAAGTTTTCTCACTTTCACTCTTCCAATTCTCTCCCCCATCCTGCTGGGGGAGCAGTGAGTGAGCAGCTGCCTGGTGCTTAGTTGCTGGCTGGGGTTAAACCATGACAAAATAGTATTGTGTGCTAAGGTGCCTCTTAAAGTTGCCAGATTTCTGTTATAATTTTGACATCAGAACAAGGAAATCTAAGCAAGGAAGTTATAGTAAATCAAAGCATAAATTTAAGGAAAACCTTCATAACAGTAAAACCAAATTATTTCTTGGAGTAACTCAGATGCCAAAGTCCTTTGTAGTATTCAGCTTCATATGTTTCAAGTCTTGGGCTTCACTTTTCACAGCATGCTTACGATTTCCATCACATAAATCACAGAAATTGAAAGTGGGTAATATACACAAACAGTTCCTTATGACATTTTCAGCACACAGTCTTCATTATGCTTCTTCATTTTAAATAAAAATTAACTACGCTTGGAGCTGTGCAATGATGTTGATACATTATGCATATAAAAACAGGACTAATCTTTCAAGCACATACATCTATTTTGGATAGCACTAGCTATCTGCAAAAAGACAGGATGGTGACATTAATACAAAACTGGTTCTTTTTTGTTGTTGTTGTTATGTGCCAGTGAAAGTAGCTGAGTGGATAATGATGTTAGAGGATGGCCTTCCAAATGTGCATGCTTTTTACTTTTTATTTTATAGATGATGCAGAATGTTTCTATTTTCTTAAATTTCACTTGCTTTTCTGTTTAAAACTAGAAGACTCACAAAATAAATGCTTTGTTTAAAAATCTCCAAAGATTTTAGTCTAAAAAATAACAGATCGTTTAAGGGATAGCACCCTACATTTGAATGAAAAATTATTATTATTATTATTATGTCACCATTAGGAGGCTCAAATATTTTACAGTCCTTTAGGATGACATTTTAAAGACAACAGGTTTTGTGTTTTTCTCAGAACTCAAATCCAGACATTGTGTTATTGGGAACATTGACATTATTTCTTTGATTACTTTTTCTTTTTTACTTCACTTCAATCTTTCTTTTCCTGTCTTCTCTGCCAATTTATATTTTATTTAGCTCACTTCCTCTTTCTCTTGTTTTGACTAGAAACCTTCATAGGGATTTTTCATAAAAATAGGCACATTTCTTTGAAAAGTTTCTGATATGAAGAATTATCATTTTACAGGAAGAATGATACCAACAATATTTGACTAACTCTACTTTGAAGTCCATCACTATTGGTAATGTGTCTGTGATTTCCCAGCAGGACTGGAAAATAGACTTATATTAAAGTCCAGAAGAGGACTTTGTCTTATTCACAGAATAGACAACTGTTTTCCAACTAATTGTGTAAACTTTCTTAGAGTAAAAGGGGACTTGTCCAAGGGAGCAGATAGATTTAATACAAGGTTCATCTAAAGAATGCAACTACATACGGTAGAGGATTTTTTTTGCTCCTGATAATGTTGGTTTATCTCCACTCTCTATTAACAGGGTATAAAGGGCTAACTCAGATGAAGTCAGCTTTTCTATGGATATCTCCTGTCCTAGAAGTCAAAATCTCTTGATAAATGACCATGCAAATTCATGTGGTCATTGTTACGGGATGCAGAGTTCCAGAATGTTACTTAAGACAGAGCAACACAAGACTGCAAGATAGATAATAAAAGTATACATGTGTGCATACTTACTTTATAGGCATATATATTTACACAAGTATTTACACATGTATTCACATATTCTTCACATTCACACACAATTTGACTTCCTATGTGGAATGACCTTGGTATAATCCTAATTATGCCCCTGTAACAATTAGCAGTGATTTTTAATGCTGCAAATAAGCATTCAAGGCTAATAATACAAGTATGTTAAATGAAATGTCAAATGACTTCCAAAAAGCTCTTAAAATTAATAAATATGTATGAGATAAATGAGTCTGGTAGTCAAGTATTCCATGAAGAGATACAAACCATTTTTTTTTTTCAGCTGGATTGTGTTGTCACCTAAAGTCAGACAAAATTCATGGGTTCAATCATTGCTCTGCAGCACAGTCCCCTGGAAAGGAGACCTTTCCTCAGAAGGAGATTGGGATGTCACAGAGGTGGACATCACCTACTGCAGCACTTGCGGGTTTAATACTTGCTCAGCTGTGCCTCTCACGTGGCCTGTTGGCAACAGCTGAAGGAGGGGCCCCAGTAAAAGATCCAGATTACCTATTACATGTGCCTGGCATAAGTGTTACTTTACTTGGGCAGTAGATAAAACTTCTTTCTAGATTAAGACACATAGGAACTATATGCAGTCGGTGAGGAGTGTGAGACACCACTGAGGCCTCACCAGGGAATTGCTTATGCAGAGTTTCTTCAAGTAGGAACTTGAGTGAACTCTGGTTGATTTCAATCCAAACCTCCAGGAAAATGGGAATAATGTTTTTTAAAAACTCTTTCTTGTAGGGTGTTGAAATTCTAATTTATAAAGTGTTCTGTGAACTTTGGTTAATTGCACCATTCAAGGTGTTACATGGCTCATTATTTTAATGAAAAATCTCACTCAGGTAAAAGAGAGGTGTTATTCTCTTAAAGAAAGGAAATTATGTGGGAAACAAACTACTGCATAATTAGAACATATGTTAGGGTATAGGATTGCGTAAGACTGTAAGGAACCTTCAGCAGGAAAAATGTCTTTGCTATAAGGTAAATCAGAGCACACGTAGTGTCCTCAAAGCTTGTAACCATATGTTCAGTCAAAGGGTAAAATGCTGGTGACAATTTTTCTGGATTCAGCAAATCTGAGAAGTTTTATGCTACAGATCTTTGGCTAATTCATTTGAATGCTTAATATCTTTACCTTGAATATAACACAAAAATGTTTACTGAGCTTTGTCCCGTTAATTTGTCCTTTTACCATATAGAAGTACTTGAGTGATTCTATTAGAAATCAGAGCAACATGTCATAGACAATTTACTGTAGTGCCAAATAAGTTGGAATGGTTAGACACTTTTAACTTTTATCTCTAAATTAAGATATATAGATAAACCCCGAACTTCTCAGCTAGAGTTTTGGCTCTGAAATGTGGCAGGACAGGTATCAAGAAAAACAGGACTTACAGATCAGGTCTTTACTGTGTAGTCAGGGTATGACAGGAAAAAAAAAAAAAAAAAAAAGAGATACTACAAAATAGTGACTTACTACCTGTCAATAGAGACTGTGATAGCTGAAAATATTAAGTCTTAGTCCACTCTAGGGGCAAAGTTAGATGTGCAAAATTAAAAACCAGTACATTTCACCTCACCACTGGATTGGGTTAAGAGCATTCATGTTGTCCGCTATTGCCACTCATCTGATGGACTGTGATAATTTAATTGCATTTGACCATAAGTCCAGACATTTACGAGCATTCATATAAAATGTGATGAGGATTAGAACTACCTTTCAGCTGTCCACAAAAGAAAAAATATCTTAAAGCTTTTACAGAAATCAAAGCCTCAGTACAAATAAAAAGCTCTTCTTTTTTTTTTTTTTTGCATTCGTACTTGGGAGCTGTACAGTAAGCAGTGCTCTGCCCCTGCAGTTCATATAGTGACAAAACTGAGACATTTCAGAGCTAGATTTCAGGGCACGCCCTGAAACACCACTCGAATTCCTGCTTCCACTTGGTAGAAGAATCAGTTTGTTACCTGAAAGCAATCTCTCCCCTTATGCGTTCATAAAATAAAAGACATTAGTTGAGTTTTACTCTGTTGAAGTCCATGTGGAGACTATGCTAAGGCACATGGAAAATAAGGAAGTGATTGGTGACAGCCAGCATGGCTTCACTAGGGGCAAATCGTGACTGAAAAACTTGGTGACCTTCTATGATGAGGTTACAGCGTCGGTGGATAAGAGAAGGGCAACTGACATCATCTACCTGGACTTGTGCAAGGCATTTGACACTGTCCTGCACGACATCCTTGTCTCTAAATTGGGGACACATGGATTCGATGGATAGACCACTCGGTAGATAAGGAATTGGCTGGATGGTCACACTCAAAGAGTTGTGGTCAACGGCTCAATGTCCAAGTGGAGAACAGTGACAAGTGGCGTTCCTCATGGGTTGGTACTGGGACCGGCACTGTTCAACATCTTTGTCGGTGACATGGACAGTGGGATTGAGTGCACCCTCATCAAGTTTGCTGACGACACCAAGCTGTGTGGTGGGGTCAACACGCTGGAGGGAAGGGATGCCATCCAGAGGGACCTTGGCAGGCTCAAGAGGTGGGCCCGTGCGAACCACATGAAGTTCAACAAGGCCAAGTGAAAGGTCCTGCATGTAGGTCAGCGCAATCCCAAGCATGACCATAGGCTGGGTGAGGAATGGATTGAAAGCAGCCCCGCGGAGAAGGACTTGGGGGTATTGATTGATGAGAAGCTCAACATGAGCCGGCAGTGTGCGCCTGCAGCCCAGAAAGCCAACCGTGTCCTGGGCCGCATCAAAAGAAGAGTGACCAGCAGGTCAAGGGAGGTGATCCTGCCCCTCTACTCGGCTCTTGTGAGAGCCCACCTGGAGTACTGCGTCCAGCTCTGGGGGCCCCAGTACAGGAGAGACATGGAGCTGTTGGAGCGAGTCCAGAGGAGGGCCACAAAGCTGATCAGAGGGCTGGAGCACCTCTCCTGTGAGGACAGGCTGAGAGAGTTGGGGTTGTTCAGCCTGGAGAAAAGGCGGCTCCAGGGAGATCTAATTGCAGCTTACCAGTACCTGAAGGGGCCTACAGGAAAGATGGTGAGGGACTGTTTCTCAGGGAGTGTAGTGACAGGACAAGGGGTAATGGGTTTAAACTAAAAGAAGGTAGATTTAGATTAGATATTAGGAAGAAATTCTTTACTGTGAGAGTGGTGAGGCACTGGAACAAGTTGCCCAGAGAGGTTGTGGATGCCCCATCCCTGGAAGTGTTTAAGACCAGGCTGGATGAGGCTTTGGGCAACGTGGTCTAGTGGGGGGTGTCCCTGCCCACAGCAGGGGGGGTTGGAACTAGATGATCTTTGAGGTCCCTTCCAACCCAAACCATTCTATGATTCTGTGATTATTTTTTTTATGCTCTGTAATAATTGTCAAACTATTTATCCTATTAAGTACATTAAAAAAATTACAGCTTTTGTTCATGGACTGTGTACAGATTCCATGTCACAAATCACACATAGATGTTTCTTGAAACCAGTAAACATGAGTGTATTTTTTTCCCTTTTTTTTAAAAGGATATTTCATCACATGTTAAAGGCATTGAAAGCTATATCTGTAAACATGTTGTTCTCCGAAGAAGCTCTAAAAATTGCAAACTAGTAACATTTTTTAATGAATAGAATAAATCACCATTATTATTGGATTCTTCAATAGCTGGAAAAATTATCTGCAGTCCTGAATACCACTGAATTTCAGTCTGAAAAGAACTCTTCTAGAATATCCATCTGAAGTACTCATACAGCCATCATCACTGTAGTAGCTTTTCAAAATGTTTAATATATTTTCTTCATATTTTTTCTTGTAGGAAATATTATAGATTCATAGAATAATTTAGGTCAGAAGGGACCTGGGGAAGTTGTCTTATCTAACCTCCCGCTCAAAATAGGGATAATTTCAGAGTTAGATCAGGTTGCTCAGGGCAGTATCCATTCAAATTTTGAATATCTCCAAAGATGAAGATCCAACGGACTCTCTGGGCAAACAGTGCCAGGGTTTGGCCATCTTCAAGGTGAAAAACATATTCCTTACATGTAAAGAGAATTTTTCTTACTGCAAATTGTGTTCCCTCTTATTCTTTCCCTGTGCATCTCTGGGAAGAGTGTGACTCCATCTTCTGTGCAACCACTCTTCAGTTAGTGGTAGCTAAAAATAAAATTCCCCTTTATACATTGACAGGCTGCAATAAAGTCTCCCCCAAGCCTTCTTTCCTCCAGGTTGAACAACCCCAGCTTCCTCAGCCTTTCTTCACAGGAGAGCAGTTCCAACCCTCTGATCATCTTCATGGCCCTCCTCCGGACCTGCTTTAAAAGGTCCAAGTCTTCCTTGTACTGGGGCCCCCAGAGCTGGACGCAGTACTCCAAGTGGGGTCTCACAAGAGCAGAGTAGAGGGGCAGAATCACCTCCCTCGACCTGCTGACCACACTTCCTGTGATGCAGCCCAGGATATGGTTGGCTTTCCGGGTTGTAAGTGCAGATTGCCACCTCATGTCCAATTTTTCATCCACCAGTACCGCTAAATCCTTCTTGTCAGCACTGCTTTCAATCCATTCATCCCCCAGCCTGTACTGGTACAGGTCTTTGTTTGTCTTGACTCATGTGCAGGACGTTTTGGCTTTGTTCAACTTCAAGAGGTTCACATGGGCCCACTTCACAAGTTTGTCAAGTTTCCTCTAGATGGTATCCCTTCCCTGAAGTGTGATAACTGCACCACCCCTCTTGGGGTCATCTTCTCATATATGGTATGTTTCATGCTCTTAACCACTTTGGTAGCCCTTCACTGCATTGTCCCCAGTCTGAAAGCATCTTTCCTGTAGTGAGGAGGACAAAATGAGGTATAGTTGTCTCCAGAGCAGACTCATAAGTGCCAGATACCAAAGAATAATCACTTCCCTCAATCTGCTGGTTAATACAGCTTAGTGTGGGGTTGACCACTGTAGGGTTGTACTGCTCACTTCTTGTCCTCCATGATCAACTCCAGGTCCTTTTCCAGAGCTGCTTCCTAGCCCAATACTTGCACTGGTGCATGGGGTTATTCCATCCCAAGTGCAGGAGTCTCTGTTTGCCCATGTTGAACTTCATGGGATTTCTGTCAACCCATTTATCCAACCTGTTGAGATGCCCTACCTTTCCCCCATCAACAGTTCCCCCACAACTGCTGTCACCCTTGAACCTTTTAAGGGTGGATTCCATTCTGTCATCCTGATCATCAGGAATTTTGTTAAACAGTATCTGTCTCAGTATTGACACCTCAGAAATGCTGCTTAAAAACACCTGCTGGCTGGAATTCAAACTGCTGATCATTAGTCTGGTACATTTTATGTTATTTTTCCTTTTCATGTCTTATTCATGCAACGACAGACTCCTGGTTTATATAAAAAGCATGAAGTTTAGAATTAATACAGGTCAAATGACAAGTTTTCTGTGATAATTTATCGTTACTATACATTTGTGTCTCTTGAGATTTTGAAATGCAAGTTCCCAAATGCTGCATAAAAACTTTTGTGTACAACATTATGTCTGAGCTGATGAGAAGAGAAAGCCAATGGAATGGCATCAAGAAACATTGTTCTGTTTCCCAGAAAAATGCAATGAATTTCTAATTTAAAAAAAAAAAAATAGGAAAATGATCATATTATTATTCCACTATTTATCAGAATGAGTCCCAAAGTCTTTGCCATTTGTTCCATCTGTAGCAATGCAAGAATCATACTAATCATTTTCACCATGATGTAGTCACAAATAAGCCATTTGTCCATGACCATTACTAGTTTAGCATGCCATGACAGTGATCTTGTATTTATAATACGCTCTGTGAATTACGGACCTTCTAATGATCTAAAAGTAGGATGGACTTGAATTACCAAATGAGGCCAGTTGTCAGCATGGTTATTTTCCCCTACATTTTTGCTGTTATAGGGATCCTTTCAAAGTGGGATTGGAATAGCCCTCAAAAATGCGGAGTTGTCTGGATGAACAAAAGTTTGTGATACTGTCTTACAGAAAATTTTCTGTGAGCTGAGATGTTGTAGTACAGAAAAAAAATCAAATAACGTAGGTATTGATTGTTGGTGATGGATTGCAATGTCTGGTCAGAGCAAAAGAAAGAGAAGAAATTTGTATATACTCTTTTCCTATGGTACATGAGCCACCAGAAGACATTCCAGTAGCAGCAAATGAATGCTTTTGCCTCAGTTGTACAACATGTGGACTAAGTCACCTCATGCATCTCATTTGGTGGACATATTTTCTAGTTCCATTTGACTACAGTGTGCATCTCAAGAAGAAATTTGGAGGTGAAAGCAATTAAATGTCTGTTTCTGTGAGCGGATACAGACAGATATGCTCTGATCATTCTACAAAGGGGCTAGCTGGAGAAGAAGAGAGGCGAGAGGAAATCATGTGTCTTCGAACAAGACCCATGCTAAGGCTCTTTCCTTCTAAGAAGTCACTTCTTCAGTACTTAATCTTCCTCCTAACCAGTTAGGTTCTCCAGGCTCCCACAACACAGTAAAAGAATGGAAAAGTACAATGGTTTGCTCCATCAAGTGCAGAAGAGAAATGTCATTTCCTTAAGGTGTGACATGTTTCCGTATATATGTAAATCCTAGTGAAAAAGTTGGAAGTATGTGAATAAATTAATATCAGAGGAAAAGTGAAAGGTGCATCTCAGCAGATCCTTCAACAGTAACACCTTTGCCCAGGGTTATGTTCTGAATATTCATTTGCATCCTAAATCTTTGTGTATTTAGTTCTGTAGCTCTTTTCAGATTGCAATATTTATGCACAAAACTTATCCCATTTAAATTAGGACTTCTCTCCTAAGCAAGTTCTTCTCAACATGAGTGAGAGATAGAGAATTAAACTTGTAGAGTTTCCAAAGCATTCAAGATATTGGATTCTGTGCAGGGATAACCGGATGAAATTTTGCATTAAACAGGAGGTCAGGCTGGATGATCTAACGGTCCCTTCTGGCCATAAAAACGATGAATCTATGAGAAAAGCACTCTGAGATCATATGATGAAAAGCGCAATTAAATTGGCAAGTGTTATCTTGATGTTCCCATTACAAATCCCCTGAGCAATCTATCCCCCTGTCTTCCTCTCGCCACCTCCTCTATCATTAGATTCCAGGAGAACATACGCTCTGTTAAAGTCATTGCTGCTAAAACCATTTTGATAGCTGGCTCCACAGTGTCTCCTGCTAAATCCAGTGTTCAAGACTGTGGGAGTGCTCACTTCTTAAGTGAAGACACATTTCTCCAAGGCATTTTGCACTCTCTTCTTCCTTCAGATTGCTCAGCTAAAGGCATTTTTCAGGACTTTATCAGTTATTAATAATTGTGATGATTCATGATTTATTCATAACCATTTATACATTTGCCATATGCTGCCTGCACATGCAAAATGTTTTTCTGAAGCACGCAAATGTGGCACAGTGCTTCTTACAATTCATATCCAGTAAATAGATGATAGAGAAAGATTAATGAAATGAGAAATACAATAAAACATCCTGCAATGTCTTCAGTTTTGAACTTTTGAATTAAATGTTGCAGAGTAATTGTCTTTAGCAGTATCAAAACTAAAATAAGCAGAAGGGAGAATAGCGTGAAAGGCCAAGTTTAACACCACAAGTAGCACCTTATTCTGCTTTTATTCTGTTGCCTGTAATGATAATTACAGGGAGTAAGAGTAAATCTACTCATTAGGGAAGATACAACTCAGGGCAAATAAAGGTGGTAGTATCTGCAGTATCACCTTAGTTGCTGCCTTCAAGCTTTCATATTCAATCTAAGTATTTTTGCAGTGACACGCTGTAATAGCTGCTTGAAGGGGGGGCAGAGAGGGAAAGATCTGACATGCAAATCCTTCATAATGCCTACCAGCAACAACCTGAAAAGAGAATGTTACTCCTTGTTCTCAATAAAAAAAGCTTTTTATGGTGACGTCACTAACCAAGAAGTCATTTCTCATAGGCACACTATGACACCTTCTGCAGTGTGCTGCTGTTCAGATGAAATGACTGGCTTTTAGGAGAGGGTAATTATTTAACATAAATAATGAATTCCTAGTTTTGAGTGAACGTGTTCATTAGCAGTGAGATGGGCTCTGTGGGGGAAATGATCAGTGTGTTCCCGCACAGAGTATCAAGGCAGAGGGACCAGCTCTGATCTGACTCGCATCTCTGCTCGTCCCACTTTATGTTGCATTTTAGCTGAAGCTTTTGGAACATAATGTTTAAATTTTTACTAACTGCCTTGAAAGTGAACATCTGCATTTTTACTAACTGCCTGTAATTGCCTACTGTTATTATTCTGTAGGATGGTCTAAGATATATTTGAGTCCTTGTCATGTCTACAGAACCATGGCATACATCCTAGACCCTAAGCTATCCTGTTTCCCATAGCAGGATCAACTTTACCTATGTCATTCCTGCCTTTTGGCTGCCCAACTGTTTCTTGAAGACATCCACTAACTTTACAAAATTCAGAGGCAAGCTGTTCCTATATTTCACTCTCTTCACCATTAGAATTATTTTTTCCTAGTATCTAACTTAAATATGCCTTGTTAAAAATGTTTTTTTCTTATTCTTCCCACATGAAGCTAAATAAGTGATATTTACAACCAGCTTTGATGTTCCTAATAGCATTACTCCACTATTCCTTCATGATGTTTGAGAATCATAATTGTGACAGTGGAGGCACCCATTAAATGCAGAGGTCTGAGGGGGATCTATCTGTATGCACTGTTTCACTAAAGAACTCATAGGAAAAACACCTCCAAGGCCTTGAATTTCCATGGTTACATTTTACCGGAACAAAAGCAGGAAGATAGTTTTGAAATTCAGCAACTCAAATGTTCTGCATGAGATAACTGAACAAAAGAGTTGAAGCCATGTTCATCTTTCCATTGCTTCCTCACAGAGCAGGTCCAGACTAACTCTCAACTTGGCAGCTTCCTGAATTTCATATAGTTTTATAGACAACAAGTCTATCACTGTTTTGCAGTCCTTACAGGAGAATCAGTGAGACTGAAGGAGTTCCACACTAAACAAGTAGGCAGTCACTCTACTTGCTGCTCACTGGCATCCTTTTAAGAAAATGTAACACAGGGGCAACTGTGACCAAACTAGAAGAACTAGTATCACTCTCCAGATAGCCCAACACAGAATGTGAGATCATGCTGGCCATGAATATGTTCACACTCCAAAGTGTGCTGGCAAATAACTCTTCTTGCAAACATTAATGTTAAATTGAATGATTTTGGAATGTGGGTCTTTCTAAATCTATATTAATTCCTGCTGCCTACAGAAGGAGACCACTCTTGCTGAACAAAAAACTTGCACACATCAAAATCATTAAATGCAAAAGTTTACAAAAATAATATTTCAAGAATGAAAACATCAAAAAATAGGATGAAAAAGACCAGAGTCTATAGTTCTATAGTTTTATAGAAATGTAATGACATTACATTTTACATGTGTTCACTTAAGTTCCTGTAAAATCATGTTTCAGTGGATCCCAGACACTAATACTTACTTAGAAATTTTCTTTCAAAGAGTAAAAGTTATTAAAAAGCCTAATCCCTTTTTTGTTTCCTATGGTATAAAAAGGATACACTAATGATTCTAGTTAAATGCATCCAAATACCAGGAATAATCTGTTAGGAGAAAAATTAAAAAGAGTAATTGAAATTACTAATTTCAACTCATCAGAAATAGATCATATGCATGTGGGTGGAAAAATGTTATTTCAGTATTCATTTGCAGTATATATATAATGATCATTTCAGAAATTCAGGCTGGTCTTCATTTATCATCCATACAATAGTGTATTTCCACATCTTGGGTTGCATATATAGGATAGAGAACAGTTCATTTAGAATATTTATTTTGTAATATCATTTTATACTCTGGGAATTATACATTAGTTTTAATATATTTTAACAATGGTAATGCCATAGCTAGAGAAAATAGACAAGATATTTGGGCACTAATTGGGCTTTTTGTTAAGTTGTGACTTGATAGTTTTTAAAAACACGGCTGCAATGAATTTTCAGGCATTATTGTCTGTTCCTGTCCATGCTAATAAGTACCCTGTAGCACAGTGGGTCTTACATTTAATGGAGCAGTACAGAGCTCTTGCCAGCATTCAAGCAATTGATTCCATAGAAGGGGCACAATATAAATCAAGCACAAAATAAAACTGCTCTTCTACAAGCTTGGAATAAGAGCACCCTTCTTCTTATCCAAGGCACTCAAAGACTCTCCTGCTGTGCTTATGTTGATTGTACTTCCTTTATCTTCTGTTCAGTTTTGTTTTTCTCACTTTTTTTTTTTTTTTTTCAGTGCCTTTAGCACTGGTTTAACATGTATCCTCACCAACCAAAGTTCACTTCCATTTTGTTCCTTCAAAACTTTGAGAAGGTAAGGAATAGGGATCTTTTCCACCTGACTGCTTCCTGTAATTGTTCCTTTCTCATAACTACATAATAACAATCTAGTTATTAGAAAAGGAACTTAATTTATTTGACCTGATCCAAATTGTCAAAACACCTTCTATTCCTGTTGTCTTAATGCATACATCAAATCTGTACACAAAGCATTAGTTAAAAACTGGCTAGTAACACAGAAATACCATTAAGAAAAAAATGCCATTCAGCTGAGGATAGGTCAAGTGTCCCAAAAGTGTTTCTACCTGAGTACTTATATTCAATATATTTTATCAATGATCTGCAAACAAAATATAAAATCATAACTCATGAAGTATAAGGCTAACAGAAAAAAATATAAGATGAATAAATAATATGTTGACAGTATAAAGTTACGCTACTCGGCAATCCCCATTAATCTGAAGGGAGTCAAATGTAGCATCATATACCTGGGAAAAAAAAGAGTTTAGACCACTCCTACACAACATGTTCTAGAAAGAAAAAGCTTTGAAAATGACAGAGGCTCTCACACACAAAAACATAATTTAAACATTGGGCAAAACACTATAGTCAAAAGTAAAATTTTATGGAGAGAAATAGTATTTACTTTTGGATACAGGGCTAGTGGGAAAAACAGTGTTTGTCTCCAGTGTTCATGTTTCACTAAGAATACTGGAAAGTTTTGGAGGTTCAGAAGAAAACTGCAGGAATAATATATGGTCTGAAAATTTTCTGTTGGTAAAAAGCTTAAGAGGCTCCATCAACAGTGTATCCCAGAAGAGGTCACAAGGTGACATAATCACAATCCATAATAACCACATGGGGACAAAGTGAACAAAGTCATAACAGGAGGCAATGGTCAAGGAAGGGCATTTATTAACAAATACAGAAAAAGTGAAAACATTTCCTGCAGGAATTACTGCTTCTTCTTAAAGTTCTTTTTCTTTTTTTCTTATAATTTTCCCCACATCCCACACACCCCCAATTACAGAACCTTTCCACTAGCTCTGGCAGAAAGCTGAACCCAGAAAAATTTATATCAGAACTTAGACGCACATTTTAACAGTGAAATGAATATTTGAGCAATTTGCTGGAATAAATCCTGTATTTTCTTGGGATTTTTTTTTTTCCTGGGGAAAATCTTGGTGAGATTAAACATATCTAGATGTACGGTATTGTAAGCATTGACATCTATATCTGGGCTTTCTTATTATCTAGAAACCCTTTATATTCATGATTAACCTACCCCACTTTAGAAATCTGTCCTGTGCCTTACACCGTGGCAGTGTCTCTACCTTAGATCATATATATATATGTTTAACTCGTAGACATCAACCTTAAGAGAAATGATTCCTCACTTCTGTATCTTTAAATTAAATCAGGCTATCAGAAGATCTGGTCTTGGTACAACAATTATTGGGGAAAATGATGTGGTTTATGATATTCAGGACACCAAATCAGAATTGTCTTGTGAGCTTAGAATATAGGAGTCTAAGAACTCCTCAAGGATCTTATCTGGTTGTCATTCTCTACATGAACAAAGACCCAGCTATTACATTTGTTTCATACTTCTTTCTTTGTCATCAATGCCAAAGCTACAGCTCCCTTCCAGATTTTCCTATATGTGTTTACAGACAATACTATATAGAATGTCTCTTTTTTTTAAAGTGTGAGAGAAACAGAGAGAAAAGAAAGCATCCTTTCCTGCTGATGTTTCTGAGAAAACAAGAAAAATTGAAATGCCAGATTTATGACTTTTTAACCTGTGCCTATGTCACTGGAAATAGATAAGAAATCATGGTATAATTTGTTTCTCAGTGCTGTTACTGGAAAAGAAAATTGCCAGTTTGTGAGTTATGAGTCTGTAGACAGGGCCAAATTTGGCTTGTATTCACACAAAGTAACTTAATTGAAATCAGTGAATTTGCACTAATGTAACTGTGAGCAGAAATTGACCTCTTGTGCCTACTGGAACATAGCCCAAAAGCCACTTGACTTACTTGTGCTTAAGGCTTGCTCTGCATGAATATCTACCATTTCACTGGCAGTAAGTTATGTAATATTCATGGTTTAATGGTGCATATTCTACAAATAGGCTGGGTAGATGCCAGCAGACTACATCCAAGCATTACTACATATTTGCTTTGTTGACCTCTGTACGCGTTCAGTCACATAAAGTAGTTACAGCTGGGACTCCAGGAAGGAATTCCAACTTCCAAAATGTTCCCACTGCCACTATGCAAATGCTAGCAAAGAGCCTCTGTTGTAATTAGCCCAGATATCCTTACAATATCTAGTTACAAAGGAGTACTCATGAATATTCATGTCCAATTCATTTGAATTATGAACATTCATGAATAAATCATTTGGCTGAAAACAGGGTACCGTATGTTGTGTTTCATGGCTCCTGTGATTTATTCCATAGTGCTACAATTTGTAATATTAGTAGCTATCATAAAGTTTATTTTTCAAGCCTTCATTTCCAGCTGTGACCATGGCACTCTGGGGATCAGATAAGTCTTTTCTTATACCCCTGTAAGGTCAGATTCCAGCCTAGATACATAATGCAGATTTACTGCTCTTCTACTATACACCCTCATTAGCGCTTTTGTAAGGTGCCTTTGTTCTCTTGGTGTGTGACACCAACCTCAGACAAAGGAAGAACACAGCACACTTCTGGACAGACATTGAGAAGGGAGATGCAGTGCTAGAGTAAGCAGTGGAGCAGACTGCCCAGATACGTTGTACAGCCTGCATCCTTGGAGGTTTTCCAAGATGACACCGGATAAATCCTTGAGCAACCTGGACAGATCAGGAAACACAGGATAAGAACTAGTGTGATGTTGACACTAACAGCTGTGAGCTAAGTGTTTTTAATATGGCCAGAGGTAAGGAAACAAGAGCAATATGAAAAGTTATTTATCCTAACATCCCTGTCATGTCCATTTTTCCTCTGTCATAAGAGAAATCAAACATTATCAATACAGTCTGTAGCTGAAATGCTGTTCTTTAGAGAAGAGGCCAAGAGAGATCATTAATTTTCTCTCCTTTTCTATCTCTTTCTTTTTTGCAGGTACAGCATTCTGCATTTTGGCATCTCTTAGAATTTACTGAATTAGCAATGATTTATTCATAAACTCTTGCCATCCATTAGCTAAGTTTGAAGAGCAGAGACAATATCACATGGCCAAACACCCTTCAAATGGAGAAGAGCAAAACTAGGAGACCGAGGGATACGCAACCTATTACTACTTAGTAATTGAGTTCCTTTAATGTGGTTGAATAATAAACAGATGCAAGGCAATCAAGAACTCATTATCAATAATAATTGAGCCAAAAAAGGAGGATATGTGTTTCTGAATAAACTATCAACTGTGTGGGGCCAAAGTGTATCCTATTAACCGTGTAAATAAATTTCTCAGCAGTAGTGAGCAGTGAGTTAGTCGTGTTGTTTAATAGTTGGGTACCATATCGTGGTCTGAAGACAACTTGCTTCCTGATAGGTATTGCCATCTAGATTCTACTTGGAAGAGATCGAGATGCTTCCATTAAAAGCAACAAATGTGTTCTAGTAAAAAAAAAAAATGTGTAAATAAAAAGCAAAAATACAGACAGACATCACAAAGGAGATAGAAGATGGAGGGAAAAAAGGAGTGATTTATGGAGTAAAAAGATTTATGCATTGACTTAGAGAAGGTAGGAAACAAGAACTCTTGGTAAACAGTGGCAAAAAGATGGAAAGAAGATAACTTGTAATTGACTAGGGTTTGAAAAACTGTATTAGAGGAACAAAAAAACTGAAGGACTGTTTTTGTGTTTTACATAATCTCCTTTCATGGCCACTGCATAGACATATGGAAGAGAACAGTGGTTAAATTATTTGAATTAGAAGGAAGCAAAGAATAGAGAATGAAACCAAATGAATGATAGGAAATTATCTATACACCTGAAAGAAATTTGAGAATTACTTGGCCTCTTGTCTGAGTTCACTGAACCTATATTTACAGAAGTTAACTCCTTCAGTATCTGTTTTGATTAAAAAATATACAGGGTAACATTGATTATCAAAGTAGTGGCTAAATTATAAAAAGACTGTTCAGATGTAAAATATGGATGATAAAAACTGAAGGAAAGTCTGTCTATATCTGCTTTCTGTGACAGCTGAACTGATTGTGAATGTGAGAATAACAGGACAGCTTGCAAGCAGGCTGAATTCAACACAATAAGAAAGAGCTTCACATATTGAAATATAGAAGATGACTCTGATTTCAGAAAAGCAAATTTTGAACAACTGAGAAATCTATGACTTGAAGAAGTCTGTTATTGGTGTTCCTTAGTCTCCAATCATACTTTTGGAAAAGAAGGTACTAGAGACTTTTTGATTATCCAAACAGCTGACCTGAAATATCAGGCCTTTAGAAGTCTGCATGATCAGGATTCAATGGCAAGGCATCACAAGGCACCAGGAGAGAATAAAAAAGACTAAGAGTAAACATGATAACAGGCTTTAATATGTAACAGTATTATAAAGAGGAAAATAAGAAAATGTTTCCAGTATCTGCTGGAGATAAATGGTCCTGAGTTGCAGTAAAGACAAGGTTAAACATTAGGAAAATATTTTAAAATAAGGAGCTTTTAAACTCACTTAAAATAGGGAAAAGACAACCTTATATTGAAATGAGAAAAAAAAGCAGACAATCAAACAGGCATATGGGGGTCATCTGAATGATGAACAAACATTTTTTCCAAAGTTTGTGAAGGAATAAAACCACTTTAGAAAAAGTAAAAAAGGATATACTTTTTATATTTTGAAGGTAGTTGTTAGTAAGTGATTTGTACCTATGAAAAACTTTTTTTTTTTTTTTTGGTTTTAAAATTTATGTGATGTAATGGAGCAGATCTGTCTGCCTCAGTCTGTCTTTAATGACTTCTTGGGAATTCCTTGGTAAATCTCCCTCATCTTGTGCTGAACCTTTCCCCAACTTTCTCCTCAAATATATCTGAGAAAATTTTTGCACCTAGTAGTTGACTTATGGTTGAAGGTAATCAGTATTCATATTTAAACTGAACAAATCCTGAAGCAATGATTCTGGGGTACTACCTGGGGGAATTTGTCTTACTGGAATGAAGCATCAGAACAGGTGATGAATCATTGTGAGAGATAAAAGGCATACAATTAAAAAGAGATGCCAGATATTTTAATAAGATACCAAAGCCAGACAGCAGGAACTGACACTGTACCATGGAAGTGACACTGTTCTTTGTTACAGGAGGATGCATTGCCCCCGTGTAAAAACCAGAAGGAGGTTGAACAAGAGAACTCTCCCCAGTTTCAACAGTGACCCATCAGACTAAAAGCAGAAGTAAAATCAAACATAAGAATTCACTTTTAAAAATGCTTTATTCTGTTACTTTTTTAAAGACTTGACTTTGTGGTCAAATGTGTTTTCAAAAGAAGAGAGTAAATTGTTAGAAAATTACATTTTTAAGAACATTTTTTTTTTTTCTTGATACTTTGCCCTCTTATGATGCCAAGCCAAGAAAAGCCCATAGGTCTCATGAAGAAACTGGTGTTAATCACTGGGAAGGAAGGAGGGTAAATATGTGAGGAACTAGCTGCAAGGCTTAGGAGGCATGAACTGCAGAATCCCACAGAGGAGTTAAAGCCTGTCAATTAGATCTAGGAATCCAGTTAGGATAAGTAGACAGAAGAAAATCTGTAGATCCAGTTACAATGAGCTGGTGTCACGGGACGCTGTTAAGTTTTGATGTGTGTCAAACAAACCACAGAAAAAGAGCCCCTCTCCCATTGTCATACAGATCTAATCTTCTTTGTTCAATTATCCAGCTAGATTAACAAGGCTATAATAACAAAAGACTAAAGAGCAGACTGTAGTCTGCCTTCAAGTCATCCCATAAAACATGATCTTATAACTCAGGCTGCATTTGTTGTAAATGAGTAACACAGTCAGATAGATAGTAACAAACAGTGGCTGGAAATTAAGAAATTCTCTTCCGTCATCCCAATTATTTTCCTCTTTTAATGTAATTCTGTAATTTTATTAAAATAGATGTTATTTTTTCTGGGAAATTAACATGATTCAGAAAATTGTTTAAACCTATGAACAAGGAAAAATTATGTTGAGGAGGTAATATATTCCCTTAATAACAGGGGGCAAATGATGCCATGCGTTAGCGATCGGAATATAAATTGGTATGAGAGTCTCGTAACAGAGAAAAAAGACTGTTACTTGATTCTAAACTTTCTAATTTCCACTCTACATTGTACGTTAAATGGACCCTGATTTATATTAGCTCTGATTTACATTTGGCACTACTCTGGCAGTGAGCCTTACAAAGAGCCTTAAACTGGGAGTAAATATATGGCTCACTGTAATTTAAGAACATTTTGAGGTCATTTTATGCTGGCAGAGTGTAAGAAGATATTCAGGCTTCTGGTGTCTAGACTAACAGGGCAAAAAGGCCTTCTACAACTCTGACAGAGCAAAGATTGATGAAGAAGTGAGACAAGCAGCCACCTCACCCTCACCCCAACACTTAGCATCAGGAGAAGCATCTGAGCCGGCAGCTGGGGCACCTAACCCCGTGAACGGGAACAAAAACTACTGCTGCTCAAAGCTGTGTCAGACAGAACTAGCATTAAATCCACTCTGGGCACAATTCAGCTGACCCTGAAGATGTTGACTGCTTCTGAGGACAAGACTGGATTTCTGAGTTGTAAAACTATTCCTAAGGCCAGGATTGATTTCCTACTAAACCAGCAATATTAGTATGACTATTAGCAGCAGGACTGCCATTAATAATAACAGCATTGGAATCCTGCTGGATCGTTGTTATTTTTATTTCCCCACACTGAAGTAACATTTGGCCATGACACAGGAACAATCATATTTAAGATATATAAGATCTACTGAAGATAGTTATATGTAAATAATACAGCTTTGGTTCATTCTTGACCTCGTGGATCTTAACTTTATTCTTTTATACAAGACAATTCTCAGGTATAACATTTCCTGAAAATATTTAATACTTATTTTTAAGTAAGTAAAGGCTGCAAAAATTCAAAAGCTGTACACTTATTCCATGGCAATTTAAATAATTTCCTTCCTGCTCTGAGGATTGAGAAAAAAAAAGCAGCAGAAAACTGTCAAAACATTAATGGATGCAGTCTTGCTATTCCAAGGCTATTGTTCTCTACTGGATAGCACAGAATTATTCAATCAAAACACATATTAGGTCATCTCAGATAATAAGGGCTCCTTTCAAATGAGGCCTGCCTCTCATTCTTACAAGGAAACAGACAGCTCAGCTCTTTCCATCCATCAATACAGAGAAAACTAATAATCAATTAGAGGTCTACTCTTTTAGCTTCTTCATCCTAGGTTCAACAGTATCCTTCTGAGTCTTTATGTCCTTTAAAAATTGATTACAAATGTTCTGGCATATCAGAGTTACCACAAATAGGAAAAAAATACACATTTAAATCACACACTTGTGACTATTTCCTCATGTTACCATATGATCAAATGGTTGTTAGCTGTTGGAGTATCAATAAATAAGCATAATGCTAGTCAAATACTGTACATATGCTAATAAATCATCTGAAAGAAAACACATTCGAATGCCACAACAGCAACACTCACATCTATGCAATAAAATATGACATATAATTCACAGCTTAGAACTATCAACTGCATTTCTCCACTATTCACAGTCTTGTAATATCCAATTACTTTTTCAAATGCAATTGCAAAAAAGTTATGCCAAACAGCTTTACATGTTTGTATCCACTGTGGATTTGTTATAAACTTGCCAATCTCAAACACGTCCTTAAGCTCATTAAAGAGTTATCTTTTCACCCAGGGAACTTTGGCAAAATTAAAAGTTTAGTTTCCTTTATGATATGGCTGCTATTACTTTGCTCTTTTTATTGGAAGATCTCAAAGCAGTTTACAAACTTTAATAAATTAAGCCACTTATCTCATTTGTCACATAGATAAGTGTTATTATCCCTCCTTTGTAGATATGGAAAAGTGAGGTATAGTAGTCCATGAATTTATTCATAAAGGTAAGCATCCTGTATAGCAATGCTTAGAGATTGTGACAAAAATTAAATTTCACAGAAAGCTTTGGTATTTAATATCAAACATACTTTCATCATGAATGAACATGAAACAAAATATCAAGTTCGATTCATAATTTGGCACCTGACTATGAAATCAAATTGTATCACCTTGAGAAAAACACCTTTTTGTTCTTCCAAAAATATTACAGGAAAGAAGCCAATCCCTCCTTTCTTTTCTGTGAAAAAAATAGTGAAAAACAACTAAGCCAAATAACAAAGCACTATATCTATCCAAGATGCCAGGAGATAATAAATTGCAGTTTATCTTCCAGGCCCTTAGCCAAAATGATCCAGACACTAGAAAGGTAAAAAGGGCAGCATAAATTTTTCAGCATTTATTCATAAAAAGCTTTTACAGTTTCAGAGCACTGGGAATGGAATATTATGTGTTAAGTTACACATTCCACCTCTTCACCTCTGAATTTTCCTTTTCCAATGAAAAGCTTTCTGTAAGCTTTATCAGTGTTTCTGGTCGTGCTCTAGAAAAACAGTTTTAATTATGCAATGTTCTGTTCAGTTCAGGTTCTTCTAGTGGTCTCATTGCCATGCCATTTGAGCACTCTAGTCAATGCCTTTGAACAGATAGCTGGAAAAGATGGGGAACGGGAGGAAATGAGGTGATGTGCTTATAGTGCCCGAGACCTGGATGCTCAGAAAATCATCTTCTTATGGTCTTGGTCAATCTGCCACCTTAATCTTAAGAATACAAAAATGGCCACGCAGCATTGGAGCACAAGTCAATCATCTAACTCTTTTTTTTTAATTCTGACAGTGACCAAAATCGGCAGGGTGTAAGGACCGAGCAATTACAGACAATGCTTCGTCTGTGTACTTCCCCATCCTCCAACCATTTGTTTCTCGGAGATGTCTTGACCAGAAGTGGTCTCTGTTTATTTAGCAAACATCAAATAATTTCTTTTCTGTGAACTCAACCTACCATGCCTTGAACCCACTGAAGACTCAGTTCCAGGTGAAACCTTCAGGAGTTGTTTAATACAAAAAGAAAGGATGCTAGAAGGTTGGTCCCAAAAAAAGAAGGGCGGGGGTGGGGGGGGAGAGGAAAATGTGTGGTTTTCTCTTGCATACCTCTTTCAACTTCTTCACTTGGAATTGAACTGAAATATTGAGTGAGACAGAGTAGCTGATCTTAGCTTAGTGATTATGGTATTCACCTAGAATGTAGAAGACAGATCCACAGACTTCATGTGTTAATTATTCAATTGTCATTACAAACTGTAACAATTTTAGCAGAAAACAGAGAGAAAACCATCACTGGGGCAACCAAAATACAGCAACTACATTCCCCTAAAAAGTGAACCAAAGCTTCAGGATAGGGATTTAATAACTTTCATACTGAATGTTCCCTAAAAGCAAGGTGCCAGATGATGCCTTTTTTTGGGTGCACTACATCTCCTGGCACAGTGCAAGTACAGTGAGGGTCATCTACATGGAAGTTCCTTGTTGAGATTTTCATGATTCACAGCTTAGTCTAGGACTTTAATTTCTTACCTGTGAGACAGCTATCAACATTTAGGTATCTTTGTGCATGCCTATCATACGACAACTGGTTGCCCACAAGTTTAAAAAGTAGCTGTACTTTTTACAGAATGCTATTGTCACTTAGATGACAAATTTGGACACTTTTAGATACAAGTCTGAACTTCTGGACCTTGGACTACTGCATTTTCTTTATATTGGATACAGTCACATGCTTTACAAAAAAAGCTATTTGGTTTATTTCTGTCAAGGGGACATGTATAACTTCTGATGGCAGAAGTCAATAGTTGTTTTTCACTACCTTGCATCAGCTTGAAAAAGCATGGATCTATTTTGCAGTTCAGTGGATAATCCCGAGGGGTCCTAGAATTTCACAGCAGGGAACACAAAGAACCATCCAGAATACATATTTTCTGCTCATGGATTTGGTTAATCTTTTCAACGACACAGAGTGAGAGCTATTTAGAGCATTCTGTGCTCCAGTCCAGTGTCTGCTCATTCAATGCATACTGATCAGCTGGTTCTCTGTGTGAAATGCCTCTGCTGGCCAAGAAGTCCCTGCCGTCATGCTGGAAGACAAGAACATTCAGTGTAGGGTAAATTATGAACATTTCTGATGGCCCAAAATTAAGTCTTTCTATCCACCCATTAGCACTTTGACCTTTTATTTGGCGCTTGAAGAGTCTGTCTTTTACTGCACTCAAATCTTCCCACAGATAAGCTTTGGCTGGTGGTACTCCTGATAAGATGGGAGATACATGGCTTTAGGCTTTAGCCTGATGGATTCAGGAGAATGAGCATCTGTCTTTTCATTGTTCTTTCATTGACTGGAAGGTGTCAGTAGGTTGTGCATATCTGTTTCCACGTGTCCATATATTAATGGGCATTCCTTTGTTCTGACTTTGCTATTAATATCTTAGCCGCACGTGGAAAATGCAAATATTATGTCTTATGTTTTTATCAACACCATTAGCATAAGAAATGCGTTCAAAAACCACATAAAAATTCACCTTGAGTCTGTTGTACTGTTTGGTCCTGACAGCAATGGCATTTGTGTTTCTATTCTTTCTCAACCAGAAGTTAAAGCTCTTAACTGTGAGATTATACTGCTTAGTTTGAAAGCTTTTGCAAGCCTCTGTAGTATAATAATTTTACTTTAGAGAGCATGTAATTTTAAGTTCTTGCATAACACCACATATTTTTATGGTATTACTAAACTTTGTAATTTTATTTCCCTGTGACAATTAAGTGCACACCAATGTTATGGAATTTTTCCCTCCATCACAGCTGAACGAAATTGGAATGGAGTATTATATGGTGGGCTGGGAGTTCTGATCTCTGGAAATGTAAAAGGTTTTCTAGTTCCCTTGTTACGTATCCATTTCACACATAACCAAATCCATCAATTTGTTCATTTTTCCCTTCAGTGACCTACAAGCTGGAACCAAAAATGTAACAAAAACATATTCACTGTGTATTTCTTATACATTCCCTTTTCTGCAGGTACAGCTGACAGTATTAAAGAAAATTAACTTTTATATTTCACGGATTACCTTTGTAAAAATGCATCTGTTTTAAACACTGGCTGCTTACAGAGGCCCCTCCAGGCTGGTAGAGTAAATGTTATCTTGACGACTTGAGTTAGACACTGTATGACCTGACCTGCTGCCCAAGGTCAAACTCCAAGCTAACACAGATCTAAAAGTCAATCTGGTGTAAAGCGAAGAAGATCCCATGCATCACCACAGTGTGTGTCGGACAATACAGAGAAAATTTTTGGTGCTATGGCATGAGCCCATTTTAACTGCAGGTCACATCCCAGCTCCTATAACACCTCAGAATTCAAGCAGAGAGCCAGTCATAATCCCAACTTTTAAAAATTGTTATTTTTAGTTAAGATTGGGTTTCAGTTCTTGTTCTTTTCACAGAGACATTTATTCTTCCCCTTCTGATAAACCATCTCAAAAAACATTTCAGCCATAATTTAACTCTGTACATCATTTTTATACTAGTGTCTCAGATATAACAATGCAGATGAAATTCTGCATATTCATATTCTTTTTCTGAGCAGGGCCAATGTGCTGAATGACTTTTACTTACAGAAAATAATGTAACAGTTATCTTGTCCTGTGAGGCCAACCTAATATGTTATGCTGTCAAATCACAGATACTATAGAAAGTGGTACCAAGTCGTGTTTAGATATTGTTTTTCCACTCATTACCTAGCCATCACATACATTATTCAAAATAATCAATTATACTATGAAAAATAAATAAGGCTATTCCTCTGGGGTGCATTTGCACCTCCAAGCTAGCTAAGTTATACAGTCTATAACTACCATCAGAAGAAACAAAAAGAACAAAAAAACAGAAACCAAGGGAATATAAGTCTCTGGGGAAATACTCTGGTAAATTCATTTTAAATATATGCTCTGCCTAAGGCTGAGATGTCTATACATACGCATATACATACATATATATATTAGGGAATCAGTTGACTGTAGTAGTTAGAGAAAGAAATGTGAGTCAAAAAGTATGGAATTGGATTCTTTTACTTCAGTGAATATCCAGCAATGTTAAAGGGGTTATACCATCTTAGTAAAAAAACTGTAATAGATGAAAGGAGAATCAGACTTTTAGGTTGTATTTTTAGCTCAGTTATGATTATTATATGACCCTGAGGATGACATATTCTATCTGCCTACAGTTGCAGAATACGGTAGACCTAATAGTAAATATAACTGCATACCAAATATAAGGGTGAATATTGTTTGTAAAAATTAAGCTTTCTGAATTAAATTAACATAATTGATTTAAAGGAATCATGAATGACAGAAATAGAAGGCACCTTCTGAGTCTTCGAGTCCAAGCTCCTGCTTTTTTTGTCAACTATATCACATAATATTGCTGGGATGTTTAAAACTAGGACTTTTCCCATACTGACCATTTTGAAAGGTTGTTGTAGAATCACAGTTTATATATGGTTAAAACACCTTTCTGCTTATCAGTCTTAATGTGATCGTTGCAAATTTATGCCTCTCTTCTCTAATATATGCATCACTTTTAGCCTAAGTCATATGTAAATAACAATAACAACCTTTCTTAGTCTTCCATTTTTCAAGCTAAATGGACAAGGCTCTTTCAGTCATAAAAATAGAACCTCCTTCCACTTTATTATTCTTGCAGTCCTTCTTTATTCCAGATAAAGAAAGGAATATTTCCTTAATTCCTTTGGATACACCTTATATATTTTGAGTCACACACTTCATTTTCACATTATTTTGAGATCAACAAATGCATTCTGATATTTCTCCTCTTCACTTATTTCCAAAGGTTGGCCTCCAAGTAAAGCAGGAAATCTTGTTATTAGTGTAAAAGTGCATGACCGTGCACATAGATATATTAAATTTGACTCTATTCTGTAAGTCCAGTCCTCAAGGTCATTCAGTTGCTCCTGTATATTTTCACCCCCCACTACACATACGATGCCTCCCAACTTCATTTCAACTACGAATTTCATTAGTTCATACCTATTTTGCACAAAGTCCTTAATGAAAGTATTTAATAACATTAATCCCAAGATCAGTCTTTGAAGAAACTACAAGTAACCTTTCCCCATTCTGAAATGTCCCCTTCTAATAATATCCATTTTTGTCTCTCTTGGCCAGTCTTTTACTCATATTACATTTTTAGTTCTAATCCCTATGTTATCCACTTTAACTAGTAATTTTCTATCTGACACCATATCAAGTGATTTACTGAAACCCAGACAGATTAGATCTACTGTGTGTCCTTTAACTAGAAAATCAGTTATCACAGAAAGATATCAAGTTACTATGACACCATCTATCTTCATAAACATTTGTTATATTTTTATGATATTTTCCAATTGCCTTCATGTCTTTAATTATTATTACCTCAAATATATATATAAATATTCTTTGTGCTATGCAAAACAGGTTATCAGAGCAGCAGCAATGCAACCATATTATTTTCTCCTTTGTTATATATAGGATATTCACACACCCCCCAAAAAAATTGTTTCAAGAAAATGTACAATACACTACTTTTTTTCATTTGTGAATGTACCTACTGAAAAAATAGTTTCCTCAGTAAATAGTAGTTTATAGGAATATGTCCTGTTCTTGAAATTTGCCTTGAAGTTATAGGTTAAAAAGATTCCATCTCTCTACATACTGTGGAAGTGTCAAAGATGCCTTCAAGGTTATATATTTACCTGCACTGAAAATAAGTTAGGTACACCATTTCACACAGCTGCAAATGTCCATCACTCCTAAAAATAACATGTCAATTCCTAAATCACTTAAGTATTTTTCAAAGTATTATGTACAACTCCTTCTTGGCCAGAGAGAGAAGCAAATTCCAGTTGTGCTAACCTACCTCCTTCATAGATGATGTTGTGTTATTTAATTAATATATAAAAAAAAAGAGATTGTCAGATGAAAGACTCCATTAACATACAAATTAACAATGGATTTATCAGATCTCTCACCAGCTAGTGATTATGCAGCCTGTCAGGCCACAGAACCATGACTGAAGGTATGATATGAGCCAGCTTCCATAACTGGCTAATCATTGTCTTCAGGGGAAATTGGCCATCACCATAAGGGAAATGCAGTCTCAGGAACTCTCTTTCTCAGGCTTTCTCAGGGTATTTTTTGCATTTTCTGATTCAGGTCAAGCCTGGCATCTCTTAACAATAGGCTTTTTATCAGTAATTTGTAAACTTTCTATCCACTTTTTTAAAAAACCAAACCTTCTAACTGAGGAAAAAAATGGCTAAAACCCATAACAATTTTGCTTAATGGCCTATTTCAGATTAGTTGAATTACCTCACCGCTTCATAAAAAATGGTCTCATGCTCATCCACAGCCTGGTGTCACAAGCTGGGGCGCTCTGTATTACACTCTCAAGGGTGCAGCCTGAGAATTTTACAGCCACACAGGCCCCAAAAAGAGAGAGTATGTGAATATCAAAGAGAGGAGATACAATTTCCATAAAACATCTATGCCTTTCCTTGGCATAGCAAAGTTCATACCCAAGATTTTGCTAATCTCAGTATTCAGAATTTATAGAAAAAAAGAATTCTGTAGGAATGGAAAAAAAGAGGTGAGAAATCAAACTTCCTTATACTTAAGTTTTATTCCAACTTTTGTCATTATTCTTTTGTTTCACATAAAAGAAGAACTGTTTTCTCCTACAGCTGTCTTTCTGATTTGGGCATATAACTCTCACCTCCATCTTAGATGACGCTTTTCTTAGCCTGATCCTCTTTAATCAGTAGAAGGAGTTTTGAAAGCCTAGAAGAACCAGTTTTGTTCAAGTCTATGAAGCTTACTTAAGCAAATAATTTCTCTTTCTGGTAACTTTCAAAAGACATTGACTTATCTCCATCTTATAGGGTGGAAAATAAAGTGCCTATTTTAGATTAATTTCCTAATTAGGAGACTTAAACTAAGGAAAAAATTTGATGGACTTGATCCTGCACTGGCTATTAATGTCTATCTTTATGCTATAGCATATCTATGCAAAGGTGTATTTCTACTAAATAAATATATTTATGAATTAAGACATTCAAGGGCCTTGATCCAACGGAACACTTGATGATGTGCTAAACTTCAAACACATGAGCCATAGCTCTGAAGTCAGTGGGATTATTTCTGCAAGTGCTTCAATGGACCAGAGAGAGCATTTAAGAGCCAAGCCTTGCTATTACTGTATATTGCATTAACCATTTGAGAAAATGTCTGAGTTTTACATTTTCTGCTTTATAAAGAGTTTTATATAAAATGTTAAATGGCCTTTTCAGCTGAAACTCTGTAGGGCTAAGATGGCAAACCTTTCTGTGCATATTATATTACTTCTATTAAAATGATCTGAAGTACATGTATTTCCAGTGACCTGTCTGCAAGCATCTTGCTGAAAAATGTCACAATTAGCAGCAGACTCCTGCTGAGGGTTTGATTGCACAGTAAGGAACTATCTTTGCACCTCTGGAAGTTTGACTTTAACTGAAAATGTCTCTGTTGGCTTCAGTTTATTTGCCACTGAGCATTTGTCCATATCACAACATCATCGCACAATTTAGCGTGATGAACACAGCAGTTCCTATGGGAGGGAGCATGGGGAACAGAGAGGGATACAGCCCAGATCAGTTCTTAAGCAGCAAAGAAAATTACATCATCATACAAGGATCAGTGCCCTGTAAAAGAAATGAAAAAATGGCAAACAGATAGGTAGATAGATGGCTGGACACTAGTAAACAGACAAAACAGTGAATTTGGAGAACAATGTAGTGGGGTTTGCATCAGTGCAAAGGGTCTAATTCTGGGAGTTACTGATGGCCTTGGAAAGTGCTAGCACCCACACTTGTAAAAAGGATTGCACGGCTGCAGCCAATGTGTGGGAGGGTGTTGGTTTAAAGGAGGACTTTAAGGATTAAGTCTAACAATTCTTGTATTTTAGCAAATTACTAAGCACCATTAGATGCTACAAGTTCCCATGTGCATGTTCTCAGTCTGCTGCAGTCATGAAGTAAAGCACCTTTACCTAGTGTGTAGTCAAAATGTTTTGAGATAAACCATTTTATCTCACATTTGAAAAGGTCTAATAGCATTGAGCTGTTATAAATAAGTTGAATCCTTTTAATTCACTGGGCCATTTTATTCACTGGTAAAGCCAGAGCATCCTCCATGCCAGTTGTGAAACATAGGTTTAAGTCCAAGCACGCAGAAGAGGAACCTGAATTTGGGCCTGGCACTCCCCAAATGGATGTGACAGCTATTATCTCATAGTTAAGACTTCTTCCAGAAATGTGACTCAAAGTCGTTGGCTTTTCCTCCTGGCTCTGTCAGATGGCTTTCTGAATGATGTCTGCTGTGACTCTAGCCCTTCAGTCCTGAACTCTGCTGGTGCTTTGTTTTGGGGAGTAAGGGGCTAACTGAGGAATTTCCTTGGGTAACGAAGAGCCTGGAAGCTTCCCGCTGGCACTGGGATCATACCTTCTCCTGCCCTTGTCAGCGTCTTGCAGGATAAAAGCTGGATGTTCCCTATCACTGACATGTGCAAGAATTATAACCAGATATAGCCTAGCTGGCTGATGGCTTCATGAATAATTATGGCAGCTACAGCAGAGCTCTGTGCTTTGGTCTAGCCTGTTCTACCAGCTTCACCTTGCCAGATTAAATTTGCCTACTAAAAAAAGCATCCTTCAGTTCATTTAAAATATTTTCAGAACAATCGGATTTTTCCTACATTAATTAGCACATGTTTTGTTTTATGAGTCTTACACAGAAAGAAGCTAGGGAATTATTTAGCTTAAGAGAAAATATTAGAACTTGTCAAGATCTTTGCTGCTGCTGTTGTTGTTGTCGTTGTATTATGCTCTATTAATGCAGATGAGCAACAAATATGCTTCTATAAATTGAATCTGACTATGGCGGCCCCAAGAATAACCCAAGGCACAAAACTAGGGAAAAAAAAATACAGAGACAGAAAATCTCTCTCATTATTTTACTATAAAAATCTTAATTAGTCCCAAAGGTTTTTGTTATAAAATTCAGGTAGGTAAGGCATAGAAACTTTGTCAAGCAGACTATGCAAAAAGTAGGACAGTGACACAAAAAGAGTTGCAAATGAAGCTAGACTTGTATTCTAACAAGTGAAATATTTATAAACCTACAGAGTTATCTGCTCATGGAACAGGTAGAGTAGTATAAATAAATTAAACTGCAGAAATTAATACATTCTTTTAATTGAATTTATAACTGAAAATTAATAGAATTCTATCAATCTTTGAGGCAAAAACTATCCATATGTTTGCCCCTATATTACAGGGGAAAGATTATTAGTGTCTTGTAGTATGGTGATTGCAAATTAAATCTGGAAGTTTGCAGTAATTTGAATATCATAAGGAAATTATCTTTCCCTGTCTATATCTTTCAGCCTCCACAGCTAGGACTTTAAAACTAGGTTTATAATATTTTTACTTCCCTGAACTATTACCCACAGCTATATTATAGCTAATCTAAAAGCTCCAGTTCTAGAAATGCACAGAACAAATCAGTGAATGCACGATAGCTTCTGGCACCTCATGACAAGAAATCGGTGCTTGAATGTGACACATGGAGAAATATACCTTGAATTCCTGCATTATCTCTCAACTTGACCTCTGTTTACAGTCTGTGATTAAGTGTTCGTACAGAGCTGTGCTCCACTCCAAACTTGCATTTGGTGTGTGCACTGGAAAACAAAAAGGCACTTTGCTTACTTGAGTGGTGAAGACATCTTCTTATTTTAAAACCAGTCTGAATAGCTGACTTAATGTTCTCGTTTACATTTGTTGCGATTCAGCATACAGTTGACACACTAATCGTATCTTCTTTTGAGACCTAAAACTTACACTCCAATACTTGAGTGTTTTGATTATAAAATTAATAGGTAATCTTATAAACTATTCCCTATAGGTTTCTCTAGCCTCTCTCTGTAGGAAGCTAGTTGCAATCTGAGCATGGCAAGGACATCTGCTTTTGTGAATGACAAAGGAGTAACCCCTATCCTTTTCACAAATCCCACATGGCCTCAGCTGTGAGACAGGTGTGATGTCAGGAAGGTATACATGCATGCAGAGAAAAAAAAACACAGCCAAACAATAACAACAACAACCAAAATCCAAGCAAACAGATGTGGGATAAAATGATAGAAAAAGCTGGTTTATGACTGCATTTTTTTGATCCTGTTATGTTGCACAGGGAAACAGGATGCACCTTATCTTCTGGTTAGCTAAACATTAGATCATATTCCCTTCCCAGTTATGGCCTTTAACCATTTCAAAAGAGACAGGGGAGGGAAACAAATAGCAGGGGGAAAAAAGCAATCTTTATTTATGGCAATACAGATATCAAAATTGCTTTACCCAGCTAGAATTCCAGAGATGCACAAGCATAGATCAGTAAAACAGCAGTTCCTAGTAGGTTTTGATACTAAAGAATGGACTTTTCCTCAGGCATTTTCTTCCCCATCAACTCACACAGCATTTTCTGTTTATTCACTCAGTAGTATTCATTGATCAATTACTCAGCTGCATTTGGCATAAGGAAAGTAATAGTTCACTGGTGAATCCAAAAGCAGACAACATACTCGCCTTCAGTTTTTGTGCTATTAAATACCTGTGCACAGTGTTTTATTTTCTGTAATCTACCAGATATCTTATAACAGAGAATCCAATATGTCATTTGAAATAAGAAGCATTCATTATTTCAATTATACTGAAATATATGAAATATACTTCTATACTGAAGTATAGAATCATAGAATGGTTTGGGTTGGAAGTGACCTCAAAGATCATCTAGTTCCAGCCCCTGCCCATGGAGGGACACCCTCCACTAGACCAGGTTGCCCAAAGCACCATCCAACCTGGCCTTGCACATTTCCAGGGATGGGGCATCCACAGCTTCTCTGGGATATCTGTTCCAGTGCCTCACCACCCTCACAGGGAAGAGTGTTTTCCTAATATGTAGTCTAAATCTACTCTCTTTTAGTTTAAACTCATTACCTCTTGTCCTGTCACTACACTCCCTGATAAACAGTCCCTCTCCAGCTTTTTTGTAGGCCCTTTTAGGTACTGAAAGGCTGCTCTAAGGTGTCCCCGGAGCCTTCTCTTCTCCAAGCTGAACAACCCCAACAGTCTCAGTTTGTCTTCACAGGAGAGGTGTTCCAACCCTCTGATCATTCTTGTGGCCTTCTCTGGACTTGCTCCAACAGGCACTGGGGCCCCCAGAGCTGGACGCAGTACTTCAGGCAGGGTCTCACAAGAGCGGAGTAGAGGGGCAGGATCACCTCCCTCGACCTGCTGGTCATGCTTCTTTTGATCCAGCCCAGGACATGGTTGGCTTTCCAGGCTGCAAGCTCACATTGCTGGGTCATGTTGAGCTTCTCATCCACCAATACCCCCAAGTCCTTCTTGTCAGAGCTGCTCTCAATCCACCATACTCCAATAGTGTAGGAAATCGTTCTTTATTTATGGGGGTAGCAGTAAGAAAGTAGCCTTAGATAATAAACTGCAAAGCACAGACCTCTGAAACTGGGATAGTTTTTTTAGAGGTTATAGATATAGGATGTTATCTTCCATATATATCAGTCACTAATTGAGATAATTATACTTTTGGAGTGTTACACAGTTATTGAATTAGAGAGAGACAGAAAGATATGAGTACAGTCTAGGAATGCTCCAAATAGGGGAAGGTTGAAAAGCTATATTGCATCAGCTATTGTGGGAACAATGCTAATTTAGGAGGGATGAAATCCCTTTAGTTCTCATTGGTAATTCTGTGCCTGTGTGTCTTTATATAGAGAAAGACAGATCTACCCTGAAGACCTTCTTAAAAATATCTTAGGAAGAATATAATACAGTAATAATGGAAAAGGGGGGAATCATTCCATAAATAATGGCATAAGCATAATATATCTTAAACATTTATGGCAGGGAATATTTTTAATACATATATTATAAAAGTTCAAAAAGCCTTGAGCTAGGGGAAGGCCAATTGCATAAAGCTTTCTCAACATTGTATTAAAATTGTAAAACTTATCAAACTTTATTATTGTTAGAAAACCAGACCATAACTCCCAAGACCTTTGTGAATATGAAAACATTTGCAGAGCTTGGCCAGCTCATATCTTTGAGAACGTAACTCAATTATTTTAAATCTATTATAAATATAGTTGTCTGTGTCAGCCAAAACCCAACATCCATAACAAACCCCAAAAGCAGAAAAAGCAGGACAGTTACAACCAAGTCTGTGCAAGTCCGTGTTCTCCGGACTGACCAAGTTAGGTGTTGTAAGAGTCTAACAAAATGCAACAACACAGATTATAAAGTAATTTCTTGTAATCAATGGGAACGTTCCTTTCTGGACAAGTCTGGGTTGGGTGTTCTCAATTATGTGCTTTTTAAAAAAACAATATTTTGTTTATTCAAAATAAATTTTAATTCTGAAAAAAAAAATCAACCTTCAAAGCCTCGTAAAAGTGGGGTTTTTTCAAAGATTGGGTAAACATAACTAAAACCCCTCAGGCTGTTTTTATGATACAGAGAGAGTTTTCAGCTAATTAAAGTATAATACCAAAAAGTATTCTTTCACCATTACTTTCACAATCCATAATCCTGGTTCATATGGTCAAACATTATGTATTTATTGACATATTCATAAATATAATTAATAGATGCTTCAATTTGCTTCTTGCAGACCGAGTTTTCACCTCTCCATATATATATACATGTATGTCACTAGTAAGAGAAAGTTGAAATTTTATTTTCAGTTCAACTCTGTTAGCTAATTCTGGCTGCTCTTACCGAGAATTAAATCTCTGACACCTGTGCTAATACATGAATCTATTACAAAGAAATAGAGTTTGGGATGAATTTGGCAGACTTCTGTAAGTTGTTTTTTTCTGTTATATTTCTCTTCTGTGACATGGATGTATATATTAATATCTATTTACATGTAGCTCATTTTTCTTTTCTTCTGAAGAATGTAGCACATTATATGGCTATTATCCAACCATTTATCCATTATCCATTCACAGACCTGAGCAAATTATTAGCTGGAATATTAAGTAAATTTTTCATACTTGAAAGTTTGTTAAGGAAGGTCAGTTCCACTGTACTTTAGGATCCAGGCAATTAATCCCATTTGAGTATAATAGACGTGAATCTGCTGCTTATCCCCACTTCTGGGTGCAGGCAAAATCAAAGCAGAGCCTGTGTTACAGAGGTGCAAATACACACACACACAATGCAAATACACACACAACAGACACCTCTATAAAGCATGAACACCACAAACGGCCCAGGCCTGTTCCCCCTTTCTGTCTAACTAAACTTACAGTTCACTGGTGGGAGGCACACACGTCCTGCACTTCCTCAACTTACAGGCACAGGCACTTCACACTCGTTTGAGGATCCCGTGGGCTCCACCCAGACCCCACGCCCAGACCCTGGGTCCCTTCATCCAGTTTAATCTCCCACCTTGGGTCTTTCCAGAACTTGATTTTCTCCTACTAGCTTAGCCAGCTCAAAGTTTGCTAGCAGAACATGCACACACGTGCGCGCACGCGCACACACACACACTAGATCACATTCGCACAGAAAATAGCTAGGAATAGAGTTCATCAAGAAGGCAGAACGGAGTGCAACAATCAGTTGCAGGGCTTGAAGAGGCAAACCCTGAGCAACCATTTGCTTACATGCATGCCTTCTCAATGTCCCTTCCTCTCCATTTTTCCATATTTTTTCCCTCATACACCTTGATCCCTCACTTCCTCCACTCTTGTCCCTTCACAGCTAAACCACCTGTCCCTAATTACTTTTTCCCAAAGGGTACACTTTGGCTACATCAATACTCAAATTTGATATTTCTAACATTATTACCTAGGTCACCTTGGTCTTACATGTCACCACTGACTGGTTACATCAGCCCTGTTGGCCTTGCAAGACTGGTCCCCAAAAGGTTCCCAAATCTCCCTTTCAATTATTTGTGAAGTTCAACTGTTTCTCACATAATTCCCCCTTAACCATCTGTGAAGTTCATCCATCCCTCATGACAATACCTGTAATATTTGTCAGCTGCTTCATCCAGCAATTTTTCATGCCAAGTTCAGTAATTTCTTATATTCTGTTTACTTTGCTAAACCTTAGGACATGGCCTACTGATCTACATGCATTCTTTAACAAAGGTTAAATATTAGCTGCTATTGCCAGAAAATTGTTACCACAAATCTTTTTTTTTTTCCTTTGATTTCATTTCCATATAAGGATGATTCTTTTAATTAGTTTAAATAATTGCAGTCCTGTTTTTTTTCCAGATTGTTAGCATATGCTGTGCATGATTTCTAGAAAAAATGGTCCTGTAAGCCACACTAAATCATTGAGCAACTGTTTTGAAATAGGACAGGAATGACAGATAGTAAATAACTTATTTTCTGATAAATTTTCAGAAAATTGATTACTTCAAAAATACTTCCATTGATTCCCAATTTGCTTAGCACTCACCTACAATAAAATAGCCTATGTGTGCAGCCAAGCAATTTTATTTAAAAAATTGTTTTCACATAACCAATCACCATTATTAACTGCCAAATTTCGTCTACTGCCTTCAATATCAAAATGGCATGCTTGATACATACACGTTGGCTTTCTTCTTGCCCAAGAGCTATCTTTGTTCATACTGACTAATATGAGAGACCAGTTCTCCCACATGGGTCAGTGTTTATGGACTCAGGCCCTCCCAGTCTGTCAACATGCTGGAATCTGTGCTAAAATATATCAGGTTTTAATCATTTGAAAAAGGAGGCAGACAATGGATCTTTAAAACATCTTCTGTGATTCAGTGCAGACTGGTATTTTATAGCTGTGAGTCAGACAGGATGCAGCTCAGCGTACACTCTCTTCTACATGCAAAACAAACTGTGCATTAAATTGGGAAGAACAACTGAATTTCACAGTGGGAAGAATGCATTAGATTAAAATGATGCATAATCATAGATGTACGATACTGTGCTTAGGCGCATAAAATGTTTCAAGAGAACGAAGTGCTAGACACAGGTATTTAAAGAGCTGTTTATTTGCTTTATCATTTACAAACAGGTGAACAGGGAAAAAGAGACTGGCAATCTCCCTCAAATTAATTTTCAGCTGAGGGGTCTCTTGTATTAAGGTGATAAGCAACTGGTATTGAATTACTATACAAAAAGTTAACTATCTAAAGAACTCGTGAATCTAAGGTTATCTAGAAAACAAGAAAAGAAAGGTATTTATGAAGTGAATAGTGATAAAAAATGTGTAAGAGCTATAAGCCAGATAAGTTAACCATCTAACGTAAGGGACTACAGAAGCCCTTTAATTGAACTCTAGAGCAATGCTTGAAATGTGGAATTTTCTTTTCTCTTGCTTGGCAAAGCTTTCTCATTGTAAGATACCAAAGCGTTCTCTTTACTAATGATTGTTATTCAACCTGCTTTATAAAGACCATTTTTCCCCCTTAAAACTGCCAAACTTTAACTTAGGAAAAGGGACAAGTACTTATTTTTGTTGTTTGACTGTACAGAAAAGTTTAATCCCTGATTTTCAAAAGGCAGGGTTGCCTTAAAGGCTTTTTTTTTTAGGATCAGAAAGCTTCATATGAAATTCCTCTGCCTGATTGCTATGACATCTACTCTAAGCACCCCCTTTTGTCTTTATTTCCCCCCGTTTTCTTTACAGAAGACATCTTGTTCATGTTTCCTGCTGGTAGCCTTGTAGGTCGGTTTTCTTTACATACAGTCGCTGTATGGTGGCACTGATGAAAATATCAAGAGACCTGAGATGATGGAGATGATTGTAGATTAGATAGAGACTGTAGGGCAGTGGTTGGAGCCCATATTGCTGAATGCTGGTGATGTCCTCCAACACTGAAATTCCCTTTGCCTGACTGCTGAACTGTTCTTAAACATTTTTGAGCATTTTCATTACTTTAGATAAAGTTACTGTTTTGTTTTTAAAACTGCTTACTGTTCCCTTCCCAAGCTTTTACTTTTTAAAGTTTCATGCATTTCCCCCCGAACAAGCCCTGTGTCATCTTCTGCAAAAGTTTTCTGTTTCCTCATGCAAGATTAGACATCTTTCTCAGTATTTCCTTTCTGGGGCAATCATGGAAAGCAGCTAACTTTATCTGCATACTGTGAAAAGCTACTGAAAGCAAATTTAAAGAATATTTTTAAAGGAAACAGTAAGATAAAAAGGTCTTTTACCCTGTCTGGGTATCTTATTCAGTCTGACTCTTCAAAGTCTGAGTCTTTAATTTCCAGTCCTGCTGTAAGCCACATGTCATGACCTTGCTAAGTGGGTGGAAATCACAGGGAGACAAATAAGAGAAAGAACTGAAGAAAGAAGGAGAAGGAAACTACAATTAGAGTAGCAAGGACAATGAGTAGTTTAAAAGCAGAGTTTCTATTAGTTCAATGGATAAGTTTCTTTTTTTCTTACTTGAGCGTAGTCTGATTGGTGTATTCCATAACACCACCAAACAATTTGAATGTTTCTGTTGAGTAATTGAATGATCTGCTTATTGAAAACCATGTATCTTCTATATCTTTCCCTTTTTTTCCATCCCTGACTTTTCCAGTATTACTATTAAATCCTGAGCTCTTAAATATCTGTGATTTTGTGCTATAAAAATTTTCACATTTTTACATTCGCTTGAATATTGTAAAATAGACAATATCATGCTGTAATATTCACATATCACAAAATACTGAAATCAGTAGGGTTGCAATGGATCTGATTTTGCTGGTCTGAAACAAAGAACAATGTGAATTATAGGGCTGATCCCAGTAAGTGTCTGTCACACAGACACACAAGTAAACACAAATGTTACCCTAACCAAACGAATTCTCATAACTTTCTCAAGATGGTATTTTATAGTCATTATATTTCTAAAATGAAAGCAGAAAATAGCATTTAAAATAAAAATATTCCTAAAAAAAATAGAGGTCAATATACACGTAAAATTATGTCCACTAAAAAAGATATGATGCTCCTGCATAGAATGTTATGCTATTAAAATGAGAGCAAGAACTTCAAAGTTGATGTTTTTAACATGGTTGTTACAGAAGATATCACTGCATTAATTTGCAGTTTGAGCTACTTGCTCATCTGCAGCCTTTGTATCTCAAACAGAGAGAGCAGCAATATTGCAGATTTTGCCTTTCTGTGCCCTATTTCTGTTATATCTGGTCTACGACTATTTCACAGCCCTGAATATAATCCATGTAAACTTCTAACAGGTAGCTCTTTCAAAAGTGTGAGCTCTGCATGTGAGATGAGGGTGGCCAGATATGTATTCATCAGGATGTCACATTCTGGGGAGTGCAATGAAAAAAACAAAAGCCAGTGCAGTTCCGAATTGTGTTGCTTTAGCAATGAATTCATCCAGATGTTCTGAACCTTGCACAGACGTTGTAGGTGACAATCTGCCCTGATTTATCTGTCAGGGCACCAATGACAGGTGGGGCTTATTGGAAACTTGATCCTGAAGCATGCCGGGACATCAAGCCAGAAGGTTGAAGCTACAGGTTTAATTCAGGTAATGCTGAATACTCCAACAGTAGGTATAATACCTGACATTTTCTTTCCTGTTAGCGTTGTCTACACTTGGATTTGCAATACAATGTTTTTTCTTCTCTGTTTCTTTTCCACATTTGCATCCTTATTTTACTGAAGTCCAAGTCAGAGAGGAAATTTAACATAAAAAAGGATTTGAGTTTTCAGAAGCTTGATCTAGACCTAATAAAAAATTATTTTGAACTATGAAGATAACAAACCCTTCAGACTTTTAGACAATTAACATATTTAGTCCTTTGCACAAAAAAGGTAAGTATTAGAGCTTTTTTTTTAATATGTTGATGTAAACCAAAGAAAGTGTTTATTTTGCTTTATTATTGTTTTTATATACTATGATCTATCAACCAAACAGAAATTTAATAGAATATATTCCAAGCTCATAAAAAGATTTTTGAGTTTCTGTGAACAAAGCAAATAATAATGTTGAAATATATATAAAAGTATATGATATAAATCACATATAAATTTACTTATGTATCTATGAGCATAAACACATATATATTGCAAAACAGAAGTTTTCCCTCATTTTTTGCTAGCTTTTTATGCTAAAAATATCTTTATCCAACCTTCTGATTGGATAAAGAAGGTTATCCAATAAGATAACCTTCTTATCACTTCTTTCTTATTACAAGAAGAATCGGCAGTCAAATGATGGTGAGTGAAGTTAGATTAAAGTAATATGAAAAAATTGTGTCTCTGATTCCCTGGATGTCAGAAAATCTGAAGTACTAGAAAGGAACAAAAAAAATAACAATATGTAGCTCTAATGATCCAGTTTTCATTTAAAGATCTCAAAGTACTTTGAAAATTAAGTTAGTGTCTCTGTCCCCCAAAACTAAAAATGTGAAAAAGAGACATAGTGAGAAGATGTGACCAGTTTGGAACTGGCCACTAGGCTTCAGGAGAACCAGATGGGAATGCTCTTCATCTTCTCTGTCTTCACCTGCAGCTTTCATCACTACTTACCAAGTTTCAGGTTGAAGGCTGAGAGGAAAAATAATGTCTTTTTATTGTATCACTTTTGTTTGCTGCTAAAAGTTGTTTCTAGTTTGCTGCTTTGGCTGTTTTCAACGCTCCATTTCTTCAGATGCAAAATTAGCCTTTGCTTGAAAGTTCTTTCCAAGTCTATGAAAAAGTATATAAATGAATGAACCACAACAACATTACATTTCATTATTCTTTGCCCTTTACTACATACAAAAAGTCTCATAAATAAGTTACAGAGTGCAATCCTCATCAACACAGCCTCCAGCACTTCTCATTTGGAATCTCACTCATCAAAGGGCACTCTACAATGGTGCCTGGGCTGAGGTAATGGTCCAGGGGAGAAGAGATTTTCTTCACACAGCCAGACGATAAAATTGTTCTCTAGCTTCTGATTCAGTGAGAAAAATACATTAAGTTATATAGTTATTTTCATACTCTGAAAATCTGTGATAAGAAATCTGATCTTGACAGGTGATAGCTTTTTTTCCTGTGGCTGAATAAGGTATTTGTGAAGATAGCAAATGTTGATTTGTACGTATTTTCCATGTATGCATTAGAATAGAATAGAACAGAGTAACAGGTTCTTATCAGATGTAAATCAGTGTAACTACACCAATATACATCAACTTTCCATAAAGTTATTCAAAGCAGAGCTGTTAGAAAATATCTTTCTCCTCATAAATTTCTGTATGCATACATACATACATATTTATATATAAACTAGTTATTTATTTCCATTTAGCACAAACTGACATTTTTACTTTTTGAAAGCTTTATGGTGGCAATTATATCCAACTGCTACTTGAAATATTTCAGGTGAAATAACCCCTGTGTATTCATGAAGAGGGAAAAGTGCATGGTTTGTACTGCCTATTGCTCTGATTATCCTTATCCCATCACTTTCTTTGTAGTTTAGCAAGTACTGACAGACACATAGATGTGGATGCCATGGCTAGAGCCTTTTGGCCCCATTGGTGCATTGTATTTCACTTCCATGTTTCAGGGGAGAATTTGAACCTGGAAGCATTTTACACTTTTTTTTCTTTTCTCTCTTTCCCTCCCTCCCCCGCAAGATTTATATTGCCATACAAATTTGAGGACAGGGTTCAACCAGATCCTGTAGTCATCTTCCATGGGATTGCCATAAGGAATGCGCATACCATTAAAATGTGATGGTCTGACATTCAAGCTACACTGGGAAGTTGGCTTGAATTCTCTTTTTCCCATACACAAAAAAATCTAAGTTGATACATGACTCCTCCGGATTGTATTTTTATAAACATTTACCAGCTGGGAGACAGTGCTTTCTCAATGTTACTGAAAACTTTAAGACCAAAATCATCAATTAATTGTACTTCATGAGATGGAATCCTTTAGTTTTATCATAAAACAGAAATAAATCCTATGTTATTCATATATGCTGCTGTTATCTACTTAATTCTACAATTAAAGTTCACATTAAGCAGTAGTGTTGGTATTGCACCTCATTCTCAAAACCTGTTGCATTTTGCTGATGGACTTATATCTAGTGCCTGATTATTGTTCAAAAAAAAAAATCTTAATAGTTTCAATAGTCTTTCTGTGAGACAGTAAAGACAGTTCATTCTGAAGTAAGAAATGAATGCAGATGGTCACTTGAAATTCTATATAGCCTGCTTTCTGGATGCAACTCTATTAATTTTAGGCATCGAGGCAGGCAAACCAAGATGGATGGTCACTGTTAGTACCTCCTACAATCCCAGGGAGAGAGGCTCTCCAGAGGGTGATCCAGGTCTTGTTTGGACTGAACTGATCTTTTTTATAACTCATCATTTTCCCTGGACCATAAGAGGAGTCTGTGCTAATGGATATCTAATAGGTTAAATATCAGTTAAGTATCTAAATATGAGGAAGAATGAACCAGGACCTATGCTTCTATTCTGGTTTTTTGTTTGTTTGTTTGTTTGGGGGGTTTTTTTTTGCAATTATTTAGTCTCTGGAAAAGGGACTGTGCCTGCTAAGCTGGTAGTGATTACAAATGCATATGGAACTTCACAGATCCATCTTCATCTCTAATGGCTAAGTGACCCTGCTGCTTACAATGGTGACTTGTAAAACTGTCCTCCATTGCCATGTGAAGCATCTCCCCACAGCAAGCTATCTGCTTTGTATTGTGTAAGTTCTTTATATTTTGTTGTTCAATGTAGCTTTAGCAAGTAGATCTCAAAGTTTAAGGGTACGTGCAGCATTATGCAGCCCACTGTAGTCTGCTTTTCTTTCCTGGGGCATTCATCAATTTAGTTGCAGAATTCCAGTCTGACTGCTCAGTTAAAACTTGTTCTTCATGTTGTGGTGTTGCCAGTTTTAGTCTTCTTTCTCCCCTGGGCTGATGATTTGCATATGGTTGACAGTTTATTTATGTGTTACTTGTGGTTTTTTTATATAGTGTTAGGGCTCAAATCTGTTTGGAGGAATTTGTACACAAGCAGAATTAGTTAGCATCCGGCTCTGAATCTAATAATTAGAGATGAATGAGTACACAAGTACCCATGCTCACCTCAGGCTTTCTGAACCAGCAGAATAATTAACCAAGCACCTCAGGCATGCTTGCCTTAAGAAGAAGAGATCTCCAGAAACATAATGCTACAGTTCTGTGAGGCATCAAGGCTGTTTTCCTTAGCTGAAAAATATATGAATATATTCCCTCTTCACTTTGACTGACACTCGGTTTCTATCTAATTGCTTCTTTTTCTCTTAGATCTTAATCATTTGCATCACACTTTACAGAGGAAAAAGATCAAAGATCAGAGGGTGAGAAGATATGAAATAGGTTTCTTAGCTGACCCATTGTCATGTATAAAGATGAACATAAATTTTGAGGCCTGTGGGGGTTTGTCTCTCCTTTAGCAGTAGAAATGCTGGGACAGTGATGAGAAGAGGGGTTATGGGTTTTAACTGTTTCATGAATAAACACAAACTTCTGTCAGCAGAGCAGCTTTTGCAGGCACTATATTAACTAAAGGAACCCGATAACTTAGGAATTGCTCTTTATCATGCATTCTATTCTTATATCAGGACAGAGAGAAAAAGAGAAATATTATGACAGAGAAATATTATGAAAAAGAAATAGAAAAAAAATAAAAGATATTTCCTCCGTCATATTTCTGGAGTATCATAGCATTATTGGGCTTATTAGTATTCCAGAGTAAAATCTTAAATTATTGTGTGCTTATTAATTTCAGGTTTACTGTATATGTATGTATATGTGATGTATACATGTGTGTGCATCTATATGTATTTGTTCAAACGTAATTGTTTCTAATGGCAGAAAGCTTTTTGTGGCTTCAGTACATGACTATTGAACAACATAGATGACACAAATTGTTGGTTTATACGTCATGTCTGTTTCTTATAATTGACACCAAGGGCTATGATAGACGAGTGTGTCAGACCAGTGTTTGGAAGCATTCAAAAAGACAAATTAAATTACAGAAATTATTAATAAATATATGTAGAGCAAATGATTCTGCTTTATAAATTCATTATTTGTTCATGACTTCAGTAGTGTGTGCAGTGTATGTTAGAAGTGGAAAAAGTGCAAAAGACAAAAACTGTTATCACAGCTGTATGGAACAGCTTCTCTACAAGAAGCAGTTGAATAGTCTAGGTATAATCACCCTGGAAAGAAGATTACTTGGGGGAATATGATAGGGAAGTTTCTAAAAGATTAGTAGCGTGAGAGGTGGTAGGAAATGATTTCTCACTTTCTTTTCTAGTTATGAGAACTAGGATTCATCAAATGAAGCTACAGAAGACTGTTGGAGAGAGTCCAGAGGAGGCTACAAAGGTGATCAGAGGGCTGGAGCACCTCTTCTATGAAGACAGGTTGAGACAGTTGGGGTTGTTCAGCCTGGAGAAGAGAAGACTCCGGGAAGAACTTATAGCAGCCTTCCAGTACCTAAAGGGGCGTACAGGAAATCTGGAGAGGGACTGTTTACAAGGGCATGGAGTGATAGGACAAGGGGGAATGGCCTTAAGCTGAAGAAGGGTCGATTTAGATTAGATACAAGGTATAAATTCTTTACTGTGAGGGTGGTGAGGCACTGCAACAGGTTGCCCAGAGAAGCCATTAATGCCCCCTCCCTGGAAGTGTTCAAGGCCAGGCTGGATGGGGCTTTGGGCACCCTGGTCTAGTGGAGGGTGTCCCTGCCCATGGCAGGGGGGTTGGAACTAGATGATCTTTAAAGTCTCTTCCAACCCAAACCGTTCTATGATTCTATGGTTCTATGATTCTGTGAGATGTCAAAGCAAACTTAAGATGTTTCTTTGTGCAACAGCCTGCAGAAACAAGCAAACACTTTTACTGTGAGAGTAGTCAAATACTGGAACAGGTAGACCAGAGTGGTTGTGGAGTCTCCATTGCAGATATTCAAAATACAACTAGACATACTTCTGCCCAACCTGCTTTATCAGACTCTGCTTTAAGCAGGGAGGTTGGACTACATGATCTCCAGAGGTCCCTTCCCACCTCATCCTTTCTGTGAGTCTGTGAAAATGTTTGTCAGATAATATGTATGGAAAAGTTCATGTAGTTTCAAGCCCAGTCTACTTTCTGTGGTTTCCCTCTTCTTGGTTTCATGACTTACTACAGCACTTTTCATCGTTTTGCTGTCAGCGATAGACTGTGCTGCATGTTTATGTGCATATAAGACAAGATAGATCTGCCAGATTATGAAAATTCATGACTTAAAGATCAGTATGCTGTCATTATTTCATACCTCATAGTTGTGTCTGTAGGAAAGGTAGACCAGATACATTGTGAAGCTTGAACAGCCACAGATGTACAATATTTGAAGGAAACCCAACTTTCACATTGTGGCTATCCTATCCAGTACCATCTTATCTTCAGTAGATGTCATCTCAGTCAAGTCAATGAGCTCTTTGTTGGAACAATTTTCTGAAGTTGCCTACGCATATTTATTGTAGGCACCTTCAGACTGCAGGACATTTATTTAGCAGATTTGTTAATACAGATATATCTATTTATAAAGTTTATGTGTCATTATTAAGGGGACACAAATAACAAATATAAATGTCAGTTAAAGCCTCACTTCTCAACCTTGTGAGAACACACATGGGGATTATCACATTGGAAAAAACCCCCCACAGTTGAGGCCAAGGTTACTGTGAAATTTCTCTCAGAATCAGTTCAGGTGGGATTCCTTTAAACTAGGTTCAATTTAGCCATCTAAATCCACTGGTAAATACTAATTCTTAGGTATTCCCTTATGATGACTGGGTTAAAAATGGCCCAGAGAGGAAAAGAAATTAATTCAGGAGATTCAGGTATACCTTTGAAATCTCCTCAGGCTCTTATCTGTGGAAGTCCTTTCCTCACTCTTAGTAAACCACAAGTTCTGTCTTATTTTTTCCCAATTAAAACAAATATTAACAACAGTATGACAGAAGGTTCTGAAGCTGATAGCCTCAGGAGAATTTGGAACTGTTCAGAAGCTGTCCAGGTATTCTCAGAAACCTTCTTCTGTGTACCTGCTCAAAACCTGACATTTCCACACTGATGGCTGCTACCCAAGAAGTGTAAAATGTTTGTAACACTTGGCTTGAAGTTTCATTGGCAGCTGATTCTCTGTCTTTCAAAAGACTGAGACATATGTGTGAGCCAACATTAGATATTTTGGGGCCAGGTTTGCAGCTGAAATAAATTGGCATAGTTCCATTGACCACTACTGAATATACCTGAAATTGTACAGGCAAGTGATAGGTAAGGGACTAATGAAGATATACAAAAATGCTATTATTGCACTTGCAATTGAATATCAAGATGGTATTTAGTGCAATAAATCAGTTTGTAAATAGTCTTCATTGCTAATTGCTCTTGTCTTTGAGGCTATTAGTAATGTAATATTTTATTTAATTGTTTAATAAATTAAAATTTTAGTAAATAAATATTTTAAGAATAAACTAAGCTTTTAAAAGCAACTAATAGCTATGAACTGTTTAAAACCATTCATTTTGGTTTTATTTAAATGAAAGAAAATGAAGACTCATCACTACATAATAATAATGATAATAATAAGAGCTAACACATGGCAATCAGTACAAAGCAAGTGGCATAGAGGAAGCTGCACAGTACAGCCTGTGTTGTCTGTGAACTGTCTATGCTGTATACATCAATCATGTCTCACCACTATGATAGAATATAGTCAGCTAATCCATTCAGAGAAGGTAAGCAACGCTATTTTGTCTCTTCCCTATTGTGCAATGATTTCAGAGTGTTTTCATCAACATACGGTTCTTGCTGGTCGGAAAATATAACGTTCATGTTACAATGCTCCCTGGTGCTCTTCTAGTCATCTAGAACGGGTTTGAATGGGTTTACTCCAGTCTGTAGCTGATTGCTTGTAATTTTAAAGGTTCTGGGGTAACACCATACTATGGCCAAAACCAGGTACTCTTATAGTCATCCTCCTTACTCTGATACTGAACACATTCAGAGAAAGGAGAACTACAGCACAACACCAGAAATTTGGTGTGAGGCAAATGCGTACACTTGTACAATGTGTACACAAGGGGATTTGCCAAATATACATGCCAACAACCATCAGTCAAAGAACTCTCAGAGAAGAACTATTCATACATCCACTGAGAAATATAATTTTCAAAATGCTATTAAATAACTTTATTTGGGGATATTTTCCTTAAAGTAAGTGAAGGAAAATGTAGGTCATCCTGGATTAAGAACTCACTCTTTTGAAGTTCTAATCCCCTCTCTAGCACTACTCTCAACATAAATTTAGTTTGGACTTTATGAGCAGTATGATAAGTTTTTAAATGATGAATGAATAATGAGAAATGATCCTGATCACCAAGAAAGTCGTTTCAGCGAATCATATCAATTACTAAAAGAGATTATTTCAGCTTTCTACAATACAGCACTCTGTAGGATTCAGTGTGCTATTGTAAGTCACCTTCTGTACAATGACTGAGCCTAACAAATTATAATGAAAGCATCATACATTCACACCATATGTGTATAATATAATGAAAGGTATTCATTAATTTCAACACTTCCCTCAGAAACATGGTAGAGTTTCTGGTGAGAGTATAATAGAAAAGCTATTTTTTTCTCTTCTCTATAGAAACATAGAATCATAGCATTGCTTAAATTGAAAAAGACCTTTCAGATCATCAAGTCCAACTATCAACCTAGCACGGCCAAGTTCACCACTAAACCACGTCCCTAAGCACCACATCTACGCGTCTTTTAAATACCTCCAAGAACAGTGAATCAACCACTTCCCTGGGCAGCCTGTTCCAATGATTGATAACCCTTTCAGTGAAGAAATTCTTCCTAATATTCAATCTAAACCTCCCCTGGCACAACTTCTGGCTATTTCCTCTGGTCCTATCACTTGTTACTTGAGAGTAACCACCTTGCTAAAACCTCCTTTCAGGTAGTTGTAGAGAGGGATAAAGTCTCCCCTCAGCTTTTGGCCAGGGCACTGAAATAAGCAGTAGAAGGCTCAGTTGATTTGGTTCTTCTGAGCACTTGCCCCAGGGAAGATATAACTGATAACAGAAGATGGAACAGCTGCAAAAGGAGGGTTATGCAGTTTAGACTAGTCCGTCTGCTCAAGTATTGCTCTGCAACGTGGGACAATGCCAAAGTAGGGATGTTGACTGCCTGATATGATGACAATAATGTTGAGTGTGGCTTGCATGTCTTGCTATGAAGTTTAGAAGGTCATGTTTCATCCCAGGGAAGACTGAGATTGTTTTGAAACCACAGGGTTTTTTATAGGAAAGGGTAATTGGTTCCTATCTAGTTGGGATACATAAAGTCCATCTAGGTGGCATCTTTGCAGATTACTATGAAGATGATTTTGTGTGTGTGTATGCATTTAGAACAGCCAAACACTATTTAAGTGTTTCTTCTTCATTGCTAATTTAAGTAAGAATTGAGGCTTCTTTGGGATGCAGCTTCCAGTTAATTTTAGAACTCAGTTGATTCAAGCACCTTCTAACTCCAAGAAAAACAATCACTACAGCATAGAGATCCTATCAATCATAGCAAGGTTTGCATGCTTATTTAGCTAGCTTGTAATTAAAGGCAGCTAAAAATATCATGCATGAATGGCAAGTTTCTACTTTTTTTTTTTTAGCTCATCTCCTTCAGAGAGAAGACACAAGTCCCATCAATCACGCAGTTGGTAACTGAAGTCATTATCACTAAAATTAAGGCAATTATATATAAATGAATATTAATGAATCCTCTAGTCAAAATCCAGGTCAGTTTCTAAGAATTTTAATAAAAATATAGATAACTCCTCTTTTCCATTTAATCTTTTGTCAAATAATCAGCAACAGAAAGGACACAACTTTTGTATTAGGCTAGCATCATGGATTGAGGTTTTAATGAAATTAATAACAGTAGTTTTCCAGCATGGTGCAAAGTGATGTGTTAATTAACATTATTCTCACAAAAAGTGACACAATGTTATACTAACTTAACTTTGAAGTTGTCGTTTCCAGTTGCCTTTAGCTCTATTATAAGAAGAAAAAGGATTGTCAATGCATTGTGCGTAACCAGATGAGTGAAACAAGACTGCATTATTTTAAGGTCTAAAAAATTTGTATAATCTGAACTCTTACAGATCAATGTCTGTGTCCTCCACAGGAAAGACCATCAGATAGTTTGTCCTCTCCTGTCTAACTCAAATCATGTTTACTTACAGCCAAGCTAAAGGTAAGGGGGAAGGGAATCAGTCAGAGTAGCTTTCTTTGAACTGTGCTTCACCCCATGTCCTTGGAAATGATCTCGATAGCTTTAAGGTAAGTTGTGGCAACTGTTAACTGCACACGGATACACAGCACAATAGTAGATGCAACCGCATCTCTGAATTATTTAAGGAGGTAGAAAGTAAGGCATTTCACACAGCTATGAAGAGACTCACAGGCCAACGGCTTTAGGAAAAATTCCCTGTTGTAGCCATCAGCCTTTCATTTTGAGACTACACTAAATCAATATCTTAATTTTCATCTATTTATCTATTTGCTGTAACTGAAAGCATATTGGTGATAGTAGCAATGAAGATGTGCATTTATACTCCATCCCTCATTAGCACAATTAAAAATGGAGGGAATGAATCACTGTCATTGAAATGCAACCACCTCTCATGTGAATGTTCAAAAAAGATGGGGAAAAAAATCTGACCTTTTTTTATGTATGCTTTACAGCACATTCATTCTTTTGCCTAACTACATGGGCAGATGGAGTCACTGTTATACTGATGTACATTTGAAAAAGCAAGATCAGGTTCAAACTCTTTATTATTATAAGTATAGAGGGAAATTAGGTAGGCAGAAAGTAATCACTCCAGCTGGTGTTTTGTTAAATACAGGAGTGAATAAAATAATTGTTTAGCTTGTAAATCAACAGTCCTTTGCTATTCGGAAATTACTTTATACTCAGCAATAAACTGGAGTATATTGCAAGGAAACAAGAATTGTATACCTACAGAGAACTCATGTTTCACATTTAAACTTCAAATTAGCAAAAGTATCAAGAAAACCAGTCTATCTTAATTTTGAAGTTTGCAAAATGGAGATGGATTTGAGAGTTAACATGTTTGGGTTTTTTTTCCCTGTGCTGGTTAAAGTAGAAGAGTTATCTGTCTTGAGTCTAACATTACCATCTCTAAAATAATTTCAAGTGATTAAATAAAATCCATGGACTGGGAAAAAAATTTATTGATTGTAAGTTTCAAAAGTCCCAAGAACAATTGCAAGTGACCCATGTGTGTTTATACACTGTGAAAACACTAACTGGGCAAATACTTTCTTTCATTTAACCTGATAACAAAATAAATTGTAGATAGATGTTTTGTTTTATAATAATTGATTGTCTTATTCAGTGAAAGAAGTGCTTTTCAGAAATAACAACTGTTCGTGGTCACAGTTATTCCCAGCTGATATTTTTTTCCCCCTAATGGAAACAGAACTTTGTCTTTAAAGAAAAGAAGTACTTATAAATATTGCATATGACTCAGTCCTGCTGAGGAACACTTTCAAGCAAATAATACAGAAACAGATAAAAAAGCTAGAGGGATAGGTAAGCATCAGTGGGAGGAAACAATAATTTCAGAGTAAGACTGAGGTTCTGGTTTCATGAGTATTTATTTTGGCATCAATGTTTGCTTGTGCATCCCCTAAGCCTCACTGATTATCACTGTCTCATCTCACTCGCTCAGACAAACCAGTGAAATCACTGTTTGGTGTCACACTGTGAACAACATCAGAGAAGCTAATTCAGGTTAAAAAACTCAGAGCTCTATGTTGTTGTTTGAGGGGAACTTTTGGTGCTGAGAGAAATGACTGTAAATGTATGGCTTGTTTAAACTTGCCCTGGGATTGCTTTATATCATAGCAAGCAGGATGTTAAATGTTAGTGTTTCAATTAAGTAGTTTAATGGTCAGTTTAGATCTATGTAAATTAAAGATGGTCATGAATTGTTTTCTTGGAGTCAACATCTTTTTCCAATCATGATTCAGACTGAAAAACACTGAGAAATCCAGCAAATCTCAATTAACTCAACAGAATTGTCATTATTGATAGTGTTACTATCATAAGAGACTTAATTTTGACTATATATATATATATGTGTTTAATTTTAGCTTTTTAAAATACTTAACCTATTGTACTACTAAGCAAAACTCAAAAATTAAATAAAAAAGCCTTCCACGTCAAAATCTCAGCAGGAAAAAAAGTAGGCAGGTCCTAAATTAGTGCTTTGAACTTTTAAAAAAAAAAAATAAAAAAAAAGGAGAGTTGTTAAAACTGATATTTACCTGTAAATTATTTTAGTTTTGACATGCTATAATTCCACCCACCTGTAACTCCTACGTTCTTGTGTTTTGTAAAACTGCCATGGGTCTGTGACTACAGTTACTTTTGAGAGGTATGGTCACATCTAATGAAGTAGTTGGCTTGTGGCTAGCATGACAACAAAACAAGGCTTCACTTGTCAAGGAGCCTTGCATTTGCTGTGGGCAAAGGTCAGGGACACAGAGAATTACTGGTTGCCAGTTGACATGTGGCTACAAGTGACTCTTTGATAATTTCCTTGTGTTTGCTTTCTGTGTCTCCTGATGATCAACTCCTATTTCCATAACAGCAGTATCAGTAATGACTATTGGGAGTGACATCCTGAACTACTGAATTCAGGCTCTGTTAAGGTCAATGGCTACATGGTATTATCCTTTCAGAAATACTGTTGCTTGATCTTAAACTTTTTTAGTTTGTTACTATGTTTTTAGAAATATTTTTTTCTGATTCTGAGCCTGCATTTGTTGATATCAATTTGCATAATTTTTACTTAAATATTTCTTTCTCCTAGGTGTTCCCTCCTTTCTCCATTTTTTGAAACAAAACACATCTTTTCTCAGACTCCACCTCAATGAGCTAGGCAAAATAAGTTATTTTTCCTGATACAGGAGCCCCTTTTCTCCCCTTAAAGTCCTGTTGAACCATCAGTGCGGAGTTCTAGGCCTATTTCATCGCTCCTGTGCACGCACTGGTAAGTCTTTAGGGTATGGCCTCAGCAGTGCCTTATGCAATCACATTACTGCGGGAAATACTTCCCCAGATGTAGCCTAAGAGATCATTGGATCTTTCCAAGGATATGTGACATTAATAACCCACAATCATTGTTTACACCCAAGACCCTTTCTTCTCCTCTTAGACTTGTAATAAGTGAGTTCCCAAAGAGTAACAGGGATTATTTTTCCTTTAGATACCCAAAAGACATTGGACTTTGTAATTTTTCTCTCCTTCTGTTTCCACTACTGTATTTGTTGTAGCTTCCTGTTCCTTTTAAACGTCATTTGAGCATCCAGTACATCTCCTCTGCACTGGCTCTTGACTCTGACAGTCATAACTATTACAGATGTGCTTCTCCTTTTGTGCCAAATTCACAAATGCAAATGATGATAATAAAAAAAAAAAAATCTTGTCTGACCATTTTTGTGATCATCACTAGAATACTTTATGGTACTTTAATTTTTCTCTTGAATATTAGACCACAGACCTAGCTGTGGTACTACAGTGGCAAGCTTGCCAATGCTGTGTACGGAAGCAAGATCCCTGCTGTTCTTCTTGTACTGGAAGTTTCCTTGATATTAGTCCCTTTGCTTTTTCCCCTCCCTTTCAACCTCACATCTCCTGCCCCTAACTGGCTTTTGTTCCTTCAGTAATGATGAAGAGATGCTATAATGGGACAAAATTACTGCATGAGCCACCTCTTGGGAGCCCATGATCCACAATATTACTTCCCAGCTATCACAGCAGAGGAAGGTATGAGGTGCCTATGTGAATTCTTTCTGTACTTTCATTTAGTTGCAGTGTTCTCCTTTCTGGTTGCATTTCAGTGGTAGGCACAGAGCTCCCTCTACACGTTTTGTCAATCAGATAAAACACTTTTGGATCCTGCTAGATGCTGTTAGATGAAAGGTACTAGACAAACATAAGTCATTATCATTAACTGCTACAGCTCTCAACTACAGCTAAGAACCAAGAAACTAAACCAAGCTGTTAGGGACCATCTTAGTATTGATAAAAGAAAATAGTTGACATTTGCTGCTGGCAGTTTTACTTAGAGATATGTGTCTGCTAGTCTGAGAAAGATATCATCAGCTGTGTGAAGTCTGAGAGATCTCAGAGGAAGCAGGAAGAAGAAAGGCCTGTAAAGGACTGAGGTATTTTTTTCTTCGTGCTTAGAAAGGGAGAGAGCTTCTGAAACACTAAAACAACTACTGGGACTTACTGGCAGACACTGGTAAAGGAACTGCAGGAAAATTTGATCTTCCCTGTTATGAGTCACGACCTTGAATGTTACAGCTTCTGCATGAGTAACAGCATAGTTGTAAATAGAAGTGCTTCAGATGCAATACTGGCATTGAATTCAGCACAGAAAGGGGCAGATATGGGAATGCTTGAGAAAAGATCTAATTTGTCCATGTTGCGTCTCTTTTGAAAACACTGGACCTGAACCACAGGTGAACTTAGCTCTCATTCCTTAAAATATGCATCAACTACAAGATGATATACAAAAATGGAAATTGTAAATGTGTTCTACTTGCAGAGGAGAAAACATGTAATTAGATAAACATTTGGGGAGAGAACACTAAATATTTGCTTTATACCTATGTAACAAAGCTACCTGCTCATGTTCTTTATTTTCCTGGTGTTCCATTAAATTACTCATAATTTTAATTGCTGAAGGGATTCGCATAATTTCACTTCAAACGGTCAGGAAAGGCTTTCTGCTGCACCTCCATCAAAACTGTCTGGGTTTCAGGACAGTTCCAAAGCAACCCAAGGAGCACAGTTTCGGAGATGGAATGGGTGTGCCTTTCAAATCCTGCCTACATATCAATCACCTTGTGCCACAGCTTTCTTCCGAGTTTTGGTAGCCTGTCCTATGGAGGTTATAATTCTATATTCCTCATCACAGTCCCTGAAGTCTTCTGGATTAAACATTATGTGCCTTTCAGATATTTTTCCAATTTGAATACCAAAGATGCCCTAGTAATTGAAGAAAGGAGAAAGATTTGGCCTCAGTCATGCTTTTAAATATTGCCTGTTCCAAAAGTATTGAAGTAGCCACGCCCTGGTACAATAACTCTTTTCTTGTTTTGTTTGGGCTGTTTATGTCTGTTCAGGACAAAGCTTTATATCCCTAGACAGGTGCGGTACATGACCTTCTGGAAAGCCATGTTTCCATTTTCCATATAAAAAGCTTCAGATGCAAGATTAGATTGCATTTTACCTGGACTGATTCTGCTCAGTCTAGATTCCCATTTTTAAGATAAATAAAATGGACTGAGAGATCAGTAATAAAATCAGCCACTCCTCCCAGGTTTGTGTCATTAGCAAACTTGCTGGGGGTACACTCTACCCTGTCATGACCCTTGGTGAAGCCATGCTGACTACTCCCGATGAATTTCTTGTACTTAATGTGCCTGGAAATTGTTTCCAGGATTAGCTGCTCCATCAGCTTCCTAGTGATTGAGGTGAGGCTGACTGGACTATGGAAAATGGAACTGGGTGTTCCATTTTGCCCTTCTTAAGATAGGAGTGACATTTTCTTTCCTGCAGTCTTTGGACAGCTCTCCCAGTCACCATGATCAATCAAAGATTATTGAGAGAAGCTTTGCAATGACATCTGCCAGCTCCCTCGGCACTCGTGAAGGCATCCCACCAGGGCCCAGGGACTTATGTCCAGTTTGCTTGAGTATTCCCTGACCTGATCCTCTCTCACCAAGGATACATCTTCCTTACTCCAGCCATTTCCCCTGGTCTCTGGGTCCTGGGATTCCTGAAGGCCAGTCTTGCTAGTAAAGACTGAGGCAAAGATGGCATTCAGTATCTCTGCCTTTTCCATGTCCTATGTAATCAGGTCTCCAATCTCATTAAGCAACGGGCCCACATTTTCAGTAGTCTTCCTTTTGTCAGCTATGTACTCACAGAAGCCTTTCTTCTTGTCTTTCACATCCCTGGCCAGATTCAGTTCTGTTTGGGCTTTAGCTTTCCTAATTTCATCGTGGGATGCTTGGACAATGTTTCTGTATTCCTCCCAGGTTACCCATCCTTGCTTTCACCCTCTCTATGCTTCCTTTTTGTGTTTGACCACTCAAATGAGTAAAGACAAATGAAATGGCTTTCAGGATTTTTAAAAAAATAAATAAATTTGGAAATCATGGGATGTTTGAAATACTAAGAGAATATAGAGCTCTCATCTCCTTTTCAGTAAAATGCACAGTTAAAGACAACAGGAAGAATTTGGATACCCCATTGTTGACTCCTCAGTCTCTGCTAAAAATCCACCTTTTCTGTAAAAAACATGCAGATGTAACACTCATGAAATGAGCTCTGTGTAGAGATATATGGAACTAACTACCATCTATTGCTTTGAAGAAATATTACACTAAAGCTGTATCTCATTACAACACCTTTGCAGGGATCTGGGACTTTGCTCAAGACCAAAATGGATATTTATGTTCATTGTGCTTTAAAAATCATATTTTAAAAGACTGTTAATGAAAGACAGTCTGTGACCTTTTAGTTGTTTCACTGCTATTGTGGGAACGACTTTTTCATTTCATTGTAATAATTATGTTAGCAACTTCCACTTTTTCTTTTTTTTAATTGACAGTAAGTATGATTAGGAATACAATAGCACCACCTGAGGCACAGTAGCTGCCTCGATGGCTTGTCAGTTCATAAATACAGGGTCAAATTCAGCCTTGCTGTGAGTGAGTGTACTTTAATTATCTGTTATTTATTATAAGTTAAGTTCTGACAATATGCTCCATACTAATAAGAAAAAAAAAATATATAAATCAGTCCCACTAAGGATTCTCAAGCCAAGAAGCTATTTTTGCCATTCTAATTTATGTTCAGTTTAAAGTATGCACCCAATTAATTTAATCCTTTCAAAATTACAGGTGAAGAAGGCTAAAAGTCTCTTCTTACATTCATACGTAGGTATCTTGGAAGAAAATACCCTGAATTTCAAGTGCATTGAAGACCCATGTTAGTTTTCTGAAAACAGTAAAGGTGCTAAGTGCCATTGTATTGCCAAAATGGCTAGTAAGCAAAAGATTTATCACAGAAGTAGGTTTGATGGTGAGAGTTGTCTGACCATGAGCATGGCACTAAAGTGTTAAGTCAAAGTACAAATGCAATTTGGCTAAGTGGGTCAGATTCATTACACTTGTAATATCAGGGTGTCTTGCCTAGAACACCACTCTTTCAGGTTCAGCTGGGTAAACTTAGCTAAAGAGCTGACTAAGTACATAACGTAAAAATGCACAGAACTGCTGAGGTCAAATGGGAGATCAGCCCATTTTGGCTGCTGTGCTTTCTGTCTTAAATGAGCATCCTGTTGTTGTTTTGCAGGCTACCTCTTGGGTATAGGTTTTGGTACTTAATAGGTACATACAAAATAAGCATGGTATGCCAAGACCTGAGGGCTTGTGTGACCCAGTAAAGATTTTTGACCATTTATGTTACCAGGAAAAATAGAAAACTGCATGTAAAAAGCAGCTAGTACAAGATCCCTCCTAAATACACAAAATAATTCCCATGTTAGAGATAGGAAAATGAAGCTTTTGCCTGTTAAGTTCTTTGTGCAAATCAATGATGGAAGAGGTTGTGGACCTGAAAAAGCACACTACCGCTAAGCATTTTTGTTAGAATTTAAATTAGTGTGCAATTTGTTGTGAGTAGTGCTATTGGTAAACAGGCATTAAGCAACGATTAATTTGCAATTTTTATTTTTTTTTTCAGTTTTCAGACATTGGTAAAGCAGTATAAGTTCAGTTCAGTTTGTAGGGGTTTTTTAGCTTTTCTTTTGTTTACTGTTATCTTTTGGATTCCTCCTTACTATCCATCCACCTAATGTTATTCCCTGTTGTATTTGGTTTATGTGGCAAGGTTCTGGTAGCAGGGGGGCTACAGGGATGGCTTGTGTGAGAAGCTGTTACAAGCTTCCACTACGTCTGATAGACCCAATGCCAGCCGGCTTCAGGATGGACCCACTGCTGGCCAAGGCCAAGCCCATCAGCTATAGTGGTAGCACCTCTGGGATAACATATTAAAGAAGGGAAAAGAAACAAAAAAAACCCCAGGAACAATTTGCAGCCAGAGAGAGGAGTGAGAATATGTGAGAGGAACAACTCTGCAGACACCCAGGTCAGTGCAGAAGGAGGGGCAGGAGGTGCTCCACGCACCAGAGCAGAGATTCTCCTGCAGCCTGTGGAGAAGACCATGGTGAAGCAGGCTGTCCCCCTGCTCCCGTGGAGGATGATGGTGGAACAAATATCCACCTGCAGCCTGTGGAGGACCCCACGCCGGAGCAGGTGGATATTCAAAGGAGGCTGCGACTTCGTGGGAAGCCTGTGCTGGAGCAAGCTCCTGGCAGGACCTGTGGAGAGAGGAGCCCACGCTGGAGCAGATTTGCTGACAGGACTTGTGACCTCATGGACCCACGCTGGAGCAGTTTGCTCCTGAAGGTCTGCACCCCATGGAAGGGACCCACGCTGGAGCAGTTCATGAAGAACTGTAGCCCGTGGGAAGGACTGACATTGGAGAAGTTGGTGGAGGACTGTCTCTCATGGGAGGGACCCTACACTGGAGCAGGTAAAGAGTGTGAGGAGTCCTCCTCCTGAGGAGGAAGGAGCGACAGAGACAACGTGTGATGAACTGACCGTAACCCCCATTCCCCATCCCCCTGTGCTGCTGAGGGGGAGGAGGTAGAGAATTCGGGAGTGAAGTTAAACCCAGGAAGAAGTGAGGGGTGGGGGGAGGTGTTTTAAAGATTTGGGTTTATTTCTCATTACCATACTCTGATTTGATTTGCAATAAATTAAATTAATTTCCCCAAGTGGAGTCTGTTTTACCTGTGATGATAATTGCTGAGTGATGTACCTGTCTTTATCTCAACCCAGGAGCCTTTTCTCTCCCCTGTCCAGCTGAGGAGGGGAGTGACAAAGCAGCTTTGGTGGGCACCTGGCATCCAGCCAGAGTCAACCCACCACACCTGTTAAACTGAACCATATTCTTAAACAAACAGATCCTACCAATTCACTAAATAAGAGAGGAATAACTAGTTTTCAAAAAGCAGAACCACAGTAATTTTGCTTCCTATGGGCAGCATAGAACCATGAGAGCCAAAACTTTATTCAAGATATCACAGGTAATTCTCCAGTTAAAACATTATCCTAATGAAACTTTTTTAATTGAATGTTCTCCTACAGATTCTTTAATCTAATTTTTATTTTCTATATAAGTGAAAAAACCGATTATGACAAAGCCAGTCATTATTTCATTATGTCTACATTTTATCCTGCTAGATCATTTGCAGTTGGACAATGACTAGAAGATCAATGCAGTCAAAACCCTTCCCTTTGCTCATTATCACAGAATCACAGATACATAGATTCACAGATTCACAGACTGGTAGGGGTTGGAAGGGACGTCTGGAGATCATCTAGTCCAAACCCCCCTGCTACAGCAGAATCACCTAGAGCAGGTTGCACAGGATGGCATCCAGGTGGGTTTTGAATCTCTCCAGAGAAGGAGACTCCACAACCTCTCTGGGCAGCCTGTTCCAGTGCTCAGTCACTCTTAAGGTGAACAAGTTGAGATGGAACTTCCTGTGTTCCAGTTTGTTCCCATTGCCCCTTGTCCTGTTGCTGGGCATCACTGAAAAGAGTCTGGCCCCATCCTCTTGACATCCATCCTTTAGATAGTAATAAACATTTATAAGATCCCCTCTCAGTCTGAGTCCTCCTTGCCCTTTTTGAAGACCAAAATATCTTTCCTCCAGTTCTGAGGCACCTTTCCTGTTCTCCATGACCTTTCAAAGACCATGAAGAGTGGCATAGCAATAACATCTGCCAGCTCCCTCAGCACTCATGGGTGTACCCATTGAGGCCCATGGATTTGCAGGTGTCGAGTTCACCTAAATGATCTCTAACCTGATCCTCCTCAACCAAGGGAAAGTCTTCCTTTCTCCAGATTTTCTCTCCTTCCTCCAGGGTCTGGGATCCCTGAGGGCTGGCCTTAGCAGTAAAGACTGAAGCAAAGAAGGCATTCAGTAACTCCACTGTCTCCATATCCTCCATCACCAGGACACCCACCTAATTCAGCAGCGGGTCCACATTTTCCCTAGTCTTCCTTTCACTACTGTTGTACTTGAAGAAGCACTTATTGTTGTCCTTGACATCCCTTGCCAGATTTAATTCCAAGTGGGCCTGAGCCTTCCTTATTGCATCCCTGCATACTCTGACTACATTCCTATATTCCTCCCAAGTGGCCAGCCCTTTTTTCCACATTCTGTAAACTTCCTTCTTCCCTTTGAGCTTTTCCAGAAGCTCTTTGCTCATCCATCCGGGTCTTCTGCCTCCTTTGCTTGATTTCTTACTCTTATTTATTATGTTACAAGAGCAAAATAGTCCCTGATATTCTTTGTCCTCATCAACTTTTAAATTTTCATAAACACTAATAGCAGAAAAAGACACCCCTTAACACTCTGCTGAGAATTCGGGAGAAGTCAGGTGAACTTCTGATCAAGTTTACATTTCTTTTCTTTCTTTCTTTCTTTCTTTCTTTCTTTCTTTCTTTCTTTCTTTCTTTCTTTCTTTCTTTCTTTCTTTCTTCCTTTCTTTCTTTCTTTCTCTCTCTCTGTTTCTTTCTTTCTTTCAACTCACTGAATTCCCCAACCTGGTCTGCTTAAAAAAAACTTTCTTAAAGTAAGCAGAAAATTGTAAAGGGAAAAACTTAGGCTGATAAGACATACTTATATGTGAAGATACATATGAGACCGGTTATGTATGGAGATATATATGAGACAGCCTAGGTTAAATGAGAATACTACACTGAGTGCTTGCAAGTATCACATCTGTGACAATAGTATTTATTTTGTATTCTCTTCTATATCCTCATTCTCATTTCTGTTAAACCACAGTAGCAAAAGACTGCAATGCTACTGATATTGGTGATAGTAATATCTTAAGCAGTCAGTAGAGCACAGAACACCACTGTAGTCTGTATAAATCTATGATGCAGCTATATCTTGCATATGTACTGTTCTGGTACACCTATCTGAAATAAGATATAATAGAAAAAGAGAAGTGAAAGATGATCAGAAATTTGTAACAGCTTTCATAAAAGGAGACAGTTAGTAGACTAGAACTCAGTTTGCTAGCAATATGAGGAAGGCATTAATCACAGTGGCGTGATACATAGCAATAAGAACAGTTATTCACTGTTTGACAAAATACAAGAACTAAGGACAACCCAATGTGTTATTAGGCAGAGAGTTTAAAGCAAGGAAAAGCAAAAGTTTTTCACACAGTGCATCATTCAGCTGTGGAATCCATTGCCATATATTGCTTTAAGATCAAAAGCATAAATGGGCTTTAAAAGGTCAGGCAGTTTCATTGGGAATAGATCTGGTGGTGGTATTGGTAAAACATAGCTCAGAAGTAATCTCTGTCCCAAATGACTGAATAGCAGAAGCTAGTAGGCAGTATGTGAAAAGAAGGATTTATGTTAAATATATGTGGTACTTTTATATTGTTCAATCAGCCTGTTACTGACCCATTTTCAAAGATGGAAAACTGGGCTAGATGGATATTTGTTCTAACACAGAAAGGTTCATTTTATATTCTCTGTTATTTTGCCACTAAAATAGATATTATCATGCTGAACTATCTCGTTTTATTAGGGAAATACACACCTAGTTGAATGACAGCTACTTAAACTGAAGTCTGTTAAATTGGAGATGACACTGTTGATAACATGCAATGTTTGGAAGAAGTAGTCCAATTGAGGGGCACCTTCCATCAGTAGAAATCTCCCCTTCTGCCAAACCTTTAGGATCGCAGAGAAAATAAAGTAAGAAGCAGAAGGGAAAAAGATACTGTAGATAAATAGGTTAGGTTAGTTTAGATAAGGATTGGCTGGGAGTTAGTGTTAGCCCTTAGATATTAGAGATGAGACAGGCAGGGACCAAATTAAAGACAGGAGAGGCAGACAGACAGGGATTGTGTGAGAATCTAAGTTCAGTTAGGCTGAGGAGTTCATGTACAATGTACAAGATTAAAGCAGGGTATGGAAAAGCCATAGACCAGTTCAGATAGAAAGCCACAATGTTGGTACTCAAGCTATAGACATTTGGTCATTGAAGGAATGATGCTAAAGGGGGGTGTCTGAGGAGCCTTGTTTGAGGCTTGTATTAATAATACTATCTCAGTGTCATGATTATGCAATAATTATGTGAATATTTTTTAACACATTCTCTCCAGGACACCTTATTCTTGTGAGTCTTGTCAACACATTAGCTACAGTTGCCTTCAGAGGTAAAACTGCCTATTGAATGTAACAGTTTCACAGACTCCACGGTGCTGAGGAATTTGTTCAGGAATTGTGTCTACTCATGACAGAATCCATATTTTTTAATGATGTTTTCCTGGTCTTGAGGCTAACTGGCTAATCTGGTTTCTACTGGCCCCCAAAACAGAGGTCCCTAGCCCATCATAAACCCTGGACTATGCCTTGGAAATGTCTGTGAAAGTGCTAAGTATCCTAGGCTAAAGTGTACCAACAGCTGTTCCAAAAATTCAACAATATGAATAGTCAAAATGACGTGCTACTGTTTCATTCACTAGTATACATACAGTGACATCATTTTTTTGTTGAGTTGTACATCAGCTGCTAGTTCAATTCTTCACAGACAGCTGATGGAGAGACCTAATGCCCTAGGAGAGGAGGAAATATAGAAGAAGGAGTATAGGAATTTGTTTCTGTTTCTTGTCTTCTGTTGTCCCTTCTGTGCCATGAAGATGGGGACAGAGGAGATGATAGGATACTGTTTGGGATACAATGCCTGCACTGAGGTGTTTGAATGTGGGCTACGTGACAAAGCTCTCACTATAGTCCTTAAACAGGGCCTGGTTGCCTCTGTAGATGTGCTTAATATCATACAAGATGCCCTAGATCATGAGTCTCCCAAGTGGAGTGTACAAGAACAATCCATTGAGGTGTGGGAAGAAAATACATTTCTATTTGAATAAATAAAATATTTTAAATAGTGTTTATTTCATCTTTATCTCACCCTTTTCCAATTTATATTTTTGTGTATGTTTTGTAATGTACATAGAATATTAATAAAGTAGTACAAGTATACATTTTAATAATAAATAAATATGCATATATTGGAAATATGTGCTCAAAAAATTTTTACTGATAGAGGTACACAATAAAAAAAGTTTGGAGACCACTGCCCTAGAATATCTGCCTTATCTGCAAAGGGATGACAGATGTGATGGTGACTTACAGGAGAACCATATCCAACAGAAGATGTAGTAGGAAGCCTAAAATGGTGCTTAGGGGATTGTGTAGGATTTTGGTGCCATTTGAGACAACTAAGGGGGCTTAAAGCCTCTGTGTCGGAATAGTAAGTTTATGATATTTGAGGTTTAACTTCAAAAGTGAAACTCATTTGCACTTAGAAGGACTGGTCATCTGACAACTGAAGTGGAACCATAATTCGACTTGTTTGAGGAACGATTCAGATGCACTTTGGCCAACTAAAGATCAACACACCATACATCTGATGGCTGATATACAAACAAAACAAAACCTCAGGGGATACATTATGTGATTAAACAGACAACTACATGTCTTCCACAAAGGGAAAATATCTCAAGCACCTGGTGAGAAAGATGTGAAGTAATCTAGCACCTGGGTGTTAAGTTGATGACTGACAGGAAAGTAAGAAATGGGCTTCGATTCCAAATAACTAGTTGTATGTTTTGTAAAAGACTAGATGAGAACAAACCTTCTATTGCCATTCGGTGGGTACCTCATCTTAATCAAAGGGGAAAAAAAAAAATCTTAGTTTATATGAAAACTCTGTGTATATAACTGCTTCTTTTTTAAACTCTTCTCTGAACTAAGTTCATTTTTGTGTCTTTCAATCCACCAACTGAAATAAAAATTTAGTTCAGTACACTAAAAGGAGGACTGTGACACAAAATCAAGTGAAATTAAACTCTGAGTCAAGAAAGAAGAGTTACCAGATGTCACCCTACACCTAGACACTACAGGGTGTCCCTTAACTACTTTTTAAATGTACTCCATTGTGTCAGTGTGTTGTATGCCATATGGTAAGTATTACTTTTAACAAAATTCCCTCACATCTTTTGTTTTGCATCACAACTTTAATGTTATTTTAATGTATTTCTCTGGTGAATGAATAAACCTATTGTTTTTTTCTAAAGGGTTCATTATGTTTGGAGTCTACAGTTTATTTTATTTTCTAAAAGTGAATTTAGGGCTTGATTCAAATACCAATGAAATCAATGTGTTCACATAATATTTTATAGAAGGTAGCAGATAAAGTCCTAGAAAATTAACTTTGTAAGTTTTTCACTGAAACCAGTTTACCATAGACTATGCTATATAAAAATTTCCCATAAAGTATCTCTGCTTTAAGACTAAGAGGTAGAAGCATATTTTAATTTCATATCTACTCAGACTTCCTGGAAAATGGAATTATTTTCATATTAAAGTTCCTTTAAAGTCTGAGCTGAGTTATGTTTTGCATCCAGAGTGACCATTTGCTTCCAAAAAGTATCTTTAGAAAATTGGTAATGAAAAATGGCATTTGCTTACTCAATAGATCATGGTATTATAGACTCATTACATTATTTATTTACTGAAATAATGAGACCATCTGGTCCAGATCTCTACCCAGGCAAGATTATTTCCATCCAAATATTTTTCCAGTCTAGGCTTAAAATGTCCCAAGAGACAAATCTTCCTTTAGAAAATGTTCTACAGCATCACAGATTGACAAAAAAAAAAAAAAAAAAAAAAAAAAAAAGAATTACATATGTCCAATCTCAGTTTTGTTACTTTCATTTTCATACTACTAGTTAAATCTCTGCCTTCACTAAAAATACTTTTAATAATTTTTTTCATTTGACCCATTTCTAATATTTTGTATAATTTCTTCATTTTCAATTGTTGTCCTCTGTCAACCAACCAGTTTTAGTTTTTCCCTCATTCCCTGTGTCTGTCAATCTACTACTTTGTTCAGAGTCGAATGTATATTTTGCAATGTAGTGTCTTTCTGAATAAAATCCAAAAGTTCACTTATTTTTCCCCTAATGTATTATACTGCATGTTTATACATGCACACCCCAAAAAGGAACAAATGTGCGGAGTTTCTCTATCAAATGGGATTTTTATAGCAGCAGGCTGGGATTCCTGAAAGGATTTTGTGGTCACAGTAGACAAATTTTAATTTTCCAGAGTTAAAATGCTGTGGCAAGAAGATTCATTGGGTCTAGTTACCAGGAGAACAATGAATAAGGAAATTATTATATTTTCTTCCCATGTGTGGCATTGCTAAAACAGAAACTTTAATATTCCATACAAGTCTGGTGACAGTATTCTTTTAAAATAGTGTAGAGTTGGCAAAAGGAAGAGAAAAAGAGTCACAAAAGAGATTCAAAGACTGAGCAAAATCCATTAAAATTAGAGTTTTAAAGATCTCAATCTATTAATTCTTGAAAAGACAATCACTGTGATCTGATATCCCAACAAAGAGGAAACATTGGCTTCCTTAATCAGTCAGAGAAAGGCAGGATGAACATCAGCAGATGACTATCAAATTCAAATTTTCAATTTAGAATTTAAGTTCATAATTTTACTCAGTGTGAATCAAAGAAAAATACAGTGGGAGAACTGGACTTTACATCTGTCTAAGTCTTCATGTGAAGAATGCCACTCTTCTGGCACTGAGAGATGCTGTGCAGGAATAGCTGGATTAAAACCTGTGCCGTAGAGGTGGATAGCCTAGGTGTCATGAATACTTACTGCCTTTGGTTGCTGGCCCATAGCATATGTGGCATCAGGGCTTTCAAAGACTCCACAGAGATATAGTTTGTTTTAGAAATAGGTCTGAATGTGAGAACAGGAAAAGGGAAACATTTAGCCCTTTGCGTTTGAGTACAGATGATAACAAAGCTCATGACAGCAAGGTCATGAGAGTCCTTTTTCGGTTGGTGCAAAAGGTCCCTTTCAGGCATCTTCCGTCTTACTGAAACCCAAATTAGTTAGATACAGCTCAGGTAGGACTTTCCATCACCTCTCTGTCTGCAGTCTAGACACATCTTCTGCTTCACTGGTGACAGCCATGGTAGAGGGCTGGATCCAAAATTCCCACATGCTGCTAATTACGTCTGTGAAAGTGGTTGCAGCTTTTTTAATTGTAAGCTTGGCTGAAAATGAAGGGACTGTCAATTGCTTGTTTATCTTGAGAGTAAGAAAGCAAGATTACATGAATACTAACTACAGGATAACAGGGAAAAGAAGGCTGTTGGGCTCACACACGATCAAAAGCAATGGAGTCTGAAGGTTATTTCTCTGTGCATGGTGCTCAGACTGTGGAACTGGACTGTGGGCTGCAGGGTTTCTGTAAGAAAACTAACTCTTAACTTAGCCATTATCTGAAATATCTCACTCTCTATGACAGTTCTTAATCAATCTTCTGTGTTATTCAACAGAGTCTAGTTAATTTTTAGCTTTGTTTCTTTATTATGAAATGTTGGTTTTAAGAGGGAGGAAAGAATTGAATTTACTTCAGATGAGATAGAAAGAAGCCGAGGGTTTTTTGTTCTAGTCCTCTGTCTATCTCTTTGATCCACAGTTGTCCCTGTATGAATCATAGTCACATATTCAGGCTTTGTCTAACAGGTCAATTTCTTTTCTCTAAATTAGGCTGTATTATATGGAAGCACCATATATCTCCGCCACTCCTGCTGTAAAGTTGTCTAATCTTCTGCCTCCAGATGCACGTCATCCCTGCTCTTTTGCTTGAAAAATACTTTGCACTAAATATATCTTTCAAAATGACAAACTATTTTTAATTTGTCCTACTATTGTTGTGGATTGCCACAGGGAACACATGGCACGATTGCTGCTGCCATATGTAGGATGCCTCAAGGAGCTCAATGGTCCAGTCTGGACTGCAGGGAGTTAAAACAGACCCTTTTCATCACAGGGTGAACTAAAGTCCCTAGACAAAATAATTTGTGAATTATGTGAATATTAAAAGTATTTCTGATATAGTCAAAGCAAGAAAAAAATAACATCTTTCTAGATAGTAAGAATCCACAAGGTGATAGGATGAAAAAACTCAACAGAGAGAGGTATTGCTGTTTCTGCCTCCACTCCCAACCCCTTCCTTCCTTAAGAACTGGTAGCTGAATCTGTTATGCTGATTTATTTGCTTCTGTCTCTATAAACCTGAAATACTTCATTGAGTCCAAGGGATTTACATCTGAGAATAGTTAACAACAAAATATTTAAAGGTAGAATAAACTGTGAAGAGAAAACAAACTCAAATGTGTGCTGTACATAATTTAGCCAAAACAGGCAACCACACAGTGCATGTTAAAAATGTACATAGGTATTTTTTTCCTTTTCAGCCAGTAAAGAAAATAAATGGCTTTTAGCAATAATATTAACTTTGCAAATCAGTTTACATTATGAAATTTGCCTATACACAATCATTATTTTAATTTAAAAAAAAAAATATTTTGTGGGTGAAGTTTTCTAGTGTCTAAGTTTCTGAGTGCTCTAATTAAATCTTTCTGTTCTTCAGTCTCTCTGGAAGTTCAAAGCATCCTGAAAGACAAGGCAAAACAAGATTTCCCTTTTTATTAAAATACCTTAAGTTTCTGAATATTTCTTTTTTTTTTTCTCGCATTGCTTCACTCTTGATGATTTTTAACTACATTTTCTTTATTTTAAAAACCTGTTTTAAAATCTACTCTTGTATATAAAATCTGTTCCATATTAGTTGGTTTTCCAATGTTTATTAAAGACTTTACATTCAACTGGAAAATGGAAATGTATATCCAAAATTACAGCCATAAACTTTTAAGCAACCTGTTTTTCAAAACTACGGAGTATTGACTTTATTTTGTATGTCTGTGTATTTATTTAAGTTCTATGTCCCTATTGTTGGATTTTTAAAAGCATCTGAAAAATACTTCTGTAATCATACATTATACATCCTCATCCAGCTTGTGCTATTGTGTGACTTCTCTCTTTTCTCTCTTGCATATATCATTTAGAGATTTGTACCACAAAAGTAGAAGTGTGTAGATGGGAAAACAGGTATTCAGTCTGTTCAGGAAAAGATTCAAGTTTTTACTCTTTTGAAATTAAATGAAGACTTCCCAAAAGCTTATATGTCTCCACCTTATTGATTAGGAAATTCATGTCAAAATTCCAGTGTCTGCTAGATTGAAGACAAGTATTTCAAGTATCAGATTAGTCAGTCCATCATATTTTGACAGGACTCCTGTTCTGGTTTTAAGAAATCTTTGCCACTAGAGAGTTTCACCAAAAAAATACTAAGTTTCCCCAAAGAATGTTTCTGACGAAAATTTGTGACCTGAATTAATTTCACGTTACATGGGAGAGGTAATTCCAATTGCTTCTTTTTAGTATCTTATCTACAGTCCAATATATACCATGCCACAATAGTTCCACTTGCTCCTAGTCTTAAATACATCCTGCTTATTTTTGTGTCACTAATACTTTATTCTGCTTTATAAACCACCTTAAGTTTTTTTTTATCAAGGTTGTTGGTTTGGTTTGTTTTTTAATAGTTTGAAGTATTCAGGAAAATATCTTCATGATTTTTGGAGAACAAACAAAAATATCCATTAACCTTCAAAATAATTGATGTGTTTTCCAGGTTACTGATTTATTAAGACACTTTGTGCACCTGTTCCAATCACTAGTGATATATTGTTCCACAGTAAGTACTCATTCCATCTTAGTTAAATAATTTTATTTGGTTGGATTGATTATTATTTGAAAGAGCTTGCTAAATTAGGATCTGTTACTTTTTTACTATGTAATTTAAAAAAAAATCACATTTAAAGCAACAAATTGTTAATATAAATTTGCCTGTAGATATTGAACAAAACAGTTTTCATATGCACACATCTGCACTGTAGGTCTCCAGTGTAATATTGAAGACACTGTAGAAAACATCAGCCCAGAAATTCCATCTAGTCATAAGTAGTTCTCCCAAAAATTCATATTTCACACTTTTATGGGCTTGCATACCGAAGCCATACTCTTAAAGGACCAGAAATTTAGGACTCTGGAAAGATGCCACAAGAGAGCTTTTCAGATAAAGTTTCCTGGAAACTGGCCACCGTTATATCTATACAGTTCTTTAACATACCCACTGAAATAGTGACTCACCTAATTATCTAGAAGGATCAGACCATATGCAGATTTCCTTTTAATGTGGTGGTAGCCAAAATAAATTAGTTCTAAACTGTCTTCTCTGTGAAAAAGGTACTACCCACTGAGTGACAAATATTAATTTCTTATTCTGAGCAAATAAAGGTCAAGTTTGCCCAACTGTCTGAAGTCTGGGACTGTCTACCTCATCAGAAATGCTTGAATCTTAGAGAGAAATTTAAAATTTCAAATTTGGGTGCCATTTTCAAGGTGAGTTAGGTCCTAAGTGGTGAGACTGTACTGTGCAAAGCCTGATCTATCATCAATTAATCCTATAAATCTACATAATACAAGGTCAGAGAGCAGGTTAGTTTAGGACCTGAAAGCAGTGCCACAGTGTCAGACATTTGTTAGAGAAAGTCCAACGTCACGCGCATTCCTGTCCTGTGTCCTACCTCTAGTCCCAGTCTCAGTCCTGAATGGACCCTCTGTAATGACAATGGTGTTATTTTCTTGAGCACCATGATTTTCTTTATCTCTCACCCAAAGAATAGATGTTGACGTTTATAGCAGGAGATTGGTTTACTGTATTGTAGCTGTCAGTGTCTGGGAGTGGTGTTCAGATTATGTTTCCCAACTCTTGGGACTCTCCCTGGTACATAAAGAGGCATTACACTTCAGCCTGTCATATTTGTCAATCTGACAAGGAAACAAGTTTGTCAGTATACCCTAAAATCACTTTGATACCAGCCAAGATTTAAAAGAAGCATCTTTAATCTTTCAAATCAGGATGAAATGGTGTCTTGCAGAAGAAGAGATGAAAACTCAGTTATAGATTATACTTACTAGTTGCCTTAATACTTGCCTTCTCAAGTGCTGAACTGCTTTTGGAAATTTTCTTGAGTTCACATTTCTTGTTTGTTCAAGATGTCTTCAGAAACCTGCTCCTCTCCCAACTCAAGCCTGAACTGTCTCATTTTGAATTTACCTGTCCTTCATAAGAAATGGATCCTGTTAGCTCTGCCCGGGAAACAAGAGCATCCGATGGCAGGATCACTACCCACATACCTCTTCTCATTCTTTCTTTATTTATGAAACTGTTGCGTGAGTTTACATCCCTGGCTCTGGACTCTCTGTTGCCTTCTCTCCTTCTACTCCCTGCCCCACTCTGTATCCAGCACCCTTCAAATTGTAATGAACATTCAGATATTGTGACAAGACCTTCCTGGGATTGTAAGACTGTCCCACTTTTCCTTTAAAGAATGTATGTCAAACAAAACCAGGGCTCACTACATGCAAACCATGATCATATAAACATTCTTGTGTTCAAACACATTCTGATGATATTTATTTATTTATTTGAACAGATAACTGTTGAGGAGATTTAAGAAGATGGCTTAAAAACAAACATACAGCACTTTGCCCACTGTGTCTGCCTTGTTCTCAGACCAACTTTCCTGTTGTTCTAAAGCTGCACAAATTCTGTGCCACCATCTCTGGTTTTGAGGGCTTGTTCACGAATCTGCTCTTACTAAAAACTATGTCTCTGCTCCTGCTGTTCCCTACATGTGCTCCCTGCTTGTTAAGTCTTTGCCTGCCCAGTCCACCCTCAGCTCTTTGAGGTTTTCTCAGTCCTCTCCTTTCTGCAAAGTCCCTCCCAAGCCACGGTTCTGTAGGCACTTCTGCCTTGGCACTGTGTTTTTTACAAAACTGATATACCCACACGGTAAATTAAGAAAAAGCAGAAGACAAATATATACTTTTTTCTACTGCCACATGTGATGAGAAATTTTAAATGCAAAGTTTTCTTCCTAGATTTATCAAGCTCATTCTACTGTGTTTGCAGAGTTAATTTATGACTTTTTGCACCAAGTCTTTCTTATTACAAAGGATGTTATTGTCCCCAGAATCCATGCTTTCTCTCAGCTTGGGCAATTCTGCCTCACAATCTTTGTGGGTGTTAAAAATACCTAGTCTGTGAATCCGAAACAGCCTGAGGCAAGTGATAGCATCTCTAGGCATGTTCAGTGGCTAAGCTTCATGCAGCTAACTGGTTTTTGTGATGAAAAGATCAATGTCTCTTGGATGTGAAGTGTAAGCTTGATATACAATACAACTCCCCCAGACTCAGAGATCATTGAATTCGCCAGCATCCTAGCAGACACATGAAGAGATTTTGGATCTCTTCTTTTGATGTATGTGCCTAATTTCTTTTTAAGTTGCATTTTAAGCTCCTATGTGCTCTTTTGTATCTCATCTTAAGTACTGTACCAAAATTGACAGAAGAAATCTGTAACTAATTTGGGAAGTACATACAAGCCTTCTGAATCTCAGTCTAGAGTCTTTTGCAAAAGCTTCTCCCTCTTGCCCCAAAATTAAAAAAATAAAATCCAAAAAAAGGTTTGCAGAAACTTTTTTAAGCAGTCACACAACTCTGGTGTCTTTGTGTATTTATTTTGCCTCCGCTGTCTGCTCTTTGCTGCGGTTATTGTACAAGCCCCTAATACTCTACTGGCAGGCGTCTGCTTCCAATTTCAAGAAGGTAAACTCTTCAATCTCTCGTGCCTGAAGGCAAAAACGAAAATCACTGAACAGCTTATCCAAGAACTACTTTTTGCTGAGACAGCTCCCCTTGTTGTCTGTTCCAAGCAGGAACTCAGGAATTGGTATTGTAATCCCTTTAATATAACAATGATCTTTGGTTTTCTTGTCAGTAGGGGAAAAAAAGAGAAGTTTTTTGCTATCGCCATCTGGATTAATTTCCTTTGCCAAAAATCTTCATCTGTGATCAAAAGCCAGGGTGGTGTTCTATCTTTACTTCCAAAGCAAAGTTTTTATATGTTAGGCAATACATGAGAGGGTATTTAAGTATCCCCTGAATCAGTAACTTACACACGATATTTGCTAAATTTATGAATGCACAAGTAAAGTCCAAAATACTGGGTTATCATCTGGGGCAATTCTGACAAACAGATGCTCACTTAAAGGGATGACACTATTCTGGAGCATTCTCTAAGACACATTCTCCACAGGAACTCTCCCAAAACCAGTTTCACTCTTAAATTTTTTTGATTAGGAAAGAATCTTTAAGCTTTTCTGGCAGTTTGGAGGGCCCACATCTATCTGTCAAAGCCCTTAATTTATCTAACAGTATTCTATCTTCTACAGGAAGGTTTTGTTGAGGTAGAAACCATCTCTTTTGTTACTGTAATCCATATGCTTGATACTGTAGTATTTACCTTGTAAGCCCCTCGAAGAAGAGAAGCAATAGAGAAGAAAAAACGAGTTTAGGCTGGAGTGCTCTTTGTCCACACACGTGCTGAGATCAGGGAAAAGCAATTCAGCTACAAGGGTCCAGAGACATCCAGAATTCAGCTGCAACAGTTCATGTTTCTGAACCTCCAAAGGAAATTTTCACTTTGGTCGCTTTGCCTGGCAGATTGAACACAGACATCCTCCAAGAACTGAGTCAATCAGAGCATAAATGAGTGAGGAAATTACAAATATAGGCATTAAGGATCACCTGGAGGACTCAGTGGCTTTCTTGAAGTGAAACTAAAATATTTGTTTCCTGTCCCAGTGTTGGTGTCATTTGGGCACAAACTCTCACGTTGCTGCTTTCACCTAAATCTGAAGATCAGCCAGCTATTAACTCAAACCCTGCTCTGCTGCTCGCTGTGAAGGCTCCTCGCTGTTTGCTCACTGACAGGGTTGTGAAGTGTTTATAAAAGGACTGAGAAGCTGCCATTCTCCTCAAGCTCTGCCAGCTCCAGGAGATGTGCATTGCATCTCATGGTTATCCCTCGGAGACTAAGAAACTGTCTCTGAAAGAAGATCAGAGGTGAGGGAGCTATGTAAGTGCAGGAAAGGAAAGCAAGCTGAAAAATGTCCAAATGTTGTACTTGAGCAGGTTTACCAGCAAGACAGAAGGGAAGACTACATATGTATCTGTTTTGTTTGCAAGTTAATAATAATAATCAATGTATAAACCCAAGTAATATTCCTTTTCATATTTTTGTGTTCAGCAAACAACCTGGTTTTTTTTAAGGCAGGAGTTGACAATTGATGGGGAAATTATTCATACCTAAGTTTCAGACATTACTATTGATTTGTATACAGGCATGGACCCTCCTTTGCCTATGTGTATGCACATCCACACGCATGCACGCGTGTTTCAGGTTTAGCTGCATGCGGTGCTGTCTGAGAAGTCCTCAGCAGACATAGCTCCAGTCAGTACCGCAGGGAAAACAGGGGAGTAACGTGACATCTGCCTGGGCCTCAGCATATCTGCAAAGCTACTATGCCAGCAGTTACCCCAGTAGGGTCCCAAAATTCCTGTTGATCTCTACAGATGATGTAATAGAAACAGTATTGCTATGAAAAGTGTCATCTGGAGATGCCAATGCTTCATCTGAAATGGAGCAGTGTGGTTTAGCTTGAAGAGGCTATTACTGCAATCCACGCTTGTTTGTAAGTCAGAAGTTTCTCTTACAAGGAAATGTCACTTGAAATGTAGTGGAGAAAGATGATGCTTCTTTCTGGGAAAGCAAAGTTGAGCATCTCAGACTGAAAAATGTTTCCTCACTTCCATATCAAGACAACCTGATCCTTGGCTACCGTCTTGGCTAACAGAATAACAATCAAAATGGAGCCATGCAGAACGGCATGTGTGAGCTGTTCTGGTTCTTCAACTTAGACACTAGCAGCAATAACATTGTAGGTTTTTGGGGAGAGCAATGTGCTAGCATCAGATATAGTATTTTTTCTCCTTCCTGTACCACATTTTGTTTTGCTTCTGTGACACTAATCAGAGAGTCTGTATCACGACCTGCAGGAAAAATAGCTAAGATGCCATCCAGGCAGCTGAAGAAAAGAAGAGAGCAGAGGACCGGACAAGTATTTCTGCAACAGTGGACAGAGCAGAGGTTACTCAGAGGGAATTCTATGAACTATAGCAGAGTTATTAGTATCAACTGAGAGAAAACTGAATTAAATGGTTGGCTTGAATTGAACAGGGCTGAGAGGATTATTATTTTAATTGAAGACACCTGATATATTTCTCCAGGCTGGAGAGGTGTCATATATCATAGTGCCAAAGTCCATTTGTATCCACATTTATTTCTTCATAGATGGTAGCATCTCTCATTTGAATCACCATATGTATAAGTCACATTTACATGATGTATTTTGTGCAGTGCCCATAGGGAATATAAAGAGTCCCTGAGCACCATTTGGGTGTTCAGTTCTTTCCCTCAAACATACAGATGGGGTGGAGACCACGCCATAACTGCATGTGGATTGAGGTTTCATAGGCCTCTCTGGTTGAGGTGAGGAAGGGGGGGTTCATTGATATGCCAGTTTCATATCACTGAATAAGACTTCTATTAACTCCAGTTGGAAAAATGTCAGGCCAGAAGACTGACAATCTGCCAATCTTCATTTTGCACCAAGAAGGGATTTACTTACAAATGTGACATTTTTAGGTGCCACCAGATGTCACTATCGGTAGTTTTAGATTTTTACTTCGATTAAAGAGGGTTATTTTCTTTGGAGAAATGCTCTTTGATAGCAGTGATGCAGTTCACATTAAAAACCCAGTGCAATCACCAGAAGAGACTGTTTGGCCTTTGCCTTTGAAATCCAGCTACGAATCTTACATACACAACTGCTGCTTTTAGTTGCACTTATGCCAGCAAAAAAAAAAAATTAGCAACAGATGCATTAGGCACCTGCCTTTTCCACAAGTACTGTGCTAATTACCAACTATCAGCTGATCAATTTGCCTGAAGGCTTGAGCTTTGTATTCCCAGGGTAAAGAATGGAGTTTAGTTCCTTGTTCTTCATCAGACCTACCACTCCAGCATGGAGTTTGGCTCAGCCAGAGGGAGATTTATCATTTGCACGTTTCCCTGGCCAGTTTAGACGAGGAGATTGTTTTTCAAAACCTTTGAGTGCTACAAGTTCCAGATGAAGGCAGTGGGAACTGCAGATATTTAGCAAAGCCTTGAATTCTGACCTTGCAGTTTCAGGGGAATCAATTTCAATGCAGTTTAGAGCTTCCAGGGAAGTAGGACATATAGAAATGAGTGAAAAAATGAATCAAGAACAAAATGCCTTCCTGTAAATTAAGAATAATATCAACTATGTGATCTTCAGTTTTTTCTATACCAGTGTTCCTGCCTTTTTCATCAGAGTGGATACTTGGTTATTTTACTTTTGGTTTGGTTTGTTTTGCTTTATTTTGTTTGCTATTTATGGAATTTTGACAACTCATAAGAATTCATTCTGAAAAGGAAGAAATATATGTATATATATATGCTGTGGTTTAACCCAGCCAGCAGCTAAAACAAGTACACAGCCGTCTGCTCACTGCCCCCCCCTGCCCAGTGGGATGGGGGAGAGAACTGAAAATGAAAAAAAAAAAAGTAAAACTCATGGGTTGAGATAAAGACAGTTTAATAGGACAGAAAATGATGATGATGATGATAATATACGAAACGAGCGTAGAACAGCACAATTTGTCACCACCCGAAGCCGATGCTCAGCAAGTCCCTGAGCTGCCCCACCTCCCAGGCAACCCCCCATCATATACGGAGCATGATGTCACATGGTTTGGAATACACCTTAGCCAGTTTGGGTCAGCTGTCCTGGCTGTGTTCCCTCCCAGCTTCTTGGATGCCCCGCACCTTCTCGCTGGCAGAGCAGAATGAGAAGCTGAAAAGTCCTTGACTGCTTGGCAACAACTGAAAACATTGTGTGTTATCAACATTATTCTCATCCTAAATCCAAAACATAGCTCTATACCAGCTCCTAGGAAGAAAATTAACTCTATTCATGCTAAAACTAGGACTATATATTTTATTATATATCCTGGGTATTTTATGGGAACTGTGGGTCCCTGTGATTTGCTGGTTAATTGCTGCAGTTCTAGCAGCGATTGATAGATAAATGAACATTACACCACATATACAGAAATAAGTATTCTGCTCTCTGCCTTTTGGGATGAATAGAAACTTTGCTAGTGCCAGAAAACAGCTCTCATATCGCTACAAAAGGTCACTGAAATCAGAGAGAACTTTTCCCAGTGATAGGACAAGGGGTAATGGCCTTAAACTGAAGGAGGGTAGATTTAGATAAGATATTAGGAAAAAATTCTTCTCTCTGAGGGAGCTGAAGCAGTGGAACAGGTTTCCCAGAGAAGCTGTGGTTGCCCCCTCCCTGGAAGTGTTGAAGGCCAGGTTGGATGGGGCTTTGGGCAACGTGGTCTAGTGGAGGGTGTCCCTGCCCATGGCAGGGGAGTTGGAACTAGATGATCTTTAAGGTCCCTTCCAACCCAAACCATTCTATGATTATTTGACACAGGAGAAGACCACAATCAAAATCCAAGGGAAGGAATTTTTAGGAATAACATTTTTCTGACAGTAAGGTCAAGTGTGCTCTTGCTCAGCTTCATTTGTATAACTTCATGTAAGATGACCTAAGGAGAATGGTCTCAAATCCAGTCTTGCTGAGAGAGGCCAACATCATCCATGGTAATTTTGCAAGTGCTAGGAACAGTAAAGAGCAAGAGTTAATTATCCTGCCACAATGCGTGTAGCAGCAGGAATGGCTTTCCCGATGTTATGCCACCTTGGGGTTTCTTGGATACCCCTAACCAGTCCCATTTCACCAGGCTTGGGCATAGCTGTTGCTATTTCAGATGGGCAGAAAACAGTCAAGATCTTATCCATTCCAAAGAGCTCTCATTAGTGGTAAAGTCATGGGGAGTTTTGCACTCCAGTTTTCGTTGACACTGTTTATTTTGTGTGATTCCCACTGATTTTTGTATAGTTTTGGAATAAAAGTGGGTTTATTCCATAGCCAGAACAAAGAACTATATTTCCTAGCTCTAAGCTGGAATAGATTGTTCAGACTCCACTGAACAAATTTATGCCAGCTGAGATTTTGGATTTTACTACGTCGGCACATCACCTTATCTCTCTTTATTCAGGTTTCTCTCAACTGGTTTAATAACATTCATCCATTCTTGGAACAGAGATAGTAGATTTTTTCTTCATTGAAATGCACTGATTAGTCAAAACTGAATGCTTTGTAGGAGGAGCATATCAATTTTATCAAAATTATACATGAACAATTACTGATCCATTTCATTTATGCAGAAACATTTTATTTCAATTTTATGTTATTGTAATACTTTGAGTGATAAACTTTAAATGTTTGGGGTTTTTTTTTTTTTTTTTTTTTGGTTATAGAAAAATGTTCTGGTCAGGCCATTCTAATATTTACCAAATTACTATTTATTTCCCTGTAACTTAATCACAGGGAACATCTTAAAGTCTTCTCTGTTTCAAGTTAGGATGAAAGAAAGTTCAAAATGTAACAACTTTTTGCAGACTTGATCTTCTGGGACTTTGAGATGTTCTTATTTGAAAAATAAGTTGGTGAAATAAAAGCATGGCATAAGATATTAAAAATAATCTTTATTCATGTTTCATGAAACAGACGGCAGGGGTCTCTTCATGGTCCCTGAGCTCCATTTATAGACAGGATGCACTTATAAACTCATTAGAAAACATTCTGTGCTCGGTGAAAGTCCTCTGGTTTCTGTGCTGGAGACTCAGGTCACTGTAAATATGATTACATGAAATGCATAGAGTACACCATCACGTAAAGCTTACTTGTTTGGTTTTGACTCAGTAACACTAAATTAGTATTCATGATGGACTCTCTGACAAATAGGGTTATTATCAACACATGCTGTAAACATAAATCAGGTGGATATCAATAAAATTGTATTTTTGTTCTAGTCTTGTTTACAGATCTTCCTTTGGAATGCTACATAAATACTCCAAACGCTCTCAGGAAGCTTGCCACTCACGTTATTAGTTTTCTCTGGCTTAGAGCACTGACACTGATCATTTTCTGACAATGTTTACCAACAACAAAGGTGTCCTATTGATCAAACTTTCTCTCTTTTACACTCCTTTATGCCCATGAATGCCTTACATCACTTTGCCTTGAGCCAGATGGAACTATAAAAACACAGCACACAGCAAATGATGTAAATAACCATTAAGGTTATGGTTTGATATTGTGAATGACAGCAACGAATCACTGCAGAAATCTGAAAGAATCACTACTTTTACACTTCAGGAGAAAATATTAAAAGGAAAAGAAAAAAAAATATTGTAGTTTAACTTTGCATGTTATGAGCCCCTGAAGTCTGGATTGCTCAGTGATAGGAGGATGCGTTCTGCCAGCCTTCTCATGATGACTCACATTGTAATCTTAGGGCATAATTATCACAGCGAATTAGTTTATCTGCAGAGAAATGCAATTTTTGTCTGCAATATGAATAGGACAAGGACTGAATAGCAGAATCTGGCCCAGAGTGATTTGCAAAGCCTCAGATTGATTTCTTTGAAAGAGCCGCATCAGTCAGTTTGTGAAAAGCATGTGTCTAAAACTGCACTCTCAGCCAGCTTGGGGTTTTTCCTTCCATTATACTGACAACATCAGAGACTTTTATACTCCATGACGATTCCTCTTTCTCAGCAAACCATACATTTATCACCGTGCCTTTGGATAGACTTTGTCTAAGGCTATATTTGAAGAAATCTTAGTGTTTAGCAAGCAATGCAATAATAAGTTTGGATCTCCAGAATGGATTCCTCATTTACAGGGTTTGTACTTTTTTGAATGGTTTATTTTTTTCTTCTTTTTTTTCCTTTAAACAACACACTAAGTTTTGGAGGAGAAAACTTCTGTTTGTCAGACCAGCTACTAAAAGACACTTAACTCTGCCACTGTTGTCTTCTCACACTTTTTTTTTTTTTTTTTTTTTGCTTCAGCTCTGTGACTCTGTATGCTAACAAGTAAGTGACCTTGCATAGGCACCATATATGTTGTCATTTTAACTCAAGATTTTGATTTTCCCCTGGGATATTTTCTGACACAAACACATTTTTAGAGACTATTATTTATGACTGTGACCTCATTTGCAAACTTCCCAACTGAGGACAGCCTGCAATAATGTATATGGTTAATCACTTGGGAAAGTTCTTCCCAGAACAGGGACAGTTTTCTGAATTTGGACTTCGACCTCAAGTGGTCTAACAATGAATTGGTCTGCTTTCTTTCCAATTTAAATTACCACTTGATCAATTTGGAAAAATAACAAAGTATGGTGAAAATATGATCAAGGTAACTTATAATTGGCTGTAAAATGTCTGACACTACTCACTGAGTACACAAAAAGGGGCATGTAGGGAGACTAGGAAAGCAAAGAGGTTTCTCATACTGTTTGCTGATTTTTAAGCATCAGGTCTCTGTATCTAGTGAGACATATATTGGTTTGTTGGTAAATGGGAAAGAAGGGACATTGTCTTTTAAAATTATTTGTTTTGCCCCTCAAACCACAGCAAGGACAGTTGAGATTATGGTGCAGTAAAGAGTGAAAGATTTTTGCTGCAATTCCAGAGGCATAAACCAGTCTCTGGATTTGTCCCGACAACGTCTCCCAGTTAACCCCTTTAAAAACAGATACCTGATCAGGCTGAGTTATCCAAGCCTGAGGAATGTTATGCTGTCTCCATCTTCTGCTTATGCACTTTTGCCCGTAGAAAATGGAATGACTTAATGAAAAATCAAATAAATCACTTTGGCTTTCTGGATTGACTGACAGGGCTGTCTGCCTTTCCAGAAAGTTGAATTCACCCAGATTTGGAAATTAAAAATTAAAACAAACAAACAAACAAAAATGAGTAAAAATTGAACTAAAATATGTGAAATCAGGAAATACATTTGTACCAGACTTAAGTCCCAGGGACAGAGTGATACAAAGCTTGAGACTTCACTCACTGCCAGCAGCACTGGCATTTCTCTAGCTTTGAATTGTGAAAATCGCCTGGTTCAGTGCTCCCAGCCAGAGGTGCAGCGGGTGGATCAATGGCAGCCACTGCTTCCCAGCACTCCTACGTTCATGCCCTGCTCTTGTCCCTTTCATGGTTGTCACTCTTTTTGTATCAGGAGCGTGACTGGCATTTACACAAGCTGCTGGTGAAAGGGCCAACTGCTGCTTCTCTCATATCGGCTGGGAAATCTCATCGGAGAGAGCATGTAGTCTGGTGATATCCTTTGCTGGAGAAGGGAAGGCATTAATTCCTCCTTTTTAAAGGTTTTGTAAGTTATACTATGAAGAGAAAGACTTTTAAATGTTTTTAAAAAGTGTCTATAGGAACAGGTTAATTTCTAGTCAAATTTTCCAGAATGCCCAAAGGAACGTACCCATCAAATGGCTCACCAAAATACCCTTCTTCATGGTGTGAACACGGCCAGACAAGAGCACAAGCATGATTCCAGACACATTTAAGGTATTCATCTAGGCATAGCCTATGATATCAATAAGAAAAAAATTAAATGCCTTTTAAGGTCTAGACTCCCACACTTTTCTACTCAGCTGAACAGAGAACTCTGTGGTTGGTACATCTGCCCACCACATCAAACCATCAAATACAGGAGATGTAGTATAATCACATCAGTATGGGCTTTTCCCCCTTCCACTGGCTACAGCTGGAGATGATAGTGGGCAATAGATAGGCCATGGGTTTACCAGTGGTACATCAATCTTCCATTCTTTCATTTTGTAGTTCTTTCATTTCTGTCCTGGCAAAATGCCCCTATATTAATTTATTTTTGGATGGATGGATAAATAGATAGACAGATAGATAGATAGAGCCTTATTTTTTCTGTCTTCTTCATCTTACCATAAATTATGATTCAAAAAAATCCTAATGCTGTACATCTATTAAAAATGACACTGACTCTCCCTGGAACAGAAAGGAGAAAGTAAACTAGAGCATTAAATAAGAGCAACTTAGGAACAGAGCTCATCGAGAATTTATCTTAAGAGGATATGAAATGAGTCAATATTATACTGTATAAAATAAGATGATATTTCAGGAAAAAAAGCAACCTCAGCAGAACAAGTCATTTCAAGGTTCAGAACTTAGTGCTGTCTCAGAGCTGAGAGAGGTCCAGAACCAGCATTTCTATTTGAAATATTGAGAAATACAAGTAAATAAATACGTGGAGGTCAGCATTCATTTTGCAAAACTGTTAATGGACTGTTTACTGTAATGTCTGAGACAGCAATATGTTATGAAGCTTGAAATGTCTCAGAATGTGTTTCTGACTGGACTGCACTTCCTAATAGGAAATCTGTTTTGCCTTCCCTTTACTTTGGCACTGTGATTTTTCATCAAGCAGTTTGACTACAGATGGAAACACAGTTCCTAAGTGCTTAACTGCTGCACTTTTTAGGAAAACAAGGTTAAATTGTCTCTTTGGTGTACAGTCATACTCTTTCACTGCTATTCAACATGTGAGATAAGCCATTATCTAGATCTCACATTTCTGAGCACAAGATTTGGAGGTGTTCTTTATTGAAAGTCCCCCCCCCCAGTTCTGTATAATTTTCAAGATGTCAGTCTCCTTCTGGCTCTCTTTTAAAACTGTGGCATATTTTTTAATGTTCCAGAGAATTATATTCCATCTCCACAGTACTAGTGGTAGTCTGGAGCAAGTGGGTTACAGTGGGGAAAAAAAAGTAATGCAGAGCACACTGGAAAGAGAAGTTCAGGGATGCTTAGCTGCAGGGAGTAGCTGTCACAGAGCCTTTGAGGTGATGCTGCTAGGATTCTGGGAAGATTAGCAGTCACAAAGCCTCTACCCTGGCCCTTTCCAGGTCAAGAGCATTGGCTCTTTGTCTTTTTTTCTGCTCCTTCCCTCAGATCCAACAGTGCTGGTCCAATCTCACAGCGCAGCTGGACTCACATTCTCTTGACCCAAAAATTCCCGGGGGTTTTAGCACTGTGCTGCACAGCACTCCCAGTCCCAGAAACATGCTGCAGGGACACCACGGGGACCTTGCTCAGAGCCAGAGAAGGTCTGGCAGAAAGCAATTTTTATTTTGAATCAAATTAGTTCTCAGACTGCCATAGATGTAGGCATGGTGAGAGACAGGACACAGGAAAGCTTCGAGAGGCACTGTGCCAACGAGGAAGGCACAGAGCAGGGAGGGAGCGAGGGAGGGAGGGATGAAGCCTGGGAGGTCTCCAGCTCCTCGCTCAGTGTGTTGTCCCACCTGAGTCCCCGTTCATTATACTACAGCTACACGTTGGACATAGACCTTTAACAGTCCAATCCAGATTTAACTGCACAATATACTAAAGAGACGTTATTTTTAAAATATAGTCCAAAAAATCATAGAAATAGGGTTCATACCATCAGGCAGCACTATATTTTAACACCAACTTCCCAATTTTACTGGAGTCACTATGAGACCTAAAAAGTATCTGCCGTCTTGATGGGGTGGCAGGAGAGTGTAGCAGCCACTCGAACAAGACTGGGTGCTTCTGGGTGAGAGCAGCCTTGCATCTGCTTGGTTCAGGGTGCCGGTGCACGGAGTGTCTGACGGTCTGCACATGTCTGCGGAGACGTGCTTATTGTCTCTCATTGGGGGGATTAAGCTAAGCTCTGCCTGTGTGTATTCGAGCTGTTAAATTCAGTGTTCTGACAAATCCCCTGGTTTCTATGAGCTGGCACCCGAAAGAAACAGAAGAAGGAGGAGGTTACATTTTATCTCCTGCATCAGCCTATGCAGTAGCACTGGAGAAGGTCTCATGAGCTCATACTCACAGCCAGAGGGCTGCACTTTTGAGTTACCATATTTGGGGAGAAACGTTAAATAGGAGAATTCCTTTAAAAAAAAAAAAAATTATTTTGACAATTGTGGTTTCTAAAATTTTAATTATTTGTACTGTTCACATTTCTCTCGTCAGTGTACTGAATGGATATTTTGTTAAATAATGAAATCAAGTGTTATGTTTCCTCAATACTGACATTCAGCTATTTAATCTTTGCTGAGAAGTGGAAAAGAGTCTACCATTTTTCATGTTAATTATAATGTAGGAGAATTAGCTAAATGCATATTACCTTTTTTTTTTTTTTTTTTTTTTTTACTGTGATACTTTATTAAACCATTTCATTAACTCTCTGAATCTCCTTGTAAAGCCTAATGAATGTTTTGGTGAACCATTTATCCACTAAAAATGCTGCTTTGGTGTGACTGAAACTATTCACAGCAAATTCAGCAAAAGTTTTGAATCTAAAAATGGGGAACATATTCATATTAACATTTACATTTAGACTTATATAATTGAAGAAATGCAGAAATACTGGTCTGGAAGAGGTCTCACATATTTCTATATCTATTCTATATCTATATTAAAATACTGCTTAGCATCTTCTAACAGATTTTTCCTGATTGGAAAAGAACAAAAAGCACAATCAGAAATTAACATAGAGATGTACAGAGAGCATTGCCAATGTCCCACCTCCTTTCAAAAACAGTGATCTTGTTTCCTGTTTCTGGACAGTCTTGGGAAAACCAAATACTCGCCTACTTGGAAGGAAATAAAGCCTTTGCAGTTGGCCAACAGGGCCTAATGGAAAAATTTCTTCTGACTCCAGTTCTAGCAATCACATTAACTTTATATACCTGAGCAAGGCACATCAATCAGACACGCAACACCTTAACAACTCTAGGAGCATCACTGTAGTACAGCTAACATGAACTTTTCAGTGACCTATCTGAAATGGTGTGATAAACCCCATCACTTCCCACAATCTAAGCTAAGTATCAAACAGTGAAAAATATTTCTTCCTAGCTGCAGGATTTATCCAGCAGAAGTCCCGACGTTTATGATATATTTCAGTCTAAATAGAGTGCAAATGACAACCAGCAGTTACAGATTCAAAGTTCCTTTTGTTATGAAATTTGGCTAAAATAATATAATAATGATTTCAAAGAAAGTCACAGTCTAAAAGATAAAATAATAGATCTAAGTGTGTTAGGTCCATATTTTATGGAGGATGCCTAAAAATTGTTTCCTGGTGGGCCAGGAGGTTTTTTTGCACTTAATCTACTATTTATCCAACTAATAAAAAACCCCAACCAACAAACCAAATGTCCTTCAGTTGCTTTCATTGATCTATAAAAGGGTTAATATTTACAAAGGAATTAGCAGAGTTTCTGCTGTGAACTTTGAGGAGAATATTTTTGAAAGGCTGCAGAGTTTTCCAGCTCTCTTTGAAAGCTGGAGATTGGCACTCCACTCTTATTTCTGCCTTTGAAAATCATCCCCATCGATCCAAAACTGAAAGAAAATTTTGTACCGGCATTAGAAAAATGCAGAACCGTGAGCTCTCTGCGAGTTACATACAGGCTTATAACTGTCCCTCATTCTGTCCTTCTGTTCAGCTTGGACAATGTACATGACAAAATTCAGAAATCTGATAGGAGGGATATTTCTTGAGCCGGCTGAAGTTTTTCATATTTTCAAGTAATAGGATCATTAGGGATGGTATTCAAGGAGGTAAGGTTTAGGGAGAGGAAGGATCTTTTATTAACTCAACTTTATAGTTTGAAAACTAGACATGCTTCAGGCATACAAACCTTTTTCTTGTGCCCTGGAAACTGGTCTTTTTTTATAACTGTATCAGCTAGTTTAATAAAAGATATTGCTTCTCTCTACAAACCTTGTCTTTCAGATTTTAAGACACATTAAAGCAAGTGAGTTCTGCCCTGCTATGAGCATTTCACAAAATTTTTATTTCAAAGCAATAGTCAGCAAAATGCTCTAACTTCAGCAAGTGATATAGACACACAAAAATGTTGACTTTACATTCCTTTATATCTTTAGCCTCTGCATTCCTACTTTATCCTCCTCATGCTTACTTTCATCCTTCTCTTCTACTGCCTTTACAAACTGGAAGTACTAATTACATCATCCCTCTATCTTATTGATACAGAGTAAAACCAGCGGTGGTATGTGTAGTGAACTCAGTGGGAACTTTCTTAACAATTTCTACAAATTAAATAATACTTCTTCCTGTATGTGTCAGTAGTTGCACTTCACACACATTTACCTATTATTTCCATGATTTTTATTTAGACATACTTCAAAAATATATATTTTTAAAATTACTATCAAAAGTATTTTAAAGTGCCACATTAAAAAAATGCCTGAAAATTACCAGTGGAATAAATGTCATGAGCAAATAAATTTAATTTTTTTCTGAAGTAAAAATAATCCCATAATACTTTTCCTGTCTTCTTAACCTATGTTCTGCTATGCCTCTCCAACTCATTGTACTATTCCTGTCCCACGATTCTCACTTGCCCTAATTATATTTATTTCTTATAGCTGGAGAATGATTATGAGTCAAGTATGTGGGAAAATTTTAATTAATGCTAATTTTACATTTAGATTATGCCTGTGTACACATATATAAATAATTATATGCAGTTCTGGAGTTACAGAATTTTTTAGCCCCAAAGTAAAAATACCCAGAATCCCAGTCTGGGAATAAAGCATCAGCTTGGACAGCTGGAAAGTGGACATTGCACCCATTTAAAAATCAGATAATTCAACATATCACTGGCAAGAGCAGAGGAGAGAGAAAATTTAATGGTCTGATCTGTGTCACAGGAGTTACGCATCTTTTTTTAAGTAGCAATTGGCAGAGAGACAAGAAGAATGTTCTTCTTTTGGGAGTCCTGCTCAGTAGGAGATAATAAACTGAGGCACTCTTCTTTTCTGCAACCCATTCCTCGAGACTCTCCTTGGGTTATGTCCCTGCCCCACCATGCACCATCCATTATAGAGTCAATGACTCTCAAGCTCTACTGGAAGCAGAGACCATACTCCACTACCTCATGGCATAGCTTCACTGACAATCCATGGAGTCAGCCTTTGTGCTTCTGTGCCTCAGTCTGGTCTTTTCTTCACAGTATACAATGACCAAAGGTAGGATTCATCTGATCGGTTGTAGGCAGCTACTATGGGATAGTTATCTTGACTCTTTATGATCAGCAAATAGGACAGGACATTTCAAGGGTGAAATTTATTTCAGTCTTTTGTTGGGATCTGAAAATTAATCTGATGCACTTAGCATTGCCTATTTCTCACTGCTGCCCATAGTGGGCACCTGGGCTGACTAGCTTGAAGGCAGATGTCTTCCACCTAACAACTTACCCAGAAACATAGTTGGCTGTTACATCTCAAATGTACTAGGCCAGGGGACATTTTCATGAAATGTTCTGAAAGTCACACTTCAATTCTGCCTATGTAGCATCTTAAGTTCCTAAGTGCTCTGTTTGTTCTGGTGTTAGCTAAATAACCTCCTTACACACTTCTGAAAATCTTTGCAGATGTCTGTCCTCATATTTGAAAATTTGGTTCTTAAGACTTAAGTCCAATTCTAAATTGCTTCTAAATTCTTAAGTTGCTACTGAAAAAGTTACTCCTGCAACTTTTGTTTATAAGGTTTTTTTTTTATTTTACAGATAAATTACTAAGTGCTCCAAGACCTGTCGCACAGAATCCACTTCATCCACCCCCTAATAAAGTGTGAACGTCTTAAAACTGGAAGCTGATTAATTTTCACTTCTGCTTAACAGCACTCTTTCTACTTCTCTTTTGTAAGAAAGCCTTGTTTGCACAAAGATCATTCCTATAAAAAGGCTTCAAAACCTTTATTACAACTGAAATTACATTCATTCATCTATATTTAAAATCTAGATAGTCAAAGAGAATAAAAATGGATTACTGTAAAATTTTCTAACGTATTAACAAACTGTACAATTTTGTTGACATTCTGATGTTGGATAAAATAAGGTAAGTAAAAGGTCACAAGAGTGTTCTGGATTTTCATTTTTCTAATTTCAGAATAATTCAAATTTTGGAAATTTTTAAATAGATTAAGTTTTAAACTGTTTTTCTATGTTTCTGATTCCTAAAGAGAATTACCTGGAGTTGAATAAAAATATTCATTATTAAAAGAAATTATGCTTATTTTATTATAATTCTAATATATAATAAGAAAAAAAAAGGTTTTTAGAACACCTTTCAAATTCTAAAAAAATATTGCAGAACTGCATAATTGGTAACAATTCTATTATTTTTGCTTGAAGGCTACACTATTACCATAAGAAAAATTTCTGTAGTCTTGTTTTGCCATCCCAAAAGTATTGCAAAGGAGGAATTATAGCTCAGGGAAATTGGAAATATTTTTTTTTTAATTTTTTTTTTCCCCTGCTGCTCCTACACTGCAGTAACTTCCTCCCGGGATATGCCACCAACCTCGTTTCTATTGCAACAACACAGAAGCGGATGAGTCAGTGTCACGGGAGGATGAGAGTCAGCCGCTGTGCAGCTCAGAAGTACCAGGATCTGTGATTTTCGGAGGGCTAGAAAAAGCATTAGGAAGACACTGGGGGAGAACAGAGTATCAACCACAGATTAGAAACACATGAAGTATCGTTCGAAAGACTGGCTGTGTCTCTGTGTTAGCGCCAGGACTGGAACAAAAGGCTACGGCAGCAACTGGGGGTGCTGATAGACCTGCAGTGCTTACTACAGAAACTGAATCACAAACTTGGAAATTTTGTTAGCTGTCCCTGACTGTAACTCCCATCAATCAACGGCAGAAATATCATATGAACCTGTGTGTATTTTCTGCTCGCATTTGAAAATAATGTATTTATCCTATTCCATTAGCGTATTTTAATAAGCATTGCTTTGGGACAGTATGCCTGCCAATTTATGTTTATGAGACTGTCAACAGAATTTACATGCCTAAGAAAATATGATACAACATTGCCAAAGCAGGGACTGCCTGTCAAATGAGGTTGTCATGGAGAAATGAGACATAGGAAAGCTCATACATAAAGTGGCACACAGAGAATGCCAGGGATTTTTTATTCCCCCCTGTTGAGCTCAATAAATATTTATTTCAGTAAAACGAAGGGGTAAGAAAATAATGAAATTATGAGCCATATTGTGCAGTCATTTTTATTTAGGAGAACTTTCCATTTAAACTAGCCCAATATGAAAACACAGCAATAAAGTTCTTGCATTCTTTATTGTGCTTTTAGAACCAGCTTTTAGCATTTTAAATTTGGCCTGCTGGCACCCTGACGTGCCTTGAAAAAGGGGAAGTCAGGGACTAAAGGACGTTTCTGGAGTGTGCCTTTGAGCTGGCTCACTGCTGACCACTGGAGTGGTTCTCAGGAGTGTTTGGGAGATGATATTAATTAGGCAGCTCCAAACAGCACTTGGGATTCGTGTGCTAAGGTAGCTTGAGAATTTGGAGGTATTTAATGACCTTTTTGAACTCCTGCTCATATCAGTACTGAACAATTTGTTATTTCAGAGAAAAATACAAAGACAAATTCTTATCCAGTCTGACAAAGCAGGCGATGCAGTCTCTGTGAGATACTTGCAGTGACACCAACTTGACACATGTCAAGGAGATAGGAGGTAGCCAAGTGCTCTGGAGTTGTTTCCCCTATCATAATCTTAATTACTCCAGGGAGAAGATTAGATGCTGCTTGTTATTTACAGTTGATTCATAAAATAGTGATTATATAATGAGAGAAAACATTGAGGGGAATATCTCTTCAATTTTCAAACTCCCTAGGTGGAACTAATTTGCCCTAACTTTAACTCACTAATTTATTATCAAAATCTAAGCTAGTCATCTAGGCTTCCTTAACAGAGAGATACAGGCTCCTTGAGACCATGGTTTATCATGTTATAAATGAGGTGAAATGGCTCATCCCCCAAAAGTTCATTTTTCCTCCAGTGGCAATGAAGGTACCCTAGAGAGAAGCCTGCCATTTAGAGGACTGAATTTCTGGGGATTAAAGGCCACTCTGAGCAAGGGCTGATAGTTACCACGTGGACATGGACTTGCAGTCTGATGTTTGTGTTCTTAACTTGCTTTGGCTTCAAAGAGATCAAAGACCAGTCTGCAGCTTCTTTCTTTTGTATCCAGGTGTATTGGATCTGGCTGAGATGGAGTCACCTTTCCCCACAGCAGCCCTCACAGCGCTGTGCTGTGTATCGGTAGCCAGCGAGGTGTTGGTAACACACCGGTGTTTTGGCTACTGCTGAGCAGGGCTGGCACACACCAAGGCTGCCTCTCCAACATCCCCCTCAGCAGCAGGCTGGGGGTGGGCAAGATCTTGGGAGGGGACACAGCCAGGACAGGGGACCCACACTGACCAAAGGGATATCCCATACCATAGGACGTCTGCTCAGCAATAAGAGGATGAGAGATAGGGGGAGGAACAGGGTGGGAGCTTTCCTTTTTTTTTTTTACAACATTTGTCTTCTGGAGGAGGGAGTACGCGTACTGAAGCCCTGCTTCCTGGGAAGTGGCCGGACATCACCTGTTGATGGCAAGTAGAGAACAAATCTTTTGCTTTTTGCTTTGCTTCCGCACGCGGCCTTATGCTTTAGCTACATTAAACTGCCTTTATCTTGCCCCACAAGTCTGGGGTTGATTTTTTTCCCCATCTTATTTTCTCCCCTCCCTGCCTTGCTGAGGAGGGGAGTGATAGAGCGGCTTGGTGGACACCTGGCATCCAGCCGAGGTTAAACCACCACATCAGGGCAAATCAAATTGCTGATGGCCTCCATGGGGCGTCTTGAACAACCAGCAAAAATAGCTGATACAACATGGGAAAACAAATAAAGATGTGCCGTTGACCTGGACCATCCATAAATAATCATCATCCATTCTTTGTGGACTTTCAAAGCTACAGCTATTTCCCAGGCACTATCCACACATCTACGGGTATTTTTGTATCCAGCCCAACAACCGTCAACCAATCAATATGGTAATTGCACAGATGTGTATTTTCCTTCACCCACCTTCTGCACAGTTGTAGCAAATGAAATTCATGTGTGCAAAGTGGTAAAAACTATCCAACACTTGTGGGCCAGAAAAGTTAATATTTTCTTTGTTTTGAGGTTGAATAAACTCCTGATTATGATTCTATGCATTTTTCATCATAATTATTTTCATTAAATAACTAACCAACAAGTTATTGTAACCTGTAAGAAATATAGGGCACTTCATCCTGTACTGTATAACTTTTGCAAGATGTAATGGTATGCTAGCAAATTATAAATACACTAGAATAATTTATTTATTATATTCCATTAGTGTATTTTAACAAGCATTGCTGTGGGACAGTATGCCTGCCAATTTATGTTTATGAGGCTGTCAAGATAATTTACATGCCTATGAAAATAAACAACATTGCCAATGCAGGGTCTGCTTGTCAAATAATCTTGTCAGGAAGAAATGAAACACTACCGAGCTGAAGAGTAAAGCATATTCATTATTGCTGGCTACACAGATTCTAGGTGACACAATGAAATACATTTATGCCATTTTTCATGTATCATATGAATAAAAAAAATGAGGGACTGGGATACTTCAGGCTGCCATATATTGTACTGTACAAAACAGATTTAGCACTCAATCACTCTTGTTTCTTCAAAATAATAATAATAATAAAAAAAAGGAATACCCAGGCCCCAGTAACATTAGTGGGTAAAGTAAAATGTATTATTCATCTGGAAAACTGAGAATGCTACACAAAATCATGACTACTTCACAATGGTTAAGCTGAAATAAAATAGCTGCAGAGCTGTCTAGGGCTGAGAAAAATTACTGGGAAGAGTTCATTCAGGAGTTCTGACTAGATAATTATTGAGCTGCACTGACAAACTCTACACTTCCCTGCCAATTACACCTTCCGGGCCACGGCTTTTAGAATAATTTAAAGCAGTGAGGTTTAGAATCTTGTTCTCATAATTCCCCATAGACAGCTAACCCTGCGTTCCCTTCTCCAGGAGAAAAACCCCAAACCAAAACTGTACTATCCTTCAAATTCTCCTTAAGCATGAAACTGCCCTTGGAAACAACCTCAGAAATTAAATGTATCCAGGAGGAGAAAATGACCCAAAACCATCCCAAAGCAGAGACATAAGTCTTCCACTAAAGCCTTCAGAACTATCACTGTTACTGACAAACAGTAAGAATGACTTCAGAGGAAAATGGATAAGAGGCATACAAATGGGGGTCAGTGTTTATCAAAAGGCTGGAGAGATTGCCTGTACACAGAGCAAGCAGTTCAGATGCGCATAATCTCTACAGTGCGTAGCACAGAGCGTGGTGGCAGCCGATGGTATCAGCAGAAGCAAGGAGCCAGACAATAAGCATGCGGATGGTGAGTGAAGAATGGGGATACAGCTGAGAATCATGGGAGACATGATTATTCAGTACGAGTGAGATAAATTAGAGGGGTACAAGATGAAACACTTAGCTGGCTCAGATACGTATATGGACAGAGTGCAAGAAGCCAGCCGGCCGCCGTAGGGAGAGCACTGCTCAGAATGGGCCACACCGGCTGCACCACTGGAAAGGGATGGTGAGCTGTCTATGGCGCTTGTTCACTTGCCTTTCCCATGAATGAGCACTATGAACTGAAGCACTAGATACCCTAAAAGTCTGGGGCTGAACAGATCTGAAACTGCTGCTTCAGGCTGGCGTGGCCCATCTACTGCAGTCTCCATCTGAGTATCTGTTACATAGGGACAGTGCTCTACCAGCACCCTGAGAGGTCGGTGAGCAAGGTCCGCAATATAATCCACACTACTAGACTTCCTGTACTTGTTGTAACAGATTATAGGAAAGAAAGCAAAAAGATGTTTTAAGAGTCTTTCCAAGCTGAAGATTTGCTAGAGGTGATGTACAATCATTTTATAATGATGGTCTGGTAGATCTGTCAGTGCGCTGGCTTTTATGATGGCAGCTGCACCCTTTCGTTGACATCTGTATTATACAGTTAACATTTGAGTAGAAACTTTGCCTCCAGAAACAGATGGAAAGACATACACAGACTTTAATGGGACTAGGTTGCCTTTCTTTATAAATTTCTTGATAGATGTATAAAGCCTATCAGGTAACAGGTTGCATTTAGATAGATTTTCGTACAGTTGTAGGAGAGGAGTTAGTCATAGGTTAGAAAACAAACAAAAAATTTTGCTTCCTCATTGATTTTTATGGTTTGTTAGATCCCAAACACAAAAATTTGGGTGGGTGAACTTGTTATAAGGAAAGCAAATAAAAAAAGTGAATTAAAAAAAAATTAAAAAAAGATGATCTTGCTCTCTCACTCATTTCTGATTCCTAATGACAAGATTCAAATACATATTTGAGTGCAAGCTTATTTTTGGAAACACAAGTAAAGGTCTCAAAATAAGAACAAACCAAATGTCCAATGAAACTGATGGGAATCTGGAGTGGGGCTGAAATAATAGCAGTGGAGTCATGTGCAGCAGCAGTGGAGGCGATACAACATAGAATCATAAAATCACAGAACAGTTTGGGCTGGAAGGGACCTTTAAAGATCACCTAGTCCAACCCCTCTGCCATGGGCAGGGACATCTTTCACTAGACTAGGTTGCTCAAAGCCCCATCCAACCTGACTTTGAACACTTCCAGTGATGGGACATCCACTACTTCTCTGAGAAACCTGTTGCACTGTCTCACCACCCTTATAATAAAAATATTTGTTCCTTATGTCTGGTTTAAATCTTCCTTCTTTCAGTTTACAACCATTGACCCTTGCCCTTTCACTACAGACCTTGGTAAAAAGTCTCTCTCCGTCTCTCTTTTAAGCCCCCTTTATATATTAAAATGCTGCATGCTCTGGACTGTGTAGCAGGGTAACTAGAAGCAGGATAAATTGTATACAGAAGTAATGCTGTGATTAATTGGGGAAATACTTTCACAAGAGAACTAGGCATAATTTAAGGCAGGCACAAAGTAATATTTGTCCAGAATCCTTCCCAGTACACATCAGTCCTACCCCATAATAACCTCTGCAATTCCAGCACTGGGCCTCTTGAGCAGGTGCTTCCAATTGTGTGGCAATTTCTGATTTGAGCTGTTATCTATAAGAAATTGCATCTGGCTTTCTTCATAGCACTCTATCACATCACCACATGTCTCTGTGATTGATTTAATTAACACTTTTCTCCAGCTCTCTCCCCTTTTTGTAAGCTTCCATCTATTTATTTATATTTCCCCCCAGACTGTTGACTCTTGAGTTGTGTAAAATATTTTTAGATATATTACATCTAATGTAAAAGTAACACAAATCAAGCTGCCTTTAACTTCTCAGGCACATATATACCCTATTTTAATGTGGGCATTTATGCTGCTGTGTAATACATCTTCATAGTGTTGCCTTAATCGCGAATGACAAGTGTTGAAAATGTAATAAAGACAGGGACACATTAATCCATTTTGTATGAAAATGTGAAAAGGTAATCAGATTCTGAATGGCTGTATGCTTTAAAAATACACTGGCTGAGATTTCTTTTTCCATTCAGGATTCTCACCAGAGATTCTGATTAGAAAGATTTCAGTATAAAATTGCCTTAAAATATTACAATTGTGCCAAAAATGCACTGAGGAAGTTTTATAAAATGAGAGATGAATCTCAATCAGTAGTGTGATGACCCCAAAGCTTCTGAAACACTTTAGATAATCAGGGAAGTCTGTATTCCTTTTCTTTTTACAAAATCTTATACACCTTGCCCATGGGTAGAGATGCAGGGTCTATCATTATCATTTCTGCTTCTGAATATCCATAACTAATTAAATAATTATTGTTAATAATTATTCCAGTCTCCACAGGCAGGCAAGGATACCTTCATAGAAAAATATGTGTAGAGGAATGTCATCTCCTTTTTTTTTCCCCCTGCAAAAACAAGAAATAGATGGAAAACCAGTATTCTGTTCAAAGGATGTTCTTGCAGCATATTCCACCCCATCCATCACTGTGTAGCACGTATTTCCCATGCCCTAGAGAATCTATGCAGCCTGACATAATGCTTCTTTTTAGGAAAAAGAACCAATTCTTTGCATCTTTCTTACTTTTTCTCACCAGCCTACATATAGCCTACAGTAGTAGCTTTGAGATCATTTAATTACACCAACTTGCATCTTCAGATAACTCTCTAACCCAGGCTACAATCCAGTCATCTGTAATACTTTAAGGTTCATTTAATCAAATTTGGTTGCTCAAAGGTTGGCACTTAAATCCATTCAGTTGTAGTATTTTAAAAGTATCTTCCCACAGGAACTTTCCTGGTTCCAAGGCTATTTCCTATTCTGAGTAAAGGGAACATCTCCCAGACCAAAGGCACATTTCAAAATGAAAGAACTTTTTAATTGTGATCATTCTCTGTTCAGGCTCTAAATTAAATGATGAAATCCACAGAAGTCCTGATGAAACTGAAAATATTTCTTTAGTTATTTAACTTTGAGTAATTATAGTTCAATGTCATCTTAACTCTTGAGCAAGAGATGATGATCTGATTGCACCACTGAAAATGTAGCTTCTTATAGCACAGTATTACTGGTATAGTTTATATGGCATATTTATCTCTTTGTGCTTGTTTATCAGTTTGACGTATTTTAGCTGCAAAACATCAAGGTCAATTTTTCAGATGCTTTACACAGTTTACTATAGGGCCTCAAGCAGAGCTGATGGCTCTAGACACCCTGCCTGTGAATTATAGCGATTTAATAATTTCAGCAATCTTGCACTTACTGTTTCATTATTATTTCCAAAATAACTGAAAGAGTTCAGCACACGTCTTGGATACTTTTGATCCTGCTTGAAACCTAGAAAAGTATAAAGTCTTTTCAGCATATGAAAAGCATTTGCAACATATAAGCAAGATGTATGCCTAAATGTGGAGTGGAAAGGAAAATTATTAGAACATTTCCCACAAGCCTGTGCAAATCATATAAAATCACGAATTGGCCCTGTCAATCATTTTTCATTTAACACTTTCAATTAACTTGAGATGCTGTAGGATGCCACTTTAAATTATCTACTTAATAGAGTAGGAAGGGGAAGGATTGGCTTCCTGCTGTGGCTAAGGCGGTCCGAAACCAGAGTGGATTGAGCTCTACCTGCAGAGCTCCTCTGTAACCTAAAGCTGTTCATCTTGCAGCAGGGCCACAAAGGAAGGATGATGGTGGATCATCTCCTGCAGAGATGGGTCATGGCCCTGCTCCAGCGGGTACCTCCAGAGAGTTCCTGTGCTATTAGTGGCCTCCTATGCCAAGCATAAGTGAATCCATCTCAGTCTTTGCTGGCAGCATAGTTAGTAATATTTTCTCTAAAGTACAATTCTCTCCTAACCTCTATCTCGTATCTTGTTAAGCAATGTTTTAATGAATAACACTGAGACTATGTCCATATTTGTGAACTACAGTAATGGCATTTCAAGATTAAGGGAGATGAGGAGAGTATTCATTTATCTTCCACGGTGATTGTTTGCACAAGGTTTTCCAGAGTCACAAAAAAGGTTATAAATGAGAGAGCACTGGAACAGCACCTCCGGAGCTCTGCTTTGTAAAGAAACTTTAGAAATGAAGTGTCACATTCATACACAGTGCATTTCACTCTTTTCGCCTTTAATTTCTAAAAAAACCCCAAACCCTCAGCTTTATTATAAGGGTTAGCACAGTCTATCATATGTTGGTAAAAACCTTATATAAATGCCAAACACAAAGTTCTACAATTACTTTTGACACACTGAATCTTTTATGTCCTATGTGATAATTTTGGTGCTCCTTAGAAAGAGTGAAATACAGTAATTGTTGGGGGCAAATGCTCATCTTCAGCCATGCAGGGACATGTGGTTCTGGTTCCTGTAGTTCTAGACTATTTCGAAACAGACAGATAACACAAAGACTCCAGGTTGATACAGATCCTTCTACAGTAATTTATAGGGATGCCCACAACAACAGGAGTCACCAGCATGTCAGGGTGCTTCAAACACAGTGGTATCACGAGAAGAATATTGAGATACAGGGTAGAGGAGTAATTTTGAACCTCAATTTAGATTAGGGTTGAAGAATACTCCTGTAAAACCTGTATTTTACGTATATACTTGTCTTTTGGATCAGGACATAGATGGTTTCCACATGAAATGCCTTAGGGCCCCATGATGTAACAGCTATATGGCTGAGTAGATACATGTTGGTAGGTACAGAAATGGTTTGGCTTTAATCATGCTAGACACGTGAGTTAGCTAAGCCTTTGAAATAGTTTTTTCTTCCTGTGGAGGACAGTGAAGATAGGTGGCACACAGATCATTTAGTCATGTTTGAATTTATAATATAGGCTCATTTATAATATAGATTGAGAAGTACAAGAAATAACTGTCCATTCCCAAGCTGAGACATGATACTTGATCATTTAAGTACCCTGCACCCAGTTCCATGGAAATGGAACAAGGTGACCTTTAATCACTTTTTGGGTATTTAAAAATTATTTCTTCTGCTTTGCAACCAAGTGGTTAGAGGCAGCCATGGTGGACTAGACTCATTACTAAATGCAAGTGCTTGCTTCTGAGTTTGTCCTATGGCCTTTCTCAACAGTGGAAAGAAAAGGCACTTCTGCAAAAGATCTGTCTCATCTCAAAGCAGACATCTGAAACAGGGCAGATGAAACTTCTCCAAGTGAGGCTGTTTTGTCTCCATTAACACATAGGGAGCCCAAGGTGATTAATACACATGTAAGCATCTACAGAGACCTAAATTTAGGTGAGATGAAGTTCATTCTATGCATAGCTGAGTGAGTGATAATTAACAAATAGCATCCCAATAATAGGAAGATGAAAATACTTAACATGTTTGACCAAAGTCCCTTTCAGTGTAACCAAGCATATTGTAAACTAGTAGTGATACGAGGCAGTTTGTGAAATCTGCTGTCGGAAACAGAGTTATCAGTGTTTAAATAAATTTATAGACACCTAGATGGGCTGTAACCATATCTCCTGCTGCAATGTTATCATATTGTATATGATACATACATTATATAACCTCTGCAGGCAAATTCCAAGGAAGGAAAAAGCAAGGCTGCAAGAACAGTCTGCCCTCTCTAGACTCTGTTGTTCCTTCTAACAAATTGTGGCTCCTCTATGGTTCCTACAGAGAGAACAGATGAGCCAAAAAAAAAAAAAAAAAGGGGGGGGGGGGATTTTGACTAGAAATAAAAACATAAAAGAAAACTAGAGTTATGAGCCTGACTGTTTCAGTTGGGATTATCTGATAGGTGGGATTTTATAAAATAGAGTTGGATTTACTGTGACATAATCTCAATTTAGAATTCTTGATATATTTCCAACATTTTCTCTAGATGAATATACCTCCTCTAACTTCAGATGTTTGCTATGTAAAGCCCCTTTCTAGCTGCCAGTCCAGGTGGGTGCAATACTCTTACCAACCTATGTGTACGTCTTGGATACTATAGAGGGTCACAGATAGCACTAGAGGTTTTTGTTTAAACAACTGAACGGATCTCCTAGCATGGGATTATGCTTTCAGATTAAGTTATTGAGATGTTGGTATCTAAATGACAGGTAGGTGTTTAAGGCAGCACTGGTAGACCACTTTATTCACCTCCCAAAACACATGCCTCTAGTGCCGTTTGAGACATCTTGTGCCATGTAGGGCTCAAACCTACAAGAAGATTGCAGATATGGCACAGGAATTACAGGAGGCCTGTAGCCACATGGACTGGCATCTGGAGACCAGCAGAGACAGCCTAGAGCATCTTCCATGGTATTTGATATCTAACTTTAGGTAACCAAATCATGGATAATGATTCACCGTATAATGGAGTTTGCAGAATTATTCAGGCAGCCCCAGAGTTCACTCATGGATGATCTAAAATACTTCCAGCTTAGCTTTGATGCCTTACTTTTGGACATGCAAAGTTAATTGAGAATGATGTTACCAGTTTTGTTTCAGCTGGAGGATGAGCATGTGTTAAAGAGGATCTTGGCTACATACCATCATTAATGTGTAGTATAAGCTTCCATGGGGAAGTGTGTCAGCCACAGAACTAGATAACAAGTGAATATATAAGCAACTGCAGTTTGATTGATCAGGGTCTTCCAGCCTCTGACACTGTTATATACTAGCTGTCCTCTCACTGTTATATACTAGCTGTGCACACTTTGTACACTGCTTCATATTTTATAAGGCAACTGTCACCCTAGTCTCTGCATCAAGCTATGGAGATCACTAGCTGCTTTTTAATTAAGTCACAGTAAGAACAAGTTAGACAAAAGGACAGAGTTTTAAATTGAGTGCAGAAATGTTAGCAGTATTAAATTCAGTCAAGTAGACAGAGCAAATCAGTTTAAATTGATCCACAAGTGATTAACAGTTTTTGTTTGGATCAGGACCCGTGCTGTCTTTAAAACCACATCTGCAATCTGTACAGTATATATATACACATGACAAAACAAGATGTCTTCTGCTCTAACTAGAGCTACTTGTGATCTTGAAGGCTTTTATAGAAAACACTGGAAAAGCACTAATGCTTATTTTCAAAACGTGTCACCTAGAAGTAGATATTTCAGTATCAATAATTACATCTTATAATTTAATAAATAGCAGCTCTTCTAGATGACTTCTAATTATAGTATAAAATGTAAATTCTATTTCTGTTTACTTGAATCACTTAGGACTAAAGGGTTATAGTCTTACATTAGCGCCTTATTCTACAAATCATCCCACTGATTACTTGTAGATGCATATTCCACTGAGTACGCTCATCAACATTGTTACTGAATCAGAGAAAATAGGACTAGAAGGGACTTAGAGGTCATTCAGTCCATTTTCCTGTCTCAAGCCATGATCAACTCTACTTAGAAGAACCCTGATGAGGGAGATTTTTCTCTCTGCAAAATCTCTTCCAGTATTGCTTATTTTTTATAGTTAGAAAATGTTTTCCTGATGTTTAAACTAATTGTCCTTTTACTTCAGTTTAGATCCACTGCTTCTTATTTTACAATGGACATAAAGCTCATTTGTCTCTTTTCCTCTACCAACTTGTTGTTTAGGTTGTTGAAGACAAGTTATCATCCCTCCTTTAACATATGGTTTTTTTCCTAAAGAAAGCAATCTGAGTGCCTTCAATAGGTCAAGTTTTCTGGCCAGACCCTAAGTGCATTAGTAGGTCTGAATTGCTCTGAGCAGCCTCTTCAGGGCTCCGACCATTGGCCTGGGAGCACCATATCAGCGTCGAACCCAGTCCTTGCCTGGCGTGGCAAAGGTGGGTCTTCATCCTGCCCTGTTCCCTGTTAATCCTGACTTGTTCACTTGACTTCCTAGATTGACCACAGGCATTTTACACTTGTCTGATGCTCATCAAACTGTCAGTGGAGACTGTTACTGCCCAGACCTGACGCTGCTTACATATTGCAGGACTGCACCCAGGTCAGTGAGACCACGATCCTACCTGTGCTACAGTCATCCTTGGTCCTCACCTTGGCTTTCCTCATTGTGCAGTCCTCTTCCTGTACTCCCTGATGGAAACATTTTGTTTCCTTCCTATTGGAACTGTCTTGAATTTTTGAGTTTTCTTCATCTTTGTTACGGATTTGTCAAGATCATTTTGTATTCTAGTCCTTCCCTCAAATCTTATTGCAGTCCCTCCTAGCTTGGTGCTGATTAGTAATTAAATAAGTATACACTTTATGCTTTTGAAATAATTAAGGGAAATATCGAGTGGTGGCAGACTGAAGACAGACCCTGTGAAATTCCACTTACGGCATCCTTCCAACTTGGCAGTGAACCTTAATAGCTACTCCCCCAGTATGATATTCTTCCCTTCCAGCAGTGCCATATTTCCTTACCTTGTTTAAGAGAGACCTGCTGAAGTTTAGCCACATGATCTCTGTTTCCTCTCTCTTTTTTTCAGGAAAGCTCTTAACTTCACACAGAAGGAAGCTGAATAGATATGACATGATTTGTTCTTGGCTGTTCTTCATCTCCTTATAAGCATGTAGCAGCTGTATACAAGTAGTTCAATTATTTATTCCAGTATTTTCATAGGAACTGAAGGTCAGCTGCTAGGTTACTCCTTACACCCATTAAAAATAGACAATGCATTTTCCTTTTCCGGGCTTCTGAAGCCTCGCTAGTCCTTATGAGTTCACAAAGTTGCTGACCCTGAGACTGTTTGAGTCAGTACCATAAAGTGAATTTCATCAAGCTCAGACAGTTCAAAGCACCTAACGTATCTAGCTGCTCTCTAATTGGCTCTTCTAACTGCTCTTCTGGCCTGCGATTTTACCCCTTGCCGTTGATGGTGACGTAATGAGCTGTCTGATGAACACTGTTATTGTCAGTGAAGGCTGAAGCAAAAAAAATGCAGTAAATGCTTTGGCTTTTCTTTGCATCACCTGTCGATTGCTATCTCTCCTTGTTAAGCACCAGATCAACTCTGCTTGATCTCCCTCTTCCTTGGTAACATATTGCACTTACAGAGGATTCTTGTTTTCTTGACGTCTTTGCTAGAACACTTGCTACATTTTTCCTTTTTTAATGTAGGTTTCTCAATCTGGTTTTAGGCATCTAATAGGAGCGGACTGCTTTCTCAAGGGTGCTAACTGGGTTATTTGAGTATCTGAAGATTCTGTTCAGGTTCTTAAATGCAGATTTACATCTCCAACTTTAAACTTTGAAATCTGAAAGTGTTGGCTAATGTAAAGAAGTATCACATCCACTTAACTGCTTTCAGCAACAAATTGTGTGTGGGGGAAGACAAATACTACATCCAATTTATCAGACCTTCAATCTTTTTAAAGGTTGTTGTTTTCTTAATTTATTTAAAAGGAATAAGCTCTTTCTTTTAATGCTTTTGCTAATTCTTCCAATAAAATACTAATTTCTTTTCCTTTCACACATGTAACAGTCAGAAGCTTATTTCTTGATTTAAAATTAAAGCAATTACTTACTGCATTATTTCCTTAATAGAAATGCCTTAAATTACCTCCCAATTTAGAGTGCCTCAGTGGTTTCTACGAAGTGGTTATCAATGGTGTCTAGCTTCATTTCCACTGCAAAATAGAAGAATCTTGTTAATATTAACTCACCCTCCTCTTTCAGGCATTCTGTACAGCTTTAAATTATTTTTCCCCTTTAAAATAGTGAGAGAAAGAATTATCTTATGCTTAGGGTTACAAACTAGGTTTCGAAGAGAAGTAATTCCACATGGCTCCTGTTTGGGAGTGCTTCACGACCAGAAACAAAATACTTATGGCTTGTCCACACAAGGATTATTTCTGTGAGCTGCCTAAATGCAAGGGTAGTCTGTTATAAGAGTTACTTAAGAATATTACTGATTCCATGGACTGCAAACTCTATTGTGCATGTATTATCTTATTCATCTGTGAAGACATATTGGGATTCATTTCATGCATAGAGATTCTCATTATGTGCCAGAGTAGGACCATACTAAATGACGATGCCTTATTTCAGCTGACGTTTATACCATTTACATAAGGAAATCTTATAAGGATTTTTATATTTGTTATTGTTATACATAATTTATTCCACTGGATCCAACTTTTCCCACTGATAGATAATGTCAGCTTGTTTTCTTCATCCTCTATACCAATCAGACTCCATTACTGTGCCACATCGTGCTAGAATTTCATGGGGATTGTAGAAGTATCTGTGACACAAACTCACAAACTAAAAGTTTGCAATGTTGTAAAGAATGTGTATTTTTTCTCCTCTCAATTCATGTTTCATAGGTAAAAAGCAATTCTGATTTGTGTTCCAAACATACTGACAGAAACAGGCACCCAGACTGTTTAAGTTCAGCCTAAAATATTAAGTAAAGTCATAAGCAATGGATAATAGGACCCTATATAGAATTGCACTGGGCTCAGTTCCACATCCAGTTCTGATTCCTGTACAAGCTAATCATCATATGCAACTTCCTTCTTTCTATTGGCGAGGGGGCGGGGGGGGGGGGGGGGGGGGGGGCGGCGGCAAAAATAAGGTGTATGCAAGAAAAGGTCTACAAATGAAATAAAATATAACATCATGGCTAGCCTAGATATGCATAATAAACCTGATACTTATTGGATATAAGCAAAGAATTAAAGTATCTCATATACATTTTAAGGCACTTAAAAATAACCAAGCATTTAATTGCAAGAGCAGGAGAGAAATTATTCATAAAACAGAGGATTCAAAATGCTATTTCCCAAATAGTAATCGTTTTACTAAAAGAACAATTCTTGTTCTATGTATTTGTATCTCACAAATCAAATTTTTCCATTCTGAGTTTTAGGGTTGGGTTATTTTATTGGAAGGGAGGAACTGCAAAAGTTTTGTTTTGGTTTGGTTTATTTTATTATTTTATTTTATTTTATTTTATTTTATTTTATTTTATTTTATTTTATTTTATTTTATTTTTAAATATTGCTTGAAGAGTCATTGATATCCTTCATATCCTCCATATCCTTCAGCAGAACTCACTAGATGAAATGTTTTTGAATTATGACTATTCCAGAATATGCCTCTAGTAGAGAGACGCCAGATTGTTCAGCTTTTTGAAATTGTCTGGAAATCAGTAAGATGAAAAAATAATGACTATCAATAACAACTTGGTTCCACCCACAAGCTTTCTGCTAGTTTACTCAGCCTGAGGAGCAGCCAGTCTTCAGGAATTCACAAGATGCATGTCATAATCTTCCTGCAGAGAAGACACACATCCTGCATATCTGAGTGTACTGAAGAAACGGGGCAAGGGAGGAGGGAGAAATCCATGTGTGCTTCGCAGTCAGAGTATGGCAATTTCTCTCAGGAGTCCTGAAACTTTAGAGTGTGTACCATGGGCTTGGGTAACCTGGAGTTGTTTCTGTCCCTCTCTACCAGGGCAATCCCAAATGGCTTGTTTCTTTCCAGAGTCAAGGAATGGAGTTATCCACCTATCTGTGTATAAACTGCACATCCAACCCTAATATCATCCGCCTTGAAGTATCTCTAAACTGGAAAATGAAGTTAAATGTCAAGAGCTGCATGTAGCGCAACATCCATATACTGAGTATCCATGTTCCTCTGCCCAAGTTTCCAATGACATCATTTAATAATGCTGGACATAGAGGCAGATCTACCAGTCATGTTGCATTATACTACTCTTTGTATGTACTCTTTTTTCACCCAGTTGCTTGTCCTTGAAGGCCCCTGGACACAGTACTCCAGGTGAGATGTCGCAAGGGCCAGGTAGAGGGGAACAATGATTAACCTCGACTTGCTGGCTATGCCCTTACTACAGCTAACATCAAGCAAGCCCATGTCAAGACCTTGACTAATATCAAGACAGAAGTTATTGACTGCTTCTGTCTTATTCATCAATTATCCTACCAAATGTTTTTAAATGCACCTATTTCCTCAGAATGATTGGTCCTGACCCTGGCTTAAGGAGTTCTCCAGTTGAACTGCAGCTGATCTTGCATACCAGCTTTTAGATTTCTCCCTGGGTGTATCACTTAATGTCAAGCTTAAGTTTCTAGGCCATTATGCCCCAGCATTAGCAGCTATATGTGCTCTACCAATTATGGTAGTTTCTTACTCACATGCTGGAGAACTGGAAGTAAGAAAGCAGGTGGTATTTTCTGACAATCTGGAAGGTAAATGAATCCTTGCAAAAGTGAAGAGTTAAGGATTTCCAGTTTCTCCTTTGTGCCATCTCTTGGGAGCAGTGCTGCTTTTCAGAGCAGGAGCATGTAAACTCCCGAAACCCAGAACCCTTCTAAAAAAGACAAATTTCCTCAGCAGCTGATCTACAGATGAAGAAAGAAACCTGTCAGAGATAAAACAGAGTTGGAGATGTTCTTCATACATGCAGTTCCAAGCATTCAGTCCTCTGTGTATCTCAACATCTTTTCCATGTGTATCTTAACACTTGCTGCACCTAATACCATCATTTTGGTTATCTTCCCTGATAACACAGACGTGTTAACTTTTTCCTACTTCTTGTCTTCCATCCCCTTTAGCAGAAGAAATTATGCATTTAACATGTACAGTGCAAAATGATACACTGACTCAGTAATAAACAGTGTCCATCAAAGTTTGCTGCTGTGTTTCTGAAATTTTGGATGGTGCCACAGCCATCCATGAAGGTGGCCAGCCAGACTTCCTCTCTCCCTCAGGAATCCGCATCCAGATCATACAACTCCTTAATGGGAGAGTGGCTGCAGTGTTTCAGATGTCTTCTGGATACATCTGTCTCTCTGCACTGATTGTAGGGTGGACTGCATCAAATAATGCAGTCAGATGAGTGTGCTGTGTAAAGCTTGATGATATAAATATTGCATTAACAACTTATGAAGGGCTTTTCTGCAGAACTGGAGGGGAGTACTGACCAGCTGTAAGTACCTTCCTAGTTTTCTGGCAGAGGTGCCCTGAATTTGGGATAGGTGTTTTTTCCAAACTTTAAGTGGAAAGCACAGGTCCTAAAAATTCATTCATTGTTTGTCCCCTCTGAAAAGAGGGAAATTGATTTTAAAAGCAATGCCATTGATTCTTCATTACAGTGCAGGATTATGAGATACTAGCCATGAAAAGCTAAGGCTCATTTCAGCATGTATTGAATTTATAATCAATAAAATAATTACTTGATTCAATCTTAGGTACTAGGTCAATTAATTATATTTAAAAAATTATTTCTGGCTTCAAGGATTGTTTTACCTATATTGCATAGGAAAGTAATGATATAATTAGGAAGAAATTAATCACTCTGGCAAGGTAGATTTCCATTTGCATTGAACAGGTAAAAAGTAGAATGAATGTGTATATTTTGGTCAGGATCACTTATATACATTTTTACACACCTAGCTAAACTAATTACAACTGATCACCATTATGCCCATGTCACAGGGGAAAATTCATATTGTCTAAATCAAACCAGGATCAAAGCAGTTTATTGAATTACTAATGGCATGTAATTGATTGGCAATCAGTGAAATATACATTCAGGATCAATATCAGCAATGAAACACATAAAACATAATACTACACACCTACAAAATGTTAATATATGTGGACTAATTTCTGAACATCCTTTTAGAGCTAATCTCAAAATTTATAACCACACATTCACACTTTTCTTTACACAATTACATAAACAACCCCCCCAGACACACCTCACAGGCCATGCAGCTTACTACCATCCCTCTCGTTGGGGGGGTGCAGTCCTGACCGGCATCTCCCTCCCACGGGAGATGCGGGTGATGCAGCTGTACGTGTGCCCGTGCTGCTCGCTGCAAACCCCCATGCCCATGCAGGGCAGAAACCCCCTGCGAGGTGATAGACACCCGCTCAGGGGTCCCTGCTCGCTGCCCCTGGCTGTCCCTCCCTAGCTGGGTGCTTTTCGCCAGCATCCCAGGGAAGGATGCTCAACCCAGCCTGGGCAGGGTGGTGATGCAGCAGGGCGGCTTCTGGCAGCACCAAACCAGGTTAAACCTCCTGCTCTGTTTTGGTGTCTCTTATTTTCACCCTAATGAGTGTAGCAACAGCTCCAGGTCTGTTCTGACTGCTTCCATTTACACCTGACTAGACATAATACGTTCAGTTGTATTTAAATGCATGCATTTCTGTGATGCTGATTGAATGACTCTTCATTCTATCTTATCTTTTAATTTCTTTTCACAAGACTGAAATTTCATACACTGTGTTCAGAGAATCAATCCTTTGTTCTAAAATTGCTCATAGCTGGTTTTTTCCTATTTTGACTTTTTTGGGGTTTTTTTTGGGGAAGGTTTGTTGTTTTTTAGTTTTGTTTGTGGGTGTTTGTGTTTTGTTGTGTTTTGTTTTGCTTTTTAAAAAGATCTTTCTGTCTACCTTATAAGTGTTTCTTACTAAACCAGGCTTTGTTCAGGGCTGGCAAACCATTTTCTAGTTTCAGCCTGGTCTGCGTGTTGTGGTTTTATCTTTGCAGATTGGCTTCAGGCTCACATAACCAGTCCCTGCCTGCTGATGGCACAGAATGGTAGAAATAGGAGAATTGTGTGGCAAGAAGCGAGGAACCTTAAAACATTTACCTTGCCTAACATCTTGAAACACACATTCACCTTAACCTGAAGTTTTCAGGAAAAAATATAAATCTGAAAAGTTTGCACAGGTGTTAGGATTCCCCCTTTAACAGATTACACTGAAATAACAAAATAAGACAAAGGAAACTCATAAAACTAGGAATGTGAAAATTAAGGAAAAATTTCCGATAGTTTTGCATTTCATGTTACTGACTTTGATGTTTAAGAACGTATGGGCTTTGAATCAAGTTTTTCCACAACTGCAGGCACTTCTAGTGGCCATATTTTGAGAGGATTGCCTACTGTCTAAGAAGAAATAACTGTATGCCGAAGCATTATTCTCAGTGGCAGCATGTGAGAGATTGCTCTGCTCTACCTAGCTGCTATATTTAATTAAACCTGGAGGAACTTCATAGGTCTGAGATGGTTACTTTCCTTGTAGAACTCAATAAACAGGATTAAACTTTATAAAGAAATTGGAGGGACAGACAGGCAGACACTTACATATACACCAACTGTTTGATGATTTTTAAGTTGCTAGATTAAAAAAAAGAGATAAAGTGGAAAATGCTTTAAGGATTTTGCAAAAAGATACTTTTTTTCTCATCATTGAAGAAACAAAACAAATATCCACATGTAAAATTGGAATTTAAAAAAATTGGATTTTTTAGCTTGCTTTGTATTTTTACCAGAAACAGATACATCAACTCGACGTTTTAGTGATGTTCATAGCACAAAATATTGGAGGATTTAAAGCATTCTAACTTTCATTTAAAACTGTCCTGCAGAGACTTCTACTACTGCCAGCATTTTTATTACAGACAGTCTCCCATCATGTTGAAAAAAATCCTCTGTAATTTTGAAAGACATAAAATTAAGGTAGTTCTGTAGGATGTAAATAGAGGTTTAGATTAATTAACCCAAAACTGCATAAAAATTAATTAAGAATATGAATATGAAGTTAAAAACATCCTATAGAAGATAATATAGTATTATATCACTACTACAGGCAAAAATATTACTATTAAAACTCTACAAGTTTTATATATTCTAAGAGTTCTTTTTCTTTGAAATTTCATAAGAGTAGGAGAGGACTCCCAGAAAACACAAGGCTGTTTTTAATAAAACATCTGCTTTCTCAAAGTCTTTTTTTATTTTCTTCCTTATCTCCTCTAAGATGGCAGCAATATTATTCTTAAGGACCAAGATTCTTCAAGGTTGTAACAACCTTCCCACTGAGTCAGTGAACACTAAGCAGCAGCTTGTAGGGTCTACCTGTGGTTTGAAAAAGAAGCTCCATTCATCAACCCATCCGAAATAATCAAGCAAATAGTTCAGTGTTGCACCCTCACATTATGCAGTGGTACTACTTAGTGATCATTGGAAAAATACCCTTTTCTCTTCTGCAGAGACAAAAAAGTTGATTGCTTAGCATAGAGAACATTATATTTTTTTTCTATTTTTTTTTTCCAGACAAGCTGTATTGAATGCTCTTTAGGAAGCAGAAGCTTTTCAGTTGTTTACTTCCCAAAATTAGGTTATTTTTTCCACTGCGAAGACTGTTGTTTTCATAGGCTAAAAGTGTAGTGCGTTCTTTCCATTTGTTTCTAGATATTTCAATGTATATTGCACCACATTTGGCTTGTATTTTTTCTTCTTCAGCTGCTAATTGACCTTCCTTTTGCTGAGACATCAGAAATATTTTTAAACTCTCCATGTCGTGCAAGTGCCACTGAACCCAAAATGAAATAACGCCAGTGAAATGTCAGAAATGGGTAGTGTCAAACTATCAATCAGATGCTAATCCTGACAACATTAATTCTAGCAAAGCTCAAAGGATCAGTTAGGAAGAGGATTTCAGTGCTACAGCCTTTTGAATTAAGCGAAAATATTTCACAGGCATTTAATGCTTTGTGTTATTTTTGCAATTAATAAATAAATATTAAAATTTATATAGAGATAAAAGTCAAAGTAGGACAACCTCATCCATCATGCCCTATGCAACCAAAAGTCTGACAGAGATCATCAGGTACCCAAGTTCCTAAATAATGCACTGAACAGACAATCTTTTTAATACCATGAAGAATGTTTACAGAAAAAAGATATCCAAACCATACTACCAGTCAGTAAATTCTGAGTGCTGCTAGGCAGCCTGATAACTGAGCTTTTTCTTATTTTTCTATGACTTTTCAGTAGTAAGAAGAAAGGAATGTGGATCAACAATTTCAAAACTGAAGGCAGAGGTGAAAACCGGTTTGTATTATGTCAGAAACAGCTATACAGACCACAGTTACATATGTACAGTACAAAGTCATAAAGGACAGAGGACGAGTCTAGGCTGTTTGGGTCACTGGTAAGCATCTCTCATGTTCACATTCAAAAATCATAAGGCCCTAGGTGTCTGATTTGCTAAACAAGCCATGCTCTGCTGGTTTACTTTTTCTGCTCTGATTATTCTTCAAGCTCTTCTTCATGTTTCCTTCACTGAGTTCATAGTTCTTGATAATGAGTCATACACAGTCAGACACAAAGAGTCTTAACTGTGCTCTGCGTGAACACTTCCCTATCATCACTAAGCATCCCTTGATTGATACATTATAAGATTGCACTTGCACTGTCTGCTTTTACATCAGATTGACCGTGCTCATTGACCAGACTATCAATGAAAAGTATCTTCTCCACCCAACAAACATTGTTTATGCTGGTAATTCTTGTTAGTAGTCACTAAATTTATCATATGGTCTTACATTATTAATTGTCTTATGACATACCTTATTTCAGTCCTTTGGGTCTTTCTATGCTCTCCATGTTTTATTTCATCATCTGCACTCCTTATGCCTTCCGATGGTGTCGTTTGCTCACTTTATTAACGCATTCTTATGGCAAGGTCATTAAAGCAGATACCAGCTAAGTTTGATCCTAAGACTGTTTTGTGAGAAAAAACCAAACACAAGTCACCTCTTTCTATCCCTGAACAATGTCTTATCATTGCAGCTTTAATCAGTCCCTCGTCCACCTTTCAATTTCTACTACTCTAATCCAGTTAACAAGTAGTCTATTACACAGCATCAATTTCCTATGCTTGACTGAAAATATAATAGATATTTTTCAATTTCTTGTCTAGAAAATAAATTATTTTAACAAGCAAAAGCTATCATGTCAGTCTGTCATGTTCTTCTACATTGTATTGTTTTCCTTTCTATATATCTCAATATTTCTAATTATTCTTTCCTATGAAACCTGCTAGTTTTGCATATGGCTGAGGGTAGGTTAGCAGGTTAGTGCCTACCTCAATTACCCAACTACCCTTTGTAAATATTTATCATATACACAGTTCCCAAATCAAGCTTTTATATCCTCAGCATGATGAATATCGATACAAATTCAGAATTAATCCAGTGTACCACGTACTTCAGTATTCTGCAATGATGTTTATCTGTTTTACAATTTGCAGTAGAGATTTAGTTTTACCTTGAGTGTAGTAATTCAGATTATGATTTTCTTCTGAACGTATTTGTCTCAGTTATACATCCTCTCTGTGTCTCCCTTTGTTCCACATCCTCCTTCTCAGTGAAAGAGAAGGCATTTGTTTAGGGTTTGGACCATTTATATTATTTCTCTTTTCATGTTTCTTTTTTTAATATATAGCTAAAAATCTTTATTGATCATGTTCATATTCTTTGCAAAGTTAGACTCAGCTTGATTTTTGACAGCTTGCATTTTATCCTTACTTTATCTGAATCACTTTCTGATTTGTAGTACTTTCTTGCTGTCAATTTTTCTTTTAATTTCATTGTAGATACTCACTTTACATATAATATCTTTGTTGAAGTTGATATTTATGCAAGTCAGTGTGTATTCCTTATCTGCTTTTTCTTGATTTTTTCTTGATTTTTTTAAAACTTGCTGATTTGGAATCAGAAAGGGAGAAGACAGGAAATATATTCACTGATTAAGAAGACAACAGAAATTTAAAACCAAGACAGAGATTGTTTCAAAAGGGTGAATGTCCATGTCAATGCAATTCCAATAACAATGAAGACAAACCTAGGGCTCAGTTAAATGTTTCTTTCCACTTCGTGTGTGTAAGACTTTTTGTCTGTCGCTCTTAGAACAGTTTGCAAAATTAATTGATTGAGAACCATAACCCTCTGCAAGGCAGACAATTATTACTCTCATTTAAAGACGGGTAAACAAACATTCAGGTTAAGTGACTCGTCCAAAGTTAATCAGTGGTGGAAGTGCAACTCCATGCTCCTGAGTGACAGTCCTGTAGATTATACTGCCTTCCTTATCCATTTAATGTTGCCTATGCAAACTGCAGATATAAAGGCAGGTTTGCATGTGGCTTTTCTGCTACCCACCTCTACCTATCTTGCATTTAAATTTACCTGTTCCAAATGGACCCCAATCAACAATTATTACCACAACAATAGCATGAACATTCAACAGAGGCCTTTGCAAAGTCAACAAAGAGAGCTCCATGGTGACTGAAAATCAATAGGGCAGGGAGAAGAATAAAAATTATTTTTGTAATGACTCCTTTTGAAATGAGTATTCGAGTTGCATGAGAACTCATGACTCAAATAGTGTTGCATGGTCTTATGAATAGTAATGAAATCAAATCCTAAACAGAGGTATTAGATTTTAATTGAGCTATTCTTTAAAAGACTTTTTTCTCACAGTGTCAAGGTCATATTCTCACAGATAAGAAGTTTATTATACAAGAGGAACAGTGATAATAGGCACTGGAGACATATTGAGTACATGTGGCATGCTACATGGAAGAAGAGAGAAAATATACTAAAAGCAATAATTGAAGTATACACAAAAGACATTCCCATTGATAAGTACTTTAAATTATAAAAGAATATAAGAGATTATTAAGTAGAGAGTGTATAAATTACTTTTTTGCTGAATATAACTTTTGTTACTCTCCAAAATGTATTCTTCTTTTAAAATGAAGTTTAAATGCAATTCAATTTTTAAATATCTTTGGCAATTTCCTTTAAGATGGACGTGTTATTACAAATGTAATCCTGATGCATTTGCGATCAGGTTACCTATACAAGATCTTTATTGTCTTTAACAGTGAGTCTGAATAGCACTACTTTGAACAAACCAGATGCTTGTGCAAGGTTACACAGCTGCCCCACCTCAGAGCTAGCCCTGAATGCCAGCAGCTTCCCTAAAGTCAGCAAAACCTTTAAGCATGAGCTGAACTTTAAATATATTAGAAATAACATCTTTCTTGAGCAGGGTTTAATCATTTACTACTGAAGCCAATGAGATTTCAATAAGTGCATAAATGCTTTGGTATAACAGCTTCTTTGCTTTCCTATTTGTCTGAATTATATCATGCTGGGATTCATCCTGTTTTATATTACCCTATGGAGTATCTGGCACTTAGTGTCTGCCTTCTCCAAAATTTGTGCCCCATATAGCTGATATTTCTGATATTACATCTGGCATCTATTTAATTTTGAAAGCACAACCTTTTTCCAATGCTGTTTTTCATTAGCTGATATAGTTCAAGATGGTCCATTCCACAAGGAAAAGGAAGTCATGTGGGTCTGTGGCAAGGAGGTTCCAATTAAGCTGTGGGCTGTGCAGAAAAATTCACAAAAATGGGTTCTCCATGTTAAACTGGCTGTGTCAAAGGAGCAGATATATTTTCCTGAAATGGAGTCCAGTTTTAACTCCTTCTCCAGAACCATCCACCTGAATGCACACCAAGCCATCTGCCTCCTGATTTGCAACACTTCACAGATAATGTATTTTAAAAAACGTGGGTGTCACAGTCCTTTCTGATTCATTGGCATAATTTCCATTGCAGAGAGGGTACCATTGTCTTTTTTTTTTTCTCGTTTAACCTTCCAATAATCATATTTTGTTTATTTCAGCCAGAAGCAGTACTAATAATTATGACACAATGTGCTCATACGAAAAGGAACAGATAATATTCATGGAACAAAATTAGAAAATATTCATGTGCCCATATGGCACACAGAAATTACTATCCCATTAGCTGTTAGCTTTCCTTTAGTAAAAATTGGAGTCAATTTACTCCTGACATGTCCATACAAACAACCTTACTTCTATAATAGCTTATCCATAATTTTCCAGTCAGGAATCATTTCAAGCACAGCCACAGAGTATTACAAAACCTGTGTCAAGATTTCACTTCTTGCAGTCTCGCATCTTCACTGTTGACATACATTGGTAATCATAATTGACATCAGCATTTGCAGAAAATCTAGTCTTATCTCATTGTTTGTCTCATTCCCACTACTTGCAGAATTTCTGCATGCACCTTTTGCATTTGTTTTAGTTCTGTATTAGATTTGGAACTGTCTCTACATCAATTCTTCATTAAAAGTTATTTATCAATACAGGCACTTAAACTGAGCACCCAGATATATCTCTAGCACTCAAGAAAAAACCTCTTCCACTGAATTCTGGGATTTTCTCCAGTATTTTTCTGGAAGTATTAGAAAAATGTGTTACACATTCAGAATATTTTTTTTTTCTCTTATATCTCACATTTAACAGATTTTTTTTAAAAAAAAAATATATTGAATTAATTCATATATACACAGAATCTAATTCCAAAGATATAAATCTGATGACCTTTGTTTCTCACATACCAGAACAGTTAACTATTCTGCTTACGTAAGGAGTCCAAATGTTAATTCTAATTCTCTTAGTGGAGTACAGTAGGATTAACTTTCCTTTTTTCTTTTCTGTTTCCTGTTTTGCCTAAATACATCACTTTCTTCTTGACACTCTGAAATGTTCATTAAATTCTGAAGCAGTATAAATTTTGTCACTGTATGCTGAAGATCCTACTTGCTTTTGCAAGAAGCTTTTATCTATTGCTTCATGGCTATGTAGGATTTTTCTGAACCATGAGACAAGGCATATCTTCCAGGAGTTCCTCCAAATATCATGGAATTCTAGGTGACAGTCAGAAGGATTCCCATGCACATGGTCCCCATTGCTCTGAAAATATCTAATATTTGTTTCAGAGTGCAATTTTCATCTACACTTTTCCAGTAAACACTCTACCCACAGATGTATTCAAGCTAGCCATAAGCATTATTTTTATTTTTTTTTTTACCTCTCACAGTCTATTGAAGCAGATTCAATTATCATAGGAATGAGGGAACCTTACAAAAGTTTTACAATTACATATTCAGTATTTGCTTTAAAATTAACCAGAATTTCTAGAAGTTTTGATGTACTGATATCTGAAATGCCAGTGTTTCCACTGAGCTTAGAAATGAATATATGTCCACAATGCCTTATATGCTATGTGGTCTGAGGATTAATTCTGAGCAAATACTAATTATTAAATGTGATTTCTTTTCTTCCATCCTCTTAGCCTTGGACACAGTGTGATATTCATATTGATTAAAGTTTTCATACATTTACTGGTTGCAAAAGAACTGTTCTTTCTCTGCGATGTTGTTTATTCATGACCTATTTTCCACTTTCTTTTATACTTGTCAGGATGGTATGTTTAAGAACAGCGGTGTTTGGATGGACAGAATTTATAGGAACCATACCATAGCCAGCTTTTACAGCATGAAGAATTTAAAACCTACAACAGCCTGTGTGGCAGAGGAATCATGACTGAAAGCATTTCTGCTTACACTAAACCAGAGACAAACCTTGCTATTAAGTAAGGATCTGCTCATCTGGGTAAGGTATTCAGCATTGTATCTAGGCCAGATGGTGGACCAATAACACACATTTCACTGAAAGGTCTAAAAAGTATGGAAATAGTAATCTAATGGGCATTATGTCCCTACATATGTTTTCCGCTAAGACTGAGTGGCTGAAGACCCACATAAAAGCCTTGATAGAGCAAGATTTATAGCCTTTCTTTCTTATGACTTTTCTAAATTCATTAAAGTTGTGGTAGATGTATGAAAAACTTTGACTGATTTGGTTTTCAGGAGACATCATAATTTGCATTTATCTTAAAACCAAAGCAAATGAAACCATGGAATTGGATTGGATGGGTAGTGATATTCACCTTTGAAAGAAAAAAAATATATATTTTTCTGCTGAACACAGTATTTCTTTTCTATATTAAAAAAAAAATAAATGTATCTTCCAAGGTCTATTAAAAGAATCACTTGGACTTTTTGGGCAGCTACCTCCATTTTTTTGACAGTTATTAAAATTAAAAAGGTAGTTTCTGAAGTTACTTTCAATCAGTTTTGGGTGTGCTAAAGAGGAAATATTTCTAAAGAGTAATTCTCTGACTTTTAATAGTGTTTCCATGCATCCAGTTTTAAGAAATTATTATAGCCCAGCAGGTTATCCAGCTCCTAATTGCTCCCTGTAGTATTCGGATAGTGACAGACTCTTCCAGAGGATGATTCAGGTTAGGAACACAAACTATGTGCTTGTGCAAGATTACACAGCTGCCCCATCTCAGAGCTATCCCTGAATGCCAGCAGCTGAACCTCTGGGAGTGGGGAAAGAGGTTTCAGAGCTGCAGGTGAACTCAGAGTCCCAACAGCACCTCCCGGTGATAACCAGCGAGTTTGGAAAGGCAGCACCTGGTGTTGAATCCTCATGGTTTCACTGCTGCCGGAATGAGATGTGAGATACATTGCAATGATCAGAGGAAAGATGTTCTGCTTCCCACATCCCTCTGAGGTCAGAGGTTATTTGTGCTCACACACGTATACAATGGAGTCTTGTGCATATGATGTGCTGAGATTTTACCTACATGCCTTTCATTTTCCCTGTCATCTGTCGAAGAACTGCAAGCAAATTAACCCTTAATCAACATGATGGAAAATATGCAGAATTTATTTTGTTTTCAATGACAGAAAAAATAGCCTACAAATCATTCAGTCTCTTAGTTTTTATCTTTTTCCTTTAAAACTATTGTCTGTACAGATGATAGTCTTCATTTACTTGTTTGTAACAAACAAATGTCAAATGAACCTGTAGAATAAGGTTTTTCTGAAAGCTGTTCATGGCAACCAGTCAACACTTGGTTTGTGTGATTGATTAACTACTCTGGGATTTTCAGAAACAATCAGGACTTAATGCTCAACAACCAGAAATGGGAACAAATTTTGAAAATAACCAAGATAAGCATAGTAAAGGAATGATAAACAAAAGGCTTTCTACACCCTGTCATCTCTCTGGAAGTAATTCAGGATTTTTAACATCCGGGCCCAATTAGGGACCAGTTAAAGGCCATTTTCCCCACAGTTTTCAGTGTGCACTTAGTAATGCTATGATCCATTTCTGAAAAGGAGATTGCAGCCTCTGTTATATTCATACCAAATTAAAAACCAGAGGTTCATTTAGGTACCTAAAGAGGCCATGAGCATGTTGAAACTATGGCCTTAAAAGTGGCATTCAGTGAAAATTTACTGGAAGTTCCAGTCAGAGCTCGTTTCATACTCTTACTCCTTGACTGATACAATTTTGATAAGAAGGCAGAGATCTTAATTAATACTGTGGGGTCTAAGGAGCACAGGGGACATAGAGATTATAACCAGATGATAACCAAGACTATGGAACAGGAAAGCACTGTATATCTTTCCCTTTTCCCTTTTGTCTTTTCCTTCCTCTTCCTCTTTTTTCCTTTTTTTATCCTTTTATATTTTTTATCTGTCTTTTTAACAATATATACAAGAGCATTATCAAAATGTGTCATTCCTTCCTTGAGTGAATGAGAAAACATTTAGCTGCTTTTAAATTTTATATTTTTCTTGATGCATTTAGTCAAAGTAATTGCATTGGAGTGCACTATTTATTTTTTTTTTAAATATTCATAAAATTTCTCTTATATCAACATTTATGAAAAGCAAATAAGAATTGATATTATTGAGGTATATTTATGTGTTTTGTTGCAGCAAAGAATTGCAAATGGTCAGCATATCAATATCAGTAGTGCAGTATCGGTGGAACGTCAGACCTCATCTGATGGAAGCAGCAGGCAAGGTCTCCAAACCTCTCATTCATCACTTATGTCAGCCCTGGGGAAGTACTGAAAAACGTTGTTCACTGAAAGGTTGAGGGGCTTCAAGTCCTTCTTTGTGCATTTTATGTGTAACCTAACATTTTCTATATCTTCTAGAACATTTTTTTCCCAGGTCCTCTTTCAAAATTGTACCTTTCTAGTGATTGAATATATGTAAATATATGCAGCTCTATGAATAAATGTTGGAAATTAACATTTCCCTTCACTGAATGCTCTTTCTTGAGAAAATAAAGCAGCAGTTCAAGGGAAGCCCAGTTCAATGGGCCTTACTACAATTGTCCGCTGTAGTCACCAAATGATATGGTATGAACAGATTTTTACCTCTTCACCTGTACTTTGCAAACCATTTACAGGAAGATATGGTTAAAGACACAGAAACAAGTAGCTAACTTGACTGTTCACTCACCTCCTCCTCAGATTTTGGCTAACAAACATCTCATGCTAAGGCCCGATGTGTGCTAAGAGCAGCACCATCAGGTTAAAGCAAGGGCAACATGTAGGCAGGACATAGTGGCCAGAAAGGTCTAATGGTCATTATGCAGCCATTAGCACTGCAGTTTGCTGTCTCCTGCAGCCATAATCCTTGCGTATTGATTGTCTGGCAGTTTTTTCAGAATCTGCTAACTAATGGAAATGGTATAGACCAAACATCCAAGCTGGAAGGTACAAATACGTCAGCTTACCCAAAAAGTTTTTAATGTGGATCTGACCGCTGAGGCTTTCCTGCTTCTGGGTGTGATAGAGGGGATGCCGGCACAGTGATAGAGGAGAGAGGATGAGCGCTCTCACTGCCAGCTAGGTAACTAGTTTGCTCATAGGTGCATGAGTTGTTATGAGTTATGAGTTGCAAGTTATGATTTAGAGAACTTGTGAGAATTAGATATCTCATTAATTAAGTGATGAATCAGTGAATTCACGTTAGACTAGTCTGTACAAAGATTATTGAGCTTGTCTGTTGTGTTTGTTGGTTTTCTAAAAGAAAGTTTAGTTTGCAGAATATGAAAATAAAGTTTAATTTACAAGGTATGTTGTCCTGTTCATGATCCAAGTGGACCATGACAAAACATGAGTTCTTTATGTCCCCAGAAAAATCTTTTTTTTTTTCATTTCCCTAACAGATGTTTTCCTCTCTTTCTGCATCTGTTTGTATCCAAATTTCACTACTATGGTTCTAACATTGCAATTACTTTTCAGATAACGTCTTTCAGGGTGTGCATTATCTTGAAGGTACTTCTCTCATCAAAGTGGTATATAAGGCTAATGTTTCTGTGTTACTGTAGTGTCTTGTCCATCTCTCTCCACTATCCAATGTTTCCTTTGTGTCATAAGATTTCTCCACACAGTATCATTGCAAAGTACCTCATCAATTCTCTGTATGCAGCCAGTACGGTCAACGTACCTAACTGCTGTGATATCCTAATATTGACACTGGTCAGTCAAAGGCACTTCTGAATGTAAGAAAAATAGAAAAAAAAGCATGAGATTCTTCACTGTATGCAGATGTCTTTGTATATGTCTATGGATTTTGCTGAGCTTCTCTTGGTGCTATTAGTAACATACAGAAGAACTACAACCTCTTTTGCCCTTTCATTTGGTGACATAACAACATGGAACATGGCTTAAATGCTCTTTCTCTTTCCTGGCTGAGTTCAGGTTCACAGATGAATAAGCAGGTTGATCCTCAGTTTTGAAGAAGTACCACATGGTGAACATCCATGTTCATGCTGATCGTTGTTTTGCATATTGTCCTTTACTTCCTCCACAACAGCTGCTCATTTTCCTGTAGGCTTTATGGAGAAAGTCATACTTGCTATTTCTCTGCCAAAATCCTCCTTCCTTCTTCTTCCAATTCTCAGCCCACAGAAAGCTTTCATAAAGGTCATGCAAGCACATATGATATCAATGTTTGTGTGAATACATGCTTGTATGCATATTCATGGCACTTTCACATTTGACAAATGTTCCAACAAACAGAATTTCTCTCATATGAGTGCTTTAAAAAAGCAAATAAATGGGGTCATAACTATCACAGAAATATTTTCTTGCATTTGGAGGGAAATACTTGCAGGTATGATAGTGGTTTTTGGGCAGCAATCAATATAAATGAATTTGTCGTGTGATGAAAACTGAAGGCAATGAGTAAATTAAGTCCATGAAGCTATAATAGCATATACACCACCCAGACATTCTTAGAAGAGGTTACTGAGCACGTACTGTATTCAGAGTAACCTCAAGAGGAGCATAATTTGCCTGTACAGCAGCTCAGATATTCCAAGCCTGTAGCACTTCAGTTTCTTTTTTACCGAGAACCAAATCTGCAACAAAATGTCATAAATCAAACTCCTTTTAAAAATTGATCCCTCTACCCTCTTCCTTGTTTTCATGAGGTCACAAGGAAGGAATGTAGCAGAAAATGATGCTTATGGCATATGAAACATCCATTTCAAATACAGTATCTTGCAGGAAATGACCAGGAAAAAAATATAGATCAACAGGAGGCAGACAGGAAAAAAAAAGGTTAAAAAGACTCATTTCTTCTCTACAAGTGTGTAAGATCCAGCAGAGTTTTAGGTGAGTTTCTCTGTAGGGTTCCATAGCCCTGTACAAACTTCAGACAGAGACACAGTGTGAAACCCTGCATTTTTTGTTAGTTTGCCATACTTTTCCAGTTCTAGGAGTCAGGGGACAGATACTGAGCACAACTTTTGTAGGAAATAGAAGTTACCTATCATCGTACTTGTGCTAGCATAGTCTGGCATACACGATCTTTGGAAATACTAATTAAAATTTTATTAAAAGAAAATTAACAAGCTCAAGTCTGAAAGAACAAATATTGGTATTAAGACAACAGTGACTGTTGCAGAAAAAGCACAAGCTAAAAGCCAGGAGATAGGTTTGGCCATTTAGATGTATTGTCAAAGCTTAGACCAGTTACTTCTCTGTTACCTTTTTCCCTCCCACTCTTTATCTATAATAGCTGCTTAGCAGGAAAGCTTGCTGAAGTATTGTCTGGCATATTAGGGTCTGAGTCTCATTATGTAAATATTATGCAGATTTCTAAAGAACCAGATGCGGTTGCAAAGTAGAGAGAAGGAATACATAGTGAAATGACTGCTTTCGTATTATGGGACCTAGCGTATATACATGTCTGTATGATCATTTTAAAAGACAGAGTGGAAGCTAAACTCTATAAGCTTTCCTCTTCCAAGTATATGGCTACCAATTAGTATGTGACTGAGAATAAATTTCTTTCTTAATTACTAATTGTTTCCCAATACCGTTCTCACCATTTCATTTTATTTACTGTTATCTTTCTCCTTTGGCTCTTCCTTCCACTCATCATAATCTCATCAGAGTCATAAGTTTTTATTATGTTTTCTTTTCCAATATGACTAATTCACATTCTCCTTCTGAGAACATATTTAGTACTCATTTATAACCGCAAAATACAAGCCAATCTGTTGGATTTCAACAATTTAAATCAAGGGCAAAAGAGTCTTTACTGTGCTCTTCTCTCAAACAGATTAGAAAACCAACTGTTTCACAAATTATAGGGTAAATTACCAGCTATATTCTCAGAAACCTTTTTTTTTACAGGTGACTTTATTCCAGAAAAAGTTCATCGAAGCCTAATTTAAGTCTAGAAGAGAAGCATTTTAAGATTTGGATTTATTACATGGCTAAGATGAAACAAAAGCTTCCATTTCAGCACAATGGTCGAGGATAGGAATAATGGCCTTCATAAGTCAGGAAGTCCATTTTACAATGACTTGGCAGTATGTCACAGGTGGCTATTGTTATTTCAGGGAAAGAATAACATGATGCAATAGTCAGTTCTGATGGCATAAGTCTATGTAGTTGCCAAATAATGGAGATAGTAGTATCTTTTCACAGTAATTCATCTATGTTGCAAGAAGCAACAAAATAGCTGTCTTTAAAAAAAAAAAAAAAAAAGAGGAAAGATCCCAGTATAGCTTTTATTCCCTTTCTCTCTCTCAAAGCTAAGAGTTAAATAACCTGCTGGACTGCATGAAAAGCTTTGAAACCTAATCTTTTCTGAGACAAGTCTGCCTTATTTTTGTCAGTATTCCTCTTCTTTTTTTTGCATGCTGTATTTGCATGCTTCTTTCCCCAGGTGAAGTCTTCACCTCGGGTTTGTGACAGCACTGGAATCTTATAGCAATCAAGGCTGAAGTCACCAACAGGAACAGTATTCCTAGTAATTAGTAAGCTGTTCGTGGTTGTGTGAGGGCAAGGAAGATATCTGAAGAAACCAACATTTCTATTCACACAGTCAGTACTGGTAATAATATTTACATGGAAGTTAAATTCTTCCAAAGTATACAGAATTAGATTCACAAATCAGAATATGATTTTCTATAAAATGACAGTTGCTTTTTTTAGGACCCAGGTAGCAAACCAGTTAAGTGAGTGCTTAAATCCAGCTCATTTCATAGAATCACAGAATCACACAATCACAGAAAGGAAGGGGTTGGAAGGGACGTCTGGAGATCTAGTCCACACCCCCCCCCGCTAAAGCAGGTTCACCTTCCTTGAGTACATGCTCTTTGTATGCGTGTGCTTAATTTAAGCTCATTTATGTTAGTTTTACTGATTTCTGAGCAACTTAAATGAGATGTCAAGCTCATTTGACTGACACTGATGGAAATTGATATTGGCAGTAGCTGTATTGCTGAAGAAATAATCAAAGGGAACAAATTTTTGTGTTGCTTGTCCACACAGACATGCACCTACCGAGTACATTCTAACACATTGCACAACCTAAAATCCAACGGTTTAGGATAATCTGTGATTACAGTGGTAGGAAACAGTCAATGTATTGTGAATTATTGTATCTATGAAAAAATTGTTTAAAACTGTCTTTCATAAGTATCAACAGGTTATGAATGGTACATGCAGGACCCGTAGAATCCATATCACTCTGCCTTTGTTCTAGTTTCCAGATAAGTGTTAAAGGTGGAGTATCTGGCTATTTTATTGACTGAATTTGATTGGTTCAATGCTCTGTAAATGTGGATGTTTGTAGTTCAACCAAAGCAGAGAGAGAGAGAGAGAGAGAGAGAGAGAAAGAGAGCAGGCCAGTGTACCAGAACAATCAGAAATTCCTTTGTGTAAACTGAGGTGTTAGCAACCCTTTTGTTAAGTCATCACTCCTTCGTTGCCTCAATGAATGTTAGTCACGAGACAAAGACAATATTAACTTTTTCAAGTATAGTTGTTCTTTTTTAACATACCTCCCACCCAGATAGAATCAGCTGGAACTGAACTGCTAGACCTTTTCCACTGGGGTCATATTTGTCATTATGCAGGTTGGCATTGAATTGAAGAACTGCCAACTCTTAGTTCTGTTCAACATGCATATATCGTATGTCCACATTATTTATTCAGACCAGGATTCCTGGTTCATAGGTTTCTTAGATGAAACAGCTCATTGCTGGAAATTGGGCTTTTCTATTCATGTGGAATTGTTCAGCGCTACCCTTAAATAAAAGTGTATGTATTTTTTCAGTAGTACAATCTTTGTTCCTGTAGTAAAGAATGTAATTCCAGCAAGTACACAAGAGGAGTAAAATAGCTGAATGTGTAGGACATATAAACCCTAATCCTGAATAAGCAGAACTTAAGTTATTTTTACAATCGCTATGTCCCACTTACTAGATGCTTTCTAGTAGCAATAAAATAAATGTTTTCTGAAGGGAAGAAATACTATGTTTTGTGCTGTCTGAAAATCACTGTGTAGCATATTATTGTTCTAGTTGTCAATTCTCAACATCTGTTGTACAGCTTAAGGACCATCACAATATATACCTAAACCCATACTCTTTATCAGAGAGGAAAACAAGGTAAAATTTTTAGTTCTTTTATGCTATGTTTTTATTAAAATACATTTAGCTTGGGTCAAATGCTATTCAACAAATGCAAGTCAGTGATTTTGCTGCTTTGTCATATAATTTATTCACCTCATTCTTGTAGTATTCAGACACCATGAACAGAATACATTATTCAACAAATACCAACAATTACTCCTTGAATAATTTAGAATATGAATATTTTATTCTTGTGTTAAGACCAGCTCCATGTGAGGGATCTAATACTTGTGCACAGCCTTTTTTCTGGTGGACCTTTATGAAGAGTTGATGTAAACCCAACAGCTAATATAGAACTTCTTTTGCAGCTTTGGGGTAGAGAGAGAAGTAAAATGCATTATGATGCATTCTGAATGTTGTACAAAAAGTAGTGATTGGATATCTAAGTATTATTATTTAATTACTGCCTGGGATTCATTGTAGTAAGTAATGAACAAACACAAAACACAGAACGACTAACTTCAAATGGATGAGTTTTAAATATGGCAGGTAACTGAAGGAGAAACATGAATAATAATGCAGCCCATTTGAAAAAGAAAAAAAGATGAACCGATGAAAAAAAACTGAAACAAGAATTCAAGAAACTTCAAAATGTCAGGCCTTAATGGACGTAAGTCTGGGGATTTCTTTCTAAATAAAATACATAATGGTCTCTATGATTTGACTGCAGCTACATCTTCGTCTTTCAAGTCAAAATATTCTGTGTAAGACAAGGTCTTCTTACCTCTCCTCAGATAGCTCCGTCCAGGAGTCAGATAACTCATATGTATGCAGTACAGCAGCATTCTCCGGATCTGGCAAAAAGATTTGCTAGATATAGATGAACAGCCTGATCCATGATCTGCTGATGAGTTTACCTGTCCAAGAACAGGCAAGAAATTGTATGATTGTGTGCTACACAACAGCAGGAGCAAGTGTGCTTTTTAATAGGATCCCTCAGACAGCATAACCTCACTGGAAACACATTTCAAGCCTTGAGCATCTGATACATCTGGGACCATGCCTCCCAGACAAAAGGACATATATACATATGGCAATCATGTAATTGGACACATCAGATGATAGATGCCTGCCGACAGGATCTCCCCATGTTGTATGACCCACTGGGTAGAGTCTCACACATTAGGTCTCTATCACAGTAAAAGGCCTGCACGCAAGAAATCTGGAAATGAATTAACCTGGAAATTAAAACAGAATTTTGTGAATCTGAGATGTATGGCTTCATCACAAAATCAACTTTTTTTCCCCATGTACTACTAGCATATGATTTTTTTAACGTTCTTGCAGTGCATACTATAGACTATAGGTTTGGTATCTACTGATGGATAGTTTTTCAGGTATCTTCCTTGAGAGTGCAGTGACTGCTGCCTTAAAATGTTCACTAAATGTAGACCTTCATCAAGGTGAGGCTGTCTTCTGTTTAGATAAAATGATTATAAGTGTTTGCTTTTGAGATTGTAATATCCTCTGTATCAGTTCTCCTGCAAGTACATAATTAACCTGTCAGCCCACCCTGCAGTAATAAGTGTGATAGACGGGAAATATATTAGGAAAGAACCAGTGTGTGATATGCTTGCAAGCCCTATTTTATCCTTCAACTATTTTTCCTTTTAATTAGTACTCAGGTAATGGCAGACCTTAATGAATTAGCATATAACTGTTATCAATATACATTATTTTTTCCTTCTGAACTACTCATTCAGATGAGATGTAAAAGATCTGCTCTGGGTATTTTGGAAAAGAAAGCAGCTTAAAATAAAATGGATATATACTTTGAGAAGCCCAGGACTTCCAGCATTTGAAAAGCCTTTCTTGATAAATAAGACGTAGCATGAACCACTGAGTAAAAAATCCTGAAGGAGAAAGACTGGCAAAAACATTGTCTCAAAAATATTAACATCAGAAAAAGAAAGTGCTGGAAAATACACACAAAATCTAGCTTTGAAATTAGACACTGTCACAGCTACTGGAGGGCAAAACAGATATTTGGTGGAATTGATGGACTGAAGGTATCTGAGTGATGTGAGAGTTTGTTTGTACCTGCTGCTTTTGTATGTGCTTCACCATGCAATGTCAAATGAATGTGCTCATTTATCTGAGTACCTTTCCACTAGATAAAATTTTAGAGGGTTAATTTTGGAGTATCCCTTTTAACAGTCAAGAAATGGCAGTAGAAGCAAAGGTGGGGGTGGTAGTGGCTATATCTTCTAAATCTTAGTGACTAACTCTCCTCCCTTACAAGATTAGTGGAAACAATAAAAACAGCCAACTAAACAAAAAACTATTCAGAGGCTGGAAAACAAGTCTTATGATGTGAAGCTTAAAGAGCTCAATTTATTGAATAGAAAGGTTGAGAGGTGTCTTGATCACTGTGAATAGGTACTGACACAAGGAACAAACACCTGAGACTGGAGGTCTTTCAGTCTTGCAGACAAAGACCTAACAAGATCAAATGGCTGGAAATTGAAGCTAGACAAATTCAACCTTGAAATAACACAATGCCTCCGTTTTCCTAGCAGTAAGGGTAATTAAACATGGGACAACTCACCAGAATTTTGAATTCCTAAAAGAAGATTAGACATCTTTCTAAAAAGGGATGCTCTCATCTGATTTCGGGGGGGGGGGGGGAAATTGCACTGAAAAAAACAGAAAATCAAACTTAAGATCATAGTTTGTGAGTGAGAGTCTATACATGCTACAGTATCCGATGCCTTCTAGTGATAGCAAACGAAGTAGAAAATATGAGACATTCATGTGAGTGGAGAGACACACTAGGATGGCTACAGCGCCATAGAAATAGTCCAGATAAATATAGACAGTTCTACACACTGCATTACAACCATATGGATTTCTGTGTCATAAAAAGCCTTTGCAAATTTTTCCAGGGAAGGTGCAGAATATGTCTTCCACTCTAAGATCTGTTGACGGCTTCATCAGCTTTACTTCTAGCAAGTCCTACCACTAGGACTAGAACAATTATTGAAATTCTGGACCTTTTGCCTGAAATGGCAGTTGATCTTCTGGGTTATTGGATACAGTCACATTTTAGTATACCAGAAGAAGCGACCACCCTTTGTGAGGCTGTGATAGTTCTTTCATGTCAGTCCAGGCTACCCTTTATTCTCTCATCTACATTTCAAAAAAGGCAGTAATTATTTGGGCTTATTTTCTAACAAAGGATAAAATTAAACACTCCTTTTAAAAAGAGAAGTTTTAGCTATTTCTGACAATATTTTCCTGATTAAACAAAAATAAATACATCTCAAGAGCTTTCTAGAGAATATATGTTGCATTTTGGAACACTTATTGGGTATGGATAGAAATCATGTTGCTTTGAATGAGAGTTTATATCACATAAACATGTGATAAATTGTACTGGATAAAGAAGATAGTCCTAAAACTTTCATATTCTGTGTAACCGTAATTGCCATCTCTTTGCTCCTCTTCTTTCTAGACTGTAAGTGTAACTGAGCAGTTACACTAAACTGGGAAAAAACAATTGATAAGCTCTCCATTCTGCACAGACTGTCAAAACAGAGTTTGTTGTCCATCAGGAGGAACACATCATTCATATCACACACAGAGACTGAAAACCCTGAGAGAGACTGGAATTCATGGCCGGGTTCCCAGATGGAGCTGGGCAAAGAAACTGCAGCCTAGCCTTTCATGAGTGTTGTAGAAACATCCTTTCTAAATCTCAGCTGTATTGTTATTGCAGTATAAGAAGAAAAAGAGTCTGAGAAAGACATAAAAAGTGAAAGGAGGCTGGACAGGGAAACCACGCTCCCTCAAACATATGATAAAAGAGCCATTTTGTATTGGAGCTACTCTTTACTTAATGTATCTCTACAACAACAGATCTTCTTAAGTTCAGCTAGCTGTGAGGACTATATTGTGTTAAATTGAACCGATGTCTTAATCATCTTATCAAAGGGTTTAGCTGGAGAAGAATCATGAACAAGAGATGAGCAGCTCATGCACATCCGTGACAATTAAAAATGTTTGAATTGCAGGAGACATAAATTTGGAGTATTCTAGTCACAGCTACAGCACAGAGGAGGAAGAAAATAATGGATTATTTTTAGCTATTCCTATTGTTAAAATTTGCATTTTAAATTGCATGAGGGGCAGTGAAGAATTTGTCTTTTTAAGTCTATCCCAGATATGACAAGCTACAGAAAATGGATGGATAACTCATGTGTCTTCATATGACACCTATTATTTTACACATAATATTTGTCCTCCAAGGTGATTTTATTTTTCATTTTATTAATCCTTATTAATATTAAAGAGAGAATAGCAAAATACTTCCCCCCCCCTCCTGGAATGTATAAATGCTATAGCTAATCATTTCCCAACAATTATCATAAAACAGCAGTGACATTTTCAGCTCTTCAAAATTATGCAAATTATTCAGTGGGTAAGTACAGTAGCTCTTTTCTCTATTAGAGCACTGCTGTTTAAAGTGGTATTGCATGTCAAGGAGGGCAAGGTGTGAGTAGTTTGATTAGAATTACCCCACCCTCCACCGCCATCTCTCTCTGCTTCATGCAACTACATGGTGCAGAGACCCACTGTCCTTTATTAAATCACCTTTGCATTTGTAAATTCATGGAAATGGGCTAAAAGAGTACCCAAAGGCAAGTGGGCAATCCAGACCTGCATTGGTTTTTATTCCACAGCACCATTATTCAGTGTATAAGTACTTCCTTTTGTAACATGAGGGGGAAAAAAAAATGAGAAGATTTGCAATATTAAATATAGATTGCATTTTGAACCCAGAAGTTCATTTTGCTCTTCATAAGCCAAACTCTTTCTCTTGTCATAAAGTTATACGGTTATGGAGTTCTCAACTGAGGGGTGGTAGAGCTGAATGACAAAACCAGAAAGAGTGGACACAGTCTCTTCCCATTCAGTTCAGCTTTGAAATGGTGGAAATTAATTTCCATTCACCTGGAGGTCAATTTCAAAGATGACTGATAAAAAGCACATCCACTGTTTTCCAGCTTAGCAGACTTAGTGCAGTAGTTCTTCCCAAATTCCCAAAGAGGCAATAACTTCCTTCACCCCTTTCCTTTCTGTAGTGCCTTAGTTACCCAGCCCAGGAACACTCACAGCAAAGCTGCTGATCTAGACTGCTCCATGTTATCCTAGTCATGCTCATCCCACTTGGGTTTCTCCCATCTGTTTTCTGGAGTGTTTGTTTGTTTGTTTGTTTTGAAACCCTCTGCTGTCTCATACCTTCCTCTTCAGCTCTAGCTCTGCTGATGCCCTGGAGGAACAGTCTAACTCTTGAGCTCAGCATTGGCGTTTCAGTCAGTTGCTGTGGAACCTGGTTCTCAAAGCCCTGCATGTACCAGTGTGGCCACAAGCATACAGTGCATGAGGAATGAAAATGGTGCTAACATGAGGTTGTGCTTGAGGGAACAAGCCCTGCTCATCAGCAGCACTCTTTGGTTTAAGCAGATCCTGTTCCTGGCTTTGGAGTTGTCTCCGCATGAACACATTTGAGGGTATCTCACTAACATTCACTGTGCAGTGTAGACATACTTTTAAATTGTATACTATCGGAGATGGCATTCCTGTCTTGAGCTGTTTGTAGGATCCAGTACTATGGGTCCATTCAAGAGACTTTTAGTTGACTACAAAGGTCTGCATATAATTAACAGCATGAAACAAAAGGAAGTCAAACATGAAAGATGTCCATTCTTCATTCTTTAAAAGCTAACTGTTGGTTGCTTTTTCTATCCTTTTAAGCCAGTTAAGTGAAAACATCGCTCCCTTGAACAATCTACATGTAAAGGCTGTTAACATTGCCCAGTGCACATTCCTAGTCTCTCTCTCAATGTCTCATTGAGATATTCAATTCTAATAGCTAAAAGGTCTAATTTCCTTTCCAGCATTTGGATAGATGGATTTTTTTTAAGTTTTTCAATAGAAGAAATAAAGCCAACTGTACTCTTATCTTTTATTTTCAATTTAGCTTCAGAAATTAAAATTTCTACCATATAATTGAACCAAAATTATCTACAATTTTCCAGTGCTTTTCATTCTGTGTAACCATACTGCGAATAGAAATCCAAGGCTATGATCAAGTACAAGTCACCTATTATCAGTGAATAGAACATTATATGTCATTGAAGTATTTTCCTCCATTTTAGCTGCTTTTCCAAATGATTTCACGGTCACAATGGACTTCTATATAGTCTGTTTAAGAAAAATGAAGCATCTCTCCTTCCAAAGTAATGCTGTAGTATTCACTGCCAGTTCACACAAGCAGAAAGCAAAATATAACATAAAACTCTTCCTATATATGAAAAAGTACTTGTTCGTTCAAGAAAAGTGACTACAAACAGAATATTAATGTACATATTTTTATAGAAACATACAGTACATTTTAAGAGTTTTGGGGTGTTCATTTCCTTCATTTTTCTCTCTTCCATGTTGAAAATTAAATTCTGTAATACAAGCCCCAGTCTGAACACTGGCACATTATATTCTTAAGAATGTGTCTTATTTGCATATTCTTTTGTGTTCTTTGTGTTATTCCAAGAATTTACTGAAATAGTTGATCTCTGCCTTGCAGCCATTTCTTGCCCTCCCCACCTCCAAACCCTTGACTACAGAACTCAAACTCGGATAGTGAGATACAAAGACAACATATAGTAACATCTGAAATCCACAAAAGGGCATCAAGGCAAGTTTACGCAAGTGAATGAAACAGCGTCAGGGCTCAGACACCAGGCAGCTCAGTCGCCCTGTACTTTCAGTTGTTAAACAGCTCTTGATGCACTTTTGTCTGGGGCCAAGTTAACACTCTCCTAAGGAGTTCCCAGGCATGCTCAGAGGGTCAGAACCAAGGAAGGGTAATTCCCATTAAGGCAGCTGAGGCACAACATCCCAGTTTTGGAAGATGAGTGTTCAGAAGGATGTATGTGCCTAAGCGGTGTCAGCTGGTCTCAGGGTCAAAAAAGTGTTGCCCCACTATTCAATTTGCTAGCATAGATACTGTTTCAGGCTCCTGCCTATTTCCAGAGACAGAAATAAAGTCTGTACAGGCTTGTCTTTTCCCTATCATAAGGACACAACACTGCTGTTGATGACATTTGTGTTATATGTGAAATTGGCAGGATGTAAACAAATAGGAAAACAACAGAAGGTATTGTCCAGGCTCCATCACTTGAACAGCTGGTTCGAAGCAAAAACTGCACTGTGAATAAAGACTTTTTGAAACTAGTGATATGGAGGCTTGTCTACCCCTTGCAGACAGTCCTTTGAGTCCCGTGCAGATAGAACTGTCATATTTTGAACAATAAAAACAAAATGCTTTTTTTTCTTCCATCCAGTCTCTGTGCACAGGGGTACACACTTCATGTTGCAGTACAGGCGTGAGATGCTTGTGCTTTCACCACACCATGATGCTGCGTTTTCTATGTGCATTGGTTGCATCGGAAGCAAGGTTATAGCAAACCTCTGTGTAGGCAACACAAAAGATAAGACAAGTAATACTGTTGTTAATACTATATGTACTTTAAGACATCTTAATACAGCTACAAGGTTCTTCAGTGAATGGAAGGAGAGTGAGAAAGACCTGAAAATGTAATCATCACAAAACATGGAGCCAAGGAAGAAATGTTCAAGAGAAAGTTAATACATAAATCCCACACCTTAAAAGAAGAGTAGGTAATTAACTTTGAGGGCAGGAGGGGGTGGGAGCTGCCAGGAATATTCTCCATGCTTCAGCATCTAACCCAGCTGTCACGGTTTAAACCCAGCCAGCAGCTCAGCACCACCCAGCCACTCACTCCCTCCCCCCACAGCAGGATGGGGGAGAGAATTGGAAGAGTGAAAGTGAGAAAACTCGTGGGTTGAGATAAAGACAGATTAACAGGTAAAGCAAAAGCCACACACACAAGCAAAGCAAAACAAGGAATTCATTCCCCACTTCCCATGGCAGGCAGGTGTTCAGCCACCTCCAGGAAAGCAGGGCTGCGTCAGGCATAACAGTTATTTGGGAATACAAACTCCGTCATTCTGAACGCATCCCCCCACTTCCTTCCTCTTTCCCCAGCTTTATATGCTGAGCATGACGTCATATGGTATGGAATATCCCTTTGGTCAGGTGGGGTCAGCTGTCCTGGCTGTGTCCCCTCCCAACTCCTTGTGCACCCCCAGCCTACTCGCTGGTGGGGTGGTGTGAGGAGCAGAAAAGGCCTTGGCTCTGGGTAAGCACTGCTCAGCAGTAATGAAACCATCCCTGGGTTATCAACACTGTTTTCAGCACAAATCCAAAATACAACCCCTTAGAAGCTACTATGAAGCAAATTTACTCTATCCCAGCCAAAATCAGCACACCAGCTTTGGGAGGGTTTTTGTGGGTTTTTTTTGTTGGTTTGTTTGTTTGTTTGTTTCCACAAAATGCTATCATTGCTCTTTTTTGGCCAATGACAAAAGAATTTATTTCAGAAATATCCTGGTTCAGATCTTATCTGAAAGCATTTAAGTTTTCAGGCCCTATGTACCAACAGGCAGAAACAGTCTCACACAATTAATTTGTCTTTTGGAGCTGAGATTTGGTGGTGTTTAAAAAAAATGGGAAGAATAAAAAAAAAAAAAAAAAGCGAGTCATTCAAGTTTTAAGTTCCCAGCTGGCAAGGTGGTTGTATTCTATTCAGGAAAGTAGAGTCCATAGCACTTGGATTTAAACTTAGGTTCAAAGAGTATTTTACTGAATCAGAGCTGCAGTAGCTCTGACAAAGTTGATCGCTCAGTCCACAAAATTCCAAAACTGATGTAAAGATTTAAAAGAATAAGAGTATATTTTTCTTTTTATTTTTACTTTTTACATTTAGAGAAAAAATAAAGAAAAAATGAAGGAGCACAGTTCCTTTAAATTTGTGCAAGTGTGTTTTAGGAACCTAGACCCTCGCTAATCCTCTAATAGTAAACCTGCCCACCTGCTCTCCAATATTGTCTGCCTCTGTAAGCACTGAAATTTCACCATGCATTAGCCATGCTCTGAAATTTGCTTGCATACACACATGTGCAGAAATACCAGTTTTAGAAAAAAACCTCACAATTCTTACAGTGGACCTGAGGCTGCACCTGCACTGGAAAATTAAACAGGGTCAAAATACAGGGATGAGCACTCACATGTGGTCATCCATATTGTGAAATCAGGAGGAATCACTCAGTTTTCATCCAGATGTATAATAACATTTCAGAGAGCAAACCTTGGAGCATCACTCTGCCACTCTGTTGAAATTCATATTCCTTCTCTCAACTCTTCCTTGATGGTCCAATCACTCTGCCAGACATGGGAGATATGGCTGAGCTGAGGGCACTGGAGATCCTCACATTCCTTAGACGGAAGGTGACAAGGGACGTCATGAATGGGCAATGCTGACATCCTTTCCTTTTTTAAGTGAACCTTCCTGTTAGGGCCTATCAGCAAAAGGTAGATCACATTTCTTGTTATTTCACTGTACTGCGAGAAGAAAATTTGTGCTTAATTTAAGCAGACTGGATCACCTTGGAGCTTCCTTCACTGACTTTATTGGGAACGCAGATTCCCACTGACTCACTGAAGATGAAGCACCACCTTAACTAGGTGCCTAGGTTACACACGTACCAAGGCTCTTCACTCACTGCAGACCATACGGCAAAATCCAATTTCTTTGGAACTGTTTTCTTTTGAACTAGCTCTCCTCTTAACCCTGCTGATGTTATGACTGAAACTTGAAAGTTAACCCTCCCTTTTTGCTCCCAAAAGAACAGAAAAAAAAAAAAGTACTTCACCAGGTCACCTTTTCAATAAATTCCTTTAGTCTTGTTTTAGTTTCTGTCTGTCAGAAGCACATAAACTTCATGTACCAAAAAGGGAGGAAAACTAGAAACTCTCTTCAGCATTTTTCTAAAATGTTTATCTTTTAAAAGCTTCATACTACCCTGAATGTGCTTGAATTCAATTCACTTTTGTCTGGGATGCTATAATACTATTTTTTAAAATCAATTTCTCCCCAGACTCAGTGGGCTAGTGACTGAAATCTGAAAGGTTTGGAGAAAAATGTCTAAAAAAATATTAAAGAAAATGATCATTCCATTTACTGCAAGTCCAGAATCTGTTTCAGCAACTTTTCCTCCATGCTGAGTGCTTTAAGCATCAGGAGCCTAAAGTGTTTGTCTTAAAAAAATAGTATTACCTTGATATATCATTGACATAGAACATCAAGTTTACAAATTACTGGGCTTTTCTCTTTCATATGACATCCTGAATGGTTTTAATCCACGGCCATGTTCAAACATGTCATCATTGGTCAAACTTTCTTCATGGCTTTGCAAACAGTTACAGCATCTCATGCAGACCTTTTCCTCTGTAATGAGGATATGAAACAGTGCTCACCTGAAACTAGCTCCATACTTTTGTAATGGCATTAACAGCAACCCAACACATAAAGCTGGAGAGAGGTAGTTTTTTTCTTCCTAACGATGGAAGGCAAAGTGATCTTATTCATGCTAATATTGTGCTATTACAACTCAGTGGGCTTCAATGGAGATCCTCCTGAATTACTTCAGATAGATTAAACTTAAGTGTTTGAATGTTATATTTGCTGAATATCACTCATCCAGCAATCTTAAAGCACTTCAGGAACATTAGTTGAGCTCCAGAATTATAATACAAATGGTTTATGGTCATTTAAATCAGCACCCGGGAATATTCCCCAAATTTATGCAAGATCACACCAGCAAATTACCAGCAGGGTCAGATACAGAACCGAATGTCCCACCTGCTCTCTTGGGCTCTGGTACCAGACATTATAATCTCGTTTGGAACAATGGATTTAAACTCTCATAGATTATTACTTTTATCTTAAACTCTCTCTTACCTCGACTGACTGCTGAGTTCTCTGTTGGGCCATTTAACATAAGTGCCTGTTCTAGTTATTCAGTCCATTAAAACAGAAATCAGACTACATTACCCAGAACACACTTAAGCCTCCCACAGCCCTGCTCAGTCAGAGAGGTAGCCTTTCAATGTTCTCTCTGCAGAGTTCCCTACTAAAATCAGCTGGGAGTTCCATGTTAAAATGTATGAATACATATTTTTATACAAACTCAACAGCCAATATCAGAATTATCAGGTAATGTAGTTAGGCAAGCACTTGCTTATGCATGTTGAGTTAGATATTTCATTACCCAGGGCTAATTCCTGGGATGCTGTTAGCAAGCTGCTTAACTTCTTTCTCTGTATGCATAGCGCTCCACTGTAAAAACACAGACTTTCTTTTCTTTGGTTGTAGGACGTCTTTGCTATGTGAACTAATCTGGCCATGGGGAGCACAGGTTGCTTTGTGTGTATGTGGTTCCTGGACATGTGAAGACAGCTAATCTATGCATGAGCAAGGTAAGCAATTCCCTAAACTAGTAGATTGGGGGTGTGTGTGTGGTGGGGAGACAAATAAAATAAAAAAAAAAAATATCCCAGGATTGCCCTAATGTCTGTTTTACTAGGAAGTCCTAGGAAGCTAGGTTACTTTTTATCGTTGCCACCACTGAAGGAAGTTTGGAGCTGTGAGAGGAGGTAGGTGCTGCCAGGAAGCCGTGTGCTGAAAGAAGTTATATAGATGACTCCTCAAGGCAGAGTTACAGTCCTACTTTCCCTGTGGAGGGAGTGAAACCACCAAAACTGATTCTGAAGTATTCTTCCCCAGGTCCTCCTTCCACCACTTCTGCTTCCCCTGCTGCCATAGCATGAACACAACTCAGTCCCAGCTCTTTGTCCCGAGAGCAGCAAAATTAGATTTTGCCTATATTGTCTTGAACTGACTCTGAGAACACACCTTTGCTTTGTAAATTCAGCAGCCAGTCAAGGAACATACATGCCTTACTAGTCCACAGTCCTGCAGATATTCGAAGGCCCTGAACACTCATGTACAAAATGTGTGACTTTGCAAGACCTGAGCTCTATAAGAATAAACATAATCAAATTCAGACAGCATTTGCTTGCCAATTACTGGCAGATTTGCACCATTTATGGTCATTCCGTTATTACACAGCACTACAAATTGAATTTGTTACAGAAAATGCTAGGAAGGAAGGATCTTTGGCTTCAATTTATCCAGAACAAATGGGCAAATGGAAAAAATCAAATCTGAATTTGTAGCTACAAGGCAATTTGGCCAAATGTTAAGCTACACTGTCCTATCTGTGGAGCAAAACATGATCCAAACTATCTCAATGCATTGAGATTATATAATTTGATGATAACATCTAGCACTGTGGTAGCAGAAGCAACCTGGTGTTCAGGACATTCCTGAACTTTGGTTAAAAGCATTTTTTTTTCTTTTAGTTCAACTATATTTGTTGGTTTAGATTACACATTTATGATGTAAAAATGAAAGAAACTGTCCAAAATGGGAGGAAAGATGCCTGTGGTATAACTGATTTGCCAATTGCCTTGATTACTGTACAAATGTTTAGCATATTTTCCTCCTCAGGGAGATTTTATCTTAAAAGACTATGCAAACAGACAGACAGACACACAAACACATACACAAGATAATCGGTATTTTAAAATAGATAGGGAATAAAATAGATAGGGAATAAAAATACCCAGTCAAAAATGTGGCGTTTGCATTACAATACATGCAAGTAATTTAATTAGTGGGAAAGGATGTAGCTTTATCATTTCTTCTCTCTAGACTAAACAGTTCCAGTTCTTTCAACCTTTTCTCATTTGAGAGATGCTCCAGGCCCTTAATTGTCTTCATGGCCGTTTGTTGGAGTCTTTCCAGTAGTTCCCTACTACATACTTCCTAAAGAAGGAGAAATTCACAGGGTGAAAAATATAGTTGGTACCTGCAAAGAGTACATATCCAATTGCAAAACTGATGTGGGTCTTCAGATCTCTTATATGGGATTCATCTCACTCAGCGTCACAGATAGGATCCTGCTTAAACTAATGACACCTAAATTTAAGTCCATGTGGAATAGTCTAAATGTGTGTTGGGAAGTGGAATCTGATAGTTTAAACACAGTTGTCTACAGAGATGCTCTAGGAGATCCCACCTAGCTCCAGCTGTCTCTAGCTCAAGAAAGGGATGTTTCCTCTAATTACCTTCTCATATCTGCTAGTCTGGTGTGGATGCCTTGAATTCTTTGGGGTTGTCTCAGACATAGCTGTGTGGCTATGTGAAGCCAGCCCTTGCTCTCCGTTAACTGTAATGGGATGATAGTGTGCCTGTAGTCTGCTAAAGGTAGGTGATATAATCTCAGATTGAATCCTTCCACCACTGAAATCAACGATAAAGATGTCTACATTGAAACTGGTTACTCAAGCTATCCTGCAGTTTTTCTTATAGTCATTGGAGAAAATGAGGCCATTCTAGGATGTAATTTGTCTGATATTTCTTATGAAGTGACTCCTCCCTCCTTTGAAAGGAGATTTTCATGTTTTGTCAGAGAGATTATGTTCTTTATTTCAACACCTGCAGTACTTCAGTGTGCATATGAGCATCCACTTTGCAAAACCGTAGCTGACTGACTTTGTTCTTTTCAGGATTTGCTCATCCACACATCTCACTAGGGCTTGTAGAAGAACAGCACCTGTTTCTTGATGCTGCAGTAAGCTTCTCCATGAGTTTTTCCCAGTGAATTGTAGAAGGCTGTTGCCACCCTCTGGGCACTCACAGGAAAGTGTTTAAAGGTAGGTCAACTCCCAGTTGTTCAGGTAGGGCATGTCCAAGCAATGTAAAGGAAGGTTATCCAAAGTAATGGAGACAACAATAGACTGAAAGTCAGCAGCAGTATAACTCTGTTCCAATCGGTATTGTCTCCAAGTTGGAGAGCTGTAATGAGAAAAAAGGATTAATTTGCATGTGGTACAATGACAGCTCAGTTTTTCCCTGTGGGTGCATGGTATCCACACACGGCGCAGCATAGAACAACATATACTTAGCGAGGTGCTAAGTATAACATCTCCTTACAATTCACTTTGCCCACGTCTTGACTGAAGGGTGGGTGAGAACAGAGTGTTTCTCGCTAGAGTGAACACAATGTAAAGTCATCTTTAACCTCTTTGTGCCTATTGCCATGATTTACAGCAATGGACGAGTACAAGGATCAGAAAAACTTCCATGGACAAATTATAGTCCATAACAAAATTTTATAGAATCATAGAATGGTTTGGGTTGGAAGGGACCTCAAAGATCATCTAGTTTCAACCCCTCTGCCATGGGCAGGGACACCCTCAACTAGGCCAGGTTGCTCAAAGCCCCGTCCAAGGGCCTTGAACACTTTTTTATATATATATATATATTTTTTTTTTTCATTAAAATTCTGGGACTGGCTTCAAAATATTTAATTCTTAAAATTTCTGAAGTTGACCCTGAAAATTTTCCTCTCCCCTTGCCATCCCTTCCTGTGATCAAACGTTCTCGGTCATCACAAACTGCACACACCACATACATTTTCTCATAACAGCTCATATAAAAGACAGAGTTACCTTGCAATTTTAACCTCATATAAACACAGCAAAAAAATTTCCTATTTTTCATTGCCACCAAATTTAACTCTGAAAATAGAAGCTAACAGAACAGAAAGACCCGTCAGACCTCCACTGTAATCCTCTTCTTTCTGTCCCTTTCCAGTTCTGTTTAGCTTTCACTTTGTTTATCCCTTCCATGTCATTTATGATGCCTTTTTGTAGCTGTCTTGTGCTCTTCATAGCAGGGTGCCATTTTAGCAGAGCTGCCCATCTGTAGGAGTAGGAATCCTTGTCACAGACCTGCCAAGAACTTCACCTGGCCTGATACAGTACGAAGTTCTGTTGAAGAGATACAGATCCTTATTCTTTAGAAAGACTGGTTTTAATCTTGTTTACTTCTTTCTCACTCTATCACCTAACCTTTTCATGACTTGAATGATGGGATGGGAGAACGGATACATAGGAGCTAAATTTCCAGAAGACCACAGCTTACAGCTTCATTTTCAGTTGTGGCCACTGGTCCTTATCACACTTGAGTTCCAGTGTTCTGCCCATTATTTGACTCTCCAGTCAAGGAAAAGAAGAGGGACACAAGTACTGTCTGCTTTCCCAGACAAGTATCAAATAGACTTCAGTGTAGCATACATCTGACAGGACACTACAGCTTTTGGGTTAGGTGAAGACAGAATCATAACAGACATCAGAATGTGTTGTCAAGATTGGTCATTTGTTAACAACTAAAGGGAAGTGCATTAGAGCTGTGGATATGTTTAGACATAAAAAGTAATGAAGATGGGTGTGAATGTTGCTTTTACTTGATTTCCAGCGATAGCACTGGTGGGAAATGCATTTCAGTATCCTTCACTGATTTTTCATAAGTTCTGGTGTGATACACTGCCAAAGAGTGTTACGCAACACGCCGTGTGCTCCTTCTCCATCAGCTGAGGATCTGTTACTTTCTCTTCTGCTCCCCAAAATTCACCATACAAAGAACCATATTTAGAACTTATTCAAGTTCTTTTTCACATTATTATCACACAAAGATTCAAAGGCTGGATGTACCAAAAACTTCTATTCATCTGCTTCCTGAACTCTAAATGTTCCCTGAGCAAGTTTTTCTTTTGCACGTACCTTGATATCTTGATAGAACTGAGAAACTCATCAGCTATCATCTGACATGCAAGTCCAGTCAAGTAAATTCTCCTCTATTTAAGTATCCTAATTTTTTCAAATCTAGGACTAGATTCATCTCACATAACCTGAGTATTCTAGAAATAATCCGTCTTCTTATTCACCTTAACTCTCTTTACTATCAATGGAGTCAAGCACCCCTGCAGGCTCGTTCATCTCATCCAAGGATATCCCTTATGAATTACCCTATGGCCATATCTGTCCTCTACTGACTGGAGAGAGTAATTAGAGTGGCGAGTTTAGGAAGCAATTCTATGCAACATTTTGCTTTGCACAATATTATTAGCAGAAGGTGCACTAATCTGCTCAAACTCCTGCCCTATACCCTCTACTCCCTTCACTGAAACTGAAAGAACTGATGTCTTTTTCAAAGTTATGTTTTTAAGTCCATGCTTTAAATCCATGTTGCTGATAAACCAAATGTCTTACTAAACCACAGCCTTGGACTTTGATAACTAACCTATAAATGTTTGCATGAGATAACTAATGCATACACTAGACTACTGATCAGAACATTTGTCAAGGAGCCTGGAAGTCCTAGGAACTGTATTTTTCTCTAGTGGGTTTACTAATGATATCTTTAGCTCCCAGTGTTCAAAACCCAAATGACAAAGTTTCCTGCTGGTCCAGAGTGGGGACATTCTCCCAACTCCTCTTGAAGTTCCTCCACTATAAATAAAATAATATATTTTTTAAAGGCCTAATGATTCTTTCGTGAATAGGAAGGGCAAGGTTTCTAGGTGCTGACCAATTTTACATGGCTTCTTTTCCAGTAGGTTGGTATTTGATCTTCCTGTTTGGGTCACCTGCTTTCCTCAAGGAAAATAAAGGTCCACAATTCATGCTCTAAGAGCCAGATACCTCAAAGTTAAAAATATCAAGAGCAAGCATTGCAGTACTGTGACTGATCTCCTTGGACTTACTCCTGCTTAAAACAGAGTCCATTTGCAATATGCTAATGTGGAGCCAAGTTTTCAAACACCTCTCAAATATTGGGGTACATCAACTGGAAGATGAAGAAGGTCCAGATCAGGCCCTGTGTAACTCCCTAGTTTGAAAAAAAAAAGTATTGATTTGAATGAACACTAATTATAATTGAAGAAAGATAAGCCGTGGATTCAACAGAGGGGAAAAAGGCTAATGCTTTTAAAATGTAGCCTGATTAATGAGGCTGTCATAGAACTTATTTATAGGTATGCTGTACAAAATATCATAATCTCTGGAAAGACTTACAGCAAATTAAAGCCATCAGAGTTTAGAAATCATAAAACTGATTTGACTCAAAAGCATATTCCATATAAGCCAATGAGAGGATTAGAGCTGAGGCAGAGAAGTTGTAAAGAGCAAGTGTTGTCAAACTTTTCTGGGGTGTGGGTGACACTTCAACCCCTTGACTCCCGCTTTCCCCTCCTACTAGTCAGCATGTAGAATATTTCACAACTAGATATTAGCCTTGTGTAACAGCAGCAATTGCCTTCTTTGAATAGAGGTGTTCAGAAATAATTTCATATAATTGTAGCTGGTTTTAATGTAAGATAGCAGCTGGAAATGCAGAGGAACCTGTGCTTTGCTAGGCAGTTCTCTATGGACCTCCAGCAAGTGCTCCATGAATCACTAATGGTCCATGGTCCACAGTTGGGAGCTATTGATTTGAAGAAAGATGAAGTAAACAGATAGACCTTGTAGTATATGGTGAAGGTCACTAAACATAAGAAACAAAATTTTCCCTACAGCAATGGAGCATTTGGTATCCTGAAAGTTAAAATATTAAACATAAAATAAAATAAATTTGGGATACTATATTTAGAGTAAAGGAAGAACACTGACAGAAAGAGTGTCAGGCATATAGGAGCAAGACAGTGGCAAGGAAGTGGCAAAGGAAGGAATCTAGGCTCTTTTTTAAGAATGACAAGTTCTTTTAATGTAAGTATTCTTTAAATCCAGACTCCTAGGGATCTAAAAGATTGTCGAAACTAAGACAAATGGAGTGGTGGACAGATAAGCCTTTTGTAACTGTAAATCTGCATCACAGAGGATAGTAGCCAAGGAAATGTGAAAGCGTACTTCTAACCTTTTAAGGGACAAAGAGGAAAAAAGAGTAGTCTGGCAGAAGAGTGCATAAAGCTGTGTCTGAATATGTTACCAGACCAGAAAAAGGAGGAAAACCACCAATTATTACTCAGAATTTAATACAAATTCAAAAGAAGAAAGCATTTAGAAATGATTGATTTCCGCGCCTGCCATAATGTCTTTGGATATCAATATAACATTTGATGATACCAATGTTTGCCTCTTGTTCATCTCATAGCTCTATAGATGTTAACTTGCAGGCAGCCTTGCTGGCATGAGAACACAATAGCATATAGGATTTTGGCTATATTGAGCACTGGATAATTTTGATGACTTCTAAAACCCTTCAGCCTAGAAGTGCTTTATTTTCAGACTCCACTATAATTAGTTACAAAGGTTATTTGAGTGAGACGTGAGGCAAGGCTGGAAGGTTATTGTTAAATGAAATCAATTTCACCTACTTTTTCTCTTGCTCTCATATTTTCTTTTAAATCTATAGTGAAGAAATAGACTGTTTCAGTCAGTCATTTACCAACAATGGCTTGTTCAGTAGTTTCAACAATGCATTCAGAAACAATGAAGGGATTCAGCTGATGCCAGCCTTTGGTTGAATGGTTCTCTGCATCTGTCAAGTTGTGTCTCCACCTACATTACATATTCCAAGCATGCCCAGTTTCTTCATTTTGAAGGAAGGCACTGTTGACCTATATAAACTTCTTATGCTTTAACTGAAGTTTGAGCAGAGGCAACACATCGCACCAGCTCTGTCCAGTCTCCCAGATCTGAACAGCCTCATGCATTACTGATACTCCATAGTTTGCAAATCAAAAGAAAAAAGATGTATCTCCAGAAAACCTGGTCTAGTTTTATAGACCATGAATTCTAAAACAAAGGTCTTGAGAAACCACAGTGCATCCCATGATCTTAAGTGGGGTGGATGGAAGAAGCATTCCAGCAGAAGCAGAGTAATGGAGTCTTGGTTTAAGAACCATGCTAGAGAATTGAATTTTGCTCAGGGATGCCACAGATGGGGTAGCTACTAACAGAAAAGGGATTCCCCATCTCCTTACTCCTCACTGACACACAATGCATGAATATCACGATTATTCATATTCCAGATTCTGAAGTGGTTATATCTTTGTGTTCATTTGCTTGAGTGAAACTGGGCAGATACAAACAAGACCTAACTTCAGATGGAGTTGTGTGCACATGCATGCGCTTATACTGACAATGAGGAAAAACAGGATAAATTTTAAAGCTGAATAATTATGCCTTTAAAAATTGCTTAAGTCCTGACTAGAAAAGATAGCTGCTGAAAGCATATCAGTGATTAGTCTCTTGACCTTTCTTCAACTTGAAGTCATCAGCTATTGTTCGCCACTGATAATAATAATAACCTTTATTTTATGAGGTGACTGACAGACAATCCTTAGAGACCACCATCTTTCACAAGAGCAACATGCTTAAAAAAAGAAATCATATTTAGTAGGCTCAATACAGTGAAATTAATTCAGAATTTTTACATCAAATATGTAAAAAAAAAAAAAAAAAGGAACATTCAAAATTACTTTTAAAGGAAAAAGCTGTAGCAGAAGCTTGGGCAGAGGAGCAGCAGACTAGTAAAATTTATTTCCCCTTTACTCCATTTTTTTCCACTGAGAAGGTAGAAAGTTTCTGAATTTTTTTTTTTTTTCCCTTTGCTGCATTTTGAAAGGGGAAGAGGAAGGAAATCAGTGACTATGAACTGTCACAGGGAATATCCTATGTTTAACAATGGCCAGTCCTGAATCCTTAGATATGAACACTGTTATACTTCATTTAAGAGGAGGGGATTTCTTCCTAATCACAGCCAGCAATCATCTCATGACCTGAAGCTGCAGTCGCTGCCCCCTTCACATTTTCATTCTTCCTAGTGTAATTGCATATGTTACTCTAGACCAGACTTGAATGGAAGTCCCTTTAAGAGAAACCCCAGGAGGTGGGTTGATAATACGGTAGGTGGCTCTCATTCCTCAGAGTCATTATTGAACCAATCAGACAATATAGCATTAGAGGTCACAACGCAACTAGCAATGCACTATTCTGAATGAAATGTAAAGCCGAAACCCTGAATAACTGTGGCCTTTAGACAGATTTTTCTTTTTCAAGAGTGAAGGAGCTTGCTCCAGCAAGACCTAACCTGAGGTATTGTACTTTGCCTGTCTGTTAGTGCAGTCAGTCCCTTCGCCTGTATTAGTAGGACATAGGAGGTCTATATGTGCTTAAATACCTTTCTCCTTCCCCAGAGGAAGGAGTTGCAATTTTCCAGTCGGATTTTCAGTTTGACGTTTTAAAACATTAAGACCATAATTTTCCTGGAGGGCTGCAGAGTATCTGTCCTTAAACCCAGTGTGCTTCCCACGTTCAGCGCATTTACTCCTATTACCTCCTAGTGAGCTGTGGAACGGAAGAGCCAGCATGAATACTGGGAAGATCAAGGATTGTTAAGAGACTAATCTGAGGGAATGTCTCCTTTACCTAGCAACGATTGTATCTCAGGCTAAAGGCTTTGAAATGTATATAACCAGTAAGCAGCTAAAATGAAGTTATTAGGTCTCAAGGCATTCTTAGGTATTAGCCAATTTTAGTGAAACATTACTTGATCAAAGCTGAGATTTTAAAGGGCTTGAAGAACCTGATAACCAAATCCCACTGATTTTTTTTTCCAAAACAATTAAAAATCTAGCCTAAATTTTTAATTTGGATTTGAGGTCAGGAGGAAAATATCTACCAGCCGAACAGGCTGAACATAAGACAGCCATGTTTGAGGTGTACAAAGTATCTTGACATATATGAGTGTTGTAAAGATGTCGGCATTGGAATCTTTAACCCATATAACCAGAGAAGGATTCAAAAGTCAAATAGCTCTATCACATGGCTTATATCAGTCTCCATAGGCTATGACAGATCAGGTGGCTACTGGACAGACCATCACCACTCAGGGAACTCTCACCAGCTTTCTGCAAGTGGTGCCTCACTTTCCTTATGTGCGAAAATGAAGGTATTTTTACTTGAAAGTTATTTTGAGAGCTACTAATGAAAGGACTGGACAAAATTTTGTTTATGTGTTTTTCACTACTATCTAAACAGAACCACCTTTCATTCATATACAATTTACTTTGAAGAGTCAGTATCTGTTTCTAGTTATGGATGATACCAAAATATCAGGCATCCAGCTTGAAACATTTTTTAATGTAGAGAAAATACATTTAAAATAATTTTTAATGTTGCTAAAATATACTACTCATATTTTTTTCCACCTCTTAAGTTTTGAATACACATGGGAACTTGAGAGATCAGATCTAAATTGAGTGGATCAGCAAAGTCTACTCGAGTCAATGAAGTTATGCGAGTTTACGTTATCTAAGAGTATGGCCCAAAGCGATAAGGATTGGTAGGAGAAAAACTGCAACCACCACCCCCTATCCCCCTTGAAACACATATTTTTAAAACTGCTGTAAAATATTATTCTTTCTGCTAAATATGTAATATATAAAGGATACATCAAATTTTCATGCTTGTATAAAGATTATGCAGTTTTAAATGCCTTTGCCAATCAGACTTAATCTACCCAGCCCAAAGACAAGCTGTTACAACTGTATAGCATACAGCACATTTACATGTGTCTCTATGTGTGGTTTTGCACGTATGTGAACAAGAGAGAGAAATGCATTTACAACTGTAGAAAGCCAGTAATTAGGCGAATTAAAGTACACTTTTTTCATCAAAACCTCAGATATTTTCTTTTGCCTTTTATTGTTTATTGGAAATAATCCTTTCTCTAACACTACCCACAATGGATTTTGTGAATTTTGTGGCTTATGTTGACTGTTTTGCAATTTATACTAGTGTGTAAAATATTCCCAGCACATACACTTAATCAAAACAAGCCCAATTAAGCCCAGTACTCCAGATTCCACCTCATTAGCTTTCTGTTCCTAAAATATAACAGATGTGATTGCTGCGGGCCATGAGTTAAAGACGAATTTTTCAGCTAAGCACTTACAATACAACCTAAAGTTATATGAAGATTTAATTATTACTTTCATTTTCATGGCTTCCTGTAAAAGCTCATTTTTCACTTGATAGCAATAGTATTCCACTACCGGACTTTACCCACGGTTATAGAAAAAAGTATCTAAATGAGGAAAAAGGGAGAGGTCAGGGGTCCTATTTTTACTCAGCCTCACATATTGGATGGGTGACTTCACAAACTTGCATATCCTTTCAAAACTACTGGAATTCAGAAAGGAGTCAGGATCTCAGCTTGCAGAATATCACTTCTTCCTAAAAACTCTTCACAACTGTGTGAATGATTTTGCAGCATGTTTCCCTGGCATGCTTCAAAAAGATCTGATGGCTTAGTGTACCAGCAATAGCTGGCTAGTACTCCCTTCAAGTAATTCTTGGTACTCCTTAGCTGGATTTTAAGTGTTTAGAAGTACCAGCTTTCATTTAATATCCAATATACGGTAAAATATTATCCTTTTTCAGTAGTTAAAAGGTCAAAGCGGATTACTGTAGGACTGACAGCAGGGATATGAAGGGAAGCAATGCCAATTGTTACTAGCTGTATTTCTTTGTCGATGCCCCAGTGTCAAGCTGCTGAATCTGTCCCATACTTCATCCTTGTTATGAGAGCTCAAGTGCCTGGTGGATCAAGAACAATCTCTGGCCAAACCAAAGCAATTCCAAGAATAATGCAGATGCCATGGTCTGACTTGTCTACAGCACAGTTCACCACGGAGATTGCCAAATTAGCTTGCAGCTTCCAATAAATGAAACTTCTTTACAGATTCTGTACTGATACATTACTCACAACATCTTCTCTTCTACTTTCCCAGAAGGCTGAAGAGTCAACCCCACGTAGTCAGGACCCACTTTCTCAACCTATTCAGTCAGTGGGGGTTTTGGCTGCATTGCGTGAGCCAAGAAGATGACACTCCCAGGGTCTATGCAGTGCAAGATCTGTTCCAGTGTCTCAGCATCCTGGTTCAGTGAAGCCAACAGCACACAAAATTGTGAACATAGTACACATTTAATCTTGCAAAAATGGGTATAAAACAGTCCCATTAATAGCAGTAGAAATACCGGAGGCCCTAAAAAGGCCTAAAATTATTACATAAGGTGCAAGGCAGGACTAACGATTAAAATTACACAAACGACCTGATTCACCACTCTTGCCGCGTTTCTGTGTTGGATGATTTTTTAAAAGTCTGTGGTTGCTCTCTCAGCAGGGTGGGTATCTGAGATAGCTTAATTGAAGTCAATGAAGCTGCACATTGACATAAAACTAGTGTACTTAATAGGAGGTTAATGCTCAGAAGAAAAGAGAAGCCAAGCTTTTTCTTGAAAGATTTTCTCATGGTTAAGATCTTCTCTTGTTTGTACTTTCCCACTGCATTATTCTTTCTTTTCTCCTCCCCAAAAGATTCATCAAAAGAATGAGCATGTTTCCTTTGTGGTTTACACTGAAAAGAAGACATAGCTTTTCTGTTTGTTAAAATGTGGAAGGAGATAAATAATGAAAATTTCTAGTGATTAGTCCCCAAGGTCTTTATTTATGGATCCCTGGCACAGATACACTTCAGATAATAGCCCAATTTAATATTTATGATGTGCTAGGTTTCTCTAAATATATGAATTTGGCAATTATCATGGGAGTTATCCCTTATTTATCTACTTTTGACTTTTAATTAGTAGGATTGCCATTTAATCATTAACATTCTCCCCTTCCAAAAAACACCCTACCTGCTCCTTCTTTGATGAATGTGTCCCCATTGTGTCACTACTCCCGTTAGAAGATCTGTCTTAGTTATTCCAATGACAAGCTTTCATATAAAAATACCAGATCTACAGAAACAGTCTCTTGAAGTGACATCTCACTAACTGGGCACCCTGCAACTGCTAAACTGCTAGGCACCCATCAGCCTTCAGCAGACCAGGCATTAGAGGACTCACTAGGGTGACCAGTGACCCTTCAAATTTTAGTACCTTTTTTTTTTTTAAAAATTTTAGTACCTTTTTTTAAAAAAAAAAAGAAAAAAGGAAAATATTACATGTGTGAGAGCGGATAGGGGAGGAGGAAGCCTGACATAGCTTGTTTAATTAAACATAATAATATTCAATGTAAAGATTATCCCTTTTTTCTTTGACAATATAAAACAGTGTCACAAAAATTATACCTTTGTTAAAAAGTTCTCTCTATCATTAATCAAGTCACTTCCATAGAGAGATGAAACTACAAGCTCTAACACGCTAACATTCAGCAATGTGTTAGTAATAGCATCATTAACACATACCATATATAGCTGCATGGAGTATCTTATACTGAGCTAGTGCCAAGTCCCAGTTTGTCAAGTTGGGACAAGGGAATGGCAAAATAATTTCATTCACTCCACTGACTAATTAAGATGGAGCTTAAAGCATGGAAGCTGAGAACCTTAGCAGGTCTGCTGTGCCATTCCTCCAGGGTGACTTGTAGGGAATAGTAAAAATAATATAGTCACTGTTGCATGTTAAATGATTGTCAGGGAAGTGCAAGTGGTACAGGTTGAATCAGTAAAGGGTGAACACTGCCATCATTGTACAGTATTCACTCCTCCCTCTCCACTCATTCCTGGTCTCGTGTTTGCCCATGTCGCTATAAAAGAATAGGGTTTTTAATACAGAAGCTCTTGACATTTACTTTAAAACCAAACTATCTTCCTACAATGTGCTGTTACCTGGTGCATATTATACAACTTTGCCCTGAGAATGTGATGGGGGAATTAGGATCCGTTCATTTATATAGGTTTCCTAGCAATTGCCATTATGAAGGAATCTTGTGGTCTTTTCATTTGAGGAACTCTCTCACCACCCATCTTTATAGTAGTTCTTAGTAAATGAATGAATGGCGTGTTCAGCTTCTCGTGCAGTTGGCTTACTGGGTTACTTTTTAACCTTACACTGATATAATTATTCTATCCTGAAATCTGCTCTTTAGAACCAAATTATAATACTCTTTAGCCAACTGTGTGTTTTTCTAATACCTGCAGCAAGCTTGTCATAACAGCAGCACTATCTAACTAGATCCCAGCTCAGCATGCAAGACCTCAGTGTGCTGATGTGAAGGACATCTGCAAAATATCACACATTCAATCATGAAGAGAGAAAAGCAGATCTGCACAGTGATACTGCAGTTCCCCCCGTACCAGACAGGTCTTAATCAATCCCCTTGCTAAGCCCATACCTGGTTGCTGCTCGGCGCTATGCCCCTCAGTTACGAACGTATTTGAGGTATGCTGTTTTCTGATATTTCCCCCTTAATGGTGGCTAATTTTTGATGCTTAGCATCTGGCATTTGATGGCCAGATCAAAAGGACAGATCCTAAGCTGGTGCAAATTGGCCAAGCAGCACTGTCAGCAGGGATACTGGATTTATAACAGCTGAGTATTCAGCCTATTTGTAGTTCAGTATGAGTTATCAGGCTGAGGGTATGGAAGTAATAACCAAGGGTCCCAAGTAATAGTCTTTCACAAAGTCATCATACATTTTTCAGAACCTGAAAATTCACAAATTTGTTAGTATTTTTGGACCAGTTCCCGCTTCAGCTCAGATTTCATATTACTCATATTTTAGTTCTTTATAAAAATGAAATGCACTTCATCTCAGTCTGTACACTCAATAAAATAAATCTAAAAGCCAGAACTGTCTTAGCGTCAAAAAGAGTTATTCTGCTATAAAGCAGTAATCTATCTTTCAGTTTTTTGGATTTAAGTGGAATGAAAAGAAGTTACATTTTAAAATGTGACGGACAATGTAAAGAATATATTGTTGAGAACAATCTGGCAATAGGAAAGGAGTGAATAGCCTGACCCATCAGCTTCCCTTCCATCTCCAGCTGTTACGATACTCCAAGTGCCAAGAACACATGATTTAGTAGCTTCAGAGATGAAACTGATTGCTTTGTTCTTTCACACATCTGTAATGCAGCAAACAAAACATATATATTTGTATGTATGAGATTTACATTAGAGACAGACAAAAGCAACTAGAGGGTGGGTTCTCACTATCAATTAGAGGTACCATTTGCACAGAAGGAGGTAACCTGTTGGATGTGCATTGAAGTAAAATAAAAAGATTGTGTGAAGAAAATGCAGATGATATGATTGCGGTTTAACAGAAAAGAAGAAAAGACTCAAACAAAATGAAATTATAGGAATGGAGAACAGAGGTGGGTTTGATACTGCAGAGGATAGGCAGGTGTTTAGATTAAGAAAGTGTCATTATCATGACATTGTGGAAGCTGAATAGGAAAAGTGACTCATGCTACCAACTTCTGAATCACTTGATCACGTAGGAGCCATAATTATTGCTGGAAAAGTACTGATAAAAAAAAAAAAGTCTTGAAAATAACAATTTTCTGTAAGATGGAGAAAGCAAACAAAGTATAACGTTGGCACAAATTAGACCATCTTCATTAGACACTGAAGCAGCAAGAAATATAAAGGTCAGACATTAGAAGACATCACAGACTGGATCCAACCTAATGCTTAAATGCCTGAACGCTTCAGTATTGCAACACCCAGTATTAATGACATGGCTCTGTGACATCCAGCACTTCAGGTGGACATGCAGGTGAATATGGGCAGTGAATAGGGGCATTCAACAACCTCAAAATAATGTCCAGTAGACTCTGTATAGAGACAACACAAAGATACTCATCACTAGTCAATTGGAAAATACCAGTTGCTGCTCCCAGGGCCATTTCTGTGGTCAAAATTAAGCAATGATTGGAAATAAAAAAAATTCCTTGTAGTCAGTCACCTTTCTCTGAGGCAACAGCACCCAGCACTGAGGTGCAGAGTTACACCACTGTCCTCTTTCTTTTTTCAGGCCAGGGAAACTTGAAATCTTTTACACGCTGACACAGCTTCAAAAGGGAAAATAGAGCATATTTTATGAACATAACACATTCCAGTGGGACACAGGTAATACCCTTCTTCAGGCAGAAAAAAGAATTGAACCAGGGTCACCTACTTAATGACTGCATGCTTTACAAATACTAGGCTACCGTGTAGCAGCAGATGGAGCACTGATCTGATTACAGGGGCTGGCCAGCAGCAGGGACACTTCTATTGCTTAAACAGAAATGTGCACACCTGGATGAACATCTGGAAATACTGAGCAAATGTACCAAACCATCTAATTCAAAGAGGCCCTGTTGAAGGAAACCTAGATCTCTGAAAACAGACATCAGCTCTTTCTGTACCATTTTCAAAAAAAGGTTAACACTTGCAATTCCATTCTGTGCAGACCTCAATCCTTTCAGAAGATATTTAGAGGTGCTCTTCAAATGGCTGGTGAGCAGACACATTCAGAAAAGATAGGCAGAGAAAAATTCAGTTTCTGCCATACCCTGGGTTGCTTAGATGCACCTAAGTGGAAGTACTTCTGCAGATTTGCAGACCTCAAGCATTATAAGAATACGAAGGACACAAACTGAAGTGTCTGGGGTTTAGGAGCCTATACAGAGAGGTAGCAGCCAAGCGTGAGGAGCAGGGGTGCTAGGTGGCCTTTTTTCTGCTGCCACATTTGGCACATTGCTGTGTTTCTCATCATGAGAAGACAAGAAGCAACAGGAAGCTTCACTAAAACCCTTCCCTTCTTCCGGTCTTCCCTTTCTCATCTTCCTCTTGCAGCAACAGACAGGCTTCAGCATTGAAGGAGAAACAGAAAGCTGCTCAGGCTGCATTTGTTGCTCAAATTGTCTTGCCCTGGGGAAAAGCTAACAGGACAGATGGAAGGGTCCTTGAGGCTGGAGCTCATCTGGAGGCGGTCTGTTTGACTGACCATACTGACCTGCAGGCTAAACCCTACAACACAGCTCCCATTCTTACCAGAGAGTTGCCTAAAGGAGTAAAGATAGTGGATAAATACAATTTAGTTTTGATTAAAAAATGGAAGAGGGAAAAAATAAATAAATCTGTGCTTAACTGAATCAATATAGATACTCAGGATTTGATTTCACAGCAAAGTAGCTTCATCAGCTACTTGTGCTAAAGGTTAATTAAGATTATATTTGTCAATATACAAATACGGGTATATACATTTCTGGGAATTTTCTCCAACTGTAAGATTACATATGCTAGTAACTATTCCTGAAATAATGCTTTAGCATGTTTGGGTACACATTTCTTAGTCCTTATTACTACATTATATTAGACAGTGTGATCCTGACTATGAATCAAGACAGTATCATACATAATCAGAAAATATGCCAAAAGAATCTCAGTCCAGCGTTCATGAAGATAAATGACTTGTCTCTAATTAATTCTATGAAACAGGTTTAGCAGGATTCCAGATCCTCCAGAATGTATAGCTTGATATAAAAATAGGAATCTCCTGATGAATTTCTATGTATGACAGGATAAACAGAATGTTCCCTTCTGCTTCTAAAAATGCAATATTTCCCATTCTTATTTCCATGTGAAACTCTGGAGCATAACTTAAACTTGAGGATGATCAGTCTCAATTAAAAATTAATTGATAGATGGGGATTGTTTTCCATGTTAACATTTCAGGTGTTACTGAAATTTCTGCAGGAATCAATAAACATATTGATAATAAAAATATACACAGGGAAACAATATATGCAGAATATACAACATAAATCCAGAATGCCTCTAGAGGAAATACAAAATTATTTTATCTTTTATTGTGGAACATTTTGCCATCATTACCTCTTCTGTTTGCAGGTACAGAAAAATAGAGACACTGAACTCTTCACCGTATACACAAAAAGAAAGCACCTTAAATTTTATTTCATGTAGGAAAATGGAGTGGTCTGTTCTTTCTATTTATTTTTATGAAGTGCAGAATGATAAGACCATACTTTTAACCCTATGTCATAATGAATCAATAAAGGATGTGCAATGAAATAAATGGAAGGCAAAAGTACAGCAAAAATTGTGAAAGTGAATACTTTTCACAGCATGCTGTCATCCCTTGGAATTAACTCCAGCAGGAGATTATTAAGTCAAATATCGTTGAAAGATTTTTAAAGGGCTGAATAATTTTATGAGTAATAACAACAATATGAATGTTAAAGTAATCTATTACTATGCTTCCAAGGGTAAATTGATAGCTGCAGGGGTCAAGAAGATGTCCCCTTCTCTACCTTCCTTTCCACACAACTGGCTAAGTGCATTAAGGGCTTTTCTTCTACTTGCCCTCAAGCATCAGACATTGGTCACTTCTGAAGGCAGCAAAAATGCAAGACTCAACAAATGAGAAGGAACATAGGATTTTTCTGATCCAGTATGACAAATCCTATGCTCCTTCTCATCATCATTATCATCATCAGAACATATTTTACCTCCAGCATAAAAAGAGATTATTTTTCTGTGTTCACCACCCCTGTGTGTGCAGCATAGGTACTTGGAATTTTGCTGTTCTAAAAGTCACTTAGCATTTTATTTCTCACATCTCATCAACACTTCCTTCTTGGACTCTAGCTCTTCTTTTATTCACTTAGTAGGTTTCATGAAGTTTCCGAGCTCAGGCTCTGAAGAAAGCTGAGAAGGAGAAGGGTAAAAAAAAAAAAAAAAAAAAAAAAAAGAAAAAAGAAAACCCACAAAAAAAGCCCTTGATACAATTTTTCTGCTCTTGTCACCATCAATATGCACCAAAAGGACGAGAATGACAATCCCTGTCACACTCTTCTCACTTTGATTTTGAGATCTTCATAGTGACCAGCAGGAATATCAGGTAGGGAGACACAGGAACAAATCTTCATCCAGTGTAAATTTCTGTTGGTTGCACTGGCCTCAACAGTTGTCCCATGATACTTTTTTGAGATATTTTAAAAATCTTTGAAATTTTTGCTGAATGTTTCATCTGTTAAAATTCCTTGAATGTTTTACAGGGAGTTAATAAAGAATTTAGATTCTTCAGTAAGCAAATCATCTCTCAATCACTTTTGAAGGGCAGTCTGATATGGCATTTCTTTGGCGACTGCCCGCCACATAGTCATTGTGGGGTATAAGGTGCCATATAATTGACTGCAAGTTTTGTGACCTACTACATCTAATGGACATTTTAAAAAGTAATGATTCAAAGCACAAGAGCAAAATAATGGCCAGGGATTTATTCTTGTTGTTGCTATTATTCATTGCAAAATTCACAATAAAACAATGCAGTAACCTGTACTAACACCACTGAAAACAGCAGCATTACAAAAATCTAAGCTAATGGCTCCTCCTTTTACATAATTTGTTCTCAAAAAGTTTGTGAAGAATTGCGGATTCTAAATTCATGCCTAAACCTTGCACTTGAGCATGTCTGTGGATGACATTAGCAGTTTTTCAATATAGCCATCATGCCATATATAAACAGCTGAAAGATGTATTTCAAATACAGAATATGTATGTGAGGCAAGATTCACAGAATCTGCTGATGTATCTCTGAATTACACATCAGAATTGTTGAAAATTGAACACTTGGCCCCAGCTGGAGCTCATGGTTAGTTATCTAGGCTCCCTGTAAGCTAATGGGGAATTTAATGTTTCTGAAGAGACCTGAACAGAAATCACATATAGATAACCATGCATCTGACCTCTAGTTCTCTATAGGGCAGGACTGACTGGAGGCTGCATCTGTAATGTTCATATTTTCCTAAAAATAAATGCTTAGCTGGGGAGGTCTCAAACTCTTAAAAACATCATCAGAAGTGGGGAAGTACCCAACTTTCATATAACCATTTATTAGCCATATAGTAAATGCAAGAGGCATTTTTACTCTGGGGTTTATTTGTACCAGCATTTGGCAAGGAGGGAGTAGATTTGAGTTCCAGTCTTTGCTCTCAGAAATCTTTAGTATTCTCTGAGTAGCAACTACGTGTGACTTCCTCAACCAAGTGCTCTAATAGCACTATTCTAAAGTTAATTTATCATCCTCAGAAGATGGAAATGGAAATCAGATCTCCAACCTGTAAGGAAAATGCTCTGACCAAAAGACTGTTTTGACAATGTGGATGATATAAGTATTCACAAACATTCCTGCCAAACTGGAAACTGCCTGGTGATTTTTAGGTGCCTTTTGGAACTAGGTCTTTCTTGGTTATTGTTTTTGGACTTGTCTGTCTTAAGTGGTACTTTTAGCTTTGCCTCAAGTAAGACTTCAAGGCTGGACTCTGACACTTGTACTAATGAACCAAGTGGTGCTTACAATCATGCTTACTAAGTCAGAAGTGGCAATATATGAACCTTAAAAGATTATTTTCCACATATCAGGTATTGCTCTATTTGACAACCTCAAATGCCTTCAGTGTATATATTCAGTAACATTAAGCTTTATATCTCATAAAACAGAATATTTACAACAAAGAAATAACTGATTCAGAAAAGTATAGAACACCTTCAAGAGATTTATACTCTAACTGATTTTTACAAAAGTTTATTTTGTTTCTATACTGATGTAATAGGTGTTTGAGCAAGAGGACAAATACTTTTGTCCTTTTTTTAATACATTGAGCTAAATATTTCTGATAAGGTAATGAAATATCTTTTTCTTCAGTGATCTGAAGGGGAATATTAAACAGATCAAGGTTTAATGCTAGAGTTCTTGAGAAAAGGAATATCAGCAGTAGGGATGCAGGTTGGAATCCACACCGCATATTTCAGTTTTGCATCATTCTACCACTGTGGATTTCAGTTGTGGTTCCCATACCAGTGTGAAGCTCAGTTGGACACTGAGGACAACTGAGTCCCAAACAACTCCAAGAGTTTGTATTTATTAAAAGCAAACAAATTTTCATTCATCAAGGTACTGTTTGGGGGGGTGGGGTTGGGTTTTTTTGTTTTGGTTGGTTGGTTGGGGTTTTTTCACAGTTGCAGCTTCTTTTAAGTTGCAAATAAATTACTTCCAATTAAAGAGGATGGATGCAAAGTCAAAGCTCAGTCTCTCAGGGTAAATCTCACTTAGCACCCATAATTCTTTCTGCTGGATTCAAAGCTCCAGGTCACCAAGAGATATTCACTGCCTTCTACAAGCTTTGAATAAATCCTGTCATGAGTTAAGGTGGCTGCTTAGTGGCCCATGCTGAATTCAACTTTCCTCTCAAGTCCAAAATATTCCCTATTGTTAGAAATGTACCTGTTCTATGCAAGAACAGCATGAGCAACTGTACACCTGGACTAACACTGAAATCCTCTTTTTACTTTTTCTCTAGGAGTCCTGGAAGTTTTGCTTGCCCTGCACGGCACCATTCAATATGAATGACTTGTGGAAAACCAAAGCCACAGATCTATTTCTAACAGTAAATCGGACATTTGGACAAAATTATCAAATTGTAGACAATCCATAAAAAGAAAAGAGAGTTTTGCTATTTTATGTGTAAAGACTGTTCCAATGAATATAGGTAAAGAACTTTAAATATGCTATAAACCTCATCAATGAGAGCAATAAAATATTCCAGTATGTGTTAAGTTTTTCCTGCTTTGAGAATGACCTTCTTGGCCTTTCAACAATGGGACTTGTTTCTTCTTCTACTTCACTTTGTATCACTGAATGGTCTCAAAATTTTAGCTATAGCTATTATGCATTCCACCTCATTACATTAAATAAAAACTGCTCACTCTAAATTATCCCTGAATGCTGCTAGCTTACCACATCAGACTGACCCAGAAGCCCTGATTCCCTATATCTGTTACGTTCAAACTTCTCATCTCTCTTTAGATTCAAGTTCTACTGGTAAAAAGCCTTTTAGTGTTCAGTACACTTAGCTACTATACTTTTATTATTTAAAAGCTAGCTGTTTTCACATATTTCAGTAGAATGTTTTTGTAGATATGCAATGAATCATTATGTAGAGCATAGGAAATAATAAAAGAGAAGATGTTTAGTCCTTTAAAAAATGCTTCTTAGTTTACTTTGGTGTAGAAAGTTAACCAATATTTATAGTCTATCCACGTAGAATGCAGTTAGTGAAAACTTGTGTAAAACTCTTCTGACAAAGGGCAGTATCCAGCTTGGCTGCTCTAGGAACTAACAAACAGACCTACCAAGAGTCAGAAGAATGTATTATGAGAACAATCAGGAAATAAAATCATGACATAAGCTACTGACAAATGTTGGATTCTTCCAAGCATATCCAGCTTGGAAGAAATGGGCAGAAATGGGAAGAAATCATTTATCCTAGGCACATCTCTGTCACCTTATCATTCTCAACGCCATTATTCACCCTTCTGGAGTGACTACAATGTAGACTGTGAGTCTATGTTAAGCATCATTTACAAAGTGCCAGAGGTGACTGTGCTCTGACCAGGAATACCTATGCTAGAAAAGTTGTCAAGAGGAGCAATATTTTTGTGGCAGTCCTGAGAGAATCCCAGCTTATTCAGCTGCAACTCTTTCTAGATCAGCAAATAAAGTCTATTCATCAAAGGCTGCATCTATATTAGCTTTTGGGATGGAGCAATAATGTAGTTTTGAAACAAATCTCCAGTGACCACATTTATTGCATGTTATTTCCATTTCAGAGAGGACTTGGTGTACATGAACAAACGTCCTTTCTGAGGAAATGCTTGAGGTGCATTACAAATGTATTTCAACCCCTAACAGGGACATACGAGCCCAAACCAATCACTGGTACCTCAGGCAGATTTGAACCAAAGATTGTGGACATTTTGTACAAGGGCTTAAACTAAATTTAATCCATCGCTTATATATGCTGGAATCACATGTGATGATACATATCTAAGGCCTTTAGCCTTAGTTGCTTTGATCTAGCGACCTTCTGTTGCACTATATTACTTGTTAAATTAGACGTAGTCAACAACATTTAAATGCCCTGATCTTCACTCTCCCACACCTCCAGGGCAACATAACACCATTTGTGTGAATTAACAATCCAGCAATAACTCCAGCAGAAACACACATCTTCCTTGCTACCTTCCCAGTGTTCATCATGGACAGTACAGCAGGCACAGGACCACTTCATTCATTCATTCACAAACACCAACAACAAATACAAAGGGACTCATCGCTCATTAAGCTTAACTATCTTTTTAATAAAAGAATAAAATAAGGACTGTCCAAGTTACAAAATAGTGTTCTACTCATATAACATTAAGGGATTGACTGAAACAGCCTTGGTAATACTTTTGTGGTGGTGGTATTCCAGATGTTTTCCATTGCCTATCACAAAAGCAGGAGAAAAAAAATCTGTAAAGTTACTTCTCTGGATGTCTGGATGTTCAAACACTCAATTTTAGTTCCTCTGAGAGTAAGGGGTGCACACAATCCCAAAACATCTGCCCAGCCTCCCAATAAAATGCATGAGCAGAGCAGGACAACTAATAGTAAAATAATGGAAACTGTCAAGTTGAGTGGTGTCTAAATTAGATAAGAGGGAACCACAAGGAGAGAGCAAGGAGGAATCCTAATGCCCACATCTCAAAAATAATTCCAAACCAGGCACAGCAGGAACTTAACAGGTGTCTTTTACTTAGGTGAATCTCTTAATCAATAGAGTGTATGTAAAACATACAAGAAACACCATCTATCCAGCCCTAGAATAACCAATCTCAGGTTGCTTTGTATAAAAGTCCTAATCTTCAATATACCTTCTGAAATTGTATGCAGGATAAAGCCTTTAGAGAAGATGATCAAAGTGGGATTTCCATGTCAAACAGCTCAATGGCACCTGAGCAATTTTGCATCTGCTCAGGGTCTTACAGGACTCTCAATATCATTTCCCACCAGATGGTCTGTCCTGAAGAACCTGATTTCATTGCTGAGTTCGGAGTGATTGTATATGGTCATGATTCACGGATCTCTTCTCTCCAAGTTGGAGAAGGGATTTTGTCATGGGTGAGGTACTTCTACTTATATCCATGTCATTATGTGACCACCATCATTTAAGTTACACTCTCCAGAGGCCTTGGCTCCATGTGAGAATGGAAAATGTGTGAATGGTGTGAAGCCAGGATTGCTCTGATAGCATTCATGATCCAGCACAGCTGACTGCTCTCTCAGCGTCAGATTGATTACTGGGGTCACCAGACTTTTGAACCAGCCCTTATTTTGGAAGCTTCTGTGTCCTCAAAAATGTCAAAATTCTGACAAAACTGATCATCCATGCTTCTGTCAAGAACACCTGGATTTATTCTATTTTATTATTGGCACTAAACTTAGGCAGGCTGAATGTATACCTCAGTGATGGACATTACAGCTACAAGGTGAGACAGAGCTTAGAGCCACTGACTCTCAGCTGAGGAAACTTTTATTGCACAGGCGAAAGAATCAGTTTTGCTGAGGGCTGTTTTGGAATTACCCCATTTTCTTCATGAAGACCTCATTTCTTCATCTAATCCTAGTTTAAAGAAATTACTGAGTAGGGAAGCAATTAGTACTTAATGCTATCATTTTTCAACTGTTCCAAATCCAACAGTTGTAACTTTTGCAGACATTGAGAAAGAACTTAAAGAAAAAGTGATGCAGTATGAACAGTAGATTGAATTGCTATTCTTATTATTACCATTATTATTGTTTTTATATGTAAAAAAAAAAAAAAAGAGAGGAAAAAATAAATATACTGTTAGGGTTTGTTTTTTTTTTTTAAACTTGCTAAAATGTAGGTATAATGTTATAAATCAGTGAGCTTTTCTGTCAGTAATTGTTTTTGAATGGTGGCTTTTCCCATCCATAAAAAGAAAAAAAAAAGTTAACATGGAACATATTTTTAAATAAACAAGAAATTAATTTGAAGGCAGTTGCACTGCTTGCTCTGTGACATGACAACTGCATGTTGTTATAGTGACACATATCAAATAAGGAGTTCAGAAAATTAATGGAATAACATGGAACCTGCAGCTTCAGGAGATTTGATCTTACAACAAATTCAGTTTGAAGAATAATTTTTTATTTGGTGAATATGTGATGTCTGGTTGCATATATAAAGCTGAAAGTCCCAAACCTTCTCTGCTTCCACACCATGCTAGGTAAAAACATTGCTGTCGTGCATGAGTTCAGGACTGGAAAGGACCTGTTGGTTTGGCAGAACCCCACTGGAAGGGTGATAGTCAGGGAGATTGGTCCCACCAATCTTAACAGTATTTTGTTGTATTGCCTCTATTGTCACTGTGAAACTGTAAATTAGCATAAAGAACTACCAGGAAAGATAGATAAAAATCTGAAAATCATATAATTAAAATTTAGGTGGGATAAAGATCATGTGGAATGAGACTTGAAAACTTATCTCAGTAGCAAATGATACATATTTTTGTGGAGGGACAGGTTTGTAATCAGATGCATCCTGTAGTGAATTCCCATGTTAGTCAGCACTGTAATACAAGGAGAAAAAAAATTAATAATTGCAATAAGAACCAAAAAACCTCTAGATATATCTGAACATTTAAAAATATTCAGAAGGAGAAACAAGGTGTTTAACAAGAAAATATGCACTTTCCTTTTAAGACTTGCTGGTTAAAGGTGATTTCTTCATATTCCCAAGTAGGAGGAATAGAATTGTTGATTTCACCTTCTTTTTTTCTTAGGTACAACTAAAAGGTCATAGCTATAAAAGTAAGGGGAATATAACTGAACCAAACTACTTTTGCCTAGAATCATTTATTAAAGAAAAGATTTATCACACACTTCCCCCCGATGCATGGTATTAGAGAATAATTTTTGAACTAATCTAATTAAAGTCAATTTTGGGATAGTGGTACTCTCTAATTGTTTCTGAGACAGACGCATTAGCAACAGAGAGTGTTATGTTGTCATAGCAACGGGCCTACCATAATGACTTCAGAAATAGAATTGAATTATGTCACAATGGTGGTGTGGGAACAGCTGTTTCTGTGCAAGTTTGGTTGGGAGGGACAGACATGTGTGTTGGCTGCAATGAAACCATGTGACGGTTTGTGGATCCCGACTTTAGGTGCATCTAAAGAGCCCAGCCCGCTCTGTAGGTGTTTTGATGCTTGGCTAAGTTAAAGTATTTTTATTATGGATATTTCATTCTTCTTATTCTGCAGTTTGTGTAAAATCCTTTCACATGCGTTGGGCTTGGTACTTCACTCAACGTTGTAACTGCATACAATGACGGATCAGATGTATGGGTGAAGACCTCTGTAAGTTCTCTGTTTCCTAAACATGATTAACAAATATAGGTAGATGAAGGAGTCCACTGTGATCTTTCTGTAGTCCTCAAGTACTGAAGCATAAACAAGAGACTTAAAACTACACCTGTCATATTAAAATTCAGGACAGCAATGTACTTCATCAAATGGGCTGGCCTGTTGTGTGGAGTGTCTCCGGATGTTGTGTATGAAGATGTACTCCATCTGTTTTCAGATTAACACTTGCACTGAGCAAGATGCATGACCTTACCTTCCTTTGTTTCCTTTCATTTTTTTTCCTGAGTTTTGCTGGCTCTCCATTATGAATTCATGGTCTAGAAAAAGTGAACTCAGTGCAAGATAAAAGAATTTCCTGTTCATTAATTACATGCTATTAACTTGCCAACTTTGTTGTGACTTAGAAGGCAAATATCTGTCCAGATTGCAACACTTAAGTTCACAGCATGGCACAGCTCTCGTAAAGGTGATTCAGGGTAGCTTATAGAAAGCAGGACATCAGATGGTAAAGTTAATCTCTAAAACAGCTCCCTTAGTGCTAATGTAGGAAAGGCAAGTGAATGTAAGAGTCCAGATACTGTAGAAGCCACAAGCTAGAAAGGAAACTTCATTCTGGCTCATATAGCTCCATATCCAGGTGTCAAGCATGAACTGAGTATTCCTAAATTTCATGGGGATAGGAAAAAGAAAACAGAGTGAGAATGTAAAAAGAGCAAAATAGGGTTAAGTATTTAAAAAAATAATACTAATGGTGAAATGTACATCTGAAATGTGTTTTAAACAGAGACAGAAACTTGTTAAAAACTAAAAACAATAGCTCCATGAACAGAGAAAATCATAAATTTTGATTTCCTATGGAGTTGTCTCTGGTGTTATCTAGGAAGATATGACTTCTCCATAAAATTTATCTGATGGTCGAAGTTTTCGTAATGCAGTTCTTCCATGTGTATTCCCTACTGTTTAATAAGGGCTGAGGTCATACTGCAGACAGCTGTACATTCTCTCTCAAGTACTGTCTGTTTTCACAATATGTCTAGGAACAAAGTATCTTTGAAATGACTGTGTCTATGTCAAAGTTCATTGAACTTGGTGGACAGGTTAAAAAATTATGGACAAGTAAAGGGGAGGGATAGGTAGACATACAATATGATCACTTAAATTTTATTTCTCTAAGAAACCTCACTGGGAAAAACAAGACAAAATAAAGCGAACAAACAGAAAACCAATAGCTTGCTGGAGACATCTGAGGAACAGTGAGAACATTTCCAAATAAAAGTATATCACAGGATTAACACTTTCAGGTTAATTTTAAGCAAATAGCATAAATTCAAACTCATTTGTTTTCGTAACAGAAAGCAACAGGCTGTTATAGTAACATATCATGTCTAATGACTTCATAGCACAGATGTCAGGACTGCAGCTGGGGAACACCTACTATCACTGAGAGTTTGGTTTGAAGGGATGAGACAGTAATTTTTCCTCAGTTGATAGAATTCTGTTCTAAAGTCTGTTTTCTGACACTCTTTCAGATACTTCATCTGTCTGTCCTGATGACTCTGGTGTGGGTGAGAAGTTGCAGTGAGAGGGATCTCCTGTTCATAACTTGACATGGTATATGGCAACTTTCCTAATAAACCACTGGTGTTGGTGAGAAGGCAGCAGTTCTTACATGGGCATTAAAGCACTTGTATATGATGATACAGTGGGGTTTGGGGCACTTTGGCATATCCATAATACTGCTACTCCCTGCCTGTAATACAAGACCAACAGATTGTGGATAAAGCAGAGAAAACTAGAGGACATCTGTATCCCCCAGTAATTTTAATTATTTTATATATTTTAATTCCTCATTGGAAGAAAATCTGAATCATTAAACCATCTATCTGAAAATATAATTTTATAGAATGCTTATGGACATGCTCTATAATCTGTTTTGAGCCTGCTTAACTTTGCTTGGGTTATAGGAGACCCAGGCTCAAATTTTTGTTTCCCGTGATAATGAGGTGTTCCTGGCTTTGTGAAATTGAAAACAGTTTTCTGTATGATTCTTTTTTTTTCATTAGCAGTATCCAAAACGCCACATTATAGTTTATCTTTATGTCTGATCTCAGAAGCTTCACAGGCCAAACCAGAACTGAGCTGAGGAAGGCAATGGGGAATGATGATGAATAATTCCAATTATTGCACATAAGTTTTGTGAGTCAGATGCATTTCTGTAGAGTCGAGAGTTGAGTTTGAAACACTTGGTAAACGCATCAAGTACAATCCATTTTTCTCTGTTAGAACAATCACACTGTTTAGACCACTGATAAGGTATTTGTTTGTCGTCAGCTGTCAACATGTACAGCTAGTCAAATAAGCTCTGACAAAATAAAGTTACACAGAAACACGTAGTTCATTGAGCTCAACTGTCTCATTTCAAACATCTTAGGTTTAACAAGCTTTCACTGACTGCAGAGCTGGGTTTGCAGGGAACCTTTTTAATTCCTGGTAAATCTGCCATGGGGAGAAGGATCTCACAAACTATGAAATACTAAGTCAGATTCATACAGCTGCTCAAGAGCTAAGTCCTCTGCAACTGCCCAGTGGAAATAACAGTATCATCAGTTTAACGGTGGGGATTATTTGGGAAATAGAACAGGAACACCAACTGCCCTAAACAACTACACTATCCAAGAGCTACCACTAGACATATAGGGAAAACAAATGCTTTTGATTCAATGTGAACAGGAAACAAACTTTAACATTTGCTTAGAATTTCCTTTAAATTAAAAGCCTTACTTTTTAGCAAGTTTTACACTTAGACTTGGACTTGTTCCATTCCTAGCCCTCCCTAACATATACTATGCCTGAGAGGAGCCATCCGCACAGAGTATTCATCCAGGGATGTCCAACTGAGCCAAGTTGTCTAAGCTGCCTTCTACCATAATCAGTGCTTTGAAATAGATTATATTTCCTTAGAGCTACACTCACCACTTCCTTATTCTTCCTCACTTTGATCAGAAGCATGCCGAGGATCACACAGTCCATCCTAATGACAGTTTATAAAGTGTGGTCTGTACAGAATTCAAAAGAATGACATCTGTGAACTCTCTCATAGATCTGAGCAAAACATTGTGGCTAAGTTTTATGACCACAGGAGTAGTCCCAGAATCATTGCTGCTTATCTGCTTATCCTCCCTGTCTAAAACAGTAGATATTGGTCTGGCTTGTGCAAGTATTGAATCGTAGTACTGTTGCTGATGGCTCAGCTGCATGATCTAAAGAAGTATGAACACAAATTCAAAATTCGCCAGCTGTCAGAACTGTCTGTTCTCAAAGCACAGTGGGAAAATCCAGCCCCTAACTATATTGTGTCCAAGAGTACAAGTCTAGAGAGCGTATGTAGAACTGGAAGTAGTGTTCTGGAAGTAAAAAATATAATATCTTTTCAAATTCAGATAATATTAAGATAAAACAGGTTTAAGAGATCTCCAACTAAAATAATACTGTGAAATACAATAAGATTAAAAATATTTTAGTTATCCCAAAGCTGCCCAATTATAGACCAAACTTTGGCTTATTCTTGTCCCTATAATAGAATGGTATAGATCAGAAAGTCATTGGTTGGAGACATACAAATAAAATACAGACAGCACCATTGCTGTCGAGCCTCTCCAAAAGAGTTCCAACAATGGCAATGTCTTCTTAATGCTAAAGTTATTCTTATGGTCCTTCAGAGTTCATATGTGTAGATTTAAAAGCACGAACCACAACTACGTAGATTTTCTTAATGTGAAATTAATGTAGTTTTTAAAAAATGTTTATTTCTCAGACACAAGTCCGTTCAAATGAAAATACACATTCACAAAAAATGGTGGAGTCAGGACATACTCATAAACCACTGAATATAAGTCTTCTTGTACGGTTTTTGTCCCATCTCTCTGTATCCATCTGTTGTCTCTCAACTTATACTTTTCATAGTGGAGACAGGTTTGCTTCATTACTGATCCGTATGTATCCAGCACCGAGTGCAATGGGGTTCCAGTCAACAAACAAAATTTCAAAGCACTGTGGTTAGACAAATACATCTATAATAATACATGAAGAGGTATCATTTATGGAAATGAAGTGAACAGAGAATGCAAAAGAAAGTTACATTATTGAAAAGCATCAGGGAAAGATGGATTTTACAACTATTGGTTATTGAGCTTAACAAATTTGCTCTGATTCCATCCACATAACATGCTAAGTAAAGGTAGAGCTTGGAGAATGGTAGAAGTAAGGACCATGTTCTTCAACTTTTTTCAGTTACACTGTAAGAAAAGATAGATAAATATGATCAGGTGTGGCAGAATTAAGAAGAAAAAAATAAATATTTAAACAATTAAGCTGCTTGCCTTTGTATTGTAAAAATGTTGAAAAAAATAGAATCCTCAAAAAACAAAAAAGGTGGAAGTAAAAATTAACATCCAGCAGTGCATATTTTCATTAGGCTGTGCCAAGACTATTGCATAGTGTACCACCAAGTAAATTATAATTTTATTTGGACTGATGTCTTGGTAAAATTGATGCAAACTTGCACAGAGATGTATCTATGATATCTGAAATATGAATTAAAATACTGGACAAGCTCGGTAAAGTGCTTATCAATAGCAACTCTTCAATGAATTCCTCTTTCTTAAATGCCCGTTTCTATTGACTGAAAAACACAGATATAGAAAGAAGGCTATTTAATGACTAAAGAAGAGACACTTGCCTTACTTTTTTTTTAAACATCTGATATTTTTATTAATTTCTTAAAAATTATTTAATCTGTGTTTAATTTAATAAGGTGTTAAAAATAATTGCACAAGTATTGCAGAAGACCTAAATGGATAATTAGATGATAGCAGATAACTGGGCCCTGCAGTTGAGTCACAACAAACCCATGTAATGCTACAGACTTGGGGAAGAGTGGCTGGAAAGCCGCCTGGTGGAAAAGGACCTGGGGGTGTTGGTCTACAGCTGGATGAATATGAGCCGGCAGTGTGCCCAGGTGGCCAAAGAGACCAATAACATCTTGGCTTGTATCAGGAATAGTGTGGCCAGCAGGAGTAGGGCAGTGATTGTCCCCCTGTACTCAGCACTGGTGAGGCTGCATCTCGAGCACTGTGATCAGTTTTGGGCCGCTCACTACAGGAAAGACATTGAGGTGCTGGAACGTGTCCAGAGAAGGGCAACAAAGCTGGTGAAGGGTCTAGAGCACAAGTCTTATGAGGCGTGGCTGAAGGAACTGGGGTTTTTCAGCCTGGAGAAGAGGCTGAGGGGAGACCTTATTGCTCTCTACAACTACCTGAAAGGAGGTTGTGGTGCAGTGGGTGTTGGTCTCTCCTCCCAAGTAAGAAGCGATAATACAAGAGGAAATGGCCTCAAGTGGTGCCAGGGGAGGTTTAGATTGCAAAAATTTATTCACTGGAAGGTTTATCAAGCATTGGAATAGGGAAGTGGTTGAGTCACCATCCCTGGAGGTATTTAAAAGACATGGCCCTTAAGGGCATGGTCTAGCAGTGCACTTGACAGTGGACCAACTTAATAGTTGGACTTGATGATCTTAAAGGTCTTTTCCAACCTAAATGATTCTATGATTCTAACCAGAATATTGATTATAAGCTTTTGGAATACCTTGCAAAAATGTGATTTTAATAAATAAATGAAGGAAGGATAAAATGAATAAGTTTGAAGTACAAGCAGCTACATCAGGAGACTGTTTTAACTAAACAGGGAATTCACAACTAAGTCTCAGTGCAAAAAATGATGTATCAGGAGGTGGAAGTGAGGATAGGCTGCAGAGGAGGAATAGAGAAATATTGCCAGAGTGTGAGGGATGCTGTTAGGAAAGCCAAAGCCGAACTCATGTTGAATATGACAAGAGACATCAAGGACTAGTAGGAAAGCTTCTATTGCTTTATTAATAGTAAAAGAAACAAGCAAAATGTAAGGCAAGTGATTCAGTGACAGTGGATGCAGCAAAGGCTGGTTACTCTATACCTTATTTTCTGTTGTTTTCACAAACATAGTCTCTCAGGCTTTTGTGCCTAGAAACAAGGTTCACGAAAGAGGGGAACTATCAGTGCTGCAAGAAGATCAAGCCAGGGATCTCTTGAGAAATCAACCCCCTCTCAAGTCTATGGAAATCACAAGGATGAATCCAAGGCTGCAGAGAAAGCTGGCTGATGTCATTGCAAGGCTACTATTTCTCAACTTTGAAAGGTCCTGAAATAGAGAAAGATAAATGTTGTACATATTTTCAAAATGGTCAAGAAAAACAGTCCAGAAAACTGTATGGCAGTCAACCTCAATTCATTCCTGAGGAAAATCATGGAACATGTCCTCTTGGAAGCCATTTCTGGACATGTGAAGCAGAAGGTGACCAGGAAGAGGCAGCATGGATTCATCCAGAGACAAAATATGTTTGACCTACCTGATTGCCCCCTGTAATAAAATCACTAGCCCTGTGGATGAGAGGAAAGCAGTAACTGTTGCGAGTCTTGACTTTAGCAAGGCTTTTGACAAGATGTCCTGCATGTTTATATGTTGGCATGTTATGATCTACTGAACTACTAGATGAACTACTAGGTGAACTACTAGATCAGTGAAATGTTACTTGAATAGCTGGGTTCAACGGATAATAAATAATGGTTCATACTCTACCTGGAGAGTTCCTCAGGGGTCTATTCTGGGACTCATCCTGTTTAATATCTTTATTAGTGACCTAGAGAAGAAGACAGAAGTAACCCTCTTCAAATTTTCAGGTGACAATAATTTTGGGTGGACAATAAAGTGTAGAGAGACAAAGAAAGTCTGGAAGAATGATTCAAGAAAAACCTTGTGAAATTCAACAAGGAGAACTGCAAAGTCCTGTACTGGGGTAGAAATAATCCCTTGTGTGGATTCAGGGTGAGGACTGCGTGAATGAGGACAGCTCTGCAGCTGACAGTAGTCTATACATGAGTCAATAGTGCACTGTAGCATTAAAGAAGGCTAACAAGATACTGGGCTGTATCGGAAAAATCATACTCAATCAAGGAAGTGATGATTCAGCTTTTATTTGCACTTTTTCAACCATACCTGGAATATTGCTTCCAGTTTTAGACTTCCCAATACGAGGAGTAAATACAGCTGGTGGCCCCAAAATGGTCAGGGCTTGAGCACTTACCCTGTGAGGAGAAGCTGAAGGATTTGAGCTTTTTCAGCATGAAGAAGAGGTGGTTTTGCTGGAGTCTAGCTGCAGCTTTCCAGTATGTATGAGTAGCTTACCAAGAATATGAAGCCAATTTCTTTAGGTACGCAGCGAGCTCAGGAGTGACAGTGGTCATGAATTGAAATGGGAAAGTTCTAACTGAATATAAAGAAATGAATTCTCACTATGAGAATAATTAAGCATTGGCACAGGTCACACAGAGAGGCTGCTAATTTTCAATTCTTGGAAGTTTTCAAAACATGACAGGACAATGTCCTAAGCAACCTAGTCTGAATTCAGCACTGACTCTGCTCTGAACAGGATTTTGTACTAGACATGTCTGAAGGTCCCTTCCAATCTGAATGACGAATACTTAAGTATTTGGGGATACTGAAGACACAGCTCTGTAGAAAAAAGACAATAAAAAAAAAATAAATAATGTTATATGAAATTCTTTTGCAGCAAAATATTCAAAGAGACATCTAAAAATTGGAGGAGCAAGAGGATGTTAGCACTGTGCTAGTTAGTATCAAGTTCATATGTGAAAGGCTTCAGGTTGAAAGAAAAGATCTAAGAGCACTCTGGATGTTCTGGAAGAGAAACATATTGGAAGGAAATTATATGGGAACAGATGAACTGAGAGGACCTTGACTACTATTCCAAAGAGTAAATCCTAGTAAATTTAAGTCATTAGACTGACAGCAAAAGCAAATTCAAGGAAGAAAGGTGTAGCAAATGGGTTTCATGGAGATTTAAAAAATAAAAAGAAAAAAAAAAAAGATATGACAAATTATAACTTAGAGAAGTGTGGGTTGTTTGTGGGGTTTTTTGTTTGTTTTATTTTGTCTTGGTTTTAAGTGGACACCTATTTGCTCATGAGACATTAAAGCAGCACAGAGGATAGGCAAGGTGCAAGTCCAAAAGATAGGGTATATGGTCAGTCATATTAAAGTAGATGTAATGAGCTGTCTGTAGAAAAGCCTGAATACAACTCTACAAATTTAGCAGTGCTGTGTAAGATGTAAAGACTACAGAAAGGAGAAAAATATAATTTTAGACCAGACGAAGTCTTCTAACATAACAAGAGCATTAAAAGATTATGATATTTTTCAGTCATTACTTTGAAATGTCTAAATAGGGCCTTTATAAAAAAGAAAGGAAAAGTTCTTTATCTTAAATTTGATATTTTTGTTTGATGAGAATGCTGAATTTAAATTAAAAGACTAATAAATATAGTGAGTTATGCCAGGAATTTTAAAAATCGTTTGGAGTTGAAAGTGTATAATCATAATACCAATTCTCTGTGATCCTTTGGCACTATGCACAAACCACAGTCGCATTAGATACACGGAAAGCTGCCTCAGTCATAAGCCATGTGTCCTTTCCTCAATCTGCATTGCTGGGCACTTGAAAATACTGGAGAATTAGTTAATTTTCCGAATTCACCAATGCTTTGGTCTAAGTTAGATTCACATTGAGATTCTTTTTCTTGTGAAAATCTATGTGGTGAGGATTATAACCTTAACAGTACTTTTCCTACTGCTTCTAATTACAGTAGTAATTAAGAAAAATCATAACAGTGTATGTGAGGACTTAGTATTGTTTGTTATTTTCTAGGTTTTCTGATAGTATTGATAACAGCAGTAGATACTATGTGAATATTTTTAAACTGAAAATATCCAGCTGCCAATTTTTGTATCTGCTAACCATGAGAATGTCCCATCATGGTTTCTCTGTTAGCTCTGCTCACGTGCACTACCCCACTGAGTATTGTATCCACTCCATATGCCCAGGGCTACTCAGAAGTGAAATTATTTTGTCCAGTTTGGTGGAAGACTGATTAAAATCAGAGCCCTTATCAAAGCAGTAAAACATATCTCCAGATCTTTCCATTCCCTGTGGCTGCTGCCTCCCACTCCTATCTTCTGCAGGGAAACTGTCTCCCTCTAATTGCAGAACTAATAGTTAAAATTTGGAAACATACCCCTGAATACCAATTGAGTCCTTAGCTGCTCAAGCCACAGCTTAGCTGCTAAAGTCAGAGTCTGACTTTTTCAAAAAAAGTGGGATAGAAAATTGACATAATAAGAAATAGAAAGGATATTTCCAGCCACAATTTAGTTCAAATGAAAACAAATACAGTAAAATGTTGCAGACAGTAAAAAAACCACACCACCTTAGGTAATTAGGATTGAAGCAAGATATTCTGACCCCAAGAGCAGTTTACCTACGCAAACTCAGAATCAGCAAAATGTTGCCACCCAGTTATAAAATATTTTTATTCTATTTATCCTCAAAATGTCACCGTGCAGATTCTTCAGAAGGATGGAGCAGGAAGAATATGAGTAATGTGTAAGAAACACAACCTATCTCCCAATCTTTTCCTATATACTATTTCTGAAAATGTCACTACCATGCTGAGTCTACTAATAGGATCATTAGCTCATCAAATCAGGCTCAGAATCTAAAACTGAGAAATGAGACACGCTCACAAAATATCTCAGAAGAAATAGCTAATTAGGTGGAAGATGGCATGGTCTTGGCTCTGAAAAAGGTCAAACTAAAAGTAAGGCTTACAGGGTAGAATCTTAACAACCAAAACATACTTTTGAAATACCAGGACATAGGAATGCAGTGGGCAGTCAGAGGCTATAGCCTCTCACATGTAAAGTGGTACATGGAGAACCAGATATGAGACACAACGGGATTTCCCTCCCTTGGCCAACCTATCATATAGCTCTCCAGGGATGCTGTTTTCCATGTTGGAGGTACATGCCTAGCATATAACCAGTGACAACTACTGCCTCCAAGGCCCTTTCCCAAGTTCTATGATTTTGTGATAGCTCTAGTTGCTGTCAAGTGTTAAGAATAGAAATGTGAATTTCCTCACAGGAGAAGAAAAAAAAAAAAAAAGGGAAATTTGGAGTAGTTAACGTGCAGATGGACTTTACACAGTGGGTTTTGGGAACATGCATGCTATCCTGAGGGTTATTAATCTGGGCTACACTTACACTATCCACCAACAAATCCACACTTGTTTCCAGTCACAAATCAGTTCAAATTTGCACTGTATTTGTCTATCTATACATACACATATACATAATACATTCAAGAGAATAATAAAGCCGGTCATAGAAACTTGAAAATATTAGGTAGTGACAAGTAAAATAAAATATTCCAGACATGGGGAACCATTTCAATACATGCAAGATTTCAATATACATGAGAAGTCACAGGAGATTCGAGGAGGCCTATTTTTACTCACTATAAAATGATCAGGTGGGGACAGGAACACAGCAGAAGGATGGACGATCATGTTCTTTAACGTAAATATGCAAAGGGATTACAAGGAGCACAGGATTTTAATTGACTCCTCAAAGCTGAGATGAGGGAATAGGAGGATGATGGCTGTTGATCTTCTCCATTTGTGAGGAAGTCAAATGGGGGAGAAAGACGAAGACAGAAAGAAAAGGGATGTCACTAATAACAGTTTCCATGGGACATTTAAATACAAGCTAGAGACCTTTGAGAGGGTGAGACCAAAGCATGGACAGGAAGGTTCTTATGGGACATATCTAATCTGCCAAAATTTAAGGAAGACATCTTTAAAATAAATATTCTCTTCATTCATCTCTTGGCTTCATCAGACTTGAGCTTCGTATGGGCTGAGCAAGAATCCTGGAAGCTACAACTAAGGTTTACATAATAGAAAGGGTGGACAATGAATTCTTGGAATTGTTAACTGAAGACAGAAAAAAATAAGAAGTCAAAGCATCATATGTTTGAGATTCACTTCCCCATAAGATAGTAGAAGAACCCAAGCTTAATTTAAACTAAATAAGACTTGCAAACAGCTGTAGAAAGCCTAGTGCAACCCAACACATTTCCTCACTTACATGAAGAAATGAGAAGAGACAGGAACATTGTGTGTATAAAAGGGCCAGAAACTGCCAGAAAACTTCCAATTCAATCCCATGCTGACATTAGCAAAAAGCGACAAACCCAAGTAGACAGTATAACAACCAGTTTATGATTACACCTCTGTTATAGCAGCTGGCAACATATCCACTGCAGTTAGTAGAGAAGCTGGAAAAAGTCCAGGGATTGAAAGAGGCACAAGCACAATACTCACATGCTGACATATAAGTGGAAAACTGTGGGTAAATATAAAAAAGAAGCTGCAAGGAAATAGCAAGGCTTACAAACAATGACTGACCTTGTCATCAGTGGTAGTCATGAATACTTGCGGTAGGCAGGTCAGCTGAATTCTCAAAGCAAGAGGGAGATCTACATATATATAAACAATATCTGGCTACATATGATTGTAGGTGATATGGTACAATGGCAAAGCAAACAGCTTAGTAATAGTGTTTATAATCCTGGAAATAGAAGTCATTATAATGCAATGCATTATAGGGGACTAATAACTTTGAATATCTACAGTACAGGCATCTATTTCTGACTTAGTTGCATAGTGTCTTTATACTCACAAGGACAGGAAGAGTACTTGTCGAATGCAAGTCGTGTCATCCCAAAACAGACAACTCAAAATGGCCTTCAAAGTAGCCTGCAAATATATGCTCCTTTCCTGAAAAGGGGGCTTTAAATATAGACCTTTGTAAACCGACCTAAACTGTATCAAAGCCTGAGGTAAAATTATTTAACATTCCTATAACATATTCAGTTGACTAAACACAGTAGCCTGGTGCCAGATGAGACTCTTCTGACAATACAGTTAATAGAACCCGTACAGCTTTTCAGCTCACCCTAAAGAAGACATGTAGGTCTTAATTCAGTTGGCCTCACATAAACATCTAGGATCATTTGATATACAGTGAGTTACATGAAACATCTACAAACTGCTCAAAGATATATCAGAGAACCTAGGGGAGTTCCATGTCCTTTTAGAGAGACAACTGGAGACTAGACAGGACTTGATAGAGCATCTCAGGTGGCATTAGACATCTATCTGTGGGCAACTAAAGTAAACCTTTAAGCAAACCTGAACTGTACAGGCCTGAAGGTCAACTAGTATGGTATAATTATGTCCTTCTTGTTACTTTATGTGTCCCGAACAGGTTGGCAGCATCCAAATTGCCAGTTATAAATAGTTTCTGATTTATACTATGTTTCAAAACATGTCTGGGAATTATTTATGTGAGCACTTTCTGGAATAAGCTAAAACCAGACCGAGGATAATTTAATAGTGTGGACAACTAAAATACAATAACTGAGCACACATCTTCTCTCTGTTTAATTTGCTCATATAGATGTAGCTAGTGGTAATCAGCTTTCTAGACTCCAAGGACTACGTCAACTATTTCTATGTTAACTGTAAGAGGAGCTTAAATGCTAGTTCTCATGAAGGTAGACATATACGCACCTTGTGAACAAATAGGCTTAAGTATCTCAATCTAAAGCTGAATTTCACTGCATAAATCATTAGCCCCTTCTACCACAGTTTGTAGTTGAATTATTAAAAAAGTAAAAAGGAACTGGTAAAGAAAATGCATCATAGATTTCCTCAACTTTGATAAGAAAATGGAGTAGTGATGGTCATGATTGCATGTCTTCATCATGCAAAGATGCTTCTGAACATCCAAAGAAATGAAAAGCTTGTAGGAAAAAAATAGTACAAAATTATTAACACTTATTATCAGGTAGAATCTGTCAGAGTCTATCGCTTTGGGTGTCTCTCATCACTCGGTACATCTTTTATCAGAAAAAAAAGTCAATCGTAGAAGAATTGGAGCTGCTGCTTGACTATAATGGGAAAGAAAGATTTCACAGTAATGTGGACATGCTAATACTTTTCTTTGTTGAGCAGTGAGTTCAATACAAAAAAGGAAAAGCAGACACTTTTGAAGGAAAAACTGATTGCACTTAAATCTAGAGTACAAAAATTTCAGCTCAGATATGCCAATAAAAACATATTACATGAGTTGAAAAGATGCTTACAATAGCAATTACCTTTCCTAAGTTTTCACTTAAGCAATTAACTTCAAAGGATTATTAGGAGTTCAAAAAACAACTTCAGCTGCCTGTTGACTCTGACAGAGATTATAGCAAAATCCACTTCCCAATCATAGCAAGTCTGACAGTTTGAAAAGCACACAGTATTGCCTTGTGACATGGAGCCTATAAAATGGTCTGACAATAGAGAAGACAAAGTGTTCTTGTAGATGATTCCTTATTAGCTAGCATGAAACTGTTAGGAATGCTGATGATGCAATATTGCAGACTAAAATCACAGGTTTTGTAAAACTGAAACATCTGGACTCTTTAGTCAATGCAGTTAATTCAGTGTCAGATCACAAAACATATTGTAGGACTAGTATATGATAAAACCCACAAACTTAACAGAGGGAATTGAGACCTTGGCAGACTCATTTGTTCTAGAGGCAGAACTCAAACTTACTCCTGACAATTATATACCTATTCAGTTAGTCACAATGAAGACAAAAACCTCATTCTTATTCAGGAAATCCAATTTTCCTTGATCACCAATTAAGATGAAAAATATTGAGTACATGATAGTAGTCTCATGCAGTCTGTAGTAGCCTCCAAGTGACCACACACTTCAGCAGCTCTAGATTGTACATTTACAATATCTTGAAATCATAAGGAAGAGGGAAATTTAGGGAGGACAATCTTATACATAATGCAAACCTCTAAAAAGATTTAATTTTACATCACCCCAGCCTAACAGTACCCTAAAGTCCATATTCATGTTATCCATTCAATCCCTGTAAAAGCGAGACTCATCTTTCTTTAGGTGTCTGAAGGCTGGTTTTAAAATTAAAGTTAATTATCAAGTCTATATCTTGGAGAGAGATAAAAATTTATAGTAGATCATTCATTTCATCTACTTTAACCTCCTGTTTTAAGATGGGCTGGACTGAGTTCTGACGGCATTTAACTCTCATTTTTCACTACAAAGAGAAATCTTACGGCGTCCTTAGACTAGATTCCGAATTTATAGGTGGCTTCACATGCATATATAAAACAAGATTCAAAACCTGCAACTATATAATGCATTTTCTTGTCTGTATTAGGCAGAAAGAGCAAGAGCACTGTTTTCTTGAAAGCTGCTGCTCTTGATGGTGTTGCCATATGTTCTCCAAGCATTAGGCGGATGGCTGGAACACTTGCTCAGGAACTGGGAAATCTGAGCTTAGGCAGCCATTCTCAGGATAGTGTCAAAAACAACAGTTGTTCTGGATAATTGAACCCTTTCCCTCAGATGTTAAACATAGTAAAAATCTACAGAATTCATGGGCCCAGAAGAATGATCTTTTAGTAACAAAGTTTTCTGAAGTAAAAATGTGTAACACAACGTTGGAGTTGGGGACCAGAATCCTGTTTCTTTCTCCACTTGATTTCACTAGTTGATGGGCTACTAAAATTAGAATTCTACATTTGTGTTCTCCTTTTAAAAGAAAAAAAAAAATTAAAGAGGGGTCTAGACACTACAATATAACGTTTAGCTGAGCAGTGCTAGTATCTCAGGGAATGTGCGTATGTCTGCGACAATAATAAACAGCTTCTGCAAGTCGTGAATCTCTATTCAGGCAGGTAGAGTGCAAAGGTGTTGCACTGGGTTTTTGGGAAGCTTTCTGTTTGATGGAATGTTTATATACTAATAACAAAGAGAAAAGTAATCAGATTTCTCTATTCTGAAGGCTTGAAATGAAGCTGAATAGCAATATGTGCATACTGCAGAAAAGAACAGAAGAAACATCACACTTCAAGTCTGTGACATGCTCAGCTTTACTTCATATATGTGAAGTACACAAGCAAAATGCAAACTATTTGGCTATGGTTGGCTAGGCTTAAATTAAAATTTATCAATTAACTTCTGCCAGAACAACAACAACAAAAACCCCAAACAAAAAAACAACCAACCAACCAAAAAAACCTCCAGGAATCATCTTAGGCCTATACACAGACTAGGAAAATACTGCATGCATCAAGAGAAATGGAGCAACTTGAATTGCATTTTCAAAGGACAAAAAGGATTTATTTGACAAAAGAAATCCCAGTGAGTCCCAATGCTTGCTGCTTTGGTGACAGAGGAGAGTGTCAGTTCCATTGATCTGAACACGACTAACAGAAACTATTTAAACCATGTTCAGCATTAATTTGTGGCGCCTCAATTCTTACAAAGCTTTAGTCATAGGTTGGACCTACCCGTAAATCTGGATTTTCATTGAAAAGGAACACAAATCCAATAGGTTTGCTGTAGACAGGAAAGCAAGGAACAATGGCATAACTTTTGTTATTGTTGTTCCTACTGAAAGTTCACAATAAATTTCAGCAGTCAGAAAGTGAGATACCACTCAAAAGTTATCAGAATTATTCCATTTTAAAATAAAAGAAAAATGATCCCTCTGCTTTTTCATTTTCTGGAGATTAGAAGAGAGAACAGCAGTATCTTCAAGCTTGAGAAAAAAAAGAAAAAAAAACTGTTTAGAGAACATGGCAAGTACAAGCCCAACTGTATAGCTATAGAATTCACTACAGAAACAGAATGCAAAATTTGGCTGCCCTTTCATCAATAGAAATTCCTGGAAGACTGTTTCAATTAAATATCAATAAAAATATTTTCTTAGCCTTTTGCCCTTTACCTAAAACATATTATCTATGTCAAAATGTCATTAAAAGAACTGGCCTTTTGAAGGCAAAAGACAATAACTTTAACAGTAGCTCAGGTATGCTTTGAAACCATGTTAGAGAATATTCCTAGGTCTGCAATCCAGTGTCAATAAATAATACCAGTACAAAAAGTGGGGTAACAGTTGGAAATTCAATGTGTTTTGGAAAAGAAGATAAAAGAACACAACAGTGTTGAATGTCTCAAATTATTGTGTTCAGGCTGGATAACACCTTTTACATTTGTTTAGTTAATTCTAATTACCATAATAAGATTGTCGCTTTAGGAATTTAGGAATTCTTAACAGTAGAAATCCAAAATGATAGTAATACAAAGGAAGCACTTTATTACTCATTTCGTATGCACAAATTCCTTGGTGTGGCAGATTAAATGAGCAGCAGATGCTAAAGATAGATCTTGGGCAAAGTAACAAGGAACCAGTCTTCAAAAGTGTCCTTCTATAATTCAATTCAAACTATGCAATTTACATATTCATTTAAATCTATATATGGTCATACCATCCACAAAGTGTTGGGATCACTAATTCTATTTAAGGGATCTTAAAGTATCTTAACAAAACCTGTGGTGTGAAAACAGCCTAGCTTGCAAATGTCATTTCAAGATAAACCAGGAAATCAACATGTCAGAAGAATTTATTAAGTAAACAATTTAACAAAACCCAAGTATCTTCTTCAGTGTCAAAGGCAAATTATTTCTAGCCCATATCCAGCCAACTAACCAAATTTCCATCCATTTTAGTGTCTCAGAAGAGCAAATTATTGTGAGAGGGCAGGCTCCTTGCACTGCAACTGAATCATCTATAACAGAATACTGAAATTATTTTAACCTGGGCCAACCAATGCTTTCAAATAACAGGTGTATTTGAGAAGGTAGCCTAGGCCAGGAATCATTCTTATGAGACATTTTGCACGTGGTAAACCTATTTTAGAGGCTAGGAGAGATTAGTCAAATGAACGTGCTGCAATTTTGCCATCTGGCTTTAAGTCCAGAAAGCAAGTTTTGACACTATTTGGTAATTAAAATAAACATAGCCACAAGCCATAACATTTTCTATTTATACTCCCACTGTTTTCACCATTGTAAAAGTATCAGCATCTGTGGATATGATTTTGTTATCAAAAGTCTGTTCACCTCATTAGGTCTAGATTATAGAACAGCTCCTTGTTAGAGAAGTTGGATTTGAAAGTTTTCAAGGGACTCTGATGAGTAAAAAGATATGGCATGTGTCATCTCTTTTTGACATCAACCATCCAATTATTTCAGAAAGGAAAGAAATCTGTTATGAAGCGTATATACACATTATAAATAGTGGGCTTGAATCTGATCTAACCCAGAGAAGGATTTAATAGCAGTCTCTATTAAGAGGGAGAGTCAAGCAATTGTATGAGTAACAAGAGGTTGAGTGTGTGTATATATATATATATATATATCTGGGAAAACTCAAAGCCAGTCTTAAAAGTGTTACATGGCTCCTCAGAGAGTTAACAACTCCATCTGTTCTGCCATTAGAAGATCCAAAGGCTTAAAAGGTAATAGAAGAGTGTGCCTCATTATATGGCCTGGGAACATACAATAAATCTTCTTATATATCTTTGACTGCAATGATAAGATGCCATCAAGTTGCTTTGATTTCCTGAGGCCCAAAAGAACAGTACACTGGTATGTGTATATCATGGGAAAATATTCTTGTGGGTATGCAAGCAGATTTTCCTCACAACACGAATTTAAAGTTTACTGCTAAAGCAGTTTGTAAGTTTTAATTAGTCTTTTTTTTGAGACAAATCCATGAACTTCTGATAACATACATTTCCCACCATACGTACTAACGCCAAGAGAGTGAAAGTGAGAACAGGACACTCAGAACCAAGTTCATGTGAGTGCTGATGCTGAGACAAAACTATAACTAAGACTAATGTTAGGTCACTGCAGACAAAATTGGTGCAAACACCACCACCACCACCCCATCTATCTACTAAACATTCACCTTGCCATAAGAAAAAAAAAAAAAAGAGTACACAAAAAACTGTGGTAATTGAAATAACATCATGAAACTTTTATAACAACATTGAGAACTAGTTGAAATGTCTGATTTGACCAGAAAAATTACTCTTAGAACTTCTTAAGGGACCTTATTAACCAAAGTCACAGAAGCATAGTTACCATTCAGAGAACCCTGATGGAATTCTCCCCTCTGCTGAGAAAAGTGAAAAGATTCATTCAGGAGTTCTGGAGGTGCTACTTATGTTTTTATATCCCCAGTATGAAATTTGATTTCTTTATAACTTTTTAAATGAAATTCAGGTTTTGATCCACTGTAGTCTCCAAATGCATTTTGTAGTGTTATTTCAGTCAGTTCTCTCCCATTCCCTATTTGTACGCTAGCTTATTCTCACTTGAGAATGACATCTTGCACTTGTTCCTACCAAATGGTGTATTTTCTGAGAGTCATCTCTCCCCTTTATTAAGATCATATTGAACTTTATTTGCATATCCCAACATAGTGACAATCCCTTTGACCTCAAGTTACTGGCAGATTTAGTACAACTACCCTTTATTCTAATGTTTATTCATAAAAATACTGACGAATATCACACAAGCAAGATCTTGGCAGGGACTAGGACTTGGTACAACCTTGCATTCTGAATATGAACTATTGAAAACTGCTCTTTGTATTCAACTTTCAATATCTTTGCGCCTATGCTATGCTAATGTTAGGCAAATGATGTTTCCATAACAAAGTTTTAAGATACATGAGACAAAAAAAAAAACCCAAAAGCACTCAAAAAAGTGAAAATATATGACAATGGGATCATATGAAAACAGAAGGAGTATGATCATTTCTCTTCTTCCCTAAAGTCTGCTATCCTGCTATAAAAAAGAAACTAGATTGGTCTGACAATCACAAGAGATAAGTCCACACTGGTAGTTATTCACCATTTTGTTATCTTCTATGTACCTACAAATTGTCTGATTATGCTTTTACAGGTTTTTTTTCTAGGAAGTTAATAAAGCTGATTGATTGATTGATCGCTTGATTGATCTGCATTTCTACAGCTCCTCTTTATCTCCCTTGTTAAACATAGGCACCCTATTTTCTTTTTCCAAGCCCTAGTATCTAGCAGAACTCCATGGGCTTCCCAAAATAACTGCTCAGAGCTCTGAAATTTCATCACCCACTTCTTCAACTGACATGGCATTGTTGTCTCAGAAAAGTAAAACAAATAGTAAGCTCATGTAAGTCAAATCAAACTTTAGACAGATGCACACTATGAATCCAGAGCATTGCACTCATCTAGAGAAAAGAAAGAGAAGGAAAAAAAGAAAAAAAAAAAAAAAAAGAGCTTTTCATCAGATCCAGACATTTAGGAATAAAAGTCATTAAACAAGGTAGCACGTTTTTGAGGGTGCTACATAAGGTGACACACTAACTTGAATCAACAGAAAAAGCCTTAGGATAAAGAACCCGAAGAATTTTTATCCTTGAAAAGTTCCTCATTGCACAATAGAAGGAAAATTTCAGTGCATCATTCATTAATATTCAATCTAAGCAAAAAAATCATTAGAAATGCATTGAAGGTCTTAGGCCAGACCTGACTGCAAGTGAATGCTTAGGCAACTTTTGAGCCTTATAATGGAATGAGCAAAGGAGAGCAAACTGGTTATAATTTGGGTTTATTTTTCCGTTTCTGTATTTTAGAGCTGTGAATTAAACGAATGCAGTTCCAAATATTTCAAAAATTTCAACATTTACACAGCCCTCAGTATTCTGAGGTGAAGTGGGCCAAAGGAATATTCTTTTCTAGGTAATCAGATATTTTGTTTGAAAAGAGCTATAGACATGTTACAAGTTGTAACGTGACATTGTTGTGCACTTTGGGAGGTGACCTGTCAATAACACCTGCTTTCTTTTCCATGTGGTGTGTTCTTTGAGAGTGGGACAGTAAAAGAAGATCTGTAACACTAGGGCAAGCATGTCTATATAGAGATACTTCACATCTATTATCGTCTCCTTTCCTTCTTTCTTTTGTCTTCTCCCTCTTGCTTCTACTCTCCTCTTCTTTTCATCTCATTCAGAAAACAAGGAGTTCCTCAGCTTCTTGAGAACAAGAGCAGCATGCAGAAGGAAGCCTATTTGATGGAATACAGCTTTTGACAGAACAAAAGAGAATTTCGTGTCCTAAAGAAGACTTTTAAAAGATGAACAGTCTTAGTAAGGTAAGAGTCTAGGAGCAGAATGAGTAAGAGGGTCAATTCTCGAGTCAGTAAGATTTGTTTTTTCTGTTTTCTACAGAAAGGTAGAAAAGTTGGCTGATTAACAGACCCAGATGTCTTGGGTATAAATGCTATTAAGACAGCTTTTGCCTTGATATACTTACTAATGGTCCTTGTACTCTCTCAATGCACTGCCAACTCCAAAAGCTATAAAATAACGACATTTTTTCCAGTTTGCTTTGCCTTTGGGGTAAGACTTTGGGGTTGTTCCAAGAAGATAGTATGAAGTTTCATCTTCCTCACATTATGAACTCACTCTGACCACCCTGTGTGTCAGATTTTGAATGGACAAATTAAAGTCTGGCTAATTATCCCAAAGGGATAAGGCAAGAAGGGATTCATATCAGCTTCATTCACTGTGGAGTTTCCCTCTTCTTAAATTTTAGTGAATTCACCAACATTTCTCTCCTGGCTCACATTTACCCCTACCCTAAGCTTGCCAGTGATATATTCCCTGTACCCACTTCAGCCACTCCCTCCTCCAGACAACATATCCCTTCTATCAGTTCCTAATGATGACTAGATGTCCCTACCCCTTCTTTTCTCATTTCTCAATCCTAGGACACAATGTTAAGAGCGGCAATTACTTTTCTTTCACAAACTGAAATATCAGGGGTTGAAAGGGAAGTGAGTTAAAAGATTATAACACCTCTATGGAAATAATGGTATATGCCAAAAATCATTGATGTGAAAACAGTTGGTTTGTAACTTTGGAAAATAATAATAAAAAAAAAATTGGCAAAATTTAACTGCAGTTCTGACAAGGAGTCTGGCAAAGCATGAGAACTCTGTCCTATAGGCACTTCATCCAGGAAATGTTAAAGATTTATTTAATAAGACATTAGGTAGTATCAGTTTAATTCCTGTCTTTCAGTAGTAAAGGACAAAATTGAATTGAGCACGCACACATATATGTGTGTACATATGTGTGTATGTGCACATAAATATACAGATATTTATCTGGTGGATGTGCCTCTAATGTTCCTTTTCTAAACTGTTCCTAGTCTCAGTCATATGACTGAACTAAAATAAAAATAAACTTTAGGCCATAGGATCCCCAGGTGAATTAGCTATGAAGCTGGTTATGCACAATCTTTAATGTAAAATGTCTCCGCTTCAGGGAAGTTGAGATTTAAATGAATGATAAAATATTTTCAATAATATGAAAATGACACTAAAAACTTGGAAAGACCTTGAGCAACTAAAATAGTTAAATATTATCTGATTACAAGGAAAGGGAGAACATGCTGAATTCTATTTAGAGTTTTGTGTGGGTGGTAGGAGTCTTGTTCTGTTCCTATTTGTTGAAACAACATATTTACATCGCTATATAATTAGTGTTCTCCCTCGGGATACTGTGAGTAGGTTATTTGGATCAACTGAGCAAACCCTTTACAAAATGAAAGGGATTCTTTTACCACTGTAACTATGGGGGAAAACACTGTAAGGAAATACTTCTGTTCTTTAACTCTGCAAGCTTTTGTGCCAGTCTAAAAGAATTTAGTCTTCTAAGTAGCCTTCAGGAAGTGGTAACTTTCTGAAAGACGTGACTTTTATTCCCTTGTAAGGCAATGCACTTCCTGGAAAAATACATGATTTGGAAAGAAACCCCACTACAGTAAATCCATAGTCTTATTACAGTTTAACAGCAAAGTGAAATTCATAGTTGTGAAATTAAGTTTTGAGGATTTTTAAACTCTTAGTTTTGATATTATATAAAAACAATTTCTAAGTCAAATATCTTTTGGAATCAATGTATTCTTGTAAAGTTTTGCTTTGCTTTAAGCCTCAGATGACAAATCTAATTGGCTGTCTGACTACCAAGAAGTATCACAACTTACATATTTTAGAACATTTTTTTGGGCTGAGCTGTAGAAGAATTGTAAAAGAAAACAGCATTTTCAGCCATGAAAATTCAGTGCTTTTCTGGATGTGGTAGAGATTGATGTTTAAAGAAAATAATTATCCTGTACTGGGAGTCAGATAACAGTATAAAAGTGAAGAATGCAAGGCTCTGGCTTAAAGCCAGTCCCCATCTTTAGGTTTCCTCTGGATTAATGCTTCAGCTGGTTCTTTCTCAGCGTCCTCTCTCTTTCCCTAGAATATCTAGAAGTCAGATGTACACTTAAGTAGTGTTTTTAATCCATTCTGTGGAAAATTATAAGAATTGTTATTGGCTATAAAAAGAGAAATGCCAAATAGAGTCTCATCTGAGGCTGCAGAGCGCTCATGAGATCGCCCAGATCAGGTAAGTATAGATGCCTAGTGTAAATATGACACATTTTGGCAACATTTTTTCTCTGATAGCAATGTATATATTTGCTCTTCAGGTCAAGTTAAAACAGTTCCTGTGGCTCTGGAACCTGCAGGCTGCCGGTTCAGTGTCCCTTGCGTGTATCTGCAGTGGGTGAGGAGGCAGATCTGTAACACACACTGATGCTGTACTCATTATAGACTTTAGGAAAGGAAGCAAGAAACCAACTAACATTATCTATCTATCTATCTATCTATCTATCTATCTATCTATCCTTTATTATCTATAAAGAGGTATCATTTGTTCTCTAACATTAATCCTCTGACTGTTCCTAATGTGTGGCCTATACCTTGACACTGTAATAGTGTATGAGCACTTTTCAGCTCATCCTTACTATTTTTATTGTATTTTAAAAATAGTTGTGCATATAATTACTCATTTTTGCTCTTTTTTCATATATGCTTATGCTATTATAAAATCCAATAAAAAATGGTTGAGGTGAAAAGGAAAGAGAAACCAATTTAAATTAAATTTCTAAATTAGATATCTAATACTGATAGATTCACTTTCTTTCAAATATAACACTCAACAAAAGAAACAGTAAAAATGCAAATATTATTTCTCTTTATAATGAGATTTCATTGCACACTAGTTCTTTGCCTAACCCTGGAATTGCCGTAGGCATTGCAGTTGCTTACTTGCTCTCCTTCTTTCCTTCTTGTTATTGCTTTCTTTATTAAGCAATACTAAGTGCTTTTGAATACTTAATGTTAAAACATTTAAGTTATTTACCTCATTAGATTTCAAGAGAATAAGGCATTTGTTTTATATGGTAATGATTTGCCATTTTACATGGCTAATGTCCAAAGTTCTCAAAGCACTTTACATCAGTAAATTGTACATCTTTGCTATCTTTCCATCTTCATTAAACACTATTAATTTAATTTATGCATTAGGTGAACAAGAACACTGAAGCCAGCTGAAGCCATATTGGACACATAAAGGATATGCTTATGTTAGGAAGCAATTCAGAGTGATTCAAGGCTGTACTTTAGATAAATTTACTCTGGTCCCTTGAACCAAATATCCCCACTGGATGTTTCAAAGCTGTCTCAATGATTGGTCATTATTTCTTACCCTCTGGTCTCCATTAGGGGACATCAAACATTGATCGCCCATGTGGAGAACAATTTGTCATTTAGTTGGTTCTGACAGAAGTCTGCTTCCTGTGTACCAAAATCACTTTGCTAATCATGCCAAAGCAGAGGAAATGAAGGTCATTGAAATACTTCAAAACTGTGCTACTGCTCCAAAGCAAATCTCTAATGTAGGTGTGGATGCTACTGGAAGACATGCCCAAGCCAGGGCAGAATTGAAATACACTTGCTGAAGCTCAGACAGAAACCGGTGATTCCCAGTTTGTGACTGTTGAATAGTAGTAATAGAGCAATAGGGAACGAACTATGATTACAGGTTAAGATTCCCACAAATCAGACAGTGACATGAACTGCTAAAGCAACTGAAGTGGTTTGAAGTTACCGGTAAGCACCTCTCTCCATTCCACATTTAAACTTCTGTTAATAAACCCCGAAACACTTCTGTAGTAAAGTGTCCAGCTGATATTTGTATGAATGATTTACTATTGCTTCTTTTCTCCTTTTTTTTTTTTTTACCAGCCTGTCCTAGACTTGAACTTCTTTAAATAGGATCTTCGCCTGTCCTTCTTGATAGCAAAGCACTTAACACTTATGGTGTGCTACCATAAAGAAAATAACAAATAGATGACATTCTGGATCTAGAGCTAGATATGGATGTTGCCATTCATTCCACGGCCTGATTTATCACTGCAATCTTTGTATTACACAGTGCCATCAACAGTTTTTCATATACAGAGGTGGCTGAGCAGTTTCAGAAAGGACTTTCATTAATAAATGAATCAAGATTGGTTTGCTATATTGCATAATGTCAGATGATTGATTAACATATGGATGGCAGCTAAGTAGGGGAAACATTTTCAAAACTTCCAAACATTTTCCCTGTAAATAACTATAACTCCTTTGCTGCTCTCCAATTACGGATGTTTCTATCACCTACTTGGTAAGCAGAAGCAGTACAATAGTATTCAGATGATCTGGCTATACCATAAATGCCAGTTAGAGGAAGCAATCAATTTACAGTTAGTCCAGTGTCTGAAAATAATTTATCCAACTTTCTGATGGACATAAGGAAGTGCAAAGCAACAAATGCGTGACAGAGGAAAAGGAGATGTATCTCAACCAAATGGGGAGGAGGAATTCAGTCAGCTCTTAACATATTATTTGCTATCTAATTTGTTTTTCAAAGAAGTAATGTTTATTTAACACAGTAGCATTTTACTACATGCAGTGCTAATGGAGGTTAAATAAAAGACACAAGGGCAGCAAAATCCCTCACTTACTTTTCACACAAGGACAAAACTGCTATGTGAGAGAAATGCAGATTAATTTCTCAATCCTCACAGCACTTTTTGACACCACTGGCTATGGGTTACCTCTTAAGTAGTTGAAGATTTTAGTAGGGCTGACTGATTTAGATTTGGATAGGTTTAAATCATACTTGTCAGTGTGCTATTAATTTTTAACCACAGTCATTTTTTCCCAGACCTGTTAATATGCTAGGCAGTCCCAGAAAGCATAAAACTTTGACCCATGCTCTCCAGCATTTGCATACAGCACTTTCTCTGCTTTATTCTGTAACCAAAATTTTATCTCCTCAACAGCATACAGATACAGGAATCCACAGACCCAGATAAAAGGGCCTTCAAACTGGCCATATGATTATCAGACATACATTCTTTTATGTTAACTGGTCTTTTCCTACTCAATTCAGATGAAACATAAATAACTTCAGCTGACTACTAAACTCTGCAGACAACACTCTTTCTCTGGAGGTGCAATGTGTTGGAATATGATTTTTCCTTACAACCCACCAATTATTTCCACGTCTTTTCTGGACCTCGAGATCTCTTTGGGAGCCACATTAGTCAGGGAAACACAGTAAGGCTAAGATGACCGTTGCCTTAGCACAATGCACAACTTTCTTTGAGGCCTTTCTGACAACTCGTTTGGGAATGAATGCAGCCCCATCTTTTCAGAATTTCAAAACGGATCACTGCACAACCCCAAACTGTCTCAAGTTTTCAAGCTGAGATGACTTTGTAGAAATAATAGAAGCATTTCATTACCATTGGTCTAACATTGAACTTATTTTCTTAAAAGCTTGATAGAATATACTTGCAGACTTCAAAACTGTCAGACTTTCATTTGAAAACTCCTACATCTACATGATCTTCTCCAGAAATACTAAACTTTTAGTCCCTGTAGTTATGACTCGTGTTAACTAATCAGTGATATAAAGTGTGTTGAAGACATCTGTTCTGAGCTCTGCGAAGGGTTGGTCACTTTAAGAGCTCGGCTCTAACATCCTTATTAGAAGAATTCTTTACTACTTGAGTGGACTTCTATGCCTGTGCAGTGGGTTGACCCCGGCTGGACACCAGGTGCCCACCAAGCCACTGCATCACTCCCCCTCCTCAACTGGACAAGGAGAAAAAAATACGATGAAAGGCTTGTGGGTCGAGGTAAGGACAAGGAGATCATTCACCAATTACTGTCATGGGCAAAACAGACTTGATTCAGGGAAATTAATTTATGGCCAAAGTAGGAAAATGAGAAATAAAACCAAATCTTGAAACACCTTTCCCCCATGCCTCCCTTCTTCCTGGGCTCAACTTTATTCCTAATTTCTCTACCTCCTCCTCCCTGCATGGAAACCTCATTTCATCTGTAGAGCTAATCATTTATCCTGGGATACCCCATCAGCATTTAGATTCTGTATTAGCCTTCCTGCTACCACTGCCCTCGGTTTTTCCTTTTTTCCTAGAATTTCTTTCTCTGGCAAAGAAATACAATTAGAGAATTAGAGAGCTGTGAAGAACTCAAGTCAATAACTTTTTTTCAGACAGTGTCAATAATACCTTAACGACCCAGATAGATGCTTGTTTAACTTTTTCTTTAAAAAAAATCTCTTTATGCAAATTCTGTATCATTCTCATGCAGTATGATCCAATGCTTGACCATATTTGTTGTACGTTAAACAGATTTTTCCTCTCCTTGACCCTTGGAAAACAAGCAGTTATTTTTCTCTTCATAAAAATGAATTATTTTTTTTTTTTTAATTGAAGAACTGCCAATCCATTAATGTTCTATTTTCCAGGCTAAACAAAAAATCACTTCTGATATTTTTCCATGCTGTTCAGGCACCTTTTCAATAATAAAAAAAGGAGGAACCAGATTCAAAAAGTGAGTTATTTCCCTTATCTTACGTAAGTTTTTTTTCAATTTTCTCTCATTACCTCCTTCATTCTTTCCCTTTTTCTATGATGTTTATTATTTTCTGCATCCTTATCCAAATCAGGCTTGAATCCTCTTCCATAGTTTATATCTCACATATCTGAAGCAAAATACATTTTGTTAAAAAAAGGAAGAATGACAAGTTGTCCTCGTTGTTCTTCTAAGCACCAAACACATCGAAATAATTATTTAAATTACTAATAATTACAATTATTAGTAGAAGTTATTACTTTCACCTTGAACACTCACTCTTAAATTTTAGGTACCACAATTATAAGGCTCCATTTTTTGCATATTTATAATGAAAATTTAACATTTTGAGACCCAAATCTGTATTATTCATTATCGAAGATTTTATCTTTACAAAAATCTCAATTGAATTCTTCATTTTTCTGACACATAGATCTCTGTTGTTAAAATTAGAGCACCTTGTTTTCATTTCCTTCATTCTTTGTCTTGGGTTTCTTTTTTAGTGATTATTTATTTATTTATTTATTGGAAACTCTTTTGTGTTCTGTCTCTTACTGTGTTTGTAAAGTATATAGCAGAATGAAGCATTAAATCCACTTTGGGGTTCTCCTGTTGATGTGTTGCCAGGGAAAATATTTTAGCTCTAAAATCACCAATAAAAATATTTCTTTTGCTACTGTCAGTAATAGCTGTTTCAGAAAAAAACCAGAAAACTAAAAATCCAACAAAAAGTAAAAACGACTTGCTAGCACATTCAATCTTTCATCTCAATGGTCAAAAATCAAAAGATTTAATCTGATGATAGAAGACAAATGGTTTGGGGAAATAGCAAATGCATATGAAATATGGCTTGAAAGCTCTCCTGTGAGAGGCTGGAGAGGACACAAAGCTCTTTAAGTGTGTGGGGGGAGCACTTTCTGTGCCATTAGTGCTTGATTAGATAGTATAACAGATAATGTAAGAGAAAATTAGACTCTGACAAGAAGCAATTGAACCTTGAGTTTTGACAGTCATCTGTTGGGCACCTTATCTCTTTTATCCTTAGGGCCTCTTAGATGACACATAAGGACTTTGTTCCAGTGGATAATTATCATAAGTGCATAGTGAAATGTTATGCCTTTTTCCAAAGATGCATTGGTTAGCCCCAAGCACTGCTGCGGTGGAGTATTTTGGGGGCCTGATTTTGTATGCTGTACAATACGTCAACTGCGGTCTTTGCTGGGCCATAGAAAAATACAAAGGTCATAAAATCAAGAGATCGAAAAGCAGAATCGCCTTCAAGTCTTGACCTGCTTGATTGGTAGACAGTTTTAAAATTTACAGCACACGTTAGAAAGAATAGCTATTGAGTGAGTCTTGTCTTCTACATGCAATCTTTTTTTAAGTTTATATCTATGTCACGAGTCAAGCAGTGTCTTAACATGAAGTGCTTAAAAGAAGAAAAAGGGATTCATTTCAGAGTTTAAAAAACCCCAACTTTTGAGATGAGACTAAACATGATGTAGCTCCTGTGAAAAGCAGAAATTTACCACATTACTTAGAGAAGTTGAAAGTCGTGGGCTTTGGTTGCAGTCTCAGGTTAACCTTCCACCCAGATGTACACCGCAATTGTATGTAAAACTGTTAACATTCTGCCTGCTATAATCACTTCCAAATGTTTCAATGAGGTTGCAGGAATCTCTTTCTCTAGCAATATATTCAGATATCAGGTTTTTTGAAACAAATGAATGAAAGAGGATGCAAGTATTAATCAGAATGTTATATGTGAGTGGTACTTAGTTTTCATACTTTCAGGTTCAAAGAAAGTCCAGAAGGTGTCTAAAAGCATAGATCTCTCTAGGATGTTAGCAGCAGCTATCCAAAACAGCTTGCTATGAAAGGTTTTCATTTCATAAAATCAACCTTATGATATTACTGTATTTGGGAAATTTAAATGTCATCAATGCCACTGTATTAAATATAAATCCTAGCAAAATTTCAGTTTCACTTAGTGAATTTAAGGCTAAATTTAATCTCTATCTACACACAATTGTTGCTTTTCTCTGTCATCATTAAAATAAGTTTATCAGGCTATTGTGCTTTTTACTGGCCATAGCAAAATAGTTACAAATGCTGTAAAGTAGCCACCCAGTCATTTATTACTGTAAACAGTATTATCTTAAAAGTGATGTTTTAGTTGTTGAGGTTTTTTGGGTTTTTGTTTTTGGTTTTTTGGGTTTTTTACTGTTTCTAAATAACCAGAGAACCTTGGATTCCAGGAAAGTCTATCTGTTTTCTGTCATGGGAGGAGGAATGTGCACACAACTTTGGATGCAACTTGCTGATGTCATAATTCACTCTGAAACATGATCCATATGGATTTGCCCACAAATGCAAATTTGGTTGGTTTGCCAAGTTTCAGGAAGGGCCCACAGAGTGAATTCAGGTACATAGTCTTCCATTTCATATGTTGATAAACTGAAGCACTCCTACCCAGAGTATGAGCGGTTTACAAAGGTCATATTAGTGATCTGTGTAGAATAGAGGTAGTTATTTTTATATGATTTTTATTTTGTATTCTGTCCAATATAGGTATTTAGTTAAACAATAGGTAAATTCATACAACAAAAAATAAATCACAACGCAATTTTGCAAGGTCAGAGTAACCGGGAAACTATTAGAGGTGAATTCATTGTTATTCATTTCACTTCAAAGTTAAATGTCAGTTCCCATGACCCAGTAAATGGAGTGTAATTACTGAAAGTATATAAATGATATAACTGAGAAAAATCTGACTCCTGTAGATGTTCTTGAGAAAGGGGTTTTTTCATACATCTGGGTGATTAAAAAATTGAACTCCTGGACAGCAAGATCGGTCAAATTACTTCCCCATCTCCTGACAGAAAAAACACACTTTGAGGTGCCTTATTAAGCAATCTATCTCTATTGAGCTCATTAAGTTCTGGACAGCTAATAAGAATATAATAGAATCTTGGATGTCCTCTGTAACATAATCTGACAAGTTGAAGCTCCACTCCAACTTCATTTGGATGGGCAAACAATGAACCATATGCTAGTTTCAAATTCAGCGTAGCTTCCTTATTGTCTTAGTAGGACTAATGCATTTGTAAAGATAGCTTAAATAAAAATCATTCTAACCTCTCTTTCTTCCTTGTGAATGCTAACTGTCACAATTCATCTCACTTCTTACTCTACAAAAGACAAGTATAGCCACTTCTGAAAAGATGCTTGTAAACATCTATGCACAAAAGTCCATTTTAGTGCATAACAAAAAGTTGGGTTTGGTCTGACAGAACATAGCACTTACCTGAGTATTCATGAACATCTACTGACATCTGATATACTATGTATTTCTACACTTACATTCATATCTCTTATTTACAAGGCTGCATTACAGGTTGCATATAGATTTCATCTGTTCTTCTTCCCGCTTTCTTCCCATTTTTTGAATATGTGATGCTCTGACCTCTCATCCCTTTCTTTTTCCTATTGGATCAGAGATCAGTCCTGCTATATTTAATCCTTATTCTAGTATCAATCTGCTTGGTAATAATGCTGTCAGAAACCCAACATGTAAGTCCCCAGCCAGTCCACCTAATGGCTAACACAGTTTTTCAAGCACAGCAGCCTTAATAACCACTCAAGGGAGAGAGGCGAATAGTGTTAGTGGCCACTCACCTGTAACTCCTTAGCTCAAATGATCATATGCTAATTCACAGTGGTAAAAGCTTCTCAGTCTGCAAGTCTGAAGAAGACTCAAATTCTCACCTTCACAGTGAGAGATAATTTCCCTGATCTAACAGTAAAACTCTCCTGCTTTTCCTGGAGAGAAAGAGCTCTCCTTGCTCCGAGTGTCCACTGTGCTGTGCATCTAACCTTCACTGACTCTCTTAAAACTGCTTCTCCTCCCCTTTTCTTAGCATCCAGTATAAAGGCTGAGGTGTAGAAAGCTTTCCCAGCTACTGGAACTGGGTTTTCTCAATGGTCATCTTCATTCCCATCCAAACAACTCTTACGTGAGTGTAGTGCCACAGTGAGCTCAAACACGACACTGATGAAGAAAGCAGTGCAAGCAGGGGTACAGCCCTTGTGTCGCTGCAAGCCCTCCACTACTAATTCAGCGCTCTGCTGATCAGATGCCCTGTATTGCTCATCAAATCATCTGAATGCACCTTTCTGAGCTAACTTTTTGCACTGGTGATAAAGCCTTACAGTACCTAAAGGCATGAAAGTCTAGGTTAGCCTATAGGGTGTGTGGAGAGAAACTATTTATAAAAGCAGTCCAGAGAAACCGGTTATTCAGAGGAAGAGAACTGTCATCAGAGGTCATCCAAGCCCCTGGTAATGTCAAGAGCTGGTACAATAATGAACTGAAAGATTCTATACATGGAAGAAAATGTTTACAGCTGGAATTATTGAAATTATTTTGACTATAGTAAGGTGAGACTGCTATCCTGCCTTGGACTGTATTCGTGAGTTACTGGGACTGAATCAAGATGGAAGAAGCAACTTTTATTATCATTGCTGCTGCTCTTGTGTCCCAGATTTCTGGGATCTCGCACAACACTACTCTGACTTCATCAGGCAGGTCATGAAATGCATCCTGATGGGAACAGGACAGATGAAGGGAACTAGGTGCTGCAACACCTCCATTGCCTGTGCTAAATGTTGAAAGCCACCGATAACATAAGACTCCTCCTTTTCCACAATTTTCCTTCAGCCATGTATTTCTACTCACTTATCCCTTCAGCTAATATTCTTTGTTTTCTTAAAATCAAATTCACCTTTTCCAGTGCTGCTAACCTATGACCAAAGTAGAAGGAAGCACTTGTTTGTACAGCCTAGAAACCCAGCAAATGTGTCAACCTTGGTGTGCATGATCTGCTTCTCCCACAGCGAAGTCAGAAACAAAAAATCAGCCCCAGAGACAGAACCTGCCTTTTATATCTTTGCTGTTCTTTTCTCTCCTTGTTTATGTTCATTTATTTTGCTTTATCTAACAGGAGATAGGATCAGACTTCAGTTGCAAGATCTCAAGTTGCCCTAAACTCTCTTTCTTTTCTCCCTTCAAAGGGAAAAGAAAAAAAATAACAAAAAAGACAACACATGTGGCCTTTGAATCCTTTTAACCATATGTGTTCATTCCAGAGGTAATACGAGCTGCTTGTTTTCAGGCTTGAACAGTCAAACTAGTCTCTCTGTGAGTGAGTGTATATGCTGCAAGACCACACTCAAACACCCTCAGCAGTATTGGCCGTTCTTGTTCAATCCTTCAGTAATCTGGGGACATACTCTGTGTCTCAACTGCACACTGAGGATGCTTTGTGGATTAATTTATATTTCATTGTTGGAGCTTGCTGAGATACACTCCTGGGATCCTAGTCTTATCTTGACTTCTGCAGCAAACCTTGGTTTGTGTCTAGAGCACACATGTGGGTTTCCTTTTTGTGGAAATCAGATTATATGGAAGTCTGGTATGAAGAAGATTGATGCTAGCATGAGTGCATCTAGGACATAAGCATGGGCATCTGCTGACTTGAAGCGCCTGAAGTTCACTGGAAATTCACTGATACAGATATCATATACCATTTTTTCCCAATTAATAATGAAAGATCCCACCTGTCCTGCTGGGAACTGTTAGGCCTGCGTGCTGTCTCCATGGCGGACTGTCAGCTCAAGAGAGAGCAGAACCCAGCCTAGCCAGGTAGCCAGATAGATCCATCAAGAAGCTCATGCGAGAGAGGTTTGTGTGTAGATGGGAAGAAATTAGAAGCAAAGAAGAGCTATGCAATAATGGGAATATAATCTTTAGCTATGTCAGGCAGATACTCCTCTGAGCTTAAAAGAGGAACAGGAAACATTAAAAGTAAAGAGGAAGGAAATTTTTAATTACTTTTGTTGTCAGATTTTTTTTTCTTTTGTAAGGGAATGACAGGTAACGGTAATTTGACCTGAAACAATAGACCACCAGTGAGTATTTAAGCTTATAGCAGTAAGAGTTTTGTTAATGTCATAGTCTTAGGGGTCCTGAGATCCCCTCTTATTACAGCATCAGTCATCTGTTCTTGTGCAAAGTAGTCATAAAATACTAGCGGCTCCAAACTGCAAATGTATTAGACCCAGTTTACAAGGTGTGACAATTACTATGTGACAAAGGCCCAGAGGTTCTGAGTCCTGTCTTAGCATGCTCTTGGCTCTTAAAAAATAACTCATCAAGAGTAGCAAGATAGCCTTCTCATTTAACAGAACCCACAATAAAACAAAAAACCACAACCAAAACCCTGAAAAATCAAAAAAACAAGACCAAAACCAAAAGCAAAACCAAAACCAAAACCAGATCAGTCACAAATACGGTTAAAGCCTGAGATACTTCACACAATTTTTGTTTTCTATGTGGTGTTCCCTTCCACTGATACCTCTAACAAATCTACCACAAAATGACACTCCACAGCTGAATGTTCATGAGAAGAATCACTGACTTAAACCAGCTTATCTTTCTTTTTTCCCAGTCTATTTTATATCCATTCCACATGGTCCTTCGGAAGGTGAAAAATGTAGTACACTCCTATCTCTTGGTTATCTCTCCAGCTCAAGAATAGTATGAATTGTTTCTTATTTTGTTTGTTTTCTTGGGTTTTTTCCTCTCAATATTCGTTTTGCTCTCATTAGAGGGGAAAAAAAAATGTTTCTCCAGACAGCTGCTCTTTCAAAAAGCGTCAGATGAACCCCACAATTCTACCTGTTCATGCAGACATATAGTGATACAAATATATAATTTGTCATACAACACCTCCTCCTCCTATCAGTGTGCTGTACCCAGTGAGGTGTGACTGGACATCATAAGCAACTCCATATGATTTTACATGATGTACCACCCTAGTTCTGCTGCCTGCACTATGAACCACACAGCATTTAGGTGGTAAAAAACAAACCACAAAGACAAAATTTGACAGAAACAAAACAAAGTGGTTTTATTACTTTGTCACTAACTGAATTTAAGGGCATGGTTTTCTGAGAAATCAAAATGCACCTTTTCCTCTACTTGAAATGAAATGATGAAATGAATCATGCAGTGGTTTGTTTTACATGAAATAGTCTTCCATGGTCTCCTGGGAATGTCAGTGAGCCATAATAGGCACTGGGATTTTTCATTGGATACTTGCACTTCTGAGCAAACAGAGCCTTACATCTGCTGTACCCATCACCCTCAACAGACTTACTTGATCCTTGATGCTGTGGATGCACAGAATTGCTAGCAGCACTCCTCTAACTCACAGTTTACACACACACACACACACACACACACACACACGAAAAAAAAAGCTCTTGCCTTCTCTTTCTTTCCTTACATACCTCCAGAAGATAACAACTTTCAAAACCTGCATCTTGTGATAGGGAAGACAATAAATGACTGCTTTTGAAATAAGAGATGCTAAGTCTTATGCAAGTCTGAGGAGTATGTGCAGATTTGCAGGTTTATGCAGTATATATAGCAGACCATGATTTCAAGACCACTGTGTAAACAAGTGTGATGGGTTGACCCTGGCTGAGGGCCAGGTGCCCACCAGAGCCGCTCTATCACTGCCCTCCTTCTCTAGACAGGGGAGAAAAAGTACAATGAAAAGCTTGTGGGTCAAGATAAGGACAGGGAGAGAACATTCTCTAATTATCATCACAAGCAAAACAGACTGAACTTAGAGAGGGAATTCATCTTATTTATTACTAAGCAAAACAGAGTGGAGGAATGAGAAATAAAACCAAATCTTAAAACACCTCCCCCCACCCCTCCCATCTTCCCGGGCTCAACTTCACTCCTGGCTTCAAACCTCCGCCCCCCCCAGCAGCACAGGGGGACGGGGAGTGGGGGTTACGGTCAGTTCATCACACGGTGTTTCTGCTGCTTCTTCATCCTCAGGGGGAGGACTCCTCTCATTGTTCCCCTGCTCCAGCCTGGGGTCCCTCTCATGGGAGACAGTCCTTCACGACCTTCTCCAACGTGAGTCTCCTCCATGGGCTACAGTCCTTCATGAACTGCTCCAGCGTGGGTGTCTCCCACAGGGTGCAGACCTTCAGGAGCAAACTGCTCCAGCGTGGGTCCCCCACAGGGTCACAAGTCCTGCCAGCAAACCTGCTCCAGCGTGGGGTCCTCTCTCCACGGGGCCACAGGTCCTGCCAGGAGCTTGCTCCAGCGTGGGCTTCCCACGGGGTCACAGCCTCCTTCAGGTGCCTCCACCTGCTCCGGCGTGGGGTCCTCCATGGGCTACAGGTGGAATCTCTACACCCCCTCATCCTCCCTCCATGGGCTGCAGGGGCACAGCCTGCTTCACCATGGTCTTCACCACGGGCTGCAGGGGAATCTTGCTCCGGTGCCTGGAGCACCTCCTCCCCCTCCTTCTGCACTGACCTTGGTGTCTGCAGAGTTTCTTACATCTTCTCACTCCTCTCTCCGGCTGCAAAAGCGCTCTCTAACTGTTTTTTTCTCTTTCTTAAATATGTTATCACAGAGGCGCTGTGTTATCACAAGGCTGCTTGGCCTTGGCCAGTGGCAGGCCCGTCTTGGAGCCGGCTGGCATTGGCTCTGTCAGACACGGGGGAAGCTTCTAGCAGCTTCTCACAGAAAGCCACCCCTGTACCCCCTCCGCTGCCAAAACTTTTCCACACAAAACCAACACAACGAGAAAAAACAATGGACCAGAATTTCAAAAGAGTTTAAGCTCATCACCATGATTTTATTGGCACATATTATGCTGAAATACAGACTGTGATCTCTGATTTGCACCCTGAATTTCTACTGTAACATATTAATAATAAGTTTTAAAATAAAGGACTATTCAAATGTAATTATAGAACTATTTCAGAGGCAACACATTGTCTGACTGAAACTTTAGAGTTTATTAATTGCATTATATGAAAGCAATACCCTGCATGTTGTTAACATTTCAAAATTTTGTTGCAGAGATCTTTATCATGTGAATTAAAATCCTTGTGCATTATAAATTAAGCTAGTATTGGCAAAGAAGGTACCTCACCTAGGTACCTGCTACATATAGAATCTTCTGAAAATTCCAGATTAAATGGCTGCTTGTTATTAATCATGTTTCAAGCCACATCATGATTTTGGTACATATAGCTACTCATTACTGCCCTCACTAATCACATGGGACTCTGTCTTTTTGAGTCTTGAAGTCTAATAGTCTTATTATTTATTTATTAATATTTATATTTTAATTCAACACATTTTGGGGGAATTGACTTTGAGACAACTCATACACCTAGATGTCTTAATCAAAAACTAAATTCCACCCTTTAGGTTTAATGCAACTTCATCATCTGCTGTCAGGAGCTGTTCAACAGTTCATACAATTCAGAAATAATACATTACAAGATCAAAAGGTGAACACTGTGTTAGAACTGTCTTCCAAATGGAACTTCTTTGCGTACAAAATTCAGACTTTAAATGTGTCTTCATTTCTAAAGGGGAACAAAAGTCAAAATCTAAGGTTTTCCTGCAAGGCACAATGTTCCAAAATACTTTGTTTCGACTGCTCTGAAGCATTACATTTTGATAAGGTAGAAATCTGCTGTTCTGATAAAGCTGGAAAAGTTGCTTCATCTTTTTTACTTTTACTATATATTAAATGATAATACAAAATAAATGTCAAAATAAAATGTTTTGACCTTATCAAAATGTTTCATTTTGGTAATTTTCCCATCAAGGAAATGAAATTGGTACATTCTTGAAAAAAATTCAGGTGATGTTAAATTGGCATCTCCTTCTGGCAACCTGTTACACTGGAAAAATCTTCACTAGTTCTCGTCAACAGACCCTGCCAAACATGGCATTTTTTCTCCTGTAGATCTGTATGTCTATTTGTTCTCTTTCATGGTCTCTTCGTGAGGTAGATTTGCCTTCACTGAATTAACTGAACTGAAATGATTTTTTCTAAACCATGAGTGTGGATAGGTGAACTGTGACTTGTGCTGCCTGTGGTTTCCTTGTAGCTCCCAAACTGGGGCTATATTTCAGATGACCAATGACATAGCCATTTTGGGGGACTTTGGGTCTCTTGTTTTGGACAGAAAGAAGCTGGTAGGAGCTGCAGCTCATAGCCAGCTGTCTGTCTAGCCCATCCTCCCTGTGATAGGCTAGATAGTCGTTGTCATATCTTCTTTCTCATATTTGTCCTGTCCTTGAGCTCTCTGACCATATGCATATATGATTGTTGGCTGCTATGGCTCTTGACCACATGGAGACTCTGATGTGCATCTCCTAGAGTGACCATTGTTGGCCTCTAGGTGCTTCAAGTTGTTTTACTATTCTATCTCCCTGAAGAACAACAGAGGCATAAATGCTGAAATGATCATTTATTTAGATGTATTTAATGGACTTTTAAAAAATACATTTGTTGATTATGAAAAAGGTATAGTAAAGGCACCCAGAACTGAAATTCCTCCAAGTGAATCTGCAGCCGGGGCAATTAAAATTTATTTACAATAGTCTGTTAATTTGATTTCATGCTCTCCTGTGGGGTCCAGAAATAATCATAGAATCATAGAATGGCCTGGCTTGGAAGGGACCTCAAAGCCACCTGCCATGGGCAGGGTCATCCTCCACTAGATCAGGTTGCCCCAAGCCCTATCCAACCTGGCCTTGAACACTTCCAGGGAGGGGAGCATCCACAACTTCTCTGGGCAACCTCTTCTAGTCCCTCACTACCCTCATACAGATTTTTTTCCTTGTACACAGTTTACCCCTTGTCCTATCACTCCATGCCCTTTTAAAACAGTCCCTCTCCAGATTTCTTGTAGGTCCCCTTCAGGTACTAGAAGGCTGCTTTAAGGTCTCCCCAGAGCCTTCTCTTCTCCAGGCTGAACAACCCCTATCCTCATAGGAGAGGTGCTCCAGCCCTCTGATCAGCTTCGTGGCTCTCCTCTGGACTTGCTCCAACAGGTCCATGTCCTTCCTATGTTAGAGGCCCAGAGCTGAACACAGTACTCCAAGTGGGGTCTCACGAGAGTGGAGGAGAGGGGCAGAATCCCTTCCCTTGACCTGCTGGTCACGTTCTTTTGATGCAGCCCAGGATACGGTTGGCTTTCTGGGCTGCAAGCACACATTGCCAGGTCATGTTGAGTGTTTCATTAACCAACACCCCCAAGTCCTTCTCCTCAGGTGTCACATAAAGGGTATGAGTCTGATTATTGAGCCCTCCCATTGAGTCATGAAGTTCAGAAAGGATCTCCTTGCTTTCTAAATTCCTTCTCAAATAGGAGCCTATGTGTGGTTAGGTCCAGTCTTAGTCCCAGACGTGGTCAACAGTTTATGTCTAAAGGACATATCAGAGTCAATGTTTGCCTTGTCAGAGCCCAGTAAAGGACTCTCACTGAGACAGTTTCACAAAGTTGAAAGAGAGTCGAGCACTATAGTTATAGATGTTTAGCATGTAGTTTAAGCTCATTATCATATTCAGGGGTGTCAACTTTGATATTCATTTAATGGATAATCGAGCAAAAGGTCTCACTCTGGGCACCGTGGCCTTCAAGATTCTGTGTAGAAACCATTTATCTGCTTATTCCTCATTCTGTAGCCAAAACAGGGCCGTCTTGCTGCCCTAAGACTCCCTCCTTCGGCTGCTTCTCATGCTGACCTTGCAGATCTCTATCCACAATGTTTGCACAAGAGATCAGTGAACACCAGTATTTTTAACCTCTTATGTTCAATTCTCACACCAGGGCTGCTCTCAATACCCAGCCTGTATTTGGGCTTGGGATTACAACTTTGTACTTGGCCTTGTTGAACTTCGTGAGGTTTGCACGGACCCACCTCTCAAGCCCGTCAAGGTCCTTCTGGATGGCATCCCTTCCCTCCAGCATGTTGACCACACCACACAGCTTGATGTCATATTATATAAAAAAATATATACTTATATATTTATTTATATTTCTATAAAAATAAAAGCTAAAAAAATGCATAAAGGGAAAAGCGTACAAATCATGGCCAAGTACAGAAAATAATAACAGCAAATAAAACTATTGGCAATGACTGATGCATCCCTCGGTGTTGGTAGGAGGCTAAAAATCTGTCACCAGCTAATATTTACTATATAAGACACTTTTACGATACTTCTATTCAATTCTAACTTCTTCACTCCACTTCCTATCTTGATTAAAAGACGATCTTCCATCTTCACAAATGTTTCAGTTGGAAAATTAAAACTTCTGTTCCTGGAAAGACAGGATTTACAGTTACATTAACTTGTCTGTAAGCAGGAGCAGCAGTGGAAAAGGCAAGGAAAGGGATGATAGAAAAAAGGACCCCTGAAGAGAACTCTTAAGTAACTTATGCAGTATTCTGCGTCATGTGGAACATTCAGGAGGTATATTTTGAGCAACGCTTTTTTTTTTTTTTCATTGTGTGCAGAAGGCATTCCAATGGTATGCATTTATTTTACCTGAATCTCTTTCAGAAAATAATATATTAAAGGACAGAAATAATTACAGTTCAAGTGAAACACTAAATATTAAAAACAATTACTTATTCCCTCAAAATCTTTTGTTTCACTGTAATATGACAAAAATGTATTGGGGTTTTGGCTCTGGCAGAGGGGATGGGCTGGATGACAATCAATTTTATTCATAAACATACATTATATTAGAGGGAAATGGTGCATAATTTAGATTCTCTCCTGGCTTGTTGAATCTGCAGGCAGCCATGCTGTCTGTTGCATTAACATTTTGATTGAATGAGCAGGGTCAAAACCACCACTTTTTTCATCTAGGGAAGGAAAACTGTTCTGAAGCCAATCATCAATCAATGTATGGAATCAGCCTTTTTAAAGTAGCTTGGGCTTTACACATAACTGCCTCTCTGTCGTAATAAAATCTAAATATCAACATCTTTTTTCATTCAAAAGTCCTACCACATATACAATAAAGTGTTAAAAGGGCAATGAGGACTTGAAATGTTTTTTGCTATTAACAGGATTATTGTAATGGATTTATTCCAAATGTCGCACCATTTCAACTCCATGACCTTTGGTATGTTAATTAATTTGCATATAATTGTTTATACATTATTGTAAGGCATAATATAGTCTTGTTACTTTATTCTTTTTCTTGAAGTTAATGGCTTTTAAAATAAATCCAATAAAGTCAAAGAAAATGTCACTAATATCAACCTAGTATGCCTTTCAATATAATTTAATAGTCACTGACACTTTATAAGCCATAAAAGCACCATGCAGCTATCTTTTAACAAGATATTGGTTTTCAGCTATGTACTGAAGCCATCCAAAATTATGTTGGTGGCAAGTATCAGATCAGTAAAGGTGCTTAGTAATTATATGGCAACATTCATTTGCAGTGCTTCACCAAGGATATCCAATTTGACATATGGAAAATAAAGACACTAAAGGTTAAACAACTTGCCCAGGTTTACATAGTGAATCAGTGACTGAGCCATTTCCGGAGGGAGAAGCTCAGTTTCTCTGCATTTTCATCCCTTCAGTCTTACCATCCTCTGTGTGTGATACTTTTAGGATACCTGTTCTACAGACTGAAGTTGATCTGATTGGCGGGTAGGATTACTTCTGCCAAATTTATCAGATCAGACTTGTAATCAGCACAAACTCTTTAGTCCCCTTACTTTCTGAACAGTAATCATGAAGTTTATAGACTTTAAACAATCAGACGATCATTATCAGATTGTATCTGTTGTTAATGTAGATATCAGTCTAACACAATTTTACCTCTACACAAATATATGCCCAAATAATAGTGAAAGAAAAAAAACATCAATTTCAGTACACCTAGGTGAGCACTGCATGCCTAATTTCAGGTTGCAGTTTTCTTGATTATTAGGATACCTCCATTGAACCAAATCACTGCTTCCTCTGCTAACATCAAATAACACCTTAGTGTTACAGAAACCAGTGGAAAACTAATTTAGGAACTCACAAGACACACATAGAAAATGTATGTCCAAGGGTAGCATATTCACTTTCATAGACTAGTGTAAGATCTAAATATCATGCAGCAGTAAATTTGTGGAGTGTATAAGAGCCCCAGTAAATAGTTTTAAGGTCTTTGAAGCTCTTATAGCTTTACATCTTCTCTTTGAACTTGCTGCAGAAAATGGTTCTAAAAAACTCCATTAACGTGCTGTTCTCTGCCACAAATAACCTGATTGCTGAATGGTATGTCACTAGATGTCTCTCCCACTGTAATTGCAAATCAGACAATTTGCTTGTGATAGTTCTTGAATCTCTTGCACTTGCTCCAGGTCCAAGGTCAGAAAGTAGACACCTGATGGTTACCCTGCAGATCTTGGACCCACATCTAAACATAGCTCAGAATGAAACTGTTCATAGCTCAGAAAAGTATCGGGAACATTTTAATTAAAAAACCTTTAAACATGTAATAGTCAACACTAAATGTAAGATCCTACCCTATCATCCTTGTCAGGTGAATATCTATATCCTTGGAAAGTTGACAGAGCCATTACTTGGCTATTCAAGACAGTAATCAGATTTTCTGAGCATCAATCAGCAATCATGAAGTCAGGAACATTTTATCATGAAGTCAGGAATACAGAGGGTTTTCATAAGCTAATCAGCAGGCATCAAATAGACAATCAATCTAATTAGTGGCTCACATTTGCGTGGCAATCACAGCTGCCAAACCTAGACGACAAATTTCATTAGTAATGAAATCTGAGAACTATGATTTGTGAAACCTATCATCAAACTGGAATTGTGGTTATTTTAAAAGGAGGGTTGTTATGGTAGTTTGGGACATTTGAGGAATTTAATTTGCATGGTGGGGTTCACTTTCTGGTGTCTCTCTTGTTTTCAGGGTAAATCAACATCCAGGGTCACAATTTTCAGAGCTCATCTCTCAGCGTGGACCATAGTTTCAAACAAAGCTAGTGTTCAACACTTCCTTTGTTTCCAGTGTAACTGAAGCTTTTGCAGCTCCTGATTTGTTACAGAGTTCTTTGAAAAATACTAGGCCAGAGCTAGTTATACCCAAAGTACTTCTAGTGCAGTAAATATTTCTAGAGCTGCAAATTTAAGACGCACACATATGTGCATATTCATGCATACATTAACCATCTACAAAGGAAAAAATAACCAACTAAATCAATAGGAGAAAATGTTCCTGACATGCAATATGTCACTTATTGAGAAGAAGAAATAGTAACTTATTCAAGGAAATGTATTTTTTTTCTTGAGGAAACAGTGTCTCTTGTCCATTAAACACAGATATTAGCTGGGTTACTTTCTTTGGGTATATACCATGTCGCAATCTTCAACACATTTTAAAATTACAGGTGTTGTTGCTTAAAGTGAGGGGATTGACATGAGATCTTCTCCAACCCTAAGAATGTATAACATACCTATGATTTACCATTCTAAACTCTAGTCTCAACAGCTAGTATGTACCAATTCCTTTAATCAAGTAGTTGAAAATATAATCTTTTATGTCCCTGTAGTCTGAGAAATGGAAAGAAACACCAGGAATTGCAGATCATTAATGCCTTAGGTGGTGCAGCTGTGGAATCTAAAAAGTGATAGAGACCTTGGGGAGGACTCTATTATGATGCTATTTATGTATTTAAGTCTATTGGCCCCATATGATATACTATCACGGCCAGATTCACACTTAATTATAGAGCCTACTTTAACAGTGGTACATCTTTTGGCATTATACTCACGGAATAATGGAAGTATTTGATATAGACAGAAAAGAGAGATACATATTTAGGCTACTAAATGCAGTTTTTATGAAAAAATGCAGTTTTTATGAATCAGCTTTGAATACTGGATCACTACCTTATTTGAAATGTTCACTGATTTTGACGGTAACAGTTCTGGAATTCTTTACACAACTAATCTAGCTGCTGCTGACCACCACCAAGATTAACACTGCAATGAGCACAACACTCACCATCATCTTAAGATAAAGATAAAGCTTTATATATTTTAATCACATATCTATTGCTAAAATTATAATTGTAATGCGAAAAGTCAGATTTCTATATTAGCAATATCTAAACACTAAAATCAGACCTATGTTTAAATCAAATTTAAATAGGTGGAGACTGCCAGGAAGCTCCAAGGATTTGAGCTTATCCAAGCTTTCCTAGGAAACTTCAAGATAAATCTTAAATCATTAACTTCCATGTTTTCTCATCTTGCAGTTTAATCTTTCGTGGCATGAGGCTGCAAGCCTTATTTTAACACTCTTTCCTTACAAATGCACAATGTTAAAAAAATGGCAGAAATACAAAATATTAAGTAAAAGTTGCTGAAGAAGGGAATATATAAGCAGCTTGGACTTTTTTTTTTTTTTTCCTGAACTAAGAATCACAGTCTGAATTGGACTAAATGCCAAGAATAAAGTAACAGCTTAAAATGAACAGTTGAAATTAACAGGTGTTATAGCATATGCTAGATTTAACTGCCAAGTATTTCACACCTTCATTAAAACCTTTCATGTCAAATTTAAGGCAATGTTAAAATAAAGAGGAGAAGCATAGCTTAAAAATGACTACCTAATTGTTAAGTTTCAGAATCGGGATATATGATGGCAGAGAAATTCTCAGTTCCTTTTGTGTAGGAATATATTTTAACTGGGAAGACACTCAACTAGAGTGTATCATCACATCCAATTTTAACTCACTAAACTTTGTGTTTAACCTTTAGAAAATAACGTTACCTACCAAGTGTTTCAGTAGGGGAGATAATGGAACAACAATACATTCCTGCTTTGTGAGGGTATGACAAAGGCAAAACAGATCAAGAGCAGTGAGGTGCACAGACTGAATGCTGAAAGACCTGGAAATCTGTAGCCCAGAAATCCAGAACTGCTTTTGCTAGTAACAGCCACAAGCTGTCTACTAAATTTGTGAGGTCTCAGGACTTGTTAGGAGAATATTTTGTTAACTTATCACTGTAACAGCATTTTTTCTTCTGGCCAAGTGGCTATGGCTAGATTGGTTTGGTTTGGTTTTCTCGTTCTTGTGTAGTACAATCATATTTTCATACAGACATGAAGTAGTTATTCTATACAGAACAAGGTATTTCTGGTTCTAACGATGTACTATAAAGGAATATAGACCTGGTATGATAACAGAGGCTTTGAGTAGTGGAGAGGCAGGATACGGTGTACAAGAGTAACAGCATGGGGTTTGGCACTAGAAATCCTGTTGCTATAAACAACTCACCAATGGTCAATTAAAGAATTGCAGATCTGGGGCTGGGCTACATCGTTCTTACGAGTGAAAAAGAGAAGAAATAAAAATACCATCCAGCATACATAAAAGCCACCATATATAACAAATTCATGGAGTTACAGACCTATGTAACACGGAGTTGCAGACCAATGAAGAAAAAGCAACATGTTCAAGAGTGTTAGCAAACACATAAAAATAACCCCAAGTGGATCCCAGTTACAGAGCTAAGGACCCCGTGGGGAGTGGGGGAGTGAGCATAACTCCAGGAAAAGGGGTAGAAATTGAGAAGTGTGTGTATAACAATATTAACTTTATTATTATTGAAACTTTTTCAGCATAAAAGTGTTCTTTATTTTTATATAATAATTGGATCTGAATTAAGACTAATTCTTGGATGAAGCTATTAACATTTATTTTATACAATCAATGAATTCTTGATTTTATGAATAAGGACTGTTTTGTCTCTGCCTACACAAAAGATTTTGAGCATAACAGACTCCATGCAGGAATACAGCATCAGCTCCCTGAGACTTGTACTGTTTTCCCATCCATAGCAAGGTCTATTTAAAAATTCCATGAGTATTGTATCCAGTGAAATCATCACCAATAAATTTTTAAGGAAACATGTTTTCCCCAAAGTTGTTTTTTGCTTGTTTTTGTTTTTTTTTTGTTCATTTTTAGAAAACCATGCTGTTAAAAATGTCTAAATCAATGGTCAGTGCATGCCTACATTATTTATGTTCTTTTATCTGCAGCTTGGAATCACAGTTAAAACATTCTACAGACTGATTCCCTGGGTCACTGAGCCTGGATTTGTTTTTATTCCGAGATTATTACTGTGAGAGATAGATGTAAACTTTGTATTTTATATATATCTATATCTATATATCCTACAAACATGGCTTTTTTCTTTTTTATTTCCCCAGATATGTGTAATAAGGTATATTATCATTTATTTGCACTCCAGTAACAGGTGGAAGATAAAAGCTGTACTGTTGTAGGTATTGCACAAATATATAACAAAAACATGCCCCCAAAAGATTATAATCTTAATTCAAGTAAAGAGACAGGATTTGACTATTCAATACAAATGAGATAGGCACATGGGAGAAATGAGACTTTCATGAACATATGAGCATGCATCACCAGTGCACAATGGTTGCTTAATTAGCCCAAGCACTTTAGAATTTCATAATTACATTAGTCTTTAAAATTATGAGGTAATAAATATTTGAATGTAGCATAAAACTAAAGAAAACCTTACTGTTCATTGAAATACTTGCTTTCTGGCTTATGCAACTATGCCAAAGGACAAATCAGGAATACAATATCAAGCATCTTCCAAAAAAATAGTTAATTCAAGGAGTTTTTGTTCCCATTTTGGAAGTTACTCTAGAACTCAATTCCTCTGGTAGCTTTATGAATGCATTATGATAATGCAATTCTAAAATACTTATTTTAGCTAATAGCTATTTCCTTTAGGCGAACACAAACTGTGCTGAAGAGTGCTCTAAAGAAGAGACTAGGAATGGAATCAGAAAAAACTATGTTAGTATTTTTGGATTTTGAAAGAAAGCAAAGTAATTTTTTATTGCAGATGGATGTTTCTGAAATACATTGTCCTTAGCCAATGATGAAATGTGAGGGGAATGTTTAGATATGTAGTGAAGCATGAATACATATCTCTACTGCTAATAGAGTAGCTTATTATTTTTCAACTGTTGATGAAATCATAACATTGTAAGTTTTAAAAGGTGATTGAGCAAATTTTTCTACTTTCTCCATTTTTCTCTTTTAAAATAACTATATGTTATAATGCATTTTTCTGTTCTGGGGTGGGTTTTGCCCTCCTTTCTCCTTTCTATTCCTTAATTTCCTAAAACTGTAGAACTGGAGAGCAATTTCAGCTGGTGAAGCATGGCAACACCTGAATAAAATCCAATAACAATACAGATACAGAGCTAGAGGTATTTCTTGAGTAAGTGCATTGCTGGGTGCATTATTTTTGTTGAAAAATTACCATCTTCAGAGGTTGAAAATTCTTTCCATTTAATTTTCCCTATTTTCCTTGATAGTGGTAAACAAAAGCAGTGATTTTCCAGTTCATTGTTTTTCCTCAGCTCCACTGTTTTTCTTCTTTTTTTCATTCTACTTTTTCAACTTGTAAAGGGGGGGGGGGGGGAAGGACAAAAATGAAAGTAACAAAAAAATGGATAACAATTATTAAAAATAAAATGTGTGTAATTTCTATATTAAAATATATATAATATTTTACATCTTTTCCATTCCCATTTTTGCCCCAGATGCTCTTAGAAAGAATGTGGTTCAAGTAGTCTACTTGTCTATGAGGTTAAAAAAAGAGGGAAAGTGTTGCCTCAAAGTATCACTAATAATACAGATTTTTTTTAATTTTCATTCAATGTCCTGAGTCCTTAACCACTGAGTGAAAGTCTTTGTTACATTATGGTTGTGTAGTAACCTAAATATATCATATTATTTGTCTCTGCCTACATGGTAGCTGATAAGCATACATCACATCAACCACCTTAATAAATGGTACTCAACTTGTACAAGAACGCTGCCAAAGTGCCGGAGAGGCCCATCCATAGAGAGTGCTCTTGATGGTCATGTTTACAGGCATTTATACCTTTGGAGACTGAATTATCATTGCTCATATATGACATGTGACTAAACAATAAACTTAATTCCATCGTTATACCTATATCTTGCTTATTGTCAGCACTAAATTTACAATAAAATTATTAACGAAGGGAAGATTATCATTTCTGTGTTGTCCTGTTGGCTTGTTTCAAGAGAAAAGATCAGAGCCATAGAGACAGACAACCCTGACAAGTTTGATAGACTTCAAAATGGGAGTCTGCACGGATGAAGATTTCCGTGTGTATGTATAAAAATACAGACTGCAGCCTTCTGCTAAAATCTGAACAGTCTGGTTTCTTATTCTTTGAAACAGAAGTTGGACAGAAGACCTGACCACAGTAAAACAGAACTTCAATGCTTTACTGTCAATCTAAATTCATCATATGGAACCTATCACTTAATGCATATTTTAAGAGCAATTAAACCAGGGCACAGAGAATCCACATTTTCTAACAAATAGAGTGAGTGTAATTCTACATTTTAATTATGTTACATTTAAAATGTTTTTATATGTGGCTTCTGCAAAAAAGAAAGATCCTTAAGAAAAATAATTTCTAAAAAAAAAAATCTACTTCATATGCTCTAGCACCACACTTTGACCTGCAGTAATCCTGAACAATCACAAAATATATTGCCTTCTGAATGGAAAACACACCAGACAAGCATCCTCTGTGTTACAAAAATGAGTCACAGGCTACTCACAGCTGGGTAGCTTGATGCTGCCAAATTTTTCTTCAGGATAATTAGATTCTAGTTAGATACTGGAAACATCACAATTTTTTAACCCAGCTTTTGTGTATAAATTATATATTTTCCAAAATATCAGCATTTTCTATTTTGAGTTTGGATGAGTAACCTGTGTTTAGCACAGTAGGCAGACCTTGTGCTGTCAAGAGCCAAAACATGCTTAGTTCACATTATTCTTCTTCAAGAAGAAGTCTTCACGATAAGGCCCCCAAGGAGCACTAGTATTTCTGAAAGGACCAGCAGGTCACAGCCTAATAATGTAAGATTGCTCCTTTTGTAGTACCTGAAAAGGTTTCTCTTTTTTTCAGAGTGACTCTTAAATCAGCTCAGTGAACTTTCTGAGTGGTCCCTGAGATCTCCTAGTTTGGGAGTCCGTGAAAGGAGGTCTTCATGTGGAAATGTCATTTTACTCACCGGAAGATCCCAGAAAGTAATTTTCTGTTAAGTGACTGAGGGACCCCAAAACAGCAGAATTGTGATATATTTGGTTGGTTCCCTTTTTAATACATAGTAGAGGAAAACAGTCAACTGTCCATGAAAAATGGATATCTTTCTTAGTATTTAAACAGCATCCTGGGGAGATTTGCATCCTGCAAGGGCCATTCATGCAATTTGTAGAACTTTAAAGAGGGAAATGAATGATTTTCTCTGCCCACATTTATCTTCCGTAAAGATGCACAGCCCCTGTTCCATCATTTTAGGCTTGCTGTGCTAAATCCTCGTCCACCACTCTAAGGAGGCCGAGCAAATTACTGCTCCCGTGACAGCTCAGACAGCCCAGTCCCAGCTACTCTCTGATGTGGGTGCAGAGCTCACAGTTAGCCACGTGCAGTGCATGCTGCCATCAGGAATGACCCTGCACTGGCAGAGGTGAAGAGACCACAGCAAACAGTCCATGACTCCCACTAAGCAGCTTATGAAGACTACTCACTATGGATGCTGAGGTCTCACAGTCCTAAGATACACTTATACTGGGGTGGGGGGTGGAGGGAAAAAAGAAAAAAATCCTATGCAAAGACAAGTAATGGCAGACTCCCAGCTTAAAAGCAAACATTAAGACCCCATTTAAAGCATATTTTCCATTCTCTGACTTTCCAGGAAGTAACTTATTTAATTCAAATGAAAATGTCACGTGCTTCCTACCCATGTGCTTTGCTTATTTTAAAAATGTTAAAAATCAGTCAATTTTCTTAATGTAAATGCACGTGTTCCTCTTGCTAATTTGCCCTCTCAGGAACTGAAATGACAACAAAGGAGGCAGTCCTGGAAAGACCAGCATCCTTGGACACAGGTACTTTCTTCCAAATTCCCGAGTGTTGCTATAAGCAGTTCAGATGGCAGTTCATGTGCCTTGAATCCTTTACAGCTCCTGCCTACAGAAGTGCAGCTTGACTCAGAAATAGCCCTGTGAGTATGGAAAGAAATGAGTTCATCTTCACATCTTGTGCTTTAAGCTTTGTCTTGGGGCTCATAGCAATTTCTCTGCTGTAGATTACATGGCTGGGTACCTCTGGGATCCCTTCTCAATTTAAAAAGGCCAAGGGAGCAGCGTATAAAAAATGAACTCTTCCTGGCATCCGATTCAAGACATTGCTTAGTCCCATGTTCCTCCATCTTTCTCTCCAACACAGAGTAAGAGAAATATACAGTTCAGTAGAGTCCGTGAACATCTTTGCCATCAGCTGGAATTTTCCTATTTCCTACAGTGAAAAATTGATGGATGGTTTTGAATGCCCACCAGCTCTGTGAGAAAGTGCCCTAGAAATATAATTCTGTAACTGTACTATGATTTTATTATAATTAATCTTCATTCTTTTTCTGATTTTCTTGTATGATATATCGACACTGCCTCTTGTCTCTACTGATCACATCATTAATGTCCAGTAATTGGTATTTTCACTGTCAAATACTTTGGTGAAAGATACTACTCTGGCTGTGGAAGGTCTTGAGCTGCAGATCATCACCCATGTGGGATGCCAGATGTGGGAATTTCACAGATGTGGCATACATATATATATATGTGTGTCTGTGCATGTAAATCACATTCTAAGATTATTTTCAGTATTCAGTTTTAGCCATTGCTGGAGACAGGATACTGTACTATAAAAGCCTATACTTGGACTGGTTTGACTGAGTAAAGCAGTGTTTATGCATTTGTAGGCAAAAAAATGTCAAAATATCAAATTACTGCTTTTCAGCTCTTTTTTTTTTTTTTTTTTTTTTTTTTTTTTTTTTTTTTTTAACATGTGTACTGCCAGTTTATGCTGCTGGCCCTTATGAAAAGGACACAGTAGTGTCTTCTATGAGAAAGGCATCCTGGTAGAAAGGGCTTCAGCACTGAAAACTTCTTCAAAGATGAGTCACAGTTGTGTAGGTTTCTATTGCCCTTCCAAAAAATGGAAGATGAAGAAAAGAAATGTCATTATACTCTACATCTCTTAGACAAAAGTAAAGCAGAGCTATTTTTTTTTCCTGTTTCTCCAGCAGCTTTTGTGTATAAATTATACATTTTCTTAAATATCTGCATTTTCTATTTCAGGTTTGAGCTGATAACCTGTGTTTTCGCACAGTAGGCAAATCTCATGCTGTCACAGGCGGTGGTGATACAGCCTCACATTTCACTTCCCCTCATCCCAAGGAGCACTTTGCTATTATGCTATTAGAGATAATGTGAAGCTTTGAATTGAAACACTATAGACAACAGTGATGCATGACAACCTTTCTAGCCAATGATCTGCCACCGTACAATGGGACCTGCTCAGCCACACCAGCCCTTGTTGAGAGGAGATAATAATTTCTGTAGAGAAGAGTGTCAAGCTGTAACACCTTCCCCAGCGAAAGAGCTGAAGGAGCCATGTGTTTCTCCTCTGAGAAGATGGAAATGCATGTGTCAAGATTGCAAAAATTATATATATGAACTAAATACCCTTTAAACAGTTCTTGCTGTAGTGCAATCCCCAAAACACCTTGGATGGGGGGTGTGGGGTGGGATTACATGTGTTCTGTGAATTACTTGCATTTTGGAGTGCAGGAGCTTGGGGGGCAAAGGTGCTGTCATGACTTTCCCATTGCAGAGCTCAGAATGGCTGTAGACTCTATGGGACTGGGTGCACAGATACATGGCCAACTAAGTTTTACACCAAATAATCACTATTAAAATATTTTAAGTCTTTTAAGAAAGATACAGCAGACAAGCAGACAAAGTGTTTGTGGTGTAAAGTATTTAAGACGACTTTCATTTTAACAGCATCCATTATTCCCCCTCCTTTCAGCTGCAGAGCATTTTTATGAGGAAAATTCCCCTGTTGATAGTGTCTTTTTGTACAGTATTAAGATGATATTAACTCCCCCTTTGGGAGAGAAAAAGAAAATAAAAAGTAGCTGAGATGGCTGGAACTGTATTTGTTGTCTCTTTTATTGGAATCTGGGCCTGCTCCCTCGAAAATAAAACAGGACAAGCACATAGACAAAGGTAGTGGGGAAAATAGCCAAGAGAGACAAAAAGAAAGCTTCTGTTTGTAGTGTTGACTCTGATTTGTAACCTTGCTGGAGAAAGACAAGCACAGCACATAGTCTTATCAGCCGCTCCAAGACCTGGTGAGTTTGCACTAATGTCAAGTTGTTTAAGACATTACTATTAGCTGCCTTTCTGGTCACAGAGTTAACAAAACAAACAAACAAACAAAAAAATCAAGAAATTTGGGCTGAGAATTATACCAAGGGCACAAGTGTCATGCTGTAGCAGCTTTCAGGACTCAGCCAAAGCTGGTGGCAGAAATGCTGTCGTTGCACTCTTCCTCCGTGTCTCTGTTGTCCACTCAGCCCATCTCTGCTTCTCTGATTTCTCAGGATCAGAAGCACAGAAATATAAATCTGTCACCGCAAATTCTGAGCTCCTAAAATATGGTAAACCTGGCAGCTGAAATGAAAAATGTTATTCCTTTCTGTTTTGTTGTCCTCCCAGCAGTACTGTCAAACTATCACTGCCAAGTATGGCGACTGGCATAATATCCCATCTTCTCATCTTTTTATTCATCTGTTAAAGCTAATTTTTGACATGCCACTGTTGCCCATTGCTTTCTCATCTTTGTTGTTCTAATTTACCAGAAAATTAGAATCATCATCCAAGGTTTCAGGAGGCCTCCTTGTTTGGAATTATTTCATTATTTACATGTAACTTTTATTTACTTTTGGAAACAATGTTTTATAACATGTCATGTTGGTCTTTTCGTGTCTTGAATGATGGAGACCATAGATTTCTTTGCTGCAGCCCGAGTGAATCAACAATTCCAATAGGTTGTCCATGCAGTCCTGGTACAGTGCACCTAAGATCAGCTTCCCAACTGAGGTAAACTATGGAGTATTTTATGCATCCTCTGAAGCACCCTTGCAGTGCTATGAGGAGAAACTTCCAGAACACTTCACATTTATTTCACTTACAAGAAGCCCTCAAAAAAAATAAGATATCTGTACCTGATCCACACCTGTATGAATTGTGCGAGGTCTGCCAGGATCTCTCTATGAGCTGTTTGCGTTGACCTCTGGGTTTGTTCTTGCACATCCTGATCACATTGAGCATGCTGGTCCCAGCAGGAATGGACAGGGCAGAACATCCTTGTATGGCAGCTAAACATGGCCTTGAGGTCTTTGTGAATCTCAGTCCATCTCTGAGAGGCAAATGTCATGTTTTTACATTTGAGAATAGGAAGTTATTTGACACTAAACACCACCAAAGTATTTCTATATGTTACAAGTGTGTTTTCTTGACTTATTGTCCACACCTTTATTATTACCCCCTTCTATTCTTCCTCTGCTCCCAATGCAATCCATTTGTGTCCAATCCCTAAGGGAGAAAGATCATTTTCCACTAATTCTGGGGCAGGGTAACAGTCTTGCCGAGGAAGGCAGCTCCACACGACATGAGTACACATGTAAGACATGGCAGTAAGATCTGACTGCAGGTTCAGGTAAGCTAGAGAAAAGTCAAAAGATAAAGAAAAGCATCGACAGCGTGCTTTGCGTTGGCCTTGAGAATGGCCGAGTGGTGCAGCTATCTGCTTTCCCTTATGCTGAGCACCTATCTTCCCTTTGCCTCTGACAATTAGCATGACTTAATACGATGGCAGAGAGAATGAGAAGTGGGGAGTGCAACACTGTCTACAATAGGGGATGACAAGGGGGTCTATCTCTCCTGATTAATGTCACCTTTCACCTGAGTTTAACTTGTGTCCTTGGAGAATGTGTTTCTGAGGAAAGAAAAACATGGAGGACAGACACAAACTGTAGACCTGCTCTGTACAGTGCTAACAAACTCTACAATGTCAGATTAAAAAAAAAAAAAAAAAAAAAACAAACAACAAAAAACCCCCAAAACCCCCAAAAAACCCACCCAAAAAACCCATTAAAAAAACCCAACAAATGTCAAAGAACCAGTTTTATACTACACCAGGCATGTAAATCACAGACAGGAGGTTAGACAGTCCTGTGCATATCATCACTTGACTAGTTCCAGATAAGTTAATATATAGAATTTATGCCCCATTCTTCCGAGGTGCCACTGTCTACTGACTTCAGAGATAGGCTTAGGCAGCTCAAATGCCTTGTGGGGAGTTGCTTAGATGGGTTTTGGGGAAGTTGGTGTCTAATGGATAGAGCAGATCTCATTCTTCTTCTAAGCAGATCTTCAAAGAGCTGTCAATTAGTCTCCACCATTCTCAGGGACATTATGTCCTTCACACAGTAAATATTTCCTGTGAAAATGCAATCCTACTATACTAAAAAACCAAACCTGTCAGAAGATTCACATGATTGTGTATTTCTTCCTTTGCATCCAATATGGAAAAAAGCAGATTCTATTTCAGGTATTATGTTTAAAAAAATACATTTCCACCTTTGTGCTAACCAGTGAATAATTGTTTAAGTTTTCCAGTCAAGTGCTTCAGTACTGAATCTTTATCCTAGCTTTTAAAGATTTAGATTTAGAGCAATAGTCTTATATTTAATCACTTTGTAGTATGCTGTCTCATTTAGGTATTTCTGATAAGTAAGACTTCTTTTAATATCTTTACCTTTCTTGCTGTTCCTTGTTCAAAAGAGAGTAATCATGATTCAAAATGAGACTGCCGTCACATAAAAAGATCCTTCTTTTCTTAGGACATTTAGCGGTTGTTTTCTTTCTTTCATAGACCTACTTGACAATAAAACAAAAGAAATGAAGTGAAAGCAGGACAGCAGTCCCAGGAATGGGTCTGATCACGTGGTGGATTTCATGTTACAACAAATGACTGGTATAAAACTGGGCATTGCATGACATTACCCCAGGGTTTACTTTAGAAGACGGAGGGAGTCAGTAAAAGGGAACGGGTCAAACACATTTATAAGTTTCTAAGGGTAAAAAAGAAGCTAAGCAAAAATGCTAATCATGTAGTAGCTTTTTGATAACTTCTGGTTTACCTTGGGTGTCAGATTGAAAATGAGTTGTAGTTGGTAGCTGCAGAAAGAAAGGCATCAAAATAAACATGGAGGAGGCACATGAGAAAGGGGCAGTCAGTGGAGGGGGGGAGGGAAGACCTATGTGAGACCCTTAGAACATACGAACTACGACTGCTCCTCTCTCACGTCTGTCTAAGGGTTGCAGTTTTGGGTTGACAACTTCCTGTCATTCCTGTTTCTAAAACCTTGCAGTAAGGAGACTCATCCTTCAGTAGGTGCTTGCAGTTTCTACAATTTTTAACACAAATCTAGAAACCACAGGTTATGTAAAAAAGCAAAACAAAATAAAAGTTAGCAACATGACTTGTTCCACTGCATATTTCAGTATTTACCTTTTTACACTTCTTTAGCTGGCATCCCACTTGACTAAATTTGAGGGGCTTATTCAGGAAAGGATCATACAGTCAGGCTCCTTACTTATTTATAGTCATTCAGAAAACTTTCTTAACAAATCTTCAACTGTTGGGACTTTAACATGCTTCAAGAACCTTTCTTCAATCTGTGCAGGTTTGCTGAACTGAAATTACTTACTGAGGGCCATGATCCAAATCCTGTTGAAGTCAATGGAAGTCACTCCAATTATTTCAATGGAGCTGGATCCGATCCATAAGGCATTGACCGCTTGAAGTTGTTTTGCAAATGTTGAAGCTCTCCTTATGTACAAAGCACAGTTGGTAATGAGGAACAGGATGTAACGGGGCTGAAGGAGTATATAGTGTATGTATACAGCCCTTAATTAAACACATCATTCTATACTGTCATAAAGCATTTCCCACACTAAGTGTTGTTCACATTACTCATAGGAGATTTAGGTTTTTGAAATCCCACACAAAAATGTCCCAGCTGTTCTATATACTATATCTTATAGTACTTGTCACTGTGTGTAGGAAGGGTAATTAACCTAAAGAACATTATATTTCACTGCCAAATGCTAAATGTCAGTATAATAAATTTCTTAATATAAACAACACATTTAGAAACAGTAGGAGAGATAGAGATGGAGTATTCTTTGAAAAGATATTTCACTAAGGGACTGGATGGCCCAGGCAATTGTTACAAGATACCTTAAAGTCATCTTTTCAAATTCTGTAGTGTTTAACAAATCAGTGGTATCCAGCTGTGATGGGAGGTACTTGAGGATTTAATGCGGTAGATCTGACTGCACACAGAAGTAGTCCTGTCTTTTCTTAGTCACACACTATTATTCATAAAGAGCCTAATTCCTTTGTGAATTTTATGTTCTTGAAATGGTTGAAATATGGAATTTCTGTCCAGTGAGATATTTCAGTTTTTTGAACAAATGTATCCCAAGTTATAATGAAAAAAGAATATTACATATTTTTCAGTAGTTTGGGGGGGCTTTGTGTGGTGTTGGGTTTTGTTTTGTTTTGTTGAGTTTTTTGTTTGTTTTTTTTGTTTTTTTTTTGTTTTTTTTTTTTTTTTTCTTTAAAAAAGAGTCAGGCTTCATTGGTTTTGTTCTCTAAAGTCAACCTTGAACTTATGCTTTTCATGTATTTCCAGTCTCTCTCTTGTTCTAGAAATGTTAACTGAACTTTCACAGATCGTGAGAAGTTTTGGTAAGTTAAATAGATGTGAGTATTTCAGAGTCAGAAAACACTCCAGCTATAGGAAATTCACACCTCAAACAGAGGTGCTTCAGATTCTGGACATCGCTACTGCCGAGTCAGGAGAATAACTCAGGAACCTCTGCTCCAGCAAAGAGACTTGGGGCTTGAAGACTCCTGACTCTACAGAAGGCTGATGGAAAGCTCTGGCGTCCACTGACACCAAGGTTGGTGAACTCTCCCACACATGTGAATTCTGGAGTCTAGTGTTCAACAGGAGCTAAACTGTGTCTTTCAGACTTTGGCAAATTAGGTCTGTGAAAATGAAATTAATTAGAAATGCTTTTCAATGAGAGAATGGCCAGCCAACTCTGATATGTTTATGCTTTCCTATTATGTGGTCTTTGCCATCTTTATAGAATTAAGGAACACTAACTTGATTCGTCATAGCACTACCAAAATCAAGTCTGAAGTAATTTTGTGGCTGCCAGAAATGATCTTTGCCTTATTTTCCAATAGCAAACCTTATCAGAATTCAATAATGAAAGTGTAGATGGCGTTTCTGAACAGACCTTTCATTCCGATTGAGCAATTCTGACTTCTTGCCCAGTCTCTCAGAGTGCTTTACCTACAGGGCAAAGAACTCAGGGCAGAAAAAGAAGACCAAGAAGAAGTGAAATAAAAGAAAGCAAGTAAGATGAGCATGGAAGAATAAGCAAGGTTCTGAAGTAATTGGATCTGACCGTAGTAGTAGGGGTATCTATACAGAAGGCATTTTGAACTCATTCTGGAAATCTCTGATGGAAGATTAGTATTCTTTCCCAAGTCTGATACTTTAATTAAATCCTCTGCCTTCTGATTTTGAACTCCTCAAGCCAAAAAAGAACAACCGAAAAAACACCCACTATGATGGGGACTGACTATGCCCCACTGTGCTCAATGTACATTTTGCCAGTGGCTCTTACAGGAGTAGTTGTGGGCTTATGATTGCTTGCTCCCCAAACTCTCATTTTGAAAGTTCCTTGCAATTTTTGAGAAGCAGTCTTAAGTTACGAGTCATTCCTTTCAACAGCAACACAGCACAAAAAAACAATAAACCTGACCTGGCAGTGATTCCTTTAAAAGGAGGGGACAGTCAAAGGCTTGGATCTCTATTTTGCATTTCTTTCTTTCTTTTACTTCTTTTATTAAAATTCGCACTGCAGTCAGGATTTTGAAAATGACAATCCTGCCTACTGAGAACACATGCAATTATTACTGTGACTTTTCCATGGAAAAAAATGCAGGTGCATTGTTTTGTACTTATTCATCTGGAGAAAAAGCTTTTCTCAGCATTGTGACAATTATTTGTGAGATGAAAATTACTAAGTAGTTCATCTCATTTTTCTGACTGTCAGTTTTCTTCACTGTCTCTTTCTCCTTGCAGAAAATGAAAGTGTCGAATATGGCTCCCAATTCTGTCCTTAAGACTAAGTATGGAAGAAACCACTAAAAATCCTCTCTCCAAATTTGAAAAATGTAGGAAATTCTTGACACAAATTTAACATGAGTTTCCTGTCACTGCTACAGAATTTTCGTATGAAAGATGCCCTAAAACAAAATTCATGTTGATACTGCTGTAAGCAAATAACTCGCAGCATTATTAACTGATTTACAACTGTTTTTAACAGATATTCCTGAAACTAGATGTTTTGATTACAGAGATAATAGAGCAGAATACACCATAATGAAAAGATAGAGCTTTCCAATTTTATTAGTTGCAAAACATTGATAGGTAAAACTGTACATTTAGAATGAATTTTGAAATATACTACCAAAAAAAAAAAAAAAAGAGTAATTAACTTGAACTCTTTCATTTAAATGTTAGCTGAATAACTATGAAAAGGATGTTTAATTCTGAATAATGTATTTTGAGTAAATTTTCCCGTTGAAAGCTAAGCAACTTCTACAGTGATGAAACCTTCTGGTCCTACCTACAGTGTTATGTCGCAAAGGTTCCCATTGGCAAATCTTCTTGCCTAAGTTCTCATTATTTACTGACTGATAATATGAGACAAAACATTTACAATAGAGTAAAATCTGATTTTTTTGCAAAAGCCATTCTTTGTAAAAGACATCAGGAAAAACTTAACTTTGGTTCGAGAAAGTGCTGTGCTCCTTTTGGAAATTTGAAGATGACAAGTATGTATAAGTACGTAACTACCCACATATTTGTTGTTCACATGCATTTTCTAGTGATCTTATCAAAATGTAGCTCCTGGTTGATGAAGGAATATAAAAGTTTGTATAGCCACAAGGAAGTAATCTTCTCTATAAGTAATGACAGTTATCTTCAATATTTCTTTCTTGTTTAAGGAAATTATAACATTATATTTCAGGACTCAATCAGTTCCTTGTTGTTAATACCATATCCTTTTATCAACTGCATAAAAATGATCAACTGGATCACACTGGATCAGTGGTTATCTCTGGAAATCACTCAAGAGTTAGCTCACAGAGGATTTATGTTTCATTGTCATAGTTTATGGGAAGCCTTGGATGCCCACAGTATATATCACAGACATCATCAAGAAGCAGCATGCAGCTACTGATATGGTATATTGTCCTCCAAGGAAGTAAATAAGTGAGATATTTTGAAATGTATGCTGTGGAAATAAGTCTATCTTCCATAAACTTTTGATGAGACTTTGAGCCCATAATTGTAGTTCTGATTTTTTTCTTAAATAATCCCTTATAAAATATGACAACGAGGGATTTTTTTTCTTCATTAGAAAAGTTAGGTACTCCTAAGTACCTGTGTAACTTCACTCTTGTAAGTGAAACTTATGAAATTTTTCATAGGCTTAAGTTGCCATAATAATGAACAAAAAGCAAAGAAAGTGGGTGTTAATACATTTCCATCCTGAGAGTGACCCATTTATCAAAGAGAGTTATCCCAGGTACATAGGTCACTGTGAAATCCCTTCCCATTTTATTTCCCCTATATATTAAAATTTCTTTTCATCATAAGTAGACTTAATAAGAACAAAGTTATGCATCTACTTAAATGCTTTGCAAGACTGAGGACCTCTTCGCTCCTTATTTAACCTGAAAGTAATTCGGGCAAATCTGAAACACTTAGAAAAATAAAAGCTGGAATCAACAGGGTTCTTTGCTTTCACACTGTATAAATTTATGCCGGAACATGGGCACTGACATTTCATTCTTAGCTGTTGTCACACAATACTGCATAGCAGATCAAATGTAGCAATTAAAAATGTTTTGAAACTGCAACTCCTACTCCATAAATTACCGCAGTCTTTTGTTACAGAACAACCAAGTCAACTTCCTGTTTGTGCTTAAACTATTCACAGCTTCAGCCGATGTCCTGCAGTGTCTTTTCCAAAGGTCACACCACTGTTTTCGATTCACACATTTGATTAAAAATATAAGAATCACAGTGTCCTGGGAAATGATCTGCAGTAAAAATAGATCAAACTACCTGCTGTTTCCAGAATAAACCAGGTTACTGTCTCTTTTTCCCATTCAGTTAGCATTGCAAAAAGAGGGGGGTATATGCATGTCTGCAGAAATCATACTGCTAAACTAGGGAATTATATGTGAGGTATTTGGTTTATGACTATTTTTTTTTAGAGCACAGCTTCTGTAACTGATGAAAATATGCTCATTGTAAAACATGGTTAAGGAAAACCAAGGGACAGAAAACTAAGAGTACTTAGATTTTATAAGGACTAAGCTCTCCTCTCATTCCTGTTCAACTGCTGCAACAAACTTTTGCACAATATTGCCTTTGGACCATATTGTCATAACTTTTCTTACACTGATGAGCGTCATCCCTGAAGTCTTATTTACATTTAATGAAGTTACTGTGGAAGAGACTATGCAGAGACAGTCTATATGTTGTCTTTTCTTTCTTTCATGATCATGTCCCTCAATATATGTGGAAGGATAATTAAATGTCTGCTCCTGTTATCAATAATCCTAATACTTTGGTGTCCAACAATCAGAAATTTTGAAACAGCATTTGCAGCATATGGTGCAAAATCCTGGCCCAAAGTGAGTGGAGTACAGGAAGAAATGCCATGGTGAAATACATCTGTCAGGTTACAAGTTCCTTTCCATTTTCAATTCAGGAACTTCATTTTATGTCATAAACTCAATTATTCTAATCTCATCTAATCTAAAGATTATGATAGTGTCCAGAAAAGATATTCATACCAAACCAGATGACTATAATTAAAAATTCACCCCTTTTTGCTGTGTTTTCAGCTTTCTTCCATTGTCCAAGGAGACATTAATGCAGAATCTCCTAAAGAGGAGATATCCAAATGGAAGAGTGAGCATGTGGGGTGAGGGCACATTTTCATGACCCAAAGGCCGATCTGGGGAAAGCTTCCTTGGAGCCTCTGCTTCCTGGAGGAAGATTTGGATTGCTTGAGAACTGGAAAATCCTGACTAGACTTTATCCAGACCCTATAGTTACACAAAGAAAAACAGGGAATGTGGTGTTGAGACAATTTATAACAGACTGGTGAGCATTTTGAGTGGGAATGGGCCAAGTTTTAAGAGCAGATCTAACACATGTTCTCTCAAATGTAAATTGGATTAAAACCTGTTCCATTTTACTTACTCTACTGTGAAATGACATTCTGGTTTATTAGCAATGCAGGTCCTGACTAAAATTTAGTATGATTTTTATCTTAAGAGTGACTCTGTGGGGAACTTTACATTTCTTTGATGATTTTTGTTACAGCTTTAGCTATATTTAAACTGAATTTTCATGTACATAGAACATCACATTCTTCTTTTAAGCACAAAGTAAAGATGTCAGAACAGATTGAAATAGCTCTTTGTGAGCCCTCGCTGTGACTATATGCTTAGACCATTGGAAAAGAAAGTAGATCCATGTACAGGTAAACAAATAGTGGCTTTGATCTAGTCAACCCTGCTTTTGGAAATACATATTACTGGCCAATTTCTGCTTCCAGCGATAATTTGATCCCCTCAGTTACACGTATCAATCCTGCTGTGGGATCTGTTGCCACAGAGCTCCGCAAAATCTCCTTCACCAGGCCTCCTTTTATCTGGGTTGGAGCTGAAACACACAGTTTCATGATGAATATTATTAAGCTGATAGACTAGACGTTAACACAATCATTTACATGGGTATTTGGTGAAGCAAATGTAGTGATTTACTCTAATGGCTCCATTACTGTGCTGAACACTGGCAAAGTATGCACTGTCCCTTTAGGGATCTTTGCCTCAGAAGAAAAATAACTCCAAGTATTGATATTCTAGTCTAAATAACCGTTCTTATAAGTTATTCTCCTAAAAAGTACTTTTTTTTCATCCCCATTAAATATATTTTCTTTGGTCAACATAAAATCTCAAATTGCAATATTGGAAAAAGAAGCCTTGCAAGCCTCTACTTTTATATTCTCACAACTTAAAAATAGCCACAGCAATCTTTTTTGCCACTATATTTTCTGAAACTATACTGTATAACAACACTACATCGTTTTGATAGCTCACAATTGCAAGTCTCCTTTCCTGATCCAATTTCAGCTTGATATTTCTGCAATAGATCATATCACAAAAGCATTGCAGTCAGAGCAAAGATTTAGCATAATTCCTATATTTAGGGTTCTGTCAACAGATGTTGAAAATACAAAGAAACTATTTTGAAAATAGAAGACACGGTAAACGGACATTTGTCTATCAAGCTGAAAATATGGCTGTCTACCTGGCTTGCTAGCAATTGCATACATTATTGTCCTTGAACTGTAGCTGTAAATGTGCTAGCATACAGTGATGCTGCCCAGAGAAATAAATCAGTTTGAAAGTAACCTACTTCTTTCTTTCAAATTACCATTAATAACATTTTGCTTTTGCAAGATTAATGCACCTTAGCAGACAGAGATACAGTGAAACCAATTGTCTTGTCTGTGCTCCAGCTTTCAGTCATGTTGCTGTCTTTTTCTGCATTACTTATGTATGTATATATTTCTAAGCAAATTTAGAGCTAGGATGTACAGTACAGAAGATAGGGCAGACACAGATGAAGCAGCACTAGCAAAGTAGCTTTCCTAATACTTTCCTTCTAAGATTAAGGGAAACCTTTGTGATTAAGAGAATGTGTCTCTCCCCACTGAAAACTAAAGCTAATGGGATTATTTTTATTTTTTTTCCTCAGAAAGAAAAGAAAAATACCACATCATATGGAGATATCATCCCAAAACTTCATGGATTCAGTGGTTCTTTGATGAATAGCAGGTGGATTTTCTGACAGCTGTGGTTTCTGGTGTCCCAGTACTGCCACTGTGTCCTAGGGCACACAGACTTGTGGCAGAATGGTCAGGGCTCTGCCACTGGGAAAGCCTCTTTAATCAAGTAAAGCTCCATATGTGCCAGCACCTTCACTATTAAAAGGAATAGCCAAAACAGATGTTTTCTTGCCCAGTTTCCTTCCTTAATGCCACTGTAACTTTTATGAGCATTTTTCCATCTTTTTTGACTCTGCCTGCTCGCCTTCTTGAAGTGCAAAATCCTACTGATCCTACTGAGCACACCTCTGCCTGAGGTCTAGGTCAGCATGTCCAGCAGTGAGGGGTTATCTGTACCTTCACAGTGCCCTGCCTGGCTCCGAAGCTCACAGTCCTAAAGCTGGAATTCATGGAGTGTTAATGGTTTTCAGCAATACTGATACATTTCAAGACTTCCATACTGCTTTTTGTGAAATCAAAACCAGAGAGCAAAATTCCTGAGACAAGCTCCCATGATGGGATTCAGCTGAGCAAGCATAGAGCAAGGATTCAGTTCAGGGTTAAGGACACCTAAATGAAGGTGCCTAGAGGCACACTTGGGGCCTCACCTCCCCTTCTGTTTTATGGAGAATTACTCAATAGATTTCAGCCTGCCAGACACTGGAAGCACAGCTCAGTTGCATAAAATCAGACACCTAGTGCTATTTGAGATGTCCTGTGGTGTCTGAGACATCCTTATGCAGTTGACAGATACAACACAGGACCTGCATAAAATCCTGTGCAGGATCAGCCTCCTGCAAGGTGGAACGTACCAGCTCAGACTGTAACAGGCACTGTCACGTGAGCAATTGAATTCATACCTGCTTTACAGTGAACTGAACTTGCCTCCATGCTCCACTGGTTGTATTGATTAGACTTCTGCTGGCTATAATTGGAGCTTTGGACCCTTGCATGCTTACTGATGTATTCAGTGTTAACCTATGTGTCCGCACATAGATTCCTAAAATTACATGTCTAAATTAGTGAGCTGATCCCATTGCTATATCTAATCACCTGAAGCTCTCTTGAAGATAAGTCAGGAGAGAGATGCACTTCTAAAGTGAAATTCATGCTGTCTTAGTTTAATAATTGAGAGCTTAGATTGGCCTCCTTATCTCCATGGCCTTCTAGGGACCTTTGGGTAAATCCAGGGGTAGGCATTTACATGGGGGACATACAAGGGGAGGGGTTCCATGCTCAAAACACAGACAGATTTGTCATTATACACCCTGTGGCTTTCTTCCCTTACCTCCAGGTGTTGGCCCAGAAGAGCAACAGCCTTCTGTAAGCTCTGTGCCAAGTCTGGAATCCACATGTGAAGGACAAAAGAGTTTCACTTTTTCCCCCCCAAATGCCTTTTTTTTTTTTTTTTTTTGCCTTTTTTTTCCTGAATAGGAGACTGACTGGCCATCATCTTATTTAGAGAAAATGGTGTTTCCCTTCAGTTGATGAGTAAATGGCTTTTTGATACACCAGGTGCCTTCTCTTGCATTTGGTTGGTAAACAGCTCTTTTTTCAATGAGATGTAAAAGTCTCCACCCCTCTCTTTGGTGGCTATTCAGCATTTCCTAGCAAGCAATGTATCTTTCATTGAACCTTAAATTCAGTAAATTGGTCTATACATTAAAAATGTGTGTAATATGAATATCTAAACAGCCTAGCTGTTCAGTGGAATTTATGTATGCTTCTGGTTCTTCACTGAGACCAGACACAATAAAACACTCTAGAATGACAGTTCATTTGGAGTGATTCCTAACCTCTTCAGAAACCATGGCATACTATGGCAACGGGAGTAGTTTTGACATACTTGACTTTCATACGCTGGAGAAAGGTCACCTTTTGGCTTGCCCTGAAGGATAATGCAGGGCCAAGCTCTTTGTCTTCCCTCGCTGTAGAGTTTGCTCGTTGTTCAGTCATGATCACAGATTTATCTCCAAAGAGATTCAAAAGCGAGGTTAGAACGTGGGCTTGCAAGAGCTCTGTGCTTAAAAAACAGTATAGCTCTAGACTTATTCTCTTATCTCAATATTTCATTTATAAAATGCAAATAAAAATGCTTCTTTGTCTGCCTGCCTTCATTTAGATTGATCACTAACTCTCTTGCTAACTCATGTCTGGAATCCTGTTCTCATTCACCCCCTGAGGTCTGCAGTTGCCTTTGCAACCATATCACTGGTTATGAATTTGCTAACCTTAAGAAATACCGGGGAGATACTAGATAGAAAATACAGAGAGCTAGCACTGAGTGGGAGCACTGTGCCTAAAGCACCCAGATGTGGAACAGCTGTGTTGTTCAGCAAATCACCAGAACTCACCTGGGATGTTCAATGACTCATAAATTTAATTTCCTTCCCTGGGCTATTCAGACTGTCAGCACCACAACCATTTCAGCATATTCCCTGCACAGATAGATTTTCCTCCCTTGAAACCTTTCAGTGAACCAGATTATTTCAAAGCTCTTGCTGCTGTCTGTTCAAACGCTGATCTTCTGTTTGCCTTCAGAACCTCATTGGCCTCCTCGGCTATGTATCTTGTCACTTCTCCCTGTCAATGTGAGCACCACTGCAGCTGCAGAAGGACAGCAGATAGTAAAAGCTCTAAGGCTAAGTGGGTAAGTGAGAACGAACACGAAAGGACATTTAACTCAACTTGACATTGTAGGTGACATTTCTAATTTCCAAAAGCCTTTCAGCCCTTGCAAAATGCAGAATGACAAAGTTTCCATGAAAGATTGGCAGACCCATCTGCGTTGCTATAAATGCTAACAAATTACATCTGTGATGAAGGTCAGAGACATGCTGGGTAATATTTGTCAGAGAGGAAAAACCTGAAATGAAATGGAAAGATTTTCTTCTACTGGGAACAAATCTCTGGGGTTTCATCATCTCACCGGATTACATAGTTAAGATCGTCCTTGTTTAAGGTCTTCCTGATTCCAGAAATCTTGCATTTAATGCAGTGTGAGAGTCTTATCTACTGAGGTTAGGACAGTCTCCTGGAAAATGTGAGCTGTGGGTCTGTATCAACTCAGGCTGAGATGAGCCTCAAATGTGTGTTCTCTTGTCTGAACAAAGTTACTCCAATTTGTATAGCAAAGACAGACACTGTGCTGGTTAGGTTTGGTATGATCTTTCTTGGGAATGTCAGTGAAGACTCCCTGTCCCCAGCTCCTGACTACTGACGGGTTTTAAGTGTCAGCTAAATATCTAGCTGTTATTTGGTTTATTTCTGACTGTACACTGGTGATCGTGCTTAGGCTGCTGGGAGAAATTAATGTCCTAAAATGGACGTGTTGCTAGGTTTTCAGCTTTTGAGGATAGGCAGCCCTAGATTATAGCTTATCTGGACATCTAAATCCATTCTAGTTGCCACAATAGATAGTTTTCCTGGAAAGTAATGGAAGGATTTAGAGAATTTGTAATATGTTGAGAGAAGTTACATGGAGAATATTGTACCTTCTAGAGTTGTGTGAAATCTAATTAAATATCAAAAGATATATTATCCTATTTTTAAATTATGTGTTTCCCCAATACCTTCTCTATCTTGCTCAAATTTGCATCTTTTCATTTTTAAGCATTTTAGGGAAAATATATCTCTCCAGTCCAAATGTCTATATGAACATACATTTTCACATCCTTTCAACATGAAAGACTTATCTATAAAATGTGATCACATTCACTCAGCAAGGCAGATAGATACACTCGATGTTTCTTCCACCTTCTTGGGATACATCATCTAATTTTACTTGAAAGTATGTGTACTTACTTGGCTCAGATAAGCTTATATTGATGTCTGTAATAAAATACCCCAAAACTTGAATTACTACCAGCTTTGCATTTATTAGGAAAGCTTTGTATGCCTCTGATAAGTATTTGCCAGTTTAGATTTTACCCAACTGTTAGAGTCAATGCCGCTGATATCTCAAAACCAAAATGACTGTAGGTCTTTATTAATAATGGGTCTCCAGGCACCAGGTTTACATTTTATATGGGAGTTTCATGCTTCCAACAATATTGTGCATTACAGAACAGTGCTGTGTCGCTGATTTAGTGCCTGCTTCCCCTTAACCACAACAGCAGTGAGTTCCTTTGCAGATCTGCTGTCTACAGGTGTGATTCAGACCTCCTTGTAAATACAATTCTCATTGACTTCACCTTTTCTAATAACATTTGTAATTTTTATAACACATAATGCCCCAGCCAAGACTGTCACTATTTATGCATCTCATCAGGAATTCTTTGTGCACTTCTAGTAACTGTTCTCAATTGCTCTAGAGCCTGACAATACTCCTAGCAAGACACATCTTTTCTTTATGATTTATGATGCCAGTTGGATGAGATAGACAATCAGAGGCCCAAATAGTTCTGAGGATTACCAGATCTGGGTACAAAAGTAAAATGGTCTGTATTTCAACACAGTTCCTCAGTGCCTGTCACACATGCCACTCTTATGACTCTCTTACTCTCATTTTCATTTTGTTATTCATGGTAATGGCTTTTTTTTCCCCACCCTTGCATCCTCTGAGTCAGGTTCTGCGTAAATATATGCAGTACTGAAACGTTTAGGAACTTACGGAGTTTTGGGGTCAAGCTCTAAGTTCACAAAGAATGAATTCTGTTTCGCTTACCAAGCAGACAATATTGTGTCTTTGCCACACCAGTAACATCAACTTTGTTGGCAATGCGCTTTGGTAACAATAGCAGAAAGGTAGATACTCTTGTGTGAGAATTTAAAATTAAGAGCATCACAATAGTGATTCTGTTCATGGACTGATAGGCGTGTCTAAGTACAAATTTGTACAGACCCTTGCAGATTATTTCACATATCTCACCTCTGGGTATATACAGCAGTTACAGGTGGAACAACAATCTAACTTAACTCAAACTTGGTATTTTGAAAAAATGGGGGGGAGGGGGGATGATCACAATTTCAAATAATTTTCTAACTGAGACAACATCTAATTTTTTATTTATTTATTTATTTAGAACATATAATTTTTAGGTCAGGATAATGAAGTTCTTTTCCATAGTCTCATCCATTTTGGATGTTACTTTATCTTAGACTTACAATGTTTTCATAACCTCTTTAGAATAAGAATAAGAAAAAAAATCAGATATACAACTTCTCCTAATAATGACATTGGATTTTAACTAGTGCTGTCTTACAATTTTACTGCTCTGTGTGAGAAACAAAGAATCTTTTGCATCCATATCATTCAAATGAATGTTATTGCAGCCAGCAATAACAGAATTCCTAACAACAGAATAACAATTGTTGAGTGCATGTAAAATTTCAGCTGATAGATACAGATTGAAAAACAGTAAAAGCTTCAGGCAAAACCCATCATTATTTATTTGAAAGAGGCGTAATCAGATTTATTGAGCTGATTAGAGTGATAGATAATCTAAGACTTGGCAAGGCACCCCCAAATTTTCAAAGATTTACGTGTGGATTTAGTTCTTTGCAGCTGATAGGAGTCACACAGACTAAATTACATGCGTTGCTCTGCAAATGTAAGGAAACGGCCATTGAAGGGGAAATGGCTCAGAGAACGCTGTATAAGGTGACGTGTTGTTTGCATACTATTATATGGAATTGCAGGCTCTGCAGTAACTCCTAATGGGGGAAATTTATCACTGCAGAGAGGACCTGTCAAAGCAAAGATGAGGACTGACAGACTGTTTGACAGGGAGAAAAGAAGTGACCAACCAAAGCCTGTTCCACAAATGGGGGGACAACATGGAAGAACAGCACAGGGATAAATGTGGAGAAATATGGGCATCAAGAAAGATGTCACTGAACAGGAATCACTGTAACAGTGTGGGAAGAGCAATGCACCCAGAATACGCAGAAGGACCGATCAGAGTGAGAACATAAGGACTGCATTTTATATAACCCAGCAAAAGGATATGAGAGGTACAGACCTGACAAGTCTGAGGTAACAGAGATGAGATTTCCCCTTCTAAAACTAGACCAATACTTCAATCATTTGGAGTTATGTTGTCACATTGCAATGCCTTCTCCAACCCCTGGAGGCTTGATCCCAGTGCTCATCACTGAGCTACAGGTGTTGTATCGGTGGTGTGGGTGAACCCCAGCCAGCAGCTGAGCACCACACAGCCGCTCGCTCACTCCACACCCCGGTGGGACTGGGCAGAGAATAGGAAGAGTAAAAGCAGTAACACTCATGGGATGAGATAAAAATAGTTTAATAAGTGAAGCAAAGAGAGAGAAAAAAATGATGCAAAGGCAATCATTCATCGCATCCCACAAGCAGACCAATGCCCAGCCAGTCTCTGAGCAATGACTACCTCTCCCAAAACTCCCTTCTCTCCGTTTTTATTGCCAAGGATGACATCATATGGCACAGAATATGCCTTTCATCAGCTGGTATCAACTGCCCTAGCTGTGTCCCCTCCCGGCTTCTTGTGCACCCCCAGCCTGCTCGCTGGGGAGACAGAGCAGGAAAAAGAGAAAGCCTCAATGTTGAGCAAGCATTGCTCAGCACTAGTCAAAACACTGGTGTATCATCAACACTGGTTTAGTCACAAATCCAAAGCACAGCACTATATGGGCTCTATGAAAAAAATTATCTCCATCCCAGACAGACCCAGTACAGTCAGGTATATTGCTACAGATGGTACCTCTAGACGGCTATTGCGAGATGTATTATTCCTTCTAAACAAGAAAGTGCAGTTCCAAGGTGCACCTTAGCACAGGTCTGACACAACTGACCTTCTGCCATCCCCCCATCGTACCACACTGCACTCAGTTCTGCACTCAATTCTGCTTTAGAGGAGTCAGTGGAGAGGTTGTGCTACTCAAAACTGAACCTGATGTGAGCTTTGGTCCAGTATCGGTCCAGAGCTGAAGCAGGAACAATCAGGAATGAGGAGGGAAAGAAAGGAAAAACATCCAACTTTAACATCCGCATGAAACTTGAGATGAAGAAAGCGTGATGGTGTTCTGAACCAGAGGCAAAAAAGCGAGTAAAAAGAGCTTTCCATTTAATTTGGACAATGTTATGTTTCAGGTAATGGGAAGAGAGGTAAGAGGAGATGTGAAAGTCATAGACTCAGACAAATATGTAAAACACATATTGGATTTGAACAGAGAGCAGGACCAGGAGCTGGAAAATAAATTTTTGAGACAGTATCAAAAAGATGGCAACAGAATGGTGTGACCTGGTGAGATTACAAAAAGCAGAAGTGTAAAAAGAGTTATATATTCTTTTCCCTTTTTACAAATAGGGTTTCTGACTTGATATACCGTCTGCGAGAGTGCCATCTGGTGATCCACAATTACATTACGAAAATGACCTTCCCAAGCAAGCTACAGTTAGAGCTAGAATACAGATATTTCAGTAACTCAACCCTCTGCTGGTTTCATTAGACCAAAGCACTATTATATGCATTGTACTGAGAAAATAAAAGTCATTAGAACTCACAGGGGAAAAGGCTGGAACAAACATACTCAACATTTGAATAAAATACGAGCCAGTCGTCAGCAATCCTTGTGTTGAACGTATGCATGCAAAATCCTGTTTATGTTATAAGCATGAAAAGGTGCTTTATATAAAAAGGAGAGTTTGGGGGAGTATTTATATAGGTTTTTAACACTCTAGTTAAATCTTCACTCTAGAGTATATAAAATGTTAGGCAGTAAGCAGTAAAGGCAGATTCAGTAAGGCTAGCACTTTGTCTTTAGAGCTCTTTCTAAATTTACTTTATTGTTGTTCAGTTTGTCTTCTAACCTTTATAACTAAAATTTGCTGGCACTTCCCCCTCTGAATGCCCCAAAAAATTCTCACAGCCAAAGTAATTAGCTTTGTGTTTTCATGTACAAAGATTAAGAAGAAAATACGAATTTGAATTAGTGTTGATGATTTCTTCATTATCACAAGGAGAGGTCCCTGTTTCTAACAATTTGGTGTTTATGTGACCTAGGACTTGCTTTGTGTGAAAAAAGGAAATGCTTCCTGCAGAATACTGAAACAGAATGAATATGTTAAGAATCTCCAACAATGGTATGGAGAGGAAAATTCTCATAAGAAATATACAAGTGAAAACTCTGTTCATCTCCACTGTCTAGAAAGTAGTGACTCCACGTTTACACCAATGTGAAAGTCTAGGTTAGGGTTGGACCCAACTCATGAAATGCCACCCTAATTAAGATGCTCTGCAGTTTAAACTCTCCCCTACTGCAGGAACATCAGCTCTGAGTAAGGATAAGCTATCCAGAAGGGAGAAACAGAGGTCCCATGTTAACCCTTCTAACCAAAGGGTTTGACAGCTCGTTGGTAAATAAGGTGATTATGATGCTACTTTTAGGGAATGGAGACACAGCGAGATAAAGTGACTTGCCAAATATCACATAGTAAGTTCTTACCAGAGCTAGTAATAGCCCACTTAAGCACGGGTCTGAGCCTGGCCTTAGATGTTAGACCACACTCTTTTCACAGAGACCTTGGACATCCCAAAGCAGAACCTGGATCTGGGTTGGGAACTGAAAACACTTGAAAAATAATTTCCATAAACAACACTAATTGTCAACTTAATCAGTCACATTTATCTTCATTTATATGTAAGTGATGATTAAGTCTCTCCAGGGGGTAGGAAATAGCTGAAATAAACACAAAGTATTGTCTTTTGAGACACTAACCACAAGCAGTTGCTCATTAAAATCAGCTATCTTGCGGAAGACTGGGAAGTAGTAAATGATGTACCTAGATCGAAAAAGGAATAGATTCTAGCAATAGCAGTCAGAATAGATTTTCCTCAGTACCTGGTAAAATAGCTGAAATACTAATTGAGGACAGAGTAACCGAACTGCACACATGAACAACAGTTAGCAGGGATTAAGCAATACAGTTTGGAGAAAAGCAAGTCTTGCAATACATATGCTAGAATTCTTTCATTATATTAACAAAAAAGTCAGTAAAGAAGAACTAGCTAAAATAGTTTATTGGAACCTCCTGGAAGCCTTTGATATAGTCTTTTACGATAGACCGTTAAAAAGACAAGAATCTACTCCACTGGGACCGGGATTTTGCTCCAAGCAGCTGGAATGTGCAATACTTTTAAGAGGTGGCAAGGCCACAGAAAACCAACTCAATGGAGAAAGAATCAATTTAACGTATGGAAAAAAGTTCTCAGTATGACACTCTGAACTTCCAAGTTTAGTCCAATGCTGTTGAGTGACCTATGTGAAAGAACCACTGAAACTTCTATCAACAACAGATATATGTAGGCATACAGAGACTTTGGGAAAAACTTGAGGATATCTAGTAATGATACAAAAATGACATAAACATTAGGTAACTTAGCTTGTAAAATGGATTGCTTGAACCTTCTACTAGGTTTTAAATTAATTATAACAACTAACAAAATGAACCACTTGATAAGGATCACTTCAGCTCCCTAAACTAAACCAGACCTCAGGCAAAAATTGTATTCTGTTTCTCTTGTCCTTTGTTGCTGACTAATTTTTTCACTTCTATTAATAAAAATAATCCCTGGTTCCTACTTATTTATGTTCCAGAATCCATTTTGCAGTAACAAAAAAAGACTGTAGGCTCACAGTTTTGCATGCAGTGGGTTAGCACATATCTTTGGATATTTGTGCATAGAAGTTCAATACATGCAAATCTTTGAGTACAGTGATAGGTGGTGAGGGCAGCAAATTTTATAGAATCATAGAATCATAGAATGGTTTGGGTTGGAAGAGACCTTAAAGATCATCTAGTTCCACACCCCACCCCACCCCGCCATAGGCAGGGACACCCTCCACTAGACCAGGTTGCCCAACGCCCCATCCAACCTGGCCTTGAACACTTCCAGGGATGGGGCATCCACAGCTTCTCTGGGCAACTTGTTCCAGTGCCTCACCACCCTCACAGTAAAAAATTTCTTCCTTATATCTAATCTAAATCTGCCATCATTCAGTTTAAAGCCATTACCCCTTGTTCTATCACTTCATGCCCTTGTAAACAGTCCCTCTCCAGATTTCATTTTGTTCTTTTTCATTTAAATTTATAACAAAGCATGGCTTGAAGACAAGAATGGCAGAGGAATTAAAACCAAACTTTAAGTACAAGTGAAGAAATATCAACACTTTATCTGTGGAACAACATGTATGCCATCAACGAAAATCGCTTTTTAACACCTCAGAAACACTGTTAGGGCTTCTCATTTTTGCCTCTATGAGATCTTGATTGTCTGCTTCACAACTTAGTGCTCACACATCTGAGTTATTGGAATGGACTAGTATACAGCTGTATAATTTCAGAGAGAAAATCCATAGCCTAAGCAAGTGATCTCAGTGTTGAGGTAAGTTTTCCGAGAAACCTTGACAGGTAAAAGCCTCTGTCGTTCAAGTTAAGCCTTAATTTTGCAATAAAGGCCTATTGTACAAGAACTGGACAAACCTAGAAAGAAACATTAACTGTTTAAAGAATGCTTAATCTAATTTGAAAGATCAAATTACCATGACGGAAAAAAAGGCCAAAAAAATGAAGGCTGATGACAAGAGAACCGTCTATCAGGTAACTTTATACACATGCTGGTGTTTGCCCCTTATTGGAAAGACTGTGTTTCCTACATAGGTGCAAGTCAGTTAGGACACAAATCTTATTAGTAATACAACTAAAAAGGCCTAAAGGTAAGACAAGAGCAGAACTCTGAATCACCCACACAGGTATTATGAATATACACTCAAGTTATTATAAATATGCAGTCTACACTTATTCTTTTATGGATGTATACAAATATACATGTTCTACATGTATGTGTAGGGCACCTGGGCACAGGCTTCTTGTAATTCCAGGTGCAGTTAACCACACTGACAACGCAACCACATGGCCATGTCTGTATAAAGTGCTCAAATGGATGCCTTGAAACTATGTGCACATCTTCCTAGAGATTAAGCCCTGGATCTCTTTCTCTTTCATGTAAAAACAGCTTTAAAGAAGAATGAGAACTGCTTCAAAATGAATGAAAGGGAACTCCTATGCTGATAGTGGTAGTGAATAATGGCCATGGCTAGCACTATGTGTTTTTCTTTTATCTCTGCTCAAATCCCCAAACTGATGATATGCCCAAAGCTCCCCTGAGAGCCATTCACAGGGATTTTATTCCTGTATTGTTATCACACTATCCCTCCATCCCAGCAAGCCAAAACTACCATCATCCCAAAGTTAATTGGATCTCATTGTGCCTGTTCTCCATCAAGAGTGAGGTTCTCATATTGTTCTCATATTAAGTGTTTAAAGATGGATTCTGACTTTCTATTTGTATGAAACATATATTTTCAGTGCATACAAGGTTATGAACCAAGCTTTGAACTATTCCCTATGACTCCTCACAGAGTCCTTCACTCACAATAGGTAAATGACTTCTTAGTAGTTAAATATTAGCTACCTACTTAAAATTTGCATTCACATTCAGTAAAGACTTTCATTTCCTGGCTGTGAAATGAATATTTTTTTTGTCATGTCAAAGATACATCAGCACTTCTAAAGACAGAGTGGAGGACCCATTAACTCTTTGAACAAGTGTTAAAAATTGGTATTTTGATTAAAGTATCAAGTTAAGATCTAGGAAATTCTTTAAGAGCAATTGAAATCTGTTTAAACAGGTGGGCCTGTCCTAAGAAAAGGGACATCAGAAAAAATAAAGGCCATCATCTGAAATGGTGTTTCTTTTTGGTATAAAGAACATATGGGTGATTTTTTCCCCCAAGGATTAGAGTCTGGATATGAGAACCACCAATTTTGGTAGAAAGTACATATGGGTAATTTTTTTCCTCAAGGATTAGAGCCTGGGTATGAGAACTACCTTACCTTCCCTACTTCTAACCTGGCATTTCACTGTCAGTCGTTCTTATCTGCACCCTCCTTCACGACACACACTCTTCTAGGCTAAAAGAGAGCAAGGCCACATATTGTAGCCATTTCATTAAAAAAAAATAAAAATTATTGTTTATCCTTAACTTCTCTTATATTTCAACTAAATTATTTGGTTTACATAGTGCTTTTCAAAACACAGGATAGAATGTCCACTATTATGTCTTATTCCAAGTTGTCATCACTTCCAGGTAGCTAACACAGTTTCATAAACAAGCATTTACTGATATGTTAAATCCCTGAGTCAAGAAGGGGTAATTGCTACTGTCATAAGTTTATTTTCACGGATCAAAGTTAAAACACCAAACAGTAACCAGCTTAATGACAGCATCTGTTTAGTATCATAGATAACATGAAAAGCTGATAGATTTTGTTTTACACCAATTGCATATATTTACGTATATGCATATATTGTATATATGTACATATATGTATACATTTTCACAAACTATTTCACAAAACTATTGCCATGAAAACCATAATTTAATTTCCCTCTGGAAAACACTCCAATAAGTGCAAAATAAGTATGTATGGTCTAGGAAAAGGCAAATTCAGCTGCTCTCTGAGAGGAACAGCTAGCTATAAATCTTTTGGGGAAGAGAAATGCAAAGAAATCCTATTCATTATGCTTTCTCTGTGTATTCCAGTCTTCCTCCCTGAGTTAGGTAAGAAAAAGAAGATAGGCTTGGCTGCCAGATGTGAATTAAGAGAGGTTGCACTCTGAACTGATACAAGGCGCTCAGAAAATGGGATGTGCTCTAAATTTGTGAGACCTGGAAAATTATATTTGGGGAATTAGTTCAAATTCATTCTGTTTTTTGAGTCTTTGAGCGGAACAGAAACCATCTTTTCAGGGTTTCTTCGTAAGGACTGGAAATTTACACATATATATTCAAACATCTTATTTTAATAGATGTACATATACCTTATATGCTCATACACAAACGCTTCACACAATCATTAAATCTCTATGTTAAAATCGCACACAGAGATTAAATCATGAGATTCCATAATCTGTTGCTTCAGGAAAATCTCAGATTTTTGAAGTTCTGTCTTGTAATTTCTATGACTATTATTATTATTGTGGAAGCATGTCTAGGCTCTAACACAGGTAGATGTTGCACATTACACAACTGATAGTCAAAGATACTCCTTCCTTGAAGAGTTTAAAACATAGATAAATGAGACTTACAAAAGGGAGTGACAAATGAGAAGTTTTATCTCTGTCCTACAGATGAAAAACAGAAGCAGAAAGATATTAAATTACTTCTGCGTAGGAAATATATGACTGAGCCAGAACAGAAGGTACACTGAGCACTGAGGATTTAGTAACTAAAGCACAAGACTATCCTGAATTTCAGAACTTATTAAAAAAAATCTGGTCCTTCTGCCCAAATCTTGCTTTCAAATCTGTCAAGGTTCAACCACTGAAAGTGTAAAATACCATGAAACTTCTTTGTAATTTTCCAATTCAAGAAGAAACTCTTAATGGCTTTCTTATAGATTAAATTTATGATGCAATTTCCACCTTAGTTTATGGCATTTTAGCTAAGAAAATCTCTCAAGATATCCTTTAGCTTTGCTTTACATCTTCTTTTATCAGTACATTAATGTTATGTCTTTTTGTCCACGTATCCTTTAAATCAGCTTCTGGTCCCATAATTTCTGTAACTCTCAGTATGAAATTCAGAGGGCTAAATCCAGTGAAGCAAACAGTAACAGCAAAAGCAAACCTGTCTTCATGTCTGTATATAATGGATAGGGAGATAAGCTGGAATTCTGAGGCTGTATGAAAGGAGTGAGAAATTTAATACTAAATCCACCAATGAGCTGAATAAAATGCATGTAATTAGACTGTGGCCTGAGGAAAAAAAAAAAAAAAAAGGTAAAGATCAGTGTCAAAACCCAACTACCTTACCCCTGAGAACAAGCAGGTAATGCATCTACATTCATGCTTGCATTTGTGTATCTGGACTATTTATGTATCTCATTCAATTTGACTAGGCCATGCTGTAGGCTCCAGAGACTAAACCACATTCACTCTCTTCCTGAAAGCAGTTATGTATATTACTGTAATACAAAGATGTTTGGACAGGTTTTTAGAATTCTATTGTGTTTTGTATTTTGAGCCAGAATGACATTTAATATTAGCATCAAAATGTATCAGCTACATCATTGTGTTATATTTTTAAAAGATTCAGCTTCTAGGTCATCAGAACAGGAACTAATTACTGATTATAAATTCTTCAGACTTTCAGCTCTACCACAAGCTTCTAACACTCATCATAACCTCAATTCTCATGCAGCTCCACATTATTTTTTCAGACTTACAAACATGAACTGGACACATCAGGACAAATAAAGATAGTCATCACAAAAGAGCATTTGATCCAGGTCTAAAGCAACATTAATGCAAGGAAACCGCAGGAGTATCAGTGGTGACACCACAGGTCTGGCCTGTACCCATCACCAAAGAGAGCTCAAGGAACTCAGCGCCAGCAGAGCCCGAAGGCTATACCTTCACAGGATGTAATACAACATTGTATTGATATTCCACGTGGACTTTCCCACATGTTTAGCACAGGGTTGCAATCGTGCAGGTAGATAATCCTATACTTGTGTAACTTTATGTATGTGTGTGATCACACAGGAGTCACCAGTGCTATTCTTGTGCTCAGATCAAGTTTGGGAATTAGTTAGATCTTGCCAAGTCTCCAGAACTAATTATAGGCAGTGTGAGTCATCTCAGTGCCTATGGTGGGATATGAGCTAGTCATCTTAAATCCCTTTTATATTTAAATGAGGACAAACGGGCACTGCTAGGGTGTGATTCAGATGGTCTGTTTGAGAAGTCTATGCTTGGTCAGAGGAATTGGTTGCAGTTGTGCAGAATTTAGGATGGAAGGAGATCTCAGTTTCTGAGCTCAGCCCGTATTATCCCTGGAAAGAACAGCTTTGGTCTGAAGTCATCTGTTCCCTTTTCAACCTGAATTCTTGCAGGCCAGAAATGAGAACCAAAACCCCTTCTTAACCAAAACTCTAGAGATTCCTCAGACCCACAGCAGCAATGCCCCTCATTTCTCATGGGAGACACAAAATCCCTTATACCATCCATTTTTTTTCCTTTTCAAGCCTAGATGGATCCTTATGCTATTTCTTGCCCATCCCCGTGCAATTCCCTGCACAAATGGCCTAAGACCCTCTCTTTCCCACAGGTCCCAGGACTTTTTTCATCTAGGAGTGCTTCAGATGGTCTCTTCTTCCCTTAGAAAACCCAGCCCTTGACGTGCTGCACAAGCACACCAGGAACAAAGGTTGAACTGGGACTGAATGCAGGTGAAGAGATGTCTTAGCTCGCACACTGGCAACAGGCACTCCCAGAAGATGTATTTGGCTGGTAGAAAGCACAGAGGTGTTTGTGGGAGAGCAAGGTGCTGCTGCCACTAGTGATGTGCATTTGCAGGAAGTGTCTGGTGCAATGAAAATAAGCATTTGAAATGTCAGATTTGAACCTCTGGGAGGCGGAGGCAGACTATCAGCTTTACTTTTCCAAAAAAAAAGGTGAATAAAACTCCCTGGTTTCTCTTTCCATGGGGGGGATGCTGGTGGCAGGATCCCCCCGATGGTCTCACTGCTGGCTTACACGAGGGAGTAATTTTCACTGGAAACTAATCTTTACTGTGTCAGAGTCTCAGTGTCAATTTTATCTGTGTTTCTTACTGTCACTGCTATTTTCCTCAGCAGCAGTACCACTAGCCCTGCTATTAGCCACTGCTGGGCTTTACCTCAGAAGACCCCAGTGTCTTTTTCCTCAAAAAGTTACAGAAAGGGGCAGCATTAATAACAGTAAAATGATGTTAAAGGCATTGCTGCTGAAGGGTAAAAGAGGTTAACCGGGCAAAGATATGTTGGCCTGACCCAGGCGGGATCCCAATAGTAGGCTTAGAGTTCACTAATTTACATTCACATCCTAACCTGAGCTTTGCAACTGGAGCCCATTTCCAAAGACCTGTCTAAATAGGGGCAATCAGGAAAATGAACCTGACTTAACTAAAAGTGTGACTTGAAAGTGTATTAGCTGACGTGTATTTGTGAACACTCCTAGGAAGAACAAAAGTGGACTTGTTTCTATTTATTTAATTCACTTTTGGCAGGGAACTAATTAAAATGAATATATTTTTATTCTCAAAAAGGATGTTAGCTGTTGAATTTTATGCAGTTGAATGGAATCGCTTTAAAAGCTGAGTCATATTAAGTTTGGGATTATTCCTTGTAAATGAGATCTATTTAAAAAACTCTTATGAGAAAATTAAACTTTCCAATATCTTCCTTGGGTCCGTCTTCTGCAGCAACCATAGCTGATACCTTGTGTAAAGTTCTCTTGAAGGCCACAGGCAGTGGGAAACATTTTTTGCTAAACACTAACTGTAACAAATGGAGGCTGGAAAAATTAAAAAATCTGATGGAATAAAGAATGAGTGGCAGTTGTGGCAGCTCAGTTCTGTTCCATAATGTTCTTTTTTAAACCTCAGGAAATTAGGATGCACAGTTCTTGCTGCAGCTTGCGGTCAACCTTGCTTGCTGTGGACAAACCTGTAGACGCAAACTTCTACCAACATAAAGACCACAAGGAACTGTGGTTACATAGTTGTTTGTCTCTGGGATCTGCATAAATGACTTGTAATGATAATCCCAAAGGAAATTAAGTCCAAACAAAGGCATCCATCCCTTTAACAAATAGAAATAACCTTGTCTTGACAGCCACAAGAACTCTATTCTTTCATTTATGCTACTTCTAGTTTGCGTAATACACATCTTTCCCCTTTTGTACCTGACTTTCTCCCTATATGCAGTGGTGTACGTGTTCTTATCTTACTGAACTCTGAATGGCAGGTACTGTTTAATAAGCTACAGTTGCAGCAGTTACAATGCAGTAATTTTTCATAATATATAATCTGAATATACAAAAATAGTCATATGCATCAAAATATTCCATATTTTGTGATACAAAGATATTATCAACATTTTTTTTTTAAAAAAAAAGAAAGTATCAAAGCACTAGCAGAGTAAAAGAGCAAAAATATTCACCCACCTCAGTATAACTCAGAATAATAACAATTTTGCAAGACATGTTCATCTTTAATCTCTCTCAGGAGTTTCTGCCAGGCTGCAAAAAGCAGGAGACTATTGTTTTCCTCCCTCCCCCCCCCCCTTTATTTTTTTCTCCTTTGGCTTCATCATAATCAACACAATATATGTGCAATCATGAAAAATAGCCTGCAGCTCTGCTGGATGAAGCATATCAGCTTGTTCTCCAATTTTAGAAAATTCTATTTTATGGCTATCACAATTGCAATGAAGAAGCAGAGTTGCAAAGAGAAGCTGTCTGAGAAACATGCATAAGTCTATCTTGACGAAAAGACTAAATGATGACAAAACAAGGTCTTTATCAAATCATTCAAAAAAAAAAAAAAAGTAATAAAAAGGTATGATTCACCAGGGAAGCACTCAGATTATATTGTTATGTATGTTGTTTGAGAAAGTAAATTGACAAGTGGAGAAAGAAGCATAATCTCTGATATACAAACAAATCTGGAGCTCTTTCATGGTGTAGTTGATCCTTGTCCCTGCAAAACCAAAATGTAAGTAAATACAGCAACAAAGTCCTGACCTTTCATCCTCTTATTACAATATTCTGGCTTGTAAATGTCTGCGAAATTTTGGACTAATGATGCAAAGAAATATTTGCCTTGACAATAAAGAGTTTTCAGATTCTCCGCCTCTGTTTTCAATGCCTCGTTATCCTTATTTATAGTATGTAAAGTCTGTAACTTGACAAGACTCAGTAACGCTTTACATTTTACAAGTCTGGAGACAAAACATCCTGCTTGTCCTCTACACATGTTTAGTACTGTCAAATCATTAAAACTCTCCCAAGGGTATCCCTCCTTGCCAGATTTGAGACCTTATTAAGATTTACAGGAGTTTGAGATTGGTGAACAGCAGTAGAAGCATATTTCCCAACTGAATTTGCACCAGACAGCTAGCTCCCAGCCTTAGAAGTTAGTCTAATTTTGCTGAAATTGCTGTTTCTTAGGACTCATAAATAATGATAAATAAGAGTGACAAAAAATGAGCTGAAAATAACAAGAAAAATTAGAGGATAATCTGGAAAGGAATAAAACCGAAAAGTGCACTGGCCTGATTCAAACCTCTCTGAAGTCAAAAGGATATACAAGTTAAGTTCAACCAGCTCTGCACCCAGCTATAGGAGCAGAACGCGTGTGAGAGGCTTGGAAGCCCACTGACTGTGTGGACCTCACAGATGTTGAAAAAACATTTCAGTCTTCACTCCCATTTCTTATCCCCTTCTGCCATGTGGATCTCCACAGCTCCCAACCCTCCACAAATGTAGATTTCTATAATCTCCCCTCTTCCAAAGAATTGCTCATACAGAACTCAAGATACAGTAGGAAAAGTTATCCAAGTAATAATGACTATAGAAAAAGATGTCAGGGGGGAAAAATCAACAGCCACCTCCTCCTGCAACATCAGATAGCTCTTCTTCCTTGATATCCTTAAAGAAACAAAAATTTAAGGCTTAAAGTAACTAAGACTGTTTATAGAAATCATAGTGGGAAGTAATTAGCTAGGACAGTGATGGAACCGGCAGATCTGGGAGAAGATGCAGCTCTCCATCCTGAAAGAAGGGGTAGGACTAGGTAAGGTCACATATTTTAGAGTTGATGCTTGTGGTAAAAGAGAATGTAACTGTTGAATGTCAGCATATGAGATGATGGAAAGGAGGAACTGGAAGTGAATCCTAGCAAATGTAGCTGATGTGGGTGTGTGTGTTATACTTTTGAACTCTAATTCTCTCCTTCACTGTGCTTGCACCTTCTCCCACCTCACTATCTACACGCATTCATGCAATGAGACACTGACTCCTGCTCTCTGATTACGGTTTTACAAACAGATTTTCATCAAACATTTAGTAGTTTATTCTAGATCATATTTCTGCAGCACATACAGTTGCATATACAACTTGCATGTCAAAAAAAGTCTAAATAATGGTATCAAAACAGAAGATGTCTGCTGATTCTCCTATGCCCAATATAGAAAGATCTGAAGCTGTGGGGAAAACATGGAAAGAAATTTATGGCAGGTAAATGTATCATCAGAAGGAGAAATGAAAGTCTTACTGTGAAATCAAAGAAACACAAAGAAACTGACCTTTCAAGTCAGTGTTTGATGATTTCAAGATACAGTGGAAGTTCATTTCACTCTGCTGCAAGATTTTAATCTGGAATGTTTCATCTTATAGTGAACCTGACTGCAACATCCCTTTTTCATAATTTATTTTAATGGCAAAAATTCCTCTCCTTCATTCCCATATACTATGCACCTCTTTAATTCCCTTGCATTTCCATTAAAAACAAAAGCCTTGAACCTCAGCAGGTGGTAGAGAAAGCCACTAGGGCAGCAGCTGATTAAAGTCCATTGGAAAGCATCTGTTCCTCTACCTGCCCCTCTAAGGGCTCAACCTTGGGCTCTGCCACTTAGCCAGCTATTTATTTTTTTATGATATTAAATTCATGCTTAGAAGGCCTTACTATCAGTCCCTCTCTTACCTTCCCCCCCCTTCTCCCCAGAACCATGAGGAAATCTGCTGCCCCTTCACCTTCAGTTCCTTTCTTGCAAGTGTCAGCTTTGTCAATCACAGAGAGATGATCCAGCTCATGAAAATGTGTCACAGCAACCAGAGTTTCTGCTCTGACCTTCAGCTCTGCCCTCTGCTGTGACAAACAAGTTTCATTTGCCACTCAGAGAAACCTGTTTATTTCCAGCAAAATATAACTTCTTGCTTCCTAGGAGAAAGAAAAAAAAAAAGTCTCCAGCTGAGGAAATGCAATAATTTCCTGATTTTACTTCACTTTCTGTTCAGGTCTAGGTACAATTCCTTTATATACCAGAAAATCTATATGAATCATTAAAATTGGAGCAGGAAATCGATCCTTCAATTAGTTTTCATCTCTTGTTTGCTGGGAGTGGGAGCTTTCATACAGAGAATGTACAGTGCAGAGCTGGTTACAACCAGTAACAAAGAAATAAATTTTCAAATAAAAAAGGTACTATCATTTCTTTGATACACTTTTGCATGATCTTCTTATTTGCCATCCACAAGCACTCAGATGATATCTGTGTATTTTGTAAAAATCCTGCAACTGAAGATCGTTATTACACGTGATTACACATCCAAAATTCCTGCTGAAATGTCTATGAGTTGCAGAGTAATGGATGTGGATGGCTCTTATACAGTACTGTAGGATGAAAGTTTCAAAGTGTCCCGATGATTCAACAGCTGAAGGACTAGACCCACCCCCAAAACAGACATGGGGCCCACAACAGAGCTTGAATGGACTAGGCGCATTTGAGAACCTACCTGATGACTTAAACATTTTGAGACAAAACTATCATCTGACTTTAACCTGAAATTTTCCCTTGAAGCAATCAGTTCCACTCTGCGTATATCCTATGCTGAACACCTGGGAGCTTTTATGCCCACATAAATTGTTGTAAAATACCAAATCAAGGGAAACATTATTTTAATAGGAATGTGAAAATGTAGATAGATAAGCCAATACTTCCCTTCTTTTTGATCAGTGTCTCTTCCTTACTGAACACTGAGCCTCCAAAACTGTCCTGTGCACTGTGTTTTTATCTATGCCAATTTTAATAACTTTAGAGCAATATTCTGTATTCTCCATACAGAAAATACATTTTCTAGTCACTCTTGTATATACCTCCTTTATGGCAGTCTTACTGAATTACGTATTGAAAATTGAGTGGTTTGGATAATAACCACTGCATGTCGTGATTGCATAATCCATGATCATGCCATAAAACTGTTTTCTGAATAACAGCATATAGCCTTCATTTTAATTTCCTTAGATAAAACATGTTTTAAAGAAATGTATAAATATCCATTGAGCACCCACAGACTTCTGTTTCATTGCTTCTGAATCCCAGCACCTAATCTTGCTTGTATGTCATGTACTATATTACAAGGAAATGAAATGCAATTCAGTAAATTATCCACTTCAAGTTGTGGCCATTTCAGTAGATAAAAGAAGGGTCCTTTATCTTCTATTTGTTTTAAATCCCACTAGGATGCTAGCTTTATACTTAGTCTTAGCTTGGGCTTTGCTGTGAATCTTCAAGAAGGCTCCTCAAGTAGAGTTATAATGAGCAGAGCTGTCTCGAACAAAAGTAATCTCTGACTCTTAACACAAACACTATTTATTTCACATCTAGTGGCGGCAGCACTGTATCTAATTCCTGGCAGCTGAGACTTTGGTAACTAATAGTAGTGAACCTAACATTTTATTCTTGGTTTTAACAATTATCTAATCAGAACACTCCAGAAAAGGGATTATCGTTAAACCAGGAAACAACAGCCTGCAATGTGTGAACAGCTGGAACCCAACTGAGTCATGCTACAGCACATCACCTTGGAGTTTAGGCTACTTATCAGAATATTAACTCAGAGGATTTCTTTTTAATCTGTTTATTTTAAGACTCCAGAATTATTAATGACTGTTTGATCTATCAGTTAATACTAGTGCGTGTGAGAGACACTGGGAGCATAGTGTTCCATATGGGTACACCACAGCCCCTTGTCTTGGGCCCCTAACTCACAGTGTACATAGATCAGTATTATTTCTGCTGGCAGTTGTTGATGCCAGGCACCTAATCCTGTGCTTAAGTGATTCTGCTAGTTCTGATCTGATGTTCAAAAGTGCAGAAATTTCCTTTTGAATCCATCCACCACCTCTTGAACCAGCCTAATTTAACTGAGATGACCAAACGAAAGATCCAGTGTGTAAATTTATGCACCCAGATTTAGAAACCACTTAGTTTTCCAGAAGAAGGGGTACCTAGTGCCTTCTGAGTGGATCCTATTCCAGATAAACAATCCCTGGCCAGTGCTTAGCTTCTTGAAATACTTTACTGAGAAATTTAACTTTTATAAAAATGATTGGTATTCTCTGAGATAGATCTCTGATTGATCCTCTGAGAATCAAGCCCTTAATTAGTTAAAAAATTATATCCTAATACATAACCACATATGTGTTTTGAAGAAAAAAAAACAGACCACATATTGACTTTAAAAATATTGCTATCTACTTTCCCCAACCATTTGACCTTGAAATTAAAGGCTTTTCTTTTCCCTGGCTTTACTCACCTCATGTATTTCAGAGCAGCAATATTACTGAAGTCAGTAGAAGCATTGATATGGGTAAGTGCTACTCAAGATGAGTAAGACTTGCACTGTCAAGCCCTAAAATTGTTTGCTTACCAAGACCCTATGGACAAAAAGATAATGGTATACATGGAAAGCTGAACTAGGTTTGATATGAGAACTATATATGCTTCCTCTGATGAAAATGTTATTCTAATCTACTTGTAGAATAGAGATTGCTGGCAGCAAGAAGTTTTTGGTGGCTAAATTCCTGTTTGCTGCATTTTAAAGAGACCACGGTTTGGAGAAAAGGGAAAATGTTTCTTTAGGAAAGTACAATATGTTCTCAGAAAACACTTGCTCAAAATTAAATATTCTTGCAAAGTTCACACCCGTAGTGTATTAATAATTAGTACTATAACTATTTAACCCCTAGGAGAGAAAAGTAATTTCCGCTTTTAAACATTATCCAACTCTATCCTAAACCAGACATTTCTGACTAAGCCTAAACAAAAGGATTATATTGTATACATTAAGTAAGGAATATTTAAACATATATCTGATTCTTCACTAGGAACACTGCTGCAAGTGGACTAGAAAATTAAGCTTTTCATATTTGCTTCCCGGTGGAAGCTATGTAAAACAGAATAATAAATGATTGTCACTTCATTTCAGAACATAAAATTAATCTTAGAAAACAGAAAAGTCATGAACAATATTGCAGCAGTATTTCATGGTTCACTGGTTATTATCACTTGCCAACATTAAGGTCACAAAAGAACATTTCTCATTTGTTGCCTAGAGTATCTGTGACTATATTCCTATTGTCAAAGCTAACCTTTCAGAGAATCACAGAGGGGAAAAGAGGAGAGGAAAAAAACCTATTTAGAAGTGTGTTTTCTTTTGCTGCAGTATGTGTAAAAAATAATATTAAAATTAAAAGCCTTAAGCCGCTGGAGATAGAGCAGGTCAGAAACTTTAAATATTTAGTCCCTGTTGAGAGTAAAGCACTAACAAATAAATTAACAGCAACACCAGATGGATTCCCTAGAGTCCAAAACCACAACTGCCCAGACCATCACTGGTAGCCAAGCCTTCACATAATTTAAAGTTTTGTTAAAATGGGCAATATAGAGCATAAATGACTTTGGGGGGGTAACACAGAACCGATTATTTCTTGGTCAGTGATTTGAAAGTAACCATGGCTGTTGGTTTACACAAATAATAAATATCATCTTTATGGTTCATCTAGAACACAAATTCAAGAAACTTGATTAAAAGAAGGGTTGTCTATCCGTCAGTTTACAGAATTCTGTCCTTCTATGCCTCTTGGGTGAGGGACTGAAATAAATTGCTTTGCTCAGTCTTACGCCAAATAGAAAAGTACCCACTTCATTCACTCATGACATTTACACTAATTGGTCATTTTAGGGTTCGGGAAGGAGATTCAGCACAGTGAAGAGCCTGTAAGAACTATTGCTTTATTCCTACTTGTATTTATTCTGGAAAGACACTTTCAACCTTTGTAAAAGGCTCTCAGATGAAGGCATGTGATTAATGGCAACAGGATGCACCCAATCTTGCAAAGCTTAAGAACTACATAGGTTATGTTACACAATGGACAAAGAGACTAAGTCTATGCTAGTAAAATTAAACTTTATCCAGATCTTTAACCTGTCAAGAAATAGCCTGAGTCAATATTATTAACTGCTGCTGTCCTTCAAAAGAAAATGTTTGGCCCTAGACAACTGTTGGAGAATGGTCCTCAGCTCATGCTAACTCAAAAAAAGCCCACAAATTATTTGGTAGAGTGCTAGGTGGCAGAGCCTTCCTGCATACCAGAAACCCTTCCGGCTATTTAACGGCATGCACAATTGAACTGCAGTGCCTGGGAAGGCTCACTAGCACGCTTTCCTTTACAGTTGTAGCCAGAGTCCTCCAGATTTTCAGTGGGGTCCTTTACAAGACCTTTCAACAGTTTCACTAAAGAAAAGCAAATACAAAAAACCTAAACAAACAACAACAACAACAAAACCAAACCAAAACCAACAACCCACCCTGTCTCCCCACAGAAACTACATCAAATGGAGAATTAGTGAACAAATCATTCATGCTCTGTATAGTTAAGAAGAAGTAACTCTTCAAATATTAAAAGATCAGATTTGAGTTTGTGATACTGGAACATTAAGCATTTGGTAGACTGAAGTATCTATTTCCCCACTGATGTGTCGGTGATTTATGAACATCATTGCCATTAACGTCAGTGGAAATTGCCCAAGTCAACCCCCCAGTGCATTATATCAAGGGCAGACTCCTACATCATCTGAGTTTGTTACTAATTCAAACACCAACTGTGAATAGACCAGTCCACAGATTATACTACAGCTTGAGGAGTGGAAAAAAAAAAAAAATCCCTGCATACTATAAACAGACTGTCTACATTGATTTATTTATTTTTTATTAAGATACAATATTGTACAAAGTAACATCCTGACTGAGACTCAGTACTGGAGGGGCAGGGGAAAGTAAAAAATTAGGCTTGTTCCTGTTAGCTATTTTTTATTGTGGGGTCATGAACTCTTTCCCCCTGACTAGCCTCACTCTAAAATAAAGTGACTGGCTTGGATATAAAAGTGTTTGTGTTTTGACAGCTTTCCTGCTCTGTTTTCTCAACCTGAGCGTAATGGGCAAACAGCAATGAGTTGGCAAAGGGTTTCCAATTAAGCATATAGGGAGCTGCTTTGCCAGTCTCTAGTGAACGGTCCTGCCTGGAACCCCCAAGTGTTCTCCTTGGCCAGTAATTGAATTTTAAAGCTAATTATTTCTTGCATTAAGCCAAATTTTAGAACATCTTTTTTCCAATATATTATTGCTGATGCAGAGCAAGTATTCAGGAAGGCCACATTATCAGCAATGATAGCTTTTTGCATTTTTTACATTATGGTTTATATATTGAGGGATCCTCAAGCACTTTAGAATTATTAACCTAAGGTGGCAATTGCCACCGTCACTGGGATGAAGCATGATGGCTGGATGAACACCAAAGATGCATATCTCACTGTCTTCCACACTCTTCATGTTATCTATTTTAAGAAACATTCAGTTTTGGGAAATGCAAATAAATGAATAAATGCATTTATAGTGCGTCATAAATAAAAATCCCTTAAGCCCAAGTGAATGAAGCGTTACTTGTAGGATGACATCTTCCTGTAGCGACCTGGAAATCTCTGCAGCTGAGAAGAGGAATAAACATTTTCCCATATTCAGCAGAGAAAGCATATAAATTCATACCTGACCTAGAATCTGGTTAGGATAGTTTTTTCCCGAACACACCACTAAAAAAATTAGAACAATGATTGATCTTTTTAATAAATAAAACAACGTCAGAGTATCTTCTTTTACTGTCATATTTCAGAAGTAGCTGTGCATAAGATCGGCCCTGCTATGAACCCTGAGCTTAGGACATGTTTACTGATAGGTCCATTAAGGTTCACAAGGCTTTCCACAAACCTGGACTGAGATCTCAGTCACCTCCAGGTGCCAGAGAAGGATACAGACAGCATTTTGAGCAAATCAGGTGAATTATAAGAAGTTTTGTTTCATTTCTGCACAAAAGGTGTTGTATCAGCTTCAGTTAGGTTGTGCTTTGATATTTTGGGTTTCTTTCAACCAAATAAACAATATCAATGTCTTATCTCTCCCAAACTGAAAGGGAAACAAAGTCCTTAAGTGCAAAACCACAAAAGTTTCACATAAAACTGATGCAAATTATCTAAATCCATCCACAGTGAGATGATTAATTGATGAATGATCGATTACTGAGAACTCAGTAAGTGCCAAAGAATTCAGTGCCAAACATTTAGGGGGAGTAAGAACTTGCTCTGGTTTTGGTTAGTGTTATACCAGCAATGGTCAGGAATTATTTTTCCTCTCCAATTGGATCTAGCCAGAAGGTGGGTCTGTTTCTTTCATGCACCAATTATACAACCATTCATATTTTTATAAAGAATTACGTCAATAATGCACATTTTCTGACAAGAAAATATTGATAAAAAGGTTTCAATAAAGAATCCAAAGAAGAAAACTGAAAAGTTGGAGGCAATCACACAAAGTGTTGTCTGAAATGTTGTAAGCCAGGTAGGTAAGCTCTGGAAGGGTGATAATTACTACTACCAGATCTCCCTCCTTTTGTAGGACATCCCTTACAGGATGCTGAAATTCACATGGACACTAAACATACTCACTGAATATATTTTATTAAAACATTTATAAAAAGCCTCCCCATGGATCACACAGGATTAATAAATAAGTCTCAAGCAGCTAAAAATTCAAGGAGAGGCTATTCAACTGACCAGGAAGCTGGCTTAAAGAAAGAAGGGGATTTTGCCCAGAGATAAGATATTCCTCTTTTCTCTCTTCACAATTTAAGGGAGTTATAATTCAACAAGTTCACATTGAATTGTTAATGCTGGCTTGTAGTAGCAATTGATAAAGCAGATGAAAAAAAAATGTAAGAAATTCATTAATGGCTTGAAGCATTGTCTCCCACTGTGAATTTATACCCCCTTAATCCACAGCCTCCCAATGTGTAAAAGCCATGTGTTCTCCCACCAAAGACCCATATATTCACCCACCCCATGGCACTACCCTTGCTGGGGTGACTGTTGTGGTAGGCTGAGAGTCCCCAGGTGGTGCCTAGGGACCTGCTAAACTGTTAGCAAATCATTTGGAGATTATTTTCTTTTTCAGTCATTTTCAGGGATGGGATCAGTTTGGGCAGTGGTGGACATAGCCCATGCCCATGTCTTTCTCTGTAGAAGGCACAGGGTTGGGGCAGCCTGAGCTCCCCCATGGCCCTGCCCAGCTGAGGCAGCCCCACGGAGAAAACAGGCTCTGAGCTGGTGGAAGTAGGACCCCACTCTCCTCCCAGGAAGATGAGCCACGTTTTTCAGTGCATAGAATGTTTTGAAAAGTAATGCAGTTTTATCATAATGCCGATGAAACCGCCCAGCTAGCAAGACAGACACACATTTTTCCAGCTGCTCAATACTACTGGCATCCACACTGCCTTTGCTATGGCTTTGTATGGAGTTTGGGCTCTACACCCTGACCCAGCGATGATGTGGAGGAAGGTTTTACCATTTTTTATTGTTTTATCCCACACTCCTCTTCCCAATCAGCTCCTCTCCTGCAACATTGACACAACTTGAGCAGCAAAAGGAGGGAGTCAGTGCCTTGGAATCAGTGAATATTTCATTCCCTTCATCTGTTGCCTACTGCGAGGACAGGACTGTATCAGTGTCCTCCTGTTGAATAAACTCATAGTCCTCAAGACCCTCACTACAAGGAGGGTTGTGTGGCATAAGACTGGGAGTTCTCTCTTCCTTTGTCCCACTTGCAACCAAAGATGGCCTGCTATAGTCTAAATTTTATATGTATAGATATATAAATAATTTTTTTTTCCTGTAGATGTACACATAACCAATAAACATATACATATATATATACACACCCATATACCTACTTTTCCTTTCAGACATGTTTGACGGATAGAAATGAGACACTGGTTGGGTAGATCAGTTCTCCAATAGGGAGGAATGAATATTTTATTTCTTATATCCTTGGATACTGTCTCTTGCTCACATGCCCAGGATCAAACATTTCCAGATTTAGTGTCAGTAAGAAATTTCCCTTAGGTAAGGTTGGTTGGGACTCAGCAATATAGGATACATGTGCCTCGTAAGCTCATCTAGATATGTTTTATCCAATTGATTCCCTGCCATTGAAATGGCCTCTGGCATTGTTGGTATTTCTGTTTCACCTGATCTTTACCTATGGCACATCCATATTTATATCTATTGAGAATTAAGTGCTTTAGCTTATAACTGAGGTTACTGAGTTCAGTATAGGGACATATTTCATGTCTTGTCCCTTACGGCTTTAAATTCCTTGTAAGATATAGTGAAATACTTCCATAACCTGAAACACCATGTACTTTCTAAAGCAAAACCTTTCTACAGTTCATGTTTTACCAATGAAGATAGGAATTCATCCGACAGGAATATTTTTCTCAAATGTAGAATTCAGAAGATAACACAGAGTGCACTGATTTCTTTCCATCACTGCTTTCATACAAATTTCTCATACTCTCTCTCTCCATCATTTACTTCACTTGCTCTTTTCTGCTCAATAAACTAAACTGAGGACAAAATCAGGTTATTAGTCATCTGTTTGTAGTAGTGGAAACAACATAATGAAAGGACGCCCTTTCATTAATGTCTTTTCTGTCCATGCCTATTGCTCTGCTAATAATGTGGGAAACTCAACAGAGGTCAAAACTCATCCTGACCCTACAGCTACTGTGTTGGCTTCAGACTCTTTATTATTCTACAAAGAGAAGGGGAGACGCTGTTTGAAAGGACTGCATTTCTGTCACTTAATTTTCATTTTCCTGCAGTCATTCTCAAAGTTTTGGAAAGTATTGCTCTACAGTTAAATATGCTTTGGACTGCATTTCTGAACAGCTTGCAGAGACTACCACATAACCTAATGAATGTTCTACTTGAAGGCTTGGCCTCATTAATTGGCACTGTGATATCCTCCTGATCTCTTCCTTCCTGCTTCCCAAGAGAAGTGTCAACATTTAAAACTCAAGATTTGTCTGCTGATATTTTTAAAGAGATAAATAATTTAATTCATAAGGCTGTGAAATACCTATTCAATCATAAAAGTGATTAGAACAGAGTTGCTTTCTATAGAGAGAGGATGGAAAAGTCAAAAACCTAATTGGGGTTTTCAGGACTACTCACCAGTCTGTCTCTCAGTTATGCTAAGCAAAGGGCTAAGTACTGCAATGTAGGATGCGGAGAAACCTGAGCTAGCTTGGGTGTTAAGTTCAATATGGACAAGGTAGGATATATCTCATATGCTTTTAGTCAGCATCTGCAAAATGCAAATTTCTATCTAAGCTACGTATGATGACTTTTTTATGATCGACAGGGAAAAGTAGGCTTTTTTAGAGTCAATTCATCTGATCTCTTTTATATGTCTGTTCTAGGGAAGGATGAATTACTGCATGGAAGTGCCTTCTCCTCCCTGTAAAGAGAGTAAGAGACAAAATCCCATGCTGCAGCAGTTCAGTTCCATTCTTGGGACCATGTTCAGACTGGGCTGGTTCTTCAGCTTCTCCACCAACATCCCAGACCGCATTCCTCACTGACGTAGTCACACGTCCTCCTGTTCTTGCTCAGAGAATTGTTCTGGGAATTGTTCTACAAAAAAATACTTTGCATTTTTAATGTTATTCTGGTAGCACAGGCAGGAATGAACAAATCCCCAGTAAATTCATCTAGTCCAACAGTGCCATTCCATGTATAGCTAAAGTGACACTTTAGCTTTCTAAGAACACATCTAAGAGCACAAGAGAAAGATAATTTCTAATAGCTTCTAGACACAAGCCAGGGTTCATCTGAAGCTGTCAGTAGCTCAGGCTAGTAATACTGGTGTTGTGTTTTCTAGAAAATTTATGACTTGTGTGCTGGTTTTGGCTGGGATAGAGTAATTTTCTTCATAGTAGCTAGTATGGGGTTATGTTTTGGATTGTACTGAAAACAGTGCTGATAATACAGGCATGTTTTCGTTATTGCTGAGCAGTGCTTACACATTGATGCTTCAAGGTGTACCTGCTGCAGCATGGACTTATCCACAGCCACAGATGCTTTGAGGTGTACCTTCTCCAGCACAGACTTACCCTTGGGCCACAATCCCTTCAGAGGTACACCTGCTGAGGCACAGACATAACCATGGCCACAGACACTTCAGGGTGTCCTGCTCCCACACGGACTCATCCACAGGTCACAGTCCCTTTGACTCGAGTTCACACAGGAGTTCCAGACTGTCCAGTACAGCAGCACAGAAACAGCAGGGATGCCCCGGCCATCTGCCAGCCCAGGCGCATCACCATTGCTGTTATCAAAACAGTAGGCTGGGGGTGCACAAGAAGTTGGGAGGGGGCACAGCCAGGACAGCTGACCCCAACTGACCAAAGGGATATTCCATACCATATGACGTCATGCTCAGCATATAAAGCTGGGAGGAGAAGAAGGAAAGGGAAGATATTCAGAGTGATGGCATTTGTCTTCCCAAGTAACCATTAGGTGTGATGGAGCCCTGCTATCCTGGAGATGGCTGAACACCTGCCTGTCAATGAATTCCTTGTGTTGCTTTCCTTGCTCATGCAGTTTTTTCTTTACCTATTAAACTGTCTTTATCTCAACCCACAGTTTTTCTCACTTTTACCCTCCCAATTGTCTCCCCCATCCTGCTGTAGGGGAGTGAGCGAGTGGCTGTGTGGTACTTAGTTGTCAGATGGGGTTAAACCACAACAACTTGCTATTTTATTTTTAAGATGTTTAAAAAAATATATTAAGTTTCTTAAAGCTATTCCTGTTTCAGTCATTCACATAATTTGTTTTTACTTTTCAAAAAGTTCTGTCAAGAAAATATAACCATATATAATTCTTGCTCCTCTTCTGTTTCTGCTCATTCTGATTTTCAAATTCTAAGCACAACAGAGTAATAGACCTCTCTCACCCCAGGAGACTATCTATATAAGGATTACAGCCTTTAAAAAAAAACACAATTCAATGCATAAAATATATTACCATTCCCTATTTATTTTTTTCAGAAACTAAGTTTTAAATTACTGAAGAAGGAAAAGCTGTGTATAGAATCCAGGAGAATAAATAATATAAAAATAAATGTCCTTCATAGCACAGTGTCAAAAATATAGGGAAATAGCAATACGGAATGGCAGGGTGTTACCCCAGGAATGAACTGTGCTTGATCAATCTAACACTGTCTTTCAACTTTTCTTCTTTCTTGATACATTCTTATGACCTACAAAGATCTCAGAAATATAGATTCTTTTCAACTTTGCCACTGCCCACAAAGAAATCCAATGGCTGAAAAGGATGGGGCATCTTATCAGAGCATGTCAGCCTGAAAAACATAAAAGAAAAAGTTTGCTAGAATTTGCGTCCAAGGGGAAAAAAAATCCCCTTGCAAAAGAGGCAACTTTCTGCTTGCAATCATGTGCTTCAAATATCTCCAAAACAAAAAATCAACACAGAAGATGGCTTGTCATGATATCCCAGGGGAAAGAAAAAAAAAGAAAAAAAAAGTATTTTTCAGGCAATTGAGGTAACATAAAATCAAAGATACATTTATGAAAGGCAAGAAAAACTATTTGAGAAAAAGCACTGATGTTTGAAGGCATATGAAGCATTTCATTTTTCAAAATACCAACAGCATTTTCCCTTTATCTACATACACACAATCAAATAGGATTAAACTGTGTTTGTCAGATTCATGCTTTTACCCCACTGAAATCCGGTAGTAAAGCAGATGCCACATGAGCCTCAGCCTCAATGAATTCTATGGTTATTAGTTAGGCTTTAATTCACTGCAACTCTCTTCCTAATGTACTGCACATTTATTTTTCTATTGGCTATTCAAAAATTATGGCAGATTTCTGTGCTGTGGGAAATATATTCCAATTTTCAATGTTCTATCCCAGGAATGATATTGTATACGGTTACTCCATTCTACTCACTTAATATACAACATAAGATACAACATACACTTTCAGCAGATATTTGTAATAATTCAGTCCCCCATCTCTGCTATGGTCCTGCATAACAGGATTTAATTCTGAACGTAAAAGTATGTTGTTTTTAACACAGACATCACAGTTATGGATTGAGTAGTTTGAAGACCCTTTTGCATCCTCCAAGTGTGCAACCTACAGCAGACTGGTGTCTGATCTTGCACACCACAGCTTGGTCCCAGCAATCTTAAGGGACAGTCTCAACCAATAAAAAAAATAATGAAATAACTTTGTTAGAAACTTACAAAATATATTATTCAGACAACTTAAAATCTTAAAAAAATCTCACTTTGAAATGATTACATACAAAAACTCCCCACAAAAAAAAAAAAAGAAAAAAAAGAAAAAAAAAGAGTATTTTCATAAGATGCGTACTATGCAAAGTGAAAACCAACAGGAATTAAGGTTAATATTTCTCTTTTTCTTGCATTTTTTTTCAGGCTCTGATACATTCCATTTGTTACCTCCATATATAGAAAGACAGAAGTGTACTCTCTACTTGCTGTTGTTTTCATATCCCTTTCCTCTACAGACAGATATCCATCTGTTGCTGACAATCCACTGAATCCACACTTTTTCTCTAAGCCAGCATCTTTAAAATATAAGCAATCGTTTTCATCCCCAGTGCAAGCATGAACGGGAATAAACCCTACCAGCCTGATGAGAATTATAGAGAGATTTCCCTGCTGATAGGGCGTTCGGTATATCCTGGACTGAAGGTTATCTCAGTACTAAAATACATACACATCCACTCACACAGAGAGTATCCTCTGATTTTATTGCCTGCAGTCAGTTCAGCTGCTATCATAAGGATAACCTGTTGCACTCAATGTATATTATTTTTACATACAGCATCTTCACCCTCCTAAAGGGTCTAAGCCTTCGAAAGTTGGTTAAATAGCCAAGTGGTTTGTGCACACAGTAATCAATGCCTACAATACAACGACATGGTCCTCCACATCCTAGTATAAGGAGCACTTCCAAAGTATAAAAAAATGAGACAAAGTTCTGTGAGATCCCTGAAGATGACATATATCTAAAAGCGTATATATTGTAGATTATCCAGACACATACCCAATGATATAGTTTCACACATTTCCATAAGAATATCTTCCTCTTAGATGTGTCCCTAAACTGGAAACTTCTTCTGAGTCATCTGCCCTTCTGACAAGTCTCTGAACCTAGCATGGAATTTCCAAAATTCACCTGTTGATCACCTCCAGAAGTCTACCCTCTAGGAAAAACAACTAATCATTTCGTAAGTACATTTTAAAATTCTATTTTATTTTGTTCCAAGGCTTTATTTTACATTTAACTTTGTCAATAGTCACAGTAGTTTGTGTTTCTCTTGGACATAACTGAATATTCAAGAATATCAGTCTTTCTTTATTAAAAAAAATTAAAATAATAATTCTGGTCTCAGTGATGAAAATTGCAAAACTTGTAGGCTTAAAAGTCAGAGGACAAAACTTATCCCTCATGGTTAACTGCAAAATTAAAACTGAATTAACAATAGTCTTTGGATTTTTAAGTCAGGCCTGGATTTTGAAAAAATAAATTTGGCAAATTCAGCACATGTTCCAGACCATTTTTTCAACTGGCAAAAAGAAGTTGTTCCTTTCTGGAAGGGGACTCAGATCTTGTAATACCCAGGCTTTGTTGCCAATTTGGCAGGAGCCTGGAGGCCTGAGTGCTTAACGCACTAGCATTTACATATAAATTGACATATTTTTTATCATTCTGGATCTTTGCTTAAACACATATCCCGTGTGACATGGGAATAGAAATCTACTTGTCCGAGTTCAGTACCAAAGCAGATCCATAACTGACCAACTCTACCGTTACCCTCAGGGACAGATAAATATCAGTGAAAGGACACACTTTAAGATGTGTTTGCCACACACGACGATATTGGTAGGTACTGAAACACAAAGTAAATCGGCATGCAATATACCAGGGTTCCTCAGCTGCTGCACCTTTGGAACTAGTGTGAATGGCTTAAGAGCTATTGCATGGAGGACCAGAGGCATTACGGGATGTCCTTCTTCAGACATCTTTGTACTAAACCAAAGTCATCCTGTAAAGATTTTGCCCATGCATGAAAATAAACAGTGGGTGCTCAGAAGACAGTCTATATCATACCTTATCCTGCTCATAAACATTAACTTTCTAGTGTGTACCTATTTCCAAGGGTCTTTGAAATTCTGAATGTCCTTTTTTTCAAATGACAGAATGAGAGTAGTCATGAACATCTGCATGTGTATGTGCTTAATACTCATCTGTGCCTCTTCCCAAAGCTGAAGGACAAAAAAGATGGGCTGTTGTCATTGCATTATCATGCAATTGCTGTGCAGCTTTCTTTAGCCTTGTAATGCAGGGGGTCAGACAAAATGGCCAGGAAGGTCTCTTTTAATTGGAAAATCCATTAAATAGACAGGGAGGAGCGGGAAATGTATACTATGAAAAATATCAGCATTAACCTAATTTTTGCTTCAAGATCATATGCCGGAAAATATTTACCAGAAATACGCAGAGCTCAAGGCAAGGGTCAAGCAGCAGAGAGCTGAACAGATAAGGTACCATTAATATAAAAGATTATAGTCAGCATATGACTGAGAATAATACTGTGGATGCTCTGGCAAAGACACACGTACAAAAGGCTTCTAAATGAAATTAATGAAGGAGGAGTTCTGATAGTTTAGCAGCATACTCTGGCATGGTGCAGTTTAAAAAGAAAAAAAAAAAAAACAAAACCAAAACCACTAGGGGAAAAAAGTAATAAACTCTTGCTACCCATGGGCAGACTTCACAGCAGTTGAATAAGACAAATAGAAGAAAGCGTCCGCTACTGCCCAGAGGGAAATGTAATGACCCAAGTTATGACCTGCCATAGAGAGAGCCCTACAGAATAAGAAAGAAGCAGAAATCTGCGAAGTTATGTGAAACTAAAATAGGGTCTGAATTAAGTGCAATTCAGCAAAGCAGTGATAGAATTGGAAGTTTTGATAAAGCACTACTGCTCCCTTCCCCCACTTGAAGATAAATTATTGCTCAGTGTACCCAAATCCAAACATAACGTGTAATGGGAAAAATGTTGTGACTGAATTGTCACACTAGCATTGTTTATGCTAGAAAAAGGGTAAGTTTAGGAGTCTCAGAACAGAGATTGAGAGTGGCCCAGCTGTTACATCCACATACTGTTAACACTGAGCCACCAAGACAGTTTCCAAGTCTAAGACAGTATTTTTTTGTTCTCTCTGCAGTAGAAGCCCTCAAACTTCGTAAAGGCTTTAAAACTTTACTGTCCTTGCTGAAACAAATCACTGCTGTGGGAGAAGGCACTACTTGTGGAAAGTTTGACTTAAGAACTGCTTTTTTTTTTTTTTTTTTTCTTCTTGTATATCAATATCAGGAAGTGCAGGCAGGGAAGCATTCAAGAATAGAAAAGATTTCCCTATGTATAAGATCCATGTACATCTTTGGCTAGACTTCTTCTCAAGTAGCGGGCAAACAGTGCAGAAAATATTTGAGTTATGGATTAGAAGAATAGTGATTCTCCTATTTTTAAAGGTCTCCCGGGTTTATTTATTTTCTGAAAATAATAGAAGTCATTTTTCATCATGCAAGGTAGTTAAGCTAAGCATCAGCATGCACTCATTCTCTACTGCTCTCTTTTTCTTTCTGGCAGTCTTTATCTATTTGACAGGAGAGATTAACTTTATTCCTTTGAAAGAAAGTATCTGGCCCAAATTTTCCGCCACAGTCTCATATCCTACATCTCCTTTTAAAACCAGACTGAAAAAGTAAACTTTTCATGGAAATGCTAACATGAAACATGTTGACCTATCCCTCCTGTTCCCCTTGAATTGCTGAAATTTGTTGACTGTGACCTAAATATGTCAATCATTTAGCAGCCTTGAAGTTATATTTTCCAGTAAAGAAAGTTTCTCTGGAAAAAGGGAAAATTGTCCGCACTCTGTCTGTATTATAATCTGAAGATTATAATACACCACCTCAGTGTACCTACTTTGTGTCATTCCTTCTATATTTTTTCATCCTGGACCTTCTTATTGATCTCCTCTCTACATATAACAAATTCATAAAAATGGGTCTGCTGATATCAAAAAGACGGGGAAAGCCATAAAAAGTGAGTATTTATTAGCTCCTTTTTTTGCATCTATGATAATGGCAGGAGATATTTCTCTTCTGAATCAAGATTTATAAACTTGACCCAAAATACACAGGTTTTTAAGAAAGGGTTGCAAATTAACTGTTCATTCTTTTATTATTTCTTTATCCTCAATAATCTTGTAGCAATCCTTTTTGCATCACCCTCCTTCTCTAACAGTTAGAAAATATAACCTAGTTTCTACCTTCAGTTTATTCTTTGGTGATCCATAACTATTTGTTCTTGTAGTGATGCTACCCTCTGCCTTAAATAATTATTTCTCTTCCCTGTTGTTTATTCTCCTGACTTTGCTTATAAGAATCAATTATGTCCCTTTTCAGCCTTTGTTTTAAGAGGTTAACCAAGCTGTGTTCTCTTGAACACATCTATATTGCCTTCTGTTGCAATGAAGTGTAGTCCAGAGATCTCTGAGCTGGAAGAAATACAAGCTACTCTGCCTACATGATTCACTGCAACATCCCATGGAATTACCAGTTTAGATCTGAAATTAATATAGCCTCTCTTGTGCAGTACTACATTCTTGCTAATAATTTACTTCCTTCTGTCTTCTAACCTCCTTCCTCTCTTCCTTCTCTGCTCTGAGTGATCAACTTACACACACATTTCTTTCTTTGCCATTGCTTTTTCTCAGCCCCCAATAATGTTCATCTCCCACTAAAAAGAGTCAGTGAATTAGTGTTTTAATATTATCAGTGGAGGAACACAGAGTGCAACAGAGGAGAGGAATGCTGTACTCTTAAAAGGGATCAATTGATAAATGTGGTGCCCAAAAGGCAGAACAGAGTTAAGAAAGATGATGTGAATCATTTTGCATTTATTGGGCTGATAATGAAAGACATTGAATGCGCATCACATCTACTAAGCTCAATAAAAGTTTAGAACAGCATTTGTTAAGACCTTGATGGAAGAAGGGGAGGCAGAGGGAGATGAAACAAGTAATTAAGATGATACTGTGAGAAATCATGATGAAGTCACAGAAATTAGGAACGGAAGGGATTTAGGAATGGTTGTCTAGTTCGTTAATAGCCAAAACAACATTCTTCCTTGTAGCACATATTCTACAGATTCCAAAATCAAGTTCTAAACATGGACCATAAAATGTCCTTGCATGGTGGAGAATGGGCAGTCTCAAATTTCCAGCTCTTTTTCAGCCTATGGAACTGTTGCCTAACTGGAAAAAAAAAAAAATAATAAAAAAATCCTATGACTAAAATGACCATCCCTGTTCTAAATAGCAGAATGAATGTTCTGGAACTGGCTGTACTGAAAGAAAGAGGTGATTTGGGAAAAGTAGAGGAGAGAGAAAGAAATCACATAGTCTTAAAGACAGATGGAAAACTGCTGAGCACCTCTCTGGTGGCCACCTGCTGTGGTCTGAATGGTGGGTGATAAATAGCATGCAGCTCTAAAATGGTGGGTCAGGCACTCTCAAGCTCTTTTACTTCTCATGTCTGCATGTCACAGACTCACGTTGTGTCAACTCATGTCTACAGAGATCGTTAAACGTGTGTTTGGCACTTCTGTGCTGATAGCCATTATACATTCTTATTTAATCCCTTCCTATAGTACTTGGGATTGAAAAGAACTTCTTGATGAAAAATGGGTTGAATGAGTAACTTTGAAATTTTCCTGAAGACTGTTTTAAGTGGGAATCAGGCTACTTTGGTTTGTGTCAAGGAAATCAATGTAATATTTCTTGAAATGTAGAAAGGTGAAATATGACTGCTTGGAGTTTAGGGTTATCTTTTCAGTCTGAAAAAATAGACAGTCGTACAGTTATAGGTGAAATATGCAAGTAGCTCAATCTAACTGACATACTCCTATAAATAAATTTAATTTTAATGGGAATTTTCCCCAGCTAACAAATGACTAAGGAGCACTGCATAAAGCCCAAAGGTAGTAGCTAGTATTTCAAGGACATTTTTTTCTTCCTGAAGGGGATTGGACTATATAACATCTACATGTCGCAGTTATGAAATATATGAAATATAACTGGGAAGGTAGAGATAGAAAATAAAATAGTGAACTGAGTGCATTTGCATATCTGGAAATCATACCAGTCCCTCACTTCTGTACATATCCCCACAAGTGAAGAACTGCACTGATAGTCACACATGCTAAAGTTACAAATCATATTTCAGAACCGGCTTTGAAAACTTTAAAAAATTCCCTTAGTAGAAAACATGTCCGATACTCAAGATGCTGGGGAGGGGGGGGAAGAAAGATGAAGAAGAAAAAGGAACATGAATCGATGTAAATATCACAGTGCTCATCTAGGGTTTTAGAAAACCTAGACTCTATGAGAAATCTTAGAAAAACCTGATTAAAAAATAAAAAACCTAAACCCCCAAAAAATCAGTAGTAGATGAGAAACACAAAGCTGATAGACATCAGACTCTAAGTCTAAAGGTGAGGAGAGTTTAACAGACAACAAAAAAAGAATTAGAAGAAGTTTGAGTTTTGGAGGTTTTTTTCAGGGAAAGAAAGAAAAAGACCAAGCAGCTAAGCCTAAATAAAGGAAAAGCTGTTTGTTATTACAGGGCATGGGACATATTGTCACAGCCTTATGAAGCAGAAGTGCGTAGATGGAAACGCAGGGGGTAAGCCCAGCTGGTGGCCAGTTACTAGTGACATCCTCAGGGTCAGTACTGGTTTGACACTAATATCTTCTTTAATGACTTGGGCAATAGGGCAGAATGTATCCTCCAAAACCTGGGTGGAGAAGTCAATGTGCTGCTCTTCAAAGGCCCTTTGGAAGGCTGGAGAAATGGTATGACATGAAATGCAAAGTCCAAAACTTCAGACAGATCCACACCATGCAGGAGTGCGGGCAGAGGCCTGGAAAAGACCTTTAAGGTCACTGAGTCCAACCGTTAACCTAGCACTGCCAAGTCCACCACTAAACCATGTCCCTAAGCACCACAACTGCACATCTTTTTAATACCTTCAGGGATGGTGACTCAACCACTTCCCTTGGCAGCCTGTTCCAGTGATTGATAACCCTTTCAATGAAGAAATTTTTCCTAACAGCCAATGTAAACCTCCCCTTGCGCAACTTGAGGACATCTCCTCTTGTCCTATCACTTGTTATTGGGAGAAGAGACCAACACCCACCTCACCACAACCTCCTTTCAGGTAGTTGTAGAGAGCAACAAGGTCTCCCCTCAGCCTCATGTTCTCCAGGCTAAATAACCCCGGTTCCCTCAGCCACTCCTCATAAGACTTGTGCTCTGGACCCTTCACTAGCTTTGTTGCTCTTCTTTGGACACACTCCCTTTTTTCCCCACTCAATTTAAGAGCCAGAATAATCCTGAGAAAACAAAATTTAAAAATGGAAATTGAAGGGTTAATAAACTTGAATATTATAGAAAGCCCTGCCATGTGTTTTGAAAGCCATTTGACAACACAAAGCAGGAGGTGTGGTGCCCTGTAGTTCAGAGGGTACATTGTTTACCATGAAATGCCGGATTTGCATATGATAAGTACTTTCTTTTATTAAAACGCAATGCAAATAGTCACACAAACTCCTCTGTAAATAGCAAAAAGAGAACACTTAGCCACCCATACTGAGGATTTACACCAACTGAAATGGCAGCAGAATCTGGCCTAGATATTGAAAAATACCCAACTTATGTTTGAGAAATTTCTCTAATTTTTCTTTCCTCTGTTTGGTGGCAGCTTTGCTCCTTTATCGACTGTACAAAATCAAAAAGAGGTGAGTTCCTCCTGCACGTGAGAAAAAACCTCTTATTTAAAAATAAGATTTCAGACTTTTGTGGCTTATGAAACCCTACTGCCAAACAAAGCTCACAGAAACCCTTATAACCTATAGGATACACAGTTTATCTTTGCTCTGATAAGATCTTCCATATGTTTTAATCTCTTCTCTTTCTTTACACACTTTATAATAACACTCTCTTCAAGCAAACACTCTTTAATCTTATAATTTGAAAACTAATTCCATTTCAGCTGTCTTTTTGGCAAGTGACCTTTTCTTCTTCTTTTGCTACAGGTAAAAAAAAAATAATAAAAAAATCCTGTCTTTCTGATTTTTATCCTTGTTCAGCATTCTGGATCTCAAAACTGTTCATCTACTGAGGTTTTTGTCAGCAATAATATTTCTCGTTCTGAATTTCTTGGTGAACAAACCTTAGAAAATATTCCTTCATGAAAGCCATTTGATTAATTTGTCTAAATGCATTTCTTTTGTAAACCAGGTTGATTATTTCAAAATGTCAGGGTCTAGGAGCAGATTTGAGAGCTATTCTGGCAAACACTATTGACCAGATTAAAAACTAAGTGTAGAGACATGACAGCAAGGTGGACCAATGACTGGCCTGCCATCTGTCACGGATGGATTAAAACAGTCTTTCCGTACTGATATCTAGGAGACACTAATTCCAATCCAAATACATGGGACTGGCTCATGCAGAAGGAGATTTACTCGGAGGAAAGTTTTTTTTCCGGATGGTTGAAAGTCAGCTGTCAACTCACAAAAAACAAATTGCTTATCCTGATTACAGGAAAACTCGCATATCCTACATACTATATTCTAACTACCACATCTAATTAACTGAATTGTTAGAAATTATTTGCGTACATGTTGAGCAGACTAAAGATAAAATAGTTAAGAGCTGTAAACCACTGGTTTAATTTTCATAGTGTTTTTACCGGTAAAATGGCCATCGATCATACAAAGCCTGAAGGATTTTCCCACAGAGAAGAAGTTAACAAAGGAAGATTTCTCTGTCAGTTAAAGCAGCATGAATCCAATTTAACTCCACTGGTCTCATATACATCCACTCCAGACTGAAGCAGTGTTACTGCTACATAAACAAAATCTCAGTCACTCAACCCCAGAAATTAAGCTGCCTCCATTCTTTGATGGAGCTTTAGATGGAGGCTTGGTCTGTGATGAATAACCTTTTTGGAGTGACAGCCCTCTCCCTTAAAAGCAGACAAAATCCAAACACTTTATTTAGGCTAGATGAGACGAATACTATTTGGTATCTCTGTAAGCAGCCTGGATGATGGAACAGAAGACACCCTCAGCAAGTTTACAGATGACATCAAACTGGGGGAGCAGTCAACACAGTGGAGGCTGCCAGGCAGAAGGACCTGGACAGGCTGGAGAAATGGTCTCATAATAACTTCATGTACTATGTTCTTTTTGGATGCCTCATTACACAAAAGATGTTGACATACTGAAACAAATTCAGTGGAGGCCACCAAACTGTCCAAGGGGCTAGAGCACATGGCATCCCAGAAGCGTCTGAGAGAGATGTGTCTGTCCCGCCTGGAGAAGAGAAGGCTCACAGGGGAGCTTAGTGCTGTTTACAACTACCCGACTGAGGCACACAGAAAGCAACAGAGAGTCTTCTCAGGGGTGGACAGCAGTAGGATGACAGGCGACAGAGACAAGGGAGAACATGGGAAATTCTCATTAGATGTATGGAAATAAAAAATACCATGAAGGTAGTCAAATAATGACACAGGTTTCCCAGAGAGGTTAGCTCACATGAATCATACCTGAACAATTCTCCACAGAAATAGAATTAAACTTCTCAACAATAGGATGAAGGAGTTAAAACCTAAATTTCCTGGATAAATCTTGATTTTGCAACACAAGGCAACTAAAGAGAGTCACATTATCATTTTTAGGTTACTGACATCTAATCAACTCACCCTTCTACAGAACATTGGTCAGATTACACAGAACTAGTAAATATGATAACACTGGATAACAATAACCACAAAGGTACAGTATGGTTTCATTTTTCTATTACATCATTTCTTTGAAGTTTAGTAGTAAAATTACCTGTCAGGAAATAGTACTTACAATACTTAGGACGTTTCATGAGTCTATATCTCCCATTTTTGTATTGGATTTAAGATTGGAAATTCCCTGTTTCGATCTCTGTTCTGTGCAGCATAACTGTCTGACTAAGCAAATTAGACCTTTTTCTCCCACATTTTCCATTTTGGAAACAATTATAAATGTATCTTTATTTAAATGGGCTTTACTAAATCATAGTCAAAAAGCTAGTGGCCGATACTAGGCTGATCAGAGCAATAAAAGAAGTCAGTACCAACATAAGAATCCTCTTTGTATTGGGCTGAAAGCTAGAAGAGTAGAGGCGAAAGCACTGATTACATCTGTGGGTTGATGCCTTAAAAAAAATTGGTGAAAAGATCATTCCATCACAGGATGACAACTTTTCCCTATTCCACTTTGCCAGCCAGCACAGCTAGCAAGATCTGAGAAGAGAAAGCTGAACTCTGAAAACAAATAATTCCAAATTTATATTGTCAGCTGCTGCCCACGCTATAAATAACCTGATTTGCCCTCTACACAAGACTACAACCAAATTATTCTAACAACGCTTCAGAAAAGATGAATTTTCAATAGCGGCTAGATTATTTGCAGTTCCTGAACAGCACTTAAAGAGCCAGGAACTTTTTTTCAGTCTATCCTCTAATTAATTTAGAGACCTTCTGAATGCCAGGGAAATGGAGATGGTTTCTTCATTTACTGTAATGGGGGAGAGGGGGTAAGATTTGGCCTGTTGCAGAGCAAGGACAGGGTAAGGGTCTTTGATAACCCTCCTGCACCAAAATTCCTCCACAGCCATCCAGGAGAGAAAGCCTCAGCAGCGAGTCAGTCCCTACACATGCAGGTGACTCAGTGCCTCAGCAAACCAGCACTTTTTTACTGTGCTTCCTCCTTCCTTCTCTCTTTACTCCTTGCCTGTGCCTTATTTAACCTGGGCTATAACCATACTAGTAATCTCAAGAGGAGCAGGATCGGTTCCTTGGTTTTGAGGCAAGCTGGCATAGTCTGGCCATGCCTACTTAACATCCTTAGGCACCCCGGTGGCTTTGTCCCTAGGGTCTTTCGGGAAGGGTCCCTAACTCTGGCTGGCTTATAAAATGTGCTGGAGAATTATCTGGAGGAACACCAGCTGGCCCAAGGCAAAACTGTACTGGAGACCATTTAAACAATTCAACAGTTTAGAATATCAGATTATAATGCCTGGGCCACAGGCCCAGCACTGTTTAACTTACTGAAGCAGAACTAGATAAAGTATCCAATAGCCCAGGATTCTGCACCTTCAAGAAAAAAAAAAAAATCAGAAATATGAGAAAAAATATTCTCTGTTTTAATGTTAGATTAAAATTTGATGCTGAATGTTGATTAAAAATCCTCTATTTCTCTTCTATAAGCCCACCTGACAAACACTTCAGCTAACTTAATTTGTCTTTACATTAGCAGGCACAGCGGCCCAAAAGGAGAGATCTATAGAAGGAAAGAGCCAGTGTTGGTGCCCTGTTATCCTCACTGTAGGCATTTTGGAGGGTTCCCTCCAGTAGTACTCCACTGTGGCTGACTGATCTTCCATTAGTGGTTGCAGAACCATTAGCTATTCATCTTTTGGTTTAGTTTGATCGCAAAGAAACCCATTTTGGGTGCTCCAAGACTGCTTCCCAGTGTGACGCAAAGCATGGTAAGCAAGCACCTGCTTCAGTGGTCCACACTTCCTCTGAACTAAAATGCTAATGTAGATGTATCCCTACAGGGCATGAAAAGGCTACCAAAAAAGATCTTGGATCTTCATAATGAAGAAAGGAAATGTGTGATGTTCACGTTAAGTCCTCAGTATAAGCATGAAACATTTCTGTCTGGAAGAACATCCGCATATCGGTCTGAAAGAAACGTGACAGACCTCAGAAGTCAGATTGGTGATGGTGGGCTATGATATGTGTTGAAATAGCATCAAGGTATTCACGCATTTCTGGTTTTGGAGTAGGGAAGGGCACTTTCAAATGTGAGGAATTACCTATTTTTAAGCTGTGATTCCTGGACGACACACTGCTTTCCAGAGGGCTTTCTCAATTATGTTGCATTAATTTGCAGACCACTTCTCTAATTCTTGCTTTTGATAAAGTACCTCCACATTTAATAATAAACTAATTCCTTAAGGTAATGTTTTACATGATAGAAACCTGTAGAGTTTTGGTTTTCACATCATTTACACTGATATAAAGATTACCACCACTGTAATAGCTAATTATCCCAGTTTAAGTGAGACCAAGATGAAACACGAAGTGGTTCTGCTTTTTTTTCAGTTCTTTTCAGAAACATCTTTGAAATGAGTGTTTTTTCCACCTGACAACTGGCTAGATTCTTGAAATAGTGGTATCTTCTTACTAGTATAAAGACTCCATTAATTTCATAATGTGAACTTACATTAGGAAAAATACCACTTAAGCTTGAAGCAGTGTAATATAGCCGTATCCTCCCCTGCAAGGGGTTCTTGAGATGATAGTAATTTGCAAGCAATTGGTGGGACCTGTGTGCATTTTTATGGTGTCACTATACAGAGTGAATAAAGTTCCAGGTAATAGCAAGATTCATTTTTTTCCACAGGTATGTGATTCATTTGTATTTCATAAAAAGAATTGAACAAAGAAACTAAGAAGAAATTAGAATTTTAAAAGTGTCAAAGAATATGTGTAGGTAAGCTGTAAATGTGTGTGTTCCTAGCCATCAAACATATTCTATGCATCTATATAAGTGATAACAAAGTGGAAAAATTCACATTGTGGTGAGAGGACAATAAGCATAAGTTGAAAAAAGAGAGGTGCAGATGGATAGAAGAAAAAAAAACATTTTTCGTAGGAGGACAGTCCATTGTTGGAGCAGGTTGCCAAGAGTTGTTGTGCAGTCTCCACCCCTGGAGGGAAGACTCAGTCTTTGGTCTGATCTCACTGCTGACCCGGCTTTGAGCAGTAGAGACCTCTTGAGTTCCCCTGCAACATAAGTGAAGCTGTGATATTTAGATGTATCAGAACTGTAGGAAGAGGATCTGGCATACTGTTATTTCATCATTTCTCAGTCATGATGTCAGTGCACTAAATGGCTCATACCACCTCATCCTGACCACAGGGTATACACATGCATACATATATACATACATTTTTACACAGGTGGAAGGAGGAAATGAACACATTAACAAAAGAAGGTAGAACACCTTGTTATTTCTTGTCACAAGGGAATATTTTTCAAAAGAGCTAGAAAGTTTCAGTAAATATTGAATGGACAAGGTGCTGAGAGCACTGAGAAGTTAATTATTTCCCATTTGAGGGCTGTTTGTTATAATTTACATGCTACATTTAACGGTTGTACTGCAGTGATGTATATTTACATAATAGTATTCAATAGTATACGCTTAGCTGACAAAAAGATAAATGGCCAATCATTTTTATATGTTAAAAGCATTTTCTAGCAAGTAGGATGATTAAGCCATTTGAAAAAAAATAAAAATTCTTTGAGATAGCTTTTATAACTACTTTCTTCCTCCCCTAAGGACCTTTCAGAGGTGAAACCAAACAGATGGTCACACTGATCATTTTAGATGATCCACAGCAACAGGATAATAAAAGTATTATGATCAGCGTGACCCACACTGAAGGAAGGAGTCATATTCTGCCCAGCTCTGACCCTGTTATTCTGGTCTGTGACAATGCAGGAGGAGTTATTAGATTTCAGATAGCCTCAAGATCTCTTATTGATTGCAAAGGCAGGTTCCTCTTCTTACTGACCACATTCACTTTGTGTGCTGTAAACTTCCCTATTTGTGCTTTCTTTGGATGAGAATCTATATAGGTTGCCTATTTCATTGTTCTGATGAAAGTGGCTCAGAAAAAAATAAATATCTGTGTCTACAGATACAGGAGTAATGAGCTAGCAAGCACGTATTTCACTGTAGTTTAACTATCTTTCAGATATAACCTTAAGAATCCTTCACAAGGACATTTTATGCTCCCTCACCTGTGCTTCTTTTAAACAAAGTTCCCACTTTGCAGGCCTCTCTTTGCAGGATTCTTACTTTTCGAGTCTTTTTAAGCATTTCTCAGATAATTATGTAGAGTGGAATTAATCAAAAAGTTACATGCCTTATCTAGGCTATTCATCTAAGGTTTCTCTCCTGACACTGGTAAGAGACTGGCACCTCCAAAGGGCAATTTTCATACCATCCAAACATAAGTGTATAAAAGACTATAAAAGGCATGAAATTAATTTGAACAGTAATGTTAAATTTTGAGCTTGGATAGAATTTCTGCTGAATTCGTATCATATCTATACCTTACATGAACTTCATCTATTGCTTCATGTGTTAATTATTCTCATCTGTATTAAATATTCTGTATAACACTTCTGAGAAATGATTAGGACAGGCCAATAACTAACACTAAGAGCTTATCGTGATTTTTAAATGTCCTTTGGGGGATTTTTCATTGGAAAATGTTGATTAATTGAAACTGATCCTTTGGTCCAGGATGGAATTTCTGGTAAAACATACAAAAAGACAGCTACTCTTCTCAGAATAGCAAGTAGTCTACTTGTAATACTAATTAAGTGTGGAAATCTTTTTCTTTAGGATGGGAACTTCATCCAATCTCTACCATTCTAGGTAACTTACCTATTCCATTGGGATATGAGGTGATTTCATGGTCTAATGAATCTTTAATTAATGATGGAGATTTGGATAATTCCAGTGAATAGTACTGAGGACAGCCAACAGCTTACTGCTGAAGTAGCTCACCTGGGTCTCCTGTATTTCCACAACGTTCCTTAGATACCAGACCTATTTGAGGATCCCTTCATTCTTTCTCATTTTTCATTCCCCAAAACAACCAAACAAAAGTTCCCACAACCAGCCATAGACAATATTTCACATACAAATTTGTTTTTTCTGTTTTTTAAAAGGTATAGGAATACATTTTAAATCCTTAAGTTAGGATTGAAAATAACTTCTAGACTTCCCAAACTTCTATTTTAAACAGAAAAGATGGGTAAAAAATGATGTAGTTGATTATAACATACAAGCATAATGAAGAAGCATGATTTAAAAGCAAGCCATGATTTACAAGCAAGATATTAATTCTTTCATAGAAAAATGATGGAAGGAGAGAGGTAGCCTCATAGGAGCTGGTTAGTGGAAAGACAGACATATTTATTACAGGAAAGGGTGGCAGAGGATGGGGAAAAGAAAAAAAAAAAAAAAAAAGAAAAAGAAAAAGCAAAAATAAGATTCTGGATTGAGACTGACCCTGAGAAGGACTTGGGGATGTTGGTTGATGAGATGCTTAACATGAGCCAGCAGTGTGCGCCAGAAAGCCAACCATGTCCTGGGCTGCATCAAAAGAGGCATGACCAGCAGGTCGAGGGAGGTGATCCTGCCCCTCTACTCCGCTCTTGTGAGACCCCACCTGGAGTACTGCGTCCAGCTCTGGGGGCCCCAGTACAAGACAGACATAAAGCTGTTGGAGCAGGTGCAGACAAGGGCCACAAAGATGATCAGAGGACTGGAGCACCTCTGCTATGAAGACAGGCTGAGAGAGTTGGGGTTGTTCAGCTTGGAGGAGGTAAAGCTCCAGGCAGACCTTATAGCACCTTCCAGTACCTGAAGGGGGCCTACAGGAAAGCTGGAGAGGGACTGTTTACAAGGGCATGTAGCAACAAGACAAGGGGTAATGGCTTTAAACTAAAAGACGGTAGATTTAGATTGGATATTAGGAAGAAATTCTTCCCTGTGAGGGTGGTGAGGCACTGGCACAGGTTGCCCAGAGAAGCTGTGGATGCCCCCTCCCTGGAAGTGTTCAAGGCCAGGTTGGATGGGGCTTTGGGCACCCTGGTCTAGTGGAGGGTGTCCCTGCCCATGGCAGGGGGGTTGGAACTAGAAGGTCCCTTCCAACCCAAACCATTCTATGATTCTATGATAATAAGGAGTGTCATAGACAGCAATGGAATGAAGTTGCCTGAAAGAGGTTGATGATGCATAGAGCTGAAGGACCATCCAGCCAGCAGAGATGCTTTTCAAAATACAACCTTTGGGTTGTCCTGTATCTGCCTGGGAGCCTGGTGACTGAGTTTTGGTGAAGTATCCTAACTTGCATATTTTCTCTGATTTCTCAACTCATACAGCAGAACTCATCTCAACTTTTGGCATCAACATTGTGGATATATCCAACTAAAACAGCCACTCAAGATTCCTTTTCTGAAGAAAAATAGCTACTGTTTGGTTGCAATTCACACAATCTATTTTCATGGTATTATGAATCACACACTAGAGGATGACAGTGATGGACTAGCTTGGAAGCTAGCATCACTCTTAATTAGAGCACTGCTTTGGTTTCTATGCCTTTCCTCCGTTACCTAACATCTGCATCATAACAAGCCACTGATTTGCCCTTCCAGTCAACTCCTCCCTGATAGATACATTTTTAAAACCTTTATGGTTTAAACAGTTTCACACAATGCACATGAATAACAGTATTATTTGTATATGTAGCTGTCAAGCTGATGAACCCTGATGTATTGTCAGCTTTTGATAGAGGGTATACATCACCTCAGTGAAAACAGTATTGGAATGGCAATCAGATATAAGAATAAATAAGAATATCAGTGAGAGAAAAACATGCACTCCTTCTGTCCAAACCAGTATCCTTTCAACATTTGAGACTTCTGAGTTACATAAAGTAAATTCTGTGACCAGTAGTCTAACAACTTGACATCTAGCCCCAAAATTTGTTTGAAAGATTGTACCACTTCTATTACAGTTCCAGAGTATTTTAGACAGGTGTATGGTTTAGGATGCATCAAACATGTAACATGAAAAAAATATTATTAAAGAACTTCTGGATTAATTAGATACCATGGAAAAGGAGTTGAAAATATACAGCTTTTTGTAGAAGAACAAAATATGTGAGAGTGGGAGCAAGAAAGAGAAATATCTGCATTCAAATCTGGCTTATGATCTGAAAGTAATTTAAACTCTGTTACTCTATATTTAAAAAGGGGATAAGAAAGTTTAGACAGTTTGAGTAGCTGTCATGAAGGTTATTTAATGAACAGAGTCTTGCTGATGTTACATGGGGGAGAACTCTGCATTCCACATTATTTAGCTTTGACAAAGAAGGGTAGAGAAGTCACTTGCTAGATATTTCAACCCACTCAAGAACAGAAGGGATATAATCTGTTCCTATATTTTTTAGATAGTTCCCATAACTGTGTGATAAAAAAATATTTGCTTGATACATATTATATACCTAAAATAACATTGCTCTGAGATCTTCAACTGCTCTCTTTGGCTATAACACTTATTATATTGTATAAAATGTTACCAAAAATAAAGTGAAAGTAGAAATAAAATTAGGTACCACTGGGGAAAAAAATATCAAGTGCTATATAAACACATAATTTTAAACACAACACAAATATTATATATGTTAAAAAAAAACTTTGACAAAATGAGATGATATGTAGAGAAAATAGGTTTTAACATATGTCTGAGCCTAGATTAATACATTTTCATGCATCGTCTCATGTCTCTTTATGGTTAGTTGGCTATTTGGTTATACTTTTCAGAGAGCTTATTCATCAGGTACACTAGTAGAAACAATCCAAAAGAAACTGAAGTCTTACAGGACAATGTAAGAATGTCATGCAACCCTTTACCTCCTAGAGGCAAAGTAAACCAGAGGAAACATACAAATGGGATAGGTGAAGTCCCATCCAGTACTCCCTTGAATGAAACAGATTTATTTTCACTAACTTCACTTATCAAAGGATCAGGCCCAGAAAGAGAGGAAAAAATAGTGGCTAATGCTCCAGGTAAACAAAAAAAGGATGGCAACTCTATCCTTGAGTCAAATTTGGAACAATCAACTACTAATATTTCTCAATGTCTAATGTATCCATTAAATTATGTGTTATACAGTTTAAATTGTGTACAACAAATTGTGTTTGCCAGAAAGCCCCAAAAATTTTTATTATTGCTTATACAGATAGTACAGGAAAATTTTCCAAGTATGGAATAAACTCTTCTACTTTACAGTATGAACTTTGAGACATTTGTACGTGTGTTTTTGAGTTTATACAGACACATATTTTCTATATTATAATGTTATGTCTCAATGCTCAGGGCTTTGAAGAATAAAAGAATTTCCTGTAATGTGCTAGATACAATCTTCCATTTCTTATGGGCTTGTGAAGCAAGCATTCATAGCAATGCCAACTTCCCTTTAGGGACTATTTATATTTAGTGTGAAAAGTCATTAAAATTTTCAGTCACTGGATTTTCCAATAAGCTAACACATCCTAATGATTAGTACCACTTCACATTTCTATTCCTTCTCTTTATCAAAGCTATGAGAAACATAGCATTATCCTAAAATTTGACATACAGATATACAGGACATATTAATAAAGCAGTTGAATAAACCACATTTGTTATCAGACCACAAAGATATATTCAAGTCTAAGCATTAAAATGAGCTTCCTCCCAATTACTTATTGTGGAAAATAACTGATTATTAATTAAAGCCTTGTTTGCTCTGGAGATTTTCTGCACCAATTGCCACCATAAGTGGCTAAATAACAGAATCATTGCCGCAAGTGTAGAGAGGCAAGGCTGATATTTGCATTAGAAGTGTTTACCCCTTTTTTCCCATTCTGAATAGATCCAGCAGTGCAAACAGCTGCTTCATTTGATTACACTAAGGATTTCACGAGGGCAACTACGCTGATAGTCCCAAATAAAAATACTAGGACCTCACCCCCTTGGGTTTGTGGCTTTGGTTTTGCCTCCTCGCATCCCCTTGCATACACAAATATTATAGTTCAAAAATTAAACAGGTGCATGAAAAATGGCAGGTGTTCTCTCAGATGAGCCCTTTTGCCTTGCCGTGCATCTGCTGTCTGAAATCTCAAACTCCCTTGCTGTTCGTCTTCTCAAGCATCTGTCATTTGACTTCCCAACCTTGCCATTAGATGCCTTTGGTGTTATATTTTTTTCCAGGATAGATGTTTCTCAAATGTTACCTCTGCCCACACTAGAGACTGCAAGGCAGCAAAATTGCAAGTGAAAGATTTCCTTTTTTTTCCTTCTGTAAGCAAAACATCCAATTTAATGTTAATATTATGCCAAGATGTTCCTTAGATCCCAGGAATTTTGGCTGCTTGTTGGGGGGATCAGAGCACATGTGCAAAAGTCTAGGTAAGTAAGAGCAGTTCTTATTCCTCAAAACACTTAGCCCATTGTAAATATTTGGGCTGTTTTCATGCTCCTTTTTTTTTTTTTAATGAGTTTTTGATTGATTTTGGCTGAATACCAGCCAAAATTTTAACACCTTAGAGGTATCTAAGTTTGTACCTAGGCAGCTACATAAAAAGGTCTCATTATCAGAAGCAGTGAAAAGTCAGAGATTTCTCTGAATTTTGTGGAAACTATAGGTCTTCAATAATTTTGAAAATCAGTCTTTTTTACTTAAGTGGTGAACTACGGAATCTAATTGATGTCCAGTCTAAATGACAGCTAATGGGAGGGCAGATTTCCTGCAAACAGTTTACATGCTCTTCTTTGCCATATGGTCAACCGCTCAATTGCTAACTGTTACTGCTTCAACAGTGGCTTAAAAGATCCAAAGAGTCTGAGCTCCTGATGCATGTACCTAGTAAGAGAAACTCTCTTCACCCAAAATTTAGACACATGGAAATAAAGTACAGTACTGTACATAAAGTTGTCCAGGCATCATCTAAAGGAGTTTCACAGTCTACTGATGAGGAGGCAGAGAGATGTAGTGAACGGTACATTTGCTCTGCCTCGTATTTGGTATTCCTTGGCAAAGACTATGTGCCTGTGCTGTGACTCCCTGCATAAACCAGGCATGAGTTTCACTGGATCCATTTGTTATGAAACCCTGTGACCATTCAATACTTTTGTCTGTGATTTGAAAGTCAATAAAAAACTGTTGCTGATAAAGCTTATAGCGCATGAAAAGAGGGTAAGAATATTTAATAGTGGTAAGGACTTAGAAATGAGTGATTTAGGTAATTTATTAATGTAACCTATTCAAACAAAATAGTGTATAAATCAATGAAGATACCTTACGTGATATGTTAATGAATATTAAACACATATACAAACAAGGAGAACCCCCCTCCACAAATATTGCTTAAGATCTAAAAGTAATGCCTCAGGATTGAACAAACCAGTTACCTTCTATACAACTAGATTGGAGAATGGGGGGGGGGGGGGGGAAGAGTTGTGGATGATAATTATGCTCTTGGAAAAAGAATAAACTCCTTGGTTGTGTTTAAACCATCTTTTAAGAGCACCATGAAATCTTCTTTGAGGCTGTTTTTCAAAACTTGCAGGCACAATCTTCAGATTATGCAAGACAGATGCCCAAGAGAAGAATGCACACTGAAAATGCGGGGCAGAAGAAGAGAAGAAAAAGAAGAAATAAGAAGAGATTCCACTTATGGCCGCTCCCCAGGCTGCTGGTTTAGTGTAGTATAAACATAGATCTTGAGTATGGACTACACAATGAGACTCGGGTGTGAAGGCATTGTGAAGTATTTTCAAAAAATAAGTCATCGCTTGGTAGGTATAGCAGTCTGACCCTAAGACTTTGTAACAAGATTTGATTGCCATCAGTGTGAAAAAAATATTTAACTTTCTATACTTCAAGGAAGTTAGAAAGACAAAAATGCAACTGTGACATTTGAGGAAATGAAAAGTCAACATATAACAATGTAAATCACACATAGCAAATACGGCTATAATAAACATACCTTTATCCATCTTAGATACAATGACAAATACTTCCAAAATTCAAATTATATTTTACAGCCTAAGTAAATATTAAAGGGACGCCAAATCTGCTAGCATAAATCCCCGTGACCTCGCAAGTTTTCACCATGTGCATTAAATAAAATGAGAATGAACCATGAAGGCATTTTTGCTCTGCTGAGAGAAGAGACAGGTAAAAAGAGATAGTTTTACCAGCTGCTTTCAGAAGTGCTGTATTTCTGGAAGACCTGTGGAACTATGGGTTTGTCTACATGCAGGTTTCATATTATTTTATTGCTAAAGTTATAGAAATGGTCATAAATTATTTGCATGGTGATGGCACCTGCAGCGCAGAAACAGCAATCATCAGTTACCAAAGACAGCACCTGAAAGAGCTTATAGTTTGCAAGAAAACATTCCACTATGAGAATAATTTATATTGGGACAGGTGTGGTCACTCTTGTAGAGTGTACCACTTGCTTCAACTGGCTAAACTGTGTTTTTGCAGGCCATGCTAGGGAAAACAATTGGCATGTAAGATCAGGCTGGGCGAGGCTCTGAGCAACATGAACCAGTTGAAGATGTCCCTGCCCATGGGGACCTCTAAGGTCCCTTCCAACCCAAACCATTCTATGATTCTATGATTCCGCAGCAACAGCATATGTGCATACATTTACTTTCTGTGCAATGCACCGTAACTCCTCAGCAAGAGGTGCGTGCAGTGCCATCAGGGGCGAGCATGCGCTCAGGTGACTCCACAAAAGCAGCTGAAGGTCTGGACAGTTCATAGCTTAGTTTTCCCCCATCTTTTTGTGTCCATGCCATCAGATCGCTTCCTTTACTGTTAGGAATCTCAGCCTGTCCATATTAAAAATGTTTGAGTAAGTCTTGCAGAACCGGAGCAGCAGTCAGTGTTTCAAACTGTAACGCCGACATACAGAGGCTTAAAATTCCTTTTTTTCTGATAATCTGAAGCTTTATGTTTAATATTTATTGCAATGCATAGTCTCAGGAGATGACAGCGGATGCATGATAAATATGTTATCTCCCCCCAAACAAACAGACATCCATCTGTCTACCCAAAAGATGGTACTTGCCAGCTGTGCATATATAAAGAGTAAATGTAAAACCAGCTGTTCAGTCAGTTCATCCCATATAGTGGGGTTGTCACTGTAATCACTTTGGCTGGGAAAATTTCCAGTCATCACACTGCTGCTACTCATGAATCACACTTGTCAGGAAAACGTCAGCATCTTTTATATGGCATTTGGTTATTTTTAGAATGAATGCTACGAGTGTATTTAGGGCAATTACTTTCAGGACTTGAGAGAAATCAATTGATAACGCTAAAAAACATGTCTGGCTCTTCATTCAAGCAGCAGACTTGATGTTTGAATAAAAGTATAGAGTTATCCTTCCAGTGCACTCCATCACAACAAGCCCCAACAATAAAGCCTCATACAGTTTCCTGAATTTCTGAAAAATTGACAATTTGGAACAGTCCTGAGAAAAGAAGCGATGGTGACTGGTCAGAGATCTAGAAAATATTGCTAGGAGGAGAAATCTGAACAATTGGTGTCGTTAAGGAAAACGGGAAAAAAAATGATCAAAGACATGAGAACAAATTTCAAATAGGTTAAAGTCTGTCACAAAATAGAAGGCAATATTTTGGTCTTGTTTAAATTTAGTAGATAGACTGTGGCAGTAAAGATTCAAGCTGGATATTAAGAGAAGATTTCTATGGATTAGGACAAATGGATTAACTAACTTAAATTTAAGCATATGCTATGTGACTAAATACTTGGATAGGATCCCACGACATCTACTTGCAGAAACTTTTTAAATCTCTTCAGAGATATACAGATACAGATATATGCTATAGATTTTATAAATATACAGCACTATGCTAACAGCATTTCAGTGGGAAACTAAAAGGTGCCTAATGAAAGCTCTGTGGCTATCTGTTAGTAGTGCTAATCTACAGAGAATGGGTGGACGACTTGCATTTTTAACTGAAACCAGAAGGTTTGATTAGGCACAGGTACTGCAATGTCAGGGAAAACAAGTGCGTGGTGCCTTCTTCTGGGACCAGCAATGTCAAATGTGCCTAGTCTAATTTTTCGTTGATGCTTTATCTGATAAAGAGGATTTTCTACATCCTAAAATAGTACCTCAGTCCATGAATTGCACAACATCAAAGTGTTTTCCTCCCCCTACTTTTTGAGGACTCCAACAGTTTTCCAAAGGATCTTTGGTTAAAACTGAAATATCTTTGATGAAATAGCACATTTTTAAAGGGAAAATTGCTTCAGTACACCACCATTTTTCTGAAGTGTTCAACATGAGAAATGATTGGGAATTTTTCTTTCCGTAGCTACTACTTTTTTTGTTAAATCAAAATATTCCTAGCTATAGATTTCAAGGTCTGCACCTGAAAATATTAAGTTTTGGAATGTAAGTCTGTTTCACTGTGTTTTGACTTTCAGATTATATTTATATTAATTAGTTATTACAGCTCTGTACTTGATAATGTAGATGAACAAATGATTTGTACACTGTTTGAAACTATCAAGACAAATTCAAAAAAGTTGAGTCATTATCATCATGGTTAGTCAACGTTTTCTAATACAAATTGTTGTGAATGTCTGTTCTCCAGGAAATATCAACATTTTGTATCCACTTAGTTTGAAAACATTTTTGAAATATGGAAATGCCTTGGCAGAGGGAAATTCTGTTTTTACCGTAATCAGAGATAACGTAATCAGGGCTCAGCTGCGCTATTCAGATCTGTACCATCTCAAAAGTCAAGGATAGATTCCTTCTCCATGGATAAAATGGAAAAATGCTATCGGATATAAGGAAAAATGGGTTAATGAATACCAGAATAAAGGGTAAAAGATTCATTTAAATTAACTGTAGTTCTGATTAGCCTCATTACAAGCACAGATATTTTTTTTGGATGCCAGTCTCCGATATTCTCTGACCCATACAACCCTGTCATAAGACGAAGCTAAATAACTGAAAATTTACTCATGTTTTTTTTCCATTTTTTGCCAGTCCCTTTGCCCTTTGAATTAACTCCGGTCTTAAAATAGGATTTACCTGGATTTATCATCATTGACTTCTGCAATATAAACTATTATTCTGGGGTTCTTTAAATTCTTCTTACCGTGGCATTTCCAGTGTGTACACAGTCAAGTGAGTCTGCAGTTTAATTTGGTTGCTTTCATACATGTGCAAATCTGGCCACGCAGACACAATTTCACATTTAACTGTGGCTAGGAAGAAAGAGGTGCATGAAGGAGGAGTCATGAGGAGCAAAGCCAGGGGAGCATCTAACAGTCATAGGCAAGGTTTTAGGAGATTATTCCTTCCATAGAGTTTGCAATAGTGCTTCACAGTTAGCTATGCAGAGACTTTGATTTGGTAAGAACAAGAGCTGATTATTTTCAACTAGAAAACTAGGCTGTGCAAACCCTGTAGGAATTTGTGAGCTGAGCTCTTGGTTTCAAGGAAACAGCTTCAGACTTGCTTGGGGGACAGAGTTTTGGTTTTGTTTTTGGGTTTTTTTTTGTTTTGGTTTTTTTGTTTGGTTGGTTTTTTTGGGGTTTTTTTGGTTTTTTTTTAAAGAAACAAAAGCCTCCAATCACTTTAAGGGAAATCTTCCACAGCCTTCTAACCATCCTGTCTAACTGACAAAGCCTGGAAAGTTCACCTCCTATTTTAGTAGCCTTCTAAACTACTCGCTAGTTTAGAAGTATGTGCGAAATGCATGTGACCCATTTTTTGCCATTATTCTGTGTTGTACACACAGAAAAGAAAATAGCCAGCTTCAGGGCAGGGATACAGAGATGTCCAGATCATGTCAACCAAAAGTTGACCAAGATGGTCAGTTTACTGCTTGCCCCATGAACTATGCTAGGAGAAGAAAAAGTTAGTAACTCTTTCCAAATACATGCAAAACTGAAGAACAGAACCTTTGCCTTTTGGAGTGTTCCCACAAAAAAGAGTTTAGTGTATTGATTTCCATGGTGTTTTACACCACCAGGTGTAAATACAGCATATATCACTAAAAACATGAGACAAAAAAGAGGTGAATTGAATCTGTTTCTTGTTAGTTCTTTTTTAAATATCATGTTCTTTAAAAAAAAAAAAAAAAAACCAAAAACAAACAAACAAACAAATCTGGGCCAGGTGGGGATGTCTGGCTGTACCTTGTGCCCTTGGAGAGCAATGGAGACTCCATGAAGCCCAAGAGCTTCAAAAGTTCAAGGTGTGGCAAGAAAAGGAAGGATGAGATTTAGGAAAGAGATGGCAGTCTGTAGATTTGCAGAATGCCTGAAAAACTGCTGAGAGAAGCAGGAACAGATACTTTCAGAAAAAAAAATCCCTGAAAGTCACTGGAAAGTCTGGGGCAATCCATAAAATCAAACTGTTAATAAAAAAGTGTGGAAGCAAGGAATTGCTCTACAAGGCCACAACAAAAAAGTGAAGACGTGCCTATAAACTTCTTTTCAGTTCCCTCGCTTGTACTCAACTTTGTAGTCACTTCAAGTTTTACAGAAGCTAGCTATTCTAGTTCTTGTTCAAACTTGGCTTTTGAGATTATAAACCATTTGGTGTTTCGGAAATGCTCTTTAATAAGAAAAATGATTAGGTAGATTCACCTTGGAGCTCTGGATCCTGTTCCAAACCCATTTATACATCTGACCTCCAGAACATCCTGTGGCAAAGATAACCACAGTTCAGCTGTGCATTGCATTCACTTCATCAACAGCATTTTTGATCTTATAGACTCTGTGATCTTTTTCAGTCCTCTCTTTTTTCTCATACATGGAATTCATGCCTACGATTGTCCTTGTAGACATCCTCTTTACCTCTTCCCAAATCGGTATATAACCTGTTTGAAATGGGGTTTTCAGGACTGCAGGAAGTGTTGAAGATGTAGGAATATTATGGATTAACGCATTTACATAAAGATGTGTTCTATTTTGGATAAACTGCTGTGATAACTTTATAAAACCAATCTGTTGTATTTGTTTGTGTGATTATAAATTGAGTTCATGAAGTGCTAATGAAATTATTCCAGTCAACAGTAAATTGGTAACAAAAATATCAGTGATATAAATAAGTGGGGAAATGAGGATTTTCCTATTTCAGTCAGAGAAAGGAGGCAGACTGAATGCTGTCCTGATGACAGTCAACAATAATGTTAACGATTAGCTTAGGAAGAAGAATTTTGAGTGAGCTAGACAGTGTTTCTGTTAGAGAAGTTAAAAGAAACATGGTAAGACATCTTTGGGATTCTGGGGGGACATAGTTCATTAGAACATTTTATGCTACCAGACCTGAGGGAAAGCATTTATTTAGTCAAGGAGAGTTTTGGTGTACATTTTGTCAAACTTCTTGCCTACAGTATACCTTGGTAGGTCTGATGCTATGTAAGTAAGAATGATAGTCATAATAATAATAATAGCCTTAGCATTCCATGGTATGGTTTATTATTCTGTTAAATGAATATAACAAATCCCACAAAGCATCTGTTGACCTCAGTCAGTCTACAATTTTTAAGGCACTAAATATTGCTATGCTGAGAAATCTACCATATGTTTTAATAAAGAAGAATGAAAGAATATTATTTAATCAGAACAATGAGCAGAGATCATGAAAACAAATATTAATATATATATATATATGGGAAAGGATGCAGTGATATACAGGACTAAAACTTTATTTTAGAAGTTCAGTCTTTCTGCTGTCAAATGTTGCAGATTACTCAGCCTCGGCTGAAATTATTGCGTGCAGTATCAAATTCCTCACAGACCCACAATTGCAGGATCAGGCTGTTTGCATTTACACATTGATTTTCATGCTCAGATTCATTGATTCATCTCTTGGAAGGAGAAGGACTTTTCTGAAACTAGTCCTGTTAAACTAACACGAGCAATTGTCAGTTATCAACACTTACGCTACATGTTTCATCAGCTCTCTGAGAATCAGGTTTGTTGCATCATCTCTGTACTTATCACTTGAGTTTGTCCATGTTTCCTTATACCTAACATGTACAGAGGAATGCAGAAGGGATGGATGGACAGGACAGACAGATGAATAAAGGAAGGAGGAGAAGGAGGAGGAGGAGGAGGAGGGAGGGAGGAAGGACGGAGGAAGGACGGACAGACAGTTAGCTCTGTAACCTCTGTGTACCAGAACAACCCATTTGGGAAAGACTGTAGAAATTAGTATGGCATTTGGTTTGTGAGAGGTCCACCTATAAAGAGATCTTTGGTGGCAAAAATCTAAAGAAACATGTAAATGTATGCAGCAGACCCAACAGAGAGCTGAAGGCTTCTTTAAGAATAATATATTCCCTTCTTGTAAAGGTCAAGTTATGTCTGCTGTTCTCAGCCAGCTCTGAAGAACTCAAGCTTGGCTCCATGTGTTACCAGAGAAGCTTTCCAGAACATTTTCCCCACTTAAGAAAACAGCAACAATACTAATTGAAATAAACTGTCACAGGCAATTAAATGGTCATTAACTCTAATTGCCAGCACTTTCATTCTTCATGATAGTTACGAGAGGATAAATCAAGGGAATCAAAAACTTTAACAAACCTGCTAAGAAATCCATACATTTTGACATCCCCTGCCCCCTTCAGCCAATGCAAGTAGCAGAAAATGAGATCCTTGCTGTGTTTCTGTAAAAAGAAAAAGACAAGAAACAGCCTGCATCTGCTGACCTCTTCACCTCCATTAAGCACCAACTCCATATGAAATCTGTAAGTAGCTCTGTCCTATATGAGATGGTGGGAATTTCTAGCTTGGAATACAGACTGCACACTGTTTTCTGGTTTTGCATCTGACTTACTCCAGACTAATGAAATCAGCCAGAAGTGTTTTGGGTTTGAGTTCGGGGGTTTTTTATTATTTTTGTGATCTACAAGGGAAAAAATGGTTGTCTCCTTCCTTTGATCAATCATCTGTTCATCAATTTTCTTAACAGAAAAGACACTTGATTTGCACTAGTGTAAGATACAGCAGAATCTATCCCTGGAAAACCGGACCTCTCCCTAGCAGCACTAAAAGCAACTGATAATCTACCAGGCAAAGAAAAATACCTAGCCTAGTGGTTACAGACAAATCCCAGGTCAGAAACCATTGGGTTTATTGCTATCTCTTCTTCTGCAGCCCTAAACAAATCCTTTCATCTCTCTCTCCTGGTTTTCTTTCCAGTATTTCACTTGCTTTTCTAATTTATAAACTCTTCAAAATTAGTAAGATTTCCCACTTCGTGTTTTGTAGCAACTACCACAGCTAAAGGGATCCCTGTATTTGTTTAAGCAATCCAGTAATGTAACAATAATTAACAGTAACACAAAGAGGACTGGTAATCTTTCTTGAGTATATCTTCATACTGTTTTTTAAGTTTCTACCTTTGCTGAAATAAGACTTTCACATGCTTACACCAAAATTTTTAACATTATTAATTTGTTGACAATCGACTAATTGCTACAAAAGGCAGAAGATGACCTGGGTATAGATCTGAATATGCCTTCTGGTGGTATGATTGACAAGGAACTTCATGTGGTCATGCTCAAGAAAGGACCGAGATTTAGATGGGAAGATTATTTAAGTTACTAAAATGATTCAAGGGATGTAAATAATGTTATTTCCATATGTACTCAATATACTTTTCACTTTAGACATCTGTTTGAGAATTACATCACACCTGCAGATTTCATTTTGTTAGAAGCATTAGCAGATGCCAAAAAAAAAAAACCCCAACACATTTTAAACAAACTAGTTCAGTGGAACTGGGTGGTACTAATGCACCATTTTGAAATAATACTGAGGAATTTTGAGGAAAACGTGCATTCATCATAATATCTGAGTGACTCAGTTCTTCTGGAGCAGCAATACCTATTTTCTGATGGTCTTTTTGTTCCTATTTATGGGAGAGATCCAGTTTACAAGTTTACAGTTTTAACAGTAGAAGTAGATGTTTCTGATTGCCTGAAGAGCTAGATACTGTGTTTTTAATTTGGATACCTGAAGGGTATTGATCTGGAGAACATCAAAGGTACCCACCTGTCTCTATTGCCTCTATAGAGAACTTCTAGGAACTTCAGCAACTCCTTCAGTAGGTCAAAGTTAAATGCTTACACTGGGTGAATTGGACACCACTCCACTATTTTCTGCTTGTTACATGGTGTCTAGATGCGTTCAGCCCTCCAGAGTACTAAGCGTTACCTATTCAAAAGGGAGATAAAATCTCATGCCCCAAAAGTCTGCAGTCAGAATGGAGGAGACAGAGACATGATGGGAGGGAGATGGAAGTACGGAAGATGATGTGAATTTGAATAAGAGGTTAGATGGGGGGCCGAAAAGAGAAATCACATCTAGAAAGTCGTAGTCCAGTAACTGGATCTGCAGATCACACTACCAATAATACCATAGTAAGCACAGTGCTAGAGGCAAAAGGGAGAGAGCACATCAACGGCAGCAAAAGATCTAGAATGAGACCCCTACCTTGGCACTCCCAGAACAGGTTCAGTCAGGGAATAAGGAGAAGCATACATCCCTGGCTGACTGCTCAATGCAATAGGGAGAGGAGACCACCAAACTGGTATCCTGTTCTGAACACTAAAACGTTTCATGTTTTTACATTGGTTTCTGATATTTTACAGTAAACTAAGCTTCCAATTTTATCATATGCAGACAACTTATAACGAGAGTTATTTATACTGTTAATAACTTCTAAGCCACATCCTTTTTCCTTTTACTGCAGAAAAGCTACTTTCTTTATAAAGTAAAAAAAAAATAAATAAAAAAAAAATCTGCTGCTCAGGGTTGTCTAGGAGCAATCTGCATCAGTGATTGGATTATGTACTAACAGCATTACTTATCCCCATCTGAGAGGTACCCTACAGGGAAAAGCTCCAAAGAAAGACACTGCATTAAGCGAAGATTTGGAAGTCTGATTGCATTCTGTTTCCATCTCTCTGCAGGGCTGGCTGTCAATGGCATTCAGAGCCGTGCAGCAGAAAAGGAAAAACAACTCTCTCTCTTTAGCGTTGTGAGTCATCAGTGATTGAAAGCATCTTTACCCCAGTTTAAGGTCTGGCCAGAGGATGTGATCCAGGGTTCACTGAGAATTTGCGTTGACTTCGTGCAGGTTCAACCATGGCCTGTTTTTTTTCAGTTGGAAACTGATTATTTTACAGTATCATGAAAGTGAAATCTTGTAGTGAAGATGCAGTGCATAACTATAAACATTTTCTCAAGCAGAGAATCTGGATCCAGATGGTATACAATATTAAACTAGTGATATCTCTCTAAGCACATTTAAAAATAATTAATATTACCATGGATTTCCTCCAGACTTCTTCCCTATCATGAATATAGAGCAGTATATTCCCTTAGGAGGGGAAAATTGCAAAGTTTTCTGTGTTCACCACTAAATAACTTATTTACTTTCATCATCCAGTGATCCATTCATGGCTTGAATTCTAAGGATTGGAAAGACTGGCAGATCTCAATAGTTTTCCACTGAACAGCTTCACGGAGTGGTTTCTCAAATGTGGGATACGTTCTTCAAATGTCCCCAAGATTTGTGTTACGGTGTCTTAACTCTCTTGAAGAACCATGTAGAGCCAAAAACTTAAATAATTTACAGAATTTAAAATAGACACATGAAAGTGTAGAAACACAGAGAAATACATAGAAATATGCCTTGTCATACCTGAGATTCAATTTATTTTGATGCATAGAAGAAAATCTCCACACTAGAAAGATTCTGACTTTTCTCAGAGTATATTTTAATTGTAATTTTTCAGTTTGAACATAGGGTTACAAGATTGGAAAACTACCCAGTATTGAAATTCAGATCTAATTGTCTACTAAAATGTTTTATCTGTACAAACAAGAAATAGCTGCATTGCTTGCAAAAGGTAGGAGCAATTTAAAAATCTTCACTCTTTTTATATCACATATCACAGAGCAGCAGCTGGATGGAAAAACAAGAAGTAAAGATGAAGAATGCAAATACATCTACAAATTAAACCCAAGATTTTTTCAACAGAAGTTATTGCTCATGAAACAGGGAGAATGGTGTCTATATTAACATTTGAGGGTCAGAACCTCCAGAAGTATCAGATAATTTAACTCCAGTAAAGTAAATATGCACCAACTGCCCTTGGGATTTCATATGCATAATTTGTTTATTATTTTCCTTTATGTGAAATAAAATTAGCATAGAATACTTTTTGCCCTTTGTGTATGAAAAAATGTGTAGTGCTTTCCATTGTTGAGAACTGGTACTTGTCCTCAGTTTTTATTCAAGTGTTTTAATGCTTAAAAAGTTCTAACATCCTAAGGGACTACTGAATGAGGTTTTGCTTCACTCAGTCAGCATCCTCCTATATATATACAGATTAAGGTCTTACTGGTACCAAGTCACAGTTACCACATCTGCACTGCTTTTTTTTTTTTTTTTTCCGTTAACATATTTCCAAGTTTTTCCGTCAGTCAAGATTAGCACAATATAATCTGGCAAGATTTAAGTATGACATATTTTTAAATTAGCATCATTGTTTAGCCTATTACACAATGTACTAGGCTTTAATTTTGATTTTCAAAATTTGACTTTTAATGTTAACTCTGCTACTTACTTGCTTTTTTAATCTGGGCAAGTCACTTAATCTTCTCTTATTCCTGCATCTTGAGTGAGGATTGCTGAATGTCCCCAACAGCTTCTAGTGTCACTGTCATCAGAGCTGCAATAATAGCAAACAGCACTGCATTATAAAAAATACCTCAGAAAAGCAGAAGTGAGAATTTATATATTGCACTTTCAAATGTTTAGACAATTGACAAACATTTCCCTTGTCTCTTCAGCCCTACAGCTTTGCAAATCAAGCTAGAATACGTTTCAAAGGCAAACAAAGCAAAACAAAAACCCTTACATAGATTAAAATGTGACAAGGTAATATTACTAAAATGTTAGGTATGTTAGGTATCTACAGAAAAGGAAATGATAGTCTTTCTGATTGAAGCAGCCTCTCACAGGGTCATCTAAAGATTTCAAAACAATGAAGACAAGTGCCAGAATATTTTGAATTCATCTTGTCTGTGTTAGCAATGATAGCAGATGATCCCACTTCCAAAGTCAGAAATAAAACCAATCAGCTGCAAAGGCACTTGCTTTTTCATATTTTTTTTCTTTTTTCATCTACCTACTTCTTGTCCTTCACCTTGCTGTGTCTCACTGATTAGCAATAGAAGCTGGAAAATAAAAGAAGTTCCGCATTCTTTATTCACATACTTTATTTCTTTTAAGATACAAATTCTTTACAGCCTGAGATAAGGATATTGCAGACCTCAGTTTCATAGGAGCAGATACTATGTTTTGATGTTGCTTTATCATGACCTGCATTTCTTTAATGGCACCTCCAAATAGCACTCCATATTTACTTCTTGCTTTCCCATGAGCAAATATGGACCTTGGATGAGCTTGAGGGAAGAACGCTGCTTTGTGATAGTTGAGCTGAAAAGCTGTGACTGCATATGGCACTGCTTACATAAACTCATCTCACCTGAGATGTGACCTTACTGAGTAATGTGATGTAAGCAGAAAGGGACCAGAGGAAGAGCTGTATGCAAGCAAAGATGGAATTTGTCTGGTCACATGATGGAGAAAGGACCATGATGCTGCTCCCTACACCTTCACTGTTATTGGAGATCCGCTGAGCGTGGGATCCCAGGAGGAGGCACAGGTGAGACCCTCCTGATGCAGGTGAGGCGTACGGGAGCTGAGCTGTGGATGCATGGGCTGTAGGTACTGCCCGCAATAAGAGAATATGAACTGGGAGCCAAATGGGCAGACATGCTGTGAGAAGCTTGGCAGGCCGGTTGCAGGTCCCAGCCAACACATGCCAGTTCAGCTGTCTGTAAGACCCTGTTGTGAATTTTCTAGGCCAAATGGAAGAGTCAGAGGCCCAGACCATAGCCCATAAAAGAGGAAAGACACTGGGGAGCCCTTAGGGGCTTTCTGTTATTGCAACCGATACGAATGTCCTGGTGTTAGTTGCAGCCGCTGGCTGGGTGAACACTAACAAAATTGCATGTTTCTTTTTCAAGCTCATGGCAGTAAATGGAAGGAAGGGAGATTTCAGCTTGCTCTGCTGGCTCCTCAGGGAACCACAGAGGTCATCCCAATAGGCAAGAGATCTGCATCATTTGTTATTCCTGTATAATGCCTGCCAATGACATATCCAGCATGTCTAAACTTCAATCAGCCTTCAAAATCCTGTATGTCACTCATCCAGCACCACTCATTTAACAGCACCCATGACCCAACCCATTAGGGAGTGCCACATTTTGTCATAAATAGGGCCCCTAAGTGTTTGGTCTAGCCAGTTACAATCCCCATATGGTCTCCTGCCCTTTTTGTAATGTTTGGGCACCACTCTCAAGTCATCTGTGGGAAGAGAGAAAACTGAGCTTGCTTTCTTTTTTTTTTCTTTTTTAATACACATTACTGAAAACCATAAGCCCACCATTCTTTGAAGTTTAACACTGGAATTAGCATAGTCTAATGACTATCATTATTAAAGCCACTGGCATGAGATACAACATCAACTTCCTCCCTCCCACTAATGTAATGCAACGTAATGAATGCAGAAAAGTTTACCTTCATGCATTCTTTTTTCTGTTTTGTTTTCAAGCCCAAAAGTTTTATCCTTCTAATTCAGATTGTCAGCTGAATTCATGCAGTGATGATCAGAGCATGAGCAACATTATGTGCCTATTAGTGATGTCCTCTGCTTCTCTTATCCACCCAATCCCTAGATGACATTCATTGATGTAATTACACCAGAGAGGCTGAAACGACATGGGTATATTTCAGCTGAGGATCCACCCCACTGAATACACTTGAAGACAGGAGTTTTCAGCCAAGCCGTGATGTCAAAGAGAGAACACTTTTTTTAAAACTGTCATTGAAAATTCCTTTAAATAATGGGACTCTCAGTGTAACATTCATTTGTATTAGAAAAGGATTCTGATTTAATCGAGCCATATCTAAATCTCTACCTGAATCTTGATTCTAATTATGATTTAGAATAAACTTTGTATTCCTCTTACCCCACCCCCACTTGGGATTCAGGCAGAAAATAATGAGCTTCAGCAGTAGGTAGGTGTTTGTTTAAACCCCTTCTGATCTTGAAGAGGTAGAAAAAGAACAAATAAGACCCTCTGTCGTTGAGCTCTGATGTGCGTGGTGGCACAAGCAGGTCTCTGGGCAAGGGATTGTTTCTTGATTTGCAGAGCATGACACAGGCAGGAGCACCTACTGCCTCCACATTTGTTTGTCTGATTTTGATGAGAGACACAATGAAATGGAACATCTAAGGAAAGACATAAAGCTTTGCCCATGGCAGTTTTGCACCTAAGCCAGCTGTAGCAAATTATATCCTATCAGAGACATCAGGGACAGCAACGAAGGCAGCACCAAATGCCATGAGCTAAAGATGTCAGCACAGACCATTCAGAGCTTGAACTGAAGCCCACTGCAGACTTTCACGTCGCAGCAAAAGGCTTTGGATTGCCCTGCTGAACACAGAACTTGTTGTATGGATTTGTTCTTCATCTGGGTCCCTTCTTTTCCCGTCTGACAACAGCCTAAGAGGAGAAGTACATTCTCAGGAAAGCAAGATCGTGTGCTACAGCTACTTCCAGCTACAAACTCATATATTAAAATCAATCATTTTAGAAACAGAACATTTCAACATCCATTTTATTCCAAGCTTCCCTGTTATAGGGATTATGGCCATTTTTAGATTCATCCTGACCATAACCAATATCCCATACCAGTTTTTAGGAAAAAAATATTGTGGGCCTTCAGACAGTTCCTTAATGAGCGTCACTTTGGTGCACGCATCCTCATGTAGTATTTTAAAATTCAGTTTCACAAAAATCTGCACAATGGCTGCACAGCAAAGTTTTTAAGATATTATATGATCACTATGTATTCTTTGTTAGTAGAGAAAAAACAAGAAACACATCACACAAGAAAGCTTAAAATTTCAGTAAAGTTTCTTCAGTTCAAATATGAGCTGGCAAAGGAGTGAAATCAATTGGATGCACCTCTAATCTGTGATAAATGTAGGTCAATTTGACTCCACCTATATCATACTAAAAGAGGGCTGAGCTAAGTTACATTACTTTGCATTTGCTAAGGACTAACATCGAGATCTTTGAGAGCTACCTCAGCTCAGCTGGCCCTCCATAGTCTGCTGAGCTGGAGGAATACATCTCTGGTTTGAGCCTTCATTTGTCTTGTGCTAAGAATCTTGAGGATGAGGATAGATAGCAAGACTTAGTTATTAAATAACTTTCTTGGAAAGATAAAACATGCAGCTCAACACCAGCTGAATAATAAAGCAAGAAGGGCTTGTAATGGCAAGGGGTAATCTTCTGGTTGGGACAAGGCCAAAAATACATTAATATGGTTAATGCATGAAAAATCATAGGAAAAAACAGCAAAGACTGGGAAACTGCTGAGACAAATACAATTAAAATAGACACTCTGCATTGAATGGGACTAACTGATGAAAATACATTTCCATATCTCATGTGGCAACTTTTCTGGAGAAAAATATTACCTAATTTTTCACACAGGAAAGAAATCTGGAATCCAGCCATTTGTAGAGATCATGCTCCTATTCTTAAACTTCCTTTAAGTTCAGATTTCTTCCATTTTAGTAGGTTAGAAGTTTGCATTTCCTGCTAACACTGTACGTTTAACTTTGCAGTGAACACTCTTTGGCAAACGTGATATAAATAACAGCAAAATCCCCCTCTTGGCAGCACATCCCTTCTTTATATTCACTGTACCTGGCTACCAGCACTAACACCCTTGGAGAACAGGCACTTTACCTCTGAACACAGTGAAGCCTGATCTTTCCACTAGTTTTAAGTAGGCTTAATGCCCTGTGTGCTCTTAATAACAGATAGATTTTCTCCCTCCCCACACTTCACCTTTTCAGTGCAAGCCATTTCCTACAGAGCTGCTGCCAGATGTAAACCCACGGGTGGTTTTGTGTTAGTCTTAGACAAAGCGATTCCTTCCACTGGTGTGCTAAATATCCAAAGCATTTTGACACCCTCCAGGACGAAAGGTGCAATGTAATTTGGTTATCATGGCTGTACCATCGATCCCTGCTGAAAGTGTCTGAAGGATCCTTTATTATCTTGCTAGCTGAAAGTATTTGGGTTTGCTATTTTAATTATCCTCTTAGCTTCAGTTTCTTCCTTTAGATCTCTCTGCTATTGACACATTTGGCCTTTTAAGTGGTTTCTGCTACAGAGAGAAGGTAAAGAAGCAGGGAAACCCTATGGCCAACACCATATACAGGGCTACCAAGTCTGAAGACAGTAGTATATATACTTTAATCACTTCTGGGAAGAAGGAAAAAAAAAGGAAGAGGGAAGGGAAGGGAAGGGAAAAAGCTATGTCACAAGAATAATTGTTGTACCACATATGCACATGATGTTGCTCCCTTTTGTCAGCAAAGCCTGTGGGGGGGAAATCAAAGACTTCTGAACTCTGTTATCCATTACCTCAGAGAAATATAAACCATGTGCTGACCTCAATGTCCTGCTCTAGTTTTCCCTCTTTGCCTCACTCTGCTTTCGCCTTGCCAATCATGACTCTTTCAGGTAAATTTATTAATCTTTGTTTGCAAATATCCTGGGTTTAGATTATTGAGCCTTCCAGAAAGGTTCCCAAGGGCAGGGCATGAGAGTGTCTGGTTGGACCTACTCAGCAGCAAGCTTTTCCTTCATTTTAACACATCTTTTGATGTATAGTGATAAGAAAGTGGAGAGGGGAGGAAGAAAAATTATTAATTGGAAATTGAACTAAAGCCCATGAAATAAAGCTCTTGAATGTCTACTAAAAATCACAGCTTTGATAATGTCTTCTAACTTAAGATATAACTTACGGTATCATTCATCTTTGACTTTTTATTTCTTCAAATAAGTGCTTAAAAATAATGGTTTTCACTTTCCAAAGGAAGCAGGAAACCCAGCTGAGTACTTACTGTAGCCTTCACTTGCAAAAGAATATCATAAAGGCAATAAAAATGTGCACAGATACCAAATGAGTGTAAAGTCAAATTTCTCAGATGCACAGTACAAAAAAAAAAAATAAAAAAATTATAGCCTAGACACACCAAGTGAAATTCATCTGCCCTAGAATTGGTGCCAGAGTTGGTGGCATAATTCTACATTGTCAGTAGGGTGAAATAAGCACCTCCAGGAGATAATTGTTTTCATCCAGAGATAGATGCATGTGACAGGTCACATGAATTGCCCTTTGGAGATACTTACTTCTCTTATTAACTATGGAGGGGCTCTACAGTGCCAGTCTGAAGTCTGACTATCCCATTATAGATGCCTTAAATCAGGCTAGATTAATCTCACTGAGAATGACCTTCCAATATGAAATCCAGGTGTCTAAGTGATCTGCTAAAAAGCTCTAGAAGCACCAGAAACCTCCAGTTAACACCAATCCGAGCTCAGAAAAGAGAAAATAAAAAGGTAAAAGACATTACAGAGATTTAAAATAGAAAGTAAGAATCCAAAGGAAAGAAAATGATGACATTAAATAGGAAATATTAGGCTAGAGAGTAGCAAAAAGCTAACCTCAGCCAATACAAAGTCACCTTTGAATAGTCACAGACAGTTAATGCTGCAGGGAATGAGTTCCAGAGTCTGAAAATGTCACTTTATGCATTGTTAAAAGCACCTGTCTTCAACACAAAAATACACAAACAAATGGAAAAACACTAGGTGTGTTATGGCAGAAATGAACTGGGTGTTGGGCTTGTCTTTTTTCAGTGTTGCAAATGCTTGTTCAAGGCATTTAACTATACTTAGAAACTGAATATCGATTTCATTTCTATGTCTTGAAGTCTTCCACTAGACAAAATTGATTGTCACTAATAAAAAAATAGCCAATGTCATCTAAAATGTAATATCCATAGTAGTAACCATTAAATTTGCCTTTATCTTAAAAAGAATAAAGTAGAGCAAATTTCCGATCACAGAGTAGTGGGTTTGACCTTTGAGAAGGTTTGGAAAAGGACTTTGGAAAACAGTGGCTTTACCAGTGGAGCCTTTCAAGTGCTAGAATTGACATCAACATTACCCCAAATTTTTGACAAGTCTCATGAAATACAAAACATGTTAGTAGGTCAGAGGTTCGGAATGCACCCTGGGTCAAAACACAGATCCTTTCTAAAACCCAACTCACTGAAAACTCAGTGGGAATTTTAGAGTGGGCAAAAAGATTATGAAGAAGATCATACTGGGAACCACTGGAAGGCATTTAAAGAATAAGGCAATCATCAGGCACAGTCAATATGTGTTCACAAAGGGAAAGTCTTGTCTAACTAATTTGATATCCTTCTACAATAAGGTCACCTACCTTGTGGATGAAAGGAAGGCGGTGGGTGTAGTTTTTCTGGATTTTAGTAAGGCTTTTGATACTGTATCTCACAGCATCTTTCTGGACAAGTTGTCCAGCTGTGGGATAAGCAGGTTCATGGTGCGCTGGGTGAAGAACTGGCTGGTCAGCAGTGCTCAAAGGGTTGCAGTGAATGGGCTACATGTGGCAGGTGACTGGTCACCAGCGGTGTTCCTCAGGGTTCAATTCTAGGGCCAGTTCTGTTCAATATATTTATCAATGATCTGGATGTAGGAGTTGAATGCACCATTAACAAGTTTGCTGATGATACCAAACTGGGAGGTGCTGTTGACTCTCTGGAGGAACAAGAGTCCTTCCAGGGGGATCTAGATACTCTGGAGCATTGGAAAATCATTAATGGCATGAAATTTAACAAGAACAAATGCTGGATTCTGCACCTAGGACAGAGTAACACTGGGCACAAGTATAAATTGGGAGAGGAGTGGCTGGAGAGCAGCCCTGCAGAAAGGGATCTGGGGGTGCTGCTTGGCAGCAGCTCAATAGGAGTCGGCAGTGTGCCCTGGCAGCCAAGAGAGCAAACTCCATCCTGGGGTGCATTAAACACATCATAACCAGCCGGTCAAGAGAGGTGATTATCCTCCTGTATTCAGTGTTGGCGCGGCCTCACCTTGAGTACTGTGCGCAGTGCTGGGCCCCACAACTTAAGAAGGATGTGAAGGTCCTTGAATGCATCTAGAGGAGGGCAACAAAGCTGGTGAAAAGGTTGGAAGGCATGTCCTGTGTGGAGCAGCTGAGGACTCTGGGTTTGTCTAGTTCGGAGGAAAGGAGGCTGAGGGGTGACCTCAGGGCTCTCTACAGTTACCTGAGGAGGGGAAGTAGAGAGGGAGGTTCTGAGCTCTTCTCCCTGGGATCCAGTGACAGGATGCATTGGAATGGTTCAAAGCTGCACCAGAGGAGGTTCAGACCGGACATTAGGAAGGAAGTGTTTCTTTACTGAGAGGGTGATTAAACACTGGAACAGGCTTCCTAGAGAGGTGGCCAGTGCCCAAGCCTGTCAGTGTTTAAGAGGCATTTGGGCAATGTCCTTAAAAACATGCTTTAACTTTTGATCAGCCCTGAATTGGTCAGGCAGTTGGACTAGATGATTGTTGTAGATCCCTTCCAACTAAAATATTCTATTCTATTCTATTCTATTCTATTCTATTCTATTCTATTCTATTCTATTCTATTCTATTCTATTCTATTCTATTCTATTCCTCTATTCTATTCTACTCTACTCTATTCTATTCCTCTATTCTATTCTACTCTACTCTATTCTATTCTACTCTATTCTATACTAAAATTCTGGCAGTAGCCTTTCTAAAATGTGCTTGGGGGAGCCGGACCTACAATTAACCAGCAACAGAAGAGTCATGAGACTGAAGGACAGCAAACAACAGGAAGCCTGACTCCGAAGCTTTCCAGTTCTGACTAGTCGTTAGGAAGGGGTAAACACAGCAGGCAGTCCCAGCAGACTTATTCCGTAGCAGCATGGTTAGGATATCCTTCTGGGAAAAGTGCGAAGCAGTTCTTAATCCACTGGTTTGCCTCCAGACCAAGTATTCTTATGCCTAATGTAATGACAAATAATGTCACTGCTTTCCAAAGAGCAAAGGCTGTTTAGCTTGTCATGATCGTGGCATGTCTGAGCATCCAGAATAAGTGCCAAGCTACACCTTTTTGATGCCTGTATGTTATTAGCAGGAAAAGGGGACTGAGATCCTAACTTGTCTTGCCCGAGTCATTCTGCTGGGGACAGACATTAACATTTTAAGCATCTAAAAGAGATACCTGAATATCAAGTCCTGCCAATATTCAATGGGACTGCACTGCTTATGTGCCAAACAACTTAAAACCAAGTTTTGATGTTTTCCAGACTCCTTTTCCAAACTTCCTTAAAGGTCAAGTACCATTTACTTCCTCGAATGTATCAGGGACAGACAAGAGTTCAGCTCTACAAGCTGCTTCTTAAGACTGTTATTTTTAATGCAGTTTGAATTTAGATGCAGCTTGTAGCTACATGGTTGTAAAATCAGAATAACTTCACTGAAGTGCCTTTTAAGAAGAAGCTGTAACTCCAGTTTGTTGTGCAGGTAGACTTTTGCTATTGACTTCAATAGGAGTTTAGGCTCCAGGTTTCCAACTTGCATGAACTAAATGACAGTATCATCAATCACTTGATTTCTCAGTTTACTTCATTATTGTTTAAACAGTTTTATTTATCTGTTTCCTACCTCCACTTAATAATATTTATAATCTCTTATGAAAATTAGTTTTTGAAAAATGCAAAACAAGGAATGAAAACAGGACCTCCTATTGCCTTTCCAAGCAATCAAAATCTGAATCTAAATAGTTCTATGGCAACAGGCTGAGAAAAGTATGTTTTCAATTACTTTATTTCCATGTATAAACTGCACATCCAAATCATGCTTCGTGAATAAGTAAACAATTTAATTTGGTTGGTGGTTTGTGGGCTTCTTTTTGGGGGGGGGGGGGTGTGTAATTTTCTATTTTCTTTTTTGGTAGGAAATAAACAAGAAGAAATAGAGAATAATCAAAACCACCCAGCAACAGCAAACTTTTCTCATTACACTCTGAGCAACAGCAAGATGGGGAAAATAGCAGATCATTATGTCTGATGAGTATAATTACACTTTTTCAAAAAAGGGGGGAAATCTAGGTTTATCACTACACCTGTTTTTTTTTTAATAGATACCTTTAAATTCCGCTGAACATGCAGCAGCAGAAAAATTATTCCTTCTCGCTGTTTGATGGCCTCCAGTAATGCTTAAGAAAAATTGTTTTCCATTCCACTGAACTGTAAAATAAACAAAACAAACCCTTCACTAAATGCTCTAAAGGCCAAAGGGTCTCAATGAATGAACTTCAAATGGCTGCTTTGCTCATCATAGAAAAAATCCATTATGTGATTGTGTTTAGAAATGGTCTAGCATATTTTGGGTGCTATAGCATTTTAAAATAATAAGGTTTGGAAATAAATAATAAACTGGTGAGGAGGCAGAAAGTAAGTTGCTCCCTAAATCTAAATACAAATGTATTTCAATGTCATTTTCTATACACAGAGAAATGCATAGAACTAAATCAGTTCTATCATTTATAGTGAACGTTATGTTTTCCTGTACTTTTCAGCTTGCTTTCATTCCTTTCATGAAAGAGAATCTCATGACCTTTTCAGTATTAGCCTCAAGACATAGCTGAGCTATTCTTTTCATATAGAAACCCAAGACCCCAGCTGGCTAGACTGAAAGCTAACTTTGCCAACAAATCTCTAAGAAAACATGTGATAATGTTCATCTGTATTTTGGGGATTTTTTTTTTCTTTTTGCAAAAGTTATCAATGCATCTAAATATAACAGCTTTCTGTAGGTTTTTAGGTTTAACCAGGACCCTCTGAGACCAAGCATTAATTAGCGTGCTGTCTTGAGTGTTATAGGCTAATAAAAGATCGAATATACAGCAGAATCATAAGACTTTCTGGTAACTGCCTCTCTTTTACTGCATCTGTTAGAAAATGTACTACTGGTGTTTTAGGATTCCTAACCTCTTATTCATCACCAGAAAATAAAATCCCTGTAGTATCTGTTCTGTTGTAAGCTCCATTAGGGGATGATTTCCAGCTTCTCAGTAGGATTTCCAAGAGCTTCACTGTGAAGTTTACTTTTTATAAGGGATTTCTTTATAACAGACAAACAATCAGGACAGAGCTTTTCCTTAGAAGATTTCTCTTCTCCAGTTTTATCAAGTAGGTTTCTTCTACTGGTGTATTCAAAGTCCTCAGGATTATCTATTAACAATGTTAGTAGGTAATGCAATACAGAAGACATGCTTGAAAATCCAGGGATGAACTTGACCTAACACAAAAAGGGCTTTGGAACACTAAGATATCTTCAGGGGCTCTTTAAAAAACTACCCTTGCACCCATCTTCATTCACAGACATTCAAACCCAGCATCCCTCTGATTCTCATCAGACCTTCTGTCTGGCCAAGACAGTCACATTGCTAAAACAGATATAGCTACCAGGAAAGCCTGCTTGCAGGCCTCCAGATGTAGCTGCCACCTGTGCACTCCCACTGCAGCTCTTGAGAAGAGCAGGAGCCACTCAGGTTTGTAGCTTCTATAGGATGAAGCATTCGGCTGTTTGAGTTGTGTGTATCCTTTACTAATCACTGTCCATCATCTTCAAGGAAAACAAGCAAGTCAGAAAGGACTTGATCCATAAGATGCTCCCTGGAGCATGCTGAGGGAGAGGAATACAGAATTGTCCAGCTTTTCCTTGCACTTTTGGAAGTAGTGGCTATGACACAAGTTTCAATGAACATTACCTGATCACAGACCTGACACGGAGCCTCTATTAATGGCATTGGACTTTCCATCGAACCAAGGCAGGGCTTAACTAGATAAAGGATGACACATCACTGCTCAGGCCATTAGTAAATCATTTAATCTAGTGTGAGACTCAGAACTATGTGACACAGCAGTGATCAGATGCGGAGGACAACTCAAAATACAAAAGGAAGGCAATGCTGAACAGCTATCCAAGTATGACTTGGTCCTAGAAGCACACCTCAACACAGACTGGAATTACTGATGAAGTGGAACAGAATTTCTTTAGTGTCTATCCCTATCTAATTTATACTTGGCAAATGCTGAGCTGCTATTATCAGGATAAGCCTGTGACTGCTTCCAGTCACAGGCTGTGTGACTGTGTGATTGCATTCGGACATGGAGGTATAGGGAAATGAGAAGACAACTTTTTAAATCACTGCAAAGTAGTCACATGAAAAATTCAGTACATATTGATGCCTTGTGTGTTTTTCTGAAGTATTTTAAGACTGATTGCTTGGGTTGGCTCCCAGCATGAACTGGTGATTAGAAGGAACAGCTCAAGCAACTGTCATCAAATGAAACATCAATGACATCAAAACCATACACACACTATTCTTCTAGCTCTGCCTCTAGCAGTAGCAAATAGCTATTGAACCTTCAATACAATCATCTCAACAAGCATGTAAATAAAGTCACACCTAATAACACTGTTCTGTCTTGACTTATCAGATGAAATTCTGTTATGTACCAGTAGATATGAAACTTTTCTATCATTCAAATTAAACATATGCTAATTCCAGAAAGCTCTGTTTCTGAAGGAAAAAAAAAAAAAAATTCCTTCTCTGGCATGGAAGTAGTTCTACTAATAAATTAAGCTGCTATATACAATATTTAGAACTGCTACTGACTCTGAAAATTCAGATAATTCCCACAGAAGTAACATGTCTGTCATACATTTCTCTTGGGTTACAGTGCCATTTGCCAACTAGGGGAGACCTTTAAAAAGAGAAGAGCTATTCAAGATTATTCTTTCAGTACTCCCACAGAAGTCAAGACCTGAGCAGCTTCTTAAATGTTGACAGAAGGCAGTATAGGACCAGTTAACACTTCAGCACATTTTTAATGCACTTTTGACCTAGAAGCTTGCTGTGGAACCTAGAATAGGATTTATACCCACTCAGTACAAAATAAGTGATAGGGATATTAGAAGTAAGACCTTGCCAACACTTGCAGAAGAGACTTTATGTCTAAACTAAGCACATTCAAACAACATTAAAAGTCAGGATGGACTATGGATTTTTGGTGAAAATTAAAAATACATGTTTTCTATGGTCTACAGTTATATTAGTATATTAACCTGCAACAGGGCATGGGCACTAGATTTCAACCATCCATATTATTCAGGCTTTGGAAATAGTTAGAGGCACGTTTGACTTTGGTCAAGGTAATTTTCATGCGTCTACACTATGTTCAGATTGTGAGAGAACCTGTCAGCCTTGAGACTTGAGTACTATGTATTTTACAAGTATAGAAGATGCCTTAACACTCTAAATGATAGCAACTGCCTATCTATAAAGCTGTGTCTTGCTATGCATACTATTCCATTGGAGGGGCAACAGAACAGGTACTTGAGTGTAGTTGCGTGAGGTGACAGGAGGTGACCATTCACTAGGTATTAAGGGCTGTACACTATTCTCCTTTTTGTTGATTGAAGTGCAACATTAACATTCTTATACATAGCTGTTCTGCAACCAGTTAAGGATTTGTATTCTCTCAAACCTTCCAATCTCAAAGCCTTTAGGATCCTGGAGATCCACAGTCTTCCCACCCTAAGCATCCCTGTCTTCATCAACACACCTAGAGATATTTCTTTCAACTCTTCTCATTCACTTTGTCTCAACTTTCCTCTCTCATGAATCCCAAACACCCTAATTCCTCCCAATCCAACACCACAATACCTGCCTTAGTCCCAACTCAGTCTTCATTTTGATCCATTCCACCTTCTACATTTCACCATGTTCACTTTGACAACCACTTCCCAATGATGCCAAGTACAGGCTAACCTCTCCTTGTTCTAGTGCACCTGTAGCCCAACTTTGGGTTCTGATGTAGAATTGTAAAATTCAGACTTTAAGTCCCACCTAGACAGAAACCTAAAGGGCAAGGAGAACATGACATGGCTGAGAAAAACACTCTTAATGGTACTTGAAAATCTCTACTGAAGTCTGCTCTTTGGTCCATAGTTGCCTGAGTTGGGCACTTAGTTTAAAGAACAAACTTTTCTTTCGTTGTGGGTTTTTTCCTACTAATTGCTTGATAAAGGGAAAGAGAATGAAAAAAAATATTTTGAGAGTTGTATGACTTCTGCTGAGATTTCATATTGCAGTTTGTGAGTTCTTGTAGCATTAAACATTAAAGGCTTGAATTTTAGAGGTCCCTGTACTGGCACCTCATTTACTTGCATTATTAAGAAAATCTGAAAGTATCTACAGCATACATACAAGCATATGATTTTCACACATTCATATAAATAATGTAAAATGAGGAAAAATCTACAAAAGTAATCAGAAGATCAGCTTGCAGCCTTACACTTAAGCAGCTTTGTGACTTGAGTCAAAATACTTAAATCATTCAGAGGAATATTTCTGTAATAAGTAAATATTTTTATGCTTGTTTTCTATGAGAAAAAAAAAAGTCTTTGTTTCCTTTAAGCCTTTGCAATAAGCCTCATAGTGTGGTTAAGGGCAAAGTAACAGCTATTATCTTCTCAAAACTTTTACAAATTAATTTTTTAATATTATTTTACCCACTCTGCTGAAAAAAAAAAAAAAATCATGTTAAATCAGAATCAGGTCTCTGTGCAGAAAGCTGGAAAAAAAATAGTTCTAATACATAATAGGTAGTTTTTGTTGGGCGGATAGCATCCCTGGTCAGTTTTGTGTTTATGGCTCAGTACTAGTGAAACATTTTATTTTCACATCTTAAAAGATCATTTCAGGGCTGAACAAACACAGCAGATTCAGCAGCAGCTGGAATACAACTACTACTGTTCACCCTTTGGAAAGTTTATGAAAGCGCTGGCATGGTTCTGAAATATTAAAAGGTCTTCTGAAACTCAGAGCGAAAAACAGCAATGTAAAATCAAGGGTCTGGTCTGGCTGAGTGGATAAAGTGCCATCCTTTTATACCGGGGACCTAAATCTTTCAAGCCAATATGTGGTATAGAATGGCTTTTATGGTCATTGGCTAGTGGCTGTGAATTCATATCAACAAAAGTAACATGATTCAGACCAGGACAGAGGAAGAAATCAAAGTGTAACAAGGCTTGTGTTATAAAAAGGCACAGTCACTCGCTTGGAAATAGTCTTGAACAGTAACACCTGACCCAAAGCTCTTGCTCCTGGGAGGGAGTTCAGATCACAATTTGCATTCAGAGGTTTCAGCTGGACTTAGCTCTATACATCTAACAAATTTCAGACTTTACATGGTTCCATATTTTACATGACTTCACTACCACAGCACTACAACACTTCTAATTTTGATGCATGTATTCTTTTAACTCTATGAGGTAAGGAATACTTCGACAGAGACATTACTTACATTTACACAGACAACTTGCAGCCAGAATATCCAGAGTGCTTAAAACATGCTGGCACTACAGCAGGAAAATCATTAGTCCGTAAAAAGTTTGAATTTCAGCATAGCAGCTCTGGCAGTCCTTGGGAAGCAGGCCAGCGCTCCAGATCCACCTCAGGGCATGCCAGCTCATCTCATGCATGTGTTCCAGGCTCAGTCTTAGGAGAAAACAACTTGATGCTGCACGCAAGATTCGGGCTGAGGTCAAAATGACAAAACAAAATCACTCTTCCTCCCTCAAGCCCTTACCCGCCTCAGCCACCTCTTTAAACTTTTCATTTCAAGAATTCGTACAGTGCTAGGTAACATTCCGGTATTTCATGCCTGATGCCTTTGGGTACCTTTACAATTTCCAAGAGAAGAAAAAACCTTTCTCGTTGTTGCTCCAATGGTTCTACAGTTATCCCATGTGAAGTGGGAGAAAGGAAGTGCTATTTAAAATTATTTTCAGTCTTCCCACCTGCTACAACCTTACAAGCAGCTATCATGAGCCTCACTGCTCTGTTTCTCACTGGTGGGTGGAGTGAAGGCTCTTTTACACATCATACTGCTCCATCCGCTCAACCAGGTAAGGGACTGTACTGATCTGTTCCTAACTGGTATCGTTATCTCATCTACTTCTAACGTATTTTCACATATATTTTAATTGCCAACAATTAACTGCAGATATAGATGGAGGAAGGCAAAAAGTTTCTCAGGACTGGATTCTCCCATGCTTCTGAACGGATTTAGTGCTAGATAAGATGCAGGGCTTGGATGCAAATCTGGCATGACTGATCCCACACTAAGTTTGTGTCTTAAATACATGTCCCAGAACACATCTCCATTGTCCTTTTTCATTCCCAAGCACTTATCCTCTGATCAACTCACAAATAATAAAGACATTTTCTTTCTTGTTTTAAATGAGGTAGACTACATGAGTAATTTTTAAAATTTAGTTTTCTTTCATGAAAATTCCCTTTGAATTGTCGCAGTACACCTTCTGTGGACTGAGTTCAGTTCTAGTACATGGGAAATGTCATAGTGGGTAAAACTCAGTTTTATCATACCCAGCAAACCATCTCCTGTAGTGTAGAAGTCACTGTTGGTGATTGTTTAAAGAAGCAGCCTAAGAAATGTTCCTCCTGCATATAAATAAAAAAAAATAAAATCTTAATATTGTATAGGATAATAATTGATGATCTTTTCTTCTAGCTAATTTTCCAAACCCATTTAAAATCTACTTTATTCTTTAGGCACTACAAAAATCTTCTGACAATGAGTTCCAGAGTTGAAATTTGCTGTGTGAAAAAAAGCACTTCCTTACATTTACCTTAAACTAGCAGCGTTATAATTTCATCGGTCGGCCCCTAGTTCTTCAAACATTGTCAACAGAAAACACGGCAGTTCATCTACTCTGTGCTATTTATTATTTTATATACTCTATAATTTTGTCCCTCAGTCATTTTTTTCTCCCCAAAAACCCATAATCCTAGCCTAATTGCTCTTCACACAAAAACCTCTTCATATCTAGTCTTTTCTGCCCTTGTCTGTTTCAACAATTTTTTCTGTTGGAAAAAAGGGGGGCAAGAACTTCATACAGTATTCAGGACATGAGGTGATCAGAGGAGGACAGAGGAAAAGTGATGTCTACTATTCTGTTCTTGATGCTTTCTTTGTTGTTCCTATGATCTTCAGCTTTCACTGAGCAACTTTCAAAGAGCTAACCACAATAACTCTAAATGACTTTCCAAAATACCTATACCTCATTTATGAACCTAAGGCAGTGTAAAAATTGTTAGGGTTATGCTTTCTCTCATCTGTTACTTTTCATTTATCAGCAGTGAATTTTGTCTCCTGTTTTATCTCCAACCACTCAAAATCACCAGATCTATTTAACCTTTTGTTGTCAGTGTTAGTTTCTGTCAGCTTGAAGAATTCTGTGGTATCAGCAAACTTGGCCACCTCATTAACCCCCTGCTTTTCCAAATAATTTGTAACTGTGATGAACGATACAGATCCTACCAAGATTCCCCCTTTCTCTGTATTGACAACCTCTTTGCATTGTGAAAACTGCAAATCTATCCCTACACTTTACTCCCCATCTTTTCACCTACCATTCTGCTTTTCCCCATAACTTTAGTTAATCTTGGATGGGGTTGACAAGAATTTCATACAGCATACCTGGTCCATTTTTCCCAATTACAAACGAGTTGAGTGTAGTTGGTTTTATTTCATAAAACACTTCTCTGACCTTTCAGAGCCTGGTAGCAGAGCAGCAAAGTGAACCCATATCTTCTGTCTAGTCCTGACCATTAAGCTTCCTCCTTCTTTGTACCACTGTTGTTGAACATAGTCAGGACCCACTTACACTGAGTTTAAACCTGTGTCAGCAACATTTTTTACCAGAAAATAGGAGGAGGAATGCACACTTCAAAATGGACACCAGTCAGTATCAGCAGTCAGCAGTCATCTTCTTGTCTGTCCATGCCCGTGTTTCCCCATAGCCTTCCAGTATATCAGAAAACCTTTGATTATCTATCTCCATTGCATAACTTAAATTTCTATCTAATTTCTATTCAAATTAATTTTATTTTTCTAGTCTGAATTACATACACAGCACAGAGATACAGTAGCTGAATTCATATTTTTTAGCTTTATGGGATAGTTATTTTTCCTTTTCCTGGTCTAAACTTCCTCCTTCATTACTGCTTCTACTTGTGTTTTCTACAAGGAAATACTTAGCTTAATATGCCAAGTAATTGGTCTTGCAAATTTGGATGACCCCATCCAAAATCAGAAAGAAAGAATCGTACATAACAAAACCCTGATGTTTAGAAAATCAGCACTTTCCTTCATCATATAGTATCCATTCCTAATCAAAAGGAGTATTTTAACTAGCTGAATCAAAGCATATCTATGGCTAGTCCTGCTCTTCTTTATGGCTACCCCATTTCAGCAATTCACATTTTCACTAAGCATGTTGAGGATATGAAGAGACATTAAAACTTAGTGGTGTGACAACGTTGTGGAGGTGTATTAACTTAGTCGGCTTTCACGCTGACTCCGCAGTGATAAAAATGAGATGAACCAGTGGGTAAAAAATACATAGAGATATAATAACCAATCTGCTTCCTTCCTACTCATCTCTGGCTTCATGATGCTGAAAATCTCACTGATTCAGCCTGGGGAAAGAAATCTTTCCATAATCCTACAAGAGTTTACAATCTACCATACAAATCAAAGTAATATGGTAATCAGCAGATAAGCACAATAACACATGTGGCGTTAAATGAAGTCTCTTGTTCTCTCATGGAGAGGAAGAGAGAGACTTATTTGTTCAATATACCATTATAAAATTATCTAGTTTTAGGAAGAAAAAAAACCAACAGAGAGCACATTTTAAATTCTTATCTTTTGCTGGTTTTGTGAAACTTATTGATGAATAATTTAGAACTGTGTCTTAGCTATTCTCCTCTCCATATAAAAATGTAATCTGACTTAATTATGTGTCATCACAGTAATAGTAGTAAAAGAAATCCACTCTGGGGATGAGTAGAGCATATAGAGTTTTATGAAAAGTCCAAAAGACTTTATTTTAATTTATACAAAGTGGAATTTAGCACTTGACATGCTTTTATTCATAAACTTGTTTCCAAGCATTTCACAGGCCTCTTACCAGTAAGGGGAGTTGCACAGCAGATGAATAGAAAGGGTGGTGGCAGCCTTGGTTAAAGGCTGACAGGCAGATCAGGAGGATTTTATGCACTCATTCACAAACTTCAGGTTGTTAAGGAATATTTTAAGCATCAGAAACAGAGGAGATGGAAAACATATTAACCCAAGGCAAATCTATTTAGTTGACCCCTATCCATGCCATGTCAACAAATCCATGCTGCACAATTAATTAAAAACAAAATTAGCAACAGCTTTTGCTTTTGTTTCTTCAGCCAAGTGGAGAAATGTGTGAGGACCACTTCAAATGAGATCACAACAAGATAGTATTTAAAGCTATTGCCTAAATCCAAATTCACGTAGTACACATTTTCATCAGAAGCAAAATAGATTGGACACATTCACAGTGACTCAGAAGTGTAAAATCATAAACAGTACAGTTAAGGGCAATAAATATTACATCATCTAGGACAGAGGGTAACACTTTTACTTCATTAAGGTACAGTAGCACATATTGCCAGACATTCTGTTGCTAAATGAGAATAGCCACAGTGGCTGAAACTACATATTATCTTACTGAGAGAAATAAGCAGATACAGAAAATGAAACCAGCAGCTTTCCTGCTCTACATGCACACCCTTTCTTACATGAAAACTACAGAGCTCCACTGTAAAAAGGTATATTCAGAACAAATTGCATCCTAGTTATACTATTGTTATGTCCAGGTCACACATACCATATTTCCTGATGGAGAAGGGGGTCACAACCAGGTAACTAAGATGGATATACTGTGGAAAAACAGAAGCTGAATAATCAAACAATAACCCAGTTCATTAATGGTAATTGCTTCTGTCCTCAGAGAGCTGACACAAAATATCCTTGTTTTATAGCATGGAACATCTACCTATTCTGAGATGCAATCTTTAAAATGTAGAAGATTAAAATTTCAAATAGTAGTGCAGGAAAACCTGATTTATACATAACTTATATTTGTGATTGCTTAGACTTCCCTAGAACTACCATGAATTGTTTATAAGAGAATCCACACAGGGGTGATTTAAAAATAGAAGTTGCTGGAAAACAGTATTTTAAGTTAATTTTCCCTTGCTAGTCCTTCTATCCTGCAAGTTTATACCAGACATCAGTTGCTCAATGGACTGCAGTTATTGCAAAAGGATCTGAATTTTGTCCAGCAATGTAAGTTACCTTAAGTAAGTTCAAATGCAACAAGCTAAAAAGTGAAACTCAGCTTTCAAAGGTGAACAATGATTTGGGGCAATCAGTTAAAAACTCCTTCAAATGCCTTGTCTTTAAAGAGGAAAAATGATCAGAACCTTCTGAAGGCAAAACAAGCAATGAGCACTCAACTGTGCACCCAACCTCTCTAATCACTCTGGGGCAGGTGTTTAGTGCCAGCCCTCCTTACTTAGGAGCCTTTTGAAGACCTACAAGTTTTGCCCCTTACACTTGCCAGCCATGGCTGGTCCTCTTTCTTCTCCTCATTTCAGAGAAAAGATAGATTTTTGCCATCCTTCTGTCATGGTTAAATCATTAATGTACTGGTCTCTCTATTCATGTCACAGTCTCGGTAATGGCTATTGTATTATTTCTTTTTCTACCAGTATATGCAACTTTGAAGTATTATTGTACTACAGATTAAAAACTGGTTTCACCCAAACTGAAATTCCTTTGCATACAGTCCCTCCCAATCAATAATCCTTTTGGAGATTTAGAAGCAGATTTCAATTCAGATTACGGTTTTAGAGAAAAACTCATGGAGGTTTTCATGATATTGAAGCTAGTTCAAGCTACAATGAAAACTTGTTTTCTTTTATGACAAAATTGATTCATTGCAAACAATATGTACTGCGTATGTGAAGTCTGTTTATATACCATTTCCTTACTGCTATCAGGCTTCCACACATTCAGAGCGAACGGGGGAAATTGTAAAGTATAAGACACTTCAAGTTTTGGGTGGTTGATTTACTTTTTTCTTTTTTTTTAGGTTCATAAAGAATGGCTTTATAAAAAGTCAAAGGGCAGAATGAGTGTAACTAACTATGCTAATTGCATTGCGGGTTTCACTGCATATCACAAGGAAAAAAAGCAAAGATAAAAATGGCATAAAACAATGGTCCCAGGAAAAGAGATTTAAAAAATAAAATACCACAACAGTCTGAAAGAGCTGCTGTAGCAGAAAGAAATAATTCACTGTAAAGTTGATGCTGAAAAGAAACGGAAATGAATGGGTTGAATTGATGCGTGTCCTTTCTCCCTTTAGCAATGTAGAGTTCAGATGAAGTAAATTGAGTACAGACTGTAATCATAAAATCACAGAATCATGGAATTATGGAATGGTTTGGGTTGGAAGGGTCCTCAAAGATCATCTAGTTCCAACCCCCCTGCCATGGGCAGGGACACACTCCACTAGACCAGGTTGCCCAAAGCCTCATCCAACCTGGACTTGAACACTTCCCGGGATGGGGCATCCACAGCTTCTCTGGGCAACCTGGTCCAGTGCCTCACCACCCTCATAGGGAAGAATTTCTTCCTAATATCCAATCTAAATCTACCTTCTTTTAGTTTAAAGCCATTACCCCTTGTCCTTTCACTACGTGCTTGTAAACAGCCCCTCTCCAGATTTCCTGTAGGCCCCTTTAGGTACTGGAAGGCTGCTGTAAGGTCTCCCCGGAGCCTTCTCTTCTCCAGGCTGAACAACCCCAAGTCTCAGCCTGTCCTCACAGGAGAGGTGCTCAAGCCCTCTGGTTATTTTTATTGCCTCCTCTGGACTTGCTCCAACAGGTCAATGTCCTTCTTATGCTGGAGGCACCAGAGCTGAACACAGTAATGTCGGAGACATGCATAGAAAAATGTCTTCAATGCACAATTGTCTTCTGTTGGTCCACGATCCTCTTTCTTCCTCCACTTTCATCTTTGATCCTCCATTTATTATTTGATTGGATTAATGTTTTAATTGACATGAAATTCAACAATAGGAAGCTAAACTTTGTCTGAAGTGTTTTTAGAATACCAGATTTCTGGAAAGAATTAATATTTTCTGATAGGATTTAGTCCTTTTTAACCCCATCCTACTGCTGTAGGTTGACTGTCAGTAGACTGCTAGATAAGTGGGATCTTTAGGATCTCAGGATTTAGATAAGCAGGATCTAAATCTTAGGATTTAGATATATAACCTTAAGCAACAAGAACTTCCTTTGTAAACCCCCAAAGGCACTTCTTTTTCTCTAGACATGTAGGAAATCATGTGGCCAAGGCCAGCAGTCTGAGTGATGGCTATACGTTGCCTGGTATGTTGGTATGTTTTACAGGAAAAATCTGCATGCTAAAGAATCAGCAGTAATTTCACATGTTCTAAAACATGCAGCAACCTATAAAACTTTGTATTTGATTACATCATTAATTTTTCAAGAAAAGTTGTTCAGCTCAAGAAATGATCATGAAAAAGCATGATTTTAGCAGCACAGTTCCAGTTTCCTCCATAAGATTGTATGCAGAGAATAGCAGAAATTGATGCACTTGGCATTTGCAGCATCTTCCTAGGGCTTTAGGAATTTCAAGGCACAATAAATGTAGGCCACCAAAAGCTCCTAAGGCTAAATGTATGGATCAGATGTTCCTAAACTCTGCTAATAGGATTACTATTGTTAAAGAATTTTTAAGGAACTAATGTGGTTGCTCAGATTCTCACAAGGAACCTACTAAGGCTCATTACTAGTTGATGGGAGATTAATGTTGTGGAAAAAGGAGAGACTTCATGGAATTTATTAGCTTGCATGAGACATCTCTGAGATAAAATGAGAATACAAAAGGGGTTAAAGACTGCTGCAAAGTCTCCTACTGAGATAACTTGTTATACAAAATGGTAAGTGCTAAAAAGCTTTCAAGCACTGCCTCACCTGACAAGGGTGGGAAAGTACGTATTATCTGAAAGGCAGATCATACTTTTGAGCAGTAAAGAGGATGATTCTTTTTTGGTTTGCAAATGTCTACCTATCAGATAGGAGGGGATTTAAATGGGAGTGTTCATTTGTCTGCTGCTGAGACAGACTTACAGGGAACAATTTTGACAGCAAAAGGATAGTTAGAGTAGCATGAGTTCATCTTTTTGCCATTACAGAAGGTCTCACATGCTTGTCTCTCCTCCTTCTCCCAAAATAAAAAATATTTAAAAAATTCTGAAGATAATTCTTCTTCACCGTCATCACTAGGAAATGCTGGATTCATGCTAATTTTAAATGTCAGCATACTTATTAAGCTTGCCTTATTAAAGCCATGGAATCAGAGCCTTTAGGTCATTAACTTCAGACCAGCAGCCTGCAGAAACAGCTGGGAACAAGGCTGTGGGCTTAGAGTCCATTGTTTGGAGCTTTATAATATCCAAGAACAAGCAGTTCTCCAGAATAAAATGAACTATTTATGAAGTCACACACTATACACATTGGTTTTTCTAGTGTCCTGTTTCAGTGCTAAGCCATGGAAATTTGCTGCTGTCTTAAAGGTTTGGGTTACCTCAGGAAGGATGAATTAAAATGTAGGAAATTTCAGAAGGTAGTGAAGCAGCCTGAGCACATGGGACAAGTCTGAAAGTGACGCACTGTGACGTTGTGTGCACAACTTGCCCTGGATGGTGTTATAACTGTATCTTCGCTGTTTAGACAATAATATTTCAGGTGTTACATCACAGGATGGTTGAGGTTGGCAAGAACCTCTTGAAATTGTCTAGTCCACCCCCCCTCAGGCAGGATCAGCTAAAGTAGCATTGTATCCAATTGGGTTTTGACTCTCCAAGGCTGGAGACACCATGAACTCTCTGGGTAACTTGTTCCTGTGTTTGACAACACTCACAATTTAAAAAGAAAAATAAATTCTTGTGTTCATATGTAATTTCATATGTTTTAATTTGTATCCGTTTCCTCCTGTCATGTCATTGGGCACTAACAGAGAAGAGCTTGGCTCCCTCTTCCTTATTCCCTCCAATCTACACACATTGATAAGATGCCCCTGAGCCTTCTCCTCCACAGGCTGAACAGTCCCAGCTCTCTCAGCATCTCCTCATAAGAAAGTCCCATAACAACCTCTGTGTTCGTGTGCTGGACTCACTGCAGTATGTTGATGTCTCTCTTCTACTGAGGAGCACAGAATTGGACACAGTACTCCAAGTGCTGCCTCACCAGCGCTAAGCAGAGGTGAAGATCACCTCTCTTGACCTTTTTTGCTGTGAGGGTGTTTTACTAGATCATGGTCATCTTGCTGTCCACCAGGATGTCAAGGTTTTGCTCAGTAAGCTGCTTAACAGCCATTCAGCCCCCCAGCATGTACTGGTGCATGGGATTAACCCTCCTGAGATGCAGGGCTTTGCATTGCCTTGTGTTGAACTTTGTAAGATTCCTCTCTGCCCATTTTTCCAGCCTGTCAAGGTCTCTCTGAAGGTGGCACAACCATCTGGCGTACCACCCAGTCCCCTCAGGTTTGATTATCTACAAACTTGCTGAGGGTACACTCCATCTGCATGACTTTTTCACAGTAAGGTTATGTGAGATGAACTCCATTCTATGTGTGCATGTGTTTACAGCATCGACCTTAACATGACCCTAAACTTAATGTGGATATATAGCTTGTTATAACGTAAATTAATAAAATAACAACTATGTTCTGTAAATCTTCCTTACCCCTCAGAAGCTACAACTATCAGACCAGAGGAGTGACAGTCAAACATTAAGAAAAGGAAAGAGCAAAAATTAGGCTGGAAGAAAAAGATTATTACTATAGAAAAGAAAATTGAGGTCTTGTCTACAAGAAACTCAGGAAATCTAAAACATTAATAAAAAGTATGAAGCTAAAATGGATTTGTTAAATCTCACAAACCTTATGTAGACACATTTGTTCAAAATTGAAGTGGTTAAATTTGACTTAGCTTAATTCATTTCTAGTATATATTAAATTAAACAAAATTAAGGTTGTCTTTACTTCTAACAAGGCTGTCTACACAGGGATTTAATACAGCTGAAGTCCAAACTTTAACATTTAATTTGGATTGACTCTCCTAAATGTCCCAATGCAGAAGAGTCCTATTAGCTTCCACAGTGGCAAAAATTAAAACCAGACAACGGGCAACGGATGCTAGCCAGGTAATGGTAAAAAGTAATTAAAAGAAGACAAAGAATCTTTCCAGAAGGAATTATGAGAAGCCACAGATTCTGGCCAAGAGGTGATCAAAGCCATTACCAGCATACAGGAAAAGAGCCAGCAACAGATGAAGGGTAATCATAAAACAGATCAAATACTGTCAGTTAGAGACTGGCATTGCAGAAGATCTGGAGCACATGAAAAGACACAGAATTACTGTTTTCAAATGCCCAGATGGAACTGGCAACAAGGAAGAGAAAAAAACAGCTAGACTATTACAGATAGTCAAATAAATATAAGATTTTTTTAAAACCAGAAGCAGCTCTAAAAAAATAATTAAGAGGCATAGTTAATGAGCCTTTAGAGCTGCAGATGTGCCAAAATTGGAAGCTGGAAGACCAATTACCTTGTAGAAGGGAAAGACATTTTGGTTACAAGTAATAATGACTATGGAGCTTTTCTCCTTTATTTCAGGCCACCATGAAAAGACACTGTGACTCATATTGTACCTACTCAGGTAATACAACTATCCAGTACCTGTAAGGAAAACAGTGACTGATTCATATAGTGCTTGCTACCTATTACAAACAAGTAAAAGAATGTACGGAAGTGAAAACTGAGCAAGATTTCTGATTTAAATAGATTCTAAAATAAAGGAAATTCTTAGCCAAACTAATCATACAGCACCGTATGTGTATGCTTTGACTTCCTCTAGAACAGTTCTCTGCACCTGTACAGAAAGACTCGTTACAAAAAATTACAGCTTCACCTGTTCTCCAGATGGGGTACAGTGACTGAAAAGTCCACTGATGAGCTTTGCTATCAACTCGTGCTGTCTCTTGTTGCAAACAGCCCAGGGAAAGATGGACTAGCCAGCTGACACACAGAGTGGCCTCTTTCTATGACGCTCATCACATCATTCTTCTGTATACTAAAGACTTCTGAAAATGCTATTTTTCCAACCTTATAAGCCAAACAGGACAACTCTTTTCAGGGACTGGCCTTTGTCTTACTCTCCAGAGTGAAATACTTTTTTAAAAGAATAACTATCATCTGATACTTTTTCCCAAAAAAATTCTGAAGCCATACCATAGAGCCAAATCAAGCAGGGCTGAATCAAGCTGATAAACAGGTTTTCATAAAGCACCTGCCTCACTTACATGCTCAGGCCCAAAGCAAGAGATGAACAGAGCCAGCCTTCAGCTTGGAGACTCCTTGGTAGTAGAGCACAGCAAGCTGCCTGAAAATCTCAGACTTTAGTGATATGGCAGTGGAGACTACACTAGTATATTAAATAGAATCTGAGAAAAGCTTCATTTGGCCTCTCTGTCCAACACTACATCAGTGTTGCCTATGTTCTCAGTTTAGCTGAAAGCTTGGTTTGCCATTTATGAGGCACAGGTTATATAGAATCATAGAATGGTTTGGGTTGGAAGGGACCTCAAAGATCATCTAGTTCCAACCCCCCCTGCTGTGGGCAGGGACACCCCCCACTAGACCACGTTGCCCAAAGCCTCATCCAACCTCGTCTTAAACACTTCCAGGGATGGGGCATCCACAACCTCTCTGGGAAACCTGTTCCAGTGCCTCACCACTCTAACGGTAAAGAATTTCTTTCTAACACCTAATCTAAATCGACCCTCCTTCAGCTTAAACCCATTACCCCTTGTCCTGTCACTACACTCCCTGATAAACAGTCCCTCACCATCTTTCCTGTAGGCCCCTTCAGGTACTGGTAAGCCACAATTAAATCTCCCTGGAGCCTTCTTTTCTCCAGGCTGAAAAATCCCAACCCTCTCAGCCTGTCCTCATAGGAGAGGTGCTCCAGCCCTCTGATCAGCTTCCTGGCCCTCCTCTGGCTCGCTCCAACAGCTCCGTGTCTCTCCTGTACTGGGGGCCCCAGACCTGGACGCAGTACTCCAGGTGGGGTCTCGTGAGAGCAGAGTAGAGGGGCAGGATCACCTCCCTCCACCTGCTGGTCACTCTTCTTTTGATGCAGCCCAGGACACGGTTGGCTTTCTGGGCTGCAAGCGCACACTGCCGGCTCATGTTGAGCTTCTCATCAATCAATACTCCCAAGTCCTTCTCCTCAGGGCTGCTCTCAATCCATTCGTCACCCAGCCTATGGTCATGCTTGGGATTGCGCTGACCCACGTGCAGGACCTTGCACTTGGCCTTGTTGAACTTCATGAGATTCACACGGGCCCACCTCTCAAGCCTGTCAAGGTCCCTCTGGATGGCATCCCTTCCCTCCAGCGTGTCGACCACACCACAGAGCTTGGTGTTGTCAGCAAACTTGCTGAGGGTGCACTCGATCCCACTGTCCATGTCACTGACAAAGATGTTGAACAGTGCCGGTCCCAGTACCAACCCGTGAGGAACACCACTGGTCACCATTCTCCACTTGGACATTTAGCCGTTGACCACAACTCTTTAAGTGTGACCATCCAGCCAATTCCTTATCCACCGAGGGGTCTATCCATCGAATCCATGTCTGTCCAATTTAGAGACAAGGATGTCGTGCAGGACAGTGTCAAATGCCTTGCACAAGTCCAGGTAGATGACGTCAGTTGCCCTTCCCTTATCCACAGATGCTGTAACCCCATTATAGAAGGTCACCAAATTTGTCAGGCACGATTTCCCCTTAGTGAAGCCGTGTTGGCTGTCACCAATCACCTCCTTATTTTCCATGTGCCTGAGCATAGTCTCCAGGAGGGTCTGCTCCATAATCTTGTCAGGCACGGGGGTGAGACTGACTGGCCTTTAGTTCCCTGGGTCTTCCTTTTTACCCTTCTTAAAATTGGGGTAAGTAAAAAATATGTAAGTATATTTTGTATACCCACCACTAGAGTGCCAGAAGAAATATAGTTTGTAACCAAATTTATGCCAATACCTGCCCTTAGATCCGTCATCTGTTACCTTGCTAAAGTTTCACATTTCATAAAGTAGGAACTAAGTCTAGCCATTAATTTACAGCAAAAAGACTTATTTATTTCCTGCCCTTGGTGTAATCTGATTGGCTTTTGTGACAGCTGTAAAAGGAAAGTTGCTAAAAGAGACAATCACATTCGACAAAGAACATGCTAATGATATAAGGCTTTCTCAAGGGAAGTGATTTTGACAGATTAGAAATTATAGCTTTGTATGGATACTACCCAAGTTGTCAGCCCCTCTTCCCACAGTAACAGCAGGCTCTGTTAAATTTGAGGAACACTCTGTCTGCTCATCATGTTATATAAAATCAACCTCTAGCCATATCTGGGTCATTTCCTACAGTGAAAGACTCAGAAACAGAAGGTAAAAATTCCCCATTTGGCATCTTAATCTTCTATTAATGATGCAACCTGTACTGTACCATCTGAAAAACATGAATCAACACTGAGCCCACCCTTCCACAAATAGAACTCTTTACCCTATAATGTGGTGATCTTTCTCTTTCTAATTGCTTCTTACAGATTTTTAAAAGGCACTTTAGTCCTTAAGTGTAAAATTTGCATTCAAACTACTGTACAAAGAAACACTAACAATGATTTTGAAGTAATTCCTTCTAACAAAGAGCACAGACTTCTGATCACACACCATTGGAGAAGATGGAAGTGTACATGGAGCGTTTTTGTTATCTCATTAGCAGCCATTAGAAACCCACAGGGGGAACATAATGACCAGTGGAAAAAGGGCAGAGCAGACTTCAGTGAACAAAACAGATGTTTAGTGCATATAGATATTATCCAACACCAGCATCAAACTAGTGAGTTTGGCCATTTAGGGCATCTCCTAGGAAACCATCAGATAACATTAAAAGATATTGACTAACATAAAAAGAGCTGCAGGGGAAACGGTGTATATTTGATAGAAATGGGATGTGCTTCTAAATGCAGCAGCTCTAATTTCTGCTGAGGAAAAAAATTGGATCTATTTTTCTAGATGCATATTGTGGTTTTGGTTAAAAGGCTTAAAATTTGCTGTATGTTTCCGTATCTTGACATTGCAGTCTTTAACTAAGCAGCGTATAAAATGCAGTGCAAAAGCACATAGTAAAGTGAAAAAATATACAAAAATATCTCTTAAATACGTTGCAACTTGTATGACACATAACATTGTTTTGTTGTTCTTGTTATTATTTTCTTTTTGCTGCCAGTTCTTTCTGGCTGGAATTTTCCACATAGTCTGAGAGTTATAAAACTGGCAAAGGTATTGGGCACTTCATTTCCTTTATGGTCCTTTGAGGAAACCTTCTTCTTCACATTATGCCAAAAAACACTTTAATTGACCGGGACCAACTGCTAGTATGTCCATCACACCATGGAAAGTATTCTCATTCGTAACTACAACACTTCACCTCTGTGTTTTGTCCAGGAGGAGAAGGCACTTGATTCACTAATATATTTTCATTCCCTCTATCCCATTTTGTGTCTGATCAACAATGTTTATTGTCTGATAGTTTCCTTTTAGAGTGTTAAGGACACCTTTTCCACTGTGATTACTGTTTTGCCCTCTCTGCAGTCAGTAAGCAGAAAGGTTAGCTCTAATTTGGCTAATGAGAACTTTGCTGATCTGTGCAAGTTGGCTGTTACACCTTTTGGACATGACCAATCAGAGCATAGTGTCAGGAGACTTGCTGTCTCTCTCCAACCCTGGCGAGAGATTTCCTGCAGTCTACCAGACCATCAACACTCTCTGCCCAGTTCTCTGTATCTGTGGCAAGGGATAGTGGCACGTACTCACCTCTGGATAAATCACACACTATTCATGCATGTTGTGTTCCTTCCTCAGTTTGGTACATTTGCTTAATGTGTTCAGGTCAAGTTGTATCATCATTTTAGCTAGGTTCATAAAATTAGGAGGAAGGCTATAATTTAAATGTGGAGATTGAATATGAAGAAGGGAAACACTTCATGAACACTGGTATTTTATTTTGTCTGCATTGAAACTTATCTAGTATACACAGTACAGCTGCATTGGATCACAGTTTTTGCATCAGCAGTTTTAAAGGCAATCAACCCAACCCCTGTATACCATGGAGCTAAGCTTGGTAGAGAGTTGGGGAGAACCGAGGAGCAGACAATGGATCCATTGTTGAAAAGATCTGCCCCCTTAATCCCATAAACCATATGGCTGCCTCGACTTTCCCTAGATCCTGTATAGTGCTCCTGTATATATTCCATGTTTTTCTGGGAGGCTGTGCACGTTAGTGTGCAGAGAATCAGCACAGTACCATCACACTGCTTAAGTGTCCCTATTTTGGGAGGTGATTGTCATCTGGCTAACTCAAGGACCAGAGATTTATGAAAGGACAAAGGTCTGCCTTCTTCTAATTTGACCCAAGAGACTCTTGTTATATAACAGACAAGCTATCAAAAAAACCTCTCTGAAATATAAACCTAGCTGAACTTCTTTTCATGTTTGTATTTTATTTTCCAGATGGAGCACTGCCAAATAACAGCTGCATAGACAGTTAAGCTTGATCATTTACAGAACTGCAAAGGGTTTGATTGATCAGCTTAGATGTCAGCAATTTTGTAATATGCTTGGGCACCAAAGGAGCAGAGCAGGTTGGGAAATGCAAAGGGGAAAAAATAATTGTGTATTCTGATTGTGTCTTTCACACAAAATTACAAGCATTTTCAACAACAAAGTAATTCACTTCATCCAATAGACTGCCTGCAAGTTCAGGACAATAAAACTGAAGAGCATCTTTAACTGACAATTTAAGCTCAAATCATTTTTGACTGGCAAGGTGTGGTATCATCCAGAAGAATTGATGCTATAGTAGTAGCTTCAAATTACGGGGTTATAGTGTGTCTACTCAAAATGCAGCTCCTATCAGGGGAGATAAGGGGAGGAATAGGAAAGAAATGGATAGCAATAAATGCTTTCTGTAAGCTCTACAGTTAATTAAGGATAAGAATTTGTATACATATTTATACTCGAATAGAACTCAGAATAAAAATTAAAATGGAAGATTTTGACTGACACGAGTACATATTGTAATTCTCCTTTCAGCACCATTTTCCTATTCAATCCTCTGCATGATTTTTTTAAGAGAGATCTGGGGGAAAAATGCATCTCCCTGTCAGCAAAGGAAATTTGAAACAATGTCGTTTTCTGAAAATGGTGGTTTACTGAAATTACATGTTTGTGTTAAGCCAACCCATTCCACCCCCTACCCAAAAATAATTCAAGGCAGGTTGTTGTGTCAGCAGTTGTCAGTCTTTGTTAGCAAGCATCAGGGCTGAGATAACCACTAATGTCCTTCTCTAGCTGATGAGTATAAAGGGCATTAAAAGCAGAGACTAAAACTCAGTATTTTGGAAATAAAAATGTAAAACTCTCTCCCAGGTTTTCCATGAGTAGAACTGTTAGCACATTTTGTAATGGGCTTCTCACCCCAACAGAGCTAAATAATAGTCCGATAGCTGTAACCTAGAAATCCACCCAATTGTAAGAGTTCATTAAATATTACAATAAACCAAGCAAAAAGAACTACATTGAAAAATCCCAAGTAGTTTAAACAGAAATGGTCCACTAATACTAGAATATACATCTAACAAGTTAGAAGCATGTGAGATTAGAAATCCCTGAATCAAGATGGATGGGTTAAAAGTTAGATCTTTTAGTAATCAGACCCTGGTTAGTCCACCCAGAAACTACCTTATAACATTTGTGGCCTGAACTCATAGAATATATGGCCTCAAAAATTACTGCTTCACATCACAAAATCTGGCCCTAACTGATAATTTTTACTCACTGGGACATTCATATCAACACAAATACATCCAACATCCCCCACAGGATCAGCAGGAATGCCAGACTGATACAAACAGGAATCCATTTTGTTACATATATATATGTCTTATAGCCCGAGAGCATTGATATTGGCTTCTCCCCAGTTACTATCAGGATGATTGTATTGCTTCTCCAAATTATGTGTCTCTCTTGTCAGAAAGAAGGAAAGTTTCACAATGACTATCTCCAGATTCAACTGAGAACTATCTGCCACTTCTCTTTAACTGAGTATCTTTTAAAAAGGGATACACGTAGACATTGATGAATTATCTCAATGCTTTCATTATACCACAAGTGTTTTTTGCTTAATTCTTCTTTTGTGCACTCTTTAATTATGTATTTTCTATTTTAGAAAGTGCATTTATTTTATTTAGTATTAATTTTCTTGCATCTGTGCAGGATATGGTGTTTGAAGGACTCCTCACTATAAACCCCTAATCGGGTTAATAGTTCAATGCTGCACAGTAACAAGGTTGTGTTAAAGCAATTGACCCTTCAGATCAGCTGATTCCATGGAAATTAGAACAGCACTTCTTTACTCCTTCCCCCTCCCACATGTCTCACCTAAACTTAGCCATCTCAAAAGTAGGCATCTATTCTGGAGAGCTTATTCTGGAGAGGTAGGTTTCCTCTACAGTGAATAGCAAGAAATAGGTGCAATTTATCTTACAATACTTATCTCAGGATAGGGTCGATTGCCCTCTGCACTGCCTTCATCTCTCCATTGACTTTACAGGAAGCTTAAAAGAATTCGCTTCGAGAAGACATCTAACTTTTAGATGGATAATGTTAATCGAGGTGAATCCTTGCTGGATGTCAATATATGATTGCTACAATGCTGGCTGTCTTATCCGAAATGCCACCTCCATCTCCGTTGTCATAGATGACTCTGACTGTAAAGTGCAGATCAAAAGATACAGAAGATTGGGATGAGTTTCCTTTGTAATGTGGATTTGCCTGAGATACTGTGATGACTGTATGTACACAAGTTGTGTTAAAGATACGCTTGTGCACTATTAACAGGAGGTTTAACTCAGAATATTTCCCAAAAAATGCGTCTATTCACTTTTCAGCATCATCTCCACTATGTTCCAGAGCTTGGCATTTTTATTGTACTAGTGTTTATATTTTATCCATCATATTTCTTCTCTTAAAAAAACCCTACCAGCCAAATGTTTCCTGGCTGATTGCACCAGAGCTTGACTATGTCTGGCTTTCAATCACAGTTTCACCATCACTCTGAAAACATCCTTGGTCTTCTGGGTAACACAAGCCCTGTGGCAAGCTAACCTATTCAGAGAAAAGGTCGACTAACTGTCGAAGCAAAGCACGAAGAAAGCAAAACCCGCTGCACAGCTGAGTGCTGTGAAGTTGCCAGGAGGCTGGGGAGCTCATGCAAAGAAACTCCCTGCCTTCCACGCTACGCTGTGCTTAGGTCTCAGGATTTTTAAACCTTCAGATTTCCAGACGCTCTCGTCACTTTAAATAGCAAACAGGAATCAATTTAACTGTCAGCTGGAGAAAGCACTCAATATGTGAGACAAATGAGGATTTGGTTTGGGGCCTGGGGGTGGGAGGCAGTTGTCTGAGACAACTTCAGAAGACAACTGCATAAATAATGCCAAGCTTTTTTTCCCTACCATATTTCTAGGTTTCCCAAAGAAGTCATCAAGGCGAATTTGACAGCAATCACAAGGCTGGGCCTACATACGGTCTGCCAGGGTGTGAAAAAGTGAGAGACATAACACTCGAGAATACCTGAAGAGGACAACCCTGCGGTGGATAGGAGGTCTCGATGATCTTTCCCACACTGATTCATGCCAAGGGAAAATTCTGCTCTGCTCTGCAGCAACCTGGGCTCCACAAACCAGCTCTGGTGTCCGTAAATCCATTCAGCTCCAGCAAGACCTTCACAACCACTGAGCCCTGGCAGTAGAGCAAGGATGAAGAAACTGTCAGAAAGCCATTTTGATAGCCAACACTTTATCATCTGACACAATGCAGTTGTAAGTTATACAGGAATTTCACAGTGTGTAATAGTAATATGCACAAGGTAAAAACTTTAAGTCATTAGCAGTATAATTTATTAGCTAAGTTGTGCCAATGCCTATCAATCAGACTTTACAGTTGGTTCCAGAGAGGTTTTTGATCTTCCTCATATTGCTTTGCTTTTCTTCTTCCATGGCAGCATTAGCCGGTGACAGTTACATTATATATCTACCCAGTGCTCTGGTGAGAGACCATTATGTTCACAGATCATTACTGACATCCTGACATTTGTCATCTCCTTTCATAGCAGTTAAATCTTGCTTTATCTGTAAATGTCACCACGTCATTTATTCATGAAAAGGGGTCACATTCCCAAAATAGTACACTCAGCTTTTAAAAGGGAAGTTGGTTTTATTCACTGTGGTAATCCTTGGACAAACTTCACTGCTGCTAAGTACTTACTTTTTTTCCCTGTGCAGTTGTTTACATGTCCACATACAGATTTCAGGTTTGTTTTAAAAAAACAAACAAACAAACAAACAAAAAAACCTAACAGGAAGGCAAATGATCTGGATGAGAAAAATAGCTGTTTATTTTTTCAGCTTCCTACATTTAATCCAGACGGATTTATCAGCACTGAATTTACTGTTGCGAAGTATAATTTTAATTTGACATCGTACTGGCTGAAAACCCACTGGTTGACTATTTTTACTAAGGCTTTGGCATGTAGTTCTCAGCTGGACTGTATTTCAACCTCACAGAAACGTAGTTTAAATAATCCTTGATAATACTACTTTCTCTTTTTCATCTTCAAAGGTCTTGAAAGTTTAATTAATAACAGTCTAGGCCCACCCTGTGAGATATATGGACATTCTTGTCTAAAAAGTAGAGAAAAGAAACAGAAGCTGAGGCACACAGGATGCATAAAAGACTCTTACTGTGTTCTTGGAAGAAACGAATCTATCCCACGTGCAGAGTCTGAATTTAGGAGGACAGAGGCTCCCTCTTACATCCAACATACATCCTTCCTGCAACAGGATTTCCTTTATCAGCTAAGTTTATACCATACTTCCCTTTTATACCTGTTCATACACTGGCATTTTAGTGGATGTCTTGAGGTGGTTGTGTTTTCTTGATATTTATGGATTGCTCTTTCAAGTTCTTGTTCAGTTTTCCCTTGCACCCACTTTAACAGCCAGGCGTGTCATGTAGAGGTCCATCTTATTCAGGTTATCATTGTAGCACTAGCATTATTTTTGGAAAAAAATGGGCTGTGGACAAATTTTAAGGCCAGATTCTAAGGTAGCATGAATTATCTTAACAGTTGGGATCCATATGTATATTTACATATGTATATACATATTTATATATGTATATACATACAGCTTATCTAGTGATCTGCCATCTTGAGGTTTTCTATAGTGATAAAATAGTAGCAGCTCACTTCTCTGTAGTAATTTCCAAATCGTTTTACAAGCCATATGAAGTATATGCAGCAATTACTTTTCACACCACTCACAGCAGCTACTTTATGAGCTCAGCAATGCTATACAATAGCTGAAGGTAGAAAACAATAAAAACTGAGGCCTGAGTTTACCAGGGGGGCTAAAAGGGCTACAGCTCCTCCATTAATGTTGCCCCCTGAAGCATATAATCAACAGCTGGATCCATTTCTGAAACTGCCAGTTCTCTTTGAAAACAAAGAGAATAATTTAAGTAAACTGAACAGTATCATAGAAACACAGAATAATGCAGGTTGGGAGGGACCTCTAGAGCTCATCTTTGCTGAAGGCAAAGCCACATTAAACCAGGTTGCAGGGTTTTGTCCAGTTGAGTTTTGAGTATCTCTAGAGAGCATCAACCTATTTGCCAGTCTCTGACAACCCCCATGGTGAAAAAAAAACATTCCTCATATCTCATCTGAATGTCCTGCGTTCCAGTTTTTGACCTTTGCTTCTCATCCTATTGCCATGCACCTCTGAGGATACCCCAGAGCCTTCTCCTCTGCAAGCATGAACACACCCATCTCCCTTAGACACACCTCACACACCTTGTGCTCCAGCTTCCTGACCAATGGTGTCCTCCACTGGACTCCCTCCAGTTTGCCCATGTCCTTCTCTTATTGGGATGCTCCAGAGAGCACACGTGTGGATGCTGTCTGGGTTGCTGTTTCACAGGTGTCAATCAAGGGGGAGAATCGTTTCTCTCCCTGCAAGACAGCACTGCTGAGGTGAAACCCTGGTCCTCCAGGTGTCACTGGCAAAAAATCCTGTGCATCTCATCCAACAAGTGATTCAGGTTGCCATAGTTTCTGCTTCAAGTTTTCAGTGTCTCTTTTCCTGCCAAGTTTCTTGCCACTTTTTCTTTCCCCAGCATGTCTTTACAACTTCCAGTTATGTGATTTTTGAGACCAGCTGGAACATAAATGCTCAGAGCTGAAGAATAAATAAAATAGTTGCTCTCAGAAAGTTAACAGAGTAAATTCTCCTCTGTGCCAGCTATCTGTTGAAGTCAGGGTCATTACATCTACTTAAACCAGCTGAGAATTTCATCAAGTATTTGACCACAGCTTCCGATCACACCAGGTGCAGGACCAGCTTTCCTGGGGAAATCTGTAGTATTCCAATTATGCTGAGTACTCAATATAGACACACTTACTTTTTAACAGTATTGACCATATTGTATTTTCCGAACAATAACAACCTCTCTCCCCTACTGAAGATTGGCTCCAGAAATTTGTCTCTACAGTACTTTTTGCCAAACCAACAAAGGAGGTCACAGAATAAACCTTTATTTGTAACTATTATATTTGGAAGACTTCAGTATCAATATAAGAAAAAAATACTGCACAGATTTTTACAGGATTTATTAAGAATAGACTTATGTCCATAAAACTTCCTGAATAGCTTTACTGGATGTTCTAAAACAGCCTCTACTTAACGCTGGGCTAGGCTCCAGGGGAAACTTTTTCCCTTCAGGATGTCTACTGATCACATTGTTCAAGACAACAGATTTACTCCAAAGAAACACATACAACTTTTTCCTCTGGAGATGAAGGGTAACACATTGTTTAAAGATTTCACTACAATAAGGCAGAGTAAGTAATGATAATCAAAAGGGGAGGGACTAGGGCTCTGAAAGTTTATTTTGCTGTAGGTGTACTTTGCCATGTGAAAAACATTATAGATGTAATTCTGGTTTCATGCAAGCCAATGGGAGGTTTGTCACAGGCTTGAGTGATGTCAGACATTGACACCATTTCTCAGGCTGACAGTAGTTTTTCCATATACCATACAGTATTCTTGGTGTGGACTGAAAGAGACTACAATTATCTTCACTTTAGTTTACAGGAAACTACATTTTTTTGCTCTCTCTGCTTTCTGCTGCTGGGGGTTTTGTAGCTTTCTAAATATACTTTGAAGTCATACATGTAGGAAATGTTTTTGTTTGAAGGATATTGTTAACATCTCTGTTTGTGGGTATCTGTGTGTGCACGTGTGTATACATGTGTGTGTGCAGAATCTTTTATCAAATATTAAAACAATATTGTGGATATTAAAAAAGAACTCTGTTTACTCACCATGAAGCCTATTTTCTCCTGATGACTACAGCAAACTCTATTGACCTCTGGAGACTTGCACTTATATTACATATTGCCTGCTAAAACAATTGGAAAAACAACTTCCCACTTAAGTAGAAGCTGCACTGGTTCATGTGAGATTTTGTTCCGGAATCCTTAAAATGAATTTTGAGATCAAATGCTGACAAGCCAACTACTGCATTTCTTATTGCCACATTAAACGAGTGAACATGATCGCTCCCCCTCCCCTAAACAGTCACTTTTGTTTAAAAAATGCTTTTGTTTTCTCTCAGCACCTTTAATGTCTATTACTTTCAGAAATATCCTTCTTTATGCACTCATGGAAATCAAAATCATTGGCTTCAAACATACATCTGCTTTCCGAGTGTTACTCCTAGCTTACAACTAGTTTCGTGTACCCACTGACCAACTGTTTGACCAAGCAGCTCTCTGGTTTATGGTCTCAAAATGTTTCTTTAAATCAAATGCTGACGACTTGTTGAACAGTAGTGCCTAACATGTATGAAAATTGAATCACAATAAGGGACGCTGAAGCAGGGATAATCCACTTTTTTACTGACATCTGGCTTATAGCTATGGCTCACATTTCACGCAGAGACATCGCTCACAGTGAAACCGAGTGAGTAGTAAGTGACAAATGGCGGAAAGACTACCTTCTAAATTCAAGGATTGGTAGACATTTTTATGCCCTGGTTCACAAAGATGCCTACACATGCCGCTGGTATTCTGGACAACATTGATTACAGACTGGAGCACTAGAGGTGACTGCATAGAAAATAAGGGTAATATGTCATAAGACATAACTAATGATGGATGGTCTCCTGCGACATGGCAGGCATTCAACAGAGGGTCTACACAGTGAGACTCAGCACAGTCCCAGCTTAAAGTCAGGTGCCCAGAGACAGGTAAGGAAGTTCTGGTGTTACCTGTAACCTCCAGATATCTCTATGGACACCAGGGAGAACAGTTCGCTCCCCCAGATGTGATTCACAGCTGGGAGGGTTATCAAGCTTGGGGATGTCAGAGCCAACCCACAGGGTCTGCCAGCACGGAAGGTATCTCAGAGCTGCCGCTTGGCATTTCTGTGAGACTCGGATGCAGAACCTTAGCACATTTCTGGGCACAGACCTGAAGCTCTTCCTCTGCCTAGTCAGTCATTAAAGGATTTGGCCTTCAATTACAAAAGCTAGCGATTAGGCTATCCCCAGCCTGTGGGAAAGCAAGCAGACAGATCCTATGTTTCAAGAATATACAGATAGCTGGCAAGGAGTCTGCCTGTAAGAGCTAAGTCATGTACATGAAACCAAAAGGAAAGAAGCCAAAACTTATACCACACCGTATAGGACTTACAAGTCAGTAGGAGGAAAATCCTATGATCTGTCTTCTCCATAGACTATCCAGTTGTCTGTCATTGTGAAAAATGAATTAATTCAGTGTACTCTTACTGCCATGCCCTTACATCACTGCACCAGTTTTAGTAAAACTCAATACAATCAGGTAAGTTCACTCAAAAAAACAGGCTCTAGAGACCCTAGGTGTATGAATGGTTGTTTTCTGAATTACTCAGGAGAGAGATTTCCTAAGCAGCAAGCACAGTAAATATGTGATCCCGCTGTGCATTTTCAGTGGTAGAACTTTGGGTGTGTGAGGCAAGGTTTTCCCCAAAACTTGTAACAGCTGGGACAAAACTGATGACAAGCAGCCTTGGAGAGGTTTTCCTGAATTCTACAGAATTTAGACTTCATCATTTTGCTCGAGTGACACATTTGGTTTTTAAGTATTTTGCTGATTTCCTAACTGTACCATAGACAGGAATAATTTCGGTCCACTATTGCTGCCAGCGGAACACACAGTGGCAGCACTATTGGTCTACAGAAGACATGAATTTCTGAAATGCTTCAGGAACAGTTCAATTTTCCCCAGCAGAAATGTGTTCCAGACAAAACCCAACACTCAGTGAAATTCAATTTCCTTTTCCCCTCCATGAAGAATATACAGTAGCATCAAAGGGACCCATTCATGCACATGGAGGAAAAAAAAATAAATCTGTATGTTAGGGAACC